>NC_040089.1:64643037-69643037 GCF_003369695.1 Bos indicus x Bos taurus
ATATAGGTAACTCAAATCATTATGCTGTACAGCTTAAATTTTTACAGTGCTACGGGTCAATTATATCCCAGTAAAACTGGAACAAAATAGACGAAAGACAACATCAAGTGTACATGGACGCCTGTGGCTTTATAGAGCACAGTATGAGTTTGAGGTCAGGAAGCAGGAAGTGACCTGAAAACGGTCTGATTGAGCTTGACCAGAAGACAGCATTTTATTGTTTTTGGTGGGATGGAACTGCTGCCCCTTATTTCCTCTTTATATTTTTATACTTGTCAGTTTCTCATTGTTTTAGTGTAGAGAATTAAATTTATAGGATTGGCATTTGAGAGGGAGGAGAGGAAAGTGGGAAAAGGTCAAAGACGGTTCTGTGAATGATATGTTAAGTAATGAATACTCGAAACCCAGAGAGGCTTGGGAGAATAGATGAGTTATATTACTCAGTCATTGAGTTTGAGGGTCCATAGGCTATCCATGTAGTTATAGCAAGTAGACAGCTCTTAGCCAAGGTTTTCAGTTCAGGAAGGAAATCAGGTCTAAAGTTGTATATATTTGGGTTTCTTCCACATAGAGTTGATTGTTAAGTCTATGAGAATGCATGAAGTGAATGCATGAAGTCTTTCATTCATTCATTCATTCAAAATTTAGCATTATGGTAGCTGGTAGGGATACAGTAATAAAGGAGATCAAATATGTCTTCACAGAGTTTATGGTGCAGTGGGAGAAACATACAGATAGAGGTCCTATGAGCACACATAAGAATCATACCTAAGCCAGACTTCAGGAGTCAAGGAAGACTCAGTCCCTTAGGATAAATATTTAATAGAAGCTCAGCAAAGGGGAAGAGAAGATGAGGGTGGAGTACAGAGAAGTCATAGAGCACCCAAGTCCTTTGAGAGAGTGCCTGGCATGTGTCAGAAACTGAGAGAATGTGAATTAAGAAGAAAATATATTAAAAGTTGAACATAGGACTTTAAAGAATGATTTCTTTGTAGGAGGCAGAGATATGGATAAAGAGGAATCAACACAGGAGCCTAAGAATGGAAATTGGCAGAGAATTTGGAGAAAGTGTTGAAGGCAGGGGAGAGTCAACTGTGTTAAAGCTGTGTAAGGAGTCAAGTAGGGTGAAGATTAAGGAGGGAAACTATTGAACTGGCAGTTATGTAGTTCTCTGAGGACTTGGGCATCAGTTTCATTGGCATGAGAACCAGATTGCAATAGATTGAGGAATGAGAGAAAAGGAAGGATGAAGTTTTGTAGGAAAGGGAAAGAGAGAAAGGGGGTGATATTTGTGGACAAAATAGGGAAAATATTTAAGAAGGGGAGAGATGCTTGGCTTGAATACCTTTGAAGCATTTGGAAAGAGATGATATCAATAGAAAGGTAGGTTAAGGGTGTAATTGGTGTTGCAGTGTTATGTGAAAGTGGAGTCAAGAGCACAAATGAGTAATTTAGCCTTGGAAAGAAGTCCGTTGAAACATCAGAGGAAAGAGAAAGATTTTGAAGAAAGCTCTTGAGAGGAAAGTTGAGGACATTCATACCAGTGGTTTTCCCAGTTAAGTGGAAGATAAAGTCCACTGAACATGGAGAAGCATAAGGGTACAGTTGAGAGCTTTAAAGAGCATGGCAGAGTTGAGAAATAAACAAAATTCTGCCAAGCTCTGCAGTCACAGTTGAGGTTTTGTTGTTGCTTTTGTTTTTTAAAGTCTATTTATAATGGAACCAATTATCACAGATTTTATTGGGTTCTTGAGGATAGAATTGGAAAAATGAATAAATTATTAGGCTGGCCCAGAATTGAGCCTTGGCAAAGCAGAAGATTGAGGTGGGAGAAATTGAGGGTATTTTAAGAGTGTGGGTGAAATGATGGCCAGTCTTTAGTTCCATCTACGTAAGAAAGTAGTGGTGGTGCACAGTTTATTTAGAGGGCAAGAAGAAGCTGCAGATTGTGCTAAAAGTAAAGGAAAGCTTGGTGAATAATGGTCAGAGAGGAAGCTGTGCTACTGATACAGTAAATGGTAAAATGAAAAACTCAGCAGTGGCCACAGAACTGGAAAAGGTCAGTTTTCATTCCAATCCCAAAGAAGGACAGTGCCAAATAATGTTCAGACTACCATACAATTGCACTCATTTCACATGCTAGCAACGTTATGCTAAAAATCCTTCAAGCTAGGCTTCAGCAGTATGTAAACAGAGCTTCCAGATGTACAAGCTGGGTTTTGAAGAAGCAAAGGAACCAGAGATCAAATTGCCAACATTCATTGGATTATGGAAAAAGCAAGGGAATTCCAGAAAAATATCTACTTCTGTTTCATGGACTATGCTAAAGCCTTTGACTGTGTGGATCACAACAGTCTGTGGAAAATTCTTAAAGAGGTGGAAGTACCAGACCACCTTACCTGTCTCCTGAGAAACCTGTATGTGGATCAAGAAGCAGCAGTTAGAACTGGACATGGAATAACTGACTGGGTCCAAATTGGGAAAGGAGTATGATAAGACTATATATTGTCACTCTGCTTATTTAACTTATATGCAGAGTACATCATGGGAAATGCTGGGCTGGATGAATCACAAGCTGGAATCAATAACAAATAACATCTTGTATTATTTGTTATTGTTGTTAAGCTGTGTCTGACTCATGTCTGATTCTTCTGCGACCCGTGGACTGTAGCCTGCCCATGGACAGGTTCCTCTGTCCATGGGATTTTCCAGGCAGGAATACTGGAATGGGTTGTCATTTCCTTCTCCAGGGGATCTTCCCAACCCAGGGATTGAACCTGCAGCTCCTGCCATGTCTCCTGCCATGTCTCTGGCATTGCAGACAGATTCTTTACTGTTGAGCCACCGGGGAAGCCCTGGAATCAAGATTGCCAGGAGAAAAGAAATATCAACATCCTTAGATATGCAGGTGATACCACTCTAATGGAAGAAAGTGAAGAGGAACTAAAGAGTCTCTTGATGAAAGAGGAGAGTGAAAAAACTGGCTTGAAACATAACATTCAAAAAACTAAGGTCATGGCATCTAGTCCCATCACTTCATGGCAAATAGAAGGGGAAAAAGTGAAAGCAGTGACAGATTTTATTTCCTTGGGCTCCAAAATCACTGCAGACAGTGACTGCAGCCATGATATTAAAAGACACTTGCTCATTGTAAGGAAAGCGATGACAAACCTAGACAGCATATTAAAAAGCAGAGACATCACTTTGTCAACCAAGTCCATATAGTCAAAGCTATGGTTTTTCCCCTAGTCACATATGGATGTGAGTGCTGGTCCATAAAGAAGGCTGAGCACCTAAGAATTGATGATTTTGTTTTGTGTTGCTGGAGAAGACTCTTGAGAGTCCCTGGACAGAAAGGAGATCAAACCAGTCAATCCTAAAGAAATCAACCGTGAATATTCATTGGAAGGACTGAAACTGAAGCTGAAGCTCCAGTATTTTGGTCACCTGATGCAAAGAGCTGATTTATTGGAAAAGACCCTGATGCTGGGAAAGATTGAAGGCAAAAGGAGAAGAGGGTGGCAGAAGATAAGATAATTAGATAGCATCACTGACTCAATGGAAATGAATTTGAGTAAATTCTGGGAGATAGTGGAAGACAGAGGAGCCCAGCATCCATGGAGTAATGAAGAGTCGGACAGACATGACTTGGCAACTGAACAACAAGGAGAAGTGAAGGTCATTCTGAAGAAAATCATAAGGCAAAATTCCAGAAGGTATGCTAGAGTATATAAACGGCATGTAGAGTCTCTTATAGGACTGTGGGTAGTAGTAGATCTTAAAAGACACTAGGAGTGAAGGCAAGACTGGGAATGGAAGGAAGTGATTTGGATGTCTTCCAGAAGCTGACAGCCACTTCTATCACTGTTACTGGAGTCACCATTTCAGCTGCTTTTGTACTTTATCCCCTTCACTGTTAATGCTTTTAAATCAAAGGGATCGCTCTGATGTCTATACAAAGAGTTTGGTATGTGGCATGTCAGTCTTCTTAAAATACAGTTTTGAATGTAGCTGACCCAGTGACAAAGAAGTTGCTTTATTTTGTCATTAGAAGATATTCCTGCGCCGATAATAAAAACTTTTTTTTCTTTTTTTGCTAAATAGGGAGTGATTTTATTTTATTTTAATATTTATTTATTTGGCTGCATCAGATCTTAGTTGTGACGCACAGGCATTTCTAGCCGTGGCGCTTGGGCTCCAAGGTGCCTGGGTCAGTAGATGCAGTGCACAGGCTTATCTGCCCCAGGGCATGTGGGATCTCAGTCCCCAAGTTCCCTGACCAGGGATGAACCCGTGTCTCCTGCACTGGAAGGTGGATTCTCAACCACTAGACCGCCCAGGGACGTCCCCAAGAACTGATTTTAACTTATGTAATTTGGGGAGTCAAGTTTACTTTCCTTTGGGTAAATCTGAAATTACTGAAACAAATTCTGGAGATATTTTTAATGTTGTTAATTTCATCAAGTTAGTCTTCGTTTCTTAACTTGCCTTAGTATGTGCTCAGTTGCTCAGTCCTGTCTAACTGTGATCCCATGGACACAGCCTGTCAGGCTCCTCTGTCCATAGAATTTCCCAGGCAAGAATACTGGAGTGGGTTGCCATTTCCTTCTCCAACCTTAGTATAGACATTATTTTAATTAGTACACTTTTTAAAACTTCTAATTTAGAAAAGTTTAAGAGTAGATTTCAATCTGATACAGTCTTAGCTTATTAAACAAGTTAGATTTAGGTCATTCTTCTAAACAATTCCCAAGGTTAGAAAAAAATTGTCGTGTATGTATGAAGAAATTTTCATTTTGAATATTTTAGAATCATTTGGAAGAGTATGGTTCACTTTCAACTATTAAATCCAGCAGGCTAGGAACCTATGTTTTAGGGAACGGATTTTCCAGATTGCAAATTTAATTTATTATTTCTAACTAAATAGAATATCCAGAATGACTCTTAAGTATGCCCCTTCTCCTGTCTTTCACAACACTTAGGAAGAAAAAGATGTTCTCTGCTATGGTTCTGGTATCATCTTTTAATAACTTCCAAGAATTTTGAAGTCTATTGTCTTCTCATTTCCCCTCTCCTTAACCTCATTAATGTTATCTAAAGATCTTTTAAGTTCTCTTTATCTTCCTAGAAAATTTCAATACATGACTCATGAAATTTCTCCCTACTTTTTCTCTTTTCTCATTTTGAAGCTTTTTCAACATCCATACAAATAATCCTTATAATCTATATGCTAGAGTGTTCCCTTAACTTACCCAATATTAATGTCTTTTATCTCCATTTCTTCTAAGCTAACAATAGGGATTGCCATATACCAGAATTCAGGATAATTTGGAAGTACTCCAGCTTAAAATTTTTGAACTCTGAAATTTCCCTTTCAGATTGTAATTTCAGTTGAGACAACTATCTTCCATTCATTTATTTGGCAAGTATTATTGAATGCCTATTATATACTGAACTTTTTGGTCCTCCCTTTTAGCCATTTACAGTGCTTTTCCTTTATTTTTGCTTCTAGTTCTTTGATATCCTGCCTGCTTGTAATTGTATTACTACCCTGACTCTAACCTCATTTGCTTTTCTGCCTATAGCGAGCTTCATGGTTGGTCATTTCAATTGCACTTAATTCTGAACCTTCAATTCTGACTTCTTTTTCTTAGGCTCTGTTACTGTTTCCTCTGACCTTATTCATTATTATTATATTTTACAATCAATATGCATTGGTATTTCCCTAAATATTTGTGTTTTCTGCTGTTCTCTGTTCCATCCTGCTTTTGTCCAGGGCCTCCCTTTAATTAATTGATTGTATTTGTTTAGTGTGTGTCTGCTGGTGATGAATTCTGGTTTTGTTTACTGACTTATGACATCTTTATTTTCTTTTCATTTTAGAGGGGAACTTTTTCCTAGGTATAGAATTACAGGTTAGCAGTTATTTTCACTTGGCACTTTAAAGACTCTAGGCCAGAGTGTGTATCTGGCCCACCCCTGCTCTTAGGATGTTTTGAGAGCCTGTGGTGTTTACAGGGGCTTCCCCACTGGCAGGTCCTGAACTATAATCCCTGTCTTCTCAGCACTGAGAAACGTCCCCAAACTCTAATTATAGGTACTTATAAGGACTTCGGCTGCTGTACTTGTGAGATGGGCAGTCACTAGAGAGTTTGAATGGAGGAGTGATACACAAAAGAATTTCTCTGTTTGCTGTGGTCAGAAAAGACCATAAGGAAGCAAAGCAGAACCTGAGAGGACCAGTTAGGAGGCTATTGCAAAAAAGCAAGTAAGAGATGAAGGTGGCCTATAATTTTTTGTCTGGCTATTAAAATTTTTAACTTCTAAGCTGCCTTAAATTTTGATCTACTCAAACCATTTCATCCATATGATATTACCGTGATTTGTTTCTACAATTCATACCTAATAATGTCACTCCTCAGAGATTCCTCATTTTATATCTTCAGGTAAAAATTCAAAGTACCAAAAGATGACAGATCATATCCATGCTCTGGAGCTTATCTCCCTTTATAGCATCCTCTCTTATTCTACCTCTTTTTTTGTTGTAGTTCATTCACTAAGTCATGTCCAACTCTTTGCGACCCCATGGACCGCAGCACACCAGGCTTCCCTGTCCTTCACTAACTCTCGCAGTTTGTTCAAACTCATGTCCACTGAGTCGGTGATGTCATCCAACCATGTCATCCTCTGTTGCCCGCTTCTCCTCCTCTTTCCTTTAGCCAGTTATCTACTTGAAGCCTAGATTCTCTCCATAGGTTATAAAACTTCCTCAGATCTCCATGCCTTGGGCCATATTTTTCTTCTTCTAGAATTATCCATCATCAACTCCCTTCTCTTGTCTGACTTACTCCAACTCATCATAAAGATTCATATTAAAGATTAAGGAAGAAGCTTATTTTTTTTTTGGAAGGGTTTCTGAACCTTTTCCTTCCCTATTCCAAGACAAAAATGATTAGTCTTTTCTGTGGAATCAGTACATTTATAGCATCTACTCTCTACCAAGAACAGTTTTAGGAGTTGGAGAATCACAGAAAACTAAGCTACAATATTTGTGCTCAAGGACCTTGTTCTAGAAGAGAAGACACATAAATATATAATTACATTGTAGTGTGATAGGTGTCCTAGTAGAAAGTATGATCTTGAGAGAAGGATATGAGTGACGTGTTCCTAGAAGAGGATAAATCCATATCAGTTTTTAAAGAATAACTCAGAGTTTATCAAGCAGAAAAGGTGCATGGGTTAGGGCAAATATATAAGACTTAAAGAACAATATGTCCATCAGCACTGGACTCCAAATGGAGAGTGCAGCTCAGTTGGTGAGGCAGGTAGTCTGTTGGGTCTCTAGAGCTAGAACACTGATAGCCAGTTTTCAGCCCTGGTGTATTCTTGCCTCTTTTTTCCAAAACGGTATTTCAAACTACTTTGTAAAGTAAGCACAAATGTGTTAGAAATGTCATGAACATAGGGGAAAAGGAGATGCGTAACCCGAAATCAATCATAATAACACATAGTAGTAACCTGAGAAAAAAAATGGAATATTCAAGTCATGTACTCTTACACAAGATCCACTGACTGTTTGACTAGTTGCCAAAAAAGAAATAGGAAAAGAAAATGAAAAGCAAAGTCTTTGCTTTGTCTTCAGTAGTTTTACACGTCCTTTCAAGAAAGAAATTACTTGAGCTAGTTTGCCTTCTCTTACCTTTTGTAAAATGCCCTTGCTGAGGAATCCACTAACCATATGGTTTCTTCCAATATTCTCTCCTTTCTCCCCCTTCTCCCTTAGTATCTTTTTGCTACATACATTGCTCCTTCAGCCACTCTTGACATTGGACTTCAACAGGAAAAGAAAAGAGAAATTTATATGAAAATACAACCACCATTTGAAGACCTTTTTGATGCAGCAGAAGAATATATCCTCCTCCTCCTTCTTGAGCCTTGGACAAAGATGATAAAATCAGACCAAGTTGCTTACAGAAAGGTATCGTGGCACTGATCAGCTGTGTGTAAACCATTCAGGTTTACTGCAAAACTGATGATAGGCAACATTGTTAACTTGCAGGAGAGAAAAGCTGAAAAAGGTCTCACATGGGCCAGGAACTCAGAGTTAAGATTTGGGCAGACACAAATTTGGGGCAGGGAAAGTATTGATTCACTTAGTTTTTCCCCATTTCCCTGTTGTCTCCTAACAAAAGACGAAAATTGATGTCATTTTTAATTCTGTCTACAAATATGTCAGCAGAGAAAAATCTGAGTTTTGGATTCTTGTGAACCAGTAAAATGTGGCATGATAATATACTAGTTTTGTCATTTCTTGCCATTTCTCAGCAGCGGCTTTAAATAATTTTGATTAATGGAAGGAGCCTGTGTATTTTTATTCTGGATGAGTTACAGTAAATACTACACCCATGGAAAATGTAAACATTCCATATGTATTGTGGAAAACACATTCTGTGACTTAAAGCACTCTCAGATGTTCATCAGGTCAGACTGCTTGATTTGAGAAAAGTGCCAGCACACCTTTTTTCATTCCAAAAGAGCTGATTTTAAGTCTAGGTGCTTGAATATTTTCACTATTCTTATTGATGTGTGGAAGATTAATTTGAATCACAAATGAAAGCCATTTGTGGGTATTTTTAATATTAAGTTACTGCATGTACCCTTACCTTATTGAATTATAACCAATATAACACGATGGCTTATTAAATTCATTGACCAAAATAATGAAAATTTCATTCCTGATTTCTTTTTGTCCTGAAAAATTAACATTCACATCCTTTCTACCACAGAAATGCATGTTTTACACTAGGAATATTGGGATATCATATGAAATTTTTGAAAACTTCTCTCCAGTCATGATTTAAATACAGTATATGGTATAGAGCAAAATGAATCTGAGATATGGTCCCACGATGACAAAAGTAATTTAGAATTATAGCTAACTTCCCTAACACCAAGAAGTTTCGGCATTAGCCGTGATTCTTATGAAATGCCTGGGACAAATTATATGCTCTTTTTTTAAAGGAAAAGTAAATTTCTCTTAATTCTACAAGCTTCTTAAATTCAGCCCAAAGGACCTCTGTAAAAGTTCGGCTGACTGGATTATGTGGACCCTTTCCCAAAAAGGATGAGCAAGGAGATTTAACCAAAATTAAATATTAAATACAGGAAGTTCTCCGTCAGCCAAACTGATTCTTGCCGGCAGTAGAGAAATGGAAAATGATCTTGTTCTCCTGACGGTGTAAAGCAGTGCAGCACACAGGCTGAAGGCTGGGTCCTGCTGTGAGGTTTAATTTCATGATTGAGTAGAGTCCCATCACCATCATTTTTTTCTTCTACTGTGGATTATTTGGTCCCCTAAAGCTAGCTGTGCCTATCTTCATGTCAAGTCGCTCAGTCATGTCTGCCTCTTAGCGACCCCATGGACTGCAGCCCACCAGGCTTCTCCGTCCATGAGATTTTCCAGGCAAGAGTACTGGAGTGGGCTGCCATTGCCTTCTCCAATCTTCATGACTATTATCCCATTATAATGAATAGAAGCTGGGAATGTGACCCACCCAATGTGTTTGCATTGTCTGTTATTTCACACGGGGTATCCAGAAAGGAGGAATGGTCTTTGGTGGCATTGTATCATTACCCAGACATGTATGCATTGTATCATTACCCAGACATGTGTGCATCTTTTGTTTTATCACGTGCATTTGCAGTCTGACTTTGCTGTAACTAGTGTTTTTCACTATGTAGGTCTTCCTGCTTTTGCCTCCAAACTAACTTACTTTATTGGCAAGTGTATTTGTTTTTTAGCCCACTGTTATTGGCAAATTGTGCATTCTTTCCCCACTTCTTCATAATGCATATTCTTTTGATGTTACAAACTTTGTTATTGTTTTATTATAGGTGGAGCTGGTGGAAGAAACTCGACAGCTGGATTCCACATACTTGAGAAAGCTACAGGCTTTGCATAAAGAGACAGTTTTCAAGAAAGCTGAGGTAAGAAACTCTCTACTTAGAAAAACAAACATTTTAACCTGGAGAGGATTTTCACTGCATGTATTGGTGGTGTGTGGGAATAGGGATCATTGATTGATGAGCTCATGTATGATAAAGTAGGGGGCAGGCAGTTCCATTTTCTGCTGCTGCTTTGCCTAACATGCTGCGTATGACAGGTATCACATTTTACTGACACGTTATTTAACAACAAAGCCAGAAAAAGAAAGCAGATGAAGTCGTGTAGGGAGCCAAGATACTCATTTGCCTTAGAGTCTTCAAGCCACGTTATATTCCTTTGGATGTTACTGGCTATTTTCTGTATGGCAGCAACTCTACTTGTTGTCAAGTTACAAAAAGAATTAACTTGAGTTTTCCAAACAGAAAAGGAAGTGTTGTGTGACAGCAATAAGCAAAACAAGAAAGAAAAATATGGAAAGGCTTTAACGGAGTCAATAAAAAGATCATAGGATTGACTGTGATAGTCAGGTGTTGTTTTGATATATAAATTTACAAATTTGTGATTATCTAAGTAAGCCATGATAGATCCATAAGGCCGTAAGATTAAATGTGTGTATCTACATAAAAATGACAGTTTAGGTTCATATTTATTAACATGGAAAATGCCGAGGACATGTTATTATATAAATATGTGGGGAACAAACACTGGTCTGATGTAATCCTATTCATATAAAATTATACATGCATTTCTACTTGTATACATATATGCAAAGAGAGCTATTTGGAAAAATGTTCATCAAAATGTTAAAGATAGTTAGCTCTGAGTGACAAGATTTCAGATGATTTTTTTACTTTCTACTTTCTACCTATCTGAAATCTTTATTCTTTTAAACTTTTACACAGACAGTAAAGTTATTTTTTAGGTATATTCATGATTTTGCCTTATACATATAGAAATTCTTTATTTGAAATTCCACTAATTAATATCTGGAAAGGATACATAAAAATTCATGAAGATAGTATATTATAAAGTTATATCTTAAAATTTTTTTAACATATTATTCATAATACGTCTACCTATTAAAATTTTTTAAATATAGGAGTTTATCTCATGGTCTGATGTTTTTCAAAAACAAGTAGGAAAGTGAATTAATTATTCAGCAAGTTACATAGGAAGGATTTCTAAAGAATAAGCCTCGCTAGCTTTTTGCCATGAAGGGCTTATAAACTGTTCATGAAGCATCAGAGGTCTTAAAAATAACTTACAATTGACTGTTCTATGAGGGTGATTACATCTAAAGTATCTTGTATTACTCTATAACTTAAAAAATTTTATAGGTAAAATAATGTTTTATATTCATGATCTATTATTAAGGAAAAGAACCAAGTTACAAAACCACACATAGTTGTATAGTACTATTTCCATATTTAATAAATTATGTTATGTGTAAAAAAAGACCAAATGGATACACATAGAAATGTGGTGGTTATCTCTGGGTGGTGGTACTATGTATGCGGTTTGTTTTCTTTTTATTACAAAAGACATACTACTTCTATACCAACAAAAATAGTAAGATTAATATTTTATAAGCAAGTGTTTACTAAATGTTTACTAATGTTCCTGAAAAGAAGGGAATAGAATGGAAAGGACCAGAACAGAATTTGATGTGTTAGAATCACATTCTAGATTCTTTACCCAGTTCTACCATTGAATTGATAAATGCCATTGGCCTGATAATTAATTTTTATTTGTTTATCTTTAACTTTGGAAAGTAATTTGTTGTATTTAAGAGATTTTTATGAAAAGTATTATTTCACTAGGACACTACTTCTGAAATTGGAACTGGTATTTCACCACTTCCTCATGTCTCTAAAAACACAGAATACTGGAATATGGTTCCTGAAGAATATAGGCATTTTAATTTTAATGAACTGCTTAACAACAAACTGGAGTTTGAACATTTCCGTCAGTTTCTTGAGGCTCATTCTTCAAGGTGAGAAACATAACCATTTTAAAATTTCTCGATTAAAACAATTTTCTAAGCTACTTATTTTTTAAGCTGCTTGTTTTGATTCAACATATGATAAAAATGATCTGATGCTTGGTTTTACCCATTTCTGTAAAAATTAATGAGCATAGTTATCTGAAACGTATATGGTTAACTTTTTGTTGGGAATTGCATTTTGATAATAGCAGCCTCCAGAATGTTATTTTGAGTGGTCAAACAATATTTGTTGATACTTTTAGCACTGGCTAAATTAAAACACCAGTATATGTCATTTTTCCCTATTTTGACTTTTCTTTCTTTTGTGTTTTTCTAGACAAGTGCTCTGATTACTAGTTCTGAGAAGCTTCTCTTTTGTATTTCACTGAGCTATTAAAATTACTGTGCTGCTTTGTGGCTTTTGTTAGTTAATACACAAATGAAGCATTGTAGTTCTGCATAGAATCTTGGTACCTTATGACACATTTATCTAATATAAAGTGAAGTATTCATCATATTTTTCTCTAATAATTTTCTCCCAAGTTAGGAAAAACTGGCTAGACCTGGGAGCCAAATTTCACATACATAGTTTCCCTTTTTTGTGATGATAATTATTCTAAATTTAACATGTTGCCAAATAGACATGCAATAGGTGGGAATTTTTCCATCTTTGAAATTGATAGTACTAGTCCATCATTAATGGAAGAACTCTGAGACCCTACCAGTATGGTGGTAGGTTCTTTCCTGATCCTAGTATTCCTTGTATTCATATATATATTTAGCCAGGACGGGACACAGTATTGTACTCATTAGTTCCATGGTCTAATCAGTTGTGTTAAACTACTCAACACAGCACTTTCTAAGTTCTGTCAGATCAATTACTTGTTTGGTGTTTAACAGAATTGAAAGAAAGAAATAAGATGGGCTGTACTTTGTTTTCATTTTAGCATGGACCTTATGTGCTGGACAGACATTGAACAGTTCCGAAGAATAACTTACAGAGATCGAAAGCAAAGGGAGGCAAAATCTATATATATAAAAAACAAATACCTCAATAAAAAGTATTTCTTTGGGCCCAACAGTCCAGCTTCTGTGTATCAACAGGACCAGGTATTAACATGGAAGCGTATTTTCTACATTTTAAGTATGAAAACTAGTAATTTATTTCTTTTTGCTAACAACCTGAAAGTCATCTTTTTTCTTTTGCTTTTATGACTTATCAGTTAGATACTTCTGATATCTTTTTTTAGGTATTCATAATAATCTACAAATGTCTGCAATGTGGGAGATACTTTAAAACTAAAGTATTATATATTATTAAAACTTTGTTATTTATTAAGGTGATTTATTGAATAAAATTAACTATCATTCATCTACTCACCCATTCATTCAGCAAATATGGGTGCCTGTGAAATGCCAGACACTGTCTAGGTGCCAGGACAAATGGCAAACAAGGTGAACAAATTGCATCTTTGCATCCTTGCATCTTTCAGTGGGTAGAAAAACGGCCACTATTAGCTGTTAAGCCTCATCTCTACCTCTTTTCTGTTCTTCTCTTAACTGATATTGCTCAAAACATAATCAATCTTTGAAAAATCCTGTTTGCCATTGAACTGTCCTCCAAAACTATTTCTGTTGACCAGGAACATAGATTTTCCATTTTGTTGAGCCAAAATCATAAGGCCTTAATCACAACTTATTAATAAGTGTACAAATGTAATGGGATTCAGCAATGGGTTTGAGTGTTCATGTAATTGATACATGAGATATGGCTTAATTTTAATGACTTTGAAATATAAAATTAAGTGTTATAATTTATTTAACTTGAAGTTTGCTAGTACTAGAAGTTTGCTAGATCAAATGTATAGCATTTGATTTCTTTATTTTCATAGTTTAAAACAATGCATACCATATGCATTGTTCATAATTAATTAAGATCCTGCCTTCCCAGGGATCCAACCCAGGTCTCCCATATTGCAGGCAGATTCTTTACCAGCTGAGCCACCAGGAAAGCCCAAGAATACTGGAGTGGGTAGCCTATCCCTTCTCCAGCGGATCTTCCTGACCCAGGAATAACCCAGGGTCTCCTGCATTGCAGGTGGATTCTTTACCAACTGAGCTATCAGGGAAGCCCTATATCATAATGGCATCAGTTCAGTTCAGTTGCTCAGTTGTGTCTGACTCTTTGTGATGCCATGGACTATAGTACTCCAGGCTTCCCTGTCTATCACCAACTCCCGAAGTTTACTCAAACTCATGTCCATTGAGTCGGAGATGGTATCCAAAAATCTCATCCACTGTCATCCCCTTTTCCTCACGCCTTCAATGTTTCCCAGCATCAGGGTCTTTTCCCATGAGTCAGTTCTTCACATAAGGTGGCCAAAATATTGGAATTTCAGCTTCAGCATCAGTCCTTCCAATGAATATTCAGGACTGATTTCCTTTAGGATTGACTGGTTGGATCTCCTTGCAGTCCAAGAGACTCTCAAGAGTCTTCTCCAACACCACAATTAAAAGCATCAGTTCTTCGGCGCTCAGCTTTTCGTTATAGTCCAACTCTTACATCTGTACATGACTACTGGAAAAACCATAGCTTCGACTAGACGGACCTTTGTTGGCAAAGTAATGTCTCTGCTTTTTAATATGCTGTCTAGATTGGTCATAACTTTTCTTCCAAGTAGCAAGTGTCTTTTTATTTCATGGTTGCAGTCACCATCTGCAGTGATTTTGGAGCCCCCCAAAATAAAGTCAGCCACTGTTTCCACTGTTTCCCCATCTATTTGCCATGAAGTGATGGGACCAGATGCCATGATCTTCGTTTTCTGAATGTTGAGCTTTAAGCCAACTTTTTCACTCTCCTCTTTCACTTTCATCAAGAGGCTTTTTAGTTCCTCTTCACTTTCTGCCATAAGGGTGGTGTCATCTGCATATCTGAAGTTATTGATATTTCTTCTGGCAATCTTGATTCCAGCTTGTGCTTCATCCAGCCCAGGGTTTCTCATGATGTATTCTGCATATAAGTTAAATAAGCAGGGTGATGATATACAGGCTTGATGTACTCCTTTCCCACTTTGGAATCAGTCTGTTATTCCATGCCCAGTTCTAACTGTTGCTTCTTGACCTGCATACAGATTTCTCAAGAGGCAGGTCAGGGGGTCTGGTATTCCCATCTCTTTCAGAATTTTCCACAGTCTTTTGTGATCCACACAGTCAAAGGAGTCCAAAATGTAGTACTTGGATGCAATCTCAAAAACCACAGAATGATCTCTATTCGTTTCCAAGGCAAACCATTCAATATCACAGTAATCCAAGTCTATGCCCCAACCAGTAATGCTGAAAAAGCTGAAGTTGAATGGTTCTATGAAGACCTACAAGATCTTCTAGAACTAACACCCAAAAAAGATGTTCTTTTCATTATAGGGGACTGGAATGCAAAAGTAGGAAGTTAATACCTGTCGTAACAGGCAAATTTGGCCTTGGAGTACAGAATGAAGCAGGGCAAAGGCTAATAGAATTTTGCCAAGAGAACACACTGGTCATAGCAAACACCCTTTTCCAACAACACAAGAGAAGACTCTACACATGGACAGCACCAGATGGTCAATACTGAAGTCAGATTGATTATATTCTTTGCAGCCAAAGACGGAGAAGCTCTATATAGTCAGCAAAAACAAGACTGGGAACTGACTGTGGCTCAGATGATGAACTCCTTATTTCCAAATTCAGACTTAAATTGAAGAAGGTAGGGAAAACCACTGGACCATTCAGGTATGACCTAAATCAAATTCCTTACAGTAGAAGTGAGAAATAGATTCAAAGGATTAGATCTGTTAGACAGAGTGCCTAAAGAACTATGGACAGAGGTTTGTAACACTGTACAGGAGGCAGGGATCAAGATCATTCCCAAGAAAAAAATGCCATAAAGCAAAATGGTTGTCTGAGGAGGCCTTACAAATAGCTGTGAGAAGAAGAGAAGCAAAAAGTAAAGGAGAAAAGGAAAGATATACCCATTTGAATGCAGAGTTCCAAAGAATAGCAAAGAGAGATAAGAAAGCCTTCCTCAGTGATCAATGCAAAGAAATAGAGGAAAACAATAGAATGGGAAAGACTAGAGATCCCTTTAAGAAAATTAGAGATACCAAGGGAATATTTCATGCAAAAATGTGCACAATAAAGGACAGAAATGGTATGGACCTAACAGAAGCAGAAAATACTACGAAGAGGTGGCAAGAATACACAGAAGAACTGTACAAAAAAGATCTTCATGACCCAGATAATCATGATGCTGTGATCACTCATCTAGAGCCAGACATCCTGGAATGTGAAGTCAAGTGGGCCTTAGAAAGCATCACTACGAACAAAGCTAGTGGAGATGATGGAATTCCATCGAACTATTTCAAATCCTGAAAGATGATGCTGTGAAAGTGCTGCACTCAATATGCCAGCAAATTTGGAAAACTCAGCAGTGGCCACAGGACTGGAAAAGGTCAGTTTTCATTCCAATCCCAAAGAAAGGCAATGCCAAAGAGTGCTCAAACTACTGCCCAGTTCCACTCATCTCACACGCTAGTAAAGTAATGCTCAAAATTCTCCAAGCCAGGCTTCAGCAATATGTGAACCGTGAACTTCCAGATGTTCAAGCTGGATTTAGAAAAGGCTGAGGAACCAGAGATCAAATTGCCAACATCCGTTGGATCACAGAAAAAGCAAGAGAGTTCCAGAAAAACATCTACTTCTGGCTTTATTGACTATGCCAAAGCCTTTGACTGTGTGGATCACAACCCTAATGGCATACATTTGTTAAGGGAAAAAAAAAATGAATCTCAGATTAATTCAGTAAATTAAAGAAAAATTCAGAGGTATTCACAAGTAGGGCATACCAAGTTTAAAATCTAGATCTTTGAGGGGAAAATAAACAAAAGTTCTTGGGAGTAAGTGAGAGAAGAAATTCTAGAATTAAGCAACCTTAAGAAGAATGTCTTGCCTTTGGTTCCCTGAGATACAAATCTGGGATGTATTAGCAAAAATGGCTGGGAGTATCTCAATAAGCATAAGTATGAAATAAACACTTGGAAAGTGTTTGTTTTCTATTTGGCTTGTGCTGCATTGCATGAGGTTTCATGGTATCTGATGCTACTGTGTGAACCTTCCATAGTAAAACTTGCTGAGAATTAAAAATGCAGTGGAAAAAGTCACCCATTGCTGTCATAGCAAATGGTTGGGCTTATTACAGAAGAGTTTTCCAAATGACCCTTCTTCCTCACCTTTGTCTTTCATTTTATTTGCCTATTTTATACTTAAGGATACCTGTATCACTTTATGCTTTATATAGACCACGCTAGTTCTAATTTTAGTTGTGGCCAGTTTGCAGTTTGATTAGCAAAGTAGTCTTTTATTCTCTTTTCTTCTTATTTTTATACAGAAACCATATTATTGTTTATACTATTTGATAAATATTATTAAAACATGGTGAAGAGAGTTTCTCTTTTTTGTTTTTATATAAAACAATATTATTACTAGGATTTAACCTTATTAATAAAAGGAGAGCTAAGAAGAGATAATTTTTCCAATGAGGAGTCTAATTTTTCTTCCTCTGTGCAAACAACTCACCGATTTTGAGTGATATGTACACAGAAACAGGTAAAAACCACAATGATTTCTAGTAGGAAATGGCCATTAGTATTTTTTAATTTATTAATTTTATGGCCATTAGTATTTTTGAAATCAGTAATTTTGTAGAAGATGTTTTGGCTACAGAGAAATTGTGTCTTATAAAAGGGCTACTGATGCATGTCAGCGACTATTGTCTGTGCAACCTGGCCTTTTTCTGCTTCCTATCATCTCTGTTTTCTTCTTTGAAGTTGTTGGAACAGCCCTACCTTGCTACCACCATCATTCCACTATCTCCAACCCAGTGTTTATTGGTAATATGCACATTTATAATACCTGAGTCGTTTGTCTCTTAATGAAGTAATGCCTTATTTTTCTCAAACAAAAGAAAATGCCTACTCAAAGAAGTCCATTTGAGTAGAATCAGAGCTTCATAGAATATTAGACCTAGAAGAGAACTTAGAAAACTAAAAGACTATAACGGCCTTACTTTACAGTTGAGGAAATTGAAGCCATAGAGAAAAAAAAATGGCCTTGCAATTGTCACACAGGATACAAAGCCCTGTGTCCTATGAAACAAGACTAAATTAGCAAAATCATACTTCTAAAACAACCACCACATAAACCACGATTCTCTGTTTGATATTAGGGGAGTTATCTGTCTTTACTATACACAATAAAGCCAGGAGCTATTTTATAGAAAATGAAAATCATGGGCTCGGCATAGGGTTTTGGGGTGAATGAATAAATTAATGACCATTAGTATTTCTTTGCTTATACAGAAGTTTGTTTCATTTTTTCTTTCTTAGATAATGAATTTAAGTGGTGGCTGGGGAAAGATTCTCCATGAGCAACTTGATGCAGCTGTTCTAATCGAAATTCAGAAGCATGTCCTAAATAGACTAGAAAATGTTTGGTTGCCGTTGTTTCTTGCAAGTGAACAGTTTGCGGCACGTCAAAAGATAAAGGTATATAAGTTAATATAAACTTGGGATAGCAACTGACAGCACCTCTCAAAACATTAAATGTGCGTACCTGTTGACTCAGCTATTGTACTACTGTGGCATAGTGGTTAAGAGCTGAGAGTCACACTTCTCAAGTTTTAATCTCTACACTGCCACATATTAATTGTACAATACTACGTTTTATAAACGTTAGTTTTCTCATTTGGGAAAAAATGGAGTTATTAAGAGTAATAGCTTCATAAGATTGTTATGAAGAGGAAATGATATATGTGTAGTTTCTTAGAATGGTGCCTGGCACACAGCAAACAGCCACATATTGTCTTAATGTAGTTGCTATTTTTTATATTAGTATTGAGTCTTCATATAAATGGACAAGGGTATACAAATGGGAATAATCAAATGAATAATGATAATTCCATACTGTGGAAAACTATGCAGATTTCCATATAAAATGAGATTATAAAAATGAGATTTCTACAAATATTGATGATGAAACATGTTATTTACTGAGTGAAACAAGCAGGATCAGAGCAATCAAACATAGAAGACAATCCCATTATATATGCTTATATCTCTATACATGTCTATGCATTTCTCTCTCCTCTCTATCTCTATTTATGTTTAAAAGCAAAGATCAAAAAAGGATCTACCTCCTGGGAATGGGTATGGGGAGTGAGAAAGATTTTTACTTTGTACAGTAGGGTTTTTGTTGTTGTTGCTTTACTTCGTTTAGTTTGTGTTTTATAAGAAGCAGGTATTGCTTTGATAATTTTAGATGTCATTATCACATCCAAAATCAGGCAAACCTGATCTTTACAAAATGAATACAAGGAGTAAAGAACATGTAATTCTGGAGTTTAGTGTGCAAAGCACATGCTATTAGTATTGACCAGGAAGGATGTTAAAAACCTGCCTTCCATATTTAATTTATCAAACACTTTGAGTCTTACTTATCTGGAAAGATCCTTAGTCTTCTGAGCACTTTAAGTTATGGAAAACACAGTACAGCTGGAAACATGGAACTTACAGTCTAATCAAGGCTATGGGTTTTCCAGTGGTCATGGATGGATGTAAGAGTTGGACTGTGAAGAAAGCTGAGCCAAAGAATTGATGCTTTTGAACTGTGGTGTTGGAGAAGACTCTTGAGAGTCCCATGGACTGCAAGGAGATCCAGCCAGTCCATCTTAAGGGAAATGGGTCCTGGGTATTCATTGGAAGGACTGATGTTGAAGCTGAAACTCCAATACTTTGGCTACCTGATGTGAAGAGCTGACTCATTTGAAAAGACCCCGCTGCTGGGAAAGATTGAGGGCAGGAGGAGAAGGGGACGACAGAGGATGAGATGGCTGGATGGCATCACTGACTCAATGGACATGGGTTTGGGTGGACTCTGGGAGTTGGTGATGGACAGGGAGGCCTGATGTGCTGCGGTTCATGGGGTCACAAAGAGTCAGACATAACTGAGCCACTGAACTGAACTGACAGTACGGGGGAGAAGACCTGACTTGTTTTAAGCAGAAAGTTCATGGAAATAAGCTTTGGGACAATTCAGATTTCCTCATTTCCTTTCTTCAGCAAACTCTAATTGTCTATCCAAAGCCAAGTAAAAAGATATTTGGCTTACTAATCTTGTTTACCATGTTTTCTCACTATGATTATCACAGTAATATTTATTCTAATTTACAGCTCCTTCCTGATTTAGCAATTCTTTGGGTGGCCAACAGCATACACTGATTCTGGCAGCCTTAAGCAAAGACAAAGGGGAAGGGAGATCAAGAATTTGTAATAAAGTTATGCTGGAGCATCTCACACACTCAGGGGAAGAGTTGACACCCAAGCTTTATTTCTAAAGCTGGCCAGGGGCCAGGACAGCCCTGGGAACTCAGCAAAAAGACTTCTCACATCTTTTCTCCACCATGTAGCTACCAAGAGACTCAGCAGCAGTGATTCCAGTCCCTGTCTTTCTATGTCAGCTCCTGGATCTACCTGCTATTGAGGAGAGTTGCCGAGCACAGACTTGGCAAGGGTGGTTCCCCCAAATGGAAAATACTGTGAACAGGCAATAACCTTAAGAATTGTCTACTGTGTTCCCTCCCTGTATTGAGTAACTTTTGTACTTTTTTTTTTTTTAGTCCAGCCTGATTCTTTCTATTACAATTTTTACAGTGTTGTGTTGGTTTTTGCCATACAACAACACAGATCAGCCAGAATTATACATACCTGCCCTCCCTTCCTAGCCTCCCTCCCCTCCTGCCATCCCGTCCCTCCCAGTCATCACAGAGCCCCAGATTCTCACCAGCTATCCATTAGTTGTGGCTGGAGAATAGCACAAAAATCTGGGAAGTCTTAATTATCTTTCCAGCTTCAGTTTCCATGTGACTCAAAGTTGTCTACCTTTGGGGCAGTACACTCAGGTGTCATTATCTCCATTTTGCAGATGAGGAAACTTCAGAGAATTTGAGTGACTTGCCCAAGGACCTGGGCAGGGCTTCCATTTCTAAGTCTTAATCCTCTTTCTCCTGTTTTCTCTCTTATCCACACTGACCTTTAAAAACAAATATTTTTGATTGCGTCAGGTCTTGGTTGTGCCATGCAGAATCTTTTGTTGTAGTATGGGCTCGGTAGTTACAGTAGCATGCAGGGTTAATTGCCCCATGGCATGTGGGATCCTAGTTCCCCAACCAAGGACCAAACCCATGTCCCCTGCATTCAAAGGCGGATTCTTAACCATTGGACCACCCACCAGAGAAGTCCCCCACACTGACCTTTACTGCATTTTTTAAAGCTGTTGAATCAGTGACTTCAACACTGTGGACATTCTGAATAACTGGATAAAATCATTGGTTTTGCTTCTAGGTACAGATAAAAGACATAGCTGAAGAGCTTTTACTACAAAAGCGTGAAAGGAAAATTGGAGTCTGGAAGGCAAGTAGTATTTGTTATATTCTTCCTTTTTTAAGTTCCAACTGTCAAAGTATTTTTCTTCCCCTTCCTATACAAAGATCTTCATTGTAGATAATGCTTTCTAAACCAGCAGATGCTGACACTATTCTTAACTGGCTGAAGGACTCTCAGGTAAAGTGTAATTCTACTAGAGCCCTTAAAGATTTCCTTGACCTGTTCAACTCTGGAAGTGTGTGATTGGATTTTAAATATATATTTTTAGTTATTTTGCTTGTGATGGATTTATTGAGACAGGCTGTTTTTCCAGCATGTGGTAGCTTATTTATTACTGGGAGTAGATTACACAAAAAGAATGAGGAGTATGCAGCGGAATCAGTAACTTAAATTATCTTACATTATCCTCTTCATTTAGAAGTACATTTTAACTTTAAAAGAATTAAGATAACTGTCATTTTGGTGATTATTTAAACCACTATAATATGATACCTTCTTAGAAATTGCCTATTTTTCTTCTTAACAAGAATGATAAACACAGTCTTCTTTTTGAGCCTACAAATTTATTTGTATTCATCCTTCTGTAGGTCTTGATAAAATGTCAAACTAGACCCAGGTGACCTTCTACAATCTAGCAAAGATAAAATCTGTTAGACTACTAGAGGAGTATATGTATCAGTTAGGATGTTTTTTTTCTGTGTTTTCTTCTCAAAAGGAAATAGTCTTATATTTGTCCCTTTTATATATTTTTCAAAATGCTAAATATAATGGGCTTATATTTCATATTATTGTGCATTATATATTATGTTATTTTCTGTTTAGTTAAATTATGGGTTTTAGTTAAATTACTAAGTTTTAGTATCTTAAGAAGCAGGTCTTAAAACATTATTTGTTGAGTGGGTTTTAAATAAACATCCCAGTCTAATACATAGTTGTTCCTATTTATAGGGCTATAATTTTAATATGGACCATCTGGTAAGGGTCTTAACTTTTTGTCCTTGAAACTCCACATGTGGCTCACTAAAATTGTGATAGACATCTATTCACTTTATCTGCGATGAAGGCACCACCATTCATCTCGACTGCCTGGAGCTGCGTTCACTTTGCAGTTTCCACCTCAGCAGTCACCCTCAAAGTCTTTCTCTGTAAAGCCCCTACTCCCCCAGGCAAAATTAGTTACTCCTTCCTTTGTGTTCCCATAGACTTTTTACATAGCTCTCTTAAACACTTTTATCGTTGGTCACATATGATTTGTTTCAAGAAACTTAGCTTACGCATTGTCAGTAACGGATATTTATTATGTATAATGGATATTTGTCATTGATTTTACTATAATTCCTAAGTTCATCCAAAAAATTGCCTTTAGAATGATGCTTCCTGGCATGGTTGTAGGCTAACCTCAGATTTTGGGAACTTCAATAAATTTATCAAATGTAAAAAAATCTATTCAGTAAATTGAATAAAACCTATTATGTTTTTTAATCTGAGAGGGTAAAGAGGGGGTGAATATGTGACCTAAAATGGTCAAGGTAAAAAAAGTAGACATAATAGGAGTTCCCTGGTAGTCTAGCAGTTAAGTATCCACCTGCCAACACAGAGGACTCAGGTTTGATCCCTGGTCCGGAGAGATTACACATTTGTGGGCGACTAACCCCTGTGCCAGGACTGCTGAGCCTGCACACCCTAGAGCCCATGCTCCACAAGAGAAACCACTGCAGTGAGACGCCATCGCACCGTAACTGGAGAGGAGCCCCGCTCACAGCAACTAAGACCCAGCACAGCCAGAAGGAAGTAAAGAAAGAAAAGTATATCAAGAAAAGCAGACATCATATACTTCAAAACTGAGAAGATATAAAATAAGTAATGCCTTTATAAAAGTAATGCCTTTATAGTAAAATAGTATGTCTTTTCTGTTGTGTAAAGTGAATCCTGGGTCAGAGAAAGTTTATCATCAAAAATATGCATTAATAGTTTCATTTCTTCTTGTTATTAATTATTAATAGTAATTTATTATTAAAATAATATAAAGATGCCCCACCTAAAAACTTGGTCTTTTGGGAATTCCCTGGTAGTCCAGTGGTGAGGACTCAGGGCTTTCATGGCTCTGCCCCAGGTTCGATCCCTAGTTAGGAAACTAAGATCCCACAAGCCCACAGCCAGAATCCAAAGCCAAAAACAAAGACAAAAAACCCCCATTATCTTTCTAGGATAGAATTATAGTGAAGCTCCACAGTAAATTTCCTATTTAAATTATAATAGGATTAATTGGTAATTTTTCCTACAATTTTTTAAAAAATATCTTAAATGTTAAACTGCTTTTACTTTTTGAAAGTCAGGAAAATTATATATTAATATATAACATCTAGTATACATAATTATAAAATAATATATAATCATAACATCGTGATTACTTTGTTGTGTTTAAGCACAGAATTCATACTATATACCCAAATGTAGTTTTTCACCATCTCTCAAACTCTAATGATTATTAACATTCTCAGTCCTCTGTAATATAATCATATGTTCTAAGTCATCCAATCATTTCATTTTCTCCCCATCTCTTAAAAAAATGATGCCATAAAAATATAAAGGAGACAAAAGGGAGAAGAAAAGAGAGGGGAATTTGCCAAATTCTCTTTATCCATGCTATAAATTTCAAAAGCCCAAAACAAAGGAGATAGAAGTTGGTAATTTTTAGCCTAATAAATGATTTTATTATTAATTTTTAGAACACAGCTAATTTTATGTATTCTCTGATTTGGACAGCCTGTGGAGAGTAAGTGGATATCTTCGTCTTGTGAAATCATTGCTTTCCGTAAAGCTTTATTGAATCCAGTTACTGCAAGACAATTTCAACGCTTTGTGGCTCTAAAAGGAGATTTATTGGAAAATGGGGTGCTCTTTTGGCAAGAAGTACAAAAATATAAGGTATTGTATTAGAAGCTGGAGAAAACCACCTCTTTTAAAGGAGGAAGTGCATTAACATATCAGATTCCTAACTATATGGACAAGATTTGTATCCTGACTTGATGTCTTCATCAGTTAGTTCAGTTCAGTTCAGTCGTATCCGACTCTTTGCGACCCCATGAATCGCAGCACGCCAGGCCTCCCTGTCCATCACCAACTCCCGGAGTTCACCCAGACTCACGTCCATCGAGTCAGTGATGCCCTCCAGCCATCTCATCCTCTGTTGTCCCCTTCTCCTCCTGCCCCCAATCCCTCCCAGCATCAGAGTCTTTTCCAATGAGTCAACTCTTCACATGAGGTGGCCAAAGTACTGGAGTTTCAGCTTCAGCATCATTCCCTCCAAAGAAATCCCAGGGCTGATCTCCTTCAGAATGGACTGGTTGGATCTCCTTGCAGTCCAAGGGACTCTCAAGAGTCTTCTCCAACACCACAGTTCAAAAGCATCAATTCTTCAGTGCTCAGCTTTCTTCACAGTCCAACTCTCACATCCATACATGACCACAGGAAAAACCATAGCCTTGACTAGATGGACCTTTGTTGGCAAAGTAACGTCTCAATATGTAAATACTGAGGTATTTATTGTCTGTATTAGATATATTTATTATTGTATAGTGAAGAGTAAGAGTTAGCCTTGAAATGATGGTATTAGATTTTTCAGGGTTTCACATATATTATATTCTAATGAGAATCTTCCTGAAAAGTTTTAACTATGTTTTTGCATATTACTTATCTATAAATGTACATTTTTTTCCTGAAGATACTCATATTCAGCACTTTAACCAAGGCTTCTTTACAAAAATTCCTCCTAACCATATTTGCAGCAATAGTGTTCAAAGATAATGGATTACAGAGAAATAAACCATCAGAAATGAAAGAGGCTTCTCTATCAGAATGGCCAAATTCTTAACAAAATAAGTGAAAGAGCAAGCTGTTAGCTATCAAAGCAGTTTATTATCAGGTTTAATTATTTGATGGAATCTCTGCATTGAAGAGAAGGAAAGGACTCTCTAGGTTATATAACCTAGATTTGAAAACAGGAATGTTGTCTCAAAATACATAAGAGTAGACATCCCTGCTCCCAAGGTAAGCAGGCTCATTACCTTGCCATCAGCCTGTTTAATCCCATTTTTATAAAAGTAGGGAGTAAAAATAAAACTGGAATTCAAGACAATAAGGCTTTCAGTTGAACTATGATCTAAGCACGGATTGCAGTGTGTGGTAAGTCGCTTTAGTTGTGTCTGATTCTGTGCAACCCTGTGGACTGTAGCCCACCAGGCTGCTCTGGCCGTGGGATTCTCCAGGCAAGAATACTGGAGTGGGTTGCTATTCCCTTCTCCAGGCAGGGATTATGCGACACTAATACTCTGCATCATGTTTATTCTATATAGTTAGTAGTTGCTCAATACCATTTTGCTTTCAGACTTTCTCCAGCATTCCATGAAACTGTTTTCTACTCTTTTCTGTTATCCACAGTTTTTGTACCTTTCTCAACACACAAATTTCTCCAAGGGAAAAAAAAAAAGTATTTTGAGATATAAGTTCTTTCAAAATCTATCACAAGATAAATAATATTAAAATAATTTTTTTGAAAATTAAAAAGGGGGTAGATTCTGTTTTCCAGAACAGGAAATTATTATGGTCTTTAAGCTAAAATGAATACGAGTAGGTCCAACCCTGTTACGACAAAAGGTAAGGAGATAAGCTGTGCAAAATAAGCATTTAAAAAAAAACAGAGACTCATACATAGTCAACCCTTTGTGACTGTCACTCCTCCAAAGCTGCCCTTGGTCTTCATTTAAATATCTTTTCTGTGGTGTAGAATGGGGGACATGTAATCCTATATAGTTATTAAAAATCATGCTATTGAAGTGAATGTGTTTATTCAGTAAGTATTTACTAAATGCTAGATTGCAGAAATAAAAAAAATGGATATAATATATTGTCTTCCCTCGAGGAGGGGAATCATCCATGAAATATGATGGAATAACGTTGATTATAATCCATATTCTAACTGGTTATAGTTTTGATACAGTGGAGGGGATGATTCAGGGATGGTGGTAGGTCAGGGAGGTCTCAGCAGAAGTGATGATTCTTACAGAGAACTCTACTCAGTCCTCTGTAACGATTTATGTAGGAAAAGAATCTTTAAAAAAAGTGGTTATATGTGTATGTATAACTGATTCACTTTGCTGTACTCCTGAAACTAACATAACATTGTAAATCAACTCTACTCCCAAGAAAAATTTTTCAAAAAAAGAAGTGATGATACTTGAATTAGGTCTTGAGGAAGTTTGCCAGAAAGAAACCTAGCAAGTCTTAACTGAGCTCATTTTTATATGGCTTACTCATACTAAGTGTTTATGTCTGTCAGAGATTATCTTAATGCTTTTCACGTGATACCTACCTTATCCTTTATAAGAATCCTAGGTCAAAGCTGTTAATTCTCACCATTCTACAGATGAAGAAACTAAGGCACAGAAAAGTTAAACTTCTGCGCCTCATACAGCTAACTAAGTAGTAGAGCTGGAATTTGAGCCAAGACATTCTATTGCTAAAGCTTGTGGCCTTAACCACTAAGTTATACTCCCTCCCAGGGACGATTGTAATAATATGCAAAGGGGTGGCTCCTATGATCTTAATCAGAGATAGTTCTGAATTGTGAAAAGCTGGAAAGAACTATGATGTTGAACAGCAGGACATTGCTTACTTTAATTACAATACATCTATGCATGAGAATACTCTGAAGGCATTACAAATTTGCTGTTGGAAGATTAATCAGTGATGGGAAAAATATCTTCATCTTACTGATTTTTTAAAACCTAGCTACTAGAAAGCAGTATGATTTAATATAAAGTGTGTGTGTGTGTGTATATATCCCCAAAGAGAAAAGACTGGAAGGATATATACATCCAGCAAACACTTGCTGAGCATCTACCAAGGGCCAGGCTAAAACCTGTGGTCAAGCCTTTCCTCTCAGGGCTTGCAGTGTTAGAGGAGGGACAGACAAGTGACGGAGCGGGTGGTTAAGCGAGTGTGAGCAGCGCAACGGCTGGGAGACGCACGGGTGCAGTGAAGTCCCTGAGCTGGCCACCACCTAGACCGAGGCAGACACGGAACGTTTATTAGAGGACAGTACAGTTGACCCTTGAACAGCAAGGGTTTGAACTGCGAGGTCCACTTATATCTGAGTTTTTTTCAACAAATTCAGACTACAGTACTTCACAGTCCACTGTTGTTTGAATCCACAGGTGTGGAAACACAGATACAGATGGCCAACTGTAAAGTTATGCGTGGATTTTCAATTGCAAGGGCGGGGTTGGTGCCCTAACCACCCGCCACCCCTGGCCCGTGTTCAAGGGTCGACTGTGTGCTTAAACTGAGACCTTAACAATAAGTAAAAGTGAACTCAGCTAATGGTAGAGTAGGGCATAAAAACCAGAAAAAAATACCAGGTTGGATTCTGTCTAAATTCTGACTCTACACTCTCAAAATTAACATTGTATAATTTCACAAATTTGTTTTTATTTCACAATCCTTATATTTCCATAATAATAAAAAACCAGGATCATTGTAAAGCAACTATACTCCAATACAAATTAATTTAAAAAATAATAATTAACTCAGCTCACCAAATATATGATAATTTCACTAGTAACAGCAAAAAATTTAATTTGGGGTAACATAGCAAGCATGTGTTATAAATAGGCATTTTCTGAGGGAATACTAAATTGCATAAAAATGCTAACTGTTGTCTCAGTGTAACATTTATATCAAGATTTTTCACATATAATTTATGCCAAACTTATAACTTATTTATGTAATGTTTTATATGGCAAACACCAGAAATTTTCTTTAACTGTCCTTAAGACCGTTATTATAATGCCTGTCATACAGTGAGCACTTAATAAATGCTGGCTAATTTCTGGCCTAGAATTACAAGTTTCCAAACTTTTGTGTTTTCTAGTGATTTAGAGAACAATATCTTTAGCAAAGAAACGTCATAATTCAAGCTCAGCTACCCTCTTTGTCTTAAAAAGTGATAGCCTTACATCTCTGACATAAAACTGGGTCTTTTATCATTACATATATCATTACTATGTTTAAATTCTTTAGCTATAAAGATGATAATGTAATAGGTTATCTGAAAAAATATAGATACTGAGATACATAATAATACACCTATTAAATACAGCATTCCCATTAATATGCTAGCATTTTTGAGTCTAAATCACCTTGGCATAGAAGCAGTTATGGTGGAAAAAGCTTTTGCATCCACTTGTAACTTGAGTTAGGTGCTTGTTCTCCATTGTGCCACTTACTTAGCTATCTCAGATTGGAATCATGTGTTTTCGTGCTTCTCATCCTGTAGATATTGAGCCTTTAAAGGACAGGTACTGTGTCTTGGGGCTCACCTCAAGGTCTGGCATATTGCAGGTACTTAATATGAATTTGTTAAATGAGTCAAAGCAGACACTAAAGCTGCTTCTTTGCCAGGAGAAGAAGCAACCAGGATTAAAATGAAATCTGTGTTTACTTAAGGTATATGTGTCAAAGTCTCAGGTTCCTTTAAAAGGCAAAGATTGACCGAATGAGTCAATGAACATGACGCACAAAGACATGAAGACACAGGCTAGGAGCAAAAAAGAAAAAGTCTTAGGTTCTTCAAATCCAAGAAAAATGAAATCTCTGATTTTTAAGATAGTCTTGACATGTCCCAGTACTCTCTTGACCTGAAGTTACAATTATATTAACTTAAAGACATATTGATGTATTCTGTAAAGTGTTCTATTAATGCATAGAGTCGGACACGACCGAGCGACTTCACTTCACTTATAAAGTGTTCTATTAATGCATTAATCACGTATTGATCTATCTTTCCTCCTTGTTTAGGACTTGTGCCATTCTCATTGTGATGAGTCTATCATACACAAGAAGATTATGACTATTATCAACTGCTTTATTAATTCCAGCATCCCCCCAGCTTTACAAATTGACATTCCAGTAGAGCAAGCCCAGAAGATTATTGAACACAGGAAGGAGTTGGGACCATATGTATTCAGAGAGGCACAGGTAAGAAATCAGGGCATGTAGTAAGCATACTTTAAAATAGATTAGTAGTCTAGATATTCTTTTAAAGTTTTTGTATTATTCATATTTGGCAAGGTTTGAATCCTCCTAATCCTGGGATTTATTCTATTTAATTAGAAAAACGTTGCCAACGCCACATAACATAGAAACTAGTAACTTGCTATTTTGCTGATGGTAATATACAGCAAGTACAATTTTTAAAATTCTATATACTTTGACTTTGCATGGTTATCATTTTATTTCTAATTTATAAATCCCCAACTAATTTCTCCTTCCTTTCCCACCATTCATATTTCCTTTTAAAATATCTGCTACCATAAGAAATGTGTAAATTATGTGTGTCCCAAGATTTGTGTATTTTTAAAAGTTGGAATATTCACATAGCTCATAAAGTAAGTGAGAGGAGATTTAAGTACCCAACCAACATAAAGTACACAAGCTCATGAAAGGAAAATCATGCCTGTTAACCTGCTCAAGTTACTTCTCTTTAAGATAAATAATAGAAAACAGTGATTTGCTGAACATAGTTTATTTGCATTTTGAAAAGCCTTTTAGTGATGTTGTTCCTGAAAAATGATTAAGAAAAATAAATTATAATAGGGGTAATAGGGAAGGCCCTGTCATGATTTAAGTGATATGAAACAGAGATTTAGGGTATGAATGCCCTTGAGCATGGAAAAAGACCATTATTCCTTAACATTTTCATTTGCAAGCCGGCTGTGTTCTAAGTCCTAAAAGGAACCGAAAGCAGACTCACCATCCAAATTATGCATTAAAATAGGGAAAAATATAGACAAATGATTGACGATCTGCTAGGGAGAAACAGAAAACATGGTGTCAGAATTGTAGCATCTGTTAATGAGAAGATCACTTAGCCTAGCCCGGTCTCTTGATGGCCAGGCCAAGGCTTGCCCATCCAGATCACAGCCTCGAGGCTGACGGTGAGCGTCTTGAGCTGCTTATGTTGGTTGGTTCCGCCACACTGTCCAGGGAGTGCAGCCAGGGAACTTTACTGGAGTCCTTTAGTTTATGCCTCTGTCTCATTCCCCAAAACAAAGTCCCAGATATATCTTAAATATAATCTTTAGGGTATCAGAGAACAAGAGAATATTTAGGGGCCTCACCTCACCAGGTCTATTGTTTCCGTGTTCCCTAAGGAAGCTCAGAGAAGGACATACCTCCTACCCAGGTGTGCAAGCCAGAGATCTGGTTGCACCTTCATGTCTTCTCTCTCCTTTGTTCCCTGACCTTCGGTGATCTTCAGTCACTAACATGTATCCATTTGTCTCCTTATCTGTTACTCTATCTACTTTTCTCCAACTCCATGCCACTACCTCAGTTTATGTCTGCAGTGTCTCACATTGATTACCAAAATTCCCTGCCCCTAGACTCTCTCGAAACCATTTAACTTACTGCAGATGGAGCCATCTTTTTCAAAATGTGTATTTGATCATGTCACTTCTCTGCTCTCAATTTCAACTACTCCCATTGTCCTCAGACTGGAGACCATATTCCTTCATCGATATCTCTCTAAGCAGATACCTTTCCACTCACTGCCATCTATCTCTGTCTTACTGAAATATTAGATTTTTCACTTTTATTTGTTTGTTTATTTTGGCTGCACAGCATGTGGGATCTTCATTCCCTGACAGGGATTGAACTTGCATCCCTGCATTGATTTCATTTTATTTTATTTTTTGCTTTATTTTGGCCACACAGCATTCAGGATCTTAGTTCCCCAGTCAGGGATCAAATTTATGCCCCCTACAGTGGAAGTGTGGTGTCTTAATCACGGACCACCAGGGATGGCCCACTGAAATACTTGTACTTCCATAGAAAGGCAATAGTACCCCACTCCAGTACTCTTGCCTGGAAAATCCCATGGATGATGGAGCTCAGTAGGCTGCAGTCCATGGGGTCGCTAAGGGTGGGACATGATTGACCGACTTCACTTTCACTTTTCACTTTGATGCACTGGAGAAGGAAATGGCAACCCACTCCAGTGTTCTTGCCTGGAGAATCCCAGGAATGGGGAAGCTTGATGGGCTGCCGTCTATGGGGTTGCACAGAGTCAAACACAACTGAAGCGACTTAGCAGTAGCAACAGCAGGCATTTCACTGGAGAGGGCAATGTCAACCCACTCCAGTACTCTTGCCAGGAGAATCCCGTGGACAGAGGAGCCTGGTAGGCTACAGTCCATGGGGTCGCTAAGAGTTGGACATGATTGACGCGACTTAGCAGCAGCAGCAGCAGCAGCAGAGAAGCCTTACTTTCTTCCCTCCAGAGCTTTTCACAGTCTCATCTTCTCTCCTTTATGCTTCTGTGATATCCTGTGTTTGTCCCTGTTGGAACACTTATCATACAAATTTGAAAATAGCTGTTCTCATGCTTGACTTTCCCACTGGACTGTAAGGTCTTTGAGAATAGGGACTGTTTCTTATTTGCTGCTGTGGCCTGCATGCCTAGAACAGAATAGACACTATCATTTTTGAAAACATGAATGAATGATGTGAGATCAAACATGAGAGAAATAGCTCAAATTGGCAATAGAGCAACGTTGCGTAAAAGGACTGAAGAGTAAATAAAAAGCTGTTGCCTCTTTTAGTATTGCTTTCACTTGTAACATCTGCCTTTCCCCCACCTGCATTCCTAATAGCTTAGAAGTTTTTGTCACTCAGCCATATTTTCACTGACACTCTTCACTTATGCTGCAACCATTGCCCATCCACTGGCAATGTGGGAAATAGCTCCATATTTATTAAAAAATTTTCTAACAGTCTGGTTGTCTTTTAAGGTTCTGGAGGTACAGGGCAATTTTCATGAATAACATGAATGTTATTAACTGCAACTTTTAGAAATAGAGCATTTGTTTTTCAGCCACCCTGTTCTGCACACAGGATCTTAGTTTCCCGACCAGGGATCAAACCCATACCCCCTGCACTGGAAGTGTGGACCCCTAACCACTGAACTTCCAAGGGATTCCCAGAAATAGAGAGATTTTATGTCTGCCTCGAAATATTGTGCCCTAATAGGGTAACTTTTACTGGGAAGCCTTCTAGGTGACAAATACATTTGAGGGCTGGAAATGACTCAGGTTTTGGAGAAAGAACTGAGAAGTAGGGTCAATAGTTGGTAAATGGAGGTGGAAGAGGAGTGTTTAAGAAATTCATATAAAAACTACCGTGATCCTTTAACATTGGAGCAGGGGATTACTTAAAGCATGGCGTGCATGCTATGTTGCTTCAGTCATATCCGATTCTTTGTGACCCTATGGACCGTAGCCTGCCAAGGAATTCTCCAGGCAAGAATACTGGAATGGATTGCCATTTCCTCTTCTAGGGGATCTTCCAGACCCAGGGATCGAACCTGAGGCTCTTATGTCTCCTGTTTTAGCAGGAGGGTTCTTTACCATTAATGCTACCTGGAAAGCCCCAAAATCCATGGTAGATAAATGGAAATGAAAACTTTTTTAAAGCCTACACTTCGTCAAATAAAGTATCTTTAGCTTTTGTGTTCACAATCCCAAGAGGCTATAGAATTCAGTGACAAGATGGTATCGTAAAGGGAGTAAATAATTATAGAATTACTAATGATATTCATGTACAGAAAGGAGTGATGAAATGTATCATGATGTTCAGGACTCTGTTGATCACTGCAGCATTTACTTTCTAAAAACTCCACTTTCCTGCTGAAAAGTTGGCTTAGAGCCTAATGGGATGGTTCATTTTTCTCCAGGGCATTAGGTAAAGTCCATTCCCAGCAACAAGATGTTGGACTTGATCTGATGTGGCAAGTCCTACCTTCTTGGAAGTAACGTATGCCTCTGGAACTAATGGAAAAACTTGGCATGAAAATTTGAGCAACAATTCTTATCTCTATAAATATCACAATTAATCACTTAATGTAGAGTATCCTCATAGAAAGCATTTGTCCAGGATACCACTCTGCTTTTTAAATGTTACTTTTCTTGCTCTCACATAAAAGAGAGATTGTATCATTTAAAAGTTACTCAAGATTTATTCTTAGATCTGCAGCTTTGTTTAAGAGCTTTTCCAGAGGTAAAATGGTATTTCCTTTCTCTAAAAGAAGGGAAAGGAGGGGTGGAGAGGAGTCCCCCTTGATGAACTGAATATTTGGAATACTTGCATAAAACAGCCGAGTGTGTGGCAGATCTACTGGTATAAGTTTTAAAAGAAAACATGTATTTCTTATTTAAAAAGACCTAATGGATTCTTTATTAATACAATCAATTGGTTAGGGAAACATAAAGTATAAAGTGACTTTTAACTGTATTTAAGTGTATGTTTTTTTAAAAGAAAGACTTCTCGTTGGTAGTAAAAAAACATTGATGATAAGCATGTGCCAAGCTAAACTATACCAAGATGTCTGGAGACAATAAGTTGGAGGAAACATGCTGTATATTAAAGATAGAATAGTTAATCCATTATTATGGTGAATTAGAGTTAAAATTGGTACATTTGTATAAAATTGTAATCTGAGACATACTTTGTTTTTTATACAGATGACAATTTTTGGAGTTCTGTTTAAATTTTGGCCTCAGTTCTGTGAGTTTAGGAAGAACTTAACTGATGAAAAAATTATGAGTGTTTTGGAGAGAAGACAAGAATATAGTAAGCAGAAAAAGAAAATGGCAGTCATAGAAGATGAAAAATTTGTAAAGGTGAGACAAGAATCATTTGGGGTTTAATCAGACTTTTTAAAAAGGTATGTGATATTGTTATTGAGTCCAAGCTCTCTCTGCTCGCCACACGAAAGGCCAATGAATCTGAGGGGTTGAGGCAAGGAAGAGACATTAATCAGGGAGCCAGCTGACCCAGAAGATGGCAGACTAGTGCCTCAAAATAACCATCTTATTGAGGTCTGGATGCCAGATTTTTATAGATCAGAGATGGGGGGAGACGAGGAAGCAAAATAAAAAAGGCCATTAATCTTGCAAACATCTCCTACAGTGGCAAGCCTTGGGCAGGGGATGTGTTAATTTCTTCTTTCCTGCCGCCTACAGGTGGACAGGGTTCTGAACCCAAAGCACTTTAACAGTTAGGCAGAGGGGCAGGATTCTCTGAGGCAGTCCATTCTGTATGATTATAATAACAAAAGCAATGAAAAGCAAGTCAAAGAAGTGGTTCCAATGTGGACTCAGAATTGGTTTCTTCTCTGCAAATGCTGTGTGTACATTTGTAGAATTTGGGATGAGCAAAAATACAGAGAAGTTATAAAGTATGGATTTTAGTGACTTTTAAGCCTTCAGTCAGAAGTTTCAGACTTGTTTTGAAGTTAAAAAAATTACCTCAAAAATCATCTCATCTATGTACCTCTCTTGGAGAGCACTTTATATTTGTCTTACGAGTAAGTTTTTGCATCTGTCTTTCTCACTGAACTGAGATCCTCAAAGATACCATCTGTCTTATTAAATACTTCCACCACTATCCAGCACATGTTCAATTATTAATCATTATTTACCAAATAAATCTGGGAATGAATGAGATAGTATTATGCACTTGGGACAGCATTTTCAATATTAAAATTAGAGAATGATACACTGACTGTGAAACTTATGAGTCGTAAGTTGCCCAGGCTGCCTCTTTGTCTGTCCGTTATCAATTTATCTCTCTTTATCTATTTTTTTACTTGAGAAGGGGTAACAAATAACATATTTCATCTTATTTATAAGCTTTACCCCTATTCTCTTTTTTAAAAGAAATTTAAAATATATCTAAAGATATAAAAGTAATATAATTATAACCCCCATGTTTCCCCAGGTCAATATAAACACTGTTAACATATTTTACATTAGTTTTTCATTTTTCCTTTGTAAGTGAAATAGTGCAGAACACTGTACCTCTTAACCCCAGTCCTGAGTTCTTTTTTATTTTTAATGCATGATTTTATTTATTTACTTATTTGGCCGTGCTGGGTCTTCGCTGCTACATGGACTTCCCTCTAGTCACGGTGCGGTGGCTCTCTCATTGTGGCTCCCAGGTTCTAGAGCACAGGCTCAGTAGTTGTGGCGCATGGGCTCCGTTGCTCCGCAGTATGTCAGACCTTCCTGGATCAGGAATCAAACCCATGTCACCTGCCCGGCAGGTGGATTCTTTACCACTGAGCCACCAGGAAAGCCCCCAACCCTGAGTTCTATTACCCTCCCCACTTCCAAGAGCAACCATTAAGTTTTGGATATGTTCTCAACAACTCCTTTTTAAGATAATGTTTTATATGGGTATATGGATTCATAAATGATACAGAGGACTATTTTGTATGTACTTTAACTTACATAAATAGTGCCATATTTTATTAGTCTGCTCAGGCTACCATACCAAAATATTACAGACTAGATGGCTTAAACAACAGAAATTAACTTTCTCATAGTTCAGGAGACTACAAGTCCCAGCTCAAGGTGCCAGCTAATAAGACTCTTGGTGAGACCTCTCCTGCATGCACAAGGCCCCCTTCTTGTTGTGTCCTCACAAGTTGGGGAGAGAAAGAAGCTCTCATCCTTTCTCTTCTCGTAAAGCCACAATTCCTTTGGATTATGACCCTACCCTTATGACCTCATTTAACCCTACTGCTGCTGCTGCTAAGTTGCTTGAGTTGTGTCTGACTCTGTGTGACCCCATAGACGGCAGCCCACTAGGCTCCCCCGTCCCTGGGATTCTCCAGGCAAGAACACTAGAGTGGGTTGCCATTTCCTTCTCCCATTTAACCCTAAATACCTCTTAAAGGACACCTTTATTTGGTGTTAGTTCTAGAAGGTCTTGTAGATCTTCACAGAATCGGTCAATGTCAGCTTCTTCGGCATCAGTGGTTGGGGCACAGACTTGGATTACTGTGATGTTGAATGGTTTGCCTTGGAAATGAACCAAGATCATTTTGTCATTTTTGAGGTTGCACCCAAGTACTGTATTTTGGACTCTTTTGTTGACTATGAGGGCTACTCCATTTCTTCTAAGGGATTCTTGCCCACAGTAGTAGGTATAATGGTCATCTGAATTAAAGTCTCCCATTCTCATCCATTTTAGTTCACTGATTCCCAAAATATCGATGTTCAGTCTTGCATCTCCTGCTTGATCACATCCAATTTGCCTTGATTCATGGACCTAACATTCCAGGTTCCTATGCAATATCGTTCTTTATAGCATCGGACTTTACTTTCACCACTAAACACATCCACAACTCAGCATCTTTTCCACTTTGGCCCAACCTCTTCATTCTTTCTGGAGCTATTAGTAATTGCCCTGTGCTCTTCCCAAGTAGCATTTTGGACACCTTCTGCCCTTGGGGATGCTCATCTTCTGGTGTCATATCTTTTTGCCTTTTCAAACTGTTTATGAAGTTCTTACAGCAAGAATACTGGAGTGTATTGCTGTTTCCTCCTCCAGTGGGCCACGTTTTGTCAGAACTCTTCATTATGACTGGTCTGTCTTGGGTGACCCTGCATGGCCTTGCTGATAGCTTCACTGAGTTATGCAAGCCCCTTCATCACGACAAGACTATGATCTATGAAGGGGGAAGAGAGGAGCCAAAGACAGAGAAGCTCTATACAGCCAGAAAAAAACAAGACCTGGTGCTGATGTGACTCAGATCATCAGCTCCTTATTTATTGCAAATTTCAGACTTAAATTGAAGAAAGTACGGAAAAACCAATAGGCCATTCAAAGTGAAAGTGAAAGTTGCTCAGTCGTGTCTGACTCTTTGTGACCCCATGGACTGAGGCCTGCTAGGCTCCTCTGTCCATAGAATTCTCCAAGGCAGAATATTGGAGTGGGTAACCATTCTCTTCTCCAGGTGATCTTCCCAACCTAGGGATTAAACCTGGGGTTCTTACCAACACAGGGATTGAAACCAGATCTCCCTCATCTGAGCCACCAGGGAAGCCCCAGTAGGCCATTCAGGTATGACCTGAATCAAATCCCTTATGATTATACAGTGGAGGTGACAAATAGATTCAAGAGATTAGATCTGGTAGACAGAGTGCCTGAAGAACTATGGACAGAGTTGGTAACACTGTACAGGAGGCAGTGACCAAAACCATCCCAAAGAAAGCGAAATGCAGGAAGACAAAGTGGTTATCTCAGGAGGCTTTACAAATAGCTGAGGAAAGAAGAGAAGCGAAAAGCAAGGGAGAAAGGGAAAAATAGATCCAAATGAATGCAGAGTTCTAGAGAATAAAGAGCAAGGAGAGACAAGAAAGCCTTCTTAAAGGACCAATGCAAAGAAAGAGAAAACAATAGAATGGGAAAGACTAGAGATCTCTTCAAGAAAATTAGAGATATCAAAGGAGTATTTCATGCAAATATGGGCACAATAAAGGATAGCAATGGTGAGGACCTAAGAGGAGCAGAAGAGATTAAGAAGAGGTGGCAAGAATACACAGAAGAACTATGTAAAAAAGGTCTTAATGACCCAGATAACCACGATGGTGTGATCACTCACCCAGAGCCAGACGTCCTAGAGTGTGAAGGCAAGTGGACCTTAGGAAGCATTACTACGAACAAAGCTAGTGGAAGTGATGGGATTCCAGCTGAGCTATTTAAAATCCTAAAAGGTTATGCTGTTAAAGTGCTGCACTCAATATGTCAGCAAATTTGGAAACCTCAGCAGTGGCCACAGGACTGGAAAGGTCAATTTTCATTCCAATCCCAAAGAAAGGCAATGCCAAAGAATGTTCAAACTACCATACATTTGCACTTATTTTGCATGCTAGTAAGGTTATGCTCAAATCCTTCAAACTAGGCTTCAACAGTATCTGAACCTAGAACTTCCAGAGGTATAAGCTGGGTTTAGAAAGGCAGGGGTACCAGAGATCGAATTGCCAACATCCAGTGGATCATAGAGAAGCAAGGGAATTCCAGAAAAATATCTACTTTGCGTCACTGACTATGAGGAAGCCTACGTGGACCACAACAAACTGGAAAATTCTTAAAGAGATGGGAATACCAGACTACCTTACCTGTCTCCTGAGAAACCTGTATTCAGCAACAGTTAGAACCAGACATGGAACAACAGACTGGTTCCAGATTGGGAAAGGAGTATGACAACGCTGTATAGTGTCACCCTGTTTATTTAATTTATATGCAGAATGAAAAGTCTAGTTGCTCAGTTGTGTCTGACTCTACTACCCTATGGACTATATTGCCTGCCATGCTCCTTCATCACAGGATTTTCCAGGCAAGAATACTGGAGTGGGTTGCCATTTCCTTCTCCAAATATGCAGAATACATCCTGCAAAATGCCAGGCTGAATGGATCACAAGCTGGAATCAAGATTGCCAGGAAAAATATCAACAGCCTCAGATACCCAAATGATACCACTTTAATGGCAGAAAGTGAAGAGGAACTAAAGAGCCTCTTGATGAGAGTGAAAGAGGAGAGTGAAAAAACTGGCTTGAAACTCAACATTCAAAAAACTAGATCATGGCATCTGGTCCCATCACTTAATGGCAAATAGAAGGGGAAAAAGTAGAAGCAGTGACAGATTTTCTTGGGTTCCAAAGTAACTAAGGACAATGACTGCAGTCATGAAATTAAAAGATGCTTGCTCCTTGGAAGAAAAGCTACAACAAACCTAAACAGCATATTAAAAAGCAGACATTACTTGCCAACAAATGTCCAGATAGTCAAAACTATGGTTTTTCCAGTAGTCATGTACACGTGTGAGAGTTGGTCCATAAAGAAGGCTGAGTGCCAAAGAATTGATGCTTTCAAATTATGATGCTAGAGAAGACTCTCGAGAGTCCCCTGGGCTGCAAGAAGATCAAATCAGTTAATCCTAAAGGAAATCAACCCTGAATATTTATTGGAAGGATTGATGCTGAGGCTGAAGCTCCAGTACTTTGGCCACCTGATGCAAAGAGCTGATTCAATGGAAAAGACCCTGATGATGCTAGGAAAGATTGAAGGCAAAAGGAAAAGGGGGCTGCAGAAGACAAGATGGTTAGATAGGATTACTGATTCAACAGACATGAATTTGAATGAACTCCAGGAGATAGTGGAGGACAGAGGAGCCTGGCAAGCTGCAGTCCATGGGGTCACAAAGAGTCAGACCTGACTTAGGAAATCAACAACAGCCACCTCTTAAAGACCCTATCTCATGATACAGTCACAGTGAAAGTTAGGACATCAACATACGAATTTGGGAGAGACATAGTTCATTCTATAGCACATATTGTACTTTCTACATCTTGCATTTTAAGTTTAGTGTTGTTTTTAATTCTACCCACACTGCTCTACTTAGATAGATCTCATTTATTCAGCTTAATTGCTGCATTCCCATCATATGCATAAATATACTATTTTATTGAACTATTTCTTTATTGTATTTTTTCAATTTATACGTTTATAAATAGCACTGCAAACAACACTGCTGTAAATGCCTCCATATTCACGTGATTAAAATGTTTTTGGAATGGTTAAGTAATAGAGTATGAGTGTGTGTCAGTCTGTGTTCCTATTTCTCCTCATCTGGTATGTTCAGACTTTCAAATTTTTGTCCATCTGTTGATGACAAATGGTATATCATCATACTAACGCATTCATTTCTATCCACCTAATTATTAGTAAGGGCTTCCCAGGTGGCTCAGTGGTAAAGAATCGGCCTGCCAATACCGGAGCCACTGGAGACTCGGGTTGGATCCCTGGGTCAGGAAGATCCCCTGAAGGAAAAAATGGCAACCCTCTCCAGGATTCTTGCTGGGATAATCCCATGGATAGAGGAACCTGGTGGGCTACAGTCCATGGGGTCATAAAGAGTTGGACATGACTGAGCGGCTGAGCATGCATGTAATTATTAATAAGATGGAACAATTTTTCACATGTTAACTATTGAGATATTGTATCAGGATTGTAGTAAGCCTATAATTCAATTTGAGAATTTATGTCATAAATTAGAAAACATTTTGTTTTCTAATCCATGAACACAGTTTATTTCTGTTTAGTTCTTTAATTTCTTTCATCAATGATTTTGCATTTTTTGTGACATCTTGAATATATTTTGTGAAGTTTATTCCAAAGTATTTCATATTCAAGATAATGTTATTGGTATTTTTTAAAATTTCAAATTCTAATTTTTTTAGAAAAAATTTTTATCTTGAGATAATTAACATTCATGCTACTGCTGCTAAGTCGCTTCAGTCATGTCCGACTCCGTACGACCCCATAGATGGCAGCACATCAGGCTCCACTGTCCCTGGGATTCTCCAGCCAAGAACACTGGAGCAGGTTGCCATTTCCTTCTCCAATGCATGAAAGTGAAAAGTGAAAGTGAAGTCACTCAGTCGTGTCCGACTCTTAGCGACCCCATGGACTGAAGCCTACCAGGCTCTTCCGTCCGTGGGATTTTCCAGGCAAGAGTACTGGAGTGGGTTGCCATTTCCTTCTCCAATGCATGAAAGTGAAAAGTGAAGTCTCTCAGTCGTGTCTGACTCTTGCGACCCCATGGACTGCAGCCCACCAGGCTCCTCCATCTATGGGATTCTCCAGGCAATAGTACTGGAGTGGGGTGCCATTGCCTTCTCCAATTAGGAAATAGCAAAAATAGTAGAGAGGTCTCATGTACCTTTCCCCCAGTTTCCCCCAGTGGCTACACCTTGCTATTACAATAGTAAAATCAGGAAACTAATATTGATACAAGGTGTGTGTATAGTTCATGCCATTTTGTCACATGTGTATATTCGAGTAACCAACACTCTATCCAAGATGCACCACAAAGATGTTCCTTGTGACTGTAAGTCATCTCCAACCAATTATCCTAATATTTTAGCCATGAATCTTTCCCCCATTTATATAATTTTGTCATTTTTGAGAATGTTTTATAAATGGAATCATACAATATGTGACTTCCTGAGACTGGCATTTCTCACCCAACATAAATACCCTGGAGATGAGTCCACACTGTCATGTGTATCTGCAGTTCATCCTCTCTGTTGTTTAGCAGTGTTCTGTTGGGAGAAGGCCGTGGCACACTACTCTAGCCTCTTGCCTGGAGAATCCCAGGGACGGGGGAGCCTGAGGGGCTGCCATCTGTGGGGTCGCACAGAGTCGGACACGACTGAGCGACTCAGCAGCAGCAGTGTTCTGAAGTACATTGTACCACAGTGCAGCCATTCACTCATTAAAGGACATTTGGTTAGTTCCTGTTTGGGGCTGTTACAATAAAATGTTATGTAGTCACTCCCACCGCTGTCTCCTCCTCCTCCTCCTCCTTCTTATTTGAATGCTTTTATTTTATAACAGCTTTATTGAAATTTAATTCTCATACCATAAAATTTACACTGTTAAAGTGCACAATTTTATGGTTTTAGTATATTTGCAGAGCTGTGTGACTATCACCACTACCTAACTGTAGAACATTTTCATCACCCCAAAAAGAAACTGTATACCCATTAGCAATCACTCCCCTTTCCTTCTTCCTTCCTAGCCTCCGGAAACCACTAATCTATTTTCTGTATCTGGACATTTCATATAAAAGAAATAATACTGTATGTGGTTCTTAAGCCTGGCTCCTTTCACTTAACATGGTATTCTCAAGGTTCATCTATTTGTAGCACGTGTCAGTACTTTATTCTTCTCATGACTAACTGGTATTACTCTGTATGGTTGAAATGCATTTTGCTTATCCGTTCACCAGCTGATGTATTGGGTTGTTTCCACTTTTGGGCTTTATTAATAATGCTGCTGTGAACATTCTTATGCAACCTTATATATATAGACATGATTTAATTTTTCTTGGGACCTAGAAGTTGAATTATTGGCTCCTTTTGAGGAATTGCCAAACTTCTCTAAAGCTATAGTATCATCTTGGTATTTTGATTTTCACGTGGTATCTTTTTCCATCTGCTTACATTACTACCTATATCATTATATTTGAATTAAGTTTCCTATAGACAGCATATAGTTGGGTCATGGTAGTGTTTGGTTTTTAATCTACTTTACCAATCTCTTTCTTTTAATTGGTGTATTTAGTCTATGCATCTTTAATATAATTATTGATATGTTAGTTTTTAAATGTCATTGTACTTTCTGTTTTGCTTATTCCCTCTCTTCTTTTTTCTATTTCCTTGTCTTACACTCCTGTGTATGACTTGAACATCTCTTAGAATTTCATTTTGGTGTCTCTCTGTTTAGATGTTTCAGCAGTTACTTAGATATCACCTTATACAAGCATAACTTCTCAATTTATTGGTGTTGACATTTTACCAGTTTGGGTCTCAAAACTACCTCCCTTTAAGTCTCTTTCCCCTCACCTGTTTACAATTATCTTAAATACTTCTCAACATATATTGAGAATCCCATCAGACAGTTTTATAATTTTTGCTTCAACTGTTAAACATAAATCAGGAAACTCAAAGTGAAAAGTCTATTGTATTAACCCTTACTTTTGCTCTATTTTTACTCTTTTCTGATGTTCCAAGATTTGTTTTGTTCTTTCTTTTTCCTTTATGTAAGCTGTTATTTCTCACTGCTTTCAAGATTCTTTTCTTTGTGTTTAGTTTTCAGAATTTTGAATATGATATGTCTTATGCAGATTTCTTTGGGTTGTTTCTGTTTGAGGATTGCTCAAGTTCTTGATTCTGTATATTTATATCTTTTGCCAAGTTTGGAAGAGGGGGATTTATATTAATGCTACATATATTTGTGTATATGGGTCACAAAGAGTCGGACACTCAGTTCAGCGACTGAACTGAACTGAACTGATACACTTTCTTTATGATCCATATTCATGATACCTTGGGTACTTCATTTCTGAGAGATTTTTGGTTTTTTCAATCTTTTTTAAGTTCAGTAAACAGTCATTTTACATTTTCCTTTTAAAATGTTTTGGTCTGTTTCTGTTCTGAGTTTCTGCATTTAGGATTTGGAGTTTTATGTCATATATGCAAATGTTTGTATAGGAATATTTTATCTATTTTGGGCTCCTATGTTAGAGTTTTATGATTCATGATTGGATTTCTTGGAGAGTACTGTTATCAACTAAAATATTGGACTTCTCACTTTGTTTTATTCTTGCAATGGTTTTATGGGATATCACCTGTTATTTTCTGCTCATTTTGAAATGTCTTATATTTTTCTCAACCACCAATAACAGGGAGTAGTTAGAATTCTAATACACTATGGATGAGAGTATAGATTGAACTTTAGAAAACAATTTTACTTTATCTGGTAAATTAAAAGATGCACTTAGCCTTCAATTTATCCAATCTACTTGTAAATACATATATCCTAGAGTAATTTATGGACACAGATATCAGGTCATATGCACATGTTTATAGCACCCATGTTTTCAAAAGCAAAAAATCAGAAGCTATCCAAATATCAACAGGAGATTGTTAAAAATAAATTCATGTAGTAGAACACTGCTGTGATGGAAAACAAATAAACTATACTACAATAATAAACATAGACATACATCAGGAATATACTGCTGACTGGAAAAGTTGCAAAAATATAACCAGTCAACTCTGCTTATATAAAGTTAAAATTCACATAAAACGAATCAATACAAATGCGATAAAATATTAAAAAAAGGAATGATAAACACAAAGTTCAGTACAGTGTTTACCTGTGTAGGTTGGGTGGAGACATGATGTGATTGGGCAGGCGACACAAAAGGGAGCAGAGGCGCTGGTAACGTGGCGTCTCTTAAGCTTTGGTGGTATTGTTATTATTCATATCCTATTGTTAGAATATTTTAATAAGTATTCAATATATAACAACATTTTTATATGAATGATACTGCAAAAAGTTACCAGATTTTCAAAAGCTTCTCTTTGGTTGATGTTTTCTATCAGGAGGTTGAGGGTATTTCCAGTATAGAATGGGAATCGGGAAAGGCCTAAGAGCAAGAAAATAGGAAGAGGTGTCTGTAAAATCTTGCTTCCACTGAATCAGTTCTTCACAATATGACTTCACGTATTTTTGTTGATGTATTAAAAGTTCTTTAATCATAGGGCAAATATTCACTCATATACAGCTTATGAGCGACTTGTATCTTCTTCCCAGGTGGCGCTGGTGGTCAAGAATCCACCTGCCGATGCAGGGGACTCAAGAGACATGGGTCCAATCCCTGTTTTGGGAAGATCTCCTAGAAGAGGAAATGGCAACCCACTCGAGGATTCTTGCCTGGAAAATCCCATGGACAGAGGAGCCTGGTGGGCTACAGTCCATGGGGTCACAAAGAGTCAGATACAACTGAATGACTGAGCACAGAGCTCATGTATGGAAATGAAATGTTATTACACTTAAATATAATTAGTTTTGGATTATTTATTTTAAAAATTTCTGCAGTTATTTCCCTTCCAGTGGTTTGGGTAATAAGTGATAGATCATATAATACAAAAGCTGATTTCTCCCTCAAACCAACTATGCATCTGGCCCAATCTATATAATCTGACAAGAAACAGAGTTCACTAAATAAAAACCCTCATATTTACCTTCTTCAGACCCTTGAGGCAAGTACGTGTCTGACTGAACCACATGAATGTGATACTAATTTGGTAGGCTCAGAAAGAAAATATATGGAAGGGTTCATTTAGGGAGCAAAAAATAGAATGTTGTCTAACTTAAGTACAATTGGAGCTTTTTTCTGATTACGTCTGTGGCATGTGAATAACTTCACCAATCAGATGAGTCCTATGTGAGCCTGCTGCATTTTTTACTAATGTGGCCTAAATAGTCTCTCAAAAAGAGCTCCCTATCCTAATCCCTTTCTTCCTTCTTTCACCAGACTTTTATTGATTATCTACTACATAGAATTTTATTGATGATCTATTTATCCCTTTTATATATGCTAGGAACATAAATATAAAATTTACATATAGTGTAAGGATAGAAAGACACACACATATACTTAACTGAAAAGAATATAAACAAAAAACTGAAATCCCAGAAATTTAGTAATTAATTATTTGTGGGGGGAAAGTAAAGGATCTCAAAGAAAAGGTTAATTTGAGTTGGTTTTAAATAGTAAACTCTATTCAGGTCTCCCGCATTGCAGGCAGATTCTTTACCAGCTGAGCCACAAGGGAAGGCCAATAATACTGGAGTGGGTAGCCTATCCCTTCTCCAGCAGATCTTCCCAACCCAGGAATCAAACCAGGGTCTCCTGCATTACAGGCGGATTCTTTACCAACTATTCAACAAATAGTTCTAAATGTATGCATGTATGCCCACTCAGTCGTGTCTGACTTGTTGCGACCCTAAGGACTGTAGCCCACCAGGCTCCTCTGTCCATGGAATTTCCCAGGCAAGAATTCTGGAGTGGGTTGCCATTTCCTCTTCCAGGGAATCTTCCCCACCCAGGGATTGAACCCACATCTCCTGTGTCTGCTACATTGGCTGGCAGGGAGACTCTTTACCACCGTACCACTTGGGAAGTTATCTCAATGTACACTTATTGAATAAAGGTTATAGAAGTAAGGAGGATATAAAGAAGATCTCTTACAGTATCTCAAATTCTTAGGAAGAACGTCACAGCTCTCTGTCATCCCAAGTATTTTCTTTACCAAAGTTTGCTTTGGTAAATATATTGTCTGAAACAAAAGTTGGAACATATAGTGTGAATGAGAGTAGAGAAAATCTTAAATTACTATCTCTCCAGAAAATCCAGAGTGTGTTTGTATCATCCATATTACATTTCATTTATGGAAATGCAAGTGTCCATAAGTGATATTCTGATCTGTCTATATCTGTCAACTAGTAAATGCTAACATGGTTAGGTATAAATATTGACAATCATTTTGTAGGGTAAATAATCCTAAAGAAAACACAGGAATTTTAATTTAAATATTTGTACTATATACAGTAAATGTATTGCCATCACTTACTAGTGATTGCAGCCATGAAATTAGAAGACTCCTTGGAAGGAAAGTTATGACCAACCTAGACAGCATATTAAAAAGCAGAGACATTACTTTGTCAGCAAAGGTCCATCTAGTCAAGGCTATAGTTTTTCCAGTAGTCATGTATGGATGTGAGAGTTGGACTATAAAGAAAGCTGAGTGCCGAAGAATTGATGCTTTTGAACTGTGGTGCTGGAGAAGACTCTTGAGAGTCCCGTGGACTGCAAGGAGATCCAACCAGTCCGTCCTAAAGGAGATCAGTCCTGGGTGTTCACTGGAAGGACTGATGCTGAAGCTGAAACTCCAGTACTTTGGCCACCTGATGTGAAGAGCTGACTCATTTGAAAAGGCCCTGACGTTGGGAAAGATTAAGGGCAGGAGGAGAAAGGGACGACAGAGGATGAGATGGTTGGATGGCATCACCGACACAATAGACATGGGTTTGGGTGGACTCCGGGAGTTGGTGATGGAAAGGGAGGCCTTGTGTGCTGTGGTTCATGGGGTCACAAAGAGTCGGACACGACTCAGTGACTGAACTGAACTAGTAACAACAGATTTCTCACATGCATTTATTTTAACACAGAAAGTATAAGGTAAAGAAGACCAATAGAGTATAAGTTTGTTCCAAAATGCTATTGTCAATGAATACATATGAGAAAATGTTGGAAAAAGTGAATATGGGAAACTCATGACTTTTTTGTAACATGAAAATATATCTTCTGAAAAAAATCACTTACTATGAAAAGCATTGGGTTTATCTAGGTAACCATAGGCATGACTCTTAACCCTCTTAACCTCAATTTTATCAACTGATAGTGATAATATTAACCTCATATGATGTGAGATGGATTAATTGAAATGATATGAATAAAAGAACTTGTAGGGTACTCAACTATACAATTGTAAGGTATTATTGATCCAAGACAGTATAGTATAGTAGATAGGAGTGCAGTTTTTAGAGTGAGCCTACCTAGTTTTGAATCCTGGCCTTACCATTGATCAGTTCTAATACCTCAGGGAAACCACTTCACTTCCCAAAACCTCATTTTTTTCCTATGAGATGGAAATAGTAAGAGAACTTATATAACAGAGTAGAATTAAATATAGTATGTGAAGCATACTACATGTCATAAAGATATCATTATCTTATTGTAGTAGTAAGTGTCCTTAATAACCCCCTTTTTAGAATAATTTAATTTAATATAATTACAGGATGGAATCAAACAATATTCGAGTACTTCAGGATCTGTTATCAAAGCAGCTGCTTTAACTAGTGACCCAGGTTTAGGCATGCAAGCGTACGGCCGACAGGTAAGCAGGAAAGATATCAGAGATATCACTTCTTCTCTAGAGCATTGGATGGTGTCATGCAGTAGCTGAGTTATTTTTAAAGTAATAGATATATGTTTCTTTGAAAATAAGGCTAAAATTCCTTGAGGAGAGACTGGAATAGAGTTTCCTTGAGTCTTCAGAGAACATTACAATTTTGGCTGATCCTGAACAACATAATCAGAGAAAATAATTTCTGGATACATATGAAGAAGATTTTAGTGGCAGAAGTTGAGATAACTATCTTATTGGAAAAGAGATAATCATATATATAAGAATATATGTAGGTTGATATATTCTTAGGTCAAGAGAAGAAAGAAGAATGTCAAATGCTAGTATCAATTTTTAAAATTATTTGAAGTGGTCATAAAATTGATCAAAAACTAATATATGTACATATATGAACAATAGCTAATATATCTTTTTGATAATACATGATCAGCAACTAATATATGTACAATTTTTATGTTTATATTTATAACATACATTAGTGTCCCAGAAATTTTATAAGTTTAACTTATGTACATTTTTAAAGACTGATATTAAAAGTGTTTATATCATAGGCTAATACTAGCTTAAGAAACAATGTTTCTGGTACTCGAAATGTCAAATGTGTTCAGCCTCCCGGCTAAGATAACTGATAGATTATAAAGCTATTATTGAGATAAATGTCCAATTTTGTAAAGCCATATATTGAAAAATATATATTTAAAAGTGTGTGATACCTAATGCCATTTAGAAGAACATTTATTAGGAAATGACTAGCATTAAGTTTCAGAAACACAGTATAAAAATAAGGGGAGAGGAAGTCTCTTCCACAAATGTTGCTGGGCAAACTGGATAGCTACATGTAAAAAAAAAAAAAAAGAAATTAGATCATTCTTTAACTCCACACACAAAAATAAGCTCAAAATGGATTAAAGACCTAAATGTGAGACCAGATACTATAGGATTCCTAGAGGAAAACATAAGCAGAAAACTCTTGGCGTATATCATAGCAATATCTTTTTTGGTCTATCTCCCAGAATAAGGGAAATAAAAACAAAAATAAACAAATGGGACCTACTTAAACTCCAAAGCTTTTGCAGAGTAAAGGGAACAGTAAACAAAATGAAAAGACAACCCACAGATTGGGAGAAAATATGCGCAAATGATGTGACTGATAAGGGATTGCTGCTGCTGCTGCTAAGTCGCTTCAGTCGTGTCTGACTCTGTGTGACCCCATAGACGGCAGCCCACCAGGCTCCCCCGTCCCTGGGATTCTCCAGGCAAGAGTACTGGAGTGGGGTGCCATCGCCTTCTCCCAATAAGGGATTAGTCTCCAAATTTTACAAACAGCTTGTGAACCGCTCAGTATCACAGTAATCCAAGTCTATGTCCCAACCACTAAATGCCAAAGAAGCTGAACGGTTCTAGGAAGACCTACAAGACCTTCTAGAACTCACACCAAAGATGTCCTTTTCATCATAGGTAATTGGAATGCAAAATAGGAAGTCAAGAGGTACCTGAATAACAGGTAAGTTTGGCCTTGGAGTACAAGATGAAGCAGGGGAAAGGCTAACAGAGTTTTGCCAAGAGAACGCCTTGGTCATAGTAAACACCCTTTTTCAAGAACATAAGATAAGACTCTACACATGGACATCACCAGATGGTCAACACAGAAATCAGATTAATTATTTTCTTTGCAGATGAAAATGGAGAAGCTCTATACAGTCAGGAAAAACAAGATCTGGAGCTGAGTGTGGCTTAGATCATGAGCTTCTTATTGCAAAATTCCAGTTTAAGTTGAAGAAAGTAGGAAAACCACTAGATCATTCAGGTGTGACCTATATCAAATCCCTTATGATTATACAGTGGAGGTGACAAATAGATTCAGGAGATTAGATCTGGTAGACTGAACGCCTGAAGAATTATGGGCAGAAGTTTGTAATCTTGTACAGGAGGTGGTGACCAAAACCATCCCCAAGAAAAGAAATGCAGGAAGACAAAGGGTTGTCTGAGGAGGCCTTACAAATAACTGAGAAAAGAAGAGAAGCAAAAGGCAAAGGAGAAAGGGACAGATATACCCAGCTGAATGCAGAAAAGAATAGCAAGGAGAGATAAGAAAGCCTTCTTAAGTGAACAATGCAAAGAAATAGAGGAAAAATAATAGAATGGGAAAGACTAGATATCTCTTCAAGAAAATTGGAGATATCAAGGGGACATTTCATGTGAGGATGGGCATGATAAAGGACAGCAATGGCAAGAACCAAACAGAAGCACAAGCGATTAAGAAGAGGTGGCAAGAATACACAGAACTATACAAAAAAGCCTGAGTGATGAAGAACTGACGCTTTTGAATTGTGGTGCTGGAGAAGACTCTTGAGAGTCCTTTGGACTGCAAGGAGATCAAACCAGTCAATCCTAAAGGAAATCAACTCTGAATGTTCTTTGGAAGGACTGATGCTGAAGCTGAAGCTCCAGTATTCTGGCCTCCTGATGTGAAGAGCTGACTCATGGAAAAGACCCTGATGCCGGGCAAGATTGAGGGCGGGAGGAGAAGGGGGCAATGGAGGATGAGATGGTTGGATGGCATCACCGGCTCAATGGACATAAGTTTGAGCAAACTCCAGGAGATAGTAAAGAACAGGGAAGCCTGGCATGCTGCAGTTCACGGGGTTGAAGGAGTCAGACATGACTTAGTGACTGAACAACAACAACACGTGATGCTTAACAGCATCAAAACAAACAGCCCACTCAAAAAAATGGGCAGAAGAACTAAGTAGACATTTCTCCAAAGAAGATATACAGATGGCCATTAGGCACATGAAAAGATGTTCAACATTGCTAATTATAATGAAATGCAAATCAAAAGTACAATAAGATATCACCTCATACCTGCGAGAGTAGCTATTACCAAAAAGTCCACAAACAATAAATGCTGGAGAGGGTGTGGAGAGAAGCGAACCTTCCTGCGCTGTTTGTGGGAATGTAAATTGATATAGCCACTGTGGAGAAAAGTATGAAGGTTCCTTAAAAAACTGAAAATAGAGCTACCATATGGTCCTACAGTCCCACTGCCGGACATATATCTGGAGAAAAACATGGTCTGAAATGATTCATGCATCCGAATGTGCATTGCAGCCCTGTTTACAATAAGTAAGACATGGAAGCAATCTAAATGTCCACCAGCAGAGGAATGGATAAAGAAGACGTGGTATATATTTACAATGGAGCATCACTCAGCCATTAAAAAGATTGAAATAATGCCATTTGAAGCAACATGGATGGACTGGAGAGCCTCTGTCTGACTTCACTCAGTATGAGTGGAAATACCATATGACACCCCTTACATGTGGGATCTAAAAGGATATGATACGAATGAACTTATCTGCAAAACAGAAGCAGACTTATAGACTCCAAGAATGAGCTTATGGTGGCTGGGGGGAAGGCTGGGGAGAAGGGACAGATAAATGTATATTTTAAATATATATTAAAATATAAACATTTTAATATATATTTAAATATCTTTATATTTCATTTTGTTAATTTTTAATATATATTATATATAAATATAAGTAATATGTTACAACTGAAAACTGTTAAGAGAGTAAATCTGAGACTTCTCATCATAAGGAATAATTTTTTCTATTTCTTTAATGTTCCATCTATATGTGATGAAAGGTGTTTTTTAAACCTCTTGTGATCCTTTCATGATGTGTATAAGTCAAATCATTATTATTATACACCTTTAGCTTAAACAGTGCTATATGTTGATTATATCTGAATAAAACTAGAAGAAAAATCAAATTATTAAAATTTAGATCAAGGCTAAAGAGAAATACCTTTACTTCATCATAAATATATCTATATAAATGTAGATCAATTCCTATAATTATAAATTTATGAAATGTGCATGTTTTCTATATTCTGTTTTTTGACATTAAAAGGCCTTTAAATGAAGGGGTTGATATAAGCTGTCTTACCTTCAGTTTATTTCCTGGGGCAAATATCTCTAAAATTAATTTTGCAAAATTGTTTTTGCAGCCAACCTGGTGCTACTCAAAGTACATAGAAGCCTTAGAACAGGAAAGGATTCTTCTTAAAATTCAAGAGGAACTAGAAAGAAAGTTGTTTGCAGGTAAGTTTTGCTCTTTGTTTTCAGGGCTGCTTTGTTGTCTTGAATCACAGGTTAATTCTAGAGGGTTTTGCTAATGATTCCTTCACTGCTTCTCTTGTTTCCGTGCAGCCACACCATCTTTTACAAATTTCAAGTCTACTGCTTCCACTCTGTCTTTGAAAAAGACTGTGTCCTCCCACAACATCCAGAGTGAGTGTCAAGTGACAGTCTGATTTCAGTTCTTTCTTCCTTATTGTTAGAACTCTACCTCTCACCTGGCCATCTGGAGAGGGCAGAAAGGGATGAGGACTGACTCCCTCCCAACTGCTCTGAGCCCCAGGTTAGGAGAATTTCAGAGTGTAGGTGTTCCATCTCTTTGTCTCTGTTTTCTTCTCTTGTGCTGAGGAGGATAGACTATGACATATACCCAACACTGCATACCATTTCCAGACAGCACTCACGGGAGCGTATATCCTGCTGCTAGGTACAACGGAAGTTCATAGACTGAATTGATCAGTCCCATCCATGTCCCTCTGAGTCACACACTAATGCCCATGGACATCTGCACAATGCGCATGCACGCGCACACACACACACACACCCCTACTTACACTCTCCACTAACAAATTAATAGGCAGGAGTGACTTGCCTCCCTTTTGAACGGCACAGTCTCCTGCACAGGAAGGCCCCTGGGGAATGATCATTTATTGCTCCTATCTACTCCTTATCTAGTTTTCTCTTATCTAGTTTTCTCTTCCACAAAGAACATTTATAGAAGAATGGGCTCAGTTTTCTAAGGTTTTGCAAGCTGAGTTTTTCTAAGTTCCATTTTCCCAAGATGGGAATACAAGAAGGAACTGATAATTAATAACTGAAAATCAAGCTGGGGTCCTTTTCTCATACAGATACTGATGTGATTATACAGTTTTGATCAGATACTAATGTTAGACTTTTTAACAATGCCCTAAGAAAGTGGTATTACTAGTGTAATGTAATATATGTGCATCCCATTGAACTAAAACTCAAAGGACCCAGTAAAAGTCCCATTTCTCTTCTATTTTGTAGCTTAGATTTTTGTTTCTAAAATCCTTAGTTTTCTGGTTCTTGGGAGGATATGATGATCAGGCCTTTATGCTCTTAGCCTGCTCATCTCTCTTCTTTTCAGATTTATCCTTAACCACTGTGCTCCTGTCAGTTCCCTTACTCCTTAGATCAACATCACAGTGCCTCCAACATTAGGGTGTGCTGACTCATTTGTTAACTGTTTGATCCTTCTTACAACTCTAAGTTTTTGTTGTTATTTTGGATTTAAATTTTCTCTCATTGATTATGTTTCAGTCATTTCTTCTTTTTTCTTTGCAGGAATTCTTTAAACCAAGTTTTAACTAACATGGAAGCACAAGTGGTTTTTTGATGGTCTGCTTTAGAGCAAGCCTGTCATCTAAATAAAGTTTGGCTTTACTTCCATAGTTTAAAAATTACAGCTCTTCTGTACACATAACATGGTGGTGGTGGTTTAGTCGCTAAGTCGTGTCCGACTCTTGCGACCCCATGGACTGTAGCCCGCCAGGCTCCTTTGTCCATGGGATTTTCTAGGCAAGAATACTGGAGTGGGTTGCCATTTCCTTCTCCAGGGGATCTTCCTGACCCAGGAATCGAACCCAGGTCTCCTGCATTGCAGGCAGATTCTTTACCTACTGAGCTAGGAGGGAACACATAACATATAAGACTATAAAAAAAAAACTTTAACTCATTTAGAATAAAACAAATTCTATCTTGGAAGAATCAAAATATTTTATCACAGACCTGAAGAAACCATGTTTTGCTCCTTAAATAGTCTTTTAACAAAAATGTTCCTTGAGCATTCAGTATACAGTTGACCCTTGCACAACATGATTTTGAACTATACAGTTCCACTTATATGCAGATATTTTTCAGTAGTAAACGTTACAGTACTCCTGGATCTGTGGCTGGTTGAATCCACAGATGCAGAACTGTGTATATGGAGGAGCCATGGATACAGGGATCTGCTATAAGTTATACAGAGAATTTCAACTTTATGGTGCCCCTAACCTCTGTGTTGTTCAAGGGTCAGCTGTATTTGGTTGGCAGATACATTCAGCAAGTGGCTAGGGATATTCCTAGCAATAAATTGACCCAAAATATAGAGGGAAGAGCCTTCCTCATCTTGTCCCTATCCCTATTCCCAACTCTAAAGAAGCTGTATTTTAAATCTGTGTGGCTTTCAGACTTCAGTGTGCATGAAACTCACTGTAACATTTGCTAGCAATGCAGATTCCTGGGCTCACTCTCTGAGAGTTTGATTCTGTAGTTCTTGGACAGAACCCAGGAATCCCCCTCTTTAATGGACATCCTAGTTGTCCGTGTGATAAACTGTTAGGGTAGCAAGAGAAGAGTTTTAAAAGGCAAAAGCTCCCTTATTAACTAGAGACAGTAACAAATCTGCCTGCAACGCGGGAGACCTGAGTTTGATCCCTGGGTTGGGAAGATCCTCTGGAGAAGGGCATGGCAACCCACTCCAGTGTTCTTGCCTGGAGAATTCCATGGACAGAGGAGCCTGGTGGGCTACAGACCATGAGGTTGCAAAGATTCGGACACAACTGAGCGACTGACACACACACTTGTAGCAGAGGAAACCCAGACATACATCTACGTATCTTCTTTCCTAGAGGGAAAGGAGAATCTGTAAGAAATTATCTGGGAGGATGAACCTTCATCATCTGTTTGCCTTGGGACTCAGAAACTCCAAGGACTGTGACCTGGGTTAGCAGATTGGAAGCATTAGACTTCCACTTTACTATCGTCCCAGAAAGTATATTCAAAGTGGAAACTACCATTCCTAATTCTTTAAAGAGTTAAGCATTGTATAGAGGGGAGAGCATCAGGAGAAAGACTTCAGAGATCCCACTTGTTTTCTAAAGCAGTGGGTTTGGACACCTTTTTTTTTTTAAGCATCAGAACCCTATAGTTTCCTCTGTTCCCATACTCCCCAATACCCTATATTAGTCAAGAAGTTTGTATTTGTTTTCCATTCATTGCCTTTTTTTTATTCCATTCGTTTTCTGCCTTTTGATTTTAAGTAAGCCACTCCAGTACTCTTGCCTAGAAAATCCTATGGATGGAGGAGCCTGGTAGGCTGCAGTCCATGGGGTCGCTAAGAGTCAGACACGACTGAGCGACTTCACTTTCCCTTTTCACTTTCATGCATTGGAGAAGGAAATGGCAACCCACTCCAGTGTTCTTGCCTGGAGAATCCCAGGGACAGGGGAGCCTGGTGGGCTGCCATCTATAGGGTTGCAGAGTCGGACACGACTGAAGTGACTTAGCAGCATCAGCAAGCATTTTCTGTGATTCCATTTTCTCCTTATCAGTTATACATCTTTTTAAAGTTGTCTAGTTAGTTGCCCTAGAATTTGCAATATACATTTACAGCTAATAAAAGTCTACATTCAAATAATATTCTGCTGCTTCATGACTGCTTCATGGGTAATGCAAGTATAATACCTTTTAACAGAATTTTGCAATTCCCTCCCTCCTATCTCTTATCGTATTGCTGTCAGTTAATTTCACTTATCTATAAGCTATAATTGCTGAATGTATTGTTGATGTTATTATTTTAACAACTGTTTTCTCCTAGGTCAACTCATAATAAGGAAATAAAAGGTATTATTTTTCCTTCATTTATTCCCCTAATACGCTTTCATTCTTTGTGTAGATCTGAGTTTCTGACCTATACCATTTCCCTTCTCTCTGAAGAACTTCTTTTAATATTTCTTTTAAGGAAGGTCTATTGTTTGCCTTAAAATATCTTTATTTCTCCTTTAATTTTGAAGGGTAGTTTCACTGGATACAAAATTCTAAGTATTTCTTTTTCTCTTTCAACCTTTCAAACACTTCACTCTCTTTTTGCGTGGTTTCTAAAGAGAAGGCAAGTGCAATTCTTTTCTTGACTCTCAGATTCCTTCAAGATTTTCTCTTCATCTTTGACTTTCTGCAGTTCAAACATGATAGGTGTAGATTTTTGTATAAATGTCCTGCTGTAATCGCCGAGCTTTTTGGATCAGTAGTTTTGTGTCTTTCATTAATTTTTGAAAATTCCATCATTATTACTTCAAGTGTTCTGTTCCTTTTCTCCCTGCTATTTCATTATGTACATGTCACATCTTTTGTAATAGTCCCATAGTTCTTGGATATTCTTTTCTTTTTCATTGTTTTTTTCCTCTTTGCATTTCAGTTTTGGAATTTTCTGTTAACTTCTCTTTAAGCCCACTGATTCTTTCCTCTGCTGTATTTAGTCTATTGATAAACTCATCCAAGACATTCTTCATTTTTGTTTCAGTGCTTTCAGTTAGTTACTAGCATTTTCTTTTGATTCTTTGTTTGGATTTCTGTCTCTCTGCTTATGTTACTCAGATGTTCTTGCATGTTGTACACTTCTTTCTATTAAATCTCTTAACACATGAATCATAGTGATTTTAAGTTTTTGGTCTGATCATTCTGAAGTCTCTGTCATACTGATTATGATTTGATGCTTGCTTTTTGTCTCTTCAGATATGTTTTTATGCCTTTTAACATGCTTTGTAGTATTTTTTGAAAGTAAGATATGAGGCATCAGGTAAAAGGAACTGAGGTTTATGGACCTTTAGTGTGTGAGATTTTGTATTTATCTGACTAGAAGTTAGGCTGTATTTAATGTTTGCTGTATCTGTGGTGCCAGTGACTGAAATTTCCTCTATGTCTTTGTTATTTTCTTCCTGTGCTTTTGGGTTTTCTTAGAGATCTCTTAATAGGGTCTGAGGCTTGCAGTTCTTTTATCTGTAATCCCCGACATTATACAGGAGTGCTGTTGATGTGGTGATAGAATGTGGGAGGAGGAGGTGTTGTATAGTCCCATGATTAGATCTCTTTCCTTTAGTGAGCCTGGTTGGGTATTTCCCCCCTCCCATGTCAGTTAGGCTTTGGTGAAAACCACAGCCTGTTAGGCTGTCGCAGAATAGTTTCTGTTGAGGGCAGGCATTGTTAGGAAGAATGGATATATTGCAAAATTGTCACTCTGTCCTTCCCCCTAGGAGAAGCAGGAGAGGGGAGTTTTCTCCGATGGAAATTTTTATATTATAAATACTTGCATGTTCATTTTTGGCCTACCCTGAAAGCATCTCACAGCATGAGTTAGTCTCAACTTATGCCACTAGAGTCGGTTTCCTTATATTAGTGCTCAGGAAGAATCTTCTCATTAGCTCTACTGATTCCTTAACATGCCTTCAGTGCGTTTTCTCCTTCTCTCATCCCCCAGTGGATGGCTGCCTTATTTCAGATTCTTACCACCTTGGATGTGAGTTTTAATTAGTATCTCTAAAATAGAAGTGTTTTATTTAGCATGACATGTAAGGCCCTCCTGTCTTCTGATGTAAACAGTGCTTCAGATCAGACATTTGTTCCTCTGGGATGCTATCTTTGATATTCTTATTTCACTGCAGATTTCTAAACCGCTGCATGAGTTATCACTCACCCTTCTGTCCTAACACTATAGCTTGTTCATTACTCTATAATAGCACTAGTTACATTGATTGTAATTTAATTTCCTGGTTAAAGCTGTCATTTGAATTTCAGTATCTTACACAGAACATCTGTAAAATAGATGTTCTTTAAGGATTTGCTGAAATGAAAGAAATATCTGCACTGTAAAATCTCGGGAAAGTAAAAAGTCACTGCTCATTGAAGAAAGTCAGTATAATGCTATTCAAACAATGTTTTCATTGGTATTTTTGTAATTAGAAATGCACAGCAAAGTGGCTTGTTTGTATAAAGTATATTTAATAATCTTTGTTGTAACTACATCATTTTTTCATATTTATGAGAATAGATCTATGTGTCATTGTGTCTTTCAGACAATAAATTAATACTTATTAAATCACATCCAATCACTTAAATCACTTTAGGCTTGGATTTCTCAGTCTTGGCACTGTTGACATTTTTGGCCAGCTAGCTCTCTGTTGTGAAGGACTCTCCTGTGCACTGTTGAATGTTTAAAAATACACCTGGCTCCCACACTGTGCGCTGGTAGCACCTCCTCGGTGATCGTGACCCAGAATATCTCCAGACATTGCCAAATCATCCCTAATTGAGAACTATTACTTTAGACTTTGGAGAGTTTTTATGTTTTACTTTTTGAAATCCCTAATTACAATGGAATCTTCAAATTATACGTATCTAGCATATCATTTTTTTTAAAGTATCGCACCTGCTAGCTCTGTAACACTGCCAAGAGTGCCTTCTAACTAATGACAGCTTATTTGTTCTAGTGGTATCTGTTTTACATCCACTTGAATTATTTCTTTTTTTATATCATCTTTGGAAGTATAATGCCTAGAGGAGATGCTCAACCAATGTTTATTGAATTAATAGAACATAAAATAAATTCCTTACTTAGATATAATGTCAGTGACATACACTATATTTTAGGTAATCTTAAAAGTGCCCTTAAATCTGCATTGGATTTGTACACATAAATAAATAAATTCTAACTGAGCTACATGTTTACATCTGATATGCTTCTTGATTTTATAAGTCCTCATAAAGAAAAAACAACTTACTTTTAGAAGTCTTACATTTTAAAAACACACAAATTACTCTGTAAACTATGTCAGCTTTACACCCTTCAATACATGGGAAAATTGAGGTTATACTTTCTTTATATTATTGTTTGCAGTGAGTAACTATTTTGAAATAAATATAATAGTGCAGTAATCCATCAGGAATGTGGCCAGTTGAGTCAGATTCAGATTGTGAATATTATTTTTTTCATAAAAAATTTAGTTTTAAAGGTATAACCTAATTCATGTTACATTTCTTAAATGGGTATGTTTATCATTTATTACATAATTGAAAATTATAGTATTTAGTGATGGCATCACTGACTCAATGGACATGAGTTTGGGTAAACTCCAGGAGTTGGTGTGGACAGGGAGGCCTGGCATGCTGCAGTTCATGGGGTTGCAAAGAGTCAGACACAACTGAGTGACTGAACTGAACTGAACTGAACTGAATCTGTGAATAATTTGTTTCTTAATTGACATACCCTTTTTAAAAATTATAGTAAACTTTTTACTTCAAAAAGTATCTCAGTTGGTGTATATACAAAGATTCAGTAGAAATTTGTTCTAATCTTGGATCTGTTACTGTCTTTCTGATATAGAGCCATTTATTTTTGCCTTTTTTGGTCTCAGTTTACTTATGTATAAGAAACAAAGCGTCCTTTTTTAGCACTAATATGTAATTCTGTGAGTTTATGATATTGGAGATTTTTTAATCTGTAACTGTATATAGAGTCTTGGTGTATTCCTCCATGAGCAGTTATTTCTGTATTTTAAATTAGAGATTTAGGTCAAAAGATGAAGTGGGGGAGGGTTCAAGATGACAGTGCAGGAAGATCCTGAACTCAGCTCCTCACACAGACACACTCAGCAGATCTACAACTGCATATGAAATAACTCCCTGAGAAAGGAACCTGAAAACTGGATGAATAAAGCTTCCACAAAAAAGGTTAAAAGAACACCAGCAAGACCAGTAGGAAAGGTAGAGATACAGGCTCACCAAGGAAAAACCCACACTCCAGATGTAGTAATTCACAATTGAGAGGGATCTCAAAGGCACAGATCTTTCTTCTAGATGAATGAGGGATTCAAACTCCACATCAGGTACACAAGCTTCTAGATACTGTAAAAGAGAGATAAGCACCCAAATACCTGGCTTTGAAAACCCAATTGGGAATATGCACAGGAGAACTATAGAACCAAGAAATGGGAAACCTGTTCTTAAAGAGCTTGTGCATAGACTCACTTGACCTGAAAACCATCACAAAAATACCAGTTGGAAGAGTTCATGAACCATAGGAAAAGGGACCCATGTACTAATCTTGAAGCATCTTTTTAGAGAGGCAAAAATCAGTTGGGTTACTCCTTGAGGACTGAGTCACAGGCAGGAACCACTTATGCAATCTGAGGCTAATGGCAGTACTGGTGGGCACCACCTCTAGGAAGTGGATCCAAAAAGATACTGCTGCTATTTATTGTAGTATAGTCTGAAATCACGGAGAAGGCAATGGCACCCCACTCCAGTACTCTTGCCTGGAAAATCCCATGGATGGAGGAGCCTGGTAGGCTGCAGTCCATGGGGTCGCTAAGAGTCGTACACGACTGAGCGACTTCACTTTCACTTTTTCACTTTCATGCATTGGAGAAGGAAATGGCAACCCACTCCAGTGTTCTTGCCTGGAGAATCCCAGGGACAGGGGAGCCTGGTGGGCTGATGTCTGTGGGGGTCGCACAGAGTCGGACACGACTGAAGTGCTAAGAGCAGCAGTCTGAAATCAGGGAGCCTGATTCCTCCAGCTCCATTTTTCTTTCTCAGGAAGGGACTGTATTCTTAAGTTCAGTTCATTGCTTAGTTGTGTCCCAACTCTTTGTGACCCCATGGACTGCAGCACGCCAGGCTTCCCTGTCCATCACCAACTCTTGGAGCTTGCTCAAACTCATGTCCAGCAAGTCGGTGATGCCATCTAACCATCTCATCCTCTGTTGTCCCCTTCTCTTCCTGCTTTCAATCTTTCCTAGCATCAGGGTCTTTTCCAAAGAGTCAGTTCTTCACATCAGGTGGCCAGAGTATTAGAGTTTCAGCTTCAGCATCAGTCCTTCCTTTGAATATTCAGGACTGATTTCCTTTAGGATTGACTGGTTGGATCTCCTTGCAGTACAAGGGACTCTCAAGAGTCTTCTCAAACACCACACTTCAAAAGCATCAATTCTTCGGTGCTCAGCTTTCTTTATGGTCCAACTTTCACATCCATACATGACTACTGGAAAAACCATAGCTTTGACTAGATGGACCTTTGTTGGCAAAGTAATGTCTGCTTTTTAGTATGCTGTCTAGGTTGGTCATAGTTTTTCTTCCTAGGAGCAAGCGTCTTTTAATTTCATGGCTGCGGTCACCATCTGCAGTGATTTTGTAGCCCAAGAAAATAAAGTCTGTCACTGTTCACATTGTTTCCCCATCTATTTGCCATGAAATGATGGGACTGGATGCTATGATCTTCGTTTTTTGAATGTTTTACACCAGCTTTTTCACTCTCCTCTTTCACTTTTATCAAGGGGCTCTTTAGTTCCTCTTCACTTTCTACCATAAGGGTGGTGTCATCTTCATATCTGAGGTTATTGATATTTCTCCTGGGAATCTTGATTCCAGCTTGTGCTTCATCCAGCCCAGCGTTTCTCATGATATTCTCTGCATATAAGTTAAATAAGCAGGGTGACAATATACAGTCTTGCCATACTCCTTTCCCAAAGTGGAACCAGTCTGTTGTTCCATGTCCGGTTCTAACTGTTGCTTCTTGACCTGCATACAGATTTCTCAGGAGGCAGGTCAGGCGGTCTGGTATTCCCATCTCTTGAAGATTTCCACAGTTTGTTGTGATCTACACAGTCAAAGCTTTGGCATAGTCAATAAAGCAGAAGTAGATGTTTTTCTGGAACTCTCTTTGCATTTTCGATGATCCAACAGATGTTGGCAATTTGACCTCTGGTTTCTCTGTCTTTTCTAAATCCAGCTTGAATATCTGAAAGTTCTCCGTTCATGTACTATTGAAGCCTCACTTGGACAATTTTGAGCATTAATTTGCTAGCATGTGAGATGAGTGCGATTATGCAGTAGTTTGAGCATTCTTTGGCATTGCCTTTCTTTGAGATTGGAATGAAAACTGACCTTTTCCAGTCCTGTGGCCACTGCTGAGTTTTCCAAATTTCCTGGCATATTGAGTGCAACACTTTCAGAGCATCATCTTTTAGGATTTGAAATAGCTCAACTGGAATTCCATCACCTCCACTAGCTTTGTTCATAGTGATGCTTCCTAAGGCCCACTTGACTTTGCATTCCAGGATATCTGGCTCTAGATGAGTGATCACACCATCGTGGTTATCTGAGTCATTAAGATCTTTTTTGTATAGTTCTTCTGTGGTTCTTGCCATCTCTTCTTAATATCTTCTGCTTCTGTTAGGTCCATACTGTTTATGTCCTTTATTGTGCCCATCTTTGTATGAAGTGTTCCCTTGGTATCTCTAATTTTCTTGAAGAGATCTCTAGTCTTAATGGTACACACAAAATTTCACATGGTCTGAGTTCCACCACAGAGGTAGTAGTTTGAAAGGAGCCAGTGTCCAACCTGTTTATTGATCTTGGAGAACATCCTGGAGATGCAGGAGTCAGCTGGGACTTCCCTTAGGGATGGAGACATGGCAGCAGCCATTTGGGGAAGTCATTTTACTGCAATAAAAATGGTGATGGCAACTGCCACTTTGGAATAATCCCTCTAGCCTACTAGCATTGGGTGCTGATATGCCCACCAGCAGGATGGCTCCAGCATCAGGTCCTCCCGGGTCAAGCAGTCAGCCATACAGGGACCCAGCAGTACCCGCCAGTAGGCTAGTGCCAGCCTCCAGTCCCCTCAGGCCATATAGGCAGCTGCGTGAAGACCAGGTTCTGACTTCTGTAGGTGAAAGCCTCTGAAGAAGACATCAGATCAGATCAGATCAGATCAGTCGCTCAGTCGTGTCCGACTCTTTGCGACCCCATGAATCGCAGCATGCCAGGCCTCCCTGTCCATCACCAACTCCCGGAGTTCACCCAGACTCACGTCCATCGAGTCAGTGATGCCATCCAGCCATCTCATCCTCTGTTGTCCCCTTCTCCTCTTGCCCCCAGTCCCTCCCAGCATCAGAGTCTTTTCCAATGAGTCAACTCTTCGCATGAGGTGGCCAAAGTACTGGAGTTTCAGCTTTAGCATCATTCCCTCCAAAGAAGTCCCAGGGCTGATCTCCTTCAGAATGGACTGGTTGGATCTCCTTGCAGTCCAAGGGACTCTCAAGAGTCTTCTCCAACACCACAGTCCAAAAGCATCAATTCTTCGGCACTCAGCCTTCTTCACAGTCCAACTCTCACATCCATACATGACCACAGGAAAAACCATAGCCTTGACTAGATGAACCTTGGTTGGCAAAGTAATGTCTCTGCTTTTGAATATGCTTAACCAATTCAGGGTCCAGACCTGCCTATCAGGGCACCCTGTGTTGTCAGCCCTGCCACAACCTAAGGAAATATACACAGCCCGTGTAAGGGGCACCTCCAGAGCAAATACCTCTGATGACCAGAGGGGAGCATTCTGCTGAGCCTCATATGGCATCACCCATATAAGATAATTCTCTAACATCAATAAATACAACCAATTGACCTCTGTCTAGAAATAAACAGTACTGGGCAAAATGAGGAGACAGAGGAATATCTTCTAAAAGAAGGAAAAAGATATAACTTCAGAGGAAGAACTAAATGAGGTGATGATAAGCAATCCACCCAAAATAGAGTTCAAGGTAAAAATCATAAATATGCCCACCAAACTTGAAAAAAAGAATGGAAAATACAGTCAGATTTTTCAGAAATGAGAAGAAGAATCTGACAAAACCAAAAAATACACTAACTGCAAAGATACAGTAGAAGAAATCAATAGTCTATTAGATGATACAGAACAATGAATCATCATTCTGGAAGACAGAGTAGTGGAGATCACCAAGCTGAACAGAAGAAAGGAAAAAAGAATTTTTAAAAATGAGGATAGTTTAAAAGACCTCAGGGATAACATCAAGAGTACTAACATTTGCATTATAAGGGTAGAGAAAAAGAATAGAGAGAGAAAGGGGTAGAGAAATTTTATGAAGATATAATAATGGAAAACTTCCTTAACCTGGGGAAGGAAAGAGACATCTAGGTTCAGGAAGCACCAAAAGTTTCAAAGTGAGGCCAAAAAGATCCAAACCAAGACAAATTGTAGTCAAAATGGCAAAAATGAAAAAGTTTTTTTTTAACAATAAGGAAAGATGTCACTAGTTATGAATAAGGAAATCCCACAAGACTCTTAGCTGACTTTTCAGCAAAAAGTTTGCTGGCAATAAGGGAGATACATGATATTTAAAGTGGTGAAAGGCAAAAAATCTACAGCAAAGTATATCTAGCAAAGTTTTCATTTAGATTTAAAAGAGAAAGAATTCTACAATCAAAACCTGAAAGAGGGGCTTCCCTGGAGGTCCAGTGGTTAGGACTCCATGCTTCCACCGTGGAACTGGGTGGGGAACTAGCATCCCACATGCTGCACAGTGTGACCAAAAAAACCCCACAAAAAACCAAAAACCCAAAACCTAATAAAAGAGTTCAGTCATCTATCATAAAAACACTCAACAAAGGGAGTATAAAGGGAACATTCCTTGGCATAATAAAGACCATATGTGACAAATCCACAGCCAATATACTCAACTGTGAAAAGCTGAAAGCATTTCCTCAAAGATCAGGACCAAGACAAGGATATCCACTATCACCAGTTTTATTCAACATGGTATTGGAACTTCTAGCCGTAACAGCTAGGTAAGAGAAGGAAATAAAGGAATCAGAGTGGGAAGAAGTAAAACTATCACTGTTTGCTGATGGCATGATACTATCTATATACAGAAAACCCTAAACAGTCCACTAAAAAAAAATTTTGTAACTAATGAATTTAGTAACAGGATACAATATCAATACACAGAAATCTGTGACTTTTCTATAAACTAATAAAGAACTTTCAGAAAGAGAAATTAAGAAAACAATTCCTCTTAAAATTGCATCAATAATAATAAAATACCAGGAGTAAATTTAATCAAGGAGGCAAAAACATGCTTATTAAAAACTTATAAGACACTGATGAATGGAAGAAGACATGAATAAGTGGAAAAGTATTCTGTGTTCATGCATTGGAAGAATTAATATTGTTGAAATATCCTAACTAGATAAGCAATCTACAGATTCAGTGAAATCTGTATCAAAATTTCAATGGCATATTTCACAGAAGTAGAACAAATAATTCTAAAACTTGTGTGGAATCACAAAAGACCCAAAGAATCAAAACAACGAAGAATGAAGAACAAAACAGGAGGCATCATGCTCCCTGATTTCAAGCTATACTACAAAGCTACAATAATCAAAACAGTATGGTACTGGCACAAATACAAACACACAGATCAATGGAACAGAATAGAAAATCCACATATAAACCCACACATCTATGGAAAATTAATTTACAACAAGAAAGTAAAAATACACAACGGAGAAAAGACATCCTTCCAACAAATATTGTTGAAAAACTAGATCACTGTCTTACACCACATACAAGAATTAACTCAAAATGAATTAAAGTCTTGATGTAAGACCTGAAACCATAAAATTCCTGGAAGAAAACAAGCAATATCTTCATTGACACCAGTCTTAGCAATGTTTTTGTGGATACTTAGAGAAAGCGTGTGTGTCCGTCACTTAATCATGTGTGACCCTTTGTGACCCCATGGACTGTAGCCTGCAAGGCTCCTCTGTCCATAGGATTCTCCAGGCAAGAATTGTGGAGTAGGTTGTCATGCCCTTTTCCAACTTAATGAGAGAAGATATTTGCAAATCATATATTTGACAAGAGGTTAATATTAAAAATATACAATAATTCATACAATTAAAAAAAAAACCCTGATTTTAAAATAGGCAGAGGACCTGAATAGACATTTTTCCAGTGAAGACATACAGATGACCAACAGATACATGGAAAAGTGCTCAGCATTACTAATTTTTAGGGAAATGCAAATCAAACCCATAATAAAATATCACCCCATACCAGTAGAATAACTATATTAAAAAGACAAGAAATAGCAAATGTTGGTGAGGATGTGCAGAAAAGGGAATTCTCATACACTGTTGGTGGGACTGTAAATTGGTACAGCTTATAGAAAACAGCATGGAGATTCCTTAAAAGATTATGACTATAACTCCCGTGCTGCTGCTGCTAAGTCGCTTCAGTCCTGTCCGACTCTGTGCGACCCCATAGATGGCAGCCCACCAGGCTCCCCCGTCCCTGGGATTCTCCAGGCAAGAACACTGGAGTGGGTTGCCATTTCCTTCTCCAATGCATGAAAGTGAAAAGTGAAAGGGAAGTCGCTCAGTCATGTCTGACTCTTAACGACCCCATGGGCTACAGCCTACCAGGCTCCTCCATCCATGGGATTTTCCAGGCAAGAGTACCGGAGTGGGGTGATCCCACTATTCCACTTCCAGGTATATATCTGAAGAAAATGAACACACTAATTTGAAAAAATACATTCTCTATGTTCATTGCAGCATTATTTGCAATAGCCAAGATATGGAAACAACCTATGTGTCCATCAATGGAATGGATGGATAAAGATGCTGACACACACACACACATATATATAGGTCTGTATATAAGATGTTGACATATATATATGAGACATACAATGGGATAACAATACTATTCAACCATAAATGAATGAAATCCTGCCATTTGAGACAACATAAAGGACCTTGAAGATATTAAATGAAATAAGTCAGGCAAAGACAGATACAATATGATTTCACTCATAAGTGGGATCTAAAAGAAAGCAATGAACAAACAAAAGAACCCTCATAGATACAGAGAACAAATTAGCAGTTACCAGATGGGAAGGGATTGGGAGGTGGGCAACATGGGTGGAGGGGATCAACTGCATTGTGATGGATGGCAACTAGGTTTGTGGGGGTGATCACTTTGTAGTATATATCGGTTCTGAATTAGAATTCTGTACATCTGACTCTTATATGGTTTTTAAAAGATTAAAAAGCTCCATACTGTTTTGTTTTCCAGAGTGAAATACTTAGTGTATAGGCCTGTCCTGAAATAGTTGTTATTTTAGAAACTTCTTGTTTAATGTAATTATTATAAAACTAGTTTTTAAAAAATTCAACAGTATGTTACTTTTAAGAGATAATCAGTCTTCTCAAACCTATTGCAATAGAGGTTGCTGTTTCCCAGCATCTATCCAACGCATTCCTTTTAGTAATGAAATCTCCAAGTTTTAGCTGTGCCCATGACTACTTGAGCGTCCCAGGTAGCACTAGTGGTAAAGAACCCACCTGCCAATCCAAGAGACATAAGAGACATGGGTTCGATCCCTGGATCAGAAAGAGCCCTTGGAGAAGGAAATGGTAGCCCATTCCAGTATTCCTGCCTGGAGAATCCCATGGACAGAGGAGCCTGGAGGGCTACAGTCCATGGGATCACAAAGAGTCGGACATGACTGAAGCGACTTAGCACACACGTAGCTCACACATGACTACATAACTAAAATTAACTATCATTTCCCAGTCTTCCTCGTAGCTAGATATGGCCATATGTTATGTCCAATGTCAGGTCAAGGGTATGGAAGCAAAAGTGTGAAATATCCATTCAAGTCTTTTTAGAATGAAAATGCTTGCCAGTTATTTTCTCTTCCCTCTTCCTACAATCACAGTTGTAGTGCTGGCTGACAAGGTCCCACCAGATAGATGGGGCACTTTCCTAAGGAATTACATAACCTGGTCTCTGGATGACCTCATGAAGAAGTGATGCCTTGCTCTGGACTTTTAGGTGAGAGAAAAATCTCAGTCTTATTTGAGTCACTTTATTTCTGTGCTTTTTTGTTATTGTAGTTTATACTTTGGAGAAGGCAGTGGCAACCCACTCCAGTACTCTTGCCTGGAAAATCCCATGGACGGAGGAGCCTGGTAGGCTGCAGTCCATGGGGTCGCTAGGACTTGGGCACGACTGAGTGACTTCACTTTCACTTTTCACTTTCATGCATTGGAGAAGGAAATGGCAACCCACTCCAGTGTTCTTGCCTGGAGAATCCCAGGGACGGGGGAGCCTGGTGGGCTGCCGTCTACAGGATCGCACAGAGTCAGACACGACTGAAGCAACTTAGCAGCAGCAGCAGTTTATACTTTACCTTAACTGATAAAAAAAAAATTGCCATAACAAAAACTGAAAACGTGACATTCATTCATCCGTCGGTCATTGGGCAGCAAGGAAACATGTATTTGAAGGTAGAAAGGTGGTTACCTTTGCAATGTCATGGAAAAATATTTGGTGAACCTATTACTTCTGACAACTTAGAAGGCAGAACAGTGCTTGCTGTGTCCATACTTTTCTTTTTTTCATCAAATGAATTTTTAAAATTTAAATTCTATTTCTTTATTTTTGGCTGTGCTGGGTCTTCACTGCTGCACGTGGCTCTCTTTAGCTGTGGTGAGTGGGTCTACTCTCTAGTATGCGAGCTTCGCACTGTGGTGGTTTCTCTTGTTGCAGAGCATGGGCTCTAGGCACGTGGGCTTCAGTAGTTGTGACATGTGGGCCCGATAGTTGTGGCTCGAGGGCTCTATAACATGGGCTCAGCAGTTGTGGCCCACAGGCTTAGTTTCTCTGAGGCATGTGAGATCTTCCCGGACCAGGGACTGAACCCACGTCCCCAGCATTGGCGTGCAGATTCTTAACCACTGGACTGCCAGGGAAGTCTCTGCTCATAGCTTTTTAAGGAAGTAGTCTCCCCAAAAAAGAATATTGGTGTCTGTTTATGTGTTGGTGGCTGTTCATGTGTTACAGTTTTATCAAGGTATCATGAGAGATATATCGGGCAAGAATTACCCCCATTTTCAATTAAAAAGGAAAGCTAAGGGAGTCACATTCTGTGAGTGTGGCTTGCAATTAAAACTGAGGTAAAATCTAATAGTTTGGGCCTGCAAAGCTGAGAATGTCAACTGCAACTATGCCTCATAAAACAAAGCCTTTGTTCAGTGCCCTTTTCAAAACTTGCTCATTAAGAGTTTTCATGTGGACAGTGGTGGCCCTATTACAAAAGTCAAAATCCAGCCTACTGTTTTAGATGACCATAAAATAGCCACCATTAAAATAACAGAGAGTGAAATGTGCTAAGCACAGAAGTGAATACATAAGAGTTGGCAGGCTTAAGAATCATGACAAGAAGAAATTTTGACATGGAACCAATAAATAGATTGAAATAGATTGAAAACGTACTAAATTTTGATGCAATTACATTCACAACAAAACCACAAACCTGGCCTGAAAATGCCTGTAATTTTTCAGTCTATTAAACAACCACCAGCTACCAAACTTACATCATCATCAGAAAGCAGGCTGTGAAATTATTCAACCTCCAAAGAGGCCCACTTTCCAATTCCAACTTCAGACATGGCTTAGAGGATAATAGATAAGGAAGCTCGTCTCAGAAGGCAAAGTCAGGAGCCCCAGAACATGAGGGACAATGGAGTTTCTCCCATACAGTAGCACCAGAATCTAACAAAGTGTCTTAGTTCAAGGTTCTATAAGAGAATACTATTGACTGGATAGCTTATAAACAACAAACTTATTTCTCCCAGTTCTGGAGGCTGAGAGTCCAAGATCATGTTGTCTGTAGTTTCAGTACCTGGTGAGGAGCCTCTTGGTTTATAGATGACAGCCTTCTTGCTGTGTGTGTGCATATGGCAGAAAGGAGAAGGGAACTTGGGGGTCTATATGAGGTCTATATGATAAAGGCACTAAGTCCATTCATTAGGACTCTACCCTCATGACCTAATAACCTCCTAAAGACCCTACATCCCGTAACATCACACTGGGAATTAGGATTTCAAAGTATGAATTCTGGGGGGACATAAATACCCAGTCAATTGTAAAAAGGTATCCTCACAGTCCTAACCAAGAAGATGAAATGTGACTACTATGCTTTGTCCTTTCAAACCATCATAATTGTTTCTTTTCTCCACCCTGGTTTATATGTCAATATGCTCCAGTAGCTTTCTCCCTTACAAATATCGTTAAAACCTCTGATCCTCTGATGAATTCCTTTCCGATCTTCAATACTGTTATATATTTATTCTCTTTGAGCTTCTTTACTATCACATCTGTAGGTTTTTCAGAAAGAAGTGCTAGAAAGCATATGCTTAGTTTTGACATATCAAATGTGGTGCCTTTAGCAACTTAAAAATACTAAATTGCTAAGTAGGGTGGGACTTGTAGAATGACTGAGAAGTTTAGCAAATCATATCACCAAAAAGGAACAGTAAAACTAGACAGAATTCTCAAAACAACTACTTTAGAATTCCAGAGATTGAAAAAAGACATATAATAAATTGAGAAACATTTATTCAGGAAAAACTACTGAAACTTAATAGAAATAGTTGGGAGTTTATGGAATCTTGGTCTAGCCTGCTTCCATTCCCCCAATCCTGTTCCGTAGTGGAGTAGTTCTACCAAAGTAAGACAGCCCTAAGGACCAGTAACCTTGCTGCCAAAGGGGGCTGATTTGATTTCGATTAGAATGTGAGAAAAAAACTCATTCCCAGGAGTTTTGTCAATATGATGGGACAGTCCAAGAACAAGAGCAAAACATCCAGGAAAGTCAGTTTCACAGTTTGACTGAGACAGAGATCAATGTGATAGAATTGAGAATCCAGAAATAAATCCATATATTTATCATCAATTAATTTTCAGTGAAGGTGTCAAGGCAATTCAGTGAGAAATTATCTCACACTGTATGCAAAATCTCCCTCAAAATTGATAATAGATCTGTATTAAGCAACAAAACAGAAACCCTTGAAAGGAGGCAGGAGAAATATCCTTATGACCTTGAGTTAGTCAAAGACTTTTCCGCATAGCTCTATAAAAGAAAAAGTAGATAAATGGCAGTGTATAAAATTTTAAAACTTTGTGCTTCAGAAGATGCCATTAGGACTTACCTGGTGGTCCATTGCTTAAAGAATTCGCCTGCCAGTGCCGGGACACGGATTTGCTCCTTGGTCTGGGAAGATTCTACATGCCACAGGGAACCTAAGTCCGTGAGCCATGTTCAGCAACTGTTGAAGCCCATGTGCCCTAGAGACAGTGCTCTGCAGTAAGACAGGCCACCACAGTGAGATGCCCACGCTACACAAGACAGAGTAGTTCTCTCGCCACACTAGAGAGAGCCCACGTGCAGCAACCAAGACCCAGGGCAACCAAAAAATGAAATTATCAGTAATAACAAATAAAAGTTTAAAAAAATCCCATTAAAAAATGAAAGAGAACAAAGGACTGGAAGAAAATATTTGCAAATTATTTATCTGCCAGAGGACTTATATTTAGAGCATATGAAGAACTCCTAAACTTCAGTAATAACCTGATTTTAAAATGAGCAAAATATTAGAATAAACTGTTCAGCAAAGAAAAATATATGAATAGCCAATAAGCACATGGAAAGCTGTTTAACGTCATTAGGGAAATAAATGAAAACCACAATAAGATACCAACTCATACTCTCTAGAATGTCTGTTATCAGAAATACAGACAATGACAAAGAGTTGGACCATAAAGAAGACTGAGGGCTGAAGGATTGATGCTTTTGAGTTGTGGTGCTAGAGAAGACTTTTAAGAGTCCTTTGGACAGCAAGGAGATCAAACCAATCAATCCTGAATATTCATTGGAAGGACAGATGCTGAAGCTGAAGCTCCAGTACTTTGGCCACCTGATGTGAAGAGCTAACACACGGGAAAAGACCCTGATGCTGGGAAAGATTGAGAGTGGGAGAAGGAGACAACAGAGGATGAGATGGTTGGATGGCTTCACTGATTCAATGGACATGACATTGAGCAAACTCTGGGAAACAGTGAAGAACAAGGGAAGCCTGGAATGTTGCAGTCCATGGGGTCACAAAGAGTCAGACACAACTTAGCGACTGAACAATAACAAGCAAATGTTTACAAGGATGTGGAGAAACTAAAAACATATAGATTGATGGTGGGAATGTAACTGACACTTTGGAGAAATTTGGCAATTCCTGAAAAACTGCCAAATGGTTACTATACTACTCAGCAATTCTGCTCCTAGGAATCTACCCGAGAGAAATGAAGACATTTCCACACAAACATTTGTGTGCTAACATTCATAGCAGCATTATTCATAGTAGCCAAAGTGTGAATACTATACAAATACCAACTGACTGGTGAGCGTATAACAAAATGTTGAACTTGCATACAGTGAAATAGCATCAATGGAAAAAACACTGTTGTTTTCCTTGATGTAACAGACTTTGCACATTTTTGAATATACATTTTCTAAATACCAAGTCTGAATAACTATGATTTGTATGCCAGCCTTACCAAGTGAAATGGTGCTCTGTGAGAAGAGTGACTGGGTCAGCTAGCAACTCACGCAATTACACAAGTGCCTTTTCTGGAGGTAACCATTATACTTTGGTATGTGACGGGCATGCGTTCTGTTTACTTCCCATTTCATCAATTAGAATATTGTAATGGTGTGTGCTCAGCAATCAACATTAGTAAAGCTAATACTTTTAGGCATTCTTAAGCAAAACTCTTTCTTTTTTTCCTATAAATGAATTCAGTTGTTTCAGTGCCACTGAGGGCTTCCCTACTGTCTCAGCAGTAAAGAATCTGCCTGCAGTGCAGGAGACATGGGTTCAATCCCTGGGTCAGGAAGATTCCCTGGAGGAGGGTGTGGCAACCTATTCCAGTATTCTTGCCAGGAAAATTCCATGGACAGAGGAGCCTGGAGGGGTGCAGTCCATGGGGTTGCAAAGAGTTGACTCACTGAAGTGACTGAGCACGCCGCCTTGATACATATAAAGGTGCCAACAGTTTTACCTACGATCACATTAGCATTATCAGCACAAATATCAACACAGTGAAAAAGGCACATAACATCTTAGCATTATTGTGAAAATTGCCTTTACCTCACAGACCTCCTGAAAGAGACCACTGAACAAATTACTTTTTTTTACAGCTGACATATAAGTTGTAACTGTTTCATATTTGTTCCCTCTGCCTGAGAATCCCTTTTCTCTTCTACCTGCAGTGCCCCAATTCATATTTCACATGCCCAATTCAAACATTCTCTCCTCAGAGCTTTCCCTGATCCTTTTCTACCCCATCTGAGTTTCTCTTTACCTCTTTTGTCTTACACATATCTGCTACACATGCCTGCATGCTAAGTCACTTCAGTGGTGTCCAACCCTATGGACTATAGCCTGCCAGGCTCCTCTGTCCATGGGGATTCTCTAGGCAAGAATACTGGAGTGGACTGTCATTTCCTTCTCCAGGGGATCTTCCTGATCCAGGGATCAAACCTGCATCTCCTGTGTCTCCTGCACTATAGGTGGATTCTTTACCACTGAGCTACTGGGGAAACCCATGATATCTTGCTACAGTACCTACCAATTGTGTTGCATTTTTGTTTACAACATACGTTTTATTCATATCCTTATTAGATGCTGTAAGCATCTTGGCTGCAAGCATTTTCACCACAAACATTTTTACCATATAACTAATTGTCCTTAAGGCACTTTTGACATAAAAAAATAACTGGTTGACAGTTTAGTTTAATTTCTCTATTGATGCAGTACTCCCATTTTTATATTACATAAATCTTAGCCCTGGTAATGGTCTATAAAATGATGAGTAGACGTGGTGGTCTTAAAATAGTGAATGATAACTACATATATCAACTTAATAGATAACATGGTGATAAAACCTCCTGGAAGTGTAAAGCCAGACTGCATACATCTATACTAGACAATGATAACATCAGTTTGAAAGTCCTTCAGTGATTTGAAGATGTATCAGGGAACCCGCATTTCTCATAAAACTTTGGAAGGTCTATTAACAGACATGTGACAATACACCAACAACAAATAATGGTGTAGGAGGCTTTCAAAACACGATGCAAAGCTCAGTTGCAGATTTGCATCCTAGGATTTGGAAACTGATACCTCTCTTGACAAAGGAAGAAACTTTAGTGAAAAAGAAAAAGTGTGATGCCCAAAGAGGAGACACATCAACAAACAAGCAAAATGTGTAGTACTATGAAAGACTGGAAGGTAAGTGCTTAGATACAATTCACAAAATAAAATCAGTTAATTGAGCAGTATTGCCATGAATCTACATACATTTTAAAGGTATTCAAATATTTTGTACTTCACAATACTTTTTAATTCTGTTATTCATTTCTCATGTTTCAGTATATCCTTTTTAATGATTCTCTTATTTTTCATTATTTTATCTTTCACAACAAAATTGCCCAGTTATGTATGTGGTGACACTTTTGACGCCAAAATGTCTACAAGCAAGAATACTTATGATCAAATGCTATGAAGCCATCATTATCCTGCTCCCAAAACCAGACAAAGATATAACCAAAAAAGAAAATTACAGGCCAATATCTTTGATTAATATAAGTACAAAAATTCTCAACCAAAATATTAGCAAACTGAAGCCAACAGCACATAAAAAGATGATACACCATGACCAAGTGGGATTCATTCCAAGTTCACAAGGATGATTCAACATATGCAAATCAATGTGATATACCACATCAACAAAAGACAAAAATCACATGATCATCTCAATAGATGCAGAAAAAGCATTTGACAAAATTCATTCACTATAAAATTCCATTCAGTATAAAAATGGGTATTGAGGGAACATATCTCAAAATAATAAAAACTATTTATGACAAACCCTCAGCCAATATAATAATCAATTGTGAAAAGATGAAAGGCTTCCTGCTAAAACCTGAAACATGGCTAAGAGGCCTACTCTTACCACCTGTATTCAACCTAGTATTAGAAGTCCTAGCCACAGCAATACTCCAAGAAAAAAAAATAAAAAGGTATCCAAATTGGAAGGGAAGAGGTAAAATCCTTATATGCAGGTAACATGATATATATATTATATATATATATATATATAAATGATATATAAAAACCCCCAAAGACCCCACACAAAAACCCTTAGAACTGATAAACGAATTCAGCAAGATAGCAGGTTACAAGATTAACCTGTAGAAATCTGTTGCATTTCTTTACATCAACAATGAAATATCAGAAAATTTAAAAAGCAATACCTTTTAAAATCACAGCCCCCAAAATAAAATACTTAGGAATAAACCTCTCCAAAGAGGTGAAACATTGAAAAGTATAAAACATTAATAAAGGAAACTGAAGATGATTCAAAGAAATGGAAAGATATCCTATTCTCTTGGACTGTAAAAATGAATATCATAATGGCCATACTACCCAAAGCAATATACAGATTTAATACAATCCATATCAAATATCACTTTTCACAGAACTAGAGCAAACCTAAAATTTATATGAAACAATAAACAAACAGAATTTCCAAAGCAGTCCTGAAGAAAACAAAGCAGGAGGCATAACCTTCCCAGACTTCAGACAGTGCTATAAAGCTACAATAATCAAAGTGGTGTGGTATAGAGAGCCCAGAAATAAACACCCACACCTATGGTCAATTATTTTTTGACAAAGGAGGCAAGAATATACAAGGAAAAAAAGAATGTCTTCAGAAAGTGAAGTTGGGAAAGTTGGACAGTCACATGTAAATCAATGAAGTTAGAACACGCCCTCGTACCATACACATAAATAAACTCAAAATGGCTTAAAGACTTAACTAAGACATGACATCATAAAACTAGAAGAGATCAAGGGCAAAACATTCTCTGATATAAATCTCACCAATGTTTTCTTTGGTTTTTCTCCCAAGGCAACAGAAATAAAAACAAAAATAAACAAATGGGGCCTAATCCAACTGAAAAGCTTTTGTACACCAAAGGAAACCATAAAACAAAAAGACAGCCTTTGGAATGAGAGAAAATACATGCAAAAGAAGTGACTGACAAGGGATTAATTCCAAAAATATACAAATAATTCATACAACTCAACAACAACAGAAAAAAAAAAAAACATTCTAAAAGTGGGCAGAAGATCTAAGTAAACATTTCTCCAAAGAATACAGATAGCCATGAAAAATACAGGCACATGAAAAGATGCTCAACATCGCTAATTATTAGAGAAATGCAAATCCAAACTACAGTGAGGTACTGCCTCATACCAGTCATTATGGCCGTCAATAAAAAGTCTACAAAGAATAAATGCTACAGAGGCTGTGGAGAAAAGGGAACCCTCCTATACTAGTTGTGGGAATGTAGGTTGGTGCAGCCACTATAGAAAAACAGTGTTGGAGGATCCTCAGAAATCTAAAAACAGAATTACCATATGACCCAGCAATCCCACTCCTGAGCATATACTGAAACAAAACTAGAATTCAAAGAGACACATGCACCCCTGTGTTCTCAGCAGCACTGTTCATAATAGCCAAAGCATGGAGACAACCTAAATGCCCATCAACAGATGAATGGAAAATGAGGTGTGTGCTAAGTCACTTCAGTCTTGTCCAACTCTTTGCAACCTATGGACGGCAGCCTGCTCCTCTGTCCATGGGATTCTCCAGGCAGGAGTACTGGAGTGGGTTCCTGTGTCCTCCTCAAAGAATGTGCTGCATGAATACAATGGAACACTGCATGCATTTCATGCTCAGTCGTGTCCAACTCTGCGACCCGATGGACTGTAGCCTACCAGGTTCCTCTGTCCCTGGGACTACCCCAGCAAGAGTAGTGGAGTGGGTTGCTATTTCCTCCTGTGGGGATCTTCCCAACTCAGGGAGCAAACCTGCATTCCCTGTGGTTCCTGCATTGGCAGGCGGATTCTTTGCCACTGAGCCATCTGGGAAGCCCACAGTGGAATACTACTCAGCCATATGAAAGAAAGAAATAATGCCATTTGCAGCAACATGGATGAACCTAGAGATTATCATACTAAGTGAAGTAAGTCAGAATGAGAAAGCCATACCATATGGCTGTAGTCAGAACGAGAAAGAGAAAGTCTTTCAGGCTATGTCAGAAAGAGAAAGCCAAATACCGTATGATATTATGTGGAATCGAAAATATGGCACAAACGAACCCATCTACAAAACAGACTCACAGAAGCGACTTATGGTTGCCAAGGGCATGTGGCATTAGCAGATGCAGGCTATTATAGATAGGATGGGTAAACAACAAGGTCCTACCGGATAGCTCAGGGAACTATATGCAATACCCCGTGATAACCCACAGTGGAAAAGAATGTTTAAAGAACAGAATGTCTAGGGACTTCCCTGGTGATCCAGTGGTTAAAACTCTGCCTTTCCCTGCAGGGGGTGCAGGTTTGATCCCTGGGGAACTAAGAACCCACATGCCTTGGGGTGTAGCCAAAAATTAAAAAAAAAAAAAAGAAGGTCTATGTGTCAAACTGAGTCACTTCACTGTACAGCAGAGATTGGCATAACAATGTAAATCAACTGCTTCAGTTAAAAGTAATAAAATGCATATGGTCAAAATAACTGAACACAACTTATTTGGGAGCCCTATTCATTAATTATTCACATACAGAATGTGACTCCATGGACTGTAGCCCACCAGGCTCCTCTAGCCGTGGAATTCTCCAGGCAAGACTAATGAACTGGGTGGCCATTTCCTTCAGGAGTTCTTCTCCACACAGGGATTGAACCTGGGTCTCCTGCATTGCAGGCAGATTCTTTACAATCTGAGCCACCAGGGAATTCCCATAAATAAATGTAAACCCATCTATTACAGTTCCCATCATAAGAGTACTGAAATTATGCATAGTATTTTTAATTAAAATTCTTATCAAAAGGCCCTTTTTTTAAGTTAAAGTAACATTTATGTACTGTTATCTCCCAGTCGTGTCCAACTTTATGCGACCCCATGCATTGTAGCCTATCAGCATCCTCTGTCTATGAAATTCTCCAAGCAAGAATACTGGAATGGGTTGCCAATTCCCTTCTCCAGTGGATCTTCCTTACTTTTCCCATTTATCACTAAAAGAAGAAAATAACTTACATTTCTTTCAAAGAATAATTAATTTGATTCATATGAAAGACACTTTATAACAGTGATAACACTCCATCTGAGGATTTTAAGTGAATTGTTATTAAAAAATCAGTGTGCGTTTTTTTTTCGTTTTGTATACTGTTCGTTTTTAAGGCTGTCAGCAGACCAAAAAAATGCACTTAATCCAATTGTGATTCTACTTGAATTTTTTTTTGTCCACTAAGACCATTATGGGCAAGGATCTTTTATGCTATATGTGTTTGAAGTTTCCATCTTGCCAGAAATATAATTTTTTTCAAATCAAGAGAATTATTTCTTCTCAGAAAAATATTCTTGCACACAGAAATGCAATCATCTCGTTAACTAGAATGTGAAATGAGACAAAGGACAGGACAAACAAGGAACAAACACATTGTCATACAGGAAGAATGTGCTAGCGTGTAACAGCTTATGCATTACTGTTGTTAAGACAAATAATGTGATATATCAACAAAATGTAATATATCATATAAGAATGTTTATAAGTGTCAGGGGTTGTGTGTGTTTGGAGGATGGCTATCCTTGTTGATATATATTCATTATTATGTTTCACCCTAAGCAGAATGACGGTTTTAATTCAGATGTAACTCAGCAAAGACCACTGTGTAATCATTATAGCCATCAACACACTGATTCATGTGCAGTTGGTCCAAAAGTTACAAAAGCTGTTTCTAAGTTCTTATTTGTACCCACCATCTTAAGATTACATCAGAATTAAAGCATGCAGGACTTGAACTGACTTCAAAGACTAAACTTAGACTTCTAGCTAGTTTAGCTTTTTTCTTTTATTGCTTCATGTTTTCCATTTGGCTTCCATATCCTGTTTTAGCTTGATGCCCCTTCTAGAATTTCATTTACAAATCTTACAGCTTTGGTTGGTGAAACACACTAATTAATGTTGTGGTGTAGGCTGAGGATTTTAGCAATCTCATCCCTCCTGCTTGGAAAAAAATATCTGTCGTTTTTCCACCCCATGTCTATTACCATACTGAACATGGCAAAATGCATCTTAAGTGGAACTCTAAATGCGTTTAATCAAAATGCATTTAAGGAGGACTGTTTACACTATCTGCTGCCAATACTATTAATCATGGAGCTCGAACCTTTCAATGCAACAGAAATATGAGATCTACTTTTTCCTAATTAGATTTTTTCAAGAAAAAAACAATGAAGTAAAAACAAGTTATGATATTTTTGAAATCCCAAGTAATGCTTAAGCCAGCAGCATTTCAGCTTTATAAAATGGACAATTCCATGGGCTTTGTAAATCTCTTTTGAATGCATTAAGCATTACCAATTTAAGGGACAAATTCCAGCTCCAAAGGTCTTTGGCCAGCCTGAGATCCTGTACAGGCAACCAAGCTCAGATTTGCAGCTTTATGCTTGAAGAGAGTTTTCTGGTGACCAACTTCTCAAAAATTTTTTTGTTAATACTATGGCGTATCCGTCATATTTTAGCTGGAACTGAATAAAGTTAAAAATCCTTGTGTTAATATGCCTGCTATGATTTTAACAGATCCAAAGGTGCTGTATATTTTTGGTTGAGTCTAATTAGGGTCATCTTATCTGCATGTCATCTTGTGACGGTATCAGTACACATCCATTCAGTGTTTTTTTTTTTTTTTCAGTGTTATTTTGAGCAGCAGGTAGGGGCCAGGCTTTTAGTAGGTTTAAAATGTTAGAATAAATAGTTGAATGGTTTTATAAGCACCATACTTTGTAGCTCCCGAAGTTATAGTTACGTTTTCAATTCTTGGTAAAAGACAATGTGATCTTAAAATAAGTAAATAAATAATTTTGACTTCTGGATTTCTCCAACTCTAGCTAGCTGGTAAAGAGGAAAAACAAGCTACTCTTGAAACTCCAGTGTGCCTGGAACATAACACCCTTGTTTAGTGGGTTGACTTGGCCATGTTAGTTGGCATCTATAAACCAAGGGAGAAGGAAAGGATACTTTGTGAATTTGTGCTGTAGATGTAGCAACTTACACTGCCAAGTTCAAGCTCTGCTTGCCTGGTTACCTTATCCAAATCTTCACATATTTGAAAGCTTTATGTGTCCCTTGAGACATTTTGATGAATGTGATTCCACCATACTTCCAAGAACCCGGGGATCCAAGATTAAATAATGAAAAGATAATTTAGAATGCATTTACCTTGAGCTCTGATGGTAGTGTTTGTGTTAACAGAGCCCCTGTGTTCCGTCTAACGTGTGTGTGCGCAAACACAAAGGAATGACGAGCTGGTTCCAAAACAACAGTTTAAAAATGTATGAGGAATCAGCCTGTATGTGGCTTGCTCAGGGCTGTTTTCCTCACAATTTAAAAATATCTCTTCAAAGATGGCATGCTCTGATTTTTGGACATTTAACTGAAAGTTTCTTTGGAAGTATAGAGAAACCTAGTGCAGGAATGTACTCCTTGACTTCTACTTTTATAACTACCACAATCTCTGTATGCCATTTCTAGTAATACTCCTATTTTATTAAGGGAGGTAAAAAGAAAGCCCCCAAATGATACACACCTATTGCTTCTTATTCACATCCTTGTACAAAATGAATGACAAAGTTGTGGTCAGCACTGAATTTCCTTACTATAGTGATGATGATCGTGATCATGATGATATTTGCTAACATTTATTAAACGATGATTCATTACTGGCTTCTTCTACTACATTCCTTACAAGAACAGAACCATCACTAAAAGTGATTATTTTACAGATGAGATAACTGGGGCACAAACAGGATAACTTACGCATGGTTATGCTAACAGTTTATATCATTAAATCATGCTGACTTCCAGCATTGATTCCCTTTTTAGCCTAGCCAGTTTTGTATCATTCTGACACCTTGCTTCAGTGTCAAGGAAGAATTAAAGTCCAAGCTCTATATGAAGCAAATTAGTCTTCTCATTTGATATTAATAATAATAGTGCTTATTTCCTAGAAATGAAATATATGACTAAGCAGTAAAGGCCGATCTCATCACTCTGGGCAGATGGGTAGAATAAGCTCTTTAGAAGTGTTTGATTTTTCTAAAATGTGATGCTTGGCTTTGGTTAATTTAGACTCTAACACATGACCTAAAGATACTGACATTGATACAATATATTTTGATAGTACAATTCTTAGATTGTACTTTTGCATTTTTGGTCATATAAGAATGGATTAATCACTTGAACTCTCAACAGATGAAGTGAGAAAATACTTTTTTTCCCCTAAAAGATGTGGAAGTTACTTGTTGAATGATCTCTGAGATGTACTTTATGGTGTGGCAACTTAAATGTTTATATATGGGTATAAGTTTTCATCTAAATACTAATGCATATGCTCATGATGCTGTTGTTCATGGGTGATAACAATATGGATGCTGTATGACTTCCTTTTATTTATTAAAAATAGTTTTATGATATTTTTTGATTGGAACACTGGTCAAGCTAGGCCAGGCCATACTATTATAGCAAACCCTGAAATCTAAGTGACTTAAAAACACTGAATGGTACTCTGGTAAGACTTAGGTGGATTCTTGATGTTTTAGCTATGTTTTTATGAATTTGTAAATCATCCTTTCTGGATCCTCAGTGCAAGCTGAGATTACTAAAGTCATAGGAAGCACACAGTTAAGGATTGCCCATGTCTCCTAGCCTGTACAGAACTGGAAATCACACAATATAGGTTTCAGTTCAGTTCAGTTCAGTCGCTCAGTCGTGTCCGACACTTAACCTTTAGTTTCTTATTGTATAAATATAAGATTGACCTATGACAACAAGAAATATTTGTGAACTTTTGGCAGTGGACATGATGAAGTAACTAGTATCAGACCTCCCCTTTTGTCATCAACGATTAATCTTTTGACCTAAACAAATAGACTGCCGGTTGTTTCTCCAGCAAAAAAAAAAGGGGGGGGGATGTGGGGGGGGGGAGTTGTGTTCAGGGTCAGCAGAGAATTACAATTTGGGGTCTGCAATCATGACAAGCCACATGCAACTTCCTGCACAGTAGGGGAAGGGACTTCCTTTATAGAGGGAAAAGGAGCTTGGAAGGGCTATAGGAAACAGTATGACTTCTCACTAGCTGAGTTATTGCCACAGGAGTCTCTTCTTCCCATTGGCCTCTGCTATTGTCACAGTGTGTGAGAGCTCCCCCTTCTGGCCTCTTGGTTCTATTTAATTGAGGGTTTTGTTTATTTGTTGTTATTGTTCAGTCACTCAGTCGTGTCTGACTCCACGACCCGGTGAACTGCAGCACACCAGGCTTCCCTGTCCTTCACTATCTCCTGGAGTTTGCTCAAACTCATCTCCATTGAGTCCATGATGCCATCCAACCATCTTATCCTCTGTCAACCCCATCTCCTCTTACCCTCTATCTTTCCCAGAATCAGGGTCTTTTCCAATGAGTCAGTTCTTCACATCAAGGGCCAAAGTATTGGAGCTTTAGCTTCAACATCAGCACTTCCAATGAATGTTCAAGGTTGTTTCCTTTAGGAGTGACTGGTTTGATCTTGCAGTCCAAGGGACTCTCAAGAGCCTTCTAAAGCATCACAGTTCGAAAGCATCAGTTCTTCGACTCTCAGCCTTCTTTATGGTCCAACTCTCACTTCCATTTGCTCAGTCCATACATGGCTGGAAAAACCATAGCTTTGACTATATGGTCCTTTGTTGGCAAAGTGATGTCTCTGCTTTTTAATACACTGTCTAGGTTTGTCATAGCTTTTCTTCCAAGGAGCAAGCGTCTTTTAATTTCATGGCTTCAGTCACCATCCACAGTGATTTTGGAGCCCAAGAAAATAAAATCTGTCACTGTTTCCAATTTTCCCCTATCTATTTGCTGTGAAGTGATGGGACCGAGTGCCATGATCTTAGTTTTTTGAATGTTGTTTTAAACCAGCTTTTTCACTCTCCTCTTTCACCTTCATCAAGAAGCTCTTTAGTTCCTCTTCATTTTCTGCCATTAGGATGGTGTCATCTGCATACCTGCAATTGTTGCTGTTTCTCCTGACAATCTTGATTCCAGCTTGAGCTTCATCCAGCCCAGCATTTCACATGATGTACTCTGCATACAAGTTAAATAAGCAGGGTGACAGTATGCACCCTTAATGAGTTACTTTCCCAGTTTTGACCCAATCTCTTGTTCCACGTCTAGTTCTAACTGTTGCTTCTTGACCTGCATACAGGTTTCTCAGGAGGCAGGTAAGGTGGTCCGATATTCCCATCTCTTTAAGAATTTTCCACAGTTTATTGTGATCCACACAGTCAAAGGCTTTGGTGTAGTCAGTGAAGCAGAAGTAGATGTTTTTCTTGACTTTTCTTGCTTTTTCTATGATCCAATGGATGTTGGCGATTTGATCTCTGATTCCTCAGCCTTTTTAAAATCCAGTTTGTACATCTCGAAGTTCTTGGTTCACATACTGTTGACGCTACATTTCCCCCTTTTAATCAAGATTTTTCTCTGAAAATACCACTGATCAGCAATCGGGTTTTCAGTTTCAGTGGCTTCTCATCCCTCATTGCCAGGAAAGACCTTTCCTGGGTGTAGTGTCTCACATCAGAGGGAAAGTACGCAGATTGGAAACCTATTGAGATCACATATGAGTAGCAAGAAGAAGAAGGAGGGAGGACTCTTAGGCGCTTTTAATCCAAAGTCCTGTTATCAAGGTCACAGACACTGGAGATCATCTGAAGTGTTGTGTCATTATCAAAGGTTTCGAGCCTGATCAGCTATCTTGGAAAAGCTGTCTCATCAAGGTGTCATCAGCTTCAATTCTGGGAAATCTTTAACTCACCAGATAACGCGCAGATCCAGTCAGCTTTGGTGCTTCCTTTATGTGTGTCATGTAAACCCAAGCGTCTATTCACATTTCTGTGCAACCATCACAACTATCTATTTCCAGCTTTTCATCTTCCCCAAGTAAAAGGCTGCACCCACTAAAGAATAACACTCCCATCATCACCCCTCCCCCTGCCATCCTACAGCCCCAGGAAACCACCATTCAACTTGCTATGATTCTGGGTATCTCCTATGGGTGGAATCATACAGTATTTGTCTTTTCACGCCTGGCTTGTTTCACTTAGCATGATGTCTTCAAGGTTCATCAGTGCAGAAGCATGTGTCAGAATTTCTTTTCTTTTTAAAGCTGAGTAATATTAATGGCCTGTAATTAATATAATTATATAGTGTAATGTAATTATATATATATCAATCACAGTTTGTTTATCAGTAGACACTTGGGTTGCTTCCATGTTTTAGATACTGGGAATAACACAGTTATGAACATGGATGTATAAATCTCTCTTTGATATCTTGCTTTAAATTCTTTTGGGTATTAACCCAGAAGAGGAATTGCTGTATCATATGGTAATTCTATGTTTAATTTTTTCAAAGAAATATCAGATTGTTTTCCATAGTGGCTACAACATTTTATACACTTACCAAGAGGGCACAATAGTTCCGAATTTTCCACATTCTTGCCAGTGCTGGTTATTTTCTATTAAAAAAAATAACATCCAACCTGATGGATGTGAGATGGTATCTCATTGTAAGTTTTGATTCGAGTTTAACTAATAATTACAGCTATTGAACATGTAATTGACTGTTTCAATATCTTCTTGGAGAAATGTCTATTCAAGTCCAATGCCCATTTTTGAGTTTGTGTTTGTTGTTAAGTTGTAGGAGTTCTGTATGTATTCTGAATACTAACCACTTGTCAGACATAGGATTTGCAGATATTTTCTCCTGTTCTGTAGGTTGCCTTTATACTCGGATTTTTCTGATGCACAAAAGTTTTAAATTTTGATGTAGTTTATCTAATTTATCTTTTGTTCCTTGTGCTTTTGATGTACTATCTAAGAAAACATTGCAAAATCCAATGTCATAAAGCTTTTCTTTTCTTCTGAGTCTTATAGTTTTAGCTCTTCCCTTTAGGTCTTTGATTCAATTTGAGTTAGTTTTTATATATAATGTGTAAAAAAAGGGTCCAAATTCATTCATCCCCATGTTTCCCAACACCATTTGTTAAAAGATTGTCCCTTCAAAATTGAATGGCCTTGACATCCTTATGGAAAGTCATTTCACTGCGTATGTAAGGGGTTTGGGGTGGGTGGGAAGGGTCCTCTAGTCCATTGCATTGATCTGTTTGTTTTTATGCAAGTACCACAGTTTTTGTAATTGGGAAGTGTGAGTCGTCCAACTTTGTCCTTCTTTTTCAAGTTTGTTTGGCTATTTACAGACACACACCACCTTAACCAAGTTGTAAAATGTTAACATCACAAGGAATGAGGAAGCTGGCATTGTGCGCTTCCTGAAAGGACGCCAAGTAGCATCACTCCTGTGTTATTCCTGCCAAACTGGGGAAATGAGGATATAGCAAACAAACTCAAACTTAGTGACGTTTTTCAAAACAATTGGCATATACTTTTCTAAAAAAATGTCAAGGGCGTGAAAGACAAAAAGAGGCAATCTTCCAGGTTGAAGGAAATTCAAGGGACATGAAAACTAAATGCAATATGTGATCCTAGATTGGATTGTAGACTTGTAAAGAACATTGTCAGGATGGTCAGTGAAATTTGAGTGAGATCTGTGGGTTAGACAGTAGTATTGTTTCAGTGTTAACTCCCTGAACCTGGGTCATTCATTATATCTACAGGTTACTTTCAAATGGTTAAAAGTTATATTATGTATAAATATAAAAAGTTAAGGATAAGTATATATATGTACACGTATCTGTATATACATATACAGAGACATAGGGACAGAGAGAGACAGGAAGACAGAATAACTAAGCAAATGTGGCAAAATGTTCAAAATTAAATGTTACCAGTTAACAGTACTTAGGAGTTCTTTGTATTATTATTGTAATTTTCTGTAAGCTTAAAGTAAAAATTTAAAAATAGGAAAATGATGGCTAAATATAGACATTTTCAGAAAAACAAAGTGAAAGAAAGTGAAGTCGCTCAGTCGTGTCCAACTCTATGCGACCCCATGGACTGTAGCCTACCAGGCTCCTCCGTCCGTGGGATTCTCCAGGCAAGTGTACTGGAGTGGGTTGCCATTTCCTTCTCCAAAATATAGACATTTTCAGAAAAACAAAAGCTATGGAAATTTATTGGCACTAGACCTGCAGTGCAGGAAATACGAAGTTCCCAGGGCTGAATAGAAATGATCCCAAATGGGAGCCTGCATTTGCAGGAGGGGAGAAAAGCCCTGGAAATAGTAATATTTCTAAACTACACCTTCAGGCTTGTAATTCTATATAGTGGACTAACCACGTGTGCTTAGCTCCTCTTACTCCAAACCCCTAAAAACTACTGTAAAGGATGTAGTTATAAACCTGCAAAAATAAAGAGAGGGCTTCAGTTTATCAGAGGTTTCAATAAATTTCTGAAGACTGAAGGTGGGTGATGGAGTGAGTACTTAGTGAGGCAGAGAGGAAGAAACTGCACTTGAAAGAATGCAGGGTGGGTCATTGTTGAGCAGATGGTACAACTATGATAGCTTATGAACAATGTCGGATTCGCGATCTCCAAAGAAGATTTAGCTTCAGGATCAGCGACCAGGCTTGACCACTCAGGGCTCTTGTGTGGCAAAAGTTTTATTACAGTGAAAAGGGACAGAGAAAGGTTCTGACATAGACATCAGAAGGGGGTGGAGAGTGTCCCCCCCCGCCCCCCGCCCGCTAGTCTTAGCAAGGGAGCTATATACTTTCTCAATTGGTTATTGCAGTAAATCAAAAGAATGTCTCAAGGTTGTAAAGGTCTGCTTACCAGAGTCATTCCCACAATATATATTTTAAGATAACAGGATTAGTCAGAAGGTTCTCAAGAAGGAGAAACATATCCTCAAGCAGGACACATTGCTATATTGACTAAGACAAAGCAATGTAGAAAAAAATGTTTGTCCTTTTTTCTTCCTTGAGAACTCCAGAGCCCTATCTCCTCCTCTAGAGCCTCAGACCCCTTTCTCTTCCTCGGGGGACCTGGACTTTTTATCAACCTGCCTAGGAATTGAGTCTCTCAACTACATTCCATAAACCTGGAGAGGCTGAGCACTCAGATGTGCCAGGTCTTCTGAGACAGCAAAATAGGCTTAAAATAGAGGAGTTACTGGAAAGTTTGTAGGCAAAATTAATATACACGTGTCTCTGTAAAGAATGTCCCATTCTCCCCCAGCAGAGGAAGAGAGGCAGAGAAGGCAAGGGTGAGAGGGAAAGACTGGTTGATTTCATTTTAAAAGAAATGGAAAGATACCATTTGTTTCTTTTATGTGTGCTGAAAACACTTAAGTTCCAGTCTCTTAGTAAATTTCAAGAATATAATACAGTATTGTTAACTATAGTTGCCATGGTGTACATTACATCCTCAGAACTGATCCCTCTTAGTACAAACTGAAAGTTTGTAACCATTAGCTAGTAGCACCCATGAACAGTAAACCCTGACAGGCTACAGCCCATGGGGTCATAAAGAGTCAGACACGACTTAGCAAATAAACAACAACAACCCCATTTCCTCCACCCCTCAGCCCCTGGCAACCACCAGTCTTCGCTCTGATTCTGTGAGTTTGACTTTTTTTTTTACAATGAGATCATACAATATTTGTCTTTCTGTGTCTGGTTTATTTCACCTAGCATAATGCCCTGCAGATTTATCCATATTGTTACAAATGGGAGGATTTCCTTCTTTATATCTGAATAGTATTCCACTGTATATAATCTCACAGTGTACGTATATAATCTCACATTGCACACTTTAACGAGAACAAAAAAAATTGTATAACCTAAATTTATACAATTTTTGTCAATCATACCTCAATAAAGTTGAGGGGAAAGAAATTTAAACAAATTCATAAGACCTAAAACCAAATACCAATAAAACAAAAGAAATGAATTGTCTGGTGAGAGATTGGTCAGTGAACACGTGAGTTGGTGTCCTGATCAGCACATGTGTCTCCTCATTTCATTTCTGTTGTTGTTGTTTAGTCACTAAGTCATGTCTGAATCCTTTGCAACCTCATGGGCTGTAGCCCACCAGGCTCCTCTGTCCATGGGATTTCCCAGGCAAGCATATTGAAGTGGGTTGCCATTTCCTTCTCCAAGAGATCTCCCCAAGCCAGGGATCAAGCCTGCATCTCCTATACTATAATAGTAAAGGTGAATTCTTCACCACTGAGCCACCGGGGAAGCCCTATGAGGTCTAAAACCTCAGTGGTTGCTCCCTGTCTCTTCACCTAAAGTGACACCTGCTGGGTGACAGACCCTACCATGGACACAGAGCTGGAGATGAGCTTTTATGTTGTCTTATTCTTAAGTATGCATGGGCAACCAAAAATCTTCAGAGATAGAAATGTGCAACATTAAAAAAATACAAAGCAAAAATGACTCCCTAGGGCAGCAATGGAGATGAAGACATAGAAGACAGACTTGTGGACACAGTGGGGAGGAGAGGGTGGGACAAACTGAGAGAGTGGCATTGAAGCGTGTACTTTACCATATGCAAAGCAGGAAGCTGCTATGTGACACAGGGAGCTCAAGGCAAACCTGGTTACCTGTGACAGCCTAGAGCGGGAGGACGCGGTGGGAGGTGGAAAGGCGGTTCAGGAGGGAGGGGACATGTTACCTGTGGCCGATTCATGTTGGTGTATAGCAGAAACAAACACAATATTGTAAAGCAGTTATCCTCCTATCAAAAATAAATGAATAAAAATTACTCCCTAGGAGTTGATTCATGGGGAAAAAAACTTTAAAAGTTTACAATTACTTGTAGACTTTTGTAATTGGGAGAATGGCATTGAAACATGTATAATATCATGTATGAAACGAGTTGCCAGTCCAGGTTCGATGCACGATACTGGATGCTTGGGGCTGGTGCACTGGGACGACCCAGAGGGAGGGTATGGGGAGGGAGGAGGGAGGAGGGTTCAGGATGGGGAGCACGGGTATACCTGTGGTGGATTCATTTCGATGTGGGGCAAAACTAATACAATATTGTAAAGTTTAAAAATAAAATAAATTTAAAAAAAAAGAAAAAAAAAGTTTACAATTAGTATCCTCAGATATATCTATAGCTGAGAGTGAAAATAAGAGAGAGAGATCCCATAAAACAAAAGAATTGAAATTAGGGTCTCAAACTGATATCTACAACCCATGTTCATGGCAGCATTATACACAATAGCCAAAGGTGAAAACAACCTCAGTTTCCATGACACTGACACACCCATGAGCATATAAACAAAGTGTGGCATATATGTACAATGGCCTTAAATAGAAAGGCAATTCTACAACATGAATGAAACACCATATGATTCTACTTACATGTGTCAGTCAGTCAATTCAGTCTCTCAGTCGTGTCTGACTCTTTCTGACCCCAGGGACTGCAGCAAGAATACTGAAGGCAAGAATACTGGAATGGGTGGCCATTTCCTTCTCCAGGGCATCTTCCTGACCCAGGGATCGAACCTGTGTCTCTTGCCTCTCCTGCACTGGCAGGCGGATTCCTCACCACTTTGCCTCCCGACTACCCTTAGGTCAGTGCATGGAGAGTGTTTTTCCTCCCAGGTGAATGGTGGCAGCGTGGACAATGGGAAAGCCCAGGTTAACATCTCCAAACACTAACGGCTACACTGACTTAAAAAACAAGTCCATTTAAGGAAGAATGTTAATGAGTAATAGTATAGGGGTGTGCAGGTAAGCAAAGCTTGGAAACTTTGGGTTAAGCTGCAGGCATACTAAGATCCTGTCTCCTGGGGCTGCATTAACCTTTACTCATCCCGAGTCACTCTCTCTGTCTCTAAAAGGCAAAGAGAAAAGCACAGAAAATTGATACAGGAGCTTAATTCTATCAATAATGAGAATCAGATCAGATCAGATCAGTCGCTCAGTCGTGTCCGACTCTTTGCGACCCCATGAATCGCAGCACGCCAGGCCTCCCTGTCCATCACCAACTCCTGGAGTTCACCCAGACTCACATCCATCGAGTCAGTGATGCCATCCAGCCATCTCATCCTCTGTCGTCCCCTTCTCCTCTTGCCCCCAATCCCTCCCAGCATCAGAGTCAACTTTTCCAATGAGTCAACTCTTCGCATGAGGTGGCCAAAGTACTGGAGTTTCAGCTTTAGCATCATTCCTTCCAAAGAAATCCCAGGGCTGATCTCCTTCAGAATGGCCTGGTTGGATCTCCTTGCAGTCCAAGGGACTGTCAAGAGTCTTCTCCAACACCACAGTTCAAAAGCATCAATTCTTCAGCACGCAGCCTTCTTCACAGTCCAACTCTCACATCCATACATGACCACAGGAAAAACCATAGCCTTGACTAGACGAACCTTTGTTGGCAAAGTAATGTCTCTGCTTTTTAATATGCTCTCTAGGTTGGTCATAACTTTCCTTCCAAGGAGTAAGCGTCTTTTAATTTCATGGCTGCAGTCACCATCTGCAGTTGTTTTGGAGCCCAGAAAAATCAAGTCTGACACTGTTTCCACTGTTTCCCCATCTATTTCCCATGAAGTGATGGGACCAGATGCCATGATCTTCGTTTTCTGAATGTTGAGCTTTAAGCCCACTTTTTCACTCTCCACTTTCACGTTCATCAAGAGGCTTTTTAGTTCCTCTTTACTTTCTGCCATAAGGGTGGTGTCATCTGCATATCTGAGGTTATTGATATTTCTCCTGGCAATCTTGATTCTGGCTTGTGTTCTTCCAGTCCAGCATTTCTCATGATGTACTCTACATATAAGTTAAATAAACAGGGTGACAATATACAGCCTTGACGAACTCCTTTTCCTATTTGGAACCAGTCTGTTGTTCCATGTCCAGTTCTAACTGTTGCTTCCTGACCTGCATACAAATTTCTCAAGAGGCAGATCAGGTGGTCTGGTATTCCCATCTCTTTCAGAATTTTCCACAGTTTATTGTGATCCACACAGTCAAAGGCTTTGGCATAGTCAATAAAGCAGAAATAGATGTTTTTCTGGAACTCTCTTGCTTTTTCCATGATCCAGCGGATGTTGGCAATTTGATCTCTGGTTCCTCTGCCTTTTCTAAAACCAATGCCAACCTCATCTGAAAGCCATTTGGCCTCTATTTACTGCCATGTTGAGATTATCCATAACTACATTTTAATTTTTAAATTTAATTTTCAATTTCTGGTCCTCTCATTCTTCTTAAGTGATTTTTTTGTTTTGGCTGTGCTAGGTCTTCGCTGCCCTGTGGTTGTTTCTCTAGTTGCAGAGAGTGGAGGCTACTCTTCATTCCGGTAAGCAGGCTTCTCACTGCTGTGGCTTCTCTTGTTGCAGAGCACCGGCTCTAGGCACACGTGCTTCAGCAGTTGCAACATGCGGGCTCAGTAGTTGCGGTTCCAAGGCTCTAGAGCACAGGCTCAGCAGTTGTGGTGCACGGGCTTAGTTGCTCTGCAGCATGCGGGATCTTCCTGAACCAGGAATCGAACCTGTGTCTCCTGCATTGGCAGGTGGATTCTTTACCACTGAGCCAGCAGGGGAGCCCAAGTCATCCTATTTTAAGTGGAATCAGACCACAACTAGCATTTCCCTAAATAAAGAAATATAAAAACTCTACTCCCTCTCAGTCTAAGGGACTTATTTTATAAACATTTACTGAGGTTACTCTGGGCCATACTTCATCACAGTTTTTGTGGAAGCAAAGGTGACCATGACTCAGTCTCAAACTTTGGGGAGCTCCCAGAGTCCTACTTCCTCATTCTAAACTCCAAGACCCGCCTTCTAAGCTTTCCATCTCTTTTATATCACCAGCTAAAGAATGAAGGGATGGAGCCAAAGCAAAAAGAATACCCAGCTGTGGATGTGACTGGTGATAGAAGCAAGGTCCGATGCTGTAAAGAGCAGTATTGCATAGGAACCTGGAATGTCAGGTCCATGAATCAAGGCAAATTGGAAGTGGTCAAACAAGAGATGGCAAGAGTGAATGTCGACATTCTAGGAATCAGCGAACTCAAATGGACTGGAATGGGTGAATTTAACTCAGATGACCATTATATCTACTACTGTGGGCAGGAATCCCTCAGAAGAAATGGAGTGGCCATCATGGTCAACAAAAGAGTCCGAAATGCAGTACTTGGAGGCAGTCTCAAAAACGACAGAATGATCTCTGTTCGTTTCCAAGGCAAACCATTCAATATCACAGTAATCCAAGTCTATGCCCCAACCAGTAACGTGGAAAAAGCTGAAGTTGAATGGTTCTATGAAGACCTACAAGACCTTTTAGAACTAACACCCTAAAAAGATGTCCTTTTCATTATAGGGGACTGGAATGCAAAAGTAGGAAGTCAAGAAACACCTGGAGTAACAGGCAAATTTGACCTTGGAATACGGAATGAAGCAAGGCAAAGACTAATAGAGTTTTGCCAAGAAAATGCACTGGTCATAACAAACACCCTCTTCCAACAACACAAGAGAAGACTCTATGCATGGACATCACCAGATGGTCAATACCGAAATCAGATTGATTATATTCTTTGCAGCCAAAGATGGAGAAGCTCTATACAGTCAGCAAAAACAAGACCAGGAGCTGACTGTGGCTCAGACCATGAACTCCTTATTGCCAAATTCAGACTGAAATTGAAGAAAGTAGGGAAAAGCACTAGACCATTCAGGTATGACCTAAATCAGATCCCTTATGATTATACAGTGGAAATGAGAATAGATTTAAGGGCCTAGATCTGATAGAGAGAGTGCCTGATGAACTATGGAATGAGGTTCGTGACATTGTACAGGAGACAGGGATCAAGACCATCCCCATGGAAAAGAAATGCAAAAAAGCAAAATGGCTGTCTGGGGAGGCCTTACAAATAGCTGTGAAAAGAAGAGAAGTGAAAAGCATGGAGAAAAGGAAAGATATAAACATGTGAATGCAGAGTTCCAAAGAATAGCAAGAAGAGATAAGAAAGCCTTCTTCAGCAATCAATGCAAAGAAATAGAGGAAAACAACAGAATGGGAAAGACTAGGGATCTCTTCAAGAAAATCAGAGATACCAAAGGAACATTTCATGCAAAGATGAGCTCGATAAAGGACAGAAATGGTATGGACCTAACAGAAGCAGAAGATATTAAGAAGAGATGGCAAGAATACACAGAAGAACTGTACAAAAAAGATCTTCATGACCCAGATAATCACGATGGTGTGATCACTCACCTAGAGCCAGACATCCTGGAATGTGAAGTCAAGTGGGCCTTAGAAAGCATCACTACAAACAAAGCTAGTGGAGGTGATAGAATTCCAGTTGAGCTATTTCAAATCCTGAAAGATGATGCTGTGAAAGGGCTGCACTCAATATGCCAGCAAATTTGGAAAACTCAGCAGTGGCCACAGGACTGGAAAAGGTCTGTTTTCATTCCAATCCCAAAGAAAGGCAATGCCAAAGAATGCTCAAACTACCACACAATTGCACTCATCTCACACGCTAGTAAAGTAATGCTCAAGATTCTCCAAGCCAGGCTTCAGCAATATGTGAACCATGAACTTCCTGATGTTCAAGCTGGTTTTAGAAAAGGCTGAGGAACCAGAGATCAAATTGCCAACATCCGCTGGATCATGGAAAAAGCAAGAGAGTTCCAGAAAAACATCTATTTCTGCTTTATTGACTATGCCAAAGCCTTTGACTGTGTGGATCACAATAAACTGTGGAAAATTCTGAAAGAGATGGGAATACCAGACCACCTGATCTGCCTCTTGAGAAATTTGTATGCAGGTCAGGAAGCAACAGTTAGAACTGGACATGGAACAACAGACTGGTTCCAAATAGGAAAAGGAGTTCGTCAAGGCTGTATATTGTCACCCTGTTTATTTAACTTATATGTAGAGTACATCATGAGAAATGCTGGACTGGAAGAACACAAGCCAGAATCAAGATTGCCAGGAGAAATATCAATAACCTCAGATATGCAGATGACACCACCCTTATGGCAGAAAGTAAAGAGGAACTAAAAAGCCTCTTGATGAACGTGAAAGTGGAGAGTGAAAAAGTGGGCTTAAAGCTCAACATTCAGAAAACGAAGATCATGGCATCTGGTCCCATCACTTCATGGGAAATAGATGGGGAAACAGTGGAAACAGTGTCAGACTTGATTTTTCTGGGCTCCAAAACAACTGCAGATGGTGACTGCAGCCATGAAATTAAAAGACGCTTACTCCTTGGAAGGAAAGTTATGACCAACCTAGAGAGCATATTAAAAAGCAGAGACATTACTTTGCCAACAAAGGTTCGTCTAGTCAAGGCTATGGTTTTTCCTGTGGTCATGTATGGATGTGAGAGTTGGACTGTGAAGAAGGCTGCGTGCTGAAGAATTGATGCTTTTGAACTGTGGTGTTGGAGAAGACTCTTGACAGTCCCTTGGACTGCAAGGAGATCCAACCAGGCCATTCTGAAGGAGATCAGCCCTGGGATTTCTTTGGAAGGAATGATGCTAAAGCTGAAACTCCAGTACTTTGGCCACCTCATGCGAAGAGTTGACTCATTGGAAAAGTTGACTCTGATGCTGGGAGGGATTGGGGGCAAGAGGAGAAGGGGACGACAGAGGATGAGATGGCTGGATGGCATCACTGACTCGATGGATGTGAGTCTGGGTGAACTCCAGGAGTTGGTGATGGACAGGGAGGCCTGGCGTGCTGCGATTCATGGGGTCGCAAAGAGTCGGACACGACTGAGCGACTGATCTGATCTGATACAAAAAGGAAAACGAAAGGTATCAATCACCTCCAAGAATAATACCAAGGCTGAAGAGTAGTCTGAAACTTGTATATAATGCTAAAGATATTCATTTGTTGCAAATATTTTATTGAGGAAAAACATCAAACATGTGCAAAAGTAGACAGAATAGTATGATGAAATACTGTGTAACCATGATGCAGCCACAGTAATGCCTATTTGACCAGGGGGTCAGCAAGTTCTGGCCTAAGGGCCAAGCCTAGCCCACTAGCTGTTTTTATAAATAAAGTTTTATTGGAACACAGTCAAATTCATTCCTTTATATTGATATTTTGCCTGTGGCTGCGGTCACATTGGATCTTCCCTGGTGGCTCAGACAGTAAAGTGTCTGCCTACGATGCAGGAGACCTGGGTTCAATCCCTGGGTTGGGAAGATCTGGAGAAGGAAATGGCAACCCACTGCAGTATTTTTGCCTGGAAAATCCCATGGATGGAGGAACCTGGTAGGCTATAGTCCACGGGGTCGCAAAGAGTCAGACATGACTGAGGGACTTAACAGGATAGTTGGATACTGTCAACAAAGACGTTGGCCCACAGCCACTACCTGGCTCTTCATAGAAACCATTTGCTAACCTCCGATTATTTCTCCCCTAGTCAACATCCCCGCCACTTTTCTCTACCTGCCTGCCAGCCCCACTTGTATTATATTGAAGGAAATAATCATCATCAAGCCATTTGATTGAGAAATATTTCAGTATGTACTTCTAAACCGTAAGTCACTTTCATTCTAAAGAAGAGATTTTACAATAATTTGTTAATTTCATAAATAGCCAGTATGTGTTCCCATAATTGGAGAAATTAGGATCCCACATGCCTCAGGCAACTGGGCCTACACACCGCAACTGCTGGGCCCGCATGCCTGAACTAGGGAAAAGCCTGCGCACTGCAGCAAGGAGCCCCTGCACCACAACAAAAGATCATGCCTGCTGCAACTAAGGGCTGATGTGGGCAAAAATAAAAAAATACATAATTTAAAAATAATAACTGAAAAGAAAAGCTATAGCTGATTCTTTTTTTTCTCCAGGGACCCCTTACCCTATCCACTAATATTATCAGTCATTAGTCTAGTTATTATCTTAAAATATTGTGTGTCACAGCAGTAAAAAATGATCTTTGTCAATTACTTTGTCAGGTATTTGTGCATTTTAAAGTCCTTTGTCATGTACAGACAGTTGTTGTATTCTGATACTTTTGCAAAAGTGCTTCATCTTCCAGAAGATTCATAGTAAGGACTTTGGGACAAGTACATGTTTCTGATAACTTTCAGATCATACTGCTGAATTTGGTAAGAAATGAAAGAATCCTAATGGAAAAATCTGATGGTGTCATAAAACTATTAACAAAAGAATTGCTTGTTGAGTGAACTGGTAAATATGGTTATATTAATTTTCATGCTTTTTTGTCTGGAATATTATTGGTTTTGATCTGTGTTTTCCAGATATAAGGAAACTCTTCCCCTCATGCTAATTATGATTTAAAAGCAATTTGGTAAATTACATCTCTATGAGTAGAATTGAAACACTTATCTTTTCTCTCTACCTGATTCATTCAGAAATCAGAAGTTCTTAGGTTCTGAACAGCCTTATCAGGCAAACAAGAAAGGCTGCTTCCTGGAAGGTGCAGGAATCTATATATTTGAGGGACCTCTAGAAGAAAGAGATTCATCCAGCCCTTGGCATGGCTTTCCTGGCCTTGAGAGGACTATAAAAAGTTCAAAGACTCCTTATGTAAAGTTCCGATATAGCCAGTGTAAAAATCCTATGTAATCAGTTAACCAGACTTAATTTGTAAGCAAATTAGTCTCAATTTAGTTGTATGTGGTAAAAGTGAGGGTAATTTTAGAGAGAAAAAGGTTATATTTTAATGGCTATTAAATTCTAGTTCTGTTAATTAAGGTCTGTATTTACTAAGACTCACCTCCCAGATTGCTCAACTCCTAGATATATAGCAGTATGTCTTTGAGTTCTGCAGGAACTAAGGCCCTCACCCACCCAGGTGGAGGATGGTAACGCGAGGCTGCGCACCAGTCCCGGACACCGCTTGGTTTTTTCACCACCAGCCAATTGCAAGAAAGTCACACAATCTCCAGCCCTCACGGTAAAGTTTGCGCTTAAAAACTCTTCCCCACAAACTATCAGGGAATTCAGCTCTTTTGAGGGTGGGTGGCCTGTTCTCTCTGCTTGTTTGTGTGTGCACTTAGTAGCTCAGTCGTGTCTGACTGTTTGCTACCCCCTCAACTGTAGCTTGCCAGGCTCCTCTGTCCATGGAATTTTCCAGGCAAGAATACTGGAATGGGTTGCCATTTCCCACTCCAGAGGATCTTTCTGATGCAGGGATCAAAGCCCTGTCTTCTGCGTCTCCTGCACTGGCAGATGGATTCTATACCACTCCACCACCTGGGAAGCCCATAAACCTTTCTCTGCTCTAAACTCTGACATTTCAGTTTGTTTAGTCTGTGTCTTGGGACAACAATAAGTAGCCTGAAAAATGTTGCTGAGGTACGAATCTACTTTGACCTTCAGTAACCACCAATTATGACTGAAAGGTTTCACTCCCCAGAACCATCTGTTAACAAGTCTCTGAGAACAAAGACTCCATGACCTGCTTCATGATCTGCCTAATAGCAGAGCCTGGTATCAATCCATATATGTTGAATCAATATTATGTAGCCTATAAATCCTTCACAGTACTTGCTGAGTTGACTTCAATAATGCAGTACCAATTCAGGTTATTTCAATAAAAACCAAGTCTGACACCCTGAAGGCACAAGAGTCTTACCTTTACAGACTACTTTCCATAAACTTCCAGATGTCTTCCTTTAAAAACACCAGTCTCTTACTAAAAGTCCACACAAGTACTTCCATCAAAATTTGTTCAACTCTGCTAAGCGGGTAATTGCTTCTGCAACAGCTAGGTCAGCTGTCCACTACAGCATCCACTGGTTGGGATTCATGATATTACTCTGTTTATGCCTGTCTCATTTGCTGAGCTGTGAGCTTCTGGAACTTGGCTGTCTGGTTCACTGTTTACCCAAACAAGTGGCTATATGCATAAGGATAGTCATAATGAAAATGTTGGTTTGTGCACATAGTCGGAGCAATCCATGCATGTCCAGGAAGATTTGTGCTGTATTTGTAGGGTATATATTTATTTAAATTCACACATTTAAAATCTTTGAATTCCTTAATCAGTTCATATCAACTCTGTGTATGAGTAAGATCAGTATGTCCAATTTACTAAAGAAACTGACGCAGAAGGTCAAAGTCTAAATAAATCCAAAGTTACCCAAGGAAGAGACTGAAAACCCTGGTTAACGTCAGCTGTGACCAGCGGGAGGCGCGCCGGAGGCTTTTTGGACTCTTTCGGCCACCGTAGCCGGGTCCCCTCTCCGTTCCCTCTATTTAGGTGCCTGCGCGCTGCGGAAACGCCGTCCATTTCTCCATCAGCCTGAGAGGACGTCGCGGTTGAGGTGAGTCGTGTGCCTACCTCCTCCCTTGTTTGGATTCTCCCGCCTGCCGCCTCCCGCTGCCGGTCTGCCTCTCTAGCCGTTACTCTCCATCTCTAGGGTCGGGAAACCTCGGACCTCTGGCCCGTGTCGACCCCAGCTTCCCGGCGTTGCGGCCTCTTCGGGGAGGGTCTCCCGGGGACCCCGGGTTTGCTGAGGGGCGTGAGAGGGGCCTGGAGGGACCGCCAGGCTTCGGAGGCAGCCGGCCCGGCCCCGGGGACCGTTGCGTATCTCACTGCGTTGAGCGTGACCTTGGCGGCGTCCTTTGACCTGTCCGGTCCCGGTGTTTTCACCTGCAGAAAGGGAGCGGTTTCCCCCTCCTCCGGGCCCCGGGCGGGAGGGGCGCCGTCGGCTTTGTGGTAGCCTTGGGGTTGGGGTTGGGAGGCTGGGGGCCGGGGGCGGGCCTCCCTCCCGCAGCCGCCCCCGCGCGCGCAGGGCCTTCCCTCCCCGCGCGGGCGGCGCTCGCCGAGGGCCCGGGGGACCTGCTGGGGGGCCCGCCCGGGTGTTAGTCCTGACTGCGCGACCTTGAAATGTTTCCTTAACCTTCGTGCGTCCAGGTTTTTGTCAGTAAAACGGGAAAACACCTGTCTCACAGGATTAAATGAATTGGTGGTAGAGTTGTTTGCACTTGTGCTATCAATCTAGAGCCACTGCTGATCTTTCCTGTAATTCGGAGAGGCCTGTGTCATTCTTGTTCCCCGGTTACTGTTGGGTCGCAACCGGCTTGCTTATTTAGGGTGGTCGTTCAGCGTGTGAAAGGGAAAAAAGATGAAGTCACTAAGCCCCTAAAGATCCTAGGTTTTGGTAGAGGAGTTGGTCCACTGTCCTGCTTGTGTCTCTAGGTACTAAAATGTATTGTGCATAAGAGTTCTAAGAGCTCTCTCTCATTCTAGCCGTCGAGAAGAAAAACTGCCATGTCCACTGCTTTGGCAAAACCTCAGATGCGTGGCCTTCTGGCCAGACGTCTGCGATTTCATATTGTTGGCGCATTCATGGTCTCTCTGGGGTTTGCAACTTTCTATAAGGTATGTATGTTTTATTTTTACTTTGTGCTCGCGGTCGAAAAATGTTTTCAATTTGAAAATATATTTCATTTTCGTAGATAGCTCATAGAGTCTCTTAAAGAAATTCCCTCTGTAGGGTGCTCCCTTGCTCTTACCTTTCTCTACCACTTCAGTGTGATGGGGACAGTATTTCTTATTCTCCAGATGCCTTGTCTTCCATCTTTAAATGAAGCTTACTTTGGTTGGGCTGCCATAACAAAATACCACAAAGTGGGTGGCTTCCACAGTAGAAAAAATTTTTGAGGCTAAAAATCCAAGGTCAGGATAGCTGTCGGGGACTTCCCTGACCATCCAGTGGTTAAGACTCCAAGCTTCCATTGCAGGGGGCACGGGTTCTATCCCTGGTTGGGAAACTTAAGATCCCACCTGCCACAAGTGTGGCCAAAAACAACCAAAAAAACTTTGGGGTTGATTTCTTCTGCTGCCTCTCTGCTTGACTTTGTAGAAGATGGCTGTCTTCTCCCTCTCATCACATGGTCCTATATGTGTTAGTATGTTTCTGTCTGAATTTTTTCCTCCTGTAAGGATGCTAGTCAGATTAGGATCCATCCTAAAAAGTTCATTTTAACTTAGTTACTTCTTTGTTGTTTAGTTGCTAAGTCATGTCCAACTCGTGTGACCCCATGGACTGCAGCCCGCCAGGCTTCTCTGTCCATGGGATTTCCCAGGCAGGAATACTGGAATACTGGAGTGCATTGCTCTTTCCCTCTCCAGGGGCTCTTCCGGGCCCAGGGATTGAACCACGGTGAATTCTTGACCACTGAGCCACTAGGGAAGCCCTAATTACTTATTTAATAAAATGATAGGCTTCAAGGTGAACAGAAGCTTGGTCATTTACATTGTCTTTAGATATTGTTTCTAATAATCTAAAAAATAAACCCTGAATGTGATTGTTTCCTTTTAGTTTGCTGTAGCTGAAAAAAGAAAGAAGGCATATGCAGACTTCTACAGAAATTATGATTCCATGAAAGATTTTGAGGAGATGAGGAAGGCTGGTATCTTTCAGAGTGCAAAGTGATTTGGAATATAAAGGTAATACAGTTATTTGAAGTTACTGTTTAAAACCTTTCGATTGTGTGTATACATGAAACATACGGTCTTAATTACGAACAGTTCAGTATCGTCTAGTACCTTTACATCGTTGCACAGCTGGTCTTCAGAACTCTTCATCTTGCAGATGGGGATCCATTCTGTACCCATTAAATATTTCCGCCTTCCCCAGGCAGTCACCATGCTTCTGTCTAGGTACCTCATGTTAAGTGGAATAGTGACTTATTTCATTTAATGTAATATCCTCAAGGTTTATTCATTACAGCTGTGTGAGAATTTTCTTCCTTGTTAAGGCTGAGTAATCCATTTTATCTGTATACCACATTTTGTTTTTCATTTGTTATTCATTCATCTGTTAATGGACTTGGATTCCTTATACACCTTTTGGCTCTTGTGAATAATGCTGCTGTTTTGTGTGCATATCTCTTTGATACCCTGCTTTTAATACTATTTTGAGTATATACTCAGAAGTGGAGTTGCTAAACCATACGATGTTCTGGTTTTAAATTTTTAAGGAACCACCATCCTCTTTTACATAGTGGCTGCACTATTTTACACTTCACTAAGTTTTGTGTGCAAGGGTCTCTCCATGTCCTTGCCACCGCTTATTTTCTGGTTTTTTGATAGTAGCCATCCTAGTGAGTGTTAGGTATTGTTTTCTTTTGGTCTTCATTTGTATTTCCCTAATGGTTAATGATGTTGAGCCTCTTTTCCCATGCTTGTTAGCTGTTTGTATAACTTCTTTGGAGAAATGTCTATGCAAGTCTTTTGCCCATTTTTAATCGGACAGTTTTTTGTTGAGTTGTAGGAGTTATTTAAAAGCCCCTATCGGATATGATTTAGATATTTTCTCCCATTCTCTAATTGCCTTTTCAGTCTATTAATTGTATCTTTTGATGAATAGACATTTGAAATTCTGAGGGGATTCTAATTTTTTTTTTTTGCCTGTACTTTTGGTGTCATATTTAAGAAATCATTAACAAATTCACTGTCATAAAGTATTACTTTTTTTCCTGAAGTTTTATAGTTTTATTAGCTCTTACCTTTAGGTCTTTGATCTATTTTGAGTTAATTTTTGGATATGATGTTAAGGAAATGGTTTGCTTCATTCTTTTGCATGTGAATATCCAGTTTTCCAAACACCATCTCTTGAAAATATTTTCCCATTAGTTTTAGTACCTTTGGTGTTTTTCTCTATATGGACGGGTTTATTTTGGGACTCTAGTCTATTGCATTAGTTTATATTTCCATCTTTATGCCAATATTACACTCTTGATTCAATACCTTTATAGCAGGTTTTGAAATCAGGAAGTGTTAGTCCTCTAGCCTTGTTGTCTTTTTCAAGATTGTTTTGGCTGTTCATGGTCTTATTGATAATCCACATGAGTTTTAGGATGGATTTTCCTATTTCTCAAATGTTGTTGGGATTTTGGTAGGAATTGCATTATACAGATCATTTTGGGTAGTGTGACCATCTTGACAGTTACAAGTATTCTAGATCATGAACACAAGATGTGTTTCCATTTATTTGTTTCTTTAATTTCACCAATGTTTTATACTTTACAGTATATAAGTCTTTTACCTCCTTGTTGAAGTTTATTCCTAAGAATTGTAGTTTAATGCTAATACGAGATTGTTTTAATTTGCTTTTCTGATTATTCATTGTTAGTGTATAGAAACACTACTCAGCTTTGCTGAGTTATTCTAACAGTTTTGTGTGTGTGAGAGAGATCGATCAATCTTTGAAGGTTTTCTGCATATAAGATCAGATCATCTGCAGATAGCTTTACTTCTTCCTTTCCAATTTGGATGTCATTTCTTTTCTTCCTTAATTGCCCTGGCTAGGATTTCCAGTCGGAGAAGGCAATGGCACCCCACTCCAGTACTCTTGCTTGGAAAATCCCATGGACAGAGGAGCCTGGTAGGCTGCAGTCCATGGGGTCGCTAGGAGTCAGGCATGACTGAGCAACTTAACTTCCACTTTTCACTTTCATGCATTGGAGAAGGAAATGGCAACCCACTCCAGTGTTCTTGCCTGGAGAATCCCAGGGACGGGGGAGCCTGGTGGGCTGCTGTCTATGGGGTCGCACAGAGTCGGACACGACTGAAGCGACTTAGCAGCAGTAGCAGCAGGATTTCCAGTACTGTGTTGAAGAGAAGCGGCCAAAATGTGCATCCTTCCCCGCCCCCCCCCCCCCCCCCCCCCGACCTTAGAGGAGAGTATATTAGCTGTGGGTTTCTCATATATCACTTTTATTATGTTGAGGTAGTTTTTCTTCCTATTCTTTATTTGAATTTTTTTTTTAATCATGGAAAGGTATTAAATTTTTCAAATGCTTTCTTGAATCAGTTGAAAAGATCATGTGACTTTTTGTCCTGCGGTGTGTTGTATTTTTCACATGTTGAATCATCCTTGTTCATGGTGTGTAATCCTTTTAATGAACTGTTGAATTGTTGGCTAGTATTTTATGAGGGATTTTTGCATCTATATTTGGGATATTGCTCTGTAATTTGTCTTTAATATATTTGATGGTCTTATAGAATGTGTTTTGTTTTTTTTTTTTTAATTTTATTTGTGGCTGTGCTAGGTCTTTGTTGCTAAGTGGGCTTTTCTCTAGTTGCTGTGAGTGGGGGCTCTTCTTTGCAGGGGCTCCTCTTGTTGGCAGAGCACAGGCTCTTGGGCGCACAGGCTTCAGTAGCTGTGGCTCACGAGCTCAGTCATTGCAGCTCCCAGGCTCTCGAGCACAGGCTTAGTGGTTGTGGTGCACAGGCTTAGCTGCTTTGCAGCATGTAGGATCTTCCCGGATTAGGGATTAAAGCTGTATCTCTTCATTGGCAGGTGGATTCTTTACCACTGAGCCACCAGGGAAGCCCCAAATGTTTTGTATTTTTAAATAAGATGGTTAGTCAGATGTGGACATATGAGAGACACAGGAAAACATGGAAGGGCAGTCTCTCTCCCATACACAGGTTTAAGTTGTCATTAATATATGCAAGTTAAAAAATACATAGAGTGAATTTGAAAGTGTTCCCCTCTTCAGTTTTTTGGAAGAGTTTGAGGAGGATTGGGGTTAACTTTTTTAAAATGTTTGGTAGAATTTACCTGTGAAGCCATCTTATCCCAGCCTTTTGTTTGTTGAGTGTTTTTTGATTGTGGATTTAATCTTCTTACTTAGTTAAAGTCTGTTAATATTATCTTTTTATTTCTTGGTATGTTTATAATAATCTTTATTTCCTGTGGCTTTGGTTTAGCTTGCTTTTCTTTTCTACCTTTTGAGGGGTAAACTTAGGTTGTTGACTTGATCTTTTAAACTTTTCTTCTTAAACCTACTTTGACCCATTGGTGGTTGGAGAGTATGTTGTTTAATCTCAACGTATTTGTGGATTTTTCTGTCTTCCTTCTGTTCAGTTGTGTCCGACTCTTTGCGACCCCATGGACTGCAGCATGCCAGGCCTCCCTCTCCATCACCAACTCCCAGAGCCTACTCAAACTCATGTCCATCGAGTCGGTGATGCCATCCAACCATCTCATCCTCTGTCATCCCCTTCTCCTCCTGTCTTCAATCTTTTCCAGCATCAGGGTCTTTTCCAGTGAGTCAGTTCTTCGCATCAGGTGGCCAAAAAGTATTGGAGTTTCAGCTTCATCATCAGTCCTTCCAATGAACACCCAGGACTGATCTCCTTAGGATGGACTGGTTGGATCTCCTTGCAGTCCAAGGGACTCTCAAGAGTCTTCTCCAGCACCACAGTTCAAAAGCACTCAGCTTTCTTTACAGTCCAACTCTCACATCCATACATGACTACTGGAAAAACCATAGCCTTGACTAGATGGACCTTTGTTGGCAAAGTAATGTCTCTGCTTTTTAATATGCTCTCTAGGTTGGTCATAGCTTTTCTTCCAAAGAGCAAGCGTCTTTTAATTTCATGGCTGTAGTCACCATCTGCGGTGATCTTGGAGCCCCCAAAAATAAAGTCTGTCACTATTTCCACTGTTTCCTCATCTATTTGCCATGAAGTGATGGGACCAGATGCCATGATCTTAGTTTTCTGAATGTTGAGCTTTAAGCCAATGTTTTCACCCTCTTTCACTTTCATCAAGAGGCTCTTCAGTAGTTCTTCACTTTCTGCCATAAGGGTGGCATTATCTGCATATCTGAGGTTATTGATGCCTGTCTTGGCAATCTTTGATTTCCAGCTTGTGCTTCATCCAGCCCAGCATTTCTCATGATGTACTCTGCACGTAAGTTAAATAAGCAAGGTGACAATATACAGCCTTGATGTACTCCTTTCCCAATTTGGAAACAATCTGTTGTTCCATGTCCAGTTCTAACTGTTCCTGACCTGCGTGCAGATTTCTCAAGAGGCAGGTCAGGTGATCTGGTATTCCCATCTCTTTCAGAATTTTCCATAGTTTGTTGTGGTCCACACAGTCAAAGGCTTTGGCATAGTCAATAAAGCAGAAATAGATGTTTTTCTGGAACTCTTGCTTTTTTGATGATCCAGCGGATATTGGCAATTTGATCTCTGGTTCCTCTGCCTTTTCTAAAACCAGCTTGAGCATCTGGAATTTCACGGTTCATGTACTCTTGAAGCCTGGCATGGAGAATTTTGAGCATTACTAGCGTGTGAGATGAGTGCAGTTGTGCAGTAGTTTGAGCATTCTTTGGCATTGCCTTTCTTTGGGATTGAAATGAAAACTGACCTTTTCTAGTCCTGTGTCCACTGCTGAGTTTTCCAAATTTCCTGGCATATTGAGTGAAGCACTTTAACAGCATCATGTTTTAGAATTTGAAATAGCTCAGCTGGAATTCCATCACCTCCACTAGCTTTGTTCATAGTGATGCTTCCTAAGGCCCACTTGACTTCGCATTCCAGGATGCCTGGCTCTAGGTGAGCCAGCATCGTGGTTATCTGGGTTGTTAAGATCTTTTTTGTATAGTTCTTCTATGTATTCTTGCCATCTCTTCTTAATATCCTCTGCTTCTGGCTTAGGTCCATACCATTTCTGTCCTTTATCGAGCCCATCTTTGCATGAAATGTTCCCTTGCTATCTCTCTTCCTTCTGTTAGGATTTCTAGTTTCATCCATTGTGACCAGCAAAGATACTTTATGTGATTTCAGTCTTAAAATCTGTTGTTCTATGACCTAACATGGAAATTAATCCATATGCACTTAAGAAAAAGTATACATATTCTGATGTTGGGTAGAATGAGATTTGATTGGTCTGTAGTGTTCAAGTCCTCTTATTTTCTTAATGATCTTCTGTCTGGTCATTTCAATTATAGCCATAGGTTTGCCAAAGAGTTTGTTTAGTTTTTCTGTAAGATTTTACATTCTAAGTCACCTATTGTTATGTAGAGCTGTCTATTTCTTCCTTCAATTCTGTTAGTGTTTGCTTCATGTATTTCCAGGCTCTCATGGTTGGTGTATATATAATCTGCCTTCTTGGTGGACTGACCTGCCATTATAAAATGTCCTTTGTGTTTGTAGCATGTTTTGATTTAGTCTGTTTTATCTGCTAACAGTATAGCCGCTTTTGCTCTTTAGATTGCTGCCTGTATGGAGTCTCTTTTCATCCTTAACTTCAAAACTATGTGTATCTTTGGATCTAAAGTGAATCTTTTGTAGATAGCTTGTAGTTGGACCTTGTTTTGTATCCATTCCTCAGATCCATGACTTTTGTTTGGGACGTTTAAACCAACCTATTGTTATAGTCTATTTTGAATTGCTGATAACACACATACAAAAATTTAATCACATACAAAAATTATCTTTTACAACCCTGTTCCCCTACTTTGTTATTGATGTCACAAATGGCATTTTTAGATATTGTGCCCATTAACACAGATGTCTTTTTTTTTTTTTTTTTTTTAGTGCTTTTGCCTTTTAAATACTACAAAATTGAAAGTGGGGATATGAAACATGATTAACACTGGCTTTTATATTTATTCACATATTTACCTTTGCCAGGGAGCTTCATATTTCAGTATGGCTTTGAGTGATTGTCTAGTGTAATTTTGTTTCAAATTGAACAGTTCTCCTTGCAGATCTAGTAGTAATGAACTCCTTATCCTTTAGCTTTTGTTTATCTGGGAGTGTCTTAATTTCTTCCTGATTTTTGAAGGACATTTTCCTGAGAAGTCTACTGATAATCTTATAGAAACTCCGTTATAGACGGTGAATCTTACTGCTTCCAGGATTCATCGTCTTTGGTTTTTGACAGTTGGATTATAATGTGTCTTGATGTTAGGAGACTTTGGGTTCATCTTACTTCCAAGTAACATGTTTGTATATACATTTCTTTCTTCAGATTTGGAAAGTTTTTGGCCAGTATTTCTTCACATAAATTCTCTGTCCCTTCATGCACCTCCACAATACAAATGTTGGTCTTTTTGATGGTGTCTCATAAGTCCCTTAAACACAGTCACCATTGTCACCAGTGTTCGAGATAAAGATAGAAATAGTCCCTGGGGAGGCCCTCAGACAGCCCAGAACACTGTGTGCAAGGTCTGCTCTTTTCCTTCTTCCTGAAGCACTGGAAACCTTTTATGGTTTGTTATTTGGATGTCCACAGGTGACTTGGTGGCTTTCTAGATTCTGGTTGGGTAGTCAAGGTCCACTGCCTCATGGACAGTGTGAATTAAGATTCTGTGTCTAAAATTTAAGGATAATTTTGAGTATAAATAACTTTTGCCTAGTGTTAGATTCAATTCTGTTACATTCCGTTTCTGTAGTTGCTTATATTAAGAAGTATCTGAGTCACAGATCGATACATGTATTAAGTAGCCATAGTTGAATATATGTAATATATAGTAGTAGAAAAAAAGTTTATTCCCAGTGGTTGGAAAACTGATAGGAATTGTAATTTCCATCATGGACTGTTATGTCCGTTAGAATTGACAATCACAAAGTAACAGGAATTACTAAAATAGAAAACTAAGAATGTTTTATGTAAAGGGTGATCTGTGTTAAAAGTGCATAACAAAAAAGGCTGAAGGTAAAAAGATAAAGAAAATACTAGTTTCTTGTGTGTGTTATCTTAATATTGCTGTTTTCTCGTACCTTTGAAATTTTCAAAGCTTTCGCAGTGGTTATACTTTTCATAATCAGATGTTAACAGGCTGATTTTTTAAACACATTTTTTTTTTTACCTTTTACTTATAAGAAGTTGATTGCTTAAAAAACAATAAAAAGAGGAGCAGATTTGGAGACAAGAATACAAGTTTAGAACAAATGGACTGCTGCTTTTTAAGAACTGTATGGGTATGAGACTGGAACGGACGGGGTGGACTTGAAGAAAAAAAGGTAGAACTTGGTACATGAAAGCAAGAAACCTCAGAAAAAGATGTGAATGCCCCAAATGGAATAGAGGTTGGACAGGGAGGTTAGGGAGCATAGGGGAAAATGGACCTGGAGCCCAGGCAGCCTGACTGGGGCTGCTCCTGGACTAAGGGTGAGTGAGCAAAACGTGCCCGCGTCGGTGGCAGTAGCACTCAGGGGACCCAGCGTGGCGAGGTATTGAGAGAATGACTGTCGTTAACTTGGTCACTCTGTTTTTCTCCACAGAATTTCTTTGGGTTGAGTTCCCTGGAAGTTTGTCACTTTCCTGTGTTCCTGAACTATGAAACTATGACTATCTGGGGTGAGAAATAGTCTCTCAATAAACAAACAATTAACATACTGTCGACACTTAAGTCTTTGTTCAGTTATTCTTACCGACATGTAGAGTTTGGGGTACTTGGATTAGAATTGGTCAGGGATTTTTTTTTTTTTGAATTTGGAAAGTAACTTTATTTATTTATTTTAATTTTTTTTTTTTTTTAACTTTACAATATTGTATTGGTTTTCCCATACAACAACATGCATTCGCCACGGGTGTACATGTGTTCCCCATCCTGAACCCCCAGACTGTCTTTCCAATAAAATGTCTTTGGACTTCATTGTTATCAGATTGCCCTACTGGATCCAGCCATTGGGCAGATGTAATAGGTACATTTAAGGTTCTTTATTCAGTTACCACTTTATTGAAGGCCTAACTGTATGCGTGTACAATATGAAATACACAAAAAAAGTTTTTTAATTGGAATTGAGGTTGACTGATATTTGCTAATTGAGAGTGTGGTAACATTTTTCAGAGGAGGGCTTAGGAGCTTTCTCTCCTTTAGTAATTGTTTTTGTTGTGATCAAAAGAGCTTTAAGAATTGTGTCATTTTAGTGAAAACTAACTGAATCCCCAGTTCTTTAATTAGGTTAACAAATTTTCTTGTGCAGAATTCTTGAGTCCAATAATGTAAGCTGTAATAAACCTGGGTATCAGTGAAACCTGCATTTTAAGAACCCACGTTTATGTATGATCAGTAATTCAAGAATTTGTTTTATTTTAAACAATTTCATATAACAATTAGTAGTATGCAAATTTATCATAAAAGATACAAGACTTAATACATATTTACAAGCTTAAAAATAGTCACTCTTGTGGTTGACAAAACTATCACTTTCCTAAATGAGTATGATATAGCAAAGTAATGGTGGAGCCATTTTTTTCATATTCAGCCTAAAGTGTCCATTAACAGTAAACAACTATGCAGTGATCTCTTTCTTATGCCCAGTAACATGTGAGGCTTAAGTTAAAGCAGACATTTGAAACTGAAATTCCTTAGCATCTCACAACTGTAGGTATCAGGTTGTAGGCCCAAGTTTGGATGTAATAAGTAAAAATGTATTTTAGTTGGAGTATCAAATTTTTACTGAATGCTCAAGGTGTACGTGGTGACCTAGGATCTTGAGCCAAATCCATTTTTTAAAAACAAAAAATCATGGTAATATCTTTATGCTGGATCATGCTAAGTCATCAAAATGAACTATTGTTAAGGTTAGTGTTAGGGTCCTTGACTTGGCTAAGGCATCAGGGTGAGTCCGTCCATAAAAGTATCCAGTAGTGGGAGTTCCCCAGTAGTGTGTTGCTTATGGAACTAAAGAAACTCACCTGAGCACCCTGGATCTGTTTTTAGCAGTAGACAAAAAAAGATTTGCTTGCCTAGCAAAACAGATTAGAAAGACATTTTTCCAAAATGTACCTGGATAAGTCATCAGTAAAATTTCAGTAAAAGTTTAGAGTAGAAATGTACATGGCAGCTTTCACTTAAAATAGCATCACGTTTAAATAACATTAACAAGTTAAACAGTAAGATCTTAAGCATTGAATTTCATTTAAAGCTAAACTTCTGCAGAGAAGGGTGTTAGGCAAAGATGATGTCTCATCCTAAAAAGAGATGCAGCAGGAGATAAAGTTTACATCTGTTTCCAACGCTTGACTACAGAGTTGACAATCTTAATTAAAGTCAAAATTTTAGCAAAAAGAGCAAAAAGGAATGTATTTTCAATACACGATAAGACCAAACAGGAAAGGACTAAGTTTTTTAATCACTCAATTTTGAAGTATCTTAGTTGTAGGAAAAAGGAAGAGTTTGAATTGAACAGTGGTTTCGTGTCCACAATAGATGTTAAGAGCTCATTAGGTTTCTTTTTCAAAAATAATGGCACAAGCAGCAATCAACACCTTGGAGGGGACTCAAGGGAACCCTTTCCTCAGGGCTTTATTTTTCACCATGGTAAATTTACTAATGAAAACTTGGGCAAAATGTGGATCAACCATATAATGGTATGTTTTCACAGTGGAGGGGAGCGGTTCCACAGCCACCACAGGGCATGACGTCTGCACGGAGGAGCAGCCGGGGCCCAGGTGACAAGAGGTCTTTGTGATGTAGTCCACAAGTCTGTTATACTGTTGCTCTGACAGTCTCTCTCGAACTCCATCCACCTGCGACCCAAAAGAAGTTTTCAGTTTCCAAACCCTCTTAAGGACACTTCCATAACAAGATTACTCCTTCTCTTGCATTGATATACTGGATGTTTCGCCTTGTAGGTTACCTACTAAAGCCACTGAATAAGCGCTTGGTGTGTAAAAGTCCCATGTTTGACGGTTTGGGAATATTTTACTCTTAAAAACATCTGTCACTGTTCTCTGGTAGCCTAGTCCAGGAAAAAAGGAGAAAGGTATCTTTGCTTTGTTTCATTCTAATCAACATTAAACTCTGAGATAAAAGCTCTGCTTGTTTCTGGAAACCTCTCCAGATAGAACGTCTACCTCTTTCAAACCAGTGGCTTTGGACAGAGCATTAAGAAAACAAATACCTTTTGAACTGTAACATTTTCTGCTTTTATAAATATTAGGATTTAAAGCTAGAGAAAATTAAAAAAACTGGGCAGAGGAAGGGGAAGTTTTTATGGAGAAGAGGGAGGATGCACAGTGCACTCATGGTCCGCCAGGGTCTGGCACGTCTTCAGTGGAGCTCAAATAGAAGAACTGATGCGCTACCCAAACTCTTGAGAGAGATTTTCTCAGGAAGTGCCCATCAGGCAAGTGGAGCTATAAATTACCCCCTTCCTGGAATTCTGTAGCGGTCCACTGTGTAAATCAAGTGGAGTGGGACGTTTCCAGTGTAAGCCGCTGGTCTCTGGGAATCAGGTAGCCGCTGACCTCTCCATGGCCTTTACCTACCAAACGTTGGCAAGACTACTCTGGAAGACTTACAAACATTTTAATGAGGACTTTGGAGTTCTTGAAATAGTAGTAAAGAATGTATATATTTCTGTGTAGGGCACAGAGACAGCGCAGCCAAGGCTGTCTTAGAAGCGGCAGAAAGCCAGTGGGATGGTAAAGAGAGGTCAGCCTGCCAGAAAAATAAGTAGGGCGTCCATTAGAGTTCAGTCTCATATTTTTAAATTTGGGAAAGAAAATAAAGGCCCCCAAAGATTCCCTGACAGATGAAAGCTGTGCACCACCAGGCAAAAGCCAGAACTCTGATGATATCATCTGATGGGGTCAGGATTCAGCTGGAAAGCTTCGAATACACAAGAGTCTTAATTGCTCCTCCTGAACAGCAGCACAGGAAAACCCGTGTTGTGAAAGGAACATGGCCAAGGAATAAATTGACCTTCTGACTCATTTTGAGCCTCTCATAAGGGATTTCAATAATGTGCCAGGCATATTAAGCAATTATTACCCTACAAATGGCTGCATTTAACTAAGAAAAGCAAATGCTGATTAAAAAAAAAAATCCTGCCGTATTTGAATATACTGAATGATGTCATCTACAAATTAATTCCTTCCAAAATTCAAAGGAGCTATGTTTGCTAGCATCTAGAGCAAAATCCCAGAAAAGCCATTTCATGTAAAGATTTTAAAATACTATTCTTTTGTTTTCACTGGAAGACGGTGGGTAGGCTTCCCGGCCCAGGTTTCTGCCCGAGGCATAGGTTGGGCGCGGCCATTGAGGGAAACGCACCGTCAGGCAGCACTGCTGAGCGACCCCCACTGCCATTTTGGAAAGATTGGATCAGAGCATTATTAAGGAAGCATCTACTGTCTCCAAAAAATATTTTTTGTGCATTTTTGTTTTGCAGCCTGGGTCTCCATTGGAGTGAGTGGGGGAAGGTTTGAACACAGGATGAATGGGGCAGTTGTTTTTTGTTTGTTAGTAAGGAGTTGGGGTTAGAGGTAAAGGGTGAGAAAGGGGAATTTAGAGGCTGAAGGGTTGCAAGTCTGCTGGTCTGCCCAGTGCCTCCTGCTGCTGTGTAAGCTGCCCTGCAGTGTTCCTGCTCCCAGTCATCTCTTCCTGCCTCTGTTGCAGCCAATCCCTTCACCCTGACCCCTTCATCCTGAGCACCCTTGGGAAACGAGTGGTGAGCATGGTGTCCACAATGTCAGTGATCCCATGGTCTCAGGCTGGAAAACGTCTCGGGTGGTGACTCCACCTGCCATCTCAGTAACCCCCAGGGAAGCTGAGGTGTGTTCCCCTCCAGCTACAATTCCCCACAGTACTCTTCTCAAGCAGAAAAGCCAAAGAAGGATCACAGTTGAAGACAGTTTAACAGCAAATGCTGATTCTCTAGTCTCAATAGTTTAAGATCTGAAATATTTCCCAAGCCAACTGAAGAATAATGATGGTCCCAGATACTCCTCAGGGCTTTGGAAGCTTCTCGTTAAGGACCAGGGACTTGAAGATAATGATACTATCCCCTGCCAAGGCCTGTAGCCAGATCATTGCTGCTTTATTGTCAACCGGATCAGAAGATTTTGGCAGATCTAATAAAGTCAGGCTGGACATCTGACCTCTGTTTATTCCCAGAAAGTCATCAACTCAAACCAGCAATGTAGTCTTAGTGCCAAGCCCCAGCTTAAAGCCTGACTGATTATGATCCAAGAAACTAGAGAAATCTCAGAGTTGTTGTGGTTGGCTGCCTTCCATCTTCTCAGATAATTTTACCCAAACGGTGGTGTGAGGGAGACGCAGGCTCCCATACCAGGAAGAACATAATGAAAGAAGGAATCAGGCAGGACCTGCCAGAGGCAAGGTTGGCTGTCCTTTCTGGGAGCTACTCAGACCCTATGTTAGGACAGGCAGGTTCCACTTAAACTCTGATCCAACCCCAATCTAGCTGTGTGGGAAAAGATGTCCGTTTCCGAGGTCATCTCTCGGGGCCCCAAGGATCAGGCCATCAGCAGGGAGGCAGAGGCAGGGGCAGAGCAGGGTTCCAGTGGGTGCATGTGCTCACCCTGGTCTGGACGGCAGGAAGCCCATGATCACCTCTGGCCCCCGACTCCCAGAATGCACCCCCCCTCCCAGCTGTTGTGTGGCCAGGGAGCCTGCCCCCGGAGCCCACGCAGTGTCCCCAGGAGGTAGCGTGTAGCGCTCAGGGGGTGGGAAATGTCCTGCGGGGAAGGGGACACAGAGCCGCGTGGAAGACAGAGCAGGGGGTGGGAGAGAGCTGGAGACAAAAGTTTGACCCGAGCTCTCAGGAGCTGGGGCTGAGGGAGGCAGTGCCTGTGCTTATTGCACGCGTGACGCCCCTCGCTCCTGGGTGGCCCTTTCTCTCTCGTCCCTGCTGGAGGGACTGGCTGCAGCACTCCCAGGCCACGCGCAGACTCGGGCCTGCCCTGTGGACTTCAGACCTGGAGGCTGCTCTGTGGAATCGCTGCCCTGGTCCTGGCCCGGCTTGTTCAGACCCGCTCACTCTAGAGCTCCTGCACCCCGGCCCCACAACGACCGACCTTGGACTCTCGGGTGGCTGAGCCCCAGCGGTGAGTCCACCGGCCTTCTGCCGCCCCTGCCCCTGGCAGCCCTCCCAGTCTCTGGCGCCCACTGCAGAGGCTGCCGGCTCACAGACACCCGGTACCTGTGCTCACCCTGGGTCTCAATGCTGCCGGCAGCTAACCCCAGGCACCCCGCTGTCGAAAAGTACCTCTGCGTCACAGGCCACTCTGGGCTGCTTGAGCTGCACGATGAGCAAGCTGCTCTGCTCGCGGTCCTGTGTGCAGTCGATCTCCGTGACTGGGAAGGCCTGCTGCTGGGTGTCCTCGCTGACGCTCACCACGAAGAGCACGTCTGACGTCAGCAGCAGGCAGCCCTCGTGCTCCTGGCCTGAGCCCCTCACCAGAACAACCTCCAGGGCCATGTGCACTTCCGGTCTGCCCAGAGACTGGAGCATCTTCCTGCATCAGAGGAGAAAGGTGAGGCCACAGCCAGCTTGGGAGAGATGCTCACCTCTCAGGGCTCACAGTTTGAACCAATGCAAGGGCCCTCACCAATCTGATGATTCATTTCATCTTGAAATGTGTAATTGTCACTTTAATTCTGATTCTGGTCAGTCGAACCCAGCTCCTCCTGAAGACAAAGATACCCCTTGGTTTGGTGAGTCCTCTTCCCCCCATTAGAAATGTCACCCCTAATTAGGATACAGATGACCTCAGGCCCTCTCGCGGGCCCCGGCATCCCTGCCAATGGACATCCTGCCCTGAGTGGGACCTTCTGCTGCCAGCCCAGAGCTGTGGACCAGCAGCCTCTCCTGAAAACAGCTGCTCCTTTTGGGCTCCCCTGGAAGGGTGGCCCGTTAGCTGAGAGGAAGCCAGGCCCTGTTAACATACAGTGCACATGTACAGCTTAACCAGCGTCCAGATAATCTTACCAGACATATTTGACGTGGCTGTTTGGAGCCTGGTCAGCGTGCAGATCACTTGGCTGATAGCGCTGTTTGGGAAGCTGAGAAAGTCCAGCTCCGTGTAAAATACCTGTAGTAAGAGAAGTAAGGGGGTTTTACTAGTTGTTTTCTGGAAAACAGCTTCATGCTACAGTGATGTCATCTGCTCAGAGGCATCTGTAAAATGCTACAGATCCGAAATGATGTCACATCTCTGGAAGTAAGTGTATAGATAATCATTAAACATTGCAATGCTCTTAACCCAGGTGATCTTCTATTAGCTGCAAGCTGAAATATGAATGAGCTACAGTCCAAGTACAGGCGGGCAATTAGAGGAAGCATAATGCTCCTGGGAATAGTCAGGCCTGAGCAATAGCTTACACATCATTTACAGTTGATGTGACACAAAAGACTGTTAGTTGACTTCCTTGCTTAATATTACAATATGTCTATCTGCAGTGTGGCTGGTCAAATAAAAAACACAACACAGATGCACACAAAGGCGTGTGGTTGCCTAGATACAGTATTTAAATGACTTGGTCCAGCTGTTAGACATGAATCCATATATATTTATGAGCGCTCGCGGGGCCTCTGGTTTATTACACGCTCTCCCCGGTGCCAGCACCGAACGAGGGCACCCAGCGGCAGCCACGCAGTCCTCCAGAGACGCTCCAGAACCAGAGATGGTACAGCCTGTGTGCTTTCTGAGGGCCTGTAAATGTTTATAAACGAGGCACAGTCATTAGACTAAGAGTTAGTGGTTTGTAAAACCTTCAGAGAGGTAATAAAACTTTTACAAGAATGATGGAAACCAATGAGGCCATGTGAAGCTCTGCTCTGAGATGCTCTTACATAAGGGAGAAACCCCACAGCCTTGGGAAACGCGCAGTGAGGGACAAGGGCGCTTTCAAGACCAGAGGAATTTATGAAGTCTAAGTTGACTTTATCTTGCTGCCATCCATGGCAAAAGGAATACTGTTTCTGTGAATGTGTAAGTATTTGATAAGGGAGCGTTTAACTTTGTCCAGTTATGAGTTGCAGCAGTACTTTTTGTCAGTTTTCCTGTGAGTGAAAACGTCATTCATGGGAGGAGAGGGAGGCAGGCGTGAGGGGGAGGCGGGGAAGGGGCGGGAACACATGTTCCTGTCTGTGTGGTCTCCTAAAGGAGCCGCTCCGGATGGCTGCCTGAGCGCGGGCATTCTTCCTGCTCTCTTCCTCTCAGACATGGGTTTTATGCCCTAATCTGGCTGCCTCTTGTCAGATCTAGCAAGGCGCAGAGCCGCAGTCAAATGTACCCCGCGGACTTTACGGCCAGATGCAGCTACACGTGCAGAGTGCCTGCCCATTGTTTGAGGTGCCAGCCAGCCACCACTTCATGACCAAATGATACCGATTTTAGGCACAAAGGTAACAATTCCAGAGCCCCTGGCGGTCCTGTTCGGACTCTGTGCTTTCACTGCAAGGGCAAGTGTTCAATCCCTGGTTGGGGAACTAAGGAAGATTCTATAAGCCTTGCTGCTGCTGCTAAGTCGCTTCAGTCGTGTCCGACTCTGTGTGACCCACAGACGGCAGCCCACCAGGCTCCCCCGTCCCTGGGATTCTCCAGGCAAGAACACGAGTGGGTGGCCATTTCCTTCTCCAATGCATGAAAGTGAAAAGTGAAAGTGAAGTCGCTCAGTCGTGTCCGACTCTTCGCAACCCCATGGACGGCAGCCTACCGGGCTCCTCTGTTCATGGGATTTTCCAGGCAAGAGTACTGGAGTGGGCTGCCATTGCCTTCTCCACTATAAGCCTTGTGGTGAGGCCAAAAAAAAAAAGTAATTCCAGTTACCTATTTGAGGAGAAGGGGATGACAAAGGATGAGATGGCTGGATGGCATCACTGACTCAATGGACATGAGTTTGAGTAAACTCCGGCAGTTGGTGATGGACAGGGAGGCCTGGCGTGCTGCAGTCCATGGGGTCACAGAGTCGGACACGACTGAGTGACTGAACTGACTGACCGTCACCATTTTGCAGTAACTTACACTGCAGACCTGCTGACACTCATTTCCACAAGCAAATGTCAAACTGTCTTCAAGGTAAAGTACCATATTTATTGTAGTATCTATGCATTTATTTCACTTTTAAAAGACTTCTTTTTTTATACTGGATGGTTAGATAGCATCACCAACTCAATGGACATGAATTTGAGCAAACTCTGGAGATAGTGGAGGACAGAGGAGTCTGGAGTGCTGCAGTCCATGGGGTCACAAAGACTCAGACATGACTTAGTGATGGAACAACTATTTATGTAAAGTCACGTAATGTGCTCTGCCCAGAATGCAGAAAATTAGCACAGGAAGAGGTGCTTCCTTTCCCACACCCCCACTGCGTGCACATGGCTTTGTGGAGAGCCCTGGCACCATCCTAAGGCGGTAGTTCCACGAGCCTGGGTTCTCTGCACCAGTCTGCTCTGGGAATGGTTTTCAGTGGCAGATGATGCGCCTGTGCTGACCTTGGCCGGGAGACTGGGCCTGGCTGCAATAGCAACAGAGTCTGATGGCGAGAAAGCCATGCCTGACGCCAAGCTGCACGGGCAGTGTGCATGCATCCACCGACACATGCGTGCTCTTTCATTTCTTCAAATTGCTCACCAGAAAAAGTAAGTCTACTCTCTGCTTCAATATATTCGACTTTCTGTCCTCAACCTCTAACTCGTTACTTTTCATTAAAGCCTGCTTTGTTAAATGACTATAAAAAGATTCCATGACACATACACTGAAATTACTAATTGATTTCCTAGCTCTATAATTTTATCATAATTTATTAGTAGTAGTCTAATTCTATTCTTCGTGTAGATAAGCCTAAGGAGGTGAGAAAAAGAACTATTATTTATAGCTTTATCTATTTTATTTTTCACTCCTTGGTCATGTGAGGGGCTAGATTATCTTAGGGAAACCTTGGTATAGTAACGCAAATTAACCAGTGACGTCCGAGTTGGCCAGTTCTCCAGGACTCACCATAGCCAGTCTGTGACACCAGCTCAGCAGCCCCTCCGATGGGCTTCGTGAACACCCCCATGATTCCTTTCCCCACGCCAGAGATAACACCCTTGGCCTTGTGTCCTGCTGAAGCTTGAGCCTCCGATGTTTTCTGGAAGTTCTGCATTGGCTGATCAACTATACCAGCAATTGCACCTGAAAAATAATGAAAGCCTGGGTAAGGACGGAGGCATGAAATCCTGAGAAAGGGAAAGCTTTCAATCTGCAACAGTTTTGTTTGGATTGAAAATGAAACCCCACCCTCATTATAAAGCGCTCTACCATGCACTCATTTACCATTTATCTAAGTACACTGAGGCTATTTTAGACATTTATTATTGCAGTATCTTCATCAAAACATGATGTTCTGACTAGGTTTGACCCAACACAGCCAGGATCTATGAAGTTCAGTTTAGAATTTAATAAACATGCCAGACTATTTCCAAGTGCACCCACACACCTTTCTCCAGAAATCAAGCAACACGGTTTAGAGCAAAGCAGGAACAATTCCTTAGGAGAGTGAGCAGAATATATTTTCACTGAATCTGGGGATGAAAAACCTGAAAAGGGCGAGCCTCTTTCTTGTTCGCTCTTTTAGTAAGAATAAGAGCAGTCGTTTAGTATAACATAATATTAATATATTAAGAATTACATAGTAAGACTAATTATTGATATCGTAATAATTATTTCTATTACAGTAAGTCTGTCTCAAGGGCTTACTGTATGCTAAGGGCTCACTTGTAGGAGATCGTTAATTCTCACAATCCTCAGGAGTCGTGGTTTTATCCTCAGCACAAGGCCGCCAAGGCACAGGGAGGTTAAGGAGTTTTCCCAAGGTCACACAGCTGTCCTGTGCTTGCGCCAGGATTTGGGTCTAGGGAGTCAGAGTCACAGCCTCATTCTTAACCACCAAGCTAGTCACTGATCCTGTTTATAAAACAAGCTTCTCTCCTTGACCAGTCTTGGAAAAATCTCCTTTTCTCTCACTTCAACTGAGGATTGGCCACTTAACTCTTCACTTGAGAACAGTAGAAGCCCAGAACTCACGGCTGTCTGCTCTAACAGCTTTCCCAGTGGGCAGCCGGGCCAGGCGTGGAGCTGGCGCGTGAATCCCTCAGCCTCTGTGGGTCCCCTCCTTGCTCCTTGCACTCTGAGGGACCAGGGGTGAGTTTGAGTAAAAGGCCTCAAAAATCCAGATTTTTCTGCCACAACGGAGTGAAGGGTTCCCTAACCCAGCAAGAGGTAAAAATTTCATTACAATTCTTGACAGAATTCTGTTTTCAACTCAAACCTGCTAGGATTAATGAAAATGTACCATCCCTGGGTAGAAATTTTAGCTAATGTCAAATCCCATTATTCCAAATGCCACTAATTCAAAGTCTCCTGGGTAAAGGGAGATTTCCAGGTCTCAGTTAATGACCTGCTAATTTCAAGTCATATTCCATTGAACAAAATCCAGTAAAACAAAAAGGCCAGTTCCTTTGTGTCAGTTATAAAGGGAACATTCTTCATGGATTCCACTCTTCTAAATTTTGACAGCGCCATTTAAGTTTATATATTGACAGATTAACAGTGACCTGAAGCGAAGGGTCTGTTTCCCAGCCTAGACCACAGCTTCCCAAACCTCTTATTCAAATGATGCTGGAAGCAGAGGAGGCTGCTCATGGTTGGCCTGGGCTGCCGTGGCGGTCAGCAACCACAGGCCACGGCGGTTCAGGCGCTCTACGACACCCAGTCTCGGGGCCTGGGCTGGGAGCTCGCCTCGCGTCTTCAGTCTGAGGAATCTGAGGTTCTGTTCTCCATCTATGAGGTCAGGGCAGCTGGGAAGTATTAACGGAACCCGCTGCACTGGGAGGGGCAGGAACCCTGGGGTCTTCTCTTCAAATCATCTCACGGCAGGCAGGTCAAAATGAAAAGCATCATATAAAAGAATATAGCCTTTGCGATGTCACTTCCTGATTTCTTTGAAAGACGCCCATGCTGAGAGCAGAAAAGGTGGGGTAAATAATAACAAATCTACTATCAAATTAATTGCCTTTGCATTTTTCTGGTAGAAATGTCTTTTCTCAGGTGCAGATTTCCATTAAGACTATTAAAACTGAGTTAGGAGGGGGGCAGGTGAAAATCTCCCATTTTCCCTTAACATGTCAGGCCTGTGCCTGGGGCAGCCCCCACCCCGGGCTCTGACCTCCACCTGCCTAAGCGCAGAGAGGAACCGCAGCGAGGCTCCCCTCTGATCCTCCACTTTCTGCAGCCCCCGGCTGCAGTGAAGGCTCGGTTACTGGGGCTTTGATAGATAACCTCTTCTGGCCGTCCCCGAAGTGGGAAGCCTGAACACTGTGACAGGTGTTAGATCCTAAGAGGCAGAGGAGGAGCTGTGGGGTCCCGGGGTCCCGGGTGGGATGCTGGCCCGAGGTACACACGGGGCCCGGTTGCCTGAGACCCCAGCCCCGCCCACGAAGCAGCTCTCAAAGAGGCAGAGGGGCTTTCTCCATAAGCCTGATCCAGCCAAATCCCACCACCGGTAAATTATTTACTGCTGTATAGTCCAACTCTGCTCTGAGGCTTTAGGTAGTGGAAATGGATCCCAAAACTTGTCTGCTGGGCATCAGGCCATGGAGGCCAGCCATGTGGAGCTGGCTGTGATGTGACGAGGTGAAGCAGGGAGGGGAGGGGGCTTCCAGGGACCCTTCCTGTGCCCGCCAGCCTGGCTTCGCTTTCTCCTTTTCTTTTATTGCCGTGCTGCGTGGCCTGTGGATCTTAGTTCCCCAACCAAGGATCAAACTCATGCCCTCACGTGGGAGGGACATGCAGAGGCCTAACCACCGGACCACCAGGGAAGTCCCAGCCGTGCTTCCTTTCCTGCCCTTCCTTTGGTGGAAGAGGGGGGCTTGCTCTGTGAAGCAAGGAAACGAAAAGGCTCTCCTCACCTCTTCTGTGACTCGCTCAGCTTTAGGCTTGGTCACTATTGATGTTCTGCCCGTGTGGCTGTTCCAGTGCTGCCGTGTTGCATGTTGTAATTTTATTTTGGGCTTTTTTGTTTTTAATCACGATGGTGGAGGCACAGGCTGTGACACCGCTCCAAAGCTCACCGTTCCACGGACAAACAAGCCCCACAGAGTGTACTGGGTATCCCAGCTTGAGGCTCGCTTGTTTTTGACCAGAACAGATCAGCAAACTGAGAAGGAAGCATGCTCGTTGTTCCGAAACTCCCTTCTAATTGGAACGCAGGGTGCTGATGGCTGAGGGCGGCACCAGGGGGACCGCGGGCCAGCACCTTCTGGGCGCCCACGTCCTGACTCACCTGGTGGAGGTGTTGTGGCTGGGATTCTGAACGTCATCCCGAGAGTGGCCATGGAGATGGGGCGTGGCTGCTGGGAAATCCAGCAACTAACTCTTAAGTCAGAGAAGGGAGTTCTGACAGCCTGCCTTTGGTATTCATGAGAGAGAAGTCCCATCTGGGAGGTAACGTGCCCGGTAAGTGCCACATGGAGCTCACATCTCCTCTCAGCAGGCTCCAGGCTGAGGTAGAAAGTGGGGCTGTCCGGGGAACAGAGCTGCTAAGTGTGGGCAATCCTGCACTTAGAGTTGACGCCAACTCTGCCGGCTGGACAGTTCTTCCAAAAGCCACTGCTTTCTGAAAACAGTTGTAGACCTCCTCCAGGAGCTTTGGTGGCATCCCTCTCTGCGCCATCATTTCCTTGCTGACCCGGGGCGATGGGCCTGGCCAGGCAGCTATAGATGTCCTTGGATTTTTCAAGAGCCTCATAACACTCCACAGTGTCCTCATGAGGGCTGAGCTGAGTCAAGAAGGCCCATCAAACTCATAAACATTTGGGGGAAATGTGTTTTTCCTACTCTGCAACTTTCAGTTGTTCAGTCTCCCCACATCCTGATTGTTTCCAGGCGTGGAGCCCTTCAGGGTGGGTGACATGTGGAAAGACCCAGGCTCTTGTCCCTTCTGGATGCACGACCTGGGCAAGTCAACTAACTTCATCCACATCTAGGGTTTGAAGACCAGACAAGATGACTCATGTGGAAGTGCTCTGACAACCTTGAATTGTTATTTAAATATATTTTTACTAACTAGGTCATTTATATTTACGTCATGTATGAAGTGTTATTTAAATATATTTTTACTAACTAGGTCATTTATAAAGGAAGAAACTGAGGAACTAGGTTTTTTATTTCACTAAGCGTGGCTATTATATATAAACAGCTCTAACTTCAGCTGGGCACTTACTGGCATGCAGCGGTTTTATACACCATTTCTGGGGATGTATTACATGGCGACAAATCCATTCTAGCCTCCCTTTTTTCTTCCTGCCATACATCAAGGACCAGACATTTTGAGATGACCCAGTGATCATGTGGGATACAGTTATTGAACTCTTTCAAGAAAGGAAGCTGGTTGGGTCAACCTTAGTCTGAGGAGCACAGAAATGGAAACACTGCTCATGGTGTGTTGCTGGGAGCGGAGCTCCTGGGGGCCCAGGGTCAGAGCACTGCTGGCAGGGGCAACCAGATTCACATCATTCCTGGAACTCCTAGGTTTGCGGAAATTAACTTTAGATTCTGAAAGACTCCATGAGCCTACTGCAATTTCCATAGACAGCCTAAATGATTCCCTTGCATGGAGGAGTGTGTACAAAACATGATGACTATAGCAAAGTTCAAAGGTTTGGGATTATTTATCCTGGTTAATAATAGGAGCCATGCTCCAAAGGGTGACGTCACAAAGGCAGAATCACAGCTCCCCACGTAAGTGATTTCTACCACCCCGCAGAGTCTCAGACAGTGGAAAACAGGGAGTGGGTGTGGGCATCTCTGGGTGGGAAGAGCCCAGATCAGCCAAGATGGAAACAGCCACATGCCAGCCAGCTCAGGTCTCCTCTGCTGAGTGCCTCCGTCCAAGATCCTGGACAGTGGGGAGGAAGCACTCCTGCCCATAGCAGAGGGCATGCAAGGTCACAATTCTTAGCAGAAAGAGGTCCCACGGTTGCCAGATAATGACCCAAGGCCTCCACAGTAACCTCACAGTCACTTCCTATGGTTACAGCAACCGGACTAAAGCTAAAGCCAAGACGCCCCAGCCACTGGTCAGATGGCTCTCTTTGCTGAAGAGGTCTGGTCTCTGGTCTCGATGGAACCAGACGGCCCTTCTCGTTCCCCTGCTACCATAACATAATGAAGGTGCTGCTGACCAAGCACGGACGCTGCATCTGGCACGCAACGGACCACCACTACTTCTAGTAACGGCAGTGTCATTTCTAGCACGAATTTACAGAATAGAAGCCCTGAGGTCACAAAGATAGGGACCTGGAACCCGAGCCTGGGGGTTGCTGACTCCTGAGGACCATGTCCCGCTCCTCCCCGCCCCCTACCTACACCAAAGCAGCCACGCCACCAGTGAGGGGTTCGCTCCTTAAGCAGCTGCTCCACCCCAGGTCCCCATTCCCACACGGTATCACCGGCCATGCCCCACATCCCTGCAGGTTCGTTAGGACTTAAACAATTTCTGGTAACTGCACCTGAACTTGAAACATCTCACTGCTTCCTGTCAGAGCCTCACTCAGCTGGCCGCTGTGAGAGGAGGCCTTGTGTACAGAACTGCAGCCTGGAGAGAGGGCAGGTCCTTTCAAGCTCATCGTTTCTGACCTTTGGTCTCCCTGCTTTGGGCCCCTTTGATCTCCCAGAGATGCAAACTCCTTCAGATGCTCAGCGGGCAGGCGGCCAAGCAACACAGTTTTAAATTCCTTTGCAAACAAATAAACAGAAGATACCCTTGAAAATCCTGCTCTGCAAAATTTCAGCTCTGAAGCTTCCTTTTTTTATAGATTTTTTTTTTTTTTTTCCCAGAGCAACTTGTTTTTCAAACGTTTGTAATATTTGGAAATACCCAGAGCAGTCTTCCCCTCTCCGTGTACCACTTGGCTGCTGGACAAATGGCAATTACTCGGAAAAATAAAAGGAAAGAGTGGGCTCCTCACTGAAGTTTACATGACATTTGCACATGGCTCAAGTGTTTCTCAAACAAAAGCAGGCGATTCGATTGCTGATTGCTCTATCTGAGGAGGAGAGGGGGTAAGGCTTCAGGAGGCTGGCCGGTTACTCCCTTGGGCAAGCAGGCAGCTGTGGGCTGACATTCTCCAGTTGACGCCCGGAGCGGGACCCTCCCGGGAGAATGACGCCTTAGGGATGCCACGAGGGAGCAGAGAGGAGGCGGCGGGAGAGGCGACTCCCACTAGCGCGCGGAAGGGCGGGGCCCAGGCCCCAGGATGGCCCTGAGCAGCCACACCAGGATCGGTGTGGGGACCAGGCTGCGGGCCTCTTCTCAGCCTCAGCTTTGTCTGCAGGAAAACGGAAGGGCCACACCACCCCTGGTTCCGGCCGGGGGGTGGGTACCTGGCCCCGCCAGGGCCGTGAGCAGACGCCTGAGCGCCCCTGCCGCCTCCCCCGCCCCTTACCGAGCAGACTGATGCCCAGCCGGGACAGGCCCTGCCGGAGCCCCTCGCCCAGGCTCTCTGGGAGCTGCCGCCGCCACTCTTCCTGCCGGTTGTAGTGCTCCTCGTCCAGCGACAGCCGGTCCATGTTCCGGGCCAGGCTCGTGGCCAGGTTGGTGATGGACGTGAGGGTACCTGAGGACACAGAGGCATGTGGGTTTGGGGTCCTGGTCACATGGATGCCGGCCCCAGGGGAGGGGTCCCCGGAGCGCTGCGGGCGAGCGGAGTCCACAACGGCCTTCTGGACTCGCCCGTGGAGAGTGAGGGCGGCTTCCCCCTGGGCAGGGTGAGGCCTCGGCCTTCGGAAAATGAGGTGAAGGTGAACACTTGCTGAGGAAAGGTGATACACTCAGTCCTAACAGAGGATAGGATTAGACCCTCCCTCACCAGAAAAATGCCTGCAGTCTCACACACAGCTATCATGCACTCATCTGACCGCCAGGGCTTGGCTTCAATAGTTAGTTTTGAAGTCCTCAGGGAGGCCCAGGTTTTTGAAGGTTGCAATTTGCCGGCTCTCATTTGAAAGGGTAAGGTTATGTTGCTGAATTTTAAACAGATTGTAAAGGAATGTTTCCACTTTAGAAGTAAGATCTATGCTTCCCCATTACTCTAGTCATAGTAAAGGAAGACACTCAACTTTATCATTTGACAGTCAGGAAATAATTATTATGCCACAGAGAATATGTGTAATTTTTATATTCAGGGTGTGAGCTGGAAAAAAAAAGTGAAGACAATAAAGAGAGTAAGGCATGTGAAAGCCAGGATTCTATCTGGTTTTCCCAAGAAAGGCTATTTCTGCATCTTGCTCAAGACAGTCATAATCCCCTCCAGCAAGTCTGCATAGGTCTCAGTGAGCAAAACTGAAAGACATTAACGGACATATCCTGAAGCTAACGAATTAGTTCATCTGTTATTGGATGTCTAGGTTCAAGAAGAAATGGAAGATGTTTTTGCAGCTGCATCTTTACCAGTCATCTGAAAAGAAAAAAAAAAAAAATCCATGTACACACACACACACACATACACACACAGACAAACCAAACAGATTTTGCTAAGAGGAAAGAACAAGTGTAAAAAAAATTCAGTGAGTCACTACACTAAAATTACCACTGGAGTTCGATTTAGCAGGTGTTGGTTGTCTTATTTTAAAATAAAAACAACAGAACCACAAAGATTCAAGTGTCAGGAGTGAGAAATCTGCAGTGACTCACCCTTGGGTTCCTGCGGCTCAGCTCACAGGCCTCCCGGATGACCGGGGGCCCCGGGGGGAGTGGCCCTGTCCCTGTCCATGGAATTTGGTTTATTGCTCTTGCTGTTCTCTTGCCAGTCCCCCCTCTATGGATCATGGGTTCTCGTATTTCAAGCTCAAGTCTTGTTTGAAGCCTTCTAGAGACTTCTATAACCTGACCACTCATAAGAGAGTTGCAGTACTGTTGACTGTAAAAGGTCTTTTACCGGGTGGGGGGAGAAGGCCTTTGCCCTGTTTCCCCTGCCTCCCGCTGAGAAGAAACGGGGACTCAGATGGACCTTGTTAGTTCCTGAGTCACTGCCAACTTGACCAAAATATGGGCAAACAAACACGGATGAAAGGGAAGCACGCTGCTTCCCGAGGTGGGGGGTGGGGGTGGCCGACTGCAGTTTGGCTCCTGCGCCCGATGACGCGTCCTGGCCACAAGGTGGCGCTGTGTACGTGGCGAGCCGGGGGAAAGCTGGCCCGCTCACCTCCCCACCGGCTTCCACTGTCAAAATGTATCCTGCTCCTTAAGAAAGTTATGACAACTGTATCTACGTTAAAAAATATATGTATATGATGAGGCAACACAGTGTAGGATTTCTGATGTTTAGCAGAAGTCCTGAACACCTTTAATATTTCTGCATTTATCACATGGAATAACAGTCGAGCCAATCCTTGTTTTCCCAATGGGAGGTTTCAAATTCTGAAGTTTCTGAAACATTTTCACACAACTACAGGCAAGCAGTGATCTGTTTAAAACATAAGACATTATATATGGGCTTTGTTACAAATCCAACATCTCACTGCCAGCTAACAAGCCAAACAAAGCTAGAGGCAATGTTAATTCATGGAGAACGTTTAAGACGTTCTCTAAAAAGACAGGGAAGTAATGAAAATCAGGCCTCATTACCAGGAACCTGAAGAGCTACCTTTGGAAATGTGCTTCACAAACGATGTAGTCCCTCTGGAAACCCCGCTCACGAAGGCTCCCGGGCCTCGGGTCAGCCCCTCGTACGGAAGCCTGAAGAAGTCGGCGATGCCGTTCCCGATGCTTCGCACCAGACTCGCCGGGCTGCCAAGGATTTCCAGGGATCCAACCACCCAGCCTGCGAGGGAGACCAGAGAGAAGGGGTGACTGAAACCTTAAATGCAGCACTTTCAACATTTGGGAAAAGTGACCCATTTTCCCTGCAATTCATTTTTCACACTAGAATTGAGAATGTAATAAGCTCCTCTGGAGCAAAATATGGGAAATAACTCATTCACTGTGAATTCATAAATGGCAAACTTTCATACTTTATAAATCAAAGTGATCCTTTTGGCAGCCTCACAAATAGCTTTAATATGACTTCCCTGCCTCCCGTATTCCTGCTAAAAGGGACCCGTGTGCAGGGGGATGACGCTCCCGCCCCCTCCAAGTCAAGGCGGCCCCTGGGGCAGCAGGTGTCCGCAGGCTGGGGGTTCTCCTTAAAGCTCCTTGGTGCAGCGAGGGGCCGGGACGCGGAGGAGGCCAGATGCTAAATGGGGTGCTGCAAAGGGGACGCGCAGCTCTGACAGGGACGGAGGAGTTATTTTTAGTCTTTCCCAATCCCACCAAGCTGAGCGCTTCCCTTTGGAGTGGAGCTGGAGCCAGAGAAATGTCTCCCCTTCCAGCCCAGCTTCAGTTGTGTAAACTCTAGTGACAGGGACATACTGATTAGCTTAGCGAGAGGGGCGTGTTCCCTGAGGGTCCCAGGCGGGGAGCTTGGGATCTGGTTTCCTATTTGAGCTGGGGCTTGCCAGGAGCCGGCCTGCTTGGCGGCCTGACTGCCGAGCGTTCGCCCCGTGGGAACGTGGCTGAGTGTGGACCCTGGAGCGGCTCCCCGTCTTCGCTCCTGGGTGGGGGCTTGGGGCTCTCACTCAGAGGATGCAAGAGGCAGGCAAAGGCTGGGGGCTCAGGAGAGTATGAGTCCAAACACAGTGTCTTTGGGGAACATGCTGACCTCCCCAGCCCAGGGCTGAGAGGGCTTTAAGGGGAGGTTGTGGGGGGCAGGACCCAAGTGGGAGCCGATCCCATGTCCTCTGAGGCAGGTCCTGGGAGGCCAGGCCTGGGACAGAGACCACCCGCCCCCCCCAGTCAAGTCATCAACCCCAAAGGGTCCCCAAGCCCAGCCCTTTGGAGAGGAACATCCTTACATGTTGGGCCCCCTTCTCTCCTCTGGAACATTAGAAGACAACATCAGGGTTTAGGTGAAAAGAGGGAATTATTTCCAGAAGATGAGGATTATAAATGGAGGGGCCTCTGGGTGGCCAGGCATTCACCTCACTTACTTTGCCCAGCCACTCTGCAAGCCTTAGTACCTGCCTTCACGTAATTTCAGATTTAGCTAAGGACTAAGCCTCTCCCTGGCCGAAGGGACCGTGCCAGGCTCAGGGGACAGAGCCTCATGGGATGTCGTGTTGCCCTGTCACCAGTGTCTTGAGAGCGGGCGGGACGAGGAGGGGACTGTGGCTCAATTCTCCCCATCTCCCTGCTGCTTAGACACACGTGGGAGGGCTTCAAGGCCAGGCTTACCCAATTCCAAAGCCCACCCTCCCTCTTCCTGCAAGCCCGGGCCTAACTGAGTAGGCAGGCTACCATGGAAGGTTGTGGAATGTTCTCCCTCAGAGGGCCTTCTCCGGATGTAAAGAAACAACAGATTTCCTTTAGCCTGGAAGAGTTGGAAGGTTCACTTGGAGGCAACAGATTGGACTCGAAACAACTGCCCTTCTCTCCAAAGCTTCCATACAGAGATGAAGAAAGGAGAGTTAGCTACTGCCAAGCAGAGAGCACGCACTGTCCGATGGGCCTGGTCAGGCCGGCGCAGCGGGGCACAGGGCGCATGGCAGGCAGCCAGCCCCACCTTCCAGCCCACAGCCCGGCCACATGAAGGTGAGGCGGACAGTCCTGGGTCGGGCCACTGCAGATGGGGAGTCTAGGTATGGACCAGAGCTACTTCTCAAGGCCCCTGAGAAGGCCAGAAAAGGACCAAACCACCCAAAGGCATTCTGCCTTTAATTATTTCTCTCCAAAAGCAAACATATCGTTTTGCTTACTGGGTTTGGAGATTTTATTGAAAAAAGGTAACTGTCTGGCTGCCCATAGAGCCAAGTCTTGGAAATAGAGAGGGAGCCCGGGAAATTAGAGAGTCCACACAGTCTCCTTCAAATAGGGTCAGTGGTCACTCATTTCTAATCACTTTATTGTACTTCCCCAGAAATGAGGTCAGGGTACTTCAGCCATTTAATCAAGTCCCATGGGTGAACCCTGACCCAAGTGAGACAAGTGAGGCAACCTGCCCACTCCCAGGCCAGCCCTTCCTTTCCCAAGAAGGCCAGTACATTCTCTCTGAGACGCTTCTACCCAGGGGAAACCTCCTACCCTCTTCCCATTCCCACTGCTTTCCTCCAGATAATCTTCAGACTGTCTGTAAGGCCTTTAGTGACAGAACTCCCAACAGGCCTAAAAACTTGGCTCTCTAGTGTAGAATTTGTTTCAGCATATAATGAGACTGGGACAGCAGCTTGGAGAACTTTTAGGTAGATTACCAAAAAATCCAAACAGAATGTTCCTGTGAAAGCTCATGAAAAATGAAAGAGAGGTCACTTTTAGCACAGAGGCTGCAGGACATGGTTCCCTGGTGGTGGTCACAGCTGGAGTTTCCCTGCCAGCTCACTACTCTGACGGGTGCTCCCACACCTTCGCCCAAGGCGATGACCGGGTAGTCGGGAAGCTTACTCCTTCCTAAGCTCCAGACCAGAGCTCAGTAACCTACCTGCCTGCTTCTCATGGGAAAAACAAAAACTGCCTGAAAGAGTAAAGCTTTTCATATACCTATTAAATTTGAAATGGTAGCTGCTTGTTTTAAAATAATTTCTTAGCAAGAGGGAAGTCTTTTCTTCCTTGTGGTACAGGCTATGAGAACAAGTTTCAGGGCAGGGACCTCCTCTGATCTGGCCATGCAGAGTTCTGGGTAGCTAAGGATTTTGTTCCGGAGAAAATATAATCTTACCAGTATGGCAACAACATGGGTCGGCTGGTCACTGCTACAATGTTGTCTTATCTGGGAATGCACTCACCAAGGACAATGTTACCACGTTCTGTCCTGCGTTAGTTTTAGAAAGTAAGACCTCCCTGCGCTTTACCAGAAGGGACTGCGAGACCAGCTCCGGTTGGTTGGTGTTGGTCGCCTGGAGTTCATAGCAACGTGAGGAGCCCGATTATCAGACTGAAACCGGAGAGTTTCAGGCGTGAGAGTGAATTTAGGTCAGGAAGGTGAGCTCTGACGCCCATTACCATAGGGAATCCGGAGACAACCTGGTCTCCAAAACCACCTTCAGCTCACAGTACTCCCCACAGCACACTCTGTACACACAGCCAAACACCCCCCGCGGACTCTTCCCGCTCAGGTCTGTGGAGAGGCTGAGACACCTACAGCCTTCTCTTTGCCATCTGTCTAGACAGGCAAGGCTGCACTGGGTAGGTAGAAGGCTCTTTATGCATCTGACGAGCACACAAATCCTCTGAATTTCTCACCTAGAGCTATTCATGGGCCGTAATGAAGAAAGTTAACAGCCCAGAACTACATTTCTTTTAGGCCCAGGGGCTGAGAGGGCCTGGGCTGGTTTTCCTGGCTGCACTAGCTCCCTGATATAGAGCCTTGTGTCTTTAAGGAGCGGAAAAGGCACTTGCTAAATGGGAATCAAAATTCTGTTACATAACAGCAAATTTAACGGCTGCTACTGCTTAAGGGTTCATTAAGCGCCACTCTAAATTCAGGGTACTTCACACACTTCCATTGTTTTCTTGTCAGAAATCTTAAAACCCATTTTACGGGTGAGGAAACTGAGATGTGGGAGGTTCAGTAACTTGCCCCCGCCTCACAGCCCGCAGTGGCAGGGTCTGCATTCCAGTCACTGCTGTCCAACTGCCCCTCACCCTCCCATGCCGCTTCCCTGTGTCTTGGAGTCAGGACCACCCTGAAGCCTTTCTTTCTCGCTCAGGCTCCCTCTGCTGTGTCCTCACCTGCTCTGAAGAGGGCCCCTGCGGCGTAGTGCATGGCCAGGGCGTGGACGAGCTGCCTGGCCGTGGTGAAGATGGGGCCTCTTTCAAACACTGAGAAGGAGAGCGGAGTGTGGTCAGAGGCGATGTACAGCTTGAGGGACGCGTGGATGCTGACGAGGAGGTTCACGGGCTGTATCACCAGCTTCTGCAGCTTCACGGGATGCACCAAGGCCCGGGCGTGCTGCCTCACCTGCGCGGGCAGCACCTGTCTGCCACCTGCGAGAGCTGTGGGCTGAGTGCCCGGGCTGCTGCTGGGCAGGTAGGTCTCAAACAGAGTTTTGATGTAGTAGACAAACGTGTCTTCCACATATAACCGGGCAGGTTTCAATTCAAAACTGAACTCGTTCACATCAAACAGGACGTCCTTGCCTTCGGTTAACGTGAGGCAGAGTTTGATAAAGCAGTTTTTCTTGTATTCTTCCAAATCTTCGCTGGATACGAGGAGACTCTGCATCTTGGAGCACTGAGGAGATTCTGTTTTCTCCCCCTGGCAGACCAAGACAGCGAAGTGGAAATTGGACTTGTTGTACAGCTGGTTGTCCAGCTGCAGGTCCCCGCAGCAGACCTCCACGGAGTAGACGTGAAAGGGGGCGGCGGCCATCTCTTCCCCAGGGAGGTGACCAGCCACGGGGGCCATCTGGAGGAAAACGTGGTCCAGTGTGAGTCTCAGAAGCTCGGATGATGCTCTGTGGTGAGTGAGGTCATCAAACACCGCCAGGCTCAACTGAGTGATGAACATTTTAAATGTCACGATCTTCTCCAGAGTTCTGGAGGAGAAAGGGAAGAGAACATGAGCATTTCTCCTCCAATTTTCTTTTCTTTTCCTCCCTCCCTCCTTTCCTTAATGTCTTAGTAGATTTTCAATGACAGAGCCTTCTTAGAAACCTCCTGATGTCCCATCAGATTCTCATAAGAAACAAATTAAGAACTGAACTTCCAGTACATTGTGTCTGGACAGAGCCAGGCACACTCCAACAGCACTGGGAGATGTTCCCAAAGGGACCATTACAAGCTCTCGTCATGCTGCTCTATCCTGTTCCCCTCATCAACACCGGATTTTTATTCCCAAATCCTCTGAGTTCTTTGTGCACTAATTCTGTTGTGATCATCACGAGGCGAAAGGTCATGATAAAATAACCAAGGTGCCTTATATTGGGAAAAGTAAGAGCAAGCAAGAGAAAACTTCCCATGAACCTCCCGGCACGGCCCAGCAACCAGCATGGGCTGTGCGCGTGCTCTGCTCTCCCTGTCACGTTTAGAGCTGAGCAGACCGCGCTGCTCCACTAACCCCTCTGTCCTGAGCTAAGCCATCATGCTCTCACCCTCTTCAAAGTCACTGCTCTAGCAATTCACTCCCTCCTACACCATTTCTTCTTCCTTACCAGCAGCTTAAAAACATGCTATTATTTCTCTTATCTTAAAAAATCCCTCTCATTAACTAACTCCTCCTCTAGCTACCCTTTTCCTGATCCCCTTCACATAAACACCCCAAAGCACATACACCTTGTCTCCTGTTCCTCACTTTCCATTTTCTTTTAGCCTTGCTCCAGGCAGGCTCTGTCCCACCTCCTCTACCAGAGCAACTCCCATTAGGGACCCCAAGGGACTTCCTTGTTGCTAAATTGAACAATGAGCTTGAAGTCTGTGACTCACGCCCGTACTGTGGCATTCAAGTGGCCAACTCCCTCCTTCTGGAAATCCTTTCTTGGCCCGTCTGCTCTCAGCTCTTGTATGTCTCGTCACTCATCACCTATGGGACTCCCTCCTCTTAAAGGGCAGGTGCCCAAGCTTCAGCCCCAGGCCCTCTTCTCTCCCCATCTCCACTCACTCCCCTTGGAGGGCTTCATCTGGGCCCGCGGTTTGGCATCTATATGCTGATGACTTCTACAGTCACACATTCAGCCTAGAACTCCCTGTGAGCGCGGATCTTGCATTTCTAACTGCCCATCCACACAGGAGTCTCTTACAGGTCTCAGACGTCTCCAGGGTCATGTGTGTGGTCATACTCATGATCTTACCCCCAAACCCACACAACAGTTGTTCTCATCTTAGTTTATGATGATTACATCCGACCAGTTGCTCAGACCAAAACTTTGAGAGTTCTTGATGCCTCTATTTTCAACCCACATCCAATGCATCAGGGAAAATTCCATTGGTTTCTTCTTAAACTGCATCGTGAATCTAACCATTTCTTACCACTTTCCCTGTAGTGTAGCCTAAGCCTCTAGTGTGAATAACTGTAACAGTCACCTAACCAGTCTCCTTGCTTCCTCCTTTACTTCTCTATGCTGCTACTGCTGCTGAGTTGCTTCAGTCGTGTCCGACCCTGTGCAACCCCAAAGACGGCAGCCCACCAGATGCCCCTGTCCCTGGGATTCTCCAGGCAAGAACTCTGGAGTGGGTTGCCATTTCCTTCTCCAATGCATGAAAGTGAAAAGTGAAAGTGAAATCACTCAGTCGTGTCTGACTCTTAGGGACCCCATGGACTGCAGCCTACCAGGCTCCTCCGTCCATGGGATTTTCCAGGCAAGAGTGCTGGAGTGGGGTGCCATTACTTCTCTATAGTTTACTTCAAAAGCATAGGGAACTATATTCAATATTCTGTGACAAACCATAATGGAAAACAACGTGAAAAAGAATGTATGTGAAATATATATATATATATATATATATATATATATATAAACTATACTTCAATAAAATTAAAAGAAAAGGAGCCATGGTCTTCTAAAAATTTATGTCAAATCAGGTAACTTCTCCGTTCAAACAGATCCAATGACTTCCTCATTTCACTCAGAAGAAAACGAAGCCTTGTGCAACCTGTGCCCTCCTTCCAGCCATCCCCTGCCTGGCCCCGGGCCCTGGTTCCTCCTAGCTCACCCACTGCACTTGGCCCGCCCTGGCCTAGTCCCTGCTCCTCCAATATGCCCGTGCACTGCTTCCGACTTCTGAACTGGCTGTGCCCTTTGTCTGGAGAGTTCTCCCCAGATAATCATATTACTAACCCCCGCTGGGTGCTTTCAAGTCTTTGCTTAAATGTCAGCTTCTTGGTGAGGCTTACCTATACCAGTTTTTCAAAACTATCCTCTTTCTGTTCCTATAGCTGGGTAATTCCTGGTCCCAACCAGGCTTTGCTTTTATTGCTACAGAACTCCAATCTTCCACTAAACCATAAAATTTCCTTTTTTATTATGTTCATTCTGTCCTCCCATTGCACACCTATGAGAATCTGATCTCCTCGGGAACAGGGACTCGGGACTGTTAGGTCACAGGTAAGAATAGCACTGGCATCCAGTAAGCATTTGAGAAATACTTGCTGAACAAATGAATTAAGGAAATACCAGTAAATACTTAGGTCTTTCTTATTTCTGTCACTGAATGCATGGATTGTTGCTACTGCACAAGCAATGCCCTACTAATGCCCTATATAAAACATTCCTGAGCTGTGTGGGCTTGAAATCCTGGCTTATGCAATTCAAAATTTAGTCTTTGGTTTTATTACGCTATTAATTTGTTTTTACAAATTCTTCTGGTCAAAGGAAACCATCTACCCAACCTATTTGCAATATTATAAATTCAAATTAATCATACTATGGCAAGGTCCAAATTAATGAGTTCTTAACCATATATGAAAAGCAAGGAATTTAGGGAAAAAAAAGGGCTTAAACAAATGTATAAAAGTTGATGACAGTATTTTATATTTTAAATTAAAATTTAAATAAATTAACTTTGATTATAAAATATGTTCTTATATAAAATTAATAAATAGAAAACCTTATACTTATACTTATAACTGTACATCTATTAACAACTTTGATTCTTTTCTTTCCAGTGTTATTTCTAGGAATGTTTTCTGTATGTATGAGAATGTGTGTGCATGTATGTACGTAAGTGTGAATATGTGTGTGTGTACATAACTAGGATATATTTGTATATTCGAATTTATATTCCATTTGCTTTATTTTAGATTCATTACAAGTATTTTTCTATCCCACTAAAATCCTATAATGGTATATTCTGTGGATATACCATTTTTTGTACAACTGTGTATCATCTATTTCCCTGCTGACAGGATCTGTACTCTGAATATTTTGCCATTATAATTAGCAATGTGATAAAATCTCTCTGTATATCTTTGCCTACTTCTCTAATTATTGCTTTAACTCTTAAGCTCTTAAAACTCTTAAAAGCAGAATTTCCAAGCCAAAGGGATTTTAAAGCTCTTAATACATATTACTAAAGTGCTTTCTAGAAAATAGTAACAATTTACGTTTTTAGTAGGACTGTATATGACGGAAATGTGTGTTTTCGTCACTCAGTCATGTCTGACTCTTTGCAACCCCATGGACTGTAGCCCACCAGGCTCCTCTGTCCATGAAATTCTCCAGGCAAGAAGATTGGAGTGGGTTGCCATTCCCTTCTCCAGGTATATGATGGAACATCACTGTTAATTCAATATGTAATGTCTCATTTAAAGTTTGCATTTCTTTGGTTATTTGTGTTTCCACTTCCCAGAATTTTCCGGTTGTGTTTTTTACCCTAATTTAATTTTTGGAAGGAGGGACTATCTTCATATTATTCCTACTGAGTTATATGAATTCTTTTAAGTTAAGGATATTAACTCTGGTTCATATTTACAAAACCTGATGGCAACATTCAGGTCAAAGCGGGGGAAATGTGGCCCTAAGAGGTGACTTTACTTTTGCTGTAGCTCTAATTGATAAGTCTAATTACTGATTACTAGGTGGTCATGTGGATAGAGAGGCATTAATCTGTATTTCATGCTAACGATAATGTATAATTCTAAGATGCATGTCTCAGTCTATAAATCAGTTTGTTAAGCTTGCCAGAGAAGAATTGGAAAGCGTATCCATGGAAGATGATATATTGCTTCTTCTTATGGGTGTAACTAAATGCTAATAACCATATCCTTATGGATTACAGAATAATTAATCAAAAGCTTTATACACACACATATATATATGGATAACAAAAAATGGTGAATAGTAGATTTACAACTGTTTAATGTGACACTTACCCTGCTGCTACTTGGATACTAGTTAAGCCTACCTGTTGGTATTAGTTACGACAGGCCCAGCTTTTCCTTCTGGGGCCACGTTGATGAAGACTGTGCCACAGTGATGGATGGTGTCCACGTACACATAGCCAAAGCCAGTCAGAAACACAACCTGTGAAAAGAACATTCAAAATCAGGTTGGGAAGCAATACAAAACACTGCTGAAAAGGCTTCAAATGTCTTCAGTTCTGACTCAATACTGCAAACACTTGCTGGTTATATTTCTTTATATCCATGTATATAGGCTATTCAGGTGACTTGAAAAAAAATCAAATCCAGATTTTCAATATCCAGCTGTAAGGTTCATAGGAAAAAAATGATGGATGACAGGGCATGAGTGTCTTCATTCTCTGCTTCTCTGGAATTGGCAAATAACTCTGCATGGGCTGGAGACTAGCCATAGACCAGCTTTATGTGCGCATGTGAATCTCTGTGGGGGAAAAAAATCCCTGAATTGAAATGAGATGTGCAAAAACCTTTCAGGCTTTTGAGTTTTGACTAAGCGATCATAATGATGTCCTTCTCTGCTGGGGACACAAAAACATACCTGAAAACCCACCACCAAGACACACTATAATCTCCTCAAGGTCCCTCGCATAAGTTGGAACAAGAATGTCAGGTAACTTCATTTGCTTGGAGTAAAAATTGATTTTTCTTCCATGAGGAGGTGGACTTAGACCTAAAAAAAAGTTCTATCTCAGAAGCCAGGTGCCAGGCTAGCAGAACAGATGTCCTTTCAGCATTAAATACTGATGTTGCTTAAATGGATAAATATTTGAAAACAGAACTATTTGAAAAATAACTCCAAGAACATCGTGTTCACAGCCAGCATTACCTGAGGGTAAGGGCAAGAACCTCCTCATGTTTGGGAACATTGATGCTGACGATGTGTATTATCAATTCAGTCCATGCCTGGGCCCTTTTTATTATTAGAACAGCAAATAAAAAGAAGACTGAAAATTCCTGGATGAAGGAACAAAGCTAGGTGTCTGCTTGGCATGGGATGAATGTGTTCTAATTTTGACCAAATGAAGAGGTACCTGAAAGAATGTACACAGAACCACAAGAGTCTCTGATTCTCACCCTTGGATGTGACTTCAAGGTCACTGGGCTTCTTTCTTATACAATGGCTCCTCCTGCAGAAATCCTGATCGTCTTCAATATCCAGGGCATCTGGAGGTCATCTCTGCCTCCACCTGTTTTCATCTCCTGCTCCGCTGACTCCTGCAATAGCCTTCTTTCTTATTCTACGGCTACTGCTCTAGCTCAGACCCTTGTCTGCTCCTCAGCACCATCTGTGCAGAGAAAGCACTGTTTCTCTATGCAAATCCTTTCCAAATCCTGTATATCTTTGCACATACAGGGTGTTGTTACTCAGTCACAAGGTTGAATCCGACACTCTTTGTGACCCCATGGACTGTAGCAAGCCAGGTTCCTCTGTTCTCCACTATCTCCTGGAGTTTACTCAAATTCATGTCCATTGAGTCGGTGATTCTATCTCACCATCTCCTCCTCTGCAGCCCTCTTCTCCTCTTGCCTTCAATCTTTCCCAGCATTAGGGTCTTTTCCAGTGAGTCAATTTTTGCATCAGATGACCAAAGTATTGGAGCTTCAGCTTCAGCATCAGTCCTTCCAATGAATATTCAGGGTTGATTTCCTTTAGGATTGACTTTTTCAATCTCCTTGCAGTCCAAGGGACTCTCAAGAGTCTTCTCCAGCACCACAGTTTGAAAGCATCAATTGTGTGGCTCTCAGCCTTCTTTATGGGCCAACTCTCACATCCATACATGACTACTAGAAAAACTATAGCTTTGAAAAGCTATCCTGGAAAAACTATTGTCAGCAAAGTGATGTCTCTACTTTTTAATACACTGTCTATGTTTGTCATAGCTCCTTCCAAGGAGCAAGTGTCTTAATTTCATGGTTGCAGTTGTTCACTATCCGCAGTGATTTTGGAGACCAAGAAAATAAAATCTGTCACTGCTTCCACATTTCCTCTTTCTATTTGGCATGAAGTAATGGGACCACCTGCAATGTGGGAGACCCAGGTTTGATCCCTGGGTTGGGAAGATCCCTTAGAGAAGAGAATGGCTACCCACTCCAGTATTCTTGCCTGGAGAATTCCATGGACAGAGGAGGCTGGCGAGCTACAGTCCAAAGAGTCAGATAGACTGAGCAACTAACACTTTCACTTTTCACAGTGGGACTGGATGCCATGATCTTAGTTTTTAATGTTGAGTTTCAAACCAGCTCTTTTACCCTCCTCTTTCACCTTCATCAGGGACACCCTATTCAAGGAAGATATTCTCTGTTTTTTCTGTTCTTTTCCTCAGATTGATACCTATAGCTACATTCCAAAAGCACATTAACTATACTTCTGTTTCATCACTAATCTTATTGTTTGTATTACTGTCACCGGTTTTTATCATAGACTCAATCACTAGATTGTCAACTTTTTGAGGGCAGGAGTGGAGTCAGTTTGTATTCTCTATGGACATGTTTCCCAAATCGATCATTTTGCAAAAACATCTGTTTCAAAAGACCGTATCCTGAATTTGCCCTTTCTGTTCCAAGATAAGAACTGAACTTGCCTATGATAAAATGTGGAAGGCAGCCAACCTAAAAAATGGCTCAGCTCACGAATCTAAAACAAAACAGATATTCTTTGAGAGCCAGTCACATTTATAAAAGCTATTATTTTATATGATATGCAGAGTAAGTCAACTGCTTTGTTACTAGGTTTACAGACATGGGATTATTCATTTGACACAAGCCTTTTAAAGGTCTTAACACTCCCATCTCCATTCCTTCCTCTCAAGGACTGTCCTAACTTCAGAGGATACCTTAGGGTTTTAGCAGAGAGTGTTAAAAACCAGAACTACCACCACTCAAAGTAGGGAAGGAGGGGACCAGAAGAGGAAAATACTTAATTGTTCAGCTCATTCTCAAAGCAGTCTGCAGGCCTTATGAAATGAGGATTCATTTACTTCCTAAGATAGTAAAGATAAAGAAGCTGAGGATTTCCATTAACTTCCCAGGAGACTCTGAAAGCAAGCAAATTAACCTAAACCTTTAAGGTATTTCTGCTGGCCAAAACCTTGGACTTGGGAGAGAAATTCTGCTGGGTGTCCCTCTTAGTCATCAGTAGAATGGAAGGAATGCAGACTTTAATTCTTGGAGCCTACTCTTGCCTCCTTTCACATGGAGAGAAACCACTCGCAACATCAGGTATCTGGTACAAAGTGAGTTCTAGGGACTAGAGAGTTAGGAACTTCAGTGCCAGAATTAAGCGCCTACACCCTAGAAATTAAAACAAATCCTTGTCTTGGTCTGGTGGTTTGATCATTTAATCATTAATTAAATCAATGATCAGATATTTAAGGTGAACCCACAAAGAGCTCCTCACTGCAGCAGGCATTGAGAAGATAAAATCACACCCTCGAGTTGCTACCAGTTTGGTTGGTGAAAAAGCCAAGTACACAGATAATGAGATAAGAGCTAAAAGTTCCAGGACAGCAGTGTATATTTTTCCATCTTAGAGCATTATCCACCATGGTCTCTGTAAGTTCATGAGGGCAACACTTTGTATACATTTTCTTCAGTATTTACAACCAGTACTCAGTAAAGATCTGAATGGGCATCAGCTCAAGGTGGCTCTCGTGGTAGAGACTTCTAGTGTTCACTCACACCCAGCCGCAGTTGGGTGCAGAGCAGGCTTATTCCCGTTAGCCCCTTACAGTGAGACCAGCCTATGAGACCAGCTTTGGCCAACAAGCTAAAGGCAGCACTGACAGGTGTTAGTTTCGAGCCAAAGGTAAAAGGGCCAGCCTTTTCCCTGCGCTGCAGAGACTGAACAAAAGCTTTATGTTCCACATCAGTGTGGCCCATATCCAATTGGATGCTTGTCTTTTGGTAAACTTTATTTTGTATTGGAGCACAGCCTATTAACAAGGTTGTGACAGTTTCAGGTGGACAGCAAAGGGGCTCGGCCATACATATACATGTATCCAATCTCCCTCAAACTCCCCTCCCACTCAGGCTGCCACACGTCATTGAGCAGAATTATATACAGTAGGTCTTTGTTGGTTATCCATTTTAAATATAACAGTATGTACATGCCTGTTCTTTTAAATACAGTTTTACTGGAACTTATTTACATATTGACTCCATCTAACAACAGAGTTGAAAACTTGTTGACAGAGACTATATGCTTTGAAAGCCTAAAATATTTACTATTTAGACCTCAAAGAAAAAGTCTGTTGATTCCTGTTCCAGGTGGTGGTTATGGTAGATTATTCTCCATTGGAGAATTGCACATCCCAGGGTCTATGACTTTGTTTAATCCCTTCCTATACTGATATGAAGCTTGGCTTTGTGACCTTCTTCAGATAATGGGATGTCCGCAAGGATGAGGCAAGAAGCGTGAAAAAAAGCTTGCTTTGGGGTATTTTCCCCCTTGGCAACCGTGTGAGGAAGCCTGGCTTAGCCTTCCTATGGAGGAAAGACCACGTGGTAAGAGAGTTACCCAGGCTCCTTAGATAAACTCCTCCCCTGCCAACCCTCCACCCAAATGCAGCTACATGGGCTCATCCTGCAAAAACACCACCCAACCAAACCCTCCAGATCACTACTGTTTCAAGCCTTCAGGCTTTGGGCTGGTTGTTACAATGGGGCAGACAGAAGATAATGAAGCCTCTGTCAACCTGGGTCCCTGACTGACCATGAGGACAAATCCCTTGATGACAAACATTGGGATACAGCAAGAGCAAAAAGTCAATGCTAGGACTGTGATAGACAGCATAATGTAACCTAAACTAATGGAGAGAGATATCAGTGATTCAAGTAGGGTTCCAGCAAAAACCTAAAACAGGAGTCTGCTTAATGCTGTGTACGTGTTCAGTCACTTTAGTCGTGTCTGACTCTTTGCGATTCTAGGGACTGTAGCCTGCCAGGCTCCTCTCTCCATGGAATTCTCCAGGCAAGAATATTGGAGTGGTTGCCATCCCCTCTTCCAGGAGATCTTCTCAATCCAGGGGTTGAACCTGAGCCGCCTGAGTCTCCTGCATTGCAGGTTGATTCTTTACCACTGAGCCACCAGGGAATTCTGGCTTAACGGTAGCAGTAGAAATTGATATTGAAAGCTACAAAAATGGGAATTTATGTTGTGAGTGGCAAGACACTGAGTTGTCTAAGATTACTTGGGAGGCAGATTATAAAACCTAATAGATTTGTAGCTCTAGAAGATGAGGTTTGAAAACAAAACATCAGCAGTGTGTGTTGGCTGCTGCTGACTGCACCTGGCAATGCACTGTGAAGACGAGATGAGCTCAGGAAAGAACTGGCTGGTTTGCAAAGATAAATTAAAGAGAATAAAGACATTCCAGAAATTCAGAGCTTCGCAAAGGCAGTAATGCTTTTAAACCCCAAATAGTAAGAGATAAAATTTAATCTTTGAACATGAAGGCAGATTAATACTTAGACTTAGGGCTACGCATAGGCATCAGAACACACTGTTGAAATTTTTAATTGTTAAAGTTACTCAGAAAAAAATTTAGAACGACTGTTTACCATTGCCACAGAAGCTCCCTTAAATCCAGAGGGAGGTAAGGAAGCAGAATAGTACAGAAATATGTCATTAAAAGGACCAATGATGTGATTATTAGCACATGGGATTCTCTGGAATCAAACAGATCAGAAGTCCACTGAGTTTCTGAGAAATTACTACTGCCTAGAGGAACTAAAAAGCCTCTTGATGAAAGTGAAAGAGGAGAGTGAAAAAGTTGGCTTAAAGCTCAACATTCAGAAAATGAAGATCATGGCATCTGGTCCTATCACTTCATGGGAAATAGATGGGGAAACAGTGGAAACAGTGTCAGACTTTATGTTTTTGGGCTCCAAAATCACCGCAGATGGTGACTGCAGCCATGAAATTAAAAGACGCTTACTCCTTGGAAGGAAAGTTATGACCGACCTAGACAGCATATTCAAAAGCAGAGACATTACTTTGCCAACAAAGGTCCATCTAGTCAAGGCTATGGTTTTTCCAGTGGTCATGTATGGATGTGAGAGTTGGACTGTGAAGAAGGCTGAGCGCCAAAGAATTGATGCTTTTGAACTGTGGTGTTGGAGAAGACTCTTGAGAGTCCCTTGGACTGCAAGGAGATCCAACCAGTCCATTCTGAAGGAGATCAGCCCTGGGATTTCTTTGGAAGGAATGATGCTAAAGCTGAAACTCCACTACTTTGGCCACCTCATGCGAAGAGTTGACTCATTGGAAAAGACTCTGATGCTGGGAGGGATTGGGGGCAGGAGGAGAAGGGGATGACAGAGGATGAGATGGCTGGATGGCATCACTGACTTGATGGACGTGAGTCTGAGTGAACTCCGGAAGTTGGTGATGGACAGGGAGGCCTGGCGTGCTGCAATTCATGGGGTCACAAAGAGCCGGATACGACTGAGCGACTGAACTGAACTGAATAAACTCACGAACCTAGACTAAAAGAGCCTGTGATTGATTATTCGAGATTCGATACAATTTCAGATGGAGCCAAGGAGGGTCTCTGAGCATGGACCCAGGGACGAGAAGGATGATGGTTAAAGAGCTCTTCCATTAGCAGAGACACAACTTAGAGATTATTCCTTGCTTCCAAGGTTAAAACCCCCAAAATATGTGCTTAAAACAATTTTGGAACTGTTATGGGTGAGAGCATGTGCACGTGTCTCATTCTTCCTCTTTCCAATCTGGAGGAGTTCTTACTATTTTCTGTCCTACAGTTTGGCAGGGTGAGGGGAGCCAGTGAGCTTATAGGTCTCCAGATGAAAAGGAGCTATATACACACTAAGAAAGCATCACTAAGAAATACTGGATTTCCACTGGGGTGTGGAGACTGGTTAGCAACCTGGGGAGGAGAGTTCTTCTGGGCAGAGGTTGGAGGTGGGGTTCAGTTCAGTTCAGTTGCTCAGTCGTGTTCGACTCTTTGCAACCCCATGGACTACAGCACGCCAGGCCTCCCTTTCCATCACCAACTCCCGGAGTTTACCCAAACTCATGTCCATTGAGTCGGTGAGCCATCCAACCATCTTATCCTCTGTCGGCCTTTTTCAGTGAGTCAGGTCTTCACATGAGGTGGCCAGAGTATTGGAGTTTCAGCTTCAGCATCAGTCCTTCCAATGAATATTCAGGACTGATTTCCTTTAGGATAGAGGTGGGGTAGCGGTGGAGAATGAATTAAGTGATTGATGGCAAAGGGGATTTTAAAAATTTAGTTATCATTGCAGAAGAAGCTAGTGAGTCCTGTTCAGTGCTATCATTTAGTTATTTTTTACTTTCTTCACCTCACATTGGTAGTGTGGGGGTGTGTGTAGAAGGCTATAGGCAACAAATAGTGAATTGCGGCTTTAACCACAAAACATTTGGGGAATGGTCTGTGTTCTGTCACTCTTGTCTCTGTTAGCGCACCTAGATCAGTATGACTTTCTCTTACATGGTGTGGGTATAAGAAAACCACTGAGGCCTAGGTCTGCTGCCCACCTAGTATATTATCTTTTCCTACAATTACAAATAAGGAACAATGTAATATAAGCTGTGCTTTTTATATATTCAGTTACTTTTATAAATATTGAATTTATTTACTATATTTACTGCTACTAGAGATCAGTGGAGAAATAACTCCAGAAAGGATGAAGAGACAGAGCCAAAGCAAAAACAACACCCAGTGATGGATGTGACTGGTGACGGAAGCAAGGTCTGATGCTATAAAGAGCAATATCGCATAGGAACCTGGATCCATGAATCAAGGCAAATTGGAAGTGGTCAAACAGGAGATGGCAAGAGTGAACGTCAACATTTTAGGAATCAGTGAACTAAAATTTAGGACTGGAATGGGTGGATTTAACTCAGATGACCATTGTATCTATATCTGACTATATTTATATCCAACAAACATTTACAATTTTTACTTTACTGAGTAATTAGGTTACAAGGTGACACCTGGGAAATCACTGAAGGCGTTCTTGGAAGTCTGTCTCCTGCTCTTCTCTCCCACTCTCTCTCTCTTCTTCTCCTGACAGGCTATGTGCGATAAACCCGGGATAGTCAAGGGGGAGTTACACGGCATCCCAGCACTTCAGTTCAGTTAAATAACAGGCACTCCTGTTATTAAAAGTCCTTAAGTACCTCCTCCTCTGATTTGTCCTAATTCCCTCTGTCGCTGGGCTCCAGTCCCCATCATGGTACACTTGCTGGACTTCATCCCTCTTCAATCCTTTCTTTCACCTGATTCATTTTGCCCCACCTCACATGTTCACTTCTCTTTGGATGGTCAACTTGGTGTCAGTTTGATTGATCACTGGGTACCCAGATGAAAACATTATTTCTGGATGTGTCAGTGAGGGTGTTTCCAGGTGAGATTAGCACTTGACTCAGTGGCTCTGCAGACTGCCTTCCCGAGTGTGGGTGGGCATCATCCAGTCCACTGAGGGTCTGAACAGAACAAATGGTGGAGGAAGAAGGAACTTGCCCCCCTTTGCTAGAGCTGGGACATTTCATTGCATCTTTTCCTGCCCTTGGACTGGAATATACACCATGGTTCTCCTGGGTCTCTGGCTCGTCTATGGCAGATTGGGGGATGTCTTAGCATGAACTGATCTGAAAATGTGATAAATCAGGCATTGTGTTTGTTCTGCTGATCTTTGGCAAAAATTCGTAAGACATTTCACCCTCTATTTTGGGAAGAAATAAATATAAATTTTACTAATTTTATGAAATTAAACTTAAACTAAAATTAATAAAAGGCTTCCTTGTAGCTCAGTTGGTAAAGACTCTGCCTGCAATGCAAGAGATCCAGGTTCGATTCCTGGGTTGGGAAGATCCACTGGAGAAGGAAATGGCAACCCACTCCCATTTTCTTGCCTGGAGAATTCCATGGACAGAGGAGCCTGGCAGGCTACAGTCCATGGGGTCGCAAGAGTTGGACACGGCTTAGCAACTAAACCACCACCACCCAGATCAAATAGTTTGTAAAAGAGTATCATAAGAAGGAAAACCCTGGAATAGAAGAATTCAAGACTTGAAAGGGAAGAAGAGATTTCCACACATGCTATGGGATTGAACACTAACCTGCGGAAGGAATAAGGAGTGAGATGTGGTCTATCTGGTTGCAGGGAGTGATTTGTCTTTAGCAGCCAAGTGGCCTGGAGAGACTTTTCTGGCTGGACTCTATTTTACTCACCACTGTGGTGGCAGTTGTAGAGGCAGGTTTGAGGGTAGGAAGCTTGACAACAGAGAGACTCTTTAAGGGGCTGTTGCTAAAATCTGACAGAGGGATGATGAATAAAAGACTTGAAACAGACCCTGGTCACAAAAAGAAGGGGAAGATACAGAGATCCTTCTTAGGAATTTCTGCCAGAACCTGTGGGGGAAGTGAGGGACAGGAAAGTACTGGGGTGCTGCAGGAAAAGATGGGCTTGGAAGTCAGACAGTCCTGGGATGGAATCCCAGGCCCACATGCTCTGTGCAAGTTAACCTCTCTGAGTTTCGCGTACCATCTACCTGTGCAGACTAATGACAGTATTTGTGTAGAATGCTTGACAGGAAGCAGGCATTCAATACGAGTTCATATCAATGTTACTGAAGGTTTTAACACTGAAAAAATGGGGGTGATATTAATTAAAGCAGAGACTCCAGGAGAAGCTGGTTTGAGGGAACAGAAAATGAGTGCTCTGGTTTCAGATGATGACGGCGGTTTGATGTGTCTGTAGGTCTTTCGGGCAGAGATATCTGGTGGGTAGCTAGAAACACAGAGTTGGAGCTTGGAAGGGATGACATGGCCAGAGATAAGATATTTGGGAGTGACTGGATGATGGGAGCTAAAGCTTGGAGACAAATTAGCTCTCTGAGAGAGGAAAAGAAGGGGGAAGAATTTCCAAGATAATCAAGGCAGGAAAGACTGGAGGAGGAGAAGAAGGAAATAACAGATATTCTGGGTGTAAGTCTAGTCCAAAAAGGTCTGTCTAGTCAAAGCTATGGTTTTTCTAGTAGTCATGTGTGGATGTGAGAGTTGGACTATAAAGAAAACTGAGTGCTGAAGAATTGATGCTTTTGAACTGTGGTGTTGGAGAAGACTCTTGAGAGTCCCTTGTACCGCAAGGAGATCCAACCAGTCAATACTACAGGAAATCAGTCCTGAATATTCATTGGAAGGACTGATGCTGAAGCTGAAGCTCCAATACTTTGGCCACCTGATGCGAAGAACCGACTCATTGGAAAAGACCCTGATGCTAGGAAAGATTGAAGGGGAGAGGAGAAAGGGACTATAGAGAATAAGATGGTTGGATGGCATCACCAATGTGATGGACATGAGTTTGAGTAAGCTCCAGGAGTCGGTGATGGACAGGGAGGCCTGGCGTGCTGCAGTCCATGAGGTCGCAGAGTTGGACACGACTGAGCAACTGACCTGACTGACTGACGTCTTCCTTCTGTATGTTATTGTTATTGTTCAGTTGCTAAGTTGTGTCCAGCTCTTTGTGACCCCATGGGCTGCCAGCATACCAGGCCTCCCCGTCCCTCACTATCTCCCGGAGTTTGCCCAAGTTCATGTCCACTGAGTCAGTAATGCTACCCAACCATCTCATCCTCTGTTGCCCTCCTCTCTTTTTGCTTTCAATCTTTCTCAGCATCAGGGTCTTTTCCAGTGGGTCGGCACTTTGCACCAGGTGGTCAAAGTATTGGAGCTTCAGCTTCAGCATCAGTCCTTCCAATGAGTATTCAGGGTTGATTTCCTTTAAGATTGACTGGTTTGATTTCTTTCTCTATTACTAAAAAATACTTTAGAGATATCCCTTCTACCAAGTATCTTTGGAAGAAATGGTGACTCAACTAGAACAACTATAAACACACAGAAGACTCCTGACCAGGATACTTGGCAGATGTCAGAAGTGGATGCCAATCTGCTGATCTCTCTTCTGGCCCTGATAATGCAGGGGGGATGGGGAAGGTGACGGAAGTAAGGAAGAAGCCAAAACATCTGCCCCACACATTTTATAAGTCAGATAGTCCCTTGCATTGACAACTACTTCTCTATGTAAAAAGTTGGGGCTGGAGGCTAATGAAGTCTCTGAAGATGATCACATGCTCTTTGAGCATTAGTGCTCAGCGTTACCCCATCTGATCGGCACCAAATGGGCTGATCACACATTTAAGTCCTGGCTCATCGGGGCATTTACCAAAGTGTTTCATGATATTCTTGTAAGCAAGATAAGAAATACTTATACAGTACAGTTTAAAAGTGCTTTTATAGATGCATTTTATTATTGAAGAAATATGGTCGAGATGACAGTACAGTCTGGAGTGTTACTGGCTGACTGAACTCACGCATTAGGGAAGTGTCTCGTGATTCACCACAGCACGTAGACCTTGGACTTGTCCCGTTCAACATATTAATGACTTGGATGAACACATAGAATGCAGGTTCACCACATCTATGGATGACCTAAAGCTACTAGGGATACTTAATAGGGTGGATGACAGCATCACAATTTTTTAAAAGTGATTTCAACAAGTGGACTAGGCCAATAGCAACAAGATTTAATTTATTGGGGATAAATGTAAAGTCCTGTCACTGGGTTCAAAAAGTCAACTGTACAGCAAGTCATATGATAAAGACCTGGAGGATGTGGTTGACCACAAGTTCAATAATAACAAACAGTCTGAACTCATTAATAAAAAGCTAACTCAATCTTCTACTTTATTAATGGAAGCACAGGGAGGTAATAGCTGGTTAGACCACATTTGGAATAGTATGTGTAATTCTGGCTGCCAGATTTTTAAAAAGGAACATAACATACTAGTGTGTTCAGACCAGGGTAACTGTGGTGATGGGTCTGGAAATCACATTTACTGAAGGAATGATTCAAGGAACCAGAAATATTTGGCCTGGATAAGGGAACAGTTAGAAAAGATGCTGAAGCTGCCTTCAAATAATTGCAGTGTTGCTGTATTAAAGGGGAAGTAAATACTCTGTGATGCCTCAGGGGGTTAAACAAGGGTGGGTGAATGGATGCTACAGAGACACAGAGTATAGCTTGATACAAGCCAAGACTTTCTCATAATCACTGCTGGAATAAGCCATGACTGTGAAATCAACTCTGAATATTCAATGGAACAACTGATGCTGAAGCTGAAGCTCTAATACTTTGGTTACCTGATGCAAAGAGCTGAGTCTTTGGGAAAAGACCCAGATGCTGGGAAAGATTGAAGGCAGGAGAAGAGGACAAGATGAGATTGTTGGAGGATGAAGTGGTTGGATGGCACCATCGACTCAGTGGACATGAATTTGAGCAAACTCCAAGAGATGGTGAAGGACAGAGAAGCCGGGTGTGCTGCAGTCCACGGGGTCACAAAGAGTCGGACATGACTGAGCGACTGACCAACAATGACACGGGTAGTTTTCTAGGGTGGGATGCCACAGAAGGGACTCTTGCTCTAGGTTAAAGCGGGAATTAGAAAACCTCTTCTCGCCTGTGCTTTTACTGACTTTCAGGTGGCAATGTTTGTAGCCAGGGCTGGACTCCAAAGGACAGATAGTGACCCTAGTTTGGTAGAGCAAAAATTACTAGCCACATGTGAGCAGACCCAGGTTCCAGCCTGATGCTTAATTATAAACCACCTAGTAGATTACTCTTTAAGCCTGAATCCTCTCATCAGTAACATAAACATCAAAATTACTGCCCCGACTACCTTAGAGCTTTTGCAGTGATCAAAGGCTCTATCTTAGGATTTACTACACTTGACTGCATTAATTTAGTTACCCAGGTGCCTTGAACGTGGGAATTAAACACATTCAGAGAACAGGGTTTGGCCCTAGATAGGTCCTCAGTAAGAGTTTGCTGGATAAATGGATGGAAGACTAAAGACTGGAGGGGAAAGCACTTTGTAAAGGTCCAGAGTTTATCGGAGAAGAAAACGGTGATAATGCTGGCCCTACTAAACACTTCTGTTAAGACTCAAAGATCATGAGAATTTACTGGATCTTTGTAGAATTTACCTGCAAAGGGATAATTTTAACCAGCCTTTTGGGGTTTAAACTGCTGTTCTTTGGCTCAGAAATTGCTTTTCATAGACAATTCAATCACTTCCTGTGGTTCTTAAAAACCCAAGTCCTTGTTGGAGCTACAGGATCCTGCCAGATTGGGCCTTGAACCGCCTCACTAGCCTCCTCCCTGGCCCCCCTTCCCTCCTCTGGCCACAATGGCATTTAGATCGCTGGAAGCGATCCTTCTGAGCTCCCTCTCTGAGCACCAAAACTTTGAACCTGCTCGGTCTGCTAAGCAAGATTTCCATTCTCTTGTCTACTTATTGCCTGTTCCACTTTAAGGCTAAGATGTCAGGGCTCATACGCAGGGACACAGCCTCTCAAACTATTAATTGTCCACTGTATCATAGCACACCTGTACCCACCTCTCCTTCAAAACTGATCAGAGTTCGTAACAGCACAACCACCTGGGACTGCTTATCATCTACCTCCTCCACAGGGAATCTCCTTGAGGGAAAGGGCCATGTTCCGTTTTTGTTCACTGTATTTTATGTAATCCCAGCTCCAGGTTATAATACAATGAGTGTCACATATTAGAAACTCAGTATTTGATTGAACGATGGAAGCCTACTTCACTGTGTTTATATTAGTTAAAGGGTAAATACTGTGTTTTCTGTATACCTTATCTGTCTTGAATTTTTCAAAAGAATGTTGCCTAGCTTTGACAGAAATAAGGTTTTGGACTGTCAGCAATTGAAAGCCCATACACTATGACAGGATTCTAAAGTATTTCCCTCATAGGACCAAAATTATGACTTAAAATGATCAACATAGTGGCTGAGAGAGTAAAGAATCTGACTGCAATGCAGGGGACCCAGGTTCGATCCCTGGGTCAAGAAGATCCCCTGGAGAAGGGAATGGCTATGCATTCCAGTATTCTTGCCTAAAGAAGTCCACGGACAGAGGAGCCTGGCGGGCTACAGTCCATGGGGGGTCACAAAAGAGTCGGTGAGTGACTAACACTTTACTGATTTTCCTCCCCTGTTGTCAGGGTCCCTGCACTGCCATTATGGATAAGAGCCCCAGCTGTCCCTGCAGGGCCTCTCACCTGAGGCCTCACCCAGGTGTGAGCCAGGGACACAGCCCCAGAAAACCCACACCTGTCAGAATTCTTAGGTCTTCTCAGTAACTCTTGATCCAAAGAACACTTCTTTGTGTAACTATAGTTATTCTCTGCACATTTCCTCTCATATTCCACCTCAAAATTATACAAGACGTGGTCTGATTTGCAAAACCGGGGAGGCACAGAGGGGTATCTCTGTCATGGACAAAAGAGGAGTTTTCTTCCCTGGGGCATAATGGAGACTTTTGGGGCTTTAATTCTGCTTTTGTTAGGTCAGCTTTGAAATCCACATCATGAGCCCGACACCCAGGGCTGAGGCAAGGCTCCTGGAAGACAAGCTTCCTCCTACAGAAGGGCTGCTTCCTTTCATCAGAGGACACAGCTCCCCACGCCCCGCCCCCCCCAGTGATTTATACGCCCTGGTGTGTTCCCGAGGAGACGTCAGCAAGGGTCTGAAACGAATCTTCCTCCAGAATAGGAAGTGAGCAATGGTCTGCAGGACATATGGCTCACAGCTCCTCCAAGATTAATGGGAACACGAGATTCTGCTGGGTCCTCGGACCGGGGGTGGTACGGGTGTTGGAAAGAGTACCTCCTCTCAGCTTTGAAGTATCCCCGACTACAAAGGTTTGAGGAAATTTAGAGTGAACAGGAACTCCCAAAATAAGGTTTGGCAGGCAGACTGCCTATTGTAAAGCATTCCCTAGACACACATAAGCAAGGCTTCAGACACCTTCACACGGATGCAGGGCAGTTCAGGGGCCTTTGAGAAGCTGGTGATGCTTATTCTGTAAAGGACGGAGACCGGGAATGTCTCCAGAGGTCGTGCCACCCCTGCGGATCTTCCCTGTTCATCACACGAGCGCTGCGGGGTGGACATCACACCCCTCCGCAGTTTGGGGCACCACAAGTGCAGGTCTCCCGGGTGAGCGGGGCCCCTCCTGCACCTGCCCACGGCCATGTCCTTCACTGTTTCCACAGCTACGCTCTCCCCAGGCCCCCACCCCTTTCCCTCCCTCTCTCAGCAGATGTTGCGCTCTACATTCCCTGATAAACTTAGGGCCACTGGGTATCACTTCACTCCATTTCCAACCCTCAGCCCTCCAGAGATCTCTATCTACCCTTGTGCCCATCCCCACCTCTTTCCTACCATCAGAGAAGAGGGCGTGGCCCTCCTGTTCAAGGAGAATTATACTCCCTGAGTTTTGCACTTGTCTCTCTGGCGATTCCTTGCGCATGTTCTCACATCTCCTCCACTGACTCCTCTCCTGCAGCATATAAAAAGCTTCCTCTCCAGGGGTCTCATTTGCTTCTTGAAAAAAAAAAAAAAAAAAAATACCACTTCTCCCCTGTCCTTGCACTCCCTCTGGACTTGTAACTTCCAATGTGATCTCGCCTGCCCTCTGCCCACCATCTTCCATCCCGCAAACTCTCTCTCTCTGAGGGGCTTTCCTGTTTCCGCCCCGCCCAGCCCCTCCTCCTGCCACTCTCCAGCTCCTTCTCAGTCTGCTGCTGCATCACACTCACACGGCAGAGTTTCCAAAGTCAGGCCTGGCACCCTCTTCTCCTCCTTTACAAGACCTCTCTTGGTAGCCTCATCTTCTCTTTCATTCATTTATTTGTTTGATATGTCTTCAGATCTCACTGTGTTCGCAGGCATTCTGCCATAGGCTGTGCATGAATAAGGCAGGGGTCTGACTGCCAGGAATCTTGACTTGGTAGGAAATCATTTACAGAAGTAAATGAGATTAAATGTTAAAAATGTTATATGAGTATGTAGAGGGTCCTGGGATGGGTAGGGACTTCACAGGGGTATAGGGAGAGAACCTCTAGAGAGATGAGAAAAATGTGCCAGCAGGACTGGGGAAGTAGGGGAGTTAAGGAAGTTCAGGTAAGGAAGTAGCATTCAGAGCACAGCAGTTCACAGCACATGCCGTGGAGTCAGGTAGGTCTGGATAAAATCCTCATCCCTTCCCTCGTAACATGTGGGAATCAGACCATGTTTCTTCGGAGAGCTCAAGTTTTCACTTCTGTAACATGGAAATGACAGTCCCTATCTTGTCTGCCTGTTGCATGGGTTAGAGAAGAATGAATATAAAGTGCTTAGCACAATGCCTGGCATATAGTAAGTGCTTATTAAATGATAATCATTATTATTACTGTAAACACATTTTTAATTTTAATATGTGTTTTATTACCATTACAATAGGATCTACTTCATAAGCTAGTTGTGAAGATCAAATGAAGTAACAGATGTGAAGGGACTTTTAAAAAAGTACAGCACAGTATTATTCAGCCATAAAAAGGAAAGATGTTCTGACACATGCTACCACATGGGTGAACCTGGAAGATACCATGCTAAAGGAAATAAGCCAAACGCAAAAGGATGAGTGTTGTACGTTTCTCCTTACGTGAGATGCCTGCAGCAGGTAGACTGAGAAAGCACAGAAGAGGTTACTGTGGGCTGGGGAGAGGGGGGATTGAGGAGTTACGGGTTTATAGTGTCTGTTCAGGACGATGAAACATTTCTGGAAATGGATAGGGGCTATGGTTTTACAACATTGTGAATCTATTTATTGCCACTGAATTGTACTGAAAAATGGTAAATTTTAGGTAGAGCAGAAAGGGAATGCTAGGTCCCTGAGCCATTTTCAACAAAAATATTATCACCAACATCTAGAGTAAGACAGGGACAAATCAGGACATCTGATCTGTTCAGGGTTTTAAAACTGTACTTATATTCACAAAGTTTCATGTACTGTTAGGAATAATATGTATATTTCAAAATTAGTAAATTTTCAAATGAGGTAATGAATCCAGGTTTGACATTATGATTGTCTTAAAATCTGGACAGCTGGATTGATTACCTTTTACATGAAGAAGATTAACATTTCTATTTCACTTTTGATCTGGGTTTAGACCCAAGATGGGCTTGTTTTACCAAGTGTTCCCCTTTCATAAATAGTTGTATAGTATACTTTGGGGATGTACTTCCCAGGCAGTGCTAGTGGTAAAGAACCCGCCTGCCAATGCAGGAGACGTAAGAGAGGCGGGTTAAATTCTTGGGTTGGGAAGATCCCCTGGAGGAGGGCATGGCAACCCATTCCAGTATTCTTGCCTGGAGAATCCCGTGGACAGAGGAGCCTGATGGGCTACCTTCCATGCGGCTGCAAAGAGGTCGGGCACACCTGAAGCGACTGAGCAGCAGCAGCACACTTTGGGGATACACACTTGTGTCTGAGAATTTATAGCCCATGAAGGTGTAAACGTAGGTACACATGTGCCCTCACACAGAGACAAGACAGTCAGCGTTTAGAAGCAGACAATCACCAAAACCTTAGGAAAGGGACCTTTTCCTCAGGCTTTGGCAGGAACATGTGGGTCGCTGACCTGTGTCCCCTGATTGTTGATGTCGATGGCATCACTCCACTCGGTTGTCATTTCCTCCAGCAATTCCACTCTCAAAAGGAGGCTAGGAAGGAGGTCTCTGGTCTTGCAGTCTGGATAACTGGAAATCTGATGATATAGCTCATGATGAATTGAGCACTCAGGAGGAATTTTTCTGCAATAAACCTCAAACTTTGGAATATCTAAAATTAAAAAAAAAAAGCACATTCAGACTTAGGCCTTGAAGACAAAGACTTGGGGATATTAAATGTAATGTGGCAAGAGAGACTTCTCAAATAAGTTCACTCTTAAGGATCACAGGCAAATACTAAGTTAAAACCCTCCAGAAAGAATGTAAGTTTTATATTATTTAAATTCAATACTATATCATATACCTTTAGTATTTTCCTTTATAAGTATTGTCACTGGACATCTGTTGTGGAAAATTATTCGAGGACTAGGGTCTTCTGAGAGGGTTAAATAAGTCACTCCAAGGTGTTCTTGATATGTTAGTGCTACTGCCCTAGAATAGAATCAGATCAAATAACAGAAACAGCTTAGAAAAAAATGCGTGCTTTTTCTCCTGGTACATATTTATTTAGATTTGCAATATTCAGAACCTCTAGAACACCCTCCCTCTTACACATCAGAGAAAATGTTTTCCAGACAACAGAGGCCATCCGGTCCTCTATTACCTGCCAGACACTAATGACAGGTTTACTAATTTCTTTTTCTGATAGCAGTTACATTTTTTATCATAAAATATTCAAAAAATGTGTAAACTACTGTATAGCACAGGGAACTCTGCTCAGTGTTCCATAAACAACCTAAAAGGGACAAGAATTTGAAAAAGAATAGCTACATGTGTATGTATAACTGCATCACTTTGCTATATACCTGAAACTAACACAACACTGTTAATCAACTATGCTCCAATATAAAAAGAATTAAAAACATAACATTAAATTAAAAAAAACCCCATAACTTGTAGTACTCAGAGAGAATCACAGATATCCTTGTGCTAGCTTTTCCTTCTCTTCTTTTTCCCTCTATGTACATGTGTCTTAATCTCTAGAGATGGGGTGCCTTCCTCCTCAAAAGTGCTTGGTAAGTTTTGGTAAAGGAGGAGCCGATGTGCTTCTAGAAGGATGACTGGAGAATCTGTGTACTTGCTATTTTTAATTCTAAAGGTAGGCAGGTTCAGTATGTTTGCTGTCAATTTTCACAAATCACCGTACTTTCTAGGATCTCCATTTTGGCTATCAAGAGCAAAGCCGTATTTTCTATTTGGCCTCAGAGAAATTGCTGTGTGGGCATAGACTGCTCTCTGCAATGGACAGAGAGAAGGCTCCAATTTAGACTGCTGCTGCTGCTAAGTCGCTTCAGTCGTGTCCGACTCTTTGCGACCCCATAGACGGCAGCCTACCAGGCTCCCCCGTCCCTTGGATTCTCCAGGCAAGAACATTGGAGTGGGTTGCCATTTCCTTCTCCAATGCATGAAAGTGAAAAGGGAAAGTGAAGTCGCTCAGTCGTGTCCGACTCTTAGCAACCCCACGGACTGCAGCCTATCAGGCTCCTCCATCCATGGGATTTTCCAGGCAAGAGTACTGGAGTAGGGTGCCATCCAATTTAGACTGAGAGACTATCAAAAAATATTTCATATCAAATCAGGAAAAAAAATCTCTCTTAAGTTTAAATTACATGGACTGGTTGTTCAAATTAATCAAAGAAATCAGATTATTTGCCAAATGTGGCCCTCAGTTTACACTGATTATAAGCAGTCAGTAACTGGCACCCCACTCCAGTACTCTTGCCTGGAAAATCCCATGGATGGAGGAGCCTGGTAGGCTGCAGTCAGTCCATGGGGTCGCTAAGAGTCAGACAGGACTGAGCAACTTCACTTTCACTTTCATGCACTGGAGAAGGAAATGGCAACCCACTCCAGTGGTCTTTCCTGGAGAATCCCAGGGACGGGGAGCCTGGTGGGCTGCTGTCTATGAGGTCACACAGAGTTAGACATGACTGAAGTGACTTAGCAATAGCAATAGCAACACACTAAAGAGTTTCCCATTCACTATCTATTCTGTTCGCCAGTGTGAGTTCTTCCCAAAGACTGCATTTGTCTGAAATGCGAAGGTGAACTGTTGATTAGTATTTGGGAAAATCACGTTAATAACACCATCTTATGTGCACTGTAGGACTGAGGGGAGGAGATGAAACACTTTCACAGTATAGTCTTCGGATCTTCTCTCAGCCTAATTCTGGAAGAGCCAGGCAAGCTGACCACAGAGAATGTCTTATTGATAACCAAGAGAACTGCAGTCAGGACTAAAATATGGTACTTCTAATATCATAACTGGGCTTCCATAGTAGCTCAGACGGTAAAGAATCTGCCTGCAATGCAGGAGACCCAGGTTCAATCCCTGGGTCGGGAAGATTCCCTAGAGAAGAAAATGACAACCCACTCCAGTATTCTTGCCTGGAAAATTCCATGGATGGAGGAGCCTGGCAGGCAACAGTCCATGGGGTCACAGAGGGTCAGACATGACTGAGTGACTAATGCTTTCACTTGTCACGTTCAATCTAATAACTAGCTCAATAGTTATTTACATTTACATTACAATAAACATTTACATTAACAAAATCTTTGAATTTTAAAAATAAATTCTAAGTGTTTATTATAAATTTTGTGTTTTAGTTTTAAAAATAAGTTTGTTTTCCATACATAGGTTCACATTGCTTTCAAAAATACTTCCTGAAACTTACCATGGAAATGCTCTACACACTCACTGCATCAACACCAACATCCTAGATGTGATACTAGGTTTGTAGGATGTTCTGTAAGAGGTTTCAACTGCGGGAACTGAGTAAGGGATACAGGGGACCTCTCTGAATCACTTCCTATAACTGCATGTGAATCTAAGATTATCTAAAAATAACACTTAGAAGACATTTTTTAAATTGATTTACAATACTGTATAAGTATATAGCTCAGAGATTCAGTTATATATATTCTTTTAATATATATATTCTTTATATACATATTTTTTTCCCTAATTGGTTACTACAGGGTACTGAGTATAATTCCCTATGCTATACAGTAGGTTCTTATTGACTATTTTATACACAGAAGTGTATATGTTAACCCTGGCCTCCTAATTTATCCCTCCCCACTGCTCTTTCCCCTTTGATAATGATAAATTTGTTTCAGTAACAACAACAACTTACCATACTTCTCCAATCAGGATACAAGGACAATCACTCCTTTTGAGTTGGGGATGGAAAGTGATTATAAAATCATGGATGCTTGTGAATGTTGTGAAAGAAGGGATGTGTGTAGGGAACAGAGCCTTAACTATTAAGGACAACTTGAGTTAGGAAGTTATCTTTTAACTAGAAATCTCTATATACATCAAAGTTAAGATGGCTAAAATCTTAAGTCTATAAATTCATAATCACAAAAAAGGTACCTCTCATAAGGTTACAATATGCTTTCTTTTGTACTTTTTATATATACCATAAGTAAGCTGTTCCTGACAGCTACAAAAAGGATGTACTGCATGCAAAACAACCACAAAATAAAAGTCCAGTATGAACGAACCATTACATGTCTCTGGCTTGATTCTGTGGTTGTTATTTGCATAATTGGTAATTGGTAATTGGAGTAACTTGCGTGCAGGAACAACCACAGAACAGAGTCTTCTGTGACTTGTGTTTATCTAAGTGATCTCTCTTAATGACTTGAGAAAAATTCCATTTTGAAATAGAAGTAAAATACGGGAAAAGAAAAAGGTTTTCCAGCTTGACTCTCTCATATTTTAACCCTTATTTCTTATCACCTGACAGAGGCTAGGAAGCCATAGGAGAAGGGCATCTTTTCATTATGATAGACTATGGCTACTCTATGGTACAAACACCATTTCCCCCAATAAAAGCCGCATAAGGGAAAAATCTCATCCGTAGTTCACTGGGACAACCCGTGTGTGATCCTCACATTTGTCCAGTTGTATGCAAAATACAGAACCATGAAAAATAAAAGCAAAAGTTAAGTTTATATGTGGTGAGCACTGCCAAGTATTCTCTTGTCTCTCCCAGCACATGGATGGGGCAAAGAAGGGCATTCACAGAATGTAAAATACCTGGTACAGAAGCCATCTTCCCTGTAGTTCCCCAAGGGCACTGCCACGCTCTGTCTGGGAAGCTCCTGTCTGACTAGGGCTGGCAGGCTCCAGCACTGGGCGCTGTCGGCAACGGCGGTGGGAGAAAAGGCCAGCAAGACCTGCTTCTGCAGCAGGGACGCGTCCAGCGTGGACTGGCCGAGGTCGGGCATTAGGTCCCAGCAAGGAAGGGAGCTGGCTCTCACGGCAGGCTGCTCGCCACCCGGGCAAATGCTGAAAGTAGCACTGTCTGGAACGTGAAAATACTGAAGAAAGACAAGACGAGGCGGAGAGAGCACAGTTACACAGTCCGACACAGAAGCTAAGCTTCTCTAAAGCACTGCTTCTAAGAAACCATGACACATTCTCAGGAGGGGGGAACATGGGAATATTAGATATCCTGTTCCCATGAGGAAGCCCGAATGAGACAATTACAAGCAGCAAGAGCAGGGTCTGCTTCTCTAGGCATAAGGAAAATGATAAAGCTGATGTGATCTGAAGGGGTGGGGGTTGCCAAGTTCTCCATCTCCCCCAGTTACTGCAAAAAAGCCAGATGCCATGGAGCAGAAATGCTGTGTGTTGGGAAGGGAGTCGTGGAGAGGGTGTGGCTGGACTGAAAGGGTGGCACCCCGGGGGGACTGTGGGCAGAAGCGATCAGAATGAGATGAACAAGGGGAAATCGGGAGCTTGGAAGACAAATGTTTCTGAAGGCTCATCCTGAAGGAGTAGGAGACCCTGACCTCCCGCCCTCAGCTGGAGTTCCACATGCTTTCTGGCACATGAGAGAGTCTCAGGAATTAGGACTTAAAGAGGACCTGGAGGGATAATTTATCTGAAGCTCCTTGTTCACAGCTGAGGAAGCTGCTTCCCAGAGAGAGGATGATGGCGTCTGGCATCACAGAGCCAGTGTGTGGCAGAGCCTGGCTGGAAGCCAGGCCGCCTCCTTTCCTCTCTGCGGTGTCTCCCACTGTTCCAGACCGTCTCCCTGAGAGGGGAGGGATGACCCTGTCTCAAACAATCCCCACACCTGCCCGAAGCTGGGTCAGGGCTGAAAAATGGGGCCCCCTCAGCTGCAGAAAGGATGAGGGCCCTCCCCTTCTCACGAGGAGCCCACTGGGATGCTGGTGTGGAGATGGCCGCCGGCAACTCTCTTTTACTGCGTGCCTGGACTTTTTTCTCAGATTATCTCACTGAACCTTCACCCAGACCCTGCAAGGAATGCAAAATTATGCTGCTTTTCAGATAAGGCAGTGCTAGTGTAGAGGGTGCTGACCCAGTGCTTTGGGAAGCCCCTAGGGTGGGGAGAACTGGGAAAACTTTCAGGGCACACGCTGGTTTTTTTCCCTCAAATCCTCACCTACCATGCAATTACTGTTGACCTCTATTTCCCAACATGGGGCTTCTGGTCACCTATGTATTTTTAATCAATACTTCAATGAACCAAGATGAAATTCTACTAATCTGCCATTTTTATAAATCCTATAATGCACTGTAGGCTTAGAAGAGTAAGACTTTCATCCTAGTGTATTGTTCTAATGTAATTTTTAGGAGCCGCAAGTACAGGCTAACAATAAATGAGGATGAAAGTAAAGAAAAATAATACTTTTCTGTGTGACGGTTTCAACAGCATAAAACAACAGCATACCACTTAACATATTCTGTTTGTAAATCCTTTTAAAATATCTCCTTACTCTCTTAAAATAAAACTATTCATCTGAACTGTATAAAGCATAGAGTAAAAAGAAAAAAAAAAATCCTTCTTGGATTCATTTTCCGCATATTCTGCCACAGAGATGTTAACATAAATGAGCTGGTACATTTTCACATTTCCTCTCCTCCTGGACACAGAGCTCAGTGCTCCCAGATCTGGGGCTCTGTTGGGGCTGAGCCTTCTGCACACACGGCTTCTCTGCGAGGCAGATGTTCTTTTCTGTAGCCTTGCAGCCAGCCCTCAGGCCAGCTTCCTGCCAGGGCGTTAGGAGCGCTGGCAGATGTGCTGGCAGCCTGAAGCCGCCAGGGCGTCCGGATCTGCTGCTTGGGAGCCTGTCTCCTTGTTAATGACCTTGGAAGAGCTCATCATGACACAACGGTTTTAATGAAAGTACAAAGAAACGAATCCTTCACCTATATTTGGTGTTAGCTTTTGATCTGTTCTGGGTTAAAAAAAAAAGTTGATCCTTACCATTACTGACTTAAGAAAACTTATAGATTAAAAAAATTCATGTGTGCATGGCTTACCTCCTTTCCAGAGTGGGGTTTGGTGACAGTTAACTGTGGCTTATAAAATATCTGATATGGTGTGTTATTGATTATCGTGGTCTTATCTTCAATCTGAATGATCTGTATGCCTTGCTGTACCATGGAGGAAATGCAGAACTGGCACAACTGCAGAACAATTGAGGAAAGAGCAATTCTTTAAATATCACATGGTATATAAAAACTTCTTTTTTTAATATATATTTATGTGGCCACTTCGTCATTTTGGCTGTCCCAGGTCAGAAAAAGAAGGGGTATTTCATCAGAGTAGTGCAATTCAGAGTGAATTACAGGGATCTGGTATCCATGTTTATGAAGATAAATGCAAAAAACATACTTAAATCAGTTATTTAACTAAATATAAGTGGGATGTGCTTCTCAACATGAATCTTTTCTAAGTAGTATATGGATGCCAGTTAAAATAACAGAGTAAGGAATCACATTAAACTATGTAGGAAGTACTGTCTAGAAATCTCGATGGTGCACACTATCATGATAATAATAATATGTTTAAAAGGTCATTTTATCTACTGGTTTGCCCATGACAGTATCAATTTTATCTTTTGTTCCAGAGTATTTAGTAGAGTTCCCTTTCAGTCTCAAAATTGTCTTGGTCACTAAAAGGGATCACTATTTACTCTGCAACAGGATGCCTTAGCACACCGGTTACCTCTACCTTAGAGGGACACAGACTTGTTTTCGAGTTATTTAACCTATTTCCTCACAAAATATTTATTTATAAAAAGCACTTACACATAAACAGATGCCACTAATCTTTTTCCACATAAAGCACTCAGGCCAGTATTCCCTGTCTCACACTCATGCTAGCAGCTATGTCACTGAATGTGTACAAGGGCCAAGGGGAGCACTTTAATGATGATGACAATGATGAAGGAAACAGCAACAACTCCCCTTATATATTGCATTCTTGTGCTCCTGTTTAAAGTATTTTATGCATATTAACTCACAGAATCCTTACTACACCTCTATGGGGTAGCTACTATTCTTCTCATTTTACAGAAGAGAAAGAATGAGACACAAAGGTAAGCAACTTGCCCTAGGTCACCAAGATAAAGAGGGGCTAGGGGTTGGAATTAGAAGCCATGTAGACTGGTTCCCTGGTGCTGCCCTTAGCCACTGTGTGTTTCATCTCACTGTCCCACCACATTGCATGAGGAACTGATGCTCAGAGAAGACATTATTTGCCTAAAGATACCCATCTAGTAAGTGGTAATGTTCTCCAAGTATGGTCTGGGAACACTCCTGACCTTTCAGGAGGCCCCAAGGCCAAAAGTAATTTAAAAATGACACCAAGATGCTATTTGTCTTTTTCACTGTTTCACATAAGCATACAGTGGAGCTTTCCAGAGGTCCTATGACATCATCATAGATATGTCATCATAGGATGATGTCATCAGTCTTATGGCTAAAGAAATATTTGTGAATTCTCATGCTTAAAATTTTTTATATTTTAATTTCTAATTTGACAAAATCAAATAGATATAATCCACACAAACAAAAGCGTTTTGGAGGTCCTCAGTAGTTTTTAAGAGTATAAAGGGGTCCAAAGACTAAAAAGCTTGAGAATCACTACTGAAGAAAAATGAGATATAATGATATTATATTTTCCAACAGCTCATTCATTCATTTGTTCACGAGCATTTATCTGTACGTGGCCACTTTGTGAGGTGCTGGAGGTACTGGGTGTTTGACTGTGAATCATAACTTTCCAGGTTTTGATGGTAGTTCTCAACTTGCAGCTATTCAACTTCGGGTGATTCACGCTCACAGCCCTTTGCCGTTCACACCCATGTTACAGTATTTTGGCCAGCAGAGGATGAACATGCGTTGCCCAGACAACTTTGAGGAAATGGATACCAGCCTTCAGTACTGAAGATCAACTTCTTTGTATCAGAGAAATTTATTTTTAAGAAGTCATCAAATGACCCTAACCTTTTTTAAGAGGCTCTTCAAATATGCCTGTCAAAATCTGACTTCTCCTCAGAGAAAGAGCACTCTGAATTACACAACTCTGATGAAGTGCCCTTTCTTTTTCTGACTTGGGACAGCCACAATGACGAAGATACCATTAAGCACAGCACGAGATTTCTAGATAGTACACTATGGTGCTGCACTTTGTACATAGTTTAATGTGATTCGTTAGTCTATTATTCAGCTTAACTGGCCTTCATATACTACTTAGAAAAGATTCATGTTGAAAGCACATACCACTTATATTTAAATAACTGATTTATGTATCTTTTTTTTTTCTTTTTGTATTTATCTTCATAAACATGGGTACCAGACTCCTGTTCAAGAACACTACTCCCAGGGCTTTTCTGGTGGCTCAGTGGTAAAGAATCTGTCTGCCAATGCAAGACACAGTGGTTTGATCCTTGGTCTGGGAAGATCCCACATGCCTTGGAGCAACTAGGCTTATGCCCAACAACTGTTGAGCCTGTGCTCCAGAGCGGGGGAGTCACAACTACTGAGCCCATGTGCTGCAACTACTGAAGCCTGAGCACCCTAGAACCCGTGCTCCTCATCAAGAGAAGCCACCACAATGAGAAGCCCCTGCACCACAGTTGAGAGCAGCCCCTGCTTGCTGCAACTAGAGAAAAGCTTGCTCACAACCAACACCTAGGACATCTAAAAATAAATAAATTGTTGTACAGTCACTAAATCATTTTTGACTCTTTGTGACTCCATGGACTGCAGCACATCAGGCTCTTCTGTCCTCTATTATCTCCCGGAGTTTGCTTAAGTTCAGGTCCACTGAGTCAGTGATGCTATCTAACCATCTCATCCTCTACCACCCCCTTCGCCTTTTGCCTTCAGTCTTTTCCAGCATTAGCATCTTTATATATATGTGTGTGTGTGTGTGTATATATATATATATATATATATATACTCCCTCTTAAAACGTTGGTTCTATGGGAGAATCAGATCAACCTACGTCCTTTCACTCAGGATACCCTTTCCAGGAATATAACCTTTCTGGCAGGAGCCTCTGTCCTTTCACTCAAAACCCAGAATGTTAGCAACTCTACTTCCTGCTCTAAAATGAGGAGGCCAAGTACAATTTGTGGATATTTTGGAATAAGTTCTTTTTTCCTTCCACATACAATAAATCAAGTGACTGCTGAGTGTTCTGAAATAGAGTGGTTATTGGATAAATTATGTGACACAGCTTTTATCACTGGTAAAGGAAAGGAAAAAAAAACCCTGTAAAACAGAAAGGTCTAAGAAATCATGTGTTGCACTATTATAAACTGTTTGGAACATATAATACTAAAAAGGGATTAGAAAAGAAAAGGGAAGGCTCATTTTAAACAAGTTGAGGGGATGGCATGCTATCCCCAGCTCCACCCCGACCCCCCACTACTCCCTGTCCCAGCCAAGAGCCAAGCAGACTTTGAGAGACTTTGACCCTACCTTCTGATGTCCTGGGAAAGCACCGAGTCTTATTTCAGCATGAACAAACCCTTCTTCGTCCAAAGATACAACTTCACCGTTACCTCCCTCTTTCCACTTTGGAGACGTCAGGTTATGGACCAGCTTAACAGCCGCCGACTTGTGCACAGTGTTTGTATTTGCCCAGTATATTCCAATTTGAAAAGCTTCCTGGAAAAATAATTCCTCAATTATAAAATAGTTTTCTTAACTTTGATATTTTTACCTCAATTCATAGGAATTTTTTCTATTATAGGTCTACCTAGGCAACGACGTCCTTTTTACTTTTTTTTGGTAATGGCAACATACATTTTATTTCACTTCCCAATGCCTTCTTTGAATCACAGTGGAATTTGTATTTATGGAAGGAGGGAAAAAACATCAACCCAAACTGGGACTACCCTATAAATACCAAAGGCTTAGAAACTGAAGGTTTCATTTTGTTTGATAAAAGAATAATATGCAATATTAGGTACATGCAGGTCAACATTCCAATTCCATAAGGTAACATCATATGATTATTTAAAAAAAAAAAAAGAAAAAAATGCAATTGAATAAAGATGTTTATAAACTGGAGCTAAAAGAAAAGGACTCTCAAATTGTTCCATATCAGAAAAACATTTTATTTAGGAATTCCATGTACCCTATTCTCTTACAGATTTATATGCTTTCTTGGAACTGGGCTAGCCTTATCAAGAAAGTTCTCTTGTGATGAAATATAAAATCTTCCTATGAAGTTCTATTTTACAACCAGATTTTTCTCCCCTTGTTAGTAATGATTCTATGTTGTTATCAGTAACAGGTGGGCATCCATGATTATGGACAGGCAAGTCCACTTATAAAGGAAAAGGGGCCCGACAAAAATAGCTGTTCAGAAATCTTCTTATTCATCTTGCAAATCTATGAGAGTTTCTATAAAAACTACAAAAACATCTAGAGGGTAGGTGAGCACAGCATACAGCTCTATATTCTTAACATATTCTGAGTAGACCAGTCCTAATACTTGTCAAACATTCTGTTGAGGAATGGAAATGAGAATGCAACTAGTACAAGTTATCGAATTCAATGATAACTCAAGCATGAATACTGCTGACGGGTGGGAAAAAAAGAGACATCTGAGATGTCTTTAAATATCAAAGAACATTCCATACCCCTTACATATGATTCTAGGAGGACAGTTTTCCACAACTGATTGAGTCTGTTAAGAACATAAATGCAACCTTAGAATAAAAGATGGTTGTTGAAAGAAAGAATTCCTATTAGTTTAAAAGAAGAGTTATAGTACCTGAAAATTAGGAGGGATAATAATTTTGCCAGCAGGAACCTGTAGAACAATCTTCTCTCCCTCAAATAGCCAGAGGTCCCACTTGGACTGATTGATAAGCAGGGCCCAGGGTAGCAATTCTATCAATAAGGTCCTCACATATGGTTTCCAGGCTGACAGCTTCACTCGCATTGGGCTGTCCCACTGGCTCAGTTGCTCATTCCTGTGCCAAATACCACATCCAACAGACTCAATGAAACATGATTTCAGGACTCATGAAATGTGTTTAAGAATTCCAGACACACAACGCTCCTGTATGGTACCTCTTCACATCAGAGTCATGCAATGCCAAATTTGCATCCAGGAGGAAGAAACTTTTCATGCAATTATGTTCTAGATTAAGAATGAAGTAATTTACAGAATACATCTACTAGGAGATAAAAGGTCAGAATGTGACAGATACATGCAAACATCTTTTTTAAAATGTTTTTTAGGGTATCTAACATATTTGTGAACATTCATTCATTTAATATTGAGAACTGTTCATAGAAAACCGGGGCTGGAGAACATTATCTGTCAGAAAGTGAAAAGTTTAAATGAAAGTTGTTCAGTTGTGTCCAACTCTTTGTGACCCCATGGACTATACAGTTCATGGCATTCTCCAGGCCAGAATACTGAAGTGGGTAGCATTTCCCTTCTCCAGGGGATCTTCCCAACCCAGGGATTGAACCCAGGTCTCCCACATTGCAGGCAGATTCTTTACCAGCTGAGCCACAAGAGAAGCCCAAGGATACTGGAGTGGGTAGTCTAACCCTTCTCCAGGGGATCTTCCTGACCCAGGAATCAAACCAGGGTTTCCTGCATTGCAGGTAGATTCTTTACCAACTGAGAGGCTATCAGGGAAGCCCCTTACCTGTCAGAGTCCTTTTTATTATAGGGCCATGTGGGTTGAAGGAACTTCTCTGGCCCGTAGAACTCATCAAGGATCTGAGTAACTGTGCCTCCGGGGTGTATCTTAGTAGCTATCTGCTTAATGAGGGATGTTGAGATGGGAACAGCACAGTGTGAAGGGTCATCCTCTTCTCTAGGAAATGGAAAGGAAAAACAAAAATGATTACCAGATGTATTACAAACCAATGTATGTTTGTTTTTTTTTTTTGAGAGCGAGTCAATTTTTGGTGCTTTAGGGATGAAACAGTTTGGGGAATGATCTGGGATTTCCTCCCTAACGCATGGGTGGAGCGCTCTCATTCCTCTACAGAAATTATGTTGTCAATTAGATTTTCTGATCATCCCTCTTTTTCATTTCTAATGCGGCTGAATTTTATCTTCAACTACGGAAGAAAACAGGAGAACACTAGGCAAGGCAATTTAAAAATAACATTCTCATAAGAAATCACACAAAAAACTCTATCTTTTCTTGCCCCCCCTTGACAGGGCAAGGTACTTTTTCTTCTGAATCTGAGGAAAAAGTTAAGGATTTTCCCAGTACCTTGCTTGAAATGTTAGGTGATGTACAAGGTCAGGTTCTATGTTTTGCAGTGGTTTTTCCTGTCCTTTTCCTGGAATAATTTGTGTTTCACTCAATCCCAGACTCCTTTTCTCCAAATGTATGATAATGGGGTCTGGAAGATGACTCCTCATGATAAAAAGAGGGCTGAACACAATCTATAAAAATAAAAGGACAGAACAACTTTCATATTTGCTTTGTTGCAGTATTCCAGCTGTTTGATGCTGAGACAAACTTGTAATAAATCTCTTCCCTGGGTCACTCTGACCTTAATTTATTTCAGAACAGGAAAGGTCAGAGTTGTATGCCATATTTTAGGATCTGAAAGCACTCACCATTCGCTGCTGCACTTGAGAGCTGGGTTCTAAAGTCAAAACTGTGCACCAGACATAAATAATGGAACTGTTTGAAGATGGCACCTGCACATGAGAGAGAAAAGAGTTCTATTAAACACTGAACAGTTTACTAATTAATCAAAATAAGGCAGAGATATAATATCAGTTTGAATGATAAAAAAGTAAAGTTATTGAAAAAAGCCATTAAAAAAAAAGAATACCTAAGCAAAAACAGACTTCACTATGGCATAAAGTGAATGTGTGGTGAGTCAATGGGGCCAATTATTTCCATAAAGATGAAGGGATTTGTATGTGGAGTGACTGATATAAGAGTGAGTGGGAGAACGAAAGAGAGATTTGTGCTTCGTGGGAATGAAAGTGATGATGGTGGAGATTGAGAAAGAGATAAAAAAAGTAGCAGGTCATCACAAAGCTTCTCAAGTGGGGAGGACACGCTTTTTTCCCTCCCATCCCTTCAAAGCCCTAGAGCAACAGAATCTTTTTCAAGATATAACTCATCTCCATCTGGAAGGGTAGAGTCTTGGCTACAGGAAGTACTGGAACTGATACAAATGTGTTGTTGTGGGATGGGGAGGAAAAAGTTTGAGAAGTAATATTTAAAGTCTTTGCATATTATTTCAGGCCTCCCCTCTTTTGTACCTATCATTTATTAATAAATTAAGTGCTACACTGAATAAAGAACATAATGAGAACTTTACAATTTTAAAGTTGCTCTGTTCTGGACTGTGCTACTACTTGTCACACCTGAATGACGACGCTATACTCAGGGGCCTTGGATTCCAGGCACACGTCTCTCGACCAGTCTTCATCTCCTTTGGCCCTCACACACAACTCAGTCAGTTCGCTGTTTTCTAGTATGTACGAAGGCAATTTCTGTTTGGCTGTGAGGCAGTCAAAGTGTTCCCGAACCACAGCTTGTCCATCTTGACCAATGTAATGCTGAACCACTTTTAATTCTATGCTTTGAGACAAGTAACTACAGATGATCTGTCTTCCACAGATGATAATCTAAAAACAAACAAACAAACAAAAAACAATCAATCAACCCCTCAATCAGTAAGACTTCCATCAATTTAGACTCCATGAACTGGAAACAGAGCAAACTTGGGAGATATCACAGGTTTGGTTTCAGACCACCCACAATAAAGCAAACATCTTAATAAAGAGTGCAATAAGTTGCACTCTTATGCAATACAAGATCTCTGTATAAACTGATAATACAAACAACTTTTAACTCATATGCTGAATTATATTTTATCTTATTCACATTTTTCCTATAGTGTAGAAGCATTTATATTTATAAAACACACAGAATTATCCATTAATCCCAAGAATTATTTAACTTTTCATCCAGTTAAGCATATAATTCAGGGCAGGCATTAAGAAATATTAATATCTCTTTTGGTGGAAACTGATGCAGTAAATACTTTTAGAAAGCAAATCCCTGTGTAATATGAGTTTTCACCATGGTTGAGGAAGACAGGACTTTCTGATACAGTTTTCCTTATTTGTAATATTTTTCCAGGTTATAAAATATATAATAAGTAATACATATATGCCATAGTTAAAGGTCTAAGGATATGATCTAGCTCTAAGGTCTAATTTTATATGTCAACTTGAATGGGCCATTCAAGATATTTTGGTCACACATTACACTGGGTGTGTGTGTGTGAAGGTGTTTCTAGATGAGATTAATATTCGAATTGGTAGACAGACTAAAGCAGACTGCTCTCCCTAACTGGTGGACCTCATCCTAGCAGCTGAAGACCTGAAAGAATGGAGAGCCTGGGTCAGGAGGCAACTCCTCCTGCCTCATGCTTGAGCTGGACACTCATCTGTTCCAGCCTATGGAAACAATTGAAACATCAGCTCTTCTTGGTATGCTAGCCTGCTGGCTTTTGGACTGGAACTTCACATCAGCTCTTCTGGTCTTCCAACCTGCAGACTGCGAATCTTAGGACTTCTCAGCCTCCATAATCATGTGAGCCAATTTATAGTAAATCTCTCTTTCCCCTTCTCTATGTGTGTATGTATATACATACATACAAGTATATGTGTGTGTACACACACAAACACAAAGACACACCCTTTTTGTTCTGTTTTTTTTTTTCCTTTTTGGAGAACCTAATAAGTATTTTCACAAATTATCTCTTATTTTCAAAACCACCACATAAAACAGGTGCTATAATGAGTCCTCATATTAATAAGGAAAAAAACAGAGGCAGAGAGATGTTGAATAATTGGCCTGATGTTACCCCGACTGTCTGGTCCAGAGTCTGATCACTACCCTGATAGTCTGTATCTCATAAAATCAATACCTACCTATTAAGAAAACAGAAACAATATAAAGAGAATAAAGCTTGCTCATCATAAGGTAATGTATTATAGCAGAAACCAGTGGTTCCATTCCAAATAACTTCTTTTTCTTTGTTAGTCTTTCCTTTGCCTTTGCTGTCAAAATCACCGATTTGGTTTAGGCCTCAAGCAGCCCAGTCCTCAGGGAAGGTGGACACCTCGCAAGACCCCTAAAAGCTGTATCACAGTTGGTACATGCTAATCCTGGTAACTCATTCCACCATTGCCAATGATTAGTGGTGAACATGGAGCTCTGTTTTGGCAAATAATACAAAAAGGAAGGCTGCTAAAAGTCTCTGGGAAAGATTTTACTCTTTGATAATAAGGAAGACAATTTGAGAAGAGAAAACCCTCCTTTTTCTCTGCCATGGAAGATATCAGGAGAGGATACAGATTTTGCAGCTATCTTGAGGCCAGGAAGGCAAACTCAAGAGGACAGCAGAGAAGCAGATACAGTACTGAGCGCCTAATTAACTACCCAACACTGAACCTGCCTTAAGATAGGAGCAATAGTATCTGCTTCATTAACTTGCTATCAAGATTAAAAAGCCTATTTTTGTAACATCATGGTGAAAGCATCCTAACTGATACATTTTTCTATGTCATTAGGAGCACTTTGTAACCACCATTAAAAAAAAAACTATTACTTATACAAATTAATATATTAACAATTATTTATGAACTATTATTTATCCCAGACAAATCTGCTAGATTGATAGACCAAAAATTAAAGTCATTGTTACTTCAACTTGCATTACTTGAGTAGTGAGGTTTAGCAATTTCTTGAACATTTATTTTCCAACAGTCTATTTCTCAGAATCTTCTTTAGAAGGAACACGTCTGCAAAAACCAGGCTATGCTCAACTGTTATATTCCCCCTAGATACTCTGGCCATTATAATCTTTTAAAACAATATTTTCAAAATAACAAAACACACACAAGTCAACTGAACTATGAGTCCTAAATCAGCACACAAGATTTTCTTTAGCACATATAGGGGTTACGAGACACTTATGATAAGCCTTATGATGCCATAGCATTGCCTAATTTTGAATAAACATTTGGAAGCGCTGAGGCAGTATTTAACTCTGTTCCTCTTCTGGATGTGTCCAGGCCTGGCAATGTGTGTTCAGTGCTCTTGCTTCAGAACCTTTGGGCCCCATGAGATTTAGGAGAGAATTTGGCTGTCTCTCACAGAAACCACAGAATCTTTGCAACCATCTGGGACTCACTTTGTTTAAAGACAAAGATCCTCTTGGTGGGTTTTTATAGTTTCATTTTCAACCAAAAAGCCTGTTAAATAGGCTTCAAATTTGATAAAAAGAAAATCCTTAAAAGTGGCCAGGGAGGAAAGGCTACTAAGATGAAAGGAAATCCAAAATGGCTGCGCCTTGGAACTCTGCTCTACATGGCTGCTCCCTTGCAGGGTTCAGTGGCAGCCATGCCTGCGTTCCTTCAAAGTGGCAACACTTACAGTGCTGATATTTTGAAAATTATGGTTAGAATTTCAAGATTAATTTATCAGTTGAAGACAGCTACTTAATTTTTTTAATGTAGGGTTTCTCTTTAGTACACATTTCCAGGTTTCACACCACTTCCCCTTTTTCTCCAAAGCCACAAAGATGTGTATTGAAGATTTCTACATATGATTTTACTTAGCAGGTTTCTGAACTCTTATTAGATCAGTGCCAAGAAGAATAGCAATATTAAAAGAATAATTCCAGAGCACCAGATGCACTGGAAAATGATATCTTAACCATGATTAAAAGTGTATGTATAAAGATACAAATATATATACATACATTCATATATGTACATTAAAATTTTTAGAACGGTAAAGCTTTCCTCAATGAAGAGATGGAAAACATAGAAGCAAAGATGTGTACATGAGTAGTTGTATAATGTACAAAGTTTCTGGGAAATTTTGTGTGTGGTCAATTTTTATTGAATTGGAGAAATGAGAAGGGTCTAGGAAAGGAAGGGTACAGGCAACTAAACGTCATTGTTCCAACAAGCTTTAGCCAATTCTCCACTGTCCAGAGGCACGGTACACGGTTAAGGTACATCAGGGAGCTGCACACACTCACCTCCCCAAATGGGGTGTGGTAGTTAGGCAGCTGTGGTTTCTTGTAACTTTCCAGGCCCAGGTGGGATAGAAGGAAAGAAGCCAAGATGTGAGGGAGGCAGGAGTCCACCACGCTCTTCTGGAAGGTTGATACCTATCTTCCTTCCTAACCTGGCCACCTGAGGAATCCTGTGTCTCTGCTGTACTTTAACTAGAGCTAATCTGAATGTTAGTTAATCTACCCTGACCATAGGAAAAAAAAAAATCCAGTTTAAAGGAAGTAATACTTTGTGTGTGGGAGGGTAGGGTGTGGAGGGGAGAGGGGGTAGAGAGAGAGAGAGACAGACAGACAGACAGACAGAGACAGACAGACAGGAACAGACAGAGAGAGACAGGGACAGACAGAGAAGTGGGGGGAGAGAGAGAGAAAGAGAAGAAAGGCTGAAAAACATTGACTGGGAAGGTTTTTTTACAACTTTGATACATGCAGTGGTAGGTCTGAGGTTGCCATGGTGGTCTGCTGAACCTCGTATTACCCAGGTTCAGTATAAACCACTTTCCATTTGCTTGAATTTTAGGTTAACGAATTGTTGTTTTTGTGTTTCACTTTTCCCTGCTCTGCTGAGTTTTTAAAAATGGCTCTAATATAGAGCACAGTCTCAGATGATGATGACAAGAAATGTTAAAACTCAAAATAAGTTACGTGTGTAAGGCCTCCCATGATAGCGGGAATGTAAAATGGATTTTCCCAGTTCCTGTGGGAGAAGAAGACACCTCTTCTCCAAAAGGTAAATGCCATGTGAGGGCCGCTTATGCTTCCATTATTTCTTTCCACATATCCCTTTCCTGTTTGGCTAGACTTGACCTTTTTTTTTTTTTTTTTTTTAAGAGTATTTATTATAAATGGGTAAGAAGCAGAGAAAAGTGTGAAAGGCATTCTCCCCCACACCCAGAAAAGGATTATTAACATTTAACAGTACAAATAACATTTGGAAAAGTCCTGAAATGTGATTTGGCACCAGATGCCTTAAAATCTATATTTGGCATTAACAGAGAGAGTGATTAAAAGAATTCCTTAAACTCTCAATGCACGGAAAATTTTTTTAGTTCTGATTTGAACCCTTCATAAATATTTAAGGTTTAAAAAATGCTAATAGTTTGAAAAACTCATGAAGTCGGCAGATGTTTTAGGAAAAATATATATTTAGTTATTTAAAAGATTAGCATAGTAGCAATAAGACTCTGGTAAGTCAAAACAGTGAGTTTTGTCTAAGAAATAAAGTATATCTTTTTAATTTGGAAATATGCATCAAGCATCACAAAAATATTCATATCCTTTGGGCAGGTAATTTAAATTTTATAGCAATTATTTTAAGGACAGATACAGAAATGTGGACATATATTTATAAAAAAGATATTTATTGCAGGATCTATTACAGTGACCAACTGGACATTAACTGAATGTTCAACAGCAAGGAAATGTCTAGGTGTATTTCGATATACCATATGGCAAATCACTAGGCAACCATTAAAGGGATAACTCCAGGAATTTTAAATAACAGGAGAAAATAAACATTACATAAAGTTAAAAGAAGAAACAAGTTGAAAAATTATGATTACAGTTCAATTTCACTCAGATGGTAAGGAATCTGCCTGCAATGCTGGATGACCTGGGTTTGATCCCTGGGTTCGGAAGATCCCCTGAAGGAAGACATGGCAACCCACTCCAGTATTCTTGCCTGGAGAATCCCACGGACAGAGGAGCCTGGTGGGCTACAGTCTACAGGGTTGCAAAGAGTCAGACACAACTGAGCGACTAAGTACACACAGTCAGATTTCGAGTTGTTTCAAAGAAAAAAAGGTACCAAAGTAATAACAGAATATATTTTTTGGTTGGTTGATTTATGAGTAAGTTTCATTTTCTTCATGAGGCTTTTTGTGTTTCCAGATATATTTTATAATAGTTAACATAAAAATAACAGTGTGAACTAGTATTTATTGGGTGTTTTCTATTATAAAAGGAATATGAAGCATAAAACAGTTAAGAAATTTGCTTAAGGTCATATAGGTAATAAGTACAAGGGCTGAGAGATCTTTTACAATCAGAAAAAAGGTAGGTAAAACTTTGTAAGAATTAAAAAAATGTATTTTTCATGACAAATTTTTTTGACTTATGGTATATACTGTTGCGATAGTTATCTACTCAGGTACAGTGTATATACTAATGTATCCTGAAATCTAATATCAGTTCTTGAAAGTAATATCTATGGCAAGAATGAGGTGTCTGTATGTAGCAACACAAAAACACATGAGTGTTGCTCATGCCTGGAAATATTTCATTATTGTAATAATAACTGAAGTTCATTGGGTTATGACAGTGGGCCAGGCACTAGTGTAAGCACTATACATATACAAACTTATTTAATTCTCACACCTACTTTACGAGGAAGGCACTATTATTATTCCCATTTTACAGATGAGAAAAGTGATCACAATGGTAAGTAGTAGCTAGCAAGGGTGCCTGTGACTTTAACCATCAGGACATATCTTTAAAACATTTCTCCACAGAAGGACCCTGCCACTCCACTCATTGGTAAATGTCCTCTGAACTCTGAACACAGAGCTGAACGAACTGGAAAACTTCAGACCAGAGCTATGGTAGTCAAAGCATCTGAGAACTTGTTAGAAATACAAATTCTCGTGCTATACCCAAGAACTACTGAACCTGGAACTCTAGGGGTGGGAATCCAGCAACCTGTGCTTCATTCAACAAACCCTCCAAGGGATTCATTCAGACACATACTCAAGTTGAAGCCTAGAGGGAGAGAAACTAAGGGGAAATATGCTAATTCCTCATGTTTTTGGAAGGCTTAATATAGAGGAGAGGCAACAAGTTGCGTGCTTCCTGTGTATGCCTCTCAAGTTCTGAGGAATAGTAAAAACTGGCTAAATGGTAACAGATCTTGGCTCAAAATTAGGAAAGAATTTCTTATTTCATTAATATCTGGAAGTAACCGACAACGGAAAGAGCTGCCATGTGAGAGAATGAGACTCTCGTTCAGAGTATTCAAACAAATGCTCTATGACCATTTCTCAGGCACGCTGATGAATGGGGAGGTAGACAAGGCATTCTTGAGAGATCGTGAGTGACGGAATCAGGAAACCAGTGGGTGCTGGGCAGATGTTTGTTGAGAGCACGTCCATGTAAGCAAGGTCTGAGGGAAGACGGGAGAAACGATTCTTGTTTTTAAGACTTTCCAGTTCAAAGCCCACACTAGCCATGCTGGTCTCCTCCTGAGTCCTTGGGTAAGATCCATTTGTCCAATATTTGTATCTTTGTTTATCCCATACTGCTGAGTGGGGATGCCCTCTCTTAATCTCAATTCAACATGCTTTGTAAAGCCTAGTTCAGGTCAAATCTTCTTAGTGAAACCTCTAAATTCCCTTCACACTTACTGTCAGCCGTACACATTGTTGGGTTTACATAAATTTATGTGAATTTCCACTTTGAGAGCAAAGGTTGTGTCACATACTTAGGGTCTTCTGTTATACCCTGTTCTACAGGAGGCAATCAACAAATACTTGGGGAAATGGTCGGCTGATGGGGAACACTCTTCCACGCTTCTGAGACTCTGCTGCTACTGTACTCTTCTCACTTGTTGCTCTCAATAATGAGAGCACGAAGTCCGGCTCCCTGATTAGGTGCAGACCAAGAATGCACACGGGACGGGTCCTACTGTTCACTTTACCGGTTGCCTCCTGCTTGCCCCCTGGCACACAGCAGTGAAGGGGCCCCAGGTGCTCAATACAGAAAGCTCCCTTTTTCCTTTTCCAGGCACTGGTGCTGTGTCTATCACGTCTTCAGTTCACATAACCTTTGGATAGATTGTTACAATCCAGATGCAGATGTATATGTTAAAACTCTTACGACAAATCCAGTTATTATGTGTGCAGTGAAGCCAGTTTTCAAATTTTAATACTTCCTTTTTTTTTCTTTCTACTCTTGTCATGTGCTCCATGCTTGAAAAACATCTTTTAAAAACCACATTTTCACATCTTAAGAACACAAAAAAGTGTCAGATACTCCCCCCCCCCCGACTTTGCAGTCTTAGAACTTCAAAAACAGCCAAAAGGAAGTTTTATAAAATACGTAAAAATATGTGCTGAGAGCTGAGGTTTTATAAGCCAAGAGTAAGACTGCAGTGAATTTTTACTGTAGTTAATATTAACTCCTAGGAAAAGAACGCTTGCTGGAGACCCAGGCCCACTCTGCCATGGGAGAGAACCTCGATACTTTCTTGCAGGTTACTCTTGCATGCCTGAGAATCAACTCCTGGTTATCCACTGCTGGACTATCCAGAGTCCCCACCATCCTTGGCTTCTTTTCCTTCTCAATAAAGACCCTTTGGCCATTTCACAGCTCATTAGCACCTCCACCAGAAGGTAGGTGGTGACAGGGAGAAGAGGTGAAATGAAAATCAGTAAATTTTACTGCTCGTTAGCAGCTCTTGTAAAAGACCTGGGACAAGGGTACGAAGCCATCAGCATCATCAGGATCAACAACAAACACTTAGTAAGTGTGCACACGCATGGCTGGAGTAGGCACAGCTAGGAAGAGCTCTGCGATTTTTTTTTACGATTGTTATTTTCATCTCTTTAAGTTTCCCTTCCATTATAACATCCAATGATTCAGAGTCGTCTGGGCCATGGACACACAAGAACTTACCTGTTTCTGCACGCCGCTGACTTGCTGAGCCTTGATGATGAGTGAAGCAGTTCGACCCTTGTACTGAATAGTTCTAATAAATGTCCCCGCATGGTCCACACTGAAGGGCTCTGACCAACGCCAGTTGCCCCAACCTTCAATACAGATGTGTAACAGCTGGAGAGAGAAACAAGAATTGTCATAATGCCAAAAGTGCCAACAAAAATCTAGTCCTAAAATGAAAGTCTCATTGCTGGAAAACCTTCCTATTTGTAATACTTAGCATCTGTTTTCTTTCTAACCTGCATTATTCATCCACTTCCAGCTTATTCAACCAGGCTAAGAATAGCAAATATGCCACATAGAGTCAATGCGGTTTTCCAGATCACATTTTAAACCTTCTTAAAAATAACTGTCCTATCAAATGGTAAAAGGGCCTGTTGAACATTTGAGGAAAGACTGTTTCATTCATCTGGAGGACAAGAAGGCTGAAATGTGAGATCAAAGAATCATGGTCTTGGCTGATAGCTTATTCCTTCCTCTGGCTAGACAGTAATTAAAGCTAAATTTGGTTTGTAGCATTATTTTTGACCCTAAATTGCCATTCTTTATTTTTCCTTTTGATAAAGAACAAAATAGCAATCTGAGAATGCAATTCATTTAATATATTCATTCTCCTTATGAGATCACATATATCATATTAGAAATACCTTTAACATTTTGAATGTCTGTTCTATTCTTTTTCTTAGTATGTATTTATTGTAATTTTTACCAGTTGAGTCCCTGATCCACATTCACGTTTATTCACATAGTATTGCCACTTTTAGTAATACTTAGATTTCTTTCATGGACATCAAATACTTTCTATTTCTACTGCTACCTATTAACTGCAATTAAGTATTCCAAACTTAAGTTCACTAACTAAAAAGGCATTCCAAAACAACAATGACTGTTTCTTTAGGATACATGTTTAAATGAAAATAAATAATGTTCTTGTTGTTCAGTCACTAAGTCGTGTCCGACGCTTTGCGACCCCATGGACTGCAGCATGGCAGGCTTCCCTGTCCTTCGCTATCTCCCCGAGTTTGCTCAGACTTATGTCCATTGAGTCAATGATGCCATACAGAAATAAAACTGACATTTTAGGAAAAAGGTTTAGATAATATATAAACAATATTTCCCTTCATATCATATATAATTTTTAAAAGAGCTAACAAAGGTTAATCACATGAAACATTTTCCAACTAACAGAATAAATAAAACTTTGAAACCATTATATAAGAGCTATCATAATGGGCTCTTAAATACATTAAGGACTTCATGAGAATTGCCATAATAATAAAAGTCTTTTGATAGCAACATTATTTTTTAGTTTAAACATTAAGAGGAACCCTTATAAAGTGCTTAAACTTGAAAATTTCCCAAGGTCATTGTTCATCATAATGTAACATTTGGTGGAAAATTCAGAGAGAGATTTTTTGTTTTGTTTTTAAATATCTTAAAATATTTTTAAAAATCTGGTAACTCATCTCCCTGCTTTTAATATGGCTCCACTCAGTTCTTCTTCCATACAACTGCCAGTGATCTTGTGAAATCAAAAGGCTACCAGTCAGATGATTTCTAAAAAAAGAAGTCTAACAGCAAAAAAAAATTAAAAAAAAAAAAAAAAAATCCTGGACGGCAAATAAAATACCTTTAGGGAAAATTTGGTTTTATATACAGTCTTCAACATAAAAGTACCAGAGTATCTTTGATGTTTAAATATTAGTTACAGGGAAAAAAAAAAAGAAAAACAATAGTGGTGTTTGGAACCACTTCAGTTTTTGTAGCAGCAACTGGGAATACAGCTCAGGGTACACACAAAACTAAAAGAAACAAAGAAAGTTGTTTTCTTTGGAGAGACTAGTAGCTGGAAATGACAAAAACTAATGAGGCAAGGTACTTAAGGTCAAGCTCAGCTGTATTTTTCTTGAAAATTCCATAGCCTCTAAAGAAAGTTTTAATGTACACAGCGTAATTTTAATTAAGGAGTGTTCACATTTGCATACGAGCTCAATCTTAGGTAGCTGTTCACTCTGTGTGCACAGCGTTTAATGATGAATGTCACCAAGGAATATGCTGTCAGGTTTTGCTTGGCAGCTATTTGTTCTCAAAACGTTGGCACATATATCATATATATTGTCTTTGAATTATGAAAATTCAGATATGTTTGGAGTTAGTGCACACAGAGAAGTTAGGTGGGAGAAAAATATGATGTTTCTCCCCACCTGTATGACCAACAGAATATTTGTAATGTCTGGCCTGCAGTTAAAAAGCATTTAAATATCACTGGCAACTACATGTATATATAAGTTAATAGGAAAGGAATGACATTCCTTGGAGAGAAAAATCTACAAAAAGGAATTCAGGAGGCCTAGCAGTACTTCAGCTGTAGAACCCCAGTACTTCAGTACAGTGCCCAGTACTTCCCCTGGGCACTAGGCAGGGTGCTCAGGTATCCCTGGACATCAAATGAGGGTGGAAAATCCTGTACCTGTTGGACTGACTCACTAAATTTCACTGTTATAGGTACTGAGAAGTCTCCATTTAATAACAAATACCCATATGTCTATTTTTATTTCTATACCAAAGAAACTATAAAATCAGGCATAAAAATGTGAAATTTGTATTAGATTGCCTAATCCTAATGAGACTTGTTTCTATTATTCATCCAATGCATTTTTATTAGTCAGATACTATAAGGAAGGCAATATGTGAAAGACTATGGAGGGCATAAAAAAGAGCTTTGGTCTTTATTCCACAAGGAGCTTAAGATCTTACAGGAAAACTAAGGCCTGTATAACTAACCCACAAGAGGCATTAAGAGAGGTACACGCTGATACAGGAGTCTGGAAGAGAGAGGGCTTGTTCAGGTTGCTGTGATTATGAGAGCTTCCTAAAGCATTTGGGCCTGAGAATTTGGGTAGGACTTCAATTGGTAAAGATGACAGTCACTGGCCAAGGAGGACAATCTGAGAGGTGAAGTCAGAAGGTTTGCTTGGGGCAAAGTTCATAGTCTCAATTGGCTGGAGAAGAAGAAATATGTCAAAAAAAGAGTGAGGATAAGGTCTGAGAAGCAGATCTAGATGGTGGCCAGCCCTGATGATTTGCTGAGCTACGGAATTTGTGCTTTATTCAGGAATTAGCCTTGTGTACAGATAAGCGATGTGTTGAAAGGATGGTGAGAGCCGAGTGTGGAGGGGTCTGGACAACTGCAATAGAATGAGAGCAATGTGGGCCAGAAACAGGAGAGAGGAAGTATTGGCCTTAACAAAATATCACTATCCATTCTGTCTAGAGCCCACGGTGTCTTTAACGTTCTCTTAACAATTTGGAAATTTTCTTTCCCCTTGTTTCCATTAAGTTTCCCTTTCAGATTCACTTCCTTCACCATCTTTCTTTTCCATTCAGCTTTTTCACTCTCTGTGGCCTACTTAGCTAGTGTCTAATTTTTTACACTGGGGGGGAAAACAGTCAAATAAGAACCACTCTTGTTTGAACTTTTCAGTGGGAAATGAAATGAAGTATAAGGCAGGTTGTACAGTAGCCACACTCAATGGAAGGCCCCAAGGGGCTACACTGACATTTTTTTCTAGCAGACTGCCCTACTCCAGGGCCACATTGGCAGCAAGATCAAATTCCACTGAAGACTCCAAATGGGAGCACAGAACTTTCCACTCATTTTTTTCAATAAAAAATAAAACTTAAAACTGAATTACTGATCAGGGGCTTGGGGATCAGCTCTCAGGACCACCCACAGTCACATCCAAAGGGAGAATTCCTGACTCGACAGATTACAGAGGAAAGAAAAACAAAATGAAATCTAGGATAACAGGGTACACCAAGGAAGAGGAAGCGGGGGGGGGGGGGGGTGTTAAGAAAAAAATTTAAATGATATCTGAAATATAAATGAAAGTACTAGATACTTTTCTTTGACCTTTATTTCACTATTCATTTAAAAATTGTTATCAAGATGCTTTGTACCTAATCAGAAATTGAAAATTTGTCTTCAGAGTCATTTGCATATTTTTTGTACTTTATAGTAATTTATTGTACAGTAATATGCAATGTTCCAAAAAGAAACTGAAAATCTAAATAATGTAAACATATTCCTCCAATGTATTTTATTCTTGACAGAAATTTTAGTTCTGAAAGTTATGTGAAATGCAAGTGAAAGAAACTACTGAATATATGCTTGTAGTAAATATATAGTATATAATATATATTAATATATACAAAAGCTTAAGCATCATATTTGTTTTTTAAACTTCTAAACTCATATCTATATCCTAAGAGCCTAGTGTACAGTAGGCACTGAATGAAATAACTGTTGAATAAAAAATCAGGATTTTTGAAAAATAACCAAAATAACCCAAAGCAGATATCAAAAAATTTTAGTGGTGATATTTGGGCATAAAATATCATAAAATGAGAATGAAATCAAAATATTCAGAAACAATTTCTATTTTGAGTGACCTTTCAATACAGATTTGCTTTACGTGGATAACAATACTAGATTAAGCTACACATCAATGAAATCCCTAAAATCTATAATTCAGACACTGCAACATGATACTAAAGCATAAAGTAGACCCTAAATGATATGTACTAGGTAAACATGCAAATGAAAATTAAGTTAAAATATGAACAAATTCTTGTCTATCCAAAATAACATATAAAAAGCTACAGATCAAATTAAATAGATCAAAGCTAGATTGCTTGTTTAGAATGCACAAGTGGAACTGACAGTACACTTCACATCAATAAACTAACATGAAAACAAAATGAAATATGTTGCTCATTATTGCTTTTTTAAGGCCATTGAATTTCAGGATGTTCAGAGTATCTGAAATAATGCTAGAAAATATCTAGATAATTGCTAATCCTTGGTGTCACTCTGATTCAATATTAGAACTCTTAGGACTCTATATCTCCTTTTTATATTTATAGAGCACAACCTAAAAGAATGATAAAGTAGAAATAAATCAATTTGAATTATTTTCTAGTGGACAACTTGGATTCTTTGATGCAGTATATTTTGGAAGAAAGAGGAGAAAAAAAAAGATTTCCAAATCAACCTTTCAGGGGGTGATATAATGGTCACTGTCATCACACAAGTATCAATGACACAAAAGATGATAGCTTACACGTAGGTTTTCTCTCAAGACTGTTTGCATTACATGAAAGCTACAAATTCTGTGCAATTGCGTAAAGCAACCTCTTACAGGAGAAGGGAAACCTGGCACGCTCAAAAAATGGTTAGAATGAAAATTGTACCTGGAGAGTAATCTTTCTATCAAAAATCTAAGCTTCAGATACTCACTGGACTCCTCAATTCTAAACAGGAATTTATCTTGATATAATAATTATAGACATGTGCAAAGATCTACCTAGATGTATGTTTATTCCAGCACTGTTTTAATAATGAAAATATGGCATTACTAGGTTATTAGTCAAATAAAATATAGCAAAAACAATAATACCTATCAGTTATTAGACATATACTTTGGGCTTTCCTGGTGGCTCAAACGGTAAAGAATCTGCCTGCAATGCAGGAGACCTGGGTTCGAACCCTAGGTCAGAAGGGCCTCTAGAGAAGGGAATGGTGACTCACTCCAGTATTCTTGCCTGGAGAATTCCATGGACAGAGAAGCCTGGCGGGCTACAATCCATGGGGTTGCAAAGAGTCAGAGTGATGACTGAGCGACCAACACTCACTTTTTCTTTCACTTTCATGTGTCAAGCAGTGGGCTAAGTGCTTTTTATACATGCTCTTATTTATTCCTTAAAATAATCTTAGGTGGGAGATACTTCTATTTTATGAATGAAAAAGCAAGCTGAGCTAGAGAGAGGCCACAGTGCTCAAGAAGGCAAGGTTTAAGATTTGAACTGAAGTGTGCTTACTAAGAATCTCTCTTCTTAATCAGGCTTATACTATAGAATCCTCTGAAACTATTGAAAAAAAAAATCGCAGCATGAAAAAAATGAACAATTTTACTCAGCCAAAGATTAACCAGAAAAATTCGCATTACAAAAAGATATGTGCAATATATACCTCATTTTTATAAAATGAACAAAAAGTATACACGTCTATTCCTAAAGGGAGAAAAATGGCTAGAAAATATACCAGAATGCTAACAGTGGTTATCTTGGGGATGTGAGCTTTAACTTTACTTTTTATGCGTGTGTTTTGTGTGCTTTTATGTAATTTCCAAATTTCACACTATAATATGTATTACTTTGCAATCAGATAAAAATTAATGTTATTAAAATCAAAAAAGTTCAACAGAAAGCATACAGAGCCTTCAAGTAAAACGAAATTAGACATTTCTATTTTAAAAACTCAAATTCAGCTTCCTGCATGAAGTCTCCCCACCTGTCCTGGTCAGTGTCACAGATTTACTATTTGCTCTGTTGGCATTTTGCTGAAAGGGTGACTGAGACTCAGTTCATTTCTGAGGCCTCCATCACTGCTCTTCACACAAGGTCTGGCTTGCTGTATTACTTACTCATATGATTCCTCGGCAATTTAATGAAATTATTTGAGGGTTTTTTCCCCCCTAAAGCAAAAGGTTTTTCCCCTCAATTTAGCAAATATTTTCAGGATTCATATCTACTAAATGCTCACCATAAGCCAACTAACTGTACTATACATGGTGGTGGTGGTTTAGTCGCTAAGTCGTGTCTGCCTCTTTTGCGACCCCATGGACTGTAGCCCACTAGGCTCCTCTGGCCATGCGAATTCCCAGGTAAGAGTACTGGAGGGACTTGCCATTTCCTTCTCCAGGGAATCTTCCTGACTCAGGGACTGAACCCATGTCTCCTGCATTGGCAGGCGGATTCTTTACCATTGAGCCATCAGGGAAGCCCACATGGTGGAGAGAGAGACAAATGAGATGCACACTAAAATTCTCACAGTATAGTGGGAGAGAGATTTAACAAGAAAAAGTATAGTGTAAAATTTATGAGAGGAAGAAAAAATTGTAGGACTCTAGAAGCGACTTAGCAGCAGCAGCAGCAGAGTTATTATGCTTGCGTGTGTCCTAAGTTGCTTCAGTCGTGTCTGACTCTTTGCGACCCCATGGACTGTAGCCCATCAGGCTCCTCTGTCCATGGGATTCTCCAGGCAAGAATACAGGAGTGGGTTGCCACACCCTCCCCCAGGGGACCTTCCCGACCCAGGGATCAAACTCTTGACTCATGTCTCTTGCATTGGCAGGGGGGTTCTTTACCGCTAGCGCCACCTGGGAAGCCTTATTATGCATGGAGAAGTTAAACAAGTGACTAGAGATTGACATATTTTACTTATCCAAGGAAATAACATGAAAAAAGATACTGGAATAGAATAAAAGACATTTTTGTTATTTCTCATAAACAAAAGCAGGTGACAGCTTAACTTGGATTGGTTTTTCTTGTACAAAATTCATGTCTTAAAAAACCACACTGACTGCATTACAAACAAGTCATAAAAGTAGCATACTATAGCTTTAAGTAGGGAAAACCATTAGACCATTCAGGTATGACCTAAGTCAAATCCCTTATGATTATACAGTGGAAGTGAGAAATAGATTTAAGGGACTGGATCTGATAGATAGAGTGCCTGATGAACTATGGACGGAGGTTTGTGACATTGTACAGAGACAGGGATCAAGACCATCTCCATGAAAAAGAAATGCAAAAAAGCAAAATGGCTGTCTGAGGAGGCCTTACAAATAGCTGTGAAAAGAGAAGCGAAAAGCAAAGGAGAAAAGGAAAGATATAAGCATCTGAATGCAGAGTTACAAAGAATAGCACGGAGATATAATAAAGCCTTCCTCAGTGATCAATGCAAAGAAACAGATGAAGACAACAGAATGGGGAAGACTAGAGATCTCTTAAAGAAAATTAGATATACCAAGGGATCATTTCTTGCAAAGATGGGCTCAATAAAGGACAGAAATGGTATGGACTTAACAGAAGCAGCAGATATTAAGAAGAGGTGGCAAGAACACAGAAGAACTGTACAAAAAAGATCTTCACGACCCAGATAATCACAATGGTATGATCACTGACCTAGAGCCAGACATCCTGGAATGTGAAATCAAGTGGGCCTTAGAAAGCATCACTACGAACAAAGCTAGTGGAGGTGATGGAATTCCAGTTGAGCTATTTCAAATCCTGAAAGATGATGCTGTGAAAGTGCTGCACTCAATATGCCAGCAAATTTGGAAAACTCAGCAGTGGCCACAGGACTGGAAAAGGTCAGTTTTCATTTCAATCTCAAAGAAAGGCAATGCCAAAGAATACTCAAACTACCTCACAATTGCACTCATCTCACACGCTAGCAAAGTAATGCTCAAAATTCTCCAAGCCAGGCTTCAGCAATATGTGAACTGTGAACTTTCTGATGTTCAAGCTGGTTTTAGATAAAGGCAGAGGAACCAGAGATCAAATTGCCAACATCTGCTGGATCATGGAAAAAGCAAGAGAGTTCCAGAAAAACATCTATTTCTGCTTTATTGACTACGCCAAAGCCTTTGACTATGTGGATCACAATAAACTGTGGAAAATTCTGAAAGAGATGGGAATACCAGACCACCTGATCTGCCTCCTGAGAAATCTGTATGCAGGTCAGGAAGCAACAGTTAGAACTGGACATGGAACAACAGACTGGTTCCAAATAGGAAAAGGAGTACGTCAAGGCTGTATATTGTCACCCTGCTTATTTAACTTCTATGCAGAGTACATCATGAGAAACGGTGGGCTGGAAGAAGCACAAGCTGGAATCAAGATTGTTGGGAGAAATATCAATAACCTCGGATATACAGATGACACCACCCTTATGGCAGAAAGTGAAGAAGAACTAAAAAGCCTCTTGATGAAAGTGAAAGAGGAGAGTGAAAAGTTGGCTTAAAGCTCAACATTCAGAAAACGAAGATCATGGCATCCGGTCCTACCACTTCATGGGAAATAGATGGGGAAACGGTGGAAACAGTGTCAGACTTTATTTTTTCGGGCTCCCAAATCACTGCAGATGGTGACTGCAGCCATGAAATTAAAAGACGCTTACTCCTTGGAAGGAAAGTTATGACCAACCTAGACAGCATATTTAAAAGCAGAGACATTACTTTGCCAACAAAAGTCCGTCTAGTCAAAGCTATGGTTTTTCCATTGGTCATGTATGGATGTGAGAGTTGGACTGTGAAGAAAGCTGAGTGCTGAAGAATTGATGCTTTTGAACTGTGGTGTTGGAGAAGACTCTTGAGAGTCCCTTGGACTGCAAGGAGATCCAACCAGTCCATCCTAAAGGAGATAAGTCCTGAGTGTTCATTGGAAGGACTGATGCTAAAGCTGAAACTCCAATACTTTGGCTACCTCATGTGAAGAGTTGACTCATTGGAAAAGACTCTGATGCTGGGAGGGATTGGGGGCAGGAAGAGAAGGGGATGACAGAGGATGAGATGGCTGGATGGCATCACTGACTCGATGGACATGAGTCTGAGTGAACTCTAGGAGTTGGTGATGGACAGGGAGGCCTGGCGTGCTGCGATTCATGGGGTTGCAAAGAGTTGGACACAACTGAGAGACTGAACTAAACTGAACTGACTGATAGCTTTAAATCTTTGTGCAAACAATTTACTGTCAATATAATGTGGAAAGTTAACTTTATATTATGAACTCATTGGCTTACATTCTTCTAATAACCCATGGGATTTTGATCCTGCAAAGGAAAAGAGTCAAACTGGAACAAAAATCATTGTTTCACGTCAGATCTTGCTCTCAAAGCAGCCATGTGTGCAGATTCTTGGGGATGAAGAGAGGTGAGAGTTAGGGAGAGGACCTGCCTGAGAGAGGATGGTACAGAAAGGGAGGCTGAAGAGGCAGTGAGCTCTTAGGTCAGGAATTGCCACTTATTTTCACAGCACCAGTCATCAATAAACACCAGAGTGTGAAGCATTAAAGGCAATGAAACATAGTAACTGATAGATGTTTGGCTGTTTGAAATTATGCTGTTCACTATCTGGCTGGTCTTTCTATATATATTCAGAAATAGTAGCTACCAGGAAACAACAGATTCTAGCAGCACCCCACTGTTTATTTTTATGAATGGTTATCACAAGGCAAACACTGATGAAGGAAGAGTCAGGAAAAAATAAACAAAAAAACAGTTGCGTGAATGAAGCAAACTGTAGCTCTGCATGACTTTTGACAATTCACAATAACAAAGAAGCATGGGAGGATGTAGAAACTTTCACCTGTGTATACTTGAGATATTAGGAAATGCCAGCTGGAAAATGGGAAGTAGAACAGGAGTTGACTTTATTATCTGGCCTTGCAGCTGGAGAATAAAAATCACCATTCCTCAAATAATATAGTATAACAAAGGGCAATCCATAATATGATATAATCATTAATAAATAGCAAAAAGGACATAAAAATAAGCCATGAGACCTTTGAAAAGATACTGCAAAGCAAAGGAAAAAGCATATGACTGACATTTACATACTAGAGAGAAAAATAAATTAAAAAAAAACAAAAAGAAAAAGTCAGGTGAAGAGTAGTGGCACTTTTATATATTATCTACAAAACTATGATGCTTAATGAGTATTCCTTGCTAAAAAGCTACCTAAATAGAAATTATCTAAATTAGAGAAAAATAATTCACTTCACAATTTTTTTTTTTTCAAAAAGATTTAAGGAGCAAATTTTCTCATTAGTTAAAATACAATGCTATGTATAAATTTCGGGGAACATATTAATCGTGAAATCAGATATAAATGTACACAGTAAAAAAAAAGCATGAAATGATATATAGGCTTGTTTTAAAAAGGTCATTTCAACATTACACATATCTGTTGTTTTCATGTTTCTAAAGCGCATGGGCTTCCCTATATTTAAACGACATACAACTGGAAAAACAGGAGCTGTGACACTAATAGCTGCCTTAAGTCCAGAACTGTGTGATAGTCTTTGAGGCTGTTCATCCTTAATGCTACCATAAGAGGCTGAAAAGTAAAAATTCAGAGAAATTTTACATGTATGCTTGTGTGTCTATACAGAAAAGGGTAGTCTGTCTATAAAATAGGAAATAATTCACTTTAAAAAAATAATTAAATAAAATAAATACAAACAATAATTGCTTAATTGAGTGACACTAATAGTCAGAAGATTTTGGTGCTGGGTAGACATACTCTTGACAGAATGATAGTGAATGATTGTCATGCTCATGGTTGAACCCAGCTCCTCAGTGAAAGAGATAAGGGTAAGTTGGATCGAAACAATAAAGAATACTTTAGGTAAGCTGAGAAATGGAAGCCAATAAGGTAAGCTGGAGACACTGTTTGATAGTCATTCAGACTTGGATAAATGTTCTGAGCTTGTGAGCCAGATTGTCAGTTCTTGTTTGTTTGAAAATCAATTTTGACTAAATACAAATATAAACCATGGAGGAAATCTAACAAAAATTTGAATAAAATTGTTCTTTTAAATTTTCTTTTAAAATGTTCATTCACCATTTAGCAAAATTTAGTTGAATGTAAAATAGAAGACATGCCAACATGTGTTCTAAGAAAAGATCAGGTAGTTCTATGCAATCTGTAACTTATTTTCAGTCATCATGGCCATTTAGACAATTAAAATTGTTACGCCTAATTTTTAATTAGAAAAAAAAGAAGTCAACAGATGGGATACAAAAGACATCCAAAATTTTTACAGTTATTTATTTTCATTTAACTAAACTGCCTTGCCATACTAAGAAAACATTTTTGTAAAGGTTAAATAAAGTATTTTATGGCAACCGCTGCTTCTTAGTGCCTGTGTAACAAGAAACATGAGCCAGCCAAAGTTGTGCAAGTTGGTTTTCTTTCCCAGTAAGGGAATGTGGTATCTAAGACCTTGTCCTAACTCATTTAATCCCCAAGTGTAAGTCAAGCAAGTCAAATATGAACTAATGCCTGAAGGGAAGTCCCTGACTCCAAAAGTATGGATTATTTCACATTTATCTTAAAAATCTGCTCTCAGAGTTCTTAAAATTCACTAACTTGGCAAGTCAGGAATTATCATGAGAAATGAAATAATTTCATAACTATGAAGTCATCCAACATTCCATGCATCTGACACTCATTGGGCTTGGCCATGTCTTGGGCATTATTCTGACCTTTAGATAATAAGCTCTTCAATATCCTGCTCAGCATGGAAATAATTAAAAAGTGCCACAGTGTAATAGGTATGCCATTGTCTTTAACAGAGTTAATGCTTTTGTTACACAGGCTTGTGGTAATACGTTATGATTAACCGCAATCACATTCTGAATGCTGAAATCTTTATAACATTCTTAATCAGTATTTCCCATTACTTACAAATGGCAAAATACCATGCTTTAATGGTCCAGCTGCATTCCCTTTCTCCAAGCACTCTGTATTAAAATTCACATTTCAAATTAGTTCAGTCAAGGACCTTTATGTTTAGACATCAAGAATTCACATTTGCAGAGCACTAGCTTGTGAAAAGCCTTTGAGTGTCTTGTAAAAAGCTTAAGGAAACCTCAGTACATTTTTCTCCAAAGCTATATTTCAATATCGAAAATTTATTGCCAGAGAAGGGATGGCGAGACCATTAGCAGCACCAGTAGTCACTCCTCTGGGTGCTTCACAGTTGAAACAATCCCCAGTTGTGCCCTTTTGTGAAGGCTTGTACAAAACTCTAGAAATCAGTCCTGGGACTGGATAAAGTGTCTTATCACAAACTGTCTTTGCTACTTTCTTGTGGAAGACTTCACAAGTCTTAACAAGGTCACAATGCAACCATTTCTACATAGTGACTGAAATATACAGGAAAAAGAAAAAAAAAACTAGACTCCAAACTTCTTCCTCTCATTTAAATAGAGTAAATGTATTTACCAACAGAAAATGAAGAAATTCCAAACATCTCTATCCACTAGATATTTAATGACCAAAACTGCCAGGGTCCCGTTTACTGGTGACTTCAACAAGGCACTATAACCTTCCTCAGAGAATATAAGTTTCTTGGAACCTCTCAGGAAACCGAAAATATTTGACGAGAGAAAGGTGAAGAGACAGAGTCTACAAGTCTTACTATTTTGCTGTTTCAATGACTGCTTAGAACTAAAATAAAAAAGCAGTTGATGGTGACTGGATAGTAGGTCCCGGGTACTCAAATGGAGTTAGTGTTTACAGAATATTTTGGATTGAAATCCTTGCCAGATGGTCCTAAGAACTGTTTACCTCACTGTTGATTTTAGCTATCTTAATGTCAGCAACAATAAAAGAAGCTTGTTACTGCCACTGGGGAGCAAAGGCACACAGTCCTTCCATCCCAAACGGAACTGCTCGTTGCGGACAGCTGTGCGCTACGCAACAGTAAGGGCGATAATGTAGTTTACGGGAATCTATTTCCATGATTAGAGAAAGAGAAAATATAAGGCAAATTTAACCTGAAATAATGTCTACTTTAAATCAGTACTATTTTGTAATTGCACAACATACTTTCAGCTTATGATAAATAATACAAGTTTTTCAGAGTTAAACAAAAGCAGGCACAGTCGGACGTGCATGTGGACCTGTAAGTTGGTGTCCTTTGAAGTATACTGCTGGTCCTCCTGCAGCATCTCCCTGTTTCGTAAGTTTCCATCAGAGGCCACTGGGAGGCCAAGGGGGCAGAGGTGGCGGAGACGAGTGGCTACTCTTGATTACGAGTCCAGTTGCACAGACAGCATACAAAAGCATGTATTTTGAACTCAGAGGACCTCTTTTTGTGTGCCTGTACAACATACATAAAAGCATCCAATATGACCCATACTGTTTACCGTGGTCATATTGTTAAAATAAGCTTTTAAATCTATGTTCTTGAGAAATGTCAGATGTTATGAGAAATCTCAACATTTATTTACTCAGTGTACACTTATCAAATGCCAATTATGAGCAGGATACAGGATTAGATATTGTGGAAAGTCATGTTCAAAAAAGCCTTCTACTTTCCTTCCCTCTTTTCACTTTAAGCAAATACCCACTACAACCACCTCAACATTTATAGTCAACCTCAGTTCTCTCTCCGGTCTCAAAGCAGGAGGAGGCTTTTGTGCTAAGTTAAAAATGGTCCCCGATTCTCTCAGCAACTCACATCAAGAGGTTATGATTCTGCTTCTTATCCTCTGGATCTGGCCTCACCTTGTGACTTGCTCCACCTAGTAGAATGTGGGCAGCAGATTCTATAAGGGCTCTGAGCTTAGGCTCAATAGGTTTTGCAGTCTTTGCTCTCGTTCTCCTGTCTAGGCGAGACTGCTGGAAGGATCACATGGAAGAGAACCCTGGCCAGTGGTCTGCCAAGTACCAAATGTGTGGGCAGGGCCATTATGGACCACTCGGCCCCAGTTGGCCGACCAGGTGACTGCAGCCTCATGAGTGAGCCCAGCTGAGACTAGGAGAAGAACCTCTTAACTAAGTGCATCCAGATTTCTGACCAACACACTTATGAGCTAATAAACTTTCAAATAGAAGTTTTGGGGTGGTTTGTAAATAGTGGATAACTGATAATTCCATCCTGGGTCCACCCTTCCACCTGTAATCTGGATGCATTCTTCTTTTTTTCTGGGACCTTATGCCATTAATCACTCTTCCTGTCTTCTGCATCATCAACCTATCTGCTATTTACTCCTTTTCATATATGAACATGCCTAGTTCAGTTCAGTTCAGTCGCTCAATCACGTCTGAATCTTTGCGACATGAACCATGAACCACAGTACACCAGGCCTCCCTGTCCATCATCAACTCCTGGAGTTCACCCAAACACATGTCCATCGAGTCAGTGATGCCATCCAACCATCCTCCTCTGTCGTCCCCTTCTCCTCCTGCCCTCAATCTTTCCCAGCATCAGGGTCTTTTCAAATGAGTCAGCTCTTTGCATCAGGTGGCCAAAGTATTGGAGTTTCAGCTTCAACATCAGTTCTTCCCATGAACACAGAGGCCTGATCTCCTTTAGGATGGACTGGTTGGATCTCCTTGCAGTCCAAGGGACTCTCAAGAGTCTTTTCCAACACCACAGTTCAAAAACATCAATTCTTCGGCACTCAGCTTTCTTTATAGTCCAACTCTCACATCCATACATGACCAATGGAAAAACCATAGCCTTGACTAGACGGACTTTTGTTGGCAAAGTAATGTCTCTGCTTTTTAATATGCTATCTAGGTTGGTCATAACTTTCCTTCCAAGGAGTAAGCGTCTTTTTATTTCATGGCTGCAGTCACCATCTGCAGTGATTTGGGCGCCCAAAAAAAAGAAAGTCTGACACTGTTTCCACTGTTCCCCCATCTATTTCCCATGAGGTGATGGGACCAGATGCCATGATCTTCGTTTTCTGAACGTTGAGCTTTAAGCCAACTTTTTCACTCTCCTCTTTCACTTTCATCAAGAGGCTTTTTAGTTTCTCTTCACTTTTTGCCATAAGGGTGGTGTCATCTGCATATCCGAGGTTATTGATATTTCTCCCGGCAACCTTGATTCCAGCTTGTGCTTCCTCCAGCCCAGCGTTTCTCATGATGTACTCTGCATAGAAGTTAAATAAGCAGGGTGACAATATACAGCCTTGACGTACTCCTTTCCTTTTTGGACCAGTCTGTTGTTCCACGTCCAGTTCTCACTGTTGCTTCCTGACCTGCATACAGGTTTCTCAAAAGGCAGATCAGGTGGTCTGGTATTCCCATCTCTTTCAGAATTTTCCACAGTTTATTGTGATCTACACAGTCAAAAACCCTCACCTGACCCTTCAGCTTTCTTGAGCTAACACTCAATCAGGATTTAAAAAAAATCATGCTCATTTTCCCCACTTCCTCACCTCCCATTCATTTTTCAACCCACTCAATCTGATTTCTATTCCTATATAGCCACAGAAAACGCTTTCCTTGGGCTATCAATGAACTCCCCATTGCCCATACAGTGGTCTCTTCAGTTATTGCTTCACTCAGTCTCCTTAGGGCAATCTGAAGTAGAGAGGGGGGGAAAAAAATTCAAACAAAATGAACAGAACTGCAGGCTCTTGTGATGACTGTGGTTCCAGCTAATGTCTTGACTACAAGAATCTTGACTTGTCAGAGAATCTGAGCTGGAATCACCCAGGTAAACTACTCCTGAAATTTTTGGCTAATAAAACTGAGAAATAATTTTTTATTTACTTAAGTTGTGGGCTAATTGTTAAACAGCAATCTGTAATAATATAGAGTATGGTATGTGTATGTGAGGTGCTACTATAACAGAAGCCTACGATGTGTGTGTGGGTGGGTGCTTTGGAGCAAGTAAGTGGGCAGAAACCAGAAGAACTTGAAAGTATTAGTGTCTGGGTGTGGATTTCTTTCGAATGCCTGTTTGGAGTTCTCTGAGCTTCCTGGGTCTGTAAATTTCTGTCTTTCACAAAGTCTGGGACATTTTCTGAGATGATTTCTTAACGGCGGGGGGAGTCCTATTCTCTCCTGTAATTCTTTGATTACAGTTATTCATATATTAGACCTTTTGATTGGATGGATTTCTACTGATCCATCTTCAACTGAGGTGTCAGCTGGGCTGAATTCTTTTTTTTTTTAATTTGTTTTTAATTGGAGGATAATTGCTTTACAATGTCGTGTTGGTTTCTGCTACACAACAAGGGCTGCATTCTTATCTAGAGGCTTGACTTGGGAAGAATCCTCTTCGAAGCTCACTTGGGTAGCTGGCAGAATTTATTCCCTGGTGCCTATATGAGGGGGCTTCCTAGATGGCACTAAGGGTAAAGAACCCGCCTGCTAATGCAGGAGATGTAAGAGACCTAAGTTTGATCCCTGGGTCAGAAGATTCCCCTGGAGGAGGGCATGGCAACCCACTCCAGTATTCTTGCCTGGAGAATCCCATGGACAGAGGACCCTGGCAGGCTACGGTCCATAGGGTTGCATAGAATCAGACTTGACTGAAGTGACTTAGCACGCATGCATGCCTGTCTGTGAGGAGGCATGTGAGGAGGGTTCTGACTTAATGACTAGCACTGGCAGCCACCTGCACATCTCCGTGGCTTCTCACACCTCCCTGCCCCATGGCCCTCTTCATAGGCAGCTATAACATGGTAATTTGCTTCTTTCAGGCCAGCAGGAATGTATGTTATCTCTCTCGCTCTCCTGATAAAAGGATCCAGTACCTCTTTTAGGGCTTTTACCTGATTAAATCAGGCCATCTAGAATCGCCCTGTTTTGATTAACCAAAAGACAACTAACAGATATAGAGAACTAGTGATCACCAGTAGGGAAAGGGAAGGGGGAAAGGACTTGATAGAAGTAGGGGGTTATACACACAAACTACTGTGTAAAAAATAAATAAGCAACAAGGACATATTGTACAGCATAGGAAATATAGTCAATTCAATATTTTGTAATAACTTAAAATGAAGTCTAATCTATAGAAATTTTGAATCACTATGTTGTATACCTGAAACGAATATATTATAAATCAACTACTTACTTCAATTAAAAAAGAATGTTAAAAATCAAATTAATTTAGGAATTAATTATAATAAAATCCCTTTTCTGTTGCCACAGTGGCTTTAAAGTATATGCATGATAATTTCAACCTCTGAGTCATCTTTACGTTGGCATCTGTTAATCATCTCTCCCTTGAAATTGAGTAATTCTTTTTTTTTTTAAAGATTTTTGAGACCTGTCAAGTAATTTTGGGTCATAGTGTGGACACTATTAAATGCTCTGTGGTGAAGACTCTGAATTCTCCCATAATTCTTCCAGAGTGTTAATATTTCTAATAGGTAATTAACTAGTTTAGAATCAAACTAGTGGTAAAGAACCCGCCTGCCTGTTTAATGCAGGTTAGACGTAACACACACAGGTTTGATCCCTGGGTCGGAAGATCCCCTGGAGGAGGGCATGACAATCCACTCCAGTATTATTGCCTGGAGAATCCCATCGACAGAGGAGCCTGGCAGGCTGCAGTCCATAGGGCTGCACAGAATTGGACATGACTGATGCAACTTGGCACAGCACAAAAACTCTTAAACCTGGGTGAGTGGCAGTGCAGATAAATTCAGTTCTTTAAGGCTTGGGTACAATCTGCTTTCAGTCTGCCCCATGCATATGTGCTTCAGCAGGAAGCAGATAGGTGGGCCACATTTAAACGTATTTCCCTATTCTCTCGATTTACCTTTCCCAAGATTTTCTCTTCACCCTCTAGTGACCTTGGTTGCCTGAGTTCTTTCGCCTGGTACCTTGGCCCAGAAAGAGAGTGGGCCCCCCTTGCATGGCTGCAACTGCAGGTGACCTCAAACCAAAGCCACGACAAATGGGTGAACCGCTGTGCAGTTTACTGGCTCAAAGATCCTATTCCCCTCCAAAATCTGTCTGCCTCTGTTCATCTTTAGAGGTAGATGTTTTGTGTTTTGCTCAGAATTTATAGCTGTAATTCACAGGAAGATCAGTCTGTTAGGTATTTATACCAGTCTCTGACTTCTACTCTGTCTTGGCTCAGTTACTGTAATCTCTCACTCCTGGGTTATGCAGTGGTGTCCATACAACCGCATGCATTCTCAGCCTCCTCTAGACTGTTTACACAACTGCAGGACAGGAACCTTTCCAAAATGCAATTGTGACCCTGTGATGATTCTACTTAAAACCCTTCTGTAGACAAAAGCTGCCTGTCACATACAGGTATATCTCCTCAAAATGCTCTTCAGAACATAACTCCTCCAAATAGCAATGAGGTGGCTCATACTTGTTTGTGAGAAAGTACTGCTCAATATTCAAGAATCTAGTGAGCTGGTTGCTAAATCATTGGTAGCCTAAAATCAGCTATGGTGGGAGTCCTTACCCCATGAAAGTTGGGCAACCCTACAAATTAGTTTTCCCATCACCATCAAAGAGCCAGTTTCCTAGCACACATCTCCTCAGCAAGGCCTGCAGTTTTAATGCCTGTGTTTATTCTGAACAAAACCTGAATTCCCTTGAACCTGACAGGCAACCTGCCTGCCTGTCTGTTCCCTGGTTCTGCCTCATGTGCACAGCATACAAGGGCCCTCATGGCCTTCACTGACTTTACAGTCTTGCAATTCCACACATGTACTCTACATTGTAGTCAAATCAGTCAAGTGCTACCCTGCCATGTTCTTTCTTGCCTCTGTGGCTTTCACACACGTTGGTTCCTTTACCTGGGAACACCCCTTTCCCACCCTACTTCACTGACCTAGCACTTACTTAAACATGAAAATTCAATATAAATATTACTTCTACCAGGAAGCCTTGGCAGATTTCCTTCCTCATGTTAGGAAACATTTCCTTTGAGTCCCCATTAAGACCTTGTCCATATTCAGAGGCAAGTGATTTTACTTTCTAGTCCTCTTGCTTTTCTTCCTATGGCTGGTATTTTAACTCAGTCTCCCTGTCTGCAACTACTGCCACAAAATCGTCATAGATAATGATCATGTCTCTAATTTGTTTCCTTTCTGACTCCCTCATCAGACAACGTGTTTCTTAGAAGAATGTACACATTTACAAACACACAACAGGCCATAAGAAATTATTATTTGTTGATTAAAAATCAATGGGATATAATAAGCATCTAGATAGAAATAATAAGTCAGGTCTTAGATACCAGATAATTTGGGTATATTTAATAGATGATGGTTGTAAAGATTTTTGGACAAGAAAGTATCAAAACATCATTTAGGAAACTTACTTGAATTGTAGTTTGCAAGGTAGACTGAATTGGGGCAAAGATGTAACTAAGGAAATAATTGAAAAAAACTATTTCAATAGTTCCCAGAGAACCATTCTTGATATAGTATTATACTTGCCACTGTTCTAATTAGCTTTTGAAATTCCTCTGTCTATATATAAATATTTTCAGAGTTTTTACTTCTTTCTGACTTAATAATCTGTATTCTTTATTTTAAAAAGTTGAGAAGTATATAAAAATGTAATACATTGGAAAAAAATATCACCTTAAAAAATATACCATTCAGAGGCAACATTTTGACATATCTTGTTTCAGTATTTTTCTATGCATTTATACTTAAATGTTTAAGATCATATTGTATGTACAGAGTTTTATATTTTGCTTTTCTGACTGATATAATATGATAAGCTCCAATACTTTGGTCCACTTGATGCAAAGAGTGGACCCACTGGAAAAGACCCTGATGAAGGGAAAGACTGAGGGCAGGAGGAGAAGGGGATGACAGAGGACTAGATGGGTGGATGGCATCACCGACTCAATGGACATGAGTTTGAGCAAGCTCCAGGAGATAGTGAAGGACAGGAAGGCCTGGTGTGCTTCAGTCCACGGGGTCACAAAGAGTCATCAACATGGCTGAGCAACTGAACAATGATATGGTAGCACTTCGCCTTCCTATGTAAGAATGTAAAGGTCCCATAATAGTTCATCTCATAGGTATGCCAGATTTCTCTTACCTATTTCTTTAAAATTGAGCTTTTGATGTTTAAAATTTGATAGTATGAATAAAATTATGATAAACATTTTTGTGTACACACCTTTGTATTAATTTGGACTGCTCCCTGAGAGTTGATCACTAGTAAGAGAATTACTAGGTCAAAGGCTATGATCATTTTAATAGCTATGATGCTTTTTATCAAATTGCTTTCTAGAAAGGAAATATCAATCCCATTTGTACCTTCTGGGTGTAAAAATGTCTTTTCCTTTGCCCTTTCTAACAAACTCTCATATGCATACCATGCTCCATATAATAGCAGAGGCCAACACTTGAAAATTTATCAGTGAGAACAGTTTGCCAACATAGAATATTCACCTGCCTCCCTCGTTCAGTTCAGTTCAGTCGCTCAGTCATGTCCAGCTCTTTGCAACCCCATGGACTGCAGCACACCAGGCCTCCCTGTCCATCACCAACTGCTAGAGCTTGCTCAAATTCATGTCCATCAAGTTGGCGATGCCATCCAGCCATCTCATCCTCTGTCACCGCCTTCTCCTCCTGCCCTCAATCTTTCCCAGCCTCCCTAAGTCTGATTTTAAATTTTAAAAATTGTGACAGTTGCAACAAGAACGTGCTCATTCTTTAGATATATGTGTACACATACACTATATAAAGGGATATAGAGAGAGTGGTAACTGAATAAGAAATTACAATCTAATAAAACTGACAGCTGACTGGAATTACCATAAGATAGCTAGACACTCAAAAACCCATTACTTTTTCTTTAGACAAGAGGAAAAATGATCAGATCTCACTTTTAAATATTTTCACATCTGAAAAAAGAACAGCAGAACTTTCTGTCTATATGGGCAAGAACAAGAACAATACAAATATTTTACTATTATGTGGCATGCTGCAGTCTATGGAGTCTCAGAGTTGGACATGACTTAGGGACTCAAGAACACTGTTATGTGGTAAGCACAGGTTGATTTTATGTGTTAGATTTAATATATTACCCGTCATTTCATAATTTCTGAAACATGTTACCAAGTTTTCAAGTGATGGGAATATCATTTACAGCAGAGCAAAGACACTTTTCTGTCAAGTCTTTAGTCTACTGAATTTTGTCAAGTGAGAGACCCGAAAGCAGGGGTTGACAAATAAGGCATGACTTCTGGGTCATTTGGGGCACTGCCTATTTCTATAAAGCCAGTGAGTTAGGAGTGTCTTTACCATTTTCAGATAGTTGAAAAAAAAGAAAAATACCACTTTGTGTGCAAATTATTGGAATTCAAATTTTCTTTTCTATAAATAAAGTTTTATTGGCACACAGTCACACTCATTTATTATGGCTACTTTTGTGCAAAGCTGAATGGCTATGAGAGAGGCTCCAAGGCCCTGAAAGCCTAAAACAGTCACTGTCTGGCCCTACTCAAAAAAGTCTGCCAAACTCTGCCTGAAAGTAATGTCTGATTTATGTTTTCTTTCCTAAATCTGATTACTTTGATGAGTATTTCCCAGATGCTCTGCCGCTCTTCCAAATTGACTCTTGTTGCCTTTCTCATTTTTAACTATCTGCCATTTTCACAAGATGATAAAACTTCCTACTACATCCCATTTGGAGCAATCTTTTATTTTCTATAGCTCTGTCTGGAGCCTATTTTCACCTTGACTGATGGTTTGGTTACCAAATTAAGTCACTGGTAGTTGGAATTCTGCAAACCTTAAAAAAAAAAAAAGCACAATCTATAAATTGTGTGTGTTTTAAGGGTAAAGCAAATGTAATTCCTTACATACAAGCTAGAGGAATTCTTGTTTCAAGAAGTTTAATTAGGCAACAGTGCTCTCTCTTTACCAGAACAGGAAGTTAATTTGAACAGCCTACACAAAAACCCTACTACGATGGACGTGTCACTGTATCCAGTTTGGTTAAATTAAACAGAGCTCCCCTTGACTCTGAGCTGCACAGACTGTCCATATTCCGGGGAAAGATTCCATAAACTCACACATGTATTTCAATTCCATATACTGTGAAGCCCTTCTCTGAAGACCATTCCTTCACTGGTTACTGTTCTTGTCCAACTGAAGTAAAGTCTCCTGGAGTGGGATATTTAAGGGCCCTTTGAGGTGGCATATACAGCTGTGCAGCTGAATATATTCAATTATCCCCTAGGAAATTGTTTTGTTCTTCCTTTGTTTGTTTAGGCAAGCAAATGTTGTAGGATAGCCAGCATTTTCAAGTGATTTTGCCTCAGAGTGTGTGTTAGAAACTATAGGGAGAATTTACAACTTTTCAACTCTGAAAAGGTTTTTCAGCTTTGGATTTCTGCAATTGGTTGTGTCCGTGTTTTTCCCTATCCCGTTGGGACTCACTGTTGTTAGCAACCTCCTGTGTGGTTCTAAGACATGCTGACCTCTTTGAAACCTTTCCAGGTGTCATTGCTACTTTCTTGATCTCTGCAATATAAGCTACATTGTTTAGTGGAGTTAAGTTCTCTGAACTTTAGAAATCCTCCCTGAGACTATGAATTGACTAACACCCAAGGTAGCATAAACATGCAGACACAAATGTTCCTAAAACCAAGCCTGCTGGGCAGTGCAGGATATGACTTGGAGTCTGGAAAAAGGGAACAGTTAGCTTACTTGTGTGTCTGTGACCACCTCCAGGTGCAGTCTGAAGCTCAGTGGCTAGTTTTTCTGATCCTCAGATGTAATCTCTTATTAGAACACAGCAGAATCCGTAACTATGGACGTAAGGAATTCCATGAAGACCCCTGGGCCCATTAAGACCTCGCTGGCTTCAAAAGGTCCTAAAACACTTCCTTCAGCATACGTAGCTGTACTAAAGGGACACCTTTTATGAATATGATCTAAGTTTTAGTCTAAAGATTATTGACTATAGCTCATCTTAACATTTGTATCCAGAAGATGCAGTTACAAATTAAAAAGAGAAAAAAGTTTAATAGATACCTGTCTTATGTTTCCAGTTTGTCACTAAAAGGTTCTTATTGTTTTTTGTTCTTAAAGCTCTGCAAGGGTTCATATTGTACTAAGAATGCCATGTTACTCTAGCTTTAAATGTGGAGTATTATAGCAGCGATTTCTCAGCCCTTCTCTTAAAATCTCACAGTTTGGCTCTTCTAGCAGACAAATCCTGCTGCCAAAACCTAGGAGAGTTTAACAATGTTGTGGAAATAATAGTATATTGAAAATGCAAAGACATGGGATTCAGTCCCAACTCTACCACTATCTTAGCTTAACATTTCTGTATCCTTATCTATAAAATGTTCATAACAAAAATACAAATCACACAGGGATACTATGAAAATAAGACTAGTAATAAATACAAAAAGACCTTGAAAAAGTACAGAAGAGTTTAAATATGAAAGGTATAGTATGGCAGTGGTCGGCCATTCTTCTTTCCTGTTCATGTCCTTTCCATTCAGAAACTGTACATCTACAGCATGAAGACACCTGTTCCTCCACACCCCTGAGCCCACTGTTCTTAGCGTCATCCTTCCCGTCCTGGCTCCAGTATCCAGAGAATCTTGAGTCAGGGAGGGTCATGATAGTCTATGCAGCTTAAGATGACTTTGAAGGAAAATGAGCTTTCTCTGCTTTGCTTTCGGCTGAGGCCTGCAGCCTGCATGTATGAATGGGTGAAGTGGCTACAGGTACAATGTATGACTGCACATTAACACACCTTCTCAGAAGTTTCTTTCCTGTCACTACCAGTTCATCTCTGGGAATGCAATGATCATATAAGCCTTTTGAAGGTCTACACGGCTAAACAAGTCTTAACATGGATTGTCTCTGGGTGGTTGGAATTATAGGTTGTCTTTTCTGTCTCTCTCTCTTTTGGTTTATATATCTGGTCTATATTCTTACTTTTGCAATTAACAGGAAAAAATAACTGCTTAATTTTTAAATGAAACAACTGACCAAGTGTCCTTTAATGATGTTACAAGGAGCAAACAACCAAACAACTTAAAAACTCTCTAACATGGACATTTGTCAAAAGGAGAATTAGAAAAATAAGGACATGTCATTCATTCTAAAAATACAAGTGCAACATCATACCATACACATTTCTGAAAGAACTCTTATTAAAAAAGGATATATGGTGTTTTACCATCCTGTTAGATCAACCAGAATTAAATACATAGACTTAAGAAGAATTTTACTGTATCTACTTTGCCAAATTTGATACTAATAGTGTGGCAATACGATTAAAAAAAAAAAAAAGCAAGTAAGAAATCAGAATCTAGCTACTGGAAAAAAAAAAAACAGCAAAAGGGAGCCTGAGGATATAACATATCCTAAAGCTGGTCTATAGACCAGATGGGAAAACTTGTTCTCTAATCTAATGACTTTCTTTTAATCATAAGCAGACAGTAGTTTCCTTATTACCCAGGGTTTTAGAAATACATTATTCTTGAGAGTACTTCTTAGGATTTCTTTTACTCATTTAAGACCACATCTTTGTATTTAATTCGTCCTCAGGTATCCCTGCAGGGCACATCCCTCTAATTATTCCCATCTAAAGTGACAGGAAAATGGAATTACACTCCTTGGAAAACAGACATCCTTTGGTATATCTTTTCTCAGCGCTCCCTTGGGTACTCCCTGCAGTCTGTCACTGCAGTCACTCTGTTGCGGACCGTGAGCTGTCCTTGGAGGGTGAGGACTAAGACTTTTTTACCTTTGAATCTCCAGTGCCTATGCATGACTGGCACGAACTATACACACAGTAAGAATCCGAATACACAAATGGAAAATAACTCCCGATATACAATGTTTACAGTACATCAAGCACTCTTTTAGCACCTTTTATGTATTAACTTACTCAGACCTCACAATCCTATGAATCAGGTACTATTATTAGCCCCAATTTACATATAAGAAAACTGAAGCACGAAAGCAAAGAGAGGTAATCCAGAGCCAGGAGCCAAGTCTCCACACCGTGGCTCTGGAGTTCAACATCACTGTCACCACACTACCCTCCGCAGTGCCCACGTGAACATGAGAATGTCCACTTCAAGAGTAGCAGGGGTACGCAGTGCTCCCAGCTCTAAACATTTCTGGGCTTCTGTCAGATGGAACTATATATACTATGTGGCTGCTGGGGAGACTTAAAAAGGGAAATAACTGGACACAGGCATACAAATGTAGAAGAAAGGCATCCCCAACCTTAACAATTTCTGTGTTTGTAAGGCTGTTTCTCAAGTACCTGTGGGGATTTGTGAGAGCGCCAGCTGTACTGGTGACTGCAGAGACTGGCCAGCAGGATATTTTCATCAGTATCCACCTGGCCAAACCGCAGTGTCTCCTGTGTGTCATTACAGATCACAAAATGGCTGAAGACCAACTCCTCTACCTCAGGGCATTTGTTCTGAAAGAAAAAGAAGACGAAAGCCAACATGCATCAGATTAATTGCAAGATGTTTGGCAGCTGTCTGCCCAGTGGCGATTGTTACAACACAGAAATACTAAAAGATCTGTTGTCATTAGCTCTGGTATACAAAGTATTCTGTACTTCCAGGATAAGCACCAAAAAATACCTTAAAGAGACCTTAAATGTTCCAAGAATATGTTTTGCTTTATATTCCTGCAAAATAAATCATATACACAGAAGAGGAAAAAGAACAATGAGATCCCTCAAACGTTTAATGTTTTAAAATGAACTAACATGCTACAAAGAATGCTGTACTGGGTAGTGCACGTTTTTGAGCATAGTACCAGAGGCTAGAATTACCATGTTCCCGGCCTTCTAAACTTGACAATCAAGACCAATTACCAAAGCCACAGTTTGTACCCTACAGAAAGCAAGGATCATTTAGGTAATACTTCCCCAGTTCCCTTAAGGGGGAGGGTGGCGTGTGTCTGTGTGTCTGTCTGTGTGTGTGTGTGTCTGTCTGTGTGTGTGTCCGTGTAAATCTGCTCAGGCAGAGATGTAAATAAAACCATAACTTTCCCTCTATTGTTAACAGGCTGAACACACACAACAGATCAACTTCAGAGTCTGTGTAAGCCAAGCTGCAGTTTTCAAGAGAAAATGTTAGTTGAAAACCAGTTGCTGATGTCTATTTCAGCTAATAATCAATCAGCAAATGTCTTTCATTAATCTACTGAGGCTCAGCAAATTAGTAATATGCTCCTAATGTGTGGATACCTCCTTCTCCACTGGTTGCTGTTACATCAAAGCACTGGCTGAGTCATAGAGCATTTCTGTGTTTACTCTTTTTATCACGCTGACTAGGTTATGGCTTAAAAACAATCAACATACCTTTGGTAAACAGAATAGCTAAATAAATGGCTAACTTGAGAATGCAAGAAAAAAATCTTTATTAGCCAATGATTTTTCAGATAATGGGAGGTAACATGTCACTGATAGGGCTTCCCTGTGGCTCAGATGTAAAGAATCCTCCTGCAATGCAGGAGACCTGGGTTTGATCCCTGAGCTGATTTCTCCAATTGGCCTCTATTTCCTGGATGTGGCTCTAAGTAATGTAACAAAGCCACACTCCATCATTTGCCATTTTACTAAGAGGAGGGAGAGTAAAAAGGGCTATATCATCATGAGCATGGAGATTTAAGTGACTATGTGGCCTGAAGCCTAGGAGTCTATGGATGAATGTACTGGAATCTAGCCTGGACCAAGACCTGATCTAGAACCTTATGAGAACAGTTATCCTGGGAGGTACAAGCCCCTCCTAATCAACCAGAAGGCCCTCCAAGTGTGCAGGCAGAGCTCCACGGCTGCAGTGAGTGAAGAGGCCTTGAAATATCTCATTCTTCTAGAGACATCCTTGAGGGACTTCTAAGCGCTCACTCTATCATCTGTATCTGTCTATTCTCATCAACCCTCTCTGTTCTCATGGAGTGGAACCTTGCCTGACAACCACACTAATCATCAAGAGTCTCTGGGTAAGTGAGACTGAAGCAGTTATAACCAATAATTACCTGCTGTCTACCCATACTCCTTTTTGCTGTGGCTTTTAATCATGAGCTGTGATTTCAAAACTGGACTGCCGGCGGGTTTCAGGCATTCTGCCTGGTCCGGCCCCCACCGCATCTTGAACCACTCTCCTCTAGACCCCAGCTCCACCAGCCCCTTTCAGCTCCTCCAACACCACAGGCCTTCTCTCAATTCATCCAACACGTCAAACTCCTTCCTGCTTCAGTGCCATTCTTTTGCTTGGAGCTCTTTTCCTCCTTGCTCAATTAATTTGTTCCGACTCAGTTTTCAGGTTCCTGTCTTCAGGTCATGCTCTCAGAGTAAGCAGCCTCCTGAGATCCTCCCTGATCACCTTAGGTCCACCTATTTTTTTTTTAATAATATTTATTTTTATTTATTTGACTGGGCAGGGTCTTAGTTGCAGCATGTGGGATCTATTTCCCTGAGCAGGGATCAAACCCTGGGCCCCCTGCATTGGGAGCATGGAGCCTTAGCCACTGGACCACCAAGGAAGTCCCAGGTCCACCTATTTTATACTTGCACAACACTGTATGTTTTGCCTTAACCGTACTGATCCCTGTGCTATGCTTAGTTGTTCAGTTCTGTCTGACTCTCTGTGACCCTGTGGACTGTAGCCTGCCAGTCTCCTCAGTCCTTGGGATTCTCCAGGCAAGAATACTGGAGTCGGTTGCCATGCCCTCCTCCAGGGAATCTTCCTGATCCAGGTATTGAATGCAAGTCTCCAGCATTGCAGGCAGACTCTTTACCATCTGAGCCACCAGGACTGAGTAATTACTTGCATGATTTTAGGTCACTGTTGTCTCCATCATTAGACTCTATGCTGCATAAGGGCAGGATCCAGTTCGGTGTTATTTACAACTTCATCTCCTGTTCTCAGTATCGTGCGTGACATGTAAGTACTCAACAAACACTTATGAAACAAATAAGTGAGCAAATTTAAAATTATAAATGTAATACAGGTTCCAGTAGAAAGAAAATACAGGAAGCACTGATTTCTTTTATAAAAAATCTCTAATTTTAGACTCAGAGATAACTGCTGTTAACATTCTGGAGAATTTTTTTCCAGCAATTTTTCACTTCTGGTATCCTGCTTGTTCTCATTCTGATCTATCCTATCCAATCCTATTTTATGTATCTTTTTTTAAATAGTGAAAATATACAGCTTTACTGATGAAACTCAAGAATCAAAAGACCAACTGGATTCCCATTCCCCAGAAAAGGGTTGCTAAGAGGATGCTAAGGAAACGGTTATATGCAAAACAGACCAATCCTATCTTATATATCTTATATATTTAAAGGTTTGTAAACCTTTAATTAAACTGGAGTCACAGTGTATAATTAGTTTGATGAGATTTTTCCATTTAGCATTATATAATCAACATAAACCGCTCTCCTTGTAAACATTTTTCTCCTTTAGGTCCAAGAGTACAAACATGAAGAAAGGGATATGATTCCAATGTCCCACTTAAGATAGTCAACCTGAGACTGAAATTCAATTTTCTTAATGAATTGGGATCAATTTGCTGGTTAGACAAAGGTTAAGTTACCAGATGGGGACTGAGTAGGAAAAAAATAGTCATATTACTTTCCTCATCTCTAAAAACTGACCTTTAATAAATGATGAAGGTTTTGGGGAAAAATGTAAATGAAAGAATACAAGGGGGTTGTTTACATTTTTCTAAAGAATACTGAAAGTCCTGAGGGAACTGTTTCTCTACTGCTCCTTCATTTGTGGGGTTCATTATAACTGTAATAAGTTTAAGCATTTCTTGGAATGCTTAAATTCTAGTGTATTATAAAAAATTGGTACATATTGTATATGACATCATATAAAAGCAAAACCTCAGAACGGTTTTGTAATTAAAAGATGGCTTATTTACATTTAAGATTTGTGAGGGAGTGTTAGGCATTTAAAGAGGGATATCCTTATGCTCTAAGCTAAGACACATGAGCATAATCTTAACTTTTAAATAAAAATCTCCTTTATAATGCTATTTGGTCCAAATGTGGGAATGTGACATAGAAATATAAAGCAAACTGCAAGTGGCATTTTGGGTCCTTAATTTGGTTTCACAAAACATTAATCATTCACAAAAGAGAAAAAAAAATCTACAGCCAGAGAAATCAGACACTGATGAAGGCTTCTGTTAATCTTGAACTTGTGACCTAAAGGTGAAAGGTCAAATTGTTTCATGCTTCAACTGTCTGCTTCATCCACACTGGATACAAATGACTTGTCTCCGATACAAATCTGATAAAGTATGTGGAGAACTCAAATAACATATCCTGCTTATTAAATTCACATTTCTCATTGGCAATAATTACACTGTATATGAGCATTATATACACAATAAAATCCAAGCTTGGGAGGCTAAGTTTCCCTTCTAAAGGGGATAAATCACATTCAGAACATCTTAGAAACAATGAACTTAATAACCCCTCTATAAGACCATTTCAATGTCAAATGTCCTATAATTTCAAAGTAGTGCATTTTCGTATTTACTTTAGAATACACAGGGTTAGATGCCTACCACATTAAAACTTGGTGGCAAGTACCCTTGACATGGGAGGAAACAAGAAAATTACAGCAACAATTACAGAAGTATATCCTCTTGTGGCTCATGTTAACATTGCCAAATCCCTGTATAAATCAGAACCAACTATTCATAGAATGTACCTGTCAGCAATATGCTACGTGACATATGGCTCTACTTAATCAAATATACAATTCCATTTTTTAAAAAAACTCAGAATATTCCTTCAAGGCACTGTGTTAGCCAGTCAGTCATTCACACTCTGATGTGGTTTAAGACATTTAAATATTTATGCACCGTGTTTTATTTATATGTATAGCTGTGTCTAAGAGAATATTTTTATCCTGGGAGGAAACTGATGTTTCTGAGGGCCATTTTGCAGTAGTTGCTACACATGAGTCCTTTTATAATGGTCCTGATACCAAGACAAAAATATCCTGGGTTTAAATGCTCTATCAATGACTCTCTTGTATTCTCTAGGTTTGTTTTTTATTAAATGCATTGTTCAAAATATGACAAAAAACAGAAATTGGAGCCACAGAGGTTTTTTTCACATCGCTATTCGAACCAGCTGCAAAGATTTAGATCACACTAGCTCTTATTTTACGCATGTCCTCTGCAACAAGAAAACCATGGAATGCCCTTAAAAAAGAATTTTAAAATATGAAACAGATGTGTTATCTTCTTTCCCTTTGCTATTGTAGTGCCATGTTAGGTAATTAATTCCTTAGTCTTGTATAGGTCTTCATGCATATAAAGAAAAGAGTTCATTCCCATAAAAATTCTTAAGTTAGAGAACTCAGCCTCCCCCCAGTCCCACTGTCCATCCCCACATGAGGTCAGGGTGGAGTGAAGGTCCATTTCTCTTGGGGAGTTAGTCTGCACAAATGCATGTAACGTACAAAATGTGGGGAAATGTCTCAGCTTAAATAACAACACGGGCTTTATGAAAATGCAGTATACTGAAAGTAGGAAGCAGAAACGATTTGTTATCCAATCACTAAATCACTGAGCATACTATGATCCAAATATTTTGTGAAATTATATTTATGATAGTAAACACAGGCAGGTTCCCCATTTTAAATGTCATTCAAAACAGACTTATATTCTATCTCTTTTCTAATACAGCTAATTTCTGACAAAAGATAAAAGTAAAACATTACTCATCAATAGTCTTTAGCTGGTTAAAAAATCTAATACTGAGTGCTTTTTTTAGTGAATCAAAATGGCAGAATAATAATGGGAGAAAAGCTAAGATTATATCATGCTCACATATTTCCTCTCATTGCCTTTTTGCTTTGAAAGATGAAATGCTTTTATCAGAAAGACTCACACAGGTTCTTCATTTCTGCAATGGCTGCTTAGACAATTTGATACATACCAAGTTGAAGCTTTGGCAAACTAAAGCCATAATACTTGGAAAAAATTTCTGGGAATATGTTACTTTCCACACAGATGTGGTACATTAGTCACAAAAATGTGGGCATGATCTCTGATGCATGTGTAGAGAACCCATATTCTCCAAAGGTTTTAAAAATAACATGCATCGCTTTGCCCAAACAGAAGAGGCCCCAAATATAATGATGCCCATCAGATTCTTCATTCTCTCACATTTTTGTTTGTGCTTAATTTATTATTAGAAGTGATAACACAGACTGTCTAGTAAAAGATCACACACGGACAAACTGTAAACTGTTCTAGAATGTGCATACCTGTTGCCAAGCTTGTACTGCAGTGTTGAGAGAATGAACTACATGTTGCCCAAAGTTTACAAATATTGAGTCAATGATGATGGAGCAATCAATCAGCTTTTCTACTGCATTGCTGGAAATTGCAGTCTGTCCAAAGATGCTGAAGGGTTTCACCAAGCTTTGCATTGTCACATTTCTACACTCTAGAAGTTTACAGTCTGCTTGAGCTGAGAACTGGATCTCCTGACAGACAGAACTATTGTTCCACTGTCGAAGATACATGTGTGGTTCTTTGAAGGAAATAACCATGTATTCTAGTTCAGATGGCACATTTTTATCAGAAATAAATGGCTGTAGGTATTTTGGTGGAGCTGTTGAGAAAAACAAACAAGAAATACAGCAGCTGAGATGAGCCAACACTTTATGGAAATATAGAGATGACATTTAAATTACTCACTTCTTGGTTATTGAATGCAATAGTTGCTGGTTAATAAATTCAAACATTCTCTTGAAGATAATATAACATTTGAATTACCATTTGGCATTTGTAAACAACATTTTTGTTCAAAAAGACAAAACAAAAAAATAAATTAAAAAAAAAGCAAAAACAAACCAACAAAAATAAAGTAACAAACAAAACTGATAAAAAAAAAAAAGCTTTGTTCAAACAGCAGGTCTTTTTCCAAAGGTTACACTTGCAGATAAAAATAAAATGAAGAGGAGGTAAATAGTTAAGGCGTGTTTCACAAAAGTGCTTTGTATCTACCCACCAAATCTGAAAACCAAAAACATGACCCAGAATTAGAAAATACAGGTTAAACTCCATTTTTGCTGAAAAGGCAAGATGCTTAACAGCAGCTGTGTTTAGTTTTAATCTGATGTTTTTTTCCTTTTTCCATTACATGTAGGTTGAAAACCTAATACCAGAATCAAAATGTATTAAGGAGAAAAGATTTCGTATAGACTTTTAGGAATAATTATTCATGAACATGAGCAAATTTGTAAAAGGTCACTTTTGATATGTGGAAAAACTTACTCTTCTACCTTATAAACTTGTAAAAATGCTAGTCCTTTAAAATATTGGAGAATTTGTCCATTTTTGGTGGAAGGTATTCATACTTATCAAGATAAAGTAATATCAAGTACTTTTGGAAACTACTTGCCATTAATGTAATGGCTCAGAATATAAAACAAAAACAGATGTACTTCTTTCAAAAAATTCATAATTGGAGTAATAGTAAAAACCTGCAATTTTTGTAACTTCCTTGAAAATTCTCATTAGGAAGTGCACTAAATCATAGCAATTCACTATAACTGGTAACCTATATAATAAGTAAATGAGATGGTTCAAACATAAGGGGGACAATTATTATATGAAATAAAAAAACTTCAGAGTAACTTTGCTGGTGCTCATTGTTGAAGGAAATAAATGCTGCTTCTAAAAATGTCCTCTTTCCCCATGTGAGTGGTGGTCATTTGGGAAGGAGTTTTGTGTAGGGACAAAACAGTAAGTATTAAGTGGATGTTATTCTGATGCTAAAATAAAGAGTACCTGTGCCAAGCTGATCAAGGTGATGACAAAGATGGAACTCCAGGTGAGCAAACTGGAAGGAAATGCAAAGAGATGGGACAAACCATGGGGTAAAACAGGAGTCAACTCTCGTACAGGCAGCCAGGGCTGTTGGAGTTACAAGTTGGTCACAAGTGCTTTGAGAACCAGATTCACTTGCAGAGCTGTGGGAAATAATAAAAGTTCAGTAACCTAAAATTTCCAACATCATATAAATGAAACATCTTTATATAAGGGTTTTGAAAAGCTAGCTCCCATAATCCTATAGTCAGTATATTATCAAATCTTCCATATTTGTTCACATAATGAGTTTCTTTAAAAAATGAAGTTCTTGTTGATTATTCTCTATGAGCTATTAGCAGAAAAGTTTCATAGGATTACTGAAACCCCAGACCATATTGACTGCCAACCCAATTTTCTTCCATCCACATTTCATATGACTTATGGACAACTTGTTCTCATATTAAAGACCAACACAACTCAGAGTATGACTCTGCTGTTCAAAAGACCAAATGTTTTCAGCATCATAAATCTTTTGTTTTACTTCTCCAGATTGTCCATATCCATATTCCCATATAAGTTAGTCAATACTATTTATTGAATACCCACTGAATACTGTACTAAGTGCCATAAAAGTTATGACCATGTTCAGAAGAACCAAGGTCTCATGGACAATTACACTGCATGTATATTGAGTACACATATAATCAATATATGTATTGGGTCCTCTCTTTATTTGTCCATTCCCCTAACACATTTTATACCAGAAAAATTCGATTAAAATAAATAGTGAAGGCATCTGTAGGAGGGAACAAATTTTTTCAAAGTGGCTGCTGGTATGCGTGGGAAATACGCAGCCTCATTACCTCGCCTCAGTTTGCTCGTAGAAACATGGAGCTGGGGACTGGGAGATGCCAGGGTGCATTCTGGTAATTGTGGCTCATTGAATAGATGCAGCTCCAGTCCCCTTCACTGTCTTCTACCCTCTTCTTGCCAAATCTGAAATTTGCTTATAGCTGTGGTGGAGCCTGGCTCCCACATCCATGACGAGCTTAGAGAAGAAGCACTGGCTTATAGTGTCCTTGGGAGAGCTATGACAGGAAAAACTAAAGAAATAAATCCTAGGTTTTCAATGAAGTCACAGTCTATCTGGTGGTATGAAATATGTAGACATTTACAAACAGTATAAAACGGAACAACCACCGAGGAGTAGGAAAGTTGGAAGGGCGGCCAGAGCAGAGACCTAAGAGGAACTCAGGATGGCGTGGGGGAGATCATGGGGGGTTCTCAAGAGTGTGAATCTTCAGCTGGGTTTTGAAAGAAGTGGTGAAAAGGCTGGTGAAAAGAAAGCTAGGCTTAGTGAGTGTTTAACTTCAAGGAGTTTACAGTGTGGTGGTATTTACTGCAATGTTATGACTCTGTATGCAAAAACCCATTGTATACAGAGAAAACACAACTCTGGGCCAATATGTTTCTGATGAAATGTTATGCACGAAAACGCAGCTAGGTATACTCTTAACACTTCTATAAACGGGCATATTAATCCAAACAGCTTTCTAGGAATTTATTTGTGGAGTTATAAATAAAGATCTCATTTAAAATAAACAACAAGGCCCCACTGTATATAGCACAGGTAACAATTTTTAATATCTTGTAATAACCTATAACAGAAAAGAATATGAAAATATATATATAATACACATTATACATATGTAACTGACTCACTTTCCTATATACCAGAAACTAACATAACACTGTAAATCAACCACTTCACTTAAAAAAAAAAAAATCACAGGTAAAAAAGATCTCACTGGCAAGGTAAAATTAAAATTTATATTTATTCAAAAAGGCCAAACTGTATTAGTTGTATTAATACATGTGTTTTACCCATGTGAACTCTCTCCCTTAAGAAGTTGTTAAAAATAGGGTATAGTGTTAGTCAAAATATTATTAAAAATCCAGGTGAGAGTACTTTGAGATCAGTTCTAAAACTGTAAGCACACAATTTGAGGTGTTTATCTGAAGAATTCTTTTTGCCAACTGCCATTTTTGACACTCTTGATATTTTCCAAAATTTACTTTTCTCTCTCCTGAGAGTAGTAAATACTGTAATAAGTTGAAAAAGTTGCTAAGGTATCACAATCTTTATTTATAACAAGTTGATTGACTTTTTACTTTTCCCAAATTAAATGTACAAATCAATGGTTAAAACAATATTTTTAGGTCTTATAGCAACTCCTAACATATATATTCAAGCAGTCAGTACTCCTTCAATCTTGAAATCCTTCTAAAATGTTACTAATCTATATTTAAAAACTTGAGTTATAATAAAATTAAAATGTCTTAAACATAAAATATGGCACATGTAATATGAATATGCTTTATATTTTGAATCAATAAATTTGAAGTTTTTTGATGTTCACCTTAATTTGATCATCACTAATCAGAAAACTAAGATCATGGCATCTGGTCCCATCACCTCATGGGAAATAGATGGGGAACAGTGGAAACAGTGTCAGACTTTATTTTTGGGGGCTCCCAAATCACTGCAGATGGTGATTGCAGCCATGAAATTAAAAGATGCTTACTCCTTGGAAGGAAAGTTATGACAAACCTGGATAGCATATTAAAAAGCAGAGACATTACTTTGCCAACAAAAGTCCGTCTAGTCAAGGCTATGGTTTTTCCTGTGGTCATGTATGGATGTGAGAGTTGGACTGTGAAGAAAGCTGAGCGCAGAAGAATTGATGCTTTTGAACTGTGGTGTTGGAGAAGACTCTTGAGAGTCCCTTGGACTGCAAGGAGATCCAACCAGTCCATCCTAAAGCAGATCAGTCCTGGGTGTTCTTTGGAAGGAATGATGCTGAAGCTGAAACTCCAGTACTTTGGCCACCTCATGTGAAGAGTTGACTCATTGGAAAAGACTCTGATGCTGGGGGGGATTGGGGCAGGAGGAGAAGGGGATGACAGAAGTTGTGATGGCTGGATGGCATCACCGACTCAATGGACTTGAGTTTGAATGAACTCCGGAAGTTGGTGATGGACAGGGAGGCCTGGTGTGCTGTGATTCATGAGGTCACAAAGAGTCGGACACGACTGAGCAACTGAACTGAACTGAATACACTATAAATGGCTTCCCAGGTGGCGCTAGTGGTAAAGAACATGCCTGACAATGCAAGAGACATAAGAGATGCGGGTTTGATCCTGGGTCAGGGTCAGGCAGATCCCCTGGAAATCCAGGGTCAGGAAGATCCCTTGGAGAAGGAAATGGCAACCCACTCCAGTATTCTTGCCTGGAGAATCCCCATGGACAGAGGAGCCTGGTAGGCTGCAGTTCATAGGGTCACACAGAATCAGACATGACTGAAACGACTTAGCACTCATGAACACACATACACTATAAAAGTAGCATCTGTATGGTTACCTCTTACATAAGGACTAAAAATATCTATGTATAATAAAGCTAAACAGTCAAAGATGAGAACAGTGACGGTGCTAGGGACACTTATAGCAGCTTCATTTCCTTAATTATGATGGAGTTTGATCTGATCCAGATATCAAAAGGTAAAACATAACTTATGAGATGTGTAATAATTAGAAATAGAAAAGCAAAAATGGCTCCAAGGAGCAAAACCTCTCAAATAGTAATACACAGAACTCAAGATTTAATAGTTCAAATAATCAATTAGTTCCTAACGGAAATTCTAATTTTTAAAACAGAGGAAATATTCTAAAAAGTAGAAAGTATGGCAGGAGTTTTACATATCCATACCTTCAATTTAGCCAAAGAAACTTATAGGCTATCCTAGGAGAAGGCAATGGCACCCCACTCCAGTACTCTTGCCTGGAAAATCCCATGGACGGAGGGGCCTGGTAGGCTGCAGTCCATGGGGTCGCTAGGAGTTGGAAACGACTGAGCGACTTCACTTTCCCTTTTCACTTTCATGCATTGGAGAAGGAAATGGCAACCCACTCCAGTGTTCTTGCCTGGAGAATCCCAGAGACGGGGGAGCCTGGTGGGCTGCCGTCTATGGGGTCGCACAGAGTTGGATACGACTGAAGCGAGTTAGCAGCAGCAGGTGATCCATGGACGGGAATCAATTCCTTTAAACAAGGAGTGTTTTAGTAAGTCTGAATCTTGATTGATCCATAGGCACTGCAGGGACCCAAGCATAATCCTTAAAAATTCACTCCTGGATGTCACTCCAGGTATCCATCAACAATAGCTCTGCAGGTATCCAACAATGATCTGACTTGACTGGAAAAGCCTTGAGCTTTTCTCTGGATCCCTCTGTGGTAATAAGAGTTTTATCATACAGCATAGAGATTAAGCAGAGACTGATGTAAGAAAACCTAGATGAAAATGCTTGAACTGCTACCACTTAAATTGTGAAAGTGAAAGTGTTGGCTGCTCAGTTGTGCAGGAGTCTTTGTGACCCCATGGGCTGTAGTTCACCAGGCTCTTCTGTCCATGTAATTCTCCAGGCAAGAATACTGGAGCGGGTTGTCATTCCTTTCTCCAGGGGATCTTCCCAACCAGGGATTGAACCTGGGTCTCCCACATTGCAGGCAGATTCTTTACCATCTGAGTCACCAGGGAAGCCCCACCACTTATATTGTAATCGTGGGCAAATCATTTCACCTTGCTAAATCTCAGTTTTCTTATCTATAAACTGAGTATAGTAATTGGACTTGCTTTTTGAGTATTAAAGGAAGTACTACATACAAATTGCTTGGCATACGGTCTATCACTCCATAATAGGAAAAAAAACCTATCCCCCTTTTCCTGATTGGCAAATAGGGTACCATACTGTCTACTTAGTTTAATGTTAATTGTTAGTGATTACCCTCAGTTCCCAAGTGAAAGTGAAAGTCACTCAGTCCTGTCCAACTCTTTATGACCCCATGGATTATATACTAGAGTGGGTAGCTGTTCCCTTCTCCAGGAGATCTTACCAACCCAGGGATGGAACCCAGGTCTCCCACATTGCAGGCGGATTCTCTACAGCTGAGCCATGAGGGAAGCCCAAGAATACTGGAGTGGGTAGCCTACCCCTTCTCGAGAGAACTCGTAATATCATGCTGTCATTCATCCCAGCGCAGCACTACTCTCGACACTGGTTCACCTAAACTCTCTCTTGCCTACTGCAAAACACTGCCCTGTCCATTCCGGGAGAGCGCTGAGTGGACGAGAGAGGACGGGACAACGTGTGCGCCTGCCACACCGTGTTCTCTCTACTCCTTAGAACTGTCTTTCTGGGGGAAAATGTCTTAATTCAGACCCAAAATAAGAAATACACTTCTGCTGTAACCTAGTGCACACATAAAATGGGAGGGGGGACTACTCCAAATATGATACTCTCTGATTTTTTTAAGTTGTGGTAAAATGTACATAATGTGAATTTCACTGTTTTAACCATTTAACAGTTTACAGTTCAGCGGCATTAAGTATGTTCACATTGCTGTGCAATTATCAACAGCATCCACCTTCAGAATTTTTTCATCTTCCCAAACTGAGATTCTATACAACATGGATGGAGCTAGAGATTATCATATTAAGTGAAAGAAGTCAGACAAATACTGTATGATATTGCTTATATGTGGAATCTAAAAAAGTGATACAAATGAATTTAACTTACAAAACAGAAACAGACTTACAGAAATAGAAAACAAACTTAGGGTCACCAAAGGAGATAGTGGGGGGAATGTCATGAGAAAGGGATAAATTAGGAGTTTGGGATTAGCTGATACAAACTACTATATATAAAATAGATAAACAAGGACCTACCGTACAGCACAGAGAACTAATCAATAGCTTGTTACCAACTATGATGGAAAAGAATCTGAAAAAGAATATATCTCAAGCATTTTGCTATATATCTGAAACTGATACAACACTATGAATTAACTATACTTCAATTTTTAAGAAATGGTTAAAAAATTTCACCTGCAACCTGCTATGTTGATTCCATGACCCACTAATGGATTAAAACTACATATGTAGCTTTAAAAAGATGGGAAGAAGGACTGCCTGGCAAAGTCCAACTCCCTGGCGGAGGGGTAAGGAGTTGTTACATTGAGTTTCATTACTAACTAAAAGGAAACAGTAAAAGGATTCAAAAAGATAATTGGGGAAGAATACAAGCATTCCTTACCCAAGGGGCAGAAGACAAAATCTCACATTTAGTCCTAGGAAAGAACTTTTTGGATATCCTGGATTACATCATTGTGGGAGCAGAAATAAGTGGCAAAGCACTTCTGACCAAGATTATTGTCTGAATGGTTTATGAAAGTCAAAAGGTTAAAAAAATGGTACCCAGGAAATTTATGCACAGACACTCAGTTGTGACTGACTCTTTGCAACCCTATGGGCTGTAGCCTGCCAGGCTCCTCTGTCCATAGGATTCTCCAGGCAAGAATACCAGAGTGGGCTGCCATTTCCTTCTCCACCCAGCAAATTTAGATACATCTAAAAGTACAACTCTAAGCAGCCAAATGGAGGGGAATGGTTATCTAGTGGTCCCAGTGATCTTCTGGTGGAAAGTCCAACAGCGAGAAGAAAGGAAATGATCCAGGGACTTTGCCATCACAACGTTCTTTCTCTGACTCCTGGACTACCTTTACATGTAAGAAAGAAGGCTGAGGAAATGAAGAGCATCTCTCTCTCTCTCACACACACACACAAAGTTATGGACCACTGTCTCAAAGTACATTGAATATGAGCTGACAGTGACATCTTTTATAGGATCTTCAGGGAGTGGGAGAAAAATACTATTATTATTTGTACTCTAAAAACTCAACGGAGTTTTGATGTTCATTGCATGAAGATAGACTCTTTAAGCCACTTCTCTTTCCAGGATGCCTTCCTCTATGAACCTGCATTTTTGGGGTGGAGACAAACAGTTCTTGTTAGCAATCTACTCTCACATGTTTTAACATTGTGAGAAAGTGACCATGTAATATTCAGGAAAAACACCAAAGACTTGGTACAGGTGAACAGAGTTTTTGTTGTTGTTCACTCACTCAGTTGTGTCTGACTCTTTGCGACCCCATGGACTGCAGCATGCCGGGCTTCCCTGTCATTCACCGTCTCCCAGAGCTTGCTCAAACTTATATCCATTGAGTCGGTGATGCCATCCAATCATCTCCTCTGTCATCCCCTTATCCTCCTGCCTTCTATCTTTCCTCAGCATCAGGGTCTTTTCCAGTAAGTTGGCTCTTTGTATCAGGTGGCCAAAGTATTGGAGCTTCAACTTCAGCATCAGTCCTTCCAATAAATATTCAAGGTTGCTTTCCTTTAGGATTGACTGCTTTGATCTCCTTGCTGTCCAAGGGACTCTCAAGAGTCTCCTCCAGTACCACAGTTCAAAAGCATCAATTCTTTGGCGCTCAGCCTTCTTTATGATCCAAGTCTCACATCCCTACATGACTACTGGGAAAACCAAAGCTATGACTGTAGGGACCTCTGTCAGCAAAGTAATGTCTCTGCTTTTTAGTATGCTGTTTAGGTTTGGCATAGCTTTTCTTCTAAGAAGCAAGTGTCTTTTAATTTCATGGCTGCAGTCACCATCCGCAGTGATTTTGGAGCCCAAGAAAATAAAGTCTTTCACTATTTCCATTATTTATTCATCTATATGCCATGAAGTGATGGGACTGGATGCCATGATTTAGTTTTCTGAATGTTGAGTTTTAAGCCAGCTTTTTCACTCTTCTCTTTCATTTTCATCAAGGGGCTCTTTAGTTCATCTTCGCTTTCTGCCATAGGGTGGTATCATCTGCATATCTGAGGTTACTGATATTTCTTCCAGCAATCTTGATTCCAGCTTGTGATTGATTCCAGTCTGGTATTTCATGTGATGTACTCTGCATATAAGTTAAATAAACAGGGTGACAATATACAGCCTTGACGTACTCCTTTTCCTATTTGGAACCAGTTGTTCCAAATTCAGATCTAACTGAACCTGTTGTTCCATATTCAGATCTAACTGTTGCTTCTTGACCTCCATACAGGTTTCCTGGAGGCAGGAAAAGTGGTTTGGTACAGAGTTTAGCATTATCATCAAACACCTTGTTATAAAATTAACTGGGTATATATACCTAGATCTTCACAGTTATTGTTGTGTAACACAACAACTGCCTGAAACTTATCTTTTATGTAGTCATATACTTCCAGAGTTAGCCATGTGGGGTGAAAGTAGGAGGGTGAAACCAAGCACAAAGTTGTTTTGGTCCATCCGAAGACATCTGGTTGATACTGAACTCAGAGAACCTAGCAGAATAGTCCAAAGCCTGAGACCTGGGTCCACCAGCTCATTTCTCATCTTTCCTCCCAGGTCCATCACTGAGTAAGAAACCATAAATTCCAAATACAGCATGTGCTTGCTGGCCATCGTGTTTGCTCTCGAAATCCACTTTCTACCCTTCCCTGTCCTATTCTCTGCCCCTGACTCTATCAACGAGCCACTTTGTTCTCAGCATGTCTTTTTTTTTTTTTTTTAAGATTTTTAAAAAATTATTTGTTGTATTAATTTTGGTTGTACTGGGTCTTCGTAGGTGTGCACAGGCTTTCTCTAGTTGGGGTGAGTGGGGGCTGCTCTCTAGCCGCAGTGCACGGGCTTCTTACTGTGGTGACTTCTCTTATTGCAGAGCGCAAGCTCTAGGCGCATGGCTTTCAGCGGTTGCAACATGTGGGCTCGGTAGTTGTACACAGGCTTAGTTGCTTTGCAGTGTGTGGAATCTTCCTGGACAAAGGGTTGGATGGTTCAGCCAGTGGAAGGTGCCCACAGGAGATCAGAAGATGGGAAGAGACTAGGGGGACGGCCTCCATCCCCCTGGCTCCTTCTTAGTCACATTTCCTCACATTGCTGCTACAAAAACAGCTACAATCACGTGTTCTGGGTTAGTTTCAGTAATGGCTGGATCATCTGGCTCTTCCAGGACTAAGAATGGGATGGTTCCTCATGGTTTCTAGCCTCAGGTTACTGTCCTATCCTTTAACCTTGCCAACACTTTGGAAACAGTCTTTACATTAAACTCTCCTCAAGTAATCTGTTTGAGTGTGCTGGCTGTTTCTTGTCAGGACCTGACTAGTAAAAGGGGTTTATTTAAACTTCAGCAGTGGGTAATGGGGATGGGCAAATATATACATGATGAGATTCAAAATAAATAGCTAAAATGGCTATCCTGAAAGTGTTAGTTGCTCAGTTGTGTCTGACTCTTTGTGACTGCAAGGACTGTAGTCTGCCAGGCTCCTCTGTCCATAGGATTTCACAGGCAAGAATACTGGAGTGGGTTTCCACGCCCTCCTCCAGGGGATCTTCCCAACCCAGGAATCGAACCCTGCATAGCAGGAAGATTCTTTACCATCTGAGCTACCAGGTATCCTCCAGGTCAGGCCTTAAAGACTGTATCTGCTGTTTCAGTCCAGTGCACCACAAATAGAAGTCTCATAAAGGTCAGTACTATTGTGGAAACTAAGACTGACCATTACCCAATCTTCATTTTCATATGACCAAGCAAACCATTAATTAAAGACAGTAGAAAATAAGTATTACAAATACATGGGGACCGAATTAAAGAGTATATGCCTGTATGGGATACACAGACCAAGGTTTAAGAGACTGAATCTTTTTCCTTCAGTCTAAGTACTGAAGGCTACCTGTCACCCTTCAGACTGGTTAGCTCCTACCCCTTCCTAAGCGTTCAGCTCACAAATCAGGTTCTTGAGGCCAAAGAGCTAGTTGGGGATGGAGCCAGGACGTAAACCCAGGTCTCCTGACTTGGAATTCTCCAATAAACAGCGCTTCTATTTACACACACACGGTAAACCCAGGTCTCCTGACTTGGAATTCTCCAATAAACAGCGCTTCTATTTACACACACATGGTAAACCCAGGTCTCCTGACTTGGAATTCTCCAATAAACAGCACTTCTATTTACATACACACGGTAAACCCAGGTCTCCTGACTTGGAATTCTCCAATAAACAGCACTTCTATTTACACACACGGTGATGCCGCTATCACCAAGTGTCCTACACTGCCGCACTTTTTGACAATTGTGGGCAGGATGCCTTTTTTTTTTTTTTTTTTTAGATTAAGCTTCATGGAACTTATTTTTATGAACTTTCTTCTAGTAATGTACAATGGTCTGATGCATATCCATCTCAAACCATAAATATTACTTAAGATAAGACAAATTCTAATCATGAAAGTGTCAGGTTTTCGCTCAGTTTTAGATCTCTCATGACAGAATATATTGGATCTAATTATAGCAGTTTTATCTCTACATAAAATGTTGAATATTACCAAAGCACTGATGTTTTCCTTCAAGAAACTGGATGAAATTTATTTACTGTCCTTTTTGAAAAATGTCTTAATGCTGGTGTTTTATTATGTTGACTTTTAAACCAGCTCTTTAAATTTAATTTCACTAATATAAATTTCTACCTGAAAAATTTATGTCAAGCAATTTAAAGCAAGATCAATTATGAAATATTAGGCAAGATGAAAAATCCCAGGTGAGGACAAAAGACCTGTGATTACAATGTCAAAAGCCTGGTGAAAAATTGTCTAAATTTGACTGCATAAATTTCCATTCCCTAAAGATTCCACATTTCTGCACTGCTAGATTTTTATGAATGTTTCAGATTCAAAGGACTTAACCTGTTCAATTGATGAAAATGTATTCTTTCATTATTAGAATCAAGAAATGATGTGTAACTTGATACTAATAATAAAACAGTGGTTTGTTTTTAAATCAATTTCATTACCGATAGCTCTGTTTTCTGAGATTTCCTGGTTTCTAACTAGGTAATTTATGCTTAGAAGAGGCAATCTTTCTATCCACCTGCTAACTCCTCACAGGATGGGTGTTCTTTTCACAGCTGCATTTCATATATGTAAAATCAACACCCCACTCCTCTAGCATATTTTCACCAGTCGTACTTTAGTAGGTAATATACTAGGAAGGTAATTATTTTTAAAGAGCCCAAATGACCTAGAAATAGAGTATGTAAAGTATAAGACATATTATTATTAAGCAAACAAAGTAATTAATGAAAAAAAGACTGTGAGGCTACAGACTAAAATGCGAACAGAGGTTTGTATTGTGTGAATATGATGGGTAATGGTATTATTTTCTTTATTTCCCAAATGTTCTTCAAGGAACACATATTATTACTAATTACAAAAGAGAAAGTATTTACAACTATCTATAATATAAAATAGGAATCAGAATACAAAATGGTATGCTATGATTATGACCCTGTAAAGGCATACAATGATGGCAAAAATAAAGGTAAAAAAAAAGAGAAAACAGTTCAGCTGCAAGGTGTTGGAATAGTGGATTTTTTTTCTCTCTGTTAGTGTCAAAATGGTGCTTGGGAAAGAAAGGGAGGGAGGGATTATATATAAGGAATAAGATGATGCTAAAGCGAATCTGTCAGGAGAATTCAAAGGTAGGACATTGAAAGCGATGGGCAGCAACATCAATATGGGTCCACAGCACACATACCACATGACCCAAGAAACTGTTCCACTTATGGTGATTCAGTGTCTTTTTCTTGTCATTATGAGAGCATAACAGAAAGATATAACAGATATGTAATCTAGAAGGAGCGCTGAAGAACACATTGCTGAAGCCATTTTTTCTCTAATTTAGTGGATGTATTAAGCAAGCAAACACTGAAAGTGGGAACAATTTGTCTCTGTTTTGTCACTAACCAGATATCCTGCAGGAGGTGTGGAATAGGAAGTTCTAGGGACATGATTCAGAATACCTGAAGTCTATAGCTTTCAAGATACATTACAGACAGATAGATTCAAGAGCTGCATAAAGCTCTGGCTATCTGAAATCCTTTGAGTATAAATTATTTTGGTTAGCCAAGTTTTCCTAATGTCTGGAGGTCTGTCTTTTAAAGGTTTTTTTTCTTTTAAAACCATGTAAGAAGGAAATATTTCCAAAATTTATCTTTTCAGAAGGAGACAATTATTTACTTAAACTCTCTTTTAATGCCCCATGGTTAACCATTTACATATACTGATGACTGTCATTAAGACTCTACTGAAGTGTGTATGGCTCTTTTCGTCTACAGTTTTTAGTTCAGGATAACTGGATCTTTGTAGTTTGCCTTTTGCTCTCTTTTCCTTTTATATCTAAGGAATAAGCACTCTGAGAGAGCTCACAGTAAAACAGGAATTTTAATACACAGACTTTGAAACATCAGCTTCTACTTCGCTTCCTGGTTCTCATGCATAGTTCCGACAGATGCAGCTGCTAGAGAGCTGAGATACAGCTAAATGAGGGGCCACCAGACAAGATGATTTGACTATGATTTCCTAGTACAACACCACTATTTCATTTTTCACTTTTTTCAGAGTTACCTTTGGTCATCAGCTCCATTTTGGCTGCTGTTCAAGACAATTCTCCAAAGATCCGAGGATACCAGTTTCTTCTGGTCGTTCACAAGATTGATATCTGGCAATTGCAGTTCACAAACTTTGCTTTCAGACAGACTAAATTCTCGAAATGTAACAAAAACCTTCTGGAGTTCATCCCAGTATTCCAAACTACAAGGAATCTATATTAAAAGAAAGAAGATTTTAGAAGTTGCAAAGAGAAACTATGCTTTTGTATTTGTTGACATGCAAATCAAATCTTCATAAAAGTTACAATTTAAAAGGGGAAATAAGTAAAAAGGACAGTAATTTAGGATTTCTTTTCAGTTATATTCATCCTGTTTACCTACTTTATTTTAAAAGGCCCATTCAATAATAATATGTGAAAACAGTCAAGAAAGTTTTTAAATAAAGGAGAAAGAATGGGGAATTAATTCTACCAGATGTTAAATGTGTTACAAAGCTATACTTACTAAAGCTAAAGATAAGGTTGGAGTAGCAACATACAAATAGAAGAATAGAAACAAGAATAATAAAATATAAGTACAGATAAATTTTAGTATATAATGAAGGTACTATTTCAAACAAGTAGGGGAGAGACCGAAAATGAGGTTGCAAGGACTGGTTAGCCTGGTAAAACAAAGTGAGTCCCTACATGATTCCTATATCAAAGTAAGTTCCAAAAGGATCAAAATGTTAAGACTTTAAAGGCTAAAAACTGAGAGCATAAGGGAAAAAAATCAGTTAATATTTATATCATAATAGGGTAAACTTTTCTGTGTGTGGCATGAAACCCAAGGATGGTAAGACAAACAAACCTCACAACCGGTAACATCAAAATTAGTAAAAAGCAAACTAGGATAAAAACAGGTAATATTTAATGACAGATCTAGGGTCCCTGTTGTGATAGCAGAGAACTCTTATAAACCAATGAGAAAGTGATAAGTAAGCATATAGAAAAGTAAGCAAAGGCAGTTGTTGGAAGAGGCCCTGAATGTCCCTGCATATTCTTGCCAGGTTACCGCAAAGGATGCGAGGCCCTGAAAGCTATTAACTGGGGCCGTTTCTCAGGTTGTGTTTGTAGAAAGCATCCTTGAGCGATGAGGTAAAGTTTCTTTCCAGGACAAAGAGCAGACTTGCTCTAAAATGGGTGGATTTGACAAGGTCCAGGTTCCATGCTGTGCCATTTATCTACTGCATGCTGAGAAAACCCTGGGGGCCTTTCTGCATGGCCCCTGTGGGACATGGGGGCAAGAGGAACCAATACAAAGATGATGTTCATGCTGTCTGCTGTGCCATAAGCAATGATATTCTTTGTTTCTGACCAAAGTCTAATATCTTCTGTAAGCATTCATAAAACATTAACAGGCTATTAGTCTGGATAAGGTAAAATCCCAGATGTGGACAGTAATTAATCCACAGAAGAAAAGATATAACCAGTCAGTAAACATGAAAAGATACTCAACTTCATTAATACTTATAGAAATTCAAATTAAAGCAATAATGTAATATTTTTATTTATTAACGTGGCAGTTTGAAACGACAGTTCTAATTTCTGTATAGGTGTAGGAAAAAAAAAGCATTTCTACCCAGTATCTTTGGAGAATAATTTGGCAATATATATTAAACGCTTGGAAGGACACATCTAAGGATTTGTTTTACAGATATTCCAATGCAAGGATGTGTGTATGTGTGTGGATTTACTTCAGTACTATATGAATAAGAAAGTGGAAACATTAAAATATCTGCCAATATGAGATTAAATATAACATGTAGGTCTATAGAATGGAATCTGTACAACCATTAAAACGAACAAGGAATTTCCTAATTATGACCATTCTCAGAGCTGATCTCTACCTTTCTTGTGTCACTTCCATATCTACCACACTCTTCTACCACAGAGGTCATTATACTTTGCAATTCCTTATTTGTGTGTGTCTCCTTTAGCTGACCCTGTGATCCCTGAAGCAAAAATTGCATATTCTTTTAAAACCTATTAGCATCTAAGAGTTTGGGGGACATAACAGTATATTTAGTAGATGCTTTCTGAATGAATAGACTTCTCCTTAATCTTTCTTTCTTAAATAAAGCAATTCTTAATCTTTGGGAATAAATTCTACTGTCATCTATAATAGTTTCTTTTCCTTAAACAGTGACTTGAGCATCCATGTATGGAGAGGAGCTAAATGGAAGAAAGGGGCACAAAATGGATATGTCTAAGAGGCTAACAGAGTGATGAAATGCAGCATATTTTGGTTGGTGATAAGGACAAGTGACATATCAATAAATTCTACTTTCAGTCACCATTTCTTGAAATTCTCCTTCTTGCTTTCCAAGACACACATATTTTTCTAACTTTCTTCTCGCTGGGTCTTTGTTCCTATATTGTCTCTCAGTCTGAAATATCTATAGCATCTTTGGTTTCTCATTGTCTAATGTTTAAATCTTTCCCATTTATCAGGGTCCAAATGAAATACCACCTTTCTTTGAGCCTTTTCACCTCCCAGATGGAGAAATGCTTTCCCTTTTCTGAATTCCAATAGTTTTTTAAAATGGGAATCTGTTTCATAGCTCTTATCACTATACACCTCATGTTACAGTTATTTCTATACATGACATTTTCCCTGATAGACACATTCTTTGAGGGAATGATTTCCATTTGGCTAAGCTTTAGATTTTCACAGCACCTGGAAAACTGTATACAGTGAATGTTCAAAAAATGCTGCTGAATAAATGAATGAATAATTCATGAATGAACGAACGAATAAACACATTCTGAGTGATTCAGTCCATCTCTGGCACACTAAAAATTCCCCACAGAGAAGTATAGAAGATTAAAGCACAAACTTTGGAGTTACATCTAATGGGATTCAATTCCTAGCTCCATTAGCTATGGGTTATTGGGCTAATTAATTTTCCTAACATCAGTACTCATATCCCTAAAAAGAGGATAATAACAGAACTGGCCCATGAATTGTTGTGAGGATTAAAAGAGACAAACATTCTATTTAATAGCACACAATAAAAGCTTAAGAAATGTTAGTTACTAAGTATTTATCCTTCTCATGCGCAAAGAACACTTCTTTTTTATGGATCTATTCCAACTCTCTCCTATACATCAAAACTTAGAAGCTTGGGCATTGTTAAAAGAATCAGGTAGGTTGTGAATAAGAGTCCTGCTTGTTAGATTTCTCAACAATGGGTTGGACTTGTGGAAAGAATAAACCTTGAATCTGGATGTTCAGGAAGCTTGTAATCATAGTTCAATATGGTTTTCTGCTGCATATCTATTAAGATGTGTTCCTGAATGATGGCTATTATTTGAGAGATAAAGGAATATCTCCTTGCTGAACCCCTTTCTAGACTGCCAGTAAGTCAGTCCTTTATCAGTTATGGATAAGATGTGGGAAGTGAGGTGAGACACATAAGAATCTCCTGGGAGAGGGCAAATGAGTTTAGAAAAAACATTTAACATACTTATTGTTTTTTTATTAGTAGTAAATTAACAGAACGTAAAGTTCAAAAATCATCTTCTTGATAGTAAGGTTATATACAAATGGGATGGAGAAAAGACTTGTTTCTGGTACTGTCTCCAGAAGTTCCCCATTAAAATTAACGCATAATAGCTTATGAGAATTGGCTGTCGCACTGGAAAGCAGAGTGAGACATCAAGAGAAAAGCACTACTAAGTTTTGATGTACAGGAGGGAGTTGGAATAGATCCATAATAAAAGGCAAACCCAGCCGGCACCCATCCTGGGAAGCCATCAGGTAGTTCAAGGGGAACGAAAGGGAGCTGCACCACACTGGGGCTTGGGGAAAGAGAAACTGCGAAAGTTCACAAAGAGAGATTTGGAAGAAAGCCAAAGAAAAATTTTATTTTGTTTACAATTTTGTGTGAGGCTGGCTCTGTGGTTATATACTTCAATCGCAACATTCCAGGCTACTCTCAAAATTAGAAAACAGTAGAGAACTTCTATAGACACACATCCTAAAATATGTGTTGTGTGTTCGTCAGGATTTTCCTTGGTTAATAAAGGGGTATTAATAAATGAAACTTCCAAATGAAACTCTGTTGAAAATATTTAAAATTGTGTGTCTATAAGTACATTTACAAAAGTCATATATGAATCCTTTCCACCATTTTAAGAACATTTTTGTCTTGAAAACCTCAAAAGAAAAGCTGACAACAATACTCAGTACAATTAAACATTTTAAAGGTAATTTTAGTCAACTGTCTACTAAAATACATATTGAGCCACAAATTTATAAACCATATAAATATAATCGTCATTTTTTAAATTTCTTCATCATAAAAAGAAAAAAAATCTTGGTATTTCATTGGATAAAATTCTGGCCACAACCCTTAATCACCACTCTGAGACCTTGAGCACCTTATTTAATGACTCCAAGTCTTAGTTCCCGCATTGGTGAAAAGTAAGTAATAAAAACAAAATTATTTTAGTCCATGATAAGGATTCTGGACTTTATCTTAATGCCTATGAGGTAACTTTGAAGGAACAATGCTTAAAGTCAAATTTATATTTTTAAAAGCTTCTGGATACTGTGTAGAGAATGTGTTAGAAGAGAATGAGGTAAGCAAGAACATGAACAGATAATAAGAGGTTAGGACAGTGGTCTATGCTACAAACTAGAAGGCTTATGGTATGGTTGGTGAATGTGGAAGATTCTTGAGACATAAAAACTTGCTGACTGATTAGATACTGGAGAGGGAAGAGTTAAGGATGACTACCAGGTTTCTGGACCAAGCAACTGTATGGGTGCTGATGTCATTTACTGGTATAAGTAAGACTGATGTATCCTGTTGGGGAGTAGGTTTGTGGTACGTATTGGGTGGAGGAGGGGAGAACCTAAGTTCATTTTTGGACAAGCTGAGTTGGAGGCACCAATGAGCCATCTAAGTGGAAATCCTGAGTACGGAGTTGGCTCTTCTAGAATGAAGGAGAGGGAGTTAACTATGTTGATACATAGCTGTAGATTCAACCAGCCTTAACCTTTCATCAAGAGAATGCAATGGAAAGACAGCAAAGAAGCTTATAGTACTTATTCTCAAGAAGGTGTTTTAAATGATGAATTAAGAATATAAACTGTTTAGAAAGAGATGTGAGAACAGAGCAAGCTGATGGATAGCAAGAAAGCAGAGACTGTTAAGTTTCTATACATTAAAGTTTAATGAATGATGGTAGTGGGGTTTGCCAAGCGAGCAGACTGGAGAGACGGAAAGATTGCTAGTAAGATTAGGATGCTGGAATGAATGATTTAGGAGGAGGGGCAGTTTGGGATGTTGACAAGTTCCAGGGCTGGTGTGTGGGAGTGAGTACTTAGATGGAGCAGAAGAGGAGAGCACTAGAGTGAGGAGCTCAAGCTGGGGTCTGGCTGGGTCTTTTACATGGATGCTGACAGCTGTGAAGAAAAAGGCCAGACACCACGGGCTGAAGACTTCTGAGGATGAGGGAGAATGACCAAATAGTTAGCAGGTGGCTACAACAGAGAGGGGTGAGGAGGATACAATTTGGTGCCACAAGTATCCAAGAAGAAGGAGGTTTTTACAGGAGGGGAGAAGAGTGCAGGCATGTGGCACAGGTGAACAGCAGATCACTTTATCTCCTGAGCCCGAGGCAAAAGTGATGTGGGAGAATAAACTGCTTACACATCAGGGGGTTACAGTGGTGTACAGAGTCCCAGAGGACAGCAGAATTTCATTAAAGGAGGAGGAGAGGAAATTCTTGAAGATGAGGCCGAGGTTTATGAAAGTTCACTAGTCATTGAGCAAGTGTTGCAAAGGGCTCAATGGAAAAGTCTGGGAAGCAGAGGAAGGAGGTGGTTTGGGAAGAGCAGGAAAAAAGGGATACAAATCAGTCTCCAGACAGTCAGTTCAGTTCAGCAGCTCAGTCATGTCTGACTCTTTGCGACCCCATGGATTGCAGCACGTCAGGCCTCCCTGTCTATCACCAACTCCTGGAGTTTACCCAAACTCATGTTCACTGAGGCGGTGATGCCATCCAACGATCTCATCCTCTGTGCTCCTCTTATCGTCTTGCCTTCAATCTTTCATAGCATCAGGGTTTTTTCAAATGAGTTAGCTCTTTGCATCAGGTGGCCAAAGTATTGGAGTTTCAGCTTTAACATCAGTCCTTCCAATGAATACTCAGGACTGATCTCCTTTAGGATGGACTGGTTGGATCTCCTTGCAGTCCAAAGGACTCTCAAGAGTCTTCTCCAACACCACAGTTCAAAAGCATCAATTCTTCGGCACTCAGCTTTCTTTATAGTCCAACTCTCACATCCATACATGACCACTGGAAAAACTATAGCTTGACTAGACGGACTGTAGTTGGCAAAGTAATGTCTCTGCTTTTTAATATGCTATCGAGGTTGGTCATAACTTTCCTTCCAAGGAGTAAGTGTCTTTTTATTTCATGGCTGCAGTCACCATTCACAGTGATTTTCAGTGCAGTTCAGTTGCTCAGTCGTGTTCGATTCTTTGTGACCCCATGAATCGCAGCACGCCAGGCCTCCCTGTCCATCACCAACTCCCAGAGTTAACTCAAACTCATGTCCATCGAGTCGGTGATGCCATCCAGCCATCTCCTCCTCTGTCATCCCCTTCTCTTCCTGCCCCCAATCCCTCCCAGCATCAGAGTCTTGTCCAATGAGTCAACTCTTCGCATGAGGTGGCCAAAGTAGTGGAGTTTCAGCTTTAGCATCAGTCCTTCCAATGAACACCCAGGACTGATCTCCTTCAGAATGGACTGGTTGGATCTCCTTGCAGTCCAAGGGACTCTCAAGAGTCTTCTCCAACACCACAGTTCAAAAGCAGTGATTTTGGAGGCCCCCAAATTAGTCTGCCACTGTTTCCACTGTTTCTCCATTTATTTGCCATGAAGTGATGGGACCAGATGCCATGATCTTCATTTTCTGAATGTTGAGCTTTTAGACAACTTTTTCACTCTCCTCTTTCACTTTCATCAAGATTCTCTTTAGTTCCTCTTCACTTTCTGCCATAAGGGTGGTGTCATCTGCATATCTGAGGTTATTGATATTTCTCTCAGCAATCTTGATTCCAGCTTGTGATTCTTCCAGCCCAGCGTTTCTCATGATGTACTCTGCATAGAAGTTAAATAAGCAGGGTGACAATATACAGCCTTGACAGACTCCTTTTCCTATTTGGAACCAGTCTGTTGTTCCATGTCCAGTTCTAACTGTTGCTTCCTGATCTGCATACAGATTTCTCAAGAGGCAGGTCAGGTGGTCTGGTATTCCCATCTCTTTCAGAATTTTCCACAGTTTACTGTGATCCACACAGTCAAAGGCTTTGGCATAGTCAATAAAGCAGAAATAGATGTTTTTTCTGGAACTCTCTTGCTTTTTCCATGATCCAGCAGATGTTGGCAATTTGATCTCTGGCTCCTCTGCCTTTTCTAAAACCAGCTTGAACATCTGGAAGTTCATGGTTCATGTATTGTTGAAGCCTGGCTTGGAGAATTTTTGAGCATTACTTTACTAGCATGTGAAATGAGTGCAATTATGCAGTAGTTTGAGCGTTCTTTGGCATTGCCTTTCTTAGGGATTGGAATGAAAACTGACCTTTTCCAGTTCTGTGGCCACTGCTGAGGTTTCCAAATTTGCTGACATATTGAGTGCAGCACTTTCACAGCATCATCTTTCAGGATTTGAAATAGCTCAACTGGAATTCCATCACCTCTACTAGCTTTGTTTGTAGTGATCCTTCCTAAGGCCCACTTGACTTCACATTCCAGGATGTCTGGCTCTAGGTGACTGATCACACCATTGTGATTATCTGGGTCATGAAGATCTTTTTTGTACAGTTCTTCTGTGTATTCTTGCCACCTCTTCTTAGTATCTTCTGCTTCTATTAGGTCCGTACCATTTCTGTCCTTTATTGAGCCCATCTTTGCATGAAATATTCCCCTGGTATCTCTAATTTTCTTGAAGAGATCTCTAGTCTTTCCCATTCTATTGTTTTCCTCTATTTCTCTGCACTGATCACTGAGGAAGGCTTTCTTAACTTTCCTTGCTATTCTTTGGAACTCTGCATTCAAATGGGTATATCTTTCCTTTTCTCCTTTGCTTTTTGCTTCTCTTCTTTTCACAGCTATTTGTAAGGCCTCCTCAGACAGCCATTTTGCTTTTTTCCATTTCTTTATCTTGGGGATGGTCTTGCTCCCTCTCTCCTGTACAATGTCATGAACCTCTGCTCACAATTCATCAGGCACTCCATCAGATCTAGTCCCTTAAATCTATTTCTCATTTCCACTGTATAATTGTTAGGGATTTGATTTAGGTCATACCTGAATGATCTAGTGGTTTTCCCTACTTTCTTTAAGTTTGAATTTGGCAATAATGAGTTCATGATCTGTTTCAGAGTCAGCTCCCAGTCTTGTTTTTGCTGACTGTATAGAGTTTCTCTATCTTTGGCTGCAAATAATATAATCAATCTGATTTCAGTGTTGGCCATCTGGTGATGTCCTTATGTTTTTGGAAGAGGGATTTGCTATGAGCAGTGCGTTCTCTTGGCAGAACTCTATTTTGCCCTGCTTCATTCTGTACTCCACGGCCAAATTTGTCTGTTACTCCAGGTGTTTCCTGACTTCCTACTTTTGCATTCCAGTCCCCTGTAACAAAAAGGACATCTTTTTTGGGTGTTAATTCTAGAAGGTCTTGTAGGTCTTCATAGAACTGTTCAACTTCAGCTTCTTCAGCACAGACTTGGATTACCGTGATACTGAATGGTTTGCCTTGGAAAAGAACAGAGATCACTCTGTCATTTTTGAGACTGCATCCAAGTACTGCATTTCAGACTCTTTTGTTGACTATGATGGCTACTCCATTTCTTTTAAGGGATTCTTGACAAGACAAGAATCCAGACAAGTGGGGGAGAAATCTCAGTTCAGGGAGTGAGTAGGAAAGAGAGAAGTGAGGCATGTGTTGGAAGTGAGATCTCATTTAGGAGGTAGGGACAATGGTTATGACTTCAGGAGTAGCCTATTGCTCCTTCCTGAGGCCTGGTTGCATTCTGTGTGTTCTTAATGAACTCTAGCTATTTCTCCAATAAACTCACGGCACAGAGTCTGCACATGGTATATGTTCAATAAATAATTTTAAAATTTACAAATGAAGATAGGTGCTGAAAAAACAATTTTTTTTTTGTTTACAGTTTTCTACTCTAAAAAGGTCTTATTTTATATATTGAGCTCTCCTTTCAAATTATTTTGTGATCACATCCAATTTTACCAAACTTTTCATTTGCTTACTAATCTTCCTTTACCATTCAGCTGGAAGTAGACACTGCTAATCTCCAGGTTAGAAGTAACATAATTAAACTAAAAATCTAATGTGGTCACACTGTGCTTCATATGGCAGCAATTATTCCCTGGTGGCTCAGGGGTAAAGAATCTGCCTGCCAATGCAGGGGATGCGGGTTCGATGCCTGGGTTGAGAAGATCTCCTGGAGAAGGAAATGGCAACCCACTCTTATATTCTTGCCTGGAAATTCCCATGGACAGAAGAGTCTGGAAGGGTATACAGTCCATAGGGTTGCAAAAGAGTTGGACACAACTTAGTGACTAAACAACAACTATTCTCAGGAATAAATCTGTGGTCTATTTTGTGTGATCTATTTAAAACAGCTTTATTTTGTACTTTTAGCTTTGAAAGAGATGATGTGAATGATCTTTAGTTACATATCAAAACTGAGGATTTATTATTAATGCTTGCACTGAATAACTTGAAGGAAAGATGACTATTCCAAGAACGTTTGGTTGCCAAAAAATAGTTTAGAGAGCCTAAATATCTAGTACTGAGTCATGGGAAGTGGGAACGAGTAAATTGGTTTCACTGGAAAACATTGCATATGTAACACATGGTACATTTCAAATGACTGTCAAGATTATATATATTTTTATTACATTTTGTTTTCCTATCCATTATTTGACAGGACCTAAAAAATTAGCCAGCCATACATAATAAACTGTACTCTAAGCATATGTGGTCTTTGCATAGAAATATATTTTAGGTTGTATATCTGCCAGTTGGTAAAAGCACATGTATTCTTGCATTTAAAATATGATTCCACGATTTGTTTCCATTTGATGGCTAACTTGGGAAGATTTGCATGTGTGTTGGCCATTTAAAAATATTTTTGGTACAAAGAATATTTTGGCACTTAATTTGTTTTTTATTACTTAATAGTACTGCCAGGACTATCAGCAGTGTAGCAACTACCCATCTGTCCTCGTAGATAAACAGTTCTGAATTCTTTGTCCAGGGGTTGCTAAAGCTGGGCCATTCATTGTCCCTTTGCCCACTCAGTGCCACCAGTCAACCTAAGAAAAGGATACAGAGGAAGTGCATTCCCTGTAATTATGTACATATTAAAGAGATGGTAGTATTAGCAAGTGAAGTAATCTATCAATCTGATTCAACTGTCCTTTCCATTATCTTACAACAAGATAGAGAGCTTAGCTGACTGTGTAGGACTGGTTAGTGAGCACAAAGCTGGAGCTGCCATTCAGGAGTAAGTTATTAAGGCTTGGTTACAACAGAGGATACTATCTTAATCATTCCTTCCACCACATATCCAGATTTCCTGGGATACCAATTAACAGGAAAGCATAATAGGGCTAAAACTGTTTGCTTTTCCCATCATTACTCACAATTTTGGTAGTATGTTAGTCACTCAGTCATGTCCAATTCTGTGACCCCATGGACTGTAGCCCTCCAGGCTCCTCCATCCATGGAATTTTCCAGGTAAGAATTCTGAAGTAGGTTACCATTTCCTTCTCCAGGGGATCTTCCCAACCCAGGGATCAAACTTAGGTCTCCCACATTGTGAGCAGATTCTTTACTGTCTGAGCTACCACAGAAGCCCCAGTAATAAAAATACTGATGGAAGATGTAGTAGAAAAATAACCTTTTACAATTTACAAAGGTTTTTCTTTTTGTATATTATCTTAGCGAGGAATACATTATTCCCATTTTACAGATAAGTGAACTGTAGCTTAGAGAAGTTAGGTAATATGTTCAAGGTTATACACTTAGTCAGTGGCAGACCTTTTGCCTATAAATCCTTTGCTCTTTAAACTAATTACCTTTAGGTTAAAGAAGAAAAACAGACCCTATAATGAATCATTTACAATTTCCAGTTGCAGTTTCTTTACAGTGGATTCTTAGAAAGAAATCTGAATGCAGAATACATTTTGACCCTTACAATTTATCCAAGTTGTTTATAGTTACTTAATTCGGCAATCATTTTCTCTTTAGCCGTCTTTTACTTTCAGCACTTTGAATATGTTATCCCTCTTCCTCTGGTCTCACGGTTGCTGATGAGAAATCAGCTGTTAATCTTAGTGAGATTCCTTATATGTGATAAGTCACTTCTCTTCAGTTGCAGTCAAGGTTTGTTTGGTACAGAAATCTTTGAGTTTGTCTAAGTTTACTAAATTTCCTGGATGTGTAGACTCATGTTTTAAATTAAATTTGGGAAGTGTTTGGCCATTAGATTTTCAAACAGTCTTTATTCTCCTTTCTCTTTTCCTTCCAGGCCTCCCATCATACACATATTGATAAACTTGATGGTATTCCACAGTCTCTAAGGCTCTGGTCATTTGTTTTCATCCTTTTTTCTTTCTGTTCTCTACACTCAATCACCTCAGTGGACTTATCTTTAAACTTACTGCTTCTTTCTTCTGCCTGCTCAAATCTTGTTATTGAGCCCCTCCAGCAAACTTTTCGTTTCACTTACACTTTTCAATTCTGGGATTTCATTTTTTTATTTACAATTTCTATCTTTTATTTTAAAATTGATACTCTCTATTTTGGGAGACATCATTCTCATATTTCTCTTTAGTCCTTTATACAAGGCTTTCTTTAGGCTTTTTTGAACATGCTCAAAATAGACAGTTCAAGTCTTTGTCTAGTAAGGACGATATCTGGGCGTCTGAGGGACAGTTACTACTGATTGTTTTCTTCCTCTGTATATGGGGCATACTTTCTTGTTTCTTTGCAGAGTGCATACTTCTTTGTTGGAAACTGGGCATTTTAAATGATAGAAAATTTTATATCAATGAATATTATTAACTATTTTACTATTATTATATTATTAATAAATAATGGCAACTGTGGAAATCAGATTCTCTTCCTCCAGGGCTTGTCATTATTTGTACTCATTTTGTTGTTACCAACATTTATGAATTAATTCTAAAAAGTCTTTTTGTCATGTGGCCACTGAAATCTCTACTTGGTGAGCTTAATGATCAGTTAATGATTAGACAGAGACTTCCTTAAAGGCCTGGAAACAATAAGCACATCTAATCTCCTCCAAGTGGGTGTGTGTGCCTGTTAAGGAATGCCTTCAACTCTGCCTTGACCTTCCTTTCCTGCTTATACAGAGCCTTAAGGTCATCCAGAGGTGAGAGCACAGGCCTTCTTAGGTCATTCTTGGCATGTGCAGAGCCTGGGTTAAGTGCATAGACCTGAGCTTGGACAAATCCTCCTAGTTTCCCAGGAATCTGCTGGAACTTTTGAAGTCTGTATGGACATCTCATCCCCTGGTTCTTCCTGTTGAGCCTTTTGTTCAGCTTACAAGTTTTCTGCTATCTACTGCCTCAAGTATCAGTTCATTTCAGTTCAGTCGCTCAGTCGCGTCCGATTCTTTGTGACCCCATGAATCGCAACACGCCAGGACTCCCTGTCCATCACCAACTCCCGGAGTTCGCCCAAACTCATGTCCATCGAGTCGATGATGCCATCCACCCATCTCATCCTCTGTCGTCCGCTTCTTCTCCTGCCCCCTATCCCTCCCAGCATCAGAGTCTTGTCCAATGAGTCAACTCTTCGCATGAGGTGGCCAAAGTACTGGAGTTTCAGCTTTAGCATCATTCCTTCCAAAGAACACCCAGGACTGATCTGCTTTAGAATGGACTGGCTGGATCTCCTTGCAGTCCAAGGGACTCTCAAGAGTCTTTTCCAACACCACAGTTCAAAAACATCAATTCTTCGGCGGTCAGCTTTCTTCACAGTTCAACTCTCACATCCATACATGACCACTGGAAAAACCATAGCCTTGACTAGACGAACCTTTGTTGGCAAAGTAATGTCTCTGCTTTTGAATATGCTGTCTAGGTTGGTCATAACTTTCCTTCCAAGGAGTAAGCATCTTTTAATTTCATGGCTGCAGTCACCATCTGCAGTGATTTTGGAGCCCAAGAAAATAAATTCTGACACTGTTTCCACTGTTTCCCCATCTATTTCCCATGAAGTGATGGGACCAGATGCCATGATCTTCGTTTTCTGAATGTTGGGCTTTAAACCAACTTTTTCACTCTCCTCTTTCATCAAGAGGCTTTTTGGTTCCTCTTCACTTTCTGCCGTAAGGGTGGTGTCATCTGAGGTTATTGATATTTTTCCTGGTAATCTTGATTCCAGCTTGTGCTTCTTCCAGCCCAGCATTTCTCATGATGTACTCTGCATAGAAGTTAAATAAGCAGTGTTACAATGTACAAGCTTGACATACTCCTTTTCCTATTTGGAACCAGTCTGTTGTTCCATGTCCAGTTCTAACTGTTGCTTCCTGACCTGCATACAGGTTTCTCAAGAGGCAGGTCAGGTGGTCTGGTATTCCCATCTCTTTCAGAATTTTCCAGTTTATTGTGATCCACACAGTCAAAGGCTTTGGCATAGTCAATAAAGCAGAAATAGATGTTTTTCTGGAACTCTCTTGCTTTTTCCATGATTCAGCGGCTGTTGGCAATTTGATCTCTGGCTCCTCTGCCTTTTCTAAAACCAGCTTGAACATCTGGAAGTTCATGGTTCATGCATTGCTGAAGCCTGGCTTGGAGAATTTTGAGCATTACTTTCTTTCTGACCTACACCCCTGGGTGGGAAAAGGGCTTTTCAAACTGAAACATTCCTAGTTGATAACTTTTGAAACAGTTAATTGTTGTGAAACCCTTGTTTTTTTAACAGAAAGTTATCTTATCTCATTAAGCAAGTAAAAAGATACACTACATTTATCATAAGGTCAATATATTTGGTGAAAAGAACAAATATATTCCCCAGTGTGGAATGCACTAGAAAAATCAGAGGCAGATAGATTAAAGAGACTTAAATTGATGACTAGAGAGTAGGTAAGTGGATAGTTAAATACAGAATGTGAGGTCAAAGCATAAAACAGTGGATTGAACCACAACCAAAAAAAAAGAGAAAAAGAAAAGAAAAATAGTGGATTGATGGGTGATTGAAAGAGATGATATATAATACACTGTATTATTACATAAATTAGAATAATTTTTATATATTACAGAAATTAGGATAAATAAATAGCAATATAAACATTAAAACCATAGCAAGCTAAAAAACCAGCTTTGCCTCTATAGAAACAGAAGTGGTTTCTATTTATGATTATTACTGGACTTAACTGTCCTTTTAAACATGAAGAATATTTCTACAATCAATTATTCATAAGAAGACAAACATATTCATTACACAAAACAAAAGCACCTGAGTAGAGATACTTTTCAATAGTTAATTAAAATAAAATTGCGTTAAAAATAAAATGTATCCTGATAATGGTATGTCAGTTTTTTGTGCTTCTACTTCAACATATAAACCTATCATTTAATAATGACATAAAATACAAATACATATGTAATATAAAAATTTTTTAGCTTATAATACCAGTTTTTATATGTATCTGCTATTTAGTTGATTTTGAAGGAGGAAAAGAAAAGCTTCTATACATCTTCAACTAATAGAAGTCATACAAAAAAAAAAAAAAAACTTAAAATATTGGAACCAGTTGAGAAACCACAAGTATTCAAATGCAGGAAATCATGATTTTATAACATTTTAATGTGATCTACTCTTGGGAAACAAAGTTAACCAAACCCCATTTCTGTACAGGAAATATTCCAGCATACAGTTGTAATACATCGTGGTGAAGGGGTACAGCTGCAGATTTTTCACCTGTAATGCCCCACTGGTATTCTGGCTTACTGCATTGTATCAAGACTGCCTTCCTGTCCGGAAAACCCTCTAAGTACAAACAAGACTCTAAGTCCAGATTTTATTTTCCCTTGGTATCAGAATATGGTAATTTAAGAGTCCTGAGAAATACTTTTTCAGCCTTTAAAAGGAAATGTGTAACATTCTTTTATTAGGATCTATGTTTGGGTTGGTTTTTCAAAAAACTTAACATATGACCCAGTTATCTTATCAATTTATCAAGCTACCAAGTTTCAAGCAAATGCAGGTGTGTAATATGACATCTTTCAATATAATATTTTCCACAAAGACAAATAATAAAAATATATTAAGAACTTCTGAGTCAAAACTAACTTGGACCAAGGGCAACTTTACTATTTTATGGTTTTCTTTTAATGAGGCTACGAACCGTAAACTCACTATAGTGTTCTAGTCTCAGCTCTAATTGTTCAGGTATTTCACTCACTGTATGGAATAGTCAAATGTACATGGTCTATTGTAAAGAACAGTAATTGGGACTCTGACCTGAAAGTGAAGTTTCTCAGTCGTATCCGAGTCATTGCAACCCCATGGACTGTAGCCTACCAGGCTCCTTTGTCCATGAGATTTTCCAGGCAAGGGTACTGGAGTAGTTGCCATTTCCTTCTCCAGGGGATCTTCCCAACCCAGGGATAGACTGGGGACAGCAGGCCACTCATGAATGCCCACTAGAAAGAGTTGTTTCCAAGGTCCCTTAGGGCAACATATACAGGTAACAGGTTGCATACACTACCCAGGAGGCTCCTGTCTGCAGCCACTGCACACTGGGCCCCCATGGGGAAAAGAGCACAGTCAGCTTAATTGGCTGCAAAGAACAGAGAACCAAGAAACAGACTAGCTGGACTCAGGAGGACTTAATTCTAACCTAAATTCAGTTGCAAACTAGTTTTGTCACCTTGAGTTGAAGTAACATAACTAATCTGAGCCTCAATACTCTTACTGGTAACAAATTCGGAAGATGTGGAATAAGGAGGAATAAGGAATAAGACTACTCTAGCTCTTCAAAATTCTAAAGTATATATAAATATAGGACTTGATTTTTTACTTTACATTTTAGGAAGAGAGTTTATATTTTAAAGTGCATACTGTGTGCCAATATTTTCATTATTTTATTCAATCTGAATGGTAATTAAGTTAGAAGAGTATACCCATTTTACAGATGAGGAAAATGAAGGGTTGAACAACTTGCTAAGGTTCTCAATCAAAAGCTACAGAGCTGGGAGTGTAGGATTCTAGAACCCAGGGAGCTCATTCACTTATTTACATTGATTCCCATATGTTAGTTACTTGGTTGTGTCACAGGTTTGAAAGCATGTAACCTGACAAATAAGCAATGCTTACAAACCAAATACTTGTACAGTGATACTCTGCTATAAGACTGTTTTTAAAACTAAAAGAGTTAAGAATACAGTAATTATTGATAATTGTTCTTAACAGCCCTTTGTAATAAGAAAAACTATAGTGCAGAGTGTGCTCATTCAGTCATGTCTGACTCTTTGCAACCTCATGAACTACAAGCCACCAGGCTCCTTTGTCCATGGGATTTTCTCAGCAAGAATACTGGAGTGGGTTGCCATTTCCTTTTCTGACAGAGACAGTAATCTTTAATAATTGGGAAGAAGCCAGTTGGGATCACAGAATAACTGAAAAAAAAAAAAATACAAATAGTTTAGAACCAAAAGCAAGCCTGAAATGTCTTATGAAGGCTTGTCATCAAGTTAAATGTTTAGATCAAGAGGTCAACAAAACTGTTCTATAAAAGGCTAAACAGATGATGGCAAACACTGGAGGCTTTCTGCATGATACGTTCTGTGTGGCAACTACTTGACTGCCTACTGCAGCAGGTGGATCACAACAAACTGTGAAAAATTCTGAAAGAAATGGGAATAACAGACCACCTTACCTGCCTGTTGAGAAGCCTGTGTGTAGGTCAAGAAGCAAGAGTTAGAACCAGACATAGAACAACAGACTGGTTTAAAATTGGGAAAGGAGTAGGTCAAGGCTGTATACTGTCACCCTGCTTATTTAACTTATATGTAGAGTACATGTGAAATGTGGGGCTGGATGAATCACAAGCTGGGATCAAGATTTCCGGGAGAAGTATCAATAACTTCAGATATGCAGATGATACCACTCTAATGGCAGAAAGCAAAGAGGAACTAAAGAGCCTCTTGATGAAGGTGAAAGAGGAGAGCGAAAAAGTTGGCTTAAAACTCAAAATTCAAAAAACTAGTAGGATCCCATCACTTCATGGCAAATAGATGGGGAAAAAAAGGAAACACTGACAGACCTCCTTTTCTAGGGTTCCAAAATTATTGCAGACAGTGACTGCAGCCATGAAATTAAAAGACGCTTGCTCCTTGGAAGAAAAGCTATGACCAACCTAGACAGCATATTAAAAAGTAGAGACATTACTTTGCTGACAGAGATCTGTACATTCAAAATTATGGTTTTTCTGATAGTCATGTACGGATACTATAAAGAAAGATGAGCACCAAAGAATTGATGCTTTCAAACTGTGGTGCTGGAGAAGACTGTGGACAGCAAGGAGATCAAATCAGTCAATCCTAAAGGAAACCAACCCTGAATATTCATTGGAAGGACTGATGCTGAAGCGGAAACTCCAATACTTTGGCCACCTGATGTGAAGAGTGAACTCACTGGAAAAGACCCTGATGCTGGGAAAGATAGAAGGCAGAAGGAGAAGAGGATGAAAGAGGATGAGATGGTTGGATGGCATTGCTGCCTCTATGGTCATGAGTTTGAGCAAGCTCTGGGAATTGGTGATGGCAGGGAGTGCTGCAGTCCATGGGGCTGCAAAGAGTCAGGTATGACTTAGCAACTGAACAACAACACTGCAGTATGTAAACAATATCTAAATGAGTATGTCTGTGTTCCAATAAATTTTTATTTACAAAATCAGGTGGTAGGCTGCATTTGATGGGCAGGCTATGGTTTGTTGATTCCTTGATTAGATGAACAGTGTTGCCCTCATAGAGGCCCTTTAGAGTATACGTCTCTTAAGAAATACTCCTCCATAGGTCTATCACATTCCCACATATCTTAGAAAAAAGGCATTATCTTTGCTCAAGATCATCTTTTCAAGTTCACATGCATAGCAAACTGCTACAGAAGACAGAGACAGTGTCTCTCTACAAAGGGCAGGCATGCTAATCTCCCATTTCAAAGGATTCAGTTTCCCCAAGTTCAGGGTTCCAATCTTGTAATGTAACCCACTATGTGTTTAAGTATCACCTGGCTCTCTTCATCACCCTTAAGGGAACAGAGGCTTGGAGAGCTGGCACATATGCAGACACACTGTTGTAGGTAATAAACTGTCCTTCACCTCTGATCCAGCACTCCCATATGTTCTACAAGCATCCAAGGGACTCTGGCAGGCTAAGCTGTTAACTTGCAAATGCGGTAGAGCTCAAACCCTTCACAATTTTGAGTATATTTATAGTTTATTTAGGGCTTCCCTGGTAGCTCAGCTGGTAAAGACTCCACCTGCAATACAGGGGACCCAGGTTCGATCCCTGGGTCGAGAAGATCCCCTAGAGAAGGGATTGACTACCCACTCCAGTATTTTTGGCTCAGACAGTAAAGAATCTGCCTGCAGTGTGGGAGACCTGGGTTCGATCCCTGGGTTGGGAGGATCTGGAGAAGGAACAGCTACCCACCCCAGTATTCTGACTTCAAGAATTCCATGGACAGAGGAGCCTGGCAGGCTACAGTCCATGGAGTTGCAAAGAGTCAGTGACTTTTTGCGACTTTCAAAGGGCTGAATGACTTTCACTCACTTGTTCACATACTTTATTTAGTATACAGTTTCATATGTATCACACATATCATACATATATGTAAATGGATGTGTACAAGTGAGATTAATTAGCTTATAAGTATTCTTAATTTTAGAAAGGGCAGAGGAACTAGAGATCAAATTGCCAACATCTGCTGGATTGTTAAAAAAGCAAGAGAGTTCCAGAACAACATCTACTTCTGCTTTACTGACTATGCCAAAGCCTTTGACTCTGTGGATCACAATAAACTGTGGAAAATTCTGAAAGAGATGGAAATACCAGACCACCTGACCTGCCTCTTGAGAAACCTGTATGCAGGTCAGGAAGCAACAGTTAGAACTGGACATGGAACAACAGACTAGTTCCTATTTTCCAAAAAATAGAAAAAGGAGTACGTCAAAGCTGTATGTTGTCACCTTGCTTATTTAACTTATATGCAGAGTGTATCATGAGAAATGCTGAGCTGGAAGAAGCACAAGCTGGAATCAAGATTGCCGGGAGAAATATCAATAATCTCAAATATGCAGATGATACCACCCTTATGGCATAAAGTGAAGAGGAACTAAAAAGCCTCTTGATGAAAGTGAAAGAGGAGAGTGAACAAGTTGGCTTAAAGCTCAACATTCAGAAAATGAAGATCATGGCATCTGGTCCCATCACTTCATGGCAAATAGATGGGGAAACAGTGGAAACAGTGGCTGACTTTATGTTTCTGGGCTTCAAAATCACTGTGGATGGTGATTGCAGCCATGAAATTAAAAGACGCTTACTCCTTAGAAGGAAAGTTATGACCAACCTAGACAGCATATTTGGAGGAGGCAATGGCACCCCACTCCAGTACTTTTACCTGGAAAATCCCATAGACAGAGGAGCCTGGTGGGCTGGAGTCCATGGGGTCGCTAGAGTCCGACACAACTGAGCGACTTCACTTTCACTTTTCACTTTCATGCATTGGAGAAGGAAATGGCAACCCACTCCAGTATTCTTGCCTGGAGAATCCCAGGGACGGGGAAGCCTGGTGGGCTGCCGTCTATGGGGTCGCACAGAGTCGGACATGACTGAAGTGACTTAGCAGCAGCAGCAGATAGCATATTAAAAAGGAAAGACATTACTTTGCCAACAAAAGTCTGTCTAGTCAAGGCTATGGTTTTTCCAGTAGTCAAGTATGGATGTGAGAGTTGGACTATAAAGAAAACTGAGCACCGAAGAATGGATGCTTTTGAACTGTGGTGTTGGAGAAGGCTCTTGAAAGTCCCTTGGACTGCAAGGAGATCCAACCAGTCCATCCTAAAGCAGATCAGTCCTGGGTGTTCACTGGAGGGACTGATGTTGAAGCTGACACTCCAATACTTTGGCCACCTGATGCAGAGAGCTGATTCATTGGAAAAGACCCTGATGCTGGGAGGGACTGGGGGCAGGATGAGAAGGGGACGACAGACAATGAGATAGCTGGATGGCATCACTGACACAATGGACATGAGTGTGGGTAAACTCCAGGAGTTGGTGATGGACAGGGAGGCCTGGTATGCTGCGGTTCATGGGGTCACAAAGAGTCAGACACCGCTGAGCGACTGAACTGAACTGATCGATTCTTAATTTATTCACCGAACATGTATTGTTTCTATGTTAAGGGCAAGCCAGGGATCAAATGGCCAGAAAGAAAGAGAGATGTGGTTCGTGACTTCACAGAACTTACAAACAAGTAATACATAAATAGTTAAGTACCGCTATTGCCAGAATGATTTAAAGTATGATTAAGAAAAAAATTTTCACAGAATTACTCCATACTTTGCTGGTAAATTTTAATCTATCTTTACAGTCCAAATTAATGTGGTTTAACTATTTATCCATGGGAAAGTTTATCTTTTCAAAGCTTAAGTCCATAACTCCATGCTATCTTTTCACCAGATCTTTTATAGAACTGCTAATAAGTATTCAAGAGTGACTCGTGATTTTAACTCTGCATGGAGGTAGGATGGGAAGAAGAATTATTTGTAGGCAGATAGCTGGAAGAAAAAAGAAGAAAAAGTATGAAGAATTTAAAAAACCAAGCCTGTATATAATCAAGCCCTGTGTAAAGGGCAGGCTGTACAATACAGTTTTCAAAACAGTAACCTTGGTTGAGCTCTGGTATTCTGGATTAAATGTCCTAAGGAAAGAAATCTCAATGTGGTGAAAATGAAATTCTGCACAAATTCCATTAACATTCCTAAAGAATTATGCTCCAATTCTGGCCCTTTCCTATCTCCTCAACCTAACCTCCTACTTTTATACCACATACCACCTTAGCTGTCATTAGTTTGTCTCCATCAGAGCTTCTTGAAATCTCATTCATCTTTCAAAACTTTTTGTCTTTTTTCTAGAGAAACAAAACAAAAAACTCTTCTCTAATAATCAAAGTTAGAAGTGATTTCTCTTCAGAATTCCCCAAAGACACACGACTTAAACTCTTCTTACTGGCACTTAACAACAGTACCTTTTCTTGTAGTTATCTGTGTATATCTGTGTGTATACAACTCCAGCTTGTGTACCTATGTAAATCCCTAACTCTTCTGTGCAGGCTTAGGCTGTAAAGAATCTGCCTGCAATTTGGGAGACCTGGGTTCAATCCCTGGGTTCGGAAGTTCCCCTGGAGAAGGGATAGGCTACCCATTCTAGTATTCTTATCTGGAGAATTCAATGGACAGAGCCTGGCAGTCTACAGTCCATGGGGTAGCAAAGAGTCAGACATGAATGAGTGACTAACACTTTCACCAGCTTCTATACTCTGTTTAATCCTCTTAGCAGAAATATTACAAGGGTCTCCTTGTCTTCAGCCTGTTCATTCAGGAGGCTTCACAGATCTACCAAACCAATCATGACAACAGCATACAGAACCCAGACTACAACAAATATGCAGGCAGGGCCTTACTTTGGCAATTCCCTTTCAGGAGACAGTCTCAATACATTAAGCTAAGCTTCCTCTATTTTTTTTTTTTTTTTACTCTATTTCATTTAAAGTTTCACTCAGTCACAGTCAGCTTTCACTAAGTACTATGTTAGGCACTGGAGAGCAAAGATAAACATACAAATGCCCTCAAGAAGCCCAATATGAAGGAAGGAGTCAGTAATAAAAACAGGCCCAAGGTGTCCTAAGGAAGGGCAACTTTCCCATCCTGGGTGGAGACAGAGTATACCACCTGGAGGTCAAGAAATGAACAATGTATAAAAGGTCACTATAAATATAAAAATAATAAAAATTCACCTGTATACAAGATATATTTCATCTTTTCAGGATTCCATTTAAAGTCTTCTTTACCCTTCTCTACCAAAATATTATGACTGAATACAAAACACATATCATTAAACAAAATGTGAACTGTCATATTTCAAACATACACAAAATCTAGTTGACAAGAGATGACAGGTCATTGGAAGAAATCATTTTTAAAAAATGGGTAAGATTTGACTTGAAAATCATATAAACTTGAAAATCAGCAAGCATTAATTCTTCTTTTATCATTAGGTATACAGCTAAATTTTGTTCACAACACATAAGACTATTTGGAATTTCAAATATATGTTCAAATCTGATGCAGCAAAAATGAGCAAACTGTATAGCTTCCTGGGGCAATCATGCTTGCAAATGGCCACCTCAAAACTACAGTCCCAAAGTGACATACATGCAAAAGGAAAGCAATCAGGCACACAGGTGATTTATACCCTTAGAAGGAAACATGAATGGCTTTGACACTGACTGTGATTCTTTCCTTATTTCATGTCATGTCAAATTTGCCTGAAATGACGACTTACAGTAGTAGTTCAGTGCCAATCACTCTTAACCTTATACTTTTCCGATTTACCATTAAGAACAGCCACAGGGTGTTAGAAAATATGTCTATTTACATACCAACTGAACATATCAAACCACAGCTCTGTTCAGCTGGTTTGTTTTCAGGTTTCAGGTGGCTAAGGGAACAAAGAAGTCTCTCATAGTTATCTATAATTTTCTAAGTCTTGCAAAATCATCTCAGAAAATCTACAGAGAGGCAAATTTCCTGGGCTGGAATGACTGGCTCTTTCTTCATAAATCTGCAGATAGAATTTCTGGCTGTACTGACCACCGTTATTTGGTGGTGACCTATGTCCTGTTAAGCAAATCATCATGTAGAAAGAATGTAATGTGGAAAAGATGAGTTTGGGGAATGCTTTTTAGACAATTTAGTTACATTCATAACAACACATCATAGACTAGAATAAAAGCCACAGACACCTAATTTGTTGCTTAGGGGTACATCACAGACTTTATGGGACAAATTTTTCTCTTGAGATTCATGGAAAGAAAAAAAATGTAAAATAGAAAATGAACAAATAGTATGGGTGGGATTAAAAAGAAAAACAACAACAACCCAGCAATAAGCTGTGCCCACAAAACAGTTTTTCCATCCACACAAAATGACCAAGCACCTTCTTGGGTGTTCCCTACAGAATCCTCTTCCTCTGACCCTGCTGCCCAAGGGAAAAGAGTATTTTTGGAACACGTCACTCTCAAAAAAGTAAAAAACCACAAAGAACAAATTCTTTTATATTCCCCAATACAACCACTTCTTAAAAATTCAGTAACAATTAAAATAAATGGTAGTAATTTTAGAAATGTTTCCATATAAGATAAAGAACAGCTTACTTGCAGGGTTAAACAGCGTAAACATTTCTGTCATATGTTATATAGTTAAACAATATTTTAAAGATTTTTATTTTCATTTGTAATTTTCAATATACAAATACTGCTAATTCCAAAGACCATCGGAATGATTTTACTCCTGAAGGAGAAACACAGGATTACAGATTCTCTAAAAAGTACAATCTGGCACAGGTCTGAGGAACTGAGAGTTGGTCTGTATTTCCTTGAATGGAATGAACTATAATTTTTTCCCAACTATATATCCTCAACCACAGGACTGTATTGTACCTCAACTGAATATTATGGCCTAATAGTTTGATTTAAGTATCAAAAAAAAATTCTTTTGGCTAAAGGCCAAATTCAAAACATTTTTTGTGTGTGTGTGTAGTGGGGGGAGTACAACAACATATCTATTTCTGACTCTTGGCCTGCTTCTTTCTCCCTTTGGACCTCATCCCTGACAGACATCTGTATTTTGTAACTTTTCCTACATGCTGGCTCTGAAGATACTCTGAGTTTTGGCCTAATAATCCTTCTCTGTTTGAATTCATTAGTGTGAGAATCACAGGACTAGAAAGGACTTTGGGAGGTCATATAGACATCAACTTGCTCTGGACAAGACTAACTCCAAACGAGGAAGACAAATGATGTTTAAAGACTCGTAGACGAAATTTCAAGATTTCTCTCATCAACACTGCAGTGCTTTGCATGCTTCACTATTAGAAAATGTTTTATGATATAGTTTTCATTTTATAAAAATGTTACTTGGCAGACATCAGGACTTTCTATAAAATGAAGTACCATATAGCTTACATTTTTAGTCCATTAAAGGGATATTTAAGACTGAAATAAATTATTTGTTGGACTCCAATGGACCATAACTGGGACAAAGGAGGTACCTAGCTTATGTGACACTGACATCATTTACTGATAGTACTACAAATGCTATAGATGTTTTCATTCAATTTGGTCTTTATATTTAATCTATCTTGCTGCTGCTTAGCCACTTCAGTCGTGTCTGACTCGGTGCAACATCATGGATTAAAGCCCAGTAGGTTCCTCTGTCCATGCAGATTCTCCAGGCAAGAATACTGGAGTGGGTTGTCATGCCCTCCTCCAGGGGATCTTCCTGACCCAAGGATTGAATCAGGGTCTTCCACATTGCAGGCGGATTCTTTAGCATCTGAGCCACCAGGGAAGTCCTAATCTATCTTATCTACTTCTTAATGTAAATAAGAATTAATATTTTCTTAATATATATAAGAATTAATTTTTTCTGTAAAAATTCTTCCTAAAACGAGTTCAACTAGGTCATTTATTAGGTATATGATTTCTCTATTTGCAGTAGCTTAGATGGTAAATAATCTGCCTGTAAAGCGGGAGACTCAGGTTCAGTCCCTGGATCGAGAAGATCCCCTGGAGAAGGAATGACAACTCACTCCAGTATTTCTTGCCTGGAGAATTCCATGGACAGAGGAGACTGGTGGGATATAGTCCATGGGGTCGCAAAGAGTTGGACACAATGGAGCAACTAACAAAACACTTATCTATTAAACTAGAATGATGATAACAGAATGCACAAAATTTAGGGAAGGACAAATGAAAGAATGTAGGAAAACTGCCAAGCAAAATTTCTGGCACATAGAAATTGCTCAGTAAATGAAAGCTGCCTCTTCCCTCTTAGTGAAAAATAAATCACTGATTTTAATTTCTGTGCATTGAGGACCTTGCTGACAAACTGTACAAATCAATGAATGCTAAAACCAATGTGTAAAAGGAGAACTTGATGATGATGACCTGATCCATGCAAATCCCGCTCAGAGTGAAATAAGCAGATGTCATGTGCCTCCCATTGATATAACAGGAAGAATACCGTGTCACTTTGGAAGCTTTCTCTACAAGAAAGAAAAAAGCAACTAAAATCTAATCAAGCTTCCGTAACAACTACTTACTAGATTACAGAAAATATGGAGGATAGAGGGTAATGTTAAACAACATTATAAGGATAAAGTGAGCCAGAATATAGGAAATTCTATAGGTCAAATGATCTAATTTCTTCATCAGATAAATGACATAGGGGAGAAAAAGGAGATAGGGGACTGTTACAGACTAAAAGAGAGTTAAGAACCGTATTAATCAAGTGTACGTGTGGACCTCAGTGTGCTCCTGACTGAAACAAACCAACTCTAAAAGAGTACTTTTGAGACAATAGGAAGAATTAAATATAGACTATTATATGATAGTAAGGAATTTTTGTTCATTTTGTGGGCTGTAATAAAGATATTAAACTTACGTTTAAAAATATTTACTTGTTGGCAATGCTTGTACGTATGTGTGTGTATTCAGTCACTCAGTCAAGTCCAATTTTTTGCAACCCTATGGACCATAGCCCTTCATGCTCCTCTGTCCATGGTATTTTCCCGGCAAGAATAATGGAGTGGGTTGCCACTTTTTCCTCCAGGGAATCCTCCAGATTCAGGGATTGAACCCATGTCTCTAAGTCTCCTGCATTGCAGGTGGCTCTTTACCCCTGAGCCACTGGGGAAGCCATAGCAATGTTTACTGAACTATTAATGGGTGAAATAAAAGGATGTCTGGGACTTCCTTTGGAATACTCTAGAAAAACAATGAGGATCAACAAAAAGTGGTGAGAGGAACAGATGTAACAAGGATAACAGGACGTCAATAATTACTAAAGATGTGTGAAAGACACACAGAGTTTGTTATACTAGTCTCTTTACTTTTGTGTATGAAAATTTTTCATGATGAAAACTTGGAACTTTTTTCAAAGGAAATCATCAGATTTTTTTCCCCCTCACCTAAAACTTACATAATAATAGATGTCTTTGTTAGGAATAATATTGTATCAATCAAGAAAAATTTACATATTGCTTGAAACTTCCTTCAATATCAGTTTAAGAATCATTTTAGAAGGCAGAACTCATAAAACAAGTAATTCCCATGAAACCATGTACATATCTCAGAAAAGGCCATATTTGTACTCAATCCAAAAAAAGAAAAAGAAAAGGGGAGAAAAAGAGTTAAAAAAGCGCCATCGTCAGAGAAGATATTTGCAAATTATGTATCTGACAAGAGGGTAATACCTAAAATACAATATACAAAAAACTCATACCACTTAATAGCAAAAAAAAAAAAAAAAAAAAAAATTCTGATTAAAAAGTGGGCAGAAAGTCTAAGTAGGCATTTTTTTCCAAAGAAGGCAAACAGAGCGCCAATAGGCAAATGACAAGGTACTCAGCATTACTAATCGTCAGGGAAAAGCAAATAGAGGTTATTATAAAAAAGATAAGAAACAGCAAGTGTTGTTAAGAAAAGAGAACCCCTGGGCACTGCTGGTGGGAAAGCAAATCGGTCTAGCCACTATGGAAAATAGTGTGGAGGTTCCTTAAAAAATTAAAAACAGAAATTACCATATGATTCAGCAATTCCATTTCTAAGCATTTTATCTGAAGAAAATTAAAAGACTAACAAAAAGATACATGCACTCCCACAGTCACTGCAACAATATTTATAATAGCCAAGAAATGGAAACAACTTAAGTGTCCATCGATAGATGAAAAGATGAAGAAAATGTGGCGTCTATATACACAGTTGAATATTATTCAGCTTTACTACATAAGAAGGAAACCTTGCCATTTGTGACAACATGAGTATCCCTGGTGCTAAATGAAATAAGTTGGACAGAGAAATATAAACACTGTATGACCTCACTTATATGTGGAAGCCCAAAATCCAAAACACAAAACCAAATACACAGATACAGAGAATAGACTGGCGGCTGTCAGAGTCAGGGGCGGAGGGGTGGGGGAAAATGAGTGAAAGGGAAAGTGAAAGTGAAGCTGCTCAGTCCTGTCCCACTCTTTGCAACCCTCTGGACTGCAGCCTATCAAGCGCCTCAGTTCATGGAATTTTCCAGGCAAGAGTACTGGAGTGGGTTGCCATTTCCTTCTCCACGGGATCTTCCCCACCCAGGGATCGAACCCACGTCTCCCACATTGGGGGCAGACACCTTACTGTCTGAGCAACCAGGGAAGTCCTGGGGAAATAAATGAGTGAAGGGGGTCAAAAGTTACAAACTTCCAGTTACAAATAAGTCATATGGATGTAATGTATAGCAGGGTGACTATAACTGATACTGTATTGTATAGCTGAAAGTTGCTAAGAAAGGAGATCTTAGTTCTTATCACAAGAAAAAAAAATTTATAACTGTCTGGTGACAGATGTTGACCAGACATTTTGGGGAACATTTTGCAAAATATATATAAGTACCTAATCATTATGTTGTATGCATGCCTGCATGCTCAGTTATGTCTGATTCTTTGCGACCCCATGGACTGCATCCTACCAAGCTCCTCTATCCACGGGATTTTTCCAGGCAAGAATACCAGACTAGGTTTCCATTTCCTCCTCCAGGGGATCTTCCTGACCCAGGGATCAAACCTGTATCTCCTGCACTGATAGGTAGATTCTTTACCACTGAGCCATCTGGGAAACCGCATTATGTTGTATACCTGAAACTAATGTTATCTATAAATTATACCTCAATTAAAAAAATGCCATCACCAATAGATACTATCAAATGATAAATTTTAGTGTATGCAATATATACTTGAGAAATTGCCTGATCAACTGAGGTTCTTTATCCTATCACTAAATGACAGAACTGACTTTAGTGATTTGGCTATTTTATTGGTCTACGCTGGTATATCAATGATATGGTATGTTATGAAGGTCTACTTTATACTTGATGGTAAAGTATCTAGTGGAGATTTTCAACATAGTATATAAATTTTAAAGAGATGAAGGTAATACTTGTGGGAAAAAAGTAGGGTTGTATATCTAGATGGAGCCAAATATACAGTAGAAAATTATAAGAAACCTAATTCTTCAAGAATATGCTAAAATACACTACAATAATCATTGAGATTACATCAAAGTTAAGCTTTGGATTTTCTTAATGTGCTCAACAGAACATTTTTCAAACGATAAAAAATTCAATAATCAGAGGACTCATTTTTTTAAGACAAATTTTTAATGACATATGAAGCTTGCTGAAATCTGAAAGCTTGCTACTTCACACACACTTAGCTAAAGAGAAAAAGATATTGGTCAATGTTTGGAAATGACTTTTCCTCATGGAGTAAAAAAGAGATGTCACAATAGGGGAGTAAAAATATGGGTAAGATTAATGAAATCATTGTTAACTTTCAAAGAATGGTTCAAAGTTGGCTTATACAGCAAATACATTTCTAAGGCTAAATATTTTCCAATCAACAAATGTAAGATAAAACTGTGAATGCAACTTTATATATATATTTCAAGATCACTGCACTGAAATGAAGTTTTAGAGTTGTGTTAAGAAAACTGGTTGTAGTGAAATTGAGTCCTTTGAGAATCCTGGTTCAGTTTATAAATAGCAAGACCCACAAAAGTAAAGAACAACTATATTGTTGTCTCGTCACTGAAAAAGGCCTTTGATGATTATTATTTAGAGGCTGTCCCCTTGCACACTGGAAAAGCAACCACTCTAGTCCAATATATAAGAACTATTATCAAGAAAAAAACACTTATCAAAATTCCTTGTAATAGAAGGCTAAAACTGATATATTTCTTGGCTGCTTTGGAAGCATTCTGAGCATCCCTCTCAGTGATTCATTATTATATGGATGATAAAGCAGTGAAAAAAGAATTGCCATCTGCAGTGACTTATTAAGTCTAGGCTTTTAAAACATTGCGACACCAAGATAGAGAAAACTGTCTGACATATACTTTGGTTTCAGTTTTATAAAATGTAAGAGGATCTCTCTCAGTAACTAGTTGTACAGGTAATGAAACAGACAGAATATCCTTTTATAATAATAGTAAAACTAATAAAAATGCACTGTAGAGTGGAATATAGAATTTGGTTACAAAGTAAGAGTTAATTTCAAGAGTCTGTGTTTGAAGGAGGCTGCTTTGGACCATCCCATGGATGCCAAAATTTAAGAAACAATGATCTCATGTAAAAGTATGTTTCACAAAGGGCATCTTTTAGTAGATTATCTTCAGTAGGTTATGGCTCTCTGAGCTGTAGCTTCCTTAGTAAAATATGAATAATAGCTTTTGTAATGTTGTGAGAATTAAGTGAGGTGGGTTTCCCAGATGGCTCAGGGGTAAAGAATTTGCCTGTGATGCAGCGACGTGGGTTTGATCCATGGGTTGGGAGGATCCCCTGGAGAAGGAACTGGCAACCCATTCCTGTATTCCTGCTGGGAAAATCATATGGACAGGATGTAGCCTGGGGGGCTACAATCCATGGGGTTGCAAAGAGTTGGCCATGACTGACTAAATAACAACAATCATATAATGCTCTTAGCAATGGCTGGCACTGTATAAGAAAACAATAAATGAACAATGAATGAGAGGAAAAAAAGTAAAAAACTACCTTTTCCAATCCTGAAACCTTAAGGTCTTTTTCCAAGTTTGTTTTTAGTCCTTGGAATACTACAAATATTGATACTTGTATCAATTGATACATGTTTATTTTGATAAATAATATTTATCAAGGATTGTTGGCTAGTACACAAAAGCATATAGATACTGACCAAACCTTCATTTATGGCTTGTCATTTTCATCTTACAACCTTGAAAAACTGACACCTTGCCTCTAATTTCTTCTATCTCCAAGGAATGAAACTTATCACTCAAAAACTCTCTACTTCTAAGTCCTCCGACCAATAGCTTCCTCCACAGAATTCAGTTCAGTTCAGTTCAGTTGCTCAGTCGTGTCCAACTCTTTGTGACCCCATGAACCGCAGCATGCCGGGCCTCCCTGTCCATCACCAACCCCCAGAGTTTACTCAAACTCATGTCCATTGAGTCAGTGATGGCATCCAACCATCTCATCCTCTGTTACCCTCCTCTCCTACTGCCTTCACTCTCCCAGCATCAGGGTCTTGTCCAGTGAACCTGAAGCTTTTTGCATCAGGTGGCCAAAGCACTGAAGCTTTAGCTTCATCATCAGTCCTTCCAATGAATATTCAGGGTTGATTTCCTTTAGGATGGACTGGTTGGATCTCCTTTCTGTCCAAGGAGCTCTGAAGAGTCCTTCATTTATAAAACACTTTATTGCTAAAAACTGCTAACCATAATCTAAGCCTTTAATAAGTTGTAATCTTTTTGCAATAGTAACATCAAAGATCACAGATCACCATAACAAATATAATTGTAATGAAAAAGTCTGCAATACTGTGAGAATTACCACACAGTGACACAGAGACAAAAAGTCAGCAAATGCTGTTGGAAAGTGGTGCTGATAAACTTGCTTGAAGCAGGATTGCTACAAACCTTCAGTTTATAAAAACTGCAAACCTGTGATATGCAATAAAGTGAAGCACAGTGAAAACAAGGTACATCTGTAGTATCCTCTAACTTGCCTTTCCCTCTGTAATCAGCCGTGGTTGTTGCTCAGCTTGATAACCTTAATGACTACCCTCACAGGACAAAGTGCTTGTGGGATAAGCCCAAATGTCTCAGCATAGCCTTTAAAATCCTCCACCACCTGGCTTTAAGCCTACTTTTCAAGCTCGTCAACTACTGTACGAACTTCCTTCCCTGTACATCCATTAACACTTAGTGCATAATACGGGGTGATAGTTGCCTATGTGTTTGTTTCATGCAGCTTGGATTGTACAATCTTAGAGATAACGCTTATAAGAACAACCTGTAAATAGTACTAATCATTGTCACTACTTTTTGGTCCTTTCCCCCAAGTCCACCGGACAGTACAGAGACTAAGTGAATAAGAATTCAAAATGTGCTAATACCCCACTTTCATTACAGTATAAATTATCGACAAGAGACCCTATGTCATGGCCACTATTCTTGTTGACGTGTGGCCCACATCTTCCTGTCCCTTCCCAACCACACCTAATTTATTGCTGTATATCTCTGCCATTACCTTTCTGTACCTCTGCAATAAAGGTTTTTGGTTTTAAAAAAAAAAGGTGCTAACATCCAAATGTTCAACAACTGATGAATGGTAAGTAAGGAAAATGTGGTAAATCCCCAAAACATATTACTATTTGGTAACAAAAAGTAACGAAACACTGATTCATGATTTAAATGGGTGGACTATGAAAACAATATGCTAAATGATAGAAATCAGTCACACACAAAAAATCACAAACTATATGATCCCATTCACCTACAATGTCCAGAACAGGTAATATACAGAGACAAAGTAAATTAGTGGTTGCCAAGGACTTCTCTGATGGTTCAGAGTCTGCCTACAGTAAACGTCTGCCTACAATGTGGGAGACCCGGGTTTGATCCCTAGGTTGGGAAGATACTCTGGAGAAGGAAATGGCAACCCAGTCCAGTACTCTTGCCTGGAAAATCCCATGAACACAGGAGCGTAGTAAGCTATAGTCCATGGGGTCGAAAAGAGTTGGATACAACTGAGCAAACTTCACTCAAGGGCTGGAAGAGAGGGAAGACTGGAGAATGACAGCTGAAGGGTACCAGGTTTCTTTCCAAGATGATAAAAATATTCTGAAATAGTGGAGATAACTGTACAACTCCATGAAAACTGCTAACATCGAAAAAACAAGAGAGTTCCATAAAATCATCTACTTTTGCTTTACTGACTGTGCCAAAGCCTTTGACTGTGTGGATCACAATAAATTGTGGAAAATTCTTAAAGGGATGGGAATACCAGACCACCTGATCTGCCTCCTGAAAAATATGTATGCAGGTCAAGAAGAAACAGTTAGAACTGGACATGGAACAACAGACTGGTTCCAAATAGGAAAAGGAGTACATGAAGGCTGTATACTGTCACCCTGCTTATTTAACTTATATGCAGAGTACATCATGCGAAATCTCAGGCTGGATTATGCACAAGGTGGAATCAAGAATGCCTGGAGAAATATCAGTAACCTCAGATACGCACATGACACCACCCTTATGGCAGAAAGCAAAGAAGAACTAAAAAGCCTCTTCATGAAAGTGAAAGAGGAGAGTGAAAAAGTTGGCTTAAAGCTCAACACTCAGAAAACTAAGATCATGACATCCAGTCCTATCACGTCATGGCAAACAGATGGGGAAACAATGGAAACAGTAAAAGACTTTATTTTTTGGGGCTCCCAAATCACTGCAGGTGGTGACTGCAGCCATGAAATTAAAAGATGCTTGCTTCTTGGAAGAAAAGGTATGACCAACCTTCAGTTCAGTTCAGTTCAGTCGCTCAGTCGTGTCTGACTCTTTGCGACCCCATGAATCGCAACACGCCAGGCCTCCCTGTCCATCATCAACTCCCGGAGTTCACTCAAACTCACATCCATTGAGTCCGTGATGCCATCCAGCCATCTCATCTTCTGTTGTCCCCTTTTCCTCCTGCCCCCAATCCCTCCCAGCATCACAGTCTTTTCCAATGAGTCAACTCTTCACATGAGGTGGCCAAACCTAGACAGCATATTAAAAAGCAGAGACATTACTTTGCCAACAAAGGTCCATCTAGTCAAAGCTATGGTTTTTCCAGTAGTCATGTATGGATGTGAGAGTTGGATTATGAAGAAAGCTGAGCACCGAAGAATTGATGCTTTTGAACTGCGGTGTTGGAGAAGACTCTTGAGAGTCCCTTGGACTGCAAGGAGATCCAACCAGTCCATCCTAAAGGAAATCAACCCTGAATATTCATTGGAAGGACTGATGTTAAAGCTGAAACTCCAATACTTTGGGCACCTGATGTGAAGAACTGACTCATTGGAAAAGACCCTGATGCTGGGAAAGAATGAAGGCAGGAGGAGAGGGGGATGACAGAGGATGAGATGTTTGGATGGCATCACTGACACAATGGACATGAGTTTGAGTAAACTCTGGGCGTTGGTGATAGACAGGGAAGCCTGGTGTGCTGCAGTCCATGGGGTCGCAAAGAGTCAGACAGGACTAAGCGACTAAACTGATGAAAATACTGAACCATTGAACCGTTCCCTTTAAATGCATGAATTGAATAGTTTAATAATTGTATCTCAAATAAGTTGCTAAAAAAAAGTGCTAACACTTTAAGAGAATCAAAATTCTTGACTTTGATGTTACATTTAAAATGTTGCTATAGGGGCTTCCCTGGTGGCTCAGTAGTAAAGAATCTGCCTGCCAAAGCAGGAGACACAATTCCTCACAATTCCTCATCTGGGAGGATTCCACACATTGCAGAGCAACTAAGCCCCCTCCAGGGGATCTTACAGAAGTTATTATATCCTTCCTTTAACCCTTGTTTTATTATATGTGTGCATGTGTATACAAACAAATGCATGTAAGTGTGTGTGTGCATGCTCAGTCACTAAGTTGTGTTTGACTCTTTGCAACCCCATGAACTGTGGCCCACCAGGCTCCTCTGTCCATGAGATTTCCCCGACAAGGCTACTGGAAGGGGTTGCCATTTTCTTCTCCAGGGTATCTTCCCAACCCAGGGATCAAACCCGCATCTCCTGCACTTGCAGACAGATTCTCTACCACTGAGTCACCTGGGAAGCCCCCTAACCACTGGACCATTAGAAAATTCCCAGACTCTTTGCTCTTAACAACTAGGCTATATTACTTCTTTGGACCTTACTTTTCTCTTTCTGTTTGTTACTGTCTCAACATTGTAGCTTTCAGGAAACAACTCAAATTTTTTTTTCTGTTGTTGTTGTTTTTTTTGTTTTTTCTAATTTTATTTTATTTTTAAACTTTACATAATTGTATTAGTTTTGCCAAATATCAAAATGAATCCACCACAGGTATACATGTGTTCCCCATCCCGAACCCTCCTCCCTCCTCCCTCCCTATACCATCCCTCTGGGCCGTCCCAGTGCACCAGCCCCAAGCATCCAGCATCGTGCATCGAACCTGGACTGGCAACTCGTTTCCTACATGATATTTTACATGTTTCATTGCCATTCTCCCAAATCTTCCCACCCTCTCCCTCTCCCTCTCCCACAGAGTCCATAAGACTGTTCTATACATCAGTGTCTCTTTTGCTGTCTCGTACACTGGGTTATTGTTACCATCTTTCTAAATTCCATATATATGCGTTAGTATACTGTATTTATGTTTTTCCTTCTGGCTTACTTCACTCTGTATAATAGGCTCCAGTTTCATCCACCTCATTAGAACTGATTCAAATGTATTCTTTTTAATGGCTGAGTAATACTCCATTGTGTATATGTACCACTGCTTTCTTATCCATTCATCTGCTGATGGACATCTAGGTTGCTTCCATGTCCTGGCTATTATAAACAGTGCTGCGATGAACATTGGGGTACACGTGTCTCTTTCCCTTCTGGTTTCCTCAGTGTGTATGCCCAGCAGTGGGATTGCTGGATCATAAGGCAGTTCTATTTCCAGTTTTTAAAGGAATCTCCACACTGTTCTCCATAGTGGCTGTACTAGTTTGCATTCCCACCAACAGTTTAAGAGGGTTCCCTTTTCTCCACACCCTCTCCAGCATTTATTATTTGTAGACTTTTGGATCACAGCCATTCTGACTGGTGTGAAATGGTACCTCATAGTGGTTTTGATTTGCATTTCTCTGATAATGAGTGATGTTGAGCATCTTTTCATGTGTTTGTTAGCCATCTGTATGTCTTCTTTGGAGAAATGTCTATTTAGTTCTTTGGCCCATTTTTTGATTGGGTCGTTTATTTTTCTGGAGTTGAGCTGTAGGAGTTGCTTGTATATTTTTGAGATTAGTTGTTTGTCGGTTGCTTCATTTGCTATTATTTTCTCCCATTCTGAAGGCTGTCTTTTCACCTTGCTAATAGTTTCCTTTGATGTGCAGAAGCTTTTAAGGTTAATTAGGTCCCATTTGTTTATTTTTGCTTTTATTTCCAATATTCTGGGAGGTGGGTCATAGAGGATCCTGCTGTGATGTATGTCGGAGAGTGTTTGGCCTATGTTCTCCTCTAGGAGTTTTATAGTTTCTGGTCTTACATTGAGATCTTTAATCCATTTTGAGTTTATTTTTGTGTATGGTGTTAGAAAGTGTTCTAGTTTCATTCTTTTACAAGTGGTTGACCAGTTTTCCCAGCACCACTTGTTAAAGAGATTGTCTTTAATCCATTGTATATTCTTGCCTCCTTTGTCAAAGATAAGGTGTCCATATGTGCGTGGATTTATCTCTGGGCTTTCTATTTTTTTCCATTGATCAATATTTCTGTCTTTGTGCCAGTACCATACTGTCTTGATAACTGTGGCTTTGTAGTAGAGCCTGAAGTCAGGTAGGTTGATTCCTCCAGTTCCATTCTTCTTTCTCAAGATTGCTTTGGCTATTCGAGGTTTTTTGTATTTCCATACAAATTGTGAAATTATTTGTTCTAGCTCTGTGAAGAATACTGTTGGTAGCTTGATAGGGATTGAGTTGAATCTATAAATTGCTTTGGGTAGTATACTCATTTTCACTATATTGATTCTTCCAATCCATGAACATGGTATATTTCTCCATCTATTAGTGTCCTCTTTGATTTCTTTCACCAGTGTTTTATAGTTTTCTATATATAGGTCTTTAGTTTCTTTAGGTAGATATATTCCTAAGTATTTTATTCTTTCCGTTGCAATGGTGAATGGAATTGTTTCCTTAATTTCTCTTTCTGTTTTCTCATTATTAGTGTATAGGAATGCAAGGGATTTCTGTGTGTTGATTTTATATCCTGAAACTTTACTATTGTCATTGATTATTTCTAGTAATTTTCTTGTGGAATCTTTAGGGTTTTCTATGTAGAGGATCATGTCATCTGCAAATAGTGAGAGTTTTACTTCTTCTTTTCCAATTTGGATTCCTTTTATTTCTTTTTCTGCTCTGATTGCTGTGGCCAAGACTTCCAAAACTATGTTGAATAGTAATGGTGAAAGTGGGCACCCTTGTCTTGTTCCTGACTTTAGAGGAAATGCTTTCAATTTTTCACCATTGAGGATAATGTTTGCTGTGGGTTTGTCATATATAGCTTTTATTATGTTGAGATATGTTCCTTCTATTCCTGCTTTCTGGAGAGTTTTTATCATAAATGGGTGTTGAATTTTGTCAAAGGCTTTCTCTGCATCTATTGAGATAATCATATGGTTTTTGTTTTTCAATTTGTTAATGTGATGTATTACATTGATTGATTTGCAGATATTGAAGAATCCTTGCATTCCTAGGATAAAGCCCACTTGATCATGGTGTATGATCTTTTTAACGTGTTGTTGGATTCTGATTGCTAGAATTTTGTTAAGGATTTTTGCATCTATGTTCATCAGTGATATTGGCCTGTAGTTTTCTTTTTTTGTGGCATCTTTGTCAGGTTTTGGTATTAGGGTGATGGTGGCCTCATAGAATGAGTTTGGAAGTTTACCTTCCTCTGCAATTTTCTGGAAGAGTTTGAGCAGGATAGGTGTGAGCTCTTCTCTAAATTTTTGGTAGAATTCAGCTGTGAAGCCGTCTGGACCTGGGCTTTTGTTTGCTGGAAGATTTTTGATTACAGTTTCAATTTCCATGCTTGTGATGGGTCTGTTAAGATTTTCTATTTCTTCCTGGTCCAGTTTTGGAAAGTGGTACTTTTCTAAGAATTTGTCCATTTCTTCCTCGTTGTCCATTTTATTGGCATATAATTGTTGATAGTAGTCTCTTATGATCCTTTGTATTTCTGTGTTGTCTGTTGTGATCTCTCCATTTTCGTTTCTAATTTTGTTGATTTGATTTTTCTCCCTTTGTTTCTTGATGAGTCTGGCTAATGGTTTGTCAATTTTATTTATCCTTTCAAAGAACCAGCTTTTGGCTTTGTTGATTTTTGCTATGGTCTCTTTTGTTTCTTTTGCATTTATTTCTGCTCTAATATTTAAGATTTCTTTCCTTCTACTAACCCTGGGGTTCTTCATTTCTTCCTTTTCTAGTTGCTTTAGGTGTAGAGTTAGGTTATTTATTTGACTTTTTTCTTGTTTCTTGAGGTGTGCCTGTATTGCTATGAACTTTCCCCTTAGGACTGCTTTTACCGTGTCCCACAGGTTTTGGGTTGTTGTGTTTTCATTTTCATTCGTTTCTATGCAAATTTTGATTTCTTTTTTGATTTCTTCTGTGATTTGTTGGTTATTCAGCAGTGTGTTGTTCAGCCTCCATATGTTGGAATTTTTAATAGTTTTTCTCCTGTAATTGAGATCTAATCTTACTGCATTGTGGTCAGAAAAAATGCTTGGAATGATTTCTATTTTTTTGAATTTACCAAGGCTAGCTTTATGGCCCAGGATGTGATCTATCCTGGAGAAGGTTCCATGTGCGCTTGAGAAAAAGGTGAAATTCATTGTTTTGGGATGAAATGTCCTATAGATATCAATTAGGTCTAACTGGTCTATTGTATCGTTTAAAGTTTGTGAGGAAACAACTCAAATTTTTTAAACAATGGTTTTTACTATGACTCTCATAGGGAGAAGTACTTCTATTTAGGGAAGAATAATTCATAAAAAGAGGATCATACACCATCAGCTCATATTTACTGTCCTTTCATTTTTTTATACCTGAAACATTTTTTAATACTGACCAATAAACATCAAACACGCTGATTGCTAGGCATAGTTCTTCGCTTCCAGGAAAAAATAAAAAACTTCCCCTCCCTCCTTTTTAAATGCAGGAGTATTTAATAGGAAAAGAGAAATAGGCTAATAAAATTTCTACCACCAAATAAAGTGACAGGACAAAAATGACTTCAGTATTCTTGCAGTTTGCAAATGTTTTTCATTTGCTTTAAAAGCACGTCTTACTGACAGATTCCTTCTCCACCTCTTATTCTTTTGAAGCGCAAGGAATGCTAGCATTTCAACTACTTATTTATATATTTCAAAAATCTCATTTGCTTTTTAAGTTTTCTCCACAAATTCTGCCTCAGCAAACTATTCACTCATGGACTAGAAAGTGAGTTCTCTTACTGCAACGCAGACTGAGTGATGAATGAGTTTCACAAGCAGGCCAGAGGCAGAAGCAGGTCACAAGCTGGCTAGCACAGCAGGCAGCACGGACCTAGATCCCTGGGGGGGTTACAGCTGTGACGCCAGCAGGCACTTCCAGTGTCTCCCAAGACCTCTCTCCTTCCCCTCCTCCTCAGCAAATGAGTCCCAGGTAGCCCTTAGGAGTAGTCACGTGATATACAGTTCTGGACTCTGGGATGCTGGCAGCACAGCGTGCAGGGTGTGGCTTCCCAGGAACAGCCTTTTCTCAGCTCTTTGGTTCCCTCCTCTTCCTCTGGCTGGACTGGGGACAGGAGGCTTCACGCTCATGCAGCCATCTTGGACCATGAAGGAAGAGCAAGTGCTGGGGACAGCAGAGCAGCAGAAGCAAGAAGACATCTGGGCCCTCATGACTTTGTAGAGACACGTACAGCCCTAGACCATCTGCCTTCAGGTTATTCTCATGTATGACAGGAAAAGAAGCTGGTTTTGCCTAAGCTGTTATTGTTTTGTACTTTCTATCACTCACATCTGAACCTAATCCTAATGGGCACAGAGGTCCAGTAACTCTGGCAGGATTTCTTGTTGGGATTCTTCATCAAAGACTCATACATTTTACAGGCATCCATAAACTTTTTGAAACTATATGTGAAGTCGTGCGTGCATTCATGTGCTTTTCAGGGAGAAGAGGCCTACAGCAACTCAACTTTTCAGATCCTCAACTTTCCTATCTGTAAGAAGGGGAGAACACTGCTCACTTCTGCGGTTGACTTCAGGAGCAGATATAAACTGCATACAGAGTAGCATGGTGAATAGTGCCTAGCATGAGAGGTACTCCTCTTATTTCCCAAATTTTGTAAATAGTCTTATCGTATTTCCTATGAAGCTGAAGTCTAACTGACATCTATGCTATGACTTCTCTTACTCTCATTAAATTGCGATACTGGTTGTCAAGAACACAGATTATTTCTCTACGTCTCCTGCATTCATTTCTTTTTCTCCATACCAGTTATTATCCCCCATCTCCTCACACCCTATCCCTCCAGTTACAGCTTTTGCCATCTCTTCTCTGAGACCCCTAACAGGTCTTCTACTTTTTTTAAAAATTAATTTTTTGTGTGTGTGTGTGGCTATGCCACATAGCTTGTGGGATCTTAGTTCCTCCACCAGGAATTGAACTCTGCAGTAAAAAGGCCCTGGCAGTGAAAGCACCAAGTCCTAACCACTGGATTACCAGAGAATTCCCAGGTCTCATTTTTGGTCTCTTCTCACTCCATTCCACTCTCTACCTTAATTTACCTAAGGTCCTGGACTGCCAATGGTTTTCCAATGCCCATCAAACAAAATACAAACTCCATACTCTAAAAGTAGTCAAGCTGTACAACACAGAGGAAGTTATGATTAATAAAAACCTAGATTTGAGTCTCTGTTTTACCTCCTTACTTGCTTTATGATCTTGGAAAGACTAGGTAACTTCTCAGAACGTAAGTAACCCCAGCTCTAGAGATAACAGGACAAACTACACAGGGTTACAGAGAGGATACAAGAGATATGACATGTAAAAGGACAAGTTTGGTGCCTGGTACATACTAGATGCTCAGTAAATGTGTTACTTTCTTTCTCTGCATGGAATGGTGGTAGACTAAAAACCCAAGTCTAAGGCTTATCCTTATCCACTAATCTGTTACTTTCATAATTTGTGCTGGTCAAACCAGATTATTTGCAAACCCCCAAGCTTAAATTCTGTATTCTTTTACTCAATTTTGAAATTTTGCTCAGGCTCATCTTTTCTTCCTATACCCTTTCCCCTCATTTTATATGTTGAAATCCTATTTGGCCTTTAAGGATCCTCTCAATTGCCATCACTCTCCTTGCTTTAAAGCCATGTTCTCCAGGTGTCTCCCATATCAAATCAGTTCTGTCTTGCCTTATTCTTTGTACTTGTTATCCCTTCTAAAGACTAGAGGTGCCTTGACAGCAGAACTAGAGCCCTCTCCTCCTCTGCGTATTTAATGGCCCTAGCTCAGATCTTTTTATCTGTATTTACCGAATTAAAGCTCAAAGTTCTCAAGCGGAGCTCTTTTTAATGTATTCCTAGATCTTTTTTTTTTTTTTTAAAATACTTTTACAACACCATGAAGACAGGATGATTTAAACGTATCCAGGGAATACTCTATTTTAGGTTCCCTTCATTGTCCAAAAAAGGAGGCAATGGCTTCTGGATTCAGAACACTTAGTAGTCGATCCAGCACTGTTACCCATCATTCAAAACCATTTATTTTTGTGTCCACTGAGTATGCATGACTTTTTCCTTTCCTTTATTTTCTAAGAGTCTGGCTCTGCCTCTTACTTCCTCAAAGCCCGCAAGGCTTCTTTTTCTTTTCTGTATTTCAGCAACAATGAATCTCCTATCTGGCTTTGAGCACCCCTCCTAAAGATGATGGATAGGAGCAAGGCCTTCTGGGACACATTAGCACAGCTGCCAGTGGGCAGGAGGTGCTTATAAAATAAAAAGGCTCGGGATTCTGGGAACATATGTGCAGCTATAAGTGAACCGCCCAACACAGTTGAAAAGAAACACCCAAGAACACTTCCTTTTATTCTTTTTAAGTTGTGCGTGGAAGAGGCAAATCATATTAGATTGCAAGTAACTCTCAGAAGGATTCTTTTCCCCTCGTGTCACCATGTGCTAATATCATAACCTTTGCCTATCAGGTCCATGTGCTTTAGAATCATAGAAAGCTTGTAAAGTCAAGTTTAAAGCAGCAAAAGTCTAGTTTTTAATTTATTGGGTAATACTGAGTATTACTCTCTGACTTGGAACATTTTTGCATGTAATTAAAAAAAAAGAATAAAATCCACACAACTAGAAGGTTTAAGGAAGCTTCAGTTCAAGCTGTGAATAAGTAAGATGTCATTAGAAAAGCCAAACAAATCACCAAGCTACAGACATTAGGCATCACATTGTAAACTCAAACAGAAAATTATTTTATAGGTAAAGATCTCATACATCACTAGAACTGAGAGTATTTATAGAAATCCGTGAAGTTGCTAATGTGTTACACAGTCATTGCACTTAAAAACGAAGCACTGATCAAGATAGATACTTGGGGAAAAGAAAATATCTCTTACGTATCTGTAAGATATAGAAACCTGCTTAATCTATCTTTTGGGAAGACACCTGGGGAGGAAAATGAGAAGATTTAAAAAGCTTGTGATGTATAGAGAGAAACAGCTTTGCCAGATATTTGCAAGAGGAAAAGCTGGAGAAACCATAGCAAAAAGAAGTAAATTTCTTTTAGTGAGGCAGTCTTTCTTGAGACCCTGCTGGCAGTGGCGACTCTTCTCCAACACCACAGGCCACATATAAAAGGGTTCCCTCTTGCAAGAGCAGAATATACTGTGAAGATCTTCAGAGGTGGTCAGACAGGAAAGCAGCAACCGTCAGCAGGAGGCCAGTATTGACCATGAGCTGCGCCAGGCTAGCCAGGGTGGCGAATGAGAACAGTTAGAGCTATGACATAGGATGACTCCCTCTGCGGGTATCTGCAAAGCTCACAAATGACCCCTAATTCGCAGCCATGTTGGGGAATTTGATTCCACCCCTTAGCTGAATGGGCCAAGAGTGCCTGATGACAAACGAGGCCCATCAAGAATGTGGAACTGGACCAGAGGCTGGACTTGTAGGTGTGACTCTGAGAGCCCTGAGAGTTGTGGGGAGACTACCAGGTGGCCTGAGAAACAGGGAAAAAAGAAGCTGCTGCTGCTGCTGCTAAGTCACTTCAGTCATGTCCGACTCTGTGTGACCCAATGGACAGCAGCCCACCAGGCTCCCCTGTCCCTCGGATTCTCCAGGCAAGAACACTGGAGTGGGTTGCCATTTCCTTCTCCAATGCATGAAAGTGAAAAGTGAAAGTGAAGTTGCTTAGTCATGTCTAACTCTTCGCGACCCCATGGACTGCAGCCTACTCGGCTCCTCTGTCCACGGGATTTTCCAGGCAAGAGTACTAGAGTGGGGTGCCACTGCCTTCTCCGAAAAAAGAAGCTAGTCTGCTGAAAAAGAGTAAAGCAAATATGAGGAAAGAAGCAGAGAGAGGAATATAGCAGGTCAATACTCCCCTGGATTTCCTGTCTTCCATTCTTGGCCCCGTCCTTTACTAAAGGCCCAGACGCATCTTGCCCTTGGCCTCTAGGCCTCCCCCACTATCTCTTGACACGAGCTGTCGCCTCTGTTTTTCGCTAGGCCAGCTTCAGGGGTTTTCTGCTATCTGCTGACCTGCTACCTTGCAGGCACTGCTGGTGTAGCTGGGGGAAGGTTGCACCTCCTCTAACAGCCATTCTCAGTCAGTGGAAGCATTTCATTAATCACATGCAGAGCCATCACTCTCAATAAGTACTATGACAGACTATAACCAGAAAAGTGCCTTTCTCAGAAAATAGGGCTTTCTTGGTCTGTCCCAGTAGAGCTGAGGGCCTCTGATCAGTTGAGGGGACAGTGATGAGGATGGTGACATCATAGTGACAGCAGTTACTGAGTGCTGTAACAACTTACTGAGCCTTTAACTACGTATGACATCATAGTGTGTGAGTGAAAGGTGCTCAGCCGTGTCCGACTCTTTGCGACCCCAGGACTACACAGTCCATGGAATTCTCCAGGCCAGAATACTGGAGTGGGTATCCTATCCCTTCTCCAGGGGATCTTCCTGACCCAGGGATTGAACCAGGGTTTCCTACATTGCAGGCGGATTCTTTACCAACTAAGCTATCAAGGAAGCCATGCCTGGTGCTTAACATAAATTGTCTTTCCTCCTCCCAACTCTTCAAGGTAGTTAAGAGTGGGGTTTTGTTTGGAAAGGTTTATGACACACTGTACAATAGAGACGTCATCCAGGAGAGGCCAGCGTGCTGGGAAGGCAGGTGCCACGGGAGGGTACTTAGCATGACAGATTCATCATGATTTACGACCTGGCCATGGGTCTTGCAGTCTCAAAAAATGCCCACGGTGTCCCAGGACTGGCTAGATTTAGGAATGCTGAATCATGTAACCAAGTTCACTAGAGACTGATATATAAACCAGATGCCAAGATATTAATTTACCACGAGATGTATCACTGCCAAACAGCCTGGATACTGATGCTGGCCTGAGAAGTGTACGAAACTCTCTTTAGACAGACTGCATCAGGAGTCAAACTATTAGAAGGATATTTGGGTGGTTAGATGATTTGGATGTTAGGCCCAGAGATCTGACAGCTGCTACATTCATCTCCATAAAGGGGATTTAAGCTACCAGGTGAACCAGACACTTAGGCACCGTTTCTTTGGATGCTACAAGGACGGCTTCTTCCAACAAATGCTTCTATGACCATCCTAGGCTTCTAGAACTGACCAGTTCTCCTTATGAAGGAAAGGTTCTTTATTTAGATATCGTAATACCCAAACAGTCTTGTGTGTCTGGGAGTCCTTTTATTTATTTAAGGTGATTTTGCATTTTGGTCTGATTCATTATTTCATGATTGAACAGTCTGAAGCCAAAGAGTAATTTTATTTTCTTTCCATATTTCTCAACAGAGTTCCTAACTATCACTCATATGTGTCATTTATAATATGAATACTGTACTGTTTTACAAATACAGTAAAGAACATAAGTTTTGGAGTCAGAAAGACCTGGGATGAAATTCTGGCTCTTCCATTTTTTTTTTTTAATTTTATTTAATTTTTAAACTTTACATAATTGTATTAGTTTTGCCAAATATCAAAATGAATCCACCACAGGTATACATGTGTTCCCCATTCCATTTTTAAGTTTAATGATTCAAGACCAGTTAATTTTTCATGGCCTCAGTTTCCACACTTATAACATGGGGATACTCCCCACCACCCACTGCAAAAATGAGATTTAATGAGGCTATGTACTTGAAACACCTGACACAGAGCTGGATGTAAAAAACAAAGACGATCAGAACACTTCGGAGCAAAAACAACATAGATCTCAATCATTTAGACTCTCCTTGGCTTCTAACTATGCATTGTTTTGTTTGTTATTCTCCCAATGTGGTTTCACTTTGATTTTTATAATTATATTAGTGTTATTTTAAAAAGTAATTTCCCTGACTTTTGAGTTGGATAAATAAAAACGAACTGGGCATGAGTACACTGATTTCTTTGGCTTACCATTCTCTTTCTCCACCAGAAATAAACAAATGACAGAGTCTGCTTTTTGTCTTTTTCTTCCTGTTATCCTAGAGAAGATATCTTTTATGAACACTGGTCATTTTTTTTTTTTCATGTAAGAGATTTAGACCTAATTCTGAAGCTTGAAAATGCCTTAACTGTGAAAGTGCTATGAAATTATAGAGCTTTAGTAACAAACTTATTCTTTTTTTTGCCAATTAATTCCATTTACTCTTCTAAATGTCATAATTCCCCAAATTACATGATTTCTCCTATATAAATGTGTCTATCCTAATACATATTCAGCTATTCTATCTCCTGAATTTGCATATGTAATTATGGCCTCTCTTTTCAATTAGATTATAATCCCTACAAGAGTAAGGGCAGATCTTCTGTCTCTTCATATCTTCATTGTCATATGCTATATTGAAAAGGTATTCAACATTTATTGATGATAAATGCTACAATGTGGAAATAAAAGTAACAGATATATATGTTTATCTTCTCATTTGTTAATTATATTCACATTTTCTGAAGGTACAGATCTGATTTTAAATGTCTATTTCATTTTTCTAATGTAAGGTTTTGTGAACCTGTGTTCATTTTTTCTCGAAATTACTTAAACATTTTCTTTCCCTTTTATCTGACTTTAACACCAGTAGTCTTACGTATACCCTAGATATTTTCTACATTAAGAGAAACGTCTGACTTCAGCTCTTATGTCTTTACTTTTAATCCATACAGTATGTTATCCTTTATTTTACTTCTTTAACTTTACTTCACATCTGCTTAAATTGCTCCAGTGATCCCAACCCAATACTGAATGTTTATCTTGAATTGTAATGTTCAAGCTTTATACTCTTGAGATCCTTGGGGAAAGATGATTATTTAGTTTGGGCTACTGTCATATACCTAATGAAGATATCTAAACATTTAGTACAATATATAAATGAAAATAAATATTAAAACCAGAGTAATACAGTACCGAGAGAACAAGAACAAGCACCATGACTGAACTATGTGACAATTAAAATCCCCATTACCAATTCCACTACAAAGTATGAATTAAAATTTCACAATCTGAGAACATGGGTATTTCCAAAATGGAAACCTCAGTAGGCCGTATACACACAGGATGAGGAGAGAGGAAAACCTACAGTATATGCCAGACACAGTGCCAGAAGTTTCTTACCTTTCAGCTCACTTCAATAGCACATCTATTCTAGTAGGTTGCTGGTATTACTCTACCTTGAGGTGGCGATAGTGGCAAAGAACCTGCCCACCAACACAGGAGATTCAAGAGAGGCAGGTTTGATCCCTGGGTTGGGAAGATCCCCTGGAGTAGGAAATGGCAACTCACTCCAGTATTTCTGCCTGGGAAACCCCATGGACAGAGCAGCCTGGCGGTTACAGTCCATGGGAACGCAAACAGTCAGCCACGACTGAGCAATTGAGCACAAATACACTACTAACACTTAAATTTAACATGATAAAATTGAATGCAAAATATGCTCCTTTTGCTTTTTGTGAACATTAATTTCAGGGTCTTTATTCTGAACCTATGGCTAGTTTAACATCATAGAACTGTTTTCCATATTTTTCAGTACAATCACAAAATAAATTCCATAAAGTCATATGAGGAGCCTGGTTTATAAATCCCAATATTAATCATGGAAACACATATAAACAAATACATTTAAGGAGTCTATGTAAGGTCAGTTTTTTTATGAACCAAATAATACTGAAGGAAAAAAAAATCCAAACTTGATTTTGTTTTCAGGACTAAAACCAAGGAGATTAACTTACTTTTGTACTTAGGAACTAGCCCCTGCCTAGGGGCAGTGGACTTGGCAGAATATTCAATGATCTCACCAAGAGCCCATGTAACATAATGACATTAGACTGTGTGTTTATACTAGGTAATACCACTGAAGCATAAAACACAATGCATCCGGACATAATTCAGTTTGTAAAACCAAATGCATTCAATAGCCCCATAAAATAATGGCAAACAATGGAATATGTCTGAATTACACAGACCAGGAACATAGATATCCATGTACTCATCCACCCATTCAATATACTGAGCATCTCGACAGCAGTGGGTACTATAAGGAACATAATGACAAATCAGATGTGACCATTTCCTTTGGAAACCTAGGTGGGAGACAAGATATGGATGACTAAAACGTGAAGACTAGGTGAGAAACAGCATAAACTTGATGCCATGAAGTGTTACAGGATGTCAGAGAAAGGCAGTATCATGGGTGGAGAGGGTGTCCAGGAAAGGCTTCCAGATGGCACTGGAGCTGTCTGGAAGTATGGACTGGATTTCAGCAAAAAAGAGACAGATGCCCAGGCAGAGGGAGTGGTCCAGTCGTGGGCGGCCACCAGCCCCTTTGACCAGAGCAGAGATTGTGTATAAGGGAAGGAAAGGCAAAGCTGGGCCTGGAGGTTTAGCAGGGCCCTCAAGGCCGGTCTAGCAGAGTGACTGGACCACTGAAGGTTTTCCTCCTGGAGAAGGAAATGGCACCCGACTCCAGTACTCTTGCCTGGAAAATTCCATGGATGCAGGAGCCTGGGAGGCTACAGTCCATGGAGTTGCAGAGTCAGACATGAATGAGCGACTTCACTCACTACTTCCAGGTCAGTCTAACAGAGTGACAGGACCATGGAAGGTTTTCCTCAGGGAATGACACAATCCACCTTTTCCTTTAAGAACTCAGTAGGGCAGGTTGGAAGAAGAGATTGAAGGCTGAAATTCCATTTCAGTTCAGTTCAGTTCAGTCGCTCAGTTGTGTCCGACTCTTTGTGACCCCATGAATCGCAGCACGCCAGGCCTCCCTGTCCATCACCAACTCCTGGAGTTCACTCAGACTCATGTCCATCAAGTCAGTGATGCCATCCAGCCATCTTATCCTCTGTCGTCCCCTTCTACTCCTGCCCCCAATCCCTCCCAGCATCAGAGTCTTTTCCAATGAGTCAACTCTTCGCATGAGGTGGCCAAAGTACTGGAGTTTCAGCTTTAGCATCATTCCTTCCAAAGAAATCCTAGGGCTGCTCTTCTTCAGAATGGACTGGTTGGATCTCCTTGCAGTCCAAGGGACTCTCAAGAGTCTTCTCCAACACCACAGTTCAAAAGCATCAATTCTTCAGCACGCAGCCTTCTTCACAGTCCAACTCTCACATCCATACATGACCACAGGAAAAACCATAGCCTTGACTAGACAGACCTTTGTTGGCAAAGTAATGTCTCTGCTTTTGAATATGCTACCTAGGTTGGTCATAACTTTCCTTCCAAGGAGTAAGCGTCTTTTAATTTCATGGTTGCAGTCACCATCTGCAGTGATTTTGGAGCCCCCCAAAATAAAGTCTGACACTGTTTCCACTGTTTCCCCATCTATTTGCCATGAACTGATGGGACCAGATGCCATGGTCTTCGTTTTCTGAATGTTGAGCTTTAAGCCAACTTTTTCACTCTCCTCTTACTTTCATCAAGAGACTTTTTAGTTCCTCTTCACTTTCTGCCATAAGGGTGGTGTCATCTGCATATCTGAGGTCATTGATATTTCTCCCAGCAATCTTGATTCCAGCTTGTGATTCTTCCGGCCCAGCGTTTCTCATGATGTACTCTGCATAGAAGTTAAATAAGCAGGGTGACAATATACAGCCTTGACGTACTCCTTTTCCTATTTGGAACCAGTCTGTTGTCCCATGTCCAGTTCTAACTGTTGCTTCCTGACCTGCATAAAGATTTCTCAAAAGGCAGGTCAGGTAGTCTGGTATTCCCATCTCTTTCAGAATTTTCCAGTTTATTGTGATCCACACAGTCAAAGGCTTTGGCAATTTAGGCAATCCCATTTAAGAGGCTTTATTTTGGTCCAGGCATTTGAATATGAAGGAGAAGTGGAGGGAAGGAAATTAACATTTATTAAGAGCTCACTTTGTGTAAGGCATTTGTTTTAGCTTTAATATTTCACTTAAGTCTCATGGAAAAAACTCTGAAAGGTAAATAGTGTTGACTCAGATGTTCGGTTGAGGAAATTAAGTCTCCAAGAGATGAGCAGTTTGCCTAAGGTCACTGAATTAGTAAAACACAAAGGGGGAGGGGACAGGAGTCAGCAGCTGAGACTTTAATGTCCAGGTTACCTACACTAGACCAGGTTGATAAACAGACTTCTTTTCACAGGTTCCCTGCTATTCAGGATTGGGAGTTCAATATTTTAGCTGTGTCTCTGGTACAGATCTAGAGATACTTACATAGACTGGGAGAAGGATTCTGACAACACAGAGGTTTAACGCTGAATACTTGAATGCTTAAATTATGGAAACTCTTCTGCCCCAAACAACCACAGAAACCTGCCTGCTGCACAGATAGCTTCTAATGACTGAACAGTGTCTCATCCATCTCTGACCCCCTCAGGAGTATGCCCAGGTTCTGGCACTGCCAGGGCTCAAGAAAAAAGCTGTCATATTTCCACAGATGAGGTCACCCCAACCCCTGGGATGAATTTTGCTCCTCACCAGGTGAATATAAGGCTAGGCCAGGAGCTCAGTAGCATTCTTCTGTCTCAGCTGTTAGCTTTGGGTGTTCTTGATCAGCACTGGGATCTAGCCTTCCCCTTCAGCTTACAGTAGGTATAACCCTGTCTTGCTTCTTAGACCAGCAGCCTTGTCTTTGAACTCTGCCACACATCAGTTCCTCTCTCTCCAAGAAGATACGAAATATAGCAGGACTTCTCTGATACCAACTCTCGTCTTGTTGAAACCTGCCAGGCTTCCCTCACGCGGTGCTTATGCGCCAAGTCTACTGTAAAGGCCCCCGGACTGTCCCAGATCGCCTAGACTACTTCCGCTGGTCTGGAGAGCCATTAGACCCCAGCTCTTTCTGGTCTAGCCTGTGCTTCTGCGTGATGAAAAGACTTTTGGCGATAATCATTGTAACAGTACTGGTAGTCCCCATACTTACATAGCATTTACTATGTGCCAGGCATTGTTCTAGGTGTCTTATAAATATTCATTCCTATAGCCATTACATTATTAATAGCCTTATTTTATTGATGAAAGAAAAGCAAAATAGAAAACCTGAGGTCGAGAGACTACTTTACTTGTCTAAGGTGACACAGCTTGAAAATGGCAGAGCCAGAATCTGAACCCAGGCATTCTGGCTATAGTTCATTCCCATAACCACTCTGCTCTCCTGCCTCTCCAGTGGCAGTGAGAAGATGAAGAACATGTCATTAGTGAATGTACTTTCTAACTTAAATGCTCTGTTTAATACAACTGGCGTAATACTGCTTGCTACCAATGGTTATCAGGCTTAGGATAATTTTTAACTATAAATCTGAACCCTAAAATCAGTTACAAAAAAAGCCCTTTACATGATGCTGAAACATTGATATATGAGTATTTTCATTGTGACTGAAAATACTACAGATGTTCTGCATTTAGGCTAGTCGAACAAGACAGTAGGATTCAAAGACAATGCCACTTTGTTCAGCAAAAATAATCCAAGAATACTGGTAGAGAAGATAATCATGAATATGACTCTGACAGATGGGGAAGCAAATGTGAACATTTAAGAATCAAAGTAGAGTTGCTACGAGGACAGATCTTAGAAGTCTTCATCACAAGGGAAAAAAATGAAAGTAGAGACAGTTGACATTGTGGCAAATTGGATAGTTCTGCACACTCTGGTTTATTTGACAAAATGACACATTTCATTGTTATCAATTCAGAAGGTGAACATCTGATTATATTATAATCAAGAATCTAAATAAGAATTAAATAAGCCTATAATAGGTAGTGTGGACTCCTCTGATTTGTATTATTATTCTGACTTAAATATAGATCAGTCATTAAAAAAAACAAACTGGTTTATATTTATTTATGAGGGGCTGGAGATAAGTGATCAGGACATACCAGAGAGGTGGGCAGTGCAGAGACGATAGGTCCTTGTGGGCCAGAGTAAGATACTGAATTCTGTTCTCAGTATCAGAGGAAGGTTTCAAGTTAGGGGAGTGAGGTAATCTCATCTACATTTTTAAAAGATCACTGTGGTTGCTATTTGAAAAGTGCATTGCAGGGAGTCAAGGATGGGTTCACAGAGACCAGTTAGGAAGCTACTGTATTAGGGGATAGAAGATGGTGGCTTGGACTCAAATTGTACCAGTAGAAACACAGAGAAGTAGATGGAATAGGGACATATTTGGAGGTAGAGCTGACAGGACATGTTGATGTGGGAAGTTAGAGAAAAAGAGCAATCAGGAATGCCTTCAAGTGAATGACTGTGTGATTGAGCAACAGGTGGAAGACTAGGAGAAAAACAAATTTTAGGAGAAATTCAGGTCTGTAGAATTAATAAGTAGAATAATAATACAGTGATATCTGCACTCGAGGAAATGATGGACAACAAACTTTGCACAGAATCATAGGGAATATAATCACTCATTAGATGGCTTTCCTACAAGCCTACCACTGGTCCAGGACCATTTTCAACTCTGGAAATGAAATGAAAATTGTCACCCTTTCCAGCCTTATGGGGGCATATATTATTTCATAGAACAGCTCTAAACATGCTGAAGGGTGTGAGCACGTGCTAGGTTATTCAGAAGATGTGTGGTGGGGGCCTCCCTGGTGGATTAGTGGTAAAGAATCTGACTTCCAATGCAGGGGACATGGCTTTGATCCCTGGTCTGGGAAAATCCCACATGCCCTGGGGCAACTAAACCTGAGCGCCACAACTACTGAGTCAGTGCTCTAGGGCCTGGGAACCACAGCTACTTAGCCCATGCGCTCTATATGTACTCTGCGACAGGAAAAGCCCCCGCAATGAGAAGCCCGCACACTGCAATGAAGAGCAGCTCCCACACACCGCAACGAGAGAAAAGCCTGTGCCACAGTGAAGATCCACCCCATCCATAAAAGAATAAACCTTAAAATAAAAGAAAAAGAAACTGTGTGGTGAACGCAGTGACACTGCTTGTCCCATTACAGCTGGAGACCATGTAGGCTACAGGTCAAAGAGGAGAGCCAAGAACTCTCAAAACTGCTATGTACCATGAATCTGAATAACTTCATTCCCTTATTTTAACATTTCTAGTGTGCATGTGTCTTGTGTGTATGTGTACATATGTATGTTTGTATGTGCACATACATGTATATTTCTCTGAGACAACTGGCGGAAAAGATAGGTATGCTCCCAATATTTTTCCAAGTATCTGATCAGCACCTTCCCACAGTGTTTTTATTTTGAAATGAAGAATCATTCCAAACCTGCAGCATGTCACCAAGGTCTGCTGTGCTAATGTCTGGATCCTCGGTGGTGTTGAAGGGCACAGGAGTTATGCGTACAAGGGTGAGCACTCTAGGTTCTGGGTATCTCCATAGCATCATCCCTGGGCTATCTTCGGTTTCATTGTAAAACAAGACTTCATAGACACCAGGCATTTTCAAAGGTTCTGTTAAATGAAAGTATAATTAATTGTATGTTTCTGAAGTGGGACATGTTGGTTCATTACAGCAAGAAAAAATTATGAATATAAAAGAAAAGAATATAAAGAAGCTGTCTGATCATGTTTACATGGTTTAAGAGAGGAACAAATCAAGAATCTTCCCTTAAGAGAGACTGAAAGGCAAAGTACTGTTTTGGTACTGCAGGTATTCTATGCACTTAGTTTTCAAGTGATGTTGAACTGTTATCATTTACCTAATATGGAGGTAAACACACAGTCATAGTGAGGCTATCGCTACTTACCAGCATCCCGTATATACTGAAATAGACCTGTCCGTAGGTCATCTGAACTTTGTTCACTTTTAAATATCTGATTTTTTTCCAAAGGAGATGGCATTTGTGGAACTGCTTCAGAAACTTTCGCTTCAAAATTTCCTTCCTCGTTAAGGTATCCACTGAGTAATTCATGTAGAAGAATTAAGCAATTCAAATGTTCTTGACCCCAGAAAACCTTTAAAATCATATGAAAAATTTTACTGGCTTTAAATACAAATATCTCATGAGGATAATTAGGTACGATCATATTTGAATTAGTTCAAGACTATAATTACATTTAATTACTGATAATAACCAACCTGTAATTTTTAAGCAATTCACTTTTGGGATGAAATTCTATTATTGGGGAAATACATAGAAACAAGAAAATCAAGCAAATCCTATAATGTGTGGGTAGCAATCAATTTTAAATGCTGAATTGATAATAAAATTATGTAGATGAGAGGTAATGTTTATGAATTAACTTAGTTAAGTGGGAAAAGAACACTGAATACAGTATGAGAGAAGCAATGAAGATCCTTTCAGGTCAAAATGTTAATAATAACAGGTTTGTAGAATAGCTTCTATTTTGTCATGAGATTACATGAACACATCCTGCTATTAGGGTTCCTTTCTTTGTACTTTGACTTTCAGAGAAAAAGAGAAGGAAGATGCTCAATGAGCTTGAACTTAAAAGGCTCCCAATTTCAGTGTTTAGTGAGAAAGTACCAACCAACACAGCCCTTGAGAACCAGCTGCACAGGAGCTACAGTAGAGTTTCAGAACAAACTCTTGCTACTTCATCTAACAGAGAGGATCACCTTCCCTTTTTCTGCAAGTGAAGACTGTCTATAACAGAAGGATGACCAGTGGGGAATAATGATTAATGTCAGAGGACTTAAACATTTAATAAAGTTGAATTTCTCCAAATATTTCAGGTGAAAGCATTACAACTGTAATTTTCTAGAGAACCAGGTAATACAGAAAAGAAGAAAAGAATATACAAAGGTAGAAAAGAATAAGCCTATGCTTTGTGGGCAAGTTTTAAACCCTAAGTTTAAGTCCTACCTCTGGAATTAAGGCATCTCAGAAATGAAGGTAAGAGATATGATACTAAGTCTATTTTTCCCTCATCAATCTTATTTGTATTGAATCTGAAAAAAATAGTGATAGGTGAAAAGTCAAGTTGGCGAGTCAAATACCATGCTCCAGCTCTTAAAATGTCAAGAGGCTTTATAATATAGAGATTATATACTTTGTTTTGCTTTTATTCTTGTTTTTAATGTGGATTTACTTTGCTTCCTTGGAAAAATGGTAATGCAATTAATATTCTTGACAAAACAACACATAAGCACAAGCTTAGTAAATATATGAAGATTTATAACAGATACTAAAAATCTCCAGGCCAATATAAAGCAGTAAGTTATTAGGCTCTGCCCACATCGAGCTCTGTGTCAGTAAGAAAACTGGTGAAACAGTGGAGGCAAGACAGCTTATAGATTAAAACAAGAAATCCATATTTAATATGCCTCAACTATTAACAAATTAGTCATTTCCACTTTCTATAACTCTGAATTTCTCAAGCTCTTTAGATCTGTGTCACATTTGGGGGACATCAAATCATACCAAAAAAACCTTCAAATTCTATCCAAATAGAAAATTATCAAGAAATAAATTGGATAACCTCACATATTCTGCACTTGGCTGCAAATCAAATGCATAAAACACTGCAGTGTGAAGTTGTATGTCATGTTAGTCATCAGACAGCATAACAGCTAAACAACATGTCATTAGGAAATGGCTCATGTATTACTGATGACACTGCCTGAGACAGGCTGACTACTTTATAGTAGAAAAGTCTACACATTAGGAAAAAGTTTATTGATTCAGCAATTCCAAACATGTCCTCACAATACTTATACACAAATATTTATAGCAGCATTATTCATAATAGCCAAAAGTGGATGGAAACTAAACGTCCATCAACTGCTGAATGGATAAATAAAATGAGGTACATCAATACAGTGGAGTATTATTTGGTTGTAAAAAGAATAAAGTACTGGCACCTGCAGAAACATGAATGAACCTTGAAAACATTATGCTAAGTGAAAGAAGCTATTCACAAAAGACCGCATTTCATATGATTCCATTTATATGAAATGTCCAGAAGAGTCAGAGACAGAAAATAGTGGTCTCCTAGTTCTGGGGAGGGGATCAGAGGATGATGGGGAGTGTGAATGGTTGAAGGGTTTTGCAAGTAGGTGTGTGAGAATATTTTAAAATGGATTGTTGTGATGACCACGTGACTCTGTGAATACATTAAAAAAATCACTGAATGCTATACTCTAATTAGGTGAATTGTATGGTTTGTGAATTATGTTTTAATAAAGCTGTTAAAAAAGTTTAGTAAGACACCAATCCGACAATACCCTTTCTCACCACACTAAGTTTAAAATTTAATGAAACAGTTCAAAAAAATGAACAAAGGCTAGTTTAAAACTTGTGGGAAAAAATGGGGCCAATCCCCACAGACCTGTAGCAGACCTCCTCTTAAATCAATGGATATTTTTGGTATGGACTGTTCTGGGCCTGGATCGCCACTGTGTTTACACCACTTAGCTTCCAAACTGGCAGTAGCACAACACGGTCCTATTAGAATCCGACTTCTTTCTTTGAGACACGTTTTAAGGAGAAAATCATTTACGCTGAGTAGAAAAGATGACCCAAGAATCACACCTAGAGGGTAAAAAAAAAGAAGAGATGGAGAGAGGTAGATAATGTAAGTCTTCCTTGTCAAGAAAAAAAGTATGATTGGGCAAGAATTATCTGTATTTTTTAAGAGTGTCAACTCATCCTTTGTCAGAGTTTTCTTTTCAGTTGGCTTTTCCCCACAGCTTCATGCCATTTATATAGAATTCTAGCTATGAAGCAGGTATACCTTATTCACATTCCTAACAAAGCAATATTTGCCAAAACATTATGACTTTTTCCATGTGTGAGCATTTTAAGTTTTATGAGTAGAGACATTTTCATTAAACTGTGCAAGTTTTTCAAACAACTACATTAAGAATGAGAACAGCTGCTTCATTTGTCTATTGTTAACATGATGGGAGAGGGCAATTTTCTGTGATTTCTTAGAGTAACAGAGTACAGTATATTACTTTGCTAGACACTCAAGTTTTTGACTGGCCCATGTTAAAATTCAAAACAATCAAAATATATAACATGTGTTTTCTAAAAAATTTAGTTTAATCCAAACTTCACACATCATAACCACTTGAAGTTTACAAAGTTTTAAAAACAGATAGTGGCAGGTTAGATTTATGGGAAAAACTATATGCTATAGTTCAAAGTAAATATATCCAGAAAAGGAATACACTTTAAAATGAAGCTTTTCTTTTGAACTTAACTAGAAGTGTAGATCAAAACCTTTTCATAAAACCAATGGCACACTTTAAGATATTTGGATGAAAAGTCAGAGTGGTGGGTTAACTTTCCCCTAAGGAGTCCATATTCTGAATTGTCATTGTGAATATTGAATTTCACCAGACCACATTTGTAATGTCTATGGCTTATTTTTCTAATGATATTTGATCCTTAAAAGAGATGAAAGATTAAAAAACACCTTAGACCCACAGTATACATGTTTCAAAGTACAATACCCACACTGGCTTTTTTAATTCTGTGGAGACTTGAAAACTGCATATATGTTGTATGTTCCTACTTTAGAAATAAGACACACCATGCAACTTCTAATCTTCCACGGAAGACAATCATATTCACAAGAATGTTAGGGTTAAAGACTTTTGTTAAAAATCGTGACAGTGGAAATCAATTTCTTAAATTTGTTCATCAAATGTATTGTGGCAATAAGACTTCTGTTTCACTTACATAATTTTCTATACTTCGCTTAAAAAAAATAGAACAGTAAATTAAAAAATTCAGAACAGGCCCTTGAATACACAAGAATCAACAATCATCTTTATTAACAGAGAGATAGAATGACTTCTGATTTACCTGCATTATATTTCCTAAAATATTTAATTCTCAACAGTAAGTACTTGCTAAATGAAACATATCAATTTCTTATTCAGAAATTTGTCATAATGGGATTATAAAGGTAGGGCTTAATTGAGTACAATCATCTAGCAAATGAGCATTAAAGGAATGTCAGAATTACAATACCCATTATTCTCAAATATGAATACATTGATCTTCATACTACCCTACAATGAAATATCCCATTATCTGGTGGAGAATTCCATGGACAGAGGAGCCTGGCAGACTACAGTCCAGGGGGTCATCACAAAGAGTCGGACACAACTGAGCAACTAACAACAACAATCTTAATGTGAATGCTCTATTGGTCCCTCACACAGGAAGTGTTAAAGGTCTTCTAGGTTTTTAAATCTTAGTCTTTATCATTCTTATCAGGCACCCGGATTGGATAAATCTGGGGCCCACTTTGAGGGCTCACTCTTAGATATGTTTCTAACACTTATCAATTTCTATATCACTCTATTCTTCTAAAGTCCTTCTTCTGATCCAGGATCCAATCTAGAATCCTTAGTTTTCTTTAATTAGTGACAGATCCTCTAGTTTTTTTTTGTCTTTCATGACCTTGATTCTCTTAAACAGTCCAGGCCATTATCTTGCAGAATATCTCTCAATTTGGATTTACCTGGTGTTTTCTCATTAGAATGAGGTTATGCATTTTTGGCAAGAATACAAGAGAAGTGATATCTTTCTCAGCGCATCATAGTGGAGCGATACTGATGTTTTACTACCTGCTGGTAATATTAATCTTCATAACATAGCTAAAGTGGTGTCTATCAGGTTTCACCACTGTTGTTTTTCCATATGTAAATAATAATTATCTTGTGGAGAGGTATCTGGAGATTATCCATGTATCCTCTTTTACATCAAACTTTCAGTCACTAAGTTAGTAGCATTCATCAATGGTGCTTGCTTGCAACAGTTATCACTGTGGGGTCTGGTAATGTTAATCTTCAATTTCTCTTATTCTTCTACATTTATTAGCTAATTCCCTGGTGGCTTAGATGGTAAAGCGTCTGCCTACAATGCGGGAGACCCAGGTTCAATCCCTGGGTCGGGAACATCTCCTGGAGAAGGAAATAGCAACCCACTCCAGTACTCTTGCCTGAAAATCCCATGGACAGAGAAGCCAGGTAGGCTACAATCCATGGGGTCGCAAAGAGTCAGACACAACTGAGCGACTTCACTTTCACTTTCATTCTACAGTAAAAAGAGCTGTCCCTTCTATCCTCTTTATTAGTTCAATTATTTATTTATACCAGTATGGATTCATGAGTATCAATTTTATGAGCACTAATCTAATACTTTCATTATTTTACTTTGTTGCTTAAATTTTTGGCCATTGGGAATCCCTTCAAGTTGATTCCCATGTCATTCTGATATATCCCTATCATTTTTTGATAACTTCTTTATTTTCTGGCCACAAGATGTTTCAGGCTCAATAGTATTTTTTTCCCCATCCCATCTCTAGCATTAGTCATTTCTGCAGAGTTTTGATTTCTTTTGCTAAAGAACGGTAGCTAGAAACCAAAATCTGGGTGGTAGGTACGCTCATTGCTGCTAAGGTGTCACTGCTCCTAGAGCCTCTCAGCAGAGTGGGCTAAGAAGTATATGTATGTTTACTGCACATGTATACACACCATCAATATTTCTGTATCAGTAAATACATTAAATGAATTCATACTGATACCTCTAGTTCTAATCCAAAACCACAGAATTTGGTTTCTAGCCTATTCTCTCTTTTTTTAACTCTTTATTTTGTATTAGCGTGTAGTCAATTACAAACAATGTTGTGATGGTTTCACGTGAACAGCAACGGGACTCAGTCATACATATACATGTATCCATTTTCCCTCAAACAGCCAGGGTGCCACATAAAATTGAGCAGAGGTCCTGTGCTATTCAGTACATCCTTGTCGGTTATCCACTTTAAATGCATAGTCCCTTTTTTAATTTGTAATCTCTTCCTATGATAGTGAGAAACCTGCAGAGTACTCCTTCAGATGTACTCATTTCTAATCATCCCCAAAACATCACTTGGAGAGAGTGGTCAAAATTAAAGCAAAAGAACTAAGACAGACACAAAGGACAACTTTATTAAAGCAAAGGTAATCATCTACCAAAAAAAAAAAAGACTATCAAAAGGAAGGGCTGATATTTATCCCTGAAAGTCTAAGAACGGGCTTGACAACATTTTGTCTGGAGCATACAGATGAATATTGCCTTTCTCACTCTCTCTACAGCACTTTTCATTTATACAAAGATATTTGTAAGTACATAAAATTTTCTTTGTAGAAGTAACTTCATACATATATACAGAATTTGAACCTTACTAGTTATTTCTAATATGTAGCAATGATCTCAAAATACTGATACTATACTGTCTAAATTAGTTTCTGTGGTTTTGCCTTAAAAAAAGAGTAGAACTGGAATGACAAAATTTACTATGTATTCCTCAGAAAGTGCCTACCTCTTCTCAAAGAACGCAGTGTTGGTGGAAGGTTTTTCTTAATTCCCTAACATTACACAACTAGAAGTATTTATTGCTAGAGTGAGGAGGGGATGTAAGAAAAAATTCTAGACTTGCATTTTTACATTAAAAAAATCGAAATGTTGACAGCCTTTGTGTTACTGTGTATGCTGCTGAACACATGAACATTTTCCTACTGTCATACAAATTCTATTCTTTTTTGCTCAGGTAGAGAGAACAAGACACCTAGAATTCCTGGGCAAGTAAAGATAAAGGTAGGGACTGAGATCTTGGGAAAATGGCCCAGATATAGTGAATGAACGGCCAGGCAAACATCTGGGAACCTGAAACAGGAAGAAAGGGGGATCAGACTCAGGAGCACACTGAGGAAGGAGGGAAGAGACACACTACGACTGAAATTCAAGAGACTGTGCAGTTGAGTCAGGTGCTGACCCAGCTGCAGCTATATTTTAGCAATGGCAGAATTTGATAACTGGTTTTCTACAAAGTAGACTCGTAGGGCTAGGAACCTGCTGAACTTTCTAGATTTTCAGCTTTGAGTCTCACTGGAGTTTGATCTGGTTCAAGAATGAACATGAGATTTAATGAAAAACAGTGAGGCTCAGCTGGTAAAGAATCTGCCTGCAACACAGCAGAAAAGGGAGATGTGGGTTCAATCCCTGGGTTGGGAAGATCCCCTGGAGGAGGAAATGGCAACCCGCATGTGTGCACGCACACACACACACACACACAGTGAGGCACAATACTTTGGGGAAAGAAACCGTTTCTCTTGCTTTCTGGTTTTGAAGTCAAGAAAATGAAGGCTGCTGGCAGCCACCTTGTGCAGGATATTTCAGTGAACTTCTTTACTATCATGGCTTTAAGGATAATTTCTTAGGACATTATCCATAACTATGCCTCATTTCTTAAATAAGTGCTACTCCCATGCTTCTAACTTGTCTATAGAGAATTTGGATATCCTGGAAAACTTCTAACTTGATATTTATGCAGGTATGTATTTGTCATTGAACCAAAATTTACTGGTTATCTACCATACAGTGGGGTATACACAAAGATAAAGTGAATGATTTGCCATTCTCTTTTACATCACAAGATATTGCCATTTGTTAGCCTCAAGCCTCAATTTGTCAGCTTCAAGTTCTGAGATCTCATTGAGAGGGGAAAAAAAAAGACAATCAACAATATGTATAATATTGACTCCATTAAGCAAGGGAACTGTTGAAAAACACAAATACTTCCCTATTATCATACAAATACTTTGTTTTTGCTTTTTATTCATTTTATCTGCTGTCTGTTCTTTCACTCTAAATCAAATATGTAATTGAACACCTTTTTTGTAAGGCCCTGTTATTTTCTTTCCCTCTTCATTTCCCCTCCCTCTATTCTTACTTTTTCTAATCCTTTACAGTCTGTACATACATATGTACTGAGTCATTTCAGTCATGTCTGACTCTTTGCTACCCTATGGACTGCAGCCTGCCAGGCTCCTCTGTGCATGGGATTCTGCAGGCAAGAATACTGGAGTGGGTGGCCATGTCCTCCTCCAGGGGATCTTCTTGACTGAGGGATTGAACCTGCATCTCTTAATTCTCCTGCATTGGCAGGTGGGTTCTTTACCAGGAGCACCACCTGGGAAGGCCCTCCAGCCTATTTCTCAAGTCCACCAGCACTGATCATGAGTTTGAACTCACAGAGGATACTGAGAATTAAGACGCTAATGTTGACAGTGAGGATGTAGGAACAGGCATTGCCTAAAGGCGTTATGCAAACACATGACCTGTAGACATAAATGTGCCCTACCTGGTCCCTTCTGTCTCCTTTCTTCTCTTTCATGTCTTACACCTACAAGGAAATTAGGTGTGGTTTACTCTTGAAACTTAAGCAAGTAATTTAACTTATCCCCACGTGCCTACCTATCCACTACACCTGCTACACACACCAAAGCTGTGGCTTTGCTCCTCGATGAGGAGATCCAGTTACTTGTGGGATCACAGAAAGGTTAACCCACAAGTACCGTTTTTTAAGTTTAAAATAGAGCCTCCATTTCCTTCTGAACATTTCCTGCTACATTTTTAAAAAGCTACAATAAAATAAGAGAAAAATATATTAGTTCAAGTGGTTTTAATCTTAGTGTAAATGACCAGTAATAAGAGATTATGGTGATCACTTCATAAGAAAGAGTGGTGATAAATTTCACAGAGTCATTTGTAAATGCTAAACCAAAGTTCACACTTTTACCACAAAATATGAAAATAATCCCTGGGACTCAAGACAGGGTTATTAATTCTCCTTTCCCCTTTCTTTTACTCTGTGAGAAGCTGGCCTATGGGACATCATCCCTTCCTTTTTGTTTTCTTTGTTTTTTTCCATCAGGAAACATACTAAATACCTTTCTTGGGATGAAATGAATCTTATTTTATATTATCACCACACATATAAACCCAAAGCCACAAAGAATACTCAGAGTTCATTTAAGATGGATACTTATCCATTCAAAATCTGGAATAAATGGCAACAGAAAGTGAGTTAAAGGCATGTGTTAATCTTCTTCCTAATGGACTAATGCAAGGTGGGACAAAATGACTACAAGTAAAAATAATAAACAAACAAACAAACCCACCAAACTTCTTAGCATTGAAACACTGGAAAAAGTTGAATAAATGTGGAAGTTTTACCACTCCCCTGCACCTGTGTGCGTGTTCACATACAGCAAATATGACAAGATGCTAACATTTGTTCTAGCTCAAGAGTATATAGGCTTTTGATGTGTTAGCTTTACATTTTCCATACTTTTAATTTTCCCGTAAATTTCCAAAAATAATGAGAAAAGAAAATAAAGAAATATGCTGCAAAATTATAAGATTTAGAATGATCATAAAATTTAAAAGCATGAATATTTTAAAAAACATGGATATTGTTAAAGCTATTTATGCAATCACTGATCAGGTCATTTTGTAAAATTTAATTTTGAAATAATTCCAGGCTTTCAGCAAAATTGATGTCTTTCATTTAGTTTCCCTTACTGTTAACAACTCACATAAACTATAGTACTATTCTCAAAAGCCAAAAAATTAATATTGATACAACACTACTAATAAACCTTATATAAATTTCACCAGTTTCTCCCTTCATGTCCTGTTCTTGTCCCAGGATACAACCCAGGATCCTGTCTTGCTTTCTGCAACTGTGGGATCAGGTCATTTTTGACCAAACATATCCCCTCTTCTCTCTACCTCCTTACATTCAATAGAATACTTCTCTGCCTGACTCTTCCACTGGCCTTGTCCAAAGATCTGTATTTATATATTTAATTTCAGTTGTAGCAAACTAATGGCAGATACTTAATTAAAGTAAATGAGGTGTATCAACACGGAGAAGTTAATTTCAGAACCAACTGGTGTGATAAACAGAAATAATCTTGGTTTGTTTGCATATTGACATACTTTTTCATTGAATGTAAAAATTCAGTTCAAGGAACAAATAGTTTCCTGACCTTTAAAATACTCCTTCAGAAGACTAATAAATGCAAACCACTTGCTTTGGAGAATGTTTACAAAATGCTGCCAGCCCTACATCGTCAATCTCTGCTAGATCTTTAGCAAGGCGCCTACTATCTACATGCTGACTGTGCAAAGTGCGGTCTACATCAGGCTTCTGTACATCAACAGAAAGAGTACTCAGTGATGACATGTGCTAGCAAAGCATATCCAGGTATTTTTATCCAGCTGGAAATAATCTACGGTTACTAGAAAATCAGCAAGCATTGTTAGATACATCCAGAAGTCAATTTGCATAATAGTGAAGCACGAGGATTACTCAGAAAGTGAGAAAGGAAAAATTTTTTAAGTGATTAGATGACTAGGAAAAAAATTCTGTAAGTCTGGTCCACGAAAGAAGATGATTAGAAATCTTTTCATTTCTAGTTCCTTCAACTAATTATGTTGAAGCATAAAAAAAAAAAAAAAAAAAAAAAAACCGGCACTTGAGAATTTTTTTTTTTTTGGCTGCACCATGTGACATCTTAGTTCCCTGACCAGGGATCAAACCTGTGCACCCTGCAGTGGAAACACGGAGTCTTAACCACTGGACTGCCAGGGAAATCCTTGCACTTGGGTATTCTAACCATGAAAATAGCTGGTTTTTCCCCTCTTGATCAGAATAGGTAAGTGGTTCAGATCTTATTTAATTACATCCTATTTTGTAATATGCCTACATCTGTAACTGTTATTAAAGTTGTAATATAGGACAAGATTAAGGTATGAAACAAAATATAGCAAAACTGTTAAGAGAACTACATGGACACCACTGTTTAAGCTGCAGGGATGTTCTTCCCAACAAAGTTACTAAAAAGTCTAGCTCTCAAAATGAAAGTCCGGTTGGCTAGTCGACCTGCTAACACATATCCCTTCTCTGAAGCACCTGATGGTTTCCCATTGGTGAGATTTCCAGGAACTCTCATCTAGGCCTCATCAATAAGTAAAAGCTGGAACTTCTAGTCTAATCCAAACGTATTCTCTGGACATGAAAAAATGATAAGCAGCAGGAAAAGATTTTATTTATTTTTTCACATAAAGAAAGGCAGAAAGGCTATTTATACTTAGCCTGGGAAAGGCTACCCACTCTAGTATTTTGGCCTGGAGAATTCCATGGACTTTATTTATAGTCCATGGGGTTGCAAAGAATCGGACATGACTTTGACCTTCACTTGTCTGGAAAAGGTATTTTTTTGAGAAATGTTTTAGAACTCTTGGATCCTAGAAAAACTAAACTGAACATACCAAAGGAAAATGCTGGATATGCTTTGCCCCTTTCTTCCCCTCCAATCTGCCACCATGCTTGCTGTTTTTACAGTGGTGTCAGTTTGTTAGGGAAGTAAAACTTCACTGGATCATGTAGCTTTACTTAAAAAAAAGCAGACTAAGAAATCTGTGCATACTGGAAAGTGTGTAACAACCTGCTTATAGAGGAAAGAATAACTGTAAATATATACTTTGAAAGTTTCTTAGATGAACACAGTAGCTAGTTAACTTAATGAGGAAACTGCTGGTGGATTAATTTTTTTTAAGTCAGTCACATGAATAGAAAAACTGGTATCAAAACACTGTTGAAAACAAAATGGCTTCCTAAGCAATTCACTGCAATGGCTTAGAAACCGATATTCATCTACGTGATCCAGGTTTTTAAAGACTGGTTTAATAGAAACAAGAAGCTAGGAGATGTGTTATCACTCCCCGTGCACCCTGGAGAACCCCTGGACAAATCACTTAATCTCGGCATCCTTAAGTAAGGGAGTTCAGACTAGCTCAATGGGCCTCAACCGAGGGTTCTCTGATACGCAAGGAATTCCATATAGTAATGCTGGTCCATGAGGGATGTTCAGTATTTCAAAAATCCTCAAAGAAACTTAAATGAATTTGTTGGAGACAGGACTGAGATATACTAAGTTTTTTGGTTACAGTCATATCAACTCGGTACAGTCAAGTTAGCTATTTTATCCTAAATACAGCATGTGTGGATGATGGAGCTGGATAAAAAGTGTTCCTGATAAAGGAGAGGATGATCTCTCAGACAGTTTTCAGCTCTAAAATTAAATGCTCTACGACCTCAGCATTCATGGGGTATGACTGAAGTGAAGGGTCATGGGAGAGTGAAGGGGAGGAAGATACAAAAACACAAATATTTATTGAGGAATTTAATAAATTTGTGCCAAGGAATGTGTGGAGTACTGTGTGTACATTATCTCACTTAATCCGCTCAACAGCCCTGTGGATTAAGTGTTTTTGCCTTTATTTTGGAAATGAGCTGTGTTGTAACTTTTACCAGGATCAACTGCCAGCAAGTAGCAGGGCTGGGATTAAGACTGTCTGCCTCTTTCCAGCACCATGTTGCTTTATAAAAACTACTGCTGTTAGCTAGCTCTTAGTAATTTCATTTTTCCAATTGGTAACAGGGTTGGCAATAAATGCTTTTTCCTGTCCCCTCTCTCTTGCTTGGTCTCGGTACCTTAGGCCAACATAGCCTACAGGTCCAGGGGCCCAGCCAGAGAGCAAAAGAACATCTAAGATGTGTCTTCAGTCACTCATCGCTGGCAGGGTTGCTATGCCAAAAACTTTCCTAGCAAATAGCCTTCTGGCTTATGTGGATGAGAAGGCAATTTGCTGTGACCACAGGCAAAACTAAATACTGTCACAAATTCAGTGGAGTGGGAGAAGAGTAACTTCTAACCCTCTTCTTTTCCCACAGTTCCAGTGCTATGGGCGACAATAATTCTGGTCCATTTCACCTAATACTAACTTATAAGGTGCCACTGTTAGGATGCAAAGGAAACATTATTAAGAAAGAGATGTCTAGTATCTAATTACTAGGACCGGAAACTTTCTTCTCCAATAGCATCTGCACAGTGAGATATCCTTCTGTTAATTAACAGAATTTTTGTTGTCTCAAACACCCTTTTCCCTCCTGTCCAAGAAACACTGTTTTAATACGTGTATATGAGAAATTTTTATTAGTTGTCCCCTTTACTCCCTCAAATATATCTAAATCTAGAAGAATGGTTCTTTATCATATCTTTGTTAAAGCTAGGAGAAGAAATAAAAAGCAGTGTTTTTTTTAAAAAGTATTTTTTTTCCTATAGTACATAAGACGCACAAAGTTTAGTGCGATGGGACACACTTCTAAAATACATAACCCGAGGCCAACAGTTTTCTAGAATCTAGATTAAGTTTGGGATTTAACTAAAAACAATAGGGAGGAAGACTACAACCTGAAGACAAGATCTGAAGGTGAACCTACTTGGAAGAGTATAATAACTACGCCAGATTTCTCATTAGAAGGGAGCAGAGCCTTACGAAGACTCCACATTCCCCAAGCAAACCGTATTTACACAATTAACAATTCTTTTGTTGAAAAAAAAAAGGCTTTCCTTATTGCACGCGGACACATGTGGGCTGTGTAAAAATATAAGAGATGTGTAACCCACGGTAAACACAAAGTAATGATCTTAAACAGGCCAAATCCTTGAACTCGTCATTAATAAATGTCTCTCCTGCATTCAGCTACCCGGGCTGCTGGGAGCCTGTTTTCTTCAAGTACTTCAAACACGGAAATCCAGGAACATTTATTATTTTAATCCATTACAGGCAGTGCTTGATTTAACTTTATTGGTTGTGGTGGTGGTAGTGGTTATAAGTGGGGGTATAGCAATGTTCTTTTATACATCATTTCAAAAGGGCTTAATTATATTTTATAGTTTGGGCCAGGAATTCTGCTTGTTTTTTTTGTCTAACAAGGTTCAAATGGAGTTCAGGTCGGTGATTAATCAGAAGAAAAAGTCGGAGATGGCTATCTGTCTGAGATGAGCTCATCTCCGTCTATGAAAGGCTGGGCAGGTACATGGTGTTCGCTGCGCCACAGCCCATGAGCATGCTCAGACATCTGAAGATGGCTGCTCATGGGACGAATTTTACTTTTCAGGCAGCCTGGAAATGAACACATCAGAAATCTCACCCAGTGGTTTTCTTCTAAATTTCTGAAGTTACTATCCTAAGGTATTTAAAGGCTTCCCATTAAAATCCAAAGCAGTAAACTTAGTAACCTCACAGCACTAAAAAAAGTGTACCTGAATAACAAAAATCACGCGACAATAAAAAAAAGAAACACATAAACCCTTTAGCAGAAAAATTTTAAATATTCCAAATGAAAGATGTCAACTTCATATAATTTGGTTAAGCAAAATAAAAAAATATGACCATAGAAATATGCCTGAACATCATATATCTACTAGTAAGTTTTTTTTTTAATATCATGAGGGGGTGAAAAAAGATAATTTCTAAGATAGCAGTACTAACATTATTTATTATTGTCCAAAATTCTATCTAATCATATATTATTGATAACAATTACAGCCAAGAGAATAAAATCTGTATGTTGGGATTTCTTTTCCATTGCATATAATTTCTAAGAGAGAGGACAAAAAAACTACTCACCAAGAGACTTAGGCATTTACCTTTTTTATTTCCCACTGTATTAGAGGAAAAAATAATGGGACATTATTTGGAAAAAAAAGTTATGAGAACTTTACTTTTTCCACATATTTCCCATTCAATTTTTAGAACATCCTATGGGTTTGTGAATGTCTCAGTAGGTGACCATTATGCACAGAAAAATCATCATTGAAAAAAAATCAGTAATTCACAGGTAATTTAAGAGCAAAAAAAGGAGGACAGGCCAGTTCATCAGTAGCAACTTTGAACCTTGTTATAAAGTAATAGGAGGGAATCTGACCAGGATTAATAGTGGTCCTCAGTGCTGGGATGAGGGGTGTCAGGTTTCACAGACTCTAGGCCATCTGTTCTGCCTGCCTACATTTTACTTCTGCAAAACCATAAACGTACCTCTACCTCAGGGACTATAGAGAGGCATTAGAATTCTTCTGCTTTTCATTATCACAAGATTCAGTAACTCATTTCATTGTCAAGATAATCCCCTTTTACTCTTTCTTTTGCGCTTGCTGGGTATGCCAAAATGACAAATAAAACCCCAGATGTTACAGACCCAATGAGGTCTCCACCTTTCCTTGAGTGTTGGGTTTAAGCTACTTGAGACACGGTGTCAAATATGACAGGACCCTGATGCCCACACCCAATATTCATTAAGGTTTGTTAGTGATTTGTATAGCTGTCTACAAGCTGTACTTCCACTTCAATCCTCAGTGGCTGTTTAAAAGTTAAGTGTGTCCTCTGGCTTTAACTGTTGAAGAATTCATTTCCTATTGTTCAGGCATTGGAAAAAGATGCTATTTCTTTCTAAAAGTAACAAAAATCTTTGGGGTGTTGTAAATGGCTTGTTATTGCAATATATTATTTTAGGTAGTCATATTTAATTTAATGTTTTATTTCCCCTCAGGCTTACTTGCATTTCTGCAGCATCCACTGGCTATGACAACGCCTTAGGAGATTGTCCTCAGGAGAGTCAGTTGACTCTGGAATGAAAAGCTGGAGCTCCGCTCTGTATCAATTAATGACCTAGTTTCACTTTTCAGGACATGAAAAGGAGCTTTAGTTCTTTACATTTTTATTGGTCCTGAATGCAGTGAACATGAGAAGAGGCATTTGTATCCGTGAAGAATAATGTGGTTATGCTTGCTTGCTTTCTACTTTTTGTTTATACACAAAGATAAGTACATATGGATGACAGAGGCTGGGGTAGTGAAAGTTATTTAAACCACAGTTCTTTGACTAGGAATTCAACTTATTGCTTTCTGCATGGATGAAAGTCCCCTAAGTCCCTATGGAAAGGGGATTTTTGCAATTTTTCCTTGATTCGGACTAACATGCCAGCCAAGATGGCCTCACTCAGGCTCTTCCCCAGCCCTCTGTGCCACCTAACTTGTTCATACCCTATTCTCCCTTTTCCTCGTCTACAGGGAGCTTGCTAATAGACATGCCCCTAAGAAAGAGCAAGGCAGCTTAAAGCCCAGCTATTTCACAGCCTGAATTGTGTACCCTTGTTTGCCGAAATCTAAGAAGTGCCGCCCTAATAGAGCCATAATTTACTCTGACAAGGAGAGCTAAAGTCTGCAGCTCACTCTCCACCCTGCCTGTGCAAAGTTCTATACTGTTGGTTCGGAATTTATAGCTATATACTTAAGGTTTCTCCAAAACGCCATACTTCAAACAGCAAAAAAGACGAGATGTGTGTGTGTGTATGGGGCGGAGGGTGGGGTGGGGGAGGCGGGTTGTTATATTTTTTTAAGAAGAACATACTACAGAATGGGCCAGATTTAATGGACAGTAAAAGAAATGTCTGCCTTAAAATGTTTGAGGAAATAAGATAAAAATTTAAAACAAGATTAATTTCGTTATCAATAACATAATCATAGAAAATTTTGCAGCATTATACACAATCATAGAAATTTTGGGGATTATACACCAATTTAAAAAAATACAAGCATTACATCTTGTATGTAAAGTTCTAAAATCAGAACTTTAGGGCCATTTTACCAAAGACACATGGGAGCATATAAGTATTCTAGCAGAAATATGAGTTGGGTTATTATAAGTCACTGCTACACTAGCATCTGTAGAATGGAATTTTAAAAAACCCACGTCCCTTGAAACTCGGATAGTTTAGGGCCACGGAATAGTACAGAAAGCTAAGAAGAACTCACAGACTTTCTTTTAAAGTGGAAAATATTTAACCATTTCATTCTGTTTCAAATGATGAAAACATTTCAGAGAATAATCTGTACATATTTTGTTGTAAAAACCAGTAAATGAACATAAAAGCATTTCAGATTTAAATGTACTGAGAATGTCATGGGGGAGAACATTAACTTTTCTCTCTCATTCTGTTATTATTTCCTTTCTGCACACACTTCCCATAAGCTTATGACGGTTTAGATGATTAAAAAAAATATAATCATCAGGCAAACTCAAATATTTTTTGTACTTTTCACAAGTGAAGAAACATGCCTACGACACATTCCCAATTGTGTTTCTCTAAATATTACTTAGAATGTAAGATTCCTCTAGCATTACAAATCTATTTCAGCTCCTAAATTAAAACTCATCTGGAAAGGACTGTTTTACCCTGTTTATATAACATTGTCACATAAAGAGTGTTAAAAAAAATATTTCACTAAAAATAGCTTGCGTAAGTTAGGGATTAGAGTAGTTTCTGCTGCTATAATTGTTCCTTTGTAGTTTTTTCCATGATGTTTTTGCACAGTGTTTTTGACTGTGTTTATTAAAGTCAGCACATCAAAAAGGATCAAAGAGAAAGTGAGTGAGAACCAAAGAAACCCCAAGTGTGCTGTCTCATTGGGGAGTTATGCAGATTCGCATAAACAAGTGCAAATTGTTGAGGTTTTAATGAAAATTTTCTACAATTATTTTATCTTAAGTCATTCTATACAATAACATCTGTACAGCAGATGGCTATGCTGTACCAAGGCAATGCTCCTTTTTCTTTCTCTGTTTAATAGTACATCTGAGATGACTACTTTTGTCACTGTGCTCAATTTGGTTCAGCAAATAATTTGAAAAGTGCAGCTGCTGCAGATGGTCACAATAGTTATATAAACTGTAAAATCAAAGACACAGTTAAGTATTTCTGTATTAGATTCAAACTATAAAAATCTGACATTAACTCCATTGGGCTCAAAGATACACTATTAAAACTTTTGGTTGCATACAGAACGATGTCACTGGAAAATACAAAAAGAAATACGACTACTGGTAGGACATTTTTTTTTGGCTGGAAAATACTTTTTACAACTTACCAAAAATAAACCTTGAATATATATTTGCATATATTTCATCCAAGTTGCAAAGCATGAATTTTTAAGATAGGTAAATATACAATTAAATGAATGTTCAGAGCTTAAATTATATTTCACTTCTTAAAAATTTTCCTTGGTAGAAAATCAATGTCTGAAAAATACATAGTAATCTCTTAATTATAATTTCCTAGAAATCAACCTACAACAATAACTTGAGCTTTCAATCTCACTTCATTTAATCATAATTTATTATTATTTTGCCAACTTTGTTTTCTTTTTTTTTCGAGCATGCCATCACATTAAGCAGAAATGTAGATAAAACAGATTTGGTGTTTGTTACACTCATTCTAAAACTATTTCTATCCATATTAATTAAATGGCTAACTTCAATCTGATTGATTTGTTGATGCAAGTAACTACTTAAGAACATTTTCTGCACACTACAGATTATAGTTATATAAAGTATTTCTTAGTCAAGGGTATAGTTTCTACTGCATTTAACTAGATTTAAGAGTTATAACTATAAAAAGAATGGGGTACTAAAGGGAAAAACAAGTTACACAACCAGAATGCATCTACTACTTTGAAAAGGTCAGTGAGAAGATTTTAATTATATTTTAGAGAAACTTACTGAGAACAGACACTACTGAATATGAATAGCAAATGAATGAAACAAGAAATGAGGATGACTGAGCACAGTATATATTAAATGCTTTCATTCTACTTCAGTCCTAACCTTTCCTTGCTATGATTCAGGGACAACTGGAAAGATGTGGGAATGGTCCCAGTGTGGTCTGGATTGTAATTTATTTGTGGATAAATCAGACATTGCAGCCTTCAGTGCTTCATAGTCTTTCATTTACCATGGACCTTACATTTTTCATTTCTAACTTTTAAGACAATAAAAAAATACAGTGCTTTTAAGCTGGCTTGGTCACAAATACTTCTGGTAAGAAAGAAATAAATCATTTATTTTTTGGCCTAAAATTCATACTTCTCAACTACAAAACTGCTTCTTTATCTCGTCAACTACTGTGCCCAAACTGACTATACAATTAGTCCCAGCTGCCACTTTTTAGTAAGCAACTGAGTTGCATACAGTTTCAGGATTTACTTTATCCCCTATACTACCCCTCTAGCCCCACTTCTTCCCTCCAAATAAAAGTGGAAAAAATGTTTTCCTTTTGCTACTTTTACTTTCAGAGCAGAGTTTCTGGCTTCAGTGCACTGAACTTTAACAGTAGCAGTTTCTGTAATTGAAAATGGTTATTCCCCACTTTTACCTTGTTTTTCCTCTTCCTCTCCTCACATTCCTTCTACCTACTCTTTTTGATTCAGTGTGAAAAAGCACCAAACAATGTAGGCATGGTAACAAAAGAGGACAATGTAGATGTCACTGCCCATTAATTTCTCACCTCTCCACTCGTCAAGGACATTCAGTTGCCAGGTCCAGGCTCCTTTGCTCAGCTAGGCACTGAAGCAGGGCCTTTCCTTGCAGGTGTTGCTGTCTGAGAATCTTCAGTGGCACTGTCTCTGCAAAGTTGAACCTTGGCTTCTATTACTTTTGGTGTAGCATTTCTGCCACCAGAGCAATTTTTTTTTTTTTTAATAAATTGTTACCAATGACTTAATGGAGCACATCGGAATCACCTGTAGGGTTTGTTGGAAGACGTATTTCTGGGCGCCATGCCCAGAATTTCTGATTCAGTAGGTCAGTAGAGTCAGAATTTGCGTTTCTAACAAGCTCCCAGATGCTGCTGGTTCCGAGACTACACTTTGAAAGCTACTACTTGGATGGTTTGCAAAACCTGATGCTTACTCTGTTCTTCCACTACAGCTATGTTAGGTAAAAAGAAATTTGGGAATGAACAGTTTTAAAGAAGTCTGTAGGAACACGCCTGAAGAGGTAGACAAGAACACTTTGGGGCATAAAATACTTAGGCTTAAATAATTTGTTGTAGCACTTTCTTTAAAATAAGGCAAGAAACCAGAAATGTACCCATCTCTAATGGTTCTTGAAACTTTTTGCCCCTACATAACACAAACCTTCAACATTATGCAGTTTTAGATGTTAACAAGTCATTGACATCTCTCTTGCCCCTTTACTGTGACTTACCAGGTACTTTCTGCGCTGCTTTGACATTAAGGCTTCCACTGAGGGTGGATAAAGATGCCAACAGGCATGGTTTATTAGGATGGGGGACAGTTTCCACGGAGACCACAATCTGAGTAGTATGAACAGAAATTTTTTGAAAGCAGGAAATCGTTCTCCATATGTTTTCTTGAAATGGAATCTTTTGTGCTCCATCACCATGAACTTTAAGCTTGGATAACTTCCCACGGTAACATTTGGAGGCTGGAAGCGCATCCTTACTCAGCACAGTGTCTGACGGTGCTGAGGACGCTTTGCTGTCTACATTTTTTATCTTCTTCAAAAAATGGTTTATTTGATCCAACTTGGTAAAACTCAGGTTTGCTTTCAAAGGCTTTGATATATCCAAGTTGATGTCTGCTGTAGAAGTGAAAAGGGTAAGAAAATTACTGAAGCTCTCTTATTGCAAATAAGCCTTTACTTCCCTGTCAAACTCCTATTTCAGTTTCCCGACACCTGTACTGTGGACTCATTAGGATGCCAAGATGTTATAATTCTTTTACTTACCACCTATTCTTTCCATGTAGTTACTTGAAGGAACACTTTTCCTGCACTCCTCTCTTGCCTACATTCCTGTTCCAATCATGTGACTGTCTGTTCCTAAAGACTGAAGGCCACACATGGACATCTACCCTCTACCCTCTACTTGGAGGCAAAGTTGAGCAGCCTTTCCAGTTTGTTACTGGACTGACATTCTTCCTTCTGGGGTTAAAAGGACCTGCCTTAGTACCCAGCACAATGTTTGACACAAATACTGGTATTAACAAATAATCTGTCCAACTGATTAACTGAAGTAGCCTCCCCACCACTGTCTGATAAAGTATATACACAAAAACGTTTGTTTCTCCTCTTCAACCCGCTAAAACCCAGAAAAGTCCCTACATCTTTCCCTGTATTCTGTGTTGAACAAGTTTCAAATATCTCATCCAATGTAACCTGGGTAGACTGAGATCTCTTAAACTCCATTTTACATGTATCACACACCAGATGTCCTCCTTATCTGTCACTTAATCACCTGACATTAAGACGTTTCTGTTTTTGCATTCTCGCTTCCGTTTCTGTCATCAATAAGATGTAAGACTATACGGGTCGTGAGAGCAGAGTATGGCACCCATCTTTATACCCAGTGCCTGGCACAGTGCGTTTCTCATATGTATGTGTTCAGTAAATGGCTGAGTTTAACTGAACCTAATTAAGTATTCTTTTCACTGGAGCCTGATATAATACAAGACATAATCATAGATGAAGCTAGGAATAGCAAATTATCAAGCAGACAAAGCTCATATTCTGTTTTCAACAGGAGGACCTCTGTTCATCTTCTTCAGATTTCAGCACCTTAGAGTTTCCTCCTGGCTACCCAGGCTTGCGGGTACCATTCCTCTTGTGTGTCTTTCCTTGGGTTTCTTTAATCAGACTAAGCAAAATTCTGAGAGAACTGCTTCTAGCTAACTGTCCACTGGAAAGGGTCAGACAGTTGAGTCAACCTTCTGCAATATTAAAATATTCTCTGTTCCCTATATTTATTTAAGCAGGAAAAAAACACCCTAATTTAAAGAAATTATTTTTTAACATCTTTATTGACATATTAACTCACATATACATACAATTTACCTATTTAAAGTGTACAATTCAATAGTTCTTATTATACTCACAAGATTGTGTACTAATCACTACTATCTAATTCCAGAACATTATCACCACCAATGGGGGAAGAAATTCCCATGCCGTTTAGCAGTCCCTACTCGTTCCCCACTTCCAACCCTCAGGCAACCAATAAGCTAATTTCTATCTCTATAGATTGCCTATTCTGGACATTTCATATAAACTGAATCACATAAAATCCTGCTTTTTGTGTCTGGTTTCTTTCAGTTAACATAATAAAAATTTTTAAGGTTCATTTGTGTTGAATCATATGTCATCAGTACATCATTCCTTTTTTTATGACTAACTAATACTCCGTCATGTGGATATACTGTAGTATACTGCTTATTCATTATCAGTTTGTGGACATTTGGGTTGTTTCTACTTTTTGGTTATTAATGAATAATATTTCTGGGGCTTCCCAAGTAGTGCTAGTGGTAAAGAGCCCGCCTGCTAATGCAGGTAGACCGACATAAGAGACACAGGTTCGATCCCTGGGTGGACAAGATCCCCTGGAGTAGGGCACGAGAACCCACTCCAGTGGAGAATCCAATGGACAGAGGAGCCTGGTGGGCTCCAGTCCATAGGGTCACACAGAGTCAGACACGACTGAAGTGACTTAGCACACACGGATAATACTGCTATGAATGTTAATATGCAAATTTTTATATGAATGTTTTCAATTCTTTAAGGTATCTACCTAGAAGTGAAATTGCTGGGTTATATTTGATTACGGCAATCCTAGTGGGTGTGAAGTGGTATCCCATTGTGATTTTGATTTGTATTTTCTTAATGATTAATGTGGAGAAGGCAATGGCACCCCACTCCAGTACTCTTGCCTGGAAAATCCCATGGACGGAGGAGCCTGGTGGGCTGCAGTCCATGGGGTCGCTAAGAGTCAGACACGACTGAACGACTTCACTTTCACTTTTCACTTGCATGCATTGGAGTAGGAAATGGCAACCCACTCCAGTGTTCTTGCCTGGAGAATCCCAGGGACGGGGGAGCCTGGTAGGCTACCGTCTACGGGGTCACACAGTCGGACACGACCGAAGTGACTTAGCATAGCAATGATTAATGATGTTGAGCATTTTTTCATATGCTTATTGGTGATGTGTATATATTCTTAGAAAAATGTCTATCACCTTTGTTCATTTTTAAATTGGGTTTTTTGTCTTCTTCTTATTAAATAGTATGAGTCTTTTACATTGATAAATTCCAGATACAAGTTCCTATCAGATATAGGATTTGCAAATATTTTCTCCCATTCTGTGAATTGTCTTTTCAATTTCTGTGATTGTGTCATTTGCAGCACAAAAGATTTTAATTTTTGTGAAGTCCAACAGATTATTCTGCTTGAGCTTCTGGTGACATCAAAAAATCATTGCTTTATCCAAGGTGATAAAGATTCAGTTACGCTTTCTTTTACAAGTTGTATAGTTTTACCTTCTTACATTTAGGTCTATGCTGCTGCTGCTGCTAAGTTGCTTCAGTTGTGTCCGACTCTGTGCGACTCCATAGACAGCAGCCCACCAGGCTCCCCCGTCCCTGGGATTCTCCAGGAAAGAATACTGGAGTGGGTTGCCATTTCCTTTTCCAATTTAGGTCTATAATTACTCTCAAATTAACTTTTGTGTTTTGTGTGAGGTAGGGGTTCAACTTAAATTTTTTTTTGCATAGGGAAATCCAGTTATACCAGCATCATTTTTGAAAGGCATTATTTTTGACTTGCAGAACAGGTTGGTGGGCAAAATATTTTAGGGTACTGCATGATTCAAATGACTCATACATTGTCCTGCTCTGCCTGCAAAGTTTTTTATGTGGGCTTCTAAATTTTGTGACCTCGCAGAAAATAATACCACCTTTTACCACAATGAAAAAAATGAGCAATCTTAACAGATGATAGCAGCAACAGAAAAACTAAACAAAGCCAAAGTGGAAAGAAGACTCAGATACTGGGGCCAGAAGCTATCTGCTTTTGCCTGGATTTATGAGATTTAAACTAAGGGTCAGAAGTAGCCATAAAAACAATTCACTGACCTACTCAGGAGTTTGCCCAAATATCTACCTAATCAACTGCTGAGCCTAAGGGATCCACTTTCCCTGACTGTAGATTGGCAAAACATCCATAGAATGGTATGCATGAGAGCTGCTGAGTGCTATCTCAACATGGATTCTTGTATCTCAGATATGGTGGTCCCAGGGGCACAAGAAAAAACAAGAAAACCCAAACTATTTATCTTTGGTTATTTGCGTAACTTGTCCTTTTAGACTCTTTGAGTCATTTCTTCCCGAAAAACCTTTCTTGATCACTGTGGCGGACTGAGAGGCCTCTCATTCATTGCTTCCAGAATATTCTGATTGTGTCATCATCAGATATCTATTTATTTTTATAGCTACTGCTTAGAGTCCAGATAACTATGAGCTCCTGAAAAATAAGGGCTGTTCTACATCTTAATATTCTGAGTGCCTAGGTGGTGCTAGTGGTAAAGAACCCACCTGCCAGTGCAGGAGATGTAAAAGATGCGGGTTCAATCCCTGGGTAGGGAAGATTGCCTGGAGGAGGGCACATGGCAACCCACTCCAGTATTTTTGCCTGGAAAATCCCATGGACAGAGGAGCCTGGCAGGCTATAGTCCACGGGGTCACACAGAATTGGACATGACTGAAGTGACTTAGCATGCATGCACAAGTACAAAATGGATATTTAATGATGTAATGAAGGGGGGAAAAAAAAGGAATGGATTTTTTCTTCCTACTTAACTCCCACAGGCTCATCAAGTCAATTCATCCAGAACAATCCATCACATCCTCTCATTGTTGGTTCTTCTTGTTGTTTAGTCACTAAATTGTGTCCAACTCTTTTGTGACCCACTGGACGACAGCCCGCCAGGCTTCTCTGTCCATGGGAATTCCTCTCACACATGCTATGTTCTCTGTCTCATTTAATAACTCTAATCTACCAACTGGCTCAAATAAAAAAATCTGACTTTTTGACTCATTTCATTCCCTCTTTTCCTGGTCCAAATCTACTCAATGATTAAGTTCTGTCAATTTTATTTCCAAAATAATTGCCTGAATCCAATCTCTTTCTCTCCAGCATTCCAACCACTCCCCATTTTTTCCCCTTCATGCCTTTGATATTCTTCAGCTAATATAAAGCCTCCTAAAGGTTTCTCTGTCTAGACCGATTCCTGTTAATCCAGGCTACGGAGTAATTTACAAATGATTTGTTTCAAATGTGATCCTGACTGGTTTACTATTGCTTAAAACTGTGTAATGGCTTTTACTTATGGGATAGAAGATGAAGCTCCTTAGAATGGAAAAAAAAGATCCTGCCTTTTCTTATCCACAGCCATTGCCTGCCTCAAATATTAAAGCTCCAGAAATATCAATGAGTTTACAGAGCCCACATCCCCCAGCCCGTGCGATGTCATACCATTAGGCCTTTGATCACATCGCTCCTTGGTCTAATGTACCTTTTCTTTGCCTAATGCCTAATCTCCAGGAAAATGCTCAACATTTTCTCCAAGTTGTTCCACAAAGCTGGTCCTACATAAGTATCTTTTGTGAGATTATGTCTCCCACCAATAGAGAAGATCCTTGAGTATACATTTTTCATCTTTAATACCTAGTGTTGGGCCTCAAACTCAGCATGAAGCATTTATTTGGTCACTTCGTGTTGGAGCACGCCAGAACTCTCTAATCTGGTTCTGTGGGAGGCAGAATTCTGAAGATGACCCCCTTCTGTCAAGATTCCTATCCCCTGGTTATTGACTCAAACACTAAGCCAGGTACTGCTGTGCTGGAAGGGATTTTATAGGTGTGATAAACATTCCAGGTAAATTGAATTTAAGCCCAAGATTACCTGGTGGGCTGATCTATTACTCGAGCCTCTTACAAAGTACAAGGAAGAGGCAGAAGGGGAAGTCAAGAGAGATTTGAAATGGGTCTATGATCTGTCATTGCTAGTTTGAGGATAGTAGGGATCATGTGAGAAGAAAAGGGTGCCCTAGAGGTGAGGGATGGTGGCACTGGGCACCACTAACAAGGAATTAGGGACCTGAGTCCTACCACCACAGGAAGTGGATTATACAACAGATGCAATGAGTTTGGAAGTGGAATCTTCCACAGAGCTTCTAGATTAGAGCCCAGCCGAACTGACATCTTGATTTTGGTTTTGTAAGATTCTGAGCAGAGAATACAGCTAAATTCAAATGGACTTCTGACCTAGAGGATTGAGACAATAAGTTTGCGTTGCCATAAGCCACTGTATTTGTGGTAATTTGTAATTCATCAATAGAAAACCAATACAAATTCCATATGCTAATATGGAGTATTTCCAGTTTCTAATGTGATTATAAATTAAGTTTCAAGGCCTAGGAATGTTTGCCCTAGTTTCTTTTACCTTTTCCCTCCAAAGCAAAAAATTCTAATATAGTTTGCTTTTTCTCTTTGTTAGTTGCCAACTCCTTTTCTTTAAATATTATTTCAGGGTTCCAGGAAAGATGGAACTATAACATCTGGAGATATTACAGCTTAAAAAAAAAAAACCTACAAAGAGCAGCTATTTGAAGACTCTGAAAAGTAAATCGTAACAGGTAGATTGGCGAAGATGACTAAATTTCAAAATACCACCAAAATGGTTTGTTTTTTCTGGCAATATTCTATAGTCTGGGGCAGCCAAAAACCTGAAGGTGGGCATCAGGTGTGGATAGAGGGAGTAGTCAGAAAAAGCCTCTATTTCTGGCTTCAGTAATGGGAAGGGAATTCCTAATGCCCGTAGGGACTATGAAGATCCCTCATTTTTTTCTTCTTATTCTTGTACCACAGAAAATAGGAGACCATATATATACTTAAATCCATTTTATGAACCTACCATTACTGATACCAAAACCAGACAAAGGTAACAAAAGACAACTACAGACTAGTATAGTATCCTTTAATTTCCCAAAGCAGTATCAAGAACAGTCCACATACATCATCATTAGGAATTAGAACAGTACAAATAAAAGTGACAATGAGATATCTACTAGAATGGTTAAAATACAAAAAAAAACACTGACAATATAAGCTGCTGGAGATGATACGGAACTGGTGGGACCCTCATACATTGCTGGCGTAATGTCAAATGATACAGGCAATTTGGAAACATTTTAGTAGTTTCTTGTGTGTGTGTGTGTGTTATTCACTCAGTCGTGTCCACCTTTTAGTGACCCCCATGTATAGCACCCTGCCAAGCTCCTCTGTCCATGGAATTCTCCAGGCAAGAATACTGGAGTGGGTAGCCATTCCCCTCTCCAGGCAATCTTCCTGACCCTGGGATCAAACTTAGGTCTTCTGTACTGCAGGCAGATTCTTTACTGTCTGAGCCACCAGAGAAGCCCCTTCTTAAGACTTATATGACCCACCAATTCCAAGCCTAGGTATTTATCATAGAGGAATGAAACTTATAATCACATAACTACTTGTACACAAATGTTTAAAGTAGCTATATTCATAATCACCAAAATTGGAAACAACTTCTATGCCCTTCAATGGATGAATTCTTATATGGCACATCTATAAAATGGAACACTACTCAGCAATGAAAAGGAATGTACTACTGACAGATGCAACAAATCTCAAGGATAGATGTGACTTAAAGAAGCTAGTCTGAAAAGGTTACATGCTGTATGATTAGATTTGTATGACATTCTCAAAAAGACAAGACAAATAAAAATCCTAAAGTGACGGACAGCAGTAATTATCAGAGATTGGGGCTTAGGGGCGGAGAAGGCAATGGCACCCCACTCCAGCACTCCTGCCTGGCAAATCCCATGGACGGAGGAGCCTGGAAGACTGCAGTCCATGGGGTCCGCCAAGAGTCGGACACGACTGAGCGACTTCACTTTCTCTTTGCACTTTCATGCTTTGGAGAAGGAAATGGCAACCCACTCCAGTGTTCTTGCCTGGAGAATCCCAGGGACAGGGGAGCCTGGTGGGTTGCTGTCTATGGGGTCGCACAGAGTTGGACACGACTGAAGTGACTTAGCAGCAGCAGTAGCAGGGCTTAGGGGCAAGTGTGATTACAAAGGACTACCATGAGAATTTAAGGTGGCAGAACTGTTCTGTATCTTGACTGTGGTAGTGGTTACATGAATCTATTCATGTATTAGAATTCACAGAACTATGTACCAATGAAGGACATTTTAATTTTTTTCTCTTTTATTTAAAAAATAAAAAAGAAACAAAATTCTTTCAATGACTTTGTCATATGCATGACAGGACAGTTTTTTCCACCCCCTTTACTTTTTACCCTCACATGTAAAGGGCTGGACTGTGTGTGCCCTTATGTCTAGGGGAGGCCCACTTTAGACCTAAGTGTTAACCACCTGTGTACTGGGCCAGTTTTTCAGGTTTACTTTCCATTCTCCATGGCCCTTCCAACAGTGTAGTAGAACACCTACACTAACACCTTTAATGGTGAGATCAGGGTGCCCTTTCTGCAGAAGGTGAAAAAGACACAATGCTACTCCTAAATGTTACAGAAGCCATAGGATAATTTCTAATCTTACTGACACCAAATACTGTGGCACATGAAAATTAGAGGCTTTAATTAAATAGCGAGACTAGAATCAGTTAAACCAGTAAAACTGAAAAGCACAGGTCAGTTTGGCACCATCTCAAGTAGTTTCATTAGGAAAGAGAATATAGTCCTTCCTAGGTCATGGCTCATATTACAAAATAAGTTTTAAAAGAAGGTTCTTTTTTATCAGTAGAAGTCAAATGCTGATAATTCAGAAAAATAAATGTGTATTAAAAGCTAGAAGCTAAATGTGTATAAAAAGCTAATCATATTTGTGAATTTCAACTATGAATCTATTTGAGTTACATTATCAACCTTATTCTACCAAATATGAACTTTAAAAAGTTTAAAAATCAGAAAGATCAATTTCCCAAAGCAACATCAATAATAGCTCACAATATTTATTCAGTACAAGTTTAACAGCTCAAAATGGGTTAAACTTTTTGCGCTGTCTCCTGCATCTTCTGCACTGCAGGCGGATTCTTTATCACTGAGCCACGGGAGAAGCTACATACAAAGCAGTCTACGCACAAAGCACAAGACAAGTGTTATGTTAACTTTTTGTAAGAGACGACTAGATATTGAAAAGATTTAAATAATTTCCATTTTAGATGGTTTCTGTATGTCTGTCTGCATACAGTGCAACCTTTATGCATGGTTGCCCTCCGCTGGCCCACAAAGTCCCCCACTCTCAGCCCCCCAGAGCTGGAGTGTTGAACCACATTCTTTGCAAAACAAGCCTGTTCTATGTATAAACAGAGGAACTAGGGCAGTCCATTGGACAAGTCAGACAATACTGCAGGTCAAGAGCCCCCAAAGCAGAGCTTACAATGAAGCTATTCCTTTCAAAGTACCAGGTCCACGAAGAGATCTGTAGCATGTACCAGAGTGAGAAACACCACAAATGCAACAGCACTCTTTACTGCTTATGAAGTCCATCAACATGTGTGACTCCTTCAACTAAAATCACAAGCTCACTGTCACATCTGATAATTAAACAGATGTGTAGTGTTATTTCTATTTCCTAGTATAGAATTAGACTTTGACATCCTTTAACTAGTCAGGTACTTTTGGGGGTAGAAAATTACTGTCATTATTATAAATATTTGTAGTTTCATAATGGTAGGAAAACTTATTTTTATAAATGGGAAAACTATGCAAAAAATCTGGTATTTTAAATAAAAAATTGAACAATGATTTTCTCATCTTTTATACTTTTAAAAAATGATGAAAAACATTATCTTCACTATTAAGATGAAAACATTAAAGAAATGGACTATAAAAGTTTTACTCAAAAGACACAGTTGTAACTATATAAAATGATGATTTACAAGAACTGGAAATATAACTAGATAAAGAACCAGGCATAGATTGTTAATGTGAATTTTATTCCACATTTATCCAATTATTATCAGATTCTTGTTTTAAAGGGTTTAGAATTTTTTTTCTAATCCTCAATGAACTTTAATAAATGGATTATTTTTAATGTTTAGATTTTAAGAATGTGTAGTAATAGTGAATTTCCCAGCTGAGTCATCCATTTTTCTGCCAGATCTAATTTCTCACCATCTCCAGAACACATTCTATATCTTTAAGTTACCAAGTAAACCCATGCCTGTCAATTATTAGACCTTAATTACCCTTCAAAACTTTCCTAAAGCTACCAGGAAACAGAATGATGGAATGATTATTGAGTTAAAAGGAGATTAGACAAATACAAATAAATTATACTTATTTTATGCTTCCATCACCCTAGGAGATGACTTAATAGGGAAAGGAAAAGAATCATATTGTAATAATGAAATCAGAGAGGGAATTCAAGCCCCAGAGGTGATTCCCCTAAGTTTATGTTAAAGCACACCTTGTGGGGGAGCAAACACCAACTGGAAAAGTTTCCTGAAAACTGTTCCAGCTATTTTCTCATTTAAAATGTTCCAACTTTACTTGACCCATTAGTCATCATATTACTTACATTTATGATGTATTTTGAAATCTATTACCCAAAACCCAATGGATTCAATATGGCTTGTTATACCCAAATCATAACATTTATGAAAGAAAAAATTCTTTGTTAAGTGCTTCTTCCTTTGGAATTTTATTTGTAAAAGACAACTTTTTTTTTTTAAGACAAGTTGGGCTTGTGAGGAAAACAAGTCAGCGGCCATGGTGGCTATGTACAGACATAGGAATGACTGCCCCCCTCCACCACAGTAAATACAAATCAAAGAACAAATATTTAATCAAACTTGACTTTATGTGTTATTGTAACTCTAAATATTTTTTATTATTAGGTCATGGTTCATAGTACACTTCTTTTTCTTAGTCAGCAATTCAAATTCAGATTTTTGTTAGTGTTCAAGTAAAGGTATTCATGATGATAATGGACAGTGGAGACTGAGTATTCACAGGTGTGAGAGCTAGAAAACTTGGAAATCTGCCCTTGACAATGAGATCAACATGTTTTCATTGAAGGTGTGAAGTGTAAAGATCTCAGTGGTGGCAGACATAAGTGTGTCAGTTAACAGTGGTACACCAAATGGAACTGGTTGTAGGCTGACACATGCACCGCTGAGGAGCCTCAGAGACATGACTGACACATGCCCTTGGGTCAGCCAGCAGCAGTTCATTGTGCTTATCACTGCGAACTGGGCATCATTATTACTAGCATAATTGCTCATGTACATATTCTTATCATCAAGCATTGACTTTTTTTTTGACTATACTGTCCTACCCCAAAAAATCACAACACAAAAGTTCTGATTAAAGGGTAAATGAATGGGTTTTCTAAAATGAATTTATCAAACTGAGCTCATCTAAATGAGCTTCTCTCCCTCTAAGTAGCTATCATAGAACACTAAGTACATTCCATTACTCCAATCATTGTGGCAGTGTTTTTGGTACTCATTTCCTTTTTTTTTCTTCCTGTTTTCAATGATGGCATATACTCATCCTTGGAGACAGCATATCTGAATTTTAGGAACAGCCAAATGTTTTGATACAAGGAAGCAAAGATTCCAGACTGAGGAAAGATTAAAACATAGAGAAGCCAATTTATAGAGACTACAACTGCCAATGAGGAGACAATTTGAGCATTATTAAAAAATAACGAATTCAGAGTAACAGCAAATAACAACTATTGATAAATGGCCAACAAGGGAATATTTAGAAAATTAACTAATTTCTCCCCAGTTTTATTGATATATGATTGACAAATAAAATTGTAAGATATTTAATCTGTACACTATGATGATTGATGTACACTATATACTGCAAAAAAGTTCCCCCCCATCTGGAAAACCAAATTTATTTTTTTTAATGGGTAAATAAAGGGAAAGAAGTAAGCATTTATCCTACCTTTCTTAGGTAAACAGTTCTACTAAGCAATCGAATTAAAATGTTAGTTTGCAACCTCCAATGACTTTACGTATTTAGCGTCCGTAACTATTAACATCACAAGAAGAAACCTTTAGACATTATGTGACTCCTGATGGAACAATATAAAACCTTTTATAAAACAGTCTTGCTAAAAATAAATAAATAAAATAAACAACCTGAATCAGATTGAGCCATCTACAGGTTTATATGCAGGAAATATACAGAATAGGGACAGACAAAATTCAAACTGTGTAAAATTTACATGATAACTGACTTGGTTTCTTTAATATATTTGAATCATGCTCCCTGACTTCGGACTATAGTACAAAGCTACAGTAATCAAAACAGTATAGTACTGACACAAAAAGAGACACATAGACCAACGGAACAGGATAGAAAGCTCAGAAGTAAACCTATGCATTTATGGTCAATCTAAGATAAAGGAGGTAAGAACATACACTATGGAGAAAAGACAGTCTGGGAAAAGTGCACAGCTGTGTAAAAGAATGAAATTAGAGCACTCTCTAACACCATATATAAAAATAAACTCCAAATGGATCCAGTTCAGTTCAGTTAAGTCACTCAGTTGTGTCTGACTCTTTGTGACCCAATGACGCCAGGCCTCCCTGTCCATCACGAACTCCCGGAGTTCACTCAAACTCACGTCCATTGAGTCAGTGATGCCATCCAGCCACCTTATCCTCTGTTGTCCCCTTCTCCTGCCCTCATCCCTCCCAGCATCAGGGTTTTTTCCAGTGAGTCAACTCTTCACATGAGGTGGCCAAAGTATTGGAGTTTCAGCTTTAGCATCAGCCCTTCCAAGGAACACCCAGGGCTGATCTCCTTCAGAATGGACTGGTTGGATCTCCTTGCAGTCCAAGGGACTCTCAAGAGTCTTCTCCAACACCACAGTTCAAAAGCATCAATTCTTCGGTGTTCAGCTTTCTTCACAGTCCAACTCTCACATCCATACACGACCACTGGAAAAACCATAGCCTTGACTAGATGGATGTTTGTTGGCAAAGTAATGTCTTTGCTTTTGAATATGCTATCGAGTAGCGTCTTTTAATTTCATGGCTGCAGTCACCATCTGTAGTGATTTTGGAGCCCCCCAAAATAAAGTCTGACACTGTTTCCACTGTTTCCCCATCTATTTTCCATGAAGTGATGGGACCAGATGCCATGATCTTCGTTTTCTGAATGTTGAGCTTTAAGCCAACTTTTTCACTCTCCTCTTTCACTTTCATCAAGAGGCTTTTTAGTTCCTCTTCACTTTCTGCCAAAAGGGTGGTGTCATCTGCATATCTGAGGTTATTGATATTTCTCCCGGCAATCTTGATTCCAGCTTGTGCTTCTTCCAGTCCAGCGTTTCTCATGATGTACTCTGCATAGAAGTTAAATAAGCAGGGTGACAATATACAGCCTTGACGAACTCCTTTTCCTATTTGGAACCAGTCTGTTGTTCCATGTCCAGTTCTAACTGTTGTTTCCTGACCTGCATACAGGTTTCTCAAGAGGCAGGTCAGGTGGTCTGGTATTCCCTTCTCTTTCAGAATTTTCCACAGTTTATTGTGATCCATACAGTCAAAGGCTTTGGCATAGTCAATAATGCAGAAATATATGTTTTTCTGGAACTCTCTTGTTTTTTCCATGATCCAGCAGATGTTGGCAATTTGATCTCTGGTTTCTCTGCCTTTTCTAAAACCAGCTTGAACATCTGGAAGTTCATGGTTCACGTATTGCTTAAGCCTGGCTTGGAGAATTTTGAGCATTACTTTGCTAGCGTGTGACATGAGTGCAATGGTTGGTTTTTGAGCATTTTTTGGGATTGGAATATAAACGGACCTTTTCCAGTCCTGTGGCCACTACTGAGTTTTCCAAATTTGCTGGCATATTGAGTGCAGCACTTTCACAGCATCATCTTTTAGGATTTGAAATAGCTCAACTGGAATTAAAGACCTAAATATGAGACTGGGCACTATAAAACCCTTAGAGGGAAACATAGCCAGAACACTCTTTTACATAAATCATAGCAATATTTTTGGGATCTGTTTCCAAGAAAAACAGAAACAAAGGCAAAAATAAACAAATGGGACCTAGTTAACTTAAAAGCTTTTGTACATCAAAGGAAAGGATAAACAAAACAACCTATGAACGGGAGAAAATATTTGCAAATGATGTAATCAATAAGGGTTTAAGTTCCAAAACATAAAAACAGCTCATACAATTCATGTTGAAAAACCAAGCAACCCAATCAAAAAACAGGAATACCTAAATAGACATTTCTCCAAAATTAACAAGGAAACACAAACGTTAAACGATACAATAGACCAGTTAGACCTAATTGATATCTATAGGTCACTTCATCCCAAATCAATGAATTTCACCTTTTTCTCAAGTGCACATGGAACCTTCTCCAGGATAGATTACATCCTGAACCATAAATCTAGCCTTGGAAAATTCAAAAAAATAGAAATCATTCCAAGCATTTTTTCTGACCACAATGCAGTAAGATTAGATCTCAATTACAGGAGAAAAACTATTAAAAATTCCAACATATGGAGGCTGAACAACACACTGCTGAATAACCAACAAATCACAGAAGAAATCAAAAAAGAAATCAAAATTTGCATAGAAACTAATGAAAATGAAAACACAACAACCCAAAACCTATGGGACACGGTAAAAGCAGTCCTAAGGGGAAAGTTCATAGCAATACAGGCATACCTCAAGTAACAAGAAAAAAGTCAAATAAATAACCTAACTCTACACCTAAAGCAATTAGAAAAGGAAGAAATGAAGAACCCCAGGGTTAGTAGAAGGAAAGAAATCTTAAAAATTAGGGCAGAAATAAATGCAAAAGAAACAAAAGAGACCATAGCAAAAATCAACAAAGCCAAAAGCTGGTTCTTTGAAAGGATAAATAAAATTGACAAACCATTAGCCAGACTCATCAAGAAACAAAGGGAGAAAAATCAAATCAATAAAATTAGAAATGAAAATGGAGAGATCACAACAGACAACACAGAAATACAAAGGATCATAAGAGACTACTATCAACAATTATATTCCAATAAAATGGACAGTGTGGAAGAAATGGACAAATTCTTAGAAAAGTACCACTTTCCAAAACTGGACCAGGAAGAAATAGAAAATCTTAACAGATCCATCACAAGCACAGAAATTGAAACTGTAATCAAAAATGTTCCAGCAAACAAAAGCCCAGGTCCGGACGGCTTCACAGCTGAATTCTACCAAAAATTTAGAGAAGAGCTAACACCTATCCTGCTCAAACTCTTCCAGAAAATTGCAGAGGAAGGTAAACTTCCAAATTCATTCTATGAGGCCACCATCACCCTAATACCAAAACCTGACAAAGATGCCACAAAAAAAGAAAACTACAGGCCAATATCACTGATGAACATAGATGCAAAAATCCTTAACAAAATTCTAGCAATCAGAATCCAACAACACATTAGAAAGATCATACACCATGACCAAGTGGGCTTTATCCCAGGGATGCAAGGATTCTTCAATATCCACAAATCAATCAATGTAATACACCACATTAACAAATTGAAAAATAAAAACCATATGATTATCTCAATAGATGCAGAGAAAGCCTTTGACAAAATTCAACATCCATTTATGATAAAAACTCTCCAGAAAGCAGGAATAGAAGGAACATACCTCAACATAATAAAAGCTATATATGACAAACCCACAGCAAACATGATCCTCAATGGTGAAAAATTGAAAGCATTTCCTCTAAAGACCGGAACAAGACAAGGGTGCCCACTTTCACCATTACTATTCAACATAGTTTTGGAAGTTCTGGCCACAGCAATCAGAGCAGAAAAAGAAATAAAAGGAATCCAAATTGGAAAAGAAGAAGTAAAAGTCTCACTGTTTGCAGATGACATGATCCTCTACATAGAAAACCCTTAAGACTCCACCAGAAAACTGCTAGAACTAATCAATGATTATAGTAAAGTTGCAGGATATAAAATCAACACACAGAAATCCCTTGCATTCCTATACACTAATAATGAGAAAACAGAAAGAGAAATTAAGGAAACAATTCATTCACCATTGCAACGGAAAGAATAAAATACTTAGGAATATATCTACCTAAAGAAACTAAAGACCTATATATAGAAAACTATAAAACACTGGTGAAAGAAATCAAAGAGGACACTAATAGATGGAGAAATATACCATGTTCATGGATTGGAAGAATCAATATAGTGAAAATGAGTATACTACCCAAAGCAATTTATAGATTCAATGCAATCCCTATCAAGCTACCAATGGTATTCTTCACAGAGCTAGAACAAATAATTTCACAATTTGTATGGAAATACAAAAAACCTCGAAAGCCAAAGCTATCTTGAGAAAGAAGAATGGAACTGGAGGAATCAACCTACCTGACTTCAGGCTCTACTACAAAGCCACAGTTATCAAGACAGTATGGTACTGGCACAAAGACAGAAATATTGATCAATGGAACAAAATAGAAAGCCCGAGATAAATCCACGCACATATGGACACCTTATCTTTGACAAAGGAGGCAAGAATATACGATGGATTAAAGACAATCTCTTTAACAAGTGGTGCTGGGAAAACTGGTCAACCACTTGTAAAAGAATGAAACTAGAACACTTTCTAACACCATACACAAAAATAAACTCAAAATGGATTAAAGATCTAAACATAAGACCAGAAACTATAAAACTCCTAGAAGAGAACATAGGCCAAACACTCTCCGACATACATCACAGTAGGATCCTCTATGACCCACCTCCAAGAATATTGGAAATAAAAGCAAAAATAAACAAATGGGACCTAATTAACCTTAAAGCCTTCTGCACATCAAAGGAAACTATTAGCAAGGTGAAAAGGCAGCCTTCAGAATGGGAGAAAATAATAGCAAATGAAGCAACTGACAAACAACTAATCTCAAAAATATACAAGCAACTCCTACAGCTCAACTCCAGAAAAATAAATGACCCAATCAAAAAATGGGCCAAAGAACTAAATAGACATTTCTCTGAAGAAGACATACAGATGGCTAACAAACACATGAAAAGATGCTCAACGTCACTCATTATCAGAGAAATGCAAATCAAAACCACCATGAGCTACCATTTCAAGCCAGTCAGAATGGCTGCGATCCAAAAGTCTACAAGCAATAAATGCTGGAGAGGGTGTGGAGAAAAGGGAACTCTCTTACACTGTTGGTGGGAATGCAAACTAGTACAGCCACTATGGAGAACAGTGTGGAGATTCCTTAAAAAACTGGAAATAGAACTGCCTTATGATCCAGCAATCCCACTGCTGGGCATACACACTGAGGAAACCGGAAGGGAAAGAGACACGTGTACCCCAATGTTCATCGCAGCACTGTTTATAATAGCCAGGACATGGAAGCAACCTAGATGCCCATCAGCAGATGAATGGATAAGAAAGCTGTGGTATTTATACACAATGGAGTATTACTCAGCCATTAAAAAGAATACATTTGAATCAGTTCTAATGAGATGGATGAAACTGGAACCTATTATACAGAGTGAAGTAAGCCAGAAAGAAAAACACCAATACAGTATACTAACGCATATATATGGAATTTAGAAAGATGCTAACAATAACCCTGTGTACGAGACAGCAAAAGAGACACTGATGTATAGATCAGTCTTGTGGACTCTGTGGGAGAGGGAGAGGGTGGGGAGATTTGGGAGAATGACATTGAAACATGTATAATATCATGTATGAAATGAATCGCCAATCCAGGTTCGATGCACGATGCTGGATGCTTGGGGCTGGTGCACTGGGACGACCCAGAGGGAGGGTATGGGGAGGGAGGAGGGAGGAGGGTTCAGGATGGGGAACACAGGTATACCTGTGGCGGATTCATTTCGATATTTGGCAAAACTAATACAATATTGTAAAGTTTAAAAATAAAATAAAAAAAAAGAAGACAGATAGCTGATAAGTACATGAGAAGATGCTCAATATTGCTAATTATTAGAGAAATGTAAAGCAAAACTACAAAAGATACCATCTCACACCACTCAGTATGGTCATCACCAAAATGTCTAGAGAGGGTATGGAGAAAGGGGGACCCTCTGACATTGTTGGTAGGAAGGTAAACTGGTATAGACACTATGGAGAAGAAGATGGAGGCTCCTTAAGAAACTAAAAATAGAGTTACCATATGATCCAGCAATCCCATATCTGGAAAAGATGAAAACTCTAATTCAAAAAGATACATGTTCATAGCAGCACTATTTACAATAATCAGGACATGAAAGCACACTAAATGTCCATTAACAGATGGATAAAGAAGATGTGATATAGGTATACAGTGGAATATTATTCAGCCGTAAAAAGAATGAAATAAAGCTATTAGCAGCAACATGGGTAGACCCAGAGATGATCATACCAAGTGAAGTCAGACAAATACCATATGATATCGCTTACATGTGTTCTAAAAAAATGATACAAATGAATTTATTTACAAAACAGAAATAGACTCACAGACACAGAAAACAAACTTAATTACCAAAGGGGAAATCAGTGGGGGGATAAATGAGTAATTTCATTTAAATGATACACACTACGCACATTATATAAAATAGATAAACAAGGACATATTGTATACCACAGGGTACTATGTTCATTATCTTGTAATAACCTATAATGGAAAATAATCTAAAAAATAATATATTAAAAATATATAGAAAGTTGAATCACTTTGCTGCATATCTGAATCACTGTATATCAACTATACTTCAGTAAAAAAATAAAATAAATTGCAAGAAATGAAAAAAGAGATGGGGAAACCTATTGATTTTGAAAAAAATTTTTTTTACAAAAGAAATTCAAAAGGCATAACCAGTAGTGATGAGTAGATCTTATCTGGCTCTAGGTTAAGAAAACATACAAACAATAACCATACATGCCTACAAACAATGACACACACTATGACATTCATGAGATAATTAGAAATTTGAATACTGACTAGATATTAGATGATAGATGATGCTGAAGAATTATTCTCTCTAGGTTTGATAATGATATTGTGGTTATGTTTTTAAAAGTTCTTATCTTTATAAATACAAATTGAAATATTATAGGTGATATGATGCATGGGATTTGCTTCAAAATAATACAGAAGGTGAGGAAATGGATAGGGTTATATAGGAAACAATATATTGGCCATAGGTTGACAATTGTCTAGGCAAGAGTTTCTATATTCTATTCAGTCTAAAGTTTTTTTTTATTTTTTAAGCTTTATATTTTGTATTGGAGTACAGCTGATTAACAATGTTGTGACAGTTTTAGGTGAAGAACAAAGGGACTCAGTCATACATACACATGTATCCATTTTCCCCAAAACTCCCCTCCCAACCAGGCTGTATTTGTATATGATATTTTCCATAATAGATAGTTTTTAAAAGGCATAGAGATGAGAATGAGTACAGCATAAGAAGAAGTCATATTGGAGGATGATTTCAAACCATTTGCTTCCAAACTCCTCTCTTCAGGGTCAATCAGTGACTCTGCTTCCAGTTTCAAGGAGAAAGAGAAACTCATTACATTTCTCTTGGTTTCCTACTACCAAACTGAAAAAATACTTCCATATGCCATTTTCCTTTGCTTCCTTAATTTGTTAAGGTAACACTGGTTCTTTCACATGTACGTTGGATTCTTCTCCTTCACTTTGTCTAAGGAACCCACCTTTATCTTTTCTCTTTTTAGATTATCCAGTTCTTCTCTCAACTGGATTCTTCTGGCTGATATTTAAACATGAGAAAATTCAGGTCTCTTTCATTATAAAAATAAAGCCTAAAACCACCCCCTTTCATTTATAATAACTATAAATGGAGTACAACCTTTTAAAAACTGTGAATCACTATATTGCCACTATCTTGTACATCTGTAACTTATATAATAGTGTGTATCAACTATACTTCAATTAAAAAAATTGGAAGGAAAAACCAAAACAAAATGCTCCTTCATATTCTTCTTCTTCTTCACAAACAAACTTCTTGGAAGAGTTATACTCTCTGCTTCCATTTATTTTCCTCCTGCTTACTCCTCAATGCGCTGTAGACTACAGTCAATCCAGGTTAATCCAATGGGGTGAGGGGGTAATATTTTTAGCCATGATGTCTATAAATTCATTAGCTATTTTCAATTTCTCATTTTTCCGTAGTTTGTATCACTACCTGACACTGTCCAGTACTTCTACACTTTTTTCTCTTGGCTTCATTGACGTAGCACTCTCCAGATTTTCCTCTAAGCTATGCTTTCTTTTAAGGCTCCTCCTTTTCCTCCTGGCCAGTAATTACTGATTGGACTTCTTCAGTATGAAGTCTTAGACTCTTTTTTCCTACTTCTTCTCTTTTTCTTCTTCCTCTTTTCCCTTCTGAGTAATAATCTCATCCAGGTCTGTGCCTTGAATCAGCACCCATATTTTCCCAAACTTTCAAAACATTTAATCCTTTACCACTAGTCAGACTTTTGTGTGAGCAACCGATACGTATGCACAATTACCAACACAGAACTCATGATCTCTCCCTACTCTCATACACAAACATAACAAACAAAATATACCTTTTCCAAAGAATTTTCTATAACATATCAGTCAATAAGACACCAGTTTGGGATGGCATACTAAAATACCACAAACTGTGAGATTAGACAACAGAAACTTATTTTCTCACAGTTCTAGAGCTGGAATTCTGAGATCAGGGAGTGAGCGGAGGTTGGTTTCTGGTGAAGGCTGTCTTCTGGGCTTGCATGGCTGTGTTATTACTGTGTCCTCACATGGCAGGGAGAGACAGAATGACAGCAAGTTGTCTGGTGTACTAATCCCACCATGAGGGCCTGACCCTCATTACCTCATCTAAATCTAACTACCTCCTAAAGGCCCAGCACAGCGGGGACTAGAGCTTCAACATATGAATTTTGTGGGGACACAATTCAGTCCACAACACAATATTCCTTCAGTTAGATCAGTCAGGAACCCTTAAGTCATCCTTAAACCTCTCTTATACAACATCCCCTCTACTCCAGTACCAGTCTATGGATTCTCCCTCCATATTTATCTACCAAATTGCTCACTTTTCTCCATTTCTATTACCATTCCATGACCCAACTTATTATCTCTCACCAGTACTACTGCAATATTCTGCTAATTTGTTGCTTGCCTCTATTCTAGCTGTTTTTATCTATTCTTTATCCTCCAACTAGAATAATTTTTTAAAAAATGTGAATATAACCATATCAATAAACACTCATACTTCTTCTCTCCCCATCATATATATGTCCTACTTAAAATTCTTCAGTGGTTTCCCAGTGCTTTAAAGATAAAACCCCCCAAATCCTTTATTGTGGCCTAGAAGGCCTGGCTTCTACCTCTCTCTAGCCTCACATCCTCGGACTGTTCCTTCTCTCTGATTTGTTTTCATTTCCTTCGGTGTGCCACGATCCCCTTCCTCACAGGGTCTTTTGCACACATTCTGTCAGAAGACTGCCTTTCCCTCCATGTCTTTGGATAACTCCCTTTTATTCAAGTGTCTGTGGAGAAGGCAATGGCACTCCACTCCAGTACTCTTGCCTGGAAAATGCCATGGATGGAGGAGCCTGGTAGGCTACGGTCCACGGGGTCGCTAAGAGTCGAACACGACTGAGTGACTTCACTTTCACTTTTCACTTTCATGCACTGGAAAAGGAAATGGTAACCCACTCCAGTGTTCTTGCCTGGAGAATCCCAGGGGCGGGGGAGCCTGGTGGGCTGCTGTCTATGGGATCGCACAGAGTCGGACATGACTGAAGTGACTTAGTAGCAGCATTCAAGTGTCTGAACTCAGCTCAGAGAAGCTTCCCTAAATCTCTAATCTTTTACAAATCCATAAAAGTTTATGACACTTATATTAGCTTATAATTATATAATACTCTGGGTGACTACTTGCTCATCAAATCCTGTCCTTTCTACTAGATGGTATGCATTTCTTGAGAGAAATTACTGTGTATCTTTTGCTTACCACTGTAATTCCAAGGCTTAGAAGATTACTTGGAATATTATAATTGCTCATAAACACTTGTTGTGAAAAATAAATGAAGAGTTCCATTGGGGATTATGGACGTCATTTTAGAATTTGCAGGAATCTTAGGACAACTCTCTTATGATACAGAAGAAAATACTAGGGTTCAAAGAAGAAAAATGATCTCACTTAGAATTACTTTCTTAGTGACAGTAAACCTGGATTGTCCAGATGACACCAGGTTAGATTCCTGAGGTCTGAGGACAGTTATGATTTGATTAACTGAGGGAGGCGGGTGGTCAAGACTCATATTAGTTTGCAGAGGAGAGAAAATGATTGAGTAAAAGAAAAATCTGAAATGAAGATCACCAGTAAATACACCGAAGAAGTAATTAGGGCACAGGTAGGTGGCAGGTATAATGAAGCACCATTTCAAAGGAAAAACTAAAAAGGCTTGAATGAAAAAGGGATGAATTGACGGTGACAGTAAAATTGTGAGAAGACCTGAATGGAACAATGTTGCCATCACTAGCAAATGTAAAGAAATTCGAAGACTGTACTAAGAGAAGGAGTGAATAAGAAAAAGAAACAATTTTTGACTTAATAAGTGAAAGTGAAGTTGCTCAGTCCTGTCTGACTCTTTGTGACCCCATGGACTGTAGCCCACCAGGCTCCTCCATCCATGGAATTTTCTAGGCAAGAGTACTGGAGTGGGTTGCCATTTCCTTCTCCAGGGGATCTTTCTGACCCAGGGATCGTACCCGGGTATTTTAAATAACTAAACGCATCTCACAGGGAGATGAAGAAATAGTCCTGAAGGTGGACAATGAATCAAAATTAGAAATAGATGCATTGAAGGTTGTAGGCGTAGAAGAGATAGCTGAGGTTATTGTCTGTACAAAGAACAGAAGACTGAAGACAAAATTCAAAAACTTCATGATAAAAACACTCAAAGTGGGTATAAAGGGAACACAAAACACTCAAAGTGGGTATAAAGGGAACACAAAACACTCAAAGTGGGTATAAAGGGAACACATCTCAAAATAATAAAGTACATTTATGACAAACCAACGGGACTTCCCCAGTGGCCCAGTGGTAAAGAATCTACCTGCAATGCAGGAGACACAGGAGACGTGGGTTTGATCCCTGGGTCGGGAAGATCCCCTGGAAGAGGGCATGGCAACCCACTACAGTATTTTTGCCTGGAGAATTCCATGGACAGAGCAGCCTGGCAGACTACAGTCCACAGGGTCACAAAGAGTCGGACATGACTGAAGCAACTTAGCACTCATGCGTGCATGACAAACCCACAGTCAACACAATACTCAGTGATGGAAAGTTGAAAGTCTTCCTACTAAATTCTAGAAGAAGACAAGGGCATCCACTCTCATTGCTTCTATTTAACATAGTATTGAAAGTCCTAGCCAAAGCAATAAGAAAAAGAGGTATTCAAATTGGAAGGGAGGAGGTAAAACTATCAGTATCTGCAGATGGCATGATGCTCTGTACAGAGAACTGTTAAGTCTCCACCCAAAAACTGTTAGAACTAGTAAATGAATTCAGCAACGTTGTAGGATACAAGATTGATATACAAAAACCTATACAGTCATAATGAAATATCAGAAAGATAAGTAAAAAAAAAAATCCTATTTAAAACTGCATCCCCTTTCCCCCTCCAAACAAACAAACAAAAAAACAGCCCGATTACCCAGGAATAAACTTAACCAAGGAGGTGAAAGACCCATACACTGAAAATTATAAAACACTGATAAAGAAAATTAAAGATGATTCAAAGAAATGGGAAGACATCTCACGCTCTTGGATTGGAAAAACTAATATTGTTAAAATGGCCACACTACCCAAAGCAATCTACAGACATAATGCCATCCTTATAAATATCACCCATGATATTTTTCATGGAACTAGAATAAATAATCCTAAAATTTATTTGGAGCCACACAAGACTCAGAAAATTTCCAAAATAATCCTGAGAAAAAAGAACAGAGCTGGAAGTATAACCCTTCTAGACTTCAGATTATACTACAAATCTACAGTAATAAAATAACATGGTATTGGAACAAAAACAGACACAGAGATCAATGTAATAGAATAGAGGGCCCAGAAATAAACCCACACATCTATAGTCGACTAATTTATGACAAAGGAGGCAAAAATATACAATGCAGAAAATCTCTTAAACAAGCATTTCTGGGAAAGGTGGTCAGCTTCATGTAAAACAATGAAATTAGAACATTCCCTCACACTATATACAAAAATAAACTCAAAATGTTTTAAAAACATGAATATAAGACATAACACCATAAAACTCCTAGAAGAGAATACAGATGAAACATTTTTTGACAGAAATCATATTCAGTTCAGTTCAGTCACTCAGTCGTGTCCGACTCTTTGTGACCCCATGAATCGCAGCACGCCAGGCCTCCCTGTCCATCACCAACTCCCGGAGTTCACTCAAACTCACGTCCATCGAGTCGGTGATGCCATCCAGCCATCTCATCCTCTGTCGTCCCCTTCTCCTCCTGCCCCCAATCCCTCCCAGCTGATATCAGTCTTTTCCAGTGAGTCAACTCTTGGCATGAAGTGGCCAAAGTACTGGAGTTTCAGCTTTAGCAGCATTTCTTCCAAAGAAATCCCAGGGCTGATCTCCTTCAGAATGGACTGGTTGGATCTCCTTGCAGTCCAAGGGACTCTCAAGAGTCTTCTCCAACACCACAGTTCAAAAGCATCAATTCTTTGGCACTCAGCTTTCTTCACAGTCCAACTCTCACATCCATACATGACCACTGGAAAAACCATAGCCTTGACTAGACGGACCTTTGTTGGCAAAGTAATGTCTCTGCTTTTGAATATGCTATCTAGGTTGATCACAACTTTCCTTCCAAGGAGTAAGCGTCTTTTAATTTCATGGCTGCAATCACCATCTGCAGTGATTTTGGAGCCCCCAAAAATAAAGTCTAACACTGTTTCCACTCTTTCTCCATCTATTTCCCATGAAGTGATCAGGGAAATAGATGGGGAAAGAGTGGAAAAATCATATTAGGTTGGTGCAAAAGTAATTGCAGCTTTGCACTGTTGAACTTTGACATTTGATATTAGAATATATTCTTAAACAAATGTGGTTATGTTATACATCATTTTAATGTGTATTTCTCACTTTATTTTTTTTGGCTAATGACATTACTTGCTGTTTATTTTAGACTATAGAAATGATGTTGGACAAAAAGCAAATTTGAGAGATTTTTTAATTTGAGTTCAAAATGGGTTGTAAAGCAGCAGAGACAACTTGCAACATCAATAACACATTTGGCCCAGGTAATGCTAACGACTGTACCATGCACTGGTAATTCAAGAAGTTTTTCAAAGGAGACGAGAGCCTTAAAGATGAAGAACGTGGTGGCTGACCATCAGAAGTTGACAACGACCAATTAAGAGCCATCATCAAAGCTGATCCTCTTATGACTATATGAGAAGCTGCCGAAGAACTCAACATTGACCATTCTGTGGTCATTTGGCATTTGAAGCAAATTGGAAAGGTGAAAAAACTTGACAAGTGTGTGCCTTCTGAGCTGACTGAAAATAAAAAAAAAAATTGTTTTGAAGCATCGTCTTCTCTTATTTTATGAAACAATGTACCATTTTTCAATCAGATTGTGAAGTGCAACAAAAAGTGGATTTTATGGCTGACTAGCTCAATGGTTGGGCTTTCCTGATAGCTCAGTTGGTAAAAAATCCACCTGCAATGCAGGAGATCCTGGTTTGATTCCTGGGTTGAGAAGATTCGCTGGAGAAGGGATAGGTTACCCACTCCAGTATTCTTGGGTTTCCCTTGTGGCTCAGCTGGTAATGAATCTGCCTGCAATGTGGGAGACCTGGGTTCGATCCCAGGGTTGGGAAGATCCCCTGGAGAAGGGAAAGGCTACCCACTCCAGTACTCTGGCTTGGAGAATTCCATGGACAGTATAGTTCATGGGGTTGCAAAAAGTTGGGACATGACTGAGAGACTTTCACTTTTCACTTTCAGCTCAATGGTTGGACTGAGAAGAAGCTCCAAAGCACTTCCCAAAATCAAACTTGCACTAAAAAAAGGTCACAGTTACTGTTTGGTGGTCTGCTGCCCTTCTAATCCACTACAGCTTTCTGAATCCTCATGAAACCATTACATCTGAGAAGTATGTTCAACAAATTGATGAGATGTACCAAAAACTGCAATGCCTGCAGTCAGCACTGACCAACAGAAAGGGCCCAATTCTCTACCACAACCCCTGATTGCCCATTGCACAACCAAAGCTTCAAAAGTTGAACGAGTTGGGCTAGGAAGTTTTGCTTCATCCACCATGTTCACCTGACCTCTCATCAAGCGACTATCACTTCTTCCACCATCTTGACAACATTTTGCAGGGAAAATGCTTCCACAACCAGCGGGAGGCAGAAAATGCTTTCCAAGACTTTGTTGAATCCTGAAGCATGGATTTTTATGCTACAGGAATAAACAAACTACTTCTCATTTGCAAAAATACATTGATTGTAATGGTTCCTATTTTGATTAATAAACATGAGCCTAGTGATAATGATTTAATATTCACAGTCCAAAGCTGCAATTACTTTTTGTACTATTAGGTTGTATACTATTTCTTAGATCAGTTTTCTGAGGCAAAATAAATAAGAGCAAAAAAAAAAAACAAAAACAGATGAGACCTCATCAAACTTAAAAACTTTTTTTCACAGCAAAGGAACAAAATGAAAAGACAACCTATGGAATGGAAGAAAATATCTGCAAACAATGTAACTAATTAAGGGTTAATATCTAAGATATACAAACAGGGACTTTCCTGGTGGTTCAGAATTCGCCTTGCAATGCAGGGGACACAGGTTCAATCCCTGGTCAGAGAACTAAGATCACACATGCTGAGGAGCAACTAAGCCTGTGCGCCACAACCAGAGAGCCCTTTCACTCGGGAGCCCATGTGCCACAACTACAGAGTCCAAGCAAATGAGAAGTATGGGGTTAACAGATACAAACTACTATACATAAAATGGATAAGCAACAAGGATATAGTGTATAGCACAGGAAATACAATAACTGACAATGGTCTGCTAAAAAAATGCTGGATCACTATGCTGTATACTTGAAATTAACACTATATTGTAAATCAACTCTACTTCAATTTAAAAAATTAAGCAATAAAATAAAATTCTTGGTCTACTCTCTATTTCACACCCTTATTTCAAGTTTATTGTTTTATTTTGATAAATCATAGGGAAAATAAACTATGATAATACAATGCTGCCACTGCAAATTGAAACCCGTAACACCTAGGAAATGTAAAAGTCAAGGTTCTCACAGTTGTATTAACTAGTTTACATTTCTTAAATGTAGAAGACAGCTTGCTAGTATGGCTGTAAAACTAAAATAGAGATAGGACTCCAGTGATCAAGGTGCGGACCTTGGCCCTATTTCTGGAAAGAGAAAAGAATAAGGGGTTAACTATCAGGGTTACAATAAGAAGACTAAATTAATTAAAATTAGCTTTTTAAGATGCTTCCTTTTACTTTGCATCTTCTTGTATATAAAAATCATATTGCCTATTCTTCATTTTCTACTCCAGAAAATGTCAGGGGGCTAGTTGTATTTTTTCAGGTTATCTTAATTTCCCTGAGTCAGTCATCTTCTACGTATGTCTGGATTAATTCCCAATAGTAATGAATTCTGTAAAAACAGAACATAAAAGCAGATATCATCATGAAAAGTAAACACATTTTAAAAATACACAAAATTGGCAGTAAACAACTTAGCATTTCTACTTTATATTCATTATAAACAAACCTATTTGAATGGTGTGTTACTATATCTGAGAAGCTTTTAAAGTAGTATTTCACATTATTCCAGTATGTATTTTCATTCAAATCAAAGAGGCTGTGGAAATGGGAAATTCTAGGATGGTTAGGAATTTTTTTTAAGTGAAAATTAAAATCCTTGCAACCTATAAAACACTAAATTTATAAAAAATGGACTACAAAAAATTAAAAGTCAAATAATATCTTAAAAATTAAATAAAACCAATCCAAGGCTTGAATGAAATTAGGAAAACTGAAAATGACATAGATAAATGAATTAACAGGTTAGTTAAGGAGAGAGTAAATAAATGATTTTATTATGAGAAAAACTATCAGTGGCTATGTGTTTCAACAAGTGACACCATGTATATTAAAATAAAAGAAACAGGAAATTATAGTCATAATTTGATATAACCATGTTGCCTAAAATTACATGAAAATTGTGATATACTATTTATAAGAAAACATAAATGTGGAAATGTTCTCCCAATTTGGCAAGTTTTTCTTTGCTGTCTTTTAAGTGTCATTTAGTGGCTACAGTGACAGTATTCAAATACATGTCTGCAAAGAAACAATGAAAAAAATATCAGGGAGTTCAAATATTTCTGTAAATGACCTTGAGTTAATTAGAAAAATCTGCACCCTTCCCAGTTCTTCTTCTCACATGTCAGCTCTCATTAAATTAAAAAAAAAAAATTCATTTCAAAGTTAAGAAATCCTATAGTTAACAAACTTTTAAACTGGGATCAAGGGGGCACATTCCTAAGTTTCTGTATGATGTCATATGAAGCAGTTCACAGCTGAATTTGAATTTGCAAAAAGTATGAATGAATTTTCAATATAAGAAGTATCTAACAGTAATTTCTTCTCTATAGGCTAACTGTGCTGGGAACAGGTGGCCCTGCTTTCAATTACGGAGGGCTAGCATGCCAGTGTGAGGCCTGGATTAGTTCACCTTCTCACGGGGAATTTTCCTCGGTTGGGAATGGATTTATTATGGCTTCACACATGGAATAGAGCTCATGTCAGCTGAGGGCAGTGACACATCATATGATTCAAATTAACCTGCTGTGGACTGTTCCGCGGGGCTTAGATTGTGTATTAAAATGACGACATTTTAAAAACAGCTTGAAAGAAACCAGGATTGCTGAACTGCAATGGTTCCAATTTGTTCCAACTAATCTATCACCTGCTGGATATATTATTCTAGTGGGTTTCTGGTAGCTGCTGTTTTCCAGGTTTCTCCAAACCAGTGACCTTGCTAATGGGTACAATTGTTGCCTCTGAAGGAAGGAGGTGGGGGTTGAGAGAGCTTTGAAGGGGTTTTTGATGTACAAGTTGGGACCTACCATTTGCTCTAAGGTACTATTAAGTGAACAGAGGAAATCAGGGAATACTCAACAACACTGCGTTATTTTCCCAAAAACAAATGCTAAGGAGCAGCATATGCATCACCTTGTTTGGATAAAATAATCCCTAAAAAAAATCTGAAAGGCTGAATTCAAAAGCTGTTAAGTTTGCACTTTAGGAAGAAAATTTAAGGTTAGGTAGTTATAGTCGGCATTTCCTCTACTCTTCAGGGCCATAACTTTTATTGCTACTGAAACTTTAATTCAAGAGCAAGAAAGGAATAAATGAAAATACACTATTTTAAAGTTGTAACATAAAGCATTCTTTGGGAATGATACTTAAATAAGATGTGCATACAGATTAAACTAATGGTATCAAAAGATTCTTAATGATAGTACTGCATAATACTTAAAAGCATTATTTGAACAACACTAAAAAAAAGGGGGCTTTTTATTTTTCAAGGGAAGAGAATGGTACTGGGGAAAAATATAAAGCTGAATTTTGTTCCTCCAGTCTTAGCAAAAATAATATTGCTCTTAATATACTATTTCCTAAAACCTGGAAAAATATTTTTTTCCTTGAGTTGCCAAAAATCTATAAAATAATACATAACCTAGAGCCAGACATCCTGGAATGTGAACTCAAGTGGACCTTAGAAAGCATCACTACGAACAAAGCTAGTAGAGGTGACAGAATTCCAGTTGACCTATTTCAAATCCTAAAAGAGGATGCTGTGGAAGTGCTGCACTCAATATGCCAGCAAATTTGGAAAACTCAGCAGTGCCTACAGGACTGGAAAAGGTCAGTTTTCATTCCAATCCCAAAGAAAGACAATGCCAAAGAATGCTCAAACTACCACACAATTTCACTCATCTCACACACTAGTAAAGTAATGCTCAAAATTCTCCAAGCCAGGCTTCAGCAATATGTGAACTGTGAACTTCCAGATGTTCAAGATGGATTTAGAAAAGACAGAGGAATAAGATATCAAGTTGCCAACATCTGCTGGATCATCAAAAAAGCAAGAGAGTTCCAGAAAAACATCTATTTCTGCTTTATTGACTATGCCAAAGCCTTTGACTGTGTGGATCACAATAATCTGTGGAAAACTGTGAAGGAGATGGGAATACCAGACCACCTGATCTGCCTCTTGAGAAACCTCTATGCAGGTCAGGAAGCAACAGTTAGAACTGGACATGGAACAACAGACTGGTTCCAAATAGGAAAAGGAGTACGTCAAGGCTGTATATTGTCACCCTGCTTATTTAAATTCTATGCAGAGTACATCATGAGAAATGCTGGGCTGGATGAAGCACATGCTGGAATCAAGATTGCCGGGAGAAATATCAATAACCTCAGATATGCAGATGACACCACCCTTATGGCAGAAAGTGAAGAAGAACTAAAGAGCCTCTTGATGAAAGTAAAAGAGGAGAGTGAAAAGGATGGCTTAAAGCTCAACATTCAGAACTAAGATCATGGCATCCGGTCCCATCACTTCATGGCAAATAGATGGGGAAAGAGTGGAAAAAGTGGCTGACTTTATTTTTGGGGGCTCCAAAATCACTGCAGATGGTGACTGCAGCCATGAAATTAAAACATGCTTCCTCCTTGGAAGGAAAGTTATGACCAACCTAGAGAGCATATTCAAAAGCAGAGACATTACTTTGCCAACAAAGGTCCATCTAGTCAAGGCTATGGTTTTTCCAGTAGTCATGTATAGATGTGAGAGTTGGACTATAAAGAAAGCTGAGCACAGAAGAATTGATGCTTTTGAACTGTGGTGTTGGAGAAGACAAGTCTTGAGAGTCCCTTGGACTGCAAGGAGATCCAACCAGTCCATCCTAAAGGAAATCAGTCCTGGGTGTTCACTGGAAGGACTGATGTTGAAGCTGAAACTCCAGTAATTTGGCCACCTGATGCAAAGAACTGATTCATTTGAAAAGACCCTGATGTTGGAAAAGGCTGAAGGCAGGACGAGAAGGGGACGACAGAGGATGAGATGGCTGGATGGCATCACCGATTCGATGGAGATGAGTTTGAGTGAACTCCGGGAGTTGGTGATGGACAGGGAGGCCTGGTGTCCTATGGTTCATGGGGTCGCAAAGAATCGGACACGACCTAGTGACTGAACAGCAAAAAATGCTTTATTATGTCCCATTATTCCTACTGATCTCTTAATTAATGTAGAGTAGCTGTTTGCAGAGAGATAAAAATTTTTATTTAATAACACCTATGTACATATTTTACATGACAAACTATTTATAATAAGGAAATCTTCTCTTAAGGTGGCAAATTCTGGAGTGGTTCAAAGCTGTTAGCTTAATGTTCTAGTGGAATCCCACAGAACTGACATATAACTCAAACTAATCTCCCCTCAAATAATTTATGATAGATGGTTCTCTTGTTTAAAAAATATTTTATACTTTGAAGAACTTAAACCATTTTATATTTGATATTGTATTTTATTTCTCATAATAAAATATTATTAAAAAAAAAAATCAGGGCCTTCCTGGTGGGCCTACACCCTGGAACTAGAGAAGCCAGCACAAGCAGTGAAGACCCAGAGTAGCCAAAATAAATAAATAAAGATTTAAAAAGTCATTCTTTGCATCATTTCCCACTCTCCTATGCCCCAAAATATCTGCAGTTTGAGTCTCAGTAATTGTATTGATGGTATTAAGTAACCATATATAAATATATATTATTATGAGTCATATAAAATCTTGGTACAAAAAGTGTAGTCTCCAGATCCACAGTATTCATTTTACCTGTGAGAATGTTAGAAACATAGAATTTCATCCCTATGAAACCACATTTGCATTTAACCAGAATTCCAGAGATGTTCAAATGCACACTAGTTTGAGAAGCACTGCTGTAAAATAACTATTTCAATTCATTAATTTAAAAGTTTGAACCCCCATATAGGCAATCTTTATTACTGAATGGGCATAAAATTAGAAATGGCAAATATGTAGTTTCCAATTTTAAAAAATATAATAAACACAAAGTACAACTGTTGTAAAAGTCATATATAGTCAAACTGAATGACAGAATGATAAACATATAAATTTTCATTTGCTCATTGATATTTCTCAAAATTCAAATTATATGGCAGCCACAAAAAATATGGTACACAATTTACCATTGACTTGAAGATCCCATCCCTTTTAGAAACAAATCAATCAAATGTAAACTAGAAGGGAACTTTCTAGCCAAAAGGTGAAAGACTGTGCCTAAAACCAAAAGAAATCTGAAACTAAAAGAGAGAAAAAGGAAGTAAATGCAAGTTTCCCTATCACTTCTCCATGAACTACTCATGTTCTTACTCTATTTCATTCATTCTGGCATGTTCAGTCTTCTGTCCTGCAACTGATGAAGTAAGAAAGCTACCGACTCTCTGCCTCCCTATGGACTGTAGTCTGCCAGGCTCCTCTGTCCATGGGATTTCTCAGGCAAGAATACTGGAGTGGGTTGCCATTTCCTTCTCCAAGTTGCAGGTGGATTCTTTACCACCTGAGTCATCAGGGAAACATCATATACATATATATATCATATATAAATATGATATACATATATATATATATGATATATATGTGTATATGAAACATCATATATATATAATATAATTTATTTATGATATATATGTATGTATATATAATATATATATATATATTTAATAGCTTAAATAGCAGGGTTTTTTTTTCTTAGTAGTATGTAAAATGTTTTTTCCTACATTGACGGTTGCTTGAATTCAATGAAATATGGTACTTCCCACTCACTAACCGAGGACTCACACTCTTTTTCAACCATCCAGCATTCCAAAGGATGCTTCCATCTTTAATGAATCCTTTAGACTTCATCATCAGCTTCTTCCCTTCCTTCAACTCTTTGAAACCACACCTATATACTAAATCTGGATACTAAAAATTAGAACTAATTCTTCATATATCTATATGTTTTAAATTCCAGCATCAGATAAACATGTACAAGAAGAACTGAGCCCCAGTGAAAGGGCCAACTGAGGTGATTTCAGGCTCTGTCTACTTTAGTCCTGATGGTGGGCCACTTTCTCTATTTGTAGTCATGAATCATAATTTACTGGCATGTTATGGCACACAAACTGAATCAGGTCCACATAGGGATAGCTTTCAATCACCAATATTCATGCCTTGCAGTATATTGCTAGAGATCTTAAGACAGTATAACGCCGCAGTTTTAAACTCCTAATGAAGAAACTAGTATTCTTTTAATGACTAACATGTTCTGCAGCACTGTGAGTATAACAAAAGGAAAATTTAACTGTAGTAATTTTTGTTAAATAAACAGCTCAGATCTCAAACAGGTGATGTAAGAGTAACAAAGAAAAGAAGAGGAATTATCCTCCAATTAGAAATTTAAAAATTAATTAAAAAAACATGACATGAAGGAGGAAGAAATAGAGCAGCAAAAAGAAAAAGCGTGAGGAGGAGATAGACAAGAAGAAAAAACCTTTAATTATACTAAAATTAGTGCAGTATCGGAGAAGGCAATGGCACCCCACTCCAGTACTCTTGCCTGGAAAATCCCATGGACGGAGGAGCCTCGTAGGCTGCAGTCCATGGGGTGGCTAAGAGTTGGACATGACTGAGCGACTTCACTTTCACTTTTCACTTTCATGCATTGGAGAATGGCAATCCATTCCAGTGTTCTTGCCTGGAGAAACGCAGGGACGGGGAGCCTGGTGGGCTGCTGTCTATGGGGTCACACAGAGTTGCACACGACTGAAGTGACTTAGCAGCAGCAGCAGCAGTGCAGTATAGACGTGACCTAGGTCTTTGGAGTCATAAAGACCTGAGTTTGAATGGCTCTTTTGCTACTGTGATCTTAGGCAACTGACTTCATTTTTCTAAGTCTTAATTTCTTTATTTGTAAAATGGAAATAATTATAGAGCCTACACTTTGGCTTTATACAAGTATATAAAGTACCTAGTACCTGGGACATAATAAGCACTTAATACCTTTTGATATCTATATCTATCTATTTAAAATTGAGTGTTAATATGTCCCAAGCACTTTGCTAAACATTTGAAATGTGTAAGTATTTACCTAATCCAATCTACCTATGTGTATTATCTTGTGTAAGTATGTCATGTATCCTATCCACCTATCTATCCATTCATGCTCCCACCCATCTATCCATCCATTACCTATTTTATCTCTTCATTTACAGGTAAAGAAACTGAGGCACAGGAGATTAGACAACAGCCTAAGGTCCCACAGTTACTTAGTAGAAAAGGCAGAAATAAAATGACAACTACTTTTTTAATTGATAACTACTTTTTGTCAAACTAATGGTAAATTTTAAGGCATATTAATATTTGCCTTTTGATCTCTAGAATGGCTAGACTGAGAAGAGTACACATCTGGAAAACAAATTACTCATGGTTGGCAAAGAACGTCAAGATTACTAGCAGACTCCATGTATACATTAAGAGACTCACAGGAAAAAAAGAGTTTGAATTATGACTTTCTTACCTGGTCCATTAAGAAAATCTTTAATTTGCAGCGTTACGAGTGAAGGTGGAATACCACTTTTGCTGTCTATTTCTCCAGGTACCGTCTGCAGCCAAACTGTGCAATAATCCAGGGCTTCAGGCAAAGTCTTCCCAGGATCTGAAGAGACAAAATTAAAGCTGAAAATGTCCATTACAACACAAACATCAATTCTGGTGTAAGAGTTTGAGCTGATAACCAAGAGAAAAAAGTTAAAATATTGCATGTTACTTTCATTATTGCATTTGTTTGTATACATACAGTACATAAATATTAAAGAAAGCCCTCTCTGTACAAGGTAGACTGAGGAAACTATGTTTTCCAGAACCGGGCCAAAGAGGAAAAAATATTTCAAATCTTAGCTCATATCACCATTGAGTAAAGGTAGCTTCTGTACTGAGCTGCTGACTGTTAACAGTTGAACAGATAGATTTCTTTTTTAAAGGGCTGTTGGAAACAAGTTAAGGGGAAAAAAAAAAGGGCAACCTTTCCAGCTTAAAAAGAGGCATATACATGTTCAAAGATGCAGTGGATTAGTACTACTTACAGGTTATTCGATCTGTTTCAGTTTTACTGACATTACAATCCCTTTTACTGCTAGGCTTTTGAAGTTAACTTCAGTAGCTTTCCCATAACCTTTTTTAATGATAAAATAGGTCAATCTTTCAACAGTTCCAATTATGACTAAAAGTGGAATTTTTCAGTTTTGATTTTTCTATTAAATATTGTTCATTTTAAGCTTTTTTAAGGTTAATATTGTATATTTTTTTAAAGTTTCTTTCAGTTATTGGTGATGGCAAATGGAATTTACTTTTTAATGCTTGGCAATTCAGTTTTTATTGAAATAGCTCTTTAAATAAAAACGACTGCTATATCTTGGCATGCAATGTAGTAGGCTTTTTAAAAACTTCTAAATATTCACAGTTTTTCTTTAGTTTCAAGATTGTTTTACTCTCTGTGTTTTAATGGCCTTTCAATGTCAATTTTATAGGGATGTTCTTGCCATAGAGTCCATCTATTCCATTTTCAGTTGATTTGAAATGTGTTATTAAAGTGTTATTTATTTTAGGTTTTATTGATTGGATTGCATTCAAGAAGAGCATTTACATACTGTGTATTATATTCAACATATGGTTATACAGTATTACTGTCATATGTGAACTGGGCATATAAATTCTGCCTTGGAATTTGTATTTCTTGACCTTATCATGTGATCCTTATGAAACCTGGCACATATGAACCTTTATGTGATTTCAAAGAAAATACTAAAAGCAACTGATTGTGACGTTAGATCTATGTGGTAAAGATCAAACACTAAACTAGTGCATTCTTCTTTTTTATATAATCAGGGAATTTAAAGCAGTGAGAATATGCATAGTAGAGCTATTACACAGTAACACTATACTCTTCTGTTGTTCACATATAATGGTCAAGTCTGGTGAAAGGATGGCAAAAGTCTATTGCTGGTAGGATCTATAATCAGTCTGTAGGCTCTATGTAGCCTGTCAGGACCTGAGCATCTATTTCTAGGTCTCACCTATGTAGCCATCATTAAGAAGAAATCATTATTATCAAGTAAGTGATATTGTGCCAGACCTATATGAGGAGACATAGTTCTTGATTTTGCAGATGATACAGTCTAGAGAGAAAACAATGATCTAATGGAAAAAACATATAAATGATGTAGCTGAATAAATAATGAACAGGAATATATTAAACTGATGTAGAAATATTAATATGATGTGTAAAAACCTGGCAAGTAAAAATTAGGATGATATGTATAACAAGGTATAAAAATCATATATTTAAACTTGTATGGCAGAAAAGGGATATCATGACTATGTAAAGAGTTTGTATAATCAATACAGATACTAACAGAAAAATGGGTAAAGGGTAGAAAAAGCACTTATTTATCAAGAAAATAAACAAGTAATAAATGAAGAAAAACAAATGGCATAAAGCAGTTAAAATATAAACATTAAGAGATACTACATCTTAGAAATAATTAAAGGAAAAAAAAAAACCTTTTTAAAATAAGTCGAGTTTTCTACCTACCAAGACTAAAAAATCTGATAATGTCTATGCAAGAGAGTGAAAAAGCTGGCTTAAAATTCAGCATTCAAAAAACTAAGATCCATGGCATCCGGTCCCATTACTTCATGGCAAAAAGATGGGGTAAAAATGGAAACAGTGACAGATTTTATTTTCTTGGGCTCCAAAATCGCTGTGGACGGTGACTGCAGTCATGAAATCAAAAGATGCTTGCTCCTTGAAAGAAAAGCTATGACAAACCTAGACAGCATATTAAATTAAGGAGCAGAAACATTACTTTGCCAACAAAAGTCCACAAAGTCAAAATTATGGTTTTTCCAGTAGTCATGTACAGATGTGAGAGTTGGACCATATAGAAGGCTGAGCACCAAAGAATTGATGCTTTAGAACTGTGGTGCTGGAGAAGACTTAAGAGATGACCTTGGACAATAAGGAGATCAAACCAGTCAATCCTAAAGGATATCAATCCTGAATAGTCATTGGATGCTGGAGCTGAGGCTCCAATACTTTCACCACCTGAAGTGACAAGCCAACTCAAAAGACAGTGATGCTGGGAAAGACTGAGGGCAGGAGAAGAGAGTGACAGAGGATGAGATGGTTGAATGGCATCATCGACTCAATGGACATGAGTTTGAGCAAACTCTGGGAGACAGTGAAGGACAGGGAAGCCTGGAGTGCAGCAGTCCCTGGGGTCCCAAAGAGTTGGACATGACTTAGCGACCGAACAAACGTTAACACACACACATACAAATTCATTGTAGAATTGTTTATCATAGCAAAAAGTAGAAAAGAACTAAGACATCCATCAATGGATTAATATTTAAATAAAAAACAATAACCCATACAATGTTTAAAAGAATCAAGATTTATATGTATTGACATAGTAAGACAACATTTTATGCTAATAGTAAATAACAAAGGTTGAATATTTTTTCATTTATTGGCCATTTAGGATTCTTCTTCTAAAAATAAATACTCATTTTGCTATTGGGTTTTTTTTCTTATTGATTTGTAGAAACAAATACAAATACAAATACAAAACAAATACAAAAGTATTATGGGTGTTAATGATTTGTTTGCCATGTGTAGCAAGTGTTACTTCCTGGTATGTTAGTTGCCTTCTAGTTATATCCTGATGCTTTTTACATACATACTTCTGAATAGATGAGGTAAAAAATTATTAACATATCTTACGGATTTATCCCTAGGTAGAGTATATATTTTCCCATAGTCTATTGAAGGATTTCTAAGATCTGTTTTTACCTTTAGCTATTTAATCCTTCTGGAGAACACTGTTTTATGAAAAAGGAAAAAAACTCCTCAGTCTCACTATTAATTCAGGTCGGTTGCTCAGTCGTGTCCAACTCTTTGTGTCCCTGTGAACTGCAGCACAGCAGGCCTCCCTGTCCATCAGCAACTCCCAGAGCCTACTCAAACTTATGTCCACTATTAATTAAGCTTATTTAAAACAAGAAACACATTTTTTTTCACTCGACAGATAAGCAAAAACTTAAAATGAGTAATATCTTGTGTGGGGGAGAAAGAAAAATTGATATTGATAACCATGTATGATAGGTAAGAGTGTGTCAGTTGCTCAGTCATGTCCGACTCTTGTGACCCCATGGACTGGAGCCCATTAGGCTCCTCTGTCCATGGGATTTCCCAGGCGAGAACACTGGAATGGGTTGCTATTTCCTTCTCTGCAGATTTTCCCGACCCAGGGACTGAATTCCCTCTCTTACATATCCTGCACTGGCAGGTAGATTCTTTTCTCCTAGCGCCACCTGGGAAGCCACATATTACATCCCCGGTTTAAAATGTAAAGCTGCATTCAGACGGCTGATACAAGAACAGAATAACTGAAATTAAGAACATTCAGGAAAACACAGGGTCATGGTTGATGAATACTGAATGTATGACAGGGCTGGTGGCTACTCCCTGAGTTTTGGCTAAAACCTCTACTCTGGACATGCCTATAGTCACTGTGGTGAGATGAAGCAGCAGCAGTAGCAGAAAGATGTATGAGAATCCCAGAGGATAGACAGCTCAGGTGTGTAAATCACTATTTGGTCCCTCTGGCTCTCACGGCTAGATGATGTGGGGGATGACTTCTAGACTTCCTGAACTGTCTTAAATTTAGCTTCTCCTTAATTACATCATCAGGTCTAGAGAATAGGATTCATATTACACATTCCTTGGGGTTAATATATAGCTGGAAAATCACCAGAAAAACCAAGATTAAAGGAGCCTGTGAATATGATACAAACGGAGTGACAAATAGGGATGACTTTATCATTCTGGAAGCTCTGTTAGACTTTGCCAGCTTTCTTCTTCATACTCAGCGAACACCTATTTATTTAAGTAAAGGAAGCTCTCAAAAAGAATAAGCCCCTGCTGATGTTAATGAGCATGTTTACATTTACACTGTTGTTCCTCGGCCAAAGAAACAGGAGAAAGCCATATCTTATTATGACTAACAGACTGTGGGAAATGGGTCAGGAACACACAATAATCTGCTCACAGCCATAAATCTTGTTCAAAGTCAGTTAGCATTCACTTCCATGAGACACTGGTATTGACAAAGTCATAATATTTGTTTTTCTTCTGGGTTGACCTGGACTTCAAAACAAAATACTTCATCATATCATGTCACAAAGAACAAACACCAAAGGGAAGATTCAGAGCTTAAAGTCCACTCCCAGATGGACCAAGGTACCGTTGGCTTTTATAGAGCTTGATTCAGATTATATTCCTTGTGCTTGTAGATTACTTTGTCTTCTTCACAAAACCTACATTTCACTTAACTGCTTAGGAGGTTTTTCTGTTTTTCTCTGATTCTGATAAAGTCATCTTTCTAGTGCTGCTCATTATTGTTATTTTTTGACCCTTAGCAGATGTTCACAGAGTTAAGTATGTCTTTGCTTAACATTTGAATTACATAAAATATAACATGACTCATGTGTTCAGCTCACAATGAAACTTCAGAAATGAATTTATTTTCTTTGCAATCTTTACTTACAAAAAACTTATTTTCCAAGCTTATATAGAACAGCTTAGTGCTGCAGACTTTCTAAGCTTCACAGTTACTCGGTTTTGTTTTATTAATACTATGTGGCAGGATATTTCTTTTTTATAACTAAGCTGAATTTTCAGTAAGGTCCCAATGAGGAAACATTTTCCCACAGATTTCAGTGAGGATTTCCTCATTTTAAGATTGATATAATATTGAATATATAATGAAGTCCATTTACTTTTATACCAGATACTTCAAAGAGACAAACCCATTTTGGGTTTTTTTGCCTTGAGTAAAAACTTTGAGTTTTAAAAAGCTTTGTGTCCTAAGAATCTCTTTATTTCCAAGCTACATAATGATTATAAAGAGAACCAGAGTGAGACTCCATACCAACATCATTTTCTTCCTCTTTCCCCCTCTCTCTTCTGCCACAGTTACTTTTACCAACCACAGGTTTACAATGGAGTTGATAATTCATGTCTGTTTCTGCTTTATCTTCACTACTTTTGTGCTTAAGAACACCTCTCACAACTGAACTGGTTAAAGAAGGGCAGAAAAAGAAATTGGTCCATCGGTTATTTTCCCTGAAAGTTCCAGGCAAAGTTTTCATGGAGGAAGATGCAAGTAACTATAGTCACCATAATGTTTCTGACTCTTTGATTCAATTTTCTCATGATACCCTTGTCTTTTACATCCTATGGAAGATGAATGCTAAGTTATATAGGGAGCAAGGTCAAGAGAATCAAATCTCCCCATGATAGAGAGTTCCTCTAAATTTATGTTACCAGAAAAAAATATTATTAATTGAAATTTGGGGGATAAATCTTGAAAAATAAATATGATTAATTGAGTTTTCGTGTGCTTCATTTTAAGCATGTTTTCTTTAGTAAGCAAATAATCTATCGTCTTATTTCTGTATTAGCTTCTTGCTGTACTAATGTAATCCTGTTGCTATTTGCAATCCCAACCAAATCCTGCTCAGTATTATCAAATACTTTTGAAATTATATCATGCTTTAATTTTCAATCCTACTGATGCTTACTGATGATATATAATTAAAATTAATGTGATCCCTAAACTATTACTGTAGATTAAAATTTCAGCAACTTTTGGCTTTGATTTCATATTGCACTGAGTTTCCCTTCCTTTTTCCCGCCCACCCTGAATTTTCTGATAGCTGCACATCATGAAAACATCACAAATTTCTCAGTGGCACAACACAAATACTTGTACGATGTAGCACTGCAAATAGCCTCAAGATTTTACTTGTCTCCATTTTACTAATTCTAGAAAGTCTTGAAAGATCTACTATTTGGTTTTTAAAAAGGAAAAACAGATTATATATTTTATTCACTTTAAAGCCACCTGTTATTATGTCACAAGCATGCTGAAGTCTGCTATCAGCATATCAGGCATATCAGCTATCAGGCATATCCCAGCATGCCACAGAACCAAAGTGGCATCTGTGACTGTTTAGGGAGACTGGTTCTCTCTGGCCTGAGGTATCCAGAGCCATCATGTTTATGAAGTGAAGTGAAATGAAAGTTGCTCAATTGTTTCTGACTCTCTGTGAACCCGTGGCCTATATAGTCCATGGAATTCTCCAGGCCAGAATTTTCCAGGCTGAAGTGGGTAGCCTTTTCCATCTCCAGGGGATCTTCCCAACCCAGGGATCAAACCCAGGTCTCCTGCATTGCAGGCTGATTCTTTACCAGCTGGGTCACAAGGGAAAGCCAAGAATACTGGATGGGTAGCCTGTCCCTTCTCCAGCAGATCTTCCTGACCCAGAAATCAAACTGAAGTCTCCAGCATTGCAGGCAGATTCTTTACCAACTGAGCTATGAGGGAAGCCTCATGTTTATGAAAGAGCACGTTAAGTGACTTTTGATGAACTCTAGAGGCACAACTGATAAGTGGTAAGATACTGTCACATGAAAGAGGTTTGTGAAACAGTTTATTATTGACCCAGGACTTACTGAAAACAGCCTTTATTCCATGGAGCTTTCTAACATTTTCTTAAAGAAGAGTTTACATCAGTTTGAAGTGAGAGCTGCTCAGTAGCGTGCGAATCTTTGCGACCCTGTGGACTATGCAGTCCATGAAATTCTCCAGGCCAGAATACTGGAGTGGATAGCCTTTCCCTTCTCACCCCAGGGATCGTATTGTCAGTGGATTCTTTACCAGCTGAGCCACCAGGGAAGCCCAAGAAGGTCACTGGGCCCAGGACACCATCAGGGACTCAGTTTGTAACAGGAAAAAAAGTGTGTAGGGTAATGAAAGAACATGAACTCTGGAGGTACATAGTGAAGTGAAAGTGTTAGTTGCTCAGTTGTGTCTGACTCTTTGAGACTCCTTGGATTGTAGTCTGTCAGGCTCCTCTGTCCATGGAATTCTCCAGGCAAGAATACTGGAGTGGGTTGCCATGCCCTCATCCAGGGGATCTTCCCAACGCGGGGATCGAACCCAGATCTCCCACATTGCAAGCAGATTCTTTACCACCTGAGCCACCTGGGAAGCCCTGGAGGTACATAGATCTGGATATAAATCCTGACTCCTTAAACTGGGTAAATTTAATTTTAACTTCCCTGAGTCTCCGATTGTTTTCAAAATGGGGATAATAAACTAAATTATGGGGATGTTGAGAATATTATATTAGATAATATATGTACTGTGGTTTGTATGGACATGTTATGGTAGACGTTCAATAAACAGTTTTGTTTCTTAAACACAAACTCTAAACAAAATAGGAGTATATGTGTGGTATACCTTTCAAGTATCATTCTTCTTAGTTTTTTGTTTTTTTAATTTTGAAAAATCTTTACTGCTTATATAAAATAAGAGGAATATAATGTAAAAGGTAAAAAAAATAGTGGAAATTATACTCAATTTTGGGCTTCCCCTGTGGCTCAGATGGTAAAAAATCCACCTGTAATGCGGGAGACTCAGGTTCGTTCTCTGGATCAGGAAGATTCCATAGAGAAGGGAACGGCAACCCACTCCAGTTTTCTTGCCTGGAGAATACCATAGACAGAGAAGCCTGGAGGGCTACAGTTCATGGGACAGCAAAGAGTCAGACACGACTGAGCGACTGTCAGTTCACTTCATATGCCCAATTTTAACCTTAAAAGCTACTAAACGTCTTAATATTTAGCTTTTCAAATAATAATTATTCAAGTCTGAAATATGAGTCAACATATTTTACTTCCATATAAAATAATCTTTGCTAAGGAGAAATTACAGACCTGACAATATCTTTGCATTTTGGTTCTGAGAGTTATCAAAACTGTATTCTCAGCTTCTTTCTCATCCTTTAGAAATGCTTGGCCTACAAGTGAGTCTAGGATATGCAATTTGCAAGCCAAAGTTGATTCCTTTTCATTTTTTAAACTAGAAGTTAGAGACTCCTTTTACAAAGGTGGCTGGGTATATCAACCTTTATACAAAGAAGACTGAAATGACACTTTAAAATAATTTATAAGTAGATATAGTGAGTCCATCAGGATTTCAATTTCACAGGGCTTTATTTTTAAGGAAGATCAAAGAGAGTTCATAACTAGCCAGAGGAGGGAGGGTGGGAGGAAATACCTAAAGAGGACTCAGGGTAACTAACAGGCAAGGGCTTAGAGAGTCCCTACTCTCCTTTCCTCTCTCTGGCTTTATCGACTACATGTTCCTAGATGGTTCTTTAGTGGAATCCTTTTATTACCAGTCAAAAATACACAAAAGTTTCCCTTAACATAAATGGAATGAAATGTCAAGGAAAGCATTTTGGGAGGATCTACTGTATGTGATCAATTTGCCTCTATGTATGAAATTCATTTGGGGACAGCTCCCAAGGGCCTCCTTCAGAAGTCATGGTTATACTTAGTTTTGGTATGCTCAAAAATGACTGGAAGTGTAACTCCTTTCAATCAGTGATTACTATCAGAATAGTCACCTTCCAATCACTGGATATACAAAAGGCAAAGCTATAGGTTTATTGAGTTGCTTATTTTTTTTATATTTATTTTTTGCTCCTTAGCTTAAAGGCTGTCTTATTATTTTTCTTTTTTTAAATGTAGCCACAGAAACAAATCTAGTCCACGAGGCTTCTACAATACCTGAAAACTAAATCATGAAGGAACCTATATCCATAAAACACAGTAACAATTCAATGAAAAAACAGCAAAATCAACCAAAAATTCAATTCTAAATTGCTATATAAATGGTCAGTGGCACCGTTTCCTTGTCAATATTTAGGCATTTGACTAACTCTAACCATTTTGACTAACTCTAAGAATTTTTTTCACCTCTTAAGATGTGACAGGAAGGGGAAAAGGAGATTTCCAGGTTTGAGATTACAAACCTGGAGCCCATAGGAAGGAAAAGTGGAAAAAATTAAAATGCCTATTGGCGTGTTTGATCACCAGGGTCTACTGGTTCTTATTTTTTGAACCAAACTTGCCATACCTTGGTAGAAGAAAGTGCATTCTTCCCACTTAATGATGCTAATCAGCAGATAATATGTGAAGCATCATCTCAATTAATTTCTTTAATTTTCTACACCGTTTCGTGTTGTGATTGATCCCTTTACTATTTTTTTTGTTATTTTAATGTTGAATTCTAATGTTGGTGACTTCCTGGTGGCCCAGTGGTTAAGAATTTGTCTGCCAATGCAGGGGACACTGATGGATCCCTGGTATGGGAAGATTCCACATTCCTTGGGGCAACTAAGCCGCAACTACTGAGCCTGTACGCTAGAGTCCATGAGCTGCAACTGCTGAGCCCATGCACCCTAGGGCTCATGGTCTGCAACAAGGGGAGCTACAATAAGAAGTCCGTGTACCACAATGAAAGAATAGCCTCTGCTTGCCACAGCTAAAATAAGCTTGCAGACAGCAACGAAGACCCAGAGCAGCCAAAAATAAATAAATAAATTCCAATGTTGGTTTCAGATACTTTATATGACATGTGATTAATTCAGAGCAAGGACACAGAGGAAGCTATTTACTCAAAAAATGTAGTCATATAAATTCATGGAAGATCAAATTCATCTGAACTGTAAGCCTCAGCTCCACTCTGTTTGGGTTCTATAACACTGAAGGCAAATCCAGTGACTATAAATTATTCTTCTCATTTTTCCTTCACTATGAATATATGCTGATGATTACAATTGGTGTTAAAAAGGGCCAGGACACTAATCTTTTTATCATGTCCAAAAAGGAAAGTCTTATTACCATTAAGCTCTCCTTTCTAATGCTAATAACTACAGAAGTCCCAATTTACAGCTGAATATTTCACAGTTCCAAGGTATTTCACAAACATTATTTGGAGGTCAGACTAAACCATCAAACTACAAAAAACACATATTATTATAGAGGTATACCTTGTTTTATCACGCTTTGTAGATATTGACTCTTTTAGAAATTGAAGGTTTGTGGCAACTCTGTCAAGCAAGTTGACTGGTGCCATTTTTCCAAAAGCATTATCTCATTTTGTGTCTTTGTGTTATCACATGTTGGTAAGTTTCTGATATTTCAATTTTTTTCATTATTATATGTGTTACGGTGATCTGTGATCAATGATCTTTGATGTTACTATTCTAATAGTAGAGCATGTGGGCTCAGCAATTATTTTAGGGCACCACAAAACATGCCCATATAAGATAATGCAGTGTTGTATGTGTTTTGACTGTGCCACTGACTGGTCACTCCCCCGTCTCTCTCTCTCCTCTGGCCCCCCTATTCTCTGTGCTCAGCTGCTACTATCATGTCCGCCTCTTTGTGACCCCATGAAGGTAGACTGCCAGGCTCCTTTGTCCATGAAATATCTCAGGCAAGAATACTGGTGGTGGTGGTTTAGTCGCTAAGTTATGTCTGACTCTTGTGACCTCATGGACTGTAGCCTGCCAAGCTCCTCTGTCCATGGGATTTTCCAGGCAAGAATACTGGAGTGGATTGACATTTCCTTCTCCAGGGGATCTTCCTGACCCAAGGATTGAAACCGCATCTCATATGTCTCATGCACTGCAGGTGGGTTCTTTTACCTGCTACACCATCGGAGACGCCCCATTCCCTGAGATACAACAATACAGAAATTAGATCAATTAATAACCCTACAGTGGACTCTGAATATTCAAATGAAAGGAAGTGTTGTACATCTCTCGCTTTAAATCAAAAACTAGAAATGATAAAGCTTAGTGAGGAAGGCACACTGAAAGCCCAGACAGGCCAAAAGCTAGGCTTCTTGGACCAGTTAGCCTAGTTGTGAATGCAAAGGAAAAGTTCTTGAGGGAAATTAAAAGTGCTACTTCAGTGAACATATAAATAATAAGAAAATAAAACAGCTTTATTGCTGATAGGAGAAAGTTTTAGTGGTCTGGATAGATGATCAAACTAGTCACAACATTTTCTTAAGCCAAAGCCTAATCCAGAGAAAGGTCTTAATTCTCTTCAATTCTATAAAGGATGAAGGAGATAAGGAAGCTGCAGAAGAAAAGTGTGAAGCTAGCAGCGTTTATAGTTCATGAGATTTAAGGAAAGAGGCCAACTCTGTAACATACAAGTTCAAGGTGAAGCAGCAAATGCTAATTTAGAAGCTGTAGCAAGTTATCTAGAAGATCTGATATCAAGACCCAGAAGCTAAGATAATTAATGAAGGTGGCAACACAAAACAACAGATTTTCACTGTAGTCAAAACAGCCTTATACTGGAAGAAGATGCCATCTAGGACTCTCATAGCTAAAGAGGAGAAGTCAATTCCTGGCTTCAAAGCTTCAAAGGCTGATTCTCTTATTAGGGGTCAGTGCAGCTGGTGACTTGAAGCCAATGCTCATTTACCAATCTGAAAATCCTAGGGCCTTTAGGAATTAAGCTAAACCTACTCCATCTGTGCTTTATAAATGGAACAAAACCTGGATGACAGCACATCTGTTTACAACACGGTTTCCTGGATATTTTAAGCCCACTGTTGAGATCTACTGCTTAGGGAAGAAAAGATTCCTTTCAAAACATTACTGCATATTGACAATGCACCTGGTTACCTAGGAGTTCTGATGGAGATGTACAACGAGATCAATGTTGTTTTCATTTCTGTTAACACAACATCCATTCTGCAGCCCATAGATCAAGGAGTAATTTCAACTTTCAAGCTTTACTATTAAAAAAATACATTTTGTGAAGCTCTAACTGCCATAGATAGTGATTTCTCTGATGAATCTGGTAAAGTAAATTAAAACCTCCTGGAAAGGGTACACCATTCTAGATGCCATTAAGAACATTTGTGATTCATGGGAAGAGGTCAAAATATCAACAATGGGAAGACGTTGATCCCAATTCTCATGAATGACTCTGAGGGGTTCAAGACTTCAGTGGAGAAAGTAACTGCAGATGTGGTGGGAACAGCAAGAGAACAAGAATTAGAAGTGAAGCCTGAACATGTGACTAAACTGATGCAATCTCATGATAAAGCTCTAACGGAGGAGGGATTTTTTCTTATGGATGAGCAAAAAAGTGATTTCTTGAGATGGAGATGCCGCGAAGATTGTTGAAATGACAACAAAGGGCTTAGAATATTACATAAACTTAGTTATAAGGTAGTGGCAGGTTTTGAGAGGATGAATTCCAGTTTTGGAAGAAGTTCTACATGGGTAAAAGGCTATCAAGCAGCACTGCATGCTACAGAGAAATCACTCATGAAACGAAGTCAATCAACATGGCAAACTTTACTGTTATTTTAAGATGCTGCCACAGCCACCCAAACCTTCAGTAATCACCATCCTGAACAACAAAGAGGCAAGACACTACACCTGCAGGAAGATTAGGACTCACTGAAGGTTCTGATGATGGTTAGCATTTTTAGCAATGAAGTATTTTTAAAGTAAGGCATGTTCATTGTGTTTTAGAAATATCACTATTGCACACTTAAGGGACTATACTATACAGTGTGAAAATAATTTTTATATGCACTGGGAAACCAAAAAGTTCTTGTGACTTGTTTTACTGCAATATTTGCTTTATTGCAGTGGTTCTAGAACCAAAGTCACAATATCTCTGAGGTATGCCTGTACCTATCTTAGAGAAAAGGAAATTAAAGCACCAAGAAGCTCAGTTTTCTGCATGAAAGAGCTTTGGCGTTAGAGCCATGACTAAAAGTCTAAGCTTCTGATTTCCATTCCCGAACTCTTCACCATACATAAATCCTCCCACTGGCTGGGTCACTTCTTTACTTAACTTTCTCACCACCAACTCTCCCTGAGTGACATACAATAGTGCCTCCCATTTAAAAGACCAACTTACTTGTTGAGTCCTGTCAAAGCAATAATTTTATTTCACATTACTGGCCAGCGAGAAATTTTCCTAGCAGCTAAATTTTCAGATAAATGTTCAAGTTGTGATCATTATGACATTAAAGTCACAGGTTAATTCTAAGCCTTTCCAGGGATATTAGCAACACTGTTAATTCTAAAGAGACATGTAATTCAAGCTTTCTCTTAAACTCACAAGAACTAAATGAAATCAAGATATGATTTATGAGGTGTTACAAGCCAGTTTATGATTTTCTAACTGTTGGTTTACTCAAATGTCTTTGGCACATTTTCTGCAGACCTACCCATGAAAGAGCAAAAAGCCAATTATTATAACTGAAAATCTTCAAACTATACAATAGCTATAATTGAACTGAAATGATGTGAAGTTTTTTTTAGCCGATTATAACCACTGTTTTAAAATCAGCTTAAAGATACTAGCAGTGATGAAAAAAAGCAACAACAACCTTAACATTAACATCCACTGAGTTCTGTGCTACACACTTAGCTAAAAGCTTCATATATACCGTTTACTCCTTACAGCAACTCCAGGAGGTTGCTACCAGTATATCCCCACATTAAAGATAAGGAACTGAAGTTTAGAGAGGTTAAATGACTTGCCCAAGGTTACACAGTAGTATGCAGTAGAGCTGGGATCAGAACTCAGAACTAACTCACTCCAAATCTTGACTGCTTAATAAACTATTCCATGTCTGCCTCTTAACTGAACCTCAAGTCATATCTGTAATGTTATAAAACCTTACAGTGAAGAAAAGGCCCATTACTAGAGGTATTATGACATGGATTTTACACAAGAGTTGTGCTATAACCTGCTTTTTCAGTAGGGTAAGTTTTTTGTTGTTTTTTAGTCTCTAAGTCATGGCTAGCTCCTCGTGACACCCCTCAACTGTAGCCCACTAGGCTCCTCTGACCATGGGATCTCCTAGGCAAGAGGAGTCCTAGGCAACACTTGGAGTGGGTTGCCATTTCCTCCTCCAGGGGATCTTTTTGACCAAGTGATCAAACCCACGTCTCCTGCTTGGCAGGCAGATTCTGAGCCACCTGGAAAGCCCCAAGAAAAGTTCTAATCAACTGTAATTTCTGTATTTTAGTTTGGCTAATGCCTGAAAAATTACGTTAAGATAAAAAGGTTGCAAGAGGGTGAAAGTAATGTTTTCAAACTACTTTGTTAGTTTCTAGCACCCATAAATGAGTAATAAGATCCTCGAATGACTGCATACTGAGGAAGTATAGTTGGGGTGGGGCAGGAATAGTGAAGTTCCCTTAGAATGGTTCAAGTCCTTCACAATTGACCAGATGGCAGAGTCATTTCTTCAAAAACAAACAAAAAGCCCCAAACAAACAAGAAGAAAAATGACTTTTTGAGGCTGCCTTGGGCTGCATAGTCAAGATATGAGGCAATTTCCAATCTGGACTCCATTACCTTAAACAAAACAAATACCAACTTTTAAATATTTATAAACACAACTAATATGATTATGTTAAAACAACTACATACATCTTTATTTAAATGAGAATTGCCAATAATACAGCTGCTACATGTAAAGGTGCTGGCAGAAGATCTCATTTCTGTTAGAGGTTGCTCTAAGTTACAAGGGCATGGAGAAAGGCCATATTTTAATATTTTAAAAAGAAACCTGTTGACTCACAGATGTACTATCTACTTGAACTAGATGGGCAATCATTTGTAGATTATTAGTACCAATATTTATAAAAGAAATTTAAGTTGATAATTTATACTTCAAAAAATTTTCCATTTTTTAAATATGATGGAGAATAACACAAAACACTGCATAATTTAAAACCTGGCAGACTACAGTCCATAGGGTTGAAAGAGATGGACATGACTGCAGCGACTTAGCATGCATGCTACTCAAGATCACTAAATTATGTAGAATGGGGATTATATTTTATTAATGACACTTTCAAAATCATAAGCAATTCTCATCACTCTTATTTCACTTCAGTTTTCTCAAACAAATGCAGATACAGGTATACATGTAGATTCCATTTTATTCTGCTGGCATCTCATATATAATTAGGTTTTTAAATATATATGTGCATAAAGTATATATGACACACACATATGTGTATATATACAGCCACATCTGCTGAGAAGGCAGACTGACATAAGGAACAATGAGTTTTACAGCATTTCCTCTTTTAACTTGATTTTATAATATATGAAAGAATATCCCTAAGAAACACATTGAGAGAACACTACTACCACCCTTTGAGTATTGGGGTATGTTCTTTGCTTAATGGTGACATGGGCAGGATCAAGTTAATGCTGACAACTCCCTGGGAACAGTTATTACTCACTACAATATATTTAACTGATCTGTGCTCATAGATGTAAAGATATTAAAGTATCACTTTTAGAGGAAATCCTGTATTAAGTTTCTCAGAAAACCATGTCTCTGCTAATGGACCAGAAAATATTTTCATTATCTTAAAATTTCAGGATTTCTGGTGCCAGCCAAAATTGGAATAAGCTTACTACAGTCCAATCCCCATGCTGCTTAAATTAACTCAAGAAAAAGGACAAAACACAAATACCTGACAACTCTGAAAAGTAAACAAGAACAATAGAGACTGGGGACGGGAGTTAAATTGCAGATATGATCCAACGGTGGTGAATTTTCCATTTGTTTTTCATCTTTTTCCTTATAACTCTGATTTGAGAGTGAGTTCTAAGTTGTGGTGCACAGTGATGGCAGGAACAGCCAAAAGTCCAACAGAAACCTCGTCTGGCAGATAAGGCCCATGTGGTTTTCAAGACTGCTGGGGAAACCAGCTGCTTTTTATTTTTCTTTTTTTCTCTTCTGGTTTTCCCCCTAGGGTAAGGTGTGTGTGTGTGTGAGTGTAGGAAGTAGTGCAGTGGCTGTTCTATGGTGGCAGTGACACAAGCATTTAAAATTTTATGGAGGTACTATGTTTCATGAGATACAGGTAAACATGCTTGAAATGAATGGAAATACAGAGGTTCTCAGAAGTGAAGAAGAAACTATAAAAAATAATCAAATGGAAATATCACCACAGAAAAATCCAATAGAAATTATTTAATATGAAGAACAGAGAGGGGGGGGGAAATGAACCATGAATGGAGTCTCAGGAATCTGAAGAATAATATAAAAAAGTTTAACCGTGGAGTCCTAAAAGAAGAGGAGAAAGACTGGTACAGAAAGAAATAATAGCTAAAAAGTTCCTAAATTTAATTTTAAAATATTTACAGAGTCAAGAAACTCAGAGAACCTCAAACAGGATAAATTTAAAGAAATCTAGACCAGAAACATCATATAATAAAACTCAGGAAATCAAAGGTAAACAAAAAAAACCTTAAAGACAGCTAGAGAAAACCAACACGCTACATTTATGGAAGCAACGGTTGGAATTATCATGCATTTCTCATAAGAAAGCAGAGGGGATAGAAGACAGTGGAACAATATTTCTGAAGCACAGAAAGAAATATTAACCTAGAATTCTATATCTAGCAAAAATATCCTTCAGGAATGAGAGGAAACAAATACTCCCAGATAACAGAAAACTCAGAGAATTTGTTACTAGCAGGTCTGCTCTCAAAGAAATGCTAAAGAAGTTCTTAATGTTGAAGGAAAATGCACCAGAGAAAAACTCAGAACTTTAGGAATGGAGGAAGATCTCTGGACACGGTAAATACCTGGGAAATATTTATAAAACATACTAGTTTTTTCCTCTTTAGTTCTTTAAAGTATATAAGATTACTGACACAAAGGTCAAAATTGTATCTGGTAGGATTTTCAGTAGGTGAAAAGTAATATATATGATAACTGTAACATAAATGGGGAAGGGGAAAGGGACCTTTATGATTATAAGGTTCCTACATTTTCTTGAAGTGATAAAATATTACTACTAAATAGACTGTGAAAGATTAAGAATGAAAAGATGCTAACTCCTTGGATGAAAAACTATGACAAAACTAGACAGTGTATTGAAAAGCAGAGACATCACTTTGCTAGCAAAGGTCTGTATAGTCAAAGCTATGGTTTTTCCAGTAGTCATGTACAGATATGAGAGCTGGACAGATATAAAGAAAGCTGAGCACTGAAGAATTGATACTTTTGAACTGTGGTGCTGGAAAAGACTCTTTAGAGTCCCTTGGACAGTAAGGAGATCAAACCAGTCAATCCTGAAACAATCAACCCTGAATATTCATTGGAAGGGCTGCTGCTGAAGCTGAAGCTCCAATACTTTGGCCACCTGACACAAAGTCTGATTCACTGTAAAAGACTCTGATGCTGGGAAGGATTGAGGACAGGAGGAGAGGGATACAGAGGATGAGAAGGTTGGATGGCATCATCAACTCAATGGGCATGAGTTTGAGCAAGCTCCAGGATATAGAAAAGGACAGGGAAACGTGGCAAGCAGCAGTCAATGGGGTCACAAAGAGTCAGAGATTGAAAACCGAGCAAAAGATTGACTGTGAAAGATTCAGTATGTACACTGGAAACCTCAGAGCAACCACAAACATTACAAAGAAACACAGACGAGAAGCAGGCAGGTAAATTACACAGAATACTAAAAATTATTCTGAATTGTAGCTAGAGAGAAACCTTGGTGTTGTTTTGTTTAGTCACTCAGTTGTGGTGTCCAACTCTTTTGTGAGCCCGTAGACTGTAACCTGCCAGGCTCCTCTGTCCATGGAATATCCCAGGCAAGAATACTGGAGTGGGTTACTATTTCCTTCTCCAGGGGATCTTCCCGATCCAGCGATCCAACTTGCATCTCCTGCATTGCTGGGTGGAAATGTTTACCACTGACCCACCAGGGAAACTCAGAAAAAAATCTACTACTGTGAAAAAAAAAAATGAGTATTCTTATTTCATTCCTCAAAATTCAAGCAGTTTTCCTTAAATCATCCCAAAAAATGATACTAAGCTTTCCTTGGGGCTTCCCAAGATCATGGGGGCTTTTCTTGGGGCTTCCCAAGTCAATGATCAAGTGACTTATCATTTTTATGACCCTACTGAATAAGAGAATCAAAATCTGAGAGGATCAGGGCCTACAGGTCTCCTGTATATGAATTTTTGGTAACATTCTTATTGGTTCCCTCATTAATTAATGAACTAAGTAAAATCTCTGACATCTTCATTTTATATTTATAAAAGAATTATGACTTTTTGAAAAATTATCCTCTGAACATGGTATGTTTTTAAAGAGTGAAACAAAATTCTTTGTTTATTTTAAATTCCATATGATTTCCACACAAAGGAACATTAGCACATGTAACAATGGTTTATGACTTTCACATAAAACAGTAAACAATTACAAGTTCAACATTGTGTTATAAATTTTTAAAAATCAAATGTTTTTGTCTTCTTAAAGAAGAAAACACATTATATCCATAACAACTTAAGGCATTTCTGAAATGCTAAAATTGGGCAATCACTGAAATTCATATATATGCTAAAACTGCTAAGGGCTGGCTGCCACTTGAGTTACCTTATTAAAAAGGATTAATTTTAGTATTAAGAGAGAAAGCATGAACACTACAGAAAGACATAATATATTACTTCTTTAATTTTTAACTTATGATGCCTTTAACTTTTCCTTGACCTAATTTCTTAGAAAGTTGCCTGGTGACACCCTTTTTTGTCCCTCCAATTAAGACACTGTAAATAGTCCTTCACTTCAGAATCCAGGAATGCAACTGGTCACCTTTACCTTACTAATTCTCTTCCCCATGAATGTTAATGCTATGGTTATTCATATTTTCTCTGTTTTCTTACCCACATGGTTACTATTTCAAGGCTTCAAAAGAATCCTGGACATGGAACATTGCTTTCTTCGGGATAAAAAAGTGCTACATGAAGTGTTTCTGGATAGCTAAATTGATAATGGGACTTGGATAGTTCATTCAAGTGGACCAATTTAAAACAGATATTCCTCACATCAGTATTTGAAAAATAACTTCATTAACATTTTTTAAATTTATGTATTTAAGTATTGAATAAACTAATGAATGGTCCACTAAAATATCAAATATGCATATAAATATGCATCTTTAAAACAAATTGAAATATACTGTAATCTGATACAGTAGTGGCTTACAGATGTCAACTCTCTGAGGCCAAAGCTAGTTTAAATATTTTTAGAGAAAAAAAAAATTTTTTTAGAAAGGTAAGTGTGGGGAGATGAATTCCAAATTACAGAATGAGAAAACTCTACACCTGGAATGAACCTTGTTGGTATCTACTATAATCATTACGTTTTATACAAAAGGAAGCAGAAACTCAAAGAAGTGAAATGCTTGGCTAAGATCACTCTGCTAATAAATAGTAGGGCCAATTAAATTCCAGGCTTTCTACTTTGTAATTTCCTTCTCCAGGGGATCTTCCCGACCCTGGGATTGATCCCAGGTCTCTGGATTCCTTACCACTGAGCCACCTGGGAATCCCAGTAATCTTTCTACTATATATTAATAACTAAAACAGTAGCAGCAAACATTTGTGAGTTTGTGAGGGTGCAGTACTTGCATAGCCTGAAAAGTACTTTTGTTAGGGGAAGCACACTGATTGAAACCTCCCACCCTGGCCAGGCACCATAGTAACTATTTGCATGAGTTGTTTTATGACAGGAGATCCTGATAAGGAATACGGAACTAATAAGCCACCACCAACCAGAAGAGTTCGGGAAAGGTCTAAAGGAGACACTGCGTGTCCCTCCACTTCCAAGAATCCCTCTCGCTAGCATCCATCTTGGCTGCGCAAGGCGTGCACCACTAGGAAAGACTCTGAATTAGAATGACTGGCCAAAGACCACCGGGAAACTAATACCATCACCATAAAACCCGAGACTGCAAGCCACGCAGCAGAGTAGTACTCCTGGGTTCCCTTACCCTACTGCTCTCCACCTGGGTGCCCTTTCCCAATAAAATGTCTTCCTTTGTCAGCACATGTGTCTCCTCGGACAATTCATTTCCAAGTGTTAGACAAGAGCCCAGTTTTGGGCCCTGGAAGGGGTTCCCCCTTCCTGCAACACTTTCATTAATGATCTCTTTTCAATTTCATAATCGCCCTATGAGATGGATGGGTACACGTTTCCTAAGTGAGAGTTAGAATTTCAGCTCAGGTTGTCAAAGTACTGAGAGAGGCTGTATTCTGTAGTCACATGGACACATATATACAAATTCACCAGTTAAAACAAAAAAAGGGAACTATTTGCATGGTCTGGAGAAGGACAATGGAGGTTGACTAAAAACTGAGATTCATATTTTTCTCTCCACTCTAAGGATCCATACAGGTTGAGAGACCGGACTCAGAAAGTCCAGAAAATCTTGGTTTTGTATTTTAGCTCTGTTTATTTGTCATCTTGGAGAAGTGATTTCTCCAAACTTCAGTTTCTTTACATATAACATGGGAACATATTTCCCACAGAGCTGTTAGGAGGATTAAATGAGATAATGCATTTAAAGCAGTTATTACAATGCCTGGCACAGACTGAGTACACAATAATTGCTAGTCATTTTTTTTTAGCTGTTAAATTTAACTACTTGTTTCTGACAAATTTCACTAAATTCATTTTAAGGAAATACGATGACTTATATTGATGACTCTATTTGGACAGTGTAAATGTCCAAGGAGATGCTTTTTGTGTAAAGCAAGGTATCCACAAGAATATTATGTGAAGAAGCTCCTTAGGAGGTAGGTAAGACTTTTCCTCCAACATGTAAATCTCCTATACTCAATCTGGTATATAACCTTGTAAACTTCATCTGCTAAAACTGGGTTCCACATTGGTCTACGCACAAGAAAGTTTTTTTTTTTTTTTTTTAAGATACTTTATCATTTCAAGCTAGGAACCTATTATAATTCCAATGTACACCTTTGCTATCAGCCCTGATAACTCTGCTGAACTCAGTTATCAATATCTTTTAGCAGAAGCTGCTGAAGCCACCCACCCATAAAGCAACCGCAGCTGAAAGCCGTTAGGGAGGGATGTGGATGAACTTTTGTTCTCCCAGTCCTACACCTAGTTTTTGCCAGTGCTAAGCAGATACCCAAACAGGTATCAGGTCTGTAGGCATGAGTCCTTGAATAATATAACATAAACTACCTCAGCACCTCTCTCATCTCCATTGAATAGAAGGAGCCATTATATTACAGGTGCTCAGTAAATGAAAGCATGTTTGAAGAAGGGAGGCAGTGGTTACTGATAAATGTTTAACACTGGCTCTCAGAGTAGGAGAGCTGATTGACAGCATTTGCTAATATCTGTTTTGTAAATACTCTCACTATAGTGATTTAAACTAGCAGTGGTTTAACAACTGTCTTTCAAAGTTCCTAAAAATTTAACAATTAGCTCTTCTGAGCCAGTATGATCCAGCACAAGCACTAATGCAGAGACGGCTAGCAGGCAGTCTAGAAGGTAACCCTAGGCTATTCCTCCTTAGCAACTGGTCAGTTACCACTTTCTAAAGTCAAGGACTTGAACTATTCCTCAGCAAGAGCCCAGGGTTCCTCTGACTTATTTCCTGGGGCTCTTCCTCAGGAAGCCCCAGGATCTACTCCTCAGGAGCCTGTTGTATAAAATGACTATCCTTAGCGCCAAGAACGAACCAGCCTGACTTCCAGAATGGACAAATCATCCAAATGCCTTACTGCTGACGTTCATCTGCTAGATGGGACCACCTGAGAGCAATAAAATGCCTGAGTTATACCTGAGCTTGTGAGGGCCCTCTTCCAATACCAGGTCTTAGATGATCCTGCTACCCTTTCTGGGAAGTCTTTCCTGACAAATCTCTAATTCTGCATTGCTGCTAAGTCGCTTCAGTCGTGTTCGACTCTGTGCAACCCCAGAGACGGCAGCCCACCAGGGTCCACCGTCCCTGGGATCCTCCAGGCAAGAACACTGGAGTGGGTTGCCATTTCCTTCTCCAATGCACGAAAATGAAAAGTGAAAGTGAAGTCACTCAGTCGTGTCCGACTCTTCGCGACCCCATGGACTACAGCCTACCAGGCTCCTCCATCCATGGGATTTTCCAGGCAAGAGTACTGGAGTGGGTTGCCAGTGCCTTCTCCGAATTCTGCATTAACTCTGGGAAAAGCTCTCTGTACCTGGTCTGGCCCTGTTTTCATTAGCTCTTATTACTTAACAGCACATATGTCTTAAATCTGAATCCCTGATCACTTTCCTAGTCTCAACATGTAACAAGCTTCAGACGTTCAATATAATTATTATAATATATGGCACTCTTTGGTTTTAGGCAGGCACGGATGGGGCAACAAGAGGCAGTTGGCTGACACCCACTAATAAATGTTCTTGTTGTAGATGTGTAAAATCGTTGTCATCTTATTTTGCTAATAAACCTTCTCAAATACATTTAATATCAAGCTTTTACAGCAAGATGATTATGGCAAAAGAATACCAAAACAATAAACTTCATTTTCTAAAGTTTTTCTTTTTTTAACCTTAGCAGCAGCATTGATATGGAAAGCAAACCTAAGGTCCATTAATACGAAAAAAAAAACACTTTGCTTCCTAATCATTGGAAATTGTTAAGCATTTCAATAGCCCAGAAAGAGCCCCTGTTTCATTCAGCTCCTGGAAAAAAAATTCAGAGGCACAGTAAGAACACCAAGGCTAAATCTTGTTACTTTTCAAACATTTACTTAAACGTGATTCAGCTGTGGGACATGAACTTTACATATTTACATATTCGGTAGAGGAAAGAAGTTTTGTCTGGTTTGCCAGCTGTTTCCTGTTTGATCAATCTTAAAACTTTGGGAATAAAACTTAATATGTACTAGTGGTTATTAGCACCCTAGTAAATTTGAAAGCTCTTACCTGTACATTTGTAATCAGAGGCAACCCCTTTAAGCACAGCATCAAAAATGGATATTTCCACCCGTTGCTTCCTGTGGTGACAACTCAGAAGCAAAGAAGGCTGGGATACAATAAAGTACAAGAAAGGTTCTAGTCGCAGGTCACCGGTTCCTCTTCTTCCAGGCTGCCGAACGACGGTCATGCCGAGGGCTTGTCTAGCAGATGACCTTGTGGATGCATGCAGACTTTCGAGAGAGATGACCCCTATTTTTTTCCCTGAAGGAAAAGATATGTTGCTGCTTAAGAGATCTTCTGCTGTTACCATGGAAATACATGCCTGGCTGGGCTTTGCGACATCTGAATCGACTTCTGGCAGGTTTAATGAACTCTTGCCTGTTTTTTCATTATCCTTTTGTTCTTGTGATTTCGATTTGGGTAAGGCCGTACAGGAATAGGTCATTAGTGAGATTCTACTTGCAGTAATAAATATGTCAAAAGGAATAAAATTTAGATTTTTTACAATTGACGACTGGCGTGAGGGACGGGCGATGCGGTGCTGACTGGCACCGCTGTGCTGCTCTATCTGTACTATTCTGATTTTAACGCTGTCACTGCCGATTCCACTATCCTGGGCACCACTGTACCGAGATGAGCTATCAGCCATGCTTCCATCATATGTATCCATTTTTTTCTGTTCTTGCTTAGTGATCTGCAAGGAAAAATGATAAAATATTTTAAACTAATTGTATTCCAAGTGTTACTATGTAAATGTTATAGAAACATTAAAACTGGGTCTAGTATAAGAGTAATCATAAAAATAAAGTAGGTGCCCTTTCAAGAAATTATGCATATTAAAATGCCAAGGCAATCCTTGAGAAAAACATCATATGTGCATTTCTATCATTAAAAGATACTTTTCAGGGGAATTCTCTGGCAGGCCAGTGGTCAGAACTTAGTGCTTTCACTGACAAAGGTGAGGGGGTGAGGGTTCAATCCCTCGTTGGGGAACTAAGATCCCAACAGCCACGTGGCTCAGCCGAAAGAAAAAATAAATAAAATATACTTTTCAATGTCAGACTTTACTTTCTTTGGACTAACACAAAGTAGTATGTGTGTACATATAATGCCTCAGTTAGTATCCTTTATGGTGATTTTCCAAGTAGCATAATAAACTGTTTCCAAATCATGATTACTATTGGTTGAAATTAATTTTAGGCAGGAGTAGATTATACTGTTTACTCTATCATTGTAAAACTGATTTACAGGATTTTGGATAGTAGGAGAGGGAAAAGTCAGTAGTCCTAAATTATGAAAGACAAAGAAAAGTAAACTAAAATAAATGTGTGCCATTCAAAATGATGTTTATTTTCCTTTACTACAATAGGACTTGAAACAAGGATAAATGTAAGTTGATCCAACAAAATGTAAGTAATTAAAACCCTTAAATGTGGATTTTCCCTTTGTGCACTAAATGTATCCGTACTTTCTCAAATACTTCCACCAACAACTGCCTATGTAGAGAACAAAGAACAACGTGGCGGCGGCAACAGTCATGACTATTTTGTCAGCACAACTGCAAGACCTCCAGTTTGATTCTTTGGTTCCCTTTTCTTAGTCCCCCAAAACCATTAATTAGTTTCTAATACACTACTGAGTCCTAGATACTCACTTGCTTTTTCACTGAAGTAATTCAGATTTATTAAAGCACTCGGGCTTCCCTGGTGGCTCAACTGGTAAAGAATCCACCTGCAATGCGGGAGACCTTGGTTCGATCCCTGGGTTGAGAAGATCCCCTGGAAAGGAAATGGCAACCCACTCCAGTATTTTGGCCTGGAGAATTCCATGGACTGTATAACCCATGGGGTTGCAGAGAGTTGGACAAGACTGAGTGACTTTCACTAATGATTGAAGAACTCATGGAAAATCTGAGAGAAAAACAAAATCTTCCCAATTCCCTTCTTACTACCAGATGCTTTACTGTCTGAGCCACCAGGGAAGTCTTTTTTACTGGAGTGGGTAGCCTTTCCCTTCCCCAGGGGATCTTCCCAACCCAGGGATCTAACCCAGATCTCCTGCATTGCAGGTGGATTCTTTACCAGGGAGCACCAAGGGAAGCCCCCTCTTACTAGCAAACACAACCAATGCCAATCTTTTAGTGTATTTCCTTTTGTCTTTTTTCCTTACTTGTGCATAGGTTCTCCTTACCCCTACCCTTTAGGGTTATAATAATATTGGAGAGACAAATTGGTAATAAAATTTTTAAACATATTAATATACTCTTCAGAAATGTCATTTTTAAAAAGCTGCATAATATTTAATTCAGTGTTAGGTGCAATTTGTTCAACTATTCCCATATAGCTGGACAATTAGGTATTCAATTTTTGCCAACAAACATCTATGACAAACATCTAAATAAGATTTTCTTAAGACAGGATCCTAGAAGTAGAATTACTAGGTAAATGGTATGAAAAAGTTTTAAGGTTATCAAATATTGCCAGCACCTTTCCAAAAGGGTGCACTAATCTGTATTCCCTTTTCACTTTCATGCATTGGAGAAGGAAATGGCAACCCACTCCAGTGGTCTTGCCTGGAGAATCCCAGGGATGGGGGAGCCTGGTGGGCTGCTGTCTATGGGGTTGCACAGAGTCGGACACGACTTTAGTGACTTAGCAGCAATCTGTATTCCCATCAGCAGTGAAAAAATATTCCCCACAGTACTGGGTAATGAGCTTCATTTTGTAGGCTCTTCCTTAATTTGGTCAATATAAAATCAGTTTTCCACATTATAAGTTGCTTGTGAAAATGTTAAAGGACAGTTCATTCAAGGCAATGATGTAACAGTCATTAAAAATTTTCAAATAATTTTTTGTTAATTTATTTTAATTTTGTGGAGGAGCGCAGAATGTCATTAAAAAAATATAGTATTTGAAACAAAAATAGCTAATCCCTTTTCTCTGAAGACACCCCGTTCTTTTAAACCCTTCTCTGTATACCATGCTGCTTCCCTGCTTGAGCCTCTTCTGAAACTGCTATAGCACACCAACACTGAGCTCTCCATGAAAACTCAGAACAATGACACCTGTCTGGGCATTGCGCTAACTCTTTTCCTTCTTGGTGTTCCTGGTACTTAATTCATACTTTTATTTTTGTTGCTGTTCAGTTGCTCAGTTGTATCTGACTCTTTGCAACTCCATGGACTGCAGCACACCAGGCTTCCCATTCCTTCACTTTAGGATTTATTATTTTCTACTAGAATATTCTGGGCTTCCCTGGTGGCTCAGAGGTTAAAGCGTCTGCCTCTAATGCGGGAGACCTGGGTTCAATCCCTGGGTGGGGAAGATCCCCTGGAGAAGGAAATGGCAACCCACTCCAGTGTTCTTGCCTGGAGAATCCCATGGACGGAGGAGCCTGGTAGGCTACAGTCCACGGGGTGGCAAAGAGTTGGACACGACTGAGCGACTTAACTTTCACTTTCACTAGAATATTCTAGAGTAGTCTAGGATACTCTGTGGTGGCAGATTCAGATAGTGTTAAAACAATCTAAAGGTCTTGGAGTCAGACAGAAGCAGGGTTAAGTGCAACACTTTCTTGTTGTGTGCTACTGGATAAATTACAATCCTCTTTAAGGCTACATAATCTCATCTGTAAAATGGGAATAATAAGCCTGACCTCAAGGGGTTAGCATAAGGATTCAATGAATTAATGTACCTGAAGAGGTCAGTGCATTCATTGCCTGGCATACAGTAAATACCCACTAATGGGCAGCTGTCATGTTTCGGTCTTTTTTACCAGTTGAAGGACTGCTGGAAGGCCTGTGCCATATTGTTTTGTTTCTATAACCGAGGACTATCTCATCAGTGACTAGCACACTGAAGAGAGGATCCATAAAAGTTCGATGAGATGTCAGTTTCTGATACAATGTTAAATGAAAAAAAAATTGCTCTGCAGACAAGAAATATTTAATTGTTAATATGTAAATATATGTGTACACTGTACTCTTTAAGGTCTGTCCAGATATATTCATGAACTTTCCTTATCGGCATCCTCGATGCTGTGTGCTGGTCACACTTCAAGCAGTCCTCTGTCTCTAACAGATGCTCGTCCTCACACTGGGGACACTAATACCCAACCGACAAAGTTGCCGCAGGATTGCATGAGCTAATGTACTGATCACCTGTAGTAGGCATTCAATAAAGGGTAAGTTAAAAAAAAGAAGTCACCTTCCTTATGAAGACTTTCTCAACCTATCTAGATGGTGCTTGCATTTTTAGCTTCTATGCTTTCATAACAAAATAACGTTTTCACAGCACTTCTCAAACACTGGTTTGTCTCAAAGGTTGGGAGCAACAGAAGATAAGAAATCAGATACCACTGAGTATGTTTACTAGGGCTTTCCAGGTGGCTCAGTGGGTAAAGAATCTGCCTGCAATGCAAGAGATGCAGGCAGACACGGGTTCAATCCCCAGGTTGGGAAGATCCCCTGGAGGAGGACATGGCAACCTGCTCCAGTATTTCTTGCCTGGAAAATTCCATGGACAGAGGAGCCTGGTAGGATGCAGTCCATGTGGTCTTAAAGAGTCAGACATGACTGAGCACGCACACACCATACCAGGCCAAACACAGGCAGCATATTACATACATTTTCTTTACTAATTGTTACAACCCTTTAAGGGGTACTGTTATCCCATTTTACATCTGAGGAAACTGAGGCTGAAAGAGATTAATCAATAGGTACAAGGTCAGACAGCTAGTAGGCAATGAGGAGAGAACACCATTAGTATTTGTAGAATACACCACGTTGCTTTAAACAATGTTAAAGTTCAAGAAGTGTGTGCTGACCAAACAAATTAATGAACATATTTAATTTTAAAATTCAGTAAAATAAAAATGACAATTATCAAAGGGATAACTAAATTGGAAAGATTTTAGTTACCTATTATAAAAATTTCAAATATACCTCCAAATCTAGTATGAGCTAGGAATTCTCAAATAATATATGAAAAGATAATAAAATCATTTACATAAGTAATCTAGGATTTACTGTGCAAACTAAATATATCTGTGTATAGCATAACTGTAAAAAAATCCTCTAAGTGGCACAAGAAACTCACATCAAGAACTCAACTGTTTTTATTCTCTCAATCAGGAAAGACAATCATAATCAACTACATGAGTCTATACCTTCTATGCACAGAGCCTTATATTTTCTTTTCCTGATGTACAGATTTGCATTTAAAAATCTAGCTTCTCTTTCTTGAAAGTGTTCCCTATCAATGTTAAACATGATAAAACAAGCCACTTACAGGTAAAGGTAAACAAATGTAGTGTCCAGCCCTATTACCTGTTGACATTGCCACGTTAGACTCTAGCGAATGGCAACTGGCGTGATCTTGCAATATAAATAACCAGCAGGGGCAGGATGGCAGCTATCAGCTCAGGTCACACGGGTTACTGAACAGAAGTCAGATGGTAACTAATTCTAGTCACTACTGAGCAGAATGGAATTTGAACCAATGACCCAGAGATGAAAGACTGTGACTCTCATTGGAAGGAAAAAAAAGTACAACTTTCCCAGTATTAGAAGACTAAATTCTTAAAAATGGGTTAAAAGCCAAGATTTCCTTCATCTGTCTAAGTTTCCGCACTATTATGTAGAACTGAAATAAATAAGCTGATGATTTTGAGACATATTTAAAAATCCATAGGTTTGTCACCAGTCCACTGCAGATTTATCTATTATATTGAAGACCATCTGGCCTATCAAGGAAGTTTTATAATTAATTATGTGTGCTCAGCTCGAAACTTAGGCATCAATTTACTATTCCTTTGTGGAGAAAGAAAAGTTCACAATGTAATAACTCTGAAAATAACTTTTCCTTTATTATTGTCCAAGGGGAGTAATAATTTAAGTTGTCAAAAATAGCAATATCTGCTTGCTGTTAGTGAGTGCGGCAGAAAACATGTATCTCTGGGCAGTGCTATTACATCAGCTCTCCCACTCTTTACCTAACTCATTTAAAATGAACAATAAAAGTTTTCTTTAATTAGCTACTGGTGTGCATTAACATGATCATGATTAAACCATAAAAACCAACTGTACATTACTCTGGTCCCCTCTTCCATATGTTTTGAATTATTCTGTTTGAAAATGTACTTTGCGTCCCTTTTAAAAGTTCGACCTTCTGCTTTCAGAGAATTAAATGCATATTACTGCAGAGAAGAAGATAATGTTTCAGACCTCCAGGCATATATTAAACACACTGGCAGCACTTGAGACAAAATGCTTTACTTATTAGATACTTCCTATTCTAAACAGTGTCATCAAAGGCTAAAAACAAAATCCATATAAAAGCTGCACAATGCTTCCACACAGAACCTGTGCCAAAATCCCTGTACTTTCCAACTAATGAGGAAAGGATGTGTACTCTTAACATATGAATGTAAGATTTTCCAAGCATTCACTTTAGGAAACTGGGCTATTGATTCCATATGGGTTATGTTAAATGAAACTCTATTGGTAAAATAACCTTTAAGATATCTGGCATGATAACTATAATTAAACAATATTCAAAAGACTAAAACAAAAGGGAATTTGGTTCCACAATGGCTAATTAAAATAAAACGAAAAAACACAGCATGCCATCTATCAAGATAAATTGTTATTGTTTAAGAACTATTTAAATACTGTTAAAATATACTTTCAGATAAAATCTGAAAGAGCTGGAAAAATATTTGTGGCTTAAAAATGGATAGTTTGGTGAAGAAAAAAATATAGGACTCTGAAATTTTATGCAGAGATAACAGCTTTAAAGCCTTGAGCACAACCAGATGGTACTTAAATCAGAGGAATTCTCGTTTCACTATCAATGGGTTTCAATATGAGAAGGTTTTCAATAGCTAGGGAAACATGTCAAGTTGATAGTTTACTTCTTAGATCATTTCAGCGCATCTCCCCATCCTTTCACAGCTATACGTGGTACAGTTATTAGCCACCATGAAAAAGGTGCTGAAAGCTGACTAGTAGCGAGGGGAACTGAAGCTAATTCCTCTGTTTAATGGATTGAGATAGGTAAGTTTACTTGCTCACCCTGGAGTCTAGTAAGAGCCACAATCTCAGGAGTAGTGGCTAAAATCACACTTGAGTAGGCAACAATACCAAAAAATGCATTAAAATAATTTCAAATAATTAATTAGATGTTCTGCAGTAGAAGTCTGGAGTGAAGAAAGATAAACTTGATGGATTTAAACTTCTTGTTTGGCCATACGAACATTTTTACAGGCATATTCGGAAGTTAGCCATACTAATAAGAATGCTGCAAATAAGTGGATATTTAAAATTTTAAAGAAAAATATGTGGAAATCAACTTTGAGAATTAACAAAGACTAAAACAAATATAATTTCTGTTTTGATGGCTGCCAAGAAGGGATAATTCAGCACCTATTCCTGTATTTTAACTCACACTATTTCTTTTAACTTGTCTTTTTAAGGAATCTTTATACACCAAAAACAAACATATCAACATATCTGGCACCTTCTCATCAAAATTATGGTTATGTATCACTAGCAGTTACACTTTGACCTTGATCAAAATATCTTTTGCCAGTCACGAGCTCACTTTTCACATCTTATAAATTATGATAGAGTCAAGTGTGAAACCACAAAATCAAAGTGACAGTCACTTCTTCATATCACTGTGACGTTTATTATATTTTTGTTGCCCTTGCAAAAAAACGTAGTCATGTTTTCAAAGAAGTAAACATGCTGCCTATGATACCAAAAAAAAAAACAACAAAACTTGGTTACAGTATTTTAATGGTTTCACATACTGGAATTAAAAAGGAGAATTTTAAGAAACTTAACAGAATTATGTGCCTCATTGTCTAAATATTTGTAAATACACCCTTCTAGCTGTATCAAGAAAGAGTTTGGTTTTGAGGATAGGGTAGAATGGTTCTGCTGGGAAAGGCTGTTGTATGCCTTTAACACAGAACTTTAGACAAAGAGTAAATTGTTGTACCAAAGAAACTTCATTTCAACTTGATTAATTTAGTCAAGTGAACAATAAAAGTATATATTTAAGTCTCAAATTTTCAGCAATATCAGCATTGCACTTCATGAACTTTTATCATTTTACAGACAAAATGCCATCTCAACTCAGTGAGTGATACACCAGATAAAATTTATCTAAGCACATTAAATTAAAAAACATTATAAAGAATAAATTGACTTTGATATGAAATGCCTCCTTCAATGTTACCAATCCACGTTATTTTTTACTTATAAAACTTGAATAAACCCTCTACGTACTTGGGTACTACAGAGTGCTAGAAAACAAGGGTTTTTTTTAATATTTTATTTTTCTAAGCCAAATGTTATACAAGAGCCCACAGGATATAATTGTTCCCAGTTGGATGGCAAAAACTTTTCACAGTACTGCAGTAATTATGCAAAAGAGCAGAACTAATGATACCCATCACTGCTTAACCGATAGAATGCTAAAGAGTACTGTAGTTTCAAGTTTTCCCTTTCATGGAGTTACTTTTCCGGCTCTTTGAAGTAACAGTATGCGGCCACTGCTGCCTGCTAAGTATCATTTCAAATATTCACATTTCAAACCACTGCTAACTGCAAGAAAAGAAGCATGGAGATAGTTCAGGCAAGGTTGTGTTTTACTGTAATTGTGTTTGGTCTATTGTCTTAAGTTGTAAATTATGAAAAGGGACCAATTATTGTGCTAAGCTGACTATAATACCTAGATTATTATCAGTGTCCATTTCAATATGATAAACCAAACAACCAAAAAAAAAAAACAACAAAATTTTACACACCAACCTATCCACGCAAGTTCAAGTCCTACTTACTGAGATTTCATCAACACAGCTGACCCTGAAGCCTTTTGTGCCTGTTTGCCCATTCAAACATATATGATTTTACAGCATATGCTTATTTTCAGGGGCTTTTAAATTCATGAAAAGAAAAAAATCAGTTCCAGGCAAGACTTCACATATGACTTCTTAACTCAGAAACAGTTCTCTCTCCCTCTCTTTCTCTACATCTCCCACATATATAATTGGAATGGGTTGGTCATTTTTGTTCAAGGAAACTAGATCTAACTGATTTATTCCAACTCCTGAGTTTAAGTTTGACTTGTTTGCTTTTTATAATGAATTTAGTTTTGTTTAACAATAAAACCTGACACATTCTGGGAACCTGGATCTTAATCTAAGTAGATGCCTCTATATCAGAAACAACCTGCTTTGAAATGGCCATGATGTTAACTCCTAAAAAGTGGCTACTACGTGTACAAGGTAGCAACTCTTCATACCAATGAAATCCAAGGTTCATTCCACAGATGTCAATGTGGAAAACATTTTGTCCCATAGCTGCTTAAAGATTTTCAATAGGATTAAATCAGCTGCAAGACCTCATTATATCAGGGTTTACAACTGTGTCTGAGTTGGAGTCTGTTTCTCATAGAATTTTACTTAGAGACTTAGATTGGCTCCTTAGAGCTAGTCAGATTTTACTAGAAACAACTGTATCACATCAGCCACTCTCATAAACTTGCAGTAAGATTGAATCAGCCCTGACCCTGAGCAGATGAAAGTTTACCCAGCCTAGGCTTTCTCTGTAAGAGTCACAGAGAAGCTTGCATTTCGTTTCTGCAGCAATGCAGGAGAATATGCTTATTAACTATTCGAGTAGGCTTTTGCCTTGCAATTGTGAACCTGATTTTTCTGATAAGAAAACTAGAGTTGACCTTGGAGAAATTTCCATCGATAAAAAGCTATACGAATCCTTGACTATTTTATCCCTCAAATCACATATGCCCTTTTAAAGAAACTATGCAGAGATTATGGAAATGAAGCAAAAGCATGCGTTAAAAATTTCCTCTAACATTCAATACTGGTTGCAAAATAATGGAAATGGTTTAAGTAATCCATAATTGACTTTAATAACCAGTAGCTGATTTTCATTGCCAAACAGAATATAGTTATTTAACAAAAATATTAAGCTGCTTTTTATTATTATATGTTTTATTTACTAGATCTGAACAAACCTGGTTAACTGCAGATTTTCTTCAAAGTAAACCTGAATATCAGTATTCTCTACATTGTATCTGATTTTATTGAAGCACATCAAGACATTATAGAATATAGGGTCATTTACAAATTTTTATTGGCTACCCTTAAACTTCATGATGGCAGATTAAATCTAAATTGAACTAAAGCTACATATTGATTCTCTGTGTCATATGTTATCAATACCTTAATGATGCAACAGATGTGAGATGCAAAATAGTCAAGATGTTAGAGAGAAACATTTATGCCCTGCAGCCATTTCTTCTTTTCCATTAGAACAACTTTGTTCTTCTCTGCTACTCCATAAAAATCATCACTAGGCCAAAATGACCTTCCACACAAACTGCTTTGATCATATTAACTTCTCACTTCAAACCTTAGAAATGTGAAGTATTCTCAAAATCAGGTAAATATTCCTAACTTTAGCTCTGGTCATCTAGACCTACAACACTGGTTAATTTTCAAATGCTGATACTTTCCTAGTAATTCTTGCAGTTCTAAAAGAAAAACTTCCTGTACATTAATGAAGGTAATTCAACCTATTACCTTAAGGATATTCCCAGTCATGTGGGACTGCTTAAATAAAAGTTAGAAAATGTACATTGCTGCTGCTGCTGCTAAGTCGCTTCAGTCGTGTCTGACTCTGTGCGACCCCATAGACGGAAGCCCATCAGGCTCCCCCATCCCTGGGGTTCTCCAGGCAAGAACACTGGAGTGGGTTGCCATTTCCTTCTCCAATGTGTGAAAGTGAAAAGTGAAAGGGAAGTCGCTCAGTCGTGTCCAGCTCTTAGTGACCCCATGGACTGCAGCCTACCAGGCTCTGCAGTCCATGGGAGTTTTCAGGCAAGAGTACTGGAGTGGGGTGCCAATGCCTTCTCCGAGAAAATGTACATTACTCCCTCCCAAATATTAAGCATCATCTCTACAAACATTCAAGTAGTAACCAAGTCTGGAAAAAACGTACATCTCTCTAGACTAGCTAAGGAATAAAATTTCTATTAAAAATATTATATTTAACTCTTCAATAAGTTTAAACTGTGCGGGTCTTCTTATATACAAATATTTTTCAACGGTAAATACTACAGTACTACATGGTCTGTAGTTTGTTGAACCCATGGATACAGAGGAAGCCTGGATACAGAGGGTCCACCGGAAGTCATACACAGATTAACCCTTGCACTGTTCAAGGGTCAACTGTATTTTTAAGGTAACATTATTTAGTGAAGTATGGTTAATGTTTGGACTTTAGCTATAATAATTTTATTGGGATAAAATATTTCTTGAGTTTCCTCAACACAGAACCAAAGTTAAAATTACTGAGCAAAACATGGAATAATAATTTTATTTCACATTATCAATTCACTTAAATTCTTACCAAACATCTACCATGTTCTAGGCACTGGCTGGGGATATAGCAGAAATGAAGTCCTTACCTTCATGGAGTTTATTTACATTCTAGTGGGGAAGTCAGTCAGTAAAAATTTATAGGATACCACACACACTCACAACCCCTGTTTGCTGATGGACAGGATGTTGTGTATTATGAGAGAAAGGCAGGAGTCTAAAATGATTTGTTTTTTGGCCAGTCCACTATAAGAATTTAAAAAGATGGTTTTCCAGGCTATCCAGGCAGCTGCCCAATCAGTTTACTTGTTATGCCAATGATTAAAAATCTGCCTGTCCAAACTTAGCCTGTTTACCCAAAAACCATAAATGACTGCTGTCACTGTCATACAGGGAGATGATACACTACCATACCCCATTTTTTTAAATTTATTTTTTATTGAAGGATTTATGTTGAGGTTTGACAGAAAACAGCAAAATTCTGTAAAGCAGTTACCCAATTTTAAAAGACTCTCTGGTTCAATTACTACGTCTTTCAAGTTCCTCCAGCAAGCGAAGTCCCCCATCAGTTAAGAACCATTTCAAGAAAGGGCACGATCAGTGATGGACTTTTGGAGTTGGGCTGAGGCGTCATCCTAGACAGACACCTGGAGAACAGGGAAATGGGGCCAACGCATGGAGGCATGTCACATCTTCAGAAAATTAAATGAGTGAGACACAGACTATCTCTTGGGTGGATTCTGGAACAGCTGGGATTGAAAAAAACATTGATGAGTTGAGCTGAAGAAGGGAAAAAGGAGAAAGGATTGGGCTCTTCGAAGATCCCCATATTTGTAGTTGCTACTGAGCATTTCTATTCAGATGTCCCAATATCATACCTCCAAAAGATCACCGTAACATTTAAAAATACCCCTTCCCCAAATACTACCTCTACATCTTAACTTTGTACTTATTTGTTCTTTCTCAAAATGCTCAAATATTAAATATTCCTTCCTGGCCCCCACCAAGTCATTCCTTTATTTCATTAATTAACCTTGCTATCTCCTTTGTATCTTCTGTTCTCACGGACCCTTCCCACTCTACACTGGCCAATTACTAGAATTCCTTAATTAGTTTCTTTCAATGGTCTCTTTCCTAAAGTATTCCATATAGCACTGACAGACAACTCTTCTCAAAATACCTTCAATATTTACTTTAAAATGTTTGACCCACTAGAAGGAAAGGTCCATGAAAACAGAGACTTTTAAGGTGTTTATTTTTCTGCTTTATCACTAGCACTTAATACATAGTAAGCATTCAATAAATACTTCATGAATGAATTAAGAAAGGAATAAATTAACTGAATCATTTGAAAAGTGCTTATTTAGGCCCCTGCATGGGGGAGTAGATATAAAATCAGTTAAACTTGAACTCTGCCTTCTAGGTTAAAGATACTTAAAGATGGTTCAACAAGACTGAAAGAAGCCACAATCTGGACTTGTTGAACTGGCAGTAAGGATACTGAGGCTGAGGTAACCACATAAAAAAAGACAGAGAAGACAAAAATAGGTTATGGGTAAGTGTAGAGAAAAGGAAATGTCTCCTTTTGCTGAAACTAAAGATGTATTAATGAGAACAGAGAAAAATGAGGCTGGATAAAACAAGATTCTAGGTGGCAGGTTAACAAACCTGCACTCTTAGTTTTATGCCAGTCTTCCTCAAAGCAGTGCCACTTGATCACCTGAATCAGAATCCCCTAGGGTTTGAGCAGATTCTCAGGCCCCATTCCAGAAGTATCCTACCTGAAGGTGAGAGGCGAATTGCACTTGCAATAAAATCCCAGTAATTTTATGCACACTAACAATTGAGCAACTGCTGTAGACAAATGGGAAACTAAGAACATTCTAAGCAAATAAGGGACAAAAGGAAGTTTGAGAAAAATTAATGTCACTAAAATGTGCAGTCGGAGTAGCAGATTGGGGGGCAGAGAGATTGTAGGTAGCACCACCAATTAGAAAGCAATTGACTAGACGATGATGATGTAATGTGAAAGAAAGTAACACATGAAGCAGTGGGTCTCAGGAGACAAAGGAGAGAAGTTTTATTTGATCACTCTAGCTCAGAATCCGGTCATGGCAACCACTGCCTACTGAATAATTTAACCAATATTCTGAGGCCTCTTTTCTTAAGCCACCCCTCGTTACTCCTCTATTCAAATTCTCCATTCTGGAACTTCACGTTCACCTTCTTGCCTCCACATCTTCACTCATGCCAGCCTCGAATTTCCTCTTTCTTAAGGGTCTATTTCCTCTACGAAGCCCTTTCCTTTATGAATCCATAATGATTGTTCTCTCTCCTTCAGTCCTACAGGATATACTTGATCTTTTATCTGGTACTTAGCATTTGCTGTTTTCTGTTACTATTTTCTCTTAATTCTTACACTCTCTTAATTAGATTGTAGGATTCTTGATTTCAGAAGCACACCACATTCCATTTTTGTAAATCCTGTGCACAGAGCACGTATATATGATGAGATATGTATATGTAGATGACAGCGATGAAGGTAATTAATATAGCAGTGGCGATAACCTAACTAGTTGATGACCTAATGTTGTGTAGGGCAACACTACCAACACGCAGGTAACACTTACCAGATGCTTAGAATGTGTCAGGCACTTTCCTATGTGCACTTAGTATATATTAGGCATTATTCTATATCAACTCACTTAGTCCTCAGAACTCTAGGTACTATTATTATCTCTCTTTTAAGATAAAGACACTGAGGCCCAGGCAACTTAATTTGCTCAAAAGCACATAGCTAGTAAATGGTGAAGCTGGGATTTGAACATTGGCAATATGATTGCAGAGCTCCTTTTAAAATCATAACCTACATAGTCTCGACCCCAGAACTTCCTTCCTTTCTTTCATAGACCTTATGATAATGAAATTTTAAAACCTTTTATGTTGCAAATATATTTCTCTCTAGTAGATTGCAAGATCTATAATGGTAGGGATGAGTTCATTTTGTTCAGTGCTGAGTACCTAGTGCTGGGTCCAGAGCAGATGCTTCATAAATAAAAGCTTTGTAAATAAATAAATGAATGAATGAAAAAATAAGGAAGGAGGAGAAAGGATTAGAGGAGTGAAGCAACAGATACTATTGTGAATATATAAGGTCTAGGGAAGTTTTTTATTGCTGCAGATTTCAGACAGATGGCTTCCCAGAGAAAGCCTTCATCAATATATATATATATATTTTGAAAGGCTGAAAGAAAAAAAATCCATCTTGCAAGGTGCTGGGACCAGGTGCCTCTATTTTAGCAAATCACTGTATTCAAGAACAGGAAGCAGAGCTCAGAGATAGAGCACTACACTAGGGAACCAAAGACCTGGCTGAGTTCCACAGTTTCCACTAAGTCACACCTGTGTGCAGCTATGTGGGGGAAAACTTGTCTTTGTTCACAACTTTCCATTTGTTGACATGGAGCTAAAATGGGGTAATCTAGGCCAAATTCAAATTCTTGGTTTGGTGCATTGAAATAATGGCTTCTTAGAGCTGGAAAAGGTTCTGGAGTTCATTGTTTCCAGAGCTCTTCACGCTACTTTTACACATAGTCCAAAGAAAATCTTACAGGGCAATGGGGCAGTAAAAGGCAGGTAGGGGAGGATGGATGCACAATATGTAAAACATAACAGCAAAGCTGCCCAGGATGGTGGTGTCATAAATATACATGTGATCTGAGGACCACAAAGCTCCAATCTGCTACAGATCAACTAGCCCTTGATGTAATTTTTAAATATATGCTTGATAACAGTTCACATACTACATAATGAATCCATGCAAAGTGTACCATGTTTTTTGATATATGTGTAGCTGTGAAACACTACAATTATTTTTTTCATATTTTTGTCACTCTCAAAAGAAACCCCATATCCATTTGTGGTCACTTTTCTTCATAACCTCATTTCTCCCCCACCAGCACCTGGGAACTGCCAATCTGTTTTCTGTCTGTACAGATTTTCCTGTGCTAAACACTAGATATAAACGGAATCATGCAATATGTGCGTGGTCTTTTGTGACTGGCTTCTTTCACTTTGCACCATGTTTATAAGATTTCAACCCTGATGTGGTGTCAGTACTGCATTCCTTTACATGGCTAAGTAATAGTTCACTGCACAGAATCAGTACATTTTACATCTTCATTCATTAGTTGATTGATGGACATGGGTTGCTTCTATTTTCTAGGTAGTATGAATTAAGCTATATCAGCTTAATATAATATTCAAGTTTTTGTGTTGACATATATTTTCATTTCACTTGGTTATATAACTAGGAGTGGAATTGCTGGGTTATACATACAGTAACTGTATGTTTAATCTTTTGAGGAACTGTCAATTTTCCAAACAGATTCAACATTTTATTAATATAGTCCCACCAAATATATGAAGGTTCCAATTTCTCCACATCTTCAACAATACTTCTTATTATCTTTATCAATGTAGCCATCCTACTGAGTGTGAAGGGGTGCCTCATGGTGGGTTGATGTGCATTTTACTGATAGCTAATGATATTTGATCTTGGAGAAGGCAATGGCACCCCACACCAGTACTCTTGCCTGGAAAATCCCATGGATGGAGGAGCCTGGTAGGCTTCAGTCCATGGGGTCGCTGAGTCGGACATGACTGAGTGACTTCACTTTCACTTTTCACTTTCATGCATTGGAGAAGGAAATGGCAACCCACTCCAATGTTCTTGCCTGGAGAATCCCAGGGATGGTGGACCCTGGTAGGCTGCCGTCTATGGGGTCGCACAGAGTCGGACATGACTGATGTGATTTAGCAGCAATGATATTTGATGGTTTTTTCATGACTCACTCATCATTTGTACATCTTCTTTGGAGAAATTTGGAGAAATACTACTCAAATACTTTGTCCATTTTTAAATTGGCTGCCTTTTTATTATTAACATGGAAGGCTTTTAAAAAAAAAATAAATTCTAGATAAAAGTCTCTTACCAAAAAGGAACCCTCATACACTGTTGGTGGGAATGCAAACTAGTACAGCCACTATGGAGAACAGTGTGGAGATTCCTTAAAAAACTGGAAATAGAACTGCCACATGACCCAGCAATCCCACTGCTGGGCATACACACCAAGGAAACCAGAATTGAAAGAGACATGTGTACCTCAATGTTCATCGCAGCACTGTTTACAATAGTCAGGACATGGAAGCAAAGTAGATGTCCATCAGCAAATGAATGGATAAGAAAGCTGTGGTACATATACACAATGGAATATTACTCAGCTATTAAAAAGAATGCATTTGAATCAGTTCTAATGAGGTGGATGAAACTGGAGCCTATTATACAGAGTGAAGTAAGTCAGAAAGAAAAACATCAATTAATTATATATTAACGCATATATATGGAATTTAGAAAGATGGTAACAATGACCCTATATGTGAGACAGCAAAAGAGACACAGATGTAAAGAACAGATTGTTGGATTCTGTGGGAGAACTCGAGGGTTTGAGATTTGAGAGATTTGATTTGAGAGAATAGTACTGAAACATGTATATTATCATATGTGAAACAGATCACCAGTCCAGGTTTGATGCATGAGGCAGGGTGCTCAGGGCTGGTGCACTGGGATGACCCTGAGGGATGGGATGGGGAGGGAAGTGGGAGCAGGGGTCAGGATGGGGAACACATGTACACCCATGGCTGATTCATGTCATGTATGGCAAAAAAACACCACAATATTGTAAAGTAAATAGTCTCCAATTAAAAAAAAAAAAGTCCCTTACCAGATATACAATTTGAAAATATTTTCACCTGTTCTGTGGGTTATCTTTTCACTGTCTTAATTTTTATGAAATCCTATTAATTAATTTGGCTGCTTGTGCTTTTTGTGTCATATATAAGAAATCACTGTCTAATATAAGATTACAAAAACTTGTTCCTATGTCTTCTTCTAAGTTTCTTTGTTTCAGCCCTTTTGTTTAGGTCTTGATCCATTTTATGTTAATTTTTGTATATTGTGATGACAGTATTTTCTTTTTATTTCTATAAGGTCAGTATTAATTTCCTTCCTTTCATTCATATTTTAGTAACCTGAGTTGCCTTTTTCTTGGTCAGACTAGCTAGGGTTTGTCAATTTTATTATTTTCAAAGAAGTTTTGGTTCTGTTGATTTTGTCTATTTTTTTCCAAACTCCTCTTGTTATTTTACAAAAACGTTATAGAGAAGGAAGAGTTTGGGCTGAAGGAACAGTAGCTTCCTACCCATCCCTTTATTCAAATGGCCACACATCAGGGATGCCCAAGCCAGTACTATTTCACACCTATTATCTTCTTTATTAATAGTGTCCACTGCAATTCTCAAAATTTTCCTGATCAGATGGTAAGTTATACGGTCACTGTACCATGAACCCTAGTCTGAAACTGGACTTCCTCCAGGTTCTACCTTCCTTCTAGTCCCTATCTGTTTGAGTGTTCCTTGTAGTCCTGGACTCAGGCATAAAATAAAGTAAGAAATTAAAATAAGGACAATATAAACATCTGATCAAAGAAACACACGTGCAGTCAGATCAGCAGGAATAAAAAAAAAAAGGCTTCTGAGAATGCTTGCCAACTAAGAAAAAAAAAAGTAAAAGAGTTAAAAGAGTTAGTCTTCACTTGTCTCTCTCTCTTACTCTGTTCTTTTTATTCTTTTATAAACAAGTATAAACTGTGGTTAAGGTCACAAGGAAATATTCCCAAGGACTGCTGTGGATAAAGCAGCCTGACTTTCCCACGGAGCCAGGCCCTGTACTCTATTCTCCAGCCATGCCTGTGTACGTGCTCTTCCTTAATGGGAGATGGCATGACCCAGTTCAGTGACACTCTTCTGAAAGGGCAGTGATATCCCTTCCTTGAAAGAGAGGTTCCAGGCTGAAGGTGCTTAAGAAATCACAGGGATCACACTACTCTGTTTTACCACCTGCCTCCCACACCATAATCAGTATACCCACATCTATCAGATGTCAAGAATTCATTTCCATTCTATCTGTCCATTCCCACTCTGCCTTGGACCCATACTCTCAAAGGAGAAGATGGTTCTGTGATTCTACCTACCCCAGCATCATGGATTTCCTACTAACACGGTTGAAGGCATTTTATTAATTACTGGGTATAGTTCATTTACAATAGAAGTCAGGCAATTGTACTTTCACCATTTATAGAAGCACTGTGCACTAACACATTTTTAATATACATTGTTTGAATCCTAAGATTATTTCTATGTAGTTTATTAATCTAGAAATCCGATCTGCTCTGTTGGCCTGACTACTCCATGTTACTCACAGAATTTCATTTTATGTTAACCCAATGTGCTTTCTTCCCCCAGCTAAACTGGTCTTTAAAAGAGGATATTTTAGGAACTGCAGTTTTATAATATTTTACAAGAACTTGTTTGTTAATAAGAATTTGCTTGATATCAAAGTTAAATCACAATGAAAAATCTGGTATGTTCAGGGTTTTCAGTGGAACAAACTGCTCATTAAAAGTCAGAGAAAAATACTACGGCTGTTTTTGGCAATAAAACACAACGATGAAACAAAGCTTCCTGAACAATGTAAAGACAGTGGGACAGAGACTCAAAGCACTGTCAGACATTTTATTTTGAGACCTAACGTAGTTCACAGAATAGCAGTTGACTTTATTCTTAGGAACACATTTAAAAATTGCAGTGATGAAGTTTCAGGCCTGGTTACACCTACCAGGAAAATGACGCAACCATTATTCACCTCTTCCAGCTACGGTTTTTACTGTCATCTCCTGTGAGTTACACTCTGGCACTCTTCTGAACATCATCGTGCCACAAGCTCAGTCTAAATCAAATATTTTCACAAACTAAACAATCTAGTGCTAAAAAATGACCCAAGATACAAAGACCCTGTGCTGTTTCCGTTCCAAGGAATGGCCTCTTTTATAGGGAAAAAAGTGCTTACTACATGAAAAGAGAAATAGTACTTTAACCCAAGAGAACCAGACTGGACAGAACATCAGAAAAACACTGCTAGGATCAAACGTCCACTGGCCACCAAATGACAGACATACCCATTAGTGACCTTTTCCATTCTCTGTATCTCACGAGACCTCATAAACGGACTATCTAGGAAGGCTTTAGTTCATTTAGTATTGGGTTAGTTAACTTATATTCATACGGGGAAAAAAAATTGTGTTTCACAGACATAGCCTATACTCCTAGTTCTGGCTAATACTTTTACAAATGTGAGCCACTATTCACATTATCATTATAAAAAACAATTTCAAAACCAAGTACATGGCCTACTGATGACAGGTAACTAGCATTGTCTCTGTATGCACAGAGCATCTAATTTTCAAAAAGTTGAAGGGAGGCATACAAGCAATGCTGGCAAGCCAATCTCACAAACCAGTGCAATTTTCATTTTTCTACATTAAATACAGATACGCTAAAATAAACGCCTTGCAGTTGCTGCAAGTTTCAATTTGAAACTAGTTACCTAGTGCCTGGCACATAATAGTTATATTGAAAAAACACTGTTTGAATGAATGAATAAAGAATATCTGATATCTTGCAGATCTGGGAAAACCATACCAACCATACCACGTGAAGTGTTAAAAGTAATATTTAGGAAGCCACAGGCAATTTCATTATACATTCTCTTTCCCCTTTAAAAGCAAAAGACTGCTACTCTTGATTTGAGTAGCTTTGTAATTAGACTAACTGCTCAGCCCTACAGATCTCCCTCACTTCTGTTACCTCTATCAGTAGTATTAACACATGGGGCTTTATATCGGTTAACTGCCTTTGGAACCAGCATAGTATTACCTCCTCAGCAACTGTACAGTCTTTGCTCACAGGCATTTATTAAATACAACCATCATTTACGCATTTAACAAACTCATACTGAACTCATACTATGTGCCCAGTAATTTTAGGCACTGGGGCTACATCAGTGAACAAAAAAGATTAAGCCAAAAACAATTCCCAAATCTATCTTTGTGGGGTCTATAGCCTGAGGAGGAAGAGAAGAAGAAAAAAAAAAATGTAACAAGAAAGTAAATTACATAGCATGTTAGTTAATTAAGTGTGGTATGAGAAAAACAAGAACAGGGTAAAGGAGAACAGAAGTTCTAAGAAAGGACTGCAATTGTGAATGGCGTGGTCATGGCAGGTCTCATTAAGGAGGAGACATCTGGGTAAGGACTTGAGGAGCCCCTAGGAAAGAACCCCTGTAAATCCTGCCAGGCATTTCAAGGAACAGCAAGGAGGCCACTGTGACTGCAGTGGAGTAAGAGAGCAGATCAGATGGTAAGGCAGGGGCCACAGCATAGAAAGCCTGGGAAGCCATCACTGTAAACACTTGGACTTCTCTCTGAGAGAAACATGAGCCAGTGAAGAACGCCTTGAGGGGTCAACAGAATCATTTAGCTTAGGTTTTTAAAAGGGTCATTCTTGCTGGGGTGTTGAGAATATGAAATAAGGAGAATAGGATGGAAAAAGGAGATGAGTCAGGAGCCTACCTAGTGATTTAGCTGAGAGATGACGGTGGCCTGGACTGGGCAGAACAGGGAAGGTGGTGAAAAGAAGCTGAATTCTGGATATATTTTAAAGGCAGAGCCAACAGGGCTTCCTGACAGATAAGATGTGATGTGTAATAGAAAAAGAGGAGGTGAGTATGACTTCATAAATTATGGCTTCGGCAACTAGAAAAATGGGACTTGTTAATGACTGATATGAAAAAAGATGATGGGTGGAGTATGTGCAGAGGAAGGAAAGATCTGTTTCATTTTGAAGATGTTAACCTTATAGAGTGAAATGGCATAATCCTCACTTTACAACCCCAGTTCATTCTCCTTGCTGCTGCTAAGTCGCTTCAGTCGTGTCCAACTCTGTGCGACCCCATAGATGGCAGCCCACCAGGCTCCGCTGTCCCTGGGATTCTCCAGGCAAGAACACTGGAGTGGGTTGCCATTTCCTTCTCCAATGCATGAAAGTGAAAAGTGAAAGTGAAGTCACTCAGTCGTATCCGACTTTTCGCGACCCCATGGACTGCAGCCCGCCAGGCTCCTTCGTCCATCGGATTCTCCAGGCAAGAGTACTGGAGTGGGGTGCCATTGCCTTCTCCTCATTCTCCTTAGCATATACTTATTTGTAGATTAACAATAAATCTTTGGCCTTTTATTCTTTAGGTACTTGAGCTATGGACTAGATAGCTTTAGGTACTAGAACTATGTTGAAGACCGTACAAAAAATAACTTTTATCCATTAAAGCCAACATTTCACTCACGTAGGTCAAATATTGGCTCTTCCACTTATCTATGATGGGACCTTAACATCTTTAGATTTATTGATGACAACATAAATGGAGTTTACAAGGATGGTGTGAGATTAAATGATGGAAGTGAAGAAGTTTCATGTTACACTAATGTTAGAAGCTATTACTAAAGTAGTAACACTGCTTTAGCAATATAGAAGTATATACTAAATATATATATACTATATATAGTATATATATAATATATACTAATAAATAATATAGAAGTATATACTAAAGAGTTATACTGTTAGAAGCTATTAATATTATTGTCCATAGCTTGTCATAGCTTTTCTACTGCCTTTAGTTGTTCATTTATTCATTCATGCATCCCATCATCTTATAAAAAAGAATGAATGTGGATAAAATTCTTCAAATTTTCTCTTAAACTGGTGGAAGACTTCTGAGAAACTTTTAGGGGGTTTCTTCACCATTTTCATCTTGCACCCTTCAAAGAGCTGCCTAGACAATGGTTACAAAAATGACTTATCTTACATGGGTCTGATTCCATTACAATGAATTCTGCAAGAAAACATTAAACTGAAAGGACAAAAAAACCCAGGTAAAGTAATAGGAAGCAGCATGGTAAAGCAGAAACAGCAATGAAAAGTGGGCCGTGTTATTATACATTAAAGGAAAAGTCTACTGGACTGCGCTGGGATAGGAACAGAGCAGACTCTTTAGGCATAATCTGTAGAAGATGAGAATGATGACATAAGGGAGGAGAGGAAAAGAGATGGCAGTAGAGATTAACCATAAAGGGCTTGGCCCTAACTACTGTCAGTTTAGTTTGTAAGAACTCTGGCCTGCCCTTGATGGCCCTCCATTCTTATTATTTGAAAAAGTGAAGGCATGCAGGTAATCCTTCTCAACTATATCACTATATGCAGAGAGACTGGGAATTCTATTGACAAAGGAAGGTAAGTGCCCAGTTTTTGGAGGAGGAGTCTAGTTTTCTTATGAATCTTAGCGAATTAGCATTAGAACAGACAGGGTCCTGTGTTCTTAAACAAACCAATGAATAAACAACAAAACCCTGTGGGAAATAATGTCAAGGTTTAACAGCTTTCCCCTAACTGACTGAAGGAGTTTGGAAGACCCAGGAGGATTCTTTAGTAATTCTTTCTCCACCATGCTCTCACACTCAATTTTATTAAGGCACTTCTATTACTGGGTTTGGGTAACATAATTATTTACTGATGGGGATCTACTGACACAAGGTATGAGCTCCCTCAAGGGTGGGAAGATATTTTATCCATCCTTGTAAAACAGACTCTGGCACAAACATAACACCAAGTCAATAAAAGTCACTTTCCTGACGCCCCTTCTGCATACTCCTTTCCCTCCCCAATCTATTTCCGAATTGCTAACTCCAGAGCTCTCTCAGTGAACTCTCATATATACTTCATTATCCTTTTGTGTCAAAAGCTGCTCATATAAAACCGTCAAAAAGAAGCAATTTCAAGGCAGGAAACCCAAAATTTCAGACCATGCATTTTCTCAAAGTGGAACGCTTGCAACATAAAGGGACAATATCATTTCAGCTATTCATCTCAATTATTATCTAGGCTGCACTAGTGTTCTTGCCTGGAGAATCCCAGGGACGGGGGAGCCTGGTGGTCTGCCATCTATGGGGTTGCATAGAGTCGGACACGACTGAAGTGACTTAGCAGCAACAGCAGTGATATCTTGAGAAGAATAATTTTGGCTTCTAGATCTTCTGAGTCACCTTCAGTGGTTTTTATTTCAACACCATCATTCTAGGAAACTCCTTTTTTTTTTAAAACAAGCCATCATGAAAATATTCAAATGCACAAAAAGGTGAAAGTATTTTATAGTAAGCATCTGTATACTTACCACCTAGATTCTCTAGTGAACATTTTCTTATTTACTTGTTTGAATAACTATCTAGGGATGAAATGGGTCTCATAATAAAAGGCACTTTACTTTTACTTATTGTCTATGATTTAAGAAATCAACAAAACTGTTAATAACAACCATAGTTATTTATTGCATCTTTGTGTGTCTTGCCTACACTACTTTTAATCCTTAGAAAATTCCTACAGGGAAACTGAAGTTTAGAGGATTAAGAAACTTGGCCAAGTCCCAGAGCAGGTCTCTGGAAGCTAGACTTAACACTAAACCTCACACTCTTTAATATTCTATTCTGATCCTAAAAGACAAAGGAGGGAAAAAACCAAACAATTGAAGGATGCATTATTGGCTACCTGCTCATCACTCACTTTAGTTTCCCCTCATCCTAAGGGAAATTAATTTTTCAAAAAATCCTCCTCCCTACCCTCAATGTCTCCAAGATAGTTAAGCATACCCCCCGGTTCCCAGGGATGTGGGTCGCTTTCCTTTGACTGGTTCAGAAATTCAGTCCGAATCCAATGAGATAGAGAACTGCCTTAATCACAGGGCTTGCTTCAAGAATGAGCATGTAACCTAAGTTGGTTTCCACAGGAAAAAGTTTTCTCAGGGCTTCTGGGGAAAAGCTTCCTCACCCCTAGAAGGTAGCTTTGGGAACAACTGGATGCCATGAAGTGCAAATATGGAGCCACGAACTATGACAGTCATGGTGCCACCATGAGGAAAGCAATCTCAGGATGGAGCCAACATATCAGCAAGAACAAGGCAGTGGGAGTCAAGAGAAAAGAAACGATTAGACTGAAATAACTCTTAAGTCTCTCCTACTTGTGGAGTTCAGGGTGTAGGTGGCAACACATTTCCTTACTGCAAAATATGCTTTGGGTTTTTTGTTATAGTATTTCTAGTTATAGACCTCACAGATGATAGGGAAAACCACTCCCAAAAATACTGTAAAGAAAAATGTAATAGCTAAGAGAGAACACAGTGGAAGGGATTTATTCATGAGGGAAGAGGCTGCAGCGAATGGCAGGTGTTCTATGGAATTTCATTTCCAGGGTGGGTTCAGCAATAGTAGCAGTAGCTTCCTGAGACTGTTCACACACAGAACCCCGAGGCCTTCCTTGAAGAACGGTATTTGTATTTCCATAAAAGATCACAAAGGAATGGATTCTAGCCAAGCTTTAAAAAGTCTAGATGAGTTCTCATCCCCACAGGCAACCATGTTGTCACCCAGGCCCCAAACTCTTCATCCCACTTTTGACACTGCAATAACTAGGCGTCTGCAGAGCTAGGTTCTAATTCAGACTCCCATCAACCACTCTTATCATCATTTTCTAGGATTACATTTCCAAGCAGAAAAGTCCTAGGTTTACTCTCAGGAGCTACTGATAGACTATTTGTGAAATACAAACAGGAGAAATTATTATTAAAGATATATATAGTATGTTAGCTATTGCTCATTAGTATAGGACTTTTTATCAGTCACTATCAAATTAAAAATCATGCTAAGAAAATCGCCAAAATGTTATGTAGAGAAAGAAGTAGATTATTTGCCCTTTTCCTCTTCTCTTTCCCAGATGGTTGGTGCTCATGGAACAATGTAGTTCTCCAAGGAGTTATGTCATTAACATCACTGTTAATATTTACTGCATTGGAAAGTAAAGGGCAGCTTACCAGATGCGGACATTTTGGGGAGAACAAAGTATCAGAAAAGAAGGCTGAGTGCCGAAGAACTGATGCTTTTGAACTGTGGTGTTGGAGAAGACTCTTGAGAGTCCCTCGGACTGCAAGGAGATCCAACCAGTCCATCTTAAAGAAAGTCATCCCTGATTATTCATTATTGGAAGGACTAACGCTAAAGCTGAAGCTCCAATACTTTGGCCATCTGAGGCGAAGAACTGACTCATTGGAAAAGACCCGGATGATGGGAAAGATTGAGGGGAGGAGTAGGAGGTGACAGAGGATGTTATAGTTGGATAGCATCACTCTCAATGGACAAATGGAAGGAGGGTTTTGTGAAAAATTAGATTTCCCTTAGGAGGGGGTAACCCAATGGACATGAGTTTGAGTAAACTCTGGGAGACAGTGAAGGACAGGGAAGCGTGGCATGCTGCAGTCCATAGGGTCTCAAAGATTAGGACAGGACTTAGCAACTGAACAACAATAACAGCTGAGAGACTATCAGCTGCCAGGGCTGAGTATAAAGTTGGTAACAAACAAAAATGGCAGAAGAGAGGGAAAGGAAAACATATTTCTTCTGCATGACAGTTTTCCCTGAGTTGGGACTAACACTATTTATTTACTTTGCCTTCTTAAAACAACAAAGCCTAGAAGAAATGAGAGTAGAAAGTTGTTTATAAATCTTTCAGTGTGATGGATGTTTAAGTCCAGGCTCATACTGTCCTCATTTCTTATAAGAGTTACACCCAACTCTATTCAAAGCAGGTTATGTGTTAAAACAAAAAAAAATCTAGGTCCTACTATTCAAAACACTGTTATTTGTAAATATCTCATACCTTCAACTTTTGTTTTTAGTTTTAAATTAGATTTAACATGTAAAGAATTACTTTTGAGATACAGGAGAGATGTAATTCTTAACTCCAAATTGATTAACTTATCTGAGTTACCAAATGTTATGAGTCTTCAAGGGTTGTTTGTGCATATTTGTGTTAAAAACTTTTTAAAATTTAACATCATAATTTGCCTTCAAACACTAAAATATTTTACCACTTTGCATATAGTCTAAGAATCTTTTAACAGTTTACTCCAATTCCTCTTCTCTTAGCTTTTGTATTAGTACAGTCATATATTACACTTTCACATATGTTATAAAGTCCCAGTTACAGGTATTACTTTAGTTTGTACAGTCAATAGTCTTTGGGAGAGATTTAAAAAGCGGGGGGTGGGGGGGAGCCTCCTTCACAGTTACCCACATAATTATCATCCTCAGTGATTTTGTTCTTTTGGATAGAGACAGATTTTTATCTAGTATCATTTTCCATCTTTCTAAAGAACTTCACTTAATATTCTTTGCAATGTAGGTCTACTGGTGATGGATTATTTCAGTTTTGTCTGAAAAAAAAAATCATTACTTTGCCTCAGTTTTTGTTTGGATACAGAATTACAGGTTGAGATGTTCTGTTGTTCTGTACCTCAAAGATGCTGCTTCACTCTCTTTTGCTTGCATGTCCAACAAGCAGTCAGCTGCAGTTAATTTATCTTTGTGTCTTTTTTCCTTGGATTACTGTTAAGATTGTGTCCTTATCAAAAGTGGCTGTAAACAACTCGGCATCGGTACAGTTTTCTTCCTGTGTCTGGTGCTCAGGGTTCTCCTTGGATCTCTGAGGTTTAGAGTTTTCATAAACTTTGAAAACTCTTCAGCCATTATTTTTTCAAGAAAGCTTTCCTGTCTGCCTCTCCTCTCCTTTTGGTGCCACAACCACACACCCACTAGGCTGACTGAAGTCTCTCTCAACAGCTTACTGATGCTCTCTGTTCCTTTTATCCCCCCATATTTTCTTCTATATGTTTTATTTTGACCAGTTTCTATTGCTATGTCTTAAAGATCACTGATAACTGCCAAATCTGCTGAGAATTCCACTCAATGATTTTAATCTCAAATACTGAACTTTTATAGAAGTTCAATTTTAAAATATCTTTCAAGTTTTTCCTCTATATGTTCCTGGTTTACTGTCTTGTACAGAGAACATGATTTATAATAACTGTTTTAATGACCCTGTATAATAATTCTATCATCTTTGCCATTTCTGGGTAGTTGTGGGTCACGTTTTCTTGCTTCTTTTCTTTCCAGTTTTTACTGGATGCCAGACATCATGAATTTCATTTGGTCTAAATAAAGGTGCTTTTCAGTTCAGTCGCTCAGTGGTGTCCAACTCTTTGCGACCCCATGAATCACAGCACGCCAGGCCTCCCTGTCTATCACCAACTCCCGGAGTTCACCCAAACTCATGTGCATCAAGTTGGTGATGTCATCCAGCCAGCTCATCCGCTGTTGTCCCCTTCTCCTCCTGCCCCCAATCCCTCCCAGCATCAGGGTCTTTTCCAATGAGTCAACTCTTTGCATGAGGTGGCCAAAATACTGGAGTTTCAGCCTCAGCATCAGTCCTTTCAGTGAACACCTAGGACTGGTCTCCTTTAGGATGGACTGGTTGGATCTCCTTGTAGTCCAAGGGACTCTCAAGAGTCTTCTCCAACACCACAGTTCAAAAGCATCAATTCTTCGGCACTGAGCTTTATTCACAGTCCAACTCTCACATCCATACATGACCAATGGAAAAACCATAGCCTTGACTAGACGGACCTTTGTTGGCAAAGTAATGTCTCTGCTTTTCAATATGCTATCTAGGTTGGTCCTAACTTTCCTTCCAAGGAGTAAGTGTCTTTTAATTTCATGGCTGCAGTCACCATCTGTAGTGATTCTGGAGCCCAAAAAAATAAAGTCTGAGACTGTTTCCACTGTTTCCCCATCTATTTCCCATGAAGTGATGGGACCAGATGCTATGATCTTCGTTTTCTGAATGTTGAGCTTTAAGCCAACTTTTTCACTCTCCACTTTCACTTTCATCAAGAGGCTTTTGAGTTCCTCTTCACTTTCTGCCAGAAGGGTGGTGTCATCTGCATATCTGAGGTTATTGATATTTTTCCCGGCAATCTTGATTCCAGCTTGTGCTTCCTCCAGCCCAGCGTTTCTCATGATGTACTCTGCATAGAAGTTAAATAAGCAGGGTGACAATATACAGCCTTGATGTACTCCTTTTCCTATTTGGAACCAATCTGTTGTTCCATGTCCAGTTCTAACTGTTGCTTCCTGACCTGCATAGAGGTTTCTCAAGAGGCAGGTCAGGTGGTCTGGTATTCCCATCTCTTTCAGAATTTTCCAGTTTATTGTGATCCACACAGTCAAAAGCTTTGGCATAGTCAATAAAGCAGAAATAGATGTTTTTCTGGAACTCTCTTGCTTTTTTGATGATCCAGCAGATGTTGACAACTTGATCTCTGGTTCCTCTGCCTTTTCTAAAACCAGCTTGAACATCTGGAAGTTCACGGTTCACATATTTGCTGAAGCCTGGCTAGGAGAATTTTGAGCATTACTTTACTAGCATGTGATATGAGTGCAATTGTGGGGTAGTTTGAGCATTCTTTGGCATTGCCTTTCTTTGGGATTGGAATGAAAACGGACCTGTTCCAGTCCTGTGACCACTGCTGAGTTTTCCAAATTTGCTGGCATATTGAGTGCAGCACTTTCACAGCATCATCTTTCAGGATTTGAAATAGCTCAACTGGAATTCCATCACCTTCACTAGCTTTGTTTGTAGTGATATTTTCTAAGGCCCTCTTGACTTCACATTCCAGGATGTCTGGCTCTAGGTGACTGATCACACCATTGTGATAATCTGGGTCATGAAGATCTTTTTTGTTCTTCTGTGTATCCTTGCCACCTGTTCTTAATATCTTCTGCTTCTGTTAGGTCCATACCATTTCTGTCCTTTATCAACAGAAAAAGGACAGAAATCTTATCCTTTATCCCATCTTTGCATGAAAGGTTCCTTTGGTATCTCTAATTTTCTTGAAGAGATCTCTAGTCTTTCCCATTCTGTTGTTTTCCTCTATTTCTTTGCATTGATCGCTGAGGAAGGCTTTCTTATCTCTTCTTGCTATTCTTTGGAACTCTGCATTCAAATGGGAATATCTTTCCTTTTCTCCTTTGCTTTTCACTTCTCTTCTTTTCACAGCTATTTGTAAGGCCTCCTCAGACAGCCATTTTGCTTTTTGCATTTCTTTTCCATGGGGATGGTCTTGCTCCCTGTCTCCTGTACAATGTCACGAACCTCCACCCATAGTTCATCATGTTCTCTGTCTATCAGATCTAGTTCGTTAAATCTATTTCTCACTTCCACGAATATTAGGTCCATGAATCAAGGCAAATTGGAAGTAGTCAAACAGGAGATGGCAAGAGTGAACGTCGACATTCTAGGAATCAGCTAACTAAAATGGACTGGAATGGGTGAATTTACCTTAGATGACCATTATATCTACTACTGTGGGCAGGAACCCCTTAGAAGAAATGGAGTAGCCATCATGGTCATCAAAAGAGTCTGAAATGCAGTACTTGGATGCAATCTCAAAAATGACAGAATGATCTCTGTTTGTTTCCAAGGCAAACCATTCAATATCATGGTGATCCAAGCCTATGCCCCAATCAGTAACGCTGAAGAAGCTGAAGCTGAATGGTTCTATGAAGACCTACAAGACCTTTTAGAAGTAACACCCAAAAAAGTTGTCCTTTTCATTATAGGGGACTGGAATGCAAAAGTAGGAAGTTAAGAAATACCTGGAGTAACAGGCAAATTTGGCCTTGGAGTACGGAATCAAGCAGGGCAAAGGCTAATAGAGTTTTGCCAAGAGAACGCACTGGTCATAGCAAACATCCTCTTCCAACAACACAAGAGAAGACTCTACACATGGACATCATCAGATGGTCAACACAGAAATCAGACTGATTATATTCTTTGCAGCCAAAGATGGAGAAGCTCTATATAGGCAGCAAAAAACAAGATCGGGAGCTGACTGTGGTTCAGATCATGAACTCCTTATTGCCAAATTCAGACTTAAATTGAAGGTACTTTTATACTCCCTTAAATAGCTTTATTTTCTTTAAATATCCCTTTAAATGTCTGCTCTAAGATGCATTAGTTGAAAAGAGTTGGATCCTTTAGTTTCTGATTTGAAGCTTTGCTGGATGAGACGAAAAGACACCTAGGCATATGCTCTTTCAGACTGGTCTCCATAGCATTTTTTGGGGTCTGTCTCCTCAGGCAAGGGAAGCAAAAGCAAAAACAAGTGTGAGTACATTAAACTAAAAAGCTTCTGCCTAGGGAAGCAACATAACTGCACATCAGTAGATGATTCATCTACTGATGTGCAGTTAGGTGTGTGTGTATATATATATATATACACACACACACACACAATGGAATATTACTCAACCATAAGAAGAATGAAATCTTGCCAATCCCAACAACATGATGGACCTAGAGAATAGTATGCAAATGAAATAAGTCAGAAAAAAAGGAATACTGTGTGATTTCACTTATTTTTACTTCTCTTGATTTTGCATATCTTTTGTCTGTTTATCTATTGGGATCATGGTAGATGTTTACAGTAATATGAATAATCCATAAAGATTATTATTAACCGTTGATCATATTATTTGTCTATTTTTCTAATGTTAGGTTCTTTTCACTTAGAGAAAAGTGCTGGTTGGACTCAGAACCTCTAGAATCCGGTTCTGCATCTTTCAGTCAGTAGCTGTAATAATTTGTAATCTCTCTGAGTGTCAATGTCTTCACCTGTAAAGACAGCATTGTTAAATAATATTTAAGAGCTCTTTCAGTTCTAAGATTTTAAGAATAACAGTAATTTCAGAGTGGTTCTAATACTTAAATTAGTCTAATGAATTTTTCTTTGAGACAGTGATAGGTGTATAGCTGTGATTCTACACAACACAAAAACATAAGCTAATATACTTCGCTTATGAAATATTTTTGAATGACTGAAATGTATATCCAGTCACTCAAATTAAAAAATCTGGTAATCTTTTTGGATTCATCTATGTCTATCAACCCTCATATATTTAAGATACCACCAAGTCCTTGAAAATCTATTCTATATTATTCTCTTTTCTTGCCATTTCTAGTCTAATCATGGCCCTTAGAATCCTGAGTAAACAAAAGAACAATAATAATGGCAGAAGCTAACAATGACTGAGTCTTATTGTTGGAACTATTTCAGGTGCTTTAAACGTATTATCTTATATCAACTTCACAAGAATTCTGGGTGATAAGTAGTAGAATTATGTCCTCATTTATACAGGAGAAAATTTATGAACCTGTAAGTGACAGAACCAATATTTAAAATAGGGTCTCTACCCTTCAGAAATATTTACAAGGTGTAACACCTCTGCTATACATCTTGGGACACTCAAAGATCAATCAGACTTTGAGCCTATCTTCAAAAAGAATGCAGGGTAATGAAATATCTTCTTCAATTAAAAAAAAAAAAATCTAGACCAGTGTAAAGAGTAAAGAGCCTCAAGAAGTAAACATTTAAAAAGTGCAAGGGTAGTTTAGGTATGAAGTGAAAGGATCTGGGAATATAAGAGAGTTAAGCTAAGGGTTAAGTGACAACAGCCACGGATTTAGGAGAGGTAGACAAGTTCAAATAAACAGCAGGATAAAGGAAGAATGATAGGAAAACAGGGAGTAAGTAGGAAGAGCAGCAGGAAGAAGAAATGTACTCCCCACACTCGGGTGGGACCATCTGTGTGAGACTGTTGCACTCATGAAAGGACTTGGGGCATTCCTCACCTCAACACTTAGGTTGTGGCTCCACGGTAACTTCAACAACCTTCTAAGATACTTCTAAGCAACTCTATTCCCATCCCAAATGAGAACTACTCAAGTTTTTGTGTAGGAGAGAGAAGTTGGAATCCTCAGTATCAGCCATAGTTCTTACTTAATTCACTAGCCAAAGAAAAAGCATTGAAGGTTTTGAACAAAGGAATGATATGGCCCTAAATAAACTTCTGGATAATTACCCCTGGCTGCAGAGTCGGACACGACTGAAGCCACTTAGCAGCAGCAGCAGCAGCTATGTGTATTGAACTGGTTTAAATTTAGATAGAAGGTAAAGTGAGGTAGGAGAATACTGACAGATAGTGCTAAGAGCCATGGGTAGAAATGAGGCACTCAACAAGAGAAACTTTATTTCATTATTTCACTGCCATAGACATTTTCATCTACTCAGCACTTTTGTGGACCAAGAATTGTGCTGAGTGCTTTACTTTCTCATTTATCCTCACAGGCCTCAAAAAGCCTCCCAAACTTTGTGTGACCTTAAAAAAGTTATGAAAAGCAAAGAACCACTTCTCTTAATCCCATTTTTTAGATAAGTATACTGAAGTGCAAAGAAGAAATAAGCCCAAGGACATGATTAATAAGTGGAAATGTCAGGATCAGGAATCCTGATTGTTAGACGAAGGCAAATGCAGGACATACAATCTGGATTGCAATCTTGGCTTTGTCACTTATCAATTATATGATTCTGGGAAAATAACTTAAAAAACCCCCATGCTTCAGGTTTGTCCCTTTGAAAAATAGGAGTAGTAATAGAATTTGTATTTTATGGGTTTTAGAAAGAACTGAGATAATGCTCATATGGTACTTACCATACCTAGCTAACAATAAGTATACAATAAATGCCTGTTGCTGTGGTCATCATCATTATCATTTTGAGTCCTCAGGTATGCTGCTGCTGCTGCTGCTGCTGCTGCTAAGTCGCTTCAGTTGTGTCCAACTCTGTGCGACCCCATAGACGGCAGCCGACCAGGCTTCCCCGTCCCTGGGATTCTCCATGCAAGAGTACTGGGGTGGGTTGCCATTTCCTTCTCCAAAGCATGAAAGTGAAAAGTGAAAAGTGAAAGTGAAATCGCTCAGTCGTGTCTGACTCTTCCCGACCCCATGGACTGCAGCCCACCAGGCTCCTCTGCCCATGGGATTTTCCAGGCAAGAGTACTGGAGTGGGGTGCCATTGCCTTCTCCAGTCCTTAGGTATAAGCTCCTAGAATTCTTATACATTACCTAGTATCCTTCCTCAATTTGTGTTTTTTATGAAAAAATTCAGTCAAACCTATAAGAACACTATTTCTGGAAATATTCTTTTTTAACTTACAGAATGACTAGGAGACCTTTGAATCCATTTTACTAGTGTTAAAAAATAGAAACTAAAGTCAGATTATGCTAAGAAACTGACTCAGAAACAAAATAAAACATCCACCACAAAACAATTCTTGCTCAGAAATAGAAGACTACATGGAAGACTGCTTACAGAGTTGTTTTAGGTTAGTGAAATTATTCCTATGACAAATATATACATGTCACTGATTACTGAACCCAAAGCCTTGTTTTTGTTTGTTCTTTTGTGTCTTAATTCTTAGTGATATCAGTAACTTTCTAACTTAGCTATTTAAGAATTAAAATGAGATAATGAATGCAATAACACAGCATAGTACCTGCCACATAAGTGAAGTTGCTCAGTCATGTCCGACTCTTTGCGACCCCATGGACTACAGGCCACCAGGTCCCTCCATCCATGGGATTCTCCAGGCAAGAACACTGGAGTGGGTTGCCATTTCCTTCTCCACCTGCCACATGGTAAGCAGTTAATGCCTATTATCTATCTATTGCCATCACCAGCATCACTACTGGGAACATCTGATTCTTGAGAATTTTAAGATAAATATTCATTTTAAATGTCTTCTCAATTATATGATTTCTGCTAAAACTGTATCACAAAGTACTAACAAAAATCAATCAGCTAATAAAATATCCATTTGATATTTATTTGATGTTTATTATATTTTATATAGAAAGTTAACATGTAGATTTCTATATACCTAATTCATTCAGTTTATTGCAAAAGTCTTATGTATATCTCTAGCAATAAGAAGTTTTATAACTAAAGGCACATTTCATTTAAAAAATATTTCTTTAATTTGTTTCAGTTCAGTTCAGTTCAGTTGCTCAGTCATGTCCAACTCTTTGTGACCCCATGAATTGCAGCACGCCAGGCTTCCCTGTCCATTACCAACTCCCGGAGTTTACTCAAACTCATGGCCATAGAGTCGGTGATGCCATCCAGCCATCTCATCCTCTGTTGTCCCCTTTTCCTCCTGCCCCCAATCCCTCCCAGCATCAGAGTCTTTTCCAATGAGTCAACTCTTTGCATGAGGTGGCCAAAGTATTGGAGTTTCAGCTTTAGCATCAGTTTAAATGGTTTCATTTCCCAGAGAACAGTAAACAGGGGAATTTACCATGAGAGTGTCAGAATGTCAGCATAATTCATAATCAGTTTGTAATCCAGGAGTATTTTTTACAACTTTAAGAAGATAAAATTGACAGATAACATTATATAAGTTCAACTTGTACTATGTGATGATTTAATATATATTAAATATATATACACTGTGAAACAACCACCATCAGTAAGAGTAGTTACCACATTCTTTCTCTCACATACTTAACAATTTCTGTGTGTGTAGTTGAGGACATTTAAAATTTACTCTCTTGGTATCTTTCAAGTATACAATGTTAACTACAGCATATCAGATCTCCAGAACTTGTTCACCTTATGACTAGAAGTTTAAACCCTTGGACCACCACCACCCATCCCCCTCTACTCCCTTCTAAAAGAACATCATTGCTTTTGAAGCTTGAAAAATGATTATTTTAAGATTATTAAACATAACAGGCAAATTGAGCATACACTTTGGACTTTGCTTTTTTACTTTTAAGACATCATGATATTTTACGTAGATTTTATAGTGAAACAGCCTATAAGAAACTACAGTACTGTAGTTAAGAATCAGAAGGCTTGGGTTGCAACTTAAAATGTACAGCAAGTTAGTTAACTTGAGACAAATAAAGGTTGATTTCCACTATTTTTCATTTTCAAATGGTAGACACTGTTTACTTTCAAAATACCTTTAGATTATGGAACTACCAAAAGCAGTGCAGATAGAAGAAATAAGATTTTAAAAAGTATCCAAAATAACAAAACATATTTGTTTCTATAAAAATGGCATATGGCTTTTTATTAAGCTTCTGGGAAATATAATTTTTTAAGAAGGAAAAACAAAGCTTAGTGTCTGAACAATATTTCTCAAAGCATGGGCTATGGACTCCTTTAAGTTCCTAGAGACCCTATCAGTGAGACGGGTACCTATAAGTGTGACCTTAAAGTCAACACTAACATTGCAATAAAGCTAAGACATAATTTGTCTTTTTCACTATGTTGACAATTGACTGATAGTGTAAAAGCAACGGGGTTACTTTAGCAGGAACACAACTACAGCAGTAGTGCTCCACCATACCGTTACAGAGTAAAAAATGAATCAAGTAACAGTTCCACATAAGAATGTTCTTGATGAAACAGCAAAAATTATTCATTTTATTAAATCTTCACCAGTAAATAGATATCTGTTTAATATGCAGTATGATGAAACGGGAATTGTCCACAAAGCACCTGTGCTACAAAAGAATGCTAGCTGTCTTGAGGGAAAGCAGATACACAGCTGAAGTGCATGTTTTACTAGCTTATTTCTCCATAAAATTTTTTAATTTGAAAGACTGATTGACAGAGCTATGGTTATTAAGAACTGGGTATTTCACAAATATTTTCTCTAAAATAAACTGTCCCTTAAAGAAAACAACTGAAAGAATTAATTGCCAATAAGGAAATTTAAACTTTCAAGAAAAATTGGTAGCTTCCCAACATTTAGACTTTTCTAATGAGATGAGTAGTAACATTTAAAAATATGCATTTTGGGGCTCAAGTTATTCTATATGGGATCACCAACTCCGGGGACATCAGTTTGAGCAAACTCCAACAGATAGTGAAGGACAGGGAAGCCTGGCGTGCTCCAAGTCCATGGGGTGGCAAAGAGTTGAACACAACTGAGTGACTGATCAGTATGCATTCAGTGCATGCACACGGGCTCTTACAATGCTTCTAGGAGATGTCCCAGGGACTATCCAGTGACCTCTGTCTTGAGGGATACCAAGAGAATCACTACTTAATCTGCTGGACCAACTTATGATGGGTTAGAAGATCATGCCAGAGATATGCCAGGCATCAGATCTTTTATCTGGCTCAGAGTCAGAGAGGATCTCCTTCCTGAAGTCAGCCCACACTTAAAATTTTACACCCAGGTGATAGAGAGTAGGTAAGGCAGGTGAGAAACAAAATGCTATCATTTGCTATATTTTATCCCAGACAGGACCATTTTTGAACACAGAAACATTAAGACCTCTTCCTAAGAATTTATATAATTTTTACATTCCCAGTTCACTCTAGGGCTTTGGCATGAAGAACTACATCAAGCCTTTTAGTTAACTTAGAAGCTTGTGTGGAGCCTGTTCTACCTGTGTGGGTACCTGAGGCCATATGAACAGGACAGGTAAGAGATCAATGCTGTCGGAGACACTAGCACTTCATCCATCCTCCCATCTACCAATAATACTTACTGAGAACCTACTAAGTACCAGGCATGCTATTGTCATAACCATAACAAAAATATGCATTCTGATGTTATATAATAAAATGAAAAACATCTATTTCTGCTTTATCGACTATGCTAAAGCCTTTGATTGTGTGGATCACAATAAACTGTGGAAAATTCTGAAAGAGATGGGAATACCAGACCACCTGACCTGCCTCTTGAGAAATCTGTATGCAGGTCAGGAAGCAACAGTTAGAACTGGACATGGAACAACAGACTGGCTCCAAATAGGAAAAGGAGTATGTCAAGGCTGTATATTGTCACCCTGCTTATTTAACTTCTATGCAGAGTACATCATAAGAAATGCTGGGCTGGAGGAAGCACAAGCTGGAATCAAGATTGCCAGGAGTAATATCAATAACCTCAGATATGCAGATGACACCATCCTTATGGAAGACAGTGAAGAGGAACTAAAGAGCCTCTTGATGAAAGTGAAAGAGGAGAGTGAAAAAGTTGGCTTAAAGCTCAACATTCAGAAAACGAAGATCATGGCATCTGGTCCCATCAGTTCATGGCAAATAGATGGGGCAACAGTGGGAATAGTGGCTGACTTTATTTCTCTGGGCTCCAAAATCACTGCAGATGGTGACTGCAGCCATGAAATTAAAAGACGCTTACTCCTTGGAAGGAAAGTTAGGACCAACCTAGACAGCATATTAAAAAGCAGAGACATTACTTTGCCAACAAAGGTCCGTCTAGTCAGGGCTATGGTTTTTCCATTGGTCATGTATGGATGTGAGAGTTGGACTGTGAAGAAAGCTGAGCACTGAAGAATTGATGCTTTTGAACTCTGGTGCTGGAGAAGACTCTTGAGAGTCCCTGGACTGCAAGGAGATCCAACCAGTCCATCCTAAAGGAGACCAGTCCTGGGTGTTCATTAGAAGGACTGATGCTGAGGCTGAAACTTCAATACTTTGGCCACCTTATGCAAAGAGTTCATTCATTGGAAAAGACCCTGATACTGGGAGGGACTGGGGGCAGGAGGAGAAGGGGACAGCAGAGGATGAGATGGTTGGATGGCATCACCGACTTGATGCACATGAGTCTGAGTGAACTCCGGGAGTTGGCGATGGACAGGGAGGCCTGGCATGCTGTGATTCCTGGGGTCGCAAAGAGTCGGACATGACTGAGTGACTGAACTGAACTGAACTGAACTGAACATGTTACAGGAGCAAAAGAAAACTAATACAGTGGTAATGTCATTTCTCATCCACAACTGGTTGAGAGAGATTTAGCATAAAGTTAATAGAAAGTTTCAGCTTCAAGTACTTTTGCCTGCATAAGACATTAAACCTAATTTTATATTTGTAATTTGTTCTTTCTAAAAAGGGCCAAATTCGGATCCCCAGAAACCTATATCCTCCCCTTGAAGAATGGTAAAGACAATATTACAGGAACTTCCCCATTAGAAATACATTCAAATTCCACAGGTTCACAATATAGTCTAAGATTATTTGGGGAAAAGGCAAAGTAGAGTTCATGTGAATATGTGTTCCATGAGAAGAGAGACGCTATATGGAAAAAAAAATGAAAAAGATGGCAAATTATCTTCAGAAACAGCTTACAAAAACTAAATGAATGACTGAAAAAACTACTAAATTATTGCAAGAAAAATCATTACAGCAGAAGTGATGTTTTCAAGTGATTATATACAGAATCAGAATTACCTATATGTTGACAGAAAGAGTTCAGACTCATTTCTTTCCAAATGGCTGAAATTCCAAAAGAACAGAAAAAGACATTCCTGGGTCACTTTTAGATAGAAATTAGTCATATCATAGAGAAACTGAGACTTGCAATCAATTACTAATAAGTGAAGAAAAAAACTAGAAACTGTCTTGCTTGTGAGTGTTGCTTTAACTATCTGTTTCAACTCATCTCAATTAACAGGCATTTATTTCTCACAGAGCAGTATGGGTTACCACTGGAGGTCAGCCTTGGGCTTTTCCCCAGGTCAACAAAGACATCAATGAAAGACAAGAAAGGGAGGTGAAGGTCAATTGCACAGTCTAAACCTCTCATTCTGCAGATGGAGATACTAAGTTGTAAGAGTTCTAAGATAATAAAGAAATGCTGGCTTATGAGGGATTAACTACAGTTGCAATCTATACTATTTAATTGATTTTTCCAAATTTTCAGTGGGTGAATAGACAATCTCCAATACAAAGAATTCCCAAATGATTTATGTGGATATACCCTCATCAACATTAGACAAATCCAAATTAAAGGACATTCTACTCCTGACTACTGCTCCTCAAGACAGGTCATCAAAAACAAGTAAAATATGAGAAACTGTCATAGTCTAAGGAGTCTTTGGACACATAACTAAATGTACTGTGGTATCCTTGACGGACGCCAGGAACAGAAACAAGACATTAGTAAAATCTTCTTAGTGAAAAATAGGGAAATCTGAGTAAAGAATATATTTTAGTTAATAATAATAATTATAAATAAACCAGTATTTAAATTGGTTCATAAGCTGTGACAAATGTCCATACTAGGGACATTTTTTGTTGAAAATAGAGAAATTTAGTGCAGGGTATATGGAAACTATATTTGCAACTTTTCTGTACATCTAAAACTATTTTAAAATATAAAAATTATTTTTAAAGATCTATACATTCCAAAAATCAGTAAAACTTTTAAGCAATTTATTAGTATCTGATTTTTTCTGTTTTGGCTGCCAGGAAATTAAGAGCCCAATCCGAGGTTCAGTCCTTGTGGCTCAAATTTATGTTGTGTTTTTGTTTCTCTGGTGTTACTTTAAGAAATCTTTATATTTCACTATTATTTGTATGCATTTTTAAAGATCCTGATTTATATTTACTAGGTAAAAAATTAAAGTTTCAAAGGAATACGTAGCTTCCAGGCCCCCATCTCAAATTTCTGAACCCTGCACCATTCCTAGATGTCCTTTCATTGTTGCTGTTCAGTCTCTCAGCTGAATCTGACTCTTTGCAACCCCACAGACTGTAGCCCACCAGGTTCCTATGAGGACTTCCCAGGAAAGAACAGTGGAGTGGGTTGCCATTTCCTTCTCCAGGGGATCTTCCCGATCCAGGGATCGAATCTATGTCTCCTGCTTGGCAGGCAAATTCTTTACCACTGAGCCAACAGGGAAGCCCCAGTAGATGTCTTAACATTCTATTGCATGGAGTGAAATATCAAATGAGCACCTCCTCAACTCCCAAATCCGTATTATTAAACTTTTAAATCTTATATATGTGACCATCCATTCTATCTTTCCTTCTGCTACATTAGAAGAGGTGTCAACTCCTCTACCTTTTTCTCATGAGATATTATTTTCTTGTTATTTTAGGAATGTTACACTATTGATTTTCCCTTCTTATCACAACATATTTCAACCTTTCTTCCAACTGAATCTTTCTCACTGACATTTAAACATACTTGTCTTTTCCATACTTAAAAATAGAATCAAAAAGCACAAATAATAGTCTTCTCTTGAACTTCTAAAATGACAATAGTTCAACATTTTTATTTGGGGGCATATATGAAAATAGTGAGCTGAGTATTTGAGAGTTCAAGTAGGTGCAAAGTGAAGGGAGATTCCAAACTGTGGTCTTTGAATTCAAGTAGAGCTGACACCTATAAGCAAACATGTAGCAGGAGAGTCACTTCCTTTTGTCGTACAATTTAAAAGAGCTGGGGAAAAAATTATCTAGAGCCCTATCTTTCCTCTAAAACATGTGCTGAGACAAACCAGCCCATTTATCATAGTTTTATTCTCAAAGAATAATACTGAATTAGCGAGAACCTGTTTTCCTAGGACTTTCCTCCTTCTATACGTCCTTTCAAGCAAATGCAGTTAGCCCAATAGTGGCCTTCCTCCTCTTCCCTAAACCGGTGCTTCAGGTTTGGATTCTCATTGTCTGGAGCTGCCACTGGTCTCCCAGCCAATCCACCTCCCAGTATACTCTGATGATGTCATGCTCTTGTTTTAGATCCGTCAGGGGCTTACTATACAATAAAAGGTACATTTTATATAAGAACAAATAAGGCCTGTATAAACAAGTTTTTGCTTAATTCTCCCTGTTGAAACACTCATATTCATACCAGTTAGGTCACTGAACTAACAGCACTTTTAACCACTATGTTCTCAAAGCGGGGGGTGGGGGAATAGTTTGGTTCTGATACCGATTAGTTATACAATCTGGTACAAATCATAGGGCTTTCTTGACATTTATTTCCATACCAGTACAGTTTAAGAAAGAGCCCCAAACTCACAGGGTTACTGAAGGACTAAAGGAGTTAAACTACCTATAACACTTAGACCACTTGGCACATGGTGAGCACCCAGTCAGTGTTAGCTGGTGTTACAGACACTGGGCAGCCACGTCAGTACTCCAGTAATAGACATTCTGTCACTAATAGGGATCACTGCTGCTAGTCGATTTTTGTGTCCTCCAAAGCTGTGTTACTAAGTGGTCAAATGTTTTTAAGTCAGGTTTACTGGCAGGTAATTTGCTGGTAATAAAAGTCACTTTTTAAAATACAACAGTTAATTGTCTTTGATGAGTGTCTATAGTTGTGTAACGACTGCCACAAGCAAGATACAGAATCCTTCAGTCTTCCCAGTGCACTTTAAGGTCTTCCAATGGTGCATTACTGAATGGGCCAATTTTTATAAAGAAAGGTATAAAGGCACCTATGGCACATTTGCTGAAGTCCAGGAATCTTGAAAAAGGGTAGAAGGAAGATTATTTGATTTAGGTTTTGGTGTTTATTTTATATATCTCTATACTCTGTGAGAGGGTTTTTAGTCATTTTCTACAGAAAACCTTTGATGAAAAGCCAAAGGTCTAGAAATAAGCAATTTTAAAATGTATGAAATCTTAGATGAGAATTATATACATTCCCATGGCTCTGATGTTAATATTTTTTTAAAGTTGATTCTTCCATGTAAAAGTAATTGAAAGTCCAAAAGTCTGCTTGTTAGAAAAGTACAGACTGTCAGATATGAAACCAAGGAAATCACTGACTCTCAGTTATTTTGAACAGCTAGCTCTTTTTATCATATTTTTACTCAGAAGAGATAATAATTAGCTATAACCTATTTTCCTAGAGCTTTCTTTCACCTTACAGATGAATACCATGAGGAATAAGGTATTAAAAGGACAGTGTTGGAAATTCAAGAGAAATATGTAAGAAAGAGAGAGATTTCAAGATCAGAGAGAAGGCATATAACTTAGCACAGACAGGAAGAAATATAAACACAGAACAGACAAGGAAGCCTAGGGAGAAGCACAGATGAGAGGGAAAAGAAGTCTTTAGATAGAGCTGTAGCTAAGGGACCTTCATCTTATCTGACCAGTTTGATTATAACTTTTTTTTTAACTGTAATTTTATCATGCTTCATCAACAGCTGGATACACTGCTTTATGGGGTTCTTAATTCCTTAAATAGGTGTGGAGGAGTCAAATACAACAAATAAGAGGAAATTTCTTGGCGAACAGTAACCTTATTTTGGTGGAAATATCCATTATTTTAGAAATCTGAAGAAATACAGACTAAGTACTATTTATTTTATGATCATTAAAGTTAACTTTTTGGGTAAATAATATTTTCCTTTAAAAAAAATTTAGAGCTGTCAGAGTATAAGAAAAGGTACTGAAGCAGGCATGGAACAGGTTACTAAGTGAGTCATTGCCAGAGACTGAAAAGAAAGGAGAGCTAAGGAAGTGCCTAAAACCAAGTGGTTAAGTGGAGGAGGAAGAGGAGGAAGGCGAGTAGGCAAAGGAAGAAATGCTCAATTAGTCTTAGAAGTTGTCTACATTCCTCGCCAGGATCTGCAGTGTGTGGATCAAAGAACCTCCACCTTCAGATCCCCAATGATGTGGTTCCATTCTTTACCCCTAAAAATATGGTTTTTATTTTGCTACAAAAGTTTTCTTTACTCTAAAACACTGATTTGAAAATGAGCATGTGTTACTCCTTACATACACTCCCTTGGTAAGTAGGCTTAATAAGATGATTACTTGCTATTCAGGAATAACGGAGTAATTACTGCAGCCATATGAACACAACTCAGGGCAGTCTTAGCCCTCTCACCCTTCTATTTAGTCCATTTTAAAAGTGTGTCCTTTAAAAAAATTTTTTTTAATTTTATATGTGTGTGTATATATATATAGAGAGAGAGAATTGTAGCTTCTGGAAACAATAGGTGATATTATATGCTACAGCAATTTCAAATCCTAACTGAAATAAACTGATACTGTAATAGAACATAATATATTGTTATGTTAGAATAAAAGAAAATATAACTATAATATTTGTGTTTGAAGATCACATACCTCCTATCAATGTGTGAGTACAGTTGATAGGTTCAGTCTAAAATGAATCTGAGCTTCAAAGCACACCTGTAAAGAGTTACTCTTTAGCTTAGCTTATTTTCAGTTACTCTCTACTGCCTAAATTACTTAAAACATTACAGTCTAGTATTCAAAGCTTTCAATATATACCCAGCCTGTCTCCATCAAACATACGGTTAATCATCAATTTCTTCCAGTTTCTTTTGATATATATGTGTCATGTTCTGTGCTAAGTTCCTTCAATCATGTCCAACTATGTGACCCCATGGACTGTAGCCCTCCAGGCTCCTCTGTTCATGGGATTCTCCAGGCAAGAATACTGGAGTGAACCGCCATGCCCTCCTTCAGGGGATCTGCCTAACCCAGGGATCAAACCCGTGTCTTTTTCATCTCCTGCACTGACAGGCAGGTTCTTTACTACTGGCACCACCTGGGAAGTCCTGTATGCGGCATACATCTTTGCTATTTCTATGAACAGAAATAGGACTTCCTGTGAATTAAGGAATTCATTTACTAATTCATACTACAAGCATTTATTCAGCATCAAATTCTATTCTGTGCTCAGTACTTTCCTTGGGTTTTATTATCTCCACCTTAGAACACTGCAGTATTGTCTGAATCAGTGAGTACTGAGAAGAGAAGACTTATTCTTCCCAGTGTCTTCATATGCAACACTGCACTCGCCAGAGTAAATTGCCCATATTTGGACCAATAACTAGGTCAGGGAGATTGATATGATAACTAACCAGGCCTTTGTCTCATATCTACCCCGAAATGGGAATCCCTATCAAAACCATATAAAGTATTACTAGGAGAATGTTGTTTGGCCAAAGGAAGGGGAGTTCTATTAGCAGATGAGAGTTAGAAATGCTGAGTAAAGACAATACTTGTCCCTATAACAGCACTGAACGACCTGCAAAATTATACAGCGTAGAACTTTTTAGGATATGTTCAAAGTATTGAGGAGAGAAAAGATTGCTTTCTGAGGACTATCCTAACTTTGAATACCAGGTGACCCTGAAGTCTCTGTGGCTTAGGCTGTCAGTTGTACCCCAATATTCATTATCTTCTTCTTTCATGATAAAATGCTTTTTATAGCAGGGCATATGGTCTTGTATTAGAAAGACTACATTTCCAGCCTCTCTTACAGCCAGGTGTGACCACATGACTAATTTTGGGCAAATGGTAAGTAATGAATGCAACTAGTTATGTGCATGGATAAGTTTGTACATATGTATACATGCATGTATATATATATATATGTTTATATGTACAGTCATATATCACTAGTTATATAGGTATCAATATATATTGATCTAGTTCCAATTATTCTTCACCTCTGAATATATGAGCACCAGAATAGGAAATTCGAAACTTAACCTGTTTTCTTTAATGCTGTTACCCTAGTACCATAACAGCATTTGACACATAGGAAGGATTCAATATTTACTGAGTACACAAGGCAGGTCACGCTTCTCTATTTAAACCCAACTTCTCTATGAAGCCAGATCTCTGACCACCTAGTTTTCTCCTTATTCTGAGTGGTTATTACAGCACTAGTTTTAAAGAGAGCTTATTTGACACTTTTTGTTTACTGCTCTGAGCTCTTAGTTATAAATGTATGCTTTATTTTACATGCACATTATAAAATCCTAGAGGGCAGGGGCCACAGTATGTTTATTTTTCATACCTCTATCTGTTTGTAGCCAATGTGTCTGGTATAGAGTAATCCCTCAATGAATACTGCTGAAAAAGACTAGGACAATAGTTCAATAGTGCCTCAGGAAAACTTGGTGCATTCACTGGACTTCTGGTCAGGAAATCTATATGGGATAAATATCAGAATGGCTGGAAAATTAAATTTTTTCTTGCTTTCTTGATGTTTACGATCTACCTTGAAGTAACTACAGTGTGTTTCTTTCTAAGAATAAGCTTTTTATTGGGAGAAAATTATACTATTTTTAACACTGACAAGGTCTAACTTATTGAAACAGGTGTGATAGCTAAGTGTACCTAAGAAGTCCTTCCCTTGGAGAGAATAGATAGTAATATACTTAAAATCATTTCCAGGTCTACAGTTGAAGAAATTCAAGGTATTTCCTCACAGGGCCTCATGTCCATTTAAGGCTCTGCTTGAATCCATATTTTACTGGGCTTGGGTTTATCGCCTGGTTACAAGTGGTCCATCCAGATGCCTCTGAAGGGAAACAAATACTCAGCATAGTAATGCTAATGGAAAGACACCACAAGCGTGTTACCCAAAACCCCTATGTCCTTTTCTAATGAGAAAGGTTACAGAAATACGTGAACTCTGAAATGGCCTCTCCCATTCATGTCCACCTCAAGACAGGAAGCACTGAGACAGACCCAGAACATCAACATCCTCTCCCAAACCAGCCTTAGTTCCTGCTTTCAAACCCTACCTCCACTCACATGTGTTCTCAAGGTACATTTGCCTTTGTTTTGCTCATTTTGCCTAAAGTTCTACTCCAGAAAACATCTGCTATAACATCACCACTCAAAGTCCATTCTCCTCTTCTTTACTTCTAAGTTCCAAGTTCTAACGACCTCTAGCAATCCTTAGGTTAGTCAAGTATGTCTTGTAAAAATTTTACACCGTTGACTAAAAAATTCAGAATTGCCATTCCTAAAATGAATCAACTCCAAAGCAGATGATTTCCAAGTTTAAACAATAATAATAATAATACCAAAAAACAACCGCTGTCACCACTCCTAGGGCATATACTCAAATCACTGCTCAAAAAAGTCCAGGCTATTACATCCTATTTTACAACAAACTGTAAAAATACCCAAGTAAACTATATTAGGTATGTGTAATGAGTCATATTACAATATTTTTCTATACCATCATTATTTCTATAGAGGACTCAAAATACCTAATATTTTAGAATGGTGGGATAAAGATACTGGTGATTTTACTAATTTATATTTACAGAAAAAAAAACATTACTTACTTGATTACCTGTAATTTCCCAACGTTCTACCATTACCCTAAAAAATCACAACCTTCTCTCAACTGAATCAGTTGTGTCAAGTCTGCAGCAAGTTGAGAGGACTACTGGTCCAGGAAGAAGGCAGTAGTGAAACTTTAGGAAAAACAGTTTTAAAGGAAAAGCAGAGATGGCATTATAAGGCACAAAGTGTAAAAAATTAAATTATATACCAGGTATTATGTATTGGTGAGAGTTGGGATCGGAGTAGAGAGAGAGAAGACATAGAGATTTAGCAACAATAAAAAACCTGAGCAAATAAAAAGTATGTGGCAATGATTAACTTTAGGGAAAACAGAAGAATATAGGAGAGGAAATATAATCATATTATAGTCTTTATGACAAAAACAATTCATAATGACTTTAAAAACATAAAAATATTGGGAAAATGTAGGAGTGGAAGAGAAGTGTAAAAGAGATGGAATCTTCACCTACAGTAAAAGAAAATGAATAGGTAATACTAAAATAAGTAAATTAAGAGATGTGGTGGTGGTTTAGTCACTAAGTTGTGTCCAACTCTTGCGACCCCATGGACTGTAGCTCATCAGGCTCCTCTGTCCATGGGATTTCCCAGGCAAGAATACTGGAGTGGATTGCCATTTCCTTCTCCAGAGGATCTTCCCAACCCAGGAATAGAACCCAGGTCTCCCACATTGCAGGCAGATTCTTTACCTACTGAGTAATGAGGGAAGCCCCAGAGATGTTAGTCTATTCATTTTATTCAGAAAGATGGAGATAAATACCAGAAGAAAAAGCTTATAGAGTTAAAAATGGCTGCTGCTGCTGCTAAGTCGCTTCAGTTGTGTCTGACTCTGTGCGACCCCATAGACTGCAGCCCACCAGGCTCCCCCATCCCTTGGATTCTCCAGGCAAGAACACTGGAGTGGGTTGCCATTTCCTTCTCCAGTGCATGAAAGTGAAAAGTGAAAGTGAAGTCACTCAGTCGTGTCCGACTCTGTGCAACTCCATGGACTGTGCAGCCTACCAGGCTCCTCCATCCATGGGATTTTCCAAGCAAGAGTACTGGATGCTAATATACTGACACTATCATGATATATGTAGTTTAGCAACATTTGGTTGTTAAAATTCATGCACTACTTTGAGAAAAAATTAGCATTACATTAAAAAATTAACCATTTCAAGTAAACAGGCCAGTTTTAGTATCTTATCTATACTGTTTATAATTCTATAGACTTCAGATAGATTATTCAGCTTTCATCTCAGCTTAAATCATGTAATACTTTGAAATTCTGTACAAATTATCTTTTTTATGGTATATTGTGTGTGTATGTGTGTGACTGCAACTAGAATAAAATGTTTAAAAAGTATCCTCCAGGCCAGAATACAGGAGTTGGTAGCCTTTCCCTTCTCCAGGGGATCTTCCCAACCCAGGAATCAAACCCAGGTCTCCTGCATTGCAGATTCTTTACCCACTGAGCCACTAGGGAAGCCCAAGAATACTGGAGTGGGTAGCCTATCCCTTCTCCAGAGGATTTTCACGACCCAGGAATCAAACCAAGGTCTTCTGCATTGCAGGCAGATTCTTTAAATGCTGAGCCACCAGGGAAGACCTTAAAAAAAGTAGATTTTTTTGTTTTATTTCTTATCAACTCCTTATAATGTCCTGAATACCAAGAGCTTTAGGAATACTTAAGATGATGTTTAGTTTCCTTTTATTATCATATAAAATGGTCTGCATTACTAGCCCATAAACAGACCTAGATAAATTAAAGTTAACTCTGTGTTTAGTCATTGTCTCCTTCAAAAGTTTCCTGACACTGCTACGAGTAGTTAAAGTAGCTCCCTTGTTAATTCTTCTTTCATGGACATTATATTACTAATAACCACTTTTATACAATTGGACCTTTATGGGACATAGACCACCTTATGAAAAGGTAAAGAATCTTCTAAACAGTAAACCAATTTTGCCCTGCTAAATATTAGAAAAGAAACCATGGATGAATCGTAGAGATCTATTTTTGGAGAAAAATTAGAACGGTACATTTAGATTTCATTATGAAGTTATCTCGGAGGTGAATTTCCAACCTCATGTGAATGACAGTGAACTAAGATATAAGAAACCAAATAACATTCCTATTGTACCAGTGCTATAGAGCCAGATGTTATCATAGAGACACGAACTACGGAATGTAGAAGGACATGTACTTTGTAATGTGGAATTGATTGTGGCTTTTTGAATAATGGCTTCCCTGATAATTCAAATAGTAAAGAAGCCGCCGGCAATGCAGGAGACCCCGGTTTGATTCCTGGGTTGGGAAGATCTGCTGGAGAAAGCATAGGCTACCCACTCCAGTATTCTTGGGCTTCCCCTGTGGCTCAGCTGGTAAAGAATCCACCTGTGGAAAACCTGGGTTCGATCCCTGGGTTGGGAAGATCACCTGGAGAAGGGAAAGGCTGTTTAGTCCATGGGGTCACAAAGAGTTGGACACAACTGAGGGCCTTTCACTTTTGCTTACTACATGTTTATTTTTCTTGCATATTTTCTCAGCCTGTCATATATGCATAGAAAAATAAGAAAAGGTTAATTTACAATGAAGAAACTGCATATTCTGGGAACTAGAAATCATGGAAGTCATAACATTTGAAGGAAACAGTGAAAATCAAAGTGTACAAATACACACTGTTTGACCACTAGGCAGGAAGTACATTTTTAGAGCAAAAATACTGGATTGTAATCAGCTGGTCATTTTATTACCTGAAAGGCTTCTCTATTAGCTATATACTTGAAAGTTGCAAGAGAGTTCCAGAAAAACATCTATTTCTGCTTTATTGACTATGCCAAAGCCTTTGACTGTGTGGATCACAATAAACTGTGGAAAATTCTGAAAGAGATGGGAATACCAGACCACCTGACCTGCCTCTTGAGAAACCTGCATGCAGGTCAGGAAGCAACAGTTAGAACTGGACATGAAACAACAGACTGGTTCCAAATAGGAAAAGGAGTACGTCAAGGCCATATACTGTCACCCTGCTTATTTAACTTCTATGCAGAGTACATCATGAGAAACGCTGGGGCTGGAAGAAGCACCAGCTGGAATCAAGATTGCAGGGAGAAATATCAACAACCTCAGATATGCAGATAACACCATCCTTATGGAAGAAAGTGAAGAGGAACTAAAAAGCCTCTTGATGAAAGTGAAAGAGGAGAGTGAAAAAGTTGGCTTAAAGCTCAACATTCAGAAAATGAAGATCATGGCATCTGGTCCCATCACTTCATGGGAAATAGATGGGGAAACAGTGGAAATAGTGTCAGACTTTATTTTTCTGGGCTCCAAAATCACCACAGATGGTGACAGCAGCCACGAAATTAAAAGACGCTTACTCCTTGGAAGGAAAGTTAGGACCAACCTAGACAGCATATTAAAAAACAGAGACATTACTTTGCCAACAAAGGTCCGTCTAGTCAAGGCTATGGTTTTTCCTGTGGTCAGGCATGGATGTGAGATTTGGACTGTGAAGAAAGCTGAGCACCGAAGAATTGATGCTTTTGAACTGTGGTGTTGGAGAAGACTCTTGAGAGTCCCTGGACTGCAAGGAGATCCAACCAGTCCATTCTAAAGGAGATTGGCCCTGGGTGTTCTTTGGAAGGAATGATGCTAAAGCTGAAACTCTAGTACTTTGGCCACCTCATGCGAAGAGCTGACTGATTGGAAAAGACCCTGATGCTGGGAGGGATTGGGGGCAGGAGGAGAAGGGGAAGACAGAGGATGAGATGGCTAGATGGCATCACCAACTCGATGGATGTGAGTTTGAGTGAACTCCGGGAGCTGGTGATGGACAAGGAGGCCTGGCGTGCTGCAATTCATGGGGTCACAAGAGATGGACATGACTGAGCGACTGAACTGAACTGAAAGTTTTATTATATGTTAGTTGTATAAGTAAACATAATATTAAATCTTGGTTCTAGCAATAATCCTTAGATTGGTTCACTGTTTTCCTTTCGATTTTCAAAGACCTATCCATCTTTCTTCCTCTTTGTTTATACTGTAGATATGTTTCCTCTAGGAACAAAATCACCTTTTCATGCTCCTGAATAGTTTTTAAAACTAATGTTTCAAGTGAAACCTTGTAAAACATTTTTTGAAAATATTAACACCATTAAAAGTAAGCAGGGAAAACAAAATAATAATGAGAGCAGAAATCAATGAAATTGAAAATAGGAAATCCAAAAATGAAAACAAATAAAACCAAGAGTTGATTCTTTAAAAATTTCAGTAAAGTTGACAACCCTCTAAGCCAGGCTAACCAAAAAACCAAAAACTAAAAAACAAACAAAAAACCCAAAGACAGGAATCAAATTACTAACATCAGAAATGCAAGAGGGGACATAACTACAGCTCCTACATAAACTGAAAGAATAATAAAGAAATACTATGTCCAGCCCATACCATTTGAAGGAAACAAACCAATTCCTTGAAAGACAGACTCTAACAAAACTCATATAAGAAGCAACAGAGGATCTGAATAGGCCTACAAGTTATTAAAAGAAGTTGAATCCATAATTAATCAACTTCAAAAATAGAAAGTTTCAGGTCTAGATGGGTCACTGGTGAATTCTACCAGATATTTAAAGAAGAAATTATACCAATTCTTTACAATATCTTTATGTATCAGATATGAGTTGTGTTACTCATTTATGAATAGAAAAATATTCTAGTTCATGGAAGATCTTTTTTTTAATACTGAAATTTCACAGACATACCTTACTGAGGCGGTGGAAAGGAACGAACTGTCTTCCCTCATTGGAGTTTGTACTTCTTTTTTTTCCAATTGTGGTAGAACACACATAAAATAAATTTTACCATACTAATCATTTTGCAGTGCACTGCTTATACTGTATTTCAGTATACTGTCTGTACTTTTTTAACATCATCTCCAAGAAGGAATAAAGGGCGACAGACATATTTTTAAAACAGCAAAACCAATCCTAGCTTGTTTATGGAACTGTGAGAAAAGACTTGACATTCAGGAAAGAGTTGTTAGTAATCTAACTCTGAGTGGGCCTTATTTACTAAAATCAGATCCTACCAATAGATTTTAGAAATAGGTAGGTAAATAGTTAGCAACCAATTGCTAAGTTCTATAAATTCCTAAAACATATCAGAAATCCATGAGTTAGATTTCACATGACAGATTCTGTCACATGAAAGGTTCATAAAATTGGCACAAATAATATAACAGTTTGTTTCCAACCTAAGTTGCTTCAAGGATTTCACTGAAAATGCCATGGGGAAAATTTTTTGCTCTGCTTAGTTTCATATCATATATTTATATTCTTATGTATTGTCTACAATATATTGGGGGAAAAAGTCAATATTTTGAAGAGTATATAGCTTTATAGTCCTTTTAAAAGATACTGAGCAAACAAATCATGGGTGGTAAAAGATGATGCAGTTAAGAGAATCTTTATGAAAGATAACAGCTTTTATCATTTTTAAATAATTTCTTAAAAAGGTGATTGAGACTAATGTAACAGATATAGTACAGCAACTGTGGTAGAATGAAAAAAGCACTGACTTGAAAGATTTAAATACTCTGATTCACCATTTTTTAGTGATGTGTGTATGCTGTCAGGCAGGTCCCTTACTGTCTCTGAGCCCCAATGTCTTAATCTGTAAGGTGGTGATAATGCTCACATCTGGTTCACAGAGTGGTTGTTAATAACATGCTTGAAGATACACAAGTTAACTTACATGAAAATACCTGGCACACTTGCTTAGTATCAAGAGGCTCTCAGGGAACACCTCCTCCTTCCCTTCCTTCTTAATAAACAACACTTAAGAGACTTCTGCGTCTAACTTATGACAAAAATATAAGCAATGCCATTTTCATAGATAAACAGGTTCTTCATTACAGATTTTATAAAATAATTACTGTAAGTACAGATGTGATTATAGCAGTAGGGAAACAAAAAGCAAAGAAACAGTATCTTGAGAAGCATCTAACAAGCAGCTTTCTTTGTTTCATGTTGACATGCTTTGTGGTTACAATGCAGGCTTCCAATGAACACTGGATCAAAATTAAAATTCTAGGCAGGCATTCAAGTTTTTTGATTATGTCCATTCTTCACTCAGCATGGGAAACAAATGCTTTAGAAGCTATTTTTTGAAGCTATTCCCACTGTACTCTTACAAAGTTCATTTCCAAAAGGGGCCCCGTCCCTGTAATGGATCTGAGTAAGGGAAAGCTACACCAGGTTTTGTGCACTGTACTTTAAAAACTGCAGCAGGGCAATAAAATCATGCTTTTAACAGTGACTTTTCTGGGCCTGGGCCACAGCAATTCCGCAAAGGTGCATATGAATTATGGGAAAAGAGAACAAGCAAATTTCAAAAATAAACAACACCAATCCAAAATGATTTATATACATATTTTGAATAAACTTAAATATAGAATAATTAGCAGAAAGCATTTAATTATTGTTTTTTCTATTATCAATGTAAAGTTGGCACAAATGCAGTAAGCCTAATCAAAATCAGGTAAGAGTTACCTCTGTGGCTTTGTTTGATGGTTCCAGGCCAGTCATATTTGCTACTATTAACTGATGTAAGAGTTGAACTTGAGCCACACTTAGGAAGAAGTCCAGGTTTGTGGTTATATTCACTTCCAAGGAATGGCCACACACTAAAATCTCCTGAAGGAAAAAAAGGTTTAATATAGATAAAGAAGCATGATGGCATTATATGATAATTTATCATTCCTACTTATTTGAGCTTTATGAATGTTGATGAATTCTCCTGGGACTCAAGTTCATATGTTAATGAGAATAGCAGATATGGTGAGCACAGTTACTTGACACAGTTTAGTGGATTAAATTAATAAACATTTATGAGGGCCTGTTGTGCAGCAGGCCATGTGCTAGTTACAGGGAAACCCACTATAATAAGAATTTTTCACCATTTCATATGCATTTGGCTTTTCACATCTCAAACTAATATCATTATTTCAATATGTAGGCAGTGATGTATGTAATTCTTTAGCATAATCTTGTTCATCCTCTCAAACGGACATATACTTAGCATTTCATAAGCACCATGCAGCATACTAGAGTGCTAGGAACATCAGAGAGAGTGAGACTAGTGTTGAAGGGCAATCTGCCTTTGAGAAGATTACAATCTAGGTGGGCAGACAGGCAAATTATAGGCACCAATTACAGTCACAGGTGGTATGGTCTGAGTATTCTCCAAAGGATCCATTCCAAATGATTCATAACAAAATGGAGCGCTGAAGCCAAAACCAGCTAGACTAATTAATTTCACTTCTTTAACCTGCTAAAATCTTGGCAGTATTAGGCAGATGTCCACTTAACTTAACTGATGCTGTTCTGCATAACAGTCACTTGAACATCTACTGTTGGAAAACCATTCAGCGAAGGAAAACAGAAATGAAAACCAATTCAGAAGTTTCACTTAATAAGCAGAAGCCCTGCCTCTTGTCATGAAGTGCATGCGGACAATGTTCAAATGCTTGGAAATGTCCAACAAACCTTCTCTTTATTAGTGTCATCCAAGAGAACGGATTTAAGGAGACTTATGATGGGTCCAAATACAAACTACACAGCTTAGAGCAGCTTTTAATAAAGCCATAAAGAACAGCATGTCGGAAATGATCCTCCCCCTCTTTTTTTAGTTAAATAAACTTTCTCTCCAGAAGTTTCCAGATTTTATTCATTATAGTTAGAATTCTTATTTTATTCCTTAAGTAATGATGAAAGCAATACACTTGTGTATTTTAAACAAATTGTGTTACTAAGTAACTGAAAGATATTAGTAGACTTACTTAATTTTTATACAATTTTTGTGGATATAAAGATATCCTGTCTAACCTAACTTTCCCTAGTAGGCTCAGTCATGTCTGACTCTTTGCAACCCTATGGACTTTGGAGCTTGCTAGGCTCCTACTCCATGGGATTTTCCCATCAAGAATACTGGAGTGGGTTATGTTCCCTTCTCCAGGAGATCTTCCAGACCCAGGGATCGAACCAGCATCTCTTGTGTCTCCTGAATTGCAGGAGGACTCTCTAACTCTGAGCCACTGGCTTTCCTTATTAGGGTTATTACAAAGATCAAATAAGATAACACAAAATACTGTTCTTTAAAGACTCAGAGAAGGATGTAAACTTTTGTCTCCTTAAAATAATAATACATTTAATTTGTACATATTTCCAAAGTTTTCATAACAACCGCTTATAACTCTATGAATGATCAAAAATTTATAGTTATCAGCATAACAAATTATGTTATAAATTAACATAACATAAAAAACATAACATTAAACATAAAGGATCCCATTATTATTACATTTCTATTCTAGGCATAGAGGCAAAATACAGCACAGTGATTAGACTTCAAGCCTGGCTCCATTAGTAACTGGTTAGTAATGTTGGTCAAATTACTTAATTTCTTTTGATCTCAGTTTCCTCATCTATAAAATATGTATACTCATAATGCTGAGAAGAGTAAATAAGGTAATTCGTGTAGAGCTCTCCTTGTAAGGTAATCCATGTTTCCGGGAGCCAGCGTGAGGAACTCCGCCATGGCAAAGGTCATGAGGAAGGAGGCTCCGCATACGCAAAGGCGGGATCAAGCCTCAGGAGTCCCCCTGGAAATTCTCGAGCATCTACCCCCCAAAACCAGAGTCTGCCTACTTTACTGCTTTGTGCTCTCACCTACACCTCTGACTTTATGGAGGGCTGTCCTGGGCGTGACAAGAGTGTTTTAGTTCACAACTGTGAGAGGCATGAGATGTTCTAAACTGTCTGAATACAGATTCCTTTGAGGAGTTAAAAGATTGATTAGAAATTGTATTGGTGAAGGGTTTTTCACTTGTTGGGCCAATGTTTGCTGCTAAGTTTCCATATCCCTTACCTGCTGTGTCCCTGGCAGTGTATTGATTAATATAATTGGTGTAAGTAGTAGCTTTAATGTTTATAACCTTGGACCCTTGAGTTAATTCTTTTCTTGTTATAGCCCACTACACCTTTGCCCTATAGGAATGCAACTTTATCTAATGCTTTTGGAGGGTGGCACCTGACTTTTCACCTTTAGAGAAAAATTAGTTTCTTAAAATGTTAACAGGCCTCTTGGCCAGAAGATGATGCAAATCACCTAAACTTTTGCATATGATAAGTTTGCAGGAAGAAAGCCTGGCTTGCTGCATGACTCTACCCCTTCCCCCATTATCCTCTATGCATAACTTAAGGTATAAAAACTACTTTGGAAAATAAAGTGCGGGCCTTGTTCACCGAAGCTTGGTCTCCCCATGTCATTCTTTCTCTCACCTTCTGGCTGAATTATTCAGCCTCTTTTCTCCACTAAATTTTCTCACTGAGCTATCCTTATTCTATTACTCTTTATATCCTTAATTAACATTTAATTAAGCAACTGTTTCCTGATCCTCGCCGACACCGTCCCCGCTTCAAATTCCCTGGATCCACTGGGGCTGGACCCCAGCACCATGTGAGAATGCTTAGTAATCTGTCAGTATTATTGCTACTTTTATTAGAAAGAGGTTGTGCAGATCAAGAGTATATGGCTGGGAACCAGACCAGTTGGGTGCATACCATGTTCTGCTTCTACTTGTGAAAATTTAGACAGGTTAACTCTCCATGCTTTAGTTTCCTCATCTACAAAATGAGGACAGTAAGAGATGCTAATGCTGCTGCTGCTAAGTCACTTCAGTCGTGTCCGACTCTGTGCGACCCCATAGACGGCAGCCCACCAGGCTTCCCCGTCCCTGGGATTCTCCAGGCAAGAACACTGGTGTGGGCTGCCATTTCCTTCTCCAATGCATGAAAGTGAAAAGTGAAAGTGAAGTCGCTCAGTCGTGTCCGACTCTTAGCGACCCCATGGACTGCAGCCTACCAGGCTCCCCCATTCATGGGATTTTCCAGGCAAGAGTACTGGAGTGGGGTGCCATTGCCTTCTCCAAGAGATGCTAATAGGATTTCTAATAAATGAGTTATTACATGAAAAAAGAAAATAACAGTTAAAGTTGCTCAGTCATGTCCAGACTCTTTGCGACACCTGGACTATAGGCCTCCAGGCTCCTCTATCCATGGAATTCTCCAGGCAGGAATACTGGAGTGGGTAGCCACTTCCTTCTCCAGGGGATCTTCCTGACTCAGGGATAGGACCCTGGTCTCCAGCATTGTAGGCAGACTCCTTACCGTCTAAGCCAACAGGGAAGCCCAAATATTACATGAAAGCAATACATAAACAGTACTATAAAATGAAAGTCGCTCAGTCGTGTCTGACTCTTTTTGATCCCATGGACTATACAGTCCATGGAATTCTCTAGGCCAGGATACTGGAGTGGGTAGCCTTTCCCATCTCCAGGGGATCTTCCCAACCCAGGGAATGAACCCAGGTCTCCTGCATTGCAGGCTGATTCTTTACCAGCTGAGCCATAAGAGAAGTCCAAGAATACTGGTGTGGATAGCCTATCCCTTCTCCAGGGGATCTTCCCGACCCAGGAATCTAATTGGGGTCTCCTGCATTGTAGATGGATTCTTTATCAACTGAGTTATCAGGGAAGCCCTAAACAGTACAAAAAGTGCTCAATAATTATTAGATAAAATAATAACATTAATAATAAGCTAATCTGATATCCTGTGCATGGAAACTATGAAAACTCTAAACACACAAAGAAAAGATGCTCCAATATTCAGACTGAAAAAAAACCTAAATTAAGTTCTAACCTCAGTGTGCACATTTTCCGGAGAAATTATTTTGGTGAAAATGATGGCAGGTGCTCCAGTTATTCGTACAGAAAAATCTGTTAAAATGGGAGTCAAAATTGCTCTTCTTTCTTGATGCCGCCGTATGCTAAAAGATAAAGTAAAAAATAATTAGCCATTTCATTTTTAAGGATAATTTTCATTAAATTTGTACAAGTTTCTGTACTACAAACATGTATGCCAAAATTTCATTATGTTGAGTGTGTCTATTTGTGTATTTTATAGTCATAGTTTTGTAAAGTCAATTCCTAACTTCAGAGGCATAAAAGGAAAAAAAAAGTAATCAAAAAATTCAGATGTAATCAGTCAATTTCCATTAGTACTATCCTGCGCATGTGCATACTAAGTCACTTCAGTTGTGTCCAGCTCTTTGCAACCCTATGGACTGTAGCCTGCCAGGCTCTCTGTCCATGGGACTATGCAGGCAAGCATACTGGAGTGGGTGCCATGCCCTCCTCCAGGAGATCTTCCCGACGCAGGGACCGAACCTGTGTCTCTTACATCTCCTGCACTGGTAGGCAGGAAACCCAGTAGTATTCTAGGATCTTTCAATAAATTGCTTTTTCTACTTTTAATTCCTTTGGTTTCTACAAATAGTTTAGTATCTCTTTTGTTAAAAAAATACTCTTATTCTTTTGTGATCATTTTTAATTTCCTAGTTTTAATATTTCTGGCATTCTATTTGACAGCTGCCTCCTTTTCAGTTTCTTTAGTTTCACAAGCATGTTCATTTAACCTTTGACTTTTCTTTTTTAAACTCTAAGAACCATCTGAGTTCATAGATTATAGCTTTCTGTGTGTGTCTGTGTGTGCTCAGATGTGTCCAACTCTTTGCAACCCCACAGACTGCAGCTCACCAGGCTCCTCTGTTCATGGAATTTTCCAGACAAGAACACTGGAGTGGGTTGCCATTTCCTACTTTAGAGGATCTTCCTGACTCAGGGATCAAACACACCTCCTGTGTCTCCTGCACTGGCAGGCAGGTTCTTTCTCACTGCACCACCTGGGAAGCCCTATGAATGCCTTTACAGTTTGTGAAATGCTTTTTGTGACTTTGGTCCTGAATTCTTCGCCACAGCAATCCTGTACATGAAGTAAGGACCACTATTAGCTCCACATCACCTATTGGAACAAAGGTTCCACAGTTATAGGTCTGCAGGGCAAATTTATACAGAGCAGCATTTGACCTCTATTTTAATTTTTCTTTATACATTCTTATCTTTTGAACAGTTATCTAGCACACTATTTCTATACTACATTAAAAATTGCTAATTGCTAATAATTTTAAATATTATTGAGAAATCAAAACTTGTGCTAGTACAGATTTTCAAGTTTATTGCAGTTTTTTCAAGTTATTTATTCATATTCTTAGTTATCATTTTATGAGATAAAACAGTTCCATGTTTTACTAGCAAGTCACACCTCAAAAGTTACTGGAACCATTAATTTTATATTCTTTATAAGTATGCCCCTATTAGTCTCTGCTGCTGCTGCTGCTGCTAAGGTGCTTCAGTCGTGTCTGACTCTGTGAGACCCCATAGATGGCAGCCCACCAGGCTCCGCCGTCCCTGGGATTCTCCAGGCAAGAACACTGGAGTGGGTTGCCATTTCCTCCTCCAATGCATGAAAGTGAAAAGTGAAAGGGAAGTCGCTCTGTCGTGTCCAACTCCTAGCAAGCCACCCCATGGACTGCAGCCTACCAGGCTCCTCCGTCCATGGGATTTTCCAGGCCAAAAGTACTGGAGTGGGGTGCCACTGCCTTCTCTGCTATTAGTCTCTATTATTATAAAATAATCAAGGTGAGATCAGAGAATTGGCATAAGTTATCTCATGAAAAAGCACAGATAAAACTCAAGTCTGTCTACATCTTTTTCTACCAGAGTAGTCTAGAGAGTACTTGCATCTTTTGTTGAACTGGGCAATGGGCAGAGCTTTATTTGCTCTTTGCCAAAAAAGCAAATCAGATTATCTGGTTCTGTGACACATAAGTACTGGATTTCAAGAAAGTCAATTTTAAAGAATTAAGAGATCTGGTGAATAGAGGGTAGCAGGAAGAAGTATTAAAATCTGAATACAGAGGAAGAGTTGAGATCCTAAGAGACACCACAATTATAGCTTAATAGCTCAAATTCCATAAAATGACCAATGTGAGAAACATGTAACATCGGATGTGCTCTCATAGGGGAATGCTAAAATATATGATATATTAAAAATACCTTAAAATGGAAAAGGTGGCAGGGAACCAAATGAAAGCAAACTTTAACTGAAGCACTGATGGGGGAGTGCTTCTTCATATTCTAATTATTTCCCATTGTGTGAATTAAATCAGTAACACAACATATGAAAGACCTATGACGTTAGAAAGTTTAAAAAAAGTTTAATAAGTCAATGGTCATAAAACTAGAACTTTACTGGTATATAGAGTGCTAACTTTTCTTTTGTATTATCTCTGGTAAATATCTGAGTTAAGGATACATATTTTTTAAATCATAAAACTTTTTTTATAGATTCAAATATTTTCAAGGATAAATTCAAAAGAAGGAAAAAAATACACGCTGCAGAAATAACTGCAACAAGAATTATATTATGCTAATACTTTACTAGACAATAGTCTAGGGTTTAAAATAACAAGAGGGAAGTAAAACTCAAAGTATTAACTGACATCATTAATGACTTTAGGGTCTTAGCTACTCTCAGTAAGCCAAGGGAATAGATCCACCCCCCAACAACCCGCACCTCAGAAATAGATTTTTAATGGTCATATGGAGACCACAGGCTAATCCTTACATCCCTGACAGGCAAGGATTTTGAGATGAGAGGTCAACTTAGATCTGGGGCCCCTAAAAGGCCAGAAAAACAACTTCCAATCAGAAATAGAAAAGAACAAGGAAGTCTGCCTGTTTTGGAAAGAGAACTTATTGAAAAAACAGAGATCTTTCTCTTTTCAACTTAAAAATAAAAATAATTAGAAAATGAAAAATAATGGGAAATATCCCATGTGTGTTTGGAAGCTGTAATTTATATTATGTGTGTTGGTCCAGGAATACCAATATTAAGTTATTTATATAAAAGTGGCATCAGACCTTTGATAACCCCAGGGCATCAGTCAGAAATAGATACAAGTCTCTTTGGAAAACATGCTTTCAAACTGACAAAAAGGATTCTAAGGAACAAAGACCACTGAAGATAAACTCCTAAATACAGATTTCATATATACTTCAAAATCATTTTTTTATTAGCAAGAATAGAATTCAATCCCATTATCAAATTCATGATCAAGAACTTCTGATAAGGGAATTTCCACATGTCGACAATATAATAAATTTCTTTAAAATCATTAATGACATATAGGATGGAATGAACCACATGAGGGAAAAAAACCAAAGTATTAATCCCATAAAAGAAGGCAAAGCAGATTTGAAAAACAACCAAATAGAACATTCAGAAATAAAAATATAGTTACTAAAATTAAATATATAATAGATGGATAAATAGAATTTTAGATATAACTTTACAAATTAGTAAACTAGAAATACTACCAAAGATAGACAGACCAGAAAATACTTAAGACTTGTGGCAATCAACAGAGATAATCTATTTCAGTAGATATTCCTGAATATGAAAAACAGTACTATTCACACACATTTTTATAAACAATAAATATATATAACATACTTTTGGAGAAATTATTCATTATAATTTGATTCACTGTACCTATTTATACAGATTCCTCTCATTTTTAGAGAGTCACAAGGATAAATCATTTGACTAGTTAAGAGTTGCTGGAGAAGGCAATGGGAACCCACTCCAGTACTCTTGCCTGGAGAATCCCATGGACAGAGGAGCCTGGTAGGCTGCAGTTCATGGGGTCGCTAAGAGTCCGACACAACTGAGCGACTTCACTTTCACTTTTCACTTTTATGCATTGGAGAAGGAAATGGCAACCCACTCCAGTGTCTTGCCTGGAGAATCCCAGGGACGGGGGAGCCTGGTGGGCTGCTGTCTCTGGGGTCGCACAGAGTCGGACACGACTGAAGTGACTTAGCAGCAGCAGCAGCGGTTAAGAATTGAAGTCCATTTTAGTGTGTGTGGTGTTTTTTTTTTCCTTCCAGAGTAACATTTTCTGTTGAATTTCTAATGCAATTAAAATAAAATTATATGGTATATTACTATGATGATTATATTCAACTTAAATATTTTCTGACTTTTTGAGTACCTATTGCCTGGTAGTAACTATGCTTGTGTGTGTGTTCAGTTGCTCAGTTGTGTCCAACTCTTGGCAACCCCATGGACTGCAACCTGCTAGGCTCCTCTGTCCATGGAATTTTCCAGGCAAAAATACTGGAGTGGGTTTCCATTTCCTACTCTAGGGGATCTTCCTGATCCAGGAATCAAACCCACATCTCTTCTATCTCCTGTACTGGCAGATGGATTCTTTACCACTGTGCCACGTGGGAAACCCTATGACGGCCTTTACAGTTTGTGAAATGTCTTTTGTGACGTAGATACTGAATTCTTTACAGCAACCCTGTACGTGAAGTAAGAACCATGCTGCTGCTGCTGCTGCTGCTGCTGCTAAGTCGCTTCAGTCGTGTCTGACTCTGTGCAACCCCATAGTCGGAAGCCCACCAGGCTCCCCCGTCCCTGGGATTCTCCAGGCAGGAATACTGGAGTGGGTCGCCATTTCCTTCTCCAATGTGTTAAAGTGAAAAGTGAAAGGGAAGTCGCTCAGTTGTGTCCGACTCTTAGCGATCCCATGGACTGCAGCCTACCAGGCTCCGCCGTCCAGTTTTCCAGGCAAGAGGACTGGAGTGGGGTGCCATCACCTTCTCCATTATTAGCCCCAAATCACCTATGAGGAGATGAGTTTCAGGGACTGGGCTAAGGCCACTCAGTTGGAATAAAGGTTCCACAACTGGACCTCCAGGGCAAGTTGATACCAGTGACTACAGAAGAGTCAGGCTGAACAAGACAGATCTATGTCCTTTAATCTCTGTGCCACCTTTTCAAGTTGCCAAGGATATCTTCAGGTAGGAAATATCTGCTGGCTGTTGGGAAATACAAACCAGCTGCTTCTTCCTGCTGCACCAGGATCCCTTTTCCCTTCACACTCAGTTCCCAGGTACTTTAAGCAGCAGGAGAAAACATTCTCTCACATAAAGTCATGAAAAAGTTACAGGATTATTATAAAATCACACAAATCAAGAAGGTTTAGGTGATCCCAGGCATTAACCTATAAACTATGGGAATCAGACTAACTTCTAGCCTATAAATTTGCTTAGGCATTAGCTTGATATCCTCACAAATAAAGACATAAGTGATGGTTTTCAAGGTGAAGAGCAAAATCAAAGAAAATGCTTTCCTTCCACATTCCTGTTTATAATTTCTCAGGAACAATTTTGGAAAAAATCTGTTTGATCAATCATAAATCAAAATAGGCAAAGACTCCTATGAACATGTGGGTAATCACTTTTAAAAAATAAAAATGTAAGAGATCAAAATACAGACAGAACAGTCATGATCTCTCAGAATTAAGCCAAGTATTTATGCTTCAGGTACTTTAACATCAACACAAAGCTATACTTCCACACAGTCAATGCTACTAATCTTGTGAATCATAGAACTGAGTTTAAGAATGTGTCAAATTCAAATTCAGCCTGCTAAGAATTTTTTAAAAATCCAATGTGTGGGGGAAATAGTCCAAAGGGCAATACATGTAATTTGATATATGTTTATCAAAATACTCAAACAAATAAATGTGTTCTATTTCCTCACAATAAAGTCAGAAAGATAAATTACTCAAGGAAATAAAACACAGACAGTGAGAGGGCCAAATAAAAGTACTTGGTATAAACGATTTATTTTTTTTAATTGCAGCTTTCAAGTCTGTTCAAATTATATCTTTAAGTATTATAAACAAGAAAATCAGACTCACTTGGAGGATTTAGGCTTACTGACATTTTCAGGAAATTATAAGATAAACTTTCTATACCATCCCCCTACCCTGACTGCACCCCGACTCCAGACACCCTCAAAGTTCTAATCATCATGTACAACAGCACTGGTGATTTTAATGTGTAACCTGCACATCAGTATGGGATATTTTAGTTCTTAGCACTTCTTTTTCTCAGATTATAAAATAAGCTCAGATGTAGTAACAATGGTTGCTAAAAGAAAAAGAAAAAAAAGCCATTTAATAACAATGAACTTTAGCATAAGTGTAAGGGGTCAGAGAATTGAGTACAAGAAAAGTAGTTGGCTAAGAGGAAGCAAACCAGGGTTCCACACTTAGCTGTATTTTAAATGACATTGGACAAGTGAAGAATCTCCTCAAACTTAGTTTTCTGTAGTGCTTTTGTTCTATAGTGTGCTAAGAATAGTTCAGAGTTTAGAAAGAAGTTTGCATGAGAGTTGGAATGTGGAAGAGAAATAGATAATGGACAATATTCTCTGAAAGTTACACTGTTTTAAATAGTAGAGAAAACGTGATGCAGAAGTGCCAACAGATTTCAGCCTGCCCTCACTCTTTCCACCTTCAAGATGTTTTCCTGCCTTCTGGCTCTGCTGGGCAATAGCAACTGCAGGCTGAACTCCAGAAGCACGAGTAACAGCCTCCCACAGCCCTGTCTACCAGCCTTCAGTGGTCCCTGTAGCCACTAGACAAAGCTGGCTTCCCAGGCTTCCTGGAGTGCAACAAATTTGTTATCCAGGATACCCAGCTTCTTCTACAAATGGATAAGTTATTATTCCTAAAATAAATCCCCTCTGTTATAACACTTACAGTTATTGTTCTGACCTGATTGAACCCTGATATATTCTGTCAGCTAAAAAATTAAGGTTTTAAGAGCAAAATATCTACAAATTTTAAAATCTGATGATTCTTTATGCTTAACTTCCCTGCTTCTTTCTCCTGATCATACACACAGAAACACATTATGATTAAAAACAAAATGTGAGTAACATGTCAGGAGGAATTCCGAGTCAGGTGGAATAATGCATTATAAAGACTGTCATTTAATAATGGGTCGGGGGAGTAAATTAGTCTTTACTGTGTATCTTTTGAATTCTACTGGTAATACTTATTGAAAAACAAAAAATGTAATGACATTAAAGCTCTGTATTATATTTGTCAAGATTAATCAGCAGAACTAAACAATATCAGATATATCTTGTCTTTATTTGAATGAGTATCTCTCAGAAACACTCACATTCAGTCACCTGATTTGCTAGCTCTAGTTAATCATCTTGTAATTCAATTTCTCAGTTCATTCAAATCTTCACTAACTTCCTATTATGTGCCAAGCATGATACTCTGTGATTGGTATTTAGAAGTGAGAAAAACAGGGCAGGTTTTTAAACTGGAGTATCTTTCTTAGCTCAAACTGCTCCCTTCCTTCTCCTGTCATTCATGCTTTGTGGAAAAAAATTCATCATAAACATAGTGAAACCTTCCCTGAAAACCCACACATAGAGTTTCTTTCTTTTAATTTTCTATTTGTACCTACATCAATTTTAGAGTAATTTATCGTTGTATTTATGTGTTATGTCACATCTATCTGCCTAAGATGTCTTATGTGCATGAAATGTGTTTATCTAAATTTTTATGTGCCTTAGTTTAATCCTAAGTATCCTTTATTTATGTCTATCAGAATGGTTTCCACACTGTACTTGAATATTTAATTAACCAGTCTGTCTTTTTGATTGGGAGATGAGCTCTGTAAGGGATGGGCACATATCATGTTATTTTACTTTGTATCTTTAGTGTAAAAGATATTCCATGGTGTATACTTGATATTAAAATAGTCTTTAATTTCTGACAAAGGTGCAAAGACCATTCACTGGGGAAAGAACAATCTCCTCAACAAATGGTGCCGGAACAACTGGATATCCAATATGCAAATGAATAACTCTACTCTATACTCTATTAAAAAAAAAGCATTAAAATAACTGAATAACCGAATTATAAGCATTAAACCCATAAAACTCCTAGTATACTATAGGCATAAATCTTCATGATCTGGCTCAGATCAAGAAGGCAGAACAGAAGGATGTAGAGCTCACCTCTTCTCACAAATACATCAACAATACTTCTACATGTGAAACAACTATCACAGAATACCTACTGAATGCTGGCAAAAGATCTCATAAAAGCAAAGCTGCAAGAAACATCACTATGTAACCAGGAAGCACAAAGGAAAAATAAAGGAATCAGGACAGGACCTGCATTCCTGGAAGGGAGCTGTGGAAGAGGAAATTTCTGATCACCATGAGAACCTCCTGCATTGCCTAGGAATCAGCTAGGACAGAAAGGCAGCCTGAGAGGCTTAGAGGAGACAGTGTAGCAGCCAGAATGCCACAGCTACAACAGAAAGAGACCAGCACAGCTGGTCGTGGCTACCTTGTTCCGCTCCTAAGCCTCAGATGTGTGCTGGCTGGTGTGTGTGGGGACTAGGGTGCTAAAACTGTAGCTTCAGAAGACAGACCGGAGAAAAGACTGGGGTTAGCTGGACAGACACAGCCTGAGGGGCTGGAGTGTGGTCGAAGGTGCAACATTCTACGTCTGTCATTGCTAAGCTAAGCTAAGCTAAGTCAACCTAAGTCACTTCAGTCGTATCTGGCTCTGTGCAACCCCATAGACGGCAGCCCACCAGGCTCCCCCATCCCTGGGATTCTCCAGGCAAGAACACTGGAGTGGGCTGCCATTACCCTCTCCAATGCATGAAAGTGAAAAGTGAAAGTGAAGTCGCTCAGTCGTATCCGACCCTCAGAGACCCCATGGACTGCAGCCCACCAGGCTCCTCCGTCCATGGGATTTTCCCATGCTGATTCCCAGGGGCTGCATTATTTCAGGGGATTTACTCCATTGGTGGCTTTGAGACTGCAATGCCTGCACTACACCCAAGGGGATTAATAGCACTCTAGAGGCTGGGGATCAAACCCAATCTACGAGCAATGAATAGCAAACTAAATGACACAGAAAAATGATTAAGTTATCTAGAAGAGACAGAATAATGCAAATCACTCAATCAGAAATGCAGACAGAACAACAAGGCAAGAAAAAATGCCAGTTCAAGTATAATAGGGGTTCCAAAAAGAGAAGGGAGAGAAGGGGATCAAGCATGTATTTGAAAAAATTATCGGTGAAAAATTCCCAAACCTGGGGAAGTAAACAGATATTCATGTAAAGGAAGCACAGAGGGTCCCAAATAAGGGAACCTGAACAGATCCACACCATGACATATCATATTTAAAATGGCAGAAGTTATACAGAGAATTCTAAATGCAATAAGAGAAAAAAGAAGAGTTAGTTCCAAGGGAACCTCCATAAGACTATCAGCTAATTTCCTACAGAAATGTTGCAGGCTGGGAGGGAGTCATAAGATGTATTCAAACTTCTGAAAGGAAGGAACTTACAACCAAGAATACTTCACCCAGCAAAATTATCATTTAGAATAGAAGGAGAAAGAATTTCTCAGACAGGCAAAAGCTAAAAGACTAGATCAATATTAAACCTATCCTAAAAGAAATATTGAAAGGTTTTCTCTAAATGCAAAAGAAACAATAATCTATAGGACAGAGAGAATTACAATTAGAAAGTAAATCACTTAAATAAGCCAATACACAGATTTGAAAAACAAAACAAAACAAACTTGAGCAAGTGACAACTACAATGAACAGCAAAAGGGTAAACATGAAGATGTAAAAGATGATACCAAAGTCATAAAATGTGGGAGAAGTGAGTAGAAAAATGTAGATTTTTTTTCAGAATGTGTTTGAGTCTATGAGTATCAGTCTAAAGCAAACTATATACTATAAAATTACAGCAATAGTTTAACATATCTGAAAAACTGGGAAATCATAAATCAAAAACATACAATTGATTCACAAAAACCAAAAGGAAGAGAACGTAAGTATAGTTCAAAAGAAAATCATCAAACTGCAAAAGGAAAAACAAAAAGAAAGGAACAAAGAAGAAATATAAAATCAGCTAGAAAACAAGGTTAAACATGCCATAAATATATATCTATTAATAATTACCTCAAATGTCAATGGACTAAATGCTTCAATCAAAAGACACAGAGTGCCAGACTGGATAATGAAACAAGAGCCTGCGACATGCCACCTAAGAGAGACCCAATTAAAGGTGAAAGACACACACAGAGTGCTGACAGTGCTGAGATAGAAGAAGAAGGTTCATGAAAGTGGAAATCACAAGAAAGCAAGGGTAGCTATACTCATATCAGACCAAACAGACTTTAAAAATAAAATAAAATTAAAAAAACAAAACAAAAAACAAAACAAACAAAAAAAATAAATACAATGTAAATACTATGCAAATATTTGCTAAAAATAAAAAAATAAAACAAAGGCCATAGAGAAAGATAAAAAAGGACAGCACACAATGATAAAAGAATCGATACAAGAAGTAGATACATACTTGTAACATACACACACCCAATAAAGGAGCACCTAAATACATAAAACAAGTATTAATAGACATAAAAAAGAAATTAAGAATACAGTAATAGGAGAATTTAATATCTCACTGACATTAATGGACAGATCTTCCAGACACAAAAATCAATAAGGCAACAGAGGTTATAAATGACGAAACAGAACAGATAAACTTAAGTGATATTTTCAGGAAATTACATCCAAAAAACCTCAGAATATGCATTATTTTCAAGTGCACATGAAACATTCTGTAGGATGGATCACTTAGTAGGACACAAATTATAGGGCACAGAAAACTATTTCAAGTATCTTTTCTGTCCACATGGGTGTGAAACTAGAAATCAACGAGGGAAAGAGAAACAAGAAAGAAATGACAACAAGGAGACTAAACAACACACCACTAAAAAACTAATGGTCAATGATGAAAAGAAAAAGGAAATTTTTAAAAATACCTTGAGACAAATGACATTGAAAAAACAACCATTCAAAATCTATGCTTTCTTGCTTGCTAAGTTGCTTCAGTTGTGTCCAACTCTGTGCAACCCTATGAACCATAGCAAGCCAGGCTCCTCTGTCCATGGGATTCTCAGGCAAGAATACTGGAGTGGAGTGCCATACCCTCCTACAAGGGATCTTCCCAACCCAAGGATCAAACCCACATCTCTTCTGCCTCCTGCATTGGCAGGCAGGTTCTTTACCAATAATGCCACCTGGGAGGCCCATCAAAATCTATGGGATGCAGCAAAAACAGTTCTAAAAGGAAAGCTCATGTGTGCCTTCTTCAAAAACAAGTACATCTCAAATAAATATCCTAACCTATCACCTAAAACAATTTAAAAAAGGACAAACAAAAGCTAAAGTCAGCACAAGGGTGGAAATAATAAATATCAGGGAGGAAATAAATATAATGGAGATTTTAAAAAACAGAAAAAAAAATATGAATGAAACCAAAAGCTGGTTCTTTGAAAGCATAAAAAAAATTAACAGAGTCCTGGCCAGACTCATCAAGAAGAGAAGACCCAAATAAACAAAGTAAGAAATGAAAGAGGAGAGATAATAACCTATACCACAGAAATACAAAAAACCCTAAGAGCATACTATGAACAATTTAGAAGCCAGTAAGTTGGACAACCTAGGAGAAATGCAACAGGTCTGTAGATACACACAGCCCACCAAACCTGAATCACATAAGAAATAGATAATTGGAACAGACTGATCAATAGAAATGAAACAGAATCTGTAATAATACTAGTAATAAAAAACATCCTTGCAAACCAAAGTCCAGGACCAGATGTTTTCACTGAGAAATTCTACCATGTACAAAGAAGAACGTATGCTAATCCTCAAGTTTTTCCAAAAGACTGAAGAGGAGGAAACACTTCTAAAGTCATTCTGTCAAGCCAACATTACCCTGATACAAAATCCAGAAAAAGACACTACCAAAAAAGAAAATTACAAGCAAGTATCTTTGATGAATATAGATGCAAAAATCCTCAACAAAACATTAGCAAACTGAATGCGACAACATATAAAAAAGATCCTACACCATGATTAGGTTGGATTCATCCCAGGGTCACAAGGATAGTTCATCATATGCAAGTCAATCAATATAAGCAAATAAAGAAAAGATGAAAACCACATGATCATCTTAATAGATTCAGAAACAATATTTGACAAAATCTAACACCCACTCATGATAAAAACGCTTACCAAAGTGGGTACAGAGGGAACATATTTCAACATAATAAAAGCTATTTGTGACAAACCCACATAATAGGGTTAAACCAACATAATGCTCAATGGTGAAAAGCTGAAAATCTTCCCAGTAAAATCTGGAACAAGAGAAGGATGCCCACTGCAACCCCTTGTATTTAACATAGTATTGGAAGTCCTAGCCACAGCAATCAGAGAAGAAAAAGAAATAAAAGTTAGCCAAATTGGAAGGGAAGAGGTAAAACCGTCATTATACACAGATGACATAATACTATATAGAGAGAAAACTGTAAAAACTACACAAAAACAGATAGCACGGATAAATTCAGCAAGGTAGAAATATACAAAATAACATATAAAAATTGGATGCATTTCTGAATGGTCACAATGATATATCAGAGAGGGAAAGCAGAAACAATCTAAGACTGCATTAAAAAACTTAGAAATAAACCTCACCAAGGAGGTGAAAGATTTATACGCTAAGTCCCAGCACTGTTAAACTGATATTGAGGGAAAAGAAAACCCTCCCAAACTTCAGACAATACTACAAAGCTACAGTAATCAAACCAGTGTGGCGCTGGCACTAAAACCAGATATACACATCAGCAGAACAGAAGAGAAAGCACAGAAATAAACCCACACATCTATGGCCAATTAATCTTTGACAAAGGAGGCAAGAATACACTACGGAGAAAAGAAAGTCTCTTCAGCAAGAGGTGTTGTAAAAGTTGGACAGACGCATGTAAGTCCCTACACAAAAATAAACTCAAAATGTCTTAGAGACTTAAATATAAAACATGACACAACAGAACTCCTAGAAGCAAACACAGGCAAAACATTCTCTGACACAGATTGTACTAATGTTTCAATATTTTCGTAGATCAATCTCCCAAGGCAACAGAAATAAAGGCAAAAATAAAGGACTCAATGAAAGTAAAGGAAAGCATAAACAAAATGAAAAGACAACCTAAAGACTGGGAGAAAATATTTACAAACAATGTAACCAACAAGGGCTTAATTTAAAAAATAACACAAACAGCTCAAACAACAAATTAACAGAACAAACAACCTAGTCAAATACTGGGCAGAAGACCTAAATAGACATTTCTCCAAATAAGACATACAGATGGACAACAGGCACACGAAAAGACATTCAACACTGCTAACTATTAGAGAACTGCAAATCAAAACTACAATGAGGTACCACTTCACACTTGTCACAATGGGAATCATTAAAAAGTCTATACAAAAAAGAAGCAAAGAATATATTTCTTTTTTCCCACATCTGTTTAGAGAGAAATGAGGTTTTGCATCCTAAATTTAGTACAGAGAATCTCATTTGATAAAATCTTAAGACTTTTCACAACAATCTTCTTATTTTCTTGCGGCACAGGAAAACTTGTATGAAAACTTACATCTATTGCTAACTCATCTATTATTAATAAAGTAAATCTATACTTGAAAGTATGATTTGAACAAAGCCCCTCACAAGACTCTAAGACTTACAAATTATTGCCATGTTCTGTGGGTACAACTTTCAAAAGAAAAGTGAAATTGATTGGTTGTCCTATTAGTTATATGTTGTACTAGGAGTAACGGTACAATTGGAATCTACTTCTAAATTGTATAAATTCTTGTAAGTTTGTTCTATATGAAAAGAATAAAATAACTGGCACCTCTCCTCTGCCCTCAAAAAAGTCTACACTTAATAAATGCTGAAGTAGGTGTTGAGAAAAGGGAACCTTGCTATATAGTTGGTGGGAATGTAAACTGGTACAGCCACTATGTAAAACAGTATGGAGGTTCCTTAAAAAACTAACAAAACAGTTGCCATATGATTCAGCAATCCCACTCCTAGGCCTGTATCTGGACAAAACTAATTCAGGAAGACACATGCACCCGCCCCCCACCCCATGTTCACAGCAGCACTAGTTACAATACAATCATGAAGCAAACTAAATGTCCATTGACCAGATCGATGGATAAAGAAGATGTCGTACATACATACAATGGAAAATCACCTAGCCATTAAAAAATGAAATAATGCCATTTGCTGCAACATGGATGGACCTAGAGATTGCCATACTAAGTGAGGTAACGTCAGATCAGATCAGATCAGATCAGTTGCTCAGCTGTGTCCGACTCTTTGCGACCCCATGAATCGCAGCACACCAGGCCTCCCTGTCCATCACCAACTCCCAGAGTTCACTGAGACTCACGTCCATCGAGTCAGTGATACCATCCAGCCATCTCATCCTCTGCCATCCCCTTCTCCTCTTGCCCCCAATCCCTCCCAGCATCAGAGTCTTTTCCAATGAGTCAACTCTTCACATGAGGTGGCCAAAGTACTGGACTTTCAGCTTTAGCATCATTCCTTCCAAAGAAATCCCAGGGCTGATCTCCTTCACAATGGACTGGTTGGATCTCCTTGCAGTCCAAGGGACTCTCAACAGTCTTCTCCAACACCACAGTTCAAAAGTATCAATTCTTCGGCGCTCAGCCTTCTTCACAGTCCAACTCTCACATCCATACATGACCACAGGAAAAACCATAGCCTTGACTAGATGAACCTTTGTTGGCAAAGTAATGTCTCTGCTTTTGAGTATGCTATCTAGGTTGGTCATAACTTTCCTTCCAAGGAGTAAGTGTCTTTTAATTTCATGGCTGCAGTCACCATCTGTAGTGATTTTGGAGCCCAGAAAAATAAAGTCTGACACTGTTTCCACTGTTTCCCCATCTATTTAACATGAAGTGGTGGGACCGGATGCCATGATCTTCGTTTTCTGAATGTTGAGCTTTAAGCCAACTTTTTCACTCTCCTCTTTCACTTTCATCAAGAGGTTTTTGAGTTCCTCTTCACTTTCTGCCATAAGGGTGATGTCATCTGCATATCTGAGGTTATTGATATTTCTCCCGGCAATCTTGATTCCAGCTTGTGTTTCTTCCAGTCCAGCGTTTCTCATGATGTACTCTGCATAGAAGTTAAATAAGCAGGGTGACAATATACAGCCTTGACGAACTCCTTTTCCTATTTGGAACCAGTATGTTGTTCCATGTCCAGTTCTAACTGTTGCTTCCTGACCTGCATACAAATTTCTCAAGAGGCAGATCAGGTGGTCTGGTATTCCCATCTCTTTCAGAATTTTCCACAGTTTATTGTGATCCACACAGTCAATGGCTTTGGCATAGTCAATAAAGCAGAAATAGATGTTTTTCTGGAACTCTCTTGCTTTTTCTACGATCCAGCGGATGTTGGCAATTTGATCTCTGGTTCCTCTGCCTTTTCTAAAACCAGCTTGAACATCTGGAAGTTCACGGTTCACATATTGCTGAAGCCTGGCTTGGAGAATTTTGAGCATGACTTTACTAGCGTGTGAGATGAGTGCAATTGTGCGGTACTTTGAGCATTCTTTGGCATTGCCTTTCTTTGGGATTGGAATGAAAACTGACCTTTTCCAGTCCTGGGGCCACTGCTGAGTTTTCCAAATTTGCTGGCATATTGAGTGCAGCACTTTCACAGTGTCATCTTTCAGGATTTGGAATAGCTCAACTGGAATTCCATCACCTCCACTAGCTTTGTTCGTAGTGATGCTTCCTAAGGCCCACTTGACTTCACATTCCAGGATGTCTGACTCTAGGTCAGTGATCACACCATCGTGATTATCTGGGTCATGAAGATCTTTTTTGTACAGTTCTTCTGTGTATTCTTGCCATCTCTTCTTAATATCTTCTGCTTCTGTTAGGTCCATACCATTTCTGTCCTTTATCAAGCTCATCTTTGCATGAAATGTTCCTTTGGTATCTCTGATTTTCTTGAAGAGATCCCTAGTCTTTCCCAGTCTGTTGTTTTCCTCTATTTCTTTGCATTGATCGCTGAAGAAGGCTTTCTTATCTCTTCTTGCTATTCTTTGGAACTCTGCATTCAGATGTTTATATCTTTCCTTTTCTCCTTTGCTTTTCGCTTCTCTTCTTTTCACAGCTATTTGTAAGGCCTCCCCAGACAGCCATTTTGCTTTTTTGCATTTCTTTTCTATGGGGATGGTCTTGATCCCTGTCTCCTGTACAATGTGACAAACCTCATTCCATAGTTCATCAGGCACTCTATCTATCAGATCTAGGCCCTTATATCTATATGTCACCTCCACTGTAAAATCATAAGGGATTTGATTTAGGTCATACCTGAATGGTCTAGTGGTTTTTCCCTACTTTCTTCAATTTAAGTCTGAATTTGGCAATAAGGAGTTCATGGTCTGAGCCATAGTCAGCTCCTGGTCTTGTTTTTGCTGACTGTATAGAGCTTCTCCATCTTTGGCTGCAAAGAATATAAACAATCTGATTTCGGTGTTGACCATCTGGTGATGTCCATGTATAGAGTCTTCTCTTGTGTTGTTGGAAGAGGGTGTTTGTTATGACCAGTGCATTTTCTTGGCAAAACTCTATTAGTCTTTGCCCTGCTTCATGAGGTAACTTGGACTAAGACAAATACCATATATCACTTACATGTGGAATCTAAAAATATGTACAAATTAACTTATTTACTAAACAGAAATTGACTCATATACAAAGAAAACAAACTTACAGTTACCAAAGGGGAAATGGGGAAGGGGAAGGATCAAGTAGGATTAGCAGATACAAGCTACTACATTTAAAACAAACAAGGTTCTACTGTATAGCACAGAGAACTAAATTCAATATCTTGCAATAAATCCTAATGGAAAAGAATATGAAAAAGAATATGTATGTACATGTGTAATTGAATCACTCTGTTGTACACCAGAAATTAACACAACTGTGATTCAATTATACTTCAATAAAAATTTTTAAAATTCAAAAAATGAAATAAAAAAAGAACTCCTATAAACCATCACAAAAGGACCTCTCAATTTAAAAATGGGCAAAAGACTTGAATAAACATTTTTTTATAGAAGATCTACAAAGCCAATAATCACAAGAATCTGATAAGGATAGAGTTAATATTTTTTTGACTTGGAATATAATATAATGGATTTTAAGGGAAATGTGAATTAATCCTTAGTCTGAAGTGGAATTTTTCATCAAATAACAAGCTTAAAAAAAATTCTGACACTGACCATAAATTTGTAATAACTGCAATGTAACAGGAGAAGGTAATGGCAACCCACTCCAGTATTCTTGCCTAGAGAATCCCAGGGACAGGGGAGCCTGGTGAGCTGCCGTCTATGGGGTCGCACAGAGTCAGACACGACTGAAGCGACTTAGCAGCAGCAGCAACAGTGGTAGGACTCACAGGAGTCCAAGCAACAGCATCAGCTATAGTTACAAAATATATTTTATGAAATGCAGAAACAATACCGAAACACTTAGGTTTGGCATGCTAAAGAGCGTATTAACTGTTCTTCTGGCAATGAAATATTAGAATGTGGAAAAAGTTTCTCAAGCATTTCCTACCTGCTGGCCATATTCCACTCAAGGGCTGGATTCTGTGAATTTCTTTCAGTCTCTGTTAGCACTCCTCCTGTGCCATTTTCCTTTTCTGGTTTCAGTTGATCCCACTGAGCAGTACCAATATTGATCGACTGCAGATCTATTTGGTATTGTCGGTCTTCAATCTCTGACCCAGGGTCTCGAAGAATTCCTAAATTCAAGGCTCTTCTGTAAAGGCAGTGAAGAAAAGTAATCAGATAAATTAAGTATTCTATGCTTATTTTGCTCACGAACATCTTGCTATTACCATTTTTCCCCACTTTGGATTATTAAGTTAATGAAATCTATGAAGCAGGTATTATAAACTTACCACATACTAATGATTTTAAAATGTATCAAAGAGTTAGTACTTAGTGTATCTACTTTATAAGTTCTTACATTATTCTCAGCACTGTTATTTTTCTAAATAAATACTTTTACATATATGATTTAAATCCTTGAGCTGTTGTGAGGTTGTACTACCTCCTTTTTTACTAAAGAGAAAATAATACAGAGTTGTTGAAAGACTTAGCCAAAGTTAACTGAGTTAGTATGTGGCCAAAACTGCAAGTTAAATCCAGGTTTTGCTTCAAAACCCTGTCTTCTTTCCAATGTTAAACATCTACTTTTTTTCCTCAGTACTTTGATGTCTTGTTAGGAAAAGTGTTGAAGCTTTGTGAATTTACTTAATTCCCCTACCCTTTGCCTTTAGTCCTTTATATAACCCACTACCACATAGACTAAATTATTGACAAAACTTCATTGCTTACTGATGTAGAAATACAGTAAGGATTACTGGCCGATATAGAGTTGGAATTTTCATCTTATTGGACCCAAGGCTAAGCAAATGAATAAAATTATCAGCAGCTTAAAGCTAGATTAGAGAAAGTAAATGGTTAAATTTTTTCATGAAGGTTTTAGAATGAAATAGCAAGGCAGTGTGATAGGATAAGAAGAACAGGATTTGGGATTTGCAAGCCAGATAAGTTTAAGTTTGTGAGAGTTGGGAATTTTTTGGTTATGTTGGTTCATAAATTCTTTAAAATGAGTAACCAAAACGAAGGTAACATTTTTCCTCCAAGAAAGTTTCAATCAATAAAAATTGAAATTACATAGAGGATAAAAACAGTTGTTACAAATATAGACACAACTGTAGAGATCAGAAAAAAATACAATTAGTTATATCAATTGAACACTAATGAAACAAATTAGTGGAGGGAGAGGGAAGAAATCACCTGAGTCTTAGTGTGAAAATTAGAGAGAGACAGTATGAATGTGATCAAGACTATATCTTGGCTAAGTCCACAGTGAGGGTCAGACCATGTCCAGAAGTTGGTCAAATACTGATGGAAGGTGGACAACTACTGAGACTCAAGATGGCAGGTGTCCCCAGACACATAGGAATGGAGATGGCATGCATCAGGCCAGGCAACAGGACGGCTGAGACTAATGAATTCAAATGAAGAGAAGAGGAGGGAGAGGACTGCAAATGAACAATCAGATAGCTCAGGTAGGGAAATATTAATATAACATGGTGTTACAATAAGGAAACAGGTGTTGGTCAAGAAGTCATAGTGTGAGGAAGAGAAACACAGATGGATGGAGTCTCAGTATTATCCTAAGGTGAGTGCTGATTCTAATTTTCATCTTCTTTTTTCTAACTTAGAAAAGTTCTATCTAGGAAAGAGCATGCAAAGAAAGGAGGCCTAAAGTTTTACATGAACCCATAAAATGGGTCGTGACCATTTTCATTTTGCCTTAATGAAGGTAAAGAAAAAGAGTGAATGCAGGTGCAGGTTGTGGGGGGAGTAACCTTGTGAGCACCCCTATTTTGGCAGAATGTTCTTCATTTGAATACTGGTGTAATTCTGTGAATTCTGAAGATCCATCTCAAACTTCACTATTTTAAAAATTGTATTTATCTATTTTGGGGTCTTCGTTGCTGCGCGCTGGCTTTCTCTAGCTGCAGAGATCTGAAGCATCTCCTTAGTTGTGGTACATGTGCTTCTCAATCATTGTGTGGCTTCTCCTGTTGCAGAACAAGGGCTCTAGAGCACATGGGCTTAAGTAGCTGTGGCTCATGGGCTTGGCTGCCCCACAGCATGTGGGATCTTCTTGGACCAAGATCGAACTCGTGTCCCTTACAGTGGCAGGTGGATTCTTAACCACGGGACCACCAAGTTAGTCCCTCAGACTTCACTTTCTAAGAAGCCTTTCCTGACCACCCTTTCTTCAAACTCCCTTTTCCCTAAATCTGTGCTCTTAGGGTCTTTCTAAACTTAGAAGTACAAGAACATCACAATCACCTGTCAGTCTTCCTCAAAATAGCATAAATTTCTTGAAGTTAGAAACTACATCTCTTATCAATTGATTAGTAAATGTTGTTTCAAGTCACTGATTTGAACTGAAACAAATCTTTGCAAACCTCAACTGGAAACAGTGTCTGTCTACAGCAACAAGAACACCCAGTCTTTACACACAGTAAACTTCTGCTCTACAGCCACACAGACTCTGACATAGAGCAAATGTCTTTGGCACTTGGTAGCCTAACTTATTTCCCTAGATTATTATTCCCATATAAAAATTACATTTACTCAAACTAGCCAGTGCTTTCTGTTGTTGCTTAGTTGCTCAGTTGTGTCTGACTCTTTTCTGACCCCACAGACTGTAGCTCGCCAGGCTCCTCTGTCCATGGAATTTTCTAGGCAAGGATAACTGGAATGGGTTGCCATTTCCTTTTCCAGGGGATCTTTCAGACCCAGGGATCAAACTCATGTCTCCTGCATTGGCAGGCAGATTCTTTACCACTGAGCCATCAGGGAAGACCCCATACTTTCTACATTTTACAATAAATTCCCTAAGCCTACTTTTAAAGAAAACCAAAATATTTTTAAGAATCCCTTTTTAGAAAGAAAAGGTATGCTTGGAAATAAAATTAGTGCTATATTAAAAGATAACCAAAGCAACCTAGCCCAGCATTAACATCAGCCTATTTCTCTTGGCACATGGAGAAACTGCAAAATCATAAGATAAAATCAGAAAAATACTGAAGTTTTCACCTATGCTTAAAATGTCCCATATTTAGCCTTGACCTTAAATCAAGCTATTTTCTTCTTACCATCTATCTGTGGAAAACATGACTTTCCACAGGTTCTCCTTCTCAACACAAAAATGGACTGTATATTGAGCAATAGCTTAATACTTTTAACATGCCAATTTCAAAATTTTAAGAATCAGGATTTGAGATTTTACATTTTTTTCTTTTTTGTTTTCCTTTAAGATTAAAATATATGTCATTTTAACCTGATTTGAAATTTCAGAGAAATGTACAATATTTGGGTATATAAATCTAACTTAAAAGTTAATTGCAAAACCACTTAAATGTGAGTTGTAGAAAATAGGATAAGCAAATGACTCATATGAACTCTGGTCTCAAATTTTCCAATGACCATGAGCTTGGAGAAATTATTTAACTTCTCTGTTTTAATTATGTCAATGTTAAAAGTATTATAGAAATAAATAAAATGTATGACTGAAAATTAAACCATTCATGTGCTCAGCCATGTCTGACTCTGTGATTGCATGGACTGTAGCCCGACAGGTTCCTTTGTCCATGGGGATTCTCTAGGCAAAAATATTGGAGTGGGTTGCCATGCACTCCTCCGGGGGATCTTCCAAACCGAGGGATTGAATCCAGGTCTCCTGCATTCCAGGCAGATTCTTTACTGTCTGAGCCACCAGGGAAGCCCATGAATACTTGAGTGGGTAGTCTAATCCCTTCTCCAGGGGATCTTCCCAACCGAGGATTCGAACCAGGGTCTCCTGCATTGCAGGCGGATTCTTACCATCTGAGCCACCAGGAAAGCCCAAACCATTCAAAAAGAGGTTCCATTATAAATTTAATGACCATTCCTGGAGTACATTATCTTACATGGTTCTGAATGAATAATGAATAACCACCAGCTAATCACAGATGCACAGGCACCAAGAGATAACAAAGTCAACTTTTCTAATTATGAAAGAACTATTAATGAAAACTATAAAGACAGATTCCATGCTTACCTATATCCAAAATATGGCATATTAGAAAATCTGAGTGAATCTTTTGAATGCAATAACTAAAACGCTTGAAGACAATTTAAAGCATCTTTTAAAATACATTTCAGAGCTGGCCAGAGAAGAGAAGGTGCAAAGTGCAAAAAATGTGAGAAAAGGAACACTAAAAAATGAGCACCTGCCAAAGCCAGCTTTTCCTCTTAGGATTTCTGCTGAATCCTACAGTGATTTTCTGCTAAGTGCATAGGAAGTGAAAAAGCTCAAGGCCCACCTAAGGAGATGGATCAATCTACTTAATAGGAGACTGCATAGAAAGCTGGGGTTATGAAGGTCTTGAAAGGGTGATTTAAAAATAGCTGTCCTAGGATGACCTGTGACAGAACAGTTCTGAGTCTTGTGATGGTGGTTACATGAATGTACATATGTGATAAAACAGCACAAAACTATAGTCACACATATAGACATATAGACACAAATGGTTAAGAATACAACTGGTGAGGGAATTCCCTGGTGGTCCAGTGATTAAGACTCTGAGCTCCCAATACAGGGAGCATGGGTTTGACTCCTGGCTGGGGATAACAACCCATATGCTGTCTGTTATGGCCAAAAATCCAAAGAAGAAACAAACAAAAAACAGGAAAAAAAAAAAAAAAGCGGGTGAAATCTGAATACAACTGTGGATTGTACTGATTCAATATCCTGGTTTTGATATTGTACTATATACAATGTTTTCTAGGTGGCACGCAGTGGTAAAGAACCCATCTGTCAATGCAGAAGATATGGGTTTGAACCCTGGGTCAGGAAGATCCGCTAGAGTAGGAAATGGCAACACAAGCCAGTATTCTTGCCTGGAGAATTCCATGGACAATTCATGGGGTTACAAAGAGTTGGACACAACTGAGCATGCACGCACTATTACTATAGTTACACAAGAAGTCATGCAAGATCTAAAACCATAAAACTCCTAGAAGTAAAAGGGGTGTATGCTCTATGACATTGGTCTTGGCAATGATTTTTTGGATTTGACAAGAAAAACAAAGATAACAAAAGCAAAAATAAACAAGTGTTATTACACGAAACTAAAAATCTACTCAGCAAAGAAAACTATCAACAAAACGAAAAGGCAACCTACAGAATGAAAATATTTCCAAATTAAATGTCTGATAAGAGGTTATATCCAAAATATAAGAGGAATTCATATAACTCCATAGAGAGGAAAAAAGAAAACAAAAATGCCCAATTAAAAAATTGGCAAAGGATCTGAACAAATATTTTTCCAAAGAGATGTAAATGGCTAAAAGGTACATGAAAAGGTCCTCACTAGTCACAGGAAAAATGCAAATACAAACCATAATGAGATTTTCACCTCATACCTTTTAGGATATCCATTAGCAATAAGACAAGGTATAATAAATGTGGGAAGGATATGGAAAAAAGGAAACCCTTGTACACTGTTGTTTGGAATGTAAACTCAAACAACCCCTATGTAAAACAGAACAGAGGTTCCTCAAGAAATTAAACGCAGAATCAGCATATGACCCAGCAATCTCATTTCTGGGTATATATCCAAAAGAAATAAAAAAATCTCAAGGAGATATCTGTACTTCCACATTCATGGCAGCATTGCTCAAAAGCCTCTTCCATATCCTGAATGGAAACAACCTGACTGTCCCTCAATGAATGAATAAACATATCAAGAAAATATAGCATATGCAGTTGACCCTTGAACAATTTGGGGTTTAGTGGCACCAACTCTCTATTCTATAGCCACAGTTCTTCCTTATCAGTGGCTCTACATTCACAGTTATTTACTATTGAAGAGTGTATGAGTGGATCCATGACACAGTGTTGATGGGTCAACAGAATATACAATGAATTTTTATTCAGCCTTAAAAATTCCCGTCATTTGTGAATTTCTGTTTTTATCTACATTTATATTATGCTGAGTGAAATAAGCCAGAGAAAAACAAATATTGAATAGTATCACTTACATGTGGAAATTTTTAAAAAGTCAAATTCATAGAAACAGAGAACAGAAAAGTGGTTGCCATGGGCTAAGGGGTTGGGGAATTAGGAAGAGGTTGGTAAAGGGGCACAAATTTTCAGTTATAAAATGAATAAGGTTGAGGATCTAATGTATCGCATCATGGTGACTACAGTGGACAACACTATTGTAAAACTGGAATTTGCTAAGAGAGTGGTACTTAAATGTTCTACAGACACAAAAAAGGGTAAGTATGCCAGGTGATGGATATGCTAACTCAATGAGGGAATCCTTTCACAATGTATACATATCAAATCATAAAGTGTACACTTTGAATATCTTACAATTTTATTTGTCAATCATACTGTAAAGAAGCTGGGGAAAAGTTTACACTGAAGGGAGATAGTTAAAGGGGACACAGCAGATGTATTTACAACTGGTGGAAATCTGTAAGTATTTACATCTTAAAAAATTTTTTAAAATGGAAAAAAGCCCTGCTAAGGTCCATGTTAAAAAAGACAAGGTAACTTATAACTTACCCATCTTGACCTTAGCATTAGCACAAGGTGAAGAGGTAAAAAAAAATTCCCTCTAAGACTTTGCCATCATAAGACAGCACCTTGTGGTCTGAATTGCTAATGTGGCATGAAACAATTTTAATTTGGAGAAGCTTGTCCCGGGTAGATAGTGCCACCAGATGACAGATAAAAGCAAATTCTCTTAAGATGAACTCAATCTCAACTCAAAGAATTTTCACAGATTTATTCCAAGTGAAATGAGATACTAACTGGGCAGAAGAAACAGACACTCAAAGACTTCATGAACTGGATTAGTAGACATGAAATATAACTGTTTATAAAGAAGAAAAATGGTTTTCAAAGTATGAGCAGGCTCACGAAGATATACAGATGGCAAATAAGCATAATGAAAAGATGCTCTATGTCCTATTTCATCAGGAAGAAGCAAATTAAAACAAAAAGATATCATTACACACCTATTAGAATGGCCAAAATCCAGTCGGCTGACACCACCAGGTGCTGGTGAGGACGTGAAGCAACTGGAAATCTCATACACTACTGGTAGGCATGCAAAATGGGATAGCCACTTTGGAAGATAGTTTGGCAGTTTCTTAGAAAACTAAATATACTTCTCACCATATGACCCAATAATTGTCCTCCTTGGTTTCTACGCAAAGGACTTGAAAACATGTCTATACGTGCAGGTGCACATCAATGTTTATAGCAGTTTTATTCATAATTGTCAAAACTGGAAGCAACCAAGATGTCCTTTTGGAGAAGGACCTGACAATCCACTCCAGTATTCTTGCCTAGAGAATCCCATGGACAGAGGAGCCTGGTGGGCTACAGCCTAGGGGGTCTCAAAGAGTTGGATGCGACTGAGCAACTAACACACTGGTGGCTCAGACAGTAAAGACTGTTTGCAGTGTGGGAGACCCAGTTTTGATCCCTGGGTTGGGAAGATCCTCTGGGGTAAGAAATGGCAATCCACTCCAGTATTCTTGCCTGGAAAATTCCATGGACAGAGGAGCCTGGCAGGCTATAGTCCATGGGGTCGCAAAGAGTTGGATACGACTCAGCACACAGGGAGATTACACAGTGAATTCCCATTCATGGGGGTACTACTTGCAGAGATAACATTCTTCTATAAATGTTGAAAAATGCCAAACCTTAAAAGAAGCAGCCCAGGGAAGCCCCAGAAATAATAAGGAAGAAACTGGTAAATATATGGGTAAAACTAAACAAACAGTATCTTTAAAATATTAAATAATGCCCAAATTATAAGGGAAAATCAAGCTAAAAATAAGACTCTGGACAATGATAGTGTATAAACCAGGGGATCAGGTAGTTTGAGGTACGTGTGCATGTGTGTGCTGTGCTCAGCTGTGTCCCACTCTTTGTGACCCCGTGGACTGTAGTCTGCCAGGCTCCTCTGTCCACAGAATTTTCTAGGCAAGAAAACTGGAGCAGGCTGACATTTTCTACTTCAGGAGGATCCTCTCAACCTAGGGATTAAACCTGTGTCTCTTGTATCTCCTGCATTGGCAGGCAGATGCTTTAATTTGAAGTAAAGTATTCTAAATTCCTTGCATTTGAGAGGGAGGGGGATAAAGACAAAGATATTTAACTTCAGACTTTGTTAAGCACACCTGCTAAAATAGCCAGAGTAATAACAAAAATAATAGACATGGAACGCGTAACTTTAAAATGAGTGGGGTAGAGATCAGAATGTAAGAAAAGAAAAACAGCAGAAAAAGTTGGACAAATATCTCATAATAAGAATAAATCCAAAAATAACTACTGTCAGAGTAAATATAAATGATTTAATGAAAATGAAAAGATAAAACTTCAGATTGGTTTTAACAAACCACCCTTTTATTCCGTTTTTAATGAAATATACCTCAAACTTAAGTGCACAGGAAAATTAAGAGTCCATAAATGGAAAAAAAATATATGGAGGCCAAAAGAAAGATGGAGTAGTTATACTGACATCTGACAACATAAAATTTAAGGAAAAAAATTATGATAGGCTTATTACCTAAATTTAAAAGATCCAATGCCTGGAAGTTAAGACAATTTTAAATTTATTTGGAATGATATAAACTTGACACAGAAAAACGGACACATCGTGAAAGAGAAACTGACAAATGTATCCACTCATGGTGGAAAATTTTAACCTACCTTTCTCAGTAATGAATTGACTAAACACATTATGAAAAAATTAAAATACAGAAAATTTTAAAAATACAATTAAATAAATCTGATGAAATGGACATTTATATAGCACCGTATCCAACAGTAGAATCATAATTTTTGTCAAGCCCAAAGGAACATTTTTTGAAACCAAGTACCTGTGAGGCAATAAAACTAGCCTCAACACATTTCAGTAGGTTAGTATCATACAGACTAAATCCTCTGAGCATAAAACAATGAAGTTAGACATTTTATTTTAAAGAAAGGATTTGGAAAATTGATTGTATTTTTAGATTTAAAGATACACTTCTATGTTAAGTCAATCCCTGGGCCAAAAAAAAAAAAAAAATTAGAAATACTTAAAAACAAAATGTGTATTAAAGGTTGTGGGATGCAGTTAAAGTGGCACTTTGAGGGAAATTTATTGTCTAAGATGTTGTTTTAACAAAAAAATAAAGGCTCAAAATCAATGAGTTAAATATAAAATGCCAAAATAAACTAAAAGGGTGGGGGTAAGGAGGGAAAAAAAGAGCAGAAATAAATGAAACAAAAAAGGCAGAGAAAATCAACAGAGCCAAAAATAGACAAACTTAGCATTCAAGGGGAAAAAAAGAAATAAAGAACAAAGTCTAATAAATTATATTTGCAATAAAAAAGGAAACATAACTATGATGTTCTGGAGATTAAACAGATAATAAGAGATTAGGAAGATTTGAAGCAATAAAGATTTTACAACTTGTTTTGGAAAAAAAATCTATCCTACTTATCACTGTCCCTGGAAGGCAATTGCTTATCCTTTTCCCCAAAGGGATGAACATAAACATTGTCCTCTCATTTCTTCCACCAAATATAATGTTATTTCTAATATAGCTCTTTTTTCTAGACAAAACTGATCATTTAAAACCTATATCCTGATAGTATAAAACTACTGGCAATATAGTAACTGGTGAAAGACAACCAAGGTCTTCCCCACCCCGACACTCTTTTTTTTTGGTCTCAGTCAAGACTATCAAAACTACATCCTCCGACCTAAATAGCCCTGTCTCCAATGAGCTAAGTTGCATTCGTTCATATAAAGACTATTCAGTGGGCTGCCTGCTAGGTCCTCTGACAGGGCCTGAGGATACTGGGTCTCCACTCTCAAACAGACAGAGGCAATTACAATATTGTCAGTGTTAAACAAGGTTAGGTAGAGAATACAGTTGGAAACACACAGAGGGACACCTGACCCAGATCTGAGGAGCCCAGGAAAGAGGAAGCAGCATTAAAAGGAGCTCAAAAAGCCCAATCTCATTTACCACAAGGAAGAAAGTACTTAAGAGCAGAAATGAGAGGTTCAAAATTGTAAGAGAGCAGTCCATCCAGAAACCCTGAAGAGGCTCTGAACAGCTGTAAAGCCATAAGGCTGGAGAGCCTTTAAGCCAAAGACAAGCCATTCTCCACAAAGTGTGAGGGGCCTGTACCAGGCCCTACTTTGTGGATAAAGAGGTATGGCCCACAGGTTAGGCTTGCCGAACAAAATGGCATTTTCTCCTCTGTCAAAAAGCTTATAGAAATTATGCAGTAGCAGGGTAGTCAAGAGCAGAGAAAGAAGTGGGTTTCTGTCTTGATTATAAAAATTAAATGAGATAATATACAGAGAGCCTAGCACAAAACTAGACACACCATAGAAACCTCAGTGTTAGGGAAAAAACCATCCACTCTTATTCTCTAAGCCTTTACAAAACATGTCAAATAGAAATGAATTGCCTGGAAAGTGAGAATAAGAGAGACTTGTCCCAGACGAAGCACATATTAGGATCCTGAAAAACAAATTCCTGAGAAAACAGAGCACCATGGAGCCAGAATTTAATTAATCCAACTGAATAAATTCTACCTACATTTAATCTATTTCATCAATCTAAGAATATTTTAACATTAATAGCAAGCTCATCAGTATGTAATAAAACCCTTTAGACAAAAAACATTTTATCAGGGAAAATCTAGGCCAATTAAAAATATCTTTATTTTGTATCTTTAAAAAAAAAAATCACTTCCCCAACAAATTTTTAGCCTCCTGAGAGATCAAATGCAGTAAATAATGTATCTCCTCTGCAGACAGTTTTCCAAGTATAAAAATTTAAATTATTACTATAAATAATAAAGGTAGGCCATTTGATTTATCAGTTTAATATAAAGATTAAATATATTTCAAAGCTATAGCTAATATTTACAAACTGTACAAGTTTAGTTTGATTCTGCTCTGATAAAAATAAAGGATAACCATTTCAAATGTAGATAATAAAATCTAATTTTTCTTTCTTATTACATGATCCATATTATTTTTAATTCTTTATAGTCAGAAAATATACAGAGGTGCATTGATTTACTTCATTATCCAAAAAGCACCTGATTTTTTTCCTTAACTTGAAATAATCACTAATTTTTATTCTTTAAAGTATAAGATATGCCCACTTTGTTGCATGCATACTTAAAACGAATTCCAGTAATTAAAATATAGAATATTCAAAGAACTATGTTTTTCAGTACTAAATTAAGAAAACATACTCAAAATGTTTTCACTTAAATATCATGCACTTTTATCAAGCAATATTAGAACAAGATGTCTTAGGAAAGATACATTTCACATCTCATGGTACACTAGATATTTAAATATAAATATACAAACAGTTACAGACATAAGATTTGAAATAATTTAATTTTTTTCAAAGACTGGAAATCATTGTACAACTTTTAAAATGCTATTTTCCCTAAGTGAGGACTTTATAACTAAAAATAGCCTAAAAGTGAAAAAAAATTTGACTGCAAAGCCAAAAATTAAAGTATATTTTATTCAACAGAGCTTTGAATTTTCACATTTTCACAAGAAACAGTTATAAAATTATTTAAAAATTCTAATAGAATGCTACTTTACTAGGGAAGCAATCATAGGAAAAGAACTTTATGGCTTTGGTGAAGACCAGAATGCTTAACACTAACAATATCTGCCTCAAAAAATACAGTCACAATTCTTGATAAGAAAAACTGCATATTATTTCCTAACCAACTTCTTCCTAGAAATATTTGACATAAACAAGAACCAAATTTTCTTGTCTCAACTTCACATCCCTCTAAAAGCTCTATGAACTTTGCTCTCCCTCCTTATTGTAGTCTTTAAAACCTTTTAGCAATTCAAATCAGGAAAGGGAGTGAGTCAAGATGCCCATAACTTCCTTACCCTTAACACAAAAAGCTGCTTTATTACCTAAAATGTAGGAGTTATAATTGTAATTGCTTTGCCCTTCCGAAACTCATCTCCCATACCATTTTGAACCATTCAGCAGGTGGTGTAGGAGGATAAACTCAAGTCTGAAATAGTTGGTCAATGGTATAATCATAAGGAACCAAAGAAGACTTTAAGTATATAACAGGAAACATAGCTTTAATGTTTTCCTTTTTAAATTGATTTAGTCTGGGTCAGGCCTTTTGTATGTTTACATAAGAAACAGCTCATGTTGAACCATTTACTGCTTACTGCTGAATAGGCATATCTTGGGAACTCACTGTAAAGAAGCAAAATTCATTACTTACAGCTCAGTTGAGATCTACAAAATGTTAAACAAGCCAGAAAATAGGAATGTAAAGAGAAGTAAAATTTATATGTCTTGATTAAAATAAATGCTTACATTTTTATCATCAAGTCTCCATAAGTGATAGTAATCTTAATAGCATATAAGGCAGGGGGTATAAATGGCTGACCATCAAGCTGAGACCGACTGCTAGTGACTTAGGGCAGGGGTTCTCATCTTCAGAGTGCAAAAGAATAACCCAGAGTTTGTTACAACAGTTAAGTTTCCATATCTACAGAAATTTTGATTCAGCAGGTCTGGACTAGGGCTGAGGAATATGCCTGCTCTCTTAATCTTTTTTTTTTAAACAACGTAAACCAGCATCCTTATTGATTCCAAAAACTACTTTCTGATACTTAGAACATCATATCTCTTGGAACAGCCTATCTCTGCTCCCTGAATGGAAAAGAGCAAAAACAAGGACAAATAAATCTGAGGCTACTTTACTTACAGAACAGGGAAATTTGTATTTGTGCTGCCTCTTTCACCAAACTGTTCAGGTGAAGCATCTCTTCTCTTCAAGGCCAAGATCTCTGTTAGTTCACTTCACTCTTGAAGTCTAGGTCAGTGTTTGTTTTCTCAGCAGCTTGTACTCAGCCATACGACTTGGTACACGGTAGGCTTTTCATATATTAAAGTTAAATAAATAACAAATATTCTTCTTTATTCCCTTCACTTCCCTTGAAGACTTTACTCAATTCTTTTTTTCTTTTTCTCACTTGCAACTTTACCATTCAAGCTAAAATATATTCAAGTTTTTCTCCTTGTAAGAGAGAAACTCTCTTCTGTATACCCCTCTGGCTATCACCTTGTCACATTCCCTTTTAAATACAAATTTATTTTTCTCTCAGTATTTCTATTTCCTTACTATTTATTTTCTCCTCTAACCGAAAGCAATCAGGTGTCATCCTTATTCTTCCTTTGAAATCTTCCTGGAGAAGATTTTCAACTTTTAGATTTTCTAATTACCAGAGCCAGTGAACGATTTTCAGTCATTAGCTTACCTAACCTTTCGTGGCATTTGACCATTCAAAATGGCAGTACAGCACACTGGTGAAAAGCAGACGGCACAGTTAGCATGCCTGGATTCATAATTCCAGCTCTGCTATCTACAACTGGCTGCCTTTGGCTAAATTAGTTTCAGTGCTTCATTTTATTCATCTGAAAAGTGAAGTCATTGAGGAGTCAAGTGATTTAGGCATGTGTGCTGAGTTGTGTCTGACTCTTTGCAACTGCATGGACTGTAGCCAGCCAGGCTCCTCTGTCCATGAAATTTCCCAGGCAAGAATATCGCCATTTCCTTCTCCAGGGAATCTTCCCGACTCAGGTATCCAACCCATGTCTCTTCCACCTCCTGCATGGTAGGCAGATTTTTTTTTTATCAGCTGAGCTACCAAATAACTAATATACATAAAGCTATTCATACAGTCTTGCTTATTCTTAAAATTTCCCTCATGAGTTTCTATGGTTTCATACTCCCTCAACTGTCCTTCCTTAATCTCCTTTACTAGATTATTTTCTTCTGCTTGCCCCTTCAATTATTAGTGATCACCAGGATGCTATCTTCAGTTTTATTTTATGCTTTATATGCATTCAGTAGCACAACTGACTCACAAATGCCAGCACATGTACTTCTCAATTGTATCTCCAAAGAAGAAGATAGGTTTCTCAGGATTCCTTTTATATCTTCTGGTCTAGTCCATTCTATGATGACTGGTATACATCTGTAAGGCGGTTGGCTACCATTAGGGTTCATGGTCAAAGAAAATGCAGTATAATGATACTGTATTAAAAGCATGCATTTTAATGTCACAATTATATTCAAATTCTGATTCTACCACTTACAGGCTATACATTTATCCTTGGAGAACTAAACTAAGCCAGTGAATATCAGATTCCTCTATAAGGAGATAATCATTCCTAGCTACACAGGCGTCCTCGGTGAGTAAACGTGTAACTCTAAAATGCTTAGTATATTGTAAATGCCACCTGGTTATTGTTATTACTACAATGGAGAAGAAAGAAGCTGACTGGCCTGGTTTTGGACTGAATCCGTTGGTCTCACTTACTCTGTATTATAAAATCCAAAAGTACACTCAAGATGCCGAGACTTCAACTTAAGCAAATTGGCCCTAAAATAATTCCTTGAGCTGAAACAGAAGATAAGGCAAGAAAATAGTGTCTCTACATTTCTAATCTAAATAAAAATTAATCATGTATTTCATATTTTTAAAAGAAGGGAGTTATAAACGTAAAGGAGCAAAAGCAGAGTAATTCAGTTATTAAATCATTTTCTAAGAATTTCATACCTTTCAGAAACTAAAATTAATTTTTAAGTAAACTTTTTAATAGATAAGCAATTTCACATTTTCTAATGGAGTAACACTCATTTTAAATGATTCATGTTTACAAATCCACATAACACAAGTATAAAATAAAAATGACATGACAGCAGTCTTTACCAATTATTTTCCTTTTGATGGCTACATTAATATGCAACTTCATTAGAATATGAAATATTTATCTCTTTCTCTTGATGAGTCTCAAAATATTCTCATTGATAAGCAAATAAGAAACTTGATTTTCATAATCTATCTTCAGGGAAACATGAGTTTTGAAGTTTTTTTCAGTTACAGATTTGTACTGATCAGTCCTCATTTGTTCACTCATGTTATAGATGGGGTGTATTTATAAGATGATTTAAAAAGCTGTAAGATATACAATGTATGACTTATGTGAAAAGTATATCAAACTATACCAAATAATTCTCATCTCATTAGAAACATGTTCTACAGAAATGCACTAAATGAACAGGCACTGCATTGAAAAATGTGTTGATGTGATCAAAGAAACAATGTTTGACCTCAGAGAAAAGACTAATAAGGAGACTTTCTAGAATATATAGAAATGGAAATGCTACTTCAGCTTTATAAAATAACTTAATTATGATGTTGACCTTCAACAAAATTGGTTATTCATTCATCAGAAGGGTTTTGAGCCCTTGGAATAGAAAGTGGTATATATTAGAAGTTATGTGAATTAAGTAAGAATAAATCAAGCCAAACTAAACCTATTTCCATAACACCATGGCAAGTGAGAAATAAGCATCAGTGTTATGGAACTTGATGTTATAAAGATGTGTAACTAAGTTTAGATAATTTTTGAATGTAAGAAAGAAATATGGACTTGATGACAATGTAATAAAATGGATTTAGAGCTGGTTTAATAACTGATCCAAATAATATCTATTTGGAGTCATTTCTCTAGTAACATGCCAGAGGATTTGGCTCAATAACTTTTATCCTTCAATAATTTTAATGAATTCATATAAATCTGTCTTATCAAATTTTCAAATGACAAAGTTGGGAAGTATAGCTAACACAGTGAATGAGAGAATCAAGGTTCTAAAACATCTCAAAATATTGGAACAGAGTCAAACTAATAGGATGAAATTTAACAGGAACAAATGCAAAACTCTACCTACAGGTTCAAATAGCCAGTTCTATATGTACAATACATGAAGGGCTTCACAACACTTTAGAAAATAAAGGACAACAACAAAAGAAAGCCTAGAAAAGTTAGGCTGGTTTATGAGAAAGAAAAAAAAAAAGAACAAAAGCATCGCCAAATGTCATTCTAGCCTTTTAATTTTTACAGCCTAACATATACCACACACATACTATAAAACTTCACAGGGATTAGGCAATCTCTTCCTTCTTATACTAATAAAATAATGCAATTCTTAAAATGCTATTTTTCATTAATATTCAAACATTAAATCTTTAAATGAATTTTTATTTGGATCACTTCATTTCAAATAATAATAATACATAATCATTCATTGACAATATAAAATCAGAAAGCTTTTTCCAGAATGTTATAATAGTATATTACAGGTGTGTTTACATAAAATCTTCATGGACATCTAAAACGTGCAAGTTCTTGGCATAAAAGTTAACTTCTTTTATATATTAAGAGTCCAGAAGGGTCTTACTGAGCATTGAAGTTTAATGCAATTTCCACATAGGTGACTTTGAAAGGCTAACTGTAAATTTAGTAAAACCTCTGCATTCTGTAAGTTTCCTCAGATTTCAATGCTTTAGGTTTCTAAAGATGGTAATAAAATAGAACAAATTTATAATGTGTCCTCATTAAAAGATAGTCAGACCTCCTACTTGCTTCTAATGTTTCTGCGACACATCTTTGGCAACACTCCTGATTTAGGATTCTTCTATTAAATCTTCTGCAAGTCAACTCCTATTATATAAATCATGAACCACCCAGACTTTATCCAACTATGTTAGCATCCTTTCTCATTCCCATATTTTCTTCCCATCTTATTCCATTTTTTTTTCATTTCATTTACTTAGAACAATTGGTTTTCGTAGTTAACCAGATTTCAATTTATTTCCAAATCCAATTTGAAATTCTTATTTGAAAATTTCTATGCAAGTCTCATGTATAACATTCCCTTTTTCTCTACTAATCAATCATTACCCAATATCTCCTACTCCTAAATTATTTTTACAAAGAATACTTCCTTTCAAAAAATCACCATTTAAATCAAGATCAGAACTGGTTCCCCTTTATTCAAAATCTCAGCTAAAGACTGTCAGCAATAATAATGATATTTAAAGACACTGGTGAGTAATTAGAAATGAGGTTTTGAAAGACTATTTAATTACATAGAGAAATGTTCATATGTATTATTAAATAGGAAACAAATTCTTTTAATTTTCTAAATCTGCTACAATAAGAAAACAATCCTATAACCCTAACAAGCATTTATATAAAGCACACTGTAGGTGAATTATTTGGATTACAAGATTTCCTAATTCTAAATTGTGTGGGAAATCTCTAAGAAAAAATGTTAAGAAAGATATCTTTCTTTATCTCTTACCAAATGCATTTTGATTAGTATGCTTCTTATTCTATTATTTAAACCTTCTTTTATTTAATTTCATTCTTATTACTCTACATTATTCCCATCTTCTTACCAAACTATAAAGTGTTTCATCATGCAAAACACAAAAATATACACATTATATGGTAACATTAATAATACTTTAAAGTTTATATACAGTTAAATGGTTTGCAAAGGGCTTTTCAATATCATCTCAAGTAAATTACCAACCACAAGGTGTGACAGATAGACTCCATTTTATAGATGCTGATGACTTAGGTAAGGAGACTGACAGCAGAGTCTATACTGGAAACCACACCTTCTGACTACAAATTCAGTCTTCTCTCTTACCTCCTTTCTATATTTAACATGGGAACTGGTTTTCAAAATAAAACATAAGATTATACTTCATTAAAACAGTGTGATATGGACATATATGTGTATATATGTGTGATATAGTTGGGTAAACAATTGAGATGCCAAAATAAACTTAATATTTCCAAGATAATTGATTAGAGTAGACAGAAAGAGTTTTGGGGTTAGATAATTTGGATAAGCAATGTTTAGATTTGGTATATAACGAAGCAACTTCTTTACAAACATGTTGCCACATTATTTTATATAGTTTATTATGCACTGAGTTGCTTCAGGCCCACAAATGTTATAGAATTGGTCAAAGAAAAATAGGAACAAGAACTGGAGATTCTCAGATTTGTATACAATAATCATTAAGCAACTCTGGTATTTGTAAAGCAAAATTAGTAGTTTTTAAAAATACAGGAATAGTTCAGAAAATATCTTAATATGTGACATCAAACCATGAATATCTCAACATGCAAAATAATCAGAATAAAAGTGTTTTAGGAAGAGGTACCAATCAAGAGTCTTCTAGTCAGCAGTAAGTACAGTCTCATATTTGACTTAAAAATCTGGTATAAATCCCTGTTGTATGGTAGGGTAGTACCCTTCTATCACCATACATTAGAGGGGACACATCTGTGTCTAATTTTGTTAGGAAATCACAGCATTGCTTCCAGTTGTAGAGAGCAAATATTCTTCTCTAAGAGTCTTCCACTTACATCCAGTCCCAAGACAGTCCTGTTGGTGGTGTCTAATATAACAGTATTAATGGCAAATGTCTGCCAGAACGTAGAGCAATGGCAGCTCTCACCTCAGCCCCTGGGAACGTAAATCTGATAAAATCACTTTGAAAAACAATACGGCAGCACTGAAGCTGTGCTTCACCTGTGACTTGATTCCACTATCTATATAACTTAGAGACATGTTGTCCAGTACAACAGCCACTAGCTGCACGTGTTTACTGAAAATTAAGTTACCTAAAATTCAATACAACTTTTAAAATTTAGTTCCTTAGTCACAGTAGTCACATTTAGATATGCAACAGCCCATCTGTCCAGTGGCTACTGTACTGGACAGGGCAGAAACAGAACACTTCCACCACTGAGGGAAGGCATTCCTCTAGAGAAACCACATCTTCTAGGAGAAGAGTGAAAAATATTCATTTTAACACTATATGTGATAGAAAAAAATTTTAAATGTTAATGTCCATTAGTAGAAGGAAAGATTAACAATCTGGAATATTCACGCAATGGACTATTAAATAACAATCAAAATCTAAATGAATGAGATTATGAATATCTAAGTGATGATTCTAATATGTATAAGGTACAGTTAAAAAAGCAAGTTATAGAACAGAGGTAGGTGGTAGGTATAGAATCCATTTTCTCATCCTCTATATTATTCTGATGTAGTTGTTTTCAAAATCAAGGCCAAGAAGAATTATAAAGTAGTGGGGTTAAGAGCTCAAGCTGGCTGTGTGAACGTGGGCAACCATGAGCTTGGTTTTTCTCCCCTGCAAAATGCAATTCATAGTCTAAAAAGTGCTAAGGGCTGCAGTGAAAAGTAAAGGAGTTAAAATATATGAAAGTCCTCTGTAAACTATAAAATGCTATGAAAAAATAGCTAGTATTAAGTAGGGCATAAAACTACAAACTGAAAATTATCTGGGAATTTTAAACTGACACAAATTCCTTGAGTAGGTAGGATTAGGTGGGATGTGTTTTTATGTGGCACATAAAAAATTACAATTTCATAATTTGTCAGTGATATTTATTTCATCTTGCATAAATAAGGGCTAAGAAATGGAATCATTTCACAATTTAATCAGTACAGTATGGCCAGATTAAGTAATTATTTCAAAAATATTCCATCAGTTATAAAATTTATGACAACTAATACAAATAGGTATTCAGTAAATATTTTTGAATACATACTAAATGCCACTCAAATTCTACATGCTTTGTATGCATTAATTTATATAATCCTCACAACAACCCTTCCCTGGTGGCTCAGAAAGCGTCTGCCTGGAATGCAGGAGACCCAGGTTCCATCCCCGGGTTGGGAAGATCCCCTGGAGAAGGAAATGGCAACCCACGCCAGTACCCTTGCCTGGAAAATCCCATGGACAGAGGAGCCTGGTAGGCTACAGTCCATGGGGTCGCAAAGAGTCAGACCCAACTGAGTGACTTCACTTTTACTTTCACAACAACCTTAAAAGGTAAGTAGTATTCAGTTCAGTCGCTCAGTCGTGTCCGACTCTTTGCAACCCCATGAATCGCAGCACACCAGGCCTCCCTGTTCATCACCAACTCCCGGAGTTCACTCAGACTCACGTCCATCGAGTCAGTGATGCCATCCAGCCATCTCATTCTCTGTCATCCCCTTCTCCTCCTGCCCCCAGTCCTCTCAGCATCAGACATAATAGGTACTTAAAGAGCACAGATTATGATACCAGACTGCCTGGATTCAAGTCTGGGCTTTTCCACTCACTTGCCAACTGCCCTTGGCAGCGTAAGGTACTTAGCTGCCTCAGTTTGGAAACTGAGTGGAAAAGCTCAGACTTGAATCCAGGCAGTCTGGTATCATAATCTGTGCTCTTTAAGTACCTATTATGTCCTTAGCACTGTGTTTGATCTTCGAAATACAGTACAAACCTGACTGAAATACTCAGGACCTCCCCAGTTCACCCAGGCAGTGAAGCACAATTTTTAACTTGAAATTCAAAGCTTCTACAGTCTGACCTCAATTGCTTCTCCCTGCCTCTCTCTCGTTATGCCCCTACGACCAATCCTTGGATACCGAGAGAAGCCTGCTTAGGTCTCCAATTTTCTCTCTCTCTCTCTTCTTTGACCCTTTTTTCCTCCTACCTGATATATTTGCTGCAATTCAACACATCCTTTAAGGGTGTCTTACCTAGTTCTAACAGTTCCATGGAGATTCCCTCTGGTTATCATAGCACCACAAGGTTTCTCTATGAGAAAATTTCCCTAACTTACCATCTATAATGAAAATATGATTAATTACACCAATCTGATTAGGATACTACATGACAGTAAAACAGCAATGCTACAGGAAGGAAAATCTGAAAACATTCCTATTAGCAATAAATGGATAAACTGTCAAGACATGTGGTAGTGGCTTTCCAAGGTTTGGGATTAGAATTTTCTTCTTCTGAAAAAATTTCCCTATACAAACTGAATCTCATGAAATGAGATTTTAGAAAGATTTCCATTAACTCTAGTTTGAGTTAATTTTTCTAATGATTAAACACTATCTAGATTTAAACAAATAATTTAAGAATTTAAAACATTATATACTACTAGAACACCACATAAAGTATTTTATCCCTGCAGTCAGTATAATGAATCTGAAAATAAATCACAACCTAGTTTACTCAGGAAGGGAGACACTATCATGCCATTACTAACATGAAGACTTTTTTTCTTCAGGAAAATAACATAAAAATATTCTGCCCTATCTCATCCTCCAAAGTACAGAGATATTTTTATTTACTTTGAGCATAAATTTCTTAACATGGGAAGAAATTTTAAAACGGACTGATTTTTGTTGATTAAGTATCATGTCATAACATGCAGTGTTGACTTGAGTCAACAAAATATGAGCTATCTGATGAAAATATTTAAGTTATACTGATTAAGAATATATTTTATATAAGCTTTAATTGATACCTGAGAAAAATGTTCTTTTATAATTTTAAAATATGATAAATAATATTACTCTACAGAATAGTTTCTAAATATATTGCCCTTAGACATATTTCAAGTTATAATTAAAACAGAAAAGCAAAAGGGAGAATTAAGGCAACATATGAACAACCTAATAATGTACATTTGGCAATTTTTTATAAACAGAATAATGACTACAAAAAAATTCAACCTTTAGAAGTTTTGATTCTATACCATGACATTTTAAGAAAATAGCCTTGTAATAGAAAATGTTGAGCAATACCAAAGACAAACATTTAAAACATGAAAGTACAATTACTCAAAATAGGGGCTCAAGACCACAGTAAAAATTCAGAGAACAATTATGAAACTTTTAGATTTTGGTTAAAAAATAAAGGTAAAAACAAAATGCTTTTGTATCTTTCGAAGGGAATACAAAAGAAACTGATTTATGTAAGATAAAATTTCTTTTTACCTGTAATTCAAATTCGAAATTTCATTTCTGAAAAAGACATGGTCAGAGGTAGGGGAAGAGCTAGGAAATTATCAATAAAATTGAGAAATAAAAGAGGTGGAAAAAAGGATGTTTTTCACACCTTAGCATGTGTTTTGAGGCACAAGTATTCAAACTAAAATTTATGAACTGAGAAACAATGAGGTCAAACAGCTGTTAAAGAGATGCTACAAAAATGACTCCCAACATAGCTGGCGATTAATTTTAAATCTCTTTTCTTACATACACTGTAAAGTATTCCTTTAATATGCAACTGTTTATATATAACTGCTCATACAGAAAATATATTTTCAGATTTAGTGTATCAAAAAGAAGAGATTATACCTACTCTCAGAGTAGCTGCTTCCAAAAAGAGGAGACATTATTATACTTACTTCTAAGCATCTTTTCTATCAACAATTTACCTAACAATTACCTATGACACATTCATATCAGCTTTATTTTATTATGTATAAATACTTCCTTTCCCAAATATTCACAAAATCTGCTATTCATATTGTGTGTGCATAAATTCACACTGATATTAAAATACAGAATATTCATTCAACATTAACATGCTTTTGAATTATACATGTTTTATACCATTATCTTAACATACTGTAGAAAAATACAAAAGAATGTGCTGCAAATTACTGCATCTTTCTTTAAAAGGTCAACTGAGTAATTGTTCACAAATATTGGTGAAAGTTGTTATTTAGTTTTTTAAATTTTGTACACTATTATGCTTAAAATTTAACCATGTTTATGGAGAAGGCAATGGCACCCACTCCAGGACTCTTGCCTGGAAAATCCCATGGACGGAGGAGCCTGGTAGGCTGCAGTCCATGGGGTCGCTCAGAGTCGGGCATGACTGAGCGACCTTACCTTCACTTTTCTCTTTTCATGCACTGGAGAAGGAAATGGCAACCCACTCCAGTATTCTTGCCTGGAGAATCCCAGGCACGACGGAGCCTGGTGGGCTGCCATCTATGGGGTCGCACAGAGTCGGACATGACTGAAGCGACTTAGCATAGCATAGCATTTTGATCTTGAATATTAACATCATAAGCCATGGCCTGAAAGTGACTTGTTACAACTAAGACTTTAAATTTCAAAACTAGGAAAGCATTTCTTACAAGATAAAATAAAGAAGATGCTACAGTAATATATACTAAGAATATTAAAAAATTAACTGAGTTCTTCCTTTATATTGTAAATGTACCATTTATTTATCAAAAAAAGATGATTAAAAAAATCAGTCAGCTGATACACTTTAAGCATAATTATAAAGATGGTTAAACTATGTTCCATGAAGTAAAGACTGTGGATATTTTATTATTACTTTTTAGAAGTAGATTTATGGGGTTGCAAAGAGTCAGACACGACTCAGCGACTGAACTGAACTGAACTGAACTGATAGCCCAACATCTAGGAAGTGTTTAGTAAATGGTAAGCACTCATAAACATTTTTGAGAAATAAATGACATAATAAAACTGATTTATTATGTAACGAAAAACAAGAACTGTATAATTTCTGTATTTTAGAAACAACCTCTTTGGCACCTAGTAGATTGTGTACCAACGATGCATCCAGCACCAGCACTTGGAGAGAAAAGGCAACTACAGAAAATATCTGGATGCTCATATGTGGGGAAAAGATTAAACTAGTTCCTCAAATAAATAAACAAAATAACCTTCAATACACACTCATTCATTCACCCATCCACCCAGAATAAAGCATGTATTTCTTCAGAATCACCACGGTCAAGTGGTCAATGACGAATGGGTAAGCGAATAGTGAAAGTGAAAGTCGCTCAGTCATGTCAGACTGTTTACAAGCCCATGGACTATATAGTATCATACTAAAAATAAAGTTTAAAACACCCAAAAAGCAAATATAAAGGTTATAGAGAGGATGAGTATGAAAGAATAAAACACCTATTTTCATATAGCTTACATTGAGTGAATAGGAAAAAACCCTAAAAACGTAAAACAGTACTTAAGATTTAAAGACAGAATGAGTATAAAACTGCCATTTTCCCTACTTTTTAAGTAAATTAGTCTAAAAATCAGGAAATTATCAAGAAAAACAATTGTTTATATACTAGTAATCACAGGTAACCTTTGACAATTTGGTGTGTAACCATTCAGGCTATCTTCTGTTCACATGTAAACATATATATAGATAAGACCATATTATACATGCAGTTTTAAAAAGTTTGTTTCACTTAACAAATACCTAAACTACATTTCATGTTAATAAACAGGCACCCATACATCCTTTGTCATGGTTATTTCTAATTTCACTGCATGAGTATATTATTATTCTATTAACCAATCCTCTACAGTGAACATTTAGATTGTTATCAAACCTTTGCCATTACACTACATTAGCTAGCCCCTGTTGCTCATTTGTGTTTACTTATGTTGAAAACACAGCCTAAATCTACAGCCAATTAGCACTCAACTGCTTTTGAACATGTACTCTTTGAAAAGTAAAGAACATGGGTAACTGTCAACTTTGTTTTATTAAAAGTATGTAATATTGCTGACAGAGATTTTGTCAATGCTTATTGCTTGTAAGACTCACACTCCCAGGAAAACGACACTATAAAACTAGATGTAATGTACAACATGATTAATAAAATTAATATTGCTATATGTTATATATGAAAGTTTTTTGAATAAATTCTGAATTCTCATCACAAGGAAAAAATAATTTTTTCTCCTTCTGTGTCTATATGAAAAGATGGAGGTTCACTAAAAATTTTTGTGTAATCACTTCATGATGTGTGTAAGTCAAATCATTATGCTGCACACCTTAAACTTACACAAAGCTGTATGTAAATTATATCTCAATAAAACTGGAAGAAAAAATTAATTTTTAAAATTAAAAAAAAAAATAAAAAAGCTAGTCCCCAGTGTGAACTTTACATGCTCATAGGAAACTATGGGAAGAAAATGCTGATTTAAACAGCAGGTATACAAGATAAAGTAAGGAACCCTAACGAGCATTCAGCTACATTTTGTTAGTATTGGCAGTTTCAAACACTGAATCATCTCTTTCATGAAAATCAGTCTCTAGGAGGGTTATCCAATTATGAAAAATAAATATTTTAATGAAAATGAGAGGTGGTTATTTAAAAGAAAACGGCATCCTTAATTATAATAATGCTGCTAGGTATAGTTAATGACCCCACACACTGAGGAAGGTCAAATTTTAATGACCTGGACCACACCAAGGTCACAATTGGTAGCAGAACATTGATCAACATATAAAAGCCACCAAACACATGAAAGGAATTACAGTACATCACACATCAAACATTTTGGCCTGGCGCTTCCTTCCTCTAATCCTGCTGGCAGGAAATGCTCTACATATCCTTTGAGGTGACCATACACATTTAAAAGTGGTCCCTTGTTAAAAAAGCTCTTGGATACTGCAATTTTCTCCAAAGGGAAGAGCAGCTTCTGCTCAGTACTGATGCACTACGTTTCTACCTGCAGCACAGAGATGGAGCGCCACTGATGAGGTACTGTAACCGCTTAATCTAATTTCTTCTTCGAAGGGTTAGAAGCACAGAAAATAAACTTGGAAAAGTATTTTTTCACATTTTATATGATATAGTATCAGGCAAGTTGACCCATAAATGTTACAGCTTGAACTATTTTGTTATAGCTATATGTAAATAAAGTTAAATAATATACAAGAAAACATGTTTTGAACTATATCACCTTATAAATTAGAGATTTTTACCAGAATATACTTATGGTACTAAGAATAAATTTTAAAAGAATATATTAAGATGCCTATACTTAACTGGAAAATGTACAAATGATTCAGTTACACTATTCAAAATGATGGCTGCTAAGTTTCTGAGAATGAATAGTTTCAAATAAAATATTAAGTTGGAAAAAATTAGTGTCCAATTCAGATTGAAGGATAACTTTCCCACAAGGATATCTGTTGTGATAAGAACTAGGATAGGAAAAAAAGCATTTAATTTTATTATTTTTCTACAGCATAAATATGTTTACAGTATAAAAAAATGCTGTTTATTAGAATGACAGGATATTAGGTAATTACTGTATATTTCATCAAAATTCATTCAGTCCGCTAACTAAACCAATGACTGTAATTCGTAGCTATGCGCATTATTGTTTTTCCTAGTTTTTGGATAATTCTTAAAGTTTAGTGGGACTATACCTCAGTTTTATCAGGTGTTATTTAAAATCACCTGGAAATACTGAGGTTGTGTTTCACTGAACATGAGCTCCGTGACTTCTATCCAGAACTTAAATGACTGGAAATCTTTTCAGTGCCAAAGACGTGCTGTCCACAGTGTGTTTGATAAGCTGACATGGGACAGGGACTCTTTTCACTGTTGTGTCAGTTTATCAAACCCATACGTGGATGACATTCAATTCAGTTAGAGGACAATAAAGTCCTGGAATACAAATAATTATTTCTTTTTGAGAAGCAGTATATTCTTTAATGTACAAATGCCACAGACATGTATAATGTATATGACAATCTGTACCAAATAACTGTTCCAATAAATAAAATTCATAAATTGGTTCAAAACCTCAATTATAACCAGAGTTATTAAGCTATATCCTTGGAATGTGTCCAATGAATAGAGGTGCATATTAATAAAAATTTTAATATTCACACTTGACACTTTTATTTTCCCTTATATTCATTAGTGACTTACATGGAAAATATCATAGTGGATGAATATATAATTTGACATTAAGATATGACAAACTGAAGTTAAAAACTTTTTTTTAATTCTGATCGAAATCACTTATTTTGAACTGTGATTTGACACTGACTTGACTATGTCGAGTAGATTTACATATGATAAATTATGCTGAGAAAGTATTTTTTACAACTTAATTCATTTTAACATTTAGTTATGTCAAAACTGTTCAATGGCTATAGAGGTAAGAACAGTGGCTATCTATGGAGTGCAGGATACTGTATGGGCCAGGAAGAGGAAAGTTTCTAGGGAGTTGGGTGGCTGGAACATGGCTACACATATATGCGAAAGTCCATCATGCTGTATACAAACAATTAATGTACTTTCCTGACTATAAGTTGTAACTCAATAAAAAATAAAAAGATATGGAAAAAAGTTCAAACCAGCCTTGAAAGCTAAAAAATTAGCTTTGCATTGATCTATTTTGTATCTATTTTTACAATCAACATTTGTATTTTTCATTATCCTTGTCAATGTGGAATGATTTTCAAGTAAGTTTTTGTTCACAGCTCAGTGTGAGAAATGATGTACCAGAAAAGTATTTCACATTGAAGAAATACCTTTCTTCCCAGCAGAGGATGCAGAGTTTCCAAACAGACAGCAAGTATTTCTAGCATACAAAACAGTTAAAATTATAGTTTACTTCACGGCAGTGAACTAGTGGACACAGAATAAAATAAGATATAAAGATAAATGCAAGTATTAATAGCTATTGTTTAAATTGGCACTTTAGAAAATAATAGCTTCTTTGTTCTCATGTTAAAATGACAAGGGGCAGTAGCATCTCATTATTGGTTAGCAAGTTCTCTTACACAACGTGTAATTTATTATTAGTTCTACATATTAAATGAATGCATAGATGCTTGCTTCCTACCTTGCTTTCTAATTAGCTTCTGTATTTGTGGAGGGGATTGCAAGGTATTGGCTGAAAACAGACACTAGTCATGAAAGGGTAAAATGGGTCTTCCTCAAATTGAAGTTACAAAGCCACCATTGCAGTACGCTTTACAATATTCTTAAACTCAAAGCTGAGCAAAGACTTTTATCAATCAATCAATCATCTTAGCTCTCCTGTTTAATCCATTTAGGATGTTGAGCAGGGTATACCTGAATAACTATAATAAGCATGTGATGGTTTCTGAAGGGAAAGGATGGGAGGACAGGATAGTTAGGAAGTTTGGGATGGACCTGTACTTAACGGCTATATTTAAAATGGATAGCCAACAAGGAACTAGTGTATGGCATATGGAATTCTGCTCAACGTTATGCGGTAGCCTGGATGGTAGGGGAGTTTGGGGGAGAATGGATGTATGTATATGTATCGCTAAATTCCTTTGCTGTTAACCTGAAACTATCACAACATTGCTAAGCGGCCATACTCCAATACAAAAATAAATAAATAAACATTCAGATTACTTTTTAGTTACAATAACTACAAAAACAACGTTTTACTGTTTTTTAAAGAGCTGTCTTATATGTCGGTGGTTCTAGTGAACACTCATCATATCCCAGAAACTCACCTGTCTTTAAGCCGAAAAGTGTTTAGGTTATAATTTCACGTGATGATGTTACTGCCTCAATTAAAACCCACAATCAGGAATGTACATAAGATATTACATATCCAGTGTACCTTATATAACCAGAATGTACTTAAAATAAGTATAAGATAGACTTTCTAAGTTCACAATAAAAAATTATGATATAAACCCCCCAAAATTCTATCATCCTGTAACATTTTTTTCAACATGAATTTCTAGAGGAAAACATCAAAAATACCAATAAAAAGGGTTAAATATATTTAATATAACATTCTGAAATGTATGACAGTAGAACTTACAGTCATTTTCAACACTGTTATTGAGGTAGCTTTTGGCAGCAAATAGAAACACATTCATAGAAACCTACATCCTGCTACAGGAAGCCACAAAAGACGCAGTTACTTTGGTGAAGGCCAAATCCACATCCAAAGCCTTCACACTAGATCAGCTAAAGAACACGACAGGGACTAAAAGTCTGCCAACAGTATTTTCAAACAAAGCTTTCAGGCAAGCTACTCTAAATACCTACTATCCCAATATCTCTGATTTGCTAAAAGGGAGTTATTTGAAACCAACACTATGCATTATAGGATTAGGAACCTAACATCATGAGATATGAAACATACCTTGCCAAAAGCCAACACAATGGTTATTTTGAGAACATTTATATAGAAAGAAAATTAGGAAGAAATTAATCATTGGGGGAGGGTGTGGTTTTGTAGAATTTAATCTCTGCAATGTATTTTGGAACTACAGCTCGGTGTTAAAGTAGATGATAAGACAGGTTTTAAGAGAAACTGTAAAAACATATAGTAGAGCAATATCTCATCCTAAACTGTACATTCATCAGGAATAAAGAAGGGCTATTATTAATATTTCTAGAAAAGCACATTTTCTCTGTTTTGAAATAAAGATAATTTTTCAAAGCATAATGTACAACTGTTGGTGATGTTAAGCTTATCTGAAGGATGTTAATCTCATGTATGAATTTCTGTAGGTCATATGCTTCAATTGTCAGTTGTCCAGGCCTATATAAATTGTTGAAGTACACTTGGAGAACAAAATTTAAAAATTAAGTCAATCTCAACCATGAATTTCACTGGTTCTATCAATTTAATGTTCGTTCATGTTGGGAATATTAACCCTTTGAGAAATCAAGACACCCATAAATCATAACACCCACAATATTAAACAATATTGTCAAAGTTTTGTGTGAAGGAATTGTGTGACTTGCAAATCTACATTTTGAATTGTGTCAAGGTCTACTTATTTAAAACTTTTAACAAGGTACTTAATTCTTGAGTTTTAGTAAATTATGATTTAAAAAAATCTTAGTATAGTGATTATACATCAAAGTCAATAAAAAATCAGAAGACAATTTGTAGTAGTTAAAGAACAATCTGCTTAGTTTTAACAAGCTTCTAGTGAAGCTTCTATTTAGGAAATATGCATTTTTTTGTGTTGAATGTTTATACTTCTGAAATGTTAGTCATAAAGTTAGTTTTTATAAAGAATGTAAACTTTTCTCATCAACTAGATAGGAAGAAAACATGTTTTTCCATTCTTTCTGTGTTGGTGGCATCAAATCAGGTTCACAGTGAGAAATGGAGATCAACCACTGTTGTGAAAGTTGCCCATAAAAAAAGCAATAAAGACACAGAAAACAAATTGTGCATATAATGCTTGAAGAACTCTACTAATGCAAGTCTTTTAAAAGTAAAAATGAATCATATCCCCTAACCTTTATATTTCTTTGAAGGTAAAATTCCATGACTTAAACAGCTACACCCAGGGTACACCTGTCAGAAGACTCATTTATAAAAGGTGTCTTTAAAACCTTTGCCAAAATCACCACGGATTTTTCATATAATGATGCTTGTGGGCAATTTTTAAGAGAATGAAATTCTCTGTGGAGAAAAGCTGAAACCCAATATTAGATTCAAATCTATTAAGTACTGAAAGCACTAAAAAGGATTAGCAAATGTCTACAAAAAAGAAGTGGCTGAAAAATCCAACAACTGACAAAGTTTTTAAAGAGCTATGGGATAAATTAGTCACAGATAAAATTCCATAAGGGACATAAGAAGACCCACAAATATTTATGGCATGAACCAAAAGCTGTATGTAGAAGTTCACAAACGTCCAATTAGAAGAAAGATATAGTCCCTCAAGTAAAACATGAAAGTTTAGAAACTTTGTAATTAAAAATACTACAAAAGCAAAGAGTTCTGCTTGTCTGCATTTTAAAATTCTTTTAATGTACAGAATATTTTGGGAAAAAAGCATAAACTAAATTATTTGTTAAAATCACTAGTTTATTTTTTAAGTCTTTTAGCATAGGTATTAAAAGACTGAACTTTAGACAGTGTGACAGAGCAGTTATCAAGGGAGACAACATATAATCTTAAATGGCTTCCAAATTTATATATCTAATTCTATAAACTCTATTCCCAGCTTAAACACTATATTTCTCAACTGTAAAGGATTATAGAGAAAAAGCCCAATTTTGAGAAACCCCATGACATATTCAACTTTGATATAATTTTGGTGAATGAAAAATACCTGTGAACACACAGTATGTAGTTGCTTTAAAATAATAATATCAGTATTTTCTCCAATATAATTAAGAGAAAAATAATAATGTGCAAGAATACTCTGGGTAGAAGAGAGCATTAAAACAAAGAGAAATAGTTTTAACTTATCTCTTTTTCTTTCATAACTTTGGGACAGAACCAGAGTAATCACTAAATTATACTGAGGCAAAAAGAGAAAGATATTTCTTAGGAAATAAAAATCACAAAAATATATTGAGTTTATTATTCTGCAAAACTTTGTTAATATTTGTATCTGATCATGATTTACTTCAGAGTTTATAAATGATGTGAGAAAAAGCTAATAATCAAAATCATTAGCTAGGTATGCTACTGGGAGCTATTTTCTGAACAGCAAATGAGTATTAATTACAACCTAATGAGAATTCTTTTAATTTCCAAGTATCCTCAAGACTGAAGACCTCAAAACACTAGGGTTATCAGAGTTTTCACCACAAATAAATTATGGCTCTAATATCTATAATATTAAATCCATCCCAATTTGGAATATTTTACAGAACCTAAGGAAAATGCACTAAAAATTCAACTTGGTACCAGTTTATTCACCATTAACAAGAATGATGTTAGGAAAAAAAAAAAAAGTCTACCACGTAAACAGCAATAAAATTTAATGGAATATGAATGTGAAACTTCAAAAAAAATCAACCCTCAAACTTACACTGGTTAACTAGAGTTAGTTAAATCAAAGTCAGTCTGTCTTAAATTCAGTTACAGGCAGCAAGATGTATTTTGGCAATTATACAATGGGAATGGGAACTGGTTTTGGTCTTCACTTTATGTGTGGCTCAAGATAAATTATTTAATATCTACAGACTCAGTTTTTTGTCTTTAAAATACAGACAATCTTAATACTTGACTCTAAAGGTTATTGTGATGCATAAGCACTGCACTGAATGCATCAAGCAGAATCTTCAACACACAAAAAAACATACATTATAGTTAGCTATTACTGCTGCTACCACTACTACTTCTGCTACTGTTGTTACTATTATGTTATAATTATAGAAGGTAGGTCAGATACTGGTAAAGAAGGCCAGTTTACTTCTAAGTAGAGTGATCATGAAATGTTAAAGAGAGTGGGATTTAAATGACACATGAAAATACAGGTGTGATTCTTAAAAAAAAAAAATTAACAATGCTGAACAGGGAAAAAAGATTTTTAAAGTATCTATAACCTCACCAAAGTTTCATAACAAAAACTCTTTGAAAGGCTAAGCTGCAAGAAAGCTTTACTTCAACAAAGTTGAAAATTCATACATAAATAAGGGCCATAGAATAGCATTACTAAGCATTACTGGGACAAATGAAATATTTAACTTGAACAAATGTCTTATGTTAGAAAGCAATTAGTGGTAAAATTTGAAGTCTAGGCTGAGGTCAAATCACCAAAGAAGATGCATACTGGGTTAATAGGGATTCTGTCATGTTAAAAATTGAGCACTGTTGACACATGTTAACAGAGCTGCTATAGTCAAATAATGTTTCAAAGTGGTATGCTAAAGCCAAAAAAGCCTAGAACATTTTAATTTACACAGTAGTGTTGAACTGTGAATCACTTGGCCTTTGTGATTCAAATGGTAACAGAGAATACTTAGGCTATACTAATTTCAGTTTCCTTCTGGTACTGATTTGTTCTTCAAGGACCACCCTAGCAGCTATTTCACTGAAGGAAAAAACAATTTTCCTTTCACATTTTCTCAGGTATAATAAGGTTTTGAAGTCTGGGAAGTCTTGGTCACAATATGTTCTACAAAAGTTAAGTTTTCATGGAGCTTTTTAATTATGGAGAATATTTTGTTGGTTAGAAACAAAAAAGTAGTCTTTAAAGAGTCTTCTGATCTATGTCGTCTAAAACAGTTAGTTCAAAAACAGACACGTGTTTCTGAATACGATGACACTAAAGGATACCCACAAGCAAGTTGCATAACAAACTATAGAGTACAAACCCATTATTTAAGACAGAGACAGTCACACACACACACAACACACACACACAAATGGCCTAAAAGAGTGTCAACCTAACCATTAACAATGGCAATAGAGTAAAGGAGCAGTCAGAATAAGCCTTGGAATTCCATTTTCTATGCACACACTTTGGTAATATTTACTTTGAAAACATAAACACTATTACACTTTTATTTTAAAAACTTACTAGTACTAGTTTATCAATAGATTAAAATAAAGGTAGATTTGATATTAAAAAGTCATTCTACCAGTTGACATATAAATTATTTTTAATCATATATTAACCTCTCATATTTTCATTTGATAACAAGATGACCAAATAATAATAAACTAAATTGTAAACAATATTTTTTAAACTAGGAATATAAAGTTTTTAAAGATACTTAGAATGTACTGAAGAGTGACATATTTTACTTACAGGGCCTCATGAATAATTAAAGTTACAGTTTCTATTCTCTTGGCTACTTTTAAAAAGAAAAAAATATTTGAATAGAATTGAAGAACACTATTCTCTATTTTTTCCTATGAAAACTGCAAAACTAGATGGAACTTCTGGAGTCATTCTTTCCACACACAGTAATTTACAGAAGACGCAGGACAGAACACATAAGGACACTTTATGGGACCATGAAAAAAAGTTTAGGGCACAAATTCATAACTTCTGATATTGCTTATTTCATCAATTTAGGCATTGTGGGAAATGTTATAGAAAAAGTATAAATTATTAATGTTATCAAATCTATCAGAGCTTTACAATGTAATTTCACTGACTCAAATGACATGGTTGAGGTTTTAAGCTCCATGGAGGGAGGGACCATAGCTCTACTCAAAAATATATATTTATTACTAGAGTCAAATACACTATCGGCACTCAACAAATATCTGTTAAATAACTGAATTAATCAATGTATATTTAATAAATAAATGAATTAATGACTGAATTAATGCATCCAGTCATGTAATGAATGGCATAAATGTCTCAAGGATCCCTACTGTACTAATGACTCTATATAGCTGTTTATTCTACTTCTGATACAGAAAGCTATTTTTGAAAAATTATTTAAAACAAAACTCACATCAGCTACTTACAGAGTATTCAGGATCACAGTCAAATTTTTAGAAAAGTCTTAGGAAGAGAATAATATAAATCCAATGTAATTTTTTTAATAGCAGTTATACTATAAAATGGCTTAAGATCCTAAGTGAGACCTATTTTCATTTTTTAATAAACAACCAAAACCACTATAATTAATGAGCTGTAGATGATGTACCAGCATTTGTAGAACAAAAAGTTTCTAAAAATATATACATAAACCATTTATACAAGAGTAAGCAAATTTATTAAATTCTTTTTTATTAATTCTTAATATATTTAAAGTTACAAAACATTTAGGCATTTTAATTATACTTCTTTATAATCCCTATTTTATTTTAATTTCCTTAAGTCAGTCTATGAAGGAACACTGCCAGCATAGGTAAATTTTTAAAAAGTCTGCCTTTATAATCTCATCCTTAATGGTTTCTCTGTTTCTCTTTTAGCCTGAGACAAGAACTTGAATTATGGCTCGGGAAAAGAGGCTGGGCAAGATAAAGGGAAAATCTTAACGTCAGGCCAGATTGTCTGTAATTCACAATTTCTGTGTTAAGTCAGGGAAATGGTTGAACATTACACAGAATAAGAAAATCTCATTGGTACTGATAAACCTATTAGAAGGGCAGCAATGGAGATGCAGACATAGACAACAGATCGGCGGACAGGGGGGTGGGGGCAAAGGAGAGGGCAATGCGCAAACATATACACTACCATATGGAACACAGATCGCCAATGGGAATTTGCTGTATGACTCAGGGAACTCAAACCGGGGCTCTGTAACAACCTAGAGGGGTGAGACGGGGTGGCAGGTGGGAGAGGTTCAAGAGGGAGGGGACATATGTATACCTATGGCTGATTCATGTTGATGTATGGCAGAAACCAATACAATGCTGTGGAGCAACTATCCTTCAATTAAAAATAAATAAATTAAAAAATAAAGAAAATCTCAGATTGAGTTGAACTGACTGGGAGATTGGCTTGTCCAGGGACAAGCAGTTGCAAGCTAGGTAGATTGGTAGGCCAGGAGGAAGCAGGCAAAGAGCATAGACAGTTAGGAAAGGAGCTCAAGACTATACACAGCTCGGCTTGAACACTGAAGAAATAACATGTACTTTCTGCTGTTTTCTAGTGGATCAGATGCTTTTAAGAATAATAATAAAGTATGAATTCATATAGGGTGTTAGTAACTTAACAGAAATTTTATTTTACACTATCAACTGAAAAGTTTATATGAATTGTGAAATTTAAAACAGACTCCACTAAGTGATTCTGTTAGGAAATGGGTAGGAAAGCATGGGAGTGGAGAATACTCAGCTTTTGTGGTATCACCTTTCATAATGTTTGAATTTTTAGCAGTAAAATGATTAACATTTCTTAAATCTGTATTTTTTTTTAAATCCTCTTTTAAAAAAACTTTTTTGGAAATTGTTGGACCACAAGGTGCGGTCCTTGAAGCAGCACATTAGCACGAGGCAGTATCAGTGTCTTCCCCAGTCACTCCTGATAGAAATGTTGAATTTCAGGCCTCATTCAACACCTCTGAAGTCAAAACCTGCATTGTAACAAGATGTCCAGGTAATCTATATGTACATTAAATTTAAGAAGCACTGGTCTAACTCAACATAAATCATAATCCCCTCTCAACCTTTCATGTAGTTGATCAGCAATGGATAGCTTAGAACACCCTGAGACAGTTAACATTTTCAAAAATAAATTGATCTCCACCTGCCCAGCCTCCCAAAGTAAATCCTCCCTCAGTTTTCCTTCCCTTGGTTAATTTTACCCTTCTAGTTGCTTACACCATACAACTGAATTATCCTTATCTCCTGTCTCAAACCCCATGTGTAATCCATTTGCAAATTCTTTTGGCTCTACCTCTAAAATATTTCCAAAATCTGACCACTTTGCACCACCTCCACACCCACAACCATGGGCCAAACCACCATAATGTCCTGCCAAGATTGCTGCAACAGCCACAGAACCTTGTCCTTCCCTAGCTACAGTCTAATCTTCCCGTGTTGACCTGAATTATGTGCCCAAATATAAACTGAATCACACTACTTCTCTGCTCAAACCCTCTGAAGGTTCTCATGTGATGAAAAAATCAACTCCTTAATAATCAAAAGAACTCCATATCACACATATATTTGACTCAAATAATAGAAATAATCCTTAACATAACTTCTTTAGATAAATATCAAACTCCCATTTGCTTTTTTGAAGTTGACTCTGTTTTTGAAGACAGATTTCACCTCTTTTGTATATCTTTATTCCCTGCTGGTGAAGCTCTTCATTTAATAGGTTGATACTCGGAAAACAATAAAGGTAAGTATTTTTAAACTGTGCATGTGTGAACTATTTACCCCCACAACTACATCTCACTCAACGTAATGGCCAAAGCCCCCACAATGGCCTAGGTGGCTCCTCCGTAATGTCTCTCCCTCACAGCCTAGCTGTCTCCAGGCACACACTGCTACAGCTGCCACTGGCTTCTCCCTTGCACTCCTATTTCAGGGCCCCGAGCTTTCTCAGGGAGTAGCCTCTGATCAGGGCCATGCTGTCCACCTCCAGTTTCCTCCTTCCTGTCTTCTTCCTTGTTAGACTGCCTCAGTAAGCACGTCTTATAGTTAATATACTTGAATATATATTTATTTTTAACTGTCAGTCTGGGCTTGCCTGGTGGCTCAACAGTCACACATGACTTAGCAACCGAACAACTGTCTCTCTCCTTCATTAAATTTAGTAGCAGGGATTTTTCTTTGTCTTCCACACTGATTTATACTCAATACCTAAAATAGTGCCTGATGCAGAGTGGGCTCCTAATAACACATTTATTAGATAATGAAAAGTGAGAATGTAAGTTTAGTCCCTCAGTCGTGTCCGACTCTTTGTGACCCCATGGACTACAGCCTACCAGGCTCCCCTGTTCATGGGATTTTCCAGGCAAGAGTACTGAAGTGGGTTGCTAATGGCTTGTGAACAATAGTCCCCAGGTCTCCTGCACTGCATGCAGATTCTATACTGCCTGTGTCACCAGGGAAGTCCCATTCATTATTAGACATATAATTTGAAAGATCTTAATAACACTGAGCTGCAGTTAGTATATTATTATATCAACTGCAGTTGATATTGTTGATATTAAATCAGTTGATATAATATCAGCTGCAGTTAGTCATTATTATATCAACTAATTTAATCATTCTAGGTCTATTCTTAGTCTCAGAAAGAATGACACAAATAGGCCAAGTATTTGAAGACTGACACCATGGCCACTAGGAGTTTTCTCATCTTCAAATTTAAGACCTTCCTTTATTTCAGTATTACTGTTTTCTTCAAAGGTAACATGTCTTTTTATCTATGTATATATATTTTACTGGCTGAATTTAGGATTTTCTCAAACTTCAAAAAAGACAAAGGCATCTCATTTCTCCTGCAATCTGTGTTAGGCCTTGAAATCTGTTGGGAGAGAAAGACATGGTTGTATTCTCTCTCTTCTTGCTCAGCATCCTGTCTCAGTCCATCAGGAAGGGGTCTCTTTATCTTGTCTCTCTGATTTTCAGTCATTTGAACATGCTTCTAAGTGTAGTTTTCTTTGCATTTATTTTTGCTTGGATTGAAGATAGGCTTCTTGGGCCTGCTGGTTAATGATTCTTGACAAATGTGGAGGAGTCACGAGGTCTATCTCTTTAATTATTTCTTTTATTCCATTCAATCTTTCTTCTACTTTCTTTTACTTCTTGTACTCTCTTTACACATATGTTAGACCATCTGACTATTCCACATGGTTTTCCTTTTGTTCTCTTTTACGTTCTTTTCTTCTTTTCTATTTCGTCCCTCCTCTCTCTCTATGCTTCAGTTTGGATAATTTGTCTGAAACTATCTCCAAGTTTACTAATCCTTTCTTCTACTTTGTCCATCTGGTATTATGGCTATCTAAGGAGTCCTTAATTTCAGATACTGCATTATTCAGTTTTGGAATTTACTTTAAATAGAGCTCATTTATATGAAATCTTCCATCTTTTCAACATATTTCTTTACAGTATTAATAACAATTATTTCAAACTTCTGTCTACTTACTTCAAATCTCAGTCATTTGTGGGTCTTTTTCTATTAGTTAAATTTTCTCCTAATAATGGGTCAAATCTTCCTGCTTTTTTGGTATCTTTTTGTCTTTTTTTTAATACATATCAGATACCATGTATAAAGACTATGGAAACAGAAGTCAATGTTTTTTTGCCCAGAGAAGGCACATCTTTTCCCATAAGGCAGTGTGGATAAGGAGTGGATCATTTCTGTCCAGTCTTTGGGGTTGGTTTGCAACTCCAACTAAAATCAATTCATCTTCCATTTGAAATGTCTCAAGGGTGACATGTCCTGTATTTCTTATGGGCCTCCCTACAGTGTTGCACTGTTCAATAGAAATATAATGCAAACCACAATCAAAGCCGCCAATCTAAATTTAAAAATGCTGGCAGTCACACTGAAAAAAGGATTTAAAAAAACAGTGGAAAATAGTTGTAATAATATATTGAACTCAATATATCTATCCTTCAATTATTGAGCTCTAAGAGTTCTTTATATATTCTGAATACAAGTCTCATGATTTGTAAATATTTTCTCCCATTCTGTGGATTATCACATTCTTGACAGAGTCCTTTGCACCACAGAAATTTATAATTTTGGTAGAGTTCATTTTATCTTTTTTTCTTTTTTCCCTTATGCTTTTGATGTCATTTTAAAGAAACCATTATCTAATCAAAGGTCACAAAGACTTACTCTTACCCTTCCTCCTGTAAGTTTCAGAATTTTAGCTCTTAATTTTACATTTCTGGTCCTTTTGGCTTTTTATACACAGTGTCAGGTAAGGATCCAACTTCATGTGGATATTCAGATATCTAAATACCATTTGTTGAAAAAAGTATTCTTTACCACTGAGTTGTCTTGGCTCCTTTATCAAAAACCACTGACGGTAAATGTGGTGGACGGTTTATTTCTGGACTCTCAATTCTGTTCATTGGTCTAGATATCCTACTTTCATACCAGTACTCCACTAGCTTGATTACTATTGTTTTGTCGTAAGTTTTGAAATTTAGCAGTGAGCGTCCTTCAACTTTGTTCTTTTTGAAGACTATTTTGGCTATTTGGAATCCCTTGAAATTCCATATGAATAATTTCCATATAGATCTTAGAAACTTTGCCAATTTCTACAAAGAAGCTAGCTGGAATTTTGATGTGGATCATATTGAATCTGCAGATCAGTTTAAGAAGGATTGACATCTAACAATATTAAGTGTTCTGATCAATGTACTTGGGCTATAATTCTGTGTATTTAGATTTTCTTTAGTTTCTTTCAACAACGTTCTGTAGTTTTCAGAGTATAAGTTTTCTGATTCTTCTGGTAAATTTATTTGTAACAATTTAATTCTTTTTGACGATATTATGAATGGAATTGTTTTCTTACTTTCACTTTTGGATAGTTCTTTGCTTATTGCTGTTGTGAACTGGTATTTACACAGTCGTTCCTTGGTGCCTGTGCAGGACTGACTTTAAGACCCGCTGGGAACACCAAAATCCAGAGGCATCCAAGTCCATTAGTCAGCCCTCCACATCCCTTCTGTATCTCAGATTCAACCAACCATGAGCTGTGTGGTAATGTATTTACTATTAGAAAAAAATCCACATATTTTGAACCTATTGCTCAAGGGTTAACTATACACTGACTTTTTTTTTTAATATCTTGCAACTTTCTTGAACTAGTTTATTTGCCCAAAAGTTTTCCAGAGGCTGCCTTAGGATTTTCCATATATAAGATCATGTCATCAGCAAAAAGATATAGTTTTTTTCTTTCTTACCATCTGAATGCTTTTTATTTCATTTTCCTATTTAACTTCCCTGTCTTCAACCTCTAATACAATGCTACACAGAAGTGATGTCTTGCTCCTGATATTAAGGGGAGAGCACCCAGTTATTGATTATAAACTATAATAGCTGTGGGTTTTTTTTACAGAAGCCATTTATCACATTAAGGAAGTTACAAAAACAAGAAAGAAAGAAGAAACACAAAAGGCAGATTAAAAGAAAGAGGAAGTAAAAACATATGGGAAGGGAACAAGAGAATGAAATTGCCAAATCACATAATCAGGGGAGGGACTAAATGATAGAAGTATGAATTTAAAAATAACTGAAGAGGATTCTAAGATAGATTCTGAAATGCTCCGCGACTGAAGCATATGCTTTTGGAAAAATACATAAATATTCTGTGTGCGCCTTGGCTTTTTGTCAATTAGAAAAAGAAAGTAAGAGCATTTATTCTAGAAACATAAAACAGCCATTATGTACTTTCTGTGTACATATTTTTACATATTTTCTGTGAGGCAGGATGTGAGGCACTGAAGATCTAAAGAGATAATGCACATTTTCAGACTTAATGTACTTTTTGGCATTGTAATTCCATATCCTATCAAATAAGTCAGACTATTAAGACAGTGAAACAGGGAAGGAAGTGAGATATAGTGAAAGAAGGCAGAAAGTAAAGAAAGAAAATATGTGTAAAGGGAAGAAAGGTAAAGAATGAAGAAAAATACAGAAAGGGAATGAAAAGTTAGGTCTCGAAAAAAAATCAAGAAGTGAATAAGGAGAGAGACTGATGGGAAAAGAACATTCAAGAAGGACAAAAGGGAGGAAGCGATGAATCAGGAAGACGAGAGTCACATCTTCATAAATGACGGCTGGAGAGCCAGAAAGGAGAAAGGGTAGAGGAGGAGAGGAAGTTAATACCTTTAGTGACTCACTTTATTGATGGTGACAGGGTCTTTTAATAAGAAACATATTTCTTTCACCAAAAGTAAAGTAGAAAACTCTTTGAGGACCACTTATTTCTGAAGTGGAAAAGAAAAGATAAATATACCTGATAGAATTTCCAAATGTTAGAAAATGAAATTGCTTTCACCCACAAAGGATTCTACTGTAATCCTTTCTTTAGATACTAAGGAAGTCAAAGCATGAGTGGTGATATTGGCTCTGTCATTACTTGACTAGGGACAGTGATTCTTTTGGCTCCTCAATTTCCTAATCTATAAATAAGGAAACCAGATTAGATGATTCCTAAAGCCTACTTAAAGCCTACTATAAGCTACCAGAAAAAAAAGTAACACAACAAAGTAAGCAAGATATAGAATTCCAAGGCAAAAAAACAAACAAACAAAAAAAAAAACAACAAACCAACTCTAATAACAGAAAAAATTGAGAAAACAAAATTCATAGGTCCACTTAAAGTAAAAATAGTTGTCATCCTCTAGGTGGTAAATGCATTATAAAAATCAGAATCTTTCCTAGCAGTAACATTTATTGGAGAACAGTAGAAATGTATTTCTTGTAAGAGTAAGAGAATATAACATCTGAAAAACAGACCAGCAGGAAAAATAAGACACTTGTTCATCTGTATTTCTGTGACTTTTCTCACTTGGTATTATTTGCAACTGTACTTTTGTGTCTGGCAGCTGTGCCAACTTCAGTACGAATGATATATTATTTTTATCATGTTGATTACATGTGTTCACCAGTTTAGTTCTCCATATATGCTTGGTGTGGTTTGCAAATACTCAGTGACAAAATCCAGAGCATGGCATTTTCACAGAAAGTGTTTACTGTGAAATTTCTCCTTAGAAGTTTGCTTTTCTTTACAGCTTTGATCCATATGACATGCACAGTCCTAAATTTCAAATAATGGCTTATAGCTAAATTAAGAAAATGCTTCAGTGTGATACAATATGACTACACTAAGATGTGGTAGTTCTAGAAAGGACCTCATTTTCTCATGTGATTAGAGATTTGGTCAAATTTGAAGTCTGCTAAAATTTTCCAAACTGCGCTTCTTCAGTTTTATGGTGACTTGGTACTTACATTCTGTTATTCATCAACACTTCACAGAAATACTTGATTTGTCTGAATGAATTTAAAAACCCACAACTGAAGAAAATCAGAAAAACCTGGTTTTAAATATCAAAAGATCCTGAATGAAAAGTATTTCTGCAGGCCACACTATACAAGTTTTATTGATCAGTGTATTTCTTTGCAGTATGAAACTGTTGGCAAAATTGGACATAAGAAAATAAACTTACTGGTAAATATCTTTCCTGAGGACGGATCTGCCAAGGGGATTGTCAGCCTGGGGAGCCATAGCAACAGAGCCAATCTTCAGAACCATGGTATCTTCCTTTGCTGTCTGATTAACTGTAACGAAAAAAGTAGATTCATGAGGAAACAGTGGATCTGTGCACAACCTCATGTATAAGGAGAAATTTTGAAGAATGGGACAGACATACATTAAGATAAGACCATAAATGAGGACAAGAAAAAATATGCTTAAAATAGAAATATTCAATGCTCTGTCCATTGTTTCTTTTATATCCCACTAAGTACTTCTCTGCACAGACAATTAAAAATGGCAATAAAATAATTCACCCAACATAAAAACATGCAATATTAATTATATATAAGTAATACTGAAGTAGCATATTTATCTAATTTCATGATGTGATATTACTACATTTTTCTCCCAAGTGATTTTCAACCTTTGGTTTTCAACACTGTACTGTTGCTTACAAATACATTAAAGGATATCAGAAAGTCAGTAACCAATTCTCCAAGTTGTTTGAATTTACATAATTGTACTAATACAACACACATATAAGAACACACAAGAGCACTTTAAGGTGTAACATGTGAGCTGAAGGCTGCAACAGTAAAGAAAGAAAAAAACAAGTAACTGATTAATATATAAGGGCTTTTCAACTTGCTATTCTAGGCACTTTTTAATGTTAATAATTTCTACTGTGGAACTGCTTGAGAAATAGTAATTTCACACTTGTGTAAAAGTCCTATTTCCTAATGGAACCTAAAACTAAGGTAAGTATTTTCAGAAAACAAGAAAAGGTAAAAGGGTATATTAATTCTGATTCGTTAAACTGAATTAAGAAAAATTTATCACATGTTCTCATGTTACAAAGCTAAACAATTCTATAAGCCATTGGCTAATTCAATGTCTTTTAAAAAAATTATTTGGAATAAAGAGCTTTTTTGGATGCCCTCATTAATTTACATTAAATTTATTCCTTCTTTCCCCACAGATGAGTCTACTGCAGTAGCTGTTCAAAATTGTTTAAAAATTGTTAACAATATACAATTTTCTGGGTTTTGAAGAAAACATATAGTAAAATTCATAATTTCTTTCAAAGAACTATCATCTGCCACAAATGGAACAGAAAAGGACTGGCTCTGCAAGACCTCAGGAATATCCTGAACAGAACATGCCTACAAAGGCATACAATCCATATTTCCCAAACTGTGGTGCCCAAAGAATGCAAAAGCTAAGAGATTATTTCCAGCTGCTTCGACAAAACACTTGGTATGGTCTGACTTAGATTAGTCTAAAAAGGAAAGTCAGAATTAGGAAAATCAGAAAAAATAAGAAGAAAGATATTCAGCGAGGAAAAGAAGGAACCAGAATAAGACGTACATAAGGGAGAGGCAAAATGGCAGGGGAAGTGGAAAGACAGCAAAGGGGGAAGAAAGAGATGAGCAATCATAATAAATATCAGCATGTGGATGCTGCAACACAGATGATATTTTTGAATGTCCACAGCAAAAAAGATCAAATTAAACACTACTTCTCATGAAGTTACACTATGTTCAAATGACTAGAGGTCTGGCTTGATTATAGGTGCTTCTACTATGAAACCTGTTTACATTTCACAGATCCTGCATTTTATGTCAGGCTTATCAAATAGTTTCATGTGGGTAAAACCTCTGATTAAGCAGAAGGCATCAATTAAATCAATAAATAGTAAGCCTGGAGAACAGACCATACCACAAAAGTGCGATTAGTATACTTGCTAACTGTTCTTCCAGGCTACAGATACTACCCACCATATGAAAGTCTAAAATGTAATAGAAACACTGCAGTAAATGAGGTACATATGGAAGAAAAATGACGTCCTTAGTGTTACACACAAAGCCAGATCCAAGAACAGAATTCTGTTTCTCTTAGAGCCAAAAGTATTCTCACTAGATTAAACTGACTACAAAGTTATATAATAATAAAAAAAAGCATTTAATGCATATCATTCATGAACTAAATTAAAATAATCAATTTTATTATAGAAAGTATTCAGCTTATCAAAATGTATCCAGAGATATAAGAAAAACTAGTAAAAAATAGGTATTTATACAAGAAAGCGCCCTGAGTCATGTCTTTAGTTATTTGATAGCTGGGGGGGAAAAAAAAACAAAACAAGCTTCCCTTTTTTGGTTTATTTCACCTGCATTTAATAGTTGGACCAAATGAGGAAGTGTTCCCTCTAGAAGCATTTTCAACATGAAAATGAATGCCTTCCTTCTTTGCTGTAACTGTATTTTTAAAAATTGAGCCTCATGAGGAACTACTCACTCTAGAAGACTCATATCAGATCCAAAAAACAGCCCTCTGTTATGAAATAAATAGTTTAAGCTGGAAGTCAAACACCTGTAGATTCAGAATCTTGATAATAATCGCACATAAAGCAAGCAATATTCAAGTCGAAAACCAGACTTTAATATAACTTCTTTAAATATTAGAATGTTAAATATATTTTTATTATTAATTGAATTTTACAGATGAACTATTTGAAACTTGTACATTTCATGTAAAATGAAACATACGTCTGAAAGACTTTATCTTTTCTTGAGGCAAGAGAGTATTTATTGAAAATGAAAAGGCTAAGAACAAATCTGAAATTATGAGCTTGATTAAGTAACCAAAAGCTTAAAAGAGCAGAATCTTCATGAAATTGTCAGACAATAAAAGACTGTTGTTCATAGCTAAGTTTTTTAAAAATTCAATATGAAATAAAAACATTTTAGAGACTTCAATTTTCCTTTAAGATTCTCAGTATAAACTCTATATAATAAAACATCTAAAATCTCAAAGGTATTTGAACTTGCCACTGCAATGTTAAACTTTTATAAAGCCACAACTATAATGACAACCTCACATTAAGCTATCAACAAAAGGTACTATTAGTTATTGACATATTTTCAGCTGAAGACACAATGAAGGCTCAATAATATGTAACCCAGTGATTATGTACATTAATGGGAAATACAGTCACATTCAGTTTGACAATCATCTCTGAAAGACACAAACTGCTTGGAGATAGTTTTATAGTTTCTGCTAAGAAGTATGAAATGGCAACATTTCAGTATGCTATCACACTCAATAAGACATAATTTCCATTCAGTTTAATTAATCTGATTAAAAATATTATGCTCATTTGAATTACAGCAGTAATGAAGAAAGATAAAGTGGCCCCAAAATTTAACATAATATGTCAAGACATTATATATATATGTGTGTGTGTGTGTGTGTATATATATATATATATAGTGGATAGGCACATGTTTTGGCAATTGATAGTATCTCAGATACAGATACGAGAACAGGTATAAGCAAAGATATACATGCTGATATAAATATAGGGGTACACATAGACACACATACACACACACACACACACACACACACACACACAGAGTCAAATAGCAAAAAAAAACACAAAACATGAAAAGACATGTGCAATACAATGCAGGTCAAACAACAGGCTTCACACAGAGTTCTTAATAAATGACGAAGAACAAATGAGCAACTCTTTAGGAAAAAAGTATACTTTTCATTAATGAGACTGACAAAAGACCAAAAAGCATGACAGATCTCTATTACAAGGACACCAAGGAAACAGTATAAACCGGTCAGGCAATTTATAGGAGAGCATTTTGACACCCCTTAATATTTTTAAGGTAGATACCCTTTGATCTAGCAATCCTTTTGCTAGAAATTTATTCTATATATACTCACCCAAGTCATGAAAAATACCAGCAAAAGGTGTTTATTACACAAAGTGTTCATATAAGCAAAGGATCAAAATTAACCAAAAGTCCACAGAGAAATGTGGCAGACAGTATTTTCCAAAGATGGCTGTAACAAGGTCCCTTCCCTAACTTCTACCTCATATGCTCTTATTCAAGGTTACATGCTTAGCAGGTACTTCAGGGTCACAATTTTGAAATTATACCTTAAGAATCCCACCACAAGCAGCACCAAAAAAGAACAAAGGAGCTTGAAAAATAAACTAGGAAAAGTCTAGAAACCTTCTGTAATTACAACCAATTGAAGATTTTCCTAGTTACAGCAAGAAAATGGGAAACTTAAACCAGTATCAACAAAACTGTGTGATACACAGTATTCATTATAAAATTTAACTAAATGTTCATAAAACAATAAGCCAACAAACAAAACAAATATAAGCACAAAGGAGAGAAAGTTTTTCCTTTCCCTCCCTTTTCTCAAATAGCCAGGTGAGTATCCCTTTGGACATCTATACAAATCAATGAAGCACAGAACCTGTTTTGATGAACCACCACTGAGTATGACAGAAAAATGAGGCTAGGGTAAACCCATGAAACCCCTGACCTCTGTCTATCGTGAAGGTGCTCAGCCACAGGTACTACCACCTTTACTAACAGGGAGCTCCCTTCATGCTTCCTGTTGACTCAATACTATCATTCAGAAACTACTACAAATCCTGCCTCGTCAAAAAAGCTTCAAAGCAGATTGGTGGTTAATCAACACCATAGAATTCTCAACAAAGAAATGCCATATAAGCCAGCAATTTAACCCCGAGGTACATACTCAAAAGAATCAAAAATGAGTTTGAACAGACAAGTATATAGCAGCATTACTCACATCAGTGGAAACAATCCAAGTGTCTGATAGAAGACTGGATTTAAAAAATGGGGTATATCCATACAATAGATACTATTCTACCATAAAAATAAATGAAATTATGATGCATGGTATACAACATGAATGAACCCTGAAAACATTATGCTAAGCGAAATAAGCCAGACACAAAAGGACAAATATTCTCTGATTCAACTCATATGAAATACCTACAACAGGCAATTTCAGAGAGACAGAAAGTAAGCAAGGGGGAGTTATTCTTCAGTCTGTAAGGTACAGAGTTACTGCTTGGGGTGATGAAAACATTTTGGAGATAGAAAGTGGGAATGGCTGCACAAGACTGCCAATATAATTTATTCCATTAGTGCAGTATGAGGAGTGTTGGCTAATTTTATAAAGCAATTTTTAGTTATCTTAGGTATATAGAACACAATATTGGAGGTCAACAAAACAAATGACAGAAAGTATAAGCTTTATTAGCAAAAGACCTAAAGAAAAACATTTCCTATTTCTTACTCTAGTAATCAGCAGAGTCAGAAACACACACAGTATTTAAAAGTTATTTAAAATAAGACTGGAAAAAAAAATTCTAAAAAGAATACCTTCAATACTTGGCTGCATTTCTTCTGTTTTTGGAACAAAAATTCTGATTACGCTTGTGTTGATATAAATCAAAGGTAAATTGCGTGAAGTCAGTGTATGGGTCCTCATGGGCTGACCAGGAGATTTTCTTTTCTCTTTTTGGGTCCTTGGTAGTTTTGCTTGAAATATACTTGCAATGGCATTAAGTAAAGGAAAACAAAGGACAATATCAAAGGCTTGTGCTGAAAGAAGTATTTCATGAAGAAAATGAGGGGAACCATCTGTTAAACCTTCAGATAACTTATGAAAACTTCTTCGCTCATTTCTTGATGTTAACTTGTGGCGAACATTTTTTGTTACAGCTTTTGTGTATGTCAAAGACAGAAATCCATGCTGCTGATGAGAGCCATCTAGAAGCTTTGCAGTTGTCTGTTCCAGAAAGAGGAAATCACAATACATATTTTATTCAAAAAGAAAAAAAAAAGAATTTGAAAGCAGAAAACAATCTAGGTTGGTACTATTATCTTTTGTTATTGTCAATATTTTTTCCCCATGATTAATCAGATGTTTAATATAAATAAAAAAATAAAAACACACTTAACGAGCACATTACTAATCAATTCTATAGACAGGGCAAAAGCCTCTAAGACTCAGAATGACTGAACTCAGGTTAGGAATCCTGGGTTGTAGTTCTAGGTCTTGAGAGAGGTAATTAACCTCTTTGTGCCTGTTTCTATAATTTCTACATTTTCTACAACACTCAGAATTTGGAACAGTTCATATATAGATTTATCTTTTCATTCTTGATAATTTTTCATTAAAAGTAGCAATACGCTGTCATAATTTGGGTCAGACAGGGTTTATGAAAGAAAAATTGAAATAACCATGTTATGTATTTTCATTGGTGATCAACAACCTGAAAAGTTGATTGACTTCACTTGACTTAACATTTATAAAAACAAAGATTTTCCTCTGTAATCTCACTAATATATATGAAGAGCCCATAAGACAAGCATCACTGATATCACACTTTGATAACTGAATTAACCATTTAATGCATATAAAGAAAAAATGGTATCACGAGACAAAAATAGCTTTCTTTTAGAACTTGTCTCTTTTCCGGGACTATCATATTGTTTATAAAACCTACCTAACAACTCTCCTTCAACTCATATTCCCTGGACTTAATACCATAGTAACACACATAAATATCTGATTGAGACTGGAAACTGTATCATAACAACTTCAGTACTTGTGACAAAACTTGTCCAATAAACTTATATTCACATTGAAAAGAGCATATTTTTCAGGGTAAAATAAAACATGTAATTTGAATTTCTCAACATATAAAAAGGATATTTTTGAGTAAAGTTTTCCTGAACCAATTAATGTACATAAAATTCTATTTTGCAAATTAAAGTATAATTACTCAAAATACAACCCCTCTTCCCAAGGCTTGATGAAGATTTTTAGTTATTGGAGTTCAAAGAGTGATGTTAAGAGAGGAAGTGAACCAGGAAAAACGAAAAAGAAGGAAATACATTCACATAAACAAGAAAAAAGTGAGAAGGAGCAAAGCAACAATATGTCAGAGCCTACGTTATTCCATCATCAGTAAACCTCTTCTTCTACTTCTATTTTCTGCTTCTCATTTTGTTGCCTATCACACAATGAGAATAAAATAGTATGAAACTCAGTGCTCTGTTAACTTTGTTTTAAATTTGGATTTTATAGTGAAGAAAGACAAGATAAAATTTACCTTTGCAAAAGTATCTCAAAATCAACTTTTTGACCATTAAAAAGAGCTTGTAAAGTAAGCATTAAATAGATATGCAATATAATAACTTTTCATATAATTGTCCTGCCCTCAGAACATCTTTTACTTTGTCCAACTTTCTCACTTCATTTTATCTTATTTCCCTCTCTTTTGGCTTTCTACCCTCAAAACAAAAGGAAATACAGTAAAACAAGAAAAAGTGATTGCAATCTCATCACTATGATGCTGAACTGCGGGCAAACGTAGATGGACCTGGGTGCTGTGGGTGGCTGCAACGGGAGAGGCCACAGCAACACTGTCTCTAGGTGTCTCAACTGGGGATTAAGGTGTCGAGGGGTAGAACCAACCATAATCCAGATGAATCACCTCAAAGCTTAATTAATGGCAACATTTGAATCCTGGAAATAGTATAAAAGGCGTTTGAAAGTATAAATGTTTTGATTTGGTAAAGATAGTTTTAAACATGTTGACTGTAGGTATTAAAAGGTAAACACCCATGAGAGAAAGTGTGTTAAAGTGCTGCATTCCTACCTGCGCTAGTAGAATGAGTGAAAAAACATAAAGTATGGATGAATACTAGCTGGAATTGAAATAAGTATTACCTTTCATAAAGTAATAATAATATTTTCTACTACTTAAAATGAAAGTCAGGCCAATGATAATTATTAAAATGTTAAGAAAATTCAAAATTTAGAAAAATTGATAAAATTCTAAAACACATTAACAATAATTTTGGTTTGCTTTCATGAATACATGTTAAAATTGTTAAGAAAGCTTCTCACGGATGCTAATGAACATTTAAAGAGAAGAAAATAAATCTAAACAGAATGTCCATTAATACAAAGGCCACATTTAGGGACAATTTTTATCCAGACTAGACTAGAAAAAATTAAAAAATCAAATCAGAAACTACTATTTGCTATGCAATTACCGCGTTAAACACTAAATCTAAGAACACAATTATTTAAAATATTTGGCTAATTTTTACACTTTATTTTTAAAGATATATGTCTTAATTCCTTTTAAGTTACAAAAAAAGGGGAAATAAATACTAGTTTTCAGATGCTGAGAAAATAATAACATTTGCACTTAATAGTTTCTTAAGAGGATTTCTATTACCATTGTGAAAATCTACTCAATATTTAAAATTTACATGTATTTTTATTGACTTAAAAATATCATTTAAAAGAACTAGCTTAATAATATATTCAGATATTTTATACCACCAGGGGAAAAAAAAGTTTTAAACTTCTAAAACCCACTGGTATACAGTCTAGTATTCCTCTTTCATCTAGTAATTGACAGATGTACAACCTTGTCCAGACTTAAGAGGCACCAAATAAATAAGGCACTTGGAGTTAGTTCTGAGAAGGAAACAGCATAATAATAGGGGAAAAAGCAGTGCAAGGAAGAATCATAAAAGGAATAACAAAAGCAGTATGGTCAACTCTTGATCAGTCAGTATATGTACAATTTAACAAACATACATAACATCCCACTTTGATTTTCCAATGATGATGATAAAATTAGTTTATATTCAATAAACCAGCATATTCAAGTAACCCAGAAACAAACTGTATTATAGTGCAAACAGTCTATAATTTAAGAATACATAATAGTTCATTTATAAAGCGAAAGATACAGAGGAAGATAAAAATCAAGAGTTGACTCTATGGATAGTTCCATTCCTTCTCTGGGTTCCTGTTAATGGGAGTTCTGTAGCGTAATTTAAAAATGATTTCTTACAGAAGGAAAGAAGCCAGAGCAATTACTGAAAGGGTCCTGGTTGCTGATGGGTCGAACCAACAAGGTGCGTCTGTTCAGCTTGTCAGTACAGGAAAGGAAGACACCTCCACATTGCCCCAGAGACCAACACTCTTCCCCAAGGCTTGAGGTGATGGACAGGAGCAAAGAAGGTGAAAAGACAAAAAGCAATAAAAGCCATAAGCAAAAAAAAAAAATCTGGACAGTTTTAATTTTGCTCAAGTTTGCAAAGGTTTAGGTTTGAGCCACTGCTAGGTATGGCCTCTGTCTGCACCATCTTCTGCAAAAGCATTGTTAATGGAAGTAAACAAAAAATTGTTGCTTTTAGTGTAAATGACTACTTTTAATTTATAATAAAGGACAATCCAACATGAACTCACTTATGGAAAAACTTAGGAAAAACTTCTAGAAGATCAACATACTAACACATTAATGACAAAGTATATTAATAAAAGCAATCCTACCTTGATCTTATTAAAAATTTACTTAATTGCTATAACAGGAAAATGGTTACAAAACAAAAGCAACTTAAAGGAATAGTTTTACTTTGTAATGTAATTTTATAAGAATAGGTCAAAAAGAATTTGCTGAGCTCTAATTCTTGTAACCATTAGCCCCACTGCATGAAAGAACAAAGATAAACAGTTTATAATATATTTTTAAAAAGTCATAATTACTAAATGAGTCTCACCACAGGTTTTTCTTTGCACTGTAGAAATACTCCTTCAAAATGTCCTGACTGCCAACCTTCCCCTGGCCTGGAAAACATAAGTTCACCTTATCTGTTCTCTTCAATTTTTCTGAGTTAAGAAATTGAGCATATACAACTATTTCAAGTCGTTATGATGTAAACAGTACTACACTGAACTAAAACGTGAAACTGACAAAGCAATCAATAGAACAATTCACATTAGCACCACACCCTGGTAGTTCTGCAGAGGGCAACTGTCTTAATGGTAAATTATATATTTACCAAGGTTATTTTTCTATCTCATTCATGTGACTCTGGGCTCCCCTTGTGGCTTAGACTCCAGTACTCTTGCCTGGAGAATCCCATGGACAGAGGAGCCTGGCGGACTACAGATCATGGTGTCGCAAAGAGTCGGACATGACTGAGCAACTAAGCACAAGCACATGTGACTCTAAGGTCCATAAGGGTATGGTTTATGTCTATTTTTGTTGAACACTATATCCCTAGTGCTTAGCATAGTGCTTGGGATATAATATACACTTAATAAACAGTTTGATTAAAAGAATGAATAAACGATCTAAATATTTAAAACTTACATAAAATTAACAGCAAAATCATTGATAATCTACAACATAAATTGTAATATTCACATAATCAAGAAATTATTTCAGCAATAAAATAAAATTCACATATATTTTCTAGGATAATTTTGATATGGAGATATACCATTCAAAAGGAACTGAACCACTGCATTATCAAAAATCAATCACTGATTCACTGTTATTCCAACAGAAACAATTATCATAAACTTGGGAAAATAATACTATTATAACAGGTCTTAATATATACCCAGCAAAATATTTTTACCATCGAAATTTTGACACAATTTTTGGCTTTGACAGAGTTGAGAGTTATTTACATAAATGATATACATAATAAAGAATGAAAACTCAAATGTTTAAATGTAGAATTAGAAATCTCTTATAAAAGACTTTGGTTTTTAGAGTATATAATGCATTCATAAAGGTACAGAAATGTGTACTTTTGCAGACACTTAATTGTTGATGAATAAATATGAAAACGGGGAAAAAAAGGACTTTAAGGCTGTTTCTTTGCCAAAATACTATGAAAATGAAAATATGATGCTGTTTAGAAAACAGCTTTTAAAAACTATATGTGAGTTTTACAGTATATAAATCATATTTCAATTATTAAAAAAAACATTTCAGGGTAGTGTTATAAAGCAAAATAACCCCAAAGGCATCTGTATTTTTATTTGGGAAAAACTGATGATAAGTTGTTATATATGTATCTTTATGAAAATATCTAAAACTTTATTTTTTTACTACCATCATTCAATATTATAAACAAATCATACTTATTTATAATCTCCTTTTGGTAGAAATTTATTAGAAAGGAAAAATATGGTTATAGGAACATCTATTAATACCACAGGTACATTAATCTTCTGTGAGTTAGGAAGTCCTCAAAGTTGTAAGGAACATGAGAAGCTGCTCTACTTCTATAATGGTATAGGGAGTGGATGAGGAGTACACAGCAAAACCCAAAGCCATTAGCTGTGTCCCAGGCATCTTAGCAAATATACAACATGCACAACAAACTGTCAAGTGATTAGTAAAAGAAGCTTATTTCATTCAATATGACAAGGTAGATACTTAGGAACAGATTTGCCCGCTTATAAAATAAAACTTTATTATATTCCATATATGAATGATACTAAGTAAAATTAATATATCTGTTAAGAACCATCTTTGGGAATTACTACAATATTTTTTAAAATAACTAATCAAATTAAAATATAAAAATTCTTTCACAGACTTTGGTCAAAGAAAATAGTTTTTCCCATATTCATTATTCATTACTTACTTGCTTCTATAGTGATCAATATTGAAACTTTCTACTTTACATTTCACTTTAGTGTACACATCCTGGACATCTATTGAAGCACTGAGATCTTCTAGTTCACTGACCATACAAAGTTCTGCAATAGGAAGCAAATACTAAATTAGTATAGGGCTCACAATCAACATAAAAACTTTCAATTTTACATTTAATGTTGCCATATATATCCTTGACACATACAGAGGGACTGAGAGTTTCTGTTCACTAACCACATAAAAATTTACAATAACTACAAAATTAATATTAATATATGCATCAAAATTAATAAGATAGGATACTTATTTCAAAATAAGGGAAATACCAGTTAATGTATGAAGTATTACATCTAATATCAGTCAACAATCTCTGCAATATTTTCAGTGATATGACCACTGAAGAAAGTACAAATACGGTTAAAATAATATGTTTTATATTGGTGACTTTTACCACAATAAAAAAAAAAAAATTACCTCATGGCTTTTGGAGTGAATTTTAATACAAACAAGACAGAACTGAGGTAATATAGGCACCACGTTAGTACTGCTAACAGAAATCACTTGAATTAGATCTAATGATGTTTGACTTAAATGACAATGATTAAATAAAACAAGGTCTCCAATTTCTTCTAAAAACAGTGTTTAATATTTTATCTGTAGAGTAGAAAAGTAACCCTATACCTATGCCTTTATTGTCAGGATCTGGAGCAAAGAGCTTTACAGTAATTTTGGGGAGCACCCACTGCATCCATAGACTAACACGACCACTGGATCCACCAATGTTACTTGTAGTCTGTTCCAAGGTAACAGAATCTGAGAATGGTGAATCATCAACAGCTTGGACAGAATCTCCCTGGGATAAGAAATAACAACAACAATAGTTTTTAACTTGAATAAATATAAGTAAAAATTTACCATTTAAGTAAATATAAGTAAATATAAATAAACAATAATGTTTATATTTATATATTAAATAATACACATTCATATTTATAAAACATTTATATAAATATAAGTAAAAATTTACCACCTGCAATTATTCCTTATAATTTATATATGATAATGCAAATCACCTAAGTGCTTATATATAATGCCAATAATATAAACATAGACTAATCATATCATTTTCATAGTTTCAGTGTACATGCATGCCATTCCAGGTTCCTCTAAACAAGTTAGGATCATACTAATGAGTATTTTCTTATAGAATAGCTATAGCCAAGGGCCAAATCTGGCTCTGTTTTTGGAAATAAAGTTTAACTACCTCACAGTCACATCACTCATTTATCTATTGCCTATGACTACTGTTTAGCAGAGATATGTAGTTGCTTTAGAGATGCTACGATCCACAAAGCCTACAATATTTACTATCTTGCCATTAAAATGTCTGTCTAACCCTACTAAGGCACATTTATGTATGAATCTACAACAACCATAGAAAATATACCATAGTTAGCATGATTTAAAAAACAGCAAAGCATGCATCATGCCTCATATAGTTTAATAGTAAGAGGACTTTTAAAAGTTAGCAGATTCAATGCCAGACTTTTTAAATGACTTACGTGGTTAGAAGTCTCTTAATTAGAGGTAGAGAACATAAGCTTACTCAATTCAACAAATACATAATGAATTCCAGTTATGTATAAGGTCCTAACTTTGGTACTAACAAACTTTCTGAAGAAGTCTGTTGGATGTTTTTTTTGTTTGTTTGTTTGTTTTTTTAATCTTTTCAACAGCTGAAAATAAATCCTGGTTTGAAGATAAACAGCTTCAGTCTCAAAGGTAGGAAGAGATGGTGCCTGAAACAGTGATTACTCATGGATTACCTAATTAAGGATTTATTTTTAAATCCCAACCTTGCTATCCATTGAAAATATTCAAAACAACTTGACAACCTAAACCCATTCTCTGTGAACTGATCAAATACACCATAGCATGCTTCCTTAAAGATGTATATATATTTAAATACTCGTTATATGCACTTAAGTATAGTTTGGCAGGCAACATGCTGTACTAGGATAAGGACTTCGGACACTAGTCATGTAATCTGACCTCTCAGAATTTGTTACCCACCACTTCAAAATGGTTATTAGAATGATATTTATTTCTCAATTATGATTAAATAAGAACATGATAGAAGAGTGATTACATATAATGCATAATTCACAAATAGCATGTACAATTATCACCATCAAGTGGACTACTTTAGAAACCGATACAATCCTATAGAATTTGGTATGCTATACTTTCTTGCCCTTCTCATTCTGTCATACTTATAACTTCAGCACATTTACTTTGCCATAAACATTGAATCTATAACACTTAGTTGATGCTTTGAGTGTCAAAAAAATATTCACTTCCAATGCTAAGGATTCATGACGAGTAGTGAACTATCAGCACAAAACATCCCTTAACGTTTAATAGAAGACAATACAAAAATAACTCTTTTTTATGGGTAGTTTTTTGGAGCAGAAGCCACTAATCTCTTAGCCAAAGCATAAGACAGCCCCTAAGCATATTGAAAAGCAGAGACATTACTATGCCAACAAAGGTTCGTCTAGTCAAGGCTATGGTTTTTCCAGTGGTTATGTATGGATGCGAGAGGGACTATGAAGAAAGCTGAGCGCAGAAGAATTGATGCTTTTGAACTATAGTGTTGGAGAAGACTCTTGAGAGTCCCTTGGACTGCAAGGAGATCCAACCAGTCCATTCTGAAGGAGATCAGCCCTGGGATTTCTTTGGAAGGAATGATGCTAAAGCTGAAACTCCAGTACTTTGGCCACCTCATACGGAGAGTTGACTCATTGGAAAAGACTCTGATGCTGGGAGGGATTGGGGGCAGGAGGAGAAGGGGACGACAGAGGATGAGATGGCTGGATGGCATCACCGACTCGATGGACATGAGTTTTGAGTGAACTCCGGGACATGGTGATGGACAGGGAGGCCTGGCGTGCTGCGATTCATGGGGTCGCAAAGAGTTGGACACGACTGAGCAACTGAACTGAACTGAACTGAACTGAAGAGAAGAGACAAGTAAAACTTCTTACAAAACCAAAGACCCTATGTTCGTTACCAAAGACGTGACCTCTACGCAGGTAACAGTTCAGTCGTGTCTGACTCTTTGCAACCCCATGAATCGCAGCACACCAGGCCTCCCTGTCCATCACCATCTCCCGGAATTCACTCAGACTCACGTCCATCGAGTCGGTGATGCCATCCAGCCATCTCATCCTCTGTCGCCCCCTTCTCCTCCTGCCCCCAATCCCTCCCAGCAACAGAGTCTTTTCCAATGAGTCAACTCTTCACATGAGGTGGCCAAAGTACTGGAGTTTCAGCCTTAGCATCATTAGTGCATCCTATATGAAGTTTTTCCCTTGACCTCAGTTCTACAACAACTTTCAATCAGAAGAAAATTCAATTTCCTTGAATCTCCGAAAGGAGATCAAATAGAGAAGATTTTCACAAAACAACAGGCACATGTTCACTAGGCACCAAGCACAGCAAAGCAATAGTGTCCTGTGATTTAGTGTGACAGAAAATTATAGTCTTAACACCTGAAAACAGTATAATCATTATTTGTTCAATTACACCAAGAAAAGCAAACTGCTCATTGCTGGTGATGTTTGCATCTAAACTTTTTCCCCAAAATAAATATAGATGTTTTCATCTAAACGTTTTCCCCCCAAAAATAAAAAATAAATTTATTTTTATTTCCCCAAAATAAAAATAAATGGTCCTAAATCTACTAAAATTGAAATTCCTAGAATTTGAGAAGCTATATACAAATGAAGATTTTTCATTAGCTGTCTAAAGTAACACAACATCTAATGAAAAGCACAAACTAATACCAGAGAAAGACACATTTTACAAAGTCAAATTCAGTAAAAGACTACATAATGTAGTCAGTATGCCTTTCTCTATGAATTGGTTCTTTGAGCAGAAGAACTCAGAGATTAAATTCTCGCTCTAACACTCAGAAGAACATTATAACCTCAAGAATGGAAATTACAGGGGAAAAAAAAAAATCTCAAATCAACAAGACCTTGATTTTTAACACTACTAAGTATACTGAGCAGGAACGCTAAGAAAACTGTGGCTTCAAATTCAATAAGCAAGCACTCCTAAGAGAGAGTTTTGCTCTCCTTCTTCATGTAGTTTCAGTTTTCATTTTGGATTTACAACATTTTGTGTGGTATTGTTAAATATGTCTGTGCACTCATTTTCTGTTCAATTTCTAAATGTACAGCAAAAATTGAGCCAGAATTGGAGATGCTGACTATTTTCCCACAGGTCTTTATGCCAAGGTTTAAAATATACAGTTCAATTCTTTCACCATTTTGTTGCAAATTGACTAAAATACTGAGTTTATTTTGCTAACTGAATGTATCTTTGTTCATCTGGAAGAGCAAACGCTTCAGTTCTTCATCCTTGGCCTGTTTCAGAGCTCAGGGATGATCAGACTTTTGGCTACACTGCGGCTCTCTTATCAAAATAACTCCAGCATTCTTGTTCAGTCACAAAGCTTCCCAAAGGGCTATACACTTCCACTGCTGTTTGTACTTAAGTCAACAGTACCAAGTGGCCTGCTGTGGTTTCCACTACCTATGCTCTCATCATTCCACTGTGAAGGGTGGGAAAAATTAACTGTTTTAAGCTCAGTACTTAAGCCTGTCACTCATATTTGTTCCTCGACCACCACTCAGATCAGGATTCAGGAGGCTAGGACTATATCCACTGAAAAGTATATTGCTCCTTATCAACATTTCAACATAAAAAGAATGGCTCAGTGTTTGAAGTATAAATCATCACAGGATCATACAATCAAATACTTCTCTTCTACTTAATACAAACAATTGTTAGGAGTGAGCTTTTTTAAGCCAGATTCATTTATAGTGAATTCTTTATAGTCAAAATAATTTAAAAATAATAGTAGTTTTGACCCTACTTAGAAATACCTTAGTGTTTTTAAACTTTATATATTTTTGGAATGCAAATAATTAATTAGAAATGTAAATATACAGAAATATAAATAAGCACAACAAATATAAGGTGACCTCAGATTAATGGATTATATTTATATAATAAAACTATTTGAATTAAAAAAAATAAGCCAACAATTGAAAACTTAAAGACATCTTCTAGGACTTCCCCAGTGATTCAGTGGTAAAGAATCCACCTGCAGTGCAGAAGATACAGGTTCAATCCTTGGGTCAGGAAGATCCCCTGGAGGAGGAAATGGCAACCCATTCCAGTATTCTTGCCTGGAAAATCCCATGGACAGAGGAGCCTTGCAGGCTACAGTCTATGGGGTCACAAAGAGTCACACAGGACAGCAAGAGCTAGCGACATCTTCTGGCATGATTATTTTGAAATGATAAAAGCATTTCAAACAACAAACTATTGTGCTGATTTACATGCGAAGGCTGAACAATAACCACCTATACGTACCGCCTTATTCAATTAAGTAGATGACATTAAAAATGCTAGAAATTTTACATTTTAAATAACATTTTCATCCTAAATGTTGAAGATAAAATCATTTAAAGACAAACATTTAATGAAATAAGTTTATTTTGAGGAAGAAATTTAAAACTACAAGACATTCTTAAAATAGTACTTGAGTAAAAAAGTTCAAACTAAACTTCCTTATTTTTTTTTAAATTTAATTTTATTTTATTTTTAAACTTTACATAATTGTATTAGTTTTGCCAAATATCAAAATGAATCCGCCACAGGTATACATGTGCTCCCCATCCTGAACCCTCCTCCCTCCTCCCTCCCCATACCATCCCTCTGGGTCGTCCCAGTGCACTAGCCCCAAGCATCCAGTATCGTGCATAGAACCTGGACTGGCATCTCGTTTCTTACATGATATTTTACATGATTCAATGTCATTCTCCCAAATCTTTCCACCCTCTCCCTCTCCCACAGAGTCCTGTGGAGAAAAGGGAACCCTCTTACACTGTTGGTGGGAATGCAAACTAGTACAGCCACTATGGAGAACAGTGTGGAGATTCCTTAAAAAACTGGAAATAGAACTGCCTTATGATCCAGCAATCCCACTGCTGGGCATACACACTGAGGAAACCAGAAGGGAAAGAGACACGTGTACCCCAATGTTCATCGCAGCACTGTTTATAATAGCCAGGACATGGAAGCAACCTAGATGTCCATCAGCAGATGAATGGATAAGAAAGCAGTGGTACCTATACACAATGTTGTCATCCATTTTCACAGTCATAAATTATTTTTCTTGTGATGAGAACTTCTAAGAACTATAACTTTGAAAATTCAATACGGTACTATTAAATACAGTTACCATAGTGCACATTACATCACTATAGCTTATTTATTTTATAACTGGAAATTTGTACCTTTAGACCACCATCAATCATTTTGTGCCCTAGCCCAAATTTTCACTTTGGATTTAACTGACAATAAATGCATTTTAAATAATTACTGGAGTCTATGAATCACTTCATGATGGATTGTTTTCTGGAAATATATATATTTATAACTGGAGTACAGTTGATTTATAATGTTATATTAGTTTCAGATATACAATATAGTGATTCAATATTTTATAGATTATACTCCATTTAAAGTTATTATAAAATATTGGCTATATACCATGGTATACAATATAGATCATGCTGGATTTTTTTTAAAGATCTAGGTTGCTGAAGTAATTTGAATTCCAGAATCAATTAAAAAATACAATTCAAATTTTTATATGACCCTAAGATTTCAACATTAGTGGTTAATCTGTCAATTTTTACCTTTGTTGAACTCTAAAATCAATATTCTAGCATTTATTCAGCATTCTATATTTTTCTAAAGCTTCAAAATTGTTTCTTTAAAATGCTGTGGATAAAGATGACATTTCAAAGACATTATAAATAAATAAGAGAAAGTTAAAATGAAAAAATGCTTAATGGTTTGCCTAAAATCAGAACTGGGAGAAGGCAATGGCACCCCACTCCAGTACTCTTGCCTGGAAAATCCCATGGACGGAGGAGCCTGGTAGGCTGCAGTCCATGGGGTCACTAAGAGTCAGACACAACTGAGAGACTTCACTTTCACTTTCATGCACTGGAGGAGGAAATGGCAACTCACTCCAGTGTTCTTGCTTGGAGAATCCAAGGGACGGCGGGTCCTGGTGGGCTGCCGTCTGTGGGGTCGCACAGAGTCAGACACGACTGAAGCGACTTAGCAGCAGCAGCAAAATCACAACTTACTTGGACAGATTTAATTTCATCAACACAATGTTTGTTGTTTAGTTGCTAAGTTGTGTTCCACTCTTTTGCGACCTGATGGACTAGCCTATCAGGTGCCTCGGTCCATGGGATTTCCAGGCAGAAATACTGCAGTGGGTTGCCTTTTCCTTCTCTAGAAGATCTTCCCAACTATACCTATTCATAATAGCTGTCCTTCCTATTATACTTTCATGGAAAAAACTGAAAAGCCAGATTCAAATTAACATTTTATATAATTAGGACAGCTTCCAATATAGTTTATGTATTTATAAGGGAACTATGCAAATATGTATTTGTGTACTGCATGTATATTTGCTTTGTGTGTGTGTGTGCGCTCAGTAGTGCCCGACTCTTGGCGGCTTGATGGACTGTAGGCCACCAGGCTTTTCTGCCCATGGGATTTTCCAGGCAGGAATACTGGAGTGGGTGGCCATTTCCTTCCACAGAAGATCTTTCTGATCCCAGGATCGAATCTGCATGCACTGTGTCTCCTGGAGATGTTAGCAGGTTGATTCTTTACCACAGTGCCGCTTGGTTGTCATTAAAAACAAATTATCAAACTACTAGCACTTTTAAAGGCACTTTTTATTGTTGGGGTGTTGGAGAAGTCCCTTGAGTGTCCCTTGGACTGTAAGGAGATCCAACCAGTCAATCCTATAGGAAATCAGTCATGAATATGCATTGGAAGGATTGATGCTGAAGCTGAAACGCCAATACTTTGGCCACCTGATGTAAAGAACTGACTCACTGGAAAAGACCCTGATGCTGGGAAAGACTGAAGGCAGGAGGAGAAGGGGACACCAGAGGATGAGATGGTTGGATGACATCACTGACTCAATGGACATGAGTTTGAGCAAGCTGCGGGAGTTGGTGATGGACAGGGAAGCCTGGCGTGTTGCAGTCCATGGGGTCGCAAAGAGTCCGACATGACTTAGTGACTGAACTGAACTGATTTTGCAAGCTAAATGGCATAATATTTCAAAAGATGATTATATAGTTTTTGAACATCTTCCTGAACACAAATTTTTGACAACCTAAACCAGCTGAAATACACTGAAGTATGTTTTTCAAGTATACAAGTAAAGTCTTACTTTGGGTCCCTGGTAATAATTACTGTCCCAGGGATAACTTGTTATATAGCAAATATTTGCTCCCCCTTCTGTGTAATAAGGAATTTTCTCTGGGAAGCAATAATGAAGTTATGGGTTAAATTTCCCAGTCCACCTATGTATTATGAGTATGTACATGTTCATCCTCCAATTTAAATATTCAATATTATAAAGTTCTTTAAGGATAAAAGACTTGAGTATTAAAAGCTTAATTTTTAAAAAATGCTGAACACTATTAAGTATCCGCATCTATATTAGCATGATTATTTTATAGAATAATGAAAAAAAAGGTTTTGAAGTATGATAGCCCTTTTATGGCCCTGGGCAACTTTCTTTTAAAAAACCAGTTTGAACAGTGGGCATTATTTTGTATATATAAAACTTCATGTACATGCCCATTATACCATGTATATTTATCTTATGTTAACTCTCTCTAGCAACTCTCTTTCTCTGTTCTGAACTGCAGTTGTATTTCTGGAGCCAACCTGTTGCTTTCCTCCCTTTCTCCCACCCTTCCGTCTCTTTTCCTTCCCTCGTTTCCCCCCTCTACCCTTCCTTTCATCCTTCCATACTCCTTTCCATCTTGCCATCTCTGTGTTTCTCTGACAAAAGGCAACTCAAGGAAGAAAGACTTTAGCAGCTGGTTCAGTATTTTTGAAACTTGAATTGTGAGAAACCATGTTTTTCTAAGAGTCCATTACATTAAGATGAGTAAGTATAAAGAACTGAGTGAAAGTACTAATCTGGGAAATGAACTTTGGCAATTATGAATATGAGTTTCAAAAACCAGACTGCTTCATTATTTCTTGTTCCAGTGTGCCACATAAGAACCCTGTTGATAAAAAAAAAATTATCAATCCTAATTAATAAAGTACTAATTTCATCTGATGGTAAAGGTCAATGCATGCTTTGGGGCTTCCCTGCTGGCTCAGAGGTAGATTCCATCTAACAATACAGGAGACATGAGTTTGATCCCTGGGTCAAGAAGATATTATGGAAAAGGAAATGCAAGCCACTCCAGTATATTCTTCCCTGGAAAATTCCATGGATAGAGGAGGATGACAAGCTATAGTCCATGAGTCATAAAAAGAGATGGACATGACTTAGCAACTAAATAACAGCAAATTAAGTTAAGTACCCAATTTAAGAAACTAGAAAAAACAACAGAACAAATCCCTCCAAAAAGCAGTATCTGTCTTAGCCTAAGTAGTAGAAAAAAGTTACCTTTGAGACTTTTTAAACACAACTCTGGGTTACACATAGGTTTGAGGGCTTGACTTCACACTACAAAAAAGTTTCAAAAAACATCCAACTAAGAAGTTAATAAAAAAAGGGTCTCAGGTTAGTGATGGCCTTTTGAGTCCCTCAGAGAAGGAAATTCATGAAATCCCTATTGGGGAACAGGCCCTCAAATACTATGAAAGAGTCTCATGAAGCCCCACTAGTGGAAGAACTCTGAATAGAAGAGCACGAAAAACATAGAGAAACAGTCTACTAAGAGCAAGAATTACAAATGTAACAGTATGATTAAACTCTCAAGATTCAGATAAAAGATTTGATAAATAATATAAAAGAATTTTACTAGACATGGAACAACAGACTGGTTTCAAATCAGGAAACGAATGCATCAAGGCTGTATATTATCACCCTGCTTATTTAACTTATATGCAGAGTACATCATGCAAAATGCTGGACTGGATGAAGCACAAGCTGGAATCAAGATTGCCGGGAAAAATATCAATAACCTCAGATATGCAGATGATACCACCCTTATAGCAGAAAGTGAAGAGGAACTAAAGAGCCTGTAGACGAAAGTGAGAGGAGAGTGAAAAACCTGGCTTAAAACTCACCATTCAGAAAACTAAGATCATGGCATCTGGTCCCATCATTTCATGGCAAATAGACGGGGAAACAGTGGAAACAGTGAGAGACTATTTTTCTGGGCTCCCAAATCACTGCAGATGGTGACTGCAGCCATGAAATTAAAAGACGCTTGCTCCTTCGAAGAAAAGCTATGACCAACCAAGATAGCATATTAAAAATCAGAGACATTACTTTGCCAACAAAGGTCTGTCTAGTCAAAGCTCTCGTTTTTCCAGTAGTCTTGTATGGATGTGAGAGTTGGACTATAAAGAAAGCTGAGCGCCGAAGGATGGATGCTTTTGAACTGCAGTGTTGGAGAAGACTCTTGAGAGACCCTTGGATAACACGGAGATATAACCTGTCAATCCTAAATGAAACCAGTCCTGAATATTCACTGAAAGGACTTACCCTGAAGCTGAAACTTCAATACTTTGGTATCCTGATGAGAAGAACTGACTCATTTGAAAAGGCCCTGATGCTGGGAGGGATTGGGGGCAGGAGGAGAAGGGGACGACAGAGGATGAGATGGCTGGATGGCATCAGCGACTCAAAGGACATGAATTTGAGTAAGCCCCAGGAACTGGTGATAGACAGGGAAGCCTGGCGTGCTGCAGTCCATGGTGCCACAAAGAGTCGGACACAACTGAGCTACTGAACTGAACTGATAAAAGAATTATGTTTAAAACAAAAGACAGAAAAAAACTGAAAATATGAATTCATTATAATGAATTTATATAGAAATGCATTTATAGTGACAATGAATATACACATCTCTATGCCCTGGTTTTAGAAAAGGCAGAGGAACCAGAGATCAAATTGCCAACATCCGATGGATCATGGAAAAAGCAAGAGAGTTCCAGAAAAACATCTATTTCTGATTTATTGACTATGCCAAAGCCTTTGACTGTGTGGACCACAATAAAATGTGGAAAATTCTGAAACAGATGGGAATACCAGACCACCTGACCTGCCTCTTGAGAAACCTATATGTAGGTCAGGAAGCAACAGTTAGAACTGGAAATGGAACAACAGACTGGTTCCAAATAGGAAAAGGAGTATGTCAAGGCTGTATATTGTTACCCTGTTTATTTAACTTATATGCAGAGCACATCATGAGAAACACTGGACTGGAAGAAACACAAGCTGGAATCAAGATTGCCGGGAGAAATATCAATAACCTCAGATATGCAGATGACACCACCTTTATGGCAGAAAGTGAAGAGGAACTCAAAAGCCTCTTGATGAAAGTGACAGTGGACAGTGAAAAAGTTGGCTTAAAGCTCAACATTCAGAAAACTCAGATCATGGCATCTGGTCCTAACATTTCATGGGAAATAGATGGGGAAACAGTGGAAACAGTGTCAGACTTCATTTTTTGGGGCTCTAAAATCACTGCAGATGGTGACTGCAGCCATGAAATTAAAAGATGCTTACTCCTTGGAAGGAAAGTTATGACCAATCTAGATAGCATATTCAAAAGTAGAGACATTACTTTGCCAACAAAGGTTCGTCTAGTCAAGGCTATGGTTTTTCCTGTGGTCAAGTATGGATGTGAGAGTTGGACTGTGAAGAAGGCTGAGTGCTGAAGAATTGATGCTTTTGAACTGTGGTGTTGGAGAAGACTCTTGAGAGTCCCTTGGACTGCAAGGAGATCCAACCAGTCCATTCTGAAGGAGATCAGCCCTGGGATTTCTTTGGAAGGAATGATGCTAAAGCTGAAACTCCAGTACTTTGGCCACCTCATGTGAAGAGTTGACTCATTGGACAAGACTCTGATGCTGGGAGGGATTGCGGGCAAGAGGAGAAGGGGACGACAGAGGATGAGATGGCTGGATGGCATCACTGACTCGACGGACATGAGTCTGAGTGAAATCCGGGAGTTGGTGATGGACAGGGAGGCCTGGCGTGCTGCGATTCATGGGGTCGCAAAGAGTCAGACACGACTGAGCGACTGATCCGATCTGATCTGATGCCCTGTATCATAATAAATCAGATTTCATTTGGTCAAAATGAGTTGATTTTCTAAATCATTTAATATCCACATATTAAAAGAACCTTTTAAGTAGCTTTTAAGTAGTTTCAAAGCTATTCTATACCACGGGTACAAAGTTGGTACTGGTTGTTTAAATTAGAGTCATGCTACGATAAAAAAGATAATAGGTAATAGGGTGATAGTGGAAAGTTTATACCCCACATCAAGTATGGATGGTACTGAAACAATATAATCATCATTTAGCATTGTTTCTTCTCAGTTAATGTAAGCCTCTCAGTGAGAGGTAAATTACCTCTAACTCATAATGTTTGACTTAACATTTATTTCAGATGAAAAAAATAGCATAAAAAGCACAACACAGAAACAGAAAAAAAAAACAGTGCCAAACTTTCATTACATCTCTTGCTATTTGAACAAAATTAGTTAGAGCTGAAGCCTGCTAGAAGTTTGCCTTCACACAGAATTATTATCAACCGAGAAAATTATGTTCAACCTAAAAAATATTACCTAATATTGAAAAAGTTAGGTGAAATACTTATTCAACATTATTACTGAAAATCCTAGCCAGAGTAATTAGGCATGAAAAAGAAGTAAAAGACAACAAAACTGGATAGGAAATAGCAGAATTCTCTCTGTTGATTAACAACATGACCTTGTAACTATAAAATCTAAAAATTCCACAAAAAAACTGTTAAAGCTAATAAACTCATCAATATACAAACTCAAACATAAAAGTCAGCTGTGTTTTTATACAATAACAATGAGTATCAGAAAAGGAATAAAACAGTTCTATTTATAATAGCATCAAAAAGAGTAAAATACTTAGGCATAAACCAGGAAGTGAAAGACTACAAAGTATTGCTAAAAGAAATAATGCTAATGCTAAGTCACTTCAGTTGTGTCCAACTCTGTGTGTCCGACTCTGGGCTGCCCATAGACGGCAGCCCACCAGGCTCCGCTGTCCCTGGGATTCTCCAGGCAAGAATACTGGAGTGGGTTGCCATTTCCTTCTCCAATAAGAGAAAATAAATGCACATATAAATGCTCCATGTTTATGAATCAGAAGACTTAATGTTAAAAATGAACAGTATTTGGCAAAACTAATACAATTATGTAAAGTTTAAAAATAAAATAAAATTTAAAAAAAATTAAAAAAAATAAATAAAATGAACAGCTGTTGTTTGATACGTACCACATTTCAGTTAGGAAATTTTTTTTTAAAGTTCTGGATACAGTTGATGGTGATGGTGGCACAACAACCTGAATGTACTCAATGTCACACAACAGTACACTTAAAAATGGTTTAAATGGTAATTTTGCATTGTATATTTTACCAGAGACAAAGCTTTGATATAAAAATCTTAATTGGGATGTAAAATCATAATCTCATAGTATCAAAAGAATACCAGTGTATTTATTTAGCATTTGTAACATATGTTCATTAGTTTTATTTTATACAGACTGGGTTACTAGAGTGGCATACAAAATATTTGACCATTAAATATTACTTTATCAATGAGCAAAATAAAATTTTCTATGAATCAGTTCAGTTCAGTCACTCAGTCACGTCCAACTCTTTGCGACCCCATGAATCGCAGCACGCCAGGCCTCCCTGTCCATCACCAACTCCTGGAGTTCACTCAGACTCACGTCAATCGAGTCAGTGATGCCATCCAGCCATCTCATCCTCTGTCGTCCCCTTCTCCTCCTGCCCCCAATCCCTCCCAGCATCAGAGTCTTTTCCAATGAGTCAACTCTTCGCATGAGATGGCCAAAGTACTGGAGTTTCAGCTTTAGCATCATTCCTTCCAAAGAAATCCCAGGGCTGATCTCCTTCAGAATGGACTGGTTGGATCTCCTTGCAGTCCAAGGGACTCTCAAGAGTCTTCTCCAACACCACAGTTCAAAAGCATCAATTCTTCGGCGCTCAGTCTTTTTTCACAGTGCAACTCTCACATCTATACATGACTACTGGAAAAACCATAGCCTTGATTAGACGGACCTTTGCTGGCAAAGTAATGTCTCTGCTTTTGAATATGCTATCTAGGTTGGTCATAACTTTCCTTCCAAGGAGTAAGCATCTTGTAATTTCATGGCTGCAGTCACCATCTGCAGTGATTTTGGAGCCCCCCAAAAAACAAAGTCTGACACTGTTTCCATTGTTTTCCCACCTATATCCCATGAAGTGATGGGACCTGATGCCATGATCTTAGTTTTCTGAATGCTGAGCTTTAAGCCAACTTTTTCACTCTCCTCTTTCACCTTCATCAAGAGGCTTTTGAGTTCCTCTTCACTTTCTGCCATAAGGGTGGTGTCATCTGCATATCTGAGGTTATTGATATTTCTCCCTGCAATCTTGAGTGCAGCTGGTGCTTCTTCCAGCACAGTGTTTCTCATGATGTATTCTGCATATAAGTTAAATAAGCAGGGTGACAATATACAGCCTTGACGTTCTCCTTTGCCTATTTGGAACCAGTCTGTTGTTCCAAGTCCAGTTCTAACTGTTGCTTCCTGACCTGCATACAAATTTCTCAAGAGGCAGGTCAGGTGGTCTGGTATTCCCATGTCTTTCAGAATTTTCCACAGTTTATTGTGATCCAGACAGTCAAAGGCTGTGGCATAGAGAGTATTATTATTGGAGTTGGAAACCTGGAACAAGATGTGCACCTATACTCCCTTTAAGGCTTCCCTGATAACTCAGCTGATAAAGAATCCACCTGCAATGCAGGAGACCCTGGTGGGATTCCTAGGTCAGGAAGATCCACTGTAGAAGAGATAGGCTACTCACGCCATTATTCTTTGGTTTCCCTTGTGGCTCGGCTGGTAAAGAATCCACCTGCAATGCGGGAGACCTGGATTTGATCCCTGGGTTGGGAAGATCCCCTCGAGAAGAGAAAGGCTATCCACTTCATTATTCTGGCCTGGAGAATTCCAAGGACTGTATAGTCCATGGGGTCACAATGAGTCAGACAGGACTGAGCAACTTTCACTTTCACTCCCTTTAAGGATGATAACATTAGTGTCTTTTGTCTATCCAGTCCTTACCTCTTTCCTAATAGTCTCCTAAGCTAAAACTTCTTCTATATGCAAATAATGCCTAACTAAGACCCAGTTTAGATAAGGGGTGAGTGGTACCCAAGTGCCTTTTCAAGTAGGATTACCTTGTTGACTACCTTGTTGATTATTATACAGCGACTGTGGAATTTCCACACAAAACAAATTTTCTGTAGATAAGTAAAACAAGAGGGAACACTTCCTATATAATTTTATGAAGATAGCATAGCCATGACACCAAAATACAACAAAGTTTTTATGTAAAAGAAAAATTAAAGGTCAGTATTACTGATGACTATACAAACTCAAACCCTAAACAAAATATTAACAAACACAATCCATCAAGATATAAAAAAGAAACTATACCACAGCCAACTTGGGTTTGTTCCAGATGCAAGATCAGCTTAATACTGAAAATCAGGGGCTTCCCTGGTGGTTCAATGGTAAAGAATCTATCTGTGAATGCAGGATTCATGGGTTTGATCCCTGATCTAGGAAGATCCTACATGCTGCAGAGCAATTAAGTCTGTGCAACAACTATTGAGCCTGGGAGCCACAACTACTGAGCCCATGTGCTACGACTACTGAAGCCTGTGTGCCCCAGAGCCCGTGCTCCACAAGAGAAGCCACTGCAATGAGAAGCCTGAGAACCACATTTTGAGAGTAGCCCCCGTTCACCACAACTAGAGAAAAGCCTGCAGAGTAATGAAGATCCAGCACAGCCAAAAATAAACAAAATTTTTTTAAAAAGAAAGATAATCAAACAAAGTTACTAGTCACCTTAAAGGAAGAGGAAGAAACTAGTATATAACCATATCAACTGAACAAAAGTTCCAAATACCAAAGAATACTTCTATAATAAAATGGGAAAGATTTCTAAAAAGAAAACAAAAATCTTACTGAAATTAAGAAAATACAAATAGAGGAATGTACCATATTCATAGATACTCAGTTAATATTTGTACTAACATATTGAGATGAATATTAATATTATCTCCACTTCTAGAGATAATGAAACTAAAGAGAAGAGGTTAAATAATGTGATCACAGGGCTTCCCAGGTGGCGCAGTGGTAAAGAATCTGCCTGCAATTCAGGAGATGCAGGTTTGATCCCTGGGTCAGGAAGATCCCCTGGAGGAAGGCATGGCAACCCACTCCAATATTCTTGCCTGGAGAATCCCATGGACAGAGGAGCCTGGTGGGCTACAGTCCACGCAGTACAAAGAGTTGGACACAACTGAAATGACTAAACACAATGTGGTCATAAACTTTAGAGATAAAAATTCAAACTGTCTGCTTCCAAAGTGTTTTCTATCGACTGCATTAACTTAGAATCACACTTGGATGAGTCGACCCAGTACCTGGTTTGTGTGACACTAGCCGAAATTCACTACATTTCGATTTTCTAGTAAATGAGATTTCCAACAATCCCTTTCAATAGAATAGCTATAAACTGATGGAATTAAGAGAAATATCTTTGCTCACTTGTCAAGCTCTGTAAAATTGTTATCCCAAATTAGAGGGAGGCAATCCTTAAAGCCGACAAAGTAGAGTCTATGACAAAAAGTGGGGAAGTAGCAGAAACAATTTAGCTGGTTTTCCTCAGGAGAAAAAAAAAAAAAAAAACACCTTAGAGAAAATAAATTACCAACACTCGATTTTTATGTTTGCAAAGTTACTATGAAAACTAAGTAAATGACTTCTAATTTTCACTTTTTTTCTCTTTGGTACTACATTTTCTGGCAAAATTAGAAATATGCTTGAATTCATTCAGGGATAGTATTATATGCTGTCTTAATTCTATACCATCCATATTGGTAGTAAGCAAATCATTAAAACCACAGAAATGTGCTCTTCTTAGTAAGAAAATCAGTACTAAATAAAGAAAATCAGTACTAAATAAAGTATATTGAATGATTCTACATTCACTTTCTTCTACTCCTTAACTTATGTAATAAATAACTCAGTTATCAACATATTTCACTAAGTAAAAAAAATTAAAATAGCATTTCTAGTATTAGTTTTGAAATGGTTTCTCAGGCACAGGTCATATAAATTGCATACAATATCTTCAGGACAAAATAACTTCATTAAGAATTAATCAACCTTTATATATCAGTGTTCATACAGCATTATTCATAATAGCTAAAAGGTGGAAATAACCCAGATGTCCATCAACAGATCAATGGATAAATAAAATAAGCTATATCAGCAAATGGAATATCAGCCATAGAAGGGAATGAAATTCTTATACATGTTACTATGTGAATAAATCTCTAAAACATTACACTACGTAAAATAAGCTATACAAATACTTACAATTCCTCTTCTATTAGGTTCCCAGAATAGATGAATTCACAGAAACAGAAAGTATTAATAATGGTTATCAAGGATGGTGATGGGAAAATGGGGAGTCACTGTTTTATGGGAGAAGACTTTTTGTTTGAAATGATGAAATAGTTCTGAAGATGGATAGTTGTTATGGCTGGGGCATTAAATATCATTTAATAATTCCACTGAATTGTAAATATAAAAATGGTGAAAATGGTAAATAATGTTACTTATATTTTACCCACAATAAAAATATTCAGCAAAAAAAAGTTAACCATTGATTTTGAGAATCTAATATAACACATACAAGACAGAATGAGGAAAACAAAGATCCCAAAGACCAGTTCTCAGTACTCAAAGATGTTAAAGAAATTTAAATTCAAGTAACATGGCAGATCAAGTTGAAATGCATGTTTTCCATTTCTACCACAAAAGCACTGAAATTCTAGATAAAACACAAGAATTTTGTCTTTTCTTTCATCTGTTCTTCTTCAATCATTAATACACTGTTTATCTGGGAGGCTAACCTATGTGAACAATATGTACAAATATTCTTGTCCTCTGGTTTCTAGTTGTTCTGTGGAACAGCAGCAGGAGACAGGAAGGAAGAAAAAAATATGAAGTCAGAGTATTAGTCCATTTCCCACGCCTTTAAGCCTATTTATAGCAATAACATCCTAGTGTTACTGCTCCAGGTACTATACTATCTCCAGTGGTTTCCCTTCCTAGTCAACACCTTTGTCCTTATGAGAATGTCACTTTCCTCTGATTCATAAAATAGTGAAACTTGAAACAAATAAAAGGAAATCTCAAGATGTCAGAAATGGAAGAGGAAACACAAATCTGAGTAATGAATGGGAACTGAGTCTGTGGTGGTAAATGGAGGTATCAAACTCAAGTAGAGGTTTGAGCAATGTCATTTTAATTCTCACTCAGGGCAATGGCACCCCACTCCAGTACTCTTGCCTGGAAAATCCCATTGATGGAGGAGCCTGGTAGGCTGCAGTCCATGGGGTCGCTAAGAGTCAGACATGACTGAGCGACTTCACTTTCACTTTTCACTTTCACGAATTGGAGAAGGAAATGGCAACCCACTCCAGTGTTCTTGCCTAGAGAATCCCAGGGACGGTGGAGCCTGATGGGCTGCTGTCTATGGGGTCGTGCAGAGTCGGACATGACTGAAGCGACTTAGCAGCAGCAGCAGCAGGGCAAACTGGAGTCTAGGTTGGAGCCATTTACATAAAGCCTGGACCCAAAAAACAGCTGCTTTTTCAGTCAAACAGACGACTCACATGAGGCTTCACTAAACTATAGAAATGTCGTGAATGTTTTCCATATGGGGCACCAAAGTAGGGATGGAACAAGAAAGAAAAACACCAACCTCTCTCTTCTCTCACCTTCCAAATCCCTACTTGCCTCACTGATTGAAACTAGGTGGATTAGATAGTTTAAGGGATACTTGGTAAAGTGGAATTAAAAAAGGAATTGAGAAAATGCCTTGGAATGAAAACAAAGCACTAATGACAGTACAGGAAAAAAGAAAACAAATACAAATCAACTAACAAATAGTGGTGCACAAAGAGAGAGAACATGAGAAGTTCTAGAAAATAAGACTAATGGGAATGTAGAAGAATTTTCCTGCTGTTGTCTGAGAATTTTTTAGAACTGAATAAAAATACTCCACAAAACCTCAAGCCCTGAGCAGGATAAAGGAGAACACACCTACACTTGGTGGCAACAGTTTACTTTTAAAAGAAAAATTTATCAATGAATCAAGTTCTAGAATTCATATGATAACACACATTAGGGACCCTGGAGTTAGAAGGCAGAAGTTTTCATTTCAGCTTTGCCACTTACCTATACAATCTCAACCAAGTCACTTAACCTCTGTAGTTACAAATTCTTCATTGTAAAAGGGAAATAATACCACCAATTCATAATATAGGTTTCAGAATTAATAGAAACAATGCTTGCAAAGTGCTCAGAGTTGAATGATTGCAACAGATAACATGGCATGCAAAGACAGCGTTTACTGTCTGGCTCTCTACTGCAAAAGATTGTGACCTCTGCTTGAAGATGGTACTTGCTTCTGGGCTACCCCATTGTAACAGAGCTGTGGGCAGTTGCCTTCTCTCTTATGTGCTCTACCTGGCAAGAACACTTCCATCAGAGCCATATTAGGGCAACGGGCAGAGACACCACCAGGAAGGCAAGACAGGCCTTGATCAGGCATGAGGTGGGGCCAGCCATGCCAGCTCTACTCACAGAAATCTTCTAAATATTTAACATGCCACCTCTAAGTGAGTGAGTGAAGTTGCCCAGTCGTGTCCAACTCTGTGACCCCATGGACTGTAGCCTACCAGGCTCCTCCATCCGTGGGATTTTCCAGGCAAAATACTGGAGTGGGTTGCCATTTCCTTCTCCAGAGGATCTTTACAACCCATGGATCAAACCCGGGTTTCCCGCATTTTAGGCGGATGCTTTACCAACTGAGCCACTAGGGAAATCATGCCACCTCTAGGAACTCACAAAACTTTTAATTTTCTTCTTAGCACTGACTACATGAAGAAGACTTTGTTGAACTAATTAAATGGTATACCACAGTAGCACTATGCTGTTATAAAATGATTTTGTTACAATGGGGAAGGGATAGAATATAACTATAGGATAATTTCAATGTGACAATTATATTTAAATCCATCAACATCAACACTTTTTCTGAGGCAATTATAAAAATATTAAAAATATATTTATAAAAGTAATACTATGACTCAGAGTTTACTAAGAGACACCAGAAGATGTGTCAAAACTTTGCTGGGACATGGAACTCTTGGCCCTCAGGGTTTTAGAGTAGAGCCTAGAGTGAATGGAGCTTTCAATGACTGAGAGATTCTTTTGATTACTCCAGATGCAAACATCATCTTCTATGTATGTAATGACATGAAAATGGTAGGGAAGCACTACTGTAACTAACTACAAAATATATACTATGTATATATTTTTATAGTTAATTACAATGTTGTGTTAGTTTCTGGTGTACAGCATGGTGATTCAGTTTTATATATATATTCATACACACACAAATATGTTTTTCAGATTCTTTTTCATTATACCTTACTAAAAGATACTGAATATAGTTCCTTGTGCTATACAGCAGGTTCTTGTTGTTTACTATTTTATATATAGTAGTGGTATATGTTCGGAGAAGGCAATGGCACCCCACTCCAGTACTCTTGCCTGGAAAATCCCATGGACGGAGGAGCCTGGTAGGCTGCAGTCCATGGGGTAGCAAAGAGTCGGACACGACTGCGCGACTTCACTTTCACTTTTCACTTTCATGCATTGGAGAAGGAAATGGCAACCCACTCCAGTGTTCTTGCCTGGAGAACCCCAGGGACAGGGCATCCTAGTGGGCTGCCGTCTCTGGGGTTGCACAGAGTCGGACACGACTGAAGCGACTTAGCAGCAGTAGCAGCAGTGGTATATGTTAAGCCCAAACTCCTAATTTGTCTCCACCCCCACACATTATCCCTTCTGGTAACCAGTTTGTTATCTATTTCTGTGAGTCTGTTTCTGTTTAGTAAATAAGTTCATTTCTATCATTTTTTAGATTCCACATATAAGAGATACCAAAAGCTCTTGCAGTAAAGTTCTTACAATGCATAGTGTTCTTACAATGCAAAAGCTCTTGAGACCAAGAGATTACTGTATTGAGCAAGTCAGACAAAGACAGATATAATATGGTTTTGAAAAATGAAGAACTTCAACTTTCTTTAATGTAGTATTTTCCAAACTTATTTAACCAAAGACTTCTTTTTTCACAGCCAATATGTTGACATTGCACAAAATACACTTTGTGAAAAACTTTGGTAATCAAAAGCTTGCGGTGATACATTGATAGACAAGGATAATACAAGTGAAACTGATAAAAGAAGTTAAATACTCTGGGCACTTCACTGGTAAAAAGGAGAGTGTCCCACTAAACAGCTGTTTACTAAGTACTGTATTAAACAATGTTAAGATGAGCATGAGGACGCACGTATTTTGGGAGTAGTCTTTTAGAAAGAAATATTTAAAAAACATCACAAGTTCAGAAAAGACAGGGCTCATCTGAAATGGACACCTGCTGGTCATACATCTAGGACCTGCCATTCACACAAAGTACAATTTAAATGGTACTTTCTAAAACTGTGCTGTGTCCAAGCTAAACAGAAGGACATGGTAACCCTGATTATGAGATTTAATACAGATGAACATGCCCTGCAATTTCCAGAAGGAAGTCAATGTTTTTACCCCCAAAGGGTATGTCCCATTGACTCCATATCCTGAACAGTTTTAGATTTTCATTTGGGGAGAAAAAAAGTACTTCTATCACTTAGGTCATTGTGATTCTTAAGATTTGGAATAAGCAGGAATAGAGGATAGAGAAGTTGCTTATGCAGGGGTCAAATATCAATAGTACTACTCCAACATGCAGTACTTGGGTGCAATCTCAAAAATGACAGAATGGTCTCAGTTCACTTCCAAGGGAAATTGTTCAACATCACAGGAATCCAAGTCTGCCCCAACCACTGATGCCTAAGAAGCTGAAGTTGATTGTTTCCATGAAGACCTACAAGACATAAAACTAACACCAAAAACATATCCTTTTCATCATAGGGGATCAGAATGCAAAAGTAGGAAGTTAAGAGATACCTGGAATAACATCAAGTTTGGCTTTGGAGTACAAAATGAAGATGGGCAAAGGCTAATAGAATTTTGTCAAGAGAGCAACAACCTTTTCCAACAACTCAAGAGACAAATCTGCACAAGGACATCACTAGATGGTCAATACCAAAATCAGCCAAAATGGAGAAGATTATCTGACAGTGATTGAAGTAGGTGAAAATCCTGTTTATAAGTAAATATTTGAGCATTAAATTCTGTTTTAAATCTAAAAACAGTATCTTTTGTATTTATGCATGATTTTAGTATATATTGGAGAAGGAAATGGCAACCCACTCCAGTATTCTTGCCTGGAGAATCCCATGGACTAGAGGAGTCTGGTAGGCTGTGGTCCATGGGGTCAGTTGCAAATAGTCAGACAAGACTAAGTGACTGACACTTAGTATATATTAAGAGCTCCAGAAATGCAACTACTGAAAAGAACAAAAAATTTCTTTTCTTTGAAACTTTATCAAGTTTGCATTATTTCAGAAAATCACACCAACAATGGTCCCACTTGCAGCATTTAATAGTCCTGTACAAGTATGTTTGCATCAGATACATTCACAGTAATTATATGTACCTGGCAACTGCATTTCAACTTCTAATGTAACCATGCCTGAGCATTTACATATTACAATAATAATTTACTATACTTTAATTCTTTATATTTTATTCAGAATACTTTTGAAAACATGTATATGCAGGTTATGTTTATTTTCATTTTAGGATAGTAAAGGAGGGGCTTTGAAAATATTTGTTATAAAAAGGGCACAGATATATTGGGTGAGGTCACAATGTGAAAAATGTAAAGGAAGATTTCTATGATCAGGAGAGAACTTTGCATTGGTCAAGATTGAAAATCACAATCTAAAGATAATAAAGACACTCTGGTTCTGAGCCTCTTTTGCAGTCAGCTTCTAAGTTTCCATACTTCTGAAAAACCCTACATTTACTGTGCCTTAGTTTTTGCCATTTCACAGAACCTCTACTTTCGTGAACTATCCCACTGTCTACTGAAAGTGATGAAAATCCTTGAACCTAAGAGAAACAGTAACACACAGCCATAGCTACCATAGTACCTCATGAGCCTCTAAACTCATCAGCTTCCACAGAGGTAAGGTCATCTTCATTCTCAATCCTGACATAGAACTCTGTGGTATATATATATCACCCTTCATTTACTAACACAATTTTTCAGAAACACTTACCTCAGTAGTAGTTCCAATGTCAGCAGATGGGCTACATGTGCTATTATCTGGAGGAGCTGTGCCCATACTGCTTCTAACTGGAGAGCTAGGGAAAGGCCCCACCACGGACTCCGGGTAAGCGGAAGAAGAACTGAGACTGCCTCTCTTCTGAATCTTATTCCAGACTTTATTCATGATATCTGTTAACTCATATAAGAGCTGAACCTAAGCAGAAGGAAAAAAATAAAAAGCAAAAACAAATCTTTCAACTTCTGGTCAAAACTGACTAAAATACTCAATGTGAGAAACTTAAAACTAAGTCCACAGAAATAAGAATACATGAAATAAAAATCTATCAGTAAATCATTGATTATAGTACTATATCATGATCTATTATTATATATTAATATATGCTATTATATACATATTATCATGATACCATCATTCTGATGATATAGACAAATAATCCAAATATACAATATTAAACATTTAACCATGAATTTGAGACAGATATAATAAATTTAATCATACTTAAAATTGGTCCCATATTTATAACTTGATATTTTATAGCAAGTTAGCATTTTTGTGGGAAAATCATATAATAAAATTAAATGCTAATACAACAGCTTATGATGAGACAGATTTCTTTCAATAAATGACTAATAGAATCACAAATAAATGCCTCTTAAACAGAGTCCTCAGGATCAAAAATTAGAAATCAAATATATCCTATTATATATGACTATTTAGTAATATATAATTGTCATTCTTATTTTTGAATTATTTACAGTTTAAATTTTCTCTATTTTCTGAAGAATAAATCTGAAAGTGGATTTCTTACCCAGCAAAATACAGTAAAGAGAAAAGATATAACAGAGAATAGTAAAAGGAAAATGTTATATGAGACTTTTCTATAGATAAAGAACATAAACTATCCAACCTACTATTCCCCTCAGATTTGTCATTCCTATATCCAGGAAAAAAAAAAAAAAAAACAAAACTGTTTAACTTGCACGTTGTTTGACTAAGTTCTAAGATATTTACATAAGATTTCATAAATAAGCATTAATCATGGAATTTGTATGACAACATATTGCCATATACTGTATAAAAGAAGCCTAGGGGGAAAAATGCAAACACAATATATAAGCAAATCCACAGCTGGATACCATATTCTGCTTGCCATTAAAAAAAGAAAGAAAGAAAGAAAGAAATTCTCATATTTATAAAAAGTTTCAGCCCCAGGACACATCCAGATGATAAAGCTGGCTTCTTATGTGGGCAGAACAGATGCCTAAAAACAGTGTTGTCAATCCTTATTTGATATAAAACAGTACATGGGTTACAGTTTTTTCTTGCTTTTTGTGTGGTGAAGTCTCCAGTCTCAGGTTATAGCTCTTTTTGTTTAAAAAAAAAAAAAAAAATCTAATGGCTAGCATTCCTGGAAAAGAGCTGTTAGAAAATTTTTAGTTTAATTCCTTTTGGCTTTCATAATCATTAGTATTCTCTAAAAAGAAATCATTTTCTTCCAAACCAAATTTTTAAAAAGATTTTACTTTTTCTTAAATAATTAGAACTGACACATAAAGAAAGTATAAATGGTTTCTAAATACTTTTCAGGGCATAAACTTTATTTACTTAAGAGAACAGATGCTGCCTTTATTGTCACTACTTCTGATTTCCTTTAACTCTAACCATTAAATAATTGTATATGAATGTCACCAAGTATACTGTGTATTCAGCATGCCAAATAAGCAATGAAATAAACTTGAAAAGTATCATTATTTTCAAAGAGGAAACTTACAATCACAGAATCCAGGCTTCCTCAATTCAGAGGTTTAAAAAAATAAGGCAAAAATTCTGAAGATAAATGTTCAACTCATATCCTTCAAGCTGTACTGAAAAATATACCCACAAAAGCCACAATGAGCTACTACTAACGACCTATTAAGACATCTGAAATTAAAAAGTATAACCAGACCAAGTATCAGTAAAGATGTAGAGTATCTAAAATTCTCATTTACTCTGACAAAAAACAAAATTTAGAATACAGTTTGTCAGTTTCTGAAAAAGACATATCTACCATATGTGTGAATCATTTCCTAAGTTTCCCCAAGAAAAATTAAAATCTATGTCCACACAAAGACCTATAAAAAACTATTCATAGCAGTTTTATTTCTAAGAGTCTAAACCTAGAAAAAATCTCAAATGCTAACTAGTAAGTTAACCAACAGTACAACAGAATACTTAGGAATAAAAAAAATAAATTATAGATTCATGCAAAAACATGGATTAATCTCAAAATCACAATACTGAATGAAGGAAGCTAGGCAAGAGAGAGCAAGAGAGCACACCTGTAATGATTCCATTTATACAGAATCCAAGCAAATGAAAATTAATCAGTAACAGTATCAGTGATTACCTGGAACTAGGGGAGGAGTAAAAGGGAGAATAACAAAGAGGCACAAACAAACTTTTGAGGATGATGCATTATCTCGACTGTGAAGGTGATTTCATGGGTACACTAGCCAAATGTTATCAAATTAGGTAACCTAAGCATGTGCAATTTATTGTATTTATGCTGCTGTAATTTAGTCGCTTCAGTCATGTCCAACTCTTTTGCAACCCCATGGACTGTAGCCTGCCAGGTAATCTCTGTGCATGGGATTTCCTGGGCAAAAATACTGGAATGGGTCGTCATTTCTGTCTCCAGCAGATATTCCCCACAAAGGGATCGAACCCACATCTCCTGCATTGGCAAGTGGATTCTTTACCACTGAGTTCCTAAAGACATTAAAGGAAATGGAGTAACTGGTAAAATATTTAAGATGAAAGTCAAGGTTGATGGAAATCACTCCTATGAACAAATACTTTGATTCAACCAGGTTAAATATTTATAGTGTCCAAGGCTTTGACTGGCAATGAATAATTTCTAGAACTTATACAGAGGTTTAGGTCTCTGCAGCTGATACAAGGATCTACAACAAATTCAGACATGACAATAAATCTGTTTTAGGTGTGCCCTATATACAGAGATTGCACTATATTTTAAAGTATATATACTCGAGAGCTCTAAGCAATAATGAACCAAATTAATTAATGTGTATTGCAAACACTTCTGATGTCATTCTAACAAATTAAAAAATGGTATGGAAGGAGGAATTGAATAGAATCAAGAAGCGTATACACTGGGCTATAATCCAAAGTCCACAAAGTTTCTGACAGCGCATGTAAAATTTAGTAGACATATACACTGTTCTGGGGGAAAGGCTTTTATAACATTCTCAAAGAAGTCCATAGCACAAAAAAGGATAAGAAGTACTTCAGAAAAAAATAAATGGGAAACACACAAAAAAACCCCAGATTAGCTAGTGAGAAACCTCTCATAAGAAAGATGTTTATTTAGGGTCATTAATCTTAAATAAAAACAGTAAAAGAAATTTTAGGGATCTTACACGTATTATTATAATACAAACACGTGTTTGTATTTTAGGGCCCGCAACACTTTAGAAGCCAGGACACCCCCCTCCAAAAAAGTTTTATAGGTATACTTCACTAAGAAAGATTAAAGATTTTTGGCCAAAAATGCCATAAACGTTAAAGCAGTATTACAGGGTCTGCATTTATAGAATATAAGGAGGCTCTTCAAACTGCTAAGAAATTTAACAGAAAAATTAAGTAAATGATATGAAATAACTCATAAAAGAGCAAATTAAGTGGCCAATAAACAATGAAAATCTGTCCATCTGCATTAATAATTAGGAAAATACAAATTAATGTAAACAAAATGAACTATCAATTTATAAAAGAGCAAACTCAATGGCCAATAAACATTTGAAAAGTTGCTCAAACATCTGGTTTCATTTCCCTTCAGCATGAAGGATTTCCTTTAGGATTTCTTACAGTGTAGTTCTACTGGTGACAGATTCTTTCATACAAAAACTGCTTTTATTTTGTCTTCATTCATAAATGTTACATATTTTTTATTTAGAATTTTGAGTTGAGAGGCTTTATACAAATTTTTCATAATTTAATGATGTTGATCTTTTGATCCCTACAGTTTCCTATGAGAAGTAAGCGAACAATAAAAATTCAGTCCTCTTGCATGTAATGTGTCATTTTTTCTCTTTTTCTCATACCTTCAAGATATGTTCTTTATCTGTGGCTTTCAACAGTTGGATTATGATGTGCATAGGCATGGCCTTCTTCATGTGTTTATCTTACTAATCTTTCCCCCCTCATTTCTAGCCTATATGTAGCACTCAATAAATATCTGCTAAATGCACTGCTAAAGGGGAAAAAAATCAAGTCATCATCTGTAATTTTGACAGAATCCAGAGGGAGCCTGGAATACAGGCTAAAGCAATCACTCACAAAAAGGGGTTTATTTGGAGTCTCATGTTTTACCATTAAAATTTAGGTTAATCTGGCACACAAGGATATCAAATAGTATTTGCAAAGATTTTGAGTATTTATAAAATAATAAAATAAATAATTGTTAATAAAATTACATTTCCTTAGTATATGTATTTCTGAAAACTGCAACTGTTAATGGCTCAGTAGTGTCCAACTCTTGGTGACCCCATCTACTACAGCCTGCCAGGATCCTCTGTCCATGGAATTCTCCAGGCAAGACTACTGGTGAGGGTGGCCATTCCCTTCTCCAGGGGATCTTCCCAACCCAGGGATCAAGACCCGGTCTCCTGCACTGCAGCCAGATTCTTTACTATCTGAGCCACCAGGGAAGCCCATTTCTGAAAAGAGTTTTCAAGTAAATCGTTCAGCGATTAGACATAATGTGTTTGCCTTCATAGATTCCTAATGAAGCAATTTCCAGAGCTATGGAGATGTAATAGGCTATGCTGCTGCTGCTGCTAAGTCGCTTCAGTCGTGTCCGACTCTGTGCGATCCCAAAGACTGTGTGATCCCAGAAACAGTAGCCCACCAGGGTCCGCCATCTCTGGGATTCTCCTGGCAAGAACACTGAAGTGGGTTGCCATATCCTTCTCCAACGCATGAAAGTGAAAAGTGAAACTGAAGTTGCTCAGTTGTGTCCGACTCTTCACAACCCCATGGACTGCAGCCTACTAGGCTCCTCCATACTTAAAAACTACATGTAGTCTCAAATTCAAACTTGTACCATTGGTTCAGTGTATTAACCAGTGTTTTATTGCTTTATCCTCTCAAAACATGTTTGATAGTGTGGTTTAAAATTTTAAGTCAAAGACTTATTAAAATTGGAAAGAAAAGAAAAAACAACCAAACCTTCCTTATCTAACTTATCTATTTATTATGCAGATGTCTGTTTAATCGGGCTTCCCTAGTGGCTCCATGGTAGAGTCCACCTGCCAAGCAGGAAACACAAGTTCGATTCCTGGGTCAGAAGATCCCCTGGAGAAGGAAATGGCAACCCACTCCACTATTTTTGCCTGGTAAACTCCACCGACAGAAGAGCTATGGGGTCACCAAAAGAGTCAGACAGGACTTAGCAACCGAACTACAAAAATCAACAACAAATCTTTGAGTAATTGATTCTTCAAAGTGCTGTACAGTTTTGTAGCTTCCAGTCCCTTCAGGAATACTGCCACATTCCATCAGGGATATTCAAGATAATTTACATACAGGATCTCAAATTTTATATCAGTCAATCTAAACTATCAAAATGACATTTATACAAAATGACATTTATACATTTATTCAGAACTTGCAAAGTTATTTTCATAAATATCTCACTTGAAGTTCCCAACAACCTTGTGATCAATTTTGGATATAGCAGTTGGTAGCAGTTTAACAGAAGTTGGTTTGTTAGGACTCATCAAGAAAGAAAAGTGGAATTAAATTCATAGAATTCATTACATTTTGGGTACAGAGGGATTCTCAGGGTATGAGGTTCTTTCAGCCTTCATTTATTTCTCAAAAGAAAAAAAAAGTCTTTGGTGTTTGAGGAGCAGCAGCAAGGAGCCCCTAGATATCAAGTGATTGAGGAAATGCAGAAAGAAAAGAGCAGACATAATAAGGGAATACCAGGCCAAAAATAAGTTATTTATGTGATGACTTGGCTTAGAACTGCTTTAAACAACAATAAAACATGAGCTTAATTCTAAACAAGGTGACTATCTAAAGGAGATATTCCAGAGCTCTAGTTTTGAGCCACAGTCTTACCTTTAATAAGACTCACAGAAATCACCATACTATTCCATGTGAAAGTGAAGTGAAAGTGAAAGTCATTCAGTCGTGTCTGACTCATTGTGACCCCATGGACTATACAGTCCATGGAATTCTCCAGGCCAGAATACTGGAGTGGGTAGCCTTTCCCTTCTCCAAGGGGTCTTCCCAACCCAGGGATCAAACCCAGGTCTCCCACATTGCAGGCGGATTCTTTACCAGCTGAGCCACAAGGAAGCCCAAGAACACTGGAGTCGGTAGCCTATCTCTTCTCCAGTGGATCTTCCAACCCAGGAATTGAACCAGGGTCTCCTGCATTGCAGGCAAATACTTTACCAACTGAGCTATCAGGGAAGCCCCACTATTTTTTTTTTTCTTTTACTTTGATATATATACTCATATATATATATATATATGTATATATATGACTCATATATATATATATACTCACATATATATATACTCATATATATCAAAGTAAAAGAAAAAAAATTAATAATAATAGTAGTTGCTGTTGTTGAGTCACTAAGTCGTATGTGACTCTTTAGAACTCCATGGACTGTGGCATGCCAGGCTCCTCCATCCTCCATTATCTCCCAGAGTTTGCTCAAATTCATGTCCATTGAGCTGGTGATGCTATCTAACTACCTCATCCTCCACTGGCCCCTACTCCTTTTGCCTTCCATCTTTCCCAGCATCAGGGTCTTTTATAGTCTCAGGCTAAAACACTAACAGGAGTAGAATTCATCCTTAGATGGGATAGCTATGGATAATGAGATTATGTGGAGTAGGATAATCCTTCCAAGGCTACAATGAATACTAAAATAAGTCTTCAAAATATAAGGTCTCTGGTAGATAACTCCAAGTAGCAGTAAGCTATTTTTTTTAATTTTTAATGGGAGAGTAATTGCTTTACAATGCTGTATTGGTTTCTGCCATACAACATGAATCAGTCATAATTATATATATATATAAATTATGTATATAAATATATATATCCCCTTCCTCTTGAGCCTCCCTCCTACCTCCCATCCCACCTCTCCTGGTCATTACCAAGCATCAGGCTGGGCTCCCTGTGTTATACAGCTTCCCACTAGCTAGCTATTTCACATATGATGGAGTACATATGTCAACGCTACTTTCTCAGTTCATCCCACCTCATTTCCCCTGCTGTGTCCGCAAGTGTGTACTCTATGTCTGTGTCATCATTCCATCCCTGCAAATAGGTTCATCACTACTATTTTTCTAGATTCCATCTCTCTCTATATATATATATATGTCTATTATGTAGGGATTGAGTTACTACTGGGCTTCCCTTGTGGCTCAGCTGATAAAGAATCTGCCTGCAATGTGGGAGACCTGGGTTTGATCCCTGGATTGGGAAGATCCCCTGGAGAAGGGAAAAGCTACCCACTCCGGTATTCTAGCCTGGAGAATACCATGGACTACAGTCCATTGGGTCGCCAAGAGACAGACATGAGTGAGCAACTTTCACTGAGCTGCTACTAAATATAAACTATGAATAAAAAACTTTCTTATTACGGCCAAAAGTTTCTTCATATCCCTTTATAATCTATCCTTCCTATCACTCCCTTCTCCTTCCCTATTCCTGCCCTACCTTCAGGCAACAATCAACCTACTTTCTGTCACAATGTAGTGGTTTATTATCATAACATTATATATAAGTGGAATTATACAGTAAGGACTTTTAGGTCTGGGATCCTTCACTCAGTGTAATGCTTGTAATACTCTTCCATAATTTTACATTTTATCAATAACTTGTCTTTTTTATGGCTGAATGGTATTACATTGTATGGATAGGATAGGATAGAATTTCTTTAATTCACTTACTAATGAACGTTTAGGGTCTTCCCTGGTGGCTCAGAGGGTAAAGCATCTGCCTGCAGTGCAGGAGACCTGGGTTTGATCCCTGGATCGGGAAGATCCCCTGGAGAAGGAAACGGCAACCCACTCCAGTACTTTTGCCTGGAGAATCCCAAGAACGGAGGAGCCTGGTGGACTACAGTCCATTGGGTGGCAAAGACACGACTGAGCGACTTCACTTTCACTTTCAATGAACATTTGGGTGATGTTTGGTTTGGGGCTATATAAATAAAGCTGTTAAATACACCAATGTAAAAGTCTCTGTATGCATGTATGTTTTTGTTTCTCTGAAGAAATACTTAGGAAGGAATGACTGGGTTGGTTGTATAGTAATTTTCCCCACCCTCCCCCCCCGGAACTTTCAAGTTGTTTCCAAAGCTGTTATGTAATTCCCATCATTAGTACACAAAGAGCTCTAGTTGGTTCACAATACTTCATCTTTTAAATTTCAGCCAATCTAATAGGTGTATAGTGTTATGTCTTCTTGTTTTATTTTCCCCTGTTGAATAATGATAAACATCTTTTCATGTGTTTACTGACCAGTCATACATCTTGTGTGATACTAATCTTTTCCCCATTATGTGTACTGATACTATTTTATTTATTGCCCTATCTTTATGTTATCGATTAGAAAGGATTTCTTAAAATTCTGGTAACAGTTTGATAAAGGTGTTGCTATACTTCTTCCAAATGTCTGGATATCTGCTATCTTAATGATACTTTCAAGGAGAAAATGTTTTTAAACCTGATTATACCCAATATCTAGGTCAATTTCAGGATAGCTGCCATCTTAACAATGTTGTCTTCTAATCTATGAACAGGTATCTCTCTCCAGTTAGACGTTCAAGTTCTCTCAGCAGTGTTTTGTGGTTTTCAAGGTAGAGATCTTGGACATGTTTTGTTAAATTCATTTGTGTACGTTTACTGGCATCAATGTAAACGGAACTGATTCATTATTCCATTTTCCAATTTTTGGCTGCTAGTACAGAAAAATACAATTGGTTTTTAGACATTAATCTTGTCTTCTACAATCATAATAAGTTTATTAGTCCTAGTAATAGCTTCTTAATTCCTCGGGGAATTTCTGTAACATATTTGATCATATGAAAAAAGGGAGAGTTTTACCTCTTTCATCTCTAGTCTTATTCTTTCTTTTGCTTGGTTATTTCTTTTTAATTGCAATGGCTAAGATGGTCAGTATGACATAGAGGTGATGAAAGAAGGCATCCTGTGTTTTTCTTGATCTTAGTGGAAAACAATTCAATATTTTGCAATTACGTATGACATGTGGTTTCACCAACTCAATGGACATGAGTTTGAGTGAACTCCGGGAGTTGGTGATGGGCAGGGAGGCCTGGCGTGCTGCAATTCATGGGGTCGCAGAGTCGGACACGACTGAGTGACTGAACTGAACTGTGGTTTCTCACTTTCCTTTATGAGTTATTGTTTAATGTCCAGATATTTATAGTTTTCCTAATTATTGATATCTAATATAATTCGACTATGGTTAATATACTGATTTTAATTCTCTTCATACAATGAGACCATGCATATATGAAAATAATATGCATTCCATGGTTGTTGAATAGTGTTCTATAAATGTTAATTAGATGAAAGTGGGTTCACAAGTATTTTTCATATCTTCTATATCTCCAATTATTTTTTTTCATCTAATTCTTTAACAATCACTGAGAGAGATGGGATAATTTCCTAATATGACTAAATAGAATTACCTATTTTTCCTTTAATTCTGTCCATTTTTCTTTCATTTCCTTTATCTCTGAGAACATTCCTTTATGTTTATTTTATTTGATCTTAAAATAAACAAATCCATCTTTCTTAATACTGTTTGTACATTTTCCTATACATGTATTTATATTGTTTCTTAATATTTCAAGTGTTTCCCTATTATGCAATGTATAGTAGAGCGCTGCTTTATCACTACTCTATTAGGAGCAGCTAGACCAGGGATCAGCAAATTTTCTGTAAATGGCCAAATAGTAAACATTCTATACTTCTTAAGCCATAGTGTTCTCCCTTGCTGTTACTTCATTCTGTGGCTGTAGTGGTCCCACCTGCCAATGCAGAAGATGTAAGAGACTTGGGTTCGATCCCTGGATCCAGAAGATGCCCTGGAGGAGGGCATGGCAACCCACTTTAGTAGTTCTGGTGTGGAGAATCCCATGCACAAAGGAGCCTGGTGGGCTATGATCCAAAGGGTCGCAAAGAGTCAGACACCACTGAAGCAACTTAGTATGCACGCACAGTATGATGGCATTCTTGGACAATACGTAAAACTGTGGGTGTAGTCTAATTTGCCTACAGGCCTTAATCTGCTGAATCCTGGTCTAACACTCCACCAGTTAAGATCATAACCTTTAACGTAATACTTGTTAAACTGGGTTCAGCCCTGTAATTTTATTTTTTTGTTTTCTATTTCCACCCTGTGTTATGTAACTCTGTTATCATGTTTTCCTTTCTTTAGATTATTTGAATTTTTTTTAGTATTTCATTTTATCTATTGGTGTTTGTCTGTATCTCTTTGTATTTTTACTTTATTTTAGGCTCAGCTGGTAAAGAATCCACCCGCACTGTGGGAGACCTGGGTTTGATCCATGAGTTGGGAAGAGCCCCTGCAGAAGGGAAAGGCTACCCACTCCAGTATTCTGGCCTTGAGAACTCCATGGACTGTATATAGTCCATGGGGTGGCAAAGACCTGGACACAACTGAGGGACTTTCACTTCACTAAGAAACTAAAATATATACATAAAAACTTTCACAATCTAAAGTTACACTGTAACACTTCATGAAATATTTAGAAATTTAAAAACCACTATAGGTTCCCTTAATGATGAAATTTTCTTGTATATTATATCTATATACATTGAAAGCTCTAGCAGTCAGTGTTATACATTTGCTTTCAACAGTCATACATATTTTTTTAAAGCAGCTTTTAAGAAAGATTTATTAAGCTATTTATTATTTCTGGTGGTTTTCTTTATTTCTAAAGATTCAAGTTTTCATCTAGTATCATTCCCTTTTAACATATAGAACTTCCTTCAGTATTTCTTATAAAGCAGAGCTGCTGGTAGCAAATTTTCTTAGTTTTCCCTCATCTACAATGTCTTTCGGAGAAGGCGATGGCACCCTACTCCAGTATTCTTGCCTGGAAATCCCCATGGACGGAGGAGCCTGGTGGGCTGCAGTCCATGGGGTCGCTAAGAGTTGGACATGACTGAGCGACTTCACTTTCACTTTTCACTTTCATGCATTGGAGAAGGAAATGGCATCCCACTCCAGTGTTCTTGCCTGGAGAATCCCAGGGACGGGGGAGCCCGGTGGGCTGCTGTTTATGGGGTCGCACAGAGTCGGACACGACTGAAGAGACTTAGCAGCAGCAACAGCAGCACAGTGTCTTTATTTCACTTTTGTTTCTGTGGACACACACACTGGCTTGAGAGTGCTTCTCTGTAAGCATTTTAAATGTATAATTCCAATGTCTTCTGTTGTCTATCATTTAAAATGAGAAATACGCAGTCATTCAAATCATTGTTAAAGTGTATATATGTATCTTCTTATAGCTGCTTTCAAGGTTTTTTTAAAAGTTTGTCTTTCTTGTTTCAGTATTTTAATCACAATGTCTCCAAACAGGTTTTCCTTTGAGTTTATTCTCAAAGATAAACTTGAGACTAAGTGAACTTCCTGAATACGTAAAAGCCTACCTCTTTCTGAAATTTTGGACAATTATTTGTTAATATTTTTCTGGCTCCAGCTTTTTCTCCTTACCTTCTGGAATTCCAATTACATATATATTTGAACGTTTTGTCCCACAGCCACTAAGCTTTGATCTTTTTTAAAGTATCCTTTTTTTCTGTTTTTCAAATTCAATACTTTCTATGCTCTATGTTCAAGTTCAGTGACTCTTCTGTCACATGCAGACCACCTGTAACCTTAGACAGTATTTTTTTTCATATATTGTATTTTCAATTCTCAAATCCGATTTGTTTTTATACTTTACTTCTCCATTATGAATTCTTAACTTTTTCTTTCAGTATCCTTTCCTTTACACCTCATTAAGAAAATTTTGATAGCTGTTTTTAAGTCCTTTTTGCAATTCAATTATTTAAAAAACAAATTAGAAACATCAATTTATATTGTTAGTTTTTGCTTTTTTCCCCTGGAGTATACTGAAATAATTAATAGGATAGATAGGCCAAGGTGGGCTTCTGTTACTATGGTAGAACTAAACTAAATCTATTTTCCCCCATTTAACACCTTCTGTGATAAAGGATCTAACAAAAGTGAACCTGTCTCTCTACAATCTGCTTGCTAGAGCCGGAATATGAAAGTGTCAGAAAGTGAGTGGCTTAAAACAACAGAAATTTATAGTTTCATGGTTCTGGAGATAATAGAGAGTCCCTATACAAGGTATCAGCAGGGCCATGATCTGGGACTCAGAAGACTCCTTCATGCCTCTTATTTTTTTGATTGTAGCCAACAATTCTGCTGTTCTTTGGCTTTCAGCTGGATCAGTCCAATCTTTGTCTCCATTCACAAGGCACTCTCCCTCTGTATCTTCACATCAACTTCCTCTGTTTATCTAATTTTCCCTTTTATAAGGATATCAACAGTGTATGAGGGCTCACCCTAAGGACTTCATTTTAACTTGATTGCTGCTGCTGAGTCGCTTCAGTTATGTCCGACTCTGTGCGACCCCATAGACAGAAGCCCACGAGGCTCCCCCGTCCCTGGGATTCTCCAGGCAAGAATACTGGAGTGGGTTGCCATTTCCTTCTCCATTTACTTCTGCCTTAACTTGATTATCTCTATCCAATTAACAGATAAGGTCACACAATGAGATACTAGATGTTAGCAATTCAACATATATTTTATGGGGGACAAAACTCAACCAAGAACAGTTTTTCTTCTGCTAGGAAATGAGTTTCAAGAACCATCAGAAGCAGCATTCAAAGAATAATTTGAGAGGGTAAGTCATTTCATAATTATTCTCTTTTATTCCACTATGGGTCATAATAGAATGGCAAATGGCTATTAAACTGGTATATTTACTAATGTTCAAAGATTTATTCAGTTCAGTTGCTCAGTTGTGTCCTACTCTTTGCGACCCCATGAATTGCAGCATGCCAGGCCTCCCTGATTATAAAAGAAATTACTTTTGTAATATTGGATAAGCTATTAGTTTAATATATCTGCTTTATCATAATTCTAACTATATGCATTTTTATAAGGCCATCACCAAGATATTAGCAGGTCTGATTTTGTCAAAATGCACAAATATATATAAAAATTAAGCCAAACTGTTTAATATATAGTATGTGGAGTGAGGCAAAGAGAAGAGGAGAAAGGAGGAGAATGGTATCAGTAATGAGGCTCTATAAAATACAGAATAATATTTGAACCCACTTTAAAAGACACTTATATTTTTTTGATGACCCAGAGGGATGAGATGGGGAGAGAGGTGGGAGGGGGGTTCAGGATGGGGAACACATGTACACCCATGGCAGATTCATGTCAATGTATGGCAAAACCAACAGAATATTGTAAAGTTTAAAAAAAACTAATTAATTAATTTAAAAGAAAGACACTTTTAAAACTGGCTTGTAACTACTAATGCTGGGATAAACAAAGATTTATCAACATTGATCTGTCAAATCCAATAAAAATTTTAAAGCATTGTTTTAAAAATATAACTTCAAATACTATTCAACATTGACAATCTGAGTGGAAATTATATTAGAGTTTGCTTGGGGTCAAAGAAACAAGTATTAAATTGTATGCAATTAATAATTTGTACAAACCCAGGAGACCTGAGCTCATACTAAATTATAAAACTGTCAAATATACATGTTTGGTCTATTCCAACTGGAATGTTAAATGATTAACAAATGCCTTTTTTAAACAGTCAACAGTGATTTAAAATAAAAATACTACATGTTGAGCAAACGAAGTTCTGAGTGAGAATCTGATTAGAAATTACATGTGATCACTTCAACAGACTCTTCCAATCTGACAGTAAAGTAGTTCTTCACTGTTTAAAAACCTTACATCTGCAACTGATTTCATTCCATCAGCCAAAAAATGCATTTATGCTGCCACCATTACATTTTCAGAAGAGTTTAAATTACAAAACTTGAGAGAACTTCAAAGCAATACTTAATCTAACCATTCTGATCTTGATGGCCTTGTTAAAAATAATTTAGGACACTTAACAGAAAGAAACCCTTCAACAAAATGGGTAACAATTGTTCTTAAATCACGTTATTTTAAATTTCCTTTCATAAATCAAATGTACCTACCTGGGGGTTTGAGCATTTTATCTCAAGTGACTCTAGGTCAACATGCAGACAGACAACAAATGAATGCCTCATATCAGGTCCTGTAGCAAGCAATTTTTGGGATGTAACAGCTAGTGTAGAGGTACAACCCATGGGTTCCACTAGGCAAAGTGTCACTTGTTTTCCAAAAAGGGTATATATGCTGAAATGATGCAAGCTGATTGTCCAAGGAAAAGCATCACCTGATAATAGGGACAAAAGGGGTTAGGGAGGCAGACATACAAAAATATAGTTAACTGTCATTTGATATTAAGATGTCTACTATCGATATTATCTACTATCAAATATTATCAAATACTGTCTACTATCAATATTTGAAATAGAAAACACTTAATATGGCATCATAAAAAAACATACATTGTATCATAGACCAACATGTTAAATAGTTCACAGGCTATAGAAGGGTTACTTCTTAATATTTGTATTATACATACTACTATATCAATAATTAAGGTACATTATAAAAGAAAAAATAGAAATTAAGGAATGAGATAAAAATGTAAACACAAGTTCTAACTTTGTATTCCCTCACTGGTTTACTAGTGGGTTGCACAGTGCAACTTGTGGGATGTATGTACCTTGGAGACCATAAAAAATGTGTTAAATTAAGAAAATGGACTAAATGTGGCCCATGATCTGACTGCAGAATAATGAAAAATAAATAATTTACTATGGTCTGTTGGAATTTCTGCATCAGAATCATGCAGATGCTAATATAAAATACAGACTCCTGGTTTCTACTTCAGACCTACTTAATCAGAAATCTCTGCAGGTTAAAACTCAGGATGCATATCCACATCTTCAGTTGGATACCCTTACATACGTATAAAAGGATATATACATACACACACACACACATATTTGATTTAAAAAATAAGTATTCATACATTTCAAGGTTAAGAGCAAAATTTTGTTGTTTTAAACTTTTTTCTTTTATAAATTTATCAGAGAAAAGAACTGTCAGTATAAATTAATGAGATAAGCCATCTTTTTTACAATTGTGGCTACCAGTAAAATGCTTCATGAAATAGAATTTAAAAGTGTACTTGTATTAGAACATTTATATACACTGAATACTATGATGCCAATTTGATGGAAAATATGTTCATATGACTTGTCTTTTTGACTCTGAAAAACTACTAGCGCTTCTTAGTATGTTGTTGTTGTTGAGTTGCCAAGTTGTCAAACTCTTTGTGACCCTATGAACTGTAGCCTTCCAGGCTCCTCTATCCTTCACCATCTCCTAGAGCTTGCTGAAACTCATGTCCATCGAGTCAGTGAGGCTATTTAACCATCTCATCCTCTATTGCCTGCTTCTGCTCCTGCTCTCAATCTTTCCCATAATCAGGGTATTTTTCCATTGAGTCAGTTGGCATCAGGTGGCCAAAGTATTAGAGTTTCAGTTTCATCATCAGTCCTTCCAATGAATATTCAGGATTGATTTTTTTCAGGATTGACTGTTTTGATCTCCTTGCTGTTGGAGGAACTCAAAGAGTCTTCTCCAGTACCACAGCTCGAAAGCATCAATTCTTTGGCACTCAGCCTTCTTTATGCTCCAACTTTCACATCTGTACATGACTACTGAAAAAACCACAGCTTTGACTATACGGATGTTTGTCGGCAAAATGATGTCTCTGCTTTTAGTCATAGCTTTCCTTCCAAGGAGTAAGAGTCTTTTAATTTCATTGCTGCAGTCCTGCAGTCACCATTCGCCGTGATACTGGGGCCCAAAAAAATAGTCTGTCACTGTTTCCACATTTTCCCCTATTTGACATGAAGTGATGTGACAAGATGTCATGATCTTAGTTTTTTGAAAGCTGAGTTTTAAGTCAGCTTTTTCACTCTCCTCTTTTATTCTCATCAAGGGATCTTTAGTTCCTCTTCACTTTCTGCCATTTAGGTAGAATCATGTGCCTATCTGAGGCTGTTGATATTTCTCCTGGCAATCTAGATTACAGCTTGTGCTTCATCCAACCTGGCATTTCCCATGATGTACTCTGTATATAAGTTAAATAAGCAGGGTGACAGTATATAGCCTTGATGTACTTCTTTCCCAATTTTGAACTTGTCTGTTGTTCCATGTCTGGTTCTAACTGCTGCTTCTTGACCTGCATACAGGTTTCTCAGGAGATAGGTAAGGTGGGCTGGTATTCCCATCTCTTTAAGAATTCTCCACAGTTTGTTGTGATCCACACAGTCAAAGGCTTTAGCATAGTCAAACAAGACTTGTCAACAGAGATAGGATAATACAGACTTCAAGAATCTGGATTGTTTCAAAACAAATTAAAAATATTTATCTTCTAATCAGAGAGGTACTAGTACCTCACTGAAAATAACTTAGAAAATATATAAAGGAAAAAAAGTCAAAACCAGTCATAATTCACCTTCCATCTTGCTACTCCCAGGAATATACACTATTACTATTATTCTATTTCCTTTTTTTCTCCCTTATAGTGTTGGCCATGAGTACTGAGCCATGAAACTGGCCTAGTTTCAACTGAGTTGAAACTAGGATCATACTGTACTTTTAGGTTCATATTATTTTTTTGGTAAGGAAAAAGAAAAGATTAAGTGAATAACTAAGTAGATCATGTTCAAGATATATATATTAAAATTATAAATACGCATTTGAATAGTGAATGGTGATATTGAAGGGGTACTACAAGATAGATTCTCGTAGGTTTGAACATTCAAAATGTCTTAAGCAAGAAGCTAATACTATTAAACCTGGAAACTTTCAAGTTGAGACTCGAATAATAATATAATTGTAGCTACACAACAGTCCACAATAATTTGGAAACGATGAAAACTGCATAATAATATGTGGTTAGCACTGTGGTACTCTGCCTGTCATAAGACTTAAAATATTTTGCCCTCAAGAAGAATGACCAACTTTAAATCATCTGTAACTAATTCTGAAATTGTTTAAAAATCTACACAAGTTTCCATGCTATTTACAAAATAAAGGCTTTGCCAAATTGTCTTAAAATATTTTGGAATTATTTCAAGCTACATATTTTAAAACTGGTAGAGAGCTATATAAAGTCTTTCAAATTTTATGTTATCCAAGAAATGCTAAATGATGATTATGTTGGATTAAAAAACACCACACTTAAATTCATGAAATTGAAAAAAAGAATTCCAAATGACACTGGTACTACCTTAGATATGTGTCTGCTTCTTCTTTGGAATCAGACCATAAGTTGAAATTTGGTATACCATTTTCTAAGTCTTAAACAGAACCTTTTAACATAATACTTTACATTCATTTATTTAGCAAGCAGATAATCTATTTTAAAAAGCACATTTTACCTAGAAGATGAGATCTTAATGTGTAATGACAAACATCCCCACAATTAATCACTGTGAAAAAATAACCAAAACATAACACATCATTATTGCACAACTATTCCTTTTAAACACACACACACAATAAAAATAAATAAATAAATAAAACCACCTCATCTATTTACAACATTGGCAATATACTGTATGAGGAGTTGTTAAAATATGACAGACCATGACAGACCAGGACCATGTACTATTCTGAGACCTTCAAGATTATTTCAGAAAAATTATTTATTGCTGGAAGAATTCAGAAAATGTCTAACAATTGTCTAAAAAACAAGAAGAAGAAAAAAGGCTGACAATTCCATTTCTGTGTGAATTTGTAAAACGTCTATATTATCAACAGAGAAAAGATTAGTGATAAATTAATTCTCAGAAAAATGATAATCAAATACTGAACTACTTTGTACAAAAAAATGTAAAAGAGAGTGAATATGACAAAGCTTTAGGACAAAATTAATAAATAAATTCAATGTGAGACTATGTGATACATGTCAACAATTGGGAAGGGGAACTTGATTAGATAATAGTAACTTAAAACTAAGTGAAATTATAAAAATTACATGGTATGGATTTCCTTACACAGTATCACACATTGCTGGTTTTGCACAACACAAAGCGTAAAATAAAGGACCGATTTGGATAACAAAAGAAAGCACTATCTAGAGCAAAACAAAAATAAAAACAAAAACCTATATATGTACATTTTGACAATCTTATTATCAATGTTGGGGTCACTGAACAGTGACTATTTATATAGACCTGATTATATACATGTAATTTACAATCTTCAATATTGGTGGGCAGGGATCGATATTCTGGAAAGAGAATCAGTCTTTCCCTTTCTAAAGATACTGTACTTTCCTACAGGAAAAAGTGTATATACTTTGTGCCTAGGTAAATAACCTTATAAACATCAATATGGAAAATGAAGAAAGTTGGTTAATATTAGAGACACTCTCTCTGTTTTCTTTCTTCTCATAATCTTCATCAAGTATCTTTAGAAACAAAAACAAAAGTGCCTTCCTCTACTCCTTATGTCTTTCCCCATGTCCAACAATACAGTACCACTCAGGTAGACTTTTATTTCATATATGATTAGTGGAATCAGGAATATCTTATTGCTAATTGCAAAGGTTAACAATTTGGAAACAGATACACTGTTTTCTACAAACGTAAATAAGCCAAAACTGCTGACACTTTTTCCCCAAACCACTTAGCATTAAATTGATTTAAAGACAGTTGATTTGCATTTCTCTGATAATGAGTGATGTTGAGCATCTTTTCATGTGTTTGTTAGCCATCTGTATGTCTTCTTTGGAGAAATGTCTATTTAGATCTTTGGCCCATTTTTTGATTGGGTCATTTATTTTTCTGGAGTTGAGCTGTAGGAGTTGCTTGTATATTTTTGAGATTAGTTGTTTGTCAGTTGCTTCATTTGCTATTATTTTCTCCCATTCTGAAGGCTGCCTCTTCACCTTGCTAATAGTTTCCTTTGATGTGCAGAAGCTTTTAAGGTTAATTAGGTCCCATTTGTTTATTTTTGCTTTTATTTCCAATATTCTGGGAGGTGGGTCATAGAGGATCCTGCTGTGATGTATGTCAGAGAGTGTTTTGCCTATGTTCTCCTCTAGGAGTTTTATAGTTTCTGGTCTTACGTTTAGATCTTTAATCCATTTTGAGTTTATTTTTGTGTATGGTGTTAGAAAGTGTTCTAGTTTCATTCTTTTACAAGTGGTTGACCAGATTTCCCAGCACCACTTGTTAAAGAGATTGTCTTTAATCCATTGTATATTCTTGCCTCCTTTGTCAAAGATAAGGTGTCCATATGTGTGTGGATTTATCTCTGGGCTTTCCATTTTGTTCCATTGATCTATATTTCTGTCTTTGTGCCAGTACCATACTGTCTTGATAACTGTGGCTTTGTAGTAGAGCCTGAAGTCAGGTAGGTTGATTCCTCCAGTTCCATTCTTCTTTCTCAGGATCACTTTGGCTATTTGAGGTTTTTTGTATTTCCATACAAATTGTGAAATTATTTGTTCTAGCTCTGTGAAGAATACTGTTGGTAGCTGGATAGGGATTGCATTGAATCTATAAATTGCTTTGGGTAGTATACTCATTTTCACTATACTGATTCTTCCAATCCATGAACATGGTATATTTCTCCATTAGTGTCCTCTTTGATTTCTTTTACCAGTGTTTTATAGTTTTCTATATATAGTCTTTAGTTTCTTTAGGTAGATATATTCCTAAGTATTTTATTCTTTCCGTTGCAATGGTGAATGGAATTGTTTCCTTAATTTCTCTTTCGGTTTTCTCATTATTAGCGTATAGGAATGTAAGTGATTTCTGTGTGTTGATTTTATATCCTGCAATTTTACTATAGTCATTGATTAGTTCTAGTAATTTTCTGGTGGAGTCTTTAAGGTTTTCTATGTAGAGGATCATGTCATCTGCAAATAGTGAGAGTTTTACTTCTTCTTTTCCAATTTGGATTCCTTTTATTTCTTTTTCTGCTCTGATTGCTGTGGCCAAAACTTCCAAAACTATGTTGAATAGTAATGGTGAAAGTGGGCACCCTTGTCGTGTTTCTGACTTTAGAGGAAATGCTTTCGTCTACAAATAATAAATGCTGGAGAGGGTGTGGAAAAAAAGGGAACCCTCTTACACTGTTGGTGGGAATGCAAACTAGTACAGCCACTATGGAGAACAGTGTGGAGATTCCTTAAAAAACTGGAAATAGAACTGCCTTATGATCCAGCAATCCCACTGCTGGGCATACACATTGAGGAGACCAGAAGGGAAAGAGACACGCGTACCCCAATGTTCATCGCAGCACTGTTCATAATAGCCAGGACATGGAAACAACCTAGATGCCCATCAGCAGATGAATGGATAAGAAAGCTATGGTACATATACACAATGGAGTATTACTCAGCCATTAAAAAGAATACATTTGAATCAGTTCTAGTGAGGTGGATGAAACTGGAGCCTATTATACAGAGTGAAGTAAGCCAGAAGGAAAAACACCAATACAGTATACTAATGCATATATATGGAATTTAGAAAGATGGTAACAATAACCCTGTGTACGAGGCAGCAAAAGAGACACTGATGTATAGAACAGTCTTACGGACTCTGTGGGAGAGGGAGAGGGTGGGAAGATTTGGGAGAATGGCATTGAAACATGTAAAATAGCATGTATGAAACGAGATGCCAGTCCAGGTTCGATGCACGATGCTGGATGCTTGGGGCTGGTGCACTGGGACGACCCAGAGGGATGGTATGGGGAGGGAGGAGGGAGGAGGGTTCAGGATGGGGAACACGTGTATACCTGTGGTGGATTCGTTTTGATATTTGGCAAAACTAATACAATTATGTAAAGTTTAAAAATAAAATAAAAAAAAAATAAAGACAGTTGAGATAAAAGACTTTCTTTAATTCTACATGATGTTAATTTAAAAATTGGAAATGTCTGAGTAATGAAGGCATTTAAAAAATAGAAAACCTAATCAATTCTCCTGGCAGAAGGGAACTGCTGAAATGCCCGGAAGAAAAGGAAATGAAAATGGGCAAGGTATAATTTTATTTGCTCTGTAACCAAATTTCTACATTTAGAAGACAACATTGCTTTGTATTAGAAAATGTAAAATGTATTGAATGTATAAACTAATGAAAGTTAAAAAAATAATATTTATATTTAAAACCTGATTATTAAATAATGAAAAAATAGATAATTCATTTCAAATTAGAGAAGTATTTTCTTTACATCTAGAAATCCAAGCATTCAATGCTAAGTACTATTCATTTCTGAAAATTATTACTGATTTAATAATAAATTAACCATCAACATTTCATTACTACATAAAGACATATAATACTTGTTGTTTTCTAAGTCTTTAAAACCTATGATTGCAATTACAAACAATGCAAAACCAGAACAATTATTGCTTTTAAAAAACTAAAATAATCTCAAAGCTTCACGCTGTCCTCCCAGCAATTAATATATTAGTAACTACTTAACAGTTTTAAAAGAAATGTCAAAATTATAGCAATGCTCTGTTTAAGGTCATATGGTCAACTAACAAGATATACCCTCAGTTTATATAGGTTGTCAAGAGATACTACAATTCTATGTATTTTCTAAAGGGATTTACCACTAACTAATGGTAAGCCTCACCTCACTTATTATATAAAGACAACTACATAATTAAGGAAGCATTATCATAAAATATTTCTTGGGTCTCAACTCTCAGTGATATATAGATTATAACTTAAAAATAAATATAGGGTATTGTTTTCTATGGTTAACTGGTTGTTTTCTATGTTAGCTTTTTCTTAAATAACTGAATAGTCAATTATCCTTTATTAAGCTATTTACTTGAATACGTGTTTACCAACACTGTACTCTCAAACTTAAGACATGCTTAAGACATGATTCATTTTTCAAAACATTTTCAGATATATTATATTTACAACAATAATAAAAATATTTAAAAGATTTACAACAGACATTCTAAATAGTGAATACATTTACCATTTTCCTTAACACAACGCATAGTACACGTAGTCATCTTAGTCAATTTGAGCTAAATCTAGGACCTTCCAAAGACTTCTACAAAAGAATTGTTTACTGCTATTAGATGAAAACCAAGACTGACTAATACAGAAAAGATTTGCTAGTCATTTTAGTCAATTTGAGCTAAATCTAGGACCTTCCGAAGACTTCTACAAAAGAATTGTTTACTGCTATTAGATGAAAACCAAGACTGACTAATACAGAAAAGTTATTTGCTACATAGCAAATAACTCTCCTAATAAATAAGCATTTGTTAGGAACAAAAGATACACATGTGTGTGTTCATTTTACACGACTGACTTTAAGAGTAGGCATATCAATTTACTTAAGTTAATAAACTGGTTTCTTGACAATACTACCTGCACAGAAGAATGAGCTGGATTTCGCACCAGAGACTTCAGTAAGAATGAGCGCTCTAACTACCCCTTTTTGTTAGAGGAGAAATTATAATTCCTAAATTCTTTCCTGTTTCCACATGAAGCGCTAAGCCAACCCATTCTGTTTCCATTCACTGCAATTGAGAGGACTACTTCACTATAGTAAAAGAATGAACTTAGTGACAAAAGGAAAGACAAGAATAATGAGTAAAGTAAAGTAAGGAGAAAAAAGTATTTTGTAAAAATCTGAAAAGCAAAGCCTTGATAAATTTCACTTCTTTTAATATTTAGTATTACTGTTTAAATACTTTTTTTGAAAGGGAGGAAGTTCATGGATGACATACTCTTTCAGTTCAAACAACTATTCCAAATTCTAAATGAAGAATCTGAATCAATGACTTTGTGAAAATCTCAAAATGAAGGGAACAGTATGGAGGAAAACCTGAGTCCTGGAGATCATGTTTCTCCATAACTTGGCACCTCAAATATGGCTCCATTCTCTGGAGCTCAGGTGAAACCATTTAAAAACATGCTAAAGCTGACAGGTGTGATCAGGGTCTTAGCTGTGAAATTAATGAACAGAGCAAATTTTGAAAATAGCTGTTACTCTCTAACACAATATTCTATAATGTTTTCACTGCCAGCTGATGGACAATTAGGTCAAACAGATACCTAAGGATATAAAAAAGAAACAAAGAAGTCAGATATGTAAAAATCTTATAGATTTGTAAACCATCAGTGAAAAGGTGATAGGTTAAGTATAGATCTAGATGAGAATATCTAGTAAAGCTATATTTGTGAAGAACAAAGTATATAGAGAAAAGAGCCCACAAAAGATATTCAAAAAAGCAGCAATTATTCACAGAAAATGAATCAAGGCAAGTGGTTATTCCAGAAGTTAAGAATTTCAAAAACGAATAAATGAATGTCAAGGGTTAAAAGTCTTCCATTGGATTTCCATGTAACAGGTTTATTCTGTTAACTGAGTAAGCTGAAAGAAATGTTAGCATTTTTATATGACAGGCATTTAAATAAGAAACATAATTTATGAAACAAGTTACTTAAAAATATAGTGCATAGAATATAGTATGCACTCAATAAATATTTACTTTATGAAGGAAGGAGGGAAAGAAGCTAGGAAGGAAAGGAGAAAAGGAGGGAGGGATGGTTGGACAGAGATGGACAAATGAATAAAAATTGGTTGGTCCTAAGCAATGACAGCAGACTAAAGACTTATTTCAGGTAAGGTAGATTCACTTGTTAAACAAGTTCTTTACTGAAATAAATATATACTAGATGTTATTCAGGAGACCCCAGTTTGATCCCTGGGTCAGGAAAATCCCTTGGAGAAGGGACAGGCTACCCCCCAGTATTCTTGGGCTTCCCTTATGGCTCAGCTGGTGAAGAATCTGCCTGCAATGCAGGAGACCTGAGTTTGATCCCTGGGTTGGGAAGATACCCTGGAGAAGGGACAGGCTACCCACTCTAGTATTCTGGCCTGGAGAATTTGATGGACTGTATAGTCCATGGGGTTGCAAAGAGTTGGACACAGCTAAGCAACTTTAAATGTAAAAACAAATGTTATTCAAGGACCTAGGGAGAGAGCAGTGAACAATACAGCCTCACTATTTTCATGGATCTTGCATTTTAGCTGTGGAAAGAAGGATAATAAACTAATATCTTAATGAAATACAGTATTTTGATAGTTGTAGATGTTCTACAAACAATTAAGCAGGATAATAGAACGGAGTGCTGCCAGTTTAAGATAGGATAGTCCAGAAAAGCCACTCAAGTAAAATGGCATTTCATAGAGACAAAAGGCATGAAGTTACTTAGGAAAAAAAATATTTTGGAAGGTGAATTTTAAGTATAAAGGTCCTGCATCAGGAACCTGTTTGGATGGGAAGTGGTCAATGCTTTCATTCTTTAGTGAAACCTTTCATTCTTTAATAACCTTGAGAAAAGCATGAAAGTGAAAGTATCAGGCACTCAGTCTTGTCGGACTCTCTGTGACCCCATAGACTGTAGCCCGCCAGGCTCCTCTGTCCATGGAGTTCTCCAGGCAAGAATACTGGAGTGGGTTGCCTTCCCCTTCTCCAGGGGATCTTCCAAATCCAGGGATCAAGCCCAGGTCTCTGGCATTGCAGGCAGATTCTTTAACATCTGAGCCAGGAGGGAAACTGGTCTCTAACAGCTTTTATAGGGAGTGGAAAGGCATTAAAGGAATCACTAAAAGTTTACAAAGTTATCAATGAGGGCTAGAACTCATTTAAAAAAAAAAAACAACCAAACACACTGTCAAGAGCTTCAGTAAAGAAGCTTAAATGTCAAACAGTTGGAACAATCCAAGGCTACATTCCTTCCAAGAAACTGCGAATCCACAGCTTCCAAAATACATGAACAACTCAAGTAACTCTATCATAAAAACAATCTAATTTAAAAAATGGGCAGAGGACCTGCATAGACATTTTTCCAAAGGAGACATACAGATGGCCAACAGACACAGGAAAGGATGCTCAACAAAACTAACCATTAGGGAAACGCAAATAAAAACTACAATGAGATGACATCTCACACCTGTCAGAACAGCTGTTATCAAAAACACCATCAATAACAAGTGTTGGGGAGGATGCAGACAAAAGGGAACCTTTTGTGCACTGTTGATGAGAATGTAAATTGGTACAAACACTATGGAAAATAGTATGAAAGCTCCTCAAAAAATTAAAAATGGAACTACAACACAATTTAGCTATTCCACTTCAGGGTATTGATCCAATAAAAACAAGACCACTAGAAAAAGATACGTGTACCCCAATGTTCAGAGGAGCATTATTCACAATATCCAACATATAGAAGAAAGCTCAGTGTCTATCAATAGATGAATTAAAAAACGTGGTATTCGAGGAGGATATCAAACAGGATGGAAGAGTAAAGGACACTGAACTCACCTTCCCCAACAAACATCAAAAATACATCTACACGTGGAGCAGCTCTCACTGAAAACAAACTGGAGACTGGCAAAGAAAAGCAGTTAATTACACAGAACAATGGAAATAAAACTATACGACTGGGTTACAACACATACAGACATAACACTTCTATGAACAGAAAGGAAGAGAGAACAGAACTATGTTCAAATAATTATTTTATAATTTAGCAAAATTAAGTTGAAGTATATCTGAGGTTGAGTGTGATAAATTCAAATGCACAAAATAATTCTTAGATCCATCATTATTTAATGCATAGGAAAAAAAAAATCAATGGAGGAAATGAAATGGTATACTATAATACCCATGAATCAAGGCAAATTGGAAGTGGTCAAATAAGAGATGGCAAGAGTGAATGTAGACATTCTAGGAATCGGAGAACTAAAATGGACTGGAAAGGGTGAATTTAACTCCGATGACCATTATATCTACTACTGTAGGCAGAAATCCCTCAGAAGAAACGGAGTAGCCATCATGGTCAACAAGAGTCGGAAATGCAGTACTTGGATGCAATCTCAAAAACGATAGAATAATCTCTGTTTGTTTCCAAGGCAAACCATTCAATATCACAGTAATCAAAGTCTATGCCCCAACCAGGAACGCTGAAGAAGCTGAAGTTGAACGGTTCTATGAAGACTTATAAGACCTTTTAGAACTAACACCCAAAAGAGATGTCCTTTGCATTATAGGGGACTGGAATGCAAAAGTAGGAAGTCAAGAAACACCTGGAGTAACAGGCAAATTTGGCCTTGGAATACGGAATGAAGCAGGACAAAGACTAATAGTTTTGCCAGGAAAATGCACTGGTCATAGCAAACACCCTCTTCCAACAACACAAGAGAAGACTCTATACATGGACATCACCAGATGGTCAACACCAAAATCAGATTGATTATATTCTTTGCAGCCAAAGATGGAGAAGCTCTATACAGTCAGCAAAAACAAGACCAGGAGCTGACTGTGGCTCAGATCATGAACTCCTGATTACCAAATACAGACTTAAACTGAAAAAAGTAGGGAAAACCACTAGACCATTCAGGTATGACCTAAATCAAATCCCTTATGATTATACAGTGGAAGTGAGAAATAGATTGAAGGGCCTAGATCTGATAGATAGAGTGCCTGATGAACTACGGAATGAGGTTCGTGACATTGTACAGGAGACAGGGATCAAGACCATCCCCATGGAAAAGAGATGCAAAAAAGCAAAATGGCTGTCTGTGGAGGCCTTACAAATAGCTGTGAAAAGAAGAGAAGCAAAAAGCAAAGGAGAGAAGGAAAGATATAAGCATCTGAATGCAGAGTTCCAAAGAATAGCAAGAAGAGATAAGAAAGCCTTCTTCAGTGATCAATGCAAAGAAATAGAGGAAAACAACAGAATGGGAAAGACTAGAGATCTCTTCAAGACAATCAGAGATACCAAGGGGACATTTCATGCAAAGATGGGCTCAATAAAGGACAGAAATGGTATGGACCTAACAGAAGCAGAAGATGTTAAGAAGAGGGGGAAAGGATACACAGAAGAACTGTACAAAAAAGATCTTCACAACCCAGATAATCACAATGGTGTGATCACTCACCTAGAGCCAGACATCCTGGAATGTGAAGTCAAGTGGGCCTTAGAAAGCATCACTACGAACAAAGCTAGTGGAGGTGATGGAATTCCAGTTGAGCTCTTTCAAATCCTGAAAGATGAGGCTGTGAAAATGCTGCACTCAATATGCCAGCAAATTTGGAAAACTCAGCAGTGGCCACAGGACTGGAAAAGGTCAGTTTTCATTCCAATCCCAAAGAAAGGCAATGCCAAAGAATGCTCAAACTGCCGCACAATTGCACTCATCTCACATGCTAGTAAAGTAAGGCTCAAAATTTTCTAAGCAAGCCAGGCTTCAGCAATATGTGAACCGTGAACTTCCTGATGTTCAAGCTGGGTTTAGAAAAGACAGAGGAACCAGAGATCAAATTGGATCATGGAAAAAGCAAGAGCATTCCAGAAAAACATCTATTTCTGCTTTATTGACTATGCCAAAGCCTTTGACTGTGTGGATCACAATAAACTGTGGAAAATTCTGAAAGAGATGGGAATACCAGACCACCTGACCTGCCTCCCGAGAAATGTGTATGCAGGCCAGGAAGCAACAGTTAGAACTGGACATGGAACAACAGACTGGTTCCAAATAGGAAAAGGAGTACGTCAAGGCTGTATATTGTCACCCTGCTTATTTAACTTATATGCAGAGTACATCATGAGAAACGCTGGGCTGGAAGAAGCACCAGCTGGAATCAAGATTGCCTGGAGAAATATCAAGAACCTCAGATATGCAGATGACACCACCCTTATGGCAGAGAGTGAAGAGGAACTCAAAAGCCTCTTGATGAAAGTGAAAGAGGAGAGTGAAAAAGTTGGCTTAAAGCTCAACATTCAGAAAACGAAGATCATGGCATCTGGTCCCATCGCTTCATGGGAAATAGATGGGGAAACAGTGGAAACAGTGTCACAATTTATTTTTTTGGGCTCCAAAATCACTGCAGATGGTGACTGCAGCCATAAAATTAAAAGACGCTTACTCCTTGGAAGGAAAGTTATGATCAACCTAGATAGGATATTGAAAAGCAGAGACATTACTTTGCCAACAAAGGTCCATCTAGTCAAGGCTATGGTTTTTCCTGTGGTCATGTATGGATGTGAGAGTTGGACTGTGAAGAAGGCTGAGCGCCGAAGAATTGATGCTTTTGACCTGTGGATTTGGAGAAGACTCTTGAGAGTCCCTTGGACTGCAAGGAGATCCAACCAGTCCATTCTGAAGGAGATCAGCACTGGGATTTCTTTGGAAGGAATGATGCTAAAGCTGAAACTCCAGTACTTTGGCCACCTCATGCGAAGAGTTGACTCACTGGAAAAGACTCTGATGCTGGGAGGGATTGGGGGCAGAAGGGGACGACAGAGGATGAGATGGCTGGATGGCATCACTGACTTGATGGACGTGAGTCTGAGTGAACTCCGGGAGTTGGTGATGGACAGGGAGGCCTGGCGTGCTGTGATTCATGGGTTTGCGAAGAGTCGGACATGACTGAGAGACTGAACTGAACTGAATACCCATTTAAAACAAAGAAGGTATAAAAAACAAAGGAACAAAAACACAAGAGAAACAATTAACAAATAGCAAAAGACCAATTAAAATACATCATTACATGAAATACTGATGGTCAAACATGCTACTTAAAAATAAGAGATTGTCAGATTGTACAAAAAATCAAAATCTCAGTGCTGCTGCTGCTAAGTCACTTCAGTCATGTCTGACTCTGTCTGACCCCATAGACGGCAGCCCGACAGGCTCCCCCGTCCCTGGGATTCTCCAGGTAAGAACACTGGAGTGGGTTGTCATTTCCTTCTCCAATGGGTGAAAGTGAAAAGTGAAAGTGAAGTTGCTCAGTCCTGTCAGACTCTTCGAGACCCCATGGACGGCAGCCTACCAGGCTCCTCCGCCCAAGGGATTTTCCAGGCAAGAGTACTGGAGTGGGGTGCCATTGCCTTCTCCGCAAAATCTCATTAAATTCTATTTAAAAGGAAAACACACTGCATATAAAAATTAAAAGTTTCCCTACTAAAAAAATCGTTCACCAGTTCTACATGGCTTCACTGGTGAATTCCATCAAATATTTAAATAAATGATGCCAATCCTCCACAAAGGAAATATATTTCAGAAACATAGGTAGAGAAACAACTTCCCAGCTAATTCTATGAGACCAGTAATAGTGAACTGGAGTCACTCAGTCGTGTCTAACTCTTTGTGACCCCATGGACTGTAGCCCACCAGGCTCCTCCATCCATGGGATTTTCCAGCCAAGAGTACTGGATTGGGTTGCCATTCCCTTCTCCAGGAGATCTTCCCAACCCAGGGATCGAACCTGCTTTGTAGGCAGACACTTTACCATTCTCAACTGGTAAGGAATCCACCTGCAGTGTGGGAGACCTGGGTTCAATCCCTGGATTGGGAAAATCCCCTGGAGAAGGGAATGGCAACTCACTCCAGTATTCTGGCCTGGAGAATTCCATGGACTGTATAGTCCATGGGGTCGCAAAGAGTCAGACACAACTGAGTGACTTTCACTTCACTGTGTGTCAATGAGACCAGTATTACCCTATACAAAAACCAAAGACACTGACAGAAAACTGTAGACTAAAATCCTTTGTGAATATAGATTAAAAAAATTAAAAGGCAAACTATGTTTGGTGTCATATGAAGAGATGACACAGTACAGCCACATGGTCTATATCACCAAATCCAAGATTAGTTTAATCAGTTATGCAAAACTGATTAATGAAATATATCACATTATAGCATAAAGTGGGGGGAAAAGACACATCATCTCATTAGATTCATAAAAATATTTGATAAAACTCCAAACTACCTCATGATAAAAAGTCTCAATAAACTGAGAAGAAAATGATTCTTCTCAACCTGATGAAGGGCATCTATGAAATCCATAGCAAGAGACTTCCCTGGCAGCCCAGTGGTTGCTGAGAGCTGAGACTCTGAGCTTCCAATGCAGGGGGTCCAGGTTCAATCCCTGGTCAAGGAACTAGGTGCCATATGCCACAACTATAGATCTCGTGTGCCTCAAGAAAGATTGAAGATACTGCATGCCGCAACTAATACCTGGAGCAACCAAATAAATAAATAAATCATCTTAAAAGATTCACAGCTACCATCATACTTAACAGTGAAAGTCTAAAGTCTAAACTCTCTTACTTTTAATAGATTAAAAATGTTAAGTACATATAAAATGCTCATGATAAAATAGTAAAAGCAAAATCATGACTGAATATTTTTCTCAGGCATTATTATCTTAATTGTATAATAAATATAATAATTATTTGTTTGTTCAATCGCCAAGTCGTGTCCAACTCTTTGTGACCCCATGGACAGTAGCTGGGGTCCAATCTTCCCTGTTCTTCACTGTCTCTTATAGTTTGCCCAAGTTCATGTCCATGGAATCGGTGATGCCATCCAACCATCTCATCTTCTGTCACCTGCTTCTCCTTCCTTCAATTTTTTTAAGCATCAGAGTCTCTTCTAATGAGTTGTCTGTTCTCATCAGGTAGCCAAAGTACTGGAGCATCATCTTAAGCATCAGTCCTTCCAATTAGTATTCAGGGTTTTATTTTAAGATTGACTGGTTTGATCTTACTGTCCAACAGTATCTCAAGACTCTTCTTAAGCACCAGAGTTCGAAAGCATCACTTCTTTGGCACTCTGCCTTCCTTATGGTCCAGCTCTCACATCCATACATGACTACTGGAAAAATCACAGCCTCGACTATATTGGACCTTTGTTGGCCAAGTGATGTCTTCTCTTTTTAACATACTGTCTAGGTTTGCCATAGCTCTCCTGTGAAGAAGCAATCATCTTCTAATTTCATAGCTGCAGTCACCATCCGCAGTGATTTTAGAGCCCAAGAAGAGGAAATCTGTCACAGTTTCCACCTTTTCCCCTTCTATTTGCAATGAAGTGAAGGGACTGGATGCTATGATCTTTGTTTGTTTGTTTTTTAATATTGAGTTTTAAGCTGGCTTTTTCACTCTCCTTTTCCACCCTCATCAAGTGGTTTTTTAGTTCCTCTTTGTTTTCTACCGTTAGAGTGGTATCATCCCCATATTTGAGGTTGTTGACCATTTCTCCCAGCAATACTGACTCCAGCTTGTAACTCATTCAGCACGGTGTTTTGCATGATGTGCTGGGTATATAAGTTAAATAAACAGGGTGACAAAAAACAACCTTGCCGTACTTCTTTCTCAATCCTGAACCAGTCAGTTGTTCCATACAAGGCTCTAACTGTTGCTTCTTGACCCACGTACAGGTTTCTCAGGAGACAGGTAAGATGGTCTGGTATTCTCATTTCTTTAAGAGTTTTCCAGAGTTTTTCATGATTCACACAAAGGCTTTAAGGTAGTCAATTAAACTTTTCTGAATTCTCTTGCTTTCTCTATGATCCAGCAAATGTTGGCAATTTGATCTCTGGTTCCGCTGCCTTTTCTATAACCAGCTTGAACATCTGGAAGTTTTTAGTTCATGTAATGCTGAAGCCTAGCATGCAGGATTTTGAACATAGTCTTACTAACATGGGGGATGAGTGCAATTGTCTGGTGGTTCGAACATCCTTTGACACTGTCCTTCATTATACATAATGAATATTATATGTGTATATATCACGAAAGTTGAAAGAAAAAACCGACAATGGGAAGAAATTAACAAAACTAAACTGTTAAAAGTAATTATCAAGTGATTTTTATTTATTTTTAATTTTCACCTATATATGTTACTAGCTATCCAAATTTCCTTTAATGAGTGCATTATGCTGTTAGATAAGCCAGACAAAGTAAGACAAATACTGTGTATCACTTGCATATGGAATCTACAAAGTCGAACTCATAGAAATAGAAGAATGGTGGTTACCTGGGGTTGGAGGGTGAGGAAATTGGAGAGATACTGAAGAATTAAAGGGTGCAAACTTGTAAATAACAGATTTGAAGATTTAAGGCCTAGCATTGTGATTATAGTCAACATTACTATATTACACACTTCAAAGTTGCTGAGAAACTAGATCTTAAATATTCTCACCAAAAAAAGAAACGATAATTATATGCCCTGATAGAAATGTTAGTTAACGCTACAGTGATAATCATATTGCAATATATATCAAATTAGCATGATGAATACCTTAAACTTATATAATTTTGTATGTCAACTGTATCTCAATTGAAAAATTCCCTTTAATTAGAATGTTACCTTGGTGTCACTCAAAAACTGTATTTTTAAGATCTTAAGGCTATAAATTTTACAGTTTATTTTTAAAAGGTGAGCAGGATAATAGATCTGCCATACTGGCTTTTGTTTTTAAAATAAATATTTGTATGAATGGAAATGCAAAATTGATTAACAGCAAATAAAGTAGGGTTCCTTGTCTGGCCTTTAAAAGTCACAGAATCCCCAGGTAAACAAAAGATTGAGCAGGATGAATGTGAGTTACTGATGAATGTGAGCTACTGAGAAGAGAACAATGTCTGTAGCAATTATATTAAATATGTTTGGGCAGCTCAACAGCTTAACTTCGTTTGTCATACCTACAGGATGGCCTTCCAAGAAATTTATTTAAAAACAACATCCTCAAGAACAAATCTATAGCTCTTTTCTGGGCTTTCTCTTTTCCCTAGGCCATCCCATTTACATAAGGTTTAAGAATTAAAGTCAAAATTATTGAGTAAAGCTGGGGGAAAAAAAAACTATTGCAATAGTACATCACCATCTTTCAGAATAAGTGGAAATTACAATAATCAAACTATGATATTTAAAAAAAAACTATATTGTAACAATACATATGAACCACTGAGGTGACCAGAATTACACAGAAAAATAGCTCTCATGTTTTCCATTTTCATATCAGTTTTTATTAAAACTCACTAAATCCAACAACAGCAGAGTTTTAATTTATAAATGATCTCAATATTCCAAGTCTGTCAAAATATTTTAATAAAGTCACAGGCAACTCCTTCAAAGAAGGAAACACAAACTTCTGCTAGGCACAGGGTAGAAACCCATCTGCTCAGAGGTGTGAGCTGGATGTAGCAAATTACATCTGCAAGCCTCACTGCAAATGCTCTCTAATGAAACCCAAGATGTTGATTTTGACCCAAACACCCTACACAGATTGGATCTGGCTATATTAGCAATCATCTCTCCCTTCCATGGCAATTGAAATCAGATGACACATTTCAACAAACAGTTGCACATTCTAAACTTTAGAAGTCTAAGTTCAGTATAGAAGAAGGCTCAGATCTATATAATGAGAACCCTTTTGCTCATTCTATTGATCATCTTTTCGTGTAATGCTAAAGGATTTTTTTTTCATTATGTTCATATGATCATTATGTTTGCACGATCTACTCTATAATTAATGACTAGAACACTGTATTTTGAATCTAAACACTAGTTTCAAAAATAAAATTTTTAACAGAAATTTAGCACTCCAGAATGATCACCAAGGAACACCAAAGACAAAGAGGAAGAGAAAAATAACTTTGCAGGAGCTACAAGTTAAAAAAAAAAAAAAAAAGATTAAGAAATAAAATTTCTTCTTAATGAAGAACTTATAAAGACCCTGGTCTTCATAATCATTAGTCAAATGGTGATGAAATATCAAAATTTTAACTAAATATCCAAAGTTGCTTTCTATAGTGGGATATAGGCAATGAATCAGTGTTTCATTTTTGCTTAAATTACCCTGATTTGGTTTCTGTTGTTTACAACCAAAGAATATCACGGTATACGTAAACTTCATTCTCAAATATTTTTTAAAAGATACTATAAATTTGTCCTAATAGTTTTTCACTTTCCATTTAGTCCTTAGGGCACTATCACCTGACTTGCATTAACACTAGTCCTCTGAAAGTATGATGGTAAGAGAAACCAATCACCCAAAACTGTCAAATTCCTTTCACATCTTTTAATCCTCATCTTGGGATACCCTGGTGGCTCAGGAGGTAAAGAATCTACCTGCAATTTGGGAGACCTGGTTCCATCCCTGGGTTGGGAAGATCCCCTGGAGAAAGACATGGCAACCCACTCCAGTATTCTTGCCTGGAGAATTCCGGTCTTCTTTTTCCTTTTCAGTCAACATTACTGTTCTCCCCTTTTTCTATATGGATTATACATTTCTCTCTATATAAGTGACTTCAGGTGATGACATCTTTTTTCATCATTTTCCCTGCTATCACATTATATATCTCTAACAATGATTCCTCTTTTGAGCTCCAGACCTAAATATGCAATGGCTTATTAGATACATTTACTTGAATGTCCCACAAACACTTCACAGTATGCACCAAGCTAAATTCATCATTCCCATCTTTCACATCCAAAACTAAATGTTTTTATTTATTATCATAACATTAACCATATAAACTTCTACATAGATATCCAGGCTAGGAACTATGGAGTCATTCTACATATTTACTTCTCTTTCACTATCTGTAACTAATACAGTCACAAAGTTGAGCCAACTTTTTGTTAATCTCAATTATGTCTCTCTTCTTTCCCATTTTATCCATTCCTACCACCACCATTCTGGTTTAAATAGTCATGTTTTTATACAACTATCATAGCTAGCTGCAATATCTAATCTCCTTGCCCCCAGTTTTCTTATCTTTCCCTGTGCCATGTCCCCCAGACCCCCACCAAATCCACTGACTACATTTATCAAAAAACAGTTCAGTTCAGTTCAGTCGCTCAGTCGTGTCCTACTCTTTCCGATCCCATGAATCGCAGCACGTCAGGCCTCCATGTCCATCACCAACTCCCAGAGTTCACTCAGACTCACGTCCATCGAGTCAAGGATGCCATCCAGCCATCTCATCCTCTGTTGTCCCCTTCTCCTCCTGACCCCAATCCCTCCCAGCATCAGAGTCTTTTCCAGTGAGTCAACTCCTCGCATGAGGTGGTCAAAGTACTGGAGTTTCAGCTTTAGCATCATCCCTTCCAATTAAACAAAAATGCTGTGCTCAGTTGCTCAGATGTGTCCAACTCTTTGTGACCCCTCCATGGGCTGTAGCCTGCCAGGCTCCTCTGTCCATGGGGATTCTCCAGGCAAGAATACCAGAGTGGGCTGCCATGCCCTTCTCCAGGGGTTCTTCCTGACCCAGGGATCAAACCCAGGTCTCCCTCATTGCAGGCGGATACTTCACTGTCTGAGCCACCAGGGAAGCCAGAACAAAAATGAACATGAAACAACAGTAACAGAGGAAGAGACTAGAAAGGAGTATATTTGGAGGGTGGTATATAGATTTAGACACATTCCGTATGTGGTTGAACATGAATGACTGAAAATATTTATCTACATTCTGAAACCAGGAAATCAACAGTGAAAGAGAAAAATAGCATTATAAATCAAAATGAGGATGAGAACAGAAGACAAAACAGCAGATGTGTAACATCGATTTTTTTTTAAATTATAAATATAGCAAGTGACTGATGCACAGAGAAATAAACTATAAAGGTTCAATCTGATTCATGACATCCATCATTCAACAGGTTCTAATACTCAAATATGTTGGGAAAAAGACAATGCAGAGTGACACTGAAACCAGAACTGGTTGAAAACTGAAAATGAACAGACCTCCGGATTCTTTCTCCATCTATGCACAGATACAAAGATACAAAGTAAAGTACTCTTTACACATATGCATCAAAGGGTTCTATGCAAATATTTTTACAAACAACTTTTAAAATGAAAAAAAACATATTTGTGGTATTTCATAAGAAGTTAGTATCTATAATTTTCTAATATCTGAAAAAGTTTTAAATATCTTGAAATAATCTCCTTTCTTCAGGGTAGGGTAGGCCAATGCAATAACCAGGTGGTTAAAAAATTGTTTCTACTTTAGGTTTCCATGGTGATTATATAGTCACTCTGTAGTCTCCTAGGGAGTATGAAAAATAGACTTTAGAAGTTTCTATTTGATTCTAGTTCTCTCCATCTGGTAAATGATTTTTTTTAAGTTGAAAATAAACTAAGATTCTAGAAAAAAGAATCACAGAATATAATAACATCAAATGCTTTAAAAAGGGAGATTTCTGTAGTTCTTAACTCATTCATAATATATTGGAAAAACAAGATAAGAATAAAACAATTTATCAAATAAAAAGGACAAACAGTTGAAGTTGGCAGGAGTGTTATAGAAAGAAGGATTTTAAATGAGTATTGAAGAGATACCAAATAATACAGTAGTGCATATATATTACTCCTTTCATAAAATCCATTGCGGGGGGGGGGGGGGGGGGGGGCAGCTATAATATTGTCATAACATCTTTAAATTACTGGGGGATTCTACTTCCAGAAACAATGGCAGATTTAGTGCCCTGAATGACTTTTACACTAAAAACAAATGAAAATCAATGTATTTATAAAATGTTACTATGCCACACATACCACGATTAAAACTCACATCTGTTAACATAAACACACACAAGTACACACACTCCATAAAATCATTAATAAGCTTCTCCCAATAGTAAACATTATTAAGGCCAGGGAATAGAAGAAGCCAGAAATTAAGAGATAAGCAAAACAAATAGCCTGAGGCATTTCTAAACAGGTAAAATTTGAACACTCTCCTGTTCACACTAAGGCAGATAAAGACAAAGCCTTAGACCAATTTGCAGTGTAGAACTTAACAGGACACAAGGCTTCCATGCAATTCACTACGATAATAACCTTAGGGTAGGTGAAGGTGAAGTCGCTCAGTCGTATCCGACTCTCTGTGATCCCGTGGACTGTAGCCTACCAGGCTTCTCCGTCCATGGGATTCTCCAGGCAAGAATACTGGAGTGGTTTACCATTTCCTTCTCCAGGGGATCTTCCTGACCCAGGGATTGAACCCGGGTCTCCCACATTGGAGGCAGACGCTTTAACCTCTGAGCCACCAGGGAAGTGTTAGGGTAAACCATAAATGAAACTGTCCCATTTTTCCCATTAATTTATGGTTTTAGGTATCAAGATATAGGTTAAATCTGAAGAAAAAGAGGCTCTAAGGGGACTACAGAAGATCATCAGTAATATTTTTGATCTTGATTTAGATGTAGGCAACATGAGTAGCTTTAGTATAAAATGTACCAAGCTGTGTACTAAAAATCGCACAATTTTGTATATGATACAGTTAAATTCTAGCTTATTAAAATTAAATGAACAACTTTAACAGCGTATCAGACACAACTTTAAAAAATTAATGAAATGAAGGATCAAAGAAATTACTGAGAATGCAGGTCATCAAGTCAAAGAGAAAAAACACAGAAGTATAAAGAAGATACAAGAATGATGCAGCCAAAAAAAGTGAAAAATTCTAAAATATATAAGAGAAAGAATAAGACACAGGTAATACGCAGGTCAGGAAGCAACAGATAGAACTGGACATGGAACAACAGACTGGTTCCAAATAGGAAAAGGAGTCCATCAAGCCTGTATATTGTCGCCCTGCTTATTTAACTTATATGCAGAGTACATCATGAGAAACGCTGGGCTGGAAGAAGCACCAGCTGGAATCAGGATTGCTGGGAGAAATATCAAGAACCTCAGATATGCAGATGACACCACCCTTATGGCAGAAAGTGAAGAGGAACTCAAAAGCCTCTTGATGAAAGTGAAAGTGGACAGTGAAAAAGTTGGCTTAAAGCTCAACATTCAGAAAACGAAGATCATGGCATCTGGTTCCCATCACTTCATGGGAAATAGATGGGAGAACAGTGGAAACAGTGTCAGACTTTATTTTTCTGGACTCCAAAATCACTACAGATGGTGACTGCAGCCATGAAATTAAAAGACGCTTACTCCTTAGAAGGAAAGTTATGATCAACCTAGATAGCATATTCAAAAGCAGAGACATTACTTTGCCAACAAAGGTCTGTCTAGTCAAGGCTATGGTTTTTCCAATGGTCATGTATGGATGTGAAAGTTGGACTGTGAAGAAAGCTGAGCACCGAAGAACTGATGCTTTTGAACTGTGGTGTTGGAGAAGACTCTTGAGAGTTCCTTGGACTGCAAGGAGATCCAACCAGTCCATTCTAAAGGAGATCAGTCCTGGGTGTTCTTTGGAAGGACTGATGCTGAAGCTGAAACTCCAATACTTTGGCCACTTCATTCGAAGAGTTGACTCACTGGAAAAGACTCTGATGCTGGGAGGGATTGGGGGCAGGAGGAAAAGGGGATAAGAGAGGATGAGATGGCTGGATGGCATCACCGACTCGATGGACAAGAGTTTGGGTGACCTCCGGGAGTTGGTGATGGACAGGGAAGCCTGGCGTGCTGCAATTCATGGGGTCACAAAGAGTCGGACACAACTGAGTAACTGAACTGAACTGAACATCTGAATAGATCATGCCAGAAAACTTGGAGAAATCTTTATGGCTTTTATAGACACCAATATAAAAACTTTAAAACACAAAGATTTAAAAAATTTTTAAAGTTGCCAGAAGGAAGGACAAAATATCTTCAAGGCAACATAAACTGCAAGTGAATCTCTCAATAGGACAATGAAAAGTACGAGTCAGCACAACAGTATCTTTAATTGGTGGTGGTTTAGTTGCTAAGTCGTGTTCAACTCTTGCAACCCCATGAACTGTAGCCCTCCAAGCTCCCCTGTCCATGGGATTCTCCTGGCAAGAATACTGGAGTGGGTTGCCATTTCCTTCTCCAGGAAATCTTTCTGACCGAGGAATCGAACACAGGTCTCCTGCATTGCAGGCAGATTCTTTACCAACTGAGCTACAAGGAAAGCCTCTGTATCTTTAATAGGCCGGACTAAAATAATAAGAAATTACATACCTAGCAATAAATCTGGATATATAAATTATGTATCTAGTGAAATTAAAAAATATTCAAACAAAATTCACTTTGATAACCACATATCATCACAAAAAGGCAAATGGAAAATGATCTGCCATAGGACAGAGGACTGAATTATAAGAAGGCATGTCTAGAAAGGCACTAGTTCAAGAGTCAGCAAACATGGCCCAAGACCAAATCTGACTATCAGATTTTATAAATAAAGCTTCACAGATACACAGTCATTGACTTATTGTCTATGGCTGTTTCTGCATGCCAAAAGAGGGTTCAGAAGTGGCAAAAAGACCAAGAAATGGATAAAATTGAAAACATTCACTATCTGACTCTTGATTCCCTGGTGGCTCAGACAGTAAAGAACCTGCCTGCAATGCAGAAAGCCCAGGTTCAATCCGTGGATGGGGAAAATGCCCCAGAGAATACAATGGATATCCACTCCAGTATTCTTGCCTGGAGAATTCCATGAACAGAGGAGACTGGGTGGTTAGAGTCCATGGTTGCAGAGAGTTGCAGGGTTGCAGAGGGTGGGACACAACTGAGCGACTAACACTTTTCTGCACTAAGTAAGTGTTCCAAACCCTGTCCTGATTATATACTCACAATAAATACAAGCAATTATTCTTTAAATGATGGCCTATTAATCCAGATAGGATGAATGAATTCAAGTATTTTCAGACCTGTGTGTGTTCAGAAGCACAGTAAATAGCTTGTTTTAATGCATAATTTAATACACTAAATATGCAAGTTAAGATTTCTAGACCTAGAGTTGACTTTAATCAAAAAGTGCTAATTTCTAATATAAAAAAGAAAAAGAATAGTTAAGGGATAATTTCCAAAACAGCAGGGGATAAATGAATTACAATTAACATATATAACAGTATAAAGGAAACATTTTTATTTACATAATTAAATTCAAACAATTAAGATAATGAAAAGACTGGGAGGATGGGAGAGAATATTTGCAAGTTACATATTTATTAAAGGTCTGATATCAGAATATATAAAGAACTCTTATTATAACTCAACAATAAAGAGAAAAATAACTAAAAAGTAGGCAAAGAATTTGAATATAAGAAGAAAATACAAAACAAGATCTACAATGGCCAATAAGCACATGAAAAGATGCTCAACATCATCAGACATTAGGGAAATGAAAATCAAAACCACGAGATAACACTTCATAGCAACTGGTATGGCTGGAAACAAGACAGTAACAATACCACAATAATAAGTGGTGACACAGATACGGATAAATTAATGTTGTGCATCAACTGTACTTCAGTATAAAAAATTAGAACCTCCATTCTCTGATGTGGGATTGCAAAAGGGAACAGACATTTTGATAAATAGTCCATCAGTTTCAAAGATAAGGACAGAGTTACCAAATGACCCAACAATTCTACTATATGCATCTAAAAGAAATGATGCTGAAGCTGAGGCTCCAATACTTTGGCCACCTGATGCGAAGAACTGACTCATTGGAAAAGACCCTGATGCTGGGAAAGAATGAACGCAGGAGGAGAAGGGGTGACAGAGAGAGACATTTGGATGCCATCACGGACTCGATGGACATGAGTTTGAGCAAGCTCCGGGAGCTGGTGATGGACAGGGAAGCATGGCATGCTGCAGTCCATGGGGATGCAAACAGTTGGACACAACTTAGCAACTGAATTGAATGGAATTGAATAGAAATTAAAACATATGTCCATGTGAAAAGTGTACAAGAATGATCATAGCAGCATTATTTATAATCACTAAAAAGTAGAAACAACACAAATGTCCATCAAATAATGAATAAATGTGGTATATTCATAAAATGAATTTTTATTCAGCTATAAAAAGGAATGAAGACATACATACTACAACATGAATCAACCTTGAAATTTATGGTAAGTGAAAGAAGCCAGTCAGAAGAGAACACAAGTTTTTTCATTCCAATCATGAAATGTCTAAAACAAGCAAATTCATAGAAAGACAGTTCCTAGGGGACTTGCGGGATGGAGCAGAGGACTAAGTGCTAATGATGTACCAATTATTTTTACAGTGATAAAACTATGCTAATATTAGATGCTGATGTTGCATAAAAACTAAATACACTAAAAATCATCTAATTATATACTTTAAAAGGAGGAATTTTACAATATGTGAAATTTTAGCAATGAGTTGTAACAAAAATCAAGATACAAATCAATTTTTAAAAAATCATTCCAGAGTTATTTTTCTTTTTAAGAGGAAGCACTCCCCAGCTCACTTTATGAAGCTAGCATACCCTTAATAGGACACATAACACCTATTGTGATAATAAGGAATTTCCTGTAACCAAAAATGAATAGCAAATAACAGCTATGCCCAATATGCTAGAGAAAGAATCAAGACAAAGAGCACTTCACAAGAACTCTTAAGTTCCTTCTAAGTACTAGAATTCTATGATTTTATGATAATAGTATTCATGTCATTAAGTACCAACTCTAATTTCTGGATAAAATCATGCTTACATAAACCTAACAAAATTAGATTTCAATGGAAATCACAACAGAGAAAGGGAGACAGAAATCAACATTAAGTCAAAGTAAAAAAAATTGAAGACTTCACTAACTTTTCAATAACAATATGTGTGGTAATCTGAACGATGTCCGGATTTAGACACTTACATCCTAATAATATGAACAAGGTGTTGACCTATTTAGCACTGTCAAAAATCTGAGGCTTGTTATTAAAATATAGATTCACACTACTGACTTTGTGACTCAAAACTTTTCCAGGTTCACATAGTTTGAAATGAATGCATCCAAGTTCAAAGGGTATGAACCTGCAACTGAAAACACTGCAACATCAGAAATCCAGTATTTATTAAAGAAAGAGCCTTGGTTCCAATCCTCACACAATTATCTACTTTATTTAAATAAATGAGTAATCTAGAAATATATCAAGCTTGATATAAATGGTGTAAACAATAAACACATAGACAATTTCTGTGTTTATGATACATCTATTTGTAAGTCAAGTGGCTTAAGTTAAAATAAACCTACTTATAATTCTTACTTCAGCTTAATGCAAACATCTGAAAACAACTTTCTTCTCAAGTTAATTTTATTTGTGCTTAGCATTTCAGTGATTATACTATATACCATATAATCTTTGGCAGATAGTCTCTGTCTATATATATATGTATGTTGTCTTCATCTATATATAATAAAAGGTGTGGCTATCAATAAACAGCATCACTTAGTTCATTTACTTTATACATCTGTCTTTTCAGAACTACTTTGTAGATCACTTAGTTCATTTCCATTAAGTTCTTCCAATGAGAAGACTGATTTAGAGATGCACTGGCATAATTAAAAAAAAAAAAAAAACAGTAAAACTGAAAGTATCAGTATAAAATATAACCATAGGAAGACTTTAAAATAAAAATGTACCTTCTTCAAGGATGGGTCGTGGGATGACAAACGGAATCTCCTGGAGAGGGTCCATATACTTGTGGCCAGCACTAACAATCTTTATTTGAGGCAAACAGAGGGCAAGCGTTCCTGGCATGCTCGTTTGTCCATGGTACCAACTTCTTACTGTTCCAGGAATGTCACCAGATACAATTGTACTAGGAGAAGGCAAACTATCATTTGGGATAAACACACAACAAGACTGTACTTCAAGCTAGAAAAGAAAAACAGAATCAAAATATTTGGATCAGATTAAGTTTGAGAATAAACAAATCTCAATCACCTAATATCTTTACCAGAATACACAGGCAAGCCCAAAAAAGAAAATGTCCCATACTTATGTCTTCATCAGTTGATTTTACTAAAGAATACGACAAACACTGGAAAAGGTATTGTTTCTTGCTATAAATTTGATCAAAAGAGCACAATGACATGAAATGAAAACATAGCTGCCTTTCCACAGTTCTTTCCAAGAAACATGATTGAGTTAGAAAATGTGCTGGCAAAAAAAGGTGAGAAAATCCTACTTTTTTTGCAGTTCATTACATTTTGTTAACACCAGCTAAGGGGTTAGAGCTGACTAGCATTTTGCTGCTCTTACTTTAAAAAATAAAAAAACCACAAACATCTATTTCTATGTGAATTTGTCCCTTTGTCTTTCATTTTACAGATAGAAATTTAAGAAAAAATACTTTAAATGCTCAGATTATATCTCTAGATAAACATTAAAGGAGAACACGTTAGTAACATAGTAATGAAGAAAATTCAGGAGACTTAAAAATCAGAGCGCTATTCCTTACTTTTATCATATGTTGATTTATTACCTAAATTGTGATTTCATGTGAAATTTTTATGCTTCCTTATCCCCAGTGTACTTACTTAGGTTGCCAGCCCCTAACAGAGTTAAAGTAAGACTAAGCAAGACCAAATAAAAAACTGAATACATCATGAGTACTTAATTCAAAAGGTATGCTTAAGTTAAAGCCTATTAGTCTAAGCTGACTTTATTACAAGGTAATATTCTGTACCTGGCTAGTAAACTGCCCCAACGGTGTAGCATACTTGAATTATTTTTAATAAAATACAAAATATAACCTGCTAATTTTCTATAAAATAATTGGCATACAAAGCTATTACCTGAACGTATTATCTAATAAAAACTAAACTTTGTTTGCTTGATAAATGTTTGGATAGTCTAGCAACTTAAAATAACAAAGAGACCATATTTTACAAAAGATAACTAAGACTACAGTCATAGATGTACTCCTGGGGTTAATATATTTCTTAGTGAGAGCATGGTATGTAACAGGTCTGAATTCCTTGATATGATAAATAATTTGCCAGTCTTATAAGTGCACTTACTCATTTTCCCTTCAGTATTTCTGTGCATGGATAAACCAATGAATTCAGTGAAGAAAAATGTAAGTAAAAATTTACAAAAATAAGTACACTGGTTCATACAGTATGAAAATTTTTAGTTCTAGAATTTAATCTTGTAGATTACATGATTTTAAAATGTATATGTTAAGTAGTTCATCACTGACTTAAGATCACATTTCTAACTTCTGAAACAGAAGTGTATATTGTCTCAAATATGTTACATTTTGTTTCAAACATGTAACATAATTCATTAGTGATGCTAAAGTGCACAAGTTAGAGTGGCACACTGACAGCATATTCTCCTACATTAACTATGGTTATAAGCTCAAATAATGACGGGTCATTTATTTAACATTTTATTGTAGATACTGATGCTATGTTGACAAATGCTTTCAACAATGTGAGGTAATTAGTTTAATATGTCACTGTATACAAATTTATACATAGATGTCTTGAGAAACAAATTTAAATTGTGCCAAAATTTCCATAATCACAATATATTCTAAGTTTCTACTAATTCAGATATAAATTATTTAATCAAATCAAAACAACCTGAGCAATGCATATAAAACCAACAGTATATTAATCTGATACACATAACAACATTAAAAAATAAGCTTTCTAAAAAATGATACATGTTGTGGGGATTCTTTTAATGATAAGAACTAAAACATATAATCCAAATTGCTCAAACTTGTTATAATGTTACATCTATTATATATACTAAAGCTAACACATAAATCTTTTTACACTTTTAAAATAACTGTTAAACTGTATGTCTAAAATTTTGGTTTTAATGTAAAATGTTGAGTGATTTATGTAAGTGAATATAAATCTGCAGCAGTAAATTTTGCATTAATGTAAGGATCTGACAATCCAAGGGAAAGAAAATGAAGTAATCTGCCAGTAAGAAGTCCTCAAACCGGGGGTCAGATCATGTTCATGGAAACCATCTGGTTGGGACCCTCTGAGCCACACCAAACACAAATGATCTTTTAAAAAAAATATCCTATTCATTAATGCATCACAGCTGCACTGAGTGTTACTTCATTTTTCCATGGCAACATCCTTTCTGTTTCAAGGATCTTATTTCAGTTTTGGTAGCAACATGTTCTTTCGCCAATATTGAACACATTCATGTGTTAAAGTGAAGGGATTATTACAAATTCTTGAAGTAGAACCACCTCTATTTTGATTCCTATTAGGTCAAGGGCTACATAGCTAAGTATCACATCCTGAGGATAAACCACTAAAGTAGAAATTATTTGGTATTATTTCAATAAGTGAAATGATTATCATGCAATTTTTCTGAAGGTCCAAGTTCTATTTTTTCCTGAAATTTCAAGTGCTGCTTAAAAAGATATATGACATTGTGTACTCCCTATCCTCTATAAGTACAGTTTGGTAACCTTTGATTTTTCTAATGTATGCACTCTACAACTGTGATCACAACTCAGTTAAAAAGAAGAAACTAAGACGGGCTTCATTTATGCATTAACATAATAAGCATTTTAATTAGCAAACTGTCCATCATATAGACTAACTTTATATAAATGCTTTACAATGTTATACCATATTTTCTGCTCTTTAAAACAATGCTCCTATTTCCCAAATGTTTTCCTTTCTTCAAAACTTAAAAATCTAGTGATAATTGTATTCAGAAAATTTATATAGAATAAAATGTTCTCTGAATGAATGTATTTACTCCTCAGGACACAGTTTCAAATAAAAAATAAGAATGAAGAAACAATGCAGTTTGTATTTTCATTCACTTTTCTTTCTTTTATTCATGCATTCTTTAACAGTCACCATTTACTGAGCTTGAAGTCAGGACTATAGAGAAAGGACACAGTTCCAGCATTTAAAACTAGTAATAGCCTTACATAATTTTCACTAGAGCACACAATCTATACTGTCAGACACTGTGCCTATTCTGTTCACGCTACAGTCTCAGTACACAGTACTGCACCTAGTATGAAAGAGGTACTAAGTAACTGTTAAAGAAGGGAACACAATTATTTTTATTAGCACTAGATAATGATGTTAATTAAAATAGTTGTTTAATACATGTTGTTCATCATTTCATTTCACAGAAACCTAGTAGAGTGATTAATAAAAATGACTTGTCAGCCAGATGGGTTCAACTCTAGCTGTGGAACCTTTGACAAGCTATTTAATCTTTTCATGACTTCAGCTTCCTCATCTGTATATGGGGGGAAAATCAGCTTTGAAATAAAGGTTAACATATTAACTGTCACCAAAATGTTTGCTAAATAAAGTCAATGAACATACACTAAGTATCTACTATATGCCAGATCTATATATTAATTCTCAAGGATTTGTAAAAGACGTTCACAATCCTTCTATTTTAAAATGCTATTGGCTTATGGTTTAGCTATTTATGCATATAGAGACTACCAAAATAAGTAGTATTATATTTGCACTATGAAACATAAATAAACTATTGCCCAAACCGTTTCCTATTCTATAAATTCACAATACATTATGAAACTATTTGGAATATCCTATTTATTTAGTACAAATTTAAATATACACAGTTCAGGACATTAGCTAAAAACCTTGAAAGTGCACCTTGGTTATCTTCTTTTCCACAGTGAAATGTTATAAATCTCCATACTTTTCTCATAAATACTTGTCAAGGGAAGACAAGAAAAAAATTCCTAGACTGTAATAAGGATTTCCTCTTTCTAACAAACTATCATGCAACTGATGTTACTTTCTCAATGTCTATAAATAAAACTATAGCCTTCTATGCAAAATTTTAAGCATTAAATGTAGTTGATTACTTTTAACATTAATGTGACTGACAACTGATATGTCTAATATCTACTCTTATTTAATCCTGCAAATAAGCCAGGAAGTTCACTGGACTTGAGAGCGTTAGGTGTATCATGTAACATGATTACTACATCTCTTCTTATACATATATAACTTTCTGGGAGGAAAAAAAATTCAATTGTTCTAGCTTATCTGACTTTCACACTCATACCAAAATCTCACAGAATGTGGGAAGTTGTCTCCTAAAAGGAATAAAACATTATTAGCAAAAGAAGGAGCTCAGGATCTTTCAAATGGAAAATAAACTGTCCATGACATTATGCTGTCCATTGTCAGAAACTAGCCAAAACACCCAGGAAATGCCATAGGACAGCAACACAATCTTCAATGTAAAAGTCAAGGAGACTGACTTTGGCAAACACAAGAGTAATGTTCTCCTTTATTAGTGAATCCTAGGCCAGAGTACTTCTATTTTGTCAACCGCATGCCATTGCCAATTATGTCGTTCTGGAACAAAAACGTAATAGACAGAAACTTTGCTGGTGAGTGAACAGAGGAAAACTACAAAAACAATGAGTTTATGCTAATCTATCTTGAAAAGGCCCTCCAATCCAAGTTCATTTTAAAAACTGTTCAAGACTACATTTAGTACTATAAAACAATCGAATTATTATGAAGCATGAAATTCTTTTTCCCATTGAAAAATAAATAGGTTATCATAAATACTGTTGATGTCTTAATGCAACATACATCTTTCTAAAATAATAAAGTACATGAACTTAGCAAATACCAACTTTGGCTCCAAAATCAACTTTCCAGAAACTCTGATTCCAAGCACATTTACTTGTTCAAACTTCCATTAAAAGAATAATCCTTTGATGACTTTAAGTTATGGTGTTTTGTTTAATCTGATGACAACTTCAGGGTTTTCTTTTTTATATTTGGCTCATAAAATGTCTTGGAGAGTGGACACAACTCTTTTAAAAACTCAGTTTTAGGGCCTAGATTTTGATCATTGAATCAGAATCTAGTTTTATTCTCAAGTTTTTCAGAATATACAAACAGTTGAAAATGTCTAAGTATATGGTATGTATAAGACTGGACTGGGACTAGGAGTGAGGTAAGAAAGGTGCCTTGATCATTTTCAAAATAATTTATACAAACGTAAATCATTTAGTACTCCTTTAATTAAATGTTAATTTATACACAAAAAGCTTAGTCAACAAGGAAGATCAGACTAAACTACACTTAAACATGGTTAAGAAGGTAAATGTTATATGTGTACTTAGCCAAAATTAAAAACAACGAAAGAAATATCTTTACTTGTAACTAATCCAGAATGACATACCAGATTAAGTTTATTGTTTGTAAAGCTAATGAAGGCACTACATCATTACAAAACAAGCCAAAGAACTAAAAGAATCATATAAGAACATGAGAATCGTGCATACCTTAAATATTACTTAATTTAACCATTTCATATTGCAAATATGCCAAGTAAAGCCCATAGCAAACATTAAGAATCTGACACTGTTGACAATGGCTCCTTGAACTCTTTGACCTTTCCTCCAACATTTCTGATCTTTCGTTTAGGGTTTTCTTTAAGGAGACATTCTCTTCTACCGACTACTTTAGAAATGGTATTCACTTGGCCCATTGCTCTTTCAACTTAACATACTTTTTTGAATTCTCCTAGTTTTAACCATCTGTAGATGATTTCTAAAATTATATTTATATGGTGCATCTCTTCCTTAAACTCAATTATGAATATTCAGTGTAAGAGATAACTGGGTATCTCATACACATTTCAAATACACATGTAAAGTCAAACTCTCAATTTGCCACTAACCCTGAAAGGATGCTGCTCCTATCATATGATTGCATCACTATCTACCCAAACCAGAACCTGGAACACCAACTAGATTCCCTCCTTTTATTCTCCAAATGCATAAGTCACTGGTTCCTGGTGATTTTTACCTTAAGTCTCTCAGGGTTTGCTGTCTAACTTTTCTTATTGCCTAGTGTTTTGAAACCATTGTTCAATATAATTCGCCCATTTCTTTTTTGGTTGTTTGAAGTAGCAAAATAAATCCAGTTCCCGTATCTTCATCCCGGGAAGAGGAGTCTGTTTTCCAGAATATCTTACGTTGTGGAGCATGCATGTATCTACTTTCTGTCATTCAGATGCCCAGTCTTGGATGACGCTTTTCGACCCCATGGACTGCAGCATACCAGGCCTCCCTTTCCCTCACCATCTCCTGAAACTCACCCAAGTTCATGTCTGTGTATCTACTTAATGGCTTACAAATATTATAAAGATTTCTTACATTTGGAATTTTACCTGGAAGATCTTCTTAGAGCCATCAAATAATCAGGTAACCCTAATACTATCTTTCTTAGCCCCCATTACAGTAACTTCTCAAAATGGGATCAAAAAAAGGATATACTAAACTAGTCCACTTTTCTATAGTATCTGAATCGCTAGAAATGAACTACTCTTTGTGAAACCATTGCTGCCCTGTCCATGGAATTCTCCAGGCAAGAATACTGGAGTGGGTTGCCATTCCCTTCTCCAGGGGATCTTCCCAACCCAGGGATGAACCCGGGTCTCCTGCATTGCAGGCAGACTCTTTACTCTTGGGGTCACCAGAGAAGCCACCAGTTTTCTAGTGGAATGGATAAGAGAGAATGAGGTTATTTTTAATACAATTACTTACATCATCATGAAATAATATTTAGGACCAAATTAAACTTCAAACAGCTATACATTTTTTATCACTATTATAATCTGGAGAATGCTATTATGTCATCTAATTCTAAAGATCAATAAATATTAATCTGAGATAGTATCCAAATTCATCACAAACCTGGCAGAGCCTGCCCTAGAAATCCTTTCAATAGATGACATTTACCCTGATAACTCCACTTCTCTTTTGGATGGCAAGAGTTTTATTAGGGATCTATCTAAGAGACACTCCCCACAAGATGCTTCAATACAATGGATATTTGTCTTTTTCCTGCTAGACCAAGAGAACTACTATATTTCTTTTGTCTACTCAGGATCTACCATAATATATAATAAAATTGAGTGCTGAATATGATAATGAATGAAAGAATAATAAATGGAGGGAAACAGAACACTCCATAATGTATTACTAAGCAGCTAGATGTTTAAAAAATAAACAAACAAGTTTATACTGGGGTACTAAAATGTTAACATGCCTCTGAATGTTAAATAAATACTTATGTGCAACAGGACATTTTTAGAAATACAATGTTTATCAGAAACTATGTATGTACTTTTTTTAACTATGTACTTTTTTTCTCAAAAAGGAGGACATATTAAAGAGCAATAGGGCCTTGGAACTAATCCTCAAATTATAGTACACATCTTCATCAACTCTAGTGCCATTTCTGAAAAAAGTACAAAGTACCTAATTTTAAAAAGAAACCTGCTGCAGTCCCACTACATTAAACTTTTATTTCTATACAAACATACTGCATATGTGTATTTCATACATATGAAATGATTACGATACAAGCTTATTTTGGTATCAAAGCATTTTCACTAGAATAGAGAAGGAAAACTGAGCAAAAAAAAACAAAGGAGTTGTGTTGCCCGGAAAAGAAAGTTGTAGTTAGGTGTCAAAACGGAAGAAATTTTTTGTATTAGGATAGACATCAAAAGTTAAGAGAAGTTAGTATCAAAATGAGAAATTAATATTAAAGTTAAACAAAATCCCATATTTTTGGAAATTAAGTGTCCATTTTTAAGTGACGGGTGTACCTAAGAAGGCATAACAAGGAGAATTAGAAACTATGTCATAATAGAAATGAAAAGAGAATTTACCAGAATTTGTTGTGTGCAGCTGAAGTTGCTTGATGCAATTAAATACAATATGGAGTTTTGAAATAAGGTATAAAAACAAATAAAAGGGACACCAGCACAAAATTTTATGAAATTTTAATAAAATATGTACTTTACTTAATAATACTGCATCTTTCTTCTCTGTAATCACCCTATGTGTTTTTCTCAGTCTAACTTTACTGAGGGTTTCAATGGCTAAGTCAAAGATCTCTCGGTAAATGTCAAATTGCACTAGAAAATATAAACGTTATTTAAAAATATGTTTGTATTGATTTCTAACATTATCTGATAGTGATAAGAGAACAGACTCTATATAATTTAAAAACCTTTAGAGTACAAAATTTTTGCACTTTGTTTTATGCCCCTGGATATGTTTTCAGTGTCTCCTAATTTACAGTCTATGGGAACTTGAATAGAATTTAAATCTTACTATGGTGTTAAAATTATATAAATCTTAATTATTTTGAATTGTATCACAGTGCTTTTCAGGTCTACTATGTCCTTCTACTTCTCTGAATATTCGTCCTATTAATTTTTGACAGTTTGATATTGAAATTCCATATAAAGTCTTAATTTATCTACTAAAAAATTGTAATTTATAGTGGAACTATATGTAATCTTGCTCTGTATTTTTCCAAGTCTCCTATAAATGTGTTCTTATACTTTCATTATTAAAAAAAAAATTAAAAACAAGAAGAAAAATATTAAGAGATGGCCTTGAAAACCTATTATACACTGAGTCTCAGAAAAGAAACTAAGAAAACATACCTTTCCAACCAGTTTTTAGTCCCAGTTTAATGAAATCAAAACACAACTAACTCCTGAGTACAAATGACTTAAGGTACGGTGCTAAAGAAAAACATGATATGAAAGATAAAATGCTAGAGATCTAATAATATTAGGATTATTCCTTTTTTACATGAAGTATTATTTGCATCATACTATAATTTAGAACCTCAGATGGAACTATAATTAAATAAGTTCACAGTTATTTATAAAATTATAGTAGAAATATGTGTGCTCAAATTAGTTACTCATCTTAACTTACTAATCACTTCAGTATTTATATTTATTGACTACCACACAATAAACTGTGGAAAATTCTTAAAGAGATGGGAGTAACAGACCACCTTAACTGTCTTCTGAGAAACCTGTATGCAGGCCAAGAAGCAATAGGTAGAATCGGATGTGGAACCACAGACTCATTCAAAAATTAGGTACGGAGTAACCTGCTTATTTAACTTATATACAGAGTACATGCGAATGCCAGGCTGGAATCAAGATTCCTGGGAGAAGTATGAATAACCTCGATATGCAGATGATACCACCTAATAGCAGATAGTGAAGAGGATCTTAAGAGCCTTTTGATGGAGGTGAAAGAGGAGAGTAAAAAAGCTGGATTAAAACTCAACATTCAAAAAACTAAGATTACGGCATCTGGTCCCATTACTTCAGGGCAAACAGACAGAGAAAAAGTGGAAACAGTAACAGATTTTATTTTCTTGGGCTCCAAAATCAGTCGATGGTGACTGCAGACACAAAATTAAACGATGCTTACTCTCTGGAAGAAAAGCTATGACAAACCTAGACAGCATATTAAAAAGCAGAGACATCACTTTGCTAACAAAGGTCCACAGTAATCAAAACTATGTTTTTTCCCAGTAGTCAGTCACGTACAGATGCGAGAGTTGGACCATAAAGAAGGCTGAATGCCGAAAAACTGATGCTTTGGAATTCTGGTGCTAAAGACTCTTAACAGTCCTTTAGACAGCAAGAAGATCAAACCAGTCAATCCTAAAGAAACTCAACCCTGAATGTTCACTGGAAGGACTGATGCTGAAGCTGAAGTCCCAATACTTTGGCCACCTGACGCAAAGAGCCGACTCACTGGAAAAGACCCTAATGGGAAAGATTAAAGGCAAGAGGAGGAGGGTAAGACAGAGGATGCAGTGGTGGATGGCATCACTGACTCAACGGACATGAGTTTGAGCAAACTCCAAGAGACAGTGAAAGACAGGGAAGCCTGGCATGCTGCAGTCCCTGGAGTCACAAAGAGTTGTATACAATTTAGCAAAACAACAACAAAATATACCATAGACTACTCTTTTCAGAAGATTACAAAATAACACATAAAAAGATGATGGGTATTACTCATCAGGGAAAAAAGCATATATTTCATAGGTCACTTAAATAGTAGAAATAATGTGTTAAATCAATCAGTAAAATTAGAGGAGCACAGAACGGTTAGTAAGGCATTAAACAGAAACAGAAGAAATAAAAAACTTTATTTTCTTGTGACCACAGACCAGAGTAAGCTAAGAATACAGACTGAGGTTGAACAACTTCAGAAAAAAATTAATAAAACTGAGATACAACTGCCCAGGTATCACCCTTATTCCCATCAGCAATGTATCTCCCCTGAGATTAAAGATTTTATTGTAAGAAAAGCTACATATAGTTAAGTGAATAAATACAGTCATCAGAAGCAAAACCACACCTACTCTAGCTTGCTCTATCATGTGTCATAGTTAAATATTAATACAAGGACTGGGTGATACACAATGAAAGAGAACCTAAGGATACAGTCTTTTACTATAGACTAAAGAAAGTAACATTGACTATAAATATTCAGCAACATCTTAGGAGTACTGTCTATTTTCTGCTTCTATAATCAATCTCAATCAATGTAAGTGAAGTCTCTCAGTCGTGTCCGACTCTTTGCAACCCCATGGACTGTAGTCTACCAGGCTTCTCCATCCATGGGATTTTCCAGGCAAGAATATTGGAGCGGGTAGCCATTTCCTTCTCCAGGAGATCTTTCCAGCCCAGAGACTGAAACCCAGTCTCCCACATTGTAGGCAGATGCTTTACCATCTGAGCCACCAGGGAAATCAATGTAAAGACACTGAATATTTCCTGCATTCACGGAATCTCACCTTCCTGTCTCATCTGATGCCACCAATGCATCAGAGGATAGTAGAGAGGAATATAACTAAGTCAACAAAATGAGTTACTAGGATAATATTAATAGCATAAGGCCTCAGGCTGGCAGAGACTGTAGGACACAGCTGAACCTGTGGACAAAGTCATTTTTCCTTTAAGCTGAGAGTTAAAACAATAACAAAGAATCACAAAACATACTTTCTCTCTCCCCCTCTTCTCTTAATTTTATGTAAGTATCATACTCAAAAAAGAGGCTGTAATAGATTGCCAAAGTCACCGGATCTTGTATTAAACAGTACTTTAAATACAGTAGACCCGAACAGCACTGATCCCTTGCAGCAGAAAATCCATATATAACTTTACAGTCTACCCTTTGTATTCACTGTTCTGAATCCACGGGTTTAAGCAACCATAGATCAAGAAGAACTGAGGTATCCAAAAAAAAAAAAAAATTCACGTATAAATGGACCTAGACTATTCAAACCCATGTTATTCAAGGGTCACCATGGGAATTAATCATATTCACATACTGATACCAGACTTTGGATATGTTTTAGATGTTATTTCTAAAAAGTGATTTTAAAAGTTTTCATTATACTTATCAAACTGAATTATAGCTAGGCATAGATGTTTGGATCACTTTTCTACACAGCATAACAAATTACGACAAACCTAGCAGCTAAGAACAGCACATATGTATTATCTTGCACTTTATGTGGGTGAAGCATCCTGGTATAATTTTGCAGATCATCGACCTTACTCTTTGTTTTTCATAAGGTGAGAGCAATATTCTTCTGCAATTTTCAACATCTTGAATAGAAGTAGAAGCTCCCAATACTTAGATATTACTGTCTGGTACACATAAAATTCTATAAAGATGCCTCTGTTATCAGTCTGTCATATCTTATCTCAAGGAAAAAAGTCTATATGAAAACTTAAAAATGGTTGCAGCACGCTTACCCAGTTTCTATTAAATGGAGATAAGCATTTAATTGTGTATTTCCATTGTTAAAACATGATCTGGAAGATGTGTAATTCAGTAAGATTAAATTGTGTATATTTAAAAGTGAAAAGTGATAAAATTTAGTAACAATAGTTATAATTAATATTTTCATATTTAATATGTAGTCAGGTAGGAAAAATAATTAGGTAATCATTTTAATTTAATTTAAGCTTTTATTTCAGCACTGAAATAGGTATGCTATTGGTATATTGACCATTATTGCATAATTTTGTAACTCTATCAGGAACAGCATATGCATTTCTTATCATTTTGTTATTAATCTGCAGAGCACCAATAATTTTCATTTAAATTGTGAAAGTGAGGTTGTATATGTGAGTGTCACCAATGAGAAAATTTTTATTGATCTTAAAAACACTGAAAATTAAAAGGCAACAGAGAAATTAAACCATGGTATTTCTAACTTTCATTTTACCTGCAGTGTTAGACTCTTAACCGCATTCCATACTACTCCAATGAACTCTTTCATTCTTTCTTCAGGACTTCTACAGCCTTCAGTTATGGTCAGCACGGCTTTAACAGGAACTGACAATGGTCTGGATTCTAAGAATAAGAACAGGTAGGATAATTTAATAGAAATGTACCATGTAGTTTCACATAAATATACAGAAAATATTTCTACTATTACTTCTTCCCTTGTTTAAAATTTTAAAATATATGAGATTATAAAATATATTAGATCATATTAACTGAAAGAATTATTTATTTTTACAATTACTCCAAATCAAAAAAAAACAATCTGTTAATAGTCAAGAGAGTGAAGATGACTCTTTTTCAGAGACTGATGACTGGGATGTCGGTTTATGGAGTAACAGTAATGCTCTATTTTTTGAATACATGGATGTGTTTACATTGTGTAAATTTACTTAATTATAACCTAACAATCCATGAATTTCTCAGTATGAAGTTAAAACATAAATAAAAATGTTACTGAAAAAGAAAACTGAACTTCCTTCACCCAGAATTAATAGAAAATGTGTCTTCCCAAATGTGAATTTTCCTGAGAATAAAAGCTTACTCATAGTATCTCTCTACTTAAAACACTGGTTTTGATAGTAAACAAAAGAAGCACTCGGCTTCCTCGGTGGCTCAGACAGTAAAGAACCTGACTGCAATGCAGGAGACCCAGGTTTGATCCCTGGGTTGGGAAGATTCCCTGGAGAAGGGAATGGCTACCCTAATACAGTATTCTTGTCTGGAGAATTCCATGGAGAGAGCAGCCTGAAGGGCTATAGTCCATGGGGTCACAAAGATTTGGACATGACTGAGCAACTGACACTTTCATTTTCACTTTCAAAAGAACTGATCACATAAAAACCAGGTAATGTTACAAGAATTTTCTTTGTCTAAAATGAAGAACTTAGAGAAATTCAATAATTTTTATAATGAAAATTTCAGAAATCAAAGAATAATTTATAACAATATATGTGGACATATATATATGTTACATTTTAGATGGAGAAGCTCTATACAGTCAACAAAAACAAGACAGGAGCTGATTGTGGCTCAGATCATGAACTCCTGATTACCAAATTCAAACTTAAATTGAAGAAAGTAGGGAAAACCACTAGACCATTCAGGTATGACCTAAATCAAATCCCTTATGATTATACAGTGGAAGTGAGAAATAGATTGAAGGGCCTAGATCTGATAGATAGAGTGCCTGATGAACTATGAAATGAGGTTCGTGACATTGTACAGGAGACAGGGATCAAGACCATCCTCATGGAAAAGAAATTCAAAAAAGCAAAATGGCTGTCTGTGGAGGCCTTACAAATAGCTATGAAAAGAAGAGAAGCGAAAAGCAAAGGAGAAGAGGAAAGATGTAAGGATCTGAATGCAGAGTTCCAAAGAATAGCAAGAAGAGATAAGAAAGCCTTCCTCAGCGATCAATGCAAAGAAATAAAGGAAAACAACAGAATGGGAAAGACTAGAGATCTCTTCAAGAAATCAGAGATACCAAGGGGACATTTCATGGAAAGATGGGCTCGATAAAGGACAGAAATGGTATGACCTAACAGAAGCAGAAGATATTAAGAAGAGATGGCAAGAACACACAGAAGAACTGTACAAAAAAGATCTTCACAACCCAGATAATCACGATGGTGTGATCACTGACCTAGAGCCAGACATCCTGGAATGTGAAGTGGGCCTTAGAAAGTATCACTACTAACAAAGCTAGTGGAGGTGATAGAATTCCAGTTGAGCTATTCCAAATCCTGAAAGACGATGCTGTGAAAGTGCTGCACTCAATATGCCAGCAAATTTGGAAACGCAGCAGTGGTCACAGGACTGGAAAAGGTCCGTTTTCATTCCAATCCCAAAGAAAGGCAATACCAAAGAATGCTCAAACTACCACACAATTGCACTCATCTCACACACTAGTAAAGTAATGCTCAAAATTCTCCAAGCTAGGCTTCAGCAATATGTGAACCATGAACTTCCAGATGTTCAAGCTGGTTTTAGAAAAGGCAGAGGAACCAGAGATCAAATTGCCAACATCCGCTGGATCATGGAAAAAGAGCATTCCAGAAAAACATCTATTTCTGTTTCATTGACTATGCCAAAGCCTTTGACTGTGTGGATCACAATAAACTGTGGAAAATTCTGAAAGAGATGGGAATACCAGACCACCTGACCTGCCTCTTGAGAAATCTGTATGCAGGTCAGGAAGCAACAGTTAGAACTGGACGTGGAACAACAGACTGGTTCCAAATAGGAAAAGGAGTATGTCAAGGCTGTATATTGTCACCCTGCTTATTTAACTTATATGCAGAGTACATCATGAGAAACGCTGGATTGGAAGAAGCACAAGCTGGAATCAAGATTGCCGGGAGAAATATCAATAACCTCAGATATGCAGATGACACCACCTTTATGGCAGAAAGTGAAGAGGAACTCAAAAGCCTCTTGATGAAAGTGAAAGTGGAGAGTGAAAAAGTTGGCTTAAAGCTCAACATTCAGAAAACGAAGATCATGGCATCCGGTCCCATCACTTCATGGGAAATAGATGGGGAAACAGTGGAAACAGTGTCACAATTTATTTTTTTGGGCTCCAAAATCATTGCAGATGGTGACTGCAGCCATGAGATTAAAAGACGCTTACTCCTTGGAAGGAAAGTTCTGACCAACCTAGATAGCATATTCAAAAGCAGAGACATTACTTTGCCAACAAAGGTTCATCTAATCAAGGCTATGGTTTTTCCTGTGATCATGTATGGATGTGAGAGTTGGACTATGAAGAAGGCTGAGTGCCGAAGAATTGATGCTTTTGAACTGCGGTGTTGGAGAAGACTCTTGACAGTCCCTTGGACTGCAAGTAGATCCAACCAGTCCATTCTGAAGGAGATCAGCCCTGGGATTTCTTTGGAGGGAATGATGCTGAAGCTGAAACTCCAGTACTTTGGCCACCTCATGCGAAGAGTTGACTCACTGGAAAAGACTCTGATGCTGGGAGGGATTGCGGGCAGGAGTAGAAGGGGACAACAGAGGATGAGATGGCTGATGGCATCACTGACTCGATGGACGCTGAGTCTGAATGAAATCCGGGAGTTAGTGATGGACAGAGAGGCCTGGCATGCTGCGATTCACGGGGTCGCAAAGAGTCGGACAGGACTGAGCTACTGAACTGAACTGAACTGATACATGTAATTGATAGGGTGCTATTTTAAATACTATAAAATAAATGACTCAGATCTTGGTTTTCAAGACTTTTACTAAGCTAAATTTGATAATCATTGAACAGTCTCCAAACTAAGTGCTACCACATCATCACTATGAGAATGACAAGTGCTATTATCTACTCATACTTTCCCTTTCCGCTCTATTTGGTTCACATATTTGCATTTATAGTAGATTCAAAGTATCTTAAGGGCATGGAACATAAACCTTTTATTCTCATGCTAATAATACCACAGCCTACCACAGTATACACATTCAGTTCAGTTCAGTCGCTCAGTCGTGTCCGACTCTTTGCAACCCCATGAATCGCATCACGCCAGGCCTCCCTGTCCATCACCAGCTCCCGAAGTTCACTCTGACTCACGTCCATCGAGTCAGTGATGCCATCCAGCCATCTCATCCTCTGTCGTCCCCTTCTCCTCCTGCCCCCAATCCCAAGAAACATTCAAAAATGTTTGTTAAAAAAAAAAAAAGAAGAGATCCATGGAGAGAGATCCATGGAGGTGGAGCATTCTAGGCAGATGGTAACAACACTGCAAAGCACCAAGATGGGAGTGTACTTAGGAATTTTCAAGAAACCATACAAAAGCAAGGATGGTTAGAACAAAGTAAAAATGACAGAAGCAAGAGACAAGGTCAGAGGTACCAATAGGGACCAAATCACACAGGGCTTACACAGGCCGTGGTAAGGAGGTTGGGTTTTATTTTGAGACAGGATATGACTCTAAACAGTCTTGAAATTAATGGACATATTTTGAGAGAAGTCTCTGGTTACTATGTAGAAAACGGTCTACATAAATATTAAAACAAGAAGACAGGTTGTGAGAGGTGGTAGTAGCAACAGAGCTAACAAGAATGGAGAATTTCTGTATTGTTTTCAAAGATACAGCCAACAAATTTACTGATGGATTATAACTACAATAAGAGAGAAAAGTAAAGCAAGGATAACTCCAAGGTTTTATATTTGATCAACTGGAAGAATGGCACTAGAGGGGAGAGGAAAAGGAAATATAGTTTTATACCTATCAGGCTAGGATTTCCATTACAAGTTCAAATGAAGATATCAAAGTGTCATATGGATAAATAACAAAAAATGGAAAAAATATGAACAAATAATTCATACAAAACATAATTTGGCCAAAAAACTTACTAAGATATGATCAACTTTCCTAATAATAAAATAAAAATTAAGCCAACAATCAGATATTCTTTTCAACTGTCATGTCGGCAAACATTTTAAACAGTTAATTTGTATTTTTAAAAACATCTGACATCATTAAAGCCCTTTGTTAGAATGTTTCATATACTGGGACTATAAGGATAGCCTGCAGAGTGAAATTACAAGACAGGATATTTAAACATGCAAGTTTTTCTACAAACTAATTCCATTTCTAAAAACCTATGCTACAGAAATACTAAAACATATGACATGTGAGATTCAATCAATAATTTGAAAAATGTTTAGTATCAGCAGTATTATTTGAAATAGTGAAAAAAAGGGAGAGAAGGAAGGAGGAGAAAGGAGAGGAAGAAAATGCTAAGCAATTAATATCCATCAAAAAAGATATGGTTAAATTAACTTTGAAATACTTGTGATAGGATTGTATTTCAATCATTTAAAAAGAGGAACAGTTCAACATATGACAGAAATCATATTTTTGATACACTGTGATGTGAAAATATATGTATTTCTGTAGAAGAATCCACATGTTTTTAAAACAGTATGTGAGGTTGAGCCTGTGTTTATCTCATTAACACATAGTTATAGACAGGTAAAATACAAACCCTTCACAGAGGTTACCTTTGAAGACAGTAAAATGGAATTGTATGAGGGGTAAGAGGGGAGGAGGTTTTTAACTTTTTACTGTATATTTCAGAATTAATATTTTACAACAGCAAGTCACGTCTGACTCTTTGTGACCCAGACTGTAGCCTGCCAGGCTCCTCTGTTAATGAGATTCTCCAGGCAAGAATACTGGAGTGGGTTGCCATGCCCTCCTCCAGGGGATCTTCCCAACCCAGGGTCAGAACCGAGGTCTCTTGCATTGCGGGTGGATTCTTTACCATCTAAGCCATAAGGGAAGCCCAAGAATGCTAGAGTGGGTAACCTAACCCTTCCCCAGGGATCTTCCCAACCCAGGAATTAAACTGGGGTCCTCCCCCATGTCAAGTGGATTCTTTAGCACCTGAGTTACCAGGGAAGCCCCATTTTAAAATAAAACACACCTTAATTTACTTTCCACTCACCTGGACCTTATAGTTATTCTTATATCTTAGCAGGTATGAGAAGAATATGGCAACATAAACTTATTGTAGAACTCTGCCGATTTAAATAACTAAATTAAATGTAGACCAACCATATGCATGCACACAGATGCTACAGAAGCTTTACTCATAACTATCAAAACCTGGAAGCAACCAAGATGTCCTTTAGAAGGTGAGCTGCCAGATAAACTGTGGTACACTTAGAAAATGGATTATTATTCATTAATAGAAATGAGCAAAAAAAACACATGGAGTAAATTTAAATACATATTTCTAAGTGAAAGAGGCCCATCTGAAAAGGCTACGTACTGAATGCTTCCAACTATGTGACAATCTGGAAAAAGCATAACTATGGAGATAATAAAAAGATTAGCAGAGAAGTTAAGGAGAGAAGAGCAATAGGCAGAGCAAAGAGAATTTTTGGGGCATTGAAACTACTCTGCATATCACTATATTGGAGTGTGTATGTTGTTATATACATTTGTTCAAACAGAAGAATATATTACACCATGAGTGATCCCTATTGAGAAATAAGGACTTTGGATGATAATGATCGATCAGTATAAATCCATCAAGTATAACAACATACCACTTTGGTGGGGTTTTTGATAATGAGGAAGACTACACACGTGTGGGGCAGTAGATACGTGAGAAATCTCTGAACCTTCCCCTCAATTTAAATGCAAGCCTAAAACTGCTCTAAGAAAATAAATTCTAAAAATATAAATAATTTTTTAAAATGCAGGCCAAATTTTAAAACTCCTTGAAACCATGGATACCAAAGGTTTCCACAAAAGCTGCTTACGGTCAAATTTTAAAAATCTACTGATAGAGAATATTAGTGTTGTATAAATAATGTTATTACAATTTGAAAATAAAACCATCTAATAAATGTTAATATTATCAAGCAGACTGGACACCATTACCTGACTGTTAAGTGATAGATATTTCAAGTCACTACACACCAAAAGCTGTATTTGCTGATATTATGATTTAAGAAATTATACGAGGTGCTGAAATCTCTATGTGGCTTAAAAGTGTTTCCAAAAAGCTATGAAAAATATAATCAGTTTAAAAAATCTCTTTAAGTAGACTGACCTGGCTATTAGAAGTATAAAAGCACCTATTTTAGATACACTAATTTTCAATCCATCATATTCATATTATCAAAAGACAATAGAATAGGAAGACAAGCTTGTATTTTCAAAAGATAATTTTTTTTTGTAATTATGTACATTTTACAGGTAGCACAGTTATACTCTATAAAACTGCCAATTTTGAACCATACTTTAACCAAAATGTCTGTAACATCTACTACATGCTGGGGACTAATCTAATGTCAGAAGTTAATGATAAGTACATCTAAAGTCAAGAATACTACTCATGTTAAATGCTGCATTGTGTAACAAGAAGTTCATTAAATTACTTTAAATATAGAGAATAGTAATTAAAAATTAACTGATATAAGACAAGATACAGAAGATATAGAAAAAACTTGAAGATTACCAGATCTGAAACAAAGTGACTTTCCTTTTTTAATCACAATAAACATATTGTTTTAGTTCTACCTTAAACATCATTTCCTGAGAAACAGTCACTGAATTCTCCAAATTAGATTTGGCCCTTTCTTTATAATCTCATAGAATTCTGACATAATTCTGTATTTTTAATTCTTCATGGTATAATGCAAAAGTCTGAATATTTGTTTCTCCAAAGGAAGCAGAAGAGCACAGTAATACTGTACAACAATTAAATGCAGTGGTTAATAGTTGGACTTCAAAGATACATTCTGCCTGCCCCTCCCCCACTACTCTTACTCTTTCAATGAGAAATGATCTTTATGTATGTATTTATTAATCTAACACCACCTAGATAAAATTGGCTGAAAAAGCATAAAGCTTGAAACTCCAAGCCGCAGAAGTAAATGTCTATATTTTTTTGCCTCTGTATATCACTCAATGATTTACATCAGAACATCCTTTTACCTTCTCATGGCTGAACTGGAACCTGGTAACAATTACTTAAAGTCAGTATGTCAAAAACCTCCGTTCTTATTTTGAGGATTTAAATAATGGTGTCAATGGCTAAACGGTAACTCTGAGCATCCTATAGTATATCTAGAACAATGGCACAAAATAATGACATTTGATACCAAATGGTTTATGTTCCTGAAGTTCAAGATTCTCATCATAACAAGGTTACTTAGTGATACCAAGGAATCAAAAAACATTTGTTCAATGACGGTAGAATTCAGCTCTCAGAGTAAAGTGTTCCTCAGAATTAAGTCGTTTCTGTTTCAAACTTCTATCATCTGTTGCATAAGAGTCTTAGAGAGGTCCTGTAACAAAAGTTGGCCAACTTTGGTTTTTGGTCGATAAGGAAGGAGGACTTCTAATGGGAAATTAAGAAAAAAAAATTCCTATAGCAATTTTTCCTTTAAACATAAGACTTCTAACCACCAATTTATATAATTATGTACTTTATTCAGTAAAATGCAATTCAGTTTTCATAGTGCTAAAACCAAGACAATATTCATTTCATTGCAAGGACAATCCATGTTTCCTATATTCATTTCATGTAGCACCATGAAATAATAAGAATGTCTTGCTCAGTAAGCATTAGTTGAAATCAATCATTAATATTTTAAAAAGAGAAAAAAATCATATGTGTATCTTCTTTAAATAAATCTTTCCCTAGTAGTGTAGTGACATTGTTTTTAAAAAGTACCTTTGTGTAAAGTACATATTTATGATTTATAGTTTCATTTAAGTTTTAAATATTCACCAAGAAAAAAAACTGTGTCAATCTTTAGTTTCCCCTTTATGTTATTGGGAAATCAAGTTGTTCAGTCATGTATTTACTCTTAATTTTACTGGCCCAAGTCCTTAAAATGGCTCATAAATTCCTACAGGATCAGGATCCCCACTGTCCTTTTCACTTCCCCTTCAATCCCTCTTCCCAGGACTTTCTGCTTCAGATTGTCCTCCTTGCTATTTCTTGAAGGCAAGACTACTGGAAAAACATACTGGATTGAAGAACACAGCAGAAGAGGAATCATACCACTTGACTCTCAATCCCCCAATTTCTTAATCTGAAGAAGATCTCATAAGGATTTAGGGAATCACAACACAACAAAAATAAAAGCAGATTTGTGTATCTTCTTATATTGCTATTCTTCCATTCCACTGGTATGGCTTAGAAAACACTTGAAAATGCGATAGAGGAAACTGCTATCCCCTTCCAAGACTTATGAGCTATGGAAAGTTGCTTAGTTCAATTCAATAAGCATTACTGAGTGCCTAGTTTTGCAAGGACCTTCAGAAACAAAGATAAAGATAAATAAAAGATGGAGATTATGTCTTTGAGGAGTTTACAGTGGAAAGACAGAAATGAATGAATAACAAATTTACTAAATGGATAGGTAGGCACAGACCTATTTTAGAAAATTTTATCATTATGTGGAGAAGGAAATGGCAACCCACTCCAGTATTCTTACTTGGAGAGTTCCATGGACAGGAGCCTGGCAGGCTACAGTCCATGGGGTCACAGAGTCAGACACAACTTAGTGACTGAGCCTGCACCACAAACGCATAGCTACAGAAAAGAATTGTTAACTCACTCATAATCCTAATAATGACTTTGATGTCACTGGAAAGAAATACACTTTTTGCAAAAGGTAAGAAAAATAAAAGCTGTTACCTCTCCCAAATATTTGAAAAATATCCCTGGGGAATGTGGAAACAAATTTGAAAAGTTACAGGATGTCAATTTAAATCAATAAAAGATGGAAGATAAATAAGGCTAAGGAATGTGATTATTAAGTCCCTAAATAAAAATAACTAAAGAAATAGAATTTATTCATTCATGAAGCCATTATTTACTCAGTTTGCTCAATGCCAGAAATAGCTGTTAGATTCTGGGAATACAAATGTGAGTAAGTCAAACACAGTATGATAAGCATTATGAGGACAGAAAAGAGGTACTAAGGTAGAGAAGCTTGGAAGAATGGCACAGACCTATTTTAGAAAGACTGAAAGGGAAAAGTTTCTTTATTGAGAAGACAACATTTAAATACAAACTTAATAGTTATGAAAACAGCAATAGAAGCAATAGAAACAGAACATGCAAAAGATCCCAGGCAAGAAAAAGCATGCAGTTTTTGAAGAAGTGAAAGATGATCGATGTAACGCAAAATGACAAAAGATGAAATGAAAGAAGCCTAGAGAGAGAGGATCAGGTCAGACTTTATCAGCCTCGGTAAGGAGTGTGGATTCTACCTTAAGTGCAACAGGAAGTCACAAAAGCATTTCAAGTAGGGAATAAAATGATCCAATTTAGATTTTTAATAAGATGACTCTTGCTGTCATCTAGACAACAGATGATAAAATAATCTGGAAATGACACTAGGGAGACTAATCAGGATACCCTTACATTATCCTATATAAGAATTATGCAATTCTGACTAGGGAAGCAGCATACAAACAGACTGAAACAAAAACACTAAGAATAATTTGGAGGCAGAACAGATAGAGCAAGGAGATACTAAAGATGAGTCCTGGGTTTCAGCCTTGAGCAACATGGTCAATGGTGGTAAGGGGAGGTACAGAGTTGGACAGATTTGATACAAGTTTGGCTTTAAGGACCTGTAAGATACCCAAACAGAGCTGTCCAGGGAACTGAACCTGAGACACCTTAAAAAAAAAAAGAAGAAAATAGAAGAAAAGAAGCAATAAAGCAAGTTAGTTAAAACAAATGTAAAATAGAAAGATCATCAGTATGAAATAAATGTTATTATATAGACATAAATGGAAATATTAGGTTTTAAGTCAGCTGTAGAATGATTATCATCAAATAAACAAGAAAAAATAAAACTACATTGCAGTGTCAAAACCTAATGAATAAAATAAGCTTCACTTTGCTTGAAGTCTATACCTTTCCTCTTAAAATGCAAACATAAAAGATGTGATCGTATGTTTTATCTGAATTGCATTTTACCATACACATATACAGAACTTTCACATATCTTACTTAAGACTTAAAACTGTGAGATAGTTGGGTACACTTATTACCATATTATAAATGAATAAATTGCGGCTATCTGAGGTTAGCTTAACATGGGAGGGGAACTGGGTTAAAACCGTTTATTTTTGCCACTCATCTACTGGTTTTCCTACTATACCTTCATAATTCTTGATCTATATTGCACACTGATCATGGTTTTTGGCAACTCTATTTGGCAATGGCGTTTCCTGGTGGCTCAGCTGGTAAAGAATCTGCCTGCAATGAAGAAGACAATTCCTGGGTTGGGAAGATATGCTAGAGAAGGGATAGGCTACCCACTCCAGTATTCATGGGCTTCCCTGGGGGCTCAGCTGGCAAAGAATCCACCTGCAATGTGAAAGACCTGGGTTCGATCCCTGGGTTGGGAAGACTCCCTGGAGAAGGGAAAGGCTACCCACTCCAGTATTCTGGCCTGGAGAATTCCATGGACTGTACAGTCCATGGGGTTGCAAAGAGTTGGACATGACCAAATGACATTCACTCACTCACTGTTTGGCAATATAAAATTAAATAACCTAGAGAAAAAGTGACCTTTACATAGTAATGTTATTTTAAAATTTCTGTAGTTTGGATAATATATAAACCTTTAAGCAACTTGCCATAAGAATGGCAATGATGCCTGAGACTTTTCTTTAAAATACAAACTACATTTGATACTATCACTCCTGAAAGCCCCTTGGGAAATAATGGCTTTTGGATTCTGCAAGGCAGCGTGACATGGCATGCAAAATTGCATCTCATGCCGAGCCAACCAGGAAAATATATGTCATCACTATGTGACATTCAGAATTTCATCTGGAAACTATAATCTTGTTCTGACTGCAAAAGAAGGGAAAAAAGACTGCATATAGAACAATTTGGTTGAATTTTTGCTGAATTCTTGCCAGTTTGTATAAAATATTAGAATAACTCATTTCCAAAGAAGACCATACATTTAAAAACCTTTCCATGTACTTAATATCACCATATATCCTCAAAGAACTTCAAAATTAGCTGACAAATTTTAAATTGTGTAATAATTCGAATTAATGAATCTGCTTAAAAACTGTTTATAATGATAGTTTCAAAATTAATAAATTCTGCAAGGTAGAACTTTATTTTCAAAACTATATATAACAGAACATCTCCTAATTCCTTTTCCCCATGTGAATAAACTATAGGTTGAGAAACAAAACAAATGAACACCTGCTATAAAGTTTGCAATCTTATGCATCCCATGTCTTTCTCTTCTAAATTAGTTTTCACCCTTCCCTCCATTCATGGATGCAATACCATCAAAATTCACTTACATTATTCCTATCAAAACAGAAACGCATAAATGTGATTTAGTCTAAATGTTATGCAATCAACATTTTGCGTTTTAAAACTACTGTGATTAAGCATAAAATGAAAAATTAGTAGATGTGAATTGAGATAGATGATTGTCTTTCAAAAATTATCCCCAGGAGCCATGTTTCTGCTATTCCTACATTTTCTGGTATCCATATCTCACACCCTTGAACACAGAGGTTGGACATTTGACCCAAGCTGGGCTGCCACTGGCCAAGTCATAATGACTAACCTCCTTGACCACAGTGATTGTCTAAGATGTGTGCACATGAGCCAAGAAAGCCCAAAGAAAACTGCTTCTGATATTTTTTCAACAGATTCTGGACCATATCACTGTCTCCTTGATCAGAATTAAGTATTTGACTCCAGAGGTACCACAGCCATGCTAGGTCAAATACACACACATACACATAGTAAGAGAGAGATAAATCAACATGAAAAGACAAGAATCCTCACGGTGTGGAACTGAATTCTAAGCCATTCCAAAGACAAGATTTGTATTGTATTTGTCTTTCTTACCATTTTGGTTATCAGAATCAATCAATTTCCCCCCTCCCCTTTTCTTATAACTTAAAATTACTTGAATACAGTTTTTCTCTCTTGCTATCAGAGAGTCCTTCCTAATTTAGAAATGTAAATTCCTTCTCCAGTAAGGGAATGTCCTATCAGTTAGGAGAAAATGAGGCAATGTTAGTAGCTGTACCTGAACAGACCTTGTAGTAACATTACACAGCCTACATAGGCTGCAAAGTGCTACAACATGATTTAAACATACCATTGGGCTTACTTCCTCAAGAACTATTCACCTTCATGCCCAGCCTAGCTTATCTGGCTCTCACTTCTTCCATTTCCACATTTACTGGTCATTATACCAATGACTTTCTGCCTAAGCTGCATGTTTGTGGAGATGTTATTGATTTTTTGTTTTATTTCTTTAATCACTTCTCCATCCCAGAATTCTTGAACTATATTACCCAATAATTTGTTTAGTTTAATTTGGCTCTTTGGGACCCTCCCACCTGGACCACATATGATGGACTCTCTCTGTTTTGTGTTTTGGATCCCAATACAGCAGTGTCCCCAAATGTGACGCATAAAACTACAAGACCATCTACTGAGCTACAGGGGATGTATATGAGAATACTCACTCATACTTACTTTTATTCAAAAGTAAGGACATGAACTTAATATTTAGTAAAGTGGAAAAACACTGTGTATCTTTCCCATGACAGAAGAAAGCACGTTAACACTACATTGAATACACTGAAGGAAGAGAAGACATTCAGTAACGGGAAGGAACTGGTACTCTTCTGTTTCGGTTAACTGATGCATATTACAATTTACATACACACATTTAATCAAATTGACAAATTTTAGTATCTACACTTAGTGAAATTAAATTATCTACTTTATCTACTATACATTATTCCTCACAATTTGGGTACTTTTAAAAGATTCCTGTAAAACACAAAGGGCCAAACATATGAGTTAAAGATACCACTAACAAAAAAATAACAAATAAAGATGCCACTAACTTATTTAAAAGAATAAGGCAACATCTTTCCACTAATTTAGAAGAATATCTTATTTATACAAGCAAGACAGAAATGTACTAGACCTTTTGAAAATGGATGAGAATGAAAAATAAGGATCCTGAGTGCATCATTAAAGACATTTCCAGTCTCAGGTCAACGAATCTCAGTGAGGGAGCTTTTCAGGTATGTCAGCCACTAAAATTAACTACTGAAATAAACTGAATTAAGAATTAAATCTTTAAGTTGTTGTAATAATGAAATATTAAACTATTTTTTCAATGAAGCATAATATTACTCTGACAACAATATTATTGATGTATTACTAAAATTCTACCAAAATAATAAGATTCAAATGTTAAAATTACAATTATCTTACATGTTCTATGTTAATATAGTGTTAAACATATTTAATGCATGAATCAATAAATGATACACTATGAATGCTTCCCTGAGATTTTTACTGATAGGAAAGTACTAAGAAAAAAGTTTGAAGGCTAATACTCTAAAGATAAACTATTTTCAAAGAGTTCGTGTTCTCTGTACTTGTTTTAACTCATTCTCTTACTCCTGAAATCAAAATGTGAGCCTGTATCAGTTGTGTTCAAGGAAACTAAAAATAGTAGTTTTGTTAGTTTTCTCTACTTTATTCTGTTTTGTCCCACACTTGGGTTAGGACATTTAAAAGGCAAAGGAGTAAGGTAGTGAGGACAATAATTGGTGAGTTAGTGAGTAAACTAACTCCAATATGATGGAGAATGTAAAAGTACTTTCTCAATATTTAAATGATTTGCCATCTATCTTCTCTGGAAAGTGGCACTGAAATATATACAATGCCGTGTATAGAATAGATATCTAGTGGGAAGTTCCTGTATAACACAGGGAGCTAAACCAGGTCCTCTGCAACAACCTGGAGGGGTGAGACAGGTGTGGAGGGCAGAACGGAAGGTCAAGGGTGGGGGGACCTATGTATATTTATGGCTGATTCACATTGTTGTATAGCAGAAACTAATTCAACATTGTAAAGGATAATTCCTTTACAACGGAATTGTAAATGGAATGTACAATGGAATGAATTGTACAATGGAATTATCCTCGAATTAAAAAGAAATTTTTAAAAAACTATCTCCTCTGACAAAATTCACTGAAGTCTACATTCTACTTTCAAAGTAAAAATAAGAGTGAAACTTGGACATATTAAAAGACACTATACATCAATTTCCTCTTACTGTCTCAGAAAACTTAAAAACAACAACAAAAAAGGAGGTAAGGAAACAAGTATTTTTTTACATTAAATATGAAATGATGACTGGTCTAATTCTTGAGAACTGAGGTTTCAAGAAGAAAAGGCATTACGAGCATGCTATACAAACCGTAGTACTGCTGCTGCTGCTAAGTCGCTTCAGTCGTGTCCAACTCTGTGCGACCCCATAGACGGCAGCCCACCAGGCTCCGCCATCCCTGGGATTCTCCAGGCAGGAAAACTGGAATGGGTTGCAATTTCCTTCTCCAACGCATGAAAGTGAAAAGTGAAAGTGAAGTCGCTCAGTCGTGTCTGACTCTTTGCAACCCCATGGACTGCAGCCTACCAGGCTCCTCCATCCACTGGAGTACTGGAGTGGGGTGCCACTGCCTTCTCCAAAACCTTAGTACATTTACATATAAAAATTAATAAACCTAGATGTTTAACAAACTTAACACATTCTTGAAATGAATCAGCAAACATTAGAAGCATTCTTCTGGACACATCAGATCAGTCGCTCAGTCGTGTCTGACTCTCTGCGACCCCATGAATCGCAGCACGCCAGGCCTCCTTGTCCATCACCAACTCCCGGAGTTCACTCAGACTCATGTCCATTGAGTCAGTGATGCCATCCAGCCATCTCATCCTCTGTCGTCCCCTTCTCCTCTTGCCCCCAATCCCTCCCAGCATCAGAGTCTTTTCCAATGAGTCAACTCTTTGCATGAGGTGGCCAAAGTACTGGAGTTTCAGCTTCAGCATCATTCCTTCCAAAGAAATCCCAGGCCTGATCTCCTTCAGAATGGACTGGTTGGATCTCCTTGCAGTCCAAGGGACTCTCAAGAGTCTTCTCCAACACCACAGTTCAAAAGCATCAATTCTTCAGCGCTCAGCCTTCTTCACAGTCCAACTCTCACATCCATACATGACCAATGGAAAAACCATAGCCTTGACTAGATGGACCTTTGTTGGCAAAGTAATGTCTCTGCTTTTGAATATGCTATCTAGGTTGGTCATAACTTTCCTTCCAAGGAGTAAGTGTCTTTTAATCTCATGGCTGCAGTCACCATCTGCAGTGATTTTGGAGCCCAGAAAAATAAAGTCTGACACTGTTTCCACCGTTTCCCCATCTATTTCCCATGAAGTGATGGGACCGGAGGCCATGATCTTCATTTCCTGAATGTTGAGCTTTAAGCCAACTTTTTCACTCTCCACTTTCACTTTCATCAAGAGGCTTTTGAGTTCCTCTTCACTTTCTGCCATAAAGGTGGTGTCATCTGCATATCTGAGGTTATTGATATTTCTCCCGGCAATCTTGACTCCAGCTTGTGCTTCTTCCAGTCCAGCGTTTCTCATGATGTACTCTGCATATAAATTAAATAAACAGGGTGACAATATACAGCCTTGACATACTCCTTTTCCTATTTGGAACCAGTCTGTTGTTCCATGTCCAGTTCTAACTGTTGCTTCCTGACCTGCATACGAATTTCTCAAGAGGCAGATCAAGTGGTCTGGTATTGCCATCTTTTTCAGAATTTCCCAGTTTATTGTGAGCCACACAGTCAAAGGCTTTGGCATAGTCAATAAAACAGAAATAGATGTTTTTCTGGAACGCTCTTGCTCTTTCCATGATCCAGCAGATGTTGGCAATTTGATCTCTGCTTACTCTTCCTTTTCTAAAACCAGCTTGAACATCAGGAAGTTCATGGTTCACATATTGCTGAAGCCTGGCTTGGAGAATTTTGAGCATTACTTTACTAGCGTGTGAGATGAGTGCAATTGTGCGGTACTTTGAGCATTCTTTGGCATTGCCTTTCTTTGGGATTGGAATGAAAACGGACCTTTTCCAGTCCTGTGGCCACTGCTGAGTTTTCCAAATTTGTTGGCATATTGAGTGCAGCACTTTCACAGCATCGTCTTTCAGGATTTGGAATAGCTCAACTGGAATTCTATCACCTCCACTAGCTTTGTTCGTAGTGATGCTTTCTAAGGCCCAATTGACTTCACATTCCAGGATGTCTGACTCTAGGTCAGTGATCACACTATCGTGATTATCTGGGTTGTGAAGATCTTTTTTGTACAGTTCTTCTGTGTATTCTTGCCAGCTCTTCTTAATATCTTCTGCTTCTGTTAGGTCCATACCATTTCTGTCCTTTATCGAGCCCATCTTTCCATGAAATGTCCCCTTGGTATCTCTGATTTTCTTGAAAAGATCTCTTGTCTTTCCCATTCTGTTGTTTTCCTCAACTTCTTTGCATTGTTCGCTGAGGAAGGCTTTCTTATCTCTTCTTGCAATTCTTTGGAACTCTGCATTCAGATGCTTATATCTTTCCTTTTCTCCTTTGCTTTTTGCTTCTCTTCTTTTCACAGCTATTTGTAAGGCCTCCCCAGGCAGCCATTTTGCTTTTTTGCATTTCTTTTCCATGGGGATGGTCTTGATCCCTGTCTCCTGTACAATGTCACAAACCTCATTCCATAGTTCATCAGGCACTCTTATCAGATCTAGGCCCTTCAATCTATTTCTCACTTCCACTGTATAATCATAAGGGATTTGATTTAGGTCATACCTGAATGGTCTAGTGGTTCTCTCTACTTTCTTCAATTTAAGTCTGAATTTGGCAATAAGAAGTTCATGGTCTGAACCACAGTCAGCTCCTGTCTTGTTTTTGCTGACTGTATAGAGCTTCTCCATCTTTGGCTGCAAAGAATATAATCAATCTGATTTCGGTGTTGACCATCTGGTGATGTCATGTATAGAGTCTTCTCTTGTGTTGTTGCAAGAGGGTGTTTGTATGACCAGTGCATTTTCTTGGCAAAACTCTATTAGTCTTTGCCCTGCTTCATTCCGTATTCCAAGGCCAAATTTGCCTGTTTTCCATGTGTTTCTTGACTTCCTACTTAGGGCACACTAAAAAATGTATAAATTACATTTTTTAACAGAGCCTATGATTTACATGAGGGCTCCTCATATGAACACTTGCAATGCCAGAAATTCAGCTATGCATTCGTGCCAAGTGAGTAGTGCAATTATCAGACATATCCATAAAAGATCATCATCAAGTGATCAAGGGACGTTCATGAAACATAAAAATCAAATGTTAAAAATCTAGTCTATAGTTAGAGCCATCTGGACGATGGCTAAAATACCATATGATCATCTGACAACTATTGGAATCCTTTAGCAAAGTAAGCTTACAAATTGTCTCATTATAAATTACTGCCCAGAATAGCACAGAATAGTTTATTACCCAAGGTAGCACAGAAACAACGTATGAGTTAATGTGAATATTAAGTAGAATTTTTAAATCTACACACTGCTAATATTTTCCCCACGAATTTCAGTTTTACAAATAAACTCTCTTACAAAGTAAAAAAGGGAAAATAGCACTTTAATAAATGTATATTTCATTAAGTTCTCTGATTACTTTTTGAATAATATTTTTATTTTATTTTAAACATACTTCATTAGATAAACTTCATTTTATGTTAAACCTTTCTCTATTCTACAAGAGGAAAATTTTTGAGATCTACATTTTACTCCTGAGACAATAAAATCAATTACACATTATGCATTAGTGTGTATTCTCACACTTTAGTATTTTCCTATGAAACTAAATATCTAATTAATCACAAAGGAACAGAATTTTATGCTGAATGACATGATTAAAGTCAGCAACTTCTAATATACATAAATCCACAAAAATATATTTATTGTACTTGAATACTAATTCCATACCATAATTAGGAACATATCTGCTCAACATTCAAGCTTAATCATATTAAGGATGACTTAAGGAAATGGCAACCCACTCCATTACTCCTGCCTAAAAAATCCCATGGACAGAGGAGCTTGGTGCAGGCTACTGTCCATAGGGTTGCAAAGCGTCAGGCACGACTGAGCGACTTCACTTCACTTCACTTAAGCAGATTTAGATGAATAACTATATTGGTGTGCCCCATTTTACTTACATTCAAAAATTATTACAAAATTAGAATCCAGAGTATATCAGCACCTTCAGGAGCAACTAGTATTAGCAAAAATTAGAAATGTCCCTCCTTAAAACCATCCTACAAGTTATACTGCCTTGGATAGAATGATTTTTTAGATGAAGGAATTTCAATCTTGGAGTAAAGTGTTAAACTGATAAACTAATAAAAAATATTTAGCAAAGTGTAATATCATGTTGTATTTTCTTATAAGGAGAGTATTCCTTGTATGTGAAAACCAAGGAGCTTGCCTTGAAAAAAGTATACATTTACTAATCTGTTACATTCTCTGAAGCAATGCAAGGAAACCAGTACTTATCCTGCATCAATACTTATTTGCAGAGACAATTAACTAAACTGACATATAATGATATATACTTTATCTTCTTACCTCTTTCTCAGAGTAAGCGGCAATTCTCTGTTAAATCTTATACCTGCTTATAAGATCTTATATTCTACTTTACCTGTAATCTCACTGTATACATTATTATAAACTTTACTGTAGCTCTAATTTTTTCTTCTCTTCCACTTGCCTCACTATAACTATTGACATACCCAAGTTTCAGTACAGTCAGATTTCATGAAAGAGTGGTATACAGAGACTGTCTCTACATATTCAACTTCCATTCACTTGCTAAAAACTAAAGCTTCTCTGGCCAACAAACATTGGCCAATTAGTTTTTCACCTTCATTGTTCTTGGTAGTATTTAAGGAGTCAAATTAAAAGTCCTTCTATTATTTTAACTGTGTACTTACACAGTTGCTAAGTCGCTTCAGTCGTGTCCGACTCTGTGCGACCCCATAGATGGCAGCCCACCAGGCTCCGCCATCCCTGGGATTCTCCAGGCAAGAATACTGGAGTGGGTTGCCATTTCCTTCTCCAATGTATGAAAGAGAAAGGTGAAAGTGAAGTCACTCAGTCGTGTCCGACTTTTAGCGACCCCATGGACTGCAGCCTACCAGGCTCCTGCACCCATGGGATTTTCCAGGCAAGAGTACTGGAGTGGGGTGCCATACATGTAAGATGAAAATGGCTAGTATTTTTTAAAGAGCTATCATTTATGAAGGACACTGTTTTTTAAAGTTTTCATCTCCATTACAGACATCAGACAATTTCATCAAGAGTTCCAAATTAATGTTCATAACATTTCCAAAACAAAGGATAGACACATGTCATAACTTTGAATGGTTTCTTTGTTTGGAAGAATACACAGATTCTCTAGAAGATTATTTAGAATTCTGTGATAATATCTTCATGAGAAACATGCTTTTATTCTGACTTGGCCTGCCCTACGTGCCTATCTCACTGCAATTGAGCTGTTCTGCTGTCAACACATCTCCAGCCATCAAGTACATGTTCCCCCTGCAGCCAACTACTTAAGTCAGTTTCACTGAGACTGGAAAAGGATGTGTGCTTCTTGATAAATAATTAAAAAGCAAAATCAAACCCAGTGCAGTATCACCAAACCTTGGTGTTCACGTGCCAGAACTGCTACATAATGTGTGTGCTGTGTGTGCGCTAAGTCGCTTCAGTCGTATCTGACTCTTTGTGACCAAATGGATGTCTGCCAGGCTCCTCTGTCCATGGGATTCCCCAGGCAAGGATACAGGAGGGGGTTGTCACTTCCTTCTCCATGGGATCTCCCTTACCCAAGAATCGAACCTACATTTCTTGTGTCTCCTGTGTTGGCAGGTGGGTTCTTTACCACTAGCACTACCTGGAAAGCCCTCATAACTTGGGGATGAACTTAAGACCAACTTTGGACCTTAGGTTGCAAATACAAAAACAAAAAGATTATTTTAATAAGAATTCAGGCATAACAGAGCTACTTGTAAAATTCAGTTAAATAATTAAAATGTGCATTTCACAACACTGTGAATAAACATTCTCCTCAACATATGATGGGGTTATGTCCTGATAAACCCATCATAAAGTGAAAATATCTTAAGTTGAAAATGCATTTAATATACCTAACCTACTGAACTTCAGAGCTTAGCCTAGCCTATCTTAAATGTGCCCCAAAGACTTGTATTAGCCTACAGTTAGGAAAAATTATCTAACACAGAGCCTATTTTATTCTAAACTGTTGAATATCTCATGTAACTTATTAAATAGTGTACTGAGAGTAAAAACCAAAATAGTTGTATGGCTGTGAGTCTATTGGTTCTTTACTCTGGCGGTTAGAGAGCTGACTGAAAGGTGTGGCTTACTACCCCTGCCCAGTATTACCAGAGTATTCTACCTCACATTGCTAGTCTCGAAAAAGATCAAAATTCAGATTCAAAGTACAGCTTCTACGTAATGCATATGGCTTTCACAGTATCATAAAGTTGAAAAACCTTAAGTCAAAAACTATTGTGAGTAGGGTACCGTCTCTGTACTTAACACAACTAAACTGTACACTTAAAAAGGTTAAAATTAAGATGGTAAAAGTAACACAAAAACAATAAGAAAAAAGGTTTGTAAAAGTATACGAAAAACTTAACAAATTCGTTACAGCTTATGATACAATGTAAATAACAATTAAAATAGTGGTAACTACATTTAGAAGTAGGTACACATTTTTTTGGGCTCCACAACCACTGTAGATGGTGACTGCAGCCATGAAATTAAAAGACACTTACTCCTTGGAAGGAAAGTTATGACCAACCTAGATAGCATATTGAAAAGCAGAGACATTACTTTGTCAACAAAGGTCCGTCTAGTCAAGGCTATGGTTTTTCCAGTGATCATGTATGTACGTGAGAGTTGGACTATGAAGAAAGCTGAGCGCCAAAGAATTGATGCTTTTGAACTGTGGTGTTTGAGAAGACTTGAGAGTCCCTTGGACTGCAAGGAGATCCAACTGGTCCATCCTAAAGGAGATCAGTCCTGGGTGTTCATTGGAAGGACTGATGCTGAAGCTGAAACTCCAGTACTTTGGCCACCTCATGTGAAGAGTTGACTCATTGGAAAAGACTCTGATGCTGGGGAGGGATTGGGGGCAGGAGGAGAAGGGGACAACAGAGGATGAGATGGCTGGATGCCATCACCAACTTGATGGACCTGAGTTTGAGTGAACTCCGGGAGTTGGTGATGGACAGGGAGGCCTGGCGTGCTGCAATTCATGGGGTCGCAAAGAGTCGGACACGACTGAGCAATTGAACTGACTGACTGACACATTTAAAGGACTCAATTTTTTAATTAAAAGCAATATAAGAATTGTCTACTCTAATTTACAGTAAAATATAAAAGTATTGTTATTTTTATTTTGTATTGGGATATAGCCAGTTTAAAATGTTGAGATAGTTTCAGGTGAACAGCAAAAGGAATCAGCCATACATATACATGTATCCAATCTCCCCCACCCTCCCCCATCCAGGCTGCTACATAAGACTGAGCAGAGTGTCATGTGCTATATCCTAGGGCCTTGTTGGTTATCCATTTTACATAGCAGTGTGCACGTGTCCATTCCAAACTCTGTTAATATCCCTTCCCCCAACCCTCCCCGCAGCAAACGTAAGTTTATTCTCTAAGTCTATGAGTCTCTTTCTAGAAAACAGAAAAATTTGAAACATAATTCTAAGCAAAGAAAATGATTAACAGAGCACTCAACCAAAACGAGAATATCAACAAGGTTTCCAGAGAACCGAAAATGGTGGGCATCTAAAGAGCACGATACATTGGTCATAAAGTAGAAAGGTTATATCCAGAGCTTTTTACCACCTATACATGCCCACAGTTCATAAACAAGGCAAGCCCAGGCATTAGTGTGATAACTGCTAATTGTATGGCTTCCCAGGTGGCATAGTCGTAAAGAATCTGCCTGCCAATGCAAGAGATGTTGGGTTTGATCCCTGGGTCAGGAAGATTACCTGCAGTAGGAACTGGCAACCCACTCTGGTATTCCTGCCTAGAAAAAATTTCATGGACAGAGAAAGTTAGTGGGCTACAGTCCATGAAGTGGGGGAGTCAGATTTGACTAAACACACATATGCACACACACAATTTTTATGCTAGCTTGAGTAGCTGGAAATACAGAAATCATTAACTACAGTGATACAAGGATATGGAAATAAAGGGTTCCAGAGATGAGGGAACACTAAAGACAGTAAATGCAAATATCCATATCCACAACTCAAATGCAAAGAACCACAACTAAAATGCAAAAGTTCGTATTTATAATTTGAAATAAAGAATATTGTATTTGGTTGATCACACGGTAGTTTTATTTTTAGCCTTTCAGGGGCGCTCCATACAGTACTCTTGCCTGGAAAATCCCATGGATGGAGGAGCTTGGTGGGCTGCATTCCATGGGGTCGCTGAGAGTCGGACATTACTGAGCGACTTCACTTTCACTTTTCACTTTCATGCATTGGAGAAGGAAATGGCAACCCACACCGGTGTTCTTGCCTGGAGAAAATAAGGGACGGGGGAGCCTGGTGGGCTGCCGTCTATGGGGTAGCACAGAGTCGGACGTGACTGAAGTGACTTAGCAGCATACTGTTCTCCATAGTGGCTGCAACAATTTACATTCCTACCAACAGTGTAGGAGGGATCCCTTTTCTCCAGCCCCTCCTCAGGATGTTACTGCGTTGTAGACTTTTTCAAGGTGGCCAATCTGACCAGTGTGAGGTAATATCATATGATCCAGTAATCCCACTCTTTGGCATATATTCAGGGCACAATTCAAAAAGATAATGCACTCCAATGTTCACTGCAGCATGTTTATAATAGCCAAGACATGAGAGCAATCTAAACGTCTACTGACAGAAAAATGGATAAAGAAGATGTAGTACATACTTACAATGGAATATCAGCCATAAGAAAGAAGAAAATAATGCCATTTGCAGCAAGGCAGATGGACCTGGAGATGATCATCGTTAGTGTTAAGAAAGACAGGGAAAGACAAATATTGTATGATTTCACTCATATGTGGAATGAAACAGAATTTTTAAAAAATGAGATAAATGGATTCATTTATAAAACAGAAATAGACTCACAGATTTTGAAAACAAGTTTATGCCTCCGCAAAGGGGCAACGTGTGGGAAGAGGATAAACTAGGAGTTTAGGATTAACACACATAATAGACCCCCACAAGGACCTGCTATATATAGCACATGGAATTGTAATCAATATTCTGTAAATAACCTGTATGGTAAAAGAGTCTGAAAAAGAATGATTATATGTATACGTATAATTGAATCACTATTTAGTACATCAGAAACTAACGTCTGAAACTAACACTGTAAATCAGTTATGCTCCAATAAAAATTTTAAAATACATTAAAAATTTTTTAAAAAGAATAATGTGTTGTTTATGTTTTCAGACTCTAAAAAGTAATTACTGATGAGAGATTATGATCAAGGTTTCTCTTAAAATATTAATTTCTTGTAATTAAATGGGAAAGTGTAAGAAAGCAAAAATGGGGCTTCCCAGGTGGCGCCAGTGGTAAAAGAACATGCCTGCCAGTGCAGAGGACTTCAGAGACACAGGTTCAATCCCTGGGTTGGGAAAGATCCCCTGGAGAAGGGCATGGCAACCACTCCAGTAATCTTGCCTGAAGAATCCCATGGACAGAGAAGCCTGGTGGGCTACAGTCCACAGGATGGCAAAGAGTCAGATACAACTGAAGCAGCTTAGCACCCACAAGAGAGCAAAATAAACTTCAGATATTAATATCATTCATGAATTGATAGACAACTGATGAAATGTGAATTTATCTATAAAACTTCTCCATGCACAGTAAATATTTTCTATATAGTTCTATGTCATGCAATTTCATATAAATAAGTATTTTCTATCATCTTTACTCATCCTTAACAATTACTTTAATTATTATGTGGCTTAAAGAACTGGACTAAATATAGTAAAGCAGGAGATTAATATGCATATAAAATTAAACTTATCAATTGATACTTAATGGACATTTACTAACAGCTGATATTTATAAACCGTTATGTAAATTACCAGATCAAGCGATTTAAAGTATAAAACTTAGCATGGTATCTAAGGAAATGTCTAATTTTATATTAAAAAATCAATTCAAGTTACAGACCATCTTCCTATGATACAAAAAATAAGCATAGTCATTTTTTATCAATTGGTAAAGAAAGTCTCAACAGAGCAAAAGGCCTGTGAATACTGATAGAAGTCGAATGATTCTATAAAATAAATATAACATACTATTTTAAGAAACAGAACACAAAGTAATAGATACGAATAAACTCCACAAAAATGTATGTTAGTATTTTTACTGTTGTTGTTTATAAATATGGTAAGGAAACTAACTTTTCGTATAAACAAACACTAGTGTGAACCTTCTTGTGTATACGATCATATTTTAAATTCACCAAAGGCAGCGATCATGTCTTATTAATATTTCTACCCTCAAAATTACTTACAACAGGGTCTGGCCCATTATAAATACTCAATAACTGTTTTTTTATTATTAAAAATATAAAATCTTTTTTATATGGTCAGGGATATATGAGTTACATGGAATAAAGCTGAATATCTAAAGGATAATATTAGAAATTTAAAACACGACTTGAAATCACCAAGTGGGTTTTTTAAATTACATAAAAGGAAATAAAAGATAATGTTTTATGGAAGAATATTTATGCTTTATATTTGCATAGCTCATATAGCTAACAAAGTAAGCAAAGGGGGAGGAAAGAGGATTGAGATGTAGGGTGGACTGCAAGGATTCATTTTAAGAAGAAACATATTACTGGGAGATGATTCTCCAAGGGTCTCTTGTTTTTGCCTGTTTTACAAGTAGAGGCAGAGAGTACCTTTGTTTCCAGTGCTATTTTCAAGGATATCTGCACAGTGTACAGCTTTAGAAAACAAACATATTGTCTTTCACCTGAGCAAACAGCAGATTTGCTTACAATCCTACAAGATGCATATGCAGCCGTCCTCCCCCAGAGAAAATGCAGGCATAGCTTTTACCCATTTAAAGCTTAAGGTTTCCTTCCTGTAACATAATCCACTTTATACAGGTATCACTTACCCTCTTTGTGCCAACCTGGGGGAATAAGGCTTAGGGCAGGGACACACACACAAATGCTAATATTTTGGTAAAACTGTTAATGCTATAGATAATAGTCTTTTGTCTCTATTCCAGGAGTCTTGTGTCTTTGGTCAGCATTCATGAAAATATGGCCTGGATAACTCCTTAGCTAGGAGGGAAGGTGAAATCACAGATCCTTTAGAGTTTTGACACATACCTGTTACAGTTTTTGTTTTTACAGGGCTGCTGGCATACTCAGATGCCTGATATGACTGTTGCTTTGCCAAGGGTGCACTTCCAACAGACACCTCATCCTCTTTCCTTCTGCTAATTGGCATAACAAGAGGAACAGCAATTACAGGCTGTTAAAGAGAGTCAAATGAAAAACTGAATTATTTACTATTTCTTAAGTATAAACATAGCATCACTGAAGAAAGTCCTTCACAAGTTGGGGTTAATGCTTTACTATTCAGTATTATTTTTTTAATCAATAACCACCCATAATCTCCACCTTCAGAGATAACCATCATTAGCATTTTCCCCTCCATGTCCACATATTTTGTTTTCAACTGAAGTATAATTGAGGTACATTTTATTTTACTTTATGTGCACAAGACAGTGAGTTAATATTTCTGTACATTACAAAATGATCATCATGATATGTCTAGTTATCATCTGTCACCATACAAAGATACTCTGACATAATGGACTATATACTCCATGCTATATACATGGGGTTTTATTATTTTAAATCAATCAATCAATCACTCTTGCCCTCCCTTTTCATCACTGTCTCTCTCACATATACCCACAGGGACACTTCACAATTTCAATTCTCAATCAGAATTCTGCACAAAAACCAAGAGCACTTGGAAATAATTAAAATTTAATGTAAATTTTAGTAAGTAGTATAAAGATAACATGGCAGAAGCAAATTGAAACTAAAATCAACTTTGAAAATTATGATCACTAGAAAATGAAAAGTTATCCTTATAAAATCATATTCAGGGAAATACTTCTATAAACTGATTATGTCCACTATTAATAAAGACAGCCCAACTTTGGGGAGAATTGCTAAAAATCTCTATATTTTGTCTGACAAAGTGATATCCACAGCATATTTAGAAAGCACAGAAAAACATCTATAGTTAGAGAAAGCTGGAAAACATTATGATCTTATATTGAATGCCTGAGTGCTGATCTCGACAATAAAGCAGCTGTTTCATCTTTATTCACCGAAATAAAGTCTGATGTTACTGCTGATGACGCCCAATACAATCTTGTCAGATTTTTGGCAAAAAAAAAAAAAAAAAAAGGTATTTTTAAGTTTGCTGTAGGATCAAAGATCAACGTTGAACTGAGTGGAAAACAATCATCAAATGTTGGGTTTCAGCCACAAATTGAGAAGGAAATTGCAGTTTGGGAAACAACAGATGATAACTGTGATACAGCTGCATCAGATGATCAATCTGGAGAGGGCTGTTAGGCAGCAGTGTGATCTAATGTTACGCTGTTACATGCACACTTTTACAGATCCAACGTCAAGCTTCACCAAGTTGATGATTATTTAATATTGCTTAAATTATAAATTAATATTTCAATGAGAACATATGCACATTATATAACCATATGATATAATAGGAAAAAGCCAAATCATGTTACAAACTATTACTTTGATTAAAAGGACAAGACAACTGATAAACACAAAATGAAAAAATTACATGCATTGTGGGAAACATCACAACACAGAATATCTACTTTCCTGTTAAGTATTTAGTCAAACTGATAATATTTATACAAATCTACATAGGAGATAGTATTTAACACCTAGATAAGAAATAGTGAGTCTAAACGTATTGAAGTATAAAATAAGGGGGTGGAGATGTCTACTAGAAAATCTCTTTATGCTCTAACATTTAGTGATTTCATAATCCTTTGAATTTCCTGGCCATCATTTATAAGCATGGAATATGATGAAACACTCTAAGAAGTTACAATCAAGTTTAGAATCAAAATTAGTATATGAGAAAAATTATGTGCTATATAGTGTGATATTTAACTCATGCACAATAGTTGAAGATAAGACTAATGGAAGCTATGGTATTGTAAATACCGAACAACAACAACAAAATCTTTATGTTCGTGGTTGAGACTCTGGGTGCAAGCTTCCCTGATGGCTCAGTGGTAAAGAATTTGCCTGCCAATGTGAGAGACAGGGGTTCAACAGATTACATATAGTATATAAAATATGTAAAATATAATATATATATATATATATATATATATATATGCAGGGTAGATTGGGACAAATATAAGTACTTTCATTTTGCATATGTCCTTAGGAAGTTGATTTTTATACTAAATATAATTTTGAGACTTCCATACTAAAAGCTATATAATAAATTTTAACAATAAAATAATACATTATGTGAACGTGCCATGCTTTATTTACCTACTGCATTAGAGACAGTCATTTAGGTTGTCTCCAGTTTTACACCATTGCAAACAATCATGCAGTAAGAGGCTTATACATGACTTCACAGGCTCATATAAATGTCACTATAAGAACACAGCTCTAACAAAAAGTGGAATTTGGGGGTTATAGGGTACAGTCATGGGTAATTTTATTAGCTACTGCTAGATTTATTAATTTTCACTCACAAGAGTAGCAAATGAACTCATCCATTTTCTACATTTTCACTAGTTCTGAAGTTATTGAAACTGAACAATAAGATCACAGGGTTCAGCTATACTATTCTCTCAATTCTCCATGTGAAAGAAAATGTAAGACTAAAATACTAGATTAAAAGCATTTTAAAAAGTATGTTTTTGAGATATGCTAAACTGTAGCAAAATAGTAATACTATAAAGTGTTGATGAAAACAGACTGTACACCAATTCTGGACTCAAACTGGCAGTATAACAAAAGCATTAAAATATGCTAAACCACATGCCTGAAACTACTACACTTGTAAAAACATATTCTAAGTGAATAATTAAAGAAAAATGCAAATATAGAAATGTTTATCTCAATATTATTTGCATCTGTGAATGAGGACTGGATATTTGTAGTTTTAAATGAAATGCAATAGCATTGAAATTAGAATACATATACATATATATATATGAGTGAAAGTCGCTCAGTTGTGTCCAACTCTTTGCGACCCCATGGACTATGTGGCCTGCCAGGCTCCGTCATCCATGGAATTCTCCAGGCCAGGATACTGCAGTAGGTAGCCGTTCCCTTCTCCAGGGGATCTTCCCAACCCAGGGATCAAACCCAGGTCTCAAAGAATTGCAGGCGAATTCTTTACCAAATGAGCCAGGGAATATTTAACTAAAATCTATTTATAAAACACAGTAATAAAAATAAATATCTTTGAAGGTGCTTGGTATCAAACAAACATTAGTTTACTTAGGCTGCTAGAACAATAACTGGCAATCATGCATATCTATGGTGAAATGGAGATAATCACATCAGTTATAAGATAACCAATGAAAAATTTATAATTCAAGGAAATATTATTCAGACCTAAAAAAGAAGAGTCTTGATATTTGTGACAACAGGGATGGACCCTGAGGCCATTTTGCTAAGTCAGATAAAGAAAGGCAAATAACCACATTTATATGTGGAATCTAAACAAAATAAAACAAAACAATACAAAAAAAAACCCCAACACATCAAATTCATACATACAGAAAAGAGAAGGTGATTGCCAGACACAGAGGGGTTGGGGAGAAGGGGGTATAATGAGTAAAGGCAGTCCACAGTACTAACTTTCAGTTAAAAAACATCATGAATAATATCAGGACTACAGTTAATGCATGTGTGTGTGTGCGCGCGCACATGCGCGTGCACACTAACGACTCATTCATGTCACCTCCTTGCAACCCCATGAACTGCAGCTTGCTAGGCTCCAATGTCCATGGGATTCTCCAGGCAAGAATACTTGAGGGGTTGCCATTTCCTTCTCCAGAGTTAATGATATGCATTGTATATTTGCAAGTTAAATCTTCAATGTGCAAGAGTAAATCTTCTCATCACAAGGGAAAAAAATGTTAACTATGTGTGGTGATGGATGTTAACTACACACACAGTGGTGATCATTTTGTAATATACGCAAATAATGAATTATGTTGCTATCTGAAATTAATATAATGTTATATGTCAATTGTACCTCAGTAAGAAAAACGTTTACAAATTTTTCTCAAATCATCCCTGTCATTATTCTTAATTTCTCCATTACCCATATTTTTTATTTTGTTAAACTTTCTAAAATCCAAGTCTATATTAGTTTCCTATACTTCATCTGAACCCTTCAGGATAAAGTTTTACCATTACAAATATAACATTTAAACGTCTGGTTTACAAATAAACCAAACATTTACCATTAAAATAAAATATTTTATGAATTGGCTTTCAATTTCTGCTACTCTCTATAAGAACACCTGGCTCATGCCTGGAAACACAAGGCTCCTTTCTTGCCAAGTTACTCCATGTTCTTTGCCTCTGCTGATAAACTTTAGTTGAGAATGATCTTTTTCTGGCTTGCTCTTATGATACTCATCTCAATTGTCAATTTCCTCTTTTAACACCCACCCTTCACCTGATATGTTGCTTTTATATTTTCATGTCCTCCAGTAAATACATCTAACACAGCAATTATACTCAGCACTTTGTGTGGATCTGGAACCTGAGAATACAAAGGGCTATTACACCAAGGGACATATGTATCCTGGATTTTTATATCTATAGGGGAGGGAGGGCCCGAACCAATTCTCTATGGATACAAGGGAGGTACTAAGAAGGGGGTTACTGCTATATCTCTTCATATTCTTAAATACACTAAATACCTCTAGAGGAAGGAATATTCTCAGCCATGAGTTTCATTTCTATAGCCCCAGTACCCAGTATATTGGACTCAATTCTGTAACTACCTGATAAAAGGAGGAGCTTCTCCGGTGGCTCACATGGTAAAGAATCTGCCTGCAATGCAGGAGATGTGGGTTTGATCCCTGGGTTGAAAAGATGCTCTGGAGAAGCGAATGGCTACCCACTCCATTATTCTTACCAGGAGAATCCCATGGACGAGGAGCCTGGTGGGCTACAGTCAATGGAGTCACAAAGAGGTGGACACGATTGAGTACTAACACCTTGATTTTTCACTTTGATAAATGGAAACATGAAATGGGAGAGGGATGGTAGAAGTTTCAAATGAAATTAGGACAAAATGAAAAGAAAAAAAAAACTTAAAAAAATGCTTCTTGAGACATAGATTGCACATTTTTGGTTCAGCTTTTATATTCTTATGTAAATATGAAATTATACATTTTTTCCTATCAGCTAGCTTTAAGTTTCTTCAGAAAAAAATACAAAGCTACTCCAAGTAGAGTATTAAAAAACTTCAAATAAGTCAATGGGAAAATACAATTCAATACCACATAAATTTGGCCTCAAAAATTCTTCAGTTTAGTTCAGTCACTCAGTCACGTCCAACTCTTTGCAACCCCATGATTCGCAGCACGCCAGGCCTCCCTGTCCATCACCAACTCCCGGAGTTCACCCAGAAGCACATCCATCGAGTCAGTGATGCCATCCAGCCATTTCATCCTGTGTCGTCCCCTTCTCCTCCTGCCCCCAATCCCTCCCAGCATCAGAGTCTTTTCCAATGAGTCAACTCTTCACATGAGGTGGCCAAAGTACTGGAGTTTCAGCTTTAGCATCATTCTTTCCAAAGAAATCCTAGGCCTGATCTCCTTCAGAATGGACTGGTTGGATCTCCTTGCAGTCCAAGGGACTCTCAAGAGTCTTCTCCAACACCACAGTTCAAAAGCATCAATTCTTCGGCACTCAGCCTTCTTCACAGTCCAACTCTCACATCCATACATGTCCACAGGAAAAACCATAGCCTTGACTAGATGAACCTTTGTTGGCAAAGTAATGTCTCTGCTTTTGAATATGCTATCTAGGTTGGTCATAACTTTCCTTCCAAGGAGTAAGCGTCTTTTAATTTCATGGCTGCAATCACCATCTGTAGTGATTTTGGAGCCCAGAAAAATAAACTCTGACACTGTTTCCTCATCTATTTCCCATGAAGTGATGGGACCGGATGCCATGGTCTTCGTTTTCTGAATGTTGAGCTTTAAGCCAACTTTTTCACTCTCCACTTTCACTTTCATCAAGCGGCTTTTTAGTTCCTCTTCACTTTCTGCCATAAGGGTGGTGTCATCTGCATATCTGAGGTTATTGATATTTCTTCTGGCAATCTTGATTCCAGCTTGTGTTTCTTCCAGTCCAGCGTTTCTCATGATGTACTCTGCATAGAAGTTAAATAAGCAGGGTGACAATATACAGCCTTGACGTACTCCTCTTCCTTTTTGGAGCCAGTCTGTTGTTCCATGTCCAGTTCTAACTGTTGCTCAGGAGGCAGGTCAGGTGGTCTGGTATTCCCATCTCTTTCAGAATTTTCCACAGTTTATTGTGATCCACACAGTCAAAGGCTTTGGCATAGTCAATAAAGCAGAAATAGATGTTTTTATGGAACTCTCTTATCTCAATAATAAGCATCAGTTTATTCATCTTTAAAATGGGAATGATAAAACCCACCTGTCAGAATTATACTTAATATAACATACAGAGCTACATTTAAGTATTCTGGGGACCATAATTAGCCCCTCTCGATCCAGGGATCAAACTTGGGTCTCCTGCACTGCAGACAGATTCTTTACCATCTGAGCCACCAAGGAAGCCTAACTTTGTAATTTAGACACCTTTTAAATAAACTCATACTGCAAGTCTTTCACACCAACCATACCAACACTAGGGTTAAGCACACTCAATACATGTTTGTTGAAAAAAAATCTACAGATGAAGAAAGAAATACAGAGACGATGAAAATGAAAGCTAACACTTCGTGAACAATTCTTATGTACCCGAGAACATATATATACTCTGAGAAAAAATATGTATGCACTATGAGGGAAACTAAGTCAGTAAAATAGGCCTATCTAACCTGTTCTCTCTAAAGTATCTCCTTTACAAGCAATTGTAGAGCAAGTCCCTTTAACATTCAAGCAAGTGTATTTTGAGCTGTAATTTCTTCTATAGAAATTAAAGAGTCAAATTGCTTGAAACAGATAGAGTAGGGGACAGAAGAATTCTGGTACCTCCATAAACAAATCAAGCTAAGAAATATATAACTTTATTAAATAAGAAAAAGGTATTTAGAGAATTATAAAAACTTCTCACCTGCTGCATATGTTTACTGCTTCGCTTCTGAGGTTGATAAATGAGCCAGGTGTATAAGATAGGGTCAATATTAACTGCTAGTCCTTGGACATTACAAAGGAGTACGGCACCTAAAATGCAAGATTTTTAAATTATTCCTCCTAAAAACAATAAGCTTGATATCATTTTACACCTATTGCAGATAGCCATAATAAAAAGAGAAACAACAATAAGTGTTGCAAAGGATGTGGAGGAATTATACCTCCATACATAGTTGGTGGGAACAAAAAATAGTGCAGACCATTTGGAAAGCAGATTGGTATTTCCTCAAAAAGCAAAATAAACAGTTACTGTGTGTGTGTGTGTGATAGTCGCTGAATCCTGTCTCTTTGTGACCCCATGGACTGTAGCTCACCAGGCTCCTCTGTCCATGGAATTCTCCAGGCAAGAATACTGAAGTGGGTCGCCATTCCCTTCTCCAGGGGATCTTTCCAAATCAGGGATAGAACCTGGGTCTCTTGCATTACAGGCATATTCTTTAAAATCTAATCTACCCACAGAAGCTCAGAAAGTTACAATACGACCCAACAATCATATTCCTCGGTATATCAACAGAACTAATCAAATATCCATGAAAAACCTGTCCACAAATTTTCATAGCCACATTATTCACAACAGCCAAAAAATGGGAAAACATGAATGTCTAAGAATCGCTGAATGGATAAACAAAATGTAGTAGAACCACAGAATGGAAAACTATTTAACCACAAAATGGAATGAAGTACTGATACATGTTATAACATGAATAAGCCCTGAAAACATGCTAAGTGAAATAAGCCAGTAACAAAAAGTCACATATTACACAACTGCGCTTACATGAAATGACCAGAACAGGGTAAACCATAAAAGAAAAAGTATATCAATGCATGCCAGGGCTAGGGGAGAAAACAAAGGGAAACAAATGCTAATAGAAAGGTGGTTCCCTGGAGAGTGATGAAAACATTCTAATCAGAAAATGGTGATTGTTGCACAACTTGCAAATACACCAAAAACCACTAAATTATGTACTTTAAAATAATGTGCTTTATGGAATGTGAATTATAGCTTATTAACTGTGTATTTGTCATTAAAAATATAATAAACTATTTTATTACAGTTTTTTATTATAAAATCATAAACTATTTTCTAGGGAAACAGCAGTGTCTATATTGGCCATGAGAATGGAATATTATCTCCTTCTTTTGTTTATATTATAGAACTAAAGGAAGCATCATTATAACCACTTAATAAATCACTGTAAATTACAGCTTTAAATGTTCAGAAGCAAAGAGAGAGAGCTGTCTAGATGAAATGCAGGCTAACAGTCTGACATAAAACACAAAGCTGCAGTGTAACAAGTTTCTATCCCATCCTACTAACTAAAACATTTTTGTCCTTCTCTGATAAAAGTAGCTCACATAAACTTAACTAAACTAGAATGTCCCATTCTTAATATATGTGGGGCAGGTCATGTATATCTGTAAATAACATAGTAAACTTCTTTACATATTTTTTTATAAAAATAGTATTAGCTCCATTAGGACGAACAGAATATGAAGGAAAGAATATGTCAGTTTTGCCCTCAACTCTATCTCCAGCATCTAAAAAAAGTACCTGCCTCATGGTAGGAGCGGAAAAAAGAAATCACAATAAAGGGTAGATAGACAGGTTAGTTGAAAAAAGTCCATGTTGAAAAAGTTATGTTGAAAATGTTTAAAATACTAAAGTATGGAATCATGATGAAGAACTATTAGAAAGTATTAGCAAAGAACATATTTTAAAGAAAAATGGAAAGTAGAGAAATGACAGATTTAGCTGTTGAAGTAAAAAAACTCATTATTGTTGGTTTTGGTGTTTAGTCAAAGTCCTGTCCAACTCTTTGCAAACTCATGAATTGCAGCCCCCAGGCTCCTCAGTCCATGGAAGTCTGGAATACTGGAATGTGTTGCCATTTTTTCTCCAGGGGATTCTTCCCACACGAGGAATGAATCTTCATCTCCTGCATTGGCAGGCGGATTCTTTACCACTGAGCCACCAGGGAAGCCCCCCAAAACTTCATGGAATTCTCCAGGCCAGAATACTGGAGTGGGTAGCTGTTCCCTTCTCCAGGGGATCTTTCCAACCCAGGGATCGAACTCAGGTCTCCTGTACCGCAGGCAGCCCAAGAATACTGGAGTGGGTAGCCTATCCCTTCTCTAGGGGATCTCTCCAATCCAGGAATTGAACCAAGGTCTCCTAGCTGATCTACTAGAAAAGCCCCCTAAAACTCATTGAACAGGTTAAATAACAGATTAGATATGTGAAGAGAAAATTGATAAAATAGAAGAAATACAATAATTTATAATGTATCAGAAATAGAAAAACAAAACAAAATGATATTAAGAGATAAGTGAGTAAGAAGAACAAGCATATATCTAATTAAATTCCAGAGTAACCAAAAAATGAGAAGAGCCAATACTGATAAAAATTAATTACTGAGAATCTTACATAACTGCCAAGATATATGTACATACATAACTGCCTCACACCTAAGAAGTCCAATGAACCCAGACTGGATAATCAAAAATAAACCTACATTAAACAAACAAAGAAGAAACAAAACACTAAAGAAAAAGAAGATCAGAAAAGAATCCTAAATAGAAACATCTCCTGAGGTGTAAAAAAGCAAATAAACTGACTCAACTTCTCAGCACATATTCAATGATATTTATTATATTTTACTTCAAAACAACTTCATGTATACCAAGTGTTACAAATAAAAGAAGATAAAGAAGAAAAAGAATAAATTGATTTTTAGATGTAAAAGTCAAATTTTTTATTTTTTGCTTTTATTTGCATTTATTTTTTGCAGCATTTATTTCTGGGCCATAAGTTTTCATTTCTTCAGTTTTTTCTGGGATATCTTTGTCTTCTATGAAACCTTCTCTTCTGGTTTAGAAACAATCTGATCTTTCTCAGTAAGGATCACCTCAATGTGGAAGGGATAGCTCATGTATGGGTTGATCTGACCATGAGCTCTGTAAGTCCTGCGCCTGTATCTTTGAGGCTCTGTTCACCTGGATGTGCTCAATGACCAGAGAATCTACATCTAAGCCTTTACGATCAGCATTACTCTCTGAATTTTTAAGCAAAGGCAGTAAAAATGTAGTACTCTTTTTGGGTCACCAACCCTGTGTCCAGACCCACTGTTTGGCCTGTGCACACCTACCAACTCTAAGGAAAACTCACTGGACAAGTCAAGTAGCAGATAAGCTATAGGTGAAGACAAAATTAATAAAATAGAAGAAATACAGTAAGATAATTTAGAATGTATCTGAAATAGAAAAATAAACCAATCAAAATGGTGTTAAGAGATAAGAGAATGGAGTAAGAAGAACACTCATATACCTAATTAAATCCAGAGAGAGGAACCAAGGAATGAGAACAGGCACCAGAAGGAATGGCACACATGGCTGCTTTAAAGCAATATCCTTCAGATGCTTGGTGGCTTCTCAGATATGCATACGTTTAATGGCCTGGGCAGTTTCACGAGTGTTCTTAAAGTGAACATGAAGATGTGAACCTCTTGATTTGCAAGATTTAGGGTAGTTTTCTGGGTTAAGCAGAATAGCATATCATTTGTAGAGGTCACCTCGAGCCACTAACCAGAAAAGAACTCAGGACAGTTTTGCTCTAATAGCATACTTTCACCACCTAATGTGAAGAGCAGACTAATTGCAAAAGACCCTGATGCTGGGAAAGACTGAGGGCAGGAGGAGAAGGGGACAACAGAGGATTAGATGGCTGGATGGCGTCATCAACTCAATGGATGTGAGTTAGAGCAAACTCCAGGAGATAGTGAAGGACAGGGAAGTCTAGTGTGCCACACACAGTCCATGGGGGTCACAAAGAATCAGACATGACTGAGCAACCCAACAACAACAAAATACTGTACATCTCAAGTACAAGCCATGTACAAACTTTTTCAAAATTATGATAAAAATACAGAGAAAAATCTATATAAACAAAGTAGTTATAAATTTAAAAGTATACAAACTTGAGAAAAAACTAAATTACGGAATTATAGAATTCTCCTTATTAGGCAAGTTATTTTAATAGTCTTTTCATATGCCCTAAAAACTGAACAGGTTGAGTAAATGTTTAAAAATTTTCCCAGTAAGTTATTAGCACATCTTTAAAAAGGGAATGATAGAGAAAGGGAAAGGAAAACAAATGAAAATAGATACATTTTTTCACGTGGACAATTAATTTTGAAAGTCTTACTATATTATAATGAAAAAATTAAATACTTCACCCACAAATATTCATGTTACACAACTGCATTATACCAAAAATGACTAAATGACAAAGAGCCAGGCTTCAACTTCATGAGTGCTAAACACGTAATAAAAGAGAACAACTTATTAATTTAACAATTTAGTTGAAACTATAAATTAGAGATAACATTCTTTTACATTTAAAGGGATATTTTTATATTATATTCAATTTATGAGACAAGACCTTTAAAAATAAAACACAAGTTTTACATATAAGTGTGCAGACAATTAGTCTGATACTGAGTTGACTCAGAACAGATGCCCCATACATCACTAAAACTTGGCAATATATTATTCTGTTTAATTTTAGCCTGGGAGACAACTAATGAGAAAAGTGTGCTTTACTCCTCTGTTCACGACCCAAATGGCTCACTTATACACATTCCATTCAGGCTTCACCAATTAGTTAAACCAAGGCACCACTGTCATTTTCAGTTACATCCTAAGCTAAAAATGAGAACTGAAATAAGGGTTAGAGACCAAAGTTGCAGAGCATGAAATTAAACATACATGCTTATCAGTAACAGAAACCTTGCCAACCAATGAGACTGTCTTGCAAAATATCAAGTTATTAATAGGAAAAAGTACTTTACATTTATCATGAACCAATGAATGACACAAAAACACAGACACATTAATCTTCATCTAAGTTTAAGTAGCTAAAACTTACTATTTTTTCCCCATGAAACTCATCACTGACTCAATGGACATGAATTTGAGGAAACTCTGGGAGAGAGTGAAGGACAGGGGAGTCTGGCATGCTGCAGTTCATGGGGTTGCAAACTCAGACAGGACTTAGAAACTGAACAACTACAATAATAAAGAACACTTCAGATTAATACGGCTCTTAAGACATTGTTACCCTGATTTGTAACAGTAATTTCAAAACTTTTGACTACATAATTAAGTAAACAATAAGGGAAGAATAACTACTTCAAAAACAAGGGTAGGGAATAAAGGCAAGAGAGAATCAGACACTAAAAAACAACAAGGCAGGGATGAGCTGCCAACTACTGGCAACCTTATCCAAGATAGCAGTCAAATTTAGTGTAAATGAATCGTAAGATTTTTAGCTGTGTGTATGGTACCTCATGTTACTTAATAAATATTTCCCTTTCTCATAGGATACAAAAATCACAAGAGAATTCTATCTCATTGTAACAATAAGAGGAAGCCAGGTAACCTATCAAAGCTTTTCAACATTCACTAGACAGATTTTTATGAACAGAAATCATAAAAGTGAAAGGTGTCCCTCATAGGGCCAAAGGAATGAATATGGCTTTTATACCTGAGAAAGCAATAAGAGGAGGAGAAGAAAAGAAGGAAACAACTGAACTTTTAACAAATACATAAAGAGCTAGTTTGAGACAGACTGACACTTTAGGATCTATGAAAACAGTAGAAACAAGAGTAATCTACCCAAATGCCACCCTTTTCCAATAAACCTTCATCAAATGCTAATAAGAAAAACAGGGGATGGAACTTGAGAGACAAGAAAGATCCCACAAAGTTTCAGGTGCATGGAGCCTGAGGAAGTCAGGGCAAAGAAAGAAAACTCAGAGAAATCTTCCAGCCACTCTAAATATTTCAGGGAGAACCAAGCAAGGCAATCTGTGCTAGAAGAAATGAAGATACCTCCCAACAGGGATTTCTCAGGATTGCATCTGGTAACATGAATGCTGCCTTTATAGAGAATATTTGGAAGAGGAGAGGACCCTCTGGCCAATCTTTGAGAGCAGGCGCCAGTCCCTACCCACCACAAAGTCAACACAAGCCCCAGGACAAACCTCACCCACCAGGGAGCAGACAGCAGAAGCGCAATGAACTATGACCTTGCAGTCTGTGGAAAAGGGACAACGAACACACTAAACTAGACAAAATGAGGCAACAGAGAAATATGTCTCTGTAGAAGGAGCTAGGTAAAAACACACAAGACAAAAGAAATAGAGGAAGCAGGCAATCTATGCAGGTTTCCGAGGTGGTACTAGTGGTAAAGAACCCACCTGCCAATGCAGGAGACATAAAAGACATGGGTTTGATCCCTGTGTTGGAAAGATTCACTGCAGAAGGGAAGGGCAACCCACTCCAGTATTATTGCTTGGAAAAGTCCAAGGACAGAGAAACCTGGCAGCCTATACTCCATGGGGAAAGAGTTGGACACGACTGAAGCGACTTAGCACACATGTACACAGGCAATCTACCTGAAAAAAAATTCAGAGTAATGACAGTAAAGATGATCCAAGATTTTGGAAATAGAATGTATGCATGATCAAGAAGATGTAAGAAATGTTTAATAACGACAAAAAAGAACTGAAAAACAAATGAACAGTGATGACTAACACAATCACAAATGAAAAGTACAAAAAGGGAATCAATAGCAGAATAACTGAGGCAGAAGAACAGATAAATGGCATGGAAGACAGAATGGCACAAATAACTTCTATGGAGTAGAATAAAGAAAAAAGGAATGAAAAGAAATAAGGACACTCTCAGGAATTTCTGGGAGAAATTAAATCTACCAATATTCAAATTACAGGGGAACCAGAAGAAGAAGGTGAACAAGAGAAAAGGTCTGAGAAAATATTTGAAGAGATTATAATCACAACCTTGCCTAAAATGGGAAAAGAAATAGTTATCTAAGTCCAAGAAACACAGAGAGTCCCATATAAGATAAACCCAAGGAGAAAGACACCAAAACATATATTAATCAAACTAAAAAAAAAATAAACACAAAGAAAAAATATTAAAAGCAGCAACGGAAAAGCAACAAAAAACATACAAGGAAATCTCTGTAAGGTTATCAGCTGATTTTTCAAAAGAAACTCTGTAGGCCAGAACAGAGTGGCAGGATTTTTTTTTAAGTGATAAATGGGAAGAACCTACAACCATTCTTACTCTACCCAGTGAGGATCTCATTCAGAGTCAATGGAGAAATCAAAAGCTTTACAGACAAGCAAAAGCTGAGGGACTTCATCACCACCAAACCAACTTTACAACAAATGTTAAAGCAATTTCTCTAAGTGGGAAACACATGAGAAGAAAAAGACCTACAAAAACAAACCCAAACGAACTAAGAAAACAGGAACATCAGTTCAGTTCAGTCGCTCAGTCATGTCCAACTCTTTGCGACCCCATGTATCCCAGCACGCCAGGCCTCCCTGTCCATCACCAACTCCCGGAGTTCACTCAGACTCATGTCCATCGAGTCAGTGATGCCATCCAGCCATCTCATCCTCTGTCGTCCCCTTCTCCTCTTGCCCCCAATCCCTCCCAGCATCAGAGTCTTTTCCAATGAGTCACCTCTTCGCATGAGGTGGCCAAAGTACTGGAGTTTCAGCTTTAGCATCATTCTTTCCAAAGAAATCCCAGGGCTGATCTCCTTCAGAATGGACTGGTTGGATCTCCTTGCAGTCCAAGGGACTCTCAAGAGTCTTCTCCAACACCACAGTTCAAAAGCATCAATTCTTCGGCGTTCAGCCTTCTTCACAGTCCAACTCTCACATCCATACATGACCACAGGAAAAACCATAGCCTTGACTAGACGGACCTTTGTTGACAAAGTAATGTCTCTGCTTTTGAATATGCTATCTAGGTTGGTCATAACTTTTCTTCAAAGGAGTAAGCGTCTTTTAATTTCATGGCTGCATACATACCAATAATAACCTTAAATGTAAATGGATTAAATGCACCAACCAAAAGACACTGATTGACTAAATGGATACAAAAACAAGACCTGTATATATGCTGTCTACAAGAGATCTACTTTAGACCTCAGAACACAGGCAGGATGAAAATGCGAGGATGGAAAAAGATACTCCATGCCAATGGAAATTCATAGAAAACTGGAGTAGCAATACTCATATCAGACAAAATAGACTTTAAAGGCTATGATAAGAGACAAGGAAGACCACCACATAATGATCAAGGGATCAACCCAGTAAGAAGATAACAACTGTAAATATTTATGTACCTAACATAAGAGCACCTCAATACATACTGCTACTGCTAAGTCACTTCAGTCATGTCCAACTCTGTGCAACCCCATAGACGGCAGCCCACCAGGCTCCGCCGTCCCTGGGATTCTCCAGGCAAGAACACTGGAGTGGGTTGCCATTTCCTTCTCTAGTGCATGAAAGTGAAAAGTGAAAGTGAAGTCGCTCAGTCATGTCCAACTCTTCGTGACCCCATGGACTGCAGCCTACCAGGCTCCTGCACCCATGGGATTTTCCAGGCAAGAGTACTGGAGTGGGGTGCCATTGCCTTCCCCTCCTCAATACATAAGGCACATGCTAAAAGCCACAAAGGAGAAATCAACAGTAACACAAGAAAAGTGCGGGACTACCTCCCTACTAACACCAATGGACAGATCATCCAGACAGAAAATTTATAAGGAAACCCAACCCTTAAATAACACATTTGACCAGAGAGATTTAATTGACATTTACAGGACATTCTATCTGAAAGCAACAGAACACACTTCCTCTAAAGTATACAAGGAACATTTTTCAGGAGAGATCACATACTGGGTCAAAAATCAAGCCTAGGTAAATTTAATAAAACTGAAATTGTATCAAACATCTTTTCTGATCACAAAGCTATGAGATTAAAAATCAGTTACAAGAAAAAAAGTGTAAAAAACAAAAAGACATGGAGGCTGAATATGCTACTAAATAACCAACGGATCACTGAAGAAATCAAAGAAATTAACAACAACAAAAAAACGAGAAACAAATGACAATGAAAGCACAATGACCCAAAACCTATGGGATAACCCAAAAGTAGTTATAAGAGGGAAGTTTATAGCAATAAAATTCTACCTCAAGAAACAAGAAAAATCACAAATAAACAAACTATCCTTACATCTGTTTTAAGCAGTAATGTCCAACTCTATGCAATCCTATGGGATACAGCCTGCCAGGCTCCTCTATCCATGGGATTCTCCAGGCAAGAACACTGGAGTGGGTTGCCATGCCCTTCTCTAGGGGATCGTCCCGACCCAGGAATCGAACCCACATCTCTTACATCTCCTGCATTGGCAGGAGGATTCTTTACCACTAGTGCCACATAGGAAGCCTGGGAAGGTAGATACAATGAAGAATTACTCAAACATATTTGGCAAAACTAATACAACATTGTAAAGTTTAAAAATAAAATTAAATTTAAAAAAAAGAATGAAATAATGATATTTGCAGAGATGTGGATGCTCCTAGAGACTGTTTAACAGAGTGAAGTCAGAAAGACAAAAACAAATATTGAATAGAATCATGTAAATGTGGAATCCAGAAAAATGATAGAGATGAATTTATTTGCAAAGCAGAATAAGACACAAACGTAGAAAGAAACCTGTACAGATAACCAAGGGGGTAAGAGGAGTGAGATGAATGGGAAATGAAGATCAACATATGTACTCTATATCTATAAAGCAGACAATTAATGAGACCTAATATATAAAGAACTCAATTAAAAACTCTGTAATGACTTTTATGGAAAAACATTCTAAGAAAGGGTAGATATATGTATAACTGACTCACTTGCTCTACATCTGAAACTAACACAACATTGTAAAGCAACTATACTCCAATAAAAATTAAGGGCATACACACTGAGGAAACCAGAAGGGAAAGAGACACGTGTACCCCAATGTTCATCGCAGCACTGTTTGTAATAGCCAGGACATGGAAGCAACCTAGATGCCCATCAGCAGATGAATGGATAAGAAAGCTGTGGTACATATACACAATGGAGTATTACTCAGCCATTAGAAAGAATACATTTGAATCAGTTCTAATGAGATGGATGAAACTGGAACCTATTATACAGAGTGAAGTAAGCCAGAAAGAAAAACACCAATACAGTATACTAACGCATATATATGGAATTTAGAAAGATGGTAACAATAACCCTGTGTACGAGACAGCAAAAGAGACACTGATGTATATATTAGTCTTATGGACTCTGTGGGAGAGGGAGAGGGTGGGGAGATTTGGGAGAATGACATTGAAACATGTATAATATCATGTATGAAACAAGTTGCCAGTCCAGGTTCAATGCACGATACTGGATGCTTGGGGCTGGTGCACTGGGACGACCCAGAGGGATGGTATGGGGAGGGAGGAGGGAGGAGGGTTCAGGATGGGGAACACAGGTATACCTGTGGTGGATTATTTCGATATTTGGCAAAATGAATACAATATTGTAAAGTTTAAAAATAAAATAAAATTTAAAAAATAAAATAAAATTAAATTAAATTTAAAAAAATAAAATAAAAATGATAATGTATTACTTAAGAGTGTGAAAAATCAGTTAAGTATTTCCATTTTAGAAAAATTTGTGTTCTAATGTCATTCAATAAGAATTTTATAATAAAATTATGAATAAAATTCAAAAAAAAAATCAGTGCTAGGAGAAGAAAATAGAAACTAAGATTCCTCCGTAAGCATAGATTTTCCAGGCATTATACACAAATATATATATATATATAAGCATATGTTTATATGTAATATTTAAGCATAAAATAGTGATTGTCGAGGTGTCTGTAGGTGAATATACAAGTGATCTATTATTAAAAAAACAGATCTGCAAGTATATTAATCAAGCTATATATAAACCAAGGTAGAACAAATATATCATTTCATGTTATAAAAATAATATATTATAGTCTAGAACTATGAAACTATACCTGCATTTTTCCTGATCAAAGTTCTGAATTTCAATGAAAACTTCGGTTGATATAAGAAAAAAAGCATCAACTTCATTGATACCAAGTAAATACCATTTTAAAAATTAACAGGTCTCATAAAAGTCTCTCTTTTATTTATCTTCAGTGCATCATTATTCTTTATTCAGGATTTTCATTATTCAGAAACCCATCCCAAATCCTGCACCAAATCAATATAAACAAACACAGGATTCTAGAACTAAAAAAAAATTTTTTAAAGCAATTCTTCATTTTAAACTGGATTTTACAGAATGACCATATGATTCCCCAATCCCACTCCTGGGCATGTATCAAAACAAAACTATAATTCAAAAAGATACACACGTCTCTATGTTTATGACAGCCAAGACATGGAAGCAACCTAAACATTCATCGACAGATGACTGGCTAAACAACTTGGGGTAAACACACACACACACACACAGGAATAACACTCAATCACAAAAAACAAAATAATGCCATACACAGCAATGTGGATGCAAGTACAGATTATCATACTATTAATAAGTGAAGTAAGTCAGAAAGATGAATACCATATAACATCACATATGTGGAATCTAAAATATGACACAGGACTTTCTTGCTGGTACAGCGGCCAGGAGTTTCCCTGACAATGCATACAACATGGGTTCAATCCCCGGTCCAGGAAGATTCCACAAGCCACAGAATACTTGGTTCATGTGCCACAACTACTGAGCCTGCCCTCTAGAGCCACTGAACCTGAATTACCGAGGCTACCCACTCCAGTGTTCTTGCCTGGAGAATCCCAGGGACAGGGGAGCCTGGTAGGCTGCCATCTATGGGATCGCACAGAGTCGGACACGACTGAAGCGACTTAGCAGCAGCAGCAGCACGCTCTAGGGCCTACGAGTCAGAAGAACTGACCCTCCTAGCTGGAACTGCTGAAGCCTGTGCACCTAGAGCGCGTGGGCCTCGAGTCCGTGCTTTTCAACAAGAGAAACCACTTCAACACTTCTCTGCGCCACTGCAACAATGAGAAATCCATGCACCGCAACGAAGAGTAGCCCCTACTCTCTGCAATTAGAGAAAACCTGCAGGAAGCAACAAAGACCCAGTACAACCAAAAATAAATAAACAAATTATAAAAAGATAAAGTAAAAAAGGACACAATTGAACTATCTATGGAACAGAAAAAGAATGACGGATATTGAGAAGAAACTGGAGGTTCCTTGGGGGAGAGGGCTGGGAAACTAATGGTTTAAGAGGTTGATGTTATCAGAGGTACTCTTTCAAACATAGAATAGATAAAAAAGTTTGCATTGTATGGCAAAGAGAATTATATTCAATACCCTATGATAAACTATAATAGAAAAGATTGTATTAAAAATGTATATATATATATATATATATATGTATAACAGAATCACTTTGCTGTAGAGTAGTAATTAACACTGTTCAATTCAGTCACTCAGTCATGACAAACTCTTTGCGACTCCATGGACTGCAGCATGCCAGGCCTCCCTGGCCATCACCAACTCCCGGAGTATACTCAAACTCATGTCTATTGAGTTGGTGATGCCATCCAACCATCTCATCCTCTGTTGTCCCCTTCTCCTCCCACCTTCAATATTTGCCAACATCAGGGTCTTTTCAAATGAGTCAGATCTTCGCATCAGATGGCCAAAGTACTGGAGTCTCAGCTTCAAAATCAGTCCTTCCAATGAACATTCAGGACTGATCTCCTTTAGGATGCACTGGTTGGATCTCCTTGCAGTCCAAGGGACTCTCAAGAGTCTTCTCAAACATCACATTTCAAAAGCATCAATTCTTCGGCGCTCAAGTTTCTTTATAGTACAACTCTCACACCCATACATGACTACAGGAAAAATCACACCCTTGACTAGACGGACCTTTGTTGACAAAGTAATGTCTCTGCTTTTTAAGATGCTGTCTAGGTTGGTCATAACTTTCCTTCCAAGGCGTAAGCATCTTTTAATTTCATGGCTGCAATCACCATCTGCAGTGATTTTGGACCCCAGAAAAATAAAGTCTGACACTATGTCCACTGTTTTCCCATCTATTTGCCGTGAAGAGATGGGACCCGATGCCATAATCTTAGTTTTCTGAATGTTGAGATTTAAGCCAACTTTTTCCCCTCTCCTCTTTCACTTTCATCATGAGGTTCTTTAGTTACTCTTTGCTTTCTGCCACAACAGTGGTGTCATCTGCACATCTGAGGGTATTAATATTTCTCCCAGCAATCTTGATTCCAGTTGGTGCTTCATCGAGCCCACGGTTTCTCAGGATGTACTCTGCACAGAAGTTAAATAAGCAGGGTGACAATATACAGCCTTGACGTACTCCTTTTCCTATTTGGGACCAGTCTGTTGTTCCATTTCCAGTCCTAACTGTTGCTTCCTGACCTGCATACAGATTTCTCAGGAGGCAGTTCAGGTGGTCTGGTATTCCCATCTCTTGAAGAATTTTCCACAGTTTGTTGTGATCCACACAGTCAAAGGCTTTGGCATAGTCAATAAAGCAGAAATAGATATTTTTCTGGAACTCTCTTGCTTTTTCCATGATCCAGCAGATGTTGGCATTTGATCTCTGGTTCCTCTGCCTTTTCTAAAACCAGCTTGAACATCAGGAAGTTCACGATTCACATATTGCTGAAGCCTGCTTGGAGAATCTGGGGCATTACTTTTCTAGTGTGTGAGATGAGTACAACTGTGTGGTAGTTTGAGCATTCTTTGGCGTCGCCTTTCTTAGAGACTGGAATGAAAACTGACCTTTTCCAGTCCTGTGGCCACTGCTGAGTTTTCCAAATTTGCTGGCATATTGAGTGCAGCACTTTCACAGCATCATCCTTGAAGACTTGAAAGAGTTCAACTGGAATTCCATCACCTCCACTAGCTTTGTTCATACTGACACTTCCTAAGGCCCACTTGACTTCGCATTCCAGGATGTCTGGCTCTACGTGAGTGATCACACTATTGTGATTATCTGGGTCGTGAAGATCTTTTTTATACAGTTCTTTTGTGTATTCTTGCCATCTCTACTTAATATATTCTGTTTCTGTTAGGTCCATACCATTTCTGTCCTTTACTGACCCCATCTTTGCATGAAGTGTTCCCTTGGTCTCTAATTTTCTTGAAGAGATTGCTAGTCTAATTAACACTGTAAATCAACTATATTCAATAGAATTAAATCAATCAATTAAATAAACAAAACCAGATTTCCTTTTACAGGAAAACATAATCAAAATATAGATTATAAATTAACATATAACATGTATTATCATTAACTCATATACATCCATAAAATCTTCTCTATTGGTAGTATTATGACAGTTTTTTCATTTCAAATATTTCTGTATCTCTTACATATAGGCCCCAAACTCCAAAGTATGTCTTAATCATATTTGAATATATTAAATAACCTAAGGCTATAAGCACTGCAAACATACTGCAAACACTTATATTTTGAAATAATGAGACATAAAATATGAATTAAGGTACAAAGCAGTATTCAGTTTGGTTTACGTTTTTTAAAGCCAACACTGATAATCTCGGATCATGTTTAATTCAAAATAATTAATCATTAATTGACTTAGCATTTTAATCTTACTGACTCTATGAAGCTACATCTGGCTTAAATTTTAAGCACACAGAATTAAGGATCATAGGGATGTATCTTTTTAAATAGATACTAGCAGAAAACAGTATTTTTTTTATTACAACTTAAAATCAACTAGAGAAGGATCTTCAAAGTCATCCACATTAGACCATGTATAGTTTTAAAATTCCATGGACCAGCTCTGGTTGGAAAGATCTCTTTCAAAATTACGATAATATTCAGCAAACTAACTAGGAGACAGAATATACATTTTGATTTAATTATGAAAGCTTTAAATACTAAGTATGTATTAATAATAAATCTTAACTTGGAAACTAAAAGCAATGTTGTTCTGACTGAAACCAGATAAGCATGTATTTTCTGATACTTAATACCATTATTTCTCATTTCATCTAAAATTGCATGGCATAAATCACAGGATAGACTTCTAGCATTCCTAAGTCCAAGACACTGCCCTCCATTCCATCAGTCATTCATCAACAGCCAAGTTATTTTTCTCAGTTTTTTTTCAGAAACTAAGGCTGCTTTTTTTAATATAAGAACCTTTAGGGTTCAGTTCAGTTCAGTTCAGTTGATCAGTCATGTTCAACTCTTTGCGACCCCATGAATCGCAGCACGCCAGGCCTCCCTGTCCATCACCAACTCCCGGAGTTTACTCAGACTCACGCCCATCAAGTCAGTGATGCCATCCAGCCATCTCATCCTCTGTCGTCCCCTTCTCCTCCTGCCCCCAATCCCTCCCCAGCATCAGAGTCTTTTCCAATGAGTCAACTCTTCGCATGAGGTGGCCAAAGTACTGGAGTTTCAGCTTTAGCATCATTCCTTCCAAAGAGATCCCAGGGCTGATCTTCAGAATGGACTGGTTGGATCTCCTTGCAGTTCAAGGGACTCTCAAGAGTCTTCTCCAACACCACAGTTCAGAAGCATCCATTCTTCGGCGCTCCGCCTTCTTCACAGTCCAACTCTCACATCCATACATGACCACAGGAAAAATCATAGCCTTGACTAGACAAACCTTTGTTGGCAAAGTAATGTCTCTGCTTTTGAATAGGCTATCTAGGTTGGTCATAACTTTCCTTCCAAGGAGTAAGCGTCTTTGAATTTCATGGCTGCAGTCACCATCTGCAGTGATTTTGGAGCCCAGAAAAATAAATTGTGACACTGTTCCCACTGTTTCCTCATCTATTTCCCATAACGTGATGGGACCGGATGCCATGATCTTCGTTTTCTAAATGTTGAGCTTTAAGTCAACTTTTTCACTCTCCTCTTTCACCTTCATCAAGAGGCTTTTTAATTCCTCTTCACTTTCTGCCGTAAGGGTGGTGTCATCTGCATATCTGAGGTTATTGATATTTCTCCCAGCAATCTTGATTCCAGCTTGTGCTTCTTCCAGCCCAGCATCTCTTATGATGTACTCTGCATATAAGTTAAATAAGCAGGGTGACAATATACAGCCTTGACGAACTCCTTTTCCTATTTGGAACCAGTCTGTTGTTCCATGTCCAGTTCTAACTGTTGCTTCCTGACCTGCATACAAATTTCTCAAGAGGCTACCTCACCCTAAATCATTCCAGCAGTTGCAGTGGTGAACAGTTCTACGCGGCTTCCTAAGCAACTCCACACAGGAAAAACTGACAAAGCCTGTGTCCATCCAATATGTCTCTTGCCTCTGAACTCAGAGCTTGCAGTGTATTCCTATAGTATGGAGTAGTACAGCTCTTCACTTGGTGCCCATAAATATACACAGAAGCTACATGAGCAGCATAGGCAGTGTCCTGAAAAGTAGAACCTTGAACAATGGAATATGTAGATAAGTGGGAAAAAAAGAAAACTCCAAGGAAGAATGGTTCTAGAAACTTGTGACTAATTCGATTATATACCCAAATACGTCTCCCTCTGCTGACTCATAACGTTAATCCTTCAACTATAATCCATAATAACAGTAGTACATAAGCCTTTGTCTTAGGTTTTCCTTTCTGAGAAACCCCTACAAATCTTTTGTCTCTTCTGGTAAAGCACTCAGGTTACATTGGAGAATTATCACAGTCCCTCCCCTGAAATCATATATAGTTTAGTGGGATTATATGAAAGAATTGCTCAAGTCACTGAGAAGATACAATTATTAATGAAATGGACTAAAATAAGAAAGAGGTTTGAAGAGAACTGAAGACAGCACTTTGAAAAAATGGGGAATTCAGGGTGTCTGTGAGATACCAGTTCAGTTCAGCTCAATCAGTTGTATTTGACTCTTTGCGACCCCATGGACTGCAGCACGCCAGTCCTCCCTGTCCATCACCAACTCCCGGAGTTTACTCAAACTCATGTCCATTGAATCGGTTATGCCATCCAACCATCTCATCCTCTGTCATCCCCTTCTCCTCTCGCCTTCAGTCTTTCCCAGCATCAGGGTGTTTTCAAATGAGGCAGCTCTTCGCATCAAATGGCCAAAGTATTAGAGTTTCAGCTTCAACATCAGTCCTTCCAATGAACACTCAGGACTGATCTCCTTTAGGATGCACTGATTGGATCTCCTTACAGTTGGAGGGAGTCTCTCAAGAGTCTTCTCCAATATCACAGTTCAAAAGCATCAATTCTTTGGCTCTCAGATTTCTTTATAGTCCAACTCTCACATCCATACATGAAGTGAACTGAAGTGAAATCGCTCAGTCGTGTCCGATTCTTTGCAACCCCATGGAGTGTAGCCGACCAGGCTCCTCCCTCCGTGGGATTTTCCAGGCAAGAATACTACAGTGGGTTGCCATTTCCTTCTCCAGGGGATATTCTTGACCGAGGGATCGAACCCGGGTCTCCCGCATTCCAGGCAGACGCTTTAACCTCTGAGCCACCAGGGAAGCCCATTAACACATCCATACATGACTACTGGAAAAACAATAGCCTTGACCAGACAGACCTTTGTTGACAAAGTAATGTCTCTGCTTTTTAAGATGCTGTCTAGGTTGGTTATAACTTTCCTTCCAAGGAGTAAGCATCTTTGAATTTCATGGCTGCAGTCACCATCTGCAGTGATTTTGGAGCCCCCAAAAATAAAGTCAGCCACTGTTTCCCCATCTATGCACCATGAAGTGATGGGACCAGATGCCATGATCTTAGTTTTCTGAATGTTGAGCTTTAAGCCTATTTTTTCACTCTCCTCTTTCACTTTCATCATGAGGCTCTTTGGTTCCTCTTTGCTTTCTGCCATAAGGGTGGTATCATCTGCACATCTGAGGGTATTGATATTTCTCCCAGCAATCTTGATTCCAGCTGTTGCTTCATCCAGCCCAGCGTTTCTCAGGATGTACTCTGCATATAAGGTAAATAAGCACGGTGACAACATACAGCCTTGACGTACTCCTTTTCCTATTTGGTAACAGTCTGTTGTTCCATGTCCAGTTGTAACTGTTGCTTCCTGACCTGCATACAGATTTCTCAAGAGGCAGGTCAGGTGGTCTGGTATTCCCATCTCTTTCAGAATTTTCCAGTTTTTTGTGATGCACAGTCAAAGGCTTTGGTGTAATCAATAAAGCAGAATAGATGTTTTTCTGGAACTCTCTTGCTTTTCTGACGATCCAGCGGATGTTAGCAATTTAACCTCTGGTTCTTCTGCCTTTTCAAAAACCAGCTTGAACATCTGGAAGTTCAGAGTTCATGTATTATTGAAGCCTGGCTTGGAGACTTTTGAGCAGTACTCTACTAGTGTGTGAGATGAGTGCAATTGTGTGGTAGTTTGAACATTCTTTGGGATTGGATGGGATACCAAGGTAAAGATATTTATCAGCAGTCATTAATACACAGGCCTCTATTATTTATGGAAACATTCCTGGGCCTAAAAGTGTAACCATGGAAATGACAAGTTATATTTAATTAACAACCATAAGGTAAAATTAAATACACACAACTTAAATATGATACAACATAATACACAATGAAATAACAGATACAAATAGTATAGTCATTATATATTAAAATGTATTATATATACATGTAAATAAACACAGCTAAAACCATAGTAATCAAAAGAAAAAAAAAAAACCCTCAAGTTTATGTTCATCAAGGAAATGAGATGATTATGGAGAAATGAAAAAAGAAAACTAAAGAATGGTTAGAAAGATGGAATCAGAATACAAAATAAGAAATCAAGATATTATACATCTTCTCTCTTTTTCTTCAGTATTTCCAAAGGAATGGTCCAAAGCACCAAATGCTAAATCAAGCTTAATTTCTATATATATATATATATATAAAACAATTTTCATACTGAAGCTTGCTGGTTCTCTTTCCTCTAAATTGATTTCACTGTTTTCAGGTAAAGTGTTATAAATAATGGCAAGTGACTACAATTAGGTTTAAGATTATAACCTACTCACTTGGAAACATGATGATAGTTTCTCTTTCACAATAATTTCAACAGAAATCTTAGAAATGAATCTCCCTGCATTGGCTTGGCTTATATGAACATCCCTGAACAAAGCCTCTTTATAAAAGTGAAAGTGGAGAGTGAAAAAGTTGGCTTAAAGCTCAACATTCAGAAAACTAAGATCATGGCATCTGGTCCCATCACTTTATGGGAAATAGATGGGGAAACAGTGGAAACAGTGTCACAATTTATTTTTCTGGGCTCCAAAATCACTGCAGATGGTGACTGCAGCCATGAAATTCAAAGACGCTTACTCCTTGGAAGGAAAGTTATGACCAACCTAGATAGCATATTCAAAAGCAGAGACATTACTTTGCCAACAAAGGTTTCTCTAGTCAAGGCTATGATTTTTCCTGTGGTCATGTATGGATGTGAGAGTTGGACTGTGAAGAAGGCGGAGCGCCGAAGAATGGATGCTTCTGAACTGTGGTGTTGGAGAAGACTCTTGCGAGTCCCTTGAACTGCAAGGAGATCCAACCAGTCCATTCTGAAGATCAGCCCTGGGATCTCTTTGGAAGGAATGATGCCAAAGCTGAAACTCCAGTACTTTGGCCACCTCATGCGAAGAGTTGACTCATTGGAAAAGACTCTGATGCTGGGGAGGGATTGGGGGCAGGAGGAGAAAGGGACGACAGAGGATGAGATGGCTGGATGGCATCACTGACTCAATGGACGTGAGTCTGAATGAACTCCGGGAGTTGGTGATGGACAGGGAGGCCTGGCGTGCTGCGATTCATGGGGTCGCTAAGAGTCAGACACGACTGAGCAACTGAACTGAACTCAACTGAACCAATCACTTCAAAAAAGGAAGAGAACTGTATTTTGAAGCACAGGTCACATGTTCAGTCCTGGAACTACCCTGTGAGATCAATCCCCCTTGAGCTATATAGCTTGCAAATATCAGACAAGGAGGAAATGAATGCTGAAAAGGCAAAAACGAAGGAAATGTCACACTTCACACCTAGAAGTGATCATAATATTGTAGTTCTTTAAAAAAATGTGATAGCTTTAATATAATTCCAAGCTTCAATGCTACAAGAATAGTACAAGGAAGTTCAAAATATCTTTCAAGCAAATTCTCCAATTTTTTAAATTTAGACTCACATATGCCAACACATCTGCATATGTGTGTCTGAGTATGTGCATAAAACCCTTTATGATCAGTTTTAGAGTATACTGGATACATGGTGCACATATACCTCTAAATATGGCAGTGTGTATTTATTAAGGACAAGGACGTTCTTACACAAATGTTGCATTTTTGAATAAATATGGTGAAAATTTTTTAAATCTTTCTTAATACTGAAATCTCCTTAATTTAACAATAGCAAAAAAAGAGGTCTGTGTCACAAAGTCTCTTAATATTCCTGGAAAGAAAATATATTTCCATTACAAATAAAGAGAAAATGCAACATCACTAAAACAAAGTATTTCTTGGTCCATTTCTTTTAAAACATGTGATTTTCATTACTGAGAATTTTTCAGTTCTTGCCAGTAGTCATAGAAGATTCAAATTTCATTTACAAAGTTCTCCACTCCCAGGTGAATAATAATCAATGTCTACAACCCCTGACAAAGTAAACCAATTGATTATACACTTTACCCCCACAAAAGTCTGCCAAGTCCAGCCAGTAGACTGCCAAAGCACAAATGTTTGACATCCGAGATAGTGAGGGTACATGGAGAGATGACATGCATTCTTCACAGGAATCTCAGCAGAGTTAATATGAATTTGGCATACTCTTGAGTCTTATTTTCTCCATTTTAAAGATGAAAGGATTCCACATCAGGCTAAGTTACAGGACCAGATTTACCCTCTCGTGTGAAACAATCAAAATATTGGTTTGGGGGTGGGGGGAGGACTATATGAAGTGAAGGTATGCAAGACACAGGAAATCAGGCAACAGAGGACTGTGGACCCTACCACACAAAAAACAAGGGGAACCCTGCAAATTATCCCAGCTGACTGCCTTGAGAGAACTTCCAGGATCTAGTGCAGAGAGAACAACCAAGCAAAGATTGGCACTCTCTCTGAGAGACAGAGCTGACAGTACACAGAGATGTGCCCAAAGTTCTCAGGAAAGTGTACCAAAGAAGATAGAACTACACAGAGAGACAACTCCATAGAACTTCAAAGGATCTTCTCAAGAATTCAACAGAAAGAAGAAAGAGGTATGGATATGTAAATGTTCAATAATCACATTAGAAACTGTTCAATGTCATAAACCCACTGCTGCTGCTACTGCTAAGTCGCTTCAGTCGTGTCCGACTCTGTGCGACCCCACAGACGGCAGCCCACTAGGCTCCTCTGTCCCTACTAGGAAGACAATACTCAAAAAATTGAAAATAACAAATATTGACAAGGATGTGGAAAAATAGGAATCATTTAGTACATTGCTAGTGGAAATAAAAAATGGTTCAGCTAATGTGATAACAGTCTGGAGGTTCCTCAATAATATAGATTTATCATATGACCCAGCAATTCAACTCCTAGATATATTCACAAAATAAGCAAAACCAAGTACTCAAACCAATATATGTAGTCATATATTCTAAATATATATAGTCATATATTCTAAATATATATACATATGTTCATAGGAGCATTTATTGATAATTTCCAAAATGTGGAAACTATTCAGATGTCTATAAAGGATGAATGGATAAACAAATAATAATGTATATACACAATGGAATATTATTTGACCACAAAAAAGGAATGAAGTACTGACATGCTATAACGTGGAGAAAGAAATGGCAACCTACTCCAGTATTCTTGTCTGGAAAATTCCATGGCGACAGGAGTCTGGTGGGCTGCAGTTCATGGGGTTGCAAAGAGCTGGACAAAACTGAGCACACGCATACACACATGCTGTAATGTGGATGAACCTTGAAAATATGCTAAGTATAAGAAGCCAGGTGAAATAGGTCACATAATTCAAGTGGGAAATGAAGAGGAACCAGACAATAAGAACAAGAAACAGAGAAAAAAGAGAAACCCAGAGAAGTGGCATATGGAAGAAAGTATTTCAAGGAATAGTGATCAACATTTAAATTATTGCTGCCAAATTAAAAAAATAAGGACTGCCAGCTGAATGTAACAATATTTAGATTACCAGTAATTTGGACAAGCTCAGTTTCAATGGAGTAGGGGGAGCAAAAGACTGAATGAAATGCATTCAGAAACAGGAAGAGAAGAAATGGAGATGATACGTATAAAATGATTCTTTTGAGAAATTTTATTGCACAGGGCAAATAAATATAGTGGTAGCTGTTGAGGAGAAAGTGGGATCCAAAGAAAGTTTTGTTTGTTTGCTTTCCTAAGACAAGAGACAGCAGGTTTACAGCCTGGGAAGAATGATCCAGCAGAGAGGGAAAAAGTGAATGATACAAGTGAATGAGTACAGATTTACTGCAGTGATATTCTTGAATAGGGAGAAGAGGGTATCTAGTGACTCACCGTTAGATAGTAGCATGGTTATTTCATCTATAGTAACTTGAAAGCAGAGAACTGTAAAGATACTGCAAGGGAAGTTATGGTTGTGCACTTGAGTGTGTGTATGATAGCTTCTTCTCATAGCTTCATTTTTTTTTTTTTTTTCAGAGAAGCAGGAAGCAAAATCATTATCCATGAAAGGGATTTCAAGGAGCTGAGTGTCACTGATGGAGAACAGTTTGAGGAAAGGATAAAATGAGAAACAGTGGTTTAAGGACAGTGCTTCTCAAATTTGAACGTGCTTAAAAGTCACCTGGGGAACTGTATTAACATGCAGGTTATGATTCTATGGATCTAGTGTGTAGCCTGAGATGGTGCAGTTCTAACAAGCCCCCATATGATGCTAATATAAGCAAGAATAGGAGAGCACAGGATAAAGAGACTAGCGGAGGAAAAGGAACGATTACAAAGAAGCAGTAAGATCCTTTTTAGATGCTGCTGCTGTTTAGTCACTGAGTCGTGGGCAACTCTTTGCCACCCCATGGACTGCAGCCCCTCCAGGCTCCTCTATCCATGGGATTTCCCAGGCAAGAATACTGGAGTGGGTAGCTATTTCCTTCTCCAGGAGATCTTCCACACCCAGGGACTGAACCTGGGTCTCCTACGGGGCAGGCAGACTCTTTACCACTGAGTCACCTGGGAAGCCCGCTTTTAGAACAGTGGTCACAAAATTACATTAAGACAGTCAACATGACTATGTATTTTTCTGATTTCAAAGAGTTGTTACCTGGAACAACAACAACAACAAATCTCACTTTAAATGGCTATTGTTTTCATTATATATAAATGTAAAAAAGGGTTAAGCTATGATTCTTAACTTTCAGGTGGCAAAATAAACATAATTGCACTTTTCATGTACTAGGCACTACTCTAAAAACTTTTAAGGCTTTGCTGCTAAGTTGCTTCAGTCGTGTCTGACTCTGCGCGACCCCAGAGACAGCAGCCCACCAGGCTCCGCCGTCCCTGGGATTCTCCAGGCAAGAACACTGGAGTGGGTTGCCATTTCCTTCTCCAATGCATGAAAGTGAAAAGTGAAAGTGAAGTCGCTTAGTTGTGTCCGACTCTTCGCGACCCCAGGGACTGCAGCCGACCAGGCTCCTCTGTCCATGGGATTTTCCAAACAAAAGTATTGGAGTGGGTTGCCATTGCCTTCTCCGTTTAAGGCTTTACCTCATTAATTTTAACAACAACCCAAGGAAATAAGTGATACACTAAACTCATTTTATAGATGTTAAAATTGAGTCCTAAATAACACATGTTGAAGATCACAGAAGCAATTAAGCTCAGAAGATAGGATTTAAAACCAGGTCTATTTGACTATACAGCCCCACAATTATAATCTCGGGTCTATAATACTTCTCAAAGAAGTCATCTCTTCCAAGTATCCACTAACGGGTTTTTTATAAAATATATAATTCAACTAAATAGCCTATTTTCCCCATAACACTTAAGTTTTAAGTCTTATTATTTCTTCCACATACACTTAAAATTTTACTGGAACCTCCTCTAGCTTCTGTCTTTTTTAACTGTATGTTTGTTCACATTATTTTCCATTTTCTAGTGCTATGCAACAGGCTGTGACTAGATTTTTTACTATTTACAGTAAATATTTTTAAATGATAGTGAAAAGACATCCTATTTTGGAGTCAAAATAAAGTGTAAGTCTGTATCTATTTTGAGCTAAAAGCCTTATTTATAAACAGTCTGTTAAAGTATAATTTATGTTTCTTTAAAGCTACTCAACTAAACTATGATTGGTAAATAGGGTAATGAGATCAGCATACATAACCAAAAGGTTATATTGATTCATACACAACTTTTCTCAGTACATTTCAAGGCTATCAGCTTTCTCACCATGAATGAGAAAGCTTCAGTAACATTATGATGTGAAAAGGCTGATAATTCCATGGAAGAGCTTTTCTCCCACACAGACAGTGAGTGATTCAGAATCTTCCTGATCACTAGATCTTCCATATGTTAAGCTATCTGAAGATGGGAGTGCAGATAAAGATGCTAAGACATTTATCCTAAGCATAAAAAAATATAAAAGTCTACATACTGATTCAGAGTTTTTCATTTTGAGGAGAATGGTCACTCTTAAAAGCAAATTTTCTCAAAGGTTTACATCTCAAACAAATTATGAGACCCAAACCTTAAGGCTACTTTGACAATGACGCTGATTACAATTGTCAGAGGAGACTTAACGATGGTATTCTCACCAAAACTTTTAGTTTGGTAACTCTGGTTACCAGAGTAACCAGTACTCTGGTTATAAAGTTCTATATACATGTACACACACATATGCACATGTATGTAACTGCTTCTACTCCAATTTTCCCTAAAAGCCCTTTTAAAAGTATATGCCAAATGGAAGATTTCTTTAGGAATGAGTGTATGGCATTATGGCAGAAATGCTTCTGCTGTAGAATGCCTTTACATGCATGCATTTGCATGCGTGTGTCCCATACACAAACACATGCAAATGTATATGTGTGATATTATTTGCAGGATCCTCTGATAAATTTTCAATTTATTTCCCATTTCAATAATCGTGATCTATTAACTCTGAATTACTTGTAATCTTAAATATATATACACATATGCATACATACATATGCATATGTGTATGACATGTATATATGTAAATGCAGAGACAGAAAAAAAGAGTAAGAAAAGGGAAGGCGATAGGGAGAGAAAGACAGCAGACACTTACTATGTATCTGTCACTATTCTAGGCCTGACCATGAGATAGTATTTCAAAAGGATATGATATTAAAAAAATCACCTAAAATGATAACTTTATATATCTAATGATTAGATAACAAAGATAGTCTCAACAGACAATAACCATATATAATGGCACTAGAACCATCAAATGGTTCTTAGGGAAGACTCACTCTACACTAAATGACCCTCTTTACTCATCGTACATGATTAACAGGGACTTCCTAATTTATATGTGACCATTCTTCCCTTGTTTTTCCATTAGACCGCATAGCTATCTTCAATCACCCATTCAATCAACATTCATCAGGCACTACAATAGGAGCTGAAGTTACAAAGACATAGTTAAAACAGAATCACTGCCCTAACCAATGTTTAGTAAAGAAACTGTAGTAAACAAATAAGAGCAATGCCCAAGAATGTACAAAGTTTAATGAAAACCAAGAGGTACAGAAAGCTTTGAAGTCAAAGGTGTAGGACTGAATCAGGCATTGACACCAACTTTAAGTTCCTGATGTTATCATTTCACTGCATATATTTTCTTAAAGTCAAATGAGATTAACACCACATAATGTATAGAGCTGTTCTGAAGACTGAATGAGACACTTTATAAAATTACTGGTACACAGAAAACAAAAAGTCACAGTTACTGCAATCATTATCATCGCTGTCATCAAAACCACAGCTTAGGGATGAAATGAGATGAAGAACTAAAAATAGTTCTGTCTTTAGATTTTTCAGAACTAGACATGTCATTTACCAGCAACAAAAGCTTCTTGAATTACCGGGTTAAGGTAACAAATCCCACAAAATGTCTTCCAAGAAACAGATGTACAGGAAGAAAAACTCAGCATCTTGGGGGTTGGGGTGGGGTGGGGATACAGTACTGATAGATACATTCAAGAAATGAAAATCCCGTAGAATCAAAATTACTAATAGTGAGGAGTTCCTTAATCAAGTCAGTCTTTATAGGAGGGCCTGGAGGACACCAGTATCTACATATGCCCAAAGGCAGCTTCCCTGGTGGCTCAGACAGCAAAAAACCTGCCTGCAATTCGGGAGACCCAGGTTTGATTTCTGGGTCAGGAAGATTTCCTGGTGTAGGAAATGGCAACCCACTCCAGTATTCTTGCCTGAAGAATTCCATAAATGGAGGATCCTGGTGGGCTACAGTCCATGGGGTTGCAAAAAGTTGGACACAACTGAGTGACTAACACTTTCACTTTCAAAGGCAGCCATACCAAATAGCACACCTTTTCATCCACTTGTATTCAATGTATGTCTTCATGATAGTTGAAGGAGAATTACTCTGTCCCTAAACTGATAAAATCTGAGTAGGCCAATTCTGCACGTTAGGAAACCAGGGTGCACAAACCTCACTTATCTAATAAGCCAAGGATGCAAAAGACTGACAATCCTGGATGTTATTCTCCAAAAGTTGTCTTAATTAGGATCAGCATGGGTTAACAGGTGTACCAGAAGTACAACTCTGATATCCCTCCTTCATGGGAGATGCTGTTCTGATATTCTGCTATAGAGACTGCCTGCAATCCTGCCCCTCCCCACTCTGTGTTTCCGTTCTAAGAAGGGGTCAGCAAATACAGTCTGCAAGCCAAATTCAGTGTATCTTCTTTTGTACAGATAAACTAAGAAAGACTTTAACATTTTTTTAAAAGTTGAAAAAGTTCAGAAGAAAATATTGTTTGAAAATTATACTAAATTCAAATTTTGGTGTCTGTAATAGCGTTTGACTGGAACACAGCACATTCATTCATTTACATACTGCCTCCAGCTGCTTTCCTGTTACCATAGCAAAATCCAGTAACTGAAACAGAGACCTATGGTCTGCAAAATCTAAAATGTTTATTACGTGGCCTTTTGTAAAGAGTCTGCCAACCCCTGATGTGAGACAATGTATGAGAGGTATGGCTCCGAACCCCAACACTGAGGGGCACTGAATGCCTATCCATTCCTTATAATGCAGTGAGTGTCCAGTGGATTTCATAATAAGACTCTGTTGGTAAGATCACTCTGAAGTCCATTTCCGATAATAATACCAGGTCATAGCCATCATTTGCCAAGCATTTACTACTATATGCCAGGTATTATCATTTTCATTATATGAATGAGGAAACTGTATGAGTGGTGGTAATTTGTTCAAGTTAACTATAGATAGTAAATCAATCCTAGTATTATCGCCCGTAGGCATAAACAACTGCCTGAAATAAGAGTACAGAGAGTAAAAAAAAAAAAAAAAAAAAACTGGAAGTAATGATCTGCCTCAAAACAAAATAATTTTCCACAATGATGTGGAAAATGATGAAATAATGAATACTTTATGGAAAACAAAATCAATGTCCCTGAGAGGAAGGGACAATAACCAATGAAACCTTTTGAAAGAACAAACAAAACTGGCTCCCATTGTTTGTTTCCTTATTTCTGTCGGTGGTACCACAATTCTGCCAATTTTCTAAGTAATATAACAGACTACTTATACCACCTTTTGCTCTTACCAGTAGATCATACCCAAGTAGTCATAAATCTAGAAGAAAAAGATCATCAGAAAAGAATATATATCTTTATTCTCAAATTATACCCTTCCTATTCTTAAAATATTAACATTTTCACATTTTGATTTCTGAATGAAGGAGATTTTAAATAGTAACTTTAAACTTTTTTCTTATTTGAAAAAGTTAAGAAACTTGGTATCCAAAAAAAGAAAGCAATATAAACTTATAGTACGAAGTCTTCATTGTCTTAGTTGTAATATCTTCAAGTTTACAAAATAATGTTTTGAAAGAATAAAACAGTGTTTTTTTCCGTGTAGGCAAGTAATACTAATGTGTGACTTTGATTGCACAATGATTCATAACCAAGAAGCCCAGCTTTTCAATTAGAATGAGCACACTTGAGTTATAATATCTTCAAGTTTACAAAATAATGTTTTGAAAGAATAAAACAGTGTTTTTTTCCGTGTAGGCAAGTAATACTAATGTGTGACTTTGATTGCACAATGATTCACAACCAAGAAGCCCAGCTTTTCAATTAGAATGAGCACACTGCTAATATGATTAACCCACATATTAAACTAGATACATTCTATTTAACTCTGTACTTATTCTTTATTTCTATTACAAATACTCACTGTTGAGCAACAGTCAACTTTGGTAATTTACATTTAAAAAATAAGTGTACATTTTAAAATCACCCATAGGACTCAGTATATCTAGTATACCTTCATTATGATACCCACGTTCTTGTGCTTCTTATCCTTTATATTTATCCATCATCATTAGCACGGCTTTTTTTTTTAAGAAATTACACTGAATATAACTGATATATTCACTTTACAGCCAAATTAGAAAAGCCTAGATATATTTTAACAGAGAAAAATATTAAGGATCCAGCTGTTCAAAATAAAAAAAAGTATAAAATAAATCATTGAGAGAAAATATTCTAGCTTTTAAGAATATGTTACTTTAAAAAGTCAGTGTTATCTCATGATTATAAAATTTTATTCAAGAAATAGCAAAAATATTTTAATTTGCAAAGAACTATATTTTTAAAGTGAGTTTATATTCTACATGTTACAAGAGTAATCAAGACAAAGTTCAACAAATACACCATACGTAAATACTTATTTCTAAAGATATGACTTACTTTATAATAATATTAAATAATTCACAAAAAAAGTATTATCTACCAGAGTAATCTCAAATATTATTACTACATACTATAAAAACTATTTTGTTACATATGGCCAAGAATTTGAAGTACTTCAATCTATTATTATCACAACTGGAAAGATCTCAAATTAAAAATTTTACTGGGATGCTAAAGATTAGATAGTAAGTATCCAATGATGAGAATGTGTATTTGCTTTGGAAAGATAACTGCCAAACTGATGTCTTCCTTGCTTATCCTCTCCTGATGATCAAGATGTACATAATGACAGGACACTAATAGTAAATGGCACAGTACAGCAAACACCACAAGGTGGTGCTAATATCCTCTCATAACTGGCTGGATAGACCACTTAGCTAGTCTTCAGATGTGGGCTAAGGTGATGCTCTGCAACCCACAAGGTGGCTACCCAACCACAACATTCTCTGGTCTAAGAGAAAAAGCAAATCATTAACAATTCACATGGTTTTTATTATTTGTTGTAGAAAAAAATTTGAATTTATAATCCTCTAGACTTAACATCTGGACATTTTTCCCATTTAGTTACAATATATTACATGAAAAGAACGTAAGTCTATGAGCAACTACATTTACAATTGCTGTTTAGTCACTATCTTGTATCTGACTTTTTGACCCCACGAATTGTAGGCTGCCAGGCCCCTTTGTCCATGGGATTTTCCAGGCAAGAAGACTGAAGTGGGTAGCCATTTCCTTCTCCAGGGGATCTTCCTGACCCAGGGATTGAGCCTGGATCTCCTGCACTGGCAGGCAGATTCTGACCACTGAGCCACAAGGGAAGCCCCAAAGCATGCACTGATTTTACACTACTATCAGATAAAATTAGTACTTTATCAATTAGTAACTTTATCAGTAAGTTTCTTAGGTGGACACCAGCACAAGTGACAACGAAACAGTTCAGTATCTGAAAACCCATATTCATAATTGCCAAAATCTGGTTCCCAAATTAGCACTTTCCCTCATTTCTGAATACATACTCATCTTAATGTAATGGACTCTTAGAAAAACAGTTTCCCACAATGTAGGTTCTAAAAACACTAAACCAATTGCTAAAGTCTCCCTTCCTTGAATTGCCTTTAGTCAGACAAACACACAGATGGATGGCAAGCTGGAATGGAGGATGAAAGAATGAAAGGAAGGGTAGAAAGAGCGAGGGAGGGAAGGAAAACAGACGGAAGGGTGAGAGAAAGGGAGGAAAGCAACAGGCTGGCTCCAGAAACACAACTGCAATTCAGAATAGAGAAAGAGAGTTGCTAGAGAGAGTCCACATAACATAAATATATATGCTGTACTGGGCATGTATATGAAGCTTTATATATACAAAGTAAGTAGTGAGAGACTTTATTTTTGGGGGCTCCAAAATCACTGCAAATGGTGACTACAGCCATTAAATTAAAAGATGCTTACTCCTTGGAAGAAAAGCTATGACCAACTTAGACAGCATATTAAAAAGCAGAAATATTACTTTGCCAACAAAGGTCCATCTAGTCAAAGCTATGGTTTTTCCAGTAGTCATGTATGGATGTGAGAGTTGGACTAGAAAGAAAGCTGAGCGCCAAAGAATGAATGCTTTTGAACTGTGGTGTTGGAGAAGACTCTTGAGAGTCCCTTGGACTACAAGGAGATCCAACCAGTCCATCCTAAAGGAAATCAGTTCTGAATATTCATTGGAAGGACTGATGCTGAAGCTGAAACTCCAATACTTTGTACCCCTGATGCAAAGAGCTAACCCTGATGCTGGGAAAGATTGAAGGAGGGAGGAGAAGGGGATGACAGAGGATGAGATGGTTGGATGGCATCACCGACTAGATGGACATGACTTTGAATAACTCTGGGAGTTGGTGATGGACAGGGAGGCCTGGTGTGCTGCAGTCCATTGGGTCACAAAGAGTCGGACACTACTGAGTGACTGAAATGAACTGAACTGAAATAATGCCCGCTGTCCAAATGGGTTTTAGAGAAGAAAGCTGCCCAAGATCATAAAAGGATTATCAGACTTCAAAGACTCTTTCATTATTCCATAAAATAATCATGCTAATTTCGATGAAGATAGTGTAGCAACAAAGTAGCAACTATGTGCCAAGCATTTTATGTTTCTCAGTTAAACCACACAACAATCCTAAAAGCTATTATTGTTTTCTATGTTACAGATTAGAAAACTACAGCACAGAGAGGTTGAGTGACTTTCCCAACGTCCCACCACTATTAAATGGTAAAGCTAGGATTGGAATCTAAGCAATGTGGCCATAATAAGTCTGCCACTTACCCACTTCACAATATTGCCACTCATAAAATACCAAATTATTTCCTTTGGGAATAAAATAAATAGCTATTTAATGAGGAGTAAAAGAAAAAAAACTTTTATTAAGTATATAAAATGAATAAAAAAAACCAATGCTACAACAGATCCTATGGACAGGGTCATCGAAGAGCATGAAATTGCAATAGGAACATACAATTCATCAGCTTGAAAAACATAAAAACACTTAAAAACCACAAAATAAGATATAAAAAAGTAAACTGGTTAATTATCAATGACTAAAGAAAACTAAAATAACTATAAAAACAATATAAGATATCAGAAAGGGTAAAGTATGATTAATTACAAACAACAGCTGACATTAAATGTTTTTTAAACAGCACTCACTTCAGATACAGCAGACTGGGACAATCACTAGAGAAAAGGTAGATTTTACCTGATTCTTTTTGGACAGAGAGGTTTGGAGAGGTGAGAAGGAGGGATAAAGGACATCCTGAGTATTTTAATATATAAGCAAAAAGTATGGATGCAGGAAAGTGAAAATTGTATTCAGGAGTAGTGTTTTGCATAGAAAATGTTAACAGAGAAAAGCTGAATAGGCTTTACTCTTCTTCAAATAGTCCTCAAAGCCTGGAGATGAGTAACATATCCATGTTTCTAGCTAGTTAAAAACATATTCTATAAAAAATACATCAGAAAGCATAAAAAAACGATTACAAATTATATGAAAAACCAATCAAAATAAAAATTGGCTGACTGGAACAGAAAGGAAAGAAAGAGAGACAGAAATGAAAGAACTAATGGGGAAAACCTAGAAGAAATTATTAAGTCAACCAATTTGCCATTCATAAAATACTCAAAAGCTGCATTAGAGATTCTCTAAGGTATTTAATTTTAAGTCATAGCTTCATACAGAACATGTAATAAAATTATAAAACTAAAGTTCATATTTTAAAATTACTTTATCATTAAAGGTAGGTAAAGTTATTTGATATCTTTGTGGGGGAGAGAGGATAATGGAGAATTTATTAAAATAATCAATGTGGTACTTCATAAGAAACTCCTAAACATACTATTTCATTTAAATCTCAGACCCCATGAGAAGTTACTTTACAGAAGAAGGAACATAGTCAATGAAGTATAGCGACAAATCCTAATTTATATTAAACCTGAAAATGCTAAGATTCAAAGCTAGTTTTCCAGACTTCAATCTGAAAACACAATTTCACTGTTGCCATTTGGTTTCTAATTTCATTACAAGAAAACTTATAGGGCAAGCAAGTGGAGTTTCTAAAAATTATGAACAGTAGCACTTGGACAAAATACACTAGTATTACATGGATAGCACACCTAGCCCTAAAGCAGTGACTGATAAAATCTTCCATGCAATAGGTAAGTACTGGGTGTCATCTATATGCTAACCACCACTGTAGACACTGGAGATATAGTAGTTAGTAGAGAAATAAACAAAAACAGGAAAATATCATCTAGTGATAAGTATAATTCAGAGAATTATAATAAAGTTATAGGGGAAAAATGAGTGACTCCTTAATACTGAGTGGTCATGGAATACCTTTCTATGAAGCTGACCTGTAAGCTGACACAGAGGCAGCCAACTGCAAAGCAGGAAGACCACCATTCCAAACAGAAGGCACAGCTAGAACAGCCCTAAACAGAAATATAAAGGCAGTGTAGCCAAAACAGAGTGAAAAAGAAGCAGAGTCACAGATTTGGTGAGAGGCAGGTAGGGGATTTTTAAGTTAGAAGAAGCAGTTGGAATTTTCTATTCTCAATATGATAAAAGAGGGTGGAGAATAGCATTAATTTATTATTAAGGAGGAAAAAAATATCAATTGTGTATAAAGAATACAGCAGAACAAACTTGGAAGCAGACACACCAGGTAAAGTTATAGTAGTCTAGGAGCTCTTAACCTTTTCCCCACCCCAAGTACCTGAAGGAAATTACACACTCCAACAAATAGCAGCAGTGGAGAAGAAATGCTGATAAAACTGCTTCCTCTCTTTCAGAGGATCTACTCTAGAAGGACTAGAGTAGGTAGTGTAGGTCGGTAGCATTCTCCACTGTTAACTCTCAACTTCCCTTCTCTCATGACGGGACATTTTCTCCTTTCTTTGTTCTGTTCTTTTCCTCTGCCTAGCCTAAAAGTCCACTTTGGATACTACTCCATCAGAATTAGATTTTTGTCTCAAAAGACCACTGAAATTACCTGAATTCAACATTCTTGGTACTTTAATAAAGTTCCGATTCTGGACAGAGGCAACTAAAAAAAAGACATCTTCACAAACGGATTTCTAATTTGTCTTATATAAGAAAACTCTAAAGATAATGTAGACTATAATAGGCAATTTTCATGTAAAAAATTCAATTTTGACATGCTTTCTGGATACAGGCAAATTTTTATCCAGTTTCAAAATAAATATTTAAAGATGAAATTCAAATTCCCAGCATAAGAACACACTAAAAACATCTATGAAAATTAAAACCACTCTCCGGAATCTGATGAAATATCCAATTTTAGTTTATTTCATTTCTTTGAATCCTAAGATATCTATTTGCTATTGTTTAGAAAGCAAAGACTTTGAAATATAAAATGAAGAGAAGTAGCAAGCTCACAAAAATGATTTTACCCCAAAATTGTAAGTTCTCAATTACTAACAGTAAAAATTCTCATTTTTCAGCTTAACCAAACGTTTCCTAACACTAATTCTTAGAAAGCAATCTGTGTTGCTATATCTATTTCTCTTAACAAAAACTCTTTAATTGTTACGGCATGTTCATTAGGAAACTAAACTGTGGGCTGAAATGACTTTTAAGTCAAATCTCATTTTCTCATACAAACAACGTTAAAATAACAGGGATTTTCTTGATCATGAAACTGATAATTTTGGAAATCAATATAATCATTTAATCAATTATAAGTGACATACCTATATACTATAAAACTTTTTAGAATTAAAAAAATCACATAAAATCAAACATAATATTATACAATAACATAGTGTACATTTCTAAGATCTTTTCTTGTTCTTCATAGTTGTTTTAACTGCCACAAATCATTAAGGAGCCTTCCACAAGAATACGGAATCCAGGACTTTTTTGGAAATATTTTCAATCACTTTCAAAAGAAAGACTTTGGGGGAAGACTCAGGTCATGTAAATGAAATGACAAGAAACAGATTCAGGAATGCCTTTAGTGCTATCTTTTCTTAATAAGTGATAACATTAGCAAAGGAGTACTGTGTATTCTGATGTTCTCAAAGATGTTTGCTATATTAAGACTGTCTCCTCAAAACAAGTTCTTCAATTTAAATCTTAGGTAGGCAGGTCTGCCTTTAAAATCAGTGAACTAATCTTTATTTATCATAAAATCAATCATTTTCCTTTAACCTCTTCATTACATGCTGCTATATAATGTCAAAGAACTAGAATCAGATCAGATCAGATCAGTCACTCAGTCGTGTCCGACTCTTTGAGACCCCATGAATCGCAGCACACCAGGCCTCCCTGTCCATCACCAACTCCCGGAGTTCACTCAGACTCACGTCCATTGAGTCAGTGATGCCATCCAGCCATCTCATCCTCTGTCGTCCCCTTCTCCTCTTGCCCCCAATCCCTCCCAGCATCAGAGTCTTTTCCAATGAGTCAACTCTTCGCATGAGGTGGCCAAAGTACTGGAGTTTTAGCTTTGGCATCATTCTTTCCAAAGAAATCCCAGGGCTGATCTCCTTCAGAATGGACTGATTGGATCTCCTTGAATACTAAAGGCTATTTCTCCTAGTTTCATATGATTAAATCTTTTATTATAAGGTTCTGTCATTCAGTTTTCCCTAGAATACTCATTAACACTGCTTTTCCTTTTTAATCAGCTTTTTTGCAGTACTGATATATGTGTGACTATCAAGAACAGAAGTACTTTTGTTTTTTTGCTTTTCACTAAATATATCAGATTATGCTCTTACTGCATAAAAGTATTGTGTTTTTTTGTTTTTTTTTTTTTTAATGTGGACCACTTTTAAAGACTTTACTAAATTTGTTACATTATTGCTTCCGTCATTTACATTCTGGGTTTTTGGCCATGAGGCATGTGGATCTTAGCTCCCTGACCAGGAATGGAACCCACACCCCCTGCATCAGAAGGTGAAATCTTAACCACCAGACTGTCAGGGAAGCCTTTGCAGAAAATTTTTAGAATCTGGCTTTTGGAATTTCTTAAAAGAAAAATCTGTTCTTCAAATTACATAAAAAATTATTTTCTTTTACTTGTTAGCCAAAGCAAGGTCAAGTTTTCTCAGTCATATATAATTTTTATCTTTTTAAGATTTAGCTTGTTTCTTATAACTCCCCATTTTTTCTAATTACTCTAAAAAGCTATTTGCAAACCAAGAGGTCCCTATTTCTATAGGAAGGCTGGAGAAACAAACTAAGGCTGAAAATAAGTTGATGAAACTCTTCAGAAAAGACACAAGACACTGGATGGTAACTTTATGTGTGTGAGGCCTACCTTCTACCAGTAACAGAGGAATGACAGGGCGGTGTAAGCTGTCAGCACCTAAACATCTGAAATTATTGGAAATAAAATCACTTAAGGGAAAGGCTGCTTATAATCTTCTGGGATAGCTTTGAAACCGGATGTTTTAAACTACAGAGGTAGATTTAGTTACTTCTACCATGTTTCATTTATAAATGTTGAGAATGCTAAGATGGCATCCACAATGAAGATGGCAGGAAAGAAAAATTCATCTGGCCTGTTATACAGAGTGAAACAAGTCAGAAAGAGGAAAACAAATATCATATATTAACACATAAATGGGGAATCTAGGAAAATGGTGTAATGAACCTATTTGCAGGGCAGCAACAGAGACTCAGACCTAGAGAATGGGCCTGTGGGCACAGTGGGGGAAGAAGAGGGTAGGACAAATTGAGAAAATAGCACTGACATATATACACTACCATGCGTAGAACAGATAGCTAATAAGAAGCTGCTATAACACAGGGAGCTCTACCTGGTGCTGTAATGACCCGGGGTTGGGGGTGGGGGCCGTGGGGAGAGCTTCAAGAGGAAGGGGATACATGTATACTTATGGCTGATTAGCACTGCTATACAGCAAAAACCAACACAACATTGTAAAGCAATTAATTTCTAATTAAAACTTTTTTTTTGAGAATTTTTAAAATAAGTTTTTACAAATAATGTATCCAAAGATTTTTGACCCACTACATACAGTAAGAATCTCGTTAAGAAAAATATACAGATTTTGATAAGAGTTTAAACTCTGAGAGAAAATTTAAAGCCTGATGCCAAGTCCTTAGATTGCTACTGCTTCAATTTCAAAAGACCAGTGGACAGAAATTTTAGTACACAGACTCCACTATGCTGTGGAGTTCCTTTTTTCCTGGGTCAGCCAGCTTTATTCTGCTTCATTAACCCCTTCTTTGCTCCTTGATGGATTCTGGAATCCAGTTTCCAGATTTTTGGATTTCCTTTAATAGGAAACTTCACAATCATTTCCTGGGGATTTTTTAAATTAAAAAAATCCATCTGACATAAGAATGATGGATTATAACCTTATACTAAAATGTGTTAAGTGCAGCTGAACTCCTCTATAACAAAGAACTGATCCCCCAGTCAGAACTGACCATTCTTTCAACAACACTTTCATCCCGTATACTACTACTACAGTGATTTGTAATAAGACATGTATTTTTCTCTCTGGATATTAAGATAGTCAAAGACTTTTCAATCACTACTATTGTAACAGGACTCATAACAAAAGTTTATTGACCATCACTTGCCAGTTCTCTTGAACACGCACATTTAATGTGAATAAATATTTAAACAATTAAAGTACATGTGATATTATGTAGTAAATATATAAATAAGATGCAATGAATATTTAGAGAAATATGATAGAGGAAACCACTAAGTTTCTCAGCGAGTGGATGCATTTTAAAGGAGGTAATATCTGATCTGGATCTAAAAAATTCAGTAAGGTGAATTCCCTGGTGGTTCAATGGTCAGAACTCCACATTCTCACGACTTAGGGCCCAGGTTGATGCCCTGGTCAGGGAACTAAGATTCCAGAAGCCACACACTATGACCAAATAATAATAATAAAATAAGATACCAAGGTATTAAAACACACAGACACACACACATACACACACGTATGGTTCAGGACCAAGAAAAGCAATGAATGTAAGCCAATCAAGAGAGTGAAAGTAAATAGGTGATATCACTCAATTAAATTTAGACTAAAATCCTGTGGGCAATAAGGATCCATAAGGTGAAAGAGTTACTGATCAGAACCTCTGTGGGAAGATGGATAAATAAGTGAAAGGGATTGATCAACAAAGGACAAAGAAACCTAACAAAAGCTACAAATACTGTGGAATAAACATTAGAAATAGTAACAGCATGAATACATTTAAGAACTCATGGTTGGCAAGTCACCTTATTTCAGAATGGTATTTTCAAATCAAGAATCTATTTTTCCAATAGAATAAATTATTTAAAGTACTGAAAGAGTGCGAGGCCCTTTTGTTCGGATGAGGGGAGGGCAGTTGGCCTGGGCCAGGTACGTCTTCAGGGAAGGGGTTCGACCAAGGTCACTGGGCTTGTTGCTTCTCTGGTCGCCACTCCCCTGGCTGGCCAGACAAGACTCGCCAGCAGTGCAGCAGCCATTCCTCTCGTGCTTGTGGGCGCTGCTCTGAGCAGTGTCACCCTTTATACCAGAAAGTTTGCGGGCACTATGGGGAAAAAGAAAACCAGATGAAAGTGGAGGGAGGTGCTAGAATAAGAGAAAGAAAATCTGTGGTGGAAAAAGTTCCAGACTGCCCAGTGGTACACGGCAAAGTGGTATACCTCCGAAGTGGAAGGGGTTCTCAGAGGACAATGCATGGAGCAGAAGAGAACCTGGAATGCCCTGGCCTCATTGCCAAGTTTCTGCATTTACAGAAGAAAGCACACAGGACAAATAAATCAGAGAGAGGTAAGCACAAAGCTGATTCTGATTCTGATTTGGAAAATAAGGTGGAAGACAGCAAACCAAACAAGAAGAAAGAAGAGTCAGAAAACCCATGAGGCTTTGCCCAGGGTTTGGAACTGGAACAGGCTACTGGAGCGACAGACTCCAGTGGAGAACTCATGCTTCAGGTGAATTGGAAATACTCTGATGCCACCGACTTGGTCCCTGCCAAGGTCAAGCACCCATAGATAGTCATATACCTCTGTAAGGAAAGGCTGACTTGGCATTCCTACCCCTCAGAGGATGATGACAAAACAATGACAGGAATTAACTCTCCTGAGTACCAGACCCTCTCACATCTGACTGTGGGTTTCAAGTGGGGGCAAGAAGGAGTTCTACTTGTCTTGACACCATAAAGATGGCTTGAGAAGATGTCCCTTGACGAGCCAGTATAGTTTCTGTGCTCTACAGCAGCCCAAGTGCTTTAAAGCTGTTCCATGCTACATAGTTTGCACGCCCATCCCTGTGGAGGGAAACAAGGGTCAGTGTTTCAAGGCAACCGATTCTGAACTTTGTTAAGAACAAAGGCCTTTCTATGAAGGACAAAACTTGCAGGATGGGATGTGGGAGAGCAGGAAACATCCACAACCCAGAGCCCCACTAGTGTGAATTCTGCAATTCTTACAGCAAAGCATGTGCACAGTTTTTGGCTAGTGTATTACTACTAGTGTATTATTTGGGGTGGAGCGGATGGGGTGTGAAAGAAGGGAGATAGGTTAGGATCACTTTTGTTAACATTTGGGAAAACAGTGAAACAAAGGAAAGAACCACTAATGATGACTGGATTCTGTGTCCAGTACTGCAGCCTTTCAAAAAACGTCATTGGCAACCTGAATGAGGATAGTGAAACACTGTTTAAAAGCTACAAATGCCTCAAACACAGAAGCTATGGTGTTCCCTGCCTGAGCTTAATGCTGTTCCCAACAATGGACTAAGCCAGTTAAGAAGTTACCAAAGCTGCCACTTGGGGGATGGAAACTGGTTGTGGAGGAAAAATCTTGTGAACACTGGCAGATCATTTTGTCTTAGAGGTGTTCATTCTTGAAACTGACAAGAAGACCCTTTCTTTTCCAATTATGAAGTTACAAATATCAGCTTCTCCATCCAAGCCACTGGATGAAATATTTTGGGAAGGGAAGAAGGTGGTATGGGCTTGCCTGGTGGCTCTGACAGTAAAGAATCTGCCTGCAATGCTGGAGTCCTTGGTTCAATCCCTGGGTTGGGATGATCCCCTGGAGGAGGGCATGGCAACCCACTCCAGGATTCTTGCCTGGAGAATCCCATGGACAGACGAGCCTGGCAGGCTACAGTCCATGGGGTTGCAGAGTCGGGCATGGCTGAGAGACTAAGGAGAAGCTCAAGAGGGTGGTATAGGAGGTAGGTGAGCAGAGAAAGACAAGGGCCAGTGCTCATAGGGTGGAAACTCTTGGAGCCTCTGTTTTTCAACTTTGAAACTATTGGGGCACGGTTCAGTTACTGACAGTACAACTTCAAGAGTAGAACGATTTCAAAAGCCCTGGTCTCAGGAGAAGATTTAATTTTCTTACTGGGGCAGTGGTTCACTTTAAAATAAAATAAAATTTTTAATCATAAGAATTAACTAAAACCCAAATGCTGTCTTGAATCATGAGATCCATCAGTTCCTGACATCATAGAGACCTGAATCTAGAAACCCACTGTTAACTTTTAGGCATCTGTTAGGTTTCTGTGAAAATTTTTGTTTAAATGTAAACTTCATATCAACACTGTCGGTTTTTGTCTTAATAAAACTATAGATTTATTTCTGTAAAAAGTACTGAATATATCCCTAAGAAAAGCTGAGAAAGGAACTGCTACTTTTTATTTTATAATTATCATTATCATAATTGTTTTGTCACAAATACTGAAAATTAAATGACTTCAAAATAATTTCAACTGCATGTATATGAACATGAACTACTATTAAATGACCAAACTTAATTTCAAGGTAGTAGTATTTTAAAATACTTTCATATTACATATGAAATAATATTCATATTATATATAAAGGTGCAGATCCACGCACCTCCTACTATCATATATAATTTCAAAAATTCCCCACATAATTTCATTTTAATTGCTAACCTTCCTCTCTAGAGAACTCTCTTAAATTTTCATTAGCTTTGCTGTTACTTTTAATTGCATTTACTGTGCAAGTCAGAAACCCAGATATTATCCTGAAAACCACTTCTCTCTTGATGACAGCCATACATCATTAAATACCAAAAAATTAACCTCCTAAATAATCCTCAAATCTTCTTCTACTCCTCTCCATCTCCAGCCTCCCTACCAAGATCAACTCCTATTTATCTCTCATAAGAATTCCTGTCATATCATCTCTCTACTGGTCTACCAACATCCTCTCTCATGGCAGCACCCACCGATCACAGCAGTTCTCCACAATGCAGCAAAAATGATCTTTTTAAAACAAAAAAAGATCCTGTCAGCACCACCTGTATCATAGCCTTCAATGGCTTCACACTGTGTTCAGGAGGAAAGCAGGGAACACGGGTCTCGGCAGAACGTAGCCCCTTTCTTTCTTCTCTCCAGCCTCCTCTTGCGCTGTCCTCCCTCTGCTCTCTCCCCTTCAGTTTCTCCCACTCACCAAGTTACTTCTGACATATCATTCTGTCAGAAAGGCTAATCTCTTCACCGCGTTAATGCCCACACTAACTCTTTCACACTGAAATTCAAACTTCACTTCAAGAAAGCTTTCACTAATTTTTCAAACCAAGTCAATTTTCCTGTTGTATAATCTCATAATATTATAATTTTTCTTTTGTGAGACTACTGTAATTTCTATTTTCTATTTACTTGTGTGATTACTTCTTCCTCCATCTTACAAGTTCTATGACAGTACCCATCAAACATTTTTTATAATCCAAAGTATGTTTACCACTTATATCAAAATTTGTTAAGTATGAAAAAATAGAACCATGCTGCAATGTATTAAAGCAATACAGAGTATACAGAAAGAATGCAAAATCTTCCCTCCTCCTCTCTAATCACCAGAAGTAACAACCATTACTATTCTATTCTGTATTTTTCAAGACTTTTCTCAAGAATTATAGTAAAGTATATATCTAAACATTATACTTTTTATAAAAACTGAATCAGCAAATAGAAATATAGGTTGCTCAGTTAAATTCAAATTTCAGATGAACAATGAATTTTTTATCATACAAGTATGTACTAAATATTATTTGTTGTTTATCTGAAGTTCAAATTAAACTTGATATACCATATCTAACAACTTTAATCATACTGATTATACCTCCAATAAGGAACTATGAAACTAAATAGGAAGAAAAAGGCTCGTTATTCTCAAATATGTAAAGCATTCTACATTCCTTAAAAATAAACTTCCATTTTCCTTTCCATGAGACAAAAATGGTCCATTTTAAGTATGAAAAACTGGAAGCCTGCTGAGAGTTACAAATTTTCTCAAAGTAACACTCAAAGATGGGTATTCAGCAGAAACTTTTCGTGGTATGAAAAGAATCCTGTAATTCAACTTTGTATGTATTTCAAATATATAAACTATATATCACATTTTATCATTAAATTTACAGGATAAAAATAATTTATACTTAAAAATAAAACATTCAAATCATTCTATGAATAAGTGAAAAACAAAGACTTTTAAAAAAGCTTCCTCACAAGTAATGAATCATGATGACTGAACTTTATTATTCTATGAAGATAAAATGATATGACCATTCTTACATCATTTAAACCAAATTTCAAAATGTTAATACCAAGCCTCGTTCTCTGATCAAAATCACCTTGACATTTAGAATAGAGTTGTTTTAAATGGTTCCACAGGAGAAACAGCACCATCTAATTATGTCCATGGTGTTTAGCATTGCAGAGGTAAAACAAATAACTTCTGCATGTCATCTGAAAATATTTATCTCCATAATCACTTTATTTAGCAATCATGATTTCATCTATGATCAGAAATGTGATAAACATGGGCTATAAATAGAGTTTATTTTGTTAGATACTTTAAAACATAAGACTATTTATTTGTTAATTATACTTCAAAAAAACCTGAAGGGGAAAAAAAACACCACTATAAGACCATAAAATTAATCTTAGCACCACATGGAGAAATCTTATGACATGTACTTCAGAGGTATTATTGGTTCAAGTTTGACCACAGTCAGTCAGCAGATTATAAAAATAAAATGATAATTCTCAGGTACAGACAATAATACCAGTTCAGTCAATCCAAATGAACAGGGGCAAGTTATATAATGACCTGAACAACATTTCCTAACATAAATTGAGGGTTATTTTTTTTAACAGTATAAACAGTTAGACCTAAAGTTAGACCTAAAACTTAAAGGATTATTGAAAAGTCTTGCATGAGTAAATAAGGAAACATGCACAAGATAATTCATGAGAGCATGATTTGTAATTTAGGGCAACAGAAAACTACTAAAAAATGAAAAAACAAGGGGTACACATTCATATAATGGATTAATATAATCAGAGAAAAAAATGAATGAACTATAGTTATACATAAGTTGAGTAAGAAAATGAAGCTGGAAAAAGAATATAAATGAAATGATATGTGTGGCAGCTAACATTTGCTCAGTAACATGCCACCCGAAAACTGAAGAGTGTTAAAACAATTAACATTTATTTGGCCTCTTATTCTGCAGGTCACCCACTAAGGGTAGCCCCAACTGGGAAGTCCTCCTGGAAGCCTTGATGGATCTCAGTTGAGGCTGATTCTGAGACCTGTGATCAGTTGCCAGGTTAGAAAGAGGCTGACTGCCTGCAGAGTACAGCACCTTACCTTTCCTCAACATGGTCTGTCATATTCTTCTTCAAACTTGTTCACATGGTTGTCTCAGGGTTCCAAATGTAGCAGAAAAGCAAGCTTCAAAATGCAAGTGTTTTTCAAATCTCTTTGTCATGTTTGCTAACGTCTTTGCGGCCAAAGCAAGTCATATGCATCAGTCAAATTAAAGAGATGTCCCTTCCACTTTATGGAAGGATCTACAATGTGACAACTTGCAAGAATAACAGGGATGAGAGAAATTTGTATCAAGCTTTATAATTTACCACAATATCACTTATACAATATTACACAAAAGAATACTCTGTGTACTGCTAAATGACACATGCATACACATGCTGCTGCTGCTGCTAAGTCACTTCAGTCGTGTCCAACTCTGTGCGACCCCAGAGACGGCAGCCCACCAGGCTCCCCCATCCCTGGGATTCTCCAGGTAAGAACACTGGAGTGGGTTGCCATTTTCTTCTCCAATGCATGAAAGTGAAAACTGAAAGTGAAGTCGCTCAGTCGTGTCCAACCCTTCGCGACCCCATGGACTGCAGACACCAGGCTCCTCGGTCCGTGGGATTTTCCAGGCAAGAGTACTGGAGTGGGGTGCCATCGCCTTCTCCAATGAATATATGTACAGTAACACTAAATGCCAGGTTCAAGACAGTGACTACGCTTGGCTGGAGAAGGGAAATGAGAAAGGGAAAAATAAAGAGAGAGCTTTAACTAAATTTATAGTTTTTCCCTGCATTAGCTAAAAGAAGGGTTTATGAATATTCTTAAAAAAAATAAACTATTACACCTTTTAGCATGCTTAAATAAAAGGAAATTCCCATAAATTAAGGGACTTATAAAAATCCATCAACACATATTACTAAATACAGACTGCAAAATAAAATCCGGCATAATTTTTTAAAAGCTCAGTGAATTAGAGGATCAATTTTCCATAAACTGCATAATCAAAAAAAACCACAAAGACATTAAAACAGACAGATAAAATCTGTTTAGAAATAAAAGCTGTTAAAAGATATAGATGCTCAAAACAGGTTAAAAAATACCTCCTTAGACAATTCAGTATCAAATATGGGCCAATAATTCAAAATCACAAAAATGACAAAATAAACTATCATGATCCATGATCAAAAGGAAACAACAAAAACAGACCTGAGAAAACTTTAAATAAAGAATTATTAAGTGCAGATGACAGTATGATAATGTTTGAATTAAAGAACAAAATGATGGCATGGAAAATTTAAGAATCAATTATAATCAAAAAGCCTAGAGAGCTGAAAGAAGTTCAAAATAAATTTTTACAACACTGCCTTCACTGAAATTAAAACACAGAGGATAAGTTACAACAGCAGATCATACAAATTAGAAAGAATTCATACCCTGAAAAGTTATCAAGAGAAATCACTCAGAATATGACACAAATTACAAAACATTAAAAATATATGAGGGATATAGAGACAAGAATGACAGAATAAGAGTATCCAGTGTATGTTTTTATCAAAATTGCAGAAAGAGAAAAGCTGGGAAAAGCAATATTTAAGGAAATAACAACAGAGAATTTACTGGCATTGCTGAAAGACAAAATTTCAGATTCAGAAAGCAAAATGATTCCCAAGTAAGATAAAATGAAAACCACAGCTAAATGAACTGGGGTTAGATTACATAAAATAATGGCAACAACAAGATAGGAAATGAAGAAGAAAGAATAGACACATTGCCTAAAAAGGAATAACAATCAGATTAACAACAAGCTTCTCAAATGAAGAAAGAAAGTAATTATCAAGGCAAAATTCTATAACCATATAAACTATCATTCAAGTCTGAAATAATGATAAGTTAAACAGGGCAAAATTTTCTGGGTGACTTCTTAGAAAAAATAAACTTACGAAAACTAATTCAACAGAAGTAGGAAATATGAATACTGAACCTTCTATAGGTTTCCCTGGTAGCTCGATAAAGCATCTGCCTGCAATGCAGGAAACCTGGGTTCAATCTCTGAGTCGGGAAGATCTCCTGGAGAAAGAAATGGCAACCCGCCCCACAATTCTTGCCTAGAGAATTCCATGGACAGAGCAGTCTGGCAGACTACAGTCCATGGGGCCGCAAAGAGTCGGACACGACTAAGTGACTAATACATACACACACACAAACCTTCCACAGGAATTGAAACAGTAGTTTAAAATTATTTTTAAAAGAACAAAGAAGAGGAGGAGAAAGAAGAGGAAGGAAAGGAGAAAGGGTATGGAAAAGGGGTTATAACAGCAGAAAGACAAAAACACAAAGAAAAAAAAAAACACCAAGGAAAAAGGGAGGGGAGGTAAGATGGATGGGAAGAAAAGTGGCAGGCAGGACTGAAGTGTTCTAAGGAAAATTCCACAAAACTTTTTAAGGCCATTCCAATCTTTTACAAAATCTTTCTAAAAACCAAATTTTAAAGTTTTAATTATTCAAGTGTGTACAATAAATTTCTAGGTACTGCCTTAGCTATCTCTTGCAACATTTGACATACATTATTTATCATTTAGTAAAAATAAAAATAAATCATGATGAAGATGAGTTTGTTGCAGGACTGCAAATATAGTTTAATAGTGGAAATTTCACTACCTGATTAAGATATCAGCAAGATCACATCATATTTAATATAGTTATATATCACACTCGGGGATTCCCAGGTGGTGCTAGTGGTAAAGAATCCTCCACCTGCTAATGCAGGAGACACGAGAGATGTGGGTTTGATCCCTGGGTCAGGAAGATCCCCTGGAGTAGCAAGTGGCAATTCACTCCAGTATTCTTGCCTGGAAAATTCCATGGACAGCGGAGCCTCAAGGGCTACAGTCCATGGGGCTCCAAAGAATTGGACATGACTGAGCACCTATCACACTAAATGGGAAAGTATTAGGGCTCTTTTAAAAATCATGAAAAGATGCCAACTACCACTTCCAATGCTGGAAGCCTAGACAGTGAATTAAAATACAAATAAGAAATAAAAGATACTAAAATTATACACATAGGGTACGATAAAAGAGACAACTGACCATAAACTCACTCACATAAACGTAAGACAAAAAACAGACAAGTTCGATAAAATTTCCGTTCAAGACCAAATACACATTTTTCTGGAACATGAAAACCTAAATTTTAAAAAATGTATATGTATGATATGATCTCATCTTCGTCAGTCCAGAAAATAATGCCTATTATTGACCCAGGTGCAGAAAGCCCTAAGGTGTGCAGCATTATCATGTGGCATCAGCCAATCAGCCAAGGGGAACATATGCCAGTCTGCGACCATTGAGTACATCCACTCTGACCTGCTAGAGAAAAACACTGTTTACAACTGACTGAACCAATCCTTGATCCTCTCAAGAAGACTGTATATAGAAACCTGAACGACCCTAGCCAACCATGAGACTTGAGCTGGGTAAGCTATATGTATGGCTACAGCCCAACTGCAAGTCAGGCAGAAATGCCATGGCCCATGTGATTCATCAGCAGTGGGGTGCCCGAAATCATTATATCATCTGCCATTCACTGTGACCACCTCATCAAGGCCAGCTAAGGGGAGACAAAGATCCATACCAGGCTAAGGACATAAATCAGGAAGAATACACATTCCTGGCAACCATGGCTTGGGCCTCTAGAGGCCTGGATCCAGAATCACTCACTGTATCATTTGGGAAAATCGCATACCCTGGGATTCTTCTGACTGGCACTTACTCCCACGTACCCAACAGTGGTGACCTATGGGACGTCTGCAATGGAAATGGGGGTGCTGGAGCTCTGGATGGCACATTTGGAAGGCCACTGAAGTTCCCCAGGTGACTGGTGTGAAACTGATAGGCATGCTCTCCAGTTACTCCAATGTAACTACTAGTGTCATTTATGCTTATGAGAACATCACAGTCTATTAAAACAAAGAAGCGCCTCACAAAGGAGTCTTAGCTGCCCTAAAGTGATAAACTGTAATATTCAAATAATGTTGCTACAACGCTGATTACAAATAGGCTCAGCTAAAATCCTATTGTGGCAATCATTTCACAACATATGCTCAATCATGCTGTACTCAGATTTATACAGTGATATAAATTATTTCTCCAAAAAAAAGGGGAAAATATGAACAATGTTGATCCCCAAAACAAGGCTTTTTAAATACTTTATAGGACCAATCCATGATAAAACAAATAGTAGCTAAGCAAACTGTCAGTACTTTACACTTAAGTTAATTTTTCTTCTGTAAGCCTTAGAGTGCTGAAGAATTGATGCTTTTGAACTGTGGTGTTGGAGAAGACTCTTGAGAGTCCCCTGGGCTGCAAGGAGATCCAACCAGTCCATCCTGGGGGAGATCAGTCCCGGGTGTTCTTTGGAAGGACTGATGCTAAAGCTGAAACTCCAATACTTTAGCCACCTCATGCGAAGAGTTGACTCTCTGTAAAAGACTCTGATGCTGGGAGGGATTGGGGGCAGGAGGAGAAGGGGACAACATAGGATGAGATGGCTGGATGGCATCACCGACTCAACAGACATGAGTTTGAGTGAACTCTGGGAATTGGTGATGGACAGGGAGGCCTGGTATGCTGTGATTCATGGGGTCGCAAAGAGTCAGACACAACTGAGCCACTGAACTGAACTGAACTGAAGCTTTATCATCTCCTGTCTCAAACAGATAAATGAGTTTAATCATACTATCTATCCTTACTCTGAAAAGGTTACAAAAAATTAGAAGTTCAATAGATGTACAGTAACATTATCTATGATTAAAGATACTGAATGAAAGCATTTTTAATGCTTTAGAAATAAAACTGAAGGAACAATTCTCACCAGGAATAATATAAATTTTCTTTAAGACACTGAACTTCATCTAATGACATAACCGAAAAGAGGACTGAAATAGTCCTAAATTGCTTCTTAAGGCAAGGGAAGAAAAAAGAAATTTCTGACTATTGGCTTTTAGTCAGTTACCATGGGAACTCGGAGATTCCTTTTTTTTTTTTTCTTTAAGTTTTCTCTTAAAAGCCACTAAAAGAAAAAATATTGATGGTTTCTGTTCTGTTTAGAGACAATGACTAGGATAATTAATATTACGGTAGCAGCTTGTATCACTAGGATTTCCTTCTAACTCCTTCTCTTTTAACACAGCACTCCATTTTCCCACAACTTAGATGTTAGGAGACAATCAAAAATCAAAATACAGGTGATAATAGTTGAATATTTAAAACGAAGGAATAAAGCAGGGAATATTCAGGAAGTACAATTAATTCAGACTGAGGATAGGATTAAGGGAAGAAAGAGGAGATGACAACAGGAGAAATAATGCAGGAGCTTGTGCCAAGCGGGAAGAAATAAGGATCTTGAGTGCTGCTAAGAAAGATCAATCCTGGGACTTCCCCGGTGGTCCAGGGGCTAACACTCCATGCTCCTGATGTAGCAGGGACGTGTTTGATCCCTGGTCAGGGAACTAGATCCCACATGCTGCAACTAAGAGTTTGCATGCTGCAACTAAAGATCCCAGTGCACCTATTAAATAAATAAAAAATCAATACTCTTCTGATTCCGTCTACTCAGTACTTGACACTTTGGGAAAGGCACTTGATCCTTCTGAGTGTCAGTAAAATACCTACTTCCCTGCATTGTTTTGGGCTTCACAGCTGGCACAGTGGTAAAGAACCCAATGCCAGTGCAGGACACTCAAAGAGACGTGGGTTTGATCCCTGGGTCAGGAAGATACCCTAGAATAGGAAATGGCAACCCACTCCAGTATTCTTGCCTGGAAATTCCCATGGCAGAGGAAACTGGTGGGCTATAGTCCATGGGGCCGCCAAGAGTTGGACACGACTGAGCACAGTGTTGTTTTGAGGCTTAAGTCAGATAATGGAAAGGACGTATAGGACAGTTTGCTCAACAAATAATTACTGAGTACCTTTATGGGATACAACAGTGAAGCAAACAGATAATTTTGGTGTTCATGGAGTTCACATTCAGGAGGACCAAATAAATACTGATTTTCAATCAGAGAAGGCAAAGAAATCCACATATACACTTGTATATATAATAAATTCCCAAGATTTAATTCTCCTTTCTCTTGCAAAGTCTCATCCTTCAAATAAGATAACTAATTAAACACACACAAATTCCATCACTGGGCGCTGACTAGTACTTGATATTCTCTATGTATGACCATAAAAATATAACAATGCAGACAGTACTATCATTGTTTGGCATTTTATGTGTGATCTAAAGGTTTTAATATGGGATACTTTTACTTTTAAAAAACAATTCCAGCACAGTTACATTCTGAAACAGTAGCCCTAATATAACTATTCCAAATAATCTGTCCATATTTTAAACCCCTTTCTAAAATCCTAGGGAAATACTTTAAAATAGGCATCTCTAGTAAGTTAACATAAATTACAAAATAAAACACACATGCTGAAGCAGTGGTTCTTAAATATTTTGGGTTATCACAGTTTGGAAGGTATGACTGGTACCTAGTTGGTAGAGACCAGGGATGCTGCAAAACATACTAAATTGCATGAGACACTCCCCAGCAATAAAAATTACCTGGTCCAAAATGTCCACAGAACCACTGCCAAAAATTATTTTGCTCTAAAAGAACACTGAAGGTTAGTAAATTATTTACTGACAGAATCTCTGTGCTGCAGTATGTTATCAGATTAGTCACAATGATAAGAGAGACATTATTTAGTGAAATCCCATAGGAAATATTGTCAACACAGAACAGGAAGCTAAAGATCACTGAGAAAACTTAATGGTCAAATTTAATATAATCCACTACAGCTGATGGCTCAAAAAGAAATACATGGCTTCAAAACTTAAACTGGCAGTAACACCGCAAAAAGATCAATTTTATTTATAATCTGGAACTAACAGGGTTTTTCCCCTTAATGCAGATGGATTTCCTTGAACCACTAACAACATGCATTGGATATCAAAGCAAAAAATGTAGACATAAAATTTATATCAGCATTCCCTAAGGTGATTTTGTCAAGCAAGCAAGAAATATAGATCACACTGTTCCTTAAAAATATATCCTTTCAAAATTAGTCATTCATTTTACTAGTAGTATAGAATCTAATTACAGTAGCTGCTTAAGTAGTATTTATTAAAATGAATGATATTTAAAACAATATGCCCCAAACTAAATTACAGGGTTTAGAACGCTCAAAAATGTCAAAAGATTGAAATTTTCACTCAATATGTTTCACATAAAACTGGTAAGATAATACTGCCCAAGGAGAAAAGCCCTATAATCCAAGAACAGCCTAACTGAATGAAAATTTAGAAGTCATCCCAAGCTAAACTTCTCAAAGGAGGATTTTTCCTCCTAATTATATACCTAATTAAAGGTGAGCATTCTTTGGCATTGCCTTTCTTTGGGATTAGAATGAAAACTGACCTTTTCCAGTCCTGTGGCCACTGCTGAGTTTTCCAAATTTGCTGGCATATTGAGGGCAGCACTTTCACAGCGTCATCTTTCAGGATTTGAAATAGCTCAACTGGAATTCCATCACCTCCACTAGCTTTGTTCATAGTGATGCTTTCTAAGGCCCACTTGACTTCACATTCCAGGATGTCTGGCTCTAGGTCAGTGATCACACCATCGTGATTATCTGGGTCGTGAAGATCTTTTTTGTACAGTTCTTCAGTGTATCCTTGCCACCTCTTCTTAATATCTTCTGCTTCTGTTAGGTCCATACCATTTCTGTCCTTTATCGAGCCCATCTTTGCATGAAATGCTCCCTTGGTATCTCGAATTTTCTTGAAGAAATCTCTAGTCTTTCCCATTCTGTTTCCCTCTATTTCTTTGCATTGATCGCTGAGAAAGGCTTTCTAATCTCTTCTTGCTATTGTAAAGAGACATTACTTTGCCAACAAAGGTCCGTCTAGTCAAGGCTATGGTTTTTCCTATAGTCATGTATGGATGTGAGAGTTGGACTGTGAAGAAAGAGGAGCGCCGAAGAATTGATGCTTTTGAACTGTGGCATTGGAGAAGACTCTTCAGAGTCCCTTGGACTGCAAGGAGATCCAACCAGTCCATTCTAAAGGAGATCAGCCCTGGGATTTCTTTGGAAGGAATGATGCTAAAGCTGAAACTCAAGTACTTTGGCCACCTCATGCAAAGAGTTGACTCATTGGAAAAGACTCTGATGCTGGGAGGGATTGGGGGCAGGAGAAGGGGACCACAGAGGATGAGATGGCTGGATGGCTGAATGGCATCACTGACTCGACGGACGTGAGTTTGAATGAACTCTGGGAGTTGGTGATGGACAGGGAGGCCTGGCGTGCTGCAATTCATGGGGTTGCAAAGAGTCGGACATGACTGAGCTACTGAACTGAACTAAAGGTGAGCCATTCTTAAAATTCTCTTCTCTAGATAGCTCAAAGATGATGTTGGCTACATTTTTTTAGCAAGATCTGAAAACTGGAAGTGAAGCGGCAGCCATGTATTCTTCACACTCAGAAGGTGATACTGTTATTCATGCATGTTGTTGCTTATCTGCTGGCTCATCGATTTGGCACAGGCAGCAGCTGCCCCTTAACCCCAGCTTTTACCAAACCTCCTCTTTCAACTTCTCTGACTCCTGGGCCAGGAGCATTATTCATTGTGAGCTACGAGAAGAAGGATATAATATTCTCTCACAAGATAACTATATTCATGAAACTAGGAAAGAGTGCGAGGGCAGCTTCCAGTTATCCTCACAGGTTCCCTTTTGTCCTTGCTTCCCTTTACTTCATGTCAACATTCCCTTATTGATTTTCTGCCTTGATGACTTCGGGTAACAGCACCAAACATAGAACGACCAACTCCCACAAACTGTTTAAACAGCTCCCAAAACTGAGTATGGAGAAGTCTTTATAATAAATCCTTCAAATGTGTATCTCCTAGTGGTCTGCTTCTCTGATTAAACCTTGACTAACAGAGGATTTCTGCAAGGTGCCCTTTATGTTGTTCAAGCATATTCAATCACAGTATAAGTCCAGGAAAATAAGATGTATAAAACTCCTAAGAAACATTAACCATTTGGATAGTAAATTTTAAAATATCTTGAGATACAAGTAGAACTCATAAAATATGTGAGGAAGCAAGAAGCTACTGAAACAGAATTTGCAAAATATTTTAAATATAGGTAGCAAATTAGCAATCTGTTAGGGTAGGGGAGAGAGAAAACACATAAACGTTGCATGCCACAGGATACAGGATGCAAGCAGTGTGGACTGTCCCACTTACATTTTGACCTATGCATGCTGACTGACTTATGTTTTGAGAAGCCTTTTGCTTCTCATTTGTGTTCTAATTAATCTTGACAGTGTTCTGATGCAATATTTTACCTTTATTTGACTTGTAACCTGCTTTACAGACTTTATTGAATATTTAGAACAAAGTAAATAGGTGTGCAAGGACTTTGTTAACCTGATGTTTTAAGAAAAGACAACTACACACTGTAAGACCTCACTTAAAAAAGTCTAACCACCAAGTTTGTTTTTTTAAGATGCTCAATATGGTTCTTCTATATTGAGAAAATCTGAAAAAAACTTGGTATTTTGATTTTTTTATTTCTTCCAAGGATCTATTACTATTAGAGAAGACATAATTTATGAGCTGATATTTAGAACATATTTATATCAACTCCCTCTTGATTTACGTGAAGTTTAACATTTATTAGGATGGACAGAATCAAAGTAGAGAAGTTGAATACTGATATTGTGCCGTAGCAGGGGACATACACAAAAAGTCAATACCACTTAAGAGCTTTTAATACAATCTGGAAATGAGTAATTTCATTCAAGATATTTAAGGGAGTGAAACAAATGATTTATATAGGTATTACACCCTGAAGAGGATGCTGTTGGCTCCTCTCCAGCGGCCACGCTTCTCTTCCTTCTGAAAAGAATCCCAAACTTTATGCAAGAACCCGGAAATGAATGCTACCTCCACTTTAGGTCTAAGCTTGTCACGGCCATTCCATCCCGCTTTACAGGTTTTGAAGAACCTGAACTAAAGCTGATCAACACATGGTATTCCATGGCAATTACTGGTTTAAATGTGGGCATGTGGCTGAAGTCAACCCAATCACATTGAATGAAAGAAGAGGGTTTTATTCCACAGGGGGGTAAAAAAGTATCTGACTGTCTATCTAGCACAAGTATAACATTAATTTAAATTAACAGAAGTTTCTTATATTCAAGGTAATGGTTCTTGGAATTTAAAAAGAATTAAAATTTTGTAAAAAATAAAAAAAGGATTGAATCTACTAAACAGAAACCTGTCTTCAAAGTATGAGACATTTCAAATTTGAGAAAATAATACTTTTCAAAACTATGGATATAGTTAATACATTAAGGCTGAATAATCCACTAGTGCAATTTCCATCTTGAAAGAAAAATCCCAGTATTTTCATTTAGTCACTGATTCAAACTGAACTGGGCTGACTCAATTTCACACTGCTACTGTTTTTACCCATTTATGTTGGTTATAATGCTGTATTTCTTATCAAACACCACCAATTATGATATACTATTATTTCATACATCCATAGAGCTGAAGCACCCCAGGAGTACATCTTTGTATAAGACTTAAGATAAAATAAACCCTCTTAGTTTATAGAAAAAGCAATAAAGCTCATGAAATAGCCTTTACTCTGAGTGAAGGGTAGGGGACACAATCTCTGGAAAAAATTTAAACCACAAAACAATACTCACACTGTGAAGACAGTCTGAGTTTATACTAACAATGAAATTCAAACATCACCTAAGAAATAACTAATATAAAGTGGTCTCAGGTTGATCATGTCTGAGATGACTGGAAGATGCAAAAACAAACTCCCTTTATAGGAACTAGACTTCAACTGAGAACAAGGGTAAAAATAAAAGACCACTTATTTTAAGAAATGCTAAAATCTGGGGGAGCGGGGGGAGGGGAACTCAAAAGTAACTCAAAATTGATGAATTATGATATGAATTCTGTATGATAAATGATACATCTGTAACAGACAAATACATGAAATTTAATTACAAATATGGGGGCCTATGCAAATACTTTCAGTTACTGCAACATGTAGCTTTAAATCTGGCTGCTGATGAAGTCATTCTCACCATCTATTTTCAGCAAAATAACCATTTCAAAATAGATGAATTTCTAACATGCATTCACTCGAGTCTCCTTTTTAACCATCTTGAACTAACATATGGCTAAAAGCAGCTGAGTTTTATCCTACATGTTCTTCTCTTTGTAACTATAAGATTCTGGCCAACGAAGAGTGAAATGTTAGGCATCTATTTGTATATAATTTAACTGTATTATATTTTCTAGATATTCTCTAATCAGAATTTATTTCTTATTAGAAAATTTTAATTCCAAGTTCATTTTCAACTCTTACAAGTAATACCTTGGTTTGTCAAACTGAAAATTTCCACTTTAAGCAAAATCATTTTCCCAGACGAATCTGCTTTCAACCAACTGGGTAGGAAGAAATTCTGCCTTATTCCTAATTATTTAAGCTTTTCATAAACTACTTACTTACTCAACAACTGGAAACATTCACATATCAGAGAAGACACAGTCTTTGCTCTCATGAAGTTTAGAAGCAAACTGAAAACAGGTTATACGTCTCAAAGCTTATATGTGAATAACACAAGTTTATTCACTCAGTATATATACTGAGTACTTGTTGTATATATATCATGGAACATTTAAGTGTTTTTAACCAGGATTTCTCATCTGAACCATAAAAGACATAAAATTATTTGAGACATTATCTTCTCAGTACTTCCAGGTATGATACACAGATGCACAGAAGGGAATCCAGTAGAGAATAGATGAAAAGGAAAGATGATGACTAAGATATATTTTTTCTTTCAATAAAATTAGTGGAAAAGATAAGTAACCCAATCATTAAAGTACACTATAGGAACATGGGAGAACAGTCCCCAAAACCATTTCCTATGGGCAACATGTAATTTAATGAGGGGGAAATATCCTAAGGAAAAAAGATTATTTTCTTTGAAATAGAAAAGACCTTTAAACAAATGTGTAATTTAACTATTTGGAAGGTAGACACAAAAGGATAATATAAAAGTACCATAAGAACGACAGGCACTTGTATAAAGATCACCCCAGAAAAACAGGCTGATAACTTGAAAGTTGAGACACCATGTCCTACCAAAAGTGGTCTTTTTTCTACGAGGAACTAACATCTTGACTAAGGTCCTTGTCAATCATTTAAAATAATGCTCTTAAGAGAACATGATCATAACTTTCCCGAGATATCAGATTTATGTTGATTGAGATTTTAACCTAAACCATACATAAACAGGTTAGAATTACTCTGCTATAACTATTCTTAGCAATAAATTTTACAAAACTGCCTTTGAAAAGTAGACTGAAATGTCAATACCTTTTAGCCCACAGAGTTATATTTTGAAGAAAAACTGAGGCATAAAATTAAACTGGCTTGTTTCACTATGTTAGATAGTACGTGAGCAGTTGAAAAGGTTGAAACAATGCATTTCACCGGATAGCCATCAAGGAATCACTGTGTGGTTTTCAAGTGATAAAATCAGTTGACAATTTATGTAGAATGAATGAAAGAAGCAAAATTAGAAAGAAAACAAACTATCCAAACTGTTCTGTGATTAATGCTGCCAATCTAGTTTAAATTATGGAAAATAAGAATAAAAAGCAAGGTAAAGTTGAAAGAATCTTAAAGACAAAGAACCCTTAAGACCTGTTGACTAACCCAATAAACAGCAAAGAAGAGCACAGATTAAAATGTTATTAGGCTTTTGACAGTAACAATACCGGTTTACATATTCAGAACCTAAATGAAAATACGGATGGTTACTAAAACCTCAGGTTTTACCTAAAAGATATCTTAATAGTTTATCCAGTGGGAGGAAAAGGCATTTCAATTAAAAGTATTAAAACATAAAAAACAATTATTTTAAAAATCCTTCTAATCTCTGCAACTAAAAATAACCCTATGAAGCTGATTAAAGTAACAAATCTGAAAAGTTCCCCTCAACCAATAAACAATCATTTCTCTCCTTTAGAATACATGATTCAAGGTATCTGCATACAACAAGTGCTCTATTACTTGAAGTGCAATCACAAAAATTTTGAAAATACATTTTAAGATTAATATCCTGTTTGCTGAACCCAGGGTAAGCAAGGCGAGCTGGGGAAGCTGGAAGAAACTCAAGGGGCTGTAGGAACTGCAAACACACTTATTCTCACCTGACTGGCAGCAAAAGTAGCAGCAGACACACTATATTCTTTCCTCTGGTGGTTGACCCAGCAATCACAGCCGTTAACGCAGCCTCACCACCATAATGCAGCCATACACAAAACAACACAGCATTCCTTCAGGACTTTTCCAGGTGGAGCTTGTATATGCTTACACAACAAAAGTAGCCTGTGGCCAAGCGAGTACTTTGTGACGTGCATGCGCAGTGCTGTAAGTACATGTGAAAGTCACTCAGTCCTGTCCAACTCTTTGTGACCCCACCACGGACTGTCACTCCATGGAATTCTCCAGGCGAGAATATCGGAGTGGTTAGTCTTTTCCTTCTCCAGGGGATCTTCCAACCCCAGGGAATTATTATAAGTACATAATCATTCAAAAAACATGGGGCAAGAGAGCCTAACCACACCATCTGGCTAATTTGCTCTTTCCCTACAGCAGCTAAACATGAGTCTTTAAAAATTTCTTAGCAGCGGAATTCTTTACTCAAACAAAATCTTAAATAGTAGTCCAACAAACTAATCAGAAAAAAATCAGTTACTTTTATAGATACAGGTCTAGAGCCTTACCCAATGTCAACTCTAAGAAATCTTGGACTCTGTAGAGTGCAAGTTTAAAATAAAATTAAATGGAAAAGAAAACACTATATATCACTTTGTCCAGTGGAATAAAATCTACACAAAACTAAAATCAAAATAGTTATCTTATTGACAGATTGAGATATACAAGTGAAATAAGCAGCCCTTGAAAGCTGAATGGACTAAAAAGGCTAATATTTGGTTAGAGGAAATAAAAGTACTCAGTAATTATTTACTTCAATACTTTGAGAAAATGAAAATTATCATGAGAGATTGCACTTGCTTAACTTTAATTACTTTCCCATGTTCATTCCACTGCTTGGCTTCTAAATCTAAATTTCAGAAAGAGTTTGATCAACTGCTGAGTTAAAAAGCTCTCCTACTGCTTTTATCTTTGAGTAAAGCTACCGTCTCCAAAGACCTCCCCCAAGAATCATGGGCTATGAACTATAGGAGGGCTCACGCCTAGTTGCTGGTGTCTCAGCCTGCATTCATTACTTCACCCCATTAACATTCCATGCTGGGAGTCCTTTGCTAGTTTTATGAGGCGAAACCACAAAATGTCAGGTTAACAAAATCCTCACACAGTAATTTCACCTTAAAATACTGCCTGTCAAGCACTTGCTTCCAAGATATTCAATAAATCACTAACTCTATAAAGCAGGTTGCTAGTCAAATAAAGGTAAAATTTGCATCAGAGTACAATAAAGACTAATCAAAACACAAGCTGATTATTTAGAACTAAAACCTTTGGGGAAAAGAGAGTCGAGCAGTGTGATTCAAGTGTACTTGAATCATATTGGTAACCTCAGTTTTTAATTGTGTTTATAGTTACACAGATATACTTGCCTCTCTATTATAACCAATTTCCAATCATTCAGATACCTGATTTCAGAAACTCTGATAGGCAGTAGAGAGTTTTGGAGACATGAACATGTTGGGTCCATTCCTGGTTCGCCACTTGTTAACTATGTGTCTTATCTCCTTAAATCTTGTTTTTTCCATGTACACATGAAGAAAATAATTTTCTTCATTGATTTATTCTGATTTAAAAAGATGTCAGGTAAAAGCACTAAGCATAGCCTATAATAGCCATAATAACATGTTTAATAATGGTAATAACAGTAAATGTTCATATTTGTTAGTTTTCTGCCCTCTATCCGCTGCAGAGATGAAAATTGCCAACTTAAGTGAGAGTTACTGTTCAATTTCTCTACAAGCTCTGAGGATACCATAACGAAGAGATCTTATCTCTGCATGTGCAGTCATGGAGTCAAGAAAGTCACAAAGGGAAAAAGAAAGTGAAAGGAAGACTTTTAGGCATACATGTAAGTGAAAATACACCCATAAACACATATGTCTACACTCCTTTCTCCTTCATTCAACAGGAATGAGACAATATAAACTGGCTAACCCCTGTGCACCCACCCTCTAAGATGATGATCCCTGTCATTGCTAGTATGTGGCTGTCATGACAACTATAATATTAAACCCTGTTGGATAGCAAACTTCAAAGCAAGTATCTTTAAGCAGAACAGCCTAGGCTTAAATAAATCTTTACACTCTCTGGATGACCAAGATACAGACTCTTTACAGTGGACTTTGGTTTGAGACCGCCAAAATGGACACAAATTAATCCCAGTGAAATTTGAAACCTACATTCTATTCTGGGTTGAAATTAATTGCCTGACAGCTCCCTCATTAAATATTTATTAGACAACTATTAACTACCAGGCGTTACAGCTTTCTCAGAACTATCATCAGGATCTAGAAAGGATGACCACTTTTTCAAGTCTGAAACTGTTTCTACCAAGAAAATGAGTAGAAAAGGCGAAGTATGATTATACTCAAACCATATAATGAGTACCTGTATAGTCTAGGGAACTGACATGAAAGCAGGTAAAATTCACACTGTCCAACACTAATCTCCCAAAGGAAAGTAATTCACACTCTGATTCTGTTCTATACATAACAGATAAAAATTATTCTAATGCTAATGACCTTTGTAAATATAAAGTGAAGAGGATAACATACATCAGTGAACTATCAATGAATTATGGCAAAAATATTTAAGAACCATCACTGCATGATTTTCACATGTTCTCCTTACTATCCTAGTAATAAATATTATTTCTTTTCTTTGAACCCATTTCAATTTCTTCAACTCCCTTTGTAAATGCACATAACAAAACAGAATAGGAACCAACATAGGACTGTTGCAATAGCTAACTCCTTGCATATACTTTCCACTTCCAATAATAAAAGACAAATCCTTGCCACTGACATGTGGATTACGTTCTTATTAAATTCTTAATACAAAAGTTAAATGAGCATTCATGTTCTCAATCGCATAAGCAAAATAAATCTAAAAGAAAATTGGTTAATATTAATAATTCAGATTAAACACTATAATCACTGTTCACAGTAGACTCGTATGATCAAAAACCAAAATCAATCCTCAAATTAAAATTTTACTTCTATTTTCCTCTAATGTTCTTTTAAGATTCTGATCAATTCAGCTGCTCAGTCATGTCCAACTCTTTGCGACCACATGAAACGCAGCACACTAGGCCTCCCAGTCCATCACCAACTCCCTAAACCCATGTGCATCGAGTCGGTGATGCCATCCAACCATCTCATCCTCTGTCATCCCCTTCTCCTCCTGCCCTCAATCTTTCCCAGCATCAGGGTCTTTTAAAATGAGTCAGCTCTTCACATCAGGTGGTCAAAGTATTGGAGTTTCAGCTTCAACATCAGTCCTTCCAATGAACATGCAGGACTGATCTTTAGGATGGACTGGTTGGATCTCCTTGCAGTCCAAGGGACTCTCAAGAGTCTTCTCCAACACCACAGTTCAAAAGCATCAATTCTTCAGCACTCAGCTTTCTTCACAGTCCAACTCTCACATCCGTACATGCTGCTGCTGCTAAGTCACTTCAGTCGTGTCCGACTCTGTGCAACCCCATAGACGGCAGCCCACCAGGCCTCACCGTCCCTGGGATTCTCCAGGCAAGAACACTGGAGTGGGTTGCCATTTCCTCCTCCAATGCATGAAAGTGAAAAGTCAAAGTGAAGTCGCTCAGTCGAGTCCGACTCTTAGCAACCCCATGGACTGCAGCCTACCAGGCTCCTCCGTCCATGGGGATTTTCCAGGCAAGAGTATTGGAGTGGGGTGCTATCGCCTTCTCCCTCCATACATGACTACTGAAGAAACCATAGCCTTGACTAGACGGACCTTTGTTGGCAAAGGAATGTCTCTGCTTTTTAAGACGCTGTCTAGGTTGGTCATAACTTTCCTTCCAAGTAAGTGTCTTTTAATTTCATAGCTGCAATCACCATCTGCAGTGATTTTGGAGCCCAGAAAAATAAAGTCAGCCTCTGTTTCCACTCTTTCCCCATCTATTTGCCATGAAGTCATGGGAGCAGATGCCATGATCTTCGTTTTCTGAATGTTGAGCTTTAAGCCAACTTTTTCACTCTCCTCTTTCACTTTCATCAAGAGGCTCTTCAGTTTTTCTTTACTTTCTGCCTGCCATAAGGGTGGTGTTATCTGCATATCTGAGGTTATTGATATTTGTCCCGGCAATCTTGATTTCAGCTTGTACTTCCTCCAGCCCAGCATTTCTCGTGATGTACTCTGCATATAAGTTAAATAAGCAGGGTGACAATATACAGCCTTGATGTACTCCTTTTCCTATTTGGAACCGGTCTGCTGTTATATGTCCAGTTCATATTTTTTAATATGCAAATTTACATTTGTACATCTAATACAACATAAAGAGAGGCAGCATAATCTTGGGTCTCCCAAATCTCAGAAAACATTATTGTTTTTGTTCAGTTGCAGCTGCTAAGTTGTATTTGACTCTTTGTGACCTCGTGAACTGCAGCACACCAGGCTTCCCTGTCCTTCACTATCTCTCAGAGTTGGCTCAAAGGCATGTCCACTGAGTTGGTGAGCTATCCAGAAAATATTAGTGATCTAGTAAAACCCTATATCTAATAATTTAATTTAATTTTACTAATAACTGAATACATTTTAATAGAGCCTTATATATTTTAGTGATGTAGAGATCTCAAGTATCTCACCTAAAAAGATGGCTCTTCTGCTCCACACTCTTAGTAAAAACCAGTCAATAACAAAGAGCTCTAAGAAAAGAACAAAGTCACAAAGTCAAAAGCAAGAAAACCAAAACTCGAGGATCTCATCAAAATGATACAATTAAAGGAGAACACAGTCTTTGGACACAGGCAAATACAGAACACAATAAAACCAGGGCCGAACACCTGAGAAAAGCCTGTTTGGCTTCCAACAACAATTGTGTCACAGAAGACAAAAAAAAGCCTTCCTAGAAATTTACAATTTGATCAGTAATTCTAAGAACATGAAAGTCCCACCTTCTTTCTTGCATATATAAAAGGTATCTATGAAGTCTACAAACCCTATGTTCCAAAGAAATAGAAATGAGATTGAATAAATTATTTATTATGACTAGGTCTTAATCAACTGGATATCTCATATCACATTCCTTGTACAGCAGAACTTAAATAAATGGTCCAGTAAGCTTATTAAGAAAAAAAAAATGTTATTTGGAAGTAAACTGAACTATAAATAATATTCAAATGTAAATTTAAAATTATTCAACACAGCACCAGAAAGGAATAAAAAGCTCATCTGATATAAGTGTGATAACAGAACAAATTAAACAAATTTTAAACTTTTTACAGGAAAAAGAAATGGTCATTACCCAATATCGTTATACACCTTAATTATTTAAGCAGAGTTATAAAATTGTGCATAAAAGAATCTTCAGATTTTAAAATAGCCTATAACCATCTGAACCAATCTGAATTTAATCAGATAAGTTTTCCATAATTTACAGCATGCTCCATGCTTAGAATTTGATAACAGAATCTCGAACTGGCAATAGTTACTCTTTGTGTGGAAGTAACTGAATGTTTAAAGACAAATGGTTAAAACCAACAAATATAAAACATTTGTTTAGTTGTATAGATTTAAGCTCTCACTGGCTCAGAACCAAACTTAAATTCTGAGTAACTAAAGGTCAAGGGTAAGCTTATTTGCAAATCAGCAGTGCTGACTGAAAGGTGACCTGGAGGAATAAAATGAAAACAGAAAAATTTACTTTTTTTTCATGCTGTAAACACCAAAGCACGGTGACTATTTAAAAAAGTCATATTCATAATGATCATCATATATTTGGGGGAGTTAAAATTGTTTAACAAACATTTAAGGAGAGCTTCAATCCTCATAAGGTTCACCATTTTATAAAGTGTAGAACCGCATTTACAAATTAAATGCTTCCTCTCTTAAATAAATTGTATGGCAATTTTAAAAGGAAGACAAGGGTCCCTTCTAACATTTTTCTTTTAGTAAATGCTTCATTTTATATTATGGTGAACAGATGCGTGTATAGGGTGCAGGGAAAAGGTATGACCGCCCCGGGCTCCGGGCAGGGACTAGTAGCCTCCATAGTCCTTTATGAGCTCGTAAACAGTTTGAATAATCATCAGGAAGACAGTGGACAAAATGATGATGTGGACGATAATCAGGAGGAGGCCCAGGATCAGGATGCAGATGCTCAGGCACTTGGCAGTGAAGTCATAGCTCTAGGCCCCAATGATGTTGCCCACCACCTTCTGGTCGCTAGACTTCAAGGACTGGATGAATGCCATGAAGCCCAAGCAGCACCAGTTCATGAAGATTGTGTTGAACAGGGATCAGACGATGTGGTCAGGCACGAAGGCCTCACTGCAGATGTTGATCACTGTGGTCGTCACAAGCACTGGGCTCTGGGAAGCCTCCAGCACGGCCACCTCATTCTCCTCCTTGAGCATCTTACAGGCTGGGGGGACCATGCTGTGGGCACCAGCGGAAAAGGGCTGGGACATGAGGTTCATGGTGGGGATGGAGCAACTGTGGTCCAGATGCCCACTTACGACATTTTCAATGTAATTAGTCTCATTAAAATAGCCAGAAGTAACTATTCAATTGCAGTCTGTTAGTAAATGGTTTCGGAGAAGGCAATGGCACCCCACTCCAGTACTCTTGCCTGGAAAATCCCATGGACGGAGGAGCCTGGTGGGCTGCAATCCATGGGGTCACTAAGAGTCGGACATGACTGAGCGATTTCACTTTCACTTTTCATCTTCATGCATTGGAGAATGAAATGGCAACCCACTCCAGTGTTCTTGCCTGGAGAATCCCAGGGACGGGGGAGCCTCGTGGGCTGCCGTCTGTGGGGTCGCACGTAGTTGGAGACGACTAAAGCGACTCAGCAGCAGCAGTAAATGGTTTGAACTGATCGAGATGAAAGATAAACAAGTCAAATAACTGGACAAAGTTACAAAATATTTACTGAGAAAATAAAATGTGTAAACTTCAAATAGTCATAATGACAGGAAGAAAAAAGATAAAAATGCGAAATTATTGATGCTATATTTTAAGAATCTGTGTAACAAAGAACAGGATTACAAGGAGCTAAAAGTCCTTACCCTCTCACCGCATCTCCCACTAACACTTTGACATTAGCAAAACAACATAAATAAAAAAAATTAGTATTCTGGAAAATTAATATGCTTACTGAGATAGACTTATCGTATAGGTCTCTTTCAAACAGAAAGCAAACCACTGCATTTCTAATTTAATACTCTCTTGGAAACCAGAGGCTATAATCCAAAGAGCTAGCATTCTCAACTAAAATTCACAAAGACCCAAAACAAAAGAGTAGAGACACACATGATAGCCCTCAGTTCAGTTCAGTCGCTCAATCGTGTCCGACTCTTTGCGACCCCATGAATCACAGCACACCAGGCCTCCCTGTCCATCACCAACCTCCGGAGTTCACTCAAACTCATGTCCATCAAGTTGGTGATGCCATCCAGCCATCTCATTCTCTGTCGTCCTGCCCCCAATCCCCCCCAGCATCAGTCTTTTCCAATGAGTCAACCCTTCGCATGAGGTGGCCAAAGTACTGGAGTTTCAGCTTTAGCATCATTCCTTCCAAAGAACACCCAGGGCTGATCTTCAGAATAGATGGGTTGGATCTCCTTGCAGTCCAAGGGACTCTCAAGAGTCTTCTCCAACATCACAGTTCAAAAGCATCAATTCTTCAGCGCTCAGCTTTCTTCACAGTCCAAGTCTCACATCCATACATGACAACAGGAAAAACCATAGCCTTGACTAGACAAACCTTTGTTGGCAAAGGAATGTCTCTGCTTTTGAAAATGCTCTCTATGTTGGTCATGACTTTCCTTCCAAGGTAAGAGTCTTTTAATTTCATGGCTGCAGTCACCATCTGCAGTGATTTTGGAGCCCAAAAAAATAAAGTCTGACACTGTTTCCACCGTTTCCCCATCTATTTCCCATGAAGTGATGGGACCAGATGCCATGTTCTTCGTTTTCTGAATGTTGAGCTTTAAGCCAACTTTTTCACTCTCCACTTTCACTTTCATCAAGAGGCTTTTGAGTTCCTCTTCACTTTCTGCCATAAGGGTGGTGTCATCTGCATATCTGAGGTTATTGATATTTCTCCCGGCAATCTTGATTCCAGCTTGTGCTTCCTCCAGCCCAGCGTTTCTCATGATGTACTCTGCATAGAAGTTAAATAAGCAGGGTGACAATATACAGCCTTGACATACTCCTTTTCCTATTTGGAACCAGTCTGTTGTTCCATGTCCAGTTCTAACTGTTGCTTCCTGACCTGCATACAGATTTCTCAGGAGGCAGGTCAGGTGGTCTGGTATTCCCATCTCTTTCAGAATTTTCCACAGTTTATTGTGATCCACACAGTCAAAGGCTTTGGCAAAGTCAATAAAGCAGAAATAGATGTTTTTCTGGAACTCTCTTGCTTTTTCCATGATAGCCCTAGGGTCTATTATAAGCCACCCCTCCCTCACATGTTTTTAATACTGGAATACAGTGTGACATATAAGAGTTAAATAATAAGAGTAAGCAAATATTTATTAAATGCCTCCTAGTATTGGCATTATTCCAATATTTTGGCCAACTGATGTGAAAAACCGACTCATTGGAAAAGACCCTGAGGCTGGGAACGATATAAGGTGGGAGGAGAAGGGGACGACAGAGGATGAGAATGCTGGATGGCATGACCAATGCAATGGACATGAGTTTGAGCAGGCTCCGGGAGTTGGTGATGGACAGGGAAGCCTAGTGTGCTGCAGTCCATGGGGTCGCAAGGAGTTGGACACGACAGAGTGACTGAATTGACTGACTAGTATTGGAAAGTAACGTGCTAAGTCAGACAGAAACAGTCCCATCCCACATGAAGCACAGGTCAGGTACCTAAAATATATTGTTTTATCCACTTAATAACTCCATAAGATATTATCTTCCCAGTATTTTAGAAAGGGATCTGAGACTATAAGAGGTTAACTAACTGGCCCAAAAAACAAAGTCCAAAGAAGAAGGATTTAGAATGAAATCCAAGGCTGTGACTTCCACCTGTAACCCATGATCTTTGTTCCATATTCAGTAGATTCATTATGAGGGTTGTGGAAAAGCCGGCTAAAAACTCAAAAAAAATAAAAAATAAAAAAACTAATATCAAAGCATCCAGTCCCACCACTTCAAGGGAAACAAAAGGGGAAAAGATGGAAGTTGTGACAGATTTCTTCCTTTAGGGTTCTAAAATCACTGCAGAAGGTGACTGCAGTCATGAAATTTAAAGATGCTTGCTTCTTGGCAGGGAAGCTATGACAAACCCAGACAGTGTCTTAAAAAGCAAAGACATCACTTTACCAACAAAGGTCTGTCTAGTCAAAGCTATAGTTTTTCTAGTAGTCATGTATGGATGTGAGAGTTGGACCATAAAGAAGGCAGAGTGCCAAAGAACTGATGCTTCTGAACTGTGGTGCTGGAAGGGAGTCCCTTGGACAGAAAGGAGATCTAATCAGTCAATCTTAAAAGAAATAAACCCTGAAGATTTATTGGAAGGACTGATAGCTGAAGCTCTTATACTTCGGCCACCTGATGCTAACAGCCCAATCATTGGAAAAGACCCTGATGCTGAGAAAGATTGAAGGCAGAAGGAGAAGAGGGTGACAGAGGATGAGATGGTTGGATGGCATCATGGATTCAATGGACATGAACTTGGGGAAATGCCCAGAGATGGTAAAGGACATGGTGGCCTGGCATGCTACAGCACACAGGGTCACAAAGAGTTGGATACACCTAGTAACTCAGAGGTAAAGCATCTGCAATGCAGAAGACCTGGGTTCGATCCCTGGGTTGGGAAGGTCCGCTGGAGGAAGAAATGGCAGCCCACTCCAGTATTCTTGCCTGGAAAATCCCATGGACGACGGAGCCTGATAGGCTACCGTCCGTGGGGTTGCAAAGAGTCAGACACGACTGAGTGACTTCACTTTCAGTAACTGAACAACAATAAACATCCTCTAGGGGCATTTTTGGAAATTATTGTTTCCGGTTGTCACAATGATTAGGAGATACCACCTGACATTTGGCATCAACCAAGACATCAAAGTTGTTGAACACTCAAAACAGTCTCTTGTACAACAAAGAATGATCTCACATTCCATAACAATTTTAAAGTATCCTGACAGTCATGTGAGTGAAAAAATCTAGTCATAATTATTTGAACCTAGAATGTCTTTTACATTTAAACATACAGGAGCTTTCACACCTACTTTAATGAATCTGAAAGGTCCAGTAATTTAACTATCAGGAATACAGAAGAAAAATTATGAATCATTGAGAATTTGACCAAGAAGTGTTTGCCATTTCAGAAAAATCACTTCACCCATGGCTATCCCACTGGACTACTAGCAATTTATCAATATACAGGCAAGCAAAGTGTACAAATGTGCTGATGTAACGCATGTGGCAGGCTAAGTGTCTCAACCTGAGCAATTTGTGCCTTCTAGTCTAGTTACACTCTAAATACTGAAGAAATTACTTTCCTTTCATTTTCCCATTCCTACAACTATGGCATTATATTGATTTCTCCATAAGTTATCAGCTTAAAAATATACCTTAACTATGAATTTTATATCAACACAGTAAAGAGGCATCAGAAAATACATGCTATCAAAAGAAGCATGAGGTTTCGGTGCTAAGAACCACTACTATCATTGTGCCCCTAACAACAGTACTAACTGTGCCATATCCTTGGCCTAAAAATAATACAATTGAAACCACCTTAATTATAAGATTCACCTCTACTCATGAAGACTTTCACACAAGTTATTCTCAATGGCAGAATATTTTCTTGTATTGAACTAAAGTACCTTATTTAACATTTAAATATGTTTACTATTTTCTCTGTTCTAAAATAAGATCTGGGTAGGACAAGAATAGCTCAATAAAAGCACCATATCTGATCAGATCAGATCAGTCGCTCAGTCGTGTCCGGCTCTTTGCGACCCCATGAATCACAGCACGCCAGGCCTCCCTGTCCATCACCAACTCCCGGAGTTCACCCAGAGTCACATCCATCAAGTCAGTGATGCCATGCAGCCACCTCATCCTCTGTTGTCCCCTTCTCCTCTTGCCCCCAGTCCCTCCCAGCATCAGAGTCTTTTCCAATGAGTCAACTCTTCGCATGAGGTGGCCAAAGTACTGGACTTTCAGCTTTAGCATCATTCCCTCCAAAGAAATCCCAGGCCTGATCTCCTTCAGAATGGACTGGTTGGATCTCCTTGCAGTCCAAGGGACTCTCAAGAGTCTTCTCCAACACCACAGTTCAAAAGCATCAATTCTTCGGCGCTCAGCCTTCTTCACAGTCCAACTCTCAAATACATACATGACCACAGGAAAAACCATAGCCTTGACTAGACGAACCTATATTTTATCAGTGGAATGTGTTTATCAGTCTCCCTCTTTCATTTACCATATTTCCCAGTATGTTGTGTTCAAAGACTATCTATTCATAGAATGGTAATTCCACAGTATTCCTATTCAATACAGTATATCATGAACTGAAGAATCAATCAACCACTGTATAAATGCTTTCTACTCACAATAAATTTTTATTGAGTATAGAGGTGTAAATATTACTCCCATCCAATATAAAAATTCACAAAAAAAATGCTCGGTTTGCAGAGGTAGTAAATTAGAGAAAGCATACAATGGAACTGGCTTACTATCTGAATTTTTTTTTTAAAGTCAAGGTTTAAAACGTTAACTGTGAATTAAGGTTTTCCAAGGATCCCATACTTTTCTAACCAAAGTACAAATAGTTGTTTGGAAACACATATTAATCTACAGGAAACAGACATCCTCTACTAGTTATGGACTTTAGAGAGATGACTTTGGTGCATACACCTAAATTCAGGACAAAACTTTAAAAGAATAAGTTCAATAATTTTTGCCCTATTGCAAATCTTTATTAATAGTAAACAAATCCTCCAATATCTCTTACCTCAAAAATAAGAATGGGATGCCACTGGTTAAATAATAATTGAATGGCCCAGCTTCTCTAGACCTTTTACTAAATTTCAGATCAAAGGTGCTCACTAAATAATCCTGCGAGGTACAGCACTGGTAAACTGCCAGATCTGGGACAATATTCAAAGAGATCTCAGACAAATACAAACCTTAGGGAATTTGAATCATGAACTGATATTCACACAGATTTGCAGTATGGACTCACATTATCAAGAAAGTCCAGAAATTTCACAAGCAGATATTTAACTTGTAGTTCAAGTTGCAGTGCCCCTATACGGGCAGCAGAAGCAAGCAGATAATTTCTCTGACAGCCTTTGACCTCAACTCAGGCTATGAGCAACTGTAAGATATCATTAACTATACAAGGACTCCTAATTTCATAGATATTAAAATATGAAAAATCACAAAACCAATAATAATTGAGATAGCACACAGATTTTTCAGAATTAAAAAAAAAACTAAATTATACTTAGGGAACAGAACAAAAGGAACTACCTATCTCAAAATTCAGAGATTTTTTTCAAAGAAGAAAAAGACAAAGTTCTAGTTAGGGAATTACAGTTTCCTGTTCACAAACTGAAAGCAGCTTTTTTTTAATGATAAGGAAAACATTTATATTTTAAAAGAATGATACTGAAAGCACCTATTTCTTAAGGAGTATTTACAATAAGAAGGGAGGTCTCAAACCTCTTTGCTTTTACACCTGTCAGTAAAATTATATTAACTACATAAGCTACAAAGCCCAAGGACAGTAATCTGTAACAGTTTTTAAAAGAACACAACTAACTGAAAGTTAATATTTTAAAACACAATTTAAAAGGAAGTTTAGAGCTTAATCTCATTATCTCTGAAGTTAAATAAGCATATGTGAAAGTCATTCAGTCATGTCCAACTCTTCGCAACCCCATAGACTGTAGCCAGCCAGGTTCCTCTTTCCATGGGATTCTCCAGGCAAGATACTGGAATGGGTAGCCACTCCCTTCTCCAGGGGATCTTCCCGACCCAGGGATCAAAACTGGGTCTCTTGCATTACAGTCAGATTCTTTACTGTCTATAAACATCTATACACACACACACACATAAGGATACATATATATGTATGTGTATACCTATATAAAGATACTGAAAACATACATGAAACCCTAAATTATTGCCATTTTTTATCACAGAAGATTAGTGACAGGTGAATTTTTGTGTGCCTTTCAGTGCTAATCAGATTTAGATTCACAATTTTATCAGTACTGAACCCATTATTACCAACTTGACAGATGCATGAGAGAGTGTACTTTGACTCATGTACTTGTTTAATTGAGTTAATTAATCACAGCCTAACCAAAATATCTCAGACAGACCTCACACAGCATTCAAAGTGTAGCTTGAAATCTAACCCACCCTCCCTTTTCTTTAAACTGGCTCAGGGGATGAAGTCAATAAATTGTCAATTAATAACATACTTGCTTTGATGATTCTTCAGTAATTTACTGTCATCCCACTTCATAAATTTTTTTAGTAAAAGTTGTGGGATTTCAAGAAAGATAACTCTTCCATGGGAAAACTCAGTTTAACAGTTTTCTGCTGCCAAAAAGCCAATAAGACAAACTAGCTGATAATCCTCCCACACTACACCGTGTGGGTATAACCACTCAACCAGTGAAAGTTTAATTTGTTCCACCAAGGGCACAGAAAACCACTCAGATTTGTTCACTAAACCGGTATCAACATTAGTCTCTAGCTTTTCGTTAAGGGCAGGTTGAACTAGGTTATTCATATTCATACTCAAAAATATATACTTTTGTACCTAGTAGTATCAGTACAATAAACATAAATGGTATCCCACTTTCAGAGTCCAGGTGTTCCACTGTTTATACGCTTTACAACTTCTAATGGGAATTCACTGCTACTCACAACCAGTCTCCTTCAAACAGCATTCTCCTTGCACTTAAAAGCCAGATACCCCTACATAATAATTAAAGACATATAAACCCCTAACATGTTGGCCTTTCTGGCACTCGAGATATCACTTTTACCTCCTATCCCCATAGTACTGACCTCCGTGTGTGCAGATTCTAAGCCTCTTATCCATTCTCAGGAAAAACTCCCTAACTGACATAAATTTACCCTGACCACACATTTCTCTCACTTCTTGTCCTGTGAATAACAGATCCATGTTTCATGCCCTCCAAGGGCGAGTCCTCCTAATCAATTTGTCAGACTCCCTTAAATAGTTCAATGAATCCACTTCACATTTATGATAATAAATATGTAAACTATGGGGGAAATGTGTACTTCTGGTCATCTAATAAAACAAAAATAAACAACATTAATTAAAAGTTATGAATTATAAGTAGATGAAAGGTACTTTTTGACAGAGTGACTAGTATTAACAAGAAAAACGGTAACACCAAATAGTTATAGCCAAAGTGGTAAATAAATAAGACAAACTAACAGAATGACTGATTTCAAATGGGCAGAAGCGTCGGGTTCAGTCCATTTTTGCCTCCTGAGAATAATTACTAGGAATTAATCTCATTATCTTCCATTAAAGACGAGTTTACCATGCAAATGTTACCAAGGACTTGGTTCTCATTCAAATTCATTTATTAATTCAACAAACTTTTATTAACCACTAACCATTTGCCTAAAACCAAACATTAAGCATTCACAGATATAAAGAAACAGTCCTTGTATTTGAGCTATTATAATTCAATGGAAAATGCCGACAAAAATTAATCATCATAATTTTTGATAAATGGTTTAACAAAATTTCCTAAGGGGTTACAGAATGTGGGGGTGGGGGAAAGCAAACATGAAAGGGCACCTAACTTGTCTTGGAAGGTAAACCTGGGAATGAATTTTTAATTGTAGTAATGCTTTAACTGGAGAGTGGACAGCAGCAAACCAGGGTGCTTCCTATGCCCTGAAAACTATGCACAAATGAAGATGGTAAGGGAGAACGGCATGTTCATGGAATTCAAAATAGTTCCACACAGTGTAGTGAAAACATTACCTAAGAACAAATCTGTATATTTGGCTAAGAAGTCTGTCCTTTACCAGAAAGATATGAGAAAGTCACTGAAGGGGTATTTTAAAAAGAAGGGAAAGGATCAGATCTGTCTTACAGAAAAGTTTTATAGAAAAGTCTTGAAAAACTGATTATTGCCCAAACAGGAAACATCGGAAATGAAGGAAGGGAAAAGTTTAGGGCAATTACTAGGTTTCTGACTGGACTGGTAATACTACCATTCACTGGTTACGGTGCAGGGTTGGAGTAAAACAGTGAATTTAAAGTGAATTGGAAGGGCTGAGTATAATATGCTTGTAAATTATTCAAGAGAAAATGTTTCACAGATAACCAAAAATTCATCTGCTGATCAGGGAAAATGTTGGTACTCCAAACAGTAGGGAGCAGCATAAATTTAAGAGTTTCCTTTACAGAAATGATTATAATTATCTAATGCTAGACACATAATATTAATTCATTTTACACACGGGATACAAAGTTTTATTTCACGAAAAAAAAAATTGAACTTAATTAAAATTTTCCTTCTTATACCTAAATATCTTTTCACAGGCAAGTAATTTCTGATTAACTAGAAAATAAATACTAGTTTATTTCTGTTTGGGGAATTCTAGTCACAAACTTTTACCATGACAATGATAACCACTGAAGTTTGTATGTGACAAATCTTACTCTAAAATAGTTTCCCCACTTGAAATCACTTAATCTTGTGACAACCCTGCAACACCAACACTATTATTATCTCCGAATTACCAATGAGGAAACAAAGTTACTGAAGAATTCAAAAACTTGCTCACGATCACAGAGATGGTATGCAACAGGATCAGGAATCAGTCTGATTTCAAAGCCCATGCTTTTAACTACTATACAATCTATCATTATGCTGTCATAAATTACTCTAATAAATTAGGATCATGGAAACATTAAAATTTATTCAGAAGTTGTAGAAAATTACAGATAGACCAAAAATAACTAGATTTGAGTGTAAATGAAAAAGCAGCTCTCCTTAGTGAGACATCTGTTGTATAAATTTCTTTTCAGGCACTGAGGCACACTCAGCACTAAAGTGGTCGCAAACAAGAAACAAGCACTCTAAAGCTCCATGGAATGTGGAGCTATGCGCAGAATCCTGCAGCTGCTTCGAAATCCTTCTACTACTGGAATTTCGCTTTTGGATTCCTGATCCTGGAATGCACTGGCCTTTAAAATACTTGAAACAGATTTTTCTTAATGCCACCTCAATTCCTTCAATGGTGGCATCACTATAGAAAAAAACATGTAGTTATAAAGTTAAAACACAGTATGAGTTATGGGGTACTCTGCACCTTGTCAGAAATATGGCCCTCTGCCTCTAGCATCGATTTTGCAAAATAATGATGCTTTAGGTCTTCTCTTTCTCAACTGGTTTCAAACAACAAAGTAAGACCTCTTCATAATGTTAATTACCATATTTTACTGGTATTCAGCATTAAAATATCAATCAGTTCAGTTCAGTCACTCAGTCATGTCCGACTCCTTGTGACCCCATGAATCCCAGCATGCCAGACCTCCCTGTCCATCAACAACACCTGGAGTTCACTCAGACTCACGTCCATCGAGTCAGTGATGCCATCCAGCCATCTCATCCTGTTGTCCCCTTCTCCTCTTGCCCCCAATCCCTCCCAGCATCAGAGTCTTTTCCAATGAGTCAACTCTTCACATGAGGTGGCCAAAGTACTTGAGTTTCAGCTTTAGCATCATTCCCTCCAAAGAAATCCCAGGATTGATCTCCTTTAGAATGGACTGATCAGATCTCCTTGCAGTCTAAGGGACTCTCAAGAGTCTTCTCCAACACCACAGTTCAAAAGCATCAATTCTTCGGCGCTCAGCCTTCTTCATAGTCCATACATGATGAAAGGAAAAACCACAGCCTTGACTAGATGAACCTTTGTTGGCAAAGTAATGTCTCTGCTTTTGAATAGGCTATCTAGGTTGGTCATAACTTTCCTTTCAAGGAGTAAGCGTCTTTTAATCTCATGGCTGCAGTCACCATCTGCAGTGATTTTGGAGCCCAGAAAAATAAAGTCTGACACTGTTTCCACTGTTTCCCCATCTATTTCCCATGAAGTGATGGGACCAGATGCCATGATCTTCATTTTCTGAATGCTGAGCTTTAAGCCAACTTTTTCACTCTCCACTTTCACCTTCATCCAGAGGCTTTTTAGTTCCTCTTCACTTTCTGCCATAAGGGTGGTGTCATCTGCATATCTGAGGTTATTGATATTTCTCCCGGCAATCTTGATTCCAGCTGGTGTTTCTTCCAGTCCAGCGTTTCTCATGATGTACTCTGCATACAAGTTAAATAAGCAGAGTGACAATATACAGCCTTGACGTACTCCTTTTCCTATTTGGAACCAGTCTGTTGTTCCACGTCCAGTTCTAACTGTTGCTTCCTGACCTGAATATAAATTTCTCAAGAGGCAGATCAGGTGGTCTGGTATTCCCATCTCTTGAAGAATTTTCCACAGTTTATTGTGATCCACACAGTCAAAGGCTTTGGCATAGTCAATAAAGCAGAAATAGATGTTTTCTGGAACTCTCTTGCTTTTTTCATGATCCAGCGGATGTTGGCAATTTGATCTCTGGTTCCTCTGCCGTTTCTAAAACCAGCTTGAACATCAGGAAGTTCACAGTTCGCACATTGCTGAAGCCTGGCTTGGAGAATTTTAAGCATTACTTTACTAGCGTGTGAGATGAGTCCAATTGTGCAGTAGTTCGAGCATTCTTTGGCATTGCCTTTCTTTGGGATTGGAATGAAAACTGACCTTTTCCAGTCCTGTGGCCACTGCTGAGTTTTCCAAATTTGCTGGCATATTGAGGGCAGCACTTTCACAGCATCATCTTTCAGGATTTGGAATAGCTCAACTGGAATTCCATCACCTCCACTAGCTTTGTTCATAGTGATGCTTTCTAAGGCCCACTTGACTTCACATTCCAGGATGTCTGGCTCTAGGTCAGTGATCACACCATCATGATTATCTGGGTTGTGAAGATCTTTTTTGTACAGTTCTTCTGTGTATTCTTGCCATCTCTTCTTAATATCTTCTGCTTCTGTTAGGTCCATACCATTTCTGTCCTTTATCGAGCCCATTTGGTATCTCTGATTGTCTTGAAGAGATCTCTAGTCTTTCCCATTCTGTTGTTTTCCTCTATTTCTTTCTGCATATCAATATTGATATGCTAATCTGAAGTCCTACAGATTACTACAGATTACTAGAGACTGCCCTAGTAACCTAGCTGTAGAGAATAAAGTAATGGCCAAATGAGTCTAGTAATAGACAGAGAATTCATTATCTTGAAACTTCCTGATGATGACTGGATAGCAGTCTTAGTGTAGCAAAAAATCTAGAAGGCCCTGTATAAGCGATAAACACCCAATAAAGACACAGCTGAGACTGGAACCCAGCTCTAGAATAACACAGGCAAGCTCTCTTGAATAGGTTAAGTCAAGTAAAGTAAGGTTAAGTAAGGTTAAGTTACAAGGTTAAGTCAAGTAAGCGAACACAGAAAAAAAAGACCCCATCGTATTTCCCAATAAAAGCCCTTTCATCATTAACACCAAGAATGGTAGAAACAAACCAATAATGATCTGGAAACCTATACTGTACTCTTAACCAAACAAATATTACAGTTGGTCACAGACCGATCGGGGGGTACAACAACAAATTTAAGCTACAATTCATTGGGTTAAGAAAGATCCAAAGAGATTTCAAGGAGTGTTTTTGTTTTGTTTTTTAGAATACAGAAGACAACCCACACAGCAACCTTACCATGCTCCAGTTGCATACTATTTCAGTATTTACTCTACAACCAACACTTTGCTTAGAAGTTTTTTTTTTTTCTAAATTGACAAATTATTTTTCAAATGTTGACATAAAATTATTTAGAATAAGCAAGCTACTATTTATCAAAGAACAAATTAATGCTGCATGTGTTATTCACGTAGGTATAACCAAAGATAAAGCCCAGGAACTACTTCAGAACTGGAAATAAGAGAAGGGCATAGGAAACAAACAACAGTATATGAACTGATACCATGCTGGGGGCAGTGCTGCAAAACTGCTCCCTCTTGGGACTTTCCTGGTGGTCCAATGATTAAGACTCTGCACTTCCAATGCAGGGAGTGCAGGTTTGATCTCTAGTCAGGGAACTAAGATCCCACATGCTGTGCGTTGTGGCCAAAAGCAAACAACATACACACACACACAAAAAACAAGTAACTGCTCACCTTTGGGTAAACACACATATGCACACAAATACAGGTTTGTTAAAAGGGGTTAAAATAAAAAACAGCCATAGAGAAAGATATCAAGATATGTTTAAAAAGAAGATTCAAAGATTCAGAAAAACAAACAACTCAAATTTTGTAGATAAAACTTTTCTTTGAAGCATGTGCTACTTCCAGACAAGTAGGATACAGTTACAGAAGCATGTCTTGAAACAGAGCAAAGCAGGATCTCCCTGGTGGTCCAGTGGTTAAGCATCCGCCTGCCAAGGCAGGAGACATGGTTTCAGATCCCTGGCCTGGGAAGATCCCATATGCCATGGAGCAGCTAAGTCTGTGGGCTGCAGCTACTAAAGCCCAAGCAGCTCTAGAGCCTGTGCTCCGCAACAAGAGAAGACACCGCAACGAGAAGCCTGCTAACCACAACGGAGAGGAGGCCCTCCTCCCCACAACTAGAGAAAGCCACCTTGCAGCAGCGATAACCACAGCCAAAAATTAAAGAATTAAAAAAAAAAAAAAAAGGCAAAGCAAACTACTTAGCTCATGTTAACTACAGATTGATTTTTTTTTTAGTATCTATATAATGATAGTTACTATGAGTATGTGTAAAATGTTCTCATTATTTCACTGGCATAATACCTGTAAATATAGGATCATCAATTGTTAGTCAATGGAGATGATATCTTATATAAACACTTTTTAAGGGTGAGAAATACTTTTAACAGACCAACTTAAAAAAAGAAACTGGTTAAACATGGCAACATTAATATTATCTATAGTTTATTAACTAGTCACATGCTACCTTCCTTAATTTTACTTCCATCTGTTCAATAGTGTCATAACATGCTAAGTTTGTAAGAATATAATTTTACTGTCCTCTGAAAATCCTGAAATAAATAAAAATAATATTAATTAGCAAATACACTTGGTTTATGACGTCAACGATGACCTCTTTAAAGGGATGTCTCTGTACAGTGGACAATCCACAGAAAACTATTCAGTGCCTGGTGTTGCAATCACGTAATGGATTAAGACACATTCAAAGTGATATCACATGATTTATACAAAGATAAGGTTCCATAGTTAAAATGCAAGTAACAGCTTCAAAGTTATAGATCCATTTCTTCCTTCATATAACAATCTTGTCTTGGCCTATCCTTTATCATTCCATGTTTTCTAAAATTGTTCTCCTAACTAGACACCAGATGGTAGTAAAACGATGACAAATAAGAAGTTCTAATAATTAGTTGTTTTGTTTATAAGTAATTCTGATTTAAAATAGAACCATATCCTGCATTTTAGGAAATATATATAAAAATTCTGCACATGAATGGATCGAATATATAAAACTTACCCAGAATAGCAATATGTTGAGCATATTTTGTGAATCATGGAGACAAAAACATTGCAGGATTCATTTAAAATAGACAAGTAATATCTATCATGTCATCTAAAATATTTCAGATATTTAGTAATTGGAGTATATGTGATAAGTTTGAGCAAAATAAAATCATCTATGTGTTAGATTTCTGTAAATTTTAAATACACTGTACTTAAACACGATCTTTTAAGTTACAAACTTCGGAGGTTGACATCAGAGGCTATCATCATTAAAAGTAATGAATAAAGCTGGTCAGTAATTACACTGATCACATCTCCATGAAAACCAAAAACCTAGTAGATGACAATGGAGCTCAACATTTTCCAGCTGCTGAGAGTAAAGGCTTTCAACATTTGGATATATGCAGGCATCTTATTTTCCCAGGATTTCAAAGTCCACATGCAGGCTGCTGTTCAGCTATTATAAATGAGTAATTCAAGTAGGGCATGACTGCTTCTTGTATTAACTTGATAAAGATGTTTCACTCCAAATGCATCAACAGTTGTGTTAAGTCATCCCTTTCACAGGCTGACTAAGGCTTACTTATGCTATGGCTTGTTAACAATGCACAGAATTAAAAATTTTATTAACTTCTGTTATTTCTTTTTCTAAAGTTAAAAATCAAGTTCTACTTAATATTAATAATTAACTTCAAGCAAGGCCACATAAACTAAATACAATCTAATGATCCAAATATTTAATTTTTAAAAAGTGTCTTAGGAAACAAAAGCAGTAATAGCAAGTATTACAAATATTTCATATTGTATAATCACACTGTAAAATTTGAAAATTTTAAATACAATTTTGATTATAGTTATCTGAATATACTGAAACACTTTAGAAGAAAAACTCCATTACCATAAATATATAACGTACACTTTTAAATAAACTTTAACAAAAATATACTTTTAAACTTTATAAAAATATGGATTTATACTCATAAAAATTGTCATTCCATCACTAAGTCGTGCCCATCTCTTTTTGTGACCCCAATGGACTGTAGCCTGCCAGGCTCCTCTGTCCACGATTTTTCCAGGCAAGAATACTAGAGTGGGTTGCCATTTCCTTTTCCAGGGAATCTTCCCAACCCAAGGATCAAACCCACGTCTCCTGCATTGGCAGGCAGATTCCTTATCCATGAGCCACTGGGGAAGCCGACTTATAATAATTACCAAACATTTAAAGTAAAACAATGTAGGAACTGAAAGTATTTGCAATGTTTAAACAGTAACAATTTTCAACTCATATGTAATCTTCTATCATTCCAGGTTTCAATATCTGTCCTTATTTGAGAAAACTTTCCTAGTATCATCCAATCCTCCTTCCCATTCAAATTAATCTCTGCCATCTATATTCAGATAGATGTAGTTTTCTCCCAGTCAATTATAGTATCTGTTAAGCTTGTTTTCTAGAATTAGTTATAGGTGTATATTATTCAATGGGGACTGGTATCTAATACATTTTTATACCACCCTTTAGCAGTTTCATGCATGTAGGTAACAGCCAATAAATGAAATTAAGCAGAATGAAATGAGCTGACTAATCAATTTTGAGGGATCTGCATTCTTCCCTACTCTTTGCTCTTGGTGTAATGGGTAAGTGTATGAGTTCTAGAGATGGACTGCTTCGGTTCTACTTAAAATGCTTACCAAAATATCTGGTGCATGAGAAGAACCAGAAAAATATTACTATAATACCAAATGGCTGTGTGTATGTGTGTGTTATTCGCTCAGTAGTGTCAGACTCTTTGCGACTCCAAGGACTGTAGTCTGCCAGGTTCCTCTGTCCATGGAATTCTCCAGACAAGAATACTGGAATAGGCTGCCATTTCCTACCCCAGGGATCAATGTTCCCGACCCAAGGATTGAACCCGGGTCTCTTACATCTCCCGCCCTGCAGACCAAATGTCTCTATCACCCAAAAACAAACCTGATTCTCATTTCTTTGGACCTCATTGTAGGGACAGGCATTGTACCTAGCACCCAGCTCTCCAGCTTTTTAAACCAGACACGGGATACTGGCCTACTACACCCTTTCCCTTGGCCATCATATTCAATGATCCATCAACTCCTGCTGATTCCAACACATTACAATCCCATCAATTTGTGAGATTCTATTGACAGTATCAGTTTTTTCACTGCAACATTCTCTTACTGTCCCTGCTTCCTGTCTTTTACCATCATCCATACTACTATGTGGATTTCTAAAGCATAAAGATGATGATAAAAATTTTCGAATGCTCCGTATGGCCTTCAATCCAAAATCTTTACAATGACTTCCGAGGTTTTTCATAACCCGAGGGAGCTTGCTGATCTCAAAAGACATTAATTCTTATCATGCTCCCCCTTCCATTCCAAGCTAATACAGAACTTAACTGCAGTTTCCCCAAACCTGACCCATTTTCTTTCTCCTCCAGCTCATAATTAATGTCTCATCTTGCACTTGACTGATTCCATGAAAGCTTTCCTAACCTCCAGGCATGGGTAAACGGTTTCCCTTTCTACGCCTTCTTTTATGGCAATGTTTAAACCACCTTTTAATTAACTGCTTACCTGTAAGTGTCGCTCATGAACTATAACCTCAAAAGAAATAAAAGGGTTTTTTCAACTTTAGATCCCAAGTTTTGGGCACCAAGTAAATACGTATCTGATTACTTAAATTATATAATAAAAACACCAGACAAGAAGAGTCACCTTTACCTCTTCTACTCTCCAGCTGCTTGACTCTGATGACATCTGACCATCTATATAACAGGCTTGCTTTAATCTTTTCTTCTGGACTAGAAATTACCCGGAAAATCTCTCCTCCTTAAAACATATGTATTCTTCTACAAATACTCAGGTATTGCTTTTCTTTCTCCAGAGCTCCAGATATGTTTCTGATGAGCAGTCATGTTTATTTTTTTAATACAAATTTATTTATTTTAATTGGAGGCTGATTACTTTACAATATTGTATTTGGTTTTGCCATATATTGACATGAATCCGCCACAGGTGTACACGTGTTCCCCATCCTGAACCCCTCTCCCTCGTCCCTCCCCATACCATCCCTCTGGGTCATCCCACTGCACCAGCTCCAAGCATCCTGCATCATGCATCGAACCTGGACTGGCGATTCGTTTCACATATGATAATATACATGTTTCAATGCCATTCTCCCAAATAATCCCAACCTCGCCCTCTCCCACAGAGTCCAAAAGACTGTTCTATACATCTGTGCCTCATTTGCTGTCTCGCATACAAGGTTATCATTACCATCTTTCTAAATTCCATATATATGCGTTATTATACTGTATTGGTGTTTTTCTTTCTGGCTTACTTCACTCTGTATAACAGGCTCCAGTTTCATGCACTTCATTAGAACTGATTCAAATGTATTCTTTTTAATGGCTGGGTAATACTCCATTTTGTATATGTACCACAGCTTTCTTATCCATTCATCTGCTGATGGATATCTAGGTGGCTTCCATATCCTGGCTATTACAAATAGTGCTGCGATGAACACTGGGGTACACGTGTCTCTTTCAATTCCGGTTTCCTCAGTGTATATGCCCAGCAGTGGGATTGCTAGATCATATGGCGGTTCTATTTCCAGTTTTTTAAGGAATCTCCACGCTGTTCTCCACAGTGGCTGTACTAGTTTCATTCCCACCAACAGTGTAAGAGGGTTCCCTTTTCTCCACACCCTCTCCAGCATTTATTGCTTGTAGACTTTTGGATAGCAGCCATTCTGACTGGCGTGAAATGATACCTCATTGTGGTTTTGATTTGCATTTCTCTGATAATGACTAGCAAACAGAATCCAACAACACATTAAAAAGATCATACATCATGACCAAGTGGGCTTTATTCCAGGGATACAAGGATTCTTCAATATCCGCAAATCAATCAATGTAATACACATTAACAAACTGAAAAATAAAAACCATATGATTATCTCAATAGATGCAGAGAAAGCCTTTGACAAAATTCAACATCCATTTATGATAAAAATCCTCCAGAAAGCAGGAATAGAAGGAACATACCTCAACATAATAAAAGCTATATATGACAAATCCACAGTAAACATTATCCTCAATGGTAAAAAATTGAAAGCATTTCCCCTAAAGGGTGCCCACTCTCACCACTACTATTCAACATAGTTTTGGAAGTTTTGGCCACAGCAATCAGAGAAGAAAAAGAAATAAAAGCAATCCAAATTGGAAAAGAAGAAGTAAAACTCTCACTGTTTGCAGGTGACATGATCCTCTACACAGAAAACCCTAAAGACTCCACCAGAAAATTACTAGAGCTAATCAATGAATATAGTAAAGTTGCAGGATATAAAATCAACACACAGAAATCCCTTGCATTCCTATACACCAATAATGAGAAAACAGAAAGAGAAATTAAGGAAACAATTCCATTCACCATTGCAATGAAAAGAATAAAATGCTTAGGAATATATCTACCTAAAGAAACAAAAGACCTATATATAGAAAACTATAAAACACTGGTGAAAGAAATAAAAGAGGACACTAATAGATGGAGAAATAAACCGTGTTCATGGATTGGAAGAAACAATATAGTGAAAATGAGTATACTACCCAAAGCAGTCTATAGATTCAATGCAATCCCTATAAAGCTGCTGCTGCTGCTGCTGCTGCTAAGTCGCTTCAGTCGTGTCCGACTCTGTGCAACCCCATAGACGGCAGCCCACCAGGCTCCCCGGTCCCTGGGACTCTCCAGGCAAGAACTCTGGAGTGGGTTGCCATTTCCTTCTCCAATGCATGAAAGTGAAAAGTGAAAGTGAAGTCACTCAGTCATGTCCAACCCTCAGCAACCCCATGGACTGCAGCCCACCAGGCTCCTCCATCCATGGTATTTTCCAGGCAAGAGTACTGGAGTGGGGTGCCATTGCCTGCAATCCCTATAAAGCTACCAACAGTATTTTTCACAGAGCTAGAACAAATAAGTTCACAATTTGTATGGAATTACAAAAAACCTCAAATAGCCAAAGCAATCTTGAGAAAGAAGAATGAACTGGAGCAATCAACCTGCCTGACTTCAGGCTCTACTACAAAGCCACAGTCATCAAGACAGTATGGTACTGGCACAAAGACAGAAATATAGATCAATGGAACAAAGTAGAAAGCCCAGAGATAAATCCACACACCTGTGGCCACCTTATCTTTGACAAAGGAGGCAAGAATATACAATGGGAAAAGACAATCTCTTTAACAAGTGGTGCTGGGAAAACTGGTCAACCACTTGTAAAAGAATGAAACTAGAACACTTTCTAACATCATACACAAAAATAAACTCAAAATGGATTAAAGATCTAAATGTAAGGCCAGAAACTATAAACTCCTAGAGGAGAACATAGGCAAAACACTCTCCAACATAAATCACAGCAGGATCCTCTATGATCCATCTCCCAGAATACTGGAAATAAAGCAAAAATAAACAAATGGGCCCTAATTAAAATTAAAAGCTTCTGCACAACAAAGGAAACTATAAGCAAGGTGAAAAGACAGCCTTCAGAATGGAAGAAAATAATAGCAAATGAAGCAACTGACAAAGAATTCATCTCAAAAATATACAAGCAACTCCTGCAGCTCAATTCCAAAAAATAAACAACCCAATCAAAAAATGGGCAGAACTAAACAGACATTTCTCCAAAGAAGACATACAGATGGATAACAAACACATGAAAAGATGCTCAACATCACTATCAGAGAAAGCAGTCATGTTCAAAAAAAAAAACCAAAAACGGCTATATGATGATCTTTTATCTATTTTGTTTCACTTTTTCTATTTCATATTCAGTGCTCCCATTTCATTAAGTTTATGTTCTCCATCTATTTTTGTTGTTGTTCTTTCTCAAGCCTTTATCAAGTGTAGTACAAAAACTTAAATATGTATAATATATATATTTCAGAAAACTTAAAAAAATATTTGCCTAACTAAAAAAGTTACAGTTTGATTCCACTTGTTTGATTTAGTATAATCAGAATGCTAGATTTCAAATTAAAAAACAGATATGCAACAAGCAACAAAGGTTTACTCTACAGCATAGGCAACTACAGGCAGTATCTTGTAATAAACTATGATGGAAAGTCATTTCAAAAATAATATATGTGTATTTGTATAACCAAATCACCTTGCTGTGCACCTGAAACATTGTAAGTCAACTATACTTCAATAATACAAAAAATAAATAAAATACATTAAAAAACATGTATTCTACCCTGCATTACTGATTATAACAAAATCTTATTTTAAGGATACTTGACAATTAATGATTTAAGAATATAAAATCAATCTTTTAAAACTCTTACCTAATAACTGCTTGTTGTCTACTCTTCCTTCCCTCCTCCTCTCCATTCAGTGACTGCTCATTACCATATTAGAAAGTTTCAGGCCCATCAATTTCCCTTTTTCCCAAAGACAGTTCACCAAGCTCTGTCTGCCTTTCATCAATTAGAACTCATAACTTCAGAAAATTACCAGTCGTGTCTGACTCTTTGAGACCCCATGGACTCTAGCTCACCAGGCTCCTCTGTCTATGGGATTTCCCAGGCAAGAATAGTGGAATTGTTTGCCATTTCCTATTCCAGAGAATCTTCTCAACCCAGGGATTAAACCCACCTCTTCTGCATTCTTTCCAGTGGCAGGTGAATTCTTTCACCACTGAGCCACCTAGGAATCCCTAGAAGTAAACTTAATCATGTCTAATAATCATAAATTATGCTTGAATGAAGAATAAAATTAACTATTTGGAAATGACAGTAAAACAACAAAAAGCAACATTGTTATCAACCTCTAATGTCTGTGAAATGCCAGTGAATATCTTTAACTGTCTCTCTAAAAGTATCTTTTTAGTATTCCTTTTGCATAAGTCTACTTTTACCTGAAACAGAACAATTATAGATACGAAGATTTTTTTTATTTATTCTTCCATTAAAGTACTATTTTTAGAGTACTCATTTATACTAGTTTTCACTAAAAAAGAGTATTTCAACTTCACTGCGAGTTTAAGAAGAAATTTATTGAGTTGGCCTTGAATTTTAACTATGACAATTCTTTGATCTTATGTGTTCAAATATTCACATCTGTATTCAAATATCCTAACCATTCAAATATTCAAAGAGCTAATTCAGAAGTGCAAGCTTAAATCAAATTTCACTGCAGCGTTTTTGTGTAGAATGATCCCAGATAGGGCTGAATAGGAAGACACTTAATAAATACAAAACAAGTTAAAGGAAAAATAAAATCATTTCAAACATTTTAATCACAAGACTGAAACTATTTGAGAAATGGAAATTATGCCCTCTTAAAATCTGTTATTTTATTCAGCTATACACTAACACCCCCCAAAGTATCTATAAAAACTAAGCTGTAAACTCTATATTTTAGGACACACATGTTGTTTTCAAAGTGAAATTCTATTTATATATCAAAGATTGTATATGATTTAATGTGTAAGAATGCTTAATTGTGAGCAAGATAATCATAATAATCCATAAAAGAGTTGAAAATAAGCATTTTCAAAAAGAAATATTTAAGCATACAGTTGGCAGAAAATACCAAATACTCTTCCTATGACTATAAATATTAATGGGAAATGACTCACAATCCCATAAAACACTGATAATCATTATTAAAAATTAATTTTTGTAATATATGTAAATATATATGTATATACATATATTAAGAGAAAAATTTTTAAACCCACATTTTATTATATATAGGTTTAACATTTTTCCACATAGCTTTTATTATAAACATTTTTCTATGATATATATTTTCTATTGCTTGATTTCAAAGATGCTCTTCTTTAAATTTATCTTTATAATTTCCCTACTACTGGACAACAAGGAATATCTGTGATTATTATAAGTAAACTGATATGATTACACTTATGTTTTAAATACAAGTCTTTAAGTGCATCTGGGATTACTCCTTTAATGATATAGTCTTTAAAGTATAATTATGACTAATAATCATTTTTAAAGTCCTTAATAACTTTTGCTAAATTGATTTCTGGAGAGTTTGCACAAATTAATAGTCCCACCCCATTTTCATTTAAGTAAAAATGAAATGTAATCATTTAAATGTAAATGAAATGAAATGCCATCTTCCTGTGATGAATTTTTTATTTTCTTTATTGCTATTTATTTATAACTGAGTTCTGCACAACTCTGTCTACTATATTCTTACAAACACTTTCACAGTATTTCAGAATCCCATCTCTTCAGTGGAAAATATCAGATAAGATGTAATTTTCACATTTGAAGAAAGGCTTCTTATAATTTAGATAATACTGTATAAAACATTTAATTCTTAAAGAAAAAATACAATTGTCCAGTAAAATAAAAATGTCATAATCAAGCAAAGGTTACTTCTGTGAGGTTCAACAACTCCTCTTTCCTCCGTGTGTGTGTGTGTGTGTGTGTGTGTGTGTGAAATCATCTTTCTCAATACTTAAAGCAGTATGAGATAGAGAGAAGGTATTCAAATTTTTGTTGTATCAATACTTTGACCAGGAAAGCCTTTTAATAAGTTAGAACACGTTATTTACTTTAAAACCAGGTCAAAATATCTTATATATTAACAAAATAAATAAACATAAGGCCTTTTTTAGTTGCAGATACTAACAAAGCACCTGGTTGAAGGGAACTTAATATGACAAGATTTCAAAAGTTAAATTCAAATTAAGGTCTGCAGAATTAGCCCAGAATTCTTCAACAATCAATGTATCCTTTGATGAGAGGAAACTGTTAACTTCATCACTGCCCTCTGCCGGTGGTATTATTTTCCTTTACTTTTTCTTCCATGTACTGAATATTTGCTTCACAAAATTACTTCTGACCTGCCTCTATACTTAAACAGTCTCAGCTAAAAATAGCCTAGCCATCTGGAATTCCATAAGGCTTATAGGGAAAAAATTGTGTTTCAATGAAGAGCTCTGCATTGTTCGGAGTACACCTTCAGAGTTTATCTGAGTCTGATTTTAGAGGGACTCTGTACCTATCATTGCCTTTGAGTTCTCTTACAAATCTCTAAATGATAGATTACCGATAGCAATGCAAAAGAATTATTCACTACAAATGCAAATAAATTCTGTCAGGTAGAAATACAAATGACCTCCCTCCCTCATTGCAGAAGGAGCCTGTTTTGTGTCCTTTCCAAATTTATTACAGTAGTACTGATCTAGAAATGTCTTTTTATAAACTCTTCTTTGATCTAGTTGTAACACCTGACTGGTTCTCTCATTGACAATGATGTTAATAATCTTTAAAATTCATTCATTTTATACCTATATGAGATAATAATCTTTAACATTTGTCCATTTTATATCTATCTATATATATATATACGAGAGACAAGATTTCACTTTTTAAAAACATTCTTTAACAGGGTGAAGCCAGACTAAATTTTCCCCCCACAGATCAATTTAGAAATAAAATGATGTGGGCCTGAAGACAAAAAGATTATATCAAAAGGCAAAAATCATTTCCTTAGGACAAGTCTGTATTTACCAAATACTTATATGTACTTGTTATGATCCTGACCAGTTTCATGCGGAAAGAATCCTATAAAGAATTATGCCTGTTTGCCCTGTGATATGGTGCTGCTTAGAAGGAGGTTATTAATTAGGAAGAGAGGAGACACAGAGAGAAGAAAGAAGAGGAGGAGTGAGGATAGAAGTTAGAAGAAGGTGAAATTAAAACAAAACAATCTTAGATAAGTGATTAAATTCTTAACACATTAATGGACAACTATCATCATTTATTTACAAAATGAATTAACTGCGTAAGGATGATTGCTGTGAATACTGTGCTGACAGAACAGATGCAAAAGCTATCTCTGGAATCAAGTTTCTTCTAGAAGGGATACAACAGTTAGGGGAAGAAGCAAGTAGCAAAAAGTGATAGGTAATTTACTCCTGCTTTGTAAATCAACTCCTAGTGGTTCACTAAGGCTTCTACATCTCATTTGACCAATATGACAGCTACTATACAGCTAACTTCAAAATCTACACAGAACACATAAAAATAAAAACTCGTTTTGCAGACATCATTATCTAAAATATAAAAATAAACTGAAGTAATAATGTTAGCTTTTTGATCCATTGAAAATACACAAAACATTATGTATTTTACGTTGAAGTTCCTTAAAGCTCATTACAATGTAAAATACTTCTTATATAATAATTTACAAATGAAGCTATCACTTACTCAGAATACCAGTTTCTTTTTCTACACAAGCAGTAAAAAAAATACAAATTTTTGAATTTGTGCTATAAATAAGGAAAACAACTGGTCACCCACAAGGCTCAAGAGATTCCTTGCATTGCCTTTCTTCCAGAATATGGGACCTTTCAAAGAAGCAAGCAAAGTAATTTCCTGTTGCTACTGAACTATTTCTGACTCCTACTATTATGCCACCCAGCAGACATTTCAATCTGGAAGAAGGTAGAATCCTGGGACTAGATAAAGGATCTGCTTGTAGCTTCAGAAACACAGGTTTACACAGTTAACTTGGAGGAAAATTTAAAGTGAACAGGGATCAGCTGACATACAGAGAACATGATAGGAAAGAAAAGGATTCAAGAGAAAAACCATGAGCCTTCAATAAAAATAATGATTAACAAAGATTAAACTACTTTGGACAGAATAAAGGTAATACTTAGAGTTTGCATTATGTTTTACAATTACAATGGACTTGAAGACAGAGTGTGTAATTTAATGTACATAACAATCCTAACAATCAGATAAAAATACACTCATCTTACAGATGAGAAAGCAATACTCAGGAGTTTAATTTGCTCAAAGTAATATAGCTTACAATGGGTAAAGCTGCACTCAAAATATAAGCTGTTTTAGTAAGTCATTCATTCATTTATTCATTGATTTACTCTTGGTGTTTATATGCCTATCTCCTCAACATATCATACATTTCTTTACCGTAGAGATTTTGATGCACTATTTTATTTCTATACGCAGAAAACTTGCAAAAAAATTTGTTGAATGAGTGAATAATTTTACTTAAAAAAATAAAACGTAAAATATGAGTAGCAAAGAAATATGGGAGTTTTCCTTAGCTAAAGATGAATCAACCATAAGACAAACTTCATGATTTGAAAAAGAAAACAAAGTTTTAAATGTATATCTGCTGTAATACAGATAAACATAAGATTTATATATGTGCAAAATTCCCTTAATTACTATGCTAGATAGAATTTTTTTTCTTATACTTAAAAACCTTGGGCTATGTTAATATAAAATGTTTTTTTAAACTTCTGCCCCAAAAGTTATAATGAAAACGCAGTTGGCAAAAATTTTATCAAACCTTTCATTGTATATGTATGTGTATCTGTGTATCTGTCTAAATGAAAAAAAAAATGCATAATCCTTAGCAGGATAAAAAATTCTCTGTGCTACAAATGTAACATTCTCAAAAGGCTATGTCCTGGTAACTATCATAATCCTTTAAAAATTGTTTATATTCTGATTAAAAATCACCATGCTCCTATATTCCCACAAATAGTTCATATGGTAAAGAAATCAGTAAACTTACTTTTATGCGTAACATCTTTAACATTTGCTCCCCTTTCTGTGCTTGTGATTAAATGTAACATTTTGAAATCCCAAAGTTCTGAGAAAAACATAAATCCTTGTCTCACAGCTGCTGTTTGACTCTGGAAACACATGCATTTTCTTTTCAAGCATCTACCATCAAAACTCCCAAAGGGCTTGGACTGGAGAACACCTGCATCTCTTCATTTAGTTCCAATAACAGAGCCTAAACTCCAAAATTACAAAAATAGACGCTCTGTTCAGCTGTAGTTACATTTTGCCCCTAATTCCCGTGAACAAAAATGCTAGGAGCATGAAATCATTCAGGCAAGCTCTGTCATCAAGAGGATAAGATTTTTTGCACCAGAAGCCCAGTGGGAACATGATAGAAAACTGGCAGCAATCACAGATAAAGTACATAGTAAAGTCCTCGGGGAGCAGAGAGGAAATGTAACAAGATAGATGGGTATAATTTTTACACGTTTATGCCCAAACCACAAATGTGAATTGTCTTTAATTGCTACAATATATAAGCATTCTGACTCATGTATCCTGTCAAAAATACTAAAAATATAACTTCAAGGCAATTTACTTAATTCTACATTATGAGAAGAATTTTTTTGAGCAACAACAAAAAACATTTCTCCCAAATTAAAATTTACAATCCAAAATATACTGTCTTCGTTTTAAAGATTACTTAACAATCCATATCCTAACCAACCAACTAAAAATGGTGAAAGAAGAGGGTGTGTGTTTGCTGGTATATTTTAATCAGGAAAGAAAACTATCTCCCCAATTTAAATATGAGTTTCCAGAGAACAGAATTGTGACTGTCCTTCCCAAAAACTACAATCAAAAGTACATATTTTATGGGTAGAATATAAAATAACTTTTAATACAGGCCAATCTAGTAAAGATAAAATAATTTCTGAAATTGATTAAAACCAGGGAATAGAAAGTTCAGCTTAAACTATCTTATAAATTAAATGACATTTTAAGGTACAGTTGTTTTAAATGATTTTTTATATATCCTCAAAATCATTTAATTCTGTTTTTCTAGTACTAGAAAGAAATAGTTTTTTTGAGTTTTATATGTTAAAAGCAAATACAGCATGTTCATCTTATTTGCAAAAGTAACTACAGCCTGATTTTAAAAGATTATCATCTTCCTTAATGGTGAACAAAATCAATTAGATGAAATTTTCTAGGAATAAATGAAATTAATAAATTTATTAACATTACAAAATACAGAACAGTGTCTTAACAGTAGCTTGTGTGAAAAACTCTAATTTCCAGCGGCACAAAAGTTCAAGACAAGTAGTAACTAAATAGAAGTTCATTAATAAATACCTGGAAAATACACCATAATTTGTGCTATGTGAAGGATTGTATTAAATTTTAAAAGAGACTTTTTCAAACATGGCATGGAAGTATGAAGGCAAATCACATGGAAGTGACTAAATTTATTCTGTTTATCTTGGACTACTCAGTTTAAAAAAAAAAAAGTTTTGTGGAACATCTACCATATGCAGGGGAGAAAGAAGGTGCAATTAACCTAGTGCTTAAATTTTCATCATTAAGAGGTATGTAGTGCCATTAACTGGAGAAGGCAAGGGCACCCCACTCCAGTACTCTTGCCTGGAAAATCACATGGACGGAGGAGCCTAGTAGGCTGCAGTCCACGGGGTTGCTAAGAGTTGGACATGACTGAGCGACTTCACTTTTACTTTTCACTTTCATGCACTGGAGAAGAAAATGGCAATCCACTTCAGTGTTCTTGCCTGGAGAATCCCAGGGATGGGGAAGCCTGGTGGGCTGCCATCTATGGGGTTGCACAGAGTCGGACACGACTGAAGCAACTTAGCAGCAGCAGCAGTGCCATTAACTGAAAGTGAATGATGTAGTATCAGGTGGGATGAGGGAAACTACACTGAGTTTTGCTTTAAACATGTTAGGCAACAGTAAAATATCCACTGGGCAATGTTCAAGAGGCGGTTAAAATTTGGAGTTTGGCTCTCAAGAGAAAATAAATGGACACAGAGATAAACACATAGGGTTGGCTGCTAAACACACACACACACACACACACACACGCACCCACCCACACACACACACAGTTGGTTAAATCAAATAAACAGAAGAGGACTGGTCACACTATCAAAAACAACATATACTCAAGATACAAAGGAAAGAAACGCATCTGAGGAAGGAAATGAAGATGGTTCAGTAAGGAGAACCAACAGACTATATTGCACTAGTGTCAAGAATTGTGAACTATAATGAATGACGTGGAAGACAGGAGACTCCTGAGTCAGACAAAGGACTATATTACTCATGGCCCAGCAAGCAGCATGAGTATCAACATATATATTTATATAAGTTCCTTTTGCCCTCCAGTTTCACAGAGAAACAACAAAGATGTATCCGGGTAGATGACTTCACATGCAGTGGAATGCATTATAAGAAATGAATCCTGTACCTGAAACTAATTCAACACTGTAAATCAACAGTACTTCAAATAAAAAAAGGAGAAATGAACCCTGTGTTGAGGAACCAAATCTTTTATAATGGGCAGTAAGCAGGCACTCCATTGGCTCCAGAGGGACCCTGGATCTATCTCTCAATACTGTTCACTATATAAATATCCTTTAAAAGCTAGTCCAGAATAAAGAGCAGTCATTGTCGCCATTCACAGTATGTACAAAAAAGCAAAAGATATCAGGTGTTATAACTTCTGAGGGCCAAGAGAGATGAAGGTTTCAATGGAAAAGGTATGATCATACATAAATGCCAATGAAACATAAGATAATAAGTTTTGTCAGGTATATATAGGGTTGATTCCCAGGTGGCTCAATGGTAAAGAATCCACCTGCCAATGCAAGAGATGCAAGAGACACAGGTTTGACACCTGGGTTGGGAAGATCCCCTAAAGAAGGAAATGGCAACCTGCTCCAGTATTCTTGCCTGGAAAATTCCAAGGACAGAGGAACCTGTCAGGCAGGCTATAGTCAATGGGGTTGCCAAGAGTCAGACACCACTGAGCACACATGTGCATGCACATACTACACACACACACACATTATTTCATGTCACTTATAAGACTAATAAATGGAAACTTCAGTCCAACAAACTGAGGACATAATACTAATCATATCTGTTTACCAAAGAAAGATACTGGTAGGTATTCTCTCCAATGGGGGGTGGGAGGTGTGTGTGGGTGTGTGTGTTGGTGGGTGTGTGTGTGTCTGGAGAAGAGGAAGAAACAGGGAGAAAAGAGGGTAGATGCTTAACATGTATTATATTAAGAACCTACTATTTATCTGTCAAATATATTCATACCCTTGACCATCTGTCATAATAATCCATGTATTCATTCACTCAATAAAAGATTTTCTAAGAATTTCCTATATGTCAGGAAATTTTAGGTACTGGAGATAAAATGATAAGCAGCCAGTGACTAACTCTGTCCTCGGAGAACTGTCAAATGGTGAAGACAGACAGCATTCAAATCACACAGCTACATAAATACTACTGTCATTAAGTGCTATGAAAGAAATATACAGTGAATTATGAAAATGAATGTAACAGAAATACTTAATCAAACTGGGAAGGCGAGAAGAGAAAAAGCAGCCTTCGGGCTTACTTGAAGATATCGTAGGTGAGCTAAGACCTCAACACTAAGCTGAAATTTGAAGAGGGATAAGTTAAAAGGGTAAGGACCGTTTTAAGAATCCCAGACAGAAAAAAAAAAAAAAAAGAATAGGCAAAATCATAATCACCACTGAGAAATTTAAAGAAGGCCAAGAAATCTGAAGCACAGAGAAAAAGAGGGACATAGCAAAAAGGCTGCTAACACTGACTCATAAATTGGAATGACTGTCCTGTCAGTTCCCTTTGATCCTAAACTGATAGTATTTTGTAGTCATTTTATATTCCTAAATAGCAGGCACTTGAAAATGTATCTATACATTAGGATCAGATTAACAAAGACTAAGAAAGAACTTTTTAACAAGCAGAACCTGCTATAAATCATAGGCAAAATATAGCATATAAAGAAGAGCTAAAGTTTATATTTAAAAAAAGAAAAGACAAACTGTTGAGAACCTATTTTAAAATATTTTACATACACAACTTATAGTCACCACATACTTCTACTTCTGAAGGAAGTGAAGAAGAATCTAGTCTCTCTATTTATCTATACAAATGTAAGTAACAGAAGTGCCACTGATTCCTGTGAATAGTAGCAATGAATTCAGAAGGTGGGCTGCACTGGACTCCCATAGGAGCTTTTAGCTCCTTCGCTGGAATCAGCGCCAGTCAAATAGAGAAAGTGATCAAGAGGGGAGAAGGAAAAGATAAAATGGAGCTGCTAAGACTTCAAAGACAAAGCACTCCTGTGACATCATGGAAGTGTGGCTCTTTTGATAGTATTTAAGATGAAGTCAGGGCTTTCCAAGTGACTAAGCCATAGAGAATCCAACTGCCAATGCAGGAAACAGAGGATGAATCCCTGGGCTGGGAAGATCCCCTAGACAAATAAATGGCAACCCACTCCAGTATTCTTAACTGGAAAATCCCATGGACAGAGGAGCCTGGCAGGCTACAGTCCATGGGGTCACAAGGAGTTGGACACAACTTCTTGTGACTAAACAACAATAAATATGAACTAAAGAAGGAGATTCTCAAAGTGAAAGTGGAGAGTGAAAAAGTTGGCTTAAAGCTCAACATTCAGAAAATGAAGATCATGGCATCTGGTCCCATCACTTCATGGGAAATGGATGGGGAAACAGTGGAAACAGTGTCAGACTTTATTTTTAGGGGCTCCAAAATCACTGAAGATCGTGACTGCAGCCATGAAATTCAAAGGCACTTGCTCCTTGGAAGGAAAGTTATGACCAACCTAGAGAGCATATTCAAAAGCAGACACACTACTTTGCCAACAAAGGTCCGTCTAGTCAAGGCTATGGTTTTTCCTGTGGTCATGTATGGATGTGAGAGTTGGACTGTGAAGAAGGCTGAGCGCTGAAGAATTGATTCTTTTTAACTGTGGTGTTGGAGAAGACTGTTGAGAATCCCTTGGACTGCAAGGAGATCCAACCAGTCCATTCTGAAGGAGATCAGCCCTGGGATTTCTTTGGAAGGAATGATGCTAAAGCTGAAACTCCAGTACTTTGGCCACCTCATGTGAAGAGTTGACTCATTGGAAAAGACTCTGATGCTGGGAGGGATTGGGGGCAGGAGGAGAAGGGGACAACAGAGCATGAGATGGCTGGATGGCATCACTGACTCGATGGACGTGAGTCTCGGTGAACTCCGGGAGTTGGTGATGGACAGAGAGGCCTGGCGTGCTGCGATTCATGGGGTCGCAAAGAGTGGGACACGACTGAGCGACTGAACTGAACTGAAAGAAGGAGATTCTCAAAGTTAAGAATGTATAAGGCTGGGTGGTACAATGTTTACAATATGGATGTTAAGAATAAAAGACACAATAATAAATAACCTGTGGAATAGACAGTGGAAAAATATTACATTTAGAAGACCCATATTCAGATTCTTTGCTTCAGAAACATTTGGACAATTTCAAGCCTCTTTGGTGGAACAGACAGTGGAAAAATATTATACAGTTAGAAAACCCATATTCAGAATAAAAGTCTGACTTGTTAAACATTTGGACGATTTCTGAGCCTCAATTTCCTCCTCTGTTAGACAAACTAAATTTGTTGTGCTGAAAACAGTCTTATTTTGTAAACAAAATGAAAAACTTACATGCAAGTGATTTATAAGTTTCAAAATACTGTGTCCATAATAAGTTTTATTAATACTGTTAATACTTCTTTTAGTCAATTATATTTAATCCCATTTAAAAAGTTGTTCATTTTCTCACATTCTGAAGTCACAGTCGAAAAACTCTGCCTCTTTATCCTGAGTGAGCTTCTCTCAAAACTCACTTCCTAATATATTCAATAATATTCACAACACTATCTGGTCCCCAATTTCAATAACCCCTTTCAATTTAGGAGCATATGCACAAAAGCAGTTGTCTTCCACACAGGATACCGTGATAATCAGAAGCCAATCAGAATGATCACCAAATTCCTCTAAAATACACCATCTGCCACATTCCAAAACCTCTCATTCAAATTATATAAATCAATCGAAAAGCACATTAACAACCTCTTTTGGACGGTCTGTCTCTAAAAAAGACAGCAGGGATTACTTGTGCTTCCCTTAATTGTTCATCTAGAAGAGTTCAGAATTCTATCCAGAATCTTTTCCCCCTCCTGAAGCAAACATTAGTAATGACTCATGGGTGCTCCAGCCTCAAAAACCAAAGAAAAGCAAATACAATCATCACTTACTTGCTCATTCATTCAGTAAATATTCGTTGATAGCCTACTATTTGTGGGATATTGTTCTAGACACTAGGAATACATCTGTGATCAAGAAAGACAAAAAATTCCAGCCATAATAAAACATTAAATTCTAACAACAGGAAAAAAAAAAAGCTCAACAAGACAAATCAGTAATTTATATATTATGACAGAGTGTGATAAGAAAAACTTTAGAATAGTAAGAAAACAAAATGTGTTAGTGTGAATGTGTGTTTAGTCACTAAGTCCTGTGAGACTCTTTTGCAACCCTATGGACTACAGTCCGCCATGTTCCTCTGTCCATGGGATTTTTCAGGCAAAAATACTGGAGTAGGTTGCCATTTCCTTCTCCAGGGGATCTCCCTGAACCAGGAATCGAACCCGCATCCCCTGCATTGGCAGGCGAATTCTTTACCTCTGAGTATGCACAAATATGCAAACAAGAGAGAAAAAAGTTTTTATATACAGTGGCTAGGAAAGAACTTGCTGAAAAGGTTATATTTCAATAAACTTGTAAAGGATTGTTAATAAATTATTTCTTCATTTAAAATTTATTTACAACTTGTTTATACCATCAGTCATATACACACACACAGATAAACACACACCCTCTAAACTTTTTTACAGGAATGTGAGATTAATATTATTTTAGAAATAGCTTTTAAAAATAATACTTATGAGCTCTCTTATAACCATATCATAACTACCATATCATAAATACCTAAGCCATGAATGTGGGTGGCAGTTCCCAAGATGGATGGAAAATTTAAATTTAAAAATACCCTAAATAAAGTATGTGAATGTAGTTTAACTAAAAACATATTTTAGGATTAAAACACACCCAAGGAATATTTTCAAAGAACCAAATGCATGATCATATTAAAATTTTACATGCAAATCCATAAACATATCACTAAATGTAACACTTATATTGAACATTAGATGAATCTCCTTAAAAGAAGAAAAAATAAAAAAGTTTATCTTAGAAATATCATATGTATAATTTTTACAGTACTTTACTTTTATATAAAGGTTCAAAATGCAAATATATATTGAGATCCTGAATATGCATTTAGATTACAAAAAATAATACAAATACTGTTATTAGAAAGATCAGAGTATTATCTAAATATGCTTGATTCGGTTCATTCTAGTGGTACACATGGCAAAACAAAAAAATGAAGAGTCCCTATCCTATGTAGGAACATACAGTAGGGACTTCCATGGTGGTGTGGTGGTTAAGAATCTACCTTGCAATGCAGGAGACACAGCTTCAATCCCTGGTTGGGGAACCAGAGATCTCACATACTATGGAGCCACTAAGCCCATGAGCCACAATGAAAGATCCCATGTGACGCAACAAAGCTCCTGCATGCCTCAACTAAGATCTACATACCCAAATAGATAAATTATTTTTATAAACTATTAAAAAAAAATGTGCAATAGATTCTAGTAACCTTAGTTCCTTCTTAGGTATCAAAATTCTAACCAGATGGTCTAGTCATTCTAATAACATTTTAATGATTTAATGATATGAAAACAAAACCTACCAAAAACTACTATTTGGACAATTATAAAAAGGAGATTCTCCAATAGCATATTCAAAGAATAATGATTAAATAGGCATTTAAAAAAAGCATGATTTAACCACTAATCATTTTTCCCAATGCAGGGGTAGATGATCCACAAAGGCTAATTCTTGCCCACCTCCTGTTTTGTGAATGAAGTTTTACTGGAACACAGTCACACCATTCATTTACCTATGGCTATCTTTGGTCTTCCCTGGTGGCTCAGTAAAAAGAATCTGCCTGCAGTGCAGGAGACCCAAGTTTAGTCTCCAGGTTGAGAAGATCCCCTGGAGAAGGGAACGGCTACCCACTCCAGTATTCTAGTATTCTTGTCTAGAAAAGCCCACGGACAAAGGAGCCTAGCTCTGCAGTCCTTGGGGCTGCAAAGAGTCAGACAGGACTGAGCAAAGAGTCAGATAGAACTTGCACTTTTTCACGGCTTTTTTTGTGTGCTAAAACAGCAGAATGGAAACAGAGCCCATATGGCCCACAAAGCCCAAAATGTTAGTAAAATGTTTAGTAAAATGTTTACCACCCCCTACCTTAAACTACTGGTAAAGTCTTCAACCCGTAAAGGATGGGTAGTGGCCTCATCCTTACATTTTTTTCCTTAGGGTTCCACACTCATCCTCATCAAGATGAAAATGTCTTTGTGAGGAGTTCTCTTCAAAAGAATGCTGATTCAGGGGTTCTCAGACTCACCTTTCAAATACTAATTTCCAGTTTCTAGTGTGGATGTCATTCAGCTACAAAGGCTACTATATCAAATTCTGCTTTCAAATGGTTTTGCATCCCTGCATATGTGCACTGCTTCAAACATTCAGTCCATATAATCTCTGTCTTCAGTTCAGTTCAGTCACTCAGTCGTGTTCGACTCTCCGCGACCCCATGAATCAGAGCACACCAAGCCTCCCTGTCCATCACCAACTCCCGGAGTTCACCCAATCTCTGTCTAGCTAATTACAAATCTTTTCATGGTTTCTGCTTTGAACTTAGTCAAAGTGAACTTACTTTGAACTCAAGTTTAATACATTTTCTATAAGCTACAGTATTTGTTACATATTATTAATTGAGTTCTACTCTTAACGCAGCTATCTGAAATCACCTCACTGGCCAATTAATTCTAAAGAAGAAATTCAGACCACTGATCCTTTAAGAATATCTATCTAGCTATTTTATCTCCAGCATCATTGTCTTGGCTTTACTAACGACATAGTGACTAACTGAACTCACTGCTGACGTCAGGCTCTCCTTACCAACCTCTTTATCCCCAGGCTTCACTGATCCTTCTAATATCTCCTCTCATCGTGAGAGGTGTGGATCTGCTATTACGGTAGTGAATAAAATGAAATAGATTCTAGGCAAAGAATTTCTAAAAAAAATTAATTCTAAGAAATAAGAGCCTTACTTCTGTGTGTTTTTCCTTTTTTTACACCATCAATATCTTTTCCCTCTTGTAAATACACAGAACGCTCAAACCCCTATTTTAACATGGCAAACTATGGGTCACAAAGTGCTACTATCCCAAGAAAAATATTTTCTCTTTGCAACGTTTTAAATTTCTTTTACTCCTTTCTATGTATTACATGATATATTTTAAAATTCAGTTGGATTTAGTAGTGGCTGAACCTGAAGTTAACTGTTATACATACAAAGAAATTATCTCTTAATAAAATAGAATAAAATCATTATTGTTTGTAAATACATCATTTATCAAAAATGATACAAAATACTTCATTTGAATTTTCAAAGAGGATAACTGCAGGGTGTATCCCAATGGACACAAATGAAAAAAAGAGGAAGAATGGATGAAAATGAGGGGTGGGGGGGAGGGAAGGTAAGGAAAGGAGAGAAGGAAAGAAAGTGCCTTTTTTAAAAGTCTTGCTGGAAAAGAAAATTCAAAACAAGTGAATAATGGTGTACTTACCGGAACTGTGGCAGTAGTCCATACACTGTGGAACCTGGACTGTGAAGGCTATCAAATCTGGAGCTAAAAGGGATTCTGGCTTTCTGCTCTCATTGAGCCACTTGCTGCTATGAAGGTCTTTAGTGTCAGAAGGACCCTGAAGCAATGGAATCAACTTCTCTTTTCCACTGTCACCTGAACAGACAGATGTATGAAAAAGAAGGTTATCAAAAAAAATATATAGGAGTAGCCTGGGGATGCTTGATTTTAAAGTATACTAACAATATAAAATTTCTATTTACACTTGGTAATTTTAGTTGTACATTTAGTTATATTCTAAAAAGTATGACTGATAAATTAAATGCATTTTTAACTCTTAAAATGTTTTAGTATTTACTTGATGAAGGTAGAACACATTCAGAAAAGCTTATAAAATAAAACAACATGAACACACTGTATTGTAAATATTCGAGGGAATCTGTACCTCTTTAAACTTATCTAGACATTTAATCCACATTGGAAAAAATTAAATAACAAATAGTTTAAGGAAAATACTATGAAATAAAGTATTGGAAGGAAGGCAAAGTCAATTACAACCTTAAGTTGAAAAACAGCTGCGGTTTCTGTTTAATTTCATTATACTAGCAACATTTTAATTTAATTTTTAAGTGTCATATACATCTATACCTCCTATTCTACCCCAAAAAGTATAAGAATAAACTTTCCTTTAATTTTTCTTCCCTCATAACCATTCTTAAAACCATGCAATATATTTTTTTCTTAAGTAAAAATTAATTTATTAATGTCAAGAAGTATCATCCTGGCACAATTAACAATTTTTTTCAAGTAAAATAAAAAAATTTAAAACCTCTGATTCATAGGAACAATGAGTAAATTCTTGTTTCAGTAACGCTCCTTGTAAAACGCAAGGCCAATTCTCCTATACAGGCAATAAAGTTTTACACGGTCCAGCTGCACATACCTGGGGCTTTGGCACAAATTTTTATTGATCCCACGGTCCCAGAGGCACATTTGACCAATGATGTGCTGCAGTACTTCAATTCAACATTCTGGATTGAGCCCTCAAGAGTTGGCAGGGGATTCTTAGATTTCACACCTAATAAAAGAAAACTGCAAATGTACTAGCCGATTGAATTTAAATAATTTTTATACTCCTTCACCGAGGCATTTAAACTTAATTATACTTTAATTATCTACCTCAGATGTTCTTACAGTATTTGTGTCAGGCTTCACAGTTTAGTGTTTAGGAGGTAAAATGATGCAATTTTAAAACAAACAGGTTGAACTCTTAAAACTATACTTATGCAAATTTTAAACAAATAAGTTGTTTAAAAATATGGATACTAAAAAAAGAATCACATTTGGTTTTAGAATATAGAGTAAGATTTTCAATTTGAAACAAATTTAACTTATAAACTGACTTTCACTTATGCAGAGACATTAATTTTAGCATGAAACTACCTGTATAAACAGACTCCTCAAAATACCGTGGTCAGGTAGGATGCAAAGAGAGAAACAAGATAGCTCAAAACAGCTCCTAAGTTAAAATACAATAGCTTATAAGCAAAATCGATATGCCAACTGTAGCTAAAAGAAACTAAAGGGATTCTATATCAATTAATAAAAAAAAGTGAGCATTATCTTTTCTACTGTATGCTACTTGCTGAAGGACATAAAGCATAGAAGCAAACAATTACCAAGACATAACTGGTAGGGAATATGTAATTCAAAGAGGAGAAACTCATTTTGGCCCTGAAGCCTAGGTAAGAATTCAAAAGGCAGAGAAACCTTAAGAACATTACACTAACATTATTGTAAACAACAAAAAATGATGATAATGTGAAGAACTCTAATCCATTAACATATGCCAAAGGACTGTGTGTTATCCACACATTTTATACTATCCTCAAAACAGGGTGGTAATAAAAATGCCATTGTTCTCTCATTTTTACAAATTGGGATACACTGGATTAGAGGAGTTCAGTAATTTTCTCTCTGCACAGTCCTACAGCAGAGGAAGAACTGAGGTGTTTAACACAATTTGATCTTAACACAGAAAACTTCATCACTCATTTCACCAATACTCATGAAAAGAGGCTTTCTTTTCCCCATTCCACATTCCAATCAAATATGTATCATCCTTCACATGTGAAACTTCATGAAGGAGAACTAAGTATGAAGAATTAAGAAAACTATGAACTTTTATGACAGATACATTAAACATTATACCAAAATCTTTGATTTCAAACTCCCATGTGTTCAAGAAGCCTATAGAGTCTTTGTGAAATGTGGCCCAGGAAGCCTGCAAATTCACTAAAACACTACATGGTTATGCACTAGTTAAAGGACATCATCTTGAGAAACATCTCTCATATACTAATCTTTGCTTCAGAAGAAACTCTAAATTTGCTCATTTCTATTTGACTGTTACAAGAACATGTAACAATTTGGTTGCTATTTCCCAATATTCACCACTTGAACCTATTATCCTCATAGCAGGAGTCTAAATGCTATGTACTTACATCTTTTCTATGATTTTATCAGCTTTTATCAAATTCTCAAAATCTATGAACCAACAAACTAAGAAGTTGTATTTCAGAAAGTTAAACGATGCCTACAATATGACATAAACAGAGCAGTAACAGTAATAATAGCAATAGCAGTAGTAGCAGTAGTGCTAATTACAGCACCTAACATTCATTGAGCACTTAAAGTGCCATGCACTACATCTAATTTGCTATTTTTATTCATATCAAAAGACAGAAAAAAAGACGTAGCTATTACTATTCTATCTCATATTCAGGAAAACCAAAGTTTAGAGAAGTAAGGATTTTGCCCACGCTCAAGTCAGAAAGTGAGGAGGCTTGGATCACTTCTCTCCTCCTAAGAAAGGAAGCTGAGCTACCTCAGTGTATTTAACATCTACTGTGGATGCACAAGTTATAATCAGTGATAATTTACCCTGTGCCAATCATTATGTTAAGTGATGAGAGGGATACAAAATGGAATAATACCTTATTCTAATTCAAGCACCCAGAGTCAGACTCTTATTCTACACCAGTTTTTTTGGGAAAAAAAAATTGAAGAATCTAGATAATAATCAGGAGGCAAGAGCAAATGAAAGATTCTCTCAAGGGCGAGAACTGAAATAGTTCAGTTGGCTGCAAAACTAAAAATAGACAAACATGGCTTTTTTAAAAATTACTTTATAAACTGCTTCTTTTACAAAGTTTACACCAAGTTTAGGGCTCTACCTTGAATCTCAAACGAAAGGTCTAAGTCTTTGTTAGTATCTATTCTGTGCTGTATATATTGATAAGATTCTGAAGAGTATTATCAGAAGAGCTGTAATGTATAGCACAGGGAATCATACTCAATATTATAATAATCTATTATTAGATTATTACAATAATCTAATAATCTATATTATAATAATAGAAAATAATATATATTTATCTGCATCACTGTGCTATATACCTGAAACACTGAAACAACACTGTAAATCAACTATATTTCAATAAAAAATAATTTGACTGAAATCTCTTCTGATAAGAATGACATACATGTATAAAGCATCTTATTTTAGATTATAACTATCAAGAATTCATTTTGCTTTTTAATTATCATTAAATTTCTCAGATATTTTTAAATGTTTTATAAACTAAAACATCCCGTATAGTTTCTCTGTAAGAAAATTTTTTTCCTAAATTTTTTTTTAATTGCTCAACCTCAGATTTTTTAAAAGATAATTATAGTCATCTCTTGATACACTTCAACAATGGAGAAAAGCTGCTAATAAAAAATAACCTTAGTAATATAATTTCTGAACCTTAAGTGATACGATGTTCAACATGGTTCATCAGTTGTGACAAATATACCACCCTGGTGAGGGATGTCAATATTGGGGGAAGCTATGTAAACTGATACGGAGGCAGAAGCTGTATTGAAAACTTCAGACTTCCCCTTCAATTTTGCTGTGAACCTAAAATTGCTCTAAACAAGAAATAGTACTCATAAAAATAATTTAAAAATAAACTTGGCTTATTTCCACTCTACCATCAAACCAAAATTTGTAAAATACCCCAAACACACGCACTAGGAAGAGATAAAGGAAGAGTCTTGGCAATGAACAACTCAGGGCACCCCTCACATTGTTTTCAAGCTACATGAATGCTGCTTCCTAAAATTGTGAAAGGAAATCGTCCTGTTAGGAACACGAAATGGTGAAACAAAAAGGCCAAAAACTCTGAAACTGAAAAATCAAGGCTTCAGATATAGGTAGTATTATGTATTTAGTAGTTATGTGGCTTAAGGCAAGCCACTATTAATTACTGTTTCACGTGGAGGCCAAAGACTGCAGTTATTGTTCAAGGTATTTGACTCTGAGAAATCTGAATTTTATACGGAACTTAATTAAAGGGAAGAGGTGCAAAATTTTGGAAAGTTGTATAGTCATCTGATATGAGTCAACAGAACAATTACAGACAGTGACAGTATCTTATATTTGACATAATGACTTCACAAAGCAGTGTCGTATGCATTTACTCAAATATTGCTATCAAAATCTACTAGAGGAAGGGAAGAAGGAATCCTTAAGGTACTGCAATTGAAATACAATTTCACATGGTATATACTATCAATAGAATAACCTAAAAATACTGAATTTTCATAATACAATTTAGTATAAAATAATACACTGTTATTTCTTGTCCTTTTAGCATTTTTCTGAATGATATTAACTCAACACACAATCTCAGTCCTGTGGTACACCATTAATTCAGATTCTCTTCCCATCTTCTTTCTCTTTTTTAAATTAATTTAATTATTTTAATTGCAGGCTAATTACTTTACAATATTGTAGTGCTTTTTGCCATACATTGACATGAATCAGCCATGGTATACATGTGTCCCCCCATCCTGAAACTCTCTCCCACCTCCCTCCCCATCCCATCCCTCAAGGTAATCCCAGTGCACCGGCCCTGAGTGCTCTGTCTCATGCATCAAACCTGAACTGGTGATCTATTTCACATATGCTAATATACCTGTTTCAAAGCTATTCTCTCAAATCATCCCACCCTCACCTTCTACAGAGTCCAAAAGTCTGTTCTTTATCTCTGTGTCTCTTTTGCTGTCTTGCATATAGAGTTATCGTTACCATCTTTCTAAATTCTCTATACATGCGTTAATATGTTGTATTGGTGTTTTTCTTTCTGACTTACTTCACTATGTGTAATAGGTTCCAGTTTCATCCACCTCATTAGAACTGATTCAAATGAGTTCTTTTTAATAGCTGAGCAATATTCCATTGTGTATATATACCACAGCATTCTTACCGATTCATCTGCCGATGGGCATTCAGGTTGTTTCCGTGTCCTAGCTATTGTAAACAGTGCTGCGATGAACACGGGTACATGTCTCTTTCAATTCTGGTTTCCTCAGTGTGTGTGCCCAGCAGTGGGATTGCTGGGTCATATGGCAGTTCTACTTCCAGTTTTTTAAAGAATCTCCACACTGTTCTCCATAGGGCTGTACTAGTTTGCATTCCCACCAACAGTGTAAGAGGGTTCCTTACCACCACACCCTATCTAGCATTTATTGTAGACTTTTTGATAGCAGCCATTATGACCAGCGTGAGATGGTACCTCATTGTACTTTTGATTTGCATTTCTCTGACAAAGAGTGATGTTGACCATCTTTTCATGTCTTTGTCAGCCAACTGTATGTCTTCTTAGAAGAAATGTCTGTTTAGTTTTTTGGCCCATTTTTTGATTAGGTCGTTTATTTTTCTGGTATTGAGATGCATGAGCTGCTTGTATATTTTTGAGATTCTTTGTCAGTTGCTTCGTTTGCTATTTTCTCCCATTCTGAAGGCTGTCATTTCACCTTGCTTATAGTTTCCTTCATTGTGCAAAAGCTTTTAAGTTGAATTAGGTCCCATTTGTTTATTTTTGCTTTTATTTCCATTACTCTGGGAGGTAGGTCATAGAAGATCCTGCTGTTATTTATGTCAGAGAGTGTTTTGCCTATGTTTTCCTCTAGAAGTTTTATAGTTTCTGGTATTATGTTTAGACCTTTAATCCATTTTGAGTTTATTTTTGTGTATGGTGTTAGAAAGTGTTCTAGTTTCATTCTTTTACAAGTGGTTGACCAGTTTTCCGAGCACCACTTGTTAAAGAGATCGTCTTTTCTCCATTGTATATTCTTGCCTCCTTTGTCAAAGATAAGCTATCCAAAGGTGCGTGGATTTATCTGAGCTTTCTATCTTGTTCCACTGATCTATATTTCTGTCTTTGTGCCAGTACCAAACTGTCTTGATGACTGTAGCTTTGTACTATAGTCTGAAGTCAGGCAGGTTGACTCCTCCAGTTCCATTCTTCTTTCTCAAGATTACTTTGGCTATTCGAAGTTTTTTGTATTTCCATACAAATTGTGAACTTATTTGTTCTAGTTCTGTGAAAAATACCATTGGTAGCTTGATAGGGATTGCATGGAATCTATAGATTGCTTTGGGTAGACAGTACACTCATTTTCACTATACTGATTCTTCTGATCCACGAACATGGTGTATTTCTCCATCTATTTGTATCATCTTTGATTTCCTTTATCAATGCTTTATAGTTGTCTATATACAGGTCTTTTCTTTCTTTAGGTAGATTTATTCCTAAGTATTGGAGAAGGAAATGGCAACCCACCCCAGTATTCTTGCCTGGAGAACCCAGGGACGGCAGAGCCTGGTGAGCTGCTGTCTATGGGGTCACACAGAGTCAGACACGACTGAAGCGACTTAGCAGCAGCAGCAGCAACAGCATTCCTAAGTATTTTACTCTTTTCATTGCAATGATGAATTGTTTCCTTAATTTCTCTGTTTTTTCATTGTTAGTGTATAGGAATGCAAGGGATTTCTGTGTGTTAATTTTATACCCTGCAACTTGACTATATTCATTGATTAGCTCCAGTAATTTTCTGGTAGTGTCTTTAGGGTTTTCTATGTAGAGGATCATGTCATCTGCAAACAGTGAGAGTTTTGCCTCTTTTCCAATTTGGATTGCTTTTATTTCTTTTTCTTCTCTGCTTGCCGTGGATAAAACTTCCAAAACTATGTTGAATAGTAGTGCCCACCATCTTTTTTATCCAACATAATTCTCCTAACCTCACAGACATGTTAACCCCTCAGTGTTCAGTATGATCATTCAGATAAATTAAAACATAAACTAATGAGAATAACCTGTATATCTGAATGGAAGTAAAACATTAAGGATCAAGTGATACATAAGTTTATTTCTGTTTCTGCCTTAATTTTTAGGGTCCAATACCAACAAAGAAATGAAAATGGAAAGATAAGAGCTAAAAGTGAAACTCTCAAAGAGACAAGCAGTGTCATCAAAATTTCAGAAGATCGATATTGATGAACAAGTAGCAACAGGATGACTTACAGAAAAGTGCTTGTGAGTTACCATATTAAGAAGCAAGTTGATTGGCAATAAGCCCAGGAAAGGTAAGAATTAAAGAAGCCAGGTAGTTCCGAGGGCAGGAATACAGATGAGGCCAAAAAGATGACCAGTGACTGAAAGTCTATCTAATGACCACAGATCCTTTGCCTTAATCCATGCAGCAATGCAAGTATCCCACTCACATCCCAACAATGGAGAAGTTGAACCAGAAGAACAATGAACTAAGGGACACTAAAAAGGAAAGAGGTGCATACTAAAAATGGGAGACTATCTAAAAATGAATATAAAGTAGATGTAATGAATAATGAAATCTTTTCTTTTACTCTCTAAGAACCGTGAATACTAGAGTTAAAACCTGCAGCAAGGAAATGGAAGGATTTCTATGAAAACTGGCCACTCCAAGAAAAGTGAACCACAGATACTGATAACTCATTATCCCCTCACCTCCGAAAACATGAATAAGTGTCCAATACTCCTAAAATGACACCTGCCATTCAGTAAGCTTCAACCTTACAAACAGGTTTCCAATTTATTTTCCAATTTTTAGCTATATAAAATTTATTCTACAATATGAGGGATCACCAGAAACTAGGCATAAATCACTAAAATGAAAAGTCGAGATAAAAAAACAACAGAAAAGGAACTTCAGGTAAATAGATACTGGGATCAGAAAACTTAGGTAATAATAATTATACTATTATTTTATATTTATCATGATAAATATATTAAGTTATTAACCCCAAGGATAAAATTACATAACAAAAACATTTAGACAGTATATTTCATATATACATGCCCATAACATATTAACACTGAATATATACTTAAGCAAAACCTGTGATATAATTAGATGACTTAGGAGAACAGAAGAACAGAGCCTATAGTAAGTACTGCCCATAAAAGCTAAATCCTCTTGATAGGCTGGATAATACCATCCCACCATCACTCAAGAAGCCTGAATCCTAATCCCAGGATCTGAGAATATGCTATCTTACATGACAAAGGAATATTAAGGTAAAAAAAAAAAAAGAATTAAAATTACTAATAAGCTACTTTGAAATATGGAGAGTATCCCACATTATCCAGGTGGAACACATGTAAACATCAGAGTTTTTAAAAATATTAAAAGAAGGCAGCAGAAGATAGGAGTCAGAGAAAGACATGTCATGACAGAAGCACTACCAGAGAAATGCATTTTGCTGGCTTTGAAAATGGGGCGTAAGGACTAGACCAAGGAATGCTGGTGGCCTATATAAGGTGCAAAAAGCAAGGAAATGGATTCTCTCCTAGAGGCTTCATAGAACACAACTCTACTGACACCTTGATTTTAGTACAAGAACATTTTAGACTTTAAACTACAGAACTGTAATAAAACAGTAAACTTATGCTATTTTAAGGCATTAGGGTCACTGTAATAGATACTATGTATAGATAGTATTATAAAATCTAACTAAACATGAAAAGATAAGAAAACTTCAATATAAGCATTTTATTTAGAAATTTAGAGGTAAATAACTAAGAATCACCCATTCCAGTCCATTTTAGTTTGCTGATTCCTAGAATTTGCCTTGATATCAATAACTTCAGATATGTAGATGACACCACCCTTATGGCAGAAAGTGAAGAGGAACTCAAAAGCCTCTTGATGAAAGTGAAAGAGGAGAGGGAAAAGTTGGCTTAAAGCTCAACATTCAGAAAACTAAGATCATGGCATCTGGTCCTATCACTTCATGGGAAGTAGATAGGGAAAAAGTGGAAACAGTGTCAGGCTTTATTTTTTTGGCTCCAAAATCACTGCAGATGGTGACTGAAGCCATGAAATTAAAAGACACTTACTCCTTGGAAGGAAAGTTATGATCAACCTAGATAACATATTCAAAAGGAGAAACATTACTTTGCCAACAAAGGTCCATGTAGTCAAGGCTATGGTTTTTCCAGTGGTCATGTATGGATCTGAGAGTTGGACTGTGAAGAAAGCTGAGTGCCAAAGAATTGATGCTTTTGAACTGTGGTGTTGGAGAAGACTCTTGAGAGTCCCTTGGACTGCAAGGAGATCCAACCAGTCCATTCTGAAGGAGATCAGGCCTGGGTGTTCACTAGAAGGACTGATACTGAAGCTGAAACTCCAATACTTTGGCCACCTCATGCGAAGAGTTGACTCACTGGAAAAGACTCTGATCCTCGGAGGGATTGGGGGCAGGAGGAGAAGGGGATGACAGAGGATGAGATGGCTGGATGGCATCACCGACTCGATGGACATGAGTTTGGGTAAACTCTGGGAGTTGGTGGTGGACAGGGAGGCCTGGCATGCTGCGATTCATGAGGTCGCAAAGAGTCGGACATGACTGAGCAACTGAACTGAACTGAACTAAGAATAAGCCACAAATGATTGCCTCTAAAAAAACAGTGGAGATTGTAAGGACCCACAGAACTGCCCTTTTTGTTACAGGCTTTAAAAAATGATAATTTAATAAAATAAAACAAAAGGTCACTCAAACAGGCTGGACTCATTCCAGACACACAAAAATAAAAAGAATCACAAGATAATGAACAAAGAGTAAAAGTTTCTGTAGAGGAAAAAGGCAAATTCTTTTAAAACACACACTGAAAGAATTGTCATCTTAGCAAAGTTATTAGAGCACATTTTATAGTAGCGAAGAGCTTCTAAATGGTTGATAGTGTAATAAAAACTAAGCATTATCATTTCAGGGGAAGAATAAAAGGAGAAAGCAAGATAAGAGGGAGATTTATTACATGAGAGGGAAGTGGAAGTCTCAACAAGAGTGCGCAAGCAAGGACAAACAGGTATACCAAGAAAGCTAGCTAGTTCTTGGTAATTTGGGATTCTGGGTTTACATTTCTAAAGGCTTTCTTTTTAAAAAAACATTGCCAGAGTTAAGGGTATATGCCAAAGCAAATATTAATATTTGTGTTTACTATTAAATACCCAGAGATGTAACCAGTCTACCCAGGATCACATTTTAAGTAAACTTGTTAGTTTGATGGTTCCTAGACCATGAAGAAATTAAGATCTGAGCGCTGACAGGACTGTGGTTACAAATTCACAGGGAAAACACCCACCGTCTTCCACATTAAGGCCAAAACAAAGAAGTTTCTTTGTTAAAACGAGAGTGGGACAGATTTTTAAAACACTCCATCTTTCTACTAGTCCTTAGAAGTTATGAGCTCAGGAAAATGGAAATCACTTCCCAATTCCTCCTTTTTGGTCTCCACCCCTTTCTGGTGATTAAAGGCCAAGCCCACTGGTAACTGAGTTGCCAAAGCCCATTAGGATAGTCAGAGCATGAATACCTGTTTCCCACTCTAGTTTTCCATTCCTCCTTGTTAGGGGATTTTTTTCCTTTCTTTCTCACAGGTTCAGCAGTTCACTTACTAATAAGAGTTGTACGTGTTATACATTTTCCAGCATGGGTGTTCAAAAAGGAAAGGATTTCAGGTAATTATCATACCATGCTACCAGGCATAGAAGTCACATCACGCTATGCCTTATGTTTCTTAAGTAAATATACACCATAATTGAACATTTTCCTCCCTAGGATTACACCCACGCTAGATGAGGAAGCAACAAGTAGTTTTTGAGGTTAAACACTAGAGGTTATGCAGAGATACAAAGTACATTATAAATCCCAAAATGTACTAGTTTAACAATTTTGTTTCCATAATTACAAAGTGGGTATAATTCACTAGCTACCTTACAGAATAGTCCTTGCAGAAATTATAGCAGAGTATCTGGCATGTTAGGATTCAATAAATGTTAGCCTGTATATTCTCACTGTTACTATCACTACCAACAATACAAGCTTATGGGGGAAGCTCAGTTTATACATAAGGAGTAATAAGGGAGTTTAATAAATCACTACACTTTTATTCTAGTATAAATTCTGCCATCAAATAGCTGTATAATTTTGGATTTAAAGTCTCTATGATTCACTTTCTTCATGTGAAAAAAAAGAACTGCAAGGAGATCCAACCAGTCCATTCTGATGGAGATCAGCCCTGGGATTTCTTTGGAAGGAATGACGCTCAAGCTGAAACTCCAGTACTTTGGCCACCTCATACGAAGAGCTGACTCATTGGAAAAGACTCTGATGCTGGGAGGGATTGGGGGCAGGAGGAGAAGGGGACAACAGAGCATGAGATGGCTGGATGGCATCACTGACTCGATGGACGTGAGTCTGGGTGAACTCCGGGATTTGGTGATAGACAGGGAGGCCTGGCGTGCTGGGATTCATGGGGTCGCAAAGAGTCGGACACGACTGAGAGACTGAATTGAACTCAACTGAACCTTTCTTTAAGCTTTAAAAGCCAATGATTAGCTGCAGTGTAGGAAATTAAAGATTGTATAACAGGACCTGGAAAGGAAAAGTGGCCTTTGACAGAACAATATTGTGATATACTATCAGCATTTTTTAAAGGCAAAGAAAAATTACACTAAATGGAACTGTTATGTTTCTGTATATATGATAGAAAAACTATGAACTAGGTAATGTCAGCAACTTTAATGAAAGATGAGAAAAATAAAATTTTCAAAAATACAATTTACAGATTGATATTGCAAGAATAACTTTTGAAACATTTTCTACTTCCCATTAGCCTCTAGAGCTATACTGTCAGATAAAGAACAATAATTATTACTTTTTGAGACAAATAATAAAGTGGTACATTATTATATTTGGTTATTCTATACATAAAAGTTCTTAGTTTGAATAATAAAATAATTTCTGTTATGATCATTCAGTATTATACCCACAAAAGAACTTTAAAAAAAAATCTGCTTCTTGGATTAGGTATTTCCTAACACATATGAGATGGAAATACATGAAAATAAATTCTCATTAATAACTACTGGTAGAAATATCTAAAGAAGGACTACTGTGTAAAAGTCATAAAGATTTTTTAATAAAAAATTTTTAATTCTGGAAAAGGATGCTAAATTACTAGCTGGCAAAATAAAAGACATCACAGTGAAGGGCAAAGTGTTAGTCACTCAGTCATGTCCAATTTTCTGAAACCCTATAGACTATAGCCCACCAGGCTCCTCTGTCCATGAATTCTCCAGGAAAGAATATTGGAGTGGGAAGCCTTTCCCTTCTCCAGGGGATCTTCTTGACCCAGGGATCGAACCCAGATCGTCCTGCATTTCAGGCGGATTTTTTTCACTGTTTTAAGGAAACGTGTGTTTGTGCATGTGTAAGTGTACGTAGAGGTAGGTGGTAAAGGGCACACCAATATGAAAATAAATACAACATTCAGTCCCTCTGCACAGGAAAAGATCGTTCTTCTTCCTTTAGTTTAATTCTGCCATAAGGCACTGTCAATTCTACCACAAGTCAAAGTGCCCAGCCAAATATCCAACCACTATGAAACCTTGACTCTATCAAGCATTCTTTTACTGTATGAACTCTGACTGCATACAACCAAGATTCATTCTTCCTATTTCAATCACTCACCTCCAAGGACAAAATCAAATGCCTACTACGTATACCTCTGGACGTTTCTCACTGTCAAAAGCAATCACTCAGGCTTGAGGATGCAAGCTTTTGTCTGCATCACCTAAGGATGATCATCTATTAATGGTTCTTCATGCATAGCACTGACTCTCATGTCTCATTCACTCACTGATTCACTACATTTTACTAAACACTACTATACACCATGCACAGTCAAGGATTATAGGGATAAACAAGATCAATTCAGGCTCATCTCTCATTAAATCTACAACCTAGCTGAATGAATAAATAAATCCATGAATCAGTGAATGATAAAGAATACAAAAGAAAATTCACCTAAACAGGAAATGTAAGCAATAAAAAGAAATATGACAAAAGATCAATTTTGCTGTAACTAAAGAAAAGTGAGTTAAAGGAAAAATGAAAATTTAAGCAACAGCATTTAAAGTTGTTGAGGTTTTATTAAAACAACCATTATCCTTCATTACCAGTGGCATTACATATTCATGGAATAATTTGAGAGAGAAATACATTACTTGTTAAGGTTTATAATCCATAACCAAGTAATTCACTCCTGGGAATTTATCTCAAAGAAATAATTAAAAAGAAGGAAAAATGCTGTATAGCAATATTAATTACAGCAGCAAAAGTCAGAAAACACTTTAAATGTCAGAAGAGGAGAATAGTTAAGTGTATTATGAAACAACAATATCTCATTATTAATTTAAAAACCTGCGTTACTTGATGTTTATGTGAAATATGCAAAATGTATCTATATGAAATGTTAAACAATAATAGAATATAATACAGTGCATGCAACATGGTTACAACAGTGAAAATAACACATGGAAAAATATTAGAAATTAAATAGAAAGTGGCAAAAAACTCCATATATAATCTAAAAATTGACCTACTAATCAGTTTCGAAGCTTTAATACCTTCATATAGTAAATAAGGGTTCATATTAAAGATCGCAAACAAATCATACTCTACAACAACTGTAGGTAGACTCTGAAGACGATGACAAAAAAAATCCCCCTACTAATTCTGGCATTTATATCCAAAATTACAAGTTAAAGGAAAGACAACAAACAGAGGTCAATATGTAAATTTACAAATAACACTAAGCTTTCCAATAAATAATCCAAATACAATAAAAAGTAAGTAACTGAAGATCTCAAAAGTCTAAAATACACAAGTCGAGTATGGTGTATAATCTATAAAAATACTAAATCATTATTTTGTATAATTGTAATAAAAAAGAAAGAAAAGGAGGGAGATGAGTTACTTTACACTGTTTTGTTAATGAAACACAAACAAAAAATACACAAGTGGAGGAGAAACAGAAATGATAGTCCAATCTATACATAAATTGGACTCTAAGTTATTCATGAATCAGTGCAGGCCACATCCCTAAATAACAAACATTACTATTGCCAAATTCAGAGTAAAATATTCTGTCAGAGAGTTAGGTATGTTTAGGCTAGGAAATAATAGCATCGACTCATAGTCACATTCACCCTTATTCTAACCAAAAAGAAACATAATCAAGACTTTTTAAAAGATATTTCTCAGTTCATTATAGAAACAAACTAGTTTCACTTACAGGAAGACATAATAGATTTTCTCCTATTTCTCATGTGAAGGACACCTAAAATCCCATTATTATATATAAAACAAAAATAAGACTCTGAAAGATGGAAAGAAGGCAGCCCATCAGTTAGGGACCTCAGGATCCAAAGACAGTCACAGTGGTGAGGTGCATAAGCTTTGTTTTTGCCTCACATATTCCAGACTGGAAGCTGAAGAAGCCAGCAACCCATGAAGGCCAACAGGTACACATAAAATTTATTAACAAAATTTCACTCTCCCTAGCCAAAGTAACTGAATAAAAAGCATCAGCAGCAAGACAAAAATCTCACAGATAATAACTGCTCTACTCCAGGTAAACACCACAGAAAAAACTGTCGTCCCAACTCCCACCATACTAGCAAAGGTCTACTAGACTTCTACTTTCAACATGCTCTAACAAGGAAACCCAGTGCTCCAACCTGAGTAGTACAGAGGAGACTTAATAGGGAACATGGACTTCCAACCCAACCCAGCAATAAGGAGGCACCCCTCAACTTTCCAGGGTGGGATCAAAGAAGCCCTTGCAGAGAGTTAGGACTTTCACCAACCTCCAGCAATAATAAGCAACTCTACTACCACCACCACGGTATCAGTAGAGACCTCATGCAGAACAGCAATGAGGTCTTGTGATCCAATCACTGCAAGCCAGAGAATTATAACTGGAGTTCTGTATAAGAGCTAGAATTCTCACCCTGGGCCAGAACTTACCGTCCACTCCACCAGCCTTAGATACCAATGCAAGTCTAATGGAAAACCCGGACTTCTACCTCCACCAGTGAGTAACAAGGGTACACATTCCCTTCCACAGTTGGAGCATCATCAGATGAAGCTGTATAAACTAGAAAGTTTAAATAAGATCTGCTGCTGCTGCTGCTGCTGCTGCTGCTGCTGCTGCTAAGTCGCTTCAGTAGTGTCCAACTCTGTGCAACCTCACAAACAGCAGCCCACTAGGCTCCTCTCTGCTGCTACTGCTGCTGCTAAGTCTCTGCAGTCGTGTCTGATTCTGTTCAACCCCAGAGACGGCAGCCCACCAGGATCCTTGTCCCTGGGATTCTCCAGGCAAGAATATTGGAGTGGGTTGCCATTTCTTTCTCCAATGCATGAAAGTGAAAAGTGAAAGTGAAGTCACTCAGTCATGCTCAACTCTTAGCGACTCCATGGACTGCAGCCTACCAGGCTCCTCCGTCCACTCAAATGACAGTAATTTTTGTTTTTGTTTTTTTTACTTTAAACCACAGCGGGAAGTGGCACAACATTTTTCAACTGCTGAAAAAAACTTCAGGATTTGAAGGGAGAAACCAGACATTCTCAGATGAAGGGAAAGTAGGAAAATTTGTAACATGTAGACTTTTCCTAAAGAATAAAGTAAGTTCTCCAAGCAAAAAGGATTTAAAATAAGGACCTGTGAAATATTAGGAAAAAAGAATAAAATAAAAATAGGATACATATTAACAGACTTTTATTCATTTCTTGAGTTTTCTAAAATGTTCCGTGTCGAAGCAAAAGTCATATGTGATGTGGTTTTCAATATACATAGAGGAAATAATCGAAGACAACTATATTATAAACAGGAGAGGTTTAAGAAACAAAGGTAAGTATGCTTTCTGCACATCAGTTGAACTATAAAAATGACAATACCAGTAGACTACAGTAAGTTAGATATTTGAAATGTAAACCCAAAACAACCATCAAAAACCCTTCACAAGGTACACTCAAAATGACTACATGTAAATCAAAATGGCATTCTAAATAACATTCAAGTAACAAAAGGCAGGAAAACAGAGACATTAGAAACAGAGTAATCAAACAGAAAGTGAAACCTGAAAACTAAAACGGCAGACTTAAGGCCTAATCAACCAAAGGCGACCTGAAATGTACATGGTCTAAATCTAGCTAATAAAAGACAAGATTGGTCGAGTGGACTAAACACGATCCAACCATATGCTATCTATGAAATCTCATTTCAAAGATGAGGTAAGAGTGTTGAAAGTAAAAGAACAGAAAAGGATAGATCACAAAATATTAATCTAAAGAAAACAGAACATAGTGACACATAATTTCACACAATTACATGGCTAAAAAGAGAGACAATCCAAAGTACTGGTGAGGAAGTGGAGAAATTTTTGACACACTTACACTGCTGGTGGGAATGTAAAACGATGCAGCTGCTATGGAAAACAATTTGGCAATTCCTCCGAGAGTTAAAGAGGTAACACACGGTCCAGCAATGCCACTCCAAGGTGGCACACAAGAATTCAAAACACACATCCACTCAAAAGCCTACCCAAGGATGTTCCCATAACAGCACTGCTGTTAATATTCAAAAATAAATGCCAAGATATGGATGACCCTTGGAAACACCACACTCAGTGGAAGAAGTCAGCTAGAAAAGGTAACATATTGCATGATTCCACTCAGAAAATATTGAGAATAGATAAATCCATAAGAACACATAAATTAGTGGTTGCTGGGGGCTGGAGTTAAGTGGAATGGGGAGTTATCAATAAAAGGATATGGGTTTCTTTTCAGGTGATAAAATATGTTTTAAAAGTAGACAGTGGTGATGGTTGCACAACTTTATGAATACAATAAATACCTCTAAGTTGTGTGTTTAAAAATGGGTAAATGGTAAATATTGTGTGTGAATTTAATCTCAATTTTTTAAAAAAAATAAAAAAGCAGGAATGCTTAACATCAGATACAATAGACTTAAGAGATGAAAAAACAGTAACATAGGAGATACTCGAAAAATACCCAGCAATCCTAAATGCATACGAAACTAACAGCTGAAAAACTGTAGTACACAGCTGATAAAAAGAGAAATAAATCCGCATTTCTAATTGAACACTTCAACAGTTCCTTAACAACAGAAAGAAAAAACTACAATATCAACAAAGCTATAGAAGATGGAAAAAAGTATTACCAATCAATAAGCTCTCTGTGATATCAAAGAACAAAAGAAGAAACGCTCTTTGCACGTGTCTACAGAATATACACTTCAATAGACCATAATACGCTGAGCCATAAAGAAGCTCAATAAATTTAAAAGAACTGAAGTCAGAGTTTCTTCTTTGACCACAAGTCATTCAAATTAGAAATCATAAGAAAAGAATAATAGGGAAATCTCCAATTACTTGGAAATTAAGCAGATCTAAATATTCCATAATTTAAAGAGGAACACTCAGGAAAAATTAAATTTATACATAGAACTGAGTAAAAATATGACATATCAAAATATATGTAACACAACTAAAGCAGTACAGAAAGGAAATTTTATAGCAGCAAATGTACACACTGGAAAAAGTAAGTAAGTCTGAAGTCAATAATCTAGGCTCTCACTCAAAACATAGAAAAAGGAGAGAATGATAAGCTGAAAGCAGAGCAGAAATTAATGAAGTTGATTTTTAAATAACTGTTTTTTAAAAAATAACTGAAATTGATAAATTTGCAAAAGGAGGAAAAGAGAGAAAGGGATCATAAATTGCCAATATCAGAAATGAAACAAGGTATCACAACAGACTACAAACATCAAAAGGTTAATGAAAAATACTACAAACAAGCCTGCATACAACATGTGACAGCTCTAATGATACAGATCAGTAAGTCAAGAAAAATGCAAAAAACACCAAATGGTAAATCCGGGACACGTGGAAAGTTTATCAAATCTTTGACGAAGAACTGGATGTCCCTTCAAAACAATCTATTCCAAAATAAAGAACAGAAGGAAACACTTAATGAAGCTAGAATTACCCTACTTCCTAAAAAAAGACATTGCAAAAAAAAAAAAAAAAGGAATATTATATACAACTATTCCTCATTAATATACATGTGAAAATACACAACAAAACATTACAAAAGGAATTCAGCAATAAGTTTGTCACTATATAACTATAAATAAAAAATATAAATAAATAATCATGACCAAGTGGAATTTATTCCAGGATTGGCTTTTTAGTTCAATATTGAAATATCAATGTTATCCTCCATAGTAACTGGCTAAACAATAAAAATCATAATATCATCTACTGATGTATAAAATTACATTTGACAAAATTCAACACCCACTCATGATAAACACTTTCAAGGAAACAGGAATAGAGAATTTCTTAACATTAGAAAGAGCATCAACAAAAACAACTTAAATTACTTAACAGTGTAAAACTCAACGTTTTCACACAAAGATTGGTACAAAAGCGAGGATGTCAGCTCTCACCGCTGTCTTTCAACATAATGGTAGAAGTTCTATCTAGAGCATTACAAGAAAGAAAAATAAGAGGTACAGATGAGAAAGGAAAAAACTGAAAATGACTCATATGTCCTTCAATAGATAACTGGCAAAACAAACTGTGATAAACTCATACCATGGAATATGATGCAGCAGTAAGACTTATCTAATTATACACACAACAATGTAGATAAACATCACATATCATATGATTCCTTTTTCTTGGTATCTCCATAATAGGCAAATTCACTGGAAACAGAAAGCAGATTAGAGATTATCAGGGAATGAGGCAAAGGAGAGACTGTGAAGTGATTACTCCAAGGGGAAAAGATGTTTTGAGAGAGTGATGAAAAGGGTCACCACATTGTAGATACACTAAATACCACTGAACTATATACTTTAAAATTGTTAATTGTATATTATGTGAATTTCACTTCAGTAATACAGAGAAAGAGAGGAGAGAAAAGTCAATCAAAAGAAAAGGAAAACCCACTGGCTCACATATTTAAAATTGAAAGGAAGTTTGAAAAGTACCCATTTATTATCTTTTCCATCTCCCTTTTACTTCATGTTTATGAAAATTCATTTGTGGAAGAATGTTCAGTGTTTAAACTATTAACAGGTGCTTATTCTAAGAGTACAAGTTAAGAGAAACATAGGCATTTGTATATGTAGGTGGAATCAACAGAAATCTTTACAGGCTAATCAATATACTTTTTAATCACTCATGATGTTCAGCAGTTTGTTGTAGAGCTATCCTAAAAAGAGCTATTTTATATTCCAAAGGTTTATCACATTTTTAATGCATATAAAACTCTACAGTTCTTAAAGAAGGAACACTAAAAATACAGTGAACTATTACTTAAGAAATTCTTTGAAAATACTTTTAAAATACACTTATCTTTAAAAATAAGTTTGTTAAGTGGTGTTTCTTTATCATTAACTAGATAAAAAGAAAAACTACAGAACTATTCCAATGTGTCCCTGAAAGTAATTTTTCATAAGCAAGTCAGAGAAAAATTTCACATACTATGTAACACTTCTGACAGGTTATTACATCAAGAGAATATTAACCTTCACTCCCTGACTCATTCAAGAAATGTTTGCAAGAATACTTTGAGCCTCTTTATCTGGTCAAAGCACTAGAAGCTAAGTGGTGTCTGTACAAACCAATCATTTCACCAGCAGTTTTATATTTCTTTAAAGCCTCATATAAAAAGCACCTGCCTGAAGTGAGTAATGGAGTTTTACATTCATTGCACTTAGGAACAGCGTATGTAACCTATTCCGTTTTCCTCCCTGGTGGAATATATTTCAGCTTATATTGCACAACACATTACCAATGCATATAAAGACTCTCTGATCAGCCATTTGGACTGCAGTCAGCAACCTGCCTGAGTGCTTTTTTTCCCCTGCCCTAAATAACATACTCACTTAATTCAACAACTCAAATGAAAAAATCTTTTTAAGATGGTGATCTTACTTTCTTAATAAATACATAACACATGTATATGAATTGACTGTATTTGGAATACAAATGGTGAGACACAAAACTTAAAGTTTGTGAAGTAACAGCTGAAAACTAGTTGAATAAATCAATCCAGGGGAATAAAACAGAAGCCTGTATGGGATGTCTTCCTGGTTTTTTTTTTTTTTTTTGCCTGAGCAACCTACAATTTTAAAATTACTGTAACTACACTAAAAACTTAAGTTAATTCTGACCCATTAAAGGTCTGGAAATAGGGCTAAACTGTTATTAAAACTGAATCACTTGCATATCTGCCGGACCCCAAAGCATTTTCAAGACATACATACCCCAATCATTGTTGAAATTTGCTGAATATGAATGAAGGCAAATTTTTAAAAGAGCAACAAGGATAAAAATGTCATATGCTATTTAGTAGCCGTTGTTGTTTACTCACTAAGTTGTGTCTGACTCTTTTGCAACTCCATTAACTGCAGCCCACCAGGCTCCTCTGTCCATGGGCTTTCCCAGGCAAGAATACTGGCATGGGTTGCTATTTCCTTCTCCAACGGATCTTCCGACCCAGCGATAGGATTCTTTACCCCTGGCCACTGGTGAAGCCATGTTATATCTGAGATAGATTTAAAACTCAAGTACAACAGATAAAAAGAACAATGAAGACTGAAAGGAATTACAGAAATGGAAAAGTAACAGAAATGTGCAATGATTTTAAGATTATGGCTTGGTAATATTGTAAACTATTATCAAATCTGTTTTAACATGTTGCAATATTACAAATAAATAAGTAAAAAATAAAGAATTGAAAGTGTCCAAGGCAAAAGCTCCTCGCTGCCCCTTGCTGGTACACTCATGCAATAACCTAAAGCCAACAGCATCAATTAAAGAACATTTACTTAGACTCAAATATGCAAAATTTTAACCATAGTAAGTGTTGAGGTATTCAAAGCCTGTAAAATATGGTACCTAACCTCCAATCCTGGAAAATCCCATGGACGGAGGAGCCTGGTAGGCTGCAGTCCATGGGGTCGCTAAGAGTTGGACACGACTGAGCAACTTCCTTTTCACTTTTCACTTTCATGCACTGGAGAAAGAAATGGCAACCCACTCCAGTGTTCTTGCCTGGAGAATCCCAGGGACGGGGGAGCCTGGTGGGCTGCCGTCTATGGGGTCGCACAGAGTCGGACACAGCAGCAACCTCCAATAGATCACAATCCATTAGGCAAGAAATGAAAAGATAATAAAAAAATTTGGCCCATTCACCAATTACCTCAAGTAGTAACATGAAGTCTAGAACACTGGCAAAGCTGTGATGATCAGGCTCAAACTTGAAGCATGATTTGGCAAACTTTTTCTATAAACGGCCACATAGTCAATATTTAGCCTTTGTGAGCAATAAGGTCTCTGTTGCATTTATTCAACACTTCTTATTGTAGTAGAATAGAGCCACAGACAAAAACTAAGCAAAGAACTCAACAAACCCCGTGTGTACCAGAGAAAAATAGGCAGTGGGCTAGATTTGGACTGTGGGCTATTCGGAGCAGTTCTTGACCCTTCCATCTGTGCTGGACTGACATAAAAAGGATTTTGTGTTTGTTTTTTAATTATCAAGATCTAACTCCAACCTCAGAGAACTCCATAGTAAGAGGTCTGGTGCAGCCTACAAAACAGCATATTTTAGAAATTTCAGCTACTGCTAGGGGACAAAGTTTTCATATGAAAAATATGCAATACTGAAAGATTTGTGTTCTTGCACCCATCAATTTTTGACCTAAGAACAGAGAGGAACAATGGTAGGTGACAGCCTATAGAGATTATGAGGCTTATACTCACAAATAACCTGGCATTAAACATCAGTATATTTTAATCAAAGAAATCTCTGCTTTCCCATGTCCACTGAAGCATTATTCACAATAATGAAGACATTAAAACAATAGGTGTCCATCAACTGAGGAATGGATAAAGAGGTATGGTGCATGTGTGCATGCATGTGTGTGTGTACATGTGTGTGTGTGTGTATAATGAAATTATCATTCAGCCATCAGAAAGGAAATCCTGATGTTTGCAATAACATAAATGGACCCTGAAGGAATTATGTTTAGAGAAATAAGCCACACAGGCCAAGAGAAATACTGTTATATTATCAATTATATGTGGAAACTTATTCAAAAAAATAGCCAAACTAGTAGACTTAAAATTGGCTGCCGGGGGCAGAAGAGTGGGAGAAATACGTAGAAGTTTATAAAGGGATACAAACTTTCAGCTACAAGATGAATAAAATCTCAGGATCTAATGTACAATACAGTAACTACAGTTGATAACACTAAATTGAATAACTGAAATTTGCTAAAAGAGTAGAATGTAAATGTCCACATTAAATACGTACATGTGTGCATGTGTGTAAACATGTGAAACGTGATGTATATATTCATCCTTTTACAACACATATGTATATCAAATCATCACAACTCTCAAATATGTAATACACCAAGTCTTTCGATTTTGTCAAGTATATCACAATAAAGCTGAAAAAAATGAATGATATTCAAATAATAACCACGATCAAGTTATATATAAAATAAGCTACGAGGCAATATTGACAACATGAGGGATACAGCACCAAGGTAACTATATATGAAGTATAATCTTTTTAAATTGTGAATTACTACATTGTACACCTGTAACTTATATAATACTGTGCATCAATTATACTTCGATAAAAATAAATAAAAAGTTACTAGTGTTAGGTAAACAGAAATAAGAAAGACTAAAATACATATATCTCTTCATTTTGTCCAAACTCAAAAAATAAATCAAAATTGTTCTAATTCCTAAGTCAAGGTACTTGGCAAGGAAGGACTGTAACCACTAAAGAAAATCAGCAAAGTAGACTGAAACTTACAGAACCAATAATATATTCATTCTAATTAAATACTGAGTTCTTAGTATTCAAAGAAAGGTGGCAAATGCCTGGCAAGCAACTAAGAGCAAGACAAACACTCTCAAAACAAACAAACACACACTCTTCCTCTCCTCAAGATGTTGAAACTGTAGGAGAAAACAGCTAAGTTTTATTGAACCTTTAAATATGTGCAAGACAACATGCACAATGCTTTATATTACTTTTTCTAAAATAATACAAAAAGAACATGAGTACTTATTAGTATTAGTATTATTATACTACTTACTAATAAGTGTAAGTACTTTTTAGTACTGTCATAGCTGAAAAACTGAGTATTTAAGAGGCTAAGTAACTAGTCCAAGGTCACATAATATAACCAAACCGGAACTTGAATCCAGTTTGACATTGACGATTACGTTCTTAAATACTATGTTACAAATGTTCACTATCCATTAAAAACACTTACAACACTAAAGGGATTGTGAAATGGGATAAAACACAATGAAATGAGAGAGCGTGGAGAATAATCAGTTCAGTTCAGTTCACATCAGTTCAGTCGCTCAGTTGTGTCCCACTCTTTGCGACCCCATGAATCGCAGCACGCCAGGCTTCCCTGTCCATCACCAACTCCCGGAGTTCACCCAGACTCACGTCCATCGAGTCAGTGATGCCATCCAGCCATCTCATCCTCTGTCGTCCCCTTCTCCTCCTGCCCCCAATCCCTCCCAGCATCAGAGTCTTTTCCAATGAGTCAACTCTTAGCATGAGGTGGCAAAGTACTGGAGTTTCAGCTTTAGCATCAGTCCTTCCAAAGAACACCCAAGACTGATCTCCTTTAGGATGGACTGGTTGGATCTCCTTGCAGTCCAAGGGACTCTCAAGAGTCTTCTCCAACACCACAGTTCAAAAGCATCACTTCTTCAGTGCTCAGCCTTCTTCACATCCATACATGATGACTGGAAAAACCATAGCCTTGACTAGAAGGACCTTTGTTGGCAAAGTAATGTCTCTGCTTTTTAATATGCTATCTAGGTTGGTCATAACTTTTCTTCTAAGGAGTAAGCGTCTTTTAATTTCATGGCTTCAATCACCATCTGCAGTGATTTTGGAGCCAAAAAAATAAAGTCTGACACTGTTTCCACTTTTTCCCCATCTACTTCCCATGAAGTGATGGGACCAGATGCCATGATCTTCGTTTTCTGAATGTTGAGCTTTAAGCCAACTTTTTCACTCTCCTCTTTCACTTTCTACAAGAGGCTTTTGAGTTCCTCTTCACTTTCTGCCATAAGGGTGGTGTCATCTGCATATCTGAGGTTATTGATATTTCTCCTGGCAATCTTAATTCCAGCTTGTGCTTCTTCCAGTCTTTGCGAACCCATGAACTGCAGCATGCCAGGCTTCTCAGTCTATCACTATCTTCCTGAGTTTGCTCAAACTCATGTCCTTTGAGTCAGTGAAGGCAGCCAACCACCTCATTCTCTGTCACCCCCTTCTCCTCTTTCCCTCAATTTTTACCAGCATCAGTCTTTTCCAATGAATCAGCATTTCGCATCAGGTGGCCAAAGTATTGGAGCTTCAGCTTCAATGCGAGGATAACTTTTTTAAATGTTTAAGTCCTTGAATTTGTTTTTTCTCTATAAGAAATTTTCTTGTCTACCTAAAATAGATCCTTATGTACTGAAAATGTGATATATCCAGAATACGCCACTTAAAAAATCTACATTAAGAAAGTTTCAAGGAAAACACTAATATTTTAAAAAGCAAATTCTAACATTCATGAATTAACAATTAACTCTAGAAGTCAAAATGTTTATTATAAAAACTATACAGGTTCATATTTCACTGTTTATTATCAGTAATTCTTAATGCAACTTGAAACATTTATAATCTTGTAAGTTTCAAAGAATTATTTTATTACGTGGCTTAATTTGTGAGAAAATAGCTTATATGAATGCCAGTTGTATTTCTTTGGAAAGACAAATGTAAACCTATTTAGTGATCTGATTTTCCCTTTCATCTTGTCTCTAGTTTCTGTGTAGATTTATAATGTTCATTGTTTCCAATTTTAACAAATCACCTAATGGCAGAAAGGAAAATATGTTAACCTTGGAATTATTTGCAGTTGGAGAATTCCCTTTTGTCTGGCCCATACAGAGCCTGCAATCTGTTTTAAACACAGATTGTCTGTCTTTCGTCTGACAGCCACCAAGCTGCACAAATTACTTTCTGCCTGTTCACCTGTTTGCAGCTGCGTCTGTGGCTAAAGATTCTGCCGTTTGACTTGAGCAACCACTTCAGGATTGATGACATGTGCTGCTGATAAAGTGAGCAATTTGAAGAAATTACTGGCTATAGTTATTGAAAGACATCTGGGCATGAGCTGAGAACTAGAAGCCTTCAATCATGTGCTTGCAACCTGCAGTGGCGGCAACTGTGTTTGAAGTGATACCCTACTAAAAAGAAGTTGGCCCTGGCACTAAATAACCAAGTGATGTATGGAACATAATCTCTCAAATGAGTAATAAAAGGTTTGGTCCTTTAGCTATTCAAATTGGAGGTTTGGTCCTTTCTTTAAAATATTAAGAAAAAATATAAGGCAACAATTAATCCTTCCCATTTCTATCCTTTTCTGAGTTAATTTTACAAACACCTCTTATTTCCTACTTATTTCAAATTGCTATTACTATTGCTACTAAAGAAAAGGCAAGCATTTATTGAATACCTACTACAGGCTCCACACCCTAAGCCTAGGAACAGATTTACATCTACTACCTTATTAATACTCAGACCAACCTTATTAAACCAGAATTACTATTCCTTTTCTCTGGTAGAAAAAGTAAAGTTCCAGGAAACTAGCCTCATGTCACACAACTGTGAGTAACAAAGCTAGGGACTGTCTATCTCCTGATCAACAGCTCATTCAACTGTACTATACTGCCTTCCTGTTTTGCCTTTTTATTTTTTTGGGTGGGGGGGTGGGTGGAGGAGGCGGACTTCCTGTCTCCTGATATATATACTTCTGATGTGTGATTAATTGTACATTTTGTCAAAACCATTCTATGCCTCAGGTTAGCCATTTGTAGATGTGATTTCGATTCTCACCTTTCTGTCTCATTATATAAAACTTTTTCCAAATCATGCGGTCTTCATAAATTCAGAAGCCTGATTCAATCAAAATCCATGCTTTTAACAGTAAGGGATAATGCAAAAAGCTCAGACCCTTGTCATATTTCTTGAAAACCAAAGTTCAAGTAAAATCATGCTACAAATAGTAAATGCATGTCCTTTTGTGACAAATTTACACCTACTATTGAAGAAAAAGAAATAATGCCTACTAAGGTGTTGCTTAAATAAAAAGGGATTATTTAAAATATTAATGAGTTTGATGATATCAATAACAATGAATAATTTAAAAGACATATAAAACATGAGCACAAATATATGGCACTGTCTGATAGGCAGTTCTACAGAGTCAGAAAAAACAAAAACTATACCAATTAATGAAGAATCAATTAGTATCACTATAGTTCAATGTACAAATGTAAAACACACATTTAGTATGTTTCAAATGCAAAGTTGTATAGAAGATTATGGGCTAACATTTGTATAGCATCATCACATTTGTCTAATTAAAATTAATATGATTTTGGATAAGCATTTAAACCCCTTTTCTCCATTTGCAAACGGTAATGAGCCAGTACATGTCATATTCAAGATAAACCTATTCAGAGATCATAGGCAAAGCAAAAACAGATATAACCATTCAGATGACCAGTTTTCATGCAATGTCTAAAATTCTTAATTTATAGACATAATTAAATATAGTAAAAATCAATAATTTGAAAATTGTTCATTTGAGAAAAATAAAAGAGTCTGTTAATACTAGAAACCAAACTTTGAAAAAATTTATTAGCTGGTAAGCTATGAAAGTTCTCAGAGAAAATGACTCCAGCAAACACTAATCTAAAATAATGTCAAATATAAAAAAATTCTGCAGTTAATACATAAGAATGCTAATTTGCTTTTCCAACTATCAAATCATTATTCTTGTTTAGGGTGGACATATTAAATAAAATGTATTTCTTCATTTTGTTAGAGGGGACATGTTCTTTTAAAAAGCCTCTCTCAAAAATTCTTTTGAATAACTGGCTTTTCGACTACTTTTACATTGGTGTTTAAATTTCCATAGGGTTGGAAAATATCCCTGTAAATAATGTTTTTTTCAGAAAAAATTTAAATACATTGGTAAGAATGCCACCCAAAATACACAATCATTTCAACTTGTTAAAATTTGAGGATACTGAAGAAATAGAAAGACCAAAGACTTGAGGTAACTGTATAAATTTGGTCTTCACATTTCAGTATTCATAAATTGAATTAAACACAGACCTGACTGACTCTAGCCACAAAAGAAGATATATACCAATGATTATAATAAATCAAGCCTTATTTATGTATATAATGATATACCAATAGTAACATTCTTCTACACAAAGATACACAATCTAAGTTACCATCCTCTTTCCTAATCATGTCATGAGTTCATATTTTTAATAGCACCTTTTATTTTAAAAGACTTAAGTCGTGAGAACATTCTTATGTACCACTTCATAACTTTGACACAAAGTACGTATAAAAAGATTAAACTTTATTTGGTATAAAATCAGTTGGCAGTTTTACATCTGTGCATGCAACATAAATACCCCAGCTGGCATCTCAAGCACACACACATATGGACTTCAAAACAGAAACTTCCTTATTTGCAGCACTGCCAGGGTAATTTTGTATCCTCTGCATACTACAGCTATTTGTCAGGCCCCTGCAGGTGTGCACTGCACATAAACACACAGCTGTAGTCCAGCAAGCCAAGTGTTCCATCAAACACATAAAGGGAACCTCAGCAGTCGGATTAGTCATCCCTACAACAGGTCCAAGGAGAACAATATGGGTTAGTATTTTTGGAAAAAGCATGGATAGGAAATTTATGATTATGCTAGTCTTACCAAATAACTGGTGGATTGTGTCATTTTTAAAGATACGCCTACTTATTAAGTCTTTCTTAGAAAGGCTGCAAAAAGTGGAATTTGTTTTTTAGTTTTAAACATAACCAATAATCTATAAATGAGTTTATGAAGTTCAAAATGTGAAAAAATTTTTCAAATTCATTTCAGTTTTTGGCAGTTAATGCAGTTGAATGCCTTGGAAATAATATTTACAAATCATAATCACTATATCTTAAAACACTTATCAGTTCTATATTTTTATAATTCTACTTTTCAATTCATAGGTATTTTAAGATGAATTTGCTAATGCACGTTATTTGTGTCCAAAATTACATTTGACATTTAACTATCAAAAGTTACATGCTGTTTTAATATTAGACTGTGATCAAATATTTACTTCTCAAATATGATATGAAAGTATATCAACCTACAAATGGCAGGGGAAATAAATGAAAATATAAAACATGATCATTTTGCAATCAGGAGAAAGCTCCCAACAAAATTAAATGTGACCTTATTCATACTCTTTAAAATACCAAGTAAGCACTTCAAGCAGTTGATAATTATGACTACTTTAACCACATTTCCCCCGAACTGCCCCAAGTCCACCTGGCAGTTGACAAAACATGAAAGATAACTTAGAAAATGAGCTTGAATGCATTATGCCTAATATACTAATCTTCAGTGAACTTGAGGTCAGAGAGTTAGTAATCAAGGAACACTAGCAGTCTCTGACATGAAGGAACTCACTTTTTCTCATATCTGGAAGGTATAACAGGACGTTAGAAACTACAAATTAAACCCTTCAGCATGAAACCTAACTTTATTAAGTACTATCCTAGTTTAGCTGAGCCACAAAAATAGGATCTAATGTAGGAACAGAGTTAAAGGGTTCTCATCACAATGAAGGAATCTGTTTTCCTTTATCTTGCATCTACTTGAGATGATGGATGTTCAGTAAACTTACTGTGGCAATCATATAATGATGTATGTAAGTCAAATCATTATGCTCTAAACCTTAAACATACTATGCTGTATTGTCAATTATACCTCAATAAAACTGGAAGGAAAAATAACAGCAAAGACTTGAAAACTGTCCCAGTTTTATAAGTCAGGCTGGCTTGAGGCTGACAGGTATTTCTATATACATATAAAACATTGTCCCTGAGAAAATCTACTCTCCTAGCAAGTTCAATGTTCAATACAATATTGTTGTCTAGAACCACTACACTGTACACTGGCTCTCCAGGACTTATTAACCTACTAGTTTCAAGTTTCAGAGAAGGCAATGGCACCCCACTCCAGTACTTTTGCCTAGAAAATCCCATGGACAGAGGAGCCTGGTAGGCTGCAGTCCATGGGGTCGCTAGAGTTGGACACGACTGAGCGACTTCACTTTCACTTTTCACTTTCATGCATTGGAGAAGGAAATGGCAACCACTCCCGTGTTCTTGCCTGGAGAATCCCAGGGACGGGAAGCCTGGTGGACTGCCGTCTATGGGGTCGCACAGAGTCGGACACGACTGAAGCGACTTAGCAGCAGCAGCAGCAGTTTCAAGTTTGTACCCTTAAACAGAATCCCTCCCACTTCCCAACTAACCACCATTTTACTGTTTCTATGAGCTCTGGTGATATAGGTACTAGATAACACCACAATGGCAGTAATACTGCAATACATAAACACATTAATTCAATATGCTGTATACCTTAAACATAAACGTGTCAAATATATTTTATTAACAATATTTTTTAAAAAATGAATAAAGTATGAAAAGAGACAGCAAATGTGGAAAAGATGTAACAGTTTCTAATTAATTAATTAGATTGCTTTATAGTAAATTCTCTCACATCTTATTCTTTTCTGAAACTATAAATAGGAAATACTTGGAATTCAACCTGGATCCCAATATTACTGACGGGTCCCTGAGGTGTGATTCATAGCTCTTTAAAGCTTCCTAGTAGCCTTAAATGCTCCAGGCTAGATCCAGCTGAATTTTGGTTCTGAACCACACAGTAATTCTTTTTCAGCAATTCTATCTCAAACATTTACATCACTACCTCTTGGCCCAAAATACTGTCATCAAGAAAAGTGTCATAAGCTGAGAGTGAGTAAAATATCTTGGCCTTTAATGTTCACAATAAAATACATTTAAAACAAATTTTAGTTAACAGTATCTGTTCCAGTTATTTATGGCTGTGGAACTATTCCAAAACTCAGTGGCTTAAACCAACAATCTATTTTTATCTCGTACAGTTCTGTGGATTTTCTGGACTCATCTGGGTGGATCTTGCCTGTCTTGCTCTCATGCAGCTGAAGTCAGATGGTGGCTGGGACTGGAGTCATCTGAAGATGCTACTGAGCTAGTGATGCAAATGGTTTCATCATTCGCGTGTCAGACACCTTAGTCAAAACAACTGAAACAACTGGGGACCAGGCAGGCATCTCTTTCCCTACATTAGTGACTCCAGTTGGCTACCTTGGACTTCTTCACAACATGATAGTCTCATGGACACCAGACTTTTGACGTAATAGCTGACTTCGATCAAAGCAAATACTCTAAGTGATGCAGGCATAAAATGCAGAGCTTATTACTTAGTCTCCGCTGTCTACAGTATCCACTTTTGCCACAATCTATTAGTTAAAGGCATCATGGGGCTAGGCTGAACTCAAGGGAATGAACAGACACAATGAAACTGAGAAGGATAGTTCATAGCTATCTTTAGAGACCGGCAACCACTTCATAGCAATAAAATCGTTTTAAAAGAATCTGAAAAACAATGGATATATGTATAACTGAATCACTTTGTTGTACACCTGAAATTAACACAACATTGTTAATCAATTACACTTCAATATAAAATAAAAATTAAATTAAAAAAATTTAATTCCTCTTTTGCTAGCAATCTGCTAAAGTGTTAATATTTTATAATTATTCTGTTATTTACAATGATATTACATGATATTAATATGCACAGATTTGATTATGAAATAGAGTGACTTCCCCAGTGGCTCAGATGGTAAAGCATCTGCCTACAATGTGGGAGACCCAGGTTCAATCCCTGGGTTGGAAAGATCTCCTGGAGAAGGAAATGGCAACCCACTCTAGTATTCTTGCCTGGAAAATCCCATGGATGGGATTTTCAGTCCATGGGGTTGCAAAGAGTCGGACACGACTAAGCATCTTCACTTTCAGTTTCAATATGCATGGATTTGATTATGAAATAGAGTGACTAAGAGACAGCAAGGTATGATATAAATTTATTTCAAGTTGCTTTTCCTGACTCCACAGAGATTTAATCTATACCCAAAATTAATTCTACTTCTGTTTCTATTTTTCAACCAGCCAAATACTGGAAATTTTCCTCAGTTACAAAAAATGATCAATCTTTATCTAAAAGTTTGTCATTAAGCTAAACAAATCATATCTCACTTGTTTAAAAGTACTACACTTAGTAAATAATTACTAGAACTTTTAAGAGAGCCTTTATATGGGTCTGGGGAAAGGGGATAAATTATAACAGACAAATAGCCAGGAATCTATGCATGAACAAACACACACAAGTGCACAGAAAACACACAAGAAAAACCACGAAGGGCATACTAGGCCTGTTCATGGGAGTTTAACAGCAATTCTGAAACTGCTAAGAGCTAAATTAAAGGAAATGTTACCCCCAAAATTAGAATTTTCAGGAAACAACAGAATGACGTAAGGATGAGAGTAAAGGAAATGAGAATAGTTCAAGTTTTTATGTAATCGGTAGGGTGATGTTTTAATCTCTTCCGCATTAAAAAAATACTTTAAAAAAAAATGAAAAGACAAAACTCTCCCATAATTACATGGCTTTTTTAAGTTTATAAAGAAGGAGGCCTAAAATACTGCATCCTCCATCTCACCCATGTCCTACACTTGCCCAAGAAGTAACAACTCGCACTTCTTTCATATGAAGAAAACTTTTTGCACAGAAAACTATCAACCACCTACATATATACTTATTATCCATCCATCAGTAATACACACATATGCATCCACGCATGCAAGTACACACACCAATTTCTTAAAAATAAAGATGGCATGGTGCTATACATATTAGTCCGAAAATTACTTTTTACTTAGAATCAACCAATCTATCCAAATATTTTAACACAAGACTATTTTTCTGGGCTCCAAAATCACTGCAGACGGTGACTACAGCCATGAAATTAAAAGATACTTGGTCCTTGGAAGGAAAGTTATGACCAACCTAGACAGCATATTCAAAAGCAGAGACATTACTTTGCCAACAAAGGCCCTTCTAGTCAAGGCTATGGTTTTTCCAGTGGTTATGTATGGATGTGAGAGTTGGACTGTGAAGAAAGCTGAGCACCGAAGAATTGATGCTTTTGAACTGTGGTGTTGGAGAAGACTCTTGAGAGTCCCTTGGACTGCAAAGAGATCCAACCAGTCCATCCTAAAGGAGATCAGTCCTGGGTATTCTTTGGAAGGACTGATGTTGAGGCTGAAACTCCAATTCTTTGACCACCTGATGCGAAGAGCTGACTCATTTGAAAAGACCCTGATGCTGGGAAAGATTGAGGGCGGGAGGAGAAGGGGATGACAGAGGATGAGATGGTTGGATGGCATCACTGACTCGATGGACATGGGTTTGGGTAGACTCTGGGAGTTGGTGATGGACAGGGAGGCCTGGTGTGCTACAGTTCATGGGGTCGCAAAGGTCGGACACAACTGAGCGACTGAACCGAACTGAAGTAAATGTAAAAAGCACTACATATTGCACAGCTTACCTTTATAGTACTCTGCTATAATGGATGAATTACCAACATGCCATTGAGAGAAAGAAATCAGATACGAAAGACTCTATGCTACATGACTCCATTCACATGAACTTCAAAAACAAGCAAAACTAATCAATGGTGACAGAAATCTGAATAAGAACTGCCTCTAGAGGTGATCAGGAATGATTTGCAAGGGAACATAAAGGAACTCCTCATTACCGAGCCTGAAAAATTCTGAAATTATTTCTGGTTCTAAAACATAGAGCAAGACCATTTATCAACAAATCATCTGATATCTTTGCTTCTTTTTCTTCACTTCCAAGTAAATAACTCTCAAAATACTAAGTCATTATTTTCAACACTTGGAAACACTGGAAGAAACTGAGGTTCTCAGAGGTCAAGTAACTTCACCAACATTCCATGACTAATCAAGTAAAAGCCACATTCAGAATTTAAGCTTTCTCAGTCTTAATTCACAGCTATTTTTCCTTGCATTTTACAACAGTAATTTCCAGATTGTATTATGAATTTTATTGGAAGTTTTCAGCTGTTCTCTCCAAGAAAAAGTAGTAGGAAAAACAAAGGCAAACCTACATTTTAAAACTGAGGGGCTTAAAAAAAATAATATAAATTATGAACTTAAAATAACTACAAAATCTCCCTCAAGAGGTAATAAACTTTAGCTGCTTATAACACAACTGATGCAATGAATTGGGAAAAAGCAGATAATGAGACAAAATAATTGGAAAATTATGCTGTAATTCAATCACATTGATGACATTTTGGTCATAGATTTATGGGTAACTTTTCATTTTATGTTTTATAGTAATTTCCATATTTCACATTTTATAGTAATTCCTATGGTCTATAACCTATTTTTGTTTAAAAAAAAAAAGAATGTAAACTGTTACATATCTTCAAAAGAAAATTCATTAAGCTGAAATTCACATCCTCTTTGACCTACAATCTCACATTTTAAATTCATCTCATAGAAAGAAAATCAAAACTGTAGAGACTTGATATGCAAAATTCAGTTCCGTCACACAGTCGTGTCCACTCTTTGAGACCCCATGGACTGCAGCAGGCCAGGCTTCCCTGTCCACCACCAACTTCCGGAGCTTGCTCAAACTCATGGCCATCGAGTCGGGGATGCCATCCAACCATCTCATCCTCTGACATCCCCATCTCCTCCTGCCTTCAATCTTTCCCAGCATCAGGGTCTTTTCCAAGGTGTCAGTTCTTCGCATCAGGTGGCCAAAGTATTGGAGTTTCAGCTTTAGCATCAGTCCTTCCAATGAATATTCAGGACTGATCTCCTTTATGATTGACTGGTTTGATTTCCTTGCAGACCAAAGGACTCTCAAGAGTCTTCTCCAACACCACAGTTCAAAAGCATCAATTCTTCGGTGCTCAGCTTTCTTCACAGTCCAACTCTCATATCCATACATACATACATACATCCATACTGGAAAAACCACAGCTTTGACTAGATAGACCCCTGTTGGCAAAGTAATGCCTCTGCTTTTTAATATGCTGTCTGGCCTGGTCATAACTTTCTTCCAAGGACCAAGCGTCTTTTAATTTCATGGCTGCAGTCACCATCTGCAGTGATTTTGGAGCCCAAACAAACAAAGTCTCTCACTGTTCCCACTGTTTCCCCATCTATTTGCCATGAAGTGATGGACCGGATGCCATGATTTTAGTTTTCTGAATGTTGAGTTTTAAGCCAATTTTTCACTCTCCTCTTTCACTTTCAGCAAGAGGCTCTTTACTCCTCTTTGCTTTCTGCCATAAGGGTGGTGTCATCTGCATATCTGAGGTTATTGATATTTCTCCCAGTAATCTGGACTCATTCCAGCTTGTGCTTCATCCAACTGGGCATTTCTCATGATGTACTCTGCATAGAAGTTAAACAAGCAATATAAAGCCTTGACGTATTCCTTTCTCACTTTGGAACTAGTCTGTTGTTCCATGTCCATTTCTAACTGTTGCTTCTTGACCTGCATACAGATTTGTCAGGAGGCAGGTAAGGTGCTCTAGTATTCCCACCTCTTTAAGAATTTTCCACAGTTTGTTGTGATCCACACAATATATGCAAAGTTATTCTGCACCAATACAACTAGTAGCAAAAAAGGGGAAACAGTCTATATGTTCATAAAGAGGGCAATACCTTAATAAATAATAGTAGTTTTATATTATAAAGCAGCATGAATATATTTAATAAAAGAAAAGTTATATTACTGTAATACTGAAAAAATAACCATAATATGGTATTAAGTGTAAAGTGCAGGTTACAGAATATGCATATGCTTTTGCTGAAATACACACACATACTCAGTGCAAACCTACAGATGTGGTGTTTTTCTCTCTTTATGCTCCTAATTTATCCCCCCCTCTCTGTCCACTTTGGTAATTATAAGTTTGCTTTCTGTGACTCTATTTCTATTTTGTATATTTATTCATTTACATTACTTTTCAGATTCTTCATATTAATGTTATCACATGGTACTTGTCTTTCTCCATTTCACTTACACCACTTCTCTACCTCCAGCCATGTTGCTGCAAATGGCAATATCGCATTCTTTTTTATAGCTGAGTAATACTTCATTGTGTGTGTGCGTATTTATATATATGAATGTATATCACGTCTTCTTAAGCGAAGTTCTGTTCATAAGCATTCGGGGTGTTCTCACATCTTGGATGTACTAAATAGCGCTGCTATAAAAAGGGAGTGCATGTATCTTTTCAAATTGGGTTTTTCATTTTTACTGGAAATATACCCAGAACTTGGATTGCTGGATAATATGGCAGCTCTATTTTTCGTTTTTAAGGAAAACTCCACACTGTTTTCCACAGCGGCACCAACTTACATTCCCACCAACAATGTCAGACAGTTGTGTTTTTCCACACCCTTTCCAGTGTTTAATATTTGCAGACTTCTTGATGATGGATGGCTACTCTGACCTGTGTGAGGTGATACCTCATTGTGGATTTCATTTCCAAGTCTCAAATAGTGTTTCTAAGCATCTTTTCATACGCCTGTTGGCCACTTGTATGTCTTATTTGCAGAAACATCTATTTAGGTCTTCTGCCAACTACTTAATTGTTTGTGGTTTCTCTTGATACTGAGCTGTATGAGTTCTCCATGTATTTTGGATAATAAACTCTTGTCAGAATGATCATTTGCAAATATTTTCTCTCATTCCATATGTTGTCTTTTTGTTATGTTTTACAGTTTCTTTTGTTGTATAAAAAGCATGTGAGCTTAATTAGGTTCCATTTGTTTACTTTTCCTTTTATTTCATTTGTCTTGGGAGACCGATTTAAGAAAATATTGCTATGATTTATGTGAAAAAATAATTTAACCATTGTTCATCTCTAGAAGTTTTATGGTTATGCACTATGTTGTATATGTAGGTCTTTAAACCATTAAGAGTTTCTATCAGCATACGGTGTGAGGGAATGTTCTAATTTCACTGATTTACATGTAGCTGTCCAGTTTTCCCAACACCATTTGTTCAAGAAATTGCCTTTTCTCTATTTTATATTTCTGCCTCCTTTGTCGTGGATAAACTGACCACAGGTACATCCGTTTACTATGGGTTATCTGTTCTGTTCCACTGATCTATTTTTTTGGCTGTACCGTGCTGTTTCAATTACTATAGTTTTTATAGTACAGTGTGAAGCCTGGAAGGATTATGCCTTCAGCTTTGTTCTTTCACTTCAGGATTGCTTTGGCAATTCTAGATCTCCTGTGATTCCATATAAATTTTAGAATTATTTTTTCTAGCACTGTGAGAAATAATGTATTTGTGGGACTGCATGGTATCTGTAGATGCTTTGGATACCATGGTCATTTTAACAATATTAATTCTTCCAATCCAAGAGCAGGGAACATCGTTCCATTGCTTTGAATCATCTTCTGTTTCCTTTACCTGTGTTTTATGGTTTTCAGCATATAGGTCTTTCATCTCTTTGGTTAAGTTTACTCCTAGGAATTTAATTTTTTGGATGTGACTTAAAACAGGATTTTTAAAATTTTCTCTTTCTCATATTTTGCTATTAGTGTAAAGAAATGCAACAGATTTCTGAATATTAATCCTGCACCTTGCTACCTTGCTGAATTCATTTGTTAGTTCTAATAGGTTTGGGGTAGAGACTTTAGGGTTCTCTACATAGTCATGGTATCTACAAACAGTGACAGTTGTACCTCTTCCTCTCCAATTTGGATACTTTTTTTTTGACTGCTGTGGCTAAGACTTCCAATACTATGCTGAACAGAACTAGTGAGACTAAGAATCCTTGTATTGTTCCTGAATTTAGCAGGAAGGCTTTCTGACTTCACAATTGAGTATTATATCGGTTGTGGGTTTGCCATAAATGGGCTTCCTTGTGGCTCAGCTGGTAAAGAATCAGCCTGCAATGCGGGAGACCTGGCTTGGGAAAATCCCCTAGAAAAAGGAAAGGCTACCCACTCCAGTATTCTGGCCTGGAGAATTCCACGGACTGTATAGTCCAAGGGGGTACACAGAGCTAGACACGACTGAGCGCCTTTTGCTTTCACTTTGCCATAAATGGCTTTTATTATGTTGAGGTATGTTCCCTCTATACCCATTTTATGAGACTTTTTATCATAAACGGATGCTTAATTTTGTCAAATGGTTTTTCTGCATCACATGAGGCAATCATGTGGTTTTTGTCTTTCCCTTTGTTAATGTGGTGTCTCACAAAGATTGACTTGTATATGCTGAACCATCCTTGCATCGCTGGAATGAATTCAGCATAATCATGATGTATGACCCTTTCTATACATTGCTAGATTTGGTTTAATCATATTTTGCTAAGGACTTTTGTATCGATATTCATCAAAGAACTGGCCCAGTATTAATTTTAACTTAATAAAAAATTTAAAGGTAAAAAAAATAAATGCCTAAGCTTTCTCTTATGAGTAAAATAGAATCAAAGAATAACCAAGATTAAAAACAAACTTACTTTTTTACAAAGTTAGTTAGAAAAACATAGTGCTATATTGCAATATTTTTTAATTGACTATTTTTCAAAAACCAAATTGACAGTTTACCAGAGATTATTAAGATTTACTTACTATCAGGATATGTCACTGGTGGAAAGCCAGATATACCAAAGTAAACTGTACAAGGTAAATAAATGTAAATTATTATTATTTAGACTATTAAATATTTCAGACTTTTCTAGTAATATTGCTCATTCTTATTTTTCCAACGAGTATAATAATAAACAAAAAAGCTTATAACACAATTTATTCTGGAAGGTATCTACCCACTGGATGTTTCTGGAAATCCAAGATATATCTAAAACATACTCTTACCATTCACTGCTGCTGCTGCTAAGTCAATTCAGTCGTGTCAGGGATATTATGCGTTTTTAACATAATGCTATTCATTCTTTAACATGCAGTTAATCTCAGTGCTTAAAACTATTTTTTAAACTATTTTCATTTTAAAATGAACTGAAATAAAGATAAACTGGACAAAACCTGTCAATCTTAACATGAAGAATTTGCACATTTTGAACTGTTCTTTTAAATTTTTCATGAGAAATTAATTTCTTATAAAAGTTTTATTTTTTCTTATTTGAATCTGAATCTTATTGTAAGCAAGTATCCCTTGACTTCCTTTTTATTCAACTAAAATAGTTTCAGAATATATTTTTTAAAAAATCATAAAATTTAATTTTACTAGTTACCAGATCCAGATTTACCCATCTTTAAAAGCTCAACACAGGCATCGTTTTTCCACCTAATTGCCCCATGGCCACTAGTTCTCCCCCATTCTAACCAGGCAGAACAAAGAGGTAAGGTAATATTTAAGCATTTAATAAATGTTTCCTGAATTTAAAAACTGATAAATACTAGAACCAGAATCCATTCATTTAAAACATTTATTTTATGCATGCTAACCACAGACATTGTCTTTTCCTACAGAAACTGTCTAAAAATCAGAAGTGACCAGGAATTATGATAAAATATGACAGTATGATGGGAGAAATATAGGGTATATTTAATTTTTATAGATATATATTGGAGTGTAATATCTAAATTACAGGTGTAAATATACTGACTAAAAAGTTTTAAACATTACACTACATTTACAGTTACTTTAAAATATTGGCTATATTCTTCTATTGTACAATATATCCTAGTAACATATTTTATACACCCCCTGCCCCCTTTCGTCTCTCCTCATAGTCTATTCTCTAAATCTGAGTCTGTTTCTTTTTTTTGTTATATTCATTAGATGGTTCTTTTTCCTAGATTTCATAAATAGTGATATCATAAAGTATTTGTCTCTGTCTGGTTTATTTCATTTAACATAGTACCTTCCAAATCCATGTTGCTGCAAATGGCAACATTTTATTCTATTTTTATGACTGAGTAGTTTGTGTGTATTTGTCATGTTAGTCACTCAGTTGTGCCTGACTCTTTGCGACCCCATGGGCTATAGCCCACCAGCCTCCACTGTCCATGGGATTCTCCAGGCAAGAATACTGGAGTGGGTTGCCATGCCCTTCTCCACGGGGTCTTACTGACCAAGGAATTGAATCCAGGTCTCCCCACATTGTAAACAGATTCTTTACCATCTGAGCTATCAGGGGAGCCCATATATGTGCATGTGTGTGTATATATATACACACACACACTACATATTCTTTATGCCTTCATCTGTTGGACACTTTGGTTGCTTCCGTATCTTTTTAACTATAAATAACACTATTGTGAACATGGGGTGCTTGTATCTTTTAAAATTAGTGCTCATTCTCACCACTTTCATTCAACTTGTATTCAAAGTGTTACCAGTGCAATCAGACAAGAAAAAGAAACAAAAGGAATTCAAGTTGGAAAGGAAGAAGTAAAACTGTCACTGTCTGCAGAGGGCATGTTTCCATACATAGAAAATTCTATGGAGATCACCAGGAAACTATTAGAGTTTATCAATAAAGTCTATAAAGTTGCAGGATACAAAATTAATATACAGAAATTTGTTGTATTTCTCTACACAAAAAATAAACTATCAGAAAGAGAAATGAAGGAAAAAATCCCATTTACCACCGCATCAAAAAGAAAACACTTAGGAATAAACCTCCTTATACCCTGGAGTAGGAAATGGCACCACACCAGTATTCTTATCTGGAAAATTCCATGGGCAGAGAGGAGCATGGCAGGCTACAGTCCATGGGGTAGCAAAAAGTTGGAGACAACTGAGAAACTGAGCACACCTGCGTGCACGCACACACACACGAGGAGGTAAAAGAACAGAACTCAGAAAACTACAAAAAACTGATGAAAAAAGCTAAAGACAACACAAATAGATGGAAAGATATACAATGTTCTTGGACTGGAAAAATTATTATTATTAAAATGACCACAATAACCAAGGTAATTGACGGATTCATTCAACTGGAACCATTGGAACTAATGGAATTTTACACAGAACTAAAACAAATAATTTTAAAATCAGCATGGAAACACCAAAGACCTCAAAATAGCCAAACAATCTTGAAAAAGAAAAACAGAGCTACAGGTATCATTCTGCTTTCAGACTATACTAGAAAGCTACAGTAATCAAAACAGTATGATACTGAGGCAAAAAGATACACGTATCAATGGCACAGAACAGAAAAGCCAGAAATAAATCCAGTACTTTTGGTCAATTAATTTATAACGAAGGAGGCAAGAATATACGAGAGAGAAAAGACAGCCTTCAATACATAAAGCTGGGAAAACTAGATAGCTACATGTAAAAGAATAAAGTAAGACAATTCTCTAACATCATATACAAAACATGAACTCAAAATGAATTAAGACCAGAAATCACTTCTAGAGATTTCTAAGACCAGAAACTTCTAGAGGAAAAAATGGGCAGAACACACTTTGACATAAATCACAGCAATAACTTTTAGGATATATCCCCTAAAGCAAAAAACAAAATAAAAGCAAACAATAAACATTTAATTAAACTTTAAAGCTGCTGCACAACAAAGAAAACCACTCACAAAATGAAAAGACAACCTAAATGGGAGAAAATATCTGCCAATGATATAACCTACAAGTTCATATCCAAAACTTATAGCTAATACAACTCAACATCACATAAAAACAAGCAACAAAATTTAAAAATGGGCAAAAGACTTGAACACATATTTTTCCAAGGAGGAAATGCAGATGGTTAAGAGGCATATGAAAAGATGCTCAACATAGATAATCACCATGGAAATGCAAATCAAGTCTACAATGAAATATCACCATTTACACTTGTCAGAAGGACTTCACCAGAAAGAACTAAAATAGCAAATGTTGGTGAGAATGTCGAAGACAAGAGAACCCTCATAAACTATTAATGGGAATGTATACTGGTGCAGCCACTGTGGAAAATATTACACAGGATTCGCAAAAAGCTAAGAACTACCATATGAAATAGTAATTCCTTCTCTGCGTATATATCCATACAAAAATAAAAACACAAATTTGAAATATGAGAAACGCTGGGCTGCAAGAAGCACAAGCTGGAATCAAGATTGCCGGGAGAAATATCAATAACCTCAGATATGCAGATGACACCACCCTTATGGCAGAAAGTGAAGAGGAACTCAAAAGCCTCTTGATGAAAGTGAAAGTGGAGAGTGAAAAAGTTGGCTTAAAACTCAACATTCAGAAAACGAGGATCATGGCATCTGGTCCCATCACTTCATGGCAAATAGATGGGGAAACAGTGGAAACAGTGTCAGACTTTATTTTTCTGGGCTCCAAAATCACTGCAGATGGCGACTGCAGCCATGAAATTAAAGACGCTTACTCCTTGAAAGGAAAGTTATGACCAACCTAGATAGCATATTCAAAAGCAGAGACATTACTTTGCCAACAAAGGTTTGCCTAGTCAAGGCTATGGTTTTTCCTGTGGTCATGTATGGATGTGAGAGTTGGACTGTGAAGAAGGCTGAGCGCCGAAGAATTGATGCTTTTGAACTGTGGTGTTGGAGAAGACTCTTGAGAGTCCCTTGGACTGCAAGGAGATCCAACCAGTCCATTCTGAAGGAGATCAGCCCTGGGATTTCTTTGGAAGGAATGATGCTAAAGCTGAAACTCCAGTACTTTGGCCACCTCATGCGAAGAGTTGACTCACTGGAAAAGACTCTGATGCTGGGAGGGATTGGGGGCAGGAGGAGAAGGGGACGACAGAGGATGAGATGGATGGATGCCGTCACTGACCTGATGGAAGTGAGTCTGGGTGAACTTCGGGAGTTGGTGATGGACAGGGAGGCCTGGCGTGCTGCGATTCATGGGGTCGTATAGTCGGACACGACTGAGCAACTAAACTGAACTGAAACTGCATTATTGTAGTAATCAAGTAACAGAAATTAATTATGTATCCCTATGTGCATGTGTGCTAAGTCACTTCACTCATGTCCAACTCTTTGCAAGCCTATGAACAGTAGCCCACTAGACTCTTCTGTCCATGGGATTCTCCAGGCAAGAATACTGGGGTGGGTTGCCTTTCCTCCTCCAATGGATTTTTCCAACCCAGGGATCAAACCTGTGTCTCCTGTATCTTTAGCACTGGCAGGCAGGTTCTTTACCGCTAGTGCCACCTGGGAAGCCCCATAGTATAGAAGGGTATAAAGTAAAAGTCTCTTATTTTGCCCTCCTCCACTAATAATCTTAATTCCACTCCCCAAAGGCAGTCATTATTAATATTTTTGGTATATCCTTCTAGGCATTTTGCTGTGGATATCCAAATATAATAATATACTTTAAAATATACACACACAAATATGATCACATTATAGTATTCGTTTGCAAACTGTTTCCCCCATTTAACAATAAAAACAATCTATAGTGGGTTTGTTTTTACGTATCACCACAAATGGGTATTCTTCTAAGGTAATAAAAAAAAATAAAACCTCTAAGGATTTTTAAATCTGATTAATTCTTTCATTAGAATTTAATATGGAGAAATAGGAAAAACCATTCTATTACTGAAATTACTTATACAATGCCATCCTTAACTGACAACCTTTAGTGCCATATCCCTAACAGGGTGTCCCTATTGTCCAAAGACATTCCTTACACTTTTTGTTTTAATCGTGACTTTTTATTAATGTTTATTCATTTCTTACTGACAGTATATTTCTATGACTTGGTTACCTCTTAACTAAAATAAGCCTATTATTCTGGTCACTTGTTCCTACCATTTTATACAAGACTTTAATTACTACCCCTGCATTGGCAACATATTGAAAAATAATTGTGATAGAATTTTAGAATTATAGTTTTAACTTCATAGCAAATTTTAAAGTTCTTATCAACTAATCCAAAAAGTATCTGTAATAGCAAACACAAAATATTTGCATTTATTATATATATATATATAAATCTCATTTACTATATAAGTTAAAATAACCATAGGACTGGAATTTTTTATAAATGCTTTATGTATAAGACAGTTGACACAGCATCATGAAATGGTAAGGGTTTCCAAAATATTCTACACACAAAATTTCAATTCTTTTTTCTCCATTCTCTACTTGCCTTCTTTTAGCAATATACATTATTTTATAGGGTGAATGTAATAGGTCATAATGATAATTGCTTACTAAGTTAGAAACAAATTCTTGTAATTCATCTGTTCTCTGCTTTAGGAAACATGGTAAAATCATCAGTTTCATACCTAAAAGTCATTAAGAACAGATTTTAGAAATTCCATTAAACTGACATCAATAAATGAATTATATTAATGTTAATTAATATAATTAATATATTAGACTTATCATTAAAGCAAAATCCATGAGATCTATTTTCCAGGCTTTAGATAATGCCTCCATGGTACACTTGGCCAATAAAGGTAGATAAAACAGTAGTGTTTTTGAAGCATCAGCATATAAATGCCACTGTGGCTTACCACATGTGGGAGGCACACCACATTTGATCTCAGTTAATTAAATTAAACCCAGTTCCTGTATTGTTAAAATATGCCTTGTATTACTTATTTGGATACCACACAATTGCTTATAAACTATAAAAGCTCCATCTCCACCTTCTCTGTTGCATCTATTGGCAATGGAATCAATAAACAGTTACCAGAATGTTCCACCGCAGCCAAAGCTAAAAAGCAAAATTTATTTATGTATCACCCTCCTCTATTTCAGTTAGTGCTTTAATGACTATCTTAGTCATCAAAGACCTGAGAGCACATATTATAAGTACTGATGTAAGGGGAAAATGAAATAATATACAGAAAATGTTTTCATGATACTCTTCTTTGTATGGAAGTTATGTTAGAAGGTACTTCAATTACTTTTTTTAAAATATGGATGTAAGGTAGTAAGGAGAAAAACATCTGGCAATGGTTATGATTGAACATGCGTAATATATAATCTACTAAATTACTAATTAAAATAGAAACTGGCCTCTGAAAATTTGTAGAATGGAAATGCAAGATTTTGATGTTAGAAACTCTTTCTTCTAAAATTACCCAATATTCTATATACCCTTGGTAAACTGATTTATATTTTAGGCACATAGAAGGAGAAAAAGAAAAAGTTTACTATTTTCCTATATTGTTAAAAAAAAAAAAAGCATATTACTCAGGTCTAGTCAAAGCCATATATCCTCATAACAGAATGAATTTCTGAAATATTAATAATTATTTCAGTAAAAATTATCACTATAAATTTTTATTAAGCATTTTAAGAGCTGACTTTTAATTGATAGTATAGTATACAATTTCTCATTTGGTATCAGCTACTAGGTTATTTCTGTAGTCTCTAGTCTGCACATACTCAGTACAAAATATATGTTCAACTGTAGACAGGCAAACAGGATTCCTTTGGCTAACACTGTTGATGCTGATCTTTTCACCAGGCTATTAAGTTTTCTTACATCCATAAAATAATTACACTTCCACAGAAATGGCTAGAAAGTATGCCTGTAAAAGTCTATAATTTTGATCGGGAAAACAGAATGTGTTATGGATATCTTACAGTTCTTTAATACCTTCTTCTTTTCACACTCATTATATTTTTTCACTACTATAATCAAAGATAATTTTCTTAGATATGAGTTAGCACCATTTTGAGTTATCCCTCCTCAAACATTCTGATTTCTGTGTTTAATCCAACCTGGTAAGATGTGAATTCCCATCTTGAGATGGGATCATATCTTGAGAGACTTGGTGCTAAAACTAGAATATTAAGAAAATTTTAAAGTTTTATTAACGCGAACACATTAAAAAGCTATAGATTCCAACTTCTATTTTTATTAACTCTTTAAGAACGTTTTTAACTTAGAAAAATGAAAAGACCTTCATAAAGTTATCTAAATAAGGTATGATATTAATATTTCTGTTACCTATCAATCTCTACACCTAATCATTGAACTTTTAAAATAATAATTACTATTACACCCAAAATTAACAGTGTTTAAAACCATTTGTACTTATAGTATTTTTCTCTTATAATGAATATTTATACTTCAACTCACTGACAGAGTTTCGACACATAAAACCAATGAGGAAATGCTCATTCTCGGTTATACAGAGAATGTTTTACATGTAATTGAAAGCGAAAATTGAGACCTTAATAATAAATCCAAGTGATATGCCTCATTTATTAAACTCATGCTGTTAGGCTGCAAGAATTTTTACACACAAATTCAAGAATGCCAAAAATGACACTGAAGTGGCTATTCTGCTATTCAATCTTTCAAAGACTGAGGCCAGAACTAAAGCTGAAGAGCAGATTTTAGATGAAAACCAAACTGAATCTGTCCTTCCATACATCCCTAATAAACTAAAAACTAGAGCTTAAAATCAGAGTGAAAAGAGTGACAATTTATACTTATAGAACAATGGTGGTATACCAAACATTTTGCATTACTTCCCTTACTTTTCACCATAGGCCTATAAAAACAGGTACCACTGGTCTTCCCCATTCTACAGAGAAGGAAACTGAGTTAAAGAGGTAAAGAGACTTATCTAGGTCATGTGGTTAACAAATGGTGGGGCCAAGCTTCAAACTTTAGTACTGAGAAAACACTTTTCAGAAAAAACTAAAACAATGTTCAGCAAAAATAATACAAGCCTTAAATAAGAATCGTAAATAACTAAAATCATCCTATATTGGACAAGTCAATAATTTGAGTAGAGATAAGAGTCCTAAAAATTCCTGTGGGAGGAGGGCAAACTTCTGATAGCAAGAAAAATAAGAGCAGCTCTGGAAGCCAGCAACATGCAGGTCTCTGCTATATGCAAGAAACCTGGGATCTTTAAATTCTGTCCTGCACTACACCAGAGAGTTGTATGGATTCAGTAAGGGACTAGTTAAACTTTAAAGACTCACAGCACATTCTCACAAAGAGTTTCAAATGCCTAAATAAAATTCCAACAAAGAAGTTTATTTGTGTTTTTTACAGAGCTAAGAATAGGCAAAAAGGAAAAAAAAAAAAGGTTCTATACATAGCTAAAAACTATAATTAATATGACTTGTAACTGAGTATCAAATAGTCACTTAAAAACAAGAGAACTGATTAATGGGTTACTATAGAAATAAAAGAAATCAGTAAAAACAGACTCTGATAATGGAAATAATGTGTTTTTAAAGGATGTGGGTGTGTATGTATGTATCTTTTCAGCAGATATTATATTATACCATTGCCAATGTAAATGTAAAAGAATCCTCCAACTGACTACATGGTGTATCAAAAGTCAAAAGTCAAGACATATTTGCACCATTACTACTAAATGTGGAAGCTGGTAAGCAAAAGTAAACTTTCAAATCGTAAGTCAAATTGTGTCATTCTTCTGCTTAAAACCCTCCAATGACCTCCCATTGCAATTAGAACAAAATCCAAAGTCCTTACTGTGGCTTGCAAGGCCTTCCAACTCTCTGACCTCATTTCCCTTCCTTCCCTGTCCCTCCCTGTCTCCCTCTCTTTTTCAGAACTTTGCAGCCAAAGTGGCCTTCTTTCTGTCTTCTGTGCCAAACTGTTACCCTTCAGTTCAGTCGCTCAGTCGTGTCCGACTCTTTGCGACCCCATGAATCACAGCACGCCAGGCCTCCCTGTCCATCACCAACTCCTGGAGTTCACTCAGACTCGCATCCATTGAGTCAGTGATGGCATCCAGCCATCTCATCCTCTGTCGTCCCCTTCTCCTCCTGCCCCCAATCCCTCCCAGCATCAGAGTCTTTTCCAATGAGTCAACTCTTCACATGAGGTGGCCAAAGTACTGGAGTTTCAGCTTCAGCATCATTCCCTCCAAAGAAATCCCAGGGCTGATCTCCTTTAGAATGGACTGGTTGGATCTCTTTGCAGTCGATGGGACTCTCAAGAGTCTTCTCCAACACCACAGTTCAAAAGCATCAATTCTTCGGCGCTCAGCCTTCTTCATAGTTCAACTCTCACACCCATACATGACCACTGGAAAGGGGCTTTATAATCAATGTTCCTTTTGTTTGGAATATTGCTCTTCCAGATCTTTTCCCTACATGACAAGAGTGACATAACTGCTTTGCTGACCAGACCCATGTCTAGCACTACTCCTAGCACATGTGTCCAGTAGTACTTGGGGCTTTCCTCACAGCTCAGTTAGTAAAGAACCTGCCTGCAATGCATGAGACCTAGGTTTGATTCCTGGGTCGGGAAGATCCCCTGGAGAAGGAACTGGCAACCCACTCCAGTATTCTTGCCTAGAGAATCCCCATGGACAGAGGAGGCTGGCAGGGTACAGTCCATGTGGTCGCAAGAGTCGGACACGACTTAGCAACTAAACCACCACCGCCACCAGTGATAGTTACTGAATGAATGAATGATTAATACCATTCCAAGACCCAAGCCATCTTTGTGGCAGACACGTATCTCACCTTAGGTTACCCTCCAACAAAAGACACACTGCCCAGCTGTATGGAGTGTGGTTAGCCAACAGCCTCCAGCTGGGCTTCTTTAGAGTCTTTTTCAGCTCTCCAATGAAGGACGCACAATCTTCCCTGGGTATCAATGGAACATTGGTTCCAAAACCCGCACTCTCTCAGCCCCAACAGATATCAAAATCCACAGATGTTCAAATCCCTTACAATCGACCCTCCCTGTCAATGGGTTCCACATTTGCAGACTCAACCATCACACAGATCAAGTAGCACTTTGCACCCAGTGCAGCAGGACTCCTCCAACTTTGTTCCAGAGGTTCCTGACTGGATTGGTAGAGACGTGGTCAAGTCAGCTTCACAACGTGAAGACTGGTTTGACCACTCCTGCTCCCATTCTTTTCTTTTCACAGGTGTTACTCTCTAGTAAACAATTTGCAGTCCTAACTTCATCTCAATGTCTGCTTCCTGGAGAATCCAACAAGCACAGTTTCCATTTCAAAAAATCATTCTTTCTACCTACAAATTAAAATGTTCATTTTTAACGGTGCACAAACATTCATTTAATATCAAGCATCTGATGAAATAACTACCCACCACCCTCATTCCGCACTAATGTTCACACTCATAGCCACATGCCATTTAGCAGATTCTTACCTTACATATGTCTTAGTTAAATGCTACCTCCTCTATGAAGACTTCAAAACCAATTAACTGATCTTTTTTTGTGTCTCTCTTTTCAACATACAGCAGTACCTACTATACTGTATTATAACTATCTGCTTATTTATGTATGTTTCTCTATTAAGGATGAAACTCTTTTAATCTGTGCCTGCCTCATCTTAATAACCCTAGTGCCATATAATGCACCTGGTTCAAATACAGTGTTCTATAAATTTCTTGATGAAGACAGGAAATGAACTAAATGAACTAAAGTAAGAGTAATTTTAAAAGATAAACCTTTAAAACCATATGACTTTTACTCAAATTTAATCTATAAGCTTAATTGTGGTCAGCATACTGAAGCCCCAAGCATCCATACATTCTAAAAATAACTTTATTATTCTTAGTGACTAAACTTCCTTGTGTTTTCAACAGGCAGTTACTGTTAAAAATTGAACGGTATTATGCAGTTTAGAGGTCTATTCATTCTGCACTTTTTAGGACACTTCCTTACCAATAACATATTAGTTACCAAGGAAAAATGAAGCACTGATTTTTTTCATAACTCATTTAATTTCTTTTCAACTTCATATAACCTATCAGTTCTCAATTACACTCTCCCAAGAAGGAAATGGCAACCCACTCCAGCGTTCTTGCCTGGAGAATCCCAGGAACGGCGGAGCCTGGTGGGCTGCCGTCTATGGGGTCATACAGAGTCAGACACGACTGAAGTGACTTAGAAGCAGCAGCAAGACAAAATCAGGCCAAACATCCCTAGCATATAAACATAAAAAAAATACTAAACCACGAAACACACAAATAGACACAAAAGAACAAAGTGTCTAATAGAAAAGCACTTTATAAATGAGAAAATTTTCATTTTGAGAGTTGTTTAACACCAATGGTTAAGTCACACTAATTTTCTTTTTAAAGTCAGTGAGCTAAAATGAGCAAGAAGCATTACTAATCTACCCAGTAATCATAAAATAGGTGAACAATTTAAAAATGCTAGTATTTTAAAGGAAGGCTAAGCCTCCCATAGGAAATAAAAGTGGAAATGAGTCCAAGGGAGAAAATGGCTTGGTTCCACACCCTTAAAACTGCCTACAGCAATGCATCAAAAAAAAATAAAATAAAATAAGCCCCCAGAGTCTGGGTCAGCAGCATAGTGTTACAACTTAAGCATTGGGTCATCAGTGGCAATGGTAGGCTGATTACGGGCTGAGGTAATATATTTACTTACTATAGTAAGGAACTGTGTAACAGTACCGCCAACAGTACAAAGAGTTCTTGTGTGGGTAACATGTACAAAGAAATACTATAACCATCTGCTTACATTTTAACATCTAAATATGTAACATACCAGAACAATACTTTAAATAAAGAAATAAACACAGATAAACTATATTATAAATACTATTAGTTCAACTTGTTATAGAAAAAATTCATTCAGCAATTTACTAATTATATTTTCTGACAAAAAAATTACTTTATTTTTATTACTCATTAAAATCTGATCCTAACTGAAACAACATTCCTCTAACATAATGGATAAAAATTAAAATACCATGTTAATAAAAAAAAAAAAAAGGCAGTTTTACAAGTAACGAAGCCATCCTCAAACACAAATAACAAAAAAATTGTTAAACTTTTATGGCATTAATAGTTTAACATTGATTTGTCTTTCTATTTAACAGGCAGTTACAATTAGTGGAATAAATGTACATGAATTATATCATTTGAATTACTGTTCAAAGCTCTTAGGAAATCTATTTTGCACCTAACCAAGAAAAGAATTGGGGCTTCCCAGGTGGCACTAGTGGTAAAGAAACCACCTGCCAATCAGGAGATGCAAGAGATTCAGGTTCAATCCCTGGGTCAGGAAGATTCCCTGGAGGAGGAAATGGCAACCCACTCCAGTATTCTTGCCTGGGAAATCCCATGGACAGAAGTGTTTGGTGGGCTACAGTCCATGCGCATGCAAAAGACTCAGACATGACTTGAGCACACACTATTGATCAGGGAAAGAATTAGGGTGAAGATGAATCATACTATATTTGTGTTCCCAGTGACTGGCACAAAGAGTGACACACAATGGTGCCCACAAATGTTTACAAAATGCAAAAATTAATAAATATACTAAAGTCATTTTTTTTTTTGGTAAGGATTAAAAAAGAAAGTCTTTAAACCAAGAAAATATTACCAGTACCAATACTCTTGATTTTAAAAATCACTATACCCATTCTATAATACATATTTTGGAAAAGATTGATATTAAAAATCATTACCCAAAGTATGATGTCCAAGAGTCACAAAGTGTCCTAACCTTTAATTCAGTATTTCTTGGAATATTTTGCAGGAAAATAACTTTCAAAAATATTAATATGTGTAAAGATGCAAAATGCTTTATCTAGTAAATTAATCACTTAAATTTCAAGTGTTAGTGTGGTTTTTTTTTTTTTGGTTTTTAGTCACTAAGTCATGCCCAACTCTTGTGACCCCATGGACTGTGGCCCATCAGGCTCCTCTGTCCATGGGATTCTCCAGCAAGAATACTGGAGTGTTCAAGTGTTAATGAATTCCCAAAACATTAACTCAATGGAATAAAATTCAATAATTCAATTAAAAAAAACATTTTTGAGGCATATACTATATATCTGGCATCATGTTAGACAGCTTACGTGGGGAATATAAAAGAAGTATACATAACTCAAACTGAAGGCTATGAAGCTTCAGTTAAGTCTGAAATGAAAAGCAGTGGTTAAGCAGATAAGAGGAAGAAATAGGTGGGAGGGTAAAAAAGTTGTTACACCAAAGAGGTATGGGAAACGTGTATTTGGGCACCTCGTAGTTCAAAATGGCTAAAGGAAGAGACTTGAAGAAAGATTTCAGAAATGAGTCTGAAAGATCATAAAATGATCTTGGACTGACATGCAAACAAGTTCCAATTTTATCATGTAGACAGATGGAAAACCCACCGAAGGACATAGTCAGAATTCTAATTTATAAAGATCACTGAGACTGCAATAGAGAGAAAGAACTGGAAAAGAGTAAGAGAAGGTAGAGTTCTTGGCTAAAGAATTAAATAAAACACTCGTCAGTGGATGGGTAGTAACTGAAGTTATATAGGAAAAGATTACTCCAAGCACTTCCTCAAGGTCAAGGTGAAAGACAAGAGAGAAAAACCTACAAATCAAAAAGTGTTCTGTGTGTCAAATATGTAAAAACAAGATATAAACTGCAAAACATACACTGGATTCAGCATCAAAGCTGAGTGGAATGGCAACATGTATATCATTCTCAGCTACTTCTCTGTGAAAGGAAGAGGAAGATGAAATGAGAAGTTGAGAGGGTTCACAATCTAAGGAAATTTTCTTTCTATGCTTTCACAATGGAAAAAACAAAAGTAAGTGAACACCAAAAAGAAAAAATTTAATATAATGTTATAAAAGAAAAGCATAACATAAAATGGTATATACATAATAAACAGAACCATGTAAAACTTTATATACAGGGACGTGGGTTTGAAGGGAAAATGGAAAATTAAAAACAGTCATGTTTTACTTGTGGTATTTTTCTTTTTATGATTTCCTTTAATGTTGTCCTATGCTGTAACAATTTTAAAATGAGCAAAAAAGAGAATAACACTCTATACATCTCCTCACCAAATCCCATGATAATGTTAAAATAATTAACAAGGGATGGATAATTTTATGATTAATCACTTAATGAAAAATATATCCATGATTCAATCCTAGTTTTCTAATAATCATCTAATTCTAAAATCTGCATTCCTAAAAGTGATCTGGTTGTTTCAAAACATCTCAGTTCTATAAGACTTCTATGTCTCACTAAACTTGGAAAATATGAGGCAAATGACATATTAACTTAAACAATCATAAAAATGCTTAGAAAGTAAAAGCCTCATTTAATGAAAAAAACTTCGAAATGTTTCCATATGTTTTTATGAAGTATTCTTTCTCTCACTAAATGAACACATTCAAGATTTCATTTCTGGCTTTGTTTCAGAAAAAACCCATCTGCATAGTACGGCACTTACAAGTACATCTCAGTCATGCAATAGTTATGTCACAGCTCATATATCAAATAAAAATCACATTCAAGCCCACACAACCTCACAGACCCAAAGTCTTCCTTTCTATTACAAGTATTCCTGAGAGAGCTTTCACTGCACCTCGCTGCTGATGTCACATGACTTTTGTTAGGAAGTTAAATCCTAAAACTAAAATATCAAACAGTTTGGAATACAGTTGTGAATGACCTAAAAAAAAAAACCATTTTCCCCACTTATAAAGTATGAATATTTCCTTTTCACAAAAACAGGTGCAGAAGTGGTGAAAAAAACTATACCTCACCACACTGTGATCCTTTTAATACAGCATTATTTCATTCTATTAAAGGAATGATAAAGTGATAATGCTTCATTTAATACTTAGAATAACCTTGATAGATACTTTGAAAGCATCTCTATTTGATCCCATATATGTATATATGGAAACCTATTCATTATAAATTAGAAATATTTTACTATCTGGAGTTTTCATATTTTACTATCATGGAATTTCATGTATCTGTATACTAACAACATCACTGCTACCCTATCCATGTGTCACTTATAATACTAGATACTTAATAAAGTAAAGAAGCAGTACTGCACAGTGGCTAAAAGCTTGAAAACTGTCAGAACACATGGACTAATACTCAAGCTTTGCCACTCATGTGATCTATAACCACGGGCAAGACAATCTCTCTGAGCTTCAGTGTCTCATCTGCACAATGGGACTAATAACAGTATCTTCTTCTCAAAGTTGTTTTGAGAATTAAATGATTCAATAGATGACAAGCTCTTAGAAGAGCCTGGCACACAATAAACACAAAATAAGTAACTAACTAATACTGTTGTTAATATCTTCTTTTAAATTTACCCACAGTTTTTTATGTGTACCACATGTAAAATTAGATAGTCAGTGGAAATTTGCTGTATGAAGCCGGGAGCTCTGTGACAACCTACTGGAGGGGTGGGAGGTAGGGGGGAGGTTCAAGAGGGATGGGACATACACATACCTATGGCTGATTCATGTCAACATATGGCAGAACTCAACACAATATTGGTAAGCAATTATCCTCCAATTAAAAATAAATAAATTTAAATTAAAAAGACTTAAAAAAAAAGCTTCCAACATACTACTGAAAACCATCTCCGATACCAACAATGATATTGAACTAGTAACGGCCATCTTTTGCAGTACACATTAAAAACTGTGCCTTTAGGGGCAAAATCCATTCAAAGGAAATGGAGATATTTAAATAACTGACATACTATGATCACACTGATAACTCCTGTAAGCGAGATACACAACGATTTCTGTAGAAAGGATTAGAAAACAAGTAAACAATGCGATGCCATTTCATGAAGTCTTGTCATCCTGTTCCCTTCCAGCTTTAGAGATTTAAAACCCCACTGGTTCTTCCTTCCATAAAAGTAAATTCCTCCAAGTTTTTTTCTTATTTATTTCATTTATAGAATTAGGAAACCTTGAAACTTTCAGAAAACAACCTAAGACATATTTTATTATTACTATCAAATAATTAATAATAGTAGCTACCAATTACTACACCAGACATGTTGATGAATGCAATTTATCACAACAAAACCATGAAAATGTACTATTTTCCATAGTTTACAATGAAAAACTAAAATTTTAAGTATCAAAGCAACATGTCTAAGATTCCACAGCTAGTAAACAGAACTAGGTAAGAAGGAGCTGGGTGAGAGAAGAATTTAAACTGCAGGTCCTGACCATGCTGTACTGAACTAGCACAGAGCCAAGAATCTAACTACACCAATGTTTCATTGATCAAAACATTTCTGATACTCCTTATGTACAACTACATTTATTGCCTTCAAGTCATCCTTCTACCTTGTCCTAATGATGACAAATCTTTTTCTTTTGAGGCATGAATCTGAATACTGAAAGAAAGAAAGAAATACAGGTCAGCGTGAAGAACAGTGAGTAAGGTTGACACTGGATTTCAACAAATCTTTATTTTCTAACACAAGGTATGGTACTAGATATGTATTCAAGATGACATTTTGTTTCTCTGACACTGTCTTTAAAAGAAAAGGAAGTGAGTATTTAAAACTAAGGTATTAATTCCCTCAAACGTCTGCTAAACTGGCTACTAAAACAATTTCAAAGAGGTTTTCAAGATCTGTGAACCTAACAGTACCTATGGATTGGAAAGTACACCAGAAGAATCACTTAGAAAAGCAAGTCATTTGGATATATAAGTTTTGTTTTCACTATAACAGAGTAAGTTTTAAAGATTTATTCTTTACAGGATACTCATTAATAGTCTGTGATTTTTTTAAAAAACCTGTAACATTATTCTTTTGTTAGACTTTTTTCATTTTTCTTCCTCTTCAAAATAGTTCATTTAAAACTGTTCAGTATTTTTAAAAAATATTTTCTAATGTATAGTGAGTAATACTCAAAATTCTGATCACTAAAGAATAAAATTAAGAAGTTTCTCAGTTCTTCCTTATGAATTCTTTTCATTTGGAATCAATCCAAAATCATGTTAGCTCTTTCACCATTGTACTAATTCATGTTCAAGCTCCAGCTTCATACTCCCTTGCTACTGCCAAGTCACTTCAGTCGTGTCCGACTCTGTGTGACCCCACAGACGGCAGCCCACCAGGCTCCCCCGTCCCTGGGATTCTCCAAGCAAGAATACTGGAGTGGGTTGCCATTTTCTTCTCCAATGCATGAAAACGAAAAGTGAAAGTGAAGTCGCTCAGTCGTGCCCGACTCCAGCGACCCCATGGACTGCAGCCCGCCAGGCTCCTCCATCCATGGGATTTTCCAGGCAAGAGTACTGGAGTGGGGTGCCATTGCCTTCTCCTCATACTCCCTTAGGCAACCATTATAGCCCATAACTTCTCTTGCTTGTTTCAGTCAAATCTTTGCTATCTAATTTTATAACATTTTTTGTTTTTTTAATTTTTTATTTTAACAAGCTTTACATTTAGAACAGTTTTAGATTTACAGAAAAACTGCAAAGACAGTACAAAGAGTTCTCACATTTAACATCTTACATTATTATGAAGTATTTGTCAAAATTAGTATTAATTTTATTACTTTTAATCCAAAGCACATTTTAACCTTTTATATTCCTTCCCAGTCTTAGAGACCCACTTTATATGAATAATTCTGATCAGTTTATAAATAATACCTATTTAATGTGCATATATTTTTCATTCCTTCTTCCACAACATCAATATAAGTAGAAATAGGTCTAGGTGAAATTCCAATTAATATATCTCTGATAAAGATGCCAAGCCATCAGTATTTATATTCTGCATTAGACAACAATAGGTATTTGTTAGGATTCATATTGGTCAGAAACAGAAATCCAACTTAAACTAGCTTAACCCAAAAGCTGAGATTAATCAGTTTATAGGACATAGAGAAGAGCTAAAACTCAGTAGTGATAAGAAAAGACAAGGCCCCAGAAACAACTGGTACCACGGTCACAAATGACTCCAGAAGTCTGTCTCCTGGATCTCTTTAGATCACTTTACCTTTCTGCAGTGATGTTTCAGCACCAAGGCAGTTAACAAAAACAATAACTCCCAATTCCTACATTTTATGTTTTCTACTACTAGAAAGAACTAATCTCATTTTCTCTGGTTTCAAGTTCAAACTCCCAGAAAAAAAGATTCTGACTGGTGTGACTTGGAAACTCATGGACTTTGAAAAAGTAGGAACCCTAAAACACTCAGTAAAGTGGCCAATCCCTACATCAAAAGAGCAAATCAAAAGCATTTTTAAATGATATAAATGAGTTTATTTACAAAACAGAAACAGACTCACAGATTTCAAAAACAAACTTACAGTTACCAAAGAGAAAACAAAGGGGAGGGAATAAATTAAGAAATTAATAAACACACACTACTATATAAAAAATAGATAACCAACAAGGACCTACTGTACAGCACAGGAAACTCTACACAATATTCTGTAACAACCTATATAGGAAACAAATTAAAGAAAAATTAATGTATGTAATGCATAACTGAATCACTTTGCTGTGCACCTGAAACTAACATAACATTGTAAATCAAATATACTCCTACAAAATTTAAAAAGAAAAAAAAAAAGCATACCTGGCTTGGCCCTCCCAGCAATTTCGATTTACATGAAAAAGTGGCAATTACTGCTAGAGTCGGACATGACTGAGCGACTGAACTGAAGGAACCTTAACCTCCACTTCTGCAAATGAAGGAAAGCTGTAGGCTATAGTGGGGTGGGGGGTGGGGGGGGTGGCTCAGAGGGTAAAGAATCTTCGCGCAATGCGGGAGACCCAGGTTTCATTCCTCAGTAGGGAAGATCCCCTAGAGGAGGGCATGACAACCCACTCCAGTACTCTTGCCTGGAGAATTCCATGGACAGAGGAGCCTGGCGAGCTGTGGTCCATGGGGTTGCAAAGAGTTGGACACGACTGAGTGACTAACACTAACACATTTGATACACAGGGGTTCCCCCAAATGCCTCAATCTGATTTACTGATGGTTCAATGAAACTGAAACCTAACGGTGTGCACTATGCTGCTGCTGCTATTCAATCTTAGCTCCAGCAACGTGTAAACTAGCTCAGCAGCAGGATTCAACTACTGACCCCTGGGTTCTTGCCAATGGCCTACCTATCTGTCTGCCTCTCAGAAAACTAGAGACTGGTGAATTAAAGGCTAAAGGTTAGCGACCACAAATTATAGAAAAAAGAAACTATAGGAGGGAAACCCATAAGAAAAAAAATCACAGATAATCAAATCATATGGGTTACTCAAACTGATGCCTGCAGCAGAGACTCTTTCACTGTTGAGCTCAACTAGAATAAATGTGCACCATCCAGATTGCTACCACTGCTGCCTGAATCCATCATTATATCAGACATGGCAAAACATTCATAATCATGGATTTTTGGCATAAAGTAAAAGATTCTGTTCCTAATGTAGAGGTCACCATAATATGATCAACTCATGACCCCACAGTCAACCAGGTTATAATGTCGTGATGGCGGTCACACTGCACAAGGTGCTGCCATCCCATCCCTGTCGAGCCTACTCCTGGCAAATGCACTACATCAGACTTTTAAACCCTAATTCTCAGTGTGATCAGCTAACACCAGCTATACCAACGTGGCCATCAAAACTAAGCTGTTCTATGTTCAAGACCATTTACCAGCTAACAATGGTGGGCCTTCTATTATAAAGGGCACACAACAGGTCAAAAGTTGGAATATTTGATGAACATTCCATGTCCCTACCTAATCCCCAGGCATCTAATATTGTTGAGCACTGGAATGGCCTCCTGATAACTCAACTAAGAAAGATTTCTGACTCCACCTCTTTCACCTTCTTTAGGTCCACAAAATTCAGTAAAGTAATATGGACAACAAATGCAGCTGTCCAAACACAAAGTTCATCTCCTCTTGACCACCTCCAGGGTAATAATCTGGAAAAAAGTAGTGAGGACTATAAAGACAACAGAGCTCAGCAAACCCTCCATGTAAAGGGCTAGAAGTAATTATTTAGACTTTGTGAACCACATATGATCTCTGTCACATTAGTCTTTATTTTTACCCCCAATCTTTTAAAAAACTGTAAAACCACCACGGTCAGTTTATAGGCCTTCTTTTATTGAAGGCCACAAGCCAGATCTGATTCAGGGGCTTGTTTACCAACCTCTAGTATATACATTTGAAACTTCAGGATTCTACTCTGAACATTCCTAGGTAGGATGTACCTTACTTTCCTCTGACAGCAGTCCCAAGCAAGCCTAACTTGTGTACCATCCAAGTAGCAGCCCAGCCAAAGGAAATCTAGGGTTCAAATTTAACTATGGCCCAGCGACCTGGATTCTCTTATTTTACTGATATGTTTATTAGACAAAAAACATTTTATGAAAAGGACCAGACAGTATTTTAACTTCTGTGACTCACAGTCTTTCTATTACAATTACTCAGATCCAGCACTTGAGTGCTAAAGCAGCCACAGACAATAAGAAAACAAATGGGTACAACCAGATTTGCCCCAAAACAAGTCAAGCTGCTGGTGGTTTTCTCTTTCTATACGACAGAAGGAAGGGGAAGCGTAATAACTCTTCCAGCTCTATTTCTATCCTGGAAGGACTTGCATAGAAAATGGAGTCAACTCATATGCCTTTTACAATAGTAAGGTTATAAGGTTCATATTTATGCTGTTTTGTACTCTGAGATTCAACACTATAGGACACGAAAACAACCATATACACTATATCTGAACAGTTTGAACTAAAAACGATACCTTAATTTGATTCAAATAAAAAATATTAAATGCTTGGTATGTAGTAAATCACATACCCAGAGATTGGAAAATATATTACCTCATTTAATCATCCAAATCACCTTCTGAGGTACTATCATTACTAGACATGGAAATTAAAATTCAAACATACTGTATCCCTAAACATGTTATGTAATGTCTTAATGTTCCCATTTCCTCATTTGGAAAAAACAGAATAACTATTTATCTAAGAAAAGTGCTTCTAAGTAATATATGGGTTAATGCATACAAAGCACTTAGAAAGGTACACACAATATCCCCTTATACATGAACAATTACCATTACTATTATAATTTATTATTCAAAGGGGTATACAAAGACTACATTTTAATAAATCTGCCAACTGATCTCTTATACTTGTTCTGACCACTTACTCAACATTTTTTGAAATAAATAGCAAATTTTGTGTCACTTCTGCCCACAGACTAGTTACAACACAATATAAAAGAAGCACTTATATGCTATTTTTCAGTTGGTTACTTTTCCTCAGTCAATATATAATTTAAAATTTGTGTTTACTACATTAAAAAAGTAAAAGTAGGTGAAATTAATTTTAATAACATTTCAAAATATCTAAGTTATTATCATTTAATATATCTAATATATTATATATCTAAGATATGTCTGCTGCTGCTGCTGCTGCTAAGTCGCTTCAGTCGTGTCCGACTCTGTGTGACCCGAGACGGCAGCCCACCAGGCTCCCCCGTCCCTGGGATTCTCCAGGCAAGAACACTGGAGTGGGTTGCCATTTCCTTCTCCAATGCATGAAAGTGAAAAATGAAAGTGAAGTCGCTCAGTCGTGTCCGATCCTCAGCAACCCCATGGACTGCAGCTTACCAGGCTCCTCCGTGCTAGGATTTTCCAGGCAAGAGTACTGGCTAAGACTACCTAAAATATATGATATTATCATTTAATATTTAATCAATGCAAAAAATTGTTATTTTTACAAACTTTTATTTTACTAAAAGTTGAACCCAATAAGTATTTAGCCATCTCAGTTCAGACTAGTCCCATGTGGGTAACAGCTATCATATGAATATCACAATTCTGAGTTATTAAATACGTAATTCTCAAAAATGTTAAACAAATTTAAATCTTTCTCCCTTCTCCTCTTCCTCCAGCACTCCTCTTTCCTTCTCCACCCAAATTTTAAACTCATCCATTCATTCATGTGATATGCTAAAGAATATATTCCTCTGGAAATGGAGAAAGACAAATAAACAATCTTAATACAATTGGAAAGTGATCTGAGAGCTCCCTTTAGGAGATCTGAAGGAGAAGGTAAAGAGATACAGATGGATGAAGTCTAAATTGAAACACCAAAGGTAAGTCAGGCTAAGCAAAAATGGGAAGGACATGACAGGCAAAGAAAACAAGGAAAAAGTCCTGAAACAAAAGAAGTTTAGAGCAGCGATCCCAACCTTTTTGGCACCATGGCCCAAATTCACAAAGACAATTTTTCCATGGAAGTGGGGGTTGGGTTGGAGAGATGAAGGTTTCAGGATGATTCCCATAAGGAATTCTCAACCTAGATCCCTCATATGTGCAGTTCATGCTTCTATGAGAATCTAATGCCGCCATTGATCTGACAGGAGGCAGAGCTCAGGTGGTACAAGTGACGGGGAGCTGTAAATACAGACGAAGCTTCTCTGGTTCACCCACCACGTACCTCCTACTGTGCTGCCCAGTTCCTAACAGGCCACCAACCTATAGCGGTCAGTGGCCCAGGGGCTGGGGACAGTCCCCTGGTTTAGAGTACAGACCTGAAGAACAGAATGAAGATCAATGCAACTTAAACAGAATAAACAAGGATAACTGTTGCAAATGATTTGCCCCATCAGGCATTCAAATTTTCCCTACAGGAAACATGAAAAAAAAATAACTTAGAATAAAATCATAAATAGTTGTCTACTTAAAACTCATTCCCCAACTTTGCTCAGGGTAGGAACATATCTAGCTAACAATACTCAGTACTCACCTCCCTAACTAGAATAAAAAGCAGATGTTGACAGGTAATATAAATACTGTTTTAAGAACTATGCATAAAACACTTAACAGTAGCAAGTTTAAGGCTGCTAACTTTAGCAAGGCCTACTTGGGAAGCTGTTCCTTGACTGACAGCATCTGGGAACCCTTATTACCTTTATTCTCTGTTATCAGTATTGTTTGCTCTACTTAAGACTTTTATACAAAAAAAAAAAAAATTATATAAAACACCTGCTTTCCTTCTGGTAGTCGGGAATTTTGTAATGTGCTAGATAAGAGGTTGCTTGAATGAAAAGACTCAGTAAAAATCTGGGTCATTGAATCACTAACAGGCTTCCCTGAGAGAAACAGTGCATATATTAGTGTATATTTTGTTGGTAGAGAAAAGCAGTTCAAGTGTACCTTCACAGTAGGTAGAGGGCTTAGAAGGAGGGTTGTGTATGAATTTCAATTCTATTTTAATCATTTTTCATAGTTAATTTAAATCACAGTATTCTCTTGCTAATAATTATCTTCCATAACTTATCAATGATTATATTCTTTAAGTATCTTCTCTGGTGGCTCAGTCAGTAGAGTCTGCCTGCAATGTGGGAGACCCAGGTTCAATCCCTATGTTGGGAAGATCAACTGGAAAAGTAAATGTCAACCCACTCCAGTATTCTTGCCTGGAGAATTCCATGGACAGAGAATTCCTAGTGGGCTACAGTCCATGGGGTCACAAAGAGTCGGACATGACTGAGTAACTAACACTTTCAATTTCATATTCTTTAAGTGGTTGACTTTTCTCATTCACTAGCAAAGAGAGATCTCGAACTCCTATCTACACTACACTACACATTATTCTATCCACACTACAACATTATATAGATAATTTGGGGGGCAGGGAGGAGGGGTAAGGGAAGAGAGATGACCTTAAAAACGGGTATTATTTATAGACTATTTACATTCTGAATGCTCACTCAAAAACACAAAGGAACACTTACATCTTTAGACATTCTCAATAGAAATCAGTAACCTCTGGAGATAAAGCAGAACAAACTGAAACATGGCATCTGGCCTCACGGACCCTATTTTCTATTTCAAAAATCTTCTGAACAAGTGACATCTGAGCCAGGCTCTGAAGGTTAAGTTAATATAAGTAAGTGAAACAGAGGGAGAAAGACATTGCAGAAGGATGGAAAAGCTTGAGCAAAGCCCTAAGACAAAAAGAAGCATAGCTATTTTGAGAAACTGAAAGGTTAATATAGAGCCAGATTTGAGTTTTCATACTATTAATAGGAAATCATTGAAGGTTGAGTGCTAAAATCATATCTGAACTTTCCAAAGCTTACTCAGGTACATGGTAAGCCATGGACTGGAAGAGGAAAAAGAAATGATGGAAGTTGCCCTAAAGTAATAGAGGTAAAAATGGAGCGAAATAGATGTATTATAAATGTACCTAGAAAATAAATTTGACAATCCTTGGTGACTGATTTACTACGGGTATATGATTCAACAAGGTAAAAAGTATCAATTATTGTAATGGCATAATTCTACTTAGCATGAAACACTTTAACAAAACGGTGCTTAAAAATTAAAAAAGTGACATGGAAGCAACCTAGGTGTCCATCAGCAGACGAATGGATAAGAAAGCTGTGGTACATATACACAATGGAGTATTACTCACCCATTAAAAAGAATACATCTGAATCAGTTCTAATGAGGTGGATGAAACTGGAGCCTATTATACAGAGTGAAGTAAGCCAGAAAGAAAAACACCAATACAGTATACTAACACATATATATGGAATTTAGAAAGATGGTAACAATAACCCTGTATGCGAGACAGCAAAAGAGACACAGATGTATAGAACAGTCTTTTGGATTCTGTGGGAGAGGGTGAGGGTGGGATGACTTGGGAGAATGGCATTGAAACATGTATAATATCATATGTGAAATGAATCACCAGTCCAGGTTCAATGCATGATACAGGATACTCGGGGCTGGTGCACTGGGATGACAAAGAGGGATGGTATGGTGAGGAAGGTGGGAGGGAGGTTCAGGATGGGGAACACATGTACACCCATGGCAGATTCATGTTGATGTATGGCAAAACCAATACAATATTGTAAAGTAACTAGCCTCCAATTAAAATAAATAAATTTATATTAAAAAAATAATAATACTTAAAAATGAAAAAAGTTAGCAACAAAGATTATCTGAAGTATAGGACATCTTCTGCCTAATATGTGATTAAATGAATTTAAAAATTACATGGAAGTCTCATGAATAAATATACTAATTTTATCACAAAATTTCTATAAAATAAAAAATACAAGGTTTTAAAAAGGCACCAAATAAAGAGTACCAGGTTATAAACCTATACCAGGTCTTCCCTGGTGGTGCAGTGAATAGGAATCTGCCTGCCAATGCAGAGGACCTGGGTTTAATTCATGGTCAGGAAGATTCCACATGCCATGGAGAAGCTAAGCCCATGCACCACAACTACTGAGCCTGAGTACTGCAAGTACTGAAGCCCATGCACCTAGAGCCTGTGCTCCACAACGAGAGAAGCCACCACAATGAGAAGTTCATGCACCACAACAAAGAATAGCCCCCACTCCCCATAACTAGAGAAGACCTATGTACAGCAACAAAAACCCAGTTCAGCCAAATAAGTAATAAAATAAAACTTAAAAGCAAACAAACCTATACCAATGGTCAGCAAATTGTTTCTGGTAAAGGACCAGAGAGTAAAAATTTTCTAATTGTGAGCCATATGATTGCCGCTGCATTACTCAACACTGCCACTGTAGGACATAAGACGCCAAAGACAATATTTAAAGGAACAAGGCAGTTATTTTCCAATAAGTTTTTATTTACAAAAACAAGCAGGAAGCTAGAGCTGCCAACTCCCGATCTAGACAAAGAACACACAGAATATGCAAAAGTCGAGCCAAATGGTCAGATCAGATACCTGGCCAATGAGAAACAAAGCAGTAAGCAGGCATATGCAATATGATCAGTAATTATCTTTTTAAAAAAAAAAAGGTAAAATTGGCAGTCTGCAGGTATATCCTTCAAAAACAGTCTGGTAACATTTAGTGGAGAGTACCACATCCACAAGACTGAAGTTAAGGAAAAAGCCTCCAGAATCTATGGCAGTCTGGAAAGGGAAATTTATGACCTTAGTCTTTGATGAAACAAGGAATGGCCCAGCAGAACAGACATCTAGGAACTGAAATGGCAGTTTAACATGGAAGCTTGGACAACTCAAGGAGAAGTTAGGCAACAGAGCTAAGGCACATAGTCAGAGCAGGATTAACTGCACAGCTGAGCAGATGCTCCTGAGTCAACCTGGATGTGTATTTCTTAAATCATTCCCAGATTAACAACAGAATCAAACCCAGATGTGAGGCGCAGATGAAAAAGCAAGCAGAGATCAAGTGGATGTGGCTATACAGAAAAGTAAGGTGGCTGCAGAGTATCAAGCAGGCTCTTAGAAAAATGAGGAATCACAAAATAGTTACTACTACTTAAGGGGAAAGAGCAATAAAACTAGGTCAAGTCAGATAATGAAAAAAAAGCATTAGTTTTTTTACTGATAAGTTCTGCTTTCCTATTTACAAATAATATTAATCTAACAGCACATGAGATTTTCTAATGCTTTCTACTCATAGTCAATTAAATTTCAATAAAACAGAATAAAGCTGTATGTAGTTACTAATAAAATTTTTTGTAAGAGGACTATCTATTATTTACTTCTGACAATAAAATCTGAGGTAAATGTTATTATATTTGATACTTAAAACCAATGACTTATTAAATTTACATTACTTGAATATTTTCAATAAATTTATAATCCAGTTCTTAAAATTAAGTAATAACTGAAAGATAATTCATATGATCATCTAAATAATATGATCTATTGCAGCATATTAGATTTTATCAGAAAACCTCAGGACAAAAATAACAATAAAGAATAATGTGTGCAATCAAAGATCACATATTTCCCAGGTACACTGATACATCTTTGACGCAGTGTCCAAGTCTAGCTGTTACTAGGGTAATAATAAACAACTGTTTAACTGAGCTGATATATTAACCACAATATATACCACAAAAGAAAAAATAATTAATTCTTCCAAGTACTGGCAGAGGAAACGGTAACACTAATACTGAACATTAATATTAATGTTATACTTAAAATAGAAAAGAGATAATAAATCAGCCCTTCTTTTGGGGTGTGGTAGGGCATGAAGGCAAGGAATTTGAAGAGCAAGGTATGCAGGATTTGATTCAACCAGAGATGATGTATGAGGCTAGACAGAATGCTGGTCCGAAAGGGTTTTAAGTTTATCCTGAGAGCAATGGCGAGTCACTGATAATAAGAAACGGACTGATGAGGTTACTCTTCCTTTCTTGATGCATTTTTCAGGAAGGGTGAGGCCAGCAGTACTTTGGTAGCCAGATAAGGCTACTAAACACATCCGTGGAATGAAAGGATGGTTCAAAATATGCAAATCAATAAATGTGACACAATCACACTAATAAGAAAAAAAATCATACAATCATCTCGATAGATACAGGAAAAGCATTTGGAAAAATTCAACTTCCATTCACGATAAATACACATAAAAAACTAGGTAGAGAAGGAACATACTCAACAAAATAAAGGCCATAAAAGCACACAGCTAACATCATCCTCAGTGGTGAAAGGTTGGAAACTTGCCTAAGATCAGAAACAACAAAAGGGCACCCACTCTTACCAATCCGACTCGATAATACTGGAAGACCCAACCAGAGCAAACAGGCAAGACACAAAAATCATATTTAGAAAGGAAGAACTAAAACCATCTCTATTTGCAGATTACATTATTTTATAGAGAGAAAATCCTAAAGACACACTAAAAAACTATTAATCTCATGAACAAACTCACCAAAGTTGTAGGAAACAAAACTGACATACAAAAATCAGTGAATCGGTGGCATTTCCTATATAAGAATGACAAATTATGTGGAAAAAAATAAAGAAAACGGTTCCACTTACAAGAGCATCAAAAACAATGAAATCTTTACAAATAAATTTAATCAAGGAGGTGAAAGATCTTTACAGTGAAAATTATAAGACATTGATAATGAAAAAGACTGAAGACAACCCAAATAAATGAAAAGACAGCCCATGTTCATGGACCTAAAGAATTAATAGTGTTAAAATGTTTACGCTACCCAAAGCCAACTACAGATTCAACATAATTTCTAAAAAGATTCCAGTATCAGTTTTTTTTCCCCATAGAAAAAAAAAAAACCTAAAATTTACATGAAACGACAGAAACCTCAACAGTCAAAGCAACCTTGACAAAGAACAGCAAAGCTGGAAGCATCAACTTTCCAGTTTCAAACTATATTAAAAAGCAACAGGAATCAAAAAACTATGGAACAGGCATAAAAACAGTTGTATGGAACAATGGTACAGAATCAAGAAAGCAGAAATGAACACAAGCATACTAACATTTGATAAGGGAGTAAAGAATACTCAAAATGATGGATGAGAAAACTGGATATTCACATGTTAAAAGAATAAAATTAGATCCCTATCTCACACGTTTTTGGATATAATACAAACACAAGCAACAGAAGCAAAAATAAATGAGTACATCAAAACTAACAACAAAAAAATAGACTTCTACACAGCAAAAGAAATTCACAAAAAGAAAAGGACATCTACTGAATGGGAGAAAATAATTCAAAATCATCTATCTGCTAAGAGACTAATATTCAATATATATTGACTAATATTCAATATAGAGAAAGACTTCATATAAATCAACAGCAGGAAAAAAATACAATTTAAAAATGGGTAAAGGAGCTGAATAGACATTTATCCAAAGAAAATATACAAATAGCAAACACGTACACAAAAATGTCCTCAGCATCACTAATCATTAGGGAAATGCAAATCAAAACCACAAGGAGGTATCACCTCATACTGGTTACACTATCATTAAAGAAGAGAGAAAAAAATAACAAATGGTGGCCAGGAAATGTGGAGGAAATGCTGGCCAGGAAATGTGGAGGAAAGAGAACCTTTGAGCAGTGCTGCTGGGATTGTAAACTGGTGTGACTATAATGGAGAACAGAATGCAAGTTATTCAAAAAATTAAAAATAGAACTATCATATGACCCAGCAAATTTTCTTCTGGGTCTATGTCGAAAGGAAATAAAATCCTACGTGAAAGAGATATCTGCACTCTCATGATCACTGCAGCATTATTTACATAGCCAAGATATGAGAACAACCAAAGTCTCTATCAACTGATGAATGGATAAACAAAATACGAAAATATGCTGCAAACACACATGGAATACTCAAGTTCAGTCACACAGTCGTGCTCGACTCTTTGTAACCCCACGGACTGCAGCACGCCAGACCTCCCTGTCCATCACCAACTCCCGGAGTTTATTCAAACTCATGTCCATTGAGTTGGTGATGCTATCCAACCATCTCATCCTCTGTCATCCTCCTTCTCCTCCTGCCTTAAATCTTTCTCAGCATCAAGGTCTTTTCAAATGAGTCAACTCTTCGCATCAGGCTTTGGCCAAAGTATTTGAGTTTCAGCTTCAGCATCAGTCCTTCCAAAGAGTATTCAGGACTGATTTCCTTTAGGATGGACTGGTTTTATCTCCTTGCAGTCCAAGGGACTCTCGAGAGTCTTTTCCAACACCATAGTTCAAAAGCATCAATTCTTCGGCTTTCTTTATAGTCCAACTCTCACATCCATACATGACTACTGGAAAAACCATAGCCTTGACTAGACGGACCTTTGTTGACAAGTAATGGTCTCTGCTTTTTAATAAACTGTCTAGGTGGGTCATAACTTTTCTTCCAAGGACCAAGTGTCTTTTAATTTCATAGCTGCAGTCACCATCTGCAGTGATTTTGGAGGCCCCAAAAATAAAGTCTCTCACTGTTTCCATTGTTTCCCCATCTATTTCCCATGAAGTAATAGGACCAGATGCCATGATCTTAGTTTTCTGAATGTTGAGCTTTAAGCCAACTTTTTCACTCTCCTCTTTCACTTTCATCAAGAGGCTCTTTATTTCTTCTTTGCTTTCTGCCATAATGGAGGTGTCATCTGCATATCTGAGGTTATTGATATTTCTCCTGGCAATCTTGATTCTACCTTCTGCTTCATCCAGCCCAGCATTTCTCATGATGTACTCTGCATAGAGGTTAAATAAGCAGGGTGACAGTATACAGCCTTGTCCCTATTTGGAACCAGTCTGTTGTTCCATGTTCAGTTCTTACTGTTGCTTCTTGAACTGCATACAGATTTCTCAAGAGGCAGGTCAGGTGGTCTGGTATTTCCATCTCTTTCAGAATTTTCCATAGATTGCTGTGATTCACACAGTCAAAGGCTTTGGTGTAGTCAATAAAGCAGAAGTAGATGTTTTTCTGGAACTCTCTTGCTTTTTTGATGATTGAACAGATGTTGGCAATTTGATCTCTGGTTCCTCTTTTTCTAAATCCAGCTTGAACTTCTGGAATTTCACAGTTCACATACTGTTGAAGCCTGACTTGAAGACTTTTGAGCATTACTTTGGTAGCATGTGAGATGATTACAACTGTGTGGTAGTTTGAGCATTCTTTGGCATTGCCTTTCTTTGGGATTGGAATGAAAGCAGACCTTTCCCAGACCTGTGGCCACTGCTGAGTTTTCCAAAAGTATTCCACGGAATATTATTCAATCAAAAAAACAAAGGAAATTCTGGCATTTCTCTCTCTCTCTCTCTCACACACACACACACACACAAGAAAAGATGGCCCTTAAGGGCCATCTTAAGTGAAATAAGTCAAGAAAGGCAAATACTGTTTCATCTCACATATATGTTGAGAGTAGGAGAGGAGACTTCACAGAAAAAGAGACCAGATTTGTGATTACAACAGGCAGAGTATAGAGGGTAGAGAAATTGGATAAAGGCAGTCAAAAGGTGGGTAAGGAAACTGGATAAAAGTAGTCAAAAGGTGGGCTCCCCAGGTAGCTCAGCTGATAAAGAATCCGCCTGCAATGCATGAGACCCTGGTTCAATTCCTGGATCAGGAAGCTACCCTGGAGAAGGGATAGGCTACCCACTCCAGTATTCTTGGACTTCCCTGGTGGTTCAGCTGGTAAAGAATTTGACTGCGATGTGAGAGACCTGGGTTTGAGGCCTGGGTTGGGAAGATTCCCTACAGGAAGGCATGGCAACCCACTCCAGTATTCCTGGGCTTCCTTGGTGGCTCAGACAGAAAAGAATCCACCTGCAATGCAGGAGACCTGGGCTCAGTCCCTGGATTGGGAAGATTCTCTGGAGGAGGGCATGGCAATCCACTCCAGTGTTCTTGCCTAGAGAATCCCCATGGACAGAGGAGCCTGACAGGTTACAGTCCATGGGGGCACAGAGTTGGAAACCACTGAATGACTCAGCGCAGTCAAAAGATATATACTTCCACTTATAAAATAAATAAGGGACTTCCCTATAGCTCAAATGATAAAGAATCTGTGTGCAATGTAGGAGACCTGGGTTCAATCCCTGAGTCAGTAAGATCCCCTGGAGAAGGAAATGGCAATCCACTCCAGTATTCCTGCCTGGAGAATCCCATGGACAGGAGCCTAATGGGCTACATTCCATGGGATCACAAAGAGTTGGACATGACTAAGTGACTAGCACACACACAAACACATATAAAATAAATAAGTACTGGAAATGTAAAGCACAACATGATGACTATAGCTAACTGCTGTGTATTATATTTGAAAGTTGCTAAAGGAATAAATCCTGTAAGTTCTCACTGCAAGGGGAAAAATATTTTCTTTTTTTATTCTAAATATACAAGGCAACGGATAGTAATTAAACTTACTGTGGTAATCATTTCCCAATAAGTGAAAGGCAAGTCATTATGCTGCATGACTATTTTAACAATATTGACTCCTCCAATCCATGAGCATGAGTATCTTTTTCATTTGTGTCTTTGCTATTTATTTTATTAAATTATTATTCTGATTTAAACATCAAAAAGTCTTACTGGTAATTTTAATGCAAATTTAACTCAAGTATTTTTATTTATAGCCAAGGATAAATTAAGAATCAATACTTCTATCTAGAAAGAAAATTTTATCACAGTTCAAAACACATGTTTCAGAACGCACTGGACATACATGTTGAGGGAAGTAGTGAGGGACAGAAAAGGCGTATCACTGTACCTCAATCTTTTTCCTAAACGGTTAAAGAACTGTTCAACAACTCCAAAACCCTTTTTATATGCACACCTGGGAAGAATACCAAATCCGAAACTTTCCTCAGAGTTACACTGATGTGGTTTCAGACCAGATGTTTAAATGTTACAGTATGTACATTTTCTTCCCCTCTTCTAAGGCAGAAGTAAAGTAAGAGGAATATTTGACTTCACTCCACAAGAGACCTATTTAATAGTTTGGCGGTTATGTAAGTAAAGGTAGCTTGGCTAAGTCAATGTTGACGACATACAGAACGACATGATCCTAATGAGTTGGAAAATATTGGCTCTCATGAGAATAGACCAGATGCTACTGAGCTGAGAAAGCTACTGTATTATTGAATTTCATTTTTATGAGGTAAAATTTATTATTCAACCATTAAGGTATCCCACATGAAATCTTGCATAAAATACTTTTACAGTTACATTCTGGAAAGTAGATTTTTATTTTAACATTAAGACAACACTTAAATAACAGATTCAAATGTCCATTTGATCACCTTGCACATAGATTTTAAAGTCTGTAAGTAATTTCCCAACAAAGACCAGAGCTAGACTGTCAACAAAACAATGAACTATCTGAATAAAGAAAAAGAAGTAACAAGTCTTCGTTTCCCTGAGCAAACAAAAGCCATGTGTGACTTTGTATTTTAACCCTGAGCAAAAGGACAAAACTTACAACTTCTATGATATGAGCACCATCAGAAACAAACAAAAAAAATGTGTAAATCAAGATCTCAATTACTCATACTTACTTCCAACTTTAATATCTCTGCTTTATTATTTATAATTTTTTATTATTTTAACTAAATTCCCAATATTTTATATTCTTTCATTACATGATTTCTATGGAATAGAAAACTTTGATTATCTTACTTTTATTCTGGTCTTATCTACCAGAGTTTGGTAGAAGTAACAAAAACAAATAGTAACAGAAAGGTCCAAAACCCTGGCTTCAAAAACTAGCTTACTTCATGAATATCTCTGGGACGATACATGAGAAATACACTGGATTGCTCTAAGCAAAACTTTTCACACCATGTAACGGAGGATACATAACCTGCCGACATCAATATTACAAGTAAGATAAACAAAAATTAATGTATGAGAAATATCAGCCTAAAAAAGGTGAGTCAATTCAGATTGTTCAAGTAAGTCTTATGGTATCCAGTCCCTGCAAAACGCAGCTCAGTAAAGGAAAAATGCATAGTAGACAACTGTATAGTATGTGAAAAGCAGATTAAAGGACACAGTTTCATATACTTCTAGCATCCCACTGCACTTCAATATTCTGTTGCTCCACTCCCGTTTGGAATCTCTAGTAGAAGAGAGAATACATGGTTCTTCACAGCTGACCAAGAGCCTGGAATAGCCTCTTGTCAACAACCATATTAAAAAGGCACTGATGTATAGAACAGTCTTACGGACTCTGTGGGAGAGGGAGAGTGTGGGAAGATTTGGGAGAATGGCATTGAAACATGTAAAATATCATGTATGAAACGAGATGCCAGTCCAGGTTCAATGCATGATACTGGATGCTTGGGGCTAGAGCACTGGGACGACCCAGAGGGACGGTATGGAGAGGGAGGAGGGAGGAGGGTTCAGGATGGGGAACACATGTATACCTGTGGCGGATTCATTTTGATATTTGGCAAAACTAATACAATTATGTAAAGTTTAAAAATAAAATAAAATTAAAAAAAAAAAAAACAGGGGGCACAATGCACAATCTCTTCAATAAGCTCAAACAAGACCTTACCTACATCTTGAATTCTGGTCTTCTTTTATATAGTTCACTACTTTGTTATCCTATTTACTTTCTTCCTTACTTTTTGAATGTACCTTTTCCCTATTATCTCCTCAGCTAAAACACTGGATCAATGAGACTCCAATTCTGACAGTCGTTACCTCGGTCTCCAAGAACCTCACACCTTACAACCACTTTCATAAGCAATATTCCTGGGTGTATGATGCCAGCAGACACCTATAGCCAGGACAAAACAACAAATGCACTCCACAAACAATACTGCATTTCACAAATACTCTAGGAGTAGATCAACAAATATTATCACCATTTTCTAAATAAAAAAGTTAATTGAAATAAAATGAAACAAACTGCCCTTTGTTTAGACGTAAATAGATGATCATGCTATAATTCAGTAAATTTTAATAGTTGAAAACTAAAAATACTCTTATCTGAGAGAGACAGTAAGGCAGTCACTATACCAGGATCTATATGTAACAGATTAATATAACTCAATGCACAAAATTATATCTCTAACAAGCATTAGCACAGAAAGTTTTTCCTACTTATTTTAATAATTGTTAATTTTATTCTCTTTTTAAAAGGCTGAGAAGAAAAATCCAGTGTAGCTTTAAGAACATGTAGCATAATTCAATATTCACACAGATATTCGCATAAAGAGAACATAGAGTCTATTAAAATAATAAATAAATGATACAGAGGCTATAAAGAAAATGCCTTTTCTTCCTTAAAGGGATTTGCAGTTTTGATATTTGAAACAAAATTTGATGTTTCATTTCTGAAGCACCATTATTACCTAACATTTAAAGACAAGTGCACAAGGCTGTTGCATATTCTATGACCCAGTGAAATCTATCAACCTAAAGTTACTTGATTTTACATATATAGACATGTTTAATACCTTCAGTTATTAAAAGAGAAAACGTTAATTAAGATTAAATAGGTATTTTTAAGAAAATAATGAGGTGAATAAAATAGTAAAATAACTCTGTACCTTTAAACCAAGAATAAAGGATTATTATTCTGGGCTTAGTTTTCTTTATATAAAAATGCTGCATAGGAAGTACAATTATTGCTCTACTGCTAAAAGGTAATGCTCAAAATCCTTCAAGGTAGGATTCAGCAGTACCTGAACCAAGAACCTACAGATGTAGAAGCTGGATTTAGAAAAAGAAGAACCAGAGACCAATTTGCCAACATCCATTTAATAAAAGAAAAAGCAAAAGAATTCCAGAAAAAGAGCTACTTCTGCTTCATTGACTACGCTGAAACCTTTGACTGTGTGGATTTCAACAAACTGTGGAAAATTCTTAAAGAGATGAGAATACAAAACTACCTTACCTCCCTCTTGAGAAACCTGTATGCAAGTCAAGAAGCAACAGTTACAACCTGTCATAGAACAAAGGACTGGTTCAAAATTGGGAAAGGAGTACATCAAGGCTGTATACTGTCACCCTAATTATTTAAATTCTCTGCAGAGTACATCTTGTGAAATGTCGGGCTGGATAAAGCTCAAGCTGGAATCAAGATTGCCGAGAGAAATATCAACAACCCAAGATATGCAGATGGTACCACTCTAATGGCAGAAAGCAAAGATGAACTAAAGAACCTCTTGATGAAGGTGAAAGAGGAGAGTAAAAAAGCTGACTTAAAACTCAACATTCAAAAAACTAAGACCATGGCATCCAGTCCCATCATTTCTTTGCAAACAGATGGGGAGGAAAGTGGAAACAGTGACAGACTTTATTTTCTTGGGCTCCAAAATCACTGCAGATGGTGACAATGGTCATGAAATTAACAGAAACTTGCTCCTTGGAAGAAAAACTATGACAATCATAGACAGCATATTAAAAAGCAGAGACATTACTTTATCAACAAAGGTCAAACAGTCAAAGCTACGGCTTTTCCAGGAGTCGTGTCTGGATGTAAGAGTTGGACCATAAAGGAGGCTGAGCACCAAAGAATTGATGCTGTCGAATTATGGTGCTGGAGAAGACTCCTGAGATTCCCTTGGACAGCAAGGAGATCAAACCAGTTAATCCTAAAGGGAATCAACCCTGAATATTCATGGGAAGGACTGATGATGAAGCTGAAACTCCATACTTTGGCCACCTGATGCGAAGAACTGACTCATTTGAAAAGACCTTGATGCTGGGGAAGACTGAGGGCAGGAGAAGAAGGGGGTAACAGAGGATGAGATGATTGGATGGCATCATCGACTCAATGGACATGAGTTTGAGCAAACTCCAGGAGATAGTGAAGGACAGGGAGGTCTGGTGTCCTGCAGTCCATGGGGCCGCAAAGAGTCGGACACAACTGAGTGATCAAACAGCATAAGCACTGTACTAAGAATAAAATGAACAGAGTAAGATTTGGGGGGGCGAGATGGGAGCAAAAAACAAAGAAATAAAACTAGACACTTGGAAATCAGGCTTTTAAAAAATATTTTAGCTGATTAATTCAATGATACACTTTATATCTGCTTCATTTGATAAAAATAAGAAATCTTAGAAAAGAGATAAAAACTTCCTGACACATTTCATTTTCCTCAACTCCCTTAATCTCCAAAAAAATTAGTCCCAGATTATCAGGTTACAAATCACTTAACCTGTGATTACTTATCTATTCAATTTTTTTAAGACTATGGCAGAATCCTATCAGGAGAGAATGTTTTCAGAGTAAGAAATTTTAAATAAGATGCTTTTACATAGCACAGTCCATTCAATAAATTCAGAAAAGGAAATATTGAATTAATTTGTCAGATTGAATATTATACACTAAGTATGATCAAAAATTAGTATGAATTTTTAAGCTATCTAAGCAACAAAAACAAAAATTTTAAATAAAGGTAGATTAATAAGATGAGATGACTGAAGAGCCTTGTGATAGGGTGAAAAAGCTGGCTTAAAACTCAACATTGAAAAATAAGATCATGGCATACGGTCCCATCACTTCATGACAAATAGATAGGGAAAAAGTGGAAACAGTGACAGACTTTATTTTCTTGGATTCCAAAATCACTGCAGAAGGTGACTGCAGTCATGAAATTAAAAGATGCTTGCTCCTTGTTAAAAAGCTATGACAAACCCAGAGAGCATATTAAAGAGACACCACTTTGCCAACAAAGGTCCAAACATGTTTTTCTCATGTAGTCATGTACGGATGTGAGAGTTGTACCATAAAGAAAGCTGAGCGCCAAAGAATTGATGCTTTCGAACTGTGGTGCTGGAGAAGCCGCTTGATAGTAAAGGAGACCAAACCAGTCAATCCTAAAGGAAATCAACTCTGAATATTCACTGGAAGGACTGATGCAGAAAAGTCCCTGGTCCTGGGAAAAACTGAAGGCAAACGGAAAACAGTATGGCCGAGGATGAGCCATTTAGACAGTATCACCAACTCTATGAACATGAATTTGAGCAAACTCCGGAAGACAGTGAAGGACAGGGAAATCTGGCGTGCAGCAGTCCACGGGTCCCAAGAGTGAGATATGACTTAGCAACTGAACATCAAACAACAAATACTATGAGATACCCAACCAAAAAACAAAACAAACAAAAAACTCTGGAAGGAATGTCACAGAAAATAGAAATCTGATAAACAACAACAACAAAAAAAAAGAATTAGTTAATTTCAAACAGTGATAAATGCTTCTGCTAAAGAACGGCTTCACTGTAGACGATTCAGGTGAAAATCTGAAAGAAAAGCTTTTGTACAGTAACTCTAATAAAATAATGGTCATATGAATGGTAATGACAAAATGTTTTAGTCCCTTAGGGCTGCTATCAGAAATTTATTTCTCTCAGTTCTGGATACAGAAAGTCCAGAATCAGTCTGCCAGCATGGTCACGGTCTGGTGAGAACCACCTCCTGCTCCAGGCTACCTACTTCTTCATCTGTCCTCAGATGATAGCAGGGTTAAGGGAGCTACTCTCTGGCCTCTTTTAATATGCACACTGATCTCATGACTACACTCTCATGATCTAATCAACCCCCAAAGGCTCCACATTTCCTAATGCCATGACAATGGCATTAGAATTTCAACATATGAATTTTGGTGGGACACAAACATTCAGACCACAACACATAATTCAATCCAGTTAAAACAGTCATCCATTTAAAACATTTTTTTAACAAGATAAAATTCATGTAACATAAAATTCATCCTTTTAAAGTGCACAATTAAGAGGAATTTACCATATTCACAAGAGTGAAAACTTCACCACTATCTACTTCAAGAACATTTTCATCAATCCAAAAGAAACTCATGAAGTCATTCCCCATCCCTCCTTTCCCTAGGCTCTGGCAACCATTAATCTACTACTTCTCTCTATGGATCCGCCTATTCTAAGCATTTCATAAAACTAGAATCAAAATATGAGACTTTTTGCATCTGGCTTCTTCTAATTAGCATTAATATTTTCAAGGTTCATCCACATAAGATAATGAAGCATCAGTACCTCATTCCTTTTTATGTCTGAATAATATTTCATTGTAAAGATATAACACATTTTGCTTATCCATTCATCAGTAAGAGACATTTGTACTGTTTCCACCTTTTGGCTGTTAAGAATACATGCTATGTGATCTCCATTACATGTGGAATTTTAAAAGGTCAAATTCATAGAAGCGGAGGGCAGAATACTGTTTACCAGAAGTAGGGAAGTGGGGGAAATAAGAGATATTGATCAAAGAATACAAAGATGCAGTTTTATACAATGAGTAAATTCTAGAAATCTAAAGTACAGCATGATGATTTTAGGTAATAATACTGTATCATATACTGGAAATTTGTTAAGAGTAAATTTCAGGTGCTCTCATCATAGGAAAAAAAATGGTACCTATGTGAGAAGGTATGTTAATTAGCTTGACTGGTAATCCTTTCACTAAATATATAAAAACATCATGTTGCACACCTTAAATATATAAAATTGTTATTAAAAAATAAATACTTTTGGTAATTCCTGAGTGGTCCACTGGTTAACACTCTATGCTTTCACTTCAAGGGACATGGGTTCAATCCCTGGTTGAGGAACTAAGAGTCCACATACTGTGCAGCATGAAGAAAAATAATTTTTTTAATTTTTAATAAAAATAAATCAATAAACACTTCTGCATGCAAAAAAGGAAAAGATAACAATGCTATGAATTCATGTATAAGATGTTATGTAGATATGTGTTTTCAATTCTCGGCTACATATATATATATATATATATATATATGAGTAAAACTGCTGGGTTATATCCCAGATGGCGCTAGAGGTAAAGAACCCATCTGCCAATGCAGGAGACCTAAGAGACCGGGTTTGATCCCTGAGTCCAGAGATCACCTGGAGGGGGGCATGGCAACCAACTTCAGTATTCTTGCCTGGAGAATCTCCATGGACAAAGGAGCTGGTGGATTACAGTCCATAGGGGTGCACAGAGTTGGACACAACTGAAGCAACTTAGTATGCACACATATTAACTCTACATTTAACTTTCTTAAGAACAAATTGTTTTTCAAAGCAGTATCAGTTATTTTGTAAGTTAATAATTCAGTAAGAGGATACAAATTTCAAACAATTATACAAAGGAAAATTAAATGAGAAAAATAGCATTTTTTTAAAAAGTAGGTAACTAAAACAGTATAAAAGGAAATGAAACAGTAAGATGATAGAAACAAAGACAAAAAATACAATCACAAGTATAAATGAATTGAATTTACTAGCAAAAAGGCAGATTATAAAATTTGATCTAAAATATCTAGTTCTATGCTATTTCTAAGACATATACCTAAAGCATAAAAATATAGATAGGTTTTAAGTAAAATAATGAAAATAGAAGTATAGCAAAAACCAACCAAAGATAAAACAATTATAACTATGTTAATATGATAAAAATAGATATAATTCAAAAGACTAAGAAACAGAGTCACTACATTTAATAAAAGCATCAAATCAAAAAGAATATAAATATGGATATGTGTATAGGTGTATATACATATAAGAAGATCTGTACACTGTCTCAGAGGATTTAGAGAATTCAAAGCCCTTTCATAAGCTAAGAATTTCTAAACAAATGAAACATCAGTCCTATAATCTCTTTATAGAATCCTAAAAATCTGACAAAAAACAACCATAAAACTTTGCATTAGGCAATGGCTATATCAAATGTTAAAAGGCTCTAATTAAACTGTGTCTTTTAAGAATTTATAAAACACTCCCCATAGTAAAGTCTGACCTTAAAACCTTAAAAAGCATTGTATAACAACAAAACCAAATTTATTTTACTAAATAAATAATGTATAAAATAACATCTTAAGCATAACTACACTTAATAAAAATACATCCTTTTATGTTACCAACAAAAGTAACTTTATTTGAGCTGATACAATGTAAAAGAAGCAAGGCTTCTCTAAGTTTTCCTATTTATGTATAAAGTGAGTGATAAGATGAAGATAATACTGGCATCAAAGTAAATTTTTAATTTTCAGTAGTTCATTCAGGGTGTAAGACTCAAGTTTTTCACATAAATAAAATAAATAACTTGCTTACAAATGCTAAAATACTGCAATTAAGAATTTTTTTCCAGCACTCAGTTTGAGTTCCCTGAATCATACAGCAAATGGCCACAGGCTATCTATTTTACATATTGTAATGTAACAACCCAGTGGGGTGGGATGGGGAGGAAGGTGGGAGGGAGGTTCAAGAGGGAGAGGACATATGTATACCTATGATTCATGTTGATGTTTGGCAGAAACCAACACAATTCTGTGAAGCAATTATCTTTCAGTTAAAAAAAAAATAAATTTAAAATAAAATAAAAAAAGGAATTTTATTCCACTCTACCAGCATAATCAAATATATTATATTTATAATTGACTTTAATCATTTCAAATATACACACTGATCCCCTCAAAAGTTGTCCAAGAATTTGAACAAAGACTTGGTAAAAAATAATCCCTTGCAAGTATAAAATATATCTACAAGTTGATAGCAGAGAACAAAAATGAATGACTTAATTCATATCTTGGATTTTCCACAGGAACTATAAATGCCTGCTTTCACAGAAATACACTTCAATTTAAGTTGATCATGCTATACAAATGAATTTGAATGATAAAATATTAGTCACTTCTAATAAGAGTTTTCCATAGACTTGTCAAGAAGACGGTGTTCTTACCTACAGTCTGGAAAACTTCATTCATCAAAGCTTCATTAACTGCTAAAGAGCTGACATTTCCACTATGAGACCAACTTTGATATATTGCTTGAAGCAGAAGTGTCTGAGCTCTTGTAGCTTGAACTGTGAGATTTGGAAGCTCAAAAATGCCTTCAGTTATAGCAATCTGAGATCTTTTGGTCCTGCATAAGAAAACAGAAAGCATAACAAACAATATATTAAGTGATATTTATTTTAAAAAAAATATGAAATAAAATTGCAAGACAAAAAGGTATCCAGGGACATTATTTTAATTAGAGTTCCATCAACGAGAAATGCAATTCTACTAACTTTATTTCAGAACCTGTAACAATAATAAAAAATACAAGCTAGAATAATGTCCACACACATATTCATACACATATATACTGCTCGAGCATTATACTTTAATCAAGTCAATCATCAAAAATAAAAATAATACTAATACTAATTAATTTACTACTAATTACTAGTAGGAAATCCTTATTCTCTTTTCTTAAATTTACTTTCTGCACAATTTGGAAAGGTTACTTTCCATTCACAGTTATTACAAAATATTGGCTACATTCCTCATGTTGCACAATACATCCTTGAACCTATTTTACATCCCACTGTTTGTGTCTCCCCTTCTCCCCTTGGTACCCACTACTTGGTTCTCTGTATCTGTGTGTCTGCTTCTTTTTTCTTTTTTTTCTTATTACATTCATTAGTCTGTTGTATTTTTTTTAGATTCCACATATAAATGATATCATACAGTATTTGACTTATTTCAGTTAACCCAGTATTTTTCAAGTCTATCCACATTGTTGCAAATGGCAAAATTTCATTCTTTTCTACAGCTGAGTAGTATTCCACTGTGTGTATATACACACACCACATCTTCTTTATCCATTCCTCTGTAGATGGACACTTGTTTCTATATCTTGGCAACTGCAAATAATGCTGCTTACGAACACTAGAGTACATTATCTTTTCAAATTAGTGTTTCTATTTTTTTTAAACATTTACCCAGGAGTTGAACTACTGGATCATATGATAGTTCTGTTTTTAGCTTTTTGAGAAATCTCCACACTGTTTTCCACAGCGGCCGTACCAATTTATATTTACTAAACCAAATTCAATAAAATTAAAAGGAACGAAATCATACAGAACATACGTGCAGATTATACTGGAATTAAACTATAAACTAATAAAAGTATCTGTAAAATCCTCAGATATTTAGATATTAAAAACATAAAATACACTGAAGAACAGAGCAAATGAAATTGAGAAAGTCACAGACAACTTTCGCAAAAGTATAAAATGATAGAAAAGGACATTGATATGATTGTCTGAAAAGCATAACCTAAAATATACATAATTGATACGCCTGGAGAAAACAACGAATAGAGAAAAAAAGTGGTATGGGCATGCATTTTAATAAAGTAACATGGAGGGACCAGGACTTTTCCAGAACTCCCCTTCTACAAAATTCCCGAACCTGTCCACTACAGACTAGTAAAAACAACCAGTGTATGGGGGCTACTTAACCGTACGACTATAAAGGGGTTTCAAGCAATACTCTATACTGATGAGACACTGACAGTCTCATGTTAATTGGTTACTTTTACATTTTCCAGGCAGGCTTTTTTTTTTTTCCAACTCTCTGCAGACACTATTCTATTTGTTTTTCCGCTGCGCTGTGCAGCATATGGGATCTTAGTTTCCCGACCAGGTATCAAACCCATGTCCCTTGCATTGAAAGCACAGATTCTTAATCACAAGATCACCAAAGAAGAATGCTTCCTGAAATGCTTCTAATTTCAGTCATCTTTAAAGTCAATGGGCTCCTTTTCTAGCCATTGGTATTGCAGCTAAGAACCATCTTGCTATTAATAATAAACCTAATATCCTTCAAAGTCAAGACTGGATTTTTACTTTGCAGTTCTAGGGTTGTGAAAAAACAAAAGAGCTACAATGCTACTATGACTTTGACTGTTTAGGTCTCATGTTAACCCTAGCTGGTATTCACGCTTCATAGTAAAGCTGTTCTCTAGAAAAATCTATAAAATCAACATATATTTATTAAATGCCCATGTATAGTAGTCAGGCACTACCTACTTAGGAAGTATCCCAGGTGGCACTAGTGGTAAAGAACCCACCTACAATGCAGGAGCCGTAAGAGACGCAGGTTTGATCCCTCGGTTGGGAAGATCCCCTGAAGAAGAGCAAGGCAACCCACTCCATTATTCTTCCCTGGAGAATCACACTGACAGAGGAGCCTGTCAAACTACAGTCCATGCAGTCACAAAGACGAGGACATGACTGAGGCAAGTTAGTACTGCTGCTGCTGCTAAGTCACTTCAGTCATGTCCGACTCTGTGCGACCCCACAGACGGCAGCCCACCAGGCTCCCCCGTCCCTTGGATTCTCCAGGCAATAACGCTGGAGTGGGTTGCCATTTCCTTCTCCAATGCATGAAAGTGAAAAGTGAAAGTGAAGTCGCTCAGTCATGTCCGACTCTTCCTGACCCCATGGACTGCAGCCTTCCAGGCTCCTCCATCCATGGGATTCTCCAGGCAAGAGTACTGGAGTGGGGTGCCATCACCTTCTCCACAAGTTAGTACTAGCCATTTTAAAACATCAATGAACAAAAGAAAGAACAATAAAATAAAATCCCAGTGTCCTCATTTTAATGGGGATAGGAAGCATTTTAAAAATCAAATAATAAACATAAACAACTGATTTAAGGAAGTTAGAAGACAAATGCCCTCAGAAATAGGAAAAGAAGAGCATGGAACAGGAACTACTGAAGAGGGAGCAATTTCATATACAGTGGGTAGTTGTGGCTCAGCTGGTAAAGAATCCGCCTGCAATGCGGGAGACCTGGGTTTGATCCCTGGGTTGGGAAGATCCCCGGAGAAGGGAAAGGCTACCCACTCCAGCATTCTGGCCTGGAGAATTCCACGGACTGCATAGTCCATGCAGTCGCAAAGAGTCGGACATGACTGAGCGACTTTCACACTCACAGTGTAGATCTTATTAAAAGGAAAGGTTTAATTCCAAGCAAAACTTAAGCAGACTAGAAGGAAGGAAGTGACAGTTGTGTGGATTTCTGGAGAGTGATTCAGGCAGATGATTCAGGTAGAATCCTAAGGACAGAGGAGCCTATCAGGCTACAGTCCATGGGGTCACAAAGAGTTGGACACGACTTAGTGACTACACAATGAAAACAACATAATCATCCCTGCCCAATCTACCACAGAAACTACAGTTAAAATTAATTATGTGCTTTGTCGCTCAGTCATGAGCAACTTTGTAAGCTTAACAGACACAATGTTCTCTGCTAGTAATTGAAGACACAGGGACTATCTTTACACAAAGAATTCAGAATCCAGTTGTGAGACAATAAACCAGTAATTAGAATTTAACAAAACAAATGCTGTAACAATGCTGAAAACAAGTTCCTGTGAGATACACTAAAATGGTTGAGGGAAAAGTGCAGTTGTTGTATTTAAGTTGAATCCTGAAGAATAAATAGGAATCATTTTAAGAGAAAAAATTATAAATTCATTAAAGAAAAAAAGATACCTCAATTCAAAAATGGTACAAAGATATACATAAAAAATGCACAGAATGTAAAAATAGAAATGATCCATAACCATGAAAAGATTCTTGAGCCTAACCAGTAAAAAGGGAAATTCAAATAAAGATAATGTATGACTTTAAGGCTTCCCTGGTGGCTCAGCAGTAAAGAATCTGCCTGCAATGCAGAAGACATGGGTTTGACCCCTTGAGGGGAAGATCCTCTGGAGAAGAAAATGGCAATCCATTTCAGTATTTGTGCCTGGAAAATACCATGGACAGGAGCCTGGTGGGCTACAGTCCATGGGTCACAAAAGACTCAGATACGACTCAGCATCTAACCAACAACAAATGATTCTTTTAACCTATAGGACTAACAAGGCCTCCCAGCCTCTAATTCATCTTTCAGGAATCTATCTGAAAAGAATTTTCCCATGAGTCTGCAATAATATTTACATAATGACAGTGTCAGCAGCTTATTTACAGTAGCCTGCGGGCAGGAATCCCTCAGAAGAAATGGAGTGGCCATCACGGTCAACAAAAGAGTCCGAAATGCAGTACATGGATGCAAACTCAAAAACGACAGAATGATCTCTGTTCATTTCCAAGGCAAACCATTCAATATCACAGTAATCCAAGTCTATAAACCAACCAGTAATGCTGAAGAAGCTGAAGTTGAATGGTTCTATGAAGACCTACAAGACCTTTTAGAACTAACACCCAAAAAAGATGTCCTTTTCATTATAGGGGACTGGAATGCAAAAGTAGGAAGTCAAGAAACACCTGGAGTAACAGGCAAATTCGGCTTTGGAATACGGAATGAAGCAGGGCAAAGACTAACAGAGTTTTGCCAAGAAAATGCACTGGTCATAACAAACACCCTCTTCCAGCAACACAAGAGAAGACTCTACACATGGACATCACCAGATGGCAAACACCGAAATCAGATTGATTATATTCTTTGCAGCCAAAGATGGAGAAGCTCTATACAGTCAGCAAAAACAAGACCAGGAGCTGACTGTGGCTCAGACCATGAACTCCTTATTGCCAAATTCAGACTTAAATTGAAGAAAGTAGGGAAAACCACTACACCATTCAGGTATGACCTAAATCAAATCCCTTATGATTATACAGTCGAAGAAAGAAATAGATTTAAGGGCCTAGATCTGATAGATAGAGTGCCTGATGAACCATGGAATGAGGTTCGTGACATTGTACAGGAGACAGGGATCAAGACCATCCCCATGGAAAAGAAATGCAGAAAAGCAAAATGGCTGTCTGGGGAGGCCTTACAAATAGCTGTGAAAAGAAGAGAAGCGAAAAGCAAAGGAGAAAAGGAAAGATATAAACATCTGAATGCAGAGTTCCAAAGAATAGCAAGAAGAGATAAGAAAGCCTTCTTCGGCGATCAATGCAAAGAAACAGAGGAAAACAACAGAATGGGAAAGACTAGGGATCTCTTCAAGAAAATCAGAGATACCAAAGGAACATTTCATGCAAAGATGAGCTCGATAAAGGACAGAAATGGTATGGACCTAACAGAGGCAGAAGATATTAAGAAGAGGTGGCAAGAATACACAGAAGAACTGTACAAAAAAGATCTTCACGACCCAGATAATCACGATGGTGTGATCACTGACCTAGAGCCAGACATCCTGGAATGTGAAGTAAAATGGGCCTTAGAAAGCATCACTACAAACAAAGCTAGTGGAGGTGATGGAATTCCAGTTGAGCTATTCCAAATCCTGAAAGATGATGCTGTGAAAGTGCTGCACTCAATATGCCAGCAAATTTGGAAAACTCAGCAGTGGCCACAGGACTGGAAAAGGTCAGTTTTCATTCCAATCCCAAAGAAAGGCAATGCCAAAGAATGCTCAAACTACCGCACAACAGCACTCATCTCACACGCTAGTAAAGTAATGCTCAAAATTCTCCAAGCCTGGCTTCAGCAATATGTGAACCGTGAACTTCCTGATGTACAAGCTGGTTTTAGAAAAGGCAGAGGAACCAGAGATCAAATTGCCAACATCCACTGGATAATGGAAAAAGCAAGAGAGTTCCAGAAAACCATCTATTTCTGATTTATTGACTATGCCAAAGCCTTTGACTGTGTGGATCACAATAAACTGTGGAAAATTCTGAAAGAGATGGGAATACCAGACCACCTGATCTGCCTCTTGAGAAATCTGTATGCAGGTCAGGAAGCAACAGTTAGAACTGGACATGGAGCAACAGACTGGTTCCAAATAGGAAAAGGAGTATGTCAAGGCTATATATTGTCACCCTGCTTATTTAACTTATATGCAGAGTACATCATGAGAAATGCTGGGCTGGATGAGCAAAAGCTGGAATCAAGATTGCCGGGAGAAATATCAATAACCTCAGATATGCAGATGACACCACCCTTATGGCAGAAAGTGAAGAGGAACTAAAAAGCCTCTTGATGAAAGTGAAAGTGGAGAGTGAAAAAGTTGGCTTTAAGCTCAACATTCAAAAAACGAAGATCATGGCATCTGGTCCCACCACTTCATGGGAAATAGATGGGGAAACGGTGGAAACAATGTCAGACTTTATTTTTCTGGGCTCCAAAATCACTACAGATGGTGACTGCAGCCATGAAATTAAAAGACGCTTACTCCTTGGAAGGAAAGTTATGACCAACCTAGATAGCATATTGAAAAGCAGAGACATTACTTTGCCAACAAAGGTTCGTCTAGTCAAGGCTATGGTTTTTCCTGTGGTCATGTATGGATGTGAGAGTTGGACTGTGAAGAAGGCTGAGCGCCGAAGAATTGATGCTTTTGAACTGTGGTGTTGGAGAACTCTTGAGAGTCCCCTGGACTGCAAGGAGATCTAACCAATCCATTCTGAAGATCAGCCCTGGGATTTCTTTGGAAGGAATGATGCTAAAGCTGAAAGTCCAGTACTTTGGCCACCTCACGCAAAGAGCTGACTCATTGGAAAAGACTCTGATGCTGGGAGGGATTGGGGGCAGGAGGACAAGGGGACGACAGAGGATGAGATGGCTGGATGGCATCACTGACTCGATGGACGTGAGTCTGAGTGAACTCCGGGAGTTGGTGATGGACAGGGAGGCCTCGCGTGCTGCGATTCATGGGGTCGCAAAGAGTCAGACACGACTGAGTGACTGATCTGATCTGATCTGATTAGGGATATGAAAATCAATACCACACAGAGGGACTTCCTGGAGGTCCAGTGGTTTAGCAGTTTTATTGCAGGGAGTACGGGTTTAATACTCAGTCAGGGAACTGAGATCCTACATGCCACACATCGAGAAGACAAAAAAAACAAAACACAAAGAGATACCACTTCATACCCACTAGGTTGGACATAAAAGGAGAAGGAAAACAACAACAACAACAAAATAACAAGTGTAGGCAAGGATGGGGAGGAATTAGAACTCTCAGACTTTGAAGTGGATGTATACAATAGTACAACCACTGTGTATAACACTTGACAGTTTATCAAAAACGTAAAAACAGCAACTGTATTGTCAGGTATGTAGCCAACAGAATTGAAAACCTGTTTACCTTAGAGTTCATACATGCATGTTCAGAGCAGCATTATCATTACCCAAGAAGTAGGCTTCTCTGGTGCCTCAGACAGTAAAGAGTCTGCCTGCAACACAGGAGACCTAAGTTTAATCCCTGGATTGGGAAGATCCCCTGAGAAAGGCATGGCAATTCATTACAGTATTCTTGCCTGGAGAGTCCCCACGGACAGAGGAGCCTGGCTGGCTATAGTCCATGGGGTCGCAAAGAGTTGGACATGACTGAATGACTAGGCACAGCACAAGAAGTGGAAAAGATGCAAAGCTACAATTGATAAATAAACAAAATATCCCTATACAGTAGTAGTATTTGGCCATAAAAAGTAATGAAGTACTGATACATGCCCAACATGGAGAAACCTTGAAAACATGGTAAGTAAAAGAAAAGCTCAGTCATTCAGTCATGTCCAACTCTTTACAACCCCATGGACTATAGCTTGCCAGGCTCCTGTCAATGGAATTTTTCGGGCAAGAATACTGGAATCAGTTGCCATTTCCTTCTCCAAGGGAGCTTACCTACCCAGGATGGAACCTGCATCTCTGGCATCTCCTATATTGGCAGACAGATTCTTTACCACTAGTGCCACTGACAGAAAATGCCACATGTCGTATGTGGCAGTCTCTATCCAGAATCAGAGAGTCAGGATTTCTTTGTTGGAGTTGTGAAAATGCCCTGGAGTTAGATGGTGATGCTGACTGCACAACAATGTGAATATACTAAAAATCAGTGAATCAAACAGTTTAAAATAATTAAAATAGTAAATTTATATTATGTGAATTTTATCTCAATTTAAATTAAAAAACTCCCTGAAGTATTTGTCTCCATTAGCATGTCACATAATTTAAATAAACAGCTGAACATTAAGACATCTACATAGCCCTGTCCATACAACTCTCAAATACATAATAGTAATATGTGGCTCTACTTGGATTTGGCGTTCACTCGACAAACCTGGTCACATTTTGCCAAAAAATCAAAGGACTGTAATAAACAGACAGAGACAGATACGTTCTGAAGGGTTTGGCAGTCCAGTGGTTAAGGCTCCACACTTCCATTGCAAGGGGAGAAGGTTCAGTCCCTGGTCAGGGAACTATATTCCACATGCCATGTGGTGGGGCCAAAAAGTTTTCAAAAAATTTAATAAATTTTAAAATGTACCAAATAAAACATTCCTTAAACCACGCAAGCAACATAATAGAGATAATATTAATAATACTAATTTGATAATATTAATAATTATTAATATTAATAACATTAAGTATTAATATTAATAGCAATCAAATGAGGGAGGAGAAAAAATAGTATCTAATTCATACATTTATATTTATTCTTACTGGTTTCTTTAGGTTTTCTAACACTGTGCCCATTATTTAAGTCATTTTCTTTTCTATTATTGCGGGTATAACAGTTGAGTGGTGGTTCTCTCTCTACTATGTTCTCAAATTTCTGTTCAAAATTCTTGAACAAAAAAACAAAAACACAACAGTTTACCAGTAATGATACTAAGTAAACAGAACACACATTTGGAAACCTACAATATAAATATGTATAATTAGCTTAATAATATCTATCTTTAGCCAGATATTCTGTGGTATTCAGGAAGTCCTATGGTGTAGCCAGAGCCATGTTCTTATAACTCTAGCAATAATTATTTATAAGGCAAAATTACAGTCAGGATTCTTTTTACAAGTGGGCCTTTACCATTTCATAAAAAATTCAGCTACTGTATATGGTAGTCTAACTTGCAAGCCATCATATGTCACATAAAATGATTCCCAAAAGGATAACACAGATTTGAATAAAAACTTAAACATATGCAAATTCAAAAAGATTAATTTATTCTATATTTTAATACTGCCCAAGGGTAGAAGGTAACGCTCTCCTTCAGGTTCAACTTAATTCAACATCAAAGGAAAGAATTTATACTTTGTACAGAAGCCAAAATTCAATAACAAACAAGTAAATTATAGCATACACGTAGGGAATGTTTTGTGATTTATTTTCCAGCTGTAACTGACTACAAATAAAATTACATTTTATTATATTTCTGCTAAATACTCCAGTATCATCTGAACTAAAACCATTTATAAATGATTTGGCAGATGGTAGAATATAGGATGTACCTGTTAGTTTAACAGTATCAATGAAGAGGGTTTTTTCTCTTTTATTTTTTTCAACTTTGAGATATTTCTAACAGGTTAATATAGAAAATAGGAAATATCCATGGATCCATTTCAACAAACACAATTCAGCAAACCATACCATTATACTGTATTTGCTTCAATTATTTTTTTAAAGAGATCAATAGATTTTATATAACTTTAAGCTATTTTGGGAGCTCATTAAAATGTCAATGAAAATGAACAATAAAAGTATAATCTGCCTTGTGATTTATACCACTACAAATTTATTTAAACTTTGCTTAAAACAAAACAGCTCAAAAAAAGTTATACTAAAATTACCTAACAACTTCTGGATTTACTTCATATTTTTGAAATATCACTAAACCTACATTTTAACAGTTAAGTTCGTGAAAATAAAATAATTTATTTAACAAATGCCTATTTCACATATCCAGAAGTCCAAGTTAGAACATATGTTCATTTTACAGAATAGGTTTAAAAACTATCAATTCAAACATTACTCTCTAGGGAAAAATAAATCCTAATGTAACTAGTGGGATAAACAATTCATTAGAACTCAACTTGGACAAACTCCAGGACAAATTTAAGGAAAAAGAAACAAGTAGGTCTTGATTGTGCAGTAGCAAAGACTGAAAATGAATATGCCCTAATTAACAAACACTTTAAAAGATTCTGTCTGTATCATTTGCTGACAAATTACAATACAGAGCTGATAAAATTTTTGGACCAATCTGACATTTCTGTAAAGAAAATTCTTCCTCCAAAATTTTAAATAAAAAACATGGAAGTGGCTTTAAATACTCATGCAAAGGAATTAAACAATCCATTCACATTCACAGCAATACTATAAAATTTTTGCCATACGTACACTTCAGGACAATCATCCATTCTTTTAAAATCAACACACCTCACGCAATTGCAAGAATATCCTCAGCAACAGCTGGATCTAAAGATTTATACAGAGTCCCCAAATGCAAGGTCTGAACCTACAAAATTGGTTCCAAAAATGTATTTTTGTTATTACTCATATCCTGTACAGTAAAATAAGATTAGATCACTTTTTCCAAAATAAAATGAGTACAAAACTCACTAATTCAACTGAGAAATGAAAGCAGTTTAAAAAGCTTAGAAATTTGTATTTCATTCTGCACACAATGACTCTTTAACTTACACAATATATCAACACTCATGGATGAGAAAAAACTTCTTTACCTAAATGGTAGGTAAAATGAAAGGTTAAAGTCCCTCTTTCCTCCTCCTTCCCACTCCACTCCCCACAATAACCACTTTTTATGAATTCAGCAAACAGATCTACATGCCTCTGTCTCTTTATGATTCATAGACATATTTATAATTTTAATGAAGATATACATATATATATATGTGTTATATATACATATATATATATATAAGCCTGCTTTTTATGACTAAGCAACGTATCTCAGCGATCAAGATTTTTCTACATAACTACATACTCTTCCACATTGGTCTTTTTAATGCATACTTGACATTCTGTTGTTTGAATCAAGATTTACATTCACTAGCCAGTGTATCACTTTATCAATATTCCTACAATATTAACTGCTATATTTATTTAATTACCACCATTTGACCATTTCACATACCTGCAAAATACAAATTATATTCTACTGAGATATGAGAACATTTTATCATTTTCCAAATTTTTGAAATATTTGGAACTTAAATATTAGATGACATATGGACAGAGAAAATGAGAAATAAAAGTTGTCCATCACTAAAATTAAAATTTAATGAATGTCTTATTGTAACATATAAAGTTCAAAATCTTACAATGAACTATAGGTGGTAGCAAACCAACAAAATACAAGAGAGCAAAATGTTGTTTCTTCAATAATCTCATCATCTCTCACACAAGTTAATTCAATATAGACAGGTCACGTACTTAAGCAAAAATGTTTACTTACAAAAAAAAAGAAGTGTGTTCATGCAATATATCTTATATACGTAATTAAAAACTTTCAAATATTATTTTGAGAATTCTGATAAGAAAAAAATCACTAAAATTTTAGTTTAATTTCAGTAATTAAAGTCATTGGTTTTTGCTCTGGCCAAGAGCACATTTTACATATATTATGTAAGCACAAAGAATACAAATTTGGTCATCAGAAAAAAGCATACAAACTAAAATCTTGATCAAAAAATCAAAAACCACTAAAATGGCTGAAGAAATTAGCAACTGCATGTCAATAAGTATTTACTTATATTTTCCATAGTTTCAAGGTTTTGAAGATTAATGACCTCCATAGAAAAAGAGACAGTCCTTACTGAACTTAATGTAAAAAGGGAAAATGCTATTAAATAATCACCCAAAAAAGAAAAGTGTAAAAATCACTCCTATGAAAAGTACAATGCAAAGCAGGAAAAATAATCTGTTAAAAAATATAATAGGGGGATATGATCCAGAGAAAAGATCAATTGAGTCAGTATCTGAGGAGTGAGTAAAAATTATTTAGGCCACTGACTACTGAGACAGTACGGTGAAAGACTTGGCTTTTAAAAAAAAAAGACACTGAAAAAGTCAAGAAGTTGGGAAGGGATAGAGAGGAAGATATTCAGATGAATCCAGACAGTTAAGAAGGGGTCAGACATAGAGGATATCACTGAAAGTTTTAAATGTTCTAATCTTTACAATAAAAGCTATGAGAAATAAAGTGTTTCAGGCAGGAAAACAATATAAATAGAACTTTCTTCCAAAAACAAATTACACAAATTTGGCTTCAGATGTATGTATTAGCTGGTAACCGAGAGTGAGTGAAGGTCACTCAGTTGTGTCCGACTCTTTGTGACCTCATGGACTATAGCCTGCTGGGCTCCTCTGTCCATGGAATTCTCCAAGCAAGAATACTAGAGTGGGTTGTCATTTTCTTCTCTAGGGGATCTTACCAACGCAGGGATTGAACCCAGGTCTCCTGCACTGCAGGTAGATTCTTTACCATCCAAGCCACCAAGGACTTAGAACTCCTCTCTAAATACTTAGAGAATCAAGAAAGAAAATACAAAGACCTGTATCTTACTCACATTGGGACTCGAAGGCCTACAACACAACAGTTCACACTTGACAGGTATCAAAAAAATATTTTTAGAGCAACTGAACGGGCCTTCCCTGGTGGTCCAGTGGCAAAGGCTCTGCACGCTCACTGTGGCAGGCCTAGGTTCCAGCCCTGGTTGAGGAACTAGCCACACATGCTGCAACTAAGACTCATTACAGCCATATAAGTAAAAAATTAAAAAAAAAAAAAAATAGCTGAAACTTAAAAAGCGCTGAGTAGTAACAGATTCATCTAGGAAACTGGAAATATTTTTACAGTTATAAATTATAATGAATACAATCAAAGCCATTATCAAAAACTCATTATTACCAACTACTATTAATGGCTCTATCACCAACACTAAACTAGACCTAGAACTAAACATCTAGAATAAGTGCATTTCTAGATATGGCAAAATTCATCTCTCTCAATCCACTGCATCATCTTTCCTAATCATCTGTTTCCATATCTATAACAGTCAGTCAGTTCAGTTTCAGTCGTGTCCAACTCTGTGCGACCCCATGAATCCCAGCACGCCAGGCCTCCCTGTCCATCACCAACTCCCGGAGTTCACTCAGACTCATGTCCATCGAGTCAGTGATGCCATCCAGCCATCTCATCCTCTGTTGTCCCCTTCTCCTCCTGCCCCTGATCCCTCCCAGCATTAGGGTCTTTTCCAACGAGTCAACTCTTCGCATGAGGTGGCCAAAGTATTGGAGTGCCAGCCTCAGGACCAGTCCTTCCAATGAACACCCACGACGGACCTCCTTTAGGATGGACTGGTTGGATAGCCTTGCAGTCCAAGGGACTCTCAAGAGTCTACTCCAACACCACAATTCAAAAGCATCAATTCTTCGGCGCTCAGCTTTTTTCACCGTCCAACTCTCACATCCATACATGACTACTGGAAAAACCAGAGCCTTCACTAGACGGACCTTTGTTGGCAAGGTAATATCTTTGCTTTTTAATATGCTATCTAGGTTGGTCGTAACTTTCCTTCCAAGGAGTAAGCGTCTTTTAATTTCATGGCTGCAATCACCATCTGCAGTGATTTTGGAGCCCAAAAAAATAAAGTCTGACACTGTGTCCACTGATTCCCCATCTATTTCCCATCTTAGTTTTCTGAAAAAGAGGTTATTAAAAGAGGTAAAAATAACTGACTTGTTTATTTCAAATGTCGGTTGTGAGGTTCAAAGAAATCACTGTATGCAGTGGAATTAAGTCAAAATGTTATACAAGAGTATTATGATGCTGTTCTTAGAGATTTTCTTCTATGACAAACTATGCACTGTATGATCTTTTGAACACAGGGACCTCCAATGACTATTTGTTCCTATACTTGAAGTTAGTGCTCTTGCCTGGAAAATCCCATGGGCGGAGGAGCCTGGTGGGCTGCAGTCCATGGGGTCGCTGAGGGCCGGACACGACTGAGCGACTTCACTTTCACTTTTCACTTTCATGCATTGGAGAAGGAAATGGCAACCCATTCCTGTGTTCTTGCCTGGAGAATCCAAGGAAGGGGGAGCCTGGTGGGCTGCCATCTATGGGGTCCCACAGAGTCAGACACGACTGAAGCAACTTAGCAGCAGCAGCAGCAGCAGCAGTGTATTAAAAAAGATTAAATCACCAAACACAAGAAAGTAATTTAGGGGCAATTACTAAAAAAAAAATAAATAAGAAAAACCTTTAGACTAAATGTAGTGCTTTCTAACCATGATATTTCTCTTTTATTAAGGACACTGTATGCTAACAAATTAAAAGACGCTTACTCCTTGGAAGGAAAGTTATGACCAACCTAGATAGCATATTCAAAAGCAGAGACATTACTTTGCCAACTAAAGTCCGTCTAGTCAAGGCTATGGTTTTTCCGGTGGTCATGTATGGATGTAAGAGTTGGACTGTGAAGAAAGCTGAACGCCAAAGAATTGATGCTTTTGAATTGTGGTGTTGGAGAAGACTCTTGAGAGTCCCTTGGACTACAAGGAGATCCAACCAGTCCATTCTGAAGGAAAGCAACCCTGGGATTTCTTTGGAAGGAATGATGCTAAAGCTGAAAGTCCAGTACTTTGACCACCTCATGAGAAGAGTTGATTCACTGGAAAAGACTCTGATGCTGGGAAGGGTTGGGGGCAGGAGGAGAAGGGGACAACAGAGGATGAGATGGCTGGATGGCATCACCTACTTGATGGACGTGAGTCTGAGTGAACTCCGGGAGTTGGTGATGGACAGGGAGACCTGGCGTGCTGCGATTCATAGGGTCGCAAAGAGTCAGACATGACTGAGCAACTGAACTGAACTGAATTGAATCTTTTATACCTACAATTTGGCAAAGTGTTGAAAGTAACCAAACTAAAACCCAAATCAAGATAAACAAAGATTTTACAAGTTAGTATTTGTACTAGAAGGTGAAGTGTTAGTTGCTCAGTCATGTCCGACTCTTTGCAACCCCATGGACTGTAGCCTGCACCTGGCTCCTCTGTCCATGGGATTGTCCAGGCAATAATACTGGAGTAGGTTGCCACTTCCTTCTCAAGGGGATCTTCCAGACCCAGGGATTGAACCCAGGTCTCCCACACTGCAGATTCTTTACCATCTGAGCCACCAGGGAAGCCCCTAGTAACGTACTAAGAAAGATACAAAGAAAACATCAGATGAAAACATGCTCAGAATCAATTATATTAACTGTTAAATTTAAGATTCTGGACTATTATCCATATAAAGCCAATTGAGACATTATTTAAAAATTTAAAACATGTTATTTAAAAATCATTCAATCAAGACAAATTTACAGATGAATTAATGACATATTTAGGAGGAAAACATCTTTAATCAAAATAAAGCCTAGATTCACTTCTATTATTTTTCAACACTCCAAAAGAAATAAAAATAAAGATAAACTTATATGGATTTATATAGTATCACTATTCTTTCTGATATGAACAAACTTACTTCAAATGCAATTTAGGTAAAAATTTCAACTTGAAATATAAGGCTGTAAATACATTCATCTAATTAAGTCAAATATGCAGAACAACAGTCAAACAATTTTTTTAATTGAAGTTAATCTTTTTTCAGAGTTAAACTACTATGCTTATTGTCACAAAATACATTAGAGTCCCATGATATCTCACATTAAAATCACATTTCTCTTTTCCTATTTTTATTACTCTTTGTAACTATCTTTTTAAAACATAAACCTAAGCAAAAAATGCTCAATGAAATCAAATGGAGATACATGAAAGTGTGTATATAAAATCTAGCTACAAAATCCTTTATTATGTAACTGAAAATGCTATTTGCCTCAGTCTCTGGCAGCCTTTTGAGCTAGAGAAACCCAGGAGCCCTGGTGAAGAGAACCAGTCACCTGACAGGTTTGAGTGAAGGATGGACAGCAGAGCAAGAAACAGTGGGCTGCAAGCTAACAAGCTGCCAGCCAGTCTCCCCTACAAGAAGGGAATCTATAAACAGGCCACACCTTTACTATGAGCTAGCTGCCCCCCATCAAAAGCTGACACACTCCAGGGGGAAGAAAAAGGGACTGAACAGAAGAGAGATTTTGGAAGAGGTGATAGAAAGGTTCCATAACTTGATTTTGCTGGTGGCTACATGACTACAGGTATCTGTAGAAAATCACTAAATTGTTGTCATATAAATGTTGAACTTTGTTGCATTTAAATTATAGTCTAATTTTAAAATGAAAATGTTACTGAAAATACTGGTTTAATTCATATTATAAACCATTAAAGAGAAGTTTATAAATCACATTCTACATAGCTCTAAAAAAGCTATGAAAGCTTGCTATGGTTACACAGTATTTTTTGGTGTAACCAGACCCCTAAGTATTTCTGTAATTTTTTAAGTTATGGGAAGTTTATGAGAATAAAACAAGAATACTTTGAGAAATAAATTATTAAAAATTAAGCATTCACCAAACATTATTCTTCCCAAAATGAGTTACAAGAAAATCATGAAACTTAAAAAAAAAAGACTAATATCTAAAGAGAGAAACGCTAAGAGTACTCATACCTGAATGCTTGCATTTATCAGAGTCAATAAAAACTGAAGATATTAAAGAATGATACATTTGACTTACATTTCTCTTTAGATGCTAGACTCTAAAAGAATATTGCTTTAGAATATCACAGCTTCACTTATTAAAAAAATTAAAGATGAACAAAAAAGGAAACTGAGTTTAGGTAGTTTGCCTGCCTTCTCTTCCTTAAACATTAATGAGACTGAACACACCTGTTTTTTCTCCATCCTCTTCAAAAGACAACTGATTTTTAAATACTTATAAAATTAATTAAATTCTAGTTTGGCTCATTTTAATTAGCATTTATTGAAAGTCAACTATATGTTCTTGGGGTGGGTATAAATGTAGATGTGAAAAGCAAAACCAGTCAAGATGCAAAAATGATATATAATGACAAGACCAGGCATTTTCAAAGTGAGTTAACTTACCTATATCTAGTAAAAAAAAAAAAGAAAAAAAAAGGGGGCGGCGGGGGGGGAAGCCCAAGAATACTAGAGTGGGTAGCCTATCCCTTCTCCAGCAGATCTTCCTGACCCAGGAATCAAACCAGGGTCTCTTTACCAACTGAGCTATCAGAGAAGCCCCAATTAAAAAAAAAAAGGAAAGAAAATGACCCACTACCAGCTATTCATCTCCCTGAGACTGACAAGTCTGGTACAGATTAAATTCTATATTTGTGAGTTTTAATACTAATAATCACAGAGCAAGAAGGAGTCCAAAACCACCCCCACCTTTATAATTTCCCAAAAATTATGGCAAAGGTTAATGTCTATTTAAGATCGAAGAAAAGGCTAATGACACAAAGGACACTCTTAGAACATCACAGTTAACAGCAGCAATTGTAACAAGGCTGTGAAACTCCTCATCCAATTCTGGAATTTAAATATCTCTGGATAATAGCAAGGATAGTTATTTGTAAGTCTGACTACATTTTACTCAGGTAAAGAAAGTCACACAGAGATGTAGAATAAGAGATAAGTTAGTTGCTAACACATGCTGTGTGTCAAGGATAATCTTTAAAAACATTATGGTAAGGAAAGAAAGAAAGAAAGTGAAGTCGCTCAGTAATGTCCGACTCTTTGGGACCCCGTGGACTATAGCCCACCAGGCTCCTCCATCCTTGGGATTCTCCAGCTAAGAGTACTGGAGTGGGTTGCCATTTCCTTCTCCAGGGGATCCTCCCAACCCAGGGATCAAATCCAGGTCTCCCACATTGCAGGCAGACGCTTTACTGTCTGAGCCACAGACAGTCAGGCTCCTCCATCCCTGGGATTCTCCAGGCAAGAGTGCTGGGAGTGGGTTGCCATTGTCTTCTCCAGAGGATCCTCCCGACCCAGGGATTGAACCCGGGTCTCCCGCACTGCAGGCAGACGCAAGCCTGGAGAATCCCATGGACGGAGGAGCCTGATAGGGTTAGTCTATGGGGTCGCGAAGAGTGGGACACGACTGAGGGACTTCACTTTCACTTTATGGTAAGTAAAAGAAGCCAGAAATAGGATACCATATTTTGTATGATTTATTTACATGCCAGTAAAGATAAATATATGGAGAAAGAAAGTAGATTAGTGATTACCTAGGGTTGGAGATGGGGATTAAATGTAAATGGATGTAAGGGATCTTACTGAAGGGATGAAAATGTTCTAAAACTGACTTATGTTAACAGCTGGAGCACTCAGTAAAGTTACTAAAATCACTGAATTGTACACTGAAAAAGGGTGAATTTTATGCTGTATGAAGTATACCTCAATAAAGTTTTATTTTATTTTATTTATAAATTAAATACAAGCTTGCAAAGTTATTTCCATAAAAGGAGGTTTAAGGACGCAATCTTAACACCAACTTGCAATACACTCATCACTGGTGGACGGAACTGCTAACTTGGGGCCTGGATTCAAACAGACCTAAAACTGAATTCTAGCTTCACTATTTATATGTATAATCATTAAGAAACTAAGGCAAAGATATGTATAAAATGTGTACAGTAGTATCTATCTCAGGTTACATGAAGATTAAAGAGACAGTGCATATAAGACTCAGCACTACTCCTAGCACACATATGCTATTATTAAGTCTGTGTTACTAAAGTTCTCTCACAAATTTCTCACAGACACATAAGTTGAAAAATAACTCCATACATGAATTTTTCAAATACAACTTACATGCAAATTAGAAATACAAGTACTTCCCAATGAATATAGAAAGCAACTGTTAGCATGAGCTGTGATGATGAAGTAGTGATATTCTGAAAATCCTGCAGAAAAAATTAACCTCAGTAATTTGTAGTCAAAGAATGTATCTTCACATGAACATATTTATTTTAATACTTTATAATAAAAAAATCTTTTAATTAGAAAGACTTTACAGATTACTGAGGTATATTTACACTAAACATTATAATGTAGAAAAGTGGAATTAAGAGTACAAAGCAAGAATGTAATTAAGTATCTGTACTTATAAATAGGTCTTAAAAGCCTTAACATAAACTAATCTCCATAAATATTGGAGATTATATACATGTTAAAATAACTGCTGAGAAATCAAATTTTTAGAAAAGCTAACACTAAGTTCATAATTATCAAATATACTCTACAAATCGTTCAATAATAACTGAAGAATGTTTTCAAAAGCTGGAAAATGGAAAAACAATAGATTCAGTTTATTAATTCAATTATTCTTCATTTATCTGTAGGAGCCTATATTTCAGTTCCAGTCACCATTTGCTTTACTACTAATTAGATGGTTTTCATTTCAAACATAATCATATATAAAATTAAACAGAAAAATACTGAATAATTTTAAAATATTATGCATCTCCTTCTAAGGCCCAAAACAGCAAAAAGGACAATTTTATAACTAGATTTTAGTTATATAAAATATACATATATATAAAAGACAACATAAACTGCCTCTTAAAGCAGTTTTTCTCTCCTTAAGATTCCTTTAACATATTGTGTTAAGTATTTTGTCTATTTTGTGTATTAGTGCATCTCTAGCCAGGCCCCTGCAATGCATACGGCACACAATGGGCATTCATCACTTATCTGTGGGATAGATCTGAATGAATAAATAAAAAACAATCTTTGCACAAAGGCAGACAAACACAGTGAAAAACCTCATTGGTATTTTTAAAAACTTGTAACAGACTGGGGAATACTGTTCAAAAACTGAGGAAAACATGCATCCTGTCTAATCTGGTCAGCCTTCCCTGCTTTAATCAACTTAATAAAGACAAAAAAAAAAAAAATTAAGCATTTTTTAAAAGTTCGTAGAAGACAAAAACAGTATGAGCAAGATAAAAAAGATTCTAAGAAATATGCAAAGAAATGCTTGATTTATAATAAAAAGATGACTGAATTAACAAAACAGGGCAAGTCACACAACACAGACTCCCATAAGATGGAAGATTAAGTTACATCATGCACAGAGCATCCAGCATGAGTCCACTGTTGTATGCCTGACCTGAGATTACAGTTCATATAAAAATACAGCACCTCAGTGCACAGTACTAGTAAGACCTAAGCATTTGCTACAAAGGAAGTTATTACAATAAAAAAGAAAAAAATTCAGCAAGTTATCCAAATCAAAAGAAAAAAACTATAATAAGAACAGTTTGTACTATGAACTTTCCAAATCAAATTTACCATATGATGTAATGGAGAAATTGATCAGATGGACTATTTTCATTGTGATCATGCTTAACCATCTCTAATGTGTAGGTTAATGAGATAAAAAAAAAAAAAACCACACATATTTTGTTTCCTTCAAACCTATAAAATGTGGACTTACTCCTTGCTTAGGGTCTCACAAAATACAACATTCTTGTGTGTCTAATCTAAAATTTTAGGTAGACCAAAAAAAAAGAGTATTTTCTAAGGAAATTCAAAGTTCACACTCAAAATCAATCTATGAATTGAGCCAAGACAAATGAAGATTGCTGTATGTCTTACTGTCAAACTTCCCTAAGCTTCTTCAAAAGATCCATAATTTTTTAAGAACTGTATAGCTATTTGGAATAAAGTACCACTTTCAGATGCCATTCACACACTGCAATAAATTTGAATCTTACTTTGATGAAGAAAGTACACTTTGAATTAAAAACCTGTTATCAGCAATATATGTCCATTTCAAGAGGATGCGACAGAGCTACAAAGCAAACACGGCTAGATCTTTTCAGAGTCTAACATATGAATCCCAGTCTATCCTGAGATATTTAGCTATGTGACCACACACATCTCAGTGTTCATATCTGCTTGTATTTGTTAAATTCTCTAGCAACAGATTGTTAAACTCAGTGTTAATCTCTATCACCAAGGAAAAAATCTTATAATCAGAATAAGTGTCTTGGCTGAACTAACTTACCATTTAATAAAACCTCAAAGAGCTATATTTCAATATTCTCTTCAGTTTCAAATTGAATAGCAATGAACAACAGGCCTGTGATAGTATTTTTTTAATGAATAATACTCCCCAAAATAATTTGGATTCCTGTACCACTACCTACTTTTAAAAAGTTTTTGTAATTATTAAGTTCTATTCCTAATAACAAAAAGGTGACAAAACAAATATGCATATGGATTTCAAAATATGACCTATATATATGTCAACCCAGAATGGAAACCATGAGGTGTTTATAAATTCATGTTAAAAATAGTAACTAAGATCCCAACCTTCTTACTATTTTTAAAAACTTCTATGTCCTCCTAAAGATTATTCTGAATAAAAGAAAGTAATCAGTTGAATGGTCATTTAATTTAATTGACTGTTCATCTGTTTTGATTCTATTTTGCAGTACTGAGCTTGTCTATAATCTAAAGATTTGTAAATTCTATGGCAAGCACTATATCTACCTTTTGAAGAACTTAACAAATATATATCTTTAAAACATGTTTAAAATGAGAAAATTAAACAGAAAACTATCTCCCTATACCACAGAAAGTTATAAAATCATTCTGCAGAAAAACAATCTATTATAAGTAATAATCTCACAAACAGTAAAAGCAAAAAATACTGCAAAGATAAACTTGTAAACAACCCAAAGAAACTTGCAAACAACCCTAACAAATTCAGCTTTCTTCTCTTCCCCAAATTAGGTAGACTTATTCTAAAGAAACAAAATTAACACTTCTACTTGGCTTAAGCCATACCAATTCTTAACAAAATATGTGTCAAATCTGAAAGTTAAAATTTCAAACAAAAAGCAAATGATATAAGAGAGATAAACACAGCTTCTGGCTTTGGAGTTAGATTAAGGTAGAGACGACTTAACATTAAAACCCAAGAGTCCCACAGAATTGGAGAAAAACTTTACAAAAGAACATCTATATAACAGGGGATTAATATACAGAATATATAAGGAACACCTACAACTCAACAATAAAAACTGTCCAATTTAAACATGGGCAAAGGACTTAAATATATACTTCTCCAAAGATTATTATAAATGGCTAGTAAACACTTGAAAAGATGGAGGCGTGTAAAGGGGTTGCATGCAACAGATAAAAGGATTCAGAGGTACAAGCTTCCAGTTATAAAATAAATAAGTCATGGAGACATATATACAGTATAGGGTATACAATCAATAATAATGTAAAAACTTTATACAGTAACAGATGGTTACTAGATTTATCAAGATCATTTCATAATTTAAATGTTGAATCACTATGTTTTACACCTGAAAGTAATACAATATTCTATGCAAAATTACTTCAAAAAAATCTCTAATCATTGGAGAAATGCTAATCAAAACCACAGTGAGATATAATTTCACATTCAATATGATGACTATTATAACAAAATGGAAAATAACAAGAGTTGGTAACGACAGAGAAACTGGAACCTTTGTGCATTGCTAATAAGAATGATATGATGGTGCAGTCACTGTGAAAAACAGAATACCAATTTCTCAGAAAATTAAATAAAGAATTATCATATGATTCAACAATTCTACTCCTATGTATATACCCAAAAGAGCTGAAAGAATGGACTCAAACAGATAATTTGCACACTCATGTTCATAGCAGCATTATTCACAATAGCTAAAAGGTAGAAATAACCCAAATACCCATTGATGCATGAATAAACAAAATGTGACATTTACATACAATGAAATGATTTCTCTCTCTCTCTCTTTAGTCGCTAAGTCGTGTCTGACTCTTGCGACCCCATGGATTGTAGCCTGCCACGCTTCTCTGCCTATGGGATTCTCCAGGCAAGAATACTGGAGTTAGTGGCCATTTCCTTCTCCAGGGGATCTTCCCCACCCAGGAACTGAACCACAGTCTCCTGCACTGCAGGCAGATTCTTTACCAACTGAGCTATAAGGGAAAAAACGGAATGAAAAAGAAGGAAAGGAAGGAGGGAGGAAGAGGGGAGGAGAAGAAATAATAGGCTACAGCATGGATGAACCTTGAAAACTTTATGCTAAATAAAGTATGTCAAATACAAAAGGACAAATATTCAATGATTCCATTTACATATGGTATCTAAAACAGTCAAATTCATAGAGACAGAAAGTAAAATAGTAGTTACCAGGAGCTGAAGGGAGTAATGGGAGTTACTGTTTCAATGGGTACAGAATATAACATTTCTGGAGAGTGGTAATACGAATGGTGGTTAATAGCAGCACAATGATATGAATGTACTTAATGCCACAGAACTGCACACTTAAAAATGGATAAAATGATAAACTCTATGTTAGGTACATTTCACCATGATAGAAATTAAAATAATAGTATTTTTAAGGTGTTGTGATACACTTGAAAGAACCCTGAATCAAGAAAATGAAAACCAAGAAAACCAAGTTGAGGTACTGATATTAACTGCTGCTGCTGCTGCTGCTGCTGCTGCTGCTGCTGCTAAGTCGCTTTAGTCGTGTCCGAATCTGTGTGACCCCATAGACGGCAGCCCACCAGGCTCCTCCATCCCTGGGATTCTCCAGGCAAGAACACTGGAGTGGGTTGCCACTGTGTGCTCTTAACTAAGTAATTTGACCTCGCTGGGATTCAGTTTTTTCATCTTTGAAATAAGAAGATTGTAGTAGATGATGCTGGTATTTCTTTTCAGTTAGAAACATTTCATGAAAGAATATTCCAGACACCATAAGAACCAAAGCTGGAAATCAGGCTGTTGCCACTCAAATGGAAATAAGAGAGTTAACATCTCAGCTACATCTTACCAGTTACATCTTACATTCTGTCACAGACAATGTTAATCACAAAAGCAGACAGATTATAATAAATACAGCTTTGGAAACAAAGGAACGAAAAAGATCTATCTAGAGTAACATTAAAAACACGCAACTCTTATGTTTCTGTGACCTCAAACTGGGCAGTTGAGCAAACACTGTTTTTAGCCCTGTGGGATGGGTTACTTACTCTGTTTACTAATAAATGTAACAGGCATTTTTGTTATACTTGAAGGGCCCAGCTTCCATTAAAGCTAAAACCACTTATTCATACGGCAGAGAAATGGCTGCTTCAGTTTCTATTTCAGGGAAGCAAATGATCAGTTATCTGCCCCACCTCTCCTCATCAATACCATGAACCTGCTAGCACCAAATCCTGTATTTTCTATTTAACACTGAACTCAAACACAGATTCCACGGAAGTATCTTCCTCCCACAAACAAACTGCTCAACAACTTCACTAGCCAAAACCATGATACCTTTGGCATTGGACTAAAAACGGATACTTAGAGGAATCCCTGATCTTGTAAAGAAATATGTGTTTTCCCCCATTACTACGAGTATGAAAATGGCTCATGATATAAATCAGCAAGCAATAATTATGAAGAAAGAAGAAACAAGAAAACAGATTTTGATTCAATATAAGAAAGTGCTTTACAGCTGCCCAACAATGACTATGGCTGCCTCAGAAAGGAGCTAACTCCCTGTGCATAAAATGTTCAATCATAGATGACCATAAATCAAAGCTATGTCATAAATATGACTCAGAAATTGACGTAATACCTAATATTTCACCTAACCCTAATAACTCCAATTCTCTGAGATCAGCAGCACAATAATATCTATTTACCATTAATTGCTACTAGAAAAATTCATATTAGTTATACTATCATAACTAGCCCCTCTACACATGGAAATCTGTATTAACTATAAGGCAAGATAATTAAAAGATAATGTAAACCTTCACTCCTTTCAGGTAGGGCAGGGATCAAGGACTTTGGATTAAATAACCCTCCGTGAGAATCCTTGTCTAGGAACTGTGTGACTTTGGACAAGCTATGTAACCTCTCTGAGCTTTAGTTTTGTAAGAGGGAACATCAACTTCACAGGGTTGTTAGGAAAGCGTTGTTAAACTAATTACCTAACACTCTATAAAAAAGTACAGTATTCTCTTTCAACTCCTATCCATTCTTTAATAACCAGCTTAAAAGGTATCTTCTGCATGACTTTCTAAGCCATTCCAATTTTTCACTGAACTTACAAAATTTATTTATGAGTAAGATCACATTTTTGAACCCACAATTATAGAAGAAAGTGAACTCAAAACTGTATTATGGTTGTAGTTTAATAAGCTGTATCAAAAAGAAATGGGACTAATGAATATTTGATTAACTCTATAACTATTTTTAAGTGTTCATATGGAAAATGTAGACATCCTCACTTGTGTACAAGCCTAAAGTAACTTTCCAAATTCTTCCCCCACTGTATTCATTCACGGATTTAATGGACTAAACCCTTACTGTTCAGACAACATTGTCACCTAGAAGCCTCTACACCCTAACTAGCTTCTTAAGAATTGGATATCTAACTGGTTCAGGCTTTAAAGCCCAACTCCAATGTCACTTCTCTGAAGTTATTCCTGAGGTCTTTGAGAAATTCTCTGATTTCTTTAAACAAGACATTCTGCTTAAGCCTCAATTTTGCAATTTAATAATAACTGTTTTCACATGTGTCTAGTGTCCTACCCTACTAGACTGTAAGTTTTTATGGTGAGGAGATATCTTTCAACTTCATTATATTATACTTTACTATTTCCTCAATCCCAACACTTGGCACACTGACTATCAAAACACAGAAAAATATTTAATGTCATCAAATGTCCCTTAATACACCTGAAACGTCTTAAAGGAAAGGAAAAAATGGCAAAGGAATAAAAAATACAAATTGACACAAACTTCAAGTACTTATTTTTAAATTAAAATTGCAGATCAAGAATGTGTAGATTGTCAATGTTCATGTAATGTAACACTGTATACTGACAAAAGCAAACAGTCTAAAAGTTACATTACACAGGATAGATGAATCTCACAAATTTAAAGTGACAGAGCCACCAAAAAAGGAATATATGTTGTATGATTCCATTTACATTAAAGCCAAGAATATACGCTATTAGAAATCAGGATAATGGCTAATATTGGAGGAGGATGGAAGAGAGAGGCTTTCAGGATGCTGATATTTTGTTTCTTGAGCTGTTTACCAAGCACTCACTTCAGTTATGAAACACCGTAAAATATGTACTTTTCTATAGGATATTAATATTTCAGTCAAAACATTTAAAAGAGTTGAAATGTATATCATTTCTCTATTTTGAGAAAAATGGCAATGCTAAGAATACATCTAAAAGCCTAAAATCATCATCACTGTAGAAACTTTAAAATTAACTATAACAGTAGACCAATGCTTAATTCTGCTAGCAATAACGATGCTCATACTTTACTGCCCTTTAACCAATCGCTTACTGCTCTTTTTTAAACAACTCATAACTGAAAAAAGAGTCAAGTGAAAATTTAAATTAACTGCTCAAAATTTATCCCATTAAATATTACTGGTCACTGTTTTTGTCACTATATCCTACCCATTTCAGTCCTGTTCCAAGAAACTAAAAGAACTAAAGTTTACCTGATACAAAATAATAAAAAGGCTTTTCTGAAAAGTTTATTTTTATATGTGTGAAAACTACATAATATAGAATGAAAAATACAATATAACCAAAATATTTTGGAAAAAAAAAATCTAACAAACTAAAGTTTTGTAATAGCTTGCTCACTGAGATTAAAATATTTTACCATGAATATTTAAATGGAAGATAACCTTTTTTCAATGTTATTTAATTCACATATTTTTAAAATTACCAAACCTGATTAATATTATTAGTTTCAAGATTCATACAAAATTAACATCCCAATTTAGAAATATTTTTAAAAGTATAAACTATTTTGCTGACTTAAAATCTAGATTTACATTACTAACATACCAAGTAAAAATTTTTCAGTGCACTATAAAATGCCTTTGTTTCAAAAGCTATGGCCTGTAGTGAATATGCTCTTCTCATTATTGCATGAAATACAAATAGAGCATGATAAATATGCTTTAAGAAATTCTGGAATGTGAATTTTAAAAAACCAAACAGCTTGTATTATCTGAGGAAGGGAGAGACTGTGAATGGGGACAGACTTGACATAATCCTCACTCCCTGCAACCATTAAACAAAATTCTCAGTTCTCCTATGATTTCTATTCCATAGAAGTATTATATGATATATTTTATCTGGTGCTTTAAATGCTTCATTTATCTAAGATATATTTCAACTTACTGACTTTTGTATTGATTACTTTCCATTTAGAGCTGCTAAAAAATATAGTTTATTTTGTATTTGCTAAGGAAAACAACTTAAAGAAACTATTTCAAAACAACATACTTTTGGAAAGCATAGCAAAAAATACCACTGAAATAATGGAGAAGTGGTCTTAACTGCACAAAAGCAAATCACATCCAAATAAATATTAGCATTCTGTGATCTCATGCTTTTAGTATTTAATTGGAATATTTTCATTCAGATGTCAGCAGATATATTTTAAACCAAATTTGGCAATATTCAGAGTAAAATCCTTAAAATCAGTACACATCCTTAAAATAAGCCTTACCTATTTAAATATTCATCTTTTTTCATATAGTCTATAACTCACTTTGGAAATTTTGGCTGCTTTATTTTTAAAAACAAGTATTTTCTACAGTAAATACGGCACTGTATCTAATAAAATTTTAGTGTCATGAATAATAAATCAGCAGGTACAAGAATCTATTAAAGTTAGTATCAACTTATCAACTGGGACATATCCCATGGTATTTTGTAATAGATCAGAATATATAATTCTTGGCTCAAATGAAACATATGAACACCAATACAAAGTTGAAAAGTGCAATCTCTCACAATATAATAAGTGCCATATGAGGCATATGGATGAGGAATAATATGCCATATGAGGTCTAAGGACAAAATTAAACTTACCAAGAAAAATTAAGAATAAAATCATTTAACTGATTTAATTTATAGAAAAACTGGCTCCAAAACTCAGTTAACTTTAAGTTCTATATCTTTTCAATTTTCTGAATCAATAGGCAAATTCCTTTGAAAATGTTATAATTTACTTTACAAATTTCATTTTAACAGTTATGTTTTATTCAAGGAAATATATCTTTAACAAATCAAGTACTTTAAATAAAGAAGTCAAATCTATTTTTGAAAGGCATGTTGCTTTTCATAAATAACTAATGAAAATAAAATCCTACAATAATAAGCTTTCTAATTAGGATAAAAAAGCAAAGATGTATTTCAAATTATTGAAATAATTCATATTCTAAAATATAGACATATTTCACTAGAATATAATTTCATATATTTTCATCTTATTTCATACAGTTAATCATTTCTTTAACATTAAAAGCACTGCTTTCAACTGAAGGAAAAAAGGTATGATTAGTAACTACTGACTCTCTTTCTATAAATCTCTTTTAATTCAGGAAGAACGACCTCCAAATAAAGGAATCTAGTACTAAATGAAAGCAAGGGCTAAAATCAGTTTCTACCCAAATGCAGTGACTGTACACAGACACATCAAAAATACTAGATTTATGTCATAAGAATAAATGACATAACCACTTTTCTCAGTGGTGAGGAATATACATGAAATTGGTATTTAGTTTAAATACCTTGGTCTTGTTATTAATTTGCAACTTTAAAAAAAAATTTTGTATTCTCATTAAAAAAAAAACTTGCCCTTGCAGTTCCTATACAATGTGAAACAGCAACATTTTACTATAGCTGCAACATGGATTGATAGTTATTACCCCAACAACAGTTATCTCTACCACAAGTACTATAAACTAATTGATTTCAGACATTTAAAAGAGATTTCTAACATCACATTTAAAAAAAAATGAAGTATTAACTTCACATATTTTTCTAAAGTTTTGTATAAAACTAATACATTGACATAAGACAGATATGATTGTTTTTATCCCCTTCTAAAGTAAGTGAAAATTATCATAAACCACACTTTAACATAATACTTACCAGCATGTGGGTAGTTTCAGAAGTTTACCATAAAGAGCAGTGCTGAAAGAGGGAACAATTGGTACAGGTAAGCAGTAAGATCCCCTACAATCCAAAGACGTCAGTCCTGCCTGGAAACCAAATATCTGCAACAAAAAGAAAAGACCCAAATGTTCACAGAGACAAAGTTTTAATAAGCACAGGATGAAATACGTCAGTTTCAATTTGCTCTACAACAGCTGCACACTAAATATGTTCCAATGTCTTTTTGCACTTCCCAAACATCAACATTTTCTTTTATTCACTTTGACATTAACTAACTCAGAATTAAGAAATTTAAATATATAGTATTTCTTTCATATCCCTGAGAGATTACTGTTCTTTTGATCAATTTTAAGTTTCATATTTTATCTCTATACATAATTCTCACTTAGCATTTTACTGTCTGCTAAAATGTACATATTCTGTTAAGACAACTGATTACATTGTGCACATCACAGATATTAACAGTAATAAATTACTGTTATATCATTTTATGCCTCAAAGAACATTAACTACAAGGAAAACAATCTTAAAAGTATTTTTGCCTTCAACTTACAGTACACACACACAAAAAGGATATCCAAATATATCCTAAAAAATGTTACTTCTTTTCGCTTTCTTTTGTGAAAATGATAGGGATGAGGTTTTTCACCTCAGGAAATTTGGTAAATGGCATGAATTACTTATTATATGTTTATACTTAAAACAAGTAGATCACACTCAAAAAAAATATAAGCATTCCCTGAAATTCCTGAACACTACATTGCCTTAATAGGAAGAATCCATGTAATATCACATTTTACATGAAACACTGCAGAGAACTGAATATGATATTTCTTCTTCCACTATTTTCAATAAAGTAAATCTTTCAAACTGGAAACACACAGAGATACAAAACGAAGTTACTGTTTTGAACAACATGCAAAAGCAGTTTAATCCCAAATTTTATTTTTCATTATTATTTTTTATTCCTTCAGTTTATAAAGCACTAACTTTCTTACCTCTAGGATTAATATTAGCTCCTAAAATCTACACTGAAACATATTTAAAATACCTCAATAACCAATTTTCAATAAAAATACTTTCATTTAATGAATATAAACTAATAATCAATTTCTTAGAAAGCAGTATTAAACTACTTTCAAACAGTCTCAAAAAGCTATTGTGCTATCATTCATCAAGTTGACAATGTCAAATCTTTTCCTGTAAAGTCAGTTAGCAATAAAGTAATTTTTTGGAAAACAGGCATTAGAATGTCGCATTTTCAAACTGAATTTCAAAAGACCTACTTAATTGCTATCAAGAAAAATGAAAGTGATATACCTATTGATTCCTATAAATCCCACTATTAACCAAGATATAAGAAAGTATTGAGAAGACAAAAGCGTGTTTCTAATATTTAACTGATCAACTTTAACAATTAAGTCATCCCACACTTACATTCTTTGAAGACTTGCTCTAAGAAACACTATATGCAAAGAACTTCTGGGAACTGTACAGTTTCAGAATTTCACATTTCCTCTGAAAGACCCAGTATTTAAAGGTTTCTGAAATTTATAATTATCAATACCACTTGATACAAAGTATGATTATTAAAACAATGCCCAACTGCCAAATATTTCTAAAGTACAAATCAGGGTAAAACTTTCTCAAACTAGATCATCTGTGTTCAACTAAGAACTCTCTCAAGCTCCTTTCTAATAGTCTATAAATGTCCCAACAGTATAATCACAGATGCTATCATTAATGTATTCAGATGGAAACTGGGTGTTGAGGAGATCCCCTGCTGGTTGTTTTCAGAACTGCAAAGGACTCTGGAGAAAGTCCTGAATATTATTCAGTAATTTTTTTAAGCTTTTACTAAATTTACGTACTACCCAGAGAGGACTCCAGGTAACATTAAAGTATAAACTATAGTGAAAAAGGGCCCATCTACCACATCAAAAATAATTATTTCAAAATAACCAATTTTCAACTCTTTTAAATCATAGCAATAAGACGCAAAGATTTGCAATACCTATATAACCAAATGACCTGTCAACAACATTTGGTCAAGATTACAGATACTTTATCCAGAAAAAGGGAAATCAGCACTGTATGAATTGAGGTTGTTTTCATCAGGACTGTTCATAAACTTAGAAATTCAATACAAGTACTTAACACTGCAAACCAATAATCTGAGGCAAAAACAATGTATGAAGCAATTAAGTGCAACTACTAATAGAAGTCTCAGCTGAAGGAAAGACCAACTTGAGAAAGATGACTTACATATCACGTTAAATGAAAAGTTAAACATGTACTGCCATGTCTTAAAAAATTCTATTAGAGAACAATTGAACTAAATCACCACTTCTTAAATAGGGGAAAATGAAGTCTAAAAAGCACAAAGGGCTTCTTCAGAATTACCTATTGCTGGAACAGCAATATGATGGTTCATTTGATTTAGCTCATCTATTAGCTCACAATTCCACTCTGCCTTACTTCCTCACCCTACCCCTTCCTTCCCCTATCCAAAAATATACGGTTGAGTCTCCACTTACTCTTAAAGGAAAAAAACAATCTTACCAATACCTCTCCCCTCCAACCATTAGTGAAATTCCATTTCTCATTTGGCATCAACAAAAATCTTTAAAGAGTAGGCTGTAAAATGCTACATTTTTTTCATTGCCTACTCATTCCTTAAGCCCTCTAAATCTAGTTTCTAGTCACGTATTCATTGAAACAAAAATAAACTTTGGACTGAAACTGATACCTTATGCAGAAAAACTAAGTATTTTCTCCCAATTTTTTTCCAACAAAATTTAAGTGAGGAAACAATAAATAATAAGAAATTTTTTCATCACCCAGATTTTTTAAATGAATATTGTCATGCTGTCACCTATAGCATTAATGAAATAAAAGCCTTCAGAATACATAAGGATGCTCGTAACTCAACAATAAAAAGACAAAAGAACTTCATTTTAAAATGGGCAAGATTTTAATATTTTCCAAAGAATATATACAAATGTCCAAGAACCACATGAAAAAAAAAACTGCTCAACATCATTAGTCACTAGGGAAATTTATCAAAACCACAGGAAGACACCAGTTCACAATCATTAAGATGATTAAAATCAAAAAGACAGTAACAAGTGTCAGTGAGGATGTGGGGAAGAACATTGAACCACTACTACTGGGACAGTAAAACAAAGCAAGAATCCCTTTGAAAAAAGTTTGGCAGTTCCTAAAAATGTTAAAGAACAGACAGCTCCACACCAAGGTATACACCCAAGGGTAATGAAACTTGTGTTTACACAAAAACTATACAGAAATGTTCATAGCTATCTTATTCGGAACAGCTAAATATTGGAAATAACACAATGTCCACCAATCAGATAAATGCATAAAAAAATATAGCACATATCCACACAATGTATTATTCTCTCATAAAAATGGAATAAAGTACTGATACATGTGACAACATGGATGAACTCTGAAAAACATTATGCTAAGTGAAAAGAAGCCAGTCACAAAAGACTGTACATTGTATGATTCCATTTATATAAAATATCCAGACTAGGCAAATACAGAGAGTAGATCAGTGTTTATAGAAGTATGAGGAGTAAATGGAGAGTAAATACTAATGCTTTCTTTTTGGGGAGTGACAAAAATGTTCTGGAACTAGATAGTGGTGATGGTTGCTTTAACTCTGTGAAAAGACTAAAATCATTAATTTCTATTCTTTAAAAAATGTGGCTTTATGGTATTCAAATTACCTCAATAAAGGTATTTAAAAATTAAAAACCTTACTACATAACTAAAGTTTACCTGAACCATGACCCTCACACTATGCACCCCACCCCCCATCATGCCTCGATCTTTCAGGAGATCAGAATGCATCCCACTCTTTTATTACACATTTATAAACCCTTTTATATCTGACAATCTTTAGCACTATTTTATCTTCTTAATTTACATAAATGGCATCACATTATACATACTATTATGCTTCCTGATATTCCCAACAAAAACTATGCTACAGAGAACTATTCATGTGGGCATTTATAGACCTCAAGTTGTACATATCTGTATACGCAAAAATTTCTCTAAGACAAGGGTCAACTAACTACAGCACACAAGTCAAATTCCAAGCACTGTTTTTGTACTACCTACAAGCTAAGAATAAGTTTTATACGTGTATATTTACAACTGATTTAATGATTGGGAACACTAAGTTAGTTTACACTCCGATTGGGTAAATGCTATGGGTCTGGGTGGACTCTGGGAGTTGGTGATGGACAGGGAGACCTCGCATGCTGTGGATCATGGGGTCACAAAGTATCGGACACAACTGAGTGACTGAACTGAACTATCCCAAGAAAAAGAATTTCATTCTCCTCATTAGTAAAACTATATTACAAAAAGAGAGTCCTATCCTGCATTTTTAATTCTGCCAACTCAAATGCATGGAAATTTGTTCTCTTTATTTAAGTACCTATTCGGTATCCTAAATTTTGCCTCATAGCCCACAAAGCCTAAAATAGTATCTGAACCTTCAAAGAAAAGCTGGGCCCTACTATAGTATATATATTGAAAACTGGAATGGATGTGTGTTTTCAAATTTATGAAATCCTTCAAAATCCAAATGATACCAGTTATACATCCACCAGCCATATATGAAAGTACAATTCCTTGACATCTCCAGGGAGAGCTCTTTACTTGATATCAAATATTCCCAAATCCAAGAAAGTCAAAGGGTTTCAATCCTACTAGAAACTTCCTGATCTCTCTGAAGCATTTGCCATAGCTGATCCTTATGAGTGACAAGGCCTGTGTGTCTACGTGTGTTAGTCACTCAGTCATGTCCGATTCTTTGCCACCCTATGCAACAAGGCCTTAAATTTATCTATTTTTCTATAATTTACAGAATGCTTTCACTAATTTATTTTTTATATGCTTCAAACCTCAGATGCCTTGCAAATGTCTTAGCTACTTGATTCCACACATATTCAAAGATGGGTTTAGCATTTAAATAAACAGGACTTGATAAGACATATTAAAGTTCCATCTGTATGTTTCTTTCCATGCCAACTCTCTCAATTAATAAATGTCATTACATGCAGGGGGAAGAATATACTATCCTGTCACATAGTCAACAGATTCACATTTACATATACAGATTAAAACTTAAGCATGAGTACTTAATTGAAAATTAGACTTCAAAATGCCAAACACATGAAATAGACATTTAAATCCTTCACTAGAGTATTTTAAGACTGTAATAGTGAAAATTAAACTGAAAACTTCCTCAAAGGTTATAGTAATCATTCCAAAGTAACATGAACTGCTATAAACTTTATAACAAATTGCTATTTTTAGCCAGTTCCAAATAGTCACAAAACTAAGTCTTTACCAAATCCTTAAAGTTTTAAAATGTACTAGTTTCCTGAAGAAGTATCAGAAATGCATTAAATTTTTTTAAATGCAATCAAATTATCAACATTCAAGGCTTTATTTTTAGAGTATTCAAAATTCTTAACATCAATGAAAAGTTTTTCTACATATACTATGCCCAACACTAACTTCCTGGGACATTTAACTTTTCCATTACAGCTGGAGTCAAACTAACTAAAATATAAACGACAACTAGATAAAAAGGGAGTGAAGACCTTTTCCCAAAACATAATTTTATCTGGACTACACTTTAACTTTTACACTTCCCTGGAAGTTCAAGTGAGCATTTAATATATTACCAATGACTTTTATGTCAGCATGAATGACAATCATATTGGTGACCAATAGCTTTGGTAATGGTTTTCTTTGAGGATGGGGCATGCCTAACTCATTTTTAATGCTAAGTATCTGCAATACAGAAAAAACTCAGCAGTTACCAAATGAATAAATCCCATGTAAGTATAATACCTTGGAAAGAACTGCCCAAAACTAGACTTGCTTTGATAAAACAGGGCTGATATTCTTAAAAATATAATCTGATATTCAAATTGTGCCAATATACCTCAGTGTATTAATTTGGGGGATAAATAAAAAAGTACAAGTGTAACATATTCTTTATGTATATAACTTTCAAAAATATCTTCTACTACTCTCCATATGACATAAAACACTTGTAATAGATCATTACAACAATGGCACCTAAAGAATCATACAATCCTGTGTCCACACCTCTTTAAAACATAATACTGTCAACTCCTCCATCAAGGGAGTAGAATTTCATTCTCCATCATCTTAAAAATCAGCTTTGCATAGATATCTAAAAAATGTGCTTTCCCATTATACATGCTTTGAAAACAGTCAAATTTTAATGTCCTAAATCTAAATATGCCTGTAGGTGATATAAAACTAATATCTTTAAATTGGTTTCTCTTTATACAGACACAAATATTTAAGAATTTAAAATATCAAACTATCAAGCATGAACCAATAAAATCAAAAGTCTATTTTTGCAGTCCTCTAATTTTCATACTTTACAAAAAATTTAGTGCATTTTTAGTACTTATTCTTGAATTCAACTTGGCATAGTTTCCTTTAGTCCATAAAACATAATTAGGTATATGCTTTCTGGTATATGCTTTCTCTACTTAGATTACACGTCTGTTTGCTTAGTAAAAACACGTATTACTCAAAATCTGAGTTTACCTATTTCTAAGTACCTAGAGTCTGAGTGAACTCTGGGAGTTGGTGATCGACAGGGAGGCCTGGCATGCTGCGATTCATCAGGGCACAAAGAGTCGGACACGACTGAGCGACTGAACTGACTGACTGATGCTGTGAAAGTGCTGCACTCAATATGTCCGCAAATTTGGAAAACTCAGCAGTGGTCACAGGACTGGAAAAGGTCAGTTTTCATTCCAATCCCAAAGAAAGGCAATGCCAAAGAATGCTCAAACTACCGCACAATTGCACTCATCTCACACGCTAGTAAAGTCATGCTCAAAATTCTCCAAGCCAGGCTTCAGCAATATGTGAACCGTGAACTTCCAGATGTTCAAGCTGGTTTTAGAAACGGCAGAGGAACCAGAGATCAAACTGCCAACATCCGCGGGATCATCGAAAAGCAAGAAAGTTCCAAGAAAACATCTATTTCTGCTTTATTGACTATGCCAAAGCCTTTGACTGTGTGGATCACAATAAATTGTAGAAAATTCTGAAAGAGATGGGAATACGAGACCACCTGTCCTGCCTCTTGAGAAATCTGTATGCAGGTCAGGAAGCAACAGTTAGAACTGGACATGGAACAGCAGACTGGTTCCAAATAGGAAAAGGAGTACGTCAAGGCTGTATACTGTCACCCTGCTTATTTAACTTATATGCAGAACACATCATGAGAAACGCTGGGTTGGATGAAGCACAAGCTGGAATCAAGATTGCTGGGAGAAATATCAATAACCTCAGATATGCAGATGACACCACCCTTATGGCAGAAAGTGAAGAAGAACTAAAGAGCCTCTTGATGAAAGTAAAAGAGGAGAGTGAAAAAGTTGGCTTTAAGCTCAACATTCAGAAAACGAAGATCATGGCATCTGGTCCCATCACTTCATGGCAAATAAATGGGGAAACAGCGGCTGACTATTTTTCTGGGCTCCAAAATCACTGCAGATGGTAATTGCAGCCATGAAATTAAAAGGCGTACTCCTTGGAAGGAAAGTTATAACCAGCCTAGACACCATATTAAAAAGCAGAGACATTACTTTGTCAACAAAGGTCTGTCTGCTGAGGGCTATGGTTTTTCCAGTGGTCATGTATGGATATGAGAGTTGGACTATAAAGAAAGCTGAGCACAGAAGAACTGATGCTTTTGAACTGCGGTGTTGGAGAAGACACTTAAGAGTCCCTTGGACTGCAAGGAGATCCAACCAGTCCATCCTAAAGGAGATCAGTCCTGGGTGTTCATTGGAAGGACTGATGTTGAAGCTGAAACGCCAATACTTTGGACACCTGATGCAAAGAACTGACTCATTTGAAAAGACCCTAATGTTGGGAAAGATTGAAGGCAGGAGGAGAAGGGGACGACAGAGGATGAGATGGTTAGATGGCATCACTGACTCGATGGACATGAGTTTGGGTAAACTCCAGGAGTTGGTGATAGACAGGGAGGCCTGGCATGCTGCAGTTCACGGGGTCACAGAGTTGGACACAACTGAGCAACTGAACTGACTGACTGATACTGGATGTTATTACTTATTTATTTAAAAATAAAAAAGAGCGATGGAAAAGCTGAACAAAGTCTCCAACAATTAACTTTACATAACGTGATCTAAGGGGCTTCCCTGGTAGCTCAGCCGGTAAAGAATCTGCTTGCAACGCAGGAGACCCCAGTTCAATTCCTGGGTCAGGAAGATCCGCTGGAGAAGGTATAGGCTATCCACTCCAGTGTTCTTGGGCTTTCCTGGTGGCTTAGCTGGTAAACAACCCACCTGCAATGTGGGAGACCCGGGTTTAATCCCTGGGTTGGGAAGATTCCCTGGAGAAGGGAATAGCTATCCACTCCAGTATTCTGGCTTGGAGAATTCCATGGACTGTACAGTCCATGGGGTCACAAAGAGTCAGACACGACTGATCAACTTTCACAACTTGATTTAAAGTAATAAACTTTTCCTTTGCATTAAGAAACTAAGATGGATTCAATAACAGGAAAATGACTAAAAACAAACATGTTATCCCCACTGTGCAAAACACTGTCTCACATAAATATTCCCCTGAAAGAAATTATCAATTTTTTAAAACATCCTTAGTTTTAAAATTTCTCATTGCTTATAATCAATGATACATAAAATCTTCAAAAGTTTTAATTACCATTATCTTATAAATCCCAAGCTATTAACACCAAATAATCGAAGAAATCTTTAATACAGAGACATCTTTATTTTTATGTTAATTATACTAAATAATGATTATATAGGTATATCTTATTTAAATCTCATCTAATGGGGTACTAATTATGTAAAATTACAACTCAAAAAAAAGTTTTTTTTAAAAGATGTATTTGATTCTCCAAAAGCCAACCACATACTAATACACAAGAAAATTCACTTTTCATACCTTAAGGTAGCAATGTGCATAGCAATAATGAAGCAGATTATCAGAAGGCTGAGTAAGGCTGCTGACCACATGCACCAACTGTTCAGCATACATCGGCACAGAATGTTCCAGATTAATTTTATCCACCAATATCTGAACAGAAGGCAAAGGCCGGAGAGACTGGAAGTTTGTAGTATTCATGAAGTTACTTGAGTTCTGGAAAATAATAATGATCATTTAATATTTCCAGAGAAATAACTGGTATGCCATGTCCTCTAGAGACACTTCAGAGTGACAAATAATGCAGTGACATCAAATTATCCTAGAAATGATGTCTTCCTATGGGACTCTCTTACCATAACCAAACAGAAACACCTTCTATTTTTAAGTACTCAAGTTGTGCCAATATTTAAGAAAAATAAAAAAGATTTAAAAGAAGGCCTATTTACTACAAAATTATCAATACCCTTTTAGCTAGAGCTTTTTATTTTTTCAGTCAATTAGAATATTCAAACTACATGCCTCAGTACATTAAAAGTATTTTCTTAACTTGATAATTTGCCCCCAAATCCCAGATATTGCAGAGTTTTTTCCTTCTTTCTTTTATTCACATTTAGATGACTAAAGGACTAAGTGGACTACTCTAGACAATCTGAAAGACACTGACAATAAGCAAAGTTTGTAGGACAGAAAAATTTCTGATCCGTATTATATCTACTAATAGCAAACACGCTAAAGGCTCATAAAGTCCTAAGAATCTCAAGGTAGGCTTGGAATTTTTAGTGTTAACAGAATTTTTCTAAGCTTCGGAGTAAATGCAGATAAATTTCCACACATCCAGGGTATGAAATTCATTAGCAAGCCATCAACTATGGTCCTTGAACTTATTTCCATACCTGTAACTCTCAATGAGGAACAGTATGACCTCCAGCCAAAGGTATGTGAAAATATATGGGAAGAGCAATTTAATCGTTTTGTCCGTCTTTCATCATAAGAATAGGGGAACCATAATGGCATTTAGCAGGCACTGGCTAAAGATGGTAAGTGCTACATGACACTTCTCTAGCCCAAAAGGTCAACAGTGCCATTATTGAGGAACACTGTGCCTAAAACTAAGCTGGACATATAATTCTTCTTTTCTGACTCACAAATAATTTGTAAACCTTCATTTATTGAGCAATTACTATATTAAAGGACTTTATTTTGGATTATTAAAATATAGGATCCCCTGGTGGCTCAGACAGTAAGGAGTCTGCCTGCAGTGTGGGAGACCCGGGTTTGATCCCTGGGTCGGGAAGATCCCTTGGAGAAGGAAATGGCAGCCCACTCCGCTATTCTTGCCTGGAGAATCCCATGGATGGAGGAGCCTGGCAGGCTACAGTCCATGGGGTCACAAAGAGGCGGACACAAGTGAGCCACTTCACTTCACTGAGATATAATATACAGTAAGCATCCAAATCTTAAACATACAGCTCAACAAATTTCCATGTATGTAATCACCACACATTTCAAGCACACTAGTAGGGCCCCACCAGGGGCAGCCAATGTTCTCACCTTAATCATCACAGATTAGTTCTGTCTGTCCATCAAGTTCACTTGAACAAAATCACACATAAGTATATACTTATGTCTGCTTCTTTCATTCAACATATCATCTGTTAATTATCTACTGTTCACTCTTTGAGTCAACACTTATCATATGGAATGACTATTTTTATTTCTACTCATAACTCTTATCTTAAGCTCTACATTTTCTGATTCTAAAATAGCCATTCTATCCTTCTTCTGATTGGCAATTAAATTGTGTATCTTTTTTATCCTCTTTTTTCTAGCTTGTGTTTTCAGTTCCAGAATTTCACTTTGTTCTTTTTTTAATGCAGTGAAATCTTATGAACTCTTCTTTTTTGTTTCTTTCTTCAACTTATTAATCATAGTTACTTTAAAATCCAAGTCTATACTATCATATTTTAATTTTTCTCCACTAAAATTTTCCCAGATGATCTCTTTACCCAGCAACACGATGAATAAATTACCAGTGGCTGACAGAGAGCAAATACACAAAATGAAATTAATGCATCTTAATTCTTTGCCATACCTCCACAAGCTCTTCTGATTTAAAGTTAGGACAATTTTTATTTCTGCCATCATTATGTCACCATGAAAAGAAATATATCCCCCAAAGTAATAAATTAAAAATAACAGATAATACTTTATATGTATATAGCAGACTCAGAAAGCAATACATTGGTTATGGACCTAAAATATTAAGCATCTAATAAGTAAGTGTTAACAAACACAGTAATAATCACTGGGTTCCTAATATGTGCAAAATGGTTTAGACACATTATCTCATTTAATATTCTAAATCATTCTAGGAGCTAGGTGTTTTGGGGGAACTGTTAAGCAGCACCCTGGCAATCTTAAAATCCAAGTAGACCACAAAGTAAGGCTTAACCACAAGAGACCTAATGGCAGAGCATCCTGTGATATTATCAAAAACAGGGGAAAATAGAACTGCTAAAAGATCATTTCTCACTCAATTTCTCATCTTGACAAATGCTGCTATGGGAAAGTTTCTCATTAGCATCCCTCCTTCAGGGGGCTCTCCATCTACTCTTTCAGAGTACACTGTAAGGCTATATAACTGCTTGGCTGCAGTTTGGAACAGAATCCCTGTCAACAAGGTACCCTACCATGTGTGCTGAAGGTCAGGTGGGCCCTAGATTCAGGGTTGTCCTGAAAGGGACAAGATGAGCTGACACGATTACTGACTTGCTTTTGCTGTCTATGTAAGTAATTAACTATCTGAATCTATCTGAGACTTTTTGCTTCTTTAGTGGAAGACTATCAGCCTAAATGAAAACTTATAATTTTCTTTTGTTTCTCAGAAAAGGAAAACAAGGCTTAGAGATTAGATATAAAGCAAAGTGCTCGAAGGAGTCATAGCTTATACATGATCTGATATCTATGCCCATGTGCTTCAACATTTCTTCATAGAGCTTTGGCCTGAGGTTAACCTATCTAATTATTTATATGTGTTGTTTTTCAGTCACTAAGTCATGTCCAACTCTTTGTGACCTCATGGAATGCAGCACACCAGGCTTCCCTGTCCTTTCCCATCCTCCTATCTCCTGGAGTTTGCTCAAATTCATGTCCATTGAGTCACCAATGCTATCTAACCATCTCATCTTATTTCCTAAGAATTAACAATCATAGTTACACCGCTTAACATCATCATGGATAACTATATAAAAGATACTCTTTTACACAGCTTACTCTTACAATATCACAGGACCAACAATATGCATATATGAGAAAACAAGTCGTGAATGACAAAGTATACCTTTTCCCCCATAATAACAGGTAGCAAATGATCCAGCAAATTGAATTCAGCCATGAAAATTGTGAAGGTGCATTTGAGGAGAGTAACACTTGTATGTCGAGTAGGAATATATTCCTCCAAAGATGCCACTTCCTCAGGATTCAGCATTGTTTCTCTTTCATCCTTAATATCTAAAATGAAATAATAAAAATTCAATGAAAAATTATTTTTAAATAATTTCCTTAGTTAACTAACAAATTAGTTCTCCAAATTTGAAGGTCAATCTTTTTCAACAATGAAGCAGCTATAAAATAGTGCTTCCTTTAACGAGAATAAATTACTTTGCTCTAGAAAATGTAAGTCTTTGCTATATAAGAATGTATGTTTTCTATTTTTAAATATATATTAAATATGTTAAAAAATTCTTAATCTGTCATTAAAAGAACCATAGCTTCCTTTCATAAAAATACCATTGAGATAATATCAATGCAAGCCATAGACTACAAGAAAATACTTGTCACAGACAGATAGACAGACAAACACAGGTGTCTGTACAAAGGATTTGTGCCTGCAACCTACTAAAAAATTTACAACCACCTAAAAATCAAAAGTAAATGAATAATTCAATGGAAAAATGGGCAAAAAAGCCTTGAATAAACAAAAGATAACATATCCAAATGGCCAAAAATTACATCAAAAGCTAGTTAACATCATTAAGATACCAGATAACCGCAAATAATGTAACAATGTGGTAGCCCTACACATCCACTGAAAAAGCAAAAACGAAAAAGTCTAAGAATACAAAAGTTGGTAAATATGCACCAGCAAAGTTTTTCTATAAAGAGCCACAAAGAAAATACTGTAGGTTTTGTGTGTTAGTTTAGTTAGTCACAATTATTCTATTCTGCCACTGCAGTATACAAAAGCAGCCACAGACAAAACATAACTGAATGAGTATGACTATGTTCCAATAAAATTTTATCTATAAAAAATGAAAATTAGATTTCATATAGTTTTCATGTATCACAAAATATCAACCTTATTTGTATTTTTTCCAATATTTGAAATGCAAAACCCATTATCAACTCATGAGCTGTACAAAAAGAGGCAGTAAGTCATAACTGACCAAAACCCTGATCAAGGGCAACTAAAGGTCTCCTGCACTTCTGACTGACATACACTTGGGAAAATAGTTTGGAAATACATACTAAAGGTAACATATATAATCACTTCACCTAAGTGATTCTACTCTTAAATTCCCAACAGAAATGAATACATATGTTTATCAAAAGGGATGTGCTAGAATTTTGGTAGCATCACTACCATAATAACCAAAAACTACAAACTAACCGAAGACTCATCATCAGTAAAATGGATAAGCAAGCTTTGGTATATTCAAAAAAGGGGATACTAAAAGGAAAAGAGAATGAATACCACAAACATAATGTAAACTAAAGTCACGGACAAATGAGTATACACTGTGTGCTTACGTAGTCATGAGTTCTAAAACATGCCAAAAGATACATACACTCCAGTGGTTAAGAATCTGCCTGCCAATGCAGGGAGCATGGGTTGAATCTCTGGTCCAGGAAAATCCCACACGACACAGAGCAACTAAGCCAGTGTGCCACAACTACTAAAGCCTGGATGTCTAGAGCCTGTGCTCCACAACCAGAGAGGCCACTGCAGTCAGATGCCTGCACACCATGATGAAGGATAGTCCTGCTCGCCGCAAGCAGAGAAAGCCAACATGCAGCAATACAGACAGACCCAGTACAGTCAAAAATAAATAAAATTAAAAAAAAAATTTTTTTAATAAAATATGGCACAATAAATCTAGGTTAAGTATGGAGAGTGTTTACCCTTGGGGGTCAGAGTAATAATCAAAAGAGGGCAAGGAGTATCCTGCAGTGCCGGTAAGGTTCCATATCCTGAACGGTTAATCATATAGATGTGGCTAAGTTTACAACATTCACAAAATTTTACCCTTAGATTTTGTGTGCTTTCCAGTACATATATTACATTTCAATGAAATAAGTAATAAAAAAAAAAAGGAGTGGAAGAGAACTGCTGATTACTCAGAGTGAGAACTGCATGCATAAAGTCAGTTAGCAGCAGTTTCTTTACATAGGGCCTATTTCTGAAATGATAAACTGCTTCAAATAATTCATTTTACATAAACACATATATGCATGTGTGTATGTATGTGTGTGTGTATATAGCATAATCCAACTGTCAAAGAGATTGCAAATGGCTTTTTTTTTTTTTTTTTACAAAAAAAATCTGAATTTTTAGTCAAGTGTATGGACTCCTTCTAGAGAACATATTTTCCAGCCTCCCTGGCTGCTGTGTACAAGGACACACTACTAAGTTTGGGTCAATGAGATGATTGAGCCATGTCATTAAATGAAACTACATACCTAATATTTTCTCTTACCCCACGTGATACTGATTAAAATTAGACACTGTAAGGTTGAGTCAATACTGAGCATGCAGGAGAGGTGTACCTCAGATGGCAGGAAAACAAGATATAAGGAATTCTGGGTGTAAGACAACGTCATGAAACAGTCACCCTAATCTCCTGGATTACCTACCAGTGTTGGCTATAACATGATAAAAATTAGTTATATACTCTTTTTTGTGTGAACATTAGTTTTCATTTCTCTATGTTAAATGCTCAGGAATGCAGTTGCTGGCTATATGGCAGCTGCATGTTAAGTTTTTTAAAAATCTGTCAAACTGTTCTTAGGAGTGGCTATACCATTTTATTCTTAGCAGCAATGAATCAGTAATCTAGCCTTCTTCACATCCTCCACAGCATTTGATGTTGACACCATTTTCTGTATATACTATCCTCAGTTCAGTTCAGTCCTTCAGTAGTGTCCAACTCTGAGAACCCATGGACTGCAGCATGCCAAGCTTCCCTGTCCATAATCAGCTTCCGAAGCTTGCTCAAACTCATGTCCATCGAGGCAGTGATGCCATCCAACCATCTCATCCTCTGTCATCCCCTTCTCCACCTGCCTTCAATCTTTCCCAGTATTAGGGTCTTTTCTAATAAGTCAGCTCTTCACATCAGGTGGCCAAAGTATTGGAGCTTCAGCATCAGTCCTTCCAATGAATATTCAGGGTTGATTTCCTTTAGGATGGACTGGTTTGATCTCTTTGCAGTCCAAGGGACTCTCAAGAGTCATCTAAAGCACCACAGTTCAAAAGCATCAATACTTTGGCATTCAGCCTTCTTTATGGTCCAATTCTCATATTCATACATGACTAGTGGAAAAACCATAGCTCTGACTACAGGGAACACTGTCAGCAAAGTAATGTCTCTGCTTTTTAATATGGTGTCTAGTTTAGTCATAGCTTTTCTTCAAAAGAGAAAGTGTCTTTTAATTTCACGGCTGCAGTCACCATCTGCATTTGAATGGGGGCCCAAGAAAATAAAGGCTGTCATTCTTTCCATGGTTTCCCCACAAACTTGCCATGAAGTGATGGGACCGGATGCCATGATCTTGGTTTTTTGAATGTTGACTTTTAACCCAGCTTTTTCACTCTCCGCTTTCACTTTCATCAAGAGGTCTTTAGCTCCTCTTCACGTTCTGCCCTAAGGATGCTGTCATCTGCATATCTGAGGTTATTGATATTTCTCCCAGCAATCTTGATTCCATCTTGTGCTTCATCCAGCCTGAATTTCACATGATGTACTTTGCAAAGAACTTAAACAAACAGGGTGAAAATACACAGCCTAGACATTTTCATTTCCAATTTGGAATCAGTCCGTTGTTCCATGTCTCATTCTAACTGTTGCTTCTTGACCTGCATACAGATTTCTTCAGTTCAGTTGCTCAATCGTGTCCGACTCCTAGCGACCCCATGAATCGCAGCACGCCAGGCCTCTCTGAGTTCACCAACTCCCGGAGTTCACCCAAACTCATGTGCATCGAGTTGGCGATTTCTTATGGGGCAAGTAAGGTGGTCTGGTATACCCATCTCTTGAAAAATTTTCCACAGTTTGTTGTGATCCAAATAGTCAAAGGCTTCAGTGTAGTCAATGAAGCAGATGCTTTCCTGGAATTCTCTTTTCTATGATCCAATGGATGTTGGCAATTTGATCTTTGGTTCCTCTGCCTTTACTAATTCCAGCTTGAACCTCTGGAAGTTCTCTGTGCATGTACTGTTGAAGCCCAGTCTGGAGAATTTTGAGCATTGAGTGTGAGATGAGTGCAACTGTGCAGTAGTTTGAACATTCTTTGGCACTGACTTTCTCTGGGATTGAAATGAAAATTGACCTTTTACAGTCCTGTGGCCACTGCTGAGTTTTCCAAACCTGCTGGCATATGGAGTGCAGCACGTTAACAGCATATTTTATTATTTTAAATAGCTCAGCTGGAACTCTATCACCTCCACTAGCTTTGTACATAGTGATGGTTCCTAAGGCCCGCTTGACTTCATACTGAAAGCTATCTGGCTCAAGGTGAGTGATCACATCGTGAGGGTTACGTGGGTTATTAAGATCTTTTTTTGTATAGTTCTTCTGTGTATTCCTGACACCTTTTCTTAATATCTCCTGCTTCTGTTAGGCCCATCCTGTTTCTGTCCTTTATTGTGCACATCTCTACATGAAATGTTCCCTTGGTATCTCTAATTTTCTTGAAGAGATTTCTACCCTTTCCCATTTTATTGTTTTCCTCTGTTTCTTTGCACTGATCACTTAGAAAGGTTTTCTTATCACTCCTTGCCATTCTTTGGAACTCTGCATTCAGATGGTTATATCTTTCCTTTTCTCCTTTGCCTTTCACTTTTCTACTTTTCTCCACTATCTGTAAGGCCTCCTCAGACAACCATTTTGCCTTTTTGCATTTATTTTTCTTGGGGATGGTTCTGATCATCACCTCCTATACAATGTTATGAACCTCAATTCACAGTTCTTCAGGCACTCTATCAGATCCAATCCCTTTAATCTCCTTGTCACTTCATACTGTACAATCTACTGTACAAATTATAGTACAATTACAATTTGATTTAGGTCATACTTGAATGGTCGAGTGGTTTTCCCTACTTTCTTCAATTTAAGTCTAAATTTGGCAATAAGGAGCTCATGCTCTGAGCCACAATCAGCTCCTGGTCTTGCATTTGCTTATTGTATACAGCTTCTCCATCTTCCACTGCAAAGAATATAATCAATCTGATTTCGGTATTGACCATCTGGTGATATCCATGTGGAGAGTCATCTCTTGTGTTGTTGGAAGAGAGTGTTTCCTATGATTAGTTCATTCTCTTGGCAAAACTCTGTTAGTCTTTGCCCTGCTTCATTTTGCACTTCAAGACCAAACGTGCCTTTACTCCAGGTAATTCCTGACTTCCTACTTTTGCATTCCAGTTTCCTATGATGAAAAGGACATCTTTTTTGGTGTTCGTTCTAAAAGGTCTTATAGGTCTTTAAAGAACCGTTCAACTTCAGCTTCTTCAGGATTAGTGGTTGGGGCAAAGACTTCGATTACTATGATACTGAATGGTATACTGTCCTATCACTCATCAGTATGACTGACATGGAGCACACACTCAAACGAGCTGCAAAAAAAGAATTCATGAACATACCAAGCATTTATGGCACTGTGTTACGTGATTTTACAGGCACTAATCTTTGGCTGAAGGTTTTATTAGCTCTTACTTTAAATATATCATCTGTATTTGCGTGTGTGTGTTAGTCGCTCAGTCATGTCTTTGCGACCCCATGGACTGTAGCCCGCCAGTTTCCTCTGTCCATGGGATTTCCCAGGCAGGAATACTGGAGTGGGTTGCCATTTCCTTCTCCAGGGGATCTTCCAGACCAAGGGATCAAACCCAGGTCTCCTACAATGCAGGTGAAATGCTTTACCATCTGAGCTACTAGGGAAGCGTCATTCAAATCAACTTGCAAGAGATTCAAAATTAAGCCAAAACAAACCTGGTTTTAGTCTACTATATGGTTCATATTCATGTTCCAAGGCACAAACAACCATTTTTAAAATTCTGTGTACTGCACTGCTATCCAAGCGAAAATCAAGAGGACCTATAACAAGGCTTTTGGTAGACTTTTCCTGAACTGTTCCCAAATCTTCACTCTTCCCTGAAGAAAAGTCTTGTTGATTTGCAGAACCTACAAGAAGCAAAAATTCATATTAATATTGTAAGCATCAATCAGATATATCAAGTGTGTATTCTAACATTACTCTTATCTTTACAGCTTAGAGCTTAATGCCTTAAGAGCAATTCTACATCAGGTGGATACACAGAACCCTGCTGATCTATTTTTCTTTATACAAATGAGATGTTATCAACAAAGAAACCAGTTACTTTAAAAACCAATTATTCCTACTATCTATTTATTCTTATAAGATCTGCCATAAAACTAAAATTCTTGAAAAATTATTCTCTAACATTTAATTGGCCTATACCCAGTAACTCTGCACACAATACTATTAGGTTGACTGGGAAGTCAGATTCTGGAAGAAGTTGCATTTTACTACCATTTTATGCTAGAAGTTTCACTGAAAAATTGATTGCTTAAAACTACATATTCAAAGGTGACTTGAGAGTTTTATAATGACCATGGAAGTAAACAACAGGTATTACCCACTTTGAACTTTTTCCAGAATAAAATCACTATGGCCATGCTCCAAGGGTGGAAGCCAACTTCCTCAATCCCTTATCTGCCCATATATCAAAGAGGAACCAAGGTTGTTTTCTAAAGAAAATCTTGGCTCAACCTATAGGTATTTCCTTTTATCCAGTATGTCTACACTTACATTAAATATTTGGTTTTAATATATAAATTCACTATTTTAAGTGATAACATACAGTAAATTTCAATTCTTGAGTCTTATGTTTATTCAAACAAAAATAGGAAAGCAAAACATTCTAGCACTTTACTACTTTTAGTTAAACACAAAAATTCTCCATCTACATACACTTAATAACTTATTCAAAAATACATTTCCTTCACCAGAAGGGAAAGAGACACGTGTACCCCAGTGTTCATCACAGCACTGTTTATAATAGCCAGGACATGGAAGCAACCTAGATGTCCATCAGCAGATGAATGGATAAGAAAGCTGTGGTACATATACACAATGGAGTATTACTCAGCCATTAAAAAGAATACATTTGAATCAGTTCTAATGAGGTGGATGAAACTGGAGCCTATTATACAGAGTGAAGTAAGCCAGAAAGAAAAACACCAATACAGTATACTAACGCATATATATGGAATTTAGAAAGATGCTAACGATAACCCTGTGTATGAGACAGCAAAAGAGACACTGATGTATAGAACAGTCTTATGGACTCTGTTGCAGAGGGAGAGGGTGGGAAGATTTGGGAGAATGGCATTGAAACGTAAAATATCATGTATGAAACGAGTTGCCAGTCCAGGTTCGATGCACGATACTGGATGCTTGGGGCTGGTGCACTGGGACGACCCAGAGGGATGGTGTGGGGAGGGAGGAGGGAGGAGGGTTCAGGATGGGGAACACATGTATACCTGTGGCGGATTCATTTTTATATTTGGCAAAACTAATACAATTTGTAAAGTTTAAAAATAAAATAAAATTTTTAAAAAAAGTACATTTCCTTCATTTCAGAAAAAAGGAGTCCAGCTCAATCTCTAGTTTCAGTACCACATACAAAAAAAAATTAAATTTATTATTCATACATTCTTAACAAGATGACTATATACAAATGGAAATGTCACAAATAAACATACAAAGTTAATCTTAAAACATATTTTATGATACACATAAATAATACTGAATCACATTACATATTAGGTGAAAATAACATTACCATTAAAAAAAAATCACTTTCCATAGATAAACCAGGTATTTCTAGACCTAAACCTGTTAGGATGAGGCAACTTGAAGATAATCAGAAGGACTATGGTTGCAAATCAAAATATTCAAAAACAAGGCAAATATCCTGCTTTTGAGTCCTGCAGGAGCTACTAGGCTTCTTTTAAAAACTGTCACTTCATAAGAAGACGGTTCTTTTAGACATCAGATTGTCTCTAAAACAACGAAGTCTAGAGGATTCTATTTTTTTTTTTTTCAGATAATGCAACATGATTATAACGCAGTTTAAATTTAGATGTCAGTCACTTATCTCAAAGGTAAAACTGTGACTGACTTTTAGCTGCATCTTTTCAGCAAGGTATTTTACTCATGCCCACCTCGATATGTTTGGTAATTCCAGCCCCCTGAATGTTTGGCTATCCTTATTAAGAGTAAAGATAATATCCAGTTAGCCTAAGGATAATGAAGGACTTGCCAGTCTGTCCATGGAGAATTTTGAGCATTACTTTGCTAACGTGTGAGATGAATCCAATTGTGAGGTAGTTTGAACATTCTTTGGCATTGCCTTTCTTTGGGATTGGAATGAAAACTGACCTTCTCCAGTGCTGTAGCCACTGCTAAAGTTTTCCAAATTGGCTGGCATATTGAGTGCAGCACTTTCACAGCATCTCTTTTACAGTTGAAATAGCTCAACTGAATTTCATCACCTCCACTAGCTTTGTATGTAGTGATGATTCCTAAGGCCCACTTGGCTTCGCATCCCAGGATGTCTGGCTCTAAGTGAATTATCACACCATCATGGTTATCTGGGTCATGAAGATCTTTTTTGCATAGTTCTTCTGTGTATTCTTGCCACCTCTTCTTAATATCTTCTGCTTCCGTTTTAGGTCCATATCATTTCTGTCCTTTATTGTGCCCATCTTTGCATGAAATGTTCCCTTGGTATCTCTAATTTTCTTGAAAAGATTTCAAGTCTTTCCCATTCTATTGTTTTCCTCTATTTCTTTGCACTGATCACTGAAGAAGGCTTTCTTATCTCTCCTTGCTCTTCTTTGGAACTCTGCATTCAGATGGGCATATCTTACCTTTTCTCCTTTGCTTTTCGCTTGTCTTCTTTTCTCAGCTATTTGTAACGCCTCCTCAGACAACAATTTTCCCTTTTTTGCATTTCTTTTTCTTAGGGATGGCCTTGATCACTGCCTCCTGTACAATGTCACAAACCTCTGTCCATAGTTCTTCAGGTACTGTTTATCAGATCTAATCCCTTGAATCTATTTCTCACTTCCACTGTATAATCATAAGGGATTTAAGTCATACCTGAATGGTCTAGTGGTCTCCTCTACTTTCTTCAATTTATGTCTGAATTTGGCAATAAGGAGTTCACGATCTGAGCCACAGTCAGCTCCCAGTCTTATTTTTGCTGACTGTATAGAGCTTCTGCATCTTTGGCTGCAAAGAATATAATCAGATTTCGGTATTGACCATCTGGTGACGTCCATGTGTAGAGTCTTCTCTTGTGTTGTTGGAAGAGGGTGTTTGCTCTGACCAGTGCGTTCTCTTAGCAAAACTCTGTTAGACTTTGCCCTGCTGCTTTCTGTACTCGAAGGCCAAATTTGCCTGTTACTCCAGGTATCTCTTGACTTCCTACTTTTGCATTCCAGTCCCCTATAATGAAAAGGACATCTTTTTTGGGTGTTAGTTCTCGAAGGTCTTATAGGTCTTCATAGAAACATTCACGTTCAGCTTCTTCAGCATTACTGGTTGGGGCACAGACCTGGATTACTGTGATATTGAATGGTTTGCCTTGGAAGTGAACAGAGATCATTCTGTCATTTTTGAGACAGCACCCAAGTACTGTATTTCAGACTCTTTTGTTGACTCAGGGTTACTCCATTTCTTCTGAAGTGAAAAGAAATTCTTACTACAGTAGCAGATATAACAGTCATCTGAGGTAATTCACCCATTCCAGCCCATTTTAGTTCACTCATTCCTAAAAATGTCGATGGTTCATTCTTGCCATCTCCTGTTTGACCACTCCCAATTTGCCTTGATTCATGGACCTAATATTCCAGGTTCCTATGCAACATTGTTCTTTACAGCATCGAACTTTACTTCCATCACCAGTCACATCCACAGCTGGGTGTTGTTGTTGCTTTGACTCCGTCTCTTCTCTGGAGTTATTTCTCCACTGATCTCCTATAGTATATTGGGCACCTACCAACCTGGAGAGTTCACTTTCAGTGTCCAATCTTTTTGTCTTTTCATACTGTTCATGAGGTTCTCAAGGCAAGAATACTAAAGTGTTTGCCATTCCCTTCTCCAGCGGACCACATTTTATCAGAACTCTCTACCAGGACCCATCCATCTTGGGTGGCCCTACACAGCATGGCTCATGGTTTCATTCAATTAGCCAAGGCTGTGGTCCATGTGATCAATTTGATTAGTTTTCTGCGATTGTGGTTTTCATTCTGTTAAGGATAAGAGGCTTATGAAAGCTTCCTGATGGAAGAGACTGACTGAGGGGAAACTGGGTCTTGTTCTGATGGGCAGGGCCATGCTGGGTAAATCTTTAATCCAATATTCTGTTGATGGGCAGGGGCTGTGCTGTCCAAACTATAGTGGAGATAATGAAGATAATGCGACCTCCTTCAAAAGGTCCCATGCGTGCACTGCCACACTCAGTGCCCCTGACCCTGCACCAGGCCATAGCCAACCCACGCCTCCGCCAGAGACCCTTAGACACTCACGGGCAAGTCTGGGTCAGTCTCTTGTGGGGTCACTACTCCTTTCTCCTGGGTCCTGGAGTGCACAAGGTTTTGTTTGTGTCCTCCAAGAGTCTGATTTCCCAGTCCTGTGTAAGTTCTGGCAGCTCTATGGTGGGGTTAATGGCAACCTCCTCCAAGAGGGCTTACGCCCTACCCAGGCCTGCTGCACCCAGGCTCCTGCCCCCGGGGCAGGCCACTGCTGACCCATACCTCCACAGGAGACAGTCAAACACTCAAAGGCAGGTCTGGCTCAGTCTCTATGGAGTCTCCTAGTGAACACAAGGTTTTGTTTGAGCCCTCTGAGAATCTCTGGTGGATATGGGGTTTGATTCTAAACACGATTTCACCTCTTCTACAATCTTGCTGAGGCTTCTCCTTTGCCCTTGGAAGTCAGGTATATTTTTCTGGTGGGATCCAACATTCTCCTCGGAGAAGCCAATGGCAATCCACTCCAGTACTCTTGTCTGGAAAATCCCATGGACGGAGGAGCCTGGTAGGCTGCAGTCCATGGGGTCTCTAGGCGTAGGACACGACTGAGCAACTTCACTTTCATGCATTGGAGAAGGAAATGGCAACCCACTCCAGTGTTCTCGCCTGGAGAATCCCAGGGACGGGGGAGCCTGGTGGGCTGCCGTATATGGGGTCGCACAGAGTCGGACATGACTGAAGCGACTTAGCAGCAGCAGCAACATTCTCCTGTCGATGGTTGGTCAGCAGCGAGTTGCAATTTTAGAGTTCGTGCAGGAGAAGATGAGTACACGTTCTTCTATTCCATCCTCTCATCTCAGATGTGAAAGTCACTTAGTCGTGTCTGACTCTGAGACCCCGTGGACTATACAGTCCATGGAATTCTCCAGGCCAGAATGCTGGAGTGGGTAGCCGTTCCCTTCTCCAGGGGATCTTCCCAACCCAAGGATTGAACCCGGGTCTCCTACATTGAAGACAGATTCTTTACCATCTGAGCCACAAGGGAAGCCAAATTTGAACTACAGAAACAAATAAATGTCAAGTCACAACAAACCAAGAATTTTAGGTAAAATATTTATTTGAAGAATTCAAAATTAATCTCTTGAGAATTCAAAATATTTTCCTTAGGTTTATAAATACTAAAAATTCCACAAATTTCCTGTTTCAAGTAATCCAAGAAAGAAGAAAATCTGAACAGAGCAGGAACAAATGCAAGCTGTAGAGCTAAACTGCTGCTGCTGCTGCTGCAGCTAAGTCGCTTCAGTTGTGTCCGACTTTGTGCGACCCCATAGACGGCAGCCCACCAGGCTCCCCTGTCCCTGGGATTCTCCAGGCAAGAACACTAGAGTGGGTTGCCATTTCTTTCTGGGTTTAAATCCCACATATATGCTGTGTGATCTTGGCCAAGTTATGAAATCTGTATAGGACTGGCTTTTTTCTTATCTGGAAAATGGGAATATTGTTATCTACCTTACAGGGTTATTACAAAGATTAAATAAGCTAATATACGTAAAACATCTAGAAGAGTGCTTTCCATTTAAAATCATTCAACAAATACTAGCTATTATTATCACCATCACCATATTATAAATGAATATAGATTCACAATGAGAAAAAAAACATGAAAGCAGCTACCAAAAAGCAGGCAACGAATAAATGAACAGATTGTTGGGTGAATGAAAGAACATATCTTTAATGTACATGTGACACTCACAAGTTAAATTAACAGTGGATTTTTATTATTTTTTCTCAAAAAAATTATCTGCTCACACACCTGAGAAAGTATCTGTGTAAGCAGTAAACCAAAACGATGACCACAAATCTCAGAACAGCAGTTTCCCACAGTGAGGGAAGGAGAAGACTTGATGGAAGAGGAACACACAGGGTGCTCGCAGTGTTGACATCTCCTGTTACTCAACGCATGTGGGAAACACACAGGTGCTTATACGTCTTTGCTGTTCTATTCTGTACACAAACGTACAGAACCTTTCTGTGTGTATGTTATGATCTAACATTTTGTTTAAAAAGTTAAAAGATTATACAACAATGCATATTATTCACAGGAATGAAGTAAATGAAAAATTCAAAAGTTAACAAACGACCAGCATGTCAGTCAGAAAATAAATATGCATCCTAAGTAAATATAAAATCATGTGTCCATCTTTTAAAAACTTTAGAAACAAATACATACAAATAACAAAATTTTCAGTGTGAGGTTTCCTTTACTTGAAAGGCAGACTACTTCAAACTTCGCCTGCTCAGAAAATACCAAAGACACAGCACCTGCTGAAGACACCACACTAAACAAGAAGAAACCTACCAGCTTACTTTTGGCAACTACAATACAATTAAAATTTGCCAAGCTCTTAGAACAGAGACTTTGGAATTGCACTTTTATATACAATTATCCCTTGCTTTTCAAAAGTTAGCTTTAGGCCATTTTTCTTTTACAGAAGTTCTACATTAATACCTGTTCCCCTAATCAAAAGAAATCTGAAGAGAATTTTTGCTTTTACATAAAAAGGTGAAAACAGCATTCACCATTTGTCTCTCAGCAAAGCATTTCACAGGCAGCCCCAGCATGGAGAGGGGGCTCCAGCAAGCTCCTTCCCCAGGAACTACATACAGAATCTCAGTATCAAGCTGCCATAGCTGTGAACTGTGTCTGTTGAGTATCTGAGCTTTATCTCCGTTTATTTCGTGCATCCATTAACAAGGTCTGCACTAAGGTAACTGCTTCTTCATTTTATACCATTTTGGATTACCAGCAGTTTCCTACCAATGCTGTAATGGGAGAACCTGAAACATCTCTACCAATGTCCATGGGTACCTCAAAACACATCCTTTCCTCCAAAAATCTTCCTTTTTTGTCTCTGTCTTCTGTAATGATTATCACTGTCTACCAAGTAACTCAAGACCAAAACTGGGTCGACTATTTGAATTTTATTTTTAAATAAAGCAATGCGAAGGCAGTGAGGATTTTAAGCACAGAATTAAACCAGTCTGATTGCAGTATGGATCATAGGAGGGCAAGAGTGGAAAGAGAAAGCCAGTGAAAAAGCTACTAGAATCTAGAGATGATAAAAGAATGGATGAGAGCATTAATGGTAGAACTTAAGAAAAGATAGATTCAAGAGAGAGTCTATAGAGAAGATGTGATGAAATGTTCTGAATGTTCTGGATGTTCTAGATGTTACGAGAGAGAGTGTGATGTGTGATGTGGATGATTCTCAGATTTCTGGCTTGCACAGCTAAAAGAGAGCAAGTAAAAATATTCCAATAAGAAAACCATGAAAATGGGTTTCCCAGGTGGTGCACTGGTAAAGAATCTGCCTGCCAATGCAGGGGACACAAGAGATGTGGATTCAATCCCTGGGTCGGGATGGTCTCCTGGAGTAGGAAATGGCAACCCACTCCAGTATTCTTGACTGGAAAGTTCCATGGACAGAGCCTGGAGGGCTACAATCCATAGGGTCACAAAGAGTCAGGCACGACTGAGCATACAAGAGCAACAGAATCATGAAAATAGGGGAAAAGTAGTAGGTGGGTATGTGTGTGTATGTTAGTCACTCAATCATGTCCACCTTGTGATCCCATTGACTGTGGCCATGAGAGTATCAAGGATTCAATTTTGACATTCAATTCTGAGATATTTATGAGACACAGAAGTGAAAGTGTCAATTGTGCATGGCATATATTTAATTCTACATTTTAAAGAGTAAGTATGGACCAAAAATACAAATATGGGCTTCAACAACATATAGAAGGTACCCAAATCCATGAAAAAGAAAAGATTACTTCAGGAAGAGTTTAGGGAAAGAAGTGAATCCAAGATTTGACCAATGAGAACACCAACATTTAGAAATCCATTTTGAAAAGAGGAAGCAGAAAATTACTGCTCTTGCCTTCTGTTTCCATCTAACAAAACTTAACAATCCTTCAAGATCAACTCCTCTGTGAAGTCTTCAACACCACAAAGTAATCCCTTTCTCACTCGGACCTCTTTTAGCTGTCTGTTTATATTACTATCTCTAACATGCTATATTCAAATCATTTATTTAAGTGCATAAATACTATTTATTGCTTTCTTGAGAAATGCCTTGTTCTTCTTTGCATTCATAATATCTAATTTATTATCTAACACAAAGAGATCATGTATTAAAATATGAAAAATTAACAAAACATGGTGACCCTATTTCGACTAAGTTTTCAATATGAAAAAGAGTCAGAATAATAAGCACAACATAGTATAGTTAAATTTCTGAAATCATTTGATTGTTAATATAATGAATGAAACATAATAAGACTGTGTCCTTAATTTCCAGATAAATATATTTCTACTTTTGCTTCAAACAACAAGCTCCTTTTTTAATAAAAAGATCTATATAACCTCCAAAATGTATTTAAATACAGAAAAGGTAATGTTCATGCTCTTTGACAACATGAAATTTGATGTATCAGAATTTTTAATATGTGGTACATATTAAAAACTAATTCTAGTTAATAATACAAAATATAGTATTTTCAATCAGCACAAAGAAAGGACTAAAAATGTTAAGAATCTAAGAAAATTCTAACATGACATTAAACTATTCCCCAAAGTAACAAAAGATAACTCTGATGTTACAGAGTGCAATTAGTCTAGGACCAATTGATGCTAAAGAAGTCCTATTTTTGTTGTTCAAGCAAAAGCAAACATACAAGAAAGAAACCAGTACCTTTGCCAGTGGTGTTCTCCATTGTATACAGGTAATCCATGTAAAATGCCCCGAACCTTTGCATTCCAGCTATCTCAGTGTATGTCTCCTGCCAACAAAGCAAAGCGAACAGAACACACATTGTATAGCACAGACTACTGGGTTAAAAACCTGACAGGTCAAGAATCAGACATACATCCTTATGGAGAATATGTACCAACTCAAAAGATCACCAAAACAGAAAGAAGAACAGAGGTTACCCAAAGAATTTACTTCTAAAAAAGGCAGTATTTACCTCTCCTGTAGACCACACAAAAGGACATCTATAATACTACTAGATAATTTCACCACTTAGTCAAAAATGTCTGGTTAATGAATACCTACCATGGAGTAGGGCAGTGTGGTCTTAACCTTTATCACCATCACAAAACTGTCTAATATATACTCTCAAATAGAGTCAATCATTAATATTTCAGCACACTTATATGAAACAGTTCAAACACTAAAAAATACTAAAATATCTTTAAATGTATGTTGATTATGCAGGTCAAAATTAAATTCTTTACTTTCAACTATAAAATTAAGTCTAGAAGCAGTGTAAATCACTAAGTCTATTACACTAATTTTTGGTACATTTTTTAAATTTTAAATTTATTCCATAAAAAGTACATTAATATAATCTTATATGAAAAATTCAAATAAGACTAAGACAAACAGTAAAATGTGAAATTATTCACATCTTTTCATTAATTCCATACTTCAAAAGTAACTGAAATGAAAAGAAATAATTCTACATCTTTCTGCCATGACTATTTTAACAGTACGGAATGGATAAATAAACTAATAGATACAGAAGCTGTATAAATATATTCTAGATGTTTGAATGAACAATTAGCATTCAGAATAGAATAGATTACTGGGAAAGAAACATGGCAAGCACAAGTATTCCACCCCAGCACAACCTAGAATTCAGCTCAAAAATACATGCTCTGACCTTATGAGTAGCTGCATCCAAGATAAATTCTGCACGAGTACCATTATTTTCTGGGCTTCGGTAATCAAACAATGAATTTGTGAGGTATGTCAAACCTTTTATACTCAAATTTTCACCACAAAGGAAGAAACAGGCTTCCTGGAAATAAATGCAAAATTTTTGAACAGGAGGAAAACTGTTAGAGAAAATAAAACGTTGGTTTTGTAACACCAATTCAGTAGTCAACAGAAATTATTACAACTTGAAGTCCTATAAAAAGACAAGGAATGCTGTCTTCATTTTCACTGCCTATTTTGGCAAAGAACATTTTAACAAACCAAAGAGGAACTCCAAGTAGCTGCCATAAACAAGAAAGAAGAAACATTTATGAATTGGAAAGAATTTGGAACTACTGTCCAGGTGTTAAGTACTACCAACTTTCTCAATTCCCCTGAGCTCTATAATTTCTTACAGGGGAAAACAGTAAAGTTCCTCTCTGAAGCCAAAGATATATGCAGTCTCACAGATTTTTTTGGTATAGTTAAACACTTCAATAAGCACCTCATTATCCCTGCATTCTATCCAAAAAAAAAAAAAATGGAGAAACAGGGAGATTTTGACTTACGGTTTCACGTCTATTGATATTCTCTTCAAAATCTTTAACGCCCATAATTCCTTTAAGGCATATGGCTCTGCAACCTACAAAACCAATCTGGCAATCAAAGAAAGGCTCTCCCATCATAAGGGCCTATAGAAGGAAAAGAAGGATTATGAATTTGGATTTCAACAAAAATGTTACAGGCTTTCCTTGTAGAATTTCTAAATCAGCTGAGACATCTTTAGGATTATGACCTTTCCAAATTTATTCTCCTCAGATTACAAACCCTATTAAAAAAGAAGCATCTAATTTGTCTCTGTATCCTGAAACCTTTGTATCCTCAATGACTGGCACTGGAAGAACATTACATACAAGTCAAACGAAAGAACGAAAGAATAAGCTAATGTTGCATATTCCAGTAAAATCTTCAGTAAAGAATATTTTTTTCAGTCAATACTACTGAACCCCAAAATAGAAATACAAAGCTATAATTTTAAATATATAATGTTAAAAAAATAAATAAATATATAATTTATGACTTAAAAAACCCTGTATTTATTAAATATTAACCTTAAAGACCATTCCAAAGATTTCTGAAAGTACATTCAATGTTGATGGATTACCTCAACTGTAGTTCCTTCTTGTTCCCAACACAATACTTCTTTAGATTTTACTTTTTGAGGGCTGTAGTAACTACTCTCGGCTTGCATTTCAGTAAGCTATGAAACAATATAAGAATATTAAGTAAGTCAAATTAGTATTAAATGGCAATAAACTGTCATTATTATGATGAATTGATGGAAACAAGGCCAATTTTAAGATTCGGGAAATTTAATTATTAAGCAGGAAAACAGGTGCAACAAAAACAGCTGTAACAGATTATCCATGGTATAAAGAAAGGTTGAAATGCTAGTCTAGTAAGATCATACAGAGAATATAAATACTTTACTTTTATTTAACTCCTTTTTGTTAATAATATTGCTTAAAAAGGCAAAAGCTATGTAGCTATAATAGTTCCATACTCATAAAATGGTTCATATATTCTGCGAAAAATTTATGTGTATTTTAAACTCATTCTATCTTTACTAATTTATTGAATCAGCTTTAGTTCAATCATTTCTAAGATTTCTACCAATCTGCACTTTTAAAGAAAGCTGTGAAGAAACACAGATTCAACAAAACTTTTTTAGTTCTAAGAGAGAAACAGATCCAAGCGCTTTACTTTCAAAGTATGTAATCTCATGGTATGTGCCACAGACTCATTCAAGCATGCAAATACTTACTGAGCGTCTGCTCCATAACAAGGATTAACCTAGATGCTAACAAAACTATATATATATATATATATATGTATATATATATATATATGTATGTATATGCACGCTCACTTAGCTGAAACTCACGGCATATTATTTCTACATACTCAAAAATTACATAATTGAAATTATTATTAAAAGAAACTTTCTAAATGCCATGTGGTACCCTGCTTTGGATCATGTTACAAAAAAAGTCATGAAATTAAAGTCTGTAACTTAAGGGTAATGCACCAACACAGGCTTCCTAGTTTTGACAAATGTACTGTGATAGTGTCAGATATTAATAATACAGAAAACTGGGTAAGAAATGTATGTGAACTCTCTGTACTAAGCACCTTTGAATTTTCCTATATATATAAAATTATTCCAAAATAAAGATGTTACTTAAAAAAACAAAGGTATTCTGCTCATGTTTACTAATAATTCATGCTTACTAATGATTAATAAAGTCACCTTTATTCTTATGAAATGGATATATTCTTTGAACTTAAATGCAAAATCAAAGATAACATTTTTAAAAATTTACGTTTATGTCATATCGAACTTACTGAACTGAAAAGCCACAATTCTAAACATGATAACCTCTTGATAACCTTAGGAATCAAAAAATTATTCTCAAATTTTACAACAATAAGTTTTTACATAAGGCTTTATTTCTTGGATGCTCCTAGAAGTGGTATACACAATGCTGCCGTTTCAAAGTACAGTTCTATAATCTAAAATGCTTAAGTAAAATTGAATATTTTAGTTGATTGTCCTTCAGCTGTCTACAGTTATTGTAGCAAAAAAGCAATTAATTGATTAAAAGGACGCAAACATTACAAGAACAATTTTCAACATTACTTTTTAAATGCTACGTTTAATTTGGCATGATTTTTGTTGGATTGATATCAACTGTTCAGAATGCTAATGCAGAAACATGACCTTATTTTCTGACCAAACTATGAACCACAAATTAATTCCATACATTCTTCAAACCCAAGCTGAACAATGAATTCTAATGTTTTCCTCCTAAATATCAACATATTTCCCTTAGAGAAACAAAAGTGCTTTAAATTTAAGATATATTGACTAATAACAAATAACACCCAAAAAGTCTATAAAAGTTTTGTATATAAAATGCCTATTCTGACTGACTCAATTTAATACAATTCTTCTCATTAGTGAAGTTAATAGAAACATTACTAGAATAATTTCAAATTTAAAAGTAAACATATAAAAGTCACCAGAAAAGACAGTACTTTACTAGCAATCCTTGGCTTCACTCATAAACTTAAAATAAAAATAATTGCACTTGGATCATTTAAAACTGGCAAGACATCTAGCAACAATTTGCAAAAGTTGTTTTTTTGTTATATTTTTAAAGAGTTTGTTCTATCATTTTTATTTTTTTCAGATTGGCCCATATCTCTTTAATTTAAACAAAGCTGAATCAGTAAATTTCAGATGCAAAATTTGTTTCATAAAATTCAGAAATAATAAACAATAGTGTTAAAATAGTAGAGGTAACATTTACATTATTTATCATTTCTTTCCCAAACTATCCCCCTTCAAAAAAAAAAAAAAATCTTTTAAATTAATCAAGCCATGACGAAACTTCTGTTGAAACTTATTCTCTACATTTTTGAGCTTTGTCAAATGAGAAAATATGGAATAGCTTTAATTAGAAAAATCTTCAAACACGACTTATTTTAAAGTATTTTTAATCTACCATCTGCTAGAGTTATAAATTATACAGCTTTACTACTAATTGAAAACGCGTATTTCAAGCAGTTAAACAATCTAAGGTAAATTGAAAACATCAGAGCAGAAATGATTTTTCATTGCTATATTTCCAGTATCTAACAGTTGTCTGGAACAGTATGTGTAATACTACTTCTACAGCCTAGACACATAAGTTTATCTTTTTCAGAAAAGTGCATCCATAGAAAAAAAAAATCCACAAATAAAATCAAAGAAAAATAATCTAAAAGAGCATCCAAAAATTTAGAAAAATGCTGTTAGATAAGCAGATGGGTAGATGGATAGATGCTGCTGCTGCTGCTGCTGCTGCTAAGATGACTATGTACCGATGCTGATGAACTAGATAATTTCCAAGAGCTCGAGATACTAGTCTTTTTTTAAGTTACTACTTACTAAGTCTTGTGTACTATCAAAAAAGAATAGCCACTATTTTCTGAAAAGACTAGTATTCCTTCATCTGTCTAATGGACATTTAAGTTGTTTCCATTTTTATGCCATTGTAAACAGTGCTTTTATGAAGATTCATGTACATCTACTTGTTTGAGTTCAAACAAAGATTTTTCTTATTAAAACTATTCCATATTTTCTAATTTGACAAAAGTTAAAAAGAACTCAATTCTTTTTACTATATAGCTAGGAGTATAATTGTTTGGTCATTGATCATTCTTCATTTAACCTTTTGAGGAACTGCCAATTTTCCACAGTGACTGCACCATGTTACATTTCCACCAGTCTTCCCATTTGTTCTAAATTAACAGAAATAGTATGGACCTAACAGAAGCAGAAGATATTAAGAAGAGCTGGCAAGAATACACAGAAGAGCTGTACAAAAAAGATCTTCACAACCCAGATAATCACGATGGTGTGATCACTGACCTAGAGCCAGACATCCTGGAATGTGACATCAAGTGGGCCTTAGAAAGCATCACTACAAACAAAGCTAGTGGAGGTGATGGAATTCCAGTTGAGCTATTCCAAATCCTGAAAGATGATGCTGTGAAACTGCTGCACTCAATATGCCAGCAAATTTGGAAAACTCAGCAGTGGCCACAGGACTGGAAAAGGTCAGTTTTCATTCCAATCCCAAAGAAAGGCAATGCCAAAGAATGCTCAAACTACCGCACAGTTGCACTCATCTCACACGCTAGTAACGTAATGCTCAAAATTCTCCAAGCCAGGCTTCAGCAATATGTGAACGGTGAACTTCCTGATGTTCAAGCTGGTTTTAGAACAGGCAGAGGAACCAGAGATCAAATTGCCAACATCTGCTGGATCATGGAAAAAGCAAGAGAGTTCCAGAAAAACATCTATTTCTGCTTTATTGACTATGCCAAAGCCTTTGACTGTGTGGATCACAATAAACTGTGGAAAATTCTGAAAGAGATGGGAATACCAGACCACCTGATCTGCCTCTTGAGAAATTTGTATGCAGGTCAGGAAGCAACAGTTAGAACTGGACATGGAGCAACAGACTGGTTCCAAATAGGAAAAGGAGTTCGTCAAGGCTGTATATTGTCACCCTGCTTATTTAACTTACATGCAGAGTACATCATGAGAAACGCTGGACTGGAAGAAACACAAGCTGGAATCAAGATTGCCGGGAGAAATATCAATAACCTCAGATATGCAGATGACACCACCCTTATGGCAGAAAGTGAAGAGGAACTCAAAAGCCTCTTGATGAAAGTGAAAGTGGACAGTGAAAAAGTTGGCTTAAAGCTCAACATTCAGAAAACGAAGACCATGGCATCTGGTCCCATCACTTCATGGGAAATAGATGGGGAAACAGTGGAAACAGTGTCAGACTTTATTTTTCTGGGCTCCAAAATCACTACAGATGGTGACTGCAGCCATGAAATTAAAAGACGCTTACTCCTTGGAGGGAAAGTTATGACCCACCTAGATAGCATATTCAAAAACAGAGACATTACTTTGCCAACAAAGGTTCGTCTAGTCAAGGCTATGGTTTTTCCCGTGGTCATGTATGGATGTGAGAGTTGGACTGGGAAGAAGGCTGAGTGCCGAAGAATGGATGCTTTTGAACTGTGGTGTTGGAGAAGACTCTTGAGAGTCCCTTGGACTGCGAGGAGATCCAACCAGTCCATTCTGAAGGAGATCAGCCCTGGGATTTCTTTGGAAGGAATGATGCTAAAGCTGAAAGTCCAGTACTTTGGCCACCTCATGCGAAGAGTTGACTCGTTGGAAAAGACTCTGATGCTGGGAGGGATTCGGGCCAAGAGGAGAAGGGGACGACAGAGGATGAGATGGCTGGATGGCATCACTGACTCGATGGACGTCAGTCTGGGTGAACTCCGGGAGGTGGTGATGGACAGGGAGGCCCGGCGTGCTGCGATTCATGGGGTCGCAAAGTCGGACATGACTGAGCGACTGACCTGATGTGATGATTCCAGCAGTGTCAAATCACTGTTCTGGTCAAATCACCAATAATTCCCACATGGACAAATCTAATGAATTCATTCTCACAGATTACTTACTCAGCCCATTATAAAACATTTATAAGACTTAGCTTCCAGACGGGCACTGTATTGGTTTTCCATCTACATCACTAGTCACTAATTTTCCAAATCCCTCACTGACTAGTCAAAAGCCAAACTCCTGAAATTCATCACAAGCTTAACCCTCTTATGTGCATATGTTCGGTGGTTTGCAACTCTGTGGGACCCTATGGACTGGAACCCACTAAGCACCTCTGTCCATGGGATTTTAAAGGCAAGAATACTGGAGCGGGTTGCTATTTCTTCCTCCAGGGGATCTTCCCAACCCAGGGATCAAACTCCTGTCTTCTGTGTCTCCTGCATTTGGCAAGTGGATTCTTTACCACTGAGCCACCTGGGTAGCCAATCCTCTCACAGTACTCTTCAGGTCAGAAAATGTGAACTCAACCCTTCCAGTAGCTCAGGAGTCATCCTTGGATCCTCTATTTCCTTTACATCAGCCAATAAAATCTAACAGGAAGTCCTGCATTCTTGACCTTCCAAACAATTGAAATCCAAAATTCAATTACTTTTCACACTTTCACCTGCTATCACCCTAGTCCAAGACATCATCATCATAATCTCTTGTTTGAAAATTGCAATCCTCTCTGATCTCCTTACTGCTGCTTTTGCCCCCTTATAACGTATTCTCAACACAGAGATGTAATTCAGATTTTCCTAGAATTACTATGCTAAAAATTGTCCAAAACCTTATCTCATCCAAGGTTAATGACAAAGTCCCTAAAGTGACCTACAAGGCTGGACAATTTATGGGCCTCCCCCAAGGCCATAACTTCTTTGACACGATTTTGTACTATTTACATGTTAACTCACTGTGCTCTGGCCCCACTGGCCTCCTTGCTGTTCCCTGAAATTTGGGGGCCTCTGTATTTGCTATTCCTAGAATATTCATTCTTGTGTGTCTGCAAAGCTTCCTTTTTCGCAATTCTATACTAAATACACACTTCCCCTTAAGGCTTTCCCTGATCATTCTATTTATTTATTTACTTACTGAAGTATAGTTGATTTACAATGCTGTGTTAATCTCTCATGTACAGCAAAGTGAGTCAGTTACACATATACACACATGTATTCTTTTCAGACGCTATTCCCATATAGGTCATTAAGAGTCCTGAACAGTTTCCAGTGCTACACAGTAGGATCTCATTAGTTTATCTGTTTTGTAAGTAATAGTGCATGGGCTTCCCTGGTGACTCAGACGGTGAAGAATCCACCTGTAATGTAGAAGACCTGGGTTGGGAAGATGCCCTGGAGGAGGACATGGCTACTCACTCCAGCATTCTTGACAGGAGAATCCCCATGGACAGAGGAGCCTGGTGGGCTACTGTCCACGGAGTCACAAAAAGTCAGACATGACTAAGCACACAGTGTTTATGTCAATCCCAATTTCCCAATTTATCCCTTCCTTACTCTTCCCCCCTTGGTAACCACAAGTTTGTTTTTTGAACATTTTGAGTCAATCTCTGTGTTGTAAATATGTTCATTTGTACCACTTTTTAAGATTTCACACATAAGCAATATCACAATATTGTTCTGTCTGACTTACATCATTCAGTATGAAACCTGATCACCTTCTTATAAACTACACAATTTCCTCCCATTTAGTGGAAGCATTCACTATTACTCTTTCCTTCTATTTTTTTCTACATAACCCTCATCATCAAGGGGAATATTATATATATATTATTTGTTTTCACTAACAATTTAAATTTTAAGGCAGAGGGATTTACATCTAATCTGTTCACTGTGAATCTCCAGAGCCAAAACAATGCCTGGTACGTAGATGGCATTAATGTAAGTTTGTTGAATGAATTAGATACTCTTCAGGAACACTGTATGTGTGATACTAAAAAGGCCCATCTAGTCAAGGCTGTGGTTTTTCCAGTGGTCATGTTTGGATGTGAGACTTGGACTATATAAAGAAAGCTGAGTGCTGAAGAACTGATGCTTTTGAACTGTGGTGTTGGAGAAGACTCTTGAGAGTCCCTTGGACTGCAAAGAGATCCAACCAGTCCATCCTAAAGAAGATCAGTCCTGGGTATTCATTGGAAGGACTGATGTTGAAGCTGAAACTCCAATACTTTGGACACCTGATGCGGAGAGCTGACTCATTTGAAAAGACCCTGGGAAAGATTGAGGACAGCAAGATCTAGATAATTTTAAAAAAGGACTCTTTTAAAGGGAAAAAGAGAGCTGAGCAAAGAGAGAAACTATATAAACAACTCTATATATATTTCTAGAAAATGGTACAAATGAATCTATCTGCAGGGCAGAAACAGAGATGCAGACATGGAGAACAGATGTGGACATGGGGGGATGGGGAAGGTAAGGGTAGGGCAAATTGAGAGTAGCACTAACATATATACATATATAGGGACTTCACTGTAGCTCAGATGGTAAAGGATCTGCTGCAATGCAGGAGACCTGGGTTCAATCCCTCGGTCGGAAAGATCCCCTAGAGAAGGAAATGGCAACCAACTTCAGTATTCTTGCCTGGAGAATCCCATGGACAGAGCAGGCTGGTGGGCTACAGTCTATGGGGTAGCAAAGAGTCGGACACAACTAAGCGATTAACACACATACGTGCATAAAACAGGTAGCTAGTGGGAAGCTGCAATATATCACGGTGAGTTCAGCTCAATGCTCTGTGCTAACCGAGAGGGGTGGAATTAAAGGAGTGGAGGAAGGCTTAAGAGGGAGGGCATATTTATATACATATAGCTGATTTCACCTTTTTGTATAGCAGAAACACAACACTGTAAAGCAATTATATTCCAACAATTCAAAAAATGTAAAACAAGAAAAAAAATTGCAATGAAAGACAACACAGAGATGAAATAGTACCTGGAGGGATACATGAAGTATTGGGAGATTTTCTCATGTGCATTTCTTTTTTAATGGAAACACTATGACATCTTTGTATGCCAAATGAAATATTCATAGGCAAAGAAAAACTTTCTTTAACGCTATTAAAAAAGCAAAGTGGAGAGGGCCTTAAGACGACAAAAAGAGACCAAAGTTCAGAGATTTCAGATGAGGGGACATGTAATTTTATGAAGTAAGGATAGTTAGACTCCATCTCACATCTACTAAATGTAAAATAAGCTAGATTCTTACTAGAAGTCAAAATTTAAGCATTAAAGTTGAGAGATAAACATTAAAAAAAAAAAAAAGGAAACCTACTTTGAAAGTCACAGTTGCCTTTGTACAATAAAATCCTATAGAAACAATAGGATCTTTCAAAGTCTGTGTTTTTTGTTGATGTGTAGTTGATGTAGGATCATTCCCAAGGTAGTTTTCCTCAGCATCGTCATAATTCACAATGGCAGGGACAAATGACCAGGCCCATGATACCCATCCCTGTGGCTGGTCGTCCTCTTGCTGTGAATACAGCTCTTGGCCTTTGTACTGAGCAGGATACTGCATATCTATTCGTGTTTCATCTTCAGCACCTATCAAAGTAAAGTCATATTAAATAAATCAAGAGAATTAAAACAAAAGAACAATTAGGAATTTAAATTATATAAAAATGTTTCTCACATGTGATTCTTTCTACATATAAAGCATGAACAAATCATATACTGGTTATTATTATTTGAAACCAATAATTTAGCATTACCACTTTCAAGTTTCTATACATTATACTGGATCAATCTCCTTTAATACTACACAGTATTATACGGTGAGTAATTTATTATATACTTTTGATAAATTTTGATAAATACAAAGAATAAATTCACTCTTTAGGGCTTCATTCATTAATTTAAACAACAACAACATAAAACTTACCTCCCAAAAATAAAGCTAAGGTGCTAAAAAAATGACTGTTTTCAGAAACATCACAAAAATGAAAGAAGAGTTCTTGATTTCCTGATACACCCAAAAGAGAAAGAGAATGGCAAGTGTTCCTAGGCAGAATGTCTCCTCTTCCAAAAAAAGGATTATCCCAAGGATGAAAGTAAATGTTATGATGAAATTATTCTTAATATGATATTAAGAAAATACAAATTAATTATTTTCTTATTAGTGAATAACAGGCCACCTCAAGCGAAGAGTTGACTCATTGGAAAAGACTCTGATGCTGGGAGGGATTGGGGGCAGGAGGAGAAGGGGACGACAGAAGATGAGATGGCTGGATGGCATCACTGACTTGATGGACGTGAGTTTGAGTGAACTCAGGGAGATGGTGATGGACAGGGAGGCCTGGTGTGCTGCGATTCATGGGGTCGCAAAGAGTTGGACACGACTGAGTGACTGAACTGAACTGAACTTAACTGAGAGCCAGTCATCCTGGAATGTGAAGTCAAGTGGGGCTTAGGAAGCATCACTACAAACAAAGCTAGTGGATATGATGAAATTCCAGTTGAGCTATTTCAAGTCCTAAAAGATGATGCTGTGAAAGTGTTGCATTCAATATGTCAACAAATTTGGAAAACTCAGCAGTGGCCACGGGACTAGAAAATATCAGTTTTCATTGCAATCCCAAAGAAAGACAAGGCCAAAGAATGTTCAAACTACCACACAATTGCACTAATCTCACATGCCAGCAAAGTAATGCTCAAAATTCTCCAAGCCAGGCTCAACAGAGGTGAACTGTGAACTTCCAGATATTTAAGCTAGATTCAGAAAAGGCAGTGGAACCAGAGACAAAACTGCTAATATCCACTGGGATCATCAAAAAAAAGAGTTCCAGAAAAACAACCACTTCTGCTTTACTGACTATACCAAAGGCTTTGTGTGGATCACAACAAACTGTGGAAAATTCTTCAAGAGATGGGAATACCAGACCACCTGACCTGCCTCCTGAGAAACCCGTTTGCAGGTCAAGAAGCTGCAGTTAGAACTGGACATGGAACAACAGACTGGTTCCAAATTGGGAAAGGAGGATGTCAAGGCTGTGTATTTTCACCCTGCTTATTCAACTTATATGCAGAATACATCATGTGAAATGCTGGGCTGGAAGAAGCACAAGCTGGAATCAAAACTGTCAGGAAAAATATCAATAACCTCAGATATGCAGATGACACCACCATTACGGCAGAAAGCGAAGAGGAACTAAAGAGGACCTTGATGAGAGTGAAAGAGGAGAGTGAAAAAGTTGGTTTAAAACACAACATTCAAAAAACGAAGATCATGGCATCTGGTCCCATCACTTCATGGGAAATAGAAGGGGAAACAGCGGAAACAATGAGAGATTTTATTTTGGGGGGCTCCAAAATCACTGCAGATGGTGACTGCAGCCATGAAATTAAAAGACGCTTGCTCCTTGGAAGAAAAGCTATGACCAACCTAGACACCATATTAAAAAGCAGAGACATTACTTTGCTGACAGTGGTCCCTGTATTCAGAGCTATGGTTTTTCCACTAGTGATGTATGAATGTGAGAGTTGGACCATAAAGAAGGCCGAAAGTCAAAGTATTGATGCTTTTGAACTGTGGTACTGAAGAAGACTCTTGAGAGTCCATTGGACTGCAAAGAGATCAAACCAGTCCAACCTAAAGGAAATCAGTCCTGAATATTCATTGGAAGGACTGATGCTGAAGGTCCAATACTTTGGTCACCTGGTGCAAAGAACCCATTCGTTGGAAAAGACTCTGATGCTGGGAAAGATTGAGGGCAGGAGAAGGGGGCAACAGGGGATGAGATGGTTGTTGAGGTTTATGACTGTATTGCTTTTAACAAAAGCAACCTAAATCTGTTCTATAGTATTAGGTTAGGCCATGAACCACACTTCCTTTTAGGCTCATACTACTAAAAATAATCTCTAGGTGATGGTCTCTCATGGGCTTAAGTGAAACACAGAATAACAGTTTTTTCCTTCACTTAGTTTGTATTAGTTCTCTGTTTTCAAAATGTTATTGAATCTAACATCATTAAGTTGGATGGTATCACTGACTCAATGGATATGAGTCTGAGCATGCTCCAAGAGTTGGTGATGGACAGGGAAACCTGGTGCTTTGCTGAAGTCCAGGGGGTCACAAAGAGTTGGACACAACTGAGCAACTGAACTGAACTAGTGAATAACATCTTTCTTATTCTACAGATGAAAAAATCATAGCAAAGAACTTTTATTTGGTTATAAATGGGCAAACTAAGGATTTAAATTCCAACTACTGTAACTTATTCTACCTTTTTAAAGATAAAATCCATCAAGGTTCTTTAACATTATTCCAACAATACAAACAAAAGAGGCAGATCATCATGGAATTTAGGGGAGAAATTATTTTTATACAAATTCATGGTATAAGCAGCCACCAGCAGATTCACTCATCTACTCTTCACTGATAAATCTATATATATACATACTCAATTAAACATCATCCTCATTCAGATTCACTTCTAGGTTTTCTGGAAAGAAAAACTTAACTTTTTTAATCCTCATGACGAGATTTTTGGAATATCATAGACTTTTAACACATGGCTATAGACACCAGTCCATTCTGAAGGAGATCAGCCCTGGGATTTCTTTGGAAGGAATGATGCTAAAGCTGAAACTCCAATACTCTGGCCACCTCATGCAAAGAGTTGACTCATTGGAAAAGACTCTGATGCTGGGAGGGATTGGGGGCAAGAGGAGAAGGGGACAACAGAGGATGAGAGGGCTGGATGGCATCACCGACTCGATGGACGTGAGTCTGAGTGAACTCCGGGAACTGGTGATGGACAGGGAGGCCTGGCGTGCTGCAATTCATGGGGTCGCAGAGAGTCAGACATGACTGAGCGACTGAACTGAACTGATAGACCTCTTTCAGCTGGGACAAAACTTGATAAATAATAACTAGAGTACCTAAAATATAGTACCAAGAGACATTAGTCATTTTACTTCAACATAAATTAGAAAACTTGTAATTTCAGAAAATGTTTTATATCATCTTCATATCTTGCTATTTAACCATAAATACCATATAAATTTATACTGAGGAATAAATAAAGCTTATTATTAACTGTCCCTAATAAGATCTCAAATAGGGCATCATCACTGACTATCATCTTGGTAATAAAACAAAAAGTCAGGCCAGCTCAACCTAAGACCAGACTGGGTCCACAGAGCTGAACTCTGGACCTCTCTTATCAAAACCATTCAACAGAAGGAGTGTCCCACTGCTTGCTCTTCTGAAGCAAAAGAAACATCATTCAGAGAAGTCTAAGAAATCAGTCACTATAATTTACACTTATCATTAACTAATAATGAAGAGAGGTTTTTTATGAAAGATGCTTTTGAAGTTTCAAATCTTTGCTTACTCCTTTGTCAAAAGAATGAATTAGGACCTGGAGAAGAAAATTTCTTAAAATATTCTTTTCCTTTGAAATGGTGCATCTTAACATGGGACCCTTTGGCAGAATTCAGGAATTTCATAACTTTCAATGAAAAAATACATATTCAGTACTTAAATAAAATGAAGCATTCTTCTAATTATGAATGCAGGTAACAAATCACAGTTACATCACTAGTAAGTACCTTCAACTCTAAAACCTAAAGAAATCATAAATATATCAAATAACGTGAAGCCATCTCAAAACACTTTACACATGTCAGTACTTTGAAACTATAATAGGTATTAGACTTTCTGCTCTACTTCACTGTTCAACATGTTAATACTGAAGCACATATTGAAAAACAACAAAAAGACAAAATACAGGAAATAACAGTTTTCAGACACTGGACTTCAAGCAATGAAGGACAGTAAGTTCTGAGAGAGGAGAAACAACAGAAATGAGTTTGACTGGCCCAGCTTACTGTCTGGAATCGGTTTCTAAGCTACAATAAGAAAGAGGGAATCCAAGTAGAGCTCAGAATCTCACAGATGAGAAAACAGAGTACTGAGTGTAGGTACACTAAGGTGCCTAGAATTTGCAAAACAGATCACCCAACAAGAGGACCTGCTCAGAGAGAGCGAGCTCCTGAGCCCGCAGAGGGCCCCACTCCAGTCTTCACCTGAGTATTCATCAGATTCATATAAGGAAACTAAGGCCTTTAAAAGAACCACCAGAAAGGGGCAAAGAAAATACTCCCCAAGGCTTACAACTGGGAATAGTCTGTGTTCCTACCACCAAGAAAGAGAAAAGCTCTAATTCACAGAAAACCAGGTACAGTACTCAAAGGTGTAATTATCTCAGTAGTGGAATAAAATTGGGCTTAAGCTAATGGCTGCTAAAGGTTTTAGACCCCATCTAAAAACCTTTAAGGCAAGACAACTGAATTAAATTGCTTCCAAATAACTTAAAATGTTTTCTAGAATACAATATATCCAGCACCCAACAAAATAAAATTCACAATGTGTAGCATCCAATTATCAGATGTGCAAAGAAGCAGGAGGATATCACAATGAGGAAAACTAAAAGTCCACAGAAAAAGACCTGGTCTTTCATAGCATTAGTAACATATTTCACAGCATTAGTAAACAAAAACATTAAGACAGCTATCTGAATAAAATGATATTCAAAAAAAGCACATTATTTTTAATAATCCCAACTGAACCTCTAGAGATGAAAAATACAGTATCTGAGATGAAACATAAAGTAGATGGGATTAACAGCAGATTAGCTACAGAAGACTAGTTATCTTGAACAGAAATACAGACTATCAAAAGTGAAACCAGAAAATGAAAGGGAGAAGAAAAACATTATGAACAGAACATCAGAGAGCTCTGTGGAACTTCAAGCCGCACAATATATGTGTTATTCGAGTCCCCAAAGGAAGAGAAAGGGGAACTGAAAAAGATATTTGAAATAATGCCCCCAATTTTTCTAACTATATCTGAAAACTATAAACTCACAGACGAAAAAACCTTAAAGTACTCCAAGCACAAATAACATGAAAAAAGGACACGAAGACATTAAAATCAAGGTACTTAAAACTTTCCAAGAAAAGGTTCATTGGCTTTACCAGTTTGTCAAAAGAATCCATAACATGCACAATAGAAGGTTAAGAATTTCTGCTTTAGACAGCTGGGGAAAAAAAAACAATTCAGATGTGTTTGGAAGCAAGCAACCTTTTTCTTTACAAAAAAAAAAAAAGAGAGCAAACCTAATCATCTTCTTAGAACACATAAAGGAATAGACATAAAGTTTTAAAAACTGCATTCAATCAAAATTTAAAACTGCTCAAGAAACACCTATTCAAAAATGAATTAAGCAAGTCAGAGACCAGCAAAAATATATTCCCTAGGGGTATTTGACATGTATTGTCATTCTTGAATTCAAAATATATAAAGAACCATCCTTACACATAGCCAACTCACTTCGCTGGACAGCAGAAACTAACGTAACACTGTAAATCAACTATACTTGAATAAAAAAGATTAAGGAAAAAAGTCACCAATCAGTAAGGAAATTCAAAAAAGTTTTAAAAACAGGCAAATATTTAACAAATGGCACAAAGTCAGATATATTAATTGTCAAAAATCACAGAAAAAAAGTTCAAAATAAATGATCAGATCAGTCGTTCAGTCGTGTCCGACTCTTTGCGACCCCATGAATCACAGCACGCCAGGCCTCCCTGTCCATCACCAACTCCCAGAGTTCACTCAGACTCACGTCCATCGAGGGAGTGATGCCATCCAGCCATCTCATCCTCTGTCGTCCCCTTCTCCTCTTGGCCCGAATCCCTCCCAGCATCAGAGTCTTTTCCAATGAGTCAACTCTTAGCACGAGGTGGCCAAAGTACTGGACTTTCAGCTTTAGCATCATTCCTTCCAAAGAAATCCCAGGGCTGATCTCCTTTAGAATGGACTGGTTGGATCTCCTCGCAGTCCAAGGGACTCTCAACAGTCTTCTCCAACACCACAGTTCAAAAGCATCCATTCTTCGGCACTCAGCCTTCTTCCCAGTCCAACTCTCACATCCATACATGACCACGGGAAAAACCATAGCCTTGACTAGACGAACCTTTGTTGGCAAAGTAATGTCTCTGCTTTTGAATATGCTATCTAGGTGGGTCATAACTTCCCTTCCAAGGAGTAAGCATCTTTTAATTTCATGGCTGCAGTCACCATCTGTAGTGATTTTGGAGCCCAGAAAAATAAAGTCTGACACTGTTTCCACTGTTTCCCCATCTATTTCCCATGAAGTGATGGGACCAGATGTTCACTCTCCACTTTCACTTTCATCAAGAGGCTTTTTAGTTCCTCTTCACTTTCTGCCAGAAGGGTGGTGTCATCTGTATATCTGAGGTTATTGATATTTCTCCCGGCAATCTTGATTCCAGCTTGTGTTTCTTCCAGTCCAGCGTTTCTCATGATGTACTCTGCATGTAAGTTAAATAAGCAGGGTGACAATATACAGCCTTGACGAACTCCTTTTCCTATTTGGAACCAGTCTGTTGCTCCATGTCCAGTTCTAACTGTTGCTTCCTGACCTGCATACAAATTTCTCAAGAGGCAGATCAGGTGGTCTGGTATTCCCATCTCTTTCAGAATTTTCCACAATTTATTGTGATCCACACAGTCAAAGGCTTTGGCATAGTCAATAAAGCAGAAATAGATGGTTTTCTGGAACTCTCTTGCTTTTTCCATGATCCAGTGGATGTTGGCAATTTGATCTCTGGTTCCTCTGCCTTTTCTAAAACCAGCTTGAACATCAGGAAGTTCACAGTTCACATATTGCTGAAGCCTGGCTTGGAGAATTTTGAGCATTACGTTACTAGTGTGTGAGATGAGTGCAACTGTGCAGTAGTTTGAGCATTCTTTGGCATTGCCTTTCTTTGGGATTGGAATGAAAACTGACCTTTTCCAGTCCTGTGGCCCCTGCTGAGTTTTCCATATTTGCTGGCATATTTCACAGCATCATCTTTCAGGATTTGGAATAGCTCAACTGGAATTCCATCACCTCCACTAGCTTTGTTTGTAGTGATGCTTTCTAAGGCCCACTTGATGTCACATTCCAGGATGTCTGGCTCTAGGTCAGTGATCACACCATTGTGATTATCTGGGTCGTGAAGATCTTTTTTGTACAGTTCTTCTGTGTATTCTTGCCAGCTCTTCTTAATATCTTCTGCTTCTGTTAGGTCCATACCATTTCTGTCCTTTATCGAGCTCATCTTTGCATGAAATGTTCCTCAGGGAAGTGCAAATTAAAACCACAATGAGCAACCACAACATATACATCAGAATGGCAAAAAGTGAAAAAGGACTGACAACAGCAAATGTTGCCCAGGATGTGAAGCAATTAGCATACATTGCTGATGGGAATGTAAAGTGAAGTCAAAGTGAAGTGAAGTCGCTCAGTTGTGTCCGACTCTTTACGACCCCATGGACTGTAGCCTACCAGGCTCCGCCATCCATGGGACTTTCCAGGCAAGAGTACTGGAGTGGGTTGCCATTTCCTTCTCCGGGGATCTTCCTGACTCAGGGATCAAACCCGGGTCTCCCGCACTGCAGGCAGACACTTTACCCTCTGAGCCACCAGGGATGCGAATGTAAAATGGCACAATTACTTTGGCGGAAAAGCCTGGTAATTTATTTTTTAAAAAAGTATGTAATAATTCTTCTGTTAGGTATTAAACCAAGAAAAAGAATAGCTACATGTCTTCAAGAGACTTTCAGAAGAATGTTCAGGTCATCTTCACTTATGATAACCAAAATGGAAATAACTCAAGCATTCATCAACAGGGTAATGTCTAAATAAACTATGTTACATTCATATGGCATAGTCATTCAATGTACTTAGCAATAAAAAGGAAACAAACACTGATATATATAACAATACAGATGAACCCCCAAATACAATGCTTTCAGAGCAGTGAAAATACTATGAATGATACCATAATGATGGATACATTTGTGCAAACCCACAGAATATACATCAGCAAGACTGAACTTTAAACTACTGACTCTGGGTGATAATGATGTAGGTTCATCAGTTGTGATAAGTAGAGGGATGCTGATAATGGGGGAGGTTATGCATGTATGAGAACGGGGATATATGGGAAATCTCTGTACCTACCCTTCAATTTTGTTGCAAATCTAAAATTGCTCAAAAAATTAAGTCTTAAAAAGTTTTTAAAAATGAAAAGTAAAAAAACAATATTATGCTTGAGGAAAGAATCCTTTCACAGGAGAATTTATACTGTATGTTTTCTATTTACATGAAATTCCAGAATCAGCAAAAACTAATGCATGGCTTCTTTCTTTTTTAGAGATTCAGAACAGGGTTTTCTTAAGTGGAAGGGGGAGTGGGCAGACAGTTGGAGGAAGGGAAGTGACTGAATAGTGGCATGAGATAACTTTTTGAGATATTAATGACACATATTTTGATGAGTGTCCCATATCACACAGGCATACACATTTCTCAAAACTTCTTAAATAGCATACTTAAATTAACATTTATGTGTTTTACCTTATGAATTTAACCTTTAAAAAGAAAAAGAAAAAGAACTGTCAATAAACATAAACTTTAGATAGGGATATACTGTTGAAATCTAGTGGTGAAGTACATTGGTGTCCATAACTTAACCGTGAAATGCAGCAAAAACTGGTTGAATTGATGGAGAGAAAGTGATGTTAGATGAACAGATACATGATAAGCAAATGTGATAAATATTCACTGTAGAATCCAGATGATGAGTAGATCCTACACATCTACTCAACCACATAGTGGCTGTTGATTGTATAATACTTTCAACTTTCCATATATTAATATTTGAAATTTACCATAATAGCATGGTGGAAAAAATGAACTGACCAGCTTCTGTATGCTAGGTTTTGTTCAACTAGTTTTTGTTCTACCAGTTCTGTCATATAACCCTAGGAACAGAACTGCTGGATAATATAGTAACTCTATGTACAACTTTTTGACAAACCAGATTGTGTACCATTCCCACCATCTATGCTTAAAGGTTCCAATTTTCCCACATCCTTGACAACACTTATTATGAGTCGTTTTTAATTTTAACTACACTGGTTAGTAGCTATAAAGCACTCATTGTGGTTTTGACTTGTATTACCCTTCATGACTAATGATACTAAGCATATTTTCACATGCTTGTTGGCCACCTCGATATTCTTTCTGGAAACAGCTCTATAAAGACCTTTTGCCCACTTTTTAATGGGGTTATTTGTTCCCAAGTTTTAACTGCCCTTTAGCTAAAGGCTCTAACTATGAAAGTCAATCATCACCTTCTCCAAATTTTTCCTGAGACTCAGACCAACACAAGTCAAAGCCTACCACTCCTTTCACCATTTTTCTACTTCCAATCGTTAATACCTCTAATATTAATAAGTCAAATATCTGCCATCCACTTAACTGTTTAAGTGCTTAACTAACTGTTTACATGTCTGTCCACTCCAATGTACATTAAGATTTTAAGATTTTAAATCTGTCTCTGTACTTTCCCACATTTCTTTATCTCTGCATTCTCCTACATTCCCAGCAATAATGTCTTACATACAAATAGGCTTTAGTAAAGGTATAATGAACTGAATAAGTGAAATTAACCCACTAAGTATCTTTCAATGAAGTATATACTTCAATGAGTAATGCTCCAATTAATTAACTAGGTATCCTCTAAAACATACAGTTAATTAGGTGTAATTATAGTTTATTATAGACTATCCTGGTAGTTCAGTCAGTAAAGAATCTACCTGCATTGCAGGAGACCTGGGTTCGATCCTGGGTTAGGAAGAACCCTGGGAGGACATGGCAACCCACTCCAGTATTGTTGCCTGGAGAATCCCCATGGACAGAGGAGCATAAAGGGCTGCAGTCCATGGGGTCACAAAGAATCGGACACGACTGAGCAACTAAGCACAGCACACACAGTTAATTATAATTACATATGATAATTAAGTATAAATAACTTAGTTAAAATAACTCAGTGAGACTTTATAGAAAAATTATCAATATAGCTGGTCCTTCAACAACAAGGTAGTTAGGAGTACAAGATGAAAATCCAGGTATAACTTTATAGTCAACTCACTATCATATTTATAGTTCTGTATCTGAGGATTCAACCAACCATGGATCATGCAGTTTTACTGAAAAAAATTTGTGTGTAAGTGGATCTTACACAGTTCAAACCCATGTGTTCAAGGGTCAACTGTACTATAACTTACTAGGAAATCTTGAGGCTGGACTATCCTTTTGTATAATGTATATTCTGAACACTTATACCTACTAGAAATAGTCAAGTTATTTTAGCATGTAGGAAAAAAAAGAATAATATGCAAAATGTAGAAAAGAAAAAAATCAGTGTTAAGCAAATCATCCCATCATATTAGAATACTATAAAACATAATCTAATGTTGTAGCTTTTCAAGTTTCACAATGGTGAAAACATTTGTAAGAACAATAGTTATAAAAACTTTGTTGTATTTACCTGTAACATTTCCCAACATATCTTTATTGTGACAAGTAGAATCTTCTGTTTCTCCATCTTTAAAATTTCCTATTTCTCCATAGTAAAGAGCAATTCCAAGTTGCATTATACGGATAAACATAGGCAACTGCTGATCAGTGATAGAAAGTTTCAAACTCTCTACTAAGGTATGAATCTGTATTTTGAAGAAAACAAAAGCATCAACAAAAGTATACTCAGAATACTATTTAAACATAAGTACAGAAATGTTAAGCCTTAAAATGGAGTACCATAGGAAAAACAGTGATGTCTCAATGTTTCTAATACTTAAGCCAAAATGACAGCTCTAAAATCTTAGAAATTTAAACAAATTTTCCTATGATGATCACTAACTTTAGATAGAAGCAATGTTAATCCCAACTATCTAAGTGGAAATAGAAATGATCATGACAAGATACAGTCACAATGGATTTCAAAATTACTTTTCCAAAAATTTTTTGTTAACAAAGTACCCATCCTATAATATTAAGAGTATAATAGTACTCCAACAAAAACCATAAAGATCTCTGTCACAAATAAGAATAAAAGTTTCATAATGTCATTTTATAAGTCGTTAATCCACCCTTTCCAGCTTATTAACCAAAAAGAATGCATACATATCCTAAAAACATATGTTAAGTGAGTAAACTACTAACACTATAACTATGGAAGTATGCACCTGGTAAAATAATTGTCAGATATAGAAAACAAAGGGAAAATATGACCAGGAAAATTTCTGAAACAAACTTTAAAAGAATTAAACATGGTATAAAATTTACAACATGAATTAATTATAAGTAAGACTAATTACTATCAATAGGACACAAAGTCAACAATCGAAGTTCTCCTTATAGAACAATACATCAATAAAATATAAAGACAAGCTCAATATAATAATTTCCTGTTGCTACATAAACATGGAATAAAACCAATTAAGCCATAAAGTAAGTCTTTTGGAAGGTTTATTTTAACTAACTGGTATTTGAGTGTCTATGAAACTTGAAAAAGTAATGGCAATCAGCATTTCTTTAGGGACAAAGGCACAAAAAAACTGTACTTCAAGGGAAGCAAATTATATGGGAAAGTATAAAATACCATACTCAATTATGAGTACAGGTTTTAAAAACTGACAAAAATCATACACCAAATAAACTACAATGAGGTAAGAAAACTGAGGAAGGCTTATGCAGGTGTGCAATGCAGGCCTGCGAAGCTCTTCTTAAATCTGACATTTATCTGCCACATTCTTTTAAATACCATATGGCACCAATAGCACCAGTGATAGCTGTCTTAGCAAAATCAACCTCAATCCTGTATGCACATATGTATGCACTTAAAATCTTATACACATAAACATATATACCTTTAAAATATAAAAGATATTTTATACATTATACATATAAATATCTTTAAAATCAATAAAGCTAACCAACAATAGGAAAATTGACAAAGACCCTGAATGAATTTTTCAAAAAAAATAATGGCCACTGAACATATATTCAAATATCTAAGTTTGCTAATAATCAAATTAATATTAAATTGCATTATTTTTGCTAAACAAGTTGGCTTTTATATAAGTATGATCATATTTAAGGATAGTAGAGTATAACACAGGCATTCCCCTTAATGTTCATGAGCATATACACTGGTTAAACATTTCTGGAAGCAATTTTGTAGTTCAGATGACAGGCCTTAAAAGTTTAAACCCATTAATAAGATATTTGCAATTACAGAAATCATTCCTAAGGAATCAATCAGAGATGTGGTCAAAGATTTATGTGTAGACTTCCATTCCTCTGAAAAACTGTTAAGAAAAAGTAAATTTTCACTAACAAGGGGAAATGTTAAATAACACATCTGTATGCTCTGTATCTCGTAGATGATATAATCTCTAAAACATTTATTACTCACAAAAGATAGAAAATTACAAAAAGTCTACCCAAATACAAATAAATTCAAAAGTCACCTAATGAAACATATATGAGAACCTTTGACAAATAATTAGAGTGTCTCAAACATTTTTGGAAATTCCCTGTCTTTGAGATGATCAATGAGCTTAACCATGTCCATTTAAATACTTATTTCCTAGGACTAAGAGCACAAAAATGATGGTTCTAACTCAAAACACCAAATCTTATATCACAGTACTATTAATAAAAAACTGAAAATTTAATTTCAGTTAAGCATAAGTGGTACCACTCTCCTCTAATTTACCCACATCCTAAAATGTACAATTAAATCTGTATTAAAGATCAATAAAGAAATTTTTATATGGTAAGGCTTCCCCATATTCATTACTTGCTTTCAAAATATATCTTGAATTTACTCTTAACATTCCCCAACTTCACTGGTAGAGTCAAAGTCAAAGAAGGAATGTTTAAGTCCATTGTCCTGGGATAGGGACACAATTACTATTGAATCAACACTATTCCATGCTTATATTTGTCTAAGAAGCTATACCTGTGATGGATTCATTTTGATATTTGGCAAAACTAATACAATTATGTAAAGTTTAAAAATAAAATAAAATTAAAAAAAAAAATAAAACAGAAGGAAAGAGTAACAGAATTTAAAGAAAACAATGTGTCCTGTACAAAGTGTAAGGAAAAAAAGATACTCAAGAGTGAGCACCACCAAAGAAAAGTGGGTGGAATTCATGTATAAATTCAAAGCTACACAAAATGACATGTCTTATGTTTTAAAAGCACTATGTAAAAATAATAAATAATTTCTATAGCCACGCCAAAACAAGCACAGTGGTCAATACCAGTGTTCAGGCTTAGGACTGGCTTTTTCATTACAATACAAAAGCTTATAATTCAATAATAAAAATTTATTCCATGTGAAAACTTAGTTAACAAAATCACAAGTCACTGTGTAAATTCTTTTTCAAAGACAGATAAATAGGTAAGAGATAGAGAAAAAAAATTTTTTTTTGAGAAAATTTTTATGCAATAAAACAACACAAAATTTACCCTTAGAGAATAATGATACACACTAAAAATACTGGCCAATACCTGGAGAACAAATTTTCATGTGGATCAAAAGATATTACTGAAACATTCACATATTCTTAAGGTTTTAATCACATTTTGAAACCATAGACAGCTAAAATTCCCTAAACCAATAAACTAATAGATAAGCAAATTAAGTCTTATAAAGTTATCTAAGGAAAACAAGGGTCAGAAACTATTATCAGATGAAAAATTTATAAGGATTGAAATAAAGACTAATATTCAGTCCACCATCGGTATAAATAAACTTTTTGATATGATCTCCTCTATCTAATTGAAGAGAAAAACACTAACAATCAGCAGGAAAAACTAAAATGGAATCTAAGTCACAGGGAAAAAAAGCTGTCCCCAAAAAATCTTTATTAGAACACTAAATGGAAAAAAGTTATAATACATAACAAATAACATAAAAGTTATAATATGAACAAAACATTTTTACATTATATATTTGAGGTTAATTTCCTCATTGCTTTTTAACAATGATTAGTATGTATAACAATCAATAAACAAAGTAGAAACATGCAACTTGACTATTAGAAAAAGAAACACCTACTTTTATAACAGATGGCATCTTAGAATTTAGGTTATCATAAGTAAAATGCAGACGAGTTCTGAAGGAACACTTGTACAATAAAGGATCCTGGTAGAATTCTATTTTACCACTGGCATTTCGTTTATCAAGACAAACTGTACAGTCAGAAAAATTGATAACCTTTCTCAACACCAGATCAGTTGCTAAAAGAAAAAAGAGAAAAACATTTTAAGTAAAAAGTAAACTTAGAAGAAAAAAAAAAGGCAATTCTTTATTAGTATAACTAATAAAAATAATAGAAGAAATAAGATTAATAAAGCATTTAACTAGGACTGTCAGCACCTATGAATAGAACTTCACATTTAATGCATCACTGAAAGCTTCCAACAATATTATGAAATAGGCACAATAATCCCCATTTAATGTATGAAGAATCAAACAGAAGCCAAAGAAATGAAGCAGCTTGTCCCCAATTTGCTTGACTCCCAAATACAAATTTAAGACAAAGTTTATAAAAATTTATCTACATTTCACTATCTGCAATGGAATACTAAACAACAATAAAATTCTTGGAAAATCACATTATAAAAACATTTGAGTAATAGTCGCTTATTTAACATTTATTTCTCCACTGAAATACTGCTGTTCTCAAAGCTTGCATTCTTCAATATGGTAGCCACCATGAATACAGTATTATTTAAATTTACCTATGAATTAAAATTATATGGAAATAAAATTTCAGGTCCTTGGCTGCATTAGTCACATTGCATGTACTCAAAAGCCACATACAGTTAGTGGTTAGGGCACTGGACAGTAAAAAGTAAAACATTTCCATCATCATAGAAAATTCTAGTGGCCAACATGTTTTTAAATAATGACTAATGAGGAAATTACCAAATTACCAGTAACATTATAAAGTCTGTTTTCAAGGGAATAAAAATGGAAACAATTGCTGGTAGAGTATCAAACTAGAGAACAAAACCTTTAGAAAATTTATTCCTAACTAACAATAATTCCTTGGTAAATATCACGCTCAAATCTACCTAGTCAGTGATTTTAAGTTAGCAACTATCCATACACTATGGCCATGGCAATCTTCAAAACAATAAACTATATTTTAGTCCATTCTATTTCTGAGTACATCCTGGCAACCTCTAATTAATTCAGCATTTAATTTTGTTTTCTTCTTTTGGATTTAAGTTTTTAACATGTATAAAGAATATGTACATGTATGAAAATAGTAAGGTTTTATTAAGGAAATAAATTTTAAATTTTTTAGCTGAAAAAAATACAAACTTACCACATTATTTCATGTTATACAGTATATAAATGATTTAGTTACTATTATGTACATATACACAAATTAAAGAAATTATCAAAATAGGAAAGAAATTATCATAAGAAGAAATGAAAGAAACCCTCTAGTTGCTTTCTTCCCTCTCTTTATAATAATTATAATTCACTGAGTATTTGCTATTAGACACTACACTAAATCTTTTGCAGTCATTCTTTCTTATAATATTTATATGGCTCTGTTTAAAAGCTGTGGAATGAAGGCACAATAAGGGTAAATAATTTGTCTTGTCAGACAGTTTATAAAGAGCAGAGCCATAATTCAAACTCTGAAAACCTTACTCCAGAGCACATGTTCTTCTCCATTACGCTATAAAAATCACTTTATGCTAAAGTAATCATATTTCAAGGATATTCTAGAAAACATTTCTGTGAAAGTGAAAAGGATTAAGTTTTGAAAAATACTTTCCTAAACACTAATAAGAACTATCTTAAAAACATACAAAATGAATTCTACTTCTGGTATTTTTAGATAATGTGCTACAATCCAATCTATAAAATGAGAGTAATAATTATGCTGACCTAACAAGCACTGTAGAAAAAGACTCTGCATTAGTTTCAAAATGTGAATATTTGCATATCCTCCTAACAAACCCACTCCTAAGTACTATGTATGTCCTAAAGAAATGCTTACATGCATGGATAATGTTTTCAAGATTCATTCATGTTTTACCATACATGAAGACTTCATTCTTTCTTAACTACTCTGTTTTAATCCTTTAACTTCTGAAGTAGATACTGCTTCCCCTTTTAGAGGCATTGACAATATCTCAGAAACAAGCTTGGGTTTTTGCATATGCTCTTATTTATGCCTTACAACAGAGCTGTAATATCAGGATTATTTTTCATTTTTAAAATGTGAAGGCCAAACCCTAAAGAACACACTGCATTTCAGTTCTTCTAGTTCCTATTTTACGCCTTAACAAGGCAAGTTAGGAAACCCTGAGACTCAATTTCACTTTGCTTTCTTGTTACTAGGACTTAAATAAATGAATATACTACTAACAAATGAGAAAGGGTATGACTTTATGGAACTGTAATGAGAATCTGAGAAAATGAATTAAAATAATAATAACAGCAGCTCACTTTCTGAGCACTTACTATGTAACAAATACTTTTATGCTATGGTATGTATTTGAGGAAAATAAGAAACCACAAAGTAACTCACACAAGATCACACATCTCTATGAAGTTGGGAGAGTCAAGATTCAAACTCAGGTAGTCTAACTTTAGTGCCAGCGCCTTTAGCAATTATGTACAATAGCAAATCACAGATACAAGGCGTTCACAATAGTCTCCTTACTGTATTTTCAAAAAATACCCACTCCCTACACTATCAGAACATGTATCAAAGTGTTGTGACTTATTTAACTATTATGTCTTCTAGCAAAACAGCAGCACTTTTTTCACAGCTGTATTTTCAAGGCTTCTCAACATGCCTACCTTCCATGTTGAAAATATATAAAATAATAAAAAGTATTTGGTAGTTATTAAAAATATATTATTATTAAATAGTTATTTTAATATAAGCAGAAGGAAAATGCAGCACATAATAAAGGAGGCTTTGTGATTTTCCAAACACCCCAAATATGCTCTGCAGTATACAAATCTAAAACATACATCAGATACACAGTTTTGCCATTACTGAACTATGTAAAAGCAACACATTCCTTTTCCTCTTTCAAAAACATTCAAAATTTTAATTATTATTCAATTTTTATTCCTTCAACCCACTGTACTGTAAAATATGACATTAACATTTGAAACAAGCATGAGATAAGAATAAAAATTAAGAGTATTAGAAAACAAGTCAGATTTCTTAATCTGAAGGTCTAATAATCTCCTATAATTGTATGCTAAATTTAATATATGTACATTTTTTTCAGGATGAAGATATAAAGCTTTCAGTAGACTTAGCAAAGAGGCTGGTGGACCAAAAAAGGTTTAGAATCCAAGATAAATGTTTCAACAGAAGAAAAAGAAAAATGTCAACTAATCTTGACATTTACTCACCAGAAATATCCATGAATGCACGATCCCACAATTCACCTACTGTATAGCATTCTGCGGATGTGATGTTGACTGAAAGGACAATATCATCTTCAACATATTTTAGTATCAGATTATTTATAACAATATTTACATTATTTACAACTCGTCTGATCAGACTCTGTACATAGCCTATAAAATAAGGGGAAAAATATTCCAATTAAATGTTAAATCAATAATTATCCTTAAAATATTACTGAACTTAATGTACATGAACAATGAGAGTATCATTTTGCATCTTTTGCAAAGATGAAACCAACATTCAGATAGGGAAATAGGCTTGCCAAAGAGTTAGTAAGTACCAGATCCTTCTCAACAAACACCCCTGCAAAGAAGTTCTGTATCATGAAGTTTCATGTACTAGAGAAATCATAGAAGCCACACCTTTTTAACAACATAATACTAGGTCTCATTCAAAGGCCATGTAATCTACAAGTACGTTGATTTCTGCCCGTTTTATAAACATTTTCTCAAATGAAACAATGTTACTGTACACTGATTATACAATATATAAAAAGAAAAGCTTCTTTAAAGTTATTTTTTCAGCTACCATCGTCTCTTCCTACTTTTAAACAGCTATTAAAATACTCAAAAATTAAGGCTCGAGAAAGGAAGATAAAATGAATTTGACTACTTCGACTTAATATTGTATAATAGTGAAATGGGAAAGGGAGAATATGACTGAGGAAGAAAATACAAAAAGTACTAAAAGAAAGAAAGGGAAAGAACACAAAGATGAAGACAAAAGAGAAAAGTAGGGAAAGAAAGAGAATAGATAAAAGCGTAACAGGAATTCATAATATCAGAAGTTTTTCACATAATAAGCATATACAGATATATTACTGAGGAATTTAATAGAAAATATAAATAAAACTAAGCATGCTGCTGCTAAGTCGCTTCAGTCATGTCCGACTCTGTGCGACCCCACAGACTGCAGCCCTCTAGGCTCCTCTGTCCCTGGGATTCTCCAGGCAAGAACATTGGAGTGGGTTGCCATTTCCTTTTCCAATGCATGAAACTGAAAAGTGAAAGTGAAGTCGTTCAGTCATGCCCAACTCTTAGCGACCCCATGGACTGGAGCCTACCAGACTCCTCCGTCCATGGGATTTTCCAGGCAAGAGTACTGGAGTGGGGTGCCATTGCCTTCATAAATAGCATTTAAAAAGACAGAAGAAAAAGATTAAAAACTATTAAAATGTATTTTCCACTATAAAATCTACATAAAAACTAATTTAAAATTTAGCTATTTACTTAAATAACTATCTGCTTATATTCTTTAAACCACAAGTTTACTGGACAAAACAGAATCAACTTCTGTTAGCAGCTGACATTAACACCTACACTGAAGCCTGCTCCAAGTTAAAGTTATTCAACCATAACATGCTTGCAAAAACCAATTCCTTCACTCACTCCCAATGGATACAAATAGAAAAGAAATGTACAATGACTAAATTCAAGTTTTTCTCATATTAGCAGCTTTTAAAGTGCCAATTATCATATGCCATAAAATTAACACACAAAATATCAGTAAGATTAAGGTTTCAGATATTATCATACCAGGGAAGATAGATGCTAAAATGATACATAAATTAAGCTTCAAAAGTAAATTTTAAGTATCAAAATGCTCACCCTTAAAAAGTTTATTTCCCTCATGCTATCACTATTAAATACAGATGTTAAAAATAAACAGCTTCTGAGAAGTCAAGAAGCATGACTAATACTGATTTTCCTATTTCTGAAAACCTGTCATGAATAAAGAATTCATAAAAACCACTTAAGAGTTCATGAGTTTTTATTGTGGGGGGAGGAAGAAAAAGGAGGGAGGGGCAGTGACTCTCAGAAAACATACAATGCAAAATAATGACAGAAACATAATACTAAATGTACTGTAACTGATAGAAAAACTGATGGATTTTTCACCTACATTTCAATACCTTCTCTCAGTTTCCCATTATACAAGCTGAGATGAATAAGCCAATTCACCACAGTAAAATAACCAAATATTTAAAAAGAGGGCTTCCCTGATTGCTTAGATGGTTAAAAAACCCACCTGCAATGGTGGAGACCCAGGTTTGATCTCTGGGTCAGGAAGATCCCCTGTAGAAGGGAATGGCTACTACCCACTCCAGTATTCTTGCCTGGAAAATTCCATGAACAGAGGAGCCTGGTGGGCTACCGTCCATGGGGTCGCAATAGAGTCAGACACAACTTAGTGACTAAAAACAAAAAAGCTTGTTTTACAAACCAGTTTTACAAACAGAAAGTATTTGCCCTAACATGGTCACTAGGAAACCAACTTGCTCAAAAACAGAAATTCCATGGTTGATGACTTGGTTACAGTACCTAAAAACTTCCTGATCAAGTTTTTGGTGTAAAATTTAGCTGGGGTTACTGAAGCATCATATAGGCAACTTATGCTCAAATAATTAAAGGAAAAGTAAGTTCTCTGTAATGTTCTTGCCTTTTTTGGAAGGCTGAAATTATTTCAAAATAAAACTTTTTTAGAAGGTTACGAATAAGAATTCCTACTGGTAATACAATAGAGAAGTTCAATAATAATTTTTAAAAATCTATCAGCTTTGGTAAGTAAAAGATAACTTAGGGCAGCTACTGTAGGAGCTAAGGAAAATAGCAATGAGTTGAAGATACTTATCAGTATTATTATTCAAGATAGTTACAGAAGTTATAAACAACTAAATTAGGGTACAAAAGAGAAATCAGTGTAAGTACTGACAAGAAGAACACAAAATTATCAGTACACGAAGATGACTGTTTTTTATATAGAAAATCCAAAAGATGTAACTGAAAAATACTGAGTATCGATCAGCTAACAAAATGTAAAAGTTAGCTTTTCTACATCACAAAACGACAGGAGAATAACATGGTAAAAAAATTGATAATTCCACTTAGTAATAAAAAATAAATAGCATTTTCCATCTATAAAAGATTCAAAAAAATACAATAGTAAAAAACAGCATTGGACCAAAAATGTGCTTGGAAGAAAAAACTGTGACATTTTTCACAGAGAATAATTTGGTCATACATGTCAAAACCTTATAATTATTCACAAATTTTGATGCTATAGACTAAACAGAGGTATGTGCAAAGATTTACATGCCAGTATGTTTGTCAGAGAATTTTACAAAACTGAAAATGAAAAATAACCCAAAAAACTAACAAAAGGGTTCAGGATGGGGAACACATGTATACCTGTGGTGGATTCATTTTGATATTTGGCAAAACTAATACAATTATGTAAAGTTTAAAAATAAAAAAAAAAGGGGGGGACTGATTAAACAAACTGTGGAACACAATAAAATACATGCTAATGATTAAAATAACAATGTGAAAAAGGGAACTTCCCTGGTGATCCAGTGGCTAGCACTCTGTGCTCCCAATGCAGGAGACCAGGGTTCAGTCCCTGGTCTGGGGAACTAGATCCTGCATGTCACAACTAAGACCCGGTGCAGCTAAATTTTTTTGTTTAATGTGAAAAAATTAATGTCCTTGAAACATGTTCCTAACATTAAAAAATGCAAATTACAAAAGAAAATGTATAAGTGTATGTGTATATGCAGCACGCACACACAGAAAAAACGTCTTCAAAGGTTGTACATCAAAATGTTAACAGGTTCCAGTTCTAAGTAACATAAAAGTAAGCATATTCCATTCTTTCTCACTGAAATAGCCACAAAACCTAGAAAGAAAGTATGGAGCATTTATTTCAGGACACTGAAAAGCAAACAACTAGCGTGAGAGGGGAAATAGAAAAATGAAAATCAGAGCTTACAAAGAAAAAACAAATAATAAAACTGTAGCAATCAATTCAAACATATCTGTAGTTATTCTAATTTAACTGTATTGTGGCCAGAGAGAATGATCTTTATGATAATGAATCTCTGAAATTTTTCAAGACCTTTTTAACCAAGTCTTTTTCAGTGGCTATAGATACCAAATGTGTATATCAAAAAAATGTACACTGTCTTATCTGCTGGGAACAGAGTTTTATGTTTCTATAAAATAATCCTGTCAATTCTGGTATTTAAAGATCCAGTTTGGGGATTTTTTTGGGGGAGAAGGTCTGCTTGATCTACCACATTTCAAAGGTAGGTTGTTAAGTACATAAAAAGTCATCATATATTGTTTGGAGAACTGTACCTTTTAATATAACTCAGCATCTGGCCATCAATGTTTTTGCATTAAGTTTTATTTTGGCTGATTTTATTTTTGGATACTACTTGTCCACTAAGCCATTTCCCACCCTTTCACTTTCAATCTTTCTTACCTCTCCATTTTACCTTTGTGTGTCAGAGGACACACATACCTGGACATAATTGCTCCTTCCTTTTAATATCCCAAAAGCATTAATTGCGCTTCCTTACTTCTTTGCTCTGGTTTCACACTGTAGTTAGTAGTCTACAATATCTCCTATACAAAGCCATTAATTCTGAGGGCAAAGATAGCCTTCAACTAGTTGCTTCAGCATACAGCATACAGATTTAGGGAACTGAACAGCCTGCCTCCACTAAGCAATATTTTGAAATTCAATGTAGTCAGAATGAAGTAAAAGCTCTCCACTTATCACTTTTTTCTGTTATGAACAAAACATAAATGTTAGATATGGTAAAGGTTATTGACAAAATCATAATGTCCTTTTCAGTATATTAAAGAGAAAGAACACCTGTATGGCAGAAATGGCTAGCTACCCATCAATATTTGTGCTTCCCCTTTCAGAATACAGAACTGTTACTGAGATATGACTATAAGACATATATAACATCAATAAAAATAATTTTTCTCAATGAAATTTGAGAAGAATATACATCACTTTCAACCTGGGGATAGCAAGAAGTGGACAGGTCTTCTCCAGAGCATCCTCTTGAAAAAGCTGAAAACAGTACAATTCAAAACCTAGGTAGCACACAGCAGAGCCTCTGGATAAAGGGAGTCTGGGCTTCTGATCGGAGAAGGCGATGGCACCCCACTCCAGTACTCTTGCCTGGAAAATCCCATGGACGGAGGAGCCTGGTAGGCTGCAGTCCATGGGGTCGCTAAGAGTCGGGCTTCTGATACACTGACTTTAACTAGTACATAAAGAAAACATAACATTTTTGTCATGATAATCCCCTGAAATTTATGTTAATGTGTCCTCCAGTTAACATTAACTTAACTTACACAATTAGTCACTTAAGTTTTCCCTGAAAATGTTAATAAAAAAATGTTACAATAATATAAGCATAAAAATAGAAAATGTAAAATAAGCTATGCATTTCTTTTTCATTTACAACAAGGTATTCCTTAAATGTTCCAGAAAGGCACAGTGATGAGAGTTTAAACTGCTGAGCTTCTGCAAGTAGTTAAGAAATGATTGTGCTATCTTCTAGAATAATACATTTCCATTTTTGGTTCAAGTTCTTGAACAGTTAATACATTACAAATATTCTTAAATTATTTGATATATTTTCCAGCTATTATTAAACTCCCTACAAGAGATTATTCTTCAGAAAACCAAGCCCTAACCAGCCTAAGGTGACAAGCATTAAGCAAGCAAACACAGACACACAACACAGCTTCCATTTCATATTCAGTATTTTCTGCAGAAGACAAAACCTTGATTAAATGACTGCTAATTTAACAAGGTACACCTCCCGTATACCACAGGTGTGTGCATGTCATGTCCGACTCTGCAACCCCATGGACTACAACCCGCCAGTCTCCTCTGTCCATGGGATCTTCCAGGCAAGAATACTAGAGTGAGCTGCCATTTCCTCCTCTAAAGGATCTTCCTGATTCGGGAATCAAACCCACTTCTCCTGTATTAGCAGGCAGATTCTTTACCACTGAGCCACCTAGGAAGCCGTATACCACAAGTATTACAAATTATAATAAGGTATTTGTCATCTACATCAAAATATCTAAGTTGCCATTTTCTCATCCATAAAACAAAAGCTAGATCAGAGGCTTGCTGGTAAGTCAACTCAGTCATGTCCAACTCTGTGCGACCCCATAGACAGCAGCCCATCAGGCTTCCCCGTCCCTGGGATTCTCCAGGCAAGAACACTGGAGTGGGTTGCCATTTCCTTCTCCAATGCATGAAAGTGAAAAGTGAAAGTGAAGTCGCTCAGTCGTGTCCGACTCTGTGCGACCCCATGGACTGCCGCCTATCACGCTCCTCCGTCCGTGGGATTTTCCAGGCAAGAGTACTAGAGTGGGGTGCCATTGCCTTCTCCGAGATCAGAGGCTTAGCTGGGGCCTATTGAAAGACTTCAGTGAGTATGTGAATATCCTAAAGTGACATGCAAATTTTAAATGTACGTGCTGCTGCTGCTAAGTCGCTTCAGTCGTGTCCGACTCTGTGCGACCCCATAGATGGCAGCCCAGCAGGCCCCAGAGTCTCTGGGATTCTCCAGGCAAGAATACTGGAGTGGGTTGCCATTTCCTCCTCCAATTAAATGTGCATACATGGGTCTATAACTATTTCAAAAGATTTTCAAAGGTCCACATTCCAAAAAAGATAGCTAGCTAAACCAGAAACGTCTGAAGTAGCTTCTCCTTCTACATTTCAAGGACACTATGATCCTGATTATCAGAGTCTGAAAACTCTGTGATTTTGTGCAGTTGAGTTTTTGTGCAATGCAATGAATACATAAATGGCTATTAAGAACCAGACATTGTATTAGATCAGGGGCTGACCAAATGAGGCCGTGCCATGTTTTTATTAAGTTTTATTGGAACACAGTCACAAACATTAGTTTATTTACAGTTTATGACTGATTTCACCAGTACATCAGAAAAGTGGAATAGCTATAACAGAAAATATATGGCATGCAAAGCTTAAAATATTTAATAACTGGGTCTTCATAGAAAATATTTGCTAACCTCCATGACAGATGATGAATATCAAAGACATCTAGGTCACTTCAGACCCAGTGGGTATGATTTTTAATTTCTCTATACCCTAAATACCTGCACATGTATACATACATATACATATATATTCTGAGTAAAAAGGTAAGGAGAAAAGAAGAGACAATTATATGACAAAAGAAAAAGGAACTATGCACTGGAACACAAATTATCTGAGTTTCTTGACCAAATAAGTAGAAAAAATATTTAATGAAAAAATATTTAATCAGAAAAAACACATCAGTTAATTAAGAAGCCCTGAATAAATTAAAGGACAATACCCTTAAAGCCATTTTAGAGAAAATGTAGAGGCAGTGCATCAAAGGCTGGCTTCTTACAATGACCTTCAACAAAGCCAAAGGCTGTACACTTTAGAAATCACAGGACTACAGAATCAATTAGAAGTGATCCCATTTCTAAGCTAGATAAAGTGCAGAGACTACTGAGGAAAGCATGAATGAAGAAAGAAAGAAATGAAACATCCTTAAACTTTCCCTCTAAATAGGAACTGTCAATATATCTTCCTGAGTATCTTAGGCCCACAACTCAACCTGTTATTATTAGCAGTTATTGAAGTTTCTGGTCTATATATTAACTGAAAGTAAATGTGAATGGTTCAAATCAGGCAGATTCAAACTCTTTTGACCTCTCTCCCAGCAAGAAGTATTACATCATAACCCAGAATAAGCACACATATGTGTAAGTCTCTTGAAATATGATTAACCTTTACTACATGCCACACACACTGAGGTTTTCTAGTCTATGCTATATATTTTTTAAATGCTTTCCATGGCCCACTAAACTGCTTTCACAATACACTCACTGGTCAGGATGCATAATCTCAAAAAGACTGTTCCAGATAACAAGATCAGAAATTGCAAAAAAAAATGAGATATCAACTTGCTATTCCTTTCCTATTGGAGAGGTCCCCATCCTTCACGATACAAAACAATTATTGGCAACACCAAAACTTTTCTCAAAAAAGCAACTCTGAATCTACATAAATGTTTGAATTCCAAAATTATAACCACAGATGCTGGAAGAATAACTTTGCCCAAGAAATTTTGAGAACAGGAATTCATTTCTACCATGAAAGAACTTTAATATAATTTCCAGACAGGATATTATTACAGAAATGAGTCCACAAATAACCATATGAGTTAATCTTTAAATAAAATGATTTACCATTATCCAACCGGATTCTCAAATTATCCCTTTTCTTTCCTTTGGCAATATTAAGTTTAGCTGCTCTGCCTCCCAGTAACAGCCCAACAAGTTCAGTTACTTCCTAAAGCAACTCCTTTAACTGTGATTTATGTCAGCATGAAAAACGACTGAGTCCTCCTATTAGCTAAGGCAGAAAAGCACATTAACCCAAAAGCTACCCCAAGTAGTTCAGTAGAAAACAGCTCTGTTTTCTGACACTAAAAATAGGACATTTTATGCTACGTCTGTTTTTATGTTTTATACTTCTAAAAATAGATCAGTTCTCATCCTAAGTATCAGTGTAAATTCCAACACAGACTCTAAAGAATCATTAAAAGTATGGGACCTGTTTCAAGTACATGTAAGTTAGCCCATAGAAGATTTTTATCAGTGAAATCAACAACTGACAAAAGCTTTAAATTTTTCTTAAACAAGTTCTTTCCTAAAAGAAAAAAAATGTCATGAGACTCAACAGTTAAACCTAAAACTGATTCTTTGCCAGAATACTGATGGAGAGAGTTCTATACAATGAGTTGGCTTCAGAAGTTTTACAGGGATATGTAGTCAGAAATTTGGAGGGACATAGGGGTTGCTCATTTAACAAATAAGAATAAGCTATAGCTTAATTTAATTTACAGTTTAATTAAATTCACCAGGGATTTCTCCCAAGGAGTTAATAATTAAGTAAAAAATTTATCAAGTGCTATAAACATCACACTACTCTAAGAAGAATTAGAAACATTCAGAAGTAAAATAACTTCTTTTAGCACTTTCTCCAGCCATAGCAATTAATCTATTTATTCTAAAGCCAGAGGGAATAGTGAGACCTGTTAGGTAAAGTTCCTAAGAACACAAAGCATCAGTAATAACATCACAATAACACTAGTTAAATACGCTCAATTCAAATGTAATTTAGAACCTAAATTTGAGACAGGAGGGCTATGAAATGATGCAACTAATGCCAACCTCTTACAAGTAAAGTAGATGGTGCCAGAAGACAGTCAAAAAATAACTAGTTTGAATCCAGCAGAAAGCTTACAAAGCTTTGGGGCAGAAAACAAGTGTATACCAACGTCAGCTATACCTCAAAAAAAAAAAAAAAGTAACTGATAAATGAAAGAGAAGTGACTGATAACTGCTAACTGTAAAAAGGCAGCAATGCACCTTGGCCACAGAGCCATCATGTAACAATCACTTTTTTGTTTTGGGGGTTTTTTTCCTTTCATTAAATATTTATCAAGAAACTGTTATTTGAAAGCCACTACTCTTCCAAACAAATAAAAATTTTAGGAACTGAAAAGAGAGATGGTCTCCCAGTTACAAAACTCTATGATTCTGTTAGTGAATTTTACAGTTTTCAGAAACTGAGAACAACTTAGTGTCATTCCTTTGTTTATCAGGAAGCAAGAGGAATGAAGAGACTATACGTATTTATTGCTATTGCTATTGCTAAGTCACTTCAGTTATGTCCGACTCTGTGTGACCCCAGAGACGGCAGCCCACCAGGCTCCCCCGTCCCTGGGATTCTCCAGACAAGAACACTGGAGTGGGTTGCCATTTCCTTCTCCAATGCATGAAAGTGAAAAGTGAAAGTGAAGTCACTCAGTCGTGTCCGACCCTCAGCGACCCCAGAGACGGCAGCCCACCAGGCTCCTCCAGCCATGGGATTTTCCAGGCAAGAATACTGGAGTGGGGTGCCATTGCCTTCTCCGATAAGTATTTATTACTCAGAGGCAAATCATTGCTTGGAGAGGATGTAATAAAGAAACTTAAGGAATAATCTCAAGCAAACGAGTACCAAACCTTGAATGATTCCAAAGCTCTCACAAATGTCTTTCAATCTGTTCTGACGTTATGCAGCAAATGTACATATACTTTAAATACTTTATGACACTAAAAAATAGGGAAAATATATATTCTACAAAGGGCTACAACAATAATAACAATCAAAATTTTGGTTTTATCAATCCCCTTAGAAGTTACCTGGTGGCAAATCAGGATCTGTGGGAGTGGCCTGTTGAATTCTTCGGGGTTTTGCTGATGTTTTTGTGTTCTCAGTAGTACTACGGTTGGTAGAATTAGAACCACAGCTTTCATGGTCATCCTATTTTTATTTGGAAGAAAGAAAAGCAAAGTATCAATCACCATTCAAAAATTTTAAAAAGTTTTCTTGAATGTATGTAGGTTATTAAAATTGATGTTAGACTCTTCCAACTTTATTTTTTTAGCTATAAAAACCTATGTAACCAAAATTTTTGTACTTTGTACTCTTAAACAGCACTTTTAAAACAAGTAGTAGTTTAAAATCAGAAACTATTTCTTTAGTTGATATCAAAACAAACCACTTGATAATGTCAAATATGGCTTTAGCAAAAGAAGACAATTCAATTGAAGCTTTTAAACATTTTCCATTTGAAAATCTGAAATAAATGGTAAGGGTTTTAATTTTCACATATTTGTTTATATATTAAAACCCTCACCATTTTGTGAGTTGGGAATCCAAGCTGTCTTCTTAATCACATTTTTTTTAATTAGTAATTTTGTTTGTTTTAGTTTCTAAGTTGTATCCAACTCTTAGGGCTCCACTGTGGATTTCCCAGGCAAGAACACCTGAGCAGGTTGCTCTTCTCCAGATCTTCTGGACCCAGGGATAGAATCCAGTCTCTTGCATTGCAGGCAGATTCTTTTCCACTAAGCCACAGGGGAAACCCATCTTTTTTTCTTGGTAATAATTTATTTTTTGTTTGTTTTTTTGAAGTCTATTTTTTTAAGCTTTTTTTTTAACTGAAGGATAATTCCTTTACAGTATTGCATTGGTTTTTACCAACATCAATATGAATCAGCCAGCCCACCTTTAAGGATTAATCTTAATCATCTTTAGAATTCTTGGCACCCATTTAACAATGTTCACTGAATTGTTATTATTCAGATTAGATAAGAGGTCTAACTAGTTTCTAATATGGATAACATAAAAACTTCAAAATATACATATTTTTGAAATTTACACAATACAAATGAGTACTCTTTACCTGACTTGATTCAACAAACATTTATAAAATGTTTTTATGTGTTAATCGCTAGATTTACAAAAGCAACTGTCCTCAAAGATTCCAGAATCTATTTGAAATACATAAAACCAGTCTACAAGAGTACTTTTTTGTTTACTTTCAAGTAATAGGAACACAAAGAGTCATTCTATTTGGAAGAGCCAGAGAGATCAGGTCATTAAAACTGAGTGAATGTTTTAGGTTAAAATCAGAGGTTAAATGGGGGGAAACTATAAATAGCACATACAAAGAATAATGATCAGTCAAAAGAAAAAAAAAAGCCACAATAGACAACATTTAAGATGGGAGAACAATACCAAAAGCTAAAGGCGGGGTCTAGTTCAATAAAAACGCAGTCATGTAAAGAACGATAGAGATGTTGTCAACCTTCATTCTATCTGATACTCAAGATTTGGTAATTAGGAGGAGGGTGCCAATAAACAAAAAAAAAAAAAAGGGAGGTTTGGTAATCCAGTAGAGGGACAGGAGTGAGAAAAGTAAAAGAGTAGATCAAAGGGTGAATAACAAGTTAAGATGGAAAAAATAAGCATAGATTGCTCTTTCAAAAAAACAGGTATTACAAGGAGGAAATAGATGGGGTAGTAATATGAAATAAAAGCATCTGACATCACCTTATTCCTTTGGGGAGGTTAAACTAGCACATTCTGCTTGAGAGATGCCTATGAGGAAACAGATCAAATACCTCTCCAACACAAAGGGAAACTGATGGTATACTGTGCATCATTAACTCATTAGTCAACAATAAAACTATTTCATAATGCTTTAAAAGAATGGTCATGAATTTAGTTTTTCTCTTATATATTTGAAGAGAAAATTTCAAGAACTAAAAGAAGGTTACTACTAAATTTACCATTCTAATACGATACTACAGGCAATAAGAACAGTGATAGGCCCTCCTTCAGGATACAAAAATGTTCTTCACTACAACCACTAACAGGATTATATAATAATAAAAATGAATCTTTTACAATATGGCATGACTTCAGATGCTAGTCATACATTAGTAAAAGAAAAAATTTCTGTCTGAAACTTTGTTACAAGCAAAAAATTGAAAGATTTGCTATAATAAAAAATGAAGAAAATTTGCGCACAAACTTGTATTCATTTTAAGTTAATGCAAAACAAACTTCACAGCATTTCATTCCACGAAACAACTTCACTATTCAATCTTTATAATGACATCTTCTGTTATTTTGGGGACTGTTATAGTCTCTAAATACTAAAAGACTACTACTGTGAATAAAACCTCACTGTAATTACTTTTAGTTCAACTTAGATCCTTAAAAATGTCTGTAGTCATACACTTCTGCACAATGTTAACATTAAAAGCACACTATTAATTTTTGAAACATATGGTTGTCTCAAAAGCCCAGAAGTAAAACATATTCATTAAAGAGATGTGAAAAAGTTCCAAGTGAACTGCCAAAACTAGCATAATTATGAAAATATTTAACACTGAAACCATCTGAAATCACATACTGTATATAGATTACAGTGATGTCATAATAAACATTCCAGCCAAAATGCACTAAAACTACTGCAGTCCAATAAATCTGGCATACACTAGATGACAAATACCTTAAAGCAAGAAGAAAGAACAAGTTATTTTATTTTTAAAAAGTTATTAGCAGCAAAAAAGGGTAAACTGCATAGATTAAGTATAAGTTTTCAAACAGTCTTTTAAAAAGTGAATAAAGCTTCCCTACAATCTTCACGTTTTTATCATTTAAAAGAAAAACAAACTAACTTTATTTATTTAAACAAAAATTTTAATAACTTAAAATTTCAGTGTGCCTTAAAAAAGGGCATTAATCTTGGTACCCATAGGAATGAAACAAACATTACCAAATACGTAAACACTTCTTTCTTAATTATGCTTAGGAAATCATGGGTGCATATATATTATAATTAGAAAATAATTCTTTTGACAATTTCAACTTGTTTTCTTTTCAATTACATTTTAATTGCATCAATTATAAGTGAGCTTCCATTCAAACCATGCCCCAACTAACTTAAAAATAAAGTAAAACAATTATAATATTTACTATTAACACAGGAATCATTAGTTTGAATTCATCATCTGCTTTTAACCAATATGACTATTACACATTTTAATTCATTGAAAGTCTCTAACTTCTAATAAAAGAAACTCTGTTCTCAAAAATACTAGCTAAAATGTTTTGAGATAATTTTTAACCCCAAACACATTACAGTTATATCTTTCTTATTTAGGTTACAATTTTTCCAAAATGTCAAGTTAAGTATATTTCATGGCAAAAGAATGTTGTCTCTTGGGGACCACATAGCTATTTCTGAAAATACTGCCCTTTGCTCCTCATGAAACAAGCAAGAATGTCATTTCCTTACAAAAGTTCCTAACAGAGGGAAAATGTGGCAAAACCCTGTATTTAAATAGATCCGTTACTTTCACACTGACAGATCATGGGATCATGTTGCATACTTTTCACCTTAGCCCTCGAAGGGCTAGTCAATTAAAACTGGAAAGCCATCAACTCCCGGATTCACAACAGTAGAGTAAGCTTGAGGACAAAACTTAAAACAGGTGACTGAATCATTCTAAGTCCTTGTTTTAGAAAAAGGTTAAAAGTAAGAAAGAGTTGAGGAAGGAGAGACCAAAAGACACAACCAAGAAGTGTCGTGTCTTGCATTCTTCAGCCCTGCAGCACCAAACTTGGGAGGCAGAGGACTAAGGCTCATCTGGCAGCTCTGGTCACTCCCGAAGAGAGTGTGAGGGCCTTGGAAACGAACTGCTGCAAAGCCCGTTAGGTAAGTTCACCTCTAACCCCTCCAGAAGCAAGTACAAAGACAACAGTCGCAAAAAAAAAATCTCTAAAGGTAAGCCGGTACTTTGGAGAGTCAGAGAGCCAAGGCAAGTCAGCAGTGCAGAGGGACACTTGTAGAACATGAGCTAGCCAGGAAAAATATACATATATATTACCTTCTGGGGTAAAATTGGGCATCTCTGGATCCCTTCTACTCTGATAGGAATATTAATAAACTTAACTTTAGTCATTTAAAAAAAAAAAAGCCAAGCCACCTCAGTAAAGGAGGTGTGTATACCTCCAGCCTCTTCACACATCAGCTTAAGCCCACAACAAGAGGCTGCTTCCATCTTCTCTGCAATCAAGGGTGTGACAGGCTGGGAAAGAAGAAGAGAGAGCTGATGCTCCCCTGCATTCTTTTACTGGAACCTCCCAAAAGGAGGGACAGCTAACCTAACAGGCCAAAACTGAACATACGCTAAGACATATTAGGCTACATTTTAACAGAGAAAGAGATCACTGTCCTAACTGTAAACACCTGTGTGGTGGAGCCACTCTTCTACCTGAGAGCCATGTTCCCCACATGACGTGATAACTAACCATCGCTCCTCTGGCCTTCTTTTCACATTCTCAGCCATGTAATCCAGGATACTGCCCCTTCCAGAGAACAATCAAACTCTACTGGTTAACAGCATAATGTTAGAAAAAATCTGTCCTTTATTACTGCCGATGACATTATTTTTCCTTCGAATCAGTTGGTATATATCATATAGGCAACTTCTCCCCTCTTTTTAAAAATCACTGAATTGAAGTGTTTAGACTCATCCTTAGATATGGAATGTGAAATAGGCAGAAATTAAGGAAGGAGAGAACAAAAGTACATACAGAGGCATCCCAGCCTAAGCCACACTCCACCATCTAATATTTACCAAAATTCAGTAGGGATTGGGTGAGTGAGCCGATTAATGAAACTGCACTTTGTCTTCTTACATGTGTAACTTCCCTCAACAAGAACCACTTGATTTTTTTTTTTTTTTAACTATCTGTTAGGCATTTTGAGAGAAAACAGGTAGTACAAATGGATGGTACTTATCCTGGTAGCCTTACTTATATGCATAAAAAGGTTAAGAGCAATTCAAGTTAATCAGCATTAATTACATAGGTCTCACACACACAAACGCAAAAATAACAGTAAAATTTACTGAGCATTTATACGTGCCAGACCTCCATTATTTTAAGGATGAGGAAATTGGGGCTTAAGAGGTTCTAAGCTCAAAAGACATGAAGGAAAACAGCTAGGATGAACGCCCAGATACGTCTTATAGAAAGCCCCTTCCATTGCTACTGATAAAAGACAGGAAAACAAAGAGGAAGAAAAAGAATGGCAGAGAGAGAGGAAAAAAGACACACAGGAAAAAACTTTCTGTTTATGGCGTTCTCAATGGGTTACTGGAGAAGGAAATGGCAACCCACTCCAGTACTCTTGCCTAGAGAATTCGGTGGACGGAGGAGCCTGGTGGGCTGCCATCTATGGGGTTGCACAGAGTCGGACACAACTAAAGCGACTTAGCAACAGCAGCAGCAGCAATGGGTAATGAGTATCAGTTCAAGAAATATAAGCTTTATTCTACATACTGAGGAGCCAATGAAACTTATGAGTAGGAGACTAACAAGATGAAGTACTTTATTCAGGAATAAGAATCTTCAGGTAACGTGACAAAGCACAAAAGAAGACATACTAACAATTATAAAAATTAATAGGCTATTATTAGTCAGACAGGGAGTTGACTGTGGCTTAGATCATGAACTGCTTATTGCAAAATTAAGACTTAAAGAAAGTAGGGAAAACCACTTGGCCATTCAAGTATCACCTAAATTAAAAGCCTTAAAATTATATGGTGAAGTGACAAATAGATTCAAGGGATTAGATCTGATAGAGTGCCTGAAGACCTATGGATAGATGTTTGTAACATTATGCAGGAAGCAGTAATCAAAACCATCCCCAAGAAAAAGAAATGCAAAAAGGCAAAATGGTTGTCTGAGGTGGCATGATAAATAGCTGAGAAAAGAAGAGAAGCAAAAGGCAAAGGAGAAAAGGAAAGATATACCCATGTGAATGCAGAGTTCCAAAGAACAAGGAGATATAAGAAACCCTTCCTCAGTGATCAATGCAAAGAAATAGAGGAAAACAACAGAATGGGAAAGACTAGAAATCTCTTCAAGAAAAATAAGAGATACCAAGGGAAAATTTCAAGCAAAGATGGGCACAATAAAGGACAGAAACACCAAGGACCTAACTAAAACAGAAGATTAATTAAGAAGAGGCGGCAAGAATACACAGAAGAACTATACAAAAAAGATCTTCATGACCCAGATAACCAAGATGTTGTGGTCACTCACCTAGAACCAGCCATTCTGGGATGCGAAGTCATCCTAGATGGCCTTGGGAAGCATCACTACAAACAAAGCTCGTGGAGATCATGAAGTTTCAACTGAGTTACTTCAAATCCTAAAAGATGATGCTGTGAAAGTGTTGCACTAAATATGCCAGAAAATTTGGAAAACTCAGCAATGGCCACAGGATTGGAAAAGGTCAGTTTTCATTCCAACCCCAAAGAAAGGCAATGCCAAAGAGTGTTCAAACTACAGCACAACTGCAGTCATTTCACATGCTAGCAACCTAATGCTCAAAATTCTCCAAACGAGGCTTCAATACTACATGACCTGAGAATTTGCAGATGTTCAAGCTGTATGTAGACAATAAAGAGGAACTAGAGATCAAATTGCCAACATCTGTTGAATCACAGAAAAAGCAAGAGAATTCCGGAAAAACATCTACTTCTGCTTTATTGATTACACCAAAGCCTCTGACTCTGTGTATCACAACAAACTATGGAAAAGTCTTCAAGAGATGAAGACCACCTGACCTGCCTCCTGAGAAACCTGTTTGCAGGTCAAGAAGCAACAGTCAGAACTGGATATAGAACAACGAACTGGTTTCAAATAGGAAAATGAGTACATAAAGGCTGTATACTGTCACCCTGCTTATTTAACTTCTATGCAGAGTACATCATGCAAAATGCTGGGCTGGATAAGCACAAACTGGAATCAAGATTGCCGGGAGAAATATCAATAACCTCAGATATGCAGATGACACCACCCTTATAGCAGAAAGCAAGGAACTAAAGAGCCTCTTGATGAAAGTGAGAGAGGAGAGTGAAAAAGTTGGCTTAAAACTCAACATTTAAAAAACAAAGCTCATGGCATCCAGTCCCATCACCACATGGCAAATAAATGGGGAAACAATGGAAATAGTGACAGACCTTATTTTCTTCAGCTCCAAAAGTACTGCATATGGTGACTGCAGCCATAAAATTAAAAGACACTTACTCCTTGGAAGAAAAGCAGAAAAACTATAACAAACCTAGACAGCATATTAAAAAGCAGAGACATTACTTTGCCAACAAAGATCCATCTAGTCAAAGCTATGGTTTTTCAGTAGTCATGTATGAATGTGAGAGTTGGACTATAAAGAAAGCTGAGCACCAAAGAATTGATACTTTTGAACTGTTGAGAGCCCCTTGGACTGCAAGGAAATCAAACCAGTCAATCCTAAAGGAAATCAACCCTGAATATGCACTGGAAGGACTGATGCTGAAGCTGGAGCTCCAATACTTTGGTCACCTGATGCGAAGAACAGACTCATTAAAAAAGAGCCTGATGCTGGGAAAGACTGAAGGAGGGAGGAGAAGGGGGCAACAGGATCAGACGGTTGGATGGCATCACTGACTCAATGGACATGTTTTTGAACAAGTTCCAGGAAATGGTGATGGACAGGGAAGCCTGGCATGCTGCAGTCCACGGGGTCGCAAAGAGTCAGACACGACTGAACAACTGAACAACAGCAATAATAGGTCATTATAATAGTTTAGAAATTAAATGATGCAGAAAATTAGCAATGAGAATTCTTTTAAAGGCTAGCACCTCAAACTCAATGGTAAAACAAAATTTGTGGAGCTTCCCTGGTGGCTCAGGGGTAAAGAATCCACCTGCCAAAGCTGGAGACATGGATTCAGTCCCTGGTCCTGAAAGATCCCAGGTGCCTTGGAGCAAATAAGCCCCTGCACCACAACGTTTGTGTCTATGCTCCAGAGCCCCGGAGCCACAACTACTGAGCCCACAAACGCTAGAGTTCACACTCTGCAGCAGGAGAAGCCACTGCAATGAGAAGCCCGCATACCATAGCTAGAGCATAGCCCCCGCACTTGCCACAACTAGAGAAAAGCTCATGCAGCAACAAGATCTAGCATAGCCGAAAATAAACAAAAATTATCTTTTAAAATGTCAGTCATTCTAATAACATTTTAAAAACTCATGGATTCTGCAACAGACTTACTTCCCCTAACCTCTATTCCTCAAAAAAAAAAAAAAAAAAAACAGTCCTTTCTAATTCAGTCAATGAGTAAACATAGCTACTATTTTCTCAGTCTCCTAAGACTCCTTCTGTGTGCAGTCACTCAGTAGTATCCAACTGTTTGACATCCTATGGACTGTAGCCTCCCTGGCTCCTTTGTCCATGGAATTTTGCAGGCAAGAATAGTGGAGTGGGTTGCCATTTCCCACTCCAGGGCATCTCCCCGATTCAGGGATCAAAGCTGTGTCTGTTTTTCCTGCACTGGCAGGCAGACTCTATACCACTGCACCACCTGGGAAGATGGTATATCTGCCATAATTTTGCAAAATGACTACAATGAGCTTTTACAATTTCAAGTAGAGAGATCCCTGGTTAGATTTACTCCTAGGTATTTTATTCCTTTTGCTGTGACTGTAAATGGGTTTTCTTTATGTCTATGAAAGTTCATCATTAGTCTATAGAAGCAAATCAGGTTTTTGTATATCAATTTTGTAACCAGCAACATTACTGAATTTATTTATTAGTTCTAGTAATTCTCTGGTGGCATCTTTAATTCTTTATCTATAATATCATGCCATCTGCAAACAGTGACAGGTTTATTTCTTCCTTTCCAGTTTGGATTCCTTTTCTTTTTCTTGTCTGATTGCTGTAACCAGAACTTCCAATACTAGACTGAATCTTTGTCTTCTCTTGATCTTAAAGGAAAAGCTTTCAACTTTTCACCACGGGGTATGGGTTTTCACCACTGGTGTTGCCTGTGGGTATGCCACATATGGCCTCTATTATATTGAAGTATGCACTTTCCATAACCACTTTGTTGAGTGCTTTTATCAATAACAAATGTTGAATTTCATCAAAAGCTTTTTTCTGCTTTTATTGATATGGTCATATGATCTTTATTCTCCAATTTGTTAATATGATGTGTCACACTGATGAACTTCTGGATATCAAACCATCCTTGCACCCCTGAGATAAATCCCACTTGGTCATGGTGTATGCAATGTATTGTTGAATGTGGCTGCCTGATATTTGTTGGGGATTTTGCAACCATGTTATTCAGTGATACTGGGACAAAATTTTTGTGTGTGTGCTGTCTTTCAGTGCAATCCCTATCAAAATACCAACTGCATTTCTCACAAAACTAGAACTAACTCTAAAATTAGTATGGAAACACAAAAAAAAAACACACAAAAAACCAAATAGCCAAAAAGGCCTTGAGACAGAACAAAGCTGGAGTTATCACACTCGCTGGTTGCAAGCTATACTGCAAAGCTTCAGTAATCAAAACAGTATGGTGCTGGACCAAAGACAGACACACACATCAATCGAACAGAGAACACAAAATAAACCAATGCTTCTTATATGGTCAACTAATCCATGACATAGGAGGCAAGAATAAAATCAGGAAAAACATCCTCTTTAATAAACAGTATTGGGAAAACTGGACAGCTTCATGCAAAAGAATCAAACAGGACTGCTTTCTCATACCAGATATAAAAATAAACTCAGAATGAGTTAAAGACTTAAATGTAAGATCTGAAACCATAAAATTCCTAGAACTCATAGGCAACACACTCTTTGACAGAGGTTTTGGCAATATTTTTTTTCAATTTGTCTCCTCAGGAAAGAGAAACGAAAGCAAAAAAACAAATGGGATGACATCAAACCAAAAAGCTTTTACATAACAAAGGAAACCATCAACAAAATGAAAAGTCAACCTACTGCATGGGAGAAAATGCTTGCAAAAGATACATGTAATAAAGAAAGGGTTAATTTCCAAAATATATAAAGAATTCACAAAACTCAATATTGAAAAAACAAATAATCAGATTAAAAATTAGGTAAAGGACCTGGGCATATTTTTTTTCCAAAGAAGACATACAAATGGCCAAGAAATACATGAAAAGATGCTCAACATCACAAATCATCAGGGAAATACAAATCAAACCTACAGTGAGACAGCATCTCACACCTGTCAAAATGACTATCATCAAAAAGACAACAAATAACAAGTGTTGGTGAGGATGGAGTAAAAAGGGAGTCCTCATGCATTGTCGTGGAGAGGGCAATGGCACCCCACTCCAGTACTCTTGCCTGGAAAATCCCATGGCTGGAGGAGCCTGGAAGGCTGCAGTCCATGGGGTCGCTGGGAGTCGGACATGACTGAGCAACTTCACTTTCACTTTTCACTTTCATGCATTGGAGGAGGAAATGGCAACCCACTCCAGTGTTCTTGCCTGGAGAATCCCAGGGACGGGGGAGCCTGGTAGGCTGCCGTCTATGGGGTCGCACAGAGTTGGACACGACTAAAGTGACTTAGCAGCAGCAACAGCATACATTGTCAATGGGATTGTAAATTGGTCCAGTCACAATGGAAAACAGTATGGAGGTTGCTCAAAAAATGAAAAACAAAACTATCATATAATCTAGAAATTTCAATAGAGGGTATTTGCCTAAAGGAAACAAAAGCACTAACTTGAAAAGATATATGCACCCCAATATTCACTATACCGCTATTAATAACAGCCAAGATTCGGAAGCAACCTAAGTGTCTACTGATAGATGAATGGATACAGAGGATGTGGGACACACACACACAGTGGAATATTAGCCATAAAAAATTAAATCTTGTCATCTGCAATAACATGGGTGAATCCACACAGTATAATGCTAACTGAAATAAGTCAGATAAAGAAAAACAAATACCATATGATCTCACTTACATGTGGAATCTAAAAACAAAACAAAACAAAAAAACAAACAAGACTCGTAGATACCAAGAACAAATCATTGGTTGCCAAAGAGGAGGAAGGTAAGGGGTTGGCCAAAATAAGTGAAGGGGATTATCAGGTACCAACCCCCTAGTCATAAAATAAATAAGCCTTGGGAATGTAACATACAGCATAAAGACTATGGCCAATAGTTATGTAATAACTTTATATGGAGACAGATCATTACCAAATTTATAGTGATGGTCACTTTGTAATATAAACGACTGTCAAATCACCACATAGTACACCTGACACTAACATAATGCTGTATGTCAGTTATATTTCGATTTAAAAAACGAATAAAAGAAAGCAGCCATACACAATACTTAACTGTGTTTCAAAAAATCCTTATTTATAAAAACAGGCAGTAGGCCCACGAGCCATAAACTTTAATTACTCTTGCTTTAAAACACTTGCCTTAATAAAAAATACAGGATAAACAATAATTCAATCTGAAATTGTTTGGAATCCAATATTTTCATTATATAAGACAAAAAAAAAAAAAAGACAGACTACAATATATCTAACTAATACAATATGTCTAACTAATGAGGGACTCTTTAAAATATCCTGGGGGAAAAGTACAAACTTTTTGCCTGGCTATAGTACTGCTAAGAAGATAAGACATTTCTACCATTATCCCTTTTATAACTAATTTCTAACAAAACAACAAATATTGACTAAGAAAAAGAAAAGCAATTTTCAGTAAGAAGATAGCCTGAAGAAAATTCTATAGACCCAAAGGAAAAGAAATATAAGACATTTCTGAAGAAAATAATACAGCAAAAAAGCACATTCTAAACATATACAAAAGAAGAAGTTAAAATTTGGCTAACATGATAAAGAAAGTAAAATGTAAAACTTACTTGGAGAAAAACAGATAGAAGAGTGGGGAAACAAAACTGGATACATCTTTCAACCCAGGGAGCATTGAGTACATAAGAAGAATACATTTTGAGACAAATTTTCAGTAAAACACAGAAATTTCTCTAGTATCATAAATACATCTCAATAATACTAATGAAGACAATTAAGATTTTATATAATTGCAGTAAAGGTTGAGAGATTTAAATTATACTCTATAATAAGAATTTAAAAATTTTATATTAGCTAAGTACTCATATGATAATGCTTCATTTCATTTTTGCTATGAAGGGGATTCTGGTAGAACTATAGTATGAGTGTGCTGCTGCTTAAAAAAAAAAAAGGAAAAAACCTCAAGAGCCATAATGTTTACTATATCTCTGTTTAAAGAGACAATTGTTTATTTTGTATTTGAAATCCCATAAGAGTATTCTCTAAGTATTCATACTTACAGATACCTTCAACAATGGTTAAGACCAAATCTTAATACTTTAATTGTTATAGGATAACAACATATTATCTATTAAGAACTTAAAATTAATGTATAAAATAATCTTGTTTTTCAGATAATATAATCTTTAACAGGTTAGAAAAATAAGAATCACAATATTTTGCTTCTTAAACATATATCCAGTCTCTTATTGACTTTCCTTTGATGGACAGGAAAATCCAGCTAATCAGACTGTTGTTGTTAGTCGGTCAGTTGTGTCTGACTCTGCGACCCCATCAACTGCAGCACTCCAGGCTCTCCTGTCCTTCACTACCTCCTGGAGTTTGTTCAAACTCATGCCCATTGAGTAGATGATGCCATTCAATCATCTCATCCTCTGCCACCTTTTTCTTTTGCCTTCAGTGTTTCTGAAGCATGAGTTGGCTTTTACCATCAGGTGGCCAAAGTATTGGAACTTCAGCATAAGCCCTTCAATTAATATTCAGGTTTGATTTCCTTTAGGATTGACTTGTTAGATCTCCTTATACTCCAAGAGACTCCCAAGAGTCTTCTGCAGCACCACAATGCAAAAGCATCAATTTTTAGGTGCTCTAACAACCATACATGACTACTGGAAAAACTACAGCTTTGACTATATGGACCTTTGTTGGCAAAGTGGTGTCTCTGCTTTTTAATATGCTGTCTAGGTGTGCCACAGTTTCAATTCCAAGGAGTAAGTGTCTTTTAATATCACAGTTGTAGTCTCCACTAGCAGTGATTTTGGAGACCAAGAAAATACAATCTGTCACTGCTTCTATTTCTTCCCCTTCTGTTTGCCAGGAAGTAATGGGACCAGATGCCATCATCTTGGTTTTTTGAATGCTGAGTTTCAAGTCAGCTTTTTCACTCTCCTCTTTCACCCTATCAAGAGGTTCTTTAGTTCCTCTTCACTTTCTGCCATTAGAATGATATTGTCTGCATGTCTGAGGTTGTTGATGTTTCTCTCAGCAATCTTGATTCCAGCTTGGGATTCATCCAGCCCAGCATTTTGCATGATGTTCTCTGCATAAGAGTTAAATAAGCAGGATGACATTTTATGTCATCAGTTCAGTTCAGTTCAGTCAGTCGTGTCCGACTCTTTGCGACCCCATAAATTGCAGCACGCCAGGACTCCCTGTCCATCACCAACTCCCAGAGTTCACTCAAACTCACGTCCATCGAGTCGGTGATGCCATCCAGCCACCTCATCCTCTGTCATCCCCTTTTCCTCCTGCCCCCAACCCCTCCCAGCATCAGAGTCTTTTCCAATGAGTCCACCTCTTCACATGAGGTGGCCAAAGTACTGGAGTTTCAGCTTTAGCATCATTCCTTCCAAAGAACACCCAGGGCTGATCTCCTTTAGAATGGACTGGTTGGATCTCCTTGCAGTCCAAGGGACTCTCAAGAGTCTTCTCCAACACCACAGTTCAAAAGCATCAATTCTTCGGCGCTCAGCTTTCTTCACAGTCCAATTCTCACATCCATACATGACCACTGGAAAAACCATAGCCTTGACTCAACAGACCTTTGTTGGCAAAGTAGTGTCTCTGCTTTTCAGTATGCTATCTAGGTTGGTCATAACTTTTCTTCCAAGGAGTAAGCGTCTTTTAATTTCATGGCTGCAGTCACCATCTGCAGTGATTTTGGAGCCCCCCAAAAATAAAATCTGACACTGTTTCCACTGTTTCCCCATCTATTTCCCATGAGATAGATGTCATGATCTTTGTTTTCTGAATGTTGAGCTTTAAGCCAACTTTTTCACTCTCTTCTTTCACTTTCAAGAGGTTTTTTAGTTCCTCTTCACTTTCTGCTATAACGGTGGTATCATCTGCATATCTGAGGTTATTGATATTTCTCCCTGCAATCTTGATTCCAGCATGTGCTTCCTCCAGCCCAGTGTTTCTCATGATGTACTCTGCATAGAAGTTAAATAACCAGGGTGACAATATACAGCCTTGACAAACTCCTTTTCCTATTTGGAACCAGTCTGTTGCTCCATGTCCAGTTCTAACTGTTGCTTCCTGACCTGCATATAGGTTTCTCAAGAGGCAGGTCAGGTGGTCTGGTATTCCCATCTCTTGAAGAATTTTCCACAGTTTATTGTGATCCACACAGTCAAAGGCTTTGGCATAGTCAATAAAGCAGAAATAGATGTTTTCCTGGAACTCTCTTGCTTTTTCCATGATCCAGCGGATGTTGGCAATTTGATCTCTGGCTCCTCTGCCTTTTCTAAAATCAGCTTGAACATCTGAAAGTTCACAGTTCACGTATTGCTGAAGCCAGGCTTGGAGAATTTTGAGCATTACTTTACTAGCATGTGAGATGAGTGCAATTGTGCGGTAGTTTGAGCATTCTTTGGCATTGCCTTTCTTTGGGATTGGAATGAAAACTGACCTTTTCCAGTCCTGTGGCCACTCATACTCCTTTCCAATTTTGAACCAGTCCATTGTTTCATGTCCAATTCTAACTGTTGCTTCTTGACCTGCATACAGGTTTCTCAAAAGACAGGTAAGGTGGTCCGGTACTCCCATCTCATTGAGAATTTTCCACAGTTTTTTGTGATCCACACAGTCAAAGGCTTTCAAGTAATCAATGAATCAGAAACAGATGTTTTTCTGGAACTCCTTTGCTTTCTACATGATCCAATGAATGTGGGCAATTTGATCTCCAGTCCCTCTGCTTCTTTGAAACTCAGCTTGTACATCTGTAAGTTCTTGGTTCACATACTGCTGAACCCTAGCTTGAAGGATTTTGAGTATAACCTTGCTAGCCTATGATAGGATCCTAAATAACATTTTTCCCCTTTTTTCTTGGCATTGCATTTACACCGTAAATATTAGAAACATTTTACTTACAGTTAGCAATGATACTTTCTATATTCCTGTAAAACAAATACAAATCAGAGATAAATAATGGTTCTACTAAAAAAGATAACTAAATTTGAGAATGAGATCTAACTTGAGGAGATATACAGTCAGCCCAGCTGAGGCAAACAGTAAAGCATGCCTGAGCTAAACAGTGCAATAACGTTGGAGATGTGAGTCTAACCTTCAGGAAAAGTTCAACAACTAGGGAGTGCAGATCAGGACCTCTGTGTAGGCAAATGTACAAAATAACCACCAACACAAAATAACCATCAACAGGAAATGAAATTCACGCCCTAAAATTATTCCATTTCTGGACAATGTTGCAAAACTTAATTCTTCACCAATAAGATAGCAAATCTGAATACTACAGTATTAACAATCATCTCAAACCAGAAAGTCTTTGGGCTTCCCAGGTGGTACAGTGATAAAGAATCTGCCTGCCAATCAAAGAGACACAAGAGACATGGTTCAAACCCTGGGAAGATACCCCGGAGGAAGAAATGGCAACCCACTCCAGTATTCTTGCTTGGAAAATTCCACGGACAGAGAAGCCTGGTGGGCTACAGTCCATGGGGTTTCAAAGAGTCAGACACAACTGAGAGCACACACATACAAACTAGAAAACCAAAACTTAAGATTTACTACGACTCCTAATAGATGACCACAGAACTCTGAAAGAATAATTCATTTATAGTGGTGAGGGAAGAAGCCATATTACATTGAGTTAATGAATGAGTGGATGCTGAGTAACTTGAGACAGGAAAAGACTATTAGGTCTAGAGCCTGAAAATAATAAAGTAGAATGAAGGTGGTAAAAGATAAAAAAAAAAAAAAAAAGCACCTCCTATATTCAGGATACACAGTGCAAAGCCAGAGGCAAAAGTTGTTAACAGTGGGGAAAAAAAAAGAGTCCTTATCTTCCGAATATTATTTATGAAGGAGTATTTTTAAAATCAAATAATCTTTAAACTGCAAAATAATACAATGAGTAACTAATTATTTACTGGTATAAACAATGCAAGCGCTTTATATTTATTGTTCATAATCATCACAAACCTCCTATATTATTTCCATTTAACAAATGACAAAAATAAAGCTCAAAATTTTTCAACAAATAACATTAGAGTTTGTTAACAAAGTGTTTAAAGAGTTCATAAAAAGAAGCAATTACTTGAAGCTGTTTATATGTCTTCTACTAACATCTTTTCATCTTCTGTTGACCACCTTTCTCTCATTCCAACTCCTGCTATTATCCTCTTCCAAAAAAAAAACAGACACAGCTGCTACTAGACAAGCCCAACCACAGGCAGATGAGACAGATAAGATCCCAAAGGTTAAATCCAGAAATAAGAATTCTTAAGCAGAGAAAGTAGAAGACTTCTTCAAACAAAGGCTCAAAGAATTTGTAGCAAGATGAAATGCACTACAAAAAATATTTTTAAAAGTTCTTTAAGCTGAACTAAAACAATGGTAGATTAAAAACTTTGATCTACATAAAGGAATGAAGAGTGTCAGAAGTAACTATGTGAGTAAAATCAACAGACACTTTCCGGTTTTTAATTTCTTAAAAATTAATTAACTGCTCAAAGCAATCGTAACTATGATGATGATAAAGACAATGATGATGACGATGTAGTCCTGGGGTCTGTAACATATACATAAGAGTTATAACAAGACTAGCATAAATGATGACAGGGAATAAAGAGAATCATACTATTGTAAAGAATACTAAAAAAAAAAATACGTCCATTATCCATATTAGTATTCGAAAGCAGACAATGAGAAGTTAAGCGTAGGGGAGGGAGGAGGGAGGAGGGTTCAGGATGGGGAACACAGGTATACCTGTGGCGGATTCATTTCGATATTTGGCAAAACTAATACAATATTGTAAAGTTTAAAAATAAAATAAAATTTAAAAAAAAATTCGAAAAAAAAAAAGAAGTTAAGCGTGCATATTTGTCAACCCTTGAACAACCACTAAGTAAGAAAATGAAGAACATAGCGAATACAACAATAATGAAGATAAAATGGAATGCTAAAATATATACTCAATTCAAAAGAGGCAGGAGAAAAGGAAGAAAAATTAGATGGGACAAATTATAAATAAATAAAAAGACAAACCTAAACAAACAGAAAATTACATAATATGTAAATAATCTAACACACTACAATTAACAGACAGTAACTGTTATTCAGATTAGTAAAACTCAACTATAATCTAACTACAGAAAACTAAGTTTAGATATATAGACTCAGTACAGTTTCTAAAGATATGATACCCCAAGTTTCAAAAAGAAAATCAAGGCAAAAATGAATCAATCCAAAACAAAAGAAAATTAGCAGCATCTAATTAACAAAACAAAAACCAGAGAACTGTTGCATTTTATGAATAAAAAGGGAATCTAGAGACGACCTTGTGAACCAGACCAAAATAAAAAACTAGAAGCTGCAGTCTGTGTTCTTCATTATCTTTAATGCCAGCTAACACACTGGGATGGCTTAAAGCCAACAGGGGAAGAAAGAACTTGCAACCACCAGCAAGCTGCAATGTTTCATACCAGCTTCTTTTCCCCCCCAGCATTCAGACATAGAAATTACAGAGTCCACAGCACTGAACACTATAATTAGGGTTGTACTGGCACTTCTATTACAACCCCATATTTTCATTCATAACATTCTTAGAAAGTCCTTCACAAAACTAAAGCCTTCCTTTCTTATCTCAATCCCAATTTTCCTTCTTCTTAACATAGAAGAGCTATAAGAGATCAGCTCCTACAGTTGAAAAAAATAAGTATATAAAAGTCTTCCCAGGGATAAAATAAATACAACAGAACCCCCACACCAAAAACAACACCTAAAGTGGCAAACAAGAATTAAAACTTTCTTAATGTTAAAAAAAAATTATCAAATCAAAAATCCACCTTATACCAAGTCTGGTTTTCATGCGGCACAAATTTCAATCTTATATACGACATAACAAAAAATTCTACTATATGTATATAAAATATGGTCTTCCTCATGGCTCAGGCAGTAAAGAATCTGCCTGCAATGCAGGAGACCCTGCTTAGACCCCTGCGTTGGGAAGATCCTCTGGAGAAGGGAATGGCTACCCACTCCAATATTTCTGCCTGGAGAACCCCATGGACAGTCCCTGGTTGTACAAAAAGTCGGACACAACTGAATAACTAAAACTTTCACTTTTATTATTTTTATATATATACACACATATATATGTGTGTATATATATAAAGAACTAGATCTTTATAACACATAGGTTTGTTTGTTTGTTTTTCCAAACATCTAACTAAAAGGAGTCCTCTTTCTACTACTTCTGATTAGGAAGCTTTAGACACAGGTAGAAGTTTAAGAAACCATGATTTCTCCTATTTCTGAATTTTTAAGGCACAGAATAGAGTTTAAGACATATTTATCTTCATTTTCATTCATCTACAAGTTATCTGTGCATGTTCGTGGCTTTTGGTTTTTTATTTCAATAATGTTTTTAAATTATTCAAGTTATTTCACCTCAAAAACAAATCAAAATTTAAAACAAAGTAAATTTTACCACCTGGTTGTTCTAAGACTACAGACAGTATTTTCATACTAAAATTAAAATCATAAGCTACATATGAGATAACATTTTTTCCTTAAAACATTCAAGAGGGCTTCCCTGATGGCTCAGTGGTGAAGAATCCACCTGCCAATTCAGGAAACATGGGTCCAATCCCTGGATCCAGGAAGATCCCACATCCCTCAGAGCAGCTGAGCCCAAACACCACAACTATTGAGTTTGTGCTCTAGAACAGGCTGGATCCCTGGGTTAGGAAGATCCCCGGGTTAGGAAGATCCCCTGGAGGTACTTCTTTTTGAATGGAAAAAAAAATAATCCTCTGAAATAAATATGTAAAAATAATCTATTGAGAGTAACACTGACTTTGTAATTTATTCTGCTTTTTCCTTACTACAACTCTACAAATCCAATTACTGGTCTTCTTTCCACTCCTAAGTAAAAATGAAAACAATTCAAATTTCAGTATTTATTCGAGGTCCAATATGTGGAAATAAAGTAAAAATTTTCCTTAAAGTTTTCCAGTTTTGGCACAGAGATAATTGAGCAAAAACAATTAGAGGTAAATTTAACTGTCATCAGAAAGAAAGAAGTAGCAAATTAAATGTAATTTGCCTTTTTATAATCCCATCATGTACCTGGCATCATAGGAATTATGTATGCTAGAAGGCAGAACAAAAAAGTATGATGATGTCAAGCTAGATAATTTATACAGATTTCAAGAGTTTCAGTGGCATTTAATGACACATCTTTTTAACTAAGCAGGATAAACATTTAGAAATAGCTATTGCTTTACAAATGAAATGTCCTTTTACTGTATTAGATATAGCTACGCAAAAATGTCAGTACACTTCAGTTTGACAAAAATGTCAACTCTACACATAAATTAAATGTTAAAAATATTATTTGCTTTTTATCTTTACATATATAATACAAGGAAAATCCAATACCACAGAAAAACTTATGTTAATCTATTGTACACAATTCTTGATCATCTACATATCAATGCAGGGGAACAGCAGTGTTCAAATGCAATAGAATAACTAAGAGTATTTACATTTAATTTCTGATTACCTTAACTGACATTTTTTGTAGCTGTGTCTCTACCAACAAATTTGTTTATACAAATATTAAGCTTATTCAAAGTTCTCTAGAGAATATGAGAAAGCCAGAGATAAGACATAAAATTTTGTGCAATTCATCCACCAGTGGATAACTATATAAATATCAAAACTGAATTCTTCTACGGATTTTCATAAGGACAAAAGATATTTTAAAATACTGCTTGGGGTGGGGTGGGAGGGAGGGAAGTTCAGGAGGCAGGGGGAATGTATGTACATCTATGGCTAATTCATGTTGATGTGTGGCAGAAACCAACAGAACATTGTAAAGCAATAATCTTCCAATTAAAACATTAATTTAAAATATAAATAAAATATTGCTTACACTAAGTTTGAAGTAAAGGATATTCCGGTTAACCAATATACTAATGAAAATTGAGGATCAGGACTTTATTGGTAAGATAATGAAAACAGCGCTCAGAAAAATCATTACCTATTACCCAAGTCCATGAATGAACTGCTTACCGTATTTATACAGATGCTATGTTAATCAAGATATTACGAATGTGGAGAAGGAAATGGCAACCCACTCCAGTATTCTTGCCGGGAGAATCCCAGGGACAGAGGAGCCTGGTGGGCTGCTGTCTATGGGGTCACAGAGAGTCAGACATGACTGAAGCAACTTAGCAGCAGCAGCAGCAGAGGAACTACGAATAACTCAGGGAAGCTGAAATATGAGAAAAAAGAAAGTGACCCCAGAGTCTGGAAGACTGAAAAGATTGAGAAAAACTGTGAAAACAAAAGGAGGGTAGTCATTAAGAAATTTCAAGCCCAGTAGTTAAATAGTTCAGTTCAGTTCAGTCGCTCAGTCGTGTCCAACTCTTTGCGACCCCAGGAACTGCAGCACGCCGGGCCTCCCTGTCTATCACCAACTCCCGGAGTTCACACAGACTCAAGTCCATCAAGTCAGTGATCCCATCCAGCCATCTCATCCTCTAGCATCCCCTTCTCCTCCTGCCCTCAATCAATCCCAGCATCAGAGTCTTTTCCAATGAGTCAGCTTTTCCCATGAGGTGGCCAAAGTACTGGAGTTTCAGCTTCAGCATCATTCCCTCCAAAGAAATCCCAGGGCTGATCTCCTTCACAATGGACTGGATGGATCTCCTTGCAGGCCAAAGGACTCTCTTCTCCAACACCACAGTTCAAAAGCATCAATTCTTCGGCGCTCAGCCTTCTTCACAGTCCAACTCTCACATCCATACATGACCACAGGAAAAACCATAGCCTTGACTAGATGGACCTGTTGGCAAAGTAGTGTCTCTGCTTTTCAATATGCTATCTAGGTTGGTCATAACTTTTCTTCCAAGGAGTAAGCGTCTTTTAATTTCATGGCTGCAGTCACCATCTGCAGTGATTTTGGAGCCCCCCAAAAATAAAATCTGACACTGTTTCCACTGTTTCCCCATCTATTTCCCATGAAGTGATAGGACCAGATGCCATGATCTTCGTTTTCTGAATGTTGAACTTTAAGCCAACTTTTTCACTCTCTTCTTTCACTTTCATCAAGAGGTTTTTTAGTTCCTCTTCACTTTCTGCCATAAGGGTGGTGTCATCTGCATATCTGAGGTTATTGATATTTCTCCCGGCAATCTTGATTCCAGCTTGTGTTTCTTCCAGTCCAGCATTTCTCATGATGTACTCTGCATATAAGTTAAATAACCAGGGTGACAATATACAGCCTTGACGAACTCCTTTTCCTATTTGGAACCAGTCTGTTGCTCCATGTCCAGTTCTAACTGTTGCTTCCTGACCTGCATACAGATTTCTCAAGAGGCAGATCAGGTGGTCTGGTATTCCCATCTCTTTCAGAATTTTCCACAGTTTATTGTGATCCACACAGTCAAAGGCGTTGGCATAGTCAATAAAGCAGAAATAGATGTTTTCCTGGAACTCTCTTGCTTTTTCCATAATCCAGTGGATGTTGGCAATTTGATCTCTGGCTCCTCTGCCTTTTCAAAAACCAGCTTGAACATCAGGAAGTTCATGGTTCACATATTGCTGAAGCCTGGCTTGGAGAATTTTGAGCATTACGTTACTAGCGTGTGAGATGAGTGCAATTGTGCGGTAGTTTGAGCATTCTTTGGCATTGCCTTTCTTTGGGATTGGAATGAAAACTGACCTTTTCCATTCCTGTGGCCACTGCTGAGTTTTCCAAATTTGCTGGCATATTGAGTGCAGCACTTTCACAGCATCATCTTTCAGGATTTGGAATAGCTCAACTGGAATTCCATCACCTCCACTAGCTTTGTTTGTAGTGATGCTTTCTAAGTCCCACTTGACGTCACATTCCAGGATGTCTGGCTCTAGGTCAGTGATCACACCCTCGTGATTATCTGGGTCGTGAAGATCTTTTTTGTACAGTTCTTCTGTGTATTCTTGCCAGCTCTTCTTAATATCTTCTGCTTCTCTTAGGTCCATACCATTTCTGTCCTTTATCAAGCCCATCTTTGCATGAAGTGTTCCCTTGGTATCTCTAATTTTCTTGAAGAGATCTCTAGTCTTTCCCATTCTGTTGTTTTCCTCTATTTCTTTGCATTGATCACTGAGGAAGGCTTTCCTATCTCTTCTTGCCATTCTTTGGAACTCTGCATTCAGATGCTTATATTTTTCCTTTTCTCCTTTGCTTTTCCCTTCTCTTCTTTTCACAGCTATTTGTAAGGCCTCCCCAAACAGCCATTTTGCTTTTTTGCATTTCTTTTCCATGGGGATGGTCTTGATCCCTGTCTCCTGTACAATGTCACGAACCTCATTCCATAGTTCATCAGGCACTCTATCTATCAGATCTAGGCCCTTCAATCTATTTCTCACTTCCACTGTATAATCATAAGGGATTTGATTTAGGTCATACCTGAATGGTCTAGTGGTTTTTCCTACTTTCTTCAATTTAAGTCTGAATTTGGTAATAAGGAGTTCATGATCTGAGCCACAGTCAGCTCCCGGTCTTGTTTTTGTTGACTGTATAGAGCTTCTCCATCTTTGGCTGCAAAGAACATAATCAATCTGATTTCGGTGTTGACCATCTGGTGATGTCCATGTGTAGAGTCTTCTCTTGTGTTGTTGAAAGAGGGTGTTTGCTATGACCAGTGCATTTTCTTGGCAAAACTCTATTAGTCTTTGCCCTGCTTCATTCTGTATTCCAAGGCCAAATTTGCCTGTTACTCCAGGTGTTTCTTGACTTCCTACTTTTGCATTCCAGTCCCCTATAATGAAAAGGACATCTTTCTCGGGTGTTCAGTTTACATTTTAGAAACATCACGCCCAGAGAGACGTATCAATGAGGACTAAAATAGATATATGCAAAAGAGATAACGTAACAGTAGAGTCCAGAGTAGGACAAATAACTGGATATAAGGGATGTAGAAAGTTCAGCATGACTTCAGGGGTGCTAGTTTGGATTAAAGGTAAAAAGTGAAATTTTTCACTGAAATAGGAAATATATAAGGAAGAAGAGATTTGAGGTTTAAAATAAAATTCAGTTTGAAACATCCTATGGAGATATAAGTGAAGGTCCATTTTGCTCTTGGTCTTGGAGCTCACGGGTTGGGGGGAAGAGACTGGACCCTAAAATAGTATTTTATGAATAAACAGTATATAATAATTAAATCTACTAGGGAATAAAATGATCCAAGGAGAGGCAAGGACTAAAATAATGAAAGCCTAAGAAACTCCAATTAAAACTCTGGGATGGGTAGCAGAAATGAAGCCACAAGAAGAGCCAGAGAAAAGGTAGAGAGAGATAGGAAGAGAACCACAAAAGCCACAAAAATGAAGTTTCCAAAAAGAGACTAAAAAGCAAAGATTTTGCAACAATGATATTATTAATGACCTCTGCCAAAATGTTTATAATGGCATCATGGAGGCAGATTCAGTGAAGAGGTATAAATATTAAGTCATAAATTAAAAAGGAATGGAAGAACATCTAGATTAGAAACAAACAAAACTCTATTTGTATTAATAGTTGACATGATTGTTAGAAAACAATTATAAGAAATCTACCAAAAAAACCCTCCTGTAATTAACAAAGGAAGCAAAGTTGTAGAACACAAGATCAATACAGAAAAGTCAACTGCATAACATAACAACAAATAACTGGAAATGAAAATAAAAACCACAATAACATTTATAAATACTCCAAAGAAAATAAAATATTTAGCTATAAATCTAGTAAAACATATACAGGATCCACAGGCTGGAAAAACAATGCTGATGAAAGAAATCAAAGAAAATCTAAGTAATTGAAGAAACATACTGTGCTCATGGATTAGAAGACAACAGGGTAAAGATGTCAATTCTCCCCAAACCGTTCTGCACATTTAAGGCAATTTCTGCCAAACCTACAACAAGCCTATTCTAAAATTTGGAAAGAAAAGACTATTTCTAATAGAAACAATTTTGAGAAAGAATATATGCAGAGTATATTATGTGAAATGCCAGGCTAGATGAATCACAAGCTGGAATCAACATTGCTGGGAAACATATAAACAACTTCACATATGCAGACGATACCACTTTAACGGCAGAAAGTGAAGAGGAGTCAAAAAGCCTCTTGATGAGGGTAAAAGAGAGTCAAAAAGCTGGCTTAAAACTCAACATTCAAAAATAAAGGTCATTGCATCCAGTCCCATCATTTCATGGCAAACAGATGGGGGAAAAGTGGAGACAGTGACAGATTTTATGTTCTTGGGCTCCAAAACTACTGTGGATGGTGACTGCAGCCACGGAATTAAAAGACACTTGCTGCTTGGAAGGAAAGCTATGACAAATCTAGACAGCATATTAAAAAGCAGAGACATCACTTGGCCAACAAAGGTCCATCTACTCTAATTTATGGTATTGCAGTCTCGGAGAAGGCAATGGCACTCTTGCCTGGAAAATCCCATGGATGGAGGAGCCTGGAAGGCTGCAGTCCATGGGGTCGCTAGGAGTCGGACACAACTAAGTGACTTCACTTTCACTTTTCACTTTCATGCACTGGAGAAGGAAATGGCAACCCACTCCAGTGTTCTTGCCTGGAGAATCCCAGGGACGGGGGAGCCTTGTGGGCTGCCCTCTGTGGGGTCACACAGAGTCGGACACAACTGAAGCGACTTAGCAGCAGCAGTAGTCATGTACCGATGTGAGAGGTGGACCATAAAGAAGGCTAAACACCAAAGAATTGATGCTTTTGAATTACGGTGCTGGAGAAGACTCTTGAGAGTCCACTGGACTGCAAGATCAAACCAGTCAATCCTAAAGGAAATCAACCCTAAGTATTCATTGGAAGGACTGATGCCAAAGGTTGAAGCCTCAATACTTTGGCCATCTGATGCAAAGAACCGACTCTCTGGAAAAGACCCTGATCCTGGGAAAGATTGCAGACAAAAGGAGAAGGGGACAGCAGACGTTAGATAGCATCAGTGACTCAATGGACATGAATCTGAGTAAACTCTGGAAGATAGTGAAGGACAGAGAAGCCTGCCATGCTTCAGTCCATAGGGTCACAAAGAGTCAGACACAACTTAGCAACTGAACAACAACAACAGTAGGAGGACTCACTCTTACTAATGCTAACCCTACAATAATCAAGACAGTATGTTACTGACATAGGACTAGATATATTAATCATACAGACAGTGTAGGAAACCTAGAAACAGACTCAAATACACCCAACTGATTTTTGACAAAATGGTAAAAACAATCAATGGAGGAGGTGCAATCTTTTCACACATGGTACTGAAACCAGTGAATATCCACAGGCAAAAAGATGAATGTCAAACTAAACTTCATACTTTATATTAAAATTAACTCAAAATGGATCACAGATTTAAAAGTAAAACTATAAAATTTCTAGGAAAAACCACATAAGAACTTTAAGATATTGGGCTAGGGAAAGAACTCTTAGATCTGACATTGAAACCAAAGCGCATAAAAGGAAAAATTAATAAATTGGACCTAATCAAAACCTAAACTTTTCACTCTGCAAAAGACCTTGTTAAAAGCATGAAGAGACAAATTACTGAGAGAAACTATTTGCAAATCACATATCTGACACAGACAAATCTTATATCTAGAATATATAAAGAACTCTCAAAACACTGAGAAAATAAATTAAAAAATAAGCATAAGACAAGAACAAATATTTCACTAATATATATGGCAAATAAACATATGATAAGGTGTTCAACATCATTATCCATATAAAAAATACCAATTAAAACCACAATGAGGGACTTCCCTGTTGTCCAGTGATTAAGAATCTGCCTGTCAATGCAGGGGACAGAAGTTGAATCCCTGGTCCGGGAAGATCCCACATGCCTCAGGGCAACTAAGCCCATGCGCCACTACTACCAATCCCTACCAGTCCCATTTGTCACAACCACTGAAGCCTGCATGCCCTAGAGCCTGTGCTGTGTGATGTGACAAAAGCAGCCACTGCAATGAGAAGGCTTAGCCCCTGCTCACCACAACTAGAGAAAGCCCTCATGTGGCAATGAAGACCCAGTGCAGCCAAAAATAAAAAAACTTTTTAAAACACAATAAATCGTTACTACATACTTATCAGAATGACTAAAATTAAAAACAGTGATAATAACAAATGCTAGCAAGGATACAGAAAAACTGGATCACTTATACACTGGTCACAGGAATGAACAGCGGGTATAGTCACACTGGAAATCAGTAAACAATTATTTTTAAAAATAAAAATGAAATTACTATAGGACCCAGCAATAGCATACTTGGGCATCTATCCCAGAAAAATAAAAACTTATGTAGGCATAGAAATTTGTACACAAATGTTCACAGTAGCTTTATCTCTAATAACAAAAACTAGAGAGTACCAAACCGCTGTTCAATGGATAAACGATAAATCTGTGGTATATCCATACAGAGTATTGCTCAGCAATAAAAAGGAGCAAGCCATTGATACACAGCAACTTAGTTTTGAACTTGAAGGGATTTATATTAAGTGAAAAAATCTACACAGAATATTACATACTATGATTCCATTTATATTTGTTATTCTTGAAATAAAATTACACAAAATGAGGAAAGGTTAGTGGTTGCTAGGGATCAACAGGTAGGGAAAATGATAGTACAGTAAAAATGAGGCAGCACAAGGAAGCTTTGTTGTGATGATATACTTTTGTATCTCAATCACGGTGGTGGCAGTTTCACAAAATGACACGTGATAAATGCAAAAAAAAAAAAAGGCAGCCAAACGAACTGAAGATATGCGCAAACAACATAACCAATAAAGGTTAATACTCAAGATATACAAAGAATTTATACAACTTAACATCAAAAACAACAAACAACCCAATTAAAAAAAATAGGCAGAGAACCTGGAAAATTTTTCAAAGAAGATATAAAGATTGCCAATAGACACATGAAGAAATGCTCCACATCACTAATTATCAGGGGAATGAAATTAGCAAATCCACAATGAGATATCGCCTCACACCTGTCAGAATGGTTATGATCAAAAAGACAACAAGTAACAAGAGTCAGTGAGGATGTGCAGAAAAGAGAACCTTTAAGGACTGTTGTGAATATTAGCTGATACACCCATCACAGAAAACAAAAAGGAGGTTCCTCAAAAAATTAAACTACCATATGATCCAGCAAGTCCACTCTTCCAAAGAAGAATAGTTTCTCAAAGAAAACAAAACACTAATTTGAAACAATATATGCACCCCTGTGTTCACTGCAACATTATTTCCAATGGCCAAGATATGGAAGAAACCTAAGTGTCCATCAAAAAAATGAATGGATATAGAAAATGTAGTATATACATACATATATACACACACAATGAAATATTACTCAGCCATAAAAAAAAATCTTGCCAAATGCCAACACAGACAGACCTAGAAGGCATTATGCTAAATGAAATAAATCAGAGAAAGATAAACACCATATGATTTCACTTATATGTGGAATCCGAAAACACAACAAATTAACAAATATAATAAAATTGAAACAGATGCATAAATACAAAGAACAAACAGATGATTGCCAGAGGGGAGGGATTTGGGGGAAAGAAGGTAAGATAGATTAAGAGGTATAGATTTCTAGTTATAAAATAAATCAAGGGGATATAATGTACAGCATAGGGTATATAATCAGTAATATTGTAAAAACTTTGTATGGTGACAGATAGTTGAGACTCATCCTGTGATCTTTCTGTAACATACAAAAATACTGAATCACTATGTTATCCATCTGAAACTAACACTGCAAGTTATAGTTCAAATAAAAATAATTAAATTAAAAAATACACATGAAAGTATAAATCTCACTGGTAAAGGTAAATACAGTACAAATATAGTATAGTACAAATACAGTAAATGTAGTGGATTAATTACCTATAAAGCTGTAATGTATGAAGGTTAAAAGACAAAAGTAGTAAAAAGATCACTATAACTAGAATAATTAAGTTGAGGGATACACAAGATAAAAAGATGTAAAACGTGACATCAAAAACATTAACATGAGGGTAGGTAAAAGGTAGTGCTTTTAGAATGTATTCAAACACGTTACCAACTTAAAACAGGTTGCTATAAACATATGCTGTTATACACAAGACTCATGGTAACCACAAAGCAAAAACCTACAGCAGATAAAGAAAAAATGAAAGGAAAAGGAAAGTGAAGTCGCTCAGTCGTGTCCAACTCTTTGCGACCCCATGGACTGTAGCCTATCAGGCTCCTCTGTCCATGGGATTTTCCAGGCAATAGTACTGGAGTGGATTGCCATTTCCTTCTCCAGGAGATCTTCCCGATCCAGGGATGGAACCCAGGTCTCCTGCATTGTGTCAACAGACGCTTTACCATCTGAGCCACCAGGGAACGAACTGAAAGGAAGTATTCAAATCACAAATGAAGAGGAAGAAAAAAAGGAAAAACTACAAAACAGCCAGAAAAAAACTAACAAAATGGCATTCAAATGTAAATGGACTAAATTCTCCAATCACAAGAAATAGTGTTGAAAGGATAAAAAACAAGACCTTAGGATATGCTGCCTACAAGACATTCACTTCAAATATAAGGACACACACAGACTGAAAGTGAAGGGATGGAAAAAGCTATTCCATGTAAATAGAAACAAAAAGCAAGCGGGGGTAGTTATGCTTTCATCAGACAAAACAGACTTTAAAACAAAGGCGGTAATTAGAAAAAAGGGCCTTACCTAGTGATAAGGGGTCAATCCAACAAGAATATGTAACATTTGTAAATATTTATACACCCAACATAAAGGGATTCCCCAGTGGAAGTAAAGATGCTACCCATCATTTATAGGGAACTCTGCCTCATTTTTCATAGAAAGAATTTACAGACAAAATCTAAACTATACTATCTGCTATCAACATCACCACCATCACTAACCTACAGCAGCACAAGTGAGGGAATCAGTAATAGTACCATAAATTCCACAACCTGAGTCAGCAATTCTGTTTTCCCTTCATTTCTGAAAAGGTAGTTGTTTTAGTCCATTTGGGCTGCTGAAAATGGCACCCCACTCCAGTACTCTTGCCTGGAAAATCCCATGGGCGGAGGAGCCTGGTGGGCTGCAGTCCATGGGGTCGCTAACAGTCGGACACAACTGAGCAACTTCACTTTGACTTTTCACTTTCATGCATTGGAGAAGGAAATGGCAACCCACTCCAGTGTTCTTGCCTGGAGAATCCCAGGGACAGGGGAGCCTGGTGGGCTGCCGTCTATGGGGTCGCACAGAGTCCGACACGACTGAAGGGACTTAACAGCAACAGCAGCAGCAACAGAACACCACTGATTGGGTAGCTAAAAAACAATAGAAATTTATTTCTCATACTTCTCATAGGCTAAGAAGTCTAAGGTCAAAGTGCCAACATGGTCTGGTGAGGGCCCTTTATCTGGTTGTCACTGTGTCCTCATATGGCAGAAGGGGTAGCGATCTCTCTAAAACCTCTTTTAAAAAGCACTAACTGAATTCATGAGGTCTCCACTGTCATGATTTTCGAAGGCCCTACCTCTTAATATACCACTATCTTTAGGGATTAGGATGTCAACACATGAATTTTGAGAGGACATTCAAACCATGGCAGCAGTCAACCAGATTAAACTAGCTTCAGATAAGAGAATTAGAGTGTTAAAAAAAAAAAAAAAAAAGACATGTAAATATTGTTAATAGACTTACCAAAACTTCCTCTAGCCTAATAGTGCACAGGCTTCAAGGACAAGATATGATACTCCTCTATTCTCTTAGCAACTATCTAAGCCAATAACCAATGTCCACTGCATCAAAACATTCAAGGAAAAAGAACAGGCAAGATTGCTCTGCAACTCCAAGCACTAACCAGGATTTAAAAGCATATACATTAACCCAAATCCTAGTTCTTTATCTCGCCTTAAATGGTATCTTAAAAGTTTGATTTAGGTTCAGAAGATTTTTTTTTTTAATTTCGCTTTTAGGAATAGCAAGTATCACTTATATAAACACCTTGCAAATGGTTACATTTAACAGGTCAAAAGATTTTGAGATTTTACTTTCTAGGTGGCACAAAGAGCAGAATAAAGAAGTACTTTAAAAACAGACTACTCGCCTTACATTGAAGGAGGTTTTTTTAATTATAAAAACAATGAACAGAGAAAGCATACACAATCAAACAGAGGAACTATGTAGCAAGTCTTGTATTTTACAGATGAGGTCCATAGAAGATAAACAAGAATATGCAAAAGAAGAGGAGCATATGCTGCTGCTGCTGCTGCTAAGTCACTTCCGTCGTGTCCGACTCTGTGCGACCCCATAGACGGCAGCCCACCAGGCTCCCCCGTCCCTGGGATTCTCCAGGCAAGAACACTGGAGTGGGTTGCCATTTCCTTCTCCAATGCATGAAAGTAAAAAGTGAAAGTGAAGTCGCTCAGTCCTGTCTGACTCTGTGTGACCCCACGGACTGTGTAGCCCACCAGGCTCCTCCATCCATGGGATTTTCCAGGCAAGAGTACTGGAGTGGGGTGCCTTTCAATGTAAATTACTGGTAAGGTTTTCAACCTTGAGCTGTATGCTGGTTCCACACGTATTTTTTAGACTAGACTAGAGTGGACAAAAACAGCTAAATAAATAAACAAATCAGACCTGGATCACTAATGATGATGTGTCATGAATCAAATTCTGTGTCTTGAGTCCAAAAAAGAAAAATAAAAACAGTTTCAAGTCTGCAGGATCTAAAGGTGAGTATAACTAACACAGACCTATCTCTCAGCGTGAATAACAAATAATGCTTTCTAAGTGAAATATCAATATATTAAAATAATTCAGAGTGAACATCAAGATGACTTTACCTAACACACAACTTAGTCACCTTCACATCAAAAAAAAACTCTATAATTAAAAATGATCAGAGACATGTTAAGGCAGTATAACTATCACTGGAGTCACAATTATAAATCTTTTTTCCTAAGTAGTTTGCAGAGATTACATATCTTGCAATGCTTTTCAGTGCACTGACAGGTTAAAATAAAATCAACAAATGTTAGAATTTAATTGAACTTTACAAACTGCACATGCCTTTTTATCAAGAAATTTAGCAATATTTTTATAATGATTTCTAAATAAACCTCAGATTTCTTTCAAATTTTATTACTTTCTCATATATTAATAGTATTTTCAGCAGATTCATATCTGTAACTCTAAAAGGTCCCTTCATTTTACCTACTATCCCATGTTAATTTTATTTAGGAAGTATTTTCTTCATTATGCATTTGTAATAATTAGAAATAATATAAGTCAAATATGGGCTTACTCAATTTTACTAGTACATATATGATTTTTTAACTTAATTTCCTATTATACTAATCAAAGCGTAAAATAGGAAAATAAACTATTTTAAAATGTTTCCTCTATAATAATTTCACTAAAAAATTAACACCAGGGATGTCCCTGGTGGTCCAGTGGTTAAGAGTCTTGTGTTTCCACTGCAGATGGCCAGGGTTCGATCCCTGGTTGGGCAACTAAGATCCTGCGTACTTCAAGGCACAGTCAAAAAAAAAAAAAAAAAATTAATTCTAATCACCAGTATAAACTGAAGCATAACTCTCCAGGGGTGCACACTGCTGAATAATTTGTCCAAATGTCAACTGCAATTTTCAAAAATGCCTTCAAGCTCAAAATTTTAAACATCTGTAAAAAATACTTGTTTTGAGAGTGGTTTACACTCATGACACTTGACCTTTTGCTGTACACACCACAAAATTCAAGTCTCAAATACCACACAAGCAGGAAATCTGATCATTCCTGCAGTAGCCATATGCATGGTCCAATATCAAATATTAGTTCTAGGTTACGCTAAGTCATGTGTTACAAATCTTCTACTGAAACCTCTATAATTAGTTGTAATTTGCCTCTTTTAAAATGTGTTTCTTATGGGACATCTGGCCTTGAAAGTTCCACCTTCCCATTGAAAAAATACTTAAGTGTCTGGATTTTTTTTTCCACTTAATATAGAACACTGCATGGGTGGTATGACGAAGTCCAGACTTCTTAAAAAAATTAAATTTCAAGAACATAATGATTAAGAACCACTTAAGTATTACTAAATATAAATGTGGACTTCCCTGGTGGCTCAGACGGTAAAGCGCCTGTCAAATAAAATTTTGTTGCCCATAACTATCTATATCTCAAATATTTAAAGTTCACAAAATAGATTTTAATGAGAGTACAGCAGTGACACACTCATTTCCAGGAATTTACACTAGTTAAGTTGAAATGGAAAATAAAGGTTCAGAATTAAGAGATTTAAAAAAAGTTTGAGCCCAGTGAGTTCATATGGCACTCAAAGTTATCTACTTCAAGAAGGAAATGATCTTACCAATTTATAAATAGCCTTAACTCATTTCACAGAGATTAAAATTTAACAATACTCATCGATTCACTTGGTTCTAGAAACCCTTCCTTAAAACTGAAAATTAAATATGGGCTAAGGAATAAGTCATAAAAATGAAAGACTAAGACACTGCTTTTATACAGGATAAAAGTGGAAAAATCCATCACAACATCCTGCAGTCCAAACCTGTTTGCTTCCTAAATTAGAAAATTTTTCACACAAACTCCTTAAAATCAGTATTATACCTTAATAAAAAAAAAAAAAAAAACACTGAAATGAAATGTAACATGGGTCAGAGAAGAAATAAGTCCAAAATACCAGTTTCTAATGACAAAATTTCAAAGATATAGTGAAATTTGGTACGAAGGTAAATTCAATATATTTTCATCTTCTCAAAATATAACTTTAAAACATTTCATCTCATTTAGAAATGTCATGTAAGGAAATAAAAATCATACAGATCCTCTGAAAGTTCAAAAACCTTCACCTAAAAATTGAACACAATCAGGCCCCATTTCTTATAGATATAGGTAATAAGCAATAAGCATAATCCCTACTAAAGCTATGACTAGATTAAGTAAGATTAATATGAAAATAACTGCTAGGATGTTTTATCCAAATTTAAGAAAACTCTTTTGCAATTAATTATGTTACTTTCATAGTTATGTTAAAAAAAAAAAAATTAAGTGTGGAACCAACCTCCCTGGTGATTGACTCTGCCTTCCAGTGCAGGGGACGTATACTCAATCCCTGATGGGGGAACTAAGATCTACATGCCACAGGACAACTAAGCCCACGTGGCACAACTGCTGAGCCTGCAACAGAGAGCCAGCGAAGCCAAAAACAGAAAAGTTAAGTGTATAAGCTAAGATTTGTTTATGTAAAAGCTGGCCTATTCTACAAGTTAAAGAAATAACAATTACTAATAACTATTAAATTGGTCAGGGCTTCTCTGGTGGCTCAGTGGTAAAGAATCTGCCTGCCAGTGCAGGAGACACAGTTTCGACCTCTGATCCAGTAAGATCCCATAGGCAGCTGAGCAACTAGGCTCACGCACCACAGCTACTGAGCCTGCGCTCTAGAGCCCAGGAGCTGCAACTGCTGGAGGCCACACACCCTAGGGCCTGGGCTCCACAACAAAAGAAGCCCGTCACAATGAGAAGCCTGCTCCCCACAACTAGAGAGTAGCCCCAGCTCGCCACAACTAAAGAAAGCTGACTCACAGCAATGAAGACCCAGAACAGCCCCCCAAAATAAAGCATTTTAATTGGTTAACATAAACAAGTAGGTTCAATAATTTACCTGTATTCCATCTTTAAGTTTCAAAATGCATTCCATTGTGTTGATGGTAATTACCACTGGTTCTGAACCCAGTTTTGTCCATGGTACATGGATCCTCAGTTCATGAATATGTCCACTTAAAAAAGTGAATGGTAATTTCAATTCCTTAAAACACAAAACATTAAATAAAGTTTAGTAAGAGCTTAATATTTTTTTTCATTCTAATATCCAAAATACTTTCTGAAAAGAGAAACAAAATTTCCAACACAAAAATATTCTAGGGAGGGTGGGATGAACTGAGAGAGTAGCACTGACATGCATGTACTACCACCTGTAAAACCGCTAGCTGGCGGGGGGCCACTGTGCAGCACTCGGAAGGGGGACAATCCAGTGGGGTGGGAGGGAAACTCCAGACGGAGAGGATACAGATATATACTTAGAGCTGGGTTACACTGCTGTACAGCAGAAACCAACACAACATTATAAAGCAATTACCCTCCAATTTAAAAAAATATAAAAAGCAATAAATTTAATCATATAACAAAAAAAAATTCAGGAATTACTGTTCATCAAAAAGCAGCATCAAATAACTTGCTAAATTATAGTTACTGATGAGCTACAAAAACATATTGTGCAAGTTACATTTAATAAGGCACTTAACCTGTCAAGGCCTCTGTTTCTTATTTTGCTAAATGGAAATGATAACAGAACAGGATTTTAGGGCAAGATGAAAGAGGGGAACTGAATTAAAGAAAGGAGAATGACCTGACAAAATAAACACTGATCAACTTTGAAAAAAAAAAAAGTCTTGAACTTTACCTAAAGATTATACCTAGAAACTGTATGATCATAAATTTTAAATGTTTTATAACTGTTCCATTATTAAAAACATTAGAAATGAAAACACAAAGGTTACCACAACCACTTCATACTAAATCATTTCACCTTCAGATAAAATGTTATAAACCAAAAAAAAAAAAGTAAAAATAAATTGCATTTGAACTGTATTTCAGTCACATTATTGTAACTATTTGTGAAAGTTAAAATAAATACTAAGCTGTTCCTTCATCCAAGAAGTATCCACCTTGGTTTAGCAACACAGCAGTAATGTAGCTAAACATACATATACAGACAGTACAGCAAAATGGTTAAGACCAATAAATCTGGAACCAGCACAAGTGGATTTAATCCTACACCTGCTACTTACCAGCACAATGACAAGAGGCAACTTGTACTACATCTCTGCATCTCAGTTCTTATCTAATGGATAATAGTAGTGTGTTTGGGGATTAAATCAATTAATTTACATAAAGTACTTAGGACACTGTCTTCCTCAAAGGCCATCAATATAAAGACACTATCTATTACTACAAATGTATAAGCCTCTTTTATGTCAACAAGCTTATTAAAGAGCAGAATACAAAAAATCTATTGATATTTCTACTATTCTAGCAGAATGTCATGATTTTTTTAACAGTTCTCAATATTTCATTAATTTTAAAGATGCAGTAATTTCTCTAAGCATTGATCAATGGGAGAGATTATATTTTGATCAGTGTCTATAATGAATACCATGTTAATGAGCACTTACTGTATACCAGGCACTGTTTTAAGTACTTTACTCGCATGCAATATTTAATCTTTGTCAGAGAAAGCAATGGCAACTCACTTCAGTACTCTTGCCTGGAAAATCCCATGGACGGAGGAGCCCAGTAGGCTGCAGTCCATGGGTTCACGAAGAGTCGGACACGACTTAAGCGACTTCACTTTCACTCTTCACTTTCATGCACTGGAGAAGGAAACAGCAACCCACTCCAGTGTTCTTGCCTGGAAAATCCCAGGGACAGGGGAGCCTGGTGGGCTGCCATCTATGGGGTTGCACAGAGTCGGATACGACTGAAGCGACTTAGCAGCAGTAGCAGCAGCAAGAACCCCAAAAAGTAAATACTATTATACCCACTTTATAGATTAAAAAAAAAAAGTGAGGCACAGAAAGGTCAAATAACTTTCAAAAATAACTCATCTTAGAGAGACATGATTCAAAACTGGATATTATTATGCCGGAGCCCTTGTTCTTAAAACTACACTGCATCTAACTTCCTTTATGAGCAACAAGTACACTTCCATTGGTTATACATTCATTTGGATAATGTTTCAATGACATTTCCAAAATCTGAGGCACAGAAAGGTCAAATTACTTTCAAAAATAACTCATCTTAGAGAGCCATGACTCAAAACTGGAAATTATTATGCCAGAGCCCTTGCTCTTAATAAAACTACATTACACCTAACTTCCTTTACGAGCAACGAGTACATTTCCATTGGTTATACATTCATCTGGATAATGTTTCAATGACATTTCCATCTCTACCCCTGAGGTGTGTAACAATGATATATTCATGCAATGACTACCAAAACTTGCAATCTATGGGCAAAATTGGATTTTCCTAGGAGAAGTTAAAAGACACCTAAACCAAACTCAAGACCTTGTTATCACCAGAATACTACTAATCTTATCTGAATGACTAATTCAATGTTAACATAAGGGACAATATTCTATATTAAAACATGGAATTTTGAATCACATGGCCCATGCTGGTAATCCAACTGAAGTTCACTTATTAATCAACTCACTATAAGCAAGATCATTTCCATTTCCTCATCTCAGAGTTGCTGTGATAAACAAATGGGAACATTTATGCCTTATAAAAGGCAAAAGAAAATGTTGACTGTTAAAACAAGTAGGTCATCCTAAGGTAGCCAAAAGAAATGATTTTCTTTTCATTCTTTTTCATTCTTAAAATATATTGTACAACTTAAAAATATTTTATTTACTTGGAATTACTCAGGAAAACAATGCATCCCTAAAACAGAATATCTATGGCCACACAAAGGAATTGAATAGCTCTCATAAATCACATTGTAGAAAGACTATTACAAAATATCCTCACAGAAAAAAAAAAAAAAAAGGGATACTTTAAAAATGAATGTAACAGGGCCCAAAAGCAAAAATAGATGAATAGGACTATACCAAACCTAAAAACCTCCAGAAAGCAAAGAAAACACTCAGCAAAACAGAAAGGCAATCATATGGGAGAAACAGAAACTATCTGAGAAGGGTTTAAAATCTAGACGACATGAACTACAGCAACTCAACAACAAAAAAATAACCAAATTTTAAAAATGGGAAATTGACTTGAGTATCAATTTTCAAAAGAACACAGACAAAAGGCCAACAAAGAGGAAAAAATGCTCACCATCATTAATCAGAGAAATACAAATCAAAACCAGAATGACAGGGCTTCCCTACGTGATTCAGTGGTAAAGAATCCACCTGCCAATGCAGGAGACACAGGTTTGATTCCTGGTCCAGAAAGATGTCACAGACCAAGGAGCAACTAAACCCACGTGCCACAACTACTGAAGCCCATGTGCCCTAAAGCCTGTGCTCTGCAACAAGAAAAGCCACTGCAATGAGAAGGCCGTGCACCACTACTGAAGAGTAGCCTCCACTCGCCCAACTAGACAAAAGCCTGAGTAGCAACAAAGACCCAGCAAAAGCAAAAATAAATAAATGAAATTATTTTTTAAAAAACCCACAATGGCAGATTTCCCTGGTGGTCCAATGGTTAAAAATCTGCCTGCCAATGAAGGAGACAGGAGTTTCATCCCTGGTCCGAGAAGACTCCACATGCTGCAGTGAAACTAAGCCCATGCACCACAACTACTGAGCTCGTGTGCTGCAAAAAGAAAAGCCACCCCAGTGAGGAGCCACACACTGCAACTAGAGCAGCCGCCACTACTCTTGCCTCAACTAGAGAAAGCAGCATTCAGCAACGAAGGCCCACTGCAGCCATAAATCAATTACATTAAAAACCATATGACATATCATCTCACATCTGTTAGCAGGGCCCCTATCAAAAAAAAAAAAAACAAGAACAAAAACAAACAAAAAAAAAACCCACCACCACAGAAAGTAATGTGTGGTAAGTATATAAAGAATGTGTAACCCTTGTGCACTGTTGCTGAAAAGGTAAAATGGTACAACCACTACAGAAAATAGTATGGAGATTATTCAAACAATGAAAAACAGAATTACCATATGATCCAGCAGTCTCAGTTCTGAGTACACAATAAAAAGAAACCAAAAGCAGGATCTTGAAAACATACTTGTACAACCATGTTTTTTGCAGCACTATTCACAATAGTCAAGAGGTTACTACAACCTGATGTCCACTGAAAGACAAGGATAAAGAAAATGTGGTATATACATATAATGAAAAAAGAATTCATTTCAATCAGTTCTAATGAGGTGGATGAAACTGGAGCCTATTATACAGAGTGAAGTAAGCCAGAAGAAAAACACCAATACAGTATACTAATGCATATATATGGAATTTAGAAAGATGGTAACAATAACCCTGGTGTACGAGACAGCAAAAGAGACACTGATGTATGGAACAGTCTTATGGACTCTATGGGAGAGGGAGAGGGTGGGAAGATTTGGGAGAATGGCATTGAAACATGTAAAATATCATGTATGAAACGAGATGCCAGTCCAGGTTCAGTGCACAATACTGGATGCTTGGGGCTAGTGCACTGGGACGACCCAGAGGGATGGTAGGGGGAGGGAGGAGGGAGGAGGGTTCAGGATGGGGAGCACATGTATACCTGTGATGGATTCATTTTGATGTTTGGCAAAACTAATACAATTATGTAAAGTTTAAAAATAAAATAAAATTAAAAAAAAAAAAAGGAAATTGTTACATCCTACAACATAGAATGAACCTCAAGGACATTGGTGCTAAGTGAAATAAGCCAGTCACAAAAAGACACATATTGTCTAACTTCACTTACGAAAGATACCTAAAGTAGTCAAATTCTTAGACACAGAAGTAGAACAGTGGTGGCCAGGGGGAGAGAGAAAAGGGAAGCTGTAGTTTCGTGGTTGGAGAAGGCAATGGCACCCCACTCCAGTACTCTTGCCTGGAAAATCCCATGGACGGAGGAGCCTGGTGGGCTACGGTCCATGGGGTTGCTAAGAGTCAGACAGGACTAAGCAACTTCACTTTCACTTTTCACTTTCATGCATTGGAGAAGGAAATGGCAACCCACTCCAGTATTCTTGCCTGGAGAATCCCAGGGACAGGGAGCCTGGTGGGCTGCTGTCTATGGGGTCACACAGAGTCGGACATGACTGAAGCGACTTAGCAGCAGCAGCAGTTTCGTTGGTACACAGCTTAAGTTTTAGAAGATGGAAAGTTCTAGAAATCTGAACAATAATGTATATACAGTAAACACGACTGCCCAGTTAAAAATGGTTAAGATGGTAAATTTTATGATATCTCCATTTTTACCACAAAATAAAAATAAATTTAAAACAGGACTTCAAGAATTCTAAGTTAGAAGGCTGGAAAATTCTCTCCCCAAAAAGCAGTGAAAAAACTGGTTATTTTTTAACCACAAAGTTATTTTTAAAAAAAACAGAAATTTCAGGGGCAATGAGGGAAGGCTACCCTGAAGTCATGAACCCGCTGGTGCAAGAAAAAGAACAGCAGACCAGCCAGAAAATTATCAGAGTAATCAAGAGAACAAGAAAGCCAAGGATGGCCTTGCTCTGACCCCATTTTTCCTGGTAACCTGGAAAGCTGTATGTATATGCCAGGTTGTGCTTACTTGGGCAACGTTGGAAAGACCCTTAATAATCTACTCATTCATGGCTGACCAAGAAGCCTTGTAAACATATGGATCAGATCTGTAAACTCCTTTGAAAGCATATCTAGTACATGTGTATGTCCCATACCAAAGAGAAGAAGAAGCCTTATTGGTTCAAAAGTTCTAACAACCTCTAGCCAATCACTTGCAGATGACTCAGTTATAGTGATCCAGGGGTAATCCCTAGAAATCCAAGCCTAAAAACAGAAAGAATGGAGAGAGAAAAAAGAAAACTGAGCACAGTTTTCAGAGATCACATACTACAGGGGAAAACAGACACCACAAACTTATCCCAGGCAAGTCACTAAACAACAAGCCAACAGCAACAACAAATATCCCCAGAGGCAAGAAATTAGAATGCAGAGTTGCTACAATATATTATGCAAAATGTCCAGTTTTCAACTAAACATTGTGAAACATGAAAAGTTTACAAAAGTAGTTAATAGAGACTATCTTTGAGGATGCTCAAATGCAGGACTTAAAACATTATAAATATGTTCATTATAAATATGTTAAATAATTAAAGAAATTACATGACAATGATTCATTGAATAGAAAATATCAAGAATGAGAAATTACAAAAAAGAAGCAAATGGAAATTCTAGAGTTGAAAAGAACAATAAATGAAATTGGGACTTCCTTGGTGTTTTCAGTGGTTAAGAATCTACCCTTCAATGTAAGGGATTCAGGTTCGATCCCTGGTCGGGAAACTAAGCCCATGCACCATTAACTACTGAGCCCCCACACCACAATGATAGAACCTCTGTGCCACAACAAAATATTCCACCTGCCTCACCTAAGACCCAACACAACCAAACAGATAAATTTCTTAGGAGTACAATAAATGAACTTAAAAATTCACTGAGAGACTTCAACATGAGATTTGAGCTGGCAGGAAAAGAATCAGCAAATTCATACCAAGACATATCAAAACAAAAGTTTTGAAAGTCTGGAACAAAAAGAAAACCTTGAAGGCAGAAACAGAAAATCAACATGTTACATATAAGAAAATTCTTCATAAGTTCAGCTCAGTAAAGTCGCTCAGTTGTGTCCAACTCTTTGTGACCACATGAACCGCAGCACGCTAGGCCTCCCTGTCTATCACCAACTCCTGGAGTTCACACAAACTCATGTCCACTGAGTCGGTGATGCCATCCAACCATCTCATCCTCTGTCGTCCTCTTCTCCTCCTGCCCTCAATTTTTCCCAGCATCAGGGTCTTCTCTAATGAGTCAGTTCTTTGCATCAGGTAGCCAAAATATTAGAGTTTCAGCTTCAGCATCAGTCCTTCCAATGAACACCCAGGACTGAACTCCTTTAGGATGGACTGGCTGGATCTCCTTGCAGTCCAAGGGACTCTCAAGAGTCTTCTCCAACACCACAGTTCAAAAGCATCAATTCTTCCGCACTCAGCTTTCTTTATAGTCCAACTCTCACATCCATATGACTACTGGAAAAACCATAGCCTTGACTAGACGGAACTTTGTTGACAAACTAAAGTCTCTGCTTTTTAATATACTGTCTAGGTTGGTCGTAACTTTCCTTCCAAGGAGTAGGCGTCTTTTCATTTCATGGCTACAATCAAAATCTGCAGTGATTCTGGAGCCCCAAAAAATAAAGTCAGCCACTGTTTCCCCATCTATTTGCCATGAAGTGATGGGACCAGATGCCATGATCTTAGTTTTCTGAATGTTGAGCTTTAAGCCAACTTTTTCACTCCCTTCTTTCACTTTCATCAAGAGGCTCTTTAGTTCTTCTTCACTTTCTTCCATAAGGGTGATGTCATCTGCATATCTGAGGTTATTGATATTTCTCCCGGCAATCTTGATTCCAGCTTGTGCTTCTTCCAGCCCAGTGTTTCTCATGACGTACTCTGCATAGAAGTTAAATAAGCAGGGTTACAAGATACAGCCTTGATGGACTCCTTTTCCTATTTGGAACAAGTCTGTTGTTCCATGTCCAGTTCTAACTGTTGCTTCCTGACCTGCATATAGGTTTCTCAAGAGGCAGGTCAGGTGGTCCAGTATTCCCATCTCTTTCAGAATGTTCCACAGTTTATTGTGATCCACTCAGTCAAAGGCGTTGGCATAGTCAATAAAGCAGAAATAGATGTTTTCCTGGAACTCTCTTGCTTTTTCGATGATCCAGCGGATGTTGGCAATTTGATCTCTGGTTCCTCTGCCTTTTCTAAAACCAGCTTTCATATCCGGAAGTTCAAAGTTCACGTACTGCTGAAGCCCAGCTTGGAGAATTTTGAGCATTACTTTACTAGCGTGTGAGATGAGTGCAATTGTGTGGTAGTTTGATCATTCTTTAGCATTGCCTTTCTTTGGGATTGGAATGAAAACAGATCTTTTCCAGTCCTGTGGCCACTGCTGAGTTTTCCAAATGTGCTGGCATATTGAGTGCAGCACTTTAACAGCATCCTCTTCCAGGATTTCAAATAGCTCAACTGGAATTCCATCAGCTCCACTAGCTTTGTTCATAGAGATGCTTCCTAAGGTCCACTTGACTTCACATTCTAGGATGTCTAGCTCTACATGAGTGATCACACCATTGTGATTATCTGGGTCATGAAGATCTTTTTTGTACAGTTCTTCTGTGTATTGCTGCCACCTCTTCTTAATATCTTCTGCTTCTGTTAGGTCCATACCATTTCTGTCCTTTACTGAGCCCATCTTTGCATGAAATGTTTCCTTGGTATCTCTAATTTTCTTGAAGAGATCTCTAGTCTTTCCCAATCTATTGTTTTCCTCTATTTCTCTGCATTGATTGCTGAGGAAGCTTTCTTATCTCTCCTTGCTATTCTCTGGAACTCTGCATTCAAATGGGTATGTCTTTCCTTTTCTCCTTTGTTTTTCGCTTCCCTTCTTTTCACGTCTATTTGTAAGTCCTCCTCAAACAGCCATTTTGCTTTTTTGCATTTCTTTTTCTTGGAGATGATCTTGATCCCCGTCCCCTGTACAATGTCACAAACTTCCATCCATAGTTCATCAGGTACTCTGTCTATCAGATCTAGTCCCTTAAGTCTATTTCTCACTTCCACTGTATAATCATAAGGGATGTAGGTTAAAAGCTAACTTCTCATTACAAACAATAAAGGCAAGAAGGCAGATACATGACATATTTAAATAACAAATGAAAACTAACTCTCAATCCAAAATCCTTTATCTAGCAAAACTAACCTTCAAAAATGAAGGCATACCCAAATCAAGTTTCAGATAATTCTCTGTAACAGAATACTAGAAGTTCTTCAGGCGAAAAGGAAGGAAGACTCGATGCAGCAAGTCACTTCCTTTAAAAAAAAAAAAAAAAGGCAATTACTAGGCTTCCCTGGTGGTACACTAGTTAAGAATCTGCCTGCCAATGAAGGTGACATGGGTCTGATCCCTGGTCAGGAAGATCCCACATGACCAGGTCAACTAAGCCTGTGTGCTACAAGTACTGAGACTGCACGCTGCGACTACTGAAGCCCGAGCGAGACCTCTAGAGCCTGTGCTCTCACAGGAGGGGCCACTGCGATGAGAGGACTGTGCACCACAGCGAGGAACGGCCTCCATTCCTGGTAACTAGAGAGAGCCCATGTGCAGCAACAAAGACCCAGAGTAGCCAGAAAAAAATTTTTTTAAACAGCAATTACAAAAAACAACTTAACATGATATTAGGTTTATAACAGAGATACAATATATGTAGAAATACCACCACAAACGAGGGAGAAGAAATGAAGCTATAGTGGAGAAATTTCTTTATTTTGATGGAATAAAGTTAGCATTAATCTCAAATTAGCATTAAGTTACCATTGATCTTAAAATAAAGAAGGTAGCAAAGGATTATGAGAGAAACAAAAAAGACCTGAGACACACAAAAAATAGCAAAATGGAAGAAAGAAATCCAATCATGAAAGAGAGAATGGATTAAATATTTCAATCAAAAGGCAAAGGCTGTCAGACTGGATTTTTAAAAACTAGTAAGATTCAACTGTATGCTCTCTAGAAGAAACATACTTTAGATTCGAAAACACAAATAGACTGCAAATGACAAAAAAGTGTTTTTCATTTTAATGTATCATTTTTCCATATACATAAGGACAACAGATTGGTGGTTTCCAGAGGCAAAAGGTGGTAAGTGAACAAAATGGGTGAAGGTGGTCAAAAGAAACAAGTTTCCAGTTAAAAAACTTTTTAAATCCTGGGATATAATATATAGCACAGTGAGTACAGTTAATAACTGTATAGCATATTTGAAAGGTGCAAGGAGTAAATTTTAAAAGTTCTCATCACAAGAAAAAAATTTTTAAACTATGGATGGTGACAGATGTTACCTGGGCTTACTTTGGTGACCATTTTGCAACACACACAGATCATTACATTGTATACCTGGCACTACATGTCTATTATACCATAATAAAAAATAATAATAATAAACAAGATCCCAGGAAGCTATGTGATCCAGTTTCTTGCTTAAATACATCAAATCACCATATTTTCTTGCTCTCTAGGGAAACAGTATTCTATTTTAGGCATATAGAGAATTTTCATTTCTACTATCTTAATTTCCAGCAGCATTTTCCCCTGTTTTTTATATGACTGTGCTCCAATGCAAGTAAGTATTAGGAACAATTAAAAACAGTTCATCCCTCAAGACCTCCCTGGGATTAAGACTTTGCACTTCCACTGCAGGGGGAGTGCATCCTGATCCTTGATCTGTGAACTAAGATTCTCCATGCTTCGGGATTGGGCCAAAAAAACAGATAAGTTTATCCCAGTCATAGGGTGAAAACAGTATTAAGCAGATGAAATTTTAAAGAGTTGTTGAAGCCAAATAACATTCCTGTAAAACATTCAAAAGTATGTTACCAGGCTTCAAGAAATACAACACAAGGCAAAAGTGGTAAGATAGTTTAAAATGCGATGCATTTTAAACTGCAGTTTAAAATGCAGTACAGAGGGGGGAAAACAAAAAATGCTTCATGCAACCAGTAACGATAAGAGAAGTAGATCAATTATACTACTGTTTTCTTTTTTAGTCTCTAAGACATGTCTGACTCTTCTGGGACCCCATGGACTGTAGTCTGCCAGGCTCTTCTATCTATGGGATTTCCAAGGCAAGAATACTGGAGTGGGTTGCCATTTCCTTCACCAGGGGATCTTCCTGACCCAGGAATCAAACCAGCATCTCCTGCACTGGCAGGTGGATTCTTTACCACTGAGCCACCAGGAAAGCCCAAATACACTATTACCAGGAAAAAACCTATATTAAGAAAAAAAACTGTTACTAAAGGTAACATGGGACATTTAATAATGATAGAAGGGTCAATTCAAGAAGAAAATATATACAAATGAACTTACTTACAAAACAGAAACAAACTCCCAGATTTTGAAAACAAAATCTATGGTTACTAAAGGGGAAACATAGGAGGGAGGGACAAATTAGGAGTTTGGGGTTAAAATAAACACAATATTATATACAAAACAGATAACCAACAAGGACCTACTATATAGCACAGGGAACTCTACCCAATATTCTGTAATAACTTACATGGATAAAAAGTCTAAAAAAGAATGAGTATATGTATAACTGAATCACTTTGCTATATACCTGACACTAACACAACACTGTAAATAAACTATACACCAATGAATATTTGTAACAGAAAATATAAAACATATGAGCAAAGAAATAAACCCCAAAATATATAAAAAGTGAAAAAAGAAATAATCCAATGCTAATTTCCTTCATGGATCACAGCCTTGTTGTGCTAAAGTGGCTTGCATAACTCAATGAAGCTATGAGCCATGCCATGCAGGGCCACCCAAGACAGACAGGTCATAGTGGAGAGTTCTGATAAAACATGGTCTACTGGAAGAGGGAATGGTAAACCACTCCAGTATTCTGATCACAAGAACCTCATGAGTGAAAGTCAGTCAGTCATGTCTGACTATTTGCAACTCAATGGACTGCAGCCCACCAAGCTCCTCTGTCCATGGGAAATTCCAAGCAAATATACTAGAGTGGGTTGCCATGCCCTTTTCCAGGGGATCTTCCCAACCCAAGGATTGAACCTGGGTCTCCTGCATACAGGCAGATTCTTTACCATGTGACCTACCAGGAAAGCCCCAAAACCCCATAAACAGTATGAAAAGGCAAAAGGATATGACACCAGAAGAGGAGCCCCACAGGTCGGAAGGTGTCCATTATACTACTGAGGAAGGCAGAGAGCAATTACTAGTAGCTCCAAAAAGAATGAAGCAGCTCGGCCAAAGCAAAAAAAAAAAAACTTGGTTGTGGAAGTGTCTGGTGGTGAAACTGAAGTCTGAAGTTGTAAAGAATAATACTGCATAGGAACCTGGAATGTTAGTTGCATGGATCAAGGTAAACTAGACATGGTCAAACAGGAGATGGCAAGAGTAAACATCAACATCTTAGGAATCAATGAACTAAAATGGATGGGAATGGGCGAATTTAATTCCCTACTACTGTGGGAAAGAATCCCTTAGAAGAAATGAAATAGTCTTCATAGTCTTGAACAAAAGAGTCTGAAATGCAGTACTTGGGTGCAATCTCAAAAACAACAGAGGAATGGCAGAGGAACCAGAGATCAAATTGCAATGTTCACTAGATCATAGAGAAAGCAAGGGAATTCCAGAAAAAACATCTATTTCTGCTTAACTGACTATGAAAGACTTTGACTGTGTGGATGACAACAAACTGTGGAAAATTCCTTAAAAGATGGGAATACCAGACCACGTTACTTGTCTCCTGAGAAACTTGTATGTAGGTCAAGAAGCAACAGTTAGAACCTTATACGAAACAACTGACGGACTCAAAATTATAGTGAGTACATCAAGCTCACTATATTGTCACCCTGCTTATTTAACTTACATGCAGAGTACATCATGCAAAATGTCAGACTGGATGAATCACAAGCTAGAATCAATATTGCTGGGAGAAATAACAACCTCACATATGCAGATGATACCACCATAATGGCAGAAAGTGAAGAGGAACTAAAGAGTCTCTTGATGAAGGTGAAAGACGAGAGTGAAAAAACAGACTTAAAACTCAACATTCAAGAAACTAAGGTCATTGCATCTGATCCCATCATTCCGTGGCAACTAGAAGGGGAAAAAGTAGAAGCAGTGACAGATTTTATTTTCTTGGGCTCCAAAAATCATTACAGATGGTGACTGCAGCCATGAAATTAAAAGATGCTCTCTCCTTGGAAGAAAAGCTATGACAAACCTAAACACAGTATTAAAAAGCTCAGACATCACTTTGCTGACAAAGGTTTATCTAGTCAAAGCTACGGTTTTTCCAGTAGTCATGTACAGACGTGAGAGTTGGACCATAAAGAAGGCTGAACGCCAAAGAATTGATGCTTTCGAACTCTTGTACTGGAGAAGATTCCTGAGAGTCCCTTGGACTACAAGGAATCAAACCAGTCAATCTTAAAGGAAATCAACTCTGAATATTCATTGGAAGGATTGATGCTGAAGCTCCAACACTTTGGTCACCTGATGTGAAGAGGTGACTCACTGGAAAAGACCCTGATGCTGGGCAAGACTGAAGGCAAAAGGAGAAGAGGGTGGCAGAGGATGAGATGGTTAGATAGCATAACCAGCTCAATGGACATGAATCTGAGCAAACTCCAAGAGACAATGAAAGACAGAGAAGCCGGCGTGCTGCAGTCCATGGGGTCACAGAGTCAGACACAACCTAGCAACTGAACAATGACAACACTAATCATGGAAACTTGAATACCTCACTTACAACAATGAATACAACAACAGACAGAAAATCAACAAATATATAGAAGACCTGAAAAATACTGTCAACCAATTTTGACCTGACAGCTATAAACCATTCCATCCAACAACTGCAAAAATACAGTGCTATTTCAAGGAAAATCAGGAAAAGTTTGAACTGAATGAAAATGAAAACACAACATACCAAAATGTATAGGATACAGCCAGCTAAAGACATTTATAGTTGTAAATGCCTATAGTAGAAAAGGGGAAATTTCTCAAATCAATAATCGAGGCTTCTGCCTGAAGACAGCAGAAAAACAAACTAAATAAGGTAACTGAAACCGAACAAACACACACAAGGACCACAAAACCAAATAAAGGTAGAAAGAAAGAGAGAAAGGGGGTACATGCAGTTAAACTACTGTAAGATCACTGAGAAAATGGTAAGAATGTTATAATTTAAGGTAGATGCTAGTAAGTCAAATATCCATTTTGTGATCTTTAGAGAAGCAACAGAAATAATTTTTTATAATGAAAAGACTTTAAGGCAAGAAGAATTACTAGAGTGAAAGAGGGACACATTTCAGAATGATTTTTTAAGTGTATTCAAAAATAAGAGCCTCTTGATGAAAACGAAACAGGAGAGTGAAAAAGTTGGCTTAAAGCTCAACATTCAGAAAACGAAGATCATGGCCTCTGGTCCCATCACATCATGGCAAATAGATGGGCAAACAGTGGAAACGGTGTCAGACTTTATTTTTGGGGGCTCCAAAATCACTGCAGATGGTGACTGCAGCCATGAAATTAAAAGACACTTACTCCTTGAAGGAAAGTTATGACCAACCTAGATAGCATATTCAAAAGCAGAGATATTACTTTGCCAACAAAGATCCGTCCAGTCAAGGCTATGGTTTTTCCAGTGGTCATGTATGAATCTGAGAGTTGGACTGTGAAGAAAGCTGAGCGCTGAAGAATTGATGCTTTTGAACTGTGGTGTTGGAGAAGACTGTTGAGAGTCCTTTGGACTGCAAGGAGATCCAACCAGTCCATCCTAAAGATTAGTCCTGGGTGTTCATTGGAAGGACTGATGCTGAAGCTGAAACTCCAATACTTTGGCCAGTTCATGCAAAGAGTTGACTCATTGGGAAAGACTCTGATGCTGGGAGGCATTGGGGGGCAGGAGAAGAAGGGGACGACAGAGGAAGAGATGGCTGGATGGCATCACCGACTCAATGGACATGAGTTTGGGTAAACTCCAGAAGTCAGTGATGGACAGGGAGGCCTGGCATGCTGCGATTCATGGGGTCACAGAGAGTCGGACATGACTGAGTGACTGTACTGAACTGATGAAAGTGAAAAAGGAGAGTGAAAAAGTTGGCCTAAAACTCAACATTAAGAAAACTAAGATCATGGCATCCAGTCCCATCAATTCATGGAAAATAGATGGGGAAACAATGGAAACAGTGACAGACTTTATTTTTGGGGGTTCCAAAATCACTGAAGATGGTAACTGCAGCCATGAAATTAAAAGATGCTTACTCCTTGGAAGAAAAACTATGACCAACCTAGACAGCATATTAAAAAGCAGAGACATTACTTTGTCAACAAAGATCCATCTAATCAAAGCTATGGTTTTTCCATTAGTCATGTATGGATCTGAGACCTGGACTGTAAAGAAAGCTGAGCACAGAAGAATTGATGCTTTTAAACTGTGGTATTGGTGAAGACTCTTGAGAGTCCCTTGGACTGCAAGGAGATCCAACCAGTCCATCCTAAAGGAGATTAGTCCTGGGTTTTCATTGGAAGGACTGATGTTGAAATACTTTGGCCACCTTATACAAAGAACTGACTCATTGGAAAAGACCCTGATGCTGAGAAAGATTGAAGGCAGGAGGAGAGGGGGACAACAGAGGATGAGATGGCTGGATGGCATTACCGACTTGATGGACATGAGTCTGAGTTAGCTCCGGGAGTTGGTGATGGACAGGGAAGCCTGGCATAGACAGCATAGACCCCATAGACAGCAGCCCAACCAGGCTTCCCCATCCCTGGGATTCTCCAGGCAAGAACACTGGAGTGGGCTGCCATCTCCTTCTCCAATGCATGAAAGTGAAGAGTGAAAGTTACAATCCCTGGGGTCACAAAGAGTCAGACATGCCTGAGCAAATGAACTGAACTGAAAAATAAGATATCAAAACACTATACCTATATGTACTTAACAATGTAACTTCAAGACACATAAAGTGAATGTTGACAAAACTATAAAAAGGAAGTAGACAAATTCACAATCATAGTTGGAGATGTTAACCATTAAGGTAACTCTCTTTGTAATTAACAGAACAAGCAGACAATGAAAATCTATATGGATATGTAAGATTTGAAGAACTTGAGTAACCAATTTGAAGCAACTGACATTTATGGAAGAAAAAGGCAACAACTGTAGGATACATGTCTCTCATCAATTACACATGAAATATTTCCAAAAATAAAAAGTCATGACTACATACTGAGTCAAATTATAATGGATCAAAATCACAGAGAATATGCTGAACAATTTGAATTAAATTAGAAATCAATAACAGAAAGATAATCAGCTATTCCCTAAATGCCTGAAAATTAAGCAACACACTTCTAAGTAACCCTTGAATAACCACATGCAAAAATATACGAACTTGGATACTTGTATCATATGCAAAAATTAACTCAAAGCAATCAAAGACCTAATGTTAGAGCTAAAACTATAAAACTCTTAGAAGAAAACATACGGAGAAAGTTTCATGACATTGGATTTCACAATGTTTTCTTGGATATAACATCAAAAGCCCAGGCATCAAAAAAAAAAAAAAGTGTAAGTTGGACTTGTCAAAATTTAAAACTTTAGTTCTTCAAAGGACACTATCAATAGAGTCAAAGTCAACCCACAGTGGGCGATAATACTTGCAAATCGTATCCGATATGGGACTAATACTCAAAATATATAAATAATTCCTACAACTCAGTAACAAGTACAAAAAGTTTTTAAATGAGCAAAGACTTGAACAGACATTTCGCCAAAAAAAGATATACAAACAGTCCATAGTACACGGAAAGGCTAAAAATAACAAATTCATTGTATAACAAGCAATAACAAGAAGTAACTGTAACTCCCACACATTACTGGTGAGAATTTAAGTTGGGAAGATCCCCTGGAGAAGCAAATGACAACCTACTCCAGTATTCTTGTCTGGAGAATCCCATGGACAGAGGAGCCTGGCAGGCTACAGTCCATGGTATTTCAAGAGTGGCATACAGCTTAGTATAAGTAAACCACCACCACCACCACACCAGAAAACTATCTGGCAGTATTCATTAAACATATGCCTGCCTTCTAAGGGAAATAAACACCTATGTCCAATACAAGTATGTTCATAAGAGCTTTCTTCATAATAGCCAAAAGTAGAAAAAAATCCAAATGTATATCAAAAGGAAAATAAATATATAAAATAGGTAAAATGAATCTTTATACAATGGAATACAAGGCAATACAGAGAATAAACTATCTTTCATGCAACAACCTGAGTCAATCTTAGCCTCAATGTTAACAAAAGAATTCAAACACAAGTGATTCCCATTTATTTAAGTTTCAAGAAGAGGTTCAAGAAACTTACGTGTTGACAGAAGTGACAGCAATCACCTGTCTTAGGGGTGGGGCTACTAACTACAAAGAAGCAAGGAGAGCCTTTTTGAGTGCTAGAAATATTTTATTTCTTGATCTGGATAGTGGTTACAAAGGTGTCTGCTGCTAAGTCGCTTCAGTCGTGTCCGACTCTGTGCGACCCCATAGACAGCAGCCCAACCAGGCTTCCCTGTCCCTGGGATTCTCCAGGCAAGAACACTGGAGTGGGCTGCCATCTCCTTCTCCAATGCATGAAAGTGAAGAGTGAAAGTGAAGTCGCTCAGTCCTTTCCAACTCCCAGCAACCCCATGGACTGCAGCCTACCAGGCTCCTCCATCCATGGGATCCTTCAGGCAAGAGTACTGGAGTGGGGTGCCATTGTCACCAGTATGCAAAAATTAAGCTGTATGCTTAGGATTTCTGCTCATTAAAAAACAAGGAAAATATTAAGATAATCAATCTTGGAGAGAGGACGGAGAAGAAACCAAGAATACTATTTCTCAGTGTTAACTCTAGATTATTCAACAATAGAGAAAACAGTGGGATATAACCAAAAATTATTAATAACACCACCATGGGTGTGAATTCCCTTATCTCCTAAAAAGCAATTGGTCTCTGACTCCTGAGTTTCCAGAGATAACTTGTGTATTCTCAAGGCTAATAGAATTACCTGACATATGTTAATAATAAATGTACTAAATGACCTAATAATATAAAAACTTTGAAGTTACAGTTAATTCGCATCCGACCATTCTCACGTTGAAAAGAAAATTTTAAAAGTGATTAAGAAAGTTTTCAATTATGCTGGCATTTTCAATCTTTGTCTACTCAATATTCTGAGGATTCCATGGGTAATGTCATCTTTCCTACAAAGAGAACTTTCCTCAAGATCTAACCTTGTTGTCTTCAGGACCCCTTCATTCCCCAAAAGGGAAAAAAGGAATATAATATTTTCCAGCATCATTTAGAATCCTAACAGTGTAAATTAGCATATTCGGTTCTGGAAGAATTCTGACAAGAACAATGAAATTGTTTTTCGGTTGCGGCAATTTGGGGGATTACGATTCTAACAATCCATCACTAGCAACAAACCGTAAAAGAAAAAAATTCTGAAGAGGGTCTCTAGTTTCAAGATAGCCCTAAATACATTAGCAGAAAAACGAAGGTTTTAAAGCATAAAATCAAAATGCAGGAAAGACCAGATTACTTCTAAACAGGCTGAAAATGTTTCCAATCCGTGACAGCTGCACCGCTTACCTGCTCCAGCACATCCAATTTTAACTCCAGCTTGCTGAGAACCACGTCTCCACCCCATAGCGAAAGCTGTAGATCTGACGGCTTTAAGTTCTTGATGTAGCGATTCACATAGCTCATTAAAATGGGAGTCACATACGACTCCAGCATCTTTTAAGGTACACAGGAGTCACAAAGTCAGAAGCTGAAAGGAGGTAAAGACAGAAACAGGAGAGGGAATTAAGTCTGTGGTGCATTTCCTGAGGAAAAAGGGCATTTCTCAGGAAGGGTTGTAGAGGCCGAAAAGCAAGAGCCCCACCCCCCCCCCAACCCCCCACCACCAAAGCGGCCGCTCGCCTTCTCCCAAAAGCAGAGAAAACTCAAGTGGGCTCTACAGCAGCGCCTTCCTCATTAGAACAACTCCCCTCAACCCGCCCGGCGAGCAGCGGAAGGAGGAGGCGGTGGTGAACCTGAAGAAAGCTGGTCCCGGCAGTGGGAACTGAAGGGAGGCCGGGCTCGCCTTCGGCCACTGCAGCCCTTTAGCCAGCCCAGCCGCCCCGGAGGCCCTCAGCCCCCGGAACCCAGCCGCATGTACCGCCGAGGAACCAGGCCGGCTTCTCGCCTCTACCCGTCTTACGCCCTCGGCTGACACTCACGCCCAAGCGTACCGTGGCGTCTCCTCCACCTCCCGGTACCTGGCACCCGCCTCCGGAGGCGGCGCAGCGCCCTTACCGCGCCACTTCCGGGTGCGCGGCGCTCGGTGCTCGGAACGAACTGTTCCTCCCCCCGCTCGCACTCGACTCCGAGGTAGGACCGGGGTTCTCAGACCCTAGACGCCGTGCAGTGCGTCTTCTAGGAAGGGACCGCCTCGCTCGGCCAGCCCGCGCCTCCGCTCCGACCCCACTGGTGGTCGGACCAAGCTCTAGGAAGTGCGCGGGGGAGGTGGGCGGACCCGTAAAGTGGAGACACCGGAGATCCGGAAGTGGCGCTGCGGGAAAACAGCCGCTTAGGTGGAGATGGATTCCGAATGAGGAAGTGCAGAGAGCCAGAGGTCCGATGAGGAGGAAGAAAGCGGGTCGTGGTCTTGAAAGCCCTCAAAACCAAGTGGCTTTCGTTTCTGTCTAGAAACGGAAGGGCTGGCAAGAACTTGGGTTCGGTGGGCAGAGCAATAGCAATAAGACTGCTGGTGGGGAAGGGTGAATTTAGATCGAAAGCTTTTGCCGGAGTAAAGGAGAAATGGAAGGAATTAGGGTGTGGTGTAGGGGACAGCGTTTTGACCAAAGGTGTAAACCAGCTTTGGCGTACTTTTTAATACTTTAGCGAAGAAGTGGTTATGCTTACATTTGTGCGGGGGAAAAATAAAGAGAAAATCGTGGTGGTCTATTGGACTGCAGTTGATACATCAACTGCAGAAAGGGGTATGAATAGCAGAAGGCAGAAATGAGACTACGGAAGAAAATGAGACTTAGAGAAAGCGAAAAGCAATAGCTGAGAGAGAATGAATTCAAAGAGTCGGTGCTGGTTATATTAAGCTGAAATGAATGTATAAAATACTACCTTTCCTTCTAGTGCCTTGAAAGCTGACACAGGCAACAAACTCAAACACGTAACACCTGGTAAACACCCAAATACTGGGCTTAAAGGGATAGCATAGGACATGCTGCCTAATTTTTGACCAATGTTTACTATTTTTAGTAATTTCTGAAGACACCTACCACTGCGTATTGAAAACAGACTTAAACCGTATAAAGTAATTAAAATATCCATCCGTGTTCTCGTTGCATTGAAAAGACTTTGTAAATACGTTCCTAAAAAAACTCTTTACAGAAAGTCAAGATTTCTTGAAAGTTTCAGAAACTGCAGTAGGAAAGAGGCACAAGTGAGGGTGCCAAGGTGTTTAGATCTGTTTTGTTAATGCAAATAAGGAACTAAGTTTCAAAAAGAAACAACGGGTGGGGGGTGGGGGGGAAGGAGTTGAAAAAGGGGAAAAAGGAAGCAGCTAATGCTAATTCAGAGCAATTGTCCTCTCACAAAAAGCCTTCACGAAAAACCCAAGTATCTCGGATCTTACTAAAGCCTACTAAATCAGTCAAGTAAATTATCCAAGTAATATCTTAGTTATCTGCTTCACTTGAAAAGTGAAGGGGTTGAAGCCATGACTCAGAAGTTTTAATATAAATGGTTCAACTAATTGTATGAAACCCCTAGGAAGTCTAGAGCAGGAGCTCCAAGCCTCCTTATTTTTCTAAGCAAAGAAAAAGGGCCTAATCTTATTTGTGTGGCAATTTAACAAATCAGACCAATGTATTAAAATAAATTAGCCAGATATTTTTAATAGATTTTTACTGTGCTGTATAAACAAAATAATATCTGATCATGGAATATTAAACTTTTTTTGTTTTATTATGCCATTTTTTCTCTTGGAGCCAACAAAAGAAAATTGCCAAATTCCTGCCTTGGAAAAATTACTTAGGCACTGATTTTTTTCCTTTCGTTTTAAGAATCAAAAAATAGTGGTTTTCTACCTGTTCTGCTGTGCCCTGTTTTATAAGCAGTCGAGATACATTTCATTCCTAATTGCTGTTTTTTTGTCAAATAAACAGCCCTTCCCAGATCTCCTACTGTTATGTTTTTTTATTGAGAGATATTCCCTCCCTAAAAAAATGTTTTTAAGTCTTAATAAGCCTTTGAGGCAGGATGGCTATATAGGCAGTAGTTCTCCAGAGTGAGGTGAAATTTTTTGCTTTTTTTAATTTATTTTTTAGAGCAGTTACAGGTTCATGAAAAAATTGAGCTGAAAGTACAGAGTTCCCATATAATCTCTGCCCCCGCACACGTAAAACCTCCATTATTGACATCCCCCACCAGAGTGACATTGATGAATCTACATTGACATACCATTAGAACTCAACATCTATAGTTTACATTAGGGTTCACTCTTGTACTTCCTATGGATGTTGTATACCAGTAAAAATTCCTTAGCAAAGAGGAGTTTAGCAATATCCCAGAGTTGAAAACGCATTTACTCTAGCACTTCCACTTGTAAGTAATACAGTGAAAGACTTGCATATGTGAACAAGGAGACAAGCTTAACAGTATTTTGCAGCAACATTTGTAGTAGTAAAACAGTGCAAACAACTGAAGTATCAACAGGAAAAATGTGGTATATTCATATAATGAAATATTATTAATGAAAATAGAGCTATGACTTTCAAATGTTTTATTCAGTTAGAAATATAGTTTACACCATGACTCAGCTTATATATAAAAAGAAAAAGCACTTTCACAAACCTATACTTAAAAATTGAGTACATGTGGTATATTCTATTTTCTTTGTTATTCTGTTTCTTTTTTCTAAAATAGTTCATGACCTACCAAATTAATGTGACCTGCTAATGGTTTGCAACTTGGTCTACCAAAAAAAACTGAACAAAGTTATATATTTACCAATATCTGAAAAATAAAACATAGAGAAAATAACAAATATAGCATATCACATATATAATATATATACATATACATACATGTGGCATTCCAAGAAATAGTTAGCCAAAAAGTTCCTTTGGTTTTTAAGTAGAAATGAAAGAAAACAATTATCCTTCAATAAAAAAATGAAAAAAAAAAGATATATTTTTCATCTTCACCATGAACTTTATTGAACAATGTACTCCGTTTTGCTTCACTATCTTCTGCCATTTTTCAGGCAGCTTCATAATTCCATCTTCCCAAAACTTTCTATCATTTTGAACAAAACTCTTCTTTTGGCAATGCCTTTGGCAGTCTTTCAGGGAGATGAATTTTATCCATTAAAGGAATTTTGTAAAAACTGAAAAAAATGGAAACCCAAAGGTACAATTTCTGGGGAATACAGTGGATGAATCAGAACTTCCCAGGCAACTTTTTGCCTGGTCATCAAAGAAACATGCATTGTTGGGATATTCTGATGGAAGATTATGTGTTTTCTGCTGAATAATTCCAGACGCTTTTTGTCAAGTATTGCCTTCAGTTGATCTAATTGTGAGTAGTACTTGTTGGAATTAATCATTTGGATTCCCAGACACTGTTAATAGAGGACAGCCTTCCAATCCCACCATATACACATCACTTTCTTTGAATGAAGGTCAGGTTTTGGTGTGGTTGGTGCTAATTCATTTCGCTTGCCCCACAATCTCTTCCATTCCACACGATTGTACAGTATTCACTTATCATCACCCATCACAATTTGTTTTAAAAATGGAACATTTTTGTTACACAAGTACAAAACTGCATGCAGAAATATAATCAAGAAGGTTCTTTTCATTTAACTTATGTGGAACCCAAAAATCAAAGTGATGAACATAACCAAGCTGGTGCACTCGATCTGGATATTTGAGTATGTCTCTGCATGGTGTAACACTGATTGTTCACAATTAATGTCTGGACTCAATCACTATCAACTTCAACCATTCTACATGGTCTACCTGATCGTGGAGCATTGTCCAGCTAGATATCTCCAGCACAAAACTTCACAAACCTTTTTTTTTTTTGCTGCTATAAGCTTTATTGTTTCCATTTGGTCCAAGGCTTGGAAGAGGGCTCCGTAGTGTTAAAAAGCTGCTTAGTGTCAGCAAAGAGAGGCTTCAGGCAGAAGCCCTAACATTAGGGGGTCTCCTCAAAGGTCACTGGGCTCCAGAGGTTCTGAATCATACTTGAGGGTGAGCCTTTCAAAGAGATATTGTCCAACCCAACCTGGGAACCAGCTGGACTGCAGAGGTTGGTCAGGTGGTCACCCATCTTCTTGATGAATTTTACCTCCTCATTTAGGAAGTGGCTCTCCAAAAATTCACAAATGTGGGGGTCTGCTTGGATAGACCCTGGCCATGAAGTTCCAAAAGGGCCTGGTTAAGGTTCTTCTTGAAAAGGGCAGCTTCCGTAGAGTCCTGGCTTTTACCCCACTCTTCTTGAAATGCTTCTGCACATTGGCCACTGTGCTGGTTTTGCATTTTCAAGAGACGCTCTGCACCCTCCTGCATCTCCTTGGCTAATTTATGGAAAAAGTGGCCTACACCCTCCAGAACCACATTGTCCTGGTTGAAATACAAGCCCAGAGACAAGTATGTATAGCAGGCCCACAGATGCATTTTGACCAGGCAGTTGATGGCTGCCTCCACCTCAGTGAAATAATTCTGATGAATCTTGGAGTTCATGGTTGATCATAAGGAGTTAAGCTCAAAAAATGGTGTTTCTGGTCCTGATGTTTGCAGACAGCTTAGTGGCTGATTCCAAAGATTGCAACCAGAGAAAAGGTTGGAAGGTGGTCAGAGGCTGGAGCAAGGGGCGTCCCTGAGTCTGTTCCATCCAAGCACTGTTGAAGCAAGAGAGAGCCGAGGGACCACTGCCTGCACTGCCCACAAACCTCTTTTGAAATGTTCAGTCAGTCACAGCACATTCTCAATACACTGCACAAATCTTTTTTAGTATGCTTCTGTTGCATTTATTATTTGTTTGAAATAATAAAGCATAAAGTCCCGAAAATGTTTATTTTACTCCATCATCATTATTAAAATGGCTACACAAAAATTCACCAATTTTGATAACTTTTTTTTAAACACATGCTGATATCTGTTTACAATACAATCTAACGAAATTGTTTTGAATGAAGTTAAAGACAATTAAGCACTACTAGAGCCACCTTATGAAAAAGTGAATGAATCTTTTCACCAACCCAATATTTATAAATTGTATTAAATATTTTGATGACACAGAGAAACACCAAATTAAAGATGGTAATTATCTCTGAAGAAGAAGAGATGGAAGAATAAAGCAGAGGAAGGGAATACAAAGTATTTCAACTCTAGCGGTAATTTTTTTTAATAATGCAAAATTTAATATTTGAGAGTTAGGATGTAAGTACATAGGCATTTTTGTATTTTTCTGTTATTGTTGTTCAGTCACTAAGTTGTGTCCAACTCTTTGCAACCCCGTGGACTGCAGCATGACAGGCCTCCCTGTCCTTCACTATCTCCCTGAGTTTGCTTAAACTCATGTCCATTGAGTCAGTGATGCCATCCAACCATCTCATCCTCTGTCACCCCCGTCTCCTGCCTTCAATCAACATCAGTGTCTTTTTCAATGAGTCAGCTCGTCACATAAGGAGACCACAATACTGGAGCTTCAGTTTTAGCATCAGTCCTTCCAATGAATATTCAGGGTTGATTTCCTTTAGGATTGACTGATTTGATCTCCTTGAAGTCCAAAAGACTCTCAAGAGTCTTCTCCAACACCACAGTTCGAAAGCACCAATTCTTTGATGCTCAGCCTTCTTTATAGTCCAACTCTTACATCTGTACATGACTACTGAAAAAAACCATAGCTTTGACAATATGGACCTTTGTCGGCAAAGTGATGTCTCTGCTTCTTAGTACGTTGTCTAGGTGTGTCATAGCTTTTCTTCCAAGGAGCAAGCGCCTTTTGATTTCGTGGCTGCGGTCACCATCCACAGTGATTTTGGAGCCCAAGAAAATAAAATCTGCCACTGTTTCCATTTTTCTGCATCTATCTGCCATGAAGTGATGGGGCCAGATTAATGCCATGATCTTAGTTTTTTAAATGTTGAGTTTTAAGCCAGCTTTTTCAATCTCCTCTTTCACCTTCATCAAGAGGCTCTTTAGTTTCTCTTCACTTTCTGCCATTAGGGTGGTGTCATCTGCATATCTGAGGTTGTTATTTCTCCCAGCAGTCTTGATTTCACATGGCATTTCACATGGTGTACTCTGCATATAAGTTAAATAAGCAGGATAACAATATATACAATCTTGACACACTTCTTTCCCTATTTTGAACCAGTCCATCATTCCATGTCCAGTTTTAACTGCTGCTTCTTGACCTGCATAAAGGTTTCTCAGGAGGTAGGTGAGGTGGTCTGGTATTCCCATCTCTTTAAGAATTTTCCAGTTCGTTGTGATCCACATAGTCAAAGGCCAGTGTAGCAGAAATAGATGTTTTTTGGAATTCTCTTGCTTTTCCTATGATCCAGCGGATGTTGGCAATTTGATCTCTGGTCTTTCCGCCTTTTCTAAACCCAGCTTTTACATCTGGAAGTTCTCGGTTCACATACTGTTGAAGACTAGCTTGAAGGATTTCAAGCATTACCTTGCTAGCATATGAAATGAATGCATTGGTATGGTAGTTTGTACATTCTTTGGCATTGCCCTTCTTTGAGACAGGAATGAATATTGACCTTATCCAGCCCTGTGGCCATTGCTGAGTTTTCCAAATTTGCTTGCTTATTGAGTACAGCACTTGTATTTTTATATATGCACAAAATATTTTATAATAAAATATTAATCAATTTGACCAATATTTCTCAACTTTGTATCATATCTTCAAAAATCATAAAGCTTGCTTTTTCTAAGAAATTATATATCTTCAGACACTGATTATCTTAATCATTTAAATTTTAAAGAAATAAAAGTTTTAGTCATAAATTAGGGGCTATCTTAAGGATATCCTATTTTTCCAGGATAATTAATACTGATAATAGGGATAGTGAGCTGCATGGTGGCCCCACAAAAGATATGACCACATCCTAATTCTCAGAACCTGTGAATATTACCTTGATATTAATAGTACAGTACTTAAAAAATTGAATATTACCTTATATAGCAAAATATGTGATTAAGAATTTGGAGAAGAAAAGCTTTCTCCTAGATTTTACAGTGGTTTGAAATCCAGTGACAACTGTCCTTATAAGAGTGAGATAAAGGAAGATAACACAGACAGAAAAGGAGAAAGCAATGTGATTACAGAGTCTGGAGTGACGCAACTCAGAGTCAAGAATGCCAAGAACCACCAGAGATGAAAGGAATAGAAATAGATTCTTCCCCTACAGCCTCCAGAGAGACTGCAACCCTGCTGGCACCTTGACATTTGACTTCTGCCTCTGGAACTACAAGAGAATAAACTGTGTTGTTTTATACCACTCAGTTTGCAGTAATCTGTTACAGCAACCACCGGAAACTAATACCCTAGGTCAGAATGACAAGGGAGACAGTCTTCATATAATAGGAAGATTAACCCTGAGCCAGCAGAACATAAGTTAAAAGTCTTATCTTGAAAGGCCAAAAGACTTAAGACAGAAAGGCAATGGGGACTCTTTTACAGAGAAAGACTGGTTGTCTCTCCATGATGTCAGGATTTTATGATAATTAAATAATTGAAACATTCCTTCCAATATGTTAGGAAGCAAACTTGAGAGGAAATATATATGGTGTGGTGATTTTAAAGGAAAGCTATATCCAGAAACCTGATTATGGGCTTAACACTTCCTTTCCTAAATCAACAAAATATAAGATCCTTAAAATCTTTTTATGCACTAACTTCCTTGTTGGTTGCACTGGTTTTTAAAAACGTCCACAAATTCTTTAATAGTACCCCCTTCTAAAGGTGGAGTCTAATTCCCCTTCGAGTATGGGTTGTATTTAGTGACTCACTTTTAAGTCATTTGAGGAGGCAGAAGGGACAATATGTGATTTCTGAAATTAGAACAAAAAAGCCATTGTGACTTCTTCCTTGCTCTTTGCATTATTTGCTCTGGGAGAAGCCAGCTACCATGACATGAGAATGCTCAGGCTTCACTAGGGAGACGTTCACGTGGTGAGAAACTGAGGGCTTATGCCAAAGCAAGGATGAAACGGGTTTTCTGTCAACAGTCAGCCTTAAGATCACAGCCCGTGCTGACATCCTAACTGCAACTTCATGAGAGATCTTGAGTAAGAAGGACCAGGCTAGGCTCTCCTAAATTCCTAAACCATAGCAGAAACTGTGAGATAATAAATGTTTATTATTTTAATCTGCTAGATTTGGGGGCAATTTCTTACACAACAACAAGCAACTAAAACATTGACACACCTTCCAAATAAAATACGTCAAGGCTGTATATTGTCACGTTTATTTAACTTACATGCAGAGTACATCATGCGAAATACCAGGGTAGATGAAGCACAAGCTGGAATCAAGACTTCCAGGAGAAATATCAATAACCTCAGATATGCAGATGACATCACCCTTATGGCAGAAAGTGAAGAGGAACTAAAGAGCCTCTTGATAAAGGTGAAAGAGAGTGAAAAAGCTGACTTAAAACTTAACATCCAAAAGACTAAGATCATGACATCCAGTCCCATCACTTCATAGCAAACAGATGGGGAAACAATGGAAACAGAGACACACTTTATTTTCTTGGGCTCCAAAATCATTGCAGATGGTGACTGCAGCCATGAAATTAAAAGACACTTGCTCCTTGGAAGAAAAGCTATGACAAATCTAGACTGTATTAAAAAGCAGAGACGTTACTTTGCTGATAAAGGTCCAAATAGTCAAAGCTATGGTTTTTCCAGTAGTCATGTACAGATGTGAGAGTTGAACCATAAAGAAAGCTGAGCACCAAAGAATTGATGCTTTTGAACTGTGGTGTTGGAGAAAACTCTTGAGAGTCCCTTGGAAAGCAAGGAGATCAAACCAGTCATTCCTAAAGGAAACCAACCCTGAATATTCATTGGAAGGACTGATGCTGAAGGTCCAATACTTTGGCCACCTGATGCAAAGAACTGATTCATTGGAAAAGACCCTGGTGCTGGGAAAGACTGAAGGCAGGAGGAGAAGCAGACAACAGAGGACAAGATGGTTGGATGGCATCACCGACTCGATGGACATGAATTTCAGCAATCTCTGGGTGATGATGAAGGACAGGGAAGCCTGGTATGCTACAGTCCATGGGTTGCAAAGAGTCAGACATGACTGAGCAACTGAACAATAATGATACAACCCAGCCATTCTACTTCTAAGTAGTTACCAAAGAGAAATAACAGAATTAGTCTACAAAAAGATTTGTACAAAAGTGCTTAAACAGGATCATCTGAAATAGATCATTTGTATGATTATGTGTAACTGTAATGGATAAGCAAATTTTGATACAGACATACTATGGAATACTATTCAACACTAAATTAAGTAACTATTAATACATGCAACAACATGGAAAAAAATCAAAGTAATTATGCTGAGTGAAATAACCCAGACAAAAAGTGCAACACTGTATTATTCCACTAATATAAAATTCTAGAAAATGTAAACTAATGCTTAGTGACAGAAATCAGATCAGTGGGTGCAGTCAGACAGGGTTGTGGAGTTGCACAGGACAACAGAAGAGCATGTGGAGGCTTCTGAAATGAAAATGTTTATTTTCTTAATTATGGTGATGAATTTATTAGATTTACACATATTTTAGAATTCATATTATAAATTTTAAATATATGCAGTGCATTGTACATCAATGATATCTAACAAGTCTGTTTTTTAAACATAAATAGGTTATATTTATACAAACCTAACTAGCCTAGAAAAAGTCCATGTCATAGCAGCATTATTCATAACATGTGAATGGCAGAAACAATCCAGATGTCTATCAATCAATGGATAAATAAATAAATAAGATATATCCATATAGCGGAGTATTATCTAGCAGTAAAAGTTATACTACTTAATAATAAAAGAAGTACTAATATAAACACCATGCATGCCTAGAGCTCAATGCTTGCTCAGAAAAGACCTGAGTGAGCCCTAAGCTTGCACCTCTGGCTGATCTTTTGGGTCTACACAAGCAGAAAGTAAAACTAAGGCAGAATTAGGTGAACTGTGTAAGCGTTGAAGGATTGCTTACTGTCAATCTGCTCAGAGTTAGTCTATAAAAACAAGGAGAGAGCGTGTGTGTTTTTTTTCCCTTTTTGGCTCCAGCTACTTAGGGAAATCTCTTTCAGGTCACTGACTGACCACTAAGATAATGCAATAGAGACTCAGTAACCACACACAAATAAGAAATACAATCTATCCAAAAAGAGTATGGGAAAGTCACCAAACTAGTGGATGATTGTAGCCCTCAACAAGCCACAAGAGTGAACTCTGGGGAGGAGGGTAAATTTGTTTTCCAGAGTTACAATATCAAAATGTTCAGTTTTTGACAAAAAAAAAAAAAAACCCCACAAGGTATACAGAACAGTAAAGTATGGCCCATTCATTGGAAAGAAAGTAACAGAAACATTCACTGAGGAAGCCTAGGCATACTAGGCAGAGATTTAAAGTCAGCTATCTTAAATATACTCAAAAGTTAAAAGAACCGTGGGCAAAGAACTAAACAGAAGCAAGAGAACAATATATGAATATAGAATATCAATGAGAGTTGAAAATTATAAAAAGAAACCAAATAGAAATTTTGGAGCTAAGAAGTATAGTAGCTAAAATGAAATTCACTAGAGGTAAGGTTAAGAGCAGACTTGAATAGGCAGAATAAAGATCAGCAAACTTGAAGATAAGACAACTGAAATTATCCCATCTGTGGAGCAGAATGAAAAAAAAAAATTAAAAGAACCAAAGGAACTTGTGAGAGATCATTAACTATCTCATTATGTGGGAGTCCCAGGAAAGAAAGGGACAGAGAGTATTTGAAGAAATAATGGCCAAGGACTGCCCAAATTTAATGAAAAACACGAATCTATACATTGCGGAAGCTCAACAAACTACAAAGGATAAAGGATAAAGTCAAAGAGATTTACACCAGGACATATTATAATAAAACTGTCAAAAAATTGCTGAGAGACCCAGCAAGCAGCAAAAGTGACATGTACAAAGGCTCCTTAAAAAGATTAACAACCTATTCTCATCAGAAACCATGGTAGCCAGAAGGCAGTGGGATAACATATTTTAAGTGTTCAAAGGAAAAAAAAACTGTGACTCTTAAAATTTTATATCTGGCAAATCTACTCTTCAAAAAATAAGGGAGAATTAAGACATTCTAGATAAAAGCTGAGGGAATTCACTGCCAATAAATGAGCACTAAAAGAAATGCTACTTGTGTTATTGTGTTTATTTATTCATATGCTATTAATAAATAAAGCATGCTTATTCATATGCTTTATTCATATGGCTTTTTGTGTTATTATCTAACGTCAGAGAAATGAAATGTCGTTAGACAATAACATAGAAAGGCATATGAACAAAGCAAAGATGCCAGCAGAGATAACTACAAAAGTAAATGGAAAAGCCAGAATTATAATATTTTTGGTTTGTAAATCTTCTTTTGTTTCTTATGATTTAAAAGACAAATGCATAAAATCATTTGTTTATATACTATTTCTAAGTATATGTTAATAGGCAATAGTATAATGATACAATTTGTGACAACAGCAAAATAAAATGGGGAGGCAAAGCTATATGGTAGCAGAGTTTTTTATCCTATTGAACCTAAGTTGGTATAAATTGAAACTAGATTGTTACAAATTTAGGTGTTATCTGGAAGCTCTAACATAACTAGTATGAAAATAACCAAGAAATATATGGAAAAAAGGAATTAAAAGATATGATAGAAAAACTCAATATCAATTAAGCATAAATTAAGGCAGTATTTGTGTTTTAAGGAACAAAGAATATATATAAAACATAAAGGAAATGAACAGCAAAACGACAGAAATAAATCCATTCTTTATCATTATTACCGGAAATGTAAACAGATTAAATGCACAAATTAAAAGACAGAGATAGGCTGAATGAGTTTTAAAAAGAAAAGCATGATCCAACTATATGCTGTCTACAATAAACTCAATTTAGATCCACAGACACAAATAGACTAAAAATGAAAAAGCGGAAAAAGATATTAAATGCAAATGGTAACTAAAAGAGATCTCAGATGTCTATACTAACATCAGACACAACAGACTTTAAGTTAAAGATTGTGATAAAAGACAAAGATGAACAGTATATATTGCTACAAGGGTCAACTGATTAAGAAGATAGAATAATTTCATCTTGTAAAAAAGGAAAAGCAGGTGTTCACAAATGGGAAGACCTAATATTATTAATACTGTTAGGAAAACAATACCACCCAAAACAATATACAGATTCAATGTCAGATCAGATCAGTCGCTCAGTAGTGTCCGACTCTTTGCGACCCCATGAATCACAGCACACCAGGCCTCCCTGTCCATCACCAACTCCCAGAGCTCACTCAGACTCACGTCCATCGAGTCAGTGATGCCATCCAGCCATCTCATCCTCTGTCATCCCCTTCTCCTCCTGCCCCCAATCCCTCCCAGCATCAGAGTCTTTTCCAATGAGTCAACCCTTCGCATGAGGTGGCCAAAGTACTGGAGTTTCAGCTTTAGCATCATTCCTTCCAAAGAAATCCCAGGGCTGATCTCCTTCAGAATGGACTGGTTGGATCTCCTTGCAGTGCAAGGGACTCTCAACAGTCTTCTCCAACACCACAGTTCAAAAGCATCAATTCTTCAGCGCTCAGCCTTCTTCACAGTCCAACTCTCACATCCATACATGACCACAGGAAAAACCATAGCCTTGACTAGACGGACCTTTGTTGGCAAAGTAATGTCTCTGTTTTTGAATATGCTATCTAGGTTGGTCATAAATTTCCTTCCAAGGAGTAAGCGTCTTTTAATTTCATGGCTGCAGTCACCATCTGCAGTGATTTTGGAGCCCCCAAAAATAAAGTCTGACACCGTTTCCACTGTTTGCCCATCTATTTCCCATGAAGTGATGGGACCGGATGCCATGATCTTCGTTTTCTGAATGTTGAGCTTTAAGCCAACTTTTTCACTCTCCACTTTCACTTTCATCAAGAGGCTTTTTAGTTCCTCTTCACTTTCTGCCATAAGGGTGGTGTCATCTGCATATCTGAGGTTATTCATATTTCTCCTGGCAATCTTGATTCCAGCTTGTGTTTCTTCCAGTCCAATACCTATCAAAATTATAATGGCATTTTTGCAGAAATGAAAAGCCCATTCTAAAGGTAGTAAGAAACTTCAAGATACCCCAAATGACCAAAATAATCTTTAAAAATAAAGCTGTAGGTCTCTCACTTCCTGATTTCAAAATATATTACAAAGCTACAGGTAATCAAAACAATGTGGTACTGGCATCAGGACAGACATATAGACCAGAGAGCACAGAAATAAACTCTATGGCTAACTGATTTTTGACAAGCCGGCCAAGACCACTCAGTGAGGGAAGAATAATCCCTTCAACAAATGATGCTGAGAAAACTGAATATCTATATGCAAATAATTTGATTTAGACCCTTACCTCACACCACATACAAACATTAGCTCAAAACAGATCAAAGATTTAAAGTTAAGAGCTAAACTATAAAACTCATAGAAGAAAGTACAGAGGCAAATCTACACAGCTTTGTCTTTGGCTTCTTAAATGACACTTTTGGCAAGCACAGGTAAAAAAAGAGAAAAAAATACATAAATGGAACTTCATTACAATTTAAAATGTTTGTGTGTAAGAGAACACTATCAAGAGAGTCAAAAGAAAACCTACAGAATAATAATAATAAATCTGATAGGATATAAAATCCAGAATATACAAAGAACTCTTAGAACCCAACAGAAAGACCAACAACCCAATTTTTAAATGCACAAAGCACTTTAAAAGTCATTTCTCCAAAAAAAGTATACAAAAGGCCAATAAGCACATGAAAAGATGCTCAGCATCATTAGGCATTCAGTTCAGTTCAGTTCAGTTCAGTTGAGTCACTCAGTCGTGTCCGACTCTTTGCGACCCCATGAATCGCAGCACGCCAGGCCTCCCTGTCCATCACCAACTCCCAGAGCTCACTCAGACTCACGTCCATTGAGTCAGTGATACCATCCAGCCATCTCATCCTCTGTCGTCCCCTTCACCTCTTGCCCCCAGTCCCCCCCAGCATCAGAGTGTTTTCCAATGAGTCAACTCTTCGTATGAGGTGGCCAAAGTACTGGAGTTTCAGCTTTAGCATCATTCCTTCCAAAGAAATCCCAGGGCTGATCTCCTTCAGAATGGACTGGTTGGATCTCCTTGCAGTCCAAGGGACCCTCAAGAGTCTTCTCCAACACCACAATTCAAAAGCATCAATTCTTCAGCACTCAGCTTTCTTCACAGTCCAACTCTCACATCCATACATGACCACAGGAAAAACCATAGCCTTGACTAGACGGACCTTTGTTGGCAAAGTAATGTCTCTGCTTTTCGATATGCTATCTAGGTGCTTCTCTAGTGGCTCAGAGGGTAAAGCATCTGCCTGCAGCGCAGGTAGACCTGGGTTCGATCCCTGGGTCAGGAAAACCCTCTGGAGGAGGAAATGGCAACCCACTCCAGTACCTTTGCCCAGAAAATCCCATGGACGGAGGAGCCCGGTAGGCTACAGTCCATGGGGTCACAAAGAGTTGGACACGACTGAGCGACTGAATTGAACTGAACTGAAATCAAAAACATAACAAGATACAACTTCATATCAACTAGTGTAGCTGTAATTTTAAAAAGAGAAAATAACAAGTATTGATGAGGATATGGAAAAATCGAAACCCTGTACATTGCTACTGGAACTGTAAACTGGTGCAGCTGCTGTGGGAAACAATATGGTAAATTTTTCAAAAAATTGAACATGGAATTACCACCAGACTCATCTGTTTCACCCCTGGGTAGATACTTCCAAAGTATTTAAAACATGGATTCAAACAGAAACATATATGTGTGTTCTCAGGTGGCTCAAGTGGTAAAGAACCACTCCCTGGGTCAGGAAGATCCCCTGGAGGAGGGTGCAGCAACCTACCCTATTGTTCTTGCCTGGAGAATCCCATGGACAATGAAGACTGGCAGGCTACATTCCATGGGGTAATAAGAGTTGGATATGCTTAGAGACTAAAACAAAATTACTAATTTTTAAAAAATGTGATTAAGAAGACAGCTTGGATTCTGAACTCACAAAATAGTGAGGGTCTTAACATATAAACAAATATGGGAAAATCAAGACCCTTTCCATTTATTTCAGATTTTTAAATGAAAAATGTTTAAAAGCTTCAACTGAATTGTCTTCTTTTGCTAAAGCAGTATTTAAGAATTTTTTGACATTATCAAGTGGTTTATTTTGATATCAACTAAAGAAACAGTTTCTGATTTTAAACTACTACTTGCTTTAAAAATGCTGTTTAAGAGAGCAAATTACAAAAAAAAAATGCTTACATAGATTTTTAGAGCTAAAAAATTAAAACTAAAAGTCTATCATCACATTTTAGTAACCTACATACATTCAAGGAGCCTGGCAGGCTACAGTTCATAGGGCTGCAAAGAGTCGGATATGACTGAAGTAACTTGACACTCACGCATTCACAGCAGTATTACTCACAATAGCTAAAAGATGGAAGCAACCCAAATGCCCATCAACATATGAACAAATAAGATGTGGTATATACACACAATGAAATATTATTCGGTCATTAAAAAGAATGATGTTCTGATACAAGCTACAACATGAATGGACCTCAGAAACATGCTAAGTGAAAGAACACAAAAGATAACATGTTATATGGTCTAGTTTATAATAAATATTAAGAATGGGTACCATAGAGACAGCTTGTCAGGAGCTAAGATGAGAAGAATGAGAAGTGACTGCTTAATGAGTATGAGGTTTTCTTTCAGGATAATGAAGAACTTGCTGAATAGAGTTGGTGGTTGCATGACTGTTAATGTACTGTCACTAAATTGTACACTTTAAAATTATTAATTTTATGCTAGGTATTAATAACTTCACCTCAAAAAAGAATACACTGTATATTTACAATATAAATGGAAACAGTGACAGACTTTATTTTCTTGGGCTCCAGATCACTGCAGATGGTGACTGCAGCCATGAAATTAAAAGATGCTTGCTCCTTGGAAGAAAAGCTATGACCAACCTAGCATATTAAAAAGTAAAGACATTACTTTGCCAACAAAGTTCCGTCTAATCTAAGCTATGGTTTTTCTAGTAGTCATGTATGGATGTAAGAGGTGGACCATAAAGAAGGCTGAACACCGAAGAATTGATGTTTTTGAACTGTGGTGTTGAAGACTCTTGAGAGTCCCTTGGACTGCAAGGAGATCCAACCAGTTAATCCTAAAGGAAATCAGTCCTGAATATTCACTGGAAGGACTGATGCTGAAGCTGAAGCTCCAATACTTTGGCCACCTGATGCAAAGAGCTGACTCATTGGAAAAGACCCTGATGCTGGGAAAGATTGAAGACAGGAGAAGGGGATGACAGAGGATATGATGGTTGGATGGCATCACAGACTCAATGGATGTGAGTTTGAGCAAGCTCCAGGAGTTGGTGATGGACAGGGAGGTCTGGCGTGCTGCAATTCATGGGGTCGCAAAGAGTCAGACACAACTGAGTGACTGAACTGAACTGACGATACAAAATTCATGTTGAGGTTTGACAGAAAACAGCAAAATTCTGTAAAGCAACTATCCTTCAATAAAAAAATTAATTTTAAAAAACAAAAAAAAAGAACTTTTAAAAATATATAGTATGAACCCATGTTTGGCCTAACACAGATGCAGTTGGTTATGTAAATATTTACAGCTATGTGTATGTGCATGCACAGTTATTTCCATGCTTTGTCAGTTGAGAGGCTATAGCTGCACATACCAGTAGCAACATTCATACCCAATGCCTACCTCCTATTCTCTAAAACTATTATCCAATAAAGGACCCAGAGCTCCTTGGAGATGTGGCTAATTTTAGGACTCTGGCAGGAAATATTTAAGATGAGCGTGGAGCATCCTGTGGTGCCAGAGAATAAGGAAGTGATACACACACAACACAGACACATACAGAGTGAAGTGTGCTGAGTCGCTCAGTTGCGTCCGACTCTTTGCAACCCCGTGGACTGTAGCCCGCCAGGCGCGTCCGTGGAATTTTCCAGGCACAAATACTGGAGTGGTTTGTCCTTTCCTTCTCCAGGGACTGTTCCTAACCCAGAGATTGAACCTGCATCTGTGGCAACTCCTGCATTGACAGGCAGATTCTTTTACCACTAGAGCCACCTGGGAAGCCCATACAGAGTGCTGGGGTATGTCAAAAGAACATAGGAGCCAACTGCAAGAGCGCCTAACGGCCAAATCTGGAACACCTTGAGCAAAAATCTAAATACAATAGTAGAATTGTAATCTAAAGCATAAAATAAATACCCCATTCAACATAGGGCATTTTAATAAATAATTGAATGAATTTGTAAATTAATGAGGGAGACAAATCTCATTTGCAGAAGAATTTCAAACAGTTTATGCATATACCCAAGAAGATGGAGCATAACTTCTCAGTTTAAGTAGGGACTGAACATAGTGTATGCTTTCAGAGTACAGTATGAAAAGGTGAAAAAGGGTTGGGCAGAGTAACTCTGGTGGCAAAATCTGACAAGACTACCAGCTCTGGTTAAGGTCAATACCAACAGTGATAGATTATGTTGATAGTAGGTACCCTTGATAAGATTGATTAAAATGGCACTTTATTTCTGTGGTCTTTCTTCTAAAACTCCATAACCAATCTAATTATGAGAAAATATCAGATAAATCTCAACTGAGGAGGGCTTCCCTTGTAGCTTAGCTGGTAAAGACTCTGCAATTGAGGAGCATTCTACTAAATATCTGACAATACTCCTCAAAACTGTCAAGGTCATTGAAACAGGGAACGTCTCAGAAACTCACAGCCAAGAAAAGCATTAGGAGACATGACAACCAAATGTAATGTGGAATCCTGGATGGGATCCTGAAACAGAAACAGGACATCAGGTAAAAAGTAAGGCAATCTGAAAATGTATGGGCTTTAATTAATGAGAATTGACTGATAAGGGTTCATTGATTGTAACAAATGTAACCATACTAATGTATTATATTAATAACAGGGAGACTCTGGGTATGAGGTATGAGAACTCTCTGAACTACATTCAGAATTTTCTTATAAATTTAAAATTGTTCTTAAAAAGTAGGAAGCAGCTGTATACCACAGGGAGCTCAGCTTGGTGCTCTGTGATGACCTAGAGGTGTAAGATAGTGGGGGGCGGGCAGTGGGACTGAGGGTCAAAGGGAGGGAATATTCCCACGTGGCTCAGATGGTAAAGAATCTGCCCCCAGTGAGGGAGATCTGGATTCAATACCTGGGTCAGGAAGATCCCCTGGAGACGGAAATGGCAACCCACTCCAGTATTCTTGCCTGAAGAATTCCATAGACAGAGGAGCCTGGAAAGCTACAGTTCATAGAGTCGCAAAGAGTCGGACACAACTGACTGACTAACACACATATGTATATGTATAATTGATTCACATTGTTGTACAGCAGAAAATAACACAATATTGTAAAGCAATTATACTCCAGTAAAAAATGTTTAAATATACAGATATACAGTTATAGTCTTATACCTATTTTGGACAATAATTAATGCAGATGGAAGCATATTGAACTTACAGGTCTGAGTCTCAAGCCTCTACCCATGATTTGCTTCATGATTTCAGCTAAGTCACTTAAAATCTCTAGACGTTAGTTTGCTCACCTTATATTTTACAGACTGAGGGGCCTGAAGTCTCTTTAAAGTCTAAAGTTCTAAGAACCCTGATTCTATTACTGTACTAATTAAGTTATACCTGAAAAGAGCACCTGGGAAAATGAAGAAGCATTCAAATGATTCTGTAATGCTTAAGAAAACAAGTTCACTAAAATAATTTTTAAAATCTATTTCATTATAATAACTCAAATGTTAACACATAGAACTTACGAGGTGGTGTGAAGTGAAGGCAGGACTCATTACCTAGAGACAGTGAAAGCTTCTTATAAATTACCTCACTATGCCACAAAACAGATTTTGTTTAAATTTATATCATCCTCCATTGATGTATCCTTTTGTACAAAGAAGGTGTATTTTTTTTTCTGTAGTATTTTGAGAACACATAATGTAGTATTATTTTAATCTCCTGATGTTAGAATTATTTGAGGACCTTTCATTAATATTAAATGATTCTGATTTAAACAAAAAAAACACGTTTTATGGACTTCCCTGGCCGTATAGAGGTTCAGACTCTGCACTTCCACTCTAAGGGGGCATGGGTTCAATCCCTGGTCGTCGGGGAACTAAGATCTTGCATGCTGCATGGCATGGCCAAAAAATAACTAAATAAAAATGTAATGTTAAAAAATAACAAAAATAAATAAAAATTTTAAAATATTAAAAAACCCACATTTAAAAAATGTAGCATTTCACCAAAAGTATTTAACACATTAACTATGTCAATGTAAAGTTTGTGTAAGAAAAATAATCAAATTTTGTGTAACCATCTTTCACAGTCATTACATACTTGTAAATATACCACAAACATCACAAAATTTTAAGGGAAAAATATTTTATCTATGCCAAACTAAAATTTTTTTAAAATTTTCAATAACAACTAAATAATTTATAAAAGTTCATTCTCAGGCTAGTTATCTGTGGTAAGTCTGACCTTATGAGATGCCCAGAGGGTGTACATTAGATTAAAATGTTTGATTTCTTATTCACTCTGACAGTAACATAATCTAAAACAAGACTCTGAAGCTTACTTTAGCCTGAAAGGTCAAGGATATGATAACCCTCTAATCTGAAGAGTACAATACTTACCAGCTTTTCTTTCTGACTTTTTATGTGAAAGATAGGCATAAAATGTCTTTCTCATATATGAAATTTCCATGTCAATAAAGAAAAAAATTAAGTAACAAGGAGATAACTATAGCCTTATACATAATTATAACTTCTTCTATTACTAAAAATGTTCAGCATAGAAAAAAATCATCATAATGTGATATCAAATACCCTTGGGGAAAGAGGAAACATTATTATATTCTATTATTTAGCATGTGACCAAAAAAATTACCTTTGTTCAGCTTCCAATAAAATGAAGTCCAAATCTCCAATACACTTCAATTATCTGAATAAAAGTTTCAAAAGCTATCATATTTTCTTAAAGCTTTTAGGAGGTAAAACCTGCATTGGATTTTTTTCTATTTCTATTTTAAAAATTCTATTTTTGCTAGATTTTTATCTGCAAACTAATTTCATTTAGCATCTTTGAAAGTTTGAACACTTTTAAGTTTTATTAATATTCTCATGACAACATCAAAATTTAAGGAAATCATCAAAAGGAGTTCTGGTATTACTTGCTTTGTTAGGTTTGCAAACTTTTTTTCATATTATTTGCTCTTACATTTCCTGCCTGCCATCACCTTTAGTTTTAGTGTATTTTAAATTTCTTCAAATGGTGGAATAAAAGACAGAAATGTGTGTACACATTACATTTTTAAGTATTCATTACCTTAATCTACTAAACTTTTGTCAAGGCCTTTTATCTTAATGGTATTTTTACATTAAAAAGTGGTAGGAAAACAATCATATCTGACACCCCTTCGAGTGCATCTTGAACTGTGTTAGTTTAGTGTCAGTTATTGACTACTCGAGCTGGAGAACCCCTGCCCATATCAGTAACAACCAGTCAAAACTACACAGTACCTTTAACATCAAAAACACTTCACAGGAATCATTATCATCAGTTATTGATAGGAAGAAAGATTGCACAGAGAGATGATGTCTTCAACAGAGGTTGTGTTCAGTGAAAAGAAAATTAAAGGTCTAAATGTAATTCAATAGTAAATCCAAAAACCATTTCTTTCAAGGAAAGTTTAACATTGTGTTTTCTGCCTTCAGAATCCTTTCATCATCAAAGAGCTATTCTTTACTGGTTCAAATCTTGCTTACCTCCTTTTTAAAGTAATTTCTGAAAACGTTAGCCCAGATGAGTTAATTTCAGATGGCTTATTTACCTGCTTATAGATTTATTTGCCACCTGCTTTTACTTTTTTTACAGATGCAAAGTCAACCTCTGGGGCAAAATCCCACCTTTCTCTCTCTGCCACACAAGTGGTAAATAACATTACCCAATAAATTTCAGCATTTCCCCAAATGTGTAGGATACAAAAAATGTATTCATTCATGTGAGATGTAAAAATGTACACTCACACTTCTGAAATCAACAGCCAGCCATTTCACACTTGGGCCAAAGGCAAACAAACATAATTCTCACTGGCAGCTGGACAACATTCCAAGCTGCCACCACATTAATTAACTCACCTCAATCAGATTCCACTTCAACTTGCACAGCTTGCTGCCAAGACGCCTAGCAATAAATTGTTAGGTTAAATACTGAACAAGGTAGGGAAATACCATATGGTATGTTGTTACAGAGGGTGGGATATTCTTGTTTAACACTAGTAGCAGGTTTTTCCCTTTACTTTTTATTGTTGTCTCTGGTGATTTCAGGAAAATGAGCATACGTTCTTGCTGATAAATGATCTTGCTTGATTATAGTGATGGAGAATGGAACAGTAACAAGACATTAATAACAAAATACTTTTGTCCACAAGCTTCTATAATTGATGTTCCGAAAATTTCAAGGCAACAGCTTACTTAGCAGGTACTGGGAACTCACTAATGGTAAATTATTGGTATTAAACTTAGGGGTGTCAAGGAACAAAGAACTCAAATAAATTCTGTTTTCACTGAGGACTATTGAGAATTTACAAGTAAATACAAACTGCTTGTATCAATAGCTAAAAAACGTCTAACATGGGAATCAAAAGATTTGAGTTTGAATCCAGTTTCTGCCTTCGACGGGCTGTGTCACTTTCATTAAATCACTTCACTTCTCTGATATTAGTTCCTCATCCGTCATATAATGCAGTTTGACTAGATGAGTGCTTCCCAAACCTTAACGCACATATCAATTTAAGATGCTTGTTAAAAATGCAGATTTTTGGATGTCACCCTTAAGGACTGAAATTGATTAGGTCTGATGTGGAGGCCAAATCTGCATTGGGAGTGAGCAAGAAATTCTTCCGCAGATAAAGAACCCACACTCTGAGAAATACTGGACTGCATGATACCAAGATTTTCCCTACCTCTGACAGTTACTTCACTTACCAGCCCATGTAGTTGCTTTTATAAACTGTGGTATGATTTTAGAAAGAGGTATAATTGGGAGAGTTGATTCAGGACTTAATCTGCACTCATTCAAGTGCCTAGTCAGAAAAAAAAAAAAGCTGAAAACACCAGAATATGACTACCCCAAATCCTGTATGCATTTTCCTAGGGCTGTGGGGTGGGTCATAGAGGTGACAGCTGATTGGCTGCAGCTGCTTTCCCTAAAAATCCTGTCTATATATAAAGGAAGACTCCCAAAGAGAACAAACCAGTCAATCCTAAAGGAAATCAATCCTAAATATTCACTGGAAGGACTGATGATGAAGCACCAGTACTTTGGCCACCTGATGTGAAGAGCTGACATTAGAAAAGATCCTGATGCTGGGAAAGATTGAAGGCAGGAGGAGAAGGGAACGACAGAGGATGAGATGATTGGATGACATCACCGACTCAATGGATATTAGTTTGAGTAAGCTCTGGGAGCTGGTTATGGACAGGGAAGCCTGGCATGCTGCAGTCCAGGGGGTCGCAAAGAGTCAGACACGACTGAGCGACTGGACTGACTGAAGTGATCGCTCACCCAGCAGAAGTCTTTCTTTCCTCTAAATGTGTAATGAACACTCGTTTCATCTATATTGCCTCTTTTGTATGTGATGTATTCTGCTTCTATTTTAAATGCCAGAAATCAGGAAAACATTCTGTACTTGTTTGTAAGATTTTCAAAGGCTAGGGACTTTGGGAAACCTCATTCTTTCTAGCTTCTAGGACATGACTTGATAAGGAAAGTAAAAGGCTCTTACTGGTATGCACTCTGAGTTTATTTCAGATGGGTACTTATGAATTTCTATTAAGCCATGCATCTACTTCCATCCGATTCCTCTTATGATCAGCAGAGAACCATCCCATAAGACAGTTGCCTGGCTGCTGCTAAGTCGCTTCAGTCATGTCCGACTCTGTGCGACCCCACAGACGGCAGCCCACCAGGCTCCTCCGTCCATGGGATTTTCCAGGCAAGAATACTGGAGTGGGGTGCCATTGCCTTCTAAATTAAGAAATGAACAACCTTAACCAGGCTGCATAAAACAGTGTGCAACACAGGCCTTTCTCATCATATTTACAAGCTCAATGAGGATTCAAAAAACAGACTTCATTACTTCACTACTTAAAACTTGAAATCACCATTTTTTCTTGCTCTCCATCAGTGGAGAGTGTAAAAAAGGCAATGCAGTAGTTGCTTTACTACTGAATTTGCACAGAAGAAACCTGATTCTCTTAAAATTAGTTAGTTCTTTCCAAGATAACCACCACAAAAATCTGCAAGTTCTAATGAAGTTCCTTCGAATGTGGGTGGACGATCTCTTACTAAGCTTTTTGTGTTCTCCTCAGCTACTAAAATCAGGCTCTTAATAGATGCTCAATAAAGGAATGTTGGCTTGAAGATACTCCGGCAGAGTACTAAATCCTGTTGCAGGCTTCTTCATCCCCTGCAGGTGGTGCTGGGAGACAGTTTACTTATTTACTTATTTAATTATAATTGTATGGCCAAGCAAAGGTGTTCTCGGTGCTGGTTTAAAGCTGTTGTAATTATCTTAATTTCTTCCTCCTCTTCACACTAATTACTGGGTCACAGAGGAGAACAAAAAGACTGAAAAAGGTGATGCAAATGAAGAGAAGCAGGGTTTTAAGGTAATTGATGGTGTCTCCCAGGCCTGGCAGTGGAAATATTCTGTAGAGATTTAGGAGACAGGGATTTTGTACATTTGTACAAAAGATTTTGTACTTTCCAAAAGAGAAGATATATTCAGGAAAGTCTCCTCTACCACCATCTGACCATCTCCCACAGATGTGCTCTGTTAATACTAGCTCTGTATTTGTCAACCCCATACTTCTAGTATTTTTCACCAAGGTTCGATATGACTGGCTGTTGGTATTTTGGGCTTCAATCTTTAAGACTTCCTTTCCATCTCACAACATGTTCATTACACTTCCAAGTCAGTCAATTTAAAGGATGAATCACTTACCTTTTAATATCCTGACTCCCCCACTTGATCGAGAGCTGTTAAAAGGGTAGGGACTGTGTCATTATCATCTTTGTATCACTAGTTCTTGTCTTGATGCTTGAAATATAGCAGACCCTAAACAAATGAAAAAAAGCAATCAGTGAGTCAATAGGAATACTGCCAGCCACATACCTTATACTTTTCTCTTCTACCACCCTTTTCCTGAAGTTTTCTGAAGCCAAAAGTAGAGGCTAGCAATTACAGTATTAAATAAGGAAACTGGTATTTTTTAACTGACATAATTTTCCCAACTACATTTCTAACCGTATCTCTTGCACGTCCCCCGACATAAATCCTTCAGAACCACCAGATTGGTGTGTCTACTCTCTCCGATAATGCTTTATGCTTTCCTACCTCTGAGATTATGCCATTCCTCTATTTTGCCCTCAGTCTATCTTAATTAGTAATTCTCAAAATGGTTATCGGGGGAGCCATGATATCAACACTATGTTCATAGTACTCTAAGATACCATTTACTTTTCCACCTCATTCTCTCACAAGTATACAGTGGAGTTTTCCAGAAGCCATAAGACATGTGATATCACAACAGAGCAGATGACAGAATCCAGCTGTCTTCTGTTAAGCCAAATATTAAAATACAAAGTGTAAATAAATTTTAAAAATCCAAAATGTAAAACAACACCATTTTCCTGATTAAATGGTTTTGTTCTGGAAAACACAGATATTTTTCATAAAATTATTTACCTTAACATGTAATTTATTTTAAATTACATTGACAAATATTTTAAATTTTCTTGATTTTAATTTCTAATATGACATATATATAGTCCTGGTGGCTCAGTCTGTAAAGAATCCACCTGCAATGCAGGAAATCGCCTGCAATGGATATGACCAGGGTTCAATCCCTGGGTTGGAAGATCCCCTGGAGAAGGAAATGGCATCCTACTCAAGTATTCTTGCCTGGAAAATCCCATGGAAAAGGAGCCTGTTGGGCTACAGTCCATGGCAGTCACAAGATTCGGAAAGAGGTTAGCGACTAAACCCCCACCATGATAAATATGAATAGATATAACTCACATAAACAAAATATCATTGAGGTCCTCAACAATTTTTGTTGATAATGTACAGCAATGCTCAACAATTTTTGTTGATAATGTACAGCAATGCAAGCGGAGAAGGCAATGGCACCCACTCCAGTACTCTTGCCTGGAAAACCCCATGGACAGAGGAGCCTGGTAGGCTGCAGTCCATGGGGTCGCTAAGAGTCGGACAGGACTGAGCGACTTCACTTTCATTTTTCACTTTCATGCATTGGAGAAGGAAATGGCAACCCACTCCAGTGTTCTTGCCTGGAGAATCCCAGGAATAGGGGAGCCTGGTGGGCTCCCATCTATGGGGTCGCACAGAGTCGGACACTACTGAAGTGACTTAGCAGCAGCAATGCAAGAGATTTCTGTGCATTAATTTTGTATCCTGCAACCTTGCCAAATTCACTGATTAGTTCTAGTAGTCTTCTGGTGGCATCTTTAGATAATCATATCATGTCATTTGCAAATAATGACAGTTTTACTTCTTCTTTTCTACTTTGTATTCATTTCTTTTTCTTCTCTGATTGCAGTGGTTAGGACTTTCACTACTATGTTGAATAATAGTAGCAACAGTGGACGTACTTGTCTTGTCCCTGATCTTAGAGGAAATGCTTTCAATTTTTCACCACTGAGAATGATGTTTGCTGTGGGTTTGTTGTATATGGCCTTCATTATGTTGAGGGAAGTTTCCTTTATGCCCACTTTCTGGACAGTTTTTATCATAAATGGGTGTCAAATTTTGTCAAAAGCTTTTTCTGAGTCTATTGAGATGATCATATGGGTTTTATTCCTTACTTTAATATGGCATATCATACTGACTAATTTGCATATGTTGAAGAATTCTTGCTTCCCTGGGATAAATCCCACTTGATCATGGTGTATGATCTTTATAATGTGTTGTTGAATTCTATTTGCTAGTATTTTGTTGAAGATTTTTGCGTCTATGTTTATCAATGATACTGGTCTGTAATTTTATTTTTTTGTGATATCTTTGATTTTGGTATCAGGGTGATGTTTCAATAATTTTGAAAAGTATTAGTAAGGAGTCCCAAGACTATAAAGTTTGGCAATGCTGATCTAAATCTTCTGTACCCTTTAAAGTCCAAAAAAAATCTTCCTTCTTGATAAGCTCTTTGACCACACCAAGTGGGGAGGAACTCCTTCTCTGTCTATACCAAATACCTGGGGCATTTACACACTTGTGCTTCTTTTACTCAAGTGACCTGGTAGAACTTGCACCTCAAAGAAATTAGTATTGTTATACTAAGAATGAATTTAAAGTCATTTGTGTTTAATGATGAATTATAAAAAATGATTTTACTTTCCAGTCTCTGATTATTGTCTTCCCAGCCTCAAAAGAAGAAAATATTTTCTTGACTTTTCAATCTACCCTTTTCACCAAAAAAGACAATGATAATAAAGTTTTATATATATATAAAACATTTTTGTGAAATCTTATTTTATTTGTTGTGAAATTTTATTACACTTATAAGTCTGATAAGTGTTCATTGAAAAAAAATGAAATAAAAAATTAGAAATTAAAAAAATTAAATTCACCTACAATGACATCAACCTGAGGTAACAACTGCTAACATTTTTTTCACTAAACTTAAGCTATACTGAACATACTATTACCATTTTTATATACTAAGATGCTGTTTTGCTTCTTATACTTATCATACAGTGTCTTACGGGGGATTTAAAGAAATTAGTAATGTTCATTTTAATAAGTGTGTGGTTGATACAGGTATTCATTTTTTCTTTAAATTAAATATGTACATTTTAATTCTCTTTTGTATGAAGGATAACTTAATAATGAGTTTTCATAATCAATGAATTTTTAAAATAATACATATGAACATTTTTCTATGTCATTAAGTATTATTACATTATATGTCTTCTAGGGTTTACTTAACCCATATTTAACCCCACTGTTAGCATTAAAATTATTTTAATTTTTTAAAACTACAAATGATGCTTGTGTTTTCTTCCTTGTATACACATTTTGCATACATCTCTGTGATTTCCTGAGACTAAATGTAGAATTACAAGGTCAGGAAATATAAACAATTTTAAGATATTTAATCCAAAAAATACAATCAGAGGCCTCCCTGGTGGCTCAGTGGTAAGGAATCCACCTGCCAAGGCAGGGGACACAGGTTCAATCTCTGGTCTGGAAAGATCCCACATGCCACGGGACAGCTAAGCCCATGAGCCACAACTACAGAGCCAGTGCTCTAGAGCCCGTGCCCCACTGCAGGAGAAACCCGAGCACCGCAGCTGGAGAGTGGCTCCAACTCACCGCAACCGGAGAAGGCCCCGGGCACGGCAACCAACACCAGCACAGCCGTAACTAAATAAATAATGGTGCCACTTCTGCCTTCTCACTAGAAGAAAAACAACTCTGAGGATGAGAAGAGGTAAAGAGTTTGAGAGACCATGAGAGAAAGCTGGAAAAGCATATGTTGGGAGGGAAACTCATAGAGAAAAATTGCTGCCAAAGAAGAAACAAGAGACGGGAAGAACAGTGGCAAGAATGAACAGAGTTGAAGAATGACTTCAAAGGGATAAACAGGGCATACTAGAGACAGGTTTTAGAGTTAGGCAGATGATGGACTTAAAACAACTCATCCATTGTTTAGCACTGTGACCTCAGGCAAGGTACACAACTTCTTCTCTGTAAATGTGAAAAGCAAAGAGCTTGGCAAACAGTTGGCACACAATAAATGTGTATTTCCTTCTGAAGAAATGGAATAAAAAGTGGGGAAAGGCAGAGGTGGGAGAAAGGAAATGGAAATGAAAAAAATAAGTGAATGTATAGAAAAACAAGAATTGCTTCTGAAGCTGAATGAAGCTCTAATACTTTGGCTGCTTAATATGATGAGACAACTCACTGGAAAACTCTGATGCTGGCAAAGATTGAGGGCAGGAAGAGAAGGGGGTGACAGAGGATGAGATGGCTGGATGGCATCACTGACTCAATGGACATGAGTTTGAGCAAACTTCGGGAGACAGTGAGTGAAGGACAAGGAAGCCTGGCTGCTGCAGTCCAAGGGGTCACAAAGAGTAGGACACAACTCAGCCACTGAACAACAACAGAAAAACAAAACTGAAGGAAAAGTCCAATTTCACTTCACAAACTGTTACTTTTGTAAAAAGTCCTGATATAACATGTAACAATGAAATAGATAAATGAAAGAAACCAAAGCCATACATGAGTGTATGCCTTGAAAGGAATGAAAATGAAAGGAATGCTTATGAGAAAAGTAGATTAACATGTGAAAACAAAACCAAAAAAAAAGAGAAGGTTAAACCTAAAAAATCAAACTTGGACTCAAAATATTTGCAGATTTTTTTGACTTGGTATTTCCACTTAATAAAATGTTACTGTAGTTTTTCAAAAAAGATAAATGAGAAAGATGCTGATGAGAAAAAAGAAGGTTATGATTCCAAGCACATTACATTCATTAAAGCATTTTTACAGTTGGAAACAAATCGAAAGCTGGAAGCAAATCAACTTCAATATTCATTATTTTCACTGACCTTGAGCCGCTGAAGGCCTGCACTTTATACCTTTGCTCACACACGTGCACACCCTTTATCTTTCCCTTCTATCGAGCAGACACAGGTGGTAACACCCTTTTACTATTCTGCTTTCTGTTACTTAACTTCTGGTCTTTGGTTTCTCTTCCACAAGCTAAAGATAGTTCTAGGAGTTAATCTCCTCTCTGTTGCATTTCCCAAGCTGGACTAGAAATCTTGAGAAAACAAGTTGTCTTTTTCTCATGAAAGTTTTTGGCACTTCATGCTTTTAAATGTGCCAAGAATGTCTTGAGACACTTTATTCGGATTTTCTGCTTGAAAATATAAATTTTCAAGAACCTGCCTGCTCAGAGGTATGAGCATATCACCAAGATTTAATATGATTTCAAGAGAAAGTTAATCAAATCTTAGACTCGTTTTAATTTAGAGTAAATACTTGAATTGGTTTTTATTTACTCTGCAATAATGCATTCTTACTGTTTTAAATGGCTTAGTTTCAGATTGGTGGAACTATCACCTCAATGTACGTAGTCACTCAGTCATGTCTGACCCTGTGACCCCATGGACTACAGCTCGCCAGGTTCCTCTGTCCATGGGGATTCTCCAGGCAAGGATACTGGAGTGGGTTGCCATGCCCTCCTCCAGGGGATCTTCCCAACCCAGGAATCGAACCCAGGTTTCCAGCACTGCAGGCAGATTCTTTACCGCCCAAGCCACCAGGGAAGCCCATCGCCTCAATAAGTGGTCAAAAATGCACTGTAACTGATTTCCGTATTTGACTCCTTGTGGAGGAAAATGATAAGGAATAATAATGGCTTTTCACATAGCAAAATTTCTTTAGGCACTAACCAAGAAACATTAAAATGTTATATAGCAAACATACCATATACTTTAATTAAAGATACTCATTTTTAGAGAATAGGATAAAAAAACAACCAGTTGAAATAAAGATGATCTTATTCCAGTGTAACAGAAGCATAACTGGAGTTAGACTGCATGCCTGATGTATTCTGGACTGCTCTGGCTAACCATTAATCTCATCTCCTCCCACTCAGCAAGAATATCTTCCAGCCAATTTTCCCTTGTCTTCTCATTTTCATAATATCCATCTTCCCAGAACTCTGAAGTGATTGGGGATCTCAACAGAGATGAGTTTAAAACCTGTGTACATGTTCTAGATCAGTTCAGAGTTCCTAGGTCGAAACAAATTAGCTTCTCTGCCTCATTCCTTCCTTTGTCCTTGTTTTTCAACTTCCCCTTTGGTAATTCCCTCTACCAGGAACTCCAAGGCACAGACTTCAATTAACAAAAGTGTTTGATTACATCCTCATAAAAATGGTGAAATTCTTGGATAGTGATTAGTATGTAAAATTTCTGGTTTTTAGATTTCTAAAAATGTTAAGTGTCTTAAAGTGTTAGTCACTTAGTCATGTCTGACTCTTTGTGACCCTATGGACTGTATGTAGCCTGCCAGGCTCATGTCCATGGGATTCTCCAGGCAAGAATACTAGAGTGGGTTGCCATGGCCTTCTCTGGGAGGATCTTCCCGACTCAGGGATTGAATCCAGGTCTCAATCCAGGCATTGCAGGCAGATTCTTTACTGTTTAAGCCATGAGGGAAAGTTTTAAAGGTTCTCACAAAATACAATGAAAGAACCTTATAAAAAGTGCCTGTTCTTCTATGCTAAAATTCTTTCTCTCTCTCTCTCTTTTTTTTTTTGGCCATGTATCACGGCATGCGGAATCTTTAGTTCCTTGACTAGGGATAGAACCCTTACCTCCTGCAGTTGCCGCCAGGGAGATTCCTATACTAAAATTCTTAACACAGAGTCAGCACCACTGTCTTTTCTGTACCAAAATTATAGATCCTTTGAGAAACAAGAGAGTATCCTTTTAAGATGTCTATGTGTGCGTATTAAGTCACTCACTCGTGTCCGATTCTTTGCGACTTCACGGACTGTAGCCCACCAGGCTTCTCTGTCCATGGAATTCTCCAGGCAAAAATACTGGAGTGGATTACCATTCCCTTCTCCAGAAGAACTTCCCAAACCAAGGATCAAATCCTGGTCTCCTGCATCGCAGGCAGGTTCTTTACCATTTGAACTACAGGTAAGTCCTAACATAAGATGCCTAGTTCTCTTAAATATACCACATACAATGAGTTTTTCAGGCCATGAAGATATTTTTGATACAAGAATGCGCATCTCTCTAGGAGTAAGACGTATAATCAGCATTCCCTGGTAGCTCATATGGTAAATCTGCCTGCAATGCAGGAGACCCGGGTTCTATCCCTGGGTTAGGAAGATCCCTGGAGAAGGAAATAGCAACCCACTCCAGTATTCTTGCCTGGAGAATCCCATGGACAGTCCATGGGGTCACAAAGAGTTGGATACGCCTGAGTTACTAACACTTTGATAGATTACAGATCAGTGAATAATAGAATTTTACTGATAATACTGTATATAGCCTAGATCTGCCCTGTCCAACATAGCCACTAACCACATGAATTAAAATTAATTAAAATTAAATTATAAATTCAGTTCCTCAGTCACACTACTTACATTTCAAACGCTCCGTAGCCACATGTGGCTATTAGCTACCCTCTTGGACAGCACAGACAGAACATCTACATCATTGCAGGGAGCTTTATTGGACAACACTGGTCTAGAAAAGTTAAAGATAGCCTCAGACACTAATCAGTATAATTATCAGCCAGTTATAAACAAATTTTAATTATACCTAGAAAGGTGATTATCTCTTCTTTTTAGCAGTCATAAGATGACATCATATAATCCTAATTAAGTAGCTGAGAAAAGTGTTAATTAAACAATTTAACCAAATGCAAGAGAAATGTTTTAATTCACATAAACTATAAAACAGTTCTTACTTTCATCCTTCCTGTTATAAATTGACAAGTGCACATGTACCTTTCAAATATATATGAACAGTTTTTAAAAGTTTATTTCCCATGAGTTCTATGACAATTCTTCTCCCAAAAATAAATGAAGAATGAATCAAGTTCTATGAGAATGGGTAGAAACAGAGATTTTCCCAGTGGCTCAGTCAGTAAAGAATCCGCCTGCAATGGAGACCGAGGTTTGATCCCTGGGTCAGAAAGATTCACTGGAGGTGGGAGTGGCCACCCACTCCAGTATTCTAGCCTGGGAAATCCCATGGACAGAGGAGCCTGGTGGGCTACAGTCCATGGGGTCACAATAAGTCAGACACGACTGAAGCAACTTAGCATACACGTGCTTTCTTAAATGTTTTAAAATTCTATTTCCTTTATATTTATATATAATTTTTATTATTTTTTTCAGCTATACTGTGGAGCACACAGAATGTTCACTCCCCAACCGGGGATGGAACCTGTGCTCCCTGCAGTGGAAGCACAGAGTCTTAACCACTGGACCTCCAGGGAAGTCCCCAATTCTATTTTCTTTTAAAAGTTCTTTGAGAGGTTAAATTTCATGAACTGCAGACATGGAGAAAACTGTATTGATGAAAGCAACTTTTTCCCTATTTCCCTCTTTGCAAGAATGTGGACAGAGCATTCCAATATATCTCCTGCCAAAGGCTTTCAGAGAATGGCTACAGATGAGACTGTTTTGGACCTGGAATTGGTTAGCTGTATTTTTCTTTCTGTTGTCAGCCTACACTGGGAAAGACACCTTGCTACACAGAGCTCATCATTTCTAAAATTATCTAAGAGCTTATTACTCTTGCCAAAAACTGTCCAAGTTAGACAGTTTCACAAAGCAAAGAAAATTCCCTTGATCCAGAGTTTTCAGGATGTAAGGCTGTGTCTCACTGCCTTACCATGCATGGATTCAGAACAGGAAAAAGCTAGAATTCTAGGATACTGAATCAGTTGTGCAGTGCTTGGTCACTCAGTTATGTCAGACTCTTTGTGACCCCATGGACAGCAGCCGTCAGGCTCCTCTATCCATGGGGATTCTCCAGGCAAGCATACTGCAGTGGGTTGCCATGCCCTCCTCCAGAGGATCTTCACAACCCAGGGATCGAACCCAGGTCTCCTGCATTGCAGGCAGATTCTTTACCAGCTGAATTACCAGCGAAGCCCCGTTGAATCAGTTACCTTTCTATCAATAAAGCTATCAGAAACCTATAACATGCTTTTGTGTTTGGCATCAGTTCAGTTCAGTTCAGTTGCTCAGTCGTGTCCGACTCTTTGCGACCCCGTGAACCGCAGCACGCCAGGCCTCCCTGTCCATCACCAACTCCCGGAGTTCACCCAAACCCATGTCCATCAAGTCGGTGATGCCATCCAACCATCTCATCCTCTGTCGTCCCCTTCTCTTCCTGCCCTCAATCTTTCCCAGCATTAGGGTCTTTTCCCATGAGTCAGCTCTTCACATCAGGTGGCCAAGGTACTAGAGCTTCAGCTTCAACATCAGTCCTACCAGTGAACACCCAGGACTGATCTGGTTGGATCTCCTTGCAGTTCAGGACTCTCTCAAGAGTCTTCTCCAACACCACAGTTCAAAAGCATCAATTCTTCTGCACTCAGCTTTCTTTACAGTCCAACTCTCACATCCATGCATGACTACTGGAAAAACCATAGCCTTGACTAGATGGACCTTTGTTGGCAAAGTAATGTCTCTGCTTTTTAATATGCTGTCTAGGTTGATCATAACTTTCCTTCCAAGGAGTAAGTGTCTTTTAATTTCATGGCTGCAATCACCATCTGCAGTGATTTTGGAGCCCAGAAAAATAAAGTCAGCCACTGTTTCCACTGTTTCCCCATCTATTTGCCATGAAGTGATGGGACCAGATACCATAATCTTAGTTTTCTGAATGTTGAGCTTTAAGCCAATGTTTTCACTCTCTTCTTTCACTTTCATCAAGAGGCTCTTTAGTTCTTCTTCACTTTCTGCCATAAGGGTGGTGTCATTTGCATATCTGAGGTTATTGATATTTCTTCCAGCAATCTTGATTTCAGCTTGTGCTTCTTCTAGCCCAGCGTTTCTCATGATGTACTCTGCATAGAAGTTAAATAACCAGGGTGACAATATACAGCCTTGACGTACTCCTTTTCCTATTTGGAACCAGTCTGTTGTTACATATCCAGTTCTAACTGTTGCTTCCTGACCTGCATACAGGTTCCTCAAGAGGCAGGTCAGGTGGTCTGGTATTTCCTTCTCTTTCAGAATTTTCCACAATTTACTGTGATCCACACAATCAAAAGCTTTGGCATAGTCAATAAAGCAGAAATAGATGTTTTTCTGGAACTCTCTTGCTTTTTCCATGATCCAGCGGATGTTGGCAATTTGATCTCTGGTTCCTCTGCCTTTTCTAAAACCAGCTTGAACATCTGGTGTTTGACATAGTTTTCTCTTTTACCAGCACCTTTCACAGCACATTCAACTTCTTTTACACAGAGTGGAGAAAAGTTCAACAGATATTTTATCAACGCTTTCAGTCACAAAAACCAATTTCAGTATGGCCCCTGCCTTCAACAAGCTCATTTTCTAATGAATGATAGCAACAGATGAACAGATAAGTGCTATCAGAGAGATGCATAAGAACTCCAATGGAAAATCAAAGAAGAAAGTGTCATATGACCTGCCAGTAAGAGTTCCTCAAAGTCCAAGCAGAGTCTTGAAAGATGAAAATCTTCCTTTCCAGGCAGCTAATCAAGGAATGAGAAAAAGTTTCACACAAAAGAAAACCATGAGCTAGGCACAGAGGCAAGAAAGCATCATAATAAATTCCAGGAATTATGTGTAATCTTTTATTTCCAAAATAAGTGTTACAGAGATAGGCATGGGATAGATTACTGTATTGAATGCTAAGATTAATTTTCTTCTGTAGGTGATGGGGAGTTATTAAATGTTTTCCTAGGGAGAAACAATTTGTTCATGTTTGTGATTTAGAGAGATCACTTTCTTGACTCTGGGAACTATATTGACGCTAATATAGAAGGTGCAGATTTGAGAAATGTTAGGAATAAAGAGAGCATGGCCTTGTGGAATTAAAAGAGGTTCCAAGTAATTTTCAAAGTAGTAATAATTGAGGGAGGAATAAAAGGGAAACTCAAAAGGGAGAGGGTCAAGGTTTTCAGGAAGCAGAAAGGTTGTGGGTATCTTGTTTTGTTTGGTTGGTGGGTTTTAGAGAAGGCAATGGCACCTCACTCCAGTACTCTTGCCTGGAAATTCCCATGGATGGAGGAGCCTGGTAGGCTGCAGTCCATGGGGTCGCTAAGAGTCGGACAGGACTGAGCGACTTCACTTTCACTTTTCACTTTCATGCATTGGAAAAGGAAATGGCAACCCACTCCAGTGTTCTTGCCTGGAGAATCCCAGGGACGGCGGTGCCTGGTGGGCTGCCGTCTATGGAGTCGCACAGAGTCGGACACGACTGAAGTGACTTAGCAGCAGCAGCAGCAGTAGAACTCCTATGAAAGAGAAAGTAATGAGAGAACAGAAAGGCGAAAGAACAATACAAAAATGTTAAGAAATGAACTACCACATGAAAAACAAAGAAATAAAGCACTGATAGTTACAGTCAGAAAAATTCTGATAATGAATCTGAGCAAATCAAAAGTCAAGTACTAACCTGTACTGAGAAAACACGACACACAGGTAAAGATCTTCATTAACGATACAGAGTTGAAGAGTAGACAGGAATTCTCCTGGTTAAGGAGATGATGTAATTATACCGAAGAAATAGAAAAACAAATGAAAAATTAACACATTTTAAAGAAGTCAGCAAGTAAGTAGATGAAAACATAAAGTTAACTCTAAAGTAAGCCCCAGATCTCTATATGCCCAAGAGATGTGGTATTCAAACCTCAGTCTACTAGAAGAATTTTTATTTCTGTAAATGGATACCATAAAAATTCTCTTGCCAGTCAGGTACTTTAAAGAGGAGGGAAAACTTTTTATTTGACTTTAAAATAAATACAATTCCTTAAAATAGGATTGTATGGTTTCCTGCCTTCAAAACATTAATGACACCATCTGTATCTTGAGGGTTTGAATAAGTACTTTTATTGCTTTTGTAGATGCTCCAACAAAATATCATACACACACACAAGTACTTTACAAAACTGTTTTGATTACTTATTCCTCCTAAATGAACAGATTAATGACCAAAAGAATGAAAGTAAAGTGGTGCTGAATAGGAAATCCAACCAACCCCCTCCCCCAAAAAATACTGTGCATGAATTGGAAGCAAAATCTTTTCTCGCTCTTGTAAAAACAGAGCCAATTTAAGCTGATGTTGGATTATTGTGTGCAAACAGTTCCTGACTCGTTCACCAAGTGAAACAAAAGCTGTAAATGTTTTTCTATGCCTCTTTTTGGCATTTTGGGAAAGGTTTCTGAAAGAAAAAAAAAATAGACTCAATTTAATTAAGTCTCTCACTCACACACACACAGGAACACACTTTTTTCCCCTTTTAGGAATAATTAAACATTTGAATAACTCACAATTATAAAACTTTGAATCGCAAAAAACATAAATTACCTTTAAAACTTAAAGAAGGCTCCAGTCATATTAGGGATCACTTTTTTGGTAAGGAAAACAATAAAAAAATGATAATTTTTTAAAAAATGAAGGAATCTATGGTGATATTTTAAATAAAAATAAGCAAAATATAATCATCTGAAAGGGATCTAAACTGTTAAGTTCAAATTGCTTTTGTACTTTCCTATCTTCAACTAGCTAAAACTTCCTCTTTTGGGTAAAATATCTATGGCTTACAAAAAATAATGCAATATAAATTGTATTTATGTGCTACAGGGCAAAATATAATTAACCAAAATTGTATAATTCAAAACAACTGCCATTACTTAAATGTCCCATTATTATATGATTACATATTAACAATTCAAATTGTCTAAAACAAAATACAGAACTCAAAATATTCAATCTTATAAATTAGCTGTCAATTTAAAGAATGACTGCGAATTTTTATTTTCAAGTATCCAGTTATAAATTATTTTATATGTAAAATTTATAAAATGGCAAATAGGTATGAAAAATAATAGACTGGAGGGAGGAAGATACCAGTTAAAAGAACCACAGAAAATGAAAAGCATGAAAATTAGATTTACAAAAAATTAGTTATTATTAGGCTTTATTAAATTTTAAACTGTGAAATATAAAATAACTGAAATTTTAAAGTACATACACAAGTGAAATCATATCAACTGCAGCTGTTATTACTAAGTGCTTACTCTGTGTTATGCATTGTGCTGGTCATTTTCTATCATTTCATTTAATCAAAACCTTGCATGAAGGGCCTCATGAACCATCTACACATAAAGAGTACTTTGAAATTTTCAAAAACCATTCTATAATTTTCTCATATGATCTTCACATTATGCTATGAACTAGACAAAAGGCAAAAGTAATTATTGGCTCTAAACAGATTACAGATAAGAAAATAAAAGACATAAAGATTAAAATCACTGAGTCAGTAAAAAACAGAATTAAGAATTTAGTTGTCTACCTTCTAATCCTGAATCATTATCCACTATATAACATTAATATCAGAGAGTCTTAGATTTAGGACTTCCTAAATGATTTAGGAAATAGCTTAAACTTAATCAGCAAATATTCATTGAGTTTCTACATTGTATAAAACACAGAAGTATTTGTGTGATATAAAAAGAAATAGAAAAAGAGAGGGAAAATTGAAAAAAGAGAGGAAGAGAAGATTCCACTGAAGAACTTAATAAATGGCTGAGGACACATTAATCTTTAGAATAATTATAAAATAATATTTCAGTGCAAAATAGCTGTGAAAATACCTCATCTACTGATGTAATTTAACCCTGCTCAAATCTGATAACAAATTATGTATTTTTTATTTATATGGATTAATCAAATCTCAGAAAATTTTATCATACTAATTCTCTTTTGCTAAACAGAAACGCTATATAGAAATTATTGCTACAAAGAAAAACAACTAACAACTATGATATACCAGGCAATCTTTTCAGAAATTTTAGTTCTAACAATATCTGTTATAATATAATGTAATTTCAGTTGAACATATAAGAAACCAAAATATTTATCAAAATCCCCCCTCAAAAGTTATTGAGTATGAATGGGAAAGTTTAAATTATTAATGACCATACTCAAGATAAATTTAAGCAGACATTACCATAGAGAAAAAAAACTTTGTACTATTAGACGACAAAAAAAAGAAAAAATCATGATGTACACATAAATAATATTTGGCTCAGAGTACTATTTGAAGAATGGTAATAAAAAATAAGTTAAACAAATTTATAAGATATAGATCATATTTTTTGGAAAAATAAGACAACTTAATCAGAGGAACTTCACACACACAGATAGACACATAAAAGCAGTTAGGAGAAAGTCACTATATGCTTTTGAGAATAATTTCAAGATAAAATTATTTGCGGAATGAATACTGAGTTTAAAACAGTGGCATATGAAAAAAAGACAAGTCAGGACTTGATTTTATAACTTCTAAGAGAACTAACACATTGTTATCGCGGTTTTTTTTTTTTTTAAGTGAATGATGACTTCTGCCTCTTCTCATATATGCTTTACCTTCATCTTCTAATTACTAATTATTTTTTTCTCTTTCAACAGTTCCATGTAACGGTTACAGACAAACCTCACTGATACAGTAACATGTCTGAAACTAGATTGGGAACAAAGCATTCAGTAAACTATTTGTCTACCATCTATATGCTGAGCACATATCTAGGCACTGGGGAATAACAAAGTTAAATAGAAAGAACATAGTAAATGCTCTCGAAACAGAGATTAGCTCAAGCCTTTCAAACTGCAGGTTATGACCTTTCAGGAATTTTGAATCAATTTAGTGGGTTTCAGACCAACTATTTCAAAAGGATACAATGATTAGAATAGAATCTTAAAACTCACTATACAGCACATAGTAAGGTAAGTATTGTTTCATGAAGGTTTTGTTTCAGTTACCTACATATGTGTGTGCACTGAGCCACAATGTAAAATTTTTTCATACTGTCAAAATTTAAGGGGAAAAAAAAAAAAAAAAAAAACCTTTGTTTAGGAAAATATCTGCAAGAAAGTTTCACAAAATAGTTCATCCCATAAAGATGTTCACAAGCTGGTAACTTCAAATGATCTAGTGTACAGTAACTGATATGACTGAATAAATGTCTTACCAAAGAGGTAGTCAAACACAAGCAATATCCTTCTTTTGAAAAATGTTATCTTTATTTAGATCTCCTTTATTAAAATGTTCCCCAGTCAATCACAATGCTATGCAGTTCCAACCAAATATTTTTACCATTAGTTAATTCAACATAAAATGAAATGAATATGATACTTCTCTAACATGCTTGGGACTAAGAAGAGGGGGTTTGGGGATATAGTTATATTATGCCTGATGATACTCAGAAACATTATACTCTGAGTTGATTTTTAAGAATTATAAGTTTTCCTCAAAGATGGTAAACCACTCTCATATTAATCAAGGAGTGCACAGTATCAAAATATTTACATTATGAAATGCTAAGTAATTTAAACAGTTCCAACAAAAGGTTGACCGGCCAGTCATACCACACTTTTTAGAGGCTGATTCATTCCAGCTAAACATATCTGAGCTCCACTGAGCTTGTTATGTTTACTTACTTTTTTAATTTATTTAAAGTAAACTCTGACTAAATCCTAAACAGCTTGAAGTCAGAGAACACGTCTTATTCAATGCTTTGCATATACATAGTGAATGCTAAATGACTACTGTTGAATGCATTGTTGATATTTATTTTATACTTTCACTTTACCAAAACATCTGAATTGATGTCCCAGATATACTTACAGATCTCTCTCCATTGAAAGTCCCCAGAAAATCTAAACCCATATGATCTATGCCTTTGCAATACTTTAACAATTAAACCTAGTATGCGTTATAGCAATTATTTTGTCCTAGCAAATACAGACACAGACTTAAATTACAGAATAAGAGTATGTAAAGGTCACTTGATCTTACCCTTTCTCAAGGGGAAAATGAGATCTCAGAGAGGTTATGCAGATAACCTGCGCAGGGCTAGACTAGGACTCAGGTCTTACAGTACCCAGCAGTATTCTTTCCTCTATAACGCACACTTATTTTCAGTCTGCCTCCACTTCACATTTTTTTTTATTCTATACTATATGCAAAATACTTCCTAAGTCATCTAAGGATTTAAAAAATTAAGACAGTCCTTGGTATCAAGGTACTTTAAAAAATAAAAATATACACAAAAAAACATTCATAGATCTACGGGGAATTAAGTTTCAGTAAACTACTATAATAATTCAATTTAAATCTCATATCCTCCAAAGAATCATTCGTGACCACTTCAGATTGAACTATTATCTCTCTTTGGTAGTAAGAGTACAGATAGGCAATATGAAGCCTGGTTTTGTGTTGTGGCTCAACCACTAACTAGATGTTTGAAAAATAATCATGCAGCTTCAGGTTACTGGTTTTTCAAATAGGGAGAGGGTACAGGAGTAAATGAGCTTTGAAGGCCCCTTTCAGATCCAAGCAACAATTGTCTGTACCAGACCATCCCAACTCTAACTTTCTATCAAAGCCATCCACTTACACAGTGTAAAGTTGCAGCTTTATCACCTGGGTTGTCACAACTGTCCAGGGCTCTCACTTTACCCTTTATTCCTCCTGCTAGTCCACTGGCTTTCTGGCTCCTTTTTTCAGGTTATCTCTTACCCGCTGGATAACTGAACTCTGTTTCCCTGGTTCCAATCCTCACTGCTTTCTAAAGAACTTGGTTTGCACAGATCCTCTGGTTCTTCTTATGCCTGAACATGTCAGGAAAACACTCCCACATCATCTGCCTCTGGCCCATGGGATCCAAGACTGAGCACCTGCCCATTTGCAGGGACACCCAAGAAAGACACCAAGTTTGAGGCATCTTTCCAAGTAATAGTTTGAGATATTTCTCCTATTATTTTATCAGTTGTTACTTAAATATTTTAGCATTTAACTTTTTGTACTTAATTCTTTTTTTGATGTGAACCTTTTTTAAAGTCTTTATTGAGTTTGTTACAATAAGGCTTTTATTTTATGCTTTGTTTTTTTTTACCTCAAGGCATGTGGGATCTTAGCATACTCAATCAGGGACGGAACCCACACCCCTGGCATTGGAAGGAAAAGAGTTAACTACTGGACTGCCAGGGAAGTTCCACTTTCTGTATGTTACACAGATCTGCAATTCCCAAAAATCTTGAGGTCAGACACATTTTGGAAGTCAGAATTTTTCAGATTTCAAAAATATAGCACATATTTTATGCAAAACATACCCACTGTAATTAAAATAATTAATATATCTGAAGTTAAACATAAGAATATTCCTCTTTTTATGAATATTCCTCTTAAGTGAAATAAATGAAGAATATAAAAAGCTTCACATCAGTTCAAGTCAGGTTTTTTGACTTGAATTAACCATTAACCAAATGAGTTAATCTTGAGTTAGATTCTACTGCTAAATATGATACAGAAAATAACAAAATTTAAGTTTTCTGGGATTTCAGAACTACACATAAAAGACTGTAATCTAATAAACTATGTGAAGCTTAGTATCAATGTAGGTATCACAAAGGTAGAAATCATGTCTTTTTTTTTTTTTTTCAAGATTTTATTTTATTTTATTTTTTTTATAATTGAAAATGTAGTTTTATTCTACAACTTAAGGTTAGTCTCTGAAATATCATACTTCCCACAGAAATAAATGTCATTTCTCTTCACCTTTTTTTCTTTAAATCACTAGATTTCAAAACACAATAGAAAATTCTCCTGTCCCAGTTTACCTTAATATACAGTTATTGTAATGGTTGAACATTATTCAAAATATCATATACAGTTTATACTACATAATAATTTTGTATACCCCAGATATTCATGAGGACATCTGTGATGGCAATATTTGAGTAATAATGTTCTAAATTTTATAATACTATGGCAGGATTACAGTATTTATGGTAATGACAGGAAGATAGGAATAATCATTAGACATTTTGCATTTGTATGATGCTTGTTTTTCTCTGTACAGTTTGAGGCTTTCCTTCAGAAGAAGATTTTTTTTTTTTTTAATTTTTCAGCACTTTATTTTTTTTTTATTTGATATCAAATAAAAAAAAAGAAATCATGTCTTTTAATTCTTTGTATTTCTAGAAAAGTATACAATGCTCAGTAAAACAGTTCATGTTTATTTGAAGAAATCTTTATTGAGTGCATACCACATGCCCAAAACTATACTCAAGTGTTGTGAAGCATTAAAAAAGAAATCTTATAACACCTAGAACCTGTCTTCAGAAGCATTACAATCTCAATGAGAACAAAGCATAAAACAAGTGTTAAAATACAAGCTTGGAATTGGTGCCAAAATTACTGATTTGGGCAATAAGGATGTCAAAATTGAGAGTAGTTAGTTTAAATGTGATGATTGTAATTTATTTTAACAAGAGCTGTCAATATCTCTCAACTTTCAAAGTCGGCATAATGATTTATAGTCTGGAGAGGAAGTACCGTGTAATTTAGTATGGGAACTCTATTAATCACAAAAGATTAGATAGAAAATCACTGTAACTTTTGCTTCAGATATATGGATTTTCAGGCAAGATTTCATTCACACTGATTCCAGAAATAGACAATCATAGGGATGACTCTACAGACTTAAAAATGAAGGTGAGTAAAACTGAGAATCAGCACCATATCACTACATACAACTCCCCTAGATGGGACAGCTTAATCCTGTGCAAAAATGAAATTATTTTTGACAAAATGAAATTTGAATTCAACTTTTTCTTGGTCAGTTGGGTCTACTTTGAAAGGAGTGGTAGATTCTGGTAAAAGTTAGTAGTTTCTTGAGCCAAGAATAAATCAGACAGGATGAGACACATTCACTCAGATCACACATTTGTAAATCTCTAAGCAATGTCAAAGATATCAGTGATCTAATATTGGCCGTACTATATTAAACTTATTTTTATGATAGAATTTATCTGGAAGCTTTCAAACCAAAATGTTAAAGAACCATCAAAGGTGACAAACATGATTTAATCTATTTTACAGATGAACCCTTGAGCCTAGTGATACTGAAGGGCTAAAGTTCAATTAGATAATCAGTACATTATTCAGTTGAGTTCAATCGCTCAGTCATGTCCGACTCCCCGTGACCCTGTGGACTGCAGCACGCCAGGCCTCCCTGTCCATCACCAACACCAAGAGCCTACTCAAACTCATGTCCATCGCATTGGTGATGCCATCCAACCATCTCATCCTCTGTTGTCCCCTTCTCCTCCCACCATCAATCTTTCCCAGCATCAGGGTCTTTTCCAATGAGTCAGTTCTTCGCATCATGTGGCCAAAGTATTGGAGTTTCAGCTTCAGCATCAGTCCTTCCAATGAGTATTCAGGACTGATTTCCTTTAGGATGGACTGGTTGGATCTCCTTGCAGTCCAAGGGACTCTCAAGAGTCTTCTCCAACACCAAAGTTCCAAAGCATCAGTTCTTTGGCACTCAGCTTTGTTTATAGTCCAACTCTCACATCCATACATGACTACTGGAAAAACCATAGCTTTGACTAGATGGACCTTTGTTGGTAAAGTAATGTCTCTGCTTTTTAATATGCTGTCTAGATTGGTCATAACTTTTCTTCCAAGGAGCAAGTGTCTTTTAATTTCATGGCTGCAATCACCATCTGCAGTGATTTTGGAGACCAAAAAAATAAAGTCTCTCACTATTTCCATTGTTCCCCCATCTATTTCCCATGAAGTGATGGGACCAGATGCCATGATCTTAGTTTTTTGAATGCTGAGTTTCAAACCAACTGTTTCACTCTCCTTTCACTTTCATCAAGAAGCTCTTCAGTTCTTCTTTGCTTTCTGCCATAACAGTGGTGTCAGCTGTGTATCTGAGGTTTTTGATACTTCTCCCAGCAAAGTTTTAAATATAAGAATCTTGGTCCAACTTCACTGAGCTAATTACTATTAATAACCAACAACCAAATCTAGACAGAACCATTTGAAAAGTTATTGACCTAATTTCTTCTCCAATATATAACCATCTTAAGTGACCAAGGCAAACTAATAAAAATGATTTGTTCATTAAAAAAAAATCTTCCCAAGCCTTACTTGTCAATTCTTCAATATCTGGCACATAATGAAGAACTAGGAAAAAGCAAGTTATCAGATAAGAGGTAAAGTCCATTCCATTCTTCCTGGTCACATCCCCTACAGTCTTAAAGCAGTAACAATCCAGTTTGAAATTTACAAACCAAATAATAATCACTTGTTTCAAATAAGACAATTGATTTGACAAAGAAAAATTATCTTTGTTATCATGATACTCTTAAAGAAGCTGAATTCATTATCTGGTATCAGGTGAATTGTGAAGTATTTTTAGAAGATTTTTTTCTATCAATTGAATAAAGAAAAGGAAATATTCAAGCTGTCTAAATTTGGGGAGAATAACCTGGCAGACCGTTACTGGCAAAAATGAAAGGAAGCCTGTAACTGATATCAGATGACATCTTCCATGGGGTCATTTTAGTAGTGATACCATCTGACATCTTCTATAGGGTTATTTGGGGTAAGTGTGACATTTTCTTAATGAGAAGATTAGGAAGTTGCCCTAAAAGAGCCTTATATAATGTATAAGGCCAAGGAACATATGGATAAAGAGTTGCTGGAGAAGTGTAAATATGACTCTTGAAGGAGTAAATGAAGGTTAAACATTAACAGCTGGTCCAGGGGAAATGAAGAGGGGGGAAAAAAGTAAGCTGTCTGCTTCAGACTGGTGTTTCACTAACCACTAAGTCATCTTTATCTGTTTTCTATTTCAGATCACCTGGCAAAAATATATTACATTCCAAAGTTTAAGGAAAAAACCTCTAAAAGTTGCTTTCATTTAGTTAAATTAACCAAAATAAAAGACATTTTAGGATTACAACTTTAAATTTTGAGCTGCATAGGGTTTTTTTTTTTTTTCCTTTTAAAGAAAGAAGTACCAACAAACAAGGACCTACTATATAGCACAGGGAACTATACTCAGTATTTTGTAATAACCTATAAGCGAAAAGAATCTGAAAAAATGTATAACTGAATCACTTTGCTGTACACCTGAAACTAACACAACATTCAAATCAACCATACTTCAATTTTTTAAAAAGCAGAACAATTTTAGCCACAAACACGTGTGCTAAGTCACCTCAGTCATGTACATCTCTTTGCAACCCTGTGGACTCTAGCCCGCCAGGCTCCTCTGTCCATGGAATTCTGCAGGCAAGAATACTAGAGTGGGTTCCCATGCCATCCTCCAGGGGGATCTTTCTGACCCAGGGATAGAACCCGTGTCTCTTGTGTCTCCTGCATTGGCCAGTAGGTTCTTTACCATTAGTGCCACCTGGGAAGCTAAATATATCATATTACAGTTTTTAAGGGCTCTCAATTTGTACGTAGACTAGAAAAACCATCAACCCCCCTCCCCACTCCCATCAACCTTCCACTTCAAAACTATATATATCACAACTTTGCTCCTGCATTCTCTGCTCAGAATCCATTCATTTGGTTCAGGAACACCAAGTCTTCCGGACAGTTTGAAAATCAAGATATTACTGGTTGCTGATTACTCAAGTTGCATGGGGGAGTTAATTGAATTAGATGTAAGAATTAAATGTCCCAACAAATTTACTATAGAATACTATGGCATCGCTTCTCTGCCTTTTGGCTAAGATCAAGCGTAGAATACTATGGAAGAGCCAGCTCATTCTGCAAGGGTATGGCATAAATTTCAGTCAGTAAGTATATCTATCCCTAGGACACTTCTGGTAGTACTGCATATATGAAATTACTGGAGTGAAGAGCAAGAATTTTCCACTGAGATCCAATCCTATTCTGCCATTGTGACAAAATCATTTATAATTTTGGAAGCCGAATAAATGAACTTAAGAAGCTCCCTTTGCCTCAAATCATGTTTTAGGAGTAAAAAAAGAAAAAATAGTCACTTATGATTCAGGTGTTTTTTTTTTAAACTTGCCATTCAAGTACTAATTTTTCCTAGTGTTAAAAAAGTAACACAGATGTTAATCAGTCTTTCATCTCTGGAAAATATATGCAATGGTATTGGGTATTGTTATATCACACATCTTACAGTCTGGAGAAGTAGTAGTATGTAATTTGGTAAATAAATTCTGTTAGCCATAAAAAGCTATACTGAAAATCCCTATAACTTTTATTCTAAGTTTAAGGCTAATGTTCAAAGTTTCAGTAAATATAATGCTAATAATACATCATGAGGTTAAAAAAAAAAAACTGTTCAGTTCAGTTCAGTCACTCAGTAGTGTTCGACTCTTTGGGACTCCATGAAACGCAGCACGCCAGGCCTCCCTGTCTATCACAAACTCCTGGAGCCTACCCAAACTCATGTAAATTGAGTCAGTGATGCCATCCAACCATCTCATCCTCTGTCATCCCCTTCTCCTCCTGCCCTCAATCTTTCCCAGCATCAGGGTCTTTTCAAATGAGTCAGCTCTTCGCATCAGGTGGCCAAAGTTTTGGAGTTTCAGCTTCAACATCAGTCCTTCCAATGAATACTCAGGACTGTTCAGGAGTGTTCAGTCCTTCCAATGAACACTCAGGACCAATGAACACTCATCTCCTTTAGGATGGAACTACCCCTGATAAAAATGATCATGACCAATACTGAGCATGCAACTCATTTTGTTAGGGCAAATATATATTTGCTTATAAATTTTACCATAAAACTTATAATCAAGTTGCATAAGCTCATATTAAATAGCACATGTATACAGTTTTGGTTTTATTCATTTAGTTAACAATAATGGAATACATGGTATAAGACATCATGCTAGGTAAGTTGTCTCTACCCACAAGAAGCTTAAAGTCTAAGAGGTAAATTTTAAAAAATGTACACAAACAGGAAGCAAGTGGAATAAATAAAAGCTGTAAATAATGAGAGAAATACAAAGCACCAGGAGAATTTACAGATGGGAGTAATCAGAGAACTTCACAGAGGATGAGGCATCTGACAGGTTGAATTTCCTGTCTGAAATTGAAGGATGGGTTGAATTTCCAAAGAGATGAGGTGGAGGATTACATAAATACACTATTTATGATGTATTTATTATATCCAGTATATTCCTAGCACATGTAAAGTACTAAGGATACATCTATTAACAAGATACATAAATACATTTTCTGCATGAATGAAATTTGTAGTCCAGTGGGATATATATCCTAAATAATAAACAAAAATAATATTCTGACATATAAAACCAATGAAACACAAAAATAGCAGGAGGCATATTGCATAATTGCACCAATTTAACATAGAACATATTTAGGCGCTGGTTAACGCAAGTGTTGGAAGCAAAATTTTTGATACATTTCGATCATTCGCACCTCCATGTTGTCTTTACTGGAGTAAAATAGATCATCCAATAATCTAGATTGAGTAATTTGAAAGAAACTTTGATTAAAAGTCTAAAAACATATGTTTAAACTGTACCATTTTAAAAGCAAATATATATAAAAAAGAAATGTCTACCCATATCTGGAGTTTGACTCTTTCCTCTGCTACAAACTGGCTGTGTGAACTTGAGGTCACCACTGTCTACCTGATTCCCCAGTGACAGAAAAAACACAATGGTATCTACTTCAGAAGGCTTATTGTGAAAATCACATGAGATAAACATACTTTAAAGCACTTTATAAGACACAAAATACTACACAAAGGTAAGGTAATGTAGTTATTATATATATTTAACTTCCCATGTAATTTTACTACCTACTTAACTAACATAATCTTTATCAAATAAAAAATAAACCATTCTGTTTAACTACTTTATATACATATTCAAAGAAGACATAGAATCACACTATCAGAAACTTGCATATCAGGTTGAAACTAAACTGGAAGCAAAACCTTAAAGGATTTGTTGTTGTTTAGTCGCTAAGTCATGTCTGACTCTTTTGTGACCCCGTGGACTGTAGCCCACCAGGGTCCTCTGACCATGGGATTTTCCCAGACAAGAATACTGAAGTGGGTTGCCATTTCCTTCTTCAGGGCATCTTCCCAACCCAGGGATCAAACCAGTGTCTCCTGGAGTGACGGATACTCTACCACTGAGCCACCAGGGAAGCCAGAAGGCTTCCTTCTGGTCAAGTTCAATTATCATCTGTTTAAACCATAAACTCTATTTCTTTTCCCAAAAATTCATGCAGGTTTTAAGTCTAATATCCTGAGGTCCTGAAATAGTTACTAGAACAGGTTCACTTTCAGATCACACTATGTAAAATAAATGATAATTTTTTTTAAATAGAGGCTTTGTTTGGAAATTAGTTCTTCCATATATTAGACTAGTCATTAACAGATTAAAATGTCTCTTTATAGTCTGCACATTTTAGTCATTTTGTATTTATAATCACTGCTGAATAATTTCCAAAACAGCATAAAATCACTTTAAAAACCAAAGTTCAGGAGTGCCAGTATCTACCAACAGGCAGATCTCTATGAGACTGAAAATATACACAGATTAAGTTAGTGCCATTCAATCTCTTCATAGCCCTACCATCCATACAGAACTCAAGAATTTATATTGGTCATAAACACAAGGAGTTCAGGAATTTCCTTTTATTTCTGATGGGAGTTTTCCAAAGATTATTCACTGATAAGATTTGGTCTTACACTTAAGTATGATGATAAATTCAATAACACATTTCATTTTCGCACAACTGCTCCAGTTCCAGTGGATTCACTAATGATTTACAGACCATGACACATTTGCAAATAATAGGATTCTTACAGTTTGATAAAGACTATCCCAAACACAATATTTTTATAATCATACTGGAATTTTATTTATATATTGGAGTTACTTCTCCTTGTTCCTGTTACTGATATGTGAGCTTACAGATAGCAATAAGCAGAAATAGTTTTTGAACAAACCCCTATTTCTAGAAAAGAATTTGAACCAAACCCTACGAATGAGTATGTCTTATAAAAGTGTTAGATTCATTTGTCAATCTTTAACAAATGACAGTGATAGGCGAGCCCTTTGCAAATAGTCAAGAATCAGAATTTCTGCCTTACATCTTCCTTTAAAACCGTCAGCGAATCTGAATTAAGATTTTCTACTTACGATCTCTTTCGCTGACATTTCACCCTTCTAAGTCCCTCCCAACACACACACACACACACACACACACACACACTTTAAAGAGGAGAAGATGAAGAAGGAACTGGAGCGAGCCCTTTGCATATAGTCAAGAATCAGAATTTCTGCCTTACATCTCCCTTTAAAACCGTCAGCGAATCTGAAATATTAAGATTTTCTACTTACGATCTCTTTCGCTGACATTTCATCCTTCTGACTAACTCCCTCCCAACACACACACACACACACACACACACACACACACACACACACACACACACACACACACACTTTAAAGAGGAGAGGAAGAGGATGAAGGTCTGGACGGGTCCCTCTCCAGTAGTTGATCCTAGATGCGAAAACGCCATCCGGAAAATTTTTGCATTCTACGTCGTCCGCACAGCGCCTCCTGCCGGCCGTGAAGGGCCGCGGGGGTGGAGGCCGGGGTGCCTCCCTGGCTCCGCCGCCCTCCTCCCGCCGGCCAGCCCCAAGCCCTCCGACCCCGCTGCGCACAGAAGGCGGGAAAACGCGGGCGCCCACCGGGAGACGGTATAGGGCCCAACTCTGGTCTGCGTCCCAGTGATCCCGTCAGGCCTCGGCCCCGTCTAGAGCGAGGCTCCAGGATGGGGCGGCCTCGACTGCGCGCCCACGTCAGGCCGCCGCCCAGGGTTTGCCCCCACGGGGGCCACACCGGACGCCCCGGACGCGGGACCCGGGTCAGTTTGTCCGCGCCCGGCCCCGCGCTCCCATCCTGACTGGGCCGCGCGCCAGCCTCCTATCTGGGCCCGTAGCTCCGGGCCGCCCCTTGCTCCCCGCGTAAGGCGCGAGCGCGAGCGAGCCCTGGCTGCCGTGAGCAGTCACCATCCTCGCTCGAGTCTCCGTTCTTCTTTCCCGCCACCTCCCGGAGGGCCCGGCCGGGCGCGTTCCCTTCTCACAGCCCCCCACTGCGCTCCTCAGCGAGTAAAACGCGCAGGAGTAGCACAAACAAGCGATAACCGAGGAGAGTCCCTCGATGGCCCCCAGTACCCCGCTTCGTGTCTTTTCTCCGGGAGCTGGGCCCGCGCCGCAAGAGCCTCCCTTCCGGACTGACGGTCTGGGCGCGCGGAGCCTCGCTCGGGCCGCCCTCACCTGGCTTCGGGCCTGCCCGCGGGAGGACGGCCGTCGAGGCAGGCGACCCCTTGGTTCAGGCGGAAGCCGTCGGGCCCCCTGTTCCGTGTAGGTTGGACAGCGCGAGGCACGCGCTCTGCTGGCCGCGGAGTGAGCGCGGTCACACAGCCGAACCGCGCTTGGCAAGACGGGGAGGCATCCCGGGAGCGTCTCTGGGGAGTTGAGAGACTTTTCCTAGAGGAAGAGGGCACTGAGGAGAGGCCCACAAATTAGGCCTCTCTCTCTCCCCGCCTACCTCCCCTCGATTCCGCTCCTAGGCGCTCCTCTAGGTCCTTCCCCCACCCCGCGCTTTTACCCGTCTCCCCCTTTTCCCTCTCCTTCCTCCTTCGCCATCTCCCCTCCCTCTGTCTCACCCACCTCCCTTCCAACACTCTTTTCTCTTCCCCTCTCCTTCTAAACCCCTTAAGCCCTCTCCTCTCCCCACCTCTTTTCCCCACTTCCCCTCTCGCCTGCGTCCGCCCCTCACTTGGCACTCAACATCTAAAAAGCTAATGTTTCTAAAAGTTTACTAAAAGCAAACTGTCCCCGGATATGAGGCTAATTTCATCTTTTTTTAAACTACAGCACATAATAGAGTTTCTGGTATACAAGGGGCGCTGCCTAAATATCTATAAATAACTCTCAAAAGGAACTGGATCTCCACGCGCAGGCGTTTGCCCCCTTCGGTAAAGTCGAAGGTCCGTGTTCTCCATCAGTGAAACCCGAGGGTTTGACGTTTGTTGTAACTCAAGACCATCCTTCTCTGACCCGGGTACTGCCCAAGCTCCGGGGACTCAAGGACAGACAGAACCGGGGCTGTCTCTTACGGGTGTCGCGCGGGGCAGTGAGAAACTGGAGGCCTGGGGTCCAGGCTCCTAAAACGCCCTATCTTCGAGGCAGGCGCGCAGGCAGGTGCCTGCATCCGGGCGGTGGGAGCGCCCTGACCGCCTGCCGCAGCCCCAGCCCCGAAGCTCAGAGCGGGCGCCCAAAGGTAAGGCCAAGCGGACTCTCCGAAGACTCTTGCCAAGGACCGGTTCCTGGAAGTTGTCTCTCGCCAGGCGCCAGAGACAGGCGTGCCTCCGGGTTTCGTAGAAGGTCCTGCTGCCCGCGCAGGCAAGGCCCTGATTTTCCCTTTGTGCATCATTTCACTCTTTGAAGAAAAGCCCCAGAGGAACAGTGGCTCTGTCCAGCTCCGGGCTGCTGGTATCCGCGAGCCTGGAGTCCCTTGGCGACCTTTCTTACTTTCCCGGGGGCAACATATCCGGAGCCATGTCTGAGCTCTGAGCATGGTCGACCACGTGGCTTCTTTCTGACCAGTGAGTTAACTATAGTTAACTATGTATGTATGACATATATATGTATACATTCTTTTTTTATAAGTTCAAATTTATTACTTGCTCCGTGTGGGAAATATCTAAATCACAGAATTGAGGAAAATCAATTTTGAGGTATAACGGCCAACCAAAGTCAAATGATTTTTGATAAATCATTTTATCAAAACAATTTTAAATTAGACAACTTAAAATTTTTAAATTAATATACAATATGAAAATTTAAAAATTCAAAGCAATTTTAAATTAGCCACCAATACATGATGTTTCTCTCCCAGAGAAGCCCTGGATATTTAATAACTTTTAGTTACTTTGTCTTTTATTAGCAATGTTTGGGCATACTAACTTTATCTTTTTTAATGGTTTTTTATTTTTTAAACCAACAATGGAGGTAAGAAAATACCCTTTATTCTTGAAACTATTTTTAGCATGGTCTTGTTTAGTGGTTAAGTGGTGTCTGACTCTTTTGTGACCCCATGGACAGTAGCCAGCCAGGCTCCTCTGTCCATGGGATTTCCCAGGCAAGAATACTGAAGTAGGTTGTCATTTCCTTCTCCATAAACAGAAATGTGTTAGCTGTTGGCACAAGTAGAGAATCTTCAAGGAAAAAGAGATTGCCAAGACTGGCATATGGGGGACTTAGGACCCAATACAACTCTTGTGCTCAACTGGTTAAGTGTCTTTGGGCAAGTCACTAACTCCCTTTTTCCTTTCATTTCACTGCTTACTAGATAAAGTTGTTGAATAAGCCATATGGTTCCTATGCTCTTTTTCCAACTCAGAGGCTCTCCCCCATTAAGAGGTTTTTTAAAGAATTTGATGACCATTTGAATTAGTTGGTTTTGATTTTCTTTTTATCTCTGTTACATTCAGAGAAAGAGAAGGTAGGAATAGCTTAAAATTTTTAAAGGGAAAACATTCAGAAAAGTTACCCAAAAAATGCAGAAAGAAAAAGAAAGTGAGATCAATTAATATAATAACAATAATTTTTAAAGTATCCTAATTTAGGGGGTGAAAATAAAACCACACAGAGCAGCTTAAGACTAACCCTCTGGTTCAGGTTTACAAAGGAGCACTGAAGGTCAAGTTTGTAGAGGGCAGGGTGTGTGTTGGTTTGGTGGGTCCCAATCACACTATCTCATCTCTCTAGACCATCAAATGGAATACTTTGCATCTTAATTGCTTGTTCCATGCGAGTGCTAAGTCCCTTCAGTCGTGTCCAACTCTGGAACTCTGTGGACAGTAGCCCGCCAGGCTCCTCTATCCATGGGATTCTCTAGGCAAGAATACTGGAGTGGGTTGCCATTCCCTTCTCCAGGGGGGTCTTCCCAACCTAGGGATCAAACACGTGTCTCTTATGTCCCCACCACTGGCCGCAGATTCTTTTCCACTAGTGCCACCAGTGTGTCTAAAAGCTGTTTGTTGTCTTAATGTTCCTAGGGTGAGTGGTGGAACCTGGCCATAAGTAAAATGCAAAAATGACTGGGTGGGGAAGAAAGAAATGAGATTTAAAGAATCTCCAGCAATGTAATATCTTAAAAAAAAAAAAAAAAAAAAAACTTTCTTTAGCTTCTTAGGTTTACAGAGCCAAAGGTTGAAATCTCTCGTCCTAAACTCATTCCTTCATAAACCAAGAGTCCGTCTGCATCTGTTGTGGACTGGACACTACAGGTTATGTGCTAGGTCCCCTACGTTGGACAAATCTGGGGATCCAGTTTACAAACTAGTGAAAAAGATGGGTGGTATGAAACGCACTCTGACATAGCAATACATGGGTATATTAAGAAGAAATACCAGAGTCAAGATCAAGAAAAAGCTCTCCAGAAAAGTTCCTCTTAAGCTGAATGTTAAGGAAAGAGTTGAAAGAGGAGACAGTTGGGCAAGGGGGCAGCAGAGGGGGAAGAAGAAGGGAAGGATGAGCATCCAAAGGACACGCCAGAAGGCCCAAGGATAGACATAGCTTCCTTTAGAGAGGTTCATTGGAAGGACTGATGCTGAGACTGAAACTCCAATACTGTGTGGCCACCAGATGTGAAGAGTCAACTCATTGGTAAAGACCTTGATGCTGGGAAAGATTGAGGGCAGGAGGAGAAGGGGGTGACTGAGGATGAGGTGGTTGGATAGCATCACTGACTCAATGAACATGAATTTGAGCAAATTCTGGGAGATAATGAAGGATAGGGAAGCCTGGTGTGCTGCAGTCCATGGGGACTCAAAGAGGCGAACATGACTTAGGGACTGAACAGCAACAAAACAAGAGAGGTTCAAGCAATTCTTTAAAGCAAATACAAAGAGTAAAAAGAAAAATAAAGGAATAATGGGAACTACAGCTTAAGAAGTAGGAAGAAGTTCTATCTTGAAGAGCTTTATGTGCTGAATTTGAACTTTGTCCTGAAAGTTATGGGAAGCTCTTGAAAGATTTCAAGTGGGAAACAGATGACACAATTTTCTTTTTAGAAAGATCATTTTGTCAGTAATGTTGAGGACATAGGGATTATGTAGTTTGTAGGGAAACCAGTTAGAAGATGATTGCAGTATTGCCTGATAGAGGTGGTGAGAGTCTGAATTTAAGCAGTGATGGTGGCTGTAGAAATGAAATTGAGGGATGACAGGGAGAGACGGAGGGACTGATATAAGAGATAATAAAAAGAGACTGGGAGAACTTGATAACTGAGTGTGAGGGATGAGAGAATGAGGAGTAGAGAAAAATTTCCAGTCTAGGTTAGATACCTGGAAAATTGTTGATGCCACTTACTGAGAGAGAGGTCAGAATGAGAATAGAAAGATGACATGTTCACTTTGGGACATAATGAATTTTGTGTGTCTATGAGACATACAAGTGGAGATGTCAGATGAGTGGATATCTGAGTTTGGAGTTCAGCAGTGATCAGGGCTAAAGGTAAAGACTTAGAGGTCACCAGCATAAAAATGGTAACTGAAGGCCCTGTGTTAAGGAGAATGCTTAGAGAGAAAACAAATTTAGGGGACATGATTTAGCAGGCCATCAGAAGAGGAAGCCTTGAAAGATATTAAGAAGGTTTGTCCAGAAAGACAGAAGGAAAGCATAATGATAAGCACCATTTTGGGGGACACCTATTGGCTTCTAGTCAATGGCCTGAGACCTTTATATACATTATTTCCCTGAATTCTTATGGCAACCCTAGAAGTTAGATATTATCGAACAGAAAAACTTAAATTCTGAGAAGTTAAGTAATTTGACTAGAGTATGTTCAATCTCTGGAGTCAGATGAAGCCTCGATTGAAATCCCACTGCCTGGTAGCTATGGGATGTGTACAAATTTGTAATCTCTCTGAGTCTTGATTTCCTCATCCACATAGGACACAAATAGAACCTACTTCTGAGAACTGTTGTGAAGATTAGATGAGAAGGCCTATGTAAAGTGCTTGGCACAGAGTGGGTACTAGATACCTGATAGTTATTATTCTTGTTAATAACCATAATAACCAGGCTTCCCTTGTGGCTCAGATGGCAAAGGCTCTGCCTGTAATCCAGAGTTCAATCCCTGGATCTGGAATATCCCCTGGAGAAAGAAATGGCAACACTCTAGGATTCTCACCTGGAGAATCCCATGGACAAAGGAGCCTGGTGGGCCACAGTCCACGGGGTAGCATAGAGTTCAACATGACTGAGCGACTAACACACAGCACACAGAACTATATTAACAGGTTACTGTCTCTTCTTTTTAGCTCCTTGAGCTGAAAATGTACTCCACATTCTCACCTAAGGTCCTTAGTGTACAACTGAGACCTGAGCCAGGCTAAACTCTCATAAGGCTTTGCTAAAGACTTGCACATAACTAGATGAGAATGAACACAGAGAGCAAGATAGAGCTTGATAATCTGAAAGTGTATCACTTCATCTTAATATCCTCTACAAGGTGCTGCCTTCCTGCCCAGCCCAATCTTCAGAAGTAGGTTCAATTTGTGTCCTACGTGGATGAGGAAAATCGAGACCCAGAGAGATTACAAATTTCCCCACATCCCATAGCTACCAGGGAGTGGGATTTCAATCGAGGTTTCATCTGACTCCAGAGGTTGAACATACTCTAGTCAAATCACTTAACTACTCAGAACTTAAGTTTTTCTGTTTGATAACATCTAACTTCTAGGGTTGCCATAAGAATTCAGGGAAATAATGTATATAAAGGTCTCAGGCCATTGACTAGAAGCCTAGCTGCCTTCCTGCCTAGCTGCCCTCTCCCTAGAAAAATGGGAGAAGCCATTTTTCTGTACCTCCAGGGAGCATCATCAAATAGTCATTATATCTAAAAGTCCAGCAAGAGTATGATCCCACAGGGAGTCAGGGGTTCTCGCCCAAGTCCAAGACCCACCTTCTAAGATCTTGATATTGATCTGAGGACATTCCCTTTCCAGATGATTGATATAGAGATGCTCACTTTCCTCAAAGAGGATCATATTTATCTCTAGGAGTATGGCCTTATACTATGGCCTCAACAGTAGAGCCTTATTAGAACACAATCAAATGAGTGCAACATTCATGAGTGTTACACCCTTTTCATAATTCCTAGAAAAGATGAGACTTCTGCAAACTCTTCTTATTCTTTCAAAGCCCATTTTCTACTCAAAAGTCACTATGAAAATTGAACGTGAATACAGAAATTGACTATAGTCCAAGTACAACTACAAGCATATAGCAAAAGGGACCTGCCAGATTGAGAGTAAGAAAAAAGGTTTTGTCAGTATAATTGAGAAAGAACCATAAATTTATGTTTTCGAAATTAGAAGATGTAAGTAGATATAGAAATGAATAAATTATTGGTTAGTGTTCACTCATGTGCTTTTAATCCTATAATATGATTAGGTATTTCAAAGTATAGAGACTTTTGATCATGGCTTTAGTACAATTCATAATGGCAGTTCTTTTATTTGTTTCTTCACACTTGTTTCAAGGAATGTGGAGACATAGTCTGCCCTAGGGCTCCAATCGGTTTTCCTCCACTCTAAGGTAGGGATTCTATGCAGACTTTCTGAGTAGTCAGCATAGAAATTCAGTCAGCAAGAGACTCCAAGCCGTGGCCCAATTTGCCCATTCTAGAAGTCATCTCCGTTAACCATTTTATGGTAATAGTTACCTGTGAAACATAGAAAAGCTGAAATGTATTTCATTGACCCAGAACATCCATTTTTCATGGGAAATTATCCTCTTTAGGTTAAAGTTTTTAATGGAATCTGTCATGATGGCAGTAGGTCTCTCCTCAATAAAAAAAGAGGAGCGTTATTGTCAGGGCATTGTAGGAAATGTTGGGTTATGCTTTGTTAGTCAGATCTCTTTACTACTGGGCTTCTTTGAGACCTTAACCTTTGAGACCTTTTTTTAAATTAATTTTTATTCGAGTATATTTGCCTTACAATGTGTTAGTTTCTACTGTACAGCAAAATGAATCAGCTATACATATACATATTGGGTTGGCCAAAAAGTTCGTTCAGGTTTTTCAACCCGAACAGACCTTTTGGCCAACCCAATACATCCCTTTGCGTTTGGACTTGCTTCCCATTCAGGAAGCACAGTGTATTAAGTAGAGTTCCCTATGCTGTGCAGTCTGTTCTCACTAGTTATCTATTTTATACATAATATCAACAGTGTATATGTGTCAATCCCAAGAACTGTTAATGTGCATTGTGAAGTTTCAGATGTATTTGACTACAAAATTCTTTTGTTTCAAAGAGTCTAAAGATACTTTTGTGTCATGGATTATGCTTTAAGGAAACTGTTATTTGCCATAACTATTTGATCTTTACTGGGATAGCTTCTTCCATTGGAGAAAGTCACTTGAACGCTTTCTCTTTATTGAAATCACATTTACCTTCTCCAGGGAGTATCCATTCTCCCCCCTCCCCCCTCCCTTTCTCTCTCACTGACTAGGAAAACTTCTACATATCTGCCACAGACACCAACATATACTTGAATCATGACATATATTTATTTATTCATGTTTTTCTTGTATTTGTCTCTCATACTAGATTAATATGGTGCCTGACACATGGAGATACTCAAATATTTGTTGAATGGCTAGCAAATGAATGGGAATTATTGGAAGAAAATATAAATTCATTCAGAGGAATTTCTTGGTTACAGATATATCTCAGGGATTTCATAGTATCTCAGGTTTTTATCAAAATAAAAAGGACACCCCCAATGATACACCCACTAGGCAAACACCTCTTCTGTATTCTTTTGTCCAGGCACACTTAATCATTACCAAGAGCTCCTGTGAGTGGAACCATAGCTATATAATTCCATTGGATTGTTTCCATAAGGCTTTTAACTCAAGAAAAAAAAACATGACTAGTGAAAAGGAATCCTTAATTACATCTTAAAATATGATCAAAAGCAACATTTAAGAAAAGTGTTTCCAGGGAAGAGCTGAGGATGACACCCAGTATTATAATAATTCGTTTTCCCAAACCTCCGAGCATGTGATCAAAGCTGATACACATTATCTCAAGTTGGTACCAGAGTGACTCATTTTTTTTTACTTTTTTGGAAGTTATTATTTGGATGAATTAATAGATGAGGAAGAGCCAAACCTGGTCCAGCCAGGTGTAGACTCTAAGAGTCCTGCTGCCTGATCTCTAATATCTTTTTTTTTTTCTTTACTTATTTTAAATGAAGAAACTGTGGCCTTTGGCAGCTTGAGCTACTATCATGCAATTCAGGCCCTTTTAAATAAAGATACAAATATAGCAAGTTAGAACTTGCAGGAGGAGGACAATGAAATCTCCTCATTAAATGTGTAGGTGGTTGCAAACAGCTTCGTTATTAGGCAAATGAATGTGATACAAGTACTCTTGATGGCCTGTGTGCTCAATGCTGGGATCATTCAGTTAATCTGGGCCAAGGATTTAAAGGATTCTTACCAGTAAGGTTTCAGCTCTAACCAGTTAATCCTCCTTCCTACCACACCACCAGAGAAGGAAATAAAACAATGAAGCTTCTAATTCCCTCTCCTTCCTCCCATAATGTGTGCTAACATTGATTCATTGGTAATTGTTGACAGATCTCCCAGGAAGACTAAAATTTGCTAAATTCACAGACACATTTGGATGAAAGAAATGAAAACTTCTTAGTCCAGAATCTAAGCAAAGAAAAGACTAAGCAATGTATTTTTCTGAGGACCTAGTGATGTGCTGACCCAATTCCCTAACAATTCTAAACATTTTACAAAGCACAATTCAAACATCTCATCTGTTTATATAAGAGAAATTTTCCTCCTCCTCACCCTCCCCTTCCTCCTCTAACCGTTAGGGAAAGTAGAGGACAGGATTGAGGCCAGTCATTGGAAGGTGCAAGGAGGTGAATTTTGAATGGAGCCTAAGACTTTTCTCTCATCCCGTGTTATTTAACAATGGAATCTGCAACTTCTTTAAATAAATAATGAGTGCTCTTTCCATTAGTAATACTACGTGAGGGATGGACAAAGACATTTCTAAAGTACCTTCCAATTCAAAGACATTTCAATTCTTGAAGCATAATGAAGACCACCACTTGAACATAGGCTAGCTGTCCTGAGGAGCAAATTAGTGCCCATCAGCTCTGGTCCTTAACTTGTTTGATAAATAATGTTTCCTTCTTCACTGGTGCTGAGAGCTGGAAAGGGAGGTGGGGTTGAAAAAATAAAACACCTGCTGAGCAAATAAAACAACTTGTTGCCTATTTTAATAGAAAATTTAGAAGTTGCTCTCTCTTTCCAAAAGGAGGAACCCTGTTGGAATAAATACTCTTTGTTCACCAGAACTGTGAGATCCCCATAATGAGAAGAAAGTTGATTGGGAATCATATTCCCAATCATCATATTGGAAATCATCTATAAAATCAATTTTCAATTAATATTTACTAACAGTCTTCTAAGAAAGGCCTGACAAATGGATTCTTAATCTGATGTTTTCCAACCCTATACATATATTACAGCATATATTATTTCTAATATCAAAGAATAAGATTTTAAACATAACTTTAAATTGGCTCCAAACTATTTTAGGCATACGTTAAATTCTTCTAGTCTTTATACTAATATATATGATTTTACTCTATCAATTGTACTTTAATTTTTGTTTGTTTTTCAAGACATATTGGACACATCATATGCAAACCATTGTGCTAGACGCTTTCACATAGCTTGCATTTGGATAAATAGTTGTAGGGCAATGAGTTAGCAGAGGAGTTTAGATTATTAGTTCATAGGAAAGCTTCAGAGAATTCAGTGCATATAATAGTAATTATAATAATGATAAATATCTAGGGTCCACATTGCAGTTTTTATCTTTTAAAATCCTTTACTGTACACTCCTTTACTTTATTGGGATTTTTTTCTCTGCTTTACTGTTTTTTGGCTTTTTTGTTAGTAACTTTATTGAGGTAGCATTCATATACTATAAGCTTTACTAATTCTTAACCTTAATAGTAAGAGATAAAACAGAAAAAGCCTTAACTGTTAAAAAAAAATGAGCAATTCTTTAAGACTTCATGTTACACTAATATTTAAATTTAAGTATGTTTTAAAGGCAGATTAAAAGGAAGAAAATATTTTGAGGCAAAGTTAGATGAGTTTGAGGAGAGAATAAAGGCATCTAAAAAATAGCATAAGAAAGGAATAGTTGATGATATAAAGTATATATATCAAGGGAGTGAGTCTGGAAACTAAGTTTGGTTTGGTGAATATCTAAAGAGCTGATGGGGGTTTTGAAAGAGGATGGGAAAGATTAAGAGACTAGCCAAGTTAATTTGGAAATAAGCCAGCTTCATGTATAATAAGGTAAGAACTATCCGAGAGGATTGGTAATTCAAGAAGGTGGCCAAAGAAAGCTTGCTGCACAAGGAGCAAAGATAAATCAAAATAGACTGATGTCTGAAGTTTAACTCAAGGGATAAAAATAATTTGTATATATATTTTTGCAATATAAAATGAGGACAAGTGGCAGATAGCCTATGAATTAAAGATCTGTTCTGTGTTTCTGCATTCTGTATTTTGAGTCCAATCTAAAGTAGATGATTCACCAGGAAAAGCACACTTAAAAAAATGTCATTAGTTTACCATATACTAAATAATCTATTTTAAAAGCCAAATGTAATTATAGGATCCAGTTAAAACAATGTTTTTTAAGAATCACATGGAGAGAAGAAATGATATATTGTATTTGAGCTTCAAGTGACCTCTTAAATTTTACCAACTGTTCCAAATACATATGTAGTGATAATTAATGTAATGATAATCAGATTATTTTGTATTCTGTTTAAATGTTACAAACTTATATTCAGTGGATTTTTCACATCAGAATTTATTGTACTTACTGTTCCTTATGAAATGAAATTGCTGTTTTTACTTGAAGTAGATTTCACTCACATTATAAATTAATTCATCCACTTTAATTACAGCATAATTAATTAATCTAACAAATATTATTATTACTAAATATAATGAAAAAATTTCAAGCTTCTTTAAGATTTTAATCACTTTGTGCTACCATACAACATATTTTTGCTTTTCAACCAAATTATTATTTTTATGTTATATATTCCAAATAATCAGTGAGGTTACTTCTGTTAAACCTGTTTGAATCAGAGTGTATATGTAGGTGAATTTAGTCATAATTGAGATTTCAAAATTACCAAAATTCTGGTCATTTGTTAATTTAAAAATTAGTTGACCTTTTGAAGCATTTTAAAAGTTATGTACATTTATGTACTCTTAGTAAAAAAGAAATTGAAAACTTTGCTCATTCACTGAGAATTTTCAGACACCTAATATGTAAAAAATAAACCAACATTTTAGAACTTGTTTTGAATCACAGATGTCTCTGAAAATTTGATGAAAACTGCAGCTTCCTCTTCCTAGAAAAAAGCACATGTGTGTATATGCACATGAAATTTTGCTTAAATTTTACAGTTCATGGACTCTCTGAGGTCTGCCTATGGACCCACCAGAAGTCCATGAACTCTGGGTTAAGAACCTCCACAATAAACCCACACTTGGCTTTGGCAAAGTAGAAAACTTATCATTAGAAAGTATGATTGTTTAAGCTTTCCTTCATTAGGGGCATGTATCCGAAAGGAATGATTTTTTTTTTTTAAATCTCCCTAAAAAACTTTGGCTCAGTGATCCCTCCTGTTTAGCCTTAAAATGAGGACCAATTTCCTTTGGGTCAAACCCCAAACTCTTAGTGTCTTGACTTTCTAAATGCTTGACAACTATAGACACTTTAATGAAATCCAAATGGGTGAAATTCAACACTTCATTCTGATTTTCTTTACAGATGTTCTTAATAAGGACACTGAAGAAATCCTTAGAAGCCTAGCTTCACACATCAGCCAAGGGAAGAAAGAATTCATTGGAAAATTAAGATAATAAGTAATTCTGGAGTGTTCCTGTACCAGTCAATATTGAGCACCTAGAGCATAAACCTATAATCAGCTTTGTAGGGAAGTGTGTAAGTGACAGGGCTAAAGTCTGCTGGTAGATTCCTGGGAAGCAACAGAGTTAGATCATACTACCTTCTAATGTTGAATATTGATTCTGCTCAATAATTTTCCCCAGAAAGACTTAATTTATCTAAGTGACAGGTTTTTTAAAAATGAATACAGGGAGAAGAAGCTGAAACAGTTCCCTTTGGCTGTCATAATATTGAAACAATTATTTCAATAATGAAAGATAATTAATAAAAACTATATTGCTGGAATATAATATAAATTATATTGCTGGAATTTTATAAGTAGAATGGATGTTTTAACACCACACATAGGTAGAATGGGTCACTATAATCATTCTGTTCTTCCACTCCCTTTACTTGCTGCTGCTGCTGCTAAGTCACTTCAGTCGTGTCTGACTCTGTGCGACCCCGTAGATGGCAGCCCAGCAGGCTCCCCCATCCCTGGGATTCTCCAGGCAAGAACACTGGAGTGGGTTGCCATTGCCTTCTCCAGTGCATGAAAGTGAAAAGTGAAAGGGAAGTCACTCCCGTGCGACCCCATAGACGGCAGCCTACCAGGCTCCTCCGTCCATGGGATTTTCCAGGCAAAAGTACTTTACTTGCTAAAGGTGGATAAAAATCAGTCTTCAAAGCTCTGAATAGAATAGTTGCAATATGGGGAATCCTTTTCCTGAACATTCTTTGAGCCATCTGGAGAGAAGGATTTGCACACTTAGATGGACACAAAAATTTACGTGGAACATTTTCATCAATAAATTTGAAACTTTGGAGGTGAAAAAAATGCTCAATTTGTCTGAGAAAATATTAGTGTTCTGGTCCCTCTTAAAATTCCCAAGAGTAGTGTTGACTTTATAGGAATTTGTGGAAGTGAGGCACATTAACCTGAAAGGAAAGATCAGAGAGAAAGGTGCTCATGATTTTTGAACTAGTCAGAGTTCTGAATTCTGATCCAGAACCTGTCACTCCTATTAATATTTCCCACAGAGCTTTAGGCAATTTACTTCACCCCACTGCCACTCCCAAGCTTCTCTCTTTCTTATTCCATTAAATGAAGATAATGCTGATCTAATAGGAAAGTTGTATAAATTTAATGTTATGTCAGAAATATTTCAAAAAAAAAAAAGGAAATATTTCAATAGTTTTAAAGCTTATTTAGCTAAGTTTTAGCATCTGGTAAATTTGTCCCTTTTGCCTTACATCTTCAGTCGAACATGGCTGCAAAACAAATGAGCCATTGTCAATGAGTTTGTGACTAACACCATCAATAATTAGAATAAGTTAGTAGGTGACTGAGGGGAAAATAGAAGTGTGTGGGAAGGCAAGGTTCTAGAACTGGCTTGCACCATAGGAAAATCACTTTTCTTTTCCTCAATTTCCTCATCCTCAAATGAAGTATCAATAAAATCTTCTGTGTGGTCCTTAATAATGCCTGTTTTTGTATAGTTACATGAGTATTTTTTTTTTAATTTGGCCTCTTTCCAGTAAACTATAAGCTTTAAGGGTGAAGAGAATTTGTCTTTCTGGTATATCAGTGTATCTCTAGTTTCACAGAGTAGCTGCTTAGTAAATATCCCATAGTAGATGATTCCTAAAGTCCTCTTCAGTTCTAAAATCTTATTCTTTTATTTAAAAAAATGTTTATTATGAATATTTCCAAGCATATAGAAAAGCACATAGAGACTAATACAACAAACCCCTTACACGCATCACTCAGTTTTGTCAAGTCTTAACATCTACATTTGCTTCATGTTTTTTTTTTTAAAAGAAACAAATATCATAAATACAATTAGAATCCCCCTCCACATATACCATTTTCCAATTTCTTTCTTCTTTCTCCCCAGAGGTAACTATTTTCCAGAATTTTATGTTTATTATTTCCAAGAACGTTTTACACTTTTACTATATTTATATAAACTACATATCATGTCTTCAAACTTTACATGAATGACATATGCTTGTCAATCCACAACTTGCTTATTTTTTCACACATTATGTGCTTGAGATTAATCCATGCTGATACACGTAGTGCTAATCCATTTTAACTTCTATTCCATTATTTATTTATCCATTTTCCTGTTAGCAGACATTTATGTCAGAGAAGGCAATGGCACCCAACTCCAGTACTCCTGCCTGGAAAATCCCATGGGCAGAGGAGCCTGGTAGGCTGCAGTCCATGGGGTCGCTGAGGGCTGGACACGACTGAGCGACTTCACTTTCACTTTTCACTTTCCTGCATTGGAGAAGGAAATGGCAACTCACTCCAGTGTTCTTGCCTGGAGAATCCCAGGGACGGGGGAGCCTGGTGGGCTGCCGTCTATGGGGTCTCACAGAGTTGGACACGACTGAAGTGACTTAGCAGCAGCAGCAGACATTTATGTTCTTTTGAGTTTTTTTGATTATAAACAATATTTCGAACAATATTCTCACTCACGTCTGTTTCTACAGATGTGCTTAAGTTTCTGTGGTGGAATCGCTCGACTGAACAGATAAAATCTTCAAATTCACTAATCTAGGCTACAATATCTGATTCACTTGCCTATATTTTTATGGAGATAGTTGATCAAGTTATTTCCTTTTTATTTATTTTTTCTTTTGACCTGGGCAGGAAAGGAAATATTAATCAAGTTGACAAGAGCATCATCTTTTTACTTCTAGTCTTTCTACCTCTAACCAGACAGAAATAGGGCAGAAACCTTAGAGAAGTCAAGAAGATTAACATAAAATAGGGAAATGCAGATGTATCTAGATCAGAATCACATAAAAACAAGGCCATGTCCTGTCATCACATAATGATATTTACAACACAGCACTGTCAATATGTGATGTAAAAACAGTGCCACATGGTAAATATTGCAGAGGCCTATGAATAGAGTCCCTCTGAAAGCATATGACTATGATCCAGTTCATAAGGAAATAATTTTTAGGACAGAGAAGCAGCAACTTTTCAGACCAAATAGCAAAATAATGGGAAGTGTTCAACTCTGAGCCATAATATCAATTGAACCACTGTTCTAACCCTTAGGCAAAATATCTCAGTTTAACTTGACATTCCAAATTTTTAATCTTGCCTTGAATTTCAGATGATCTATGTGGAAAGATAGGATATAGGAAAAGTTTTCAGTCTGTCTATACAGTTAAACAGCTACTATATTTCGGTAGATATTTCCTCATTCAGTAAATATTAAAGAATTTGAGAGCATTTGTATTATCTACTTAATGTAGTTTCTTTTTCAAAGATTAATTTTCTTGTTTAGATAAAAGATGTAGGGCATGAACAGAATAGTTTCACTGGGAAGTTTACCTTGCTAAAAAGACAGGAGCTATTACATTCTATCTTGTCAATGATCCATGGATAATGGGTCACCAGGGGATTTAAGAACTGTATCTTTCAGTTCTTGCCAGGGAGGTATATCAGTGTGCATTGATGTGAACCATAATATGACACACCTTGAAGACTCTTCAAAACCCTCAGGCACTCTCTCAGCTGCTGTCATCAAGATATGTGACTAAAGGTTGTCAGTTAAAGATGGTGTCTTACAAATAACTTCAGGAACAAAATGCTTTTTCCTATTTCTCCATATTAAATTATAATGAAAGAATTAATCCTCAGGTTTAAAAATCCTTAGAGTTTATTTCCCCCCACTATCTTAGAAGAATACCTTTTCGTGCTGATATGGAAAAATAGATGGAATATAGATTGTTTTTATTGTTAAATGTGTAGGGGTTGGGGAGAACAGGTTGCAAAACAACAACGTGATCATATTTGTGTTGTATATTTTTAAGTATGTTGTTACATTTGCATATCCACAGCAAAATGTCTAGGAAAACATACCAAAAATATTAATAATGGCTACCTTTGGGGAATGGAATTAACAGCGTCATTACTGAAGGAAGGAGAGATAAGAGATTTTGCTTCCCTGATGGCTCAGATGGTAAAGAATCTGCCTGCAGTGCAGGAGACCTGGGTTAGATCCCTAAGTTGGGAAGATCCCCTGGAGGAGGGCATGGCAGTCCACTCCAGTATTCTTGCTTGGAGAATCCCCATGGACAGAGGAGCCTGGCGGGCTACAGTCCACGGGGTGGCAAAGTATCAGACGTGACTGAGCGACTAAGCACACACACACATATTATTTGAATTTTTTTTTTTAATAAGCATGACTTTTGTCTCTAAAAAATAATTTTAAGATACATTTATTTTTCAATTTAAAAACATTACTTTCAATGGACAGTCTTCTAAAGAGTCTGTAAAAGTTCAAAAGATTTAGGAAAACAAATGATACAACATTTTCAAGTAGAACTTAATTTGTAAATCCACATTTATTTTTACTGAATTAATGAAATATTTTATGGGAGTGAGGTGAAGGAGTTTCTTAATATTTTCTAGCTATTGTGAAGTCTACAATAGTTACTTAACAATGTATTTATGCTTACCCCAATGAGAACCATTCATCCCACAAGCTAGAGAAGACCTTATTATACAGAGTAAATTCTCATTTTATAGGTGAGAAACTGAGTCTCAGAGAGGTTAAATGCCTTGTCTGTAAACAGTTCCAGAGCTTAAAAAAAATTAAATATTCTGATTACATGTCCATGACTCTTTCCATCACAAAATTGCCTCCTACACTGAAATATTACTGTAATGATAATATAAATAACAACAACAACAAAAAAGAAAAACAATGTGATTTAGCTCTGATCTTAAACCAGCATACATCCACACCTCACTACCTCAAGCATCACTCATAGCAAATTAATGTTCTTCATACAGAAGCTGAAGTAACAGGTCATCTGGTTACAATATTTAAAAAGAATTATTTTTACTTTTCTGTGATTTTCTCATCTTAATTATCACACTCTCTTTTTTCTCCTTCCTCTTTAAATTAGTGGCTGGATTAAGCAAACAAAGAAGGGCAAAGAAATAAAACATGGAAGCCAAACATACCTATTAATGTAAAAAAGGAAAAATCAAGTTTGGGGACAGCAGCAATAGAAAAGTAGATGAAGAGACCATGGTAGAGTAGTAAGAATCAAGGCAGAGAAAAATATGACAACTTCAAGGACAGTGAGTTTTTATTTTTTAATGAGCTGAGATTTGTTTTATGTTTATTATGGTAGGCAGATAGTAAATGGCTGATGGATAAGATAAAGGGGATGTTGATGTCAAGGCTAATGCAGTTCTCAGTTTCTAACAGACATAAGAACTACGTGAAGTGTTTTTTTAAAGTGTGGAGTACTCAGTCTTTATCACCAGGAATTCCAACTCACCCAATGAATAAGGGAGGGCCTGGTGGCTCAGATTGTAAAGAATCTGCCTGCAATGCAGGAGATCTGGGTTCGATCCCTGGGTCAGGAAGATCCCCCTGAAGAAGGGAATGGCTGCCCACTCCAGTATTCTTCCCTGGAGAATTCCATGGACAGAGGAGTTTGGCAGGCTACAGTCCATGGGAGCACAAAGAGTGGGACACGACTGAGTGACTAGCACCAGAAATAAGTACCCTGGATAATTCTAATGACCACACCTGGAGGAACACTGAACTGGAATTACTGGAACTCTTAAAAGGTAGAAAGCAAAGAATCAGGAAGCAGAAATCTAGAGAAGAGAAAAGATAGGAAAGAGAGATTTGAATAGAAATCAAGGAAGAAAGAAAAGGAAAGTAAAAGATGTAACTAAATTAAAGGAATGATTTAGAAGAAGCATGAAGGTGGGTGTGACTAATTGGAAGCAATAAAGCAAGATGAAAACTAAAAATATTGAGGAAATGAAGGCTTTATATTCATTTATTATTTATTTATTATTTAACATTTATTATTTTTCTCCTTTATAGCAATAATACATATTTATTGTGGAAGAGTTGAAATATAAGAAAAGAAGAAAAATGGACTCTTAGTTTGTTAGCTACAAATAGCTCCTGTTAACATTTCTGTGTATCTTCTGATAGTCTTTTGTTTCTGCTGAGTTTCTGGAAGGTTTTGTTTGGTTATATGGTTTATCCCACTATCCAGAAGTAGAGCCTCCCAAGAAACTTTTCATAAGAAATGGTGTACACCAAAGAAGCGGTTACCTTAACACACATCTTGCTAATGGATACACAGAATAAATTGAGATAAAGCCCAGATGCTCAGAGACACAGTTCAAAGCTATGGAGGCTTGATGGTGAGATGCCGAGTCTAGTTCTCAGAGAAGAACCTTGTCGGTGCCATACTCCCTGCTTAGCGTGTGGCACTGTCTCTATAATAGCTCCTGCAAAACAAATGCTAAATGCTACTTTCACCTTTTTATGTAAAAGCAAAAATCCTCTTGGTATTTCTCTAGTTAGTGAAAACAGATACTGATGTCTTTGGGGAAAATAAAATGGAGTAAAGTAAAAGCAGGGGATATCTGTATATGTCCTTAAATATCCTGCTTTTATTACATAAGCATCTCCTAACATAAGGTTATTAATGGAAACTTCATTTTTAGCATCTGCTTAATATTCACAATAGTCAGTTCTCCTTTCTTCCTTACTGACAGAACTTAGGTTTTTCAGGCAGTCAAGATCTTTAGGGAAGGCTGGTTCCATTTGGTGGGCAGAATGTGAATTTTATTTGGTCTAAGTCAATCAGGGTGTAATTCTGTTCTCCTTGGTAGTGGTTGCCTGAGGAAGGAACAAGTGACCTAATTCCAGCCAATAAAATATGAGGGCAGGTATAGAGGTTGGATTTATAGGAGAGATTCTTAGTTCTTAAAAAGTGATAACAAGGGAAAGGTAACCCCCCTTTCTACCTATGAAATGTGTATGAGAAGGAAACACTGAGCTGGTAGTTGGAGCTATTGCAGCCATGGTGTGGCCATGAAGGGAGCCAGCTACACACTGAAGATGGAAGAAGAGGGAAGTAGAAAGAACTGGGCTCTGGAAAATCTTGTCACTCCAATTAATCACACATCGTTGGGCCCTACCTTGAGACTTCTTGTTAGGTCAGAAAATAAATCCCCTATATTTTAAGCCCCTTTAAGTCGGGTTTTCTGTTTCTTGCAATAGAAAGCATCCTAACAGATATAGCATGATAATTTCCTAAAAATTTTCCTCTTTAGGCTACTTGTGTTACTTACAATTTTTCACTATCAGTTTTTTCAAAGAGAAAAAAGTTACATAGCTTAGATAGTAATTTGTGTTGGAGGGGGTGGGAAACAAGCAATAAAGAAAAGAAACAGGAATGAACTTGAAATATCTCAGGTCATCAAAGCTGAATCATTCTGAATCTCCACTCCCTTTATTGCTCATTGCTGTCAGCAGCGGTGGTTATCAGTGGCAAGTTACATTTCAGAAGGAAAAATTGGGAATACAATCTCAACATAACATGCTATTAAGGTGAACAGAAATACTCCTCTGAAATAGAAAAGCTATTCCTGTTTGTAGTGTTACAAGGCTGTATGAACTTTTTCTCTTTATTTTAATAAAATTACTTGGTCATAAGAAAGGCAACCTGTTATGCTGTGGTAATTCCCTTCTCATGTTAAAATTTACTGTAGGTTCTACACTGTTTAATCTAAACGCATCTAGTCTCTCCCACTGACAATATTCAAAACCTAATGTTTCCCAAGGGCCTTCCAGGGGTTGGCTGGGCCTTCCAGGGGTTGGCTGTACCTCCAGAATCAAAACTGGGGCAAGAGTCCCCAACTGAAATGATTTAAGTGAAGAAGTTCAGATGTCAATGCTAATATCTGACAAATGAACAGTAGAAGAAACCTCCAGTAACTGCCTCTGGTTTCATCACCAGTAGTGGTTGGGCCCATTTATAACTTGAGAATTTAAATTTGTTTACTTCTTAAATATTTAGTTGTCTTAGAGTCAAATTTTGGAAAGGTTCCTCATGTAAGAAAGGATATGCCTGTGCAAAATAACAATTTTAATCATTGCATTTATCAAGCACTAGTAATAAATACAATGACTTATATTTCAATATTAGCAACAACACATTCAGAATACAACAACTGATTACAATGGAATTCATTTATAGAACTTATATTTAAAATCCCACACACAGATTACAAAATGAGACTAAAGTCACAACTAAATACTTCACTGTTGTTCGTAAAGTTCTTCAGCACTGCGGTTATGACTCGTGACATTTCCCACTCCTGGCCAGAGGCCAGGAGTATTGATTCATAAGTTGACTATGGTAGAGGGTGTAAGGAACGCAGGCTAATCTAAAACTCAAATAATGACTCTTTTCCAAACCAAAAAAATACCCAGCAAATCAATTTCATAAGCTACACGGTATCACTTCCCCTATGAGGTCTCATAAGTTTGTCTCATCCAAGAATCATTTCCTGCTTATGGTGACGTGCAAAGAAGAAGAAAACAAAACTCCAAATGCAGGGAGGAACCCACTGTTCAAAAGTTCACCTGTCATCATCCAGAATGTGAAAAGAGTCTACACTGAGGCTGTTCCCTTCTGAATCTAGATGGATGCTGGATGTAAGAGTCCAGATTGAGGAGAACCATTAATTTAAGCCCTATTTATAGATTTTTAAAAATTATTTAAATAGTCTAGATTCCAAAAATGAGGACTTCTCTGGTGGTCCAGTGGTTGAGAATCCACCTGCCAATTCAGGGGACACAGGTTCAATCCCTGATCTGGGAAGATCCCACATGCCATGGAACAACTAAGCCTGTATACCATGACTATTGAAGCTCTAGGGCCCACACACCACAACCACTGAAGCCCCTCCTTCCGAGAGCTTGTGCTCTGCAACAAGAGAAGCCACTGCAGTGAGTGGCCTGAGCACCACAGTGGAAGCGCATCCCCTACTCTCCCCAACTATGGAAAAGATCACAGCAGTAAAGACCCAGCACAGACATAAATAAATAAATAAATCTTAAAAAAAAAAAAAAAAGGATTCCAAAAACGAGCTGCTAGATATAGAAGGACAGAAACTGATCAAAAAAGTCATTGGAAACTATTAATAGCATAGGGCTTGGCACATGAAAAGCACATAATAAACTTTTGTTAAGGAAGTGACTGCATAAATACATTTTAAATGAATTTACCTGAATTTTGATAGTGTGTATATGGAAAGGGAAATTGCTTTCTCCACCTTCTCTATTTTTCCTCATTCACTATTGATTCCCACCTCCCCCCCCTCCTTTTTTTTTCAATAAAAATAAATGGAGAGGAAGAGTATTCTGGTTGCACCTGTCTGTATTTCCCTGTGACAGGGACTTCAAGGATATGCCTGAGCTTGGAAACGAGCAAGGGTCAACCTCTGATAATTCGACTGAACCCTGTGCTGTGGAACCGTGCTGCTGGGAGTCAGTTGGGGTGGGTGGGGCAGCAAGACTGACTACATGGAAAAAGCCTGCTGGATTAGGGGAGCTCCAGGGACAGTCAATGTGTAACCCTGCCCTGAAGTATTCAAATCTTCTGTGCCAAGGTGGGCAGGATCTTGAGGGAGTAGGGGTAGGGAGGTCACCGAGTTAATTCTGTACAAACAAAAGAAGACAAACAGTTTCATTCCTCCGAATACCACACACACATGCACCCCCTCACTCCATCCCCGCCCCCTCTCCTCCACAACGCCCTTTGGGCCCATCCCTTGTTGAGAAACGCATTTGTGTGAGCATTAGACACACAGGCTTAGCGAGTGGACATTTTGTGGGAGAGAACTCATCTCCCGTAAGAAGAAGAAGGGACTTCTGACCGGCACCCGTGCAAAGTGAACCGTGGGTCAGGAACACTTTTTGAGACTTCCTTGTAAGTTGTTTTGAACAAGGCATAGGTGAGAAATTTTGAGTCTGGTCCTCAAATCCCTACCCCTTAGGATTCTAAGGTAGAAACTTAGGGCATTTTGCCTGGTATCTCCCTGAAGATGAAACATGCCATGCCCACACAAATACACAAATGGAAAAAAAAAAAAAATCTGAGGATATTTAATTCACCCTGTTGCTCAGTATTCAAGTTTGTGAGGATAGGGCCACTGGGCCCAGGTTCCTCTGATAGTCCCTCTTTAGGTGCAATTCTGTCCCTTTTGGTCTCTGCAGTAGTACTACCGTTTGTATCCAAATCCTTCCACTCAGGTCCTAAGATGTTGTCATATTCTTAGTGTCACATACTAGTGTCATATTCCCCAGGAACCATTTGGGAAAGAACTGAAGTGCCTCAGAAGGTGATCACATATTTGGCCTGAGCTCTATACACAGAATAACCTGTACTTCTGGCATATTCCCAGGAACAAAAGGCCAACTAGTGATGGAAACCTTGCTAGTGACCTCAGTCAGTTTGCTTTGCAGATAAATCTGAACCTTCTAGAAGAAAAGGTCTCCACTCTTGGGGAAAAAATAATTCTGTGCAAATATAGCTAAGTAGTTTCTCTTTTCTCGTCTTGTTCCCCATCTTCTGAAGCTTGTACCTGCCTGTATTCTTCTGTAGGAGGATCTGAGACTTCTCCCCCAAAGGCGGGGTAAAGTCTGTCTAAGAGCCAAATCATAGTGTTCAAAGTCTAATGGTAAGAGAAGTTGCCCATCATAAACCATTACAATAGGTCAAGGACTTCTAAAAGTGAAGTGGTGAGAAACTCCCTTCTTTTTCCTTATGCTTCTTCCCACCTTGTGCTTTCAAGTGGGTTCAGTTATTGGAGTTGCTGGTTACTAACAGTGATAATTATACTTTTACTAAAGGAATAATACACAAGGAATCAGAATAAACAAAAAAGGAGAAAAACCTCAGAGGTATCAATTTTAATATCTTCAAAAGCCAGAATGACAGCGCAGTTGACCAGTTCCAAAATGCCTAAAAGGGAAGCACTAAAAGGGAAGAGATGAAGTTTCCGTAAGAGGATTGTGAGAAGTCTTATTTAAAAAAAAACCTCGGGATAAAGAATGCCCTTCAATACGGAATATTTCAGAGACACACCACGCCTCCAGAATCCAGAGGAAAAACAGAAGTCAAATAGCAAGACACTTTTGCAGGAGTGTTGAAACAAACAAGAAAACATTTTTATTTTGAAAATACAGTCTTTAAAGATAAATTTGGCTTCCATTTCCCATACCTAGGTGCATCCAACAAGGTACAAAAACAGACAAAACAAAACAACGAAACAGAGACCCTCGACATTATGTACAGAGCTCTAAAATGAGCTGTGAATATCTACAAGAAACTAGCATATGCGCTTTGTGAAAGGATGTACTTGTGTGGCTTTCTACAGTTCTCAGTCCTGGGAAGGAGAGTTAACCCCCTGAAGCTGCAGGTGTGGCTGCAGCCAGGGAAGAGCTGGGGTCAGTGAAGGGTTGGGGACGGGCCCCCTCGGGTGGGAGGCTGGAGAGGTGTCTGGGGAGGGGGGCAGCGGCGGCCCGGACAGATCCGGGGCTTCTCTAGAAGTCCTGCCGCGGGGTGTGAGTCAGGCTGTGCCGCCGCAGATCACAGTTTCGCCTGAACACTTTGCCGCACTGCTCGCAGCTGTAGGGCTTGATGTCTGTATGGGTGAGAAGGTGAGTTTTCAGATTACTTCTCTGATTAAAGGTTCTTCCACATGTGGGACATTTGTGTGGAGATTCCTGTTCAGATGTGAAGCAAGCAAAGGATTAATCCTTCACACCAACACGGCACCCTCCTCAACAGTCTCTGTCTTATCGGCATCACAAGCGTTAACAGAACACGCGCCCGACAACAAAGAGGGGACTGGCAGCAACAAAGCTGTGCTCCTAATCCTCCAATCACGAAAACACAGGCAGGGGCACACACAGGGGCCTGATCACACTGATAACCACCGGTGGCCACTGCTGTGGGCTTTGTGATTTACATTTCATCTCCATGTCATAGGCAGGAAAGGGGGGAAGGAAAAACTCTAATCCTCTCTTAAGGAACGACATTCTCCCGGGTAATAATGCCCCTCTTTGGTGCAAAATTAAACTATTCCTCAATGTTCTGAAAACTACAAATTATGAGGCTCCTGGGAGAGAGAGCGTATGGGATTTCACCATGCCTCCATTATCGAAATTACCTTTATTTCCTCCCAAACACGAAAGCTTTAAATGCAGGGCACATCAGGTGAAAAAAGAAATAAAATTCTAAAATTAGTATTTAGAACAATGAGAGTGGCCTCTTCTTTAAGAAAAACACATACATGTTTTTTGTTAAATAAAATTAATTTCATGTATAAAAAAATTGAGTGTTGCTTTCTCCACCTAGAAAACTGATCTAAATAGAGCCTTTTATGAGAAAGAGCCTGCCATTGAACACCTTTTGTAGAGCAAAAATGATAAAACAGAACCAGTCACTGCTTTAAAACAAGAAAACAAACTTACCTGCATATGTAAAGTTTTGTGAACAGCTAGAGTTCTAGACTGACAAAATCCTTTCCCGCACTCCTGACATTTGAAGGGCTTCTCTTTGGAATGGATATACCTGAAAATCAACATAAGGTCTCATTGAAATGGCTTTACCACCACGGTGAGGAGTTTCTTTTGACAATTGCTTTAAATGAAATCATGGGGGGCGGGGGGAGAAAAAGGATTTCCATTATTTTTGTTTTTACATTTTTTCTCCCCTGTATAATTCTGTTTATAGTTAACCTCAACTAACAGACTCTTCTGAACATTCACCGGACGCCGGCTTTATCTACACTTGATCGCCCTCTCTGGTGTATCCTGGAGCTTGAAGCCCTGCCGAATGAGCTCTTTCTGGCCTCTGCGGCTCTCTCTGAGATTTAAAGTGGTCAAATCAGGATGTAAGGCAAGGCTGAGTTTAGGGGGACCAATTTTAGCGAACCCCTTGGAAGCCGCGGAGGATCCCTACAGAAGTCCTACTTTGGGGTAACAGCAGCAAGTAGAGTCCAGGGAACAGATACTGTCATCCCCACTCCTGGGAAGTCCCTCCCCCACGCCCCCTCCCCGAGGAAAACACTGACATTATGGTATTTCTTCAATTGCCTTTGATTAATGCGGAGCTGAGAGTGTGGAGGGGATGTGGGGAGCTGTCCCTAAATTCTGTAATCTCAAGAACCCCGCAAATAAGTTTAAAAGAAAGGTTGCTAAGGCAGGCTCTGGGGTGCACCTAGGGACCAGTCAGGGAAGGGAGGAAACCAAGCTGAGGTGGCCACCATAGATTAACAGAAACTGTCCTAGGGCAGGTGGTACATGGAGCACCAGAGAAGGTCTTCCAGGCTCCTGGGCTCTACCTGCCCCACCTCCTAAGGTCTACCTGGTGGAAACTGGAAAACCGCTCCCGGAACCAAGAGCAACCCAGCAGATTTTAATTACCAAAGGATGGGACAACCCTCCCTCATCCCAAACAAGACACTGCAGCAGGGGTCCCTGCTGAGGAAAAAGGTAAAGGTTGGGGGTTGGTTACAGCTGGATGGGAAGGGCTTTGGTGGGGAATATAGTCTAGTTCCAAGAGGATTTTAGTGACACTTGGAATGTCTATCAAAACTCGATATTCTGGATAAATTGTCTTCCCCTCCCCAGGCCACCCTCCTTCCCCACCTTACCTGTGATCCCGCAAGTGATCTTGCCTCCGGAAAGCCTTGTGGCAGATGTCACAAGTGTACGGCCTCTCGTCGGTGTGGGTCCTCTCGTGGATGAGCAGGTTGTAGGATTTGGTAAAGTGTCTGCCGCAAAACTTGCAGATAAACTCTTTTTTCGTTTTGGAGGGCAACCTCCCTCGGGAGGGCTTTCTGTCCGGAGTCAATTTATTGAGGCCGGAGATGGGGCTCCCCAAGCCCGGGCTCAGCTTGCTCAGGTCTGCTATTTTAGGGGGATCCTCTTGCGTGGCGGCCACGGCCAAGTTGGCAAAGTCAAAACGGGGCCGGTCCTTGTGCAGGGCCGGGAGGACGTGGGCAATGGCTCCCTGCTTGGGGTGGAAGAGGTGGGTGGTAAAGGGCAGAGCCGGAAAGGAGAAGCGGGCATCCACAAGGCCCTGCGCCGCCGCCATCTCGGTGATGGTGGAGCGGGTGATTTCGTGCACGTTGGGGTACCCCAGAGTCCAGTGGTTCATGTGCATGGTCTGCACGGCGCTGAGACCGTACAGGCCCTGCAGGTGGTCCACCGCGGCAGGGAAGGTGTTCACGGCCTGCAGGAAGGAGTAATTGGTGAGCTGCAGCGATGGGTGGAGCGGAATGGGCGCCGGCAGGGCCTTGCTCCCCATTTTCCGGGATGTTGCAGGGCGGGGGTAGCCACCCCTTTTTTCCAGGACTCAGAGGAGGATGGGCGTGGGGCTCCGGCGAAAACCCAGACAACGGCACGCGAAGAGAGTCCTAAAGATGGCTGGGGGACAGAGGGGAAAGTCGTGACTATTATCCAAGACCGCTTGGTCTGTCCCTTGGCGCCGCGTGGGCTTCCACACCTTCCTTCTAAGACCCCCTCCCCACCCACCCCAAGGCCCCCCTAGAAGGAGGGGACCTTGGCGCGCCTGCCCGGCGAGTTGACACCAGGCTCAAGCTCAATCCCGAGGGCCAGGGTGTCAGGCGTGGTCGCCGGCGAGAGCGAGTGGCCCGTGGGAAGATCGGATTCCGGGCACGCGCGGATTCCAGGAGCCGGAGACCCGGGCCGGGTAGGAAGAAAGATGAGCGGGGGGACTCCAGGCGGCACCCAGCCCGGCCCACCCACCCACTACCCGGTGCGGCGAAGCTTGGTCATCCCTGGCCCGGCCGAGCCTCAGTCGCACCGAGCCTCCGAGGTCCCAGGAGACGGTGCGTCGTGGGTCGGACCCGGGCTTGAGGGCCCCGCTCGGCCGGAACGGCTCCTACCGCGGTGCCCGAGACCGCGGCCGGGCCGCCGTTCCTGCGCTTGCCCCGGACCGCGCCGGAGGTGTGGGTGCGCAGCCCGGGGACGCTTTGCGCTCCTGGGCTGCCTGGCCCTCGGAGGGGCCGCCTTGCCCGGGGCTGACCTCAGAGGTTTTCTTTTTCCTTCCTCTGCCTTGGTCCCATTTATCAGCGGTGACGGGCCACAGGAAAGAAAAGTGACACCTCGGGGCCAGTGAGGCCTGGAATCGCCCCCTCCTCCTTCCCAGGGGCCGTCCCCTCCCACCCCCCACCAAGATCCCTTCCAGATGGTTCGGGCTCAGACAGGGAGGGTAGGGGGGGTGGCTGAGGCCAGAGCCCGTTCTCCCAGACCCAGCGCCCAGCTCTCGGGAGTACCCGAGCGCCTCTCGATCTGGCCCCCGGAGCGGCTCCTACACCCGGGAGGCCCCAGGAAAAGAGAAGACCGGGTTCCCTGGGGAGGAAAAGGCAAGGAGCAGCAGGCGAGCCGCTCTGCCAGCCCGAAGGAAGCTTGTTTATCGGCCTGCAGTAGAGGGCGACGCTGCTTCTGCCCCTGGGAAGCCCGCCCGGGTCGTCCGCCTTGGGCCTAAACAGGGAGCACGCGCTTGCCTCTCCCTGCGCCCCCAATGGCAAAGCGGAGGTCTGGTTTCAGACCCCGTTTCCCGCGGCGCCTCACCTGCTTTCAGGGCAGGCCCACTTTCTCCCACCGCCAGCCCTCTTTTTAGCAGCCAGGGGTGCCAGCTCGGCGGCCCGGCACCAGCCTCTGAAGGCGGCTCCCCAGGTGCGGGCGTCACAAGCTAAGCGCTTTCCCTGGAGAGGTGCAGGCAGGCCTGTCTGAGCCATCAAGCTTTACGCCCGGCTTTTGAACCCAGCAGGAAGATGGGAGACTCTGTTCAGACTTCATTGCGCACTAGCCCTTTCTGCGCCTAAATGTCCCTCTCTAGTGTTGGAGAAGAGTTGCCTGTGGCTCTTTCTGAGGGCAGGCTTAGGGGGCTGCGCTAATGACACAGCGCTCCGGCCAGGCAGAATCTGACGGCCTCCACGAGGGCCCACACCTTCCCTCCCTCCTCCGTTTGAAACGACTGGGAGACAGCGATTTATTAACGAACCGCTTCTGCCTGGTGGTATGCGGTCTGGGAGTTGAGGTCGGGAGTTAATGAGAGGTGTGTAACAGTCAGGGGGTCTCAGTCAGACCGTTCAACCGAAACTGTAAACCTCCATTAGTAATAAACTTTCCCACCACAAATCACAATTCATTTTTCTTCAGTGGCAACCCTCAAGCCCTCTCCTAGAGAGGTAGGGGGGAAAAAAGGATTCTACTAACATCTCTGGTAATCTGATTGTTTTCCTCTTGCATTAAAAATAATAAGTTACACCTTTATTTCCTTCCTTTTGCATAAGGAGGATTTTCTAGAGATTCAAAATATTATTTTTCCCCTAGTATTAAAAAGTGGCCTCCCCACATAGAGAGGAAACCCAAATTATTATTTGGGTGTATTCCCAGACTGGATTTCTTAGAAATAAATACAGGAGGCAAAGTGCAATTCCCACCACATTCTCCTGGTAAGTATGTGCATGTGTGTGGGGTGTGTTGTCGACTGAAGGAATAGCATGACTTATGAGTTTGATTCCAAATGCATAAAGTGAACTCTGCCGTAAAGGTTACATGTTAATTCTGCCAGCAGAAACTTGAGAGCCATCTTCCTTCCCTTTTCACTGAATGGTTTATAACCCAAATTATTGCCTCTGTTATAATTCAACTTCATGGTGGCACAAAAGCGCTGTTTCATAGTATGTGTTCGTTTTGATTTGCAGGACAAATAGTTTCTTCATAGAAGACAAAAAGCAAGGCCTTCATAAACAGAACCACCCTAAATATTCATTAAACATTTTTCGCATAATTAGGGAGTTCAGGTTTTCACTCTCCTGCTGAGTAGTTGGAAATATATGTCAAAAGATACTTTAAGTCAATGCAGAGATCTAAAGTACTTTCGTTTTTGTCTAGAGCTGAGCATGTAGTTCTCACACTCAGTTTCAAGCAATAACAGCCATCATCTGCTGTCACTTCTTCACCACCCCGTTCCGGAACATTGGTTACTTTTAATTTTGCAAGGAAAGAAACTTAAACCAACGAAAAGACATAAATATTACAGTGGAATTGAGGCTTGTTTTCTTTCATCGGTCTTCTTCACAAGAAATTTCCAGACATGTACAGAAGTTTTGTAAAATTTAGCTCACTGGCTGTCAACAAGTGAGAGGTGCACATACTAATTTCAGTACAATGAAGCCTTCAAAACACTGGAGGGGAAAAAATGGTCATTCGATAAGGAGTCTCGCTCTTTGGTAATGTGTTATTACACTGAATTATCTAAAAATAATATACAGTCAGGGGTCATCTGCTAAAACCTGTGGGTTGGTGTCTGAGAGAAATGACTGATGGCTCCACAGGCTCGCTGAATTTCAGCCCAAGCCACAATAGAATTTTACGTTAATCAGAGAGCTATACTTCAAGTAGATTTAAGAGATCATTTAAAAAAAAAAAAAAAGAAAGAAAATAAAAATGGCCAGACTGGGTCAGGTGAACAGAGAGAAACCACCGCGAAGTTCCTGCCCCTTCGCTGCGTCTCTGCCTTCCCAAGGAGTTAATTAAATTAAGATGCCTTCCGCATAATCTGGGTTCTGTTTCTCTCTGCTCCCTCGCTCCCCCTGCATGAGTAATTTTCTTGTTCTGCTCGGGACTGCAGTTTGTTTAGCAGAGAAAGTAGCTGTCTGCACCGTTTGGCTCCGGGAAACTCCAGCCCTCTTTTGTTCCCCTGCTAACAGGTAGGCAGACAGAGCCAGCGCACCCTCCACAAACACCTTTTTCTCCCTCCTCATTCTACAGATGCAACACCTTTCTCCGTTGCTATTTCTCGAGAATCCCAGCGTTTAAACCCCAGGGGGATTTGCCTTCTGCCCGCCTCCGCCAGGACTGGAGGGTGGGAAGAAAATCAAAAGGCCGGCACAAGGTTGGAGAATTATCTAGGACTGAACTATTACTTTTCTTCTGAAACGCGCTGGCTCGGCAGGCACCGTGTGTCTCGGCCCGTCCGCGCTGCCGCGGCTGCCGCGGGACGGCTGCCCCTGCTCTGGAATACTATGGCAGGGTAAGGGGGGAAAAAAAGAGGTGAGGGGGGGTGTTGTGGGGTTTTATCTCAAAGTATGTAGATCAGCTTTTAGAAGAAGCTTTGCGGAGGGCTTCGATTCAGTGTTGCAAAACAAAACTAAAAACAGTATGCGAAAGCGCGTGTTGTTGCGTGTTATCTGGGAGTGGCGAGCCTGGGATCCCATAAAGTGAAAAATACAATGCCCCAGGAATGCATCCATGTGATTTCTTTTACCCGAGTTCGGAACTTGTGGCACGCCGGACCGAGACTCGGAGCGCCCCGGCTGCAGCCTGCTTTCCTTAGGGCGGCTGCAGCCCCCTTCCCATAGTGGACACTTACCTCCAGCAGAAAGGTCCGCCTGGGCAGCGCCACTCAGACCTGGTCCAGGCAGGGAGGCGCACAGCTTGGAAAGGTCATTGGTTCCACGCCGGCCAAACTGCTTTTTCTGCGCGGAGTCCCGGGAGCAGCGGACATGATCTGGAGGACGACGGGCAGCCAAACCGAGAGCGGATCCTCGTCTTCGTCTGTGGACTTAGAATGTGCAAGGACCCGGGGATGGTAGAAGCCCGCCCTCAGCGCTCGCCTGGAACCTCGCGCCCCCGCGAACCTCTCGCCGCCGACTCCGGGTAAGGTCGGAGCCTGCAGCCTCGCAGGGCCATCACCCTCCAGCAGCAGCGAGCGCGCCGAGCTCTGTCCCCGCCCGCGTCCCTCCCCAGGCTGCCCGCGGCCGGCAGACTCCAGCTTTAGTAGCGGCCCCGCCTCCCCTTCGGGCGGGCGTCCCGCCGCCTCGCGGGGCCCCCTGCGCCCAGGCTCCGCCTCCGCGCCCGGCGCCCGCTAATGGTCCACTTTGTTTACTTGTGTTTGGATAGCAACTGAGTCTTAAAGGCACAGGTTTGCTCGAGGTTCCCCTGTTACACAGGCAGAGCCGAGGCGACGCGGTTCAAAACTCACACAAACACAACGCCCGGCCCCTTCCTTCTCGGTGCCACTTTTCCTTATAACGTTAGAAGCTGCACAATTGGCTTTCTGCCTTCCGAAGACCCCCGCCGAGAAACCCAAAGGGCGTTTTTGTAGCTTTACTTGGCGCGCTCGCAGCGTTAATTTCCACATCTTAACACGTTTAACGTAACTACCTTCTTCATAGGTAAAACCAGTCACTTTTAGATTGTATTCTCCAGCATATATCACCCTTCCCCCAATTTTAAATACAGTTTTGCACATACTTATGGTCAATTATGACTGTATGGGTAGTCTGTTTTCCCCTGCTGTTTTCAAAACGAAGTTTGTTTATAGAGGTGACAATTGACTAATTTCGTAATTACCTTAAAGACATATGTGGAATATCCCAGGAGAAATTTCTCCCAAAATTTAAGCTTTAATCAGTCAGTGTACATTTCATAAGCAGTTAACCAACTTGGTTAAAGGGGTGGGCATCTGCAACCCATTGGCAAACAATAAAGAATCCATCTGGAATGGGTGAAGAGCAATCATTTAAAATATTTAGGAAAATACTATTCCAGCGTCTCAAACGTGTACATCTTCATTCCCAGCAAAAAAAAAAAAAAAGAGTTCATTGTTCAGTCGCCAGGAAACTTAATCGAATTTGAAGTGTAGTGATACATTTTTTCAGGTTCTTCTAAAGATTTGGTCTTGTGTGAGTGTAATTGCAGAACGCACTTCAGCTACTCTGGAAGTAGGGTGACCGAGTGACAGAAAGGGGATGACATACTCTCATTTTAAACAGCCTCTTTCCAGATGAGATCTGCCGAGCAACACTGAGCAAAACGCCCTTCGTCCCAGACGAGTTCGCCAGAGGCGATTTACATCAGCCCCCTGCAAGTCGGCGCTTTGAGGGGCACAGATCTTCAAGCCAAGAGGCAGTACAATTCAAAGGTGTTCCGCCAAAATATGGTTTTGAATGTGCCGCCCCAAATAATCTCAATTGTGCGGGGAAGTGGACACGTATAAGCAGAAGACTAAAAACTGTCAAAAGGTCAAACAGTGGTTGGGGAGCCACGCAGAAGCTACGGGTTATTATTTTATTTGGATATAATCTCTTCTATTTTATTTATGCAGAGGTGGGTACATATTTTCGTTCCTTTGGTAAAACATAATTCAGAGATAGTAGATCTTTTTTTTTTTTCTTTCCAATTTCAAATTTGCAAAGATTAAAAAGTGAGCTTGGAATGAAGAGTGTTTAATATCTTTCAACATTTAACTGCTTCAATGTAGACTTAACCAACTGCGTGGAAGTACGGAATGCCTGAGTTTAGGACTTAAAAAAAAAAACACACACACACGTTTTCCCTAGTGGATTCTATAGGGGTGCTTTCATTTTAGCGCTCAGTCCTGAGCCCCAGCCACGGGGGTGCCTGCGGTCCCCTCTCTCTAACCGCTTCATTCCTTCCCCAGCTTTTCTCAATTTGGAAGATCTGGAGGGAACTTTCTCTTCTTTCAGACCCCCAGGACACAACTCCCAGGGTGGTGACCTGAAGAGTGTTCCTACGCTTCATATTTCCTTTTCTGCAAGTGGAGGCCACTCCCCAGGGGTGGGCTTCACACCTTCCCTGTGTGTGTGTGTGTGTGTGTGTGTGTGTGTGTGTGTAAACTCCCCAGGGGTGGGCTTCACACCTTCCCACCGTGTGTGTGCGTGCGTGCGTGCGTGTGTGTGTGTGTGTAAACTCCCCAGGGGTGGGCTTCACACCTTCCCACTGTGTGTGTGTGTGTGTGTGTGTGTGTGTGTGTGTGTGCCGCGCCGCCTGCTCTTGCCGGGAGGTAAACAGAATTTCCAACCAGAACGGCTCCCTCTTTTCCGCAAACCTCTTGAGCCCGGGTTTTTCCACAACCGTGTTTACCTCGCCCACCCCAGGCTCCGAAGTGCCACAGTGGCGTCTGGGCCAAGCCGGCCAGAGCCCTGCGGCTGTTGGAAAGGTAGGGCAGCTTCGGCTACCTTGGGGAGAAGCCTCGTGGCGGGACGGCGCGTCGGCAGCCTGCAGGCCCGGCCATCGCCGCACGCAGGTGTGCGCGCCACGCGGAGAACCACTGGAGGCGGCTCGCGGGGGTCCCCTCGGGCCACCTCTGCGGCCACCCAAGGCCGGGCCCTGGAGGTGCTCCACGCTCTGCCCCGGGGCAAAGCACCCTGACCCCGCCGGCGTCGAGAGCGCACGGTCAGTGGAGGCCCACCCAGGAGGAGCCTCGTCGGCGGGACTCCCCTAGCGCCCCGCCTGGCAAGGAAGATGGGCCCCGCGGCGAGTTGGCGGGTGGGGTTGGGGGTCCGGGGGTGCGCGCCCTGGGGCTGAGTCCCAGCTCTGCCTGCGCCCTCCCCGAGCTGAGCTGCGGTTCCCTCCGAAGTTTCCGACAACTGATCGTCTGCTGTCCTCGCGTCTCTTGGGCTTTCGACACCAACCAAGGAGGCTTCCAGGGAAATGGCTAAGAGACTGACAAGGGGAGCGCGAGCACTTGTAGCCCAAACCCGAACCTCCCCGGGCGCAGGCGGGGGAGAGGACGGCGGCGGCCAAGTGGGAGGAGGAGGGGGTTCGTCAGCGGTAGGCCCCTTCCCCCCAACTTCTCCCTACCCTCCCTGCCGGCCCACCCAGGAGGCTCCGCCAGTTAAACCCCGCGAACAGGTGTCAGACACACTTCCCTGAGGTCGACGCTGAGCCTCTCCCTCTGACCCGCGCGCTGCGGACATCCTAAAAAAAGACTCTGGCCCTTGATGTCACAAATTATGGACACCCCGTGTTTTCCCAGGGATCCCAGGTGCCATGACCTTCGAGGACTGGGGACTCGCCTCCCCTCTCTCCCGCCTTCCTTGCCTCTCCAGGGCCGGGTGGTGGTGTTGGGGAGGGCGAGGGGCACCTTTTGCATTTGAACTTCCCTCACTGTTTGCCACTTCTCGCCAGGAGTCTGGAGTCTCCATCGAGCCCGGCTCTTCTCTGGGCGCGTGCCCTCCAGCCCCAGAGTCGTGAGGAAAGCTAGAGGACGGTCGCGGGCACTGGACGCAGGAACTGAGGATTGTGACGGCGGGAAAACGTGAGAGTTTGCTCTTGTAAAAAGGAGTTTTCGCTATTGGGCTCTACAAAGGGTCCAGGGTTGGGAAAGCGCGGCCGCGGGCGGGAGCTCGGCGGGAAGAGCCGCAGCGCCCCCTGGAGGCGCGGGCCGAGCACGACGCGGCGCGGACGCTCGGGGCGGTCACCCGGGCGGGCTGGCTCCGGGGGTGAATGCCTGGCGGTCGGCGGTCCTGCCCGCCGCTGGGCTCCTTTCACCTTGTCCTGGGCCCTTTGCCGGGTGGGGTGGGGGGATGTAGAGTCGTGTGCGCGGCACGGGCGCTGCGGAGAGGGCCTGGCCTGTTGTCAGAGCCAGGGAGCCGCTCTACCCTCATCGCTGGGGCCTTTCTGAGCATCCCCGCCCGGTGGCCTTGCACAGACTGCCCTCCTGGCCGGTTGTCCCTAGACGGACTCTTGTCGCTGCCCAGGGAGACTCTGACTTCCCCAGGGCAGGGGAAAGATATCCTCCCGTCGCTCGGGGAGTTGGCTGCGGCCGGGTGATCAGCTCAGATTCCGGCAGATTCCCAGGCCGCGGACGTGGTCCAGGGGGAGAGGCAAGAGAGATTGCTCAGGATTGCATTTGGAAAGGCTCTCCCACTCCCCGCGACGTACGTCTCATCTCACCCAGCTTTTGAAGCCCTAACGGAAATGGATCTGTGGGCAGGCTGTGCTCTCCCTAAGCGCGAGAGCTGAACGATGCGCGTAGCGAGGCGCACCAAGAGCGCGGGAGCCTTCCCGGGCCTTGGGGGACTGAGGACCACCCGCCGCCTCCAGACGTCCCAGCCCCCACCCACCCGGCCACCTCGGGAGTCCGGCCGGGCGGGACAGCCTCGGGCGCCCGAGGAAGGCCGAACCTCGAGGGCTCTTCCCGGGGTGGGACTGGGGGTCCGGGGGGCCCTGGTGCCCGCGCTCCTCGATCAGCTGCGCTCCACCTGAGGGAGGCCTCGGGGGGCGCCCTTCCAGCCCACCAGCTGGCGCCGGACCGAGTGCCGGGAAAGCGGAGCTACCTGTAGACGCGGAAGACCGGGTGGGAGGGTCTAGCTCCGTTGCCACGCCGCGGTTGGGCAGACCCTCCCGCGAGCCCGGGGTCCATCCAAGTTTGGTTTCTCCGGTGGGAGGTGGTCGGGCGCCGCCGTAGCCAGGCCAACTCGAGGCCGCCCGGCGATCCGTCTGCCCCTCGCGAGCGCGAGTGCGGCCCGGCGCCGTCCCCCACCGCCCGGCGTCCTGGGAGGTCCCAGCGCGGTCCCAGGCACGTGCTGGGCGCGGGCTCCCGGGAAGTGCGGGGATACCACGAGCTTTCGCCTTTAGCGCCGCAGAGAAGCGGGTCTCCCGCAGTTCGCCTCGCCGGAGACAGCCAGGTCACTCCCTAGGAGGCTCCCGTGTCCAAGGGCAGCTTCCAGTTCAAGCTGCTCTTCTAACGGAGCCCGATGATGTCGGTGACTCGGAAGACCGGGCTTACAGATTTCCGCAGCCGAGGGAGGACAAGACCCGGGCGCCTCCCAAGGATGGAGATGTGCCCTCTCTGGGCCAAGTAGGCTTGGCCCAGCCCTCGCGCTGAGCAAGATCTTCCTCAGAAAAGACGAGGGCTCAGTCTGCAAATCTATTTTTATTAGGTTTTCACTTAAACATACACACAAACTTGCGAATCCTTAACCGTTGGGAACATTCTAACGAAAATCTTGATTTCCAAATGCGCTCCCTGTCCTTAAAGCGGCAGTGAGTTGGCCGGGGCTGAGCGGTTCTGCTGTTGTCTGCGGTCTGTTTTTACCATGCAGGGCCTGGGATTGCCTTGGAGTTTCCGTTTCTAGCTGCAGAGGTCATTTCTCTGGGACTCCGGGATCGGTCCAGAGTTACCGTCGTAAGGTGTGGTCCAGTAGCATCAGCCACCTCCGGAACTGGTTAGAAAAGCAGATTCTCTGGACCTGACACTCTAGGAGTGGGCTGGCGATCTGGGTTTGAACAAGCTCTCCAGGTGATGCTGATGCACGCTGAAGTTTAAGAATCACTAACCTAGATGGAATTCACTTTTGGGAGCCATCGCCTAAGTGCGCGATTAATCTTTCAGGCTCTCTTTCTCCCCCAAATTTCCTCCCTCCCTTCTTTCTTTTCTCCCTCCTTGCCTTCCTTTCCTTTCTCTCCAGGGAATGCCCGCCTAGTCTGGCTTAGGACAACTAGTTCATTCCTTCGTTCATTCATTCCTTCACTCATTCATCTGACTTTTTCAGAGGCCCCTCCCAAGTCCTTGGAGACTTGTAGAGGATCCCCAGGTAAACTAGGCACAACCCCTCCTTTCAAGGACTCAGGTCGCCTGCAGAAAAGCAAGGGAGGGAAAGCCCTACGCATTAGAATGGGTGTCCTCAGTATCTCAATCGTGTCCGACTCTTTCCCACCTCATGGACTGTAGCCAGCCTGGCTCCTCTGTCCATGGGATTCTCCAGGAAAAAATACTGGAGTGGGTTGACATCTCCTCCTCCAGGGAATCCAGGAATGGAACTACATTGGCAGGCGGATTCTTTAGATTTGATGTGACTTCCGGAAATAGCCCTATTAGGGACTGAACAGGAGCAATGTACCCCCTTTTAAAGTTTCTGACTCCCTTCTTCATCCAGGTTGAGGTTAATTTTTTTTCTGGTTTTCATCACATCCTAGAGATTCTGTGTCTGCTGCATACACTTCTACACACACCTTGACATACACTGCCCGCATCTTATGCCTTCCGCACTGGGTCAGAGTGCTTGGCACCTGGGGTGTGGCAGTGTCACAGTCGCTGGGTGGGAACGTGATTGGACCAGGCTCAAAGTCTCTGAGCCCTTGGATTTCCCTGAGGCCGTACAAGGAGATCTTGGTACTGAACGCCGGCTCACAGACCTTGGGCACTAGCTCCCATCTTGCATCCAGCTGTTCTGAACTGACCAGTTTCCAAACTGGGGGGTGGGGGGGTGGGGGAGTGGGGGGTGTTGGGGAGGGGGCGGGGGCAGTACCCAGATGTTAACATCCTGATCCTCAACCTGCAGATTTCTCACCTTAGGACTGTGTCAAACCTCCTTACCTGTCACTTGATAGTAGAAAATTTTGTTGTTCCCCCTCACAGAGTTTCTGTAATTCCAGATGAAACTCTCACTTTCTGGTTTTCTTATACCAAATCAATCTCCCTTAACCTTTCACTTTGCCGCTTCTCTCCAGGACCTTGACTTGAACTTCTGTCCTCAGCCAGCCAAAGAGCCGCTTCCACTGCACCATTTGCTACCCACTGAGGTTTTCTCATTGTTAGGCAGTGAGAACAGTGGAAGGCACTTTGCCCCTTAGTCAGTGGCCAGTTGCTTAAATATCTGGAAACCTCTCATCTCTTTTCAGTCAGAAAAAAAGTTTGACTTGAGTGTGCTGGTACAGGAAAGCCACTGAAAATACCCGCAAACAAAAATGAATTTTCATATTGCCTTAGTCATAAATTGTCTAAAAGTACTCAGCTTCACTTTGACAAAGAGTTACTATTTTAGTATGACCTTTTCTTATGGGGATTTTCAAAATATAAAATGTATAATGGTCAGGAACATGATAATCTCTTTACAACCTGTGATCATATTTCTTAACAGGATTTTGCTTTCCAGTGCAGATGGTCTGACATAGTAACATTCAAAGCAGCCAGCACTTAGGAAATGCCAAGGCCAGCATTTGAATGCAGATACAAGTTTTAACAAAGGAAAATGTATATCCCTGTAGCTGTTTGCCTGTGAATATTCCCCAGAAGATTAATACACTATTCTTGAATCTATGCCAAGTCATCAAACTCTCTGAAAAGCCTGAGAGGTGCCAACTCATAAGGCGTAGAATTCCTTGTCACCAAATATATTTGAGTGTCTACTGCGTACCAGGTACAAGACAATTGTGTTATTGTTTGAGACCCAGAGCTTTCATCCTGACTTGGGGCGGGGGCAAGGGAAAGGAAGGTGGAACTTTAAGGTTGCTTTCCTCTGGTTTTGTTAAATTGTTAAAGTATTTGTACTTTATAGCAATCTTTAAAACATTTATTGAACTTTTTCTTACATTTTTAGGTCACTTTTACTAGTCAGGGAGAGAAAGTCAGTGTTTGAGCCAGCTCATTTATTGGAAAACGAATGCCAGCACAGGCTTAACTTTTGGCTTTCCAACTGGAAGGCCTTAATATCATGACAGCATTTTACAATAATGTTATTTCCATCATGCCAGGTGATAATTTAGCTGTAGATTCCTTATGATTGGTGACCATAGCTCACTCAAGCCTGTTTTCAGCTCCTGACTCTGTAAGGAGCCACAGAAAAGAAACACACCCTTCTTCCTCTGGCACCCTTGCTGGAGGGAGGGGGAAAAGAAGTGGCAGACAGTTAGGTTGGCCCCATGCTCACTGTTCCTCAGCAGAACTTGGAGCAGAAGCAGCTCAGATCCAGTTGGCTTCGGGGAATCCAGGTCTTACAAGAAATGGTGAGCTCTTTTATCTTTGGCTCTGAGCACAAAACACAGCTAGTGTCAATGTATATGGAGACAAACATATCATTCTGCCCTTACTCCATGCACTGTGTCGCAGTACCTGGTCACACCGCATGTCTTAGCCACATACTCCGTTTTATGGTGCTTAACACTTTTCCCACATTCTCTTCCTCTACACTGCTCCCCAACCCCAGCGCCTCTCCCCCAGCCCAGGCCCATGCCTGGCAAGTGGGCCAGCCCCCAGGAACCAGCCTGGGTGGGTGCTATGATGTCAGGACACCAGGCAGCAGCATTTCTAACCTGTTAGACTACGGGTGCCTTTTCCTTTCCCTGGAAAAGTACACACAGTGCAAGTCGTCTCCCAGGCTGTGAGGCACTCGTCCAAATGCCCTACGTGGTGGGCCCACCCAGGCCCAGGAGAGTGTGGAGGAGAACACGAGTGTGTCATACGGGTGTGTTCACCAGGCCTGCTCCCCTCTGTCTCATCCTTGACCACACTCTCTTGACAGGCCATATGGCCTGGGAGTGACCTGGAATATATTAAAAGCGTCGGCTTGTAGAACCCTTGCAGAACAAAGCAGCAATGGCAAAGTGAGATTTTTTACTTGTTAATTCATTTAACATGTATTTATTGAGGATATTTAGCATGGCTGGCCCTGTGTTAATGTTGGGGATACAACAATGTGTAAGGAGCTATGATCTCGTGGAGAGACAAACAAGTCAATAGACAATTATGATATAGTATAAATCAGAAAGCCTGGATCCAAAGCTACGAGCTAATAGTTTATTATCTTGGGCAAGTCATGCCACTGACTGGCGCCTCAGTTCTGAATATGCAAATTAAGAATATTCTAAGGGTTAAATGATATGAAGTCATATTAATGCAAAGTTATGATTTTTTTTCTTACCCATTAACATAAACTGACCTCTTCAACACAAAATTATTCTTGTCACCCCTCCAAGAATTTGGAAAGAAAACTGAAGGGAAGAAATTTGACCTGGTGTCTGATATCTAGTGGTCAATTATATGCGAATTAAGTCATTGCAAGAAGTATTTCTAGAGAAAAAGTCATCTGCCTTGACAGTAAGACTTTTATCAAGAGTTATTTTTACTGTTGATACTAAAAAAACAGGAATACTGTACTGTATATTACATTTTTTGGTATTTTGTTATATTTTATGCAATTAGAGAATTTGTGGAGTAGATCTAAAATGAATAGATTTTTTTTTTTAGGCTTCAAAGCTATTATTTTGGATGTTACTCATTAGTGAAACAATGATACAATTAATTTTGCCATTTCCTGAGGTCTTAAGGGGCAAGGGATTGTATTAGTTAGAATACAATTGAGCTGTGAGTTTCGGGAAATCCAAAATAATGAGAGGTTAAGCAACAAAGAAGTTATTTTATCTCTCACATAAACATAGGCAAGTCAGAGTCAATGTGGTATCTAGCTCTTCAAGAAATGACTTTCGGGATTTCCCTGGTGGTCCAGTGATTAATAATCCACCTTGCAACGTAGGGGATGCCGGTTTGACTCCTGGCCCACGTACTCCTACTTGTGGTGACTTTCTGCTTAGAGCAGGGAGGTGTGAACTAAAGTGGGTGAGGTTGGGAGATGAGGAGTATCAGGAGCCTGCCTGGGGACGATGGATCCATCGATCGAGGGGAACACCCTTTGTGGGATGGGCACTGGGTGATAGGCGGGCCATGTAAGTGGGCGTTCTGAAGGAGTACTTCATTTTCCCCTTGAAATGTAAGAAGAAGAATGAGATAGAACACACTAGAGGAAAAGCGGAGGTCCTGGATTCTTCCTAGCCCCTTCACTGTGTAAAGCAGGTGTAGGGGGCAACTGCAGAAGCCAGGATCTGCCTGTCTACAGTCTTGGCAGCCTTAGGCTGCAGCAAAAAATGTGCAGCTCAGGTTGCCCTGAGGGGCAGAATCAAAGCTACCAGCGGACCCCCCACACAGCAGAAAAGGCCTTGCGCAGCTAGAGCCCAAGGACAGTCTCCAAAGATAAGTGTGGAGAGACTTAATTACCATGTAAAGTTGTCCTGGCCTGACCTCTCTGCCTGGTTAACTTTGCTTCTGAGCCTTATCCTCTGTTAATACAGGCTCTATTCTTTCTCCTAGCCTAGGAGGATGCTTGCAACAAACATGACTTTCTAGGTACGGAGAGAGGTGGGTGCGAAGGGCCTGTGGACCCCCAGTTTCATCTGGGGTCCTCCTTCAGGGTGCTACTTGGCCAGGGGCAAGTCTGAGCGTGGAGGTGACATGCACAGCGTTAATGCCAGTGTAGGGGGAAGAGGCTCCCTCCCCCGCAGAAACATCTGGCGTGACACTGGGGACACAGTTACACACATTTACACAGGCCCGGGGGGTTCCCATGCCTAAGAACTGGCTAGATAGTTTCTGTTACACATTTATTTCCTTGAAGGAGGTATTTTATATTCTACCCTGTAATTCAATTCCTTTGGCTCCCCACCCTGCTAAAAAGGAAAAGAACATACAGTCCAAACAATTTTTAAAAACCAGGTTTTCTTCCCCCTCCAAATAGTACATGTGCACAATTCGTGCAGCTTTTATACACATCTGCAAGCGATGACTTGTTTATACCAGCCCTTACAATATTTTAAAAATAAAGTATGATGTTTTTCAATCTGTATACAATAGCATTTTCTTTTATCAACCCTCCACATACAAATGTATTTCCCCCCTTTAGGGTGTAACTACATGTCTAAATAGTAATGTATACAATCAATGTATAGGAAGGATATGCACATTTTACAGCAAACATACCAAGAGGATGTATGACACTCTTGTTGATTTTTTAAAAATACAGTAACTAAGAACCTGCAAAGTTAGAAAAGGCCACCTAAGTTGGTTTGAGCCTATTCTATGTTCTGGGGTTAAAGGATTTAGGATCCTGGAATGAGAAAGTATTCCAGAAACAATATAATTCAGTCTTGTCATTTTACCTGTGTGATCACAGAGGCTTAGGAGGAAAGTAATTTTCTCAAGCTGCTGACTTTTCCACAGCCCAGAACCGGGATTCCTGATTTCAAAGAGGGGCTCTTTCTATTATACCTCACAATCTCTAGTCTGCAGCTGGAATTTTCCTCTGGAAAAAGGTGATCCCAGCAGCCTGTTGTGCCATACCAAGCATCTGAGCACCAGATATCCAGCCTCAGCCCTCCTCCAGGACTTAGCTTTTCAAAATGTGGTTGGAGGACCAGCACTTTTGACCTGATCTGGGGGCTGGTTAGAAGCCAGACCTACTGATTGAGAATCTGCATTTTAACTAGATCCCTAGGTAGTTCGTCTGTAGATTAAATTTCAGCAACAACTCCTCCAGGCTTGGGTCTCTACTGCCACACTGTCTCCTTAAAGACCTGTTTAATCACTTTCCTCTAAGGTGTTAAGAACCCTGGTCTGACGTTAGACTTCATAGGTCAATCTGGAAACTGAGATATTTCAAGCTATCCACTTGTGACTAGCCTTCAGTTCAGTTCAGTTCAGTCACTCAGTCGTGTCCTACTCTTTGCAACCCCATGAATCGCAGCACGCCAGGCCTCCCTGTCCATCACCAACTCCCGGAGTTCACTCAGACTCACGTCAATCGAGTCAGTGATGCCATCCAGCCGTCTCATCCTCTGTCGTCCCCTTCTCCTCCTGCCTCCAATCCCTCGCAGCATCAGAGTCTTTTCCAATGAGTCAACTCTTCTCCAATGAGTCAACTCTTCCCATGAGGTGGCCAAAGTACTGGAGTTTCAGCTTTAGCATCATTCCTTCCAGAGAACACTCAGGACTGATGTCCTTTAGAATGGACTGGTTGGATCTCCTTGCAGTCCAAGGGACTCTCAACAGTCTTCTCCAACACCACAGTTCAAAGGCATCAATTCTTTGGTGCTCAGCTTTCTTCACAGTCCAACTCTCACATCCATACATGACCACTGGAAAAACCATAGCCTTGACTAGACGGACCTTTGTTTGCAAAGTAACGTCTCTGCTTTTGAATATGTTATCTAGGTTGGTCATAACTTTCCTTCCAAAGGAGTAAGCATCTTTTAATTTCATGGCTGCAATCACCATCTGCAGTGATTTTGGAGCCCCCAAAAAATAAAGTCTGACACCCTTTCCACTGTTTCCCCATCTATTTCCCATGAAGTGATGGGACCAGATGCCATGATCTTCTTTTTCTGAATGTTGAGCTTTCATGGGTCCTTAAATTGGCTGTTTGGGAACAATTGACCTAAGATGTTGTGTTGGAATTATTTAGGATAGGTAAATCTGGGAAGGCTTTCCTAGTGGCTCAGTGGTAAAGAATCCGCTTGCCAATGAAGGAGATGTTGATTCGATCCCTGAGTCAGGAAGATCCCCTGGAGAAAGAAATGACAACCCACTCCAGTATTCTTGCCTGGGAAATCCCATGGACAGAGGAGCCCAGCGGGCTACAGTCTACAGGGTCACAAAGAGTCAGACACGACTGTGCAACTGAACAACAACGACAAGAAACCTGGAGAGTGAAAGTCGCTCAGTCGTATCCGACTCTTTGCGACCCCATGGGCTATTCAGTCCATGGCATTCTCCAGGCCAGAATACTGGAGTGGGTAGCCTTTCCCTTCTCCAGGGGATCTTCCCAGGGGGTGGAACCCAGGTCTCCCACATTGCAAGCAGATTCTTTTCCAGCTGAGCCACAAGGGAAGCCCAGGGAAACATGGGCAACCAGCAGAGAAACACAAAAGTCAGATTACAAAAGCGGTTTTTCTACTGTCTGTTTTCTCTCTTATTTCTTTCCCTTTCATTGGCTTCTCACTTGCTCCTGATTTGAGAAGATAAACTGGAGTCTTAAATTTCCTCTTCCACTTCCCCCTGGTTAATCAGGAGCTAAGTGTCCCGGAGGCCTATTTTAGACCATTCTGAGATCTAGTCATCAGAACGATCTGGCTGCCTTGTCTGCTCTCCCAAGGATCCTCAGGACTGATTTGACTAATCTGGTTTGCTAAACGCAAGTCTTCACCTAGCTCCTCATTCCTGAGGTTGTGATTTGGTCTGAGGGAACAACATTTCTAGAGCGAGTCAAGGTTAAATGCCAATTAATGAGCTCTATTTTTCAGAGTGAAAGAAAGTGCTTACCCCTGGCTCCCAGCTCTGAATTTGAGCTGACTCCAGGAGAGGGGACAGTTGTGTATACTAGAGGGTAATATAGTTCGACGTTATTGTTTTTGTTCTGAAGGGCTCCTGTCCTAAGAGGCAACAGTTTAGGGCAGTTTAGGCCAGTCAGCAGCATATTTTATGTTTATAAAAGGCTATTTGCCAAAAACCCACTGTCTCTCATAACTGTTCACCTTTACCTCAGTGATATCTGCTGAGTATCTGGACTCACACTGACCACAGCAGAGGCCTGGGTATTATTTGCTCAAGTGATTTATTCCTCTTCCTCCTTCTCTCTCTGTCTCTCTCTCTTTTTTTTTTTTTTTTTAAAGTTAAATATGTGCCTGGCAGCTCAGCTGGTAAAGAATCCACCTGCAATGCAGGAGACCCCGGTTCGATTCCTGGGTCGTGAAGATTCGCTGGAAGAGGGATAGGTTAACCACTCAAGTATTCTTGGGCTTCCCTGGTGGCTCAGCTGGTTAAGAGTCTGCCTGCAACGCGGGAGACCTAGGTTCAATCCTTGAGCTGGGAAGATTCCCTGGAGAAGGGAACAGCTACCCACTCCAGTATTCTGGCCTGGAGAATTCCATGGACTGTCCATGGGGTTGCAAAGAGTCGGACACAACTGAGCAACTTTCATGCGCAAGACGGATCAGGCTGGGGCGGGATGGGGGCGGGGATGGTGTGCTTCTTCAGTGTTGTACTACGTCCATAAAGTAGACTTTGTGAGTTGTACACTTGCATTTTTGTTTTCTGACTTATTGTTCTCTATCCTGCAATTGTTCTATTAATTTGATAGTATATGGTTTCAGCCAAACATTTGTTCCAGATTCTGCCAGATGAAGGGCATGTCTCCAAACCAAAACTCTTCCCAGGAACCCTCCTAAGTAAGTAGAGCTTCATCCACCCAGCCCCCGGCCACTGTGCTGTTTCCCTAGGGGCCTTTGGAAGCTGAATGGAGTCCCTTGGTGAACCCCAGTTTAGCTCGTGTCAAGACTCTCTGTGTGTCTCTGTGATGAGGAGCATTCACGGGCAGTTCTGTGACCAGCTCAGGGGCAGAAACACAGGTCAGACAGAAGCAGCGGGTTAGGAACCAGATCTGAGTGTTGGAAAGTGAGTACCAAACTTGTGGGGTCAACTCCTTCCCTCATGGGGTGAGTGTCTTCCTTCAGGCGCTATGTAGGCCATTCACCGCAAAGGCATTCACATTCCCTCCGAGTAGTCTGCTTTTGTAATGCCCGGGGGATTTACTTGAGTATAGAGGTCACTGTCTGCAACAATTAAGCTTTAAAGCTAATTCCCAAGATAAATAGAGCAAATTGACACCACTTTGGTTATAATTTTTCTTGCTCTCAAACTCCAAAAGGCAACAGTGAACAAGCTGCCAGACGCGGTTCCTGGAAATTCAAGAAACATAGGCATTTTATTTTCTACCTTTCTAAATGAGGCAATTTAGGGCTGTCAGAAACAACAAAATCCATGTAAAAGTCTTAATTTTACAATTTTGCTGGCATTTCTGAGAGGACAGAGAACCTTTGTTTCTTTTTTTTTTTTAAGCTATATAAGTAGTGGTTTCTTTTTAAACTGGGATGATACAGGGTTGTAATCTTTTTAATTCAGACCTTGCAGCAGGAAAGCTGGGCTCACTTGTGAGCTGTATTATTCAGTAACACACTCTGCATGGAACAGGGAAAGTAAATAACTGAACACATACTTTATAATTACACGCGGAGGGAATTCAAAGCTGTGGTGGGGAGCGGAGTTTGGGGGCCTGGGGCGGCAGCTGCAGTTTCTGGCTTCTCCCCTCATATGCTGAAAGCATGGGAGGGATCTAGAGGTCCCAGCAGAAACCCCAGTAGTGAGGGGAATTGAGGTTCACTGAGCAGAAAATGAAGATTCTGTCTCTCTGGACCCCAGCCATCAGGAAAATAATGAGGATTTATAGAATAAACCGTGCACCTACTCAGGGACTCCATAGATTCATTCCCGTTTTCCTAGGTGGTGTTTAGGACACCTCAAAATTTCAATAACTTTGCTGAGGAAAACGATTCCATGGTCAAATAAACTTGAAAAGGATGTATACTAGATTCCCTACTGGACAATCAAAAGTCATGTTAGCACAGCCAACATTATGAGAGGTCCTATAGGAGAGACATCTGTTTAACCCCATCTTCCCATTTCTATTTCGATTTTTTTCAGCTGTAAAGTTCTATAGGTTCTTGCTGACCAAGCAGTTTCTGCTTTCCAAACTAGTTGATAACAGAGAAAACTGTGATAATTCAGATTTTAAAGACTGGATTATACCACACTCAAACTAAAGGGATTTAACTGTTCTCATTGGAGAAGGAAATAGTGACCCATTCCAGTATTCTTGCCTGGAGAATCCCATGGACAGAGGAGCCTGGCGGGCTACAGTCCATGGGGTTGCTAGAGTCAGACACAACTTAGTGACTAAACCATTGTCCATGTAAACTGACAGACTGTCATAATTTAATTGTGGTAACCGGAACTTTTAATTGTCATTCTGTTACTCATCAGCTGTGTGACCTGGGCTTTCACTTAACCTCAGTTTCTCCAGTTTTGATCTTTGAATTAAAAATCTTTTCCATCTCTAAAACTTGTCCTTGGTGGGGGATTGGGGGGAGTATTGATTAGAGACTTTCTTTCAATAGTTCATCCAGCGGTTAATTGCTTTCCCACTATTCCATCATAGAATCTGTTCATTAGAAAAGTAATATCAGATATTGAAGTTGTTGGAAAACCAAAGATTAATGAGCAGTTACTATGTGTCAGACACTGTTGTATGAGTGTCTGTATTCACTTGTGTTAACCCCAAGGCCAAACCACACCAAGGCCCACTTCTCTGTGAGCCCAGGAACCTAGAAAGGACACGTTTAATTAGTCAAATGTGGAACAAGTATAAAATCTACTAGCTCTTCCTGAAAGTTCAACCAGCCAAGTCCCCAACCCCCTAACTTTTTAAAAAGGGGCATGTAAGTGTGTTGCAAAGCACAAGCATTGCGATTATCTTGCTTTTCACAGTTTCACAGGTGTGCCCTTTTTGTGTTCAACCAGATTTCTACAGGTTATTTGCAGTGTGCTATAAACCTAGGCATTGATAAGGCAGATCAAACATTTCCTCCTCATGAGGTGATAGCCCCGTATTGCTCTAACTTTAAACCTCTCTTCAGGGGCCAGTGGACTCTATCTGGGGGTGGGGGGTGGGGAATAGTCAGTATGTTTACAGAGCATCCCTGAGGCAGGGCGCACTGGTGATGTGAGGACAACTGGAGCCATGGAATGCCATAGCAATTGTACACATGTCATGTGTACAAAGCACAGGATGCCAATGTGTTTTTTAACATCCTGACTCATCTTATCCAACCCTACCAGTGCGTATAGAGTAACCCCAAGGACAAAGCCTGAATTAATCAGGACTCATTTGCAAATGACAAAAGCACAACTCTAACCAGCTTAAGCAATAAAGGATGTTTCCTAATCCCTGTAACTGAAAAGTTAGTCCCTAGTCCCTGAAGAGTTCATGGGTTGAACAGCTTTGGGCACACCTAGATCCAGGAACTCAAGCCATATGATGAAAGTCTCCTTCAACCTCTCTCTTTCTCTGTTTCTCTCTCCTGTTCAAAATGTAAGGCCTCATTCTCCTCTACTGCAGACAACTTCCACGTGAGGCCCGGGAAGATGGTCACTTGTATCTGCAGTTTACATGATCCTCGAAGTTTACAGTCCCAGAGGAAGCAAGTGCGTCTTTCCTTGCACAGCAGTAGCCTAGACTCTGGGACTCAGCTGCCTAGTTACATAGTCTGTCTCTACCACCTAGCTGTGTGGTCTTAGACAAATTACTCTATCTCACTTCCTTTATCTGTAGTGAAAGTTGCTCAGTTGGGTCTGACTCTTTGTGACCCCATGTACTATATAGTCCATGGAATTCTCTAGGCCAGAATACTGGAGTGGGTAGCCTTTCCCTTCTCCAGGGGATCGTCCCAACCCAGGGATTAAACCCAGGTCTCCTGCATTGCAGGCGGATTCTTTACCAGCTGAGCTATCAGGGAAGCCCTCCTTTATCTGTGAGGGGGAGATAATAACATTAATCTTTTGAACTGATGTGAGGATTAAATGCATCTGAAGTATTTAGAGCAGTTCCCGGCACATAGCAAGTACTCAATAAATGCCAGTATTTGGAGAGGACCTTCAGTGGAAGAGTTGGCTAAGCTGATCTTATCTGCTATCTCTGGAGAAATCAGTGTGGGAGAGCAAATGAAGCAGTCTGATTGGCCAGACCTGATTTCCACTCCTGTGCCCTGGGGAAGGCAGTACCCGAATCACAGTGAGTCATTGAGAAGTCATTTCCAAGGAAGGACTGGTGAGCAGACAAATGGCATGTGTCCACTCCAGGGCCAAAACCTGGTCCAGACCTGACTAGGACAGGAAAGAAATGGGTGGCTCAGCCCTTCCCATGTGATTTGGAATGAAGTTGAATTACCAGCATGAATTACTTACATTCAATCTTAATGGACCCTGGGGCCTTAATGTAGCCCCAGAGTGGAAGCATCATCACCCTCACTGTCTCAGAACAGGACCCATCTAGATGTCTTGATTCCAGCTGGATAGCAGCTTAGTTACCCAGCCTTGAACTCCTAGTCCTGAATACACCTGGGACACGCTGTGAACAGCATTTCGCTTGGCCATGGCCCTTACACAGCCTGGTCTGGATTCTGGTCCAGTGACTCCTGTGGATCACCCACGCTGCTACCCACTGTTGCTGCCTGAAACCCCTTGGCACCTTGCCTTACCTACTGGTTTGGTCGGTACTCACTGAATGGGCATGTAATTTATTAGCCAGCTAGAGAACTGGTACTGACCACACCTCAGTTTGGGCTTTCCAAGTGGCACCAGTGGTAAAGAACCCACTTGCCAATGCAGGAATGTAAGAGACATGGGTTCGATCCCTGGGTCGGGAAGATCCCCTGGAGGAGAGCATGGCAACCCACTCCAGTATTCTTGCCTGGAGAATCCCGTTGACAAGGAGCCTGGGGACTACAGTTTATGGGGTCTCGAAGAGTCGGATGTGATTGAAGCGACTTATCACGCATGCACACCTCAGCTTGCTGCATCCTAAGATGTTGTGTCTTGGATATCCTGGGGCCAGTTTTCTCATGGTTTCACCTCTGTCCCCAAATTTCTTCTTGTGTTGCCCCAAATCCCAACATGTGTTGGCCCCATTTTGACAAGATCAGGCTACACCTTATTTCTCAATGACCTTGCTCTTACAGCTGCAGTGCTGTCTCTTCTCTCCTTTCAGGGCTCTGGCTGTTACTCAGAAACCTCTTTTTATGTCCCCAACCATCTTACTGGGTAACATAATTTAAAAATTTTCTCTTGAAGAGAGCATCATTTTAATGCCTTAGCCTAGGGCACTTATGAGGAGGCAAATGGGAGGTGCAATAAGCTTAAGTCTCCATAAATGGCCTCTTGGGTAGGGTGGAAAGTTCTAGATTCACTATGCATGCATTAGCAGACAACGGGTTCTGAAGCTTGCTAATAAATCACATTTTCGTGTCAGCAAGTAGGTATTTATTTTACAATTAATGATTCCCCAAATACAAGAACTTCTAAAGAGCAGATAAAAGCAGCTGCAAATGTGGTCTTGGAATAAATATCAAGAAAGGAAACACAAGCAGCCTGCGGAGTTCCAGCTGCTCTCCCCCCAACGCTTATCAGCTTTCTTATGGTCAGGCACATTTTGAAGTTGGAAGGCCCATTTCCAACAGCTCTTGCCCTTATACATGATTCTTGAAATATTACAGACATTCCGGTTCCTATCAAAATAGTAGTCACCGTCACCAAAATAATTCACTTCCTCCTCATCCTCTGTTCTCCCTCCGGCCCCTCTTTGGCATCTGCAGCCTCCATCCTGATGCTCAAGATGACAAACCTCAATTGTGGGGAATCTGTGACACTACGCACTCTAACACGAGCTGAGCGGGGCCAAGGTTAGTCTGTGATTTATGTGATCGTTCTATTCGCAGGGGCGAGCTAGGCTTTCTCAATCCCGCACCTTTAATCCTCGCCTCCTCCAGACCAGTCGCACTTCCATCTTATTGTTGCAGCTGCAGTGCGTTCCTTGAAATGAAACTGCAGTTTTCCAGGGATGGTAATTCCATCTTCCTGAGCTGATTCAAAGATTAAACAGAGTGCTTTAGAGACTGCATTCTCAGCGAGCACCAAGGGCAATCAAAAAGTGGTGTTTGGGCCAACAACAATACAAATTTCAGATGGAAAGGGGGACTGAAAAAAAGCCCTTAAAATTAGAGGTATTGGAATGAGTGTAGATTTTTGACATTGAATGCTATGGGGGCTGCCTTCTACAGCATAAAATGCTAAGGATTTTATGTCACTATTTCTTCAAAACTTGGGTTTCTCAGACAAATGAATGAGTAAAGCGTTCAGTGCTGTTCTGCTACTAATCTGCTTATTGATCTTGAGAGCTAATGAATTTTTTTGCGGAATATTCACACTTTGCTCTTTAAATTTTCAATGTGTCTTCTTATGTCTTGTGTCTTATGTCTTATGTCTTATGCAGGTCTGGATGCCTTACTTTGTTGTTTTTAACTGAAAGATAAATGATTGCTAGCTTTAAGCCTGCCAGAAAAATTAGGATTATTGAGCCAAAAGATGGATGAGCCAAAAGATGTCTTGGGGATTGTCAGAAGAGCCATGGCAGTCTGGTGCATAGGGAGAGATAGCAATCAGAATCTGAAGGGTGGGGACTTCCCAGGTGGTCGCCTGACTAAGACTTGATGCTCCCAATGCAGGGGACCCAGATTCCATCCCTGGTCAAGGAATTAGATCCCACATGCCACAACTAAGAGCTCTCATGCCGCAGCTAAAAATCCTGGGTTGCCACCACTAGGACCAGGTTCAGTCAACTAAATAAATAAATAAATAAATATATATATATATATATATATATATATATATATATATATATATATATAAGAATCTGATGGATGGTACGTCTTTGAAGATTACCTGCTCTCTCTGGCCAATCTGACCTTCTGGTGGCTACCCTGGAGAAGGTTTGGAATGTCTGGACACCCTGGCAACACCGTTCTCATTGCAGGACTGCCTACCAGCGGACTCGAGCTTTGAAAGACTTTTATGAGCAGAGTGTCTCCTGGTCGCTTCCCTTGTCCCTCTCCACTGTGTCAAGACCAGAGGGTTTTGTCCTCTTCCTTCTGGTTGGTGTCACATCATGTCACCCATTATCAACAATTCTGGGGCATGTTATGGTCCCAAGGCCCATCTTTTGGAAGGAACTCTCCCAGCTTCCACTTCCCTGGGGGAACAGAAAGCTGGGTTCACCCCCATTCTCTTGAACTCTCACAGCCTCTCACTGCACCTACTGCTTTCTACAGGCCTGACTTCTAACCCTGACCTTCCCTCTTTTCAACCATTTGACTCTGAGCCAGTCACTTAAACTCTTTGTCCCTCAGTTCTGGCTTTTACAAGGACTGCTGCTTACAAAATATGATTTAAAGTTCTCTTTCCCAAACATAAACTCTCCCTCCATGCCCCAAATTCAGTCTATAGTGATTCAGTTCTTTGTCTGTCTACCATGCCCCCGCCCCTACCCAGCCCTTATTTCTTTTTAAAGAATCTTGTGAAGAAATCCATTGGTTCCTGAATAGGTTGTTGAAAGATGAAAATAGTGGCTTCATGAGCCATCTGGGCTTTTGGAAGGGGAAAAAGTATGCATAAAAAAAGCAAGGATCCCCAAGAAATAAACTGTACTAACTTCACAACTCTACCCAGGGCTGCCTGCTTACACAACCTTGTCATTTCTTTTTCCTGTGTACATGAAGTCTTTATATAACCAGATAGTGTAAGCAGAAATTCAATTTAGCAGAGAAACAGAAGCAGATAATGTTTGTTTATTGACAAGGGAAGCAATCAGCCTTTGTTCCCTAACGTATTAAACAGACAAGGGTTCTTCTCCCTGCTGTCCAAACTGCTGCCTGAGGAAGCAAGAGCTGGGAGATCTGCCAAGGGAGGGGAACACTCTCCCTGGAGTTTTCAGGGGCAATAATAGCATTCTGGGACTTCCCTGGTGGTCCGGTGGTTAAGAATTCGCCTACCAATGCAGGGAGACACAGGTTCGATCCCTGGCCCAGGAAGATTCCACAATCTGGGGCAACTAAGCCTGCTCACCACAACTACTGAAGCCCTTGTGCTCTAGAGCTCATGCTCTGCAATAAGAGAAGCCTTCACAGGGAGAAGCACCGAAATGATAAAAAGCCCGCGTCCAGCAACGAAGACCCAGTACAGACAAAAAAAAAAACACAAAAAAACCAGCGTCCTGGTCTTCATGCTTCCTTTTTTTTGACATGAACTCTTTGGGCCTTCCAGTTTCCATGAGCCCCATAGAAGGTCTGACAAGTCTTTCAGGGTACCATGGATGGTTTTAGTGCTAGGATTTTTCTTTTTTCTTATATCATGAATCTAAACAACTTCCAAAGGGAAGTAAAGAAAAAGAACTGGTTAGCTCAACATAAAACCGTTAACCATGCCTCCAAATTCTCTTCCATCGCTGTCAACATACGCACGTGTTGTTGCAAAGCTGTGATCTGTGTATACACACGATTTCACGTTATGCTTTTTTCACTTAACTGTATTCCACATATGCATCTCCATGACTTGGCTGATACTCAAAACTTAACATTTTTAATGGAGGGTATTCCATCTTGTTCCGACTTAGGCTACAGGACCATTCATTCGCCTATCATGGAACTCTAGATAGTTTCAGCCCGTTGAGAATTAATCTTTGTTTTAGTAAATATCCCTCGGGTTTCCTGGGCCATTTTTATAAGGTGTGCTAGGTTTTAAGCTTATTTGTTTGTTTCTGTGATTTCTTCTGTCACAGTTCTCACTTTGTGTTTGAGTATGTCATTTCTAGATGTGGTTGCTTTAAAAACGATCCTATTATCTAGCTATCAGTGCATTCAGGGTCCTGAAATGTAATCAGGGCCCACGTTAAAAAGCAAACAATACAAGTGTTGCCACCTGTTGATGTACAATTCATTACACTTGTTTCACTTGGGCTCTGCTGAAGATCAGCATAAAAGGAAGAGAAAATTTATTATAATTCCCACAAACTTAATCCCTAGACTTATTAACATAAAATTTGCATTTTTCCTGTTCTTTTTGTTATGTTAGACCTTCTTCTAACATGGGTCATTGATTGTAAGCTAGTATAAATTTTGCTTCATTACAATTTGCATTGGATGTATTTAAAACCTTTCCATTTGATCAAGGCTCCACATTTTTTTTTAATTTAAAAGTTCCAAACATCAAACATTTTGAAAACCCATGGATAGTACGGATCCTAGTGCTCTAAATGAACTGATGTCAGCAAACAGCCAGAGTTTGTCAATCCTCAGCGGAACCAATTTTCACTAATTCAAAGATGAAAAATAGCTTCCATATTTCATAGAAAGAGTTCTACTAATAACCATAATAGAGGAGCAGTTACTTTTCTTCAGACTTTAAGAATGAATGAGTATGTGTGCATTAAGAAAATAGGCAAACAGCATGCACTTTGTTAAACCATAATTTATATAAGTCAAAGAGGGAGAACCAAGAACCTAATAGTTTGTAACCAAGATTTTATAAATACTATTCCTCTAAAATATTCAGCTGAATAATACATTCTAACCACAGCCCTCACTCATCAACCAGGAATGCCTTATATGTAGTAGAAGGTCAGTAAATGAATTCCTGAATCACTTCTTATTCATTTTTTGATTTGTTCACTCCTCATTCATTCAGTAATTTTTGAGCTCTTACTGTGTACCAGGTTCAGAACTACGTGCTTGGGAATAACAAGATGAATAAATAATAGTTTCCATCTATCTAAAGTGGGAATTAGAAAATACCAGTTACAAAGTGTTTGATCGTAGGGAATAGAAAGTAGACTAATTGTAGCAGAAACATTACACATGTTTATATCATCTCACTTAACAAGAAGGTTAGAGGAAGCTCTAATACTTTGGCCACCCAATGTGAAGAGCCGACTCATTGGAAAAGACTCTGATGCTGGGAAACATTGAGGGCAGGAGGAGAAGGGGGCGATAGAGGACGAGATGGTTGGATGGCATCATCGACTCAATGGACATGAATGTGAGCAAACTCAGAGATGGCGAAGGACAAGGATGCCTGGCGTGCTGTAGTCCATGGCGTAGCAAAGGGGCGGACACAACTGAGCGGCTGAACAACAACAACAGCAACGACAGTGGTTCCAGGGATGATTCGGTGACTCAGTGAAGATGACTGTCATAGAATCTGGCTTTTCAGAGCAAAAAGAAGGGAGAAAGAGCAATACCAACAAGCTCTCCAAGTTCTCTTCTTCTTCTTTTTTTTTTTTTAAATTTTTAAATCAGGAAGCAAATCTTGTCCCAGAAATACCGCAGCAGACTCACACTTACGCCTTCATTGGTCAGACCACTAGCTGGAAGGGATACTGCCCAACCTCCATAGATTGAGAGAGAAAGGGAGAAGTGTGTTGTTTCGGAAGGGCTCCCAGATCCCCAGCTAACACTCTCTACTGCTGCAGGAACCTGGGGTCGTACAAGGTTCTGCCAGGGACTGTGGCAACTTCAAGAGTCAAAATGCAATGTATTCCTTCATTCAGTAAAGATTAATTGGAGGATCTTCTTTGGGCTGAATCCTGATGATAGAGCTGTGAAGACAGACACAATTCCTTGGAGAACTTAAAATATGGAAGGAAAAATATTAATAGATGATGAGCTAGATAGATGATGAATTTGTCATCTGTGAATAGATGAATAGATATGATGATGAGTTTATCACCATTAGACACTAATGACCCGGGACTTCCCTAGTTGTCCAGTGGCTAGGACTCCTCACTCCCAATGCAGGGGGCCCAGGTTCAATCCCTGGTCAGGGAACTGGATCCCACATGCTGTAGCTAATAGTCCATATGTCACAACTGAAAGATCCTGCATGCTGCTACTAAGGCCCAGCTCAGCCAAATAAATAATTTTAAAAAATTACTAATGACCCCATTAGGATTTAATCCCAAATCCAACCTTGCCAGGCCCCACTGATCCAGAAAGGACTTTACTAAATTGCTATAGGTGGGATTCTTTTCATCTGATACAGACACCCATCCACTCAAGCCACTGACCCATTTCAAGAGTGTGTTTCAAACACAAAGATTACAATCAGTTCAGTTCAGTCGCTCAGTCATGTCTAACTCTTTGCAACCCCATGGACTGCAGCACAACAGGCTTCCCTGTTTATCACCAACTCCCAGAGTTTACTCAAACTCATGTCCATTGAGTTGGTGATGTCATCCAACCATCTCATCCTCTGTTGTCCCCTTTTCCTCCTGCCTTCAATCTTTCCCAGCATCAGCGTCTTTGCCAATGAGTCAGTTCTTCACATCAGGTGGCCAAAGTATTGGAGTTTCAGCTTCAGCATCAGTCCTTCCAATGAATATTCAGGACTGATTTCCTTTAGGATGGACTGGTTGGATCTCCTTGCAGTCCAAGGGACTCTCAAGAGTCTTCTCTAACACCACAGTTCAAAAGCATCAACTCTTCAGTGCTCAGCTTTCTTTATAGTCCAACTCTCACATCCATACATGACTACTGGAAAAACCATAGCTTTGACTAGAAGGGCCTTTGTCGGCAAAGTAATGTCTGCTTTACTTTACTTAAGCTGAATGTGGCTCAGATCATGAACTCCTTATTGCCAAATTCAGACTTAAATTGAAGAAAGTAGGGAAAACCATTATACCATTCAGGAAGTGACAGAGAGATTCAAGGGATTAGATCTGATAGACAGAGTGTCTGAAGAAGTATGGACAGACATTCGTGACATTGTACAGGTAGCAGTGATCAAGACCATCCCTAAGAAAAAGAAATGCAAAAAGGCAAAATGATTGTCTGACGAGACCTTACAAATAGCTGAGAAAAGAAGAAAAGCAAAAGGCAAAGGAGAAAAGGAAAGATATACCCATTTGAATGCAGAGTTCCAGAGAATAGCAAGGAGAGATAAGAAAGCCTTCCTCAGTGATCAGTCCAAAGAAATAGAGGAAAACAATAGAATGGGAAAGACTAGAGAACTCTTCAAGAAAATTAGAGATACCAAGGGAACATTTCATGCAAAGATGGGCACAATAAAGGACAGAAATGGTATGGACCTAACAGAAGCAGAAGATATTAAGAAGAGGTAGCAAGGATACACAGAAGAACTATATAAAAAGATCTTCATGACTCAGATAACCACGATGGTGTAATCACTCACCTAGAGCAAGACATCCTGGAATGGGAAGTTAAGTGGGCCTTACGAAGCATCACTACAAACAAAGCTAGTGGAGGTGATGGAATTCCAATTGAGCTATTTTAAATCCTAAAGATGATGCTGTGAAAGTGCTGCCCTCAATATGCCAGCAAATTTGGAAAACTCAGCAGTAGCCACAGGACTGGAAAGGTCACTTTTCATTCCAATCCCAAAGAAAGGCAATGCCAAAGAATGCTCAAAGTACCACACAGTTACAATCAGGCCTCTCTGCGATTTCACAGGTATGCTCTCTGCAGACTGTTTGTATTGCACTGGCACCTCCCAGCTGTTGACACTGTCTTAGGGACCCAGGCACTCACAAGGCAGATCAGTTTTGTCGAGCGAAATCGTTGCCCTTTGCTGTGCTAACTGCAGCCTCTCGCCCTGTCTCTCCAGTGACCTGAGGGTGTGGGCCGGCAGTGAGCGTGGCTACGGGCCAGCACAGGAGTCCGGGGGGCTTGCTTGGTGTACGCTGGTGACATGTGGACAAACTGGAGCTGCTGGAAAAATCAGAGAGCAAAGCCTCAGCCCTGGGAAAAATCGTCAATGGACTTCGCCAGGCCCGAACAACGGCTGGGCCACTTGTGGCAACATAAAAGGCCGACATCCCGGCCATGAGTAATGTGCTCTTGGCAGCTGTTAAAAGGGGCCTAAAACCCCTCTGGCTCGCGGACCCAGCCGGACGGGCCAGGTGCAGGCTGACAGGAGAGCTGTGTTGATTCTAAAGGCCAGAGATGTTATTTTGAGGTTTGACTGTTTATGTCTCATTACTGCTAATTTCCATGAGTTTGCAGGGCTCGGTCTGTCAGCCCCATCTCTGGTGGAGAAATCCATTTACACATGAAGGCTATTCACTAACCCGTCCCCAGCCCCCAGGTTTTGTTTGATGACAATCATTTCTGGGAATACAATCTTCGTGTGGAGTTTTCTTAAGCAATTTGGGTTTGTGGCCCCCTCTCCCCCAAAGTCTCTTACTGGGTATGAGCAGGGCTGGCCTGGGACACATTTAAACAACATTTATACCTTCTACCCTCCCCTAAGAGTGCTTGTGAATATTAAGACAGGGGCCTCTGTAAATACATAAATAACATTAACTTTCTCTTCTACAGTTAGAAAATTCCAAGGGAAAGGATCAGATCAATAAGACAAAGAATATGCAACATGGAGGATTAAATTTGACAAGAAACGTGCAGGCGACAAAGGGCCCTCCTTCCCTGGGCACTTCTGGTCCATTCCCCATGCTGCCCTTTGACCCTGTGGATTCTCATCCCATGTAGCCCCTTCCTGGACCCTGGTTGTAACCTTTCTGACAAAGAAGTGTTTTTTGTTTTTTTTTATTATGGAAAATTTTAAACGTATACAAAGGAAATCAAATAGTACAAAGAACACTCCTGTACTGGTTACATGCTGCCATTTTTAGCTTATGTACACCTCTCCTCTCCTCCCCCCAACTCCATTCTTGTTTTTTTCACAGCTTTTAAAGTAAACATTATATGTATTGAAATGCACCGCTCTTTGCTGTACAAGTTTGACAAATGGATACACCACCCATGTAACTTATACCCCATCACAGTATAGAATTTCCAGGTTCTCAGAAAGTTCCCTGGTGGACCTTCCCAGTCAATCCCCCCAGGCAACCATTGTTCTATTTTTTTTTTTTTTCTTAAACGTTAGTGGTTTTTTTTGGGGGGGGGGCCTGTTTTAGAACTGACAAAGATTTTTCTGATCTGTATCCTATCTCTGAACTCTCTTCTCTGCTTCCTAAGACAGGAGCCAGCTTATCTGCTGAGACAGTAGGCCTTCATCCATCCACTGGTTCCTGCCAATGGATGGATTTGCTGATGCTCTCAAGTCAAGTCTAGCCGTTTCACAGAGGTCTTTGGTGATATAGACAGTAGACCCAAAGGGTCTTTCTTCCAAGGTGAGGTCTTGTGGCCAGCTGGGTTGGAAGAGATAACACTTATTCCCTTGGGCCTATTGTGTGTGGTGCTATCCAGGGAGGAATACAGGATTTGTGCACTGATACACAGGCACATCTTTGCTTGTGAACACTCTCTAGTTCCTCCCATCATAACTAGGCTTTAGTGTCACTGTTGTGGGCCCACCTGTTAGAGCCAACTCCCCTAACCCTTTCTTCTATTTGGCTGTAACCCTGCTGCCCCCCTTTACTCTGAGGCGGGTCCTGGCATGGCAGAAAGGCACCCAGGTACCCTCCTCACACTCCAATTGTAACTTCTGAGGGATGGATTTGAACATTGGAGAATGCCACCAAAACAAAGATTTGGATTTTTTTTTTTCTACAATTGATATAAAGTTGTTTTCTCTGAGGTACAATAGCTATCTTTTAACATAGTTCCTGGTCTGATGGTGAAACCATGCCTCAGCAGAGAGGAAGGAAAATGTGCCGAGCATCTGTTACATGCCAGGCTCTCAATCAGCTTCTAGAATAAGTTATAGTAAAAGGTACCCCAAGTACCTGGCTTCTGTAAATCGTTCAGCAGGACTTTGGCTGTTCAGATGAACTAGGGCTCGCTTCAGTGGGGAGAATTGATGACGTTGCTATCATTATAGCTATAACACATTGAGCACTCACTATGGCCAGTTGTTTTATATGCTTTCTACTAGTGCTTTTGAAGTAATCCATTTTAGTCTGTAGAGGAAAAGAAGGGAAGCCATTTATTGCATTTCAGTGTTATAGCCGACATCTTAGACTATGATCTAAGTACTATTATTATCCTTTCTTTACAGATGGTGCAACAGAAAATTAAATGAGTTAATACGGTAAGGTCCTTAGAACAGAGCCTGGCCCACAGAAAGCACTGTATAAATGTTTCTTATATTGTTATTAGGTAACTAACTCACTCAAGGTTGCCTAGCTAGTTAGGAGTAAAGAAGGGGCTTCAAGTAGGTGATCTTTTCTCTACCCCACTCTCTGGGGATGGCTTCTGAGTCCTTGGACCCAAAAGATATGGCGCTAAACTTGACCTTGGTTCCTGGTATTTGGCAAGGGGCTGGTAGGATATGGGGTCTATAGCGAGATAGGAGAGGCTTCTGTTAAGTTGGATGAAGAGCCCACCTCTGGATTCTGCTCCCTGGAAAGATATCTTCATGCTGTCCTCTTAAAAAAGGCTTTGCTGGTGCATCTGCCAGTTGCTCAGAGTCCTAGTCAATTAGGCTGTTAATCACAGATGTAGTCAAGGCAATACCCACAGGAAATCCAATAAATATAAATATTTACTAGGGGCCTTTTATGTGTTGAGGCAATGAAATAGGTTCTCAGAAACGTGTGCGTTTAAGCAGGTCTCTGTAATAATCCTGGCCATGGCCTCCATGCCCTGGCTGCCATCTGTTTTCTGACTATGTTTTCTGTTCATCTCTGGTCTGCTTCCTGTGTTCCAGTTACGGCTGTATGTCCGGCACTAGCCATCTTCCTACCCCACGGACACAGCAGCTCATGTCCATCTCAGGACCCCTGCAGATGCTCTTCTCAGCCTGGAAAGTTCCTCTCCTAGATCTGCTTGTGGATGCCTCCTTCCTTTCAGTCAGCTCCAAAATCCCCATCCTCAGAGAGCCATTCCCATATCCCCTCTGCTTTTTCCTTTTCCTTTTTTTTTTTTTTTTATTGCATTTCCCTGTTTATTTCCCACCTAGTGCTAATCCCAAACTGAAATTATTTTATAATTACTGAGGAAGCTGGGCTTCGAAGGTGGCACTAGTGGTAAAGAACCCACCCTGCTAATGCAGGAGACATAAGAGATACGGTTCCATCCCTGGATCAGGAAGATCGCCTGGAGGAGGGCATGGCAACCCATTCCAGTATTCTTGCCTGGTGGGGCTATAGTCCATAGGATCGCAAAGAATCAAACACGACTAAAGTGACTTAGTGCGCACACAGGAAGCTGGCTGGGGAGCAGATTTAGTGCTGAATCCTCTGTGCCTAGGACAGTGATCTCAGTTCATATTTGTCACATGCATGATAGTTAATAATTGTCATTCCATTTGGATAATGCTTAGCTGCCACTCATAGTCATCTGGTCCTCCCAAAAACCAGAGTAGGCAGGGAAGGCAATTATACTTATGGTACAGAATAAGATGGTTGGATGGCATCACTGACTCAGTGAACATTGAGTTTAAGCAAGCTCCAGGAGTTGGTGAAGGACAGAGAAGCCTGGCATGCTGCAGTCCATGGGGTTACAAAGAGTTGGACATGACTGAGTGACTGAACTGATGATGACAGAATGAGAAACTGAACCTCAGTTATGGAGACTGACTCTACACCTGCAGCGTGTTCCCTGTTTCCTCTTTAAGTTTTTTTGCATCTTTCTCTATATGTCCAGCTCGAGGCCGGAAGCTGTTTATCTGGGGGAAGCTTGCCCTCTGGAGCTTGTGCAGGCTTGTGCCACAGCAGAGAAATAAAAAGTATATTTGAAACAGTGAATGAAGGCTCTGTAGAACTTCTAGCAGGAGATGTTGAGTCGGCTGCTCCTTTGTAGGTTTTTGAAACAGGAAGAATTGTCTTCTACTTTAAATGGTTTCTGGAAAAGGAGTAAAAGAGCCCCTATAATCCTTGATTTCTGTCACTGGAAAAGGCAGTATGAGATATCACTGGGGCATTGGGAGTGGGGGAGTACTGCTCATTGGAGAAGAACTGAATGTGTATATGTATGTGTGTGGGGGGCGGGACGGGGATGTTTTCTGCCCCATATGACGGAATGATGAATATATCCTACCTGGGGACATTTTAAAATAAGATTCAGTTTTTAAAATTATATACACACACAGAGTCAGTGACGATTATTATTTGCATTTCAAAAAATTTCTCCAATGATAAAATGATTATTTTAATATCCAGATAACTTTTGAGTGTATTAAATAATATGTCAGGCACTTTTGCATACAGTCTCTTGCTCAATGCTCACATCCCCGTTTTGAGATGGGTGTTTTATCTACACTATTCCGAGGAGAAACTAAAACTGAGAAAGAGGGCTTAAGGACTTTGCCTAAAGTTACACAGTAAGTGACAGAAATAAATCGGGACCTAAGTCCAATGTTCTTTTAAAAATGTAGTCCTGACTAGGGAATTGTCCTACAACACACAAAATGTGATTCTGTTTAATGAAAGACATGTGGGTCTTCAATTTTTCAGCACTTTTCCCTTCAGTCAACCACTATATTGTCCCGTGTCACACATCCATCTTTCAGGCACATACTCAGTGTATCAGTACATTTAGCTCTTACATGCCCCGGAGCGAGCAGTGCTGGCTCAAACATCCTGTTTTGAGGACCCGTGTTCAGAAATCTACTCCAGTTAAAGAGAGATGAGGACAGTTTGAAAGAACTAAAAACAACCTGGTACAATTAACGTGTCAATGGCAGCAGAACAAAGTGCAAGGTTGAGTAATTTGGGCCTGTGTGAACAAACAGTTGAAATAATTCAAGCTCCTTCCTCTGTGTATGCGTATACAGTCATACACACAAGCCTATCTTGTGTGTGTGTTAGTCGCTCAGTCGTGTCCGACTCTTAGCTCAACTGTAGCCTGCCAGGCTCCTCCATCCATGGGATTTTCCAGGCAAGAATACTAGAGTGGATTTCCTTCTCCAGGCAGCCTATCTTACAAGCATACTTTTTTGAATTTGTATGAACAGAGCAATCTATCACTGACATAGTTTTCACCTTAATCTACTGGATTTCCATTAGAATATTTGGATAGAAAGAAACAAGAATCATAGAATTTCAACACAGTTCCAGCCTGATGAATCCAGCCTCAGTATTTTTGAGCTAAGGATGGAGAGACTGGAAGAGACTCAAGGTCTTTCAGTGAAGAGAGGCCCGGGCTGACAGCCTGTAGCTGCCAACGGCGATGACCGTGGAGGACGCTGTTCTCATTCTTGGACTTCTGTTTGCTCCTAAGCAGAGATATTCGTTTGTGGCTGATGTGGAAAACTCTTTTCCTCATATTGAGTCGCACTGTGGTGTGGAAAGGGATTTAGCTTAATGCCTGAGTGGGCAAATGTGGTGCAAGGGGCTTGAATGCTGAAATCCCTGCGTGAAAAGCTCCTTCCCGGTATTTCCTTCGCGGCACTCAGATGCATGTGGACACCTTGTCCCAGGGAGCCTGGATGAAGGCCAGGAGTCTTGCACAGCAAGTGTGGGTGTTGAATCAACATACCTGGTTATGACTCTCCAGGGACTCTTCATTGAAGGTTGTGCAACTCCAGCTAAGAGGATGGGCTTTCCTTACTAGTTTTAACACTGGATTAGCTTTTTAAAAACAAACAACAGTTTCTTTACTCTCTTTTCAGGACGTTTTTATGTCTTTGTGTCTGGCTGAGTAGTCTTTAGGGAACGGAGCAAGAATTCTATTAGGCATGGCAATGTTTCTTCTAATTTTAATGGGTAAGACACTTCATTTGTGGAATATGAAAGAAGTATAAGACAACTACATATACTGTTATATATTTTATTTTTTTCCTTGTGGGATCTTAGTTCCCCTAGCAGGGATAGAACTCGTGCCAACTGGACTGCCAGGGACATCCCTACTATTGCATGTGTGAAAAAGAAAGCTCTTATTTGTTTTCAAAATACAAGAGCTGCTTCTGTTCAATGACTTTTTGTTTCCGTTTCTGTGTGTTTTTGCATTGACTTGACACCAAAATTTTTATTAGTTTAGGAAACAGTCAAAACTGTTTCTTAGGCTCACATAGCCTTAGTTATCTGAATGAAGTTTTTACCATTTGTCAAGTCACAGGTGGGTTGGGATTTTTCTTTTCCCGTGGTCTCATAGTTCCATATAGAAGGCTTTCCTTAAAGTAACATTCCTGGGCTCTCTCTAGCCCTCTACATTTGGTTTGTTTGGGCATAAGAACTGGGCCTGCATGGCTCAGCCCTTTGGGATTTCACTATCCCCTTGGCCCAGCCGTCTGCCGAGAGCACGTCCTCTGGTCTGCTATCCATGTAGTACAGTTGCAGGGCACCATCCATCCTTGTCAGGACAGCCTTTGGTTTTCCAGCCCTTCCTGTGACCAGGCAGGTAAGTTTAATTTGGGGGCAATCTGTAAGTCCAGCTTCCCTCATAGCTCAGTTGGTAAAGAATCTGCCTGCAATGCAGGAGACCTGGGTTCAATTCCTGGGTCAGGAAGATCCCCTGGAGAAGGAACTGGCAACCCACTCCAGTATTCTTGCCTAGAGACTCCCCCATGGACAGAGGAGACTAGCAGGCTATGGCCCATGGGGTTGGGCTTCCCGGCTGGCTCAGACGGTAATGAGTCTGTCTGCAATGCAGGAGACCTGGGTTCAATCCCTGGGTTGGGAAGGTCCGCTGGAGAAGGAAATGGCAGCCCACTCCAGTATTCTTGCCTGGAAAATCCCATGGATGGTGGAGCCTGGTAGGCTACTGTCCCTGGGGTCGCAAAGAGTCAGACACGACTGAGGGACTTCACTTTCACTTTCTTTCTAAGTGCACTGTGGTCACACATGTAAAGCCAAGTTCTCTAATCCAGCCTTACTAGTGATCAAGACAAAAGTTTTGATCTTCAACTCTCTCATGTCTATCACTCAGTCTCTGCATTTTAAACTCAGAAGGGAGGAAAGGGCTCAGTTCTCTAAAATATTCACTGGTGGCTCAGATGGTAAAGGATCAGCCCTCAATGTGGGAGATCTGGGTTCAATCCCTGGGTAGGGAAGATCCCCTGAAGAAGAGAATGGCTACCCACTCCAGTATTCTTGCCTGCGGAATCCCATGGCAAGGGGAGGAGCCTGGCAGGCTACAGTCCATGCGGTCCCAAAGAGTGGGACACGACTGAGCAACTAACACTTTCACTTTCCACTGTCTCTAGAACGTCAACAGATATGATGTTATATGGGCAAATTCTTACCTAATGTTTTTATAACTCATCTTTTTGGACTAGGGGTAATTTTTTGGTTAATATTTCCAGGTTAGATAGCACAGCAATAAACTATAAGGAGTATGAGTCATTTAGGTTTAAACTTCATCTTCATTTTTTATTTTATTCACTTTCATTTAAAAATACATGCCCTTTGGGACTTCCCTGGTGGTCAGGAAGTTAAGATTCCATGCTCCCAGTGCAGGGGGCCCAGGCTCCATCCCTGGTCGAACTACATCCCACGTGCTGCAACTAAGTGTTCACGTACCACAGCTGAAGATCCCACGTGCCACAGCTAAGGCCTGTGCAGCCAAATAAATACATAAATAAAAATAAGCATCACAAAAGAAATGATGTTTAAAAAAAATACATTCCCTTTGAACATAATGTGGAAAAGGTGGAAAAGTAGGATAAATACTCTTATAAGATCAACACTCAAAATATACTGAAACCAATGTTTTGGTATATTTACTTTAAGAATATTTTCTATGAGTAATTAATATACCCTTATAACAGCCTTAGTCATTTTGTAACGGAGGTGACATGTTATTGATATATATTATTGATCGTATCCAAGGGCAGAATTTTGACCTAACTATTAGTTGTAGTCCACCTAATGTGTCTGTACTTAGGGAGAGCTTCTTTAACTTAGAACTTCAGGATGACAACAAAATAATTTGTTGAGAAGGCCTAAACCCACTCTTTTTTTTTTTTTTAATTTCATTAGAATATAGTTGATTTACAATGTTGTGTTAGTTTCAGACGTACAGCAAAGTGAGTCAGTTCTACATATGCACTCTCTTTTAGATTCTTTTCCCATATAGGTCTTTATAGAGCATTGGGTAAAGTTCCTTGTGTTGTACAGTGGGTCCTTATTTATCTAGTTTGTGTATCAATACCGTCTCTCAATTAATCCATCCCCCCTTACCCCCTGGTAACCATAAGTTTGTTTACTATAACTCTGTTTCTGCAAACCCATTCTTGGTAAAGAGAATTGGAGTTTACTTACAAGATTATATGCAACGAGCTACACAAGGTTGAACAGTGTCATCTAACTCCAGTCCCTCGTTCTTCCTCAGAAATAATGAGTCCTAACTTTCTCCAGTGTGTTCTTCCTTCTGCAGTCTGCAAAACTGCTGGTGACCTGCTGCCTTGCTGTGTGTGGGCATTTTCAGGAGCCTGGTCATATTTCTGAAACAGGAAGAGGAAAAGGCACAATTGTCAAAAGAAAGAAGAGGGGGACACAGCTGTTGAGAAAAACAGGATATGGACAAAAACTGGTTAGAACCAACATGGCCCAAGATGGTGGAAGATTCAACTTCCAGCAGGCTTTGAGCCTCACTATAATACATTAGCATATGCTAAAGGACACACCCACCAGCCCCATGACAGTTCTGAGGCTGACCATAGAAGGCCAGAAGTGGGCAGTGGCCCAATTCCTGGAAAGCCCCTCCCATCCTCTAAAATAGAGTTCCTTTACAAAGTTGCAATGTTCCTGGTAAGTATGAAATTGCTGTTGTTGTCCTTCAGTGGCTCAGTTGTGTCTGACTCTTTGAGACCCCATGGACTGCAGGTTTCCCTGTCCTTCACTATCTTCTGGAGTTTGCTCAAACTCATGTCCATTGAGTCTGTGATGCTATCTGACCATGTTATCCTTGGTCATACCCTTCTCCTCCTGCCTTCAAACTTTCCCAGCATCGGGGTCTTTCCCAATGACTTGGCTCTTCCCATCAGGTGGCCAAAGTATTGGAACTTCAGCTTCAGCATCAGTCCTTCCAATGAATATTCAGGATTGATTTCCTTTAGGATTGACTGGCTTGATCTCCTTGCAAGGCAAGGGACTCTCAAGAGTCTTCTCCAGCACCACAATTTGAAAGTGTCAATACTTCAGTGCTCAGCCTTCTTTATGATCCGACTCTCACATCCATACACAATTACTGGAAAACCCATGGCTTTGACTAGATGGACCTTTGTCAGCAAAGTGATATCTCTGCTTTTTAATATGCTGTCTAGGTTTGTTATAATTTTCCTTCCAAGGAGCTTTTTATTTCAAAGGTCTTTTAATTTCATGGCTGTGGTCACTATCTGCAGTAATTTTGGAGCCCAAGAAAATAAAGTTTGTCACTGTTTCCATTGTTTCCCCATCTATTTTCCATGAAGTGATGAGACCGGATGCCATGATCTTAGTTTTTTGAATGTTGAGTTTTAAGCCAGCTTTTTCAGTCTCCTCTTTCACCTTCATCAAGAAGCTCTTTATTTCCTCTTCACTGTCTGCTATTAAGTGTGGTGTCATCTGCATATCTGAGGTTATTGATATTTCTCCTGGCAATCTTTATTTTAGCTTGTGCTTCATCCAGCCTGGCATTTTGCTTGATATACTCTGCATATAAATTAAATAAGCAGGGTGACAATATACAGCCTTGACATACTCCTTTCCCAAGTTTAAACCAGTCCATTGTTCCATGTCCAGTTCTAACTGTTGTTTCTTGACCTGCATACAGGTTTCTCCGGAGGCAGGTAAGTTGGTCTGGTATTACCATTTCTTTAATAATCCAGCCCATAAAAACTAAAAACCCCACACTCTGGGGCCTGCTCTCACCGTCTGAGAGCCATTGCATTCATCCTATGGAATGTATATCTGTCTAAAAAAAGTGAAAGACACTTGCTCCTTGGAAGAAAAGCTGTTAACAAACCTAGACAGCATATTAAAAAGTGGAGACATCACTTTGCTGACAAAGATCCATATAGTTAAAGCTGTGGTCTTTTCAGTAGTCATGTATGGATGTGAGAGTTGAATCATAAAGAATGTTGAGTGCTGAAGAATTTGATGCTTTTGAACAATGGTGTTGGGGAAGACTCTTGAGAGTCCCTTGGACTGCAAGGAGATCCAACCAGTCCATCCTAAAGGAAATCAGTCCTGAATATTTATTGGAAGGATGATGCTGAAGCTGAAGCTCCAATACTTTGGCCACTTGATGGGAAGAGCCAAGTCATTGGGAAAGGCCCTGATGCTGGGAAAGATTGAAGGCAGGAGAAGAAGGGGATGACAGAGGATGAAATGGTTGGATGGCATCACTGACTCAATGGACATGAGTTTGAGCAAACTCCTGAAGATGGTGAAGGACAGGGAAGCCTGTTGTGCTGCAGTATATGGGGTCGCACAGAGTAGGATACGACTGAACAACTGAACAACAAAAACCACTTTACTATGGCTCACTTTCGAAGGACCCTCACTCAGCAGCCCATTCCAGGGGCTTTCCCGAGCCCTGGGATTTGGCCGTTCTCCTGTCTCTGCTTCTTCTGCAGCTCTTCAGCTCTCTGCTTCCCTTGTTGAGTGCACTGGCTGGCTGCTAAGCTCTCCCCAGGAGGCTATGCACCTGTGCTCTCCCTGGGGCTGCGATCTCTCTGTCCAGTCAGTTTTCTCTTGGCCACTGTAACCAAGGGGAGGACGTCTTAAATATGTGGAGAGACTCATTTCCTCTGGAGTCTGAGCTAAAGAAGGACACCCTCACAAGCAGAACACAGATTTCAGGAACACTTCCTGTGTAATATCATTTAATATTGCTATCTCCTACAACCCTGCAGCAACTGAGGGGGATTAATGATTAATCATCCAATAATGCTGGCCGGGTGGGGATAGGATATCATTTAAAAAGACAGTTGTAAATCCTGTGCTACATCCAATGAAAGACAAGGTTTCCTGAAAAGAATTCTTCAGAAAAGAATCACCATGTGTTCAAGTCTTTATAAAGTTTATCATATGATAGAAAGTTGATTAATTTGTTTTGAATAAAAATATGTTATTCAGGAAGATATTTTAGTTTAAGAAGCTGCAGTCAGTTCTAGTTTTCCATTTTTCCATGTTTCTTGCGATCACTTGCTGGAATCTTTACAAGTTAATTAAGAAACTTAATACCGAGTCAATAATTCTTTCTTGAGTGTGATGGCTGATTTTATATGGTGATTTGACTGGCCATGGGGTGCTGGGATTAAGCAATGTTTCTGTGTGTGTCTGTGAGCATGTTTCTGGAGGAGATTGTGTTGGAATCAGGGGGCTCAAAAGCAGACTGCCCTCCCCAACGTAGTGGGCACCATCGATTCCATTGAGGTGAGGACCTGAACAGAACAAAAAGTGGAGGTAGACAGAATTTCCACCGCAGCCCTCTCACCCCCATCCCCCACTCTGCTGAATTGGGACAACTCATCACCTTGTGGACAACTCTTCTCCTGCCCTCAGATTAGGATTGAGCTCCCCTGGTACTCAGGCCTTCTGACTTTTGACCAAATTACATCACCGACTTTTCTGGGTCTCCAGCTTACAGATGGTAGGGTTTTTTCAGTCTCCATAGTCATGTGAGTTAATTCTTTATAATAAATCTCCTTTTATATCTATTGATTCTGTTTCTCTGGAGAACCCTAATACACTGAGGTCATAACCACACAATTGTAAGTGCTGGTTATGTTTATAAGTAAACCTTTTCTAGGTCACTTCTAAAAAGCATAAGTGGCTATATTAAAGAATATTGCAAATATACATCTACATGGTGTATTTTAAAGATCAGCTATCCTGGAACTTACATCCACAATGCTGGGGGCCTGAGTTGGATCCCTGGGCAGGGAACTAGGTCCCACATGAAGCAACTAAGGCCCGGTGCGGCCAAATAAATTTTTTTTTTCTTAAATGTACTATCCTAAAACTCAACAATAGAAAAGCAAATAACCCAATTAAAATTGGCAAAGGATCTGAATAAACATTCTTCCAATGAAGATATCTTCCGAGGAAGATATACAAGTGGCTGATAAACACAGGAAAAGGTGCTTAGTATGATCAGTCACCAGGGAAAAGCAAATCAAAGACACAGTGAGATATCACTTCTCATTCACCAGATTTGCTAGAATAAAACAGTCAGATAACAGCAACTGTTAGTGAGGACATGGAGAAGTTGGAATCTTCATACACTGCTAATGGAAATGTAAAACAGTATGGCTGCTTTGTAAAACAGTCTGACAGTTCCTCAAACAATTAAACACTGAGTTTCCATGTGATCCAGCAATTCTACAATTAGATATATGCCCAAGCAAAATGAAAACATATGTCCACACAGAAAGCTGTACATGAATGTCTATAGAAGCATGATTCATAGTAGCCTACAGGTGGAAACAACTCAAATGTCTATCAACTGATGAGTGGATAAATGAAATGCTGTATAACCACATAGAATATTACTCAACCATAAAGAAATTCTATATTTCTATATTCTATATATTCTATAGCATGGATGAGTCTTGAAACCATTATGTTAAGTGAAAGATGCCAGTCACAAAGGACCACATACAACATGGTGACATTTGTATGAAAGTCCGGAACACAAATATCCATAGAACAGAAAGTAGATTGCTGCTGCTAAGTCGCTTCAGTCGTATCCCACTCTGTGCGACCCCATAGACGGCAGCCTGCTAGGCTCTCCGTCCCTGGGATTCTCCAGGCAAGAACACTGGGGTGGGTTGCCATTTCCTTCTCCAATGCATGAAAGTGAAAAGTGAAAGTGAAGTTGCTCAGTTGTGTCCGACTTCTAGCGACCCCATGGACTGCAGCCTACCAGGCCCCTCCGTCCATTTTCCAGGCAAGAGTACTGGAGTGGGTTGCCATTGCCTTCTCCAGAAAGTAGATTAGTGGTTGCTTAAAGTTGGGGGATGGGGTAGGGACATAGAGAGAGGGGCGTGACGATTAAAGACTATGGGATTTGTCTTTGAGCTAATGAAAATGTTCTACAACTGTGAATATTCTGAAAAACACTGGATTGCACAGTGGTGAATTGCATGCTACAAGGACTCTATCAAAAGAAAATCAAGTGAACAAAGAATAATTCAACATCATCTATCAATAAAATACACTTTGTTGTTGTTGTTCATTCACCAAGTCGTGTCCGACTCTTTGCAACCCCGTGGACTGCAGCACGCCAGGCTCCCTTGTCCTTCACTATCTCCTGGAGTTTGCTCAAATTCATGTCCATTGAGTCAGTGATGCTATCTAACCATCTCGTCCTCTGTCACCCCCTTCTCCTTTTGCCTGCAATTTTTCCCAGCGTCAGGGTCTTTTCCAATGAGTTGGCTCTTCACATCAGGCCAAAGTATTGGAGCTTCAGCTTCAGCATTAGTCCTTTCAATGAATATTCAGAGTTGGTTTCCTTTGGGATTGACTGGTTTGATCTCTGCTGTCCAAGGGACTCTCAAGAGCCTTCTCCAGCGCCAAAAGTTGAAAGCATCAATTCTATGGCACTCAGATTTCTTCATGGTCCATCTCTCACATCCATATAAGACTACTGGAAAGATCATATAGCTTTGACAAAATGGACTTTTGTTGGCAAAGTGATGTCTCTGCTTTTTAATACACTGTCTAGATTTGTCATAGCTTTCCTTCCAAGGTGCAAGCATCTTTTAATTTCATGGCTCCAGTCACCATCGGCAGTGATTTTGGAGCCCAAGAAAAGAAAATCTGTCACTGCTTCTACTTTTTCCCTTCTATTTTCCATGAAGTGATGGGACTGGATGCCATGATCTTAGTTTTTTTAATGTTGAGCTTTGAGCCAGCTTTTTCACTCTCCTCTTTCATTCTCATATACATGCTGCTGCTGCTGCGAAATCGCTTTAATCATGTCCGACTCTGTGCGACCCCATAGATGGCAGCCCACTAGGCTCCTCTGTCCCTGGGATTCTCCAGGCAAGAACATTGGGGTGGGTTGCCATTTCCTTCTCCAATGCATGAAAGTGAAAAGTGAAAGTGAAGTCACTCAGTCATGCCGGACTCTTAGCGACCCCATGGACTGCAGCCTACCAGGCTCCTCTGCCCATGGGATTTTCCAGGCAAGAGTACTGGAGTGGGGTGCCATTGCCTTCTCCGCTCATATACATACCCACTGAAAAACAACTCCACTGTCCTAATATTTTACAATTCATTTTGCCTTGCAATACAATTTCGAGAGCCAGAAGCCTACATGGAATAAAAAGCATGGATGTCATAAATAAGATAAAAGACTCAGTGACGCACACATACAAACCTTGTTGGTCACTATTGATGAGTGCCAGGAAATCAGCTCGGAGAAGGCAATGGCAATGGTGAAGGCAATGGTGTTGCAGTTGTATTTTTCAAAGGCCTTTATCATAGGGATACATATTGGAATATTTTTGGATAAAATGATGTGATGTCTGGCATGGGGGAATAGAAAAAACAAAACATTGGCCATGAGTTGTTAATTGTTGAGATTTCTATATACTTCTGCTTATGTTTAAAACTTTCTGTAATGGCAATTTCTTTCTTTTTTCAGGAAAATATCATTGCTGCAAACAGTTTAGAAAGACGTGAAGGCCTGAAAAATTGGTAGGTATCTCTTTAGAGATGATGAAGACACATATGAAGACACGTATCAATTCCCTGAGGAGTGTGAATAAAATTTTTCCATGAAATGTGAGAATGGAAAAAAATTTTAGCAGTGTATTTTCGATACATGTGATTTGGGATATGTATTTTATTTTAAAAATATGTATTATTTATATTTAAATGGCTGCATCAGGTCTTAGTTGCAACACTCAGAATCTTCGCTGCATTATGCAGGCTTCTCTAGGTACACAGGCTTCTCTCTAGCTGCGGCTCTGTAGTTGCCTCACAAGGGCTTAGCTGCCCTTTAGCATATAGGATCTTAGTTCCCCAACCAGGAATCGAACCCGTGTCCCCTGCATTGGAAGGCTAATTCTTAACCACTGGACCACCAGGGAAGTCCTTGTATTTTATTTATTTTTTAATTTTGGCTACTCCAGGTCTTAATTGTGGCACATGGGATCTTTAGCTGTGGCATGTGAACTCTTAGTTTCGGCATGTGGGATCTATTTCCTTGACCAGGGATCAAACCTGGGCCCCCTATGTTGGGAAAGTGGAGTCATAGCCACTGGACCACCAGGGAAGTCCCTGGATATGTATTTAAGCTAAATTAATGAAAGGCAATGCCAAAGAATGCTCAAACTACCGCACAATTGCACTCATCTCACACGCTAGTAAAGTAATGCTTAAAATTCTCCAAGCCAGGCTTCAGCAATATGTGAACTGTGAATTTCCAGATGGTCAAGCTGGTTTTAGAAAAGGGAGGGGAACCAGAGATCAAATTGCCAACATCTTCTGCATCATGGAAAAAGCAAGAGAGTTCCAGAAAAACATCTATTTCTGCTTTATTGACTATGCCAAAGCCTTTGACTGTGTGGATCACAACAAACTCTGGAAAATTCTGAAAGAAATGGGCATACCAGACCACCTGACCTGCCTCTTGAGAAACCTGTATGCAGATCAGGAAGCAACAGTTAGAACTGGACATGGAATAACAGACTGGTTCCAAGTAGGAAAAGGAGTCCATCGAGGCTGTATATTGTCACCCTGCTTATTTAACTTATATGCAGAGTACATCATGAGAAATGCTGGGCTGGAGGAAGCACAAACTGGAATCAAGATTGCCGGGAGAAATATCAATAACCTCAGATATGCAGATGACACCACCCTTATGGCAGAAAGTGAAGAGGAACTCAAAAGCCTCTTGATGAAAGTGAAAGTGGAGAGTGAAAAAGTTGGCTTAAAGCTCAACATTCAGAAAACTAAGATCATGGCATCCAGTCCCATTACTTCATGGGAAATAGATGGGGAAACAGTGGAAACAGTGTCAGACTTTATTTTTTTGGGCTCCAAAATCACTGCAGATGGTGATTACAGCAATGAAATTAAATGACGCTTACGGCTTGGAAGGAAAGTTATGACCAACCTAGATAGCATATTCAAAAGCAGAGACATTACTTTGCCAACAAAGATCCGTCTAGTCAAGGCTATGGTTTTTCCAGTGGTCATGAATAGATGTGAGAGTTGGACAGTGAGGAAAGCTGAGTGCCGAAGAATTGATGCTTTTGAACTGTGGTGTTGGAGAAGACTCTTGAGAGTCCCTTGGACTGCAAGGAGATCCAACCAGTCCATCCTAAAGGAGATCAGTCCTGGGTGTTCTTTGGAAGGACTGATGCTGAAGCTGAAACTCCAATACTCTGGCCACCTGATGGGAAGAGCTGCCTTATTGGAAAAGACCCTAATGCCTGGAAAGATTGAGGGCAGGAGGAGAAGGGGACAACAGAGGATGAGATAGTTGGATGGCATCATTGACTCGATGAACATGGGTTTGGGTGGACTCTGGGAGTTGGTGATGGACAGGGAAGCCCGGCTTGCTGTGGTTCATGGGGTTGCAAAGAGTCAGACACGACTAAGCGACTGAACTGAACTGAATAAGTCATGTATTTCGAGAAGATAAATATTTCACCTTCATCGCTAAAAGCTTGCATATTCCAGTTTCATGCTCCCTTCCCATAAAAGGTCAATTGTTTTTTTTAATTTTTCAATAGGATGTTTTGGGATTGTGTAATATTTGATGTTGCTTCATGTCTAGGCATATATAATATAAGGGATTACACGTTTTCACTCAATGTATTCAAGGTCATAGCCAAGCCATTTCTCTATGCTATTATGAAGTTGTAGTAAAAATAATTTTAAAGGCTGCATACAATGTGGTGGATATACTAATGTTTATTGTAAGACATTTGATCTACCTTGTTTTTCACTATTATAAATAATTATACAAAAGCAATTTCTGTCTTAATCTTATTTTCTTACAATAGAATTCCTGAAGTAGAATTATATTATAAAGAATATAAATATTTTAAGATTCTTCATACAGGTCAAATTTTTGATAAGATTTTCTTTTTTTTTTTAACCCATTGACACTTTCACCATCAAAACATTAAAGGGTCAGTTCATCATCAACATTAAGAAGTTTTATTTTTCATTGTGGCTATTGAAATAAATTAAAAAGTATATCTCATTTCTGTTTCAACTTACCTGGCTATTAATAATATAGAACATCCCCTTTTTATTTATTTTATTCCAATTTTGTTAATTGTCTGTTGGTATCATTTACCTTTCTATCTACTGGGGAATGTAGTATTCTTCTTATTAATGTGCTTGTATTATTTATTCCATAAAGATAAATTTATTTACTTAACAATATTAATTTAGCATCCAACCACGATCTAGTCTCCGGGGATACAGTGATGAAAAAAGTGGTCATGGTTTCTGCTTTCATGGAGCTTATGTTTATGGGAGAGTTAAACATTGAACAACTTTATGTATACACCTATAATTAATTTTTGTAAGTGATACAAAGAAGAAAGAACGGATGAAGTGAGAAAGCATAATGTAAGAAAATTATTTTATTTAAAATTTTATTTATTACTAATTTTTGGCTGCACTGGATCTTATTGCTACATGCTGGGTGTCTCTAGTTGTGGTGCCCAGAATTCTTGTGGTGGTGGCTTCTCTTGATGCAGGGCACTGGCTCTAGCCAGGTGGCCTCGGGAGTTGCAGCTCACAGGCTTAGTCGCTCCATGGTATGAGGAATCTTCCCAGACCAGAGATCGAACTTGCGTCTTCTGTTCAGAAAGTGGAAGGAGAATAATTTAGGTAAGGAATTTGGACAAGTTCTCTTGGTGAGAAAATGACAATAAAGTTGAGTCCTGAAGGATCTAGAACAGTAGTCCACACATCGGGAAAAGTGTTACTGACAGAGTAAACTGTATATGCAAATGCCGTGAGACAGCAAAGTGCGTAGGGTTCTAGAGTCACTGAAAGAAGGATATTGTAGCTAGAAAACAGGAGCAATGGAGATGAAGGACATAACCCTGGATAGAGTCTTGGTCCCGTAGAACCTGTTAGGTGAATTAGAAATTTTAGACCAGTTGAAAGGCCGAACAGCAGTAATTGAAGAGCCTAGGTTTGGGGTTCAGACTGAGTTCAAATCCTAATTCTACTTCATTCTAGTTCCATTATTTTGGGCAAATTACTTCATCTCTCCAAGCTTCAGTTTCCTTATTTGTTAAACAGGACAGTAATCGCCAGGTTGTGAGGATTCATTGAGATAATATAATGAAAGGTTCTTTGCACAGTTTCTGATATATTGGCAGTTAAAGTGCATCAGGAAGTCATGAGGTGTTTTGTGTAGGATAGTGACACAATCCCATTTATCGTGTTTTTAAATGATCCCCCTGTTGCCATATGGAAAGCTCAGGGGATTAGCTAGCTGGTTATCGGAAGTGAAGGCTTGGACGAGGATGTTGACAGTGGGAGGATGCAAGAAATATTATAGAGGAGGAATTGAGAGGGGTTTGCGTTAAACTAGAATGGGGCTGGTGAGAGAAGACGCAGGAGTCGGGGATATAACTCGTAGGTCTCAGGGGTGATAAACTGCTGAGCAGATGGGAGTGACTGAGAATTACCGAGACAGGAATGCTGGATGAGGGGACAATTTGAGGGAGTTACATTTTGGACCTGTTCAGTTACAGAACCTTTCTGAGTCATCCAAATTTAAGATTTGTATGTTCGGAGTATTGGATGTATTGGTATAGAGCTCAGAAAAGAGATCTGAACTGGAGATAAAAATGTAGGAGTCACCAAGACATGGGCTTCCCTGGTGGCTCAGACAGTAATGAATCCACCTGCAATGCCAGAGAACTAGATTCGATCCCTGGGTTGGGAAGATCCCCTGGAGAAGGGCATGGCAACCCAAACTCCAGTATTCTGGCCTGGAGAATCCGGATGGACAGAGGAGCCTGGCGGGCTACAGTCCATGGGGTCACAAAGAGTGGGACACAACTGAGTGACTAAGTACGGCACAGCACAGTAGGATGTAGATATTTCAAATCATGCAAATGAATGAGGTCACCTAGGAAGAAGGAAAGCCCAATAAGAGGACAGGGCTTAGTGCCATCCCCCAAGTGATGCCTAGAGGTCAAGTAGAAGAGAAACTGCTGACGGAGGGTGAGATGGAGGAGGAGAAAGCCCCAGAGAGGATGACGTCAGGGAAGCCAAGCGAGGAGAGTTTTAAGAAGCAGAGAGGGCTCAGCTGGGCGGGAGGGCTCAGGAGTTTTCCTGGCACTCCCTTGGAGGAGCTCCCTTGGAGCTTCCCTGGAGGAGCAGAACTCATCCCCCAAGTAGGAGGGTGACTGGAACCAGGAAGTGGAGCCCACGTGTGAAGTCAGTCCTTTTGAGAAGGCCTAAGGCTGACCCCTTGTCCTCTTTATTGCCCATTCTTTCCCAGCTTGCCTATTAATGATTTATTTGCCTCACAGCAGTTTCACATTTCTCTGTAGGGATCAGCCCTTCTTTGAAAAGCTTGAGGATTTCAGACAACTGAGAAGCTCTCTGAGAAGGCCTAAAGCTGCCCTGCTCGCCCCAGCTGCCTCCATCCCCGGCCTCGGCGGCTTCAGGCATCCCGGGGGAGCCGGCGTGGAATGAGGCTGCAGGGAGGGAGCAGGTGGGCACAGCCCACACGGCCCAGCCGTGGCCAGATCTGCCCTGTGAGCTACCTGGGAATGGAATTTCAGCCTGGGGACCCCCGCTGCTCCTGCTGAGCTGCCGGATGGGCGGAGGAGGGCGTGATGTGCAGTGGAGGAGGGCATGGCAGGGCCTCCCACCAACCGTATCTTCCCCTCTCCTTTTTTCTCCCTTTCTCCTCCTCTCTCTTAAACCTATGTAATCTCTAAGCATATTTCTGTAAAGCCACTGAGGAACTAAAAATGTGAAGTAATGCTGCATGGATGGAGAAGGAGAGGAAGCTTAGTTGTGCTTAGAGGAAGCTTAGTTATGCTTAGAGGAAGCATAGTTGTGAGTGCTAAGTCGCTTTAGTCGTGTCGGACTCTGTGTGACCCTGTGGACTGCAGCCCGCCAGGCTCCTCTGTCCATGGGATTCTCCATGCAAGAATATTGGGGTGGGTTGCCGTGTCCTCCTCTAGGGGATCTTCCCAACCCAGGGATTGAACCTATGTCTCTTATGTCTCCTGCATTGGCAGGCAATATCTTTACCATTAGTGCCACCTGGAAAGCCCTCACGATAGTGAGGGTGAGAGAAAAATGTTCCATCTATTTGTAAATAGCACACATTGTAAGTAGCATAGTATTCATACTACTTATGACTTATTCATAGTATTTATGACAATGTTAAGTGAAAAAAGCAGAATATACAACTCTAACCATGTAAAAACAACACATGGGAAAACAGAAGCAGAAAATGCACAAAAAGCTATGTGCGTATATAATGGAATTTTGGGTGGTTTTATGTTCTGTATGTATTTTGCACTGTGGAGAATGTTAAAATTGACATTTCTTTAAAATAAAAAAAAAGGAAAAGCATTCCAGATTGGAAAAAAACAAGGAAACCAGCCTTGCCCGGCAGGTCTCCTTGTGACTTAGCTCTCTGAACTCCAGTGTTTCATGTGTAGACTTGTGATATTACTAGTTCACATTTATTGAACAATTACTATCTTCCACACACATTTACAAATAGAACAAAACTGAAGTCTCCCTCTAATTCTCTGGGCTTTCCTGGTGGCCCAGACAGTAAAGAATCTCTCTGCAATGCAGCAGACCCAAGTTTGATTTCTGGGTTGGGATGATCTTCTGGAGAAGGGAATGGCTACCTACTCTTGTCTTCTTGCCTGGAGAATCCCGTGGACAGAGGAGCCAGGTGGGCCACAGTCCATGGGGTCGAAAAGAGCCAGACATGACTGAATGAGTAGCACTTTGACTTTATAATTCTCTAAGGGAGATGATTCTACAGCTGAGGAAGTAAAGGGTCAGAGAAGGTAGACAGGAAGGCAGTAGAGAGACTTCAGTCTGGCTGTGTATCTCAGCCTCCCTTTTAAAAGCTGGCCAGTTGGGAAAGTTACTCTCTCAGAGGCTCAATTTCCATCTTCCAGGGTTCCTGTGAGGAGTAAGTGTGATTATGCATTTCATGTCCTTGGCACAAAATAAAGCACTCGATGAACAATTATTATTAATATTAAGCATCTTGCAAAAGGCTTAGCAAACTAGTACAGGAAAAACAGATAGTCACTCCTAGGGCTGTATGAGGGCAAAGCCAGGCTCCTCCCCTCACGAGCTATTGCCGAGATCATCCTAAGGCATCCTCTGTCCCGTCATCCAGGCCTGACAGTTTACCATCCTAACATTTTCAGCTGCGCTATTTTTTTCAGGCTTTAAAACTTTTATTTAAAGTATTTAAAAATTTGTGCATTCCAATAATTAAACCTGTTTGAACTACAACAAAAAAAGCACTCGGATTTTATAACCTGTTTTGAAATGATAAGTTGAGAGACAAAGTCACATATTGTGTGGTGCTTTTGTTTATTTTTCATGAAATGTGTCCATTGCCAAAGGCCCTGGGCTCACGGGTCAACCTCTGGTCCCTCTATGTAAGTGAGATGTGTGGGTAAGCTCATTCCAATCCCTCATGGAAAGCCCTTTTGTGTGTCAGGGGTGGGGATGGGGGCGGTGGGGGGGAGGGGAGGCGAGAGGGTGTTGGGGGGAGGGGGGCAGACCCCAGCACAAGGGAGAGGGGAAGGGCCCACAGGTGTTGATTTTGTTATTGGCTGTGACTGAGCCTGTACCAGGCATGCTGTGCTTGAATTAGCTCCACATTAGAAGTTTATAAAACCCTATCATCTTTGGTGTCCTCTTAAAAAAATTTTTTTTTTAATACTGAAGCAATACTGTATTATGTTTAAGGTTTTTGGGTCCCAGAATGTCTTTAGAAGAATTGAATATTTTCCATTGGGTAGTTTCCCTCTTCTTTAGGTCTACTTCCTGTATGTTTTTCTATTGGGCAGAAAGATTAAGTCACTGCTAAGTGAATATGGTATTTATATAAGCTTTCATTATAATGCATATTTCTTTTTTATTATTCGAATCATATATTAGACAAATACATATTGCCTTTATCTTTTCAAGATATGCAGCAAATTCATGATGAAAAAATAAAAATACATTCATTTATACTATTAAAACTTTCAGAAGGAAATATAGGAAAAAAATTTTTTATGTCTGAAGTTAGGCAAAGATTTCTAAGATATTATACCTAAAATACAACATATCATTAGAATTTTAAAAATTGTGCACCTCCAAAGATGGATATAAGAATGAAAAGAGGAGAACAATCGTGATCAGGTGTTTCATTTTCCTTCTCAGGAAGGAAAGTGGCAGGATTTACATTTCCACAAACTTTAAGCTTAGTTACTGGTCCTTCTAACAACAATGACTGATACTTAAAAAGCCTAAAAAAAAAAAAAAAAAAAAGAATGAAAAGACAAGAAACAGACTTGGAGAAAATCACATAAAGCTCCTGTGCCAGGACTATATAAAGATATCTCAAAACCCAATAATAAGAAAATGAAAAACACAATATAGGATGGATAAAAGATTTGAACAAACACTTTACAAAGAAGATCTCTGTATTGCTGGTAAACACATGGAAAGATGATAGGCATTAATAATCATTACTACTACTAAGTCACTTCAGTCGTGTCCAACTCTGTGTGACCCCACAGACAGCAGCCCGCCAGGCTCCCCCATCCCTGGGATTCTCCAGGTCAGAACACTGGAGTGGGTTGCCATTTCCTTCTCCAATGCATGAAAGTGAAAAGTTAAAGTGAAGTCACTCAGTTGTGTCTGACTCTTTGCAACCCCATGGACTACAGCCCACCAGGCTCCTCCGTCCATGGGATTCTCCAGGCAAGAGTACTGGAGTGGGGTGCCATTGCCTTCTCCAGGAAAATTCAAAATGCTAACACAATGAGATACATAGAGACAGAGAGAGGACTGATAAGACAAATAGCTGAGGAGATGGAATTTATTGGTGAATATAGACAAAGAAATCAGATTGATTATATTCTTTGCAGCCAAAGATGGAGAAAATCTATACAGTCAGCAAAAACAGGACCGAGAGTTGACTATGGCTCAGAGCATGAACTCCTTATTGCCAAATTCAGACTTAAATTGAAGAAAGTCGGGGAAACAACCACTAGACCATTGATGACCTAAATCAAATCCCTTATGATTATACAGTGGAAGTGACAAATAGATTCAAGGGATTAGATCTGATAGACAGAGTGCCTGAAGAACTATGGATGGATGGACGTTCATGACATTGTACTGGAGGCAGTGGTCAAGACCATCTCCAAGAAAAAGAACTGCAAAAAGGCAAAATGGTCATCTGACAAAGCCTTACAAATAGCTGAGAAAAGAAGAGAAGCTAGAGGCAAAGGAGAAAAGGAATGATATAACCATTTGAATGTGGAGTTCCAAAGAATAACAAGGAGAGATAAGAAAGCCTTCCTCAATGATTAATGCAAAGAAATACAGGAAAACAACGGAATGGGAAAGACTAGAGATCTCTTCAAGAAAATTAAAGATACCAAGGGAACATTGCATGCAAAGATGAGCGCAATAAAGGAGAGCAATGATATGGATTCAATCCTGAATATTCACTGGAAGGACTGATGCTGAAGCTGAAACTCCAATACTTTGGCCACCTGATGCGAAGAACTGACTCATTGGAAAAGACCCTGATGCTGGGAAAGATTGAGGGCAGGAGGACAAGGGGATGACAGAGGATGAGATAGCTGGATGGCATCACCGACACAACGGACATGAGATTGAGTAAACTCCGGGAGTTGGTAATGGACAGGGAGGCCTGGTGTGCTGCAGTCCATGGGGTCACAAAGAGTCAGACACGACTGAGTGACTGAACTGAACTGATAAAGACCATATAGGCTGTTCTCATACAAAATTATTTTCTATAAAAACTGAGAATTAAATGACACATAATAATGCACATTTCTTAATATTTTATGTGACAATTGGATATATTTGGTTCAACAACATAAAACATTTTAGAAAAGGAGAGAGAAGTGTTCGTGAAGCACTAGGTTGGCGCCGTGCCTGCAACCCCCTCTTCTGAAAACTAGTTCTTCCTACAATAAAGTTGCTAGAGTGGTCCCCGAGGGAAACCAACCCTGATATCTTGGTCGCAGCTGATTGAACCAGCTCTGTCCAACCCAGAGACAATCAGATGTAAGCTGTATTTGCGGGAGGTTAACAGCCTTTGACTGTTAACCAAGCCAGGCTTCAGCAATACGTGAACCGTGAACTTCTTGATGTTCAAGCTGGTTTTAGAAAAGGCAGAGGAACCAGAGATCAAATTGCCAACATCCGCTGGATCATGGAAAAAGCAAGAGAGTTCCAGAAAAACATCTATTTCTGCTTTATTGACTATGCCAAAGCCTTTGACTGTGTGGCTCACAATAAACTGTAGAAAATTCTTCAAGAGATGGGAATACCAGACCACCTGACCTGCCTCTTGAGAAATCTATATGCAGGTCAGGAAGCAACAATTAGAACTGGACATGGAACAACAGACTTGTTCCAAATAGGAAAAGGAGTAAGTCAAGGCTGTATATTGTCACCCTGCTTATTTAACTTCTATGCAGAGTACATCATGAGAAACGCTGGACTGGAAGAAACACAAGCTGGAATCAAGATTGCTGGGAGAAATATCAATAACCTCAGATATGCAGATGACACCACCCTTATGGCAGAAAGTGAAGAGGAACTCAAAAGCCTCTTGATGAAAGTGAAAGAGGAGAGTGAAAAAGTTGGCTTAAAGCTCAATATTCAGAAAACGAAGATCATGGCATCTGGTCCCATCACTTCATGGGAAATATGGGAAATAGATGGGGAAACAGTGGAAACAGTGTCAGACTTTATTTTTCTGGGCTCCAAAATCACTACAGATGGTGACTGCAGCCATAAAATTAAAAGACGCTTACTCCTTGGAAGGAAAGTTATGACCAACCTAGATAGCATATTCAAAAGCAGAGACATTACTTTGCCAACAAAGCTTCGTCTAGTCAAGGCTATGGTTTTTCCTGTGGTCATGTACGGATGTGAGAGTTGGACTGTGAAGAAGACTGAGTGCCAAAGAATTGATGCTTTTGAACTGTGGTGTTGGAGAAGACGCTTGAGAGTCCCTTGGACTGCAAGGAGATCCAACCAGTTCATTCTGAAGGAGATCAGCCCTGGGATTTCTTTGGAAGGAATGATGCTAAAGCTGAAACTCCAGTACTTTGGCCACCTCATGCGAAGAGTTGACTCATTGGAAAAGACTTTGATGCTGGGAGGGATTGGGGGCAGGAGGAGAAGGGGACAACAGAGGATGAGATGGCTGGATGGCATCACTGACTCGATGGATGTGAGTCTGGGTGAACTCCGGGAGTTGGTGATGGACAGGGAGGCCTGGCATGCTGCGATTCATGGGGTCGCAAAGAGTCAGACACGACTGAGAGACTGAACTGAACTGAACTGAACAGCCTTTGACAGAGTTGACTGGGAAACTCTGCCTGACCAGCAGGGTCTGTTGGATAGGGATGAACTGATGAGGAGTTCACACAAAGAAAGCTGGTCAGTCACGCTCTGCGTCAAGAGTTTTCCACATGGCCACAGAAGTCGGGGAACCCAGGATGCAGAAACAGAAATGGAGGATGCCTTATATTCTCCCAAGGGACCCTACTCCCACAGGGCCATCTGGTCACCCAAGTGCAGTTTCTCCAAGCGAACTCGAAGAGTCCCTCTCAGAAATAATTTAATCAAGTCCCTTCTACAGGTAAGAAATACCAAGGCCTAGAAGACAAAGTAGCCACATAGTTATTAGCAGTGCTCGTGGGAGGGGAGCTTAGGTTTCTTGATTTCTAAGGTGGTTCTTCCAGCTGCCTCATGAGGCCTCATGAGGTGCTACCTCGTGTTTTGATACTCCATGGTGATCATATAAGCGTGCTTTCAGTTCAGTTCAGTTGCTCAGACGAGTCTGACTCTTTGGGACCCCATGGACTGCACCACGCCAGGCTTCCCTGTCCATCACCAATGCTCAGAGCTTGCTCAAACTCATGCATGTCCATCGAGTTGGTGATGCCATCCAACCATCTTATCCTCTGTCGTCCCCTTCTCCTCCTGCCTTCAATCTTTCCAAGCATCACACAAATTAATATTACCTGGATATTTGTTCAGTATATTTCAGAATATGTTCATAATATTTGTTTCAGAATATTCAGAATATTTGTTTTCAAACATGTTCAGGATATTTTTTCCAGTGCATTTACTTAGCACCTGCTAAGTGGCTAGAACTGAGCTATTACAGAAACTGAGGGGGAAAAGAAAGTACAGGCTGTACCCTCCAGTCATTTAGAGTCTGAGGAACCATACAGATCAATCTATTTTATAATTAAGTAAAAATAATGTGAGTCTATAGAATGACAGAATAAGGGCTATTATTACAAGGGATAAAAAAGACTTAAAATTATTTTTGTTTTTTTTTTTGCCTTTTGGGAGGTTGATAGTGCTTGACTATGTGATGCATAGAAAAGGACATGAAGTCAAAGGAAAAGACTCAAAAAGAAGGATGCATGATGGACTGGGATTGACTGGTAGTGCCTGCTCTGTGGGTGCTGGGAGTGTTGTATTTTGTTGTTGTCATGTTTCTTGTGGAGGTGGATCAGTTTTACGTAAAGGTGGACGCACAACATTCCTGATGCAAGAAACAGCCTGAGCAAAGACTTAAGAATGAGTGTGTGTGTTTGAAAGGTTGTGGGAAGACTGATTTAAGGGAATCAAGAATGGGGGCAGTACAAGAATGACAAGTGGAAGTGTTTGATTTTGTGACATAGTGTGAATGAAAGCTCCATAACTCCTCAGGGGTCAGGTGTGTCGGGGGGTGAAGTAGGGGTGGGGAGTGGGCTGGGGTGGGGTGAGTGAGACCCGTCTGCCCCTTACCCTTCCCTATGTCCGTAGCACAACACTGGTTTACCTGTTTTACATGTTGGGACTTCGTGTAAAAAAGTTTTTGCCTTTGAAGAACTGTTCCTCATTTTAATAAAAACAAGTTTAAAAATCACTGGTATAAGCAAGGAGCGTCTCGGAAAGTTTTGCTCCGTGAACTTGATGCTTTAGGAAGACTCACGGAGTACTAGTTTGTAGACTGGATCTCAGAGGACTAGGAGGGCTCTGTTGCAATTTTCAAGTGTGAGGAGACATAGCTCTGATTTAGGATTAGGGAGGCTGAACCAGGGCAGCAGGTAAGTAATAAGAACCATTTCAGAGGCAGAGTCAGGGAAGGAGAGGCAGTCTCCAGCCAAGAAAGAAAGAAAATGAAATTTTGTAAATCTCACTAACTTGGGCTGAAAGTAATTTACCTTGGAGACTATAAATTTTGTAAGAGTAGGGATTATGACTGTCTAGTTTCCTTAGGAAGTTACCTGGGACATAGTAGGTATTCAATAAATATTTATGCCCTAAAAAAAAAAGGTGGTATATAACTATTAGGATGATTTTTGCTGCAAATAAGAGAAATTTTGACTTCAAACTGGCTTAAAGAATAAGGATATTTATTAGATCAGAGACAGAGTAAGTTCAAGGCTCAGCACAATCAACAGCTAAGTGATGTCACTAATGACCCAGGTTCTCTCCCTCTTTTCACTCAATACCCCTGGCATTGGCTTCATCTTAAGGTGCTACTACTCAGGTTACAGGATGGCTGCCTGCTGTGATCAAGGCACAGGCTTCCTGTTGAAGGACAGCAGAAGGGAAAGAGAAACCTTTCCCCTAAATATAGACTAAACATCCTGAGTTCCTGTCCCCATTCTCATCAGCTGGAAGAATGCCTTATACTCATTGGCTTTGAGCTCCATCCCAGTCTAACCTTGAGGCTGGGGCGAGGATCATTTCCTCTGAGTGTTGGGGAAGGGAAGATTAGATACGTGAGCAAAGTTGGAGTTTGCTAAAAGAACACAAGAGGGAAAAGGTGCTGAGTTGAGTACACTTGAAATTCAATGTGTGGTTTGAGGACTAGCAGCCGCAACATCACCTAGGACCTGTTAAAAATATAAAAGCTTAGGGCTCACCTCAGGTTTCAGGTGGCGCTGGTGGTAAAGAACCTGTCTGCCAGGGCAGGAGACCTAAGAGATGTGGGTTTGATCCCTGGATTGGGAAGATTCCCTGGTGGAGGGCATGGCAGCCCAGTATTCTTGCCTGGAGAATCCCATGGACAGAGGAGCCTGGAGGGCTACATACAGTCCATAGAATTGCAAAGAGTTAGACATGACTGAAGCGACTTAGCATGCAAAGGTCCCTAAACTAGTGTGTGCATTTTAGCAAGATTCCCCAGGTGATTCATATACATGTAAGTAACATTTGAGAAGCATTGCCCTACACCGTGTATTTTCTTTCTAGGACTTTTGCCTGGCATGTAAAATAGATGAACATCTACGTCTTCTTCAAGACCAGGTGTAAAGAATTACCTTCGGTGCTGTCACTCCTGAGCTTCCCTGGCATTTTGTTCCTACCTCTATCATATCTCTTCATCTCATTGTTTTATAGTTAGTTGTTTAAATTATCTTAGAATTTGTGTTTCCATTGCGCAGGGCATGGGTTTGATCCCTAGTCGGAGAACTAAAATCCTTCAAGCTGCACATCATGGTCATAAATAATACATAAATAAACGATACTCAAGGCAATGGCAACCCACTCCAGTACTCTTGCCTGGAAAACCCCATGGACGGAGGAACCTGGTAGGCTGCAGTCCATGGTGTCTCGAAGAGTTGGACACGACTGAGCGATTTCACTTTCACTTTTCATTTTCATGCATTGGAGAAGGAAATGGCAGCCCACTCCAGTGTCCTTGCCTGGAGAATCCCAGGGACGGGGGAGCCTGGTGGGCTGCCATCTATGGGGTTGCGCAGAATCAGACACGACTGAAGCGACTTAGCGGCAGCAGCAGTGAGTTTCCATCCATTCATTCATTTATTCAACAGATTTTATTGAATTCCTATAATCCCTGGAGGCACAACAATGAACAAATTGCCCTTCTCCATGAAGCTTAAGTTCTAGCTAGAGGAGAGATGTATTTTAAAATATATGCTTTGTTATATGTATTTGTGGAATGGATTAATTAATCCAACAAATATTTATTGAACACTACTGTATGTGGTGATAGACAGGGAGGCCTGGCATGCTGTGATTCATCAGGTCACAAAGAGTCAGACATGATTGAGCGACTGAACTGAACTGAACTGAACTGTGTGTTAGGCACTGCTGTAGGCACTGGTAGGACATGAGTGAATAAAAACAGGTACAAATCCATATATTTAGTGCTTTTTATCTTCTAGTAGGAGTCACAGAGAGACTGATCCATGGTAAATAGGTAAATAATTAGTATTTTTTTAAAAAAGATAATGCTGTTTAAGTGTTGCACTCAATATGTCAGCAAATTTGGAAAACTCAGCAGTGGCCACAGGACTGGAAAAGGTCAGTTTTCTCCAATCCCAAAGAAGGGCAATGCCAAAGAATGTGCAAACTATCATACAATTGTGTTCATTTCCCCTGTTAGAAAGGTTATGCTCAAAATCCTTCAAGTTAGCTTCAGCAGTATGTGAACTGAGAACTTCCAGATGTGCAAGCTGGGTTTTAAAAAGGCAGAGAAATCAGAGATCAAATTGCCAACATCCATTGGATCATCAAAAAACCAAGGAAATTCCAGAAAAAAAATCTACTTCTGCTTCACTGACTATGCTGAAGACTTTCTGTGGATCACAAAAAACTGTGGAAAATTCTTAAAGAGATGGGAATACCAGACCACCTTACCTGTCTCCTGAGAAACCTGTATGCAGATCAAGAAGCAACGGTTAGAACCAGACATGAAATAACTGGTTCAAAATTGGAAAAGGAGTATGATAATGTTACATATTGTCACCTGGCTTATTTAAATTCTATGCAGAGTACATCATGCGAAATGCCAGGGAGGATGAATCACAAGCTGGAATCAAGATTTCTGGGGGAAATACCAACAACCTCAGAAAAGCAGATGATACTCTAATGGCAGAAAGTGAAGAGGAAATAAAGAGCCTCTTGATAAGGGTAAAAGAAGAGAGTGAAAAAATTGGCTTAAAACTCAGCATTCAAAAAACTAAGATCATAGCATCCAGTCCCATACCCATCAAGGCAAATAGATGGGGAAACAATGGAAACAGTGACAGATTTTATTTTCTTAGGCTTCAAAATCACTGCTGATGGTGACTGCAGCCATGAAATTAAAAGATGCTTGCTTCTTGGGGGAAGTGCTATGACAAACCTAGATATTGTATTAAAAAGCAGAGACATTACTTTGCCAACAAAGGTCCATGTAGACAAAGCTATGGTTTTTCCGGTAATCATGTACAGATGTGAGAGCTGGACCATAAAGAAGGCCAAGTGCTGAAGAATTGATTCTTTCAAATTATGGTGCTAGGGAAGATGCTTGAGAGTCCCTTGGATTGCAAGAAGATCAAACCAGTCAATCCTAAAGGAAATCAACCCTGAATATTCATTGGAGGGACTGATGCTGAAGCTGAAGCTCCAATATTTTGGCCACCTGATGTGAAGAGCTGACTCATTTGAAAAGATTCTGATGCTGGGAAAGATTGAAGGGAAAAGGAGAAGTGGGTGGCAGAGGAGGAGATGGTTAGATAGCATCACCAACTCAGTGGACATGAGTTTGAGTAAACTCTGAGAGATAAGGACAGAGGAGGATAGATGAGCCTGGCGTGCTGCAGTCCCTGGGGTCACAAAGGATTGGACACGACTTATCGGCCGAACAACAACAACCGGCCGAACAACAACAACAACCAATTGGAAAGTGATAAGTCCTATGAAACATGTGGAGCAAGTGAGGGCATAAATCAAAACTGCGGGGCCTTGGTGTGGCAATTTTAAATGGAGTAGTCAAGATGGGCCTCATTGAGGAGGTGGCAGTTTATGTTCTAGCGGGAAGAGTGGAGTATTCTGACGTGTGACTGAAGGAATGATGGTACCACAGGGAGAAGTAAGGACATCGCAACTGTGGGTCTTGTTGAAGGGAGGAGGCAAGATAGGCAAGATTGAGTTATTCTGGACTTGTTGAGGTAGAACTCTTGGTGAGATATTAAAAGGGAAATATCCTATAGACAATGAAAAATGTGGGCCTGGAGTATGCTGGTAAGATCAGGGTGGATATTTTAGATTCAGGCGTCATTAGTATGGTGGCTCAGATGGTAAAGCATCTGCCTACAATGCGGGATACCCGGGTTCGATCCTTGTGTTGGGAATATCCTCTGGAGAAGGAAATGGAAACCCACTCTAGTACTCTTGCCTGGAAAATCTCATGGATGGAGGAGCGTGGGGGTCACGAAGAGTCGGACACAACTGAGCGACTTCACTTTCACTTTTCACTTTCATGCATTGAAGAAGGAAATGGCAACCCACTCCAGTGTTTTTACCTGGAGAATCCCAGGGATGGGGGAGCCTGGAGGGCTGCCGTCTATGGGGTCGCACAGAGTCAGATACGACTAAATCGACTTAGCAGCAGCAGCAGCAGCAGCAGTATGGTGGCTCAGACGGTAAAGCATCTGCCTACAATGCGGGAGACCTAGGTTCAATCCCTGGGTTGGGAAGATCCTCTGGAGAAGGAAATGGCAACCCATTGTAGGACTCTTGCCTGGAAAACCTCATGGACAGAGGAGCCTGGTAGGCTACAGTACATGGGTCACAAAGAGTCAGACACGACTGAGCGACTTCATTTAGTATCGTGTCCAGATCTAAAAGTGAGAGCCACACTTTACAACTGGTTCACCCAGGTAAGACGCCAGATGGGAAAGAAACTCACGGCTGAACCTTGGTGAAGGCCCGGATTAAAGGAAGAAGACATTTTTCCTTTGCCCAGAAACATCACTGAGTCCTTCACTGAGGTCAGTGGTGAAACAAAGAAACTGTTTCATATTATCCTTCCTCTGTACTGATTATAGATAAAAGAATGTACATGGAAAGGGAAATATAGGAATTATGGGATGTAGAGCTTTAATACGTCTCTGAAAGGCTGTGATAAGCAGAAAATCATAACCTTCTGTATCTAGACAAGTTCAGTCCAACTGGCCAGGAAGAAACTGTCTGTCCTGTGACCTCTGCCTTGCCCTTGCAGCTTCTCCATAGCAGAGGCCTGGGGTTAGCACACAATCTTCAGGCCACTGAGCCAAGTCCAGGGACCTCGAGTTCAGCCCAGGCTTTGGAACTGACCTCTCCTTGGTGGTAGGCTCAGGGACGTGAACAGGAAAGAAACTCAAATCTTGGTTGTTATTTTCTTTGGACCCATGAAGGGTGCTCGTTCTTTCTTCCTTCCCAGCGCCTTCCTCTCTTGGCTGAGCTTTGCCTCTCTGCTCTACACTGGTTCTCCAGAGCCAGTTCTGCCTTTATTTCATTAACACTCTCATATTCTCAGAGAGCTGTGGTAAGAAAATCATACTAAAGTGTGAATTCCCAATATTACTAGTTAATAGAACATAAGCCATTACTAGGGCTCCCCAGGTGGAGCTAGTGGTAAAGAACGCATCTGCCAACGCAGGAGACAAAAGAGACATGGGTTAGATCCCTGTGGGAAGATCCCCTGGAGAAGGAAATGGCAACCCACTCCAATATTCTTGCCTGGAGAATCCCCTGGACAGAGGATCGTGGTGGGCTACTGTCCATAGGGTTGCAAACGGTTGGACATGACTGAAGGAACTTAGCACAGCACATGGCCTTTACTAGAACTCCCTTGTTCATTGAGTGGACAAATATGTATGAACTATTATGTGACAAGTGTTGTGCTAGGTCCTGGAAATACAGTAGTGGATAAGTGACAGTTTCTGGTGTTCATGAAGTACCTAGCCCAGTTGGGAAACAATTAAGAGAGTCAAATGGTTAAAGCTGACATAGTAAGAAAGTGCTGCTGCTGCTGCTGAGTCGCTTCAGTCGTGTCCAACTCTGTGCGACCCCACAGATGGCAGCCCACTAGGCTCCCCTGTCCCTGGGATTCTCCAGGCAAGAACACTGGAGTAGGTTGCCATTTCCTTCTCCAGTGCATGAAAGTGAAAAGTGAAAGTGAAGTCGCTCAGTCTTGTGTCCGACTCCCAGCGACCCCATGGACTGTGGCCCACCAGGCTCCTTCGTCCATGGGATTTTCCAGGCAAGAGTGCTGGAGTGGGGTGCCATTGCCTTCTCTGAAGAAAATGCTAAGGTAGGGATAAATTGGGCTTCCTTAGGGTCCAGGGGTTAAGAACCCACCTGCCAAAGCAGGGGACATACACTGGATCCCTAGTCTGGTAAGATCCCACTTGCCCTGGAACAATGAAGCCTGTGTGCCACACTTACTGAGCCTGAATGCCCTAGAGCCCAGACTCCGGCTGCAACAAGAGAAGCCCCCACAAAGAGAAGCCAGAGCAGTGCAACAAAGAGTAGCCCCGACTCGCCACAACTAGAGAAAGCCTACAAGCAGCACTGTAGACCCAGTGCAGCCAAAAAACTAATCAGATCAGATCAGTCACTCAGTCGTGTCCGACTCTTTGCAACCCCATGAATCGCAGCATGCCAGGCCTCCCTGTCCATCACCAACTCCCAGAGTTCACTCAGACTCATGTCCATCGAGTCAGTGATGCCATCCAGACATCTCATCCTCTGTCATCCCCTTCTCCTCTTGCCCCCAATCCCTCCCAGCATCAGAGTCTTTTCCGATGAGTCAACTCTTCGCATGAGGTGGCCAAAGTACTGGACTTTCAGCTTTAGCATCATTCCTTCCAAAGAAATCCCAGGGCTGACCTCCTTCAGAATGGACTGGTTGGATCTCCTTGCAGTCCAGAGGACTCTCAAGAGTCTTCTCCAACACCACAGTTCAAAAGTATCAATTCTTCGGCACTCAGCCTTCTTCACAGTCCAACTCTCACATCTATACATGACCACAGGAAAAACCATAGCCTTGACTAGACGGACCTTTGTTGGCAAAGTAATGTCTCTGCTTTTGAATGTGCTATCTAGGTTGGTCATAACTTTCCTTCCAAGGAGTAAGCGTCTTTTAATTTCATGGCTGCAGTCACCATCTGTAGTGATTTTGGAGCCCAAAAAAATAAAGTCTGACACTGTTCCCACTGTTTCCCCATCTATTTCCCGTGAAGTAATGGGACTGGATGCCATGATCTTAGTTTTCTGAATGTTGAGCTTTAAGCCAACTTTTTCACTCTCCTCTTTCACTTTCATCAAGAGGCTTTTGAGTTCCTCTTCACTTTCTGCCATAAGGGTGGTGTCATCTGCATATCTGAGGTTATTGATATTTCTCCCGGCAATCTTGATTCCAGCTTGTGTTTCTTCCAGTCCAGTGTTTCTCATGATGTACTCTGCATAGAAGTTAAATAAGCAGGGTGACAATATACAGCCTTGACTTACTCCTTTTCCTGTTTGGAACCAGTCTGTTGTTCCATGTCCAGTTCTAACTGTTGCTTCCTGATCTGCATACAGATTTCTCAAGAGGCAGATCAAGTGGTCTGGTATTCCCATCTCTTGAAGAATTTTCCACAGTTTATTGTGATCCACACAGTCAAAGGCTTTGGCATAGTCAATAAAGCAGAAATAGATGTTTTTCTGGAACTCTCTTGCTTTTTCCCATGATCCAGTGGATGTTGGCAATTTGATCTCTGGTTCCTCTGCCTTTTCTAAAACCAGCTTGAACATCAGGAAGTTCACGGTAAATACATAAATTAAATAATGATAATAATCATAAATAAAGTAGGGACAAATTTAAGTTTCATGCTGTTCATGGGGTTCTCAAGGCAAGAATACTGAAGTGGTTTGCCATAACCTTCTCCAGTGAACCACGTTTTGTCAGAACTCTCCACCATGACCCATCCATCTTGGGTGGCCCTACATGGCATGGCTCATAGTTTCATTGAGTTAGACAAGGCTGTGGTCCATGTGATCAGTTTGGTTAGTTTTCTGTGATTGTGTTCTGTTAAGGATAAGAGGCTTATGGAAGCTTCCTGATGAGAGAGACTGACTGAGGGGGAAACTGGGTTTTGTTCTGATGGGCAGGGCCATGCTCAGTAAATCTTTAATCCAATTTTCTGTTGATGGGTGGGGCTGTGTTCCCTCCCTGTTGTTTGACTTGAGGCCAAACTATGGTGGAGGTAATGAAGATAATGGCAACCTCCTTCAAAAGGTCCCATGCAGGCACTGCTACACTCAGCGCCCCCGATCCTGCAGCAGGCCACCACCGACCCACACTTCTGCCGGGGACTCCAATACTTTGGCCACTTGATGCGAAGAACTGGCTCATTGGAAAAGACCCTGATGCTGGGATAGATTGAAGGTGGGAGGAGAAGGGGATGACAGCGGATGAGATGGTTGGATGGCATCACCGACTCGATGGACATGAGTTTGAGTCAGCTCCAGGCATTGGTGATGGACAGGGAAACCTGGCATGCTGCAGTCCATGGGGTCGCAAAGAGTCAGACACACCTGAGCTACTGAACTGAACTGAAATTTAAGTTTAGTCTTTGAGGGGGAAGGTTAGAAAGTGGGAGGGGGTGTTCTAAACAAAGGGGATGATGTGTTCAAGCTCTGGAAGCAAGACTGAGGGACCAAGAAAAGGCGAATGTGGCGATGAGAGGCAGTGGTGAGAGACGAGGCTGAGCAGTCAGCAATAGCCAGACCACAGGGCATAGAGAACACTGTTGAGTAGCCCAGATTTCATTATGAGGGCACGAGGAACCAGCTAATGGTTTTAAGCTGGGGATTGTCCTAAGCAGATTTGCATCTTAGAAAGATCCCATTAGTTGCGGTGTGGAGAACAGACTGAAGGCGCAGAGATAAGTCAGGAGGGAACTGCAGTTGCCCTGGCAGGAACTGCCAGAGACCTGAACTATGGCACGGTCAGAGGAATGAAGATGAAGGGACAGAGCCAAGAGCTCTGTAGGAGGATCTTGTGATTGACTGAATGGGGTCAGAGAAGGAGAAAGAGGAGCCAAGGATGATTCCTAAGTTTCTGACTGGGATGGAAATACTCCTTAATGGCAGAATTGCAAGGCATCCGTGACGCGGGTCTGTAAGCATAGTTATTTTTTGGGTGGTGTGCGTGCTTGTCACACTTAAAATCACATTATGCAAACAGCTGCCTATCCCAAATATTTACCTTTAAGGATGGCTCTGGCACTCATTTTTACTTACTGGCATAGGGAGGCTTTTTGTCGTGCTAGGATAGGAGTGTCTGTGGGCTGAGTGCTTTCAAAGTGTAGTGAAGGACTACAAAGGGTATTTCCTAGAATTAGTCAGGTTATTGGCAATTTTCACCTAAATGATATCTTGAATCCAATCCCTACCCCGTCTCTCACATTATGAAGTTTCATCTTTATGCAACCTCTTTCCCCTTTGGAGCCCATTCTTCCCATCTCCTGTTTATAGTGGAGGCTGTTGACAGCTGAAAGTCTTTTAATAGCATGACATATTGAATTGAATCAGCTTTCTTTTACTACTGGCTTTTACTACTGTTTATATCTGAGCACTGTGTACACACACACACAAATGGCTTTATTTTTAAAAAATACGCATGATTTACAAAATCTTTAGCAAAATTCCAGGCAACCCAAATAGCAACCCAGGCTGTGTAACTGTCGCAAGGGCTGTAGCACAGATATTCAGATGTTCTACATTTCAAGGAATCTACCTAGAAATCATTATCCTTAAATATGTATTCTAAATTCTTATTATGATTTGTAATGCAACAAAGCGTGGTTAATGTGGTAGACAAAGAATATTAAGACCATAAATGAGAATATCTGACAAAGCAATGAGATTTAAAAAGAAAATAAGTGCACTTGGTCTGCCTTAAATGCATTTTAAAAGACTCTTTCAGGAAAGTTCCTGTAAGTGAATTAAGTCTCTGTTTCTCCTGGGGCTGCCAGGGATTTTTTGGCCAGTACAACAGCTGCACCGCGCGGTGCTGAGCTGAAAAGGCTCAGCACGGAGCTGCGGTTGCAGCTCCAGCCCTGGCAGACTAGCCTGTGGAGACTCCTGTGTGTGTGTGTGTGTGTGTGTGTGTGTGTGTGTGTCTGCGCTCAGTTGTGTCCTACTCTTTGTGACCCCATGGACTGCAGCCTGCCAGGCTCCTCTGTCCATGGAATTTTCCAGGCAAGAATACTAGAGCAGGTTACCGTTTCCTCCTCCAGGGGATCTTCCCAACCCAGGGATCGAACCCACATCTCCTACGTCTCCTGAGTTGGCAGGCGGACTCTTTCCCACCGTGCCACCTGGGAAGCCCGCAGAGGCTCCTGGCTGGTGCCTTGAAGAACTGTTAGGAACTCAGATTTTTCGCTTGTGCAACAGTGTAGAAGCTGTCAGTCATCCCTGTAAACTGAATAAAAGGCACTTGCCAGTGGGACAGTGTGGCCATCTTTCAAGTTAAGCCTCTCAGTGTCTGGCATTGATAACCATGCTCAAGGCTAAGACAATAAAATGCGATCATTCTTCAATTCAAGGACAAACACAATGCCTGGATGAGTGGTGTTTGGAAGATGTATCTTTACCAAAGTAATGGTTTATCTGTACATCTATGCTTTTAGATAATGGATCGTTGTGAACCCTGGCCTAAACTCCTAAAGGGTTTCATGTCTCTGAAATGAGAAAAAGACTAGTTTTATAGGTGTTTGTTTTTTCTTCTTCAAGGGATTCTAGTTGCTGAATTATGTGTTGCACCAAGGCCTTTGGAGGAAGAGGGTAGGTTGGCGACTTAGAAAGGTCTAGTGAAAACTTCTATTTATGTGACCCTGGTGGCTGATGGGAGTGATTGGGGCACCTAAACTATTTTTCTTAAAGGCTAATTGCTTGAGAATAACAGAGTAAGCTGACTGACACACAGGCTCTGGTTGGTTGGTTGGGAAGATTCTATCATTACTTGCTGTCTCATAGACAAAGTAGATAGAAAAGCAAATAAATGGCTCTATATTCATTCATTTATCCCCCATAGATTGTAACTGAAGACTGCTGTGACAATTTGCCTACCCAATTCTGCCTGCCTGTCTTGGGCCCCAGAGGAGCTAAATGAAAAAGGAAGGGAGGTTCTGGTCTGGGGGTGTGAGCAGAGGAACTTCGCCTCCGCCAGTGCAGAGACGATGATGAGGGAAAAAAAGAGCCGAGGGAAAAATCAGTATGAATCAATCAGGCTGGCTTCCCTGGTTTTTTTTGTCAGGCCCACTTGGCCCATTTGGAGAACGGGAAGTGGGAGCCACAACCTCTGGGTTCTTTGCGCAACCACAGACTAGCTGGGAGACTTGGCACAAACTGATTTCTTTAAGCCGCTATTTCCTCACTGGGAAGATGAAAGTGTTGGGCAAGGTAGTGTCAGTTTCTGGATCCTTCTGAACTCATTGCTTTGCTCATAACCTTTCCTGACTGTGCTAGGGAAGGCGGGCTTCCTCACAGCCACATACTGCTGGCTGAAAGAAAAGAAAGTGAAAGTGAGGTCGCTCAGCCGTGTCCGACTCTTTGCGACCCCATGGACTGTAGCCCACCACGCTCCTCTGTCCATGGGATTCTCCAGGCAAGAATACTGGAGTGGGTTGCCATTTCCTTCTCCAGGGGATCTTCCCGACCCAGAGAGTAAGTAGAAATCAGTAGCTGTGTGCCTGCGTTCCCCATAGACTTGCGAATGCAGATCATCTAAGTCAGGGGCTCTTTAAGATGAGATCTGGGACACGCAACATTGGCGGCACCTGGGAACCTGTTAGAAATGGCTGCTCTGGGGACCCCCTACCCCTCTGGCCAGACTCCCAGAGATTGTGAGAGTGGGGTCTGGCAACCTGTGTTTTAATACGCCCTTCAGGTGATTCTGACGCATGCTCATGTTTGAATGAAGCGTAATATATACACTGAGTGTAAAAAGCACACAACCGTTGTTTCTGTTATGTTCTGCTGGTCCTGGCATAGCCAATAGTTTGATATTTTTATCTTTGAAAACAAGCCCAAGGGCCCTAGTGATAAGATGAGATCTGAAATGAGCTGAGTCAACTCTGTATGTCAAAACGTTGTCACATTTAAACATTTCAAGTGGTTTTTTTTTTTTTTTGACAATTACAGAGTCGTTTAAAATATAGCCCCATGCCTGCACAAAGAGAACTCTGGGAAATGTAGTTTATTTATTTATTACCGGATTGCTTTGTAAAAGGAGCTGGGGGAAGTTTGGAAACTGTCTCCCTGGAGAGGTATGAAGTTTTCCAGGGCACCCCAGACTTGGTGAAAGAGGCCATTTCTGCTGTCATTGGCAGCAGCCCTCGGGTAAAAGCCCACTGCATTTTATCTTTGCGTGTTTGTTTGTTCTGCTTGTTAAACACTGGCTTTCATACCATCCTGTTCTGTAATTCAAAACTGACTTTATAATTAGGTCTGAAAAGGAATGGTTCCCAGGCAATTCCTCTATGAAACTGGTAAAGACAGTTGCGTTCACTTTGGCTGGTTTCAGTGTAATTTGTCTGAGGGGGCTGCAGGGCTGCTCTGTTTGAAGTTATATTGGGCTGGCCTCTCTGTATTTGCAGCGGGTGTGGGGAGGGGAGGGTGAGGACCAAGTCCTGCTCTTGGGAATCTTCTGTGGACGAGCAGAAGATGTTGGTAGACTTTTCTCTTTCATCTTTGGACAGTAAACTCTGAACTGGTTCATGCGTTTAAGCCCACCTGGCTCATGTTTAGTTGTTTGGCCCCGAGGAAAAGGTTTAACCAGCTAAATTACAGGGGCCATAGGGGACTGCTTGGAGAGCAGGCTGAAAACGATTATTGGTGTGCTAATTCAAAGTTTTTCTTTCTGAGTTCCATCTCGAGGAGACCTGAGACTTTCTAGTTAATTTGCATACTTGAAAGTTGGAGTTCCAGCCTGACTTCTCAATAGAGATGATTATGACTACATTTGTGAAACCTCTTTGCTTCAGCGTCTGGGTGTGGGACCATTAGGAGGCCTAAAAAGAGGAAAGCAGGTCCAACCTGGCAGGACCTTGGATCCCCACCACTGGCTTCCACTAGAGCAAATCCACTTTATTTGTTTTGGTTGTTTACACTTCCAGTTAGGATTTCCTTTGGAGAAAATGTTTCACGGCTTTAAGTTTGAAAACTACTGGTTTAGACTAGAAATATCCAGCCCAACCCTTGCCCTCTAAATCAAATTAGTCCACCTGTTAGCCTGAAGACCAAGTCTCAAACTCTGGAGGCACTGGGGACCACCCTTTGCCATCCCTGGTACACTCGACTTGCCTTTGCCCACAAGCTCAGACTTCAAACCCGCCTCTGCTTCCAGATTCAGCCATTGTTCTGCTCCTCCCCCAGCATGTGGAGTCTCGATTCTCTTGCCCTCTTAGAGTCTACATTGCCCCATGTCCTCTGGTCTCCTACTGTCTGGCATCTAGCCGGGGAGGGCTCTTGAGCCATAACATCCCTGTAACTTCTTGGCTTTGTGGCTTGTCCAGACCTACATAATATGGTGTTCTTCTTAGTGCCTTTGTCCAGAATGGAGTCACCCCAGCTCACTGCTGCTTGCCTGAATTCATCTCTAGAACTACATTTTTATTTTTCTGCCATACTGTGCAGCTTGGGGAACCTAAGTTCCCTGACTAGGGATGGAACCTAGGCCCACAGCAGTGAAAGTGCCAAGTCCTAACCACTGGACAGCCAGAGAATTCCCTGTGACTACATTTTGAGAAAATGTAGGTTGATTGCCAGCCTTCTACCAGAATTGAGTCATTGAGTCCTTCGAATGTTTTAGTCTCATCACTTTTGTGATTGTTCCATTTAAAATAAAGAAACAGCAGCCACTCGTTTGTTACTGCCCACCATGCGGACAGTACAGCGAAACAGAACAGCAGGAAGCACTGCTTCCATGAAGAAAACCTCACTTTCATCACCTCGACCTGGATACCATTAGGACGGTTCCTCTGTGCCACTGACAGATTGATGAAGAAACTAGAAGTCTGAGTTTACCATTCACAGCAAAACGTCAGGCTTTGAAATCAGGAGGACTAGAATTCTTATTCTGCCTCCTTTGCTTCCTAGCTGATGACCCAGAACATTCCTCCGTGTTGTGGCAATCCGAGTGTGGGTTGCAAAAGAATTTCCAGGTACAGAGTATTGCAGAAAGGAATGAGTTTATTATGAACAAAGAGCAGAGATAATGTGGGCGCTGTGAGCACAGCGGGCCAACCTCCTGACAGACCAGGGAGAGTCGACAGAAGCTGTTAGAAAAGCAGGCTGCTCAAAGGAGAGCCAACCTCTTTTGCAGGTTAGCAGCCAATTTTTACAGCCTCAAGACAAAGGACATGCCTGCTGGAAGGGAGGCATTAGGTGACTGGTTAGGGTGGGTAGTTTTCCTCATTTGAGGTCCAGAAGCTGGCCAGTAAGGATCGGGGGGCTTTTGGCAACAGTTACAATGGGGCTCAGTCAGTTCCTAAGGTGACCTTGGTTCTGGGCTCCACTTCTATGACCTTGATGCAGGGCCTCGCACCTGTAACCTTGGGATGGGAATCCACACTCCTGAGTCTCTGATTGCTCATCTGTAACCCATCAGTGATAATACCCATCTCATAGGATCCTTGTAAAACTTGAACGGCAATGTGAGTGTAAATGTGTGCATGCACGTTTCCTAATATCACTTAGCATATGCAAACATTAAAAAAACACATTTTTCTTCTGTCTTCCCTCAGCACCTTCCGTAGCACATAGTAGGTGCTCAAAAGTGCTAGAACCACTGCCGTAGAGGCCTTCAGTTAGGTCTGGAGAATGGTGTTCTGTTTTTCCCACTCTCTGTCCATATGCCAGTTGGGTTCGGTTTCCCACTACGGTGATCCGTGGGTTCATTGGAGCTTTGCTTTGTCTTGTGTGCACAGCATTTTCCTTTTGATAGCCTCAGCTCTGCAGAATGGCTAATAATTATTTTTTATTTCAAGTACAGTTGCTAGTTATGATAACTACTTTCTCTTTTTTTTAAAAAAAATCACTCATTTGTTTGGCTGTGTCGGGTCTTAGTGCGGTATGAAGGATCATGCAGGATCTTTGTAGCATAATGTGCAGTTGTTTTGTTGTGATGCGTGGATTCTCCAGTTGTGGTACATGGGCTCAAGAGCACTCAGGCTCAGTAGCTGTGGCACGTGGGCTTATTTGCTTCTGAGCATGGGCTTCCCTGGTAGCTCAGCTGGTAAGGAATCCGCCTGCAATTCAGGAGACCTGGGTTCGATCCCTGAGTTGGGAAGATCCCCTGGAGAAGGGCATAGCAACCCACTCTGGGATTCTTGCCTGGAGAATCCCCATGAACAGAGGAGCCTGGTGGGCTGCAGTTCATGGAGTCACAAAAAGTTGGACACTACTGAGTGACTAAGCACAGCACACATATGGGATCTTAGTTCCCTGACCAGAGATGAACCCGCCTCCCTGCATTGGAAGGCAGACTTAACCCCTGGACCCACCAGGGAAGTCCCCCTCAATAACTACTTTCTTAAAACACTTTTTTTTGGTCATCTCATTGCTTTTCCATTAAAGTCCAAAATTTAACGTGGCTTATTGTACCTGCACCGTCCCATCCTGCCTCCTCTCAGTTTCAGCTTGCTCTCTGTCTTCTGTCATGTTCTCCAGCTGGGCAGTGTCCCCTCTAGCCCCTGGGCCTCTGTACATGCCACCTCTCCGCTTAGAGTGCCTTCCTGTGCCTGCTTCTTTCGCCTCTGTCCCCCACCACCTTGCCCCAGTCATTTGCTCAGATCCATTTCCACCTGTTTTCTGCTTGATATAGTAGGGACCAACCCAGGCGAACTCCATTTTCCACACTTCCTTTCCAATTGACTTCTAGTTCTATTTGGCCAATGGAAAGCCCTGGCAGGAAATTAAGAAGGCAAGGGGAAGGTGGAAACTCAGGTAACTGCCTCCACCGCCCCCAACTTGCAAAGCATCTCCTAGCAGTACCTGTATCACCTTCTGGCTTTAGCATCTGCACATGGCTCCTTCCTTTGTGTTCCCAGCTCTCACTACTAGCTCTGGTTCCTGGGCTCTATACTAGGTCACCCCAAGCCCGGGGTGGCTACAGCTTACTGCTGTTAATGATCTCTGAAAATATCCCTGTCCTGTTCGCTCTTCACATCCTAGTAACTCATAACTCAACTCCTAAATTAAATCCCCTCTAGTGAACTGCCTGGTATGAGTTCTTTTTTCAAAAAATTTTTACTGGTGTATAGTTGATTCACATGTTACATTATATTAGTTTCAGGTGTGCAGCAAAGTGATTCAATTGTGCATATACATATATATTTATTCTTTTTCAGATGCTTTTTCCATATAGGTTATTACAGAATACTGAGTAGAGTTCCCAGTGCTATACAGTAGGTCTTTGTTGGTTACAGCAGTGTGTGTATGTTAATACCAAGCTCCTAGTTTTTCCCTCCCCCTGACCATGAGCTGTTTTCTTATCTGAACTCTGATTACTCATCTAGCCTTTGAATCTCAGCTCAACTTTCACTTTCTTGGGGAAGCCTTCCCTGACCTCCCCTCTGCTTCCACAACCTATAGCAACTAGATAAAAAATCTCATTACACAATTTCATGGCACTATGTACCTCTCCTGTGTAGAACTTCTCCCAGTTATAATTTCACTTTAATCTGTGATAATTTGATTAATTTGTCTCTGCCATTAGAATATAATCTTCATGAATAACCACGTCCTTTTGGGGGCATTCACCATTATTTTCTAGGTATCTAAAATAGTATCTAGCACATATAATGTGCTCAATGAATGAATGAATCCTTTTGAAAACTTTTGTGGTGCTGGGGACCATTGTTTAAAAAAACTGTTTTTGTCTAAAACTGCAGAGAATACTGCAATACCATCTACCAAGTTCCCTGTGTGGTTGGGCATGGCTTTGTAAAAGAGATTTAAATAAATCTCAGAAATTGAACTGCCCTATTAACAATGAGAAATGTGTTGGACAAATCCCTGTAACTCAGTTGTAACTGACCACATCATTATGGAGAATGACCTTAGGGACTTTCATAAACTTCTCATAATATACAAGAGCCCGATCTTGCCAAGGGTGTAAAATCACTGGCTAATTCACTGAACCAAACCAGGCCTGCCTCTTTGCCCCAGCACAGACGGGCTCTGATTACAGATGGACATGGTTCATGTTTAATGGTGAGTAGAGGAGTCAGACACAACTGAGCAACTGAACTGAACTGAAAGGAACTTTGGAACAAGAACTTACCAGTGACAGGTAACAGTGAAGCCCAACTTTTCCCTCTTTTAAAAGAGTAAAGATGGGTTGCCTTCAACATTTGTGGTGCTTCCTTGAATTTTATATTTTATGTTTTTTAGTTATTAGATAAGAAGTGCATTTATTTGTAATGCCCCAAATTGGAAACAATTAAAATGTCCTTCAGTTGGGTGAATGGTTAGACAAACTATTGACACCCATACCATGAAATATAACCCAGCAATAAAAGGAACAAATTATGGGTTTGTTGATCTATTCAGCAACTTAGATGGATCACAAGAGAATGATCTTGAGTGAAAAAAAAGCCAATATAAAAAGATTACATATTGTATGATTCTATTTATTCAACACTCTCTAAATGATAAAATCATGGAGAACAGATTAGTGATATCCAGGGCTTGGCAGTGAGGAAAGGGGGGTGAGCATGATTATAAAGGGGTAGCATGAAGGATTTGTGATAATAGAACTCTTATATCATGATTGTGGTAGTTCCATGAATCCACACATGTGATAAAATTGCATAGAACTGTATACATATGCATGCATGTAACTCCATATAAAACTGGTGAAATCTGAATAAGTTTTGTGGACTGAACAAATGTCAATTTCCTGATTTTGATACTGTGTTATAGTCAAGTAAGATTTTACCTTTAGGGGAAGCTGGTGAAATGTATATGAAACCTCTTTATATTTCTGCAATTTCCTGTGAATCTATAATTACTTCAAAACTTAAAAGTTTTAAAAAAGCAATACAAGGGATTTCTATTAAAACAACACACATTCAATATACTTATTTGCCTTTACTTCCTTCTGAAATCCCACTAAATGGATAATAAAGAAATAAAAAAGACAAAATCTAAAAGTACACACACACGTACATATAATAGTATGAGATCATAAAGGCAATAAATGACTATAACAGTTTGGAGACTGGAAAATAGATGGACAAGAGAGAACTAAGTGGTTTCAGGGAAGAAAGTCAATAAGGAGCAAGTAGGTTCATCCCACTGAATTTTAGAAAATTTCAAGGATTGAAGATACCAGACGTCCAAAGGCAGGGGGCAAGGAGGGCCTGAAAACAGTGGGATTGAAAATATGTAGGAGAGTTTAGAAGTGCACGCGGCCCTCCTTACTGTCAAAGCCAGTGCTCAGCCTCTTCCTCCCAGTGTCCAACAGAAGGTACAACAGTGACCGGATGGAGGGGTCAACGCAGAGGCTTTAGTCCCAGGGAGGCCAGACACAGATACGGTGGGATGAGGTGCGTGCTGAAAACGAAGAGTCTGTAGTACAAACTGCCTACTAGGCAGTAAGATAGCTCGCAACACTGGCTGCTGAACTTTCACATCACAGAAAGGAGATCAAAGAGTTTTTCTCTCTGGGGAAATTCAGTGGCTCGATAGAAAAGTCCTAGAGCAACTGATATTTGAGTATCCTTCAACCAAAAAGGCTGGGTTCCTGCCCACTCACTTTCCAGTGAACACACAAGTCAACGTGACCTGCCCATGCTTTTGAGAGTCTCATTCCTAAACATAAAGGACAGATCGTCAAGGATCACATTTCAATCCCAAAGAAAGGCAATGCCAAAGAATGCTCAAACTACCGCACAATTGCACTCATCTCACACGCTAGTTAAGTAATGCTCAAAATTCTCCAAGCCAGGCTTCAGCAATACGTGAACTGTGAACTTCCAGATGTTCAAGCTGGTTTTAGAAAAGGCAGAGGAACCAGAGATCAAATTGCCAACATCCGCTGGATCATGGAAAAAGCAAGAGAGTTCCAGAAAAACATCTATTTCTGCTTTATTGACTATGCCAAAGCCTTTGACTGTGTGGATCACAATAAACTGTGGAAAATTCTTCAAGAGATGGGAATAACAGACCATCTGACCTGCCTGTTGAGAAATCTGTATGCAGGTCAGGAAGCAACAGTTAGAACTGGACATGGAACAACAGACTGGTTCCAAATAGGAAAAGGAGTAAGTCAAGGCTGTATATTGTCACCCTGTTATTTAACTTCTATGCAGAGTACATCACGAGAAACGCTGGACTGGAAGAAACACAAGCTGGAATCAAGATTTCCAGGAGAAATATCAATAACCTCAGATATGCAGATGACACCACTCTTATGGCAGAAAGTGAAGAGGAACTCAAAAGCCTCTTGATGAAAGTGAAAGTGGAGAGTGAAAAAGTTGGCTTAAAGCTCAACATTCAGAAAACAAAGATCATGGCATCTGGTCCCATCACTTCCTGGGAAATAGATGGGGAAACAGTGGAAACAGTGTCAGACTTTATTTTTTTGGGCTCCAAAATCACTGCAGATAGTGATTGCAGCCATGAAATTAAAAGACGCTTACTCCTTGGAAGGAAAGTTATGACCAACCTAGATAGCATATTCAAAAGCAGAGACATTACTTTGCCAACAAAGATCCGTCTAGTCAAGGCTATGGTTTTTCCTATGGTCATGTATGGATGTGAGAGTTGGACTGTGAAGAAGGCTGAGTGCTGAAGAATTGATGCTTTTGAACTGTGGTGTTGGAGAAGACTCTTGAGAGTCCCTTGGACTGCAAGGAGATCCAACCAGTTCATTCTGAAGGAGATCAGCCCTGGGATTTCTTTGGAGGGAATGATGCTGAAGCTGAAAGTCCAGTACTTTGGCCACCCCATGGGAAGAGCTGACTCATTGGAAAAGACTCTGATGCTGGGAGGGATTGGGGGCAGGAGGAGAAGGGGACGACAGAGGATGAGATGGCTGGATGGCATCACTGACTTGATGGACTTGAGTCTGAGTGAACTCCGGGAGATGGTGATGGACAGGGAGGCCTGACGTGCTGCAATTCATGGGGTTGCAAGAGTCGGACACGACTGAGCGACTAAACTGAACTGAGCTGAACTGAACTTTAACAAGAAAGGCTAACACTAAAGCAGATAAATGGGGGGGAAAACCACAGAGGAAGTAGGGATAATGCAGAAAGGCAGAAAAGTAGTTAACAAAAAGGTATCTTTGGAGAAATAAGAGACGACAGCATATCATGAAAAAAGAACAGTTTGCTATAATAGACAAACATTGAGAAAACCTAAGATTTAAATTTCTTTACCAAAAAAAAATTCAATGGAAAGATTGGAAGATAAGTTGAGGAAATCTCCAGCAAGTAGAATAAGAGACAAAGAATGATTGCTGCTGCTGCTGCTAAGTTGCTTCAGTCATGTCCAACTCTGTGTGACCCCATAGATGGCAGCCCACCAGGCTCCCCTGTCCCTGGGATTCTCCAGGCAAGAACCCTGGAGTGGGTTGCCATTTCCTGCTCCAATGCATGCGAGTGAAAAGTGAAAGTGAAGTTGTTCAGTCCTGTCTGACTCTTAGCAACCCCATGGACTGCAGCCTACCAGGTTCCTCCATCCATGGGATTTTCCAGGCAAGAGTACTGGAGTGGGTTGCCATTGCCTTCTCTGAATGATATCTAGTAATACTGTATTGTATATTTGAAAGTTTCTGAGAGTAGATCTTAAAAGTTTTCATCACAGGAAAAAAATATTATAACAATGTATGGTGATGATGGATGTTAACTAGACTTATTGTGATGATCATTTTACAATAAATAGATAGATACTGAGTCATACCACACACCTGAAACTTATATCTCAATAAAAATAAGAAAAAATTAATTTATCAAAAAAAGAGACATAGAGATAGAAATTGGAGAGAGGTAAGAAAACTGATGGATCACATGTGGCTCATTTTCTTCAACAAAGAAATGATATAGATAGAAAGGGGTGAGTGGTGGAGGATATGTTAACCAGATGTAACACGAGCCTTGATGTAATCGTGCCTTGAACTTCAAGCCAATAGTGAAAAGACACTTTAAAAAATACTCAGAGAAATGTGAGTGTGCACTGGGTAATACATTATATTAAGAAATTACAGTAATGTTGTTAATATGATAATGGTAGTTATTTTTTAAAGTTCCTATATATTTGAGATATATTTGTTGTTGTTTTGTTGCTCAGCTGTGTTTGGATCTTTTGCAGCCCCATGGACTGTAGCCTGCCAGGCTCCTGTGTCCATGGGACTTTCCAGGCAAGAATACTGGAGTGGGTTGCCATTCCCTTCTCCAGAGGATCTTCCCAACCCAGGGATCAAACCTGAGCCTCCTGCGTTACAAGCAGATTCTTTACCACTGAGCCACTGGTGAAGATATTGAGGTATATACTGAAGTATTTATTGGTGAAAAGTGATATTATATCTGGCATTGCTTTATTTTAAAATTTAACTTTATTTTTTGGTCACACCACGTGGCTTGCAGGATCTTAATTTCCCCACCAAGGATTGAACCTGGGCTGTAGTGGTGAAAGCACTGAGTCCTAACCACTGGATCACCAGGGGATTCCCTAAAATATAACGTTTCAAAAAGGTAAATGTTAATCATTATACTGGGTGATGAGCATATAAGATTTTGCTTGGCTGTTCTCTCTGCTTTTTCTAAGTTCTGTAATTTCTATCGTAAAACTTTTTATTGAGAAAGAAAATTACAGGATCAGATGAAAGCGAAATATCTGACTAATAGGAATTTAAGAGAGTAAGAGCAGAAGAAAGAAAAGAAATTATCAAAAAGTAATTCAAAAAAACCTGTCAGAACTGAAGAACGTAAATTTCTAAAATCGAAGAATCCCTTCATTCAGGATTGAGAGAGGGAAAATACAAGCTGAGGCTGGAACATCTGTTGTGCCAGAAAGAAAGGAAGTCCTTGCAAATGAAAGGAACATGTCAGAAGGAACTGGAAGGGACTCTCAGTGAATATTCATTGAAAGGACTGATCCTGAAGCTGAAGCTCCAATACATTGACCACCTGTTACAAAGAGCCAACTCATTGGAAAAGACCCTGGTGCTGGGAAAGATTGAAGGCAGGCAGATAAAGGGGTGACAGAGGATGAGATGGTTGGATGGCATCACTGACTCAATGGACATGAGTTTGAGCAAACTCCGGGAGATGGTGGAAGACAGGGAAGCCTGGCATGCTGCAGTCCATGGGGTCGCAAAGAGTCAGACATGGCTTAGCGACTGAACAACAACAACTGGTGGCCAAATTGGCACAATTTGAGCATCAAAATAAATAATGATACAAATGGATTTATTCTATGGGGATAGAATAAAATAAGAATTCATGATTCTATACTGGTATAACTAAATAATTGAATAAATAAATAGGGCGAAGAGAAAGCTCTTTTGTATTCATTTGGGCAAGACAAAAGCATCCCCATGTTGTTTCTTTTTATAAAGTAGAACACTTCAAATATATTAGTTTTATTCTTTTTCAACAGAATTCATTTCATTCTGGTCCCAGGAACTGCTTCTCATTTTAGGATTCACATTTTAGTAACACATGTGTACCCATTGCAGCCAAAAGAGCATACTTGTATTTTGGATAGTCATTCATTATTATGGTGACGATACCGACATATGATTAAAAGCCTATCGATCTTCCCACCAACGTTCTTTTTGAGCCAATGCTGGCCTTCTTCGTACAAGCTTCTGTCATCGACTTCATTATTATCTTCTTTAGTCAGAAGTTTGATGTTTCCATTATCTTTTTTCATGAACTTTGATCACTGTCAACTATTGGAATGTTTAGTCCCTCAACTTAAAAAAAACTATCACCAGCTGTAATAGGATCTTTCTGGAAATTTGTTAGGAATTGATCTTCTCTATTGACCCACCCTACCATTTCTGTCCTTTATCGAGCCCATCTTTGCATGAAGTGTTCCCTTGGTATCTCTAATTTTCTTGAAGAGAGCTCTAGTCTTTCCCATTCTGTTGTTTTCCTCTATTTCTTTGCATTGATTGCTGAGGAAGGCTTTCTTACCTCTTCTTCTTATTCTTTGGGACTCTGCATTCAGATGCTTATATCTTTCCTTTCTGCTTTGCTTTTCACTTCTCTTCTTTTCACAGCTATTTGTAAGGCCTCCCCAGACAGCCATTTTTGCTTTTCCATGGGGATGGTCTTGCTCCCTGTCTCTTGTACAATGTCACGAACCTCATTCCATAGTTCATCGGGCACTCTATCTATTAGATCTAGGCCCTTAAATCTATTTCTCAAGATATTAAGAAGAGGTGGCAAGAATACACAGAAGAACTGTACAAAAAAGATCTTTACAACCCAGATAATCACAATGGGGTGATCACTCATCTAGAGCCAGACATCCTGGAATGTGAAGTCAAGTGGGCCTTAGAAAGCATCACTACGAACAAAGCTAGTGGAGGTGATGGAATTCCAGTTGAGCTATTTCAAATCCTGAAAGATGATGCTGTGGAAGTGCTGCACTCAATATGTCAGCAAATTTGGAAAACTCAGCAGTGGCCACAGGACTGGAAAAGGTCAGTTTTCATTCCAATCCCAAAGAAAGGCAATGCCAAAGAATGTTCAAACTACCACACAATTGCACTCATCTCACATGCTAGAAAAGTAATGCTCAAAATTCTCCAAGCCAGGCTTCAGCAATACGTGAACCGTGAACTTCCAGATGTTCAAGCTGGTTTTAGAAAAGGCAGAGGAGTCAGAGATCAAATTGCCAACATCTGCTGGATCATGGAAAAAGCAAGAGAGTTCCAGAAAAACATCTATTTCTGCTTTATTGACTATGCCAAAGCCTTTGACTGTGTGGATCACAATAAACTGTGGAAAATTCTTCAAGAGATGGGAATACCAGACCACCTGACCTGCCTGTTAAGAAATCTGTATGCAGGTCAGGAAGCAACAGTTAGAACTGGACATGGAACAACAGACTGGTTCCAAATAGGAAAAGGAGTACATCAAGGCTGGATATTGTCACCCTGCTTATTTAACTTCTATGCAGAGTACATCATGAGAAACGCTGGACTGGAAGAAACACAAGCTGGACTCAAGATTGCCGGGAGAAATATCAATAACCTCAGATATGCAGATGACACCACCCTTATGGCAGAAAGTGAAGAGGAACTCAAAAGCCTCTTGATGAAAGTGAAAGTGGAGAGTGAAAAAGTTGGCTTAAAGCTCAACATTCAGAAAACTAAGATCATGGCATCCATTCCCATTACTTCATGGGAAATAGATGGGGAAACAGTGGGAACAGTGTCAGACTTTATTTTTTTGGGTTCCAAAATCACTGCAGATGGTGGCTGCAGCCATGAAATTAAAAAACGCTTACTCCTTGGAAGGAAAGTTATGACCAACCTAGATAGCACATTCAAAAGCAGAGACATTACTTTGCCAACAAAGGTCCATCTAGTCAAGGCTATGGTTTTTCCTGTGGTCATGTATGGATGTGAGAGTTGGACTGTGAAGAAGGCTGAGTGCCAAAGAATTGATGCTTTTGAACTGTGGTGTTGGAGAAGACTCTTGAGAGTCCCCTGGACTGCAAGGAGATCCAACCAGTTCATTCTGAAGGAGGTCAGCCCTGGGATTGCTTTGGAAGGAATGATGCTAAAGCTGAAAATCCAGTACTTTGGCCACCTCATGCGAAGAGTTGACTCATTGGAAAAGACTTTGATGCTGGGAGGGATTGGGGACAGGAGGAGAAGGGGACAACAGAGGATGAGATGGCTGGATGGCATCACTGACTCGATGGATGTGAGTCTGGGTGAACTCCGGGAGTTGGTGATGGACAGGGAGGCCTGGCATGCTGCGATTCATGGGGTTGCAAAGAGTCAGACACGACTGAGCGACTGAAATGAACTGAACTGAACTGAACTGAACTGATCGACCCACCCTAATTAATTTGTTCTACTTCATACACTCAGGGAGCAGACCTTCAAGTTCACCTATTATAGGCTCAAAATGTATAAGTTCCTTAATTATATTATGTAGACCCTATGACAGTAGAGAAGGGGTATGCTTGCACAAGTATAGTAACTTATAACACCCATCTTCTTAAAAGAATTTGCTCTCAATAGACGTTTTGCAATAGGTTTGGCTATGATTAATACCACCATTAAGTACAGGACAGTTCATCCAGATCTCTGAGCCCAGTTTCTTCATCACTAAAATCAGAGAATCAGCCAGTTTGCTTAGGTCTCCTCAGTCTGTATAATTCTTCTCTTTATTGTATCTTAGAAGTGTGTTGAAAACATTTAAACAATAGCACATAGTAGTCATTCAAAACAGTCTTTTCAAGTTATTTTTTCATAAAATGTGGAAGGACTAGATTTATTAACACAGTATCACCACTAAATTTTAAAAAGTGAGCCTAAGAATGAGAAGTCTAAAAAAAAAATTGAGAGCATTAGTTTAACATCTTAAGCTATAGAATTTGAAACACAGACTGTACAATCTTCTGGGCTAGAACAGAGACAGTATAGAGGATATCAGCCTGGCTATTATTTTTAAATTCCAGATCCATGGTTGATAGATTGTAACTGCATTGTAAGTGCTGACCTAATGCATGTGTGTGTGTGTGTCTGTGTGTGTGTGTGTCTGTGTGTGTGTGTGTCTGTGTGTGTGTGTGTGTGTGCATGCATGTGTGTGCACGTCCTAGGTCACTTCAGTTGTGTCCAACTCTTTGTGACCCTATGGGCTGTAGCCCACCAGGCTCCTCTGTCCACGGGATTCTCCAGGCAAGAGTACTGGAGTGGGTTGCCATGCCCTCCTCCAGGGGATCTTCCGGACATCTCTTATGTCTTCTGCATTGGTAGGCGAGTTCTTTACCTCTAGTGCCACCTTGGAAGCCCTGACCTAATACTGCTTTGTTATCAAAATGCCCTTTTATATTTAATTATGGGCAGACTGGTCATTACATAGCCTATATAAACCTTAAAAGAACCATTTATTTTGAACCTCTAATAATAATATATGATAATGCACATTGTTTCAAAAATCTTTTGGAGTAAATGCCACAATCCTAAATCACAGTTATCTATCTAATCAGAGTCATCCTAGCTAACAAGGTTTACGAAATGCATAACAAATTCTTAGATAACACTACAAGGCTATGTTAGAATTTTAATGGAATAGCCAGGATCTTTTTGTTCTGGGCAGAATAAAAGTTCCTTTATCTGTTCTGTGAGGAGTTTGGCAGTTGACTCAAGGGCATTTCTTACTTTTCAAAATGCAGGATTTCAAGCATATTGCCTGTGTTAAAAAAAAATACATGGATTTTCTTCTTTTGGTCTGTACAACAATTCTCTGTGGCAGACAAGTTTACTGAGGTCAGTCCTGTGTTAGAGAAGAAGCTGAAACAGAGAGGTGGAGAGTTTCTCTCATTCACACAATTTCTTGGAGATGTTAAGCAATGAGCCTGGCTGAGCCGTAGGAGGAGGTCATTGTCCCAGGTCTGGAAGTTAAATATTTTGGCCCAAGAGACTTTCCTTTAGACCCTGGAGACCAAAATTTTGAGCAGCCCAGCATGGCGAGGGTGTTCCTGTAGTCCTTCCCAACCTGAACGCCTCCGTTTCTCTTGTCTATGTCTTTGGTTTATTCTGGCCCTTTCTAGGCACTATTTGGCTTGTTGGCTTTGCTAAGAATTTTAGGGGCATTTCTCCCTATTATGATAAAATGGTTTCTTGATTCATTGAGGTTAATTTCTGTTGTTTTCTACTGTAAGAAAACAAGGCAAAATCAAAAAAGAGAGGAATTTCTCTCTCTTGGTCCTTGACCCACTCCTCCAAGAAGCCTGGGGAGTGGGCCTGCTTTGGTTCCTGGAGGGGATTCAACCTCCCTCACCCACCCCCCACCACCCTCCAAACCTTAGGCTTCTAAAGAGATTAGAGCTGAGTTGTACTAGAAACAGAGGGGCCCCTAGGGCTGAAGGGGGCCAGCTACTCCCAAATTGTGCTCCAGAAAGGACAGGACTTTTGCTGGGGATGGAGAGAAGCAGAACTGGGGACCAGAGTCACCAGTAAAAGCTATTTTCTTTGTGCCACAAGGGACATTTCCTATGGCTGCTTGGCAGTGAGGGTAATGGAATGAATAGGACCACTTGCCTTTGAACAGATTCTGCAGGCCTGGGCCATAAGTATCTGCAACTGTGGTGGCCTGAGGAATAGATGTGCTTCCATTTTCTGGGTACCACTTATCCAACGCCATCTCTATTCTTGGGTGGAGGGGAAGAAAATTGTTCTCCAGGGGAGGAGGGCAATATTTGTACCCATCGTATCAGAGATGATAGCTACTATTCATTGTGGGCTTCCCAGGTAGCGCTAGTGGTAAAAAACCCGCCTGCCGATGCAGGACACGAGAGACACGGGTTCGATCCCTGAGTCGGGAAGATCCCCTGGAGGAGGCATGGCAATCCACCCCGGTATTCTTGCCTGGAGAATCCCATGGACAGAGGAGCCTGTCGGGCTACAGTCCATAGGATTGCAAAGAGTTGGACATGATTAAAGGCATCAACGACTCGATGGACCTGAGTTTGAGTGAACTCCGGGAGTTGGTGATGGACAAGGAGGCCTGGCCTGCTGCAATTCATGGGGTTGCAAAGAGTCGGACACAACTGAGCGACTGAACTGAACTGAACTGAAAGCAACTATCATATATGCACTATTCATTGTGCATTTGCCATATACCTGGCACACTGCTTACTTAGCAGGGCAATTTATGAGAATTTTCATGTGTTAGAGCAACTTGATTACAGCATTAACTGTATCTGTATTCAAGGATGTAGGCTGATGAGCAAAGAATGAGAGGAATTTTTCAGTATCTCTTCCTAGGAAGGAAGCTAGGCGCTGTGTTCTGAGGCCTAGATTTCTTTTACCCTCTGGGAAGAGGCAGGTGGCCTTTATTTATGAAGGTCCGAATCACAGATGGAAACCTAGGGACCTGAGTTTCTGTTTTATTTGGCCTAAAAAATGTTTCAGGAGAATTTGAATTAGAAACCCACATTTAAAAAACAGGAATTTTTAAAGACCAGTTTTTCTAAAACAGATTTTATATAAACATTCTGAATTTCTCATGTGTGTTGAAAAATCAGAAGATTTGGTAACATTCAATCTGACTCCATTGTGACAACAATCAGCTGGAGCTGAGTTAAGGCTCTCAGGTGACACAAGCTTGCTCTTCTCACATTGCCACTGTCCCCAAATGCCTGGGGATATTTCATTGAAGAACAATGTCTTCTGTGGGGCCCATTTCATTGAAGAATATTCCTGCTTATGAGCATCCCCTATGAATGTTTGATCTCTGCTCTGGGGCTACTGAGGGGAAAAGAACTAGATATTTCCAGATCATGGAGGAAGACTGGCCCAGAAGTGACTTCTTCAAATCTGGACAAGAGGGCAGGATCTGTGGCATGTCCACAAGCACATGTATGGGTGTAAAGCCTTTTAAATCTTATTTTTTTTCTGACAAATATGTAGATATAGACCAAACATTCATTGACCCATGCATAGTTGTCATGTAATGTATAAAAACTGGATCATTATTTTAAACGGATCCTATTTTATTTAAACTTAATTTATTGAATATAGAAACAAATCATGAACATCTTCATGGGTAGTGAAGATATGGGTTATATAGGGTTTCCTGGTGGCTCAGCAGTAAAGAATCTGCTTGCCAATTCAGGTTCAATCCCTGGGTCCAGAAGATCTCCTGGAGAAGGAAATGGCAACCCACTCCAGTATTCTTGTGTGGAGAATCGCATGGACGGAAGAGCCTGGCGGGCTACAGTCCATGGGGTCGCAAAAGAGTCAGACACGACTGAGCGACTGAACAGCAACAACAATGGGTTATACAGGAAATAATTGGTGTATTGCTTTCCTGTGGCTGCTGTAACAAACTGCCACCAATTTGGTGGCTTAAAACAATAGAATTTTTATTCTTTTATAGTTCTAGAGGCCAGAAGTGCATAATCAAGGTATTGGCAGGGCTGCATTCCCTCTGAAGACTCTAGGGGAGACTCCTCCCTCGTTTCTTTCAGCTTCTGGCAGCAGCAGGCAGACTGCACAACTGCAGTGTGTATGTCTGTCTTCATGTGACCTCCGCGTGTCACCAATCTCCCTCCACTGTTCTCTTGTAAGGACACCTGTCATTGAATTTAGGGACCACCCAGATAGTTCAGGATGATCTCACCTTGAGATCCTTAATTACATCTGCAAAGACCCCTTTTCCACATCAAGTCCCATTTACAGCTTCCAGGTGGACATACCATTTGAGGGAGTGGAGGTGGGGAGAGGGCACCGTTGAAACCACTGTGTGCTGTGCTCAGTCACTTCAGTCGTGTCCAACTCTTTGCAACCCCACGGACTGTAGCCTGCCAGGCTCCTCTGTCCATAGCATTCTCCAGGCAAGAATACAGGAATGGGTTGCCAGGCCCTCCTCCAGGGGATCTTCCTGACCCAGGGATCGAACCCATGTCTCCTGCTCCTCCTGAATTGCAGATGGATTCTTTACCGCTGAGCCACTGGGGACTACACTTAGATAAATAATTTTTCTCTTAAAAATGATTTTTAAAAACATTGATTGGTTCCATTTTCTGGGTCTCTTTTTTGTGTGGCTGCAAGGTGGGCAGAACTCATTTTGAGTCATTGAGTGGCTCCAGGGTATAATGTGGTAATAAAATACTGGCCACACACCTAAGAAACACACACTGAGGGTTTAGATCCCTGTGCTTTGCCCTCCGGAGGAAGTGGTGGTGAAAGTGCAGCAGCAAGGTTACCGATCCCTCTCCCCAGGGTGTGGGACTCAGATTACAAAACTCAAGTGAGGCTTCTTGAGAAGCCAACAGCCCCTACTCGTTCATGCACTGTCCAACATTTCTAAAAAGCTGACTTCAATAAGGGGTTATTTTGTTTGGCAGACAAGAAAGAGCTATTTTAACAGTTCTCTTTTATTTATTCTGCCTCTGGGATTATGCATTGAAGGATTCGGTGTGGTTGGCACATGGTTCCCTTTCAGATTTCTGAAGTTACCCTGACCACCCGAAAACTGGATTCTTGGAATATCCAGGTCCTGGGAGCAATCCAGAGCCTTCATTGGTGATGAGGCTATGTGTATGGTACCCGGAGAGCAAGATTCAGCAGAACCTTCAAGAAAACATTTCCTGCACTGTCCAAAAAGTTCCCGTAAATGGGAATGTTATAACAGTGGATAACATTTACCAGGTGCTTTGAAGAGCCCTGGCTCAGTGCTGGGCCCTTGGCAGGTACTACGTTTGTTCTTTCATTTAAACTTTACAATAACTCTTGAGGCACACGTTACTTTTATCATCCCCATTTTATAAATGAGGACACGGAGGCACAGAGAAGTTAACCACTTGCCCAAGGTTGGTGAGCAGCACCGGCGAGACTCAAAGCCAGCCAGAACAGCTCTGGAGACCGTGCTCTTAACCGCTTCATCTGCAGCTCCTACTGTTTCTTTTTCTTTGGCTTATCTGGGTCTCCGTTGCTGAGCTGGGGCTTTTTTCTCTCTAGGTGTGGTGATCGGGGGCTGCTCTTCCTTGTGGTGTTTGAGCTTCTCATTGTGGTGGCCTCTCCTGTTGCAGAGCTCGGGCTCTGGGTGCTCGGGCTTCCGTAGTTGCGGCACGTGGGCTCAGTAGTTGTGGCTCACGGGCTTAGTTGCCCTTCAGCATGTGGGATCCTCCAGGACCAGGGATGGAACCCGTGTCTTCTGCATTAGCAGGCAGACTTAACCACTGGACCACCAGGGAAAGCTTCTCTTACTCTAATTCTGACAAAACTGTGCCGTGGCTAGGGTCATCTCCAGAGTTCCCTCATCCCCTCCCTCCTTTTCCTTTTCCTTCCTTTCTGAGACCAGGAGAGTGGAAGAAAGCCTATGGATTTTTCAGTCAGTCTGACCTCAATTCAAACCCTGCTTGTGTGCACCTAGACAGGTTAGATAACCTCTCTGAGCCTCAGTTCCCTCAGTTTAAAATGCTCATTATAATAACTAGTTCATAGAATTGTCATGTGAATTGAAAAATATATTGTAGTGGATGCTGTGAAGTGCTACCCAGATCACCGCTGGGACCAAGGCACCCTTCACTTCCCTCCCCTGAGGCTGGGACTGTGCCTGCTGACTGTTGGCAGAGTTGAGCCTCTTCCAATAACTGCTGTTAGCTGAAGGGAGTCATATTAAAAAGCAGAGACATTACTTTGCCAACAAAGTTCCGTCTAGTGAAAGCTATGGTTTTTCCAGTAGTCATGTATGGATGTGAGAACTGGACTATAAAAAAAGCTGAGTGCTGAAGAACTGATGCTTTTGAACTGTGGTATTGGAGAAGACTCTTGAGAGTCCCTTGGACTGCAAGGAGATCCAGTCAGTCAATTCTAAAGGAAATCGGTCCTGAATATTCAGTGGAAGGACTGATGCTGAAGCTGAAACTCCAATACTTTGGCCACCTGATGTGAAGAACTGACTTATTGGAAATGATCCTGATGCTGGGAAAGATTGAAGGCGGGAAGAGAAGGGGACAACAGAGGATGAGATGGTTGGATGGCATCACCGACATGATGGACATGAGTTTGAGTAGGCTCTGGGAGTTGGTGATGGACAGGGAAGCCTGGCGTGCTGCAGTCCATGGGGTCGCAAAAAGTCGGACACGACTGGGCAACTGAACTGAACTGAAGGGGAGTCAGTCACTGAAAGTTCTGCCCCCTCCTCAGGGCAACCCATATCCAACAACTTCTCAACTGAATGTGGAGAGAGGCATGAGCCCAGCCGCTTTACCTCAATTTAGGACAACGCTGAAGGACTATCCCAGCTCCAGAGGCTTCCCATAGAAGGACTGGCTGATGTTGCTATAGCAACTACATCATCACTCCACTTCTCCCTCTGCCCAGTCTTGCTGCCTTCAGCCCTCTCAAGTATTGGTGTTGACATCACTTCCCAGTGAACTTTCATCCCCTAGTCTGTTTCCTGAGGAAACTGATCTACAGTAGTTAATGTTTGCAGGATGTCTGACACGTAGTGTACATTTGATAAATTCTTTCCAAGGTTCCTGCTCATCTCAGGTATATCCTACAGCAATGCCTCACCACTTGGGAGCGTATTGTGCCTTGGGTTACCTCTGTTTCATCAGAATTTAGCAATCCCATGTCTTAGATCCACAGGGGAGCACCTTGTCAAAGCTGGTTAGTCATGGGTCAATGTCTCTCTTCACCTGGATGGGGGAGGGGGACATGTAACCTGCATCAAGTTGGTCACAGGGTGAGCCTGATTCTAGAGGAGACCCAGTCACACCATGTAGGTAGCTGCCCACAGCCCCAGACATAAAAGGCTTTCAGTGAATGTTTATCGTAAGGCTGTGATGTAATGATGGAAGGCTGCTACTGACCCTGAAGAATAGACATTCAGTTTTCAGAATTCAAAATAGATGGAATTCAAAAACTAGACACAAATAGTCTTTCAACAGTAAGTGCTTTGAGAACTTCATAACATTTGGAATTTCTGTACCATCAGCAATATGCCTGAGAAATCTAAGCAGTGTGGCCTAAGAGCTACAGGGCATAGACAGGGCAGGGAGCAGCTGCAACACACAACTAGTGGGGCACGTGGGCTTGGCCCCTGGCAACGCTGCCTGCAGAGCCTCGCCCACCCCAGGCTGGGGACTGTGTGGCCAGGAAGGAGAAACAGTCTGGGCAGTTCCATGCATTGTTCTGTGGGCAGGCTATGGGCACTGCAGAAAAGTCAGTGGGCTGTTCCAGATGATGGCCATAGTGATGGGCCTTGATTTTCCACTTTATTGCAAGATAATATGAAGATGGGCGGTAATATGAATATGTATAGAGTGATACTCTATAGCCAACACTACTGGCCTGCTGTAGAGTTAAAGGTATGTGGTATACCTTTATCAAGGAGTGTCCCTAAGCAATGGCCTATGCTTTAAAGCCACTAATAAAAATGATTCAATGCAATCCTTATCAAGCTACCAGTGGTATTTTTCACAGAGCTAGAACAAATAATTTCACAATTTGTATGGAAATACGAAAAACCTCGAATAGCCAAAGCAATCTTGAGAAAGAAGAATGGAACTGGAGGAATCAACCTACCTGACTTCAGGCTCTACTACAAAGCCACAGTCATCAAGACAGTATGGTACTGGCACAAAGACAGAAATATAGATCAATGGAACAAAATAGAAAGCCCAGAGATAAATCCACGCACCTATGGACACCTTATCTTTGACAAAAGAGGCAAGAATATACAATGGAGAAAAGACAATCTCTTTAACAAGTGGTGCTGGGAAAACTGGTCAACCACTTGTAAAACAATGAAACCAGAACACTTTCTAACACCATACACAAAAATAAACTCAAAATGGATTAAAGATCTAAATGGAAGACCAGAAACTATAAAACTCCTAGAGGAGAACATAGGCAAAACACTCTCCGACATAAATCACAGCAGGATCCTCTATGACCCATCTCCAAGAATGTTGGAAATAAAAGCAAAAATAAACAAATGGGACCTAATTAAACTTAAAAGCTTCTGCACAACAAAGGAAACTATAAGCAAGGTGAAAAGACAGCCTTCAGAATGGGAGAAAATAATAGCAAATGAAACAACTGACAAAGAATTAATCTCAAAAATATACAAGCAACTTCTGCAGCTCAATTCCAGAAAAATAAATGACCCAATCAAAAAAGAGGCCAAAGACCTGAACAGACATTTCTCCAAAGAAGACATACAGATGGCTAACAAACACATGAAAACATCACTCATTATCAGAGAAATGAAAATCAAAACCACAATGAGGTACCATTTCATGCCAGTCAGAATGGCTGCGATCCAAAAGTCTACAAGCAATAAATGCTGGAGAGGGTGTGGAGAAAAGGGAACCCTCTTACACTGTTGGTGGGAATGCAAACTAGTACAGCCACTATGGAGAACAGTGTGGAGATTCGGAGATTCCTTAAAAAACTGGAAATAGCACTGCCATACAACCCAGCAGTCCCACTGCTGGGCATACACACCGAGGAAACCAGAATTGAAAGAGACACGTGTACCCCAATGTTCATCGCAGCACTGTTTATAATAGCCAGGACATGGAAGCAACCTAGATGTCCATCAGCAGATGAATGGATAAGAAAGCAGTGGTACATATACACAATGGAGTATTACTCAACCATTAAAAAGAATACATTTGAATCAGTTCTAATGAGGTGGATGAAACTGGAGCCTATTATACAGAGTGAAGTAAGCCAGAAAGAAAAACACCGATGCAGTATACTAACGCATATATATGGAATTTAGAAAGATGGTAACGATAACCCTGTATACGAGACAGCAAAGAGGCACAGATGTATAGAACAGTCTTTTGGACTCTGTGGGAGAGGGTGAGGGTGGGATGATTTGAGAGAATGGCATTGAAACATGTATATCATATGTGAAACGAGTCGCCAGTCCAAGTTCGATGCATGATACAGGATGCTCGGGGCTGGTGCACTAGGATGATCCAGAGGGATGGGATGGGGAGGGAGCTGGGAGCGGGGCTCAGGATGGGGAACATGAGTACACCCATGGCGGATTCATGTTGATGTATGGCAAAAACAATACAATATTGTAAAGTAATCAGCCTCCAATTAAATAAATTTATATTAAAAAATAAATAAAATAATGAAGCATTAAAACAAAACAAAATAACTAATAAAAATGAACCTCCCTGATGGTCCAGTGGTTTAGAATCCACCTGCCAATGCAGGGAAAACGGATTCTGTCCCACATGCCGTGGGGCAGCTAAGCCCATGTGCCTCAGCTACTGAGCCCATGCAACCTGGAGCCTGTGCTCCAGATCAAGAGAAGCCACCACAGTGAGAAGCCCGAGCACCACAACTAGAGAGGGGCCCCTGCTCACCGCAACCAGAGAAAGCCCGAATGCAGCAACCGAGACCCAGTGCAGCCAAAAGTAAATAAATAAAACCAATGGAAAGAACTTTAAAAGTCCCCAAACCTACTATGACGCGCAAAGGCCACTTAGTATTGTTTATGTTGGGAGGTCAAGAGGTTTGCCAAAAAGAACACAGGCTCTGATGCAAGACTGACCTGGTTTTTAAATTGGGTCCACTTTACAAGTTTAACCGGATAACCTTAGAAATTATTAACCTTATAGATCATTCCTTCAACTGTGGAATGAACATGATTTTTCCCCCTAGTGTTTGTTGCAAGAATTTAATGAGAACATTCATTTCAAATCTCTTTGATATGAAATGCTACTCTAATAAAAGATATTCATATATTGCATGGAAATAGTGATATTTAAGCACTCATTGGTGAACAATTTTGGGGTTCTCAGGAAATCTTCCTTTGACATTGTAGTGGGAGTCTGTTCATTCTGGCCTTTCTTTGGGTAACAGAACCCTTCTTCTCTGTAGGAAATTCCTTTCATGTCATTTGCTAGCAAATGACCTTATCTCCTCTAACCACGGAAGGTGAGAACAAAATTGTCCTCTCTGGCCATGTCGTTTGGTCCAGGGATGAATATATAACCCTTCTTTGGTTAGTCAGAGCCTTCTACAGACTACTGGGCTAGAGATATTGGGAAAGATTGTTACTTTCTGCTAGATTGCCAGATTGGTAGGATGTTAAGCTGGGGATGCTGGAGAATGTCTGGAGCAGGCCTGTCCAGGAGGTGGTGAGAGCGAATCTCAAAAGAGCATGAGAGCCTGGATCCAGCCACTCTAGGAACTAGCTACACCTCTACACTTCCCAGATATGGGAACCAAAGACGTTCCCCTTTTCCTTAAGTTGGTTTGAATCTTGCAACCAACAGGGTCCTGCACAATGCAAGACTTCATAATAAGTTAGCAGACTTGAATCAATAATACCCATCTATTTCCAGGGAATCAAATAGGTCTTAGCATCTCCATTTCCTCACCTGTAATATGAAGGGCAGAATATTTACTTCCCAAGGCGCTTGTGTGGAGAAGGCAATGGCACCCCACTCCAGTACTCTTGCCTGGAAAATCCCATGGACGGGGGAGCCCGGTGGGCTGCCGTCTATGGGGTCGCACAGAGTCGGACACGACTGAAGTGACTTAGCAGCAAGGCGCTTGTGAAGGTTCAAAGAGGTAACATATGTAAAATTCCTTCTTTGAGGTTCATAAAATGTTAGCTACTCTGCATTGGGCGTGGGGAGTCTCTACTGGATTTATATGGCTCAGTTCAGTTCAGTTCCTCAGTCATGTCTGACTCTTTGCGACCTCATGGACTGAAGCACGCCAGGCCTCCCTGTCCATTACCAACTCCTGGAGTTTATTCAAACTCATGTCCATTGAGTCGGTGATGCCATCCAACCATCTCATCCTCTGTCGTCCCCTTCTCTTCCCGCCTTCAATCTTTTCCAGCATCAGGGTCTTTTCAAATGAGTCAGTTCTTCACATCAGGTGGCCAGAGTATTGGAGTTTGACTTCATATAGATGTTTCTCACTTTAGGGAAACATATCTACTGTCATCTTGAGTTCCTGGTTACCCTCCACAGCATATTTGCTTAGTTAAGCTTTTCCTCCATAAATTAGCTTCAGTCCTGTTCTGTATAGGACTGACTTCATTCCTAGGTGAGGCAACAACCTCCTAATATTTCTTTAATTGTTGTTCTACCAATCCTCTTCATCTTATGGCTGATGCTTGGAATTGTACCATCAGAGCTTAATTTAAAAATAAAACTATTAAAATATATATGCACAAATGTAGACATATTGTGAGTATGTGCTTCAATGAATTTCCACAAACTATAGCCCTCATTCAAAGTACAAAACAGAAAATTACTAGCATCTCAAAGCCTCCCCCGTGTTTCCTGCCCTAAGCCATTATATTCCTCCGAAAGTAACCTCTGTCTTGATTTCTAAGAGCATTGATTATTTTACCTGTTTCTTCTTCTTTATATAAAAGAAATTATCTGGGGCTTACTCAATATCTGACTTCTTTTGCTCAGTATTATTGTTATAAGATTCATTCATGTTGTTGAGTTACAGTTTGTCTATTCTCATCACTGCATAGAATTCCACCCTACTATTTATTCATTCAACTGTTAACAGGCATTGCTTCCCTGGTGGCTCAGTTGGCAAAGAATTCACCTGCAATGCAGGAGACCCAGGTTCAATCCCTGGGTCGGGAAGATGCCCTGGAGAAGGAAATGGTAACCCACCCCAGTACTCTTGCCTGGGAAATCCCATGGACAGGGGAGTGTGGAGGGCTACAATCCACGGGGTTGCAAGAGTTGGACACAACTTAGTGACTAAGCCACCACCACCACCACATGAACGGTGTTGCTGTAAATGGGACTTTGCTTCCACGGTGACGCTGGTGGTAAAAAAAAAAAAAAAAGTGTGCCAATTCGGGAGACGGCAGAGACACAGGTTCGATCCCTGGGTTGGGAAGATTCCCTGGAGAAGGAAATAGCAACGCACTCCAGAATTCTTGCCTGGAGAATTCCATGGACAGGGAAGCCTGGCGAGCTGCAGCCCATGGGGTCACAAAGAGTTGGACGTGACTGAATCAGCTGAGCTCATACACATGAACAGAACTTTCAGCTGAACATATTGATGCAATTCTGTTGAATGTATACCTACTAGACAGATTACTGAGTTGTGAAATATGCTTTTTTTCAGCTTTAGTAGATATCACATAACATTTTCCCACGCTGTTCCACATCTTTTAACATAAGGTTTTCTTAGTGTTGGAACTCGTTATGAGGATTATATTGCAAGCCAGGGAAAATAGAGTTATGCTTTCAAAATTCTGAGGGAAAATTATGTATAGATTTTAACACAAGAAAAACTCTCATTCAAATGGAAATATAGACTATGTACATTTCTAGACATACAAAGTATCTTGTCCTTCCCTCCCCAAATTTTTAGATTGCCCATAAAGAGTGGGAATATGGGTGGTTTTCATTCTTTTGAAAATTTTGTGTACTAATTTGTTTCATGGTAAGCTTGTTTCATTGTTCTAATCATCCATACAGAAATATAATAATAGCTAACCTTATTGGTTGCTAATTGATTACTTATGGATTAAGATCTGGGCCTACTCTAAACAGTCTGTATTTTATGAATTCCTCAAAGCAAATCTTTGAGATAGGTGCTACTGTTATCTCCATTATCTATACGGGGAAACTGAAGCACAGGGCGGTCGGGTGACTTGCCCAGTGTCACCTGTTTAACAAGTGGTGGTAGAGCCAGTGTTCAAAACCAAGGAACCTGGCTGAGAGGCTGACCCTCCTAAAAGGAGATTAAACAAAGAGAACAAAAAGAGAAGGCAAATGCTGCCAACAATGACAACATCGTTCTCACTATTTTCACACAGACAAGAGCTGCAGCTCCAGCATCCTTCATGTTATCTTGATGTGCTTGCTGTGGGGTGAGGTCCTTCACTGGGAATGTTCTGCACACAGCACTAAAAGGAACATGCCCACCTGAAATCAAGTGTGTCCCCACCCCGGGAACAGAGCCTGGGCTCTGTTCACTTTTAAATGCATTTGACACCCTTGGCAGTTCTGGCCATCATCAAGGCCACTTCACTTATTTCCAAGAAGTCTGGTGTGTTTGGGAGCACTTCTTTGCCTCAAACTAAATTGGCCAATCCCAAGGTGAGCACCTGAATCTATGCTAGACTGATCTGAACCTCTTCTGTGTATATAAGAATGAGAAATATTAGACATCAGTCACTTCATCCAATTAAGTCCTTTATTTAGTTTTAATAGTAGAACTAAGAGCCTGACCTAAGTTAATCCTTCTTCAGTAGATGCCATTTCAATGGATTTTGCAGTCCCTCTGATACCAGTGTTCTTATTTCAGCCATCTTTGTTTCTTTAAATAATTGCATTAAATAAAATCTCATAAGCTGAAATTGCATTGACTGTATCTGGTGACATTTGTGCATTTCAATGCCTCCAAAAAGCCTTGTTCAGTCTGGTATTGAACTGTATCCAAATGGAAACCCATTTAAAAATTATTTTCCTGGCAAGAAATAATTGATATGAACCTAGACTAATGTGGTATTAAAGAGGCCTAGGAAGTTACACAGTTAAAAGTTTGTTTGCTAGAATCCCATGTCAGGCAATGTAAATGCTTTCTCCCTGTGGATGTACTGTGAACTGATCTGAGGTTAACCTGGTTTAAATTCTGGCAAGTGGAGTTAGTGTTTCCTATGCTTGGATTTGTTATCAAAATCCTGGCAATAAATGATTTTGGCCCTATTATATTTTAACACCCTTGAAACCAACGTCTGTGTTAGTTTCCTGTATCAAGAAGGGAGAAAATTAAAACTCTAGGGATTCTACAGTTTTTCTCCTTGCATCCTTTTTGGAATAAAGTTAAATTTCCTTTTTCGCCTGTCTTCTCTCATTTGTGTAGTAAGAAGTACTAGATTCTCCTGGGGCTTCCCAAGTGATGCTAGTGGTAAAGAACCCACCTGCCAATGCAAGAGACTTAAGATATATAGGTTTGATCCCTGGGTCGGGAAGATCCCCCTGGAATGGCAACCCACTCCAGTATTCTTGCTGGAGAATCGCATGGACAGAGGTGCCTGGCGGGCTACAGTGTAGAGGGTCACAGAGTCGGACACGACTGAAGTGACTGAGCACCATGCACAGATTCTCCTACCGACTTCACTTTGACCCCTGCTTTCTCCTCAGAGTCTACGGATTCCCTGTGACCCACCCAGGCTGGTCTTCCCGGAACCCCCCGCCATGACCCTGAATTTCAGTCACAAGCTTGAATGGAATAGACCATTAAACATTTGAGTCCAGCCGGCACTTCCCTTAAGATATGCAATTAAATCTCTTGGGCTGGCATTCTTTCAGATAGGGCAGCTAGGACTCCAAATAATTAATTTTCCTTGGGTCCCACAGGGAAACAGTCCACAGACTTTGAACTTGGGTTCACAAGTCTGTCTCCGCAAAACTATCAATTTGTTTTGATCCAAAAGATGCAAGTGTCTCATTACTCTGTCCTCCTTCATTATAAAATAGAAGGGTTATAATCATCTGCACAAATTCACACCAAGGTGTTACCATTCCCTCTTCAACTTCTTAAAGATGAAATGCCCAAATAAATGAAGTACTAATAACACCCTGCAAGATAATTAGCTATAAAATGTCTTTGCATTTTAATTGGGCAAAAGCTTCCTGTGTTTAGTTGCTCAGTCATGTACGACTCTTTGCGACCCTATGGACTATAACCCACCAGGTTCCTCCATCCAACGGATTTTCCAAGCAAGAATACTGGAGTGGGTTGCCATTTCCTTCTCCAGGGGATCTTCCAGGCCCAGGGATCAAACCGACATCTCTTGGGTCTCCTGCCCTGCAGGCGGATTCTTTACCTGTGAGTCACCAGCTTCCCTTAGGTTAAGTGAATGTAACTCTGAGACTTCAGTGAGTCCTGAGAGGTTTCTGGTGGAAAAGAAGGTGGGTTGACTGATGTGTCAGGAATCACTCAAATCCCACTGTATCAGAAGCTTAGCCGTCCAGCAGTGGACAGTCGTCCATCACCCACCCTCGCTGCTGCTGCCCCTGCAGTTTAGCTTGATCTTAGCCCTAGGTCTGGATTTCCGTGTTTTTGGACCATCCTTATCCATAGTCCTTCTCCCTCAGCTTTATATTTGTGGCCATTTCTGAAAATATTGTGTGCACGAGTTCAGTCATGTCCATCTTTGCAACCCCACAGACCATCGCCCGCCAGGCTTCCTTGTCCATGGGATTCTCTAGACAAGAATACTGGAGTGGGTTGCCATTTCTTCCTGTATGGGATCTTCCCCACCCAGGGATTGAACTTGAGTGTCCTGCGTTTCCTCTACTGGCAGGCAGATTCTTTACCACCAGCGCCACCTGGGAAGCTCATGTTCTGAAAACATTGGGTTGGCCAAAAAGGTCATTTGGTTTTTATATAACATCTCATGGAAAAATGTGAATGAACTTCTTGGCCAACCCAATATAATTCAAAACCTATCATCTTTAACTCCTGTTTCACATTTAAAGAAAAAATAACTTCTTTCATATATCTGTGCACTCCTCACATTGTTGTATAATTGCCTACATGTTCATTCTCTTCTACTGGGCCTGAGGGATTCTCAAAGGAATAACTAGGTCTTCCTCCAGCCTTGTCTGTCTGACTTCTCTAGGCTCACTCAGCAGCTATCCCTGGTCTTTTTTCTGCTTCTCAAGCACACCAAGCTCCTTCTCACCTCAGGGTCTTTGTAATTTCTGTCCCTTCTACCTACAGAGTTCTTGTACATCTTCATGTAGCAGACTCCTCATCAACAGCTGTCAGTCAGCTGCCACCTCTCTGAGAGACGGTTTCTTTTAAAAATAAAAATCAAAAACACAACCTACTCTTGGTGAGAGGAGAGATTTCATTTATTTAGTTTTGACTGTGCTGGGTCTTCATTTCTGTGTGTGGGTTTTCTCTGGTTTCAGTGAGGGGGGGCCACTCTTCGTTGTGGTGTGTGGGCTTCTCACCATGGTGGCTTCTCTTGTTTCGGAGCACAGGCTCTAAGTGAAAGGGCTTCAGTGGCTGTGGCACACGGGCTTAGTTGCTCTGTGGCATGTCGGATCGTGTCAGACCAGGGACTGAACCTGTGTGCACTGGCAGGCATATTCTTTGTCTACGGTGCCACCAGCGAAGTCTCAGAAAGACTCTTTCTGATATCTCATGTAAAGAAGCCTCCAACCTCCAGTCACTCCATCACATTTGGCTGTGGGATCTTAGTTCCCTGACCAGGTGTTGAACTCAGGCCCTTGGCAGTAAAAGAGGGGAGTCCTCACCACTGGACCACCAGGGAATTCCTTGTTTTGTTTTCTTCACAGCAATATCTGATGTTATCAGGTTGATTTTAATCCTTTAAAACTAACAAACAAAAAGTCTGTTTTAACTCCCTGAGAAAAAGATCTTGTCTTGTTCACTGCTGTATTCTTAGCACCTTGAAAGGTAGCTAGCATCTAGAAACCAGTCACTAAGTACTGATGTAATACATGGATGACACGTTCAGTTCAGTTCAGTCGCGCAGTCATGTCCGATTCTTTGCAACCCCATGAATCGCAACATGCCAGGCCTCCCTGTCCATCACCAACTCCCGGAGTTCACTCACACTCACGTCCATTGAGTCAGAGATGCCATCCAGCCATCTCATCCTCTGTCGTCCCCTTCTCCTCCTGCCCCCAATCCCTCCCAGCATCAGAGTCTTTTCCAATGAGTCAGCTCTTCCCATGAGGTGGCCGAAGTACTGGAGTTTCAGCTTTAGCATCATTCCTTCCAAAGAAATCTCAAGGCTGATCTCTTTCAGAATGGACTGGTTGGATCTCCTTGCAGTCCAAGGGACTCTCAAGAGTCTTCTCCAGCACCACAGTTCAAAAGCATCCATTCTTCGGTGCTCAGCCTTCTTCACAGTCCAACTCTCACATCCATACATGATCACTGGAAAAACCATAGCCTTGACTAGATGGACCTTTGTTGGCAAAGTAATGTCTCTGCTTTTGAATATGCTATCTAGGTTGGTCATAACCTTCCTTCCAAGGAGTAAGCGTCTTTTAATTTCATGGCTGCAGTCACCATCTGCAGTGATTTTGGAGCCCCCCAAAATAAAGTCTGACACTGTGTCCACTGTTTCCCCATCTATTTCCCGTGAAGTGATGGGACCAGGTGCCATGATCTTCATTTTCTGAATGTTGAGCTTTAAGCCATTTTTTCACTCTCCTTTTTCACTTTTATCAAGAGGCTTTTTAGGACAACGAGTAGTACTCAATAAATGTTACTTGAATTAATAATGAATGGATGTGTTTGGTTTCCCCTTCTGATCACTCACATCCATACCTTTCATGTGGCAAAATCACTCTCTCCTTTATAGTGGAATGACCTCAATTCTCTGGGTATTCTTGGAGCTCAAATAGGCAGGAACCTTGTGGAATTTATCTGTGTATCTTCCTTAGCATTAGAAACTCACATTGCAGTTTTCAGCAAGCATCTGAGTCACTCCTTTCATTTTCTTTCTTTCTTTTTTTAGAAAGTCTTAAAAAAAAGTTTGTTTTCATTTTTTGCAGCTCTGGTCTTGGTTGTGGTGTATGGGCTCTAGAGCGCATGGTTCAGCCATGCAGGCTCTCTAGTTGTGGCATGCAGAATCAGAATTCTTAACCACTGGACCACTAGGAAAGTCCCACTCCTTCTATTTTCAGATATCTAACAGAGCCCAAGAAATGCCATTTGGGTTCTTACCAATGACTCAGACTAACCTGGCATTCTGTCTTTATGGGTAAGCATGCATGTTCATGATGCTTAGGGAAGAAAAGCACGATCTGCGTGGCCAAACCCTTCTACTCACGCTTCTGAGTCTCAGAACCGCATGTGCTGAAAAGGTTGGGACAGCAGTTTCCTCATGGGTAAAATAATCAACAATATCAACTGACTTGTTTCCAATAACCTTGTATTGACCTTTGAACCTCAATAGCACATCAGGATATCTTTAAAGAGCACCCTCATCAATGCCCTGCGCTCAGTTGTGACTTATCAAATCCATGTACAACCAGAGCTTGAGGTATTTTCCCACTGATGTGTGTTTTTTAACTTATACATAGGCCAAAATTCATCTGTCATTTTTACTTTGCATAGTTTATTCCTGTCATTTTGGCATATCATTCCCTGTAAAAATTTAGTATCATTTTCATATTAAGAGATTTTACTGTGCACTCTCTTTTCCAAAACATAACAAACCATTAAATTAGATTGGTCTAGGATTGATTCCTTGGGAAATTCCACAGTTTACATTTTTCTACTTAATACTATTTCCATTACCTTGATACTAATTAAAGTAACTCAATTAAAAAACAACTATTGCTGTGAAAAAATTTCAAAGATTTTTCCAATAAAATACACTCGATATCTTCTTTTCCCACATGTTTATTTTTTTTCCCTGAAAGAATTTTACAGATTAGTTAGGCATGATTTCTTCTAACAGAAATTGAGTTAGCTTTTCTCTAATTGACAAATACTCAGTAATCCTATTTTTCATTCACATTTCCAGTAATGTGTAGATATCTTCCTTTTATAGTCTTGATTCTCTCTCACTAAATACTTTAGACTGGGTAAATAAAGATTACATCTAGAATCTCAATTTCCAGCTTTTATTTGTTAACATAGGAAGTAGATAGAAGAGAACACTACAAAAACAAACAAAAAACCACCGAATCTACCTTACTATTTTTAAATTATTTTATTATGTGATTAAAAATTACTGTCCATGTGCCACATCCAGCCACTGGTAAACGTGTGAGAAAATTAGTAAAAAATGATCTGACCAAAATCATCGTATTTTCAGCACCCATTTAAATATTTCAATGTCTTTCTTTTCTCTTCTCTTTAGCTTTGCCTCCTAATTAGTTCTATCACCCTCTCATCCAGGTATTGTTACAGCTCTTTCCTCAGGATTTATTTATTTTTTTCCTTTTATCTCTAACTCTTTTACTCTGTATTTAGTTTCATTGCTAATAGCCAGTAGTTGGTCTACTAATGAATTTTAACTTGGAATACTCATTCAGCCTCTATTTTATTGTTATTGATGTTACTCTTACAAGTTTTAAATGAACTTTAATGCATGATTCCTTTTTGAAGAACTTGAAATGCTAGTAACTCTTAAAGAAGTTTAAACCCATCTATTATTCTCTAGCATACTTTTCTAAACAATCTGAGCAAGTAAAACATTTAACCTTTTTTCTTCATTCTGCTCTCTTTGATAGAAACTCAGTACTCTTGATTTGTTAATAAGACAAATAAATCCTCCTTTGAAAGACATGACTGGTGCTGTACTTGTGCTTAGAGTCATAGCTAGAAATTCTAAACTCCCAGGTAACAATTTTTCAGAATGCTTCTTTAACCGACATTAATTGCAAAATAAACAGATACACAAAGCTAAACCTTCAGGAATCTGTGCTAGATGTTCAAAGCTTTCTAATGTTTTGAAAAGCCATCAAATACAACCCTTGAATGGATTTGGCTTATTGTTTGCATGTTTTCTTTAACAGCTTTATTGAGATATAATTTATACATCATACAATTCACCCTTTAAAGTGTGAAGTTTAGTGGTTTTTAGTACATTCACAGATGCAGCCACAGTCAATTTTAGAACATTTTCATCACCTCAAGAAGAACCCTCTGTTTTTTGGCTATAATCCCCCCAGTTCTCTATCCTCACTCCACTTCTGCCTCACGCCCACCTCATGCCCTTAAGCAACCACTACTTGACTTTTTGTCTATAGATTTGTCTGTTCTGGACTTCAGGTAAGTGAAGTCACATGGTATATGGTCTTTTGTGACTGATTTCATTCATTGAGCATAATGTTTTTAAGGTCCAGCTATGTTATAGAAAAGTGCCAGGATTTTCTTCCTATTTATTGCTAAAAATTATTTCACTGCATGGATATACCACATTTTATCTATCCCTAGCCCTTCCCATTCTATTGTTTTCCTCTGTTTCTTTGCACTCTTCATGTAAGAAGTCTTTCTTATCTTTCCTTGCTATTCTCTGGAACTCTGCATTCAGCTGGGTTTCTCAGATAACCACTTTGCCTTCTTGCTTTTGTTTTTCTTTGGGATGGTTTTGGTTGCTGCCTCCTATACAATGTTACAAACCTCTGTCCATAGTTCTTCAGGTACTCTATCTACCAGATCTGATCCCTTGAATCTATTTGTCACCTCCGCTGTATAATCATAAGGGTTTAGATTTAGGTCATTTCCCTACTTTCTTCAATTAAGCCTGAATTTTGCAATAAGGGGCTCATGATTCAAGCCACAGGCAGTTCCGGGTCTTGCTTTTGGTGACTGTATAGAGCTTCCCCATCTTCAGCTACAAAGAATATAATCAATCTGATTTCGGTCTTGACCATCTGGTGGTGTCTGTATGTAGAGTCTTCTCTTGTGTTGTTGGAAGAGGGTGTTTCCTATGACCAGTGTATTCTCTTGGCAAAACTCCATTAGCCTTTGCTCTGCTTCATTTTGTACTCCAAGTCCAAACTTGCCTGTTACTCCAGGTATCTCTTGACTTTCTATTTTTCCATTCCAATCCCCTCTGATGAAAAGGACTTCTTTTCTTGATTTTAGTTCTAGAAGGACTTGTAGGTCTTCATAGAATTGCTCAACTTCAGCTTCTTCGGCATTAGTGGTTGGGGCATAGACTTGGATTACTGTGATGTTGAATGGTTTACCTTGGAGATGAAACAAGATCATTCTGTCGTCTTTGAGATTGCACCCAAGTACAGATTCCTAAAATGTCAATGATCTCTTTTGCCATCTCCTGCTTGACCATGTCCAATTTACCTTGATTCATGGAACTAATATTCTAGGTTTCAGGGAACATTCATGCAAAGATGGGCACAATAATGGACAGAAATAAAAGGATCTAACAGAAGCAGAAGAGATTAAGAAGAGGTAACAAGAATACACACAGGAACTGTACCAAAAAGGTCTTACTGACCCAGATAACCACAATGGTGTGGTCACTCATCTAGATCAAGACATCCTGGAGTGTGAAGTCAAGTAGGCCTTAGGAAGCATTACTATGATCAAAGCTTGTGGAGATGATGGAATTCCAGCTGAGCTATTTCATATCCTAAAAGATCATGCTGTTAAAGTGCTGCACTCAGTATTTCAGCAAATTTGGAAAGCTCAGCAGTGGCCACAGGACTGGAAAAGGTCAGTTTTCTTTCTGATCTCAAAGAAAGGCAATGCCAAAGAATTTCAAACTTCTGTACAATTACACTCATTTCACATGCTAGCAAGATAATGCTCAAAATCCTTCAAGTGAGGCTTCAACAGTACATGAACTGAGAACTTCCAGATGTTTAGCTGGATTTAGAAAAGGCGGAGGAACTAGAGATCAAATTACCAACCAACATTTGTTGGATAATAGATAAGGCAAGGCATTTCCAGAAAACATCTACTTCTATTTCATTGTCTACACTAAAGCCTTTGACTGTGTGGATCACAACAAACTGTGGAAAATTCTTAAAGAGATGGGAAGACCTGACCACCTGACCTGCCTCCTAAGAAACCTGTCTGCAGGTCAAGAAGCAACAGTTAGAACCAGACCCAGAACAACAGACTGGTTCAAAATAGGGAAAGGAGTACGTCAAGGCTGTATATTGTCACCTTGATTACTTAACTTATATACAGAGTACATCATGTGAAATGCTGGACTGAATGAAGCACAAACTGGAATCAAGATTGCCAGAAGAAAAATCAGATATGTGGATGATCCTACTCTAGCCCCTTCCTGGGTGGTTCTAGTGGTAAAGAACCTGCCTGCCAATGCAAGAGACGTAACAGATGCGGATTCAACACCTGGGTTGAGAAGATCCTCTGGAGAAGGGCATGGCAACCCACTCCAGTATTCTTGCCTTTGTTAATCTCATGGACAGAGAAGCCAAGAGGGCTACAGTCTACAGCATCACAAAGAATCGGAAAAGACTAAAGCAACTTAGCACAATGGCAGATAATGAAGAGGAACTAAAGAGCCTCTTGATGAGGGTGAACAGGAGAGTGAAAAGGCTAGCTTAAAACTCAACACTAAGATCATGGCATCTGGTCCCATCACTTCATGGCAAATAAATGGGGAAAAAATGGAAACAGTGACAGCCTTTATTTTCTTGGGCTCCAAAATCACTGCAAACAGTGACTGCAGCCATGAAATCAAAAGACACTTGCTCCTTGGAAGAAAAGCTATGACAAACCTAGATAGCAAATTAAAGAGCAGAGATACCACTTTGTTGACAAAGGTCCATCTAGTCAAAGCTGTGTGCTTTTCCAGTAGTCACATATGGATGTGATGTGAGAGTTAGACCATAAAGAAGGCTGAGTGCCAAAGAATTGATGCTTTTGAATTAAGAGCTGATACTTGGAAAAGTCCCTGATGCTGCGACAGATTGAGGGCAAGAGGAGAAGTGGGCAACAGATGATGAGATGGTTGAATGGCAACACTGACTCACTGGACACGAGTTTGAGCAAACTCGGAGATGGTGAAGGACAGGGAAGCCTCGCGTGCTACAGGCCACGAGGTGAGAGTCGAACACCACTTAGTGACTGAACAACAGGTTATCTTCTCATCAGTTTATGGGCATTTGGGTTGTCTCCACCTTTTGCCCATTATGAATGCTGCTGCTGTAAACATTTGTGTACATGTTTCTGATCTGCCATATGTTTTCATTTCTCTTGGGCACATACTTAGGAGTTCAATTATTGCTCAGTGGCTGCATCATTTTATATTGCCACTGGCAGTGTGTAAGTTTTCCAATTTTTCCATGTCCTATCCAAAAGTTTTTATTATTTGACTTTTTGATTGTAGCCATCCTAGTGGGTGTGAAGTGGTATCTCCTTGTGGATTTAATCTGTATTTCCCTGAGAACTAATACTCTCAAGTATCTATTAATGTGCTTATTTGCCATTTGTATCTCTTCTTTGTATAAATGTATATTCAGATCCTCTCCCCAATTTTAATTTCGTTTTTATTTTTGAGATGTAAGGATTCTGATGCTTGGAAAGATTGAAGGCAGGAGGAGAAGGGGACGACAGAGGATAAGATGGTTGAATGGCATCACTGACTTGATGGATATGAGTTTGAGCAAGCTCCAGGAGTTGGTGATGGACAGGGAAGCCTGGTGAGCTGCAGTCCAGGGGGTCACAATGAGTCAGACACGACTGAGTCACTGAACTGACTGAAGGGTTCTTTATATGTTCTAGATACAAGTCCCTTAGCATAAAAGTTTTGATTTTGATAATGTGCATCAATTTTTAATTGTTACCCTTGCTTTTCAGCTTCATATCTGAGAAACTATGTCCAAATTTGAGGCCATAAAGATATGCCCATAAGTTTCTTTCAAAAGTTTATAATTTTTGCTCTTACATTTGCATCTGTGATCCATCCTGAGTTAATTTTTGTGTATGGTGTGAAGGGTCCAGCTTTACTCTTTTGCGTGTGGCTATCCAGTTGTCCCAGCACTATCTGTTGAAAAGACTATTCTCTCCCCATTGAATGGTCTTGGCATCCTCGTCAAAAATCAGTTGACCATAGATATATACATTTACTTCCTGACTCTCAACTTTATTTATCTTTGAGCCCATTCCACATCTCAATGTGGCATCGTAGTGTGGATGTTGCCTGGTAGTATTAATAAGTTTGGAAATTGAGAATGTGAGTCCTCCTACTTTAATTTTTCTTTTCAGAATTGTTTTGGCTATCCTGAATCCCTTGAAATTCCATATGAATTCTAGAATCAGCTTGTCAGTTTGTTCAAAGAAGTTATCTGGAATTCTGAAAGGAACTACATCAAATGCATAGATCAGTTTGGGGATTGTTGATATCTTAACAGTTCTAAGTTTTCTGATCCATGAATGTGGGAATGTTTTTCTATTTATTTAGATCTTCTTTACTTTCTTTCAAGAATACTTTTAGTTTTCAGAGTATTCGTTTTATACTTTTTTTGTTAAATTTATTTCTAAGTATGTTTTTCTAAGTATTCTTTTTGATGCTATAATAATTTGATTGCTTTTTAAATTTCATTTTTGGATTGATCATTGCAAGTATAGAACTATAATTGATTTTTATATATTGATCTTGTGTACTGCAACCTTAATGAACTCATTTATTGATTCTAGCAGTTTTTTAAGACAATTCCTTAGGATTTTCTATATGCAAGATTGTGTCATCTGTGAATATAGTTTTATTTTTTCCTTTCCAATCTGGATGTTTTTTGTTTGTTTTTGTTGCCTAGTTTTATCCATATTCATAAAAAATATTGTTCTGCGATTTTCCTGTGATGTGTTGTTTGATTTTGATATCTGGGTAAAATTATCTTCAGAGAATAATTTGTGAAGTGTTCTCACCTCTTCTGCTTTTTGGGGAGAGCTTGTGAAGAATTGATATTTAGTCTTCATTGGATGTTCGGTAGAATTCTTTGGGGAGGTCATCTGGGCCTGGTTTATTCTTTGTGGAGACATATATATATACACACATATATAACATATAGGCTTATTATATATAAGCTTATATATATGTATAAAATATATAGGCTTCCGAGCTGATGCTAATGGTAAAGAATCTGCCTCAAATGCAGGAGATTCAGGTTCAATTCCTGGGTTGAAAATATCCCGTGGAGGAAGGCATGGCAACCGACTCCTGTATTCTTGCCTGGAGAAACCAATGGACAGAGAGGAGCCTACAGTCCATAGGGTCACAAAGAGTTGCAGATGACTGAAGGGGCTTAGCCCACACGCATGTACATATATATTCATTATATTTGATTACTGACTCAAATTCCTTACTTGTTATAGTTCTAGTCCAACATTCTACTTCTTCTTGAGTCAGTTTTGGTAGTCTGTGTTTTTCTCTGGTTTTCAATTCTCTGAGCTTCCCCACTTGATTATCTCTTTAAGCACTGGCAGCTGATGTGATGAATCTACACCAGGATTATGGACCACAAATGAGTCTGGTTGGCTGCAAGACGTGGAATAAATAAAAATCAGTGAGGGGTCGGCAACCTGTGACTCAATAGAATCCAGAATGTGCTTTGGCTGGGAAGTCAGAACCAGCCATGAAACAGAACCAAACCCCAGCAGGAGGATAAGAACCAGGAGGAATGCAAACCTGGAAAAAGGGAAAACAGCAACAGAAGGAAAGGCAGACTAAGGCTCAGGCAGAAAGATCAGAGATCAGCAGTGAGAAAGGAACCTAATGCCTGGTAGTGAATTCACCTCCGCTTCAACCCAGGAGCTTTTCTGTACTTGCGGTGAAGGAAGAAACCACCCTGTAAGCTTGGTGCCTTGGGATTCAAAGATGCAGATGTGTGGGACTATCTGACCACACTGGAAATGAAAGAAGAAAACTGAAATAGTGCGAGAATCATAAAAGGATTCATTTAACCTTTTTTTTTTTTTACTTTTCTTTTTTTTTTAGTTTAATTTTATTTTTAAACTTTACAATATTGTATTAGTTTTGCCAAACATCGAAATGAATCCACCACAGGTATACATGTGCTCCCCATCCTGAACCCTCCTCCCTCCTCCTTCCCCATACCATCCCTCTGGGTTGTCCCAGTGTACCAGCCCCAAGCATCCAGTATCGTGCATCGAACCTGTTAAGACATTCCCTAAAACCCAAGCCCTTAACTGTGACAGTTATTTCCCAAAAGAGAACAATTCATTTAATTTAGTATTAGTGTATAGGAAAATACAAATATTTAAAATCCATTCTTGAACTACTCGTGACTATACCAAACAATGCACAATTAGACTGTCATTTTCTATGTCCCAGAGACATGAAATTATTTTCTCATATTTTGGAATATAAAAGCTGAGCCTTTATTCCAAATTAATTCTCTTCCAAAAAGCATGGGTAACATGAGTCCATTAAATAAATAAAAGAAGTGAAATGGAAAATATTTTTGATCACATATTTAATTAAAATATTTAGTATTGTGTATCTGGAAAAAGAAGCTCCCTTGAGGAATATAAATTCCAAGTCAGATGGGGTTTATTTTAAAGGCAGAAAGCCACAACTATGCTAATAATCCCTTTTAAGATTATGTGGATAACATGAGACCCACAGTAGCATCTAACATAAACATGTATGGAGATTTGAGAGAAACACAGCAAAAATACACTGTGAGAATCACCACTACAAAGTTTTTTCCACCCTCTGGCTCTTTTAAAATCTGTAGGAAAGCATGAGAAATCCAAGGATACTAGAAAAAGAAAAAAAAAAAAAAGAATCAGATAAATGAATCTGTGAACTATTTCCTTACAGTAAGGAACATATTAATAGGTAGGTGTAGACGCAGAGTCAGATACAACTGAGTGACTTAACAACATAGAGACAGTAAGAAACACAGGTTCAATCCATGGTTCAGGAAGATCCCCTGGAGGAGGGCATGGCAACCCACTCCAGTATTCTTGCCTGGACAATTCCATGGATAGAGGAGCCTGGCAGGCTACCATTCATAGGATATCAGACATGACTGAAATGACTTAGCATGCACACAAGCATAACGGAAAGCAAAGAAGAAAAGGAAAGATATAAGCATCTGAATGCAGAGTTCCAAAGAATAACAAGAAGAGGTAAGAAAGCCTTCTTCAGCAATCAATGCAAAGAAATAGAGGAAAACAAGAATGGGAAAGACTAGGGATCTCTTTAAGAAAATTAGAGATACCAAGGGAACATTTCATGCAAAGATGGGCTTGATAAAGGACAGAAATGGTATGGACCTAACAGAAGCAGAAGATATTCAGAAGAGGTGGCAAGAATGCACAGAAGAACTGTACAAAAAAGATCTTCACGACCCAGATAATCATGATGGTGTGATCACTCATCTAGAGCCAGACATCCTGGAATGTGAAGTCAAGTGGGCCTTAGAAAGCATCACTACGAACAAAGCTAGTGGAGGTGATGGAATTCCAGTTGAGCTATTTCAAATCCTGAAAGAGGATGCTGTGAAAGTGCTGCACTCAATATGCCAGCAAATTTGGAAAACTCAGCAGTGGCCACAGGACTGGAAAAGGTCAGTTTTCATTCCAATCCCAAAGAAAGGCAATGCCAAAGAATGTTCAAACTATCGCACAATTGCACTCATCTCACACACTTGTAAAGTGATGCTCAAAATTCTCCAAGCCAGGCTTCAGCAATATGTGAACAGTGAACTTCCAGATGTTCAAGCTGGTTTTAGAAAAGGCAGAGGAGCCAGAGATCAAATTGCCAACATCCGCAGGATCATGGAAAACGCAAGAGAGTTCCAGAAAAACATCTATTTCTGCTTTATTGACTATGCCAAAGCCTTTGACTGTGTGGATCACAATAAACTGTGGAAAATTCTTCAAGAGATGGGGATACCAGACCACTTGACCTGCCTCTTGAGAAACCTATATGCAGGTCAGGAAGCAACAGTAAGAACTGGACATGGAACAACAGATTGGTTCCAAATAGGAAAAGGAGTACATCAAGGCTGGATATTGTCACCCTGCTTATTTAACTTCTATGCAGAGTACATCATGAGAAACACTGGACTGGAAGAAGCACAAGCTGGAATCAAGATTGCCAGGAGAAATATCAATCACCTCAGATATGCAGATGACACCACTCTTATGGCAGAAAGTGAAAGGAACTAAAAAGCCTCTTGATGAAAGTGAAAGAGGAGAGTGAAAAAGTTGGCTTAAAGCTCAACATTCAGAAAACGAAGATCATGGCATCTGGTCCCATCACTTCTTGGGAAATAGATGGGGAAACAGTGGAAACAGTGTCAGACTTTACTTTTTTGGGCTCCAAAATCACTACAGATAGTGATTGCAGCCATGAAATTAAAAGACACTTACTCCTTGGAAGGAAAGTTATGACCAACCTAGATAGCATATTGAAAACCAGAGACATTACTTTGCCAACAAAGGTCCGTCTAGTCAAGGCTATGGTTTTTCCAGTGGTCATGTATGAATGTGAGAGTTGGACTGTGAAGAAGGTTGAGCCCCAAAGAATTGATGCTTTTGAACTGTGGTGTTGGAGAAGACTGTTGAGAGTCCCTTGGACTGCAAGGAGATCCAACCAGTCCATTCTAAAGGAGATCAGCCCTGGGATTGCTTTGGAAGGAATGATGCTGAAGCTGAAACTCCAGTACTTTGGCCACCTCATGGGAAGAGTTGACTCATTGGAAAAGACTCTGGTGCTGGGAGGGATTGGGGGCAGGAGGAGAAGGGGACGACAGAGGATGAGATGGCTGGATGGCATCACTGACTCGATGGACGTGAGTGTGAGTGAACTCCGGGAGTTGGTGATGGACAGGGAGGCCTGGTGTGCTGCGATCCATGGAGTCACAAAGACTCAGACACGACTGAGTGACTGAACTGAACTGAATTTTTTTTCACTTGTAATCATAAGATAAATATTGGAGGTGGAATATAACAAGTGTCAAGGCCTTAAAATATAGAATTGTCTGAGCTGAGGTGTGGTAAGTGGTAATGAGAAATCTGTTCCCGCCTGCCATCTGAACATCTGGGTTATAGGGTAGACACAAATTAGACTGTCACCTGTTTGTGTTTTGGAAATCTGATTACATGTCTCCTGCGATGAGTACTTTAGTGGCTTGTTGAAAATGTCAAGATATTGGAGTGAGTTAATGACTTTTTGATGTTTTTAATAATGTCAAGAAAAACAGGCTTCATCAAACAGTTAAACAGAGTTAGCATATGCTCCAGAAATTCCATTCCTAGATACTCTAAAAGAAATGAAAACATATGTTCACATAAAAATTGTACAAGAATGTTTATAGCAACATTATTCTTAATAGCCAAGAGGTGGAAACAATCCAAAAGTCCATCAACTGATGAATGGATAAACAAAGTGTGGTATGTGCACGCAGTGAAATAGTACTCAGCACTAAAATGAATTAAGTACTAATACATGCTCAAAATATCAATGAGCCGTGAAAACCTTATGCTAAGTGAAAAAAGGCTGTCGCAAAAGACCACATAGTGTATGATTCCATTTGTATACGAAATGTCCAGAACAAGGAAATCTATAGAGGCAGAAAATAGGTTGGTAGTTTCCAGGGGCTGGGAGGGATGGGAAGCCTGGGAGGTGGGGGAGTGGGGCTTCTTTCTGGGGGTAATGAAAATGTTCTAAAATGTATTACAGTGATAGATGTACAACTGTTTGAGGATACTAAAAGCTACTAATCTGTACACTTTAAATGGGTGAATAATATGGCATGGAAATATCTCAATAAAGTTGTTTAAAAATGCAGCCTCTAGCTTAAACAGCAAGTGGAGGGGAAGAGCATATAGATTTACAGACAGGCCCTTCCTGCCTATAACTAGCCATCCAAGATACCCTAGAGTTAGCTAACCACATGCATTTGGAAAAGTCTAAGCTCCAATGTGTTGGCCACCTGAGGTGAAGAGCCCATTCATTGGAAAAGATCCAGATGCTAGGAAAGATTGAGGACAGGAGGAGAAGGGGATGACAGACAATGAGATGGTTGGATGGCATCACTGACTCAATGGACATGAGTTTGAGCCAACTCTGGGAGATAGGAAAGGACCGGGAAGCCTGGTGTCCTGCTGTAGGTGGGGTCGTAGAGAGTCAGACGCAACTGAACAACTGAACAACAGCTACAAGAATGGTATTCTCTACTCGAACCTAAAGCTAAAGTTAGTGAGAGTGAAGACAGGGAGGTGGGAAGTACATTGCAAAATGGAAATGGCAAAGGTAGAAGGGGGCCCCGCTGGGCTTCACCCAGGCACCTCCTTCTGTTCCTTCTCTGCTCAACTAAGTTAAGGATCATTCCACCACTGAGACAGCCTCTGGATGCAATTCAGAGGATTATGAGTGCTGGAATGCTGGGTCACATTTAGGAACAGAAGCTGGAGGAATACAGTGAAACCTAGGACTTTGGAGATGGGCAGAACATCAAAGTCTGTGGCAATGAGAAAAAGTGATAAGGCTGGGAGTCATGATCCTGCCAGATCTCTGGCTTTGGTTACTCATCCAGAGCTGATGACTTAGAGGATTCTGCTGTCAGGGCTGAGAGTTTGCTCTTTCTTCCAGCAGGATAGAAACCTGCTGGAACCTATCCTGGTCAGAGACTGGTTTCCTATTTCCTTTTCTTTTTTTTTTTATTTTTTAAATTAATGTATGTATTTTTGGCTGTGCTGGGTCTCTGTTGCTGTGCAGGCTTTCTCTGACTGCAGTGAAGCGGGGCTACTTTTCTTTGCAATGCACAGGGCTTCTCATTGCAGTGGTGTCTCTCTTCATGGGGCACAGACTCTAGGGCCTGCGGGCTTCAGTAGTTGGTGCACGTGGGCTCAATAGTTGTGGCTCCTAGGCTCTAGACCACAGGCTTAGTAGCTGTGCTTCATGAGCTTAGTTGTTCTGTGGCATGTGGGACCTTCCCAGAGCAGGGATCAAACCTGTGTCTGTATTGATGGGCAAATTCTTTACCACTGAACCACTGGGGAAGCCCTCCCATTTTCAAGGAAGAATTCTTGTGGTAGCTTTCTGTTTCCCCTCAGGTATTGAAATTTTGAATATGTTGTGGGTAGTTATATTTCTTTTAATAATTTATCCATAGGTTGCTAGATAGTGAGTCATATCTGGACCTGAAACCCTGTACTTTAAACCATGAAGTGGTAACTACATGAGTTTGGGGATCTCTTCTTTCGGTGAGGGGAAGGATATGTGTATTTCATTTGTGGAAGAGGAATCTGTATTGTCATTGGAAGGATCTCCTTAAAATGAATGTACAAAAATAAAATTGAGTATGTGTGTGTGTGTGTGTGTGTAGTACACTGGGTAAGCTTAGGGGTGGAACATACCTTTTCAGTTTGGGAACAGCCTGACCAACATCTGGTGGGCATATGATACATGTCCCTCCATACTCTGATTGGTCTGTGGTGCATCGCATATTAAAGCCAATTAGAATCATTTTTTTTTGGTGAAATTTATTTGGGTTTTGGGGTGGATAAAATCCTTTCTCCTTGTGTAATCTCAAGAGACCTATAAACTTGCAGCTCCTGGGGATCATTTTTGATCCCATTATCAGAGAACTTGCCAGAGGACAAAGTTAACAGAGAGGAAAGTAAGCCCCAAAGAAGACAAAGACCTGTGTGTATTTTGTTCACTGTGGCGCCCCCAGCACTGTTAACAGTGTCTGGCATGTAGTAGGTGCTCAATAAATGTTTGTTGGATGAATAAAATCAGAACTGAAGAACAGGGAGAGAGAGAGAGAAGTGGCTGGTGATATGGTTTGAACTCCTCGTTCCTGTCATGTCTAGAGTCAACTCTACCTCTCAACTTCCCAAGTACATTGTCAATAAATTTCCTTCATTCTGTTCATTGCGTGAGTGCATGTAGAGCCACTCAGCTGTGTCCAGCTCTTTATGAGTAGCCCACCAGGCTTCACTATCCATGGCATTTCCCAGGCAATAAAACTGGAGTGGGTTGCCATTTCCTCCTCCAGGAGATCATCCTGATCCAGGGATCAAACCCGTGTCTCTCATCTCTCCTGCATTACAGGTGGATTCTTTACCACTGAGCCATGGGGGAAGCCCCTTTCTGTTCATTAGTGTGGCAGATGACTGCAAATTGGCTCAGTTGGTAAGAGTCCAGCCCCATATTAACATGACTCTGTGTACCAGAGGCTGGAAAATTAAGTCTGCATTACCCAGGTGCCTTTGCAGTGAGAATTTCTGCATATGATGTAGCATATATCAGATAGATGCATCTTAACAGGACTTGGAAGGCGGTTATGAGCGCTATGGAGAGGCCATTCCAGCAGCACAGCGGCAGAGCTATTTTGGTGCTTTTGCAGCAGCTTCCTCAGAAGCCCTGATGTCTCGTCAGTCATTGTTGGTGGCAGGAACTCGCTGGTCTGGTTGCTCTAGTGACCGTGGCAGAGGCAGCATGGTCTCTTTTTTTTGGCTGTATTGGGTCTTCAGTGTGGTGCGTGGGCTTCTCTAGTTGTGGCACATGGGCTTAGTGGCCCTGCGGTGTGTGACATCTCAGTTCCCCCACCAGGGATTGAACCCATTCCCCCTGCACTGGAAGGCGGATTCTGAACCACTAGACCACCAACTTTAGTCCCAGCACGTCTGTATCTGTTGGAGGTGGTGCAGGGGCAGCGGCAGAATCTTGCTGTGGGAGATTTTAGTCGTAGTTTCAGGTCCATCTTGTTACTACGAGCCTTTCAATCACCTTGTAGTAAACTAAGGCTCCTTAGGAAATCTCTCTGCTTTTACCAGCTAAAGTGAATTCAGTTGTCTACAACTGAACTCTGACCCATATAACTAATTTAAATTGATTTCCTGTCAAAGCAACTTCAAGAATTTAGACGACTTTGTAGAAATTCAGACAGTAAAAACAACGAAGATACAGAAATAATTATACTATGAGAAAACTTGCAAGTATTTAAGCATATAAATATGGTATTTTCAGTGGAAAAATATCAGATTGGCCCCAGATCTCTATGCAGTACTAAATACTATAGAACAATAAAACAATATCCATAGAAACTTGAGGGTGAGAATGCTGTCATTTATGAGTAATGTCAAAAGAATGGCATTCTCAGGTGTAAAGATATCAGAATTAGACTATCTATATGTCTTGTCTGAAAAATTTATCAAAGATGGGCTCTATTTTATTGAGAAATTCATCAAAACTAAGGCATTAAAAAATTGGGAATTAGTAGCAGAAAAAACTGCTGTCATACAACAAACTAAATAAACATATAAAATAACATTCATAAATATAGAACTAACTGCAAAACAAAAGCAATTGTGAAAGAAATATGTTTTTTATTTTTATAGGAAGGTATATCTGCTGGGTGGAGAAGGGAATGGCAATCCACTCCAGTGTTCTTTCCTGGAGAATCCCAAGGACAGAGGAGCCTGGCGGACTACAGTCCGTGGGGTCGCAAAGAGTTGGACATGACTGAGTGACTATCACACATACACACATATCTGTTAGGGCTCTTTGCAAGCAACAGAAATGAACTCTAAGCAAAGAAAGGAATTTATCAGAGGGCTGTGGGGTAGCCGCAGAATCCAAACAAAAACGAAAGAATCTAGCATCAGAAATGATAGGAACTCAGGCAGGTCCAGAGATCCAGAAGGAACTCATTGACAATCTCGTCCTTGCCACTAGGGTGCCCTGTTACAACCACTACTGGTTTTTGTCAGATGAAAGCAGAGTGCTTCTGGTTTATTTCCTAATTAGAACATATCAATAGAAAAGACTATTTCCTAGCTTCAGAGCTATATACTAGTGCCTTAGGCGGTAGTATTTTGCCCCATACATAAGTTGATAGCACTTGAAACTAGAATCCACGTGATCATGCTAGCTGTAATCTATTGTCATTTTTCAAGAACATTTTGGGAAACTTTCAGCCCCCACTGCCCCCCCGCCAGTAGGCTTTCCCTCACATATCATTGGCCAGAATGGCATCATATTGCCATTCCTAAGCCAATTAATTCAAGGAGAATGGAATTAAATTTGGGCTTACTTAGTCTAATTAAGATTCACCCTCGTGTACCTGGGAGGGGTTCAGTCTCCTTGAGGCACAGAGTTGTCTTACAACTTTAAAATAAAAAAGACATTGTGTTGAGCGAGTGAAAACAGCTGCTGGGTAGGCCACAAACAGTGGCCTTAATATCTGAAATTCCCCCAGGGCTGTAGCATTTGATTTTTTATTTAAAAAAGAGAGGGAAACCAGTGTCTTCCATTTGGTTCTTTAACCATAATAGTCAGGGAAAAAAGTCTGGGAATTTTTACCAGTTGTTGAGAATACTCTGTTCAACACAAGAACTGGGGGAAAATCCACAAAGTTTAGAGTTTGACTGGATCAAATTTCATTTTTTTCCTGACCTAGGTATGTCCATTCTGACAGGTAGGTTTCAATGGATTTCTGTGTGCCAGAAATTACTGTTAGCTCAAAGCAAGTATCTAAATGTTCCCAAAAGGCTTTAATTATTTCTCTCATTCCAGACACAGTTATCCTACTAAATGGCCATTAAGAATATCCAGGAGTGGGGTTCAGGATGGGGAACATGTATACACCAGTAGCGGATGCATGTTGATGTATGGCAAAACCAATACAATATTGTAAAGTAAAAAATAATAATAAAAAAATTAAAAAAAAAGAATATCCAGGAGGAATAGTCAAAGAATGAACTTTAGCTATCATCATATGGTACCTAGTTTCCCCGTTAAGCAAGATGTTGTAGATCTGTGGATTCAGCTCTGGAAATTGGCTGAGGTCGTTGATTCTATTGTATTAGCTCAGGTCAGACAATTATTTAATACATCTCGGGTATTCTCTTTGCACAAATCAAGTAAGACTTTAGTGGAGATGCCTTGCTCAAATAGGCATGGTTGATTACCAAGCTGATGTTCCAGCCTGTTATAGTCATGCACGATTTGGCTTTGATTGTTGAGGGAGGTTGTCTCATGTCTACAATTCCAAGATTCTCCTTTTCTAGTCGAAACTATGGAACACATTTTAACTGTAACATTTCCCACCAGCAATTTCCAACATTCAGAACAGAGTGAAGCATTAAAAAAAAATGCCGACATTTCTTTTAACAGAGCAGATCTCAAGGTCTTGAGGAAGGGAATAGTCATTCCAGTCCTTCTTGGGGCAACAGTTGTGGGTACACAAGCAGGACACTCACAACAGATCTAAACGTGCATTCCTGTCTCAAGCAGTCTTTAATTTCCTTCCTGTATTTATGTCAAGTGGTTTTTGGCATCTTCTCTTTCTTTAATGAGGGCCAGTGTTGCAGCCTGATTTGTCTTATTCAACCCAGTTAGACACCCAACTGCTTGAGCCAGCACTTTGCATGTGGCACTTCTGGTAAGTACATCCACGTTGACCAATCAGCCCAATCTAAAATGATGTTTTATTCTTCTTGGTTGAATGCTTTCAAAATATATTCTCCCAGAAATTTCACCAATAGTTTCTTTAAAGTAGCAAATCACTGTAAGCCTTTCAATAAAAGAAACAAAACAAAACACAACCTTGCCTTGGCAGAAGGAGAGTCCTGGCCAGATATCTGAGGCAGATGTTTTTGCTTCTTCGTGTCTGTTGTGTGTTCATTGCAACATGGAGAATTGGACTCATACTTAGAGTGGCAGGAATGTCATGGATGAAATCTGACAGGAGCATTCCCCCTAACACCATTTCCCAGTGATTCTCAAAAGGGTTGAGGGTAGGGAAAAAGCTATGGTTACTTTTATTTTTAATTTTTTTATATTTCTTTATTTGTTTGCCCCAGGTCTTAGTTGCAGCATGTGGAATCTAGTTCCCTGACCAGGGATCAAACGGGCCCCCTGCTTTGGGAGCCTGGAGTCTTAGCCACTGCACCACTTGGAAAATCACTTGAGGATTTTCCACGTGATTTTTGATAATCACTTGAGTATCAAAATCACTTGAGGATTCTTTGCAAAATGTACATACTTGCCCTTACCCCTGAGGACAAGTCAAAAGGGTAGTGGAGGTTGAGAGAGGGACGTCATGCCCGTTAAGAAAGCTCTTTAGGGACTTCCCTCATGGTCCAGTGGCCAAGAATCTGCCTTCCAATGCAGGAGACATGGGTTCAATCCCTGATCAGGGGATTAAGATCCCACAGGCATGCAGCAATAAAGCCTGCATGCCACAACTAGAAAGAAGCCTGTGTGTGCAAATATAAGATCCCCATGCCACAGCTGAGACCTGACACAGCCAAATAAATAACGAAATATGGGACAAAAAAAAGAAAATCTCTTTAGATTTTCTGTTAGGTACCCTCCCACATTCACAATTGATAACCTCCAGAACCACTACAAACCCCCATCTTAACCATGATTATAGTATAAGGGAAGGGATAAAGCTACAGTTACTTTAATTTTTAATTTTTTTATATTTCTTTATTTGGTTGTACCAGGTCTTAGTTGCAGCATGCTGAATCTAGTTCCCTGACCAGAGATCGAACCCGGGCCCCCTGTTTTGGGAGCTTAGAGTCTTAGCCACTGCACCACTTGGAAAGTCCCTACAGTTAATTTTAAGGAGGGTGACTCTTCTTACCTTGTGATAAATTGTGTTAATGTTTCCAGCTATTCTCTTCTCTATAATAGAGCAAATAAAGTTTACTTTCCCAGCCCATTTTCTGAGTCTGTCACGTGACTTGGGTCAATGTCAGATGAGAGGAAGTGACCTATGTTAGTTTCTTTTTCCTGATACCATGGGAAAAAGTACTTCTTTAGCCTGGTCCCCAGAATAAGAAGATCCATAGAATAGAGTTGCAGTCACTGACAGATACCATGAATAGTAAATAAATGCTTGTTTTTGGAAGAGGAGCTATAAAGATTTCAAGTTTGTTATTGTAGCAAATCTGACTAATGTACATGAAATAAATTTTTTTTTAGGGGCAAGCACCTAGATGGGTTTGGCTAGATATTTTAGATCTAAACTTCCTTAGATAAGAGAGTGGGAAAACTTTTTAGTTTGGTAGATGGAGAAGGCAATGGTAACCCACTCCGGTACTCTTGCCTGGAAAATCCCATGGACGGAGGAGCCTGGTAGACTCCAGTCCATGGGGTCTCTAACAGTCAGACATAACTGAGCAACTTCACTTTCACTTTTCACTTTCATGCATTGGAGAAGGAAACGGCAACCCACTCCAGTGTTCTTGCCTGCAGAATCCCAAGGACGGCGAAGCCTGGTGGGCTGTCATCTATGGGGTCACACAGAGTCAGACACGACTGAAGCGACTTAGCAGCAGTAGCAGCAGCATTTCTCTATGGATGATACAGTGCGTAGACTCACATTCAGAGTGATCTCTTTGACCTGAGGAGTGAAACCAGAAAGCTGTCCAGTCATGTCAGCCACTCTGTTTGAGTATATTCTGACACAAAATGACCGATTCAGTTTTCCTGATATGTAATCATTCAAAGACTTGAATAGTTGTGCGGCTGTGGTGTTGGTTGGTGACGAAAGTGCACTAACATATCCTCGTGCACATCCTCCTGAAAACATATTGCACAAAAAGCAAACATTGTTGCCTTGCTGTCAATACTGGTAGACGTGTCAACCTGGACAGTGACTCATTAATTCTCACTAACAATCATGCCTTAATATCCTCTGCTGTTTCATCAGTTTGTCTAGTTATGATGCTAGCTGAAAGAGGAACACATGCCACCTTTTGAACTGCAGCCTCTCCTAAAAGTGCATGACAAGTGTCCTTAGGGCAGGCAGGATCAACTCTTTACCAATGGTAAAGGGCTTCTTAGCTTTAGCAATGCAGTTAGCCACTAAGAATGATGCTCAGTGAGAGCACGTTTGATGAAGTGGTGGCCTTCAATAGTTGCTTCTATTCTTGGTGTTGGTGTTTTTTTTTTCTCTTGAAAAACTCCAAAGGCTTGTCTTTTAATGCAGAGTACTTGGTCTCCATGTGCTGAAGCAGTTTTGAAGGTTTTTGTGGCTTTGTTGGATAGCCAGTCACCACATATTATACAAAGTGGCTCTGAGAATATGAATCACCTGTTGCAATAAACCCCTAAATTAAGTAGGACTCTTGGTATTTTCTTTTATTTATTTATTTTTTAATATTGGAGGATAATTGCTCTACAAAGGTATGTTGGTTTCTGCTGTACAACTCGAATCAGCCATAAGTACATACATACCCCTCCCTCTGTTGTCTCCCCCCTAGCCCAGCCCCACCCCTCTAGGTAACACAAAGCACCAGGCCAGGCTCCCTGTGTCAGACAGCAGCTTCCCACTGGTTATCTACTGTAGACAGGGTGGTGTCTGTATGTCAGTGCTACTGTCTCAGGTATTTTCTTTTAAATGCAGTTCTCTTTTTGTTGGTAGTTTTAGTCTCCTGCTGTCTCATCATTGGATCTTTTCCCCTTTTCAAAGAAGCTCTCCAGCAACATGTGTTTTTCACTCATTTGGGTTAGGGTTGGCTTACCAAGACTGTGACTGAGACAAGCATGCAATGCAGGAAAGAAGTATGGACAGAAGTGGTAAATAAAATAATGGGCGGCCCATGTGCAGACTAAAATAAGTGTCAGATTCTGACTTAAAGCCTGCCACCAGATGCAACTATATAACTGAAGTGCATCCACTCACTTGCAAAGCCACTCACAAAGCCCGATGCAGCTTAATTGTTACTTGCCACTCACTGATAGGGTTTTGATATGAGTCTATGGCAATTGATTTATTATGATCTCTGTGCAGCCAAGCCTCTCTGCTAATGGTAATCTGTATTTGCAGATGCTAGCATCACTGTCTCAGCTCCACCTCAGATGATTCTCATAAGGAGTGCACAACCTAGATCCCTCACATGTGTGGTTCATGGTGGGTTCGAGCTCCTATGAGAATCTAATGCTGCTACTGATCTGACAGGAGGAGGAGCTTAGGTGGTAATGCAGTGATGAGGAGAAGCTATAAATATGGATGAAGCTTCGCTTGTTCATCTGCCACTCACCTGTGTGGCCCAATTCCTAACAGGCCACAGGCCTGTACTGGTCCATGGCCCAGGGGTTGGGGAGGGCAGACAGTATTATGCCAGTTTCAGATGTCAACATAATAATTCTGTATTCATGACTGAATATATGTTGTGAAATGACAACATATTAAGTCTAGCTAACTTTCATCATGTATCTATATCTGTATTTGTATCTATATCTACATCTTCTTTATCCATTCATGCCTTGATGGACACTTAGGTTGTTGCTTCCATGTTTTGGCTATTGTAAATAATGCTGCAATGAATATGAGTTTGCATTTATCTTTTTGAGTTAGTGTTTTCATTTTCTTCAGGTAAATGCCCAGAAGTGGAATGGCTGGATCACAAGGGAGCTCTGTTTTTAATTTTTCAAGAATCCTCCATACTGTTTTCCATAGTGGTTGCACCAATTTACATTTCCCACTAGTGGCATACAAGGGTTCCCTTTTCTCTCCATCCTCCCCAATACTTGTTATTCACTATCTTTTTGATAATAGACATTCTCATCGATGTGAGGTCTTATCTCATTGTGGTTTCAATTTGCATTTCCCTGATGATCAATTCTGTTGAGTACCTTTTCCTCTATCCCTTGGCCTAATATCTATATATCTTCTTTGGGAAAATATCTATTTTGATCTTCTGCCAATTTTTTAACTGTTATTCACTTGATTTCTAGGATTTGACAAAATGATTCTAAAGTTCATTTGTAATAATAAATAATATAACAGAAAAGCAGAAAATGAAAAAGTGGAGTAATGAGGAAAAATTTATCCTATCTGAATTAAAACAGAATAAAAATTTTTAAAAACGCATAGTGGTGATGAGAAAAGAGCATGGACTTTGCATCCAGCAAACTTAGGTTTGAATTCCTGGTTCTGACACATTCTATATATGTTAGTTCAGTTCAGTCACTCAGTCGTGTCCAACTCTTCGTGACCGAATGTACTGCAGCACGCCAGGCTTCCCTGTCCATCACCAACTCCCAGAGTTTGCTCAAACTCACATCCATCGAGTTAGTGATGCCATCCAACCATCTCATCCTCTGCCATCCCCTTCCGCTCCCACCTTCAATCTTTCCCAGCATCAGGGTCTTTTCAAATGAGTCAGTTCTTCGCATCAGGTGGCCAAAGTATTGGAGTTTCAACTCAACATCAGTCCTTCCAATGAATATTCAGGACTGATTTCCTTTAGGATGAACTGGTTGGATCTCCTTGCTGTCCAAGGGGCTCTCAAGAGTCTTCTCCAACACCACAGTTCAACAGCATCAATTCTTTGGCGCTTAGATTTCTTTATAGTCCAACTCGCACATCCATACAGACTACTGGAAAAACCATAGCCTTGACGAGACGAACCTTTGTTGGCAAAGTAATGTCTCTGCTTTTCAATATGCTGTATAGGTTGGTCATGCAAAGATGGGCTTGATAAAGGACAGAAATGGTATGGACCTAACAGAAGCAGAAGATATTAAGAAGAGGTGGCAAGAATGCACAGAAGAACTATACAAAAAAGATCTTCACGACCAAGATAATCATGATGGTATGATCACTCACCTAGAGCCAGACATCCTGGAATGTGAAGTCAAGTGGGCCTTAGAAAACATCACTACGAATAAAGCTAGTGGAGGTGATGGAATTCCAGTTGAGCTATTCCAAATCCTGAAAGAGGATGCTGTGAAAGTGCTGCACTCAATATGCTAGCAAATTTGGAAAACTCAGCAGTGGCCACAGGACTGGAAAAGGTCAGTTTTCATTCCAATTCCAAAGAAAGGCAATGCCAAAGAATGCTCAAACTACCGCACAATTGCACTCATCTCACACGCTAGCAAAATAATGCTCAAAATTCTCCAAGCCAGGCTTCAGCAATATGTGAACCGTGAACTTCCTGATGTTCAAGCTGGTTTTAGAAAAGGCAGAGGAACCAGAGATCAAATTGCCAACATCCGCTGGATCATGGAAAACGCAAGAGAGTTCCAGAAAAACATCTATTTCTGCTTTATTGACTATGTCAAAGCCTTTGACTGTGTGGATCACAATAAATTGTGGAAAATTCTGAAAGAGATGGGAATACCAGACCACCTGACCTGTCTCTTGAGAAATCTGTATGCAGCTCAGGAAGCAACAGTTAGAACTGGACATGGAACAACAGATTGGTTCCAAATAGGAAAAGGAGTACATCAAGGCTGTATATTGTCACCCTGCTTATTTAACTTCTATGCAGAGTACATCATGAGAATGCTGGACTGGAAGAAGCACAAGCTGGAATCAAGACTGCCGGGAGAAATATCAATCACCTCAGATATGCAGATGACACCACTCTTAGGGTGAAAGTGAAAGGAACTAAAAAGCCTCTTGATGAAAGTGAAAGAAGAGAGTGAAAAAGTTGGCTTAAAGCTCAACATTCAGAAAACGAAGATCATGGCATCTGGTCCCATTACTTCATGGGAAATAGATGGGGAAACAGTGTCAGACTTTATTTTTTGGGGGCTCCAAAATCACTGCAGATGGTGACTTCAGCCATGAAATTAAAAGACGCTTACCCCTTGGCAGGAAATTTGTGACCAACCTAGATAGCATATTGAAAAGCAGAGACATTACTTTGCCAACAATGTCCGTCTAATCAAGGCTATGGTTTTTCCAGTGGTCATGTACAGATGTGAGAGTTGGACTGTGAAGAAAGCTGAGCGCTGAAGAATTGATGCTTTTGAACTGTGGTGTTGGAGAAGACTCTTGAGAGTCCCTTGGACTGCAAGGAGATCCAACCAGTCCATTCTGAAGGAGATCAGTCCTGGGATTTCTTTGGAAGGAATGATGCTAAAGCTGAAACTCCAATACTTTGGCCACCTCATGCGAAGAGTTGACTCATTGGAAAAGACTCTGATGCTGGGAGGGATTGGGGGCAGGAGGAGAAGGGGACGACAGAGGATGAGATGGCTGGATGGCATCACTGATTCTATGGATGTGAGTTTGAGTGAACTCCGGGAGTTGTTGATGGACAGGGAGGCCTCGTGTGCTGCACATGAAAAATGCTTATGATATAATGTTACTTGAAAATCACAAGTTCTAATTAGAAGTTTAATCAAAATATTCAAGACAGTTATGCTTTAGAGACATACTTGTTGATACTATTTTCTTTTACTTAGTTTTCTACTTTTTGTATTTCCCACGTTTTCTCGATTGATGACTGTTCTCTTTTAATTAAACATTTTAATCATAGCACTTAGGGAAGTGTTTTGCACTTTCCAAGTATTCAATCAGTTCTCTGCTGACTATCCTTGAAGCATGTTACAAAAAGGAGTCAGTTAAAAATACAGTATAGCGAACATCTTGGGTTCATTACGGCATTATCCATACATTGTTGCTGTTGAGTCCCTAAGTTGGGTCTGACTCTGTGACCCCATGGACTGTAGGACACCAGGCTTCTCTGTCCTCCACTATCTCCCGGAGTTTGCTCAAATTCATGTCCACTGAGTCACTGATGCTACCTAACCGTCTCATCCTCAGCCACCCCCTTCTCCTTTTGCCTTCAATCTTTCCCAGCATCAGAATCTTTTCCAGTGAGTTGGCTCCTCGCATCAGGCGGCCAAAGTATTGGAACTTCAACTTCAGCATCCGTCTTTCCAATGGATACTCAGGGTTGATTTATTCTCCATATGTACAGTTCTCATTTTTTAAGCAAAATCATGAAGGACAGAAAGTTTGTTTTTTGTTTTTCATCTTTCATGCCACCTTCCCTTCAGTTCTCGGGGTTTATAGTCTGTGTTGTATTCCCAAAGGCTCTTGCTTTAAAATTGTTGCTGCTGTGTAAACTGGTAATAGCATCCAGAGTCACTTGCGTTTTTAAAAGATCTCACACTTAAAAAAGAAAATTAATGTAAAACTCTTAGCACCGAGTGAATTTTCAGATTTTCAGTAAGTGTTGATGATAATAAGGATGATGGTAATGATCACGGAGAGGAAGTCTTTACGAGTAAAATGGGGCTTTGTGGAAAAAAAGTGACTATTCTTCATTATGACACTTGAAAAATATTTGGAGTATGCCTGGAATTTCCTTTTCCTTAAAAAAAAAAGCTTATAATGGATCTATAGTCTGTGATAATATTAGAGATTACTTTAAAGATTATAATATCAAGTCTATTTGCATTTTCAACTTGTATGATTGCATGAATTCGTGAGTTCCTGTTATAGTCCCTATTATAAAATGTAAGCACTTTCTTCTAGTAATATTTCCTCTTAAAGCTTGAAGGGGCACCCTTTCCTGCTAATATTTTTGTACTTGTGGAGTAAGTTTAATTATCCTATCCATATTTGATGCTTGCCATGACTTTATAAGTTAAAGCATATGAAGCTATTTATTTCGTCCTAGGCACCATGCTAGAATTTGGTGCCCTTAAGTAAGTGGTTGAGCCTGGACATGGCCCTGTGCCAAAAGTTAGGATTCCTCCAGCTGTGGACAACTAAGGCTTACAGCCTAAAATTTTCTGTATACAGCTGTATTTTTTCTGTAAAAACAACCATTCCTCAAGCTTAAAATAAATATTTAACTAGCCACTTGATAGAAACACTTAATTTTTAAGGAAAGATGAAATTTAATGCAAATTTTAAAATATGTCCAGCCTCGAGGCCACTTAATATCTTCCTGAACACCCTTCAGTGATACGGCAGTCAAATCTTAATTCTGTTTCTGTCTAGTGCTCTACTAAATCTCTTCCTAGAGTCCAAAGACATTTGAAATTTACATGCATTTCCAGTTCTGATTCTAGCTCTCTTTGTATATTGCCTTATTTTAGAGCAAGCCTTTGGGTGCCACCTTCCCAGCCCAAAGAAGTTTATCAAGATATTTTCCTAAACAAAGGTAGCAATTATTTTCATTCTACCTCCCTAAGTTTTGTATTCAGCTTTGCAGTTTATAGCTTGTCTACTGTGGGCTTCTGGAAGTCTTGAGTAGCTATGTATTTTTTTAACCTCACACTTTTAAAGGTGATAAACACAAGTTTCTCTGAGTATCAGTCATATACTCTTCCTACTTGAGCAGCTATGTACTTTTTTAACCTCACACTTTTAAAGGTGATAAACACAAGTTTCTCTGAGTATCAATCATATACTCTTCCTACTGCTGTCTTTCCCCGCCCCCCTCTTCTTTCCTCCCCCAGGACTTAAAAACACTGCTCTTGCTTTATTTGCATTTTCCTGATTATTGGTGAGGTTGAGCATCCTTTCGTGTTTACTTATCCTTTGAATTTCTTCTGTGATTTTGTCACTTGAGCTGCCTCCCCCATTTGTCTACTTAGACTGTCTTTTCCTAATTAAGTTTCTTTCTCTCTTTGTATTCTAGATATCAGTCATTTATCTAATATATATGTTGCAGATACTTTCATTTCATTGTTGGGTATCTATTAACTTTGGTTATTGTCTTTCTTATGCAAATGTTTAGTTCTTATGTAGTCATATCTGTTCAGTTTTTCCTTTCTGCTTTGTGAATTTTGCATTTTGCTTGTTAGATCTTTTTCTATCTCATGATTATGAAAATATTCTCTTATATTCTTTTCTAAAACATATCCTGGAGGTTTTTAATGTGTTTAAAACATTTAAAAATAAACTTCGAATTTTATTTATTTACTTAAAAGCAATTTTCTTATGTTATTTTATTTTATTTGGCTGTACCTTAGAGCATGCAGGATCCTAGTTCCCTAATCAAAGATTGAATCCATACCTCCTGCAGTGGAAGTGTAGAGTCTTAACCACTGGACCACCAGGGAAGTCCCAAAACTTCTAATTTTAGAATAGTTTTAGATCTACAAAAAAAGTTGTGAAGGTAGTACAAAGAGTTTTCATATAGTCCAAACCCAGTCTCCCCTTCTATTAACATATTAGCATGGTACATTTGTCACAATTATTGAGCCAATATTGGTATCATTATTAACTGAAGCCTATATACTTCACTGAAATTTCTTCGAGTTTTTACCTAATGTTCCTTTTCTGTTCCAGAACTCCCAGTATATTTGGAATGCTGTGTTTGTGCTTAGTCGCTCAGTTGTGTCCAACTCTTTGTGACTGCATGGACTGTAGTCTGCCAGGCTCCTCTGTCCATGGGGATTCTCTAGGCAAGAAGACTGGAGTGGGTCGCCATGTCCATATCTCATTACATGTAGCCCTTATGTCTCCTTAGCCTAGTCTGGTCTGTGACGGTTTTTCAGACTTGTTTTTGATGATTATCTTGACAGTTTTGAGGAGTAATGGTCAGATGCTTTGTATAATGGACCTCAGGTGGGATTTGTCTGATGTTTTCCTTACAATGAGACTAGGATTTTGTGTTTCAGGGAGGAAGACCACAGAAGTAACGTGCCCTTCTCATCACATCATATCAACAGTACATACAACCAATGTGACCGATCACTGTTGTTATCCTTGACCACCTGGCTGAGCTTGTGTTCCCCTACTGAGAAGTTAACTTTCTTCCCTTTTAACCCTGTAGTTTTTGGAGGGAAACCACTGTGTGCAGCTTGTCCTTATAGTGTGAGGAGTTCTGCCCTGCTTCCTTGAGTGTAGAGCATCCTGTTTGTCTTTTTTTAACCAGCTGGATCTTTGATGAATTTGGAATTTATTCTGATACATTGTCCTAGTGGATACTGAGTCTTTCTTTCTTTCTTCTTTTGTGTAATAGGCATTTCTTGCATTTAGGGTGATTATAGTGGAAACTGACACCATCCGTAGCTCTAAATGGCAATCCACTCCAGTATTCTTGCCTGGAGAATTCCATGGACAGAGGAGCCTGGTGGGCTACGGTTCATGGGGTTGCAAAGAGTTGGACATGAGTGAGCAACTAACATACATAGCTCTAAAAGGGGGTCCTACTATTTTATACCAAACAGAGAGTGCCCATCCATCTTCTCACACTGCTTTATTCAGATAATCCAATTATCTGTTCAGGCATAAGTCAAATCATTGCATGTTAGGAAATAGGCCAGGCTAACAGCTTGAGCCAAGGAGACAGGAAGGGAGGTTGTGGAAGCACTTTGGAAAAGGAAGTTTCTCCTTTTAGTTTCCATAAAGGGCATTCCTCTTTCCAAAAAGGGCAGTCTGGTAGGCAGATTTGAAGTTTGAACCTTGGGCGGTCATTTAGCCTTAGAATGAAGCTGACATTGCAGAAGTTAAAACCCAGAGATGGAAAAAGAAGACAAAAAACAAATTAAACAAAACCTCCCAGTGTCTTTCATGTCACTACTGAGCCACTAAATCAAAGCAACCCTACAGTCTGCTCTATTTCTGGGTCTTCCAGTTAAATGAATCCTTTGTTGTATAAAGCAGTTTGGGTTAGGTCTTCAAATACTTGCAATATAAAGAAGCCTGATACAGGGGTATATCAACAGAGATTTAACCTTATTTATTTATTTTTTCAAATAGATTATCAGTTATGCTCCTACAATTTATTGAATAGTTCATTCTTTCCTCTGTGATGTGAAATGTCACTTTATCATAAACATTTCCATATAAAAATGATTCTGTTCTAAGCTCAGTATTCATCACATATATTAATTTAGCTGTTTCTGAATTAATACCATGCTGTTGTAATTACTACAATTTTATTTTATGTTTTGCCATCTGCATGGGCAAACCTTTCTTCATTATTCTTCTCCCCACCCTTCCCCCAAGTTTATGAGCTCTTTTTATGTATTTTCTCTTCTCTTTGAACTTGAGAGTTAGTTTGTTCAATTAAAAAAGTCTCAAGATTAAAAAAAGCTGTGTGTTCAGTGGGTTAGTCGTGTCCATCTCTTTGCAACCCTATGGACAGCAGCCCGCCAGGCCCCTCTGTCCATGGAATTTTCCAGGCAAGAATACTGGGGTGGGTTTCTATTTCCTCCTCCAGGGGATCTTCCAACCCAGGGGTGGAAGCAGAGTCTCTTGTGTCTTCTGCATTGCAGGTGGATTCTTTACTGCTGAGCCACTGGGGAAGCCCATAAAAAACACTGGGATTGTTTTAAATTTACAGATTAAATCTGGAGGTGACTGTGACCCTGGCCAACACCTTGATCACAGTCTTTTGAGAGACCCTAGGCAGAAGGGTGGGTCCTGCTAAGCTGCGCCTGGGTTCCTCTCATATAGAATCTACGAAATAATAATGGAGTAATTTGTTATGTAGCAATAGGTAAGTAATACAGTCAGAGATTTATAAGTTAGGTTTATCTATGTTTTCAATGCTCTCATTCTTTTTTTTTTTTTTTTAATTAATTAATTTTGCTCCTCTGAATCTTAGTTGTGGTATGTGGGATCTAGTTCCCTGGCCAGGGATTGAACCTAGGACCCCAGCAGTGGAAGTGCAGAGTTTTAACCACTGGACCACCAGAGGAGTCCCTCAGTGCTCTTACTGTTGAATGACATTTTAAAAGATATTTTCAGTTTACCAAGTATAAATCTGTGGTATTCAGAAGATTCTCTCTTATTCTTCTCCACTTCATTTGTGGCTAAATATAGAGATAATCCACCTTTGTCAGCAGTGACTTATTAGCAAGGTACCCTTAGGGAAATATTTCCTAATACCTTTATTCCAAAAGAGATGATAAAAACCATGGTCATCTTAACCTCTTTCTCAGTGAACACTGAAATTGAAATCATAGTTTAAATGCTTGAGGGAAATTAGCCATGTAAAAGTATTCCGTAGGTAATTATTGTAAAATGATTACTTCATTAAGCAAAAAATTACCTCTTGTAAGAGAATCATTCCCTTTGGAAAGAAATTCAAAAGAAGGAGCAAGGTAAAACTTTTAATGGGAAAACGCTGTAGTTTCAGGGTGGGGGCCATACCTCATTGTCTGTGCTCGGTGACTTAATAAGTAAGTGTTGATTGAAAGAATGTTTGATAGGGACAAAAATAGAAGGCTGAGTGTTCACAGTCTTTATCCCTCCTGATTCCCTGGCCCCCTTAAGGGAAGGGTCCTTCATTTCTTGTCTCCCAGAACTATGTTGTGCTGACTAGAAGAGCTATGGAATCAAGAAAAGGAGTCAAATTATTCTCTGCAGGGTAGAGCTTGAAGTGACAGCAAAAGGAAGGAGAGGAAGGGTGAATGAGTATAACAGACTTAGGGCTTCCCTGGTGGCTCAATAGAAAACAATCAGCCTGCCAATGCAAGAGACGTGGGTTTGATCCCTGAGTTGGGAAGAACCCCTGGAGTAGGAAATGGCAATCCACTCCAGTATTCTTGCCTGGAAAATCCCATGAACAGAGTAGCCTGGTGGGCTACAGTCCATGGGGCCTTACCAGAGTCAGACACGACTCAGGGACTAAACAACAACCACGTGGAAGTTTAGGGAGAAAGCCAGGTGAAGAAGGTGTTCAGGAAGCTGCGCTTTGTTAATATGCCATGTGATTCCTTCCTCGGCATGTCCGTGAGACTGTTCCTGAAAACCTACATCTTTCCAACTTTGTGAAGTTGGATTTGAGTTCGATTTTGAATGTATCACATGCTAGGATTGGCTTCAGGGTGGCTCAGTTTTATCACAAATTCTGTGTAAGTCTCATTGTCCGGTTTCCCAACAGTGTTTACCGCTTGCTGTCACCACTGCATATCTGTGTAGGAGGAGTCTTCTAGCTTCCCTGGCCTACAAGGAAGTAAACAAGTTTTCTTTTTTCTTCATTTGATCAAGGCAAATTGGAAATTATTTGGAAACCATAGGCCGGAATAAAAAGAAATTTAAAGAAGCAAAAATAAAAAAGAGAAATTGTGAAAGCATAGCACTGATTAGTTCATTGAGAAGAAGTCCCTCATATTCATGTAACTAAAGGTTGACTGTGGAAAGGGTTTAAGTTGTGGAGTTTACCAGGTTGTATTGATCTGTTTCTTTTCCTTCACTTTGTCCCCGTGTGTAGTATCTTAATCCATCATTGCTGTGTTTTTGAGAGATCTTTAGCTTGTTGAATTTATATTTGTATATAACAGAAGCTGATTTTCACCTTATAGTGGATGTATAAGGAGGGTGGGTTTTGTAAAATGGAAGGCATTTTTGTTTTGCTGAGCTCCAGCCCTCATTAATTTGAACTACACACCTTTCTGAATGACAGAAATTAGATAGTTTATTACATACTCAGTTGAGCCATTATTTTACTCGTATGACTATATATTCTATATTTTCAACCAAACCATATTCTTGGAGAGCAAGGGCTGTATTTTCCTTATTTTCCCCCTATAGGTCCTACTTACTGTGTTTACATAAAGCTACTGTAGATAGATGGGTCTCAAAGTGTAATCTGGGTAACTTTGAGGGTACCTGAGAGACTTTCAGTGGGTCAGTAAAGTCGAACTATTTTAAAAACAATACAAAAATATTATTTGCCTTTTTTCACTCTCATTCCCTTGTGAGTGTGCGCTGGAAGTTCTCGAATGCTACATGACAGTGATGATGTCATTGCTCTAATGGCTCATGGAAAGTGTACTTGTGTACCCATGCGTTTTAAAAATGTCTCAGTTTTAAATTCTAGTATCAATAGATGTAACTCCAATAAACAAAGGCTGTTTAAGTTTCTCCACAATTTTTGAGAGTGGAGAGCAAAATGAGCCTGAGACCAAAAAATCTGAGAACTGCTTGTGTAGATAATTACGTGCTAGACTGAAAATGGAATCAGTCTTATCTTATTTATCTTTTTTTTTTCCCTGAGTTTACAGTGGGGACTGAGATTCTTTGCTATTATGCTCTGTATGCGTCAAGGTCCAACCTTATACAGAAACTCTTATACAGAGAGCACACAGTTATTTGAATAGAGAATGTGTAATAGAAAGAATTATTAACTATAAGAGGGGATTGGAGTAACAAGGGATTGGCTAGTAAGAAGTAAAGAGAGCTCTGAAGAGTGTAGGAATAGCAGTAATCAGGAGCAGTACTTTGGGGTCTGAGATGGAGCCCCCGAAGAAGAAGAGGCCCCCCACGTTGAGAGGCAGGCCTTGTTGGAGAGAGCACAGCTATGCCTCACCGAATGGCAGAGAAGTTGTTTTGGTGCCATGCTAGTGGAACTTGCTGAAAATCTGCCCTCTGGAATTTTCTGAAAAAAGGCTGCTGGAGGAACAAGCCATAGTGAGGTGTCTTGCTGGAGGCACTCTGCAGAAAAAGTGCCTCAGGGAGGGAGCAGTTATGATGGAGAGGGAAATCTTTGGGCACCTAGTGCTGCTGCCTCCGTGGAGTAACAGGAACCAAGCGTTGGAAACACGGCATGTCCTGCAGGACCCAGGGGAGCTGTCCCTCCTCTACCCTGGTGCTGGAGCCACGGGAACACACACCAACCAGGAACGAAGACTTCTTTTGTAACGCCTCCCCATGGTCCTCCAGTGACAAAGCTTCATCTGTCTTACGACCTGATAAAGAAAAGGGCTTCCCAGGTGGTGCTAGTGGTAAAGAACCTTTCTACCAATGCAGGAGACATGGCGACCCACTCCAGTATTCTTGCCTGGAGAATCCCATGGACAGAGGAGCCTGGCGGGCTACAGTCCATAGAGATGCAAAGAGTTGGACACGACTGAAGTGACTTAGCATGCATGCACTGATAGAGAAAACTATTTAAAGGCAGAGCAGGCAATGATGGATAAATTTGGAACTGAGAGGAAATAAAATGATAAATGGCACATTCACTTTCACTTAAGATGTGGTTTATAAATTATCTATATCTCCTAATATTCTTGATGTTTTCTTTGTGTGGAAGTCTATTCATCGACTCAGTAAACATTTATTCAGTGACTGTCACATTCTGCTGCTGCTGCTGCTAAGTCACGTCAGTCATGTCCGACTCTGTGCGACCCCATAGACCGCAGCCCACCAGGCTTCTCTGTCTATGGGATTCTCCAGGCAAGAATACTGGAGTGGGTCGCCAGTGCCTTCTCTGCTGTCACATTCTATGTACTTATTTTTAGCAGATTCCTCCATCCTTTGTTAATATAGTGTCTCAATTTTGTTCTTTCATGCTCCTCCTTGCCATAAGCTTCTGGGAAGGCTGGTCCCAGCCTCAGCTCAAAGCCCAGCCCCATGGAATGAGTTGCAATTGGTCTACACAGGTATTAATCTATTTATTTGGCTGCACTGGGTCTTAGCTACAGCATGTGGGATCTAGTTGCTTGACCAGGGATTGAACTTGGGCCCCCTGCATTGGGAGTGTGGCACCTTAGCCACTGGACCCCCAGGGAAGTCCCTACACAGGTTTTGTGACACCATTTCTCACAAATAGTTCTGTGGCATACTTCTGGCCAACAGGATATGAAGGAGAACCTGCAGGAGGGTTTTTAGAATAGACTTTTCCACCATCTTAAAAGTGGTATTCAGAAAGAAATAACTTTCTGTTGATGGACACTGTCATGTCTCCATGTGATGCTTGAACTACTGTGGACATTATCTAAGGGGAGAAGATAGCCTGAGGAAGACCCTACAGTGCATGGTAGGGCAGGAAACAGAAGAAAATCAAAGAATTACTCAAACCTAGTAACACCATTGGAGAAGGCAATGGCACCCACTCTGGTACTCTTGCCTGGCAAATCCCATGGACAGAGGAGCCTGGTAGGCTGCAGTCCTTGTGGTCGCTAGGAGTCGGACATGACTGAGCGACTTCACTTTCACTTTTCACTTTCACGCTTTGGAGAAGGAAATGGCAACCCACTCCAGTATTCTTGCCTGGAGAATGCCAGGGATGGGGGAGCCTGGTGGGCTGCCGTCTATGGGGTCGCACAGAGTCAGACACGACTGAAGTGACTTAGCAGCAGCAGCAGCAGCAGGAACACCATCTCTAGGCTTCTTGTTTTAAAAGTCATTTTGAGTTGTTGCTTATATTTAACCGACACTAGACATTTGTTATGACAAGTATGGATAAGATATTGGGGAATAAGTGAAATAAATGAAATAAAATTTGATTGCTATGATAAAAAAGGATAGTGGTTGAATTCAAATGCAACATGCTAGTTTCAGACTAACTATAACATTAAATTAGAAAAGAGAAAACAGATCTTGAGAAAATGCTTTGTAAAGCTGTCTCTTGGAACACTTCCTTGCAAATAAAAACGTTACATAATATATTTGAGTGGAGCATTCTTTTTGTCCCAAACTCTTCCTGGTAAGAAAGTTTAACAGTTGTTAATTAGTATTATTTTTCACATAAATATAAAATTGAGAAAAAGAGTAATATAAACTTGTAGTTTCAGTCAATAGTAGCAACTAGTATGGCAAGGACAAATTAAAAAAAAATTTTTTTAATTATTTTTTAATTGAAGGATAATTGCTTTACAGAATTTTGTTTTTACATTGTTTAATTTACAGAATTTTCTGTCAAACATCAACATGAATCAGTCATAGGTATACATACGTCCCCTCCCTCTTAAAAATATTTTTCTATCTGTAAAACATGGCTGCTGCTGCTGCTAAGTCGCTTCAGTCGTGTCCGACTCTGGGCAACCCCATAGAGGGCAGCCCACTAGACTCCTCTGTCCCTGGGATTCTCCAGGCAAGAATATTGGAGTGGGTTGCCATTTCCTGCTCCAATGCATGAAAGTGAAAAGTGAAAGTGAAGTCGCTCAGTCGTGTCCGACTCTTAGTGACCCCATGGACTGCAGCCTACCAGACTCCTCTGCCCATGGGATTTTCCAGGCAAGAGTACTGGAGTGGGGTGCCATCGCCTTCTTCGGTAAAACATGGCACTGTATGTATTCAGTGACAAGAAATGCACTTTCGTTATTCAAAGGAACTGGGTTCCAAATTGAAGCTTTCACTCCCCTTTTCTCTTAGAGCAGGGGTCTCAACACAATACAGGCCCGTGGCCTGTTAGGAACCGGACCGCACGACAGGAGGGGAGCGGCAGGTGTGCGAGCCAAGCCTCATCTGTACTTAGAGCCACTCCTCAGGGCTCACATTCCCGCCTGAGCTCTGGCAGGTCGGTGGCGGCATCAGATTCTTGCCGGAGCTTGAACTCTTCTGTCAGCTGCGCATGCGAGGGATCTAAGTGGCGAGCTTTTTATGAAAACCATCCAGAAACCGTCCCTCCCCGCTCCGTGGAAAAATTTCGTCTTCCATGAAACCAGTCCCTGATGCCAAAAGCTTCGGCACCCCTTTCTTAGAGCACTTAGTTGGGAATTCTGGTGAGTTGTTTACTAGCATAATTAAAGTATATACTTAATTTTGATTCCAGTTGGAAGCAGAAACAAATTATGCTGCTTTCACAGTTAAGTGAAGCTGAGCGAACCTTATCTAAATCTGAAATTTTCCGACAACTTTCATCTGTTCATGAACGCTGCTGCCTCGTATTTGCAGGTTGAATGATGATTTCTATGCTTTCCTTCTTGGAATCTTCAGACTGACTTTCCACAGACAAAACAGAGACTTGAGGCAATTTTCTTTTTCTTTTTTTTCTGAGTAATTCAGGAGAAAAACAATTCCTTTTATTCACTAATAAAGAACATGCCAGTCACACTGGCCTTAGGCCTTAGTACTTACTGTTGTTCCCTTGGCCTCACCCTTCTCCGACAGCAATCTCCGAGGTTCTCCCTGCACTTCCTCTTCAGTCACCCTCTCATTAAGGCCTTTCCTGGTTGCTGTTTCTAAATTTCATGCTTTCCCTCCACTTTATATTCCCTTTCCCCATTTTATTTTTCTTTCTTACCCGTTTTCAGATGTACAAGCTGGATTTGGAAAAGGCAGAGGAACCAGAGATCAAATTGCCAACATCCGTTGGATTATAGAAAAAGCAAGAGAATTCCAGAAAAACATCTACTTCTGCCTCATTGACTATGGTAAAGTCTTTGACTGTGTGGATCATAACAAACTGTGGAAAATTCTTAAAGAGATGGGAATACCAGACCACCTTATTTGCTTCCTAAGAAACCTATATTCAGGTCAAGAAGAAACAGAACCAGACGTGAAACAATGGACTGGTTCAAAACTGGGAAAGGAGTACATCAAGGCTGTATATTACCATCCTGCTTATTTAACTTCTATGCAGAGTACATCATGCGAAATGCTGGGCTGGATGAAGCACAAGCTGGAATCAAGATTGCTGGGAGAAATATCAATAATAATCTCAGATAGACAGATGATACCACCCTTATGGCCGAAAACAAAGAGGAACTAAAGAGCCTCTTGATGAAGGTGGAAGAAAAGAGTGAAAAAAGTTGGCTTAAAACTCAACATTCAGAAAACTAAGATCATGGCATCTGGTCCCATCACTTCATGGCAAATCGATGGGGAAACAATGGAAACAGTGACAAATTTTATTTTCTTGGGCTCCAAAATTACTGCAGATAGTGACTGCAGCCATGAAATTAAAAGACGCTTGCTCTTTGGAAGGAAATTATAACAAACCTAGACAGCATATTAAAAACCAGAGACATCATTTTGATGATAAAAGTCCATATAGTCAAAGCCATGGCTTTTCCAGTAGTCATGTATGAATGTGGGTGCTCAAAAAGAAGGCTGAGCACCAAAGAACTGACACTTTCCAATTGTGGTGCTGGAGAAGACTCTTGAGATGCAAGAAGATCAAACCAGTCAATCCTAAAGGAAATCAACCCTGAATATTCACTGGAAGGACTGATGCTGAAGCGGAAGCTCCAATACTTTGGTCGCTTGATGCGAAAAGCTGACTCATTGGAAAAGACCCTGATGCTGGGAAAGATTGAAGGCAGGAGGAGGGGATGACAGAGGATGAGATGGCCAGATGGCATCACCAATTCAGTGGACATGAATTTGAGCAAGCTCCAGGTGAAGGACAGGGAAGCTTGCTGTGCTGCAGTCTATGGGGTCACAAAGAATCAGACACGACTGAGTGACTGAACAACAACATTATTGATTAGTTACTTGTCTTATTGTGTTTCCCTAATGTAAACCTCACAAGGGCAAGAATTTTTGTCTGTTTTCTTTACTGTTGTATCCCCAGCACTGCGAACAGTGCCTGCATACATAGTTCAGTTCAGTTGCTCAGTCATGTCCAACTCTTTGCGACCCCATCGACCGCAGCACGCCAGGACTCCCTGTCCATCACCAACTCCCGGAGTTTACTCAAACTCATGTCCATTGAATCGGTTATGCCATCCAACCATCTTATCCTCTGTCATCCCCTTCTCCTCCTGCCTTCAATCTTTCCCAGTATTAGCATCTTTTCAAATGAATCGGTTTTTTGCATCAAGTGGCCAAAGTATTAGAGTGTCAGCTTCAACATCAGTCCTTCCAATGAACATTTAGGACTGATTTCCTTTAGGATGGACTGGTTGGATCTCCTTGCTGTCCAAGGGACTCTCAAGAGTCTTCTCCAATACCACTGTTCAAAAGCATCAGTTTTTCATTGCTCAACTTTCTTTATAGTCCAAATCTCAATCACATCCATACATGACTACTGGTAAATCCATAGCCTTGACTAGATGGACCTTTATTGGTAAAGTAATGTCTCTGCTTTTGAATATGCTGTCTAGATTGGTCATAACTTTTCTTCCAAGGAATAAGTGTCTCAGCATCTGCAGTGACTTTGGAGCCCCCAAAAATAAAGTCAGCCACTGTTTCCCCATCTATTTTCCATGAAGTGATGGGACCGGATGCCATGATCTTAGTTTTCTGAATGTTGAGCTTTAAGCCAACTTTTCCACTCCCCTCTTTCTTTCATCAGGAGGCTCTTTAGTTCTTCTTTACTTTCTGCCATAAGAGCTCAGTAAATATTTATCACCTGGCTTACAGTGGGATAAGGCATGGCTTTGGAGTTTTAAAGGCATGATTTAGAATGCAGTTTTTCTATTGGGTCTAGTTTAACTCCCTCCACCTATTTGAACCTGTTTCTTCACCTAAATAACCACCTAACATGGCAGTTTTAAGGGTTTAATGAGATAACGTAAGCCAAATGTCTGATCCCATTGGGGTCATACAATAATTGTTAGCCCCCTGTTTTTCAAACTAAGGAGAGACCTCAGAGATTTGTTTTCTGATACTATTCCTCCTCATTCTACAAAACTTCTTTATGGGTGTCTCAACTAGGGTTCCAACAGGAAATGCTTTTGAAGGTACACTGAAATTCAGGTTATATGAGGAGGGCTGAGGTCTAGGGGAATGTAGAGAATAGAGGCATCAGAGACTCGCAGGGCAGTTGCCACCCCCTGGCCTGAAGGGACTAGCAGTGTTGGGGATGAGGATGTCAGTGAGGGACGGAATGAGGTAATTTCAAAGGCTCTTCCTAGCTTTGACATCTTAACAATTGTCTTGTTACTTCTGAACTGTTAGTCTGTGGCTCTTCAATAAATGGAAATAAGTATACATTCTGTAGTAATCTCTTTTGTTCACAAATTTTGACTTTCAGTTTCAACAGCAAATGATCTTAACGCACTTAAAATCACTAAATTTAGGGGGAGAGCCTAATGGTTTGAAAATAAATCATCTAAGTTTATTACATAGCAAAACTGAAAATAATGCAAAAAGACCCTAACCTGTTAATAGACAAGTGTGATTTGAATTATGTTCACAACATTCTTTGCTCTAAACCTCAAAAAGCTCTGTGACTCTACATCTTGACAACTTCTGACAAAACAAGCAAATGACATACACAGCAGCTGTGTATGGTCGTAAGAAAAGTTATCTATAGATGAAATTTAGGGTTAAATGGTACACACGCAATATGGGTGCACAAAGGGGCCTAATTACCATGGGGTAAGGTCCTTGGGGACAGGTTGGGAGGAGGGGCGGCAAGAGGGACGGAAACAAACCGTTAGGAGGACTTTTCTAGGGACTCATAATTTGTGATAGTTTTGCTAGGCTACCTAACTGAACAGCCGGCAAGGCCACACTGAATCTAGTGCATGAGAGCTCTGACTGCAGTTAATTTTCTTTTTAATTAGACATGATCCATAAGCATCCCGAGGCCCAGGGGCTGGCTGGGGGAAGACATAACCAATAATCATGAGAACTAGAGAGGGAAGCGTTGGCAGTTAGCAGTACTTCAAAAGGTTGCTTCAAGATGTTTGGAAAGGTATCCTTGGGAAATCCAGAGAAACGAGTCAAATCAGATAGGGTCAAAAGCAGTGAAGGCGAGTGAGGAGCGGCAGCTTCGGGCCACTGGAAAAGAACGTGCCCCAGGCCAGCCGAGATTGGCTCTGGGTCCAGACTAGGCCTCAGCCTCTCGCCCTTCCACTCCAGGTTTCTTTCCTCCCCACTCCTGCACCAGGGCCGGCCCTGTCCTGCGCCCCGGCCCCAGCGCCTGGCCCCGCCCACCCCTCCGCGGCCCCTGGCCGGCTCCGCCCACCCTTCCCCCGCCGGCCCCGCCTACCCTCCCCCTGCCGGGGCCGGCGGCCGAGGGGCGGGGCGGGCCGGGAGGAGCCCCGCTCGGCCTGCGGGCGGGGGATCCGCCGCGGAGTTACGGGAAAGTTGGTTCGAGTTCCTGGAGTTTCCTGCTGTGGCTCTCCGGGCTCGGCCGGCTGGTGCCCCGGCCCTCTGCCCGCCTCCCGCCTTCGCCGCCCACCTGGTCCCTCCTTCTGCCCCTGGCCGCCATGGAGCAGCCGCCAGCGCCCAAGAGGTAAACGAACGCGGGGCGCGAGGAGCAGGAGGGAGGCGGCGCCGCCGGCCGCGGGGCGGGGGCGGCTAGGCCGGGCGGGACCGCGATCCCCTTTCCGCGACTGCCGGGCCCCGAGCCGGGCGCGCCGGGGGTCGCAGGGCGGGTCCTAGCGCCCGGCCGCGCCTGTCGGTGGGTGAGGCGGGGCCGGAGGGGAGGCCGAGCCTCGAGTCCCCGGCGACTCGCCGGGCCTGGCGCGCGCGGGGAGAGTCGGTGGGCAGCGCGGGGCGCCCCGCGGCTGGACTCCGGGGAAGGGCGCGGTTCTCCCTCGTGTCAGGTTCAGCATCTGGGAGACGTAAAACTAGGAAATTACTGGGCTTTGTACAACCATCTAGGCTTTCTTGTCAAATGTTTTCCAGAATGTTGCCCACCCCCCACCATTTTTTTTTTTTAAGAAAGCGGGTTGTTTATTTACAGTTCAAGGAATATTAATAGCTAGACAGTCTGTAAAACCTAACTGTGCAAATGCTGCACTAACAGGTGTTCTCGCCCCTTACTCTGCAAGTTCAAAGTATTTATGGATGCAGGACAGTAGGAGTCTTAAATTAGAACCCCTCCCCCATATGAGAGAGAGAGAGAGAGAGAGAGAGAGAGAGAGAGTGTGTGTATGTATGTATAGGTTTGTTTTTCTTTTAGCATGTAAAAATAGTGATGCTTTGGTATTTACTGTTCGTTAATATTCTCTGGTATATTGGAAAAGTAGCAGTACACACTAGATAGTTTTGAACTTGAATTTGAAATGGTCTTGAAAAGCTAAATCAAGGCTGTCCATTGATGCAAATTGGTAATGTGTATTTCAAAGAGTGAATCAGTTGATTGATGTTGGATAAAGCATTTCACTTCGATCTTTCATTTTTAATTTGTAAAATAAGGGTACCAGTCTTTCTCCCAGATAGTGCTGTTGTGAAGAGTGAAGAGTTTTGATAGCTAGAGATCTTTAGATGAAAGGCAGTATATTCAAGAATATGGAATAATTGCAAAGGTAGGAACTTGGTGACCTATTGTGAATTGTGTGACAAGACATGTGAGCCTTGAAGCCTGGGAACCATCTGTTCAGGTGAAAAAGTGGGGTTGTTGGGGAGTTTCCAAAAGAGACCTGCTGTTGGAGCCCTTGATAAATTCTTCTCTGGCATTTTAAAATATCCCAATTCTAATATTGATTTGGTACTCAGTTTTAATACTGTAACAAAAACTGGAACCAGTTTTCCCCCCATTTTGTTTTGGAAGGACTGTAAAGGGTACCTCTGAGATCCTACAGTAAGGCCAAGTTGAATGACTGAATTGAAGGAGAAACTCTCTCTATTGATGAGCTCTATGCCAAGTTATGAGAGTTTCACTGTAGATGTAAGAGGGAACCCTTGCCCTCACAGGGACAGTAGAGAACCTGGAGGGGTTGGGGGAGGGGTGGTGGTGTGTACCACCATCCGGTGATGACATACTTTTCAAAGTGGTTGGTTGCACGTTTAAGAGACTTAATTTTAGCTCTCTTCAGAGAGACATGTTCATCCAGGAAGGCATTTCTGAAGCACAAAAGATATGTGACAAATCCCATATGTTTGAATGTCTCTTAAAGATTTTTTTCATAGCGTTTTCTTTTCCATCCTATTGTTTAATCCTTAAAGCAACCCCATTGAGTAGGTTGGATTATACACATTAATCCTGTTTTATAAGATGAGGACACTAAGAGGGTTCACCACATGGAGGGCTATGACAGAGAGAACTGACAGTGAATTTTTGTGTTGCGCCTCTTAATGATTGCCCTCTAATAATGAAATGAAGCTACCATTTTTTTTTTTTTGAGATCTTAACTATTTGCCAAGAATTTTGTATATGCATTCTTTTACTTCATTGTCTCAAGGAATAGGAATCCTGGCTCTGCAACTTACTGTGCTAGTTCTGAATTTAATTTCTTCATCTGTAAAATGTGTTTTGGAGTAAATGAGGTCATATGTAGAGCACTTACAGTACAGTGCTTCATAATATGTTCAATAATGTTAGTTGTCTATATTTTCCTTATTAAATGAAACTTGGAAAGGTTAAATAACTTGGTCGGGTGGAGGAAGTGCCAGTAGAACACTTACTTCTTAATATGTTCTTAACAATTGCTTCATAATATGTTCAGTACTGTTGACTCAAGGGTTGTGTACCCACTCATTGTGTCCAGTGATGCCTCTTTTTGAAACTGAAACTCTGCTTGCTGTCTTAGCATTCCACGAGCATCTCTTTCTATAATCTTCTTGTCCCCTTTGCTTGTTCTCCTTTTAATCTCTGTAAGAATTCCACTTCGCTTGTCTGCTGTGAGTAGTTCTCCCTTAGGGTTCAGAAATTATTACATTCTCACAAATGTGTTGCTGATGATCAAGTGTATATGACCCGTAGCTGCTTCTCAGTATTTTTGGTTTCTTCATGTGGATCCATTTCTTTCATTATCTTACTTAGTTTGTCACTACATCATATCAGATTTTCCATCGGAAAGTCTGTGTCCACCCCCTTTCATTCCCAGTATTACTACCCCCTTCCAGGGTTTTAAGACCCTCACAGTTGATTTATAGCAGTGCCTTCCAGTTGGGCACTGTAGTTCAGTGCTCATCAAAACATTTTAACAGCAGAAGAGCTCTCTTTGGCGTAGAGGCAGAGCCCTAGGACTTGGTTCTCAGTGCCTCACCTCCCTCTGTTCCCCTTTTGGTTTCGTATGGAATCCTCTGCTGATCTATAGCAGGCTGCACTAGTTCATCCTGCACACAGCTTCTGTTCTGATTTTTTTTTTTTTTTGGCTAAAACATCACTTCAGTCATGCTCTTCCTTTTTTTTTGCAGGGGCGGGGAGTTTGGGGCACACTCGTTGAGGTACCCAAGAGCTCCATAGCTTGGTCTCAACCTTAACCCCCAGCCTTATGTTACTTCTGCAAGCTGAATCTTTCCTTCTAAGGTCTCCCTATTGTTCTTTGTTTAGATTATAGGCTGTGGGTACTCCCAGGTTTGCCTTTGTTCATGATTTTCCCTTAGAAAAGTTTGTGTTATTTATCTATTATTTTTTTACTAGTGATCTATGTTTTAGTCAAAGTCGGCTTCATAAAGTATCTTATTTGAGTGCTTTCTAGCGTAAACTGTTTCTTTTTATTCCTATAATGATATTCATTTGAGTATCAATCTTAAGATTGTTCTTTTTTTTTTATTACAAAGTTTTAGACATCCAAAAGATAATGGGAATGAATTTAGTAAATACTTACATATCACCACTCAGCTTTAGAAATAAAATATTCCCAATATAATTGAAGCTCCCTAAGTATATCTCTTCTCATTTGCATTCCTTTCCCATCCCCTTGAGGGTTGTCACTGTTGTGAATTGGGTGTTTGTCATTCCCGTACATTTTGTCATTCCCATACATGTCTTTAAACTTTTAGTTTATATATATATATATATAAACTGTTTTTTATATATATCTGACATAGCATCAGGCCTTGATATTAGGCCGAGCTTTGCCACTGACTTTGAAAGTTGCTTCTTTGGGTATCATTCGTCTCCTCTGGGAGTTGGAGATTCCAGTGTACAACCAGTTCTGAGAAACTAGTGCCTAGATGACCTGGAAGGCCCCTCTTACCTTCCCAATATTGATTTGCTCTCCTCAACAAGGCCCGTGTTAACATAGTGATAGGGCTGACCACATCTTTTGCCTAATTTGAGAATCAGAATGGCTTTTAGATCCCCCAGATTTCCTTAATACCTCATCACAGAGATCTTCAGATGTCTTTATTAAAATGAAGTCCCTCTGGGAAGGGATGTATCACTAACTCAATGGACATGAGTTTGAGCAAGCTCTGGGAGATGGTGAAGGACAGGGAAGCCTGGTGTGCTGCAGTCCTTGAGGTCGCAAAGAGTTGGACAAGACAGAGCAACTGAACAACCACTGGGAGAGGAAATCCACTAAATGGTTGTCAATTATCAGTATTTTGATAGATTGAGTTTATCAGATTTCTGTTTAGGGGAACTACTAGATGACAGAAAAATGACCATAGAATAGGTGAGTTTTGATAGGTAGAGAGGAAAGTGACCAAACATGGGCTCTTCTCCAGGTAGAACATTCATAGAAGGGGAGGTGGATCTCTGTGGTAGGTGGGGAACATGAGAACTCTGGTTGCTGGAGGGCACTTGTCAAAGAGAGGATAGAAATCATTGTTGGAGAGAAATCCTTTACCAGATAAGCCTGGTCCCTGATGGGTTATAGGATTGATAGTTATTTAAAGTTTAAAGTTCATTGATTAAGGTTATACTTAGAGGACAAGTTGGATTGAAATAGTGAAAATATCGGAAGGATTATGAGAAAAGAGTAAACTGCTGAAGCTCAAGATAAGAAGAGTTATTTGAGTTAAACTGGTGAAAGCTTCCAGCTTCAGTGGCAGGCAAGCAGAGGAGATGTTCAAGTAGTTCAGTGGGAAAAGAATCCGGCAAACAGTGTCTCTTTACATTAACGACTTGGCTCCATAACCAAGGTTTCATAACCTGCTAAAGCATATTTGTCCTCCCTTTGGCTTTTCTTGGTTAATTCGGGGTGGCTCCAACTCCATTAGAATGGATTTAGGCCCTGTAGATGGGAACAATCAATTGGCTCTTCCTTTCTAGAGAGGAGTATGACAGCCTCTGGAGCAGTTCTTGGTGAGCAAACTTTAGTTGTGCGTTAAGACAGGAGATAAACTCAGTCTTTTAGTCAACTCTTGACAATGATTAATTTATGCATTGTTCTTTAAGGGGCTGAGATACAGCATATATTGGCACTGAAGAATTTGTTAGGATGTAAAGAAAAAGATAAATGTATGTTAAACACAGCTAGTTTTGGAATTTGTTTTCCTGAAATAATCCCAGAAAATTTCAGTGCTCATTCCAGAAATGTGTACTAGTAAAGCTTTAAAGATAATGGGTTTAAATTGAGCACTTCTTGTTTGGTTGAATAGGGGGAAAGTGCTTAGAATTTAGTTTTTCTAGTTTCAAAAAAGTCTGTGTAGAATTAGAGGTACTGTCACTTCAGCCCATCATATATTATTATTATTATTATTTAATATTGATGATGAGACTCCAAAGCAGCAGTTTTATGAAATGAACTACGTGTAATGTTCTCTGGTATTTTTCTATTTTCTGTTCTTTTCTAGTTCTTTGAAAAGTTGCTAGTCATGACCCACCAAATTTTGGTAACCTACTAACCAGTTGTGAACTACAGTTTGAGAAACCTTCATTGGTATATATAGTTGTGACAGTGAGGAAATTGATTGTGTTTCCAGCGCTATTCCTGATACTTCAAAGCTTGATGATGGCATTGCCAAAGGAATCCAGAGTGGTATAATTGTAACAAGCTATACGTACAATAGAGCTATTCTTTGTAAAACAAAAAGGAGGGAGGTGAAGGAGAGAGAGGAAACCATTATTTAAAAACAACTTTATTTTGAACACTGTGTCCATGTCCCAGTTAAGGTACGGAAAAGTGGAAAATGATTATGCCTGGCATCTGACAGGGTTTATAAAGGAACATATTCCCTGGTGGCTCAGTGGTAGAGAATCCACCTGCAGTGGATGAGACGTGGGTTCGATCCCTGGGTCAGAAAGATCCCCTGGAGCAGGAAATAGCAACCCACTCCAGTATTCTTGCCTGGGAAATCCTGTGGACAGAGGAGCCTGAGGGGCTATGGTCTGTGGAGTTTCAAGAGAGTTGGACATGACTGAGCGACTAAAACAACAACAATAATACATGAAGGTTTCTTGAAGGTAAAGGCTTTTTTGCCTTGTGATGTAGAATGACCCTGTATGCTGGAAATATCCCACTGTAATTATGATAACCTCAATTTCTGACTCCATACCAGCTCCACCCTTTCTGTCTACCAGAGAGGTCTTTAGATTTTTCTTCTGAAGTGAACATTTACTCTTATAGACATTTTCTTTTTCAGTTGTCTCAAGCTTCTTGTTATGATTTCATTTGAATTGCTTCGTGTGTCAAGATTACTCTAATTTTCCAAAGCTTTTAGCTTATAGTGTAGAACAAAGATTGTATATTTGAAATGTCTTATTACAACTATTTTTTTCTACATACAGTCTCAAGTTGCATAAATGAAAGTAACAGATATGTAAACAGACATGTATGACAGTTAAAAATAAGTCCATTGCTTGCATGCCGTGAAATTGAGGTGCAGATTACCTTGAACTTCTTAAGAGAACCTCAAAAGATATATCTTAAAACATGACTCTGTAGCAAAATGACAATTACAGAAAGCTGTCAGCATTAGTGATAATTAATATAGGTGTACACATGTAGTACTGTATGTGGGTTCTGAATTAGTGTGCACATGTAGCCCTGATTTAATCTATAGATGTTGTGTAATACCAGACATCTTAGTAATGAGGTAAAATGGAGTAAATTTTTCGGATATGTTGTTATAAGTATTAGTATCTTGATACACAAAAAATCGGGGAAATCGTTGAGCATATATGATTTCTAAAGATGAGGTAGTTTCTTTAATTCAAAATATAAAGTGTTATTCTCTGTCCAGGTCTTTTCTTTCTTTCTTTTTTTTTTTTGCTTTAGTGTTGCTTTCTATATCTGTTTTTTTTTTTTAATTGAAGTGTAGTTAATTTATAATGTTATATTAGTTTCAAGTGTCCAGCAAAGTGATTCAGTTATACACACACACACATACATGTATTCTTTTTCAGTTTCTTTTCCATTATAGGTTATTACAAGATGCTGAGTATAGTTCTCTGTGCTGTACAGTACATCTTTGTAGTTTACCTGTTTTATATATAGTAGTGTGCATGTTTTAATGCCAAACTCCTGATTTATCTGCCCCTCCATCCCTTTGGTAACCTGAAGTTTGTTTTCTCTGAGTCCATTTCTGTTTTGTAAATATGTTCATTTTTTTTTAGATTCCACATATAAGTGATATCATATGGTATTTGTCTTTCTCCATCTGACTTACTTCACTCAGTATGAGAATCTCCAGATTCATCTATGTTGCTGTGAATGGCACTGTTTCATTCTTTTTATGGCTGAGTAATGTTCCATTGAATATATGTACTGTATTTTCTTTATCTAGTCATCTGTTGATGGACATTTAGGTTGCAGATCATGTTTTCACTTTTAGAGTTTTTGGTTTTCTGAAATTGTGGGACCTAGAGTTCTGTGATTGAAAAGAAATGTAAGTTCGGATTATTTTTGTGATTTAGGTGAACTTTTTACATATTTGAAGAAATTAAAGAGAATAGGCAGTTAATTTTCTTGACTCTTTCTGTCTCTGGCCATGTTATTTTTTCTGTCTGGCTGGTTGCCCCATTCTCCTGTTTCTTTTTAAAAACTGACTTTCTTTAAGACTCACCCATTATTGCTCACGGCACCAATTGGTTGTCACCCTTGAGTTCATTAATTTGCTCAGTTATTCATATCTTTAGTAATTGCTAATTAACTACCTTTCAAATGCCAGATGTACATGGTTGAATGCAACAGATGAAATCTTTGGCCTCGAACATCCACTTTAGTTGGAGCTTGAGCTGTGAGGGAGAGAAGCAGTATATATTGTTAAGGGAGATGGTGGAACCTGCTTGATAGGGTAGTTGAAGGAGGTTTCCTAAGAAGGTAGTACTTAAGCTGTCAACATGAGGTTGACAAATACTCTGTGTGAGTGTCTGCAAAGAGTATTCCAGGCAGAGCAAAAAGCTATGAGAAGGCCTGGAAGTGGGGAAGAGTTTACAGTGTGGTGTGTGGGAGGAATTGAAATAAGGCCACAGTGGCTGTGTTGTAGACTGGGAGAAAGTGGTTGGAGATGAGGTCAGAGAGATGGGCAGGGATTCAATGATGCAAGCCATGATTAAAGGAATTTGGATTTAAGTCAGTATAGTGGCTATCACTAAAGGGTTTTAAGTGGAATTTTAAGCAGTTTGTGTCTTTATAAGAGCACTCTTATTGCTTGGGTAGGATAAATTGTAGAGGGTTAAGAATAAAATCTACTCCTATGGCTCAGTGGTAAAGAATCTGCCTGCAGTGCAGGAGAGGCAGGTTCAATTGATCCCTTGGTGGGAAAGATCTCCTGGTGAAGGAAATGGGAACCCACTCCAGTATTCTTGCCTGGGAAATCCCATGGACAGAGGAACCTGGTGGGCTGCAGTCCCTGGGGTCGCAAAGAGTTGGTCTCGACTGGGTGACTAAACACACACACACACGCACACACACACACACACACACGAATAAAAGCAGGGAAACAAGTGAGAAGGCCATTGATGTAGTTCTTGGTTAGAGATGGTGAAGTCCACGGAGATGAAGAGAAGTGGACAGATTTAAGTTATGTTTTGGAGTTAGAAATGAAAGACCGATAAATCAGGTGTGGGGAATAAGGAAGAAGGAAACAATTCTGGCTCGTGGGTTTTGGATTTGGCAATTTGGGGGATGGTGAAAGACTGGGAGAGGAACAGGTTAGTTATCTATATTTGCTTCCTTAGAATTCCAAACTCCCAGGAATGTGAATCTGTTTGGCCCAACATGTTGATATTAGGTGGTTCCCCCAAGAAGAGGAAATGTGTAGGGAGGAAATGATGGGCATTGACTTCTTTCTTCAACCTCTTGTTTTTACTGCATTAGACTAGAGAATGGGAAACAAATCAAGCCTTTGTTAAGTGTTGAAATGTTCGAGTGACCTGATATTTAAGAAAAACCTTAGTCTACCCACTCCAGTATGCTGGCCTGGAGAATTCCATGGACTGTAGAGTCCAAGGGGTCGCAAAGAATTGGACACGACTGAGCGACTTTCACTCTTTTATCGCAAAATGAAACATCAGTAAAAAACAAATGCATGGTTTGATGAATTACTATAAGGCAGACACCCTTATAATCACCAGTCAGGTTAAGAAACAGAGCTTTGCCACCCTCTAGAGAAGCCCCTTCTGAGTGCTCCATGCCAATCACAGCTACCTTTCCCCACATGTAACCATTATCCTTACTTTTATGGTAAAAACTTGAATGTGCATTGCTGGACACTGTAGGTTAGTCTTGGCAATTAAAAAAGTTTTAATATGAGTTGTTTTTAATCTTTAGGTTGGTCCTCTGTCTTTTCTCTTCTCCTTTTCCTGTTGAATTGTTTCCCACAGCCTGGATCTTGCTGATTGCTTACTCAAAGCGCAGTTCAGCACGTTCATTTGTCCTCCATATTTCCTGCAGATGGACAGCTGGATCCAGAGCTCAAGTCTGGATCCAGGGCTCAAGTCAGTCCCTTAGGCATCATAATAGGTGGTGTTGTCAAGACTGTATGAGTCACTTAATGTCTAGTTGCCTCTCTTTTTTGTGATGTTAGCAGCTGTTGATGGTTAATACTTATTTCTGTTAATTTGTTGGGAGTTGCAGAATGGTGAAATTGAAAATACACCATTTTGTTTTCAATTATTAGTTGGAATGGTTTTTTAAAGAGTCACTTTTCTTAGCTTCTGTTTGGTTAGCCAGTGGTATAGTATGTAAAGGAAAGACAGGATAAATGCTTGATTCTTTCCCTTTATTTACCTGTTTTTAAGATAATGAATCAAGTCCCTGTTTTCCTCCAAAGGGGACTCATTCCTTTCTTTTTTTTCTTTTTTAAAAATGCCATTGTGAGCTGATGGGTATAAACATATTTGATGGATTTAATTCATTGCATTTACTTTTGCTGCAGCTCAGAGTGTCCCATCATTGATCAGTGGGAATCCCTTTAAGCGACAACATGACCCGCATGGTCTTTGGAGAGCTTCTTTGCTCTCTGCAGAGGGCTCATCTTGTTCATCTTTTGTCCCAGATCTGGAATCAACCTGTACAGTAAGCCCTACTTTTAGTGAGAGATGGTATTTCAAGACCCTAACCTGGCCACTATATGATGTTATTTTAAAATAAGAGTTTTATTTCTAGACAGGAAACCTGACTCGTTTTTTCAAACTATGGGCTAGTCTATCAAAAAATGTGAGATAGCACTGGCAGTTTTACACTTTTTCCTGGATAATATCCACCATGCATTTATGTTTCTAAGTTTGAGTCAGAAATTGGACATGTGTAGACAGATTTCTGTGGTAGAGACTTTTTAGAGTGGACTTTTATCTTCGTCTTCTCTCTATCTTAGTCTGGTTACCATGTGACCCACTGTTATCCTAATATCTAGCCTCACTTTTTTCTTACCTCTAAATGTTTCAGGTGACCTAGTTTCTTCTTTTCTTAAATGAGAAAAGGAAAATAAAAGACTCTAAGACAGGTAACACTGCTAGTGACCTGATCAGATTTCAGGCCTTTCTTTTAAGGTAGACCTTTTAGCTTACCTTGTCTTGTATGCATACAAGTGTATCTGTGTAAAAACAAACAAAATTCAAGGGCATCTTGATGCTGCTTTATAAATCCAGCCCTAACTGACTGTAGTATGGTGGACTGCAAAATGAAGCACATCCAGATGTTAAATGCCACATGTTGCTGCCTTTTACTTTTGTTATTAACACCTCTTGTTAAGTTGTATTGTGCTTTTGAATAAGTAACATGAGATACTTGTTTCAGTGACATAGTTGGGAAATTACATTTGCCACTGTGTCACATAATCATAGAAAGAATTAGTTTTGATGTAATTGCTCACTATATTAAAAGACACTAGGTTGCACTTACCAGTTGCTGTGTGAATTAGTCCATCATTGCGATCAAATAGCAGCCAGTAACCATTTTCCAATGATATTAAATAATGTCTATTCAAACATTTTTAATAATTAGTGAAATCTAGATCACAAAAAGGGATTAGAGAGAAATGATTGCTCTGAATAGAATTTATATTTTATGTAATTCTTAAGAATTATTAAAAAAAGATGAAATTAAACAAAGGAATTTCATAAAAATTCCAGTGGAAACTTAATAATATATGTACTCATTAGCGCTTGAGAGGAAAGTATTTTGATAATTTCCTTTTCCTGGTAGATAAGTTTTCCTTCTGTACACCTGAGTCTCATTTATACTTCCAAGGTCTTTTTTTCTAAAAGAATTCAAGTACTAGGCCAAGATAAGAAAATGGGATCACTCCACCCCTTTAGATACAGACTTGCAGCACTTGATTAGTCGGCTTTAGTTAGTGTTCATAAAAAAGTCATGTGATGTAAAACAGTTTCCCAAAATATGATATAGTGATAACTTTCAAGTATCGAACATTACTGGGAAGTGTGGTGTATTATGTAACAGATTTTCCAAATAAATGAAGTAAATCACTTCAAGCATTATACTCTTAAAATATTTTTAAAACAACCAGTTTTGATGGAAATTCATTTCAAAGTGAGGACACTTGACCCAGTCTTCTGAGACAAACCATTTGCTTTCTTGATTAGTTAATATTACTTAAAAATAAATTTTAGTTCATGAAAAACCATAATAAAACTCATGGAGCTGTTCGTAGTGTTAGTCTGTGGAAGCAGTCCAGGGTGCTGTTTCGGTTGCTGGAAGCTCTGCTGCTGCGTATAGCTTTCCTGCCCCGACCCCCAAGTCTAGTTTCACTGTCACCTGTTTTTTCTCTTTGCTGTGCTCTTCTCTAAACAACGGCTTAGAAATAGTGATCTGACCTAACGCCAGCTTTCCCTTTCTCAAAGTAAAGGCTCTTTGTTCAGTTTTTGCTTACCAAAGACCTTTTTCTCTTCTGGGTTCGGGTTCATAGTACATCTTAATCATCTTTTGACTAAGCAATTATTGTGCAGTGAAGGAGAGCAAAATTCTTCAAACTTTCCTAAATTTCTAAAATTTAGCATGAAAGTAACAATTTTTTTTGCATCAAAAAAGCACCGATTTTACCTTAAAACCCTCACAAAACTCCCAAGTTAAACAAATTTCTGTCATTTTAGAGCATTGCTTAGATTTTGAGGACTCATGGTATTACCAAACTGAATTGATGTTTCAGAGGTATATTTGTGTACAAATAGGACTTACCAGGAGAAGGCAATGGCAACCCACTCCAGCACTCTTGCCTGGAAAATCCCATGGAAGGAGGAGACTGGTAGGCTTCAGTCCATGGGGTCGAGAAGAATCAGACAGGACTGAGCGACTTCACTTTCACTTTTCACTTATTGGAGAAGGAAATGGCAACTCACTCCAGTGTTCTTGCCTGGAGAATGCCAGGGACAGCAGAGCCTGGTGGGCTGCTGTGTATGGGGTCACACAGAGTCGACACGACTGAAGTGACTTAGCAGCAGCAGCAGCAGCAGGACTAACCAGGTGGCTCAGTGGTAAAGAACCCGCCTGCCGGTGCAGAAGCTACAGGGCTGGGAAGATTTCCTGGGGGAGGAAGTGGCAGCCCACTCCAGTATTCTTGCCGGGGATAATCCCATGGACAGAGGAACCTGGAGGGCTACAGTCTACAGTGTCACCAAGAGTCGGACTCGACTGAGCACACACACAGATACACGCACACACACAAATGCGGTAAAGTTGCATTTGTAGTAGTTTATTTTTGATTTCTGTGGGTGAAATATTTAAGCTTTTTATCTTTCTTATGATGATTGATCTTTTTTGTCTGTTAGACACAGCTGTAATTTTAAAATTTCATTTTTATTTCTTAGGAAAAAACCTCACACAGGTGAAAATAATCCCAATTTTTTTTAAAAAAACAAAAGGAATTTTCACAAAGCACCAAAATCATGAACTATTTCTCAGTTTCCTCCCCTTAATTTATTTACAAAGAACCTCAGACAAACACTGTGAAGTGGTTTCCTATGTGCCGTTGCTGTGTAAGTAGTCAGAATGCGATGAGAAATCAAGCGAAACAGTGTCCATCTCTGCAAACAGCTGAAAGCAGCCACTGTCCCACAGGTCGCCCCATACTTCTCTCCATGAAAGCCTATAAAAATTATGCGGAAGTCAGAGTACAGAACTCATTGAATGATAGAAATATTAGTATTGTTAGAGTTTAAACTTTCCTTGAATTTAGACTTTTATTAACGTGGTTATTACACCTTTAATTAATGTATTAATGTTTGGAATTGTTGCAGTTAATTATAGTGTTCTTCTAGGGATGGGAGCAAGGAGTTGAGAGTGCGTAGAGAATAAATCCTCATAGTTTATTTTCAAAATTTGAGGTAATGGGGAAATAAATGAGGAATAAGACATGAGTAAATACAGTTTTTAAGTGTAGGTAGTCTCTTTAGCGGAGAAGGCCATGGCACCCCACTCCAGTACTCTTGCCTGGAAAATCCCATGGACGGAGGAGCCTGGTAGGCTGCAGTCCATGGGGTCGATGAGGGTTGGACACGACTGAGCGACTTCACTTTCACTTTTCACTTTCATGCATTGGAGAAGGAAATGGCAACCCACTCTAGTGTTCTTGCCTGGAGAATCCCAGAGACGGGGGAGCCTGGTGGGCTGCCGTCTGTGGGGTCGCACAGAGTCGGACACACTGAAGCGACTCAGCAGCAGCAGCCTAGCACAAGTCATAGTGGATTTTTTTATATGCCAGGTTCATGAGTAGACCTTGGGAAGTTTCATGTAGACGTCTCCTCTTTTATTCTTAATCAGTTAAAGATTCTGTTCCCTTTTTTAGTTCTCAAATCTAGGTATGGTTGTTGAGTGTTTAAAAGTCTGTTTTGGTGGGATGTGAGTATGTTGAAGCATTTTTAGATGTGCTGTTTTATGTTGTCTGCATTTTCTGGATTTGTATTTTTTGAAAAATGAGTTAGTAAGAAAGTAAATGCACTAGCTTGTCTGTAGGGCTGCGGAGTGTATCACAGTGTTTGTTAACTTCATAGAGGTTTGTTATAAGAAATTAAAGGGAATCATGCCACTTTCCAGTTGAGGGTAAGTGAAAAAATTCTTAGAAATTAAAAATGGAAGACTCCAAGGGTGAAGGAAGGGGAAAAATCTTAACTTCTTCTTTAAAGTCCTTTGCCAGGAAATTATAATTTTAGAGTACTTTCGGGCAGAGAGCCCAAGCTGAGAGGAAATGGTTTGATAGAGTTGAAAAACAAGACTTTCATTTAATTATGAAGTCCTGTATCCATTGTAGACCATTTATTTTTTGAGTTGGATTTTAGTTCGTTCTAATGCCACTAAATTAACTAAACCCTCATAAAATTTCATACAGTTTTAAAAAGTAAATATACTATGAGATCATCAAATTATATCTGTCTTACTATTTAAGAAGTGATAATTGCTAGGAAAACAGTTGAGAGCCAGAGCTTTAGTCAGGTAGACCATGGTTCTCGGAGAAGGCAATGGCACCCCACTCCAGTACTCTTGCCTGGAAAATCCCATGGATGGAGGAGCCTTGTAGGCTGCAGTCCATGGGGTCGCTAAGAGTCGGACACGACTGAGAGGCTTCACTTTCACTTTTCCCTTTCATGCATTGGAGCAGGAAATGGCAACCCACTCCAGTGTTCTTGACTGGAGAATCCCAAGGACGGGAGCCTGGTGGGCTGCCATCTCTGGGGTCGCACAGAGTCGGACACAACTGAAGCGATTTAGCAGCAGCAGCAGCAGACCATGGTTCTAATCTTAGTTCTGCCATTTCCTGAAGCAGTGGTGGGTAAGTTACTTGAGTTTTTTAAGTCTTGGTATACTCACTTATAAAGTGGAGGTGATAATAGTACCTTCTCTTTGGGTTTTGTGAGGATTAAATGAAGTCTAAAAAAATTATGCAGAAGTCAGAGTACAGAACTCATCGAATGATACAAATGTTAATGTTGTCAAGAGTTTAAACTTCCTTTAAGTTAGACTTTTATTAATGTAGCTATACCTTTAAACAGTGTATTGTTTGGGATTATTGCAGTTAGGTCTAGTATTTTTCTAAGGATAGGAGTAAGAAGTTCTGAGTGTATAGAGACTAAATCCTCATATTTTATCTTCACAATTTAAATGTAGGGAGAAAATGATTGGAAATAAGTGATTGGTAAAGCATTTACCTCTGAACAGTTTCTGAAGTGTTGTAGAAATGTGTCTGGTATTGCTGACATCTTTTGAAGGAAGACACAGTTTTCCACTGGAGTGCCAGGGAATTCGCATCTTTGAGACTTCATTGTGTTTGTCATTAGCCTGAATAGAAATGCCTTTAAAGGGGATTTTTTAAAGAAAGCACTTGAATACATTTTGTTTGGTGTTATATTTATTCATTAAAGTATTCAATTAGTGCTAAGTATGAAGTGGACCCTGTTGCTAAGCCCCAGTAAGCAATCATCCTAGGTAGGGTTCAACCCCTGGTAAAATTGCACGTGTCCCATGGACGGAGGAGCCTGGTTGGCTACTGTCCATGGGGTCGCAAAGAGTCGGACACGACTGAGCGACTTCACTATCACTATCAGTAATGAAGAAGAGGGCCTGGCTAGAGTGCAAATTCAGCAGCAGAGAGCAAACTCCATACAGTCTTCAAGTGCCAGAATTACATTTTGGGTCTGTTGAGCCAGTTCTCTGGTGGGGGCCAGTACTAGTGCTTGGGTCTCCTTGAACTCAATCTCCAACTGTTGCAGGATGGAAATAGCAAACGTGGCTTGTCTTGCCAGTACCTTACTGAGCTTGAGCAATTGCATCATACTTGGTGGCTCAGAGGTTAAAGTGTCTGCCTCCAATGCGGGAAGCCCGGGTTTGATCCCTGGGTCAGGAAGATCCCCTGGAGAAGGAAATGGTAACCCACTCCAGTATTCTTGCCTGGAGAATCCCATGGACGGAGAAGCCTGGTAGGCTACAGTCCATGGGGTCGCACAGAGTTGGACACGACTGAGCAACTTCACTTCACTTTAATACATGGAATAATAGCTCTCTGCTGAATAGCTGATGGCTTCTCAGAATCATAAACATAGATGCCCTGAAGAAGAAACTTTCAAGTTCGTATCATCAGAGTTATCAACAATCCCATTCCAGTTGCTCCTGATGACACCATTAGGGTCCGTTCCTTCTGGGCCGCCACGTTCTCTGTTAAAATCCGCAGAGCCACCAGACATGATCCAAAGAACCACTCAGTGCCTGACTGAAAAGCAGCAGTGCAATTGTAACATTTAAATAGCCAGTACTTGTAGCAATACCTATAATGTAATCAGTAAAATACAGGGAAATTTGCCAGAAGGGAAAAAGACATGGAAAATGACAGAGCTGAAATGAGGTAGAAGGTGCTCTTTGAAGGCGGAATCTCTCTTTTCTCAAAGCTGGGAGTTTTTTCTCTGTTGCTGAATTTGCACTCTGGCAGGTCCTCTTCTTCAGAATTAGTTTCCTAAGAGATCTAGAGAGCCTATCCTGATTATTCTTCACTAGGGAGCTAGATCTAGCAGTGCAGAAAGCCGTTCCCTTGTGTTTCTATTTACATGTCTCCGGCCAAAACAGCCCGAATAAAAATGGGCAAAAGATTTGAATAGACATTTCCCCAAAGAAGACCTGGGAGAAGACTGCTTTTTCCCACTGTGTTAGCAATGATGTAATAGGTTATGTTCTTTCCTACTTTATGAGATAGACAGTCAATCGACAGAAAGGCCAGATTGTATTTTCAGTTATTTATTTGAAAAAGATAATTCTAGGGTATGTCTGCTAAAGTATGTAATACACTATATCTTGATAGCTCCATGAGAGAGATATCTTGGGGGTGACTTGTTCTCCACAGAATTCACCGGCACCTTTGAGAGTGCGTATTCTAAAGGACTCAGTCTTGAATAACTTTTTTTGGATCTGTGATTAAAAACATTTATGATGAAATTCTGAGGTGTTAAAAACCACAATATGTCAAATACAGATGAAATGATACTCATTATATTGTGTTTGCCAAGGCAGGAAAATAGGACACTGTATTTGTGTGTGTATGTATTTTAAATTGGCTTCTAATTACGAGGTTTTCTTTTTTTATCTGTAAGGGCTTTAAAAGCTGATGATATAAAAATTAATTAAAATTATACCATAAACTGAAATGATCAGTTTTCATTTAAAAATACCAGAAAGGGAAAGAGGAAATACAGATGAACATGAATTGTTTACCAAAATAAATCATGTGTTTTCACTTGACAAATACTCCTGAGACCATCTTTTTGCCTCAGTTAAATTAGTAACATTTCAGTTGTTCCACATGTTGAGAAAATAAGACATACGGACTAATAGAAAATTCTCATTAAGCTTTTACTGGATTCACTTGGGGGGCCTATGACTTGTTTGCTCAAAGTGAGCCAGTTTGCAAGCCTACTTTAACAAAATAATTATTAACTCCCAAAGAACTAAGTGGTGGTTAGATTACCTTTTGGCTTAGTATTAAAGATTTGTTAGTATAATGCTCTCTCCATCACTATATTCATGTGTGTGGCTCATCTTGAGCTACTTTGTGCTTCCTTGTCCACAAAGGACATGAAGCACAGGGCAACATCATGATGTTTTGGAAAATGTAAGAGACTTCTTTTTCTGGTAGGGATAAACTCTTATAGGTTCATCGTATCTTTCTTTTTTGTTGTTGTTCAGTTTGTGAGTCATGTCCGACTCTTTGTGACCCCATGGAATGCAGTGTGCCAAGCCTCCCTGTCTTTCAGTATCTCCTGGAGTTTGCTCAGTGTCCATTGAGTTGGTGGTTCTGTCCAACCATCTCATTCTCTGCTGCCCACTTCTCCTCTTGCCTTCAGTCTTTCTAAGTATGAGGATCTTTTTCTGAAGAGTTGCCTGTTCATATCAGATGGCCACAGTATTGAAACTTCAGCTTCAGCGTCAGTCCTTACAGTCAATATTCAGGGTAGAGTTCTTTTAGGATTGACTGGTTTGATCTCCTTGCGGTCCAAGGATCTCTCAAGAGTCTTCTCCAACACCATAATAGGAAAACATCAATTCTTTGGCACTCAGCGTTTTTTATGGTCCAGCTCTTGCATCTGTACATGGCAGTATCTTTCTACACTTCTCTTCTTTTCCTCATTAGCCCCTTCTTATTTTTATTTATTTTTTTTAACCCGGCCCATATCTATAGCCATTCTTTTGCCAATATCTTTAACTTCCTTGTCTCATTGGTCTTCTGCCTGGCAAAAGGCCAAATTCTACTTTTCTGTCTTCTCCTTGCCTACCGTAAGACTTCTGAGCAATGCTGAAGGGAACACGAAACCTTGAAGATTGCCTCTGGTGTTTAACCCCAGCAAGAGCAAGATTGCCATGGCCTCTAACCTCAACAAGGTCTCAGGGCTATCTAGTAGTCCTGTTGAACTTTGTGAGATTTATTATTTTGTTTTTGTTCTCCACTCTGGCTATTTCAGATATAGTTGTATGTCTTCAAATCTCTGATTTTGACTTCCTCACTTAAAACAGATGAATATTCCTCCTACTTCATAAAACAAATAGAAGCCAGTGTTTGAGAACTCACTCAGCTTTCTGTCATCAGCCCACTGTCTTACCTGTAACTCTGCCTATCTTTACCTCTTGTTATAATGTGAGAGGTTAGTATCTCCAGCCCTCCAAGGTGAAGGCACCCCCGTCCACCTGTGCTTTGGATAATTTCATGTAGCCTTTTCAGGGGTAGGCTTTAATAGTTATTTCTTCTTATTTCTTTATTTTTGACTTTTTATTATTTTACTGATTCATTCCCAACAGCATTTATGCTTATTCAGGCATTCCTGATTTTTTTTTTTTTTTTGCTTGTTTGGCTTTATCTTCTTCTTTCAACTCATGTCCATCAATCACTTGTCCTTTTCAGAAACTTCTAGTGTAGAGTGATTCATAGCTGTCTCTACTTCTTCACTTTGTTCCATTATCTCAAACCATTGCAGTCTGGCTTCTGCCTCTGCTGTTCCACTGAATTGCTCTTGCTGTGATCACCAATAATTTTCTTACCACTACATTTACTTTTTTGGTAAATTAATGTTATTGAGGTGTAATTTGTATATACTAAATGCACCCTTTTGCTTTGGCTTTTTGAGCTTGACAATAATGATTTTGAGATATATTGAGGATATTAAATGTATTAGTAGTTTGTTGTGTTTTATTGCAGTGGAGTAGTAGTCCATTGTGGAGAAGGCAATGGCACCCCACTCCAGTACTCTTGCCTGGAAAATCCCATGGATGGAGGAGCCTAGTAGGCTGCAGTCCATGGGGTCGCTAAGAGTCGGACACGACTGAGAGGCTTCACTTTCACTTTTCCCTTTCATGCATTGGAGAAGGAAATGGCAACCCACTCCAGTGTTCTTGCCTGGAGAATCCCAGGGACGGGGGAGCCTGGTGGGCTGCCGTCTATGGGGTCGCACAGAGTCGGACACGACTGAAGCGACTTAGCAGCAGCAGCAGCAGTAGTCCATTGTATGGATTTACAATAGTTTGTTTATTCATCCACGGGTTGCTGGACATTTGGATTTTTTGGGTCAGTTTTTGGTTGATTTGAATAAGACAACAGCCTTATTGAATATTTGTATTTAAGTCTTTGGTGGACAAACATTTTCATTTTTATTGATCAGTACCAGGAGTGGAATTGCTGGGTTGTATAAGTTTGTGTCCATGAGTTATAAGAACTGCTAACTTGCTTTCTAAAGTGACTGCTTAATTTTTCATTTCCTGTATTGAATGTATGAGAGGTCTCCTTGTTCCACATTCTCACCAATACTTGTTATTGTAATCTTTTTAATTTTAGCCTTTTTTTTTGTGGCTGTGTGATGTTATCTTATTGTAGTTTTATTTTCCATTTCCCTAATGACTAATGATGTTAATCATCTTTTAATGTGCTTATTAATCATTTGTTTATATATTTTTAATGAGGTGTCTGCTCAAATTTTTTTTGGCTGTTTTTATTTTTGAGTTTTTGTCTTATTGTTGAGTTATAAGATTTTTTTAATGTATTTTGGATACAATTCCTGTGTCATAGAATCATATATGTGAGTTTTGTTCTCCAGTCACTTAGATTAAATAGTTCCGTATCAGTGTGTATGTATGTGTATGCATATACATGCGTATGTGTCTGGAATTTGTGTGAATATAGTACCCACAAAAACAAGCAAAATGACCCACTGTCAAAAGATGAAATAGTCAACAGAACCAGAATCAGAAATGATATAAATGTTGGAATTATCATACAGGGGTTTTGAAGTTACAAGGACTACTGTTTGTTAAGTGTCTAGTGAAAGGTGGACAACACACTAGACACTTAAAGAATTTAAGCTGGTTGATAGTATTGTTTTGTCTTCTATATCCTTACTGATTTTCTGTAAATTTACTGTATCAATTACTGAGAAAGGAGTTGTTGAAATCTCCTGCAGTTATTTTGAATTTGTCCTTCTCCTATCAGTAATTTGTTTTATGTTTTGTAAGCTTTGTTTTAGGGTGCTTACACATTTAGGGTTGTTACCTCTTCTCGATAAATTGTTTGTCATTACAGAATGTCCATTTTTAGCCCTGGTAATAATTTCTCTGCAGTCTTTGCCTGGTATTAATACAACCACTTTAGTTTTGCTTTGATTAGTTTAACACGGCATCTGTGTTTGTATCTATAATATCTATATTTATCTATCTGTCTATCTTTATCACCATCTTTTTACTTTTAACCTCTTTTTGTTAAGGTAATGTCAGCATGTTGTTGGGTCTTATTTTTTATCTAGTCTAACGGTCTTTCTCTTTTAATTGAATGACTTGACTATATTATTTAATGTAATTAACCAATATATATTTTGTTAACTACATTTTCCCCACTTTTTTCTTAGTAGTTGCCCTAGGGATTATAGTATGTATCTTTATTACAGTCCACTTCAGATTAACCTGAGTCCAGTAAGTTTGCTTCATTATAGCTCCATTTAATTTCTCCTCCTTTGTTCTGTTGTTTTTGTATATATTTTACTTAAATATGTTACAATTTCAACAGTTCAGTATTGGAATTATTGGTTTAAACAGTCATAACATAACTTTAAACATAAAAGTTTAAACATAAAAGATGAATATATTCTCTTTTATGTTTATGTAAATATTTACCATTTCTTTTCACCCAAAAGTATTCCCTGTATTATTTCTTGTAGAGAAGTTCTGCTTGCAGTAGATTCTATTAGTTTCAGTTTATCTGGGGATATTCTTATTTACCTTTCATTTTTGAAAGATAAACTTGCTGGATTTAAGGAATCTTGGATGACGTTGTTTTAACATTTTGAGTATTTCTTTCACTACCTTCTGACTGCCGTGCTTTCTGATGAGAACTCAGCTTTTAATCACATTCTTGTTCTAATTCATGATGAGCCATTTTCTTTTGCTTCTTTCAGAAATTTCTTTTTGTCTTTCATCAGTTTGATTACAGTGTATCTAGATGTGGATCTTTATGTGTTTATCTTCATAATCATTTAGTTTCTTGTATGTGTAAATTACTGTTTTTCATCAAATTTGGGAAGTTTTCAGTCACTGTTTTAAAAAAAAAGTTTTTTTCTGCCTCTTATTCACTCTTTTCTCCTGTGTGCTTTAGTGCTATGTTGCTTCAGTCATGTTCGACTCTGTGATCCTATGGACTATAACCCACCGGGCTCTCTGTCCATGGAATTCTCCAGGCAAGAATACTGTAGTGGGTTGCCATTTCCTCCTCCAGGGGATCTTCCTAACCCAGGGACTGAAACTGTCTCTCCTGCATTGCAAGTGGATTGTTTACTGCTGAGCCATTGGGGAGCCTCTATTTCTTCTGAGATTCCCTTTATGATTGTATTGGTATGTTGATGTCTTATTAGGCTGTGAGGCTATGTTGATTTTTCGTTACTCTTTTTCTGTTTTTATAGGAAAGATACTTTATTTAGTTATCTTCATGATTTTTTCATTTGTTAGCTCAGAAATGCTGTCAAACTCTTTAAATGTATTGTCTTTAGGGTGTTATATTTTTCATGTCCAAATTTTACATTTTTATTAGTTTCTGTATCACTATTGAGATTCTCTATTTTTTGAATCATTTTCATGGTGTTTTCTTTTAATTTCCTTAACACAGTTTGATTTTTTGGAATGTATTTAAAGTAGCTGCTTTGAAGCCTTTGTCTGATGTATCCAATAACTGGACCCACAGTGAGTCATTGTTGACTGCTTTCTTTTACATTGGTTGCTTCTATTTTGTTTTGTTGAGTGCTTTCCTAAGTATGGGTCACACTTTCCTTTGCAGGTTTCATAATTTTTTGTTTGTTTAAAACTGGACTTGTAAAATAATACATTGTAGGAACTCTGGTTTCTCTCCTCCCTCCCAGGCTTTTTTTTCTCTCCCCCCTCCCAGGCTTTTTTTTTTTTTTTTTAACTTTCATGAACTTAAACTGTGGCATCTATCTCCCTGCAGTGCTTGGCTGGTAATACCTTTGCTCACATCTTTTATTTTTAGTTTTCTAGCCAGAAGTCTTTGGGATTGCCTTGTTCATCAGTGATTTGTGCAAAAGTTGTGCTTGAACACATTGTGCCCATATGACTTCCAGTCTCTGCTGATGTATATGTGTATGGTTGGGGAGCGCATTGAAACCTATAGCTTTGAAGTCTCTTTTGACTCTTACTTTTCACTAGGTCTGTTTTTTTTCCCCAGACAATATTTTTATTTCAGAACAAATTCATATACAGTTTCTGTAGAAGATTAGAAAATTTTATGGTTCTACTTTGAATTACAAGCACAAAGGTGTTATAAGCACACATCTCTAATAATACTAAAAAATTAATCTATGATTATGGTAATGTGACAGCAGATTGATTTTAAAACTACAGTCCTTAAGTATTAATACCTTAAAAATGATTGCTCATCATTGGAATTATTTTCACATTAAAAAAATTACAATATGGTTCATTTATTATGTTTCAGATGTATAGCAAAGTGATTCAGTTATGCATATTTTTTCAGATTATTTTCCATTACAATTTACTGAAAGATATTGTATACAGTTCTCCATGTTATAAATGGAATACGTTGCTTATCTATTTTATATATAGTAGTATTTACCTGTTAATTTCGTACTCATAATTCATCCCTCTCCACCTCCCACTTTTTGGTAACCATAAATTGTTTTCTGTGTCTGAGAGTCAGTTCCTATGTGTATATAAATTCATTTGTATTATCTTTTAGATTCCACATATAAGTGATGTATCATATTTGTCTTTCTATGTCTGACGTACTTCACTCAGCATACTGTTCTCAAGGTCTGTTCATGTTGCTGCAGATGGAAATCCTTCATTCTTTTTCATGAATGACATTCCAATTTGTGTGTGTGTGTGTGTATGTATAAGACAATAATTTATTGATGGGCACTTGGGTTGTTTCTGTGTGTTGGCTATCGTAAATAGTGCTGTTATGAACATTGAGGTGCATGTATCTTTTTGAGTTTTCTTCTTTTCTGGATGTGTGTACCTAGGAATATATATCCTAGGGATCGCTGGATCATATGGTAGCTCTATTTTTAGTTCTTTTAAGGAACCTCCATACTGTTTTCCATATTGGCTGCACCAGTTTACATTTCCATGAATAATGTAGGAGGGTTCCCTTTTCTCCACACCCTCTCTAGCATTTTTTATGTGTAGACTTTTTGATGATAGCCATTCTGACCAGTGACACCTCAGTGTGGTATTGATTTGCATTTCTTTAATAATTAACAGAGTGGAGCATCTTTTCATGTGCCTGTTGGCCATCTGTATATCTTCTTTGGAGAAATGTCTGTTCAGGTCTTCTAGCCAATCTTTGACTAGGTTCTTTGTTTTTTTTTTTTTTTTTTTTTTATATACTGAATTATATGAAATGTTTGTATATTAACCCCTTGTCCATTGTATCACCTGTACATATTTTCTCCTGTAAGTTTTCTTTTTGTTTTGTTGATGGTTCTTTTGCCAGACAAAAGCTTTTAAATTCCATTTGGTACTGTTTGTTTATTTGTGTTTTTATTTCTTTTGCTTTGGGAAATTGATCTAAGAAAATATTGCTTTGATTTATGTCAGAATGTTTTGCATGTGTTCTCTTCCAGGAGTTTTATGGTGTCATATCTTTAAACCATGAATTTACTTCTGTACATGGTATGAGAGTGTGTTTCATTGATTTACATGTAGCTGTCCAGCTTTCTCAACATTACTTTTTGAACATACTGTCTTTTCTCCATTGTGGATGCTTGCCTCTTTTGTCATAGGTTGGTTGATTGCAGATGCAAGGGTTTCTTTCTGGGCACTCTGTTCTGTTCCATTGCTCTATTATACATGTCTGTCTTTGTGTCAGTACCATGCTGTTTTGATTACTGTAGCTTTGTAGCATAGTCTGAAGTCTGGAAAGTTAGTGCCTTCAGCTTTGTTCTTTTTCTTCAGAATTGCTTTGGCAATTCCGGGCCTTTTTGTCATTTCACCTAAATTTTAGGATTTTTATTTTGTTATTTTACAGAAATCATTTTCAAATCAAGTGTCCTAAATCTTTTCCCAGATGTTTTCTTCAAGGTTGGGTCTTATATTTATGTCTTGTAGATTTTGAGTTAATTTTAAACGTTTTTGTAAGGTAAAAGTCCAGCTTCTTTCTTTTGCGTGTAGACATTCAATTTTCCTAGGACCATTTGTTGAAGAGACTGTCCTTTCCCCACTGTGTAGTCTTGACACCCTTTGAAAATCACTTGGTCTTGCACACAGGGGTTTATTTCTGGGCTCTGTTCTGTTGTGTTAGTTTGTGGTACTGACTTTAATCAGTACCACAGTGTCTTGATTACTTTTGTTTTGTAGTATGTTTTGAAATCAGAAATTGGGAGACCTCTAACTTTGTTTTATCTCCTCAAGATTGTTTTGGCTATTTGGGACTCCTTGAAATTCCATATGAATTGGAGGATTTTTTTTTTTTCCCCACTTCTGGGAAAAAATAAAGTCATGGGATGTTGATAGAAATTGCGTTGAATCTATAGATTGATTTAAACAGTATTAAGTCTTCCAACCAATCCTTGAACATAGGGTGTATGTCCATTTATTTGTATATTCTTTTATTATTTTTACTTTTAGCAATGTTTTGTAGTTTTCAGTTTATAAGTCTTTTACCTCCTTAGTTCAGTTTCTAAGTACTTTTCCCTTTTTTATGCTATAAAAATGGGATTGTTTTCTTAACTTCATTTTATTTTTGGGTATTGTTAATGTATTAGACGTGTAATTGATTTTTTGGTGTTGATTTTGTATGCGGCAACTTTGCTGAAATCATTCATTAGTTAATAACAGTTTTTTGTGTATATATGTGTAATGTTTAGAGTTCTATACATACGAGGTCAAGTCGTTTGTGAATTGAGATAATTTTACTTCTTTTACAATTCTCCTTTGCCTGTTATTTCTGTTTCTTGTCCGATTTCTCTGGTTTGAACTTCTGGTACTGTGTTGAATAGTAGTGACAAGAGCGGGCATTCTTGCCTTGTTCCTTATCTTAGAAGAGAAGCTTTTAGTCTTTGACCATTCACTCTCTTGAACTTTTCATTATGTTGAGTGGTTTTATTTCTAGTTTGTTGAGTGTTTTTATCAGTATGAAAGGGTATTGAATTTTGTCAGATGCTTTTATTTTGTCAGTTGACATGATCATGCAGTTTTTGTTCTTTATTTTGTTAGTTGTTGATTTTCATTTATTGAACTGTTCTTATATTCTAGGTATAAATTCTACTTGATCATAGTATATAATCCTTTTAATGTGCTGTTCAGTTCAGTTCAATCATTCAGTCGTGTCCAACTCTTTGCGACCCCATGAATTGCAGCACGCCAGGCCTCCCTGTCCATCACCAACTCCCGGAGTTCACCCAGACTCACGTCCATCGAGTCAGTGATGCCATCCAGCCATCTCATCCTCTGTCATCCCCTTCTCTTCCTGCCCCCAATCCCTCCCAGCATCAGAGTCTTTTCCATTGAGTCAACTCTTCGCATGAGGTGGCCAAAGTATTGGAGTTTCAGCTTTAGCATCATTCCTTCCAAAGCAATCCCAGGGCTGATCTCCTTCAGAATGGACTGGTTGGATTTCCTTGCAGTCCAAGGGACTCTCAAGAGTCTTCTCCAACACCACAGTTCAAAAGCATCAATTCTTCAGAGTTCAGCCTTCTTCACGGTCCAACTCTCACATCCATACATGACCACAGGAAAAACCATAGCCTTGTGGATTTGGTTTATTAGTAGTTGTTGAGTATTTTTGTGTCAGCATTTATTGGGAATATTAGTCTGTAGTTTTTGTTTTTCCATGTTGTATCTTTGTATGGTCTTAATAGCAGAATTGGAAGAAGGCAATGGCACCCCACTCCAGTACTCCTGCCTGGAAAATCCCATGGACGGAGGAGCCTGGTGGGCTGCAGTCCATGAGGTCACAAAGAGTTGAACAGGACTCAGCGACTTCACTTTCACTTTTCAGTTTCATGCATTGGAGAAGGCAATGGCACCCCACTCCAGTGTTCTTGCCTGGAGAATCCCAGGGACGGGGGAGCCTGGTAGGCTGCCATTTCTGGGGTCACACAGAGTCGGACACCACTGAAGTGACTTAGCAGCAGCAGCAGCAGAAGCAATATCAGAATTAGTGGTGATAAAACATCAAATATACTAAAATCTACTCTTAAATTTGTTCTGATTGGATCATTGAGTTACCAACCCTGCCCTCCTCATACAGCTCATTATGTGACTCATTATTTTCTGATTCTTGATAGTTTATAGGCTTGTAGCTTAGTTTTTAGAATTTGGTGATTTTGCAAAAGAACTTGCACACTTGCTTTAACGTTGCTGCATCTCAACTCTGACATTAAAACAGCCTCTCTGTAATCAACTTACATGCCTGGTAGTATTAAGATACTTAAAAATGACTTCTAACAGCTATTTCCCTTAGTCTTACTTGCTTGGGTTTTTATATATTGCTGAAGCATCATTCTTTTAAGGATGTAAACTATACTGACTTGGTAATGAAATGGAGAAACCTAACTAGAAGACAAATGCCAGGGCTTTTAAAAATTACACAGTGCATTAGTAAGTGCTTTAAAATTAAACCATCCAATGACATACATGCAAGTTACACTGTAGATGCAAAAAAATGGATTGAATGTGCTTTTATGTTCACCTCCACCAATGCTCTGTACTAACTACACTGCTGTGACAGTAAAGCAATTAAGAGCTAACCATTTGTTAGTCTGAGTACATGTCTGAATACCCGTACTCAGTCTCAGTACATCAGTCTGAGTACATGTACTCAATACATCTGTGTATTTAATTGGCACATACACTCTCCAAGTACCCAACTTCCTTCAATCCTATGTTCATTTTTTTCTCAGAGTGGTTTAAAGTAACTACAGAGACACATAAAAGGGAAAAAAAATGAATGCCAGGCTTCCTATTTAAGATTAAATTTTAGTATATTTGATGTTTTATCACCACTAATTTACCAACAACAAATTCAGTTAGAGTGTAATAATAACTAAACTTTGTATTGGAGAAGGCAATGGCAAGCCACTCCAGTACTCTTGCCTGGAAAATCCCATGGACGGAGGAGCCTGGTGGGCTGCAGTCCATGGGGTCACTAAAAGTGAGGCATGACTGAGCGACTTCACTTTCACTTTTCACTTTAATGCATTGGAGAAGGAAATGGCAACCCACTCCAGTGTTCTTGCTTGGAGAATCCCAGGGACGGGGGAGCCTAGTGGGCTGTTGTCTATGGGGTCGCACAGAGTCGGCCACGACTGAAGCGACTTAGCAGCAGCAGCAATATCAGAATAATACTGGCCTCAATGAATGAGTTTTTAAGTTTTCCTTTTTTTCAATGCTTTGGAAGAGTTGAATTCTTTGGAAGGAGTATTGGTGTTAATTCTTCCTTAAATGTTTGGTAGAATTCTCCAGCAAAGCCATCTAGTCCTGTGTTTTTCTTTGGTGAGAGGTTTTTGATTATATCTTCAGTTTCCTTACTGTTGACATTTTCTATTTCTTCACAATTCTGTCTTAGAAGATTGCATTTTTCTAAGATTTTACCCAGTTCTTTTAGGTTCATTGTTCATAGTATTCTTTTAACAATAGTTTTTATTTCTGTGACTTCAATTTTAATGTATTCTTAGATTCCTAATCCTAGTTCTTGAGTCTTCCTTCTCTTTCTTCCTTCTTTCTTTCATTCTCTATTTTCTCAGTCTAGCTACAGTGAAAGTGAAAGTCAGTTGTGTCCGACTTTTTGCAACCCCATTTACTGTAGTCCATGGAATTTTCCAGGCCAGAATACTGGAGTGGGTAGCCTTTCCCTTCTCCGGGAGATCTTCCCAAACCAAGGATAGAACCCAGGCCTCCCTCATTGCAGAAGAATTCTTTACCAGCTGAGCCATAAGGGAACCCCTAGTCTAGCTAAGGGTTTGCCAATTTGTTGGTCTCAAAAAACCAGCTCTTGGTTTCAGTCTGCTTTATTGAGATACCAAGACTGGGTAGCTTGTAAATAATAGGAATTTATTTCTCACTGTTCTGCAAACTTGGAAGCACAAGATCGGGGTGCCAGCATGGTCACATGCAGGTGAAAGCTTTCTTCCTGATTCATTGCTGGCACTTCTTACTGTGTCCTCACACGGTGGAAGGGGCTGGGGATTTTTCTGGAGCTTTTTTCATAAGGCACTAATTCCATTCATGAGGGTTCCATCTTCATGACTTAAGCACCTCCCAAAAGCCCCAGCTCCTAACGCCATCATCTTTGGGAGTTCGGATATCATCAATATATATTTTTTGGAGGACACAAATATTCAAACCATAGCAATTTAGTTGATTTTTTAAAATTTTCTTTTGTATTCACTTATTTATCTCTGTTCCAATCTTCATCATCTCTTCTGTGAATATTGAGTTTAATTTGTGTTTCTGGTCTCTTGATGTGTAAAGTCACATTGTTGCTTTGAGATCTTTTTAAATAGAAGGGATTACTGCTATAAACTGCTCTCTTAATGTTGCTTTTGCTGCATCCCAGACGTTTTGGTATGCTGTGTTTTTGTTTGTCTCTAGGTATTTTCTTTTCTTTCTTTTTTTTGATGTGGACCATTTTTAAAGTCTTAGTTGAATGTTAATATTGCTTGTGTTTTATATTTTGTTTATTTGGCCACCAGGCATGTGGGATTTCAGCTCCATAACCAGGTGTCAAACCCACAGCCCCTGTATTGGATGGTGAATTCTTAACCATAGGACCACCAGGGAAGTCCCTCCTGATATTTTCTTAATTTCCTTGTGATTTCTTCCTTGACCCTGTTTTTGTTTAAGAATACGTTGTTTAATGTCTACATGTTTTTGGATTTTCTTGTTGTCTTTCTGTTATTGATTCCTGGTTTCATTCCATTTTGTTTGCAGAAGAAAACTTAAAGTATTCTTAAGTTTTAAATAAAAGTTTTGTGGTCTATCATGCCATCCCTTTTGCAGAGTGTTTCTGTTCTGTGCATTTGAGAAGAATTTATATTCTGCTGTTGTTAAATGGGGGAAACTTTTTTCCCCCTGTTTTTCCCTATATTTTTTACTAGCTGTTGTTCTTTATTCTTCTGTAGAGATTTATGTTTCCTTTTGACATCAATTTCTTGTAGCCTAAGGAACTGTTTTTAACCATTTATTGTTGTGAAAATCAGCTCATAATGAATTTTCTCACCTTTTTTTGTTTGAAAATATTATTTTCAATAATGGATATTTCCATTAAATATAGAATTGCATTTTGATTATTGTTTTCTTTCATCATTTTAAGGAGTCACTGTCTTTTGGCTTGCTTACTGTCTGACAAGAAGACTATAGTCATTTTTGTCTTTATCCTTATTTAAGTAATAGGTCTTTTTCCTGGGACATTTAGTATTTCAGTTCAGTTCAGTTGCTCAGTCGTGTCCGACTCTTTGTGACCCCATGAATCGCAGCACGCCAGGCCTCCCTGTCCATCACAAACTCCTGGAGTTCACTCAGACTCACGTCCATCGAGTCAGTGATGCCATCCAGCCATCTCATCCTCTGTTGTCCCCTTCTCCTCCTGCCCCTAATCCCTCCCAGCATCAGAGTCTTTTCCAATGAGTCAACTCTTCGCATGAAGTGGCCAAAGTACTGGACTTACAGCTTTAGCATCATTCCTTCCAAAGAAATCCCAGGGCTCATCTTCAGAATGGACTGGTTGGATCTCCTTGCAGTCCAGGGGACTCTCAAGAGTTCTCCAACACCACAGTTCAAAAGCATCAATTCTTCAGCATTCAGCCTTCTTCACAGTCCAACTCTCACATCCATACATGACCACAGGAAAAACCATAGCCTTGACTAGACGGACCTTTGTTGGCAAAGTAATGTCTCTGCTTTTGAATATGCTGTCTAGGTTGGTCATAACTTTCCTTCCAAGGAGTAAGCGTCTTTTAATTTCCTGACTTCAGTCACCATCTGCAGTGATTTAGTATTTAGCTTTTAGTATTTTCTTCTTCTACTGACACACCTCTCAGTACCGGCAATTTCATTATAATACATCGGATTTGTCTCTCTGTGTGTATTTATCCTTTTAGATTTGGTTAGTTACTTGCATCTCTAGTTTTATTGTTTTTATAAAATTTGAAAAATGTTTGACCAGTATCTCCTCAAGCCCTTTTTCCTTTTTTGTCTATTTCTGTTTTTTAATATCTATTCTTCATTTCCGTGTGGGGCTCAGGCTTTTTCTTTTTTCCTTTATTCTTAAAACATTTTTTTTTCTTCAAGTTATCTTTTGTGCTGTAGTATCTAACCTGTTCAAGTCTTATCCAGTGAAAACTTCATTTCAGATAGTTTATTTTTTTATCTCTAAAATTTCAATTTAGCTCTTTTTCCTGTCTATTTCCATTACATCTCTAAGTACGTGGGACATATTTATATTTGCTTTTTACAAGATTATTTTTGTTAATTCTACTGTTTCTGCCATTTCTGTGTCTGGTTTTATTTTGTGTATATGTGTGTCTGTTTTAATTGACTAAGTTTTCTCCTTTTTGTGAGTCATAGTTCCCAGTTTTTCTTATGTCTAGTAATTTTTGATTGAATTCTTGACATTTAGAATTTTTACATTGTGGAGGCTGGATTTTAAGTTTTTAAAGAGTTCCAGGCATGCCTCTGAGATATTGAGGATTCAGTTTCAGACAACTGCAATGAAGTGAGTATTGCAACAAAGTGAATCACATGAATTTTTTGGTTTCCAAGTACACAGAAAAGTTGAGTTTAAACTGTACTGTTGTCTATTAAGTGGGCAGTAGTGTTGTCCAGAAAACAATGTAATATACCTTAATTGAAAATACTTTACTGCTAAAAAATGCTAACCATCATCTGCTGCTGCTAAGTCATGTCAGTCGTGGCCGACTCTGTGTGACCCCATAGATGGCAGCCCACCAGGCTTCCCCGTCCCTGGGATTCTCCGGGCAAGAACACTGGAGTGGGTTGCCATTTCCTTCTCCAATGCATGAAAGTGAAAAGTGAAAGTGAAGTCGCTCAGTCGTGTCGTACTCTTCGTGACCCCATGGACTATAGTCTACCAGGCTCCTCCATCCATGGGATTTTCCAGGCACGAATGCTGGAGTGGGGTGCCATTGCCTTCTCCAAATGATCATCTGAACCTTCAATAAGATATAATCTTTTTGCTGGTGAAGGTTCTTGCCTTGATGTTCATGTCTGCTGACTCATCTGGGTGGTGGCTGATGAAAGTTGGGGCTGCTGTGGCAGTTCCTTAAAATAAGACAAGAGTAAAGTTCTCCACATCGATTACTCTTTCTTTCCCAGGTGATTTCTCTGTAGTGTGCAGTGCTGCTTGATAGCGTTTTACCCACAGTAGAACCTCTTTCAAAATCGGAGTCTGTCCTTTTAAACATTGCTACAGTTTCAACAACTAAAGTTTATGCCATATTTTGCATCCTTTGTTATCATTTCAACAGTCTTTGTAACGGCTTCATCAGGAGTAGATTCTGTGTCAAGAAATTACTTTCTTTGCTCATCCATAAGAGACAACTCCTCATCTGCTAAAGTTTTATCATGAGATTACAGCAGTTCAGTCACATCTTCAAGTTCCAGTTCTAAATTCTAGTTCTCTTGCTGTTTCTATCACATCTGCAATATTTTCCTTCACTGAAGTCTTGAACCTCTTAAAGTCATCCATGAGATTTCTACTCAATTCTTTCAAACCATTATTGATGTTGATATTTTGACCTCTTCCTTTGAATCATTAATATCCTTATGATTGGTGAATCCTTTACAGAAGGTTTTCAGTTTACTCTGCCCAGAGCTATCAAGGGAATCACTATCTATGACACTTAATAGCTTTATGAAATACATATCATAAGGGTGTATATGAAATATATATATAAGTAATAATACTTAAAAGTTGAAATTGCTCCTTGATCATGGGCTGCAGAATGGACGTTGTGTTAGCAGGAAGGAAAACAGTATTATCTTTGTGCATTTTCAAAGAGCTCTTGGGTGACCAAGTGCATTGTCAATGAGTAGTAATGTTTTGAAAGGAATCTTTTTTTTTCTGAGCAGCAGGTCTCAAGAGTGGGCTTATAATATTCAGTTGTAAAACAGATGTATTGTCATTCAGGCTTTATTATTCTACTTACAGAGCACAGGCAGAGTGGATTTAGCATAATCCTTAGGGACCCTAGGATTTTCAGAGGGTAAATGAACATTGGTGTCAACTTAAACTCACCAGCTTCATTAGCTCTTGCCCTGTGAAGCTTTGAAGCCAGGCGTTGACCTGGCTCTCTAGCTGTTAAAGTCCTCAATGGTATTTTCTTGCAATATAAGACTGTTGCATTGATATTGGAAATCTGTTGTTTAGTGTTGTCGGTCAGTCCCCAGGGTGCATTAGACTCTTTGGGACCCTGTGGACTGCAGCATGCCAGGCTTCCCTATCCTTCAGTGTCTCCTGGAGTTTGCTTAGACTCATGTCCATTGAGTTGACGATGCCATCCAACCATCTCATCCTCTTTTGTCCCCTTCTCCTTCTGTCCTTAGTCTTTCTGAGCATCAGGGTCTTTTCCAATGAGTTGGCTCTGCATTGGTGGCCAAAATATGGGAGCTTCAGCTTCAGCATCAGTCTTTCCAATGAATATTCAGGACTGATTTCCTTTAGGATGGACTGGTTGGATCTCCTTGCAGTCCAAGGGACTCTCAGGAGTCTTCTCCAGCACCACAATTCAATAGTATCAATTCTTTGGTGCTCAGCCTTCTTTATGGTCCAGCTCTCACATCCATACATGACTACTGGAAAAACCATAGCTTTGACTAGATAGACCTTTGTTGGCAAAGTGATTTCTCTGCTCTCTAGGTTTGACATAGCTTTTCTTCCAAGGAGGGCTTCCCTGATAGCTCAGTTGGTAAAGAATCCACCTGCAATGCAGGAGACCCCAATTCAGTTCCTGGATCAGGAAGATCCGCTGGAGAAGGGACAGGCTACCCATCCATTATTCTTGGGCTTCCATTGTGGCTCAGCTGGTAAAGAGTCTGCCTGCAATGCGGGAGACCTAGGTTCACTCCCTGCGTTGGGAAGATCCCCTGGAGAAGGGAAAGGCTACCCACTTCAGTATTCTGGCCTGGAGAATTCCATGGACTGTATGGTCCATGGGGTCGCAAAGAGTTGGACATGATTGAGCCACTTTCACTCACTTCACTTCTTCCCAGGAGCAAGCATCTTTTAATTTCATGGCTGCAGTCACTGTCCACAATGATTTTGGAGCCCAAAAAAATGAAATCTGTCACTGTTTCCACTTTCCACGTCTATTTGCTATGAAGTGATGGGACGGGATGTCATGATCTTGTTTAGTGTAGGTGCCTGCATCTTGCTAGGTCTTCTGTGTAACTCGCTGCAGCATCTACATGAGTACTTTCTACTTCACCTTGCACTCTCATGTTGTGGAGATGGATTCTTTCCTTAAAACCCGTGAATCACCCTTTGCAGCTACAGACTTCCCCTTTGCCACTTCTTTACCTTTCTCTGTCTTCATAGATGGGTTTCCCTTGTGGTTCAGCTGGTAAAGATTCATAGAAAATCAGGGCTTTGATCTGGATTAAGCTTTGGTTTAAGGTAATGCTGTGGCTTGTTTGATCTAACCAGACTACTAAAACTTTCTGCTTATCTGCAGTAAGGCTGTTTTGTTTTCTTATCATTTGTGTGTTCAGTGGAGTAGTGCTTTAACTTTTCTTCAAGAACTTTTCCCATATAGCCGCTATGGAGAACAGTATGGAGATTTCTTCGAAAAGCTAGGAATAATCTACCATATGACCCAGAAATCCCACTACTGGCCACATACCCTGAGAAAACCATAATTCTAAAAGAAGACATATGTACCCCAACATTCATTGCAGCACTATTTACAATAGCTGAACATGAAAGCAACCTAGCTGTCCATTGACAGATAGATAGAGAAGCTGTGGTACATATATACAATGGAACATTACTCAGCCACAAAAAGGAACACATTTGAGTGAGTTCTGGTGAGGTGGGTGAAACTAGAGCCTGTTATACAGAGTGAAGTAAGTCAGAAAGAGAAAAATAAATACCATGTATTAACACACATATATGGAATCTATTAATATAAAAATTGTACTGATGAACCTGCTTGCAGGGCAGTGGTAGACATAGGGAACAGACTTATGGACACAGCGAGGGAAGGAGAGGATGGGATACTTGAGAGAGCAGTACTGAAACATGCCCATAGCCAGTGGGCATTTCCTCTGTGACTCAGGGAACTCAGCCAATGCTCTGTGACAGCCTAGAGGGGTGGGAGGTGGGAGGGAGTTTCAAGAGGGAGGGGACGTATGTATATCTAAGGCTGATACATGTTGATGTATGAAAGAAACCAACACAACACTGCAAAGCAATTACCCTCCCATTAAAAATAAATTAAAAACAAACAACAAAGAACTTTTCCTTGGCATTCACAACTTGGGTAACTGTTTAGCACAGGAGGCCTGGCTTATGGCCTATCTCAGCTTTTGACAAACCTTCTCCACTAAGCTTAGTCATTTCCAGCTTTTCATTTAAAATGAGAAATGGGTGACTCTTCTTTTTGCTTGAACACTTGGAGGTTGTTTTAGAGTTAGTAGTTGGCTTAATTTCGATATTGTTTTGTCTCAGAATAGGGAGGCCTGAGGAAAAGGGAGAGTGATGGGGAATGGCCAATTGGTGGAGCAGTCAGCACAGATAACATTTATTAGGCTCATATGGGTGCAGTTCATGGAATCCCAAAACACATTGCAATGGTAACATCTAAGATCATTGCGTACAGATCATTATAAAAACATAATAATAATGAAAAAGTTTGAAATATTGTGAAAATAACCACAATGTGACACATGACACAAAGGGAGCAAATGCTGTTGGAAAAATGGTACCCATGGTTTTGTTTTAGGCAGGGTTGCCACAAACCTTAACTTTTGTAACAAAAAACCTCAGTATCTGTAAAACATAATAAAAGAAGGTATGCCCCTATAGACTTGTTCTGGTAGGCAGTTAAGTTACCTTGTAGATTGGCTCAGTGCTTTTGAAGCCTGTTTTTAAGCTCCTTTTGGGAAGTCTTAAGTAGCCTTTGGGCTTCACTGCTGGCTCAGTAAAGAATCTGCATGCAATGAGGGTGATGCAGGAGATACAGGTTCAATTCCTGGATCAGGAAAATCCCTTGGAGGAGGGCATGGTAACCCACTCCAGTATTCTTGCCTGGAGAATCCTTGGACAGAGGAGCCTGGTGGGCTCTGGGGTCGATAAGAGTTGGGCACCTGGGTATGCACGCCAAGTAGCCTTTATGCTTTGCTAATGCGGTCTCTTGTAAAACAAGGCTGTTCGGGGATGTATTCTCATAACTGTTGTTGACTTAACGATTGTTGGTGGGAAAGATTCTCAGCCTTGTGTGATCTCTGGGAGTTGTTCTTTTTAAAAATCTTTTTTTTTCTCCTTAGGAAATCGATTTTGTTGGGCTCTGTAGCATGTTTTTGTAAGCATGTACGGATTGGCATTCAGCTAAATAGTCAAGGGAACTGTTCAGTAGATTGGTGGACTTCTTTCTCAGTATAACTCTTTTCTCACAGGTGTTCTGTAGTGTAAATTTTATTTGCCTTGCCTCTCCAGACTCTCATCTTTGTTTCTTTAACTCAGCAAAATTGCTGGGCTCTTTGAGTTCCTCTCAGTGTGCTACATTTTGGATATAGCCTTTAGATGTAAAGCCTGGGCAATGGCAGGGCTTTTCTCATTTCTTTTCTTATGGATCACAGTCCTGAAATGTCTGATATCTAATGTGTGAAAATAGTTTCCCATAATTTTTTTTTTGAGTTTTTTAGCTGTTTACAGCAGACAGATAATATCCTCTTACTTCCTTGTAGTCAGAAGTGGAAGTCCTGTAATGGACACTTTCAAATTTTTAAGTTGTTTGAACTTTCAGTAGCATTCTTGAAAGTGGTCAAGTACTACTTTCTTGTCCTTCATGACCTCATTTCTTAATTATTGATGTTTTCCTGGGGTCTCTTTTCTCTTTGATCCTATTTCTTCTTAGACATTTTCTTGATGGCTTTATCCCTTATCATACCTTTAGGCTTCATCTGTGTGCTGTGTGTGTGTGTGTGTTTGTGTTAGTCACTCAGTTGTGTCCAACTCTTTGCAATCCCATGGACCAGAGCCCGCCAGCCTCCTCTGTCCATGGAGTTCTCCAGGCAAGAATACTGGAGTGGGTAGCCATTCTCTTCTCCAGGGGATCTTCCTGATCCAGGGATTGAACCTGGGTCTTCTGCATTGCAGGTAGATTCTTTACCATAACACCAAAAAATGACGTTGCCAATTCAGATCTCTCCTGGGATTCATATAAACAGTTGGTTACTGGAAATATACATTTGGATGAGAGGAGTTAAACCCAACACGTTCCTCTTCAAGCTTTTTTCTGATGTTCTTTAGTTTGGTAAATAACATTACCTCTAGTCATTTGCTTGAACCAAAGGCTTAAGAGACATTCTCAACTTCTGTGTTTCTTGCATCTCCGCATATTTAATCAAAACCACTTTCTGTTGACTGTGCCTGCTCAGTATCTTGATTAGCTTATCTTATCTCAGTTCTTATTGCCACTGCTACTATGTTCTTTGCATCCATATTTTGAACAACCCCCTGCTAGTTTCCCTTCTCTATTGTTACTTATTGCATGTCCTCCTTCTTGATTACAGGGAAGTGATCTTTTAAAAACAGAGCTCCTTAATATGGTTTACAAGACTCTTTTTAACCGACTCTTCTTACCTCTGCATCCTGACCATTTTACTTTATTCATATGGAATTACTTTTGGTCTGTCAAACACACCATGTGTAATGTCTTGTTTCTAGATATTTCAGCCCATGCCATACTGTGGATAACTTTTAAAAAAGCAAAAATAAATTAAAAAGTTTTCTCTATGGCAACCAGTCAAGTAGCCCATAAAACTAAAAACTCATAAGTAAAGTCACTACAAGTGGGAATATTTGCAACCTAAACCTTTTCTTATCTCTGTGCACAGATAAGAAAAGAACCAAAAACCCAGAAGAAAAGTGAACAGAAATCATGAATAGATGATTTTGCTTCATACTATATTAAAAGATGCTCAACTTCACTCACAGTAGGAGAAATACAAAATAAATCTGAGTTACAAGTTTTTACCTAATATATTGGCTGAAATCCAAATATTTCTAAATACAGACTTTAATATATCTATCTAGATATAGAGTTTAGTACTCTGTAGGTGGAATTGTGGGAAAAGAAGATTTCTCATGTAATACTGGTAGGAAAGTAAATTGGTGTAAGCCCCCCAGAGGGCAATTTGCTGGTGTCAATTAATATACATATATATTGATATAATGTACAATTGTAGTAGATAAATATACTACTAGTAGATAAATATACTTAATATAATCAATCAGCAATTTTAAGAATATATAGTTATTATAATAGTGATTTTATTATGTTATTAAATTTATATTATGAAATACGGTTATGCTTATAGTATATGTACTTACTTATCATTATGTATACTTCTATATGGTCTTCCCTGGTGGGTCAGTGATAAAGAATCCGCCTGCAATGCAGGAGACACGGATTCTGGGTCAGGAAGATCCATTGTAGGAGGGCATGGCAAACCCCCTCCAGTGTTCTTGGACAGAGGAAACTGGCGGGCTACGCTCCATAGGGTCATAAAGAGTCGAGCATGACTGAAGCGACTGAGCCACACACACAGACACACACACACGTCTATATTTTGTGTGTTTATATATTTTCTTGCTCTCACAGTTTCACGTTTGGGAATTTATCCTAAAGATACACAAGCACATGTATGAGCTGACTTACCTATAAGCTTATTTATTGCAGTGTTTATAATAGCAAAAGGGAACCTAGATATCTATAAGTGAAGGATTGCTGAGAAAAAAGAAAAGAATGAAGATGCTGTCTATGAATTTATGTTGTAGAGATCTCCAACAAAGATTTTATGTTGTTACGTAAAAACATCAAAGTATGTAACAGCGTGGGTAAAACAGTATATATACAGTGTGTGTATAAAATGCTATATTGTGTGTTAAAAAGGGGGAGAAATAGAAATATTTTTATAAAGGTTTCACAGGAAGGTAATAAAAGTGCTTATTCTTTGAGGTGTTTCTGGGAAAATTAAGAACAGGAGTTGCAAGGAGACTGTATACTGTATACTTTTTTTGTATTTTTGAGTTTTGAACCATCTGAATATATTGTCTCTTAAAATTTTTAAATGTATAAGAGATCTTAACAGAAAATGCTTTTTCTTTTGTTTTTCTCATTAGTAAGCTAAAAAAGCTGAGTGAAGACAGTTTGACTAAGCAGCCTGAAGAAGTTTTTGATGTATTAGAGAAACTGGGAGAAGGGTAAGTACAAAAAATACAAAAGTAGAATTTAGATAATGACAGAACAGTTATAACGTCCCATGTAAGATTAGTCCTTCACTAGAGTATATTTGACTGAATTCAACAGTAAACGTACAGAGGGAATGTAACAATACCTGAACATAGCAAAGGTCATATATGACAAGCCCAAGCTAGCATCATACTCCATAATGAAAAACCAAAAGTATAGGAGAACTTCCAAGATAATAAAGGCATAAAACACAAAACAGGTTAGATCAGTAAGAACAGGGAAAAGGAAATAGAGAAAACAAAAATATAAAATAGTAAGATAAATTTAAGTTAGAAGGAATAAAGTGAAATGTATTTTTCACTAAATATCAGTTCTCCCATAGACAGACTATTAGGGTCAATTAAAATGCAAAACTTAGCTATATGCTGTTTTTAAGAGCCTGTGTAACACAAAGGGTGGACATATAATGGTATTTCCTATTAGAGACATCAGATAAGAAAGAGGTAATCATATCAAAAAAGAAAGCACAAATGGCAATGTTTATATCAGGTAAATTAAAGTTAAAAGATCTTAAGTGAGTAAAGAGGAGTTAATATTCAGATAAAGAATGACGAGGGATATTAGGTAATGATATGAAAGAGAACTCACAGTGAAACATAGTAAGACCTGGTGATGTTGTGAATTGAGTGCATTGTAATTCAGCTTCTGGCAAGATTAGATGTTGGGTTGCAGAAGTCTCAGTCCTGGACATATAAGAAATAAGATTTTCTTTGAAGCGTTCAGAAGTTCTCTGGCTCTCTCAGTCTTGGCCTGGGAATTTAAGCCCTGAGCTTGTTATATTTGTTTTATGACTTTTCCAGCTTAGTCAGGAGCAGCCATTCCATTCTGCAGTTTTTGTACTCTTATTTTCACTGTAACATTCAATTGATTCAGGTACTTGATCTTCTAAAGCTTTCTCTAGACTCCAGGAACTAAGGATAATAATTTAAATAATTATTTTGCCATCAGATACCTTAGTCTCAGTGTTCTTCTTGTCCCTTGCATTGAAGTCATTACCATCTTTAAATCTAAGAAAGAACTAATCCAAGATTCCCATTTCTTAAGATTCTTTCCTTTGGAACCACTTCCTTGGAACCACTTCCTTCCCCAAAACTATTGGTAGCAGATCATGGTTAGGAAAAGAAAGGTTACTCTATGAACTCCAGGTATAAAGAGTTTATTATGAAATTTGGAGCTCAAATGACTTGTGGAAAGGCCAGGGCTGCAAAGGTTATGGACTGTCACTGAAGCTCAGAGAAGCTAGTGCTGAAGATCTCAGTTTGAAGCACTGAAGTGGTGTTTCTCAAAAGCTCACATGGGCTCTGCTGGAATCCCTAAGAATCATTTAGATGCTCCCACCAACTCTCTTTGGAGCAGCAGCAGTGTGGTGGTTATCAAGAGGCTCAGCCAGAAGCCACTGTGTATCTGATATTGGGTCAGGCATCTGCTGCAGCTGTATTTGAAAAGTGATGGTCTTTCCTCAGCTTTTTGCCATTCAGATTTCATGAATGTTCTTCTCATTGCCAGACTCTTTAACTGGGATCCATTCAGGGAAGGGAAATCTGGGAAATGTGGTTCCCAGTTTTCTTTTGTAGTAACAGAAAGACCTTAGAAGAGACTGATGGTGTTGCTTAATTGGCAGTAGTTAATCTAGCTCTGAGTCTAGACTAGCTTTTGAGGGGCAATACACACACATACACAGACACACACACACATATATATGTGTGTGTGTGTGTGTGTATATATATATGGCTTCAAAGGGGGAGATACAGATTTCCCTTGCTCTCTGAAAGTAGAGCATTCTTATGAAACCTTTAGTAAGTTGAAACGTTGTAATGCAAAGAAAGGCTTCCCTGGTGGCTCAAATGATAATCTGCCTGCAACACAAAAGACGCAGGTTTGATCTATGGGTCAGAAGATCCCCTGGAGAAAGGGAATGGCTACCCACTCCAGTATTTTTGCCTGGAGATTCCATGGACAGAGGAGCTGAAGCAGATACATTACAACACATCTTGCTAACAGTTACGCAAAATAAATTGTGAGATAAAGCACAGATCCTCTCAGACAAAGCTCAGAGATATGGTGGCTTGATGCTGAGTGTAGTTCTAGGAATGAGCTTGGTGGGGCCACTGTTGCTGCTCATGGTACTTTCTCCCTCTCTAATGGCTCCTGCAAAAATAAATGTTGAATGCTGTTTTTGTTTTCACCTTTTTTTATAAAAGTGTAAATCCTCTTCGAAATTCATCTGGTTAGTGAAACAGGTGTTAATCCAGGCCTTTTGTAAAAATGAAGGGGCGTAAAGCGAACTTTTGAAAAGTGGGTTTACCTGTATATGTGCGTGTGTGTAAATTAGGACTATACACACACACACACATATACACACAAACCCATGGTGAAGGTTTCAGTTACCCCTAAGCAGTCTGGGCAGGTGTGGGACTCTGATATTTTGCGGGTGATTTTGCTTAAGGTGAGATCAGCCTTTTCTCCTAACATGAGATTTTGGCTGTTTTTATTCTATATTCCATTCTTTTAACTTCCATTTATATATCTTCTTAACGCTGCACTTGTTTGAGTTGACAAACCGTAAGTCTATTTCTTTCATTCATAAGAAACACAGCACATCTTTTTCTATTAATTTGGTGATTTTAATGAATTTTAAGTCTATAATTGAAGCATTAAAGCTAAGATATAATTCACTTTTAAAATTTGTTTCCTTTGATTTGTCACCATTGAGTAGTATTTTAAATTAGAAAAGACTACATGTGAAGACTCAGACTCTTTCTCTAATAGTTATGGTGTTTGAAGGGAAAAAAATAAAGGAATGTCTTGGTTTCTTTTAGGTCTTATGGAAGTGTATTTAAAGCAATACATAAGGAATCTGGTCAAGTTGTGGCAATTAAACAAGTACCTGTTGAGTCAGATCTTCAGGAAATAATCAAAGAAATTTCCATAATGCAGCAATGTGACAGGTATGAAGAGATTTTATTTCTTTATTTACCTTCATTTTGATAAGTTTTGCTAGTCATGTACAATAAAATGTATTCTTTGGTCATTTTAGTTTTTTCTTCTGACTTCCCATCAGAAGTAAGACTGATCTTTTAAGAAAGATGAGAATAGCTTTGTTGGGTTGTCTTAGGACTTTCAGTTCTAAGCAGAAATAGTATTATAAAGCAATATGTGGTGATAGAATATACTCGAGCGCTTTTCTCATTTTCAGGAAAAATTTACAGGTGAAAATTAGCTTCTCATATTAAGGAGAAATTTTTTAACAATCCTTTTGCTGTGATTTGTTTTAAATAATTAAAAACACTTCTGGAGGAGGTTGCCAATAGATGGGGAAAAATGGAAACAGTGACAGACTGCTTTCCTGGGCTCCAGAATCACTGTGGATGTTGACTGCAGCCATGAAATTAAAAGATGCTTGCTTCTTGGAAGAAAAGCTATGACAAACCTACACAGTGAATTGAAAAACAGAGCCATCACTTTGCCATCAAAGGTCTGTATAGTCAAAGCTTTGGTTTTTCCAGTGGTCATGTATGGATATGAGAGTTGGACCATAAGAACGCTCAGTGCTGAAGAACTGAAGCTTTTGAATTGTGGTGCTGGAGAAGACTCTTAAGAGGCCCTTCGACAGCAAGGAGATCAAACCAGTCAATCCTAAAAGAAACCAACCCTGAATATTCATTAGAAGGACTGATGCTGAAGCTGAAGCTCAATATTTTGGCCTCCTGATGTGAAGAACTGACTCATTGGAAAGCATCCTGATGCTGGGAAAGATTGAAGACAGGAGAAAAAGGGGATGACAGAGGATGAGATGGTTGGATGGCATCACTGACTCAAGGGACATGAGTTTGAGCTAACTCCGGGAGATAGTGAAAGACAGGGAAGCTTGGTGTGCTGCAGTCCATGGGGTTGCAAAGAGTCAGACACAACTGAGCGACTAAACAACAAAAATTAAAAGTCATGTTTTATGTAACTTTCATTTATTCAACTGACATTTACTGGACAACCCTAGCGTGCCAGGTACTGTCACAGGATCTAGGAATACCAAGGAAACTAAGATATTGTTTTTCTTCTTGAGGAGCTGGTAATCTGGTTGGGAAGACAGATACTTAAGTGAATAGCTATAGTACAGCACAATCATTGTGCATGTGAGATGTGAGAACAAGGAGGGAGGGCACCTACCTCAGCTAGGAGTCAGGAAGTCTGGAATGCTGAGGAGGTGTAAGTCTGGTGAAGAAATGGAGCGGTGAGAGAATTCAGAGAATTAAAAGTAGAAAGGTGAAAAACAGCTTACTGTTAGGTGCTGTTCTGATAGGGTTTAGAATTACTGGGTGGAAAGTAGGAGACAGAGATTGGTCTGAAATGAGTTTGGATAGGTAAATGGAACTGACCATGAAGCTGACCTGTTAAGTAGCCTGGCTTTTCCTAAGGGATGCAGAGTCTATAGTTAATCGAAGAGGGAATTGTTCTCCCTGTATAAAAGGTCTCTAGGTAGGGTTAGCCACCTAGCACGTGGTCTTTGGTCTCATGCTTATTACCTCATAGTTACAGGAGGGCTGCTTCAGCTCCAGCCTTTTATCTACATTCCAGACAGGAGAAAGATGAGAAGAAGCAGGAAAGGGCTTCCCCAGAAACCCTCAGCTTATATTTTATTCATCAGAATTGCATCACATGGTGACTTAGAGCTGGTGAACTTAGAGGAGTCTAGACACATTGTCACCTTTAATCAAATCATTGGGCCCTATTAGTAAGAGATGTATAGAAAACTTCCTTTTCTAAAGGTATATAAAATCCATATATTATAAGCTCTTTGGGTAATGAAGTGACTGAATAATTCTAGAGGAACTTTGTTGCTTAGATCTGTTCAATTTTGCTCTTCTTTATTGTATGCTGTATATTTAGATCATATTACATATTTTTCATCAAGGCCATGTAAAGTGGTTATAGAAAAAACATACATTCCTCAGTTACCCAATCAAATATATAATTTGAGAGTTTTTCCAGACCTTGCTGTTTATTTGATAACTTCATAAGAATGTGGCTCCCGTAGTTTGATGTAGATAAGGAAAGACTGGACGTAGTGTAGTGATGGGCCCTTCAGTTGTTTAGTATTTGCATGTAACTATGATTATTTTATTGTAATGATTAAAAATAGTTCAGTTTCTAGTGTTGTTCTTTAGAGATTTTAACTGAGTGTGGTCTAGGGAAAAGCAGTGTCTCAGATATTATCTATTATACATCTCCTCCCCTAATCTTTGTGCATCTTGATGCCTATCAGGTCTTATTCAGATTTCTGCAGCAACTTCCTGTGTTCACTTTGTCTTTCATTTTTGCCTGCTCCAGCCTGTTTCCCTCCTGAAGTTAGAGTCTTCTTTCTCAAATGCACACCTAATCAAGCCATTCCCTGTTTAAAACCCTTCAGTGGCTCCTCATTGCTTGGCTGAATCCAGTCTCCTAAAGGATGGCCTGCAAGGTCCTGCATATCTGGCCAGTGCTTGTGCTTCCTCTCTTGTACCTGAGTTTTGCTTTTAAGCACCTGTTTACTTGCATTCTGTCACCTGACTCTTAAACTCTTTTGAGTTTGGGGTGATGTCTTACTAAGTGCCCTTGGATCCTGCCACATAGTAGCTACTAAAGTATTGACCGGTATTAACTAATTCCCATCTCGATGACTCAACTGGAATATCCAGAAGCAACTTTAATTTAATATTCTAGAACCAAATTTTTAATTGTTGAAGAAAAACCTTTCAGGTCCCTATTTTGTTAATGATATCATCATCTAGTTAGTTTTTCAAAACAGAACTCATCTGTTTTTCTTATACCTCTGCTGACACTAATACTTGTAGTGTCTCCTTCTGAAATGTCTTCACTATCTTTATCCTTTCTTCATTCCTTGAGAGAAGGAACCATATTTCTTAGCACACGTTATAGTACCTCGCACTGTACTTTCTGTTCAGTGAATGTGAATAAATATGTATGGATAAGAAGAATGTGAAAGAGCACTGTAGGTTGAGGGAACCCTAGGGAAATTTGATATTTGTTCCTGTTATGTACTTTAAACTACTAAGTGGAAAAAAAAAAAAATGAATTAAAGGGGTAGGAAGTGTTAGTTGCTCAGTGTCCTACTCTTTTCAGCCCCCACCAGGCTTCTCTGTCTGTGGGATTTCTCAGGCAAGAATACTGGAGCAGGTTGCCAATCTCTTCTCCAAGGGATCGTCCGAACCCAGGGATCGAGCCTGGGTCTCCTGCATTGCAGTTGGATTCTTTAACATCTGAGCCACCGGTGAAGCCCAAAGGGGTAGAAAAAGTAAACAAATTCTAGAACTTTTGTACCACTTTATAGCAGAACACTTTGCAAATAGTAAGTACTTGTCAAAGAATTTGTTGAATGAAATGGTGAAACAGATCATGATATTAGGTTGATGCAAATGTAATTGCAGTTTTGGAACGTGAATTTTAAATAATTGTAACTAGGCTTAAACACATTTACTGATCAAAATAGAAACCATTACAATCAATACATTTTTGCCAGTGAGAAATAAGTTTGTTTATTCCTGTAGCATGAAAATTCATGCTTTGGGATTCGAGGAACTCTTGGAAAGAATTTTCTGTCTTCTGCTGATTGTGGAAGCATTCATTTTTCCTGCAAAAAATTGTCAGAGATGCTTCAAGAAGTGGTAGTCAGTTGGCTGAGAGTTCAGGTGAATATGATGGATGAGGCAAAGTTTGTAACCCAATTCGTTCAACTTTTGACATGTTGGTTGTGCAGCGTGTGGTCTGGTGTCGTGGAGAAGAATTGGGCCCTTTCTGTTGAGCAGTGATGGCAGTAGGTGGGCAGTTTTCTGTGCATCACATTGATTTACTGAGCATACTTCTCAGATGTAATGGTATTGCTGGGATTCAGAAAGCTGTAGTGGATCAAATGGGCAGCTGACCACCAAACAGTGACCATGATCTTTTTTTGATGCAAGTTTGGCTTTGGAAAGTGCTTTGGAGCTTCTTCTTGGTCATGCCACTGAACTGGTTGTTGCACAAAATCTACTTTCGTTGCAGGTCACAATCTGATTGAAAAATGGCTTGTTGTTGCATAGAATAAGAGAAGACAGCACTTGAGAATGACAATTTGTTTGATTTTCAGTCAGTTCAGGAGGTACCCACTTACCAAGTTTTTTCACCTTTCTAATTTACCTCAAATGCCAAATGACCGTAGAATGATTGACACGGAGTTCTTTGGCAACCTCTCCTGTAGTTGTAAGAGGGTCAGCTTAGATGGTCCTCTCAGTTGGTCGTTGTCAACTTCAGATGGCCGGCTACTGCGCTCCTCATCTTCAAGGCTCTTGTCTCCTTTGCAAAACTTCCTGAACCACCACTGCACTGTACGTTCGTTAGCAGTTCCTTGGCCAAATGCATTGTTGGTGTTGTGAGTTGTCTCTGCTGCTTTACAACCCATTTTGAACTTGAATAAGAAAATTACTCGAATTTGCTTTTTGTCTAACATTTCCGTAGTCTAAAATAAATATTAAATAAGCAGCAAGTAATGTCATTCTGTCATTTTTGAGATTGCATCCAAGTGCTGTATTTTGGACTCTTTTGTTGACTATGATGGCTGCTTCATTTCTTCTAAGGGATTCTTGCCCACAGTAGTAGATATAATGGTCATCTGAGTTAAATTCACCCATTCCAGTCCATTTGAGTTCACTGATTCCTAGAATGTCGACATTCACTCTTGCCGTCTCTTGCTTGACCACTCCCAATTTGCCTTGATTCATGGACCTGACATTCCAGGTTCCTGTGCAGTATTGTTCTTTACAGCATCGGACTTTACTTCCATCACTAGTCACATCCACAGCTGGGTGTTGTTTTTGCTTTGGCTCTGTCTCTTCATTCTTTATGGAGTTATTTCTCCACTGATTTCTAGTAGCATACTGGGCACCTACCTACCTGGGGAGTTCATCTTTCAGTGTCCTATCTTTTTGCATTTTCATACTGTTCATGGGGCTCTCAAAGCAAGAATACTGAAGTGGTTTGCTTTTCCCTTCTCCAGTGGACCACATTTTGTTACAACTCTCCACCATGACCCATCTATCTTGGGTGGCCCTACACGCGTGGCCCATAGTTTCCTTGAGTTAGACGAGGCCGTGGTCCATGTGATCATTGGTTAGTTTCCTGTGATTGTGGTTTTCAGTCTGCCCTGTGACAGAGAAGGGTAAGAGGCTTATGGAAACTTCCTGATGGGAGAGACTGACTGAGAGGGAAATTGGGTCTTGTTCTGATGGGTGGGGCCATGTTCAGTTCAGTTCAGTTCAGTCGCTCAGTCGTGTCCTATTCTTTGCGATCCCATGAATCGCAGCACACCAGGCCTCCCTGTCCATCACCAACTCCTGGAGTTCACTCAAACTCACATCCATAGAATCAGTGATGCCATCCAGCCATCTCATCCTCTGTCATCCCCTTCTCCTCCTGCCCCCAATCCCTCCCAGCATCAGAGTCTTTTCCAATGAGTCAGCTCTTTGCATGAGGTGGCCAAAGTACTGGACTTTGAGCTTTAACATCATTCCTTCCAAAGAAATCCCAGGGCTGGTCTCCTTCAGAATGGACTGGTTGGATCTCCTTGCAGTCCAGGGGACTCTCAAGAGTCTTCTCCAACACCACAGTTCAAAAGCATCAATTCTTTGGCACTCAGCTTTCTTCACAGTCCAACTCCCACATCCATACATGACCACAGGAAAAACCATAGCCTTGACTAGATGGACCTTTGTTGGCAAAGTAATGTCTCTGCTTTTGAATATGCTGCCTAGGTTGGTCATAACTTTCCTTCCAAGGAGTAAGCGTCTTTTAATTTCATGGCTGCAGTCACCATCTACAGTGATTTTGGAGCCCAAAAAATAAAGTCTGACACTGTTTCCACTGTTTCCCCCATCTATTTCCCATGAAGTGATGGGCCAGGATGCCATGATCTTTGTTTTCTGAATGTTGAGCTTTAAGCCAACTTTTTCACTCTCCTCTTTCACTTTCATCAAGAGGCTTTTTAGTTCCTCTTCACTTTCTGCCATAAGGGTGATGTCATCTGCATATCTGAGGTTATTGATAGTTCTCCTGGCAGTCTTGATTCCAGCTTGTGTTTCTTCCAGTCCAGCGTTTCTCATGATGTACTCTGCATAGAAGTTAAATAAGCAGGGTGACAATATACAGCCTTGACTTACTCCTTTTCCTGTTTGGAGCCAGTCTGTTGTTCCATGTCCAGTTCTAACTGTTGCTTCCTGACCTGCATACAGGTTTCTCAAGAGGTGGGTCAGGTGCTCTGGTATTCCCATCTCTTTCAGAATTTTCCACAGTTTATTGTGATCCACACACTCAAAGGCTTTGGCATAGTCAATAAAGCAGAAATAGATGTTTTTCTGGAACTCTCTTGCTTTCGATGATCCAGCGGATGTTGGCAATTTGATCTCTGGTTCCTCTGCCTTTTCTAAAACCAGCTTGAACATCAGGAAGTTCACGGTTCACGTATTGCTGAAGCCTGGCTTGGAGAATTTTGAGCATTACTTTACTAGCGTGTGAGATGAGTGCAATTGTGCAGTAGTTTGAGCATTCTTTGGCATTGCCTTTCTTTGGGATTGGAATGAAAACTGACCTTTTCTATGTTCAGTACATCTTTAATCCAATTTTCTGTTGATGGGTGGGGCTGTGTTCCCTCCCTGTTATTTACCTGGGGCCAAACTATGGTGGAGGTCATGAAGATAATGGTGACCTCCATTGATGCACTGCTGCAGTCAGTACCCCCAGCCCTGTAGCAGGTCACTGCCAACCCACGCCTCTGCCAGAGACTCCTGGACACTTATGGGCAAGTCTGGGTCAGTTTCTTGTGGGGTCACTGCTCCTTTCTCTTGGGTCTTGCTGTGCACAAGTTTCTTTTTGTGCCTGCCGAGAATTTGTCTCCTAGTCCTGTGTAAGTTCTGGCAGCTCTATGGTGGGGTTAATGGTGACCTCCTTCAAGAGGGCTTATGCCACACCCAGGTCTGCTGCACCCAGAGAACGACAGAATGGTCTCTGTTTTCTTCCAAGGCAAACCATTCAATATCACAGTAATCCAAGTCTATGCCCCAACCAGTAATGCTGAAGAAGCTGAAGTTGAAAGGTTCTATGAAGACCTACAAGACCTAGAACTAACACCCATAAAAGAAATCCTTTTCATTATAGGGAACTGGAACGCAAAAGAGGAAGTCAAGAAATATCTGGAGTAACAGGCCAATTTGGTCTTGGAATACAGAATGAGGCAGGGCAAAATCTAATAGAGTTTTGCCAAGTGAATGTGCTGGTCATTGCAAACACCCTCTTCCAACAACACAAGAGAAGACTCTACACATGGACATCACCAGATGGTCAGTACAGAAATCAGATTCTTTGCAGCCAAAGATGGAGAAGTTCTATACAGTCAGCAAAAACAAGACCGGGAGCTGACTGTGGCACAGACCATGAACTCCTTATTTGCAAATTCAGACTTAAATTGAAGAAAGTAGGGAAAATCACTAGACCGTTCAGGTATGACCTAAATCAAATCCCTTATGATTATACAGTGGAAGTGAGAAATAGATTCAAGGGGTTAGATCTGATAGACAGAGTGCCTGATGAACTATGGACAGAGGTTTGTAACATTGTATAGGAGGCAGGGATCAAGACCATCCCTTGATCCAAGGAATGAAATGAATTACAAGGAAAAGAAATGCAAAAAGGCAAAATGGTTGTCTGAAGAGGCCTTACAAATAACTGAGAAAAGAAGAGAAGCTAAAGGCAAAGGAGAAAAGGAAAGATATACCCATTTGAATGCAGAGTTCCAAAGAAGAGCAAGGAGAGATAAGAAAGCCTTCCTCAGTGATCAGTGCAAAGAAATAGAGGAAAACAATAGAATGGGAAAGACTAGACATCTCCTCAAGAAAATTAGAGATAGCAAGGGAACATTTCATGCAAAGATGGGCTCAATAAAGGACAGAAATGGTATGGACCTAACAGAAGCAGAAGATATTAAGAAGAGGTGGCAAGAATACACAGAAGAACTATACAAAAAAGATCTTCACAAACCGCATAATCACGATGATGTGATTACCAACCTAGAGCCAGACATCCTGGAATATGAAGTCAAGTGGTCCTTAGGAAGCATCACTACAAACAAAGCTAGTCGAGGTGTTGGAATTCCAGTTGAGCTATTTCAAATCCTAAAAGTTGATGCTGTGAAAGTGCTGCGCTCAATATGCCAGCAAATCTAGAAAACTCAGCAGTGGCCACAGAACTGGAAAAGATCAGTTTTCATTCCAATCCCAAAGAAAGGCAATGCGAAAGAATGTTCAAACTGTCACACAGTGGTACTCATCTCACACGCTAGTAAAGTAATGCTCAAAATTCTCCAAGCCAGGCTTAAGCAATATGTGAACCGTGAACTTCCAGATGTTCAAGCTGGATTTAGAAATGGCAGAGAAACCAGAGATCCAATTGCCAACATCACTTTCACTTTCAATAAGTCATTAGCAAAAAAGAAAAAAAAAGTGAGAAATGCACATTAAAATAATGTATAACATAATCACATTTAAGAATGTATTCCAGTATGAAACAGCAAAGTTCAACAATGTAAAATCACAATTACTTTTGAACCAACCTAATAAAAGTGGATTCCGTCTTCTAGATTTCAGTTTTACATTCATATTGAACGTATAAAATAGTGAAGAGGCAAAAAAGTTGGTTAGTTAAAGGATCCTAAAAGTGCTAAAGGATAAAGTGAGTGAAAAACTGGGAAATGGTGGGAGCAGGCATTACATTTTAGCTACTACTTACTTAGTGTTAATGCAGATGTGTTATTGAGAATTGGTATAAAAATGATTTGGATGAAAACAGTATAAATTGAAAAATGCCCACATAAAATAGTAGAATTTCAGCTAGAGAAAATGAGATTTGTAGTTTTGAAACTGATGTATTTTCTTAAGTCTATGCAGCTGTTTGGGCATTTGGCAAATTGTCTTGCTTTCTACACTGTAAAAAGAGACCAGAGGATGTTTTAAATTTTTTGTTCATTTTAGTGCATACTCAACATGTATTCAATACAGCTTTTTGGTATAAATATTTAGGGGAACCCATCTGCATTGTTTATGGCTGAATCTTTTGTCTAGTCCAGTGCTTGCTTGACACAGAATAGGTATTTAGTAAGTATTTGTTGAATGTGTAAATCATTGAACGTTGGTGCTTGACTAAACCTCTGTAGGTATATTTTCGAGTTTTTCCTATGTATTCTTCTCTAAGGATGTGCTTCTAGGGGTATTTTCCTCAAACAGTGAAGAATCAAGCAGAGTGGGAAATTTAGCTCTTCCTTTTATCTTTTTCTCTATATTGGAGCTCATTCTAAAATTTTATATAAGGTTCTGGTGCTAAAGCATAATTAAGAACTATTTTACAGGAATAGAAAATGAGATCTAGAGATTTTACATGGATTGTCCTAGATCACAGCTAATGACTAGGATGATATGAGGAATGATATTTGCTGACTGCAGGGCCATTGCTGAAGAAAGCAATATCTATACAAAGATTACAACAGTTCAAAGTAAAGTACTCATTCTCAAGGCAAGGCTAGAGATGGAGGCAAGAGCTGGTCAGCAGTACTTTTGAATACCATGTGCCCAGGTAACGTGGATACAAGGGATACAAGGGAACCACAAACCTCTACACTTGTGGTACTTAACTCTCTAGGGAAGGAACTTCTCATGTCTAAACCAGGAGAAATGTGTTGTTAACGCATGCATTAGGGCACACAATTATTCACCTAATTTATTCTATATATATGTTGTTGTTGTTGTTTAGTTGCTAAGTTGTATCTGACTCTTGGTAAAACCCCATGGACTGTAGTTCACCAAGCTACTCTGTCCATGGAATTTTCCAGGCAAGAATACTGGAGTGGGTTACCATTTCCTCCTCCAGAGGATCTTCCTGTCCCAGGGATCAAACCTGCGTCTCCTGCATTGGCAGGCAGATTCTTTACCACTGACCACTGGGGAAGCCCTTCTTTGTAAATGTACACATTTATATAAAATACAAATTCAGTATATATATTATGTAAATAAATTTATTCACCTAATATATATCGAGTGCCTACTCCTGAGGGCAGCCCTTCTGTGCTGTGCACGAGAGGTATAACAATGAATGAACCAGACTTTGGAAGGACTGTCACTCAGATGGACTAGGCAGATGAATGGATAGGCTGTTTCAATGTAGTGTGTTAAGAGCTCTGATGGGGTAAACATAGAGAACATACTATATTGGTTGGAACCCATGTAAGGCCTCACTATTGGAAATTTAGGGAAAAAGGATGACTTAGATTTACTGGGCAAAGAGGGAGAAGTGATCCATGTGGTAGAAATAGCACGTTTCTAGCTTGTCTGCTCAGAGTCTTCTTCCAGAGCAGCTCCTGTCCCATCTGTTTTATTTGCTGATGCTTCTGGGTCAGATTGTGTTTGAACAGTGTTGCTGATTAAAAAAAAAAAAAAAAAAATTGACATTCACCATATTGAAGGATTTGTGATTAACTTTGGCAGTTTTTACCAGCTCATGTATATGATTTCATATTTTGGGTGGACCAGGAACCAGTTGCTATGGTTTAGATTTATTTTGGAAAAAATTCCGTTTTCATAGGAGAGCATTCACATTGCCTTTGTGAAAACACTGTATTACCCCTATTAATTTAGAACACTGTGAAGATTGTAGAAGGGTGTTGAGGAAACTTACATAATGAAAAACAGCCATTTCTTAGGATTTTAATTGTCACATGCTCATAATGAGAACATTAAAAGTATGTTTTAGAAAATATTTGCAAAAGACTTATCTGATAAAGGAATGTTATCCAAACTATACAAAGAATTAAAGAAACTCAACTTGCAAATAACCCAATTAAAAAATTAACCAAAGGCCTTAATGGACATCTCACCAGAGAAGATATACAGATGGCAAATAAAGATATGAAAAGATGCCCCACATTCCATGTCATCAAAGAAATACAAATTAAAATGAGATACCACTGTACACCTGTTAGAATGCCCCAAATCCAGAAGACTGACAGCACCAAAAGCTGGTGAGATTGTGGAGCTGAAGGAACTTCTTTTCATTGCTGGTGGAAATGCAAAATAATATTGCCAGTTTAGAAGTCAGTTTGACAGTTTTATTCTGAAACTAAACATTCTTTTAACCATATTATCCAGCAGTCTTGCTCCTTTGAACCAGCCAGGATGTCCTTCAGCAGGTAAATGGGTAATCTGTGATATATGTCCAGACAATGGAATATTATTCAGTTGTGCTAGTGGTAAAGAGCCCGCCTGACAATGCAGGAGACGTGAGACGTGGGTTTGATCCCTGGGTCGGGAAGATCACCTGGAAGAAAGTATGGCAACTCACTCCAGTATTTTGCCTGGAGGTTACAGTCCATGGGGTTGCAAAGAGAAGGGAACGACTGAAGTAACTTAGCACACACAAAAGGAAATGAGCTATCAAGCTATGAAGATACACAGAGGAAGTTTGGGTATTACTGGTGAAAGAGGATGATCTGAAAAGGCTACATATTGTATGATTTCAACCATATGACAGCCAGGCAGAAAACCCCTATAGAGACAGAGAAAAGATTGGTGGTTGCCTGGGGTTAGGATGGTGGAGGGAGGGAATGATTAGGTGGAGCTGTGAAATAACTCTGTATGGTGCTGAAACGGTGTATACAGCTGAAACCCAAAGAACGTACAATACCGTGAATGAATCCTAATGTAAAATATGGACTTTGGTTGACAGTGATGTGTGTCAATGTAGATTTTTCGGTTGTAACAAATGTCCCACGCTGGTAGGGGATGTTGATAATTGGGAAGCTATATGTGTTGTGGGAGGCAGGCAGTATATAAGAAATCTCTTTACATTTCACTCAGTTTTGCTGTCAATCTAATCTAAACCTGTTATAAGAAAAATACCTTTAACAAAACATGATTTTCTTCAATTAAGTTGAAATTCAAGTTAATATACAAATTTAATTACCTTTTAGACAGGAAACATTAACATTTGAATCTCTGTAAGAAGGTTAAATATAATGATCAGTCCAAATATAATAACGTGTACCACAAGTAGTGTCTATGTAAGGAACAAATAGGTAAGGAAAGTTTTCTATTTTTTCCCCCCTCTGGTTTTTCTTGTTTTTTTCCCCCTCATTTTTTTTTTTTTAAAACACTACTTCTATTTTGAGTTGTGATAACAGAGGAAGACCATTAGGACAAGAGTTTGGGGGTTTCTGAAATGAAGACAGAGGAATGGCAAGGATTGGTACGTTAGGCATGAGATGAGAGGAAGCCAAGAAAGCAAAAAGAAAAAGGAGCGTGCTGTGTAGTTTCACTGGGCTGAAAGTGTTCAATGGGGAGAGGAAGTGAATGGGACAGGAGAGTGAGAGGCAGGGGCTGGCACTGGAGAAAGGAGTAGGCTGCCTCCTGGGTCCCCCAGTTGTCAAGGCATCGAGTTTCACTTTTGCTTCCAGGTGTATGCTGTAATTTCACTTGCATCTTCCTTGTCCCTCCAACCACTGGAGTTTTCAAAGTCATATTTAACTATTGTATTTGACCATGTCAAGAATACACAGAATTTCTGGGTTCTCATATGTCCTGTAAGTCCATACGGTGGCTTAGTCAAGATTCTTAGGCGTTATGGCCAAACTAAAACTTTGTGTGTTGCTTAAAATGATAAGTAACACTGAGCTAGTGTTTTGAAGGAAGCTCTCTTTGCTTCCTCTCCAGCCTTTGATAATCAATGTGTGGTTTAAAAGAAAGACGTCAGTATATCTAAATAGTTGTACAGTTAGCTAACTTGCCCACGGCTTTGACTCTGTCACCTTTGACCTCTGGCAGTCTTGCACTGGATACTTCTGCTTCAGTGCTATTTGATTGTATTATTTTCTCGCATAAACTCTTCATGGGTTCCCCGTTGCCTGGACTGCCTTTTCTTGTTTGTCACTAGCCTAAAGTCTACCAATTTTTCTCCCTAGCATCTGCCACAAGACTCTATATGTTGTTCAGTGAATGTTTGTTGATTATGTTTAAAATGATAATGAATGAGTGATGAATGAATGACATTTATGTCTGTGGAAACAGACTGAGTTAAAGTCCTAGGTCTTGAACTCTCTGAGCTGATTTGTGTCTGTGTTTGTAATTTTTCAAAGTGCTGGCTTGAAGTTTTAATCTTTAATTTGTCAATCTTAAATTTATACTTAGTGTGCAGTTGAAAGGAGACACAGTGGATAAAATGCAGTAGAAACCTTGCTTATTGTCTTCTAACTTGCCATTATAGATTATCATCAAATTGGTATTGTGTATCTGTGGTGACCTAAATGGGAAGGAAATCCATAAAAGAGGGGATATATGTATATGTGTAGCTGATTCACTTTGATGGGTAGCAGAAACTAACACGACGTTGTTTAGTTGCTAAGTCGTGTACAACTCTTTTGTGACCCCATAGACTGTAACCCACCAGGCTCCTGTGTCCATGGAATTTCCAAGGCAAGAACACTGGAGTGGATTGCCATTTCCTTCTCCAACACAAAACTGTAAAACAGCTATAATCCAATAAAATAAAAAAGAATTGCATTGAGTGGACCTTGAAAATCTTTCTTTGTTTTCTATTTCTTCTACTCCCACTCCCAAGCCACCATCTGTTTTTTAAAATGTAGGTTTTATTATTATTCAGTTATGATGAGACTAGCATATCCAGAGATAGATTTTTATACACATAGATCCAAGAAGGATAGGGGTGAGAGAGGGAGGACCCATGGGGGGAAACACCACAATCAGTCAGGAGGCAGATGGAAAGAGAGGGAAATGTGGGCAAGACCCTTTATTGTGGTCTCTGTGGGAAGGAATGGGTGAACTGAATAAACGGGTTTATTATTATTCAGTTGCTAAGTTGTGTCTGACTCTTTGTGACCTCATGGACTGCAGCACACCAGACTTTCCTGTCTTTCATCATCTCCCAGAGTTTGCTCAGGCTCATGTCCTTTGAGTCAGTAATGCCATCCAACCATCTCATCCTCTGTTGTCCCCTTCTCCTCCTGCCCTCAATCTTTCCCAGCATCAGGGTCTTTTCCAGTGAGTCCGTTCTTCTCATCAGGTGGCCAAAGTATTGGAGCTTCAGCTTCAGCATCAGTCCTTCCAATGAATATTCAGGGTTGGTTTTCTTTAGGATTGACTGGTTTGATCTCCTTGTAGTCCAAGGGACTCTCAAGAGTCTTCTCCAGCACTGCAGTTCAAAAGCATCTATTCTTTGGTGCTCAGCCTTCTTTATGGTCCAGCTCTCACATCCATACATGACTACTGAAAAACCACAGCTTTGACTATACGGATCTTTGTTAGCAAAGTGATATCTCCGCTTTTTAATATGCTGTCTAGGTTTGTCATAGCTTTTCTTCCAAGCAACAAGTGTTTTTTAATTTCACGGCTGCAGTCACTGTCTGTAGTGATTTTGGAACCCAAGGAAATAAAGTCTGTCTCTGTTTCCAGTTTTTCTCCATCTATTTGTCATGAAGTGATGGGACCAGATGCCATGATCTTAGTTTTCTGAGTGTTGAGTTTTAAGCCAGCTTTTTCACTCTCCTCTTTGACCTTCATCAACAGGCTCTTTAGTTCCTCCTCTCTTTCTGCCATTAGAGTCGTATCATCTGCATGACTGAGGTTGTTGATATTTCTGATATTTCTCCTGGCATTCTTGATTCCAGTTTGTGATTCATATAGCCTGGCATTTCCCATGATGTACTCTGCATATAAGTTAAATAAGCAGGGTGACAATATACAGCCTTGACGTACTGCTTTGCCGTTTTTGAGCTAGTCTGTTGTTCCCTGTCTGGTTCTAACTGTTGCTTCTTGTCCTGCATACAGGTTTCTCAGGAGGTGGGTAAAGTGGTCTGGTATTCTCATCTCTGTAAGAATATTCCACAGTTGGTTGTGATCCACACAGTCAAAGGCTTTAATATAGTCAATGAAGCAGAAGTAGATGCTTTTCTGGAATCCCCTTGCTTTTTCTAAGACCCATCAGATGTTGGCAATTTGATATCTGGTTCCTCTGCCTTTTCGTAAATCCAGCTTGTGTATTTGGAAGTTCTTGGTTCACATAGTGTTGAAGCCTAGCTTGAAGGATTTTGAGCATAATCTTGCTAGTGTGTTAAATGAGGGTAATTGTGGGGTAGTTTGAACATTCTTTGGCATTGCCCTTCTTTGGGATTGGATGAAAACTGACCTTTTCCAGTCCTATGGCCATTGCTGAGTTTTCCAAATTTGCTGGCATCTTGAGTGCAGCACTTTCATAGCATCATCTTTTAGGATTTGAAATAGGTCAGCTGGAATTCTATCACCTCCACTCGCTTTATTCGTGGTAATGCTTTCTGAGGCATTCTGAATCCAAGATGGTTGAGTAGAAGGATGTGGGCTCATCTTCTCCTGGGAGAACAGCAGAATCCAACAAATAGGTTTAGGGTTGGCTGGACTGAATAATTTCATTATGCTGGAGGCTGTCCCTAGTTGTCTGGTATATGGCCCTAGGGTGATTAGGGCTGGGGAGTAGTAGCCCTGGAGGTGGTTGAGAGAATGTACTCCAGATTAGCTTGTTTGCATATGTAAGATCTGCTCACAGTAATTACCCAGCCTGAGAGGAACAGTGGAGGGCATTGTCAGTAGGTCCCGGATGTCACCCTGGCACAAATACAGAAAATAAAATGATACGCTTAATATAGTGTCTGGCAACAGAAAATTCTAACTGGTCTACCCATGTGCATGTGTACTTTCCTACAGTTCAGCTTTCAAACAACAGCCAGAGGAATCTTAAAAGTATAAATCGTAAGTGTAAAAAGAAAGTATAAATTAGATCGTGTCTTTCCTCTGCTTAAAATTCTTCTCTTGTGTATCTGTTAAGGCCCAGCTTCCTTTCTTTGGTTTTGAGGCCCTTCATCATTAGCTCCTACCTCCGTCTGTGTTCTGCTTTATTTTTCAATCACTTTATTCTAGGTACACTGATCCCTCAACAATAATTTGCTCCTTTTCTCCTCAGGGTCTTTGTACAGACAGTTTTTGGTACCAGAATGCTCTTTATAACTGATTAACTTCTAGCTAACCTTTGACACCAGCTTAAATGTTATTACTTTAGGGAGGACTGAATTAGGTCCCTTCTATTAATTTTTTTGGGATTGTTAAGTTGTTTACCTATTCATTGCTTTTGTGTGAGTAATATAAGAAGGGAGGTATTGGGGATAAAACAGAAAGCAAGGATGACCATTATTACATATAAACTTTGGAGTTTAAGCATTTCTTTTCTTTTCCAAATGTTATTTATAATCCACAGGCATGAATGGAGGGAGAATATTTTGTTAAAAGCTTACCCATGTCTACTTGCAAAGTTTTTCATATATTTCAGTGCTTCCCAAGGCAGGGGCTACCATGGAAAGTGTGTGAAAGTGAAAGTCACTCAGTCGTGTCTGACTCTTTGCAACCCCATGAACTATACAATCCATGGAATTCTCCAGGCCAGAATACTGGACTGGGTATACATTCTCTTCTCAAGAGGATCTTCCCAATTGAACCCAGGTCTCCTGCATTGCAGGCAGATTCTTTACCAGCTGAACCACCAGGGAAGCCCTCATATTACTTATAAGTGAGCAGTTATGAAGGATCAAGGGCTCAGACTCTCCTCTAGCAGCTTCCTTTGCACTATTCTGTTCTTTCATATGAACTAGGGACAGTTTCGGAGAAGGCAGTGGCACCCCACTCCAGTACTCTTGCCTGGAAAATCCCATGGACGGAGGAGCCTGGTAGGCTGCAGTCCATGGGGTCACTAAGAGTCAGGCACGACTGAGTGACTTCACTTTCATTTTTCACTTTCATGCATTGGAGAAGGAAATGGCAACCCACTCCAGTGTTCTTGTCTGGAGAATCCCAGGGACAGAGCAGCCTAGTAGGCTGCCGTCTATGGGGTCACACAGAGTCGGACACGACTGAAGCGACTTAGCAGCAGCAGGGACAGTTTTACTAGCAGAAATAGTGAATGTGAAATAAAGTCTCATCCAGTTCGTCTCATAGCACTCCTCTTCTTACCACAGTTAGTAATCATATTTATTTGTTGGTTTGCTTCTGGAATACCTGAGTATCTCAGGCTACTTTGTGCCGTAGGAGGGGCAGAATTGTGTCTGTCTGGTTTATGTGGTCTGATGCTTGGCTTGAGTTGAGGGTCAGTGAATGAATGCTGAGATGAATGATAAAAACTGGATTTGAGTATGTGTCCCAGGTTAAAATTATTGAGGCCAATTTTAATGTAGAATTGTTGGACTTTGGTCCATCTAACCGACTGTGTATTGGAATGGGCCACTTGAAGAGAATTTCACCTTTCCCCAAAGGTGTTGCCTTGACTCATCCCTCAAGAGATGGAACTGCCGTTTTAGGTTTCTGCCCAGTTTAGAATCTCTAATTTTTGTAGGAGCTGTCAATCCTACCCTTAGAGTTGCTGATTTCTTAGTGTAGATTGCAAGATAAAATATATATTTTCTGTGTGCTTTTCAGTGAACATAATCTTGAATGCATTGCTAAGTTAACACTTTTCAAGATTTTGAAAAAGAAAATTAATATTTAAAGAAGTTCTCTGAAGGATACACCATCTATCTTCTGGAGTGAAGCTTGACTGTGGGTGTATATCAAAGTCACCTGTAGAGGTTTTAAGAGCCCTATTTAGTTAGAGGCTCTAAGGTATGGGACCTGGGTCACAGGTGATTCTGGTGTACAGCCAGGTATAAGAGCAGTACTTCGTATGAAAGTTTCTACACAGGCAGTCATACCCCAAGGAAGCGTTGTCAAGAATGCTTTTTTATGTTTCCTATCAGTTAAAGTTCTGGCTCTATAGTGTAGATTCATTTGTAAAGAAGTACTTTTAAATGTTTTAGTGAATATTTATGAACTCTTGGTAATACTTCCCAGTCCCTCCACCTAGCAAAGTTGAGTGTTGTCTGCAAATTTAAGGTGTGAGATGGGGAGCAATGAGAGATGTGGGTAGAGAGGTAGACTCTGAAAGGTCTTGTATGTGTTGTGAAGCAGTTCTTTTTCCCTTTGGTAATGGAGAGTCATTGGAGGTTTTTTAAAATCAGGAAGGCAACATGGTTAGCTTTGACTTTTGTTTTAAAGGAAAGTTACCTGTCAATTATACGGAACATAGATTAAAATGGGGGCAAAAACTACAAGGAGACCAAAGTAAGCCTGTGCAAGAGGGAATGAGGAGCAGTAGGGATAAAACGGGACTGAATTCTAGCCCTGTAGGTGCCTGTTTCAGTTTAAGCTCCAACCAGTCAGCTCTACCCTTGACTTCAAGACAGCTAAAATCACAAAGGCTTTATTGAGAAGTCTTTCCCCGACCGAATTCTCTTAATCTGTTCTTTTGGTAGTTTTTTTATGTCATATTTTATAGTACTTTCCATTCTCTATTGCTCTGTTTTGCTTATTTGATTCCTGTGTCTTCTTATCTTACACTGATGCCACTTTTCATGATAGCTGCTTCTCTGTGGAAATAGCTGTTGAACAAGTTGTCCTCTAAACATGTCATTCTTGGTTTTTTCCCCTTCTGTTTTTGTGCCTTTGCTCATGGTCTTTCTCTTTTCCAAATGTTCTTATTTCTCTTCTACACCCATATCTTGAAGTTTTAACGTTTTTTTCCCCCCATAATTCAAATCCCACCATTTCTGCAAAGTCCTCTAGTGTGATTCTTCCATGGTCTCTTCCACCTTGGGCTCTTAGAGTATTTAAGCTGTGTACTCCTTTATGCTTCCTTATATATTTTCATCTTTTTATTTAGTCTGTGAATGTTGATATTCTGCCTTTTTGAGTTGGACAGGATATTTTATACATCACTGTACATAGCATATCCTTAATAATGTGATGGTCATTTGCCCCATTTTAAGTCTTCCTAAAAGCAACTTGGCTACATAGTTTATTCTACTCTAAAAAACCTAAGACCTCATCTCAGAAATATTTTAAATTGTCAGTAACTTTAATTATATGAATTTAAAGCAAAAAAATTATTATTATTTTTCTCTAGGATTTTAAAGGTCAAAATAAAAGAGAATTTAAAAAATTTGGGGGGCCTTATTGAAATACAAAGTTGAGTTAATATTTGGATATAAAATCCTTTAAAGACTTATGTTTAAAATGCTTTAATTAAAGTAAAATATTTTCATTTGTTCCTTAATGTTAAATAGTGTGTCCTTTGCCAAAACAAAGCTTTATTTTCTTGGGAATCACTCAGAACATTTGGACCTCCTCTGGTTTGTAATCCTGTTAAATTTCATCTGTGAATTAAAGCCTAATTATACATAGTCGGTACCCTACATAGAGACAATGCCATGTATAATGGTTTACTCATTAAGTTTACTTATTGAAACATTATGAAATGCTGAAAATACTTTGCATTGGTATTAAGAAATAATTTTCTTTGAGAATTAACTGAACTTAATTGTCTATATATTTTTCTTTAGCCCATATGTTGTAAAGTACTATGGCAGTTACTTTAAGAACACAGACCTCTGGATTGTTATGGAGTACTGTGGAGCTGGCTCTGTCTCAGACATAATTAGATTACGAAACAAAACAGTAAGTATTTTAAAATTGTTTTGCCAATCTCATTTCTAAAGATTCATATTTTAGAAGCTGACTATACAGTGTTTTGTTACAAGGAAAATATTAGTGTGAAGAAAGAAAAGACTTCACAGTGTAAAAGGATCTAGTATGAGGTGTGAGAATTAGTCACAGATCTTTGTGTGGCAAATACAGGAGTCATATGATTGTTTAATTCATTTATTAGGATAATTTTTGGTTTAGTCACCGAGAAACCACCATGGCACTCCTCTTCTTCATTTGGAATCAGTGTTGCATGTTCTTTTTTAACTTGAGTTCAGTAGGTTATGGCTAGAATTTTATTTTTGTAATATTTATGGTGTTTCTTTATCATAAGTTTTTTTGTATTATAACCTATGGTTGATAAACAGTTGAAGTATTATGTTTCTGAATCTTAAAAATAACTGAAGAATAATTTTTGTCTTATTTCCCCAAATATCTCAGGATGTTTGAAATTAATAGAGCTCAATTATAATTTTTTTTTCTGGTAAATTCAGCTTAGTGAGAATGTGTTATTTAATGATAAATTTTATGGCTATGTTTTAACCCTAAGTAAAAGAGCTATTTACAAAATTGTTTACTTTAGCCTAGCAATGCACCTAGTTAACTTGGATAATTTACAAGACCAAAGTGACCTTTTTAAAATCTGCGAATGACTAAGAATAATAAATCAGTGAAATAATTTGTAATTCTGTAAAACAGTATCCCAGTAACTACATGTCATTATTACATGTTGTCAGACATGTTTCAGTAAAATACATTCGGAAAAATACTTAACTACTTGAGTCAATTTGTGGTTAACCAGAATCATTTTAAAGTTTGATTGGGGAAGTATGTTGTAAGTTTATCCTACTAATTTTTTTTTTCTGTTACAGAAAATAAAGTAAATAGGTTTTCTTTTAAACGAAGTGAAACAGAAGTTAAAATAATCCCTGTTTTGACAGAATGGATTAAGTGATTTGTGACATTCTAATTATATATTTTAGAATTTCTATGGTGCTTAACTAACATTTATGTAAATCAGATGACTCCTGAATGGCAGAACAATGCTTTAATTGAAAATAATTATACTCCAGTTAGGGAAATGTTTTAAAACCATTTCAGGGCTAAACTCAGTGCATTTGGTATTTAAAGTTACCGGGTAGAAATACGGAGTAATACTGTATGAAACGGAATATCTATTTATTCTAAATATTAATGTTACCATTTTGAGTCCATAGGAAGAATACAGCCTTTTATGTATTCTAAGTATACAAAAATACTTTATTTCTGTGGTTAATAAATAGAAACCATGAAGGTATACTATAGTTCTAAAAGGTAGATTTGGATGGGATAATTATTCTCAGGTATCTCCTTCACCAATTATCAAAGGAAGGATTTTACCCTATTTGCACTTCTTTTTAGAAGGCAGATTCCACCTAACATGTTTGGAGATCATACATTTGAAATAGTCTAATTATTATTCTCACAAGTTGGTTTTCCTTGGGCCTGGGGAAGTATGGAAGGGTCTGATTCCCAAACACAAAAAGGAATCCAGAACTGCATGAGATGGCTCAGGAGCTGTACATATGTTCTTTCTGGGTATTGCCTTGATAGCAGCTCTTGTTAAATCTCAAAAATATTCTGCTTTTTTATGCTACTTATGCTACTTTTCCTTCATTTATGTATTATTTTAAAAAAGTACCATTGTTATGAAGGTTGGCAGTGTGAGGGATAGTTATCATCCTGTTTAATATTTGATTTTTTTTAGGAATGTTCACTGGAAGGATAATCTTGATTGTTTGAATTTCAGAGGCATGGCTTTCAAAAAACGTGACAAGTGAAACAGTTGTCCTCGACCTGTTAATACTCACTCCAGTCTTTTCCTAAGAGTACAGAAAATTTTCTTTTAGGCTTTATATGCTGTTTGGGTTTTTGTTACATGCTTTGTTGTTTCTTGTAATTCTGTGTATATTTTAAACAGCACAAGGCTGTTTAAATAATAATTCTTCTTATTTTTGATGGTGTTTAAATTTATACTTTTTTTGCTCTTTATTCTTTTTTTGCATTTCTCAGTTGCCTGAACAGTGTTCTTTAGTGTTTCCTTATGATGGTAATAAAATCGCTCTCGTTTTTTTGTTTTTTTCTTGTATGAAAATGTTATCTCACTTAACTTTTGAATGATATATTTGCTGGGTAAAGAATTCTAGGTTGGCAATTTCTTTTACATTTTTTATTTATTTTAAGAGGATTGACTCTCAGAAAACCACCTAAATAATACCCTTTGTGTAGAATTATTCTTGTCTTTGAAAGAAATCTCATTAGCGATGAACTGTTCTTGATTTTGAAAATCAAAATAGAACTGAGTTCTATTGCTATCTTTTTTTTTTTTTTTGGTATTGAAGTATAGCTGATTAACAATGCTGTGATAGTTCCAGGGGAACAGGTGAACAGCAAAGGGATTCAGCCATTTTCCCCCAAGCCCCCCTCCACTCCACATAACACTGAGCAGACTTCTATATGCTATATGGTAGATCCTTGTTGGTTATCCATTTTAAATATAGCAGTATGTACATACCCATTCCAAACTCCCCAGCTGTCCCTTCCCTGACCCTTCTCCCGCCAGCAACCAGAAGCCTGTTCTCCAAGTCTGTGAGTCTGTTTCTGTTTCACTAGTAAGTTCATTTGTATTTCTTTTTATATTCCACGTGTAAGAGATGTCATAGGTGCTGTTGTTTTTTTGATCAAATAGTTCTTTAAAAATTAAAGATAGAGAAAAAATCTGATGAAGTTACTTCAGCTTCACAGTAAGACTGGGTTCCTAGAATAAAGGCTGGGTTCGTGTTTTAGTGTTTTGGTATATGCTTTTGCCTCATCTGCTCCCCCACCTTTGAGTGTTTCTCCTTACCCCTAGTCTTTGCCTAGTGAGTTTGCATCCATGAAGGACTAGCTCAGTTATCACCTCTTCTTTGAAGCTTTCCCTATTTTCCCAGGTAGTTTATCTATTTGGTAATTGGTTGACTAGTGAATTAGTTAAGTATTTATTGCATATTCACTCTTACATAAGAGCACAATAAATTCTAGCTGCCATTATTTTATAATTTTTACTGTTATTATCTTACATATTTTGACTGCTGGATAGACTAAGCATCTTGTCATTTGTGTATTGACTCTCTTACTTATTTTTAGTGCTTGTCCTTTGCATTTTATTATTATTGTTGGTAGTGGTGTTTTCTTACATCGCAGGCTTGCTTGACAGTTTGCTAATAGTTTTATGAGTATTTCACATGTCATTTTAAAAGTCAAAAAACCAGTTATCTTATTGTCAGCATAGATATTAAAGAATTTCAAAATCTTTCAAAATCTTTTAGAAATTTAACTTCTAAAATCTCTTTTAGAGGTTTTATGCCCTGACATTTTCTTTGGGAAATACCTGCTGCTGTTGCTGCTGCTAAGTCATTTCAGTTGTGTCCAACCCTGTGCGACCCCACAGACGGCAGCCCACCAGGCTCCCCCGTCCCTGGGATTCTCCAGGCAAGAACACTGCTGTGGGTTGTCATTTCCTTCTCCAATGCATGAAAGTGAAAAGTGAAAGTGAAGTCGCTCAGTCGTATCCGACCCTCAGCGACCCCATGGACTTGCAGCCTACCAGGCTCCTCTGTCCATGGGATTTTCCAGGCAAGAGTACTGGAGTGGGGTGCCATTGCCTTCTCCGTTGGGAAATACCTAGGAAAAGATAAAAACATAGAATTAAATTTGAGGGTTAATTAGAGCTCTCAGTGGTTAAACTGAGCCTGAGTAGCAGAGTTTGGGATTGGATTGTTGGCAGTTGAGCCAATAACGAATGGTAGTTCGGGTAATGGTGGTAGTACTAGAGGGAGAATGAAGGTGAAACTTTCTTATATTTCAGTGGGTGATAAAAGTTTGAGTCTTCTAGTTGCATTTAGAGTAGAAATCACTATTTGGTTAGTATTTATTGAATCTTTTGGTTTGTAAGTTAATACTATATATAAGTTAAACTATAATAAGTATATGTAAGTTAAACTCCTGATTCTGTGATCAAACTCACAACACACAACTCATGTCCTGGTATTATGTATCTTTAATAAGTGACTTTTTAAAAAAATAATATTTAAAACTAGAGTTTGTTGAAACCTATGTGTAGATAACTTTTCTGTGGCTATCCTGTACTTGGAAATCACATTTAATTATTAGTCAGCTTTTAGTCTTTAGGAGAAAAGGTTTAGCAGTTGCTTTCCCCTACTGTAAGCCTCTCAGGGGCAGAAATTTTTATATGTTCCTCGTGAAACTATTACAAGTGCCTAGAATAGCTACTGGCATCTAGCAACCTTGATAAATGTTTGTTGAACTGAAATAGGAACAATTCCATGACTGCTTCTTCTGTGAATATAGACAATCTAACTCATCTATTTAGTGTTGTATTTTTGTAGGTAAATTGTAATTTTCATAGCTACTACTATTAAGTATTAATGATGTGGGTTATTGAACAGATATGATCATATACCAAAGTATATGTGCTTATCAGTAACCTATGAAAGTGTGAAATAACAGGATCTGTTGTGTTAGTTCCCTGATTTTTATAGAAGTTATATTTATGTAAATTAAATTTTTTGCTAATTTTTGCAAGTGTATATCCCAATAACTCAAACCATATGCCTTTTGTTGTTATTACTGGAAGTTAATGTAATCATTTCAGGTGTTTTTTTTTTTAGTGTTTTCAAGTTTAAAAAGAATAAAAAGTCCAGTAATTATGGGAATAAATACACAAAATATTTATGGCAATAATTTTGAAGGTTTTCTTGTGAGGACATTTTAAAAACCAATATATTTTATGTTAAATGCATTTAGCCTCTGAACATTTATGCATTTCAAGTATTTATGCATTTATGCAAAGTAAAAATAGACAATTCTGTGAAATTGAAGCTTTTTAAAGATAGATTATATATTTGATTAGAGGCTTTCAAAATGATCTTTACAAAATTATTAAGCTATGCCGTGACATATGGAAGAAATAGAGTCTACATCTTAGACGTTTATTGTGTATTTGGAAATGTTCTAAGAAAAGGCCTAGGGTTGGTCTCTCCTACTCTGACTCAGCTTTTTATTTGACCACTTATTTTAATTCAACCTAGCACTTTGGATTTTAGTTTTGGTTCTTCCAGAAACTAGTTTTATAATCTGGATCTTCAGCTTCCTCATCTATTAAATAATGATTAGCATTGGTACAGTGCTTTGCATTTTACTTGGCAGTTTTATTTACATTTTGGTTGAATGGAAAGGTTCAAAATACATTTATTGATCTAGGCCTGGTGCTGTGTGTTAGAGGTACAAATAATTCTTAAGAAATGTTGCTGCTGTTGCATTGTTTGCAGACTGGTTAAGGTAATGCATATGTAAAAAGCTAAATTTGATTCTGTAAAGAGTTGGAGTTCTTTAGGGAAAGTACAAGACAAGCACTTAGCCTAACATTCAAGTTCAGTGAAAGCTTCATAAGAGAGAGAACCGTTTAACATGAGCTTGGAGGAGGACTCATCTGTCATTGGAGTCAGGCTCCACAAGGGCAGGGTCTTGTCTTCTTTGCTGACTGTTCTGTCCCGCTCCTCGGACAGTGCCTGATGTGTAGGGTGCTGAGTAAATATTTGTTGTTGTGTAAGTGAATGAATGAATGACTCAGAGAAGAGAGGGCAAAGGACATCTTGGAAGAGGAAACAATTTTACACTAGAATTATATTTTCATCTTTAAAAGTCCAGTGTCATATTCCTTGATCAGCTGAAGGAAAATGTTCCCAGCATCTTGTTTAAATGGGTTTACTTTCCTCACACTTAATTGCTCAAAATCATTGTCATGTGTTAGTTTGATGGATCTATGCTAGGATCATGATTTTTTGTTTTCCCTTTTTTTTTCTTTTCATGTTGGAAGAAGTAGCATATGCTATCTTTATCATTTCACTAATGTTTTCTAGCTTCTTACTCATTTTATCTAGTTCCTGGAGTTTATTTGATTCTTCTTTGAGAAAACATTCTTTGGGTCTTCCTGATTTCTTGTTCTAATGTGGACTCATTGCTTTTTAGGTCTGCTGTACAGCTGCAGTCCTGGGATTTCTTTTCACTGGACTCCTGGGTTAGTGTCACCATTTTCTTGTGTATTTCCTATTTCCTTGGCTTTTCACTCTTGTTCTGTGTTTTTCCTCAGCTATCTTCTTCAGGGTACAAAATTAACAGATCAACTTGTTGAGTCCTTCTGTGTCTGAAAATGCTTTTATTTTGCTTTCAAACTTGATTGATAGTAGCCTATGTAGAATTTTACATTGAAACTAAGTTTCTCTCAGAGCTCTGGTAGCTTTCCTGTATTATCTTCTAGCAGCTAGTGTTGCTAATGTTCTAGATAGCTAATGCCTGTCAGAGGCTTATTCATTTGTAGGTTTCCTCCCACCTCACAACTTTTTAGACTTTTTTCTTTATTCTGATGTCTCTGATGTTGAATAAGGATCAAGATATTTCATGAGGATGTGCCTAAGTATGAGTCCTTTTTAGTTCCTTTCAGATAAAAACTTCTGTTTTTCTTTAGCTTTGGAAAAATTTCTTTGATAATTTCTCCCCTATTTTATTCATTGGATGGTGAAAACGCCTGAATTTTATTCTTTTTTTTTCCTCCCAGGTTTTCTGTCTCCTTTTGTTTTTTTTTCCTACTTTAATTTTCTGACTCTTCTAACTGAACTTTTTATTTCAGTAGTTATATTTTAATTTACAAGAACTCTTTTGTTTTTGGTTATTTTTTTTTTGCAACATCTTGATGCTTGAGACATGGATATATGATCTTTTCTAATCACTCTAAGAAAAATAAGTTTTGAAAAAAGTTGTTTTCTGTTTCTTGAATCATCTCTATTTCTGCTGAGGTTATTGCTTCACTTGTTTGATCCTGGTCTTCCCCATGGCAGGATGACCGCTAGAAAGGCTGACTAGCTCTCATTGGAAACATTGGGGCGATGCTTTTTGCCTGGCAGGTATAGTGTTAAGATGAACTGGCTGGTATCTGGCTTGAGGAGGAAGTGCCTGCAGAAGTGGTTTGTTCAGTTTCTTTAGCCATTCCCCTCCCCTGCCTTTTCTGGGGCCTGGGGATGAATTCCAGGATGCATGTAATCTCTGTATAAAGTAGGCATGAGGAGCTCACTCTTGTTCTCTTTTCTTCTTTTCACTTCCTGGGGAAAAGCTAGCCTACCTTTTCCACCTTTTCCACATCTCTTCCCACTCCTGCCCTCTCTACCCAGCGGTTCTAACTTGGAACCCCCTTGGTGTTTACTTGGTTATCACCCCTTCCTTGCCTGCTCTTGCCTGTGAACTCTTCATAGAAATGCTTCCAAATTTATTATACTCTCCTGTGCTGATTCTTTTATCAGTTTATTTATTAAATTTTTTTCTATCAGTTTCATGGGAATTTAGAAGGAGGAAAGACAGAGAACTAAACAAATTGCAAATTCAGGTTGGTTTTGAACCTGAATCAGTGGTATGTTCTTTTCCCTTCCTACCCACCTCCCTATCGATACTTTCATACCCTTAGGTGTTTAAAGTAATACAGCTACTTTGAGGAGTACAATTTGATGCTGTGTTGTCAAGTTGAATACGAAAGCGCCATGGGATCCATCCAGTGTTTCTCCTCTTCCATCTGTACCTTAAGAGAAACTCTAACACGATTGAATGGTGAGAAATGTCCCAGAATGTTGTCACAACAAGAAATTAGGAGCAAACTTAAATGTTGATGAGCACTAGACCCTGGACTAGAGAATTGCTGTTGTTCTTTCAGCCTCCATAGTTTTGCAGCCCTTTGGTGAAGGCAAGCCGAGAGTAGCATTCTGCTTGAAATGTTTTAGAGCACCCGCACCACAATGTGCAGATGAAAATGATGTTAAAATACCAAGTGAAGTTTGTGTCTTAAAACACAAGTCCAGTTTGGTATATGAGAAATTTTTTTAGTGTCTGCTTCTACCAGAATGAACTCTATTTTTGTGATTGGGTGGGAGTGGGGGAGGGGGCATTGAGGGAACACAGAATAATGGAGAGGAAGTTCCAGACTGAAGAAGCAGTTCCTAAGTTGTCCATATGTGTATTTTTGTGGTGGACTTGTTTTAATGGCAGTGATTGGGAACGTCAGGTTTACTTAGGCATTACTTGAGAAGTGTGAAGGACACATTGAGACCATTCTTTTTGGTAGATTCTGACTGTTAGTGTTATGGCAGTGATTCCCAACTCCAGTGACAGACATTTGATAGGTATTTTGAGAACCACTGCTGTAATACTGGTATGTGCCGGGCATATTATATAGACTGTTGCATTTAATCCTCATGTAAGGACTGAACAACTGTGTAAGGTAAGAACAGTTATTAACCCCATTTTTCCAGACAAGCAACTGAATCATAGAGTGGTAAAATAGATTAGAGGGAAAGAAAAGTTTGAAATTGAAGCCGACTGCTGGAATCGAACTGTAAAAGTTAAGAGCATAGAGTGGAGAGCCAGACTGTCTTGAATTGTGGCTCTGCTACATACTGGTTGTGTGAACTTAGGCAAGTTCCTTAACTTTTCTGTGACTCATTTTTTCCATTTGCTAAATAGGGTGAGAATACCACCCTACTTCATTGAATTGTGTTGAAGATTATACATTTGTAAAGTGCTAGAAACAGTCCCTGGTACATAAAAAGTCCTATATGTATTTGCATTGATATTGTCATCATTGTCCTGCCTTCTTACTTATATGGATGGAAATGTCTTTGCATTGTGAACATTAATCAGATGATGTGTTTGAGAATAATACAGGAAACTGTGGAAACCAAGTACAGAATCTTAGCATTCACCATTGGTACCTTGAATTATTTTCAAGAGCGGTACATAAGCTCCATGAGATAGAGCTTACATTTTTAGGTACAGTGAAAGTTTGTTTAATAGAATCAGACAGTGGCTATTCAGAATATACTGGAGTATTTTATTTTAGTGCCCTTAAAATTAATGCCTTGTACATAATAGTCTTTTTGATATATGTTTGCATTTTAAAAATATATATTCTGCCTTGTTCATTATGTACTGTTTTAAACTTTTTTTTCCCTTAGTGAAGGCATACTAATTTCTTACTGATTTAAGGTTTAGTACTTGGAGCCTCAAAGTTTGGTAGTGTTTCATCATTAATAATAGACGTCTTTTTGAGATGTGTGGATTTCTGTTCCATAAAGTTCTTTCTAGGGTTTATGTTTGCCTGTGTTATTGGACTAATTCATGTTTGACTTTCCTAATCACTTTGTTGCATGTTCCCTCTTTGTGTAATAGATACTAGTTCATACGGGCTTTACAACTCCATATATATTGAGTGCTTTTCTGTTGTCTTCTGATCTCTTTTTCAGGAATCTTTTCATGTGGGAAAGGATTTTAAAATGTCTGCCCACTGACCATTTTCACAGTAGAGTATCAGTTCTCTTTCTCTTCAGATCAAGGGATTATAAGCAGCGAGTATATATGTATATTTACATATGGTGTAAGTAGTGAAAGCTTTCATTTTGAATCACTAGTTGTGGGACTTTGTGATAGATTATTAATTTTTTTTTTGCCAGACATCTGCAATCCAGATTTCATGAAAGAAAACCTCTCTCTGCCTTTTTGTATATAATAATGGCTAAAATATTCTAGTTATGTTTTCTAATGTACATACTTTGTATTGAGCAGATTTGTGTTTTTCTGGAAGAATCCCATAAATTTTTTATCGTTTAAAACCTTGGCTATTTTATACCCTCAACACTCCCGTTTTTGGGTGGGATGAGATAGAGTGGTGAGGGGTGGAAGGGAGTTACTGAGTTGCTGTGTTGTTTTTTCCAGTGTTTTCCTCATGTTGAATACCTAACAGCCCCATTAAATGTATGTATTATTTTCCTCAAGAAAGAAGGAGTAAGAGGGGGAGAAATTTTGATTGTAAAGCAGTTGGAATCTGAAGCTTCATGGATGTTCAGATAAAGCCTTACATGTAAGCTTAAGAATTACTTTTAAAATTTAGGTATTTTAGAAATTGCTACTTAATTCCTTAAGTTTCTTGCAAGAGGCTTTGGTCACCATTGTGTATTGATGTAACATGTATGTCGTAAAAACTAATAATGCTGAAACATTCGAAGAGCTCTATAAAATGAGATATCTAAATGCAGTGTTAATTTGGAGTAAACATGTATTGGCTGGGGCAGGTGGTACTCAGAAAAATGAAGGCAAAAAGGAGACTTTGCCTTCATGTTCCTTTTAAAAGACTTATTTATTCTACTTTTCCCACCCTCAGTTATTGTAGCCCTTTTGTTTGGGGGCAGAAAATAGAAATCAGCTTCAGAGATTTCATACTGTTAAATGTCTGGAGTAACCTATAGCAGTTCTAGAGTTGGTCAATGGTTTGTGCTTTGTACAAACCTCTTTTCCAGGAACCTCCCCACTTTTTTGGTATCTACTTGAAATTTACATCGGTTTCAGCTCTTGGTTATAAATTATAGAAACCTCACCTCAAACTGGCTTGAGTCAAGAAGGGAATTTATTTACTCACATAACTAAAAATCTTTGCAGAGCAGGTTTCATGCATGGCTTGATTCAGAGTGAAAGGAATTACTTAGACTTGTCTCTTTGTTTTAATACCTCTGTATTGATTCTGCTCTCAGACTCTTGCCTCATCGTGGCAAGATGGCTGCTCAGTTATACCTTTCTAGTTAAAATCCAGCAGTCTTGTACCTCACTGCTTCTGAATGGGTCATGTGCCTTTCTCTGTGGCCATTGGAATGTGATGCAGTAATTGGATTAGATCTAGGACATGCATCTGACCTGGAGCAGGGATGGAATTGACTGCTAGAAATGCATGGTCTGAAGGTGGGGAAATAGTGATTCCCTCAAGGGAAATGAGGGTATGTTAGCAGGAGAACAGTGAATGAATGTTAGAATGACAAAAATAACAGGGATTTCTATGTATTTATCAAACCTAAAATCAAAACTAAATGTACCAAGAATAAAACACCCACACACCCACACACACACACCCACACCCCCTTCTAAAATAACTTCCAGAATAAATGTTAAGTGTTACAGGAGGTATCTGGTGAAATTCAGGGTTAAAACTATGGGGTCCTCAACCTTTTCTCCCCTTTGTCACAGTAAAGTGCAGTAAGGGACAGCTGGGATGATGTATCTCAAGGAGCCTGCTTCTGCTGGGTCAGCAATAAGTGTTCGCTCTAAGAATTCATGTAAGTGTGCTTTTCAGGATTACAGATCCATGGTTTCATTTAGACCATGGTGACCTGACCCTGGTTTTAGTTCTGGTGTCCATGGCCCCTTCTCCTGACAAGGATTTTCTCACCCTAAACAGGTACTGCTGTTCAGTTCTGTGCTAGAATCTTAGGAGAGTGAATCCTTTTGTGTGGAAAGTAATTCTTGCTCCTTATTTGGTGTCTCCTGTAGAGTGATATTGAGTTCTAAGTTATTTCACACATGCTTCTTAAAAGTTCCAAGCCACAGCCTTAAAATGACCATGCAGTGTAGGATCAGACCCAGAGAGTTTTTTATAGCAATCATGTGCCACATCTTAACTCTGATTAAATACGTTGTACACATCACACTCCATGACATCTTTTCTAAATCTTTTGATTGTATTATAAACACTTTTCTTTATGATCTTTCCACATTACAGTATAGTCCCTCCAATAGTCTTGCTCTTCTACCTTAACTAAGTACATTAAACCTACAAAGGTATTTCCTTGGCTTCCCTAATTGGTAAGCTGCCCAGTTTTCACCTTAGTTGCTGTACTTCTTGGCATTTCTCCCAGTTCTATTTCCCTTTCTTAAGTCAGGCCCACTTTCACACACTGTATTTTTATATTGTACGTTCCTCTCCTGGCAGACTGCCTGTCACAGCCAGACCTGCCGTGAGCCCTCCCTCCCTGTCATAAGCCTGACCCCTTAACACTCTGTGACTGGTTATTTGGAATGATGTGGTTTAGTGGAAGGACCCTTGCATGTAGCATCAGAAGACCAAACATCAGTTCCTGGCTTGTTACATGTTAGCTCTGTGACCCCAGATACACCGTGTAACTAATTCCTTTTAACTTCAGATGCCTAATCCTAAAATGGACCTAATATCATATTACTTGCCTTACCTACCTCAGTGTTTTCTTGTGAGGAACAAAGATGATGAGTGTCAGAGCATTTTGTAACCTGCCAAGTTCTATACAAATGTAAATTGTATTTTGTTACTATTAAGGCAGAAACTTAAAAAGATAGTATTTAGTTTTTAATGATTTATCATTGATTTAAGAATTTTATATTTGTTGAAATAGTGGATATCCTGTAGTATTAGAAAAACATTAAAAGATCATTATGTCTTATCCAGTAAAATATTATTTAATTTTAGGAAATCAAGAAGTTAGTTTTTTTTCAGAAAATGGAAATTTAGCTCCTTAGGTAGCAAATCTAATTTTAACAGTTTTAGATGAAGCTCTTTTAAAATCATATTGTATAATTCTTTATACCTTTAACCAAAATGTATAAGTGCTTTCCATTTTAATAATATAAATAAGGGGGAAACAAATAATAGGAGCACATTGTAAAAATTCCAAATAGTACAGAAGAGGAATTTAGCATTTACTCACTCATCCCTCAGTTTTACTTCCTGGAGGAGATGTCAGTTACCAGTTTCTTGTGGCTTCTTTCAGTGCATGCATTTTTGAAAAAAAAATTTTTTTTAATTGAAGGATAATTTCTTTACAGAATTTTGTGTTTTGTTTTTTTTTTTAATTTTGTGTTTTTTTAAAAATCGGCCATAGGTACACCCATGTCCCCTCCCTCCCAAACCTCCCTCCCATCTCCCTCCCCACCCCACCCTTCAGCCTGTAACAGAGCCCCTGTTTGAGTTCCCTGGGTCATACCCATTGGCTGTCTGTTTTACACATGGTGTTGTAAATTTCTATGTTACTCTCTCCATACATTTCCCCTTCTCCCTCCTCTCCTCCCATGTCCATAGGTCTGTTCTCTGTGTCTGTTTCTTCATTGCTGCCCTGAAAATAAATTCATCAGAGCCATCTCTTCAGATTCCATATATATGTCAGTATACGATATTTATATTTCTCTTCCTGACTTACTTCACTGTATAATGGGCCTCTAGTTTTGTCCACCTCATTAGAACAGATTCAAATGTTTTCCTTTTTATGGCTGAGTAGTATTCCGTTGTATATATGTACCACAGCTTCTTTATCCATTCATCTGTTGGTGGACATCTAGGTTGCTTCCATGTTCTAGTTCTTGTAAATAGTGCTGCAGTGAACATTGGGGTACATGTGTCTTTTTCAGTTTGGGTTTCCTTGGGGTATATGCTTAGGAGTGGGATTGCTGGATCATATGGTGGTTTTATTCCTGGCTATTTAAGGGGTCTCTATACCATCTTCCATAGTGGCTATATCAGTTTACATTCCCACCAGCAATGCAAGAGTGTTCCCTTTTCTCCACACTGTCCCCAGCATATTGTTTGTAGACTTTTTGATGGTGGCCATTCTGACTGGTGTGAGGTGGTATCTCACTGTAGTTTTGATTTGCATTTCTCTAATAATGAGCGATGTTGAGCATCTTTTCATGTGCTTGTTAGCCATCTGTATGCCTTCTTTGGAGAAATGTCTCTTCAGGTCCCTTTCCCACTTTTTGATTGGGTTGTTTGCTCTTCTGGTATTGAGTTGTATAAGCTGCTTATATATTTTGGAAATTAATTCTTTATCAGTTGTTTCCTTTGCTATCACTTTCTCCCATTCTGAGGGTTATCTTTTCACCTTGTTTGTAGTTTCCTTTGCTGTGCAAAAACTTTTTAAGTTTAATTAGGTCCCACTTGTTTATTTTTATTTTTATTTCCATTACTCTCGAAGGTGGGTCATAGAGGATCTTGCTTTGATTTATGTCATGGAGTGTTCTGCCTAAGTTCTCCTCTAAGAGTTTAATAGTTTCTGGCCTTACATTTAGGTCTTTAATCATATTTTGTTTTAAACAAGAGAGTCATACTGCATGTGTTGGTGTTCTATACTTTGCTTTTTTTTTTTTTCAAACTTCTTTTTTTCTTTTATTTTTTTTCCTTGGCCAGCCAGCCAGGAGATGAATTTTTTTTTTTCAACTTTTGATGTATCTCAGAGATATTCCCATATCAGTATATAGGTCTGTGTGTATGTAACAGAATGTGTTTTTTTCAGTACTTTGGATAAAATGGGCTCCAACTTACATTGTAATCAAAGCTGAAGGAAACTTTTGTAGGTATGTATTGGCTGTAGTGCATGGGTTTGCAGAACCAGACAGGACTGAGCGACTGAACCGAACTCATTGTTGTACCTGTGTTGTTCTGGCCATTGGTTACATTCTGAGAAATGAAATTACTAGGTTAGAGGGCATGTTCGTGTGACAATTCCTTTTCTTTCTTTTTTTTCTTTGGAGAGGGGGCAGTTTCACTTTGAATTATGAAAGGATTTTGGATTTTGCTTTCAGTGGCTTCCTGCTTAACTGCATGCTTTGGCATCTCTTCATCTTAAAATTAGAAATTTTGACTAAAAAAATGCATTGGGATAGTTAGGGAGTTTGGCATGGACTAGGTACACACTGCTATATTTAAAATGGATAACCATCAAGGAGCTACTGTATAGCACAGGGGGCTCTGATCAGTGTCATGTGGCAGCCTGGATAGGAGGTAAGTTTGAGGGGAGAAATGGTTGCATGTATATGTAGGACTGAATGCCTTTGCTGTCTACCTGAAACTGTCACGGCATTGTTAATCGGCTGTACTCCAACATGAAATAAGAAGTTAAAAAAAATCCATTGGAATTTTAAGCAAGTTTATTTATCTATTAGCTAGTACTGCAAATCTACTACTACTACTATAAATGATTTTATTATTACATTCTCCGCAGTAGCTTTTCTGCTTCTAGTCTTTAGATGAAGGCTACTGTCACAGTTTCCTTCTTAAAAGTTCAGGTATGATCGTACCATCTTTTCATTTAAAAATATGTAGGCACATAAAGCAGAGTTAACCCTAACCTACCTTTGCCATTTTGCACCGTTCTCCTATACACACTGCATTCAGACACAAAGAACTGGTACTAGACTTCATTCATTTTTATGCCCCGTTTCCTTTACACATACCTAGTATTTCTTTGGAGAAGGCAATGGCACCCCACTGCATTACTCTTGCCTGGAAAATCCCATAGACGGAGGAGCCTGGTGGGCTGCAGTCCATGGGGTCACTAAGAGTAGAGCATGACTGAGCGACTTCACTTTCACTTTTCACTTTCGTGCTTTGGAGAAGGAAATGGCAACCCACTCCAGTGTTCTTGCCTGGAGAATCCCAGGGACGGGGGAGGCTGGTGGGGTGCCGTCTATGGGGTTGCAGAGTCGGACACGGCTGAAGTGACTTAGCAGTAGCAGTATTTCTTTTCCTCTTTGGTCTCCTGACAAACCTTGTACATTTTTCAAGAGGCAGCTCTAAAGTCTCCTCCTCTATGAAGACTTCCTTGAATAGGGAGAGTGGTGTGGTGAGATTGTCAAGGCTACAGGAACTGTATCATTCAAGGCCTTGAGGGTTAAAGTGTATGGTTTGGATTTTACTTTAAGAGTACTGGTTCTGATGCGGTATTGGTTCTTATAATCACCTTAGACACTGCTATCCTGGAGTGCTCCTATACCTAATCTTATTGTACCTGGCATTGCTTAATATCATAGTTGTTTGTTCCTGTTCCCTTCCTTTCCCACTCAGTTATGAGCACCATGAAGGCAAGGGCAGAATAACAGATTCTCAGTAAATTTTTGTTGGTGCCTACCATCTGTTGTTGTGTGTGGATATTGAATGAAATGATACCTGTAATGTGGCAGGTACGGTAAATACTCAGTAAGTGTAAGTTGTTGGTGTTGTCATTATCATCACTGGACAGATAAATCCTCACTTGGGAATAAAGGGTCCTTTTTTGAAAGAGATTAGATTTGATGCAGGCCTTAAAAGTCTATGTAGGGATTACATTGGTGAGTTTTGCTCAGATAGTTTTCAAAACTTCATGAAAATTCAAGGTGCAAGTTAAAACTTGAAATTTGATAATACAATATCTATAGTTATCTGTCTGTGGCACATGAAAGGGGAACTATGTCTCATTTTTAGGTTTGTTTCTTTAATAGTGAGTACTATATGTAGAATTATTCTTACTGTTTTATTTTTCAAAAAATTCCAGGGTACTTCTGACATACATCTGGGTTTAAAAAGTGACTACAGCTCTCTTTTTAAAATGGTAGTTTTGGTGATATACATTCTGTTATTTTTCTGTTGATTAGTCATGATGCAGTGGTATTGAGTGAGTAATAGTTACATAATCACAATAGTAAAAGACGTTTACCAATTTTCACAGTCAATAGCCAGACAAAAAAATAAAAGATAATCACAATTTTAAGCCATAATGGGAACATGATTAACCTAACAATATAAAATATTTACATACGATTTGGGGAGTCAAGCAGAGTGATGTGGTAAGTGAAAGTGCATACACGCACAAGTATCATGTATTCAGCCAGTCTGTGTCTTTTGGTTGGTGCATTTAATCCATTTACATTTAAGGTAATTGATGCTTTTGAACTGTGGTGTTGGAGAAGACTCTTTAGAGTCCCTTGGACTGCAAGGTGATCCAACCAGTCCATTCTGAAGGAGATCAGCCCTGGGATTTCTTTGGAAGGAATGATGCTGAAGCTGAAACTCCAGTACTTTGGCCACCTAATGGGAAGAGTTGACTCGTTGGAAAAGACTCTGATGCTGGGAGGGATTGGGGGCAGGAGGAGAAGGGGACGACAGAGGATGAGATGGCTGGATGGCATCACTGACTCGATGGACGTGAGTCTGAGTGAACTCCAGGAGTTGGTGATGGACAGGGAGGCCTGGCGTGCTTCGATTCATGGGGTCGCAAAGAGTCGGACACGACTGAGCGACTGATCTGATCTGATCTGATCTGATGATCCTATTACCGTCTCTTTAATTGTTTGGGGTTTATTTTCTATAGGTCTTTTCCTTCTTTTGTGTTCCCTGCCTAGAGAAGTTCCTTTAGCATTTGTTATAAAGCTGTTTTGCTGTAAAGCTGAATTCTTTTAACTTTTGCTTGTCTGGAAAGCTTTTGATTTTTCCACCAAATCTGAATGAGAGTCTTGCTGGGTAGAGTATTCTTGGTAGGTTCTTTCCTTTCATCACTTTAAATATATTGTGGCATTCCCTTCTGGCATGTAGATTTTCTGTTGAGAAATCAGCTGATAGCCTGATGGGAGTTCCCTTGTATGTTATATGTCATTTTTCCTATGTTGCTTTTAGTATTTTATCTGTGTTTTTAATATTTGTCAGTCTGATTACTGTGTGTCTCAGTGTGTTCCTCCTTGGGTTTATCCTGCCTGGGACTCTCTGTATTTCCTGGACTTGGTTGACTATTTCCTTTTGCATATTAGCAAAATTTTCAGAAAAATTTCAGGGAAATTAGGATAATTTGAAATTAGCTCTTCAAATATTTTCTCAGGTTCTTTCTCTGTTCTCCTTCTGGGATCCCTATAATGCAAATTTGGTGTGTTTAATGTTGTCCCAGAAGTCTCTTAGGCTGTCTTCATTTCTTTTCATTCTTTTTTCTATATTCTGTTCTGTGGCAGTGATTTTCACCATTCTGTCCTGCAGGTCATGTATCTGTTCTTCTGCCTCAGTTATTCTGCTATTGATTCCTTCTGGTGTATTATTCATCTCTGTTTGTTTGTTCTTTAGTTATTCTAGGTCTTTGGTAAACATTTCTTGCATCTTCTCCATTCTGAGATCCTGGATCATCTTCACTATCATTATTCTGAATTCTTTTTCTGGAAGGTTGCTTAGCCCCACTTCATTTAGTTGTTTTTCTGGGGTTTTATCTTGTCCCTTCATCTGGGACATAACTTTCTGCTTTTTCATGCTGATTAACTTTCTGTAATGTGGTTTTGTTTTAGCCACTGTGGGACTGTGGTTCTTCTTGCTTCTTCTGTCTGCCTTCTGATGGAGGAGGCTAAGCGACTTGTGTAAGCTTCCTGATGGGAGGGACTGATGGTGAGAAAAACTGGGAATTGCTTTGGTGGCCAGGGCCTTTGCTCAGTAAAGCTTTAATCCAATTATCTGCTGATGGGTGGGGTTGTGCTCCCTCCCTTGTAGTTTGGCGTGAGGGGACCCAGCCCTGGGGTCTCTGGGCTGTATGGTAGAGTTAATTGTGACCTCCAAGAGGGATTATGCCAAGGGAGACCTTCCTGGACTACTGCTGCCAGTGCCCCTGTCCCTGGGGTGAGCCCCTGCTGACCCACGCCTCCACAGGAGACCCCTCAGCACTAGCAGGTAGTTTTGATTCAGTGTTCTGTGGGATCACTGCTCCTTTCTTCTGCATCTTGGCGTGCCTAAGAGTTTGTTTGTGCCCTCCAAGACTGGAGTCTCTGTTTCCCCCTAGTCCTGTGAAAGTCCTATAATTAAATCCTGCTGGCCTTCAAGTTCAGATTCCCTGGGGATCCCCAGTCCCTTTGTTGGATCCCCAGGTGGGGAAGCTTGATGTGGGGTTCAGAACCTTCCTAATAGTGGGAGAACTTCTTTGGTGTTATTGTTCTTCAGTTTGTGGGTCACTCACCTGGCAGGTATGGGATTTGATTTCATTGTGATTGTACCCCTCCTTTTGTCTCACTGGCTTCTTCTTTGTCTTTGGACATGGGGTTTCTTTTCTTGGTGGATTCCAGCGTCCTCCTGTCGATGGTTGTTTAACAGCTAGTGGTGATTTTGATGTTCTTGCCGGAGGAGATGAGTGCCCGTCTTTCTACTCTGCCATCTTGAACCAGAAGCCCCAACATATTATTTTATATGCACAGATAATTATATAAAAAATATAGAATTTAGCTAAGAGTGTCAGTTTCATTTTTAGAAAAATAAAATTCTTAATTTTGTATGAATTTTCAAAACCTCCCTTGAATTTGTTTTTACTAGTGTAAAAACATTAAGGCACTATGAGTATCTTAAAACAGCTTGTGCATGTGCCCTTGAGACACGTTGGTGGGTGCTTTTTTATCAAAACCATATACATGGTGACATATTAAATGTATCATATTATTATACTAATCATATGACTCTAGAAACAAAAGTAACCAGAGGACTTAAAGCCTATCAAAACCATCTTTTTGTTTTTGTACAATGGGATTCTTTTTAAATTTGCCAATGAATTCATACCAGTATTGAAACCAGATGTAGACTTCCGTCTTTTAATGTATTAGCTCAGCTATAAAGTCTTATTTCCATCTCTGATTACTGACTGTTTCATTCATGGTTTATTATCTCTTTCCTGCCCTCCTTTTTCTTTTTTTTTTTTTAAACTAGAGTCTAAATATGATTCAAATGATTTTAAGATGACATTGCCCCCATTTGTGTAGTGACAGAAATAAAAATAAATCTGTATTGAATTGATGATAACCTAATTAAATCCACAAATGAAGTACTCTCAATAAAATTTTTCATTGGAAAGGATTCTTGACAGATACTACTAAAAGAAGTGTTAGTTGTGGTTTGAGTGTTTTTCGTCTTAGAACTTAAATCCTACTTTACTTCTTTCTGTATAAAAGCAGATCTTCTCTCTTTTGTTTTTTTCTTTTCTTTCTATATATTTTCAATATAAAGCTTATGATTTTGAAATTTATCTGAACTGATTAAAAGTCATATTTATAGAAATAAAAAAGATATTACATAAAATTTTTGGTTTTTCTCTGTTGCCAAATAGAAACCTAGTCACTTTTAGTAACTGATTTTGTTTGTATGTAAGTGAAATTTACGTTTAAAGATTGTTTGAAAACAAAACTCTCTTTAGGAAAATGACTGTCAATGAACTCCCTTACCCCTTCCCTCTAAATAGTGAGTATGTGTCCAAAGGATGTGAAATAAACATCTAGACCAAGGCCTACATCTGGGAAGGACTACTTTCCTTTCTTTCCTATTCTCCATTCAGTACAGTTCAGTTCAGTCGCTCAGTCATGTCCAACTCTTTGCAACCCTATGAATCGCAGTACGCCAGGCCTCCCTGTCCATCACCAACTCCCGGAGTTCACTCAGACTCAAGTCCATCGAGTCAGTGATGCCATCCTGCCATCTCATCCTCTGTCGTCCCCTTCTCCTCTTGCCCCCAAGCCCTCCCAGCATCAGAGTCTTTTTCAATGAGTCAACTCTTCGCATGAGGTGGCCAAAGTACTGGAGTTTCAGCTTTAGCATCATTCCTTCCAAAGAAATCCCAGGGCTGATCTCCTTCAGAATGGACTGGTTGGATCACCTTGCAGTCCAAGGGACTCTCAAGAGTCTTCTCCAACACCTCAGTTCAAAAGCATCAATTCTTCGGTGCTCAGCCTTCTTCACAGTCCAACTCTCACATCCATACATGACCACTGGTAAAACCATAGCCTTGACTAGACGGACCTTTGTTGACAAAGTAGTGTCTCTGCTTTTCAATATGCTATCTAGGTTGGTCATAGCTTTTCTTCCAAGGAGTAAGCGTCTTTTAATTTCATGGCTGCAGTCACCATCTGCAGTGATTTTGGAGCCCCCCAAAATAAAGTCTGACACTGTTTCCACTGTTTCCCCATCTATTTCCCATGAAGTGATGGGACTGGATGCCATGATCTTCATTTTCTGAATGTTGAGTTTTAAGCCAGCTTTTTCACTCTGTGACCCAAAATATATGTTGAGTGGTTTAAATGTTGAAATAGATATTATTCTTTTCCAAAGCGCATTTGCTACCCTTGATATTTAATAGAGACCAGATAAACATTTATTCTTCTAAATTTGTCAAGATTTACCTGAAATTTTTTCACTTAAGGCTGAAATTTGGCTGCCTTTACTCTTTGTTGAATACATACTTTGAATCTCATCTTTGGAACAAGCCTTGCTACTCTGTGCTTATATTGAGGCTAATTCATGCATTCATGTTTGTGTGAAACTCATATAAAAGACTCTATAACTGTAAATTAATTTTAAAAATTTAAATCAACATGATGTCTCTGTGTTCTAGAAAATGCTTGTTTACTTGTTAATTGTTAAAATGATTTTTTCAAGGGATACAAACCTTTCATTTTGTAATTGAAGTTAAAAGTCTTAAAGTGCAAATACCACATTTGAGCCTTAATATTCAAAGGGATTGTTAGAATAATACTGTACACAAATAATTTTAATTTAAGACATATCCGTGTACTATTAGAATCATTGGCTATTGCATCTTTTTTTTTTTTTTTTGATTAGAGGGAAGATATGAAATGAACCCCTAAAGTAGAGGGAGGGATTTATTACTGAATAGAGAAAGGCATAATGGGAAAGAGACTTCAGAAACTTCATGTTTGCTTCAGATCTGTCCTCTCCACCTTTATTAATTCAGGGCCAAATACTGGCTGTGGCCTCAGGTATTCTTGTAAACTTCATAAAAACTAGTACTGTCAGCTTCTTCACCACTGTATACCCAGCACCTTTAGCAGGACTTTTACAAGAGATCCAGTGCAGTGGATACTTGTTGAAAGAACAGATGCCCAAATTAGTGTGAATGCCCAAATTAGTGAAAAATAAAAATGGATGCCCAAATTAGTCTTTTGTTAAGAAAAGACGACGAAGATCTTTTGTAATGTTATAGAATCATAGAATTGGAATGAACCTTGAAAGTCATTTAGCAAAACCAGACAGTTCATGAATCAACTATCTCTGGCAAGTCTTCCTTTAGTCTTTCTGTGGATTTGTCCAGTGGCAAATGCTTTACAGTGTTCAGTGCTTTACAGCACTGAAATCAGATTCATCCTGAGACCTAAGTATAGTAGGTCCATTTAATTTTCAACTTTCTCTAGCGTGGCTCTGAAATACAGGATATAGGAGCAGAGACAACAAGCCAAGAAGTTAATGAAGGATTAGTTGAATTATTGGTTGGAAATAGTGGAATGCTAGGAGGATAAAAATTGAAGTCTAGGTAACTGAAAAGGTCAGCATTAGAGTGACTAAACATGACACAGTTTTTTGGACTGGTACTGCTTTTGTAACAGCCTGAGCTCTTTAATCTTTATAGTAGGGATGTGGAATCGGGAGAGCGGAGAGAACCCGGGCCCGTAAGACAGCACCACCGCTTCGCATTCCTCTGCAGTGGTGTGGTGGCCCCTTAGCACCCCTGCCTCTTACCCACCCACCGGGGCTGCAGACCACTAAGTTTAAAAGACTGGGGCCATCAGATGTGAATTTCTCTTTTCCTTTAGTAACTACAAGTCTGTACCCATTCATTCATTCTTTATCGATTGCTGACTGTATGCCAGGTGTGGTTCCATCAGTGTATGCACTGATGCGGATACATCAGCGAACCAGACAAAGATCTCTGCTCTTTTGGACCCTTTTCCTAGTGCAGTACTGTTCAGTAGAAACCTAGCGTGGGCTGCGTATATAACTCTAAACTTTCTAGTACCCACATTCAAAAAAAAAAAGCAGCAGGTGAGGTTAATTTTAATGTATTAAGTATAGGCGGGGCCTCCCTGGTGGCTCAGACAGAAAAGAATCAGCCTGCAATGCAGGAGATGCAGGTTCCCTGGGTTGGGAAGACCCCTGCAGAGGGGATTGGCTGCCCACTCCAGTATTGTTGTCTAGAGAATTCCATGGACAGAGGAGCCTGGCATTATAGTCCATGGAGTCACAAAGACTTGGACCTGACAGAGTGACAAACATTTTTTTCACTGATACTAATTTTATGTTATATAATATTAATAACATTAACACATTTTAAATATAATAATATAATTAGTATATAAATGTCATTTAACTGTGTAAGCAGTATGTACGTTATTAGAGACACCTTACATTTCCTTTTTGGTACTAGGCCTTTAACTTTGGTATATTTTATATTTATAGCATATCTCAGTTGGATTAGCTATGTTTCAAATGCTGGAGAGCTACTGTGTTGAATAGTGCAGCTTCAGAATATAGTGCTTGCTCTCTGTGGACCATGAAGTCAGTCCATCTGGTCTGAGGTAGAGAATCAGTTCCTAAAAGTATTAGAATTTTCAAATAATCCAGACTCCTTATCCACGGCCTGCAAAGCTTTACGTGGTCTGTGCAGTATTTTTATGACAGTATATATTGGTGTTTTATGTAAATGTAAACCACCTGGCAATTTGCTTAGAAATTTTAACACAATAAAGGTTTTTTAAATTGAGGAAAATTCGTATAAGATTTACCATTTTAAAGGGAAAAATTCCTTGTCATTAGTGCATTTACAATATTGTGTAATTACTACCCCTGTGTAGTTCCAAAATATTTTCATCACCTTGCTATCCTTTAAGCAGTTTCTCTCCATCCCACTTCTCCCTCTTGTCCCTGGCAGTCACCAGTCTGCTTTCTTTTTCTGTGAATTTGCCTGTTCTTAACATTTCATAAAAGTGGGATCATACAATACGTGCTTTCTGTTGCGTCTGGCTTCTTTCACTTAGCATAATGTTTTCGAGGTCCATCCACATTGCAACACATGTCTGTACTTTATTCCTTTTCACGACTAAATAATATTCCATTGATTGTGTATACCATAATTTGTTTATCCATTCCTCTGTGATAGACATTTGGGTTGTCTTAGCCTTTTGGCCATTGTGACTAGTGCTACTGTGAACACTCATGTACATGTTTGTTTGAGTACCTGTATTTTACTTTTGTCAAATGGTGATAATCTACTGCATAGGGTTGTTATAAAGATAAAGGAGCTAACGCATGTGGAACTGTTAGCACAATGCCTGGTACAGATAGCACTGGCTCTGGTGCTATCGGTATAGAAAGTCTTTACGTTTGCACCTCGCTCCTCCTTTTTCCTTCCCCTGATGGCCTGTTTTTGTGTTTCCGTTCTCCTAGTCTTTCTCTGACATTCTTATTTCTGAGTTCTCATTATTAGAGTTGGAAGTCTAGAACCTGGGTGGGTTGAGAGTGCCTCACTGGGAGGAGGAGTGGTATTGGTGTCCATGCTTCGCGCAGGAGGCTCTTGGCAGCCCACCCCTCCGCATTTCCTCTGCTTTGTGTGACACTCTTGGTTTCCACTGTCAGCAGTAAAGTGAGGAGGCACCGCAGGGAAGGGTGTCTCTGGATTTACTTTTTCAGGACAGATAACTGTCATATTGTCACCTCAGATGGCGTAGGGAAGAGTGTGATTTCTTAGGGTCATGGTGATTCTTGGAATATGTTACGTGCTTTAGGAATGACATGGATAATTTTAAAGAAAGGAGAAATTGAATGATGACATTTTCTTTCATCAGAAAAAGAGGTTCTCGGTACTTTACCGTTTAGCCTTTTCCTAAAAGTTTAGTGATCTTTAGAAAGAAGTGCTTGTTAACAATGCTCTCTTGTAAGAGTTTAGTTGTCTCAGCATTTCAGTTGAGTTTTTAAAATATTTCTTTCCAGTTAACAGAAGATGAAATTGCAACCATTCTCAAATCTACTTTGAAAGGACTAGAATACTTACACTTTATGAGAAAAATACACAGAGATATAAAAGCTGGAAATATTCTCCTCAATACAGAAGGACATGCAAAACTGGCGGATTTTGGAGTTGCTGGTCAGTTAACGGTAAGTGTGATACTTTTGGAAGCACTGTTGGTTTGTATTGTCCAGGTTCGAGTGTGACTAAACCTTGATAATATCTTTTGAGGGTTATGAAAAGAAATGCATAACTTCATTGCTTCAGGGAGAGGAAGCCATGATTTAGGTATTATTTAATTATTTTTTATTTACCATTTAAGAGACATTGGATGAATATGAAAGAATATATATTGCCATCAAAGTGCTTAAATATTTGGAAAGGAAAGCTACATTTGTTCATTTCTGTAGGTTTTATTGTTATAGTGCTATCTTTAATGAAGGGTAGTAGAGTTAAGTTACTTGCAGACTCTTGGTTATTTCAAAATTCTAAATTCCTAAATATGTCATGTCACAACTGGCTGAAATTTTAGGAAACTAGTCAATTTCAGATCTGACCTGTAGTATTTGAGGGTTTCAGATATTTAGTTTAAGGAACACGTTGGCCAATACGTTTCCTTAGTGTTTTGTAGTTATATCTATGTCATGTTCTTGCAGGATACAATGGCGAAACGCAATACTGTGATAGGAACTCCGTTTTGGATGGCTCCTGAGGTCATTCAGGAAATAGGCTACAACTGTGTGGCTGACATCTGGTCCCTTGGCATTACTTCTATAGAAATGGCGGAAGGAAAACCTCCTTATGCTGATATACATCCCATGAGGGTAAGAAAGTGATGGAAAATGTCAATGTTAAAAGCGCTCCAGTTTTGTAGTGTGAGTATAAATAAACATGGAGTAAAAAGATCATTTGAATTTGGATTCTGTGCAAAAATTAGTAAAATTATCTGTTAGGGATTAGTGACTGTTCACTTCTTTTCACCATCACATCCTTAACTGGGAGGAAAAGAAGTGAAGCCTGTATTTCTCTCTACAGTGGCTGTTTTTTCTCCCCGCAAAGTATACCTGCTGAATTTCCCCATGATTTAAATAGAAGAAAGGGCTGGTAAATCCACTACATTATTCAGTTCCTCATATTCTGAATGTAACAGTGGAGGCTTGGAAGAAATCCATTCTCTTCTACTTACCCTGCATATTGTACCTTTTTGTGTTTTTGTTTCTCTAGTTGAGCTAATATTAAAAAAGAATCCTGATTTCTAATATTGCTATGTATCTGTAAGTGAATTAAGCTTTTATTTTTAGTGTTCAGTGAGAAAATGGAATTCCTTTTATGAATATTATTTTATGCTTTTATGAACTCCTTTTCCATGATAAATTTTTGAGTCTGAAATGTATAGATTTCATATTCAAGTCTAATTGCCACTGCTTTAGAGGTTGTGATGAACAGTTTTAAAATTTATTAGTATGTGAATCTTAATTCATTATAGATAAGTACATTTATCTTTGTAAACTTATTGCCCTCTAGTGGCTGTATTCAACTCAAGAAGAAAGGATGTAGAAATGAAGGCAGAAAGAAGGTAGAGGAGGGAGAGGGAGAGAATGTGTGTGTGTGTGTGTGTGTCTGTGTGTGTAAAGAAAAGAAGGTGATTTCAGGGTAGATGGAGAAATGTGTGAAGTAAACAGATGGGAGGAAAAAGAATGCAGTATTTTAGAGTATTTGAAAAAGAAGAATAAATTAAAATTCTGATACTATAGTGCTATTATGAATTGAACTTCAGTAGTATAGATAATAATGTACTATACTGAAATATTTAAAAATCTGCCTGCCACTTTAAAGAGAACTCTTTGAGGAACGTAATTGTGTATGATATGTGTCGTCTTCCTTGTACATATAAACTCTTGCTAAAGCGAAACAAAAATAGCATGAATTCTTTGAAAATATTGACATGAAATATAACTAGGTCAGCATAAAACAATCAATACAATTCTCATTTCTTTTCTGATTATTAGATATCTTTGGTACTTTCAGCTAGAAAGTTTTTAGGGTGATCCTCAGCTAGATATATTTGAGTTTAAGTTAGTGAGGTTAACCAAAGTATCCAAGACAGCCTAGCTAAGTGCCATAGCTGGGATTTAACCCAGGACTTAAGAGTATTACTGTTCTGCTTCCTCCAGTATAAATCTTATTTTTTCCAACCAAACAGTTCCACATATTCACTTTGACCATGAGGTAGTCTCTTTAGCAGATAGCCAAGGATTTAAAAAATAAAGCACAGAGTAACTTCTCTCATTGCAAATTACGTGGCACTATGTCAGAACCAAGTATACTCCTAATCCAACATGATTTCTTTTTTTAAAAAATTTCAAAAATGTTTATATCCAGGTCTTAAGAATTGAAAGCTGAGTCAGTCATTTTTTGATTAAAAAAACAAAACAGGAATCCATGACCTCCTTCCTTCCTGCCCAATTAATAATAGAACCAAGTTGAGAAATTTTGGACGACTGGGCTTGGTTAGAGGTGCCAGTTAAGTCGTCCCCGCCCCCGGCACACCTGCACATCTTCCATCCCCCAGTTCCTGCTGTGTGTGCCTGGGTCGGCACCTGGCCCATCTCAGTGTGTGTGCACGGGACTTTGCCCTCTGACATCGTATGGCCAGAAATTACAACTCAGTGACAAAGCTTAGGATTCCCTTTTTCTCTCGCTTTTTACATAGTTAAATTTTGGCTTGAATGACATGTTCTGTGCTCAACAAATCTACTTTCTTAGTTTTCATTTTATCTTTTTTACCCCCATGGTAATTTCTTAGGGCCGTCCTAACATATTACCATAAATTTGGTGGCTTAAAACTGTAGAACTTTATTCTCTTACAATTCTGGAGGCCAGCAATTTGAAATGAAGGTGTTGACAGAGCTGCAGTCCTTCCAGAAGCTCTAAAGGAGACTCCGTTTTCTGCCCCCCCCCCAGCTTTGGGGTGGCGGCTGCCAGCAGTCCTTGGCATTCCTTGGGTTGTAGCTACATCTCTCCAGTCCCTGCCTGCCCCTTTTACATTACTCTCTCCTTTGTGAGTGTCTGCGTTTTCCTCTTCTGTCTGTCTCAGATTTTCCTCTGCCTTTTTCTTTAAAGGACAGATGCCATTGGATTTAGGGCCCACTCCAGTAATCCAGAACAATCTCCAACTGCAGGGATTTTTTTTTTTTTTCCAAATGAGATCCTGTTTAGAAGTTCTGAATATTAGGATATAGACGTATCTTTTGGGGGCCACTCTTCAACCCACTATATCCTCTATAATCTGTTCCATTTTTTCAAATTATATGTATTTAAGATAAGTAACAATTAATTTCAGGATCTATTTTCCTTGTTTTTTCTCAAATTTTTAAAATTGTGGTAAAGTATTCATAAAAATGGTATCATTTTAACCATTTTTCAGTATACAATTCAGTGGCATTAAAGTACATTCACATCACACTGTCGAGTACAGAAATTTGTATCATCCCAAACTAAAACTCTATACACATTAAAAAGTAACTCTATATTATCTCCTCCCCCAACACCTTATAACCATAAGTCTCTCTGTTTCTATGAATTTGACTATTCTAAGCGTCTCATATAAGTGAAATCATACAATATTTGTCCTTTTGTGTCTGCCTTCTTTCACTTAATATAATGTTTTCAAGGTTCATCCATTGTTGTAGCATATATCCAAATTCTTTTTTTAAGGCTGAATAATATTCCATAATATAAATACCACATTTTGTTTGACCATTCATCCATATTGGACACTTGAGTTGCTTCCACCTTTTGATTGTTGTGACTAGTGCTTCTATGAACATGGATGTACATTTATTGTCTGTGAGAGTCTGCTCTCAATTCCTTGGGTATATACCCAGAACTAGATTGCTGGGTCATACGGTAATTTTATGTTTAAATTTTTGAGGAACCTCTCTACTGTTTTTCATAGCATCATGCTATTTTACATTCCCACCAGCAATACACAAAGATTCCAGTTTCTCCACATTCTTGCCAACGCTTATTTTCTGTCTTTTGATAATAGACATCCTAATGAGAGTGAAGTGTTACTTCATGGTTTTGATTTACATTTCCCTAATAACTAGTGATGTTGAGTATCTTTTCATGTACTTTTTGTTCATTTGTGTATCTTCTTTGGAGAAGTGGCTATTCAGGTTATTTGCCATTTTAAAATTGGGTTGTTTTTTGTGTTGTTGAGTTTCTGGTCTCATTTTAATCAGCTTTTCTCTAGTTTGGTCTGCCGTTTTCTGTTTGCTGGCTGAAGTCTCCCAGCCCTTTGACTTTTTACTGCCTGTTTATTGTTCTTCCAGCTGTCCCCCATCACTTTTTGTATCCAATTGTAATACTCAGTCTAAGTCCCTTTATAATTCTTTTGGGTAGAATCCTCGCAGTCCTTCCCTTGGGAGGTCTTTGAGTCAAAATGTATCTCAGATTTGCTCTTCTACAAGTAGAGGATTGCTTATTTGTATTTAATTGTTGTATTACTTTGCTTTGTGCAATAGATGTGTTCTAGGGATTTTGTATAAATATTTAATAGTTGTAAATTGGAGTTTACATTTTGGGGATATTATTTTTTAAAAATAATTTTTATTGATTCCTTTAGTGATGAGAATAATGCTGTTGAAACTTATTTGCCATATAATTGTGTTTATTTTTTATCATGGACATATCCATTTTAGCAGTAATACAAAATTTAATCATTAATATTAACATTTTTGATTTAGTGTTAACGTTAAAATAGATGCCTGTTCTCATGTGGAGGCAGGAAGTCAACCTTTGGACCAGTTGGAGAATATATCTGGTTACCTACGTTGGTTATTTTGTGTCAGAGAAACTGAGTGTCACCTAAGTATGGATGTTTGATTTTTTGAAGACAAGAACCCTGGAATTTTCTTCGTATATTCTTTTACTTCTGTTCCCTTTTATTTCCTTCTGCATACATTCAGGGCGCAGTCATCGCGTCCCAGCCAGACTTTGAGGATGTAGTGGTAAGCAGTGCAGGTGTGTTTCCTGTCCTCTTGGAACTTCCGTCCCAGTGATAACTTGCATTCTGATGTTAGAATTATTTTGCTTTCTGTGTGTGTGTATGGGGAGGAAGTGCATATATATTCAGTTGTTTAGAATGTAAGACCATACACTGTAACAACTTTTATTCATTTATATGTATATTACAAATCATAAAGGATCATATGCCTATATGATTTTTATTATTTTGGTGTTACATTGCTTGTTTTTCTCCTTTGAACTTATCCTCATCTTCCTTTTTTTCCATTTCTCCCCAGTGCTGCCTTTACTTCCTTTGACTGTTCCCTATTTCCTAACAGTGTGCATACATGAATGCTCATACAGTCCCTTTTGAACCTTGACTTTTCTTTCTGTTTATACTCCATTTCTTCCCCCTATCTGTTCCCTACGTTTTTCTGCCTGATTATTTTAAGTGGTACCTTGATTCTCTTAACTATACTTTCAGATCAGAAATAGCTAAGGATCCGGAGGAGGGGGCAAATTGGATCATTGGAGAATTTCAGTACTACTTCCAGGACATGTGGTTTTTCACTCTATTTGAGAGTTAGAGTTGTTCTGCCCTGTGGTCCTAATACATGTGGGAGTACAAGGCATTCCAGCCCCAAAATCGAGGATTAAAGTTTATTACATTGACAGTTTCAACATATTTCTGTCCAGTTGGAGTTATTATTCTTGAAGAGATGAATAAGCAGGGAAAACAGAATAAACAGATCTCAATTTCTCTTGGTTGAGTCTGCTGAGGTCACCCCTGAGGGTTTCACAGGGAAGACAAATTCTCACTGTTAATTTATATTCAAACCTTGCTGTTGATGTTGCCAAGTCCTCTGTAAATATGATTAGTTTGGTAAATACTGAGGAAGCAATCATCACTTTCTCACTGATGTACTAATTATGTGAATATGAATAGTAATATTGGAGACATATTTCCATTAAGTTTTACTTAGATAAAGAATTACACTAGAATCTATCTTTTAAAGATTTTAATGTGGGATACTAACAAAGGCAATATTTCTCTGTATTTGTGTGGGAGCATTTACAGGAGACAATTGAAGTTGATTTATTAATGATTGAAGGATGATTTATATTTCATACTTTTTTGACTGTGATCCTTAGTAAGAAATATATTCCACGCTGTGACATATTATGCACATGTGGGCATGCATGTGTGTGCACACAGTTGAAACAAAATATACATAAATAGTTTCCCAGGTAGCTTAGTGGTAAAGAATGCGGCCTGCCAATGCAGGAGCCACAGGTTTGATCCCCGGGTCTGGAAGATGGCAGAAGAAATAGCAACCTACCCAGTATTCTTGCTGAGATAATCCTGTGGACAGAGAAGCCTGGCAGGTTACAGACTGTGGGGTTGCAAAGAGTCAGACACAACTGAAGGGTTCTTAGACTAGACGGACAGTACTTATCTATGTATGTCTATAATGGGTCCCATGTGAAATAAATTTTATATTGTGAATTACTATTTGTGATCCACTCTGATTTCTATTCTATCACAGTCTTATCTTCTGTTGTACTTCACCTTTTCATTTAAAAAAAAAAAATGGTGGTTCAAATCAATTCAGTTGATTCTGTGACCCAGTATTGGTTTGTAACTTGAATTTTAAGGGCAAGAATCACTGTACCAACCTTTGGAAATCTGATTTCTTCCAGTGCCATAATGCTTTCATTGTTGCCACATAGTAGTGGTGACCTGGTATATGAGTCCTAAATCAATTCTGTTATCTGTAAATTAGTTATATTGGAGTACATCAGGGCTGTATATTGTCACCCTGCTTATTTAACTTATATACAGAGTATATCATGTGAAATGCCAGGCTGGATGAAGCACAAGCTGGAATCAAGATTGCTGGGAGAAATATCAATACCCTCAGATATGCAGATGACACCACTCTTATGGCAAAAAGCAAAGAAGAACTAAAGAGCCTCTTGATGAAAGTGAAAGAAGAGAGTGAAAAAGTTGGCTTAAAATTCAACATTCAGAAAACGAAGATCATGGCATCTGGTCCCATCACTTCATGGCAAATAGATGGAGAAACAGTGGAAACAGTGGCAGACTCTATTTTTGTAGGCTCCCAGATCACTGCAGATGGTGACTGCAGCCATGAAATTAAAAGACTCTTGCTCCTTGAAAGGAATGCAGTGACAAACCTAGACAGCATATTAGAAAGCAGAGACATTTTTTGCTGACAAAGGTCTGTCTAGTCAAAGCTGTGGTTTTTCCTGTGGTCATGTATGTATTTGAGAGTTGGACTGTGAAGAAGGCTGAGTGCCGAAGAATTGATGCTTTTGAACTGTGGTGCTGGAGGAGACTCTTGAAAGTCCCTTGGACTGCAAGGAGATGCAACCAGTCCATCCTGAAGGAAATCAATCCTGAATATTCATTGGAAGGGCTGATGCTGAAGCTGAAACTCCAGTAGTTTGGCCACCTTATGTGGAGGGCTGACTCCTTTGAAGAGACCCTGATGCTGGGAAAGATTGAAGGCAGGAGAAGAAGGGGACGACAGAGGATGAGGTGGTTCGATGGCATCACCGACTTGATGGACATGAGTTTGAGCAAGTTCCAGGAGTTGGTGATGGACCGGGAGGCCTGGTGTACTGCAGTCCATGGGGTTGCAAAGAGTCAGACACCACAGAGCGACTGAACTGAACTGAACTGAGAGGTAGTGTTGGAGAAGACTCTTGAGAGTCCCTTGGACTGCAAAGAGATCAAACCAATCAATCCTAAAGGAAATCAGTCCTGAATATTCATTGGAGGGATTGTGCTGAAGCTGAAGCTCCAGTACTTTGGTCACATGATGCAAAGAGCTGACTCATTAGAAAAGACCCTGATGCTGGGAAACATTGAAGGCAGGAGGAGAAGGGGACAACAGAGAATGAGATGGTTGGATGGCATCATTGACTTGATGGACGTGAGTTTAAGCAAGCTCCAGGAGATGGTGGAGGACAGAAAAGCCTGGTATGCTGCAGTTCACGGGGTCACAAAGAGTTGGACATGACTGAGCAACTGAATAGCAACAAATGGTCCATTTCACTAAATTGTTATGAAGATCATAGAAGACATTGTAAATGAGCAATATATATATAATATTAAATACTTTAGAAATATTAGGTGGCTTTATTAGGTTTTCAATCTCAAATTGAAATTATAAATTAATTCAAGTTCTTTCAGAGGGTACCCTATTTGATAATATTTACTGTTGTCTTCTTGGCTTATTGAGTAGAGTTTGAGGTATTGGAAGCTTATACAGTGCCCAGGGGAGTTTATTGCCAGCTGGGGGAGGTTGTTGAAAGCTTTTACGCCCTTGCTTATGGCTGCTGAGATGACTTCTGCAGCCTCTACTGGAAACAATATGGAAATAATGAGCCCACGAGGACAGAGAGACATGTGGACTCTGTTTTCTAACCTCAGGTCATATTGTGATATACAGATGTTTTCTACTTCATTTTCACTATACTCAGTAATGGAAACTGTGATTCACAAGAGAGTAGAATGAGTTTTTTCTGGAGCAGAGAATTCAGAGAGTCAGTGGACCCCCAGAATTGCATTTAAATATTGTTTTTTGGGCAGATGTCCAGCTTTTGGTGAGAAAGTTCACAGTTTTCATCAATGAAAATACAAGTTTCTTGATCCCCGAAGACCGAGAACTGTGGCTCTCAATAATAGTATTGGAGACCCTCAAAAGAGTTTCTTATTATATTGTATATTTAATATGTGGTTTTGTTCATTATTTACTTTATTACAGCATATCACTGTTCTGTGTTTTAACCTGGAACCAGGAACTATATATTCATAGGATATCTGTGATTTCCCCCCAATCCCCCAAACTCTTGAACTTCTGGAAAGTTTAGTTTTATGTATGTCTAATTATTGTCTGATGTTCCACTAATTTAAAAAAGAAGTCTTTTTTTTCCCTCTGAATTCCTGTATCACCTTTTCTCTTGTCTTTCTTATGATTCTTTTAAACTTCCTATGTATCAATATTGCAGTGTTAATGCTTTGGTCTTATTTCTTCTACTAGATCTAAGTTTTAAATGCAGTGTATTTCGTCTTTGTGTATCTAACTGAAAAGCAGAGTGACTTACATAAGAGCATCCAAGAAATGTTTTTTGTGAATATGTGCTCAATTCCCTTTCCTATCTCAAAGATACTTCATGATGTTAATATTGAAATCTAGCAAGCTGAGGTTCTTCTTTCTTAGAATAATGATGTTGTACCTGTAGGTTAGAATAAGAATCAGTGAAATAAATGAAAAATGAAAGTAAATACTAATTAAGTACAACTTGAAAGCCATTGCCAACATCCGCTGGATCATCGAAAAAGCAAGAGAGTCCAGAAAAACATCTATTTCTGCTTTATTGACTATGCCAAAGCCTTTGACTGTGTGGATCACAATCAACTGTGGAAAATTCTTCAAGAGATGGGAATACCAGACCACCTGACCTGCCTCTTGAGAAACCTGTATGCAGGTCAGGAAGCAACAGTTAGAACTGGACATGGAACAACAAACTTGTTCCAAACAGGAAAAGGAGTCCGTCAAGGCTGTATATTGTCACCCTGCTATTTAACTTCTATGCAGAGTACATCATGAGAAACGCTGGACTGGAAGAAGCACAGGCTGGAATTAAGATTGCCGGCAGAACTATCAGTAACCTCAGATATGCAGATGACACCACCCTTATGGCAGAAAGTGAAGAGGAACTCAAAAGCCTCTTGATGAAAGTGAAAGTGGAGAGTGAAAAAGTTGGCTTAAAGCTCAACATTCAGAAAACGAAGATCATGGCATCTGGTCCCATCACTTCATGGGAAATCATGGGGTAACAGTGGAAACAGTGTCAGACTTTATTTTTGGGGGGCTCCAAAATCACTGCAGATGGTGACTGCAGCCATGAAATTAAAAGACACTTACTCCTTGGAAGGAAAGTTATGACCAACCTAGATAGCATATTCAAAAGCAGAGACATTACTTGGCCAACAAAGGTCCATCTAGTCAAGGCTATGGTTTTTCCAGTAGTCATGTATGGATGTGGGAGTTGGACTGTGAAGAAAGCTGAGCACTGAAGAATAGATGCTTTTGAACTGTGGTGTTGGAGAAGACTCTTGAGAGTCCCTTGGACTGCAAGGAGATCCAACCAGTCCATTCTAAAGGAGATCAATCCTGGGTGTTCTTTGGAAGGAATGATGCTAAAGCTGAAACTCCAATACTTTGGCCACCTCATGCAAAGAGTTGACTCATTGGAAAAGACTCTGATGCTGGGAGGGATTGGGGGCAGGAGGAGAAGGGGAGGACAGAGGATGAGGTGTTTGGATGGCACCACCGACTCAATGGACACAAGTTTGAGTGAACTCTGGGAATTGGTGATGGACAGGGAGGCCTGGTGTGCTGCGATTCATGGGATTGTAAAGAGTTGGACACGACTGAGCGACTGGACTGAACTGAACTGAACTGAAAGCCATAGCGTTGTTCTTGACTTGACTTTTGAACTTTCACTAAGTGCAGTTAATTTAAAGTTTCAATTTTAAATTGCTTTAATTCATATATATAAATGTAAATAAACACACACACACATATTTGCTAGTTTAGATCCTGTTAATATGTTGAAGGAGATCAGAAAGACTTAATGTTGACCTCTGGACAGTAGTTTTGGTTTGCTAATGGTGATTCAGTCATCAACCCTCTTGAAAGTCTTAAAATCAATTGTATAGAATTACTATATTGATCCAACCAGTCCATCCTAAAGGAAATCAGTCCTGGCTGTTCATTGGAAGGACTGATATTGAAGCTCAAACTCCAATACTTTGGCCACCTGATGTGAAGAGCTCACTCATTTGAAAAGACCCTGATGCTGGGAAAGATTGAGGGCAGGAGAAGGGGATGACAGGGGATGAGATGGTTGGATGGCATCACCAGCTCAATGGACATGGGTTTGGGTGAACTCCGGGAGTTGGTGATGGACAGCGAGGCCTGGCGTGCTGCAGTTCATGGGGTTGCAAAGAGTCGGGCATGGCTGAGCGACTGAACTGAACTGAACTGAACTGAACTATATTGATCATTGTAAGTTTTGTTGTGTTTTGTATTAAACGAGTCATAGAAACAGTTTAGGTTAACATTTATTTTAGAAGACATAATAAATATCTAGGTGTTTTTGTATTAGGATATTGGGAGGTATCTGTGGGCAGGTGTTGACTCTACTTTCTTGTCTGTTGCACTTAAAAATTCATAATGTTTTTGGAGGAAATGCTGTCTGCAGTATATTGATGTTTGAAATCATGGCTGAATCAGACATATTTTAAAAAATGAAGACAGATAGAACATACCTGACTTAAAAACTATTTTAGCTAAATTCTTGCAGAGTAGAATTTTCAGCTGTCCTAGAGGAATATATTAAGTACAGATTATTTGTTTGATTATGTTAACTTAGTTTTCAGTAGAACGTTTACATAAATAGAATCATCTTCATTACATCTGGGATCGTTTAAATGGCATAATTACATGTAGTTGTGCTATGTAATGAAAGGTAAGGGATAAATGATCAGAGGTGACTTTATAAGCATTGCAGTAAGTGACTTATAAACTGAAGGTCACTGTTTTAATTGGAAGGTTTGTGAATCTCTTAAATTCTGTAATCAAATGAGTGATATCAAAGGAAGAAGTAATTTAACATAACAATTGTGGCTTATGCTGAACATATGTTCCTGTTAATAAGTTGCATTATAGTCTTTAAGGACTTGTATGCAGTTAGTACATTTTGGTTCATTTGATACCCGCAGTTTTTCTTAATTTTTATTAGTGAGTTGTTACAGTGGTTAACAAGAAATACACAGATTTAAGTTGCAATAGTTTTCCCAGGGTTATATGATCTAACTTCACAAGCTTCTTGGACATATGTAGATGCTTTTCTATTTTGCTTTAGTTATGACATACAATTGATACAGGCAAGCATGAAAGCTTGGGCAAATTTTCATTGCTTTTTCTGGATCTTGCTCAGGTTCTGTGGTATTTATGTAAAGCACAATTTTGTTACTTGGGAATGCATGTTGAAATTATCATGTGCACTATTTTGCTGTAGGCCGGTTGGCTCTGCCACAAAGGCAGCACACTGCCAGTAGGCCATTTCCTTGTCGGCTGCATTTACAATTTAATAGAAATATTACATGACTTTTTAAACAAGTGTTTTGGCAGGGAGGAAATGGCAGATTCCTTACAAACAAGCATAGCTTCCTTTCCTTAACCACACTCCAGCTACTCAACAAATGGTACTTGGTTTCAAGTTTGGGGGGTTTGAGGGTAGAATGGGAAGTCAGGTTGAAACAGGAATGACACTGATATTTACTATAAAATAGTTATGTATTTTTAACTGCTGGATCTTATTACTGTATAGTTTCAGTGAGTGACAACCAATGTATTTCTGAATTAGGGCTGAGGTTATTTTTATGCAGTTCACCTGGCTGGGTATATCTGGTTTTGATTGGTTGAAAAGGTCAGGACCACCAGATAAGCTCTAAGATGTTAGTTTACTTTTTATAATTTTTTTTAAAATAGTTTTGGCTTTGCTGTGTATATTGGTATTCATGACATTTGAGTAAGCAGTACTTCTTTGGTATCAACTATAATTTTTATCTTGAAGAATCACTTTGGGATGTAGAGAATACGGAAAGAAGATTTGGTAGACTTGTTAGCACTGACGTACAACATGATGGATCCCTAGCACATCTTTTGTTCAGTTTGCTTTAGCTCACTCTTATGTGTTTTGAATTGGGAAAGTCATGTTTGCAGGTTTTTTTTTTTTCTTGGATGTTATTCCATCTTATCCCATTCTTATTTTATTTAGGTCTTTTAATCTTAAATTATTTGTAATTGTGGACAAAATACTGACCACTTTAATTCTAAACTATTTCATACTTTTGGGGACTCTAAAGAAAAGAAAAATTGCACTTTATTTTCAGCCTTGATTGTGGTCATATTTTACTTTCTAGTGTAGATCTGGCTTTTTCTTCTGTATGTGAAGAGAACAGTTCATAGTAGGTCTTTCCCCTTTTCTTTTCTTATTGCTTCTGACTTCTTAGCCAGCTTACCTGGCAGCTGTAGTAAGTTATGTTGCTGTGGTGTGGTAGAGACTGGCATTGGGTGTGTTCTTATAGCCATCACAGCATTGGCTTTTGTTATTTTCCATGTTTCAGTTTGTTGGTAATGGACATATGGACATCATATGTTCCGCAGAGTACTGTACGAAGCCAATTTGAACTGTTTCCATTTGCCTCAAGTCCAATCATGATATTTATTTTTCCATGGCACTTACCCAGATTATCCATACCTCCTGCTTAGCTTGTGTCACTGCCACCATGGACTGCATTTCTTCTGATTGCCTCCAGTTTTTCACAGTATCTAATTGCCTATTCTGTCTTAGCTTTCTTTGCACAGCATTGATTGATGTTTATAAAATATCTCAAGATCTTTTAGATAACAGATACTCAGGTGCATAGAAGTATGATATTCAGCTTGTTTTTTGTTTATATATAAGGAATGTTTTTATATCCAGCCTCCTAGAGTGGAATTGAATATTCTAGTGGAAAACTTAGAAGAGTAACTTTGTCGTTTTAGCCAATATTGCTTATTTTTTAGTATCAACAATAACAGCAATGTGATCTCCCAGAGAACCTTTGATATAACAAATCACGTCATAATTTTATTGCTGAATTTTGAAGAGAAGATCCTAGAAGTTCCCTTTTAGGTTTAAGAAAATATGACTACATTATTGTTTATTGAAGCTGTTCTTCAGCTCTTAGCCCTCTGTGAAGTCATTTTAGATACTGATTTTCAAAATATGAATAAATAAGTTGCACTCATAGCATGACTTTAGATGAGTCAGCTATTACTGTGACCCAAAAGCTTTGGCTTTACACAGGAATGTATTTATTCTTTCATTCAGCAGTTATTTACTGAATACCTATTATGGCTAGGGACTGTTGTAGTTCTGAGGATGCAACAATAAAAAAAAAAGTTGAAAATTTCTCTTTATTGAGCTTACATTTGAATGAGGGGGAGAGATAATGAAGAAGAGAAGTAAATACAACACCTTAGGATTTCTCTGGTGGCTCAGTGGTGAACAATCTACCTGGCAGTACAAAAGATGTAGGAGACATGGGTTCAATTCCTGGATTGGGAAGATCCTCTGGAGAAGGAATGGCAACCCACTCCAGTATCCTTGCCGGGGAAATCCCATGGACAGAGAAGCCTGGCAGGCAACAGTCCATGGGGTCACAAAAGAGTCAGACACAACCGAGCTATTAAACAACAACAAAACTTTGTTAGTAATAAGTCCTACAGTAGGAAAAATAAAACAGGTAAGCGAGAAAGGAAATTTCAGTGATGGGGTAGGAAATTTCAGTGGTGGTTGATGTACATTATTGGATTGCTAGTGAAGGCTTCATTGAAGAGATGACTCTTGAATGAAAACTTTTAAGAAAATGGATATCTGTGTAGAAAATATACCACATAAAGGCGGCCAACTGCAGGTTCATTAGTCTTGAAGTGGGAGTGTGCCTGCTAACTCCAGGTCCAGATCATAGAGACTTGAAGGCTACAGTAAATACTTAGACTCTTGTTCTGAATGAGATGAGAGGATTTCTGAGAAGGGGAATGGCGTGAGAATAGCCTGAGGGAGTTACAAGGGTAGAATCACAGAACTAGGAGACTTGAATGAGCCACACAAGGGATGATTGGATTAGGGTGGTAAAAGCAGAGAAGAAAGTGAGAATTGGTTGGTTTCAGGTATGTTTTTAAAAGTGGATTAATAGAATCTGTTGATAGATTAGGTGCATGAGAACACTGAGAGTGCTTTAAAGCCATTTGGTACAACTTTGGGAGATGGTCTTGTTTTTCTGCTCTGCCAAAGTGAGGCACAAGATTGAATAGAGTGTAGAGTTTATTCTTCCAGGAAGCCCAGCTATAAATGTAACACATGTTTACTGTAGAAAGGAAAAGTGAAAGTGAAGTGGCTCAGTCGTGTCAGACTCTTTGCGACCCCGTGGACTGTAGCCCACCAGGCTCCTCCATCCATGGGATTCTCCAGGCAAGAATACTGGAGTGGGTTGCCATTTCTTCCTCCAGGGGATCTTCCCGACCCAGGGATCAGACCCAGGGATCAAACCCAGGTCTCCCGCATTGCAGGCAGATGCTTTAACCTCTGAGCCACCAGGGAAGCCCTCATAGAAAGGAAGGAAGAAGTAAAGACAGAAAGCAAAATATGAAGAAGAAAAGAAAAATCACTTATACTTCTCTGCCTAGAGATTCACAGCTAACATTTAGATGTATGGTATTCTTTTGCTTTTCGTGTAGATCATGCCCATGAGAAACATACTGTTTTTTAACCAAAATTGAAATCATGAGATTGTGTTGTTTTGTAATTTTTGTTTTTCGTTTAGCACTATATCTTAGAAGTGTCCCCATATTCTTAAGTGTTTTGAGCTTTAAAATGTTTAGAAAATTGCTTACATGAAATAATCTTAGATATTTTACTTTTATGATAAAAAGCTTTAAAATGAGTCATTTTTCTTTTTTATGAAACTTGTGAAAATTGTAAAGCACTCTATAATTCAAAGAATCTTTCAGTAAAATAATAATAATAATAAATTTAAAAAAGGATTCATTGATAGTCAACAGTCCTAAAGCATGCAAAAATGTCTTGGTTTTAATATTTGCTATTAATAAATTATTATCCATTAATTCTATAAATTATACTTTTAAAGGGCTTCCCAGGTGGTACTAGTGGTAAAGAACCCACCTGCCAGTGTGGGAGATGTAAGAGACATGGGTTTGATCCCTGGCTTGGGAAGATCCCCTGGAGAAGGTCATGGCAGCCCACTCCAGTACTCATGCTGTGGGCATAACTGAATCACTTAGCCGTACATCTGTACTGACACATCATTGTTAATCAACTAACTATAATGAAAAAAGGATTCATTGCTAGTCAGCAGTCCCAAAGTGTGCAAAAATGTCTTGGCTTTAATTTTAATACCAACAAATTATTATTTAATATTAATAATATTAATAAATTATTATCTGTTAGTTATCATAAATTATACTTTTAAAGACTATAAATATTCTGACAACTTTTAAAGTAAGGTATAACATCGGCTCTATGGATTTCACTTTTTATTTCTATATGAAAGTTTTAAACTCTCTTCTAGAGGAAATTATTATTTTTGAGCTTTAAGAAACTGATATTTATATTACATTGCCATTTATACATCCTATCCTTAACTCTGTATCAAGTAAGCAGGCTTAACCAGCTGAATGATTGCATCAAGCCTAAATAATTAACCATATCAGAAAACAGGCAATTAATAATGACCAGATTGTTAGATACTTCCTTCTAGCGGTACAGTCATTTAAAAAAGAAAACATTCCAAATGTTTTTTTCATTTAAAATGTATTTTACCTGCCAAAAAATACAAATGTGGTTTTCTTAACCTTGAACGCTGAGATATGCATGTGCAATAGAGAAGCATTCCTCTTTTGCCAGCTAATTAGCTTTTGGCATAAGTATAATTGTTCTTCAACTACCTGACTCCTTCTAGTATCCTTTGTGCTGATGGTATTCTGCATTTATAAAATAACTTTGCAAAATTTCAAAAAGAAAACTTCTGAAAAGTTCTTAGGAGAGAAGGAAAAAATGATGAAGGACAGAATAACAGTCCTCCTATTTGGGGATTAGGAGGAGGGAGGTGAAAGGGATGCCAGAGACTCAGAGAATAATTTGGCGAATATGGTGTTTCAGGCAAGGGAGAGAAGAGTTTTAAGAAGAAAGTGATTGATGACTTTTATCAGTGTTTGTCTTTTTTTCCTTTAGATTGGGTAGTATGAAGAGATTCTCAGATTGGAAGTCATGGTTAACTTTCAGGAGTGTAATTTAACTGAGTGGCAGGGCAGAAGCCAATTCCCAACGGATCAAGGAATGAAGAGGGATAGAGGACTAGGAACAGTACCAGTAGAATCTATTTTAGCTTATTTGGCGACTAAGAGGAGGGGAGAAGTTGGGAAACTAGTTTAGAGGCATCAGAGTTGAGGAAAGATTTTAATAGGATGAGAGGACTTAATCTGATTTTAGAATGAGATGAAGGATACAGGGAGAGGATTAAAGAAGTAGGGAGTAGGGCCAAAGATGACAATCAGGGAAACAAGGCCCTAGTCAAAGAAAGAGGGGATGTGGTTGAAGGTGAAAGTGCAGTCCTTAGCTTGGGGAAAACGAATCTAAAGTATTATAGCACGCTCATGCTTGCATGTAACAAAACGCAAGTGCTGCATTTTCAGAACCCATCCCTGACTGCTGCAATAGCAATATACAGCATTCTGTAGGGACACTTTATGTGGCTCAGCTGGTAAAAAATCTGCCTGCAATGCTGGAGACCTGGGTTTGATCCCTGGGTTGGAAAGATCCCCTGGAGAAGGAAAAGGCTACCCATTCCAGTATTCTGGCCTGGAGAATTCCATGGACTGTATAGTCCATGGGGTCGCAAACAGTTGGACACGACTGAGCGACTTTTACTCACTCACTCACTGATATGGTCACCCAGCTTAGTCAGGGCCACTAGGTTGAAGGTCAGCAATTCTTTTAGTAGGCAGTGCTTCGTTTAGGCGGAGAAGGCAATGGCACCCCACTCCAGTACTCTTGCCTGGAAAACCCCATGGACGGAGGAGCCTGGTAGGCCGCAGTCCATGGGGTCGCTAAGAGTCAGACACGACTGAGCGACTTCACTTTCACTTTTCACTTACATGCATTGGAGAAGGAAATGGCAACCCACTCCAGTGTTCTTGCCTGGAGAATCCCAGGGACGGGGGAGCCTGGTGGGCTGCCGTCTATGGGGTCGCCCAGAGTCGGACATGACTGAAGCGACTTCACTTTCACTTTTCACTTACATGCATTGGAGAAGGAAATGGCAACCCACTCCAGTGTTCTTGCCTGGAGAATCCCAGGGACGGGGGAGCCTGGTAGGCTGCCGTCTATGGGGTCGCCCAGAGTTGGACATGACTGAAGCGACTTAGCAGCAGCAGCAGCAGCAGCAGCAGCAGCTTCATTTAGGAGGCTGGTTAGCTGTAGTTGCTTACAAAGTATTCAGAAACTTCTCAGTAACTGTATTCTGACCTGCTCTAAAAATGATTAATTAAGACTGAAACTAATTAGTCAAAGGCTTCACCAAACTTTTAAAAAACAGTTGTTGGAAAACACACATAACATAAAATTTCCCATTTTAACCATTTTTAAGTGTATAGTTCAATGATGTACGTAGTATTTATTGAAAAAATCTGCATATACATGGAGCTGTGCCATTCAGCTCATGTTTAAATGTCAGCTGTACCTTTACATTGTTGTACAGCCTTCACCACCACCTGTTTCCAGAACTGTAAAGTTTTTTTCATTTTCTTAATTATGAGAAAATATGTACAACATAAATTCTACCATTTAGCCATTTTAAAGTGGCACTGAATACATTCACATTGTTCTGCAGCATCACTGCTATTTATCCTAGCTCTTTTTCAACATCTCACATTGAAACTTTGCATTTATTAAGCAATAATTCTTTATTAATCCCTCATCCCATCTCTAATCACCATTCTTCTTGTTTCTCTAAATTTGACTATTGTAAGCACTTCAAAAATCACTGCAGATGGTGACTACAGCCATGAAATTAAAAGACACTTGCTCCTTGGAAGAAAAGTTATGACCAACCTAGACAGAATATTAAAAAGCAGAGGCATTACTTTGCCAACAAAGGTCCGTCTAGTCAAAGCTATGGTTTTTCCAGTAGTCATGTATGGATGTAAGAGTTGGACTATAAAGGAAGCTGAGCGCTGAAGAATTGATGCTTTTGAACTGTGGTGTTGGAGAAGACTCTTGAGAGTCCCTTGGACTGCAAGGAGATCCAACCAGTCCATCCTAAAGGAGATCAGCCCTGAGTGTTCATTGGAAGGACTGATGCTGAAGCTGAAACTCCAGTAGTTTGGCCACCTGATGTGGAAGGCTGACTCATTTGAAAAGACCCTGATGCTGGGAAAGATTGAAGGCGGGAGGAGAAGGGGATGACACAGGATGAGATGGTTGGTTTGCATCACCGACTCAATGGGCGTGTGTTTGAGTGGACTCCAGGAGTTGGTGATGGACAGGGAAGGCTGGCATGCTTCAGTCCATGGGGTCACAAAGAGTTGGGACACGACTGAGTGACTGAACTGAACTAACTAAACTGAAGCACCTCATAGTAAGTGGAATCATGTAATATTGTCCTTTTTTGTCTGACTTCTGTACTTAGCCTGTCTTCAAGGTTCATCCATATTGTTGTTGTTCAGTTGCTAAGTCATGTTTAAGTCTTTGTGACCTCATGAACTGTAGCACATCAGGCTTCCCTGTCCCTCACTATCCCCGGGGAGTTTGTTCAAACTCATATTCATTGAGTCAGTGATGCTATCCAACCATCTCATCCTCTGTCACCACTTCTTCTCTTGCCCTCAATCTTTCCCAGCATCAGTGTCTTTTCCAATGAGTCAGTTCTTCGCATCAGGTGGCCAGACTGTTGACTGGAGCCTCAGCTTCAGCTTCAGTCCTTCCAATGAATATTCAGGATTGATTTCCTTTAGGACTGACTGGCTTGATCTTGTTGTCCATGGGACTGTCAAGAGTCTTCACCAGCACCACAATTCAAATCATCAATTCTTCGGTGCTCAACCTTCTTTATGGTCTAACTCTCCGATATGTACATGACTACTGGAAAAACTATGAACTATGGATGGAAGTTTGTGACATTGTACAGGAGACAGGGATCAAGACCATCCCCATGGAAAAGAAATGCAAAAAAGCAAAATGGCTGTCTGGGGAGGCCTTACAAATAGCTGTAAAAAGAATAGAAGTGAAAAGCAAAGGAGAAAAGGAAAGATATACGCACCTGAATGCAGAGTTCCAAAGAATAGCAAGAAGAGATAAGAAGGCCTTCTTCGGCAATCAATGCAAAGAAATAGAGGAAAACAACAGAATGGGCAAGACTAGACATCTCTTCAAGAAAATTAGAGATACCAAGGGAACATTTCATGCAAAGATGGGCTCGATAAAGGACAGAAATGGTATGGACCTAACAGAAGCAGAAGATATTAAGAAGAGGTGGCCAGAATACACAGAAGAACTGTACAAAAAAGATCTTCACGACCAAGGTAATCACGATGGTGTGATCACTTACCTAGGGCCAGACATCCTTGAATGAGAAGTCAAGTGGGCCTTAGAAAGCATCACTACGAATAAAGCTAGTGGAGGTGATGGAATTCCAGTTGAGCTATTTCAAATCCTGAAAGGTGATGCTGTGAAAGTGCTGCACTCAATATGCCAGCAAATTTGGAAAACTCAGCAGTGGCCACAGGACTGGAAAAGGTCAGTTTTCATTCCAATCCCAAAGAAAGGCAATGCCAAAGAATGCTCAAACTGCTGCACAATTGCACTCATCTCACATGCTAATAAAGTAATGCTCAAAATTCTCCAAGCCAGGCTTCAGCAATACGTGAACCGTGAACTTCCAGATGTTCAAGCTAGTTTTAGAAGAGGCAGAGGAACCAGAGATCAAATGGGCAACATCTGCTGGATCATTGAAAAAGCAAGAGAGTTCCAGAAAAACATCTATTTCTGCTTTATTGACTATGCCAAAGCCTTTGACTGTGTGGATCTCAGTAAACTGTGGAAAATTCTGAAAGAGATGGGAATATCAGACCACCTGACCTGCCTCTTGAGAAACCTGTATGCAGGTCAGGAAGCAACAGTTAGAACTGGACATGGAACAATAGACTGGTTCCAGATAGGAAAAGGAGTATGTCAAGGCTGTATATTGTCACCCTGCTTCTTTAACTTCTATGCAGAGTACATCATGAGAAACACTAGCCTGGAAGAAGCACAAGCTGGAATCAAGATTGCCAGGAGAAATATCAATAACCTCAGATATGCAGATGACACCACCCTTATGGCAGAAAGTGAAGAGGAACTCAAAAGCCTCTTGATGAAAGTGAAAGAGGAGAGGGAAAAAGTTGGCTTAAAGCTCAACATTCAGAAAATGAAGATCATGGCATCTGGTCCCATCACTTCCTGGGAAATAGATGGGGAAACAGTGGAAACAGTGTCAGACTTTATTTTTCTGGGCTCCAAAATCACTGCAGATGGTGATTGCAGTCATGAAATTAAAAGACACTTACTCCTTCGGAAGGAAAGTTATGACCAACCTAGATAGCATATTCAAAAGCAGAGATTTACTTTGCCAACAAAGTTTCATCTAGTGAAGGCTATGGTTTTTCCAGTGGTCATGTACGGATGTGAGAGTTGGACTGTGAAGAAGGCTGAGCGCCAAAGAATTGATGCTTTTGAATTGTGATATTGGAAAAGACTCTTGAGAGTCCCTTGGACTGCAAGGAGGTCCATTTAGTCCATTCTGAAGGAGATCAGCCCTGGGATTTCTTTGGAAAGAATGATGCTAAAGCTGAAACTCCAGTACTTTGGCCACCTCATGCAAAGAGTTGACTCACTGGAAAAGACTTTGATGCTGAGAGGGATTGAGGGCAGGAGGAGAAGGGGACGACAGAGGATGAGGTGGTTGGATGGCATCACCGACTTGATGGACGTGAATTTGAGTGAACTCTGGGAGTTGGTGATGGACAGGGAGGCCTGGCATGCTGCAGTTCATGGGGTTGCAAAGAATCAAACACAACTGAGCAACTGAACTGAACTAAACTGTAAAAACTACAGCTATATGTCTTCCCTGTAGCTCAAATGGTAAAGAATCTGCCTGCCACGCAGAAGACCCGGATTCCATCTCTGCATCTGGAAGATCCTCTGGAGAAGGGAATGGCAATCCACTCCAGTATTCCTGCCTGGAGAATCCCCTGGACAGAGGAGCCTGGCGGGCTACAGTCCATGGGATCGCCAAGAGTCAAACACGACTGAGCGACTTAACACTACACTACACTATTGGAAAAACCAAAGCTTTGACTATATGGACCATTGTTGGCAAAGTGATGTCTCTGCTTTTTAATACGCTGTCTAGGTTTGTCATAGCTTTCCTTCCAAGGAGCAAGTATCTTTTAATTTCATGGCTGCAGTAACTGTCCACCATGATTTTTGAGCCCAAGAAAATAAAATCTGTCACTCTTTCCACTTTCCCCCTCTATTTGCCGTGAAGTGATGGGACCAGATACCATGATCTTACTTTAGTTTTGTTTTTTAATATATATATTTTATCGAAGTATAGTTGACTTAGAAATTTTCAGGTGCACAGCATGGTGATACAGTTATACATGTACACATAAATATTATTTTTCAGATTATTTTCCATTGTAACTTATTACAAGATATTGACTATGATCTTAGTTTTTTGAATGTTGAGTTTTAAGCTAGCTTTTTCACTCTCCTTTCACCCTGATCAAGCAATAGTCTCTATGCTTTCTGCCATAAGGGTGGTGTCATCTGCATATCTGAGGTTGTTGATATTGCTCTCGGCAATCTTGATTCCAGCTTGTGATTCATCCAGTCCAGCATTTTGCATGATGTACTCTGCATATGTGTCAAGAACTCATTCTTTATTAAGCCTGAATAATATCCCGTTGTGTGTATATACAAGATTCTCTTTATTCATCCATTGACACTTGAGTTTGTTTTCACCTTTTGGTTATTATAAATAATGCTACCATGAACCTTGAACAGGGATGTACAAATATCTGAGTTCTTGCTTTTAACTGCTAGATCATATGGTAATTAGTTCAGTGTTTTAATTCTTTGACGAACAACTGTACTGTTTTCTACAACTCACTCAACTCTTTTTTTTTTTTTTTTTTCTGGTTCTAGCATTCTTTTTTTTTTTTTAATTTTTTAAAAAATTTTATTTTATTTTTAAACTTTACAATATTGTATTAGTTTTGCCAAATATCGAAATGAATCTGCCACAGGTATACCTGTGTTCCCCATCCTGAACCCTCCTCCCTCCTCCCTCCCCATACAATCCCTCTGGGTCGTCCCAGTGCACCAGCCCCAAGCATCCAGTATCGTGCATTGAACCTGTACTGGCGACTCGTTTCATACATGATATTATACATGTTTCAATGCCATTCTCCCAATCTCCCCACCCTCTCCCTCTCCCACAGAGTCCATAAGACCGATCTATACATCAGTGTCTCTTTTGCTGTCTCGTACACAGGGTTATTGTTACCATCTTTCTAAATTCCATATATGTGTGTTAGTATACTGTATTGGTGTTTTTCTTTCTGGCTTACTTCACTCTGTATAATAGGTTCCAGTTTCATCCATCTCATTAGAACTGATTCAAATGTATTCTTTTTAATGGCTGAGTAATACTCCATTGTGTATATGTACCACAGCTTTCTTATCCATTCATCTGCTGATGGACATCTAGGTTGCTTCCATGTCCTGGCTATTATAAACAGTGCTGCGATGAACATTGGGGTACATGTGTCTCTTTCCCTTCTGGTTTCCTCAGTGTGTATGCCCAGCAGTGGGATTGCTGGATCATAAGGCAGTTCTATTTCCAGTTTTTTAAGGAATCTCCACACTGTTCTCCATAGTGGCTGTACTAGTTTGCATTCCCACCAACAGTGTAAGAGAGTTCCCTTTTCTCCACACCCTCTCCAGCATTTATTGCTTATAGATTTTTGGATGCGGCCATTCTGACTGGCATGAAATGGTACCTCATAGTGGTTTTGATTTGCATTTCTCTGATAATGAGTGATGTTGAGCATCTTTTCATGTGTTTGTTAGCCATCTGTGTGTCTTCTTTGGAGAAATGTCTATTTAGTTCTTTGGCCCATTTTTTGATTGGGTCATTTATTTTTCTGGAGTTGAGCTGTAGGAGTTGCTTGTATATTTTTGAGATTAGTTGTTTGTCCGTTGCTTCATTTGCTATTATTTTCTCCCATTCTGAAGGCTGCCTTTTCACCTTGCTAATAGTTTCCTTTGTTGTGCAGAAGCTTTTAAGTTTAATTAGGTCCCATTTGTTTATTTTTGCTTTTATTTCCAGTATTCTGGGAGGTGGGTCATAGAGGATCCTGCTGTGATGTATGTCGGAGAGTGTTTTGCCTATGTTCTCCTCTAGGAGTTTTATAGTTTCTGGTCTTACGTTGAGATCTTTAATCCATTTTGAGTTTATTTTTGTGTATGGTGTTAGAAAGTGTTCTAGTTTCATTCTTTTACAAGTGGTTGACCAGTTTTCCCAGCACCACTTGTTAAAGAGATTGTCGTTAATCCATTGTATATTCTTGCCTCCTTTGTCAAAGATAAGGTGTCCATATGTGCGTGGATTTATCTCTGGGCTTTCTATTTTGTTCCGTTGATCAATATTTCTGTCTTTGTGCCAGTACCATACTGTCTTGATAACTGTGGCTTTGTAATAGAGCCTGAAGTCAGGTAGGTTGATTCCTCCAGTTCCATTCTTCTTTCTCAAGATAGCTTTGGCTATTCGAGGTTTTTTGTATTTCCATACAAATTGTGAAATTATTTGTTCTAGCTCTGTGAAGAATACCGTTGGTAGCTTGATAGGGATTGCATTGAATCTATAAATTGCTTTGGGTAGTATACTCATTTTCACTATATTGATTCTTCCAATCCATGAACATGGTGTATTTCTCCATCTATTAGTGTCCTCTTTGATTTCTTTCACCAGTGTTTTATAGTTTTCTATATATAGGTCTTTAGTTTCTTTAGGTAGATATATTCCTAAGTATTTTATTCTTTCCGTTGCAATGGTGAATAGAATTGTTTCCTTAATTTCTCTTTCTGTTTTCTCGTTATTAGTGTATAGGAATGCAAGGGATTTCTGTGTGTTGATTTTATATCCTGCAACTTTACTATAATCATTGTTTAGTTCTAGTAATTTTCTGGTGGAGTCTTTAGGGTTTTCTATGTAGAGGATCATGTTATCTGTAAATAGTGAGAGTTTTACTTCTTCTTTTCCAATTTGGATTCCTTTTATTTCTTTTTCTGCTCTGATTGCTGTGGCCAAAACTTCCAAAACTATGTTGAATAGTAATGGTGAAAGTGGGCACCCTTGTCTTGTTCCTGACTTTAGAGGAAATGCTTTCAATTTTTCACCATTGTCACTCAACTCTTGATAGTAGACATACAAATCAGAGGGCATACAGAATGCTTAATATTTTTATTCAAATGTTTATGGAACTGAGATACGGGAAAAATACATCTCTGTTTAGTGTGCAACACATTTAAATAATTTCAGGAAATTATTAAAGATCTTCAGAAGAAAAGATAATGTTTAAAAAAACTTTATAGTTGTGAAGTTTTTTCTCATATCACATGTAACACTACTGACAGGCTGATGTGTGATATAGAAAGTAGAATGCTTTACTTCCCACTGACCTTGTATTTTTATCCATAAAGCATTTAATGTGTATTTTTCTTCAATTGTTAAACATTTGGCTGTTTTAAAAAGCTTGACCTAAACTCTGCTTTTGATCCAATAAAGCTTACATGCTTCATGCCCCAATTCTTTGACTGATGTCAACATATAATATTTGAAAGTTTATTTTAATAATTTAATTTCATATTAAAATTATCAATGACAGTTTTCTTTTTTGTTGTTAAATGTATATTTGAAATGTAGTCATTATTCCTGAAAGAAACCTTTTGTAACACATGTAATGGAAACTTATTAGACAAATATTAGGCAAGACAAAACAAAAAGACAGTCTTCTAATAGTAAAACAAATTTATGTGAAGCATAGAAATGGAAAATATGAAATATTCTCTTGCTTTTGGAGCTTTTCTTGGTTTTTCTTTTGAGATATTGGTAGAAAGTGCCTCATGGTTTCTTCTAGTAGCTTTTTTATTTGAGGTGAAGTGTTTTCAGACTTGATCTCTTGGCTATTATAATTGATAGTTTGAGAGCTGACTATGATCTCTTCATTTATTGACATATAGTTTAAAGGCTTCAAGTTTGGATTATGAAGTGCTTTTCTCTTTTTCCTTAAAACAGGAATATGAATTAGTGATCTCTGATAGCCGTAAATATGGCCTTATGGTTTTATGTTCTTTGTTATCCGCTTTCCCTGGGTTGAACCAGTTCTTGATTCCCATTTTGTTTTCCATTGTGAAGAGTTTTTTAGATTCATCACAAATTGAACCTCCCATTGAGTTTGTAAATATGTGTGTAAAGATGTTAATATAATATGCAAAATATCACTAAAAACTATATAATTTGTGGGCTTCCCTGGTGGCTCAGATGGTAAGGAATCTGCCTGCAATGAGGGATTCAATCCTTGGGTCAGGAAGATATGCTGGAGGAAGGCATGGCAACTCACTCCAGTATTCTTGCCTGGAGAATTGCCATGGACAGGGTAGCCTGGCTGACTACAGTCCGTGAGGTTCCAAAGAGTTGGACACGACCAAGCACAGCCCAGAAATTATGATCTGAAGGTTTTAACTTACGAAATAATTCTTTGGTTGCTGTATTGTTTGTATTTTTTTTTTTAATGTAGCTCCTTTTTTCCTCTAGATAGTTAAACACGTAAGTACTGTATGTCAAAATTACAGTTATGACTTGGATAGCATGGAACAGTAAATATAGAAAGTATTTTTTTAGTTGCCATTTTTCATGTATAATTTTTGTTTGAATACCTTTTTTTAGAGGAAATGAGTTCCTAATAGGTGAATTACATAATCTCATTCTGAATTTAAAAGAAATAATTTATACAGTGAAAACTTAAAAGTAAGCCTAAAACTCCAAGCTTTTGTATGTTATTTAAAATTTTGGACTACAACATGCTACGTAGTTCCTAGTTTTTGTGGCATGGGTAATAATTTGTATGTGTGTGAGTATGCAGTTGAGGCAGATTCTTTGCAACCCTGTGGACTGTAGCTTGTTAAGCACCTCTGTCCTTGGAATTTTCCAGGCAAGAATGCTGGACTGGGTTGTTGCCATTTGTTGACTACTGGAAAAACCGTAGCTTGACCAGACAGACCTTTGTTGGCAAAGTAATGGCTCTGCTTTTTAATATGCTGTCTAGGATGGTCATAGCTTTTCTTCCAAGGAGCAAGCGTCTTTTAATTTCATGGCTGCAGTCACCATCTGCAGTGATTTTGGAGCCCCCCAAAATAAATTACCTCACTGTTTGCATTGTTTCCCCATCTGTTTGCCATGAAGTGATGGGACCAGATGCCATGATCTTAGTTTTCTGAATGTTGAGTTTTAAGCCAACTTTTTCACTCTCCTCTTTCACTTTCATCAAGAGGCTCTTTAGTTCTTCTTTGCTTTCTGCCATAAGGGTGGTATCATCTGCATATCTGAGGTTATTGATATTTCTCCCAGTAGTCTTGATTCCAGCTTGTGCTTTAGCCCGGCATTTCGCATGGTGGGTATCTGCATATAAGTTAAATAACCAGGGTGATAATATACAGCCTTGACGTACTCCTTTCTCGATTTGAAACCAGTCTGTTGTTCCATGTCCAGTTCTAACTGTTGCTTCTTGACCTGTGATTGGACTGAATGGTAGTCGCTCAGTTGTGTCCAACTCTTTGCGACCCCATGGACTGTGGCCTGCCAGGTTCCTCTGTCCATGGAATTCTCCAGGCAAGAATACTGGAGTGGGTTGCCATTTCCTCTCTAAGTGATGGGAAAGTGTTGGATTAGAACCTAGGCAGTGGACTCCAGATTCTGGCCTCTAAATCCAGATATAATATAGTGTTGTATTCATCCTTGTATGAAGTGGATTGTAAGTATACATTGAACAAAATTGAAAAGGGCATCCCATGACAACTGGAAAAATTTAAGTGGTATAGCTAAATGTTTGGGCAACGCGAAAGTTTCAGTTGAGGGAGAAAGTTTAGAGGCCACACATAAAATATGTAGACGAAACATTAATTCTAGACAGCGTCTTTTTGATACTTGGTGTTTTGGGAGCTAAATACCACTCAAAGTCAATAGCATATGTAGATACATTTTTGAAGAAACATAGCAAAGTGTGGTATCTGCTTCTTAGAGCTCTGAAGCATGTAACAACAATTAAATGGCTTCTCTTTATATAAAATTTAAGCCTGCATCCAAAGTTCTTCCAGACTGTCCCCATTCCCTGCAGTAGTAATAAAATCTTGATAATCAGAATGTGCCAGAATTTGGCATTTCCCCAGAGTTCTGATCACTAACCCTATTAGCACTTAACTTTCTACTTCTTTGAGAAAAGCCAAGTCATCCTAAATAACTCCTTACTTTTAAATTATGTGGTTTGGGCAGTAGAGAAAGTATCCTTCTGATTTACTGAAGCAATTGCCTTGAAACCTTTGGGGGATTAAGGATTTCTTTTTCGCCTTTACTCTTAGCTGAACCGTGAGGACATTGAAACAAAACACAAAACATCTTACTTTTTCTATCTGCTGGAGCCAGTGGAAGAGATGGTGGTGATGTCCTAGTGATTAGCTTGATGACAGGTAGATGAGAGAGTTTGTGTAAAACAAATTTTTGAACCATAGTTTCATTATAATGTCAGATATTTAATACTACAGAAGATGTCTCCTCCAAGGCAGTAAAACATTTATATCCATATGTCACAATACTTAGAGAAGTTTATCATTGAGTCCTTAAGCATTTTGTTTTACATAATACAAAATAAAATTTTATTTGCTGCTGTCTTTGTATCTATACAGATAACCTCATTGCTCATTTCTTTTTCATATAGATGATTCACTGAATTTATGGCATTTTCAGTTGCATGTAGTTATAATTAGCTCTGTCTTTATTTGTTCTTCGTGGAAAGTGGTTTTTTCCCCCTCAACTGGATTTAGACAATATTTCTAGATGCAAAGTCTCCATGTCAGGAATTAGCCCTTCTATTCATACAGGCTGTCTTCTAATTTCTTAGGTAATAAATGTTTCTGAAAGCCAATTGACAGGTTCTCATCCCAGAGAACTTTTTTTCCCCCCAGAGAACTTTATTATATATTCTCTAATTTCATTTGGCTTGTCAATAATATATTTCTAATGTTCTGTTCATATTCTTTATTATTGGCTGTTTCTTTCATATTAAACTTGTTTTGACCAGCTTAGATTAAGTGAGCTTCTAATTGAGGCTAAGGATTTCACATTAAATCTAATGATTTCTGTTCTCTTTGCCTGTTGATGGTTACTTTTTATCATAAGTCAGTAGCTTCTTTTTTCCCCTTTCTATTTATTTTTTATCCAGTACAGTTAAGTGCTAATTTTCATGTATTTGTCAACAGGAAACCCTTGGAAAGGGTTGAAAAACTATTTATAAGTACAGTTATCTTCTAAAGATATAGATGGAAGAGCTTATGGTTGAAGGATGCTCAGAGCTTGAGCCTTCTCTGAACATCTCTCCATTTCATCAGTGAGTTATTTCTTCTCTCATGTGAAAGGCATCTAAATCTTTCCTGCCTCCAGATGCCTTTGAAGAGCGAGGCTGTAAATCGAGCAGTGTAGGAGAAAGGAGGTAAGTGAAGGACAAAGAGGAGCAGATTTGCTTGACTCGTATGTTACAAGGAGTTGGTAATGTGTTACTTTCAGTTGGGCAGCATGTTCTTGATTCCATTATAGGCTCTGTATTCCCTTACTTATTCATTGATTCCCTGACCATCTAGGTAAAGACATGCCATGAAGTGTCTTTTGTTCTAAAATTTCTACTTTCAGTTTTTGGAAGATTGCTGCTTATTAGTAAAACAGAAGTATTTTAGATGAATGTTTCCCCTACCTTCTTATTCTTTGAAAAGATGTAACAACAGATGTTGGGATATACAGAGGACAAATCTTCCTGTATTTGAACCAACCCAATAACACATATCTTAAACTTAGCTAAGGGTATTTTGGGGGTTTGACATTTGGTGTTAAAGGAGTCTTTCCTGGGTCACAGAGCTTTCAGGTATTTTATGGTTGGATTGCTGTAACACACGTTTCCTGGTTCTAGCAGGAAGAGTTACTTCTAACTCTTCTGGGAAAACAATTCAGAATTAGAAAGTTGGGCCAATACATTGGTTATGCTTTTATGAGATATTAGAGAATGTAAGCAAAAATTAAAAGTTCTTAAATGCAAAGAATAGAATTTAAGCATTCTTAGGTAATGCATTGCTTAAGAGATAAATAGCTATTAATGAACTGAGGCTAAAATGTTTATAATTAATTTTTTGTTACTCAGCTCTTTGATTTAGAATAAGATGTAAAATACTGTATACCAACAAGATAATCAAATATCCAAGCCTTTTGATTTTGTCTGTTTATATGAATCATAAGAAAAGATTAATTTGGCACGTGTAATCAAGTAGCAGAAGCAGTTTGAAAGCTGGATACAATTGAAATATAATTGGAATTAAATAGAAAACATTTATTTCATATTTCTAAATGAGGTTTTAATTAAAGTAAAATTGATTCATCTTTTCTTTTTGACATTTCTCTGAGAAGGAAATTTGAAACATACTTCAGTTGATGGTTGGCTTTCTCTGACTTTGATTAATCACTTTCAAAGTAAGCACTAGACCAGTACAGTAATTTTATAATTATACACAAGTGAGATTATTTGAAACTTTAACATAACTGTAAAGGAAGTTTTACATTGATCAACTTCATATAATACTGTGTATTTTTCTTTTATGATTCAAATACTTACAAGTGCTAATCTGAAAAAAAAGGATTCTGTTATTTTTGCAAATGTAATTTAACGGGGGAAATTTTAAAACAAAATTTCAAAGACATTTATCTATTAATACTGGAAACTGTAAGTTTTTCAGAAAACTGGCTGATGAAACTTTCAGTGTGGTTAAATATTGGAAAGAATCCAATGAATGGAGCTGACTGTAAGTTATGATTCCACACTAATGAACCAACTTGTGTTTCCCCATTGCACTGCTAAAAATAAAACTTTGAACTGTCTGAAAGATTTGAAATGACAACAGAATTTGATTATTTATGATCAGAATAAAAGAACTCTCATTTGTGCATGGGTTTAAAATTTTTTGAAGTGTCAAAACTGATACAAAGAGAAATTATTATCTAATAATAATGTAAAATGTGCATCTCATCCTACATATGTGTCTAGAATCATCCTTGGAAGCAAAATACTTAACTCTTGCTGAGAAACTCTTATAGAGCCTTATTGAGACCATCTCCTAAATGCAATATCACTTTTTAAAAGTTTCTTATAAGCTCATTTCTTAGAAGAAAATTTTTTCATCACTCATACCATATGAAATAAGTAAGAAAATGTTTAATACCATAGTAAATTTTTTAAAACATGAATTAACTTTTATACTGAGGTACTTGCTTCATCTCTTTTAAGAGTAAAGAAAAAAGTAAAGTGCTGTTTAATGGTAGAATAAGGATATTGTTTTCAGTACTAAAATAAAACAAAGGTTATCGGAATTTTTTGTAAAGAAAATGCATTTGACTTTTAATAGTGAAGTGTATACCACAATTAAGTTTAAGAGGAAAAGTTAAGCTTTTCATAATGCTAATAATTACATAATACTTCCCTTATATGTTACGAATTTAAACTTCTTTGTGTTTCATTTTTAATTTTTAAAACTGTAGATTCAAGTCAAGGTAAAGTCTTTCAGAAAAGACTATCAAACTTTATACTTGCTTTGTTTCCTTATTTTTACTTGCCTTTTATTATATATTCATTCCATTTTTTAAATGATGCTGCATATTTAATGAAAGAAAGTTTTTTAAAAGGAAGTGTTGCCAATCAGTCTAAATTTGTTACAGTTAAAATTTGATGGTCTACAGACAATTTATAATCCTTTTCTTGTTATAAAATATTGTCAAATTTATAGTAGTATCAGTTAGAAAGTTTATGGAAACATTGTTTAAGGTGGTTTAAAATAGAACTAAATCTTTAATTTGAATTTGATGGCACCTGTTTTCATTTTGTTCCCCCGGCAACACCACTGGTACCAAAATTGCCCATAGACCACCCTGGTTTTTGAGAAGAATGAAATCATTCTGAGTTTTTTTTATTTCATCCTTTTACTGACTAAATATTTAAACAGAGTTATAAAACATCTGTCAGAGTTTGTGAACTCACTTTGGAGTAAGAGAGTTTAGGACACAAAATTGGAAGTTTTGCATTAAAAAATCTCTGGGTAATTTTAGTTTGTCTTTCTTAGTTATGAAAATTTTTATTAGAATTAGAAATTAGAGAAGTAGTTGACAGCAATAATAAAAAAAAGGACTTATAATGTCATCTTGGAAAGCTATGCTTCCTTTCATTTGTTTGCTAACAGTTGAGATTTTTTAAAAAAGCAGCACGGTCTATTTTTCTTGAACGTTCTGAGGAGTCAAGGTATGTGAACTAAGGCTTATAGTATTGAGGCTCCTGTGGGAGAGAGGTGAAGCCAGCAAAAATGTTACCTTGTCTATTAGGATCTCTATTGTATTTTTTTGCAGTATTGTTTTTTTATTTTTTTATTGAAGGATAATTGCTTTACAGAATTTTGTTGTTTTCTGTCAAACCTCCACCTGAATCAGCCATAGGTATACATATGTCCCGTCCCTTTTGAACCTCCCTCCCGTCTCCTGCCCCATCCCACCCCTCTAGGTAGATACAGAGCCCCTGGTTGAGTTTCCTGAGCCATATATCTGCTGTATTGTTGATTCATTTGTTCGGGACATCATGAAATGTCATTATTCTTTTGTAGTGGTGGGTAATTGAGACTTACATGCAGTAAAACAAGTGGCTGAAAATAATTAATTTTTCATGTCTGGAGAATTGAGTGTCTTAAAATATGCAAGGTAAGTCGGCCATGTTAGATTAACATGGATGTTTCTGGCAATTTCCTTGATCAAGTGGGATTTATTCCTGTGTCTTCCAAAGAAAAATTCATGTGGTAAAGTATTGGTTTACTTTGAAAAGAACTTGGTATATAGACTAGAGAATCTTTGATTTATTTGAATTTGGCTTTTTTATTTTTTTTTGGCATAAGTTATGTCTTGCCATGAAAGTATTTGTAGGAGTCTGAGTCCCTAAACCTGACTTGATTGGGTAGAGCTTTATAGAGAACCAGTAAAGACCCTAAATATTTGACATCTCTTAAAAGTGTTATTATGCTGCTCTTTTTTTTATTATAAGACTACTTTTTCTTATGGTATATAAATAATTTTTAAATTTTTCTTAACAAGGAGCACGTGGCTGAATAAACACCCCTCTCCCCCGAGTTTTCTATTATACTACTTTTTGTATATATTACTAGGTTAATATAGGAAATGTCCTTGGATGAATCAGAATTTCTTGGTATTATTTTTTGACAATTGCCAAAACCATTGTGTCAGGGTAAGAAGATCATTCCGGTTTAAATAGAATGTTATTTGAGTGAAGGATAAGTTTTCTTCAATTTTAAACTAGTTATTAGAATATATTTACTTTACATTGTTCATTCATTTAGAAGAGACTGGAAGAATGTGTATTAATTTTCCCTGTAAATCTTGATGGCTTATTTAACCAACTACTTCAGTGAAATGTAAGTCCCTGGTGGCGTTTAAAAAGTTCAGCTGCTTCATTGAGTAATAATGTGGTGAAATGGAAAGAAATGACTTTGAAGTCAGATCTTTAGGTTTCCAGTCTCTCTAAACCATGGACTACCTCTGTGACGTAAAAATCTTTAACCTCAGTTTTATCATCTGTTGAAAAGCAGATGGAATCTTTCTTAAAGTTGTTGTGTAAGTTAAATGAGAAACTAGAAAAAGTCACCTTGCAGTGTCTGCCTCAATAACAGAAAGTTAAGGTTAGTGCACACTGATCCCTGCACTGTTCATTCTTTCCATGAATTTGCTTTTCCATGCTGAGTGCCCCAGCAAGAAAGTAAGAGTCCATGTAATTACAAGACCGTTGTGTCCTAGAGGGATTTAAGGCAGGGCCGAGGATTCTTGTGTCTAGGATTGTTTTTAATTAAACTATTTACTTCAGCAAACACTTCTGAGGGAAATCCCCAAAGCCAGAGGTTATTTTCTCTCACCTCTTAATCATTTATGCTTTCACTGAATTTGTTACTCCTTTTCATCTCTGTTCAATCAGTATGGAAAGCATCCTTATGCATAGTAATATAAGATATCCTTGAAGGGAGCACTTTATGAGGTGTCCGTGTATGCACCCAAACCAAATAAAGTTGGGCTAAAAGAAGCCCCCAGTGGCTCAGATGGTACAGTCTTCCTGCAACTTGGGAGACCTGGGTTCAATCCCTGGGTCGGGAAGATCCCCTGGAGGAGGGCATGGCAACCCACTCCAGTACCCTTGCCTGGAAAATCCCATGGATGGAGGAGCCTAGTAGGCTACAGTCCATAGGGTGGCAAAGAGTCGGACATGAGAGCGACTTCACTTTCCCTTTTCCCTTTTCACTTACTGCTATTCCTGCTACTAGTGCCACCACTGTCACCACCAGCACTGAGACATTTACTGAGTTTTTACTAGGTACTTGGGACTGTTCTGTGTGGAGTATATGAATTTTGGTTCTTTCAGTAGTCTTATGAGAGGGAGATACAGTCGTTAACTCTGTTTTACACATCGGGAAAAGCTGAATCTAGAGAAGCTGGTATTACAGATGGTGGAACCTTTCTCTTACCTAGACAGTTGAGTGTCACTAAGCTTTACTTTTCCAATTAAAAAAATGTAGATTTTTACTTCTTAATTAATAACATTAAAATATCCCTCTAATATTGGTAATTTTAACCATAAGATAAAGCAACTTACGAACTAAAGGTCTGTATATAAATCACAGGTCATGTTGTTTAATTTACTGTGAGGTTACTTGGGGATTTGGGATCACTGAAACAAACTTATTTTTTGATTGTAAAACCTTTGAGGAGAGCCTTCACATTTTCACTGGGTTCCCTTTTCTTATAATGGAAGAAGATGTTTTGAAAGAATGAGCTATCAAAATTAAGAACCCCATTATATTGTTTATTTGCTTATTTTTATTGACTACAGAATTATCAAAAATTAATGTTGGTATTTCCATTTTTTTGCTATATTATGAGTTCAGATACTAAGTTTGGTTATAGAAAGCAAAAATTGAGTGGCTTGTCTGTTAATGTACAACCTTCATTCTTTGCTTCATTCAGCCTTCATTCATGATTCATTCTTTCATGCATTTTTTTCCAAACATTTATTTACCACCTACTCCATGCTAGCCCAATGTGTATATATGTAGGGATAAAAAAATAGGAATAAAAGAACAATCCTCTTACTTAAATAGCTGACAGTCTACGATAAATACATTGGGAAGCAAGTGTTTATAGCACATTTTGATAAATACTGTGGTAATTTATGTCTCAGTTCAGTTCAGTCTTTCAGTCGTGTCTGACTCTTTGCGACCCCATGGACTACAGTGCTCCAGGCTTCCCTGTCCATCACCAACTCCCGGAGTTTACTCAAACTCATGTCCATTGAGTCGGTGATGCCATCCAACCATCTCATCCTCTGTCGTCCCCTCTCCTCCTGCCCTCAGTCTTTCCCAGCATCAGGGTCTTTTCCAATGAGTTAGTTCTTCACATCAGGTGGCCAGAGTATTGGAATTTCAGCTTCAGCATCAGTCCTTCCAATGGATATTCAGGACTGATTTCCTTTAGGATGGACTGGTTGGATCTCCCTGCAGTCCAAGGGACTCTCAAGAGTCTTCTCCAACAAAAGCATCAATTCTTCAGCGCTCAGCTTTCTTCACAGTCCGACTTTCACATCCATACATGACTACTGGAATAGCCTTGACTAGACGGACCTTTGTTGGCAAAGAAATGTCTCTGTTTTTTAATATGCTGTCTAGGTTCGTCATAACTTTTCTTCCAAGGAGCAAGTGTCTTTTAATTTCATGGCTGCAGTCACCATCTGCAGTGATTTTGGAGCCCCCCAAAATAAAGTCTGCCACTGTTTCCACTGTTTCTCCATCTATTTGCCATGAAGTAATGGGACTGGATGACATGATCTTTGTTTTCCGAATGTTGAGCTTTAAGCCAACTTTTTCACTCTGCTCTTTCACTTTCATCAAGAGGCTCTTTAGTTCTCCTTCCCTTTCTGCCATAAGGGTGGTGTCATCTGCATATCTGAGGCTATTGATATTTCTCCCAGCAATCTTGATTCCAGCTTGTGCTTCATCCAGCCCAGCATTTCTCATGATGTACTCTGCATAGAAATTAAATAAGCAGGGTGACAATATACAGCCTTGATGTACTCCTTTTCCTATTTGGAACCAGGAAAAGGTAATTTATGTCTAGATAATGATAAAACTCAGCCTTTTGGGTAGTTAGGGTAACTGTAGGTATAGTGTGTTGAATCCTCAAGAAACTTAAATCCTTTGCAGGAATACAGATGAGGTTGTAGTACAAGGTAAGATTTTTCCAACCAGAAAAAGTGGCATGTGTAAAGAGAGACCTAGAACTACATTCTCTAGGATCCTAAATCGTTTTCAAGGGCTGTAGAACGGGCAGTGTGGTTATAGATCATTTATGTATGTGGTGGTGTTGACGGAGGAGGGAAGAGTAGTTGTTATGTCACGAAGTCTTGAATTTTGCCCTGGGAGTTTTCATTTCTTTCCTCTGAAGATTATGGAGCGCTGTAGGAAAAATTAAAGCAGGGTGATGAAATCTCATTCTTCTTTTGGTTACATCACTAATGGCAGCAGTGTAGGAGATGGATTAGGATGGAGCAGGACTAAAATTAGGAAGACCCTTCAGGAAACTTCCAGTAATCTTAGTGAGAAATGGTGAAAGCGTGGGTTAAGCTCTGGTGATAGAAAGGAACAGAATTAAGAGATACAAAGGAGGTCAAGTGAACCAGGTGAGGCCAGTGTTTTAGAACCACACTGAACCAAACTGTCAAGTTGTGAATTTAAGTATATGTCTATGACATGTATGTAATTCATCCACACAGGTTTGTTTTGAAGCATTTTCCTCTTTCCAAAGATACCTCTATTCTATTTTCTATATTTCTTCACTGCCTCTATTCCAGAAATAGAAAACACAATTTTGGAAACAGGCCCACTGTTTTTTTCTTTCCTTTGGTCATAAATTAATGGTAGTAGTGCCAATAGAGCTGCAGACAAAAATTAAATTTATACTGTTGCTTAGATTAACCTGTGTCATTGAGATGGTTAGATAGCATCGCCAACTCAATGGACATGCATTTGAGCAAACTCCAGGAGACAGTGGCAGGACAGAGGAGCTGTGTCCTGCGGTGCATGGGGTCGCTGTCTCTACTGGTGCTCTTTATTTCCTTGTGTGGATTCAGGTTACTGTCCAGTGTTCTTTATTTCAGCCTGGAGTTCTCCCTTTAACATTTCTTACAGGTCTGCTGACCGTGAGTTTTCTCCGTTTGCATCCATCTGAGAGTGTCATAATTTCTTCTTCATTTTTGAGAAGGGAGGGATGTCCCAGGTAGTGGTGATTTTTTTTCCAGTGGTAATGAGGAAGAGAAGAGAGGAGGGAAGGAGAAACCTAGTGTGGTGTCTTGGCCGACCATTCCTGGACGACTGGTTTTATGTTGCGGACCTATTACATTGGTCAAGGACTTCAAGGCAAAAGATCTTCCTTTGGAACCCTAGAATTCTGGCGGGAGGAGGGGTGGATGAATATGGCTAAGGGACTAGTCCTAAGAAATCAATTTGGGGCTACTTGTCAGAACTGATATGGAGAAAGCTATTATATTACATGCTTTGGACATCAAATATCAAAACCTATGGCTTTTTTTAAAGTCGCAACATGCAACAAATGTGTTTTACCTGTAAGATTTTTTTGCCTGTGAGAAACAATAACTTTGAAAATCTTTAGTTCTTCACTTGTCATTGGTAACAAACACATAAAGTAAAATTTACCATCTTAAACAGTTCAGTAGTGTTAAATGTATTCATTTCATTGTGCAACAGCTCTCCAGAACTTTTATCTTGTAAACTGGAAACTCTGTACCTGTTTAAACAGCTTTCATATCCCTTCAACCCCAGTGACTAGTAACACATATTCTGCTTTCTGTTTCTGTGATTTTGACTACTTTGGGGATACCTGATACAAGGAACCATCAAGTATTTGTCTTTTTGTAACTGGCTTATTTTGCTTAGCCTGCTGTTCTCAAGATTCATGTATATTGTAGCATATACCAACATTCCCTTTCTTTTTATGGCTGAGTAATATTCCATTATAATATATATCACATTATATTTATCCATCCATCCTCTTCTCATTTTTTTTTCCATTTTTCTTTTTTTATCAATTTAAAAATTTTAAGTATGGATTATCTTTCTTGTTCACTTACTGAGTTTCTTTATCTCAAGATTTTAACTTACTAAAGGATATTAACCACTTGTCTGACATATTCTTTGCAAGTCATATTAACGGTTATTTTTCCCACCTGTTTTTCTGCTAAATTGCTACTTTATGTATTGCCATATCATTTATACAGTTAGAGAGCTTTGAATTATTGCTTTCCTTAGATATTTAATTGATTGAAAGTTTTAAAAACCTGTTAAAGCAATTAAATAATTACCAGTAATGAGACCAACAATTCTTTTCCAATGGCATCCAAACTCTGCACTGCACATGTTTAAATTATAGCACCTAACACTGCCTCTAGGCTTGTGACATTATAACTTTTCAACTGAGCAATGCTTAATTTGTTATGAAAGTGAAAGAAAAGTTAACTAATTCCATCAAAATTGTACTGCTGACATCTGTTCCTGATAAAATTTTAGTAATATGATAAGAATTAAAAGCATTGTGTTTTTGATTCCCACAATAGTAAACTGTCAATGACTTGTCTTTCCTTTGTGAATCATGGATATATGTGAGGTGTTATTAAGTCCAAATGGAAAAGAAATGCCATGCTGAGGGACACTGACTCAATTGAGTTTATTTCTGAAACTAATCTTCTTAGAGTACCTGTTCAACTTGTTAAATAGGTTATATTTTGCTCCTTGAATTTTGCAGAGTAATTAAAAATTATATGAAAGAATTTAAAAAATATATTTTGAGGATAATTTTTTCTGAAGCCATGTAATATTTTAACATACACAAGTCATTGTTTTAAATCTGTTTTTCACTCTGTAGCATATGATGAATTGTTTAGATTTTCCTTAGATTACTAGTCGAAGAAGAGATAAGGCCTTTGATGTCAAAATTTGTTTGGAGGTAATGAAGGTGTATATGAGTGCTCTTGAAACCAAACTCTGGTGGTAGGAAAGAAGAAAGCAGTTCTTCAAAAGAAGATGCCTGATTAAGGTAATGGAAAAAAAGGGAAGAATCAGAAAGAAAGAGTCAAATAAAGAGGGAGGAAAAGAGAGTGACTAGTTAACAGAGGGTGAAGTTGGTGTTGGGGCCTTCTGGGGACTTAGGGTTTTTAACTTCATACATAGGTGAGGTGGTTGCCTTTGATCTCTCAGAACTAGGAATGGAGTTGTTTGATCAGGTATTTTAGTGTTGCTTTAAACTGCTCTTGTTGCTGAGCAACTCTGTCACTGGTGCGTCCACTAGGGTTATCACCAAAAAAAAAAAATCCCTGCAGATGCTAATCTCAGGAACACATGCTTTTCACATAACTCTCCAGGCTAGTCTCCATGACTTGTATCAAGCATATTTGGTTCAGTAGCCCATTTTCTTTCCATTGTACAATCCAGCCTTGGTAGGCAAGCACTGTACTTGAGTTACTGTGTCTCCTACAACTTGGCTAAACCCATTTATTACCTGTAGTAAATTGATGTTCTGGGATATGTAGTAGTCTGTGGTCATGCCTTCTGTTCAAATTCAAATTTTTATTTCTTCCCCTGTTTTCCTATTGTGACTTTAGGTAAGATACCAGTTCTCTTCAACTTCACCTTCCTTGAGTACAGAATGCACATGATAGACTATTTGAGTCACAGGCTTGGAAGGATTGTATGGGGAGTTCTGTGGGAGGGACCCAGTAAGATCCAACATCACTCCAACATCATTCTCCTTTCCCTGCCTTACCTTTCTTTCTTAGCTCTTGACAACTACTTTATGTTTTGTTCATTTATTCATTTATGTGCTTATTATCTCCCCCCGTTTCAGCATACACTCTTTAAAGGCAAAGATTATTTTCTTCATGATTTATCTCTAGTACCTAGAAGAGAGTGTATTGCATAGTGTAAATTTTTGATAAATGGATGAATGAGTAAATGACTCAGTACTAAAAGGAAGGATGGGCTTTGTTGTTTTCCCAACTGGTACTGTCTCCCAAAATTAAATGCAGCGTATGACATTTCATTGACAAAAAATTCAGAGAATTAACCCTTGGGATTTTCCCCAGAAGGTAAACTGGAAAATTTTCTCCTTTTTCTTAAATTCCCCTACACTTGCCAGAAGCACCTGGAATATATTAGAAATTCCATATAATTTCAGCAATATTTTAACCTCCATCAACAACAACATCCTCCCCCCTTACCTTTATCATTGTCCAAATGTTATCATTTAGTATTGAGTTTTTTTTTTTTTTTTAATTCCAGTTTTCGTTGAAGAAATTTATGACATTCTTGTGTCCTAAAGTTCAGATTCCTATTTCAAGATTCTTCACTCTGGGTGAAGAAGAAAGACTCTTCTCATTCTTAGTGTTAACTCCTTCCCTTCATCTTACCCTTTCAAGATAAGAATTCCTGTTTCCGTGTTCTCTTTCTTTTCCGCATTCACTTAATATGCAGGTTTCAATCTGTACTTGACCTAATTCCCACAAAACACTCAGTTTTCTTTTTCTATTATATTAATATTTACTGTATCAACTGAATACAATTATGTGCCCATTCAGGGCTAGTCTTACACCAAAAACAGAACAACAGGCTGTTATGTGATTTAATTGACACAGAAGATCCCAGCCCTCGCATGCACAAACACACACACTTGGCTAGAGACTGAAAGCAAAATAATATTTGTGTTAAGTTCCTACTGCTTCCTGAGGTTCTTATCACCCTCTCTTCCTTCGTCCGTCCCTCTCTTTTTTCTGTTTTGTTTTATGAGAATTCCCACCAGCTAACTTAATTCCTCTTTTACACCCCAAATCCAATCTGTCAGGAAATTCCGTTGGGTCTGTTTTCAGAATGCAGCCAAAATCTGACCGGGTCTCATCACCTGAAGCGCTCCCAGCCTGTGGAGACTATGTCACCTTTCACCTGGATTATTACAATGGCCTCCGAGCTGGTCTCTTTGCCTCTACCTGTGATTTTATAGCTTTCTTAATATTAAATTGTACCCCCTTATGAAATTCATTCCTAAGTTACTTTCTGGTTTTTAAAAGTATTTGAATTATTTTTTCAATTTTTCTTTAATAAATAATCAGCATCAAGAAAGGCTACTGACTCCTATGTATTTTATCCTATGTATATTCATTTATTAATTTCATTTATTAATCCTAGTAATCTTTTACTAGTATGTTTCAGGTTTTCCAGGCATACAGTCAGTCATACCATGAAATAAAACACACTTTTCCTCTTATTTTCTAAGGTTATACTGATTATTCCATCATTTTATCTTATAGAACATGCTAGACCATATAAAACAAAATGATGAATGATAATAGAGGCACACCTCTTTTTAGAAATAGATTCAGCATTTCACTGAGTTTAAAATGTTTGCATTTTTGTTGTTTTGTATATTTTGCTACATTTATGTACCTAAATGGAAAAGCTGTTGAGTTTTGGCAAATATTTTTTCAGCATCTGAGTTTCTTCCTGTAGTTTCATGAGCTACATTGTAGTTACATTATTCTTTTTTGTTGTTCAGGGTTAATTCTTTTTGGTTAAAGGTTGTTAGAATGTCCTTCGCATTTCAAGAATTCATGTTTAGCATGCTTTCATTCATTCTGTTACGAGTCATTTGGATTTGGTCATATATATTGAAAGATTCCATTGCTTTTAAATGTTTCCTCTTCTCTTCATAGTCTTCTTTTGAGGTCTCCATTCTGATTCACTTGCTGTTTGATAGAATCTGTTCAAATATTTTCCTCAAATGGGGTAAATTAGAGATATGCCCTGACCAAGAGAGAATAAACAGAATTAACTCTGTGTAACTTTTCAAATTGACCTGTACCTCCTTCTCTCTCTCTGTTTGCCATTAGGAAGGAGTTGATGTTGTAGAATTGAGATTTCAGAAATAGGTGGGGGAAAGGAGATGGGGCTAGTGGCATGGTCAGATTTTACACAGTGTGGTGGAATGCTGTTCTTTCATGTAACAGTTGAGGCTTTTCCGAGTTGAGGCCAGGAAAAGGCAAAATCAGGTGGCGGCAGGGACTGCCGCCCTCGATGCTGTCGTCCTGATGTGGGACGTGTCGTTACTCCAAAGGGACTGCGGTTCACCACTGGGGAAGATGTGAAGCCCTTTAGGAACTAGGGATTGATAGACAAGTCACTGGGAGCCAGACTGGTGAGGAAGTGCAGAAAGAAATCACTCTGAGGAAAAAACGTACTGTGGTCTCCGCAAAAAAAACAAACAACTGCAATCACAAGTGCCTGTTGGGTTGTAAAGGGACCCTGCCTCTGAAGTGGAACAGAGTCCTGTAGCCACACTTCTTACCAAAAATTGTTTTTTCTTCAACAGTTGTCACTAGAAGAAGTAAGGAAAGGCAGAGATATCCTAGAGGTAGTTCATCACGGTGATAACATTTGGAGAGCAATAACACTGAAGTGTGTTTAGTAATAACACTCCAAGTTTAGCCTTCTGTCCAGCTGACAGATGTCTTATTTTTCATCTATTGTGCTGTCTGCCTTCAATCTTACATTGATTCCTCCGACTTTAGGGGAGATTTAAACTTTGTTGCTACTGCTGCTAAGTCACTTCAGTTGTGTCTGACTCTGTGCGACCCCATAGACGGCAGCCCACCAGGCTCCCCCGTCCCTGGGATTCTCCAGGCAAGAACATTGGAGTGGGTTGCCATTTCCTTCTCCAGTGCATGAAAGTGAGAAGTGAAAGTGAAGTCGCTCAGTGGTGTCCGACTCTTAGCGACCCCATGGACTGCAGCCCACCAGGCTCCTCCGTCCATGGGATTTTCCAGGCAAGAACATTGGAGTGGGTTGCCATTTCCTTTGTTGGAGAAGTACAATTTTCTTTTTCTTAAAGTTGACACTGACAGATATCGTTAACATAACTATCTTTATGTTATGTTCATTGATGCATTCTGTCAGTATTTACTAAATATAAACCCTTTATTTAAGTACTGGTAATTCAAAGATGAATGAATCAGACACATTCTCTGTCTTGAAGTAGCTCACAGTTTATGAGCATGACATTATGTGGGTACTTGCAAACATTCATTTGAATTTTTCTAATAGGTTCATTTACATTTGTTTAATATATAATTTAGTGTTTAGCAGGAGAGTGCTTCTAATGTACTATGTATGTGTCATTTAGCCGTATAGCAGCTTTACGAATGCACTGATTTAATTATTTCTTGGACCATACATGTTTCTTTAAGCTGAAAGTCTAGGCCTGACATGTTTTTGTTTATTCTAAAAATGTTTGGAACCGAATACCGTCATCTTATTTCCAGAGTCCCTGCACCTTTGAAGGACGTTTTAATGAGCTAGAGAATGGCCACCCTGCTAAGACATCAGTGGTGATTTTTGATTAGAAGTTGATACTTAAATTTCTGCATCTGGTTCTTTTGTTTAAATGAGACTGTTTGGTTCAGCAGAGCAAAACAAAAATTGAAATGTTTTATATAATCTCAGTACCTGTAATTGTCTATAAACAATCAATTCCAGTTTTACCAACTCCCAAATCTTTGGTCACCAAAGATTGTGCTAGTAACTGTTGTAATTGGTCTTTGTGGCTGTGTGTTTAAATATTGGAAATGGGACTTTAATATGAACATGAAGTAAATCTTAACCACAGAGGCACACACAGGTTCCAGTATAATATAGAGCAGGAAAGAGACGCATGTAAACAGACATATTCCTCATCTTAATATGTGGAGCCATGCTTCCATAGAATTGCATTCAGTGTTTATATAGAGAGAGCTGACAATGAAAAACTGCTGTTCCTATGGTTTTACTGTGTATTTTGATCTCTAGGTTATTTACTTTTTCTCAATATGTAGGAATGGTATTAAAGGGTGCTGTTATCAGTTAAATATTTAATTGAATAATAAAAAGTTGTATAATGGGGTAGATGTCACACACCTTCATTCACCTTAGGAGAGAAAGGTTTTTGTTGAGAAAAAATGATTTAAAAATAATAAGTAGTTTTGGATAAGAGATTCTTTGTTAAACACAGCTGCCATGGATAGTTTAAAGCTTAAGTATGTATGATGTGGCATTGTAATTCCTGTTGCATTGGGACACTTATTATTCATAGAAATGTCTTCAATAAAAGACTTCACGTAATGGCTCTGTACAACACAAGGAGTACAATTTTCTCAGAAGCCTTTCTAACGGAAAGTTATAATTTAGAAATATTAAAGCCATTCAATATAATGAATGATGATACCCACTTAATATAAAGAATGTAATAAAGCATCAGTAAAATATTAATTTTAGTTAATTTTCTTTTTCAAAATGTGTTTATTAATAACTTTATAGAAGTGAGAACTAATAGATGGATCTGTCCAAGTTTAGTTTCATTCAAACTTTGATTTTGAAAATCAAAATTGTTGGTTTCTTTTATGTTAAACTTCTGAAAAGCAGTGAAAAGATTGCTGACCAGAGTAAGGAGGTAAATATTTTATAAGATGGTATATATTGTCAATATATACCAAATAATATAAACTGTACTTTTGAAGAAGCCTTAATTGAATTCTTTGGCAATGATAAAGTCTCAGTTCCTCTTTAGGTTCTAAGTAATGAAGTTCATTTATTCAGTCAGTAGATATTTATTGAGTTCCAGACACTGTTCTCTGGGCAGGAGTTATAGCACTAAATAAAACAAAACTTCCTGTCTTAATGGTATTTACATTCCAGTTGGATTAGACAAATAAGAAATGAAACAAGTACAATATGTAGTATTAGACTTGGAAATTGCTAGTGGGGAATATAAAGGTCTGCAAGTACTTTTATATACCATAAATAAGTGTTAGTTGCTCAGTCGTGTCCAACTCTTTGCCACCCCGTGAACTGTAGCCCACCAGGCTCCTCTGTCCATGGGATTCTCCAGGCAAGAATACTGGAGTAGGTTGCTGTGTCCTCCTCCAGGATATCTTCCCAACCCAGGGATCGAACCTAGGTCTCCTGCATTGCAGGCAGATTTTTTATTATCTGAGTCATCTGTACATAGGATTAAAAGTAACTATGGAAGAGGAATTAATATCCTCCAATATTATATTCTCTGTGAGAGTGAGAGGCTGTGAAATATGGGGAAAAGGTCCCTAGTTCCCTGTTCAGACACTGATTTTGTATTCAGATAAATTTGATTTATATTCCAGCCCCACTCTGGACCAGCTTGGGAAAATTATAAAATCTCTCTGACCCTCAATTTTTTTAATCTTTAAAAAGGGTGAATAAAATTATCTACTTTCCTGATGTAAGCCTTAGAAATAATGTATGTAAAGGGTCTACACAGTACCTTTCCTCTTGGAGGCACTTAAATAGTAGGCAGTGTCTTCAGATGAATAAGAGATAAGGATGGTAGGAATTATTGAGGCCTTCAGTTAATCTAGAAATTTTATGGAAGTTAATTGTTTCATTGTCATCCTGAGAGAACCTTTTCCTTAGCTACTAGCAATTGGCAGACAGAGATAATTGAGTTTTCCCATGTTCTGTATTTACTATTGAAGATGCTAATGGGGCATAGATTAACCTCTGAAAGAAGATGATGCGGAATTAGGTGTAAAACTTTGTTGTTGCCCTGGGGATTCCTGGGCTTCCCTTGTGGCTCAGCTGGTAAAGAATCTGCCTGCAATGCGGGAGACCTGGGTTCAGTCCCTGGGTTGGGAAGCTCCCCTAGAGAAGGGAAAGGCTACCCACTCCAGTATTCTGGCCTGGAGAATTCATTCCATGGACTGTATAGTCCATGAACTGTATAGTCCATGGGATTGCAAAGAGTTGGACATCACTAAGCGATTTTCACTCACTCACTCACTCACTGGGGATTCCTATTCTCAGTATATGATTGATATAGGCAGAAAGATTTGTAGTCTTTGTGGTTGTGTACTCAGTAACATCTGCACAGAGGTGTCCTCCTCTCTACTCCCAGAGTTCTTGGTGTATGCATTCACTACCATTTCCATGTGTTTATTTTGCCCATGTATTATAAATTGGGAATTTTTGTGTCTGCCATAATTGGATTAAATATTCTTTAAGGCAGGGTCAGTGTTTTCCCCTCTGTAGTCTTGGTGTGAAGTCAAGGCACGGTAAATCGGTACCACTAGTGTTAGCTCCAGGAGGGCTCGAATCTTAAATTTCTTTCATTCACTAACGTATGTTAAGCATTAGGACAGTACTTCACACATAGGAAGTACACAACAAGTATTTGTTGACTGAATGAGTCTTGTCTACCAAAGATGAGCCTTTAACATTTAAGGATATTAAATCTTCTGGTATTAGATTGGGTCAGGTTTGAAAAAGTCTAGAACTGGTGCTTAAATGAGTAGATAAGCTCTACAGAACTCACACTTCGCTGACACTGTTGCTGTAGAGTACCTCCTGGTTTGGAGAACAGGAACTTAGCCAGTTTGGATCTTCAGCTGAATAAACAGTGAAATGGTCAAAAATGAGTTAGCAGTAAATAAAAATAGAAATAAAAGATCTAATATATTACAAATTCAATAGCCAGTCCGTGATGGACTCATACTTGAGCGTTTCAGGGTAGCAGTCGCTAGTAAGGCAGATCCTCCTGCAGGAAGACAGAGTGCTGGGAAATGTTGTGGATTGTAAGCTACTGAGTCAAAGCAGTGAGTGAAGGAGATCAGGGGATGTATTTGGAATGCCATATAGTATTACCTCTTCAATATTTTAAGATTAATACTTTAATCATACTTTCTGTTTTATGTTTTTTCAGTTAGAAAATAGATTTTATAGTTAAAAACTTTTTTGAGCACATATGTTTTCTTGCTGTGAATAAAACAATTTAAAAGCTTGATAATATTTAATGCTATGTTTATGTAGGAGTTTGTGAGGTATGGTGTATTTATAGAGGGAAACATGAGCAATTGACCAAGAGTAAGTAACTGAAATGTTATATTAAAATATTCCTTTCAAGGAAATACTTAATTTGATACTTTATAATAAATGCAGGGTGTTATTTATTTTAATGTTATTTATTGACAATGAAAATGTTGAGAAATACTTTCATAAGAAAATGGTATTATAGGTTGAGAATGAATCAGTGTTTATAGAAATGAATACTAGAAACCCTTCACTAGTACATCATTAAATATTACATTTTTTACATCACATTTTCCTCTTAGATTATAGAATTATAAAGGAATATCTTCCCTGAAACCTTGCCACAGTTTTTTTTGTTTTGTTTTGGTTTTGGTTATTTTTTGGCTGCTGTTTTGAATAAAAGGAATATGAAACTACATGCTGCTGCTGCTGCGAAGTCGCTTCAGTCGTGTCCGACTCTGTGCGACCCCATAGACGGCAGCCCACCAGGCTCCCCCGTCCCTGGGATTCTCCAGGCAAGAACACTGGAGTGGGTTGCCATTTCCTTCTCCAATGCAGGAAAGTGAAAAGTGAAAGTGAAGTCACTCAGTCATGTCCGACTCTGTGTGACCCCATAGATGGCAGCCCACCAGGCTCCTCTGTCCCTGGGATTTTCCAGGCAAGAGTACTGGAGTGGGGTGCCATCGCCTTCTCTGATGAAACTACATGGGAAAACTTAAAAGAGGAAAGATTGTCAAGAATTTTTGAAGTTTTGAAAGCCTGTAGCTGGGAGCATCTTTTCTCCTCTAAAATGAGAAAACAGTTTGGAAATTGGAAGAAAGATGTATTTTATTTTATTCTTTGCTATGCTGCTGCTGCTGCTGCTGCTAAGTTGCTTTAGTCGTGTCTGACTCTGTGCGACCCCATAGACAGCAGCCCACGAGGCTCCCCCGTCCCTGGGATTCTTCAGGCAAGAACACTGCAGTGGGTTGGCATTTCCTTCTCCAATGCATGAAAATGAAAAGTCAAAGTGAAGTCGCTCAGTTGTGTCTGACTCTTAGCAACCCCATAGACTACAGCCTACCAGGCTCCTCCATCCATGGGATTTTCCAGGCAAGAGTACTGGAGTTGGGTGCCATTGCCTTCTCCGATTCTTTGCTATATAAGGTTAATAAGTCTGTATTTAACATTGAAAAACATTTAAAAGATATAAAAAATATTAATAACCTCAGATCAAAGTTAGAGGAACATAAAGAAGCATTATTATCTATGGTTTTGAAAAGCAAACGAAGAAACCAGAAAAGAACTTTTCTCCAAAATATTAGTAGTCATGCAGCTAATTTAGAGTAGTAAACATTACAAAAATTTATTATGTGAAAGTGTAAAAATTCTGTTAAAACATTCACAATGTAATGTCATTTTTAAAAAAGGAAGAGCAGGACTTCCCTGGTGGTCCAGTGGCTAAGAATCCACCTGCCAACGCAGGGGATGTGGGTTCGATCCCTGGTCTGGGAAGATTGCACATGAATGGAATGAACTAGTGAAGCCCATGAGCCCCATAGCCTGTGCTCCACAGTAAGAGAAGCCACTGCACTGAGAAGCCTGTGCACCGCAGCTAAAGAGTAACTCCCCGCAACTAGAGAAAACCTGAGCGCAGCAGTGAAGACCCAGCACAGCCATAAATAAATAAATATATCAAATTTTTAAAAAAAGGAAGAGCAAATTTTAATTTTGAACTGAAATAGTTATATTTATATTGTGTTTAAAAACCCCATCTATTTTAGGAGAATTAATATCTGTATTGTGATTTTTAGAATATTATTTCTGCAGACTTCTTTGTTGCATTTTTACAGCTATATGAACAGATGTCAATAATCCTTTCCCATAATATATAGTATTATATTTTGGACCATAGGCCCATTTTACCTATTGTTAATTTTTAATTTAATGTTAAAGACATTTATTCTTTTCTAAAAGTATAATTACTAATCTAAGATTTTAGGTAACATTTCATTGTGCATTATTTCCAAGTTTTTAGCGATAGTGCTTATTGATTTAATAAAGATTGGACACGACTGAAGCGACTTAGCAGCAGCAGCAGCAGCAGCAAGGATTCTTTTCCTGTAAATATATATGTGAAATGCACTTAAAAAAATCCTTCTGTGGAGAAGGAAATGGCAACCCACTCCAGTACGCTTGCCTAGAAAATTCCATGGATGGAGGAGCCTGGTGGGCTACAGTCCATGGGGTTGCAAAGAGTTGGACACGATTGAGTGACTTCATTTTCACTTTACTAGAAAGAGCTGAGAAAACACATAAAGCAAAAGACAAAGAAACAAAATCAAAAGTGGAATGTGCAGTTTAACACCAAGTGAAACCATTTGCTCATGGTTGATTGATCCTGATGCTGCTGCTGCTGCTAAGTTGATGCTACTTGTCAGAAAATAAATTCCTGGTTTTCCTGATTACATTGAATGTGAGACATCTCACCGCTGTAGAAGTGCTTTATCTACTTAAAAGTGCTCATGGAATATTAAAATATCAGACCCTAAACACACACACACACACACACACACACACACACAAAATCCTTCTGTACTTCATGTACAACTCTTGGCTATCTGATAAAGCTTAAAATATTTAGTTTGATAATGTGTCTTGCCTAATTTACCTTTCTGGTTTTCTAATCAAAAGTACTTAATCAGGCTGTTCTCACACTCTGAATTCACTGCTGCCTCTCTGTCTTTGCTGGTGGTATTCTTCACCACCCACTTGCCTCTTGATTATCTTAATTCTTTCTTCTTTTAAATAATCATTATAGAGGCCTGCTGCTACTGTGTCATTCCAGCCACTACTCTCAGTGCTGGTAGATAATCAGTTTCCCCAGTTTATTGCATAATCTGCTTCTTTATGAAATCTTTCTCTCAGCTGTTGTAAGTAGATTCTTAAAGCAATCTGTTAAGTTTCTGATTGTTTCTCTCAAAGGTTGAGCATCTTTTATAAATGCCTTCTGTTAAGATAAAAAAAAAAAAGCAACAACCATGTTTTGCTAATTTGTGGATGCAAAGAAGAAAGGAGGGTTGATAAATATTCTTAAATGGCAGAATTAGGATATAGAAATATCTTGCAGAATGAAGCAGTAGATTAAATCCAAGAAGGTAAAATTAAGCCTATATTAGGTTTGAATATTTCCCCACACTCACTTCCAGTAGGAGGATAGATAGGAAGATTGGATCTTGGCAGAGACTTGGATTAAGAGTAGCAGATATAAAAAAGCAGTTAGGAGTTTTGGTTGACAGTGAATTCTATATGCATAAAAAGTTATGTAGGGTTGCTCATAGATATATTGTTTGTATGTGCATATAATACACAGAGTTGACTTAAACATTGTAGACCTGTTTGGTTAAAGTTTATGTTTCAAGGCACTTAAAACTGCATTTTTTTTTTTTTTTTAGAATAGGAAGTGCTTATGTTGAGGAAATTTCTGATAACATGCATACTCTATTGCTATGTGGGAGACCTGGGTTCGATCCCTGGAATGGGAAGACCCCGTGGAGAAGGGAAAGGCTAACCAATCCAGTATTCTGACCTGGAGAATTCCATGGGGTCTCAAAGAGTCGTACACAACTGAGCGACTTTTACTTTCACCTTGTTGTCAAGAGTAGAAAAAAGATGGCAGCTATAGAGATGTGTTCCAGGTTGTAAATTCCTCTTCACTGTAGTTCAGCTCGGATACTTCCTTCCTTATGTTTTCCTAGGTGGGAGAGGATGGGCTTCCTGCTCCTCCTCAGATGTGCTGTGTGTCTGCCACTCCACTCACCCAGACAGAGGGCCGCACCTGTCTCCCCCACCACCCGAGCGCCAGTCACTGACTGAGCGCTTCCCTTGGGATGGGCTTGCTCCCTTGCCTGTTTTTTATAGTTTGGTGAGGACGCTGCTGCTGTGTCTTCGTCCTTAATCACTAGCTAATCTCTGTCGAGGAGCTCAAGGAAACTTGATTATCAGAGGATTTATTAGTGAACTATTTTATGTATATTGGCTTTTTTCCTGTATTATTCTCTGTTGATTACAATGTAGATAGGACCAAAGTTAGACCTGCCTTACTGAATACCAGAGAGAGTAGAAAATATTCTTCAATCTACAGATGTCGACTCCTTTTTGATATGAGACAGTGATAGTCTGTTTTTCCATTTTGTTTTAAGACATCACCGTTATTCACCAAGTGCCTTCTGTCCCCATTCTCTGTGAGTAAGGATGTGATCGACTGCGTCACCTGTGCAGTAGTTGAAAATGGATATAGTACACAGTCTCAGGACCTCCCTGCTTCCTTGTAGATCATTTAGCCGTATGTAAGTGATTTAACAGTCATGCAGTCAGGGTTTTCAGAGTAAATAATTTCCATCCCCATTACTGTATCTTTGTATTCATGAACACTTGCAGGAACATAATATTCTTCAGTTAAATATATACAAGTTTGAAAAAAAATCAGGCTAAAAATAAAAAACAAAATTTTAAATCAGGCTAATTTAAATACTTGGAAACTCGTATTTTTGTAATAATAGTGATTGAATAGCTTTTAATTTAAAACGCCAGCAATTGACTAAGTATAATTGTAGTGAGGGATTAATTAATGTAGTTTTTTTGTAGGAGCACAATCCTGTATATATTTTAGCTTAAAATTATGGCTTTTAAGAGCTTTTTAACCTTTTAATCAAAATATATATTAGTGAGCAGAGTTTAAAAGAAATAGTAAAACAAATTTCTTTCCATAATAGACTGTAAGAAAATGTGGCGTGCCAACTTCTGATAAGGTACTTAGAAAATTATTTCTTCTTTAGTTCTGAATATCTCTTCCTGTTACCCTGTTTGTCATGTGCCTGTGGACATGGTGGTTTAGGTTGATCCTTGGTGGCTCAGACAGTAAAGCGTCTGCCTGCAAGGTGGGAGACCCAGGTTCATCCCCCGGAGAAGGGAATGGCAACCCACTCCAGTATTCTTCAGTTCAGTTCAGTTCAGTCACTCGGTCGTGTCCGACTCTTTGTGACCCCGTGAATCGCAGCACGCCAGGCCTCCCTGTCCATCACCAACTCCCGGAGTTCACCCAGACTCACGTCCATCGAGTCAGTGATGCCATCCAGCCATCTCATCCTCTGTCGTCCCCTTCTCCTCCTGCCCCCAATCCCTCCCAGCATCAGAGTCTTTTCCAATGAGTCAGCTCTTCCCATGAGGTGGCCAAAGTACTGGAGTTTCAGCTTTAGCATCATTCCTTCCAAAGAAATCCCAGGGCTGATCTCCTTCAGAATGGACTGGTTGGATCTCCTTGCAGTCCAAGGGACTCTCAAGAGTCTTCTCCAACACCACAGTTCATAAGCATCAATTCTTCGGCGCTCAGATTTCTTTATGGTCCAGCTCTCACATCCATACATGACCACTGGACAAACCATAGCCTTGACTATGGACCTTTGTTGGCAAAGTAATGTCTCTGCTTTTGAATCTGCTATCTAGGTTGGTCATAACTTTTCTTCTGAGGAGTAAGTGTCTTTTAATTTCGTGGTTGCTGTCACCATCTGCAGTGATTTTGGAGCCCAAAAAAATAGTCTGACACTGTTTCCACTGTTTCCCCATCTATTTCCTATGAAGTGATGGGACCAGATGCCATGATCTTCGTTTTCTGAATGTTGAGCTTTAAGCCAACTTTTTCACTCTCTCACTTTCATCAAGAGGCTCTTTAGTTCCTCTTCACTTTCTGCCATAAGGGTGGTGTCGTCTGCATATCTGAGGTTATTGATATTTCTCCCGGCAATCTTGATTCCACCTTGTGCTTCTTCCAGCCCAGCATGTGCTTCTCCATCATGAGAAGTCCAGTACTTCTCATGATGTACTCTGCATATAAGTTAAATAAGCAGGCTGAATTCCAGAGGAACCTGGTAGGCTGCAGTCCATGGGGTGGCAGAGTCAGACATGACTGAGCAACTAACGCTTTCACTTCAATTCACAAGATTACAGATTACAAGATTATCAATGTTGGAAGTTCACAGCCTAAGAACATCCTTTTGTGTGTGTACGTGTGTGTATCATATAAATGAACAATTTTATTTACTCATTTATAACTGTGATAAGTAAAAAACAATTACTTTTAAATGAATCATAACTTTTAAGACATATCCAAAAGTCATCCTAGTAGCACCAAAATAATACACATTTGAGCTGAGTAAGAGAAAAGCAGTGTTGTGCAGGAGTCCTGCCCTCACTTTCACCAGAAAATGTATTTAAATTAGAATTTCCAAATGTGAGAAATCTGAAAGGAATGAAAACTGCTAGTCCTTAATGGTAGCGTATGGTTGGTGTTAGCCAAAATGAAGTTCAGGCCATGATGCTCTGTAGCCACCGTATGACCTACCCAAAGGCAATCAGAACACACTTCTTTCTTTTTCCTTTTCTTTTTTCTTCCTTTTTTTCATTTTTTTTAACTAATTGGCCCGTGTTTAGTTTACTGAATGTCATCTGGACTCAGTAAAAATCAAGTGACCTGCATTGAATTAGTGTAATTGTAATACAAACAGAATATCGCATAGTTTTGGTCTTATACAGGAAAGGAGAATGTTGGAAAGATTTTTCTGTTTGATAAATAGAAACTGAAGATATGGGGATCCAGACCTGGTTCATACTTGATTTTTACCTTTCATGTCTTTCTGTAAGATCAGTATTTGGACTTTTAGGCTTTTCCTCTATTTTTTTTTTTTTAATGTTGGTTTTCCCTGTGAAACTTACTACAAAGGAAATTTTTAAAAAAGATCTTACAAATTAAAAAAAAAACCTTACATATTGTATAAAGCTCATAGATCTGATTTTTCCCTAAGCTTAAGCAAGTTAGCATTGTTCAAAACAGAAGTACTTTTTCGCTCTACTAGGACTGTCAGGAATTTGACATATATTTTTACCTTTATCATGACTAATATTGCAGCCTCTTCAAATATAATTTTTATTAGTTTTTTATAGTTTATATTCTGTTTCAGAGAGGCAGTAGGTACATTTGCCAAGGGAACAAAGAGCTGAAGAATTGAAATGTCATTTTTAATTATTTGTTTAAATTTTTAACTGTGTGACTTGGATCTTATAATTAAATCACTTAATTTGACTTTGAGAGTGTCATTTTAGAATGGAGTTATTTGAGCATTCTGAAAATCTCATTCTGCATAACTTATACCCTTGTATTAGGATGCTGAAGATAAAGGACAATAGCTATAGACAGGTTAGATTTTCCTATTGTAATTTCAGAGAACTTGTACTTTTTGTCTTTATTGAAATTTTTGTGGCATTTTTATTTGTTTATTTAATGTTTCTCTTCCCCACCAGAGGTGGCTCAGGTGGTAAAGAGTCTGCCTGCAGTGTGGGAGACCTGAGTTTGATCCCTGGGTCAGGAAGATCCCCTGGAGAAGAAAATGGCAACCCACTCCAGTATTCTTGCATCAAAAATACCATGGACAGGGGACCCTGGCGGACTACAGTCCATGGGGTCGCAAAGAGTTGAACACAACTGAGTGACTTCACTTTTAGTTTCCCCACCAGATGCATGTCCCAGGGGAGCAGGCACTGGCTCTTCCCTTTTTTTAAAATCTGATATTCTTTCATCTCTAACACACAGCCTGGCATATAATAGGCAGTAAAATTAGTTAAATGTAAAATGAATAAAGACTTTATTTAGTATATACAAAAATCTGTTATCAAAACAGGACTTCCCAGGTGGTACAGTGGTAAAGAATCTGCCTGTCAGTGCAGGAGACGCGAGAGACGCAGGTTTGATCCCTGGCTTGGGAAGATCCCCTAAGAAGGAAAAGCCGCCCCACTCCAGCATGCTTGCCTGGAGAATCCCATGGACAGAGGAGCCTGGCAGGCTACAGTCCATGGGATCGCAAGCACACACACACATTATCTAAATAGTACTCAAGTATTCAACAGTCTAGTATCCATAATTATAACAGTGTAATTGCAGTGGTAGAGTCCTGGCTATTCTGCTTTCTGGTTTTATTGCCTAGGACAGATGTAACTTCTTCATATCTCATTTTTTCCATATGTAAAATGAGAATAATTATAGTCTTTATTCTGAGCTGTTATGAGGATTAAATAATTCACATAAAATCCTTGGGAAGTGCCGCACAAATGTGGATTGATTTTATCGTTGTTCTCTTATTATTTTTGAGGTACTTCAAAGTTATGAGAGGAATGTATGGCTTTATTAGAGTTGTATTAGGAAACCTTCAAAGAATAGGTAATGTTCTAATAGGGTATTAAAAGATGAGTGTTAGTCAGTGGTTCATGGGCAAAGCCATGCCAAGAAGTTTGTACTTTATTTTGTAAGTGATGGGGCAAGACTGATTTAAAGTAGGGGTTCATAGGCAGGCTTACCTTTTAGAAAGGCTATTGTGCAAGCAGTATGGAGAGAGGAAAGATACCAGAGGCAGATAGAGCTAGCAGGCAAGATTATTGTGATCTTAACGTTAAAATGTCAGGTTGGCATGGTCTCTGAGTAAAACTGATCTAAAAATATAAGAAATTATCATCCTCATCATATTTGTTGTTATTAATAATTGCAGATGCCATTTACTGGCTGCTTGTCATACACAGTATTTTAACATTCATCTCACCTAATTCTTACAGGGTTACTAGGAGGTAGTAATTCTTCAGGTGTGATTCCTAGACTAGCAGCATCAGCATCTTCTGAGCACTTGTTGGAAGTGCAGACTCTTGAGCCTAACCCCAGGCCTTTGGAATCTGAATCTGTCTGGGTGGGGGTCAGCAATCTGCATTTCAGCCTGATCTCCAGGGAATTCTGATCCTTGGTAAAATTTAAAAGAACCATTGTTGTATGTATATATTTATACAGATGAAAAATAAAAGGTGAGGTGTTTTTAGTAATACGCTGTTAATTCTTTAGTTTTTCTTGTGTGTTAATTGTTTAGTTTTTTTATGTAATATATTAAATGTAGTCTAGCAAGTTTCTGATCAGTAAACTAGTTTTTCTCTTGCTTTTATTCTAAGATTAGAAATATTTTCTAATAAGAAACATGTCTTCAGATTAATCTAGTGAACCAAAATATTCTGTATTATCTCTGTGTAGAGAGGTGAGATAGCTTGATGGTTTAGAACATTAGCTTTGAAGCTACACCATCAAGGTTTAAGTTCTAACTCTGTCCTTTATTTGCTCAGTATTACAGGGCAAGTTATTTTACTTCTCCATGCCTTAGTCTTCTATTATGTAAAATGGAGTAACAATCCCTCATTGGGTTTTTGTGAAGATTAAAAGAAATAATTTTTGTAAAACTGCTTACCACGCACATTGTCTGTATTCAGTAGATATAATACAAACAGTTATTATTATTACAAATAATATATAAATTTGTCAAAAGTTACATAAAAATTTTTTTAACAGTGCTAAGTTACCCTCAGCACAGGATGTTTGTCATTGAAACGATATATTGGGTTAAATGGCTGTTATGTGCCTTTAGGTGTAAGGACTCATTCTCTTTTTCTGGCTTTAGTAGAAGGGCTGTCTCCTTTTTTCTTGTCTTCCACCTTGTACCCATCACTTATCTCCTCTTTGTTATGGAGCTTTACAGAATCCGGTTCTCGTTTTAAGAAGCAAACAAGTTTCCTCCTGCTACTCTCCACTTGCTTACTCCTTCCTCTCAGTCATGTGTAAAAGGACTGATAGGTACTTGCTGCCTTAATTTCCCCACTTCCCTCCTGCCCACTGCTGGGCAGACTTTGGCTGTTTCTTTTCCGCCTTTCTACCGAAGTTGTTCAGTTTTACATCTGTTTGACCTTGTAACCATTTTCTTCTTAAATTTCCTTGTTTCTTTAGACTCATTTTTAATTATCTACTTAATTAGCTTTTCTGTACTGTCCTGAGACACTTCAAATCCAAATCTGTTTTCTCATCAGACTTTGTTTTACCTTTGTATTTTCTGTCTTGGTTAATGATACTACCATCCAAGTTAGTTGTCAAATTGAAAATCTGTTCTCTCTCTGTCCAGTCTTCCCCTGTTAATCAATTACCAAGTCTTACTGATGCCACCTCTTAAATTTCATGAAATTTCTTTTCTTCCTTTCCAGCTTGTCTACCATTGGGCTAATAATTCAAGTTCTCATTATTCACTATTATTCGTTCACGTTACTTACACCCTTAACATCTCTTAAATACATCTCCTTCTTTCCATCTACATCTTTATTTCCTCATTTCAGACCTAATAATTTTTCTTCTGGATTTCTACAACAGTCTCCTAACTGTTCTAATGGTGTTTGATTTCACCCTACTTTCCAAAGTATCCTTCATGATACTGCTAGATTGATTATTCTAAAATGAAACACAGATCATATTACTTCTTTACTTATAATCCTCCCATTAAAAAGCAATTTCTTTCCTTTGTCTCTAGATTAAGAGCCAAACTCTTAAGAGTGTTATACAAAGTCTTGGGCTCTGCCTACTTTTTTATTCCTGTGACAGCCCCTTTTCTTTAGCCATGCTATCATTTGAAGGTATTTTAGGTTTTACTGCTGTTTGCTGTTCAGTGTTATTTCTCTGTGCCTGCATTTTCTCCCAGCTGTCTTCTCCACTGTCTAAGCTGGGAACCTTTCCTCTCAGCTTTGTTAGTACCCTGTGTAGCTTAAGATCATAGCATTTATTATACTCTGTTATAATTTGTCTGACTTTTTCACCAGATTTTACATTTATTGAGAGCAGCATATGTGACTTCTATCTTAGGTCTTCAGTGTCTAATGTAATGCTTTATGACATAGTAGGTGTAAAATAAATGGTTAATGCATATATATATATTTGAAATATGTAATTTTTATGTGCATCTTTTAATAAACTAGGAAGATTGAGGTGGACATGTCTATATGGTGTGTCACTAAATCTGAATAAACTTTGAAAGAAGAGCATTATTTCTTTCTTATCAGTTAGCAGCTTGAGTGCTACCATGTGTTAAGCCCTGGGTGAGATACTGCTTGAATGAAATCAAAAGAAATAAGAGAGAAGGACTGCTGTTACGAGTTGCTTTTTCTTTGACAAAATGTTTCTTTAAACAATCCATTTTATATTCGTAATTCATCATATTTTATTTTTAGTCCACTTTAGTTTTGGGGAAACAACATAGCACTCCTTTAGGTTACCATCTAAAATGCTAATTTTGAACTTCACTGAGTATAGTATGGCACTAGTCCAACACAATCTGTTAAAAATTTTCCTCTGGGTCAGATCTAAGTTGAGAAGAATGAGGTAACTTTAATGTGAACCCAGATTGTACTTCAGTCCTTTTCTCCAGTGAGTTGCCAAATTCACAATTCCATTTGTATCTGGAATTGAGGAAGCTGAGTTTAATGTGGATTGCTGCCAATGATAGCAAATCTTGGCAAGATAGTCTTGTTCTCTGTGCTTAATTATATAGTTTTATTATAAATTTTTTCACATGTTTATTTGGAAGTACCTCTCATATACTTTATTCTTTTGGTGGTTAATCATTTACTGTCAAATCGTCCTTCTTTTCTGAGAAGGCCAGCTTACATTTTTATACATTGCTATTAGTTATCCTGTTCTGCCTCTTCACTAGATTTATAGATTTTAAAGCTGTCCAGGTGTCTTAAGGCTCATTACATCGGAATCCCTCTCTTTTGGGAATTAAAAATCTTAGTGAAACTGAAAGAGACTGTTATATATTAATTCATCCAGTATTTATTGAGCGTCTGCTGTGACACTGTTTTAGGCCCTGGGAAATAGCAGTGAATGAAACAAACTTCCAGGCTTTTAGGTGTTGACATTGTAGTGGGGAGAGACAATAAATTACACACAAAAATATTTAATAAATACGCAGGTGCTGATAACTGCTACGCAAGAAAAATAGGCAGGATAAGAGCGGGTACAGAAGGACAAAGCGTGCTTGTGATAGTATGTATAGGATGGTCAAGAAAGGCCTGTCTGATGAGGGGACTTTTGGTACAGATCTAAAGGAGATGAGAAAATGAGCCAGGCAGATTTCTGGTGAAAGAGTATTCTAGTTAGAGGAAACCGATGTGGCAATGTGTTTGGTGTTTAAGGAGCCGTCTGGAGATCTGTATGGCTGAAGCTGGATGAGAAAGGGGGAGAAGCAGGAGATGAAGTCAGCGAGGTAGCAGAGGACCAGATCACTTAGAACCTTAATAAACCATGATGAGCTCTTTAGCTTTTCCTGGGAGTGAGACGGGACACCATTGGGAGGTTTTGAGCAGAGGACTGATATGGTCTTACATACAATTTAAAAGGTGTTTTGTTCTTCCTTTAAATTGTAGCAGGGCAGGGTTGGAAGCAGAGTGAACAGGAGGGAGGTTACTTCTTTGGTAGTCCAGGTTTGAGACGATGGTGGCTTGGATCAGGGTGGTAAAGGTAGCGGTATTGAGAAGTGGTCAGATTCTGGATATAGGCCATATTTCGTATGGTATGTGAATTATGTCTTCATTTATCTGCAGAGACTGGTCATATAGAATGACTAGTGAATGAAAGTGAATGAGTTAGAAATAATAGAATGATACTACTATCATCTCTGGGATGAGGACTCTTAAGACTTGAGTGGAAGCCACATAGCTATTTTTACGGGTAGAGCTGAGACAGAACCTTCTGTTTTCTTCTCAATCTTCTCTCTCCATTTTGTGCTCTTACTTCCTTTTGTTCAACAGACGTGTGTGGAGCACCCACTATATACTAAGCATTGTGCCTAAAACTGAGGATACATAAGACATTCGGAATTGGAATCACCTGAATTTGGTGGCCAAAATGACTGAAGTGTCCAGTTCAGGAGGCAGTTCGAGTGGTGATGAAAGAGACAGGGACTCCTGGAGGAGCAGGATTGCTGAGAGAAAGAAAATCTCTTTTTCCTGATAGGATTCCGTATGGTCTTTTCCTAGTAGCCAAACTGCTTGAACTAATAGCTTATGCTCACTGTCTCTTTATTAATATGCATATATTTTCTTTTAAATGTCTTTTAGTTTGTTTAACATATTTACCAAGGATCACTAATGGCCAGATCCTGTGTCCTTATCTTAGTCCTCACGTTACTCCTTGCCACCTCCCCCCCGCCCCAAGAAAGGTAGCTGAGTGGTAAAGAATCCGCCTGCAGTGTGGGAGCTGCAGGTGATGTGGGTTCCATCCCTGGGTGGGGAAGATCCTCTGGATGAGGGCATGGCAACCCCCTCCAGTATTCTTGCCTGGAGAAACCCTTGGACAGAGGAGACTTTAGCGACTTAGTCCCAGGAAAGAACACTTGTCCTCTTAAGGGCCAAGTAGTAAATATTTTAGTCTTTGCAGGTCATATGCAACCACTCAACTCTGCCATTGTATTAAAATATTCAACTCTGCAGCCATAGACAGCAAGTGAAAGAGTGAGCATGGCTATGTTCCAGTAAAACTTTATTTAATAATCGAAATAGGTAACTGGCCAGATTTGGCATGAGAGCCAGAGACTCACTGATCCCTGTTCTGAGCTGTTGTATAATTGTAGTCCTCCCTGCTTCTCTGGTAAGGAATGTTTCTCTCCTTTAGCGATAGGTTTCCCCCTTTTCATCTAATTAACGGCATCTCTTTATGTAGTTACTTCTTCATGTAGTTCTGTCCATAGTATTTTCTTACTTTTTGTTAAAGATTCTTGTAAGACTTGTCAGTTGTGGGCACACTTTCTCTGTGTCTCGTAGGAAATAAGTAAGGCTGAAGGTTCCATTAATAAAATCCCCCTGTCCTGGAAGCCAGGTCTGAGCCGGTGTTCTCAGGGAGGACAGTTTTCTGCCATTGCCCTCGTGGTGTCCTAAGTCTGCCGCTTTAGCATAGCCCGAGGCCTGAAAAGAGACCTTCAGTCAGTGAAGTCTTTTCTGTGGTCTCTTAGTGCCAAAGAATTAATGCTTTTGAATTGTGGTGTTGGAGAAGACTCTTGAGAGTCCCTTGGACTGCAAGGAGATCCAACCAGTCCATTCTGAAGGAGATCAGCCCTGGGATTTCTTTGGAGGGGAAGTTAGAAGAATGATGGCTTCTCTAAAAGGGGAGCTGCTTAAAGTCTCTTGAGGGTCTTGATCTGTATCTTTTGTTATCTTGTGGGTCCTAGATCCAGTCCTCCTTAGATACCAAGGGATGGCTGTAACTGTGAAGCCTGGTGCCAGCAAAACTCTGCTATCTGGTCTGAACTTGGCTGTTGGCCGTCTTTTCTTGTGTCTCCTCTGCCTTGTCCTGCCAAGCCCCAACCCGACCCTGATTCAGTTTGCAGAATCCTTTTGTCTCAACAGGGATTTCCTGACTTTGGGCTGATCTTGTCTTCTAGCTCGGAGAAAACGAGACTGTTAGCTATTGAATGTTTCTGCCCCACACTGAGATCGATGTATTAGTCTGGTCTGGCTACTGTAACAAAATACTGCAGAGTGGGTGGCTTACACAGCAGAAATTTCTCGCAGTTCTAGAAGTTGGAAGTCCCAGATGAAGGGCAGGTTTGGTTTCTCCTGAGGCTTCTCCTCTTGGTTTGTCTTTTCACTTGAGTCATCACATGCCTTTTTTTTTTTCTGTCTATGCACATCCCTGGTGTCTGTTCCTCTCCTTAGATGGTACCGGTTACATTGGATTAGGACCTTATCCTTATGACCTCTTTTAATTTAATTCCTGGTGGCTCAGTCAGTAAAGAAGCTGCCTACAATGTGAGAGACCTGGGCTCGATCCCTGGGTCAGGAATATCCCCTAGAGAATACTGAACAGCAGTCCACTCCAGTATTCTTGTCTGGGAAATCCCGTGTACAGAGGCACCTGGTGGGCTACCGTCCATGAAGTCACAAAAGAGTCAGACACAACTTAGCAACTAAAAACAACAGCAAACAGCAACAACAGCCACCTCTGTAAAGGTCCTGTCTCCAAATACAGTCACATCCTGAGGTACTGGGGGTTAGGGCTTGAGTATGAATTTTGGAGGGACACAGTTTGGTCCATAACAGTAAATATCTATAATTGTCTTTCCCTTCTTCCTTCCTCTTATGTTGTTCCCTTCTCTTCTCCACCTTCTCCCTTTAATTTCTTCTCCACTGGTTCATTTTTACCAAGAATAGACATACTACAGTTACAACCAACCTAGATAGCATATTGAAAAGCAGAGACATTACTTTGCCAACAAAGGTTCGTCTAGTCAAGGCTATGGTTTTTCCAGTGGCATGCATGGATGTGAGAGTTGGACTGTGAAGACAGCTGAGCGCCAAAGAATTGATGCTTTTGAATTGTGGTGTTGGAGAAGACTCTTGAGAGTCCCTTGGACTGCAAGGAGATCCAACCAGTCCATTCTGAAGGAGATCAGCCCTGGGATTTCTTTGGAAGAAATGATGCTAAAGCTGAAAGTCCAGTACTTTGGCCACCTCATGCGAAGAGTTGACTCATTGGAAAAGACTCTGATGCTGGGAGGGATTGGGGGCAGGAGGAGAAGGGGACGACAGAGGATGAGATGGCTGGATGGCATCACTGACTCAATCGACAAGAGTTTGGGTGAACTCCAGAAGTTGGTGATGGACAGGGAGGCCTGGTGTGCTGCGATTCATGGGGTCGCAAAGAGTCCGACACGACTGAGTGACTGAACTGAACTGAACTGAAACATACTACTGCTCACCACTATACTGCTACTCACCACCACCACCAATATGTACTACTACTTTGTTAGATTGCGTTAGATTGTTACTATTATTATAAAATAGATACAATCTAAATGCTCTAGAAGTGGTACTTTTGACTTTCAAATGGGAACAGAACAGTTTTGAAATTTTGGAGATTAATACTGACTTTTTTCCTATTTCATGGTTTGATAAACTATTCCCACCTTAATGTTAAAAGTGTATTAAAACTACTAAAATACCAAATTAATACAAAGTATCAAAATTTGTAGGACAGTTAAAACACCACTGAAAGGGAAGTTAATAGTACCCATTAATTTTTTTCTCTTCTGTCTGTTTTTCATCAGCTGAGCCTTTTATTATACTTTCACTTCTATAATTTCCATTTGGAAGTACCTTCTTCTTTATGTCTTATTTCTTTGCTGAGGCTTTCTATTTTCACACTTTTTTCGATATTATCTTTATTAGTATTAAACATGGAAATGGCAAGATTTATGTTTACATTTGTTTCAGCCAGTTGCAGGTTCATCACTGCTTTAAAATATTTGTCAAATAATTTTGACATCTGTGTTGTTTAAATTGTTGACATCTATCAATTATCTGTTTTCAAAAATAAATTTTATTTATTTTGGTTGTACTGGGTCTCTGTTGTTGCACACAGGCTTTTTCCAGTTGTGGTGAGCGAGGGCCGCTCTTCTTGCATTGTGCGGGCTTCTCGTTGTGGTGGCTTCTGTTGCTGCAGAGCACAGGCTCGAGGCTCGGGCTGCAGTGGTTGCAGCTTCCAGGCTCTAGAGTGAGGGCTCAGCAGTTGTGACCCCTGGGCTTAGTTGCTCTGTGGCATGTGGAATCTTCCCAGACCAGGCATCGAACCCAGGTTCTTATCCACTGTACCAGCAGCGCAGTCCTGAAGTCTTTTTCTGTTTGTTTATGATTCTTAGTTGTACTTAATGGGTAGAATGGAGGAAGTATACCTACTCCATCCTCGTGGAAGCAGAAGAGTGACACACAGTTTTTAAACGGTAGTTCCTTTCTAGTTGATGGAATTTTAGGCATGTATAAAAAATATAATGTATAAAATACAAGTGTATATCTGCCTATTTCTCTCTATATATGTAAGAAAGGAAATAGTTTGGTTGTTGTTGTCTAGTTCTGGCCCTTGAATTATTGAGTTTTCATAGTTTATTTCCTTCCTTTTATTTACGAATTCCCAGTCTTTAAAAATGGTATGATTTTCATGCTAACCCCAAAGATATGCTGAGAATGGTAGGGGTTAGAAGTAGATACTGTGTCCATAACTGCTTGCTTCATGCAGTGATTTTTGACCCTGGCTATTCTTAGGCTTATCTGGGGAATTTAAAAAATATACGTAGGCCCCCACCAGATCAGATTCTTTGGGCTGGGTCCAGGGTATCAGGAATTTTTAAAAGCCCTAATTTGTAGCCAGTGTTGAGACCCTCTGGCCAAGGTTTCCTTAAAGAATGTGGAGCCAGAAATGAATATGTATAGTTTTTTCATTTTCACTAAGTTTTGGTTGAATCTGATGATTTAGATTTAATTTGACTTTCGTATTTGACTGGTGAGTGAGTGAGTGAAGTTGCTCAGTTGTGTCTGACTCTTTGCAACCCCATGGACTGTAGCCTACCAGGCTCCTCCCTCCATGGGATTCTCCAGGCAAGAGTACTGGAGTGGGTTGCCATTTCCTTCTTCAGGGGATCTTCCCAACCCAGGGATCCAACCTGAGTCTCCCACATTGCTGGCAGACACTTTAACCTCTGAGCCAACAGGGAAGCCCCATTTGACCAAGGCAGCAGATTAAATCATTCTCTTCTGTAGACAAGGTTGAGGGACCATGTTGACAGATTTTTCTTTTCTCTAAAATTTACCATTAATTTCTAAGTGTCAGATTAAATTCCTGAGATCTGTCATTTCTTACTGATTATAGACTTTCCACATTTTCAATTGTGTTTCTTTTTTTTTCCTTAATATACCTTTTGTTTTATTTAATTTTAGTTTTTCTTATTTCAAATTACATTGATTTCATCCTAAGACACTTTTTTGTTAAACTGATTTGTGCTGGGCATTATACTGTTCTTGGGCCAGAGCCTCCTTTATGGTAACACCCTTGTTACCTCGTGCCTGCTTAGTTGTGTCTGACTCTCTACGACCCCTCAGTGTCCTCTGGGGCTCCTCTGTCCATGGGATTTTCCGGGCAAGAATACTGAAGCAGGTTGCTGTGCCCTCCTCCAGGGTTTCTTCCTGACCCACGGATTGAACCCAGGTCTCTTGAGTCTCCTGCATTGGCAGGTGGGTTCTTTACCACTGTGCCGTGGTTGGCTTACAGGAAGTAGCGTTTCATGAATCTTTTGCACAGGGTTTTCTTTTTTCTTCCCATTTTGTAATCATGCTTTTTGTTCCATATTGAAATATTTTAGTACATTCTGGACTCATTCTGTTGCAATACATTGATTGAAGTATATGAAAAGAATCTTGGCCTCGCACGTATGTAGCTGGGTAAGAGAGAGGAGCATTTTAATCATTTTTCCTTGAAATTTGTAGATACTACTCTTTGTGCTGCACTAAAACGCAACAGTAGTAGTTTCATCAACATTGATTTCAGTTTCAGAAACCACAGTATGACTTCTCTCAATGATTATGTTAAAATCCATGGTTCTGTTTCGCACTTTGAATGTGTCTTTTCCCACGTGATTGGTTACCATCTTAATTCACTGAGTAATGGCAGAGCTTTCGCATTTTGACGTACAGTACCAAAAAAAATTACATTTTTCAGTATCACTACTAGTCTCATCAGAACAGTTTTTAATTTTAAGTATTGGTGAGTTATTAAGTTCATAGTAACAGAAACTTGAAAATTTGAATTTTCACTTGAAATCTTGAGTTTTATCACGAGTACCAGAAAGTATTTGTATTTTCCTTGAAGTGATAGGCTTACTTGGCTTATTTTTGAGAAAATATTTGCCACATACCCAAATCTGAATTATCAGAGTTTGCCTATCAAGTCTGTTTTTTCTTCTTCAAATAAGAACGATGTTCCTCCAAAAGTGATGGTTTGGCTTGCTCTGTAATCCCGTGTGTGCTTTTTCATTGAGACAACCATTGTACTTTGATAGCAGCATAAGTAGTATATGCTTCCTTCTCATTTAATCACAAGATTACTAAAAAGATGTTTGTTCAGATATCAAGATTCTTAAAAATGAATGTTTTTTCTTTTTCATCAAGGACATTCTTAAATGAAAGTGACTTTTTTTTTTTTTTTTAAAGAAAACCGTGACTGCATAGTGAAGAGTATAGGGATTAATAGGACAGTTCGGGTCCACTGTCTTGATTGGTGCTAGGGGTCCAGCAGTTTTACCCATCGTTATTTTTTTACCTTTAGTGTAAATGTCAATAGAGAAAAAAAGGAGAATAATGTCTTAGTATTTTTATGAAGATAGATTTGACCTGATGGGCCCTAGGACTTCATGAAGGGGGGGACCACACTTTGAGAACCACAACTGTAGAAAAAAAAAAATGTAAAGAGACATTATTCTTCACCTTTGCTTAAGAGGTACTTCTTGTATAAACTTATGTATCAGTTTCAAGATATTTTGCCATGTTTGAGTACCACCTGTAATTTGGTATTCTGTTTGAACCCCGACAGGGTGGAATGCAGTTCAGATCTGGTGCTAACCAACCTGGAGTTGGCGTGGACCCCACAAGTTAAAGGTCACAGTTTCCAGCACAACTGCTGGTTCCTCAGAGACCAGCTGTGCTTCAGGGGTCTTCCAGTCACTGGTACCGACTGGCTATAAATTTGTCAGTTCCTTTCACTTCCACAGGTTCAATAATTTGATAGAATGACCCACAGAACTGAAGTAAGCACTATAGTTACGGTTACAGTGTTAATACAAAAGATATAAATCAGGAAAACCAGCCTAATGGTTCACATGAATTAGGTTGGTGCAAACGTAACTGCAGTTTCAGTCCATGAATTTTAAATCATGATAACTAGGCTCAAACTCAACTTTACTAATCAAAATAGGAACCATTACAGTCAACACATTTTTGCCAACAAGAAATAAGTTTGTTTCTTCTTGTAGCATAAAAATCCATGCCTCAGAATTTAATGAACTCCTGAAAAGCTTTTTCTGCCTCCTACTGTTGTGGAGGCATTTTCCCTGCAAAAAGTTGTCAGAGATGCTTGAAGAAGGGGTAGTCGATTGGCCAGAGGTCAGGTGAGGCAAAACTTGGTAGCCTGATTCGTTCAACTTTTGAAACATTGGTTGTGCGATGTGCAGACTGGCATCATGGAGAAGAACTGGGTCCTTTCTGTTGACCAGTTCCGGTTGCACAGGTTGTAGTGTATGCATCTCATCAGTTTGCTGAGCATACTTTTCAGATGGAATGGTTTCTCTTGGATTCAGAAAACTGTAGTGGATCGCGCCAGCAGCAGACCACCAGACAGTGACCACGACCTTTTTTGGGTCCAGGTTTGGCTTTGGGAAGTGCTTTGACACTTCTTGGTCCAGACGCTTGAGCTGGTTGTCACCGGTTGTCGTATAAAATCCACTTTTTGTCGCACAGCACAATCCACTCGAGAAATTGTTCATTGAAGATGACACTTCACAACGATGATTTTTTTGATTTGCTGTCAGCTTGTGAGGCACCCACTTATCGAGCTTTTTCACCTTTCCAATTTGCTTCAAATACCAAACGACAGTAGAATGGTCGACACTGAGTTCTTTGGCAACTTCTCCTGTAGTTCTAAGAGGATCAGCTTAGATACTTGCTCTCAGTTGGTTGTTGTCCATTTCCGATGGCTGGCCACTACCCTCTTCATCTTCAAGGCTCCCATCTCCTTTGCAAAACTTCTTGAACCACCATTGCACTGCATGTTCGTTAGCAGGTCCTCGGCCAAATGCATTGTTGATGTTGTGAGTTGTCCCTGCTGCTTAACGACCCATTTTGAACTCGAATAAGAAAATTGGTCAAATTTGCTTTCTGTCGAACATCATTTTCCATAGTCTAAAATAAATATAAACAGCAAATAATAAGTCATTAGTGAAAAAACATAAAGCGAGAAATGTGGGATAAAATGGTGTATAACATAACTCCATTTATTAAGAATTACTCCAATGGCAAATTTGAGCAATGCAAAATGCAATTACTTTTGCACCAACCTAGTAGTAATTTAAATAAAATTAAAAATTCAGTTACACTAGCTGAAATTTTTAAAATTAAAAATTTGTTACACTAGCTTCATTTCTAATACAAGCGTGCCTTGGCGACGTTGCAGTTCCAGACCACCCCAATGAAGCAAAGATTGCAGTGAAGTGAGTCATATGAATTTCTTTGGTTCTCCAATGCACAGAAAAGTTATGTTTACACTATCCTGTATTCTGTTAAGTGTGCAATAGCATTATGTTTAAAAAAGAAAAACCAATATATGTACCTTAATTTAAAAATATTGCTTTGAAAAATACTCATTTTCTTGTACATCTTCAGCAAGTCCTAGTATAAAATCAGAGATCATTGGTCAGAGAGCACCATAACAAATATAATAACACAATGAAAAAATAGGAAACACTATAAAAATCACTAGGCTGTGACAGAGACATGAAGTGAGAAGACGCTGTTGGACATATGCCGACGGACTTGCTTGACGCAGGGCTGCCACGGACCTTCAGTTGTAGAACGTGCAGTATATGCATAACGCGGTTGAGGCTGAACACAATAGAACGAGGTGTGCGGTCCTCGATAGAGTAGATCCAGGTTGTGTATTTTGGGGAAGGATTTCGTGGGTGGGGGTGTGTTTCTCATGTTGTGTCATATCAGAAATCACATACTGTGAGTTTGTCTCTTAGTAAAGTCTGATCACTTAGTTAAGGTAACAATGAACAGATCTCTCTATTGTAAGGTACGTCTTCTCCTTTGTAATTATTGAGTGGTCTGGAAGGGTACTTTTGTAATTTGCAAGAAGCATCCTTTCTCCAGTAATTGTTCCCTGGCAGTAGTATCCTCTGGTCGTCCTTGCCCGAATTGATCATTGCAGTACTTTGAGGGTGACAAATGTTGATCTTCTAAGTCATTCAGTCATTGTGTGTTTATTAGCTGGTATTTTTTATAAAGAACAGCTTTTCTTAAACTCTTTTTTTAAAAATACCACTTTATATCATCTCCAGAGACAAAAAAAATTATGCAGGATAGGAAAAGAAATCATTTCTACCTGGCTCAGCTACTATATATGGTATTTACATAGTTACACTGTTGTAGACACTGAGTATCAGTTTAAAGAAAATAATAAGTAGTTTGGAAGAGGAAAGGTACTTGTGGAATGGGCAGGAAGAAGAAAGCTACATGTTCATCTTCTGTAGTTGAGGGTCAAAAGATTATGCCTCAAACTGAAAAATCAAGAAGTACCATTGTAAGCATGTTATTTATATAACTGAGGTAAATACCTAAAGAATCAGGTAAAACAGCGAGGTGTTTACCCTGGAGAAGAAAGGATTAGTGTGGAACTGCTGTTTTCCGTAACAAACTTCGACAAATTCTTGAAAACTGTGTGCCTTCTAACGTCAAATAAAATTTTTTAATGTAAAAATGAAATTAAAAAATATTGCTATAGGCTAATTGATTTTCATCTTATTCAGTATGTTAGCTCAGTCAGTAAAGAATCTGCCTGCAATTCAGGAGACCAGAGTTCGATTCCTGGGTCAGGAATATCCCCTAGAGAAGAAAATGGCAACCTACTCCAAGATTCTTGCCTGGAGAATCCCATGGACAGAGGAGCCTGGCAGGCTACAGTCCATGGGGTCACAAAGAGTCAGACACGACTGAGAGACTAAACCACCGCCATAATTATAGCCACTACTATTACTGTTTGGATGCTCAGTTTTTTTAAGTTCAGCTAGCCCACTCCAGCACTCTTGCCTGGAAAATCCCATGGACGGAGGAGCCTGGTGGGGTCCATGGGGTTGCTAAGAGTCGGAGAAGACTCAGCGACTTAACTTTCACTTTTCACTTGCATGCATTGGAGAAGGAAATGGCAACCCACTCCAGTGTTCTTGCCTGGAGAATCCCAGGGACGGGGGAGCCTGGTGGGCTGCCGTCTATGGGATCGCACAGAGTCGGACACGACTGAAGCGACTTGGCAGCAGTCCTGCATCTTTTGGCATGATTTCATTTATCTTTGAGTGCTTCCTTACTGAAATAAGGCCCAACGATGTTTCTTCAAGGAGCACTGATTTCTTTCGGTGGGAATGGCATTTTTGAAACTAAAATTTGGACACCAGGTGTGCTTTTGCTACAGATGTCCTCTATCTTTAAATGTATGTGGTCCTTCCAATTTCTTAGCCTTCCCCCGCCCCGCCCTCCTCCATGGTGGGAGTTGATTGCTTCTCACTGATTTCTCAGATCTTTTGAGTTAAGACTTGTCCATTTACTTTTCTGTTTTCAGAATTTTATTGCTATCCCATATTTGCTGTTGTCCTTTTCTCTGGAGTTTAAGCATTTAAAAAAAATTCCTACTGTCCTTTAGTAGAATTTTTGGCATGGCATTGAGTAAGTCAGTATATTCAAGTCACCATATTTAACTGGAGTCTTTTACATCGACACTCTTAGTATAGATTTGGATTTTACTCTGCATAAATAACTAGGTCTAATGCTGCTGGGGGTACAAAACTCAATAGGCCTGTTTATGCCTTCAAGTAGTTTCCGTGTTACTCAGAGCATTTAGAATGAGTTTAAAACTAACTGGAGTCCACGTTAAAATACGCAGAGTGCCGGAGCTGAGGTGTATGGTGTGATGGTACGTAGCCTTATACTTTGTGTTCTAGCACAGTGGTTCTCAGCGTTGGCTGCACGTTAGGATTACTTGGGAGACAAAAAATAACTGCCTGGTTCTCAGATCAGATTTAAGATTAAATCTGAATCTATTATGAGCAAAGCTAAGTTCTACAAGTTCTGAACTTCTTTTGGTAGACTTGATTAGTTTGTATTTTTTATTTTTGTTTTTTGTTCTTTTTCCTTTAAGGGCCAAGAAGATACTTCAGGTTCATCTTGTAATTTTTCCTGCCCCACACCGGGAATAAGTTGGTTTCCTTCCTCGACCCCTTGGTATTTCAGACCTCACACCTTTGAACAAACATGCAGCTCTCTTCTCTGTGCCTCATTCACTCACTCATTCACTCTTTAGGACCCAGCCTCTCATTTTGCCTTTAAAGGGCAGTTTGAGCTAACTCATTTTGTAATGCCCGTTGTTGCCATCTACCTTAGCACTTACACTGTTTTGTTGAAATGATCTGGTATGCATTTTCCTACCCCATTAGAGTCTAAGCTTCTTGAATAAATTCTAATATTATAGGTTTGGATACATTTTATGTGCTTAAAAAAGTTAATTGAGCTGATCACACACAGGAATTCCAATTCTGGAGACTGAGAGAGAGTAGAATTATAAAGTTCCTTAAGTTTTGGGTCTTAGTCACTTTGGTTTCTTCTATAGCCATATTTTATGGATATTTTTGAATTATATTAAAGTAATATTATATTTCAACCTTGAAAGATGATTAAGACTTAACTGGAAGCATTCAAAGGTATTGGAATTTAAATTTTGCATCTGTGAGAGGTGCTTGTAGAAGCAGACTGCAATGAGTGGTAACTTAAGCAGTGTTTTTAAATGATGCCTTTGTTCAATTATAAATATATAGTGGCCTTTATAATAAAAATTTTTAAAGGAATCTTACACAGTCTTGTACAATGCAGGACTTCTCAGGTGGCGCAGTGGTAAAGAATCCGCCTGCCAATGCAGGAGACACAAGAGATACAGATTCAATCCCTGAGTCAGGAAGATCCCCTGGAGTAGAAAATGGCAACCCACTCTCGTATTCTTTCCTGGAAAATTCCATGGACAGAGGAGCCTGTCAGCCCCCAGTCCTTGGGGTCGCAAATAGTCAGACACAACTGAATGAGCTCTCATTAGCACCTGCAGTCTTGTAGACAGTGAATTGATATTTTGAGTTTTTGAGATTTTGTACCAAATCATTTTGTACTGTTGTTTGTTTTCTCATTTTTACCTTTCTTTTTTATTATATCTTTCCATTTTCTTTTTTCTTAATCATCATGATTTATTACAGGATATTGAATATATTCTCTGTGGTACACAGTAAGGCCTTGTTGTTTATCTAGTCTACAGATACTCGCTTGCATCTGCTAACACCAGACTTCCAGTCCATCCCTCTCCCCGACCCCCAGTAACCACCATTCTGTCCTCTGTGTCTGTAAGTCTGTTTCTGTTTCATAGATAAGTTCATTTGTATCATATTTTAGATTCCACATATTATTGAGATCATCTGTATTTGCCTTTCTCTTTCTGACTTACTCCACGTAGTACAGTAGTCTCTAGGTCCATGCGTGTGCTGCAAATGGCATTATTTCATTTTTTTTGGTTGCTTAGTATTCCATTGTGTGTGTGCGTGTGTGTATACACACATGCTATATATATCACATCTTCTTTATCCAGTCGTCTCTCAATGTACATTTCGGTTGTGTCCATGTCTTGGTTATTATAAATTCACTTTTCTTTCAATAGAACATTTCTTTGTGGCTTTGTAATTTATACACTTGTCATTTTTATGGCAATATGTTGCTCCATTTTGTTGATAACATGGTATTTTACTTGGCCATGTCTTAATTGTTTGGTGTTTTTTATTTACATTTTACCACAATTACAGAAAGTGAACTATAATTATTTTTATAGAGATAGCTTTGCATTTTCTTTTGGGAGACCAAATATGTGTTACAGAGCCTTTACCTTGTAATAGAATTATCTGTGGCAGAAATTTAATAGAGACATGGAAATAGTGTGAAGTAGATATGGAGCCAGATAGATCTGATCTCTCGTTTTGACAGCCACTTTACTAGCTGTGTGATCGTGAATAAGCTAATTAACAGCCTCAGCAGTAAAATTGGATTAATAAGAGCTAACATTATTGTGCATTTATAATGTGGCAGGTGCTATTCTAAGTATTTTACATATATTAACCCATTTAAACTTTAGAACAGCCCCATGAGGTAGCTCTATTATTGTTCTGTCATTATTACTATTGTTCCCAATTTTAAAGTATGGTAACAGGCTTAGAGAAATAGAAGAGGTCAGTGAAATGGCTGCTTATGATGGAGGTGTGATGGTAACCCAGTGCCATCTAGAGCTGGCTCAGACCTCTAGAGCTGGTTCTCTTATTCACCCTGAATGCCAGGGCATCAGCTACATCCCTCCCCTGAATCTGAGTCCTAGGCAGACAGATTGGCCTTCATGAGCCAGATTAATGATTACTGAAATTCCTGCAACTGGAGTTGATTATGAGGTCATGCTTGCAATACTCTAACCTTGGGCTTACTGTAGAAACTGCACCCTAAGAGCAAGGATCACTCTAGATCTTCATATTCTCTTCAAACCTCTGTCTATTTAAAATTGCTTTTAAGGGAGTGGTGAGACAAACTTTGAATTGTGTTTTTATATTAATATCTGGTAGGCCTTTTGTTATCCTTCACTCTCCTCTTCCACCTGCATGTTCTTTTTAACCAACAATTGAGTATTTGCCTAGTAGGATTTAACTCTTAACCTAGATTTCTAGGTAGAGTACCAGAGTCTTTCATACCCAAAAAGGAGTCTGAAAAATATCCAGCCACCTCACTTATATGAAAACACTGAGGCTGCACAGCCAGAGGGTGATTTAGGACTCAAGCCTATGTTTTTGACTTAAGTCCAGCATTGGCTTCATCCACTGTACTGTTTACTACCTTATTTCTAATAATCTCTTAAAAGTATTATTACTATATATTCTTTTTAGGAATTATATACCTTAACTTAGCTTGCTACCTCCGTATTATGTTCACTGTCAGAAGACAGCTATATGTGTTTTTAGTTCTTCACAGTTCAATGAAGTGCTTTCTCATCCTTTATCTCATTTGCTTGTTATGAAGATAACCTTTTGCTCGTGTACCTGAGGTTCTTGAATAGTGGCACAGGTTCCTTTGTGATTCCAGCATGTCCGTTGCTTCTGTAGGTTCACAAGTCCTAGCTACCTTAGCTTCAAACACATGTGTTGACTCACTCCACTGAGATTACAGTTCAGGCATTGTTGTTTCTCAGCTCCAGCTTTTTTCACATCCTCTGGATGCTCCTGGAGTCTAAAGGTGTGAAATTCCAGGCATGAAGATAATTTGTTGTTTTGAGGCGCTAATGTTTCTTGGCTTCTTAGACTACTTGTGATCAGGGAAGTTCTTTAAAAAACTCAATCAGAGGTTCACTGTGTGGTTAAGCAACATGTTGTGTAGAAACAAACACAAAGATAATCATATCATTTATTGTACTAACATTCTTCAATCAAAATGGTGTTAGAGATAAGATAAATTTTATGGCTGTAATGTGTGTCCATGTGATTTGGTTGGTGTCAAGGAAGGGAGTGAATTGTTAGGATAAGGCTAGCCACTGAATGCCAAAACTTTCTACAGCAGAGGCCTGTTACCTAATCAACTCATACAAAACCTGGCAATTCTTAAGAGGATCCTCTGATTCATGATTAGGTTAAATTAGCTGAACAAAGTCAAGTCTGTGAGAAAAATCTGTCAGTTTATTATTATCTAACTTTAAAAAGAAAAGGAAATAAAACGTATAGTGTTTTCCCTGGAGACTTTTAGAGCCTCTCCATTTTGGTAGATCATATATTAAGACTTATTTGTTTGAACTGTATGTGGTTCAGTGCTTGTTTGAGAATAGAATGTGAACATTTTAGGATCACTTTATGATAGTACTGGGTAAATAAGCTTTAGAGTTAAGCTTTTTATCCTTGGATTTCTAATAGCTACTGCTAAGGTGAGCCTTATATGTTAAGATTATCTGAAGATAAGACTGCAGCTCACGCACTGGCTCAAAGTTCAAAGGAGAGCATTAGCTCAAGGACATAAATCGCTGAGTTGTTATCCATCAATTTGTAACAGAAGGGCAGATGAACAGCATTTATCTAGACAATCTAGTATCATATACCTGCAGTTTGAGGTCAGTCTCTATAGGGGGGTTTATGTACATATGTGCTTTGAACTGTTTCGCAGAGATGAGAGTTCAAATTTATTTTTATTCTCTAATTTGAAGTAGCAGGTGTATTTGTGTGCCTTTTGCCGCAGCTGATATTAACCCCGTTTTGCCCCCTCCTTAAAGCTGGAATGTGTGCATGCATGCCTGCTAAGTTGCTTCAGTTGTGTCCAACTCTTTGCAACTGTATGAACTGTAGCCTGCCAGGCTCCTCTGTCCATGGGATTCTTCAGGCAAGAATACAGGGGTGCCCTCTTTCAGGGGATCTTCCAGGGATTGAACCTGCATCTTGTACAGTTCCTGCATTGCCAGGCGGATTCTTTTTTGTTGTTTCAACTGTAGAGCTGAGGTTAATTAGGTTATTTACAGAAGAATTTTATTTTCTAGCCCTCCATTGTTTGCTGTTTTTTCACGTGCCCCCCCACCCCGCCCCCCGCAGTTTCATTGCAAACTCCATGGGTTCAAGATATGTGTCTTATTATAAAATCTGTAATACCAGGGCTTACAAAGGTAGATACATAATGGGGGCCATCTGATGAAATATAAGACTGAGCCAGGCTAGATGGGGTCCATGTGAAAGGGAAAACATACATCTCATGTAGAAGCAGTCTAGTTTCAGCACATTTTTACCTTATGGGACTGTGAACTCAGTGTTGCCTGAACAAAATGTATCTGCTGGTGCTCTCTGGCTTGTGGCTTATCAGTCTGCTGTTTCTTTTAATAAAACATAGGAATGCACAGAAAGTACTCGGTGCATAGTTGTCACTTGGTAGATGCTCATTGTGTCATAAAACTGGCTACGCTGCTTTTGAAGGACTATCTTAGATGTCATATGTGTAATGTGATATAAGATGAATAAGAATGTTCTCTTCTATTAAAGGATTATCTCTTTTTCAAAGAAGATGAGTATAGTAATAAAGAGATTAAGTCTTACCCTAGAATAAACAGATTGGGGTATTGAGGCTTCATTGCCTTGTCCACAGAAAGTCTTTTGCATAACTTTCCAAGTTAGGAACCAGTGATAACACATTTTAGTAGACTGCCGCATATTCTGAGGGCTCTCAGAAGAATGATATAGGAAATGGTTAGAATACCTGAATGCTCTGTAATTAAGGTATCTGTTTTTTATTGCTTGAATTCTGGAGTAATGGTTTTTCCTTTCCTCTAGCCACCCCCCAAACAGTGTTGTTAGGAGGTACTCTTGCTTCTTCTGTAGTGTGTGTGTGTTAGTCGCTCAGTCGTGTCCAACTCTTTGTGAGCCCGTGGATTGTAGCCCACCAGGCTCTTCTGTGCATTGGATTCTCCAGGCAAGAATACTGGAGTGGGTAGCCTTTCCCTTCTCCAAGGGATCTTCCCAACCCAGGGATCAAACCCAGGTCTCCACATTGCAGGCGGATTCTTTACCAGCTGAGCCACAAGGGAAGCCTGAGCTACTAGGGGAGCCCCAAAATACAAAGCATAATTTGCGCCACCCGGGAATCGACCCTGGGTCACAAGAATGGGAATCTTGCATGATACCACTATACCAGCGGTGTGGCTAAAACTTTTTATTTTATATTGGCATATAGTTGATGAACAATATTGTGTTAGTTTCAGCTATATAGCATAGTGATTCAGTTATTCATGTGTGTGCGCACGTGTCTGACTCTAGTCATGTCTGACTCTTTACCACCCCGTGGACTATATCCACTGTCCATGGGATTTTCCAGGCAAGACTATGGCAATGGGTTGCTGTTTCCTACTCCAGGAATCTTCCTGACCCAGGAATCAAACCTGCATCTCCTACATTGCAGGATTCTTTATCGCTGAGCCACTGGGGAATCCCATGTGCTATACAGTAGGTCCTTGTAAAACCACACTTTTTTTTCTCAGAATTCCTCCATGTTGCTTTCCCCTTTTATCCTAGATAAACATCAACAAATGTTCAGAATCAAAGGTCATTCCTAAAACTTAAGCTGAGGAAAAGTGCAGGATGAAGCACTATTTTTACTCCTCAAGTCTGTAAGCTATTTTTGCCTGAGCTTTTGATGTCATATCTAAGATATTATTGCCAAGACAAATGTCATGAAGCTTTTCCTTCTAGAGATTTTATAGTTTCAGGCATTAAATTTAAGCATTATACTGGAGTGGGTAGCCTTTCCCTTTAGGCATTATACTGAAGTGAGTAGCCTTTCCCTTCACTAGGGGATCTTCCCAACCCAGAAGTCGAACCTGGGCCTCTCACATTGCTGGTGGAGTCTTTACCAGCTGAGCCACAAGGGAAGCCCTTGTAGTGTGTATACGTTATTTCTTCTATTTCTGTTTATGACTCATCCTGAGACCTCTATGCTAGCCACATTTAGAATATCTCTAGGTTTGTTTTTTCTTAATCCTTTTCTGAGGTCACACATAAATCTTAATTAAAAGCAAAAATATAAAGACACACACGGAAGGAGGGGGGGGAACCAACTTCATTCAGTTGTGCACTTTCTTGCTGACCAAACTCCATATCCTTCATTCCTCTTCTAATCTTATCATTTCTTAGTCCCTTATAGGATAATCAGCTTGTTCTCTGCTCCTCCCAAAAGCCTTATTTCACTTTTCCTTATCCTATTTCTTCTAAAGAGAATGACCTCTCTCCTTAATGCTTTATATGATTTTCTTTATCATTGTACAGCTCTTTAAATCTTTTACTGTTCTTCCATTTAGAAGTTTCTTAAGGACAGTGACTGTATTTCCTGCTAAATCCTTTAATTCCATATGAAGTCTAATACCATGCTTTTGTGTGTTCAGTTCAGTTCAGTCGCTCAGTTGTGTCTGACTCTTTGCAACCCCATGGACTGCAGCACGCCAGGCCTCCCTGTTCATCATTGACTCCCAGAGCTTGGTCAGACTCGTGTCCATCAAGTTGGTGATGCCATCCAACCATCTCATCCTCTGTCATCTCCTTCTCCTCCTCCCTTCAGTCTTCCCAGTATCAGGATCTTTTCCAATGAGTCTTCACATCAGGTGGCCAAAATATTGAAACTGCAGCTTCAGCATCGGTCCTTCCAATGAATATTCAGGACTGATTTCCTTTAGGATTGACTGGTTTGATCTCCTTGCTGTCCAAGGGACTTTCAAGAGTCCTCTCCAGCACCACAATTTGAAAGGATCAATTCTTCAGCTCTGAACCTTCTTTATGGTCCAGCTCTCACATCCATATGTGACTACTGGCAAGACCATAGGTTTAGCTATGTGGACCTTTGTTGGCAAAGTGATGTCTCTGCTTTTTAATATGCTGTCTAGGTTTGTCATAGCTTTTCTTCCAAGGAGCAAGTGTCTTAATTTCATGGCTGCAGTCACTGTCTGCAGTGATTTTGGAGCCCAAGAAAATAAAGTCTGTCACTGTTTCCACTTTTTCCCCCTTCTGTTTGCCTTAAAGTGGTGGAACTGGATATACCATGGTCTTAGTTTATGTTGAGTTTTTAAGCCAGCTTCTTTGCTGTCCTCTTTCGCCCTTATCAAGAGGTTCTTTAATTCCTCTTCACTTTTCTGCTATAATGGCGGTAACATGTGTGATAACCACTGATACTTCTCCTGGCAGTCTTGATTCCAGCTTATGAGTCATCCAGCCTGGCATTTCACATGATGTACTCTGCATATAGGTTAAATAAGCAGGGTGACAATACACAGCCTTTTGTACTCTTTTTTTTCCAATTTTGAACCAGTGATTCTAACTGTTGCTTCTTGACCTGCATACAGGTTTCTCAGCAGACAGGGAAGGTGATCTGGTATTCCCATCTCTTTAAGAATTTTTCATAGTTTATTGTGATCCACTCACTCAGAGAAGGCAATGGCAACCCACTCCAGTACTCTTGCCTGGAAAATTCCATGGATGGAGGAGCCTGGTAGGCTTCAGTCCATGGGGTCACTGAGTCGGACATGACTGAGCAACTTCACTTTCACTTTTCACTTTCATGCATTGGAGAAGGAAATGGCAACCCACTCCAGTATTCTTGCCTGGAGAATCCGTCTATGGGGTCTCACAGAGTTGGACACGACTGACGTGACTTAGCAGCAGCAGCAGCAGCAGCACACTCAGTATATGCTTTTGCATAGTCAATGACACCCAAATAGATGTTTTTCTGGAATTCCCTTGATTTCCCTCTGATCTAGTGGATGTTGCAATTTGATCTCTAGTTGCTCTGCATTTTCTAAACCCAGCTTGTACGTCTGGAAGTTCTTCAGTCACTACTGAAGCCACGCTTGAAGAATTTTGAGCATTACCTTAGAGTGTGTGAAATGAGTAAAATTGTACAGCAGTTTGAACATTCTTTGAAATTGCCCTTCTTTGAAATTGGAATGAAAACTGACCTTTTCAGTCCTGTGGCCATTGCTGAGTTTTCCAAATTTGCTGACATATTGAGTACAGCGCTTTAACAGCATCATCTTTTAGAATTTGATTTAGGTCATACCTGAATGGCCTAGTGGTGTTCCCTAGTTTCTTTAAATTAAGCATAAATTTTGCAGTAAGGAGTTCATGATCTGAGCTGGTCTTGTTTTTGCTGACTTTACAGAGCTTCTCTCTCTTCGGCTGCAAAAAATACAGTCAGTCTGATTTTGGTATTGACAGTCTGCTGATGTCCATATGTAGATTCATCTCTTGTGTTTTTGGAAGAAGGTGTTTGCTATGACCAGTGTGTTCTCTTGGCAAAACTCTGTTAACCTTTGCCCTGCTGCATTTTGTACTTCAAGGCCAAACTTGCCTGTTACTCTAGGTATCTCTTCACTTCCTACATTTGTACTACCATCCCCTAGGATGAAAAGGACATCTTTTTTTGGTGTAAGTTTTAGAAAGTCTGGTAGTTCTTTATAGAGTCATTCAAGTTGAACTTCTTCAGCATTAGTGGTTGGGGCATAGACGTGGGTTACTGTGATGTTAGGTGGTTTGCCTTAGAGACGAACAGAGATCATTCTGTCGTTTTTGAGATTGCATCCAAGTACTGCATTTCGGACTCTTTTATAGCCCTCATAAGGGCTACTCTGTGTCTCGTAAGGGATTCTTGCCCACAGTAGTAGGTATAATGGTCATCTGAATTAAATTCGTCCATTCTGGTCCATTTTGATTCACTGATGCCTAAGATGTTGATGTTCATTCTTGTTATCTCCTGTTTGACATAGCCAGTTTACCTTGATTCAGTGACCTAACATTCCAGGTTTCTATTCAGTATTGTTCTTTATAGCATCAGACTTTATTTTCACCACCAGACATATCCACAGCTGAGCATCATTTCTGCTTTGGCCCAACCTCTTCATTCTTTCTGGATCTGTTTCTCTCTTCTTCCCCAGGAACATATTGGACATCTTCCAACCTGGGGAAGATGTCATATCTTCCTTCCGGTGTCATATCTTTTTGCCTTTTCACACTGTTCATGGGATTCTCGAGGCAAGAACACTGGAGTGGTTTACAATTCCCTCTGCCAGTGGACCATGTTTTGTCAGAACTCTCCACAATGACGCGTCCATCTTGGGTGGCCCTGTACCGCATGGCCCATAGCTTCATTGAGTTACACAAGCCTCTTCATCTCAAGGCTGTGATCCGTGAAGGGGACATGAAGAGGAAGGACCAGCAAAAACCAGGAAAGAAAGAGCTAGGGCAGAGATGGACACCTCTCTTCTGGATAGTCAGAGAATACCGAAGTCTAGAAGGGAGGTATTATGGATGCTTCACCCCTGAATACATCTTTGAGAGGCCTGTGTATGCTGTGCCTTTAAGAGGCCCATGTGTATTGTATACTGTGAATGTCTACGTTGATTGCCAAAAAGCCATTTTTTCCTCATGTCACCTTTAATGTTGATTGTGTCATTATATATGAACTTACCTCTTAAACTATAAGTAGTTATAATACGGTTGAGTTCATTTTACTTTGTAAAATTTTGGTCATTGCGTGTTTGTCTCTTGTCTTTTTTAAATAACACTATGTGGAAATGAAAGTGATGATATCTAATATTTGTTGTGTGCAGGATACATTTGTTTTAACTTTATTATGGTTTTCATATCCTTTCAAAGAAAATGTTGTTTTAGTGATGGTATTTTATCAGGAACTATTCTATAGCCCAGGAGAGAAGTTAATTCATTGCATACAATGATTTTCTAAGAACTTTAGGGATTAATTTTCTTGGTCAAAAAAAGGATAACTTGGTAGCTATGAAGACAAAATGACAGGGAGACTTTTTTAAAGTTTTTGAATTTTTGAACTCTTTGAATGTATTGTCATGAGTGAAAGTGAAGAAATGAAAGTGTTAGTAGCTTAGTCATGTTCGGCTCTTTGCAACCCCATGGACTGTAACTCACCAGGCTCCTCTGTCCATGGAATTCTCCAGGCAAGAATACTGGAGTGGGTAGTCATTCCCTTCTCCAGGGGATCGTCCCAACCCAGGGATTGAACCCGGGTCTCCTACATTGCAGGGAGATTCTTTACAGTCTGAGCCACCATAAGTTATTAATATTAAATTAAATCATTAGTGATAAAGTGGTATATTACTTTTAAAATTTTAATATGGATTCTTGACTCAAATATTTAGAAAGAGAAATTAAAGACTTGCTTCCATCAAGTATTATTTCAAACCACAGCAGTAATTATATTTGTACTTAAATATTCTGAATTGCAGAAGCAAATTAGGTTGCTGCTAGCCATTCTAAATAGCAGTACTGAAAAAAAAATACTGAAATGGGAAACAAGTCTGGCATGCAATAGCAAAATTGAAGTATATATCTGTTTAACCAGAGAATGTCCTCAGTTTGGTAAAAGGGTTAGAAATACAGTCTCCTTTGGAGACTGATTAAAAATAATAGATAAAATAAAGAATGATGTGCTCAATGAGCTACAGTTCAAATAGAGGAAATTTAATGGGAAATGATTACATTAGTAGCAGATGGCTTTGCTTCCTGAATTGCAATTTGACTGGAAATCCTAGAAGAGCTTAAATTTATTTTTCAGATTTTTGAGTCTGATTAAAGATAGATAAAGAGATTTGTTTATTTGCTGTGTTATTGTGATTCTTACTGTGTCTTTTGGATTTTTCGTTTGTATCAGGCTATATTTATGATTCCTACAAACCCACCACCAACATTCAGGAAGCCAGAACTTTGGTCTGATGATTTCACCGATTTTGTTAAGAAGTGCCTAGTGAAGAACCCTGAGCAGAGAGCTACTGCAACACAGCTTTTACAGGTCAGTGCTTGTGTCTCTACAGGAGGATGTTTTCTTTATATACCTTTTTGCTGTTTCTGACATTGACCAAGATCATTATGAGTTTCATTAACTGATTTATTTATTCATTAACTGATTTGTAAAGATGTGAACTTTCCAGGAAATATGGATTGATGTACAGACAGACACACACACACACACCTTTCTCCTCCTGTATATTCTGTTTCTCTCATTTAAAAATTTTGTTTTCCAAGTTCAATTTTTTGCCCTCCCCCCTCCCCCACTAATTTTTGTTGCCAATTCTTTCCTCCTAAAATTGTGTTAAAACTAAACTTCTGTAGGGTTCTCATTTCAGAAATGAGTTTCTTTTCCATTATTATTGTTTCTTATGTTTTAACTTCCAGATGTATTATTCCTTGACCCAGCATTTCTTCTTTGACTTTTTGCCCTATAAGACATGTAAATACGAAATCCCTGAACTCCTTGAGAAGATCGCACGTTGTAAATACTGGTGGCAAGATGACCTAGATGAAGAGTGTCAGTGTCCCTGTACAAGTAGACTGTATGCAGAGTGTCAGGAGGCTTTCTTTTTTTTTTCTAAATCTGTTTTGACATTAAATGCAAGTAGAAATAATTTAATACTTTTAGTAATTATTCATGAGTCTTTACTTTCCCAGCAGAATTGACTTAGACCTGTGTGCTATGGTAAGTGTGCGTGTTAACAAAACTTGATATTTGGAGAATAGTTCTTTTTAAGTGACAAAAAGATTAAAAACATAGTTATAAAAAGTGATTTTTCTAAGGTAATGTTTTTTAAAAAAGGAATTATTGAGAATGTTAGAAACTAGCCCTTTAATATAAGGTTTATTGTTACAAAAATTTAGCTTAATACTCAGTTTCCATGAAAGGTGGTTGAGCAAAATCTGTCTAGAATAAAACACCATATATTCTTTGACCTAGTAGTTACTCTTCTAGCAATTTACAGAGAAATTTAACCACGTGTGAAATAACATAGGTGTAAAAACTCTTCATAAACCATTATAATGGCAAAAGATTGGAAACAACATAAATATCTGTCAACAGATTGGAAGCAATTTGAGGTCTGCTGAGGGGAGTTATTGGCAAAATACACACACCCACATATACATATATGTATGTATACATATGTCAGTGCTTACAGTGGAGTAGCTGTAGAAAAATAAGCAAGAAAATGACCTCCAGAGAAGGTAACTACATGGCTGAGAAGCAGTAGTGGGATGGAAACTTTGTTTTTGCCGAAGACTCTTTTTTTAAGACTTTTGAGTTTGGTTTTATGTGCCCATATTACTTTTCAAAAGTTAATTAATTGAAACATTATTTTTGAAATATTGTCAGCACTTCAAAGGAATTTTAAGCACATAAATCAAAGATCTATTGCTGTTGTTATTGTGTTGAATCTCTAAATTATTTAACTTATGGTTAAATAAGAAGATAAGAAAGAAGGGGGAGGGGAAATAACAAAAAAAATGGGACAAATAGTATAAAATCTGATGAGGAAAGTAAATCCAAATACATCCAATGACTGGTTTTTGGGTAATTTAACCAATATTTTTTTCTGGTCTTTCTTCCATAATCGTTTCTAATCTCTTTAAAGAAATTCTGTTTTTAACCTAGAGTTCTTAGGGTGGAAAAGCATTTAAGAAATATTCCAGTAAAATTCCCTAATTTTGTATACGAGAGTACTGAAGCCCAGAAAAGTTCAATGACTCACGAAAGATCACACAGTGATCAAGGGATTCTTCTAGGGTTATTCCACTTGTCCCCTAGCCTCACTTGTCACCCTTTCTCCATTCTGCTTTCTGCCCAGAAATTGACCTGTATGTGTGAAAGTTGCTCAGTTGTGTCCAACTCTTTGCAACCCCGTGGACTATACAGTCCATGGAATTCTCCAGGCCAGAATACTAGAGTGGGTAGCCTTTCCCTTCTCCAGGGGATCTTCCCAACCCAGGGATCGGACCCAGGTCTCCCGCATTGCAAGTGGATTCTTTACCAGCTGAGCCACCAGGGAAGCCCAAGAATACTGGAGTGGGTAGCCTTTCCCTTCTCCAGGGGATCTTCCCAACCCAGGGATCAAACCCAGGTCTCCTGCATTGCAAGTGGATTCTTTACCAGCTGAGCCACCAGGGAAGCCCAAGAATACTGGAGTGGGTAGCCTTTCCCTTCTCCAGGGGATCTTCCCAACCCAGGGATCAAACCCAGGTCTCCCGCATTGCAGGCAGAGTCTTTACCAGCTGAGCCACATGGGAAGCCCAGTTGACCTGTATGGATTATATTAATAAGCTCGTTACTCTCTGGCTTGTAGCTGGGTTTGGCTCAAGCATTTTTCTTTATATTGAGGGCAAACAGTGCAGCTGGTTTTGAATAGTGCTTGCTGCTGCTGCTAAGTCACCTCGGTCGTGTCCGACTCGGTGTGACCCCATAGACGGCAGCCCAGCAGGCTGCCCCTTATGAGCCAGTATTTGTTTTTTTGATTTTTAAAAAACTTTTCCTGTTGTGCTGTTGTTGGGCATGGAGGCCCTCTGTTATAATGTTGGTGTGTCCACCTCTGGCCTCTTAATCAACCCCTTGCTTGACTTCCCTTTTTTTCCCCTTTATAAATGCTGAAATAGTGGACTTGCAGTTTCATGTTTCATACAGATCATGTCTTTTCAATCCTCTATACCTTTTCTCACCCCTCACTTGCTAGTTTAAAGACTGGCAGGCTCCTTTTTACTCATTGTTTCATTGTTTCTAAATTCAAATTAGGTACTCCTCCAGAAAGCCTTCCTTTCATCTTTGTTCAGGCTAATTGTTTCTCAGGGTTTCCATAAGCACCCTGGCCATGCCTTTTGCCATGTTAGGATGAAATAACTTGTTTCTGTGTCTTTGTCCTGGATTGTAACTAGTTCAAGGTCAAGTGGTACTCTTTTGGGGAGGGGCGTTGTTTTTCGCACCTCGGGTATCTTAGTACAGGTATCTGTATCCTGGTATCTTTAATATACATGTAGTGCTTAATGCATGTGTATTAAATTCAATATATGTTTATTTAAGATAGCAAACTTCTGATTTGAAAAGCTTTTAGACAGAAGTACTATCTGTTGTATCATTTGAGTCTCATTAGACTCCGAGTTTTATTTTACTGAATGAAAGCCATCCTGTTCTGTCTCTTAAGGGAGTTTTGCATATGTTTTATATGTTATAAGTTAAATTATGTTTTAACTTTAAGAATATAGTCTTATTACCAAGTTTAAGTGGACATTTGCCTATAACCTACATGTGTAGATTTTACCATATTGATTTGTAGACTTTGATAAACAGGTTTTGAAGAGGAATTTGTGCTGAATTTTTTATAGTGGTTTATCTTCCAACATTAGATAATTGTATAAGTTTAAACGAGCAGACTAAGACTGAAAGGATCCTTTGAGATTAAGTTGAACTCTTGGTAGTTTTTAAAAGATGAGGATATTGAATCCCCAGGGACAGTTTAAGTTCAGCCTGGTGGCCCTAGAATTCCTAATCTGGAGATGTTCCCTGTACTTCTGGTGGGTAGCCTAGAACCTGAAAGTCAATTCTTGCCCTAGTCTGGCCTTCTAGAAGAGTGAGATCTGTCATTATTCAAATTAGCCCATGGGCTTGGCTGAAATAGGTGGTGTCGTGGGTCACTTTGTGAACTCTCATGGCATATGACTTAGTTTTCATTTTACCAGTTGAAGTGAGGAGTAGAAACTTTATCTACCTTGCTGTCCCTCCCATTTATAATATAATTATCTTTAATACTTCCTCTTTATTACATTGAGGTCCATATCAGAGTGTTATATTTATTTTAACCTTTAAACAATCGAGAAAACCAGGATAAGGGATGACTGTTTAACCTGTTTTTGTTTTCTTCAGTGTTCTTCCTCCTAATGTTCCAGAAGTTCCTTCTTTTGTTCCTTTCTATCTGTTTAGAAGATTTCCTTTAGCCATTCGTTTAGAGTAGGCCTTTGTTAACAAATTGTCTTGATTTTCCTTCACCTGAGAACATCTTGTTTCTTCTTCATTCCTGATGGATAGAATCCTTTCTTGGTTGCCAGTTCTTTGAATACTTGGAAAATGTTGTGCCACGCTTTCTTGTAAGAAATCTACAGTCATCTGAATTGTTTTACCCCTTGGTCTTTTCAAGACTTTTTTCTTTGTCTTTATTTTCAGAAGTTTAATTAAGATGTGTGTTGGTATGAATTTCTTTGGGTCTGTACTGTTCAGCTTCTTGACTCTGTGGGTTTATATCTCTTGCCAATTTGGGGAAGTTTCCAACTATTATTTTATCGGACATTTTTCAGCCCTACCCTCTACTCTCTTTCTAGGACTCCATTAACACAAGTGTTTAGATTTTTTTTGTTTCACTCCCACAGATTCCAGAGATTCTGTTCATTTTTATGCCAGTTTAGTTTCTCTCATTCATATTGTGTAATTTCTACTGTTTCATATTCTGATTCACCGAGTCCTCTCTGTCCTCATTCTGCTATAGAGCCAGCCCATCCATCAGGTTTTATTTTTGTTATATATTTTAGTTTTAATTTTTTCATTTGTTTCTTTTTTGTGTCTTCTAATTCTTTGCTGAGGCTTTCTAATGTGTCATGTGTTTACAGGCATGTTTATTGAAGGATTTTTATGACTGCTCTAAAATCCCTGCTAGATAATTTTGTTATCCATGTCATCTCGATATTGGTATCTGTTGAACCAGTTAAGTTGAGTTAATTGCTTCTTATTGTGATGAGTGATTTTCATTTGAAACCTGGGCATTTTGAGTATTATGTTTTGAGACGCTGGATCTTACTTAAATTCTCTGTAATGAGCGGTGTCCTCTGATAGTGCTTCAGTGGGGTAGAGGGGCACCATCATTTCTCTCAGGTAGCATTAGAAGTCCAGGCCCCCCTACGTGGTCTCTTTTGACATGTAGGGTTGGGGAGGGGCTCCTTATTACCACCAGCCAGGGTTGAGGACTCAGGTTCCTTCAGTGGCCTCTGCAGGCACCGTAGGGCCTCAGTATAGCTGGGCAGCGACGGAAGTTCTGATTCTCCCCTCGGCCGCCTCCAGTCCCCTCTAGCAGAGAGGGAGGTGGGGTTTCCTTATTACGGCCTGATAGTGCTGGAAGTCCAGGTTGTCACGAGATCTCCACCAACACTCCCCACTGGGGGAGGGAAGCACCTTTTATACTGCTGGGTGTGGATGAACGCCCCAGCTTAACATTTGCTCTTCTCGGATACTACTGCAGTGAAAGGATTGGACAGCCTCCAGAGGGTAGAAGTCTAGGTTCCCCACCCAGCCTTTGCTGCATGGGGTGGGGTCAGTGTTTTCTCTGCAGTGTTTGGTGGAGCAGAATGGTTATTGTTTAAAAGAGAGGGTTGCGTGCTGGCTAACTGTCCTTTCCTGATCCTTTCACTCAAGAGAGAGCAGGCTTTTGTAGGGGCTGTTTTAGTCTGTGCCGTGGGTGTTTCTGGGTTCCTGACTTCTTCAATAACCAGGCTGGGATAAATGAAGTAAAAGGAAAGCCCATGAAACTCACAGCTGTGTCATTGCTTTAGTGCCACAGTCCCAAGCTGGTTTGCCACCTTCTCTCCACCTTCCAGTGTCTTCCTGTGCTTGTTTATGTATAATGTCCAGGGTTTTCACTATGCTTTGATGGAACGGTATAGAGGAAAGGATGACTGCCCAGTCGCTCCAGAAGCAAAGTCTCTTCTGCAGTTCACTCCTTGGAAGAAATGATTAATTTAAATTCTTTCAGTTAAGAAATTGATAACTCAGAACATGAACAAAGTTTAACAGTTCAGATTTTAGAAGAGTAAATCTTTAAGCAGCTTTATTTCTTAAAATACACGACCAAGAATGTGATAGGCTGGTTTTGGGTAGTCTCTGTCTTCCGTTCAAGTGGTGTAAGGATTCCTGTCCTCTTACTTTGTGTTTAACTTGAGATACTTGATTTTTTTGCCACGCCACACAGTTCGCAGGATCCTAGTTCCCAGACCAGGGATTGAGCCTGGGCCCTGCCGTGAAAGCACCAAGTCCTAACCACTGGGCTGTGGCAGAAACAGAGAAACTGTTGCCTTTTAGAGTTTGGTCTGTTTATCTTTTTCTTATTGATACTCTTCTTAAAACTCTTAAAGTAACTACCCTCTTGTCTGACATAAATGTTAAAGTTTTAGTTCATTTATGGTTTTTTCCCTGTGTTTCATGGCACGGGGTTGAACATATAAATATTCTCCTGTATTACCAGTTCTTTTATATTTCCATTTTTTGACTTTTAACTTCTTAATCCATCTGTAATTTATTTTGATATTTCTGTGGTGAAGATCTAACTTAATTCAAAACCTTCCTCTCAACCCCCAAAATAACAAAGCAGTAAGTATTTTTTCCTCACTGGTTGGTTTTCATAATATGCCAGCTTATTTTGTACATTATATTCTATTTCCAGGCATTATATTCTGTTTTGTTGTTCTTTCCATTCTTATGCTGGTACCACATGCTTTTCTAGGCATTTAACAAAAAGATATTACTTCTGTTTATTGATTTTTCTGTTAACTCAACCTGATTATATTATTCAGATTGCTTTAATCTTTTTTAGTGTTCTATTTCTCAGTGACTAAAAAGAAATACTAATGTCTCCTCTTCTTATTTATTTAGATCTTCTTAGGTCTCTGTTTTCGTTATATATCATAATGCTATACTAATATATCAAATTTATAACTATATTTCTTTGTATTATGTCCCTTATTAATATTATGTGACTCTTCCTTCACTTACCATTTTTTGTCTTCATTTCTGCTTTTTTTGATCATGTTCTTCTTGACATTGTTTTATGTTTGATATTTCGTTGCCTGTCCTTGACTTTTAACCCAAGTTCTTTTTAGTATCCCCTGCTAGAAACATAATTTGGATTTATTTTGTTAAATATATCTCATATAGAAAGCATGTAGTTGAAGTTATCTTATGAACTCAGTGTGTTTTAGTACTTAACTAAGATACTGCTATAATGGAAACTCAGCACATTTATTTGCATTGGTTTGTACAGCAACGTTTCAGTCACGTGTCATGTTTCAGTTTTGCCACCTTGTCTTCTCTGGTTTTTGTTGTTGTTCTGTTCTTTTTTATGTTGCTTTGAATTTTAAAATTTTACTACCAGCTACTTGTAAAAAGCTTTCAAGTATTCTTAAAAAATCTGCCAATGTGTCTGATAAAACTTTTCTTGTGGTGATCAGTTCAGTTCAGTTGCTCAGTCGTGTCTGACTCTCTGCGACCCCATGAACTGCAGCACGCCGGGCCTCCCTGTCCATCACCAACTCCCGGAGTTTACCCAGACTCATGTCCATTGAGTCAGTGATGCCTTCCATCACGAATGCTCAAATATTATGGCCTTGTTCTTAAAGTACCCTTTTAACTTTATTAGCCAGTTCCTCTTTGTTGGTCAGAATCATGCCTGTAGTGATTATGTAGGGAAAAAATGAGTACAAATGAAGTAAGACATACTGAGATTTTGAGATTAGGAATGTTAAGCTCTGTAGACTAATGTTAGTGTAACACTGTGTGGTCAGTTCACAATGAACTGCATGAAAGTAAGTTTGCAATAGACTGGATGTGTACTTTGGCATTTCTTAAAGATAAAACTGTGGCTTGGAATTTGGCTCATAATTTTTCCTGAAAAGATAAAGCATAAATACAATTTGATATTTTTTTGCCTTTGTAAAGAGGTACACTTCTACTGGTTCTCAGTTTTTGCCGTGTTGGTCTTCCTTCACTTCTGTTAATACATAGTCTCTCAATCCTTCTTAAGAGTTTTTCCACCAGATTCAGTACTTCCTCTTGATTGTGGCAGCTATTTTTTTTTAACTCTTAATAATTTACACCTGTTTTACAGTTTCTCCCCATCTTACTTCATTCCTAAACTCTACTGCAAGATTGTGGTATCACATTCTTTTCCTTACACTATTCTCTCATCTGTGTAATTAAAGGGGCTGTCAGGCAAAATTCTGGTATCTCATTCTGAGTATTTATCCCTCTTGCCCCACTGTTACCTGTATCTAAACTCTTGGGACACCATTTTTGTAAGCCGTGTTTCTGTTTTGGCTCAACAGCTCTTCCTACAGTGTTTCACATCCATCTCCTATCTTTCTTTGTGTGTTTGTTCGTATCGTTCATACTTTTCCTTCTCCCTGAAACAGTCTGTTTCTTCTCTGTGAGACACCTGATATTACTTCACCTACTCATTTACTTTTATATCACTTAATCATATAGACTGTGCTAGATCATCATGAATGTAACTTGTATGTCACACTGTAATTTTTTTTATGCGTTTCTCTTTTATTCCTTATTCTGGATAAGAAGTTCTTTAAGGGTACAGAGCATATATTCAGTTATTACTAATTTTTGCAGCCTCTTTACCAGTGTTACTCAGAAATTCTGATAGCAGGACTGGGATTTCTTCCTTCTTGCTCTCCATCATCCTTTAGGACAGTCTTTGTCTGTTTCCCAACATGGCAGAAAGAGAAGAAATCACAGAAGAGTGCCCTCTCTCAGTGTTCTGAGGTCCAGATCAGAGGGCTGGAACACAACACAGACGCTGGTCTTTAATTCAGTACCAGTGAGATATCGGTATTGCATTGGTGAGAACTTAGTCCATAATCACAACCAACTGAAAGGGAGTCTGAGAGAGGCAGATGTAGCTGGGCAGCCATAGGTCCAGTCCCAACTCTGTTTTGGTGAGTGACTAGGAGTCTCCACCATAGGTATGTTGATAGAACTTAATTATCTGGTGATCAGTCTATAACTGCTATAGAAGAATTTATTGGTTCTGTCTCATCTATCCTAGAACTTCTGTATTCAGGTAAAATTCTTACTCTTAGTTTTCCCAAATGATACCTTCACCATTTTAAAGCCTCCTACAAATGTCAGTAAATTTCTTCTTTAGCACTAAAAATTGTTTTACCTTTAAAAATATTTTTGTGTTGTATTAATCTTTATTAAAATAACTCAGATGACTTTGATCTGACTCTTATCTACTGACGTGTAATTAAGAAAATTACATTTTGAAGCTGTATTGCTGATTCAAAATACTAATTCAGTGAAATCCTTACGGTTTGTCTGACATCGCTCACCAATGAATTATAAATACGTTTTTTTTTTAAATCCTCAAAAAAAATACAGTTATCTATCTATTCCAAATTAAACTTTTAACCTTTCCCTCTACATTCTCTCATGTTCCCCCTTTTGAATTACAAAGTCCTCCAACACCCAGGTATTTCCTGATTGTTCTATTTCCTCTTATCAGGATTATTGCAAACTCAGATGTTTTAGCTACATCAGGATGATACAAAAAAAAAAGAAGTGAAAAGTTACTTTATATATAGTATAGAAATTAAGTAGTACTTATTTTTTGAAAAATATTTTTCTTTTATTACTGTTTTTTACTTTTCCCTTGGAAATGATTACATTATTAAATATATAATAAATAGAAAATATGTAAAAGAAGTAAAAAAAAATAGTTGTCTTCCTTTTGACTACTGACTTTAGCTGTTGGCTTGTTAAGATTAATTAAAATTTGTAACAATATCAAAATCATTTTACTTTTATATATAATATAATCACTGATCTTTGGGCTTCCCTGGTGGCTCACACAGTAAAGAATCTGCCTGCAATGCAGGAGACCTGGGTTCAATCGCTGGGTTGGAATGATCCCCTGGAGAAGGGAATGGCAACCCACTCCAGTATTCTTGCCTGGAGAATCCCATGAACAGAGGAGCCTGGCAAGCTGCAGTCCATGGGGTTGCAGAGTCGGACGCGACTGAGTGACTAAGCACACACATACACCAATCTTTAAAAAAAAAATTTGGCTTTTGACTACATAATCTATACTTCCTTTGGAAAATTATATCTCTAACAGTGATGTATTTTCATCAACAGGATTACATTTGTTTTTGTGTTCTGCAGTGGTTTTTTAAAAACAAGTAAACCTAAAAAGTAAAATCTTTATTTCTAAAGCAGCTGAAATATCCTCTGTTCTTAACCTATCTATTTAATTCTGGATAAAGAACCAATCATTGAAGCCTGTTATCCTGGTTCACATTTATATATTGTTTTAATGTTTTTAAGACATAATTCAGAGAAGCCATTTGAATTTATACCATTGAATTTTACTTTTCTAGCACCCTTTTATTAAGAATGCAAAACCTGTATCGATTTTAAGAGACCTGATCACAGAAGCAATGGAGATCAAAGCTAAAAGACATGAAGAACAGCAGCGAGAACTGGAAGAGGAGGAAGAAAATTCGGTTAGTAATTACTCTAAAAAAATTAATCTTTTTCTTCTGAGGATTTTTTCTATAATTTCGTTTTTTTCTTTTCTTTAAATATATCAATAGCACTTTCTGTCCTTTTATACAAGTGAAGTATATTTGTTCATTAAATCTCAAAATATATTTTGTTTTTGTTAAACGTTCACTACTCTTTTCTGGTAGCTAAGCATTAGTGACTAATGGGGAATGTAAGGTTAATATAGTAAGCTTATACAGTATCTGTTGTCTAGTTGATATTAGCTCTCTTGTTTGTTGAATAAATGTTTTCTTGAATTTGGTCAATTTGGTTGGATGGCATCACCGACTCAATGGAGATGAGTTTGAGTAGACTCCGGGAATTGGTGACGGACAGGGAGGCCTGGCGTGGTCCATGGGGTCACAAAGAGTCGGACATAACTGAGCGACTGAACTGAACTGATGTCATATTTTCTGGAACTTGCTTTTAACTGATCATCAATGGGTTGATGCCACAGCAGAAGATGGGTTATTAGAGAAAGCAGGAGGGACATAAAAGGACCAGCTTATTCCATTTACTTTAAATTAGTGCATCAGTGCATTTTAATAAAGTAAAAGGTTATATCTTTATATCACGTTTAATAGTGTCTACTGTTTCTGTGATTCACTAATGATTTGTTTCCTTGTTTCAAATTATGTAGTTTTTTTTTTCTGGTTAGGATATAGAGATGAATACTTCTTGGGTATTCAGTTAGTCATTAAATCTGAAAACACAGATATTTTATGTTTATGATTGAAGTCTTTGATAACATCATCTGTATTTTCCCAAAGGTTTTTTAATTAATCTTAGGGTTTTTGTACACAAATTTTGCTGATTCAAATTTACCCTAAAAATTATTTATTTGGTTTTTGGCTGCTCTGGTTCTCTGTTTCTGCCTGTTGGCCTTCTCCAGTTGTGGCGAGAGGGGGTACTCTAGTCGTGGTGCCTGGGCTTCTCACTGTGGTGGCTTTTCTTGCAGAGCACAGGCTCGAGGGTGCAGGCTTCAGTAGTTGTGGTGCGTGGGCTTAGCTGCCCTGCGGCATGTGGGGTCCTCCCTGACCCCAGATTGGACCTGTGTCCCCTGCATTGGCAGGCAGATTGTTAACCGCTGGACCACCAGGAAGCCCTCAAATTTATTTTTAATTTCCGAGACTGGTTATCTAATTGGCATTTCTTTTGAAATTCTTTTACCCTTTTCACCTGTTATTAAACTTGGTGCCATATGGTGTGCCAAAACAAGGACAAGTGTGCATCTTTTCAGAGCTGATTTTTTTTTTTTTTTAATTGGCTGTACTGGGTCTTCGTTGCTATGTGGGCTCTAGCTTCAGTGACCGGACTTCTCATTGAATTGGCTTCTCTTTTTGCAGAGCATGGGCTCTAGGGTGCGCAAGCTTCGGTAGTTACGGCGAGAGGGCTCAGTAGTTGTGATTCCTGGACTCGGGAGCACAGGCTCAGTAGTTGTGGCACACTGGCTTGGTTGCTCCATGGAATGTGGGATCTTCTCGGATCAGGGATTGAACCCGGGTCTCCTGTGTGGGCAGGTAGATTCTTTACCACTGAGCCACCAGGGGAAGCCTCAGAACTCATTTGTAATCATTTTCTTTAGATATTCAGCTGCATCAGTTATTCCTTTGGCAGTAGCTATGGACTGCCTGGTGAGACAGATGCTTTAAGCTTGCATTCTAGATGTAAATTTTTGCCAATGATTTCAGCATGCAGAATTTAGAAATAGCATTCTTATAAAAGTGTTGTTTCTGTAAGTAATATGGGATGATGTAAAGATCTTGGTTCATGCTCTCAAAGGGTTACAGTTTCCACCCTGGGTTCCCATGTGATAATAGATACAGTTAGTTTTTTTGGTTTCTCTCTGCAAACGATCAGATTTGTATATATATATAGTTTTTTGTAGTTTCAAAACATTTTTCTCATTTTATTTGATCTTAAAAAAGGTAAGACTGGACATGTATATATTATTTATTTTATTTTGTAGTTAAGTGAAATTAAATTAGGAGTGAAGTTATTTACCAAAGTTGACATAACTAGTGAGAAACCCAAGAATAAAACTAGGGTTTTGTTTTTTTTTTCTTTTAGGCCTCTTCATTAAGACTTTATGCTCAGTTTTCAATCCAATATTTATTAGTACTTCTAAAAATAAACACCACTGGCTTATCAGAGTTATATACTTTTCAATAAGATTATGTTCTCTAAAAAGTCTAGTTTTTGCCCCTCTGGGGTGGTACCAGTGGCTTTCCTTCACTTTATTTAAGCCTGTCGTGAGTTTTGGACTAAAACTGCCTAGCCGTCATTGGACTAGTGACTATTATTGCTTGGCTCTTATCTGCCGGTACTTAATTATAGATTGATTTCCATTTTTTTTATGAATAAGGTACCTTTGATTACCCTAGAACTTAGCGGTTTTCACTGTTTTAAAGACTTCGTTACAGTCACTTCAGTTACTTTCTGCCATTTTGGTGATCTCTTTTCTTCCTATTTTTCTCTTCTTCACTGAGCTCCTGTGACATTGATCTTCTTTCAAGCTTTTGTTTTTTTTTTTTAACATGTCAGTGACCTTTCCTTATGCAGGGTCTTTGCATTTGCCATTCCCTCTGCTTGAAACACTCTTCTTCCTTAGAACTCATTGGATGACTAGCTTCTCATCTTTCAGGCCTCAGCTTTAAATATCATATACTGCCCAAACCTAGAGGCAGTATAAATATCATATACTGCCCAAACCTAGCGGCAATAATAAATACACATTTATTATTTTTTGATATCTATAGATCATTTTTTCAGGAGTGACTTAATTGGATGACTTTACTCAGAGTCTCTTCTGAGGTTGCGGTTAAATGTTGGTCAGAGCTATAGTCATCTGAAGGCTTGACAAGGACTTCAGTTCCAAGGTAGCTCACTCGTATGACTGTTGGCAGACTGATTCAGCAACTTGCCGTGTGGGACTCTCCATAGGTCTATTTGAGAGTCTTCACAGTCTGGCAACTGAGAGAGAGAACAAAGGGGACATCTCAATGCCTTTTATGACATAGTCTCAAGAGTTGTACTCTGTCAATTCCACCACATTATATTTGTTAAAAGAAGCTTCTGATCATGGAGAATGGTGGAGTTTTCCCAGTAGTTTCTTTTAACAAATAAAATGAAGAAACCATTATGTTAGCAGAAACTGACAGATCAGTCTTTTAGATCTGCAATCTAATAAAAAACTTAAAACAACCAGGGGAGTGCTTAATGAAGAAGTTTAAGAATGTTAAGTTTTCGTAAGAAAGTGATATGGCATTTTTGCGTTTTTGGATGCCTGCCATCCCTGACTTTTTAGCTCAGTGGCAGCTGTTGGGACAATGGAGGTTGGGGGCAGGGAAGAGGAGTAATAACCTTATTCTCAGAAATGTGTGCTTCTCCATTTTGAACTATCCAGCAATTCCCTATGGGACTGACACAGAGGCTTGCCTTTGTTTTGGTCTCCTCAAGGTAGAGCACCTTCTTAAATGTTATCTGTTCAAAATATCTAAATCTTCTAGAGTTAATAAGCAAGTTTAGTACAAGATCAGCATATAAAAATCAGTTATATTTTTATCCACTAGCAATGAACAATGCGAAAGGGTACTTAAGAAAACGGTTGCATTTACAATAGCATCCAAGAGAATGGATAAAAAAGTTGTTATTATTATTATTATTATTTATAATGGATATAAAAAGTTATTATACAGTGAAAAATACAACACATTGCTGAAAAAAATTAAAGAATACCTAAATCACTGAAGAGATATCCCATGTTCATGAATTGGAAGACTTAATATTGTATAAATGGCAGTACTTCTCAAAGTGACTCACATATTCATCCAATCTTTATGATCTTTTTTTTGCAAAAAGGAAAAGCCTATCTTCAAACTCATATGGAAAAGGGGGCCCCAAGTAGCTAAAATAATACTGAAAAGGAAGAACAAAGTTGGAGGATTCACTTTCCAATTTCAGAATATAATACAAACCTACAGTAATTAAATCAGTGTGGTACTGGCATAAGGATTGATATAAAAATCAATGGAATAGAAAGTCCAGAACAATTGAGAGTCCAGAAATAAATCATGTTATCTATGGCCAATTAATTTTCAACTAAGGTATGGAGACCATTCAATGGAAAAAGAACAGTTTTTTTAATGGATGGTGCTGGGACAGCTGAATCAGTCAGTCAGTCACTTCAGTTCAGTTGCTCAGTCGTGTCTGACTCTTTGTGACCCCTTGGACTGCAACATGCCAGGCCTCCCTGTCCATCACCAGCTCCCAGAGTTTACTCAAACTTATGTTCATTGAGTCAATGATGCCATCCAACCATCTCATCCTCTGTCGTCCCCTTCTCCTGCCTTCAGTCTGTCCCAGCATCAGGGTCTTTTCAAATGAGTCAGTTCTTCGCATCAGGTGGCCCAAAATATTGAAGTTTTAGCTTTGGCATCAGTCCTTCCAATGAATATTCAGGACTGATTTCCTTTAGGATGAACTGGTTGGTTCTCCTTGCAGTCCAGGGGACTCTCAAGAGTCTTCTCCAACACCACAGTTCAAAAGCATCAGTTCTTCAGTGCTCAGCTTTCTTATGGTCCAACTCTCACATCCATACGTGACTACTGGAAAAACCATAGCCTTGACTAGACAGACCTTTGTTGACAAAGTAATGTCTCTCTGCTTTTTAATATGCTGTCTAGGTTGGTCATAACTTTCCTTCCAAGGAGTAAGTGTCTTTTAATTTCATGGCTGCAGTCAGCATGTGCAGTGATTTTGGAGCCCCCCAAAATAAAGTCTGACACTGTTTCCCCATCTATTTGCCATGAAGTGATGGGACCAGATGCCATGATCTTAGTTTTCTGAATGTTGAGCTTTAAGCCAACTTTTTCACCCTCCTCTTTCACTTTCATCTTTAGTTCTTCTTTGCTTTCTGCGGTAAGGGTGGCGTCATCTGCATATCTGAGGTTATTGATATTTCTCCCAGCAATCTTGATTCCAGCTTATGCTTCATCTGGCCCAGCATTTCTCATGATATACTCTGCATATAAGTTAAATATATGTCTGAGGGACAGCTGAATAGCCATATGTAAAAGTGTGAAGTTGGACTCTTATCTCTTACCATATACAATGACTTTTTAATATAAGATCTAATTGGATGAATCAGTGTCCAAAATATAAGAGCTAAAAGTTTGTCACTTTCCATGCTGTTACTAAATAATACTCTCTTGAGCGTGTCCAGCTTCTGCTCGCTGCCCCATCGGAAGCCATCCTATTGTTTTAGGTATGTGTTATACAGTATAGTGCACATTCAAGGTGTGGGGTATTAGGTTTCACCGTTTGAAGGGAAGGCTTCCAAAATAATATGGATAGATTTAAAAATCACATCAGATTTAATGTTTCTCTAATTTTCAAATAAGCATTTATCTCTGGGACCAAGCTGATATTTTTAGATGAAACTATTATGTTATTTTTTGTTGTTTTATTGAAATTATAAGAAAAAATCGTCTTGACAGAGTCACACACTATGAGCAGTATTCATACACTTTGCTTTATTTTTATGTTCTCAGGCAGCAGTTTCTATCTCGAGGTCATTTTATCACTTGTGCTCTGAATATAAATAAATATATATACATGCACAGACAAAAAAACTTATAAGAACAGGATATGCAGAGTGGATCTGGAGTCCTTCTATAGTAAGAGTATATTTCTACATTGCCATTCATTGTTACCAAATCTTAAAATCAGTAGTCTTGTCCTCTCAGGAACTCTTATTCATATTGAAGGCTCAGAATCTTACATAGTATTTGTCTTTGTACTATTCATACCTTTGGGGGTCTCTTGAAAATTGGCTTAAAATTGGATTACATGTTTAGGTTTAAGTCTCATAGCTATGTGTCTTTTTAATCTTCCCAGCCAAATTGTCATTAAAGTGATATTTTATTTTTTATAAAAGTCAAACATAATCATAAAGTTTGCATTTATTTCTGACCAAGTCAGCAGACAGTGGGACATAGGTTGTCTCTATAAATTGAAGGCATACAGGACTTTTTCTTATTCTCATTCAGATTATACTAATATATCTGTAGCATTCAAGGTGTGAGCATGCATTTTGGTAATTTATTAATTATGCAATAAACTATGTGCCTGTGTAGTTCTTAAACCCTAATTAATCATTGACTTTTAAAATACTAGTTTTAAGTTATCTTGTATGTCTTATTAAAATGTTAGATAGGAAGTTATATATGAATATTGACACCATAAAAGTCAGTGCTTGCTGATTCTAAATTAAATAACAAGGCAAACACTGCACGCATGGTACACTGGATGATTATCTAACAGTGGGATAGATGGTATTAATAAGTTGAACTTATAAGAGAAGGCAGTGAGTGCACATTGTCAAATGGTCCTTTTTTAAATAGATTAAAAAATTGATTAGGAGTTTATAAGAATTGCTTTGTACTGGAGCTCAGGTGTTTCCCATGTCGATTGCAATGTTAATTTAAGTAGAATACAAGAAGCTGAACAGATGTCGAAGAATGTTAAGTAAAATGTTGAGCCAAAATTGGATACTTCTTGATGTTAGGTTTGCTTGAGAGTTTTTCACTTTGATGCGTGTAGTAGGCCTTTTATTTTCACTTTCAGAGGTGTCATTTTATTTCATATTCAGTAGTGATTCAGAGAAAAAGGTTTTGCCTATTAACTGGCTTTTGACCATGTTTTCGAGCTTCTGTCTTCAGAAGAGAGGACTTTTTGGTGATTTCTTTATGATCTGAACTCTAAACTTGTCGTGCTATGGTCCTTAGTGTCTGAGGAATGCCATGTGCCCTCCAGTGTGATTTACTGACACCGTAATTCTCAGCATGGGTATCAGGAGAAATGCAGGGTGCTTGGAAAAATCCATATGTGGTATAGCCTTCAGGTGAGCATTCTCCAGAATCCTCCATTTCCTCGCTGTGTTAGCTGCTCAGTTGTGTCCCACTCTTGGGAACCCCACAGACTGTAGCCTGCCAGGCTCCTTTGTCCAGAGGTATTCTCCAGGCAAGAATTTTGGAGTGCACTGCCTTGCCCTCCTCCAGGGGATCTTCCCAATCCAGGGATCAAACCGAGGTCTGCCTCATTGCAGGCAGGTACTTACCGTCTAAGCCACCAGGGAAGCCCAAGGAATTTCAAATCAGTCTCTCTCGAGAATCTTTTAAACTGATGATGAAATAGAACAGCATCAGAATCAGTCCAAGTCAGTCCAGAAGCTTCAATTATATCAAATTGGTTAAATTATGGACTGCTTTGACTAAAATCCTGATTCTGTTCCCAATTTACTGTCATTGGCCAGGTTATTTAATGTCTCTGGTTCAATTTCACTGTCTATAAAAAGGGGATAGTGATAGATCTTGCTTCATAGAGTTGTTAGGGGGATGGAATAAAAAAATATGTATCTTCACACTTAGAACAACTTATCACACATAGTATGCTCAATAGTTTAGCTTCCATTGTTATTAAAGCTACTACTTTGATCTCTACTACTGCTACTAAAATATTTTGGCCAGGCACTTTGTTATTGTTTTGTTTAGTGTTTGGTTTCTTTGCTGATAATTATTGCTGCTGCTTGTTTGCTACTCCAAGGGCCACAAAAATAACATCAGTTATCATGAAAAGTTCTTTAAGTATTTAAAAACAAATTTTAAATGGCCACATGTGTTTGGAAGAATTGGTAGAGATCTTTATAAACTAAGCTTAAAACCAGTAAAGAGAATTTTAAAATTTATCCTTGTTCTTTTACTTCTTGAAAAGTAAATTCATTTTATTAAGAAAACATATCTTAGATAAAATTATTGATCACAAACTGAAATTCTTTAGAACTGATTACTTGTTATCTCTCATTTCCTCGTATAATTAAAGCACAGTTCTAAAAAAAATCCTTCTTAGTGTTTAGTTAGGACTATGTAAGCATCATAATACATTATGATTACTTATTTTTTATTTTTGTGATTTCTGGAACTAGTAGTTGTCACAGCTTTTCTTACTGTTGTTTGTTGCTGTTAACTTCTGTATGTACCCATCGCTGACTTGTTGTCAAATGCTCCGTCCCTATACTCTCTGCAGAGGTTGTAAAGACCTCTCTGTATGTTCAAATACAAATAATTGTTTAGCATCATACTTTTTACTTGCCTAATACTTTATTGAGCCCTCTGTTTGCTTCTAATCTGAACAGTTACTTTCTAGAGTCTTGAACAAGCTGTCCTTTGCAGACCTTCCATTCCCCAACATCATCTTGGGAATTTCCTTTCTCTCTCTTCTGTAATGTGTCCTGTGTTTCCTGAATCTTGTCTTTTGTGTTTTACTTCCCTATTTTGATGCATCCTGTCTTCTAGGAGCTTCCAGACATTAGCAGTTTTTTCAGACCTTGTATATCTGACCATGTCTTTATTCTTTCTTTACTGTTGGTTGATCAGGTATAAAATTCTGGATTGAAAATAATGTTCCCTTAAAACTCTGAAGGCCTTGCTCTGTTTCTTCTTTTTTTTATTATTGGAGTAAAATAGCTTTAAAATGTTGTATTAGTTTCTGCTGTGCAACAGCTATATGTATACATATGGCCCCTAACTCTTGGACCTCCCTCCCCCATGCCCGTCCCACCCATCAAGGTCATCAGAGAGCACAGAGCTAAGTTCCCTGTACTCTAAGCAGGTTCCCGCTAGCTGTTTTACATGTGGGCATGCATATGTGCAGTCCTAACCTCCCAGTTTATCCTGCCCTCTCTTTCTTGTCCTGTGTCTACTTGTCCATTGTCTAGATCTGTGTCTCTATTCCTGCCCTGCAGATAGTTTCATCTGTATCATTTTTCTGGATTCCACATACATGTATTAGTATACAATATTTGTTTTTCTCTTTCTGACTTTACTGTGTGACAGACTCAGTCCATCCACATCTCTACAAATGACCCAATTTCATTCCTTTCTGTGGCTGAGTAATATTCCATTGTATATATGTACATCTTCTTTATCCATTCATCTTTCGATGGACATTTAGGTTCTCCTATTTCCTGGCTATTGTGAATAGTGCTGGAGTGAATATTGGGATAGCTGGGTCTTTTTGAATTACGGTTTTCTCAGGGTACGTACCCATTAGTGGGATTGCTGGGTCATATGGTAGTTCTATTTTTAGTTTTTTAAGGAGCCTCCATACTGTTCTCCACAGTGGCTGTATCAATTTACATTCCCACCAACAGTGCAAGAGGGTTTTCTTTTCTCCACACCCACTCCAGCATTTATTGTTTGTAGATTTAAAAATTTTTTTTATTTATTTTACAGTTGCCCTGGGTCTTAGTTGTGGCATGTGGGATCTAGTTCCCTGACCAGGGATCAAACCCAGGCCCTCTATGTTCGGAGCACAGGGTCTTATCCACTGGACCACCAGGAAACTCCCTGTTTATAGGTTTTTTTTGATGTTGACCATTCTGACTGGTATGAAGTGATACCTCATTGTAGTTTTGATTTGCATTTCTCTAATAATTAGTGATACTGAACATCTTTTCATGTGTTTGTTGGCCGTCTGTATTTCTTCTCTGGAGAAATATGTATTTAGGTCTGCCCATTTTTTGATTGGATGTTTGGGTTTTTTGGTTTTTCTTTTTAGCTGCAAGAGCTGTTTTTATAATACGGAGATTAATCCTTTGTTGCTTCGTTGGCAAGTATTTTCTCCCATTATGAAGGAGAATGGGAGAAATTATTTCTTGAGTTGTCTTGTTTATGGTTTCCTTTGCTGTGCAAAAGCTTTTAAGTTTAATTCGGTCCCATATGTTTATTTTTGTTTTTATTTTCATTACTCTAGGGCCCCTCTGATAGTGTGAACCCCTCCCCTCTCCCAGCAACCCCTCAGGGATGCCGGTCACGTCCCACCTCCACTTTTCCTTTCCCCCAATGTCATACCTGGTCGCATGGGGCTTCCTTCCCTCTCCTTGGGTGTCCGAAGTCCCCCACCAGTGCCTGGTGGATGCCCTACATGGGAGGAGGTGGAAACTGTGTCCTCCTGCTCTACCGTCTCGACTCCACCTGATTGGCTATTTTGATATACTAGTTGTTTTCATTTGAGATTTTTCCCCATTCCTTTTTTCCTTATTTTGATTGTTTGAAAGATGGTCTTTTCAGCATCATGGGAAGTCTGCATTACCAAGTTTTATTTCTACATTTATTTTTAGTTTAAGAATACAGAGGGTCTGTGTTCCATGATGGCCTTTTTATTATCTTTAGTCTCAATCTTTTGATTAGTCATTTTCCAGTTACTGGGCTGACATGACATAGAGCCATTTTGTCCCTAAACCACTGAAAATTTAATAGTGCTTAATTTTGAAATAATATAGATCAAATTCTTTCTCTGATTTCAAAATCCTAGAGCTGTAAATTCACCATGTTGAGTTGCTGTATTATCAAAGATATTTATATTTGTATTCAGTATTAATACTTGAACCAATTGTAGATCCTGCTTTTTTCATTTTGAGTGGATGAAATGAGAGAATTTATGGGTTATACCAATATCAACTTACAGTTTTTCCAAGCTTAAGTTTCTTTTTCATAACTCAAGGTACTATATTTGGAGAAAAATTTGTGACCTAAAATTTCATCAACATTTCCAACAACTCTCCATGTGAATTTGAAAGGGAAACACTATATGATAACTATTTCAAGATACAGTGTTTTAAGGTTTTTTAGTACTATACACCTGAGCCCCAGGTAACTATTACAAACAAACTTCTTTAAATATTTTTTATTCAAGAGAGATATGGGACATGATTAGAAATAGTGCTTTATGAATTTGATTTTTATACCTATTAATAGGAAAAGCTTGTCCAATGAGAATACATCTTGACAAATAGACATTTTTTGATCAATGCTGAGGTAATTGTACAGGTTTTTAAAATTAAATAAATTGCAAACAGAGATTTCTGTAGCAGGTTAATCCTGATATCAAGGTTTTTGTTCTAGTTTAAGCATTGCTAAAGATGGCAAAGATCTTTTTTGGCCTTTCTGAGCATGTGATATAAATGTGGTGCTGACGTGGGTCTATTGTATTACGTATTAAGAAAATTATTTGTTTTCTGAATGTCAGTGGAAGATATTCCCAAATCCTTAGTGTGAGTTGATTAAAAAGCATATATTTGTTCGTATTTACTGTAAGTTCCTGAATTAGCTATAGAAAGTCTGCTTTTTAAAGAGTGTCTTCTAATGAAGCTGGTCTTTCTACTCAATACAACTTTCTACAAAGATGACATTTTGTTTCTACCAAGGAGTATTCATAGTAGGGTATAAAGTAAATCTATGTGAATTATTTCTGCCATGTAAAAGTTTAAACAGTCTTATCCAATAAAGGATACCTCTTCAAAAATAAGATATGCTCCAGGGCATTCTTGTTTTAAAGCATATTCATACAGAAATTTGCTAAATATTTTTTAAAATATCTTATTTGGAAAAGAGAGTCCAACAAACTTTTTGGTTAAATAATGGAGTGCAGAGTTCTGTTCTAGTCAATACAAAAAATTGTATACAAAAATCACTTAAAGTCTGTATATTTTAGTTATCTCCAATGGAAAAAATGATTCCTTGGAATTTGTAATGTTTACTATAATGTAGGTAGCGCTGCTGCTGCTAAATCGCTTCAGTCGTGTCCGACTCTGTGTGACCCCATAGACAGCAGCCCACCAGGCTGCCCCGTCTCTGGGATTCTCCAGGCAAGAACACTGGAGTGGGTTGCCATTTCCTTCTCCAGTGCATGAAAGTGAAAAGTGAAAGTGAAGCCACTCACTCGTGTCCGACTCTTAGCGGCCCCATGGACTGCAGACAACCAGGCTCCTCCGTCCATGGGATTTTCCAGGCAAGAGTACTGGAGTGGGGTGCCATTGCCTTCTCCGGTAGGTAGTGCTAGTGGTAAAGAATTAGCTTGCCAATGCAGGAGACAAGAGACTTGGGTTCTATCCCTGGGTCAGGAAGATCCCTTGGAGAAGGGCATGACAACCCACTCCAGTATTCTTACCTGGAACATCCCATGGTGGAAGAACCTGGTGGGCTACAGTCCATGGGGTTGCAAAGAGTCAGACACAACTGAAGTGACTTAGCATGCATGCATTGAATATTCAGCAAATGACTGTCACTTAATCCCTCTTTATACATTTGAACAACCTATCTACTTCTGGAGGGGAAAAAAATCCCCCAGTAATCCTTGGTTTTTACTCTGGCGAATTCGTTTTTTTTTTTTTTTTTTAATTAATTAACTAAAAAAAAATTTAGTCCATGTCTCTGGGCATGGTGGGATCTTAAACCCCTGACTAGGGATCGAATCCATGCCTCCTGCAGTGGAAGCATGAAATCTTAACCACTGGACCATGGAGAATTCCTTACTCTGAAAAATTTCTGATGTAATTGATATAAACTGAAGCCCAGGCATCAGAATTTTTTTAAAGTCCCTAGCTGATTCTAATGTAGATAAGAACCATTGAACTGTAGATTCTAGTGTTGGGCTTTATAGCGTAAATATTTATTTAGTAAGTATTTATTTAGTATTATTTATTCAAATAAAAAAGTGAAGAACTTCTTCCATTTTATTTTTTGAAGTAACTTTTAATTTTTGACACTTTTAGATTTATAGAAGAATTGTGAAAGTAGTTGTACAGAGTTCCCATATACTCATATCCAGTTTCCCCTGTTATTAACATCTTATGTTAGTGCACTGCATTTGTTGTAATTAATGAACCAGTCTTGATAAATGTTTTCAACTAAGATCCATACTCTATCCGTATTTACTAAGTTCTCACCTGGTGTTGTTTTTTCTGTTTCAGGACCCATCCAGGATACCACTTTTCATTAACATTTAGTCACCACCCCATGTCTCCTTAGACTCCTCTTGCTGTCACAGTTTCTCAGATTATCTGTTTTTGGTGACCTTGAGAAATTTGAGGAATTTAATTAGGTATTTTGTAGAATGTCCCTCAATTGGGATTTGTTTGATGTTTTTTTCTTATGATGACACTGAGGTTATTCATTTTGGAGAGAGAGACTATAGAGCTAAAGGCTAGTCTTATCTCATTTATATCAAGAGCATTAAGGAAAAACTCATTTCCTCTATTTGTAAAACTTCTGATACCAGATGTGTGGGTTTTCTACCCCAAACAATTCTCTGGTTCACCAACTGGGTGTCTTACAGTTTAATTCATCCTGATGCTAACGACCTAGAGTTAGCACAGACCCTACAGACCCTACAGATTATGGACTCAGTCTCACCAATCCGTCTCTTCCCTCACTTCAGATGCTTCTCACAAGTGTAGGTCTCCCGTACTTGGACCAACTGGCTATAAGTCAGGGGTTCCATAGTGCCCTCCTGAGATTCATTAATTTTCTGGAATAACTCACAGAACTCAGGAAAACACTTTACTTACTATTACAAGTATGGGATATAACTCAGGAATAGCCCAATGGAAGAATCACCTGGGGTAATGGGGTATGAAGAAGGGGGTTGTGGGGGTCCATGCCCACTCTGGACATGTCACTCTCCTGGCACCCCAGTGTATTCACCAACCAGGAAACTCTCCAAAACACTCCTTTTAGAGGTTTTATGGAGGTTCCACGACAGAGATACGATTGATTAAAATATCGGCCATTGGTGATTAACTCAATCCCTAACTCCTTTCTCCTTCCTGGAGGTCAGGAGGGTAGACCTAAAAGTTCCAGCCCTCTAATCACATGGTTCCTCTGGCAGCCAGCCCTCATCCTTTAAGAGTGTCCGTATTAGCAAAACCCAGATATGGTGGAAAGGGACTTATTATGAATACCAAAATGTGCTCCTCCCACGCATATCACTCAGGAAATTATAGGGTTTTAGAAGCACTGTGCCAGGAACTGGAGACAGATCAAGTCTGTGTTTCTTCTTGTATCACATTATCACAAGTACGCTCTGTTAATATGACTTGTCACTGTCAGTGTTACCATGATCACTTGGCTGACATGGTGTTTGTCAGGTTTCTGCACGATGAAATTACTCTTTCCTCCTTTCCATCCTGTACTCTTTGGAAGGACATCATAATATGGAGCCCACACTTGAGAAATGGGGAGTTATGCTCCCCCTCTTGGAGGGCAAAGTGTCTACATAAGTTATTTGGAATTCTTCTGTATAGGAGATTTGTCTGTTTTCTCCCTTTACTTATTCAGTCATATATATCTTACTGACTCATGGTTATTTAGTTTACACTTTGAGTTATAATCCAATACTTCCGTACTATTCTCTTGTTCCAGTTGTTCCAGCTGTGGACATCGGAGCCTCCTTTTATGATTGACTCCTTTGTCCCTTTGACATAACCGCATCATTGTGGGTTTGCTTTTACTTTACTTCTTCCTTATTCTCTGACACTGTAAGATCCTCTAGACTCAGTTTATATATTTCCTGCCACAGCTTCTAGAATCCTAGGAGACTAGTTCCTTATTAGCAAATGGTATCAGAAACTATGATCCGGACTGTAGGTGTACTTGTTGCTGCTGTGGGAGTATTGTCCCTTTATCGACTCCTCTCAGCAGATAAACCAAGCAGATACATATATATATATATATGTGTGTATACTGTGTCTTCATACATACATACGTATATGTGTGTGCATGTATATATATATATATCTTCATCTGTTTCTATATTAAACTAAGCGTGAATTCATACTGGTGTCTCTGAGTTCTAATCCGTTACCACGTGGGTCGTTCTCTCTGTCTCCTTGCTTGTTTATAACTGCCGCAGTGGTGAGAAACCTGGTTCCCTGCACCTGTACCAGCCACTTTGCCAAGTGTTTCAGTTCCTGTGTGCATGTAGAGTCATTTCTGAATTGTTAGGCATGTCCCCATGGGAACAACTTTATCAAGTAGAGCACGGTGCTTAGTACGATGCTTTTTAAGTCTTACAAACTCCACGCACTTTCAGGGTTACTTGGGTTAGTACCTTCTCTGCCCACCTTGCTCAGTGAAGTTCTTTCATACATTTGTAATGCAGTTAGATGTTTTGGTGTGTGTCACATTCTGCATTACATCCTGAGATCTTGCATACGTTAAGCTTCACTCTTTATTGTATAAACATCTTATGAGTTTTGACAAATGCATGGTGTTACATATTTACCACTGCAGTACACTGAAGAATACTTTCACTACCCCCAAATCCCTGTGCTACCTGTTCAGCTCCCCTCTACCCATCAAACCCTGCAGTTGCTCTTCTGTTTACCGTCTATAGTTCTGCCTTTTCCATGTCGTGTAATTGGAATCAAACAGTATGTAGCCTTTTCAGACTGACTTGTCTCACTTAACAATAAGCATTTAAGATTCATCCCTTTTTAAAATTAACCCCATTTTAATTTTTAACTAAACAGTATTCCTTTGCATGGATGTATCACAATTTGTTTTTCCATTCATCTATTGAAGGATATCTTGGTCGTTTCTAACTTTTGGCATGAATAAAGTGGCTGTAAACATTTTCATACCGGCTTTTGTGTGGATGGAAATTTTCAGATCAGTTGGGTAACATACCTAAGGACTGTAGTTTGTAGAATATCTAGGACTGTAATTGGCAGATCCCATGGTATGTTTAGCTTTGTAAAACACTGCTGTGTCCTCTAACAGTGTTAAACCATTTTTTCATGTTCACCAGCAAATGAGAGTTTTGGTTCCTGAGCATGTCCACCAGCACTTAGTATTGTCAGGTTTCGTGGAGTGTTTTGTTTTTGGCATTTTAGACATTCTAGTAAATATTCCAGTCAACATTAGTTTGAGCAAACTCCATTGAGATAGTGAAAGACAGAGAAGCCTGGCCCACTGCAGTCCATGGGGTCACAAAGAGTCAGACCCAACCTAGCAACTGAACAACAACGACAAACCAAAGCCGTGGAGGAGTACCATGAAAGAGCCTCCCTTTCCAGAGGGATCAAAGGCTGAAATGACTCCTGAAGGATAAGGAGTTAATTAGGCAAATGAGGTGACCTAAGAAGTGGTCTCAGCAGAAGCAGCAGCCGATGTTTTTCTTTAAAGACTTTTTGAGCAATCCCACTCTTGCTTAAGGTTTAATCACCAGATGCAGAAAGTCTGTTGATTCCCTAACTGCCTGAGCTCTCTCCCTTGGGGTTAAAAAAATGCATATGCTGCTTCCTGCTACAGAAAGACTTGGATGACCCATGGACACCTCAAATTAAATAGGTTCTAAATGATCTCATCTTACCCAGAAAGTTGCCCTGTAAAGAGTACTTCAGCCACAGTATGATACAAGGTGGAAAGAGAACATGATGAAGGAAAGAAACAAAGGCTCTGACTACTCTATCAAGAAGTCTGGTTATGAATAACTTGTTGTTTTTCCTTTAGTTGTTTAATGGTCAGAATATTACTAAATTTTTATACTGAGAAGAAAGGCCCTAGAAGAAAGGGATAACGTGACTGACTGAAAAGGCCTGCATAGACATGATTCTCTAGGAAATTTTGAAGAATCGGCAAAAAAAAAAACTGGAACTATATAATAAGTGAATATAGTGAAGTCATGGATACAGGGGCAATGTAAAATATTCATTTGCTTTCTGTTTACCAGCAATAAGTAACTGGAATTTGGAAATTCTGAAAAATCCTTTTAACGAAAAAAGAAATACTTAAATCTGACAAAATATGTATAGAATCTGTGTGCACTGATTTAAAAAAGCAAAGTTCTAAAAAAAACTGAGAAACATTCCATGTTCACAGATTAAAAGACTCAAAATATGGTTAAGATATCATTTCTTCTTAATGTATAGATTCAGTTCATCCACAATAAAAATTCTAGCAAGCTAACATGTAACTGCTGAACAAAATGATTCTAAAGATCACATGGAAAGGCAAAAGGCCTAGAACAACCAACACAATAATGAATAAGAAAAAATAGTTTGAAGACTCCAATTTACAAACGTCTGTAAAAATAAAATAATCAAGACAGTGTGGTATTACAAAAAGAATAGACATGTATTATCAGTGATAAATCAATGAAACAGAATAGAGGGCTCAGACACAAACCCACACAAATATAGTCAGCTGACTTTGGAAAGGCCACAAAGGCAACTCAGTGGAGAAAGAATAATATCTTAAAGGCGCTGGAGCAACTTGATGCCTATATGGAGGAAAAGAAAAAAGAGCCCAGACATATACCTCAAGGCTTTCACAAAAATTAACTTGAAATAGATCATAGACCTTAATACAACATGTAAAACCAGGGAATTCTGAAAGAGGTGGGAATACCAGACCACCTGACTCCTCTTGAGAAATCTGTATGCAGGTCAGGAAGCAACAGTTAGAACTGGACATGGAACAACAGACTGGTTCCAAACAGGAAAAGGAGTATGTCAAGGCTGTATATTGTTACCCTGCTTATTTAACTTAAATGCAGAGTACATCATGAGAAATGCTGGGCTGGAGGAAGCACAAGCCGGAATCAAGATTGCCGGGAGAAATATCAATAACCTCAGATATGCAGATGACACCACCCTTATGGCAGAAAGTAAAGAACTAAAGAGCCTCTTGAGGAAAGTGAAATAGGAGAGTGAAAAAGTTGGCTTAAAGCTTAACGTTCAGAAAACTAAAATCATGGCATTTGGTCCCATCACTTCATGGCAAATAGATGGGGAAAGAGTGGAAACGGTGGCTGACTTTATTTTTTGGGGCTCCAAAATCACTGCACATGGTGATTGCAGCCATGAAATTAAAAGACGCTTACTCCTTGGAAGGAAAGTTATGACCAACTTAGACAGCATATTAAAAAGCAGGACATTACTTTGCCAACAAAGGTCCGTCCAGTCAAGGCTATGGTTTTTCCAGTAGTCATGTATGGATGTGAGAGTTGGACTGTGAAGAAAGCTGAGCGCCGAACAATTGATGCTTTTGAACTGTGGTGTTGGAGAAGACTCTTGAGAGTCCCTTGGACTGCAAGGAGATCTAACCAGTGCATCCTAAAGGAGATCAGTCCTGGGTGTTCATTGGAAGGACTGATGTTGAAGCTGAAACTCCAATACTTTGGCCACCTTATGCGAAGAGCTGACTCATTTGAAAAGACCCTGATGCTGGGACAGACTGAAGGCAGGAGGAGAAGGGGACGACAGAAGATGAGATGGTTGGATGGCATCACTGACTCAATGGACATGGGTTTGGGTGGACTCCGGGAGTTGGTGATGGACAGGGAGGCCTGGAGTGCTGTGGTTCATGGGGTCGCAAAGAGTTGGACACGACTGAGCGACTGAACTGAACTGAAAACCAGAAAACTTCTGGAAGAAATCATAGTATAAAATCTGTGTTACCTTTGGTTTGGTGTTGAGTTAAAATACCAAAACCAAGATCCTTGGGGAAAAAAAACAACAAAAAACAAAAAACAACTGGTGATATTAAAACTAAAGCTACTGCACTGTGAAAGACACCATTAGGAAAATGGAGAGAGAGATAAGCCATAGTTTGAGAAAATATTTGCAAAGCACTACCTTATTTGATGGCATCACCGACTCGATGGACGTGAGTCTGAGTGAACTCCGGGAGTTGGTGATGGACAGGGAGGCCTGGCGTGCTGTGATTCATGGGGTCGCAAAGAGTCGGACACGACTGAGCGACTGAACTGAGCTGAACGTTATTTGAAAGGACTTGTGTCCAAAATACACGAGCTCCTTAAAAATCAACAATAAAAAAACAAGACAATTTAAACAACGGGGAAAAGTACTGAACAGACACCTTGTCAAAGATCATAAATGTCAAAAAAGCATGTGAAAAGATGCCTAAAACCTTTTGTCATCAGGAATTGCAAGTTACACCAACCATGAGTTGCCACTAAATACTTGTTAGAATGCCTAAAATGGAAAAAAAACCCTGACAGTACTACGTGCTGGTGAACAAGCTCGGCACCAGAAACTCTCATTCACTGTTGGTGGAAAAGCATAAATGGTGTACCACTGTTAGAGAGTTTCTTACAAAGCTAAACATACCATAAGATCTACCAGTTGCAGTCCTAGGTATTTATCCAACTGATCTTGAAATTAAAGAGCTCCTGTGTGCTCCCGTGGTATCCTGCGTTGAGCTCTGTGCGAATGCTTAACTCACTGTATTTATATTTGTCTACTTTCTAATTTTCTCCACTAACCTGTGCATTTCTCAAAGACAAAGACTATATCTTAGCGTACTGCCTGGCACATAGTAAGTGCTTACAAATACTTCAGATTTATCAAGTCAATAAATATATGTGTACAGTTCTTTGCAATGGACTTTAACTGACTTTACCCCTTATTATTTAGCATAGTGCCCCAAGATTATCATCAACACCGAAAGTATCTACATTTAAAATAATCAGGTATGTCCTGGCACATGAAGTATTTCTGGAGCAGTGCATAAATCACACATGTCATAAATATTTGTTTTGGGGGGAACTGCTTGTTTTTGTTGCCCTGACTTGACGTTTCTCTGCCCCAGAATGTCATTTGTATCAGCAGTTTCAGTAATGTAAACTGCGTGCTAAAATTAATATTGGTATTTTGTTGTGATTCAGACAGTTTTCTTCTAAATTGTATGTTTTGGAAGCTGATTTCTTAAAGTCATTTTATAATGTTATCATTTTGAGTTTATAAAAGATTTCTTTTGTTAAGTATTTATTAAAGTTTCTGATTATTGCTAAAAACTATCCTAATAGAGCAGAAAAGGAGTAGGAGAAAGAAAAGATGAGAAAAAGACATTATTTTCAAAGACAAATTAGCTCTAAGTTCTGTTTGTTCTAAGAACATAATGCAATTATAAATCTTTTTATATCAATGTAATTTAGAATGCAATGACAAAGTGATATGAGTACTTGATATTTCCTATTGTATGTTTCTGTCAATTTTGTAGAGTCAGCAAGTTTCCTGAGCTCCTGCTATTTTATGCAAGTCGTTGGGGCGATTACTGCATGTAGATATGTAGATAGATTACTGAATGTATTAATGAATATAGATATGTCTTTTGAGAAACACTGCTTATATGAAAAATAACATGGCAGTGATGGTGCTGTTTTAAAATATGTCAGGTTTTTAAAAAATCAGTGGCCATTAGTCTTTCTGAAAGATACTGATAGTATGTTAGTAAATTTAATAACCTATTTTATAAACTTGTTTTATGTGTGTGTCACAAATTAATGGAATTTGTTCTAGCCTTTTGTCTTTGGTGCCCTCTTGTGGATTTTTAATAAACTGTTCGTAACAACAACAGTTTTTAAAGAAGTTCCTTTTATCTTAAAATGCTTGATTTTATAATCTTTATATTTTGTTCATCCTTTGACGTGCTTTTGGCTGTGGGAGAAAAGAGAGAAGTCATGGTTAGGGTTGCTTTACCTTTTAATTTACTCTGTGATATATCAGTATTGTGCACAGGGGATGTAAGATAATCTTGTGTTTGAAAGCTTTTAATGCAATGCCAGGAACTTGTACCGTCTTGCATCAGGGAGCCTCTGAAGTCCTGCCCACACGCCTTCTCACCATTTCTGCTTGTTGTGCTGATGAACAAGTCTTTTATGACTCTTGGAGATCCTGAAAGCTTTGATGTAACTTTAAAACATGCCCGTGAACATGCAAAAAGCTAGGATCCATGAAGGCAGACATTTCTGTTTGTTAAAGACAGATACGTCAAAGGCAGCAGCTGTATAAGCTCTTGTGCTGCTGCTTTTGCAGTGAAGTAGAAGGACCACCTACTTACAGCAGCGGGAAGCAAGTTTATTCTTTGTACAGATTTCCAGATACTGTTAAGTCTTAGCAATATTTAATGGGCGAATATCAATTTATGACTTTTTCCCCCAACCTGTCAGGCACTGAAGCAGTGCTTAAGGGCAGCGATTTGAAGGGGAATATTTCTGATGTTTTCTCAGTAGTTCTTAGCTCATTTGGGTTGAAGGTGGCACGGAACGAGACCAGAGTTAGCCAGATGCTCCTGCTGTGGGCTGTTGCACTTGTAACCTGGAAACAGTGGACAGTGTAGATGTGCGGATAACAGAAGCGATGAATAAGTGCTAGCCTATCCATGTTTGGAAGTGGAATGTAAAGGGAATGCGTGCCCTGTTCGGTCGCATCAGGAGTTTTACCGTGCCCTAGTGCAGAGTGCCTTTACTTTAATAGTACACAGGACTCTTCCATGGCATGAGGCATACAAGCAACTGCACAAGAGTTCCCTTTGATTTTTGCCTTTTCTAAGTCAAGAATGATTAAAATCTATTTGGTGACGCAGGTTAGCATGTAAGCACAAGCTCTGGTTTAGTTCTGCATGGGGAGAAAAGTGAAAGATCCCTGCCACAGGTTTCCCCAATTTTATGCTCATTTCCTTGAAGCTGCACTGCATATGCCATGTTGATTTCTTATTTGACTCTTTGACCACAAATTAGTTATTAGATTTCAGTGCCTCTGTCATGTGCCGAAGTAGGAAATTCCATTGTCTTTTTTTTTTTTTTTTTTTGCTTATATATAACTGGCATTATCTATTTCATTATCTGTATTCATCTATTCGAATTAGAATCTTTTACAATTTTTTCTTTAAAGTCAGTTTGGCCTTTTGGGTCCATAATATTGTAGTTAATTTTTTTTTAATTGGAGTTTGGATGCTTTACACTGGTCTGTCAGTTTCTGCTGTACAACAGAGTAAATCAGCCATACATTTACACATACGCCCTCTTTTTTGGATTTCTTTCCCATGTGGGTTACCACAAAGCACCAAATTGAGTTCCCTGTGCCATACAATAGGTTTCATTAGTTATGTTTTTTATACATAGTATTGCATATATGTCAATCCCAGTCTCCCAGTTCATCCCACCCTTTTGCCCCCTTGGTATCCATATGTTTGTTCTCTATGTCTGTGTCTCTGTTTCTGCTTTGCAAATTTTCTAGATTCCACATATAAATGTTAATATATGATATTTGTTTTTCTTTTTCTGACATTATACTCTGTATATGGAGAAGGCAATGGCAACCCACTCCAGTACTCTCGCCTGGAAAATCCCATGGACGGAGGAGCCTGGTGGGGTGCAGTCCATGGGGTCGCTAAGAGTCAGACATGACTGATCGACTTCACTTTCACTTTTCCTTTCATGCATTGGAGAAGGAAATGGCAACCTACTCCAGTGTTCTTGCCTGGAGAATCCCAGGGACGGGGGAGCCTGGTGGGCTGCCGTCTAAGAGGTCGCACAGAGTCGGACACGACTGAAGCGACTCAGCAGTAGCAGCAGCAGCATAGTCTGTATAACAGTCTCAAGAGCCATCCACATCTCTGCACATGACACAGTTTCGTTCCTTTTTATGTCTGAGTAATACTCCATTATATACATGGACCACATCTTTTTTACCCATTCCACTGTTGATGGACATTTAGGTTGCTTCCATGTCCTGGCTATTGTGAATATTGCTGCAGTGAACATTGGGGTGTATGTGTCTTTTTGAATTACAGTTTCCTCTGAGTATATACTCAGTAGTGGGATTGCTGGGTCACATGCTAGTTATATTTTTAGTTGTCTAAGGAACCACCATCTGTAGTGACTATATCAATTTAGATTCCCTTTTCTCCATACCCCTCTCCAGCATTTGTTTGTAGACTTTTTGATGGTGGCCATTGTGACTGGTGTGAAGTGATACCTCATTGTAGTTTTGATTTACATTTCTCTATTAATTAGTGATGTTGAGCATTTTTTCATGTTTGTTGGCCATCTGTATGTTGTCTTTGGAGAAATATCTATTTAGGTCTTCTGCCTGTTTTCTGATTGGGTTGTTTTGTTTCGTTTTGTTTTTCATTGAGCTGCATGAGCTGTTTGTATATTTTAGAGATTAATTCTTTGTTGCTTCACTTGAAAATATTTTCTCCCATTCTGAGGGCTGTCTTTTTGTCTTGTGTATGGTTTCCTTTGCTGTGCAGAAGCTTTTATTTTAAATTGGTCCCATTTGTTTATTTTTACTTTCATTACTCGAGGAGGTAGGTCAAAAAAGATCTTGTGGCGATTTATGTCAGGGAATATTTGCCTGTGTTTTCCTCTAAGAGTTTTATAGTATCTGGCCTAACATTTAGGTCTTTACACTATTTTGAGTTTATTTTTGTGTGTGGTTTTAGGGAGTGTTTCATTCTTTTATGTGTAGCTGTCCAGTTTTCCCAGCACTACTTATTCAAAAGACTGTCTTTTCTCCGTTGTATATTCTTGTCTCCTTTATCATTGATTAGGTGACCGTAGGTGTGTGGCTTTATCTCTGGGCTTTCTGTCGTGTCCACTGATCTGTTTTTGTGCCAGTACCATACTGTCTTGATGATTGAAGCTTTGTATAATCTGAAGTCAGGGAACCTGATTCCTCCAACTTTGTCTTTCTTTCTTAAGAATGCTATGGCTAGTCAGGTCTTTAGTGTTTCCATACAAATTGTAGAATATTTTGTTCTATTTTACAATTTTTACATAGAATGTAAAAAATTCTATGAAAAATGCCATAGGTAATTTGATAGGGATTGCACTGAATCTGTAGATTGCTTTGGGTAGCATAGTCATTTTCACAATATTGAGTCTTCCAATCCAAGAACATGGTATATCTATCCATCTGTTTGTGTCTACTTTAATTTCTTTTCATCACATTCATTTTTTTTTTCCTGAAAAATAATCCTTCTCATACTGTAGTAGTATGCAAACTCAATGCGACCCCATGGACTGCAGCCCACCAGGTTCCTCGTCCTTCAGGACGAGGGATTCTTCAGGCAAGAAAACAGGAGTGGGTTGCTGTGCCCTCTTCTAGGGGATCTTCCTGATCCAGGGATCGAACCTGCATCTCCTGCATTGCAGGCAGATTCTTTACTGCTGAGCCACTAGGGAAGTCCTGAATACTCAACAGGAGTATCTAATTGAATCAGTGCCACTGGGATAAGTTCTGTAACGATAACATAATGGTATAGAATTGTATAGGTAATAAAGAATTTAATATCATTTCAAGGAGAGAAATAAAATAATTAGAACATTGCAAAGTAAAAAGACACCCATTTATCTAAGAATAGTCTTATTCATGTTAGAAATGACAAATGCTTTATAAAATGTTTGTGTTAATATCCTTTAAATCAGTCAGATAGTAGCTGAATATTTAGAAAATTTTTTAAGGTGGAAGATATTACAAATGTAAAGACACCTAGTGCAGTGGCTCTGATTATTTCTCAGGCCGTTATTGCATAAATCTGTCTCAGCAGTGGAGTAGGATTTCCTAATAATGTTTTCAAATATTTGTATTCCATGTGGATTTTATGATTCATAACCTGGATTATCGTCAGTGCTCTGTTTTGCATTCCTGGCACATGATGACCACTGATTGAAAATGCTATTGTATTCCTTACTGGAATTGGCGGCTCTCTACAGTGGGGAAGCATCTGCTCTGCAGACCTTTTTCTATAAAGTATCAACATGTTTTCCTTCTGCTTTTCTCTTGTAAGAAATAGCAGAGTATGTATAAATGAAGTGTAACTTTGGAAAAACATTATAAATAGCTCTTTTATTATGAAAATGTTAAAAGAATCAAATGAAATTTTAATAGCCATATGAAAGATCAGGAATAATTTGAGTTAATGGTTTAGAAAAGTAAAAAGTGTTAACTGAAACATTCTCAACACCATCACCAAATTATTAGTATTTGAGTTTTCTAATTTCATGAGAAAACAGCTCCTCACCCCTTCTGTGCTTTATTGCTCACTGTTTGGATGCCACCCTCTCGTTAGTGACCTGATTGCTCATTTTTTTTTCTTTTACTGTCAGTTTGTAAATTGATTTAGCATCCTTTAGCAAAGTGACTATGTAAGTGCAAGTAATACGCAGGAAAGGCTATCCCTTCCAAACTTGATTCAGTGTTTTTATAATTTTATAGGTTATCTAAGCCAGTTATGTGAATCCAGAGACGCAAGCTTCATTACCTCAGCATAGATTCAATTCCGATACAGAATATAGAAAGATTTCAAAGTATTATTTCACATCAACCAGATGTTATGTTTCTTATTAAATTTAATGGTCACAGTACTGAATCTTACAAGAATGAGAGATAAATGACTCACACATATAAAAATAGATTTAGCTTAGTATTTTGGGAATTAACTGGTTGCAACCACAGTAAAATAAGATATTAAACTAGCAGTAGATTTTTTTTAAGGACTGGTAGAAAATCAACTTTTTTCTTCCTTCCTTAGTGGAATCTACTGAAAAGAGTAAATCTCAACCTTTTTTGTTAACTTTTTGACCAAAGTGCAAATTAGTTTGGGCTTCCCCGGTGGCACTAGTGGTAAAGAACCTGTCTGCAAGGCAGGAGACATGAGAGATCAGGATTTGATCCCTGGGTCAGGAATATCCCCTGAAGGAGGGCATGGCAACCCACTTCAGTATTCTTGCCTGGAAAATGCTATGGACAGAGGAGCCTGGCAGGCTACAGTCCTTGGGGTCGCAAAGAGTCGGGCACGGCTGAAGTGACTTAGCACATGCAAATTAGTTTACTTATGTGTATATCAGTTTCTTCATCTCTTAACTTAGCAAAATGAAACATGCTATAGCTGACCTATAATAGAAATTAACCTAGAGTCGAGAAATGTTGTAAATAAATTAAAACCTTATAAAATTGGAAGTTAGCCATTGGGCTTTAGAATCAAACAACCTGGTTAGAATCCTTGCTTCTCCACTTATTGGTTATATGATCCTGGACAACTGATTAAACCATTTGAACTTCAGTTTCATCAGTTACACAATGGGGACAGCAGTGTCTCACAGTATTAATAAGAGGATTAAATAGGAGTGACCCACAAAAAGTCCTTAGTAGAGTGCTTTTAACTCACTGATGATACCTATTCAATAAATAATTGACTGAATAATTCTAATTCACAGTATTTTTCCTCCTAGTTTCTTTATAGCCATTCTGTGTTTTAAATAACTAGTTGATTTAAATAAAATTCTGTGGTAGAACCTAGTATATAACATTCTGTGCTTCAGCACTACCTCATAAATAGGGCTTTAATGTTAATATAATGGATTTTGTAATGAGAACAAGACTTTGTAATGGGTACCAGATATATAATTGTTAACAAGATCTGATTACTTCCCTTATAGATTTTATAGTCCAATAGATTTGGACAAGTCAGATACACCTACAATTACAGTATTGTGTAGTAGGTATATGATCAGTGTAGATAAGCACAAAAGCTGATATAACAACACAAAAATATGGCACCTGTTTCAGACTTGGGGTATCTAAACTGAGAATGGATGTCTAAGTGTAGTTCTGTTGTAAAAACAAGTTTTAATATGAAGCATGCCTTTATGTACATATATTAAATATTGTGTGTATATATATATATATGTGTGTGTGTGTGTGTCTGTGTATATGCTGCAGTCCATGGGGTCACAAAGAATCAGACATGACTGGGCAACTGAACAACAACAACATTAAGTATTATAGTCTTCTCATCCTTTAAGAACTTAATTTAAAGGCAGTATCCTCTGTGAGGCTTTCTTCATTTGATAAGAGGTAGAGTGAAGGGCCCTGCTTTTTTTATTCCTGTTATTTGCCAACACAGCATTTAACAAATTGCCTTGTAATTTATTTTTCATATGTCAGGCAATTTCTCTTAGACCTCAAACTTCTTAAAAAAAACAAAAGTGGAGCAAAACTGTTTCTTATTCTTTGTATCTCCAATGCCTAGTCCACTCCTTGACATATTATGAATTTACAATAAATGCTTGTTAAATGAATTAATAAGTAATTATATTAATTACTTCATTTATTAAATAAATTTGTATGAAGTCCCTACTGTATACCAGGTGTTCTAAGCATTGGGAGTTCATCTGTGAAAAAGAAGGCTTCCTTGCCTTCATCAAACTTAGATTCTAATGGTATAAAAGCCAGGTACAGGCAATGAAAAATATAGAAGGGTAAAAGATTGATGGGGACTTCGATTTTGGATTGGTGGTCAGAAAATGCCTCACTAAAGAGGTAACATCTAGCATATAAATGGAGACCTGAGTTAAGAAGAAAATAAAACTGCCTTAAAGAAGAGCATTCCAGGCTAAGAGATCAGCCAGTTTAAAAGGCTAAAGAGGAACATGCTTCAAATGCTCAAGAAACAGCACCGGAGGCCAGGCTGGCTGGAGCTTGGTGAGTGAGAAGGAATGTGATAGGAGACGGGATTGGCAGGTGTTCCTGGGCCAGATCACATTTGGCCAAGATAAGGATTTTGGGGTTTTTGGTAACTGTGATGGGAGGCCAAATGCGGGGTTGGTGAGTCAGAGAGTAACATGATGTGATTTGTGTTTTGAAAGGATCAGTCTGCCTGTTATATGGGAGACTAATGGGAACAAATAGGGCAAAAAGTGAAAACTGCTAGGAGGTGGTTGTAATAATCTGAGAGACGACAGTGGCTTTGACTAGGATGGAACAAGTGATTTGTATGGGGCCCTTTCAGCAAAAGATCTGGTGACGTAAGCTGCGAAAAGTGTAAACTTGCACCTCTACCTTAAACATTCAAGTAGATCAAAATTTAAAATGTAAATAAGGTACACGTACTTGGTGGAATAATGGATTAAGACATGAAGGAACAGTTTCTTAGTCCCAGTTCTACTTTTAAATAGGTGTGTGACCTTGGGGAAGTCCCTTACTTTCTATGGGCCTTGGTTTTTTTATGTATAAAATAAGGGGTTGAATTATTAAAGCTTCATGATTTTATAGTTCTGTGAAAAAGTAAATATACAATGAATACTTACACTTCATGGGGTACTGAATGGAGTACTTTAGTAGATTCAGAGATAGTTATGATAAGGCTTTCTTGTCCATAGGTATTGTATTTATAAAAGATTTTACGGAACAGTTACAGTATGAGATCATAAATTTAAATGCAGAAGTGCAACCTGTAAGGCAGGTTATAAATTCTCCAAGTTTGAAAAAGGGAATAATTAATAAAGACTGAATTAGCCATGAAGGTAATGCTATGCTGTGCTAAGTCACTTCAGTCATGTCCGACTCTGTGTGACCCCATAGACGGTAGCCTACCAGGCTCCCCTGTCCCTGGGATTCTCCAGGCAAGAACACTGGAGTGGGTTGCCATTTCCTTCTCCACATGAAGGTAATAGGATTTAATTAAAATGAATTAGCGAGGAAAGACCATCCTGGGTAGTGAAGAAGACACAAACAAAGATGAGGTCTTAATGAGCATAGCATGATATGGGTTTATGGCTGCTAGAGACTCAGTTGAGGTCAGCCTGACTCTATTGCATGATACATGAACAATGGGAAAATAGGTTGACTGTGTAAAACAAGATAACAAGGACATTAAAGTCTAGGCAGCTTTGTTTAGCTTTCAGTGCAGGTAAGAACTGGGAGCCATTATAGATTCTTTAGCAGAAGAATATTATATAATACAAGTAGTTTTCAAGAAACATTGGTGTAGTATGTATACTTTAAAGGTGAAACTACCTTATTCCTAGTAGCATGGAAGCATTTGGCATACCTTTTCTCATTTAATCATCATAACACCAATGAAAGAAACCCAAGTTCAGAGAGTTTAAATAGCTTTACTAAAAGGTCTTAAGACGGCTTCCCCGGTGGTTCAGTGGGTAAAGAATCCACCTATGATATGGGAGACCCACATTCGATCCCTGAGTCGGGAACATCCTCCAGAGAAGGAAATGGCAGTTCACCCCAGTCCTTGCTTGGGAAATCCCACGGACAGAGGAGCCTTGTTGGCTACGGTCCATGGGGTCACAAGAGTCGGACTCGTCTGAGTGACCAAATCACCAAGCAAAGGTCTTAAGTCTAGTAAGTGATTTGCACTAGGAATTGAACTAACATCTCTCTGATTCTAGAAGGTTGGGGTGCTCTTGCTTCAGTTACCCAGACATGAGTTGAGGAATATACTCAGGAACAGTGGGAATGGAAGAGACGGAACCAAGAAAATTTTTTTGAAGAACTTGTTGACTGTTGGTATATAGGAAATGAAAAAGAGTAAAGCCATGACGACATTGAAATTTTGCTCTCAGATAGCTAATGAAGATACCTGTGCTTTGCAGTGGTTGTTTTTGGGGCTGGAGGCAGACTAGAAGGGCCATGGAGATGGATGAAATGATCTCATTTGAGATTGTTGAGTTTTAAACATCATTAAGCTTGTAAGTAGTAAATAAAGTCAGGAAGATTTTCAGAATTTGTGAGTCCTCAACACGTAAGATAGTTGAAGGCATAAGAATGAAGAAGTCTTCTAAAGGAAGAGAAGCTCATGAAAGACGAGCAAAGGACTTGAGATATAATGCTGAGTTTATACTGTAGGTTTAGGAAGAGGAGGGCTGTCAAACTGCTGAGAACAAAGTGGATGTTCCTGTTCTCCAGTATTTCCATTTCAACTTTCTGTCAGAACTTAGGTTTTGTTTGTTTGTTTTTACTTAAAGTGAAGTAGATATAAATGAATCTCAGTACAAGATCAAGTTTTTCCAAATAGCACATTGCTTGGTTTCTCAAACAGAATTTGTTAGTTTAGTTTTTTGGCCCTATTCCAGTTTATCTTTTGGTGAACATTCTAAAGAGCATTTTTGGTTCATACTTATGTCACTGACTTGATTCTTCTGTGTATTTCATTTAAAAGCCAATGGCTGGAATATGACAACAAAAATACATGCAACAAAAGAAAAAGATAAATTGGACTTCATCAAAATAAAAGCTTTTGTGTGTCACAGAAACTGCCAAGAGAGTAAAAAGACAGCCTATAGAATGGAGAAAAATAATTGCAAATCATATATCTGATAAGGGATTAATACCCAACCTAAAAAGAACTTATTTGGCTTAACAATAAAAACAGCCTATAACACTAAATGAGCAAAGGACTTGAATACAGATTTCTCCAAAGAAGATATACAGATGGCCAATAAGCTCATGAAAAGATGCTAAACATCACTAGTTTTTAGGAAAATGGAAATCAAACCACAATGAGATACCACATATCCATTAGGATGTCTGTTAGCAAAAGGGAGGGGGTCGGGGAACAAGTGTTGGGGAGAATGTGGAGAAGTTGCAACCCTGTACACTCTTGGAGTATAAAATGGTGCAGCCAATGCAGAAAGCATATAATTTGTACTTCCAAGTGCTCTCAAAAGAATTGAGAGCAGGGACTCAAATACAGATCCCCCTTAACATTTGATGAGGTTACATCTTAAGTAACTCACTAGTTGAAGCTATGATTAAGTCAAAAATGCATTTAATATACCTAACCTATCAAAAAGCCTAGCTTAGTTTGCATTCCCACCAACAGTGTAAGAGGGTTCCCTTTTCTCCACACCCTCTCCAGCATTTATTGATTGTAGACTTTTGGATCGTAGCCATTCTGACTGGTGTGAAATGGTACCTCATAGTGGTTTTGATTTGCATTTCTCTGATAATGAGTGATGTTGAGCATCTTTTCATGTGTTTGTTAGCCATCTGTATGTCTTCTTTGGAGAAATGTCTATTTAGTTCTTTGGCCCATTTTTTGATTGGGTCATTTATTTTTCTGGAGTTGAGCTGTAGGAGTTGCTTGTGTATTTTTGAGATTAGTTGTTTGTCAGTTGCTTCATTTGCTATTATTTTCTCCCATTCTGAAGGCTGCCTTTTCACCTTGCTAATAGTTTCCTTTGATGTGCTGAAGCTTTTAAGTTTAATTAGGTCCCGTTTGTTTATTTTTGCTTTTATTTCCAATATTCTGGGAGGTGGGTCATAGAGGATCCTGCTGTGATGTATGTCAGAGAGTGTTTTGCCTATGTTCTCCTCTAGGAGTTTTATAGTTTCTGGTCTTACATTTAGATCTTTAATCCATTTTGAGTTTATTTTTGTGTATGGTGTTAGAAAGTGTTCTAGTTTCATTCTTTTACAAGTGGTTGACCAGATTTCCCAGCACCACTTGTTAAAGCTGTTGGTGGGAATGCAAACTAGTACAGCCACTATAGAAAACAGTGTGGAGATTCCTTAAAAAACTGGAAATAGAACTGCCTTATGATCCAGCAATCCCACTGCTGGGCACACACATTGAGGAAACCAGAAGGGAAAGAGACACATGTACCCCAATGTTCATCACAGCACTGTTTATAATAGCCAGGACGTGGAAGCAACGTAGATGTCCATCAGCAGATGAATGGATAAGAAAGCTATGGTACATATACACAATGGAGTATTACTCAGCCATTAAAAAGAATACATTTGAATCAGTTCTAATGAGGTGGATGAAACTGGAGCCTATTATACAGAGTGAAGTAAGCCAGAAAGAAAAACACCAATACAGTATACTAACTCATATATATGGAATTTAGAAAGATGGTAACAATAACCCTGTGTACGAGACAGCAAAAGAGACACTGATGTATAGAACAGTCTTATGGACTCTGTTGGAGAGGGAGAGGGTGGGAAGATTTGGGAGAATGGCATTGAAACATGTATAATATCATGTATGAAACGAGTTGCCAGTCCAGGTTCGATGCACGATACTGGATGCTTGGGGCTGGTGCACTGGGACGACCCAGAGGGATTGTATGGGGAGGGAGAAGGGAGGAGGGTTCAGGATGGGGAACACATGTATGCCTGTGGTGGATTCATTTCGATATTTGGCAAAACTAATACAATTTTGTAAAGTTTAAAAATAATAAAATTAAAAACATAAATAAAAACTAAAAAAAAAAAAAAAGGCCTAGCTTAGTCTAGCCTACCTTAAATGTGCTCAGAGCACTTAGATTGGCCTGCAATTTGGCAAAATCACCTAACACAAAGTCTGTTTTATAATAAAGTATGGAATCCCACACAATTTGTTGAATGCTGTGCTGAACCATAGCATTCTGTGAAACACAGAATGGTTTTATAGGTACAGAAGGTTGTAAAAGTTGGGTTCTTTACATCCCCGATCACGTGACTGGCTGCTGCTGTCACAGAGCTTCATGAGAGTAGCTCCTACCAAATGTTGCTAAGGCTGGGAAAAGTTTAAAATTCAAAGTACTGTTTCTACTGAATGTGTTTCTCTTTTATACTGTTGTAGCATTGAAAAATACAAGTTGAACCATCAGAAGTCAAGGACCATGTATCTATAGATACTTATATACCAATATTCAGAGCATTATTCATAATAACCAAGAGGTGTAAACACCTTAATGTCCATTAACAAGTGAATGGATAAACAGAAGGTGGTGGTGATGGTGGTGGGGTGTGTGTGTTTGCACACACACGGTGAAAAACCATTCAGTCTTAAAAAGGAATGAAATTCTGACATCTGGGACAATTTGGATGAACTTTGAAAACATTTTGCTAAATGAAATAAGCCAGACACGAAAACATGATTCTACCTATATGAGGTGCCTAGAATAGGTGAATTCATTGTGACAGAAAATAGAACAGAGATTCCATACTTTCTATGAGAAAGTAGAATAGGATTGGGAGAAGGGAGGAATGAGGAGTTAGTTTTTAATGGGTACAGAATTTCTGTTTGAGATAATGAAACATTTTTGGAATAGGGTGTTGATGGTTGGATGATAACTGTAAATGTTCCTAATGCCATAGAATTGTGCCCTGAAAAATGATTAAGATGGTAGATTTTATGTAATGTATATTTATAATAATTTTTTAAAAGCTAATGGCTTTGTACAAAGTTATAAACATTATTAAGGCTGTTATAATAGTGCCAACACATTCTGTCTTTAATGTGCTCTCTTTTATTTATTTTGTTATATATTCTTTGTTGATTATCTACCTTATCTATCTTAATCCTACTTTAAGAACAACTGGCCACCTTCAGTTTCATCAAACAATTTCTATTGCTTGAGTTTTAATACCTAAAGCCTTCCTTTGAATTCTTTAGGTTATGTTGGATCGTTGGCGCTTAGGATAACACTGTATGTATGTCCTTACATGAAAATTAGTAGTAATAGAATTTTTTTATTATTAAAAATATGATAATGCTCGTTTCTAAGATATCCATCTGTGTTAGAAAAGCCTGCCTTCATTGCTGTGCTCTGCCTGCAGGATGAGGATGAGCTGGACTCCCACACCATGGTGAAGACGAGCTCGGAAAGCGTGGGCACCATGAGGGCCACAAGCACGATGAGTGAAGGGGCCCAGACCATGATCGAGCACAACAGCACCATGTTAGAGTCTGACTTGGGGACCATGGTTATAAACAGCGAGGATGAGGAAGAAGAAGATGGAACTATGAAAAGTATGTGGCTTTTTCCCCCACTGAATATTAATCTTCTGTTTTGAGAGTATGCTTCTATAGAAACCAGGATAGTTCTGTGTTACTTGTTACAGCCAGTTATGGAAAATTTTGTTTCTTGGCTTTATTTAACAGTCTGGATGCTTGGGGCTGGTGCACTGGGACGACCCAGAGGGATGGTATGGGGAGGGAGGAGGGAGGAGGGTTCGGGATGGGGAACACGTGTATACCTGTGGCGGATTCATTTTGATATTTGGCAAAACTAATACAATTATGTAAAGTTTAAAAATAAAATAAAATTAGAAAAAAAAAATAAAAAGAAATGATAGAAATGAACTTACAGAACAGAGAGAGACTCACAGACTTAGCAGATGAACTTATGGTTGCCAGAGGGGAAGGGATAGCTAGAGAGTTTAGGAAGGTCGTGTACACACTGCTACACTCAAAATGGATAACCAGCAAGGACCTGCTGTATAGCACAGGGAACTCTGCTCAGTGTTATATGGCAGCCTGCGTGAGAGGGGCGTTTGGAGGAGAATGGATACATGTGAATGTATGGCCGAGTCCCTTCGCTGTTCACCCAAAACTACCACAACATTATTAATTTGCTATACCCCCGATACAAAATAAAAGGCTTAAAGTTTTGGTGGGGGGGAAACAGTGAAAGGAGTATGGCACAAGTAAGTTTCAGAATTTCTTTTAGTGCAGCAGAAAGCCGCTCCTCTTTAACTGAGGGTTTATGGAACTTTCTATTGACGGATACTAATCCAAAATTTAATTTGTAAAGTATTTTTGAGATAGAACGATAGAGATAAAAAAATTCCTCACATTTGCTTTTCCGATTAAAAAAGTAAACCTAAAATTCCATCCCAAATAATACAATATAATACTATTTCATGTTGTCCAAATTATCAGTGAAGCTGCAGTAACACAGGGGAACAGCTGAGGGAAGACATAAGGGCTAAGGTGGGAAAAGAAGAAACACTGGAAAGATGACTCAAGGGACGAGCATACTCAGGCAGAACATTCAGCTCGGTGCATACTTACTACTGCTCGTCACATGAGAGGCACAGTGCCAGGGGCGCTGCGGGGCTGAAAGGACAGTTAAAGCTTTCTCTCTGATCTCCTTTGCTTACAGTGATGAAGACAGAGATACGTTCACAGGCTAGCATTTCTCTTTGTATAAACATGGCTCTTTAAGATTGCAGTGAACAATGTAGGACATTGTGATTTCTCCGTTACAGACAAAAGCAGATTAATTACCTCTTGATGCCTACTGACCTTTTTCTTCCCCCACTACCCTAGTCATATGTGCTCAGTGTCAGAGTCTAAGCACAGGCTGGTTTTTATTACATAGGACTTCTTCCCAAGGGCACAAAAGCAGCAATATATGACTTCTGGCACTGTAGAGCCTATAAAGTTATAGTCAACTGATTTGCTGATGTAAAATGGATATAGGTAGGAATTTCCTCTCCAACATTTTTGTTTCTTTTTGCCGCTCCCCTCCCGCCCCATCCCCCTCAACACACACATCCCATGAGGAGGCTGCTTGATAAGCTCATAGCTTCGAGTCATTTGGCTCACTGCCATTGCTTTCTTCACATTCCTTAGTAAACATACCCGTTATGGTTGTATACTTTGAAAGGGAGGGTTGTGAAGCACAAGATGAAAACACATTGCCAGATATTGATAGTTAATCCTGGGTGGGAAGGGGTGTGATTTTTTCTTTTTTTTTAATCTTTCATGCTGATGGGTTTCCTGAGCCTTTGCCCTGGAAAGCAGTCTAACACTTGCATTCCTAGCTGAGCATATTACTAGAATAGGGCTTCTGCATGCTTAACATGCTAACAGACTATATTGGACGGTCTCGTGGCCTCCAAAACCAGCTTCTGTTAGGGTACACGTCATACGCCCTGTAGATTGAAAAGACAGATAAGGTCATTTACAGCACGCTTCCCATCAGCAGGTACCATCAGTTTTCCACAGCTTATAAAATTCTTCTAAGTCAGATTTTCTGATTCTTAACAGACCAGTAAGATCATCGACTGCTTCGTTCCATCTTCAGAGGGCTACTGAGCTCCTTATGACACTACATAAACAACTTTTCCCATGTAGTCCATACAGTTAAACATCATCATTTAAACAGTAGTTAAAAAATGAGTATATATGGAATCGAACTCACATTAGATTATTCTGTTTCAAGGAAGAGATATGTTATAATGATTTATCAGACCTCATGCTTTAAAATAACAGATTTCCACATGTTTTGTGTAATGACTTTTAGCTTTGACAACCACAGTAAACATTCAGATTATGTCATAATTTTATATCCTAAGCATGATTTTTTTCGGTCACAGAAGTTTTATTGAAAGCTCATTTTTAAATGGAGCAGATAGTGGTTTATGTAGTTGCTTTATATGCTTGAGCAAGTTTTAAATCTCATGAGCCAACTTTCCTTGTATTTTAAGTTTCCACAATTTAGACATCATGCTATAATATGAGATTTCCATGTACCCAAAAATTGAACCAAATGATGTTAGTGTAATCCCTGGTTTTGTCATAGTGTAATACAGCAGTAGTATAGAATGTAAAGAAGTTACTGAGGCAGAACTTACTTTCCGTGAAACTACATAATTAGTTTTAGTTTTGTTTTTCCTCATGATGTTAATCTTTTTTAAAATGTCTTAGATTAGTTGGTATGAGCTCTTAGGTTATGTTAAAAGTTAATGAAAGCCCCACTTGGTAATGTGTCTTTAGCATTTTTGTTCCCTAAAAAGATTATATATCTATATATTCCCTAAAATATGAAAGCGTTATATAGTTTTCAGTTTTCTAAAATATCTACAATGTTATATGCTGAAAATTCTGGTTTCCATCACCTTTACCATTGGAGCTTCAAAAGAGTTGCCCAATTTAATATTCTTGACAGTTTAAATTATGTCTGCATACTTTTTTATACCTGTATCCATGAAGCTAGAAATTATAGGCCTGTTTTCCTTACTTCTTAAAAGTGTGATGACTTAACTCTAGGAAGCAAAGTTGTTAAAAGATCTTTTGAGGGAAATGGAGAAAATGACAGTAAATATTTAAAATTTAATTTTTTTTTTGAACGGGCGTAGACCTGGAGAGCACGTCCAGAGAACTCCGTGCTTGCTTCCAGCAGTGCCAGCGTTACTCTGACCGTCCCGCCCCTGCTCTGCATCTTCCCGTTCCCGCTTCCCTGGGCTCTTGTTACTCACGGGATGTCGAGGCTTCAGCTCGGTAACCCAGGTCTTTCAGAATCTGGCATCAGCCAATATTTGCCAATAGATTTCTGCTGCCGTACATATTATCTTTTATCCAGACTAGTCTATGCCAGTTGGAATTATGAGGTTGACAGTAAGTATAAGCAGATTGGTTGTCATTGAGGGAATCAACATTTAGGATTTTTTTTTTATCCGGAGGAAATAGATTAGGATCAGGTCAGGAATCCGTTGTCATTAAATTGATAAACTAGTAGAGGTTATTTCTTTGTGGGTAACTCTAGAAGAGCAAAACTGTTGCAGCAAAGAAGGAGTGGGGGCCCTTTAGCTTGTTCAGATCTGCTGTGTTCCTACAGTGGAACTTTCTGACCTCCCAGAGCTGGGGCTGGATTGGCATATAAGAAATCGAATGGCAAGGTGATGTAATGATCAGGGAACACTCAGCTGATTCGATACCTCCTGACTGGGAGTATGATCAGTAATGTGTTGAGATAACTTTCAGGTGAGAGAATTGTATTCCACTGTTTGTGAAGTTTGATGTCTTTTTTTGAGAAAATGAGGGAAGTACCATGTAAGCAAGATGAAGTTAATTTTTATTTTATTTTATTCATTTTTTATTTTCAGAAAAGAGAATAGAAGGTAGATTTCTCAGGCTATAGCTGGCAACCCACTCCAATATTCTTGCCTGGAAAATTCCATAGACAGAGGAGCCTAACAGGCTGCATACAGTCCCTGGAGTCACAAAGAGTCGGACACGACTGAGTGACTTCACTGTCACAGCTATCATTAATTGCAGGTCTAGTATGGGCTGAGTATTGTGCTTGGAACTTTACATACATTATCTCATTAACTTCTCACAAGGACTTTGTAAATAACGTCACTATCACTTGCCACTAAGGAAACTGCGACTTGGGAACATGAAGTGACTTGTCCAAGATTTCATAGCAGATGAGTGGTAGACCCAATATATAGACCCAGGTTTGACCCCCAGATCACATTGCTGTGGACCAGTGAACCTGACATCCCCTTGGGCAGGCTGTCTGGAATATTTGTGAGTCCTTTAGGAAAGGAGACTTGAATTGTTGTAAGTCAGCATAGGTTAGTGGGAACAAATCATATCAGAATAATTTGATTTCCTTTCTTGACAACATTGCTAAACCTCTAGATCAGAGAAACTGCTAGATTTGGATGTTGTGTTTTATCATTTGAGGAAAGTATTTTACAGTGGTTTTGATGATACCCTCGTAGACACGATGTAGTATGACCAAGCTGATGCTTTTATTATGAGGGTTGAGGAATTATACACATATAGGCTTGTGTCAGTCAGTATTTTTTGGAGGACAGAAACTGTGCATTTTAAACACAAAAAGATTTAAGTCAGAGTTTTGGATATTAACAAAATCAGCAGAGAGGTTGGAAGAGAGGACTGTGTAGGCTGGGCCTCCAAGAATGACTCCCACACACCCACAAAAGTGACCATTATGGAACTACTACTATTACTACAGTCAGGAAGCTAGTGAATTCAGAGGCTGCCATTGGCACTGTTGAATTCACTAATACAGATTGAAATCAAATCCCTGTTGCTATTCAGGGATTAGAAAGCTACCACTTTGACTGTGGCCACCTTTTTAGTACCTGTGAGGCTGACGGCTGGAGCTGGAACGCTGCTGTAAAAAATCCCATGTCTGCATAGCTGTGCTGCTGGAAGGAAGTGGCTGCCATAGCAGGCCCCTGTTCTCTGCCTCAATTCTTGCTTTCCCAGTCGTGAGAGAGTACACTTACCCAGGACCCTAGGTGCAGGGTGTTACAGGAAATGTAGTGTTTAGCTTTCCAGCCTGTACAATAAGAAGGCTCACCAGAGGCAGTGGCAGTGGTTGCTCAGTTTCAGCCAACTGCTGGCTTCCCTGGTAGCTTAGACAGTGAAGAATTTGCCTGCAGTGCTGGAGACCTGAGTTTGATTCCTCAGTCGGGAAGATCCCCTGGAGGAGGGAATGGCAACCCAATCCAGTATTCTTGTCTGGAGAATCCCCATGGACAGAGGAGCCTGGTGGGCTACAGCCCATGGGGTTGCAAAGAGTTGGACATGACTCAGCAAACTAAGAATTTTTCTTTCACTGTGTTTAATAATACAGTGCTGTCAAGGAGAAGATTTCCCATTGTGTGGTATAGGGTCTAGGCCTGAGCCCTCAGCTCAACTTTTTTCTTTTTTTTACAGAAATTGGGGTAAAGCTATGGAATGAAAGCCCATTAGAATTGCAACTGACATGAAGTGGAGGAAAAGAAAAGTACATTCTAAGGCAGAAACAGGAGCTCAAGAGATCTTCTCAGGCTGGAGCAGAGGCTTGATTTACAAGATAAACCCTGCTCCTGGGTCCATGTGACTCACCTCTCAAGTGTGCATCTTAGCAGTAGCCCCTTGGAGATGCTGGTTCTGCAGACCAGAAGAGGAGCCACAGATCTCTAACAAAACTTAACATCCCAAAGCAGTAAACTTTCCAAGCACTTCTGAGGTGCAGTTAGGACTGACAGCTTACTTTTTAGGACAGAAGTAAGCAGCCTCACTGTACCTTCAGTGCCTGGAACTCACCTGTTGTATCCAGGAAGGAGGGAGACGCAGTCGCGCACGTTCACCAGGCAGTGAGCTGAATGGTGAGGTCCATGGAGACCATATTGTAATAAGAATGGCTAGAGGAAGAACCTCTGTCTGAATCCTTTGATTTTATTTTGTTTATTTATATTAAGTTATCATAGCTATTCATCAGTTATTAAATATTAAGTAATTTTAATTGAATATATATTTTTTAGATTTCTTCTTTGTATATGCCTATAATACATGGTGATTTTTAAAATAGATCACAGTTATTGTTTCATTTTAGAAAACACATGTATGTAGTTTCACTTAAATAGTAAGAGAAAGCAAATTAGATTCTGCTTTAGGTTTTTAGGATTTATCCTAGGAATAGATATTAGATTTAGAAGGCGTTCAGGAGAGATATCAAGATAAGAAGCACCATTAAGTGTTCCTACTCTCTAGTTCGTTAGATGCCTCTGGACACAATTGTAAGCATGAGACCATTTGCTCTGAATGATAACTTCCATGTCCTGTACTGTGCTTAGTAATAATCTTCTCTTTCAGCTCTGATTCAGATCCCTTTCCTTCCTTCTTCCTCCCAAAACCTATTTTAGCAAAGTATCCAACATGCAGGTGTAAAAATCCTTAATGGTGTTTTATGTTCTTGAAATATTTACATCCCCCCCAACAAATTTACAGTTTTTCCCGAAAACATTTTTAAGCCAAAGGAGTAAATAACTAAAGACGGAAATTCAGGTGCCAAAAAAGTCAGAATAGGGAAATGTGTTGGTGGATCACTTTCCCACCTCTCCAGAGATCTTACCATTCTTCCATGAAAAAATTTTATATGCCTCTTTAAGATTACTTTTGCCAGTGACATAGCAGTAAAGGTGACAGTGGTAGACTACAGGTCCCACCTTCAGCTGGCTGCAGATACCCGGCGTATCACTGGGCAGTTAGAAACCCTTCATTTTCCTCTGCAGAGGTACTAGGTGTTCAGCTAAGGTGTGGCCACAGTGGTTTGGAGTTTCCTGTGGATACTGCGTATGGTCTTTCCTGTGTGCTTTTGCTCTGTGGAATGTTGAATGATATGTGATTAGTGTAGGTATTTTGACGATAGGATGCCTCTTTTATCAGCACAGAGCACAGACAAACACATAAATATTAATCTTTTGCAGATGATAACCAGTCATTCTTATAAAGGCCTCTGGAGAAAGGGCTTCCGTAGACACACACTGGTTGTTGCAGTGCTCACTACTCACGCAGGGAATCATTGCTTCCATTTAACTAAAATCCTGCGCCTCGATTTGTCTATTTCCTTTTATTTTGCCCTCATTGGAGATGGAAAACAGCTGGTCGCCATTTTCTGTGCAAGACTCCTTCATGTATACTTGGATACTTACTAAATTGTATCCTCAGACTTTTTCTGGCTGTACAGTTCATTCCCTGGTGGCTCAGACGGTAAAGCGTCTATCTACAATGCAGTAGACCCGGGTTCGATCCCTGGGTTGGAAAGATCCCCTGGAGAAGGAAATGGCAACCCATTCCAGGACTATTGCCTAGAAAATCCCATGGACAGAGGAGCCTGGTAGGCTACAGTCCATGGGATCGCAAAGAGTCGGACACGACTGATTTCACTTTCTTTCACTTTTCTTTCAGCCTTTGTGCAGGTATTATTTACTAAGCTTTTAATCTTTTTCTGAATGGCTTCTAGATCATCTCCATGTTGACTGTATCCTCCTTTGTTTCATAGTAGAGTCTGATGTTAAGAAAAAGCTGATGTTAGTAGCTTCTGGATTAACATGCTGGTTTACACACACACACACACACACACACACATACATATGTATGTATGTATGTATGTATACACACACACACACACACTGACTCGCCTCAGTCATGTCCGACTCTTTGCGACCCCATGGACTATAGTCTGCCAGGCTCCCCTGCCCATGGGGAGATTCTCCAGGCAAAAACACTGGAGTGGGTTGCCATGCCCTACTCCAGGGGATCTTCCCAACTCAGGGATCAAACCCGTGTCTCTTTACATCTCCTGCACTGCTAAGTGGGTTCTTTTCTATTAGTGCCACCTGGAAAGCCCCTTCTATATATACCCTATTCACTGTACTCTTGGCAACAAATTAAAGGACAGATTTTCTGGATCATTAATCAGGTGGAACACCCACATTAAAATATTTTTAGAACAAATTAGATAATATTCAAAAACCATTTGATAGTGAAATATATTATGTTAAATGAAGTGAAGTGCTAGTCACTCAGTCGTGTCCAACTCTTTGCAACTCCATGGACTGTAGCCTGCCAGGCTTCTCTATCCATGGTATTTCCCAGGCAATAATACTGGAGTGGGTACCATTTCCTACTCCAGATATTATGCTAAAGTGATGATTATTTCATTTCTGCATTTGACTGTTTTTGTCATACTCATGTTAAGAAATTAAAAATTAAACATTATATTTTTGTTAGATTATTCTAAAAATTCCATTGTATATTTAAATTTTCATGACAGTTTTTCACCTCTTTAGAAGTCATGTGTAAATTAGAATAGTTGGTGAATAATTGTGAGTAGACTGGCATATTTTGTAAAAGGTATGATATACCATATAATTTACTTTCCTTGTGTGTGTTTTAGGGAATATTTGAAGGAGAGGAAATAATTTTTTTCTTTAAAATTTCACATACACAAAAGAATTGAGTGGTGATTATTTTATTCCTTATTGCTAATGGCATTTTAGTTCCATAGCAACTAGTTGAAGGAATTGGGACCAAAATTGAAGGATGAAGTAATTTTGACCATTAAATTTATTATTAAAATAAAAAATATATATTTTTATAAGATAGGGTCAGAATTCAACTATAACTGGAGAAATTGATGTCAATTTTATGTGATTATTTTCTGTGTATTTAAAAAAAGTATTCACCATAGCAACCACAATCACATATGACAGTGGTTACTGTCTTGAGATTTCCTGCTTCGCTCTCCTGTTGGAGGGCCTCCTATTTCTTTTTTAAAAAACAAATTGTAAGTCAGAAGCATCATCCTCTTTGTCTGTGAACACGAGCCTCCTTGGAGACTCAACTGCACTCTGTGGACATGTGTTTCATATGGTGTAGTTAAATACGACTGGCCAATTACAGCTGCTCCATCCCGTTAACTTTTAAAACATGTGTGGGCGTGCTCAGTCGTTGAAACTCCATCGGTGGTAGCTCGCCAAGCTCCTCTGTCCATGGGATTCTCCAGGCAAGAATACTGGAGTGGGTTGCCATTCCCTTCTCCAGGGGATCTTTCCAGACTCAGGGAAGCCCATCTTTTAAAATATACCTGACCTGTTTTCCTCCTTATAAATTAAAAATTGTTTTTAAAATTTTCTTTGTATGTGAAAAGTGTATACTCTAAATGTTGATAGTAGGTTTTAAACTAAATGATGGAAAATAGTTAAAAGTATAAGCACATACATTTGAAAAACATTGTGTAGAGGGATGTCTTGGTTAATCATATCTTGTTTTGACATCATCCAAACAGAAAAATCTCATGAAACAGACTATGCTATGCTATGCTAAGTCACTTCAGTCATGTCCGACTCTGTGCGACCCCAGGCTGCAAAGTGAAAGTGAAGTCACTCAGTCATGTTTGACTCTTTGCAACCCTGTGGACTGTAGCCCACCAGGCTCTTCCGTCCATGGGATTCTCCAGGCAAGAATACTGGAGTGGGTTGCCATTTCCTTCTCCAGGGGATCTTCCCAACCCGGGGATCGAACCCAGGTCTCCTGCATTGCAGGCAGGCGCCACCGACTGCTTTCTTTTATTTCAGTTGATTTTTGGACTTTGGTTAACTTTCTGTGAAAATGTTTATTTCTAACGTAGAAATGGGTTATTTTTGAAAATTTTGAGTGTGGACTCTGACAGGCATTTTATCATAGATTTTGAGATCAGCCTGAAATGTAGTGATAATCGAACTGCTAAGTAGTAGTGAATTCCAAGTTTCAAATTGGGGTGTTATGTAGTTGCAGTTAAATTTGAAGGTTGCTGCTCCTGTATCTTCCTGTATCCTCAACTTGGGAACAGAAATGTAGTAATTAGGGACCGGATTTGGTAATAGGTACCAGAAGAACCAAATAACAATGGGTTAAATAGAGCAGGATTAATTTCTTTTCTCATTTAACAAAAAATCCAGAAGCAGAGTGTCCTACATTGGTAGAGTGATTTCATGACATCATTAGAGATTCTTCCTTTAGGGCAGATTCTTTCATCTTTAGGGTAGTGCTCTCTTCTTCCTGCTTGCAGAGTAACTGTCAGATCTTCAGCTGTGAAGTCTGCATTCCAGGCAGAGAAGAGCAAGAAGAAACAGAGGCGATGCGTGTATCAAGAAAACAGAGTTTTCCTAGGATGCTTCTTCTTATGTGTCACTGGTACCTCTTCTTATGTCTTCTGGTCCCTAATTACTACATTTCTGTTCCCAAGTTGAGGATACAGGAAGGTACAGGAGCCGCAACCTTCAGTTTTAACTGCAACTACATAACACCCCAATTTGAAAATTGAGTTACGTGGCCATTCCTCCCCACAGGAGAGACCCCTGTCATCTTCCGAAAGGGAGAGCCTCTAGATATTAGGTTATGATTTGTTCACCTTGAGACCCTAGGGTGTTTGTGGTGGCTCCTATAACTGGGAAAGGAGCTTCTGATTAGGATCAAGTTAGAAGGAGGCTCAGGACTGTTGTGAATGCAAAAGGAGATTCCTGGAATAAAATTTCTCAGCGATGTCCTTGTTTTCTTCTGTCAGCCCCAAGTATTGTTCTGCCTCTTTCCTTCCTATTGCCACTACTCATTTCTTAGGGGACTTTTACTTTGACTGATTGCAGAAATGTTTACAAAATTGCCTCATAGCTCATCCTGAGCCAATAGTGTTATCTAGTTTTCATAATACTAACTATAGTTTTAAGCTGCATTAGTGCTATTACAAATACATTCTGGATTGGCCATGTTACTGTTAGCAGTGTTATGTCCGATTTTAGAGGATCGTTTAGAGACTGGAACGTCTCCATAGGCCAGTAAACTAGATGACGATGCGTCTCGAAAACATGTCACGTGAAAGGAACTGGCGATGTTTCACCTGAGAAAGATAGCCAAAATGGAGCCATTATTTGTCTTCAGATATCTGAAGGACTGGTGTACTAAAGAGAAATTTATTTGGAACATGAGTTTAAATTGCAAAAAGACATACTTCAAGTTCACATTTTAAAAAAGACTTTCTGTAACAGAATAGCCCAACAGGCTTCCTTGTGGAGAAGTGTACGTCCTGTCACAAGAAAGTTTTAAGGTGATAGGCAACTTGCTGTGTGGAGAACTGCATAGGGAAGTGTCTTTGTGGTGGTCACTTAGGGTTTTTTTGAGCTTTTTAATTTTTGTACTGAGGTATATAGCAGATTAACAATGTTGTGATAGTTTCTGTGAGCAGCGAAGGGAACTCAGCCATACAGATACATGGATACTTAGGATTTTGGGGGAGGACACTGGGGCTTTAAGGAATCAAGTTTGAAAATCACTGGGAAAGTCTAGTTATTCTATGTTTATTTTCTACTTTAATCATTCAGTATAGGAAATGAGGAGTCACTGAAAGATCCTAAACAGAAGAAAGACATGATTTGATTTGTGTTTAGAAAGGTCACTACGTTGTCTGTGCGACCAAAATCCAGACACCAGTTTGGAGGATGTCCTACAGTGGCCTCGGCAAGAAAAGATTAGAAGCTGAACTAAGACAGTAGCAGTGGCGGATAGAACAGTAGCATTAAACCACCTGATGATCAGTTTGGTTTGATGAGAAAAGAGAGTCTGGGTTCATTCTCAACTTGATCACTTTGGGGATTAAGAATGTTAACTGGCAGACAAAGAACATCTGGAGAAGCAATGGGCTTGAAGGAAAAGATCTTGGATCTAGCTTTAGAACTGGTAAATTCAAGGTAACTCTAATTCACTGCAGGTCCAGGAATTGAGCTGTTGGAAAGTCAGAGAACCTAGGAGCAAGGTCTGGGCTGGAGAAATATCATTAGGGGTAAAACATGACAGGTGAAGCCATGGGAGTTCCAGGAGGAGGTAGAATCAGCTAGAAAGACTGTGAGGAAGTAGTCAGAGAGACACAGGAGGAAGCTGGGTAAGTCTTACAGCCGTAACTTCTTACAGCCGATGCCTGTGCGCAGGGACAACAGTGTGGGCTTGAGTGTTTTATGAACAAAGATTGAGGTTTAAAATATTTACTTTCTTTGACAAATTTCAAATGTATTTGAAATGATTTTTAATAAAATTATGATAAAGATTCTGCCGAAATTCTGAGATGTTTCTACAATCTAAGGATATTACAGATCTCTGCCTTATCATTGGGTGAAGGCAATCTATTTGCCTTAGATGTTTTTGTTTCTTCATTCTTATTTTACTTCCTATATTTTCTTCATTAACTATGCTGTTCTTAAATCTGACTAGTGAAAATTTATTATAGTAATAAAAAAATCATATTTTAATAAAGCTTATAGTTCTCTTAGTAAATGTAAGAACTTACACCTCCTTGTGTTCTTCATTTACCTAAGGAAATGCAACTTCTCCACAAGTACAAAGGCCATCTTTCATGGATTACTTTGATAAACAGGACTTCAAGAATAAGACTCATGAAAACTGTAATCAGAATATGCATGAACCCTTCCCTATGTCCAAAAATGTTTTTCCTGATAACTGGAAAGTTCCTCAAGATGGAGACTTTGACTTCGTAAGTGCATTTTACTTCTTCCATATTTCTTTTCTCTCTGTTTTGTCATCCAAGCAAGAAATAGGTTGTGTGTGTGTGTGTGTATGCACTTGTGTATGACTAAAATTATGGACTATATTTTACTATTCAGTGTGTTACCATATATGGGTAGAGGAATGGTGAAATTGTGGTCTGTTTGTTGAAATGTAGTTTCAGAGAAGTGTAAGGAATTGCTTGTGGTTAAATAAATTATAGCCCAAATTTAAAGAAACACTAAGGACTCTAAAACAAAACTGATAACTATTTCAGAAGATGTTTTAAATGATGCAAATATAAGATATTTCTGACAGTAAATTAAATTTCCTAAACAAATGATGCAAATGTATTTATGACATAGACATTGAGGAATTTGCCTCAGCTTTGAAAGTTAACTCAAATAGTTTCTTACTTAAGTGTTAATTCCACTTGGTTTGTCAGAAAAAATAGTCCTGTTCTATGTCCAGTTAGAAATCTGAGTGAGTAGTGAAAGGCATTCAGTCATGTTCGTCTCTTTTCTGCCCAGTAGACTGTAGCCTGCCAGGCTCCACTGTCCGTGGAATTCTCCAGGCAAGGATGCTGGAATGGGTAGCTATTCCCTTCTCCAGGGGATCTTCCCAACTCAGGGATCAAACCCAGGTCTCCTGTATTGCAGGCAGATTCTTTTACCATCTGAGCCACATAAAAAACTTATGTATTGCCTCTTGTTACATTTTCTCCTTATTTTTTCTTTCTCCTTATTATTTCTGTTAAAGAACACTTATAATACTAGGTAAAGAATTCAAAAATAACTCTTTCTACAATGTGAGAGAGTAAATTTTTCAAGTGAGTTCTTTAATGGGGTAGAAATTTTTATTAAGTAAATTTTTGTTTTAGTATGTATTACAAATAACATTTTGGAGAAGGAAATGGCAGACCACTCCAGTATTCTTGCCTGGAGAATCCCATGAACAGAGGAGCCTGGTGGGCTACAGTCCATGGGGTCACAAAGAGTCGGACACAACTGAGCACGCACACACATAAATAGCATTTATTTTTGCCTATTGCTCTGTAAGATTTTCACTTAAAATAACTAGAGCTATATTTGTTAATAAATACATTTGTGTTATAAAACATAAAATTTTAGATATATGTGTATCTTCAGAATTTTTAAGTAATATCAAGCCATTTTGCTTAGACACCAAGCCTCTAAATGCTTTGGGATTATAAATATTTTTATTATTAAATATTTTTCTCCTAAATATTGTGATCATTTAAGTTTTTTAATAATAAGATAATAAAGTTTCAAAATCTCTCCTCAGTAAATTTAGCACTAATTGCTAGCAACTATTAGCAATAGCACAGGTTAGTCTGAAATACACTAATTATAGTATCTCCTTACTGTTTTTTCAATTTTGAGGTTATAAATTAGAAATCTGTATTTCTATACTTCTAATACAATTTAATTTTATGCTATCTCCTTTGAAAATATGTATAAATTATTTAGAATTCTGCCACTCAATCTTTAAATCATTCATGAACACAATGAATAATGTAGAGTACTTGACATCAAAGAACTCTGTCTTAACTCAGTCGGAATAAATCTTAACAGCCTCTGGAAAACAGTTTGAAATGAGCACAAAGTAATGAATAAATTATCATAGTTTAGAAATAGCAAATAAAATGATTTAGTTCTGTTTCAGTTAGTCTTTGCTGCCACCCCCAAAATTTAGTAGCTTAAAATAACTATTTTATTTGCTTACAATTTTGTGGGTAAGCAGTTTGCCTAGGTTCAGCTGAGTGGTTCTTCTGCTAGTCTCCCCTGGAGTCTCTCTGCTAAGTCTGCTAAGTCACTTCAGTCGTGTCTGACTCTGTGCGACCCCAGAGATGGCAGCCCACCAGGCTCCCCCATCCCTGGGATTCTCCAGGCGAGAACACTGGAGTGGGTTGCCATTTCCTTCTCCAATGCATGAAAGTGAAAAGTGAAAGGGAAGTCGCTCAGTCATGTCCGACTCCTAGCGACCTCATGGACTGCAGCCCACCAGGCTCCTCTGTCCATGGGGTTTTCCAGGCAAGAGTACTGGAGTGGGGTGTCATTGCTTTCTCCCCTGGAGTCTCTCACATGGCTGTAATCATCTAGCAGCTTGACTGGAGCTAAATGATCTCTAAAATCACTCATGTCTGGCAGTTGTGCTAAGAGTTGTCTAGGCTATATCACCCTATCATGCAAGCCTGGAAGTTTTATGCTGTGGTAGCAGTGTTCCAAGAAGGTGATAGAAGAAGTTGCAAAATTCAATATCATCAAAAAAATGAGTACTTAGAAATAATCTTAACCAAGGAGATGAAAGACCTGTACACCGAAAACTACAGTGTATTGCTGAAAGAAATTAAAGAAGACACCAATACATGGAATGACATCTCATATTCATGGATTGGAAAACTTAATTTGGTTAAGATGTCAGCATTGTCCAAAGCAAACTACAGTATAATCTCTATTAAAATCCCAATGTAAAAAAAAAAAAAATTTTTTTTTTTTTACAGCAGTAGAAAATCCATGTAAAATTCATATGGAAATTCAAGGGACTTGAATAGTCTAAATAACCTTGAAAAAGAGAAACAAAGTTGGAATTCTCATCCTCATGTCAAATCTGCTACAGAGCTAATCAAAGCAGACAGACATATAGACAGATGGAATGAATAGAAAGCCCAGAAATAAACCATCACATACACAGTCAAATGATTTTTCAACAAGGGTACTAAGACCATTCAATGAGGAAAGGGTAGCCTTGTCAAGAAATAATGCTGGAAAAACTGAGTAGCCACAGCAAAAGAATGAATTTGGGCCTTTACCTTACACAATATACAATAGTTAACTCAAAATGAGTCAAGGATCTAAATAAGTGTAAGAGCTGTATCTGTAAAACTCGTAGGAAAAGCAGGGGGAAAGCTGTATGACTTTGGATTTGTCAGTGGTTTCTGAGATATGACACCAAGAGCAGAGGCAACAACAACAAAAGATAGATAAACTGAACTGAAACTTCTGTGCATTAAAGTACACTGTCAGCAGACAAACATCAGCCCACAGAATGGGAAAAAGCATGTAAGTCATGTGTCTTACATGTAAGATACATGGAAGTCTTATATCTTACATATATCCTGGGGTAAGCACCCAGGATACAACTAAATGGGAGAAGCCAATGGCACCCCACTCCAGTACTCTTGCCTGGAAAATCCCATGGACGGAGGAGCCTGGTAGGCTACTACAGTCCATGGGGTCGCGAAGAATTGGATACGACTGAGCGACTTCACTTTCACTTTTCACTTTCCTGCATTGGAGAAGGAAATGGCAACCCACTCCAGTGTTCTTGCCTGGAGAATCCCAGGAACAGAGGAGCCTGGTGGGCAGCAGCGTACAACTAAATGACTATAACTCAACAACAAAAAACTAAGCAACCCAGTTTACAAATGGTCAAAGTACTCCAATAAATATTTCTCCAAAGAAGATATACAAATGGCCAGCAAACAAATGAAAAGATTTGTTTGTTATCATCAAATGATGATTTCCTTAATCATTAAGGAAACATAGGTCCAAACCATGAGATACTATTTCACACCCATTATATAAACATACACACACACACACACACACAGAAAATAAGTGTTGGTGAGGATGAGAATTCTGAGGGAACCCTTCCGTGTGCACTACACATGGTAATGTGGATTGGTACAGCTATGGATAACAGTACAGCATTCCTCAAAAAAATTGAACATAAATTACCATGTGATCCAGCAATTCCATTTCTGGGTATATACCCGAAAGAATGAATAAAAGCAAAGACCTGAATATATACCTGTATATCCACGTTCATAGCAGTGTTATTCACAGTTGCCAAAAGAGGGAAGCACCCTGAGTGTCCATTGACAGATGAACAGATAAACAAAATGTGATATATACATACAGTGAAATATGATTCAGCCTGAAAAGGAAGAAAATTTTGACACAAACCATAACATGGATCAATGAACTGTGAAGATCATAAGCTAAGTGAGATAGCCAGTCACACAAAAGGATTCTGTGTGATTCCACTTGTATGCGGTATCTAGTCTATCTAATTCATAGAAACAGAGTAAAATGGTGGTTTCCAGGGACAGGGGAAAGGGGAAGTATGGAGTTATTGTTTTTTGAGTGCAGAACTTCGGTTTTAGAAGATGAGAAAAGTCCTGGGGATGGAGTGTCATGCTGGTAGTGCAATAGTGTAAATATACTTAGTGCCACTGGACTCTACACTTACAAGTGGTTATACTTAGTCGCCGTGTGTCACAAGGCCAGTCCAGATTCAAAGGATGTGGAAATGGATTTTACCTTGTGAGGAGGAGAATAGCACAGTCGCATTGCAGAGGGTCCTGTGGAGTGAATGAGAATTATTGCAGTCGTTTTGGTGAATAATGTACTGAAAGTTGTCATAATGAGAAATTCAGCAGAATTTAGAGTGATGAATTTAGGCAATCAGAGGCCATTAGTGGTTTGGGCAAGGGCCATCTCATACCCCGCTGTTAGAATATTCACACACAGCTTTTGACATGCAGCTTTCTACTGTCCCTTTTAAGCTCATTCTAGTTTTGAGTCAGAGCATCAGTTTTTCCAGTGGCCAACTTCTGATTACATTTTCCACCCATCATAGATTCTGCAGTCCTTCTATCTGGAAAGTCCAAACTTTGTTAGAAAGCTTTAGCTTAACAAATGTCCTGTTTTCTGGTTTGGATTGTGCTAGGCACTATGGGTTTAAATATGTGTGTGTGTGTGTGTGTGTGTGTGTATACATTTGTTAAGACAACATGTAAGTTAGTAAAGTGTTAAATTGTAATCCAAAGCAATAATTCAGATATTATGTGGTTTTATTAAGAGGAGGACTCAGTAAAGGTTGGAGAAGGGAAGGCAGGCAGTACAAAGGATAATATATGTAATAAAAAGCTTAAAGGTAGGAAATTACAAGATATATTGGGTGACAATGAAGTGGAGACCTTCAAGTGCATTTGGAATAATACAGGAGATAAAATGGAAAGCTAGGTTTGGGTCAGATGGTGGAAGCCTTAAATGTAAGATTGCAAAGTCTGAAATTTTATTTCCTAGAAAGTGGAAAACCAACTGAAGGTTTTTAGGTTGGAGAATGACACAATGAAAAGTGTTTTAAGAATATTGATCTTGATGGTAGCATGCAGAATTGATTGATAGAAAAAGACTAGAGGTAGGGGAAAATCAAGTGTGTGAAATAGACTTTAAATAAAATAGTAATAAAATGGAAAAGAAGCAGCAAAAACAGGGAGAGATGTAGGAGACACTAGAAAGGTTAATCAGCAGAAATAGTTGACTTGCTAAAGAGACTATATTGGTTAAGATGAGGAGCTAAATAATAGAAAGTGAAACTTAAAAAAAAAGAGAGAGAGAGAAGGAAAATAAATTCACAGCTGGGAAGATTCTCCATGAGATCATATGACTGGATTTAATTTTTGCAGGATTATTTCTTTTCTGACTTACACAGAGCATGTAGCTGTAAAAAGGGAGAGGGGAGGGGGATGGAATGACTAGAGCAGGAATTCTTCCTTCTCCAGCGTTTACCACACCTGTGAACTGCTCAACCCTCTCATCACTTGGAGGAAAGTGAAAAATGTTTGCAGTAGCTACTGAGGGAATGCAAATGGGAATAAATAAGAGATGAAGAAAGGAATCATTGCCAGAAGATGAATAAAGAATTTCTAAGAGAAGCAGTGAGTGTGTTAAGGAAGAGAGTGTAAGAGGCTAAAAGAGAGTAGGACAAGAGGAAGCAAAGGTGGGACAAAGTGTAAAGAAGGTGATAAAATACTTTGCTTACAAAACAAGAAAATGGACTAAAAGCAAAGACCAATTTCCATTTAAGACCCCAGCTGGTGTTGATAAGGGAAATCTGGTCTTATTTATTCCATCATATATTAGATATAGAATGTTAAAAATGTGACTCATGTAAGTATAAAGTGTGCGCAGGTTTCTGTGCTTATCTTCCCTCTTTATGATGTATCTCAAGGACCTTCCAAAAGAAGTAGATTTTGTATGATTCCTGTGTCTATGAAATACAAGTTGCTTGAACTATCGAAAGTCATTTTGACTGCATTTACAGGACATGGAGGGCTTTTCCTTGTGCCTTAAGAAAAAGAGTTTTCAAAAAAGAAAAATGAAAGCAAATACTTCTCTGTCTTTTGTAGTATTCAGAGCAGATTCCAAAAGGGCAAAACTTAACTCAGAAAGACACCTGCCAGACAGATGTGCGGAGTAGGAGGCATTCTTTATCTTGAAGTCTGCATGCAGCTTAATTTGTGTATTTTTTTAGCATTTGTCTTTTAGATTTTCTGTCAATTGGGTGTTTCCTGTTACGTTCCTGGATGTAAGGAGATGATAAGAAAAATAATTTGTGATTTCACCGTCTTGAAGGTAGCATAAAGATAAGATAAAATGTATTGAGGCTAACTGAACCAATTATTTTGACTCTACTAAAAAAAGTTCTGTTTAGGGTGTGGCTATGAAAATTTCTAACACAAATGTAAAAGGCAAATCTGTTTACTACAGCACTCGTCTAATGTTTCAGTTTTTGTTAGAATTATTTCCAAACAGATTTAGCATCCAGATTGTTTAGTGTTAATTGGAGAGCATGTATGAAGATCATGTTTTGCAAAAATTACACTATCATTCATACTTAAATAGATATTCTTTGGGTAATGTAAAGATTTTGGAATAAGAACAAAAACTTGAAAAGCCATCTGTTAATCCACCATATTAGTTCCAAATTTTAAAAAAGGAATTAATTGGATTGACAGTAATTGCTAGTATAAGAGGAATTAGATAAATCAGTTATTTATTTATTTTTTGTTTTGCTTTTGACTCAGACTGAAGGTACTGTTAATTGTAAGGTAACTTTTTAAAATTTTCTTTAATATTCAGTTTGTGTTGCTCTTTTGAGCTGAGGGACACAAAAATCTGCCATGGCAGCACTGGAGAAACAGTCTCCATAATGGTGGCAGAAGGCAGATAAAGTCCTCTCCTTCAAGTATAAATGTGCCCTGAGCTTTGCTGAGTTTTTTACAGTTCTTCCTCTGACTCTGGATTGGCAAATCATTACGGTGATAGGGGAAAAAAAAAAAACCCACAAAACCCAAGAAACCTCAGTGCTGCCAACTGCAGAAAGTGGTAAACCTGGAGGGAGTACCAGCCCTGCTTCTGCAGCCACAGGGGCATTTTAGGCATCTTCCCGTCTTGGGATCTTTTCAACCCACCAGAGCAGCCAGCAGCAGTGTGGGGTGATGAAGTGGAGACAGTGGTGGGGTCCAGGAGCCCATGCAAACCCCTGTAGTGATGCCAGGTCTTTGGAAAGCCCTCAGCCACCCAGGCCTTTAGGGAGCCTGGAGGTAAAAACTTTCAGCCAGCAGCATCTGCCAGTTTTCAGCAGTGTAGCAGTATGCTACCATCTGCTTTTGCTACTTAAATACCCGAGAGCGCCTTCACTCTTTAAAGAGATCCTGGCTCACAGGTTCCCTCGTGGTGCACTCCTGAGTCAAAGAACTGCCTGTTCTCCTCAGACCCTGATCATGTGCACCACAGAAAGCTCTTCCGCCGAGGGAAGTCTTTAAGCATATTGTCATCGATTAGTTTTGCATTAATTAAATGATTACTGTCAAGTATTTCCAGATGTCTGCAAGAGTATTACCCCAGTATGAGAAGATAACTGTAGATCCTTCAGATTTATTTCTTCTCGGGTAAAGAAGAAATAAACACAGAATCTCAAGCTCTTGAGTGGCCAGCCCTGGAGAAGCGTTTATGATCACAGGTGTACGTGCGGCCTGAACTGGAGCGTTTGTGGCACACGGTGCTTTCGCTGCTCACTCTTTCCTTAGAGAGCCAACAGGAAATTAAAATTAATGAGAACCCTGCACTTTGAAACACTTGCAGAATTCTTGACGGTTGCAGTCCTTCGCCAACTCACGAAATCTGTGCTGGCAGTTGTATCCAACAGATGGTGTGCTGTGTGCACAGTTGCAACATGTGATTGTCTAGGTCCATGCAGACTTTTTTATAAGATTTTGGCCATCAGTCTACTGCAGCATTAAGACAGTCGTAACCTTTGTTTTGAAAGAGTGGAGGCCTTCTTCAAAGATAAGCATTCATATACAAGTAGGGAAAAAAATATTGATAGTCACCAGGCAACTAAACTGAATTTAATTAATTCTGTGGTAAAGACCACAAAAACTTGAGCATCTCTAAACCCTTACACTGTTTTTTCCCTCAATATAACTTAATCCATTTGGACACCTAAGGTAGAATGAGCATTTTGCTTTCTATTCCTAAATAGGCCGTTAAAGGCTTCCAAAATTTCAGAGGATTTGTTTTTGGTGCTTGTGTCTAGGCAAGATCTACTGAAACATTAAGCTAATTCTGCTTGCTTAGGTAATTAATGCCTTAAGTTAAAACTCACTATATCATCATTTCCTTTACAAATTAAAGTAAGCAGGCCTGTACTTCTTGGATTAATTAAGATAGAAAGCACAGGTGCAGTGTGTGGGTTCTTGTCACCGTGTTGGAATTTATTACGATGTTTAAAGCACGTGGCAATAAGAAAAATGGTTTCCTAAAGAGTTCTAAAAAGCATAAACTTTGCTCATGGTAATTTATTCTTTTAAAAGTGTCATTTATCTAGAAGAGTGTGTTGAAAAATTGGCTACTTTACATTTTAAAACAAAGATGCTAATACTCTTAAGCATGCTGTGGCTAATGTTGATGTCTCAGGAAGTTATTTTGACTCAGTGCACTTTTTGTTTATGACCTCATTTTGAATGTTTAGTCAATAAGCAGTGCAGACTGCTGGGTGGTTATGTGAAAAAAACATGTTAAGAACCAACAGTGGAATTTAGGATTATAGAGTGGACAATAAAACTTACTGCCTTCTAATTTAAGACCCAGGTCTCACAGTATTTACTTCTTAAATGAGCCATGAGATTTCAAACAAGTTGTTAGGATTGACTGAACCTCACTAGTTATCAGGTTGTGTTGACAATAGAAGAGTTCTTTTTTTAGTTTCACCATCCTAAATGAAATGTCTTCAGGTCTGAAGCTGTGTGTGTGCGTGCATACTTAACTCAGGCTTAGTGTCAGAGCCTTCCCTAACTGATTCCATCGCACTTCCTCATCTGTATCTTTCACAGTTACAGGTACATAGTTCATTTTGGGCCCATTAGATGTGTTGCCCTGGTTAAACTAATGCACCTTTCTCTCTTGTTGTAATTTTAGGTTGGAAACTTTTTCCATTCTACCTCTCATTTGTTAAATGTAGAAAGCTTTCATTAGGCTGGATCCTTTGGATTAGAAGACATTCCAGTAAATTACAGCTTTTTAAAAATCAAAACCTAGTTGTCTTGATTCAGAACCAAACTAGTTTTATTTTATAATTTTTTCCATCAATAATAGAAACATCTTTCCAGAAATATAGACAGATTTTACAGAGATAAGCAAAAGAGGATATCAGACTACTAACATATAAAAGATAAAAGATAACACATAACAGATAAAAGAATTCTGATATAGAGATACTTAATTATATTGATTTATTTTTAAGATACATAAGGAGCTTTTTTTCCCTTCATGAATTGAGTAATGGTGCATATTAAATTTGATATGCAGTATACTCTTATAATTTAAGCTGTTTCTTATTAGTGTCTTATAAAAATCTCAGTTAATCCTTCAATTTAGTTTTTTTCTCTCCCTTAATAGAGAATGCGAATTAAGCTATATAATAGTCACGGCTAAAAATATTTAGATGTGCAAAAAGCTGATAATCAGCCACACACTTTTACTAACTAGTCAAATGAAATGAGTAGTTAGTTATGGATTATTATTGCTATGGGAGAAAGTTCTGAAACAGTCATTTTCATGATTATAATCTTTGATGAAAAGAAGTTTACTGACTTTAACTCCTTAGAACTTCAGTGATGGTACGAAACTCCTGAAAATTGCCTGACTTTGATTTTAAATATTCAATTATTCTTACCCTGACTGTTAACACTGAGTGTCACTTGGCATATAAGGCCCAATAGAAACCAGATGGTTAAGTTCCCCTTTGATTCACAGAAATCAGTGAATTACAGCTAATGGCTGCAAACAAATTCTGCCTTTCCGTTTTTCCTTTACTTTAGAATTACAGGTATAGTCTTCCAGAAAAATGATGGCACTGAACCCAAACTGTAGATAGAGGCAAAACTGATGATGACCATTGGAATAAAGTAGATTTCACACATGGTGCAGGCAAAGGTGCAGGTACAAAGCAGGTTGGCTTAGCCGGAAACACAGAAAAAGGCTTTTCTGCACTTTAGCTGAATGAGAGAACAGGTCCTAAAGGAGACAATGCCTGCAAAACAGAGTAATATTGAGAATGATTTGGGAGTGACCTAGGTTTTGAAGGTCTTAACTGCCAAGCAGGTATTCAGCCTTAATTCTGTGGGCAGTGGATACCTAGTGCAGAGTTCCTATCAGGAGAGTAACCCTCATCAAATTGGTTTTTTAGTGTCAGGGTGAAGCAGATAGGAATTGGATAGACTGGAACCCTAGGACAGCTATATTAAAGCCTGTTGAAATTGTCAAATGATTAAGACAAAGACAGTGAAATTAGTGATGAGATTCACTTTAATAAATATCCTTGATTTAAGAATCATCTGGATATGATAACCAATCATATATAGGGGATTAGAATGAAGAAAAGGTTTTCTGATCTAGAGAATTAGATTGATGATGTTGCCATCGTTTGAGATACAGAGTAGAGAAGAAAGGAAGAAGGGGTTTTGGAGATTGGGTTTGAAGGGTGAGCTGATTCTGTTGCAGATGGATAAAGTTTGTAATGTCTGGAGGCCATACGGTACACTAGATAGTTGAAAATACAGGATGAAGCTATGATTCTGGGAATATTTGGCCTAGAGTACATGAGATCACCCAGAGAGAGCCTTGAAGTAAGGAGAGAGAGTTACCAAAAGTGGATTTTTAGGGAATTCTAGGTCAGCAGAGAAGGAGCAGTGAGCAGTGGAGATTGGCTTTATCTAGCCTTGGATATAAGCTGAGTCAAGCTTACTTAAGCAGGCAGATAACAGCTGTCACTTGAGAATTTACCAGGGCTGACATTTTACTTTTTTTTTTTTCTTCTAATTGGGGGCTGTATCAGTCTAAACTTGAACTTCATAGTTTCAGCTACCAGATTTTGTGTTCTTAGCTCTTTGAGGATTCATCCTGGTATCATGATTCATGCTGGTACGTTTTTAAATGTAAACACTTTTTGTGTGTTAATCACTTAGTTGTGTCTAGTTCTTTGCGACCTCATGGACTGTAGCCTGCCAGGCTCCTCTGTCCATGGAATTCTCCAGGCAAGAATACTGGAGTGGGTTGCTATTCCCTTCTCCAGGGGATCGTCCCAACCCAGGGATCGAACCTGGGTCTCCTGCATTGAAGGCAGATTCACAGGTACAATTCTTTGGGTATAAACCTGAAATGGCTTTTTCTCCAAACCTACTTTGAACAATGGATACACTCTCTAATCTCCTTTTCCTGCCCCCTAACTTGCCTTTCAACAAATGCTACAAGCTTCTGGTTATTTTTGGTTAGTAAAAGTCTGACTAGTTTAAAATTTTACGCTCAAATGTGATTTAAATCTCACCTGATCATTCCCTACCCTGTGTCTCAGGACAGGCCACCACAGTGGTTTAAGATAGTTGGTATGCTTTCTCCTCTGCTGGGTCTCGCTCTTGGGGAGATGGGCAGTGAGAGGGAAGGGGTGAGGAGCAGGCTAGAGGAAGGCCAGAAGAGGCTGAACTCATCATCTGAACCTGGTCATCTGAAGATGGCCGGTCCTATTCTGGCACAGTCCGGTTCTAGCTGCTGTAGAGTGCCTCTGCTGATGTTGCAGTTTCCATGTGGACCATATGTGTGGTTTTCTTGGGGTGAGAATCTTTCCTCCTTTTTTCACTGAACCGTGAAAAACCATTTTTCAGAAATGGGCAACTGCTCCTCCAGTTCAGACCCCTTTTCTAGTAATAGGACATCTCTGATATCCATGGCTCCAGGTGATGGAATATGTTTAACTGTAAAAATAAACAGAATTCATGCAAAGGAGCTTAGAAAAAATCAAACCAAATACCATCACCTCCGTTTATGGTTATTATTCTGAAAGGTTAAAAAAAAATCACATGCATCTAAACAGCTAAAGACTTCCAAAACTATGTTGAATAGTAGTGGTGAGAGTGGGCACCCTTGTCTTGTTCCTGACTTTAGGGGAAATGCTTTCAATTTTTCACCATTGAGGATAATGTTTGCTGTGGGTTTGTCATATATAGTTTTTTTCATGTTGAGGTATGTTCCTTCTATTCCTGCTTTCTGGAGGGTTTTTATCATAAATAGATGTTGAATTTTGTCAAAGGCTTTCTGTGCATCTATTGAGATAATCATATGGCTTTTATTTTTCAATTTGTTGATGTGGTATATGGCCATAGCAATCAGAGCAGAAAAAGAAATAAAAGGAATCTAAATTGGAAAAGAAGAAGTAAAACTCTCACTGTTTGCAGATGACATGATCCTCTACATAGAAAACCCTAAAGATTCCACCAGAAAATTAGTAGAGTTAATCAATGAATATAGTAAAGTTGCAGGATATAAAATCAACACACAGAAATCCCTTGCATTCCTATACACTAACAATGAGAAAACATAAAGAGAAATTAAGGAAACAATTCCATTCACCATTGCAACGAAAATAATAAAATACTTAGGAATATATCTACCTAAAGAAACAAAAGACCTATATATAGAAAACTATAAAACACTGGTGAAAGAAATGAAAGAGGACACTAATAGATGGAGAAATATACCATGCTCATGGATCAGAAGAATCAATATAGTGAAAATGAGTATACTACCCAAAGCAGTCTATAGATTCAATGCGATCCCTATCAAGCTACCAACGGTATTTTTCACAGAGCTAGAACAAATAATTTCACAATTTGTATGGAAATACAAAAAACCTCGAATAGCCAAAGCAATCTTGAAAAAGAAGAATGGAACTGGAGGAATCAACCTGCCTGACTTCAGGCTCTACTGCAAAGCCACAGTCATCAAGACAGTATGGTACTGGCACAAAGACAGAAATATAGATCAGTGGAACAAAATAGAAAGCCCAGAGATAAATCCACACACCTATGGACACCTTATCTTTGACAACGGAGGCAAGAATATACAATGGAGAAAAGACAATCTCTTTAATAAGTGATGCTGGGAAAACTGGTCAACCACTTGTAAAAGAATGAAACTAGAACACTTTTTAACACCATACACAAAAATAAACTCAAAGTGGATTAAAGATCTAAACGTAAGATCAGAAACTATAAAACTCCTAGAGGAGAACATAGGCAAAACACTCTCCAACATAAATCACAGCAGGATCCTCTATGACCCACCTCCCAGAATACTGGAAATAAAAGCAAAAATAAACAAATGGGCCCTAATTAAAATTAAAAGCTTCTGCACAACAAATGAAAATATAAGCAAGGTAAAAAGACAGCCTTCAGAATGGGAGAAAATAATAGCAGATGAAGCAACTGACAAAGAATTCATCTCAAAAATATACAAGCAACTCCTGCAGCTCAACTCCAGAAAAATAAACAACCCAATCAAAAAATGGGCCAAAGAACTAAATAGACATTTCTCCAAAGAAGACATACAGATGGCTAACAAACACATGAAAAGATGCTCAACATCACTCATTATCAGAGAAATGCAAATCAAAACCACAGTGAGGTACCATTTCACACCAGTCAGAATAGCTGCTATCCAAAAGTCTACAAGCAATAAATGCTGGACAGGGTGTGGAGAAAAGGGAACCCTTTTACACTGTTGGTGGGAATGCAAACTAGTACAGCCACTATGGAGAACAGTGTGGAGATTCCTTAAAAAACTGGAAATAGAACTGCCATATGACCCAGCAATCCCACTGCTGGGCATACACACTGAGGAAACCAGAATTGAAAGGGACATGTGGACCCCAATGTTCATCACAGCACTGTTTACAATAGCCAGGACATGGAAGCAACCTAGATGTCCATCAGCAGATGAATGGATAAGAAAGCTGTGGTACATATACACAATGGAGTATTACTCAACCATTAAAAAGAATACATTTGAATCAGTTCTAATGAGGTGGATGAAACTGGAGCCTATTATACAGAGTGAAGTAAGCCAGAAAGAAAAACACCAATACAATATACTAATGCATATATATGGACTTTAGAATGATGGTAACGATAACCCTGTATGCAAGACACCCAAAGAGACACAGATGTATATAACAGTCTTTTGGACTCTGTGGGAGAGGGTGAGGGTGGGATGATTTGGGAGAATGGCATTGAAACATGTATAATATCATATGTGAAACAAATCACCAGTCCAGGTTTGATGCATGATACAGGATGCTTGGGGCTGGTGCACTGGGGTGACCCAGAGGGACGGAATGGGGAGGGAGGTGGAAGTGGGCCTCAGGATGGGGAACACGAGTATACCCGTGGCGGATTCATGTTGATGCATGGCAAAACCAATACAATACTGTAAAATAATTAGCCTCCAATTAAAATAAATAAATTTTTATTAAAAAAATAAACAGCTAAAGATTATTTTAAAATATACTTATGGAGTTTTTCATCCCCTTTTCTGTTTCATAACTAAAACATTAAAAACAGTAGCATCTATATCAGTTTACCTGTTGCTAATAATTTAATGCACGTTCTCTAAGTTACATGAACATCCCTCTCAAGTCTTTATTTTGTAATTTAGGGGAAACCTGTTTTGTATTAATATTTGAAATAAGTATCAAATAAAAGCAGCTTCTAACTGCAGAGCAAGGTAACAATGTAAGAGAAGGCGTTCAAGAAATGTATCAGTTCATACTCTTGACTCCATTTCATACTGATCTACTTAAGTACGTATTTGGCCTCTTGTATTTAGGATAGCTTTCCTTTAAGGGAAAATGTTCTAAAATCCTTAAGCATGACTGTGTACATACTTTTATTTTTAGAATAAAGAGAAATTTTATTGAATTTTTTGCATCTCTAATAAAATAATCACAAGTGTACAATATATGCAGTAGCTACGTTGTATTTTTAAATTAGGTTCCTGTATGGTTATATTTTAAAAGCTGTTGATATATGTACATGTTAAATTATTAGATACTATAGTTGAAATGATTCACGTGCCACACATGAATATGCAGTTGTCTCCGTAGATTTTATTCATTTATTTTTGTTTTCATTGGCATTTAGTATTTCTAGTCCCCTACTTTCAAGACCTGTACTTTGAATTTTTATAGAGCTCAATATCAAGGTATTTTATTAAATGGTGTGTATGAGTTGCTCAGTTGTGTCCCATTCTTTGCGAACCCATGGACTGTATTCCTCCAGGCTCCTCTGTCTGTGGAATTCTGTAGGCAAGAATATTGGAGTGGGTAGCGATGCCCTTCTCCAGGGAATATTCCTGACCAAGGGATCGAACCGAGGTCTCCTGCATTGCAGATGGATTCTTTAACATCTGAGCCACTAGGGCAGCCCAATTAAATGGGAACCTAGAATAAATTCAGAAGATAGGGTTAAAAAAAAGAAAAACACCAGGCTTTGAAATGAATCCTGTCATTTTTGGTGTCCAGTTATACACAAATGTTAAAAAAAAAAAAAAAGAAGAAGAAGAAACTGGCAAAATTAAAGAATGATCTCAACTCTTCATTCTAGTATGTGATAAATTTCTATAATGAAGAAATGATTACCAGGGAAACTAGGTACCGTTTTCTTATGTATTATTTAAGCAGTCAAATTCAACTTAATGCCTAATCCAGAGGCACACCATAAATGTGCAAGTCCTATTTTTGTCTGTGTCAGAAGACAGTTAGTTATGTGTGCTATTTTTTTTTTTTGTTCCCTTTCAGTTGCTTAATCAGTTTTGCAGATAATTTAGAAAAACTTTACCAGGCCAAAGGACCCCCTGTTCCTTGCGAGGGTTCCAAGTGGATCCTCTTACTGAATTAGTTTCTAAAGGAAGATGAAAAGGCACAGAGAGGGTACTTAAACTTTTGCTAAATAAATGACATATTAAAAACTGAAAAGGAAATTTGTTAATATGTTCTGTTCAGGTCAGTCACACAGTCGTGTCCAACTCTTTGTGACCTCATGGACTGCAGCACACCGGGCTTCCCTGTCCATCACCAACTCCCGGAGCTTGCTAAAACTCATGGTATTGAGTCAGTGATGCCATCCAACCTCTGTGTCCCATTCTCCTGCCTTCAGTCTTTCCCAGCATCAGGGTCTTTTCCAGTAAGTCAGTTCTTCACATCAGGTGGCCAAAGTATTGCAGTTTTAGCTTCAGCATCAGTCCTTCCGATGAACATTCAGGACTGTTTTCCTTTAGAATGGCCTGGTTGGATCTCCTTGCAGTCCAAGGGACTCTCAAGAGTCTTCTCCAACACCACAGTTCAAAAGCATCAATTCTTCAGCGCTCAGCTTTCTTTATAGTCCAACTCACATCATGACAGCTTTCTTACCTGGTCTTTTTTAAACCTGCCTTGTAATAGAACCACCCTGATCTCTTTGTAGTCTGTTTACAGTGACCACACAGCCTGAGTTTTCCTGGACAGTTCTGATTTCAGATAATCCATTTTAGTGTCAAGCCACATGTTGTAATTCTTTACTTAGGTATTTTATAACATACCTATATCTGTATGTTGTTGGGAAATTTGGCTCTACTCATCTTGGCCTGCTGCTGCTAAAAGGTAGTTGTTGAATCACACGAAGACACCGGGATTCTTAGCCCCCGGAGGAGAAGAATTCAATCCGGGGCCAGAGATGAGGCTTGATCGCTCAGAGCTTTTGTGTAATAAAGTTTTATTAAAGGAGATAGAGAAAGCTTCTGACATAGGCATCAGAAGGGGGCAGAAAGAGTACCCGCTTGCTAGTGTTAGCAATAAAGTTATATACTCTCCAATGAATCCAAAGAATGTCTAGAGGTTGTAAAGACCTCCCATAATAACAGAATTAGCCAGAAGGTTTAATCTGGAGACTGTCCTCAGGCAGGACACATTATTGTTATATAATCCTAAGGAATGTAGAGAAGGAAAAAAAGGTTTGTCCTTTCTTCCTCCTTGAGAATTCCAGACCCCTCTCTCCTTGGGGACCCCTAGACTCCTTATCAACCTGCCTAGGAAATGACTCATTTCCCCCTTTTCTTTTAGGAGAATTATGTTGCCTAGGGAAAAGGGGCGTCGTTCTCGTTCCATAACTGCTTCCGAGCTGACAAGGGGCGTTGTCCCTAAATTGGTGAGGCAACATATTCTCCTAATCCTCATATTGAGTATATCTGATCCAGGGGCCCCAAATAGTAGTTGGAGGAAGCTGCAGCAGTAGCAGGAATTTGAGCAACCATTTGTAACTTAAAAGCTTTCAAGCGGCTAGAAATAAATCCAGTTATGCAGTTACAGATGCAGGCAACATAGTCATTCAGATCAGATCAGATCAGTCACTCAGTCGTGTCTGACTCTTTGCGACCCCATGAATCGCAGCATGTGATTCATGCTCCCTGTCCATCACCAACTCCCGGAGTTCACTCAGACTCATGTCTGTCAAGTCAGTGATGCCATCCAGCCATCTGATCCTCTGTCGTCCCCTTCTCCTCCTGCCCCCAATCCCTCCCAGCATCAGAATCTTTTCCAATGAGTCAACTCTTCGCATGAGGTGGCCAAAGTACTGGAGTTTCAGCTTCAGCATCATTCCTTCCAAAGCAATCCCAGGGCTGATCTCCTTCAGAATGGACTGGTTGGATCTCCTTGCAGTCCAAGGTACTCTCAAGAGTCTTCTCCAACACCACAGTTCAAAAGCATCAATTCTTCGGCACTCAGCCTTCTTCACAGTCCAACTCTCACATCCATACATGACCACAGGAAAAACCATAGCCTTGACTAGACGAACCCTTGTTGACAAAGTAATGTCTCTGCTTTTGAATATGCTATTTAGGTTGGTCATAACTTTTCTTCCAAGGAGTAAGCATCTTTTAATTTCATGGCTGCAGTCACCATCTGTAGTGATTTTGGAGCCCAGAAAAATAAAGTCTGACACTGTTTCCACTGTTTCCCCATCTATTTCCCATGAAGTGATGGGACCAGATGCCATGATCTTCGTTTTCTGAATGTTGGGCTTTAAGCCAACTTTTTCACTCTCCACTTTCACTTTCATCAAGAGGCTTTTTAGTTCCTCTACACTTTGTGCCATAAGGGTGGTGTCATCTGCATATTAAAACAAGTTAAAATCGAAATTAAAAGTCATATTATGTACATAGTTAAAGTGCAAAGTGTTGCACCAGTCCATTTTAGGGTTGGTAGATGTCATCAGATGAAGAGGCATTGCATGTGATTGTTGTCGAAGGTATTCACGGACTCGGAGAAAGTCTTTTCCTTGAAATGGAGATGTCCACCTCTAGAAGCCTTCCACTGATGAAGAGGGGAGTGCTCCGCAGACCCAGCGGTTCGACCGATTGTGGAATGCAGCGCAGGAGTGAGCCCAGGACAGGAAGGCATTGTCTTGAGGATCAAACAGCAGATTCAGGACTTTTTGAGTCAGCAGAAGTAGACTCACATGGATTATCAGGCCCATCCGCTGCCCTTTGCTTAACTCTAGAGCTTGGGTCAGAGCCACAAGCTCCGCTAACTGAGCACTGGTTCCCTGGGGGAGAGATTTTGCTTCCAAAACCTGTTCAGCAGTCACCACGGCGTAACCTGCTTTACGCTTTCCATCCCGAACAAAAGAACTGCCATCTGTAAATATTTCCATGTCAGGATTGTCTAATGGGGTATCCTTTAGATCCTCCCGAGCTGCATAGTTTGAAGTTAGGAACTGAGAACAGTCGTGATCAGGTGTGTCATTTTCCTTCTCAGGAAGGAAAGTGGCAGGATTTAGATTTCCACAAGCTTTAAGCTTAGTTACTGGTCCTTCTAACAACGACTGATATTTAAGAAGCCTACTGTCTGTCATCCAAATATTAACCTTAGAATTTAAGATTCCACTCACATCATGAGAAGTCAGTAAAGTAAGGTTTCACCCATTAATTATTTTTAAAGCTTCAGGTGCTAATAAAGCCACTGCCCCAATTACTCTTAGGCAGTGGGGCCACCCACGTGAAACTACATCTAATTCTCTGCTTAGATAGTTGCTGGTGAGGCCCTCGGGATTGTGTCAAAACTCCCAATGCCACACCTTTTCTTTCAGTGACAAACAAATTCTGACCCTGTGGGCAAGCTCGGAGCTGAATCTTGCAGGAGAGCAGTCTGAAGAATCTTAAAAGCCTTTTGAGATTCTGGAGACCAAACCAGTTTGTCGGTTTGGGCCTGCTCAGTTTAAGCTATAAGTTTATATAAAGGCCGGGCAAGTTCCCCATAACCCGGAATCCAAATGCGACAGTAAACTGTGATTCCCAAAAATCCTCTCAGTTGTCTTAAAGTCATAGGTAGGGGGTGATTTAGTATAGGTTTAATTCTCTCAGGGCCTGTGCCCCTAGTTCCTTCTGATATGATTAGGCCCAGATATCTAACCGATTGTTGACAAAGCTGAGCCTTTTCTCTTGATGCCTTGTAACCACAGCCTGCCAGAAAGTTTAAGAAATCTTCTGAGGCTCGCGAACAAGCTTCCTCTGTCTCAGCACAGAGCAAAATATCATCTACATATTGTAACACCACCACTTCAGAGCTATTAAAGTTTTCTGGATCCCGTGACAAAACTTTGTCCGAATAAGTGAGGACTGTCACGAAATCCCTGGGGCAAAACTGTCCAGGTTAACTGAGAAGCTGGCTGCGTAGGGTCTTCAAAGGCAAATAGAAATTGACTTTCTTCCACCAAAGGCACTGAATAGAAGGCATCCTTTAAATCAATTACTGAGAAATATTTGGCTCATTCAGGAATTTCAGACAATAGCGTATAAGGATTAGGCACCACAGGGTGTAAAGGAACTACAGCCTCATTTATTATTCGTAAATCTTGAACTAGTCTCCATTTACTATTCGATTTCTTTATACCCAAAATAGGAGTGTTGCTAGGACTGTTACAGGGAATTAATAGTCCCTGCTCCTTTAAATTTTCTATGATGGGTTTTAACCCTTCCTTAACCTCAGGTTTCAGTGGATACTGCTTCTTATGTGGGAATACGTGCGGGTCTTTGAGCTTAACTATAGGAATAGCATCTTGTGCTCGACCCACAGATTTTCCATCAGCCCATACTCTAGCATTTACATTTTGTTCAACTAAAGGGAGAGGAAGGGAGGGCTCCATATTCATGAAAACAGAGGCATGGACCTTGCTCAGTATATCCCTTCCCAAAAGGGGTGAGGGAGATTCTGGCATGATCAGAAACTCGTGTGAAAACAACACAGAATCCCAGTTGCAAGATAAAGAATAAATGAAATAATACCTTTTGGCTCGTCCAGACAGTCCATTACGGAAGTGGATCGTGAAGAAAGTGGGCCAGGGGCTTCAGTAAGCACAGAATAAGTTGCCCCAGTATCTAAAAGGAAATCGACGGATTGGCCCTCCACAATTATTAATACCGGGGTTCCTCAGCTGTAATTAGGACGGGAGCTTGTGTGGGGACCCCCCGGGCACCTTCAGTCCTGATTGTCTTGAGAGTCCGACCCCGGAGACCTACGCCTCTGGGGGAAGTCTCTCTTCCAGTGTGGTCTTTTGCAGACCAGACATGGAGCTGGGGGCGGCTTAGATGCCTGAGGGCAATCCCACTTGAGATGTCCCTCCTTTCCACAGTAATAGCAAGCCCATCCCTTTTCACCTGGGCCCCTCTGGGCATTTTTCTCAGGCTGTTTAAGAACGTTTTTCATAGCCATAGCTTCCGCCTTTTCCTTTGTCTTTTTTTGCCTTTCTTTCTTTTCCTTATATTCCCTACCATAATAGACTGTCTGAGCCAGTTGTAACAGAGTATCTAAAGACTGATTTGGTCCATACGCCCGTTTTAATAGCTTATGGGGCATATCTGGAGCCGACTGAGTGAGAAATCTATCCTTTAAGATCACTTTTCCCTCTTCACTTTCGGGATCAATCTCAGTGAATCTGCGAAGGCCTTCTCTCAGTCTATCTAGGAATTTACCAGGAGCTTCCTTCTCCTCCTGTTCTATGTCTGCCAATTTGCCATAGTTTAAAGGCTTAGAACGCGCCTGCCTAAGTCCTTCAAGAATACATCTAACAAAATGACTCTGATGCCATCTTCCTTTAGCTGTGTTGTAGTCCCAGTCTGGTTCTATAGTTGGGACCGCCTGATTCCCAGTGGGGAGGGCCGCTATCTCATTCTCCCTCTTCCCTACTGAATCATTACCAAGCCATTCATCTCCATAAGCAACTGCTTTTCCCAAAACTCGAGTCTTTGACTCGGGAGTCAGCGTTTGTCCCAAGATATACATCACATCCTTCCAAGTGAGGTCATAAAGCATAGTAACACCTTTAAAAGCTCTAATATATTTTTCTGGGTCCTCTAAATAGTCTCCCAGATCCTTCTTGATTCTTTGTGTTTCTTGATAAGAAAAAGGCTTATTAACTCTCACAGACTGATTATTTCTCCCGGTGGGTGTTTCATAAAGAGGCAACAGCTTGTGTGGCTGTTCCTCAGTCTCTCTGGCTGCTCTGCGCATATGATCCCAGGGATAGATTGGAGAAACATGTTTTTCTTTTTCTCTTTGTCTCCTGTCCTCCATCTCATCTCTTACTTCGATGGTCTGAGTTTCTACGGAAATCAGAGTAGTCTGAGGTTGTACTGAGACAGGAGATGTAAAGGAGGGAGCTGAAGGTTTCACGCCCAAATCTATACCCTTAGGACATAAGTCTGGCATATTTCGCAGGGAGAAAAAGGGCAACATATATCCTACTTCTACCCATTTCCCTTGTTCCTTACAGAACCGGTCTAACTGTAGAACAGTATTATACTTAAGAGACCCTCCAACTGGCCACCGGTTGCCGTCCTCCATTGGATACTGTGGCCATGCAGTATCACATAGGAAGACCAGGTGTATCTTCTTTAAGCCCTGGGAATCAAATCTATCCCAGTTTTTCAGGATACAGTTCAAAGGAGTGAGGCTGGAATTGTTAGCTCCCATCTGTAAGAGAGAAAAAAGCGACCAAGGCCATTTTTCTACTGGAGGCGTCCCTCCTTGCTCTAGATGGGGGTGTAGACAGACGTTACACCAGAAGCTTTTCCTTCCTAGTCGGACTTAGCCTGTCCCTTACCAACACAGGCGCAGTCTGCATCCCTCCCAGTTCTACCACCAAGATAGGGTGAAGATGTACCAGGGGTAGACCTGATAGCATCCCTACTTGATGTCCAGCTCTTCACCCTTAACCTTGCTTGCCTCTGAAGCCACCCGGGGTGCAATCAGAGTAACCTTTCAGAATGCCTCCCAAGCAAAGACCGCTGGGGAAAGCATTTGTCACCTGAGTGCCTGTGCACAACCCTGAGTATTTCCTGACCACAATAAGACTGATACGAACATAAAACTGAGATGTTCTTTCCAAGCATCACACCACCAGTATAATAGCCTCCTCTGATCTACTAAGAGCCAGTGTTACCAAAGGAAAAAACCGATTGCAGTCCCAATCTGAGTAACCTTTAACCTCAGAGATGTTCTTGGAGCTAGAGTTCCATCTAGCTTCCGAACTTTTGATTCCTAGCGAGGTTAGGTGCTTTCTTGACTGCCAATCCAAGTTTGGGACCTAAGCCACAGTACACAGTAACAGTATAGATCACAAGTCCCTTGAAAGTCTATGATCCGATAGATTAGGTTAGTACTTCTAATTCCCAAGGAGTTATGACATGGTCAAAGAGACTGAAAAGTTTGACCGAGAATGGAGAGTTCGGTCCACATGCTTTGCCCATTTCTGGTTGGTTCCTGAAGGAGACATTGGGTGCCTCTTGGCATTGGCAGGTCGGTATAAGCCCCTGACAGGTTTCTGCCATAAGCTGTATGAGATCACCGTGGAACCGCAGAGCAGGGCTCCTTACTTTCTTCACGCAGGGCATGTCATTCATTCACACAAGCACACCGTAGAGTTAGGAATGTCGAGAAAGAAAAAAAGGTTTGTCCTTTCTTCCTCCTTGAGAATTCCAGACCCCTCTCTCCTTGGGGACCCCTAGACTCCTTATCAACCTGCCTAGGAAATGACTCTCTGACTGCTAAGTCGCTTCAGTTGTGTCCATCTCTGTGTGACCCCGTAGATGGCAGCCCACCAGGCTCCCCCGTCCCTGGGATTCTCCAGGCAAGAACACTGGAGTGGGTTGCCATTTCCTTCTCCAGTGTATGAAAGTGAAAAGTGAAAGTGAAGTCGCTCAGTCATGTCCAACTCTTAGCGACCCCATGGACTGCAGCCCACCAGGCTCCTCCACCCATGGGATTGTCCAGGCAAGAGTACTGGAGTGGGTTGCCATTGCCTTCTCCCATCTTGGCCTAGTTAAACTTAATCCTTCAGATCAGATCAGATCAGTCACTCAGTCATGTCTGACTCTTTGCGACCCCATGAATCTCAGCACGCCAGGCCTCCCTGTCCATCACCAACTCCCGGAGTTCACTCAGACTCACGTCCATCGAGTCAGTGATGCCATCCAGCCATTTGATCCTCTGTTGTCCCCTTCTCCTCCTGCCCCCAAACCCTCCCAGCATCAGAGTCTTTTCCAATGTGTCAACTCTTTGCATGAGGTGGCCAAAGTACTGGATGGAGTTTCACCTTTAGCATCATTCCTTCCAAAGCAATCCCAGGGCTGATCTCCTTCAGAATGGACTGGTTGGATCTCCTTGCAGTCCAAGGGACTCTCAAGAGTCTTCTCCAACACCACAGTTCAAAAGCATCAATTCTTCGGCACTCAGCCTTCTTCACAGTCCAACTCTCACATCCGTACATGACCACTGGAAAAACCATAGCCTTGACTAGATGAACCTTTGTTGGCAAAGTAATGTCTCTGCTTTTGAATATGCTATCTAGGTTGGTCATAACTTTCCTTCCAAGGAGTAAGCGTCTTTTAATTTCATGGCTGCAGTCACCATCTGTAGTGATTTTGGAGCCCAGAAAAATAAAGTCTGACATTTTCCACTGTTTCCCCATCTATTTCCCATGAAGTGATGGGACCAGATGCCATGATCTTCGTTTTCTGAATGTTGGGCTTTAAGCCAACTTTTTCACTCTCCACTTTCACTTTCATCAAGAGGCTTTTGAGTTCCTCTTCACTTTCTGCCATAAGGGTGGTGTCATCTGCATATCTGAGGTTATTGATATTTCTCCCAGCAATCTTGATTCCAGCTTGTGTTTCTTCCAGTCCAGCATTTCTCATGATGTACTCTGCTTATAAGTTAAATAATCAGGGTGACAATATACAGCGTTGACGTACTCCTTTTCCTATTTGGAACTAGTCTGTTGTTCCATGTCCAGTTCTAACTGTTGCTTCCTGACCTGCATACAGGTTTCTCAAGAGGCAGGTCAGGTAGTCTGGTATTCCCATCTCTTTCAGAATTTTCCACAGTTTATTGTGATCCACACAGTCAAAGGCTTTGGCATAGTCAATAAAGCAGAAATAGATGTTTTTCTGGAACTCTCTTGCTTTCGATGATCCAGCGGATGTTGGCAATTTGATCTCTGGTTCCTCTGCCTTTTCTAAAACCAGCTTGAACATCAGGAAGTTCACGGTTCACATATTGCTGAAGCCTGGCTTGGAGAATTTTGAGCATTACTTTACTAGCATGTGAGATGAGTGCAATTGTGCGGTAGTTTGAGCATTCTTTGGCATTGCCTTTCTTTGGGATAGGAATGAAAACTGACCTTTTCCAGTCCTTTGGCCAGTGCTGAGTTTTCCAAATTTGCTGGCATATTGAGGGCAGCACTTTCACAGCATCATCTTTCAGGATTTGGAATAGTTCAACTGGAATTCCATCACCTCCACTAGCTTTGTTCGTAGTGATGCTTTCTAACTTAATCCTTAGGTATTGTTAATGAGTTTTTAAAGTAAGTAAACATGTATTTCCTCAGCATATTTAGTGAGTTTATTATGGGTAACCTTTCAACTATACATATTATTGTATAAGTTTCCCAGGTTTTCTGTTCTTCACAAAATATATAGTCCCTGTGTTAGGTGATTTTATAGATGTAACATTCATTTTCTTGGGCACAATAGTAGCATGTGGTAATGTAGGAAAACATCCTTATTCTCAGAGGATGCATGCTGATGTATTTATCTAAATAAATGAAGTGCCATGTTGTTCTGTATGTACTTTACAGTGGCTCAAAACAGAAGTGTGTGTGTGTGTGTGTGTGTGTGTGTGTGTGTAGACAGTAAGGTAAGTAGATACAGTAAACTGGTAACCATTATTGAAGCAAAGCAGAGATTGTATATGTGTGTTCATTTCACTACCATATTTTAACTTTTCTATGGCTATTTGCAATTTTTATCATAAAGAATTAGGAAAAAGATATATACTCCCTTTCTGTAATTATGCTGGGTTTTTTTGTTAAGGTATGTAGCATTTTAAAATATTTGACCCAAGGCAGCATATATAAAGTACATTTATATTTCTATAGCTGCTTTTATTAGTATTTACTTCTGCCTTTACCTTTTATAATTCTTATATTTGTGTTTATTTATTTTTTTTTGCACCAAACATTATATGTATGATTTTAAGAAAAGTTATACACATGCCCAGATACTCATCACCTAGGTTAAGCAATATAAATTATAATTTCTTAAAAGCCCCTTATGTTTTCCCAACTCTTCCTATACCAATATCCACTATTCTTACTTTTGTGGTAATTATTAATATTACTGTTCTTTTCTTTGTAGTTAGACCAACCAGGTGTATGTTATTTTCTCTTTTTTCATTTATATTTATCTGTTGATTTTTAAAAAATAAATTGTTGAAGTATAGTTGATTTACAATACTATATTAGTTTCTGATGTACAACAGTGATTTGATATTTTTATAATTATTCTCCATTTAAAGTTATCACAGAATAATGCATTTCCCTTTGCTGTCAGTATGTCCTTGTTGATTATTTATATTATAGATAGTAGTTTGTGTCTCTTAATCCCATGCTCCTGTCTTGCCCCTTCCTTCTTTCCTCTCCCCACTGGTATTCACCAGTTTATTCTCTGTATCTCGAGTCCATTTCTGTTTTGTTATATACATTTATTTATTTTTTCGACTCCACATATAATTGATAACATAGAGTATATGTCTGTCTCTGATTTACTTCACTGAGCATAATACCCTCTAGGTCCATCTACTTTGTATACACCCTTTTTGGGAATGTAAACTGGTGTAGCCACTATGGAAAACATTATGGAGGTTCCTCAAAAAAGTAAAAATAGAACTAACATATGATTCAGCAATTTCACTGCTGGGTATATGTCTGAAGAAAATGAAGACATTAGTGTGAAAAGATACGTGCACCCCAGTGTTCATAACAGCTTTGTTTACAATAGCCAAGATATGGAAACAGCCTAAGTGGTTATCAACAGATGAATATAAAGAAGATGTGAATAGGTGGTATATTATGTACAATGAAATATTACTTGGCAATAAACCGGTATTTATTCTTAAGCAGTATGTTATTTGGTCTTGCTGGATTTGAACTTTATATAAATGGAATTATATTTTGTGTAGGCTTTTGTGATTTGACTCTTTTGGTCTAGGGTATACTCAAAAGTCGAGTGAAAGTCGTCAGTCCTGTCCAACTCTTTGCAACCCCATGGACTGTATAGACTATGGAATTCTCCAGGCCAGAATACTGGAGTAGACGGCTCTTCCCTTCTCCAGAGGATCTTCTCAACCTAGGGATCGAACCCAGGTCTCCCACATTGTAGGTGGACTCTTTACCAGCTGAGCCAGGAGAGACTGACTGAGGGGGAAACTGGATCTTGTTCTGATGGGCGGGGCCATGGCTAGTAAATCTTTAATCCAATTTCCTGTTGATGGGTAGAGCTGTGTTCCCTCCCTGCTGTTTACCTGGGGCCAAACCATGGTGGGGTAATGGAGATAATGGTGACCTCCTTCCAGAGGTCCCATGCACGTACTGCTACACTCACTGCCTCCAGCCCTGCAGCAGGCCACCACCGACCCACACCTCTGCTGGAGACTCCTGGACACTCACGGGCAAGTCTGGGTCAGTCTCTTGTGGGGTCACTGCTCCTTTCTCCTGGGTCCTGGTGCACACAGGGTTCTGTTTGTGCTCTCCAAGAGTCTATTTCCCAGTCCTGTGTAAGTTCTGGCAGCTCTATGGTGAGGTTAATGGTGACCTCCTCCAAGAGGGCTATGCCACACCCAGGTCTGATGCATCCAGAGCCTTGTCCCTGTTGCAATCCACTCCACTGCTGACCCGTACCTCCACGGGAGACGCTCAAACACATTTCTGTCTCAGTCTCTGTGGGGTCCCTGGGTCCTGGAGTGCACAAGGTTTGTTTGAGCCCTCTGAGTGTCTCTGGCGAGAATGGGATTTGATTCTAAACGTGAATTCGCCCTTCTGATCATCTTGCTGGGGCTTCTCATTTGCCACTGGGCATGGGGTATCTCCTCACAGCTGCTTCAGCTCCATGCAGCCGCCACTCCGGCACTGCACAGAGTTTTATTAAAGCATGAAAAGGGACACAGAAAGCTTCTTACAGAGACATCAGAAGGGGGAAAGTGAATGCCCAGATAATCTTCACAACCCAAGATAATCACCATGGTATGATCACTCATCTAGAGCTAGACATCCTGGAATGTGAAGTCAGGTGGGCCTTAGAAAGCATTACTATGAACAAAGCTAGTAGAGGTGATGGAATTCTAGTTGAGCTATTTCAAATCCAAAAAGATGATGCTGTGAAGGTGCTGCACTCAATATGCAAATTTGGAAAACTCAGCAGTGGCCATAGGACTGGAAACGGTCAGTTTTCATTCCAGTCCCACAGAAAGGCAATGCTAAAGAATGCTCAAACTACCACACAACTGCACTCATCTCACATGCTAGTAAAGTAATGCTCAAAATTCTCCAAGCTAGGCTTCAGCAGTACGTGAACTGTGAACTTCCAAATGTTCAAGCTGGTTTTAGAAAAGGCAGAGGAAATCAAATTTCCAATATTGGTTGGATTATCGAAAAAGCAAGAGAGTTCCAGAGAAACATCTATTTCTGCCTTATTTACTATGCCAAAGTTTTTGACAGTGTGGATCACCACAAACTGTGGAAAATTCTTAAAGAAATGGGAGTCCCAGACCACTTGACCTGCCTCCTGAGAAATCTGTATGCAGGTCAGGAAGCAACAGTTAGAACTGGACATGGAACAGCAGACTGGTTCCAAATAGGAAAAGGAATATGTCATGGCTGTATATTGTCACCCTGCTTATTTAACTTATATGCAGAGTCATCATGAGAAACGCTGGGCTGGAGAAAGCACAAGCTGGAATCAAGATTGCTGGGAGAAATATCAATAACCCCAGATATGCACATGATACCACCCTTATGGCAGAAAGTGAAGAGGAACTAAAAAGACTCTTGATGAAAGTGAAAGAGGAGAGTGAAAAAGTTGGCTTAAAGCTCAACATTCAGAAAACTAAAATCATGGCATCTGGTCCTATCACTTCATGGGAAATAGATGGGGAAACAGTGGAAACAGTGTCAGACTTTTTTGGGGGGGGGCTCCAAAATCACTGCCGATGGTGATTGCAACCATGAAATTAAAAGACGCTTACTCCTTGGAAGCAAAGTTATGACCAACCTAGACAGCATATTAAAAAGCAGAGACATTACTTTGCCAACAAAGGTTCGTCTAGTCAAGGCTATGGTTTTTCCAGTGGTCATGTATAGATGTGAGAGTTGGACTGTGAAGAAAGCTGAGCACCGAAGAATTGATGCTTTTGAACTGTGGTGTTGGAGAAGACTCTTGAGAGTCCCTTGGACTGCAAGGAGATCCAACCAGTCCATCCTAAAGGAGATCAGTCCTGGGTGTTCATTGGAAGGACTGATGTTGAAGCTGAAACTCCAATACGTTGGCCACCTAATGTGAAGAGTTGACTCATTGGAAAAGACCCTGATGCTGGGAAAGATTGAGGGCAGGAAGAGAAGGGGATGACAGAGGATGAGATGGTTGGATGGCATCATCAACTCAATGGACACGAGTTTGAGTGAACTCTGGGAGTTGCTGTGGATAGGGAGGCCTGGTGTGCTGCAGTCCATGGGGTCACAAAGACTCAGACATGACTGAGCGACTGAACTGAACTGATACTCAAAAGTATACCCTGGATTCATGAAACTGTAGTTTTGATTCATGAAACTGTAATTTATGTATTTTCACTGCTATATAGTCTTCCACTAAATGATTTTTTTCCCTCCATGTTTTATACATCTGCTGTCTATTCACTAATATTTGACTCATTTCTCACCTTTAGCTGTTGCAGACAGTGCTGCCGTGAACATTTTTATACGTGCCTCCCAGAGAACAAGTGCAAGAATTTCATTATAGTATCTTCTGTGTTAGAAATTGCTGAATAGTAGAATATTTACACCTTTAACTTTACTGATTATACACAATTATTTTGTAAAGTGGGTATACCAGTTTACACTAAGAGTACACATTGCTCAGCACTCTCATTGATTTACTGTTGCTACGTTTTGTACGGTCACCAATCTGGTGGCTGTCAAAAGATGTTTCATTACCACGTTTCCCTCATCACCAGTGGGACTGAATGTAGTTTCATGTGGACTCATGGCTTTTGGCCGTTCTTATTTCCTCTTCTGTAAAGTGTCTGTTCAAGCCTTTTAGTCTTCTATTAAGGTGATTTGTCTTTTCTTATTGCTTTATAGGCACTGTTTATATATTCTGGATGTTTGTTTTGTTTTATTTCCGTTAAATTGCTATGATATTTTTCTCCCATTTTGTCACTTGTTTTTTCACTGTAATTTTTTTTAATGGTAGAAGTTCTCAATTTTAATATAATTGGATTCATTATTCTCTGTTAAGATACACTTTCTGGGTCATATTTAAAAGGACATAAATATATCTTGGGAGAAGGAAATGGCAAACCACTCCAGTATTCTTGCCTAGAGAATCCTGTGGACAGTGGTGGGCTGCTGTCCATAGGGTCGCACAGAGTCAGACATGACTGAAGCGACTTAGCATGCATGCATGCATTGGAGAAGGAAATGGCAACCCACTCCAGTGTTCTTGCCTGGAGAATCCCAGGGACGGAGGAGCCTGGTGGGCTGCCGTCTATGGGGTCGCGCAGAGTTGGACACGACTGAAGCAACTTAGCAGCAGCAGCAAATATATCTTATTTGTTGAATTCTAAAATTTTACAATTTTACCTTCCACGTTGTTTTTAGTTAATAGACTTTATTTCTTAGAGAAGTTTTAGGTTTATAGAAAAGTTGAACAGAAAGTACAGAGTTTCCATACTTTCCCTCTCACTCCTCTACTCCCTAGTTCCCCGTATTGTTAACATCTTCTGTTAGTGTGGCATATTTGTTAGAATTGATAAACCAATAGTGATACATTATTATTGACTAAAGTCCATAGTTTCCATTAGGGTTTACTCTTTGTGTTGCACAGTTCTATAGATTTTGACAAATGCATATTGTCGTGTGCCTGCCTTTATAGTTTGATATGGAATAGCGTAACTGCCCCAGAATCCCCGTACTCCACCTATTCACCTCACCCTCTGTTTCTTCAAATCCTGGCAATCATCGATCTTTCTACTGTCTCTGAAGTTTCTCTTTTCCAAAATACGATTGGAATCATATATACTATGTAGCCTTTTCAGACTGGGGTCTTTCACTTAGAAATATACATTTATATTTCCTCCATGTCTCTTCATGGCTTGATAGCTCTTTTTTTTTTTTCAGTTGCCAGATAATATTCCATTGTGTGAATGCATCACAGTGTGTTTGTTTATCCATTCGTCTATCGCAGGGCATCGTAGTTGCTTTCAGTTTTTGGTGGTTATGAATGAAGCTGCTGTGAACATTCATGTGCATGTTTTTGCCTGGACATAAATCAATCACTTTGGTTTTTGAGTTAGATAGGAGGCTGATTTTATAACTGATTGTCTGGCACCATATACTGAAAAATCCATTCTTTCTCCACTTTGTGAAATTCTCTCTCTCTCATAGATCAAATGTCTGTATATGAAAGATTCTATTTGGGGGGTTCTGTTCTATCCCTTTAGTCTATTTGTTTAATTCAGTATGAAATATCAGGAGTTTTGTTTGTATATACAAGTTGGGAGTTTGGGAGAGACACGTAGGCTGCATTTGGGGAGACATCAGTATATATTTGGTATTCAAAACCATGAGGTCGAATAGAATCTTTAACAGACTCTCCAAATGAATGCATATGTATAGATAAGAGAAAGGAGTCTGTATTAGTTTTCTGTGACTATAGAAAAATATGATATCCAGTTACCACAAACAGTGGCTTTAAAAAATAGAAATTTGTTTTTTCATTGTTCTGGCAGTCAGAAGTCTTAACTAAGTTTCAGAGGGTTAAATCATGCTATCAGCAGCACTGTGTTCCTTCCGGAGGCTTTAGCAGAGAACCCGTTTCATCTTTGAGCATCTCAAGCAGCATTCCTTGAAGCCTTGATTCATAGCCCCTTCCTCCATCTTTAAAGCTATTGGAGTGCTGTCTTTTCTATGTTACTGCTTCCTACTTCTGTCACATGACCTTTTTCATCTGTGTGAATTTAAAAGTGTCCTTTTAAAAGAACACTTAGAATTTCATTTAAGGTCCACCTGTATATTGAACTCATCTCACATGCTAGTAAAGTAATGCTCAAAATTCTCCAAGCCAGGCTTCAGCAATACGTGAACTATGAACTTCCTGATGTTCAAGCTGGTTTTAGAAAAGGCAGAGGAACCAGAGATCAAATTGCCAACATCTGCTGGATCATCGAAAAAGCAAGAGAGTTCCAGAAAAACATCTATTTCTGCTTTATTGACTATGCCAAAGCCTTTGACTGTGTGGCTCACAATAAACTGTGGAAAATTCTGAAAGAGATGGGAATACCAGGCCACCTGACCTGCCTCTTGAGAAACCTGTATGCAGGTCAGGAAGCAACAGTTAGAACTGGACATGGAACAGCAGACTGGTTCCAAACAGGAAAAGGAGTACATCAAGGCTGTATATTGTCACCCTGCTTATTTAACTTCTATGCAGAGTACATCATGAGAAATGCTGGGCTGGAAGAAGCACAAGCTGGAATCAAGATTGCTGGGAGAAATATCAATAACCTCAGATATGCAGATGACAGTACCCTTATGGCAGAAAGTGAAGAGGAACTCAAAAGCCTCTTGATGAAAGTGAAAGTGGAGAGTGAAAAAGTTGGCTTCAAACTCAACATTCAGAAAACGAAGATCATGGCATCTGGTCCCATCACTTCATGGGAAATAGATGGGGAAACAGTGGAAAATGTCAGACTTTATTTTTCTGGGCTCCAAAATCACTACAGATGGTGACTGCAGCCATGAAATTAAAAGACTCTTACTCCTTGGAAGAAAAGTTATGACAACCTAGACAGCATATTGAAAAGCAGAGACATTACTTTGCCAACAAAGGTCTGTCTAGTCAAGGCTATGGTTTTTCTAGTGGTCATGTATGGATGTGAGAGTTGGACTGTGAAGAAAGCTGAGCACCGAAGAATTGATGCTTTTGAACTGTGGTGTTGGAGAAGACTCTTGAGAGTCCCTTGGACTGCAAGGAGATCCAACCAGTCCATTCTAAAGGAGATTAGCCCTCGGTGTTCTTTGGAAGGAATGATGCTAAAGCTGAAACTCCAGTACTTTGGCCACCTCATGCAAAGAGTTGAGTCATTGGAAAAGAGTCTGATTGGGGATTGGGGGCAGGAGAAGAAGGGGACGACAGAGGATGAGATGGCTGGATGGCATCACCGACTTGATGGACATGAGTTTGGGTGAACTTCAGGAGTTGGTAATGGACAGGGAGGCGTGCTGCGATTCATCGAGTCGCAAAGAGTCAGAAACGACTGTGTGACTGAACTGAACTGTATATTGAAGGGTAATGTTTCATCTCAAGATTATTGTTAGTCACTTCTACAAAGTCTTGTAAAGTCATATTCATAGGTTCCAGGTATTAGGACATGGACATCTCGGGACGCCTTTAATACAGCATACTGCAGTCTTCCCTGTGGTCCCCAAGGATTCATGTCTGTCCTCGTGCAAAATACATTCACCTCAACCCAACATCTCCAAAAGTCTCAGCCCATTACAACATTCACTCAGAGCCCCTCCTCTGAAGGATCACAGGTCCCCAGAATATCATCATCAAAATCAGGTGTTGTTATACTGTAGGCACGATCCATTCTGGAACAAAATTCCTATCCGTCATGGACCTATTGAACTAGGAAGCAAATGATCTATTGAGATCATCAGCCCCCAGAATATAATAGTGACACAGAGGCATAAGGTAACAGTTACAAGTATTTCAAAAAGGATTCAGTGGAAGGAAGAAAAGACTCACTGGTCCCAAGCAATTTTGAAATTCAGTGTTGAAAATCTTACTAGGTTTCAAGACCGGAGAGTAATCTTTTGTGACTTGAGGCTCTGCCCTCTGGGTCATTTACTCTACTCTCTGAGTCAGCCTTCCTTTTTCTTGAAGGGTAAAGAAGTTGTTTTAGCTCGGCTTCCCTAGTGGCTTAGTGGTGAACAGTCTACCTGAGGTGGGTTTCATTTCCCCTGCAGAAGCAAGTGGCAGCCCACACCAGTGTTCTTGTATGGAAATTCCATGGACAGGGGAGCCCAGCAGGCTACAGTCTGTGGGGTCGCAGAGTCAGACATGACTTTGCTACTAAACAAGTTTTATTAGCCTGTTTACTGCTTGTAGAATTTTGGAAGTTTGACAGTCTTCCTTCATTTCATCCTATTCTTGTCCTTTTTAAAAAAAATTATGTTTTAATTGTAGGGAAATTGCTTTATGATGATGTGTTGGTTTCTGCTGTACAACAGTGCAAGTCAGCCAAAATTATACACACAGCCATCCCTCTTGAGCCTCTCTCCTCTCCCTCCATCCCACCCACCTCAATCATCACAGACCACCAGGTTGGGCTCCTTGTGTAATATAGCAACTTCTCACCAGCTATCTGTTTCACACTTGATAGTGTATATGTGTCTATGCTACTTTATTTGTCCCACTCTTTTCTTCCCCCACTGTATCCACAAGTTCATTCCCTACATCTGTGTCGAATTTGAGTCATTCTAGTGAGGTGAATGAACTTAGAGTCTGTTTTACAGAGTGAAGTAAGTCAGAAGGAGAAAAATAAATACTGTATATTAACACATATATATGGAATCTAGAATAAAGGTATTGATGAACCTATTTGTAGGAAAAGAGTGGAGACACAGGTGTATCCTTGTTCTTTTCAATCCAAGCAGATAGTGTTTCTGCTGGTATAACATTCTCAATTTATTTGTTTATGGTTCTGGAGGTCAGAAATACAAACTGTTTTATGGGACTAAATCAAGACTTCAGCAGAGCCAAACATCCCCCCACCCCCGCACCCCGCCGCAGAGATATTAAGAGAGAATCTGTTTCCTTGCCTTTTTCAACATCTAATTACTTCTCCCGTCCCTTCTTCTTTGTGAAATCTCCTTGTCACTTCCTCCTGTGGGAACGCTTGTGGTTACATTCAGGGTTTATCCAGATAATTCAGAATGAGTTCCCCGTCTTTAGGATTTTAAATTAAGACCCTCAGCTTAATCACATTTCAAAGTTTTTGCCATATAAGGTAGCATTTACAGGTTCCAGGAATTAGGACATGGTATCTTGAGGGATGATTATTCAGCCTACCACAGAGTTAAGGGCTGGTCCCGAGAGCACAGCAATGTTAAAAGTTTGAGGAGAAGAGAAGGAACCAGCAAAAGAGTATGAGAAGGAACGATCAGGGAGGTAGGAAGAGAGCCAGGGGAGTGTGGTATCCTGAAGGTTAAGTGAGAAAAGTGTCTTAAAATGAGGGAGTGATCAGCTAAAGCTCAAGATGAGCACTGATCCCTTGAATAGTTAGCAACAAGGGAGGTTATTACTGATCCTGACAGTTTAAGTTCATAATAAATTCTTGAAGTGAAAAAGATCCTCCCTAAATCTCAAAAAAGAAAAAAAAAAAGATAAAAATTATTATAGTAACATGAAGTAATTACTTACTTTATGAGGGGCAAGGCCATGTTACACTTTGTATAGTTTATAGTGGGGGTTTTCACCTCTTTTCAGGGAAACAATTTAGGCGTGAAGACATCTCTTCAGCCATTGGAAGCTTTATACAGTTGACCCTTTAACGACAGAGTTTGAGTGCCTCATGTAGATTTTTCTCAATGGTAAATACTACAGTACTCCACAGCCTGCACTTAGTGGAACTCACAGATGCGGAACAGCTTTTATAGAGGAATCTTGGATGCAGGGGGTTTGCTCTAACTTGTACACAGGTTTTCACTACATGGAGGGTTGGCCCCCCTACCTTCTGTGTTGTTCAGGGTCAGCTGTACTTCCACATAATCATGTTTCTTCTCTAGAAATGTAGTTTGGTCATTTAATATTCTAAGTTATTTGTGTGTGTAAGTAATGTTTTCAAGGTTCAACCGTGTTACGCTGTATATCAGCACTTCATTCCTGTTTGTAGACAAATAATATTCCATTGTTTGAATGTACAGTATTTGGTTATCCATTTATCAACTGATGATTAGATTATTTCCACCTTTTAGTTATTATTAATAATGTGGCTGTGAAAAATTTTGTGCAGATTTTCGTTTCTCTTGGGCGTGGAATTGCTAAATCATGTGACAATGCTAGGTTTAAGCTTTTGAGGAACTGTCAGACTATATTCCAAAGCAGCTGCACTGTTGTAGATTCCCATCAGCAGTATTAAGGGTTCCAGTTTCTCCACATGCTCATCAGCACTTGCTAATATCTATATTTTTGATTGGCCATCCTAGTGGGTGTGAAGTGGAATCTCATTGTGGTTTTGTTTGTTTTCATTGGATTTTTTATTGGTATTTCCCTTATAGCTAATGCTGTTAGTATCTTTCATATGCTTATTTTCTATTTACATATATCCTTTGAAGAAATGTCTATTCAAGCCCTTTGCCTATGTTTTAATTATGTGGTTAGTATTTTTATTGAGTTGTAAAAGTTTTTTAATATATTCTATATCAAGTTGCTCTTCAGGTCTATGATTTTCAAGATTTTCTCCTATTCTGTGGGTTGTCTTTTCACTGTCTTACCAGGTCCTTTGAAGCACAAACATTTTTGATTTTCATGAAGTCCTTTTTTTTCATTTGTTTAATTGCTTGTGTAGAAACTATTGCCTAAACTAAGATCATGAAGATTTGCACTTATGTTTTTTTCTAAGAGTTTTATAGTTTTGACTCTTACGTTCAGGTCTTTGATCCATTTCAGGTTAATTGTTACATATGATGTGAGATAGAAATTCAATTTCATTCTGTTGCTTGTCAGTATCCGGTTATCCCAGCATCATTTGTTGAAAAGAATATTCTTTTCCTTATTAAGTGGTCTTGTCACTCTTCTAGAAAATTGGTTGACCATAAATGTGAGGAATTATTTTTAGATTGTTAACTCTGTTGCTTTGTTATATACACTTGTCTTCCTACCAGTACCACACTATCTTTTTTTTAACTTGTAAATTGGAAGCAACTTAGATGTCCATTGACAGATGAATGGATAAAGAAGTTGTGGTACGTATATACAAAGGAATATTACTCAGCCATAAAAAGAACACATTTGAGTCAGTCCTAATGAGGTGGATGAACCTAGAGCCTGTTACACAGAGTGAAGTAAGTCAGAAAGAGAAAAACAAATATCATATATTAACACACATGTGTGGAATCTAGAAAGAATACTGATGAGCGTGTTTGCGGGGCAGCAGTGGAGATGCAGACATGGAGAACAGACTTGGGAGCACAATGGGGGAAGGAGAGGGTGGGGCGAATTGAGGGAGTGGCGTGGAAACACACCATCTTGATTACTGTAGCTCTGCAGTAAGTTTTGAATTCAGGAAATGTGTCCTCCAATTTTGTTGTTCTTTTTCAAGATTGTTTGGGCTATTTTAAAAATAATTTTTTGTTTAAAAAAAAAAAAAACATAAGATTTACCATCTTAACCGTTCTAACTGTGCAGTTCCTAACGTTTACATTCATTGTTGTGCAACCATTCTCCACAACTCTTCTCATCTTGCAAAACTGAAATTCTGTATCCATTAAACAACTCACATTTTCCCTCCTTCCCAGCCCCTGGTAACCATCATTCTATCTTGTCATGTTTCTATGAATTTGACTCCTTTAGATACCTCTGACAATTGCTTGACTGTGTAGTATTTAACTTTTTATAATGGGTTTATTTCACTTGTATAATGTCCTCAAGGTTCATCTGTGTTGTATCTTGTGACCAGATTTCCTTCCTTTCTAAGGCTGAATAATGTTTCATTGTATGTTTTGCCTATTTTTAATTCTATGAATTTTCATATGAATTTTAGGATGAGCTTGTCATATTCTGCCAAGAAGTCAGCTGTGATTTGGTAGGAATTGCACTGACTCTCCGGAGAAGGCAGTGGCACCCCACTCCAGTACTCTTGCCTGGAAAATCCCATGGACGGAGGAGCCTGGTAGGCTGCAGTCCATGGGGTCACTAAGAGTCAGGCACAACTGAGTGACTTCACTTTCACTTTTCACTTTCATGCATTGGAAAAGGAAATGGCAACCCACTCCAGTGTTCTTGCCTGGAGAATGCCAGTGACAGGGGAGCCTGGTGGGCTGCAGTCTATGGGGTCGCACAGAGTCGGACACAACTGAAGTGACTTAGCAGCAGCATTGACTCTCTAGATTCTGTAGATCAATCTGAGGAGTAGTTCACCCTTAACAATATTGTCTCCCAACCCATGAACATGGAATGTCTTTACATTTATTTGGAACTTCTTTAATTTCTCTCAGAAATGTTTTATAATTTTCATAGTATGTTTTGCACTTGTTAAATTTATTCCTAAATATTTTATTCTTTTCATGTCATTCTAAATGGAATTATTTTTCTTAATTTGATTTTTGGTTTGCTCTTTGCTACTGTATTGAAAAACAATTGATTTTCATATATTGATCTTGTATCCTGCAACCTTATGGAACTCATTTCTTAGTTCTAGTAGTATTTTGGTGAATTCCTTAGAATTTTGTATATTCAAGATCATGTCATCTCCAAATTAAGATAGTTTTACAGTATTAGATTTAAAAACATTAATTCAGGAAACATGTATTGAGAACTTGCTCCCTGTCAGGCACTGTGCTCCACGTTGGAGCACATCTTTATAGAAATAAAAGACATAAACTCTGCGTTCATGAAGCTTGCACTCTAGTAGGAGACAGATCTTTAAACCAGTAATCACCATTCAGTGCTGTAAATGCTGGGATTGAGAGATGTGTAAAGTGAAGTGGTGGCACAGGCACAAAGGGAAGGGCTCCTCTGCTGTGGAGAGTTGGGGGAAATTTCACAGATGAGCTTTTGCAGAGCCCTGGACCATTTTGTAAATAAGTAGCCATGGTTATGATGACTCGTCATTTCAAGGCCAAAATGATCTTGGACGTTTAAAAAGTATTACATAGTACTTTGACTTTAAGACTTTTTTTTTTAACATCTGTCAAAATTTAAGCAGATTCGCATTAATAGTGAGACAGTACATCAAGTTTTCAAAGTATATACAGATGTTTGATTATGTAGTAAATCTGTTTCTATAAAAGCATATGATCACATTTGGGAAATTGCTGTTGCATGTCTTGGCAGTTTATTAAGAACTGAAAACTTTTAAAACTAACTGGTGTTTTGATAGATTAAGTTCAAGGCCACCTTTTGTCTAAATGATGTTTTGTTTTCTGTAATTAGACCATGCTAGGTGAATTAAGTGTGTAATTAAAAACAGAAGGTTTGGCTAATTCAGAGTAAATGAGTACAAAATACAAGGTCATTATCCATCTCTAGTGAGACTCCAGATGAAGAGTGCACATGGAATTATTTATACAACATTTTTCATGGTCAGAGTTCCTCCAGTTTGCTGTCCATGGCTTTTAAATTAAAGTAGTCACAGACTCTCCCAAAAACGTACCTGTAATATAGAAGCATGATCCCATTTACTGTACTCACCTGAATGGGAAACCAAAAAAGATTAGAATCTATCTTCTATCCCAAATAAAAAGGTAAAGTATACCTCTCCTGTTTCCAAAGTGAACATTTATTCTGTTGCTTGGCACACCGAGTTCATGGTTAGAATTCTGATAGCTTCTGAGAGTTCTGAATCTCAGTTGTTTCATCTTCGCACACCCTGGAGATGTGCAAGTGAAACACCTCTGGTTTAATGTGCTTCCTCAGCGCTTACTCACAGTGGGCACCCCGGGACGGGAAGTCTAGGAAGAGTTTTATTTAGAATATTTTTTCTCTTTATGGTTAAGGAATATGGTGCTTTTAGAAAACAGGTGTTTAATTTAGTGGTTTGATTCCTGGAGAACATTTGACTTGGTTACTGGAAGTGCAGAGCTTTAACTTCTCTTAGATAGTCCCTTCCCAGTTTGGCTCCAAGGGCCTCTCCGGCTCTTTTCTCACATTTTCCCTTCTGCAGTATCTGTACGACAGTTTCCTGGACCTCTCTAGCATCACGACCCCTCTCATTATCCATCTGTCTTTTGCCTGTCTTTCCAGGAACTGTTTAAGGTTGATATCCTCAGTGGAAAAGACAGGTTAGGCCTCTAAATAAATGTTTCTGTAGTCTCTTGTCACGCTCTTATTATGCACTGTAAGAATTACTTTTTAACCATCTGTCTTCCCCACATTTTAAATTCCTCTAGAGTAGAGATCATAACTGTCAGCACTGTTCCCAGCACCAAGGGTAGCTTCTGGCTAATAATAATAATAGTTCACTCAAACAATATTTGTTCCGTGAAATACTGGTTTGGATAAATGCTACAGATCTTTAAATTAGATTTAAATCAAGAGCAATACATGTATCAAAAATCTGTGTTCTACTAGTCACTGTTCTAGGCAAAACAAAACAACAAAAAAATTTTTAAAAATTGGCAAATAAAAAAAATAATGGTAAAACAAAAATAATAAGTAGTCTCATTCTTCAGTCTCAAAAAGTTAAGTAAAAGACCTTTATTTTGGGGCATACCTTATTATAAAACTTTTTAAGTTAGGGAATAGTTTGGTAACTGTTGTCTTGAGATCTATTTTAATTCCCTAATCTAAACCAGTTAATTAGTTAAGCTGCCCTTGCAAACAATTATAATGCAGTAAGGTCATTGTTTAATGGAAGGATCTTTAAAACTGTAATTGAGAATATACAAAGAACACCAGAGTATTACCTGATAGAGGAAGGGGATGCTGTTTAAGAAGTTAGCATTTAAACAGACACCTAAGAATATGTAAGAATGTACTAGGCAGACAGGTGGGAAAATTGTGTTATATACAGAAGAGTTGGGCACAGGAAGACATATTGAGTGTTACTAAAGCATGAAGTTGAATTGGGAAGTGGTGGGAATGAGGAAGACAAGTGGCAGGTACATTTATGTCATATAAAGAAGGTTCAATTCAGTTCAGTCGCTCAGTCATGTCCGACTCTTTGCGACCCCATGAAGTGCAGCACACCTGGCCTCCCTGTCCATCACCAACTCCCAGAGTTCACTCACACTCACGTCCATCGAGTCAGTAATGCCATCCAGCCATCTCGTCCTCTGTCGTCCCCTTCTCCTCCTGCCCCCAATCCCTCCCAGCATCAGAGTCTTTTCCAATGAGTCAACTCTTCGCATGAGGTGGCAAAGTACTGGAGTTTCAGCTTTAGCATCTTTCCTTCCAAAGAAATCCCAGGGCTGATCTCCTTCAGAATGGACTGGTTGGATCTCCTTGCAGTCCAAGGGACTCTCAAGTCTTCTCCAACACCACAGTTCAAAAGCATCAATTCTTCGGTGCTCAGCCTTTTTCACAGTCCAACTCTCACATCCATACATGACCACTGGAAAAACCATAGCCTTGACTAGACAGACCTTAGTTGGCAAAGTAATGTCTCTGCTTTTGAATATGCTATCTAGGTTGGTCATAACTTTTCTTCCAAGGAGTAAGCATCTTTTATTTATTTTTTTAATTAAATTTATTTATTTTAATTAGAGGCTAATTACTTACAATATGGTATTGGTTTTGCCATACATCAACATGAATCCGCCACAGGTGTACACGTATTCCCAATCCTGAACCCCCCTCCCACCTCCCTCCCCATACCATCCCTCTGGGTCATCCCAGTGCACCAGCCCCAAACTTCCTGTATCCTGCATTGAACCTGGACTGGCGATTCGTTTCACATATGATATTATACATGTTTCAATGCCATTCTCCCAAATCCTTCCCCCCCCACTCTCTCTCACAGAGTCCAAAATACTGTTCTATACATCTGTGTCTCTTTTGCTGTCTCCCATACAGGGTTATCGTTACCATCTTTCTAAATTCCATATATATGCATTAGTATACTGTACTGATGTTTTTCTTTCTGGCTAACTTCACTCTGTATAATCGGCTCCAGTTTCATCCACCTCATTAGAACTGATTCAAATGTATTCTTTTTAGTGGCTGAGTAATATTCCATTGTGTATATGTACCACAGCTTTCTTATCCATTCATCTGCTGATGGACGTCTTTTAATTTCATGGCTGCAGTCACCATCTGCAGTGATTTTGGAGCCCCAAAAAATAAAGTCTGACACTGTTTCCATTGTTTCCCCATCTATTTCCCATGAATTTTTGCTTATAAACCTGAGAGCCACTGAAAAATTAAAATTAACCTATCTTTAAAACTAGGTTGCAAGGAATTGAGGTCAGAGGTAGTGAAATCATTAAAGAGAATGTTGCAATATGACATAATCTGAGAAATGCACAAAGGCAATGAAATGGATGGAAAGGGGCAGTTTTGAGAGAATTTCTAGCCACTAATGATTAGATGTAGGAAGTAAGAGAGAAAAGATCTCAGATGATTCCCAGATGTTACTTGAACCACTGGGTGGGTGATGGCTCCATCCACTCCATTAAGGAATAGTGACTTTTTAAGGGGGAACGTGATGAATTAGTTGTACATGTATAAATACTGTCAAAATTTGGAAGGAGCTGTATTTTTGGACATATCCAGAATTAGATCTCCACAGAAATATTTGTTTGGGCTAGAGATTCAGGATTGTGGGTTGTTTTTGAGCTGGTGTGGGCTTCCCTGGTGGCTCAGACGGTAAAGCGTCTGCCTGCAATGCGGGAGACCCGGGTTCCATCCCTGGGTCGGGAAGATCCCCTGGAGAAGGAAATGGCAATCTACTCCAGCACTCTTGCCTGGAAAATCCCACGGACAGAGGAGCCTGGTAGGTTACAGTCCTTGGGGTCGCAAAGAGTTGGACACAACTGAGCAACTTCACTTCACTTTTGAGCTGGTATAATTGAAGGGAAGCAGAGGGCGTGTAATAATAGAGGGACCGAGATGGATCCCTAATGAGCATGGACAAAGGCAGCGTGATGTCTTAAATACTGAGGGAAGAGAGCTTTTCAAGAAAGAGGAGGTAAACTTGTAAAGAGCTTCAGAAAGATTAAATCAATATGGGGACTCAAAACTGGAGATTGGATTTGACACTTAGAACGTCAGTGTTGCTTTTAAGTGAAGCCACCTCCGTCAGATGGTGAGGCCTCAAGCCAGACTGCTTCAGAGTAGGGAGTGGACCAGGGGGAAGAAGTAGACTTTTTTCCCAGGAGCAGCTTCTGGGGAGATATTAAGGAGAGAGTTGAAGGAAAACTTTTTAATCCTATTTTGGTTTCGTCTTCCATATGAGAAACTTGAGGACTTTTACATGCTGAAAAGGAAGAACTAAGGTAGGAGTTTAAGTATTGATTAAAGGTAATCAATGCAATAAAGTCCTTAATTAAGGGACGAGAGTGATGCCACCCAGAGCATTGATAGAGAAACCAAGTTTAGCTGGAAAAGGGAGAAGTGTTATTACAGTGTTAATCTGGGTCCGGGCAGTTTAGGGAGTACGGGTGGGTGCTAGAGAGGAGTGGCTGTTTGGAGATGCCACCTAATAATTACTCTCCTTTCCATTTGTCACTTCTGCCAAATATCTAACCATCTCAAACCTTAACTACCATCGTAAGTCTTCCTGATTTTCTTGTTCCCTCTGAAAACACAGCAGAACACTTTTTAGGATTGCTTCCATCAGCCACAACACTGATGGTTTTCCCTTTCTCAAAACTATTTCTTCTGTAAATTATTATTGTTATTTTCAACATATTTGCTCTTGATTTTTAAACCTTTAAACCCTCTAATTTCACACTTTTTTTAGATTAACTTCATCCCCCACCACATTCTTTCCCCATTCCAACTTTACCGAATCAGATATTCTTCTGACAAACTCCTGAAAGCCAGGAAGATGTCATTTTCTTAAAACTCTCTTTAAATCCTGCTTTTACAGAAAGATCCTTGCAGAATGAATCTGAAATTGCAGTTTTGTTCAATTTTGGTAGGGGAAGACATCTTTCTTAATTTTATTGCTTTTAGCTTTACTTTTCTCTCTCATTCTTCTCTGCAACTCCCACACTGTCTTATCATTTTCAGTGTTGGAGAATTTAGAAATATGTATTTCTACTATGTAATAATTGGTATAATAGTGTGTTTCATTGAGCTTTATGGAAAAGAAAGTATGAAAATTTAGTAGTGATGAATGATGTAGTGATTTCACCAAAGTCATCACTTAGTCTTTTAGAATATGTTCTTTTTTCTTAGCTAGTAATTTACTTTCTTTCCCTTTATTAGAAGTTCTATTTTAGAAAATTTTATTTTTGGCATACACTTGAGTGCTATTTTTTATGTTTCATTAAACTTGTTAAATGGAGGTCAGTTGAACCTTAATTTTGCTTGTGTATTAAAAATAGCCTTTATCTAAAAGATGAGTAACAGCTGAAGCATAAGTAACATCTATAATAGGATTTCTTAAGTACTTCATTATTTGTGTTGAAAAGAAAGTGTTATATGCCATTTTTAGCCTTCCTACATTACCACTGTCCTCATGGTTTTTAAGATGCTGTTTTGATTTATGAACCCATGTCCTTTGGTACATTAATATTAACTTCTAGTTTTGAACTTCCTAGCTAAGTTTTCCAAAATTGTTCCTATATTTGCTAAAGAATTAAAAATGAAATTAAAATATTTTTATACTTACTGCTATATTTAAGTGTGTTATAGATGAGAAAATGGAAATTAATTTTCATTTTATTAATAAGTAGGCTAAATGGTCCTGAGAGCATTCATTATCATTTATTTGCAGTAACAGATTTAAATATAATGCCAAATTATAAAATAATGGGTTGGCTATTATTTTGTTTTGGTAAAAACAAGCAAAGAGGAAATTTCACACAACATGCACATACACACCCTTATGTTCATTTTGTTTACGCAAGGAAAAAGTTTGAAAGGATACGACTCTTTGGTTATCAGTAGTTATTTCAAGGAGGTACAGCTGGGAGATTAACTTTTTCATTATATATCTTCCCTTTTTGTTTTACTTTTATGAAGAATATAAAATACAGAAAACATAAAAGAGAAAAAAAGCCTCTGATCTCATCTCTAAATTGCTATCTAAGTCAGTAATTTCCAAACTTGCCTCTGAGTCTTTTAGAAAAATTTTTTAAAAATCAGATCCCTGGCTCTGAAACAGAATCTCCAGGAGTGTTAAAAATATTCGATTATGTCTCAAATCTAGTGGATCATCAGAATGGACTGAGAAACTTTTAAAACATCTAGATTGTCTCCCCCTGTGAAGAGAGAATTTGAAGTTTGTAAATGGTTTATAGAACTTGCAGTCTGTTTTTTAAAAAGCTCCCATGTGATTCCAATGATCCACCGGGTTGGAGAACTACTGGTTTAATGATTCATCTGCTCTGTGCAGGACACTGTTCTGAGTGCTACTATTATTTTAAGCTATACTAAAACACTTTGATCAACCTAGACAGCATATTAAAAAGTAGAGACATTACTTTGCCAATAAAGGTCTGTCTAGTCAAAATTATGGTTTTTCCAGTAGTCATGTATGGATGTGAGAGTTGGACTATAGAGAAAGCTGAGCACCAAAGAATTGATGCTTTTGAACTATGGTGTTGGAGAAGACTTTCGAGAGTCCCTTGGTCTGCAAGGAGATCCAACCAATCCATCCTAAAGGAAATCAGTCCTGAATATTCATTGGAATGACTGATGCTGAAGCTGAAACTCCAATACTTTGGCCACCTGATGCAAAGAACAGACTCTTAGATAAGACCCTGAAGTTGGAAAAGATTGAAGGCAGGAGGAGAAGGGGATGACAGAGGATGTGATGGTTGGATGGCATCACTGACTTGATAGACATGAGTTTGAGTAAGCTCTGGGAGTTGGTGATGGACAGGGAAGCCTGGCATGCCTCGGCCCATCGGGTCGCAAAGAGTCAGACACGACTGAGTGACTGAAAACTGACTGAAAACACAAATTCTGCCTTCAAATTTATAGAATGGCTGGGGGAAGTATAAAAAGGTGAAAAAGCCTGATACAGAACAGCTGTTTACATAGGGCAAAAGAGAAAAGTGCCCTCTGATATAAAGTTAATGAAAATAAGGTATCAGCTGTTACCTTAATTAGCTCTATTTTTTAATATTGTTTTGAAAGTTTAGTCTAATGCAGTAAGACAGGAAGATGAAATCAAGTATAAATATTGCAAAGGAAATGAGGAATACCGTTATCATTTAAAATTGAAAATATTATTGTCTAACCAGAAAACCCAAGATAATCAACTAATATTTATGAAAATTTTATTTTAAAACATACCAGTAAAATGATTAGTTAAAAATAAATTCAAAAATTATTTTTCTGTATACCAGCACAAATAGAAATATATTTTTAAATACCCTGCTTGCTGCTACTGCTGCTGCTAAGTCACTTCAGTCGTGTCCGACTCTGTGCGACCCCATAGACGGCAGCCCACCAGGCTCCCCCATCCCTGGGATTCTCTAGGCAAGAACACTGGAGTGGGTTGCTATTTCCTTCTCCAATGCATGAAAGTGAAAAAATTAAGTGAAGTCGCTCAGTCATGTCCGACTCCTAGCCACCCCATGGACTGCAGCCCACCAGGCCCCTTCGTCCATGGGATTTTCCAGGCAAGAGTACTGGAGTGGGTTGCCATTGCCTTCTCCAAATATCCTGCTTACAGTAGTACAATTAAATGAAAAAGATCTTCAATCATTCTTAAGAAATTTACCTAACAAAGTAAACTATAGGGCTTGACTGCAGAACTAACGTATGAAATAAACTATGAAACCTAACTAAGTGACATAAAAGCAATTTGAGAAATATTCCATATTTTTGGATGGGAAGAGTTAATGTTTTAGAGTTATAGATTCTCCCTCTGCTGCTGCTGCTAAGTTGCTTCAGTTGTATCCGACTCTGTGAGACCCCAGAGATGGCAGCCCACCAGGCTCCCCCGTCCCTGGGATTCTCCAGGCAAGAACACTGGAGTGGGTTGTCATTTCCTTCTCCAATGCATGAAAGTGAAAATGAAGTCGCTCAGTCGTGTCCGACTCTTAGCGACCCCATGGACTGCAGCCTATCAGGCTCCTCCATCCATGGGATTTTCCAGGCAAGAGTACTGGAGTGGGGTTCCATTGCCTTCTCCAGATTCTCCCTCACCAAAATGTAGTTTTTTCTCTTCATCATTTAGTACAATTCCAGTTAAAGTTTGGTATTTTTTTCTTTTTGTCAAACTTGACAGTGTATTTCTAAAGTTCACTTGAAGGAATAAACCAGACTTTTGTCCCCCCCAAAAAAACGTGATGTGAATTATTTGCATGAGTGAGTTTTAAAATATTACCAAAGCCACAGTAATTAAAACAGCCTACTACTAATTTTTAAATATTCAGTTCAGTTCAATTCACTCAGTCGTTTCCGACTCTTCACAACCCCATGAATCGCAGCACGCCAGGCCTCCCTGTCCATCACCAACTCCCGGAGTTCACTCAGACTCACGTCCATTGAGTCAGTGATGCCATTCAGCCATCTCATCCTCTGTCGTCCCCTTCTCCTCCTGCCCCCAATCCCTCCCAACATCAGAGTCTTTTCCAATAAGTCAACTCTTCTCATGAGGTGGCCAAAGTACTGGACTTTCAGCTTTAGCATCATTCCTTCCAAAGAAATCCCAGGGCTGATCTCCTTCAGAATGGACTGGTTGGATCTCCTTGCAGTCCAAGGGACCCTCAAGAGTCTTCTCCAACACCACAGTTCAAAAGCATCAGTTCTTCAGTGCTCAGCCTTCTTCACAGTCCAACTCTCACATCCATACATGACCACAGGAAAAACCATAGCCTTGACTAGACGGACTTTTGTTGGCAAAGTGATGTCTCTGCTTTTGAATATGCTATCTAGGTTGGACATAACTTTCCTTCCAAGGAGTAAGCATCTTTTAATTTCATGGCTGCAGTCACCATGTGCAGTGATTTTGGGATTTTTAAGTACATACTCAATAATATGTATTGAAGCTGGTATTGGTACAGTTAACTAAATATGTGAGGAAAATCATGTAGATTAAAGATTAAATGGACGTTAAAAAGTAATAGGAAGAATGTCAATGAATGTGTCATCTTAATGTAGGGGAAGGCTTTTTAAATGGATGATAAAAAGGTAGGAAGTACTTTCTAAAGGGTTTGATTTGACTGCTTAAAAGTTTTAGGTTTCTGGACAGTAAAATAATCAACTAAATAAAGGCAAATAATTTGGGGAGTATTTATAATATGGTGCCCACACTATAAAAAGAGCCCTTACCAATTAGCGAAAGTAGATTAACTCTTAATGCTGGTCTGGGAAGGAGGGGAACAGAAGTAAATGTAAACTTTGAGAAGAGTGATTCTGCCATATGTATCAGAATCTTCAGAATTTTTTTTTTTTATCCTTTTACCCACTTCTGGGGGTAAAGGAAATAGATCTAAGGAAATAGATCTGTACAAAAGAGTTTTAAGGATATTTTTTACAGCACAGTTTAATAAATATTGAGAACATTTTATATGCCTAGAGACCCACTTCCTGAAATTTAACCCTCACCATTCCCAAGGTGGTACTCTCGTTTTCCTGATAGAAGGGGAAGCATCTCCATTTCACGCAGCAGGTTGGAGAACAGGATGAAAAGGGCCTGCCCCAGCCACCTTCTGAGGGAGGTGCCCAGAAACTGCCAAAGAAACGGGCCAGTACTTAGTCTCATGGCTACACCTACCTAGCTGCAAGAGAGACAGGGAAAATACTCTCATTATTCTGAATGGCCATGCACCCAGCTAAAAATGTTATTTTTGCAGAAGAAAGAACAGATCCTGGGGTTGGGGGTGGGGCGCTACCAGCCGCCACTCTACCCCTCCTCTGGCATCTTCATCTTCCGTGTCTTAGTGCAGCCCTCCCTTTGAGGACACTGATTCATTCTGTCTCTGCTTCCGCAAATTGTGTGTCCAGTGTGTAGATATCTGAGTCCTTGAGGACTCTCTCATACCCAGGAGCTACGTATCTACCTTAATTGTCAATCACTATATTCCCTGTCAGTAGGTCATTCTTTCAGACACAATGCATTTTTCCTCTCCAAATATGGGAAATTAGTTGCAGTGCCTAGCAGATGAGGTTATTGCTACTAAACATTACCAGCTGGTGTGTAACATTTGGAAGTAGGAGCAGAATCCACTTCTGAGTTGTCTGTTCCTCCTTTCCACTCCTCCCCAGCCTCCCCAAGGACCTGGGAAACACTGTCAGCTTTGTGCTGCGCTATTTAGGTGAACTTACAAACAGAGAGGGAGGAGTCCTTCTACCTTTTTCTGTCTTAATGCATTTGAGACAGTACAAGTTGTAAAACTATCTGAATCCCACCCTTGAAGATCTTTCTTTCTAATTAAAAAAAAAAACAACAGTGTGCATGTTTGTGCTTTATGGATAGTGAAAGTGATAGCCGCTCAGTTGTGTCCACCTCTTTGTGACCCCGTGGACTGTAGCCAGCCAGGCTCCTCTGTCCATGAAATTCCTCAAGGCAAGAATACTGGAGTGGGTTGCCATTACCTTTTCCAGGAGATCTTCGAGACCCAGGGATCGAACCCTGGTCTTCCACATTGCAGGTGGAGTCTTTACCATCTGAGCCACCAGGGATGCCTTTGTGATTTATATGATCGGAAATATTTTCAACATTTTAACTCAATAAGACTGTTGCCAGAGCTCTGTCTTCCCAGGCAGCACCAATGGTAAAGAATCCACCAGCCATTGCAGGAGACACAAGAGACACAGGTTCGATCCCTGGGTCAAAAAGATCCCCTGGAGTAGGAAATGGCAACCCACTCCAGTATTCTTGAGGAGCCTGGAAGGCTACAGTCCATGGGGTCGCAGAGAGTCGACACGATTACAACACACATGCATACAGAGCTTTCTGCTATCTGGTAAAACCATGACAGTTTCCTCAGTATTGCACAGCCATTGCTCATAGACTGGTCAGTACCAGAGAAGGAGAGGAGGGAGGAAAAACACTACCATCTTTTTCAGTCATGTAACTTTTCCCTCCTCATGATTCAGTGCTAGATTAACATATGTAGAGAAACTCGAGTATTCCGAAAGTTATACCGAAAGTTATACCAGTTCTCCATCATAGCTATTAGCCATTATATTCGGTAGGAGGCAGGAAGGACAGAGAGACCCCCATTTTCTGCAAGAGTACAAAGATTGTATAAGTCAAGTAACTCTGCTCATGACCATATACTTAGTGAATGTTGAAGCCAGGATTCAAATACAGCTTTTCCTAACTCCAGTTACGGTGATATATTGAAGCCCGAATAACAGAATGGGAGAGCGAGAATTGTCTTCCTCCACGTGAATGATGGCCGTATGGCTAAAGGATTGTATATGTTTTATGTGTCTCCAGAGGGGGCCACTGGTTAGAAATTTTTAACTAAATGTTACAGGAGGTATTTACAACAGTTAAACTGAATCCAGAAATGGAATGGGTTGCATTTTAAAATAGTCATTGTTCCAAAACAGACTGAGGGAGACAGAGTAAAGTAGTAGAAAGGACCCGGACTTGTAGCCTGGAGATACCGGTTCTGTTTTGACCTCTTATGATGTGTTTGAATTAGCTGTTTGAGTCTCTGGGTGTTTGTTTCCTACTGAATTAAATGAAAGTGTTGGACAAAAACACCTCAGAGTCTCATTGTCCTTCAAGTAAATGGCTTGCTCATTAAATGTTTGTCAAATGACTATCACAGCATAGTCCCTTCTGACCTAATGCCAGTGGCATATCCTTAATCTTCCCAACTCAGAGTAATCAACCTCCATTTTATGTTGTGTATTATCTGTACCGCTCATTGACTTGATCAGTTTCTGCCTTGTAGTGAGTACATTTACAAGATTCATGGTGGCGAGATCTGTATAATATCCATTCATGTATCCGCAAAGACTCAGACACGACTGAGTGACTGAACTGAACTGATCCACTATTGTGCCATACGTAGAGTGGGCACTCAATAAATATTTGTTGAATATCGTTATATAAATATATTGTTGGATCAGTTATATAAAATTGCCTGATACATGAAAGAATTGAGGACAACATCTTTGCAACCAGGTTTTTCTGGTTACAAAGAAGCAGGTTACTTTGACTCTTACCAGTGGTAGACCAGTGCATTTAAGCAGTCTAAACAAGTCTTTACATTTGTTGCTTGAACTTAAAACTTGTTCAGACAGGGCTTTGACACTGACAGTAGCCACCTCAGCTCAGCTTCACCTAATGAAAAACATCTACTAAACCACCACCTGAAACTCATTAGATTCTTTCGTTTGTGTTTTGCTGCCTTGACGTTGTATCACACCAGGAATCTAAATACTGTCTGGCTTTCTTTCAAGTGTTGTTTCCTGATAAGGTATTTGCCTAAAAATTCATTCATATTCCTCTAATCTTTCTTACTTTGCCCTTCCTCCCCTTGCCCCACCTTTTTTTTCCTACCACTTTTCTTGACTTACCCTTCACCTCTAAGATTCAGATAGCACAGTATCCTGGGGGTCGTGCACTATAATATATACGGTAAAGTGAAGGCCCTGGTGCATCAAGGTCGGACTGAAACACCTCGAAGTTGTGAGTAGCCTCGTTCATACACCTCTCTGAAAACTTCCTGAATTCCTTCACCATTTTTTATGCAATCATTAATGCCTCTCTGCCCGCTCTGTTCTGTGTTTGTATGTCTTTTCTCCCAACCAGGTAAGGGCTGCATTTTGTTCTTTTTTGTGTCATTATATTGTGGTGAATAATTAAGTGTGTGGACATGATTTATCTAGACAGCTTCCTATGTTTTTCTTGTAGGTTTTTTTCCCACACAGGCAGATGGAGATATTTCTGTTTTATAGATGAGGAATCTATAGCTTAAAGGAGGTAAAGCAATGCCAGAAAACAAGTATTTGGAGCAGCCAGAATTCAGATGCAGGGCTTTCTGGAGCCCAGGTTCTTTACCTTTTTCACTCTGCCTTCAGTGTGTCTCTCAGTCTGTTCCCATCTTCCAGTTTCCACTGCTGCAGTCCTTAACCCCTCATCACCTCTTCATTAGAGCTTTGTCATGCTCCTCTACAGTGTCTGCCTACCCCTGTCTCTTTTTCCATTCCTACTCCTGCGTCATTCTAATCAGATCATCCCCTTAGAGAAATCTCTGATGGCTCGTTTCCTGTAGGATAAAGGCTAAGCTTGTTGGGATGTAACTACTCTGCCCCCATGACCTCTTCAGCCTTGTTCCCCACTCGTGCGTCCTCTGGGCCTCTAACCTGCAGCCTCACCCTGCCACCTCCTTGCCCTCTGCCTGTGCGTGGCAGCACGCGTCCTCCTGGTCTGTCCGTCCTCCTTGTCTTTCCTCGGGCCTTTCTGCGTTGTTTTGGAGTACCCTTCAGCCTTGTTTGGTGAGTTGAAATTCCAACCAGCTTAACCCTGTGCTTTCCATTTAACGTCCAATTCCCCAGGTCAGAATTAATCTCTTCTCTGTGTGCTGCTTTTGTATTATAATTATTTGTGACTATATATGCCCCTGGTACAATCATTGAAAGCCCTTCGTGAGTAAGGATTGTGTCTTCAGCTGATTATATTTCAGAGGTTCATATAGTAGTTTGTCCATAAAAGAAGCTCTGTAAGGTTTTGGATGACTAAAATGAACCTTGTTTTTAAGGCATCAAAAAACAGTTCTGCATTGAAGTTAATTTGACTAGTTGAATATGAGTTGTCTTTTGCTTTGACAAGAATGCCAAAAAAAGATGAGATTTATTTTATTCTGAAATATTTAGTATCCTGTAGTATATAGTTTGGGAGAAGGAAATGGCAACCCACTCCAGTGTTCTCGCCTGGAGAATCCCAGGGACGGAGGAGCCGGGTGGGCTGCCGACTATGGGGTCGCACAGAGTCGGACACGACTGATGCGACTCAGCAGCAGCAGTATATAGTTGTGTATGTGAGTATATACATATATTCACATGTACATACATGTATGTATAATAAACATGCACATATAAAAAAGAGGGTCTTAAATTTTCAAACCTTATATTTCCCTTTATGTAGAATATTTTTAGAAAAATCATTATTAATTGCACTACTGGAAAATCTAGTCCTGGTGTTATTTTTTTATCTTTACTTTGAAAAAAAAAATAAAATAAAATATGGCAAAATAGCTCATTCACATAGTTACATGTATTAGTATAATAATTCATAAACTTGCATTACTTTATTCAAATTTAATGTGGATTGTTTAGTCCTTTGCCTTACTGATTCTTGCCTACTTTTCAAGACTAATCTTAGGTGTACGTCCTCTAGGAAAGCTTCCCTTAACAGCCTGCCATTCTGTATTAGCAGCACCTGCAGTTGCTTCTTTTCCTCAGGCAGTGAGGGGTCCAGCCTCGCAACATACCTGAAATATAGTAGGCATTCAGTAAAAGTTTGTTACATGAATGAATGAACAAATGGAAAGAGCTTAGCAGTTGCGGTGGTGGGGTATGTGCCTGTGTGCATGTATATATGCCTTGTATGCCTTCTTTCTGAGAGTGGCAGGTTTCTATGTACAGATACAGAAGACTCTCCGTGATATGATGGTCTTTCTTTTTTTTTTTTATGGACCATTTTTTAAAGTCTTTATTAAATTTGTTACAATATTGCTTCTGTTTTATGTTTTGGTTTTTTGGCCACAAGGCATGTGGAATCCCAGCTCCCTGACCAGGGGTTGAACTCCTGGACTTCCTGCATTGGAAGGCAAAATCTTAACCACTGGACCACCAGGGAAGTGCCCCCCACAATACACTCTTTATAAAAATAAAAAACCAGTTATCAGGCAGAAAAATAATTCCATTTTTGTAAAAAATATTTGTGTATATGTGTTGGGAAAAGTTCTGGAAGCTATGCAACAAATCATAGTTTTCCAAGAGTCAGAAGTAGACTCTCACTACTTTTTAGTACATTCCTGTGTTGGTATTATTTGAACTTTATCATTCAGGGTGCACTCCTCTTACGATTTTTAAGTGAGCAATAAAATAGTGCTTCTGCTCAAAGTGTTAATGATACTTTAGTATCAAACCAAAACTGTTTTTAAAGACAAAGTTTGGCATTTCCCCCAGTTTTTTAGGAAGAAAACTATTTTCTTTGTTTAAATGTTTCCTTTTAAAAAATCACAGGACTTAGAATAAAGTGGATTCTCTTAAGTCTTTAAACCACGGTGGCGCTTGTGTTGGGAGCTTCTCAGTCTGTTAATGTTCATGGCCAGATTAGTAGAGGCAGCTCTTTAAAGGTAGCAGGAAATTGACCCCAGTTTTCACTGAATGGAGGGAGCTATCTTAGTTTTTCTTGGACTGTCTTATGCCCTGTTTTCACACACATCCGTGGTTTCCCTTGGTTAACTTCATTCCGTGCCACTGAGCAGCTGGTCTTAATGATGATGGTGAACTATTTCTTCTGAGTCCAGGCCCAAATAAAAATACCACTGAAAGATGCCCAAGATAATTCACCACCCCTTACTTCCTTATCTTTTTTGTGAACCAGGGAAATGGTCTTGCTAAAACAAGGTTTTTTGAGACTTTAGAATCTTGATTATGTTAAGATCGTTCCTAAAATTTTTTCACATGGTCCAGCTGCCAGGCATATTGTACATCAGTTTCCTGCAGTGTTTGCCAGGCCTGTGCCTTCACGGGCTTAAAAACAATTTGAATTTATTGATTTTGAAATTTGTGATTACCTTCTAAAGTTTTTTCCCCATCTAAATTTACATTGGAAAAAAACTATCCACAACAGAAAATGTTGGCCCACTTTTGTGCCAAGACTTTCAGGGAAATATTTTATATGATTAATATTGTGTAGCTAATCTGGTGTAAAAAATCAATTTTATCCATTTTAACTTATGAGAGCATGACCATCCTGTGTGAACTATTTAAAGAGTCTGTGACTTCACTAATCCAAATTTAAGTGTTTGTTACGGCCTTTATATGTGTTATATTAATTATTTTGATTAATATCGGGCCACTTTTTAAGAATTGAATATTTCATCAGCAGATCTATATCTTTTCTCTTCAGGGTAGTGTCCTAAGCTTGCCTTGGGCAAGCTGAGATGAGTGGGCTCTGGACTTGGCTCAATGAAATACATAGTTCATGGTATCAGGCCATTTTAATCGGTCTGGATTCAGTTAGCTTCATCCTTATCTGTCTTTTCCTTTAAACCCATTTGTCCTAAAAGATCCGTGTTCTCTTTCTCATTAATAGAAGAGAAACACCTTTATAATTATCTGTATGATGATTTCATTCGGTCAAATGGTTTTTAATAAAATATCCAATTATTTGTTATGTGGTTGAGTGTACATTATTCTTTAATGTAAACACTTTGGAGGGTCACAAAATAGCAACTCAAAGTGCTTGTTAAGTACTCTACCATCCTTAGAGTTATAGCACCTCACAAATAACATGACTTCCACCCAGGGAATAATTGACTCGCCATGGAGGTCTGGCTCCCTTGCTGAGAAAAGTGAAGTGAAGTGAAAGTCGCTCAGTCACGTCCGACTCTTTGCAACCCCATGGACTATACACATGGAATTCTCCAGGCCAGAATACTAGAGTGGGTAGCCTGTCCCTTCTCCAAGGGATCTTCCCAACCCAGGAATCAAACCGGGGTCTCCTGCATTGCAGGCGGATTCTTTACTAAGTGAACTATCAGGGAAGCCAAAAATTGCCGAGAGGCGGCTTGGCAGTTGTTCTCCGTTTGACGTGCCTGGAGAGGGAGGTGCCGAGCGGTGAGAGGTCCTGTTGAGTCTCTCCAGGGGCGCCGTTTGGATGTTGGTCATCCAGTTGCTGCTGTGCAAGTCATAGCATGAACTCCTGAAGCCCATCTCACGGGGCGTGTGGTTCCCTAACACTGGAAACAAATCCTTACCATGCTAGGAATTGCCAGTTCCTGCCCTCAGTTGCAAACTGTTATGAGTATATTTCATTTTGATTTTATGTAATTTCTTCAGAAGAATCCATAAAAACATGTCTCTTATGTGTCATTTTTATTTAAAATTGAATAAATGAGCTATGTAAAACTGTTTTCAGAATGTTGAGTTTTGACCTTAATTACTCTTAGGATTCAAACTCTGATTTATTTTTATTGAGGGAGAAATAATATTTTTAAAGTACATAACTGATGTATAAGAATGCTGTGCTATTTTATCTGTGAGATTTGCATGTCAAAAATCCACCTGCAGGGTGTTTTCTTTTAAAGCTCCATGGAAAGGTGAATGCTGCAGATGAAGTGACATTAGTATCTGTTTATGTTTATTTTAAAGTGCCTGAGATGGGGCAGGCAGGAAGAACCTTGAATCTGAATTCCTTCTTGACCTTTTAAGTTAATCTTGGATGCTAACTCAAGGGAAGTGTGAGAAATGTGTGGAAACAGCTTCAGTTGAATACGTATTATACTTCACTGACTTGTGCGTGTGTGTGTGTGGAAGGATGAGGTGACAAGAACAAGAGAAACCTGCTTGTCAGAACTTCATCCCATTATTTATAAAGTACCAAATGCACTCTAACCAATAGTTCTTCCAGGTGACGTTTCCTTTTTTACACAAGCCAGCAGAGACTGGTAGTGGAACCTTAGTCATTGATAAGTATACGGCATTTACTCCCTCCCTTTATATATTGTCCTGCCTTTGAGAGGAGGGGCAGGATGATTCTTAGAATGTCTTTATGTGTTTTTCCACTCCTGGTGGGTTATTTTTGGCAGCAGCTAATTGATCTCCTGACTGTTCTCTCTGGTTCCATTTTTGCCTCCCTAAATTCTTTCCTCCACTCCAGAGCCTCATTGGTTTCTTTTAAACGGGGATCAAATTCTGTCGCTCCCCTGCTCAAAACGCAGCGGGACCTTTCCATCACAGGATAAACTCTGATGTCTCTTGGTGCCACCCATGTTCTGGCCCCCGGCCCTCCCTCTGACCTCGTTTCCCACGCTCTTTTGGCTCACATTGCTTCAGTCCTGCTGGTCTTCCTGTTGGTCTTCAAGTCCCGTTTACTCCTTCCTTGAGGCCTGTGCCTTCACTGGCACGATCAGGACTATCCTTCTCACATAGTCCCTCTTTGTTCAGGTTACTTTCTAGGCACCCTAATCCCTACTTGGTTTTCTTTCTTTTCAAAAAAATTTATTTATTTGGCTTGCAGGAGCTGTTGTTGCAGCAGATGGGCCCCTCGGGGAGGAGCTTGGAGAGCGTGGGGGCTTATTGGTTGCTTTGCAGCATGTGGGAACTCATTCCCCAAACAGGGATCGAACCCACGTCCTCTGTATTGGAAGGCAGATTCTTAACCTCTGGACCGCCAGGGAAGTCCCTGGTTTTCTTTCTTAATTAACACTTAGCATCATGCAGCAACATACATTTTTGCTCCTTGTCTCTTCGCTGGAACGGAGACCAGGATTCCTCCAAAGTGTCCACTGCTGCACCAGCCACATGATAGGTGTTCAGGGAATACTTGTGAATGAATGAAAAACAGCTTGATGAAAGATTCCTAGACTCTATAATCTCGAAATAGAAGAGTTTACGCATAATTCCGACAGTGTTTATCTATATGGGTTTTTTTTTTTTTTTTTGCAGTGACCCATGTATATATCAAAATCATATGCAGTTCTTTTTCAAAATATGAGCTGGTACTCTGACATCCCACCTCCTGCCAACTAGAAAATACTGAAAGATAAAAAAGGAAAGGGTATTTGGAATAAAGTTCTTCTGGCTCATTTTCCCTCCAAATTTTTTCATTGCAGAATTTTTTTTTAAAAGCTGAAAATAGTGCAGTAAACACACATTCACCACCTAGATTCAACACATATCGGCATTTTGCCACGTGCTTTGTTGGTGTGTGTTTGTGTGTGTATGTGTCTTTTCCCTCTGCCAATTGTGATGTAAGAGCATAGCCTGAATCTTTCCCCTAAATAGAGAACCTCTGACTTGGTAGATGATTGTTATTTCTGGTGGGTTTCGTTGTGTGGGTGGCGAGACCGTCGTGGAGCGCATACAAAGGTTGGATCTCTCAGTGGCCTCTGCGATAGTTGTGATGTGCACCAGTCAAGGTTGTTAGAGAGAGCCCTGGTCATCTAGATTACCTGATGAAGTGTGAATTCAGTCCCTCGGTACATTTGAAGAAGCTTTTCTGTTTGTTCTTGGTAAGTGTTTTGTTTTGTTTTGTTAATTATATTTTCCCAGCTAGGAAAATGATAGCCTTTATTTCCTCTTGATATTAATACAGTCTCTCCATCCTTCTTGTGTTTACTGATTGCCTGCTTTATCCTTTTATATTCATCTACTTTAACCAATCTGTGCCTTTATATTTAAAGTGAAGTACACTTTTCCCCCAGAACATCTAAGATGTTGTTCTACTTGTCTTCTGGTGTCCATGTTTTCTAAAGTCTATGGTGTAATATACAGGGGGTTCATATGTATGTCTTATATATAATGTATACTTTTTTTTTCCCTGCCTACTTTCAAGATTTTTTTTGTTGTTTTCAGCGGACCTTGGCATAGATTTTTGTGATTAAAGTTGTTTTTAATTTTCTTGACAGCTCATGAGCTTCTTGAATCTGTAAGTTTATTTCTTTTACCACATTTGGAGATATATTTGGTTATTATTTCTTCAGATTTTTTCCCCTCAGTTTCTCATTCCCTACCTTTCGGGACTCCAGATAACTTGTTAGACCTTTTGATATTATCCCAAAGGTTGCGGAAACTGCATTCATTTTTTTCTCCCAGTCTTTTCTCTCTGGATTAGATAATTTCTATTGGTCTCTTTCTAGTAGATCTTTTGTCATCTTTTTTCTGCTATTAAGCATATCCAGTAAATTTTTATTTCAGATATTGAACTTTTTCAGTTCTAAAATTTCCATTTGGTTTTTTTGTTATATTTCCTATTTCTCTGCTGAGATTTCCCATTTTTTCATTCATATTCTCTCTTACCTCACTGGGTATAATTATTGCTGCTTTAAAGTCCTGTCAGTTTCTGTATCTAGATCATATAAAGGTTGGTCTCAGTTGATTTTCTTTTCATTTGAGAGTGGATCACATCTTCCTGATTCTTGATATGTCAAATAATTTTGGATCATATCCCAGACATTGTAAATGTTTTACTTCGGAGAGAAAAATGTGTTATGTTTACTCTTCATAGCCTTTAGTGATTCATTTTGTTGTTATTGTAATTGTTTTTTGAAGGTTTAAGTTTGTTTAAGATTGTTCTTTGTGAAAGAGTTGGTTTAAGGCAGTTCTTTGTGAAAGAGTTAGCTTTTTAGGAGCTTTCTCTGACCTACCAAAGCTGAACTCCTGATACGCTTTTTAATCCTTTACCTGCCTCTCAAGTGTCCTGTTAAACTACATGCCTACACTGTCACACAGAAAGTCCTTCATGTCTTCACCCAGAGGAAGTCAAGCGGGGCTGCCAAGGGTGAAGCAGTGATGAAGGTGAAGTTTGCCATCGTCAGAGCAGACGTCCTTTTTCCTGTGTCCCGCCCACCCACGCACTCTTCTGCCCGAGATGAGTGGGATGCCTTCATCAACGGGCACCACTGCTACCTCATCAGGAGCACAGGGAGAGAGGGATATCTCAGAACAGGATGATGACAGAAGCTTGGAAGTAAAGTTTATAAGAGCAGATGGAGGAACGCTCTGGTGTGGAGTTGGGCGTGGATGTGGGCATCTGTACATAAGCCGAAAGGGAAAGAGTTTGAAAAGACAGGGAAACAAGAGGCAGGGAGCCAGCTGTGCTGCCCTCTGTGCTGGGCCTTCCACATCTGGGGTCTCGTGTAATCTGAGAACACCCCTGGGACGAGCTGTAGTGTTTCTGTTTTATTTGAGAGTCTCGGAACCTGATGGATGGATTTCTCCAAGTCATACAACTTAATAAACGACTCAGCAGAAAAGGAAATGTCCTTCCCCTTTCCTCATGTTGGTTTTGGTTGCCCGCAGTCCCTCTGGTAACCCTGGGGGAGTGGTAAGGGGCTTCTCTTCTTAGATCTTCCCAGATTTCTTAGTGAGAACCCCAGGCACCACCTGGCCTGGAACAGGTTGGCTAAGAAGCTGCACTGCAACACTCTCAGGCACATCAGTTCTTTCCTGTCTGCCCAGAATGCCGCCTTGACCTGTCTCAAGCTTAGGTTAGCTCTGGCAAGCCCTTCTCTGCCTCTTCACTCCCCACCCCTTGCCCTGCCTCCCCCTCAGATCTCAGTCTCATTCTGCTTCCTGATGGGCTTTGTAAGCCAGAGCCTAAAGAAAAAGACTCTGAGGACTCTTCCGAGAGCATGGCGATCACCTGGCCAGTGAAGGGCAGGCTATTTGAGATTGGGATTCTTTCCTACAGATCGCCCTCTTCTCTGATCTCTGGTGTCCTTATCCTTGTGCCCACTCTAAACTTTCCATTACACTGAATAATATGCAAAAGAGAGAGAAGCACATTGCCAAAAGGCACTGGCTTCTTCCACACACAGCCCACACAGCTTCTTCCCACAGTCCTTCTCTCTCTTTGGTTTTCTTCCTAGTCCTTTTTATGTCTGAGACCCTCAGAGACGATCATTAGTTGTCAGCCAGGGTTGATTTTGCCTCCAGGGCCCACTTGTTAATATCTGGGCATTTTTGGTTCCTAAAGCTGGGAAACTGCTGCTGGCATCTCATCAGTAGAAGCCAGGGATGCTGCTAAACCTTCTGAAAGGCACAGGGCCACCTCCATACTAAAGAACTGTCCAGCCCAACGTATCAACACTGCCAAGGTTGAGAAACCTGGAACAGACTCCTAGAGCCTTTTCCTGTGCCCTCTCTCTTCCCTATCCCTTCTTTTCCTTCACGAGGGCCACTCCCCCTGGTGTAGTGATTGTGCCAGGCCAGCCTCTCTCAGGGCTTCCCCGGTGGCTCAGGAGGTAAAGCGTCTGCCTGCAATGCGGGAGACCCGGGTTCCATCCCTGGGTTGGGAAGATCCCCTGGAGAAGGAAATGGCAACCCACTCCAGTACTCTTGCCTGGAAAAGGATGGAGGCCTCTCTCAAGCCCATCCTGCAGCCAGACCACAGGGGTGTCCCCTTCTGGTGAAGACTGTCCCTGAAGACAGGGACGGGAAGTACTGAATGAACAGCTAGTGGACCCTTGGGGAGGAAGCCACGGGCGGGATTTGTGGAGAGGAGTGTGGGAGCCTTCACTCGGTCATGGGCATCGAGGTGCACCTCGGCTACCAGGGAGCTGCAGTTAAAGGGTGTGTGCTGGTAGTGATATAAGTTATAGATGTTAAGGAACTTGGCAAACTCAGGGAGAGGCTAGAAAAATAACTTTGGCTCTGGTTATTTTTGAAATGAATTCCGTTTGGGGGAAGCTTTGTTTTTATTGAAACACTCATATCTGTTTTTGTATTAGTATTTGCCTTGTCCATTTGCTGGTAATATGGTTGCTGCTGTTGTTGAGTTGCTAAGTCGTGTCTGGCTCTTTGTGACCTCATGACTGTAGCCCACCAGGGTGCTCTGTCCATGGGATTCCCCAGGCAAGAATACTGGAGTGGGTTGCCATTTCCTTCTCCAGGGGATCTTCCTGACCCAGGGATCAAACTCAGGTCTCCTATACTGGCAGGCGGGTTCTTTATCGCTGAGCCACTAGGGCTTCCCTGGTAACATGGTTGTCAGTTCTCAGAGAGAGAGGCAACATTGTTCCCACCTGCAATCAATTTTTTTTTCCTCCCCTTTTCTGTTGGAATGAAAATCCTAGTTACAGGGGGCGGGGGAGGGGGGGCCGTGGCAGGGAGGGGGCACACAACCAGAACATTTACCTGTAGCCATTTAAGACTGCTGATAAATATAGTGTAACTCTATTACGGGTTATACCCTCATGTCAATGCCCTTGGCAGCTCTGGTTAGTCTCGGTAGTCACCTTGGACCTTTCATCGCCTAACCATATGATCCCAAGCCTGCTCAGTACTAGAGCCTGTGGGACCTTGGAGTTCTCTGCATTGGACCAAGGTGTTCCCGAGTCTTCATGCACGGTAGTCGCTCAGTCGTGTCCGACTCTTTGTGACCCCATGGACTGTAGCCCACCAGGCTCCTCTGTCCATGGGATTTTCAAGGTTAGAATACTGGAGTGGGAACCATTCCCTTCTCCAGGGGATCTTCTCAATCCAGGGATTGAACCCGGGACTTCTGCATCGCAGGCAGATTCTTGACCATCTGAGCCACGAGGGAAGTCTCATGTCTGTAAGAAAAGCACTGCATGATTCTCACCTTATCCCATACCTCTGGTTTTGACAAATTATCTGGGGAAAAAAGAGGGCATTATGTTGAATACCTGTGGGACACGAAACTTTTCTCTCCCACCGGTTTGAATAAAAACTTGTAACTGACATGAAGTATATGTTGAATTAAATGTTAAATCCGGTGTTTTCTCTGCCCAGTATATCTACTTTTGCCTTGAAATGTGTCTAAGGTGTAGGAGCCCCTGTAGTCCTTGATAGTTCTCTTTAAACTGAACTAGAACATCACGTTACATCAGGCCTTTGAGGGAAGCTCAGAGGGGCCATCTCTGCTGTGACAGTCTCTTCCCCCGTTAATTTTCTGTGCAAATGGGTGTTCTGCATTCTGCCTCTTCATCTAGCCCCTTGGTGCTTTTGATCAAGGTTATATTCACACCTGAGCACAGTCCTTTCAGGTTTGTGCATCTGAGAGTCCACCAGCCTTCTGGCCTCTACCCAGCATTAAGATGTTAACCATTTTCCAACAAGGGCCTACTGTGATAACACAGGGAACTCTGCTCAGTGTTACGTGGAAGCCTGGATGGGAGGGGAGTTGGGGGATAATGGATACATGTGCATGTATGACTGAGCCAAGTCCCTTTGCTGTCCACCTGAAACTACCACAACATTGTTAGTTGGCTATACTCCAATATTAAAAAAATGCCTCTTAAAAAAGGATGTTAACCATTGGAATTGAGATTCCTAATAAGACTTGAGAATTGTGCTAATCCATTGATTAAGACATTTTATTAGCTTGTTGAATGTGAATAAACAGATGGACTCTGACTTCAGGAAATTTCATCACAGTAACATTTAATGATTAATATTGTATTGTTTCATATTTATCTTTAAATATGTCATTGTGATGATAAACGCTGATAAACTGATAAATAGAATCTTTCATGGTGGTTTTTGAAATGTATTAGTAATGTTCCCAGGTTGGATGATGATGTATCATCCCTTGTTAATATCTACTAGTAGCAGATATTACTAACATAGTTACATTATTTTTGTCCTTGGTAGTCAGATCTTTTAGAAAATTACACACTGATTCTTAAGAATTCAAGCTTGTTAGCGCCTGGCCAAGATGAAGTTCCACCTCACAATTAAACAGAATCAGAATGAACTGTAGACCCCAAAAATCATTTTTTAGAGATATATGAGTCTTTGTAGCTTTTTGACTATGGAAATATTCCTCTGCCTATTTCTGGCTACTAGTTTATTTAACAAGCATATGATAGGCACCTGTTAAATGCTAGGATCTGAAGAATAAGAATGAAGCCATGAAAAAGGTATCAAGTGCAGCTTGAGGGGTCAAATTATCCAAAAGTGGAAAGCGTTCACTTGACCTTGGTGACCTAACAGGAGCAGTTTGGAGAATCTGATGGGGGCAGGAGCAGTATGGAGGGAGCTGAAGTGTGATTCCCAGTTTAGAAAGTAGAGACTTTTCTCCACATTTCTGAGAAGTTTGGCTTTTAAGAGAAGAGGGATGAAATTGTGACAGCAGGGAGGGGTGGGTGAAATTGAAGGCAAGTCTGTTTTTCTTGGTCTGTTTAAGATCGGATATATTTAGAAAGTATTCGATTTTGGTGCTAAAGACAGAGTTTGAAGGAGCGTGAGAGAAGGAAGATAACCATGTAGTGAGGTTTCTGAGCCCACTCCAGGGCTGTCTGGCCCTGGATCAGAGGGAGGCATGTGTCTTCCATTAGAACAGGGGGTGTGGAAGATGAGTGAGCAGGAATGTGTCTAAACTGCACTGCTTTATATTCAGAAAGAACTGGGGGCTTTGTCCTGTAATTAGAATCACAAGCTATTTTCTATTCAGCAAAAGTAATGGCTCACTCTCATAGTACTCTTGTGCTGTGAAATGTTCTTGATCTGCCATGTAGAGACTGTTATGCCTCCCAGTGATCTCTTAGGGGTTATGAAAAAAAAAGTATCAAATTTTTTTGAAGGCACTTTACAAAATTAAAGAATTTTAAAATGCTAAGTACTTTATGTAATCATTCACCTTAACCTCATAATTTTTGGACTGTTCTGCTCCCAACTCAGTGGGGATTTTATGATTCATATCTGTTCTTTTTTTTCCCCTATGGTTTTTACTTTCTGATTTTTATTTTTTTCTTCTGTGAATTTTTGCAAGTTCAGCAATAGTAATTACTGTGGAATTATTTACTGTGGATAAATAAGAAATAAACTGAAACTAAATTGTCTAGCATAGGTAAAATTTTCTTCTGGTTTATCATGGAAATCCTCATTTTTTATTTTCTTTGTAACAGGATAAAGATTATAGACTGAGGCTAATTCATTGTACAGTCATTTGAGATATCTAGATTTTGAGGAAACATTACCTAAGGAAGTTAACCAATCACTCTAAATCTTATTAATCTTATCTGTAAAGTAAGAATAATGCCTGTTTGCAGAATTATCTGTCCCATCTCACAGAGTTACTGTGAGGTTCATCTTATAATAATATAATGTAAACTTGCCTTGTAAATTATAAGTATCATTAAATATTTTACGATTTGAAAAATACTAGATCTCAGGCTCTCGTGGCCAACTATAAACTCCCCGTCAACGGTAAAATGTACATGAATAAACGTTGTAGGGAAGGAACCCTTGACTGGCATAAGGGTTTCAGTTTAGTTCTTAAGCTTCGTTGACCTGCAAGTCTCTGTGCTAATCTAAACCTAGATTTAAAATGCTGATAAATAGGTATCTATATGTAGTGTAATGTTTAAAACTGCCAGCTCCAAATTTAGGTAGCCTTTGATTCAAATCCCCATCGTAGCTTTTAGTGGCTAAATGTCTTCATAAGTGTAAACTCTTGCTGCCTCTGACAATTTAAACTCCAAAAAATTGTGACATTAATAGTACTGTGTCATAGGGTTAGTACCTGTTAAATGAGATAACGCTTAGCATAGTGTCTACCAATGCTAAGTGCTCAAAAACCTTGTTAGCTGTTACGTACATGAACTTTCCAGCAATACGTATCCCTGTATAAAAGAATATTTCTTGTAAAGTAAGTACCTGTAACAGAGAAGGCAATGGCACCCCACTCCAGTACTCTTGCCTGGCAAATCCCATGGACGGAGGAGCCTGGTGGGCTGCAGTCCATGGGGTCACTAGAAGTCGGACACGACTGAGCGACTTCACTTTCACTTTTCACTTTCATGCACTGGAGAAGGAAATGGCAACCCACTCCAGTGTTCTTGCCTGGAGAATCCCAGGGACAGGGGAGCCTGGTGGGCTGCCGTCTCTGGGGTCGCACAGAGTTGTTCATGACTGAAGCGACTTAGCAGCAGCAGCAGCAGCAGCAGCAAGTACCTGTAAAGAATTAAATTTTAAATAACTAAATACTGACTGCATCTTTCAATTTAAGTAGCTTCACCCATGGGATTTTATATATACTCAAAGAACATTTTTTCTTTGAATCATTGTAATAGCTTACTTTTTTGGATGTCAAATTTTTATACCTAATAGTTTTCCACCTGCCTATAGACCAGCAGTCATATTCCTTCCACAAATAAAAAAGGTTTTGAAATATACTTTGGAGGTTTGGACACAACTGAGGGACTCATACACACACAGACACACACACACACAGACACACACACACACAGACACACACACACACACACACAGACACACACACACACACACACACACACACACACACACACACACACACACACACACACACACACAAAAGCAGGTTTATGCTCTTAAAAGGCAGAAACATGTGGTGCCAAGTCTGGCCACTAGAGGGTGCCGGATAGCCAGTGACCTAGGCCTTTCCAGAACCTGAGATCTTATCACGCCTTTGTGAGAGGCGTTCAGGACCTACCACTAGTGTGGAGCTCAGTGGCATCCTATTTTCTCCTTTCCAAATACCATTGATCTGATAGTGACTCATCTTCCTTCCTTCTCATGGATCAGGGATCGAGCTGCAAGCCAGTTCCCATCTTGCATAAACGTTTATACTCTTGCAGTCAATCAGACTTTTCACTCCACCCCCTGCTCCATCCAGAAGAGCCCTACCCATTACAAGCAGTTGATTTACGAGGATTTCATTTTATTGCATCCTATTGCTTCCACTTCCGCTACCCTCAGATATCCTGGATGTTAATTTCTTAATCGGATTTAAGAGGTTTTACAATATAACTACCAATTATTCAATTTGTGATAACTCTGCAAGGTAACACCCAACTAAGTGCTTCAGAATCAATAAACAGCATCTTTTTTTTTTTTTTTTTTTGTAGTCAGAGATTTGACAGGGGATGGGGAAACTTCTACTGCCCTCAGTCTCTCAAAACAGCCTGGTGGGAAATCTGCCCTCTCTGTTATTAGGTGGCATAGTTTAGTATGATACTCATTAGAGGCTAATGAAAAACAAAGTTTCGGGTGATTGAAAAATTAGCAGATAATTAGCAAAATCTGCAGTTGCTTCAATATTTGAGGCCTCTTTCCTCGGACAACATGGTTCAGCACAGCTGTCTGTTCCGAGTATCAGGCTGGGCCAACATAATGTGCATGGTCTGCTTCAAAGGCTGGTGGTGAGTCTGGGCACGATGAGGCAGTGAGCACCGTTGGGCGAGGATACCAAGGCTCAGGCCAGGCCTGTTTCTCACAGCTGCCAGGGAGCTGAATAGGTGTGGGAGTTGGCACGCCCACCGATGGCAGCAGGACTGAGGGTGAGCCTCCCAGTTACGGATCATCCACTTCGGTTAGAAGAACCATGGCACGAAGAAGTTTGTTCACATGGATGTTCCTCATTGAAAATAGGCTGGATATCATGGGAATCCAGAAACAGGCAGTGCAGTGTGGACTAGCTTGCAGTACTTGAGTTCGTTTGAAGGTTCCTTTGAGTGCAGTTGTTGTTATTTTTAATTATTTCATGCTTTCTGGTATTGCACCTCTACTCTGAATCTAATAAGGAAAAGGAAATTTCATTCACAGTATTTTTGTCTTAAGAGGGCTGCAGAGGATTCTGGCATCTGGTGGTACCAGGCAGCCAGTCACTAAGTCTGTTAGGTGATTTATTCAGAATTGGGAATTGCCTAATACTGTATGCTAATACAAAATAATTTCAGAGTAATGATCCAAGTGGATTAGCTATTGTGAATAACACATATGTCAGCCACTTGCTAACAACCTCTTATAGAACTTTCCTCACAAGCACATTGAATTTAACAGCCCCATAGGTTTTTTGTAACTTTTCCACAGGAGGTAAACCAACAGTATGTCTTTTATTTGGTCACTAATTAAAGATGCATTTTTCCTCTTATCCTTTTTAAAATCAGACTTTTTTTTAAGACTGAGCTGAAATTTCATACTGAAAAATAAGATGTAAAGATTTACTAGCAAAACTATATTACATTAATGTATATTATTCAAACCAGAGCTCAAACTCTGATCCATTAGGTTCCACTAGGGACCACAGTCTCCTGGCTTCCAGCAGATGCAAAGTGAGACAAGCTCGTCTTCATGAAATCCCCTCAGTTGCAGTTCTCTGCTGCTGTTTCCATGTCCCCATAGTCGTGAGTCCACTCAGAAGGAGGTGTTTGGCTCAAGGAAGATCAAGTCAGAAGTCTTGTTGCCTCTGAAGGAGGTGCAGCTTGGTCCCTCTCAGCGCTGAAAAGTTCTGGGAACATTTGGAAACAATGTTTGTTAACTTGATTATGTTAAAATGCTTCCTTTTAATTCATTTTACAAGGTGGGGTTAAACAAAATTTTGATGCCATGTTCTCTATTAGTTGATAAAAACAATTTTAAAAATTCTAATTTGATGGCATTCTCATATATTTTTTTAAAAGCCTTTGGGAAAAATTCATTTACTAAAGGCACCTAAATGTGAAAATTTTAGTTTGCAGTAAGCTTGTCCTCTAAGCTGTTTCGTTTACAGATGACACTGGAGTGTTATTTCTCTTTATTTTCAGTGTTTTATACATATTAGTTGTCCAGTCTAAGATGATGATGTAACACACAAACCCTGCTGTCTTCTCCCTAAACCAGAAAGTTACAAGTTTGAAACATTTACACTTAGATTTAACAGTTGAGGCCTCCTTCATAAGATGCATTTCAGTTAATAATTAACCAATTTTATTTTCACTTAGTCTCATTTTGTATTTTCTCTTACTTTAAATTAGTAGCACTATGAACGTATTTTAAAACAACTATTAATGAAACAATAAGGGCAGAAGCCTTCAGGTTCAGTTTTATTCACTTGGTTTTGCCTTTATGTTTGCACAAGACTAATTGTTATTAAAATAGGGAGGGATTTTATATTTTAACCTTTTCATAGGTGCCCTCCTATCCTTTTTTTTTCTGCTTGTCCTTTTAAATTCCTGAATTTCTTCATGGGTTTTTAATTGAATGTTTATATTCAAATAAATTAATTTAATTAATTAAAATTTAAAATACTATTAATACTGGAAAATTAAAAGTACTGTTTTGGTCACAAATTATGCCATTCTAAAATTGTTGATTATGTTAAAATGTTTCCTTTTTGGTAAATTTTATTTTCTAAAGCTCATGTGGCAAGTGAGGGTGAAGAACTATGCTCAAAATTTACTGTTGCTCTCTCAGTTTTTAAAAGCTTTTTAGCACACTTTGAGTTCACGTTATTTTATAAGTAGGTATAAGGCCATGATTTTTATTCTATGGTGTCTTAAAGGAACTACAGATTTAATGCCTTAAAACTAAAGTATTAGGAATCCTGTTCATTTGTAGGTATTGCTTCTCTATTTTAATAACGCATGTATTACAACCTGAGTTTCATGATGTGTGGTTTTCAGTTGACCTCTATTTTATTTTAAGGCCCTTTTTATAGATGGGCAAAGTAAATTTTGCATCTTCATGATTTGCAGATAGACCTAATTTAAATGGTCAGGTTAAGTATTATGATATTACTGCAGCAGAAAAAGTATAAATGGTTGTATGCACTCACTGGTATTAGTAAGAATTAAGCCCTCCCAAAGCACTTCTTTCTGTACATGTTTGCCAAAGGAGTAAACTATGGTATTTATTATCATTTTGAAGAACTTTGTGACAGAAGCCATTTTTCTAAGACAATAAGGAATTGAGATCAAAATTAAATGTATTATCAGACATGCAGAATAAATATGTAATGGAGCATGGGCCTATCCTGTAGTAAAATAAATGAAATTTGCCGGATAATGTCTCTGATTTTCCCAAATGCTCTTTCTGCTCTACTTCAGTTGTATATGTGCCTACTTGATACCACACACACACTTTTTTCATATTTTTAGAGTGAACAGATACGTACCACAGCATTGGAAGTACTTTTCCTGTTGCCACACATAAGCACTCTTGTCCACAACCAAAAACAGCAGACCTTAAGTATCGTGTATTCTAAGGAGGGTGCCAGCCATTGAGACCAGACACCTCCCTCCAGGGTTGACTAAGAGCCCCACCATTTTTCATTCACTCAGCATACTTCTATCAGGTACCTGCTCTGAGTAGACACTGGGGAGGCAACTGTTTGCTGAAGTTCCTATCCTAATGAAATTCACAGTCTAGTGGTTAGTGGATGGGGAAGAAAGTGGCCCTTTCCTTGCTTAGATTAAAGGTGGGCATGGGATGCTTCTGGATTGCCATTCGTAGAGATTGGTGTGCCTACAGGAAAGGGAGACTGGCATCTGGTGTTCCAGCCAGCTGCTCGCTAAGCTGGTTGACTCTGCAGACCCACCGATTACCACTGAAGCAGATAGGCAAGTTCCTGGGAGTCTGGAGGGTATATTAACGGAGATGTCTGCTTCTCTCCCAAAGACTTGTGATGGCGGAACCAAGGCCTGCAGGATAACTCAGGACCAAAGTGTAGTGTTCTGGGAAAGAAGGGACTAGGGCCCTCTGCCTTCTGTAGTCCTGGTGGCCCTGGAGAGTGTAGAAAAGAACCTCTGCGATCGCTGTGGCTCTAAAAACGGAGATCAGAAGTCATTATGCTGGCTTCCAGGCCAGAGGCGACAATACCCCACCCAGAGTGCAGCCCCTCTCCAGGAAGGGTGAGCACCAGGGTGATAACCAACCCCCACATTGGAAATCCACACATGCACACACCCTTTCTGTGCTCCAGCCCCAGTAATCGCGAAGCCAGAGCAGGACCAGGGAAGCCTCCCTGCAGCTGACATGGAACCATTTAGATCAAAAGGTCCTTCTCTCTTTCCCAGCTCCCAGAACCAGAGAGGAAGTAGACCCTGACATTGAAAAGAGGTGGGGAGAAGGTTCTGGATGCAGACAGCATCCCTTCCCACAGTCTCTTGGTCTTTCTGTGCAAGCCCAGACTGAGTGGGAGGGATCTTCCTGACCCAGGGATCAAACCTACGTCTCCTGTCTCCTGCATTGGCAGGCGGATTCTTCACTGCTAGCACCATCTGGGAAGCCCATATTTAGTATGAGATTGAAATTTATAACTGGACTTTCAGTAATGAAAAGTGACCAAAAATCAGTGCAGTCTGCGCAAGACTCCTTAAGGGATGTGTCAGGGAAATGTGGCATAGCATAGCTGAAGAAGTGTGATTGAAGAAATGAAACTGTTTATACAATAGTTAACACAAAGATTTGCCCAGTAAGCTGGTTACAGATACGTTTTAAGTAGTTATGTTTTTTTTAATGTTTGTGATCATCCATAACTAGTCATGTAATTAAGTTTTAAAGAAACTAGTTACATAGTATATAAAGAAAGTTAATCACGTAATTCATTAATCCCTTGTGTATGACTTATCGGTGCTTTAAAAACTGTTCAATGTGTTCATCAAAAACATTGATATAAGGAATCAGAGCTAATAGAGCTTTTTCATCTGCCCCTTAATAGATCTGGAAAGATTTTAATTAGTGGTTGGTTTCGAGTTACTCATATTTTTTTGTTCTGGGCGTAGAATTCTTGAGCTTCTTACAGTATGGCAGAGTTATGCATGAATTAAGTTTTTCCTGGTATTTTTAGCAGACAAAACTACTTACTAGAAACTGAAAGGCATAAAAGGAATGGGTGTTCAGTTGCCATTGAGGAATACAACTGAAATTTCATGGTTCTTTTTTTTATATGGGTGCTCAGATTTCTGTAGGAGAAGATAACCATAGTAATGTCCATCAGTTTGTAGCTCATTGCTGGATCCAAGCCAAATAATGTGTCAGACCAACTATGGGACAGTGTGAATGGACGCCGGCCATGTTGCTTCTGTGTCAAGGGGACAGGTCATGTTAGTTTTGTCACAGCGTATCTCTTTATTGATTAAATTGTGGCATCTATCCCAGAGCGCTATGTAAAATGTGTTTATATTTCTAGAGAGCTGATTAAGTAGAAAACTCCTTCATAAACATCAGTTCAGTTCAGTTCAGTTGCTCAGTCGTGTCTGAGCAATAGGCTCAAGGCCTATTGGAAGTTGAATTTTTCACTATCTTGGGCCTAATTGGTTCTAACCAGTTGTTGTCATATCTACAACAGCTATGTCATTCTTTTAAAGGTTGTGCCCCATCCCCTTCCTTCCTGTCTCACTTTTCAGTTCAGTTCTGTCGCTCAGTTGTGTCCGACTCTTTGCGACCCCATGAATCACAGCACGCCAGGCCTCCCTGTCCATCACCAGGTCCCGGAGTTCTCTCAGACTCACATCCATCGAGTCAGTGACGCCATCCAGCCATCTCATCCTCTGTCGTCCCCTTCTCCTCCTGCCCCCAAGCCCTCCCAGCATCAGAGTCTTTTCCAATGAGTCAACTCTTCGCATGAGGTGGCCAAAGTACTGGACTTTCAGCTTTAGCATCATTCCTTCCAAAGATATCCCAGGGCTGATCTCCTTCAGAATGGACTGGTTGGATCTCCTTGCAGTCCAAGGGACTCTCAAGAGTCTTCTCCAACACCACAGTTCAAAAGCATCAATTCTTTGGCGCTCAGCTTTCTTCACAGTCCAACTCTCACATCCATATATGACCACTGATATACGTGCTTATTTCATAAGGCCAGTTATAGCTAATATACATCATGTGTGTGCTCAGTCATGTCCGACTCTTTTTGACCCCATGGACTGTAGCCTGCCAGGCTCCTCTGTCCATGGAATTTTCCAGGCAAGAACACTGGAGTGGGTTGCCATTTCCTCCTCCAGGGGATCTTCCCATCCTGGGGATTGAACCTACATCTCTTACATCTACTGCATTGGCAGGTGGATTCTTTACCACTGCACCACCTGGGAAGCCTTAAAAATACATTAATGTCTTGAAAGTAAAATATTCCTCTAGGTGCAATCTAGAGAGGAAAGGTGGAATTTTTAAAATGTTTCCCTGTTTTTAATCTATAAACAATCTGTTTTAAAAAAAACCTTTTGATAATTGGCCTTTGAAGTGCTTTAGTAGTTCTTGGGAGGCCTGAGAAATTGTTCTCACTAGGCTCCAGTCCAGACTTACATGGGCGGATTTGATGCTGTCCTTGAGTGCATGCAGAAACTCCGGTAGCCGTGTGACCTGGGGCGAGTCCCTGGGTCTCCATGTGTCCTCACTTCAAAAACAGAGCTGGTAACAGCTACCCTGAAAAGTGACTGTTAGGATTAAATGACTTACTGCCCAGGACCCAGGATGGTGTCTGATGCCTGGTAAGGGATCAGTAATTGGCACTTTCCTCTTCTCCTCCATTGACAGCCACAAGAAGGGATGCTCTCCCTTTTCTTCAGGAATGAAAAGATCTAAATGTCTTACAATTACTCTAGATGCTCCGAGGTCAAACAGATGCTTAATTCAATTTCCAGTTATAATCCCGGAATTCTTATAGTCATTCAGCTGTAGACGGGGCTACTCAGCCCCCAACAGAGTTGTATGTACAATCCTCCATCCGGATAGGTGGAGAGTGTCTGTCTGAACTCTGCTGATAGATTTAATGTAGATTTTAAAGAATGTATACAGTGAGGAATTCAGCCTTCCTTCCATAAGGTGTCGAGTCTGAAATTATCACTTTCTTCATTAGTTTTGTAAATATGTGTTTTAAATGTATATGTACTATGAACCTTTTAAGAAAGCCTCATAGAACTTTGAATTGACTTGAGAGCTCGTTTATTGTATTCTTCTCAGTGCCAGAAATTAAATCAGGAAATTCCTTAATATATTGACGTCTTAACTTTTTTTTTAAGTGTTGCCTATCATCCCTGTTGCTTAGCAGAAAGCCCCTTACCTGTTCACAGATACCTAAACTTCTCAGTGGGCTTGACTAGACTTCTGCTAGTACTTTGGTGTGTCCCTCACTCTGATTGTTAGTGAATGATGTGGCAGCCTCCATGAATAGTGTTGTATAAAACCAAACCAGATTCTGTTCAACACAGTAAAAATTTGAACTAAAATGGAATATCGGGGAGGGGGGAGGAATATGTTGCTCCAGGCCACAGACAACTCAAAACAGTTTGAGGCGTGCAGTGGTAAATCCTACAAAATGCTACAGGCGATTCAGCATCAAAATTGCCATAGAAAATTATTGTTGTTAGCCGTTCTGTTGATAGTTCGTATTGTTGCAATTGCTAGCAGATGGGAAAATAAATGAGTCAGGATACAGTATTAGCAATCCATATTTTTTTAATCACAGGCCACTAATAAGGTCTGTAGCATCTGTGAGATTTATTTAAACAGTTGCTAGGAAGAGTGTGTTTTCCCAGTAAACACAGCCAACCTGAGACAGAGTTTTTTTGATCGAGTCTTTGATGGTGTTAACATTTACACATAAGACGATTTGCTTCATTGTGATGGCCTGAGTTGACTGATTATACCAGCAACTTGTAGACCCATTAAGTATAGAAATGTTACCACACTTAAGCATTTTAAAACTTCACGATCCTGTTTCTGCTATTTTTTGAGATTAAGACTTTAAAAAAAAAAAAAAACCCGTGATGTAACTAGGACTATTTTTGACAAAACAAAATAATATAATATTTTAGGTTTTTATAGCAGACTGGATACATAAACTTGAAAGTTCTAATTTTATTGACAGTTCTTCCTGATCAATAATAATTAGCAACTTTCAATATTTCTCATACAGTTCAGAAATAATGCTTATTAAAAGTTTGAATTGTCAGAATTATCTGTGGATTGATTTAATCTTATTTGCTACCTTTTTACATCACTGAGTTATTTATGCTACTGTTTTATGTAAGAGCTGGTGAGTTATTAATCTGCATACTGTCTTGGATATTTTTTTAAAGCATACTGAAAAAATATTTTAGTATGTTGAGCTGTAATCATCTTACCTCTTGGGTTAAAATGTGATAATCTAGGACTGTCAGTAACAAAATGAGCTGCTTATTCAAGCTGTCACTCATGTACCAAACGATACTATTTTCAAACACAGTGTTCAGTTCAGTTCAGTTCAGTCACTCAGTCATGTCCAACTCTTTGCGACCCCACGAATCGCAGCACGCCAGGCCTCCTTGTCCATCGAGTCGGTGATACCATCCAGCCATCTCGTCCTCTGTCGTCCCCTCTTCTCCTCCTGCCCCCCTCCCAGCATCAGAGTATTTTCCAATGAGTCCACTCTTCTCATGAGGTGGCCAGAGTATTGGAGTTTCAGCTTTGGCATCAGTCCTTCCAGTGAACACCCAGGACTGATTTCCTGTTACTCCTATTGAAAAGTAGTTTTGACTTTTCAATTTAACTTATTCACAAGTATCCACCCACTCAACTATCTAATTGTTATTCTTTGAAAGTTTCGAGTCTTTCTTAAGCGTTTTTCACCTAAACTTTCTGTAAGAGCTGGGAGATCCTGGTTTACCAGCCTGAACCTTAAAGAAGAGCCATTCCCTCTCTGCTGAACTTCTGCAGTTTATTCCATTTTAAGAGACGGCTCTGTAGAAATGTCAAATGTGGCATTTTCTGCTCAGTGTGGCCTTTATAGCTGAATATTTAAAAACTGTTTTTCCTTTTAGTTCAGGTTGAAGACCCTAGAAGTTTCTCAGTATCACACCCCCATTCTGAAGTGACTTAACATTTTGAACTCTCTGGCTGTGCTAGATTAAGAATATCAGACGTGGTATAATTTAAAACAAAACAAAACAGCTTTGACCTAAGAGTTGGGTCATGTCTCTGCTATTAACCAGGAGTGTAACTCTGAGTAGGCTAGCTCTCATTTCCTCCCCTAAAATAAGGAAGTTAGAGTAGATCATCTCTAAGGTTCTCTTAGAGTGGGATTCTGTGAGGCGTAACTAAACCCAGCTTTATGTTTCTGCTAAATAAAAGATTTAGTCATATGCAATGACTTTTAATAATCCCAGATCTCAAAATGTATTTCTCTCAGGCCCATATGATTCAATACACCCAGTCTCTGTTTGAACCCTTTTATGGAAACCGGGTTTATTCTCTGTTCTTATTAGTATGTCTTGCACCCTGTGCATTTCAAATGGCCGAGAAGAGCAGAGTAGGGAATGTGAATTATGAATAGGGGAAAAAAATGTCTCAGGTAATGAAACAGTACTGTTCCGAAATGCATAGACTTTTCTGTGACTGTGTTTTTGACGCAGCTGTGGACTCACTCTCTACTTTCAAGTTTTCCTTCTTACTGCATGGCAGCTTGTTTACTCACCCAAGTCACGTGTCCGGTGTTCGTAAAGATCGTCAAGCTAAGTAGATTCTTCCCTTGTGTTAAGGCCTGAAGACATAAGCATCACTGCTAATTATGCAACTTCTGTTTTATCATTTAAGTTCAAAACTAAATTTTGTTTAATAGAATTAGCCTAACACATGTAAAAGTCATTTCCAGACACTCATTTTTGTATGTTTTTCACATACAGTAAAGCCCACAATGTATACATATTCTAAAATTCTTTTCTTTAACTTGACTTACCAAATTCTAAACCCAGACATAGAACAAAGACTTGATGCTCCCAACACTGTTTACTCTGCATTTATTCTGGGCTTAGTCAGCTGGCACATAATTATGGTAACACAGCTACTTTGTGCTTCATGTAGAAAGATGGTTCATAAGGAACATTTCTTTCCTATATAAAAAATGTAAATTCAAGTTAATTTACCACAAGATGTTAATCCATAAACATAATTCTGAAGTGATTTCCATCTTCCAAGACAGTTGATTTTAGTAAAGGAAACTTTCATCACAGTAACCCTGATATTAGTTCAGGAAGCTCAGCATTTTCTTCTGATTCTATCTGTGTTACCCACCCCCAAATTGTTTTAATCTGGATTAGCATTTTTAAAGGGTGATAGTGGATGGTATGATTTTATAGGGTAATTTTTATCATCATGAGTCTCTCTATATTTTTATCTGGCTTCTAGATCTTTTTACTACCAGGGAGTTGAGCTTACTGTTTTCCAAGAGACTGAAAAGCTGTTTCTGCCACGTTTCCCACCCCAAACCATTTATGCCTGTGGAGGCTTGAGGGCTACAGAAACACAGAGTGCTAAATATATGTTATTAGGGCTGAATCAGAAGTCAGAATTCAACCAGAAGTTCATGTCTGTAAGTCATACCCATTTGTATAAGAAGTAAACATTTTTACCAGTTAACCTCACAATTTCTGGGGTCTAGATGACACCATAATCTAGAGTTATTTAGGAATATATGGACAGATGGATGGATATATATATAAACATTTCTGTTCTGTTAAGAAGATAAGAAAGGCCTCTGACCACAGTGTTAATAAGATCTGTGGGTCGTTTTCTGTTGGATATCATAGATCTTAAGAACGGGGGGGAAAACCTTTTCCTGGATAATCTTATCCTCATTGAGAGCTTCATTACAAACTAAATGCTGATGATTCCCTAAGTCTTTGTCTTCAGCTTGAATCTTTCTCCTGAAGTCTAAAACTCCAAAATTATAATCCACATCTGATGTCTCCACCTCAATGTCATTAACCATCCCCTCCCTTATTAATTGGTGTCAATCTCTACCCCATGACCCCAGCTTGAAGCCAGAATCGTCCCTAATCCTTCCTCCCTCTGTCAGTGAACAAAGAAAGCCCTATCGGTTATATTTTCTAGGCTCTCTAACCCTTCTCCTCAATCTCTGCCTCCATTTCCCTGGTTCAAGCCTCTTCCTCTCACTAGATTGCTGAAGTAACCTGTTGACAACTCCTGCCTGTATTCCCCGACCCCGACGGCAACCCATTTTCTCTACCTGCTATTGGAGACATTTTTCTAAAGCTCATTCATATACGGTCATGTCACTAATTATGCTCAGAATTATCAAGCATTTCTTTTTTTGTCTACAGAAATTTTGTAGCAGCACATTTAAAGCCCTTAGTCATCCAGCCTCCCCTCTTTCTTGTCTTTATCTCCTGATCCCCTTCTCCCATGGATCCTTCCTACATCCCAGCAGTCAGCTGACATCCTGAAAGATGTCCAGCATTTGTGTGCCTTACACATTTCTGGGTACGCTGTTACCCTTCCCCATCCTATATCCCGACTTCTCAGTGCACCCGTCCATTCATGAGCTAGCTGTGCCTGGACCTGTCTCGTGAGCTAGATTGCAAGTTCCTTACGGGAGGTAGTGTTCTGTTCATTTTTGCATCTGCAGTGCTTGGGTCCATAGAAAAGTTTTAACAAGTGAGGTAAAGTTCTGAAATTCTCTGATGGCCCACCAGAAAACATAACTATGTACAGTGAAAGTGAAAGTCAGTTGTGTCCAACTTTGTGACCCCATGGGCTATACAGTCCATGGACTTCTCCAGGCCAGAATACTAGAGTGGGTTGCCTTTCCCTTCTCTAGGGGATCTTCCCAACCCAGGCTTCGAACCCAGATCTCCTGCATTGCAGGCGGATTCTTTACCAGCTGAGCCATAAGGGAAGCCCCAACTGTGTATATATTTTATGTAAAACTCAGATTTACTGTAACCTCAACCTTATACAGCCACAAATATGAAATTACAATTTTTAAGGCTTTAAAGTTTTTTTTTAATTTATTATTTCTTTGGGTTGTGCTGGGTCTTCATTGCTGCACATGGCTTTCTCTAGTTACAGGGAGTGGGGCCTGCTCTTTAGTTATGTCTGTGGGCTTCTCATCGTGGTGGCTGCTCTTGTAGAGCACAGGCTCTAGAGCGTGCAAGCATCAGTAGTTGTGGCACATGGGCTTACTTGCTCCGTAGCATGTGGGCTCTTCCTGGACCAGGGATCGAACCTTTGTTCCCTGCATTGGCAGGCAGATTCTTAACCACTGGACCACCAGTTCAGTTCAGTCGCTCAGTCATGTCCGACTCTTTGCGACCCCATGAATCACAGCATGCCAGGCCTCCCTGTCCATCACCAACTCCCGGAGTTCACCCAGACTCATGTCCATCAAGTCAGTGATGCCATCGAGCCATCTCATCCTCTGTCGTCCCCTTCTCCTCCTGCCCCCAATCCCTCCCAGCATCAGAGTCTTTTCCAATGAGTCAACTCTTTCCATGAGGTGGCCAAAGTACTGGACTTTCAGCTTCAGCATCATTCCTTCCAAAGAAATCCCAGGGCTGATCTCCTTCAGAATGGACTGGTTGGATCTCCTTGCAGTCCAAGGGACTCTCCAGAGTCTTCTCCAACACCACAGTTCAAAAGCATCAATTCTTCGGCGCTCAGCCTTCTTCACAGTCCAACTCTCACATCCATACATGACCACAGGAAAAACCATAGCCTTGACTAGACAGACCTTTGTTAGCAAAGTAATGTCTCTGCTTTTGAATATGCTATCTAGGTTGGTCATAACTTTCCTTCCAAGGAGTAAGCGTCTTTTAATTTCATGGCTGCAGTCACCATCTGCAATGATTTTGGAGCTCAAAAAAATAAAGTCTGACACTGTTCCCACTGTTTCCCCATCTATTTCCCATGAAGTGATGGGACCAGATGCCATGATCTTCGTTTTCTGAATGTTGAGCTTTAAGCCAACTTTTTCACTCTCCACTTTCACTTTCATCAAGAGGCTTTTGAGTTCCTCTTCACTTTCTGCCATAAGGGTGGTGTCATCTGCATATCTGAGGTTATTGATATTTCTCCCAGCAATCTTGATTCCAGCTTGTGTTTCATCCAGTCCAGCATTCCTCATGATGTACTCTGCATAGAAGTTAAATAAGCAGGGTGACAATATACAGCCTTGACGTACTCCTTTTCCTATTTGGAACCAGTCTGTTGTTCCATGTCCAGTTCTAACTGTTGCTTCCTGACCTACATACAGATTTCTCAAGAGGCAGATCAGGTGGTCTGGTATTGCCATCTCTTTCAGAATTTTCCACAGTTTATTGTGATCCACACAGTCAAAGGCTTTGGCATAGTCAAAAAGCAGAAATAGATGTTTTTCTGGAACTCTCTTGCTTTTTCCATGATCCAGCAGATGTTGGCAATTTGATCTCTGGTTCCTCTGCCTTTTCTAAAACCAGCTTGAACATCAGGAAGTTCATGGTTCACGTATTGCTGAAGCCTGGCTTGGAGAATTTTGAGCATTACTTTACTAGCGTGTGAGATGAGTGCAAATGTGCGGAGGTTTGAGCATTCTTTGGCATTGCCTTTCTTTGGGATTGGAATGAAAACTGACCTTTTCCAGTCCTGTGGCCACTGCTGAGTTTTCCAAATTTGCTGGCATATTGAGTGTAGCACTTTCACAGCATCATCTTTCAGGATTTGAAATAGCTCAATGGAATTCCATCACCTCCACTAGCTTTGTTTGTAGTGATGCTTTCTAAGGCCCACCTGACTTCACATTCCAGGATATCTGGCTCTAGGTCAGTGATCACACCCTCGTGATTATCTGGGTCGTGAAGATCTTTTTTGTACAGTTCTTCTGTGTATTCTGGCCACCTCTTCTTAATATCTTCTGCTTCTGTTAGGTCCATACCATTTCTGTCCTTTATTGAGCCCATCTTTGCATGAAGTGTTCCCTTGGTATCTCTAATTTTCTTGAAGAGATCTCTAGTCTTTTCCTATTCTGTTGTGTTCCTCTATTTCTTTGCATTGATCACTGAGGAAGGCTTTCTTATCTCTTCTTGCTATTCTTTGGAACTCTGCATTCAGATGCTTATATCTTTCCTTTTCTCCTTTGCTTTTCACTTCTCTTCTTTTCACAGCTATTTGTAAGGCCTCCCCAGACAGCCATTTTGCTTTTTTGCATTTCTTTTCCATGGGGATGGTCTTGATCCCTGTCTCCTGTACAATGTCACGAACCTCATTCCATAGTTCATCAGGCACTCTATCTATCAGATCTAGGCCCTTAAATCTATTTCTCACTTCCACTGTATAATCATAAGGAATTTGATTTAGGTCATACCTGAATGGTCTAGTGGTTTTCCCTACTTTCTTCAAGTTAAGTCTGAATTTGGTAATAAGGAGTTCATGATCTGAGCCACAGTCAGCTCCTGGTCTTGTTTTTGCTGACTATATAGAGCTTCTCCATCTTTGGCTGCAAAGAATATAATCAATCTGATTTCGGTGTTGACCATCTGGTGATGTCAATGTGTAGAGTCTTCTCTTGTGTTGTTGGAAGAGGGTGTTTGCTATGACCAGTGCATTTTCTTGGCAAAACTCTACCACCAGGGACTACCAGGGAAGTCCAAAATTTTAAACATACATACACACACACAAAAAACATATAACAAGCTTCAGCACTAAAGCCATGCTCTATCTTTCCTAAAATAGCCTCAAGCTTTCACTCAAGCTATTTATTCTTATTTAGCGGAATGCCTAATAGGATTATTGAATTGCTTTTCTGGTTCCCAGTAGGTGAACAGACTTGGAGCAGAGAGAGAAGGATATTCACCCAGGGATGGCAGTGAAAGGGCGTGATAGTGAAAGCGAGAATCACGTAGTCGTGTCCGACTCTTTGCAGCTCCACAGACTGTAGCCGCCAGGCTCCCCTGTCCATGGGATTCTCCAGGCAAGAATACTGGAGTGGGTTGCCATTCCCTTCTCCAGGAGATCTTCCTGACCCATGGATCAAACCCAGGTCTCCAACACTGCAGGCAGATTCTTTACCATCTGAGCCACTTACCAGACATACTGAGGAGCTGATAGCTTTCCCTTAAGATAAAACCAAAGGGAAGAGGGTAAATTAATATATGGTATAGATTAGTAATAGATATTAATAATGATGATTCATCAAAAGGAAAGGTTGTTTTAGAAGGCAGCATATTCTGTAAAATATAAAGGATTTTCTGTTAAAAATGGTTGAAAGAGTTTTATCACTTAATTAAGATTTAGATATGCCATGAATTTTCATATATGGAACACATAATTCCCTAACAATGCCAGCTAATGGTTCTCCAGTATCACAGGTCTGTTTTACATATTGATAATATAAAATTTTACATATTGATAATATAAAAGTCTGTGACAGATCAGAAGTTTTCTAAGTAGCTTTTTTCTGAATTCAGTCCATTACTTTAGTAAAATAGTTATAAACTATGGGCAATTTGCCCCAGTAAGGTAGTGTAAGGTATTTATAAGATATTTAATGCAACAGTTGTTTGCTTTGTATGATGTTGTAGAAATAACACTAATTATAACACTAATACACTAATTATAGTGTTACTGATTCCTTTGAGTCATTTAGTCTATATTCCTATTTGCCTCACCTTTGTGTCCTCACATATAACAATATAGTTTAATAGTTTCTAAATGTGTGCACAAAGATGTGTGTCTAAAGTTTAAGTATTTGGGGATTGCCTGGGGTAGACGTGAAACCCATGCATAAAAATTAATTGTGAAAATAGTACATGACTCTAGAATCAAATACTGAATGGTGGTATTTAAATTTTGAATGTTATAGAAATTCAAAGATAACAAAGGTAACAGGCTAAAACAGAGACAAAGTAGAACTGGATCTTACGGTAGACAGCCCCCAGGCATGTCTTTCCCAGGGACACGTGGCTCTGTGTGATCTCCAGTGGCCCTTCATCTCACCATCACAGAAAGTGTCAGGATTCCCCAGTAGCTTATTCTTTATCCCCAGAGTGATTTAAACAGTAGTGACCATATAGCAGATTAACACTTATATTAAAAATTAGTGAAGAAAGTATGTGATATAGTTGTTGTTTAGTCGCTAAGTCTTGTCTGACTCTTTTGCAACCGCATGGACTGTAGCCCGCCAGGCTCCTCTGTCCATGGCATTTCCCAGGCAAGGATACTGGAGTGGGTAGCCTCTTCTTTTTCCAGGGGATCTTCTCGACCCAGGGATCGAACCCATGTCCCCTGCATTGACAGGCAGATTCTTTATCACTGAGCACCTGGGAAGCCCATGTAACATAATACTATGCTTTATATGTACATGTATGTAATTGTATAATAGGCTAGGGTTTGTTTTGTTTTAGTGATGTTTGACTAAAAAATAACAGGGTATATTTTAGGTACAAGAACTGCTTATACCAACCAGAGCAAGTGGTAAGCACCTTCAGGGTCATCATCCTGGGAGCCAGTGCATTCTTTCCCGTAACACTGTCATCCTTATATTTTTGGAGCTCCTCTTTTGCATTTCCTCAGAGTCTGTGACTCATTCTTTTCAGTATCCTCAGCGGTGACAGATCTTTTTCAGTTGAGAATGAATTTGACTTTTGGAACCAAGAGTCACTTAGGGCCAGGTATGATGAGTAAGGTGGAGGATCAAGCTGAAAAATGCTATTTTTGGTTAAAGTTGGCGTGTGACAATAAAGTAATGAGCGTGTTTTCTGGCCTGGCTTATAAAGTAACCAATTTGGGGTTAAAGTATTCTAAATAATTTGATTTTCTGATCAGCCAAATACTTAAAATTGAAGCATTTGGTAAAATGCAGAATAGAGCAGTTAATTTAACCCTGTATTCAATCTTGTCACATTCTTGGGTGATCTCTGCAAGTGTTCACGATTATCGTAGCTCTCCATAGCCGGCAAGGATGTGAGAGATTAGAGTGAAGGAGAAGAGGGCGGCAAAGGAAGAGATGGCTGGATGGCAATGGACATGAGCTTGGGCAAACTTCGGGAGATGGTGAGGGACAGGGAGGCTGGCGTGCTGCAGTCCATGGGGTTGCAGAGAGTCGGACACGACTGGGCGACCGGACAACAACAACAATCTAGAACATATCCTGAAGAGCTGTTTGTTGGCAATGGTACATTTGTATTTCTGGTTTTTTTAACCCAGATAGATTTTATTAGCTTAATTTTCTCATTTGTTTTTTCCTAAAAGCAGAGGTTTTTTTATTGTTTTGTTGCAAATTACTTGAGGTTCCTGCAAGACGTGCCTTCTAGGTTCTTCAGGGGAAGAATTCCTCTTTTAATTGTTGAGCCATATTTCAAAGATGATGTAAAGAGTTGGAATATTCCTGCTAAAACTCACTGGACTTTAACCTATTATAGATAATTTTACTATTTTAATATCTTCTTTTTTTTCTATATCTAGTTAAAAAATCTAAGTTTAGAAGAACTGCAGATGCGGTTAAAAGCGCTGGACCCCATGATGGAACGAGAAATAGAAGAGCTTCGTCAAAGATACACTGCGAAAAGGCAGCCCATTCTGGATGCAATGGATGCGAAGAAAAGAAGACAGCAAAACTTCTGAGTCTAATTTCCTTTCTGTTTGTTTCTATGACTATTCTGGAGACCAAGAAACCACTAAGAATTGAAGAAATACTATGATTTTTTTTTAATCTCTAAGATTTGTGCTCTACAGCCAGGCAACAGCCAAAAACTGATGATGGTACAAACCCAGGTAAATTCCCAGAAGACAGACTTAATACGGTTTCCACTGTGTTTTCATTTTTAAATGATGAAAACAGCAGAAGTGCATTCTTCTCTGTATCTGTCAGCTACATACCAGCACTAAAACTCTGTTGTAAAACGAAGGCTGTGTTTAGAAACCTTGAAAATCCAAAGCTATTGTTTAATTGTACAGCACTGAAGGGCTTTATGTTACAATATCCTTTATTCTTTTCTAATAGCCTATTTATTGTATCCCTCTAGGTAAACTTATTTATTTATGCTGTTTCACTTTGTTTTGTTTTTTAAGGGCAAGATCAGGATAGCTTTGGTGAAGGTCGGGACATATTAATAGATGACAGTGTACAACCAAATTATACTGTAAGCCAGGAGCTACGGGGTACATTCCTTGATTTCCAGGATAGTTTTCCAATAGAAGCAGAGCAATAATAGCAATAGTACACAAATGGGCCAGGCATTTTTTTATACTGAAGCAATAATTCCATTTTTACCTTCTGAAATTTTAATTTTTTTATTTCTGACGTTTGGTACAAATAGGATTATATATATTTAGGTCGTACAGAGCTATAATGTTTAAAACCAAAGAAATCAATGGAACCCTTGCACAAAAATGTATGGTGAATATTTTAAAAGAAATAAATCCTTAAGACAAATGTAATTCTTAATATTGTTTCATGCTTCATGGGTAGGTCTGAGAGCTAAACTGTATCAAATTGTAATAAGCTCATCACATTTATTTCTGTGAAAATGCTCAGTTGTCCCCAGACTTTTTTGTTGATTTCATTTATTTGCTGGGAATTGGTAAACATCATGTGCCTGATGATAACAAAATAGCAAAAACGTTTGTACTGATCTCTGGGGACTGAAAAAAAAACAAAAAAGATTAAAACCATTAAAAAGAAACTCATTTCTAAGCTAAATGAACATTTGCATGATTGAACCGGGACCAGTCATTTCCTAAACTACATATGGCCATCTTGACAGCGTTTGTTCTTTTGTGTGTTTAATTACTATGTGTAAATCATAAAGACAAATAAATTTACTGTGCCACCCAGCACATTTCAGCTCTATCTTTTTTTAAAACTCATGACCTAGATTCTGTCTTTTCTAGGCAAGGAAGGTATGTTAGTCAGGACAGAGCAGGCTAGATTATTCAGTGATAACAACTCTAAAGCTTCAAGGGTTTAACATAACCCAGATTACCGGTCACCCACATGTTCTGCTCCTAACCTTCACAGCCAGGGACCACGCTGACAGAGCTTCCACCATCTGCAACGTTGGTGGTCACCACAGCAAGGGAAGGAGCCCTGCAAGTCACACAGTGGCTCCAGCCAGCAGCGACAGAAGTTGTATCATCTCTGGAAACTTCTATTCCTTTTTAAAATGACCTTTGCACCCCGGGTAATACCTGGAGTAACATTTGTCCTTGCCCTGTTGAGTCCTTACAAACAGTAAACTGTCTCATTGGATACAAATTACGATTGTCAAAACATGGTAAATATTGAAGATTTTATAAAGGTTATTAAAAATGGTGCTAGAGAAAACTTGAGTCCCTTGAACAGCAAGGAAATCAAACCAGTCAATCAGGAAGTCAGTTCTAAATGTTCATTGGAAAGACTGATGCTGAAGCTGAAGCTCCAATGCTTTGGCCACCTGCTATGAAGAGCCGACTCATTGGAAAAGACCCTGATGCTGGGAAAGATTGAAGGCAGGAGGAGAAAGGGACAACAAAATATGAGATGGTTGGATGGCATCACCAATTCAATGGACATGAGTTTGAGTAAACTCCGGGAGATATTGAAGGACAAGGAAGCCTGGCGTGCTGCAGTTCATGGGGTCGAAAAGAGCCGAACATGACTGAGTTACTGAACGACAAAGACTGAGTTTACAATATATTCTTCAGCTACATGTGTTTGGGTCAATCAGATGAGTCAGTCAACTCAAACACCCCGCCCGTTTTTTTCTCTGTTTTTCTTTCAGTAAACTGCTGAATACCTCACCTAATTTGATGGAATCCACTGACTGATTTGTTATTAGCCAAGTAAAACCACCTACGTGAAATGACAAGAAACCTGTGAAGATGATTTATGTCCTGTTTGCTAAACTAGAAAATTTATGCAAATTCATTCAACAAGGCCTGTTAACTACTCTTACTAATAAAGTCTCAACAAGAATCTTCCTTTTAATCCTGAGTATCCCATGTTTGAATCATAATTTTTGTGTGACTAGACTTTACATTTGTCTGTATATATGTATGTTATATTTGTCTTTTTAAACATGTATGTTATTTATATATGTAATATTCTTTATATATATGTTATTTATATGTATATATTTACATGTTGTTATATTTGTCTTTCTCAATATATGTATGTTAGTCGCTCAGTTGTGTCTGACTCTTTGCGACCCCATGGACTGTGTGGACTGTTCCCCCCAGGCTCCTCTATCCATGAAATTCTCCAGGCAAGAATACTGGAGTGGGTTACCGTTTCCTTCTCTAGAGGATCTTCTTGACCCAGAAATCAAACCCAGGTCTCCTGCATGGTAGGCCGATTCTTTATCATCTAAGCCACCTGGGAAGCCCAAATATATGTCTACACACCTATATTTAGAGATTTAAGAACAGTGGACATTGTTCCACTTCAGAACCTTAGGAAGCTCCAGAACATTTCAAGATAATCTGCCTTAAAATTTTCCTATCTTCTCACTCTCTGCCGACCACCAGTCAAAAAAGGAATTTAAAGTTTGGAAGAACCAAAAGCCATTAAAGAAACTTTCAAGTCTAGGTCAGCATTGATTAATCATTATTCTTAGGAAAGAGTTTTCTGGTTATTTTAATAAGTTTAAGAAGAAGCCACTTACTATTTTAACCTTGGTTGCTGAGAACATTCCAGAAATAGTTAAGTGTGCTTTCTGCACACCCCCATCCTTTCATAGATACAGTATTGTAGATGTAATTGAAGCTAATGAAGAAGGATTTCATCTTGCTGAAAAGTCAGCATCATTGTATATGTTGGCCTCTAGATGAGAAAATTTTTTCTTTGATTTAATGAACTTAGATGACTCATTGCTACAGGCTTACAATACACTTAGCTTATTTTAGCATAAATAGTTTTATATTCAAAATATGAGCTACTTTGGCCAGTTGGACAAGATAATTTTTAAATAAATTTATTTATTTAAATGGTTTTCAAAATAATAATGCCTGTTATTTGGGACACTTACATGTGTCAGGTAATTTGCTGAACAGCCTTACATGTATTATTTACATGCTTTTGAATTTCTTTCTTCTGCTTGTTTACTGAATCATATCCCCAACTTTTAAAATCACTCTCTACTCACTGAAAGATATGTAGCTTCTCTAGTGGAAATTATATAATATATTAATAAGATGTTTTAAACTTAGTCACAGGAAATCTTTTCAAATTACTGACACGTTAGCATTCCATAGGAGTGCTATTTTCGTTTCCTATCCTGTATGTTAAAAGACTGATTAAAATAAATCCTAATGTACTAATAATAAAACATTCTAAAATAGAACAGTTTTAAAAAATAATTGGAACTGCATTGCATACTAAACTTCTTAAGTACAGACATTTAATTAGATATTTTATCAAAATGCTATTTTGGAGATTTTTTTTGGGGGGTGGGGGCCCAAAGCCCAGGAATCTGGAGTCTAACAAGAGGACTACTTGTCTTTGCTGTTTGAGTGGTTTGCTAAGATACAGGGGCGCTTATATACCTTGGTAGCATAGTCTGATGTACTGGATCATGGCTTTCCTCCAAGGAGTCAATCAGCTTCTCTCCCATGTTCCGTGTCTACTCAAAACACCTTCAGCCTCAGTCCACCAACTCCCTGAGTCATAAAAAGACCCCAAAAGAGAAAGCAAGTGGCCGGTTCGGTTCTTCCACTAGTCTTGCAAGAATAGTTCCCAGTCCATTGCTTTTCTCACACTGACATTAGCCAGACTCCCTATTAATTTTTTTTCACTTGATTAAGCTCCCTAATTTAAAATTCTGATTCTGCTGGTCACTCTCCAGTTGGCAGAACTTTGCCTACCAAGTTAAGGATGAACTCTGTGCAATGGGAGGAAAAAAAAAAAGAATGAACTCTGCCTCCTGCCATTCAAGACCTGTGTGTGTGTCACTAAGTCGCTTCAGGCGTGTCCAACTCTGTAATCCTGTGGACTGTAGCCCGCCAGCCAGGCTTCTCTGTCCATGGGATTTTTCCAGGCAAGAATACTAGGGGAGGTTGCCATGCCTTTCTTCAGGGGATCTTCCTGACCCAGGGATAGAACCCTTGTCTCCAGCATCTACCTGCATTGGCAGGTGGGTTCTTTACCACGGGCGCCACCTGGGAAGCCTGTCGAGACCTGCAGCTTGTCCCAGCCGTGACGCCCATCGTGCTTAACTGCTTTCTTTGATGCCTTTCTTCCATCAAACCAAACTGCTTCCAAACTCTATTTGATTTCCCTTATTACTGGATTGTAAGGTAGCTGAAAGCAGAAACTTGGTGTTTATCTTGCTTTCTCACAGTGCTTACAAGGATGTTAGATGTATTTGGTAGTAAAGTTTCACTGAAGGCAACTAGCTTGAGTAACAGAATTACCATCATTAATCATATAGGCTAATCCCTCTCCTTACATCTTGGTAATCATGGTAACAAGAACAATAATGTCAACCAGTTTTTGAGCAGCTACCAGATCATGAACTGGATATATTATCTCAAACCTTCACAACAAGATGCATAGTCTTTTTCTCAGAAAAGACAGGATTAGAGAGATTAAATGAGATCACCAGGCTAGTCAATGCCAGCATGAGCTTAAACTGTCTCCAAAATCTTTGCTTTTTCCACTAGGACCACATTGCCTAATAAACACAGCAGGTCTGGCTTTAGAATTGCTGGACAGGGTTGCTGATCTATCTTGGAAGAAGCTTCAGTTAAAACTTAGGAGAGGACCTTGTTAGCTGATTTGAACTTTTTCTCCATTTCAGTGGAACCTAAATTTTCCAAAAAGGCACCCTATCTACATGACAGGAAAAGAAGCAGGGTGCATTTACTGAAGTTTCCAAGATGATTTGTACAAAAGCATTTTTTTTACCCTTCATTAGGATATATTTTTGGAGTTCTTGTGCCTTAAAAGCTATACATTATACATATATATATATATATATATATATGTATGTATATGTATATGTGTATATATATATATATGTAAACTAAAATGTGAGCATCTTCTCTTCCTTACCAAAGTCTGTCTTTGATAATGAGTAGAGAAACATTAATCAGTACAGTGGAAGAAAGAAGACCTCAGGTCAATTACCTGGGTTCAAGTTCCAGCTCTATACTTTCGTTGCCCTGGGCAAGGAGAAGTATTCAACCAATCTGTTTCAATTTCCTGATCTATAATAATGCAGCAACTGTGAAAATCAAATATTCTAGTACATGTGAAATATTAAGTGAAGTTCCTAGGATATGACTTCAAAAATAAACGTAACTCTTTTCAGTTTAAACAGTTTGTTTTTAAAAGAATAAAGAAAAAGGCCCTGGTCTCCATTGATAAACAAGTTTATTGTAACTTCTAAAGTGTATTAGCATCTTCTAGAACCCATCAAGGATCTAACCTGCTCACAGATAGTGATTTAAGTATTTCCTTTCTTCCTAGAGCAAAGTCAGTAGTTAGGTTAAGCTATACTATCCCCCACTTAAAGAATTATCCTTTCTATTTTAGGGATATTATTAAGGCCAACATCTATGGCTCCATTTGTGAAGAACCATCAGGAAATTTTCAAATTTATTCTATAGTTTTATTTCAGTAAAGTCTTGGCATTCTGGTCCTTAAAAGTATAAATCATATAATTGATTGGGTTTCCCAATTTACTTTGATCTAGGAAGTTTGAAGTCAAATTTAGAGCTAATAATTTTATAGGATTCTATGATCTACATGTCTACATTTCCCTGATCTTATATTTATAAAAATAGAAAGGTTTTTTTTTTAAAGGAAAAGGAGTTACCTGGAGGTATGAGTCTTTCCAGTACACCGAGAAAAATCTGGTTCCCTATCATGCTATTTTTGTATCTTCTCATAGGGTTCCTGTGGGTGTCACATATGGTCACAGTGCGTCAAGGGGGTTTGCTGGTTAGGCCCTGGGCCTGGAAACCTGCTGGAGTCTTTCAGAGCATCACCACATGGGGAGAAAGAAATCTGTAGCGTATGAGGTCCCCTGGTCTGGAGGTAACCACTGTCTTTCCTCTTAGGGAACAAGCCAGGAGAGGATACCACATGCCCGCAGTCCTCATACCTCCTGCCCTCAGCAGCCTGCTCAAATCACATTTACACCAAAATTGATTTAGGCTAACCAGGCAAAAAACCATGCTGTCCAAACCCGGGGCCAGTCAGCAGGTCAGAATCCCTTAAAATCTTACCTATCTCTCAGTGTTTTCCCATTTGTATTGTTCTATCCATAAGCCACTTTATAGTCTCAGAGAAAAGAGCAAATGGAAATAGGTTGTTTTTTTTTTTTTAAACACGATAGATACGACAGTTGTAGCCAAAATTACAAAATAGTGTCATACCCTACATTTCCACGGTAGAAAAACAAGCATTCCATTTTATGAGAAAGCACTAAAAATTAGAATTCTAAAATGCTTCTAGCAGAAAATTCAGTGCCTGCCTGTATTTAAACCAAGCAACAAGTTGTCTTTAAATTTTTACAGAATTTTCCAAGGTGAACTGTAATTAGTTGAGTGGAAGCTAAATAACACCTGGCACTAAAGCTCTCAGCTTTTAAAATATTCTCTTTCTAATGTCCCAGTGAATACAGAGCTCGCTAGACGGGGGCAGTTCTGCAGCTGTGCAGTTTTTCAGACTTCCCATTTATTCCATGACAGCTTTCTTTCCTATTTAAAAAGAAAATATTCTTAGCAAAAATATTCAAATGAGAAGACATAATAGCACTTGGAACCAAAAAGTCTTCAATATTAAAAACAAGATACACTGAGCAATCTGAAATGTAGAACTGTTTCATTATTAATGAATCAATGTGCAAATTCATGAGTTCATTCTCTGTTGACCTTTCATAAAGTTTATAGAAGTTTATTCTAAAAGCATACCAGCTAATGACCATAAATCAGTTTCCACACTTAGAATGTGGCCTTTGGAAATTATGCCTGATATTAATGGACTAATGAACATAGGCCTTAACAAGTTTCAGCAAGGCTTTTCGGTTGTGAGGCTTTATTATTTGCTCTAACAAGTGAGTAGTGATTTGGAATATGATTCAGAATTTGAATGTGGTGGGCAGTCACAGAAGTCCAACAATGCTTTTAAAGTCCATAAGGCAAAATAATTTCACATAAATCTAATGAGTTGCTAGTTTGGGGGTTTTTTAACTTTTTATTTTGTACTGGGGTATATAGCTGATTAACAATGTTGTAATAGTTTCAGGTGAGCAGCACAGGGACTCAGCCGTACATATACATGGGTCCTTCTCCCCCAAACTCCCCTCCCATCCTTGCTGCTACATGACACTGAGCAGGGTTCCCTGTGCTATAACAGTAGGTCCTTGTTGGTTTCGCATTTTAAATATAGCAGTGTGTGCATGTCCATCCCAAACTCCGTAGCTATCCCTTCCCCCCATTTTCCCCTGGCAACCATAAGTTCTTTCTCTAAGTCTGTGAATCTTTCTGTTTTGTAAGTCAGCTCATTTGTATCATTTATTTTTAGATTCCATATGTGAGGGATGTCATATACTTGTTAAATGACTTCTGACGTCTTACCAGTTCCCCTGACCTTTACCCAAAGCAATGGTAATAAGTATCTGCAAGGTATACAGAGATAGTCTATAGTAACCATTTCTAACTTGGCTGAAAGGAATCAAAAACTTCTGACAGAAAAGACCTATCCCTACTCTGTCCAATTTGAAGCAAATTCGTTTCTTTAGTTCTTGAGGTTGTTATAAAAAAGACATGAAAGCTTATCTCGTCTGCAGATAGGAACTCCTCAAAGGTAAGCATCTTTGACGTTCTGCCACCGACTTGATGCATGACCTTGAGTGAGTTATTTAACCTCCCTTTAAGTCTCATCTTCTTTGTCAAACAGGGAAGGCAGCCTCAGAGGCTTGTGAAAATGAATGTGAAACACACGTGAAGCTCGTAGCACACTGCCCCACACCCAGGGAGCACCGGCAAGTTTGCACTTTCTTTAACTCAACGACAAACATCTATTGAACCAGCTTCCATGCTAGGTTTGGAAACACAGGTGACCTGACTCCTGCCTGAGAACTGGTGCTTGTCACCTGGTACAGGGCAGACATACATGGGTGTGGTGAGAAATATAAAGACGAAGCCCTGTGGAGCAGGACAGGGGAGGTTTCACTGAAGGGGTACTTGAACTAGGCCTTGAGGCTTGGGAAGGCAGGAGAGAGAAAAGGGACGGTGGGGCGAGGAGAGCACATAGAAAGGCAGAGATGAGAAAGGATGTTTGGTTTACTTGCAAAGTCTAAAGTTTCATGACACGGGGAAGGTGTTCAGTGAAAATGCATTTGGGACCGCTTGTCTTGCTTGCTCTCTCCTGCCATTTAGGAGGTCATCTCTTTTGGTTTGGGTTTTGTTTTCCCCAATCACTGAATGTTATCTAGATAAACTAATTGAAAGTAATATTTGGCCTCTTTCCTGGTGCCCCTGTCTCCCAGTCACACTCAGCTATACTCATTTCCATTATTTGATAGTATCTAGAAGAAATAATGTGTGCAGAGCCTTGCTAAGGTTGGGTATTGGATCAAAGGGGCCAGAGAAAGTGGGTCGAGAATTAGCAACAGCATCTAAAGAAGTATGCTTAAACTCAATTCCTCAGATCAACTCACTAGCATTTGCGGGACTGAAACATTTATCTTCTTTTTGTCAGTGATAGTCTTCTCAAGACGTTTGTCATTTTCCACCTTTATTTAGGGCAATTTATAAAGTAGCATACATTAAAAACGAGAAAAGGAAAGCAAAAACAAGAGAAGCAAGCTGGAGCCATGAATCATATTATTGATAAGAGAAAAATTGCTTACTGTGAATTTGGTCCAAAGCTTCCTGGAAGCCACAGTGAAGAAAGAAACCAGAAGCAGTTTACATGATCCAGCTACGCTGTCCAAAATGGTAGCCTCGTGAAATGTGGATAGCCACACTGAGATGAACTGTAAGTATAAAATACACAATGTATTACAGAGACTTAGTACAAAATAAAATGTTGACTCTCCCGTTAATTTTTATTATTTCATGTTGAAATAATATTTTGGATTTGTTGGGTTAAAATATCTTAAGTTAATTTCACCTATTTCTCAGCACTTTTTAAAAAACCAGCTAAAATTTTGTAATTATATAAAAAAATTTTAATTACATATGTGGCTCATATTTGTGATTTGCATTATGAATTTATTGGGCAGTGCTGGTGTGTAAGATAAAAGCTTTCATCAACTGATGAATGGATAGAATGTGAGGTATCCATACCAGGAAATATGGTTAGCCATAAAAAGGAATGAAATAATGGGCACAGGAGGGTTGGGAGGGGTGACAAAAATGTTCCCAAATTGATTGGGGTGATGATTGCATAACTCTGTGACTATTAATAACCAATAAACTGTAAGCTTTTAAAAATGAATATATTTAGTTATGTTAAAATCATAAAATAATTAATTTTAGGGGAGAAAAAGACAAAAGCAAACTCTGTTGCTCAGAAGAAACCCCATCATTCTTAGTACCTAGATAAGAAGTGTCTCCCTAAGGGGACCATTGGAAAGCACATGTGCATATTCAATTTAATATCAATATTCATGATAATATCAATATTCTCAGAGTTAACACTGCGGTGGTGTGCGATGTTTTCAGTATCTGTCAAAGGCATCACACACCCTCAACTCAGTAACACCTACACGCTGCTGCTGCTGCTAAGTCGCTTCAGTTGTGTCCGACTCTGTGCGACCCCATGGACTGCAGCCCACCAGGCTCCTCCGTCCATGGGATTTTCCAGGCAAGAGTACTGGAGTGGGGTGCCATTGCCTTCTCTGACCTACATAGTGCTGCTGCTAAGTCACTTCAGTCGTGTCTGACTCTGTGCGACCCCATAGACGGCAGCCCACTAGGCTCCTCTGTCCCTGGGATTCTCCAGGCAAGAATACTGGAGTGGGTTGCCATTTCCTTCTCCAATGCATGAAAATGAAAAGTGAAAGTAAAGTCGCTCAGTCGTGTCCGACTCTTAGTGACCCCATGGACTGCAGCCCACCAGGCTCCTCCGTCCATGGGATTCTCCAGGCAAGAGTACTGGAGTGGGTTGCCATTGCCTTCTCTGGACCTACATGCTAATGGCTCCCAAATCCCTGCCTTCAGCCCAGACTTGTCATAAACGCCACAGCCAGGTATTCTCAGTGCCACACATGTGCCTCCAATTCAGCGTGACCAAACACTGCTGCCCTGTATTTTCAGCCCAGTGGTTGCTACATCTACCATTCAATCACCAGTGCTGGGGGTCCTTGAATCACCACTGTCTTTCACCCTGCACCACCCAGACAATTCCAGCTTCCAGATGTTGCTCAAGTCTGTGTCCTCACCTCCACTCTCTCTCTCTGCTGCTGCCCCTGGGTCTTCCATCATCTCCTGCCCAGACGATTGCAGTGGCCCCTTAACTGGTCTCGGCTCCAAGTTCATTCCCCTTAACTCACCCTCCCTCGCATCTGCTGGCACGGTCAATCCAGAAGGCAATGGACTTCCATTACCTGCAGGATAAAGCCCATTAAAGCAAACAAGTCCTCTGACACCAGAGCCCTGCCTCTGTTTCTCTTTCCGGTTCTGAATACTCCTTCAAGTGACCTATGGCTCCTGCCTACCCCTCCTGAGACTGAAGTGATCAACTGCTCGTGCTGTCAGCTCTGTTCAGGTATACATAACCCGCTTTGTGTGCCCAGATGCAGATTGGGATCACCACACTTTCCAGATTGTATTACAGTGGCCATTCATTCTTCTGTATTTCCCACCAGCTAAGCTGTCTGAGGGCCAGGACTGTGCCCATGTTTTCCTCTCTCTATGGCATCAGCATGAGCCCCAGCATAGTAACGCTAAATAAACACTTGTTGAATAAAGGATAAAGAAATGTGAAAGGTGAAAGAAATGTGATTTAAATTTGGATCTAAGGAAGTGGCTAAATCAGAGAAGCCCAATTTTTAGGTGCTAAATGTCCTTGCTCATCTCCATGAGGACATGGGATATGTCTATTCAGTTCATCACAGTGTCTCTGATGTCATTCAGCATTTTCTGGATGGGTGGATGGGAAGACAAGCAAATGTATGAACAAAGATACAGGCAGAGAAATGACTTGAAAACAAACCAGTTTCATGAAAATAGTCCCAACATCCTCAAATTTACATCTGTGTCATCTCCCAAACCATAGTTGGTACTTAGTACTCAATACTTGGGAACCTGGGGAAGCATTGGTTTTGCCCTTGAACAAATAATTATCCAACTGAATATGAGAATTTGGGTGACAAATACCCCTGAATTCCCTGCACACAGCTGCACTATAGGCCTGAAAGAATACACCCCAGTTTCTAAAGGGGGAAACATAAGCTTTTTTATTGTCCTGCATAATGAAAATCTCTGGAGTCCTGGATGCTCTGTTTCATACAAAACAGACTGATGCATCACATTTGCTTCACCAAAAAAATATGAAAAAGACAACAGAGTCTTTTCGTTCTTTCTTTTTTTGGTCCCTATAATTCTGTTGTCAATGGTGCAGAAATTTGCATGGAAAGCGATGGATGTCTCTGCTTTTCAGAAGAATCTCAGGGCTTCCTGGATCATTAGGAACCAATTACAGTACTAAAAAGTGCTTTATAAAGTAAAACATTCAGTGGATGTGATGAGAAAATAAAAATGTACTTGTAAGCAATAAAGCTGGAGCAATATTATATATTTTGCTACCAGTTATATTTTTATTGTATAAATTTGCTATGTGTGTGATTAACACACACAAGGAAGCATTGATGACCTGCCATCACCACCACACAAAGACAGTGAAGAAGATACTACCTGCAATGTTCCTAAAATGCAAAACTGTGGCATGAGCTTAATGGTACGGAATTCCCAGTCAGTTTAACAACACCTTCAAGTGTAGGAGCCAGACATTCTGCTTCATCCTTATTCCCACTCTTTCACCCAAACCCTGATGAGAAAGGGGAAGGCCTCACTTAAAGCACCCTCCTTGGTGGTTTGATCTGTTATTTCTGGAAACCTCATCAGTGCTACCACTCACTCAGCAAACATTCAGGGAAACTGGGTTCTAGACCCTCACGTGCCAGAGACATTCAGATGACTGAAGCACAGTTCATGCTAGTTGACTGAAGCAACTATACCTGTAATCTCAGCACTGAAATGAAAGCTAACAGAGGAATGGATTAGGGGCTTCAGGAGCTTGGAGAACTGGTGAGGGGGAGGTTTCTGTGCTAGTTCAGGGGAAGGGGCTGACGTTTCACAGTGGTCTGACAGTGGAGAGGAGAGGGCAAATCCAAGAGCTCTTTGGGAGATTGAACAAGCAGCGATGATAGACTAAATCGATGCCAGAGGTAAAAGGAGGCAGGGTCAAAAAGAGCACTGAGAAGCCCAGGTTGCACCGCCCCAAAACACTGATAGAGTTCATTAAGTCAGAAATGGATTTGAAAAGTAGGATACTGAGGTCAGATTTGGACATGATGAATTCTCAAAATCTATGAGATATCCAAGAGGCGGCATCCTGGAGTCAGTTGGAAGCACGACCCTGGGGCTGGATGAGAGAGGTAGGCCTGGAGATGAAGACATCTGCTGTCAGGTAGAGGAATGGACTGACAGAACTCCAAAGACTGTGCCAAGTGAGCAGGCAAAGGGGGAGGACCAAGGATAACACCCTGGGGCAGGCAAGGCAGGACAAAGGGCCAGCAGAGTTAATAGTAGGCAAATTGAAGAAAACAGGGAAAACCACTAGACCATTCAGGTATGACCTAATCAAATCCCTTATGATTATACAGTGGAAGTGAGAAATAGATTTAAGGGCCTAGATCTGATAGATCGAGTGCCTGATGAGCTATGGAATCAGGTTCATGACATTGTACAGGAGACAGGGATCAAGACCATCCCCATGGAAAAGAAATGCAAAAAAGCAAAATGGCTGTCTGGGGAGGCCTTACAAATAGCTGTGAAAAGAAGAGAAGCGAAAAGCAAAGGAGAAAAGGAAAGATATAAGCATCTGAATGCAGAGTTCCAAAGAATAGCAAGAAGAGATAAGAAAGCCTTCCTCGGTGATCAATGCAAAGAAATAGAGGAAAACAGTAGAATGGGAAAGACTAGAGATCTCTGCAAGAAAATTAGAGATACCTAAGGAACATTTCATGCAAAGATGGGCTCAATAAAGGACAGAAATGGTATGGACCTAACAGAAGCAGAAGATATTAAGAAGAGGTGGTAAGAATACACAGAAGAATTGTACAAAAAAAGATCTTCACGACCCAGATGATCACGAAGGTGTGATCACTGACCTAGAGCCAGACATACTGGAATGTGAAGTCAAGTGGGCCTTAGAAAGCATCACTACAAACAAAGCTAGTGGAGGTGATGGAATTCCAGCTGAGCTATTTCAAATACTGAAAGATGATGCTGTGAAAGTGCTGCCCTCAATATGCCAGCAAATTTGGAAAACTCAGCAGTGGCCACAGGACTGGAAAAGGTCAGTTTTCATTCCAATCCCAAAGAAAGGCAATGCCAAAGAATGCTCAAACCTCTGCACATTTGCACTCATCTCACATGCTAGTAAAGTAAAGCTCAAAATTCTCCAAGCCAGGCTTCAGCAATATGTGAACCGCGAACTTCCTGATGTGCAAGCTGGTTTTAGAAAAGGCAGAGGAACCAGAGATCAAATTGCCAACATCCACTGGATCATGGAAAAAGCAAGAGAGTTCCAGAAAAACATCTATTTCTGCTTTATTGACTATGCCAAAGCCTTTGACTGTGTGGATCACAATAAACTGTGGAAAATTCTGAAAGAGATGAGAATACCAGACCACCTGACCTACCTCTTGAGAAATCTGTATGCAGGTCAGGAAGCAACAGTTAGAATTGGACATGGAACAACAGACTGGTTCCAAACAGGAAAAGGAGTACGTCAAGGCTGTATATTGTCACCCTGCTTATTTAACTTCTATGCAGAGTACATCATGAGAAACGCTGAACTGGAAGAAACACAAGCCGGAATCAAGATTGCCGGGAGAAATATCAATAACCTCAGATATGCAGATGACACCACCCTTATGGCAGAAAGTGAAGAGGAACTCAAAAGCCTCTTGATGAAAGTGAAAGAGGAGAGTGAAAAAGTTGGCTTAAAGCTCAACATTCAGAAAATGAAGACGATGGCATCCGGTCCCATCACTTCATGGGAAATAGATGGGCAAACAGTGGAAACAGTGTCAGACTTTATTTTGGGGGGCTCCAAAATCACTACAGATGGTGACTGCAGCCATGAAATTAAAATACACTTAGTCCCTGGAAGGAAAGTTCTGACCAACCTAGATAGCATATTCAAAAGCAGAGACATTACTTGGCCAACAAAGGTTCGTCTAGTCAAGGCTATGGTTTTTCCAGTGGTCATGTATGGATGTGAGAGTTGGACTGTGAAGAAGGCTGAGCGCAGAAGAATTGATGCTTTTGAACTGTGGTGTTGGAGAAGACTCTTGAGAGTCCCTTGGACTGCAAGGAGATCCAACCAGTCCATTCTGAAGGAGATCAGCCCTGGGATTTCTTTGAAAGGAATGATGCTAAAGCTGAAAGTCCAGTACTTCAGCCACCTCATGTGAAGAGCTGATTCACTGGAAAAGACTCTGATGCTGGGAGGGATTGGGGGCAGGAGGAGAAGGGGAAGACAGAGGATGAGATGGCTGGATGGCATCACTGACTCAGTGGACGTGAATCTGAGTGAACTCCGGGAGTTGGTGATGGACAGGGAGGCCTGGTGTGCTGCAATTCATGGGGTCGCAAAGAGTTGGACACGACTGAGCAACTGAACTGAACTGAACTGAAGGAGGGATGAGGGTCACTGGACATCTAGAGAAAATAAACTTCAAGGAGGAGATTCCCTGTCACTTGTTTTGGCACATTTCTTAGATGCTTAAGAAATGTGTGGTGAACAAATGTGTGGTGAACAAGTAAATACTGAGTCTCTATCTGACTTTAGAGCAAGCCTTTATGTTTGTGTTCATTTAAACTACCATGGTCATGACTATTGTCTTTGGAGCCAGATGGAATTTTGGGCTAGAGCCCAGCTCTGCACTTTCCAGTTGGGTGGCCTTGGACCAGGTACTCAGTCCCCAGATGAAGATTATAACTCACCTCACTAATTGATCAATAGAGGGAGCTGACTAGGTAAACTCAGGTACAAGCACATAGGGGGATGCTGGGAGCAGGTACCAGGAAAGATACTGATTTTTATGAACTGATAGAAAAAAATTATCTCAGTGATACTGAGGCATTTCCAGAATGGAGCAATTTAGAAAACCACTCTTCAATTCTCCAGGTACAAAGATCTGTATTTAAATTAGTGGAAAGTTAAAGAAGGTATGTACCAATGTAATAACAGCAGTTACTCAAGGGTGGGGATTGAAGTTGGGGGATTATGCATGTTTGAGTTCTCCTTATATGGCTTGATTTTTTTTAATGTATTCAACTATTCTATGTATAATTATAAATTAATTCATTTAAAAATAAGTTCAAAAACATCTATCATTTAGTGTTGCAGTGAAGACTAAAATGAGACAATGACTATAAATCTCATTGCCTACCACAAAAGAATGCTCTGTTACACTGTTCCTTATCACTGTACACACTGCACTGTCTTTGAAATAACCACTCGACACTTTTTTTTTTTTGGAGGTTTGAGAATAGATGGTGGAGTAGAAGGACTTGAGCTCACTCTCTGTCACAAAAACACCAAAGTCACAACTAGCTGCCATGGCCATCTACCAAAAAGACTCAAACCTACCAGAAGGGATGCTGCACATCCAAAGACAAACAAGAAGCCGCAACAAGATGGCGGGAGGGGTGCATTCACAGTACACTCAAATCTCATACTCACCAGGTGAGTGACCCACAGAGGCTCTCCCATAGGAGTGAGGGTTCAGAGCCGCATGTAAGACCCCCCAGTCTGTGGTTCTGGCATTGGGAAGAGAAGCCCCCAGAGCCTTTGGCTTTGAAAGTCAGTGGGGCTTGATCACAGGAACTCCACAGGGTTGAGAGAAACAGAAACTCCACTCTTGGAGGGCATACACACAAGCTTGTGTGTACCAGGACCCAGGGAAAAAGCAGTGATTTCACAGGAGCCTCAGTCAGACCTATCCACTGGTCTGGGAGGATCTCCTGGGGAGACAGGGGGCAGCAGTGGCTCGCTGTGGGGACAAGGACACTGATAGAGGAAATAACAGGGCTTACTCACTGGCATGAGTTCTCCTCAAAACTGCCATTTGTCACCAAGACCTGGGCCCACCCAACAGCCTGTCAGTTCCAATAGTGAGATGTCTCAGGCTAAATGATGAACTGGATAGGAACACAGCCGTACACATCACAGACAGATTGATTAAAGTCTTTCTGAGCCCACAGCTGCCTCTAAACTGATCCCTTCACACAGCTTTGCTTACCAGAAGACAAGACCTAGCTCCACCCACAGTGGGTAGGCACGGATCCCTTCCACCAGGAAGCCTGCACAAGCCTCTTAGACCAGCCACACTCACCAGAGCGCAGACATCAGAAGCAGGAGGAAATATAATCTTGCAGCCTACAGAACAGAGATCTCAAACACAGAAGGCTAGACAAAATGAGATGGCAGAGAAGTGTATTCTGGGAGAAGGAACGAGATAAAATTCCAGAAAAACAGCTAAGTGAAGTGAAGATAGGCAACCTATCCCCAAAGAATTCAGAATAATGATTAAAAAAAAAAAAGATCCAAGATCTTGGAGAAAGAATGGGGTGGTGTAATAGAACAGGAAAATACAAGAAATGTTTAACAAAGAACTAAAAGATATAAAGAACTAGCAAACAGAGTTGAGCAATATAATATCTGAAATGAAAAATACATGAGAAAGAATCAATAGCAGAATAAATGAGGCAGAAAAATGGGTAAGTGGGAAGACAGAGAGGTGGAAATAACTGCCACAGAACAAAGTAAAGAAAAAAGAATGAAAAGAAATGAGGACAGTCTCAGAGACCTATGGGACAACATCAAATGTACCAATATTCGCATTATAGGGGTCCCAGAAGAAGACAGAAAGAAAGGGCCCAAGAAAATATTTGATGATATAATAACTGAAAACGTCCCTAACATGAGAAAGGAAACAGTCACCCAATTCAGGAAGCAAAGAGAGACTCATACAAGATAACCCCAAGGTAGAACATGCCAAGACATTTGGCAAAATTGAAGGGCAAAGAGAAAATATTAAAAGCAACAAGGGAAAAGTAGCAAATAACACACAAAGGAATCCCTAGAATGTTTTTCAGCATAAACTCTGCAGGCCAGAGGGAGTGGCAAGATATATTCAAAGTGACAAAAGGGAGAAATCTACAGCCAAGAGTACTCTACCAGCAAGGCTCTTGTTCAGATTCAATGGTGAAGTCAAAGGCTGTACAGACAAGGAAAAGCAAAGAGATTCAGTGCCACTAAACTAGCTTTACAAAAAAAAATGCTAAAGGATCTTCTCAGAGAGGAAAAGAAAAGGCCACAATGAGAAACAAGGAAATTACATATGGGAAAGCTCATTGGTAAAGGCAAACATGCAATAAAGGTAGAAAATCATTCACACATAAACATGATATCAAAACCAGCAATTGTGAGAAGAGTACAAATGTGGGATATTGGAAATGCATTTGAAATTAAGAGACCAGCAACGTAAAACAATCTTGCATACATACAGACTGCTTATGGGGACCACCAGCCAAAAATCTACAATAGATACACACACACACACAAAAGAAACTAATCCAAGCACAAACTAAAGATAGTCATCAAATCACAAGAGTACAAAAGAGGAAGGGAAGAAAAAAGACTATGAAAAATAAATCCAAAGCAATTAACAATATAGCAATAAGAACATCAGATCAGATTAGATCAGTCACTCAGTCGTGTCCGACTCTTTGCGACCCCATGAATCGCAGCACACCAGGCCTCCCTGTCCATCACCAACTCCTGGAGTTCACCCAGCCTCATGTCCCTCGAGTCAGTGATGCCATCCAGCCATCTCATCCTCTGTCATCCCCTTCTCCTCCTGCCCCCAATCCCTCCCAGCATCAGAGTCTTTTCCAATGAGTCAACTCTTCCCATGAGGTGGCCAAAGTACTGGACTTTCAGCTTTAGCATCATTCCTTCCAAAGAAATCCCAGGGCTGATCTCCTTCAGAATGGATTGGTTGGATCTCCTTGCAGTCCAAGGGACTCTCAAGAGTCTTCTCCAACACCACAGTTCAAAAGCATCAATTCTTCGGCGCTCAGCCTTCTTCACAGTCCAACTCTCACGTCCATACATGACCACAGGAAAAACCATAGCCTTGACGAGACTAACTTTTGTTGGCAAAGTAATGTCTCTGCTTTTGAATATGCTATCTAGGTTGGTCATAACTTTCCTTCCAAGGAGCAAGCGTCTTTTAATTTCATGGCTGCAGTCACCATCTGCAGTGATTTTGGAGCCCAGAAAAATAAAGTCTGACACTGTTTCCACTGTTTCTCCATCTATTTCCCATGAAGTGATGGGACCGGATGCCATGATCTTCGTTTTCTGAATATTGAGCTTTAAGCCAACTTTTTCACTCTCCACTTTCACTTTCATCAAGAGGCTTTTGAGTTCCTCTTCACTTTCTGCCATAAGGGTACATATTGGTAATTAACTTAAATGTAAATGGATTAAATGTGCCAACTGAAAAATATAGACTGGCTAAAACAATACAAAGACAAGACTTGTATATATGCTGTCTACAAGAGATCCACTTCAGATCTAGGGAAACATAAAGACAAAGTGAGGGGATGGAAAAGTTATTCCATGCAAATGGAAATCCAAAGAAAGCTGAAGTAGCTATTTTCATATCAGACAAAATAGATTTTAAAACAAACACTGTTAAAAGAGACAAAAAAAAGACACTACATAATGATCAAGGTATCAACCCAAGAAGATAGAACAACTGTAAATATATCTGCACCCAACATGCTGCTGCTGCTGCTAAGTCGCTTCAGTCCTATCCGACTCTGTTCGACCCCATAGACGGCCTCACACCAGGCTCCCCCGTCCCTGAGATTCTCCAGGCAAGAACACTGGAGTGGGTTGCCATTTCCTTCTCCAATGCATGAAAGTGAAAAGTGAAAGTGAAGTCGCTCGGTCGTGTCCGACTCTTAGTGACCCCATGGACTGCAGCCTACCAGGCTCCTCAGTCCATGGGATTTTCCAGGCAAGAGTACTGGAGTGGGTTGCCATTGCCTTCTCTGGCACCCAGCATAGAAGCACCTCAAAATATAAGGTAAAGAGTAACAGTGATAGAAAGAGAAATTGACAGTAAACCAATAATAGTGGTGGACTGTAACACCCAACTTATGTCAATGGATAGATCATCTAGACAGAAATCAATAAACACAGGTCTTAAATGACACATTAGACCATGTTGTCTTCACTGATGCTTAGAGAGCATTCCATCTAAAAGGAGAAGAATACACATTCTTTTCAAGTGCACAGGAAACATTCACCTGAGTAGATCACATGCTGGGCCACAAAGAAAGCATTGGTAAATTTAAGAAAACTCAAGTCTTATCAAACGTCTTTTCCAGACACAACACTGGGACGTTAGAAATCAACTACAAGGAAAAAAACTGTAAAAAACACAAACACACGGAGGCTAAAAAATATGCTATTAAATAATCAATGGATCACTGAAGAAATCAAAGAGGAAATTTAAAAAAAACACCTAATGGCAAATGACAATGAATACACGATTAACCAAAACCCATGGGATGCAGCAAAAGCAGTTCAAGGAAGGAAGTTTATAGCGATACAATTTTATCTCAGGAAATAATAAAAATCTCAAGCAACCTAAACTTATACCTGAAGCACTTAGAGAAAAAAGAACAAATAAAACCCAAATTTAGCAGAAGGAATGAAATAATAAAGAGAAGAGCATAAGTAAATGAAATTTATTTATTTAGAGAAGAGGACACTAGCAAAGATCAATGAAACTAAGAGCTGGTTCTTTGAAAAGATAAACAAAATTGACAAACATTTAGCCAGACTCATCAAGAAAAATATGAAGAGGGCTCAAATAAGTAAAATTAGAAATGAAAAGAAGTTACAGCTGACACCACAGAAATACAAAAGATCATAAGAGATTACTAAAAGCAACTATCATCATTGTTCAGTCACCCAGTCGTGTCTAACTCTTTGCAACCACATGGACTGCAGCACGCCAGACTTCCCTGTCCTTCACCATCTCTCAGAGCTTGCTCAAACTCATGTCCATTGAGTTGGTGATGCCATCCAACTATCTTGTCTTCTGTTCTCCCCTTCTCCTCCTTCTTGCAATCTTTCCCAGCATCAGGGTCTTTTCTAACAAGTTGGCTCTTTGCATCAGGTGGCCAAATTATTGGAGCTTCAGCTTCAGCATCAGTCCTTCCAATGAATATTCAGGATTCATTTCATTTAGGATTGACTGGTTTGGTCTCCTTGCTGTCCAAGGGACTCTTCTCCAACACCACAGCTCAAAAAGCATCAATTTGGCTGATTCATGTCAATGTATGGCAAAAACCACTACAATATTGTAAAGTACTTAGCCTCCAATTAAAATAAATAAATTAATTTTTTTTTTTTAAAGCATCAATTCTTTGATGCTCAGCCTTCTTTACGGTCCAACTCTCACATCCCTACATGACTACTGGGAAAACCATAGCTTTGACTAGACAGACCTTTGTTGGTAAGTCATGTCTCTTGCTTTTTAATATGCTGTCTAGGTTTGTCATAGCTTTTCTTCCAAAGAGCAAGCATCTTTTAATTTCATGGCTGCATTCATCATCTGCAGTGATTTTGGAACCCAAGAAAATAAAATCTGTCACTGTTTCATTGTTTCCCCATCTATTTGCCATGAAGTGATGGAACCAGATGCCATGATCTTAGTTTTTTTTTAGTTTTGAGTTTTAAGCTAGTTTTTTCACTCTCCTCTTTCACCTTCAAGAGGCTCTTTAGTTCCACTTCACTTGATGGCATAAGGATGGTGTCATCTGCATATCTGAAGTTATTGATATTTCTCCCGGCAGTCTTGATTCCAGCTTGTGCTTCATCCAATCTGGCATTTCACAGGATGTACTCTGCATATAAGTTAAATAAGCAGGGTGACAATATACAGCCTTGACCTACTCCTTTCACAATTTGGAACTAGTCCATTGTTCCATGTCCCATTCTGACTGTTGCTTCTGGACTTGCATACAGGTTTCTCAGGAGGCAGGAAAGGTGATCTGGTAATCCCACCTCTTTAAGAATTTTCCACAGTTTGCTGTGATCCACACAGTCAAAGGCTTTAGCATCTCAATGAAGCAGAAGTAGATGTTCTTCTGGAATTCTCTTGCTTTTTTTATGATCCAACAGATGTTGGCAATTTGATTTCTGCTTCCTCTGCCTTTCCTAAATCCAGTTTGAACATCTGGAAGTTCTCGGTTCACACAGTATTGAAGCCTAGCTTGGAGAATTTTGAGCATTACTTTGCTAGCGTATGAAATGAGTGCAATTATGTGGTAATTTGAACATTCTTTGGCATTGCCATAGATGTCAATTAATCTATGACAAAGGAGGCAAGAATATACAATGGAGAAAAGACAGTCTCTTCAATAAGTGGTGCTGAGACTATGTTTTAAAAATTGCAGAGGAAGGAACACTCCCAAACTCATTCTATGAGGCCACCATCACCTTGATACCAAAACTAGACAAGGATAGCAGAAGAAAAGAATATTATAGTCCAACATCACTGATGAATATAGATGTAAAAATCCTCAACAAAATACTAGCAAACACAATACATTAAAAGGATCATACACCATGATCAAGTGGGATTCATGCCAGGACTTTTCAATAGCCACAAATCAATTAGTGTGATACACCACACTAACAACTCAAAGAAAAAACTATATGATCATCACAATAGATACAGAAAAAGCTTTTTGACAAAATTCAACATCCATTTATGATAAAAAAGAAAAACTCTCCAGAGACTGGGCACAGAGATAACTTACCTCAATATAATAAAGGCCATATATGACATATACACAGCAAACACCATTCTCAATGATGAAAAATTGGGAGCATTTTCTCTAAAACCAGGGACAAGACGAAGATGTCCACTCTCACCACTTTTATTCAACATAGCTTTCAAAGCCCTAGCCATGGAAATCACAGAAGAAAAAGAAATAAAAGGAATCCAGATTGCAAAAGAAAGAGTAAAACTGTCACTGTTTGCAGATGATATGATACTATACATAGAAAATCCTAAAGATGCTACCAAGAATACTGGGTTGCCATGCCCTCCTCCAGGGGATCTTCCCAACCCAGGGATTGGATCCAGGTCTCCCACATTGCAGGCAGGTTCTTTATAGTCTGAGCCACCAGGGAAGTCCATGAATATGGGAGTGGGTATTTCTCTGGGGATCTTCCCAACCCAGGAATTGAACCGGGACCTCCTGCATTGCAGGCAGATTCTTTGCCAGCTGAGCTACCAGGGAAGCTCAGAAAACTACTAATACATCAATGAATTTGGTAAAGTTACAAGATACAAAATTAATACACAGAGATTTATTGTGTTTTTATACACTGACGATGAAAGATCAGGAAGATAAATTAAGGAAACAATTCTATTTATCATTGTATCAAAAAGAATGAAATACCTAGGAATAAACCTACCTACTGAGGCAAAAGACCTGTACGCAGAAAACTACAAGACTCTGATGAAAGAAATCAAAGATGACACATAGATAGAAAGATATACCATGTTCTTGAACTGGAAGAATCAATATTGTCAAAAATGACTGTATTACCCAAGGCAATCTACAGCATCAATGCAATCCCTGTGAAATTACCAAAGGCATTTTTCACAGATCTAGAAGCAAAAAAAAAATCTTAAAATTTGTATGGAAACACAAAAGACTCTGAATAGCCAAAGCAATCTTGAGAAGGAAAAATGGAGCTGGAGGATTCAGGTTCCCTGACTTCAGACTATGTGTAAACCTACAGTAATAAAAACACAAAGATAGACTTATAGATCAATGGAGCAAGACAGAAAGCCCAGAAATGAACCCACATACCTTAATCTATGACAAAGGAGGCAAGAATATACAACAGAGAAAAGACAGTCTCTTCAATAAGTGGTGCTGAGAAAGCTGGACAGCTACATAGAAAAGGATGAAATTAGAGCATTCTTTAACACCATACACAAAAATAAACTCAAAAACGGATTAGACTTAATGGAAGACTAGACACTATAAAATTCTTAGAGGAAAACAGAGGCAGAATACTCTTTGACATAAATCACAGGAATGTCTTGTGGTAATGATATTAGCTGGGGTCAGTCAGTCAGTCAGTTCAGTCGCTCAGTTGTGTCCGACTCTTTGTGACCCCATAAATCACAGCGCACCGGGCCTCCCTGTCCATCACCAACTCCCAGAGTTCACTCAAACTCATGTGCATCAAGTCGGTGATGCCATCCAGCCATCTCATCCTCTGTCGTCCCCTTCTCCTCCTGCCCCCAATCCCTCCCAGCATCAGAGTCTTTTCCAATGAGTCAACCCTTCGCATGAGGTGGCCAAAGTATTGGAGTTTCAGCTTCAGCATTAGTCCTTCCAATGAACACCCAGGACTGGTCTCCTTTAGGATGGACTGGTTGGATCTCCTTGCAGTCCAAGGGACTCTCAAGAGTCTTCTCCAACACCACAGTTCAAAAGCATCTATTCTTTGGCTCTCAGCCTTCTTTATAGTCCAACTCTCACGTCCATACATGACCACTGGAAAAACCATAGCCTTGGCCAGACAGACCTTTGTTGGCAAAGTAATATCTCTGCTTTTGAATATGCTAAGTTGGTCATAACTTTCTTTCCAAGGAGTAAGTGTCTTTTAATTTCATGGCTGCAATCACCATCTGCAGTGATTTTGGAGCCCAGAAAAAATAAAGTCTGACACTGTTTCCACTGTTTCCCCATCTACTTCCCATGAAGTGATGGGACCAGATGCCATGATCCTCGTTTTCTGAATGTTGAGCTTTAAGCCCACTTTTTCACTCTCCTCTTTCACTTTCATCATTACCTGGGATAATGAAAATAAAAATGAAAATAAACAAATGGACCCTAATTAAACTTAAAACCTTTTGCACAGCAAAGGAAGCCATAAACAAAATGAAAAAACAACCCATAGAATGGGAGAAAATATTTACAAATGATGTATCCAATAAAGGATTAATCACTAAAATATATAAACAGCTCATTCAGCTCAATATCAAAAAACAAAACCCACACAATCAAAAAATGGGCAGAAGATCTAAATAGACATTTCTGCAAAGAAGACTTACAGATGGCCAAAAAGCACATGACAAGATGCTCAACGTTACTAATTATTAGAGAAAAGCAGATCAAAACTATAGTTTGGTATCACTGCACACCAGTCAGAATGTTGTTATCAACAAGTCTGCAAATGATAAATGCTGGAGAGGATGTGGAGTAAAGGGAACCCTCCTACACTGTTGATGGGAGTGTAAATTGGTACAGACACTACAGAGAACAGCATAGAGGTTCCATAAAAGCCTAAAAATAGAGCTACCATATGATTTAACAGTCCCACTCCTGGGCATATATCTGGAGAAAGCCATAACTCAAAAAGATACATGCACTCCTATGTTCAAAGCAGCACTATTTACAATAGCCCAGACATGGGAGCAGCCTAAATGTCCATAGACAGATGAATGGATAAAGAATATGTGGTACATGTATGCAATGGAATATTACTCAGCCATAAAAAATAAGGAAAGAATGCCATTTGCAGTAACATTCATGGACACAGAGATCATACTAAATAAAGTCTGGCAAATATCATATATCACTTATATGTGGAATTTAAAAAATGATACAAATGAACTTATTTACAAAGCAGAAACAGACTAGCAGACTTAGAAAACAAACTTGAGGTATGAAAGCTGAAAGGTGAAGGGAAGGATAAATTAGGAGAGTTGGATTAACATCTACACACTGAGAGGGTCATTTCCTAGGCAGGTTGATACATAGTCTAGGGGTCCCCAAGGAGAGAGGGGTCTAGAATTCTCAAGGAGGAAGAAAGGACAAACTTGTTTTCCCTCTACATTCCTTAGGATTATATAACAAGAATATATCCTGACTGAGGACAGTCTCTGGATTAAACCTTCTGGCTAATCCTGTTATCTTAAAATGTAAATTATGGGAGTAGGTCTGGTGAGGTCTTTACAACCTCCAGACATTCTTTTGATTCATTGGAGAGTATATAACTCCACTGCTAACACTAGCAAGGGGGTACTCTTTCTGCCCCCTTCTGATGCCTATGTCAGAAGCTTTCTCTGTCCCCTTTATACTTTAATAAAACTTTATTACACAAAAGCTCTGAGCCATCAAGCCTCATCTCAAGCCCCAGATTGAATTCTTCTCTTCCGGAGGCCAAGAATCCCGGCATCTTTTCGTGGTTCAGCAACAACCTTTCAACACTACTATATATAAAATAGATAATCAGCAAGGACCTGTACAGCCCACAAACTCTATTCCTCTAAGTTGTAATAACCTATATGGGAAAAGAATCTGAAAAACAGATACATGTATATGATAACTGGATCACTTTGCTATACACCTGAAACTAACACAACATTATAAATCAACTATATTTCGGTATAAAACATACACATTTTTTTCCTTCAAAACATCACCCAGGGACTTCCCTATAGGTCCAGTGGTTAAGATTTCGAGCCTCCATTGCAGGGGGCATGGTTTGATCCCTGGTTAGGGAACTCAGATCCCAGATGCCTTGCAGTGTAGCCAAAAAAAAAAAGAAAAGAAAAAGTCACATAGAAAATACATAGTAGAACCAAAATATAAACCCACATCTGTCTGACTGACTCCAAAGTCCTCACTCTTAGCAACCTTCACAAATTTCATCTGTGGCAATGGTAAGACATGTAGGGGGCAAGCAAGAAGGTAGAGATTTCAGTTCAAATGCTGTTGCAATGGTCCAGGTGAGAGACCTTGATGGTATGACAGCAGAGGACATGTAGAAAGGGGCAGATATAGGCATCTTTAGGAATAAACAGGACTTACTTGTGGGTTGACTTGCTGAAGGGTTTTGGCTTGACCAACTAAGGGAATAATGGTGCCATTTTCTGAAACAGGAGCTTAGAGAAGCAACCCACTGGAGGGCAGGGAGAATCAAGGATCCTGTCTTGGCCTTTACAGGACTTGATGCCTATTAGCCATGCAGGTAGAACTTCTAGGTAAACATGTAGAGATCTCATGGCAAAGGTGGGATGGGAGATATCAGCATGGGAAAAACAAACAAAAAAAGACCTTCTGGATAACAAATGCAGCCTTGGGTTGCTTAGTCATTTAACTCTTCACTGCTTTAGTATCCTCATCTACAAAACAAAAGCAATATAAGAACCTAGTTTATAGGGTTGTCGGGAAAATTAAGTGAACAAAAGACATGTCAGGCTCTCGGAATAGTATTTAGTGAGTGCTAGCCATTAACGTCATCACTCTCATCCTTATATTTTAGAAAGAAACAAAGTGAAGTCGCTTAGTTGTGTCCAACTCTTTGTGACCCCATGAATCGCAGCACACCAGGCCTCCCTGTCCATCACCAACTCCCAGAGTTCACTCACACTCACATCCATCGAGTCAGTGATGCCATCCAGCCATCTCATCCTCTGTCGTCCCCTTCTCCTCCTGCCCCCAATTACTCCCAGCATCAGAGTCTTTTCCAGTGAGTCAACTCACTTTCAGCTTTAGCATCATTCCTTCCAAAGAAATCCCAGGGCTGATCTCCTTCAGAATGGACTGGTTGGATCTCCTTGCAGTCCAAGGGACTCTCAAGAGTCTTCTCCAACACCACAGTTCAAAAGCATCAATTCTTCGGCGCTCAGCCTTCTTCACAGTCCAACTCTCGCATCCATACACGACCACAGGAAAAACCATAGCCTTGACTAGACGAACCTTTGTTGGCCAAGTAATGTCTCTGCTTTTGAATATGCTATCTAGGTTGGTCATAACTTTCCTTCCAAGGAGTAAGTGTCTTTTAATTTCATGGCTGCAATCACCATCTGCAGTGATTTTGGAGCCCAGAAAAATAAAGTCTGACATGGTTTCCACTGTTTCCCCATCTATTTCCCATGAAGTGATGGGACCAGATGCCATGATCTTCGTTTTCTGAATGTTGAGCTTTAAGCCAAATTTTTCACTCTCTACTTTCACTTTCATCAAGAGGCTTTTTAGTTTCTCTTCACTTTCTGCCATAAGGGTGATGTCATCTGCATATCTGAGGTTATTGATATTTCTCCCGGCAATCTTGATTCCAGCTTGTGTTTCTTCCAGCCCAGCGTTTCTCATGATTTACTCTGCATATAAGTTAAATAAACAGGGTGACAATATACAGCCACCAGGGAAGCCCTAAGAAGATAAATGTTCAAAAGATGATTCTACTTAACCAAGTTCCCACAGCTAGGCAATGTCTGAATTTTAACAGATTGATATAAGTTTTTTTCCACTGAACCGGGGTCCCCTCCTCCCCTGCCCTCACCATGTGTAGTCAAGTGAAGATGCTCAGTCGTTTGTGACTCTTTGCAATCCCATGGAATGTAGCTTGCCAGGTTCCTCTGTCCATGGAATTTTCCAGGCAAGAGCACTGGAGTGAGTTGCCATTTCCTTCTCCAGGGGAACTTCCTGACCGGAGGATCGAACCTGGGTCTCCCACACGGCAGGCAGACGATTCACCCACTGAGCCACCAGGGAAGCCCCATGTGTATTAAAACTGAACGTGAAACTGAATATGGACCAGGGGCAGGGGAGTGAGTAGAAGCGGGATGGAGAGTTATTGTTTAGTGGCTGCAGAGTGTTTGTTTTGCAAATGAAAAAGGTTCTGGTGATGGGCCATGTTGATGGCTGCAAAACAATATGAGTGTACTTAACGCCACTGAACTGTACACCTAAAAGTGAGACAGGAGGGAAGGGGACAAGGCACAACCTTTAAAAGAATGACATAGCAGTTGTGGATATGACAAAAACTGTTTAGAACCAATTAGGCCCAAGATGGTAAAAAATTCAACTTTCAATAGGCCTTGAGCTTCATTATATGCTCATTATAATACATTAGCATATGCTAAGTAACACACCCACTGGCGGCTTGACAGTCCCAAGGCCGACCATAAAAGGCCAAAAAATGGGTGGTGCCCCAGTATGTGGAAACCCTCGCACCTTCCCCGAAATAGTCGTAATGATCCTGATAGTTTACCGGGAACGATGAAGAGAGGCACTGTATTCACGGTCTCTGAAGGAGAAGATTTAACTCCAGGACCAAAGACAGTCTCAGTCACCCAGAGCTTTGTGTTGATTTTATTAAAAAGTGAAAGTGACAGAAAAAGCTTCAGAAGGGGGCGGGAGAGTATCCGCCTGGCTAGTTTAAGCGGGGCCTTACGAGCTCCTCAACTAGCTGCTGAAGGCAGATCAAAAGAATGCCTCAAGGTTGTAAGTGTTCCACCAGACCCTTTCCCAAGGCATACCTGCTGAGATAACTTCAGGACAAGATTAGCCAGAGAGAATGGGTTCCAGGCATCCCTCTCTGGGCGAGATAGACTGTTGCTGTGTAATCAGGGGTAGGAGTCTTGAGAAACAGGTCCCCAGGCACAATTTGTAACAATTACAATCATTAACATAGTGCTTAAGAAAAGTATTTCCATGAGTAAGACATTTTGCTGTGTGGCCATTATTTCCTGACCTAAAGAAAGGCCTGTGGAAAATTCTGAAAGAGATGGGAATACCAGACCACCTGATCTGCCTCTTGAGAAATTTGTATGCAGGTCAGGAAGCAACAGTTAGAACTGGACATGGAACAACAGACTGGTTCCAAATAGGAAAAGGAGTACATCAAGGCTGTATATTGTCACCCTGCTTATTTAACTTATAAGCAGAGTACATCATGAGAAACGCTGGACTGGAAGAAACACAAGCTGGAATCAAGATTGCTGGGAGAAATATCAATAACCTCAGATATGCAGATGACACCACCCTTATGGCAGAAAATGAAGAGAAACTAAAAAGCCTCTTGATGAAAGTGAAAGTGGAGAGTGAAAAATTTGGCTTAAAGCTCAACATTCAGAAAACGAAGATCATGGCATCTGGTCCCATCACTTCATGGGAAATAGATGGGCAAACAGTGGAAACAGTGTCAGACTTTATTTTTCTGGGCTCCAAAATTACTGCAGATGGTGACTGCAGTCATGAAATTAAAAGACGCTTACTCCTTGGAAGGAAAGTTATGACCAACCTAGATAGCATATTCAAAAGCAGAGACACTACTTTGCCAACAAAGGTTCGTCTAGTCAAGGCTATGGTTTTTCCTGTGGTCATGTATGGACGTGAGAGTTGGACTGTGAAGAAGGCTGAGTGCCGAAGAATTGATGCTTTTGAACTGTGGTGTTGCAGAAGACTCTTGAGAGTCCCTTGGACTGCAAGGAGATCCAACCAGTCCATTCTGAAGGAGATCAGCCCTGGGATTTCTTTGGAATGAATGATGCTAAAGCTGAAACCCCAGTACTTTGGCCACCTCGTGCGAAGAGTTGACTCATTGGAAAAGACTCTGATGCTGGGAGGGATTGGGGGCAGGAGGAGAAGGGGACGACAGAGGATGAGATGGCTGGATGGCATCACTGACTCGATGGACATGAGTGTGAGTGAACTCCAGGAGTTGGTGATGGACAGGGAGGCCTGGCGTGCTGCGATTCATGGGGTCCCAAAGAGCTGGACAGACTGATCTGATCTGATCTGATCTGAAAGAAAGGCCAGTTCTGGGGTAAGATACATTGTTGCACAAGGTTTAAGAAAAGCATGAGCTCACCTCCTCCTTCAAGGGCCTTGGACTCCCTGCCTAAGCTTTAACTCTTTCAATCCTCCCATTTGTTTGCCTAAGCTTTAACTGTTTCAATCCTCCCATTTGTTTGCCTAAGCTTTAACTCTTTCAATCCTCCCACATCATAACAAATTTCATTTGTTATGAAATTACCCAGCCTGAAAAACTAACCACCCCATATTCCAGGCCCCTCTCACCTTTTGTCTATTGAATGTGTAACTTTCAGGGGCTCTCACTTTCTGAGGTAGCCCAAATTCTCAGCTTCTGAGTGCGAGAGTCTGTATCTATGGAGTGTGTTTCTCTTTCAGTAAGTCTATTGCTATTTCTTACCTATCACTTTGCCTCTAGCTGAGTTCCTTCTGCAATTAGACACAAAAAACCTGAGCTTCATTGAAATCCTGAGACCAGGTTTGCTTTTTAAATTAAAAGACAGTGGATTTGAGTCCTAGTCTATGGGTTAAATCCCATCTGAGGTGCAACTGGATTTGCGCCCCAATCTATCTGGGCTGTGTGGTTTCAAAATGGTAAATTTTATGCTGTGTATATTTTGTTGTTTTTCAGTCCCTAAGTCATATTCGACTCTTTGTGACACCATGGACTGCAGCACGCCAGTCCTCCCTGTCCCTCACTATCTTCTGGAGTTTGCCCAAGTTCAAGTCCATTAAGTTGGTGGTGCTATCCAACCATCTCAACCTCTGCTGCCCTCTTCTCCTTTTGCCTTCAATCTTTTCCAGCATCAGGGTCTTTTCCAATGAGTCGGCTCTTCAAATCAGATGGCCAAAGTACTGGAGCTTCAGCTTCAGCATCAGTCCTTCCAATGAATATTCAGGGTTGATTTCCTTTAGGCTTGACTGGTTTGATCTCCTTACAGTCCAAGGGACTCTCAAGAGTCTTCTCCAGCACCACATTTCTAAAGCATCAATTCTTTGGACTCAGCCTTCTTTATGGCCCACCTCTCACGTCTGTACATGACTAGTGAAAAGACCATAGCTTTGACTACACAGATGTTTGTTGGCAAAGTGATGCCTCTGCTTTTTAATACACTGTTTAGGTTTGTCATAGCTTTCCTTCCAAGAAGCAAGCATCTTCTGATTTCATGGCTGCAGTTGCCATCCATAGTGATTTTGGAGCCCAAGAAGAGAAAATCTGTCACTGCTTCCACTTTCTCCCCTTCTATTTGCCATGAAGTGATGGGACTGACTGCAAAGAATATAATCAATCTGATTTCGGTGTTGACCATCTGGTGATGTCCATGTATAGAGTCTTCTCTTGTGTTGTTGGAAGAGGGGGTGTTGGAGAAGACTCTTGAGAGTCCCTTGGACTGCAAGGAGATCCAACCAGTCTATTCTGAAGGAGATCAGCCCTGGGATTTCTTTGGAATGAATGATGCTAAAGCTGAAACTCCAGTATTTTGGCCACCTCATGGGAAGAGTTGACTCATTGGAAAAGACTCTGATGCTGGGAGGGATTGGGGGCAGGAGGAGAAGGGGACGACAGAGGATGAGATGGCTGGATGGCATCACTGATTCAATGGACGTGAGTCTGAGTGAACTCCGGGAGTTGGTGAGGGACAGAGAGGCCTGGCGTGCTGCGATTCATGGGGTCGCAAAGAGTCGGACACGACTGAGCGACTGATCTGATCTGATCTGATGGGACTGGATGTCATGATCTTAGTGGTTTTTTTTTTTTAATATTGAGTATTAAGCCAGCTTTTTCACTCTCTTCTTTCACCCTCATCAAGAGGATCTTTAGGTCTTCTTTGCTTTCTGCTATTAGAGTGGTATCATCTGCCTATCTGAGGTTGCTGATATTTCTCCTGGCAATCTTGATTCCAGCTTCTAACTCACCCAGCCCGGCATTTCACATGATGTATTCTGCATATAAGTTAAATAAACAGGGGGACAATATACAACCTTGACAGACTCCTTTCCCAGTTTTGAACTGGTCTGTGGTTCTGTGTAAGGTTCTGACCGTTGCTTCTTGACCTGCATACAGGTTTCTCAAAAAATAAGAGGGTCTGGTATTCCCATCTCTTGAAGAATTTCCCACAGTTTGTTGTGCGCATATTTTACACAGTATAAATTAAAATCTATACATTTTAATAGGACTTCCCTGGTGGCTCAGGCGGTAAAGCACCTGTCTACAATGCGGGAGACCCGGGTTCGATCCCTGGGTCGGGAAGATCCTCTGGAGAAGGAAATGGCAATCCACTCCAGTACTATTGCCTGGAAAATCCCATGGACAGAGGAGCCTGGTAGGCTACAGTCCATGGGGTTGCAAAGAGTCGGACACGACTAAGCGTCTTCACTTTCACTTTCATACATTTTAATACATTTGCCTTAAATTTGGAACAAATTCTCCTTTAAGGCTGCCACCTTGAACCTGGGCTGGAAGCTGAAGGGCCCCCATCTGCTTGGAGCCCGGGAGCCTCTGGCCGCTGGCCTCCCGGCTGCATACCTGGACTCCTGGCCTAGTCCCCACCATCCATTCACCTCTGAGTGGATGCTGGAGCAGCCTCTGGTTCTATCCCCGCAGCCGGCTTCCACTCTGTCCAAGCTCAGCGGAGCACGTTTGATGCTGCCTGCGTCTGTGCCTTCTAGGTCCTGCCTCCCAGGAACCTGGGCACATGTTCTTCTCTCTGACACCCCTCCTCACGCTGCAAGTCCCTGCTTAGATGTCATCTCTTCTCTGATGGCCGAAGATGCGCCTTGAGTGGCCAACATCTCACAGGGCGCGGAAGTCATGTCTGCACCGGAAGTACTCCTCCCCCCCCCCCCCCCCCCGCCCAGCACAAGCCCCACCCACTTCTTCAGCATCTCAGCCATGAGCGGCAGGGCTGGTCAGTGCGCAGGCGCGTTTTGCTTAACCAGCCCCAAGGACATCAGCGACTCAATGGGCGTGAGTGTGAGCAAACTTCGGGAGACAGGGAAGGACAGGGAAGGCTGGCGTGCTGCAGTCCACGGGATCTGAAAGAGTCGGGCACGACTTAGGGACTGAGCAACAACAACAAAGCCACAAGGAAGACACAGTTAAAGGAAGGGCTCAGATTCAGGTTCTGGTTTGTGGTGGAGGACCAGCCACGCAGCAATGTCAAGACTGTTCCTCTGACCAGTGCAAAGTGATCCCTGCCATCCCACCAGTGAGCTCATCTGGCGCTCTCTGCTCTCTGGATGGCAATGTGGGCGTGCCTGTGGGTCCTGCCATAGAGGAATGGGGTGCTTGAATACAAGGCCGTGTTGATGTTATTCCCTGCACGCTGGTTCATGCATTAGTCCTTATTCAACGGGAATGTCTGGGGAGCCCTCTCTGGATTCTGAGGCGCACTTAGAAATGCACATTGCAGGGAGGCAGTCCTTTCCAACCTCAAAGGTGGCACTGCCTGACCAGCACGTCACAGGTCTTCCAGCCCAGGACACCGTGCCAAGGATGGCCATGCAGTGATACTCCTTTACAAAGGCCTCCCAACCCTCCTTTCAGGGACGCAGCACTCACCCTGATTCCCAGGGACCTACCATTTTTCCAGCAGCATTTCCAGTGAGAGGGCCTGAACCCCAGACTTTAGCTGGCCACTCTGCCCTTGGTTCATTTATGACTTGCCAGCATTGTCTACTCTGTGCCAGGCACTGTGCTGAGCCCTGGAGACAAATGTCCCTGCCCTCTGAGCTTCCAGCGAGTGAGGATGACAGACATCACCCAATAAGCAAAAGTGACAAGTCACAAGAAGAGCTAAGAAGGAAAAGTACTGAACACTATGAGAAGTAAGGCAGAGGCACTGGGTGGTAGAAAGATGTCTTTGAAGTCGGGGCGAGTGCAGAGAAAGCCCCTCTATGGAAGTCACATCTAGTGGGAGCCCCGGGGAGCAGCTGGTGCCGCCTCTTTCCTTTAAAGGGCAAGACTACCCCCTGTCATTGCACCCCCACATTCAGACAGACACACAAGGGCACGAACACACCCACACACACAGACACATAGACACTGAGACACACACATGAATTCACAGAGACCCTCGTGCTGTGCGCACATGGACAAACTTAGATACAGGCACGCACACATGTGTATTCTCCCATGTGCTGCTGGCGGCGGGGGCGGGGGCGTGAGGGGTGCCATCTGAAGTACATTTTCAGAGATGGCACCCATGACAGTATTGAGGACCGGGGGCACCTACTGCACTCAGCACTGGGCTGGGCAAGGAGTTTGGCTCCCAGCTAAATGATAGCTCTGGGCTCTCGGTTGATTTAATTCTGCCTCTGGGGTCCCCTCCTGGCACTGTTTGCTGAGACTGGCTCTCCAGTCTCTCTGAACACATAACATCTGCACACTGCAGTTTCCAGGCATCAAGCTCGTCCCTGAAATATCAGCACAAACGAGTCCCTGAACACCAGGACTCAGAGCATCTTGCTAGTTCTAAAGCTCTGACACACGTTTACATATTCCCATGGTCGAGGCCAGGGAGCATGGGTAAAGGCGAGGGGCAGTGGGATGGATTGGAATTTATATTTTTCTTTTTATCTTTTTAACATGAGAGGGCCTTTTACGGAGTAATCACGGAGTTCGTGTTTTTAAACTGGCAAATTACATAGTAACATTTAAATGCCTCAGCTCGGCTCCCAGGTCCCAGGGCGCAAGGAAGGGCAGAGTGGAAGACAGCAGAGGAAGAACCCAGCATGACTTCTGGGGCTCCCCTGGTTCCAGCAGCACCTCATTCCAAAAGCAAACCTCAGATCTGGGAGCTCGGTGAGGACAGCGTATGGGAAAGCAGTGGGAAAGCCGGGGGCCATCCTTGGTTTCCTGCGTCGCTATTTCCCTCCTCTCCTCCCACGCGTTCCACAAAAAGAACTGCAGGCAGTGACCCCGTGCCAGTGGCCTTTGTAACAACTGACCCTGAGCACAGTGGGTTACAATTCAGCTGCTCCCAGTGGAGTCGGCCCTGGCAGACCCACAAAATTTGCCAGGAAAATCAATACAAAGCTGACAGATCAAAAGTGACTCATGCCAGTTCTCCTCTTCGGAAATGGTTAGATGGGTGTCTGACGGATAACACTTCAGTTCTTTTCATAGTATGTCTGGAAATAGCTCAGAGGTCTTTAAGTGTCTGGAGATGTAGGCGATGATGAGAAGAGTTTTGAGTGGGAACCTCCCCACCCTGTGAACCCCAATTCTGTTTCTACCATATTCGCCCAGTCTGCCTGCCTCACACCACATGCCTGCATATCAGGGACTCTGTGCTGGACAGACCCACCAGTGTCTTTAGGAAACCATAGTCTAGGACTCCCTGGTGGCTCAGATGGTAAAGAATCCACCTGCAATGCAGGAGACCTGGGTTCGATCCTTGGGTTGGGAAGACCTCCTGCAGAAGGGAATGGCTACCCGCTCCAGTGTTCTTGCCTGGAGAATTCCATGAACAGAGGAGACTGGCGGGCTACAGTTCATGGGGTCACAAAGAGTCGGACACGACTGAGCAACTAACACTTTCATGTGGTTGTCTAAGACTCAGGATTGGCCATCGCTGGACAGGTGGGGAACCTGATCACTCAGGCCCTTCCTGCTGTCAACTTTTGTGTTCTTTGTTACAAATCTTTATGTCCCTATCACCTGTCCTTGGTTGTCCCATTGAAAGGCACTCCTTCCTAAATAGGGCCCTTTTCTCTGTCTAGAGCCTTAATGGGTCCATGCAGACTTTTCATCTCCCCAGCTGTGACCCTTAATATCTGTGGTGCTTATTTTGAACATCAGCACCAGCTTCTGAAGAAGTCACCAGTAGGTCTAAGATACAGGAAGGGGAAGATGAGCCTGGGAGAGGCGGTTGCAGAAAAGGATGGACTGGAGGGGAATGGGCATGCGTCTGCTGGAAATGGACTGAGGTGGGGTGGGCACCTTTAGAATGCATATGAAGGGACCAGTGTGTGAGATCCGATGAAGAAAGCATTGATAAAACTTGCTGTTCAAGAGGGTGTGCAAGTAATGGAGGGACAGTGAGAGTTCTGCAAGGGGTATCCCTAGACCCTGGTGTTTCTCCATGTGGGTCTGAAAACCACTTGCATCAAAATCACCTGGGAGCTTCAGAGTGTAAATTCCTGGGGCTCACTCCTAAGACTTTGATTTTGTAGGTGGAGTGATGCCCAGGAATCTACACTATTAAAAGCATACCAGATAATTCCAAGGACTCCCTGGTGGCTCAGATGATAATGCGTCTGCCTACAATGCGGGAGACCAAGGTTCGATCCCTGGGTCGGGAAGATCCACTGGAGAAGGCAATGGCACCCCACTTCGGTACTCTTGCCTGGAAAATCCCACGGACAGAGGAACCTGGTAGGCTACAGTTCATGGCGTCACAAAGAGTCAGACATGACTGAGCGACTTCACTTTCACTTTCAAATGATTCCAATGCACAATAAAATAGCTATAAAGTCTACACTGCTGAGAGGTCAGGAGCAATGCCCTTTACCTGTATCACCCTCACGTCTAATATGGTGCTTGGTAATTAGTCAGCTGTCAAAAAATGCTTGCTATGGTGAGTGAATAGCTAACTCAGTGGAGAAGATTCACAGATGACTTGAAATATCAATCTGAGTGGCTGAGAGCACCGAGGTTCCCTTAACAGATGTGAAGGAGAAGGCAGGAGGAAGAAGAAGCTCGGGGTGGATACACGAGCTAGAAATGGTGACTTCCAAATGCCCATGGATAATATGCATGGACCCCGGAAGTGACATGGGGTCAGGCAGGTTGACACCTGCACACTGGTTAAGGCTGTGGCTTGCTGGACCGAAGTTTGGGGGACATGCATGATGAAGAGGGTCAATAAGGAGGACGAAGACCCAGTGGGGGTATGACAGGAAAAGGCAGAGCCCAGAGAACCCGTGTTGCAGGGTCCAAAAAGAGGAGGGAGGGCAGAGAGCGAAGAGGTTGTCTATGGGGAACCTGAAGAGCTATGGGTCACCAGCTTAGCGATCTGGAATGCCCCTGGTGGCCTTCAAGAGGGTGATTTGGAAGGAGTGATGGGAACAGAAGCCAATCACAGAGATAAAACAAGGAAGCAGATCAAGAGGAAAGCTGAAGCCGCCGCTGGCAGAGTTCACCCTCCGGGGATTTCTCAGGGGAAAGCAGAGAAATAGGACGACAGCTCTAATGAGCCGGCAGAGAAAGGCAAGGCCTTGGACTTCATCATCCCTGTGGCTGCCCCTCGGATGCTGGTCTTCCGCAGGGACCTTTTATTTCTTCTGTGTCTCTCCATTCACTTCCCAGGTAATCCCACCCATGGCCTCAACTTCCATTCTCTGCTGAGGAGTCCCATGCCAGGCTTCCCTCTGCCCTCTGCAAGCTCCATCTGCGTGTTGCCCAGGCACCCGGCAACACGACTCTGCTCGGGGATGGATCCAGGTATTCCCAGCCTCTCTTGGTTCACCATCACCCTCCCCTGCACCCAGAAGCCATCCCAGCCCTCCATCTCTCTTCCCCACATCCAGCAGTCGATGGAGTCCGGTAGGGTTGACCTCCTTGGCAGCTCGTTCTGCCCCTTCTTCTGCAGCTTGCTTCCTTTGTAGCTGGCTTGCACTATGGCAGTGACCTCAGGCAGGTCTCCCAACCCCTCCCAGGCCTCCAAGCTGCGCCCAGGATCCTGTCGCAACAGCATTAGCTGGTCAGGGTGTCCCAACCCTGTGACAAAAGAATGACGCCTAAGCTCTTTTGGTGGCTTTGCCAGGGACTGTTTTTGTACCACACTTCATTTCAACCACACTAGCTCACATGTATCTCACACACGCTGGCCAGGGAGGTCTCCGAGTCTTTGCTGGTGTGGGTCCCTGAGCATGGAAGTTTCTTCCCCTTCCCTTCCCTCTGTGTCTCAGTTCCTGACTTGCCCCACCACCTCTGGCCACCATTTGGTCCTCTTTCTATTTGAGGCCAGAAGTCCCGTCTTTAAGGGGACCATCCGCCCCTCCTTTCTGTGCGTCCCCACTGCCTCCTTGACGCCCAAGGCTTTCGGTACTTTCCATATCTCTCTTCCAGCAGACCATGAACCCTTTTGATGGGGAGGGGAGTGGAGGGGCTGGGGGGTGGGGTGGGAGTTGCCTCCAGAAATAGTTACTTCCCAGGAGGCCACTGTTGGACTCAGAGTCTGTTTTGTTGCCTGGAAATAAAATGAATTCAACGGAAGGCCTGAAATAACTGCATTAAACATAGCCTCTCTCAGCCTCCCTAACTGCTCTTTCACGTCCTTCCTCTCTGCCTTTTCTTGTATTCACTCTCTCCTTTTGTACCCTCTTTTCTTTTTCCTCTTTTCCCTGGCTTCTTCCTATTCCCCTTTTTCTTCTGCAAGAACTTTCACTAGCTCCTGGCACACCTACCCTCTTCTCCTCCAGTCTTATTGTGTGTGTGGATGTTCTTCTGAAAGCATCGACTTGTCACTGGCAGACAAAGTCCTTTGCTTTGGAGAATTTCACCAGGAGGGTGATGATATTGACAAATGAGGTCGCAGAAGGGAGAACATGCTGCCTGTTTTCAGATCTACACTATTAACTGAATCTGATACTCCGATAAATGTCCTTGGGTGGAAACGCTGGTTAAAAGTCCTCCTAAAAATAGGAGAAGATAATAACCATGCGAGTGCAGTATTTAAGTTCTTCCCTTAAGAGGAAGTATTTGTTTTTTTTCCTTTTGGGAGGCAAGGAATCCCCCAAAATATCCCTGAACATCCAGGTATCACCCCCCCCGCCCCCCGCTGTAGGGAGGACATGCATTGGGGGAACACAGGGTCTCTGCTGGCCGAGAGTACCTTTTCCATGCTGGATTGACAGTCCCCTTCTTCAGCTGCTGTGAGACGGGACCAGGCTGTCGGCACACCCTTCTGGAGGTTACACAGAAGGGGACACTTGCAGATGCCACTGCCCCTTGGTGAGAACTCAGTGTGGAAGGCGGGCAACCCACTTGCCATTGTCCAGATCTCATGGGCATGGCTGGGGGACCAGCCGGGCTTCACAGAGGCAGCAAACATAAATGGGCAAAGAGTTAGCCCTGGAGCCACATGAGATCAATGGGATTTTCCTCTCTAGTGATTTTTAATAGCAGAAATTTGGATTTGGTGTCAATAGCCTAAAACCCACAGGAGACTGCCTTGATTCTTTTAAACCTCTATTTCCCTGACTCAGGCACCAGCCCAAGTGTTTTCTCTGGTATTGTTGTCCCTGACATTGTTACCTGTTGTGGTTGGCTTTTGGGAAGAGAGATGGAAGCAAACGGAGCAGTCCCTCTGCTCTGTTAAAAATAAAGTAAGGCTATTGAGTTCCGCTCGGCGCTAGATGGAGGACATGGAGCACCGTGCAGAAATTCTGTGTTTACGTTGAGATGAAGAACTGGGCAGGGCTTTAAGGTTGATCTAATCCAGGCTCCTCATTTTGCAGCAGGGGGCTGTGAGGCTCAGAGAGGCCAAGTGAGGTGCCTAAGATCACAGAGTTGAAGGCAAAACTGGGAGCAAAGCCCAGTTAGCCCAGGGACCTCCCTACGGGTTCACGTGGCCTTAAGAATGGCTCATAGGCTAGGTCACACGGCCCGTTCATGCTCAGCCATTCAGTTGTGTCCAACTCTTTGAGATCCTACAGACTGTAGCCTGCCAGGCTCCTCTGTCCATAGGATTGCTGGGCAAGAATACTGGAGTGGGTTGCTATACCCCTCTCCAGGGGGATCTTCTTGACCCAGGGATCGAACCTGCGTCTCCTGCATTGCAGGTAGATTCTTTACCACTGAGCCACTGGGGAAGCCCCATAGGCCAGGTCACTACTGGGTTAAGTAGGTACTAAGGGCCAATTCCCCCAGCAATAGTCATAGCAAACCAGCCAAGACACTCTGGTTTCCCAGGACCCCAACTTGCTGCCAGGGAGGCACTGTAGCAATGGGGGGCATGGCAACCAGGTGGGGTGAGGTTGGCACTAGCAGACCTGTTGGTAGTACTGAACAAGACAGGAGGGGGAAAACCCTACCAGGGGTGTCTGTTTCACAGGGGCTCCAATAATTCATAACCATTCCCACAACAGAGCAGGCTGGTTGCTCCAGGTCCTAGTGAAAAAAGGACCCCACCTCTCCATACCCTCAAAGAAGAATGGACTCCTCTTCCTTCCCCACAAATGTTCAACAAGCCCAGACTTTCTCAAGAAATCTGGTTCCCAGTGTCAAACGCCCTTGTTGTGTTTGCCACTCCATGTGTAACTGAAGTGCCCTAAGGGAGGGTCAGCAACCATTTTCTATTTAATCCTCATACTCTTCGAGGCTGGAGCCCTGAGTGTGTCAGTGTTACCCCTCATTGCTGAGTCAAGGCACAGAGGCTAAAATGCAGCCGTCACACAGAAGGGCTCCTCGGGGTTGCATCAATGCCTGCACAGTAGCATGTTAATGAGTGTTAAAACTGACAGCACAAATACAGCATTCTTGATTTTTTAAAATTACAACTCTGTAACAAGTCATGCTGTTAAAACATACAAGAAATACCAGTTAAGCCTTCAAGGAGATAACACACAGCCTGTACAGATCACGGCTATCCCAAAGTGCATAACATATCATTTTCTTCGAAGTGAAGCAAGAATTAGCAGGTAGTTCCATTATTTGAACACTAAGACGAGTAGAAATAACAAATCCAAGCGGTAAATACCAATTACTACCTTAGGAGCTACACATCAGCTCGGCATTACAACATGCCCCTCCTTGGTAACAAAGCCAGGAAATGTAGGGGGTTGACAGAAAACACTGGACGATAACCAACATGCATCTATGCAGTAAAGACATGGTGTCACTTCCCAGCCAGCGCTCTCAAAATGCTTATCACATACATTTCGAGAAAAGCATGACCTATATCTTTGTCTCAGTGGCATTGAAAAGAACAACCTTCAAGTGTTGGCAGCGAAGCTGTTCTCAAGCCCACAGCTGGACATAGGTGCTTTGAAGCTTCGTCTGTGTCCTCCAAAGGGGGTTGATGGGTCAGTCTGGCAGCCTGGTGGCCAAAGCTGTCAGCTCATAATCATACTCTCAACTCCAGAAACAGAACAGAAAATTCCCCTGACCCCTTCCCAACTCCTTCCCTGCACCGAATAGTTTCAGGGACCAGAAGAAACTGCTCCATCAAATGTTATCTGACAAGGTTAATCAAAGCCCCACCGAGAGCTCTTGTGACCTGTGTACCTGGTACCTCGGTGCTACTTTGTGGGAAAGGAAGGAAGGGTTCTTTCCCCCTGGATCAGAGTTTCATCTCCATTCTCTGTGGGAATTAACTCCAGTGTTCAAGCCAGCTGGGTTGGTTTCTCGCCCTCTTATCTGAAACCACTGCTTGGAGCCCTCAATGCTATTAGGCTATTCTCATGCTTGGAAGTGACTGAAATTCCAGGATGGGCAAAATAATATTTTATAAGAGTATATATATATATATATATGTACAAAAGATATTAAAAAGACAGTCTCTAAAGCACTTTGGGATTCCCCCAATGAAAGGCACCAGATAAATGCAAGTCATCACCAAAATGAAAAGTCAAGTTTTCCAGCTTTCATATCAGCAAAGAGTAACCACTAGAAGTATCTTTGTTTCAGTGGTAAAAACCTTCCTGTTTAAAAAGAATACTGAGGAGAGTGACTGAGCTATTCAGCCTCCGGCCTTGTTTCCTCTTTTCACAAGTGTTCTGGTCAGTGACTGTGGATACCATGCTCAGTGACCCAATACCATCAGCCTTGGCAAACTGAACAGTCTTCACGAATTTGTACCATCACCTGCCCCAGTGCAGCTGGAGATGATTTCATAAATTCTCTGCCTTCTGGTGCTGCAAACATCAGCCAAAGCCAAGTGCTACATGTGCAAATTCTGAGAAATAACCCTGCTCTTCTGACTTGGTGGCTGGTTGCCCCTAAGGCATCTCACCTTTCCTGATAAACCTTTCCTTACTCTGAGAAATGGAGTAGATGGTAGACCAGGTAGCACTAGGAGGTGGCTGCCTCCCTGCTCCCTACGAGGCTCCAGTATGATGGAGAGATTTGAACTGGGGACCCAAAGGCGTAAGTGACTAGTGCATTCATCCAACAAATGGCCCTCTCTGTGTAGCCATGGCAACTACAAGTACATAAAGCCTCTGACAAGATCCTCACTCTATCTGAAGGGTATGTACTACCTTCAACCAACTAAGAGACAAAATGGACCTTTTTAAGGAAGATCCAAGCCCTGGAGAAAAAGCCTGCCTAACTCCACGTGTGGACCCCTGGATTCTGTAGCCTTTCCAAAGAAGAACAACAACGGAGGCCAACTGGAACACCATCTGATTACCTAGAATATAACAGAGAATGACCCAAGTTAACCCTTCAAAATGCTACATGCTGCTTAACTGAAGAAGAAGGAGGGAGGGCATTTTGGAAAAGGAAAGAGTTCTTAATCTTCAACCCAAGTTTGAAAGTTTAAGGGTCTTTAAAATAGCATCAAGCTTTTCAAGAAGTTTGCAATTATATATGACATTTTATTAACAATGCTTTTTTGTTTTACAACTCTTTCCTTTCTCCTGGCCTCCACCAACCTTCCCAACTCTTTCCTTTCTCCTGGCCTCCACCAACCTTCCCCCCAACAAAAGGCAGCTGAAATGGAAATAAGAACTATAATATTTCCATCCTGGATAAGCCACTTGTCTATATTTTGAGTACACACTTTCATGCCACTGGGTGTCCATGTCATACCAGGAACTCTGGGGTGATTAGAGCATTGTGTGTTACATACCGTATCCTAGAAGCAAAATTATCTAAGTAAACTCTGCTTGGAAATAAAAGCTTTATCTAAGCTTTCAGAGCAGGTAACAAAATTTTCTAAGCTACTGCCCTTGCTAGCAGCCCAACGTTTGCCTCAGAAAGACAATACAACAGTAAACTTGTTAGTTGAGAAAGACAACACGATCTTATTTCTAAACACCTTAAAAAAGAAACATTTCAGAAACATGCTAATAGCTAAGACAGCAAAGTTTGGTCAAATGACCTAGACCAGCAACCTCAGCAAGAAATAAATGTCCCTGCAACCACCCAGGAAAGAATGAGGCCTGATTCTGAAAGATCTTCAAGCATCATGCGATTTGGCCTATGTTTAGCTGAAGTCCCTAGCCCTAATGCATCTATTCTTGGGGAAAATTTCAGTCTTCACTACATGTTTAACAAACTAACATTCTCTAAAGAGCAACATTAAGAGGCGAACAGGGGTGTACATCATTTGAAAGGTGAGCAGGGTACCCATGCAAGTCACAATACAGATCATTGACAAAAACAACTCGCAGACTTGAATCGGTCATGTCTACTTAACTTCACATTCTCTTTGTTTGATATTAAAACTAAATGAAAGCAATGGATAAACAATTGAGATTTTGTTTTCACCTGACTGTGAGCAAAACCTCATCCTATCCTTGCAGGCCCCACAGATGTGTTTCCACAGGACATATTCGTAGGGGCTTTTTTATGGAATTCACATGACAACCTCAGAAACAGGAGCACAAACAACTCAGAGACAGTCCTGGGCCATGAGCACTAGATGAGAGAACACAATGAACAGAGAAATTAGCATTCTAGGTGGTACTCATCCGGCAGAAAGGTGAACATTTTATGCCCACGATGCGAAGACCAGTGAGTGTCATTTCACTGAAAGGTGCAAAGGCATGGTGTCAGACACACCACCCTCTAAAAATGATCCTAAATACTGTAAAAGCAACCTGGGGTGCAGATCCCATGCATTCTCTCCCCTTTGGGGCTGGGCATACTCCTCACACCATAACCCTAGGGTACCTGGACTGTGCCAGGGGCACAGGAGACAGCTCAGCAATGTGGGTTTGAGGATGTCAAGCCCTCCCAGCTAATGTAGGGAATCATTTAAACTTAGTTCGCTTGGCGAGCTCCTGCTCATGTTCGTCAGGCTCGCCATGAGGGATTTAACTTTATGGGCATAATAGTCCCTTAAATTGACAGAAGGGACCTCCTTCATTCCATCTCCGAAGTCACAGCTGCGCATGGCGCTCTCAAGTTGCTTCTGGCGCCGATAAAAGTGGGAGAATTTATTGAAGATCAAGGTGATGGGCAGTACCACCACCAGGATACCTGCCAGGATGCAGGCAGAGGCGGTCAGCTTCCCTGCCGTGGTCCCCGGGACCACATCCCCATACCCTACGGTGGTCATACTGACGGTGGCCCACCACCAGCAGGCAGGGATGGTGGCCAGGCCCTCGTTCTCCTCCTTTTCAATGGTATAGGCCACTACAGAGAAGATGGAAATCCCCACAGAAAGGTAGAGCAGAAGCAGCCCTACTTCCTTGTAGCTGTATTTCAGGGTGGCCCCCAGGGAGCGGAGGCCAGTGGAGTGTCTGGCCAGCTTTAAGATGCGGAAAATCCGCATCAGCCTTAGGACCTGGGCCACCCTGCCCAAGTTGGCCAAGGTAGGCGTGCTCTCCACGACCAGGTTCACCACCAGCGTGATGTAAAAGGGGACGATGGACATGAGGTCAATCAGGTTTAGGGCGTTCTTGAAGAACTTGAGGAAGTCGGGGGCCACGGCAAACCTGGCCACCAGCTCAAAGGTGAACCAGGCGATGCCGAAGTGCTCCACGATTTCGAACCTGGGGTCCTCGCCCGGGTTGCCCTGGCGGTCAGGGATCTGGAAGTCTGGCAGGCTATTGAGACACATGGTGATGATGGACCCCAGAACCACGAGGATGGACAGGACGCTGAAGACCCTGCTCAGGACCGAGTAGCCGGGGTTGTCCAGCGCCAGCCACAGCTGTCTGCGGAAGTTGCCCAGGGGCTGCCCATCGAACTTCGAGGCGTCGTTGTAGAAGGCCAGGATCTCGTCGAAGGAGGACGTGGTGCTCTCCTGGTCGCTCTGCTCGTCCCACTTCTCCTGCTCGGGCTCCACTTTGCGGCCGTGGTAGCTGTAGCTACAGCAGGAGTCAATGAAGAACTCGTTGATGCCCCAGTATTCAATCTCCTGGCTGAAGGAGAAGACGCACAGCTCTGCCATGACGTGAAGCTTGCCGGTGTGGTAGAAGTGCAGCACGTAGGGGAAGAGCTCGGGGTTGCGGTCAAAGTAGAACTCGCGCTGGGCATCGTCGTAGTCGTCGCAGAGCTCCAGAATGGCCTCGCGCGAGTGGCAGAGCAGCAGGCGGCCCAGGCGCGTTTCGGGGAAGCGCAGCAGCGTGTGCGAGCGCAACCGCTTCTTGAAGCCGCCCACGTTGATGCGGATCTCTCCATCCTCGACGTTGGCCTCCGACACGTCCCACAGGCTCTGGCCAGTCATGCTGGAGACGCCCGGCCGCCCGCGCCGCGCGGGGGCGCTACACCTGTAAGCCAAAGCAAGCGCGTCGGGTGAGCGCCCGGCGCTCAGGGCTCGGGCACCCCTTCCTTTGTCCCCATCCGTCTCTAGCGCGCCCAGTTCTCTCCAGCGTGTCTCTGAGTACTGAAGGACACTGGGATGGGAGGACCGTTCTCTGGGCTTTGCCTCCCCGCCTCCCAAAGAAAGGCTTGGAGTTGGGGAGGGTGGGTTATGTTTCTACTAGCATGGCCGCGCCCGCACACCCATCCTGGGGGTTCTGTCGGTCGCTTTCCGCTGCCCGGGGTCGCACCCCAGCAGCTCCGCGAGCTGCTAGCTGACCTTGCCCGTGGGCGGGCCGAGGAGACGCCCCCGCCCTCTCGCCGCAGACAGGCGGGACCAGAGCTGGGATGCGCACCGGCAGGGCTGGGCCGAGATGGGGGGGCGCGTAGCTTCGGGAGGGGGGTGGCGGGGGAATCCACCTCTCGAATCCTTAACCCCAGAACAGGGTAAGGGGGCCGGCCCGGCGTCGCCGGAGTCCAGCCCCCCGAGACTGAAGACCCGTCCTCCGCCCCGGGCTTCCCCCGCCCGCCTGGCGCCGTGCCCCGGAGCCGCGTGCGCCGCGCCTTACCCGGCGGAGCTACCCAGGCTCTCCCTGCGCGTTCTGGAAGCGCTTACCTGCGAGCTCTGGGGCCCGCGGCCGAGGCCGGCGGGAAACTTCCCCGACCTGCAGGCGAGCATCTCTGCGGCCGCCGCTGCCGGCTGGCTGTGCGTGTGCGCGAGGGTGCTCTGAGTGTGTGTGCGCCTGTGTGTGCGCCCGGCGGGCGGGCGGGGTCCGCCGAGCGCCTCCTGTCTCCGGCCGGAGAGGCCGCCGCCGTCCGCAGTTGCGGGAGGCTCACAGGTGGCTGCGTGGCCCCGACGATCGCAGAGCCACCTCCCCCCACCCCCCCGCCCTTTAGATCCGCGCGCCCCTCGGCACCGAGGAGAGACAACGACGCGCGCCGCAGCCCGCGGGATCCGGAGCGGGAGCCGAGCCCGTGCGCCTCTGCGCGGGCCCTGCTCTGGGGCGCGGCGCGGTGGTGCTGAACGGACAGCTCCGCGCCTCCCAGCTCCACGCGAGGCCGCCGCCCGGACTCCGGGAGAGGCTACCGCCTCGGCGTCGCGGAGACCCCTTCGCGCCCGCGGCTCGAGGCCGAGCCAACACCTTTCCCGATCACTCACCTACCTCCCCTGATGACAGGCTGTTATGACCACCCTCTTGCTTCCAGGGCGCAGGCAGGGGGCTGCCTACGGTGACCTTTCCCTACTTGAGTCTCTCGGGCGGAGCCGAGCTGGGGAATGACCGGCGACTCGTGTCCGTCCGGGGGGGAAGGGCGGGACGCGAGGAACTCCAGGTTTCCCCCTTTCAAGGACCTGCTGAAAAGTTTCCTGAGGCTGCGGGGGAAGCGGGGTGGTGAGGAAAGGAATGGGGGAAGAAGGGGGAGAAGCGGGGGGCATGGAAACCCAGGGTCGAGCTAAGCCTAGCTTGCTGGGGCCGGGAGCGCAGGCCCTACCGGCGTGGGAGGGAGTCACGGAGTTCTGTTTGGGAGCTCTGTGTGGGCACTGTGTGTGTGCAGGCCGGGGTGGTGTGCCAGCTTCGGAGGATGGCTGGGAACTGTGTGTGTGTCTGTGTGTATAGACTGAGGAAAGTAGGGCTTTTCACGGTCTGCACAGCGTTAATTAAAAATAGGACCTCTGGGGTAGTGGGGGAAATGTGTACAGTGTGTTGGAACAGGGGAACCTGGGGCTTGTCATTGTGATGTGTGCACACAATGGCAGACTGTGAGCTGTGTGTACAGTGGGCTGTATACAGTGTAGTATTCCGTGGGTCTGTGACCAGGTCCGTGTGCCTAATGAAATGAGAAACGTGTGTATGCGGACACTATGGGGACTTGGAGGTGTGGATCCAGCATAGATGTGCGCAGTACCCATGTCTGCATTCCCCAGGAGACCTGTGGCCCCGATTTGAGCTCTTGGTCTCCTACGATTGTTTCTCAAAGCACTGCCGCTGAGTTAGAGCTGAGAAATGGACCCACAGTCCCTGGGGAGCCCCCTCCCCTTGGTTTCAGCCCCTTGCGCAGTCCCCATTCGACAAGATGGGAAGCACAGCGTGAGCTTAGCAGGGAGCTGGTGGGCTCCAGGTCCCAGGAAAGCCCTCTGGCTCTGGACTCCCAGAGCAGCCACCCTGGCCACTGCAGGCAGCATGTATTTTACTTAGAACACCCAGGTAATGCCACCTCAGCTAGACAGGTGCTCTGTAGAGCTTGAGTGCTCTGGGACTCCTTGGAGGGCCTGGGGTGGACCCTCGAGCTGGTTTCATATGGACTTTCCTGGAACCAAGCCTGGCTTTATATAGATGCGCCCTGTCCCTGTGCTGGCCACCGGCTTCTGGGTATGGGGGAGGGTGTGTGTGTGTGCAAGTGTGTTACCTACAACTAGGGCTCCACACTCATGTTCCTACAGGCTTCTGCAGGCACAGGGATCCCGAGGAGGCAGGCGGGAGGGAGAATAGTGTGGAAAAGGCTATAGTATGAGCTTCCGTTCTCTTTTGTCTGAAGTTTTTAGAGAGGGAGGTGTGTGTGTGTGTGTGAGAGAGAGAGACAGACTAGACAGAGATGGAGAAAGAGACACACACAAATAGAGGGCGAGGGAGAATCTGGTATCTGCTATCTTTGTCTCCATCTCTGTTTCCTTTGGGTCGGTGGTCTTCGGTCTTTTGGGTCTTCCGGGTCTTCCGTCTTGGTCTGCTGGATCTATCACTGGAAGTCTGCAGCTCTCCCCGCACCTGGCCGGGCTGCCGTCTGGGGGGCCCCTGGGTCTCTTTTATCCCCAAAGGAGTGCTGCTGAGAGTGCACAAGCCCTTGCTGAGGGTGTGTTTGTGTAAATGCACGCATGATCAGTGTGTTGGCGCTGTGTTTCCACCCCCTCCCTCCTCTGAGTTGGTGGCAGCTGTGAGACCCTCCCCCCTTTCTGAAGGCACCCTTAGCAGCAATGTCTGTGACTCTCTCTGCCTTCTTCCCATCCCCTCACTGTGCCCTGCCTGGTTCCTGGCCGCCCGGAAGCTCACAGCCTTGCTTCTGCTTCACCACCACGTGTCTGCGTGGCTTCTGCAGCACGGGCCCCGCTCCTGGCCACTCCCATGGCGTTGGCCTCGCCTCTGACTCTTCTCCTAGTTGAGCTTAAAGCATAAATCACCTTTTCTATCTGAAGGGTCCCTCTGCCCCAGAAGCTCTTGGGTTTGATGACTATGTGGCTCTCCTCCCTCCCCTGCTCTATTTATTTGCCTGCCTCCTTGTGTTCTGTCTGCTTTTGTTCTTTGCTCATTCCTTCTTCCTTTGTGATCGTGGGAGATTTCACCCAGGGAGAGAGAGCACCCTCCCCCCGACCCCTGCCACCTCCCACCTTCTGGTTCTCTTTGTTTCTCCCACACCCATGGCCACCCACCTGCCTGCAGACACCAGGGCTCTGCCAGGCCCCCAGAGTGCCCACCAGCTCCACGATGGGGTCCACAAGCCTCTTTTCTGCCTCTGCTCTGACCAGCCTCCCTCTGCCCCCATCTTAGCATCTTCCTTCCCTCTCTGCCTCTCCCTGGTCTCCTTCAGCAGCTGACTGAAACAGGCCCCAGCCCCTCAGGGGCCCCATGTCCGTTCCTGTCCTTTGTCAGCCTTTCCTGGGATCAAGGACAAGGCCCCACGCCCGCCCTCCCTTGAATGGGAATATGAACTTGGTGCCCCAAGGAGAAGCTGGGGTCTGGGGCACATCAGTTATTTCTTGCTAAGGCTGCGGCAGAGGCTCTGGGTCTGACAGCCGCCTTTGCAAAGGGTTAAGTGTGTACGACAGGCAGAGCCACTGGTTTATTTCCCAATCACTGAGCTGAAGAGAAATGGAGTCATCTCCCTCCTTCTGTGCCTGGGAAGCTGGCTGTGTTTATGGTTTATTTAGAGGCCTGAGCCCTGATCTTAAAATATGGCTGCTTACTCCAGGCACCCACAAGGCCTGGCCCTGGGTTGGCCTACTTGGGGAATCCTGGAGAGGTGGCAGGATGGGGGAAGGTGCCCCGGGAAAGGGACAGAGGGGGCCCCAGGCAGCAGCCCAGATCCCCTGCACCTGGGCGATTGTTATCTCTGCCTCCTCTGCCAACACTGATCTGTCGGTGGAGCCCACACATCTCAGAGTCGGCTTCTTTCTCTGACAGGCGAGGGGGCTGCCCTGGCAGCTTGGCTGAGGGGGCTGGGCTGTCTGACCTACATTCCCCAACGTGGAGGAGCCGAGCGCATCCCCACCTCGCCGGAGTGGACTGATCACAGGCCTCCATCCTGCTTCCCACCAGCCACCCTTCCCATCCCAGCCAGAGTGTCTCTTAGAAACTCAAATCAGGTCCTGCCAGTCCCTCCTGAAAACCTCCCAAGGGCTTCCCACAGAACTGAGCGTAAGAGACATGCCCTCCCCGAGTTCCAAGATCCCCCAGGATGCGCCCCCTACCCGGCAGACTTCAGCCCTTGGCTTCTTCTACATCAAGGACACCCCAGCCCCAGGCCCCTTGGCTGCCTCCACAGGGCCTTTGCACCTGCTGTTCCCGCTGCTTGCCCCAGCACCTTCACAGGGCAGGCGCCTTCTTGTCACTCGGGTCTCAATTTCAACGTCACCACCAGAGAAGCCTGGCTGCCCCATCTAAGCGGATGCCTCAGTCAGTTCCTACCATTTTCCCTGCAGTGCTCATATTAAGCAGTTATTCAATATGTGATTGCGTGATGGATATGAATGAGGCTCCATCTTCTGTTTCACGTTAGCCTGTGCCTCCTCTTCTTCCTCCAGTGGGATCAGGACAGCAGCTAGAGGGGAAAGAATTACTGTGCCTGGGGCTGTGGCCCGGATCTCCCAGGCTCCAGGGTGCTCTCCCAGGCAATTGATTAGTCTAATGGATCTCATTCCTGGCTGCACATTGGAATCACTTGAGATTTTAAAATAGCTGATGCCCTGGATGCCTTGGGCCTCCACCCACGCCAATTAAATCATGATCCCTGGTGCTGGACCCATGGAGTCAGGGTTTTCTCTAAGCGCCCCCTGGCCCCAAATGATCACAGTGTGGAGCCTGGAACTGAGACTCAGCTTGCGCAGCCTGTCTTTAGGGCTTTGGCACAGAGCTGTGTGCCTGAGTGCAGCCCCGTGATCCACACCGAGGGCAGGGGCTATGTCTGAGCTCAGTAAGCACCCACTCCTATCCTGACTTTAGGGTACATGCCTGTCTGAAGTCAGGAGCACTGTAAAGGCTGGGGGGCTTTTTCACCGCCTGCCCTCAATTCCTGTCTCCTGCAGGTCTCCCGGCGACGGCACCTCTCAGAATCTGGCTCCTTCCCTTCCTTGGATTTAGGGTGGAAAAGGGCACAGAGAAGCTGCTGGGAGCAGAGGCTGAACAGAAGAGGGAAGCAGGCGGGGAGACTTGCTCTGGGAAAGTGGGACTGAGGCTTGGGAAGGAGGGTGTGGTGGGGGGGCTGGTGGGGGAGACTGAGAGAAAGTTGGGAAATGATGGATTTTAGGAAGTTTTGCTGCATTATGAATGCAATGCCTCATTAAGTGTTTTCTCAAGAGGCAACAGCAAATTTTCATATAGCTGTTGCATCGTTTTTGGATGCCAGACTGAATTTATGCCCTGCAAGTCCTTGCCTAGGCTATTTGGCTTTCTTCCCAGAGACCACCCTCCTCTCCTCTTACAGCTCCCATCCCCTAGGTCCCCCAGGAGGATGACAAGGGAATGAACATTGATTTGAAGGGCTCCTCTCTGAGTCCCTTATTGCAAAGGGGAGCAGATGTCCCCGAGCTGGTGTGTCCAGACCCTGCTCCTGAAGGGTTGGGACATCAAGGTCATAGCTCTTGGGCCTGCTGCTCCAAGTCCCATCTCCATGGGAGGCTCTCCCTATGAGCCCCCCTCTGGGTACTGCTCCTTTGGGGGGCCCTTCACTGTGTTCCCCAGAACATCCTGGAGCAAGGCTGGAGAAAAGAAGATGAACTCGATTCAATTTGGAATTAAGGTCGCCACCAGGGAAATTCACAAAAGAACAGCACGTCTCCTAGTCTCACTCTTGCCTGGGGTCTGGCCGTCTTTCGTCTCTACACTAGGCCCTCCTCAAAGCCCATCGTGTGGAGCCAGAGCCCTAGGGCCTAGGGAACTCCCTCTCTGTCTGCCTCAGGCATGTTGCTTCTGCTGTCCCTCCTCTCCTGACCCTTCTCTGGGTGACTGACCGCCTGGACTAAAGCCCCCAGCCCCTCCTACTAGCCCTCCTCTCCGGGCCCAAGGTAGGGAATACCATATCAGGAGCATTTACCTCAAGGCCCTCAGGCAGTGAAGCATCTCAGCAACCATCCACCAGGGCGGGTGGCCAAAGAAGATGAAGATAGTGGTGAAAATGAAGCTGAGAGGGATGAGGGTAAGGGTAGCGACAGAGGGAGGCCTGGTGCAGAACAAGTGCTCAAAACATTAACCGTGACTAGTACCAGCTGCTGAGTGCTCGTGATGTGATCGGCCTCATGCTAAGCTCTCCGCTTGCCTCCTGCTCTCCTCCCCTTGGGTACCATTATTAACCTTATTTTACTGATGCCCATAAAGTGAGGTGTTTAGACTCAAACATGTCTCTCTGGTTCCAAAGTCTGGCCTCTTAATGATCTCAAGTGCAGGGTAATTGCTGTAACCAGACCTCCCAATCCCAGTTGTCTTTTTTTTGTATGCCTGCTCATGCTCAGTCATGTCTGACTCTTTGCAACCCTATGGACTGTAGCTCTCTAGGCTCCTTTGTCCATGGGATTCCCCAGGCAAGAATACTGGAGTGGGTTGCCATTTCCTTCTCCAGGGGGTCTCCCCAACCCAGGGATCGAACCTGCATCTCCAGCATCTCCTGCGTTGGCAGGTGGGTTCTTCACCACTGGGCCATCTGGGCCAATCCCACTATCTTCAGTTAGTAAAGGTGTCATTTCTCATTCATATTATTGTTCAATGGGGTGTTTGGGAGCAGCTTTCCACCTGGTGATGTCTAGAACCCAGGTTCCTTCTATCTTGAGCTCTGTCAGTTTCTAGGGCCTTGGAATCCTTCCCCGGATCGTCTACATCCAGATGGGAGATGAAGAAAGAGCTTGGATGATGGCATGAGACGTTTCCGAGGCCAGGTCTGGAAGGGCAGACTTCACTCCTGCCACTTTCCTTTGGCCAGAACTCAGCCTCTGGCCCCATATAACCTGGAGAGGTGGAGGAAATTTCCGGAAGAAGAGAATTTGGGGGCATCAGCACTCCCGTTCCTGTAGGGGTAACAGATGCTGGTGGCCACCCTGCGTTCATTTCTCCCAAGGTGGGAGGAGGGAACACAGGAGTGTCCCCACCCACTCCTCACCACGGGGTGTGACTGAAGACTTCCCTAGCTGGAAGGACTTCAGGCCACGGGCCCAGCGGAGCCCTGAGCTGGAACTGAGATGGTCAGATGAGACTTTGTTGCCCTTTTCTCAGAATGGTGTTTTCAGCCCTGAACCACATCACAGGTCTGAGGAAGGGTCAAGCCCAGTTCTTGAATGCAAGCAGTGGAGAATCAGGCAAAAGAACCATGGAATACAAGATATTAAATAGGTCAAGACTCTGGGCCAGAAACCCAGCCTGGAAGCTGCAGAGGCTGGAAGCCTTCTCCCTTCCTCTTCCTTTGATCTCCACTTCTTCCCTAGGCTGAGAACTTGGGGGGAGTCTCTCAGGGAAAGATTCTCTTTCTTCCCTGGCCAGTTTGTCCTTTACCATAGCCAACTGTCTACACTAGGACACATTCCCACCCTCCCCGCACCTCTCCCAAAGCTTCCCACAGCTTAGAGGCGCTCACAGCAGCCCACAGCCCTTCACTCTTCTGGGAAAGTGACACCCACCCAACTACCCATCCATCGCCATTGATGGATCCATCCATCCACCCACTTTCCCATCCCTCTGTGGGCTCCTGTTTCCATGGTTACTCCAGGGCCTGATTCTGCTCTGGGTTTGCTAAGAGATTCTTCACTCTAGGCTGTTCCTATGACATCTTTACTGCTGGACTCAACCCTGGATAGCCAATGGGGTCCCATCCTTCTTGCAGTTCTCCCTATCTGTTCAGATCACACATTGCTTACACATCAGCCCGTCAAGGTGATCAGCTTCCTGGATTTAAAATAAAAATTAAAAGCTCTCCAGTATTTTAACAGAGAGGTGCCCTGGAAATACAGTGTCGGGGAGGCTGCCAGAGGCAACCAAGTCGGAGTTGCCAGGGGTAGGTAGCACCCCTCCCCTTATGATAATAATGGAAGTAACATTTGTTGGTCACTTCCTTAAGCCAGGCACCCTTCTAAGGGTTTCAGATCTGTGAACTGGGTTAATCCTCACAATGAGCCTATGAGGTATGTATTATAATTTTCTGAAGATAAACAGGCACTGAAATGGAGTGTAACATGTCCAAGGTTACAAAGCTAACCAGTAAGATTGCTGGGATTCAAAGCAAGACAGGCTGACTCTAGAGGTGAGACTCACACCTATCTCAGCCATTATAGCCATTCCTCCTCAGCCAGGGAATCTAGAAATATTCCTGAATAATTTTTATTCTTTTTTTTAGATAGAAAGTAGGATTCTGAACCCTTCCCTGGTCCTCAGCTCAGCCCTGGGCAGAGGGAAAATGCTCATAAGTGACCCACTTGGCATGAGCTTTTGGTTGCTCCAAGCCCTGGGTGGGTGGGCAGTCATTTTGTGGAGGAGCTCCCCAACCCTGCCCACAATGAGCTGGGCTGTCCGTGGGCTCTAGAGGTTTCCTCAGGTCAGAGCCGAACAGCAGCTTGTCCTCAGAGGCCTTCAGGAGGGTGGGAAGAAGCAATCCCATCAGAGACACCCAGCTGAGGGAAGACACAAGATGTTCCCCGCAAGTGACAGAAAACCATTTCACACTCTTCCCTGCAGCCAAAAAATTAAGCTAATTTTTTCATTTCTTTGCTTACGTGCGACTCAACTAAACATAGGCATCTAGGAATGAAAACAATGACTAGATTTTCTTAATTTAGGGCAGCTTTAATTAAATCTAGCTAAATGACGAGGCTCTGGATATTTTTATCATGGTAGGAAGCTGTGTGACTTGGGACCAGGAGAGGTGGGGAATTCAATGCTAGAAGAGCCACCTCCTCTGGCCCCCACCCCCCTCCACTGTGAGTGGCCTCCCAGCCCGGCCCCAGGGAAAGGCTGCAGTCCTCTTCGGATTCTTATTTCCTTTGCTCTCATTCTTATTAAAGGAAATTCATTTCCTTACATTGCACTTATTCTAACTAACTGGAGCTGGGAAATCCAAATGACTTAGCAAAACAAGCTTAAATTACAGGAATTTTTTTTTTTTTTTTTTTTTTGAGAAAAATCTGGACTTACCAGAAGTTCACAGCATAAATATTAAGACACCGAAATCAAAAATTTCAAAGGTTGAGTTTTCTAGTACCTACTGCTCACCCTGGGCTTCCCTGATGGCTGAGTGATAAAGAATCCGCCTGCAATGCAAGAGACACGAGTTCAATCCTTGGGTCAGGAAGATCCCCAGAAGAAAGGAATGGCAACCCACTCAGTTTTCTTGCCTGGGAAATCCCACGGACAGAGGAAATCCCATGTACAGAGGAGCCTGGCTGGCTATGATAATGGGGTTGCAAAGAGTCAGACACGACTTAATGACTTAAACACCCCCCGCCCCAAAGAAAGAAACTGCTCATTGTATCCAATTCTCCTCCCACTCAGGGCATACGGAAGGGTGACTTTCCTTCTCCACCTTCTCCAAGTTTGGAGGAACTAGATGACTCCTCTTGGCCAACGCAGTGTGTCTGGAGGTGACGTGTCATGTGTGGGGCAGAGCACTTAACTGCTCTGCCAAGGTGAGAGGCTGCAGCGTTCTCTCCCCCTGCCATGTAAGTACATAAATGATGGTGCTGCAAGATCAAAGCAGCATGGATCCCTGAGCTGCCCCGTGGAGCAGAGCTGCCCTGCAGTCTCCTGGATCCAAAGCAGACTTTGTATTGATATGTTTGAGAGATGCATTTTGGTTGGGTAATATCACAGAGCTTTGAGGAGAGTTGGTTGTTTCTTACAAGCATAGTCTCTCCTAACTTGATTAATATAATGAATAATGCTTTTCTAATAATCACTGTACAACAACACCATGTTATTTTAATTATCTCCTGTTAGATTATTTTGGAGTTTCAAAAATCATCCATCTTGTTAAGTCTGGAATGGGATGAAATTTACTTTTGCTGGTCTAAATAAGATTTTCGGAGAACATATTTAACTTATTTAAGCAAAACTTTTGTGTCAGCAGGAAGGCTTTAAAATTTATCAAAATTCCAGGGTAAGGTTAAAAGCAGCCCTTCAAAGTAAAAGTCAGAATGGGTGTGTGTCTGTGTGTGTATATATTAGTCACTCAGTCGTGTCCAAGTCTATGTGACCCCATGGACTATAGCCTGCCAGGCTTCTCTGTCCATGAAATTCTACAGGCAAGAATACTTGAGTGGGCTGCCATTTCCTTCTCTGGGGGATCTTTCTAACCCAGGGATCGAACCCAGGTCTCCTACATTGCAGGCAGATTCTTTACTGTTTGAGCCACTAGGGAAACATAAGGAGCTTTTTTTCATATTCAACACTTTGCAACCCCATGGAGTAGCCCACCAGGCTCCTCTTGTCCATGGGATTTCCCAGGCAAGAATATTGAAATGGGTTTCCATTCCCTTCTCTAGGGGATCTTCCTGACCCAGGGATTGAACCTGGGTCTCCTGCATTGCAGGCAGACTCTTTACCATCTGAGCCACCAGGGAAGCCCAGGTCCTCTCAAAAGGGGACAGTGATTGAATGGTTAAGAAAGAGGAGGTGAGATGTTTCAAGAAGGGGTTTTTATGTGTGGTATGCTATTAGTTAAAGTGATGCCAACCAGTATAGTAAATAAATGTATTATGGCTCAAACATGTTAGAAGTTTACTTCTTATTTACATAAAGTCCAAAATATTTTCTATAAATTGGTGGGCAGCTCTCCTTCAAGTGGTGATTCAGGGAATTGGGCTCCTTCTCCCATCTTCAACACATCTTTCCAATGTTGCAGAATTTTCCAGTTTTCAACCTGGAGAAGGGGAAAGAGGGTAGAGATGGATGTGGGGTGTTTTAATAGCCTAGGCCTAGATGTGGTACCCTCTGTATTCACTGGCATTTCATTGGTCAGAACCCAGTCACATGACCACTCCTAGTTGCAAGGGAGGCTGGGAAATATCACCTAGCCATGTGGCCAGGAGGAAGAAGAATCAGGTTTGGTGAAGAACTGGTCAGTTTATGTCACAAAAGTTCCCCATTCTTTCCAAATTTGGGTTGGAGTTTTGTTTTAGAATGTAACCAGGATGTACATTTAGAATGTAACTCAAGTAGACAGGACCATTAAGTGGACCCAACTTTATGAAGGTTAGATTTGAGGGGCATGAGTAGGATTTTGCCTTAGGCACAGTTTTATGCCTCTTAGATGAAAATAATAGTTATTTTCTGAGCCACAGATACACCTTTTGGGATTGCAAAGTGTTGGAACCATAATATAAACAAATGTAGGTGAGCTGGGTATAAGCACTACAGCACAGGAAAGCCTGAGAGAAGACAGAGTCTTCTCTGATATTACAATTGGAATTTTAGAGAACAGGTGGTTCTCCAGTCCATATTGAGGAATAAATGAATACAGAGAACTGCAACTTTGTTAAATGGAGGATGCCTACATGAACTTGCAAATTAGACATCAGCATTTAATCTAATCCTCATAGATGCCCAGCTCTGTTTTAAGAAATAAGAGAATTTATGCAAGGAATGAGGAAGTCAATGATAAGCATACTCGAGCTAGTTTAAAGTCATTGCCCTGCTCTAGCTGGGACCAGCTCCCCTGGAGCATGGCTGCTACTATGAGGCTTCAATCAAGTCGACTTTGAACTGTTTATACAAACTAATTGCTGCTAGAAACATAAGACATTCACGGGAAGCTCCATGCAAGGATTCAGAGAACAAGGACTTTGAGTTGCACTAGTGGTTCTTGGAAGGTTTCAGGCACGGGCAAACACCCACCAGTCTCTGCTCCTTGGTGGTCTCCACAGAGTTACAAGTTCAAAATTTCTTTCTTGACACAAAAGAAGCATACAAGTCACTTACTCCAATGTTCAGGGCAGCCTGAGGGTGATGCTGCCTCACTCAAGCTGAGTTTGAGAAATGCCTCTCATGTACCAACATTACCTCCTTGGGAGCAAATTCAAGGGCACCGTCTTCAACCTAAGTCCAGGGCTGGATCTGGGGTGTCTCTTGAATGGTACTAAGCAAGCTGTCTTCTCAAGTTGAGCCACACTACCCCCTAAACCATCCTGGCTGCCTGAGTTTAAATCTTATTATTCCATCTTGCTTCCAGGAGATGCCATATTGCCTTTTTGCTTGTTTGTTTCTCAGTGTGATTAGCCATACCAACAGAGAGAAACGAGGAAGTTTCTCTAAGTTTCAGATCAGATCTCAAACTGCTCAGGCACTCTTTGCTAAAAGTTGCTGATCTTGCTCCCCCAAGGACTGATCCTAGTGCTTCTCATTATCCAAGCCTGCTTCTGTGGCGCCTTCGGGGATGCCCTGCTCTAGCAGCTTCTCCTACCGCAGCATAGGAGGACATTTGTGCTGCTGGTAGATTCCTAATTACAAACACAATCTGTAAGTCCTGGCCCCTCCCACCTCCCGCCATCCTACCCTTAGGATCCCCTACCCTTAGGCCAGTGAGGTGGTCGACCACTAATCAAGATGCCTAGTGGCTTGGGAGCTGCGAATAATCTCTGCTGTTCAGTACTTCATCTAACCATGCTTCTGTTCTGCCTTCAGTGCTTGTACAGATTTTGAGTCAGAGATTGCCTTCTAAGATCTTCCAAACTAATTTTAACTGGCTGGTTTTTAATGCAATAACCACCAAGATATTCCATTATCTCTAGATCAGTAGTTTTTAATTTTCCCCCCTTTCTCATAGCCCAAATTAGAAATAATGTGGAAAAACTTAGGCAGTACAAGTTGGAGAAAATAAGACTGATTCAGTGGCTTTCTATCCTAAATAAAATCCCATTTTGGGGCCTCTGACTTGGGTCGGTTCTTTCGTCCTGGATGTGTGGCACTGTCTGGCCAAGGAACGGCCCTCTCAGGGTGTTTGAGAGACCCAGGCTTTCCATCCCTCACTCAGCCTGGCCTAGAAGGGATTTGGCAGAGAAGGTGTAGGAGGTTGTCCTGAGCTTAAAGACAGCTGTGAATGAGTCAGAAGGAACTTAAGGCCAGTACACGACCTCAGAGCCATCTTGACTGTATTTTTCAAGTCTTAAAATTGAAACACATGGTTTGCCACATGGGTTAAAATAGGACAAAACATCTGGAATTTGAAAATTCACATTGCAGGGTGTTGTAGCTGAGACCCGAATGGGATTTGGAGGTTGGCTGGTGGTTGAATTGATGGTCCATCTGTCAAACTTCCAGCATCTGTTGATGTGAAGTGATGTGCACAGGACCTTTGGGGGCAATTGGGGGAAGAGTTGTCTTGGGAAGGAGGAGAGGGGAAGACGGAAGGATGGAGGGAATGGCAGAGTGCTCAGGGCTCCATGGGGCCCCATACAGACAGAGGGTTTAGAAAGGAAGCCGAAGGGGCTGTTTTCAGGAGGAAGGTGAAGGCACTCTGGGTACAAGCTGAGTTGCTCTGGGGCTCACCCACAAACACACAAGCAATGCCATTCTTCTAACTTTGCATGGAACCCCGCACTACTCATGCATCTCAGGGGATGTTGACTTCAGTTGCTCCAAAAGATGGTGTCTCCCTCCCACCCAAGATAGCATTGTCCACAGGGCACCATGTAGCCGTGGGTTCCCAGAGAGCTTTGGCCAAGTAAATGGGGGCATGGGGCTTAGTGGACAATTTAGGGATGTGAGGTCCTGAGTGCGAAAATAGGGGTAGGAATTTCAGGCCATTGATGTTTATGAGGCTTAAAGAAAGCATGCTGCATTATAGGAAAAAAAAATAGAAGACCACAGAACAACAGGGGACATTTTCTTTCAAACTCAAAACAGGGTCATCTGGTGGTATTCACCACTGAATAATAAGACAGATGATCTGAATTTGGGACTGCTCCAGAAAAATTGCCAAAGCAGTATCAGATTAAATTGATTGAAAGTTTCATTGGATTAGATCCCTGCACTCTGATTATGAGTGCTTATTTATGCGGCCTATTGTCTCAGCAGAATGAGAACTCTCGTGCAACTTCATAAAACTAGCAGAAGGATTGCCAGCCAGCTTTGGCTTTGGATTTTTTTTTTTTTTTTGCGATTTGACATTTTAAAGAGCTTGTGTCAGTGAGACCTATTTGGAATACAAATGATCGCTTAAAGTCTCTTAAAGGCTTTAAGAATATATTTTAATCATTGAATCTTCCCCTAAGCCCAGCAGAGTTATCCATGAATAAATCGTTGTGCCTTTGAGTCAACAGGAATTGGACAGACTTGCTGAATTAATGAACCCTTCCCTCTCTCTGGTCCTTCTCATGGCCGTGGCAATGTGTATGTCCACAGGCTTTGTGAAATGCATATGGGGTATAATTTTCCCCACATTGTATCTGTTTTACATCATTGAATTTCAGCTATTTGCATTTTTATGCCAGAATCAAATTTAGCTTATTATTATTGTGATGGAAAATAATTATAATCCTTTAATTATCATGGCACTCGATTTAAAAAAATTTCCAAATGTTATTTAATTCTAGTCTCACTATACCATGGGGGACTGAGCAGAGTAGGAATGATTCAGTGGACCTCCAACTCCAAACTGCCCCCTCTCCTAGTTGGTAAATTAAGGTTCTCAGTGCTCAGGTGACGTGCCCATGGTCGTACAGATGTAAGTTATGGAAGCAGAAACAGAATGCAGAGTGAGTGGCTCTGCCAGGCCCGAGTCTGTCTCATCAGCCCTGTCTTCAAAGTCTGTGAGCTCAGCGTTGCCTCACAGTCTCACTATGAGTGCGATGTGTGCAGAGGGGCTGGCAACAGCCCCTGATGTTAGAGGGGTGCTTTAGTAATCGCTCCTTTTTCCTCTCATCTCCACGCAACTGCAGGTACCATTTTGAGGTTCTAAAGCCCCTGGGCTGAGCTGCAAGAACTAAGGCTTTCCTCCCAACCAGCCTGGAGGCTAAGGAGTCAGCAACCGCAGCACCCACACATGTGTATGCACGTACTCACACACGTGTGTGTATACATCTACCTGCCAGCACGCACATATGTACACTCACGTGCGCCAGCGGAAGAGCACCTCTGAATTTCAAATCTGCAGCAGGTTAGGAACACAGATCTTCCCCATCTGCTACCGTCTAGTCTCTACAACCAGCTCCATAAATGCTCGCCCACCACACGTACATCACACAAGACACTCTCCAGATGGAAACTGTACAACCCCTCCAAGCCCTCGGCTTTCATTGCCCATCAGGCCTTCCATTTGCCCACTGACTTGTGCACAGCCTTTGACCTCCTCCGGGCCTAAAGCCTCTGCTAGAAGAGTCCTCATTGCCTGTCCAGCGGTCCTTTTGCCTCAAAGTTTGGTGAAGGATATCACAATAGCTGGGATAGTCTCTTTGGGATACTCTCACCTCTTAGCAAGCTCCACTGGAGTGGCTGGGCAGGCTGGAGCTCACAGAATGCCCCCGCTGTGGCCTCCTCCTCCATGCTGGACTCCAGGGCTGGTACCAGTGTGTGCCATCAACTGGCCCAAACTCCTTCTTCTGCAGAACGGGAGGTCCAAGCTTAATTCCAGACTTAAATTACCTGAGAGAGGTGTTCTTTTTCATTTGTGGCAGGACAACTAGATAAACCCATGCCTAGTTTACCCATCAGCAGCTCCTCAGGAAAGGATCAGGGTTCCCCCACCCTTGAGTGCAAGTCACAGAAGACTCAACGGCAGCCTTTTGAAAAAATAGCCCGGGCAGCTGGCTGGAGGCTCCCTTTATGGCCCAAGGACCCCAGGGCTGGCTTCTGTGTGATTCTCCCAGTCTTTTCCTCATGCCATTACCTCAGGGTCTCAAGAGGACACTGTGCCTCCAGACGTGTGTCTGCACATCAGCTAGAAAGAAGAAGGAAAAGGAAGGGACACTGCTACAAACTCTCCTCGCATCTCATTGGCCTGTACTGTGACTCTGCTGAAGGGTGTCCCTGGCTGTGCATGGAGCACACACATGGAGCAGGCCAGAAGGACACGGGGTCGCCCCTGGCTCCTTCCTCAGGGACAGCCCTCAACTGACCAATAACTGATAGCAGCTGGTGGACCAGCACCCCAGCTCCCTCGCCTCTGGGAGTGATGGCAGGTAACTTCAGGACATTTAAGCGATCTCTAAGAATCCCCAGTGGGATCAAGCTTCAATTTTGCTCACTTGCTTGATAATGCACCTCCCACTGGCTTGCTTCCCTTCCTTGCCCACTGGCTTGCTGGTGCTTGTTGGGATCATCTCCCAGTCAAACTACTTGCACTAGAAGTGCTCCTTCAAGGTCCGCTTCTAGCAGAAACCAAACCAAGAGGATGAGAAACCCCAGGATCAGAGAAGTTAAGCAAATTGTCCCGGGTTGCCAATTAATAAGTAGACAGCCGGGATTCAAATCTGGGGCTTATGGCTTCCAAGCCTGATTCTTCTCACTCCCACACTGAGCTGAGAGTGTCTGACAGCCCTGGGCATGGAAGGCAGGGCCCACCTTCAGGCTGGGGGCAGCGGGGAGGATGCGGCTGCCCTTGGCCTCCTTCCAGCATCAGCAGATGCAGAAACAGCTGGGAGACAGACTGATAACTCAGTTTTGAAATCTCCTTCACAATTAGCTGGAGGCTCAGGAAAGCTGTCAAAGGAAAGGTCAGCTCTTCCCGGAGGCTGTTCCTCCTCTTCTGGGGCCACAGTACACTCAGCGTGGCTTCTCCTACCCTGGCCTCCCCACAGCGTCCCTGCGGAAGGGGACAGAGCAGATGCTGGTCCCCTGGGGCTCCGCTTAGAAAATATCCTCATCAGGGAAGGGTGGCGTGTTCCTTCCCAGGGAAGAGCAAGTCCCACCTGGCAAAATCCCTTCAAGGGTGGAGGCAACCAGCACAGACACTTCCCCATAGGCATGTCCTCCTCATACTGCTGGCCTGGACAGATGCAGCCCTCACGACTCAGGACAAGCGTGCCCAGGGGGCGGATGGTGAAGGCAGATGACATGTGGAGGCCACCCCCAGATCTCAGGACAGCAGGGCCCTCTCGATCCAGCAGATGTGGGGACAGGGAGTGCTTATTTGTCTCTGCCCTGCTCCTCCTACGGGCCCAGACCCTCCTGTCTCTCAGAGACGCAGTCCCACCAGGCAAATGAGCCAGTCACAGGACCTCCCCCACCCCAGGAGCTCTGAACCCTTTGCAGAGAGACAGGACCTTGTTAGGGCACCAGGTCTGGCTCAGGATACGTGAGGCCAGGGTGGTCTCTCCAGGGTGGTGTGAGGGTTTGGGAAAAGGATACAAAGAGGAGCCTCTGCCTCCATGGAAACAGCACAGGACCTAGAGTTCTCTCTCTCTATTTAGTCACTAAATCATGTCCGACTCTTGTGATCCCATGGACTGTAGCCTTCCAGGCTCCTCCGTCCATGGGATTTTCCAGGCAAGAGTACTGGAGTGGGTTGCCATTGCCAGATCAGCGGATCTTCCTGATCCAGAAATCGAACCCGGGTCTCCTGCATTGCAGGAGATTCTTTACCGACTGAGCTATGAGGGAAGCCCCAGGACCTAGAGTTAGATGGGCCTGGATTCAGATCCCAGCCCTGCCTCTCACTGAAGTCCCTCAGGAAAAAGAAGGTAATGGTGATGGTCTTTGTCTCTAAGTCGTGTCCAGCTCTTTGTCATCCCAGGGACTGTAGCCTGCCAGCCTCCTCTGTTCATGGAGTTTTCCAGGCAAGAATACTGGAGTGGGTTGCCATTTCCTTCTCCAGGGGATCTTCCCGACCCAGGGATCAAACCCACGTCTCCTGTATCAGCAGGCAGATTCTTTACCTCTGAGTCACCAGGGAAGCCCCATGGTGATGAGCATACATTTTAGGGATATTGTAAGGATTAGATGATGTCTCCTTTATGCAACTATTAAGATCAGGTTGGCCAAAAAGATCGTACACGTTTTTCTGTAGCATCTTATGGGAAACTCGAACAAACTTTTTGCCAAGCCTATTACATACCAGGCACTAAATAGTAAAGCTATTATTGTTACTAATAATTCCTGGAGAAAATAAAGAACAGCAAGGATACTGTGATCCCCTTTGTGTAAAATTGTGGTGTATGAGTAGGACATTTATCACAAACGTTAATAGTACTTACCTCTGGGTAATGGGAGTTGTGAACAATTTATAATTTTTTGTCTGTGTGCTCTTTAAAACTTTTTTTTTTTTTTTACAATGCATGTAAACATAAGAAAAATCACCCAGTGGGTTCCAGCAAAGGCTATATTCTTGATACGCTTCAGTGTGGACATCTTGGATGAGAAGCTTGGGGGGAGCTGAATGACTCTTCAGGGCAGAAGAAGAATTGGGTTCCCGGAGCCACCGGAGAGGGAGGGTAAGAATGGGAAGAAGTGTTTGTGTGTGCAGGGAAGAGGCAGCCAGTTGGCAGAGGCCTTTGTGGTCAGCATCGTCTCCTTAAATTTTCCATGAAGTTTACTACTCACTCAAATGCTTGGTATGAGTGATTTTTGTTTCAGGAATGGAAACTGGGGCTGGACTTCATGGAAGAGTTAATGTGGGACAGAACAGAGGCAGCATCTGGGAACACATAGCCCATGATGAGCAAGCAATTCTACTCCAGTAACAATCATCGGATATCTTGAGAAGCTTCTCGAGTTCCATGGGGCAGGGAATTGCTCAAGCTTGAGTCAAACTGCCCTGGTTATCAACAGCTGCATAACAAGCCATCCTAAAGTTAGTGGCATAAAGCAACAATGTGCTTATGCGCTTAGTCACTCAGTTGTGTCCAGCCTTTTGTGACCCAGTGGACTGTAGCCCCCCAGGCTCCTCTGTCCATGGGATTCTCCAGGCAAGAATACTGAAGTGTGTTGCCATTCCCTTCTCTAGGGGATCTTCCTGATCCAGGTATTGAATCCTGGTCTTCGGCACTGCAGGCACAGTCTTTATCATCTGAGCCACTGGGGAAGCCCTAAAGCAACAACAATCATTTATTATTCTCTCTCTTGCAGTTTGGGGGATTGCCTGGGCTCAGCCGCATGGTCCTTGCTTGGGATCCTTCCTGTGATTGCATTCAGATGAACGTGGCTGGGGTCATGGCGAAGACTTCCCCTTTCAAGTGTCTGTGTTGAAGGCTCGGGAGGCTTGAGCAGCTGAGGCCCCCCAAGATTATCTATCTCTGTAGGGTCTTTCCACGTGGTACCTGCTTCCGGTCTTTTTCTGGGGTGCTGGGCTTCTGACAGTCTTGGCACTAAAACCGTGTCTCAAAAGAGCCAGGTGGAAGCTGTATCGCCTTTCTAAGCCAGCTTTGGAAGTCACATCAAGTCCTTTCCACTACGTTCTATAAGTCAAAACAGTTGAAAGGCCCACCCAAGATCAAGAGAGATGACACAGGCTTCATCTCTTGACGGAGGTTCTGGAGCAAGAATGTGGGATTGAAAATATTGTTGCAGCCAGTTTGGGGGGAAATATAATCTGTCACAAGACAGTTCACAGATGTCGAGGGGCAAGGGCAGTCCCCAGCTGATAGCTGAGTTACAGTCAAGACAGAACAGGACTGTTTTTTTGTTTTTTTTTTTTCGTTTTCGAAAGGCAAAATATTAACAGAAGTAGAGTTCAAGTCAAATCTAATGATGAGTAGGGACTTTTCGTGTAGCAGATTTACTGGAATTGGCTGTGAAAATCATAATGAAAATAAATGAACCAGAAAGAAAAAGGTTATTCTCTTGCTCAAAACTCTTTCTGGATGGAGTTGACAGTGCTGGAAATGGTGCAAGAAATGCCTGGAAGCAGGCCGGAGGGTCAGAAGGGTTAGACCTTGCCTGCTGGCAGGGCAAGCGTGGAGGGGCCTGAGACTGATGAGATGAAGCTGTGAGGATGAACCAGGGTGGGGATGGGGATGGGGGGAGTGGAGGGGTGAGGGCCACCAGCCTCAGCACAGCAGGGAACGCCTGGAGCACATGGCCTAGGGGCCAAGGGGTGGTGGGCAGGGATAGTGGGCAGAGCTCACTCCAGCAAGTGAGTCAAGGGCTAAGGGTCCCAGCCCCTTTTCATCACTAGAGTCCCCGAACCTCAACTTCAGGGGTCATCTCCTGCAAGCCAGGATGCTTCATTGAAGGGAAATCCCTTCCTCTCTCGTGCTCTGCTCCTCACCGGTTGCATTCTGAGTCCCTGGAATCTCTCATTCTGGACCCAGAGTGGGACTTGGGGTCATTTGGGTTGAAAAGCAGCTTCTGTCACTTGTATATCTGTTGGGTAGGCATCGGTTTTTGTGTTAAGAAGGATCCTGAGGTTGCAGTTAGGTTCAGCAGAAAGAAGGCCTGATCAATTGGCAGGAGAAGGTGGAGTGGGGATGCAAGTTCAGACAACATTTCTTGAAATGTTTTAGCTTTGGACAGACGCCTGTCAAAGCAGTTGGCCGTCTACCTTTCCCTCCCAGATTTTCAGGCTAACGTTCCACGGCCTCCTGTACCCACCCGTGCCTTCAGAAAGCCACGCCCACATCTCCTGCATCTTTATGCTCTACTGATCTCTGATAACATTTCAGTTCTGATTTTTCTTTTCTTTTTTCTTTTAGAATATTTATTCCTTATTTATTTGACTGTGCTGGGTCTTAGTTGCAGCATACAGGTTCTTCCATCTTGGTTCCAGCACGTGGGATCTTTTAGCTGTGGCAGGCGGGATCTAGCTCCCTGACCAGGATCGAACCTGGGGCCCCCTGCATCGGGAGCATGGAGTTTTAGCCAGTGGACCACCAGGCAAGTCCCTTGATTTTTCTTTAAATAAGTTGCCCCCTTGATCTTCTTTCATAGACTGATCCTGTAAGTCTTGAAAAGTCCTTAGAGATCATCTGATTCTACCACTCCCTCTTATCAAGGGAGGAAACTGAGTCCTAGAGAAGGGAAAGAGGATTTGCCTGCCAGTCTCCGCACCAGCATTCCAACCCTAACAGAGGGGCCTGGCTTGGGACATGGTGTAAGCCTCCTACCCCACTGCCAACACCACCCCTCCTGTCCCAGTCCTCTCAGCGGCCAGGCCATGCTGACGATCAGGCCAAAGAGTGTCAACCAGGAACGTGTCTTCTTCCTTGAAATACGTTGTGGATCAGCAGGCAGGCCCCTCAAGACCCCAGCGATGCAGCTTGCACGGAGCCCAGCACACAGTAACCCAGAAACATATGTGGTGAGCAATAACAGTCATAAATTTTATGAGATTATGTGTTCCTAATGTGAGATTTCAGGCTGATCTGTTTGTTGAGCTATGCCAAGCTTCAGTATGATTCAATCAAGTTGTGCTTAATCTTCCCTTATTTACACTGGGTGAGAGTGAGTCACGGCGTATGTCTCTAGGCCAGTCTGCTGAACTAATTTACCCCAAGGATTTTGATGGACTAGTGATTTGTTCTCGCTGAATGTCCAGAGTTTATTTACTCATATCATTAGATGGGGTCTGGATTATATACAGTGAGTATCTGTAGCTGTGATGAGGACCAAGACCTCTCAGGAGAATCCCTGGGGACAGAGGGCACCTTGGAGCTGGTCGGGGTTTCTTGTCCATCCCAGCCAAATCGTGCCAACTGTCTTCTCACCTGTACGTTAACTCACTGATTTAAATCTGTCATCTCTTTATCACAGAAAGCATTCTGGATGAGTCCTCATGTCTCTGACCCTGAGCCATGTGGCTCCGAAATGAAGGGGGAATATTGCCATCTCATCCAAAGATGGAAAAACCTGGAAATGTTGCCCAAGGCTGGGAGTGACTCCAGCCGCCAAGCAGATCCATCTCCCAGGGTCCAATTTTTTGCACCCTCTGGAGAGATGGGAACAGGCAGATGGAATTTGTGGCCTGTGTCCTCAGCATCTCTTTCTCAGTGCTCTGAGGGAGATGTCACGTCCCTTTGTAAAGAGAGCAGGGGGGACTGGTCTGTAGCCTGATGGTGACAGTTTGGGGAGAAATGTACATGCTTGAGGCTATGGTGAAAAGAGTTTCCCTTGATGTCTGCTTTCATTAGGGTGCCAATTCTCTGGGTTTCCTGGCGCCTCGCTGTTGGTGGGGGACGGGGGGTGTCCCAGGATGTGAGACTTTCAGTGCCGAAGCCAGGAAAGCTCTGGGCAAACCCGGACAACTTGGTCACCTTAAATGTTGTGTCCCTTGATTTTGGCAAGTTTGACCTTAAGAGGCAGCCAGCGCTTTGGTCATGGGATGGGAGGGGAGGTCCTTCCTAAGCAGGTCCTGGGCCCCAGGTGCTAGAGGGCAGGTTCCCCATCTGCCCTCATTGTTGTGAGAGGGGATCTGTGCCCACGAGTCCCTCCCTCGTCCCTAGTGCCCATCACCTGCTCTGTCTGTGAAGGGCTGGCAGCTGGTTTTCCTGCTGGCTGTGGGGCATTTCGGAGAAGGCAATGGCACCCCACTCCAGTACTCTTGCCTGGAAAATCCCATGGATGGTGGAGCCTTGGTGGGCTGCAGTCCATGGGGTCGCTGAGAGTCGAACACGACTGAGCGACTTCACTTTCACGTTTGACTTTCATGCATTGGAGAAGGAAATGGCAACCCACTCCAGTGTTCTTGCCTGGAGAATCCCAGGGACGGGGGAGCCTAGTGGGCTGCCGTCTATGGGGTCGCACAGAGTCAGACACAACTGAAGCGACTTAGCAGCAGCAGCAGCAGCAGTAGGGAATTGACAAGGTCTCAGCCCGCCCTCAGAGGTGGAGAAGTTCACGTCTGTGTGGGGAGACAGACGAGCAACAGCTGTCACTGTGAAGACGGTGTGACCTTGTGAGGGAGTAGCTTCTGTGGCTGGGTGTCAGCATTCCTGAAACCCTGATGGTCTGAAGCAGTTTCAAGCTGGTGGCAGCTTTTGGATTTGTCTCTTGTGGGGGAAATTGTGTGTGTGTGTGTGTGTGTGTGTGTATTTTAGGGGTAAAAACTCAGAACATGATGTTAACCCCTTTTGTTCTAAGGATGATACCCAGACTCTGTTGCATCCTGACTAAGCGTGTACACTCTGGAGCCAGACAGCTGGGGTTAAGTTCCCAGTAGTGTGCTGTTTAGTTTGACCTAGGTTAAGTAATAAAGCCTCTCTGGGCCTCAGTTTCCTAATTTGTAAAATGGGCACATTGATAGGGTGGCTGAGAACTAAATTAATTACTACTCATGAAGAGCTTAGAATAGGGTTTGCCACATGGTGATTACTCAAAAAATGTTTTCTGTGGAACTGGACTGAGATGCAGAATCAAACACGTTCGCTGGCTGTGTATGGTGGCCTACAGTGCATCTTGCTGGTCACCAGGGATGCATGCCAGTAGCGAGCTCTGCTCTGGGAACTGTGTTGCCTTCTCACTTCTGCCAGCTGTTCTCACAGTATCTTGCTCATCCTTCATCCTCTTCTGGGGTCGCTGCCTCCCAGACTGGTGTGCATACATGCTGGAGACTTAAGTTGAAGCTCTGGAGTTGGACAAAGTGTTTCTGAAGGCTCAAGCAATAGTAGGTCTATGCAGAAAATATCGCTGACCACTGGTGGGCAGACATGAAAATTCCAGAATCTCAGTGGCAAAGGCCCTTCCACAGGGATTAGTCTCCTGTTGTTGTGTTGCAAGGCAGGCTCACCTCCTCCCAAGAGCGGGGCTTTGACCACACCCCTCACCCCAAGTCTGGTCCCCACAACCTTCTCTAGGCTCCAACAGGAGAAAACCCCCACGCTTTCAACCAGTCACACCAATCAGCCTTCACAGATACACAGCCTCTGTTGATGCTTCTTTGGGCCCTACGTTGAATTTCAGCTCCTGCATTATTTTGCATATAGTACTAATGTTATGTCAAACATCTTGCCAAATTAACCCCGAGCAAATAAATTTAATAGTGGATATTTTTGAAAGTGTAACTCTGGCTTGAATTCTACAATCTATGTCTTTATTAATACAGCAACATTTTCTAAAAAAGAATTGCTTAGAGTCTCTAATTGAGTTTTTAGTGCCATAATGGCATAAGCTCAACTTTTCCATCATGTGCTTGACAATGTTTCAAATTTATGTTTGGTAAATGTGTTTTTAATACACAAGGTTTCAGTGAAGCTGAAAAGCACTTGTATAGATCCTGGATGGTATAAAAAAAAAAAATCAGTGGTGTCAGAAGAGATTTTTATTGCACCATTTACCACTAAGATTAAAATATCCAGTCAAGGAACAGAAAATGCCCTAGAATCATTCCTTGGAATCATCTGTTTCAATCTGTCGTGTTTTCCACGCGTATTTGCCATATTGTGATATCCATGGCCCCTCAGGTTCCTTTATTCTTGATTGTTTTTGTACGTGGTCTACTGCCACTGTTTATAATCCCTCTTTAGTTGTGTCATTTCCTGGGAAACAGAGTCCCCAAGCATGTTTATATGTGGAAATATTTGCATTTTAGGAATCTACAAATCTAACAAGATTGTTATTTATTCTATATTTATCAAGGGTGTGTCTCAAATACAACAACATCAGATTTGTAGCCAAATTAATGAGTAGTGTTTAGCTCTTCTTACCTTATTCAGACTGATTTCATTCATTGCATCTGCCACACTTTTAATTATGTAGTTTTGTATCTCATCCCTAAATAGGTACAGTATTATTTGGTGTTGATATTTATATTATGCATAAAAGTTCTACCATAATATTATCAAATTTTCCTCTGACTTCTGCCAAATGGATAAAATTCCCATTATCATGTTCATGCTCATAAAGTTTCTTGGATGCTCCTCTGAACACTAGATCTTGCTTGCCAAAAATGAAACCATGTATAATCTGCATTCAACAACAGCACAACAGTTTTTTCCCCCTATTTTTGTAATTTATTTGAAGTATCAATAGTTTTTTTTCCCCTTAAATCAGATTTTAAAAATTTCAGGTCCTTAAATATCAATAGGCAGACTGGGTCCGGGAATGCTTTGGGAACAAGCAAAGCCAGAACTTCAGTGGTCTGCACAACCAAAGTTGATTTCCCACGCTGGTGTAACACCCGATGCGGGTCTGGATGGCTTCTAAGGCAGCTGCTTCCAGGCTGTGACTCGGTGATGCAGGCAGACAGAGACGTCACTCTCCTGCAACTTTGCCTTCAGTGTGCAGGTGAGAATGGAGGACCGACTTAGACCAACAAGCAAATGCTTCAGCTCAGAAATGACAGAATCACTGCTGTTGCGCCCTGCATTGGCCAGTCCCATGGCCTTTCCTGATGAAAGGGGAGCAGGGATGTGTAATCCTCATGCTTGCCGAGAAGGAAAAGAGATCCAAGTATGAGCAAGCATCAGCATCCTCTGCCACAATAACAATATTTATTGTTGTGCACTTTGTTTTTTGATGTTTGCAGAGCATATGTGATAGATGCTGTCAGCCTTGTACCCATTTCCCATTTTTCATTCTTAACTATCCCCAAGAAATTGGCAATATAGACAAAATACAGAATTCTTTGAGTTTTTAAAAAATCTTTGGAAGAATTTATGTGTAATAAGTTTACAAACTTAAATTCTTATTTGAGGTAAAAAAAAAATTCAAAGAATGACTCCTCCTTCATATGTATATAATATTCAAATTATGTGATCAATCTAGCGCCAAGCATATTTACTCTGTAGGACCGCCGTGCGTGTGTGTTAAGTCACTTCAGTCGTGTCTGACTCTTTGCAACCCTATGGACTGTACTCCGCAAGACTCCTCTATCCATGGGATTCTCCATGTAAGAATACTGGAGTGGGTTGCCATGCCCTCCTCTAGGGGAACTCCCTGACCCAGGGGTCAAACCCACGTCTCTTATGTCTCCTTCATTGGCAGGCGAATTCTTTACTTCTAGCACCACCTGGGAAGCCTGTAAGACGGCCAGCCCTTTCACATTTCTCCTAAGCATTTCTGGGAGTCCTTGGAGATAACTTTAAGACTATTTCTCCAGTTGATCCTCCTGTTTATCCCATTCTATTCCTGCTTGGCCTACTCCTGTCTGAGTGCTGAGGCAGCAGCAATATCCCCAAAGACCCAACCTTGTGCTGCTAACAACCGTTCCCATCCTTTCCTATCTCTGTTGAATGCTGCCACTAACACCCTGTGCTCTGGATATCCCAAGAAATGCTGGAGAAAGAGCTCTTTTACTGCTTGGCTTCTGGATTGGTTAGCAGTGCTAGGTAGTAAACTACCCCAAAATTCAATCTAAAACAGGAACCATTTCTTCTTGCTCATGATTCTGTCTGTACATTGACAATTTAGGCTGGGATTAAATGGGCAACTCCTCTGGTCTTGGCTGGGCTTCTTCTCAAGTATATGGCCAGCTGTGGGTCAACTTTCTAGGTCAGATGGAAAGGTGGAGAAACCATTACCACGCTTCCTTAAGTGACATCAAACGTCCAGCATCTCTAGCGGGTCCCTGGATCCCAACATATGGATAAACCAGTTACGGATCTGGTCAATCTGAGAAAAGAAGGCTTGGTAGGAAGTCCTTGTCTTGGAGTTCCTGAGGCATGGGGTCCCAGAGGATACCCTGGGGATCGGTAGTGTGACTTGTAAACTGCATGTATCCTTGGTACTACATTCAACAGAAGATGGAAGCATGAAACAGTTCATCTCTGGTTGAGCAGGATGTGTACCCGGAGACTCCCCAAGCCGGCTTGTCTTGGCTGGATGCCAGTTTCTCTCCTATAGAGGAGGCGTGTGCTACCTCTTCATCCTCGCTCACAAGTTTTTTTTTAGTATGAAATATGGAAATGTGTGAAAGCAGATGAAACATTCCACGAATACAATTTTTTTTTCATTTATTTGTTCACGGATGGCTCGACTACTTCCAAACAGAATTCGAGGCAGCTCATGATATTAGTATGGTAAAAATAAGCCCCCAAACTACTGTCACAGAACTGTAAGAAAAGCCAAGTGATGAAAGGCATTGGAGTGAGAGACATTATATCCCCAAACTAGACTGACGAAAGTTTCTTCTACTGAGCATAAATCCAGCTCTTGAGGGGTAAGAGGATGGACAGACAGGTAGAGATTGCTGATGTTTACTAAGTATCTCCTATGTGTCAGACACTGCAGCTCAAGTGTATGGGCCAAGTTGTCTTTTCTGATGTTTATAGAAGCCAGGTTAGAACAGAGGAAATGAGTCTAATTTTTAAAATCTTCATAAGTTCATCACTACCTTTTGCTGAGCTTGAGTTCTGAGATGAATCTAAATAAGTGTGCTGTGTTCACATTCCAGGTAAGATAAAATAAGCACACTGCACCATCTCTCCCAGAGAAGTGCAGATACAACGTCAAGAGAGAATTCCTGGGCCACTATTTAAGAACGCTGAAAAGCAAATAGTAGCACACAAACTGGGGAAGAATGTGAGAATTTGATGCACCATCAGAATCAGACTGGCAGAGAGGAACCACTTTTCCACCCCACTCCTCCCACAGCTTGGACTTGAAGTTGCGTGCAGTTGTGGGAGGTGCACAGTAGGTGGGGTAAGCAAAGCCCAGATCACCAAAGCCCAGAACTGGTTAGAAAAGATTTCAAGGAAAAGGTGAACCTTGAGCTGAGGGTAGAAAGAGGGTGAAACATCCATAATCAAACAAAAGAGAGGGGAATTCTCGGGGTAAGGGGAGATTACATGAATAAAGGCGGAGATTCAGGTATGCTTGAAGGAACTGTGAAGGTTAGTTATGAGAGGTGGCTTAGGTGGTTAACGTGTTCTTACATTCATCATCTCATGATTTTGCAAGAATTCAGTAAGGTGGTATATTTTGATGTCATATTATCACAAATGGTTCTGAGTCATTGAATGACTTCAAGTATGCAGAGTCTAGAAAGTGGCACATCTAGGACTAAAATCTTTTGGCCCAAGTTGTTGTTGTCCAACTCTTTGCAACCCTAGGGCTGCAGCTCTCCAGACTTCCCTGTCCTTCACCATCTCTTGGAGCTTGCTCAAACTCATGTTCATTGAGTCAGTGATGCCATCCAACCACCTCATCGTCTGTTATCCCCTTCTCCTGCCTTTGATCTTTCCCAGCATAAGGGTCTTTTCTAATGAGTCAGCTCTTCGTATCAGGTGGCCAAAGTATTGGAGCTTCAGTTTCAGCTTCAACATCAGTTCTTCCAATGAATATTCAGGATTGATTTCCTTTAAGATTGACTGGTTTTATCTCCTTGCAGTCCAAGGGACTCAAGATTCTTCTCCAATACCACAGTTCAAAAGCATCAGTTCTTTTGCACTCAGCCTTCTTTGTGGTCTGACTCTCACAACCATACATGACTACTGGAAAAACCGTAGCTTTGACTAGATGGACCTTTGTTGGCAAAGTAATGTCTCTACTTTTTCATATTCTGTCTAGATTTGTCATATCTTTTCATTGGTTCAAGTGGAAGACACTAAATGCCAGGTCAGGGAGTGAATTTTTATCATATTTGCAAAAGGCATCAGCTAATATTCAACAACAATTTCTTAATATCATATAATCTGATTTTTTTTCAATTGTCTTTTTAAAAAATTCGTGAAAGTGTTAGTTACTCAGTCATGCCCAACTCTTTGGGACCCAATCAACTGTAGCCTCCCAGGTTGCTCTGTCCATGAAATTCTCCCAGCAAGAATGCCAGAGTGGGTTGCCATTTACTACTCAGGGGATCTTCCTGACTGAGTGATCAAATCCAGGTCTCCTGCCTTGCAGACAGATTCTTTACCATCTGAGCTACCAATGAAGCCCCCCTAAAGTTAAAAAAAAAAAAAATTTTAGATGTGTTTAAGTCAAGATTTAAACAGAACTCACAAGTTGCATTTAATCAGATAGGTCTTCCAGGTCTCTTAAAATTTATAGGTTCCTTTCCTTCTTTTTTTCCTTGTAATTTTTTTATGACATTCTGGATATTGCAGACTTCATCCCAATGGGCTTGTTATTCCTAGGCAGGTCATTGTCTCTAGGTCTTTTCAGCAAACCAAGAAAGGAAATACATATTTTTTTTCCTTTTAAGGAGAAAATATATCCCGAACTATGCTGATACTTCCAATTTGAATTTAAAACCATATGGTTTTTACTTCTTTAATTTTATATTTATACCTCTCTTCTCTTTTTCTGAAAATCAAATTCTAAAATGAGCTGTTTATTTGCTTTATCTTATTATAGGCATGTCTCAGAATAATGGTATAAATATTTTTAATAATATAACCACTAAAAACAGTTTAATATTTCTATTCAGGACTTTTTTTTTTAATCCTTAGGCTATATATCATTTGAATTACAAATTACTGTGTTTTGAAGTCACGTGAAATAATTTTTCCCTAGGTAATTAAGCCACCAAATTGATACACAGGTGTAATTGTTTTATTTACTTTCCATGTTTAAGGACTGCATTTTCTACTTGATTTTGTTTCATAATTATGTAAAGTATTTTCATTGTTCCAAGGTAAAAAATTTATAAAACAAGGTACATTCAGAGAAGTCTTGCTTTCATCCCTGTCTCCATTTCATTTCTTCCTCATCTATGAGTAACCATTATTAGTTTTTATTATTTTGCATTTAAAAATATATAAGTGGTATGTATATGTAATCAATCCCTTTTTCAGATAAAAGGCAACATACTATATGTATATAGCATTCTGCACCTTTTTTTCCCCGTTTCATAAAATGTTCTGGAGATCACTCCATAGTAGAATGTAGAAATATTTTTCACTGCATGGTAATCTATTGTGTATTTTAATAAAAGAAAACTCCAATAACTTAATTAACAAGGTTCCTATTGATAGGCATTTGGATTGCTTTCAATTCTTTGCTAATATAAATAGTGCTGCAATTAACAGTCTTGTGCACACATCCCTTCGTAATTTTGCCAATGTTTCTTCTGTACAGACTTTTATAAGTGGTATAGGTTGTTCAAAGGACAAATGCACCTGTAATTTTGCGAGGTATTGCCTAATTCCCCTCCATGGGGGTTGTACCATTTTGCATTTCCAATTGCAATGTATTGAGTGCTTACTTCTTCACAGCCTCCCTAGAGTATGTTGTCAAACTTTGGATTTTTGCTTGAAAAATGGTATCTCAGTGTAATGTTATTTGCATATTTCTTATTACACTCCATTTAAGGTTTTTAATCTCCTAACACAGCTCCTGGCTCACTGTAGCTGTTCAATAATTACTCTTCGAATCCATAAAAGTAGGAAGTGGTATTTTAGGAAGATTGATCTAGCTGCAGAATACAGAATAGTTTGGAATATGGAGAGATGAGAGGCAAGGAGCACTTAGGAATTTCAGGACATAAGACCAAGTTGTAAAGACAACTTTATTTTTCTGCATTTCCTCTTCCACACAAAAGCATAGATTTAATAAGACCTGTCAGTTCAGATTTGCCCTATCCCCTCACACGTAAGATGATGTCTGAATTCCAGGGTCTTAAGTCAGTGTTACAATGGCGGGCTGGGGCTCTGGGAAGGTGAGTCAGCTTCTTGCCCACCTGGGCACCTGCTGAGACAACCCCACCTCCTGATAGGTCCTCAGTCACCGGCCAAGGAAGTTGCAGGTGGGTATGGCTTCCTTAACGTTCATGTAGAGCACCTTTCTCTGGTTGGCTCTTAGCTCTTTTCTTTCCTCTTTCAGGAACCTAAGGATGTCTGACTGTTCTCCCGCACCTCCTGGGGGCCACAGGAGCCTCTGGGAGGACAACTAAGATCTTATCTTCTGGATACCCTGTGTAGCCATTTCTAGTCCTCTGCATCTGGGCTGTGCTGGGTTCCTTCCTGCAAAGTGAGGCATATGTTTTGTCTCCTCCTGAAATGCCTCCCCAGTCTATCTAGGGCTCAGATTGAGTGTGGGATGAAGGCACAGGGTTTCTTCTCAGATACCCACCGGCTCCTCCCCTTTCCCACCTCCCCTGTGATGCCCAACACAGGGAATATTTATACCCAGAGAAGAGGGAATTTTCTCCGACTGGGCTCCTGGTCTTGAAGTCTGACCACTGGCTTATGAAACTCAAAAGGCAGTAACTTAACTGTTTCATTAAGTTCTAACAACCATCTCTTGAAGCAATGTATGGATGTCCCACAGTCTTGATTGAATGGAGGAGGGCCATAGAAGTTAAAGAGAGGAACGGCGGGGGTGGGGAGGGGGCTTAGTTACTACCTCCAAATATTATCCCTGTTACATTAGTTAGGAGCATTTAGCGATGGCCAGGTATGACGTGATGAGAGGTGGAATGAAATGTTGGCTGAGGGTTAGGGCCTGATTGATGAAGGGGGAGGGAGGAAAATGTCGAGAATGAGACCGGGATTTGGAGCTGCCCAAGCAGAAGACTGATGGTGCAAGTGACTGAAATGAGGCCAGCTGGAGGTGGGCATGCTGATTCTGGGAGAAAAAGAGTGAACTTGGCTTTTAGGCTTGGGTGAGGTGTAGCGGTCACAGACAAGTCTCTGAGGGGGGCTGAGATCCCTGCTTCCTGGAAGACAAGACAGAGAGAGAAAGAGGTACTGAGGTCCCAGGGCTGAGTCTTGGGGTGCTTCCACAGGTAAGAGATGGGGAGACAAAGAGGCCGCGTCTCTGCAGGGCTGCACACCATGTACACATGACCTCCTTCACAGGACACAGCCTCACTCTGGACACTTGAGAAAAGGATTCATTTCAGAGTGTCCAATGAGCACACCAGTCTGGTCTGTATGTGAATCTGTCTATCTGCTGCCCTAGCAGGCAACACCAGGAAAGTGTTAGTCAGTCATGTCCAACTCTTTGTGACCCCATGGACTGTAGCCCACAAAGCTCCTCTCTCCATGGAATTCTCCAGGCAAGAATACTGGGGTAGGTTGCCATTTCCTTTTCCAGGGGATCTTCCTGACCCAGGGATCAAACCCAAGTCTCCCGCATTGCAGGTAGATTAACACCAGAGTCATGTCATTTAAAGTTATATACCCTTAGGGCTCATTTGAAAAGACCCTGATGCTGGGAAAGATTGAAGGCAGGAGGAGAAGGGGATGACAGAGGATGAGATGGTTGGATGGCATCACCAACTCTATGGACATGAGTCTGAGTAAACTCTGGGAGTTGGTGATGGACAGGAAGGCCTGGCATGCTGTAGTCCATGAGGTCACAAAGAGCTGGACACAACTGAGTGACTGAACTGAACTGAACCCTTAGGAATATTTGAGATTATACCATTTTTCCCCCCTGCAGATACAACTGTCCCATAATTAGGGTTAGTTTGCATTCCATTTAATGAAACAAGCATTCCCCTCTCATCTCCAATACACAGAGCATGGTGTGTGCAAATGCATGAAACAGAAGTTGCAAATTGCTACTCGTGGGCTATGTCTGACCCAAAGACTTCTGCTGTTTAGCCAACATAATGCTGTTGCTTGTTTTTCTTTTATTTTTTATTTATTTATTTTGGCTGCACAAAGTCTTCACTGCCTTTGCGTGGGCTTTTCTTCCCTAGTTGTGGTGAGTAGAGGCTGCTCTTCACTGTGGTGCTTGGGTTTCTCATTGCGGTGGCATCTCTTGCTACAGAGCACAGGCTCGAGGTGCTCGGGTTTCACTACTTGCAGCACACAGGCTCAGTAGTTGTGGCCCACAGGCTTAGTTGCTCCATGGCACGTGGAACCCTCCTGAACCAGGAATGAAACCCATGTCCCTGCATTGTAAGGCAAGTTCTTATTCCACTGTGCCACCAGGGAAGTCTCGTTTTCCTTTTATTTTTAACTGGTTTTCAAAACTTGAAAATCAGGACATTTTACCTGAAAGTGTGTATTTCAAGTTCTTCCATAAAATTCCATTTAGCTCCAGTGATTCCTACATGGCAGAGTAACTGGAGGTCTGCTCCCTTAGACAGACAAGCACCTCCTATCTTATGATGGATCCTGCCTGCTCCTTATCTCACATGTATCCTGGTCTGCCATCTATGATGCCTAGTGTCTGAAACCTCTGGCTCCTTGATTCATTGCACCAGCTTTGTTAATAAATAGAAACACAGCTTCAATTCTCAACTTGGCCACCTACTGGTGACCTTGAAAGTGAAAGTGAAAGTCGCTCAGTTGTATCCGTTTCCGACTCTTTGCGACCCCATGGACTATACAGTCCATGAGATTCTCCAGGCCAGAATACTGGAGTGGGTAGCTGTTCCCTTCTCCAGGGGATTTTCCCAAACCAGGGATTGAACCCAGGTCTCCCGCATTGTGGGCAAATTCTTTACCAGCTGAGCCACAAGGGAAGCCCCACTGGTGACCTTAGGGAGGTTATTTTACCCCCCTGAGGCCTCCGTTCCTCATGTGCAGAATGGTGATAATATTGGTACCAGTGCCTACCACTCGGGGTAAGCAGCAAATAGGATAACACTTGTGTAGAAACTATTTAACAAGTGGAAGTCATCAGAGATGAGTGAGACAGGTTCCTCCTGACCAGGCACTGCCCCTCTGGGCAAGTGAGGGCTCCAGCCCTGAGGTCTAAGGCAGGTTGTACCCTCAGGGAGGTGGACTCCGTGCAAAGAGAAGTCAGGAGCAGACGAGCCCCTCAGGCTGTGGACAGGGAGGCGTCCAGGGTGAGAGGGGCCCGGAGGCCTAGATTTCTTTGTTTTCTGTGGGAGGCCGCGGCCCAGCTGGGGCCTGTGTGGACTTTGAACCCCTGCCACACAGGACAGAGCCCAAACCCTGGGAAGCTTGGCCCCCGCCCGGCCGGCCGCCTCTCGGCTGTGATTCCAGGAACTGGGCCCTATCAGTTGGGCCCAGGTTCAGGGGCTGAGTCTCTTGCCATTTCCCCTCAGTCATGTGGCCGCTGGCAAGCACTAAGTGGGCGGGAAGGCGATTAGCTGTCAGGCGGTCCTCCAGGCAGGGGACTGGGGATGTTCGTCAGAGGGGAGAATGGTTAGAATGCCGGGTGTGGGAGCCCTGGGATGAGACCCCACCTTGCAAGCAGCCTGGGCTGGTCTCTCTGGTCAGAGAGCTGAAAAGAGCCTCCCTTCAGTCCCCAACCCTCTCCTCCCTGCCGTAGAAGCACACACGCTCCTGGGAAGGCTGGGTTCTGGGCTGGAGGAGGCGGCCTGGACTCAGAGGGCTTTTTTTCTCCCACCACCTGGGCCTGGGAATGCCTTGTCTGACCTCCCCTGCCTGCGGGAGCCAGGGCCAGGAAGGAAGTGGGTCTTCTGAACAAGATGACATGGAGACCATGATCATTTCAAACACGGCTCGTTAACCAAAGCATCACAACCTTGTGTGTTAAGCGGAACGTCTTTCTTGTGTGGAACCGGCCTGTCGAGCCCCATGTTCCTCTTCCAGCCCTGTTTCTGAGGGCAGGGGGCGCTGGGGGAGTCGGTCTGCCTCTGACAGGTCCAGAGGCACAGAAGGCCAAGTGGACTTCTCAGAGCCACAGAGTCACCGTCGGGAGGTGCATCCAAACCCAGGTCTCCTGACGCCGGTTTGCACTCAGTTCACCAACCTCTCCACTCCCGGTGTCCTCAGCTTTGTTTCTTGAAAAGGATGGAGATCCTTCTCCTTTCAGGCGAGGGAAATGAGGCACTTGCTTAGGCACAAAATTTAAGGTAGCGGGAAAAATTCAATACTGAAGATAATATTTTAATGCGTTACATTTTTTAAAAAAAGTCACACAAAAATAAATCCATGAAAACTTTTAAATGAGGGAAAGATCTGATCCTGCAGCTAGCTGTGACTCATCTCATTCGCAGCCCTGCCGAATGCCCCATCCTTGGAACCCACGTGGAGAGCAGGAAACATGGACTTGGACGCCAAACAGATAAGGATTCCATTTTGCCCCTTCCCGGCTGGAGGACTTTAGGTTAAGTGACTGAACCTCTTTGAGCCTCCATATTTTTGTTTGTAAAATGAGGACATTAAGTCCAAGTTCTTCAGGGAAATGGAGTCAGTGGGCTATCTATACATATATAGGCCATACTCATGGCTCAGGCTGTAAATAATCTGCCTGCAACGCAGGAGCTGCACGTTTGATTTCCTAAGTCGGGAAGATCCCCTGGAGGAGGGCATGGCGACCCACTCCAGTAGTCTTGCCTGGAAAATCCCATGGACAGAGGAGCCTGGCAGGCTACAGTCCTTAGGGTCACAAAGAGTCAGACACGACTGAGCAACTCTTTCACTTTTACTTTTCATACATATAAAGTTTTGTGTGTATACAAATTTCACGTATATAAATGTACATATATACACAAATAAATAAAGAGATTCGCTGTAAAGAATTGGCTTATGTGGTTATGGAAGCTGAGAAATCCAGACCCATGAAGGCTATAGGATAATTCCCATTAAAATCCAAAGGCTTATGGATTTTTTCAGGCTTCCCAGGTAGCTCAATGGTAAAGAATCTGCCAGTCAATGCGCAGAGATGCTGGAGATGCAGGTTCAATTCCTGGGTCAGGAAGATTCCCTGGAGAAGGAAATGGCAACCCACTTTAGCATTCATGCCTAGAGAACCCCATGGACGGAGGAGCCTGGCAGGCTACAGTCCATGGGCTCAAAAAGAGTCAGACATGACTGAAGCAACTGAGCACGACACGGCACTATAGGCAAAAGACTGATTTCCCTGTTGTATGTTGTGTTTTTATAAATCTACAAGAAAAAAGATGTTGTTCATTTGAACAACAGGCAGGTAATTCATAATAAAGAAATGCAAAGGACCAAGTCTCCCATGAAAGTATACCCAACTTTACCAACAATCAAAGAAGTCCAATTTTTATGTCTCAAACTATGACTTAAAAAAAAAAAAGAGTACAATTCCTGGTACTAGTAAGAGTCTCAAGAAACAGGCAATCTCATTCATAACTGCAAGGAGAGTTAACAGATATGATTTTTCTGGAAGTCAACTTGAATAAAAAGCTTTTAAAATATGCAAATTCTTTGACTTGATAATGACATTTCTTGAAGTGACATGTATCCTAAGGTAATAGGAGATGTGAGCAAAAAATTTTACCAGGAATTCTTTAGCAGGACATAGAGCAAGGAATTGTTCACCAGGGTGTTAAAAATAACCTAAGTGTCCAATAATAGGGGATTTTAAAATGTATATAGAAAGATGGGCAGATGACAATAAAGTACTGGGTGATAAGATTTTGAGTTGTATTTTCTGCTTTTAGCTTTTCTGTGTATTTCAAATTTTCTACAATGAACATGTTTTGCTTTTTGTAATATTTTTGTTTTAAGAATGAAAGAAATTGAGGGTCTGATTATCCTGGGGAGTAGGAGAGTGTGGTGTGGATGACTTTGCACCTGTGACCTTTGGAACGGTTATGTCCAGTTCTCTAGTCCCAGGACACTTGTAGGAGGAATGAGGGGAGGGTGGGCGCAGATTCCCAGCACACCAACAGGTCACTGTAACCGAGGTGGCCAGAGCCATGTGGGAGGGATTCACAAAGCCTGGCATAGGTTACTGCAGCATTTGGTCCACTGGAAGTAATATTATTAAAGAACAACATTTCTGAACAAAATGATTGCATTATTTCATTCTCCAGGGGCTGAGGAGAAACCTACTAATATTTGTTTTAAGCTAATTATTCCCTAAAGGTGAAATAGTGCTTATGTATCTTGGAAGGCACACTCAGGGAAGTTATGCAAACAGATCAGTCCATTGTTGCGGGAATGTCAAAGCAACTTTTAAGTATAACCTATTTTCATGAAGCCTATTTTTCCTTGTAAGTGCTTTACAGCAGCTGAGAATCCAGATTCTCTGATGATTCTAGAAGCCCCTCAGATGCTAACTCCTGAGCTACTTGGCTTACCCAAACCATGCTCCCCCCATGCCCAGCCCTGAGCAAAGTGAGGGGCAGAAGACCTGAGACCAACACCCAGTGAGCCCACAGACCTGGGCCCAGTGATGCCTCCAGCAGCAAGGGCTGGGAGCCTCCTGAGACCCGAGTTATGCCCAGCTTCCTCTCCTATCTACCCCAGTCCCAAATACCATAGGGCTGTCAGTGGGGTTTTCATGCCAATCTCTGAGTTTTTGAAGGTCAGCAAAGTCTATCTGGTGGAGATGCCCCATCCTGAAGAGAGGGGCAATTGTAGGGAGCTGTCTTTTTTAAGTAGATATTCGCAGGTGATTCCCAATGAGTGGTTTTTCCAGTCAAAGCCCTCCCAATACTAAACAGGTCAGAGAAGGAAGCGGAGTCTTCACAATCATAATGTTGAGGGTGGCGAGGAGGAGGTTGAAACCATCCACTGAACACACGCACTGTGTCAGGCAGTGGGTTAAGTGCTTCACGCGTGTTACCTTGTATTAGTCTCACAGTCTGAGCACTGTTCTTATATCCATCTTACAGACAAGGAAGCCAAGACTTAGAAAATGTAAATAACACGTGTGAGTCACGGCTGGGAAGTCACAGAGTTACAATATGAACAGAAGTCTCTCTGACTCTGGGGCCCCAGCTCTGAACCACCTAATGATACTGATTTTGAAACATACTGGAGAAGGCCAGTAAGGAGAAAAGGACAAGCAGAGTGTTCTGGTCAGTGTCTTGAGAGAGTAACTCATCAGGAAGCCACATGCTATGGATCTTTGCCCAGCTTTTGACTGCAGAGAAAAGTGGACCCTTCTGCAAGCGGATGAACTGCTCAGGGTAGATGTCTTGGCTGGATGTTACTATAGGGCTACAGGGCCGGCCTTCTAAATACGTTCTGATCCCTTTCCTGGAGTAGCACTGCTCAGTTTAGCTCATCTCTTTCTCGTATCTGTGGCTGCCATGGAGCAGTTCTGCTTCTTCTTTTTTAAAAAATTTATTTGACTGTGCCCAGGTCTCAGTTGCAGCACATAGGATCTAGTCCCCTGACCAAGGATCGAACCCAGGCTCCCTGCATTGGGAGTGTGGAGTCTTAACCACTGGACCAACAGGAAGTCCCCTGTTCTGTTTCTTCTCTTTGCCTCGCCTTTGGGTCTGAAGGAAGTGTGTGACAACGCAGCCCTGCTGTGGAAGATTTCTCCTGGGAAATAAGCTGGGCACCTTGTGGGTGTGGTCACTGGCTTGAACCTTCTGTCCCTGAGTTAACAGCTTTTCCACAAGAGACAGGAGACAGTCAGTGGAACTTCACCCTTACTGGCTACTAAAGAAACACACTCCCCCTCCCTGAGGCCTTCCGGTTCCACATTCTGCAAAGCTTCACCTGTGGGGAAAGTGGCTGAGGCTGGGAGTAGCCTGAGGCCCAAACCCAGTGAGTGTCCCTACTGATGACCCATGGTCAAGAGGCTAGAACTGTTTCATCTCATGAAGGAAAGAAGAAGCTATCTCAGGACAGTAGAGCTGGGTGTGGGCCTGGAAGCCTTTTGGCCCACGTGAGCTAAGTGCCACTTCTTGCAGTGTTCACAGAGACTGTTGGTATAACAGCCTCCATAAGTTGTGCATAAAGTATTCTTTATTTTTAAAATGATTTGACTAAATTTTGAATAGGTAATACACTCATATGGTACATAAGTATAAATATGCTTGGCTCCCCCTCCATGTGAGATGGAGTAGGTATACGTCACCCTCTGACAGCAACTATAAAGCCTGAACAGAAACATGAAACACAATTTGAAAACTGTGAAAAGTAAATAGCAGCAGGCAGATTGAGAAAGAACTTCAGAATTCAAAACACCATCAAATCTCATCAATGGTGAGTTCACGGTATTTTTTCCCTTCAGTATCCCATGACCTGAATGCAAGGCATCTAGAAATCCAGAAGTAAGCACGACTGAGAAGCGAGAGCTCCATGAGAGGCCCTCTAGCTTTGGCTCAAGGACCAGACAAAGACACTTCGAATGCTCCAAAGAGTAAGAAAATATCCCATCTTATTTTCCCTCATCTCCTTTCTCTTGTGCTCCAGCCTCTAGGCAATCTGGTGATTGCAGTATCAGTAGCAACCCATGAGGATCCAGAAGATCCAAAATTCTAAGGGAGGGGAGCCTTCCTCTTTGGGAGAACTGCAGTCCAAGAGGATGGGACAAACCCCATTGGTGGTTGATTGTTATCCCTTTCTCTACCCCCCTCAACAGAAGCCAGTACAAGGCCAAGTGAGGGAGCATGGGACAAAGTGCAACAGAGTAAGTAACTCGGGCTCCAAGTTCTGGCCAGAGAACCAAAACGGGTAGCCCAGAGGGAACCAGAAACTGTCTGTGAGACTGTGGGTAGGAGGAGCTTGGAGAAATGACCCAGTAACGGCATTTAGGAATTCAAAAGCTCACCCTTGAGCTTAACACTGTGAATCTGATCCTTGTTAGCATATCAAAGATTTTGAGAACGAAATGTGACGAGGTCTCAGAGTGGCCACTGGGTGGTACATATGTGGGACAGACCCATGGCGCAAGACAATGGCTTTGGAGGACTGAACTTACAATGGAACCATAGCCTATAGAAGATGGATTGTAAATTGCAACCTGAGATTAGCCAGAATAAATTTTTTGCTGAAACAAAAACATGAACATTCTACATGGAATTTGAACAAGACCCAAAGCCTCATAACACAATATTCAAAATGTTCAGAATGAAAAAAAAAAATTCAGAATGCTATTTAAAATTGCATATGAATAACTAGGAATATTGGATGGGAAAAGACAATCAATAGACATTAATGTTGAGATTATACAGACATCAGAGTTATCTGACAAAGACTTTAAAGTGGTTTTGATGAAAACGCTTCAATAAGCAATTTCCAGTACTTTTGCAGCAAATGTTAAGAAAAGAAAATCTCAGAAAAGAAATAAAAGATATAAAGAAGAATGAATGGAAATAAAAAAAGATAATAGCATGTAAAATCTCTGCTATCTAAATAAGAGAACAGAGATAACAGATAAAACAGTCAATGAACTTGAAGATAGATCAATAAAAATTATAGAAACCAAACAATGGAGAAGAAAAATGATAGGGGGGGTGGGGAATGAACAAAGCCTCCAAGATCTGTGGGACATTAACAAAAGATCCAACTTCATGTCATGAGATGAAAAAAGAAAAAAAGGAAAAGGAAAAAACAGTATAGTGCTGAAAAACATTTAAAAAAAGTTGAAAACTTTAGGTAAAAGATACAAATCTACAGATTCAAGAAGTCAAGGAAATCCTAAACAGTCTAAATCTAAATAAACCCATACCCAAATTCTTTGTAATCAAACTGCTAAAAACTAAAAACAAGCAAACAAAAAACCTTGAAAATAACCAGAGAAAACTGATGCATTACTCATAACAGAAACAATTCAAATGGACTGCAGATTTCTCATAGAAAACCACAGAGGCCACACACTTTTTTAAAGGCTGAAAGAAAAGAAGACTCAATCCGAATTCTGTATTCAGCAAAAATATTCTTCAGAAACGAGAGCAAAATAGTATTAGGGCATTCACAAATGAAAGGAAACTAAGAATTCATTGTCAGCAAGTATGCTCTAAAATAATTGTTCAAAGAAGCTGTTTGGCCTTCCCTGGTGGCTCAATGGCAAAGAATCAGCCTGCAAGGTGGGAGACCTGGGTTCAACCCCTAGGTTGGGAAGATCCCCCGGAGAAGGAACAACTACATTCCAGTATTCTGGACTGAAGAATTCCATGGACACAGGAGCCTGGCAGGCTACAGTCCATGGGGTCACAAAAAGTCAGACACGACTGACTTTCACTATGATGCTCCCTGGTGGTCTAATGGTTAGGATTCATGCCTTCACTGCCGCCCCCCTGGTTTGATTCCCTATCAAGATAGCTTTGCTTCTTCCTCTGCTCCTGCCACCTACTGACCTTTCCCACACACCATACCATCCTTTTATGCTTTCCTGGTGGCTCAGACCCTAAAGAGTCTGCCTATAATGCGGGAGACCCGGGTTCCATCCTTGGTATGGGAAGATCTCCTGGAGAAGGAAGTGGCAACCCACTCCAGTATTCTTGCCTGAAGAATCCCATGGACGAAGGAGCCTGGCGGGCCACAGTCCATGGCAGGGGGAGTGGGGGTGGGGGTGGGGTGTGTGTGTGTGGGGCTGGTTGCAAAGAGTCAGACATGACTGAGTGACTAACACACTTTGGACAAAAGGGAAATGATACCTAAAAGAATTTTAAAATATTAAGAATAAAGGAAGAACAGAGATGGTAAATACCTAGGTAAATATAAAATACTACTCTTCTCTTGTGTTCTTTAAAATATATTTGACAGTTGAAAGGGAAAATTGTAATATAGTCTGATGGAATCATACAGAAGGTAACTAGCATAAAAGAGGGTGGGTAAAAGAACTTATGAGGTAGTAAGATTTCTACATTCCAAATGAAATGGTAAAATGTTGATTCCATTCAGATTGTAAAAAGTTACATGTGTCCTTTGCAGTCCCTATGATAACCACTAAAATATAAAGAGATATAATCAAATCAAATAGATAAATTAAAATGGAACAATAAGAAATGTCCAAATAACACAAAAGGAGGCAGAAAAGAGAAACAACAACAACAGCAAAAAACAGAGTGACTAGCAAATGGAATTCATCTGCATATTTAAAAGATTTTACTACACCAAGACCAAGTGGGATTTGTCCTGAAGTGCAAGGATGGTTTAACATATGAAAAATCAACCAATGTAATATACCACATTAATAGAATGAAGGAAAAAAAGCCACACTATCATCACAGTTGATGTAGAAAAAGCATTTGACAAAATTCCAAGTGCCAGCAATACTCTAGCAGAGCAATTAGGCAGAAAAAATAAATGAAAGACATCCAAAAGAAAAGAAGTAAAATGATTTCTGTTTTCAGATGATGGGATCATATGTGTAAGAAACCCCAAAGATTCCATACCAAAAAAATTGTTAGAACTAATCACTGAATTCAGCAAAGTAGCAGGAGAGGTCAACAGTTGCATACACTAACAATCAACAAGATAAAAAGGAAATTAAGAAATCAGTTCCAATTGTAAATTAATGATACTTCAATAAAAAATACAAAGAAGAAAAAACAAGAAATCAGTTTTATTTATAACAGCATCAAGAACTACAAGATACTCAGGAATTAACCAAGGAGGTGAAAGACTTGTACAATAAAAAATAAAAATATTACTGAAAGAAATTAAAGAAGACTGAAATAAATGGAAACACACCTCATGTTCATGAATGAGAAAACTTAAAACTAGAATGAATGTGTAGATGTAGCAAGTTGTAAGATTCAAAGTCAACACAAAAAATAAACATACATTAACACACTAGCAATGTGCAATTGGAAAACAATAACATTTTAAAATAGTTCCAATAAATGTAATACTTAGATGTAAACCTAACAAAACACATACAGGACCTGAATGCTGAAAATAGCAAAATATTGATAACACAGACTAGATAAGTAGACAGACATTTCATGTTCCTGCATTGGAAGATTCAATACAGCAAAGATATTGCTTCTCCCCAACTTGATCTATAGGTTAAATGAAATTCAACGGTAACCTCATAAGAATTTTTATAGATATATACAAGCTGATCATAAAATTTTATATGGAAAGACAAAAAATCTGGAATGGTTAAACAATTTTGGAAAAGGTGCATAAAATAGGAGAAATTACATTACATGATTTTAAGACTTATACAGTAATCAGGACAATGTGGTATTGGCAAAGAGATAGATGGATAAATCAGTGCAACAGAACAGAACATCTAGAAATAAGCCCACACAGATAAGGCCAAATTATTTTCAATGAAGGTACAAAAAATAATTCAATGGAGAAAGTATAGTCTTTTCAAAAAAGATGTTGGAACAAATGGGCCTATAGGCAAAAAAGAAAAAAAAAAAACTTTCTAAGCCTCAGAACTTAAAAATTAACTCAAAATGTTCATAAATCTAAATGTAATAAACAAATCTATAAAACTTTTAGAAGAAAAGATAGGAGAACTGTATATGACCTTGGGTTTGGCAATAAGCTCTTAGACATGGCATTAAAACAATTCTTTCTGAAAAATGATGAATTGGACTTCATCAAAATTAAAAACAGCGTCTGAGAAAGATGTCAGTAAGAGCATAAAAGGCAAACTCAGACTGGAAAAGAATATTTGCAAATCATGTATCAGACAAAGGTTTTATGTACAGGATATATCAAGAATTGTCAAAACTCAACAGCAAGGAAACAAACAATTCAGGTTTTAAACGGGTAAAAGACATGCATAGACATTTCACCTAAGTGGATGGAAAGATGGCAAAGAAGCATACGGAAAGATGTTGAACATCATTAGTCATTATGGAAATGCGAATTAAAATCACTACAAGGTGCCACTATGTACCTGTTAGAGTGGGTTTTTTCTTTTTTTTTTTAATGTATACTGACAGCACCAATTGCCAAGGAAGATTTGAAAAAACCCTCATACATTGCTGGCAGGAGTGTAAAAAGTCACAGCCTCAGTGGAAAATGTTTCATGGTTTTTCATTTAAGGAAACATGTACTTACGATCCAATAATCACACACCTGCATATCTACCCTAGAGAAATGAAAATGTATGTCCACACAAAAACCCATACATAAACATTGATAACAGGTCTATTTGTAATTGTCCCAAGCTAGAAATAAATCAAATGTCTTTCAGTGGGTGAATGGGGGGTGGGGAGGGAATCTGTGTGGCATTCATACAGGGACGATACAAAGTAATAAACAGGAATGGACTTTTGATCCATACAACAACCTGGAAGAATCCCAAAGAAATTTGGTGAGTGAAAAAAACGGCAGTCTGGTGGCTCAGCTGTAAAGAATCTGCCTGCAATGCGGGAGAACTGGGTTCAATCCCTGGGTTGGGAAGATCCCCTGGAGAAGGGACAGGCTACCCACTCCAGTATTCTGGCCTGGAGAATTCCATGGACTGTATAGTCCATGGGCTCTCAAAGAGTCGGACATGACTGAGTGGCTTTCCCACTCACGCTCACACTCAAAAGGTTACATACTGTATGATTCCATTGACATGAGATTCTTGAAAAGATAAAACTATAAAGATACAGAATAGATGACTGGTTGCCAGGAGTTAAGGACAGTGGGAAGCAGTGCTATTGATGGAATAGCGCAGGAAGTTTTCAGGGTAATGGAATTGTTTGGTATCCTGATCATATCGGTATCTTAAATGAGGCTATAAGTGTTTAAAGGGACTTCACAGGTGGCGTTAGTGGTGAAGAATCCACTTGTCCATGCAGAAGACATAGGAGACCTGGGTTTGATCCCTGAGTTGGGAAAATTCTCTGGAGAAGGAAATGGCAACCCACTCCAGCGTTCTTGCCTGGAGAATCACATGGACAGAGGAGCCTGGAGGGCTACAGTCCATAGGGTCACAAAGAGTCAGACACAACTGAAGCAACTTAGCAGGTAGCATTGATAGAACTTGGTCTTTCCTGATGGTGCAGCGATTAAGAATCCACCTTGCAATGCAGGGCACATGGGTTCAGACACTTGGTCCAGAAAGATCCCACATGTCATGGAGCAACAAAGCCCATGCATTAAAACTACTGAGCCTGTATGTCTAGAGCCTGTGTTCCCAGCAAGAGAAGCCACTGCAGTGAGAAGCCCGTGTACTGCAATGAAGAGTAGCCCCCTCTTGCTGCAACTAGAGAAAGCCTTCTCACAGCAACGAAGACCCAGCACAGCCAAAAAAAATAAATAAAATAAAATAAAATAACTTGTATTTTAAAAAATTGATAAAACTCTACAAAAAGTTCTCAAAAAGAGTCAATTTTACTGTATAATAATTTTTATATTTAAAAAATGTAACATATGTAATGAAGTCTTCATCTAATCCTTACTTTCATTCACTCCATTCCTAACCAGCCCTCTGCCAAAAATATCCATTGCCTTGAGTTGCTCATGCTTTCTTTCAGAGTTTCTTTACAAATATACAAGCAAATATGAATATTATTTTCATTTTCCTCTGCTTTCTCACAAGAGTGACACAATTTACACTGTATTTATTTTACTTAATCATGTATCCTGGGTCTCTCCCCATGTCAGCAATAGAGGGTTACCCTTTGGCACCTAAATTCTGGGAGAAGGTTAGTTGTAGCCTTGGATTTAGTTTCGCTGAAGGCTTTTCACATATTCACATGCAAAATCCTTAGAGAAGGATTTGTTCTCTAGGACTGACTGCACCCAAGGGGCAGGGAGAGTCTACTTACTGAAGTGTTCAGCCAGGTACATGGTACACACAGACCTGCTGCAATGTGCCAAGGCTCAGTTACTGCCAGAAATAAAAGCTCCAGTTCAAACTTCTATTGTCTCAGACTGCCTGGCTTATCTGATAAATATTTGTAGAACAAATGGCTTCATTTAAACATGAGTTGGAAGGGAACTCGCCCCCATTCAATTCCAAGACCTTGTCTGTCCATTCCATAAACCCACCAGATAGCAGACACTGGTGCCTGGCCCGTTGACTCAGACAACTCAGCCCTTCCTACGGCCAGGACACCTTGGCTTCCCAACACCCGCCCTGTTATTGGCCAGGCCACATGATCCACATCTCCCCAACATGCTTCTCCCAGGATACTTTTTAATTTTAGTGTTTGACCTTTGCTGATTTTTAACCTTCTGCTCTTTCTAAGACTTGTAAAATATTCCCTTTCTCACTCTCCCCAGAAATTTACCCATGTATTCAAAACACAGGGGCTTTCTAGGTGGTGCTGGTGGTAAAGAACTCACCTGCCGACACAGAAGACATGAGACGTAAGTTCAAGCCCTGGGTTGGGAAGATCCCCTGGAGAAGGGCATGGTGACCCACTCCAATATTCTTGCCTGGAGAATCCCATGGACAGAGGAGTCTGGCGGGCTATAGTCCATAGGGTCACAAAGAGTTGGATATGACTGAGGCAACTTAGCAGGCATGCATTCAAAACATAACACAAATTTTGTTTAACATAAACTCTTGATCATACATAGACATGATTGCTACTGTTCTCTGCACCCTCTTCCAACGTGAATGGAAGATCTATATTCTAGATTCTAGACTGATTATTCCATTTTTATATCCAGGGAAGCAGAGGCCCCCATAATACTGTAAACTGCAGAGGGACGGTGTGTCATAGAGAGAAGATGGAAAGAGTACAGGTGTGGGAGTCACATATTCAAAATCTGAAGTCCAGCTCTAGCTCGTCTTACTAGCTCTGTGACATTGGCAAGCCACTACACAGGCTTCTAAGCTTCCATTTTCTCATCCATAAAACCCAAAGGGGCAAGTTTTAGGGATGGAGAAATAAGATACATAGACAGGTGCCTGGCTTGTTGCTGTTGTCAAAAAAAGAAAAAAGTAGATAATACCTTTTTGTATCTTCGGAAAGAGGCATTTCTACCAATGTCTTCAGGCTATGAGGTGACATGGCCAGCACGCCAGGCTGTCTGGGTTCAGCCATGGGTCCATACTGGTATAATTTTGGGCAAGAAACTTAGTCTCTCTTGGCCTTGTTTTCTTATCTGTAATAAATGGTATGAAAATAGTACCCAGCTTACCAAGTTATGACAATTCAATAAGATAATGAAAAGCAGTGCCCAGAATATACATACAAGTGTGCAATAGATATGATCAGGAATACGAGAGAAGTCAGACTTTGTATCTGCTGACATCCCATTGGCCAAATCAAGTCATGTAGAAGGCATACTCTCCTCACAGGAAATCCTCCTTGCATAGAAAAGGGTGTGGCTCATAATCCTGTTACAGGGAGTGAAGACTAAGAGTAGTAATCCAATTTACCACAAGTGCCTGGGACTTTGACCCTGGCTGGGGCAGAGGAGCAGTTAATGGCACAGATCTGGTTCAGATATGCGACCTCATAAACAGCAAAAATAAAAAGATAGTAACAGCTGTCATTTACAGAGCATCAGCTATGGTGGGAGGAGCCATGTTCAGAAAATAGGCTTATGAGCTGGGCAGACAGTGCAGTGAATTTCTTTCCCTTCATTTCTGAGGCTTCCTGTGTCTGTCCCCTCAAATAATTCTTTAGTTCACGGTGTGGGCTGTCCCATTCCAGAGAATTTAATAATAAAGAGGAAATGGTAACAACAACCACGACGAAAGTAATAGTAATCATAATATTTATGGGTTACTTTGTATGTTGGGCGCTGTGCATACTATCTCGTTTAATCCTCATAATAACCCCCCACTATGTGGGTGTTATTTTCCTTATATTGTAGCTGAGGAGACCAAGCCTTTGAGACTAAGTGGCTTTCCCAAAGCACATCATTTTTAGGGAGCAGAGATAGAATTTGAATGGTTTGAGTCTGAAACCTTTGCTGTTATTTCCCATCTCCTTGTCCCCCGGACGCCACACAAAGTGTGAACTGCCTCTGTGCTCCAGACCCAGAGAGGATCACATGCCCTAGACCCTCCGCCTACCCTCAGGAGAATATAAATAGTAGCAAGGGTACTGGTGCGTATGGAAACAGAAACGTGTGTTTCTCAGATTCAAGGCAGGTTTTTATCTGAGCTAAAAGATGAATAAACAGCCCATCAGGAAAGAGCCCATCAGGGAGGAATGTGTCCAGGAGCTGAAGTCTGTCTTATCTCCCAGAGGTGGGGGAGGCAGGTGGGGAGCTCTGGGGTCCTGACTGAGGCCATCTGTGAGCCTTCTCAGCTGATGGCCAAGGCGCCAGGCCCCGGAACCCAAGGCTGCCCCTGTGTTAGTTTCCCAGGGCTGCCTTCACAACGTACCGCAGACTGCTTGCAAACACCGGGAATTTATTCTCTCACAGTTCTGGGGCCCAGAAGTCAGAAATCAAGGTGTCAGTAGGGCCGTGCTGTCTCTGAGGCATGGAACCATCCCTCCTTGCTGCCTCCTAGCTTCTGGGGCACGCGTGTTTGTGTGTTAAGTCACTTCAGTTGTGTCCGACTCTTTGCGACCCCTGGACTGTAGGCTGCCAACCTTGTCTGTCCATGGGATTCTCCAGGCAAGAATACTAGAGTGGGTTGCCATGCCTTCCTGCAGGGGATCTTCCCGACCCAGGGATCGAACCCGCATCTCTTATGTCTCCTGCATTGGCAGGCGGGTTCTTTACCACCAGTGCCATCTGGGAAGCCCTCTAGCTTCTGGTGGGAGCCGGCAATCCTTGGTATTCCTCAGGTTGTTCCTGCATCACTCCAGTCTCTGCTTTGTCTTCACACGGGGCTCTCCCCAGTGTTGGGTGTCTGCATTCAAATTCCCTTCTTTTTTCAGGACATGGGCCACGTTGGATTAAGAGCCTGATTCATTATGAGCTCATCTTAACTTGGCCCTCCCTGGTGGCTCAGATGGTAAAGAACCTGCCTGCAGTGCAGGAGACCCAGGTTCGATTCCTGGGTTGGAAAGATCCCCTGGAGAAAGGAATGGCAACCCACTCCAGTATTCTTGCCTGAAGAATCCCATGGACAGAACAGCCTGATGGGCTATGGTCCATGGGGTTACAAAGAGTCGGACATGACTGAAGGACTAAGAGAAGACATCTTAACTTGGTTATATCAGCAAAGACCTTTTTTCCAAATAAGGCCACATTCACAGCTACCAGGGGTAAGGACATCAGCGTGTCTGTGGGTTAGGGCAGGGGGAACAATTCAATCCATAACAGCCCCCATGACCTAGCACTCAGATGGGGTAAACATATTGCCTCACAATAAGGATTGCCTTGGAGCCCTCAGGGCAGCTGAGATGAGGGTGCTGCCAGGGGACCCTTGGACAAATTAAAAAGCCGAATCCAGAGAGGTCAGGCTCGAGAGTTCCGCTCTCCTGCAGGTGTGGGACCATCCTTCTCTTTTCGACTGAAGACTCGCCAGGCCCTGGAAACATCTGGGAAGTGTTTTTGTTGAAAGACTTGAACATCTGAAGAAAATACCAGCACAACATTCCTGCCTGGTAGCTCCCCCCATGCACTGCCCTTGCGTGTGTCCTTCCGCTCCAGAAAGAATGGGGCCTAGAAAGAACCTGGGCTTTCGAGGGAAGGCCTGGCTCCATCACTCACAGGCTGTTTAACTTTAGGAAGAGCCTCACTTTCCTCCAATCTGTCAAAATGGGACCATCAGTACTTACTGGAGTTGTTCTGAGGATGAAATAGTGCCATGTACCCAAAAGTGGACGTAAATATACACAGTAAGTGTTGAATGAGGTCTTCATTTCCTGCCCTTCCCTGTCTTTGGCAGATGGGATCAGAAGGATGAACACACTGGTCATCAATCACTTCACTGGTCCAACTCTGCAAATGTTTACCGAGCATCTAGGAAATACCTGGCTTTGTGCTGGGCCCTGGGGATACAACACATGATAAGATCAAGTTTTGTCCTGTAGGAACATTCACCCAAGTGAAAGTAAGTATGTATATGAAGTGCTTGCACTTTGCAAGGTCCTTTACCTGGAACAGCCTTCATTTTTACAACATTCTGTACAGTCTTAACATCCCATGTTGCAGGTGAGGAAACTGAGGCTCAGATGGGGAAAAAGCAATGTAAGGTCACGTACCTGGGATATGAACTGACTTTACTGAACCCAAAGGCCTTATCTCCTGATAGAGACCACCTACAATTTTAAAACTGTGGCCTTGGGGAATAAGATTATATTTCACCTGGCTCTAAAGCCTTGCCCAAAGGGAAGCTGGTTCCAAGAATAACAGAGGCCATGTCAGCATTTCTAGATGCTGTATAGCCCCCTCAAGACCGGCTTGGAAGGATGGCACACGTTTGAGTTCCCATTCTTGGTCTTTTCCCTACTCTTACTCTGGATGATATATGTTTGATGAGTAGCTATGAGAGGATCAGCTTTACCTTGTGAGCTGCCTTCCTGTTCTCTTTATAGTTCAATTTCTCAGACATGAAATGAGCCAGTTCTGATTTGGGAGTCCCAGTCATCTCATTATACAAGACTCTAAAGTTTGGGCTCAGTGTTAAAGCCAGTGTTCCTAAAGATACACACACAGACAGAAGGCCAGGAGGTCTGTGGACTCAGAAAATATTTTAACAGGCTTCTCTAGTTCTTAAAAGAATGAAAGTTCCTGGTCCACTAAACTGAGCAGGCTGAAGTCATTTTGACTCCTGCTCAAGACCGAAGATCTGGGAGGCCCAGGGCTCCATCCTGGCCTATAAAAGTGCTTCCCAGGTGGCTCAGTGGTAAGTAATCTGCCTGCCAATGCAGGAGATGGGGGTTTGACCCCTGGGTTGGGAAGATCCCCTGGAGTAGGAAATGGCAGCACACTCCAGTATTCTTGCCTGAGAAATCTCATGGACAGAGAAGCCTGCTGGGCTGCAGTCCATGGGGTCACAAAGACGTAGACATGACTGAGCATACAGCGCACACAGGCCTATTTAAAAATAAAATAAAACAAAACTATTTTGTATTTTTGATGTGAACAGCCTTCATCCCATCACTCCGTTTCCCCTTCTGCCCCACATCTGGGCAAGCTGATAAGAATGCCCAGGGACACCTTCCTTTAGCACAGCAGCAAGTTCAAGCCATCCAAGCTGCGGCCAGCAGGCAGGAGCCCTTCCGCCAGCCCCACCCCCTAACCACTTGCAAATCACCAGCCATTTTCAGATCTTCCTGGGAGCCTGCCGTGATCTTCCTAGAAAGACTCATTCTGTGAATAATGACCTTTTTAATATCCTCTTGGTGCATGCGTTGTGTCTTCAGTCTTGACACGGAAGGAAATCGAGGGGGAGGTAAATCCCATCTCTATGCCGTGACTTGTTTTATCTCTCAAGACCTGTGCTGCTCTAACGCGGCTGGAATTTCTCCTTCTGAGTTCTTTCCTGGGCCCTCCCTTTCCTCCCTGCAGGGGAGTTACCGGTGTGAGCAGGCCCTCACCCACACTGTGCGGGACTTGAGGTTCGCTTTCTGGGGTCCCAAGCCTACCCTTTGGTTTCTCCCTTCAGGGCAACTCCTCTCACCTCCCTCAGCGGCAAAGTCCCCCAGCCATCTGCCCACCTGCACCTGCTCCCCTCCCCATCCTTACTAAAAAAGGGCACTGAAGGGCCTCCCCGGGGAGGGGGCGGAGTGGTTAAGAATCCATCTTACAATGAGGGAAGCACGGGTTCGATCCCTGGCCCCAGAAGATCCCACATGCCATGGGGCAACTAAGCCTGTGCGCCACAGCTACTGAGTTCAAGAGTCCTTGAGCCCCACTCCTGAGCGGGTCCATCTGAGCCTGCACTTGAGTCCCTCTGCTGCAGCCACTACTGAGACCCGCGCACCCTCAAGCCGCGCTCCGCAGCAAGAGAAGCGGCCACAGTAAGACGCCTGAGCACCGCAGCTGGAGGGTAGTCCCTCCCGCAACGAGAGCAAAAGCCACGCATCAACAGAGTCAAAAATACATAAAATTTAAATAAATAAGTGTATTTTTTTAAAGGCACTCAAACAAACAAAAAAAAAGGCTCTGAATAACTCCTTCCCACCAAGGCCTGAATGACTTCTGAATTTTAATACATTCCTTTTGTGGGGAGAAAACCTCCAATAAGTTTCAACAAAAGGCCTCACTTGTTAACGCTGAGATTTCAGGCATCCGCAGTAAGATAAGCCTCTGTGTAGTTAGGGTCCTCATGCCCAACAGCTCCCCCTTCAACTCTCCAGCTAAAATTTCACAATGAGGGCTTCATTCTTTTGGTTCAAAGCTCCTTCTCTTCAAAGGCAATTCCTCCACCCCCATTAGTAACTGATACCCAGCGTGCACACAATTATCACATCCTTTCCCGAGGGTGGAATTTTTGGAAGACTGGGAGAATGTTTGGTAGTCAAGCAGCAGCAAATAAACAGCAACTTCCATGGGGGAAATATTACGGGGCCCCCAGCAGCAATAGTCAGATGCCTGAAAATTCTGGTCTGTCCTGATTTCCAGGGCCCTCAAATGTGGGAAGTAACAAAGCCCACAAGGAGTTTGACCTTGAGAAAGGTAGTGCTGCCAGTGCACTCAGAGTCTGCCAGCCCAGCCTCACATTTTCACAGAAGAAGAAACCAATGTTCAGAGAGATACCTACCTACGGTCGCCGAGCTAGCGCCAGGACCAAGACTAGAAATTTCTTGCCTCCACCATGGCACCATGAGTGAAGACACGCATCGCAACTACTGACACAAATGATCAAGAATAATCTTTGGGGGAGTTCCCTGGTGGCCTAGTGGTTAGGATTCTGAGCTTTCACTGCCATGGCCCGGGTTCGGTCCCTGGTTGGAGAACTGAGATCCTGCAAGCTATGCATCATGGTCAAAAAAAAGGAATGATCTTTGTGAGGGAATTTTTTTTAAAACATTACTGGAGCTCATTTGTGTTCTGATATGCTTTGGGAATGTAGAAGAAATGGACTTGCCACTGCATGGAAGTGGCCCAGGTCTTGACATGACCGTAGAAGTGTGGCGTGCACATGAGCATGTCAGGTGTTTGAGAGTGTGGGGGAGGGTGTGACAGCAGGTGCACAATAGGAGCCCATGCATTGTCATGTTAGCATAACAAGGGGTGGAGTCACTTTTTTTCCTGTGCATGTATGCATGTGTGCTGTCTCTTCAGTCACGTCCAATCCTTTGCGAGTCTATGGTGCCTCTGTCCATGGGATTCTATTTTTAGACATTTTAACCGTGGCAATCTTGACTGGTGTTTGGTGGTACCTCATCATAGTTTTAATTTGTATTTCTCAAATAATTAGTGATGATGAGCATCCTCTCCAGGCAAAAATTCTGCAGGCAAGAATACGTTGCCAAGCCCTCCTCCACGGGATCTCCCCCACCCAGGGGCTGAATCTGCATCTCCTGCAACTCCTGTACTGCAACTCCTGCATGAGGGTTCTTTAGCACTAGGGCCACTTGGGAAGCCCTTGTCTCCTTATCACGGACAGCTTTTCCATCAAACTTTGCAATTTTAAACATAGGTTGAGTGTTCCTCGCAACCAATCTAAAAAGGTTCTGGGGACCCAGGATCTCCACTTGGCTTGGGGCAACAGTAGGGAATGTTAAAGGAAAAATCCTCCCCTTTCAGAATCACTCATGTTGAGAAGAGCCCCCTGGCCATAAGTAGCTGCCTCAACCCACCAAGTCAGACCACCAGCAAAGGAAAACAGGCTGCAGCCCTTTGGGGTTTCCCATTGAGCAACCTGATGCTTTCACCTCTTTTAGGACCCAGCACATTGCTTCTCAGAAGAGTCAGACAATATTTCCAAGGGAAACAAGGGAGAGAGGGCACTGTCTTCCTCACTGTGGTTTTCTTCTTATTCTGACCCCTGCAGAAGGTCCTGGGGCCGTGGCTGGAGCTGCCAATGACACAGCACAGATGTGAGTGGTGGAGTCAAAGAGAGTCAGGAACCAAAGTATACAGCCAACCGCTTCTGAAATAGAATCCGTGGGGAAATACAGCATGCATGTGTATGCATGTGTTTGCTTTTCCTACGAAAACTTCAATTAGCAAGAAAATTGCAAGTGGCCATTATCCCCTAGCATTAAGGGGAGTCTGTGTACTAGCACGGAATTTTTCAAGCCAGTCAGCTTCCTTCGCCAATGTGGTTCCCATTAGCCAGAGAGCTGCCTGGAAAGGCTCTCTTTGTTTCACCTGCTTCCTCCAAGGGAGTCCTGTAGTTCTCTTGTTACCGTGGGAGTGGAGGAAGGCATGGCTGGCCACACTGTGAGCCCAGACAGCCCGGAGAGAGAGGAAGATGTCCCTCTCCAGCTCTGGGTGCCTGGAGATGTGAAACCTGGGTCATGACGGCCATTCGGTGGCCGGAGATACAGAACAGCTCAGGCTGAGTTGACTCTCAGCCTGGAGGTTCAGCAGGAATAAATAAGATATCTTAGGGTGTCCCAACCTTGTCAGCTTTTCCTTGTCAGTCATCCTTTTGCTCTTGGGAGCCTGTAACCAAAAGAAGCAGCAAGGAAGCGCTAGGTATCCAATGATGGTTTCTACCCCGACTCGGGCTTCCCTGGTGACTCAGAGGCTAAAGAATCTGCCTACAGGGTGGGAGATCTGGGTTCAATCCCTGGGTCAGGAAGATCCCTTGGAGAAGGGAATGGAAACCCACTCCATTATTTTTTCCTGGGAAATCTCATGGACAGAGGAGCCTGGCGGGCTACAAACCATGGGGTAGCAAACAGCTGGACACGACTGATGAACTAACACACACACACACACACACCCTACTCACTAATTCCCACTCACACTTCCCCAACTCCCACTGGGATTCTAAAGCAGAGATAATGAGAAACTACTGGATAGCTCAGGGAACTCTACTCAATGATCTACAGTGACCTAAATGGGAAGGAAATCCAAAAGCAGGGGATATATGTGTACTTATGGGGTTTCCCAGGTGGCACTAGTGGTAAAGAACCCTCCTGCCAGTGCAGAAGACATAAGGGACGCAGGTTCAATCCCTGGGTCAGGACAATCCCCTGCAGGAGGGCACGGCAACCCACGCCGGTATTCTTGCCTGGAGAATCCCATGGACAGAGGAGCCTGGTGGGCTGCAGTCTATAGGGTCTCGAAGAGTTGGATGTGACTAAAGTGACTTAGCATGCGTGCACACAATCATGTAAGCCTATAGCTGACTCACTTAGCTGTATGGCAGAAAGTAACACAATACTGTAAAGCAACTATATGCCAATAAAAGTTCATTTTAAAAATGAAGGAGGGATAGGAGGATTGGGGTAAACTAACTTTCTTTCTCTCTTTCTTTTTTTAACTTCGGCAACTGTTTCCTACTTCCTATTCCAATTTAGCTAATGTCTATTCAGTACCTTTTATGTGCGAGGCGTTGTCCTAACGTACTTTCACATTTATAATCTCACAGAATCCTTATGACAACCTTGCAAGTGGTTTTTCTGATGGAAGAATTTTGAGATTAGACAGGGACCAGATCGTGGTAATCGTGAAGGCTAAAAATGGAAATGGAGTGCCATCAGCACTCTGGGGACAAATGGACACATCCACCTGGGATTTGTCTTTTACTGGCTGTGTGACGTGGGTGAGTTACTCAGTTGCTGAACCTCAGTGTCCTGATTGGCAAAACAGGGCCTCCTAATAGAGCTGTGAGGAATAAATGAAAAATGGAAACAGTGAGAGACTTTATTTTCTTGGGCTCCAAAATCACAGTGGATGGTCATTGCAGTCATGAAATTAAAAGATGCTTGCTCCTTGGAAGAAAAGCTATGACAAACCTAGACAGCGTATTAAAAAGTGGAGACATCACTTTGCCAACAAGGGTCTGTATAATCAGAGCTATGATTTTCCAGTAGTCATGTATGGATGTGAAAGCTGGACCATAAAGAAGGCTGGGCACCAAAGAATTGATGCTCTTGAACTGTGGCATTAGAGAAGACTCTTGAGAGTCCCTTGGACTGCAAGGAGATCAAACCAGTCAATCAAAAAGGAAATCAACCCTGAATATTCAATGGAAGGACTGACACTGAAGTTGAAGCTCCAATACTTTGGTCACCTGATGTGAAGAGCTGACTCATTGAAAAGACTCTGATGCTGGGAAAGATTGAAGACAAAAGGAGAAGAGGGCAGCAGAGGATGAGATGGCAGATGGCATCACTAAATCAGTGGATGTGAGTTTGAACAAACTCTGGGAGACAGTGAAGGACAGCAAAGGCTGGTGTGCTGTGGTCCACGGGGTCGCGAAGAGTAGGACACGACTTAGTGACTGAACAACGTGTGTCGCACACTGCCTGGACAAGGTAGGAACTCAAACCAGGTGATGAAGACGGCTGGAAAGATGAGTCTAGTGATAAGTACAGAGTGCAGGACAAACGTGAGGAGGGAGATATTGGAGATGGGCAGTGAAGACAGGAGGTTGTGGGGTTTATCACTTTCATCTGGACTGAATGCGGGAAAAGGGACAAACTAACCTACCAGTAAAACAGAATAGAAGGCCCAGAAATAGAGCCTTGGACTTCAGTCCAAATAGAGCCTAAATTGGACTTCAGTTTATGACAGTAGAAGCATTATAAATTAGTGGAGACATTATGAACCATTTAATAAATATGTTAGGACAACCAGCTTCTTTTATGGGAAAAAAATTTTTCATCAGATTGCTGTGTCACACCAAACCCAAAAATAAACTCCAAATGCCTTAAAGACTCAAATGCTTGGGAGAAAACTTTTAGGACATGGTGATAAGGAAGGATTTATTTGATAAGACATGAAAATCAAAAAAAGGAAATGTCAAAATTGAAAAGTTCTGAAAAAATAAAAGGCAAGTCATAAGGAAGGACTAATATTTGAAATATATAAAGAAATTCTTTAAGTCAATTTTTCAAAAGGACAAAGAGTACAACTCAAATATGAGTAAAGACTATAAATCATCAATTTATAAAACAACCCTGAATATCCAATATACGTTAGGGCCTCACCAGGAAACAGGGATATTCAACTTAAACAAGGAAATTCAATTTTGTTTGACAAAAATGGAAAATTGTGACAATACAAAGTATTGGTGAAAATGCAGGGAAACAGGAATTCAGCAGTAGGTAAAATAACTTTGGAAAATGATTTTGGCAAATTCCAATATAATTGCAAATACACATACCCAACAACTGAGCACTCCACTTCCAAGAGAAAAATCTGTACATGTTTTACAAACATTGCTATTAGAAACCAAAAGCTTTGAAAGCCACAAACTGCCCACCAGTGAGAGTATGTATACAATGAATAAACCGTGGAGCCCCATATGGTGGAATACTATACAGCAATGAGAATACATGGATCCAGTCTCTATGTGGCAGTTGAGCCAGATTAGACAACACAATGTTGGGTGATAAAAACAAGTCGCACAATCTTACCTATAGGAGATACCATTTTTCATACAAGCTTAAAAACATGCAATAATGTTATACATCATTTATCAATACACGGATGTATAGTGAGAATATAAAGACAAGGACTGGGGACACATGGAATTCATCATAGTAGTTGCTTTGATAAAGGAGGAAGAGGAAAGGATCTGGTACAAGAAAATGGGGGTATTTAACTCTGTAATGGTTTATTTCTTTTTTTAAAGATCTGAAGTAAAGATTTAAAAGCAAGCATTTGTTCATTTCGGGTGGCAGGCACATGGATTATTTCAGGGTTTTTTTGTTGTTTTTCCTTAGAAGTAAGCAGATCTGGGATCACTCTGCCTCACTCTCTTCTTCCAGGGCCTGGCTCTCCTGCAGTTCTTTTCATCAAGGAGTAAGAGCCAAGAATCCCATCAATCATGGGAGACACTTCTTTCTGTTCTTGGGGGGTCTTTTCATCTTGTCTCTGAGAAATCACCTTTTCTTCCATGGCTTATGACTTTATCAAGGAATTTGACCTTTCTAGAGTCCTTCTAGAACTTTTAGTAGGTGTCATATTAAAAGCAAAGCATTTAATTTAGTGATCTCGGTGGAAAAATTATGTAATTTTAGAAGGGCAGTGAGTCAAACTCTGAAATAAAAACTAGAGGACTGTTGCATCAGCACGGTCACAACAGGAAATTCACCTCAGGAGGCTCAGAGACGATTACACACACGTGGGCCGTGCTATGGGCACACAGGGATGATGAAGCACCCAGGGGCCAGTGGCAGTGGGAAGTCATCACCACCCTAAGGCATGGGGAGGAGGAGAAGGAACAATGTAACCGTGGCCCAGGGAAAACTGAAACTACAGAGGAGGGGCCGCCTGGTTGAAGCTAAGTCATGCAAAGTCAGAGACAGAACCAGAGCAGAGCGAGGATAGGGAAGAGGTGGGAAGAAATACCTTGACCAATCTTTCAGCCGCTAACCTTTTCCAGGTGCCTCCCATTGGCTACTTGACAGGAAGCGGATTACAAGGCATTCTGGGAGATGTAGTCCACAGGGGGCAGTCCCCTAGGGGCTCAGAGCAGGGAAGAGGTGGGTGGGAGTGCACGCAAACGGTGACTACCCAGCTTAATAGTTAAAAGAGTCCCAGGTATAGAGTTAGTGAATGACAGTCACGCAATTTAGTTTGGAAGAACAGGAGAAAAAAGACCTGGGCCATAACCTCTGAAGATGTCAACGTTAAGGAAGTAGAAACCAGGGAGGAAAAAGGACTAGGGCTTGGGATTTGGGTTTTAGCAGAACCTCTGGGGGAAAAGATGATAGACCACACAAGTGCCAGGGCGAGGGGCAGAAGGAAAGGGGCAGGGGCTTCGGCGTGGGACCAGAGGGAGCTGGCAGCCAGGGGTCATAAAGCCCCGATCTGTTTGCTCAGAGTGGGAATTTTAAGCAACCGTGGTTGCTGGGCACACAGACAGGAGAGAAGCAGGTAGTCAATGGAAAGCAGGTGAGTAGGGGGGAGAAGGGCCTTGTGTGAGACCCAGAACCTGCAGGTAGAGCTGCCAAGACCTCCCTTCAGCCTGAGGCTGCCCGGGAGCCCCATGGGAAACAGTGCCGGTCCCACTCACCAGGCACCAGGAGGGCTGGAGGTACCTCCAGGCTGGCTGCCTCCTCTCCCGGGCGCCCTTCAGCAGACCATGCGACACCCACCAGTTCATTAAGAAGATTCCTCTCAGCTTCTTGCCTAAGGTCTCTTGACTTGTCTGGGACACAGAGAGAAGAGTGCTGGGGGACAGCTTGGGCTGGGGCTGAATCTGGCCCTTTCTCTACCCTTCTCTTTGTCCCCATCAGGACTTTTCTCGTGTCTGGTAAGGGTGTGTAAATTTTAGAGTCTCTATAGTTTAGCAATGGCCAGCGGTGGTAGAAGGAGAGAAGGCGTCCATAGGCTGTGACATTTCTGTGGTGGCATCATGTCCACTCACCCCAACCTAGGGCTGCTCCCTTCACTCACCCCAGGGGGATGGAAACTCAGGTTCCTAAAGCTGGGAGTGGTGACTCAGCCTCCCTGGGGACCCCAAATCCTAAACAGGTAGCACCACAGTTATCCATCCACAAGACTGCAGGGTCCTTGAGACCTAGGGTTGAATTTTGGCTTTCTAAAAATATAGAACACATCTCTGGCCCTCGGTGATTATGGGATTTAATCTGGCCCAGCCCCTTTCTTTCAGAGACAAGGAAACAAAGGTTTGGGGAAGGTAGGCATATTCCTTAGAGGATCTCTGTGAGGACAGAGCCTGGGGTGGACCCCAGCCCCCATTTCGTATCTGCTGGTCTTTCTCCTCTGCCATCCAGGCTCTCCTCACTGCTCTGATCCGTGACTTCTGGTCAGGAATGTTTCTGCCCAGGTGAAGGGCAGAGCATTTGGCCTCACAGGTTTCCCGACTGCCGGCTTCCCCACCAAACACAGATGGGCTCTTCCTGGCATAGAGCTGGGTGCCTCAGAAAGCTCTGAACTCAATTTTTTTTTTTTAATAGGAAAATGCGTGCTGCCAAGTTGGGCTCCCCCGGGGGGACATTTTAGCTGCATGACTCATGGGGTGTTCAGAGATTATTCAGAGATCCTGCTCCATTTAAGGGCGATCTATTTACAAGCATGTGTAGGTTTTTAGACTTTTACAGTGGTTCATGGGGAGGGTGGAGTATATATTCAGAATGTATGGGCTTTTCTTGGACTGTAAATAAAACTGTGTGTGAGTGAGTGAGTGTGGTGGGGGGTGGGGTGGGGAGCCAAGGATAATGATTATGTAGGAGCTTTCTAGAAATAGCTAACTGTTTTCAGAGCTGAAAGGATTTTCTGCAGATTAGACCTGTAGGGTATCCTCCGCAGACATGGAAGAGATGCGGTGGAGGAAAGTGGGAAGACGCCTCCGCCGGCAGCCCTGGGCTGAGCCAGGATTCTGTGCTCTTTATTTCAAGAGGAAGCACCACACTCCTTTCTGTCTCTTTACCCCAGTTTCTAACACTGCACTGCAGGATCCTCTGTGGGAGGCGGGAGGAGCTGGCGCTCCCCTCCTATAAACAGCCCTTGCCATGTATCTGGGAAGAGATGGACATTGTCCCAGCAACCTACCTTGGTGATCAGGACCCAGAGATTTTGCTGGATGGTTCCAGGCTTGACCTCAGAAAAAGTGTGCCCCTCCCCCGATCACCCTGGATCCTCTAAAGCCCAGTGGGTCTGTCTTGACTTCTGGGCAGAGGAGCTTTGATTCGTAGGATGATGGCGGACGGACCAGCAGGGCCATCATGGCCATCCCAGCTCAGCCTGGGGAGAGGGCGTGCAGACAGGTACCACCAGCCACTCAGTTGTTCCAAAAATAAAGAAAAACAAAAACAAAAAACAACCCCTGGAGCTGTTCTATTTCTTCCTGATGCCACCCAATCCATCAACAAGTCCCGTGAGACCTGGTACCAGTAAAAATCGCAAACCTGTACATCTCCTGTCATCCTCCCACGGAGCTACCCTTGCTCATTTCAGTGTTCTCCTCAAGGGGCTGGTTTATTGTTAAAGAGCTCTGAATTCCTTTCAAACCACCCTCCTCTGCTCTCTTCTAAGTACCTCTCTTCCTGGGTCAATCCACCTTCAAATCCACCTTCTTGTAGGAAAAAACACTTTGGCCCAAGCCTCCCCTGAGGGATGTTCACCACCCCGGGAATCCAAGCTAAGTGGCTCCACGGAGACAACTGGGGCAGCATCCACAAAGCCAGCCCCAGCTCACAGAGGTCTCCTGCTGGCAGCGAGGACTAAGCTGAGATCACCAGACCCTTGGGACTGGCTCGAGTTCAAATGCTCTGTTGCCTGGGCTGAGAAGCAAACAGCCCTTACCCGTGGCTCCCTTGTCCTGAAACTACAAGGCCACATTCTGGGAGTCTGTTCCCACAGCTCATGCCAGCCTGATCAGACCAGCATAATCACTTCATTTGTAAGTTCCTTCTAAAAGCCAGCCTGCCAGGGGTCAAAACATCCAATGTCCCGATGAAATATACACATTTACACAGGACATGCTGCTTTATTCAATATCACTGTCAAGGGGGTGCTAGAGGTAAAGGACCCACCTGCCAATGCAGGAGATGTAAGAGATGCAGGTTCTATCCCTGGGTCGGGAAGATCCCCTGGAGAAGGAAGTGGCAACTCAATCCCATATTCTTGCCTGGAGAATCCCATGGACAGAGGAGCCTGGCAGGCTACAGTCCATAGGGTTGCAAAAGAGTCAGACACGACTGAGGCAACTTAGCACACACGCACATCAACACAGCAGGGAAGCTGGAGGTGAGCATTTTGAGCTGTTCTGACTTGTAAAGGCAACCCAACGAGATATTAAAGACTATCTACACCTCTTGTTAATGTCATAATTGCAATGCATATTTATTGTGATGCTCACCTTGTGTTGGGCACTGTTCTAAGTACCTCATTCGCTAATTTAATCCTCTCAACAACCCTGAGAGCCACAGGCCCTAGCACTATGGGCAGGAAGTAGGGCCTGGCCTACAGGATATGTGGGCCTTGGACTCCCAGTAAGCAGCTCTTCAGCCTCCAAGGTTGTTGGTCTGGGCTGCAGGCCATCTCTGAGCACTCACTGGAGTCAAACACCTAACCTCTCTGTCATCCATTCTGGTTGAGAAAGGGCTGTTTGGTGAAGTCTCTTACTCTGGTTGGGCTCATCCTGCAAGTTTCTGAGTCTCTAGGAGTCTGACAATAACGGGTTATCAGATGGAAGACATCAGGTGTTTACCTTGTGGTTTTATATTCTGCAGAGCTTGAGCCCTATAGATGGGGAGGATGTAAGACAGTGAACTGAAAGTTTAGTTGCATGACCTTCTGACACTCCTGGAAAATGTTTTAGCCATCCCTGATCTCTATCTGTTTACATTTCATATTGCATCAAAGTAGACTTGAGAACACCTAATCACACAGCCACAGCCCAACTGGCCTGTTAACAAATTTGTCTAATTGCTGGAATGCCACAGGAATCGCTATCCTTGGCTACTCTGCTCTGATGTTCAGTTAAACAGAGATGATGCCCTTATGACCTGAAAAAGGACTGCATAATAAAATATTAAGGTGATGGAAATGCCTGTAGAGAGAGCCCTCGAGGAAAGAGGGATATTCCTTAAAGCCTAAAGAGAGCAGCCAGACTCATTTGTCCATAGATGTCCTATTCACAGGCCAAAATGTGGGATCATTAATAATAGATCATACTTGATCAGAAGAAAAAAAAAAGACACTGGCCTCAGATGTCAAGGTAGTCTTTCAATAGTCTGGGGGAAAGGAATATTTTCATTCAGAGATTACTTGAGCTCCTACATATGATGGGCATTGGCCTAGACATGGGGACACAGCAGAGAAGTCCCACCTCAGTGGGGCTCACAGTCTTGAGGGGTCAACGGGCAGGTCAGCATGTGGTTACCCACAGTGTGCAAAGCTACAACAGGAAGAGGCTCAGGGTGACAGGGGTGGGAGATGTCAGGGCCGGCCCTCCCCATCCTGGTGAGTCAGGAAAGACTTCTGTAATGAACGATGTCTAGTTCAACTTTCAAAAGATAAAACAGAGGTGGTGGAGGTGGGGGAGATAAACAGAAAGCCCTGGGTACATGCAAGGATCAGAGGGGGGAAATGACAGCTATCCAGAGGCACAGCAAAGGGGGAGCAGGAGAAGGCATGTGCTCCTGTCTCTAGGGGTCCCTCAAAAATGTGGGTCTAGACAACTTCTAGTCAGTGTAAAGAGAAAGGACTCAAATTACACCGCAGTACCCAAAGCATTGCTTCCCTTTCCTATGGCACCAAAACCATTTTCTGAGTGACCAGAGCAGAAAGGGCGAGATGAAATTTGGAGACCTCCTCCAAGACAAAAGTCTGGAGGGCCTTGTAACTTCTATCAGAGAATTGGAGCTTTATCCTGAGGGTCCTGGGAGCCACTGAAGGATGCTAAGGAGGTCAGATTTAGAAAGATCCTCCTGGCAGCACCACGTAGGGGCAGTCAGTGAGGGGGTCTAGATCAGAGGTGGGAAAGCCATTGTAGTCATCCAGGAAGGAAATATCATGGTGGCCTAATTCAGGTGTAAGGTATTCAAAAGGACACTCATGTATCACTTCATCACTTCCCCTTGGGTTCCCCCATCTTTGGGGCTCTCTGAAGTCAAGACATTACTTTTACAATCAATACTCAGTGGGACTAAAGGGACAGTGCCTATTCCCTGCCCTCTGCAGCTCACGTCTCTCCCAGAGGATATCGTGACCGTGATCCCCAGAACAGGAGGGAAATGCCATTTCCCCAATTCTTTCTTCAAAAAGGCACTCTCCATTTGCTTCTCTGAGATGTTTGCTCTGGACAGTGTTTGGATTCCATGAGCCTGTGCGTGTATGCACTGCGGTCCAGCTGATGGGTGGCTTTGCTTTTCTTGGTTTCCTGGATGCAGGCAAACTTCAAACAATGCCGTTTCCTCCTGATGCTTATCTCCACAACCCGTTTCTCAGAAGGTCTTGCCCACTAACTTTCAAACAACACCATTTTCAGTGCCAAGCTCCTTGCTTCAAGGTTTGGAGTGCCACTGGAGCATAAAATGATAATAATTCTGCCTCCCCTCTCTCCTGTTCCCCTAAACCAGGCTTGTCTTTCCCCTAGCCCCCAACAACAACAAAAGAAGCTATGTATTACCTTAGAAACCCCCCTAAACTTGAGACTGCCCTTGGGCCCTGAGAAGTATTTGGTTCCTGGGTCATCACTGTAATTCAGTTTAAGAGGAGCTGAAAATGCTGGAAATAGAACACCATTCCTGAAAATGGATTCCTCAAAGACATCAGAGACACGGGGAACAAAAGACAGGATGACCCAGTACAACTCCCTACATCTCTGAGAACCCGTGGGTGGCTCCCCATGGCCTTAGAGAAAGCACAAGGGCACTGGGTATCTATTATCTTTTGGACAGTGGACTTCAGCCCTGATGCTCACCCTTTAAGCTCCAGCAGGTTGCTGTTGTTGCTTTTTACTTTACAATATTGTATTGGTTTTATCACACATTAACATGACATGGGCCAGCAGGAATTTTATCGGGTCGAATGTGGGTAACTTAGAGACGGGTGATGGCCACCTGAACCGGGGGAAGTGCTCCCCCTGCTGGCGGGCAGCTCTGCTGCACCTTCGCCCCAGTTGCCCATGTTAAGTACCTCGCTCTACACAGTTGAATATGTTCCTGGAGACTGGTGTTCTCGGGGTGTGCACTTAAAAAAAAGGGAAATCCGTGTCAAATTCTTTTTGTGAAGCGAGAAATCCTTTTGTGATGGGGAATAATCACTGCCCTTCTCCAGCCCTCCCTTGGTTGATACTGTAGATTTGGGGGCTTATTGAAGGGGCTTGCTAGATGCTAGTGTTCCTTCTGAAGACCATGAGCATGGTTGCTGGGGAGGGCCTGTGGGAGCTGACACTGAGCTCAAAATGCTTGCACATCTGACATTTTCATTGTTTGCTGAGGCTCCTTGTAACTCAAAGCTTGCCTCCATGACATGGTTGGTGCTTCTCTCTCAGAACCTGATAGGGGGAATGTTGTCAGCAACCTCAAGAGCCCTCCACTGGATGATCCAGCTGGATAGATGCACACATTTGGAAATGGGTCAACTCTCTCTGTGGGCCTTGGCTATAGAATGATCAGGAGGGAGCAAAAAGGAAAGGGCGAAGAGAAATACCCCCACCATCGAAAGGGTATCGACGCTTACCCAAAGGGATTGCTCCTGTCACAATTAGGATTGTTTTTCCTCTCTGTGTGTTACAGATGTGTGTTACAGAATCCTTTGTTGGTAAGCACACGCGTGGCAGCCGGAGCAGCAGCCAGTGCCAGCTGAAGGCTTCAACAATGGGGCTGCAATTGAGCATGAAGTATGATGTGCCATGCACTGAGGTATGATTGTGTGCCTCTGACGACACCATGCTGTGGTGTTCTCAAAGGCACAGACCCGGTTTCACTTTGTGAACCCTTTGTCACCGGATATAACGAATCCCCTGATTGAGCCTGGAGACTTGGCCCGAAGGAATGACTAATGGAATTAAGCTTCAAGGCCTGCTCGTTTTTTGTGATTTGAATTCTTGCCATGAGAACCCACCTTCAAGGCCTTCAAGGTCATGGTTTCACCTGGAGGCCCAAGAAGGTGGGCCCTGGGCAGTTCCCAGACTAGACGCTGTGGAAGTCAGCGTCTAGAAAGGCCCGGCTGCTTCTCTGTGGTGGGTGGGTGTGCTGGAAATCACCAAGGAGACCGTCTGTGGGATCTCTGCTAACTCAGCCATCAAAAGGAGGCCAGAAACCACTGGACTTGAAAATTATGTTCACGGCACCTTGAGCTCCGAGCATGAAGGGAAACCCAGAATAAAAAGCACAAAGAGTCTTCCCTTCTTCAATCGAGAGGGCAGACAGGCTACACGCATTTGAAAGCAGTTATAAACACCAGACCCACCAACTACAATTTAGGAGGTCTTATATGTAATCTGCCCAGTCCCAGATATTTTAATTCTATGTTGCAGGGAAGTAAGTGCCAGCTGGCTCCTGACCGACCATGCTCAGGGTTCAGTTCTAAACAGCACTGTTTGGGAAAAGCTCAATCTAAAACAGACAGCTCTGGATGTGTTTAGGTTTTGCTTTCTTTCCACTTTTAAATATTAAAAATTGACTCCAGCTGTGGGGTAGAAAGTAACGCCTAACCTATAAAAACATTGACAAATAAATCACAATGCAATTTGCTGCGCATTTTTGTGAGGTCTAAACACCAGTTCTTGAAAGGAATTTTCCATTATTGCATCTTGGGAAGATAACTTCTTCATGAAAAATTCATTTGACTTTTATATTTCATAAAATCATCACATCACATTCCCACATTTGGGATCTGCATGAGCACTAGAGCACCCATGACTTTCAGCTTGTCTTTCCAGACTCCTGAGCCTCCCTTTGTGAGTTTGGCAGAGCGGGGAACAACACCAGATGCCTTACCTGGCCATTGAGGTTATGCTGCATCCCCTACCCAGGACCTTGTCCTTCTGAAAACCAGGCAGAGCTCTCTCTGAGTCTGGACTGAGCACTAGACTCCTCTACTCAAACTCTGCTCATGTATGCACACCCCTGGGCACACCCCTATCCAAGTGAGAAATAAGCTTTCACTTGCATTATTTTTGGTGGCATCACTGCTAGGCATTAGCACTTTTCCTTCTGATGTAACGACGAGGTGGCTCAGTGGTAACGAATCCGCCTGCCAGTGCAGGAGACGTAGGAGGTGTGGGTTTGATCCCTGGGTCGGGAAGATCTCCTAGAGCAGGAAATGGCAACCCACTCCAGGATTCTTGCTTGGAAATCCCATGGACAGAGGAGCCTGGTGGACTACAGTCCGTGGGGTCACAAAGAGTGAGAATGCCTGAGCATGCGTGTACCCATGCGTGCACATGAGAATGCAGCAGAACAAAGGAGGGGAGAGGGGTCTGTGTGACAGACTTGGTGCTGAGTTGCGGTCTTCAAATGCCTTTTTTCATAAATGATGCTGATCCTAGCCCAGTTCATACGGTATCAGCCAGGATAGGCTAGGCATGCTGCACTAACAGACAGCCCCAAATTTCAATGACTTGCATCTGTAATAGTTCAGGATCCAACTGATGGAACGACAAGGTCACAGCCCCGAAAGTCTGGTCATAGGGAGCCAGTATGGTCACAGGGAGCAGTCAGGCTTGTAGTAAATACCCTCTTGGGGTGTCTTCCCAGTCTCTGAACCTCTTCTTTGAGTGCTACACCCAAATCACTGATCAGGGTGGCCCCAGCAGTTGCTGTCATGTCAAGACTGCACAAGCCCCTCCTAGATCCAGTTGATTAGATCAGTGGACTCCACCTAAACCAAAGCAGAGCTACCAGGATCCTGTGTTCCAGAAATTGAGAGTTGTGGTTTAGAAACAGCTAGTCTGAGTGATGCATATAAATTTGAGAACTCTACTAAAGGCATTTTCTGCCATATGCATGGAGAAACTAAGAAAGTTGAACTGCAGAAGAATGAGTCAGGCATACAGAGAGAAGTAACTGCAAGAACTATATGGGGGGAGAGACAGACTCCTAGCCTCAGTCTAGCACATAGACACTTGATTCTAGCTCAAAACTGACACTTGGTTAGCAAAGAAAAAATGAACGTCGTGTGGGCAAATACAAGCATCCACCACGGAAAGCAGTTTCTTAGTTCAAGGGCATTGAGTGTCTGGTAGGTTCCTGTTAAAACACTCTCACTCATGGAAAAGATAGCGTCTGGCACCGTTACTAGCCGTAGACACTTTCTGGTGGAGAAGTTTAGCAGGTTAGGCAGCCATTTGGTGATATCTTTAGAGGAAAGACCTCCCCAGATTACTCAATTTTGATAGACTGCAATGTATGGCTTCTAATAATGAGGCAATGTTTAGTCGCATAAAACAGGAAGCCCCCAGATAACAGTGGGTTATTTCCCTCACATACAAAGAGGTAGGCAGTCTTGGGCCAGCATGGCAACTCAACATAAGCATCACTGATGCAGTTCATTTCCTTCATTTCTTGGCTTTACCTGTCCTTAAAAATCTCACCTTCATGTCTTTAGCTAATGGCTATAGGAGCTCCTCTGTGTTCTTGTTCCTGGCGGATGGATGAAGAGGAGGCAGTTGTGTCCCCTTCTTTTAAGGCTTCCCAGAAGTCTCAGTGGCCAGAGCTTAATCACTTAGATCAGAAAGGTAGGAAAAACAGCTCCAAGAAGCTCATATAGAAATGTGGAGTTGCCTGGGCTCCAACAGGTGTTTGCAGTAAAATTAGCTGTGTTACACTGGCTTCAACTAATTGGAGCAGGAACCAGGGCCAAATCAAGACAACCATGGGTACACCAGACATGAAGAAAGCCAGCCTTGATGGTGAGCTTGTCTGAAACTGTCTAGCTGGGAATTTTCTGAACAGCTGGAGCCCTATGTCGTGAATGGTGACACAGAGACCAGACCAGATCCTTCTTTGGAGGATGCACCACACAGAATGGAAGGGAGTCTCACACTCAGGCTGTGTTCCCACATGGTGCCAACCCATTGTTCCACGTCACCGTGAGTTCTGTTGTACATCCCTGACTGGAAGTCCTGGGATTCTCAGGGGACATCATCTTAGAGGCCAATGCCTGTCTCATATATCCTTGCAGTAAACCTCTTTTAGTTCAGTTCAGTCTCTCAGTAGTGTTCAACTCTTTGTGACCCCATAGACTGCAGCATGCCAGGCTTCCCTGTCCTTCACCAACTCTCAGAGCTTGCTCAAACTCATGTCCATTGAGTCAGTAATGCCATCCAACCATCTCACCCTCTGTCATCCCCTTCTCCTCCTGCCTTCAATCTTTCCCAGAATCAGGGTCTTTTCCAATGAGTCAGTTCTTCGTATCAGATGGCCAAAGTATTGGAGTTTCAGCTTCAGCATCAGTCCTTCTGATGAATATTCAGGACTGATTTCCTTTAGAATGAACTGGTTTGATCTCCTTGCAGTCCAAGGGGCTCTCAAGAGTCTTCTCCAACATGACAGATGTTATCTAGGAGGGTTTCTTTATCAAACCTTAAAGAGCCTGATTAATACAGGAATTATTGTAATAATCATATGTATTGTAATTCATGTCAGAGCATCTCCAGGAGAGAGAAGGGAAAGAGAATGACCTTGATGGTTCACCATTTTGCCTCTAACTGATCTGGACTTGGAAAGGATGTGGTCACTATAATTTCTGTCTGCCTACAGAACAACAAAGATATGTCTTTCCCATACATCTTCTCCTGATTCCTATGGCCTCTGTACCTACATTAACCTGCATTGGTTAATTCATTAGGAGTTGCAAATTGATGATATTCTAATTGCAAGAATTTGTTTTCATTTACCAGTTGGAATATTTGTATAAAGAAACTCTTACCCTCATCTATTGTTTGGTTATGCAACGGTACACTTTAAACAGGAAAAGCAAGATAAAGAGACTGTCTCCTCTATAATGACTAATTCTTTTTTTTTAATTTAAATACGATTATGAAATTGTGGGTTTAAATACATGTAATGGATTTCAAGATACTAAAATTATTATCATATTGTCCTGTCTTTCATTGGTGGGATTCTCTCAGGTTGCTTCCTGAGTCCTTGTGACACAGCCCTAATAGTCTTTGCTTTCTGCTTCCTACTAACTGGTCTGACAAGTTGTTCCCCTTGTGTATTTCCTATCTTATATTTGGAGTCAGCCATTTCTCTAAGTAGCTCTATTTCTTGTGTGTAAGAAACAGCATTTAGAGGGCTATCTGGGTGCTGAAGGATATTCATTGCTACTGGGTTGATTTTCATTTCTAGACCTTTTTAGTGGACAGAGTTACTGGGCTGAGGGAGGGACTATATAGGATTACGGAGTTTTTATTAACCTCTTAAATCTTTATCTCCCTTATTCCATGCCAAGAGTCCCGGTTCTCAAGCATGCAGTGGATGATAGAATTTAGAATATTGTGCAATTATTCATTTATTTTATCTCGTATTGGATGCATAGCCATCTCAGAATAAAAACAACCCTACTGTCACTACAATGACCGAAAACATTTTTTAAAATGCAAACATGATCACTCCATCCCCTCAACTTAAAAAAAAAATAGTTATACTACGTCTGGTGGTTGGATGGCATCACTGACTCAATGGACATAAGTTTGAGCAAACTCTGAGAGATAGCGAAGGACGGAAGCCTGGTGTGCTGCAGTCCATGGGGTCACAAAGAGTTGGACATAATTTAGCAATTGAACAACAATAACATCTGCCTGATCAGGGCAGGAAACCATTATCATCTAGTTCTAGAATCCCATCCACAGCATTGTAGTGGCAAAGAGGCTTGTGTAACTTGATGAAACCACGAGCTATGCCAAGCAGGGCCACCCAAGATGAATGGGTCATACTGAAGAGTTCTAATAAAATGTGGTCCACTGGAGGAGAACATGGCAACCCACCCCAGTATTCTTGCCTTGAGAACCCCATGAATAGTACGAAAAGGCAAAAAGATATGACACCAAAAGATAAGCCCCCCAGGTTGGAAGGTCTCCAGTATGCTACTGGGGAAGAGTAGAGAGCAATTACTAACAGCTCCAGAAAGAATGAAGTGGTGGGGCCACAGCGGAAATGATTCTCAGCTGTGGATGTGTCTGGTGGTGAAAGTAAAGTCTGATGATGTAAAGAACAATATTGCCTAAAAATGTGGAATGTTAGGTCCATGAACCAAAATAAATTGAACATGGTCAAGCAGAAGATGGCAAGAGTGAAAAGCAACATCTTAGGAACCAGTGAACTAAAACAGATGAGAATGGCGAATTTAATTCAGATGAACATTATATCTACTACTTGGGTGAGAATCCCTTAGAAGAAATGGAGTAGCCCTCATAGTCAACACGAGTCCAAAATGCGGTACTTGGGGGCAACCTCAAAAATGACAGAATGATCTCATTTCCAAGGCAAACTATTCAACATCACAATCATCAAAGTCTATGTCCCAACCACTGATGCTGAAGAAGCTAAAGTTGACCAGTTCCACAAAGACCTATAAGACCTTTTAGAACTAACACCAAAAGAGATGTCCTTTTCATCATAGGGGATTGAAATGCAAAAGTAGGAAGTCAAGAGATATCTGCAACAACAGGCAAGTTTGGCCTTGGAGAACAAAATGAAGCAGGGCAAAGGCTAACAGAATTTTTTCAAGAGAACATGCTGGTCATAGACGGAGAAGGCCATGGCACCCTACTCCAGTACTCTTGCCTGGAAAATCCCATGGACGGAGGAGCCCAGTGGGCTACAGTCCATGGGGTCGCTAAGAGTCGGACACGACTGAGCGTCTTCACTTTCACTTTTCACTTTCATGCACTGGAGAAGGAAATGGCAACCCACTCCAGTGTTCTTGCCTGGAGAATCCCAGGGACGGGGGAGCCTGATGGGCTGCTGTCTATGGGGTCGCACAGAGTCGGACACGACTGAAGCGACTTAGCAGCAGCAGCAGCTGGTCATAAAAAACCCTTTTCCAGCAACCCAAGAGATGATTCTACCCATGGACGTCACCAGGTTGTCAATACTGAAATCAGATTGATTATCTTCTTTGCAATTGAAGATGGAGAAGCTTTGTACACAGTCAGCAAAAATAAGACCAGGAGCTGACTATGACTCAGATCATGAGCTCCTTATTGCAAAATTCAGGCTTAAATTGAAGAAAGTAGGGAACACTGCTAGGCCATTTAGGTCAGGTATGACCTAAATCAAATCTCTTATGATTATACAGTGGAGGGGACAAATAGATTCAAGGGATTAGATCTGATAGACAGAGTACCTGAAGAACTATGGATGGAGGTTCATAACATTGTACAGGAGGTGATGACCAAAACCATTCCAAAGAGAAGGAAATTCAAGAGCAAAGTGGTTGTCTGAGGAGGCTTTACAAATAGCTGAGGAAAGAAGAGATGTAAAAGGCAAGGGAGAAAAGGAAAGATGTACCCAACTGAATGCAGAGTTCCAGAGAAGAGCAAGGAGAGATAAGAAGGCTTTCTTAAATGAACAATCTGCAAAGAAATTGAGGGGAAAAATAGAATGAGAAAGATTAGAAAATTAGAAAATCTTCAAGAAAATTGGAGCTATCAAGGGAACATTTCATGCAAGGATGGGCATGATAAAGGAGAGAAATGGTAAGGACCTAACAGGAGAAGAAGAGGTTAAGAAGAAGTGGCAAGAATACACAGAAAAACTTGACCAAAAAAAGGTCTTAATGATCTGGATAACCACGATGGTGTGGTCACTCACCTAGAGGCAGATATCCTGGAGTGTGAACTCAAGTGGGCCTTAGGAAGCATCACTACAAACAAAACTAGTGGAGGTGATGGAATTCCAGTTGAGCTATTTCAAATCCTAAAAGATGATGCTATTAAAGTACTGCACTCAATATGCCAGCAAATTGGCCACAGAACTGGAAAAGGTCAGTTTTCATTCCAATCCCCAAGAGCAGTGTCAAAGAATGTTAAAATTACTGTACAATTGTGCTCATTTCACATGCTAGCAAAGTCATGCTCAAAACCCTTCAAGCTGGGCTTCAGCAGTAAGTGAATCAAGAAGTTCCGGATGTACAAGTTGGATGTCAAAGAGGCAGAGGAACCAGAGATCAAGTTGCCAACATTCCCTGGATCTTGGAGAAAGCAAGGGAATTCCTGAAAAACATCTATTTCTGCTTCATTAACCACATTAAAGCTTTTGACTATGTGGGTCACAACAAACTGTGGACAATTCTTAAAGAAATGGGCATACCAGACCACCTTACCTGTCTCCTGAGAAACCTATATGTAGATCAAGAAGCAATAGTTAGAACTGGACATGGAAAAACAGACGTGTTCAAAATTGGGAAAGGAGTACCTCAAGGCTGCATATTTTCACTGTGCTTATTTAACTTACATGCAGTGTACATCATGCAAAATGCCGGGCTGGATGAATCACAAGATGGAATCGATTGCTGGGAGAAATATCAGCAACCTCAGGTATGCAGATGATACCAATCTAACGGCAGAAAGTGAAGAGCAACTAAAGAGCCTCTTGATGAGGGTGAAAGAGGAGAGTGAAAGGGCTGGCTTGAAACTCAACATTAAAAAAACTAAGATCGTGGCATCCAATCCTATCACTTCGTGGAAAATAGAAGGGGGAAAAGTGGAAGCCATGAAACAGTTTACTTTTGGGGGCTCTGAAATCACTGCAGGCAGTGACTGCAGCCATGAAATTAAGACACTTGCTCCTTGGAGGAAAAGCAGAGACATCACTTTGCCGACAAACGTGCATATAGTCAAAGCTATGATTTTGTTCCAGTAGTCATGTACAAATATGAAAGTTGGGCCATAAAGAAGACCGAGCACTGAAGAATTGATGCTTTTGAATTGTGATGCTGGAGAAGATGCTTGAGAGTTCTTTAGACTGCAAGGAAATCAAATCAGTCAATCCTAAAGGAAATCAACCCTGAAGTGGAAGGACTCATGCTGAATGAAGCTTAAGCTCCAATACTTTGGCCACCTGATGCGAAGAGCCAACGTTTTGGAAAAGACTTTGATGCTGGGAAAGATCAAAGGCAAATGGAGAAAGGGGCAGCAGAGGGTGAGACAGTGACATAGCATCACAAACTCAACGAACATGAATTTGAGCAACCTCCAGGAAACAGTGGAGGATAGAAGAGCCTGGTGTGGTGCAGTCCACGGGGTCACAAAGAGCAGGACACGACTCAGGGACTGAGTAACAAAAAAAGTCTTAGAGTGCCAAGTGGCTATATATTTTATGTATTTCTAGATATTTTGACTGTTCAAAGTTGCTCCCCAGTAGACTTCTTAGTGAAATCTTAAGGACAAGTTTCTCTAAATTGTCACGTGTTGATAACAGTATGTCTGTACCCTTTACCCTAGAAAGTCAGTTTTGTTGAATATAATCCTTTGCTCACATTTTCTTTCCTTGAGTAACTTAAGCAAGTAATTCCATTTTCTTCTGGCATACGGTGTCATGTCAAAGTCTGATGATAAGTTAATTTTTCCCCTTTTATGCCATGTGCTCTTTTTTCTAAATTCCCCCAATTTTTTTTTCTGTTTCTTTAAAGTTGTATGATTTTGTTAAAATTTACTGAAGAGTTGGGCATTCAAGTCAATGATTCTAGGTACATGGTATGCTTTTTCCTCCTGATGAATTGCTCACTTTGTTGTAAAATAGACTTGCTTATCCCTGGTATTAATAATATTATTTGCTCTGAAGTCTACTTTGTGTGATATTAATATACCATCTCTAGCGGTACTTTTAGATATTTTTATTTTTAATGGTAATGAGATATACATAACACAAAATTAACAGTTTTAAGTGTACATTTCAGTAGTGTTAAGTACACGCACCTTGTTATGCAACTAACCTCCAGAACTCTTTTCATCTTGCAAAACTGAAATTTATTCCTATTAAACAGTTGCCCTTCTCCTGTTCCCCTAGCCCCTGACAACTATCACTCTACTTTCTATCTCTATGACTTTAACTGCTCTAAGAATCTCATGTAAGTGGAATCATATAGTATTTGTCTTTTTTTTCTGGCTTATTTCACTTATCATAACATCCTCAAAGTTCATCCATACTGTACAGGTGTCAGAATTTCCTTCCTTTTTAAAGCTAGATAAAGTACCAATATCCAATGGATCATAGAAAAAGCAAGGGAATTTTAAAAAAATCTATTTACTTCTGCTTCACTGACTACACTAAACACTTTGATTGTGTGGATCACAACAAACTGTGGAATATTCCTGAAGAGATGGGAATACCAGACCCTTAACTGTCTCCGAGAAACCTGTGTGCAGGACAAGAAGCAACAGTTAGAAATGGGTGTGGGACAATGGTCTGGTTCCAAACTGGGAAAGGAGTACGTCACGGCTGTATATCGTTACCCTGCCTATTTACCTTAAATGCAGAGTACATCATATGGAATGCTGGGCTGGATGACTTACAAGCTGGAATCAAGATTGCTGGGAGAAATATCAGCAGCCTCAGATATGCAGATGAGACTACTTTAATGGCAGAAATTGAAGAGGAGCCAAAGAGCCTCTTGACAAAGGTGAAAGAGGAGAGTGAAAAAGTTGGCTTAAAACTCAACAATCAAAAAATGAAGATCATGGCATCTGGTTCCATCACTTCATGGCAAATAGATGGGCAAAAAGTGAAAACAGTGTCAGATTTAATTTTCTTGGCTCCAGAATCACTGCAGATGGTGACTGTAGCCACGAAATTAAAAGGCACTTGCTCCTTGGAAGAAAAGTGATGACCAACCTAGACATCACATTAAAAAGCAGAGACATAGCTTTGCCTACAAAGGTCCATCTAGTCAAAGTTATGGTTTTTCCAGTAGTCATGTGTGGATGTGAGAGGTGGACCATAAAGAAGGCTGGGCACCAAAGAATTGATGCCTTTGAACTGTGGTGTTGGAGAAGACTCCTGAGAGTCTCTTGGACAACAAGAAGATCAAACCAGTCAATCCTAAAGGAAATCAGTCGTGAATATTCATTGGAAGGACTGATACTGAAGCTGAAGCTCCTGATGCAATGAGCCGACTTATTAGAAAAGACCCTGATGCTGGGAAGATTGAAGGCAGAAGGAGGAGACGACAGAGGATGAGTTGGTTGGATGGCATCACTGACTCAACGGACATGAATTTGAGCAAGCTCCAGGAGATGGTGAAGGACAAGGAAGCCTGGTGTGCTGCAGTCCATGGGGTCGCAAAGAGTTGGACACAACTGAGTGACTGAACAACAACAACCCTTACTCCCACTGTGTTCACGCCTATTCTCTATGTCTGCCCTGCAAATAAGATTGTGAGCAAGAGGAGAAGAGAGCCACAGAGGATGAGATGGTTGGATGGCATCACTAACTCAGTGGACATGTTGTTGTTGTTCAGTTGCCGAGTCATGTCTGAGTCTTTGCAACCCCATGGACTATAGCACTCCAGGCTTCCCTGTCCTTCACCATCTCCCAGAGCTTGCCCAAATGCATGTCCATTATAGTTTTCATTTCTGGAAATTCAATTTGGATCTCTTATATTTTCTATTTAATTTTGGGAACATAGTTATAAAATATATTTTCTTGTTCTCGACTGTTAATTTTAACATCTATGTTAATTCTGGGTTGGTTTCAATAATGATCAGTTATTCTTCTCATTATGGCTTGTGCCTTCCTGCCTCTTTTTGTGCCTGGCCAGAGTAGGCATTATTCCCAATCCTGTGTAACCATCAGGTACTCTTCCCTCCAATCTTTCCAGGTAGCTCTTTCTCCAGCTTTGGGTAGCACTGATCAATACTCTGCTGAATACCCTCTTTAGATCACTAGAGTTCTTTTTCTGTGCCACTGTCTTCTCAGTATTCTATCCTGCTAACTCTAGCTCCTTTTGTTCTCCCTAAACTCATAGATTTATCTCCTCAACTTGAGGAATCTGCCTGACTCCTCCTGGATTTCCCATCTCTGCACCAAAACCTGGAAATCCTCATAAGGCAGCAAGTTGGAGCAATCACGGGGTTCACTTCAATAGTTTCCCATGTCTCAGGGTCACTGTCCTGCATTGCCTGATGTCCAGGGTCTTGAAACCATTGTGTCATACATTTTGTCCAGTATTTTGGCTTCTTCATATTGGAGAGTAAATCTAGTCCCTGTTATTCCATCTTGTCATAAAATGGAAAAGTGATGCGCTTTTCAACATTTTTTTTTCAGGAATATTTTTTAGATTATGCATATTAGTATTTTTTTCTGTTCCCTTGTTTTAATTTTCATCTTCAGGAATTTCTGTTATCTGTGCACTGGATTTGTTTTACCATCTTCAATGTTTTGTTCTTTTTTACTCAAATTCTTTTTATTTCACTCTTCACTTCTTTCTGACTTTAAATTTTTTCCTCTCTCTCATATTTACCTTTCTCAAGACATTATCTGTTGTGTTTTTGTTCTCAGATTTATAGTTTAGTCTTTATTCCTGAAATAATGCTTCTCTTTTTTAAACATCTTTCCTGAGTTCTGTGAGCTCATTTCTAAGTTTTTCTATTTCTGACTTTTGTTGTTCTTTCAAGTCTTAAATCATCTTCTAAGCGTCCTTTGGTTCATTTTGAAGTAATCAGTTACAATTTTGGTATGTTTTGTGGACACGTCTTTCTGGTGTGTTTTCGTAAGGATGTTATTCTCATTGACTTCTGTTTTTAAATAATCAATTTGTATGGGCTTTGACTGTTGATCATTTTTACGTGACATTAGTTTTCCTAGGCTTGTAGGATGAGGTAAGAAATGAGGTTCTAGAAAGCTTTTCTAACCACGCAGAGCGCCCTCTTCTGTTGTTACTGTGTAAATCTTCTTTTCTGACATTTACAGGCTCTGTTCTTTCCTCCATGTCAGGCTGGACATTTTCTTCCCTCTTTTCTTTTTACCTACATCCTGTTCAATTTTCATTGCATTCCCATAAGTTTCTCCTAATTGTGTTACCCTGTCCTAGAAGGGAGCTCTGGGTTAGTTTTGAGAATTCAAACAACCTAGATGGCTCCAGCCTCTAGGTCATTCTGGCCGGGGGCCCTTTCCTTTATTTGGTATTGGGAAAAACAACTCCCTCTGTGTTTCAGCTGCCCTTGTCAAACTGGCTCACCCTGTTTTTCAGGTGTACCTGCCAGGTATCTGTTCTTGGGCCCTTCACACGCTGTCAAGTTGCTTCCTTCCTCCTCCTCTCGTGTACATCTGTGACTCCGTGCAGTTTTTGTGGTTGCTGTTGGTCTGTCTTTATATACTTGTATTTGGGTTGTTACCTAGCTTTGTTTAAACGTTGTCCATGTGTTTTCACTTTTGCTATCTAGTTGTACTGTATTTATGAAGGGATTCAGGCAGATTGAAAAACCCTGCTGTACAACTACCATTTGCCAAAGATTCTCTATCTGGTGTACAATATCTTAAAAGAGCTACTTCTCCATTGGCAAACCCCTAGCTTCCCTTGTAGCTCAGTTGGTAAAGAATCTGCCTGTAATGCAGGAGTTCAGTTCAGTTCAGTTCAGTTCAGCTGCTCAGTCGTGTCTGACTCTTTGCGACCCCATGAATCGCAGCACGCCAGGCCTCCCTGTCCATCACCAACTCCCGGAGTTCACTCAGACTCACATCCATCGAGTTGGTGATGCCATCCAGCCATCTCATCCTCTGTTGTCCCCTTCTCCTCCTGCCCCCAATCCCTCCCAGCATTAGGGTCTTTTCCAATAAGTCAACTCTTTGCATGAGGTGGTCAAAGTAATGTAGGAGACCCAGGTTCAATTCCTGGGTCGGGAAGATCCCCTGGAGAAGGAAATGGCAACCCACTCCTGTACTCTTGCCTGGAGAATTCCATGGACAGAGGAACCTGGCGGGCTACAGTCCATGGGGTCACAAGAGTTGGACACTACTTAGCGACTAAACCACCACCACCAGACAGACCAAAACCAGGAAAGGGGAGTGAGAGAGAGAATTCCTACTAAGATGAATTGGAGAAAAGCATTGGGAGGTTATTCAGTGCATTCAGTGTGGGAACTGAGGGTAAAGGAATGGTGTTGGTATGTGAAGAGCTGCTTTATTTACTTCTATACAATAAATATGAGCTCATTTTTCATCATGAGACTCAAGAGGACCTGAAGTACTTTGGGTCCATATTGCTAGATCCAGTATATATAAATCTTTTGCTTCAGGCTTAGTAACTTACAATATTTTGTTCTGTTTCAAATTAAAATGGCCTATTTCCACATTCTCACTGATACCTAGGACTTGCAGTTCTACATTCTGTGATCCTAAGGATCTCAGAATGTTTGCTAGATCTTTTATGGAATCCCTCCTGTAATGATCTTGGAGATGCAATTCAGGACTCTTTATTTTACTGGTGGCGCAGTGGTAAAGGGGCTTCCCAGGTGGCTCAGTGGGTAAAGAACCTGCCTGCAATGCAGGAGACACAGGAGACGTGGGTTTGATCCCTGGGTCAGGAAGATTCCCCTTGAGGAGGGCATGACAACCCACTCCAGTATTCTTGCCTGGAGAATCCCATGGACAGAGGAGCCTGGTGGGCTATAGTCCATGGGGTCGCAAAAGAGTTGAACATGACTTAACAACTAAACAACAACAACAAGATATTTTACTGGCCTGTATTTCACTGATATGAGTGATGAGATTAGCAGTGCAGAGTCAGACTGATGAGTCTCAAACCTCCCACTCACATTCCTCCTCAGGCCAAGTTGCCTTTCCCAGTTGAGTTTGTCTATTCCACTTCTGAAAAGAATCCAGGCCATTTGCCAAGAGGATAAAAGGCACTGAGCAGTAAAGATGTCTCAACTATGCTGAGCGTGTTGCCCAGTCTTTCTCTTTCTGGGCCGTTGGGCTTTCCTGCCAGCCTGACTTTGTGAAGATTCTCGGTGTTTGCTGTAGGTAACTATCAACGTCTCATTTAAGCAGGCTGCCGAGGGAAGGAAATGGGGTGGATTCCCAGATGAAGGGGAATGTGGCATTGGAAAATATGGCGGAATTAGGGCAAACTTTATCTCCAGATGAAAACAATGCCTTTCTAAGGACTTGTCAGATGATGTGCAAAACAACTGTGTTTTCTTCAGTGGCCTGAAACAATGTCCAAATGGGGTTTTTATTATTCTAGGGTCCCACATGGCCCGGTCTCTTTTCAAAAATCACATTCAAAGAAAATGCACTTCAGAAACGAAAAACAATTTTAAAAGCACACTACTCTTTATTGTATCTTTCAAGGATGGGGATCCAATTTCGAATCCTAGGCAACACAGTGCACCATAAAATTTTCACTTGTCTTCAATTCTCTCACTCCATGGCTACTCCGGAGCCTCTAACTCTCCCAGTCTTCTCCAAAACCTTCCTGGACATCCATCCTGCAGGGGCTCCATCCATAATTTTCTCCACCATCATTACTCTCTGCCCTGCTGCCTCACCAGAAATTGCCAGAGGGGTTACCACACCTACCAGCTGCTCTAGGAAAGCTGACAGACCTGTGGCTCCTTATTCCATGGTCTTCCTCTGCTGCCTGAGGGAGGCTGGCGAGACTGCTGGGAATTATATTCTCTGCTTGCTCTGAACGCTTGTCTTGCAAGTAAGTCTAAGGGAGATTAGTAATGAATAAAGCTCTCCTCCTTTATACATTTAATCAGTAATGGAAAGTACACTTGAGACAGCTTCCAAATGAGCCCCCGGCGTCAGTGATCATGTAAGAAGGGTACTAATGCTGGGCAAAAGCATTATTTGCCAACCCAATGGATGGGGAGGTCTTCCAAAGGGCAGACCTCCAAGGGGATACTGGAGAGTGACCTTGCTTGTTACAGAAGCGAGTGTGTGGCCCAGGCTCCCTGGCATCCCTTTAGGAAAATCCAGTTTTGCTTATAGTCCTCTTATAAATGTTTCAGTGTTATCTGGGGTGGTTTAAACCTAGGGGAGGAGAAGGCAATGGCACCCCACTCCAGTACTCTTGCCTAGAAAATCCCATGGACGGAGGAACCTGGTAGGCTGCAGTCCATGGGGTCTCGAAGAGTTGGACACGACTGAGCGACTTCACTTTCACTTTTCACTTTCATGCATTGGAGAAGAAAATGGCAACCCACTCCAGTGTTTTTGCCTGGAGAATCCCAGGGATGGGGGAGCCTGGTGGGCTGCCGTCTATGGGGTCGCACAGAGTCAGACACGACTGAAGCGACTTAGCAGCAGCAGCAAACCTAGGGGATGGATGGGAAAACTTGATGAGGTATTAGCAGTGATCAGAGATGGTCACAAGCTTCCAATGGGCCTAAGATAGAGAGGAGTATAGAGGTCAGAGAGAGACAGTGGGGTTCCACAACAGGATGGTCCACTAGGAGCCACAAGGAAGCAATAATCATCAACAAGCCTAGAAGGTACTGGGGGACCCTCCCGGTAAGCTGGGATTCGTGAGCAGTACTGAAAAGATCAAGGCACGCGTTTTGTCCCAGAAATATGGAGGTTCTGACTATGATGGGCACTCCATGCCGGGGAACTAGAAAAGGATGCAGTGACCAGAAATGGAGCCTAAAACAAGGAGATGGTCTTAGGGAACAAGGCAGAGCCTAGTTTTCAGAATGAAGGGACAAGATCAGAGCTGGGTCCTAGGAAAACTGAGTGAAGCAGAGCCCACACAGTACAAAGTCTAAGTGCCCAGGTGTCTGGTAGGAGATGCTGTCTGATACTGGTCGAGAGCAAAGGCTGGGCTGCGATCCTGACTCTCTGACCTCTCCCCTTGTGACCTCAGGAAAGCTCAGTAATTCCAGACCAGTCTCCTTATCTCTAAAAGTGGGTTAGAAACACCTCCCGCACAGAAGAGTCATAGACATTACATGGCAAGATCATTCGCAAACACCGGTACTGCAGAGCAGGGCTGTAAAGTATATAAGCTCTTCTTCTCCTCTCACGATCTTCTTCATCATCATCATCATCATCGTGTCATATCTCACCCACCCATTCAGAACCGGCCCCAGAGCCGGAGGAGTGATGGGGAGAAGTAGGCCCAAAATGCCCGCATGTGTTCCAGCAAGATAGCCCCATCTCACTCAAGTGTTTGCAAACCAGTTGTTTGGCACTTGGAGCCCCTGGCCATAAAAGCTATAAACTATAGTATGGACGGAGTGGCAGGCTGGTCCACTCATCCCTTTTTGTTCAAGGGAAAGAGGCTAAGTACTGAGTTGCCATGAGGTAGGGGCAGCATCTTCACTCCTGACCTTCAAAGGAGAGGAGGCGAGAGCAGAGAAGGGGTGGGAATCCGTCTTGAGATGAGACGAGCTCTTCAACACCACACCAAGGCTCTCCCAGACCTAGGGGTCTCTTGGAGCCATGCTACAACCCTGCTCCTAGAGAACCATGCCGAGCCCCCACCGTGGAAGCCCACATATTCCAAGGCTAAGAGCTGATAAGAAGAGGAACGACTTGACCTTTCTTTGCAATGGTCCATGACCCTCACTCTTCTCCCTGCTCCTGCTGAAGCCAGGCGGGTTGAGTGGGCACGTCTGTTCCTATCATTTGCCAGCTGTCGTAAGAGAATGAAAAGTCCCATTTGAGGCTGTGATGAACCATTTAATGCTGTGGCTGTGAATTAAACCATAACCGCAGAATTGTCACTTCATTTTCGGGCTTAGATGAGTTGAGCTGATTTTATGCAGCCTGATCAGGAAATGGGCCCAGCGATGCAGCTCTGCGTGGAATTCTCCAGGACAGAGAAGGGGAGAAAGAAAAGTGATGGCAAAACTTGCTCAAGCCGTCAGGAGCCAGAGGAGAGGCAACAGAAAGTCTCAGATTAAATGGGAACTGCAGCAATACCCAACTTACCCTCAGTTGTTGGAGAATAGCAGCTCTAAATTAATGCTTTTTTTTTTTTCAACAACTGAAAGCAAATGCTTCTTCCCCAAAATGGAAACTTCTAAAAGCGCATTCATCATTGTTCCATGCTGTAATGGAGTTGTGTCCCGAGGACACATGCAGGGCCGTTTTCCCCGGCAATGACTGACCCCCCAACTAATGTGTTTTTCTATTCGGTAACTCTTTTGTTTCTTTTTTTTATTGCCAGCTACCACTCTCAGCATGTCATCTCCCAGCATCTCCCACTCTGCTTGCTTGGCTTTGAACTCTGCAGGAGCTAAAGGTTACCAGGGAAAATGAGAAAATCAATCTGCTAGAATAGCATCCTTATATTTCATTTGATTCTAAAGCCATAGAGTTTGATGAAGAGTAGTTTTTCTTCTTCACCCTCTGTGTCATTATTGCCACCCACCTCTTCCAAACACACAGAAGCACACACTCACGGAGGGCCGAGGCCCTGACTCACAGCCTTTTTCTCCATCCCAATGCCTGCCATCATTGCCCCCAGCCCACCAGCGTTGCCACCCTGGACCTCTCTTTTAGAGGACCCTGCTGTGCCCTCCTATAACCATCTCCCTTCCCAAGAGGCAAGGAATTCAAGCAGCCAAGGGAAGAGTCCTGTAGGGAGTTCCTGCTTCCTCTTTGAAGACCCTGTTCTGGGCCCATGGGACCCTGGAAGTCCCTGCCCACAGAGCCTTGAACCCAAGTCCAGGGCCTCTTTGCTCTAAAGGGTGGACCGCGCTGCTGTGATTGGAGGATGTGGGATGATCTTGAATGTGCAGGCTGAGTCAGACAAGTAGAAGAGCAAACCCCCACCAACCCAGTCTGGGAATGGAACAGGGCTGGGGTTGGGAAGAGAATGGGAATACCACCATGGGCACTCTTGCCAAGGCGGCACACACCTTAGGGGTGGACCGAATTTCTGCTATATTCTAGGACACTTGTGCCTGGCCCATCCAACACATTACTTGGGTTTTGAGGTTCTTGGCCTCCTCAATTCCGAATATCTTCACTGGAACTCCAGATTTTAGCATTGCCCTGAACTTCACAAGTACTTCTCAATTTGTGAGTATGGAGCACATCAAATATTATCTGCCCACGTGACTCATTCCCTCCTGCCCTCTGCCATCTAAGGCAATGAGCCTAGGAAACCCAGGCCTCTGTTTCTTTTGAAATCTGAATCCCCTTTTCCTTCTCATTGCTGTAACATCACTATTTAAGGGAATCATCTGCTCCCTCTTTGACATCCAAATTTCTTTAAAAAAAATTTTTTTTCAAACCCAAATTTATTTATTTTTTCAATTTTTTGGTCACATGGCCTGGGAAATCTTAGTTCCCTGGCTAGGGATCAAACCCACACCCCCTGCATTAGAAGCAAGAAATCTTAACCACTGAACCACCATAGATATCCCCCAACTCTATTTATTTTCTTTGAGAATTTTGAAAGCACAAAAGCCTCTATCAGGAATTTGCAAAACAGCTGATCCTCTGTACCTGAAAGTGAAAGTGTTAGTTGCTCAGTTGTGTTCAACCATCTCTTTGCAACCCCATAGACTGTGGCCCGCCAGTCTCCTCTGGTCATGGGATTCTCCAGACAAGAATACTGGAGTGGGTAGCCATTCCTTCCTCCAGGGGAATCTGCCAAACTCAGGGATTGAACCCAGGTCTCCTGCATTGCAGGCAGATTGTTTACCCTCTGAGCTACCAGGGAAGCCCCCTCTCTACCTAAAAAGACACAAAATCTGAGCAGGAGTGGCACAGAGGTGAGGGAGAAATACTTTTCTCATCGCAACAGATTAGACACATCTCTCAGAGGCCGCCAACCATCCTGGTCTGTCCCACAGAGGGTTGCCCCTTGGGCCTCAGTCTATCCTGGGGCATTCCATCCCACCTGGCTGTGTGCCTTTCTTCCTTCCATTACCTGGAAAAGACCCTAACCACCTCTTCCCTCAAGTGTCATGTGATTCTCTCATGCAGCCTCTGGTCTTTTCAATCCATGCTTCGTACCGAAGGAAAATACGAAGCAGGCTGCCTTACCCTTTGCTTAAAACCCTTCACTGAAGGAATGAGATTGGGTCATTTGTAGTGATGTGGATGGACCTAGGGGCTTTCCAGGTGGCTCAGTGGTAAAAAAAAAAAAAAAAAAAAATCCAACTGCCAACGCAGGAGACGCAGGAGATGTAGGAGATGTGGCTTTGATCAGGGGTTGGAAGGACCTCCCTGAGTAGGAAATGGAAGTCCACTCCAGTATTCTTGCCTGGAAAGTTTCATGGACAAAGGAGCCTTGCAGGCTCAGTTTATGGAGTCTCAGAGTCAGACATGATTGGGCAGCTGAGCTCACATGCGTGGATGGACCTAGAGTCTGTTAAAGTGAGTCAGAAAGAGAAAAACAAATATTGTATATTAATGCAAATGTATGGCATCCAGAAAACTGGTACAGATGAACTTATCTGCAGGGCAGACATAGAGAATAGATGTGGACACAGTAGTGGTGAGGGTTGTTGTTGTTCAGTTACTCAGTGTGTCCAACTCTTTGAGACCCCATGGACTGCAGCACACCAGGCTTCCCTGTCCTCCACCATCTCCTGGAGCTTGCTCAAAATCATATCCATTGAGTTGGTGATGCCATCCAACCATCTCATCCTCTGTCATCCCCTTCTCCTCCTGCCTTCAATCTTTCCCAGCATCAGGGTCTTTTCCAATGAGTCAGCTCTTCGCATCAGGTGGCCAGAGTATTGGAACTCCCACTTCAGCATCAGGTCTTCCAATGAATATTCAGGACTGATCTCCTTTAGGATGGACTGGATGGATCTCCTTGCAGTCCAAGGGACTCTCAAGAGTCTTCTCCAACACCACAGTTCAAAAGCATCAATTCTTTGGTGCTCAGCTTTCTTTATAGTCCAACTCACATCCATACACGACTACTGGAAAACCCATAGCTTTGACTAGACAAACCTTTGTCAGCAAAGAATGTCTCTGCTTTTTAATATGCTGTCCAGGTTTTTCATAGCTTTTCTTCCAAGGACAAGCATCTTTTAATTTCATAACTTCAGTCACCGTCTGTGTGATTCTGGAGACCGATAAAATCTGGACTGGTCCGTCACTGTTTTCATTGTTTCTCCATCTATTTCCCGTGAAGTGATGGGACCAGATGCCATGATCTTCGTTTTTTGAATGCTGAGTTTTAATCCAACTGTTTCACTCTCCTCTTTCACTTTCATCAAGAGGCTTTTTAGTTCCTCTTCATTTTCTGCCATAAGGGTGGTGTCATCTGTATATCTGAGGTTATTAATGTGTCTCCCAGGAAGCTTGATTCCAGCTTGTGCTTCATCCAGCCCAGCGTTTCTCATGATGTACTCTGCATATAAGTGAAATAAGCAGGGTGACAATATACAGCCTTGACATACTCCTTTCCCAATTTGGAACCCATCCATTGTTCCATGTCCAGTTTTAACTGTTGCTTTTTGACCTGCATACAGGTTTCTCAGGAGGTAGTTAAGGTGGTCTAGTGGTCCCATCCCTTTAAGAATTTTCCACAGTTTGTTGTGATCCACACAGTCAAAGGGTTTAGCATAGTCAATGAAGCAGAAGTAGATGTTTTTCTGGAATTCTTTTGCTGGGGTGGGACAAACTGGAAGAGTAGATATATTGGCGTATATATGTCAGTGTCAGTCATTGAGTCGTGTCTGACTCTTTGCGACCCCATGGACTGTAGCCCACCAGATTCCTCTATCCATGGGATTCTCCAGGCAAGAATACTGGAGTGGGTTGCCATACCCTCCTCCAGGGGATCTTCCCAACCCAGGGATTGAACCCGGGTCTTCCACATTGCAGGCAGATTCTTTACCATCTGAGCCACCAGAGAACCCCTACATATACATTAACGTTCATAAAATGGATAGCTAGTGGGAAGCTCCGTTCGGTGCTCTGTGATGCCATAGAGGGGTGAGATGGAGCGAGGTGGGAGGGAGGCTTAAGAGGGAGGGGATATATGTATACATACAGTTGATTCACGTTGTTGTATAGCAGAAACTGACACAACATTGTAAAGCAATTATCAGTTCAGTTCAGTCACTCAGTCGTGTCCGACTCTTTGTGACCCCATGAATCGCAGCACGCCAGGCCTCCCTGTCCATCACCAACTCCCGGAGTTCACTGAGACTCACGTCCATCGAGTCAGTGATGCCATCCAGCCATCTCATCCTCTGTCGTCCCCTTCTCCTCCTGCCCCCAATCCCTCCCAGCATCAGAGTCTTTTCCAATGAGTCACCTCTTCGCATGAGGTGGCCGAAGTACGGGACTTTCAGCTTTAGCATCATTCCCTCCAAAGAAATCCCAGGGCTGATCTCCTTCAGAATGGACTGGTTGGATCTCCTTGCAGTCCAAGGCACTCTCAAGAGTCTTCTCCAACACCACAATTCAAAGGCATCAATTCTTCGGCAATCAGCTTTCTTTACAGTCCAACTCTCACATCCATACATGACCACTGGAAAAACCATACTCCAATTTAAAAACAAAAACCTTCACAGCTCCCCACTGTGGAGGAAAGCTCCCACTGCAGGGCCTGCCTTTCCACGTCTCCAGCCTCATCCCCCAGCACCCTCGGTTTCAGAAACAGTAGATCACTCCTCTGTGTGTGTGTCCACGCTGGCCCTCTGCCTGGAGGCCCTTGCCACCACCCTACTGCCTGCCCATCTTCACAGGACCAATTCGGATTTGCCCTTGACACACGTTTGTGTGTTGCACCTTCTGACCCTGCTCCTATCTCTCAGCAAAGGCCAGGGTGGGGCCCCTCTACCGAACATCCACAGTATTGGTGTAGCTCCTGTATCTTAGAATGTACAGCATTGCATTAAAATTGTCCACTGATGTGTCTTTAAGTTCCTTGAAAGTGGGCACTGCATTTTTTCACCTCTATGTCTCAACCTCACTGCACCAAGCAATCTCTAAATATTTACTGAATAGATTCAAACTGAGAAGATGTGGATTTGAGGGGCATACTTACTTCTTTACGAGTGACTCACTCAAAGGTCCCTTGTTTCTGGGACTCCCTATGACTAGGGCCAGTAGAAGTCAAATTACTAGTAGATCCATCTTAATCAATCAAACAGTCCATGACTATATATTTATTGACCACCTACTATGTGCCAAGCACTCTGAACAATTACATAATTATACTCAGAGTTTCCTATCTTCAAGGAGATGGAAACCTTGATAATTTTTCTGCAAACTGAAAATAACATCATTTACAGCACAGCGTTTTTAATAGGAAGGACATGAAAAAAATCCTTTTCATGTCTGAAAAATGTTTGATTATCAGCTTGCCTAAGGTTCCCAAGCCACGGGGTTCTGGACTTTGTTTCACAGCCCCAGTCTGCCTGAGAGAACTGAGAAAATCAAATGAAGACCAAGTATTATAGGGGAGTGTTATTTTCAGGCAATAAAAAAAGAACAGAAAAAGAACAGAACTAGGAAAGGGGGGAAACATAAAGAAAGGTTTCCTTTGTTCTTTTGAGAAAAAAATAACTGAACAACTCATTTAGAGAGATTTTGTGGAATATTTGCTTCCAGAGAAGTGATTTTGTAGCCCTATGTCAGTGGTTCTCAAACAGGGGCGATTTTCCCCTGAGAGGACCCTTGGCAATGTCGGGAGACGTTTTTGGTTGTCATGTCTTCTGAGAGGGACAGTCTGCTGGCATCTGTGTATCAACTGGAGGCCAGGGATGCTACTACACATCCTACAGTGCAAGGACGCAGCTCACAGCAAAGAACTACCTGGCCCCAAATGTCAATAGTGCTGAGACTGAGAAAGCCTGTCCTATATTATGGGGTGGGGTGGGGGGCAGAGGACACTAACTACATTCTGAAATTCCACAGGAACAGTCAGACGCAGTAACGGTGTTTGGTAGTCACAAGCTTGACCCCTGGGCAGCTTTGACTCATGCATAAGGACAAAGCTGGGACTTTGACAGAGGCCGGAACAGAGCTCTTGGATGATTTTTATGCTATAATTAGCTTTTAAAGACTCTCACCCACCTTTCCCTTTGATGCCCCTAGCTTTTTTTTTTTTTTAAGGAAATTAAATAAGCAAGAACAACCCCAAAATACCCTCTGTTTATGTCATTGACCTTTTTTTCCTTTTTTTTTTTTTTTTTTTTGCAGATGGAGTTAAACACGCTATTATAGAGAAAGATCTCTGAAGGTTTCTGCTGAGGCTTGGTGGGGGCTCATGGAGCAGAGAAAAAGCCTTGCTTATGTGAACTACTCAGAGAGCCGAACACCTCGGATGGAGATGAAATGCACAGGGAGACTACGATCATCGTGATGGGCTAATTGTGCTTTCCCCCCATGGTAGGTGTGTCTGGGTTATTTATTTATTTAAACACAAGTGGTGTATATTTGAGGTAAGAAGAATATCCTAATCCATAGTGTTCTGCCTTGCCCAGAGAGGGTCGTATTTCTTCTGCCAATAATCCAGGTTTAGATCTCCTTCGGCCCCAAATTACACTTCCTCATAAGAGATGAAAATGCCACATTTTCCTTGAGATCTTTATTCCACATGACTCTGCTGATGACGAGAGTAAAACTGAGAAGTTCAGGAACAGGAAACAGGAAACAGGAACAGGAAACAGGAACAGAAAACAGGAAGAGGAAAATTCACTCCATCAGAGTAAACAATCTAGAGGCAAACAAGGCACCAGAAGCTGAGATGTGTTTGTAAAAGGTTTAAGGTAAGGTCTTCTTACCTCAAGGCCCACAAACCTGGAGACACCCTCCATCTGCTCTTGGACCTTCTGGTCGCCCACCCCCTTCTCCCTGCAACCTACCATCACGTCACATAGCCAAGGCTGACAACGTTTTCTCACCATCTTGTGGATTTTTGTCTCTTCACATTGAAAAGATGTAACGCGAATGTTTATCGAGTCTTGCCCGTCTTACCTTGCCGCTTGTGTCTCCACCTCCACCCACCGGAGACTCCTCTGTAACCAACATTAGCATGCAATTCACATCTCTAAGCCCTCATCCTGTCTTCCTGTTCTTAAACATATTCCCTACTTGTTCACCTGGAGAACTTTTCACCTTCAAGACCTTGCTGGGACTGCGCCCCTATGAATATTCTGCTGACCTGTAATACCCTCTCACACACATACATATTTCTATGTCCACATGGCAGGTATCACTGGTACTTGGCTTATATTCTGGCTACCCTAGAAACCACCTGGAGATTCAGCAGACCATTCCTGGGCACATGTATGGCTCCATTTCTCAGGACTCTGTGTCTCTTGACTTCAGGACTTTCTCTGACCAAAAGAGCATGTCATCCCTGCATGTGACAAGCAAGAGTGGAGTGAGAGGGTTGTCTCAGAAGCAGTCCTTAACCACTGAGGGGCAGGAATTCATCCCTTACTTTACAAATAAATCATTTTTTAGCAATCTTTTTATTTTGTATTGGGGTATAGCCGATTAACAATGTTGTGATCATTTCAGGTGAATAGCAAAGGGACTCAGCCTTATATATACCTGTATCCATTCTCCCCCAAACTCCCCTCCTATCCAGACTGCCACATTACATTGAGCAGAGTTCCATGTGCTATACAGTGGATCCTTGTTGGTTATCCATTTTAAATATAGCAGTGTCTACATGTCCATGCCAAACTCCCTAACTATCCTTTCCCCCCATCCTGAAATGAACTATAAGTTCATTTTCTAAGTCTGTGAGTCTACAAAGAAACCATTTTTGAAGGATGTTCTCACCTGTATCTCAGATGGTCTTAGTAGGTCTGAGCCTCAGCTACCCACAGCCTTTACCCACTTATTAAAATGTTTTGATTGGCACTTCCTCCTTCTCTGTTTCACTCCCTCATACCTTCATTGTGCTGCCTTGGATAACCTCTTGAATAAATGAATGCACCCAAATCTTTAACACAAGTTCTATTTCTTAGGAGAATCCATACCAACACAGTCCTATACAAACCTCCATTATCCTGTGACAGCTCTGCGTTATAATTACTTATTTCTGTGTGTTTCAGCGAGCTCCTCTGAGGACAAGCCCTGTGTGTTATTTATTTATCCTCGGTGCCTGTCAAATGGTGGACCCTCTATAAATGCTGGTGGAAGTAAACTGAGGGGGAAATGGACAGAGAGGCTGGAACAACCATCTGCAGAATATCAGTGGGAGCAGGAATAAAGAGGAGCAAGAGGTTACTTACAGAAAATGAGGAAAAAATCAAATTAACTAGTGAGGAAGGAAGAACTCTAAAGAAACAGAAACTAGAAAATGCATCAGCTGAGCAGAATTCTCAAGAGGACAGAGCAGTACAATAAGTGTGGAAGGGGGACTCCAAGGTAGGGTTGCATCAATGTTGGCATTTGGGTGGCAAAGGAGAGGGAATTTCTAGCTGAACGGAAGATGTAGACTGGACTGAACACAAAGTTAAGGTGAAGGGATTCTGGAGGAGAAACCTCCTTGAGTGACTGAGCTCCACACTGATGCATGTATCAGATGATGTCAAGGTTTAGCCCTCTGAGCACTTGCCATCTGCTTGCACACAGTTTCTGCTCAGCAATAAATGTTGAGACAGTTGGATGGCATCACTGGCTCAAAAGATGTGAGTGTGAGCAAACCTCAGGAGATAGTGAAGGACAGGAAAGCCTGGCTGCTGCAGTCCATGGGGTCACAAAGAGTCGGACACGACTGAGTGATGACTAACAACAATGGTGAAAAAAACACAATTTGCTTTCTAAATGGATGAGGATGTGCTAGGCCGCAGACCCATTGTGGGGGAGCCGGTGGAGAGAAGGTGGAGGAGAAGGTCAAGGCGCCCCAGGCGCCCAGGTGGAGGGAGCAGAAAGCCCCAGGAACAGAGCGTGGGGTGTTTATTTGGTGGTTGGAGGGGGCGTGCATTGTTTCATCACAATGCTACATCCTTTCTTAATTTTCTTCTCTTTGCACCCCCATAGATATTTTTTTTTCATTATTCGTGTGGCAATGGTAATGAAAACTCTCAGCTGATGTGAATAGAGCAGCAATGAGTGAATTCAGGATTCCATCTGACAAAAATTTACTGACAGTCCATGAAGTACCAGGTCCCGTGCCAGAGACTAAGCTTGAAGTGGGCAAAAATACAGTCCCTGCCCTCAAGGAGCTTACAATTCAACAGCACTGTATGTGCCTCACGTTTTCAGGAGGGCACAGAGATGGGCATGCTGATTCCACAGAGTGAGCAGGGCAGCTTTAGAGAAGAACTCAAGTTGGAGCAGAAGAGGGAAAGCAGGGATTTCATCAGGGAGTGAAGACAGGGCAGGAATCCAGCTAGCCACTCATCTGTTAATTCACTTGCCATCCTTGCTGGATACTTACTGAGTTTCTATTAAGTGGCAGGCACTGGGGCAGTGATGGTAAAATGACAGTCCTGCCAGTTAGGAAATGCAGAGTCCAGCACTAGAAGCTGATGAGAGCCAGGCATGACCAGACAGGGGGACAAGAAAGTGGGTAATCGGCGTAGTGTGCTATGGCACACAGATGGCACAGTATGCTTCCCACCCTGGGCAGCATTAAGTCGGGGCAAGAGCTGATGATGGGCTAGAGGATGGTGGGCTAGAGGAGACGACATTTCAGTGGGGATATGAAAGCTGAGGCATTGGCCAAAGGAGGACAAAGCAGAATATTTTGTCAATAGGGCTTTTCTGTGCAAAGGTCTGGTGGTGAAAGGGTCTATTTAGGAGGATAGTAACTGACGAGACTGGAGAGAGAAGCTGGGACAAGGTCTTGAAGGGTATTTTGAAGGAATTTGGACTTTAACCTCTGACAATGAAAATTGTTTAGAGGTCTTAAGCATGGGTGGGCCATGTTCATCTTTGCATTTTTATTAATAGGAGGATTAGTCTGGCCACCAAATAGAAAATGAATTGGAGGGGAGAAGGAATAGAGGCAAGAAGACCACTTGAGAGCCAGCTGCAGTCATGAAAAATGGGAACCTAGGAACTGCGGGGGTTGGTGATGGACTGGGAAGCCTGGTGTGCTGCAGTCCATGGGGTCAAAAAAAGTTGGACATGACTGAGCAACTGAACTGAACTGAGGAATGAACAGTAATGGCAGAGACGGGACACATGCACACACCCATAGGCACCAAGAGCACAGTGGAGCTGATAGATGCCACATAAGTTAGCTACAGCCCAGAGTGAATGGTAGAAATTGATGACAATCAAGGCCACCTAGATGCTGGTAGACTTGCAGTGCCATGTCAAATAATTTGGAATTCACACTAAAGGCAGTGGTAAACCATCGAAGGATTGGCAAAAAAAAAGATTTTAACTCTGATAGCTTTGAAGGATGAATTGGCAAGACAGGAAACTGCTACCATTTTGGAAATTAATGTCACAGTCCAGATGCAGTTGACCTACAATAAGAAAAAATGGATAAAAATCTACCAAACAGAACTAAAGAGAATTAATGAGTTAAAACTTATATGCAGAGTACATCATGAGAAATGCTGGGCTGGAAGAAACACAAGCTGGAATCAAGATTGCCCGGAGAAATATCAATAACCTCAAATATGCAGATGACACCACCCTTATGGCAGAAAGTGAAGAGGAACCTTTTAAAAAGCCTCTTGATGAAGGTGAAAGAGGAGAGTGAAAAAGTTGGCTTAAAACTCAACATTCAGAAAATGAAGATCATGGCATCTGGTCCCATCACTTCATGGGAAATAGATGGGGAAACAGTGTAAACAGTGTCAGACTTTATTTTTCTGGGCTCCAAAATCACTGCAGATGGTGACTGCAGCCCTGAAATTAAAAGACGCTTACTCCTTAGAAAAGTTATGACCAACCTGGATAACATATTGAAAAGCAGAGACATTACTTTGCCAACAAAGGTCTGTCTAGTCAAGGCTATGGTTTTTCCAGTGGTCATGTACGAATGTGAGAGTTGGACTGTGAAGAAAGCTGAGCACCGAAGAATTGATGCCTTTGAACTGTGGTGTTGGAGAAGACTCTTGAGAGTGCCTTGGACTGCAAGGAGATCCAACCAGTCCATTCTGAAGGAGATCAGCCCTGGGATTTCTTTGGAGGGAATGATGCTAAGGTGAAACTCCAGTACTTTGGCCACCTCATGCGAAGAGTTGACTCATTGGAAAAGACTCTGATGCTGGGAGGGATTGGGGGCAGGAGGAGAAGGGGACGACAGAGGATGAGATGGCTGGATGGCATCACTGACTCGATGGACATGAGTCTGAGTGAACTCCAGGAGTTGGTGATGGACAGGGAGGCCTGGCGTGGTGCAATTCATGGGGTTGCACAAAGAGTCAGACACAACTGAGCAACTGAACTGAACTGATGTGTAAAATGGTTAAAAAAATGTTTGATGCATAGTGGATTAATCAGGATTCTTCAGAGAAGCAGAATAGACTACAGAACAGAACTACAAAGAGATTTATTACAGGTGTTCACTCATTCCATCATGGAGGCTGAGAAGACCCACAACCTGCCATCTGCAAGCTGGGGACCCAGGAAAGCCAATGGGGTAGTTGGAAGACCTGAGAGCTGAGTCAGAGAGTAAATGGTGTAGATTCCAGTCTGGACCTGATGGCTTAAGAACCAGGAATGCTGAGAGCAGAAAAGATTGACATCTAGCTCAGTCAAGCAGAGAACAAATTCAAATTTCCTCTACCTTTTTGGTCTATTTAGGCTCTTGATGGATTATATGATGCCCACCCACATGGGGAAGACAGTCTGCATTACTCTGTTCACCAATTCAAACACTAATCTCTTCCAGAAACACTCTCCCAGATACACCCAGAAATAATGTTTAACCGGAGAGCTGGACCTCCCGTGGCCCCATCAAGTTGACACATAAAATTATCCATTACACATAGTAAGCTCTCATTGTTAACCTTATTTGTTCACTTACTGCTATGAGGGTTAGATAATGTAGGGACTTCCCTGGTGGACCAGTGGCTAAGACTCCATGCTCCCAAAGCAGGGGCCTAGGTTCCATCCCTGGCCAGTGAACTAGATCCCACGTGCTATGGCTAAGAGTTTGTATGCCGCAACTAAGACCCAGCACAGCCAAATAAATAAATATGGGGGGACACATGCACATCCATGGCTGATTCATGTCGATGTATGGGGAAAATCACCACAATATTGTAAAGTAATTATCCTCCAATTAAGATAAATTAATTGATTTTAAAAAAAGAAGTAAATAAAATAATATTTTAAAAGACCAAAAAAAATGCATATTATTACAGCAGACATTATATCAGCAGAGTTATGGCCTATACAGGGCTTCTCTGGTGGCTCAGATGGTAAAGAATCTACCCACAATGTGGGAGAACTAGGTTTGATCCCTGGGTTGGGACGATCCCCTGGATAAGGGAGTGGCTACCCACTCCAATATTCTTGCCTGGAGAACTCCAGGGATGGACAAGCCTAGCAGGCTACAGTCCACGGGGGTCACAAAGAGTCAGACATGACTGAGCGACTAGCACTTTCACTTTCATGGCCTATCCAGATTAATCAATAAGTAATAACTTTACTATTAGTTCTATCATGTAATGATTAATGTTGAGAGCATCAACTAATGCTATGGCAGCGGAAAGCCAGAGGAAGGAATCTTGTCAGCAATGACCTGGTGAAATACAAACTTTGATAAAATTACTTTCCAAAAATAAAAAAGAGAGAGAAGCTCTTTTTTCATTGTATCAGAGCAGTTGGAAGTAAGAAAGCTAGCCAATTTACTCTGAAATATTATGATATGATTAAGAAAAACAAGCATATGGTGAGAATGATTTGATAGGTTTCAAACTCCTAAATTGAGGATCTTTTAGAAAAAATTTAATACAAAGACTATATGGTTAGTGCAAATATTTGCAAAAATCAGTCATTTCTTTCCAGCCTTGATTCTTTTAGCTTCATGGAGATTTCAAAGCTTGTCCTTTTTGGGTCAATGAAATGTCAACTGGTTATTTTTCCCTTTACTTAGGTGTTTCTGTTTACCTCAAAACAAAGAAGAGGTGTGGTATTTAAAATCTCTGGCTCTCTTCAGGGTGCCCCCTGATGGGAGCTCTGAAGACAACGGTGGGAAGGGCCACTCTGCTATGGAAGGCCTTCCAGAGTGATGCAGGGACTGTGACCTGGCTTTGGGTCATTCATAAGCAAAGGGCTTGCAGAGGGATGAAGCATAGCAGAGCCGTATCTCCTGCACAGAATATGCAAAAACATAAGAATAAGAGTTTCTCTTCCATTGTGTCAGAACAGCTGGAATTTTTATGAGATGACTTTCAAGGCTACGGCTGGGTCAAGTGGTGAATACCACACGCACACCCCACCCCCAGGACCAATTGATGAATGAACACCAAACAAGATGGCTTCTGAAACTTCATGAATTTCCCCAGCAGGAAGTTATAAGTAATACTTGCACAATCTTGTGAAATTATTTTCCTTTCCAGTCCCCTGTTCTCCGCGTACTCAAGAACAACATGGCAGCCACTGGGCCATAAGTGTTTACTCAACAATTGCCTGTGTCCTTAGGAGCCTCTCTGGCACACTCCGAACTGGCCCCAGGAAGGATCTCATTGCTTTTCCAAAACACTGGAGATCATCAATTAGACACCAGAGTTAGAAACTGCCTCCATCATCCAATTAAAAACAAACAGCTATCTGGTGAGGAAAGAGATTTATTTCCCACTGCGCCCTTAGTATTGAGGTCTGTTTCAGAACTTTGTACCTCCTAAGACTATTGAGACCCATGCTGAATAAACAAGGCTGAATTTTAAAATACATCAATTTTTGAACCCTAAACTTGTCACGGCAATATCAACCTCACATAACTTGAAAATAAAAACTCATCAGAGTATATCAACTTCTGTTTTGGAAATGACGTTTAAATTAGAGGTGAAAAATAGGGGAAAGATGAGCAGCAGAGTGAGAACAGGACGGCTGGAGCATTGAGCCCCACGAGGGCTCTGAGTCCATGTTCCCTCTTCCTGCCCCATTTGAAATTCGTGAGCACACAGTAGCCTGCTGACCATATGTATCTGCATTTAAAACCACATTTGAACAGTATTTCTCACTGGGATTTTTTACATTTTACTTCCTTGGTGAATTTCCTTCCTATGGACTGTCCTCCAGGAGTTTACAGGTTGCAAGAAAAAAGCAAACCTGTACTTTAGTTAAGATACTGAATATGTGGAATATATCGGGACTAGCAATAAAAGAGAAAAATTTAGGATGTTGTTGGGTTAGTGCTAAAAGTCATACTGTTGGACTTAATTGTGAAGATCCTGTTCAAACATAATCCAGTACATTGGCAGTGACTTTCGTGTCCAATTCCATTATCTCTCATCATGTAATTTTGGAAAAGCAGCTTAATCGGAAACATCTTGGACTGGACAAAGCATGGTTTCTGGAATCAGACAGATCTGGATTTAACCCTGGCTCTGCTGTTTAAATAGATAGTGACCTTGGGCATGTTAATTAACTTATCTGATCAGTTTCCTTGTTTGTCACATGGAGTTACCTTCCCTCATGTGGCTTTGTGAAAAATAAGTAAGATGATGTGTGTAAAATGCCTTCCTCTTCTTCTTGTTTTCTTTTTTCAGCTTTAAAAGAATGAATTATACTCACTATCTACTTGGCTAATGATCTGTTATGAAGATTAGTCAAGATTAGTTAATGCCTAGAAACCAGTTACAGCGAGTCAACAAGTTAGTTTATAATAAAACTATGATCATTAAAAATTAAGAAAAGCAATGCCATTTGGAGCAACATGGCTGGACCTAGAGATTTCATACAAAGTGAAGTGAGTCAGATAGTAAAGGACGAATGTCATATGATAGCACTTATATGTGGAACTTGAAAAAAAATGATACAAAGTACTTATTTACAAAGCAGAAATAGACTCACAGACCCAGAAAGCAAATTTATGGCTACCAAAGAGGAAAGGGAGTGGGAGGGATAAATTAGGGATTTGGGATTAACATATATACACTGTTGCTGCTGCTGCTGCTAAGTCACATAAGTTGTGTCCGACTCTGTGCGACCCCATTAGACAGCAGCCCACCAGGCTCTGCCATCCCTGGGATTCTCCAGGCAAGAACACTGGAGTGGGTTGCCATTTCCTTCTCCAATGCATGAAAGTCAAAAGTGAAAGTGAAGTGGCTCAGTCGTGTCTGACTCAGAGACCCCATGGACTAAAGCCTACCAGGCTCCTCTGTCTGTGGGATTTTCCAGGCAAGAGTACTGGAGGGGGTTGCCATTGCCTTCTCCGATATTCACACTACTATATATAAAATAGGCAGACAACAAAGACCTACTGTAGAGCCCAGAGAACTGTACTTAATTATCTTATAATAACCTATAAGGGTAAAAGAATCTGGAAAAGAATATGTACATATTCGGATAAATATGTATATCTGAACCACTCTGCAATATACCTGAAACTAACACAAGATTGTAAATCAATTATACTTCAATGAAAGAGTGAAACAGTGCAAATGCCCAGGTGTCTTGAGAGTGTCTGGGATTCACATACCAGTGCTGACCTATGAGTCCTAAGCAAGTTATTCTTTTGAGCATCAGTGTCCCCCCAAAAACAGGGGGGCTTGGGGAAGCAGTGGGTCTGCCTGTCACTGTAAAAAGACCGAAGTCCTCCCCAGCTGGCACAATTTTGATTCAACCAGTGACTAATTCTGTGGTGTGCTCAAGGTGTTTTTATAAGGAAGCACTTCAGGACAAGTAAGATTTATCTAAGAGTGGCTTTTGTAACATCTTCTTTTAGCTACTAGATAACAATGAACATTCTGATTTCTGTGGGTTTAGGATGGTATGTGAGTGCACATATTGAAATACAATGACTTCAGTGGTCTATTTCATGAAACATATATGTTACCAAATTAAAACTTCTGATTTGACCTTGTCCTATAGAGAATCTTAACTATCTGCTGCAGTGGTCTCCAGGTGCCAGTGAAAGAATATGTGTGTGTTTGCATTTGGGGAAGGCGGAATTCTATTTGCAGTGAATTCCACAAACATTTTGAAGTCGGAAAAACTTAAAAAAAAACCCCAAAACTCAACGTTATCTTTTCACTAATACAGTTGTAGGTGTCTCAATGTTTTTGTAAGTAGAATCCAAGGAATTTTGTTGAGTGTTTCTTCCTCTTGTCCTAAAGGAACAAAACTGTAACCATTTTTCACACAATAAAGATGGAATATTTCAAAGGATTTCCCTTCAAAGCTAAAGCCTGCAGCAATATCAACTTCTACGATAAACGAGGACCCTTTTATTTCTAATTGAGACGTGCATTCTTCATTATGCAGCAAGAAGCTTGGAGCTACCTTGCTATGCTGTCTCCCCAGGCCACACCTAGGATGCTCCCACACTGAGCCTCCGTAAGTGAAGCTCCAAAGTGGGTTCTGTTTATATAAAATTCTTTTTTTTTTTCTGAAAACATAATATAATGCCAGGAACTTTGAATATTTCTAAAGCTTACAGTTAGGAGAAGGCAATGGCACCCCACTCCAGTACTCTTACCTGGAAAATCCCATGGACAGAGGAGCCTGGTAGGCTGCAGTCCACGGGGTCGCTAAGAGTAGGACATGACTGAGCGACTTCACTTGCACTTTTCACTTTCATGCATTGGAGAAGGAAATGGCAACCCACTCCAGTGTTCTTGCCTGGAGAATCCCAGGGACAGGGGAGCCTGGTGGACTGCCGTCTATGGGGTCGCACAGAGTCGGACACGACTGAAGCGACTTAGCAGCAGCAGCAAAGCTTACAGTTACCAAAATGCACACATAGCTCACAATTAACAGCATTCTCTTAAATAGCATTTAAAATCTTATCCTTACTAGCACTTTAAATACCTTCCAGGTTTATCCTGTTAAAGAATGGACAGATTTTTGCTTAATAATAAGCTGAAAATGCAAGATTTTGCCAGTTTTACTAAAACACTTAATTTTTTTTTCTACCATGACATCACTTTTGTTAACTGAAATGAAAGGCTTGAGAATTCAGTTTGAGTCCTTCATATTGTCAAAAAGAGACACACAATAAGCTTTCAGGCATTTTAAACTTTACATCTTAACTTCTTATTGCTTCCATAAGATAACACAGGTAAAAGTCCTAATACATATCCAGGAATTAGAAAAAATTATTTCTTCATTAACAAAATTCCCCTTATCTAGCTGATAACCCCTTTGGTTTAAACATCAAATGCCAATAAGACATTGCCTGAATGGAAAAGTCCAGTCAATAGGCTAGAAAAAAATGCACAGAAGGAGAGATCCAGAGCTGGCGCAGCTGAAGCTCTGCTTGCTCGTGTCCCTCAACACGCTGTTTGAGCTCGAAGACCACGCACCACTTGCAGAGAATGGCATTCTTACTTTCAAGAACCTCAGTGCCAAGATTTATTGGGAAGCTGGGAATTTGTATCTAAACTGAGGGGCCTCTACCATAACATAACCAATGCTGAGGAAGAGGATTTATAATCCTCTAGAGAGCTTTAATTATTTGGCCACTACATCATTTTCATTAACTGGAATGAAAACTCTGGCTGGTTTTAAGAACTCAGCGCTAATCATACAGAATATACTGACATCTGGTGGTATTGATTAAGCAAATACTTAACAATTAATAAGCAGCATTGTAATTAAAATTATTGACTAAATTATTTAAAAATATTCAGCATTCCTTTGGAGCTTTTCTAAACTCTTTTAAAAAGGCTTTTCTGTTTCCCAATAATATTCATCATCTGGCTTAGCCCATTCATATAAGCTCAGTAAAACATTATGCTTTAATTCAAGGTTAATTAAACCTAGATTAATAATGATAGGTATGAACTGTTGACTAATTTAAGACTCCAGTTTCAATAATAAGAGCTAAGCAGTAATCAATTTTTATGGGTTTTTTTTTTTGTTGTTGTTTCAAGGAATGCTTTAACATGGAATAAATGTGCTTCTTCTCATTTCCTGCTTAGAAGCCAAGAGTGGAGAGCTGCCCACAGTAAAAATGGGGTGTGGTGTGTACAATTTTATGCTACTAAATCATTTGACCTTTCAAAAATACATCTAATCAAATCTAGGAGAGAATTACCACTGTCTCCTTATTAGCATGATTCTCTCCAGAGTTGTCCATTAGGAGAAGTAAAACAATAGTTTCTACCCTAATTTTCAGAGTGAAAAATGAAGACAGATTCTGATTTGTCCGAAGTCAGTGTCAAGTCCATGAGTAGAATCCGGGAGTTACTAAGTCTTGGTTCTTGCCACCTTTTGATGCGTGTTTCCAGTTAAGATGAGTGACATGTAGTCAGTGGTCATGGTTTTTAAAAAATCTCTGTAAGGTCTGGCTTTTGCATCAGATCCTGGACTAAAATCATGTTTAAATTTTGTTTCCTCTCATCTTTTCCTGGTTTTGATTATTTTTTAAGAGTAGTTGATGGTCTCATGACACGAGCCTTCTATTTTGTGTCTTGTGTCTTGTGTTTTGAATTTTATGTGAAATTGTGGGTTTGATCTTTGACCCCTGTTTACTATAATACTGATTTGCCACTAATTTGATAGCAAGCCATAGGGACCTAGTGTAAACACGCTGCTCACTTTACACAGCTCTGCTTTACTCTTAAGTGAAGAAATATGTGTGTGGAATATAATTGAGAGGCTCTTGCAGAAACCTCTCAATTATATTCTACACACACAAAAACCACATAAATTTTCAGCTTCCCAGGTAGCACTCAGACTAATATAATCACTTTCTGCAACAGAAAGATCTAGTAAATCAAGAGGAAGTCATCAATGTACAGAGGTATAACCTCAAATTTAGTTGTAACTTGGTCAATGTACTCAGCCAGAAGTAGGGGGAACAGAATAGACCAAGAGTCCCCAACACTGTACCCCCCACCCCCTGGGGCTGCACAGCAGGAGGTGAGCAGTGGATAGCGGAACCAGCCAGCCTCACCTGTGTTTACAGCCGCTCCCCATCACTCACATTACCACCTGAGTTCTGCCTCCTGTCAGATCAGCGGGGCATTAGAGTCTCATAGGAACACGGACCCTACTGTGCTCGAATCATCTCCAAACCATCCCCAAGTCCGTGGGAAAACTGTCTTCCACAAAACCAGACCCTGGTGTCAAAAACTTGGGGGCCCCTGGTATAGACCACATAGCCCTGCTGACCGGGCCGGGGCCCTGAATTCAGAGAATGCTGATCATAGGTGTGGTCTTTTCGTGCACCAGTCCTGGGGGTGGGGGTGGGATCAGTGCAACTGGGCAGGAAATGTGCAAAGTTGAGGGGGAATCACTGCACAAAGTAGGCTGCATGAAGGCTTAGCTAACCCTGCTCGGAGGCAAGTACCACCCACTCCCGTGAGGGGTCGCCGTGTAAACTGTATTTCCCATGTATCAGACCACAAAGAGACTATGTTAGTTCCCAATCTCACAACCAAAGAGAGATGAGCAGACCTTGGTGAAGCTCCAGGGAAGGTTTGCTTTGTTGCAGCTGCACCTTGGGTTCCTGGCCAGGAAAGCACAGAGTTGCACACACCTCCAGGAAGGGGGAGAAATGGCAAAGCCAGCCTTTTGGGGTGGGGGGGGGGGTGGAACCTGTTCCTGTTTCTTCCTGTTAGGTCAACTGCCTGTGAGTTGCTGGCCTTAAATGAAAGTTGTGAAAGAGTCGTCTTACCAGTGTGTATTCCAAGTCAGTTTCCTGTGGGGCTGGTTTTCCTTTTGTGCCCAGGTTAGGATCACTCAGCCCTTCTGAATCCAGGCCTCAGCTGAACATGGAGCGTCAGTGACTGTCCTTGGAATACTTTGATTCATTAGAAAAGAATTTGCTGTTAAAAAGACAACCTGGTCTCCACTTTTCAATTTCATCTCATTTCTCTTCATCATATTCAGAGACAGCTTGAGAATGCAATGATTCATTTGTCCAACAAATATTTATGGAGCTCCCACCTTCTTGATGCATCACAGAAGGCATTGTGGAGGAGAAAAGGAATATATGCTATCTAGATGCTCCCTCGAAGAGCAGACAGTTCCATTGGAGACATGGGGCGTATACATGGGCAAAGCTGAAGAGTGATTCAAGAGTGTCAGTGCAGAGGACGAACACCCAGCAAAGGGGAGGAGCCATGCTTTGGCTTGGTAGGATCCGGAGGAAAAGGAAATGGTGTCAACGAAATGTATGTGAGCTCAGAGGAGGAGAAAGAGAGCACAGAATACTGGAGCTCAGGAAACATTTGCTAGCAGACCAAGAGAACTGGGGATTGAACCCACAACTCCTGCGTATCCTGCATTGCAGGCGGATTCTTTTACCGCTGAGACAGCGGAGTAAGCCCCAAAGGGAACTGGAACTCAAAACGTGGCTTTGCACATGCAGAAGGGGGAGGTATTCCACGGCACAAGCAAATATCAGGCAAGCATCAGGCATGTTTCAGGAACTAGGCTAATCTAGAGGAAAAGATTCATGAACATGATGTCACACAGGGGACAGGAGTCCTAGCCCTGACTCAGCCCCCTCCTTCTGTATGGCCTTTAGCTGGGCCATTAAACCAGCTATGTATGTGCTAAGTCATGTTCGACTCTCTGCGATTCTGTAGACAGTAGCCTGCCAGGTTCCTCTGTCCATGGGATTTCCCAGGCGAAAATACTGGAGTGGGTTGCCATGCCCTCCTCCAGGGGATCTTCCTGACCTAGGAATCGAACTCATATCTCTTGTGTCTCCAGCATTGGCAGGTGGGTTTTTTACCACTTGCGCCACATGGGAAGCCCCTAAACCAGCTATACCTGAGCTTAATTTATCTGTAAAATGGGAATACAAAGTCCCCTCTCTGACTTGCATGAGGATACTGTGAAGATCAAATGAGGTAGTAGGCATGAAAATGCTTAGTGATACCCCATAAGGGACATATTAGAGAAAGCCTGAAATACCAGCCGGGACTTGCCTTTAATCCTTTAAGTAATAAGAAGTCATTGAAGATCTTTGAAAAGGGGAGTGAATGACATGATGAACAAGGTGTAAGGAACCTAATTCCCTTCTCCAACTCCCTCCTACAGCCGGGCAATCAGTCTCTCTTCTCTGCTGACAATTTTCTGTGATGTCAGTTCAACATCTCCTGCAGGCGCTGGGAGGAAAATCCAGCCCAGCTCTTGGGAAGGGCTGTGTGCACCTTGAAACAATCATGCTATGTAAATCAAAAGCCTTCCTGCAGCTCAGTCCTCCCATTCACTTGAGCATATCTATTGTTTTTGGAACTTCATCCAATTTATTCACATTTCAAGATGCTTCATACGGTGTACAGAGCATTCTTGTACTGTATCACCAGAAAGCATCTTTGTTTTATGATGGCTGTCTCTGGCTCCTAAAGATCATTAGTCCTTTTCCTCATTTCACCGCCTTGCTGAATCCAAATGCATTTCTAAGCCCCTTTAATCTTTTAACATTATGCACCTTTTGAGATGAAAGGCTTATTTTTTCCTTATATTTGAATTTTATTTAAGCTGCTACTAAAATACATGCTATTACAGAGTTTAACTTGCCCATGGGTCCTTTTGCAATAAGTTGGAAAATCATTAAATATCCAAAATCTTAATCAAATACAGAATTTTTAAAAGTTAATTTTTAAAAAACATATTATTCAGCTGTTTTTCCTTTCTTTTTTGAAACAACTTAAAGGTTTGAAGAATATTAAGAGGTGATATCTAAAGTCATTTTTAACCCTCTCAGTGATTCTAAGAATTTTAGTTCCTATTTGTCCAGGCAAAGGAGTGAATGAATGAATGAATGGGTGAATCGAAACAACTAGATCTGGAAAAGCATATTTCTTTTTATATCATTCATCTCGCTCAGGAGTTGGCAAACTTCCTCTGTGAAGGGACAGATAGTAAATACTCTCAGGTTTGTGAGCCATATGGTTTATGTCACAACTACTCAACTCTGTCACTGTATTGGGAACACAGCCACAGACAGTACAAAAATGATGGCTGTAGTCCTGTTCCAATAAAATGTTATTTACAAAAACAGTCAGTGGGTGTATTTGGCCTTTGGGCTGATCTTGTTCTCAAGTTCACTTGTTCTCAGACTTTGGTGTGCATCAGAATGACCTGAGCCACTTGTGACAACACAAGCTGTCCAGACCCCAGATTCTGATTTCATGGATTTGGGCCGGGTCATGGAGCTCCCACCGTTATTCTGATGCCCCACAGTTAGAGAAACTCTGTTCTTCATCCTTAAGAAATGCAGCTCCCAGGTCTTATATTAACCACCACAATTTTAATGAGAGACTCATTAAAGGGAGGTTTAGACAAGAGAATGAAATTTGGCCCAATGAAGATTAGCATATTTTAAATTGTAAAAATACAACAATTTTGGCATTTCTGGAAATTTTAGGGACTGATCATTTAGTTCTATAATTCCAGCTAGCATCAATGTCTATACCTCATCGAAATGGTGACATTCAAATAAATTATATCATTTGGCAAGAGCCAAATGATACTTAAGGTTTTGTTCTTAAGGTATAAACTGAATTTAAACAATCTCAACTGATCTTAAAAGGTTCATCAGCCTTCCACCCTGTAGAATAGTTTACTACTCTTATTATTAAAATTACCACAACCAAAAATTACTTAATAATAAGAGCTTTACAACCCATAAAATATCCTATTGTTTTAGCACAGCATCAGTTGATACTTTATAAATCTGGATCCAGACTTTTTCCAAAAGCTTGTTGAAAGCTACTCAGCAAAGCAATGAAAAGATAGAAAATATTTTTTTTCCATATAGAAATTGAGAGGCACATGGGTCCCACCCAGTACAAAAGCATTTCTCATATAAAGAAAAGACAAATTATAAACAGATGGCCAATCACATGGCAATCAATTAAAATGTATCAGGTGAGATCTGGTTCCAAATTTGAATTCCATTTTTGTTGGCTAACCCCAAGAGTTTCCTTCAAGTGGGATGTACTGCTACGTGGAACTGTAGGCTCCAGCCACTCCCTGTCCTCCCACCCTGGATGGCAAGGACAAAGATTGCTGCATAAGCAGAGAACTTGGCATCTACGCAGGAGTGCATTACTCTTGAGCCCATCTGCCAGATGGTGGTGATGGATGGTGGAGAGCCCTTCTTGGCTAGTGGATGAGTTTCCATTTGGTGCTCCTTTGTTATTTAACTCAAAGCTAATCACTTTTTGAAATTTTTTATTATTTTCTTTCTTTTCCCTTAACAGTAGGCTGCCTGCCTGGCATACTGTACAAATATAGGCCAGGTTAAAAAACAATCTGAGTTTGATTCTTGAATTTGAACACTGGATGGATGAGTACATATGCACAAATTGCTTCATTTCCCTGCACTTCAATTTTTGATAAATGACAGAATAACACTCTTTTTTTAATGCATTTAATTATAAGACACTAAACAGGTTAAGGCTGGCTGTGAGGCAATGGGCCGTTAGAACAGAGGAAATTCAATAATCTGATATTTTAAATTGTTTTCGTAAGTGATGCAAAGCTGTTTTAAATATGTGGTTAATGATGCAAGACTTTAATGCCTGTATAATTAAGAAATGATTTTTATATTTGCGTTTGGCAAATATAAACTAACTTATAACTGCTTAATAACATAGTAATGATCTCTGTATGTGTCCAAATCCTCTTAAACCCAGAGCACCCCCTCCCAATGATGACACATTTAGTACTCTCTGGTTTTCATTTTGAAAAGCTGTTAATCCTCAGCTTGTCCTCAACTAAAGTGAGTGCTAGTGATCTCACTGGTTTCATTCAAAGCAAGGTGAACCACACTGAGATCATTTCTGAAGCCTCTGGTAATGCCTAATGAACAATTCTCAGCCACAGACAGGATGCCCGTCACACACTCTACTGCTGATCCAGTGCGTGGTCCATAAAGCCCATCGGATTCTGGAACGGATTCTGAGAGGTCAAATGTGTAACTGTATTTTCCCCAAAGATAGTGGAATAAAATGCCTTTATGTTTGCTTGATTTAATTTTCCCCCAAAGCACCAGCATCATGGCCCAAGAATGTTGGTTAACTACCAAACTGATATTTTATCTTAAAGTCACAATACTCTTAAACAATTTATTCCTCTGGATTGTATTCCCTCTGTGTCTCTCTTCAGTTTGCAATCAACTCCTGTTTTTCTCTATTACTGTGATCCAAGAAGATGCACTTTCATATCACGTCTAATATGCATCTCCCAGACCTCCATTCTGTGACTTTCACTTTTGATCTCAAAGTTAAATAAGTTGCTTATCTGTACCTCCAACTTGAAAAGTGAAGGGATCTTTAAGTGGTTGCTGAACTTTCTACATAAAGTACTGCTAATCTCCTTAACAAAAACATGATGCTAAGTCACTTCAGTCGTGTCCAACCCTTTGGGACCCCATGGACTGTAGCCTGCCAGGCTCCTCTGCCCATGGGATTCTCCAGGAAGGAATACAGGAGTGAGTTACCATTCCCTTCTCCATAACACTAACATAAGAAGCATCTTATGGAAACTTTTTCATGGTACATTTCTAAAATGAAAGTGAATAAAATGAAACATAGATTAACCCATTCATCCTAAAAGAAGGCTTGTCCTATATGTGCATACTTTGCTTTTTCTTCTGTATAAACTATGGCACATCAACATTTCAAATACACAAGCCACATAAGTTCCAAAACAAGGAAAAGGAAAGCACAAAGATTCTCTTTTAGGAGAATTTTTGTCTTCAATTCTCTCTTCTACGGATGACAAACCCTCATTTTTTTTAAGTCATGTATTCTCCCTTCATTATTGTACCTGCCAAAACCCTATTCATCTTCTGACACTTCACTCAAGTTCTACATATTCAGTGATGTGCTCTGCCTTCCTCTGACCAGAAAGCTCTCCTCCCTCTGATTTGACATATTTCTGACAATATATTGCACACAGATTTTCCTGCAGCTGTTCTCCAAAGGCTTCATATCTGTGTTCTGTGGCTTACCCAAAGTCACAAAACTAGTAAGTTCTTATGAGGAAATGAAAACCCATGGCTGCTGGCTCCAGATTCTAGGATCTTTCTCTCCACACCACGCATCTCCTTGAACATTTCTGTGTTATTTTTTGCTCAGAAAAAGAGAGGGAAGCTGTCCTTTCCCCCAAAGGACTATAAGTTAGTATTTCATGTACTGTCAAAGTTCCTTTCTTCTAACTGGTTCTCTGCTCCTTGAATGTCTCCTGCAAGGCTCCTCATCTCCCACTGCTCTTTGCAGTTTCAAAATTCCCCAAAGTTTATCTTGTCACTTTCTTCTATTGTGTTCTGTACATCATCGACTTAATTTATACCCATGAGCTCAACAATTGTTCCTGTGTAGATAATTTAACTCAAGGCCCTAGGCCTGCACTCTCTCTGGTTCCACTATTATATTTTCTGATGCCTATTTAATATCTGCAATATGTTTTTTAAAATGACCTAATCATTTTCCTGTTTCTGCTCCTCCTCCTATCTTATCAGGTTCCTCTAATTGAGAATCTCAAACTAATCTTTTCTTTCTCCTATATCCACTCTCCGATCACCAGACAAATCTTCTGGGCCTCTTCCTGCTTTTACATTTGCAGACGCACCTCCCTGATTCGGGGCCTCCTCATCTCTCTTCTGAACAATTGCAATAGCTAGCTAACTCTCATTTCCCGTCCCCCCGCCCAATTGTTCCCATACATCACCAGAGTGATGCCAAAGCAGAGGAGGCAAGTCTAAGTAAGTACCTTGGCCTTGAACAGAGAGAAAATAGACCTAATTAAACTTAAAAGCTTTTGCACAGCAAAGGAAATCATAAACAAAATGAAAAGACAACCCTCAGAATGGGAGAAAATATTTGCAACTGAAGCAACTGACAAGGGATTAATCTCCAGAATATACAAACAGCTCATGCAGCTTAATATCAGAAAACAAACAAACTGCCCCCCCCCAAAAAATGTACGGAATATCTAAATAGACATTTCTCCAAAGAAGACATACAGATGGCTAAAAAGCACATGAAAAGATGCTCGATATCACTAATTACTAGAGAAATGCAAATTAAAATGCAATGAGGTATCACTTCATGCCAGTCAGAATAGCCATCATCGAAAAATCTACGGACAATGAATGCTAGAGAGCATGTGGAGAAAAGGAAACCTTCCTACACTGTTGGCTGGAATGTAAACTGGTGCAGCCACTATAGAGAACAATATGGAATTTCCTTTAAAAAACTAAAAATAGAACTACCATATGATCTTGTAATCCCACTCCCGGGCATACATCTGGAGAAAACCATACTTCAAAAAGATTCATGTACCCCACTGTTCATTGCAGCAGTATTTACAATAGCCAGGACATGGAAGCAACCAAAATGTCCTTCAATAAACAGATAAAATATATACAATGGAACATCATCCATAGAAAAAGAATGAAATAATGCCCATTTGCAGCAACAGGGATGGACCTAGACACTGTCAACTTAGTGAAGTCAGGCTGAGAAAGACAAACATCGTATGATATTGCTTACATTGGAATCTTTTAAAAGGGTACAAATGAACTTATCCGTAAAACAGAAATAGAGTTACAGATATAGAAAACAAACCTATGGTTACCAGGGGATAAGGGAAGTTAAGGACATATTGGACGATTGAGACTGACACATACCCACTACCATACGTGAAATAGATAATGAATGGGGACCTACTGTATAGCACAGACAACTTACTCAATACTCTGCAATGGCTACATCAGAAAATAATCTATAAAAGAGTGAATATATGTATAATTGATCCACTTTGCTGTACACCTGAAACTAACACAACACTGTAAATCAATCATATTCTGATTAAAATTTTTTTTATTTTTTTCTAATTTTATTTTATTTTATTTTTAAACTTTACATAATTGTATTAGTTTTGCCAAATATCAAAATGAATCCGCCACAGGTATACTGACTTTAAAGATTGAAGCAGAATAGAACAGTAAGTCAATATTTTTAAATATTGAAAAATATAGGAAGAGAGAGAGATTCTGAAAGGATATCTTGAAAGCCAAGGAGGGGAAGCAGGAAAGGGCCAAATACTGAAAAGATCAAAGAAGCTACTTCTTTATCTCTGATACATTCTACTTGCTTACCATCTATAGTCTTATCACTGCTGCTAAGTCACTTCAGTCGTGTCCGACTCTATGCGACCCCATAGACGGCAGCCCACCAGGCTCCCCCGTCCCTGGGATTCTCCAGGCAAAAACACTGGAGTGGGTTGCCATTTCCTTCTCCAAGTCTTATCACTAGCAATAAATAATTCTATTAAAGCATAAAATCCCCAATTGATAGCCACTTCATTTTGGTTTTTACAATTAGTTGCACCCATCAAAGTAATGCTTTCAAATAACTGGAATAGTAACTCAGAGCAGTATTAAATCTTGGGATATAAACCTAAATTCTGGGAATGTACTAAAGTGTTCTTTTTGTGAGAGTAATAGTTACTACTGTACGAGTCTTAACACAGTATCTTTTATAAGGTTGTAGTGTGTATATCTGGGCTTCCCTGGTGGCTCAAACCGTAAAGAATCTGCCTGCAATGTGGGAGTCCTGGGTTCGATCCCTGGGAAGATTCCCTGGAAGAGGGCATGGCCACCCATTCCAGTATTCTTGCCTAGAGAATCTCATGGACAGAGGATTCTGGTGGGCTACAGTCCACGGGGTCCCAAAGAGTTGGACACAACTGAGTGACTAAACACAGCACGAAAGAAAGAAAGTGAAGTCTCTCAGTCGTGTCTGACTCTTTGCAACCCCATGGACACCAGGCTTCTCTGTCCATGGGATTTTCTAGGCAAGAGTACTGGAGTGGGTTGCCATTTCCTTCTCCAGGGAAATTCCCAACCCAGGGATCAAACCCAGGTCTCCCACATTGTAGACAGATGCTTTACCGTCTGAGCCACCAGGGAAGTCCAAACACAGCATAGTGCGTATATTTATCCACCAGTGCTGGAGGGAAAGTGTTAGGTTTCATCAACTCCAGGTAAACATTTAGACTTTAACAGAGAAAACCAAATCAATCATATGTTTAATGTAATAATATACGTGTTGCATCCTTAAAACAGATCATCTCTCATTTGATTACACATTAAAATCATTTAAACTAAGCCAAGAAATAGCAGAATAAGCAGCTATTAAAGACTCCTGGATACATTTAGTCTCCAACCAAAGGTAATCAACCCTTCAGTTCATTTGCTCAGTCATATCCAAATCTTTGTGACCCCATGGACTGCAGTACGCCAGGCTTCCCTGTCCATCACCAACTCCCAGAGCTTGCTCAAACTCATGTCCATTGAGTCCGTGATACCATCCAACCATCTCATCCTCTGTCATCCCCTTCTCCTGCCTTCAATCTTTCCCAGCATCAGGGCCTTTTCTAATGAGTCAGTTCTTAGCATTAGGTGGCCAAAGTATTGGAGTTTCAGCTTCAGCATCAGTCCTCACAATGAATATTCCAGATTGATTTCCCTTAGGATTGACTGGTTTGATCTCCCTGAAGTCCAAGGGACTCTCAAGAGTCTTCTCCAACACCACAGTTCAAAAGCATCAATTCTATGGTGCTCAGCTTTCTTTATGGTCCAACTCTTACATCCATACATGACTACTGGAAAAACCATAGCTTTGACTACATGAACCTTTGTTGGCAAAGTAATGTCTCTGCTTTTTTAATATGCTGTCTAGGTTGATCATAGCTTTTCTTCCAAGGAGCAAGTGTCTCTTAATTTCATGGCTGCAGTCACCATCTGCAGTGATTTTGGAGCCCAAGAAAATAAAGTCTCTCACTGTTTCCATTGTTCCCCCATCTATTTGCCATGAGGTGATGGGACTAGATGCCGTGATCTTCATTTTTTGAACATTGAGTTTTAAGCTAGTTTTTTCACTTTCCTCTTTCACCTTCATCAAGAGGCTCCTTAGTTCCTCTTCCCTTTCTGCATAAGGGTGGTGTCATCTGCATATCTGAGGTTATTGCTATTTCTCCTGGGAAAATTGATTCCAGCTTGTGCTTCATCCAGCCTGGCATTTCGCATGATGTACTCTGCATATAAGTTAAATACGCAGGGTGACAATATACAGTCTTGACATACTCCTTTCCCAATTTGGAACCAGTCCATTGTTCCATGTTTAAATATTACAAAATGAAAGCATCTTCATTTAATGCAGGTTTTTGTCAACAGTAATTTCCCATTAGTGAGTTGCTAAAACCAATTTAATGGGTCATAACTAAAATTTTTTGAAAAAGGTGAAACAGAAGAAAATAAAAATGTTTTCGAGTTCATCACAAATTGTAAGGATATCTCATGAAAGTTTTATTTCAGTAAATATGTATGTATGTATGCACTGTTACAATGTAGAAAATATTTCTTTTGTGTATCATAGTCCCAAAACTTGGAAAAACCGATTTAGGGCAGTATATTATGCTTCCTGCTGCTTAAAAAGCAAACAGTAGCAACAACAAATTCCATCAGATTATACTGCCCTACATCATCCTATGTACTCCTGAAGTAGCTGCTTTAAAAAAAAATATCCTTACCCTCCTCTGTTCCCCGTTCAGTGCATTTCTTGTACCATGATTCTCAAAGTGCTGTCCACAGACTCCCGAGGTCTCTGAATAGATCTACAAGTTCGTTGTAAGATGAGGATGCTATTTGTATTTTCACTGTGCTTACATTTGCATTGGTGGAGCCAAGGTAAAGTGAATACAATACCTGGGCCTTTGCATCAGTTGAGGTAACGGTACCAAACTGTAACGACCAGTATATACGGCACCGCCGTGTAGTCCTGGATTTTTCTTAAAGTACCAATTTCACTTAGCAATGACCTTGATAAGGCAATAAAAAGTATTCACTGTATTAAATGTCAACCCTTGAGCACATAACATTTTAATATTCTGTGTGAAAAATGGGATGTTCCAACAAGACCTCCGTGTGTATCAGTTACAATGGGTGTGAGCTAAGCTGGCTGCCTTTTTAATGGAATATCATTTTTACTTGAAAACAAACTATGCTTATTCAGATGTGGGTATTTGGCAGACATTTTTTTTCTAAAATGAACAAAGTGAGACTATCACTTCAAGGAAAACAACTGAAAGTATTTATTGCCAATAATAAAATTCCAACTTTATAGCAAAAATGAAAATTTTAGAAAACTTGGCAGTATACCAATATCTAAAGAATTTTAGGATGAAATCGGTGGTGATATTGAACAAAGTGACTGTTTGATATTGTATAACAAAATGTGTCAACATTTGGAAGATTTACACAACTCAGTGAATCAATGTTTTCCAAACGACCAGTGCATGATACAAGTACAAGACAGACCAGTGGATTTTAAAGTAATGAAATGCAGGGACTTCCCTGGTGGTCCAGTGGTTAAGACTTCACCTTTTACTGCAGGGGGTATGGGTTCAACCACTGGTGTGGGAGCTAAGATCCCACATGCCTCATGGCTGAAAAACCAAAACATAAAACAGAAATAATATTGTAACATATTCAATAAAGACTTTTTAAATGGTCCACATTAAAAAAAACCTTTCAAAAGAGTCATTGATATAGTTGCAGAATCCATCAACTTCGAAGAAACCAACCTTTAGAGACCATCAGCTGTTGGTTTACAGTATCAAGTCAAAAAGCAATATCCACAATCATCTAAGAAGTCTATTAAACTACTCCTCCCTTTCCAGTTACATATTTGGGTGAGGCCAAACTTTTTTTTTTCATTTTTGCAACCGATGTATCACATCAGATTGGATGCAGAACCAGATATGGAGCTTCAGCTGTCTTCTATTAAGCTAAGCATTTAAAAGATTTATAAAAACGTAAAACAATTTCACTCTTCTCACCTTTTCTCTTTAAAAGTCTCTTATTTATGTTATTATATCATGGGATTATTTTCAATGAATGTATAAATTAAAAAAAACTTTTTCTTACTTTTAATTTCTAAGACAATAAACATCGATAGATATAATACACATAAATAAAAGCTCTTTAGGATCTTTAACAATTTTTAAGAGTATAAAGAACACTGAGACTAAAATGTTTGAAAAACCCTATCCTAGACCTTATTTGATTCCTTTCTCAAGTCCAAAACTGTGAATGCACTTTTGAGTTTCTGAGTAAACAATAAATTGTACTGTTTAAGAAGAGCTTGGGCTTCCCTGATAGCTCAGCTGGTAAAGAATCCACCTGCAATGCAGGAGACCCTGGTTCGATTCCTGGGTCAGGAAGATTCTCTAGAGAAGGGATGAGCTACCCACTCCAGTATTCTTGACTTCCCTGGTGTCTCAGATGGTAAAAAATCCACCTGTAATGAGGTAGACCTGGGTTCGATCCCTGGGTCGGGAAGATTCCCTGGAGAAGGGAATGGCTACCCACTCCAGTATTCTGACCTGGAGAATTCCATGTACAGAGGAGCCTGGCAGGCTCCAGTCAGTGGGGTTGGAAAGAGTCGGATACAACTGAGCGACTTTCCCACACACACAGGAAGAGCTTACTTACAGGTATGGATGGAGTAATACTTGAAGTCATTTTTTGATTTAAAAAATTAATTTCCTAGTTGAAGAGTATTTAATGTACATGTCATAAAATAGGCAAAGAGAACATAGGGACCCAACTAAGATCCTTAGTGTTTTCTCTCATGCAAATCTTGATGATAAAATGTTTGCTTTTAGTTACTATACTGTCCAACTGGGTATTGTTACAAACATCACATTTATGTGTCAGTAGAAGTCACAATTCTCATCTGACAGTTTAAATGTCTCTTCTCACCTTATCCGTGTATCACATTCCATGCAAAATTCCTGCCACCATGCTCCAGTGTCAGAGCTTTTCCTGATGAAATGCCAGTATGAGAGCCCAAGTGCCCATGTCTCCAGAACACTCCGGAACAGGCATTACCCTGCAATCAAAGTTCATATGAAATCAGCATGACTTAATTACATCACACTGAAGATTCATCATACTGAAAATCAAATTCTATGCCAATGATACATGGCACTTGTAGCTTATTTTACAAACATTAACTAATTAAATTTGCAAAACATCCCTGAGCAGCAAGACATAATGATATCTGAGCTGACAACCTAATTAAGCCTAATTATTTCTAAGATTTCCCTCTTCCAAGTGGGTTCTATCTCCAGTTCAGAGAAGCAGGCTCGCTATGTGCTCAAACCAGATGTGGAAGTCAGCTATCACTTATTCCTTCCAAAATTCTCTTGCTATGAGGCGCCCACATTTCCTTTTAGGACAGCTCAACCTGTACCATTTTCCACTGGAAAGGCTCATAGAAACCCCAAAACCCCCAAACACTAATCTAGCCTTGAATTCATAGTTCTATATCTTAAGTGACATTTTTTGCTCATTTTTTATCAGCAAGCAGTTTTGATTGTTATCCAAATTGCGTTGACCAGCTTCTCTCTACTGCCTTCCTTTTTCCCCCCATACCGTCTTTTTCTACCGTGTGTCCTGATAGACACAGGCCATATCTTCCATGCAGTTTCTTGCTTCCAAATTCTGTCATCAGGAAGTTGCCTTCTTTGTGCTTTTTTTCATATGGCCTCTCTGACTTGAACGCTCTCAGGTTTCCTCAAGTTCTCTGCAGTCCCTCTTTTCCTTTCTGCTTAAAATTAGGCAACTTTGTTCCATCCGTTCATTACATATCAGCTTCTAAATTTTCTCTTCAGCAGCAAGCTAGGCCTTGAAAGTGAATGCCATATGTTTAAAAACATTGCTAGAAGACATATTGTGAAGGGGAATGTTACTGTTTGTGGGGGGAAAAAAGAAAAAGGTTATACAAGTATGCTTAAATATACACCTCGGGAGTGGGAAATAAATAATTCTTATGAGGGTTGTATTAGAATTCTTCAGAGAGAAGAGAGAGAGATTTATTTTTAAGGAGTTGGCTCATAAGACTGTGGAAAATGGTAAATCCAAACCCAGCAGGGTAGGCTAGTAGGCTGGAAATTCCCCTAAGAGTCGATTTTGTAGCCTTAAGTTTGAAGGCTGAATTCCCTCTCCTTGAGGGGAATCTCAGTCTTTGCTCTTAAGGCCTTCAAATGATTGAAGGAGGCCCATTTATGTTCCGCAGCATAATCTGCTTTATTCAAGTCTACTTATTTAAATGTTAATCACATCTAAAAAATTAAGGACTGATGCTGAAGCTGAAGCACCAATACTCTGGCCACCTGATGAGAAGAAGTGACTCATTAGAAAAGGCCCCGATGCTGGGAAAGATTGAAGGCAAGAGCAGAAGGGGATGACAGAGGATAAGATGGTTGGATGGCAACTCTGACTCAATGGACATGAGTTTGAGCAAGCTCTGGGAGTTGGTGATGGACAGGCAAGCCTAGCGTGCTGTAGTCCATGGGGTCGCAAAGAGTTGGACATGACTGAGCAACTGATCTGAAACTGAAAACAGCAACATCTAGAATAGTGTTTGACCAAACAACTGGGCACCATAGCCTAGCCAAGTTGGCACATGAAATTAGCCTCATATGGGCCTACCTGAAGAATGCATTTAAAGTGACTGTATTTTTCATGTTTGTAATCTTACCGCCTAAGAAAATACCTCCTATACTAAGTGTTCACTATTTAGTGGTGGAGTAAATGACTGTGTTAGACTTCTATTTCCAATAACACTGTGAACTTGAGGGACAATATTTCTCTTGCATTTCCTGTAACTGTGGCAGTCACATAACCCACATTTTCCAAGGTAACATTGATTTCAAACCCTCTGTCCCATTGTTACACCATGTGTCCTGATTTTAGATGTAGCAGACATGATGACCATACCTCTAAAAAGCAGTTTCATGCTGAGCACACTGCTTAAACCTCACCTAACACTTAACTGATTGAAATGGAATTTCCAGCCAGTGGACATTTTGTTTAAAATATGACAAAATACAACTGGGGGAAATTATCATTTCTCTTCTCATCTATTCCTGAGACACAAAATGCAATCTGGTTCTTGTGTTTTAAATTTTCTGTGTCCAGTTCTTAGGGTGTGGTTATAATGAATTGCTGAGCCGGTATGAAGTAAGATACTTGGTAACCAGGGCAAGTTTAAACAGTGTTGAACATTTTTTTAGGGTGAGTGAGCATTCAGGTTAATGCATCCAGGAAAGACCTTGAATAGAAAGGGAGGGACACAATTAGACAAGTAAAAATCCCAACTTCTGAATTCTCTATGCAGGTAATAAAAGCTTCAGACTCCAAGAGGAAGGTTGATGAATTTTTTTTAAAGCTGATGGTAGAATCAAAGCTAAATAAAACATTAAGAATTGTCTTTTTTCCAGTAAAAATTACTTGAGGCTTTTCTGGACTGCAGAAATTATTTTCCTACTTTATAATCTGATGTGATCTTTAAAACTGCTGCTTTGTTCCAGAATGATATCTCAAAGGAGTACAAGTTATACCACTTGGAGTTCAGATAGCCTTGGTGAAAATTTAAAGCTATTATAGAAAGATGAGTGATGAATTCAAGGAAGCCAGAAAGTGCTTGAACCAAAAGCTTTCAGCTATTCAATCAAAAAATTAGCGAGAGTCAGTGACAGCTTGGGTACCAGGGACGAAGATATAGAAGGGATGAAAGATGTCTTAGCTGGGTAGGAGACTAGAATTATGCTGATCTCATTATGAGGGATAGAGAAATTAGGACACAGAGCCAGTTTGGAATATTTAGTAGAGGAGTGAGGGTGATGAGTGATTTCTGAGAATGTTGATCTTACGTGGAACAGGGAGATATCCTGTAAACAGCTAGAAAATACAGATTAAGAAGGTAGGTGGAGAAATCAGAACCAAAGTTGAAGTTTCCAGTATCTTTACTGTAGAATGTAAATAAAGTCGAAACTGTTGACTGTGCCTTCCCTATATCTACCCAAGCCAAAGATGTACTTTTCCTGGACTTGAGCTGGATGGAATGATTTGCAGACCCCCTACATTGTCCTTGATCCTCTGGGACATGTTCCTACTCATTCCTCACCTGTCTGGAAGGCTCTCCTCCTTTCCCTGCCCCACTCTCCCCAATAATTTACACCCCAACTTCAACCCAACCTTCAGGTCTTTATCTTTTCTGGATATATGCCCTGGAGTGGGATTGCTGGATCATTTGGTAATTCTGCTTTTAGTTTCTTAAGGAAATTCCATATTGTTTTCCATAGAGGTTGCATCAATTTCCATTCCCACCAACAGTGTAGGAAGGTTCCCTTTCTCTATACTTCAGGCCTTATTTTAGATATTGCCTCCCTGACTGCCCCCTTGCACGTGCATGCACGCACACACACACACACACACACACACACACACACACTCGTCTGTTAGGTTAGCTGCTCTCCTACAAACTGTCAGAGTACTGAATATTTCCCCCGCTACTCTCTGTTATAAAATCCTGTTTCTTGATATGCTCATCCAACTTGAGTTTAAGGTTCCCAAGGGCAGGCCTTGAATCCTTCCTGCATATGATAACATTCCTAACTCCATTACATATGATAGGCACTCCATAAATTGAATGAACAAATGAATTATCAGCGAAGGTTGAATGTAAGCCAAGATCACAGTAAATCAAGCTCTCCAAAAAGCATGTCTGAAAAAGAGGATGATAGTTGACATTTGATGATAGTTGATACTTCAAATAACAAGCTTGAAGGGCCTAGAAAAATTTATTCTCATGGTATACATGTATCTTGTGGAATGGATATTATGGTTATGGTGTCATGCTGTGATTTTTCTAGTAAGACATGTAAGACTGAAGCATGCCCATGTGGGTGGTGGGTATGTCTTCAAAGAAGCCCAAAGCCTTTCTCAGGACAGCCACCTGGGAAAGACCTGGGTTCTCAAACAGGATGTAGAACTGAGGAATGGAATGGATAGTGGAAGGCTAGGCTTCATCAAGCTAACCTGGAGCTACACCTTCCAATACAGCAGCCATTCATTAAACATATGTACCTTTTGTGCCTTGAACTGTGCTGTCCGAACTGAGACATGCAAATGTAAAATCCAAACCAGATTTCAAGCACGTTATGAAGAAATTAAATATTTAATTAACATTTCCATGTTGACTCTGTGTTGAAATGGTAATATTTTGTATGTTGTTGTCGATTTTCAGTCACCCAGTCTTGTCTGATTCTTTGCGACCCTATGGACCGCAGCATGCCAGGCCTCTCTGTCTTTCACCATCTCCCGGTTTGCCCAAGTTCATGTCCATTGCATCAGTGATGCCGTGCAGCCATCTCATCCTCTGATGCCCTCTTCTCCTTCTGCCCTCAATATCGTTGTATATAGTAGGCTAAATAAAGTGTTATTAAAATTAATTTCACCTGTTCCTTTTTACTTTTTTCACATAGCTACTAAGATTTGTAAAATTCCCATGTGTGTCTTGCCTTATAGTTCTTTGGGACAGTGCTGGTCTAGACTTAAGAGGAGATCTAGACATCTCTGAACATCCTCCTGGGTGAAGCCATTAAGGCAGCAGGTAGAATAGACCCGAAAGCTTGGCAGCTAAGCCATGTCTTGTAAAAGTAGGATGATGTATGAGCATGTTTGTGTTGGTTCCACCATAAGTAAAGGCTTTCTTCACAGTGACTGCCACATGCGAGCATACTGTGCTAGGCATTGGAGCTTCAGGATAAACCAGATGGACACGGCCCTACGCTCATGAAACGTACTATCTGGCCACATGATTTGGCCCTCTCCCCACTCAGGAGATTCTCCTTCCCCTACTGCCATCCCTGGAGGACAGCCAGTGGAGGAGGGATCACGACATTTATTATTACTATTGTTATTTGTTATTGTGATTAAATTATTGAATGTGTACTCTGTAAGCGGGCTAAGCACTTTCGATGCCTTGTCTCCCTGAATCTTCATGAATAATCCTACACAGCAGGAACTATTATTATTTCCATGAAGAGGAAGAAACTGAGGCTTGGGGAAGGAAAATAACTTGCCCAAGGCCACACAAAAGGGACAAAGCCCAGAGTGAAACTCAGATCCATCTGCTCGGGTGCCCCACTTTTAACCACTGTACGTCACACCTCATCACCTCACAAACACACAAGTTACAGGCACCCTCGTGGCTTCAGTCTGTGCAGGTACTGTTCTCAGGACCTAGCTTACATATTTAAGTGTGGCTCCTATTGTTCGTATTATTCCTATTGTGTGCTAAGTCGCTTCAGTCATGCCCGACTCTTTGTGACCCCATGGACTGTCATCCGCCTGGCTCCTCTGTCCATGGGATTCTCCAGGCAAGAATACTGGAGTGGGTTGCCATGCCCTCCTCCAGGGGATCTCTCTGACCCAGGGATCAAACCTGCGTCTTTTACATCTCTTGCATTGGCAGGCAGGTTCTTTACCACTAGCACCACCACAAAAAGGGAAACTGAATCTCAGAAAAGTGAGATAACTTGTCCAAGATCACAGAGCTACTCAATTATAGCATTATTGAATCTTAGTTCTCCTTTATTTAAAGTTCTCTAAATATTCCATCTCTCTAAAATACCCATACAAGATATTATTTTAAGCGTGGCTGGTAGGTAAAAGCCAACCCTCTTTGATTGGAGACTGTCAGACATCCCAAGACATCTCAGGGAGACGGATTAGTCCCTTCTCAAGTGGCTCTCTCTTCCCCTAAGTAGACAGAAGAGGAAAAAAACAAAACAAAACGGTATTTGTTATAATCCAAGGAAGATAAAATTCTCCTGGACTCATCCTTCAGAGTTGGAAACATTCTGCACGGTCACCTAGTCCAAACCTCTGATTTCACAGATGAGAAAACGAGGCTGAGGGAACTCAAATGACTTGCCCAAGGTCATGCAGCTGATTCCTGGCAGAGCAGAACTGGAGCTTGTGTGGTTTCTCAGAGAAGATGACTCTCTGCAACCCACACTGCCTCCTGAGGACTGAGGGAGGCCTGGGGGAGATTCAGGGTGGGGGCGCCGCCTCACTGGCTGCAGGAGGCACAGTCTGCACTGTCTCCCGGCTCACACGGTTTCCGTCCCATCCCCCAAGCACTCACTAAGAACCGACAGTGATGCGGGCCCAGGTACACTGGGCTGACCGTGTAAAACCAGCACAACTGCACCTGCGAAAACAAGTCGAGGCTTTTGCTTTCATTGCTTTTCTTTCTTTTTAATCATGTGCAAATCCAGGAGAAGGGCTTTGCAGAGGGTGTGTGTATCACTCCATGCAGCAGCCTCAATGCTTGACCTGCTGGGCTGGTTTCAGAAGGCGTGTTCGGGAGGAGACGCCTCCGGGAGATGCAGCCGACACTCTGTGCTGATCCTGGAAAACTTCACACACAGTCAAAAGATTTTAATGAGCAAGCTGGGCCTAAAGCTGTTCCTGGAGGCTGCACCCCAGGCATCAAGCTGTTCCCTGGCGCCCTGTCGGTCCCCGCCCACACCTGCACTCTCCGCTTGCATCCGGTGGTCCGTACTCCTGACATAGTCTTTCTCCTTCCCAACACCCGTTTTGGTCACACTCTTCCCTCAGGCCCTGCCCAAGGATCATGACCTCCTTGAAGCTATTCCAGACCATGGTCAGCCTGCTGCTGCTGCTGCTTAGTCACTTCAGTCATGTCCGACTCTGTGCGACCCCATAGATGGCAGCCCAGCAGGCTGCCCCGTCTCTGGGATTCTCCAGGCAAGAACACTGGAGTGGGTTGCCATTTCCTTCTCCAATGCATGAAAGTGAAAAGTGAAAGTGAAGTCGCTCAGTCGTGTCCAACCCTCAGCGACCCCATGGACTGCAGCCTTCCAGGCTCCTCCATCCATGGGATTTTCCAGGCAAGAGTACTGGAGTGGGGTGCCATTGCCTTCTCCGGGTCAGCCTGCTAAGCACTCCTTTTTCTGGAATCTAAGATGAACCTACGCATGCTCAGTTGCTTCAGTTGTGGCCGACTCTTTGCGACCCTGTGGACTGTAGCCCACCAGGCTCCTCTGTCCATGGGATTCTCCAAGAAAGAAGACTAGAGTGGGTTGCCATGCCCTCCTCCAGTCTAAGATGAATATCCTCCTGCATGTTGCACTTAGTTATCCAATTCATACTTGATTTGTACCTTTTATGTACACATTCTGGCTCCTAAACTGGCATTTAGCCACTCAAAACAAGGGACAGATCTAGTTTCCCCTGTGGATTCCAAAATTCTTCCTACCACAGAGCCCTGTAAGCAGCAGGCACTTAAGAAACCTTGGATGTTGATGACAAGGACAATACAATGATGATAACATTGCTGGAGGAGGAGAGGGGGAGGACAAAGACAGAAAAGAAATTCTATCCAGGTAGAATGGCCTACAAATCAGATTACTACAGAGATCAAACTCCAGGCCAAAGGAAAATGGTAGAAATAATCAAATTTCTGCCTGGGAAACTTCTGCCTGCCACATTTGTCACTGCCGGCAGGCCATTTTATCAGTTTTAAAAGCAAACAGGACTGTCTCTCTTATTCCCTTTCTTGCGGAGCCTGCTATATATGGTATCTAACTTCATGTGTCAATTTGGGCCACAGGATAAGCAGGCATTTGGTCAAGCATTCCTTTGAGGGTCTCTGGGTGAGATTATCATTTGATTCAGTAAACTGAGAAGAGCAGATTGCCCTCCCTCATGTAGGTGGGCCTCATCCCATCAGTAGAAGAAGAGGGAATGATGCTGACTGCCGAGCTGGGATGCTGTTCTTATCCTGTTTTCAAACTTGAACTGAAAAATCAGCTCTTCTTGTGGTAAGATTTGAAGGAAAATTCTGCCTGCCCCACCTCCAACAGCCCCAATTCTTACTCCCTTGATAGAGATACTCTTTTGGATGAAGACATCACATTACCAGGACTCTATTTAAGAAAGCAAATAAGCAAAAAATAAGAAGAGCTGTTACTTTAATATCTTCGCGTGGATTCATCCCCAGATGAAAGTAGAGAGCAAAGGAATGGGACCTGGGATGCTACCATTTACGATGAGACAGAGGGAGAGATGCCGGGGACCAGGCCTGAGGGGACACAGCCTTGGGAAGTTGTACAGAGTCCGACATCAGTGAAAGCAGGAGGGACAGGGAGCATATGGAGGACGGGGCATGCGGTGGGGCTGGGAAAGAGGTCTTAAAAGAAGTCAAGATAAAGTCAGACTCCTCCGAAGGGGTGGGCACTGGATGAACATTCCATCAGTTGGATACTTGTGTTACAAGGCTGGCTGTGTTCCTGTTTCTCCAGGCCTGGGACCAGAGACTCTTATCAGCCCTCCCCTCCCTTGGCCTCTACCACCTCCTCCTGATCTCTCACTAAACTCTGCTGTTTTAAATTTCCTATTGCTTGGATCCTGTCTTCACGTCTGGTTCTGCCCACAGGCCCTGAGGGTCAAGCCGGGACGGGGCCTCCACCTTTCCGCCTGGTTCCACCCTCGAGATACCTCTCACACCTTGAGAATCGTGTCTTGTAGAGTGTGGATGATCCCTGTCCTAAGCCTCCTGTGGCTTCCAAGTGATGCACAATTAAATAAAACTCCTAGCTCTCCCTTAACAGACTCCTAATCTGCTCCTATCGAAGGTCCTTTTTGGTTACAACTAGCATTCCTATAGTGGATTGGAGTTGACGGAAACATTATTGTGAGCTATAATCCGGCTGTCATCTGATACTCAATTGAAACTGCTCAAGCAAAGATCACCAATGACTTTTATTGGTTGTTATTGCCAAAACCAAAGACTCCGCTAGCCACTGCAGGAGACACAGGAGATGTAGGTTCAATCCCTGGGTCAGGAAGATTCCCTTGGAGGAGGAAATGGCACCCCACTCCAGTATTCTTGCCTGGAGAATCCCATGGACAGAGGAGCCTGGTGGGTTACAGTCCATGAGGTCACAAAGAGCTGAACATGACTGAGCAACGGAGGACGCACAAGTGCACGTTGCCAAAACCAAGAAACACATTTTGTTTGTTGTCTTGGTGTTCTCTTTGCTGTTGATGGAATTATTCACATACCCCTGTTTTTATTATTCTCTCCTGCCCGAGTTTCCATGGCACCACTCTATGCTGGTTCTCCTCAGCATGGTCTCCTCTGTTCAGTATCCCTGCGCCTCAGCTTGGTAAGTGCCCCACTTCCCTGAAGAATGGGCATGTGACCTAGGTGGGCCAATCATAATACCAAATCTCTCTGTCCTCACTGATTGGTTCAGAGATGGGTCACGTGTCCCAAATCAGGCCAATCAGAGTTTTTTGCCAGGATTTGCTAATGAAGCTGGTTGGAAATACCTTCTGGAGAAGGTAATGGCACCCGACTCCAGTACTCTTACCTGGAAAATCCCATGGATGGAGGAGCCTGGTAGGCTGCAGTCCATGGGGTCGCTAAGAGTCCGACATGACTGAGCAACTTCACTTTCACTTTTCACTTTCATGCGTTGGAGGAGGAAATGGCGACCCACTCCAGTATTCTTGCCTGGAGAATCCCAGGGATGGGGGAGCCTGGTAGGCTGCCATCTATGGGGTCGCACAGAGTTGGACACAACTGAAGCAACTTAGCAGCAGCAGCAGCAGCCGCAGCAGCAGGGAATACCTTCAACCAATCACTTTTGTTACATAACAAACACTCTCAAAATCTCAGTGGCCTGTGACACCCATTATTTGTTTTCTTGCCAATAGTCCACAGTCAGATGTGGCAAAGGCTGCTTTTGGGTATGTTTCACAGGTTTCTTTATTCTCTCTGGACCGGTGGCTACTTGGGACACACTCTTCTCAGGACAGGGCACCAAGCAAGCAGAAACATTTGACGTTTCTTCAAGCCTTGGCCAGAACAGTCACACTGTGACTCTGTCCACACTCCCTAAGCAAGTCATGTGGCCACATCCACAATCACTGGGAAGATACCTCTTGTGGGAAGAATTGCAGGTGTGTCATAAAAATATCCCTGCGTGTAGGGGCATGAAGAACTGGGAACAATAGTCAATCTGCGGCATTCCCTTTACCTTTCTGAGCCCAGGCTCTAAAGATGGACACTGGGAGCTGCTGTGGCCCTGCCCCCCTCATGTGAAGCAGATTTGAGGATGAAATATACACCCAAAAAATCAAGTTCCTCGACCCAGTGGTGTGACTCCATCCCCCGCTTCCCAGATATTAGTTATGAGCTATTGAATTTCCATTTGAATTGGTATTCTATCATTCACATGCCAAGAGGCCTGGAAAATATAGTCCCTTCCCTCTCAAGTGGTCCTTCTGGGCCTTGTGTTCTGTACTCAGCTCTTCTGTCTCTAGAATAAGGATCAGCAAACTACTGTTCATGGGCCAAATCTGGCCAGCCAACTGTTTTTGTGAATAGCTTTATTGCAACACATCCCCATGCCCTCACTTATGTATTGTCTGTGGCTGCTTTCACACTATAATATCAGAAGTAAATAGTTATGATAGTGGCCACAGAGTCCACAAAACCTGAAACAGTTACTACCTGGCCCTTTACAGACAAACAGCGCTGAGCCCTACCCTAAAAAGGGGAGGCCATGTGCTCGCCTGGTCAGTCTCATTCACCTGCAAGCTGGTGAGTCCCAAATCTATCTCCCTGGCCCTGACCTCACCTTGCATCTTGGGATAACTCTGTACACCCTTTTCTGCACAGATGCCCCACAAAGCACCTCAAATTCAGTAAGTTTCTGACTTAAACCAAACTCATCCCTTTTCCCCCTAAATCAGCTCTTCCTTCCAATTTGCATCAGCAATGGTGCTGGCTTGGAACCCAGCACCCAAGCTAGGCTCTTCTCTCTGCCTTCCTCCTCTGCCCCATAAACAGTTTGCTCTGGTTTTTATGTCTAAACTTTTCTTAAACTCTCTGCTTCTCTCCAGTCTTTCTATATATCCTCACTTGAGCCATTGCAGTCTTCTCACTTATCTCTTTATCTCTGGCGTTTTCCACCTGTCCTTCCAGCAGAGGATCTTTTACAGCACCAATCTTGTCCTGCAGCTTCTTATCTAAAGTTACTCCATGGCTTCCATTAAGAATCAAGTCCAACTTTAATAAACCAACGTGTGAAATTCTGAATCTCCTGGCCCTGCCAGTCTCTCTATCCTTACTTTAGGGTACATCTCACCCAACCTGAGACTAACGTGAAAACGTACAAACTATGCTGTTTCTTGCTTCTGGCCTTTGCTTATGCTGTTCCTGCCCTGCTCACCCCCACCTCTCTCATTCATTTGGCTAACTCGTCCTTCGGGATTCCAACAGACATCATCCCCCTCTAGGAAGCCATCTCAGGCTTGCACCTGCCTTTCCGAGCTGAACTGAGTGCATCTTCTTTGCTCTTTCCTAGCTCCAGGCAGAGGTTAATTCAAGTTTACCAGCTTCCCTGCCTATCTGCTCACTACAGTGCAAGCCCCAGGGACAGGGCCCACGCTTCATTCATCCTTGTGTCCTTGGCTCCTGCACAAAGTGTTTGGCGAACTGAACTGAACTAAAAGATGTTTTTCACCAGCATTACCTACCACTGAATTTTTGCAACAGTCTTTGAGAGAAATGTTATTATTTTTGCTTTATGAATGAAGAAACTGAATCCCAGAGAATTTGTCCAAAACCGTGTAACTGATGAAGAGCAGAAGACTGAACTTAAATCCAGGTCTAAGGACCCTGAACTTTTGGAAACTTTGACCACAAAACTGTGTGCTTTCCTGAATTATTTATAAAATATACATAGAAACATAAAAACATACATAGAAAGTTGTGTCATATTACACATAAATGTATATCTTTAATAATAAAATGAATGCCCGTGCCCAGTTTAAGAAATAGAACATTGCCAATACCTTTGAACCACTATCCAAATTTTTTCATTCCCTTGCTTTTCTTCAAATTTTCCCACATATGGATGTACTCAATGTATTGTATTTCATCATATAAATGTATCAAAGTTCATTTGCCCACTAATTCTGTTGATAGACACTTGAGCTGCTTCCAGGTTTGTTTGCTGGTTTGTTATTACAAAGTGTCCTGTTATCCTTGTACATTTCTGCTATCCACACACAGAAGTTTCTCGGGGGTATATTTATAAGAGTGAAATTTATACGTGCACCTTCGTCTTTACCAAACAATGTCCAATTTCCAGTATCTATAGCATCAGCAATGAATAGTAGTTTCTGATGCTCCGTATCTTCACCAGTATTTGGTCTAAATGCTTGTGTCCTTCCAGAATTCTTATTTAAAATCCAACCCCCTCAAAAGGGGCTAGTATTAGTAGGTGAGGCTTTAGGAGAGGAACCCTCATGAATGGGATTAATGCCTGATAAAAAGGCTCCAGAGGGATCCCTAGCCTCTTTCAATTCACCATATGAGGGCACAGCAAAAAGGTGCTGGCCATGAACCAGCAAGAGGGCTTCCCTGAATATGACCTTGCTGGCTACTTGACCTTGGACTTCCAGTCTCCAAAACTAAGAGCAATAAATTTCTGTTGTTTATAAGCTACACAATCAGTAGTGTTCCCAAATGTACCAAGACAATTTGTAAATTAAAAAATTTTTTTTTTTTTTGCCAAACCAGCAGGTATAAAATGGTTCTTATTGGGATTTTAACTTGCCCTTTCCTGATTATTGATGAGATGGAAGCATTTTATATGTTTATGAGTCATTTGTATTTTCTCACGAAAAATGCCTATTTATATTTTTTGCCTGTTTTTCCATGAGGCTGCCTGACGTTTTTTTGTTATTTACCTGTTATTTATATTTTCTGGATATGAATCATCTGTCAATCACATGTGCAACAAGTAAACGTTCTTAGTTTGTGACTTATCTTTTTATACTTTATGGTCTATTGATGTATAAAAGTTCTTAATTTTATCTTAATGGTATGCATCAATTTTTTCCTCTGTCGTTTGCATTTTTTTCTCTTTGTTTAAGGAATACTTCGCCATCCTAAGGTAATAGTAGTACCCAAGGTAATAGTAGGGCTTCCCTTGTAGCTCAGTCAGTAAAGAATCTACCTGCAATGCAGGAGACCTCGGTTCGATTCCTGGGTCGGGAAGATCCCTGAAGAAGGAAATGGCAACCCACTCCAGTATTCTTGCCTGGAGACTCCCATGGACAGAGGAGCCCTGTAGGTTACAGTCCATGGACTCACCAAGAGTCAGACACGACTTAGTGATCAAACCACCATCAAGGTAATAGTAAACACCAGCACTTACTGAGTCCTTTCTTTCTTTTTTATAAGATTTCTTGGGGGTTTGATTTTACTGTGTTTGTTTTTCATTTAGACTTTTTATTTTATATTGGAGTATAGCTGGTTAACAATGTTGTGATAGTTTCAAGTGCACAGAAAAGCCACACAGTCATACATACACATGTATCCCTTCTCCCCCAAACTCCCCTCCCATCCAGGCTGCCACATAACATCGAGCAGAAGTCTATATGCTATACAGTAGGTCCTTGTTGGCTGTCTATTTTAAACATAGTAGTGTGTACATGTCCATCCCAAACTCCCTAACCATCCCTTCCCTCCGCCTTCCCTCAGTAACCATAAGTTAGTTCTCTAAGTCTTATCCATTCTTCTGTCAATGGACATTTAGGTTGCTTCCTTGTCTTGGCTATTGTAAACAGCGCTGCAATGAACACTGGGGTGCACGTGTCCCTTCAGCCCATGCTTTTCACTGGATAGATGCTCAAGAGTGGCATATATTTATTTATTTGGCTCTGTTGGGTCTTAGTTGTGGCATGCAGGACCTAGTTGCCTGACCAGGGGTTGAACCTGGCCCCTTGCCTTGAGGGCTTAACCATTGGACCAGCAGGGAAGTTCCATACTGACTACTATGTTTCAGTACTCTTAACTCCCTTTCATGGATGATGAATGTAAGACACAGAGAAATTAAGCAACGTGATCACTGTCACACAGTAAACACAGCGGTGGAATAAGAATGTGAACCTGACCATCTGCCTGTAGCATTTGCATTTTAAAAACTGTTCATACTGTCAGCTGTAGAGATCATCTGGTGAGTCCAAAAGAATTAAGAGATTTACCTTTCTCATTATTTACTCTGAGGCTGGCATTTGTATATGATGTAAGATACCTGAATTAATCTTTACCCTAATATCTACCTCATCCCCTTAGACATTCATCATTAGTGAAACTATCATTGACTGACTCATGCTAAAGGGGAATTAAAAAAACAGAACTATTTTGTAGAGGCTATAAGCAAGTGATCCTAGGCAAGGTGGGCAAAATGCAACCCTGCTCGCTAAGTTCACAGTGAAGTCCAGCTTCAAATGATGTGGCTCCAGAGTGGAATCCTTTGAATTAACTGAGGAAGGCAGACCTCCACTGTTCCAGCGCTGAGGACAGGAGGTTGATCAAAGGCTTTTGGCATCTTGTAAAGTGAACAGAACAGCCCCCGAAGAAACCCTGCAGGAGGCACAGGCCATCACAATGCCCGGAACAGCCTCCGGCGCTGCCTACACTCCTGGGACCAAAATAGCTCGCACGGCATTCCTGCTGCCTCCTTGTGAACTGTGTGGGAAGGAGCGCTGGTCACGAATCCTTTGTTTCAACCACCCCCACACGCTAGGACAGTCACAGCAACTGCAGGGACATCTTGGCTTCTAGAGCAGAGCACATCACGGGCTATATACATCATACCTATTCTGCACCAAGTGCCATCATCCTCCAAAAGTAAAGGTTTAAAAAAAAATGCCAAGAAACTGAAAATGATTTTTTTATTTCAAAAATAAAATGAGCTGAATGTAGCAGAGAATGGGGGCCAGATCATAAAGGGTCTCCTACTGATAGACTGAAGAAGTGTGAACTTTATTGTAGCAGTGGGCAGGTTAGGAAAGTAACACGATCCATTTATTAGTTTGCGCATTACAGACCCTATGAGTTGTTGCAATCTGGCTGATAGAATACACTATAGAATGGTTGTGCCAAGCTCTGCCAGTGATGCCCTCCCACCCCATCCCACTCCTTCCTCACCAGCAGGGCTCACCTCCACTCCCAAGGCTGGAAATGCCTACCAGTCACTTTCCCAGCCTCCCTGCCATGTGATCCAGTCCTAGCTAATGGAATCGGAGAGGGGGAGGCAGCTGGGGGGATTCTGGAAAAGCTTTCCTGTCTATCGAAAAGATGCCTAAGGAGAAAAGCCCCACTTCTTTTCTAAATGTGATCATGTTTGCATGCAGTGTCTGGAGCTGCCACCACGAATAGCACAAGGCCAAGACCTCAGGGATGGCAGAGCAGAAAGATGGAGGTGACAACGTGATAGAACCGCACAGAGCCACCCTCCCGCTGGAGATAACAGATGGTCATTGCTTAAGCCACTTTTACTTGGATATTCTGTTACTCGTACCCCAAACCATCTCAACCGAAAGGAACATTAATAAAGTCCCGGCACAAAGTAATATAACGTTATAGGAAATATTAAAAATAGACACTGTTCTCTTCAGATACTTAATGGAAATAAATGAGCCTCGAAATTGGAAATAGTTAGCTACCATATTAACTGTTCACTGAATATTTTGAGCGCTGAAGCAGGAAACGACAACTTCAGAGATGTCCCGTTCTTCTTCTATCTGAAATTATTTTTTTTCTCATTTTATTCTCTCATTTGCACATTTCCCTAAGGAACACTGAAAACCTTCTCCTAGTTCCCTGCTAAGCAGCGATTCTCTCTTCTTATAGGTCTATCTTTGATGAAGTCAGGGCAGTCAAAGCACCTTATATAAGAAGACTCAGCATTGTGCCAATGAAAGAGTCGCAAGTTCCAGGGCAACAATAGAGAATCATAGAGTTCCCAAGGCCAGAGGGACCTAACATCACATGTAGTAACTCAGTATTATTTGAATACAGATAAAACCAGAACATCTGGTTAGAGTTCCTTAAGCCCATTACGAATTATCTCCCAACCTAAACTGTTACACGCAATGGTTGGCAACTTTCCAGCAAGTTCTTCTGGTTCCATCGGAGGGAAGCCCATCCAGTCCCAGATATGTACCAGAGTCTTCCAGCTACCACTGCAGAATCCTTCTTTCCTTCTAGGAAGTTTGATAAGGTTCAGTCAAGTGTTGGCCCTGAGATGTAATCTCTCCAATCTTTATTCTCCTGTTGCTTACAACATTTGCTGGGAACTCCTGAATTTTCCATATGTAAACAGTTTTAAAAACATAAGTGAGAAACACTGCATCTGAGATAGACAGCTGGATTGCCAGCTACTGAAGAAGGTGGCTGCTTTGGGTTCACCAACAAAGGTCTGTCTAGTCAAAGCTATGGTTTTTCCAGTAGTCATGAATGGATGTGAAAGTTGGACTATAAAGAAAGCTGAGCGCCAAAGAATTGATGTTTTTGAACTGTGGTGTTGGAGAAGATTCTTGAGAGTCCCTTGGACAGCAAGGAGATCAACCAGTCAATCCTAACGGAAATCAGTCCTGAATATTCACTGGAAGGATTGATGCTGAAGCTGAAACTCCAATACTTTGACCACCTGATGCGAAGAACTGACTCACTGGAAAAGACCCAGATGCTAGGAAAGAGGCAGGAAGGCAGGAAGGCAGGAAGAGAAGGGGACGACAGAGGATGAGATGGCTGGATGGCATCACCGACTCAATGGACATGAGTCTGAATAAACTCTGGGAGTTGGTGATGGACAGGGAGGCCTGGCTGCTGCGGTCCATGGGGTCGCAAAGAGTCGGACACGACTGAGTGACTGTACCGAATTGAATGTCTCCTTTCACTCCTGTTCACTTTAAAGTGTTGACTCGGCGCTCCTGGGCTTGGAAGCGTTTTGGCCTTGAGCGCATCCCGACCCCGCGCGCAGAGGGGCCCGGCCCGGGAGGCCGCAGCGCGGGAAGGCCCCTGGGGCACCTGGCACCGCGCGGGGGCGGGAACCAGGTGGCCCGGGCGCGCCCGCTTTGCCCGGACACCGAGCAGGAAGTGGCTCCGGCGCGGCCCGGGCGCGGCCTCCGCAGGGCGCGCCTCCTCCGCGGCGCCTGGCGGGTGCGGCTGGGCCGGGAGGCGGCCGGAGCCAGAGCCCCGGCGAGCGGGCAGCGAGTGCTCATGGCGGCGCCGGCGCCGGGGGAGCCCGGGGCCGCCGCCTCGGCCGTCCTGGACGAGCTGGCTCGGAACTTCACGTATGGGGCGCAGGGCGCCGGCAATGGCTCCCTGTCGGGCGCGTGGTACCGCCGGAACCAGGTAAGGTCCGGCCGCCCCGCCGCCCGGGGGGGGACCGGGTTGGGGCCGCCCTCCGGCCGACGGTCCCGAGGACACCGGGCTGCCCACGTGGGCAGAGCTGACACGCAGTTTCCACACGTGGACCTCACTGCCCGGCGTTCGGGAGAGCGGGGAAGCCCTGGGCAGCAGCCCCCGGGAGTGGGTCACACAGGCCGGCGGTTCTGGGCCTCTGTGTCCCCACACATCCCTCCTCTCCAGCCTCTTCTCCCAGATGGACTCTAAGGCGTGTGGGGGCAACCCTCCTCCACCCGTATTCGCCCCCAGGATCATTTTACAGTTAAAAACATGAGTGACACTGTTTCTCAGAATCAGAGAACTGGTTCAAGGCCACCAGATAGCACCTCTGTGCAGATGCTCTGAGCGTGACTGTGTGTGTGTGTCCCCAGCGTGTCAGCTCAGCTCCTTCCATTTCCGCACAAGAACACTGACATTCTCAGGTTGCAGTTGCCAGACTCTCTCCTTGCTCACCGGCCCTGTGGGAAAACGTCGTCAGCCTCAACAACGCCCATGTACGCTGGAAACACACATTTAACAAGATCAAAGGGGATTGGAGCTGCCCATTTATTTCAGGCTTGGTTTAAGAGCAGGAGGGGGGAAAAAAGCCCTTCCTCTAGCCACATTTATATTCTTTCAAGAACGAGCAAGTGGTCTTGATATGGTGGATTCCAGGCTCCCTTCTGTTTTCATAATGTGTTACTTTGTTCTTGTTCTTTAACAAATCAATAGGTCTTTTTATTTTACAACAGTGTAATTATAAAATATCTGTTGTTGGTCTAAATCAGGGGCTTTAACCGTAATCAAACACCTGGAAGCCTTTATGCTTGCCAAGTGTTTTGAATGTTAGTTTCTGAAATGTTAGAATTTTGTTTTCAAAAATTTAGCTCAGAAGATAACTTACTTATATAAGGACAAAATAAACGTGTCCACCTTATTAGTTTTCAGCAGAGGAGAGAATGTCACTTTGAGTGTGCTTTACCACAAAACATACTAAAACAGGAAAAGTGAGAGGGCACTGAGCCTATTAGATTCCATTTCTCCTTCCTTCTACCAAGAAGAGTTACAAAGACTGCTTTTCATGGGGAGTTCTTTGAGCATATCTGTTATACTATGCTTATGCTAGCTTATGTTATAAAGCATATTATAATATGCTAATGCTAGAAACAGTCCCAAGAAAAGTCAACTGATTTTTTTGGTCTTTTTGGTAAAGGAATTAAAGAGTTAGTAAATGTGACCTGAGATGGCATCATCCAAAACAGGAGAAAACATTGTTTGCAGAGCGGAAATCTCTGTAGACATTAGTTTTCTTTAATGGTTCCTGGAATTCAAGATTGTCTTGGCTCTCTGACACCGAACATAGCTTATCATGTGACGTAAATGTGAAAACTTAACTTTATGTTTGCAAGGCTTAACTTGCCTTTGACAGTATAGGTTTGTACAGGTTAGAAAGAGTGTATCAGGAATATGCTAATTGAAACTACTCAGTTGACACGTGAACCATAGCTAGTTTGAGGTAAGACTGTATCAACTTTTCCCATTATTATGCAGATTTAGACTATCTTATAAGATTTTGGGATTTTAACTTTTCATTGATTGCATTTGTTTTTAAGCAAAAGTAAAACTTGATTTTTAAAAATTCATTCAGCAAAAATTTTATTGAGTGCCTCTTGTGCTGAGCAGGCCAGTAGAAATAAAATGGAATCTAATTTTTCTTTTCTTTTTGAACATTAACTGATTATGTACTGTGCTTAAGTCGCTCAGTCGTGTCCAACTCTTTGTGACCCCATAGACTGTAGCCATGGGGATTCGCCAGGCAAGAATATTGGAGTGGGTTGTCATGCCCTCCTCCAGAGGATCTTCCCAACCCAGGGATTGAACCCAGGTCTCCCATATTGCAGGTGGATTCTTTACTATCTGAGCCAGGAGGGAAGCCCTAACTGATTATAGATAGCTGCAAATGGGAGTGGCTTCAAGAAAACGAAATAAGGGATATAAGTTTAGGACTTCCACACTCAAAGTTAACCATGGTTATTGGATGGTGGTTTAGTCACTAAGTCATGTCCAACTCTGGTGACCCCGTGCGCTATAGCCCACCAAGCTCCTCCCTCCATGAGATTTCCCAGGCAAAAATACTGGAGTGGGTTGCCATTTCCTTCTCCGGGGGATCTTCCCGACCCAGGGATCAAACTCCGGTCTTCTGCATTGCAAACAGTACTCCTGCATGCAGATTCTTTACTGAGTGAGCCACCAGGGAAGCCCTGATTACTGGATAGCCAGAGTTTAAATTTTATTACTACTGAAATACTCGGACAGTGTCTGTTCAGTGATAGCTCAGCTCTCTGTGGTTTTTTAAGAGATAACCATCAGATCTGATAAATTAACCTTACTCACAGAAAAAGAGCAACTTCCCTGAAACACATTTCAGGTGACAGATGAATATTTAACAGTGCCTTCTTAGAATCAGTGACATCTAAAGCAAAGATGTGAGTGGTTTTAGAGGAAGAAATCTCCAAACAAGTAATAAGTGGGAGTTCAGAGGGGAAAGTGTTCTAGGGAATCAGGGAAGCAAGGCTTTTGCCCAATCTGCATCATTTAGGCATCTGCCTATACAAGTATAAATGCAATTAAGTTCTGCCAAGGTATTTTCTTTATGTTTGATCCACAAGTTTTCAGTAGAAAAAGATAATGCTTCTAAGATTATTATTGAACTCCCCACTTTGTATAAAGCACTGTGGAATATTCAACACAGTCTTTAGACACAAACTCTTCCTTCCTTCTTGTTATTAGATGCTTGGGGAAACGAGCTATGTAGGTAACTCTAAAGCAAGGCAGTATGTTTTAAGTGTCATGTGAGGGATATAAAGTCCTTTGGGAATTCAGAACAAGGTGGGTTTTAGCAGGGGCCATCAGGGATGTTTTCCAGAGAGGTGCTATTTGAACTGGACACTTAAAGACAGAGTTTCATTAATGAGAGTTCACAGATGGAAGGCATTGCAAGAAAGGAGAAAGTCTGCAGACGAAGGAGCAGCCCACATGGTCTGGACAGGTGCCCTTCTGAACGTTTTTGTACGTAGAGTAGAAGTCAGTGGCCGTTCTGGTTGCAGTGGAAAACTGACAGTGACCGGAAAGTGGAAGTACAGTTTCAGGTCTTAGACGTCAACATGAGTTGCCTTGAAGGACAACAGGTTAAGATGTCTGGACTCTGACTGGTAGACAGTGGGGAGCCAGTGAAGGTTTTTTTTTGTGAACAGAGAGTGAAGCAATCAAAGCAAATTCTGCTGCTGCTGCTGCTAAGTCACTTCAGACGTGTCTGACTCTGTGTGATCCCATAGATGGCAGCCCCATCAGGCTCCTCTGTCCCTGGGATTCTCCAGGCAAGAATACTGGAGTGGGTTGCCATTTCCTTCTCCCAAAGCAAATGAAAGACATTTGAATTAGAGTTGGCAGTGTGAAGGAGCCTCAAACAGGCCAACTGTGGACTGAATCCAGCCTGTAGATGTGTCTTGTGTCAAACTGCACAGAGGTTTAAAAATGTTTAATACATTGCCAACATTTAAAAAATGAGTATGTAAGGTTTCAAATTTCCATGATCTTTTTAAACATCAGAAGTGCTAGCAACTTGGCCCTCTTCCCCACATGATAACTGTGAGGGGGAGTTCACAGCGCAGAACATCTGTGCTCCCCACTTGGGCTGCCCCCCTGCTGTCTTCTCTTTTACCTACTGACCCCTGTAGGTATTTAATTTGCAACAAGCGTCAGAGGCTGTTGTCTAGTTTCTGCTGTCAACTAGCTCAGTGCATGTAGGCAAGTCACACTGGGCTTCAGTTTTCCTTGCTGGTAAACTCATGCTTAGAATGAAAGACCCACAGTCTTTTTCATGTTATCTGGTTGAATAAATAAGTGCTAATCCAGCAAGGCTGTAGAGGGAATGGCCAGGAAAGAATGAACGTGGGAAATATTGTAAAGGAGGGGTTTCGTGGCTGTTTCTTTAAGTTTATGCACGTTGCTAAATGTCTAAATTCAAAAAGATACTGTCAGAAAGGTTTCTTCTGCATAGGGTGGATGAAGAATTCAGATTTAATGTCCTTTGTTTGAACTTTTGATTTTCAATGGCTTGAATTTTTAAAGTCAACATATTTAAAGGAAAATTGATACATCTTGGCAGGGAAGAGGGGAATGGAAGAGACTGACATTTGTTATGCATTTGCTATGTGACACTTTATAGCTATTATCTCATTCGAGCCCCCCAACAACCTTGTAAGATATGTATTATCCTCACTGTTCATGTAAGGAAATTTGTGTTAAATCACTTGCCCCCAGATCTTACAGCAAGTAAGGTCTAAACCTAACTGCAGAGCTATTTTTATTCCATGCCTGAAGGCCATTGCTTAGAAACTAAAGCTTGAAAAGAATGTGGTAAGGGAAATGAATATGGCTTGTCTCACTGGACTAAAGAAAAATCACACTGCGTTTTATAGTGCCCTTTTATTGATTTTGCTTTGCTACCATTTATCTCTTTTCTGCTGGTCACTGCATCTGATTGCCTCTTAGAGACAGAAAAGTGTCAAAACTTAGAAATACCAAAGGGCGAGGTGGAGGTTACTGGTCCTTTCCATTTCATTCCCAAGAAAAGCCTCTTTTTAAATTTTGTTTATACTTATTGACCTTTTTTTTTTTAAGCCTTCCTTATATAGCCAATGTGGCATTTCCCCTTTACCAGGTTTTCTTCAAGAGGTACAGTATAAGGCAGCAAAAAGGAGGAAGGAAGAAATCAATTACCTCCAAGCAATTGTATCAAAGCTTTTCTAACCATTATCATCATTGTAGTCACCCCATGGTCCTCAATTGAGGAACAGATTCTTAATGCTGTCGTGAATTTGTCACACCACATGTTTGCATTTAAATCTACCTGTCACTCTCACTCTTTGTGACCCCACAGGCTGTAGCCCACCAGGTTCCTCTGCCCACAGGATTCTCTAGGCAAGAATGCTGAAGTGGGTTGCCATTTCCTCCTCCAGAGGATTTTCCCAGCCCAGGGACTGAACCCGTATCTCCTGCTTCTCCTGCATTGCAGGCGAATTCTCTACCACTGAGCCACCAGGAAGCCGATTCCTACTAACTAGTTATAAAGTTGCATTCATGCAGTCAGCTAAGTTCAGGCTGTGGGAAACTTCTCCAGTTTACAGGTTTATGTGGCTCAGCTTCTTCGCAAATCACTTTTACGGGGAGATAAAAGGGGGAGAGCAAGGATAGAGATTCTCCTTGCAGATTAAAATACAACTAGAAGAGATATTAGACAAAACAGACAGTCTCCCTTCACAGTGTTCAGGGATGCACACTTCTGTGGTGAAACCGTAAGGGAAAGGAAGGAAGTGATTGCCACGAAGTCAGACCAGGGTTTTCTTGGGCAACGGGAGAGGCTGTGATGGGATGAAGCAAAGGGAGGGCTTTGGGTGGGCACCCAGTTTCTGTTTCGTGATCTGGATGCTGTTATGAGAGTGTTTGCCTTATAATAATTCATTTTAGTAATTTGTTTGTCTATATCATTTTCTTTGCAGTTGCCTGTATCTATTATATTCCACAGTTTAAAAATGTTTAAAAATATTATCAATGCTATGACTGTTCAACTTGCTTGTTTTACCCAGATAGTGTGGGAAATGGTACGCTGTATTCATTTTGTTTGCTTAGGAGAATTATTTAAACAATTTCTTTTTAAAGTGTTGGTGATTGTTCAAATTGGCATTTGAGAGTTTACTGTGGAAAAGATGACTTTCCCCTAAGCTATCCATTTTGTTCTAGGATAGGGTGTTTTAAAAAGCTTGGCCTCTTTACTAGATGTGTTGGCAATTTTCTTAATTTCTCCAAATCTTGACTTTCTCTATCAAAATGGTAATAGCAATAACACTAATAACACTATATACCTTATAGGGTTGATGTAGGAATAAAATAAGATAATGTATATCAAATAGTTAGCAGTGCCAGACACATAGAAAGCACAGAATAAACACTAGCTAGGGACTTCCCTGGTAGTCCAGTGGCTAAAACTCCTTGCTCCCAAGGCCCAAGTTCAATCCCTGGTCAGGGAACTAGATCTCACATGCCACAGCTCAAAGACAACTAAGACCTGGCCCAACCAATTAAAGGTAATCTGCAAAACTGTTTTTCAAAACTAGCCATTATTAGAAGTATTACAGTCAACCTATGCTACAGGAAGTATCATAAAATATATATTTCTAATGATTAGTCATTACTGAATTTCAGTCAGTTCAGTTGCTCAGTCGTGTCCAACTCTTGGCAGCCCCATGGACTCCAGCACACCAGGCTTCCCTGTCCATCACCAACTCATGGAGCTCACTCAAACTCATGTCCATCGAGTTGGTGATGCCATCCAACCTTCTCATCCTCTGTCATCCCCTTCTCCTCCTGCCTTCAATCTTTCCCAGCATCAGGGAAAGAGTCAGTTCTTTGCATTAGGTGGCCAAAGTACTGGAGTTTCAGCTTCAGCATCAGTCCTTCCAATGAATATTCAGGACTGATTCCTTTAGGATGGACTGGTTGGATCTCCTTGCAGTCCAAGGGACTCTGAAGAGTCTTCTCCAACACCACAGTTCAAAAGCATTAATTCTTCGGCGCTCAGCTTTCTTTATAGTCCAACTTTCACATCCATACATGACTACTGGAAAAACCATAGCTTTGACTAGATGGACCTTTGTTGGCAAAGTAATGTCTCTGCTTTTTAATATGCTGTCTAGGTTGGTCATAGCTTTTCTTCCAAGTAGCAAGCGTCTTTTAATTTCATGACTGCAGTCACCATCTGCAGTGATTTTGGAGCCCCCGAAAATAAGTCTCACACTGTTTCCATTGTTTCTCCATTTATTTGTCATGAAGTGGTGGGACTGGATGCCATCATCTTCATTTTTTGAATGTTGAGTCTTAAGCCAACTTTTTCACTCTCCTCTTTCACTTTCACTTTCTTCTTTTTTTTTTTTTTCCCCTCTTTCACTTTCATCAAGAGGCTCTTTAGTTCCTTTTCATTTTCTGCCATAAGGGTGGTGTCACTTGCATATTTGAGGTTATTGATATTTCTCCTAGCAGTCTTAATTCCAGCTTGTGCTTCATCCAGCCCAGCGTTTCACATGATGTACTCTGCATGCAAGATATATAAGCAGGGTGACAATATACAGCCTTGACGGACTCCTTTCCCGATTTGGAACCAGTCTGTGGTTCTATGTCTGGTTCTAACTGTTGCTTCCTGACCTGCATACAGGTTTCTCAGGAGGCAGGTCAGGTGGTCTGGTATTCCCATCTCTTGAAGAATTTTCCACAGTTTGTTGTGATACACAGTCACAGGCTTTGGAGTAGTCAATAGAGCAGAAGTAGGTGTTTTTCTGGAACTCTCTTGCTTTTTCAGTGATCCAGTGGATGTTGGCAATTTGATCTCTGCTTCCTCCACCTTTTCTAAATCCAGCTTGAACATCTGGAAGTTCACAGTTCATGTACTGTTGAAGCCTGGCTTGGAGAATTTTGAGCATTTAACTCATTGCAAATGGAAATAAGAGAAATTTTGTCAATTATTTGATGCAACTCTCTTTTCTTTAATCCAGAACCAACTGTTTCTCTACCTCCACTGCCTTCCTCACTCCATTTGGTGTTTGGCTCCCCTTCACTCTCCAGACATAGTCACATTACAGAGCACTTCTTGATTGCAGTAATTTCCTAGTTGGAACACTTGTCATCTAAGGCAAGTGTACTAAGGCAAGGATTCCCCCCATGTCTTCTGCCTCTTTCCAGACTTCTGGATTGGGGAAGGATAGAAGTGTGGCCCTGGGAACAGCTGACAGGATTTGGTGTCAGAAGTGTGATGACATCTTCAGATGCTGACGGTAGTTTAACCGACTAAGGACCAGCACCCCAGCTTGGGAAAGCTCATGGTGTGTCAGCGTTAAGACTTAAATGCTGTTTATTTTAGCTTGGGTGTTTTGGTTTGTTTGTTTTGGCTTGTTTTTTTCTCAAGGTCCAGTATTCCTCCACTCAGTTCACGCCTTTTATATTGCACTTTACGTAAAGTCAGAGCTCTTCAGCACTCTGTCCTGGTCCACAGCCCAGAGGCTAGCAGGTACCACTCCACTTTCCCCTCCACCTAGTTCTCAGCACGTGCACACCTGTGCGTTTATTTCATCTTGTCACTTGGCCTGATGGCCACTCCCAGCGTGTTCTCCTGTCGTCTTTAGCACATGCCAGGAGATGCAGAGTAAACACAGGCTTGTGTAAACACAGGCAAGCTTATATTTAGTCATGAGCTCCACACCTCACCAAATATTGTGTTTGTCCTGGCGTGGCTCCTTCAGAGACCCACCCTGGTCTTGGCGGGTTGTTCCGAGGTCTGCCAGCAGCCTCAACTCTGTGGCTCCCTAAGCCACCCCCTCACCTTCTCAGCACCTCTCAAATGGTTTCCCCGTTTCAGTGACCTGGGCCTGACCTCTGTGGCTTGCAACAGGGGTCCATCTCTCTTCTGGCTTTGACACTTGGCTTCCCGATGAAGAACGCTTTGTAAACTAAGAGGCTTTGGTTGGCGAGTCCCTGGAAATCTAACTTTAACTGGCTTAAATAATAGAGGAAATTAATCAGTCTGGATGACATGGAAGGCCGGAAGAACTCCGGTTCCACACCAGCCTTGATCCACAGGCTGCAGTCGCATGGCAAACACAGGGTCTCCCTCTCCTCTTCCACTTCTGTTCCTCGGGGCTGTTGATCCCACTTTTTGCAGGCTCACCCCTGTAGCCTTCATCCTGCCTTTTCATTTTCAGGAAGGAAAGCTTGACTTTCTCCACCAATGAAAATCCATTGCCTTTAGTCTGACTGGACAAGGTTAGGTCCATATCCTTTCCTAAACCAGTTGCCAAGGCCCAAAGAACATGAGCCCTTGGGAAGGGCTGGATGAAAAAGAGGTCCTGTAGCTAGGATGAGAGATACTACGTGGCCCTAACAGCAGTGACCACTGGGTAGGCTGGAGTCCTCCTCCTCTGGTTCACTGTCTTCTTGGGCAGCCACCTCTCCCCCCCAGCTCATCAGAGACCTTCACTTTCTACATCCTGCCTCAGAGGAGCAGCCCCAGAAAAGTCACCCCAGTGTGGCCCACCTTGTCGTTGTGGGTGAACCAGAGCAGTAATCTCCTTAAAAGCTTAGTTATAGGATCAGTTTCTGAAATATTTTCCTTAGCGTCAACTCTAAGCTGTGACTTATCTCTAAATTCTAGACTTACCACCCTCACTCATGCTCTCTCCCCCAAGAGGGGCTTCTAGAAAAGCCTCTTGTCTTTCTGCAGACAGAAAAGTCAGAGGGTATCTGCTGGCAAAAGGAGTATCTCGGTCTTGCCTCTACCTGCTTAGTGATGTCTTTACCATCAACAACCACCTCTTCAGAAGGCAGGAGCCTCCTAAAAGTTTAGTGGATTTAGGTGAAATAGGTGTGGTATGTGAGTGCAACGCTGTATGGAGTCCTAGAAGCCACGTCAGCATTGCTGATAATGTCATTCAAGGTTGAGGTCAGTCCTGTGAATTCTGGGAGGTCTTTATTTCCTCTTCAGCCTCTGGACTTGCAGGGCTCTGATTGTTCCAGGGCTATTTGGGAGACAGAGATACTCTGTTCCCTCATTACAGCCCACACTGAGTTTGATCAGCCAGTCAACAGTGACGGCCCAATGCAGCCAACATTCCACTCAGTAAAAATCACAAGTAGAGAGCCCTTCTCAAGAGCGTTGGGCAGTGATACCAGAGAAATCGGAAACATGGACTCTGTCCTCAAACTGTAGCCATATATGGGGTGTGATATATGTAAATTAGATCACATATCCATTATCCAGGGCTTCCCTGGTAGTTCAGCTGGTAAAGAATCCGCCTGTAATGTGGGAGACCCCAGTTCAATTCCTGGGTCAGAAAGATCCCTTGGAGGAGGGCATGGCACCCCACTCCAGTATTCTTGCCAGGAGAATCCATGGACAGAGGAGCCTGGTGGGCTGCAGTCTGTGGGGTCACAAAGAGTTGGACGTGACTGGGCAACGAAGCGCAACACAGCACATACTTTATACGGGGCTTCCCAGGTGGTATTAGTGGTAAAGAACCCACCTGCCAGTGCAGGAAACAGAGGCACAGGTTTGAGCCATGGGCAGAAAGGTCCCCTGGAGAAGGGCGTGGCAACCCACTCCAGTATTCTTGCCAGGAGAATCCATGGACAGAGGATCCTGGAGAGTTACAGTCCATAGGGTCACAAAGAGTGCACACACACAGGCATACATTATACAGTGTACAATGTGTGTGTGTGAAAGATGTAGACAGAGAATGAGAATGCCTTAGAAATACTTGAAAAACCACAGTTGAAGGACTGGTGTGAAGCTGCCCTTGCTTATACAATCTGATGGACTGCTTCCATTGTGCTTCCAGGACTAGCATAGTACAGTTACATAATTGTACGTGAAGAGAGCCAGAGCAGAAGAGGAGACAGTGTGAAGTGCCTTTGGATGTGACTGCCTGAGCCGCGGCAGTGGAGAAACGAGTGGTTCTTTGCGAACAAGGTACAAGTGGACCCCCTGTCACAAGCGGCGGCCACAGCCACGAAGTCGAGAATAGTCCTGAGTTCCATGCTCAGCATTTTATTAGACTTCTGAACTGTTCTCTCAGACCCAAATCACAGTCACCATCTATGAGTTCTTTGGGTATCAGAGGTGGGCTGACCATAAGGTGGGTTGGGACCTGGTTGCTGGACCAGTGGGATGTGAGAATTTTGCCAGGAAAGGGGGAGCTTGGGGTTAGGGGGATTTATTTGGTTACGAGTACTGGCCCTTTAGAGGCAATGGAGTGTCCAGGTCACAGTGTCCCAGAGGAGAAAATCTGCACTTGATTCCTGCCTTGATGTCAGAAAGATCTGGTCTGGTGGGTGGAGAGGGCCGCAGGAGTCTCGGGCAGATGCGTGTCAGTAAGAGGCAGTGTCACTATCTCTCCCCCATATCGAGGCAAAAACTCACCCAGGGGCTGGGGCCTGACATACACAGTGGAGTTTAGTCTCCAGGAGGATGGAGCTGGCAGAATACAGCCCAAGTTCAAGGCTGGCATTGCTCTCAAAAGAGTCATGCACTCTTGAAACCCAATCAGGTGCGGGGGAAAGAGCTGTAATTCAGTGAGCTCCCAGGTTTTCCACCTCAAGGGAGGAAGCCTCTCGCGCATCCTGGGATTTCCCTGCAAAAGGCAGCCGGCAATCCTGCTTCTTTGAAAACAAAGAATGACCAATTTAGTTAAATTATTATTAAGAGTATGTTCTTAAAAAGCTAAAAAAAAAAAAAAAAAAGAGTATGTTCTTGCAAATTTGAAAGGTATGGGACCTCATATCTGGATGCAAACAATAGCATTCTTTGTGTTCAGCATGTCAGTCCTTGTTTCAAAGATCCCCTTTCCAACGTTAAACAGGATTGATTTGTTTTCTAATAGACCCAAGTTTAAGATTTCCTTAAGTGATATCTCACCTTTCTTGACTATTGTTGTTCTCCTTTTAATGAAGTGTTAAAAGCCCCCAAAGGATGTCTTATTAAATTTTTCCCATAAATTTGTTCTGCTACAACTTAAATTTCTCAAAAACAACAAACATGGTGGCTTAGTAAGCTAAGTAAGGCTTATCGTTAATGGGGTTCAGTTTTTTAAGATAACAAATGTATAATCATGTAAGTAAACGTGTTCCCAAGTAAAAGACAAAATGTAGCAGTGCTTAATTGTATGGGAAGGCAGTATGTTGGGCTTTTCTGCCTGGGTTTTTGAGGTTGATTAAAAATTGGCATAGACTAGCTTGTAGAATAGCAACGATACGCTGTGTTTTGTAACCCTGACCTTTTCTGTTGGCTTTAAATCACCAGATTTGGACCCAATGCTATGAGACTTTCTCAGGATAGAAAGGCAATAACCTTATGGCGTACAAAAACCAAGATAACAAATTAAAAATCTCTTCTGGAATGAAATTTTTTCTTTCTTCATTTTTACGTATGGGATTATAGCTTTAACTTAGTTTGGGTTAGTACTGCAGACAATGCAATTATCTACAAGGGCAAAGGAGATTAGGGGTAAGAATAGTCCAACCCATTCAGCATTCTAAAAAGCATTACATTTTTCCAGCGTTTGCTGCAATGAATGTGAATATTGTTTCTTCATGGCCCTGTTGTAGTTAACTCTCCACATTTACCCTCCTTCTTCTGAGATCCCAAAGAGTCTCCTAACTGGTTTTGCTGTTCCCTGGCCTTGCTCCCTCCCAGTCCATCCTCCACACTGCGCCAGGATGTCTAAATGTCTCCTTTGAACCTATCCTTCTCTGCTTTAGCATCCTTCGTGTTGCAGCACCACCTGCAGACCCATGGCGTAAAAAGGCTGCTGCCTGCCCCTCCAGTCCAGCTGTACTGGAGTCATGCCAGTGTAATTACGATAAAGATCTTGAGACAAGAAGATTAACCTGGATTATCTGGATGGACCCTAAATGCCATCACATGTTATCTTTTTTCTTTTTTTATGAGAGGGAGACACAGGGAGATTTCACATGGAAGAGGAAGGCAATGCGGCCACAGAGACAGAGGTTAGAGTGATGCAACCATAAACCAAGGATGTGCCAGCAGCCACCAGAAACTGGGGGAGGCACGGAACAGATTCTCTGCTAGAAACTCTAGAGGGAGTGTGGCCCTGCCATCTTGATTTCAGCCCAAAGAAATTGATTTGGAGCTTCCAGGCTCCAGAACCGTGAGAGAGTAAATTTCTGTTGTTTTAAGCCACCAGGTTTATGCTGATTTGTTACAGCAGCTTCAGGAAGCTAATATACTCTCCAATCTAGGCAGACTTGTGCTTTGTCCCTTCTGTTCGCATGGGTTCTATAGAGTGTACCTCTATTAGAGATTTCACAGGTGGTAGGCGGGGGGCTTCCCTCATAGCTCAGTCAGTAAAGAATCTGCCTGCAATGCGGGAGACCTCGGTTCAATTCTTGTGTGAGGAAGATCCCCTGGAGAAGGAAATGACAACCCACTCCAGTGTTCTTGCCTGGAGAATCCCATGGACAGAGGGGCCCAGTGGGCTACAGTCATGGAGTCCAAGAGTCGGACACGACTGAGTGACCAAACCACCACCAGGCTGTTACTGGGCTTCCCAGGTGGCGCTGGTGGTAAAGAACGAGCCTGCCAATGCAGGAGACGTGAGATGCGGGTTCGATCCCTGGGTCAGGAAGATCCCCCTGGAGGAGGGCATGGCACTCTACTCCAGTCTTCTTGCCTGGAGAATCCCATGGACAGAGGAGCCTGGTGGGCTACAGTCCACAAGGTCGCAAAGAGTCGGACATGACTGAGTGACTTAGGAGCAGCAGCTGTCTGTTATTGGTCACTTTTTCTACCTCTTCTGAGCTTCTCGAGGATTCTTTGCATCCTTTGGTTCTGAAATAGGACCTAATATTTATTAGTTGCTAAATAAATACCAAATGGGTTCATGACTGAGCAAATAGCCTCTGATGTGGACTTTGTCTGTCTCCCATATCCACCATCTTCTCTGTGGTCACTTGCATTTCATGTCCTTTTCCTCCACCTTCATATTTTTCACAACCAGTGTCTACATGTGGTTTTAAGTTGTGCAGTGGTCTTATTTTTCTCATTAATCTCTTTCCTTAGTTCAGCCAGCTTCCTATTTATTTCTCGCTTTTTTTTTCTTTCCTTGTTATCATCTCCTCTTTGAACTCTTTTAAAATGAACCCATATTCTCTTTAAAAAATTCATTGAGCCTCTAAAGCAGATTTCTTAACTTCTTAGTTTGGAATTTTTCCAACCTATAGAAAACTCAGAAGAATAATACAGTAAACACCACATGTCCTCATCTGGAGATTCACTTGTTAACACTATACCACATTTGTTTGTTCTTGCTCATTCTCTTTGTCTCTCCCTCTCTCTTCCTGTTTTTTATTTATATTGTCACGTATCACTTGAAAGTAAATTGCACACATTATGAATCTTTACTCCTACAAATTTAAGGGTGTATTGCGAAGACTTTGGATGTCTCCTATCCCCTCCCAACGTTCTGAAAGTGAGATTGCACCTGTTGACTAGGTGCAAATACAAAACCACCCCAGCTCACTCCTGAGAGTTTCCTGTGAGATGAGATGAACTGAATACTCATTTCTCAGGCATATCATCCCCTTTAGGTTCAGGTTCTGTAAGATCACTCCTTCACTGATGAGTTGACCTAAATCCCTTAACCTGTGATGTTTCCCATACTAAAAACTGGACCTCTCATTTCCATGTTCAGGGATATTTTACTGCCTGGAACAGGAGATAGCATTCTTCTAGCTGTGAGTTGAATATGACTATTATAGTGTTCAAAACTAGCTCTCACTCTATGGTTCTTTTGAACCATCTACTGGCTCCACCAGGGTCTGATTCCAAATTTATGTTTTGAAGGCAGAGCCAGAGACTGGAACAGACTATGACCAATTCCACACATCCCTATTATCATATCCCATCACCATCTGGCCAAACTCCTCCACCCATGGTTATAGGTCAGTAACTTTATGTGAAATATCTAAAGACCATTCTGGCACCAAAAAGTAGGATAGAAGATTGTTGTTCCAAGTAAAACAAAAATATCCTGAGTACTTATTAGTGCTGATATTTTCAAGCTCATTCTCCAGAAATTTTTGCTGTGGCTCCCACCATCTTTTTGCCAAAACATCCTGGAAAAGCCAGACCTTAAGCTGCAGTAGTGACAGGAGTGAACCCTACAAAAATAAAGGGCACCTTTCTGTGTTTCTGGTCTGCACTTGTAATCACATTGTTAAGATGTCGAGCCCCTTTGCTTCTTTTATCTTTGCTTTAGTTTATGTGCACTAGGAAAAAGAAACAGATTCTGCTAAGTTTAAAATTGTGGAAAACGAACATTGACTAGCCAGACAGTTACCTATTGCAGTCTATGAGGAAACAGTGATTCAGACGTGAGCTGGGTGCCTGGGGGCAAAATTGGTCTGGTATCTATCTAGCTGTGTGACTTTGTGCAAGTCACTTTCCTTCTCCAGCTCTCTGTTCTCCTTCCTGACCACCAGTCTCCAGATCAATAGGGAGGGGAGAAAAGGGGGTAGGGGGAGGAGAGGAACCTGAGCTTCCATTAATTCTAGTATGCTGGAAGGCAGAGAGCACTCTGAATAAAGTAATGAAGTAAACTAGATGTCTCTTAATTTATTAAGTGGCAAGTTTATAAGGGCTGCTCGCTGTATGCAAATGACACCACTGATTTCTGATGAGGATTCTGTTATCATTAAAGCACATTTACCAGAGGCTCTAATTGGAAACAGGGTTTAGTAGTGCTTCAGTTCAGTTCGCTTCAGTTCAGTAGCTCAGTTGTGTCCGACTCTCTGCGACCCCATGAACCGTAGCACACCAGGCCTCCCTGTCCACCCAAACCCATGTCCATTGAGTCGGTGATGCCATCCAACCATCTCATCCTCTGTTGTCCCCTTTTCTTCCTGCCCTCAATCTTTCCTAGCATCAGGGTCTTTTCAAATGAGTCAGCTCTTCACATCAGGTGGCCAAAGTATTGTAGTTTCAGCTTCAACATGAGCCCTTCCAATGAACACCCAGGACTGATCTCCTTTAGGATGGACTGGTTGGATCCCCTTGCAGTCCAAGGGACTCTTACCTCAAGTTATTCTAAGTCCTTGAAGGTAATTAAACCACCTTTTCTGGGAAAACATTGCAAATTTGAACCTCCCCATCGCAACCAATTAGGGACATTAATGAGGATTTACTGAATTACTACTATTTACAGGTATGTGTCAAATGAATTTAATGAGTATTCAATTAACCTTGAATAACTAGGTAAAATTTCAGAAAAACAAAGAATAATATATACCAGTTTATACAGTGCACAGGCATACTTCTGAGATATTGCAGTTTCAGTTCTAGGCCACTGTAATAGAGCAAGTATTGCAACAAAGTAAGTCACATGAAATTTTGGTTTCCTAGCATGTAAAAGTAATGTTTACACTTGCATTGTCTATCAAATGTGCAATTATGTTACATTTTGCATTGTGTCTTAAAAAAAAAAAAACAGTGTACATACCTTAATAATTCATTGCTAGGACTTCCCTGGTGTTCCATTGGTTAAGATGCCATGCTTCCAATGCAGAGGGCCTGGGTTTGATCCCTGGTCAAGGAACTAGATCCTGCATGTTATAACTAAGACCTGGCACAGAAAACTAAATTTATATATATGTATCAGATCAGATCAGTCGCTCAGTTGTGTCCGACTCTTTGCAACCCCATGAATCGCAGCACGCCAGGCCTCCCTGTCCATCACCAACTCCGGAAGTTCACTGAGACTCACATCCATTGAGTCAGTGATGCCATCCAGCCATCTCATCCTCTGTTGTCCCCTTCTCCTCCTGCCCCCAATCCCTCCCAGCATCAGAGTCTTTTCCAATGAGTCACCTCTTCGCATGAGGTGGCCAAAGTACTGGAGTTTCAGCTTTAGCATCATTCTTTCCAAAGAAATCCCAGGGCTGATCTCCTTCAGAATGGCCTGGTTGGATCTCCTTGCAGTCCAAGGGACTCTCAAGAGTCTTCTCCAACACCACAGTACAAAAGCATCAGTTCTTCAGCGCTCAGCCTTCTTCACAGTCCAACTCTCACATCCATACATGACCACAGGAAAAACCATAGCCTTGACTAGATGGACCTTTGTTGGCAAAGTAATGTCTCTGCTTTTGAATATGCTATCTAGGTTGGTCAACTTTCCTTCCAAGGAGTAAGCGTCTTTTAATTTCATGGCTGCAGTCACCATCTGCAGTGATTTTGGAGCCCAGAAAAATAAAGTCTTACACTGTTTCCACTGTTTCCCCATCTATTTCCCATGAAGTGATGGGACCGGATGCCATGATCTTCATTTTCTGAATGTTGAGCTTTAAGCCAACTTTTTCACTCTCCACTTTCACTTTCATCAAGAGGCTTTTGAGTTCCTCTTCACTTTCTGCCATAAGGGTGGTGTCATCTGCATATCTGAGGTTATTGATATTTCTCCTGGCAATCTTGATTCTAGCTTGTGTTTCTTCCAGTCCAGCGTTTCTCATGATGTACTCTGCATATAGGTTAAATATGCAGGGTGACAATATACAGCCTTGACGTACTCCTTTTCCTATTTGGAACCAGTCTGTTGTTCCATGTCCAGTTCTAACTGTTGCTTCCTGACCTGCATACAGATTTCTCAAGAGGCAGATCAGGTGGTCTGGTATTCCCATCTCTTGAAGAATTTTCCACAGTTTGTTGTGATCCACACAGTCAAAGGCTTTGGCATAGTCAAAAAGCAGAAATAGATGTTTTTCTGGAACTCTCTTGCTTTTTCCATGATCCAGCAGATGTTGGCAATTTGATCTCTGGTTCCTCTGCCTTTTCGAAAACCAGCTTGCGCATCAGGAAGTTCACGGTTCACATATTGCTGAAGCCTGGCTTGGAGAATTTTGAGCATTACTTTACTAGCGTGTGAGATGAGTGCAATTGTGCGGTAGTTTGAGCATTCTTTGGCATTGCCTTTCTTTGGGATTGGAATGAAAACGGACCTTTTCCAGTCCTGTGGCCGCTGCTGAGTTTTCCAAATTTGCTGGCATATTGAGTGTAGCACTTCACAGCATCATCTTTCAGGATTTGGAATAGCTCAACTGGAATTGCATCACCTCCACTAGCTTTGTTCATAGTGATGCTTTCTAAGGCCCACTTGACTTCACATTCCAGGATGTCTGGCTCTAGGTCAGTGATCACACCATCATGATTATCTGGGTCATGAAGATCTTTTTTGTACAGTTCTTCTGTGTATTCTTGCCATCTCTTCTTAATATCTTCTGCTTCTGTTAGGTCCATACTATTTCTGTCCTTTATCGAGCTCATCTTTGCATGCAATATTCCTTTGGTATCTCTGATTTTCTTGAAGAGATCCCTGGTCTTTCCCATGCTGTTGTTTTCCTCTATTTCTTTGCATTGATCGCTGAGGAAGGCTTTCTTATTTCTTCTTGCTATTCCTTGGAACTCTGCATTCAGATGTTTATATCTTTCCTTTTCTCCTTTGCTTTTCACTTCTCTTCTTTTCACAGCTATTTGTAAGGCCTCCCCAGACAGCCATTTTGCTTTTTTGCATTTCTTTTCCATGGGGATGGTCTTGATCCCTATCTCCTGTACAGTGTCACAAACCTCATTCCATAGTTCATCAGGCAATCTATCTATCAGATCTAGACCCTTAAATCTATTTCTCACTTCCACTGTATAATCATAAGGGATTTGATTTAGGTCATACCTGAATGGTCTAGTGCTTTTCCCTACTTTCTTCAATTTAAGTCTGAATTTGGTATAAGGAGTTCATGATCTGAGCCACAGTCAGCTTCTGGTCTTGTTTTTGCTGACTATATAGAGCTTCTCCATCTTTGGCTGCAAAGAATATAATCAATCTGATTTCGGTGTTGACCATCTGGTGATGTCCATGTGTAGAGTCTTCTCTTGTGTTGTTGAAAGAGGGTGTTTGCTATGACCAGTGCATTTTCTTGGCAAAACTCTATTAGTCCTTGCCCTGCTTCGTTCTGTATTCCAAGGCCAAATTTGCCTGTTACTCCAGGTGTTTCTTGACTTCCTACTTTTGCATTCCAGTCCCTTATAATGAAAAGGACATCTTTTTTGGGTGTTAGTTCTGAAAGGTCTTGTAGGTCTTCATAGAACCATGCAACTTCAGCTTCTTCAGTGTCACTGGTTAGGGCATAGACTTGGATTACTGTGATATTGAATGGTTTGCCTTGGAAACGAACAGAGATCATTCTGTCGTTTTTGAGATTGCATCCAAGTACTGCATTTCAGACTCTTTTGTTGACCATGATGGCTACTCCATTTCTTCTGAGGGATTCCTGCCCGCAGTAGTAGATATAATGGTCATCTGAGTTAAATTCACCCATTCCAGTCCATTTGAGTTTGCTGATTCCTAGAATGTCGACATTCACTCTTGCCATCTCTTGTTTGACCACTTCCAATTTGCCTTGATTCATGGACCTGACATTCCAGGTTCCTATGCAATATTGCTCTTTACAGCATCGGACCTTGCTTCTATCACCAGTCACATCCACAACTGGGTATTGTTTTTGCTTTGGCTCCATCCCTTCATTCTTTCTGGAGTTATTTCTCCACTGATCTCCAGTAGCATACTGGGCACCTATTGACCTGGGGAGTTTCTCTTTCAGTATCCTATCGTTTTGCCTTTTCATACTGTTCATGGGGTTCTCAAGGCAAGAATACTGAAGTGGTTTGCCATTCCCTTCTCTAATGGACCACATTCTGTCAAATCTGTCCACCATGACCTGCCTGTCTTGGGTTGCCCCACAGGCATGGCTTAGTTTCATTGAGTTAGACAAGGCTGTGGTCCTAGTGTGATTAGATTGACTAGTTTTCTGTGAGTATAGTTTCAGTGTGTCTGCCTTCTGCTGCCCTCTTGCAACACCTACCGTCTTACTTGGGTTTCTCTTACCTTGGGCGTGGGGTATCTCTTCACGGCTACTCCAGCAAAGTGCAGCCATTGCTCCTTGCCTTGGACAAGGGGTATCTCCTCACTGCCCTTCCTGACCTTCAACGTGGGATAGCTCCACTAGGCCCTCCTGCGCCCGTGCAGCCGCTAGCCATCGTCTGAGCCTTCAGTGAATCATAATCTTTTTGCAATAGTAGCATCAAATATCACTGATCACAGATAATTATAACAAATACTATGATAATGAAAAAGTTTGAAATATTGCAAGAATTACCAAAATGTGATATACAGACATGAAGTAAGCAAATACTGTTGGAAAAGAGGTGCTGAAAGACCTCAATGCAGGGTTGCCACAAACCTTCAACTTGTGCTTATCTGTGAGGCACAATAAATGAAGTATGTGTCTATTAGCAGGAAACTGCTTCTGACACCTGCTTTATACCTAAATATTTCAGTAGATATGAAATAACTAGACTTTAGAGGATAGCAGGCAGCTTTCTATTACACACAAGTGGACCCTTAATTGTTGAAATCTGAATTCTGGGACAAGCTTGTTTTCTCATGAAACTGAGTGTTTACTGAATTCCAACCCCAGTTGATTATAAAGTACTCCGTTTGAGATCTTCCTAAGGCCAAAGGTCAAAATTTACTATTTCTAGACAGTTTTTAATCAATCTGAGAGTAGTTAAGTTCAAATAGCCTTTAATAAACAACTTCTCTGTGCCAGAGACCTGTGCTAGTCATTAGGGTTACAAAGATGAGTTGGTAAGTCACAGCTCTGCCTTCAAGGAGCTTATAGTCTCCAGGGAAAATACACCTGTAAAGAATAATTATAGGGACTTCCCTGCTGGTCCAGTGGTTAAGAATCAGCCTTGCAGTGCAGGGGAGTGGGCTTCAATCCTTGGTCAGGAACTAAGATCCCACCTGCTGTGGAGCAACTAAGTCCACGCCACAGCTAAAGAGCCTGTGTGCTGCAACAGAAGATCCCACATGACGCAACTAATACCAGTCAGTTCAGTCCAGCTCAGTTGCTCAGTCTTGTCCGTACTCTTTGCGACCCCATGGACTGCAGCACGCCAGGCCTCCATGTTCATCACCAACTCCCAGAGTTTACCCAAACTCATGTCCATTGAGTTGGTGATGCCATCCAACCATGTCATCCTCAGTCATCCCCTTCTCCTCCCACCTTCAGTCTTTCCCAGCATCAGGGTCTATTCAAATGAGTCAATTCTTCGCATCAGGTGGCCAAAGTATTGGAGTTTCAGCTTCAGCATCAGTCCTTCCAATGAACACCCAGGACTGATTTCCTTTAGGATGGACTGGTTGGATCTTCTTTCAGTCCAAGGGACTCTCAAGAGTCTTCTCTAACACTACAGTTCAAAAGCATCAATTCTTTGGCACTCAGCTTTCTTAATAGTCCAAAAATACAACCAAATAAATATTTTTTAAAGATAATGATTATAGTACAGTTTAATATATGTACTGATGGGCATGTATATTCTGACCTCAAAGGGATGTCAGAAATGCTGAACTTGAGGATAGATCTGAGGAACTTCTCCATAATTCAGTACAAAGAGATAAGAGTTGGAAAATATGAGAGCTATTTTAGGGAAAAAAGAAATAAAAAGTCTAACATACTTGTAAGAGGAGTTCCACATGGAAAGGATAGAGGGAACCATAGATACTGGACTGTAATCGTGTAAAATGTCAACATCGAGGGGAAGGCTGGAGGAAGGGTGCGTAGACCTACCTCGACGTTTCTTTGTAGCCTACCGTGAATCCATAACTATTTCAAAATTGAAAGTTAAAAACCATTTAACAGTAGTTACTAACAGAATATAAATAAGATATGTAACTTCCCTGGCCAGAAGAACAGGGGAAAGAAAAGAATAAAGAAAACTCAGTCATTTCAACAGGATTCAGGAAAAGAGAAATTAGAAAGCAAAATAAAAAAAGTAAGATAAATGCAAAAACAAAAATGACATTGAAATAAATGAAAATATGTTTATAGTCACAATAAACAAAATGGACTCACCTCCCCATTTCACAAAGTGTCAGGGTTTTTTTAATCCAGTTATTTTCTGGGTATTAGAGATGACTAAAATATGACACACAAATGTTAAAGTGATGTGGAAAATGGCAAATATCAAAAGAAAGTATATTAATATCAGCTAAAATAGATTTTAAAGAAAAAACATTGAGATTAGTACTTAATGATAAAAGGAACAATTAGCTGGGACGATAAAACAATCCTGAACCTGTATACACCTGGCACTATGGTCTTAAAAACATAAAGCAAAGCTCAATAGATTTAAAAGGAAAAATGGGTAGGTACACATTTGAGTGTATTTTTAACATAAAGACGCTTACTCCTTGAAAGGAAATTATGACCAACCTAGACAGCATATTGAAAAGCAGAGACATTACTTTGCCAACAAAGGTCTGTCTGGTCAAGGCTATGGTTTTTCCACTAGTCATGTATGGATGTGAGAGTTGGACTGTGAAGAAAGCTGAGCACTGAAGAATTGATGCTTTTGAACTGTGGTGTTGGAGAAGACTCTTGAGAGTCCCTTGGACTGCAAGGAGATCCAACCAGTCCATTCTAAAGGACATCAGCCCTGGGTGTTCTTTGGAAGGAAGGATGCTAAAGCTGAAACTCCAATACTTTGGCCACCTCATGCGAAGAGTTGACTCATTGGAAAAGACTCTGATGCTGGGAGGGATTGGGGGCAGGAGGAGAAGGGGACGACAGAGGATGAGATGGCTAGATGGCATCACTGACTCAATGGACCTGGGTTTGAGTGAACTCCGCGAGTTGGTAATGGACAGGGAGGCCTGGCGTGCTGCGATTCATGGGGTCGCAAAGAGTCGGACACAACTGAGTGACTGAACTGAACTGAACTGACACATTTGAATGTATTTTTAACATACCTCCCTAGGTAATTAATAAACAAACAATCCAAAATTTAGTAAGAATAGCAAAGATTTGAGCAATGAATTAATGGAGATAGATGAATAGATAGAATATATAAAATATATTAACTCAACTATTAAGTAATTTTTTTTCAAACATACATGGATCACTTGTTTGACCTTACACCAGCCAGTCACAAATTTTAATTTACACAGTATAATAGGTGAAAGGCAAATGTTAATTTATACACAGCATGTTTTCTGCCCACAACTCAGTAAAATTAGAAATTAGCAAGAAAGTGAACATCAACACCCCATTCATTTAGAAATATTGAAAAATACACCTTTTAATAATATAGGCTCAGATTAAAATAAGATGATCATAAAATATTTAGAACTAAATGCCAGTGAAAACTGTGGATGCCAAAAGTATGCAGGCAGCTAAAACAGAAGATATACTTAGAAATGAGTATCCCTATTTGCATATATCACTGGATAGAAGCAGAAAAAGCTGATGAGTTAAGAGTTCAAATGAAGAAGACAAAAAAGGAAAAATGGAGTAAACAAAATTAAGATATTAAAAATAAATCAAGGAAGGAAAGAAATATATTTATGTTAACTTCATAAAAACAGTCATTTATCTCTGGGAGGGAGAAGAGACTGAAGTAGAGCTTGTTACATTTGTAGCATTTTATTTCTTTGGACAAAAAAAGTAAATGCCTGTGTTTTTAAAATCATTTTTTTTTTGGTAACAACTTTATTGAAATATAATTCACATAGCATATAATCTACTCATTTAAAGTGTACAGTTCACTGAGTGGTACAAACATCACCACAATCAACTTTAGAACATTTTTATCACCTCAAAAAGAAAGCCCCAGCCTTTAGCTGTCATGCCCAAGGCCCTCCTCCTTCCCATCCCTAAACAACCACAAATCTGCTTTCTGTCTCTATAGTTTTGCCTAATCTGGACCTATCATGTAAATAGAATCTTAAAATATGTGCTCTTCTGTGACTTAATTCTTTCACCCAGCATAAACTTTTCAAGGTTCACTTAGGTTGTAACATATTTCATTACTTCATTCATTTTTATGGATGAACAGTATCCCATTGTATGAATATCCCACATTTTGGTTGTCTGTTCACTACTTCCACTTTTGACTAATCTGAGCAATACTGGTATGGAGATCTGTGTACAAGTTTTTGTATGGACACATTTTCATTTCTATTGGATTTATACCTAGGAATGGAATTGCTGAGTCAAATGTAAATTCTGTGCTTAACTTTTTGAAGAACTGCCAGACTGTTTTCCAAAGTGGTTGCACCATTTTATATTTCCATGAGCAGTGTGTGAGAGTTCTGATTTATCTACCTCCTTACTAATGCTTGTTATTATCTGACTTTTTATTATAGCTATCTCATTTGGTATGAAGTGGTTTATCACCATGGTTTTGATTTGCAATCCCTAATGACTAGTGATGTTGAACATCTTTTCAATGTGCTTATTAGCCATTTGTCTTTTTCAGAGAAATGTCCATTCAGATCCTTTGCCCATTTTTAATTGGGTCATTTGTCATTATTACTGCATTATATGAGTTCTTTATAGATTCTAGGTATAAGTGCCTTATCAGATATATGATCAGATGTATGATTTCCAAATATTGTCTCCCATTTTGTAGATGATCTTTTCACTTTCTTGATCGTGTCCTTTGAAATACACAATTTTTTAATGTTAATGAGTCCAATTATTTTTTTCTTTGTTGTTTATGCTTTTGATGTCTTATCTATGGGAATCCATGGCCAAATCTAAGGTCACAAAGATTTACCCTTGTGTTTTATTCTGAGAATTTTATCGTATTGGCTGTTACATTTAGGTCTTTGGTTGATTTTGAGCTGATTTTTTTGTATATGGCATGAGATCAGCAGCCATCCCATTTTACATCTCCACTAGCAGTGAACAAGAATTTCAGTTTCTCCACATCCTTACCAAAGCTTACTATTATTTTTTAATTGTTTTGATTTGCCTTTTGCTAATGATTAGTGCTATTGAGCATGTTTTCATGTGCCTATTGGCCATTTATGGATCTTCTTTGGAGGAAAGTCTATTCAAGTTCTTTGACCATTTTTCAGCTGCATTGTTAATTTTTTTGTTGCTGTTCAGTTGTGGGGGTTCTTTATCTATTTTAGATACCAATCTTTATCAGATACATGATTGGCAAATATTTCCTCCCGTTGTGTGGGTTGCCTTTCACTGTGCTAATAGTGTCCTTTGATGCACAAAATACTTCACTGTTGATAAAGTCCAACTTATCTATTTTTTCTTCTGTTGCCTGTGCTTTTCATGTCATATCCAAGAAATCATTGCCAAATCCTGCTAACCAATTTCTAAACACTGGGCCTGGTGGTGTTTAAACTACTCAGTGAATCATTTAAAGAATTTTGAAGTAAGTTATTTCTATTCACCAATTTACTTTTATAATTACAGAAGATTTTCATAATTACTCATTCAATCCCAAACTTCTTCTGAATTTTTATTTTCCTGATTACTGCCAAATGTACTCAATTGTAAATCGAAAGCATGGAAATAGCACATTAGATTATGATACAATTGTTCCCCATGAGGAACAGTGATCAAAATTGTTGCCAACTGCCTTTATTAGGAAAAGAAAATTCTTAACTGATTAAAGACTATGGATATTATATGTCAGCTATTAAATGGGTTTTCAGCTTTTCTGCTTCATTTTTTAAAAAATACTGAATTTCACTTCAGCACGCATAATAAAGTTCTAAAACTTCAAAGGCATTTTGCATACTGAAAAGGGTTCCTTGTGCTTGTAATGTTCATTTGAAATTCAAATAATGCTTTGGAATTTGAAGCTAGTTAAAAGTTCTGTACTAAAGAAGAAGAAGGGGGAAGAGCCCTTCTATCATTACTAATTCTTACTACTAGCAGATATTACATCTTTGTACCTAGATGCTAAGTCACTTCAGTCGTGTCCGACTCTGTGTGACCCCATAGATGGCAGCCCACCAGGCTCCCCTGTCCCTGGGATTCTCCAGGCAAGAACACTGGAGTGGGTTGCCATTTCCTTCTCCAATGCATGAAAGTGAAAAGTGAAAGTGAAGTCACTCAGTCGTATCTGACTCTTAGCGACCCCATGGACTGCAGCCTACCAGGCTCCTCCATCCATGGGATTTTCCAGGCAAGAATACTGGAGTGGGGTGCCATTGCCTTCTCCGTGTACCTAGATAGTAGCAGTAAATACATCTTTTGAAGTTATCAAATAATACATATGCTATCTATAGTAAACATCTTGGACAATGTGTCAAAACTTATTTTTTTAACCTCTGTAGTTCTTGTTTTAAACCACTATATGCTTTTTCAAGCAAGTGTTTTTTTAAGCCGCTCATTGTGTATAGTAGATGATGTAGAAGACTTGGTGGAAGCCTAAGACACGATCCTCTTCCCTTGGAGAATTTGCCATCTCTTGATAGAGCCTGATGATACACAGGACAGTATAAAAGAAGAAATAGGGACGTGCACCGTTTAGATTCTGAGACAGTAAAGATGGGCTGTGGTGTCTGAGACGGTTGTAAGGCCAGGAGGGTGAGGTCTGTTTGGAATGACATCTCCTTCGGGGAAGGAGATGCTGCCTGGGTGAGAGGAATGACCTGAGCAGGGTATGACATCTGACCGGAGAAGACGAGAACCAGGTTACCCAAGGCAGAGAGAGCACCTTGAGTGTGCTGTGGACAGCAGGCGTTCAGGATGAGGATGGATTATGGGGAGCTGGAATAGTAGTTTTATATTCGATGTAGTTGACTGTAGAGAGGGATTGTGGGTTCTTGACCAGGGGAGCAGTGGAAAATTTAGTCTGTCTCCGGTAGAGTTCATAACACTTTAGAGGTAAAAGGATTTTGGAAACATCTTATCCAACAACCCCTGTCTACTGGATCCAGGGATCTGAAATAGCTTGCTCAAAGTTGCCCATCAGAAAATAGCAGATCTGAACTTCAGATTTATCCTTTAATTCCAAAGCCAATGATCTTTCTTTCATACCACAGTTTCCCAAAATACCTTCCCGTCTACCAGAATGTCTTAAGAAAAAGAAAAGAAAAGAAAAAAAAAAAGAGGGAGAAAAGCATTCACATACTTGAGGCAATGAACACCCCAATCAGAGGAGTTGCTGAGGAAAATTGAAAACAGGATAAGAAGCATCTTACTCCAGTACTCTTGCCTGGAAAATCCCATGGATGGAGGAGCCTGGTAGGCTGCAGTCCATGGGGTCGCAAAGAGTCGGACACAACTGAGTGACTTCCCTTTCACTTTTCACTTTCAGGCATTGGAGAAGGAAATGGCAACCCACTCCAGTGTTCTTGTCTGGAGAATCCCAGGGATGGGGGAGCCTGGTGGGCTGCTGTCTCTGGGGTCGCACAGAGTCGGACACGACTGAAGCGACTTAGCAGCAGCAGCAGCAGAAGCATCTTAATGGGAAAAAGTGAGAACCTGATGACGATTTATTTTAGTAAATGGAGCAAGTACCTAGAGAATTAAATACAGATTGAACTAGTTCTAAAAAATAATATTTGACTAAAGTGAGAAATTAATCCTAATAAAACCGTTGTCCGTATTCCAAATGACCCTGGCAAATGGGTGCTACGGAAATATTTGCAGAATGAATGAACAAAGGAATGAATGTATCAACTTAAATTTTTGTAGTTTTTTTTTTTTTTTTCTGGTAAATATCTTACAAGTGCTATTTAAAGAAAGCATTTTCTTTTATAGATTCACCTTTTTGGAGTTTTGCTGGCCATTTTAGGAAACCTGGTAATCAGCATTTCCCTAAATATTCAGGTAAGAAGAAGCTTATTTTTCTAACTCTGTTGTTTGATCCAAGAACACATTATGACTTTAATAAGCCTCAGACACTCTTGCCTTCTTCCTCCATTAAAGAAAGTGTATCTTATGTCCTTATTGATACAAAGACAGATGTAGTACTGATTGGATTGTATTCATGTTTTTTCTTCTGATTTTAAAAGAAGTTAAAAGTTTTTGTGAACCTCTTATTAATATTGTATACCCCAGTCAAACTTCATGTGAATTTGTATCACACTGAGAAAAGATGTTCATAATGTTGGCATAAACCAAGATTTATTTAATGTTCTACATTTTCTTATAGTACTTTTATTATTTTCTGAATAACTTCTGAAGCTTTTAAAAAAAATTTAAAGAAAAAATTTTAAAGTCATCTAGAATTGTACATACTTCTTAAAGAAGTGAGTTAAGTTATCATAAAAATCAAGAGGGAAATAGGGCTTTATTTAATGGCCAGTTTTTCAGGAATTCACATGTTTGCAATAAAAGAATATATTCAAAGCAGATAGAAATGAGTTCCTCCATCCCAACCCTCTGCTACCAGAGCTTTCTGCCCTGTAACATTTATTGTGGTAGCTACTTTGACTCATCCTAAGATATGCTTTCTTTAAATCCCTTTTCCAAAGGTGTTTCTTTAATAATTTAGCATATTTATTTCAATGATGTTTATTTTGGGAACCTGATTTTTTTTTTTGACAATCTAATAAAAGAAGTATTTTGGTGTGGTAGAATAAAAAGTCACTTAACTCCTTAACATACATCCCACCTTTAGATAGTAATAATGATATTTATTCACAGAGCTATGAGAATTAATTAATATTGAAGAAGGCCCTTTAAACTATAAAATACTGTGTCAGTATGAGTCACTTTTAGTATGTTTGGAACAAAACAGAAAATCATAATAATTGCTCTATTATAATCGGCAAATAAATTTAAGAGCCATGAAGCAATTTTATAGGACCAAAATTTTCAAGGCAAGTTTTAGTTACGTGGAAATGTTTTCTTATTTACATTCTGTTTGACTTCTAGAAGTATTCACATCTCCGGTTGGCACAGCAGGAACACCCAAGGCCGTACTTCAGGAGCGTGTTGTGGTGGGGCGGAGTCATACTGATGGCCCTGGGAGAGATGGGAAACTTCGTGGCCTATGGAGTCGCCCCCATTACTCTCATCGCTCCCTTAGGCTGTATGTCTGTTACAGGTGGGCCATTTCTCTGTGTTTTGACAAATAGAAATTCTAAGAGATCAGAATAATCGGTGAAAAAACATCCAACTGAACACAGGCCCAGAAGAAAAAAGTCTGTTTCCTTTTTTCTTAGCATGCTCACTTGGAACAATTATACTCCTAATTTCAGTTATTCATTGTCATGGTGCCCCATTAACCATGAAGAAACTGGCATTTTGTAGCTGTAACGTTTATGTTTAAAAGCCTGATTCCTGGTGTCTGAGTCAATAAATCAACAGCCACAGCAAATGTTATACATGCTTTTTAATCATTAATGAATTATCTTAAAACATTTGTGATAGAAGGACATATTTTATTCATATGTTAAACTGACATGACATGTAGAGTCCTTGATGCCTGATCCATAGTTTAGCATCTCTTTTACATTAAGAGTTAGATATATTACTATCTCTAAGAATGTGTAATTTTACAGTAATGTCATAATTAACCTACTTTCAAAATTTTTTATGACTTGCTAGATACATTTAGACAAGAGAATATGGGATGTTGCTAAAGACTAAAGAAAAAGCAAAAATTACTGCTAAAAAAGAGAGCAAATTCTCTAAGCTCTGTTAAAATCAATAAAATCTTTTGAGTTTCACCCTTTATCTGCTGCTATGGAAACAGCATGTTTCTAAGTTTCTGTGAACTTGGAATCTTCATTGAAATAGAAACAAGTTGATGGTTATTGTCTGGTAGCAACTAGATCAGGCATATTATCCCAAGTGTAATATTTTCCAAAAAATTGTATGATATTCTTTTTAAAAACATAATTTAAACTGAAATAATGTATACTCAAAGGGAAGTTTGTTTCATTTTGAAAGCAGTCTCCCCTTCTTAATCATTTAAAGTATCTTATTTAAAATAATTTCATAATGTACAATAATAGAATGGTTAGCAAAGAATGCTTTTTTGGCTTTCTAGAAATTGTTCAGTTAAAATCACCCTACTCTGAATAGGCACACAATTTATATAATCATTTGACATTTTTAACATTCAGATAAAATCAGCAATTTGAAAGTATCTTATCAAAATTAAAAAAAATAAAACAAAAGCTGCTTCAGATCAGATCAGTCACTCAGTCATGTCCGACTCTTTGCAACCCCATGAATCGCAGCACGCCAGGCCTCCCTGTCCATCATCAACTCCTGGAGTTCACTCACACTCACGTCCATGGAGTCGGTGATGCCATCCAGCCATCTCATCCTCTGTCATCCCTTTCTCCTCTTGCCCCCAATCCCTCCCAGCATCAGAGTCTTTTCCAATGAGTCAACTCTTCGCATGAGGTGACCAAAGTATTGGAGTTTCAGCTTTAGCATCATTCCTTCCAAAGAAATCCCAGGGCTGATCTCCTTCAGAATGGACTGGTTGGATCTCCTTGCAGTCCAAGGGACTTTTAAGAGTCTTCTCCAACACCACAGTACAAAAGCATCAATTCTTCAGCGCTCAGCCTTCTTCACAGTCCAACTCTCACATCCATACATGACCACAGGAAAAACCATAGCCTTGACTGACGAACCTTTGTTGGCAAAGTAGTGTCTGCTTTTGAATATGCTATCTAGGTTGGTCATAACTTTCCTTCCAAGGAATAAGCATCTTTTAATTTCATGGCTGCAGTCACCATCTGCAGTGATTTTGGAGCCCAAAAAAATAAAGTCTGACATTGTTTCCACTGTTTCCCCATCTATTTCCCATGAAGTGGTGGGACCTGATGCCATGATCTTCGTTTTCTGAATGTTGAGCTTTAAGCCAACTTTTTCACTCTCCACTTTCACTTTTATCAAGAGGCTTTTGAGTTCCTCTTCACTTCCTGCCATAAGGGTGGTGTCATCTGCATATCTGAGGTCATTGATATTTCTCCTGGCAATCTTGATTCTAGCTTGTGTTTCTTCCAGTCCAGCGTTTCTCATTATGTACTCTGCATATAGGTTAAATAAGCAGGGTGACAATATACAGCCTTGACGTACTCCTTTTCCTGTTTGGAACCAGTCTGTTGTTCCATGTCCAGTTCTAACTGTTGCTTCCTGACCTGCATACAGATTTCTTAAGAGGCAGATCAGGTGGTCTGGTATTCCCATCTCTTTCAGAATTTTCCACAGTTTATTGTGAGCCACACAGTCAAAGGCCTTGGCATAGTCAATAAAGCAGAAATAGATGTTTTTCTGGAACTCTCTTGCTTTTTCCATGATCCAGCAGATGTTGGCAATTTGATCTCTGGTTCCTCTGCCTTTTCGAAAACCAGCTTGCGCATCAGGAAGTTCACGGTTCACATATTGCTGAAGCCTGGCTTGGAGAATTTTGAGCATTACTTTACTAGCGTGTGAGATGAGTGCAATTGTGCGGTAGTTTGGGCATTCTTTGGCATTGCCTTTCTTTGGGATTGGAATGAAAACGGACCTTTTCCAGTCCTGTGGCCACTGCTGAGTTTTCCAAATTTGCTGGCATATTGAGTGCAGCACTTTCACAGCATCATGTTTCAGGATTTGGAATAGCTCAACTGGAATTCCATCACCTCCACTAGCTTTGTTCGTAGTGATGCTTCCTAAGGCCCACTTGACTTCACATTCCAGGATGTCTGGCTCTAGGTCAGTGATCACACCATCGTGATTATCTGGGTCATGAAGCTCTTTTTTGTACAGTTCTTAGATATTAAAAAAAAAAAGGTATCTTATCTTCTATTTACTATTGCATATACTATGTACAGGGACATTCTTTATATTTTTTCCTTCTCAAAATCTAAGAAATAATAGATAAAAAGGTATAGCTATATTGTGCTTCCCCACTGGCACTAATGGTAAAGAACCTGCCTGCCAATGCAGGAGACATAAGAGATGCAGGTTCTATCCCTGGGTCAGGAAGATTTCCTGGAGGAAGGCATGGCAGCCCACTCCAGTATTCTCTTTTGGAGACTCCCATGGACGTAGGAGCCTGGAGGACTGTGGTCTGTAGGGTCGCAAAGAGTTGCACATGACTGAAGTGATTGGCACGCACGCATAGTTATATTGTCACCTTGAGACTTCTGTAGGCCCCGGTTGTTCTGAAAATGTTGTATTATTTTTCATAGCGACTGTCTGTTCAGAGCTCATCTCTAGTTTCGGTTCTTCTGCTTCGTGCTGTTTCAGTGCAATAGCCTAGAACAGAAGTATCCAGGCAGATCACACAGAGGCCCGGGGGAGGGCTGAGTGCACCACATTGTACTGAAATTCTCCGTTTATCTCAAATCCCCTGCTCCTGGGAAGCTTTTTTCTGGGAACAAGAAAAGAGCCATTCCAACTAGCACAAAGGAAGGCGGGTGTGCCGGATTTATTATAAACACCAGAGATCTCACAGAAATGAAGATAAGCCAGGCCGCTTGAGACCCGAAGTGAGAATTCGGAAATTATCAGAGATGAAGGGCCAGCCCTGATAAACTCCTCACAGACCTTCAGTGAAGCCGCCTGTGAAGCTGCTTGTCTCGGCCTGACTTGCTCGAAGCTCTCATTAATAATGGGAGGTTTTAAGTTTAACTGCCTACCCCTCGGACAGTGTCCTGCCAGCTTTCCTGGAGGGGTGGGGCAGTCCACCCACCTTCGGACTTGGAGGTGGGCTCTTCTCCAGGCTCTCCTTCGTTTGTCTTCGTCTACCCCTAGCCTGGATTAATGCTTCAACTTTAGAGCATTTTTAGCAACCTCCCTCTCTACCCATTTAAAATGATTCCAAGAAGTAAAGCTATAGCCTCAAACAAATTGTTTCTTGCTTTGCAGTCTTTGCACACGGTAATATGTGCTCACAAATAATATTCCCACAGCACTCTTGCTTTGAATTCAGGTCACTGTGCAGCGCTATGGGTGGGTAAGGGATGCTGGAGATGCAGGATTTTCCCCAGGACAACCCCCTACCACTTTTATAATTCTTTATAAAGGTTCTAGAAACTCTAGAAAACGTGAAGCGAAGGGGACAGTATTTTTTAATAAATACATTATCCTAAGGCTGTATCTACAGCTGAGGCAGAAAAGGGTCTACACTTCACTAATTTCATTTTCCCTATTATTTCTTGGGAGCTTCAAGAAGGAAATCAAACCTTCCTATGATTTTTTTTTTAAACAAAGGTAATATTTGTTGCAATGTTGCATGAGAGACTGCATATTCTTTTCTGGCTTTTCTGCTGTCTTTTGTGGCTTTCAAAGTTTGAAAAGAAAAAAAAAAAAGAAAACTGAAGTCCAAACATTTTTTTTTTTTTTTAAGTTTTAGCTCTTAAATCCAAGTGAAGGAACTTTCTTCCATCTTCTTCATTTACCTTGGGTAGCCTGGTTCATACCAACACACTGTGTTCCTTTTCCTCCTCTCCAGAAGTAAGGCGATACTGTGTGGGTCACTAAGCCCAGGCTGCTAATATGTCAGTCCCACTGCTTTGTCTTACATAATCAAATTCCTCCTCCCTTTGTACACTTCAGTGCAACAGATTTTTTTTTAGGACTAGCACGTAAGAAGCACTACAGTAACCACCAGGGACATTTCAGTTTGTACTCCACCCACGTTCTCGCCTTGAACCATCTTCCCTTCTAGTCTTTCTTTCCTTCTCTCTGTGTGTCCTGCTGCTCTACACGGACATGCTTACCTGGAGGTGGCATCTTCTCAGGCACGAGTTTTACTGATGGTTTCATAGGCTTTCTAAGAAACAAAGAATTCTGTAATCAAGCAGGTTTCTGCAATATTGGATTTAAAACAGTACACAGGTTTCCTGAGTAGAGGATTTCTTGAGGCTCTGGGATAGGCCCAGGCATGCTGTCAATTTTTCAGAAGCAAATGCAGTAAGCCAGCTTTCCAAATCTATTGTCCACAAGATGCCTTTATAAGAAGCATCTTAAGGGACAACAGTTCTGCAGAAAACCCTCTAGAGAGTCCTTACGGCAACGCTCACAAGCAGTCAGAGCGTTCAAGAGACTCAGACAGGATAGATACCTGGCCAGTACCTACAGCAGGGTGGGGAGGTGGATAATGGGAGTAATCCTGATACACAGGCAGCTCTGAATGCCCAGGCCTTGGTCCTCTATTGGATAAAGAGGCTCAGAGCCCTCATATTCTTGTATCACCTTCTACTTTTACCTTCCTTTTCTCACTGGAGAGCTTTCTCAGTGAATAATAAGTACAAAAGCTTGTTCTGGCCAAAATGCTGATTATATGCTGGCAGGCCTCCCTGGTGGCCCAGACAGTCAAGAATCTGCCCACAATGCAGGAGACCTGGGTTCAATCCCTGGGTTGGGAGAAAGAAATGGCTACCTCCATTCCCTGGAGAAGGGAATGGCAACCAACTCCAGTAATCCATGGAGAATCCCATGGACAGAGGAGTCTGGTGGGCTACAATCCATGGGGCCGCAAAGAGTCAGACATGACTGAGTGACTACCAGTTTCACTTTTTTTCATGGTTAATTCTAGGAGTTTGTTTTTCCATTAATTAAGAAATCTTAAGAGTTGGTGTTTCAATTTTGTCTAAAGCCTTGGCTGGATACTCTTCCCAATAAGACAGGGCAGTAGAATGGTGACGAGTACCAGCCCTAGGAGCTACGCCTGGAAAGCTCTGTGACCTCAGGCAAGTGGCTTAGATGGGTTTATGCCTCAGTTCCATCATCTATAAAATGGGAATAGAATCAGTTCTTCCCTCAGAAGTTGTCATGGGAAAGAACTGAGCAAACAAACACTGAAGAACAGTGTTGGATACACAGTGCAGTGTTTGACGCAGTGACAAGTCTGGCCATCGTCACTGTGATTTATATTTTTAATTAACTAGAAGCAGAGTACATTATTCTTTATAAGGGACTTTACTTCCGTGCTTATGAAGACGGCTGGTTGTTAAATTCTCAAAAATGAATGAACCACTCAAGAAATGCCTTTTATTGTCCTTACCATTGTCGTTGTTCATTGTTCAGTCACTAAAGTCGTGTCCGACTCTTTGCAACCCCATGGGCTGAAGCACACCAGGCTTCCCTGTCCTTCACTGTCTCCCAGAGTCTGCTCAAACTCATGTTCACTGAGTCAGTGATGCCATCCAACCATCTCATCCTCCGTTGCTCCCTACATCTCCTCCCCTCAATCTTTCCCAGCATCAGAGTCTTTTCCAATGAGTTGGTTGTTCCCATCAGGAGACCGAAGTATTGGAGCTTCAGCTTCAGCATTGGTCCTCCAGTAATTAATTCTCAGGGAGAAGAAGGGTAGGCTCCTCACAGCTCATTTGTTCAGCCACTAAGCAGCAATTATCTTTTGACTCCTCCACATATTTCCCACCAAAATGTGTTGGAAACTACCAGAATTTCCAAATAACCTAGCAAAACAAAATACATATAAAAAACAAACACAGAATTTTGTCCGAGGGAAAACAGTCTAAAATGTGCGTGCAACTTTCTGTCTTCTTGCTCTGGCTTCAGAGCACTTTTGTTCACTTCCTAATTAACTTCAGAGAGACATTCAGATCTAACTGCAATTTGAGAAAGTGTTTTTCTGAGAAACTATTTATTACACCAGAAGTCCAATAAAGAGAAATAACTTGGATATTCTGTGCAGTTTGTAATAAAATTTTAAACTGCTGCTAATCTTTCCTGTCCCTCTTCCCCAGGAGGCCTTTTTTTTTTTTTTTTTGGCTTCTGTGTTAAATTAAACCGGCTTCTTCTCTGCTCCCTTAGCACCCTGCATGGGCCCTCCTCTCATCTATTGGTGCCCTTTTGTGAATTAGAAAAAGGCAGCCTTTCTCATACTTTATTTTGGTCTGCAGATTATGTTAAGACAATAATGTCATTGGAGCAGGACACACTAGTGCCATCTGTCGGAAAATCGTCCTGAGAAATATACGAAGCACCAAGACCTGAGCTGTGGGTGGTGCCCCCTCACATGTAGTGTCTTTGTGCAGTGCACAACCTGTTCAACTGCATGTAGAAGCTTTGACCCTTACTTCCCCTTTGGCGATGCTCATCATGCAATGCATGAGCTGCTTAATGTTCATCTTGGCCATTCAGCTGAGACCCGGAGATTGGGACTATGTGTCATGTTGCTGGCTGTCTGATTTTTTCAGGACAGCATGATACAAGAAATCATACAGCCTCACAGAATTGGTTTGAATTTGAATTTTGATAAAGTGATGATTGAGTATTCTAGGACATCCTGTTCTAGGATATAGGAAGAGAAGTGTTCTGTTCTAGGGTGTTGCTTGTTTGTTCTCTTACTTCAGTTGTGTCCGACTCTCTGCAATCCCATAAACTGTAGCCTGCCAGGCTCCTCTGTCCATGGGATTCTCCAGGCAAGAATACTGGAGTGGGTTGCCATTTCCTTCTCCAAGGTGTTACTTAAAAGATTTCAATTCCTGATGAAGTGCAATGGTTAAACATTTATTGCAAAGAACTTGTGAATATTCACTTCTGTAAAGACTTACAGGTTTATAAGCCTGTCCTTGGGGGGTTGAGTTAGATTATTTGTGCATCTATTAATACAAAGTGTGCCCTTACATTTTATGTTTGCTTTTTTCTGTTTATCCCCTGATGGTGATGTATGCTATGCATAACCATTGAGAGATGAGTGAAAATAATAAAGTTATCAATAAACTGAAGAGTTGAAGCCACAGAAAATGAAGGAGGTTCATGGTAGACTTCTCTCAGTATAAAATTGACTTGTCTAGGGGTAGCTAGGGAGTGGGATATGAAAGGATGTTGTTGTGGGGGCAGGAAGGGTGGGAGAAATAAAACATGATGGACATTTTTCAGTTCTATACCTCTGAGTGTATTGATTGAAAGTAATTAGAGTTCAGAGAATAGATCCACTTTTTCCAAATTAAATTCAGGTAACAGTTTAGAAATAGTTAAAGGTAGGAAACTAATGCTGAATGAACATCCACCGTGCCGGGAACTGTATGAGACATACAACCTTGTTATTTTACTTAATTACTGCCCAGGTGAATAGAAGCGAGTAATAAGTAGATTAAAATCACGATGAATTATATGAGATCAAACACTTGAAATTTTATATGGAATGATAAAATTGATAGCAGTGAGGTCTCCTTGGCCCTGGGATAATTTCCTAAGAGAAGTAGTCACCCTGTGACTCGGCTAATTTGAATTAAGGCTGGAGATCTGAACTGCACTGAGAAAATGAGGCGAGAATGAAGCAGATGACTGGTAAGTCTTTTCCATCGTGCATTTTCCCTAACATGCTGGCTTTTGTTCAAATTGAAATTCATGATGTGGAAATATATGTTGTTTCATGTATTTCTGTGTGCCGTCATGAAGCTGTAAGCTGCAATGTGTCTGTATTCCATTAAACAATGGTCATAGCGCAGCCAGAAAACCCTGGTGAGGCCTTTTGGAATTCCAGAGAAGTCATCTCAAGCAGTAACTTTGGTCTCCAAGATTTTTATTAGAAACAAATGAAGGAAAACACAAACAGGCCCATAAGCGAGTGACCTGTAGCGTCCCACAAGCCTCAGTGTGGCAGATTCTCTGTCCTTTAATGCCCTGTGCTCGGCGCCAGCCTGAATGAGGTTGTCAGGGCTCATGGGCTGCCTGTGATGGTGGCACTTCACACGGACGCTTGTTTTTACTCTGGAAATATGCGGAAAATATCCCTTTTCTCGGTGGCTTGCTGGGTTGTCTGCCGTCGCACATTTGTCCCAAAAACCTGCCTAAATAAAATGTGTGGAATAAATCCCTGAAGTCCTTATTTTATGTCTGCTCATGCACTCTCAGCTGAAAGCATTCCTAAAACCCAAAAACCTTTATTTGAAACATCTTTTTCCACCCATCCTTACTTTTTGAGGACACCACAGTATTGCTAAAGAAATTGCTGATGATGATATATTGCACTATTACATGTATAATACACAGTTAATCCTGTCAGAGATCGTATTTTTACATTTTTGGAGTCCTTTCATTCAATTTAATCACTAATGTATATCAAGAAAAATGTAGAAAAGATGTTTGTTCTTAATCCAGGTAACTTTCCTCATGTGAAATTATGCATGTTACCTATAATTTCATTATCTTCAATAAATGACAATAGCAATTTTTTCTCTTTTTAAAAAAACTGAGGTGTAGTTAACTTACAATATTGTGTCAGTTTCATGTATACAGCAAAGTGATTTAGTTATATATGTGTGCGTGTTTTTCAGACTCTTTTCTGTGATAGAGTGTTATAAAAATATTGAGTGTATCTCCCTGTGCTATACTGTAAGTCCTTGTTGTTTTCCTGTCTTATATTTACATCTAGAGTGTAACCATAGTTTATTTTCTGTGTCTGTGAGTTTCTTTCTGTGTTGTGAATAAATTCATTTGTATCATTTTCTTAGATTCCACAAATAAGTGATAACACAATATTTGTCTTTCTCTGTCTGCCTTGCTCTACTTAATATGAAAATCTCTAGGGCCATCTACGTTGCTGCAAATGGCATTATGTCATTCTTCTCGTGGCTGAGTAATATTCCATTGTATATGTGTACCGCACCTTCTTTATCCGCTCACCTGCCAACTCATCTGTCAGTGGACATGTAGGTTGCCTGCATGTCTTGCCTGTTGTAAGTAGTGCTGCTATGAATATAGGGGTGCATGTATCTCTTTGAATTATAGTTTTGTCTGGATGTATGCTCAGGAGTGGAGTTCCAGATCACATGGTAACTCTATTTTTAGTTTTTTAGGGAGCTTCCATACTGTTCTCCATAGCGGCTGTACCAATTTACCTTCCCACCAATGGTGTAGGAAGGTTCCTTTTTCTCCACACCCGTTAGCAATTTTTACTAACGTGAATTACTGGATACTTTCCTGCCAATATAGGTGGTGGGACAACTTTTTCTCGGTCAAGAAACATTTTTCAGAGTGTTACATCCTCAGATTTTCGAATCCTAATTCCTTGGAATTCATTGTAATTGACATACTTCTCTCCTCCAATTCTGCAACTAAAGAGGAGTGATCCTTTTGGAGAAGTCAGTACCTCAAAATGGCTAGAGTTGCTTGAGCCTGTGAGTGCACTCAACATTGCCCACGTATTTGAAGTTTGATTGTGACTGACATGAAAGTGCTTTTGTGGTTTGCTTTTTAGCAGCACAATAAAGTTGCCATTTTAAGCGGTCAGAAACCACAAGCCAGATATTTACATGTGAGGAACTGCTTGTAGCATTATTGTATAAATATGTTCTTTTCATGTCATGGGATCTTTTTTTTATAAAAGAGTGTTTTCTTTAGTACTTTGTGTTCTGCTTCCCTGTATTATAAACATATACCCTGGTTTCTCTTCGGATTATAGAGGTTAAACAATAAATTGAATATCTAGGCAGGCGAGCTGATGGAATTTTCATTTGCGGACTAGATCAGAGTTTACAAAGGGGTGGCCTGTAGACCAGATCTGGCCTCTGCTGTGTTTGTTTGGCTCAAAGAATGCTTTTTAAGAATACAAATTGATTTCCCGTGTTTAAAAATTGGACAGTGATGCACAAAAACTGGATTTTTGTCTTAAAGAATCAGATCCGGTAACATTGGACTTAAAGTTGGCTAGGACTGAGTTCTGGCTACCGCCTTTCATTGATCTTGTGTACGCCAGGTCACCACAGGCCCACAGCCCCTGATCAGCACAGCCCACCACCCTTATTATTCCTTCTTCTTTAGAGAATTACCCAACTGGCCCCTGTAGGCATTTGGGTTTGTGATCCTGGAACCAAAGGTTTTTCCTTTCCAGCTGAATCAGATAAGAATGTCATATACATACTCACATTTAAATAAAGTATAATTGATTTTTTAAAACTTTGGGTTAAATCTGTCTTTATAGCAGTGGTCATAAAAGGGTAAAACAGTGGAGAAAAGTAAATAAATGTGAATGAAAAAATAGCCATACCATAACACATTTGAATAGTTACTGAAGCCTCTTTTGTGTTCTTAAACCCTTAATTAAAAAAAAAATATATTGTTTGTGTTGGAGGGGAGAATTTAAGTAAAATGTGCAGATATATCATCATGCTGCAAACTGAAACATGTGTACACTTGGGACTGACAGCTCCTCATACTTATACCTGGTGCAGCTGAAACACGGGGATCTTGGCTTGGCCTCTGTTTTCATCTGGAAATCCAAGGCAGAATGTCCGTGTATCTCACCCTTGTACACAGCCATGACAGGAAATCGTTTCCATTCTGCCTGCAAGCCAGGTGACGCTTCATCACCAAAAAGAGTATAGATGACTTCCCAATAGGAGTCAGCCCGTTGTAACTGTGGTTGATTCTCCTGACCATGAAGTATTATGATCGAGGCTGTGTGAATACATTAATAAACGGCGCCATGAGAGCACGCTTTTGCACCAAAGGAAATACAAGAAGACACTTTTTTGTCCTTCTCTCTTACGTAGTATTCCCGCTGTATTTTTTCCCGTGATTCCTACATAACCACTGTTTGAACTTGGGCATGTTTTCTTCCATAGGCTACCTTTTTTTTTAATGCATTTAATCATTGTGGCCCACAGTGCCTCTGGAGTCACTGTGTTCACCATGCAATGAATTAACTCCTGTGCCAGGAGCACTGTGTGTAGGCCTGTGTCTGGGAGCATTCTCTGTGTAGAAGCATGACCTGTGAAAGCCAGCATGGAAGAGGATTTATGAGCCTCTGCTCAACGATGCCTTTAGTCAAAAATGTCCATAAACTGTGAGTGCTGCAGTTAGGGCTCCGTAGTAACTTCAGTTTAATATACTTAGTGAAAATCTGTTCAGTTACCAGCATTATCTGTTTCAATGCTTTTTAAACTATTGCTCTTTAGATGCTCTATTTTTAAATATTAATTTTTACTATAGAAATAAAAGCGTAATAGTTTTCCCTTCCTTGTACATGTTTAGAAGGCAAGGTTGTTGTTATAGCAACAACTAGACAGGGCTGAGTTTGACAGATTTCTGATTGCAGATGTATATGGGAACAGTGCAGTTTGCTTATTTTTTTATCATTAAAAAAATTTACTACTGTTCTTGACAGCCTGAAAGGGTGGGATGGGAGTGGGGAGGGTGGCTCAAGAGGAAGGGTGTGTATATATAATTATGACTGATTCTTGTTGTATGGCAGAAACCAACACAACATTGTAAAGCAATAATCCTCCAATTAAAAAATAAATAAAATTAAAATTTACTGCTGTTCTTAGAAATCATGTTATTAGCTGTTGCTCAGAAACTGTCTTTTTGCTCAATACAGATCTCATTTTAATCATGTTTTGCAAGATAAATTAGTTATAAGTAGATGTATCTTAAGAGAATGTTCTTTTCATTACTTTCTTTGCTAGATAAATTTTAAAAAATCTCATTCCCTTATCTTAGCTAAAATTTTGTAGCAAATTACATGTTCTCTCAAAACTTATGGAAAATACACCAGGCACATAAATTATTTCAGAAAGTAAAAGTAGTATATTTGTGTTTCATAAGACTCTGATAACTATTTTATGGCAATTGATATAATTTGATGTATATAGTACATTTCAAGTTTATCGTTACCAATCATGTCCTTTTTGCTTTTAGCAATGAAATTGTCTACTACATAGCGTTCTTCTGTCTTCCTTCTGAAAGTGACATTATTTCTGAAACTGTGGCTTAGCAATGAGAAGGAAAATGATGCCTTTCTTACTCTAAGGAAGGAAATGGAGTGTAGTATGCTAGAAAGTGCTGTGAAGTGGGACAAGGAAATGTGGGTGCTGGTTCCAGCTGTGCTGTAATATAAATGTTTGTTAAATGAACGGATCAATAAATATGAGACTTTGGACCTCAGTTTCCCAACTGTAAAGGTTAGAACCTAGAGTAGATTATCTCTGTTTCTCCTGCTAACTCTAAAATCTCCTTATTCCATGTAAGCAGTGTCTCCCTTCTTGATGGAATCCTTCACTGTGAAATAGACATCTCAAGGATTGTTATAATGGAATGCATTTAGTATGTGTTAGTATAATGATACTTAACCTATTTTTTTATTGTTACCTATTGTTAATCCATCTCCCTCTGCTTGGAAGGGCTTTCCTGGTAGGTTAGCTGGTAAAGAATCCACCTGCAATGCAGAAGACCCTGGTTTGATTCCTGGGTTAAGATCCCCTGGAGAAGGGCTGCTTGGAAAGATTCCTTACATATACACAGGATGTTAGTAATGGGAGTTGGGAGTGAGATCTTGATTTTTTTTATACCTTTTCTAATGCTCTAAAATGTGAAATTAGTTTCCCTGAATTATTTGGTCCAAATCTGAAATAGAAAATTTTCATACATTTTTATGCTAGTCCCAAACTCAGTTCTTAATGCAATGAGCTATGTATCTATACATTAATTTATCTGTAGAAAATATTGCTTTCATGTTCTAAAGCCACTGCTGTTGTTGTTCAGTTGCTAAGTTGTGTCCAACTCTTTGCGACCCCATGGACGGCAGCACACCAGGCTTCCCTGTCCTTCACTATCTCCCGGTGTTTGCTCAAACTCATGTCCATTGAGTCAGTGATGCCATCCAACCACTTCATTCTCTGTTACCCACTTCTCCTCCTACCCTCAATCTTTCCCAATTTCAGGGTCTTTTCCAATAAGTCGGCTCTTTGCATCATGTGACTAAAGTAGTGGAGCTTCAGCTTCAGCATCAGGTCTTCCAATGAATATTCAGGGTTGATTTCCTTTTGGATGGACTGGTTTGATTTCCTTGCTGTCCAAGGGACTCTCAAGAGTCTTCTCCAGCACCACAGCTCAAAAGCATTGATTCTTCAGCACTCAGCCTTCTTTATGGTCCAGCTCTCACATCCATACATGACTACTGGAAAAACCACAGCTTTGACTATACAGACCTTTGACGGCAAAGTGATGTCTCTGCTTTTTAATATGCTGTCTAGGTTTGTCATAACTTTTCTTACGAAGAGTGGCCATGCCACACAATCAAACTCATGCTTGGTGGACGTTTCCCATGCTCTGTTTATTTTGTGTGAAACCTCTGTTTCTATAAATACCTGCCCAGGAAAGCTCTGCAAGAACGTGTCTCCCTTGAATGAGAGAGAGCTAGGTTGAGAAAAAGATGGAGGAAGCGGAGATTCCAGCTTATCTTGAATGGAGGTTTCTGGTGTTTTTATTTTATTTTGTGCTTTTATTTTAAATCAGTTGCCAAAATACCAGATATGTGTGTGTGTTAGTTGCTCAGTCATTTCCGACTCTTTGTGATCCCATGGACTGTAGCCCGCCAGGCTCCTTTGCCCATAGAATTCTCTAGGCAAGAATACTGGAGTGGGTTGCCATTCACTTCTCCAGAGGATCATCCTGACCCAGGGATTGAACCCAGGTCTCCTGTATTGCAAGCAGATTCTTTACCATCTGAGCCACTAGGGAAACCCCAATACCAGATAGAGTTACATTCAAATGTAACTGATTTGGTGGATTATAATTCAGACTCATTAAAATTATATCTATGAAGAATTTTTAATGATATGGCAAATTGTTTTTAGTACAGTAACTAAAAAAAGAAAATTTGCATTATGATTTGATCTCAACAAAAGGGAAGTAAACACACAAGTATATTAACTGTGGGGTTTTTTTTAGATTATAATATTATTTTATGGTGATTTTTCTTTCTGTATTTTTGCTTTAAGAAAACAAAAAGTTCAGCCAATGGTTTTTAAAAAATTTTAAATGCAAGTTATGTTGTGAAGTTTTGGTTTTTGTGTTTGTATTATTGCAAATTCGGATGTTCCCATTGTCTCATGATTCCGGAGGAGGAACAACTCAGATTCAGCTTACCCCACACATCTTAGTAGGTCATGGTTCGGTTGTAAGGTTGAGGGTTAATTAGCATCAGTAATGGGAAAGAGGGTCCTAAATATCACAAGGGTCAACAAATGCAGGAGATCCCACCAACCCTTTTATTTATGTGTTGGGTACTAACTCCTTGGGCTTCCCTGGTGGCTCAGATGGTTAAGAATCCGTCTTTAATTCAGGAGCCGTGGGTTCAATCCCTGGGTCAGGAAGATACCCTGGAGAAGGGAATGGCTACCCACTCCAATATTCATGCCTGGAGAATTCCATGGATGGAGGAGCCTGGTGGGCTACAGTCCATGGGGTCCCAAAGAATTGAACATGACTGAGCAACTAACACACACACACTAACTACATACAAGAGATCTTCAAAAAATAAGACATATCTCAGGACTTCCAGGTCTTATCTCATAAGACATATCTCAGGTCCAGTAGTTAAGAATCTGCCTTCCAATGCAGGGGTTGTGAGTTCAATCCCTGGTCAGGGAACTAAGACTGCACTCACTACAGGGCATGCCACAACTAAGACCCAACACAGCCGAATAAATAGTTTTTAAAAAGACATATCTTAGAATAAAAGAGCCTAAATGTCTTTTGCAGAAAAGAGGCAAAAATAAAAGTCTTATGTAATGAGAAAGCTGTATGAGGGGTAATGACACATACGTGGAGTGGTCAACTCAGTCTGGGAGAATCCAGAGGTGATGCTTGAGTCTAGAGTTGGGTTAAAAGATGGAGGCAGAGATGCATAGGGAACCGCTTATAGAAAATCCTTTAGCATGAAACTCAGTGGTGCTTCTGGGGATTATGATTAATTTAGTGACAGTGGACACTGAATATAGAAGAGATGAAGAGCAAACATGGTAAGGAAATTGTCAGGAGTAAAATCGTGGCTGTCTTTGAATGTTATGCTTAGTAGTTTGGCCTTTGTCCTCTGTATGACAGGAAGCCATTAAGAGGTTTTAAGCTGTGGATTTACTCTTGATTTGCCTCTTAGAAAGATGCCTCTAGTGCTGTGGGGAAGGGGTAGTGAAATGAGAGGCTCCAGAGGGGAGCTGCTACCACCATCTGAGCCTGAGGTGAAGCTGGCCGGAATCGTGACAGAGGGAATGAAGAGGCAGGTGTGGACTTGAGAGACAGTGAAATCCCAACCTAACCGGCCCAGTAGGCTGTTGGGGGAGTCTCGTGAAGGAGAGGGGAGACCGGGAGGAGCCCTCGGGTCCTGGTGCTCAATGGAGGTATCCTTGGAAGAGGGATTTTGGGAGGAGGTAAGGGGAAGTATGTATCAGTTTGAGATATGAAGTTAAGGGGGGTTTTTTGTCCTTTCTTTTTCCCTTCCCTTCTGTCTCTTTCTGCCTTTCCATCCTTCTCTTCTGTCTCTACCTTCCTCCTTCCTTCCTTATTCCCTCCCTCCCTCCCTCTTTTCTTTCTTTCTTTTCTTTTCACTCAGGCATTTAGTCATTCAGTCAGCCTTTATTAAGCCCTCACTGTATACCATGTGCCATCCCGGTCACTGCTGTAGGTTCATTATAAAGCAGGCCCATTTCTGTGAATCCTCAGCCATGAGGGGGACAGAGGCCGTTTCCACGGCCACAGTCACCAGGTGTCTCTGACCAGGACACAGCTAGTCAGACCGGAGACTACTTAACTCCTTTCAAATGGTGTTGCATAATACGTGCTTTTATATTTGGAAACACCTCTAATGGCCATTTTCTTTCTAGGTAGTGCTATTACTTCTGTTATGTTTCTGAGAGAAAATTTGAGAGCCTCGGATTTAATAGGTAAGTAATTATTTAATTCAGATAATTAAAGCTCGATTTGATGAGGAAATAACTAATCCTATCCATTAAAAATGTGTGCTTTAAAAGCAAGGAACAAATTACTGCAATGGATATAGTGTCATCTAGAGGCGAACGTTATTCTGCCTCGGAGTTGCCGTCTGCTCTTTGACATGAAATACGTGCGTCTTCATTGAGGCCGCTGCCCAAGCTATTGACCACAGCAGATCATCATTACAGTATTATTACTATTGTGAATGTTATGAAAAGTTTATGAATGTAATAAAATCCAAGAAAACATCTGTGTTACCTAATAGAGTATTCCACTTCAAACGACATACTTGATAGATTGTTGCATGAAGGGACTGCATGAAAATGAAAACCACATCCAAAAAGTAGATGTACCAATTAACTACCTAATTTTTTGTTAGCCTTTTCCAAAAGTAACATAGAATATTGATCTTCAAAATTTTATTTAGAGGGAATTCCCTGGCAATCCAGTGGTGAGGACCCCACGTACTCACTGCTAAGAATATGGGTTCAATCCCCAGGCAGGAAATTTAAGATCTCATAAGCCGTGCAGTATAGCCAAAAAAAAAATTTTTTTTTTAATTTAGAAATACAGCTATTAATGAAAAATCACAGTAGCCTTACTGGCTGTAAAAAATATTTCTGCTGCACGGCAAAGCCATCACATATTGATTGTATCTTCTACCTCTTGTTGGAAATATCACTGATGAGAAGAATTATAAAAATTCATATTTTCTTCCTTGACAAAATCCTGTCTGAATTACTGCCGACATATGATAATGAGTATGAGAGTTTAGGCACTTTAAATAAAGCCACATCTACTCAGTTCCAAGGAGATCATATTAAAGAAAAAACTGTTTGAGTTTAAATGTGACACCAGTGTTCGTATGTTGAACATTTGTTTCCCTGATCCTGTTTCCCTTGAGCCTAGTGTCTTGAAGTTTTCACTTTTTCTTTTTCCTCCTTGATTTGATTCTGCTAGTAGAGTTTTTTAGTCAACACTGTCAAATTTTCATGGTTAAAATGTTTTTCCAAATGCATTCATATGTGGATTGTGGCTTTTCAAATACATTATTTTCCTATACTCTTTTTTTGTACTATGGTTATGGCCTCATTTGGGGACGTTGTATGGAATCAGAAATAAGAATGAGCAATGCCTGAGTTTTATAGATTAAAGCAATTAGGTCCTACGTTATGTTTCTCATTTATCAAAAGTCTTATGGAAACTTTAAGTCGTTTAATCTTACGTATGTCATCTTTTGTAATTAATGGCTGATTAATGTTTAAATAAATGTAAGGTATTTAATGAAGTAATACAGATGGATATAGAGGAAGTCTTGCCAATTATTATGAACCCTTGTGATAAAACGATGATTAAGACAGAATCCCTGCCTTCAAGTAATATGGTCAATGATCAAATGTATACAAAAATACATTTTTTAAAGCAGAGAATAATATGTATTATAATGCCTGAACCGTTATTTAGAACAGAGTTTCTCAACCTCAGCGCTACTAACATTTTAGGTTGGCTAATTCATCGTGGGGGGACGTCCTGCACATTGTAGTGTGTTTAGCAGCATCTCTTTTGGCCTTTACCCATTAGCTGCCAGTAGCACACTCTGCCCCAGTTATGACAACCAGAAATAACTTCAGACATTGTCAAATCCCCCTTGGTGGGCGGAGGGCAGGCAAAATTGCCTCCGGTTGAGAACCACTGGTTTAAAATAAAGAGAGATTACTCTAGCTAGAAAGCTTAGAGAGGATTTTCTGTAGCACAGATACCTATTCACAGCTGAATAGGACAGGCATGGACCACCTCCCAGCATTTGGAGGATGGCAAACAGAGGGAATAACGTGAGCACTGTTGACAAACGTACGAAAGTCAAGACGAGTTTCTATGTAGTACTGTGCTACAAGCACTGCCAATGAGGATTAGGAGAAAAATCAGTGAAAGTCATAGCTATAGGAAGGAAAGAAATAGAAATAGCAATATGTGCCAGTGATTTGATTATATTCTTAGAAAACCCAAGATCAACTGAACATTACTAAAAGCAGTAAACTAGTTCAACATCAAAGGATATAAAATAAACTCACTCTCAAGGATTCAAAGCTGGATTCAACTTCTGCTATCAACTGTGTGGCCAACGTATTACTTAACTTCTCTAAGCCAGTGTGCTGACAAATACAGAAGACTATTTTAAGGGTCAAATTGGATAATTGATACAAGCACTTTGAGACATGGAAAGCCCTGTTATTAATAATAAAATTATTATTTCTATGATTAACTTCATTCCTAAGAGGTAATACTAAAAATGTAAGAAATAGGAAATACACTCACATACACATGTAATTAAAAAAAACACCTCTATTAATTCTTTGATTCTTTGCTAATTTTTCTTACTTTAAAAATAGCCAAGATTTATTAAATATCTACTTCTCTCAGGTGCTATAAGTGTTTTGCATGAACCGTCTCATTTAAATGTAGGAACATTCATTTATAGATTGGCTTTGTTGTTGTTGGTTAGTCGCTAAGTCATGTCCAACTCTTTTGCAACCCCCTGGACTGTAGCCCACTAGGCTCCTCTGTCCATGGGATTTCCCAGGCGAAAATACTGGAGTGGGTTGCCATTTCCCACTCAAAGAGTTATGTCTTTTTTGCTAAATTACTTAATCCCTTTAAGCCCCAAATTTCCTCATCCTTAAAATGAAGATAGTATTACCTATGTCATAGGATTAAACAAGTATATAAAACTTGTGCATGTAAGACTCTTGGAAGAGGGTTTGTCATGTAATATGTCCTCAATAATGGCCACTATTATTATCATAGCTATTAATACCACCACCCACCACTTTGTGCTATTTCTTTATGAGAGAAAACCTTGATTAGGATATTTTAGTGAACTTTTAATAACATTAAAGTTAACATTTCCTTCAACTCTGAGTTTTTTTGCCTTTTACCTGAATGCTTGGGAAATATTGAGAGCAGGAGGAGAAGGGGACGACAGAGGATGAGATGGTTGGATGGCATCACTGACTCAATGGACATGGGTTTGGGTGGACTCCTGGAGTTGGTGATGGACAGGGAAGCCTAATGTGCTGCGGTTCATGGGGTCGCAAAGAGTCGGACACGACTGAGCGACTGAACTGAACTGAATGCTTTTTGAGCAGGGATTTATCTGTTATCATATTTGTATCATACTGTAGTTAAAAGTGATCAATTTTTGATTAACATCACAGGAATAAGAAAGGATATAGTCACTGATTCCATACCCATGCCTCCGACAGCAATACCGTATGATTATCATGATTTGAGGTGTAATAACCCTTTTCAGGCTTAGGGAAGGACTCTACCCCAACCATCCTCAGTAGTGTCTTAGGTCACATACATTTTCTTGGGACCTATATTGTTGTTGCCTTGAGAAAACTTGGCTTTTTCTGTTAAAAGCTAAAAATGCATTGTTTTTCCTTTACAGGGACTAAAACCAAACAGGGAAAAGAGTAGTTAGTGGCATTTTGTACAAAATTAACATATAAGCATGCTAAAAATTAAATTGTCAAAATGTGTAAAAGAAAATCATTTATTTTTCCCTGCTTCAAGCAAATGAAAGTTTGTTTTTCATGATGGAACAAATGAAGATTTTTTGGACCATGTGGAAACAAGCTGAACTAATTTATTGCCAAATGTTGATCTGTGGCTATGAAGCTTTTCACCACTAACCTCAAAAAAATGACCTCACAAACGCTATGTCTGAAAGAAATCGCCAACTATTATTAATTCAATGACAGGCTTTGGACTGTGCTCTGATTCTTAGTGGATTAATAACTTTAAATTATTGTAATGATTATTTTTCCTCTAAAATGCACCAAAATTCTCTCCCCTTCAATCAGCCAAAACTATAGTATTTCCCCCTCTCTTCCCTTAGTCATCAAAAATACTGAATCTAATAGTCTGTGAGATCCTAGTTGACTTAAGTCCAGATATTGTCATCATAAAAATAAAAATTACATCAGCACTCTCCAGAGACCAGTAACTTGATTATTTCAAGTCACCTATACATGGTTTCCCCATTGATAGAATGTCACGAGATTAATAGTGAGACAAAGACCACTTCCTTCCTTCCTTCTCCCACACCAGAGGTCAGCTTGGTTTGAAGCCAGGACCTAGAATACTAATCTAGCCAAACAAAAATCATTTCTGGTTGAGAGGACAGATTGGCTATTTTGTTTTAAAACTGCCTCAAGAATGGGAGACTTTATGATGGTAGATTCAGAACTATTTAAATTCACTATATTATTTAGATAAGTTAAATAAGCAGGATGACAATATACACCCTACTTAGTTAACTTATTGAAAGGACTGACACTGAAGCTGAAGCTCCAATACTTTGGCCACCTGATGTGAAGAGCTGACTCATTGGAAAAGACCCTGATGCTGGGAAAGATTGAAGGCAAAAGGAGAAGGGGATGACAGAGGATGAGATGGCTGGATGGCATCACCAACTCAATGGACATGAGTTTGAGCAAACTCCAAGAAATGGTGAAGGACAGGGAAGCCTGGCATGCTGCAGTCCACGGGGATCACAAAGAGTCAGACATGACTGATCGACTGAACAACAATACTTTTGAGACTTGCCAATCCAGGGCTTCTTCAGGACTTGCCTGCCTTAAGCCTGAGGAATCTGGAGAGACTATACTGAGGAGAAGGCACCCTTTGGTGTGAAGGAATCCAGTTTATGCTGTGGTGTTTAGTGGTATACCACCACTAAAGCAATAGCTGGACCGCCATTGATCAGGCGGCATATTGCAGTCTCTAAGAAAACCAGACAGTGATGTAGGGTAAGGTCAGGTTAGCTGAATTTTTCAACTCTTGAGGCTATCAGAAGTCCGATCAAGCCAGATTCCAGAAGCTAGCTAAATGGCAGTTAACACTAGCTGGCATTGAGCTGGAGAGTGGGGACACAATTAAAAGCAATTTCAGGTTTTACTTAAGGAGAAGGGTGGGCTGGGAAACTGGATGTCTTTTGAGGAAGAACTCTGCAAGGATTCTAGAATCCAAGGGTTGCGCAGGTGAGGAACTCAGCAGGCTGTAGATGCCGGTGAACAGACGCATCAGAAGGAGCCTGACTATACGCTGTTTTCCCTTCCTCCATCTTTATATGTCAGCCTCCATCCACAAGCATCTATAGGAGACTTTGCAACAGAGCTTCAGTAGCCTCTTGAAACAGAGGCTGTATTCTCACAGCTGGATCCAGTTAAATGTCAGGCATTTCTCAGAGTATAAAATATTCCTCCAAACACTACTTCAGGATGATATAAATGGTCAAATATGTTTAGAAAATATTACAACCATATCCTCCCCAAGGAGATTCACAATGAACACTAACACATTCAGGCTCTCAGGGGTCTTCCAGTAAAATAGCTATTTAAATTTGTTTAACTCACCTCTCTCCAAATAGATTTGAGTTGAAACTTTTTGTGGTGGTGTGTCCCTCTTATGACACTGGGTTCTAGGGAACACCAGTTTGGAGACGCTTTTCTCAAGGAACTTCAGGGCCATTCGGGGCCTTCAGGAACAGCTGCCAGAAGGAGTCCATTCCTTCTGTCCCCTGTGGAGACGCTTCATCCAGCCTCACGTTGTGTTCAGTACAACTCCTGGGGTGCCACTCATTGAGACTACAAGGTGAATGACAGGCTTGTGTAGTCCATTTATCAGCCCCGTTCTGTTATGCATACAAGAGGCAGAAGAGGATAATCATTAAGAACAGGTTACCTAGGGACTTCTCTGGTGGTCCAGTGGTTAAGACTCCACACTCCCAATGCAGGGGGCCCGGGTTTGATCCCTGGTCAGGGAACTAGATCCCACATGGCACAATTAAGACCCAGCACAACCAAGTAGATTAAAAAAAAATATATATATATATACACACATACACACACACATATATAAAAAGAGAGTACGTTACCTAGGTTCCAGTTCAAGCTCTTCACTTAGCCCAGACAAGATAGTTATTCCCTCTGTGATTCAATTTTCTCATATATCAAATACGGCTAGCAATAGTTTAATAGTATCCAATGTTACATATTATACAGTATACACATACTATATGTTGGTATAGTAACATGCAGTATAGTTATTTTTGTAGGCTTTTTGTAAGAAATATTAGTTATGTTTGTATAAAGCATTTAGAGTATGTTAAGTATTAGCTATTACTATTATAGTTCTTATTATCATCACATTTCTGTGTGATGGTGATCATAATGTAACTCTCATGTCAGCCACAATTGTCTATGAAATCTATAGCTTTGGACACGTTGCTTAAAAAGAATGATTACCTTCCCTTGGCATATGCCCTCCCAGTACACCTAGTCTATCTACTCCAAAGAGCAGGGATGAGCCTGTTTCCCTGTTTTGTATATGACAAGTTTATAGGAAGAGATTTTATTAATACTTGTATCAAGCTGAATCTGAAACGCCCACCAGATCATTGTAGATTTTTATGTGACTTCAGTTATATTTGATGAGAAAATGTATTTGGTGCAGGTCTGGGCATAAGGCTGGCGGATGAGCCCACATCCCTATATCATGGATTGTATCCAGCATCCCGTGGTTGACGACCGCCTGCAGCTTACTCACTGCTGCCTGACTGCTCCACCTCTGGACCCTACCAATAGTCAGCTCTCAGTGCTTTGTGTACTGAACAGACGGTTAGGGCTTCCCTGGTGGCTCAGACGGTAAAGCGTATACCTGCAATGTGGGAGACCTGAATGGCTACCCACTCCAGTACTCTTGCCTGGAAAATCCCATGGATGGAGGAGCCTGGTAGGCTTCAGTCCATGGGGTCACTAAGAGTCTGACCCGACTGAGCGACTTCACTCCCTGAGGTCGGCAGTGGGTAGCAAACATATGCTGGTGTTTCTTCCTGTCTGTATTCTGTCAGTTACATCATTTCCTTTCTTCTCTGTTTTTTTAAGACCAACGGAGAGAGGTCTTCACTAGATAATCAGAAAGTGCTGAGTCCTTCCTGCCCTGTCCTTTCATTTTCAAATTGAGTTGTTAACCCTGTACAGACAGCCCCAGGGACACTCCCTCTAGTCATCTCTAGACCAATATTAGAGATACAAGTTTGGATTAATTTCGAAGTTTGACTCAGATGGCCTTTGACCCTTGGCAGTCAGCATCCTAAGTTGCATTTGTCCCAGGGTCCTTTGTCACAGGCCTCCAGATGAGCTTTCAAACATATTCTGCTTCCCAGGATGGCCTCTTCCAGAGCCAAATTCCTGGAGTCTAGCAGGTATGAAAAGTTAATTTGTGCCTAGAAATGAGGAGACTGTGTCACAGAGGGATAAACAACTCACCTGGCCTGTGCAACTAGCAGTAGCAGTGAGATTTTAATTCTGGGGAGCCAGTCTCAGTTCAGATTAGACTCCCACTGTCCAAGTCTGGACTTGAAATTCAACCATGTCCGTGGTCCAAGGGCATGTCAAGTGCTGCTTTCCTTCTTTTGGTATCTTACACTTCCAGAGCACTCCTTTGGGCAAATGGGCCAACAGAAGGTAAACTAGCAAGTTTTCTAAGTCAAAAATGTGTACCTTTCCAAAGATTGGTGGCTTTACTGAAATAAAAATAGTAGGAACTGTGATGTTTCATATTAGCTTTCCAGGTGGCTCAGTGGTAAAGAATCTGCCTACCAAGCTGAAGACACAGGTTCCATCCCTAGGTTGGGAAGATCCCCTGGAGAAGGAAATGGCAACCCACTCCAGTATTCTTGCCTGGGAAATCCCATGGACAGAGGAGCCTAGCGGGCTACAGTCTATGGGGGTCACAAAGAGTCAGACACGATTTAGCAACTAAACAGCAACAGCAACGTGATATTTCATGCCACTTTTAGGAAACGGTGGAATATAAAAATATTTTGCAGAAATTTATTGAAGCAACTGCTAGTGGCTGTCTGCAGCACTTTTAAACACTTATGAAAAATGTGCACATGACTCATGAAGGAGACAGTAAGTCACATAGGAAAATAAAATGATGCCAAAGAAATAAGCAAATAAGAGCAGTTATCCAGAACTGCCTTCCTAGACGTAGGACGTTGCTGAGATTAAAATTATTAGCAAGAAAGAACATGTGACCTCCTGAGCTGCCATAGAGTTACTCACTAGACTTGCAGTGATGTGAGGTTCACGTGAGAGAATACGTGTGAAAAATTACTTTGAAAGGGACCTCGCAAAACCATCAGTCATTACATTTGTTTTTAACAAACTTTGGAAGGCAGAGAAGATCTGCACTGGTGGAAATGGGCACAGGCCGCACGTGAGAGAGCAGAGGTGGGACAGGGAGGGGTGTGTCAGGGTGTGAAACAGGGACCATGCTGGAAATAACGCCGCCTCCATAAATGGAACACTCTGCAGACTCTGAAAGAACGAGGCTGCCCGACATATAACATGAAACGTTTTCCGAGATGTTCTTGGAGTAGAAAAAGATGTTCTGTTAAGTAGGAAAAAAGCAAGATACAGAAAAGTGTGTATGATATGCTAACATCATTCTGTGTAAAAAAATCAAAACGCATGCACTCTCACCCACGCCTGCCTAAAGCGTCTCTGGAAAGAAAATCTCAAGCACCAGCAGCAGTAGCTCACTTTGAGGAGGGGACCTCGTGGGCCACAAGGACGTGAGAAAGAGTTTCCTTTCACTGATCCCTCTTGTATGGCTTTTGAGTTTTTTACTGTACGCATGTGCTATATATTCAAAACTAAAATTTCAGGGTTTTCCCTGCTGGCTCAGCGGTAAAGAATCCACCTGCCAATGCAGGAGACATGGGTTCGATCCCTCATCTGGGAAGATCCCACATGCCGTGCCACAACTATTGAGCCTGTGCTCTAGAGCCTGGGAGCCACAGCTACTGAGCCACTGGCCACAACTGTTGAAGCCCACGTGCCCTAGGGCCCCTCCTCTTGCAGCAAGAGAAGTCACCACAATGAGAAACCCATGCACTGCAACTAAAGAGTAGCCCTCACTTGCCTCAACTGAAGAAAAGCCCACGCAGCTATGAAGACCAGCACAGCCAAAGATAAATAAATGAAAACCAAATTCTTGAAAAATTAAATTTGACACTAGATACAGCTAGATGAGATAAAGAAATAACTGGCAGAGGAACTCAATATAAATAAGAAATTTAGATTTCACAAGAATAGGTTGGAAGTCTCTGAGATTGTGAAATTGTATTCAATGCATTTATTCTGCTTTACTAAGTTTAGAAAGCTGGGTTTTTAAAATATTGCTTCTTCCTAGGAATGTAATATTGGACAATTATCTTATAAGATCTTTGGTTTCTTCTTTTTTTTTTATTTTGGTCAAAGAAAGGACAGACCTGACCAATAATTTTTCCCAAGTTCTTATATATGGTTTTTATTGTTTCCTTTTATTACAATGCTTAATAATGTATATTGTTTTCTTTTTAAAAATTCTCATTAGAAAATAGCTTTTAAAATTGTGTGTATAATTTCTGTCTTCACAAAGTAGTACTGAATAAATTGTTACATTAGAGTAAGCTTATTTTATAGCTCGTACTATACCATGAATAGCTATTATCTAGCTTGTATAAAAAGTCAAATGGATTCTCAGAAACTAGAGTTCAAAACTCTAAATCATTAGGTTGAGAACAATAGGAAATTGATGTCTTCAAATTATGAGATTGTTTAGACAAACCAAATTGTTTCAGGTTGGAGTGTATGCTGGTTGTAAATTATATACACAACAATGATGACCTCAGTGGTGAAACAGGTTGAATTATGTTTTTAAGTTGTGCTACCCAAAAAATGCTACATAAATCAGTTTTTCTCAGGCTGCTAATTATTAATAAATAAGCAGTTTCCAGTGTTATTTGGAAAGCCAAATCCGCTTCTCTGTGGCCACTTCTCCCCCACATTTTCCGTCCCTCCATTATTATAAGTAATGTTAAAGTGATGACAGTAACACATTCCTACATAGGTTTATAATGTGATATTTTACCAAGCTATCCCTGGAATTCTAGATTTTAAATTAGATCAAGTCAATCTGACTCAGAGTCAGCATTCACTTTGTTATTTCTCCTAAAAAGACTCCAAAAAATGACAATGATTATGGTATTCATTTACAAGAGTTTCAAAGTGTAAAATACCCAAGTACGTGTGTGTAAAGGATCCAAGGTGAGTAAGTGCAGAGTGGACCATCAGGTGATGGATTTCCCCACTCTCTGGGCCCTGCCATCTAGATCTAGGTGGATCCAGAGTCATCATGCACTTCCTGATCCACATGGAAACAAGCAGCCAGGTTGGATGTGTTTCCATGTCTTCATATGCATGTGTTCTGATCATCCCCATCTCTGAGGAAAGCTTCTCTGTAGAGGTCAAGATTCATCTTGAAACGACAGAGAAAAATCAGAAGTTATATGCTACCCCATCCATCCTGTGGCCCTTATATTATCCCCTTCTAAAGGTAATGTTGTTGGGTAAATGCGTGAAGTTCTTGGGATGGTTTGATAGATTGTATTTTCATAGGCATCCCTTGGAGAAGGGAAAGGCTACTCACTCCAGTATTCTGGCCTGGAGAATTCCATGGACTATATAGCCCATGGGGTCGTAAAGAGTTGGACATGACTGAGCAACTTTCACTTTCATGACTTTTACAAGTAATGCTCAGTGTATAGGAAATGTTTACATAAACAAAAAGACTTGAATGGCCCTTTTCAACATGGTTTGTCTTTTCAATTTAAAAGGTATGACGTTGGCATTGGCAGGAACATATCTATTGGTGAACTTTGCTCCAAATATAACTCAGGCTATCTCCGCAAGAACAGTACAGTATTACTTTGTTGGCTGGCAGTTCATGATCTACATGGTAAGAATTCTAAAAATTTTACTATCCCAGAAGCGATATTGTCTAGACCACTGGTACATGGAGATGTTGGAGAGCTACTATAATCTTTTCTTCTCAGTGTTAATAACTCATTAAAATGTAAATATACCTGACCAATATTTGAAACACTAAATCAAAAATAGAAGTACCCCTGTTCCCTGGGTATTCTGTCCTTGGGGATAACTTATCACTGGAACAGTTTCCACAATTTATGGAATTTAATCCAGCAAAGTCCAGAGTCACATATTTTAGGACAACTCAAAAAAACAAACAAACAAAAAAAAAACCTCTCTTCCCAAGTCAAAGGAAAGTACCTTAAGATATACTTTACTTCACTGAATTTTATTTAAGGTAGGTATTCTCTTCAAAAAAGCACTCATAGAGACCCATGCAATAGGCTGTCTGAAGAGAAATTAGACAATACTGAGAGGTGGGGAAAAGAAAAAACAGAATGAGCTGATGTAGAAATTGGAAGCCACTAATTGCGATTTTTTAAAAATTTGATGCAATGACTATGTCTGGTGGGTATTAAGAAAGAATGTGATTGAAATACTTGGCCTATAACTTGTTATGGAAGTCAGTTTAGATTGGAAAATAAGAATATTCTAGGAAAGGCAGGCAGGAAGAAGAAAAATTGGGTTGTCTAGATCAGCATTTAACCAAGAACTGAATTGGTAAAATAGTTGTGAATTCAATAAAAAGAATCAAGGCACACAGAATCATACATTTTTAGGGTTAGAAGTGACCTCAAAAAGCTATCGGGCCCAGTGCTCTGCCTTTAAAACAGGTTCAGTTCAGTTCAGTTCAGTTCAGTCACTCAGTCGTGTCTGACTCTGCAACCCCATGGACTGCAGCACACCAGGCCTCCCTGTCCATCATCAACTACCAGATGATGACTTTACTCAAACTCATGTCCCTTGAGTCAGTGATGCCATCCAACCATCTCATCCTCTGTTGTCCCCTTCTCCTCCCACCTTCAATCTTTCCCAGCATCAGGGTCTTTTCAAATGAGTCAGCTCTTCACATAAGGTGGCCGAAGTATTGAAGTTTCAGCTTCAACATTAGTCCTGCCAATGAACACTCAGGACTGATCTCCTTTAGGATGGCCTAGTTGGATCTCCTTGCAGTCCAAGGGACTCTAAAGAGTCTTCTTCAACACCACACACAGTTCAAAAGCATCAATTCTTTGGTGCTCAGCTTTCTTTATAGGCCAACTCTCACATCCATACATGACCACAGGAAAAAACCATAGCCTTGACTAGAAGGACCTTTGTCGGCAAAGTAATGTCTCTGCTTTTCAATATGCTGTCTAGGTTGGTCATAACTTTCCTTCCAAGGAGTAAGCGTCTTTTAATTTCATGGCTGCAAAAACCATCTGCAATGCTTTTGGAGCCTAAAAAAATAAAGTCTAACACTGTTTCCACTGTTTCCCCATCTATTTGCCATGAAGTGATGGGACCAGATGCCATGATCTTCGTTTTCTGAATGTTGAGCTTTAGGCCAACTTTTTCACTCTCCTCTTTCACTTTCATCAAGGGGCTCTTTAGTTCTTCTTCACTTTCTGCCATAAGGGTGGTGTCATCTGCATATCTGAGGTTATTGATATTTCTCCCAGGAATCTTGATTCCAGCTTGTGCTTCTTCTAGCCCAGCATTTCTCATGATGTACTGTGCATATAAATTAAATAAGCAGGGTGACAATATACAGCCTTGACGTGTTCCTCTCCTGATTTGGAACCAGTCTGTTGTTCCAAGCCCAGTTCTAACTGTTGCTTCCTGACCTGCATACAGATTTCTCAAGAGGCAGGTCAGGTGGTCTGGTATTCCCATCTCTTTCAGGATTTTCCACAGTTTATTGTGATCCACACAGTCAAAGGCTTTGGCATAGTCAATAAAGCAGAAATAGATGTTTTTCTGGAACTCTCTTGCTTTTTCCATGATCCAGCAGATGTTGGCAATTTGATCTCTGGTTCCTCTGCCTTTTTGAAAACCAGCTTGAACATTAGGAAGTTCACGGTTCATGTATTGCTGAAGCCTAGCTTGGAAAATTTTGAGCATTACTTTACTAGCATGTGAGATGAGTGCATTTGTGCGATAGTTTGAGCATTCTTTGGCATTGCCTTTCTTTAGGATTGGAATGAAAACCGACCTTTTCCAGTCCTGTGGCCACTGCTGAGTTTTCCAAATTTGCTGGCATATTGAGTGCAGCACTTTCACAGCATCATCTTTTAGGATTTGAAATAGCTCAACTGGAATTGCATCACCTCCACTAGCTTTGTTCATAGTGATGCTTCCTAAGGCCCACTTGACTTCACATTCCAGGATGTCTGGCTCTAGGTCAGTGATCACACCATCGTGATTATCTGGGTCGTGAAGATCTTTTTTGTACAGTTCTTCTGTGTATTCTTGCCACCTCTTCTTAATATCTTCTGCTTCTGTTAGGCCCATACCATTGCTGTCCTTTATCGAGCCCATCTTTGCATGAAATGTCCCCTTGGTATCTCTGATTTTCTTGAAGAGATCTCTAGTCTTTCCCATGCTGTTGTTTTCCTCTATTTCTTTGCATTGATCGCTGAGGAAGGCTTTCTTATCTCTTCTTGTTATTCTTTGGAACTCTGCATTCAGATGTTTATATCTTTCCTTTTCTCCTTTGCTTTTCCCTTCTCTTCTTTTCACAGCTATTTGTAAGGCCTCCCCAGACAGCCATTTTGCTTTTTTGCATTTCTTTTCCATGGGGATGGTCTTGAGCCCTGTCTCCTGTACAATGTCACGGACCTCATTCCATAGTTCATCAGGCACTCTATCTATCAGATCTAGGCCCTTAAATCTATTTCTCATTTCCACTGTATAATCATAAGGGATTTGATTTAGGTCATACCTGAATGGTCTAGTGGTTTTCCCTACTTTCTTCAATTTAAGTCTGAATTTGGTAATAAGGAGTTCATGATCTGAGCCACAGTCAGCTCCTGGTCTTGTTTTTGCTGACTGTATAGAGCGTCTCCATCTTTGGCTGCAAAGAATATAATCAATCTGATTTCGGTGTTGACCATCTGGTGATGTCCATGTGTAGAGTCTTCTCTTGTGTTGTTGGAAGAGGGTGTTTGCTATGACCAGTGCATTTTCTTGGCAAAACTCTATTAGTCTTTGCCCTGCTTCATTCCGTATTCCAAGGCCAAATTTGCCTGTTACTTCCAGGTGTTTCTTGCCTTCCTACTTTTGCATTCCAGTCCCCTATAATGAAAAGGACATCTTTTTTGGGTGTTAGTTCTAAAAGGTCTTGTAGGTCTTCATAGAACCATTCAACTTCAGCTTCTTCAGCATTACTGGTTGGGGCATAGACTTGGATTACTGTGATATTGAATGGTTTGCCTTGGAAACGAACAGAGATCATTCTGTTGTTTTTGAGATTGCATCCAAGTAGTGCATTTCAAACTCTTTTGTTGACCATGATGGCTACTCCATTTCTTCTGAGGGATTCCTGCCCGCAGTAGTAGATATAATGGTCATCTGAGTTAAATTCACCCATTCCAGTCCATTTGAGTTCACTGATAACTAGAATGTCAACATTCACTCTTGCCGTCTCTTGTTTGACCACTTCTAATTTGCCTTGATTCATGGACCTGACATTCCAGGTTCCTATGCAATATTGCTCTTTACAGCATTGGACCTTGCTTCTATCACCAGTCACATCCACAACTGGGTATTGTTTTTGCTTTGGCTCCATCCCTTCATTCTTTCTGGAGTTATTTCTCCACTGATCTCCAGTAGCATATTGGGCACCTACTGACCTGGGGAGTCCCTCTTTCAGTATCCTATCATTTTGCCTTTTCATACTGTTCATGGGGTTCTCAAGGCAAGAATACTGAAGTGGTTTGCCATTCCCTTCTCCAGTGGACCACATTCTATCAGATCTCGCCACCATGACCTGCCTGTCTTGGGTTGCCCCACTGGCATGGTTTAGTTTCATTGAGTTAGACAAGTCTGTGGTCCTAGTGTGATTAGATTGACTAGTTTTCTGTGAGTATGGTTTCAGTGTGTCTGCCTTCTGCTGCCCTCTTGCAACACCTACCATCTTACTTGGGTTTCTCTTACCTTGGGCGTGGGGTATCTATTCACGGCTGCTCCAGCAAGGCGCAGCTGCTGCTCCTTACCTTGGACGAGGGGTATCTCCTCACCGCCACCCTTCCTGACCTTCAATGTGGGATAGCTCCTCTAGGCCCTCCTGCACCCACGCAGCCACCGCTCCTTGGACATGGGGTTGGCCCTCCCTACCGCCGCCCCTGGCCTCGGGCATGGGGTTGGTCCTCCTGGCCAACGCCCCTGACCTCGGACGTGGGGTAGCTCCTCCGGGCCGCCGCCCCTGACCTTGGACTTGTGTAGCTCTTCTCAGCCGTTCCTGCACCGTTGCAGCCTGGCACTCTCGGCCGCTGCCTCGACCTCGGATGTGGGGTAACTCCTCTTGGCCACCGCCCTTCGGGCATGGGGTCCTCCTGGCTTCTGCCCCTGACCTCGGATGTGGGGTAGCTCCTGTCAGCCACACTTAGTGCTCTGGTTGCAGCTGCCCGCCTCATACACTACACACCCTTTAATAAACTAACTGATTTCCCCTCTAAACACCACCAAAAATGTATTCCCCTCTACCCTCTCAGCTCCCAGTCACTCCTCACTCATCATAATGTGGTAGATCCCTCCCCAAGAATTGCTGGATGGAGGTGCTGCATTGGTCCTGATCCTTCTTGCCTTTTGTGCGGCGTTTTCTGACAGCCCACTCTCTTCTCCTGGCGTCGCTCTTGTCCCGGGCTTCTTCAGTTTGTTTTCCCTGTTTCTCTTCCTCTTGTCTGAGCAGTCCATCCCAGGCTCTTGGTGGGCACCTCCTCCCCTTCAACATCCTCTTATCTTTCCATGCTGCACAACCCTTCCAGGGTTTTCTGGAGTGATCTCATTGCCTACTCCACCACCATCATTCTTTAGAAAGACTTTCAAATCCAGACTTGCATCTCCTTCTCAGATCTCTCTTGACCCCAAAGCTATGTTTTCATCTGTCCGCTTATTACCACCGATTCAATGAGTTTGAGCAAACTCCGGGAGAGAGTGAAGGACAGTGAAGCCTGGCATGTTACATTCCAAGGGGTCTCAAAGAGTCAGACACGACTGAGGGGATGAACAACAGCAACGTATTCCTTATTCCTTTTTGGATATCCCATAGAGTCTGCAGGACTAACATCTCAAAAACTGAACTCAATATCTTCTCCCCTAAACTCCCTCCTCTCTTAAATTGGAAGGTTCCCCTTACCCTCATCCTCCAGCAAACTTTAGGAGTGGGCTTTCCAATTCAGAGTAGGCTTCCTCAGGTCTGTCGTACTTTGTCCCCCCTTCCGTCTTTTATCTTCCTACTTTCCACTGTACCCAGTCCTTTAACTATTAAAGCTTTCATCAATCATATCTAAGCACTAGAAGGACTCTGAGTATTTCGTGATAGTCTAGACTTGAAGTCCTACCAACACATTATTATTCTTTGCCTACAGGCAAAACAAATTCTTCATCCGGTAAGAAAAGGGTCACAGAGTCTGTAACCAGAAAATTAAAAGCCTGCACTGAATCCTTTGGAGATTAAAGATGCCTCAAGACTTATTTCCTGGAATAAACAGCATTGTTTGATGATGATGTATTTTATATTGTTTTAATACCAGAGAAAACATTTTAAAAGAACAAATCTACTTTTTTAAGCCTTATAGTTCCACAAAAATGTACGCTGAAGTAATTGCATTTTTCTGTTTTCCAAAGGTAAATCTTAAGTTAATTTATTCACAAATTCATCCAACTAATTTAGTCACCTAGAATATAGAGGAGAATTCCTGAAGCAGGAATTTTACAGTCCTGGGAGAGACTCATATTTCTGTAAAACAATGAAAGTATATTTGAAAATAAATGTCACCAAAAATGCAAATAATTACAGATATTTGTAAGACAGCATAAAATGAACCTTTAATAGAGTCACCTTTGAATAACAATATTGGCATTAGACTCTTAGGGGAATAGATCGATATTATCTTAGTTTATCTCAGTTTGGAATTTAATCCATTATATGTTACATCTCTAAAGACTCTAGAAGTTATCAATTATATACTAAGATCTTGACTTGAAGTTTGGTTTTAAGTCTGTTAACATGTACATGATTAATATTTAATCCTTCATCGTGCCAGGTTCTGTACTTTTTCTGCAAACCATGATTGCAGAGATCATAATGATAGTAATTAAGGCAATTCTTTGAAGAAACGTTCATCTAACTGTTTTTATATTGCATATTATTTATATGGTGGTTGTATTATATCTTGTATTTGTATATTACACCAAGTATAAATACAACACCTGAACTGCCTTTTGAGACTGATCAAATAAGCAGTAAAATGAATGAAAATATTTTACAATCTAAATAAATTTTACATATCTCAAAGGGGGATTGTAAAGTCATATTATCGGAGAAGGCAATGGCACCCCACTCCAGAACTCTTGCCTGGAAAATCCCATGGGTGGAGGAGCCTGGTGGGCTGCAGCCCATGGGGTCGTGAAGAGTTGGACACGACTGAGCGACTTCACTTTCACTTTTCACTGTCCTGCATTGGAGAAGGAAATGGCAACCCACTCCAGTGTTCTTGCCTGGAGAATCCCAGGAACTAGGGGAGCCTGGTGGGCTGCCATCTATGGGGTCTCACAGAGTCGGACACGACTGAAGCGACGTAGCAGCAGCAGCAGCAAAGTCATATTATAGACCAGCTAAGGGCATCTCCTTTAATCATGTGTTTAGCTGTCTCAGGTCAATATCCATCTTCCCTTTAAGGATTACATGAAGTGGGAGCCTCAGAAACAAGGCCCAACCTCTGAGCTGGGACTCTTTGGGGAAGGAAGACAATTTGAGAAGCCTGGTGTCTACTACTCAGAGAGGAATGAAATGTCCTTTGCTCAACCACTAAAACTTACTTTCCCACCTGGTGCTTGCCAAAAAGCAAAAATCAATCAGGTTTTCAAGGTCAAACTAGCTTGGAGAGATGCTGTGAAACATACGTGGCCCCCTGAGAAATTCATCATTTCCGTTAGCACATTAAAAACTAGAAGTCCTTTAGGGAAGAGTTAGATTTAACCTTGTTAATCCTGCCCTGCCCAGGCTTATTTGACCACGAGGCCCTTTTCTCAATGGGCCTTTAGTTGAATAGCAACTATGAATACCTCGGCAGAACCCACATGAGGGGCCGTGGCTCTGAGTCTCAGTTACTCTGTGTTCTTTGGCAGGCTTGATTATGGCTGGCTAATTTTTTTTTTTTTTTTTTGCATACCCAGATTTCCCCACAGACTATTCTCCTTCACAAAATAATCTGCATGGTGCTCATTTTCTCTCCACCAGAAAAAAAATAAGCAGAAGCAGGGGCCCAGCCAGTCGTTTGGTGTGATTTTCTACCCCAAAGCCCATTATTAAGTCAGCCTTTCCGGAAAAAGCGGCTTCAACCCACCAGCAGGTGTTAAAACCTGAAAGGAGAAAACTCTGTTTGTGTAAGCCCTCTGTGTCTGGTGCATGAGGTTCACCTGCTTGGTTGTCTGAATGTAAGAAGCACTCACAGGTCTGCACTCAGACCCACTTCTGCAGCCGAGGTCACCAACCTCACTGAGCAGGTTGAGCCCTGTGCCCGCTCCGACCATGTTGCATCCTTCACCCGGGCTGCAAGCAGCCCTAGACATTGGCAGATGGGGAAGCCCAAGTAGCGAGGTTCAGTAACTTGTCTGAGGTCACATAAATACTAAGTGAAAGAGCCAGAATTCAAAACCAGGTGGACCACTTCTGGGGTACACGCTCCAATTCATTCCCCACCCACCTCCACACAGAATCAATACAGGCTGACCTCCAAGCATCAGACCTTTGTCCAGACTGGGCTTTAGAGAGAATCTTTGCAGAGCCCATTTCTTTTGGACAAGGACACTATATCAAAAGCTACACTTTCAGAGAGAACTTGAGAAGATGAGATGACTGCAGGCTTGGTACTGGGAGTGGGGTTTCCAGTGGTGAAATGTTGTGTATCTCTCTTGTCACACCATCCCATGGACTGCCAGTGCTCTTTTTGCCACTGAAAACAAAGTGATTGTTATTGTTGTTGTTGAGTCGTTAAGTTGTGTCTACTCTTTGTAACCCCATGGATTGCAGCACACCAGACTCCTCTGTCCTTTACTGTCTTCCCAGAGTTTGCTCAAATTCATGTCCATTGAGTTGGTGATGTTAGCTAACCACCTCATCCTCTGCCGAAAACAGGGTGAGGAGTGCCTTTAAATTCAATTAGAGAATGAATCCAGAAAAACCCAGCATCAATTCAGAAAACTCATCCTGAAGATTTTGTTCCTCTGGAAAGACTTCAAGTACCCAAACCTGAATTAGTTTCCTATGTTTCCTATAACCAACTGTCACACAATTTAGTGGCTTAAAACAATGCGATTTTATTTTCTTAACAGTTTTGAAAGTCAGAGATTCAACATGGGTCTCATGGACTAAAATCAAGATATTGGCAGAGCTGTATTCCTTGCTAGCGCCCCTGGGGAAGAATCTGTTTCCTTGCCTTTTCCAACTTCTAGAGGCGGCCAGCATTCCTTGACTTGGGTCTTTCTCATGTTACATCTCTCTCTGACCGCAGCTGGGAAGGTTCTCTGCTTTTAAGGACCCTTGTGACTACTCTGGGCCCACTTGGACAATCCAGGATAATCTCTGCATCTCAAGGTCCATAGCCTTAATCATGTCTGGGAAGCCCCTTTGCTGTGTAATATAACATGCACACAAGTTCCAGAGACCAGGGCATGGACATCTTGAGGTGGGGTGGGACATCACCCTACCTACCAGTGGAAACCCCTCTGAGCCTTGGTATCCTTATCTGTAAAACGAGGATAATAGTAGCGCCCACCTTCTGAGACGGTTGTGAGAATTAAATGAATTTGTACACGTAAAGCCTGTGGAGAGCGTGCACCCTGTGCTGTTATCACTTCTGGCCTCTGAGATAGCAGTGAGCAAAGCTGCTTCTTCTGGGTTGCAGCAACCTGCAGAAGTCACAGCTTCTTTAATACTGAATTTTTGTTCAGAGAGGAGGGAAAATGTTACTAAGAAAAAAATTAACATTAACTCATGCGGCTTGGATATCTTACTCCTGGGAGCTCTGTGATCTCTTGCCACAGGACAGAACCCAGGGGCAAATAACAGTCATTCTGTGAATAACAGAAACTCATATTTTATTGATCTGAAATCATAGAGATGAAGTTTGCAAAAAAAGTCACATGTGATTTTTTTAAACTGATAGCTACCAAAATCCCCCGCAAAAAAATAATCGGCATGCTAACAGGTTGAGCTAACATGCTCTATGCCTTGGTGTAGGAGTGGCTGCCTTCCCTCCAGCCACAAATACCATGATCCCAAAGGCTGCTGGGAGCTGTCTGTAACTGCGTCACGTGAGAAATGGACTCCTCTGGTTGAGGGGAGACCAAGCTGAGAGGGATGTTTCGGTTTTCATGGCAGCTTTCGGGAAGGTGAAGAGATAAGAGTTGAAAAGATTTTGTAGCACAACCTGATTAAATTAAAGGTCTGGCAAATAAGTCCTATAAGAAAAAGTTAAAATAATTGGTTTCATTTGCCAGGAAAAAGACAAGACTAAGGGATGAGTTAATCTTCCGTATTAGATGAAAAGGTTTTAAGTGAGAAAGATATGATCCTGCTGCTTTCCATACCCACAGAGGATTAAAGGGAGAAACAAAGCAATGGGTGAAACCTTGAGTTGGAACAAGAGACATTTGTGTTTATTTAGAAAAGACTCCATGAGTAAAATGCAATCCTGAAAGTAGTGAAATCCCCAACTGCTGGGGTCCAGCCCCGGCTGATCCAGGGTATTAGAAGGAGAGAGAGCTTCAGCGACCTATTTATTTAAATATTCATTAAAGATATAAAGAGTAATAGAATGAGGATAGCTCAGTAGGAAAATTCAGTGGAGAAAAGAGGCTGAGTAGCTTGGTTTACGCAGAAAATCAATATAACCTGTGACACCAGGTTAGCTCTGACCACAGAGGCCGCAGGCACCCTCTTGAATAGAGGAAGGTGCCCCACCTTAGACACCTTCTCTAGTGGGTCTTAGAAGCCCAGGCAAATAAATGGTCGCAGAGGACCTTCGCGCTCCAGATGGAGACTCAGCTGGAAATTGAGGAGGAGAATGACATGGGGAGACCAAGCTTTGGTGAGCAAGGCCCGTAGCTTTATTTTCAACGGGGGTTTTTATACCCTAAGTTACACATAGAGGATAATAGGGGATGCCAAGTCAGCAGTCTTTGATCCTTATCAAAAACCAGGGTTTCTTTCCTGCAAATTTATCGTATACAAATGGTTTAGGTGATTTATATCATCTTCTGGCCAGAAGGCCTATTAACATTTTATGACTCTTGACAAAGACTTATTTTCTCTAAGAGTAATTATTTTAAGGTTTGGCGCCATCTTCCGAAGGTGTTAGATAAAATTGCATTCCTATAAGGTGGATGTGTAATGGGTTTACAACAAAGGAAAGAATTTATTACCTTAAGGATCTAAAGTCGCTAACACTAAGGCCGCTACTTATTTTTTCTACATACCAACTATATTAATTAATACATATTCAAGGATACAATACAGGGGATGTGAAAACTTGGCAACAAGCATTGGTTCATCAATGAAATCTTTTACTAGTTTTATTCGGACAGTTTCTAACTCTCTGAGAGGCTCTAAGCTATTTGAATATCTTAAGCTTCCCATGCCCCTCGAGGCTGGGAGACTGTAAACAATCGTATGCATAGCTGTAGGAGTCCGGGTAAACTTGACAGGCAAGTTAGAGAGCTATCTGAGGGGGCTGGATTTAAACACTCCTAATTGCCCAGGAACTTTATTAATTGGAGCTATAAGTTAACTCTTTGACAGAGAGAGCGAGATAGTGGTGGGGGACAGCCCCCAGTAAAGTCAGAGGTGAGAGCACAAAGCAATAAAGTAGGCAGACTCTGGTTTTGGGGGGAAGATGCTCAAGAATATCCAGGGGGACTCCCAAGGCTCGATCCCACCTTTGCGTATGCCGAGCCTTCTTCCTCATGACCTTTGTCACGAGTGGAATGCCTCACCGGCTCCTGGCACCCAACTCTCATCATTTTTAAGAAAGAAAAAAAAAAAACTAGTGCTGATATTTTTACGTGTCCAATGTAAACATTCATATTTATAATTTCAGTCCAGAGATACTGTCTCTTTGGGGGAAAGAAAAGAGCTTTGCTTCAGGTATCTTGTTGTGGTTGATCAGTCGCTAAGTCATATCTGACTCTTCGTGACCTCATGGACTGCAGCACACCAGGTTTCCCTGTCCTTCACTATCTCCCTGAGTTTGCTCAAATTGTGTCAATGATGCCATCCAACCATCTCATTCTCTGTCACCCCCTTCTCCTCCTGCTCTCAATCTTTCCCAGCCTCACTGTCTTTTCACTGAGTCAGCTCTTCGCATCAGGTGGCCAAACTATTGGAGCTTCAACATCAATCCTTCCAATGAATATTCAGGATTGATTTCCTTTAGGATTGACTGGTTTGATCTCCTTGTTGTCCAAGGGACTCCCAAGAGTCTTCTCCAGCACCACAGTTCAAAAGCATCAATTCTTCAGTGCTCAGCCTTCTTTATGACCTGACTCTCATACTTGTACATGACTACTGGAAAAACCATAGCTTTGACTGTAAGCACCTTTGTCAGCAAAGTGATGTCTCTGCTTTTTAATATACTGCCTAGTTTTATCATAGCTTTCCTTCCAAGGAACGGTCACCATTCGCAGTGATTTTGGAGCCTGAGAAAATAAAAGTCTGTCACTGTTTCCACTTTTTCCCCATCTATTTGCCATGAAATGATGGGACAGGATGCCATGATCTTAGCTTTTTGAATGTTGAGTTTTAAGCCAGTTTTTTCACTCTCCTCTTTCAACTTCCTCAAGAGGCTATGTAGCTCCTCTTCAAGTTTTTCCCATTAGAGTGGTATCATCTGCATATCTGAGGTTGTTGATATTTCTCCTGGCAGTCTTGATTCCAGCTTGTGATTCACCCAGCCTGGCATTTCATATGATGTACTCTGCATATAAGTTAAATAAGCAGGATGACAATATCCAGCCTTGATGGACTTCTTTCCCAATTTTGAACCAGTCCATTGTTCCATGTCTGGTTCTGTTACTTCTTGATGTATATACAGGTTTCTAAGAAGACAGGTAAGGTGGTCTGGTAGTCCCATCTCTTTAAAAAATTTTCCATAGTTTGTTGTGATCCACACAGTCAAAGGCTTTAGCATAGTCAGTGAAGGAAGATGTTTTTCTAGAATTCCCTTGCTTTCTTTATGACCCAATGGATGATGGCAACTTAATTTCTGGTTCCTCTGCCTTTTCTAAATCCAGCTTGTACATCTGGAAGTTCTTGATTCACTTATTGCTGAAACTTAGCTTGAAGGATTTTGACCATTACCTTTCTAGCATGCGGAATGAGTGCAATTGTATGGTAGTTTGAACATTCTTTGGCATTGGCCTTCTTTGGGATTAGAATGAAAACTGACCTTTTCCAGTCTTGTGGCCACTGCTGTGTTTTCCAAAGTTCCTGATGCATCGAGTGCAGCACTTTAACAGCATCATCTTTAAGGAATAGTTCAGCTGGAATTCTATCACCTCCACTAGCTTTGTTCATAGTAATGCTTCCTAAGGCCCACTTGACTTCACACTCCAGGATGTCTGGCTCTAGGTGAGTGACCACACCATCATGCCTGGGTAATTCAGATCTTTTTTGTATAGTTCTGTGTATTCTTGCCCCCTCTTCTTAATCTCCTCTTCTTCTGTTAGGTCTTTGCCATTTCTGTCTTTATTGTGCCATCCTTGCATTGCTCCCTTGGTATCTCTAATTTTCTTGAAGAGATCTCTAGTCCTTCCCATTCTATTGTTTTCCTCTATTTCTTTGTATTGTTCACTTAAGAAGTCTTTCTTCTCTCTCCTTGCTACTCTCTGGAACTCTGCATTCACTTGGGTATATCTTTCCATCTCTTCTTTGCCTTTCACTTCTCTTCTTTTCTCAGGTGTCTGTAAGGTTTTCTCAGACAACTTTTGGATTATCTTAAGGACCTCAAAAAAGAAAAAAAAAACTAAAAAATAAAATTGAGGGTTCAAAATTATACTCGTTTTCTTAAAGGAAGGAAAATTTTAGACATTCAGTCAATCAATACTTATTGAATACTCAGTTTATTAGACATTTGGTCTGTTTTTTGGCAAACTGTTGATAATAAATTTGATGTGTAATTGACTCATTAATTCCAAAAATACTTATTGAGTGACCAACTGAGTGCCAGGCACTGGAGGCAGAAAAGGTTCCTGTTCTTACAGAGCTGATGTGCTGGTGGAGACAGACAAGAAACAAACACATGGACAGGTCATGGTTAAGACACTCTACAGTTGCCACCTGAAGTCGAGGTTGTGAAAGGATGACTAGGTGACTCTGTTAGAACAGAATGATCTAGGAAGACCTCTCCAAGGGTCTGAGTGACTAGGAATCATTGTGCAAATAAAAGCTCAGGGAAAGCGCATTCCAGGCAGGGCAAACTGTCAGTGCAAAGGCCCAAAGGCAGGAGCAGCCTGAGAACCACAAAGAACCGAAGTGGGGCGGTGGGGAAGCCGTTGTAGCTACTGCAGGTGGACCATCCATGAGCCAGCCATACCCGATGATGAGGTCCCAGGAGTCTTAAGCAAAGGAATGACTAGGTCTAATTTATATTTTTACTACATGTATCATCCTGGATGAATCTTATAATACACAGTGGGAAAAAAAAAGCAAATGAGCAAAGGCAAGTATATGACTCCACTTGTATAAAGAACAAATGTGTAAAAATAAATGGTATCATTTGGGAATGCATAGAAACATAATTAAAGAAAATGAATGGTAAACACAAAATTCAATACAGTGGTTCCTGGGGAGGCCACAGAAGGGGAGAGCAGCTGTGAAGGGAAGACTTCACGGAGATTGATGGGTTCTCGTCTCAGGTTGGGTAGAGGGCGCAGTGGTACTTGTCATAGTACTGTAAATACCTAATATGTATATCAGACAAGTAATGAGTCTCTATGAATGAAATAGTTCATTATCCAAATTGCATTTTTAAATGACTCCTCTAGTTGCTCAATGGCTGGATGATTAAGAGACAGGAGTCAAGTCAAAGACAAAGTAGAAGCTGTTGCAACAGTCAGAGAGGGTGGGGGGAGGGAGGGAAAGAGAGGACTTTTCAGCTTGTGCAACAGGGCACCTCCTAAGGGGGTAGGGGCCCAGTAGGAACAGGCAGAGAAGCTAGGCGATCATGAATTAAGTGTTGCCCAAACCAGTGAAGAAAATGTGTATTGAGTCCTGGTTTCCATCCTATCAGCTACCTTGGGCATAAGTAAAGTGTTACACATATTATTATTATGGTATATAATACCATAATATGGTTACAGATCTTAATAATATGGTATATTATTTTTATAACAAGAGTCAAACTGTGTTTCCAGGGGCTTCCCTGGTGGTCCAGTGGCTGAGAGTCTGCGCTTAGTGCAGGGGGCAGAGTTCAATCCCTGGTCAGGGCTCTAGACCCCACTTGATACAATGAAAGATCCAGCATGCTGCAACTAAGACCCCACACAGCCAAATAAATAAATTAAATATATTTAAAAGGAAAAAAAAAATTGTTTCCAAAACCACACACAAAAAAATAGTCTTCTAAATGTTGTACCATTGATTCTTTATTTTTGTTATCACTGGAATGAGCCATAACAATTCAACCTTGTTGATGGAGAGGGGAAAAAAAAAAGAGTTAAGTGTTGGGATTTCTCTGGCAGTCCAGTGGTTAAGATTCCGCACTTCTACTGCACGGTATATGGGTTCCATCCCTGGTCAGGGAACTAAGATCCTACAAGCCCCATGGTACAGCCCCTCCCCCTCAAAGAGTGTTAAGTGTTGCCCATATTCATATGATATGGCTGTTGAACATGCCCGTGGGAATGTCTGGTCGATGCCTGGGTAAATGAGACTGGAGTTGCAGGGAGAACTGGAGATCTAGAGCTGGGTGTCATTGCCCTGTAGGTGGTGGTAGAACTCTTGAGTTTGGATGGCTGAGGCTCCTTATGTTGTTCTCATGTATTTAGAATTGTCCTTGGGAACTCTAGTCACCCTCAACCCTCGTATGATACTCATTGCAAAATCAAAAAGTGGCATTCTGAAGACTTTGTGTAGAATAATTTAAACTTTACTCTTCCTATTTCCCTTTCTAGATTTTAGAAATATTAGTTTTCTGCATCCTCCTGTATTTCCATAAAAGAAAAGGAATGAAACATATTGTGATACTGCTAACCCTGGTGGCACTCCTAGGTAAGGATATGTCTTATTTTCTAATTCTCTAATCTAGCCATGCTAAGTTATAAAGGAGTTTAGAGGGGAAATATTTGAGCGTTCTGTTTTTTCTCATTGTTTCTACTTTTGAATTCTGATCTGTAGAAAGAAACTCCCAGTTATGCCAATTATACTTTGCATGTCCATTGCTACAATGGATATGTGTTTATTTTTTTAGTATATTAAAGGAGTTCTTGCCTGGAGAATCCCAGGGACGGGCAGCCTGGTGGGCTACCGTCTATGCGGTCGCACGGAGTCGGGCACGACCGAAGCGACTTAGCAGCAGCAAAGGAATTTTACTTCTTGATAATTCTCTTTACTCTCTGACAATTTGAGGGTTTTTTTTTTTTTTTTTTTTGGCAGTAAATAATTAAAGAAACAACTGAATCAACCCAATTGAAACTTTTATATCAGAAATGAACTATCAAAGCCTATCCTGTTTACATTTTTTAAGAAAAATTTAAAACATGGCTAATATGAAACACAAATGTGAGCAGTATGATTTTTTTTGTTCTTATTTATTTATTTTTGGCTGCATCAGGTCTTAGTTGAGGCATGCGGGACTTTTCATTGTGGTATGCAGGCTCAGAACATGTGGGTTGTCTTGCTGATGCCTGCAAGCTCAGCAGTTGAGGCCCATGGGCTTAGTTGCCCCACGGTGTGTGGGATCTTATTCCCTAACCAGGGAATCAAACCCATGTCCCCTGCATCGGAAGGCAGATTCTTAACCACTGGACCACCAGGCAAGTCAGTGATTTTCTTAAATACAACATTTCTCTCACTCATTTACCTACCCATTTCCTTTTTTCCAGATATATCTTATAAGATTTGAAAACTGATGCCTACGTAAGCCCTCTCTATATTTTAAAACCTATTTTCCTTCCCCACTCCTCCATCTCTGTCTGTCTGTCTGTCTCTCTGTCTCTGTCTCTCTCTCTGTCTCTCTGTCTCTCTCTCTCTCTCTCTATATATATATATATATAATATCTCAACACTAGGAAATCTCACTAATAATTTGGGAAATTCCCTTTTTAAAGATTTTTATTTATAATCCTCCCTTTTCCTCTTCTTTGCCAATAAGATGACCCATCCATCCTGTGTTGTTTGCCCTGACTTTGAATTGGAAGATTTGCATTTGTGGTAGTTACTATATAGAAACAAATTTACTCTAGAACACATTCAAGTATGCAGTTGATCAAAAGAACAGAAAAGAAACTTTGTTTTCTTCCAAATTACCAGACAGGGAGAACAAAAGCAAACTGAGAAGATGTACACTACCCAGAAAATATTGAAAATAAAGGGAATTTTAAATCTTCTTGAAAAAACAAAGTAAGATAACAGAATTAAGACCATATATATCAGCTTTGATCATAAAGATAAATGGGCTAAGTTTACCAAGTGAAAAAGAAAGAGTTCCAAATTGGATTTCAGAAAAATTCCACTATTGATTTTGAAAACGATTCTCAAATTGGATTCAGCCTGTTTGCTCTGGTTCAGCTCCATAAGGATTACTGAAATAGCATCCTGATTGGCCCTTGCTGGTTGTGAAATATTTTGACTTCATATATAATTTCATCTAAAGCAAGGTAACTCAGATTGAAAGTAAAAGAAAGCAGAAGGTTGTGAGATTACCATATAAGTTAAAATCAAGGCAGAAGCGTTAAGTGCAGTGGAGGATCCTGGAGGCACCCTCATGGTGCAAGCGTACTCAGTCACGTCTGGCTGTGCGACTCTGTGGACTGTAGCCCACCAGGCTCCTCTGTCCATGGGATTCTCCAGGCAAGAACACTGGAGTAGGTTGCCATGTCCTCCTCTGTGGGGATCTTCCCGACCCAGGGATCAAATCCACGTCTCCTAAATTGCAGGATTCTCTACCCTCTGAGCTGCCTGGGAAGCCCAATCAGGGTAGAACTGGAACTTAGAAGGGGAGGCCTTAGGGGACTGAGGCCTTCAGTAGACTGGGCAGCAGCTATTTCAGAAAGTACATTAACAGAAATATAAGTAGAATATTACTCTTAGCTCATGGAAATAAGTAGACAGAAAAATATGTAAAATTAGAGAAACTGAATGCTTAATTTTGATCTGGCAGTTCTATTGTTGAACTCCAAATCCAGAAAGCAGAGAATATACCTTCTTTCAAGTGCCTGTGTAACATTTACAAAAGCTGATCTTATAATTGGCCACAAAGACATTTTTGATAAATTCCAGGAAGTTGAAATAGTACAGACCACATTTTCAGATCACAGTGAAAGAAAAGCCGAAAATAATAACAAAAATAGAAACCAGTAAAGCAATACCGCCTGGGAATGTTAAACACTACACTTAAACTGCAGCTGGGCTGAAACAGAAACCTCAATTTCATTACAACATTTATTTCTTAAATTATTGTGAAAACAATATTAAACCTATAGTTTATGACTAATGCTGTATTCAGAAGGAGATTCATTGCTTTAAATGTAAGTCAGTTAAGCACTCAACTCAAGAAATCAGGGGAGGGCTTCCCTGGTGGCCCAGTGGTTTGGCATTCTCCTTGCAAAGCAGGGGGTGCTGGTTCAATCCCTGGTCAGGGAAGATCCCACATGTTGTGAGGCAACTAAACCCGTGAACCACAACTATTAAGCCCATTGGCACCCCACTCCAGTACTACTTGCCTGGAGAATCCCATGGATGGAGGAGCCTGGAAGGCTGCAGTCCATGGGGTCACTAAGAGTCAGACACGACTGAATGACTTCACTTTGACTTTTCACTTTCATGCATTGGAGAAGGAAATGGCAACCCACTCCAGTGTTCTTGCCTGGAGAATCCCAGGGACGGGGGAGCCTGGTGGGCTGCCGTCTATGGGGTCGCACAGAGTCGGACACGACTGAAGCGATTTAGCAGCAGCAGCAGCAGCAAAGCCATCAAGTCACAACTGCTGAGCCCACGTGCACAACTTCTGAAGCCCACGTGCCTGGAGCCCAGGCGCTACAACAAGAGAAGCCACTGCAATATGACGCAACTACAAAATAGCCTCTACTGGCCACAGCTGGAGAAAGCCTGAGAAGAGCAACAGAGAGCCAGCGCAGCCAATAATTAAATAAATAAGTTAGTAAGAAGTCAGGGAGAAAGCCCCAAAATAAAGCTGAGGCCAGCAGAAAAGATCAATTAATAAAAGTAAAGGCAAACATTAACAAAATAGAAAACAGGAAAGCAATGGACAGGTAAATAAGCCCAAGAATCAGTTCTGGTGAAAAACTAGGAATAAACTGAGAAGGCTGACTTTCAAACATGGCTCAGTATAATGTTGGGCCAAAAATGGAACTGTTATAATGATGAAAGTAATACACATCTGTTGTTGAGAATTAAGAAAACAGAGAAAGATACCAAGAAAATATAAAATGTTTTCATGTAAAACATAAAAATCCATGTAGTTGAGCACTGCAGCATGACATGATGGAAGTGTGTCTGTTCCCCTGTAGAAGATAGTTTGCCAATAGATTTCAGAAAAACAGTAATTGTTGCCCTTTAAGTGTTTTCCTACAGATACTGGAAGAATGATATACAAAGATTTGTATTCAAGGATATTCATCACAGCTTCATTTTTAATACCAAAAAAAATGGATACAATCTAAATATTCAAGCACATGGAATTACCAAAATATAGTATACATTTGTACAAATCGTGTGTTAGAAGAATACTTACTGGCGTAGAAAATACTTAATGGCAATGGAAAACAGGTTCCTAAGTAATATATATTGTATGGTTCACATGTTATGATATATCTGTGCTTAGCAATAGAAAAATAATTACAAGTCTCAAATGTTAAGAATGATTTGAGGATGACTGCTGAGATGGCAGGTGATTTTTATTTTTCTTTCTAGACTTCTCTGTATTTTCCATTTCTTTTTGAATGAGCATGTATACCTTTATAGTTTGAAAAAATGAGTTTAAAGTTTATTCATAATCCTAGTGCCTAGAGATAATCATTGATAGTATCTTGATGTCGTTTCTTCGGGGTTTTTTTCTATGCAGATGTAAGTACTTCCTATTTTTATATCTACAGCATTAGAATGATACTGCACTACAATTCGGTATTCCCACCCATCCTCATTAACCATGCTCCCCAGCCACCCCCCTCTCTCATTTAGAACTCAACACCAGCCTAGAAATAACTTGGAGAGTTACAATAAACAGTGATTAATCAGGGGGTGATGGTGCATGCTTTGAAAATATAATGATTAACTCTAGCAACTGATAGTTGGTTTTGCTAAAGAATTCTAGTTTTGTTTTTGTTTTGTATTTAAGTATAATTTAACATCAGATGGTGATTGAATTAGGTGGCCTTTACAATTCTAAGGTTCTGAGAGGAAGGAACAGTGTGTTCAACTCTTTCGCAGTTAATGATCTATTTGGGAAACCTGGCTCTTCGGACCACAAACCCCTCACCACATCACGCTCTAGTTTCAAGCCAAGTGTTTAAGAGGAAATCTAAGTCCCTCAAGAGCTAACCTTATAAACTGAAACCGTCAAGTGGCATACATGTCTATAGATATTGTAAATTTCTGGATTAGCTAAAGTATGACTATTTTCATAATCTATAGAAAATATGTAAAATGATTCAGTTGAAAATGTTTAAGGTGAAGAGGGGCCCAGCTGTAAGGGCCTGTTTGTTTAGGTAGAGGGTTTATTTTTAGAATTTATCACCTGGTCTCTTATGTTAATTATGACTTTTAACAGAGAGAAAATGCCTGATTTGGAAGTATGCCCTGGTACCCTTCAAGTCAAAGTATAGTTTTAGTTTTTTTAAAATTAGGCTTTTTCTAGTTGGCCACCACCTGTTATTTTAAACACTGTACACACAGACACTCACACTCACACACACACACACACACACACATACTTTTCAAGAGCTAAAAGGAACAAAGCTCAGATATATTATGACCAAGTAAATCAAAGGTAGTATTTCTTCTTCACATTGCCTTTGACTTACAGATATTTGATATCAGATAAAAATTATTTTCAACTTTCTGTGGGTTTCAGCTAAATTGTAGAATTATATGCAACAGTAATTTCAAGGGACCTAAGACAAAAGCTTGGAGAAATATCAATAACCTCAGATATGCAGATGACACCACCCTTATGGCAGAAAGTGAAGAGGAACTCAAAAGCCTCTTGATGAAGGTGAAAGAGGAGAGTGAAAAAGTTGGCTTAAAGCTCAACATTCAGAAAACTAAGATCATGGCATCTGGTCCCATCACTTCATGGCAAATAGATGGGGAAACAGTGGAAACAGTGTCAGATGTTATTTTTTTGGGCTCCAAAATCACTGTAGACGGTGACTGCAGCCATGAAATTAAAAGATGCTTACTCCTTGGAAGGAAAGTTATGACCAACCTAGATAGCATATTCAAAAGCAGAGACATTACTTTGCCAACAAAAGTCCATCTAGTCAAGGCTATGATTTTTCCAGTGGTCATGTATGGATGTGAGAGTTGTACTGTGAAGAAAGCTGAGCGCCGAAGAATTGATGCTTTTGAACTGTGGTGTTGGAGAAGACTCTTGAGAGTCCCTTGGACTGCAAGGAGATCCAACCAGTCCATTCTGAAGGAGATCAGCCCTGGGATTTCTTTGGAGGGAATGATGCTGAAGCTGAAACTCCAGTACTTTGGCCACCTCATGCAAAGAGTTGACTGATTGGAAAAGACTCTGATGTTGGGAGGGATTGGGGGCAGGAGGCGAAGGGGACGACAGAGGATGAGATGGCTGGATGGCATCACCGAATCAATGGACATGAGTTTGAGTGAACTCCGGGAGTTGGCGATGGACAGGGAGGCCTGGCGTGCTGCGATTCATGGGGTCACAAAAGAGTCGGACACGACTGAGCGACTGAACTGAACTGAACTGAAGACAAAAAGAGAACACTGTCTTCTTCCTGCAGAAAAACTGTGTTTCCAGAAAATGCTTCCTTGCTATCATATTGACAGAACCTTAGCAAGTCACTTTTTCTTTATTGATATTTGGAACCTATGGTCTCATAGAGATAGGTTTCTCTTCAACATAGAAAATAAATAGACACTGCTTATGTAAATCTTAGACTTCTGGTTGACGCTGAGAAATGAATACTCAGCTCTGTGCTGTACTGTGTGTCTGTCTATCAAAAAATATTTTTAGTGAAACTTCTAAGCCTTTACTAGCAAAAGGGCTCAACAAGCATTGTTGTACAGTGAATACAATACAACATTGTAAAGCAATTATCTTCCAGTTAAAAAATAAAGAGAAAGTTTAATAAAAGAGCTCACGTCTGGACTTTAGTACAGCTCTTAATAAACTCACTGAGTGAGTTGCTTTTCACTTTCCAGTCTTCTCATCTATTTGCCTTCAAGTCTTTTCAGTATAGTTTAGTGGTTATTTTCCCATTAACATCACATGGGCAGTCTGCCTTTTCTTATCTCCTCCCTTCATTGTTTTTCTCCTTTCTGTCTACTAGTAATTACAACCTCCGCAGCATCCTTTCAACAGTGAGAGCTGGAAAATAAGCATCTTGCTCCAAAGATAAGAAGCACGTTGATTTAAGCAAATGGAAAGCCCAGCAGAGCTTGAGCAACAAGGTTACTACTTGGCCTGCGTCTCATTCCTCCCTACACCTCTCACAGCAGTCTTCATTCTTAAAGCATACCAGGAGTATTTACTACTCTACCATATAAATTTAAGATACTTATTTGCAATTCTCTCTCAACTATGACTTTTATTTGTGTTTTGTGTTTTCTTTTGCAGCCTCGGTGACTGTTATTTCCGTAAAAGCCGTCTCAGGCATGATCACTTTTTCTGTGACGGATAAAATGCAACTAACTTATCCCATCTTCTATATCATGTGTATCATCATGATCGCATCTTGTGTTTTCCAAGTCAAGTAAGTTAGCTCCTGCACACTCACTGATCTTTCAACATTCCTGTGCTTCTCTGAGCAGTAATTCATATTGGCTTCAGATGATAATTAAAATTAGCTGCAACTGATTTCTAAGGGTGAGGGGTCTAAGCTTATCCTCAGCCAATGTGCCTGGCTTTATCCTTCACATCCAATAATAAGTTTTTGCAAAGCATTGCCTCCACATTTTGTGAGTTCTAAAGTGTGGCCCTAATCCAGCCAAGTGCACTTTGATACTTTCCTGATGCTCTTCTGCTTGTAATTAATATCCATCGTACACAGGTTGTCATTAGCAATAAATCAAAGGGGCAGGTCCACATCAAGGATTTCATTCTAAATATGGAAAATACATGAACCCTTCACCTTCATCTCTTAGCTCATGCTCATTAATTGCCCAGAGATGGACAAAACCAGACGTTTGGCTGGGAGGGAAATCCTTTCTCCAAAACTTTGCATCTTTAGCCAGAATTTTCTTTGCACCCATGGGATTGCAGAATGATTGTTTTATGTTTCTCTTGGGGCCTCACAGTGGCAACATGGAACATTTCTAATTTCTGCTCTTCTCTTCCCTCACCTCCATCGGCTCCAATTACTTCCCACCCATTTCACATTGTGATTTTGCCTTCAGCTGCTCGATTCTCCTGAGTCTACCCGCTAAGTTTTTTGTTTACTCTAAAGTGCTATGCAAGCGCACCAGCCGGGAAATCAGAGCCCAAACCTTGAAGAGAGTGGTTCCTGCCTTAGGTGCTGGAAATCAAGTCTAATTGTTATGGGTTGACTATGGACCCTGTTACAAGGAATGTGTTACTGGAGAAATCCAATGTCACGTCACTGTTTTGTATGTCATAAACAAACTGTTTCTTTCGTTTGTTTATAAGATCAAGTGTGTTTCTAATACTTGCGTCTTGCTATTTGCTTCATCTCCCTTCTTCTGAATTAATCAGTACTGTTATAATAGCTTTCAGAATTGAGTGATTAGCATCCTTAGCTTGAAACTCTTGCTTCATGAATTTAAAAGCCAAACACAATTGAAGGTAAAGGACATTCCTGCCTCCTTGTTTCAGTCCCCACAACTTTTACACTAGAACTGTGTGACCACAGTAGAACTGTGCAACTGTGGTTCTCAGCCCTGCCTGCCCATTACACTTATATTACCAAGGAGGTTTGTTTGTACATGTATGTATATACTTACATGCCTGTATACATGCATGTGTGTGTATTCCTGCATGCATGTATACACACACACACGCACAAAGGAGCACTTGGGTTCTACCCACAAATTTTATCTCCCAGTTGCTCTAGAATACGACCTAAGCATTAGTGCTGTTTTGAGCGTCCAGGTGATACCAGTCTGGTGCACTGCTTTGGAAAAGGTCTAGTCCCTGGCAAGGCCACAGCATGCCATTGTGGGAACCTGAACCCTTTGGCAACCAGAGTGGGAAGCCAAGCTCCCACATGTGCTCTGCAGCTGGAGGGCTGAGCATTGTTTTTGAAACCTTAAACATTGCTTTGCTTCTCCATCTTCTCTCTTGGCACGTGGCATGTCAAGGGATAGCTAGACCATTCCCCAGACATGATATTTAACAGATTCTAGGGTCTATCCTAATGAATCAGCCGCAGTGTGATACCGGTCCAGCAGCTTGAATCGCTTCCAACTCAAACTTCTGTGGCCTCCAAAGATGATTAATTGCTTTTCATTGTTACTGTTGTTGGTTTAAACAGACCGTAAAACCTGACATCTGATCTCATACATCAGATGCATGTGAGCTATGACTGCTGATTGGAAATGCCTTTTCACTGCACTTCCTTTCCCTTTGTAGTCGCAGCTAAAGAACATGCATTTCTCATTGTTAACTTATTGTTGAGCGTCTCGTAAAGACAGAGCTTCAGTATGTGTCTTCTGCTCTAGGCTCCTGAATCAAGCCACAAAACTCTACAACACAGCGACGGTGGTGCCTGTTAACCATATTTTCTTCACCATCAGTGCCATTATCGCAGGTGAGTTTGGGCTTTCTACGCTTAGGTGACTCTACCCCTACAACAAGGGTAAATGAAGTCTCACTCAGAGTAATAAGGAAATCAAAGAATCTTTGGTTAGAAGGGATAAATAGCCCAAATCCTCCTAGCCACCACCCGTGTCTGACTTTCTTCCACAGCATCCTCTAGGAGAGGTTATCCTGCTTTGCGTGAATGTTCCCCAGAGCTCTCTGCCCCCCAGAGGCAGTTCAGTCCCGGTTCTAATCACTCGAATTATTTGGAGAGCTCTAATCATTAGAAGTATTACCTTGTATTGGGGCTGAAATTAGCCTCCCTGTGAATTCAAGATGCTCATCTTAGTCCTGCTTTGTAGAGTCTTCTCTGTCAGTCCTTCTGATAATCAGAGCAGCAGAAGGGTCCTCTTGTGTCCTATCTCCGTGACTCTCCTCTCCCTGGCCCTCACCGCCTGAATCAGAGAGTGGGGTCCTAAAGGGAATCCAGTGTTGCACAGAAGGCCAGACAGATGAGAATAGGAACTACTGCCTTTGCGGTGATGGCCTCTGTTTTTCTACTATTGCACTTCTTTTCTTTCTATGGATAAGAATGTCCATAGAAATGTCTAAATATATCAGACACAACACTATTACAAAAACATAAGTCCAAAACTGGTCCAAACAAAACTACAGTAGATTCAGGTATGCCACTCCTAAGTTTGGTACTGGTATGCCCTAGTTCTTTAGCTTATTGGCTGTATTTTCTACCTGGTTGTATTGGGACTTCATTTCCCCATGCAAAACTTATGTATTTTGGAGGGATTATTTTTACCTAATGGATATGTCCTTTTTATTTCATGGCAAACAGAGTTCCTGCCAATAGGAAATTTTAAAATGTAATTAACTTTTCATTTCCCAAAATTGAACCTTACTTTTAAAGAGACAGGTTATATCTGAAGACATCTACTTTTTTTTTGCATTTTTGACAAAAGAAAGTAACAAAAGACTGTATATTTATGTGCTCTAGAATTATTGATAAAGGAAAAAAGCAAGGCCAAAAACAGTTAGAAGCATGACATACAGCATAATAGTTAAAATTACTGTGCTAAAGATCTGTAAAACATATAGTTCCCCTGAAAGAAAAGTTTTGCGAGAGTATCAACAGGGCAGAATCTGAATACTTAGCACACCTATGAGTACTTAGCACACACTCACACAATCGATGAGTCAGGGGAGCTGGAACTTTCAGGAGTGATAACAGTTCATCTGATGTTACTCAAGTATGGAATGGAGGTGAAGCTTCTTGACTTACTTCTTCTCTTTGCCTCCATCAAAAAGTATAGCTTAAAATTAAAATGAGATGCCATATTTTGTCTGCTAAATTAGTAAAGCTTTTGTTTTGTTCTTTTTATTACAATAAGCAATGCTGACATGGCTAAAGTGTTGCAGGCAGTCTTGTGGAGTCGGGTACCAGGGTACCACCTTCCTAGAATTGAGTTTCATAGTTTTTATCAAGAGCCTTAAAAATGTCTCTCCTCTTTGATCCTGCAACTCAAAAACAAAAAACAACCCAATTAAAAAATGGGCAAAGGACTTGAAACATTTCTTCAGAGATGTCCAACTGGCTGACAAGTACATGGAAAAATGCTCAACATCCCTAATCATTCAGTTCAGTTCAGTTCAGTTCAGTCACTCAGTCATGTCCTAATCATTATGGAAATTCAAATGGAATCCACAAATCACCACACATCCATTAGGATGGCTACTAGCAAAAACAAAACAAAAACATAAAATAGCAAGTGTTGGCAAGCATATGAAGAAATTGGAACCCTTGTGCACTGTTAGTGGGAATGTAATGTGGTGCAGCCACTATGAGAGACACTGCGGCAGTTCCTCAAAAAATTAAATATGGAATTACCATGTGATCCAACAAGTCTACTGCTGGGTGTATGTCCCAAAGAATTGAAAGCAGGGACTCAAACAGATATTTGTACACCTAGGTTCATAACAGCATTATTCACAGTAGCCAGATGGCAGAAGCAACCTAAGTTGATGAATGGATACAGAAAATGTGGTGTATATATATATACAGAGGAATATTTTCAGCCATAAAAAAAGAAGGGACTTTTGATACATGCTACAACACAGGTGAACCTTAAGAAGGACATTATCTAACTGAAACAAGCCAGTCATGACATGACAAATGCTGTATGATTCCACTTACATGAGGTATCCAGAGTAGTCAAACTTACAGAAATGGAAAGTTGAGTGGTGATTGCCAAGGGCTGGGGGAAGGTGGAAATGGGGATCTGTTTAATGAGTATAGAGTTTGTTTTACAAGATAAAAAAGTTCTGAAAATTGTCTGCACTCCAATGTGAATACAGTTGGCCCTCTATATCCACATTTCTGTATCTGTGGCTACCACCAATAGTAGATAGACTATATCCCCTCCCCCCCAAATTCCAGAATATTCCAGAAAGCAAAAATTTAATTTGCCAAGTGATAGCAACATTCACATGGCATTTATGTTGTATTAGGTATTATAAGTAATCTAGAGATGATTTAAAATATTTGTGGAGAACGTGTATAGTTCAGTTCACTTCATTGGGTCAGTTATGTCTGACTCTTTGCAACCCCATGAATTGCAGTACACCAAGCCTCCCTGTCCATCACCAACTGCTGGAGTTCACCCAAACCCATGTTCATTGAGTCGGTGATGCCATACAACCATCTCATCCTCTGTCATCCCCTTCTCCTCCTGCCCTCAATCTTTCCCAGCATCAGAGTCTTTTCAAATGAGTCAGCTCTTCTCATCAGGTGGCCAAAGTATTGGAGTTTCAGCTTCAAAATCAGTCCTACCAATGAACACCCAGGACTGATCTCCTTTGGGAGGGCCTGGTTGGACCTCCTTGCGGTCCAAGAACTCTCAAGAGTCTTCTCCAACACCACAGTTGAAAAGCATCAATTCTTTGCAGTGGAAGTGAGAAATAGATTTAAGGGACTAGATCTGACAGACAGAGTGCCTGATGAACTATGGATGGAGATTCATGACATTGTACAGGAGACAGGGATCAAGACCATCCCCAAGAAAAATGCAAAACAGCAAAATGGCTGTCTGAGGAGGCCTTACAAGTAGCTGTGAAAAGAAGGGAAGCAAAAAGCAAAGGAGAAAAGGAAAGATATACCCATTTGAATGCAGAATTCCAAATAGCAAGGAGCGATAAGAAAGCCTTCCTCAGTGATCAATGCAAAGAAATAGAGGAAAACAATAGAATAGGAAAGACTAGAGACCTCTTCAAGATAATTAGAGATACCAAGGGAACATTTTATGCAAAAATGGGCTCAATAAAGGACAGAAATGGTATGGACCTAACAGAAGCAGAAGATATTAAGAAGAGGTGGCAAGAATACACAGAAGAACTGTACAAAAAAGATCTTCACGACCCAGATAATCATGATGGTGTGATCACCCACCTAGAGCCAGACATCCTGGAATGTGAAGTCAAGTGGGCCTTAGGAAGCATCATTACGAACAAAGCTAGTGGAGGTGATGGAATTCCAGTTGAGCTATTTCAAATCCTAAAAGATGATGCTGTGAAAGTGCTGCACTCAATATGCCAGCAAATTTGGAAAACTCAGCAGTCTCAGCAGTGGCCACAGGACCGGAAAAGGTCAGTTTTCATTCCAATCCCAAAGAAAGGCAATGCCAGAGAATGCTCAAACTACCGCACAATTGCACTCATCTCACACGCTAGTCAAGTAATGCTCAAAATTCTCCAAGCCAGGCTTCAGCAATACATGAACCGTGAACTTCCTGATGTTCAAGCTGGTTTTAGAAAAGTCAGAGGAACCAGAGATCAAATTGCCAACATCTGCTGGATCATGGAAAAAGCAAGACAGTTCCAGAAAAACATCTATTTCTGCTTTATTGACTATGCCAAAGCCTTTGACTGTGGAAAATCCTGAAAGAGATGGGAATACCAGACCTGCCTCTTGAGAAACCTATATGCAGGTCAGGAAGCAACAGTTAGAACTGGGCTTGGAACAACAGACTAGTTCCAAATCAGGAGAGGAACACGTCAAGGCTGTATATTGTCACCCTGCTTATTTAACTTCTATGCAGAGTACATCATAAGAAATGCTGGGCTGGAAGAAGCACAAGCTGGAATCAAGATTGCCAGGAGAAATATCAATAATCTCAGATATGCAGATGATACCACCCTTATGGCAGAAAGTGAAGAAGAACTAAAGAGCCCTTGATGAAAGTGAAAGAGGAGAGTGAAAAAGTTGGCCTAAAGCTCAACATTCAAAAAACGAAGATCATGGCATCCGGTCCCATCACTTCATGGGAAATAGATGGGGAAAAAGTAGAAACAGTGGCTGACTTTATTTTTCTGGGCTCCAAAATCACTGCAGATGGTTTTTGCAGCCATGAAATTAAAAGACGCTTACTCCTTGGAAGAAAAGTTATGACCAACCTAGACAGCATATTAAAAAGCAGAGATATTACTTTGCCAACAAAGGTCTGTCTAGTCAAAGCTATGGTTTTTCCAATGATCATGTATGGGTGTGAGAGCTGGACTATAAAGAAAGCTGAGCGCTGAAGCATTGATGCTTTTGAACTGTGGTGTTGGAGAATGTGTATAAGTTATATGTAAATATTATGCCACTTTATATAAGGGACTTGGGCATCCTCAGATTTTAGTATCCACTGAGGGGTCCTACAACCAAATTCTTTGTATACTGAGTGATGACTGTATACTTAACACAACTGAACTGTATGCTTTAAAATGTTTAGGACAGTAAATTTTCTGCTATGTATGCATGCACGCTTGCATGCTCAGTCATGTCCAACTCTTTGTGACTCCATGGACTGTACCCCACCAGGCTTCTCTGTCCATTGGGATTTTCCAGGCAAGAATACTGGAGTGCGTAGCCATTTCCTTCTCCAAGGGATCTTCCTGACCCAGGGATCAAACCTGCGTCTTTTGTACCTCCTGCATTGGCAGGTGGATTCTTTACCACTGCACGACCTGGGAAGCCGCTATTATTGTGTGTATTATGTGTATTTTGCTAAAATTTTTGAAAAATTTTTACTCTTGAAGACAGAAATTCCTCTTTGAGCGACGACAACGAAAAAAGATCCTAAAATACCAGGAAGAAACCTTCCTGATACCATGCCTCAGGAAGAAACATGTGCAAAGAAGTTTATTAACATCACAAAAGCAAAAGCGTTTGAAGCAATTTAAAATGTCCTTCGAGAAATGAATATTATGGGGCACAGGCTTAGAATAACAAGAAAACATTCAAATGACTCCAAGGACGTGTGTAATCACAGGGAAAAATGTTTTAGCAACATTATTCACTCAACAAATATTCACCAGAATGCGACATGGCTTGTTCCCACAGGAAGTGAGGCGACAGACCTCAGACTGAGGAAGCCCTCGTCTTGGTCTCTGTGGCACCGGCAATACTTAAGCAGCAGCCGGCACTCACGACTCTCAGTAAATACTTGTCGACAGGATAGCAAGGCTAACACCACACACGCACACACACAATGTGATTCCAGGTAGTAGATAATTAAAAGATAACTTATTTAGGACTCCCCTGGTGATCTAGTGATTAAGAATCCACCTGCCAATGCAGAGGACATGGGTTCGATCCCTGGTCCAGGAAGATTCCACAGGGCAACGAGGCCCACGTGCCGCAGCTGCTGAGCCCAGGCACCCCAACTACTGGAGCCCACACGCTCTAGAGCCTGTGCTTGGCGACAAGAGAAGCCACTGCAATGAGAAGCCATGCACCACAACTAGAGAAAGCCCACACGCAACCATAAGTAAATACAGAAAATGTAAAACAAACATAAAAGGTAATTTATTTAGTAAAAAAAAAAGTCTGTGAAGGCTTTGGGACCATAGGCCAAAAGGGAATCACTGATACTAAGAAGGAGAGAAGGAGGGCTCTCTGGAATCAAGGACAGATGCACATTTCCCTTAACCCAGAAGGAAAGATCAGCAGAGGTTAGATGGGAGAGGGGTTGGCAGTGAGAAATGGAGCTCGGGCAGCACGTTAGCATCCTCCAGTGCACACGTGAGCCTGTGACCAGACCCGCAGACCACAGGGTGAGGCCCAGGCCAACAGCGTGGGGAGCAGCTGGCCTGAAGTGCAAGTGCTATGTGAAAGGCCCAGCGTCCACCCAGACGCTCAGGCCAGGCTTGCTGACCCCCGGCTTAAACAACTGGAGGTGGGAAATGTCACTCTTCTTGCACGTTCCAGTGGTACAAATCTTGCACTGGACAGAAAAATTCTGTTGGCGAAAGCTATGTTACTGGCGCTGCTTTTGTAATAATGATACTTGCATTATGTAAAGTCTACAAATCTGTGTTATTTGGAATCATTGAAAACTTAGTATCACATGCAAATATTTTTTAAACTAAGCTACTGAATGTGCCTTTTTAGGGCTTCCCTGGTAGCTCAGTGGTAAAAAACCCACCTGCCAATGCAGGAGATGTGGGTTTGATCCCTGGGTCACGAAAGTCCCCTGGAGAAGGAAATGGCAACCCATTCCAGTATTCTTGCCTGGGAGAATTCTATGGACAGAGGGGCCTGGTGGGCTACAGTCCATGGGGTCGCAAAGAGTAGGACATGACTTAGTGACTAAACAGCAACAACTGGATGTGCACTTTAAGGGTAACTATTTACTTCGAAAAAATAATATAGGAATTTGAAAAACAATATGTAGCTATTGTAAATATTCTTACCCTAAAGTTAATTTTATCTTCTGTCCCTATTGTAGGGATCATATTTTATCAGGAGTTTCTTGGTGCAGCTTTTCTCACTATATTTATATATCTTTTTGGGTGAGTAAATGTCTCAGAGGTAAGGCATGTGAAATCCTATTACTTTTACGTGAGATTTTTGGCATTGGACCTGAGGCATGGAAAATTGGAAAATAATATAAGAAACATCAGTTTCCCGAGCTCTTAAAAGAAGCATATTTTTCAACTTAACACCCTACCCAGAGCTCAGTGTCTTTGTGATTTAAATATCTCTGTGAGGGATCTGAAACACTGGAGATTTTCAGTTCCAGCCAAAGTCAAGGTAAATCAAAGGCCCTTGTAGCTACTCCACCTTTTTATACTCCATCAGACCTATCCCAGCCTTAGGAACCTTTAGGTTAGATCTCAGTCAGGGAACCACAGATACCTCTAGGATCACCTAGGATCCAAGGCCAAGACTGGGGCAGATCTCTGCCTTGAGACCTAATAACATCAGATTGGTGCCATCCCTCTCTTGGGTCTAGGTGCCCAGCTTTAACCCTGCCTCGGAATTTGCTGGACAATCATTGCTGGTGTTCTGGCAGATAGAGAGTAGAACCTTGACAGAATATCACCGATGTACTGATTCTTCCCTTGGCTCCCACCTGGAACTCTCTGAATGCTTAGTTGCTTCTTGATGTGGTATTCTGCATGACCATTGTTATGCAAACTTGAGCCCAGACTATTTTCAACATAGAAAGCTATCTATCTTGAAAATTCATTTTTGTGAGATTTTTGGGCGAAGCTAAACTTCTGGGGTCTGGAAACTATGACTATGCTTATGGCCAAGGACAACGAAATTTCTTAGAAAATTAAAGAATAAATTATTTTTTTGCTTGTGTTGCATGCCAGTAATGGGTCTGAGCATGCATGGATAGAAAATGAGACTTAGTGTCTACCCAAAGGGTTTAGAGCCTGAATTAACCTCCAGATGGTAAAAACCTGGGGCAGAGACTTACTGGAAGCTGCCCAGGTCTTGGTTCTGGGGACAAATATTATTGGCTGCAGCAATTAAGACAATTTCTAGGCAGCTTACCATGAGAAACAGAAAGAACAAAACCAATGGAATGTATGTCATCATGTAGAAGATGGAGTTCAGTTACTTAATACCGCGCGTTCAGTTATTTAATACAGTGACCTTGTGTTCTTTATTAACATTACTCTTACAGGTGTTTTCTGTCATTCCTTGGTGTGGTTTTGGTCACAAGAAATAGAGAAAAGGAACATCTGCCACAGCCTTACATTGATTTTGGAAATGTTCCTGGTAAGATGTATATTCCTTAATTTATAATAGAAAATTTTATCCTACAAATGAATTATTGCTGGTATGATTTCTGGAGTTGAATTAATATAAAACGTAATTCTTACCCTCAGAAAATGTACATTTAATGAGGAAAGCAGAGGTGATAGTTTAACTGTAAATGTTAATAATCATTTATTTGATTATCAGTTTTGCACAAAACACTGGGGATAGAAAAGGACTGACCCTGTTTTCTTGATTTGGGTGGTAGTGAGAATTTCTGTTTTAGATTTCTTTAAATTGGAAAAGGGTAGGAAAAAGAGTGGGAATGGCAGGAACAGACCCTTGTTGCTTGGAGAACCTTTGAGGGGAATTCTACATCTAAGACCAGACGCTTAGGAACATCATTCCTTGGGAAGCGTGAGGTGGCCCTTGTACTGGGTCCAAGAGTGACGTTCTTCTTGGTCACCTGAACGTGAAGAGCTTCTTCCCCTGATCCTCACCTCATCCATCCAGAGGGGTTTCACATGCATTGTCATCCCAGCTCTCCACTCCCACTGAGAATAACACTTCCGTGATGCAGGCTTGGGGCTTCCCTGGTGTCTCAGATGGTTAAGAATCTGCCTGAAATGCAGGAGACCTGGGTTCGATCTCCGGGTTGGGAAGATCCTCTGGAGACGAGAAAAGCTACCCACTCTAGGGGGGTTTTCCCTGGTAGCTCATCTGGTAAAGAATCCACCTGTAATGCAGGAGACCCCGGTTTGATTCCTGGGTCGGGAAGATCCCCTGGAGAAGGGATAGGCTGCCTACTCCAGTATTCTTAGGCTTCCCTGGTGTCTCAGATGGTAAAGAATCCAGCTGCAATGCAGGAGACCTGGGTTCAGTCCCTGGGTTGGGAAGGTCCCCTGAAGGAGGGCATGGCAATCCACTCCAGTATTCTTGCCTGGAGACTCCCATGGACAGAGGAGCCTGGTGGGCTACAGTCCGTAGGGTCACAAAGAGTCAGATAAAACTAAGGGACTAACACTTTCAGTTTCATGTAGACCCAACAGAAGCGATGTCCAGAACAAAGGAAACAGGTTTCTGTGTCCTCACTTCCTTCCCTGCTCACCACCCCCAACAATCTCTGGCTTTGCTAGGGATTTGGGGTGACCTATAGGCTTCTAGGCAAGGAGTAGTTATGTTCTCACAGCTTCCTCCACCATGCAGTTAGGACCAAGCCTTTGAAGCAAAAAACCGTTAAAACCTTGTGCCTATGACTGAGAAAATATGGCCCCATGAGTTCTGTGTTCTCTTTCCCATTTGAACCATCTTATCAGCTAAGAACACTCAGCGCAAGAATCGGCGTTCATGGCAAGGCTGTGCCTTAGAGAGGCCTTCTATGGTTAGGGGTTCTTTGGTAGGAAGTGAAGTTTACTTACTTTTAACTTTTTTTCACTTCACACAGTTGTATATGTAGAATCAGTAAGAGCTTTAGAAGGCATTCCGAAAGTCTATTTTCCTCTGTTGTTACATGCGTTAGACTAAACATGGACCAGGAGACAGAACAGCGGAGAGAGAGGTCTGGAGATGCGTACACACTTCATGTTAGTCTCCTGACTGATCCAGCCTGATTTCTGTCCCCAGCATGGTCATGGGGACAGCACATGCTCCCCGGGTGGGAAGACGGCTTGCTCATGTGGACAGCCACGATCTTACATCAGGGGCACGGAACTCTGTGGGCCTTTCTTCCCTGACGTTTATGTCTTCTATTTAGAGGGCGACCACATTGTCCTTTTTAAAAAAGGAATAAAATCTGGCCTAGATAGAGGAGAAATTATTAAGACTTATTATTCTACAAGAGCTCAAAAGATTCTTTGTGATTATTGTCTCCACAGGGAAACAAATTTTGGATAAAATACAACCAGATTCAAGTGGCTTATCCTATGGAACTCTGCCTGATGGAAGTGACTCCATAAAGAGCCCGAATGAAGAGAAGAAAGGGGTCTGAGATGCCGAGAGGGATGGCTGTGGGCCTGTTATTCAATACCACCTTTTAAAAAATTGCACATGTTCAATTTATGTCAGCAGCTAGTTTATGCTGACATGTGCTCGCCTTCATTTCAGTCCCTGACCCCAACTCCATGTCTATGGATGATCAGTGCCTTCCTAAGCTTTGACAGTTTAAGGTTTTCATGGAATGTAATATGAAGTGTTCCCCACCCCCTGGACCTCTCTCCCTGATGATCATCTAACTGGCTAGATCTTAATTAGAGCCTGGCTGCCCAGGCAGGAATGTCACACAAAAATGTGCGTTCACGATTTGGCTGCAGAACGCATAGGTTGCTTTTCCCATACAGCTTGCAAGGTCAGTTGCTTTACTTTAAAAAGACACTTTAGTCCCACAGCCTCCTCCCTAAACCAAAGGTTTGAAAGCATTCATTTTTCCTTAGACATCTTTTAGGAACCTTCCCATAAAGATTTCACCTTTCTGTTCCCAGATGAGAGTGGTAAATCATCTTTTCTGAAAACTAGCCCTATCGTATTTATCCTTTGAAAAGTAAAAGTGTCTTTTTTTTTTTTTTTTCATAATTAAGCATCTGTGTTTTGACTACACTTAGGTCACTCGTTTTCATCTTTCCTTTTTTTTATTGGAGTATAATTGCTATACAGTGTTGTGTTAGTTTCCGCTGTACAATGAAGTGAAGCAGCTATGAAAGTGAAAGGCGCTCAATCGTGTCCAACTCTCTGCGACCCCATGGACTATACAGTCCATGGAATTCTCCAGGCCAGAATACTGGAGTGGGTAGCTGTTCCCTTCTCCAGGGAATCTTCCCAACCCAGGGCTCGAACCCAGGTCTCCCGCATTGCAGGCAGATTCCTTACCAGCTGAGCCACAGGGGAGGCCCAAGAATACTGGAGTGGGTAGCCTGTCCCTTCTCCAGTGGGTCTTCCCAACCCAGGAATCGAACCGGGGTCTCCTACATTGCAGGCAGATTCTTTGCCAACTATATGTATACATATATCCCCTCCCTCCTGAGTCTCACTCCTACCCTGCCATCCCACCCCTCTGGGTCATTGCGGAGCACCAAGCTGAGCTCCTGTGCTTTATAGCATGTTCTCCCTAGCTGTCTATTTTACACACGGTATAGTGTATATATGTCATCCTAACCTCCCAGTTCAGCCCACTTTTCTCTTCCCCTCCATCCTGCCCCAGGTCCATGTGTCTGTTCTCTGCATCTGCATCCGTATTCCTATCCTGGAAACAGGTTCATCGGTGCCATTTTCTGGATTCCACATATATGCGTGAATGCACAATACTTCTTTTTCTTTTGACTGACTTCACTCTGTATGACAGATTCAAGATCCAGTTTATACCCCATTTGATGATGGGGTATACCAAAACCAGAAGACCTTGGCTGGTGAACTTTTTAAGCTTAAGAAAGGAAAAACTTAAGAATTAGTACCAAAAAATGAATCAGTATCAATTTTTTTAAGTAAGAGTGTAGAGCAGTGATGTTTTCCTCAGCATATGATCCTGTTATACTTGAAACTGAAGAGAAACTTCATATCCTATGCCTTTATTTGTTTAGATCTTATAATTCATCAAGTGGGTTTTTAATGTTTTTAACTTTCACATTAAGTCTCAAAAATCATATTTAAATTTTTAGTGATATTTTCATGAACACTCCATCTTTTCCTCAAGTCATTACTTCAAGTTTTAGAATAAAATCCTTCTAGGTAAAAGAACTGCTATGATTAGAGAACTGGATTTCGGCCATTTTCAATCCACAGGCATAGCACACAGCCAGGTGGTCCAGCCTGAGTCTAGTCCAGGTTCTCCTGTGCCCTGAATGGCTCTTCTGCTGCCATAGATGCAGGTCTACAAAGACACATTTGCAGGTAGAGTCCATAATTGTATCTGTTATTATTTATGATCTCCTAATATTGAAATGAGGCAAAAAGAGCTAGCCTTCATTGTAAGCAACATGAAATAATAAGCCCCATCCTTAATGACATTTCAAAACCTTCAGATCACACGCCAGTCCAATATTGTCCCAGCCAGTTGTCTTGCATTTGTTTGATTGTTTAACTCAGGGCTATCGAAACTGTAGTCTCAGCTGCTTTAGGTCTTTAATCTTTGTACTTTGTCATGACCTGCACTCCTGACCAGACCAACCAAACCTGGCCACAAAGGTGAGATTCAAATCTATCACTGAAGTATGAATAATAACCTAGAGCCCATGTCTGGCTTTTGAACTCCTGGTAACAATTCCTGCCATTGTAGAAAGTGTCCCATTAATTCAAATAACATAGTCATATAATTTATGGCATGCTTCACTGAATTGGTCCAGCATGTCAGCATTGGAAGGCTCAGCTAAGAAATGTGTCTGGTGTCTTAAACTACAGCTTTCTGGTGACTCTTACGACTGGTTTCAAAGATTTGGAAAATAAGTAGACAGAAGAGTTTGACTTGAAGTGGGACTGTATTTATAGCTACAGCACGTGGTTTGCACATTGTAGAATTTTGCACAGAGACAAGCATAATGCCAGTACTTAGTGGTCGCCAACATTTGTATCTTTTAAAAGTTGTAAGAAATGACATTGACTTATGCACAGTTGGGCAACCCAGAAATGCTTTAGAAGTTTAGGCAACATATAAAATATAGTTAGGTAACATAAAATATAGTCAGACTTAATTTTACTTTCCATATTGCTTCTCCAAAGTAAGGTGAATAGGAGTTTTACTTGTACCAGCTTGTAAAGATTTTTTAAATTACTCACTGCGTGACAACAACCAAAGCCAATCCAGTCCGTCTCTTGGCATTGTGAGTTGGGGACCTTTAGCCAACACTTGGCTCCACTGACTGTCTAGACCAGGGGTCTGTGAACTCTTCCTGTAGCAACACAGAGAGTAAATATTTGGGAGTTTTGTTGGCCATACGGTGTCTCTCGCAACCACTGAGCTCTCCCACTGTAGCACGGAAACGGCCATAGACAAGACATAAACAAATGAGCGTGGCTGGTGTCAGTAAAACTTTATTGACAAAAGCAGGTGGCCAGTTCATGCACTACCGTTTTCCAACCCTCAGTCTAGACTGCTCTGCCCTTCTTTCTTACTCCTTGAGCATTCAAGAGTTTGGAAAACAAATTGGACACAATGGGGGTGTTAGCCATGTGTTGATATTTACATTAGGATCTTGTTGCTCGTGTAAGATACAAACAGAAGCAATGAGTTCATCACTGGTGCCGAGTTCTTCTCTCTCGAAGGCAGTGGTTCTTTTGTGAGCACCACTGACTGCACTGGAGGAACCTCTCCAGTCCCACACTCCCAAGTGGATAATTGCTTCATAAACAAGTAGAAGTCACCTCTCATGCAGTGGATTAAAGCAGAGATCCTTACCATTTGATTGTTTTCAGTTTAAATGTTTGCTTGCCCTGTGACTATACTACTTTCGTCACCAGAGTCACTTGAAAAAATAAAAAAATGTCTCAAGCAGTGACTTGAGAAAGTAGTTTTCAATCCCTCAACCCATCTCCACAAGCTCCTGGAGATTCTGTTCTGTGACAGAGAAAGAAAGGACAAAGACAGATTTCGTAGATTGGTGTCGTTTCAGTACTATTGAATGAGTGATGGTGATAATGTGTATGTCTGGCTTCAGAAGAAGCTGGTGCAATGGTGGACATGGCTCAGGTGGATAGAACCATTGAGCCAAATTCCTGAAGCCAAGAACCCTCTTTACACTCCCTGTTTCAAAGCACACAGATCATCCAGAGGTGGTGACTATACAGGCTCGCCCACACCGAAGGCTGCCTCGTACTTGCCAATTTAATAGTGATATTATGGACATGAATACAACCAGTTATTAAAGTGAAACTTTACAACAGCCTTCCGGACTGCTTGATTTTAAATTCCAGGGCTGGTTATAGAGCCATCCTTGAGCTGGGCAATAGCAAACCGAATGCACATGTCTGGCACCAACCAATGTGAGTGCTTTAGTGAGGTTCCTAGATAAACACCACACGGTTTGAACTTTTAGAACGAGATCTCAGAATTGAACCCAAGATGACTGTGTTGGGAAATTTAGAAGCTGCTTCTAATTGTTAGACTCATCAACAGTCTGGCTCCTATTATGGCCATTTTGAAGTTAAAAAATAAAATAGAATTCCACATATATGTGGTTTCCATGCAAATACAGACCAGTCTTGAGCTATTAAATGTGGTGTTTTAGTAGTTGTGGTAAATACAGGGTAGAGCCTTCCACCCAGGAATTCTTGACTCTGTCCCCTTTCTCACCAGCCTCAGGGTACCACACAGCACGCTGTCCCATGCCAGCAGACCAAGTCAGTCACAGGAGCTGTGGCCCATCCAAAGAAACTTTTTTTTTTTTCCCCCTAGAAGAGGAGGAAACTCTGCCTTCCATGTTGGTCCTTATTGAGTTAATGAGGACCAACCACAATGTAAAAAGAGGAATATCAATCCCAATATCAAATAAATGTGATGCTTAGGGGGTGTGGGGGGCATGCAGCCAGGGCAGATGCTGCCAAGAGTTTCACGGGATTCCAGGCAAGATGCAAGATAGGCTCTGAGTTCCAGGAAAGAATCTGCTTCCCAGGGAGCTGGCAAGTGTGTGTAACGAGGCAGGAGCCCATCCATCCCTGACCAACCGGCACGCATGGACCCATGCCACTTAGCACGTTTGAGCCGCTGCTCTCCAGACACGAGCTAATACTCCAGGGCACACGCATCCCGCTCTGGGAGCCTCTTCCCTTATGGCTCTAATTTGAAAACCAGCCTCAGCGACTTTCTGAGGCTTTGGGCTCTACTCCCACTGTCCAGAACACCTCACCTAAATCTGCTAAACAGTGAATGTGAACAAGGAAATGAATCAGTTCAAGAAGTCTTGATCCAGGCCCTCGGAGCTTGACTTGTCTGCCTGGTGATAGACGCTAACCCAAATTACATGCCTCAGACAGCAAGCCCGCATTAATGTACTCACACATAATTGATCACATGCTCCTTTCAATGTAATGTGTTTAAAGTTATTAGAAACATAAAAACGAGTTAGACATAAAGACTTCAGGAGCTTAGGTCAGAGAATGAACAGCCCTCATCTCTGGAGCCCTTACTGTGTAAGTCTTTGACTTTGGCCCTTCATTCAGTTCTTTTCATCTCTCTCTCAGGGAGGTTGCTATCCCTAGTTTACAGATTAAAAGACCAGGGCAAGAGGCAGGACAGGGGCAAGGGTAAGACAAGAGAGACACCTGGGGGACAACGTGTAAGGAGGCTTATGGAAATCTCCCTCCCAGGATAGAGAGAGGGCTGACTCTGCACGCGCAGGCCTGCAGAGGAAGGCCCCCTTCAGCCGTGTGCCCCAGGGGCCTCTCTCTGTCCTGGCCCTGGATGGAGGAAGTTAAATGACTTGACAAGAGCCATTCAGCTGGCAGGTGGCCCAGCTGGGATTTGAACCCAGGACAACCCTGCAACCCACACTATTACCACTAGTACCAGAGTATCTAAATTGCATAGTAGAACGTCAAAAGGCCTTTGAGATTCTTGAATAAAGGGCTTTGGAACCCAAAAGCGAAAAGGGTCCCTTATGGCCAGGTGACAGTCTTCAAGGGAATGGGGGACTGTGATAGATTAAAGGATGCCCCACACCCTAAAGAGATATGTCCACCTCCCAACTCCTAGAACCTATGAATATGACCTTATTTGGAAAAAGGGGCCTTTGCAGATGGAATTAAATTAATCTTGAGATGCTATCATTCTGGATTTCCTGGATAGTCCCTAAATCTAATGACATAGATCCTCATAAGAAACAGAAAAGACACAAACAGAAGAGAAGGCTACATGAAGACGGAGACAGAGAAATGCATAGAGCCTCCAAAAACCCGAAGTGGTGAGAAAGAGTTCTTCCCTGAAGCCTTTGGAGGGAACACAGCCCTGCTGACACCTTGATTTCAGCTCAGGCCTCCAGAACTGCGAGAGAAGTTGTTTTAAGCCACCAAGTTCATGGTAGTTTGTTGAAGCAGCCATAGGAAGGGAACATAGGTATTGAACTAGCTTTTGAGGCACAGGCAGAAAGAGGACGTTACAAGAAGCCCTAAAAAAGAAGCTGATTAACTCAGGGCAAGCTTGGGAGACGTCTGGAACGTGGCTCATGTGAAGAGGAAGATGGGTCCACAGGACTCGAAAGGCAGCTAAGACAGCCTTTGGTGGCCAGCTCTGACAAGAGACTTGAGAAGCCGGACTTGATTTGGGAGATACCCGATGGCATTAACCTTCATTCCTGGAGGTGTGGGCTGGACCTGTGGATGTCATTGGTGTCTCTTCAAACACTCACCTGTCAGAATTTAAGGACGTCTTCGCTGTATCTTTCTTAGTCACTTGTGAGCAATATCAGATGGTATAATTGCGGTACATCAGGTCTTATTCCCTTGTGACTCAGCTGGTAAAGAATCCGCCTGCAATACGGGAGACCTGGGTTCAATCCCTGGGTTGGGAAGATCCCCTGGAGAAGGAAAAGGCTGCCCACTCCAGTATTCTGGCCTGGAGAATTCCATGGACTGTATAGTCCATGGGGTTGCAAAGAGTTGGACACAACTGAGCAACTTTCACTGAGTCTCTCACTCAGGTCTTATGAGAAATGACCAAGTGAAGCAGGGCTGTAGGCTGGACAGCGACCACTGAGAGGGTCTGGGGGCACAGAAAGCTGTGCCCAGAGGAGGGTGAACTGGGCCAACCAGAGCCAGGCACTCCAGAAGCTGAACTGGAAGTCCTGGAGACAGCTGAGGAGTCAGGAGTGGGAGCTAAAGTTGGAAGGCTTCCTAGACTATGGCAGAAACCAACACAATACTGTAAAGCAATTATCCTTCAGTGAAAAATAAATACATTTTTTAAAAAAAAAGAAAGACTTCCTCGAAAGGTATAAAGGTAAAAAGACAGCAAAGGGCCATGAGTAAGCCATGCTTGTTAGCAAATTAAAATTATAGCAGAGAAGGGATTGTGAGAGTAAAAGAGCTAAGAGCCAAATCTGTTAGCAGAGGAAGGGCAATCAAGCAGGTCTGACAAGAGAAGCAAAGACTCAGAGGCTGAGAAGCTGACCAGGAGAGAGCCAAGGCCCAGACCTGTGTCAGGAAGGCCCGGGTGTGTGAGGCTCACCACCTGCGCTCATGGGCACACTTACAACACCGGCCAAGCCCTTCACAGCTGGCCTCCGAGAACACGTGTGCCGGCCGCTCCCAGAGCCTGATTTCCCCAGGGCTCGTTGGGTTTCCTTCTGGACATGCACTGGATGTGGCTGCAGCACAGAAAGGGAAAATGTGAGCCCACTGGAGAAACACTTCATTAAAAGCAAGAGGACGTTCTTTCAAGTATTCAAATGATAATGCTGACCTGTTCACCAGGAGTCCATAGCAGGCAGGGTACAGTCTTCAAACAGGAGGCGGAAGAAGGTGGGCCCAAGAAAACGACCAGGCTTGATGACATCTTCAGTTCGGTTCAGTCGCTCAGTCATGTCCGATTCTGTGACCCCATGAACCGCAGCACGCCAGGCCTCCCCGTTCATTACCTACTCCCGGAGTTTGCTCAAACTCATGTCCATTGCATCGGTGATGCCATCCAACCATCTCATCCTCTGCCGTCCCCTTCTCCTCCCGCCTTCAATCTTTCCCAGCGTCAGGATCTTTTCCAATGAGTCAGTTCTTCATCAGGTGGCCAAAGTATTGGAGTTTCAGCTTCAACATCAGTCCTTCCAATTAGTATTCAGGACTGATTTCCTTTAGGATGGACTGGTTGGATCTCCTTACAGTCCAAAGGACTCTCAAGAGTCTTCTCCATCATAACCTTGTTCTTTTTTCAAATGTGTAGTAATCCTGAAAGATGGTGACTGAAGGATGGCCAAGGCATCTACTGAGTGAGAGAGGGGAAGAAGAAAAGAAGTGCTGAGGGGAGACGTAGGTGGAGGCTTCTCAATGTAGAGAGAAGTCACATAGACAGGATAAAAACTGAGGAGCTTGACCACAAAAGAGCCCTTTAACTATCTCATTCCTCAACTCTTTCACCAGGGCATGCGGATCTGAGCAGGTGGGCCCTAGGGCAAAACCGGCCATGCATCACACACACCCCAGCCCAACCTCTGGCCGCATCCTTAGGCCAAGTTCGCAGCCTCCAGGAAGGCTTGGGTGTCCTTACAGACCAGGCGGCCACGGCCATCCTTTCCCCACGGCGGCCCCCACCTCGCCCCCCGCTCAGTTGCCTGGTGTGGGACCAGGAGCAGAGCTGACCCCCCGTCAGCGGCTGACTGACAGGAAGCAGGCGGCTGCAGAGCAGCAACGTCTGCCCCGCTCAGTCTCCTCTAAAGCAAGCCACCTGCTTCCCGCCCGCCCGGCCAAGGTCTCCCCACACAGGAGAACCGGCTCCAAAACCACCATGGAGGAACCACAGCCTTGGCGCTGCCTCCCCGTCTGTTTGCTGTTCACTCAGGAGTCTGTGGAATGCAGACTCATTTTCCACTGAAAGGAGGGAAAGCAAAGACTGCCCCAAATAAAACAGATTCCTGGTGTTTCCTGTTTACTCAGCACCGCTGCTCTGGGCCCCAGGCCAGGAGGCCCGCTAGGACCGATGGGCCCGGCGCCCCCCTCAAGGAAGCCCTGGAAAGAGGAGAACTTTCCTCCCGTATTTCTATTCGCCTTCCTCTGGTGGCAGGTGGGTTCGTTTGTGGAGGGAGGTGTGGTGTCCGCTGGCTTAAGTCTCAAACCTCCCATTTCTCTCCCTGTTTAGAAGCATGCCGGTTGCTGGGACGAGACGGTGGGAGGGCATCACCGACTCAGTGGAAATGCATTTGAGCAAACTCAGAGGTGGTGAAGGACAGGGGAGCCTGGCATGCTGCAGTCCACGGGGTCGCAAAGAATAGGACACGACTGAGCGACTGAACAACAAGCTGTTGGGTGTTTGCCTGCCTCTGACACCCCATTTTCCTGTTTATATAGCAGAGCTCCTATTCCCTCGCTGCTGGGCCTAGAAGGAAGATGTGGGAGAAAAGGCAGGTGACACATAAACGGATAGCAGAGAAAGTGAAAATGTTAGTCACTCAATCATGTCTGATTCTTTGCAACCCCATGGACTGTAGCCCACCAGGCGCCTCTATTCATGGGATTCTCCTGGCAAGAGTGGGCCTCCGTTCCCTTCTCCAGGGGGTCTTCCCTTCTCCAGGGATCGAACCCGAGTCTCCTGAATTGCAGGTGGATTCTTTACTGTCTTAACCAGCAGGGACGCTAAAGGGATGGCAGAAAGAGGGGACTTGACGCCTGCTATCACCAAGGCCTCATAGCTTCCTTCAGGAAAATGCTCCTGAGAGAGAGTGGAGCGGAATGGCAAAGCCTCGGGTGACAAGATGGGAGAAGCTCTTCCAGACGGACTGAGCAGAAGCGCCCAGACGTCGGGTCTAACACATGTGCGACTTGAGTTCTTTCTGGAAACCACAGGACGTCAAGTACGTGTGGGGAGAAGGTCTGACTGGCGAGGCGGCCACCCCAGGTGGGCCAGGGTGATGGGTCTCTGCTGCAGACTGGTGTTTGGCCCCTAGACACAGCCCAAATGCTGAACATGTTTTCTCAGTCCAAAAGCAACGGAACGCCTCCACTTCCTTCATTTATGCATCACCACAGTAAAAATCACGGGAAAATATCTGTCCCACGGCCAGAGACGCTCCACAAGCAGGGCCTTGGCGCTCCAACTTATGAACAGAAATTGCTGCGGGCAAACCTGAGCTGGCTAACTGACTTCCGTGAATGATTGAAACAGCAGAGCAGATTTATTTCATTTCCATAATTTAAAAATTGACAATTACACATTTATCTTCCTAAAACCATCAGGATGAAAATCATCCACTTCTGGAGAAGTGAACTGAAGTTACAAAAAGCTAAACCAACATGCTATCGCTGTGGGCTGAATTGTGTCCCCCTACTGCCCCACCAGGGATTCCCTGGTGGCTCAGATGGGAAAGAATCTACCTGCAATGCGGGAGACCTGAGTTCGATCCCTGGGTTGGGAAGATGCCCTGGAGGAGTCATGGAAACCCACTCTAGTATTCTTGCCTGGAGAATCCCCATGGACAGAGGAGCCTGGCGGGCTACAGTCCATGGGGTGGCCAAGAGTTGGACAGGACTGAGTAACTAACACTAGTCACCCCTGGAAAATACACTCAAGTCTTACACCCCACTGTCTCAGAATGGAACTGTATTTAGAAATAGGGTCTATTTTTTAATTTATTTGGTGGTGCCAAATTTATTAGATGTAGCATAAGGGATCTAGTTCCCTGACCAGGGATTGAAACCAGGTCCCCTGCATTGGGAGCACAGACTCTTAACCTCTGGACTAGCAGGGAAGTCCCAGAATTAGGGTCTTGACAGAGGCAGTCAAGTTAAAAATGAGGTCATTAGGGTGGGCCCTGATCTGATATAGACTTCGCTGGTGGCCCAGATGGTAAAGTGTCTGCCTACAATGTGGGAGATCCAGGTTTGATCCCTACGAGGGGAAGATCCCCTGAAGAAGGAAATGGCAACCCACTTCAGTACTCTTGCCTGGAAAATCCCATGGACAGAGGAGCCTGGTGGGCTACAGTCCATGGGGTCACGAAGAGTCGGAAACGACTGAGCGACCAAACTTTCATGTTTCTTTCACTGATCTGATATGACCAGTGTCCTTAGAAAAACAGGGAATTTAAATACAAAGAGGGAAGACACACAGAGGAAGACTGTGAAAACACAGATGGGAGAAGATAGCCATCTACATGCCTAGGAGTGAAAGCCTGGAGCCACCAGAAGCTGGGAGAGATGTGAAGATCAGAGCCTTCCTTGGGGCCCTCAGAAGCAGCCAACTCTCCCCACACCCTGACCTCAGACTCCTAGACCCCAGGACTATGAGATGATACATTTCTGGTTGTATGCCCCAGGCCCACAGTCCTTCATTACAGCAGCCCTGGTGAACCAACACAGGGACTTTCATCTCCTTCAGCTTCCAGCACGTGCCCTGTGCCCTGTGACTGGGGAATTGACCATGGAGAGAACCTTGCTGTGGAGCAGACACCTCCCACCCTTCCACCATGGAAGCCGAAAGGCAAGACCCCCAGTCCCCCACCTCTGGCAGTTGACACTTCCTCCAGAACATTGAGTCTAAAGCAAAGGCCCGTTAAAAATGTCTTTTTTTGCCACCAGCAGGGGTGGCATCCAACGTCCAGCTGTGAAGGTGCCAGCGACGCTACCCAGCATTTGCCGGAGGCCTGACCTTGGCCACTTGGTTTCATTTGGATTCTGTCTTTTTCCCATCCCCTGACTCTGCAGGCTCTCCACTGACCCTGGGAGCCCCCAACAGATTAGTGCAAAGCAACCAAGAGCCAAGTGTGGGCACAACTCCTTGACCGGTGTTTCGATTCCTGCCCGACCGCTGCCTCCTGACATCTTGCTCTCAGTGTGTTCAAAGGCAAAGCCTTTGCCTCTCTCCTCTCCTGTTTTCTGCCAACTACCCATTTTAGTGGTACCCCTGGCTGGGCCTCAGGGCGGTCTCCAACTCCAACCTTGGCCAACAGCCAGCATCCTACCTTCCCCATCTCCCCAGGCCCCCCAGCTTCAGACTTTGTTCCACGTCCTCCTGACCTCCCACCTGAAGTACCAGCCCTCCAGCTTCCCCACTAGTCAGCCTGGCCCAGCTGTCTCCACTTTTTCTGCTGCCCCACATGCTTGGTGCCCACTGTGGGCTGGGGGAAGCCTGAGACAAAGGATAGATGGAGAAGGCCTGGTTCTGTCCCTACCTCTCCCACCTTCACGCTTTGCCTGGATGCCACACCTGCCCTCACTGCCCTCCCAGCCCTACTCCTGGTTGGAATCTATCCATCCTCCAAAGCCCGTCCTGAACACTTGAAGACTTCCGTGATTTCATCAGCCAGATGTGTTCCTTCCCTCCCTTCTACATTTTATTTTATTATTTTTTTTTATTTTTGTGTGTGTGCAACTTGGGTTGTTCCACTTTGAGTCACAGTCATCTTTGTGCTCATCTGACTTCTGGTATGCAATGTCAGCTTTTTGTGGAAAGTGGCTTGCCCTGGACTCGTCTCCAATGCCACCACCATCATCTCCCACTGGATGAGCGCCGCAGACTGGTAACTGGTCACGGAGTGGTGGTGGTTTAGTCACTAAGTCATGTGGGAATCATGTGACCCCATGGACTGCAGCCCACTGGGCTCCTCTGTCCATGGGATTTCCCAGGCAAAGATATTGGAGTGGCTTGCCATTTCCTTCTCCAGGCAATCTTCCCCACCCAGGGATCGAACCCTCATCTCCTACATTGCAGGTGGATTCTTTACCAACTGAGCTACCAGGGAAGCCCATAGGAAAGCCCATCAGATGACTGGATGTGGTCTGATGTCCCGAGGGCCCCTCCTGCCTTCTTCTCTCATCTCCCCAGCCTCACAGCCTCCTCCCTGCTCCTCGAACACACCATGCACACTCTTGCCTCAGGGCCCTTGCACATGCTGTTCTCTCTCTGCCAGGCTAGTTCCAGAAACTTCTCTAAGTCTGGCTCAAATGTTCCCTCCACAAGGAAGCCTCCTCTGACCACATGATTTCAGTTGTAACCCACCCCACCTCCACCCAGCTCTCATAGTTCCCATTACCTCTTTCTCTTCATACCATGGCTCGCCTCCTAAAACACTGTATAATGTATGTGTTGATCACACTTCATCTTCATTGCCTGCCTCTCCACCCCACCTGCCACGTCGTGAGTGCCTCGGGAACAGGATCTCTGTTATGCTCACCGATACACCCCATGTGCCTGGTATGTGGTAGATGCTGAATAAATATTTGTTTTGTAAACGAATCTCTGTATTTTGCACACACAGAGCTATGACAGTCACTAGGATCCCAAATCGTGCTACCTTTTTTTTTTTTTAAGCATAACTGCCTGGTTGCTTGGCTGCTCTTCCCTGTGCTGCCATGGAAACCAACAGCCCAGGGACAGGTTGCTTCTCATCAAGTCAGGCAACGTGTATCACCCCCCAGAGAACCCACAGATGTGTGCCCATGCCCTCCACAACCAGGGGCTTGGCTGCTGTGGCCGGTCAGCTGGAGGAACCCAGGATGGCCCCTGGGACCAGCACCCTACCCTGCTCAGCAGGTGGCCTCGGGATTTCCCCTGGGGGGTTGAGGGGAGCCCCATGCTGTGAGCAGTGGAGACTCCGGGGAGGACTCACCCCTGCCTAAGGTGTGCCCACACAGACCACACATTCCAGATGTCCCCACTGCCTTCCCCAGGCATCGTTTGTCTCTATCCCTGATACCAGCAGGCATTTATGGAGCAGCTACTATGGATGAGGTACTTGATGTATATATTACTTCCAAGCCTCACAGCTTTGCAAAGGACCTGTGATTCTTCTCCCATCACAGATGGCAGGACTGAAGCTCAGGGATTCTAAGCAGCCTCGCCTTACTTAGGTCACAGAGCAAATCAGAGGTAGGTGGAATTGAATCCAGGCACCAAACTCTGCAGACTTTTCACACACCCAGCTGCTCACACCTTCTCTGTCCTCTGCGCTCCATGGCCGCCTCGTCTCAGACCCTGTGCCTGCAGAAGGGGGCAGAGGAGGAGTCGCCAAAACCCTAGTGCGGGCACATTGCACACACACTCGGTTCCACGTGGCCTAGGGAACATTGGATCACCCGAGTGGTTTCCGAAGGAGGCTGAGCTCTCTCTGGAGGTCTTTAAAAACTAACAACAAATAAAAGATAATGCCTTCTCTCTGGAATGATGTAGGTGTGGTCATGCCTTTTAAAAGCAGAAATTAGTTGACCCCTAATCGTCCCATTTAGCTTTATGACTATGATGAACCATTACTGGACAGGGGGACTCGCTGCTTGGAACATTACTAAATCTGTTTTTAATAACGTCGCCAACCCAGGACCAAACCCTGACCCATCGCTCCAGTAAAGGTCCATGATCGCTGGAGAGAGCTGCTGGGTCACGGGGGGCGGGGGCGGGCGAGTGGGGACAGGCTGTTTGTTCCCAAGGATGGGACTTGGTGAGTCATAAACCAGCTCAGGGAGGGGTGGAAAGCTTGAAGATTTATCTCAGATGAGGGCCGAGGAATAAAGAAGAAAACAATGGCAACAAGACCAGAGCCACAAAGATAACAGCTCAGCCTGAAAATTGCTCAGGAAAGGGTTGTCACTGGGATCTGTGGATAAAACGTGCAAACCACAAACACACAAAGAGAACACCCAGTGTGTACATGATGATCTGACAAATTTGTCTCGGGCTATGCCAAAAGCGACCAAGCACCTAATACGTGACTCCGAGATTAAACATTAAATTAAACGTTAAATTGAAGATCCACCAAGTCCGCTGGTAGGAGCTGAGAAACAAGAAGGACCTACAGGGGAGAGCAGGACCCCGGAGCCACCTTCCAAGAGCAACATAAGCTCATTTCTGGCGTAAGATGTTTAAAAATGTGTCGGCATTTGCAGCCCTGGCCTCCAGATTCCAAGCAGAAAATCCCATTGATCTCAGCCCTTTATTCCAAAACAGCTGTGGCCCATGATGGAAACGCTGAAGGACTCAGGAGGAAAGTCATCTGCTGTCTCGTGTTTTTTGCCCAAACCAGCCAGCCTGGGGCCGGGGTAGAAGGCTGACAGCAAGCAGAGCCGACGCGCTGGTGGTGCTGAGCACTGGGGCAGCCACTGAGGAATGTTGGCGACACCCAGGCCTGGGGACCACAGAGCAACACCGAGGCTGTGAAGAGGAGGGCTGGCGGGGCGACAACGTGGAGCACATGTGGCCACCGTGCGATTTTAAAATGCTTCCAGGCCACGTGGCAACAGCCTCGCTCCAAGAGTAGGCAGCTCAGTTCTAGAAAGGGTCTTCATGTCTGAAATCCTACCCTTTGAGTGCTGTCTGTGAAAGTGAAGTTGCTCAGTTATGTCCAACCCTTCGCGACCCCATGAACTATATCATCCATGGAATTCTCCAGGCCAGAATACTGGAGTGGGTTGCCTTTCCCTTACTCCAGGGGGATCTTCCCAACCCGGGGATTGAACCCAGGTCTCCTGCATTGCAGGCGGATTATTTACCAGCCGAGCCACAATGGAAGCCCAGTCCTGTCTGTATTGGGTAGTTAATGCTATGTAACAAATCACTCTAAGACTTAGGCAAACACCAGTAGGACTTCCCTGGTGGCGCAGTGGACAAGAATCAGCCTGCCAGTGCAGGGGAAACACATTCAGTCCCTGGTCCGAGAAGATTCCGCATGCTGCTGAGCAACTAAGCCCCTGTGTCACAACTGAACCCACACACCCTAGAGCTCTGCGACAAGAGAAGCCCCTGCAATAAGAAGCTCCAGCGCCACAACCAAGAGCAGCCCCCGCTCGCTGCAACTAGAGAAGGCCTGAGCACAGCAATGAAGACCTAGCATAGGGTAGCCAAAAATTTAATTAAATTTTTATTTTAAAAAATACCAATATCCATCAGTTATCTCTCATCATTTCTGTGCATCAGGAATCTAGGAGCAGCTTGGCTGGACCGTTCTGTCTCAGAGTCTCTCATGAAGTTACAGTTAGGTTCCCATTAAGGCGGCGGCTACCTACAGGCTTGGCTGGGAATGGAGGATCCACTTCCAAAGTAGTTCACACACATGGCAAACTGGTGCTGGGCTGTTGGCCTAGGGCCTCTGTTCCTGCCCGTGTGGGCCTCTCCACAGGACCACAGGAGTCTCCTCCTGGCACAGAGACCGGCTTGCTCCAGAGCAAGCTATCCAAGGAGCAGAGCAGAAGCTGCAATGCCTTTCTGACATAGCCTTGAAAGTCACCCATCATCATTTCTACCATGGACCAGTCCTCACAGGCCAGCCCTGATCCAGTGTAGAGGGGCTACACAAGTTGTGGATACCTGAAGGCGAAGGTCATTGGGAGCTTTCTCGGAAGCCAGTGAGCACACTGTCTTTTGTGACATCAAGTCATCTCCCTGAGTTGAAGTAAATGGGCCTCTGGTTTCAAGACTGAGTTAGAATTGGAGCTGTGTAGCCCACAGGTCATTACTTAAATTTCCTCTGCCTCCATTTTTCATCTGGAATGTGGGTCTAATGATGCTGTTGTGGGGATTCGAGGATTCGGTTAGGCAACTGTCTTTGTTGGCTTGGGCTGCCATCACAAAATACCATGGACTGGGTGACTTAAACAACAAATACTTATTTCCCGTAGTTCTAGAGGTGGAGAAGTCTGAGATCCGGATGTCATGGGGTGGGTTGTATTCTAAGGCTTCTCTTGGTGTGTAGGTAGCGTCATCTTGCTGGTGCTCTTTGTGTGAGCATGGCGAGAGAGTGCTTATTTCCTGTAGTTCTAGAGGTGGGGAAGTCTGAGATCCGGATGTCATGGGGTGGGTTGTATTCTAAGGCTTCTCTTGGTGTGTAGGTAGCATCATCTTGCTGGTGCTCTTTGTGTGAGCATGGCGAGAGAGTGTCAAGCAAGCTCTCTGGTGTCTCTCCTTGGAGGCGCACCAATCCCATCATAAGGGCCCCACCCTTGTGACCGCATCTAACCCTAATTAATGCCCAAAGGCCTCATCTCCAAATACCATCACATTTGGGGGGTTAGGGCTTCAACATACTAACGAGAGAGCTGGGGGCAGGAAAAAAGCTTTCAGTCCAAAGCAGTAACATACACTGAGGAGTCCCTAAGAGCCAAGCGCTAATCCGTGACCCGCGTGACCTCCCTCGACTCTCCTTACAGCCCAGCTTCCTGGCTAACAGCCCCGCTCAGAAACTACCTGCCTGACATGCAGAACAGGCCAGCCAGGTTTTGCCATCACTTGCTCTACTTTATGGATAATGTGAAGTTGCTCAGTGTCTGACTCTTTGAGACCCCATGGACTGTAGCCTACCAGGCTCCTCCGTCCACGGGATTTATGGATAAGGTAATTGAAAGGAAAGAAGACAAGAAACTTGCCCAAGAGGTGAGCTGGGCCATCCGTCCGGAGTCCACGTAGAGAGCCCTTGGTGTGACTCCCGGCACGAAGCAGAGACACAGAACAGGACACCCAAGTGAAGCGCCGCCAGTGCTGGGGACCACGGTTTCCTTCTCAGGCAGCCACCCAGCTGCTGTTTCAAAGGCACTGAGGGACACCCCCCAGGGACAAGCCCCTGTCCCTGAGCCATGCCCACCCCTGCAAACTGTGGTGTCACCTTCCACCTTCCCTCACTCCCATCAGTCGCAGCCCAATTGCAAGACAAAGCTTCTTCCACTGGTGCTGACGTGGGGACTTCAGGCCGCCCAAGGAAGTCAGGGCTCTGGCATGTAGAGTAGCCTTGGCCGTGGCTCCAGCCTCCTCCCCACCCTTTCCATGCACTTCCCATCAGGGGTCGGCTGCTCGGGTGGTGCTGAGCAAGCTCCCATGTGCCTGAGTCTGTGCTCCTTCCCGTCAGAGCTAAGTGGAACCTCATTCCAAGAGCTGGTGTGAAGATCCCCAAATCACCCGGTTCCCCCCTACACATCCACCACCACCTCCTCCACGGGGTCTCCACCTTCCTCTTTGTCTACCAGTCACCAGAGTACGTGTGTTCTTTCTCTCACCAAATTGCAAGCACCCTGCAGGCAGAATCCAAGAGAACATCATATTCTGAGCATCCAGGGATGTGCCAGGCTCCCCTGGCATTTGCTCCAGGTATGTTTATCAAACTGGATTGAGCTGTTGGAGTGAAATCCAAAGCTCTCAGGGAATCTCATTATCGCCTGAGCAGGGCCAGAAACGCCCGGCGAAGGAAGGTCTCTGTGTCCCAAACACTCACTCCAGGCCTCCCCGGAGAGTGGAAAGGAGAGATAAATCAGCACTGTAGGCTTAAAACCTTGGCTTTTTAAAATTTTCCCCTTAAGGCATGTTTATTTTTATAATCGGCTCCAAAATCTTAATTCCCACAAAGACATGTCACCTCCAGTCTCTATAATGTCAAAATGTCATCGGGTAATCTACCCAAGTCACTCGTAACCTTGGCGTCAGCCATCAACACCTGCGGGACAGGCACAGCACAAAGCCACGGGGAGGGGCAATGTGGTTAGCCTGTCTTCCTGCCTCTCCTGTTTCTATATATACATGAAACAGTTATCAAAAATAAGACCACTGTCTCTGGTGCTCAAGCTAAATCTTGCAAAGATGATGCCCTTCTGCTCCCTCCTTAAGCCACGCAGGAAGGCTTGTCTCCAGAGCTCTGTCATCCTCAAAACACAGAGACCACCTCGTCTCTCTGTGTCCTCCTTGCTTTCATCCGCTCGTCTGCTGCACTGTAAATGTGACACTTTGCTAAATAATGGTGACGCGGGTTCCATCGCAGGGTTGGGAAGATCCCCTGGAGAAGGTCATGGCAACCCACTCGGGGATTCTTGCCGGGAGAATCCCATGGGCAGAGGAGGGCTACACTCCAGAGGGTGGCAAAGAGTCTGACACGACGGAAGCGACTGAGCCCACAAATAATAGTGAGAAAGCTGGCTTCTTTAAGAAATGCAGCCCTTTTGGTTTTCCAGCTTGCAGATTCTTTTAAATCCTTTCTTTGGAAAATGCATGGTGTTCTGCAGGCTCTCTGTGTCTGTAGAGGTGCTCTGCCAGGACTTGAGCCACGGCACGATTCAGAGGTGTGTACGCTCCTATATGCGCATCTGTATGTGGGTACGTGTGTAGTCCGGTCTGTGAGCACATACCCAGCTACACAGCGTGATCTTGTAGCAATTTGATAGCCTCACCAGATACACAAGTGCTCCTCACATTTCTCAGCTCCCCTGGCTGTATTTTGGCACCACATGCTAGTTTTGACCAATGAATTGTGAAGAGAAGTGACTTCTCGGCCAAGGCAGGCCATGTGTCCATGTAGTGGAAGCTGTTACTAATCAAATGTTTGCATTCCCCAGACTCCTAGTTGAAGCCCTAATCCCGAGTGCGATGGTATTTGGAGGTGGGGCCTTTGGGAGGTGATTAGGGTTAGATGAAGTCATGAGAATAGGGCCCCCACTATGGGGTTAGTGTTCTTCTAAGAAGAGGAAGAGAGACCAGAGCACTCTCATTAATATCTCTCTCTGCCATAGGAAGACACAAGCAAGAAGGTGGCCGTCTGCAAGTCAGAAAGAGTCCTCACCAGGAACCAAATCTCCTGGCACCTTGATCCTCCAGATCCTCCAGAACTGAAAATATAAATGTTTATGGTAAAAGCCACTCAGTCTATGATATTTTGTTACAGCAGCCCGAGCAGCAGTCTTGGGGAGATATAGTCTAGACTAAGTAGCTTTGAGGTTGAAGAAGGCTATAGCTGTGATGTGATACTTCTGGTGTGTTAGGCCTTGAGATTTCAGGGCTGACTTGTTGCAGCAAGTAGAATCACCTCGTTTATAAAATAATGCAGAAAAAAGCAAGTTCACAGGGTGTTATTAGGCCTGAACAGGTAGTCGCTGTTAAAAAAATCCTGCCTGCATTCTCTCTCGGGGAACTCAATTAAATTCAGCAAGTGCCTAAGGAGCACATTCTACCTGCCTGGCGCTGCGTTGGGTGTAAGGAATGCAAGCCCAGGGACCCAGTTCTCAGGGACATGTTAGTCCAGCAAGTGAACAGACAGACTCAGTCACTTCAGCCTTGTCCGACTCTGTGCGACCCCATGGATTGCAGTCTGCCAGGCTCCTCTGTCTGCTGTCACATGGCAAATGTCCAATTATTGGAGGGTACGCAGTGCCCAGGAAACAGTGCTTAATTCTGGAGGATTCAGGAAAAATTACACCAAAAGGACAGATGGGTAAAGATTTGAGGAAGAACCAGAGCTCGCCAGGAGAGAGGAGACAGAGGCCCCGCCCAGGTGAGATGGGGACTGATCAGGACATGCTTAGACAGGAGGGCCATTGACGGGCCTCTAGAAGAGTCATCTAAGCCCCAGGACACCCAGATTCCACTTCCTATGGGGATGGGTCACTCCCAGTGAGCAGGCAGGGCTGGTGGGGGGTCTGGGACACGTGAAGTTGCCATTCGTTTGTGGGAAAGAAAATTTAAGGCCGTGAAAACTGTCCCGTTTTCTTTGTGTTCGTATTGAAGGGACCCGTGGCATCTGCATCTGCCTCCACAGGTAGATTATGAACTCCCTACAGGCCTGGTCGCACATGCTTCTGGGTCCCCAAAGCCCAGGGCCTGGTCTGCAGCCAGAGCTCCTCAAAGGCCTGTTGAATCCAAAGGAACCGCAGCGCTCAACAGCAAAATGGAATGCCCCTCCAGGGTCCGCTTTCCTGAATCTCCATACAGGGTGGTATCAGTGATGTCAGTTCGGTTCAGTTCAGTTGCTCAGTCGTGTCCGACTCTTTGCGACCCCATGAATCACAGCACGCCAGGCCTCCCTGTCCATCGCCAACTCCTGGAGTTTATTCAAACTCATGTCCATTGAGTCGGTGATGCCATTCAACCATCTCATCCTCCGTCGTCCCCTTCTCCTCCCGCCTTCAATCTTTCCCAGCATCAGGGTCTTTTCCAATGAGTCAGTTCTTTGCATCAGGTGGCCAAAGTATTGGAGTTTCAGCTTCAGCATCAGTCCTTCCGATGAATATTCAGGACTGATTTCCTTTAGGATGGACTGGTTGGATCTCCTTGCAGTCCAAGGGACTCTCAAGAGGTGGTGTCAGGACTGAGCTAAGGTTCCTCTCCTGGGGACCTGGGGGAATCTGTGTCGGTCCATGGCGCCACCCTGCGGCCAGGCCTGGGAACTGCCTCGTCTCGGACCACAGGTGCCCCGCTCTCTCTTATTGGTAGGGTCATCTTCATCCCAAACGCCCCTCGACTCCCGCCCCAGTTTTGAGGGAAATAGGGTTTCTGAGCTGGTCATCCTCCGCCCCACTTCCTTCCCCCTATGAAGTCTCTGAGAACGGACAGGCAGTGTTGACCTGGGTTATTTTGACCCTTGATACCCAAAGTCCCTGTTCACTAAGAGGTGGCCATGACAATCCTGTTAAGGATGCCAGCAGAAGTGGTTTTAATCCCAACTAGCTGTGTGACTCTGGGCACTGCCTCACCTCACCGAGCCTCAGCTTACCTCTCTATCAAATGCAGATTATACAGCTCACAGAACGGCTGGCTGCAAGGACTGAAGACCATAAGCCATAAAAAGTAAGCTAAGGCTCTACGATGGGCGTGGGCTCGACAAATATTAACACAAAGCACCGCATTTCTATTACTGTACCTGAGTCTCGCTTCGAGGCGGTGAGGTGGACGTTCGTATTCTTTCTTTTGTTGACAGGAGCACTGAGGGTCCGATCACTTAGGCTGGGGGTCCCCAGGCTCCTGGATCTAAGTCCCCTGATGATCTGCAGGGGAGCTGATGTAATAAAAAATAGAAATAAAGTGCACAATAAGTGCAATACACGTGAATCATCCTGAAAACCACTCCCAACCCTACCCCAGTGGGTGGAAAAATCGTCTTCCACAAAACCGGTCCCAGATGCCAAAAAAAGGTTGGGGACTGCTGGCCCAGGGGACCTGCCTGGGGCCTTTCTGGGCGGGAAGTCAGGACTTGAACCCAAGCCTCCTTGTTCTCCCAGCAGCATCCCAGGCAGCTCCTCGAAAGAAGAGATGAGTAGAGCAGAGCTGCTGAAGACAAGTCAGGAGATGGCAGGAGAGGAAGAAAGCAGATACTCAGAACTGGAGCATGGCCCTGCTCCATCTCCTTCTGGATGCCAGTCTGGCCAGGAGAAGTTTTTGTTTCAAAGCCGGTCCTGAGAAGCACCTGGCCACGTCAGGAGACCTGGGCTCTGGTCTCGGCCGTTACCCAGCAGCTGTGACTGGGCCACAGTTGCGAATTCTCCTCCTGGGCAAGATGAGCCAGGGGGATCGGCCAAGACGCCCCTCAGAGCCTCTCAGCCCCCAGCCTGTCCTGAGGCCTCAGGCCCTGCACGTGTCCAGGATGCGGAGCTCATCACCAATGGCCCTCAGAGACCTTGGGTGGAAGGAAGAAAGGACACAGCACTCGGGCCCTCGGGGGGTGACAGATGGAAAGAATAACTCAAGTCACTCTCGTGAACAGGAGATTAACATTAATCTTCACCAGGCCCGCAGCGCTGGGCCCGAGGAGGCCCACCCAAGCAGCCAGGGGAGCAGGAGGCTATGAGGGAGGCGGGTCAGGGGAGCCGGGTTCAGCGACTCTGAGGCAAGATGAAAAGAATTAAATGCACTGAGGCTTCGAAGACCCACACTGGGCCGAGTGGGAGGAGAGGCCAGCACTTGGAGAACCACCCCCCCACCCCCCGTCCCCTGGGTTCAGAAGACAATGCTATGCCAGGTACCCACTCCTTTGTGGGTAGAGGGGTGGCTGTGTGTTTTTTCTTTTATTTATTGCTTTGCCTTTGGCTGATGTTTCAAATACAAGCAGGCCAACTGGGAGACGTAATCACAGGCCTTTCATACATGTCTATCAATGGCAAGATGAATGGTCTGGGTGGTGCTCGAATCGTAAATAATAGTGGCGTACAGGGCAAAATGAAAGAGAGGAAAGCAAGTGAAATAAATCTATTGGGACTCCGGGGCCACCCTTCCTAGGAAAACATCAGGAGGAGAAGGCTTGATTCTTGTGCCAGACCGAGGGCCAAAATTCTGAACACTCCTCACGTGGCACCAAAGGAGCAATTCTTTGACCTCAAATGGCTTCATCTGATCCACTTTTGATCCACGCTTGCATTTGACCCCTCCGGTGCCTCCCACAAAATTCAGACCCCTGATGGTCTGAATGAGTGTGGGACTGGGGTCTGCCCAGCCTGGAGTGTGGCTGTGAGTTAGCTAACCCAAATCTGTGTCTTTCCAGCAACATTCTGACCTTATCTAAACCTCAGTTTCCTGATCTGTAAGATGGAGACAGTACTAAGAGTATGTGGAGACGAGCATGGCAAACCCACTCCAGTGTTCTTGCCTGGAGAATCCCACGGACAGAGGAGCCTGGCAGGCGATGGTCCTTGGGGTCACAAAGAGTCGGCCACGCGCTAAGGGTGTGCTTGTGAGTTGTGACTGGAATAGTGCACACAGAATCTAGTGCACAGCCTGTCGGTGCCCCTGTTTGTGGCTACTAACGACTGAAGGAGGTAACCAGAACCTGAAAATCCATCCCACATGCCACGCTGGTGGGATTAATTTTTTTCCCTCTGCAGGGAGACGCAGGCTGAGGAAACAGGGGTGACGGCGATGAAGGAGGCATCAGGCGAGGGTTGGGGGTTTCCTGGCCATCCCTCCTCTCCTCTCTCCTCTCTCGACTCGCCCTCACGCTTGGGGAGGTGTCCCCTGATTCAGGCTGTGAACTGGCAGACATGTAGCCCTTGCCACCCTTTCCTCCAGCCTCTGGGAGGGCAGGCTGGGCAGAGCACTCTCTGAAGATGCTGGCCCGGGAGAAACAAACCTGAGACCCCAACCCTCACTGACTCCAGGCTAAAAGGCCAGCTCCCCATTAACAGCCACCCACTCCCCTGTCAGGGTACCCCACCCCCCAGTGTGCTCAGCTGAACAAATGGCAAGTTTTGGGGGGAACCAGCCTCTGCCCTTAGGAAAAAAAAAAATTCTACCTTCTTTCTGTTCCAAAGAGTTAGCTCTGCCTGCCCCAGAGAGGCAGAAAACCATGAATGACGCAGAAAGGAAGTGTAATGGGATGAGATATTCGGGCTTCGCGCGAGAGCCCGAGTTCCAGGAGGACCTTCGAAGGAAATCTTCCTTGGGGTTTGGCGTCTCCTGCCACCTTGTAGCATCTCAGCCTGGCTGGGGTGCCCCGAGGTCTTCAGCCTTCTCCTCTCGCCTCAGTGCTCTGTGCCCTGGGGGCAGCCAGCTAGTGCCAAGTCCCTCTCCATGGGCGGTGCCACTCAGATGCCCCCGCCAGGGCGCCCAGGGAGAGGGATTGCTGCCTCTCAAGGCCGCTCAGGCTTGCGAGGGCATGATGTGGGTGGACAGGACCAACTCAGGGCATTCGAGACGAGCCCAAATGCAAACAGACACTCTGACTTCTCTCCGTAGCCGCTCCAGGCTCCATCTCTCAACATCACCAGGGAGTTCATCACTTGGCATCTCAGACACAGCATCCAGCACTTAACGTCTGGGGAGCTAGGGCAAAATGCCATCCCAGGCACCACCGGAGTGTCCCCAGTGGGAGCTTGCAGGGCCTGGCAAAGTACCCGTGAAGGGACCTCTATTAGATGTTGGAAGAAAAACAAGTTCCTGACCAGAATATTCAGAAATTAGAAACCAGGCCTGTTGAAAACATACACACACAAACCAAAAAACCTTAGGCCCCATTAATTCGTAACACCCGAAAAGAGTGACGTTCAAATCTGTGATAAGTCAGTGAGTGGCAAAAACAGAATCCTGGAGTGGAAAAGACCCAAAAGATGCCTATTCTGGTGATTCCCCGACGTGATCCCACAAACAGCCTGTGTTGGAATCACAAAGGGAGCTTAGCAAAAATGACTCATTTTAGGATCACTGATGCTCAGAAATGTGTGCTTTTATCAAAGTGCCCAGATGCTTCTGATGACAACCAGGTTTAGAAACCACTTTGATCTACCGCTTTTGCAACTTTCCTGTGGACACGAATCCCCTAGTGACCTTGTTCACACGCAGACTTGTTTCAGGAGGTCTGGGGTGTGGCCTGAATTTCTAATGTTGATGCCGTCGGTCTTATGACCATGTTCTAAGTAGTAAGAGGTCTCTTTGCAACCTCCCCTCTACTGAAATGGTGGAATACATCTGGGGGCTAGAACACAGGTTCTTCCGTCTTGGTACAGAAAGAATTCAGTGAGAGGCGGAGTGACAGGTGAGGAAAGAGTTTATTAGTATAGGACAAGCCGGCAGGCAAGAGTTCCGCCCCAAGAGCGTCGTGTGCTACAGCTTTGCTTTTTAGTTTTTGGCTGCCCTGGCTCTTCACTGTGGCACACGGGCTTCTCTAGTTGTGGCTCACAGGCTCAGTAGTTGTGGCATGGGGCTTAGCTGCCCCAGGCATGTGGAATCTTAGTTTCTTGATGGGAGAGCGAACCTGCGTCCCTGGATGGAACCCATGTCCCCTGCATTGGAAGGCAGATTCTTAACCACTGGACCACCAGGGAAGTCCTGGGCTGCAGTTTTATAATCAGAGGGAAAGTGGGAGCGAGAAGAAGACCACCTTCTGCCTCATTCCTGTGTAAATGCCACACTCCCATCATCAGTTCCTCCTCCATGTCGGACGGGGGAGTTTTCTTGTCCCCACACGGTCAAAACGGGACTCTCGTGATGCAATGGAAATGAGCTGAAAGGCAGTAACATATACGAAGACCTCAAATCATTTCAGGCTTCCCTCAGAACTCAGCTGGTAAAGAATCCGCCTGCAATGCAGGAGACCCCGGTTCCTGGGTGGGGAAGATCCGCTGGAGAAGGGATAGGCTACCCACTCCAGTATTCTTGGGCTTCCCTTGTGGCTCAGCTGGTAAAGCATCTGCCTGCAATGTGGGAGACCTGGGCCCGATCCCTGGGTTGGGAAGATCCCCTGGAGAAGGGAAGGGCTACCCACTGCAGTATTCTAGCCTGGAGAAGTCCATGGACTGTATAGTCTGTGGGGTCACAAAGATTTGGACACGACTGAGTGATTTTCACTTCAGTACAAGGCACCTTTCCTTGTATTTTCTTTTTTTGTGTGCACAGAGGAGCTTGTCGTAGGAATCCTGGGCTTACTGGTCTCGCCGGGCAGGACGTGGGTCTCACTTTACCGTTGTTTTGTTGCTTTGGTGCCTGTTTCATGCTTCTGTTGCTTGTTTTGTTGCTAAACAAGCCTGCTTGGTTTGGTTGCTAAGCAAGCCTGCTTTCTTGAGTGATCATTCACTTACAGGGTCTCCCATATTTGGCTGTCTACTTACCATTCCCTAGCAGGATGAACTATTTAACCACCTACTTTGGCCCTTTTCTCTGTCCCAGAAAAACTGAGCTCCAGCCATAGGGGGAGGCTGAGAGGGGAACCACTGAGTTAGGAGAGAAAAAATGAAGTGGGTACGGATGAACCAGAGGGAGGCTGGACGCTCGTTGGGCAAAAATGATGGGAGAGTGGCCCTTGAGCCAGCAGAACACCTCTGCTGGGAGATTTTCTTACCAGACAACACTCTTGGGACTTGTTGCCTAATGATGGTTGCAGGCATACGACGGAGAATATTCAGAACTGCGCCAGGTGGAGCTCAAGGAGAAAGGCTCTTTGCAGGGACACCCTTCCCGACGGCTGAGAGCTAGCAGGGCTGGACTGCAGCTGTCCCCACCTTGGCAAGATCAGCTTCACTCATTCCAGAAAGCTCATCCAGCACCCACACCTCCCCCCATACAAGCATACGAGTGTGTGCGTGTGTGTACACACACACACAACTGGGCTTCGCAAAAGTGGCAGCACAAGTGAGTCCCCTGTCCTGAGGGCTCTACCCCTGGGCTCAGCTTCTGTTCAGTGCTGGTTGCAGCCCTGACTTCTCTGCACCTCTTCTGCCTCCAGGCTTCACGCTGGCCTTCCTGGAGGGCCCACAAACTCAGCTCTTCTAGCCTTTGTGCAAACCTGGAGGTGCAAGCAAATCAAGACTCCCTGGCCTGGGGCATCCCTTGCCCAGGAGGAATGAGAGCTGGTAAAGAAATTGCCCTCTCCCGGGGCTCCCGTGGGCAGCAAAGGGCACCCTCACTTGCACCCCCCTCCACCGTGTGACCAGCTGAATAATGCAAGCTTCCATGGGCTCTCACTCCTTCCCTGTCCCCCATCTCTGTGTTCCTGTTCCCTTAGGTCACTTCCTAAAATAAACTACCTGCATGGAAGCCATCCAGGCTATGCTTTTGAGGAAAACCACGCTCACACATGTCTCCAGCAGTAAAAACTAAATCCTGTGGGACAAGGGAGTAGAAGGCTGGAGGCTTCAGAGAGGGCCCAGAGTGACCCAGAACGTTCGAGGTGCTCCCTGAAGCCGGCACCCCTGCCTGAGGCTCATGCAGCTGTGCAGGGGTGTTCTGAGAACAAATTATGTCTTGTTCAAAAAACAAAGTCCTCTGTGAGATATGGTGAACAAGAGCAAAGAAGCTGAAAGAAATGAGGCTTGTTTAGCCTGGAGAAGAGAAAGCAAATAGCTGACTTCCTAAAAATTAAGGGCTGGCTTTCTTGGTGGCTCAGATGGTAAAGAATCTGCCTGCAGTGTGTGAGACCCAGGTTCAATCCCTGGGTGGGGAGTATCCCCTGGAGAAGGAAATGGCTACCCACTCCAGTATTCTTGCCTAAAGAATTCCATGGACAGAGGAGCCTGGAGAGCTACAGTCCATGGGATCACACAGAGTTGGACACGACTGAGAGGCTAACATACATACTCCCAGTTTTAGGTGACAAAAGCAACGAGGAGGGAAGACAGGCTGAAACGGGGGCTTAGGGGGCAGTCCACCCATCAGCACGTGGCCAGTGGAGAAGCGGCATCTCCGGGTGAAGCAACGAACTGCCCGTCATTGAAGGCATTCAGCTCATGGTAGAGGACAAACCTATGGAGGATAATATGGATGGGACTTATTCTTTAGATGAGAGCTTTTAAAGTTGTTTCTTCTCTGTGCTGTGTTGTGCTTAGTCGCTTAGTTGTGTCCCACTCTTTGTGACCCCATGGACTACAGCCTGCCACGCTCTTCAGTCCATGGGGATTCTCCAGGAAAGAATACTGGAGTGGGTTGCCACGCCTTCCTCCAGGGGATCTTCCCAACCCAGGGATCGAACCCAGGTCTCCCGCACTGTGGGCGGATTCTTTACCATCTGAGCCACCAGGGAAGGGCAAGAATACTGGAGTGGGTAGCCTATCCCTTCTCCAGGGGATCGTCCCAACCCAGGAATTGAACAGGGGTCTCCTGCATTGCAGGAGGATTCTTTACCACCTGAGCCACCAGGGAAGCCCCGTTTCTTCTCTAGTCCCCTCTTTAAAAAGCACGGAACCTTTTCAAACTATGACCTTGGGAATAGGGGGTCTACCCCTACCCCAAATGAGGGAATACTAGTCACGTCATAAACTCCCCCAGGCCGACAACACACACACACACACACACACACACACACACACACACACACACACACACACACACACACACACACACACACACACACACACACACACACACACACACACACACACACACACACACACACACACACACACACACACACACACACACACACACACACACACACACACACACACACGACTGAATTGTGTTTTAGTTCCGGTGTTTTCCCAGAGCAGACCTTTTTCTCCTGAGGTCTTGGCGCCACCTAGTGGCTCATTCGTCCACTACGACATACATTGGAGATAAAATGTATTGTAGCTGAACCCTCTTTGATTCAGGCATCAATTCAATAAAAATATATTAAATACAAGATGTGGATGAGGGACTGTGCTAGAATCTGAGGTGCAACAGTTAGCGAAGAAGACGTGGGCTCCTCTTCATGAGGCTCACAGCCTAATGGCATAGACAGCAAACGAGTAAACAGCAAAACGCATCGTTGTACATTGTGATGTCATCGGAAAATAAATCCATTGCGTGATCAAAAATCACCCAGGCAGGAGGAGGCCTCCCTGAGAAACCTTCCGTCGAGCTTGGCGGGATGGGGCGAGCGGGTTCGGGGTTCAGGGAGCGTGGGGGAGGGGTGAGAACATCCCAAGGACAGAGCACAGCGCATGCCTGGTGGCATCGCAAGCCCGGCTCCTCAAGGATCCCACAGGTCAGTGTCTTCACTGCGAAGTGAGGAGGACGAAGCTGGGTGCGATGAGGCTTGGGAAAGGACCCAGGAGCGGTCTCCGTGTATAAACGCTTCCTCCGCGTAAGCACACAGGTGCTTAGGATGGGTTTTTCCAGGACAGTACCTGGTTGAATTTTAATTCTTAAAAAAGAAGGACTTCCCTGGTGGTCCAGTTTGATCGCGGTCCGATCCCTGGTCGGGGACTTAAGATTTATACTCCGAGTCAGCTAAGCCCCCTTGCCTCAACAAGAGAAGTCTGTGCGCCTCATCGGAGACCCAGCACAGCCCCAAAAAATAAAAGAAGAAAGGAAATGCCACCATGTGAACTTGGCCACTTGCTCCCGTGCAGCAGGACAGCTTCCAGGGACATTAGGAACAGGTGCACACCCTGCTCAAGACAGCCTACGTCTATCTGCTCCGACCCTGCGTGACAAGCTGATAAGCTTCTGAGTCCTGGGATAATTGCACTGAACCTCATATTAAAGTCTAGGGCACGGGTCTCAACTCTGCTGCAAGTCACCTGGAGCTTCTGAGAATCCCAAAGACCGCACCCCAACTCGGGAAGTTGGCAGGCCTGCAGGTGGGTGTGGGCACCGGGGTTTCAAAAGCCCCTGAGTGATTTCAATGCTCAGCCAAGATTGAGGACAGCTGATCTGATCTTCCCAAGAAAAAAAAAAAAAAACAAAGAAGAATGACTCCCAAGTAGTAAAAGTGGAAGTCACTCAGTTGTGTTCGACTCTGCAACTCTTAGCCTGCCAGGATCCTCTGTCCATGGATTTCTCCAGGCCAGAATACTGGAGTGGGTAGCTATTCCCTTCTCCAGGGGATCTTCCTGACCCAGGGATCAAACCCAGCTCTCCCGCATTGCAGGTGGATTCCTTACCAGCTGAGCCATCAGGAAAGCCAAGAATGCTGGAGTAGGTAGCCTATCCCTTCTCCAGGAGATCTTCCCAAGCCAGATTTGAACTGGGGTTTCCTGCACTGCAGGCAGATTCTTTACCAACAGAACTCCCAGGGAAGCTCCCCAAGTAGTGAAGGTTATATTGATTCAAGCAAGCAGGCTGTTTTCTTCTTTGAAAGGAAGCCTCCTCCCCAGGCAGAAGCCCCCTCTCTGGGCCCCCAGCCCTCGCCAATCTGCTCAGTTTCAGCTCCCACCTGGCTGTTTCACAGGCAGGCAGACCTATGAGCTGGGCCAGTTGCAGGCAGGAGAGTTGTAAGGTTTGGTTAACTGAGCAAAGGCTGGTGTGTGCGAGGCGCAGAAAGCTGAAATCCGGGGCGGTGGTAGTTTGCTGCCAAGTAAAAGTTGAAGCAGAGACATTACTTTGCCAACAAAGGTCCGTCTAGTCAAGGCTATGGTTTTTCCAGTGGTCATGTATGGATGTGAGAGTTGGACTGTGAAGAAAGCTGAGCGCCAAAGAATTGATGCTTTTGAACTGTGGTGTTGGAGAAGACTCTTGAGAGTCCCTTGGACTGTAAGGAGATCCAACCAGTCCATTCTGAAGGAGATCAGCCCTGGGTGTTCTTTGGAAGGACTGATGCTAAAGCTGAAACTCCAGTACTTTAGCCACCTCACGTGAAGAGTTGACTCATTGGAAAAGACTCTGATGCTGGGAGGGATTGGGGGCAGGTGGAAAAGGGGACGACAGAGGATGAGATGGCTGGATGGCATCACCGACTCGATGGACGTGAGTGTGAATGAACTCCGGGAGTTGGTGATGGACAGGGAGGCCTGGCATGCTGCGATTCATGGGGTCACAAAGAGTCGGACACGACTGAGCAACTGAACTGAACTGAAGAGTTTTATTTGCAGGGCAGCCAAGCAAGGGGGTGGAAGTCAGCCTCAGACCCACTCCCACGCGGGCTCTGCGTTAGGGCTGTTTTCAAAGGGGAAGAACAAAGAGGCTGCGATTAGTCATTTCTTGCAGTGTTTCTCAACTGCAGCCTCAGGGCTCAGGATGTTTCTGGTTTACATTCTCTAACCAGGTGGTCCATGGCTAGGAGGCCTGTGAGCTCATCTTGACCCAAGAGTTTGTATGTTAATGACGTTATCCATTATGTTATCGAAGCAGCAATTGTAGTCATAACAACCTCAGTCATCTGACTGGTTGCTTAGTGTTCAGGACTGAGGTCAGAAGGGTCAAGAAAGGGGATTGAGGGGACTTCTCTGGTGGTCCAGTGTTTAAGAATCCGCCTTCCAATGCAGGGGACAAGGGTTCGGTCCCTGGTCTGAGACGATCCCACATTCCCATGCTGAATGAAAGACCCAGTGTAGCCAAAAAAACAAAAAAAAGAGAGATTGAAGTCAGAAGAGACAAGCAACGGAACAAAGTCTAGGGAAAGGAGATTAACCACACACTTGGTAAGGGAACTGGGTTTTAGGTTGCCCCATTGCCACAGCCCGGTTACCCAGCCCACAGACCCGTTGCTTTCTCAAGGAGCAGGGGCTCCAGACTCCCTGAAGCCAAAGACTCAACCCAAGTTACATATCAAAATGGCCTGGGAGCTCGTAATGAAGGAGGAGACAGACAGAACAGGCTCCATCTTGAAAGCAGGACTCCATGTTGGGCTGGACTGTGGACTTTGAGCTATGTGCCCAGTATTTATGGAAATGACATACCAATTGGAAAACCAGACCCCTCCCGCCCCCTATGAAAGAGCCCCAGGGCTCGTATCTAGACTCTCCATCGCCTAAAAGAATACACTGATTATCTGTGTAACCAAATAGAATCATAAATTCTATTACACTTTTTGGGGTATGACCACAGGCCTATTGATAATTGTCCACTGTTAACTACCTAGGCTTAAGGCATACGAATCATGGGCTTAAGGCTTATGAATCACGAGTTAACTTTGTATCTTTCTTTTCCTTTGTTCAGACTAGTTTCAGAGAAGTTGGGGAGGTGGGTTTGAACATGTACACTTAGGGTATATAAGGTTTTCACAAAAACTGGCCGGGGTCCTTGGCTAAGAGGAGACTCTGCCTTGGGCCCGCGGGTGTAATAAACTGCACTTGACTATCTGCATCGTCCTTCTGAGTCAGTTTGTTTCCCGGAACGCGTGGCTACAATAGTGAGAAACGCTGAGGCTCGGGCCCAACCCACGACTGCTTTCCAGGCGAGGTTTGGGTTATCAGGCGGTTCAGACACGCTGCCGGGAATCAAAGCCACTGTTGTCAAAGGGGAGACAGGGCCCGGGCCTCCGTGTCCTGGGGCCACCAGCTTCACTGTGTGACTGGGGAGCTGGGGCTACACTGGACAACCCCAGTGGCTGCCTCTGTTCCCTCCTATCAGGGGCCAAGCAGCGCACCCCCAGCCTCAGACTGGCTACCACAGGCTTCAGAAGGGGTAAGACGACCCTGGAGTCCACCCGGCCATCCGCTGCCTGCCTCACTTCCCACTGGCCAGGAAGAAAGAACTCAACTTGGGCACGTGGCAGCCAAGACAGCAACGTGACACTGAGGCCACGATGGCCAGCTCCTATGAACTTCCGGTAAAAGGAGGATGAATTTCAGAGTTCACGATCATTAAGCCCCATAAGGAAATGGCTTCTAATTGTGGTGCTGGAGAAGCCTCTTGAGAGAATCCCTTGGACAGCAAGGAGATCCAACCAGTCCATCCTAAAGGAGATCAACCCTGAATATTCATTGGAAGGACTGATGCTGAAGCTGAAGCTCCAATACTTTGGCCACCTGATGCGAAGAACCCATTCATTGGAAAAGACCCTGATGCTAGGAAAGATTAAGGGCAAGAGGAGAAGGGGGCGACAGAGGATGAGATGGTTGGAGGGCATCACCAGCTCAATGGACATGAGTTTGAGCAAACTCCGAGAGATGGTGAAGGACAGGGGCGTCCACGGGGTCTCAAAGAGTCGAACACAACAAGGGAAGGAAATGATTGCTACATCCACTTAAGGGGCACACACACTGCATGGGTTTCTATGTATTATATGTTGCTGACGATACTTTCCTTAAAGGAGAACTACAGACACACATCTCAAAGCTTAGAAGTGAACTTGCATGCTCAGTCACTCAGTCATGTCTAACTCTTTGCAACCCCATGGACTGCAGCACTCCAGATTCTTTTGCCCATAGGATTTTTCAGGCAAGAATACTGGAGTGGGTTGCCATGCCCTCCTCCAAGGGATCTTTCCAACCCAGGGATCGAACAGGGTCTCTTAGGCCTCCTGTATTGGGAGGCAGACTCTTTCCCAGTGGTGTCACCTGGAAAGCCACACAGCCTGTCTTTCCCTAACTTTATGTAGCCAGGAAACACTTTTTTCCCAGGAAACATCTCCAGGGACCAGTGCTCCCAGGAGTATATTTTGGGAAATGCTAGTCTGTCCTCTCAACGCATAGTTCTTTGCCATCAGCAAGCAGAGCAATTAATTGTCCCTTGTGATGAGGGCAGGGCAGCAGCCCCCACGAGACGTGCTGTATAGAGACTCGGTGACACAGCTCACTCAGACTTGTCATCAAGCGAGTGAAGCCACAAAAGGAGTGGCTTAGAGCCTAGAGAACAAATGAGCACTAGCTCAATAAATACTAATAACTGAGCATCAGGTGACATTCTAACGTATTCTGCTTACAGCCACCACTAAGCAATACTGTTTTTTTCAGTCTCATTTGGATGGGGCACAAATACATTCAGAGGCAGGGTGAGAGGGGAAACAACAGATGTTTCATCATCAGCTACAGTATCCACTCCTTAGAGAATCACAATGTACCTATCATATGGAAGGTTCTAGAATTCCTTTAAAAAGAAGTGCTGAACTGTATTTAACCCAGAGTTTTCAAAATCACTCAGTCCTTGGACTCTTTTCCTTAGGTCGTATATTTCATAGAGCATGTTTTGAGAAATGGCTGTGAAACACTCTTTGCAAAAACAAAGAGCACAGAAACATTAAGTAACTTCTGGAAACATGTGCTGGTCAACAACACAGAGGATGAAGAGCTATGAAACCACAGACCCCACTCTCATTCCATCTCAGCACTTGCCGTAAACCAAACCGCCGAAGCAGCAATGCGTTTTCCACGATGTCCTTCTTTATGGTGTGAAGTGGCGGGACTGCTGATTACAGCACAGAAGTGAATGTGGCCCACGGGGGATCCACCGGTCAGGTACAGAGACCAGACATTTAGTCTTTTCCTCTTTGAAAGTGAAAGTGAAAGTAGCTAAGTTGTGTCTGACTCTTGTGACTTCACGCACTGTAGCCCGCCAGGCTCCTCTGTCCATGGGATTCTCCAGACAAGAATGCTGGAATGGGTTGCCATGCCCTCCTCCAGGGGATCTTCCCAACCCAGGGACTGAACTCAGGTCTCCCACATTGCAGGCAGATTCTTTACCATGTGACCTACCCAGGAAGCCCTCTTTTCCTCTTTGGTAACAATCAAATCATTAAACAACTGTCATCGTCGCTTATCACATGACTACAAGATTTTTCAAATAGACTTGACAGCCCTTCAGTTCAGTTCAGTCGCTCAGTCATGTCCGACCCTTTGTGACCCCATGAATCACAGCACGCCAGGCCTCCCTGTCCATCACCAACTCCCGGAGTTTACTCAAACTCATGTCCATCGAGTTGGTGATGCCATCCAGCCATCTCATCCTCTGTCGTCCCCTTCTCCTCCTGCCCCCAATCCCTCCCAGCATCAGAGTCTTTTCCAATGAGTCAACTCTTCGCACGAGGTAGCCAAAGTATTGGAGTTTCAGCCTCAGCATTCAGTCCTTCCAAAGAACACCCAGGACTGGTCTCCTTTAGGATGGACTGGTTGGATCTCCTTACAGTCCAAGGGACTCTCAAGAGTCTTCTCCAACACCACAGTTCAAAAGCATCAATTCTTCGGCGCTCAGCTTTCTTCACAGTCCAACTCTCACATCCATACATGACTAGTGGAAAAACCATAGCCTTGACTAGACGGACCTTTGTTGGCAAAGTAATGTCTCTGCTTTTTAATATGCTATCTGCTGCTGCTAAGTCGCTTCAGTCATGTCCGACTCTGTGCGACCCCAGAGACGACAGCCCACCAGGCTCCCCTGTCCCTGGGATTCTCCAGGCAAGAACACTGGAGTGGGTTGCCATTTCCTTCTCCAATATGCTATCTAGGTTGGTCATAACTTTCCTTACAAGGAGTAAGCTTCTTTTAATTTCATGGTTGCAATCACCATCTGCAGTGATTTTGGAGCCCCTAAAAATGAAGTCTGACACTGTTTCCACTGTTTCCCCATCTATTTCCCATGAAGTGATGGGACCAGATGCCATGATCTTAGTTTTCTGAATGTTGAGCTTTAAGCCAACTTTTTCACTCTCCTCTTTCACCTTGATCAAGAGCCTTTTTAGTTCCTCTTCACTTTCTGCCATAAGGGTGGTGTCATAGTTCCTGATTAAAAAAAAAAAGGATGCAAGAAGACAACCAGAGTTTCTAATTATTTTCAGCCAGAATTACACCAGGCCAAGAAAGCAAAATACAAAAGCTTTTGGCTCTATATGCCAAATAATTTTAAAATATCACAGTGAGGACAGGGAAAGATGGAAATCAACGAGATTACTGGAATGATGTAAACATTTCATCTATTTGCATAAATATGTAAGTTTCTTTATTCTCATTTCCAAGGAACTTCGAATGATGTCCTGAAACAGAAGGTGGGGCAGGGGAAGGGGAACAACTCTCTGGTTGGTTGTGAGACTTGGCAAACACAGTTCTTTTCTGTGCCGTGATGTGAACCCACGTTCACACCTCAATTGTGATTCTTGCAAACCGATACTGCAAGGAGGCAGGCGGCCTCAGCAACACAAGGCCCCTGTCCAGCCCTGGCTGCTTGGACAGCATGTCCAGCAAGCCCGTCAGGCTAACAAACCCCAGGGCTTCCCCACAGCCAACGGCCATGGAAAAATCTCCCTGTGTGACAAAGCCAAGGAGAACTCTGGAGCAGTGAGAAGTCACAACGGGGAGGGGGCCTGACCACAAGCCCAGGGTCAGGGGCTGGGGCCCGGCCACAGGGCCGCCCTCTGCCAGGCCCTCAGACGCGGCACGCCCTTGGTTCAGCCTCTTCTCTAGCTTCTTCTTCTCCTTCTGTTCCCGGATCTGGCTCTTGAATGGGTCGCTGTGCTTGGGCTCCTGGGGCCCATGGTACAGCCAATCGCGGGAGAGCTGCAGGAGATCCTCCTCGGCTGGGACGCAGATCAGGGTGTGCGGGCCAGGGCTGCCCTTCCCCAGCAGGGCCAGCCTGACCCACACCAGGGCCCTGGGGAAGGCGTCCAGCATAGCCGGGCAGGCCTCTCCGGTTAGTCCTTGCTGGCCTCTGCCGGCTCGCTGGGTCGCCTGACGGCCCCCAGGCCTGGGTCCGCACCAGGCTGACAGCTGCCTCAGTAATCTTCTACTCCTGCGTGAAGGGGGAGACAAGCCTTGTGAAGATACTTTGTTCATGGAGAAAATAAGCAATCAGGAGACTGGTTTGCTCGAGTTCATTTGCTTTTTTGTTGTTGTTTAATACTCAATGTGGGAAAGGATCAAAGCTTCAATTTAAAAAAAGTTAAAACTACACATTTTTACATTTTTGTAACGATCCGTTTCAGGTGTCTACTATTTCAAGACTGAGGACTAAAGGTTTAAAGCTGAAGACATTAAAAATAAGATGATGGGGTAGAATCTAGGCTGTATTCACAGTGGGAGGGTTAAAAAGTAACTGATAATTTTGATGGAAAAAGAAAGCCTAAGGGAGGGACATTTGTATGAAAAGTCAGAAGGAAAGATACAAAATTACAAGGTATTATACAGAAAAATAAGTATAAAGCAAAGGGGTGGCACACTTTTAAAATCAGAGCCCAGAACAAAGGGTAAATGATAAGCAGAATCTAATAGCCTACAGCAATACCACAGGCACACATTCCACACATTCCCCTCGGTGACACAACAGTATCACAATGAGAATGAATGAATCACCTCATCGGCCACAAACGCAGGTTACTCAAAACCAATGAGAAGAAATCTAATTCAGCGATTTAAAGAAAGCTTACAGGGGTTCTTCATTCCTTAAGACTATAACCGCGAGGGTACTGCTTTGTGAGCAAAGACTAAAAGAAATAGGTCATAAATGGCCTGGTTTAGGTCTATTGAAGCGGTATTTTAAATCATTTCAGCTACATCATGCCCCAAATCAAGTGTGTATGACTTCAGGCTCTTCCCCGGGCCCTTAAGGATCCGCTGACTTTCCCTGCTAGAAGGTCTGTAAATTTACTTGGCCTTTGTGTAAAGGCACCATGACAACTTCTGCATCCTGTGGCCAGGGTCAGTATCAAAAAACAGACAATCCAAAAAAGGCATCCAGAAGTCTTGAGCACTTACCTCAGAACGCAAAGGGGGCTGCTGGCGGCACTCTGGCTGGTCGCCTCCTCGGTCCCCATCGTGGCTGGACAATCTGTGTCCATGACTCCCTCGGGCCCACTGGAGTCACACAGGGGTGTGCCCTGGTCGTCAGACAGCTGAGCAGTCCTCCCAGGCTCGGCAACACGAGGTACCCCATCTCTGCTCGAGCCACTCTCCCCACCACTTGGAGAGGAAGCTGCAGACGATTCCTCTGGAGCCTGGACTCTTGACTCCCAGTCTCGAGTTAACTGCTCCCAGGGACAGTAAAAAGGTGCCAGGGTGCCAAGCTTAACGTAGTTGGGCCGTTTTGCAGGAGGACGTCTAATGGGAATAAAAGAGGAAAACCAGTTTTGAACGATTTAGGATGGACAATCAAAAGAACCATGGGCACTGAACTCCATCTCTATTTAAAAAACAAACCTGCAGGGACTTCCCTGGTGGTCCAGTGGTTAAGAAGCCACCTGCTGATGCAGGGCACACAGGTTTGGTCCCTGGTCCTGGAAGATTACTGAAGAGCACACCGAGAGCCCATGCTCCAAAACAAGAGAAGCCACCAGGATGAGAAGCCTGCACACCACAGCAAGCAGTAGCCCCCACTCACCACAACTGGAGAAAGCCCAGTGCACCCAAAAATAAATGAATTAATCAATAAAACCCCCAAATAAACAAATAAACATACAGAAAAGTTTTCAAAGAAATATGATTTTTTTAAAAATGATAATAACCAATTCTCCTGGCTGAGCTTTTATTCTTATTGTTCGGTTTTTGCTGTAACAGATAATGCACCCACAAAGTCACCCCATGGGCACCCCTCCTGAAGGACTGTAGGTAAGGTGTGCTCCTGCAGCTGTGCAGTGACGCCCCTGCACTCTCAACAGGGTTTGAAGTTGCCAAGGTGCAAGATGGAGGATGGTGAAGTTTCTCTCACCCTTGACCTCTGGTGACCCCACTATCCTCCACAGAGTCACTGTCATCATCGGTTTCTCACATATCCTTCTACAGACGTTCTTTGAACATACAAGCCGATGATGTACATATTTCTTTCTGTTTTTACCCATCTTGCACAAATAGTGGCAAAAAGATCCTGTGCTCTTTGCTTAATCTTATTCATTTAACAAAATATCTAGGAGATCACCTTATATCAGCACATCTAGACACCCTCACTCTTCTGCACGAGGCTCATGGCCTCAGTTATCTAGACAGACAGGGCATTATCTTCTGCAGGGCATTTTGATTATTTTCAAGCTTTTGCTTCCACAAACGCTGCTGCCATGAACGACCTTGAACACGTTGCACAAGGACAAGTGTGTTCACAGGATCAAGTTCCGGGAGTGGAAGTGCTAAGGCAGCGAGTATTATTAGCACTTGCAATTTTGATGATTATCTCCAAACTGCCCTCCATATGAGTGACACCAGCTGACCTTTCCAGCAACAGGTAAGTGAGGGCAAACCTTCAGAAAGCCACAGACGAGTGGGAACCAGGGCCTGCTCTGGTACGTAACGACCCCAAGAGGTAGGGACCGGCCTGGTTACGGGCCCTTCTGGGCAGGGGGACTCTGTGAGAGCCTGCGTCTTCAGACTGACGGTCTCCTCGGGGACAGGCCCAGACCATCCTTCTGACTTGGCTTCTTACTATGTGCTGCACCCTAAGACCCCAAATGCACATGACCCTGCACCGGGGCTTCAGTGTGAGCCTGTATCCTGGAGATGGAACCAAACGCGCTCTGGCCTCTGAGAGGGGCACCTGGTGAAGAACTCTCCCAGGGTACCGGCCTCACCCAAACACCTTTAAAAAGAGAGATGGACAATTTACAAAAAAGAGATAAAAAACGGTGAAAACACAAAAGAGGAGACAGAGGCGAGCTGCAATTTCACTCATACCTGATGCTAATGGAACGCACGTTCACGTCTTTGAAAGTTGGCAACTTGGAGGTTCACACGTAGGGCTAACCGCATGTTTGGACTCCCACTTCATCACTGCCCACCACCATCCTCACATCTCTCTGCTGACAAGCCTAGATCCCACAGTTCAGTGCCTGCCTGACTCTTTGCAATCCCATGGACTGCAGCCCACCAGGCTCCTTTGTCCAAGGGATTCTCCAGGCAAGAGCACCGGAGTGGGTTGCCCTGCCCTTCTCCATAGTTCACAGAGTCACTCCCTTTACACATACCCTCAACTCCTTCCCCCTGGCAAAGCCCATCCTGGTTACATGCAACCCTCCCCCTTCCCCAGCCCAGGACCAGACTGGCAGAACATGGCTGGGGAAGAGCACGCAACCGTCCTGAGGGGCCTCACTATCAACACACAACTCAAGTGGGCTCTTACATTTCTTACAAATCCCCTAGGTTTCTCCCGGTCACTCCATCTTCCACTCTCCAAGAACACCGTTTACATCAATTCCTCGCTCCTTAAATCTCTGACAGCCTCTCTCCCCCTTATTCCTAGATGACAGCCTTGCCTATTTTTCACTGAGAAGACAGGCACGGTTAGAAGATTACTACCCAATCTCTCCGCAGAGTCTAGCCTACCTAAATCTGTAGCATTTCAGAGTCAGCCTTCCAGCCTATTAAAATGAGAGCGCTGAGCCTGATTCTACAGAACACCACCCCTTCCCCTGGTGCCCCGATGCCACCCCCTCTTCCCTGCTTGAGGGCTTTGCTCTCGCAAGTTAGCCTCCCTCACCTCTCCTGGATCCCCCCACCAGCCTGGAAACATGCACTTCCAAAAAGAGTAAGCTCCACAAGGGCAGAACTGACTTTGCCTGCCCTGACCGCTGCTGTAGCCTCAGGGCCTAAAAAGGTTTTCGACACATGGCAGGTTCTAAATTAGCACGTGTTAAATGAATAAATGGGACAAATATGTAGAGACGCATAGGGAAAGCTGTTCATGGAAGCATAGAGCAAAAAAGCAGAAAGAACATAAAGGGCCACTGATAAATCACAGAATAGCCACGCTGCACCAGCCAAACCTGGCCCACTGCCAGGCGCCAGGTATGACCCATGAGCTAGGGATGGATTTACACTCTTAAATGGCGGAGAAAAACACAGGAGATTAATATCTTACGGCACATGAAAATGATAGGAAGTCCACAGAGTGAGCTGGAACACAGCCAGGCCCTCGTTTACACCAAGTGTTGGCAAACTTATTCTGTAAGGGGCCAGATGATAGCTATTTCTGGCTTTCTGGGCCTTGTGGTCTCCATGGGAACTGCTCAGCTCTGCAGCATGGTGCAAAAGCCGCCACAGAGGGTGTGTAGAGTCGTATTTATTGATGTGGGAAAATTTTCCATAATATACAGTTAAATGAAAAAAGCAGATTTCAAAATAGTATATGTCATATAATGCTTAAAAAAAAAGATTCCAACTTCCCTGGTGGTCCAGTGGCTAAGACTCCACGCTCCCAATGCAGGGGGCCCGGGTTCAATCCCTGGTCAGGGATCTAGATCTCACATGCTGCAGCTCAAGTTCCTGCACGCTGCCACTAAGATCAGAGATCCTGCCTGCCGCAACTAAGACCTAATGCAGCCAAATAAACAAGTAATTTAAAAAGTAATTAAATTTTTAAAAAATTTACATATAGAAAAATCTGAAGGATGAGACATAAGCATTTCTGCCCACGACTATTTAACAAGCACAGAGAAGACCCTGCATGGGAGGCATAGGACGGCTGCCCTCAAATGGCCTGTGAGCCAGAATCCAGGAACCTCTCGCCACTCACTCGCCCACTTATTCGTCCATCATTCAAACCACAGCTCATCTGTTCATCATTCAAACCTGGAAAGTCAGACAGGGCCCATCTCTGTGGCTTCAGCCATGCACAGGAGAGCACGACCGTGGAGCTCAGAATCAAGGAAACACAACATTCAATTATTCACCCATTCATCAGTCAACAAATACAAGTATTCGGGCCCACTGTGCACTGGCCAGACACAGCAGATGCCACAACAAACTAGAGGGTTTCTGTGCTTCCAGGAGCCTACTGTATTTCAGCAGGAAATACACGTGCCCAAGGCTTCCTTTCCTGAGTATAAAGGAAATAGAGCCTCTCATCGGCCACTCTTCCAATGGAAAAAGAAAAGAAAACAGCCTAGATGGACAGATAGCAAAATGTAAAAACAGTGCATATCTCTCTGGACAAAAAGAATACACTGATAAAAGGAATATACTAGTTTATAAAGTATTTTTATATGTTTCCATACTTTGTTTAAAATTTCATAAATATATACTCCATTTATAACCATTACAAAAAAAAAATACAATGTCCATTTTTAGGGGTAGGGGTCAGTAGTGGGAATCTGTTAACAAGCGCCTGGAACTCAGGTCCACAGTTCAGGAGTTCACCATCGTCACTGAATCAAATAACCAAGAGAAGGGTTTGTAACCTGCATGAACTATAAAATCCAGCGATAGGGCCATCTCCTAACTAAGTAATGTCTTCTTAAATTATGTCTCAGGAATGTTGACAAGTCTAGGAACTCCACATTATACAGTCAGGAGGCCCTGAAGCCAGGAAAAACATTGCTGGTCAGTGTGCCTTCCCTTTAAGACAGAACACTAGAGAAGCCAGTCTCTTACCTCTTGTACTTCTCAAGAAGATGTTTCGCTTGCTCTTCAGCAAAGAGAACCCCAGCAGGGCAGTCTGGGAAATCATCTGGGACATTAGGCGACCTTTTATACTGAGAATGCACTAAGGTTTCTTTTAACCCTCCAACTCTTGCACCTCGATAGATCTAGAAGAAATCCCAGAAAGATTCTGTCATTTGTATGGGGAAAGTGGGAAACCTAAATACCCATCACAAAGAGAAAGAATAAATACACTGAGGACTTACTCTACAATGAGTTACCATACAATAGTGAAAATGAATGACTTAAGAGCTTCATCAATCATTACGGAAAAAAAAAAATCTCAATGTTGAGTGAACAGAGCAAGTAAAAACATGTCAAGTTTAGCTATTTTTTTAATTTATTTTATTAAAGGATAATTGCTTTATAGAATTTTGTTGCTTTCTGTCAAACCTCAACCTGAATCAGCTATAGGTATACATATATCCCCTCCCTTTTGAACCTCCCTCCCATCTCTGTCCCCATCCCACCCCTCTAGGTTGATACAGAGCCCCTGTTTGAGTTTCTTAGCCATACAGCAAATTCCCGTTGGCTATCTATTTTACATATGGTAATGTAAGTTTCCACGTTACAAATTTAGCTACTTTAGTTTGGGATACATACACACACAATTAATAAAACTATAAAAACGTGCATGATAGCAACAAACACCAATAGGGCCAGTGATTCCTTTGGAAGGAGAGAAGGAAATGGGATTGGAGAGGGATAGAGTGCTTCTAATGACCCTTTTATGTCTTCTTTCTTAAGCTGGATGGTATCCAAGTGTCACTTTCTGTATACTTGAAACAGCTCGTAAGTTTAAAGTTATCTTTAAAAATAACCCCACTCCTAAATGATTAAATATCTTCTGTACTATGCGTAAGGACTGAAATTAATTGCCTGCATGAATCCAACAGTCCTACATGTCCTTTATGTTCTCAAAGTAATTATTTAAACTAACCAGGAAAACTCAAACACACGTTAGATTTTTAAGAAAATTTTTAGCTGCAGTTAATAAATGGATCCACACAAAAAACAACTGTATTATACACATCTATAAAAATAAAATACTTTGTTTTTAAACTACAACAAATTTCAAGTAAAAAAAACCCCAAAAAACCTCGTTTGTTGCCACTACTATTCAAAAATCAGGCCACTTTTAAAACCTCAAAAGTTCATCAAATGTCCGCACAACTCTTATTAAGGAACCTGGCTCCAGGGACTTTATGAAATTATCTCGTATCCAAGATGATAGCTCAAAGGGCAGAAAACTAGCACTCAATTTCTAGGCCCTGCATTAAGTCAGGAACATTTTCAGCACTTGGCACTCCCTAAGAGCGTACCTTGAATGTTGTAACTGTTACTTACAAATGGAATCCAGAACGCCATGCCCCAGCCCTTTGGGAGCAGGATATCCCAGCCGCTTCCCCAGCCTCGTTGCTCATGACCCGTCACTTTTCCTGGTTGTTGAATCAAAAGTATAGGAACCTTGGATTCATGGGGACCTAAAAAAAGTTGTGACCCGGGCACCAGCAATTCACTCCTCTTCCGGTTTAAATCCTAGAGTGGAAGAAAATAATTCAAGACAAACAACTCTAGTCTTCTGGGAGATCCTACTGGGTCTCTCTATAAGCAGCTTTAGAAAGTTAAACACTCTTTTAGGAAGAAAACATTCTCAGTAAATAAACGTGAGCCATTTTTAAGTACAGAGTACTCCTCCCAGGAGTAGCACCTCCATAGAAGTGCTTTGGTAGAAAATGCCACATTGTCTTAAATTTGGTCTAGAATATACTAGATGATTCAATGTTCTAAAACAATATACATTCATTCTGCTCTTTCTTATATCAGGATTAATCTTATATTTTAACACTCTTACATTTACTTTGGTTAAGATTGGTGGTCATGGAGTAAAGGAGGTATGAATAATTAACAACTTCTCAAGGGAAGCAAGTTGGATAATACTCCAGCTCTTTGAGAAAATTTCTCATCAGGTCTTAAAACAGAAGGTGCTACAAATTATCTGTCAGGTGGACTGGAGGGAGTGGGTAACAACACCCTTTCAGATTTTTCTTGCCAGCTGTCAAAGGAGATGAGCAGGTAGGAGAAGCCTGCCACTCGACTGAGAAGACTACAGCAGAGACCACCTCCACCAGCTACAGAGTTTAACTCATGAACACCCTTCATGCATGACCAAATCTTGGGTCTCCTTTTTTTAACCCTTAGTCATCCCAAAGTATCTATGTCTATAGCCCCAGTGTTTCCTCCTGAGACAGATACCTGTCTCCTGGACATCTGCTCCTGGGACAGCCCAAGGCCTCTCAAACCCGGTTTACCTGAGATTGAACTCATCTTCCCCACTGTTTCACTCTCTTCCTGAAGGACACACAGTTCTCACATCTCATTCACTCATTCATTCATCCTTTCAAATATTTACTGTTCATTCATTTACTCGTTCATTCAAATATTTCCTGAGCACTTGTGCTACACCAGGCACTTTGCTAGCACTTGGCAAGATAGGAGCGACAAGTCAGACCTGGCTCTGGCTCTCTTTCAGCTGAGCTCTTAAATCCAAGCGAGACTGCTGGAAGCTAACCCACAGGCTTCTCCTTTCTCACGTCCCATCTCAGAGTCTTGTCAGTTTTACTTCCCAGGTGTATGTTCCAAACCCCAGCCCCTCCACTCCAGCCGCACTGCCACACTTCAGGCCCCCACCGTGCCATTTGGACTATTTTAAGGACCTCTTTCAAGGCCATCCAACCACGCATCCTCTCTCCAGCTCCTCGGGCCGCCTTTTCCCCATCCCTAGTCTCCACAACACTGCCAGAGTGAAATCTAATCATGTCATGGCCGAGTTTAAAACCTTCAATGGCCCCTAGTCTTCAGTCTAAATCCAAGGATGCCTCAAGATCTTTTACCCCTGATCCCCGTCTTAATCTCTTCAGTTCCATCTCCTGCCTCACCCTTAACTCCAAGATGCTGATCTGCTTGGAGATTCCTGAACAGGTCATCCTGGTTTTGGCCTGGGCCCTAGCCCTTCCTCTCAACTCAGACAATCCATTCTCCATCGTAGCCTTGGCTCCTGGCCCCTGGCCCCAAGAAGTCTGGTTAACTCCGACCATCCACCTAAGAGTTAGCTCAAACATCAGCTCCTCCATCTGGGAAGCTTCCCCCAATTTCCCTAGTCCGGGCTCAGTACCCATTCTTTGGGCTTCCTTCATACTCTGTACTTCTTCAACTGTATCCTAGGCATTTGCCCCATCACTGAATACAATACCTGGTGCTGGCAGGAGCTCAATCATTGTGAGATTACAGACAGAAAACATATAAGGGGAAAAAAATAATGAATGAAAAACATATTTAAACCATAAGATTATCATTTTTAAGAAAAAGTCTTTGTATTAATCTTTTCTAGAGATTATTCTTCTCTAAAACAGAAAAGAGAATCATTGTTTATATCATTAAGTACAGGGATCAAAAGTCTAAAAATAAAAGGAAGTCTATAGGCGTCTATAAAGTATGAAATAACTTTCATGGTCTCTAGAGTGATGAATTGCAACCTGTTTTCATGACTTTACCATTAGTTACCTGATCCGAGATTTTATTCTCTGTGACACTCTTACAGATATCTTGGTTCCAGAGAAAGCTATGTGAACACTCCACCGGCACACCCTCCAGAAGCAGCTGTCTAACTTTCTCATTATCTAAGAGGGAAAAGAAACAGCCTTAAACCACATTCTTTAATTTAGGTCAGTAAGGGTCAAATTCTAAACGATGCTAGGGGACCTTCTATTAGAGGAAAATATTCTACAGGCATTTACTTCTCTAGAGGAATTTATTTACTTGAATAGAAACTGTAATTCTTACAGTTGGTTTCATAACCTGTGAAACAGTACAGACTCCTAAACTTACTTGACATTTATTTTTAGTGTATAAGATGCAAATATTACATTAAATTGCCTCGAAATAACTGCCTGATTCCACAGGGAAGATTATTCTAGGCATCACTGCAGAGGCAAAGAACCACTTCTTGATCATATGCTCTGATTGCACAAGTTATACTTTAACTACAGGCTTCAGGGCTCTTTATATCATCCCTGACCCAAAAGTCCTGAGCTAAGAGATACCATCCTTTTTTTCTGTCCTTTTATTTCAAGTCTCTAATGACCCTATTTTTATTGAACTGAGTGAATTCCCCTTCTGTAAAATGTATTGCTCTCATTCTTTTCAAACGAATATATTTTCTGTGAACTATGTTGTTTCATCCCTTTAAACGAGCCACACCGGCCAAAAAGTACTCCAGCGGGGAAGGCGGGGCGGGGGATCGTTTCAGTTATAAACATGCATATTAACAGAAGAGATATCCTATAGGAAATTATTTAAACACCAGGGGGAAAAACGTCTTTCAGATTTTATTTTGTTGTACTGAAGAATTAGAAGAAAAAAAAGAAAAAAAAAATCAGACAATTCATGAGTTTAGGCTAAGGTCCTAAAATGCCAACACAAAAGATCACTCAATAGAACATACCCACATGAGTCTGATGGCTGAAAGAAAAAAAAAAAGTTGGAAGTGACTCTGCAGTTGTGATGCAGTGAGACTGTGAGATTGGTGGTCAAGACGGTTCAGAAGGCCCTGAACTCACTTCCTCACGTGGGCACAGCACAATCACAACTGTTTACAGAGCAACTACGTACGAGAACATCTTGAAGACCAGCAGAAAAGACTTCCTACGGCTAAAGAAAATAAGGAACTGGAGAGGAAAGGTAGAAACCTGGTATAGTCAAGCCACACACTCCCCAGGGTAGGCGGATGGGGTAGGTGACCCACAGAAAACAGGAGGAGAATCACAATTGCAGAGTGTTCCCAAAAGAGCAAAGGGCCCAAGCTCCACATCAGGTTCCCTAGCCCGGGGGAGCTGTATGGAGAGGACGAGCTCATAGAACAACTGGCTTTGAAGGCCAGTGGGCTTGACTACAGGACAGCTGGAGGACTTCAGGAAACACAGACCCCACTCTGAAAGGGTGCACACAAAATCTACATGCTCCAAGAACCAGAACCGAGGACGTAGTCTGAAAAGAGCCTTTACTTGCTGATTTTAAAGCTTCCCAGAAACGCAGGAGGCAACTGGGAGTCCTCCTGGGGACACCGACCTGGCAAGGATGTGGAGGGAAGGGAATCCTCATACACTGTTGGTCGGAATGTCAACTGGTGCAGCCAATATGTAAAACAGAAGGGAGCTTCCTCAAAAAAACCAAAAATCAAACTACTACACAATCCAGCAATTCTGTTTTGGGGGACATTTTCAAAGAAAATAAAAACACTAAATTGAAAAGATATGTGCATCCCTATCCTCACTGCATCATTATTTACAATAGCTAAAGTATGGAAGCAACCTAAGGGTCCATCAACAGATGAACAGTTAAAGCATATGTGGTATATATACAATGGAATTCTACTCAGCCACAAAAAAAGAATGAAATTTTGCCATTTCCAACAACATGAATGGACTTGGAGGATATTATGCTAAGTGAAATAAGCCAGACAGAGAAAATCAAATACCAGATGATATCACTAGTATGCGGAATCTAAAAAATTAAGACAGAAACAGAGTCATAGATACAGAGAACAAACTGGTGGTTGCCAGAGGGGAGATCTGTGGAGGGATGAATGAAATAGTTGAGAGAGATTAAAAGACATGAACTTCCAGTTAAAAAATAAGTAAGTCGTGGGGATGCAATGTACAGGACTGAGGATATAGCCAATGATATTGAAATAAATCTTTATGATGACAGATGGTAACTAGACTTATCTTGGTTATCATTTTGTAATGTTTTTTCAAGATAAACTTTAATTTTCTCTGAACTGATTTATATTAGGATCATACCACTCTAATGGCAGAAAGTGAAGAGGAACTAAAGAGCCTCTTGATGAGGGTGAAAGAAGAGAGTGAAAAAGCTGGCTTGAAACTCAACATTCAATAAACTAAAGATCATGGCATCCAGTCCCATCACTTCATGGCAAATAGAAGGGGAAAAAGTGAAAACAGTGACAGATTTTATTTTCTTGGGCTCCAAAATCACTGTAGACGGTGACTACAGCCATGAAGTTAAAACATGCTTGCTCCTTGGAAAAAAGCTATGACAAACCTAGACAGCATGTTCAAAAACAGAGACATCACTTTGCTGACAAAGGTTTGTATAGTCAAAGCTATGGTTTTTCCAGTAGTCACGTATGGATGTAAGAGTTGGACCATAAAGAAGGGTGAACGCCAAAGAACTGATGCTTTTGAACTGTGGTTCTGGAGAAGACTCCTGAGAGTTCCCTAGACAGCAAGGAGATCAAACTAGTCAATCCTAAAGGAAATCAACATTGAATATTCCTTGAAAGGACTTATGCTGAAGCTGAACTTCCAATACTTTGGCTACCTGATGTGAAGAGCCAACTCATTGGAAAAGATCCTGATGCTGGGAAAGACTGAAGGCAGGAGCAGAAGTGGGTGGCAGAGAATAAGATGGTTGGATGGTATCATTGACTTAATGGACATGAGTTTGAGCAAAGTCTAGGAGATAGTGAAGGACTGGAAAGCCTGGCATGCTGCAGCCCATGGGGTTGCAGAGTTGAACACAACTTAGCAAATGAACAGTGAAAGCCTTTGAAAGAATTTAATACATAACTGCCTTTTCCCAAAACTGGTACAGACACTATGGAGAACAGTATGAAGATTCCTTAAAAAACTAAAAATAGAGCTACAATAAGATCCGACAATCCCATTCCTGAGCATATATCCAAAGAAAATCATAATTCAAACAGATACATGCACCCCAATGTTACTGCAGCACTATTTACAATACCTAAGATATGCAAGCAACCTAAACGTCCATCAACAGATAAAGAAGATTTGGTACATATATAAAGGGAATATTACTCAGCCATCAAAAAGAACAAATTAATGCCATTTACGACAACATGGATCAACCTAGGTACAGTCATACTAAGTGAAGTAAGACAGAGAAAGACAAATATTATATGATATAGCTTATATGTGAAATCAAAAAAAAGGCCACAAAAGGACTTATCTACAAAACAGAAGTAGTTACGAATGTAGAAAATAAATTTATGGTTATGGGGTTGGGGGGAAAGAGGGGAGGAATAAATTGGGAGACTGGGATTGTCACATACACACTACTGTATATAAAAAAGATAACTAATATGGACCTACTGTATAGCAAAGGGTACTCTACGCAATACTCAGTAATGGCCTATATGGGGAAAGAATCTTAAAAACAATGGATGTACGTGTATGTATGTGACGTGCTGCAGTCCATGGGGTCGCAAAGAGTCAGGCACGACTGAGCGACTGAACTGAACGTATATGGATAACAAATTCACTTTGCCATACACCTGAAACTAATATAATATTGTAAATCTATACCCCAATAGGAATTTTAAAAAATTATTTGAAAAAAGGATTTGAGGCAGCCAAACTAAGTAGAGTTTAACTGCGATTCTGAGATCATTCTGACAGTCAACAGTTATCAGTGTAGTAGATGCTCTAACTTTTACAGTTGTACCCAACCATACTGCTGTTAAAAAAGAAAAGAAAGAGCCAGCAATTCATCAATTAAAGTGTTGCTGCTGCTGCTGCTGAATCGCTTCAGTCGTGTCCGACTCTGTGCGACCCCATAGACGGCAGCCCACCAGGCTCCTCCGTCCCTGGGATTCTCCAGGCAAGAACACTGGAGTGGGTTGCCATTTCCTTCTCCAATGCATGAAAGTGAAGTCGCTCAGTCGTGTCTGACTCTTCATGACCCCATGGACTGCAGCCCACCAGGCTCCTCCACCCATGGGATTTTCCAGGCAAGAGTACTGGAGCGGGTTGCCATTGCCTTCTCCAGATTAAAGTGTTAGACTCTCTAATTAACTAACTTACCTATATATCTTAAACTCTTTCAGCCAATCCACCTTTCATGTTAAGGTTCTGGCAGAGTACTGTACTGCCCCCTTAATAAGCTATCTATCTACTCGTGAAGGTTAAAAAAAAAACAAATCTCAAGTTGTTACTACACACACCAGTATCTTTTCTCCAAAAACTGACAGACTGATTTTAATTATTCTTCCAATTAACTGGGCTTAAATGACAGTAAACACAGTGAGGCATTATCACAGTTGTGCAGGTCAGACTAAGATTTTAGCCAGCCCCCACCCACCCCCAACCACGTCACCCCGAAGAAACCCCCACAGGCCACGCTACTGAGTCTAAGCCGAGACCTCTTACCCTTCAGCACCTGGGATGGCCTTGCCAGGATTCGAACCTGGGTCATCTGTATGGTCAGACAGAGGCTTCCAAAGAGCACAAGACCAGCTTCGGGTGCGGGTCCCTTCCTCACAATTAAAATTCTGAAAAGCCAGGCATTTTCAGAGAACCCCGTTTGCAGAGGCAGGTTATTACTAGATATTGAAAATAGAGAACTCAGCGGAAAAAATGAACATGAGGATCAGGCTACACGTTTACAGCTAAAGATACTTCCTGATATACCATTTCCTTTTATCATGATCACCTTAAAAAGGTAGGCAGGTAAAAAGAGGGCCTGAAATTTTCTACAGATAAAGTTACTGCAGAAGTTGTCACTGACAGAATTCTTCTAACGGGACTGACTAGTCAGAACAGTTGTTAAGGAAAACCAGGGTTGTCTCAGGAACTTTACCTTGGCATTTTTCTGGATTGGGCAAAACTTTGGACCTCTTTTGAGGCAGATTTATTCGTGGGTCACCAACCGTCAGTCCCAGAATAGTACCTGCTGGAATTTCTGCTGGTGATGTTATCCCTTTAGCAACAAAACAAGACGCAAACAGGAAGTTATTCACAAATACATATTTTGCTTTCATTTTCAAATGTTTCTAATGAAATTTTCATCTTGGGCTGATTTTGTAAAGATACACATTCCCTTTTATCTTCCCAATGATACTTTCAGAGAATAAATTAACATTCATAAAGAGTGAAGTTTCTTACCAAAAACATTAACATAACAGGTCATTTTACAACATGAATATGTATGTTCCTATCAATAACTACAGGAGCTTTACACACAAATGCAATCATGTGTGGGTAAGATTTCAGTTTAGTAGCTAAAACATTTAGTAGCTAAAGCATTTCAGTATATGCTTTTACCTACATTAACAGAATACCAGTTATTTATTTAAAGTTCTAACATCTCATTCGTGCTTCTTGCTGTATTTTAACAGTTTCAAAGTAAAAAGCACCACTACATTTAGGTAGCTCAGCTGCGAGATGCTCTTTTAACCCAGTTCCCACTCCTCCCTTCTTTCCCAGTACAACCCAGTGTTCCCCTGTATGCATGCTGAGTGCTAAGTTACTTCAGTTGTGTCCCATCCTTTGTGACCCTATGGACTGTAGCCCGCCAGGCTCCTCTGTTCAGGGGATTCTCCAGGGAAGAATACTGCAATGGTTGCCGTGCCCTCCTCCAGGGGATCTTCCCAACCCAGGGATTGAACCCGCATCTCTCACGTCTCCTGCACTGGCAGGCGGGTTCTTTAATGCTAGCGCCACCTGAGAAGCCCCATTCCAGCGTATACCTCCCAACAATTCAAAAACGGCTTCTTGTCTGCGATGAAGGGAAACACTATCAGGATTCTTGCAGGTTTCAATCCACCAACGGTGAGGTGTCTTCTCTGTGTCCTCTCCCTCCTAGAAAACAACAACTCCTGTTCACCAGACAAACAGGGGATCAGCCAATAATTTTGGTTAAAACGTTTGTGCTATTGGCCTCCGTCCTTGCATCCTCATTTCTTAGAATGAATGTTTCTGGAGAGGAACCAGGAAATTGTCACATCAGACTAACGACTCTTCTAATTAAAGACAAGGACATAGGACCATACTTCTCTCAAGATTTCATATACTAAGAAGAATATCTGCGGTTTTCTGAGAGACTACCTAACTTACCACACGCCTGTGGTCTCTGGAGCACAGCACCAACATGAGAGACCTTGCTCCTTGCTCTTCTCCCAATACTACCAACCTCATCGCCAGACTAAGCAATAAAACTTTCCCACTGAAGAAAAACCAAAACAAAACCCCTTTTGAAGAAATCTTCAGCAAAGGAAGACATTACTACTATAGTATTTCTAGAAATTTCAAGAAATACTGTATTTTACTTGCTTTTTTTTCTGAACAGAACTAGGGCCTGAGGTCTCAAACAGCACTTCGAGTACCATATGCATGCCCGGGAAGAGAACTTTACAGCTGCGGTTCACACCAAAGTTTGCTGAAGGGGGATGTTCCCCTAAGAGTCTAACCTATAATATTAATACACTGAGCCCTTTACCTCACAGAAACTCAGGTAGCACGTGGTTCAAAGTACAGACCCTGGAACCAAACTTTGCAGGTTCGAATCCTCCCTCTGCAAGTTACTAGCTAACGTGGAATGCCTAGTCAGCGCCAGGCACTGCCCTAAGCCTGGGGCACAGAGTCAAGAAGAGGACTGCCCCGAGCCTGCCAGCAGGAAGCTCAGAGTCTTGAGACACAGACCTCACAAAGACATGCAAACAAATCTAGACGTAAAAACTGAGGAATGGAGCAAGACGGAATGAAAACAACAGCAAGGATTTAATTGAACTTGGAGGTCAGGAAGGAATTCTAGAAGAAAATGATATAGATGTTGAAACCTTTAGACTCAGCCAAGAAGAGGGGTAGAGACAGAAAATTCAGACAGTCTCAAAGGAACGTGAGATCTGACACATTCTAGAACCTGGAACCACTGGAAGAAGACGGTGTGGCTGAAGTGCCGAACATGAGAAGAGATAAGGCCAGACAGGCATGGAGGCACAAGATTACCAGTCAAATTAAGGGCTTTGGATTTTTTTTCTCACATACAGTGAGAAGCTATCCAAAAGCTTTTAATCAGGAAGTAGCTCGATGAGCATAAATTGTTAAAATGGGACTACCCTAGTGGTCTAGTGGTTAAGAGTCCGCTTGCCAATGCAGGGGACATGGGTTCGATCCCTGGTCTAGGAAGATCCCACATGCCTTGGAGCAACTAAGCCTGTGCACCACAACTATTGAAGCCTACATGCTCGAGAGCCCGTGCTCTGCAATGAGAGAAGTCACTGCAACGACAAGTCTTTGCACTGCAACTAGAGAAAAAGCCCGCATAGTAACAAGACCCAGTGCAGCCAAAAATAAAAAATTAATTAATTTAAAAAAAGAAAAGAAAATTACACTTCACTTTCCTTTAAAAAAAAAAAAAACAAACCAAAAATTGCTAAAATATCACTTTGCCTCCTGTGTGGAGAAAGGAGCAAAAAATGGGAACAATGAATGAAAGTTGAGAAGCTGCTTCAGGACCCAGGCCAGAGACGACAGTGGTTGAGACTAGTGTGGAAACAGTGAAGAGAGAGAGGTCGCCTTTGGTTTTTAAAGTTTATCTGTCTTCCAACAGGTCAAACTCTGATCGGCTCTATCACCATATCAGACATGTCCAATCTGCGAGAAGCATGGACACTGAGGCACTGATACAGGAAAACAGACCAAATCTGAACCCCAAGTGTTCACATGTGAGTCTGATTCCTCATCTACTCTCTACTCTCCAGACCTGTGCAATCAGCATGGTGGCCACTTGACACAGAGAGCTGTGAATTTACCTGTTAATCACTAAAATAAGTACAAGTACCAATCCACTTCCTCGGTCACATGAGCCACTCAGTAGCTACCTGGGGCTGGTGGCTCCCGTACTGGACAGCACAAGGAAACAGCATCCTTGCAGAAAGTTCTACTGAACAGAGGTACATGTCACACATTGCTCTCAACCTGCTAGAGACCATCCTGAAAACGAACCCCAGAGAATGTGCATCACACAAATACAAACAAAAAAACCTGGCATATACTTTCAGGGATTTTAGGGGCAGCTCCCTGTTACCTACTTACCTATGGTGCAGAAGTTAAGACCCTTTAAAAAATTCAGAAGCTGCAGGAGCAGTCTGTATTTAAATGAGAACTAATCAGTTTACTTGCTACATTCACTTAGATTTGCTATTCTAGAAGTGAAAGATAGAGTCTTTGATAATAAGCATAACTAGGCAAACAAACACATATAAGCTATGGCCACAAATGCTGCCAAATTATATGTTGCTGCTGCTAAGTCGTTTCAGTCATGACCGACTCTGTGCGATCCCATAGACGGCAGCCCACTAAGGCTCCTCTGTCCCTGGGATTCTCCAGGCAAGAATACTGGAGTGGGTTGCCATTGCCTTCTCCGAAGTTATATGTTAGGTTTTGCAAATTTGCTAAGAAGGACCTGACCAGAATAAAGCAACGCAATCAGGTTTACTCTTACGGAGTGGACGGAAGCAGCTTTGAGCGCCTCAGTTAAGATGCAGTGAGAAAGAGGACCGATCAGCCGGAATCTGTTCATCTCCATAGTCAAATCACTGAAAGAAAGAGAAGGGCTTTATACTTCATGTAATGTCTGCCTCACTGACAGAAACAGAGCACGCCTTCACTGAAAACGTTCAGTAGGTTCAGAGTAGGTTCAGCCCATACCGGATCACGATGCCTGTGGCTGGAGAGAGCCAAGAATATGGCTGCAGTGGATCTCTAGTTCCATCACCAGTGACTTTTTTAACTGGTTGAGCGTTTTCCCCATCATCTTTCCGTTTTCTTTTCTTGCCGACTTTTTCTTCAGGCAGGTCAATCTGGCTTTTCTCTTGAGACGGTGTCAGAAGGGGATCTGGGATCTGGACAGTTGCCTTGGTAGGTTCCATACACTGACACACTGCTTTTATCTCCTCTAAGATATCCTAAGGACACATTCAAACATTTTAAACTCTGAATTTAAATACAAGTTTAAGTTGGCTTAGTTTATTTTTTCTACCTATAAAAATTTATATTCTTATCTCACACAAATGAAGCTAAATTTAAAATCGTCAAAAAGCTTTTTTGATTCCTCTGAAAAGCTTTTTTGATTCCTCTGAGTAGTGCTTGACACATAGAACAAAAAAAGAACTCCTAAATGTCCAAGATTCATGAAAACAACATGACTACTCTGACCAATTTTTTTTTTTAACTAGTTTAAAGATGAATTTGGAGAAAATTTATAGTCTACTGTATAAAAGCAATGAGTGTGCTAATAGAGGGAAGCTAAGCTAAACGCAGTATTAAAAAATTGTCAGAATTACTCAAAACAGATTCTCATCATCAAACTGGCTCCAACAAGCACATGAATGCCAATGAGCCAGTTAAGGACAATGGAAGCACGAGTCCAACGCACCATTTCAAGCCATTTGCGTAAGACTGGTTTCATCTCTACTCCTACTCAGGGCTTACCAAAACTCAGGCCAAGATTTGCTTCACTTATTAATACTAACATAACTATCCTCCCTATATTCCATTACCAAGCAGTCAGTCAAACTTTCACACTATTTAAATTTCTGTAGCACTCATTTCTTACAGTAATCAAGAATACAGTGACTGAGTGATGAGAAATAATGTCAAGGATTATACCTGTTTAAGAGCTGGATGAAGCCAGATCCACAACTGCCTGCTCTCAGAAGTATCACCAGGGGTCCCCTGGGCCTTCCACATAAATGTCACAGGACCCAGCATTTCTAGGGGATACTTATTTGCCCGGTAAAGCATGACACTCCCTTGGCACTTTCCAGACAAACAGTGGACTGCGGCAAAAGTCAATCCTGACATAAACAAAAACAAAATTCCAAGATCATTTACTGTCTATCTTCATAAAAGATGAGGTTTTAGTTTTGGTCATTGCTTAGATCAAACCCTGGCACATGATAAGTTCTCAATAAAAATTTATTGAGAAAATGATTTAATGAATTTTGAGTTTCTTCCTATCTAGATTTACTGCACCAGAATAATGGTTCTCTCATTTTATACTGAGTATGTTAGAAATGATTTAAAAGCTACCCCAAGCTTTCCTTACATGAATATACTCGTTAGGAATAAGAACTATCTCCGTAAAGCCTGTTTAAATGCCAAAATGCTTACTGCTACTGCTAAGTCAGTTCAGTCGTGTCCGACTCTGTGCAACCCCATAGACAGCAGCCCACCAGGCTCCCCCGTCCCTGGGATTCTCCAGGCAAGAACACTGGAGTGGGTTAGGGTTAGCTTACAGCAGACACTTGTTCATGAAATGAACACATATACAGACTTGAACAGGACTCAGCTTTGAAACAAGTTTACCTGTGTCTATGCTACACATTGAAGAAAGTGCTTTTAGTATTTCTTCCTCTTTGCCCTCCAACTCCAAACAGCAGTAGTAGGATAAATCCTGTAAAAAGAGGGAGATACAATTAAATACTTGAATTTCTATTTAAAATGTAAGTGGTAGTATCTTACTTTTCAGAAAGGAGATATGTGTTTTATCCTATATTCACAGATAAGTTCCAAGTGGTATGTAAAAACTATTGCCTTTAAGGATTATCCCTCCCCCAAATCTACCTAAAGTGAAAAATCAAAATAGAATAAGCAAGACTGTAATAAATTCAGCAAAATCATGTTAAGGATGCTCACTTTGGTTAGCTAATTTAGGGCTTTAGGATTATTCAACACTCAGCCTAAAGACACATGAGACAATTTATCACATATTTCTCCCCTACTCAGTCTCTCTCTTTTGTTTGTTTAATATTATTTATTTGGCGGCTCTGGATCTTAGCTGTTGACATGAAGGATCTAGTTTCCTGACCAGGGATCAAACCCAAGTCCCCTGCACTGAGAGATGGAGCCTTAGCTACTGGACCACGAGGGAAGCCCCATCCCCTGCTCAGTATTAACCATGATATCCAACTTTGACTAAGCAATGTACAAGGAAAAATGCGAGTAATGAGAATAAAGCCTTATCAATTTAAATAGGATGAAGAGAGCTCAGACTGAGCTAATAAAATCAATTATGTTAAAGACATAATAATGGTTAATAGTTACTGAAAGGTTACTGAGTGACAGCGTGGGGATAACTCCTTACTGGACTGTCATTTAATCTTCCCAACACCTGATGATCAGATGCCAGCATTAACTTATTTGCCGGGTGAGGACATTGAGACAGAGACTGCTACTTGAACAGTCATATCATCAGAAAGTGGAGAAGCTGGCATTCGAGTCAGGCTCACTGACCCCCGAGCTAACCCCTCTGCCACGGGTCCGGTAAGCAAATCTAGTACACACGGAGACTAAAATGCAAAGTACAGCAAAGGCTCCAGCAAACCCATGTTCATCTGTGCTGACAGAAATCTCCCAGCAACAGTGATCCACTCCCAGCTGTCAGTGGCAGATGAACCCCACTCGAGTGTGTACAACTGGCTGACAGCAGAGAATGAGGGTTAAGAGCATGGAACTCTGGAGCCAGACTGCTGCTGCTGCGCTGCTGGGTCACTTCAGTCGTGTCTGACTCTGTGTGACCCCAGAGACGGCAGCCACCAGTCTCCCCCGTCCCCAGGATTCTCCAGGCAAGAACACTGGAGTGGGTTGCCATTTCCTTCTCCTGGAGCCAGACTACCTGGGCTCAAATCCAAGCTGCACCACTCGTTAGTTGTATGGCTGTGGGTAAACTGCCCAACTTCTCTGTACTTCAGCTTCCTCATTTGTAAAATGGAAATAATAGTAAACATTTACCCCATACTGTTGCTATAAGGATTAAGTGAGTAAACATATGTAAAGTACTAAAACAGACATTAAGAATTCAAAAATATTTATTACTAGCTATTATTTTTATTACTTAGGGCTGATGTAAAGAAACTATGGGATAACCTCAGCAAAAATTCTGCCCCAAATGAGAAGTAACTAGGTCTGCCTTAAAATCTGAGCAATGGTAGTGGAGAAAGCATGGGCCAGGGGAGTCAGCTTCCAAGAGCTAGGTAGGTCACCAACAAGCTGTGTGGCCCTAGGCAAATCACTTGATCACTCCAAATCCCAGTTCTGCAATGTAAAATGAAGAATTTGACTCTAATCCATGATTTCTGCTACTCAGTCTTCAAATCAGAGGCTCTTAAGAGCTCCCTATATTTTACTTTATACCCATTAGGATGGCAATTATCAAAAAAAAACCCCAAAAAACAGAAAACACCAAGTTTTAGTGAGGATGTGGAGAAACTGCTGATGGGCATGTAAAATGGTAGAGCTTCTATGGAAAACAGTACGATGGTTCCTCAAAAATTTAAACCAAGAACTACCACATGATCCAGCAGTTCCACTCCTGGGCATGTACCCAAAAGAACTGAAAGCAAAGAACTGAAGGGATGTTGGTACACCATGTCCACAGCAGCATTATTCACGACAGCCAAGAAGTGGAGACCACCCAAGAGTGGATCAGCGTTGATGGATGAATGGATAAACACAACATGGCATAAAATACAGCGGAATATCATTCAGCCTTAAAAATGAGGGAAATTCTGACACATGATACAACATGGACGAACCTTGAAGACATCATGCTGAGGGAAATAAGCCAGTCTCAAAAATACAAGTATTATATGATTCTACTTATGTGAGCCACCTAGAGTGGTCAAATTTATAAAGATGAAAAGTAGAATGGTAGCTGACAGAGACCGGGGCGAGACAGGAATGGGGATTTAGTGTTTAATGGATGCGGGATTTCAGCTTGAGAAGACGAACACGTCCCAGAGATGAATGGCAACAATGTGAATATACGTAAGACCTAAGCAATAAGTACCACGCAAGTGCAGACTTAAAAATACAATGGCAAATCTGACGTTATGTCTTTTTTACCACAGATTTTTTTCAGGTTCCTGTATTGATTATTCTGCTATATTGCTCTCAAGAGGTATCAGAGGATGCTAATACTAAGAGCTTTCTAAAGCTGGTCAAGGCCATCCTGCCATTGAAAGGCCCTCTGCAAAGAACAGATTGCTAAGGGAAGTCGCTCAGTCATGTCCAACTCTTTGCGACCCTATGGACTGGGGTCTTTTGCGACTACCAGGATCCTCAGTCCATGGGATTTTCCAGGCAAGAATACTGGAGTGGGTTGCCATTTCCTTCTCCAGGGGATCTTCCCGACCCAGGGATCGAACCCGGGTCTCCCGCATTGTAGGCAGACGCTTTACCGTCTGAGCCACCAGGGAAACCCACAGACTGCTAAACATGTACTGAAAAAGAAGAAGCGATTTCATGCGGAGCTGGGGGGACTGGGGCAGGCTGCTGGGGTGGGGGAGCTAGGACAGCCAAGACAGACAAAGACTATTACACAGCTCTAAAATCAGCTCTAAAATCAACTGTCCTCTCAAAGACGTTAAAACACTCTTCCCAGCGGAGACGGTTCTCAAATATCTATGGTGGCAAATGACTGCTAAATGAATCAATGCTGAATCAACCTGGAGCATGACCAACAAGACCCCACGGGCTCTGGTTTCTTATTTCTCCAGAACTACTCTCACCCTAATGTTAGCCCTGCTCTCTCTCACTCTCTTCGTCTTTGTCACAGTGCGTTTATTTCAATCCTTCCCTATCTGGCTGCCTTCTGCCTTCCCCACTCTGGCAATTTCTTATCCCTTAGAGCTCGGCTCAAATATCACTTGCATGGGGAAGCACTCCTCTTCCCGTTATGAATACTCATAGTATTGCACAGGTTTCCCTTATAACAAAACTGAATTTTAGGCTAATTATCTGATTGTCAGTCTCCCGGCAAAACTTTAGGCTGCTTCAACTCCAGCATCTAGCAAAATGGTTCTCGCCCAGTAATTATTTCTAAAATACATCATGTTAGATAGAACTCTTCTAAAGGGGTGGGGAAGAGTCTAAACAGCAACAGAGGGGAGCACGCTGAGCGGCCGCCGGCTTCGGAAGCCTACCTGGAGGAGGCAGCGGCTCGTCATGGCCCGGTAGCAGGCTCTGTGACTCTTGACTGTCGGCCTCTCCCCCAGGCAGTAGCCCCACCTCTTGACCATGTGAAACCGCTTCGCGTGCCAGATGTGAGTTTCCAGCCATTTGTTCTTCTTTTGTCTCCGGTTAAATTCCAGTATGCGGTTTATGTGACATCGTCGAGCTTTATGGCACTTATTTTTTGAGTGTTCTTTTTTCTGATGAACTGCTTTCTCTGCCTGTAGTTTCAAGAAGACAGGCAGATCCCCTTTTGTGACCATCTCAAAACAAAGTTAAGTGTTAGGAATTCAAACAGCTAATTTTAGGGGAAGTGAAATACCTTACGGACTCCATTAGTTTGTGCAATTTTTTAATTGGTGATTTTTTCCAACGAAAGTAGAGGAGGTCACAGAAAGAATGAAGATTTTAGGAAAAGGCAAACCTAAGAAGGAAGCTCAGTTCTACCACTCACGAACTGGGCAAACTTTGGGGCCTGGGAAGATTAGAATATTTACAAACTGTTCAACATAGTAAGTCAAACTGATGTGTGGCTATCAATATCAGACAGCAATAAAGAATAAATGCTAGCTCTTCGTTGTTCTCTTTCTATAGTTTTTTTAACCTCTAAGATCATAATTAAACCCAAAACTAAGGACCAAAAATATAAAAGTGGGAAAAACCTACACAATTCATACCACTTAAGTACTGAAAGACAAATGCTAAATGCTATCATGAGGAAACAGACTTCTCATGAAATCTAGAAAGTACAAAATTCCTGTTTAGTTTTCTCTCTTCCTCTCTTCCATAGCTAAGCTAAACTTCTGTGGGAAAAACTCTTCTCCATTAGTGTGTGGGCCCCTTAAGAAGATTTTACCTTAATAGACTCTAACCCCACCACCAGCTTCATGCCAGTACCTAGAAGGCACTTGATAAAGAAATTTTGAATCAATTAATGAAGACATAAGGTGCTTAGACAATCATAGAATGACCAAACCAAGAATTTTGGTAAAGCCAAAAACAACAGGACTTGAACAAAAATTAAATCCAAGTTCAAGTTTTCAATTTTAAAAAGGACAAAAGGCAATCTTTTAACCTTTCAGCTCTAGATTGGTCACATTCCAAAGTGCAGAGCTAAATTACTTATCTAGTAAGAAGGTCTAAATTTATTTTAAATCTGACTGGGGAATACCAACTGTTTAACGTCATAGAGAGAGGTTGCAAATGCTATATTTAAAAGTAGCTATAATATCCAGCAGCCTGCTAATTTGGGGGGTATGGGGTGAAGGGGGGAAAGGTAATGATAAACCAAAAAATATGCAAAATGAGTATGTTGTTTCTTAGTTTTCATTTTAATAAATTCTATCAGGCTAATACTTCTCAATTTCTTTAAAGAACTACTAACCTAAACATTTACATTAAGGGATTCTCATACCTCTTTCTGGGCAATCTCCCGTAACCGCCGAGGAAGGCGTTTGACATTGTGGCTCATGGCTCTTCGTCTCATGTGCCGTGGCAGAGTCTGGAAAACCAGCGAATTAGAAGATGTCTGGGTCACTGCTTTCAACATGGCACTGATTTCAGCAGCTCGGGCTTGAGCAAAAGTAGAAGCTGTTGAAGGAAATAGCAATGCCATTTAAAAACTCATCTTGAATCAATACTTTTCCTGGTAGATTTCAGAAAGATTTTTAAATACACAAGCTTACAATTCATCCACTACCCTAACCCCTAATAGATTAATACCAATAGTAGTTATTTCTGTATTACATGACTGGGAAACTGTCCTTCAACTTATATTTTTCAAGTTTTTTGCAAGGATTCAGTTCTACTTTCCTAATCAGAAAAAAAAGTTTAAAAAATAAGCTTAAAAGGTTTTATTTTTAAAACAGAAGGCTACATGCAATATAATCACAACTGTTCTTAAGTGTTATCCCACCAGAAAACAAAGAAAAAACAAAATCTTAGTCTTGATTCCAAGGGTTTTCTTCCTTAACAGTGTCTGCTTTTTTACAAATATATAACCATAAGTATTTTTAGTTTTATTGAAAAATAGACTCTTTTTTTTCCTAAAGAATAAACAAAGTGCTGGAGACACTTAAGTGAATTCCTCCAGGAAGGCATAGAGACCATAAGAATACAGGGTTATGAGGTAGTGGGGGTGAGGGTAACGAGGGGGCATCAGGGAACGAGGGGGCATCAGGGAACGAGGCAACAAAGGGCCTGGAGACAGGAACTTACAGGCCTTGGCTGCCCTCAGACTGCACTGAATTTGGTTCAGTGCATCTTTGGAGATGCGTGCTGAAGAGTATGGATGGCATTTTATATTTTTTAACAAGGAGGGAGTGGTGCCAACGACAACTTTAAGACAAAAAAGACAAATCAGGACCTCTAAGAAGATGGCGAGTTGGGGCAGGGAGAGCACGCAGGCCCAGGCAGTGAGTCCAGGCTGCAGGTGAGACACGCCTGAAGTGAAAGTCGCTCAGTCGTGTCCGACTCTGAGACCCCATGGACTACACAGTCCAAGGAATTCTCCAGGCCAGAATACTGGAGTGGGTACCCTGTCACTCCTCCAGGGGATCTTCCCAACCCAGGTCTCCAGCATTGCGGGCGGATTCTTTACCAGCTGAGCCACCAGGGAAGCCCAAGAATACTGGAGTGGGTAGCCTATCCCTTCTCCAGCAGATCTTCCAGACCCAGGAATCGAACCAGGGTCTCCTGCATTGCAGGCAGATTCTTTACCACCTGAGCTACCAGAGGGCACTAGAAATCTGGCTGCAGGAGAAACAGAGCTCACAGTCCAATCACGCTTGGCTTCCGTACAAACACCTACCGGTTATATACTTGGGAATCTCCTGAGAAGTGCCCTCGGGACCTGCTTTCCATCCTCCCTTTTTTCTAAAGGTTACCCTGGAGGAAGGCTGCTCCTTTACATCAGACTCGGCCAGCGGACGGTGGGTCGTTCTGGTCTGCCGCTGTCGGGAAGTTCCAGGATGAGACTCTAGTATGTTTTCAGAAAGAAAACAAGAAGAAACAGGTCACTTTTATCAGAGATAAGGATGAGAGTGTTGGGTGACAACACTGATGGGGATTTTAGTCCTGTAACCCCCCTGTAAGGTGGCTATTCCTGTCCTCCCCTGCAGGAGGAGGGCTCCCAGGTGGGGAGGTGAACTGACTTGCCCGAGGTCACACAGCTAGGAGGCGGCATGCTAGCTAATGCTAGCTAACCATGTCCCTGTGACACACGGAAGAACCTTGGATATAACAGACACAAGGGAAATTTTCTCTATATAAATAGTGCAATGTGAATTTTACACCCAAGTTCCCTTAAATACTACAGTTCACCTGATTGTGCATATTTAGTCTTTCATCTTAATTCTCTGCTACACTCCAATCGATAGCCGCTATGCTAAGCAAGAAATAAAGGCAATTTCTATACATATGCCTGGGCATTCAAACCATTCTGACTTCAAGATATCATCAAATCCCTCTCTGTGAACACAGGGAAAGATCAGTAGAGAATTTCACTGCATTCCTGCTTATTTCCATTGTGGTGACAATTATTAAGGCCCTATAATCAAGAAACATGTTGCAAAGTCTGTCGTTGTGAGACATAAATGAGATATGTGTTAAGGCTTCTCACCCGGCCTGTTGGGCATCAGTGTTGCATCTCAATCTATTTTCTATTTCCTGTTGCTGACTAATAAACAGCTATCCCCTTCACATCACCTTATAAGATTTCTAAAATCAGTACAAAAATTAAATGCTGACATGATAAAGGCAGTGTATTTCAAGAAACATACCAGTGTCATTTAATAAACTGTTAAGGTACAGATAAAATATATCAGCTCTAAAATACGTACAGCCAGTTTTCATTATTCCCAGCTGCTATGTTCTAGAAAGTCACAGCCAACAGTGAACGAGTAAACACTGAGCCCTTGCTCTGAGAGAAAACATGTATGTGTCCATGCGTGTATGTGAGTTACATGTATCTCAGAGATTACAGTCTTAAATCGTAAGAACAACTCAGCCTTTCCTTTCTTTTCCAAAGAGAAAATGAAGTTCAGAAGTGTTAAGTGACCTGCCTGGGGCTGCCGCACAATCGGCATTCAAACCCCGTGACAGCTGGAGTTTCTTACACTACACGGCCCTGCCCCATCAGAATCCTTCTTCTGGTAAGAAGGTCAAACAGGATGGCACTGGGAACTCCACTGGAAATACCTGCATCAGGGGAATCAAAAATGTTCCCACTCTTGATATGACCACCAATGTGCCATGAGGATTAAGCTTGGGGTTACAAATTTAGCACCTAGGGGAATCTGCAAATACAAAGCTTGCAAATAATGAGGGTCAACTGTATCTATTTTTAATCTAGCTCCTCCATCATTTAGATGATGATTACCAAAAGGAGTGACGAAAGCAATCTGATCCATAGGGAAGCGAGTGTAGCGAGTACCATGTGTATCTTACCTTTTTGAGACTGGAAAGGTTTTCCACCTCCATTATGGTGCTTTACTCCACTGTCAGCCACAAAGCCAGAGGATAAAGTCACATTGGTGGGCTGGTTTCTCATTTTCTTTGCATGTTTTCTTTCTTTTGCATTAGACATTTCTGGAAAGAAAGTAATAAAATTTGAAATACATTTTAAAAATAAAAAATAAATTTAATGAATAAATGTTCATGTGACTTAGAATTTGAATCTTCAACATAATACATCTCCATCTATTATAGATGGGTTAATGACACCAAAATGTTATCATAGGGGACTTCCTTGGTGATCCAGTAGTTAAGACTTGGCCTTCCAGTGGAGGAAGCCCGGGTTCGATCCTGGTTGGGGAGCTAAGATATCACATGGCCAAAAGACCAAAACATAAAAACAGAAGCAACACTGTAACAAATTCAATAAAGACTTTAAAAATGGTCCACATTAAAAAAAAAAAAAAAAAAACTTAAAAAAAAAGTTACTATGATACTGAGCTACAGCAGGGATTTATAACCAGAGGGACTAGCATTAACACCAAAAACTTTTAATTCAACAGAAAAAAATAACTGTGTTGTACTGTCAAATAATCGAGTCACGTACCAGGTTTGACACTGCATAAAGTTTGTTGGCAGGATGAAAAATGAAGATAAGATCCCTGTGCCCTTGTAAAAAAATTTAGTTAGCTAAAACAGTTTATCAAAATTAAGTGAAACAAGAGCCACGTGAATCAATGAAAAACGAAATACACTATTCCAATATGACACCCTCACCAAAAACTGAACACAAATTACTAACATTTTCATTTCTACTACTGAGATGAGGCCAGCTGTACCTTTAGAACTGCAAAAGATTTCAATTTGAAGTAAGAAGACAAAGGGACAAAAACCTAGTGGAGCTTGATTCCACAGCGGTTCTCAGCTCTCAAATTCAATGCCCCTTTCTTTTACTGAAGAGCTTGAAACACCTGTCTTCTATTTTAAATGAAATTCATTAATTACATAACCTACTAGACACATAACTTTTATCAAAACAAGTCCTACAATATGTGCCCTCATTGTGATGTAGGGGAGAACTAAAAGTAATTAGTGAAGTGAAAGTCGCTCAGTTGTGTCCGACTCTTTGTAACCCCATGGACCATATAGTTCATGGAATTCTCCAGGCCAGAATACTGGAGTGGGTAGCCTTTCTCTTCTCCAGGGGCTCTTCCCAAGCCAGGGATCGAACCCAGGTCTCCCGCATTGCAGGCGGGTTCTTTACCAGCCGAGCCACAAGAGAAGCCCAAAAGTAACTAAAATAATATTTCTTTTCTGTATGTAAGTATTTCACATAACTAGATGACATTATGAAACAGAGGTATGTTTAACCCAGGGGGATAATCACAGACACAGGCGCCAACAGAGGCATGGGCACGATCTGCAGAGCTGGAGCAGAGCGGAGCCTAGAAGCCCCCACAGGGCAGGCATTAACTCTTTCCTTGCTGACTGTAGGGAGGGAAGCGTCCTGCAGGAAGGAGACACTAGGAGGCCGGAAGGCTCAGTGCAGCCACGACCAAGCTATTCTCCAAGCATTTAAATGTTTTAATACTAGCCTTTACTCACACCTATGATTCATGGGGTCGCAAAGAGTCGGACAAGACTGAGCGACTGATCTGATCTGATACATAGAATTACACGCCCGCGACAACCACAAAGGCAGAGATGCAGGTGTATACTAGTACCTGTTAGGGCAGTAATGCCACTGCGACGTGGTTCCCTAAACTCGTAAACACTCTTTGGTAAAGTACAAATCCTACTTTTAAAGTTCAATCTTGCCTTTTTATTGTATTCCTGGAAAACTCAGTACATATTAAATCCATCCAGCCACTACTTTACACAAAGCAGAGTCAGGTATCATACACTGCAGGACAGCTAACACCCCTGATCCCTGTCTAGTAAATGGCAGCAGTGTTACCCCAATCACTATGCTGACCACCTGCACAAACTTTCAAAATTCACATCAGGATTTGCACCACACCCGATGAGTGCCATTGAATTAAATTCACTTATCTTCTTTCCAATTCAATACTTCATAAAAATCAAGAGTAATCTATGTGGCAGAGTGTTTAAGAGCCTTTACTTCAGAGTGAGAAAGACCTGGATTCAAATATCTTCCGTTAACACTTTTTAGTCATATAATCTTAGGAAAATGATTTTCCCTCTTTGAGCTTCGGTCCCCCTTTCTATAAATGGGAATAATCTACAAATGGTTGTAAGGTAATGTACCCAACACAATGCATGGGGCTCTGCATAAACTAAGGGCTCAGTTAATGGTAACTCTTACTCTTAAATAAAAAATGAAGTCACAGAAATGTATCTCATTTCACTTTCTCACTCCATTCTGTTTTCACTTACATGAAAAACAACTTGATCTACACTCCAAAATATTTTCCAAACTTAAAAATACGTAGTAAGTAAACAGAGCTCTGCAAAACTCACTGACTAGTGAAGGTCTGACTGTATTAAGAACCATTCAAAATTATCCTACAAAACAGTTCAGTCCACATGCTTGAATCAGAACTTAACCAGTAAAACACATCACTAACTGGGAGCCCTGGCTGGGACAACAAATTTAGGAACCAGAAATCATATCTCTGAGCTTAGGTTTGAGAGTAGAAAATGAGCAGATTGAACTAGCAAGGAATCTCAAACAGTTCTGATGCTAGAAGAGAATGAATGTAGAATACATCCTTATGAAGCCTGAGGATTTAGTTTAAAATAGCTTCCAGCAGGAATTTTAACATTCCTTTAACATTACCTTTAACATTCATGTGAATTTTACATATTCCCAACAGTCACAGTTTTGTTTTCATAGCCATTTTAGTCAAAACTTCAATGAGCACTAAGTATGTGCCAGGCTTTATAAAAGTGTTTTCTCTCAAATATTCACATAAATTGAACATGTCATATTTTCCCATCCAGCATATTATCCCCTGGCTGATCAGATACAACCCTTGGTAGAGTAGAATCTGGTTTGAAAACCAGGGAATTAAACAGATGATCTCTGACTTATTTTACCCTAAAAAACTGGTGACTCAGACTTAATAAAATCTGCTTAATGAACACAGGCATGCTGTTTCACAAGAAATATTAATATTTCCAGTTTACTTCAGTTCAGTTGCTCAGTTGTGTCCAACTCTTTGCGACCCCATGGTCTATAGCACGCCAGGCTTCCCTGTCCACCACCAATTCCCAGAGCTTGCTCAAACTCATGTCCATCAAGTCGGTGATGCCATCCAACCATCTCATCCTCTGTCATCCCCTTCTCCTCCTGACTTCAATCTTTCCCAGCATTAGGGTCTTTTCCAATGTGTCAGTTCTTTGCATCAGGTGGCCAAAGTATTAGAGTTTCAGCTTCAACATCAGTCCTTCCAATGAATATTCAGAACTGATTTCTTTTAGGATTGACTGGTTTGATCTCCTTGTAGTCCAAGGGACTCTCAAGAGTCTTCTCCAATACTACTCAAGTTTAATTATCTGTAATGCTTCAAGAGAGTGCCTATTTAAAAATCATATGGTGAAGTGTTTTGTAAATTAAAAACACCTCCTAATTATCCAGTTTAATCAAATTTAATAAGCTTGGGGGGTACCTATATGTGGTTAATAGCTTTGGGTTGTGTATATACCAAAGTAGCACATGGGTGTGGCCTCTTTCCTTAAAGAATTACTCATCTTAAGCACCAATATTTATTGAGAACTTTGTGTGTCAGGCCCTATTCCCCATGCCTTAACTCATACTTACTTACTTATTCTTACAACCCTGTGAGGGAAGTACTAGCACTACCCTCATTTCATAAATGAAAAAACTGAAGCACAGAGAGGTGAAACTCAGCTTGTGATTGTGCGGGGATTCAAACCAGGCAGTCTGGCTCTATTCACCATTCTTAAAAACAGTTAGAGAATAAGATCACATATAGTAAAAGATGAAAGGGCTTCTCTGGTCGCTCAATGGTAAAGAATCCTCCTGCCAATGCAAGACACCTGGGTTTGATCCCTGATCCAGGAAGATCCCACATGCCGAGGAGCAGCTAAGCCCCTGCACCACAATTCCTGAGCCCGTGCTCTAGAGCCCAGGAGCTGCAGCTACTGAGACTGTGTGCCCTAGAGCCTGTGCTCTGCAACAAGAGAAGCCACTGCAGTGGGACGCCTGCGCACCGCAACTCAAGTAGCCGCTACTTGCTGCAACTAGAGAAAAGCCCCAGCAGCAACTAACACACAACACAGGGGTCTAAAATGAACTAAAAAAGAGAAATTTTTTTTATTTTAAAAGACTAAATTTTGCAGTACAGCACAATAGGAAACAGGATAAGCGAAAGAAAAAGTGTGAATCTACAGGAAAAGTCAATAAGAACATAAGATTTCATTAGTCGGAACTTAGGGAAGAAAGTATTTAAGAATCTGCTTCATGACTTCAGGAGTGAGGACTCTGGATAACTAGAGTGGAAAGAGACAGCAGGAGAGGACAAAACTGAGTAGGCAAGGCTTGGAGGCAAAAACTCTAAACCAGTGAAAAAGCTCTGAAGGTTCTCGAGTCAGAGTTGGAAAGCCAAAACCCCACAGTATGTAGAACAAAATGAGGTGGAAAACAGAGGATTCTGTTTCAGAAGCAGGGGAGGACAGGGATTTTTGCCAGTCTTTTTCACTGCCGCATCTCCAGGACCTAGCAGAGTGTCTTGCACAAAGCAGGGGCTAAATATATGTATCTGTTGAATATGCATGTGCATGCGTAAAATAAGAAGTGAAACGTGCCTGTAATGCATATTTTAACAGTAAAAAATATTTAGCCAAGTACCACTGCTTCTGATACTGCATGACTGAATATCTGCCAAGAGAACAGCTCTGGGGCCATTTGCTGCACCGAGATCAATAATCTCCTACTTGAAATCAGATGCCAGTCACTAGGCTTCTGCAGAGACATCTTGTAAATCTCGAGGGGCTCTCCAGAGGAGGAAGCATGAGGGGGCAGGGAGGAGGTGAACAGTGCCAAGTCTCCCCAAGGTTCTCCGAATCACCCATCTTATTCCTTTAGAGAGTGCAAGCCCAGTCCTAGGAGAGCCTCTGCCTGGTGGGGCAATGCAGAGAAATGACAGACAGAGTGGGCTCAAGATCACAGGGGCTGAAGTGTAAACAGATAAAGTAGGGGGTCCCCAGAAAAACAACCAGGCAAGGCTTTCTTGGCATTAGAGAAGCCATTTCTTGCCTAAGCCATTTTGTGATCTAAGCCTGGCCACAAGCCTTGTCCCTGAACAGCATGGCTCAGTAATAATGATCTTAATGGACCTTAAAAAACGATCTTAAGATCCCCTGCAGCAGGAAATGGCAGCCCATGCAGGATTTCTGCCTAGGAAATCCCATGGACAAAGGAGCCTGGTAGGCTACAGTCCATGGGGTTTCAAAGAGAGTAGGACACTGACTGAGCAGCTGAAAGGGACCTAAAAAACAACTATTATCAGGCAGGAGAAGTACCAGTAACAAAAATCAGTTGTAAACTCCCATTTCTATTTCCATGACCGAGAGTAGCCTGAAACATTTTCTCCAGCTGTTTTGCAGAATTTGAACCCCCTCGGGCACTCAATCATCAGATCAACTGGGATGATGATGCTAACCTTTCTTATGACCCCCTCCCCCAACCCCGTCTCTTCCACTAAAACTAAAACTCTGTTGACCTTTGCCACAAGTCTATGCTGAACTGCCTTCCGCTGGAGCCCCTTCATGAATATGCATGTATTCCTAGCTTAAAACCTGGAGAAGGAAATGGCAACCCACTCCAGTATTCTTGCCTGGAAAATCCCCACGGACGGAGGAGCCTGGCAGGCTACAGTCCAAGGGGTCGCAAAAGAGTCGGACGCGACTCAAGCGACTTAACTTACTTTAGCTTAAAAGGTCCCGGATTTTCTGCTGGGGAGACACTGCTTTGGGAAAGATCCCCGGTATTCTCCTCACTTGAAGCAAGTAATAAATCCTTCCTTCTGACCTTTGGCTTCATTGAGTCCTTTTGTTTCGTGTTTTTTTTTTTTTTTTTGGCTTGACACCCACCAAGACGTGACCCCAGTTCTCTGATAAAAGTAGGAGGTGCCAAGCGGAAAGAAGGGCCCCAGCGCTAGCAGCAAGGGAAGAAGAGTAGGTTATAGTTGGGTGTGAGGACAATCCAAGAGGAGCCCGGCCAATACTGGGCACCCGCAGTGGGAGGCCACACACTCTTTCTCACAGTCGCGATCCCTGGAGGACGCCAGCCCCTCACGACCTACCTGCCAGACGCCCAGTGTGAAGAAACCAGGACTCCCCACCTAGTCCGGATGACAAGGTTCTGCCACAGCCACCGACGCGCCGGGCGAGGAGAGCGAACTGGAGGGCGCATGCGCCAGTGTGACCGCGACCTCCACGTGGCCCGGAGTCGCACGGAGACTACAACTCCCAGAATGCCGAGCGAATCCCCGGCCAAGCTTTAAAGCAGCGATTCTGGCCCCGGCTGGTCAGGTGAAGAGCGAGCGAGAACCGAGTTCTGCGTAGTTGTTTCCGAGGGGCAGCAAGGGAAAAGGGTTTAACCATGTCGTCTCTGGTCAGAAAGATAATCAGCACCGCGAAAGCCCCCGCGGCCATTGGTCCCTACAGGTACAGGAGGGCTGTGGGAGCCGAGAAGGACTCGAGGCGTCTGGGGTGGCGACCCCGGGGCGGGCACTCGGGGCGTGTGGGGTGGGGGTTTGGGGCTTGGGCTGCTGCTGGTACTGCTAAGTCGCTTCAGTCGTGTCCGACTCTGTGCGACCCCATAGACGGCAGCCGCTAGTCCAGGTTAGAGCTGCTGCGGGCCTCGGGGTTCACTGTGCCCACTGGAACTGAACCATAGCAGGCTACGCACCGAGAGACTCAATACCAATTGTGTTATAAAATTACCAATTGTATTTAAAGTTATAAAGGAAAAAAGATATGAGGGGAGACGTCATGAAATAAAAGAGGAAAGTTGGGAGCATGTTGAACAAAATATAGGGAAGTAGGACATTAGAAATGAAAGTATCTTATTTTCTGAATAACCGTGAAATGGGGTAAAACAGATTTTACTTCTAAATTTAAAGTGAAGTTAAGGTCTCTTTATCAAAAATTTTTTAAACATTTAATGCCATTGAAATGTGTACTTTAAAATGGTTAAAATGGTAGATTTTATGTTTAGAAACAATGGTGGGACTTTTTATCTAAGAGAGAATTAATTGCAAAAATGAACAGGAACTAAAAAGCCTCTTGATGAAAGTGAAAGAGGAGAGTGAAAAAGTTGGCCTAAAGCTCAACATTCAGAAAACTAAGATCATGGCATCTGGTCCCATCACTTCATGGCAAATAGATGGGGAAACAGTGGAAACAGTGTCAGACTTCATTTTTTTGGGCTCCAAAATCACTGCAGATGGTGATTGCAGCCATGAAATTAAAAGACACTTACTCCTTGAAAGGAAAGTTATGTCCAACCTAGATAGCATATCAAAAGCAGAGACATTACTTTGCCAACAAAGGTCCGTCAAGGCTATGGTTTTTCCAGTGGTCATGTATGGATGTGAGAGTTGGACTGTGAAGAAAGCTGAGCACCGAAGAATTGATGCTTTTGAACTGTGATGTTGGAAAAGACTCTTGAGTGTCCCTTGGACTGCAAGGAGATCCAAACAGTCCATTCTCAAGGAGATCAGCCCTGGGTGTTCTTTGGAAGGAATGATGCTAAAGCTAAAACTCCAGTACTTTGGCCACCTCATACGAAGAGTTGACTCATTGGAAAAGACTGATGCTGGGAAGGATTGGGGGCAGGAGGAGAAGGGGACGACAGAGGATGAGATGGCTGGATGGCATCACCGACTTGATGGACGTGAGTTTGAGTGAACTCCGGGAGTTGGTGATGGACAGGGAGGCCTGGCATGCTGCAGTTCACAGGGTCGCAAAGAGTTGGACTCGACTGAGCGGCTGAACTGAACTGAAAGTTGATTTGTTTGGCTCTCTTTCAGGTCTCAGTGTAGCTTATGCTTTTCCCTGTGGTCTTGTTACTAATTCTAATATTTAGTTACTACAAAAATGATCAGTTTGGAAAGTAAGCCATGTATCCTTCTTGACCCTTCAGCAATGATTAACCTTGTCTCATTACTTATTTTCTTGAGTGCTTGGCAGTGCTTTCTTTTGTCGGTTATGGGATCTTAGTTCCCTGACCAGGAATTGAACCCAGCCCCTGGAGTGAAAGTGCCAAGTCCTAACTACCAGACCCAGAGAATTCCCTGTTTAGTTTTTAAGAAACTCCCAACTACTTTCCAAAGTGTGTGTACTATTTTGCATAACCACCAACAAAGTATGAAGATTCCGTTTTCTCCACATCCTCATCCATGCTTATTATCAGTCATGCCTTATTGTGTGTAGTGGTATGGTGGAGTGGCTTTGGTTTGCATTACTCCTTCACTCTTTGTATGTCTTCTTTTACGAGGTGTCTGTTCAGATCATTTGTCCAGTATTTTGCTGGGTTGTCTGTCTTTATATTATTGAATTATATAAGAGTTCTTTATATATTCTGAATACAAATCCATTGTTAAATAAGCGTTTCACAAATATTTTCTCCCAATTTGTAACTTGGGTTTCCATTTTCTTAAAGATGACTTTCAATAAACAAAAGGTTTTAATTTCCATGAAGTCCGATTACTATTTTGTATTTTGTACTTTTTGTATCTTAGCAAAGAAATCTCTTAGCATTGAGTTTTACATTTTATATTTTACACATTTTGGATTTCTGTTCTTTGCAGTCAGGCTGTGTTAGTCGACAGGACCATTTACATTTCAGGACAACTAGGCATGGACCCTGCAAGTGGACAGCTTGTGCCAGGAGGGGTGGCAGAAGAGGCTAAACAGGTGAGTCATTTTCCACATTTGAAGTTCCCTTTTCTACTTCTTTTTCATCATATTGAGGAATATTAAGAATCCATTTGGCTCATTTATTTTACAGAGATTATCAGATAGATGCTTTTTAAGTTATCTGTTGACCTATTGACGTAAAACAGTTTTACATCAATAGAAAGTTCTAAATGTGATGAATCATTTAACAACCTAAAAAAAAAAAAATTTTACCTGCCAAGGTGACTTTAAACCTGAATTATTGGGTATTAACTAAATTTACTGTGGTAATCATTTCACAATACATACATGTATTAAATCATCATGTTATTTACCTAAAACTAATGCAGTGTTATATCTCAAGTTATATTTCAGTGAAATGAGAAGGAAATTGTGAAAGCAATTGTGAATTGTGAAAGCAATTGTGAATTGTGAAAACATCTTGCCACTTCCGCATGAGTTGGGAAATTTTTTTAGGCCAATGACCATAAAAATAATCCACCACCACAGAAGTAAAAATCAATGTTTGTTAGAGAGAGAGAAATATCAAAGGTTACATGCAGTATGTTTTCTAAAAATATTAGTAAGGATGGGAGTATAATTCTAATCCAATAAATAGAATTAAATTATCATTTAGTACATTCACTGAGTCATTTGTGATGTCCAAAGGTAGAAAATAACCTAAAATGTGCATCATGAGGAACTAGCTAAAGAAATCCTGCTAGATCTGTACAGCTAAATTAATATGGAAATATCTTCCAGATAAATTGTTATATAATAAAACCAAGATACAGAACAGCTTGCACAATAAGCTACTGTGTGTGTCTCTGTCTAAGGATATATACATTTATGCTGGTATAGGCATTGGCTGTCTCTGGAAGGATATACAAGAAACTGGAAACAGTTTTCTAGTTGTTGCCTTTGATGAAGGAAGCTCGGGAGGGAGAGTGAGGGTGAAAGACATCTTTTCACTGTATATGTTTTTTGTAGGTTTTCAGTTTTTTGCCATATCCATGTATAACCCATTTAGAAGATTAAATTTTTTAAAATCATCAACTACTATAATGTGACTAAAGTGGAAGAGTGAATTGGAAAAATAATAAATTAAGGACAGAGTGAAAAACTAATGTTTTTCCAAAGGCTGAAGTGTCAAACATACACACATACAAGTGATACAGAATTAGGAGCCCAAGTAGTTATTTCTGTTTTAGCTTAGTTGACATTGACAATTTCACAATTCTAGCATTGAGGAAGAGACTTCAGTCTTTCTCCTCACAAAAAGAGACAAATTCTCACTGTATTTCAGAAAGATTCACTCCATCAAAGAAAGCCAAGAGGCAGTTTACTTGTATAGAGGTGGCTTATGAAGAGTGAATTTCCTAGAAAAGGAAGATTTTTCTGCAACATAGGAAGTATTAGTAAAAGATGGTTAACTGAATTGAGTTAAATCTTCAATGTAACATTAGTGCCTAAGGGCTTTCTTGCCTTGGTTCACAGGCTCTTACAAACATAGGTGAAATTCTGAAAGCAGCAGGCTGTGACTTCACGAATGGTGAGCAACTTGAAATTATTTCCCATTTCTTTTTGATATTTCTTTGGTCTTTTTAAAGAACACATGGCATCTAATAATATGTCCTGCTGTATCTTTTGTTGTTTGAAGTTGGCTGAGTTTCAGTCCCATAGACACAATACCAATGAAAAATTAATATAGTCGATCTAGAGCCATATACATAATATCAGTAAAAAATTAATCAGTTAGTCAATCTAAGGGAAAAAATGGAACATTTTATTTGACCCAACCTGAGGCTGATACCTGGCAGACAGTCTTTCAGAAAGCTCTGAGGACTATTCTGAAGAGGTAAGGGGAGAGGCCAGCATATACATGACCTGGCCCAAATCTTGGCAGAAGGTTAGAGCTATTCGTGAGGAACAGATAGCTAAGTTAATGGTTTTAGTGCTAGGTATGGAAACATATGTAAAACTAGATTCATAACATTTTCTCCAGAAAATATCTATCTGGGGGCCGGTTCTGCCAGTTTCCCTAGAGCACGAAGTGCCTTATCCTGATCTTCTTCCTGAATTCCTTTCAGGATGTATTGTAGGTCAGCGACTACAGTGGCTATGACTTGATTCTTATAGAACTGGATGCTCCCTTTTGATCTTAATTTCAATCATTGCCAAGTCAGGTGAGGACTTAGTTGATATGTCACTCAGTGTGCTGTTAGTGGACTAAAGCTCTGTTAATAGTAGCCAGAAGCCAGGAAACAAGTCTCTCTTGTTGCTGCTTCCTATATCTAGAGTACAACTATTATAATCATCGATCTTGAAGAACTGTATTTTAGGTCAATAATTTCACGTCATCTAGTTATTTTTACTGGAGACTTGGTCACGTTTGATAATGCAAGAAACAATCTTGCAAAATAGAACACAGGTAATATAGCTAGTGACATGAATAAGCTCATAAGTAAGTTATGTTATGGTCTAGGGAGTTGCATGGCCAGCACCAGCAAAAGAAGAATTGAACTTTATGGTTGAACAGGTATTTCTGTTGTTGAAGAGGTCTGGCTAATGCTCTATGAAGACACCCAGTGCACACTAGAGGGGAGGCAGGAGGACTAAATTGGCAGAGAAAAGAAATTTTATGTTAACATTTTTATTGTCTTGCCTTAAAATGTGAATTTTATTTCATCACTACCATTTTTGTAAGTAATGTTTTAGATCAGACCAAATAACTAAACAAACCTAATGACAATGTATATATCTCCTAGTGGTAAAAGCAACTGTTTTGCTGGCTGATATAAATGACTTCAGTACTGTCAACGATGTCTACAAACAATGTAAGTTATTTGGCTTTATTACTATTTTCCATTTTAAAGAGAAGTGTATCTACTGGACTTCCCTGATGGCCCAGGGGTAAAGAACCCACCTTGCAGTGCAGGGGATGTGAGTTCAATCCCTGGTCCCAGAAGATTCCACATCCTGAAGGGCAGCTAAGCCCATGCACTGCAACTAAGACCCAACATAGCCGAATAAATAAACATTTAAAAAAGATATATATTAACCTTAATAAGTGTCCATTATAAATTAAGAAGGGCTTTCCTGGTGGCTCAGTGGTAAAGAATCCGCGTGCAAATGCAGGAGAGGTGGGTTTGATCTCTGGGTCGGGAACATCCTCTAGAGAAGGAAATGGCAACCCACTCCAGTATTCTTGCCTGGGAAATCCCATGGACAGAGGAGCCTGGTGAGCTACAGTCCATGGGGTCACGACTTAGCAGCTAAACAACAACAATACATTAAGAATGTTGGGCGAGGTTAAAGAAATGGTCATAGATCCTGTCCTGAAAGAATTAATAGCTGATTAGAAACACAAAGTGTGTCCCCTTGAAAAAGATCCAAGTTATTTCTATTGCATTCCCTAGAAAAACATAGCACAACCAGACAAATCCTTTTTCCTTAAGCTTAATTTTATTACATCCTTCTCAGGTTTTCTGTACTCTCCTAATCATTTTTCAAGACATGACTGCATTTATTATTGGTGTGATGAGGTCTAGCCACGATCTGTCCTGCTCTCTCAGAACCATTAACTGGTTAGTTAATATTTCTGTGCCTTGGTTTCCTCATATCCTAAATGTGGAAAACATCTTGTAAGGTTAGAATTTTAAATGAGTTAATACAGCATGTAAGCATGCATGTTAGAACAGATTCTGAAGAGTGTATATTTTCATTTTTTTCCCAGAAAGCTAAGATATTTTTAAGAATATTAAATATTGTGGGACTCATGGCAAAGTATTTTGTCAAACAAATATGAACATGAGCTTCTTTTTTCCAATGTTGGCTTGTATCTAAGAACTGACATAGATCTGAATTACTTACCAGATTCTTGATCCTGCAGTGTTGAATTACAATATAGTATCTGAAAAAACTAAAATGAAATTCTTTTAAATTAGATTTCCAGAGTAGTTTTCCTGCGAGAGCTGCTTACCAGGTTGCTGCTTTGCCCAAAGTAAGTACACATTTGTCTTAAAAATTAAGAAAATTAAAAATCAAGGCTACAAGCTTCCCTGGTGACCTAATGGTAAGAGTCCACTGGCAATGCAGAGGACATGCGTTCAGTCGCTGGTCTGGGAAGATCCTACATGCCACGGGGCAGCTATATCCGTGTGCCAAAACTACTGAGCCCACGTACCTAGATACTGTGCTCCACGACAAGAGAAACCACCGCCATGAAAAGCCCGTGCACCGCAACTAGAGAGCAGCCCATACTCGTCACTACTAGCAAAAAGCCCTTGCAGCAGTGAAGACCCAGCACAGCTAAAAATAATAAATAAATCTTTAAAAAAAGAAAAAATCAAGGCCACACGTGAATGTGAATACAACAGAATCATTTTACTTAAACTATGAGAAGTAAAACAGCCACTGTATTGTTTTACTGTTACTTAACAACTATAAATTGAGCCAGGTCTGTGAGTTCTACAGTTAAAATTTTAATTTTCTATTGTATAATAAAATATCTAGGAAATGCCCTGGCGGTCCAGTGGTTGGGACTCCGCGCTTTCACTGCCGAGGGCTCGGGTTTGATCCTTGGTTGGGGAACTAAGATCCAACAAGCTGTATGGTGTGGCCAAAGACAATACTAAGCTTTCCATTAGGAAAAATCATCTGAAAAACAATGGCTCGTAGATTTCTTACCATTCTTACTTTGGTTTTCTAATTGAACTAGAAGCACTTCCTATGCCCCTTAGCAGCACTATATTTCTACCTATAAAGAAGCAATTCTCATGGACTTCTGGAAATTTTGCACCAAAGAAATTTAGCTTCTGTGAATGGTATTTTTGTTGCTTTGACTGTTACTTGGAATGATCAGTATTATCAAATTTATTAAGATGCAAAATGAGATAGAAGGAGCTCTGAACTTGACATAAGACATGGGTTTGAACCTCTGCCATTTGGCTTTGTGTTCTGGGATGGGTTAAACAACCTTTCTAAGCTTCAGTGTATCATCCTCTGCACTGAGAGAACCCTGATAACAGAGCTGCTAGGGGAATCACACAAGCTAACATAAATGAACATGCTGGGCACGGTAGCCTAGCCTTTTCTTAGTGATTCTTGGTGAATGTGCCCCCTCCTTTCCTTCTTTGAAAAGTTTAATGTTAAAAAATGCATATGTTTTCAGTAGATACTATGATGCTCTCCTAATCTGTGTTATTTTCCCAACAGGGAGGCCGTGTTGAGATCGAAGCAATAGCTGTGCAAGGACCTCTCACGACAGCATCACTCTAAGTGGGCCAAGTGTTATTTAGTCTGGAAATTTAATAGTATTTTTAAACTAATGGCTTAATCCTTGTTGGAAAGTGTAAGATTGAAATATCTAGAAATATGGAAATACCATATAATAAGGGAAACAACATGAATTGAAGATTAATGATGAATCTAGTTACTAATGTTACAAATTATACTTCTGTAACACTTGTATTGCTGGATGTGGGAAAACAGACATGCCTTACTGAGTTAACTCAGAAGAATAAAAGTAGAGAAATAACATAGGAAAGATGAGCACACCTAATTCAACTAAACCCTATTAATTTAATGATGTGAAGTATTTTATTATGTCAGATATGTGATTTTTGCTAGAATAAAATTAAAGTATTTAAATTTGAATGGCAGAGATAAAGGAGAAGAAACTGGACCAAATTTTATATAGATAATATTTTTCTAGTGGAAATAGCATGCAGATTTTCCTTGGTGTGATTCCATTTACTGATTTTTTTAACAGTTTAATGTATGCATTAAATTACATTACCTAAATAAAAGTGAAGAAACCATGAGGTTTAAACTCCCACTATTTTTTTTCTCAGTTTACTCCTGACTTTACATTTTTACACTGTTGTAAAGGCTCTGTGTAACCATTTTGTTTGTTCTTTGAAGTCTTTTCACATAGAAACTACTACATGAATACCTCCTGTTGTAGAATAAATTCCAACAGAGAATTTTATAGATTTGAGAAGTTAAAAGTTCCCTTCACTCACTGTCGATTGCACTTACCTCCCCAAAGACCACCACTGCTGAGGATTCTGAGTGTAACCAGCAGATAGTTTTATATCCATTACATACTTGATCATCTAGTTTGGTTTTGACTTGTTTATATAAATGGAGCTTTACTGTATATATTATTCTGCAGATTGCTTTCTTGTCTTGAAGGTTTTCCATATAGACTGATCCACCTCATTTTTAAAGCTGTTGCAGACTCTTCTTTTGTGTAGATATACCTTAGGTGATTTAACCATTGCTCCACAAAATTATCATATCAGGGTGCTGTAACATTCTTACTTACACATGTAACATTTTACATATACCTATTTGTTTCAAGTTGTCTTAGAAATGTCTTGCTAATTTGTAAAGTTTGTCACCAAAAGATAATGTTAGAAGCACTTCTGAAGAGCAGTTTTGAGACCACAGACTTTTGAGTAATTCCAATAGGCTTCAAGGCCCGGATCTACCACTTATTAGCTCTATGACCTTCAGCTAATTATTTAACCTATTTTAAGTCTCAGTTTGCTGAAAGATAATAATTGCACCTTTTCAAAGGAATGTCATAAGCACTATTCAACATTAAGAAAAAAAAAAAACAAAACTTAAAGACCATGGCCTCTAGTCCCATCACTTCATGGCAAATAAAAGGGGAAAAAGTGGAAACCATGACAGATTATTTTCTTGGGCTCCAAAATCACTGTGGATGGTGACTGCAGCCAGGAAATTAAAAGACACTTGCTCCTTGGAAGGAACGCCATGACAAATATAGACAGGATATTAAAAAGCAGAGACATCACTTTGTTGACAAAGGTTTGTAGAGTCAAAGCTATGGTTTTTCCAGTAGTCATGTACAGATGTGAGAGTTGGACCATAAAGAATGCTAAGCCTGAAGAACTGATGCTTTCAAACTGGTGCTGGAGAAGACTAGAGATAAAACCAATCAATCCTAAAAGAAATCAACCACGAATAGTCATTGAAAGGACTGATAATGAAGCTAAAACTCCAATACTTTGGCCACCTCATGCAAAGAGCCAACTCTGGAAAAGACCCTGATGCTAGGAAAGATTGAAGACAGGAGAAGGGGATGACAGAGGATGAGATTGTTAGATGACATCAGTGGCTCAATGGACATGAGTTTGCACAAACTCTGGGAAATAGTGAAGGTCAGAGAAGCTTGGCATGCTGCAGTCATGGGGTCGCAAAGGGTCAGACATGACTGGGCAACTGAACAACCCCCACCAGTATTCTTGCCTAGAACAGAAGAGCTTGGTGGGCTACAATCCGTGAGGTCCCAAGAGTCAGACACAACTTAGCAACAAGTACAATGAAATCATCATACGATTTTTCTCACTTAGTTTGCTAATAATGGTAAAATACACCCATAGTAATGAGTTTTTTATAGTATAGAACCAACTCTCATTCCTAGATAAATTCACCTTGGTCAACATACATATTTATAACATATTTCATACACTCAAATTCAGGATGAGGTATTTTGTTTAGGATCTTTACAGTTACGTTCATCTGTGAAAATGGCTTTCTTCTTTTACATAAGAGTTCATTGTTGTAAATATCCTTGAACTTGTGATGGAGTTTACCTATAAAACTGTTGGAGCTTGATATTTTCTTTGGGAAAAAATTTTAAACTACTGATTCAATTTCTTTAATGGTAATGGGAACATTCAGATTTTGGTCATTTACCTTGTTATAGAATTTGCACACTTCATCTAAATTTCACCTTTTAATCTCTTGCATCTGTATTCAATGCCTTCTTTTCATCTAATATAGTTTATTTGTGCTGTTTTTTTAATCAGCCTTGTCTGGAAGTTTATCCATTTTATTAATCTATTTAAAGAATCATTTTTTGTTTATTCTTTTAAGCATTAATTTCTGCTCTTGTATTTAATATTTCCTCCAAGTTACATATAAGACACTTCCTTCTGCTTTTAATATTAAGACTTTATTTGTATGTGATAGAAACCCAACTAGTATAAAAAGGGAAAAAAGAGGAATTCATAAGATCATGTAACAGAAATCCAGAGTACAGCTGACTTTAGGCATGTGTGTTCCAAAAACCTCCCGGCTCCATCTGTCTCAAGGGGAGGATGCTGCGGACTCAATGTAGAGACCACCAAGGTAACAACCCCAGCAGAAAGGCAGGCAGGAGAGTCTGAGAAGCTTCTGATTGGTCCAGCCCAGGATAAGGACCCATTCCTAAACCAATCACTGTAGGCAGGAAATCAAATAAAACTGACCAATAAGGGTCCAAGGGGCATTCTTATAGATAAGTCATGACTTCAGATTCTAACTCGGCAATGAGAAAACTGGAAATAAAATGGTATCCAAGTTGATTGATTTGTTAGTAGCTGGGATTTTTGAGTGTTCTTCCCATACTTTAAGGACAATTATGATTGTGTTCAATGTGAAAAGGAATACATTGCATATTAGCCTTTCAAACATACAAACACAGCAATCTCTTTGAAGTGTGTTATTAAATGATCACAAGACGTCTAAAAAGTCACCCATATTTCCCTGTGTTGTCATATTCCTTACCTTTGATGGAGTGTGTGATTTTAAGAATGTTTTTCTTCCTCAAGGACACCAAAAGTAGTATGTTTCTATAAAGTAGTATGTTTCTATAACAAAAATTCACATAGAGAAGCTTTCCAACACTTTATTTTTAATAACATTCAATCAAAATTATAAATATTGAACCAGTAGTACAAAATAATTTTATAAAAATTTTGGCCATATCTTCCCTATTGCAAATTATACTTAGTTCTGAGGAAATTACCATGATTATGTAAGAATAAAGAGCATTTATTAATAAATAGCATCAACAAGTATTCAGAATGTGAAATTTGTACTAAGTCCTATAAGGCACTTTCCCTGCTCCAAAGGGCTTAAAAATCTTTTTGCTAACATTTGGTCAACAATTAGAATGCATTAAAAAATAACTTCAAATAAAAACTTTAGTTTCAGTGTTTCTAAGATATCAATTAGTTCTCATAAATTGTAGTTAGCTAAGTGCTAATATGCTTGGGCATAATTGCTCTCTCTCTACAACACTAATCAATATTTACTAATATAGCAAGTATTATTGGAACATTCTTTGTAACCTACTATCTCCAATTAATTCCAATTCAGAAGTGCTGTGCTCCACGGTTCAATAGACATAAAGTTCTATTAATAGTTGTGCTTTGGCTATCTTGCTACTGCAACACAAAAAAGTAATCCCTCAGATACATCAACATGATTTTTGACTGAATTATGTGTAATGTTCAGATTTTCTCTTTTTAGAGTTTATATTTCTTGAAGTTTCTAATATGAACATGTATCCATTTTTTACTAAGAAGAAAATTTTAATGATAAAGGAATTCTTTCTTGCGATTATTAGTAAGCAATCACTGTGTCACATACAAGTACTTAGATAAAAGCAGTGTTTTTCCCCTCCAAAAAAAAACTCTTTAACAAAGCTCTGATATCCAGAAAACTTGAAGCAAATCCATAGTGATCCACTAAATAACTACGGTTGAAAATAAACTTTTAGTTAGTCCCCACACTGAACTGCCATGAGTTCACCTTTGAACCTTATGACTTCCTGGTGAGGTGCTGGGCTGAAACACCCTCCCAGCTCAAAGCCCCTGGACAACTGGACAGCTGCAGTGGACAGCCTCTTTTGTCACTGAAGAATTTTTTTTAAGTATTTGGAATCAGGATCATGTATATTGATTCAATATAATATGCATTATTTTTTTCTTAAATTTATATGATAGTATGAATTATTATATCTTGTTAGTTACTTCTATTTTGTTAAGAAAAATTTGAGAACTACATTTTGGGTTTCCCTGGTGGCTCAGTGGTAAAGAAACTGCCTGCAATGCAGGTGTGGGTTTGACCCCCAGGTGGGGAAGATCCCCTGGAGAAGGAAGTGGCAACGCATTCCAGTATTCTTTCTTTTTTTTGTTTATTAAGTTTTATTTATTTTTGGCTGCAGTGGGTCTCACTGCTGTGCTTGAACTTTCTCTAATTGCAACAAGTGGGGGCTACTCTCTAGCTTCAGTGCTTGGGCTTCTCACTGCGGTGGTTTCCCTTGTTGCAAAACACAGGCTTTACAGGGCAGGCTCAGTAGTTGTGGTGTACACAGGCTTAGTGGCTCTGCCGCACTGGAATCTTCCCGGACCAGGGGTGAACCAGTGTCCCCTGCATTGGCAGGCAGCTTCCCAACCACTGGACCACCAGGGAAATCCCCCTACTCTAGCATCCTTGCCTGAAAAATCCCATGGACAGAGGAGCCTGGCAGGCTCCAGACCATGGGGTCGCAAAAGAGTCGGACACAACTTAGCAACTAAACAACAACAATCTATATTTTACAAGTAAAAAAAATTTAAAAGATTAGGAGGCCAACCACCTAAGACGAAATTAAGGGAGTGCAAACCCTGCACACACCGGAATCTTGTCACAGACCCTGGCTTTGAACACTCTTATAAAACCTCTCATCAAATCCTCCCAGGTGGGGGACATGGAGGCAGGAGCCCATCTGTTTCCTCCTATGCCTGGCAAAGTAATAAAACTATTCTTTTTTACTTCACCCCCCTCCCCGGGGAAAAAGAAAAAAATGAGACAAATTTCAAACCAAAATTATGGTTCCTAACTGGTTTCTCAGAACTCTTTTTCTGGAAACCGGTGAGGCAGGCAGATCTCTGTCCTAGTAATGGACAGAGTTGTGTGTTTATTCACATCAGTTGCACACTATTAAACTGAAAGGGTAATTTAGACAAACATAATACACACTGGCCCCACGTCGACCTTCAACAGTTATTAAAGCCTGGCTTTGATGTTTGCAGACTTCTTTCAGTAGGTGCAGAAATAATGATATGGTGGTTAGCTTGCAATATCTCAGCTATTGCCCAATACATTTGCTGGGTGGTGTTTCTGAAGTAAAGCTGAAGGTCTCCAATTTGACTTCATGTGGGTTACTACTGCCAAGGAATTCCTTAACTTTTGCTGGAAGTAACAAGAACTGAAAAGAGAAATTCCATATCTGTCAATGGCTCTCTGAGATTATACTGATTCTGTTCCTGCAATTAAAATCTTGAGATTACAGCCAGTCTCACTCCTTAACTTTATAAGCTCTGGGGACAAGAGGAGCTGACAAAGTTTTAGATGAAATGACACTTCGTGAGCAAAGGCTTTCAACTTTTCAGACACAGCCCTGCCTTGCTATTAGAGGATCACTCTCCTTTTACCCAACAGAGGCACATGGGCTACATGAAACGGCTTTATGATGTTCACAATGTTGACATTTGTGAAACGATTCAGAACTGGGTCGCCAAATTAGCTTTATAATGAGATGCTTGTAATGTCAGATGCTCTGACAATCTATTGTATTTGCCAAAAGAACACAGATTATTTGACCATGACCATCCAACACTCTTTGATTACTTCAATGTGGAAAAAAATTTTTTTTTCCTTTAAAAGCCATTCTTAACTCAAGGCCAAGTGTGGAATAAAGCATCTGTTAAGAATGATGTGTGAAGAAAAAAAGAAAAACAAAAAGAATGATATGCAGGAATTCCCTGGAAGTCCAGTGGTTAGGACTCCATGCTTTCACTGCCAAGGGCCCAGGTTCGATCCCTAGTCAGAGATCTAAGATACCACAAGCCATTCTGTGTGGCCAAAAAATTAAAAAATAAATGATATGGGTGTTTTGATTGCTCAAGGCTATTAGCTATGCTAAGGCTCTTACTCCAAAGTTTGAATGGAAAAAGCAGTGAGGTCACACAGGTTGGTCACACACTCCTATCCTATGGGTCCCCCTGGAGATGATACAGAGCACCTCTGACCAAGAGTCTGGAGTCTGGATTGGGGAATTCCTAGATTGGCAACTGGCACCCCCTGTCGGTAAAGGCCAACGTTCTCTCCCTAATGGGGATCAGTTCAGTTCAGTTGCTCAGTCGTGTCCAACTCTTTCCGACCCCATGGACTGCAGCACGCCAGGCTTCCTGGTCTAATACCAACTGCTGGAGCTTGCTCAAACTCATGTCCATCCAGTCAGTGATGCCATCCAACCATCTCATCCTCTGTTGTCCCCTCAATCTTTCCCAGCATCAGGGTCTTTTCCAATGAGTCAGTTCTTTGCATCAGGAGGCCAAAGTATTGGAGCTTCAGCTTCAGCATCAGTCCTTCCAATGAATATTCAGGGTTGATTTCCTTTAGGACTGACTGGTTTGATCTCTTTGCAGTCCAGATGGGAATGCCAACTGGCAAATCATTTGTTCACCATTTCCTTCCCAGTTACATACAGAAAATTCTGCAATCATCTAAACAGGACACAAACTGGGCTACAAAATGCCTATACAGCATCCTGGAATTAGAAAATTCAGTCCTGGGGACTTCCCGACAGGCCAGTGGTTAAGCTTCATCTTTCAATGCAGGGAGTGTAGGTTCAATCCCTGGTCAGGGAAGTAAGACCCTACATGCCTTTCAGCCAAAAAACCAAAACATAAAACAGAAGTAATGTTGTAACAAATTCAACAAAAACTTAAAAAACAAACAAAGCAAGAAAATCCAGCCCTGATGGTAGTTTTTCTATTAATTCATTTTAAATAGCTCAAGTTTTAATCCAGCTTCTGCATTTTGAATCTGGAAGCAAAATTAATAAACTTCTCTCAAAGTCTGGGAACTAAGAATCAGAGTGTACTTTGCTATATCAGTTTTAGGCAAAAGAAAAAAAACTTTAGCATAGGAAGGGATGGTTTTGTGGTCTTTTATGCACTTTTTCACAATATAAGGGCTAAATAAATTATCATTTACATTATAAAATGTCAGTGTGTACACATGCACTTCTGTTTTAGCATATCCATATAGCCTGGCATATACATTACCTTCTTATGGAAGAATTAGAAGCAAGAATCTTTATTATCTTTTCATAGAAGGACTAAAGGACAAAGGGGAAGCAACTTTTCATACCTTTCTGTATTTGAGTTTTTTTGCTACAGGCAATTATTACTTTAATTTTGTTTTAAAAAATTAATTAGCAGATTATTTAGATGGAATATTTTAATTTTGGAATATTCAAATATTATGGAACATTTCAATTTTCTTTCTAGGTTTTGAATTTTAAATGTATTAATATTATCTAAAAGAATAAGAACAATTTTTAAAAATATCTTAATAACCACATTAAAGGCCAAAAACAAAAGTATAGAAAGTATCAGAAATTTATACAAATTTCTAAATTTTTCTGAGAATAAATTATTTTAGTTATTATGGAAAAAAATGGGATCAATAAATAATTTGAAAACTTATAATTTACAACTCTATAATAATGCTTTTGAGAAAGACTTCTTCAAAGAATAAGTTCTAAATAGATCTCTTTAACATATGCTAGAGATTTAAAAAAAAAATCCACACAATAAAGAACGGAACTTTATGCCTATTAAGTAATTGAATCCTACTATTTCAGTACTTGATACAAAGTACAATCACTTTCTAAGGTGATCATTCATATTTTACACTAAGCTCTGACATTTTCTACTTACTAGATACCTATACAAAGATATCTTTAGGTCAGGAAAAACACCTTTGGATACAAAATGTAGCTTAAGAGATGTTATATCAGTTCTGAGTTGTATAACTTTCTGACCCCAAATTATTGCTAGTTTTGGAACTACACCAAATATATAGTGTTACTAAGCTTGACCAGCTTTGGAATGAAAACATTAGAATCGCACAAATCCATATTTTAAATATTTTTTTAATGAAGGAAGTATAAATGGGAATACTTGGTAACTGTTATTCACTTATTGATTTGACAAATACTTATCAAGTACCTATCATTTTCATGAAAACATCCATCTTTTCCATTAAAAGAGTAAAATGCATGAATTCAAAGACACATACAAAAGTCCTTCTCAATAAAATCACAATCCAGCTTCTTTATTTTGCAGACAGGATGAGGTCATCTACTCAAGAAACTCCTCTTGTTACCTACCTCAATTTAACTCTTTAAAGTCAGAAACATAAAAACATTAAAATCAGAGTAAAGATAATTCTTCCCTCTATTCTATGTTCTTAAAATTAATTACATCATCTTCATAGTTTAATACAGAAGCTAAAGTAAAAGAGTCTAGTTAATTCATCTAAGAAGTTATCTTTAAACTATATATTTACAAATAAGATAAAGATACCAAATGTGTCCAGAATATAATTCTATCCTGATATTCATAAGCACAAGGCACTCATTGGTGAAAAAGATTGCTATCATTATTTTTATTCACATATAATCACAGATAATAATTTATCAAAATCCCTTGGCAACTCTGGAGGAATTCTTGAAAGGTGACTTTCTATATCATTTTAACATTAATGAAATATTATAAATGGTTTTTAAATCTTTATTTTTTAGTTCTTTCCCACCTTTAAAGCCTAAATCAAAGTAATCTTAAAAAAAAAATAGAGCCCAAGGAATAGACTCCACATAGGCAACAAATCTAATTTTTAATTCTTTCTGTTTGTTGCCTCTGAAATACATTTAAAAGTCAATTTAAAATAACTTTAATGTCAGTTAAAGGAATAACACCAATTGAAACACCTCACATATATATAAAATCACTAGATGATTCAAAATGGCACATTAAAAATGTGTAGCCTTTCATTGTGAAAAACGCCTAATTTTATAACAGCACCAGAGTCTGTATTCCTTTTACAAGCATTTTGTTACCATTTTTCATACACCATGATCATTATTAAGGATCCTGGGTAGTAGATAGGCTTAAGGTAAGAAAATAATTAAATGACACACTTTCCCAGGTTCCTACTAGCTTTAAATTCTGTGATAGGAAAGAAATACTAGATATAAGTTGCCCCATTGTTGTTCTGTATGATTTCATTATCATGAGCTGCCTAAAATTTACTTAACTCCTTTCTCCAGCCACCTACACTTAAAGGTGTATGTTTTCTTTTAGGGTCTCACTGTTCTACACTGAATGGACCCATTGCCACAATGAAGAAAATGCCCTCACATTCTTAAATGAACATATACTCTAGTCAGTACCAGCTCTGGCTACTGTAGTTCTGAATTTTAAGTAGCTAAGAAAACCATTTATAGCTTAGTAGTTCTATGGAACAATGTAATCAAGAACATGATAACCACATTTTCCTGGTATAAAACATGTCGATGTTGAAAGATACCATCTGTAACCACAACTTCACGGCAGTTTTCTGTCTTCTCTGTTATAACATGCTGTGTCCCTTCACCCTTCCATCCATACCTATCTGCGTGGCTGCTGAAAGATCCATGGCTTCTCCTGTTTCTTCTTCTTTTGTTTCAGCCCCTTCACTGACTTTCTCACTCTCCATCTCTGTTTCAACCGTTTCTCCTGTCTCACCTGGAAAATTAACCAAAGGGGATATTAAGAGATACTTATTTAGCATTAACAACCAAGTGCCTCACACCTGGTTTCCAACAGGGGCAGCTCTTGCTCTTTAAGTCTAAACAGTAGGTTTCTCCAGGGATGTCAAGAAAGGCAATCGCCCTGGGTCTCTGAGATCCTCAGAGGGCCGATGTCACTTACCGTTTCTGAGTCTTGGCACTCTCTTATATAAAATCAGGATGCGGAATTACCCAGAAAGGGATGGCAGAACATATTACAAATAGAAAGTTCAAAATATGTTTAGGGGTGTCCAGAAACTTGTCTTGTTTGGTCATTCTGGTGTTTAAAGAAAACAATCATCAAACTTTTAAAGATCTGAAACATTTAAAAGTCCAGGTATTGCACATACAAATGTTTCCCTAAGAAGTCAGTTCGGGCAGCACTGGCCCCTATGTTTTGAATGGAGCCAAGAAGCAGCTGCCTGTTTTGATAGGATTGTGCTCCTGTTCACCAAGGTCCCTGGGGCTCCCCACAACATTACATGTGCCCCTCAATTCACCCACTGCCATCACCCTAGGCCCCAAATACCTGGGTGTGCCAAGCCTGTATAACAAATATACGCTTTTACTTGCTTCTGCGTTCTGATTTTAGAGCACTTTTATACACCTTCATTAAAGCACTTACCTCAATAGATTGTGGTATTTTGTTTAAATTCTGCCTTCTCCCTACTAGACTGTGAGCCCCTTGAGAACAGGGACTATCCCTTACTCCTGCACTGGGCACCAAGCAAATGATTAGACACTCAAAAACTGCTGCATTAATGAGTGAAATAATTAAGAAATAGACTGATGAATGGTTCACTTCATTCTACTGTAAGGTGAAGTTAAAATTTACCAAAATGTAAATCCTGCCTCAGAAGAATTTTTTAATTGTAACTCCAATAAAGAACAGTATAGATTCCATTTTCTTTATACAGGTAATGTACATGTTTCAAAAATACCATTTGCTAAGACATAGTACATCTCTCGTCTTCTCATAAAGAGAAAAAGAGAAGAAGGACAAGGGGAGATTGACAGTAATTTCTAAGGATAAGATTGCAAAGATAAAATGACACTCTAAGAGGCATTATTCGTGTGTTCTTTCATTAAAAAGTCAGTTCTGGGCTTCCCTAGTGGTTCAGTGGTTAGGAGTCCCTCTTGCAATACAGGGAACACTGGTTTGATCCCCGATCTGGGAAGGTATCACATGCCATGGAGCAACTAAGCCCATGGGCCATAGCACTGAAGCCAACTCACCTAGAGTCAAGCAAAGCCACTACAGTGAGAGAAGCCTGCACACTGCAAGTATAGAGAGTAGCCTCCACTTGGCTGCAACTAGAGAAAGCCCACACACAACAAAGACCCAGTGCAACCAAAAATAAATAAATAAATAAAATTATATATTAAAAAAAGTCAGTTCCTCCACTGACCATTTTTACGCTGGATCCTCATACCATACATGGGGCCTGATGAAGAGTGAACTTGGAAAAATTCTGAAATTTTAACATTCCTTCAATATCCCATTTGATTTAACAATGAAACTAGGTTAAAAATCTAGATACTTTTCTAAAGACCATGTTTTAGAACACTTTTGCTGGAAAGCCAAGTTGCCTGTTGTTCAAGTCTGGAAGACTTTTTAGTTTGGATCACGGGAACTTCAACCACTGAGAGACTCCGGGGTGGGGGAGCTGTGTGTCAGCCTCCCCCACCCCCAAGATGATCTCTTATGGAGCACGTCTAAACAACCTGATCTGACAGCATGACTTTACCTTCAATGTGTTGGTCCTCTTCGTTAGTGTGAATTTTCCTGGCCATTTCCACCTTTGCCCCTGTCTCTAGAATTCCTGCCGGATGTTCCATGCTTTCAACTGCTCTTTCAGGTTGGATCTTCTCCATGTTCCCAGGACCTTCGGGAGCTTTATGGAGTGAATCAGCCTTTACAGCTGTCTCCACAGACTGACTTGCGTCCGACACTTCCGGTCCGCCATGCTCTCTGGGAACCGTCTCTCGAAGCTGGGGCTGCTCATCTTTCCCCAGCATTTCCTGAAGTCGCTTCTCTTCCTCGGCTCCCACAGACTGACTTCCATCCGACACTTCCGGTCCGCCATGCTCTCCGGGAATCGTCTCTCGAAGCTGAGACTGCTCATTTTCCCCCAGCGTCTCCTGAAGTTGCTTTTTGCCCTCGGCTCCCACAGACTGACTTCCGTCCGACACTTCCAGAGATGCATTCTCTTTGGGAACTGTTTCTAGAGGTTGGGACTGCTCATTTTCTCCAACTGTTTCTTGAAGTTGCTGCGGCTCCGCTGTTTCCACAGGCTGACTACCTTCCAGTATCTCCGGAGATTCTGTCTCCTTGGGAACTGTCTCTGGGAGTTGGGACTGTTCACCCTTTCCCCCAGCTTCTTGAGATCCTGGCTCTCTGGCTGCTTCCAGAGGAACTCTCTCAGCTGTTCCTAGAGGCGTCATCTCTCCGGCAGCTTGTGAATCCTCAGTACCTTCCACTGCTCCAGTAGAGTCCCTCTCTCCCGCTGTTATCAAAGGCTGATTCTCGGCTTCCGCTCCTAAAGGTTCAGTCTCAGCACTTCCTTTCAAAGGCGGAGCCTCTGTCACTGCTTCCACATCCTCTTCCTTTCCTTCTGCTCCTGGAGCACCATCTTTGCCACCTGGCTGAGGTGGCTCAGACCCCTTCAGTCCCTGCAGAGGCTGAGTTTCCTCTGTGGCTCCTGGTGGGTCTGCAGCCTCCTTTGCCAGGGGCTGTTCAGGGAGGGACTGAACACCATTAGCTGTGGACACGGCTGAGATCTTGAGCTTGTCTAATGGAGGAAGGCTTTCCTTTTGTACTTTGCCACACAAAGTAGATTCTCTTCCCAGTGCACGTGGTTTTGGCTGGACAAAGCAGGACTCACTTTCTTCTGTGGCTGAAAAATAGATATTTGAAGTTACTTTTTATTATTCATTTGAAAAGAAAAATACAAATAATTATTCAGTTTCTATCCTGAGAACGGAGAAGGCAATGGCACCCCACTCCAGTACTCTTGCCTGGAAAATCCCATGGATGGAGGAGCCTGGTAGGCTGCAGTCCATGGGGTCGCTAAGAGTCAGAGTCGATAAGAGTCAGACATGACTAAGTGACTTCACTTTCATTTTCATGCACTGGAGAAGGAAATGGCAACCCACTCCAGTGTTTTTGCCTGGAGAATCCCAGGGACGGGGGAGCCTGGTGGGCTGCTGTCTATGGGGTCTCACAGAGTCGGACACGACTGAAGCGACTTAGTAGCAGCAGCAGCATCCTGAGAAAGTGTATTGCTATCAAGAAGCAGGTTTAACAGTTCAAGAAAGTCTCGGGTAGAATCGAATACAGAGAGGCCATACCATGCCCTTAACACACCACAAGTCAAGTTTCTCTAGTGTTTTCAGCTCAAATACCTCATCTTAAACATGAAATCCTTCAAAATCACTTTCTTTTTCCCTGTTTGTTCCTTGTGTACCTGCTCATGGCTCCTGTCCCATATTCTAATTTAGTATATTTTGTTTCCTCATGCTCTTTCCTCTGTCCTGCCCTTTCTCTTCCTTAGGCTGAGTAGATTTCACAGCATAAGTAGTGGCCCTTGGGCTGGTAGAGAGGTCTTACTTTCCCGTTAAAGCAGAAGGACCATCCAAGACATAATATTAAAAAGCAGAGACATTACTTTGCTAACAAAGGTCTGTCTAGTCAAAGCTATGGTTTTTATAGCAGTCATGTATGGATGTGAGAGTTGGACTGTAAAGAAAACTGAGCGCTGAAGAATCGATGCTTTTGAACCATGGTGTTGGAGAAGATTCTTGAGAGTCCCTTGGACTGCAAGGAGATCCAACCAGTCAATCCTAAAGGAAATCAGACCTGAATATTCACTGGAAGGACTGATGTTGAAGCTGAAATTCCAATACTTTGGCCACCTGATGTAAAGAACCTATTCATTGGAAAATACCCTGATGCTAGGAAAGATTGAAGGTGGGAGGAGAAGGGGACGACAGAGGATGAGATGGTTGGATGGTGTTACCAACACAATGGACATGAGTTTGAGTAGGCTCCAGGAGTTGGTGATGGACAGGGAAGCCCGGTATGCCACAGTCCATGGGGTCGCAAAGAGTCAGACTTGACTGAGCGACTGAACTGGACTGAACTGAAAGCAGAATGGCCCTCAGTGAATGGAAAATGCCCCATGCCAGAGAAGCCCTACTATGTAAAGACCGAGATGTCTGGGAGAGAAAGTAGCAGGCACAGATCAGTCTGAGTTTCATTCATTTGGGGGGTCCCAGTTGGGAGAGAGCTCAAGAGAGAGCTGGGTAGAATGCATTTTTTTTCCTGCATTTCTGGCTCTTTCTCCAATTGTTCCCAAGTTCCTTGGGAACTTGGTTCCTAGTAGTCACGTCTGTAAAATGGCAGTGAATCTGTTTCTCCCATCTGTGTCATAGTTGCATGAGGCATCATATGACATTAAACAATGAAGGCAGAAATGTTCTCTCAACAGTTTAAGAAAGCAGCATGGCAACATGCTTACACCCTTTGACCCAGTGATCCTACTTCTGGAAATTCATCCTAAAAACAAAAATATCAGTAAAATGCTTTGGGGAAAATGTATCAGCCCAGTATTCTTTTGAATAGCAAAACTGGGGAAACAATTTAAAAGTCTAATAATTTAGGAGAAAGATCAATAATCCATTGGGTGGAATATTATTATGCCATGAAAAAGGGTGATTATGCTGACCATATGCTAAAATAAGATAATGATTATATAAGCTAAAAATCAGCACTTCCAGTTGGATTTTCAGATAAAATAATGCATAGCAAATGTGTTCTACCACAAGGTTTGTTTTGCAATTAAATGTTCAATAAGTTAGCTATCAATTTTATACATAGTACAATTACAACAGTGTTGATCACTGGAAGGGAGAAACAGAAGAAAAATAGAAAGGGAGATATTTGAAGAAAATAAACCAGCATGTTAAAATGGGCCTCTAGATGACATATTTCCTCTTCTAGCCTTTTTTCCCCAAAGAATATTTTTTCTTCTTTTCTCTCCTAGGTTAAACCTGACCTAAGTTATACAGGTACATAGTTTAAAGAGTTATCTGCTTATCTAATGTAAGTTACGATATAAAACTAAGACTCAGGTCTCCTCTCCGATTTCCCCTTCTCTAGGGTTAAATATTTTCATTCTTTTAGCTGTTTTTGGAGGGATTTTCCCCCCTATATTTCTAAGAGAATTGCTACTTCTTTGTTTTTTAGTTTGGCTATTTCAATTAATTCCCACTATGAAAAACATTTTTTCCCCTTGCCTCCATCAACATTCACCCTCTCAAATTACATTTCAATTCAGAAATTGCACATTAGTATTGATTTAAAATAGCAATCATGTTGTAATTTAGATTTTATCGATATTCAGTTATATGTACACATAATAAATATGTCTGCAATGAAGAACTGAGCCAGGTAGTCAGCTATTTGATTTTTTGTTTTTCCCTGAGTTAGTAACTGTCATGGTTCTTTACTTCCTTAGTTTATGTATTCTCATGAGTTCAATTCACTGCCAATTGTTTCTCTTTTTAATACATTTACTCACATCAAACAGTCTCCCAGCCTATCTCTGAGAATGTGTGTAGATCCCCCCATGGAGAGGGATTAGACATGAAGCTGGAAAAGCACAGTCTAGGGAGGATTTTGTGAGACACGGGGCACAGGCTGTGGGCCTGGGGGTCCATGGGACGAAGCTGGGAGGAGGGCTATCCTTCACTCCCCCTTCTCTGGCCTCATCATGCATGGAGTCTTCAAATTAACAGCACAGAAGGCAACTTAACAAAAGTGATTTCTCAGGTCTATAAAGACATTCGTTATGACAAGACAATTCATTTAGATGCCACACAAAGGATGTTTCAGTGATGGTTGCCTTAGGGAACTGACAAGGAAATGTACTATTATACTAATCACAAATGTCTTCCAAATTATATTTTCTGGGAAAACAGTTATTACAGTGATCAGCACTGTCAGTTAAATGAGACAAATGACTTTCAGCCAGAAGTGCCAGCTGTGGGTGCAACTCTAATGTCATCATTTTTCTAGAGCAGAAAGCCGTGGGGAAAAAAATGTGTTGACACACCCAAATCATAGCCACTCAGCTTCATGTTTTGAAACATATATTGTGCCATCAGGATTGTTGTTGAGTCACTAAGTCATGTGATTCTTTGTGACACCATGGACTTCAGCACACCAGGCTTCCCTGTCCCTCACTATCTCCCAGAGTTTACCCAAATTCATGTCCATTGAACAGCACCGAACAGCCAACCCACTGGAAAAGACCCTGATGCAGGGCAAGATTGAAGGCAAAAGGAGAAGAGGGAAGCAGAGGATGGGATGGTTGGAGCGCATCACTGATTCAATGGACATGAACTTGGGCTATCAGGATAAGTCAAGGTATTTTTTTCTCAAAAAAACAAATGCTTTGTGAAAATGTATTTATCCACAAATGGTGTCCAAGGAATCTATCAATTTCTTCCATAATTAGAATTTTTATGCCCATGGTCACAGCATGAATTTTCATTCTTATATACTTTTCCTAATCTTACTGTCAGACCTAAAGTAGGAAAATGTCCTTGACATATAATATTCTTATATTGCAACCTGAAAATAGTCAACCAAGCTGAGAAATATTACAAAAGAAGTCACTGTCTTGAATATTTTGGAGGGTAGCCCCCCAAAGCTAAAACATTTTCAAAATGATCACCGAAAATTAGAGAAAATGCTGGAAGTGTAGTGACACACTCATTTGGTAATTCATGTTGATTAACTGCACCCTGAATTTTGAAATAAATGTATTTTGGAGGTAATGACCTCTAGTGGTCATGTATGGATGTGAGAGTTGGACTATAAAGAAAGCTGAGCGCCGAAGAATTGATGCTTTTGAACTGTGGTGTTGTAGGAGACTCTTGAGAGTCCCTTGGACTGCAAGGAGATCCAACCAGTCCATCCTAAAGGAGATCAGTCCTGGGTGTTCATTGGAAGGACTGATGTTGAAGCTGAAACTCCAATACTTTGGCCACCTAATGCGAAGAGCTGACTCATTTGAAAAGACCCTGATGCTGGGAAAGATTGAGGGCAGGAAGAGAAGGGGACAACAGAGGATGAGATGGTTGGGTGGCATCACTGACTTGATGGACATGGGTTTGGGTAGACTCCGGGAGTTGGGTGATACACAGGGAGGCCTGGCGTGCTGCAGTTCATTGGGTTGCAAAGAGTCGGACATGACTGAGCGACTGAACTGAACTGAACTGAATCACTCAATAATTCTTTTTCCTACGTGGTAGAATAGAATAAGCTGCTCTAAAGGGAGCAGATATCTTATGACTCTGAAAATGGCACCTCTAATGCACTGGGTCTGAATCCTGGTTCTTCCACCTACTAGCTCTGCTCAGCCTCTTTGTGCCTCAGTTTCATCACCTGTAGAGTGGGAAGAGGGGCAGCTGAACTGTTGTGAGGATTACATGAGTTAACACCTGGAAAACCACCATCACAGTGACTGGTGCCCCCTGAGCATCAGTCAAGTTAGCCATCGTGAGCGTTACACTTCACGTGACAGCCGCAGCAAGGAAGAGGTCCTGGCGGACACAAAGAAAGGGAAGGCCGTTACATTCATCCTAATCCTACTACCTTTCTCTGAGCCTATTCAGAAAGGATGGAAGATCAGAGTAGATAAGTGAAAGGGTTGGAAAACAAATGCTTGTTTCAAACCAACTCTCAGAGAACACCACAAAAAAGACAATGGTGACCACCGCACTCCCTTTCTTATCCTTAGGAAGGTTTTTATCCCCAGCTGCTGATGAAGGACACGTTTTGGATCTATTCATCCTCCTTCCTCTTCAGCTGGAGCTGGGGGTTCCAGACTGTTCTGCTGTTAAGTGTGATCCTCACCCATCATTTACTTAACCATGCAATTCAAAGTCTCCGGACCTCAGTTTCCTTACGTGATCTTTGCCTTTCACGATTGTCAGGATAATTGATAATTCAGACAGGTTATATGTGTCATTACCCAACGTGGTACGAGACAAGAGAAGGTACTCAGTAAACAAGGGATGAAGCAAATGGCTCTGCAGGTTTCTCAGTGCGTGGGGGTGTCCTGCTGAAGGGGCAAGGGAGGCCTGAACCCCAGCCGTGTGCACTGCCAAGGGTGCAGCCCTCAGGGGTGGAAGGGCGGCTTTTCCTAATTTCATAAAGGTCCTCTGTGGGCTACTGATGGCCCTGGCCCTGTCAATCAATTAAAGATAATTCTGCAACAGGAAGAATGAACTGCAACATTAAAGAGCTCGGATAAACAGTCCCTTAACACTACAAAGCTATCACTGTTGACCTATAAAATTCTGTTGTTACCATGGTAAGTTTTAAATCAGATTGTTGACAGATAATGGAGTAGTATTCGCGTCAGCCATGATTTGACCGGACTTGACTAGTATCAATAAAAGCCAGTGTTAGCTTTTATATAAATGTGTCTGTGCTTAGTCGCTCAGTCGTGTCCGACTCTTTGAGACCCCATGGACTATACAGTCCATGGAATCCTCCAGGCCAGAATACTGGAGTGGGTAGCCTTTCCCTTCTCCAGGGGATCTTCCCTACCCATGAGTCGAACCCAGGTCTCCTGCATTGCAGGCAGATTCTTTACCAGCTGAGCTACAAGGGAAGCCCAAGAATACTGGAGTGTGTAGCCTATCCCTTCTCCAGCAGATCTTCCCGACCCAGGAATTGAACCAGGGTCTCCTGCATTGGAAAAGACTCTGATGCTGGGAGGGATTGGGGGCAGAAGGAAAAGGGGACGACAGAGGATGGGATGGCTGGATGGCATCACCGACTCGATGGACGTGAGTTTCAGTGAACTCCGGGAGATGGTGATGGACAGGGAGGCCTGGTGTGCTGTGATTCATGGGGTCGCAAAGAGTCGGACACAACTGAGCGACTGAACTGAACTGAACTCCTGCATTGCAGGTGGATTCTTTACCAACTGAGCTATATAAATAAATATGCTTCATTCTGTTTGCTGGCTTTGATTTCATTTATTGAAGTGCCTACTATATGCCAGCTCTGGGCTAAGCACAAGGGTTACAGCAGTTAACAAGGAAGACCTGGTCCTTGTCATCCTAGACTTCCCTGTCTGCAGGGAAATTCAAATAATATCCATTCCCTTATTAAGCACAACTTGGTACCTAGGCACAATCTCTTATGTAAGGATCTCCATGCTCCATCCACCTGGTTTTGTGAATCCCCAATATACCTCCTGGAGGTAGAAGGTTCTACACCTTTTGTTCACAAACAGGAGACATTCTATGCCTAATCTGTATTATTATGTAATAAATATTGTGGACAGATGCATTGTTTCCACATCCAAAGTTGTTTAAGGATATGTCTGTTTTCTGAACCCTACATTTTATCAAATCATACACTGCTCTGGGCGTAATTCTTTGGTGCTCATTATCTCTCTTGATTCTGTTGTAAGTTGATCCATGCACAAATTTGTTGTGACAGCTGAACTAACAGAACCTTTGTTGCAAGCACCGTTGTGATAGGCACACAAAGAAATTAAATACTAGGCAACATTACAGAAGGGATTAGAACCAGAGCTAACATACCTGAAATTCACATTATGGTGGAAGCTTTTCTACTCCGTTCGTTACTCTAATAAAAAATGAAGTTTCTACCCAGCAAGGAGAAAAACTTGAGGTCAATATTTCCCATTCCGTGGCCAGAATGTATCAACCATCCCAAAGATCTCACTGGATGGTCTGCTGAGTTTTCTAGAGAATCAGTGAACAGCGGGATCCTCATATTTTCCCTTGCTGCCACCATTTCTAGGTTCTGGTAGCTTCTGAGTTTTGGGAACCAGGGATGCAGCATGAATCCACTCTAAAGGAAGAGTCCAACTCGTGTTCTCATGTTCTGTCTTTGCTTTCTCCTCAATTCCATTCCATCATTTTTCCCCCATCCAACAAATTCTTGTGGAGCTAACAGTGGGGCTATACTCCATGTTTCTGCCCTTTTCCCTCATCAAAGTAGGTAAAGATACTGACCCTGTGTGCCATGGCACAAATGCTAATCCACAAGGGTATGTTCTATCAGTCAGTAGATATTTAAAAAGGCATTCATTTGGGGACTTCCCTGGTGGTCTGGTGGTAAGACTCAGTGCTCCCACTGCAGGGGGCCTAGGTTCCATCCCTGGTCAGGGAACTAGATCCCACATGCCACAACTAAGAGTTTACACGCAGAAACTAAAGATCCCACATGCGGTAACTAAAGATCCTGCATGCGGCAATGAAGATTGAAGATCTCGTGGGTCACAAGTAAGATCCAGCACAGACAACAAATAAATAAACACAAATTTTTAAAAAACGCACTCATTTTGAAGAGTTACATCCCACGTAACTGGAGTGTGAAACCATTAGCCAAAAAACCCTACAGAGGGCAAATAAAAGTCAGACAAACCACTCTTCATTTTTTAGTAGTACTACCGGAATTGACGTATCTAAAACTAGTTTTGACATCACAAGGTAAATGCGTTAAAGTCTGAAGGTAAATCTAACTTTGAAATTTAAGCACAGAGGAACAAGAACATGCAGTTGGAAAGATACTACTGGAATATTTGATAAGCACACATGGAGATGGGGCGGGGGGCTTCCGCCTAGGCTGACATTTAAGAGCTTCAGAGCCAGTCCTCAAGCCATGACGAATAGTCACCTCCTTCAGGTACGACTTTCCAGTTTCATTGTCTTTGGTTTCCTCTAGAATTCTATAAGATGAACTCTTATTTCAAAAAAGGTGTTGCATTAAACATCACATTAAAAAATATCAGCAGTAGTTGCACTTAAAAAGGCAAGTTTCATTGATTGATGGTCATTACTGGCACATGGGGATCCAATGTTTGGGCAGAAATGCAGTCTAAAAAAATCAAAGACATCTCAATGAACAAGGAAGAAGAGAGAAAAAGTGGAGATTATCTCTCTGATATTCACACACCATGACCCTTCACCAACCTAAATGGGTCGCACCCATGATGCTTTGCTTGGAACCAGAGTGGCTAACATTTACTGAGGCACTGTGCCTAGAGCTTTACAGGGACCATCTCATTCAACCTTCCCAACAACTCCACAAGGTAAGTCATTATTATCTCCATTATACAGCAGAGGAAATATGACAGTGAAAGACTAAGAACCTTTATCTAGGAAGGGCTCCCAGTTAGAGGCGGCAGAGCCTCAGATGTGAGCCCAAGGAAGTGGGATTCTGCCCGGAAGATTACGTGCTTTCAGGCAAACCATGGCCCCAGAACCTGTACCATCAGTGTTTCCTGGGAGGTTCTGGGGTTTTGTTTCAGTGCTGATTCGCAGGCCCGACCCCAGAACCACTGGCATTGCTGCCCAGCTTCAGACGTCGGGCCTGGTCTCTGTCCTCACGCTAGCATGTAATGGGCAGCACAGATGATGAGGTGAGTATACTAATTCAACAGTGAAGCAAGGGTCAGAGCTGGTCTAAGAGAGCTCCACACTGGGGAGCAAGACTTCCTTCCCTCAAGCTTCCTCATACCACAGAGCTGGGTGGGTTTGCTAAGCCTCCATCTCAGCTAGGTCAGGACAAAGAGGTCTTCTAATTTCTCATCTGAAATGAAAGTTTACACTTGCTGTGCCTTGCTCTCTAAGGGCAATGACCAAGGGGCTCCACTGACGCTCACAGTGGTGGCCAAACTCCCAGCTCAGCCACTGAGTCCATGTCTGACCTCATCAGGGTGTCAACCTGTGATGTACAAAGGCATCAGTGGCCAAGAGCAGGGGTCTGCACTCGAGAAGGAAGTATTCAGTTAGTGAGTCCATGGCTGGGATGGAATGCTTAAATTTTGCAACAGAGCAGTCAGTTACCTCAGATATCTGGACCTCAAGTCTGGGTGGTTAGCACATCCTGAGAGTGTCCAGTTCTAGAAAGAGCAGTGGGCAGACCAAGCAGGACTGTGAGCCCAGGCCTTTTAGCTGACTGCTGCTACTCATCTCTTGGGTTAGGGATCTCAGGCTAGGGATCCATATGCAATTCAGATGACCTTGCTGCCATGGTCAGTACTGATCATATTAAGGGAACTGAGGGGCTTTGTTTCCCAGAATGAAAAGTCACTTGTAAAAAAGCAGAAGTCTTCCTCTCCCCGGCCTAGGCACTTTTAGGCCAGACTGGGCTTCTGGCCCAGACACTTGAAACCTGAATTGAATGAGCTTCTCTTTTTAAGCAGAGCATTAAACAGGTTTGGACCTAGGAAGAAGCAGGTTGAAACAAGAATCATAGAAACAATTCAACTGGAAGATTTCAATAAGATTAGAGTATAAAACAAACATCTACTCTCCACCTCTTCAAGGCTCAGAGTCCCCAAAGAGTATCAGAGAAATTTAGGAGGCAGTGGTTAGTCATGTTGAGAACCCGTACCCCTGATATGATGTGATGAGAAGGGTCCTGTACCTCTGCTCTTTTCCTCCCCCAAACCCATAATCCCAGTTTATCAAAAGAAAAACATCAGAAAAGTATCAACTGAGGGACAGTATACAAAGTAGCTGACCAGACCACCTCAAAATTGTCAAGGTCATCAAAACGCCTGAGAAAATTTCCCAGTTAAGAGGAGTGTAAGGAGACATGACCATGACAACCAAATGCAATGCAGGCGATGGAACCCAGAACAGAAATAGGACATGAGAGAAAGATTAAGGAAATCTAAAAGTATGCATGCATGCTTATTCACTCAGTCATGTCCCACTCTTTGTGACCGCATCTGCCAGCCTCCTCTGTCCATGGGATTTCCCAGGCAAGAATACTGGAGTGGGTAGCCATTCCCTTCTCCAGGGATCTTCTCGACCCAAGGATTGAACTCGGGTCTCCTGCATTGCAGGCTGATTCTTTACTCTCTGAACCTCCTGGAAAGCCCCAATAAAGTATCAATTCAGTTCAGTTCAGTCGCTCAGTCGTGTCCGACTCTTTGCAACCCCAAGAATCACAGCACGCCAGGCCTCCCTGTCCATCACCAACTCCCGGAGTTCACTCAAACTCACGTCCATCGAGTCGGTGATGCCATCCAGCCATATCATCCTCTGTCATCATCCTCCTGCCCCCAATCCCTCCCAGCATCAGTCTTTTCCAATGAGTCAACTCTTCGCATGAGGTGGCCAAAGTACTGGAGTTTCAGCTTTAGCATCATTCCTTCCAAAGAACACCCAGGACTGATATCCTTTAGAATGGACTGGTTGGATCTCCTTGCAGTCCAAGGGACTCTCAAGAGTCTTCTCCAACACCACAGTTCAAAAGCATCAATTCTTCGGCGCTCAGCCTTCTTCACAGTCCAACTCTCACATCCATACATGACCACTGGAAAAACCATAGCCTTGACTAGATGGACCTTTGTTGGCAAAGTAATGTCTCTGCTTTTCAATATGCTATCTAGGTTGGTCATAACTTTCCTTACAAATAAAGTATAGACTTTGGTTAATAATAATGTATCAAGCTTGGTTCATTGTTTGTGACAAAGCCACCCTACCAATATAAGATGGGAATAATAGGGTGAAGTAGATGTGGAACTTTCTATATTACCTTCATAATTTTCCTGTAAATCTAAAACTATTCTAAAATCATCTGTTTTTTTAAAATTGTAGTAGCAAAACATAAAAGCAAGTAAAATAAGCTCTAGGAGCCTTAGAAAAACTGTTTCATAAAACTTTAGCCATCTGCATAACCATTTTTATGATTTTTTAATATTTTGGTACCATTAATGCTATTACTAACAGTATTTTTGACACTTTCCTTTAACAAATTTACCAGAAAGGAAAAAAAGGCCAGCAACTCAAAACATTTAGAGATCTAGAACTTGATCTTGAGGGGAAAAAAAAATCAAATTGTTATCTAGGAAAAGCAATAAAGAAAAATTGAGGTTTACTAAAATTGATATCAATGAGAAATCATCTTTATTAAGGACTTATTAGATGATATTCCAAGCCAGGGGTCAGAATTTTTTTTCTATAAAGGGACAGAGAGTAAATATTTTCAGCTTTGCCAGGCATGGGGACATTATTTGCATGTGTGTATGCTAAGTCACTTCAGTTGTGTCCGACTCTTTGAGACCCTATGGACTGTAGCCCAGCAGGCTCCTCTGTCCATGAGATTCTCCAGGCAAGAATATTGGAGTGGGTTGCCATACCCTCTTCCAGGGGATCTTCCCCTAGCAGGGATCAAACCCAAGACTCCAGCAGCTCCTGCATTGCAAGCAGATTCTTTACCACTGAGCCCCAAGGGTCTTTACTGCAACTACTCAACTGTGTCACCTGTCATCACAGTGAGAAAGCAGTCTTAGACGATGTGTAAATGAATGGGCATGTCTGTGTTCCAAAAAAACTTTATTTACAAAAAAATGTTGTGGGGGAACTTCCCTCTTGGTCCGGTGGCTAAGACTCCGCACTCCCAATTAGGGGCCTAGGTTTGGTCCCTGGTCTGGGGACTAGATCCCACATGCAACTAAGACCTGGTGCAGCTAAATAAATTTTTCTAACATAGGTGTTAAAATAAGAACAGGTAGTGGGCTGGTTTGGCCAACAGGCCACTTTGCCAACCCCTGCTACAGGCAATACTTAGACTACATTCCAGGTACATTATACATATTAATTCACTTATTCTTCAGAACAAATGAGGAAATAGGAGCCAATTGTTAATCCCTTTTTACAGATGACATCACTGAGGCATAAAAAGGTTGAGTGGCCCAGTGTCACACAACTAATAAATGACCCTCTGATACCCTGAACCAGATTTGAACCCAGTCTCACTTCAGACCCACATTTTAAATTGGAACTCTATACTATCTCTTAGTATGCTGAAATTTTCTCTCTCACGTGTGCCCTCCACTCTAAACCTCTTTCACACACACACACACACTAAGTTGCTCAGTCATGTCTGACTCTGCGACCCCATGGGTATAGTCCATGGAATTCTCTAGGTCAGAATACTGGAGTGGGTAGCCTTTTCCATCTTCCGGGGATCTTCCCAACCCAGGGATCGAACCCAGGTCTCCCACATTACAGGTGGATTCTTTGCCAGCTGAGCCACAAGGGAAGCCCAAGAATCCTGGAGTGGGTAGCCTATCCCTTCTCCAGGGGATCTTCCCCACCTAGGAATCAAACCGGCTATCAGGGAAGCCCCCAAAGGTGATCACAGCCTCTCATAAGTATCTAGTCTGTAGGGGCTACTCCGGGGCAAACAAAGGAAAAGGAAATTAGCCAAAAGAAACTATGGGGTTCCTATTAGTTTTAGGGAAATGAAAAAAGTTAGAATAAGTAGCGGGGGGAAAGTTCCTTATCATTACCGATGACAGTGAGAAGGAAGCGAGGAGAGCAACTGGGGAGGACATTGCAACTTAGGTCCTCACTGGGAAGACAAAAGGCAGGTGTTCTCCTCCGTAAGAAAAACCACTAGTGAAACTGACAGAGCAGTTGGAATGCCTAGCCCAGGGCTTCCCATCTCTTTGATGTCACGGCACACACGGAACACGGTATTTGTGCCGCACACAGAGCAGTGGAGGAAGCTACGCTGAGAGGGTTCGGGCCATCTGGACCCTGCCCTGCGGCCCGAGAGGCCGGGAGGAAGGCTGGCACACTGGATCCCACGCTCACAGGCTGGGAAGCGCTCATACACACAACACAGGGGACAAAGATATATTTCAATCACCAAAGACAGACCAGACCAGCATTAGCCAGGCAAGGCTGAGAAGGCAGACGAAGCAAGGTGGTCTGCCAAGAGTGGAACTCTCTCATCCTGCAGGGCCCTTTAGGACTACGTTTGAAAGAAAAGCTGCTTGTTGCGGAGAGCAGAAAGGGCTTTTTCACGGAGTGTGAAGACAAATACATTAGAGGCTTGTAAAAGTATGTCCTTGAAATGAGTGTCCTGGTGAAGGGAGCAGAAAATTAATTGATAGACAAATAAATAAATAAATACTTGATTTGATGGTACATCCTTATGCTTGTAAGGGAAGGAAGCAGATAGCCTTTCTTTCAGTGGACAGGAAGCAGGTCTATCACTGACCTCCCAGGGGCCTGGCATGGGGGGACCTGGAACAGCCACAACGGAGCTGGCCGAGGCAGAGAGCTCTGGTCATAGAAGAGGCTTGTTGAGCAGTCTCTTGACAGGAAGTCACCTTAGCCTACGACGTCAAGTTCATTTTGTACTTATCTGTCTTAGATAATGATAACTGGTGCTATCCTGATGTCCACTCTGAATTATACTTGCATGGCCATAGAGTAAAGAGTATGTAAATGAAATTTGACTTCCAGTGACCCGGAAAGTAGATAGATAGGGCAGATGTGTCACGATGCTTCTTACATCTTTTTATGTCTTGACTTTCCTACTTAATGTCCATTTGGACATGTCTCTTATCTAAATAGTCATGTATGAATGTGTCAGTTGGACCATAAAGAAAGCTGAGTGCCGAAGAATTGATGTTTTTGAACTGTGGTGTTGGAGAAGACTCTTGAGAGTCCCTTGGACTGCAAGGAGATCCAACCAGTCCATCCTAAAGGAGATCAGTCCTGAATATTCATTAGAAGGACTGATGCTGAAGCTGAAAACTCCAATACTTCGGCCACCTGATACGAAGAGCTGACTCATTTGAAAAGACCCTGATGCTGGGAAAGATTGAAGGCGGGAGGAGAAAGGGGACGACAGAGGATGAGATGGTTGGATGGCATCACCGACTCAATGGACATGAGTTTGGGTAAACTCCAGGAGTTGGTGATGGACAGGGAGGCCTGGCGTGCTGCAGCTCATGGGGTCGCAAGTGTCGGACACAACTGAGCAACTGAACTGAACTTATCTAAACAGACCTAATACAATCTGATGGTTTCAAAGCAAGTAAAATCATACAGATTTGAAAGTCAAAAAGTATTTGGTATGAATAAAGAGCATGTTATCGGGACTCAGGCGGGGTCTTTTGTCTTATTTGAAAAACCAGGCTGGAGGAGGGGCTGCAAGGAAGGTTGAGTGTGACATCTAAGAAAAGAGGGTCATCCCTCCCGGGTTGTCAGCATGCAGTCCGCACCTCACCAGAGCCCGGCCCGGTTACCCCGAGGACCCCAGAGCCCCGTGGGCCCTTCCTTGGGGAAGAAAATGGTGTCATCTGAACCTGACCCCATGGCACTGACTGCCCTTTTCTCCATCTCCCATGACCCCCCTTGTTTCTGAGCATGCTAGCAGTTCCTGGCTTATTTCACCCACTTTCATAAAGTGTAATGCCCATGGCATTTTAGCTATTTAAAATGATGTGAGGTTTTTTGATTTGGGTTTTGGGGAGGCTTCCCTCCCGATTGGGAGGGAAGGACATCCTTAAAGGACACAGCTCTGACATCCCAGAATGTACACAAAAGAATCAAGTCTAGGGCCAGAGGGCTATTCCCAAGGAAGGGTTTAAGGAATGTGAACAGTAACAGCTCCGAGGAAGTAAGGAAGCTTCTGAAGCCTCATGGTACTTTCCTGACACTAACACTCAATTGGAGAGTTACATTCGGATATTTCGCTTAAAAAAAACAAAATCATTACCTGGGCTACCTACATTTCTATACACTGGGATTCAAATCCTGGCCAAGTTCAATGTTTTATTTATCAGTTTTGGTAAGCCTTTCAAGTACTAGGTTTTTATTTTAAACTTGTTGTAAAACATTAACACAAAAGTGAAAGTGTACACATGAGCTGGGACGTGTGGCAACCTTGCAGAAGTATGATTTCAGAGAACACAAGAAAGCTTTGTTTTGCTGTGTTGGTCTTTTTCTGCATAACCTAGGAATCCCTTCACAACCCGACCCTGTCTTCTCAAGTCCACCTGGACCAACTTTACCTTCCAGTCTTTGTTATTCTGCCGGTCCTGATGCCTACCCTCCCTCTGCTTTTCTCAGTAGCACTCTCATCTCCCTGAATCCCCATCTCTGTCAGTCCATCCATTCACCCAGCCACCCCCTCGATGTGAACTGCATGTCTTCTATGTTGACGGCCACACGATGAGTTCTAGCAGAACTGGGCCTGGACCCGGATGGGACTGGAGTTTGTGAAAAGAACAAGATCCATCATTCACTAGCTCTGAGACCTTGGGCAAGTTACTTATCCTCCCCAGGCTGCAATTTTCTAGCTGAATTCGGTGAAACTAAGATTCTTACGAGGATTATATGAGAATACAGGCTCAAGTATCTGGAACCAAGTGGGTGCTCCTACTTCGTCTCCTGATTTCTGCTCCATGCCCATGTTTTGATGCAACTATACTAAATGTCAAAAGCCTTCAATTTTAGAAAAAGATGTGTTGGTGATGAGAGTGTCATTTGGTACAACCCTTATGAAGGCATTTAGGTAGTTAGCTCTCAAAATTATAAATGTGCTTGCCCTTTGACCTAGTAATGCCACTTTTTGGGAAATGGTCTTACAGTTACGCTTGTGCACTTTCAAAATGATGTATGTGTAAAGGAATTCACTGCAGCCTCATTTGCTGGAAACAAATCAAATGTGCCTCACTGGGGGTTTGGTTAAATAAATTACACAGTGGATTCTTAACCAAGGGTAAAAAAAAGAGAAAGAAGTTCTCTATATTACAAAGAGATTATAGAAAGAGCTCCATATTTTTAGGTGAAAGAAATTAAGTGAAGAATAATAGTGGGTATAATACACCACATTTTATGAATAAAGATGGGAGAGGGAAATAATATTTGAAATGTATAAAGAAACTTTGGGAGAATATATCCAAAAAAAAACCTAATAAAAATTTTTATCCATAGATGTGATTGTATTGAGCAGATGGTGAGGCTGGGGTGGGAGGTGGACTTTTCACTGTGTGCATTTTTCAGATGTTTTCAGTTTTATGACTATTCCATTACAATTAGCTGTATGTAATCAGCCCACCCAAAGACTTACCAAGCATGCTATGTCAAGCTCTAGAGGCAACACAAAGACATACAAGACTCAGTCCAGAGACTCTGCACTTGAACCAAAGAAATCCCATTTATATAATACTCGTATGCAAGAAAAGCCTCTAAAACTTACTTTAATGTTAATGATTTTTGTTCTTCAATTACAGAGGAGAAGTGTTCAGGACTGAAATATCACTGTGTGAAAATACTGGTTGATAACTAAAGGTATTTCTGCTACACAAAGGTCAATTCACATAACTGTGAAATTCAAGCCTCATCCTATTTATTATCTAGACAGTGGACTCCAAGCAGCTAGTGAGAGTTCAGATAAGAACAAACACATGATTACAGCTGTCAGTGGAAATGTACACATGAACCTAGCGATGAATTCGTCAATAATTACCACCTATTTACTCTGTCCACATCAGTGTTTTGGAGAAGGAAATGGCAACCCACTCCAGTGTTCTTGCCTGGAGAATCCCAGGGATGGAGGAGCCTGGTGGGCTGCCGTGTATGGGGTCGCACAGAGCTGGACACGACTGAAGCGACTTAGCAGCAGCAGCATTGGTGTTTAAGCTATAAAACTTCTGGAAGAAGTCTGCAAGAAATGGGTGGCATTTTTATCAGGAAAGAGTGGGACAGTAATTACACTGAGAAGCAGAGGGCTGGCAGCATGGAGAGGAAGGTTCGATGCCAAAGGCCTGGAAACTTTTGAGTTCCATTAACGCCTATGAAGTCATCAAAATCTTTGTGTTCAGATTCATAAGCTCCAGGGGCACTGAAGAGAACAAAAATTGTTCTAATATGTAGAACATGCTTCCATGAACACAAGAAATTCCAAACTCAATCTGTCTAGTTGTCCTTTTGGAAAGAAAAGCTTCTTTTCTCATCCTTTTCAGGGCATTCAAAATCTATGTGTGATGACTACCACGTAAGTAGTAGTAGTGTTCTGCACTTTGAGTAGCATTGGGTAATTATTTACATCAGAGCCAGTCTCCACACTGCCCCTCCAACCCCGTCCCCTCCCCCACCAACCATCTCTTCCTAGTGAGTCATCTTTGGGGGTGATGAAAAGCAGCTCAGGGGGAATTGTTATGTCATGCATCACAGCAAACATCTCCATGTGATCAACAGAATGGGTTATTCCTATTTAGCCTAACAGCTACCTAACCAGCAGTAACTATCTGATTCACTGGCGCCCAGAAAATAAGTGCCTCCATATTCAGTGTTACAGAATTATTGAGCTATAAGTGATCTCAGAGGTAATCTAGTCCAACCCATTATTTTATGATTCTTCTGCTTCCAGGTTAATACTACCTTATATATAATAGTTCTTAAACCAGTTACAGAAAATTGTTAAGCAGAACTATCCAAACACAGATACGGTCTGCAGCCGATTTTATACGTTTTAGCTTTAACTCCGGAGAAGGCAATGGCACCCCACTCCAGTACTCTTGCCTGGAAAATCCCATGAACGGAGGAGCCAGGTAGGCTGCAGTCCATGGGGTCTCAAAGAGTTGGACACGACTGAGTGACTTCACTTTCACTTTTCACTTTCATGCATTGGAGAAGGAAATGGCAACCCACTCCAGTGTTCTTGCCTGGAGAATCCCAGGGATGGGGGAGCCTGGTGGACTGCCATCTATGGGGTCGAACAGAGTCGGACACAACTGAAGCGACTTAGCAGCAGCAGCTTCCCTGGTGGCTCAGACAATAAAGAATGTGCTGCAACGTAGGAGACCCAAGTTCAATCCCTGGGTCAGGAAGATCCCCCTGGAGAAGGGAATGGCTTCCCACTCCAGTATTCTTGCCTGGCGAATTTCATGGACAGAGGAGCCTGGTGGGCTACAGTCCGTGGGGTCACAAAGAGTCAGACACGACTGAGAAACTAACACACCCACACAGCTTTAACTCATAATATTGTGAATTTTAAAAGAATCTCTTACAATATGAAGATTATCTGTATCTCTATGGGAGGCCACTGCAAACTTCTCTATATCGATGTAGCTGCTGAAAATACCTCTAAGGCTACATGTCCTCCAAATATTCCTAGTTTAAACTTGGAAGCAAATATAACTTCATATTTCACTGATTCTTATTTAGGGATAAATATTTTACTCATGCTAGTATACTAGGTGAATATTATATTTATTACATATTTCATTTAGGGATTATAATAAACTATTATAATATTCAATTTACATAGTTAGATACTCGATTATACTTTCCTGTGTTTCTTTTGTTGTTTGCACAGTGAATGACCATACACCTAATGGGGCTCCAGAACAATGTGAGACAAAAAGAGGTTTAAATCAAGTTGTCACAAACAGATTTAAGGAGGAAGAGAACAGATAAGAAGTCAAATTATGGAATCAGAGTACCTGAGTTCAAAGCTCAGCTCTGACTCTCAAGGAGCCCCACAGGTTTGGCAAATTACTCTTCTCTGTAAAATGGGAACAATCATAAAACTTAGTCAAAGCATTGTTATAAGGATTAAATGTAATCATTCAACAATCATGTGCCAAGCATTGTTAAGCACTGGGGGTACAGTGAGTAAATGCATGTGCCGGACATTTAATAAACTTGGACTATTTTAATCTAAAAGCAAACACACACAGGCTTCGGGTTGTATACAGAATTTAAAGAAGTTTTGAGCTACAGAAATACGAATGAATTATTTATGGGGCCTCCAAGTCCATGGAGTTGAAAAGCTGATGAACATACAATAGTATCTAATTACAAGGGAATACTGTCTGAGGATCAGATGCAAAATACACCTGTCGATTGATTCAATATGTGCATCAAGCAATTTATTAATTTTCTATGCTCAAAACCTGGTTTTTTGTCAGTTGTTTTAACATTTCTTTCAGAACAACATCCGTGAAAACTTAAAATTCCAATGAAAGCATGAACAAAAAAAATGAAACAGCATGACTCATGTGGATAGTTATTTATATTGGTGATAAAATGTTTATTAAAACAAGGTTATTCATTATTTTTTAAGAGGATTAAAAAACCCTTCCAGCCACTGAACATTTTGCCCCTCCCCAAGAGTAACATTCCCTACCAGTTTTTATCAGTTAAAAAATCTACAATGATGATTTAGTGCTCTGCTTTTTAAATTCCTAGGATATCTGGGGGCACGGCTGGGGGATAAGAGAAACCAAAGTAATACAGTATATCTTCCTGAAGCATCAGTTTTTCATACTAAAACCAACAAGGACTGATCATGGAACAGAATGCAAAAAAACAGAATCCATCTGATTTCATAAAACATCAAAGAAATTATTTCCTGCCCTGGCCTCCAGAGAGCAGGTTTTGGGGACAGAGGCGTTCATCATTTTTAGGAGAAAGGTCAGCAAGCCCTGTACATTAGAAATGGATTTCTTCCATCTCTTCACATTGTTGTCAGTTCACCAGGGGTTTGGAATCACTTTTATACAGGGCTTTAAATATTTGGCCTACTTCCACATTTCTATTGCTTTCTGTTGTCTACGAAATTAAAAATAAATTATCACACACCACAAAAATGACTGTAACACGGCCTATTTCTGACTAGACACAGTGTCTGAGCTTTGAAACACCATTCTTGAAAAGCCTGAGCGCTCCCTACTACAAAATCAGAAAGACATGTTATTGGAATAACACAAGGTGCTAAAAGAAAACTTGTGAGAAGGAATTAGCCAGAGTGTAGAATTTCTCATAAAGTTAGCTTTGAAGAAGACTGTAAATTAACCTGAAGGAATGTGCTTAACCTTCAGAGCTTTGTTCAAAGCAACAGCCACTCAAAATCTAAGAAGTGAAGCTGCTATAAAACCCAGCTATTCTCTGGTTCATTCATGTTTCATTCTTTTCACAGCACTTATCACGGTCAGAAACTATGGCAATCACCTGTTCAACTTGTCTGATGTTCGTCTTCCTCCCCACCCCCATCCCAGACCCCAGGAATAGGGTCTTTGCATCTTCAGCACCTAGCCAAGCACCTGGCTATTGTATAGAGACAGAAGCGTGTGGTGCATTTCCACGTAAGTTTCAGTGAGGACCACTTTTCATCACACTCGTATTCACTGAGAAATACTTAAGCCAAGGATGGTGGACAGTGCATCTGACCTCTTTAAAAATTCAGGAACCTGTGCGCTGAGTATATGCTCATCTGCACAGTAATCTGAAATCTTGTACGCTGAAGGACAAGAAATTCTGCATCTGTTTAACAGAGCGCGGTGGCTGACCGCGTTAGGGACTTAAGGCCAACTCCCCGCGCTGCCATGGGCAGCGGGGTCTCTCCACTCCTGGGCTCCCTCCCGCGTGGGGCACCGTGGGCGGCGGAGCGCACCAGGACCGCCGCATCCTGGGCCACGGCAGCGCCGCTCCGGGTCTCACTCGCATCCTTAGGGAGGAGCCGCCCCCTGCCCGGCCGGGTGGGCACGAGTCACACCCGTCGGACCCCGGGGAAGCGAACCCACCCAAGCCCCAGGGCGCGGGCGGGGTGGCGGTGGGGCCGGGTCCCCTGCTCACCGCTGCGAAGCCTGTTGCCGTCGCCGGCCTTGTTGAGGGCGCTGCTGGAGCAGCCCATCGCGGGCAGGAGGACGCCCGGAGGGCGAGCGCGGCGACCGCGCGGGCTGGGGACCCTGAGCCGGGATCCCGCGCGAAACGCTCAGGCGGCACAAGTTCCTTCAACTCCGAGCGGCCAGCTCCGGCGCTTACAGAGCGCAAGCGCGCAGCGGAGCTCTGGGTGGGAGCGAGCACCGCTGCGTGGGAGGGCCCGCACCGCTGGGTGGGGGCGCGCACCTGGAGAGGGAAGCGAGCCGCTCGTTGGGAGAAGGTGCCAGGGAGGGGACAGCGGGGACGCAGAAGAGGACAAAGACAAGAAAGGAGCCAGGTAGGGCGAAGGTGGAGAAGGTGGTAAAGGCAGAGAGGAAAGTTGCCTAGGAAGCAGGGATAAAGATGCTGAGTTTTGGGAGAGGGGGCGAAGGGCTTGGGAGGGATCACGTCTGAGTCATCCCTAAATAGCTGGGGAGGGGAGGAGGCGATGGTGGCCAGTGGCTATTGATTGGTGACTGGATTTGTGATGACAGGCTTCTTACATAACTTCAGGACTGTTACCACGAGGAAGTTTAACGTTGAGAAGATACTATTTAATCCACTCCTTATTCAACTGTGGTCAAGTGTCCAACCCAGGACTTAGTTGTTCAGTCGCTCGGTCCTGTCGGACTCTGTGACCCCATGGACTGCGGCTTGCCAGGGTTCCCTGTCCCCTGTCCTTCACTACACCTTGCATTGAGTTTGCTTTAACGAACTAAAGCAAACTAGTTTTTCAGTCTTTTTCTTTCCTGACCGTGACTTTCCCCACCCCACCCCCCAGAAAATAAGCTATTTATTTTGTAGGTGGAAAAGGAAACGGCAACCCACTCCAGTGTTCTTGCCTGAAGAATCCCAGGGATGGAGGAGCCTGGTAGGCTGCTGTCTATGGGGTCGCACAGAGTCGGACACGACTGAAGCGACTTAGCAGCAGCAGCAGCAGTTCCAGTTTGTCTGATGTTTCCTCAAGATTGTTTTCGGTTTATGCAGTTTTGGCTGGCATACTGTTATGTCGTCTGTGGATTCGTATCAACGAGCCCATAATATCAATTTCCCCTATTATTAGTGATGTTAACTTTGATCAGTTAGTTAAGGTAGTGTCTGCCAGGTTTCTCCACTGAAAAGTTACTATTTTACACTTAGTACCACCTGACCTGCCTCTTGAGAAACCTATATGCAGGTCAGGAAGCAACAGTTAGAACTGGACATGGAACAACTGACTGGTTCCAAATAGGAAAAGGAGTACGTCAAGGCTGTATATTGTCACCCTGCTTATTTAACTTATATGCAGAGTACATCATGAGAAATGCTGGACTGGAAGAAGCACAAGCTGGAATCAAGATTGCCAGGAGAAATATCAATAACCTGAGGTATGCAGATGACACCACCCTTATGGCAGAAAGTGAAGAAGAACTAAAGAGCCTCTTGATGAAAGTGAAAGTGGAGAGTGAAAAAGTTGGCTTAAAGCTCAACATTCAGAAAACAAAGATCATGGCATCCAGTCCCATCACCTCATGGCAAATAGATGGGGAAACAGTGGAAACAGTGTCAGACTTTATTTTTCTGGGCTCCAAAATCACTACAGATGGTGACTGCAGCCATGAAATTAAAAGATGCTTACTCCTTGGAAGGAAAGTTATGACCAACCTAGATGGCGTATTCAAAAGCAGAGACATTACTTTGCCAACAAAGGTTTGTCTAGTCAAGGCTATGGTTTTTCCAGTGGTCATGTATGGATGTGAGAGTTGGAGTATAAAGAAAGCTGAGCACCAAAGAATTGATGCTTTTGAACTGTGGTGTTGGAGAAGACTCTTGAGAGTCCCTTGGACTGCAAGGAGATCCAACCAGTCCATCCTAAAGGAGATCAGTCCTGGGTGTTCATTGGAAGGACTGATGTTGAAGCTGAAACTCCAATACTTTGGCCACCTGATGCAAAGAGCCGACTCATTTGAAAAGACCCTGATGCTGGGAGGGATTGGGGGCAGGAGGAGAAGGGAACAACAGAGGATGAGATGGTTGGATGGCATCATGGACTCGATGGACATGGGTTTGGGAGGACTCTGGGAGTTGGTGATGGACAGAGAGGCCTGGCGTGCTGCAGTTCATGGGGTTGCAAAGAGTCGGACACAACTAAGTATCATTTATCTCATCAAACTTTTATATGCTACTTTTAGCATGTATTAATAGTCTTGCTTGGATCAATTACAACTATGATTATCAAATGGTTATTTTTGTAATTTCCTAATCTCTCATTATGCTACTCTGAGGAAGCACTTCCCTTTCCCTCCACTTATTATTCATTTATTTATAGTAATAAATATTCATTTATTTTTACATTATTCAGTGAGCTATGTTACCATCTGTGTTAATTTGCTATGGCTGCCTTAACAAAGTACCAGATTGTGTGCCTTAAACAGCAGAAATCTATTTCCTCCCATTTCTGAGGCTGGAAGTCTGAAATAAAGGTATCAGCAGGGTTGGTTTCTTCTGAAGGCCTGTGTCCTTGGCTGGTCAATGGCAGTACCTTCACATGGTCTTCCTGCCATTTGTTTCTGTGTCCCAATAACCTTATAAAGATACCAGTCATATTGAATTGACATCATTTTACCTTAATTATCTCTTGAAAGACAGTAACTCCAAATACTGCCACATTACAAGGTATAGGAGGGTTAGGGCTTAAACATGTGAACTGGAGGGAGGCCATGATTCAGTCCATAACATCATCTTTACTTATTTGATGCTCAAATTGCCTGAAATGTGTCATATTTCCCTATATGGGTCATAGGATACACAGCCATGGTCTTTAGCATATGTTTAGAGGTTTTTCCCTCCTCCCTCCCTTCATTCCCATCTTCCCTTCTTCTCCCTTGTCCCTTCACTTTTTTTCTTTCTCCATCTTCATCTCTGTCTCCCTTCTGCAGTGCAAGCCTCATTGATGCCTTGGCCACCCAACAATCAGTTCACAAATCCCTTCAAGGGAAGAAGAGACTGGGTATCTATGAGGAAATACATTTGACAACATTACAAATATAGACTGTGAATCTTCTCCTTCCTTCTTCTGGGGTTACTGTGCCCCAAGGAAAGAGAAGTTTTTTGAAAATGGCTAATGATTTGGCTGGATTCCAAGTCAAAAACTTGGAAAGAGCATGATTATAGGATTGGTACCAGGAAGTTTAGGGGAGAGGAATGTGGAATAGGCCTATATTTAGGAAATATGTGTGTGCTATGTAAATGTTATCAGAAGGCCCTGCACTAGATTGGCCTGCCATAACAAAATACCGTAAACTGGGTGGTTTAAACAAATACTTATTTCTCACATTTCTGGAACCTAGACTTCTAAGACCAAGATGCTGGCCTATTTGATTTCTTTCCACCTCGTGGATTGCAGCCTTCTCACTGTGTGTTCATAAGAGGGGTTAGGGGATAGATCTTCCTCTTCTCATTAAGTTAGATCAGATTAGGGTCCCAACCTTATGACCCCATTTAACCTTAATTAACTCCTGAAAACCCTAACTAGTCACAGTGGGGGTTAGGTTGAAATAGGACTTTGGCGTAGGGGTGCAAGTCAGCTCACAGCTGACTTCAGATGATTCTTCCCACTTCAGATGTTTCTTTTTTTTTTTTTAAGTCACATTTAATTTTATTTAGATAATGAAAATTTTCAAAACTCCACTGTCACAAAAAGAGGTGTAAGAGACTTCCCTGCTGGTCCAGGAGTTAAGACTCCGAACTTACACTGCAGGGGGTATGAGTTCAGGGAACTAACATCTCATATGCCCTGCAGCCAAAGAAATTAAAAAAAAAGAGAGAGATGCAATAACTCACAGATTAGTTAAACATAAATACATAACTTGAATATTAATGCTTTCATGCTAAACCAGGGTTTCAGTTCAGTTCAGTCGCTCAGTTGTGTCCGATTCTGCCACCCCATGGACTGCAGCATGCCAGGCCTCCCTGTCCATCACCAACTCCCGGAGTCCACCCAAACTCATGTCCATTGAGTCAGTGATGCCATCCAACCATCTCATCCTCCATCGTCCCCTTCTCCTCCTGCCCTCAATCTTTCCTAGCATCAGGGTCTTTTCAAATGAGTCAACTCTTCACATTAGGTGGCCAAAGTATTGGAGTAACCAGGGCTTACTGAGCCTATTAAGTATTTTTTTAGGAGTAGACTTGGGTATCTTACTTTTCCTCAGAGATAATTTGTTAGTCAAGCCATTTCCTTCAGAGGAAGCATTTTATAATCAGGTGAACAATAATCTGAGCCACCAGGTGCCCTGTGTATGTTAGGAAGTCTTTCTCATGGGCCATCCCCATGCCTGCTCAGTGGGCTCAGGGACAAAATGACAGGGATAGAAACCATGTATGGCCTCAAACCACTCCATGGTTTACCTGACTGAGTGCCTAATTCAGCAGCAACAAGAGTGACCATCTGTAAGCCTCTGAAATGGTATGCTTCCTTTTTAAGATCTTCTTCATGGAAGAGTGACTGGCCCTCTTTGGGGACAGTGGAGAATCATTATTGTAATAGACACTGGATTAGGTTTGCATTTCCTGCTCATCATGCCTCTAACAGCATCATCAATTTAGGGGACATCACACATCCATCAAGACATTATTTAGTATCATATCTTATCAAAAACTCATTTTACCACGAGACAAGTAAGGTAATAGGTTAATTTCTATGTGATTTACTGGTCTTTCATTATATCTCATCATCCAGAAGAAGGCAAACCTGTAGAATGATGGGATGGCTCTCAGTTATGGCGTAGTCAAGACAAAGCACTTTTGAAGGGGTGCTTTCCTGTGGCTTGCTCTGAAGTAATGACTAATAAATAGTGTGGCTTCCCCATAACCAGTATACATAGATGGGGTCTTGTTCATTTGGTACTACAAAACACATTTCTGCTTAACCGAGCTAACTTGTTTTTATTGCTTATAATTAAGTATCTAGTCTGAGATACAATGCCTACTACCTTCCCTCTCACAGACCACACTCATTCCTTTAGTCTTTTCTTGATAATACTGAATCATAACTGATACTGTGATTTTAAAGGTGTTATATCTTGGAGATACAGTTCATGAATCTTCTTACCTTCAAGGACTCCATTTGCCATTTTTGCTAGACATACTCATGTTTTGATGTCACAAAATTGCATTTGTTCTCTTTTTCTCCATTAAGTATCAGTGACATTTTCTGATCAGCCTGACGTGGTGTTACAGAATTAAGTTCTAGTTAAAAGCAAAAAAAAAAAAAAATTGATGTCTTAGCCTATACATTACAGCTTTATTAAGGATAACAGTACATGGCAGACTTTTCTTTTTTAAATCTAAGAAAAAAAAATTTTTTTTTTGGCTGAGCAATTCAGCACTTGGGATCTTAATCTCCTAACCAGGGATCTTAGTTCTCCAGCAATGGAATCATGGAATCTTAACCACTGGACACCCACCCCCTGCAGGGAGGTCCCAAATGCCAGACTTTTCAAATTATTAAAACTAAAATGTAAAGTGTCATTCTTTTGTGAACATTTAGACAGGAATTCCATTTCTACTGAAATTTCAACAACTGACTCTAAGAAATACGAAGTAAGCAAAAGACCAACCTTTATAGACACCAATCTACTTTCCAAAAGTGTCATTCCTCCACAGTAAAATAGTGAATAAAGCGCTCTGACTTCTTTGTATCCAAGAGTATAAAAAACGTATGCTTTTTGAGAAATGGACAAATGATTTTTAAGAAAATAGGAGAAAGTGTTTCTCTGGTCTATTTTTAATCCAGTGCAGTCTGGAGGATTCCCAGTCTGAATGGGAATGGGTATAGAAGAAATATTTTGGATTCTTCATTATTGTGGAGGCAGAAATGGTAGAGAGGAATATGTAAGCATTCATTCCTTCTTGTCCCCTGTAGGTTCAGAATTCATGTATCAGTGTATGTGTGTTTAGTTAGTTGAAAGGCCATCAACATTCACTGAGTTTACGGGGTCTTTTCACTTGGATTCACTGTCCCTCCCTCTTCCTGCTATATTTCTGAGCATTTTTAACATCTATTGTGACTGAAGAATATGAAGGTTGAGTTAGACAAGTAGAATTCCAAGTAACTAACCAGCTCCTTCCTAATCTGGACAATGAGTAAGTAATAGTTGATGGTAATGAACATGATAGGTTTAACTGCTTCACAATAAGGGGATGGGCCAGTGTACTGAACCAATGAATATCAGATGAACTTGTTAGTATTTGCTCTAACAGGGAATGCAGGCTGTCACTTCTCATTCTCACACCAAGTAAAAACTAGAAGCACAATAATGCAGGTGCCTGGAGAACTGTCAGAAACTTGGAGCAGCGATTTTGGTGAAGGAGAACTAGAGAGCCTGTCCTGTCACGTTGACCTGTTGGTATTCCTTCTAAATCACTCTGAAATGCTTCAGACTAGCATCCAGGACGGAGAAGCCAATAGCACCCCACTCCAGTACTCTTGCCTGGCAAGTCCCATGGATGGAGGAGCCTGGTGGGCTGCAGTCCATGGGGTCACTAAGAGTCGGACACGACTGAGCGACTTCACTTTCACTTTTCACTCTCATGCATTGGAGAAGGAAATGGCATCCCACTCCAGTGTTCTTGCCTGGAGCATCCCAGGGATGGGGGAGCCTGATGGGCTGCCGTCTATGGGGTCGCACAGAGTCGGACACGACTGAAGCGACTTAGCAACAACAGCAGCAGCAGCATCCAGGAACAATAAAATAAAGTCTGGATGGCAAAGTCCTTTATTTTTTTTTTTTTTTAATTTATTTATATTTACTGATTTTTGGCTGTACCAGGTCCTCCTTGCTTTTTCTCATGGGTTTTCTCTAGTTGCTATGTGAGGGCTCCTCTTGCAGTGACTTCTCTTGTGGAGTTATGGAGCACAGGCTGTAGGCATGAGGGCATCAGTAGTTGTAAACACATGGGCTTAGTTGCTCCGAAGCATGTGGAATCTTCCCAGTCCAGGGATTGAACCTGTGTCCCCTGCTTTGGCAAGATTTCTGTCCACTGTCCCTGCCACCAGGGAAGTCCATAAAGTCCTTTCTTGAAACATACACATTCCTTGACTTTTGGGTATGAAGATTTTCAAACTCACAAATGGTTGAATAGTTTGATGAATATCTGTATACCTCAAACCCATTTCCTGCAGTGCAAGGCAGATCTTAACCACTGGACCACCAGGGAAGCCCTCATTCCTTTTTATTAGTCAGCCATATTTCAATTGAACACATGGTTTCTTTCTTTGGCAATGCAGTGGAGCCATTAAACTTCTGACAGTGTGCTTCAGTGACCACTCTCAAAACTCTTTGCAATGCATGCATTGCATTCATTAGAGAAGTGAAAATCAAAACTACAGAGAGATGTCACCTCACACCAGTCAGAATAGCCAGCATCAAAAGTCTACAAACAATAAATGTTGGAGAGGGTGTGGAGAAAAGGGAATGCTTTTGCACTGTTGGTGGGAATGTAAATTGATACAGCCACTATGAAAGACAGTTCGGAGATTCCTTAAAAAACTAGGAATAAAACCACCATATGACCTGGCAATCCCACTCCTAGGCATATACCCTGAGGAAACCAAAATTGAAAAAGACACATGCATCCCATTGTTCACCGCAGCACTATTTACAATAGCTAGAATATGGAAGCAACCTGGATGTCCATTGACAGATGAATAGATAAAGAAGTTGTGGTACATATACACAATGGAATATTATTCAGTCATAAAAGGAAAGCCTTTGAGTCAGTCCTAATGAGGTGGATGAACCTAGAACCTATTATACAGAGTGAAGTAATTCAGATACAGAAAGATAAATATCGTATTCTAATGCATATATATAGAATCTAGAAAAATGGTACTGAAGAATTTATTTACAGGGCAGCAATGGAGAAACAGAACTAGAAACTAGACTTATGGACATGGGGAGAGGGGAGGAGGGGGTGAGATGTATGAAAAGAGTAACACAGAAACTTGCACTGCTGCTGCTGTTAAGTCGCTTCAGTCATATCCAACTCTGTGCAATCCCATAGACAGCAGCCCACCAGGCTCCCCCATCTCTGGGATTCTCCAGGCAAGAACACTGGAGGGGGTTGCCATTTCCTTCTCCAATGCATGAAAGTGAAAAGTGAAAGTGAAGTCACTCAGTCATGTCCGACTCTTCGAGACCCCGTGGACTGCAGCCTACCAGGCTCCTCCGTCCATGGGATTTTCCAGGCAAGAGTACTGGAGTGGGGTGCCATTACCATAGGTAAAATAGATAGCCAACGGGAATTTGCTGTATGCCTCAGAAAACTCAAACAGGGGCTCTATATCAACCTACAGGGGCGAGATGGGGCGGGAGATGGGAGGGAGGTTCAAAAGGGAGAGGGTATATGTATACCTATGGCTGATTCATGTTAAGGTTTGACAGAAAACAACAAAATTCTGTAAAGCAATTATCCTTCAGTAAAAAATAAATAAATAAAAACACATGCGTGTGTGCTAAGTTACTTCAGTTGTGTCTGACTCTTTGCGACCCTATGGACTGTAGCCCACCAGGCTCCTCTGTCCATGGGACTCTCCAGGCAAGGATACTGGAGTGGATTACCATGCTTCTCCAGGGGATCTTCCCGACTCAGGGATGGAACCTGCATCTCATACATCTAACTGCATTGGCAGGCGGGTTCTTTACCACTAGTGCCACCTGGGAAGCCCATCTATAGTAATCTGAAATTATTCCTGAATATTTAAATGTCGTTATTCCAAAATGAGATATGATGTAAGTGTAAAAGAAGATACATTGTATTTTAACTTTTTGGTATGAAGATTTTCAAACTCACAAAAAGTTGAATAGTACAATGAATACTCGTTTATCTTCCACTTTAAATTCAACAATTATTAACCCTTTGCTGCATTTGGGCTTTCAAGCTGATTTTAGAAAAGGCAGAGGAACCAGAGATCAAATTGCCATCATTCGCTGGATCATGGAAAAAGCAAGAGAGTTCCAGAAAAACATCTATTTCTGTTTTATTGACTATGCCAAAGCCTTTGACTGTGTGGATCACAATAAACTGTGGAAAATTCTGAAAAAGATGGGAATACCAGACCACCTGATCTGCCTCTTGAGAAATCTGTATGCAGGTCAGGAAGCAACAGTTAGAACTGGACATGGAACAACAGACTGGTTCCAAATAGGAAAAGGAGTACGTCAAGGCTGTATATTGTCACCCTGTTTGTTTAACTTATATGCAGAGTACATCGTGAGAAACGCTGGACTGGAAGAAACACAAGCTGGAATCAAGATTGCTGGGAGAAATATCAATAACCTCAGATATGCAGATGACACCACCCTTATGGCAGAAAGTGAAGAGGAACTCAAAAGCCTTTTGATGAAGGTGAAAGTGGAGAGTGAAAAAGTTGGCTTAAAGCTCAACATTCAGAAAACGAAGATCATGGCATCTGGTCCCATCACTTCATGGGAAATAGATGGGGAAACAGTGGAAACAGTGTCAGACTTTATTTTTCTGGGCTCCAAAATCACTACAGATGGTGACTACAGCCATGAAATTAAAAGACACTTACTCCTTGGAAGGAAAGTTATGACCAACCTAGATAGCATATTCAAAAGCAGAGACATTACTTTGCCAACAAAGGTTCGTCTAGTCAAGGCTATGGTTTTTCCTGTGGTCATGTATGGATGTGAGAGTTGGACTGTGAAGAAGGCTGAGTGCTGAAGAATTGATGCTTTTGAACTGTGGTGTTGGAGAAGACTCTTGAGAGTCCCTTGGACTGCAAGGAGATCCAACCAGTCCATTCTGAAGGAGATCAGCCCTGGGATTTCTTTGGAAGGACTGATGCTAAAGCTGAAACTCCAGTACTTTGGCCACCTCATGCGAAGAGTTGACTCATTGGAAAAGACTCTGATGCTGGGAGGGATTGGGGGCAGGAGGAGAAGGGGACGACAGAGGATGAGATGGCTGGATGGCATGACTGGATGGACAGGAGTTTGAATGAACTCCAGGAGTTGGTGATGGACAGGGAGGCCTGGCGTGCTGCGATTCATGGGGTCGCAGAGTCGGACACGACTGACAGACTGATCTGATCTGATCTGTGGCTCAGCCGGTAAAGAATCTGCCTGCAATGAAGGAGACCTGGGTTCAATCTCCAGGTTGGGAAGATCCCCCGGGGAAGGGAAAGGCTACCCACTCCAGTATTCTGGCCTGGAGAATTCCACGGACTGTATAGTCCATGGTGTCGCAAAGAGTCAGACACCACTGAGTGATTTTCTCTTGCTGCATTTACTCCATCTATTTATCTACATTTATTTTAGGATTTTATTTACATTTATTCAGCAATTTGAAAGTTGCAGGGACTTCCCTGGTGGTCCAGCGGTTAAGACTCTGGGCTTCCACTGCAGGGGGCACCATAAACTACTTCAACATTTATCTCTTTAGAAAAGGGATGACTTAAAGTAGCTATTTTAAATAAAAGTAATAGTAATCTTCCAACACAGGGGGTCAACAAACTATGGCTTGCAGGCCAAATCCTGACTCTGTAAAGAAGGTTTTATTGGAACACAGCCATGCTCATCCATTTACATACTGTCTCTAACTGCTCTTGTGCTGCATCAGCAGAGTTGAGTAGTTGCCACGGAGACCATACAGCCAGAGTCTAAAATCTTTATCATTATTTGGCTCTCTACAGAAAAAGCTTGCCGACTCCAGCTCTAATAAATACAAGTGTGGAAATAGTTATGAAATCTTCACAAGCCAAAGGATTTGACTGTCATTCTTGCATGGCAAGTGTTTGGGTTCTTCCACTAGTGTTTGGTTTCGCAATGCCGTGAATGACTTTAGGTGTGTGTGAGTGGTTGCGGTGGGGAGGTTGGGGAGACAGGAGTGGGACTGAGAAAGAAAGCTAACGCCCACTGCACATGGCCCTGTGCTAGGTGCTTCACACAGCGTAACGTTTACTGCGATCCTCACAATACCACGAGGTAGAGACTATCATTCTAGCTTTTTGATAAGGAAACTGAAACTTAGAAGTTAGACAGTTTGAGCCAAGTCTTTCAGGTATTAAATAGAAAAAGCAAGAACCTAAACCTATCTCCAAAAAGATATAACAAGATCAGTTAGGATTCTGTAGGTAAAATTTTCAAACATTTTGTGGTCATGATTCATATATATCAGTGTATGAATGTCTATCCCTGGCTTCCAGTACAAAACCATGGTAAGATCCCTGTGAGAAAGCAACTAAGACCTTCCTTTAAAATATAGTGAGGACATTACACAAAAAAAAGTATTGTTAGGACATATATTAAGGACCAGAAACGTGGTATGATAAAATGAAAAGCATCAGAAAAGTCACCTCAAGTGTTTTAATCATTGAATTTCTAAAGTGGGGGTAATATTTATGCTGATTACTTTGAGGACAAGTAGATATTAAAAAATATTCAAAGTACAGAGCTCGTTATAAAAGTGTAAGGCATCATTAGTGTCTCTATCTAAGCATGCACTCCTCAAAACCAACTAGGCTATTTCATTCTTACTTCTCAAATTTTAGTATTTCTAAGAACCATGGAGGGACTTCCTTGGTGGCCCAGTGGTTAAGAATCCACCTTGCACTGCAGGGGATGCGCGTTTGATCCCTGGTAGGGGAACTGCCACACCTGCCACAGAGCAACTAACCCCAAACCACAACTAGAGTCCAGGCACCCCAATGAAAGATACCATGTGCCACAACTAAGACCCAATGCAGCCAAATAAATACATTAAAAAAAAAAATCATAGAGGTTATTAAGTTCAGATTTCCAGGCCCCACATCCAAGGAAGGATTTCTTCACACACCTGGGAGTCAAAATGATTCTGAATCTGGTGATCTGGAAGCCATACTTTGAAAATTACTGCTTTAAGGAAATAAGTGAAGTTTCATAAGATTTATTTAAATCAACCACTATTTTATTAAAAATGAGCTCTCTACATAACAATGAATGCTTAAATAATTCAAACAATGCTGAAACATATAAAGTACAATTAAATGTTCTTTTTTCACCACCTACTCTGCTCATCTCTCATCCAAAGATATGTTTCAATGATTAACTTTCCAGACTTGAATTTCTTTTTCTTTTTTTGGCTATTCAGCATGTGGACTTAGTCCCCTGACTAGGGATGAAACCCGTGCCCCTGCAGTGGAAGCATAGAGTCCTAACTCCTGGACCACCAGGGAATTCCCAAGACTTGGATTTTCTTTTTTAAGATTATTTTATTTATTTATTTTGTTGTCCTAGACTGTGTCTTCTTTTCCCTGTGCAGGCTCTCTAGCTGTGGTGCCTGGGCTTACTTGCCCTGTGGCAGGTGGGATCCCAATTTTCCCAACCAGGGATCCAACCAGTGTCCCCTGCACTGCAGGGTGGATTCTTAACCACTGGACTACCAGGGAAGTCCCAAGACATGACTTTTCTGCATATGCAAACACACATATTTGTTAAGAATAATGAACATCTGATGTTTCCATTTTTGTTTTGTTATTTAAACTAATGCTGAAACAAATAGCCCTATTCTCATGTCTTTGGGCATGAGTGACTGCCTCTTTAGAACAGATTCCTAAAAGTTGACACATGATGATAGCTTATTTATTTGTCTGATTTTTACCTTTTTTTTTTTTTTTTGCTTGCATGTGTGGTGGTGAGAGACTTTCTGTGCCTAATATTCTGAGTGATTCGTCACTGGACTTTTTTTTTATCAATATCCAACGTTCACAACAAAAAGATTTTTAGTTAGACCTGTTCTATCGCTGTCTCCGAAAATTCGGCTTACACGCTACAGAAGAGGTGAGTTCAAGGAAGCCAGCGGCAGAGGGTAGTCCCGGGAGCTCAGGCGCACCTGGGTCCTCCCCGCGTCTCCTAAGAGCCGGGGCTTCGGGCAGAGGTGCGCTCTGTGGCACTGAGGCCGAGGTCCAGACGCCGCCTCTTCTCAGTGCCCCTTCCGCTTCACTCTCAGTTGGCTTCTCCAACTCCCGTCCTGTTCCACTTTCCTGAGTTCCGCAGCGCGCCGCTTCAGAGCAGCAGAACACAGCAAGGTGAGACTTCAGACCACTCGGCTGCAAAACCTGGCGGCTCCAGCGGTTTAAAAAAAAAAAAATCTGCCTTTAATGCAGATTTGGATTCGACTTCTGAGTCAGAAGACCCCCTGCAGAAGGAAATGGCAACCCACGCCAGTATTCTTGCCTGGAGAATCCCCATTGACAGAGAAGCCTGGCGGGATACAGTCGCAAAAAATCGAACACAACTGAGCCGCCAGAGTCACCAGCACCGGCCCGCCTCTTCTTGTCCCGCCCCTTCCGCTGGACATTTGCTTCCGCTTCCGGTCTCGGTGTGACGGCTCACCGCCCCGCCGTGAAGAGCTTGGCATTGTGGGAATTCTTTCCTTTCTCGCTCCCCGGCCATCTTGGCGGCTGCTCTTGGTGAGTGGGCTCCTCCGGGCCGAGGTTTTGGCAGCGCGCGGTGCCCAGGGAGTTGCCGGTTTGGGACTTCAGATCGTAAACTTCCTGTCCTGTCCTCTGTGTTCTAGGTTGGGGGCGTCCCGCATCTAAGGCAGGAAGATGGTGGCCGCAAAGAAGACGGTGAGTGAAGCAGGCCAGGGCCGGAAGCCTATTTCACGTGGAGAGATGAGTCTTGGCCGGGGCGGGCAGTTTTGAGCTCTCTGGGCGGACAGCGTACCCGCTGGCCTTGGAGGCTTCCAGAAAGAACCCGAGAGACCTTCTCAGTGCTTTGGAACCCTTTTCTTCGGAGGTTTATTAAGGGGCTCCGGTTCCAGGAAGCAGGATCCAGTGTTTTTTGTTTTTGGCCGAGGCTTGCGAGATCTTAGTTCCCTTTCTAGGGATGGAACCCGTGCTCCCTGCTTGGAAGCGGGGGAGACTTAACCACTGGACCACCAGGGAAGTCCCTGGATCCAGTTTTGAGTGGTTACAAACAAGGCCTTCAATCAAGTTCCTATTAAATGTTTTCTTTGTAGAAAAAGTCACTGGAGTCGATCAACTCTAGGCTCCAGCTGGTTATGAAAAGTGGAAAGTACGTGCTGGGGTACAAACAGACTCTGAAAATGATCAGACAAGGCAAAGCGAAACTGGTCATTCTCGCCAACAACTGCCCAGCCTTGAGGTAATTGAAAGAACCCGAGGGTGTGTGTCTTCCACTGTAAGTTCGTCCTGAGCAAATATCCAGGAGTGTGAGCTTGCAATCTGGGTAGCGTGAACTGGGTGTCAGGTAGAATTTGTATTACAGGGGCACATTTGCAGGATAATTTAAGGGTTTCTGTTGTGTTTGGCTCTTGATTTTTCTCCCCTTCATAGTCTCTCCTCCTATGTGGTTCTCCTTGGGAGAAATGTGTGACAGAAACCAAAGAAGGGCAAAGTTTGAGGGTAGTGCAGAAACGTAAGTTGCTTTTCCTTATGTCCTGCCTTTTTTTGCTTGTTCTTTTTACTTTGAGGTGTTTTTAAAGGACTTCGTTTTATGAATTACTTATAGCATAGAGAAGCTAAGATCAGAAGAGTTCACGCTGGCCTGTGGATCTGCACGCTTCCAATTCACCCAGTTTTTGCCTGATTCACTGTTTTGAAACTGATCTTACGAGGTGGTGTACATAAGTTCAAGTTGGACCATGCAGAGTATCAGCCATGTTTTCAGTCCTGTGCTTGTTGATTTTCTACCCTAATGCATAAACTCACAGCATTTCATACAGGGTGTCTGTACCTAATGGGCAAAGCCTGGAGAGCTCTCTTGCATCTCATCTCAAAACTTTGGTCTTACTTCACAGAATTCACACTTACCTATTAGAGCAGTGGCTTTCGGCATGAATGTACATTCAGTCGCAAGTGATTTGGTTTAAATGCAAGTCAGATTTAATGGATCTGGATTGGGGCCTGATGCATTTTTAACAAGCTCCTTGATGGCTCTCTACCTACTTGGTGGTCACAAAAAACGTTAACTTTGGGCAAGTGCAAGCCTATGGCATGCCTGTTTTTATTTTATTGGATTTAGCTTTTCTTCACTTAATTAGTTCTCTTTGTTTTTAATACAAATTGAAGGTTTGTGGAACCTTGCATTGTATAAGTCTGTAGGTGCTGACTTTTTCTTTGTTGTTAAGATTTGTCATCTTTGATATTACTGCTACAATTCCCTGAAGGTTCAGGTGATGGTTGGTTTTTTGTTGTTGTTGTTGTTGTTTTTTTTTTCCTTCTTCTTTTTTTGCAATAAAATATTTATGTATGTACGTTGGGGGGTTTTTTAGACATGATGCTGTTGAACACTTAGAGGCTACATATAGGGTAAACAACTTTTATATGCACTTGGAAATTAACAAATCCCTGTGGCTAGCTTTATTGCAGTATTTGATTTATTGCAGTGGTCTGGAAGGAATTTGCAGTACCTGAGGTATACCTGTTCTATTACTCTCCATCTAGGACTCAGAGCACCAGAGGGTGATGATATAAATGGCTGAGACATTGTCATGGGAATTCTGTAAAGTGTCTGGCAGATAGTAAATGCTAAGCAAATGATGATTTTATTCTGTACCCTCTTTTTCCATGAGCACAAATATGTACTGTAGAGGATCCAAAGGATGTTTGGTGTTGGATAATGAATATGATATTTTTAAGAATAATAAATGGCTTACTATTTGAAGGCCTTACCAACATTGGAACTAATGAGAGCAGTAACGTTTAATCTGTGTCAGTTGGTATGGTTTATTTGCCTTTTTTTGTTTTTATTCCCAAAGGAAATCTGAAATAGAGTATTACGCCATGTTGGCCAAAACTGGTGTCCATCACTACAGTGGCAATAATATTGAATTGGGCACAGCATGTGGAAAATACTACAGAGTATGCACACTGGCTATCATTGATCCAGGTATGCTTTTTCAGTCATAAAAGAAGTCTTTTTTTCTTTATGATGTAATAACAAGGATTTCTTACTATACAAATGTCTTTGGTCCCTAAGTTCAGTCTGAGAATTTGTATATAGCAAGGGATATCCTGCAGGCTTATGTCATGGAGAGTTAGTGAATGTCAGTACATAATTATCTTTGTCATAAATGAAATTCTTTTTACTTTGAGATGATGAATTTAATTTCATACCGCACCTAAGAAATTATGTCTTAGGGCTTTGGTAAAAGGTGAAATTATAAAGGGGGAGAATAATCAGGTGAAACAGTAGAAGAAAGGAATCCTTACTGGCTGCCTGAGAATAGATGGGTAAAATTAGGTTGAGGGGGAGAAAAGGGCCTACAAATACACGTCATGTTTTGAACTTAAGAATTTCTAATTCATGAAGCTACTGCGAATATTCTCGCTGTTCTGATTTTGTAATAATCAGGGCAGGCTAAACATTCGCTATATTAAGACCATGCATGTGTCCCCAGACCTAGTTCTCTGCCTAGGTCTGGCTTTATAAATGCTGGTGATAAACCAAGTCTGATTTACATGACACGTCTTGTGTGGGAAATGTCTGTGACTCTAGGTGTCTGATCAACCTTGAGAAATGGTAGCACAGCTAGTGTGATAACTTTTGAAGATAACCATTGCTAGTTTGATGATTACCAGTTGCCACTAAATATGTTGTAAAAATTATTGTGTTTTATTTTTTAGGTGATTCTGATATTATTAGAAGCATGCCAGAACAGACTGGTGAAAAGTAAATCATGTACAATTTTTCTTTAATAAAACTGGCCAGAGCTTGTTTTAAAAACACTGTACTCATTGCAGTTATTTATTTATTTGTTTTCATTTCTTCTTGTCCCAGTATATTTGCCTGAAGCTAGATTAGTGACGATGGGGCATCAAGATGCAGTGGCAAAACTTGTGGGTTAAGAGCCAGATATCCCAGTTTCACTTGCCCTGTTTTTGTAAAGGGAGTGCACTGAGTTCCTTTCCAGTACTAGATTTTTAAAGCTTAGTTTTCATAATTTCAGTCCCAGGATATTGCTGTCATTTTTTTAAATGTTTATTCGGCTGCGTTGGGTCTTGGCGGTGGTTACGCACAGACTTAATTGCGGCGTGTTGGATCTTAGTTCCATGACCAGGGATCAAACCTGTGTCCTTGCATTGCAAGGCAGATTCCTCACCACTGGATCACTAGAGAAGTCTCTGGTATTGTTGTCATTTTGTTGAGTATGTCAGAGGCAACAAGGGTCAATTCCCAGAATCTAACCAGAACTGCAGTTTTACAGTCCACCTTAAATCCACTGAATCTGAGTAGCAAAGAGGATTAAGTGAAATATGTTCCTTCCACCTCCAGATTTTCATAGGGTGAGAGAAGTTCTATTGAACTTTAATGAAGCAAGGTCTTACTTAAGGGTTTGTAGTAGTACAGTTCAGTTCAGTTGCTTAGTCGTATCCAACTCTTTGCGACCCCATGGACTGCAGCACACCAGTCTTCCCTGTCCATCTCCAGCTCCCGGAGCTTACTCAAACTCAGGCCAATCAAGTTGGTGATGGCATCCAACCATCTTATCCTCTCTCATCCCCTTCTCCTACCTTCAGTCTTTCCCAGCATCGGGGTCTTTTCCAATGAGTCAATTCTTCACATCAGGTGGCCAAAGTATTGGAGTTTCAGCATCAGTCCTTCCAATGAATATTCAGGCCTGACTTCCTTTAGGATTGACTGGTTTGATCTCCTTGCAGTCCAAGGGACTCTCGAGTCTTCTCCAGCACCACAGTTCAAAAGCATCAATTCTTCGGCGCTCAGCTTTCTTCACAGTCCAAACTCTTACATCCATACATGAATACTGGGAAAACCATAGCCTTGACTAGACGGACCTTTGTTGGCAAAGTACTGTCTCAGCTTTTTCATATACTGTCAAGGTTGTTCATAGCTTTTCTTCCAAGGATCAAGTGTCTTAATTTTCATGACTGCAGTCACCATCTGCAATAATTTTAGAGTTCAAGAGAATAAAAGTCTGTCACTGGGAAGCCTTTGTAGAAAAAAATGTACTTGGGACAACTGCAGAATATTGTCAGATCTTCAGTGTTTCACAGTTTCACAAAGTGTGTTTTATATATTTTCAGTCCTAAAAGATGATTGGGGGGATACCACATACTACATCTCCGAAGTATGTCCTGTGTAACCCTTTTCTCACATCTAATAATACCTTTTGAAACACTGAAAGGAATTAGGGGGAAATTGTGACTCAGGTTTTTATTGAGTTGAATATTGCTGGTAGGGTATACCCAGGATATGTTGTGTTGGGTTCTAAGTTTGTAGAAGTGTTAGAAATGTTTTTTGGACTTTAGAGCCAGTCAACTTGTGAAGGCAGTTTTTGATGGTAGAGGAATGAGACACAGGAGGTGTGAATGCCTTCAATACACTATCCAAAAAGTCGAGTATTTGCTGAACTTAAATTCAGCATATTGGTATCTTAGTCTTATCTCTTTGTGACCCCGGGCTTCGCTGTCCATGGAATTCTCCAGGCAAGAATACTGCAGTGGGTAGCTGTTCCTTCCAGGGATCTTCCTGACCCAGGGATCAAACTCAGGTCTCCCACATTGCAAGTGTCTGAGCCAACCAGGGAAGCCCCCTGGCAGGTAGGTTTATTTTGGGGCTCTGTATTCTGTCCCATTGCAGTATCAGTTGTTACTTCTTTTTCATTTCTTCCTTTGTTTTTATTATTTTTGTTTTTGGTTACACTGGATCTTTGTCGCCGGGCACTGGCTTTGTCTAGTTGCAAGAGAGCAAGGGCTACTGTAGTTGCGGTTTGTGGCCTTCTCATTGTGGCGACTTCTGTTGCGAAGCACAGGCGCTAGGCCCATTGGCTTCAGCAGTTGGGGCACACGGGCATAGTTGATCTGGCTTGTGCTGTCTCCCCTGTCCAAGGATCGAACTCATATCCCCTGCATTGACAGGTGGATTCTTACCCATTGTACCAGCAGGGAAGTCCTCTTCCTCTTGTTGACTTGGGTTTTCTCTTTTTTTTTTTTTTGGTGAGCATGACTAGAGATTTGTCCATGTTTACCTTTCAAGAGCTTCCCAGGTGGCACAGTGGTAAAGAAGCTCCCCACAGTGCGAGAGACCTGGGTTAGGAGGATCCGCTGGAGAAGCGAATGATAACCCACTCTAGTACTCTTGCCTGGGAAATCCCATGGACAGGGGAGTCTGGCTGAAAAGTTAGTCCATGGAACCACAGAGTTGGATGCGACTGAGCACCCTTTCAATAAGTCAGCTCTTGGCTTTATGGATTTTTTCATTTTTTTTTTTTTTTTTTAATCTTATTTGTCTCCTCTCTGATCTTCATTATTTTTTTCCTTCTCCTGTCTTTAGATTTTGTTCTTTTTCGAATTCTTTTAGGTGATAGGTAAGATTGAGATTTTTCTTATTTTTTTGAGGAAGGCCTGTATCACTATGTACTTAACCTCTAACAACTGCCTTTGCTATATTCCATAAATTTTGGATGGGTGTGTTTTCATTGTCATTTGTCTCAAGGTATTTTTTAGTTTCTTCTTTGATTTTATCTTTGACTCATTGGCATGTTGTTTTAGTCTCCGTGTAACCATTTTTTTTCTCATTTCTTCTTTTGTTGTTGATTTCTAGTTTCATGTCATTATGGTCAGAAAAAATACTGGAAGGACTCTGTGCTTCCTGTACCTGGATATCTGTTTCTTTCCTTAGGTTTGGGAAGTTTTCAGCCATAATTTCTTAGAATACTTTTTTTTTAAACTTCCTTTTCTCTTTCTTTTCCTTCTGGAATTCCTATGTGTATGTAGATTGGCACACTTTTATATTATCCTACCGGTCTCATTGGTAGGACTGATGTTGAAGCTGAAACTCCAATGCTTAGACCACCTGATGCGAAGAGCTGATTCATTTGAAAAGACCCTGATGCTTGGAGGGATTGGAGGCAGAAGGAGAAGGGGACGACAGAAGATGAGATGGTTGGATGGCATCACTGACTCAATGGACATGGGTTTGGGTGAATTCCGGGAGTTGGTGATGGACAAGGAGGCCTGGCGTGCTGCGGTTCACGGGGTCGCAAAGAGTTGGACCCAACTGAGCGACTGAACTGAACTGAAGTGGTCTCATAATGCTTTCATTTTTTTTCCCCCCTCCAATCTGGCTTTTTGTCTGCTGTTCTAATTGGGTGATTTCTATGCTATCTACGAGGTCACTTATTTTTTGTTCTGCAGTATTCAATCTGCTTTTCATTGCCTTTTAGTTTAGCTTTCATCTTGGCAAATGAATTTTCTGATTTTTCTTGGCTCCTCTTTGTAGTTTGTAATTCTTTTTTACAGTAATCTGCATTTCTATTCATGGACTTTCCGAATTCCTTCAGTATTTTCATTATCTCCTTCTTGAACTTGGTGTCTCTCAGACTGAAGAGTTCTGTTTCATTGTTCTTTCAGGGGAGTTCTCTTGACTTTAACTGCGAGTGGTCCTGGTTCATTTTACTTGTATTTCTCTTACTCTGAGTTTAGGAGAAACAGTTACTTACTGTGATCTTGGAGGGATGTGTGGGAATGTTCCTGTGTAGTCTGCATGGATTTAATATTTTGATGTGAGGCCTGTGTTTAGTATAAATGCCTGCTGCCTCTCAGTGTGTTTTGGCCTTAATATCCCTTTGGTGAGGAGTCTGACTGATGTGATGACCAGAGTCTGTAGTGGATGTTGAGTGGGGCCTCTCTGCTCTGTGGTTGCCACAGCCTTGTTGGGGACAGAGTCTGTTCCTGGTTATTGGAGTAGAGGCCCCCAGATCCATTTCTGAGTCGCATCTGAGCTGTGGTGTGAGGTAGGCAGAACTGGAGCACTTCCACCAGGAGAAGAGCCACAGAGTATTCCTCTACCAGAGCTGTCCACTAGGAGAGTGCTCTGCACCTGTCACCAAGTGTGCGGGCTCACGAGGCCACCCGCAGGATCCACTCCAGGCAGGTCCCAGGGCTCACGAGGCCACCCGCACGGATCCACTCCAGGCAGGTCCCAGGGCTCACGAGGCCACCCGCAGGATCCACTCCAGGCAGGTCCCAGGGCTCACGAGGCCACCCGCAGGATCCACTCCAGGCAGGTCCCAGGGCTCACGAGGCCACCCGCAGGATCCACTCCAGGCAGGTCCCAGGAGTGCGGCAGCCGTGTACTTAGACCGTCTGTGGGAGCGACGGAGGCAGCCCAGACCTTGTCCCAGCCTAGCCCCCCATGGACGCGCTCAGGAAGCCCACAGCTGCCAAAAGCAGCTCCATCTCGGCCACGGAAGCACCTGTTGTCCACTTGGATGTCGCGCAGCGCTGAGTTTACAAAGCAGGCAGTGTAGGTGTAGAGTCAGACACAACTGGGTGACTGAACAGCATCCTGCAGCTGAGTTTACAAAGCTCGCAGTGTGGGTGTCTGTCTGTGTCTGGCACAGCCACCTGGAGAGACCTGAGCTCTGCTTCCTACGTTGGGCAACCCTCTGGCACCTGATCCCAGAGCCTGCCGGGACGGCCCAGTGCAGGGAGGAAAGAGGCTGCTCCAGCGGGCCCTCACCCCCCACCTAACAACGGCACTTGGCCTCTCGGGCTGTCTCTGAGCAGCCAAGCCCCAGCCCTCTCCCCAGCTCTGTGCTCTAAACCCAAGTTTCAGCACCCGGCCCCAGCTGTGCCCGTAGACGTGCGTCTCGGGCTGGGGAGCGCAGGCAGGCGCCACAGACTGCGGCTCTTTCTTTCTCTGTCACACACCAGTTGTGACACTCGCCTCTGAAGCTCCCTTTCTGTCCTGGTGACTCTTGCAGCTCCCTCCGAGGGGCACAGGTTCCGTCCTGCTATATCTTTGCTTTTTCTTTGGTCCTACCCAGGGTTATGTGGAGGTCTTTTCCTTTCAGGTGTCTGAGGTCTTCTGCTAGTGTTTAGTAGGTCTTCTGTGAGAACTGTTGAGTATGTCAGTGTGTTTTTGATGAACCTGTGGGAAGAGATGATTTCCACATCCTTATACTCCACCATCTTGATTAGCGCCCTGAGTTACTACTATTAGATGAGGGATGGTCACACAAGTAGTGAAAGTGGAAAGCAAAACCTTTGTACCTGAGACATACAGAGAGCAAACAGAAATGGAGAACTATTTCTTTCTCTTTGGTAGCACTAGGTTTTCATTGCTGTGTGCGGGCTTTCTCCAGTTGCAATGAATGTTGGCTAGTCTTTCTTGCCCCATTGCAGTGGCTTCTCCTGCGGAACACAGGCTCTAGCGCACGGGCTTCAGTAGTTGGCGGTGCACAGGCTTTACTTGCTCCACGGAATGTGGGATCTTCCTGGTCCAGGGATCGAACCCGTGTCCCGTGCACTGGTAGGCTGCTTCTTACCCGCTGTACCACCGGGGAAGCCCGGGAACTATTTTAAATTTTAAACAATTCTCAAGTTAAATATCTTGGGTTACTATGTGAATTTGACGGACTAGTTGGAGGTTTTGTCTTCCACGAAGGCACCTTCCTTCCCAAGTTGGAGAAAGTTGAAAACGGTGCAGTGAAATGTACTAAACAGCTAAAGCGTACGTGGGGGTGGGCAGGGGGAGCGGCCGCGTGTGTTTGTGTGCATGCCGCCTAGAGCCACTAGGGGGAGCCAGGACTCAACGCAAAGTAGACTGGAGACAGTGGAAGCAACGGCTAAAGTAGGATTACGTCTCAAAAGGAAGTGCCAACCCAAATCCACACTTTGGATGAAAACCCGTTTTCAGGATCACATGGAGGACTCAAATATAAATATACACTGAAAGTTTAATACTTCGAATCACAACTTTTATACTTGGAAAGAATTAGATGGTTTCTAGATTGAGGTCTAAGAGATGGTCTTCCTATTCTGCTACATCACCCTTTGGGAAGATTTTTTTTTTTAATTTATTCATTATTATGGTGGTTTTCTGGCTGCTGGGGGTGGGCTTTCTGTAATTGCAGTGCTCGGGCTTCTCTGCAGCGGCTTCTCTCGTTGCAGAGCACGGGCTCTCGGCGCTTGGGCTTCAGTAGTTGCTGCATGTGGGCCCAGTCGTTGGCGGCTCTGTGGCTCTAGAGCACGGGAAAGCCAGTAGTTGTGGCACGTGGGCTTAGTTGTTCTGAGACATGTGGGATCTTCCCGGACCAGGGGTTGAACCTGTGTCCCCTGCATTGGCAGGCAGATTCTTCACCACTGGACCACCAGGGAAGTCCTCCCATTGGCTTTTTTTTTTTCATCTTTATTTATTTATTTTTAAATTTTATTTTATTTTTAAACTTTACAATATTGTATTACTTTTGCCAAATATCGAAATGAATCTGCCACAGGTATACATGTGTTCGCCATCCTGAACCCTCCTCCCTCCTCCCTCCCCATACCATCCCTCTGGGTCGTCCCAGTGCACCAGCCCCAAGCATCCAGTATCGTGCATCGAACCTGGACTGGCAACTCGTTTCATACATGATATTATACATGTTTCAATGCCATTCTCCCAAATCTTCCCACCCTCTCCCTCTCCAACAGAGTCCATAAGACTGAGTTTTACCATGTACATGTAGATTGAGTACATTCTTTTAAATGTTGCATAGTATTTCTGAGTTATGGACCGTACCACAGTTTATCTGTTCCCCCTCTGGTGATGATTAGGTTATTTGTAATTTGTTAATTTTACAAACTCTAGTAACATTCTCATACAGGCCTCCTTGTATGTATGTGTTAAAATCTTTTAGTTTGATACCTGTAAGTGCAGTTGCTAGAGTACAGGGTAGGGCTGCATTTTCAGTTTTACTAGGTAGGGACAGATTATTCTCCAGAGACTGCCCATTTGTGTTCTCACTAGCAGTGTGTGGGAGCCCCATGTTTCCTCAGCCTTACCAACACTGTCGTCAGACACAGTAACTTGCCAAGTTGATTGCTTTAACCTGCATTTTCCTGATTATCGGTGAGCTTCAACATTTTTTTTCATACGTATCTTAGCCATTTCTCATGTATGCATATTTTGCATTTAAGATTAAGAATTTTACACAGAATACTGTTCTCTGAAGTGAATTTTAATATTGTATAAAAAATCCAACTTCTTATACAAGTACATATGTTCTATGATTTTATGCATACATCCATATACATATATCAAGGTAAAGTCTGATAAAAAAAAAAAATAGCTTTCCCATGGCCAGTGTTCTACGGAAGTTAAGTCTGTAAAACTGCAGATTTTATGTTGTTGTCGAATGATATTGTACCACTAAGGCAGAACAAGACCAAAGCAAATGGTGTCCACAGTACGTTACAGAGTATCTTGCATAGCTTATTTGTTCTCACTTGATAAAACTCCTTTTAGGATTCTGACCGGTTTTTTTTTTTTCCCAGTGAATTCGTACAAGTTAGTGTGTGTGTTTTGCCTTTGTTCTGTAGCAAATCAGCTTTCTCAACTCTTGGTATGTTTTACTTTACAACCTTACAGAATCAATGACAGCCTGAGCTTTGAGGGCTCCGAACTGTTTTCACTGTAACCCTTGACACAATGACGTACAGATACGTAGAGCATTGTGAATCTTCATCTGTATCGCAGGCGATTTTCCAGGGCTTCCATTCTCTGTGTCATTTCTTCTAGTAAATCTCAAATTAAGGAAGAGGAATCTGAATGGCCTATTTATATTCAAATACAACTTGATTTATCTACAAAAGAATTTGTGTCCTGCAAAATACAGGGCTTTGGTTTTTTCCATTTCTGTAATTCTGACTTATAAGTTTATAGTAACCCATTAGTACATACTATTAAGACTATAGATCTGTGTTGGGTTAAATACTTTTTTTTTTACATTAAATCCAGATAGCTCAGTTCACATTTTTCTTTTTAAAAATTTCAATTCTACTCATTCTCCTGTTACTTATAAATTAATTTACCATAGCACACCTCTGGGAGCTGAACTGATAATGCTGGGAACGAGGAGAGGAGGAAAAAAAAAAAAAAAGGATTAGGTCTTGGAAAGTAAGATATGACATCAGAAGAGAAGAAGGTGGGGAATTTTCACCCATGAGGCAGGATGAGACCATAGGGTAGCAGCCTTGAGGACGTCTGACACATACAACTTCCTTAGTACCTTGTGAAGTAAACCCTCGGAGGCAGGCCGGGAGAAGGCAGAGCAGAGGCACATTAGGGCGTCCCTGGAGCGGTAAAGAATCCACCTGCCCATACAGGAGACAGGAGTTCGATCCCTGAGTTGGGAAGATGCCTTGGAGAAGGAAATGGCAAGCCACTCCAGTATTCTTGCCTGAGAAATCCCATGGACGGAGGAGCCTAGCAGGCTACAGTCCATGGGGTCTCAAGGAGTTGGACATGACTGAGCAACTAAACAATAAGAGCAGCATTAGAATAAACATTTGTCTTCCTTCTTGAAGCTGCTTAGTACCCTCCACCTGCCCCCTGCATGGCAGAATGAGAGCCTGGATTCATCATCAAGATTAACCATGGTCAGATTATTTTGCTTTCCTTTATGAAGCATATTTCCAGTTTTCAGGAAGAAAATGGCTATAAGCTGTTCTTTATAAACCCACTGGCACAGAAATAGTTCAGAATTAAACCATTTCCCTTTAGTTGATATATGTTGAGCTAGATATCGGGCAGTTTTAGTAAGCTTACTATAGTTTTAAGTTCAGAACGGTTGGCAGAGTGTTCAGTGCATAAAAGCACTGAATCTCATTTCTCCACCATCCCAAAGCATTCCTTTTATTTGTAATACTATTTTAATGAGTCACTGGATCCTGCTGTTCCCTAGGTAGAATGTTTCATCTTAGAGTGCTGATATAAAATCTCTCTGCTGCCAAATGAAAAAAATCCCAACCCCAGTCCTCTAGAAACTACGCACTGACCAAATGTGGCTGCAGGGTGGCTTGGGGCCAAAGGAGAGGTTTGGAATTTAGGTAGAATTTGAAACCTCTTCGTTCTACAGCATTCTTTACCTACACGTACTGTATCTCTGATGCACTTCAGATTTGTATCTCTATCTTTGCCTACATGTACTGTATCTTTGATGCACTTCAGATTTATCTTTCATTTCCTCCCAGCAGAGAGGGAATTAAGTAAACATGTTTTTTCTTTACTTTGCATACTGACTGGCTAACTGGCCTTACTGATCAGCCTCCTAGAACCAACCACAGATAGCTTGACCCGTGTCAGCAGTTTGGCTTGCCCTCGGTTCTCAAGCACCTGTCAGACTGCTTAAGAAATAGCTTTTCCTGGAGTTCACTATTCTTGACTTTATAGAAGTGACTTCATTTGAGATATACCCATATATAGAAATGTTTGAGGTTTTGATAGTATTCTTTGCATTCCATACAGAGGCATAACATTAGAAAAGGATATAGCGCTGCGTTAATTTTCTTACTTCTTCATTTGCAAGGTTCTGGAACATTATAAGGTTTTCACATTTGCATTGATCCTGTTTTTCTTCCAAAGGACTTCCTAAGAAAGCAGATGGAAAGTGTTCACCTCTATAACCCACCAGACTTTGCAGACACACTGTGATAGGACTGAATCAGCACATGGAGGAAACCATAATGAAAGCAATGTTCAACTTCTTCCACGTGGCAAGATCCAGTAGATATTAGCAAAGAGCTGTATATGTGTCCACTGCTGAAGTGGCTTTTATTGTGGACTGCGGGAAGGTTGCTGCAGTTTCTTCTCATTTATTTTTTTAGTTCTCCTTTTTCTTAAGTTCTTCTCTTCCCCACCCCACCTACCGCCTACTTGCTCCTTTCCTGTCCTCCCTTAAGCTGAGTTTGTTGGCAAGTTGAGAGGCTTGATAGCAAGCTACCTAATAGTAATATTTTACTTGGAATTACCTGAGGATTTTGTCGAATGGAAAACTTTTTGTGTAGACCGTGCAAGATTGTCTTCTTCAAACAGATATCTGTGTTGCACTGCAAAATTAGAACAGGAAAGTAGGTCTCGGATATTTATGGTGACTGGCTCAGATTCTGTAAAGAGAAAGAAAACTGAAGTCAAACCTGTTTAACATGGTTGTGGTTATAAAACAGCCATCAGCTGTCAGAGTAGGGTACTTGTTATTCCTAGAATGAGGTACATAGCTTTACTTTAGGACATACTATGGCAGAAAGACCATCAGCAGAGAGGCTCTTAGCAACTATGGCTAAAAAAGGGTAGAGTAAATGTTTCCTATGTGATGGAGGGGGAAAAGCCATAGTTAACGTAATTCAAATCTTTCTTACTTACACTTCATTTGTCTGAGGGGAAACCATGGTGGAAGCAGCCACTGAAGATTCTAAAAATATTGCTTTTAAAAAACATACCTGTTGGCTGGTGGACCCTCTTTGGCAGTTCCCCTGCTGGGGAGTCCTGTCTTCCATCAGAGTCTTCCAGAGCTGAGAGGTAAAAGACGACCAGAAGAGTGACAGTTGTCCACATGGGTGCATATGTTCTTAGGAAACTGGTCCCAGACCAACTGTTTACCTGCCTGCCACCACCCGGGATGTTCTGGTCTGATTCGGTAACACCACCCAAGACCTTCCAGAGGCATTCTCTCCTGTAAGAGAAGCCTGGACCCCTTAAATGCATCTTCGTACTTAAGAATGGCCCCCTAAATATTATGTCTAGAAAGTAGGGTGGGAAAAAAGTTTGTCCAGTTATTAAGTTGCATTGGCAGCAGCTCCACTTAAATAAAAGAGCTTGGAGGCTAAACATCAAGTTGCATTAGAAATCCAAGAGGCCTTCCCTCCCTGGCCCCCTTCATCCCAGTGCTCTTTGCTGGGGAGGAATAAGACACATCACTTTGACCGGGATTTTACTGGCCACTGAACCTGGGACAGGAATAAAAGGAAAAATGGGCAGAACTGCTTTTCCGGTTCCCCTGCCTACATGGAGTCAGACAAACCTGGGAGAACTGCTCTACGTAAGCACACCGGCACCACAGTGAACCGGAAAAGAGCACAGGGGGCTCCTATACATAAGAACATTAAGTTCCAAAGGGCAGCCTAATGTTCTGTAAACTGGAGCAGTCCATGCAAGAGGCAGTCTTTACATTTTTATCAGTGGGCTTGGAAGGACTACCATCCCTTCCCACTCTACTTACAGGTGTATCCCAAAATTGTGCATCAGCTTTCCTGATTTATATAACTGTCGGTTGTAGTTACATGATCATCTCCATAGGGTTTTTGTGAGGATTAAGTATGCCATGTGTTAAAACACTGACTACACTGCTCAGCACAGAGTAAATGCTCAAGCAATTTATTAGCATTATTATTAGCTATTAATAATAGCTAATAAGTATAGTATCTTGCAGAGAAGGCAATGGCACCCCACTCCAGTACTCTTGCCTGGAAAATCCCACGGACGGAGGAGCCTGGTAGGCTGCAGTCCATGGGGTCGCTAAGAGTCTGACACGACTGAGCGACTTCACTTTCACTTTTCACTTTCATGCATTGGAGAAGGAAATGGCAACCCACTCCAGTGTTCTCGCCTGGAGAATCCCAGGGACGGGGGAGCCTGATGGGCTGCCGTCTATGGGGTTGCACAGAGTCAGACACGACTGAAGCGACTTAGCAGCAGCAGCATAGTATCTTGAGAGTCCCTTGGACAGCAAGGAGTTCAAACCAGTCAACCCTAAAGGAAATAATCCTGAATATTCATTGGAAGGACTGATGCTGAAGCTCCAATACTTTGGCCACCTGCTGCAAAGAGCTAACTCATTGCAAAAGACCCCGATGCTGGGAAAGATGAAGGCGGGAGAAGGGGATGACAGATGGTGAAATGGTTGGATGGCATCACCAACTCAATGGACATGAGTGAGCAAACTCCAGGAGATGGTAAAGGACAAGGAAGCCTGGCATGCTGCCGTCCATGGGGTCACAAAGAGTCGGACACGACTGAGTGACTAATACTTTCATTTTCTATGTGAGCTATTATTGTCTTCTCTCTCCCCTATTCTACGTTTTGTGCTTACTGTTTCCAGACAGCACTGGGCCCTGCCCACAAGGGAGGCACTTTTTTGAGCACTTTGAAGGAACGGATTAAGAATTTCTCATTCAAGGGTTCATGCTGCTGTTTGCTAAGGTCTCTCCTAGACGTAACCTGCAGTACCTTCACAGATGCCTTTCTGCAGTTTATCACTGATCTCGCCCATTGTGCTGAAGTCTTCTGCATAGAAGAGATGCTTTTCTGTGGGCTCAGAGGCAATCTCTTGTAGCTCTTCCTCAATGGCTTTCCCTACCCCCACAGCATACATAGTTATACCTGAGGTACAAAGCAAATGAAGAACAGGGTAGTTACACAGACACAGAAAACAAATGTAGGGTTACCAAAGGGGAAGGGATAACGTAGAAGCTTGGGTATATAGCAGATATACACATTACTATATATCTTGTATAATGGGGAAAAATCTGAAGACACTGAACATAGTTCCTTGTGCTATACAGTAGGAGCTTATTGTCTACTTTATATATACATACGTGGCTCAGACGGTAAAGCATCTGCCCACAATGCGGGAGACCCGGGTTCGATCCCTGGGTTAGGAAAATCCCCTGGAGAAGGAAATGGCAACCCACTCCAGTACTCTTGCCTGGAAAATTCCATGGACAGAGGAGCCTGGTAGGCTACAGTCCCTGGGGCCGCAAAGAGTCAGACACGACTGAGCGACTTCACTTCACATATATAAAATATGTGTGTATTATCTGAATCACTTTGCTGTACACCTGAAACTAATACACGTTGTAAGCCAACTTTAAAAAAAAAAAAAAAAAAAAAGAACACAGTAGTGAGAGTTGTGTTCCCAGCATCTGGAAGTTGTGTGTTCTGCACTCAGAGCCAGCTGGATATTAATAACTGGTGGGATGTGAGGCATCCATGTCAGCCTCCCTTTCTTTTCCACCATTTTTATTTTGGCCTTGTGAGCAAAAGACAGTGACCCCAGAGAGGAAGGGGGGCCACTGAGGAGAGGTTGGGGAACCTGACCACCGACCTGCGCAGCTCCGGACAAGGTCATTCGCAAATATTCAACTTTCCCCTGAATTAGTCTTGTGGGTAAGGAAAAAAAGAACACTATCTCATGGCTTACTAAATAAGAATCTCTTCTGGGAGAATTCTTAAGAAACAGGTCAGTTTATGACCTTGTAACCTAGTTTCTACTTGTCAAAGGTACAGATAGTAACCTTAAGTGACCTGCAGCCAAATGAAACTATTCTGCCCACCCATCTTGGGAGGATAAAGCCTTGTAAGAAGGTGCTAAGCTGAAAAGGAGAATCTGCAGACCACTGGAAATTCCCTAAGTTAAAAAAAAAAAAAAAGAAGAACAAACACAAGTATCAACTTTAGATTTCAACAGGCATATGAGATTGTTCCAAAAGTTTTTTATAAAAACAATTAATCATTAGATTCCCTTCTCCAATATCCTCTTCATTTGAAAATTAAACATTAATAAGAACTTAAGTTCTGCTTGATTTTCAACACTTCTCAGCAGATATTATACTCTGGCTAATTCATTAAACTAGATTTTTTTAAAAATAGACATAAAAATGGCTCTTTAAGTCAAAGGGCAAGAATTGTGCCTCATTCTAAAGTCTCTGTAAGGTCAACAGCCAAGTTCAGCATAATTGTTTGAGAGCCCAGTGACTTTACATACAGTCTCCTAAAAAGGATAACTACTATTTTAAGATTGTGTTCATTATACATGAGTAACTAAGTTAATCAGAGGAAGTCACTTCAGATAAGTCTTGTTGATTCAAGAACCAAGCATATATGTTTCTCCCACCACCCGCCTTTGGAGGATTTGTGGAAATTTGAGTGGGGGAGAGAGTAAGGTAGGTTGGCTTCCATAAGATAGATAAGAGGACTAACCACTGTCTTTGGAGACAAGGTGTTGCCCCAGTACATTCTAAGAATACAGGCTAGAGGGGTTGGTGGGTTTGACAGGAGCTCAGCTAAGCTAGTCCAGAAGCAGGGAAACCAGGTGTGAGCAGCCAGTTTTACAATCTGCCCAGCTGATTCAGGCAGGATACTTTTGGGGGCTCAGAAAAAAAGAATAAAGAGTGAAATAAGCAATATCAGTGAAGTGGCCCCCTTCACTAAGACGGTGACTGAAGGGTGACGTGAACCAGCCCTTCTGTGAGGAGGAACGGAGCTCGCCAGCGGCACTTTAGCACTTTGATCCTTTGTTCCTTCACTCAGCAAGGATTAATCACACAAGTATTATGTTCCAGGCCTGACGGAGGCACTGAGTCCATCAAGTTGGTGCACACACTTTCCCCCTCATAGGAGCTGCTGAAGCAATGTGCTCTCGACAAGTTCTTAAAGAAAGCAGCGTTCAAACAAACTGCTTCACGACCCTCAGGTCTTCCCATCTTCCCAAGGAATCCAGACACTTTCCCTCAAGCTGTCTACCAACCGTCCTAGCTTTGGGGTTTCCTTTTGCCAAGAGCCATATTCCTCTGCCACATTTGACATCTATTGTCAAACCTCAAAAGCAACATAGTCAAACATCTAAAGCAACTTAAAGTCCCCCCTGCATTATACGTGGAGTCAGACAAACCTCAAAGAGGCTAAGCTTTACCGAGCAACAGAGTTTAAGAGTTTAAGAGTCATGATCTCGTCTGACATTTTGATTTTCTCAAAAGCTCACTTTTGCCTCCTGCAAACACAAGACCATTCACTGTCTTAAGGCTACTGCACTCCCAGTACGCTCACTGGTAGTGTTGCTTTAAAAAAAAGGTATATTACTCCAATAAAAATTTTAAAAATTAAAAAAATATATTGGTAAGAGCTCCTCCTACTAGGAATCTATTTTTATCAGTTCTTCAGGTGATTCTAAAACAACCAGACCAGTGTCTGGGAAGTATTGTTTATTTTTCTGGTTAAACAGCACATGTAGGATTGATTCTCTGCTCTGGAGGTCACAGCCTGGCTGGTAAATCATCACAGGAGATGATTACTCAGGTGTGACCTGTATGCAGACCCCCTTACAGTCCACAAGACTTTGGCATCCCTGTGGGGTCCCTTTAAGGCCACTAGGTGGCAGTTTAGTAAAGGTGTGTAACCGCGGTGACAGGAAGCCATTCTGTCCCCTCAAGGAATCTCACTCCCATGCTCCCCCACCCCAATGTGAACACCAAGCGAGTTTAAGAAACCTGAACCTGAGTGGGGTAAAACACACCCCCATCCCACGTTACCACTGGCCTGGGCTTTACTGGCCCACTCGGAGACGTCGTCCTGAGCCCGTCCGTCCGTGAAGACGATGGCCACTCTGGGCACCCGTGCGGAGAGAGGCCGGGCCCCTTCTACTTGGGTAAAACTTCTCTCAAACATATGTTTCAGGGCCAGCCCGGTCATAGAGCCCTTGCCCATGTATTTCATGTGGGCCACAGCTTTTTTCATGTCTTTGGCCGAGCTGAAGTTTCTCAGGGTAAACTCTGTGCGGACCAGCGTGGAATACTGGAGCAGCCCTACTCGAGCAGCTTTGGGAGAAATCGCCAAGGAATCTATAATTCCAGTGACAAACTGCTTCACAATCTCAAAATTATCTTCTCCAAGGCTCTTGGACCCATCAATCACAAAAACCAAGTCAACTGGGCCTTCAGTGCATCCTACAGGAATAAAAGGAAAGTTGTAATGGTTAAATGATTAAAAAAAATCATTATACACAAGAAGAGAAGAAAATTATACTTCCACTGGAGGCATAACTATTTTGGAGAGCTACCTTTATTCTTTAGATAGTAACACAGAATAGACAGAAAGTATCGGGGGAGTCACAAACAACCATAATGTTCACAATTGCCTTTACGTGTGGCTTGTCAAATTGTTAAAAATAGTATTTTCCACAAGCAAAAACACATGGCAGATATACAAATTGAAACCCACACTGTACCCCGGATCACCAGGAGTCAGGCCTCGGAGGGACTGTCTGTAGAGTACCCTGCAGGGCCTGATACCCCCAAAAGATTCCAAAAACTTTACTCCAGGAGAGTGACATCACTCCAGTGCTGGCGTCTCACACACAATAGACTTGGAGATTCTTCCAGGTCAGCTCAGTCATCTCGATCTTCTAGGGAGATTTCCTCATAGCCCAGCTTGTGTTCGTTACTCTCTGTGTAGCCTTCACACTACTAATCTGGTCAACAAAAACTGTTATTGAGCTGCTGCTTTGTGTAAGGCAGGCAGTGCGGCAGGACTGCAAGTGACCCAGGCAGAGTCCCACTCCGTGTTGTTCACAGTCCAGTGTGTTCTGGGCAGCGTTCCACACCGTACAGCAGCCGGCTAGCTGAGTGTCAGCTTCCTCCTCTAGTCCACCAGTTCCTGCTCAGCAGGAGCCATTTCTCATTGATTTCTGTACTTCCAATACCTGGCACACAATAGTTGTTCAATAAATGCTTGTTGAGAAAATACACGAAGGAGGAGGTATCCATTCGGTAGTACAACCACTAAGTACCCTCTTCACCGGTTTTTTTTTTTTTTTTTGGCCCTGTTGCACAGGCTGAGGGATCCTACCCACCCGCCCAGTGACCGAAGCCAGGCCCTTGGCAGTGACAGCAGGAGTCCCAACCACTGGACCGCCAGGGCCCCATCATTGACCTTTTGAAGTTTTAAAATGAATTATCACTGTGAATTCTTTACCTACATGGATGTTTTCCAGGCACCTCAGATGGCTGACAGTAAAAGCTTTATGCAAATATGTTAGCAAGCTGGGTATAGAGAGATTTTTTTGTTATTTAGGGCTGCATAAGAAAAATTTACAGATCCCAAATGGATGATCTCATTTCAAACAGTCTGCAGTATGCAATATAACATTCTCTTTTACATATCAAGGCAGCTGTCTAATACTTGAAAGTGAAGCACAGCAATATTAGGAAGTAAAGACACACACATGCAAAAATATTTCTATTCTTGGCTTGACTAACATGCTAAAATAATTGTGTATGTGTGTTGGAAGAGTTGGGTTCCTGTCTTTCCCCTTTTAAGCGCTTGTCCTCATTACTCAACCTATTGACCTCTTGTTAGTGAAAGAGGAAATGGCCAATTCAGAACTTCATTTACATTCATAGCCTGAATCTCAGGCAGCGTGCACCTGGCTCTCTAGCAGATTTCAGAAATAGTGGAATAATTTTTCAGCAGCGAATCTATTTTCTCTTTTCCCTCATATATTATTTTCTTAGAGAATAAAACGAACACCTGCAGCCTCCCTGCAGGGAGCGGAGCAGGCGACTTCAGCAGGAGACAAGAATCTTAGATGGAGCGGAACAGCACCAGGGCGGGAGGTGCCCTATTCTCACTTTAATGACAGCCCAGCTTGCTGGCTACCTATTTGCAGGAAGGTCACTCAGCTTTCCTTGGATGTTTTCTTTCGGTAGTTGAGTCAGTGAGACTGGAGCAGAGCTGTGATTTGCCTTCTGAGCTTAATTTTCACAGAGTTTCAGAAACTCGGGTTTGGACAAGACCTTTAAAGGTCACTGGTCCAGCCCCCCTGTTGCTCACATCTTTACTGCATCTCTATAGCCATTCACTCAGCCTGGGCCTGAACACCTCTTCTGATAGGGAAGTCACCGCCTTACCACGGAAGCCCCGTCTGCTCACAGCTCTGCGGTGAGGATGACAGTAGCTATCATTTGTCAGGCACTGAGACACGGTGCCAGCACTGGGCTAAACACCTGTAAACACACCATGCCATATATTTCTCATGACGATTCTGTAAGGTGTTATCCTGATATCATAGGAAGAAACTGAGACTCAAGAGCAGTTAAATAATTTCTCCAAGGTCACATGAATGTAGGAATAGTGGGTTCAAATTCATGAAAATCCCTAAGATCAAAGCTCATGATCTTAACTAATTAATCACACAGTTTCTCTGAGATAAGGTGTCTTTGTCCCTGTACCAAGCTGTGGCTTTTCTCCAATGTCCTTTCTTTCCCCAGGGTTTAGGGGATGCCCTATAAATAATGGATGAGGTGACTGTCACTTTGGTATTTGAAAGGTACCTCAAGTCTTTTTTTTCTACATAGATCCCCAGTTTCTTCCTTTATTTTTCACTTGACATCATACTGAACTTCCTCACCATGATACTTTCTAGATTTTGTCTCTATCCTTTATCTTTCATTTTTTTTCTAAAAAATATTACAAATGGAACAAAGTTCAAACACTACAAAGGTTATCTATATCTATTTCTCTCTATGTAAACCTCTATAACAATACCTATCTTCAGAGAGAGAGAGTTTGTTAGAGGGAGCCTTTTGCAAAATACATCAATGGTAGCACTATAAAAACCACTCGATACCATGCTTTTTTCATTTAAAATATCTTGAGGATATATTTAGAGCTGCTTCATTCCTTTTTTTAATATTTATTTATTTATTCTTGGCTGTACCGGGTCTTTGTTGCAGCTGGTTGGAGCTCTTCTTTGTTGCAGTGCTCGGGGCTTCTCATTTCAGTGGCTTCTCTTATTGCTGAGCACAGGCTCTAGGTGCTTGGGCTTCAGCAGTTGCAGCAAGTGGGCTCAGCAGCTGTGATGCAGGGCCTGGTTGCCCTGCAGCATGTAGAATCCTACTGGACCAGGGATCGAACCCGTAAACCCTGCATTGGCAGGTGGATCCTTACCCATCGGACCACCAGGGAAGTTTTGCTTCATTCCTTTTACCAGCTGTATAGTATTCTAATGTACAGATGCACCATGATTTATTTAATCAGCATTATATAAACAGGCACTTATTTCCCATTTTTGCTCTACAAATAACACTGTACAAAATATTCCCTCATATGTGGCTTTGTGAAGACATGCACTTCTCTGCGGCATAAACTCCTAGAACTGGAACTGCCCTCCTTTATTTTCTTGAGAGTTTGTTTTTATTTTTATTGGGCTCTGGGGGATGGTTGGGAAATAACTCTGCAAGTTATGCCCCACTAGGGAAATAACTCTGCAAGTTACGCCCCACTAGGGAAATGCCCATTCTGTTTTTCCTGGGATAGCTTTCAGAGCGTTTTCTTTCTCTTGGAGCTACCGCGCCTGCTGGCAGCAGCATCTTCAGGTTCACTGTGGGGTGGCTTCCCCTTGGAAAATAATTTTTCCTCTTTTTTCTCAGGGACCCTCTTGTTTCCTGACTCTTTCAGGTCACTAACTGGTTCCTCTTTGGGGAAAGATTTCTTCCACTTGGAAAGACTTCCACTGCTGTCTCTTCAAGATCACTACTAACCAGCTCCTTCTTGGAAAAAGGTTTCCTTTTCTTGGGTTTGGAGAAGAAGACAGATGGGTTTTCCATTCCATCTTCCTGAGGCGCCTTCTGGGGCTTTTGCTTCTCTTTGGGTCTTTCACTTGTCTCCTCACACTCCTCACACTGCTTTTTTCTGGTGATGCCAGGGCAATGGCAGCCAGTCTTTTCTGTCTTCAAGCGTTTCTTCTCCTGTTTCTCCCGCTTTCTAGGAATCTCATCAGCTGCTTCCTCTGCCTGAACCACTGTCTCCTCCACGACATCCAGATTCTTTTGTGGAATCTCTCCAGTCTCAGAGAAGGACAGCCACTCCCCAACTTGCTTTCAAAGCTCCTCCCCAAATACACTGGGAGTTGGGGTTACCTCAGAGAAGCAACCAGTTCCTGAGGCAGTCCCGCATTTGTTTGCTGGGAGCTTCAGCCTTTGTTCTTGGCAGCTGCTCGGCATACTTTGGGGTGTTAGCCCCTGTCTTCAGAGCTCTGGAAACATGGTCCATTTGCTGGGCCAGGGAATCACTCAGACACCAGGACCAGTGTCCTGGTTTAAAAAAATTTTTTTAATATTTTTTATTAAAAAAAAAAAACAACATTTATTTTTAAAATATTTTTAAAAATTAAAATATTTGCCAAACTGCCCTCCTAAAAGTTGTACCAATTCAGACACCTAGTGATAAATTTACAATTCCCTATTACAACATACCTTTGCTAACGTAAGGAATCATCGAACTTACTGAACTCTGATAACTAAAAGGTAAAAAATGTAGCTTTAATCTCTTATTACACATTTCCCTTTTTCTTTTATGTTTCATGTCATGTTTAGAAAGTTCTCTACCCTGAGATTATAAAATACCTCTCTCAAGGCTTTTTCTGCCACTTTAGAGATACTATTTTTTAAGTTTAAGAACACAAGTCTTACCTCCCTCATTCCCGATATTCTTATTCAGCTAGGATCACTCTGGCCTCTCAGCTGACAGTGAACTTACTGTCAACTGAAACCAAAAGTGTTTTCACAGGTGCAGTTAAGCTCTCTTCCCCATTCTGTATCTACGCATACACATTTATATCTATGGTAGAAGCAGAGGTGAGGGATTTTACTTCCTGCAAATACTCCAAAAAAACAATTGCTCCCAAACCAAATTAAAGCAAAAACAAACCCCAGTTCAGATCACTTACTTTTGCACCGTCTTCCATCCTCAGCTAGAATAAATCCCTTTGAGCATTTGCAGATGTAGGAATTGCCACGGTTAACACAAATGTGTTCACAGCCATGGTGGGTCGATTTGCAGACATCCTTCCCTGAGGGTTATATAGGAAGTGAAGCAACCCCATCAGTGTAGAAACGAGCTGGATTGAACAGTCATGTCAGGACAGATCATGGAAATAAACCATTAAATCTTCATTCAAACCTCCTCTATAACATCCCCCTTTCAGTCTCAGGAGAGGGCATGGTAAAGGAAATCTCCTCTTAGAAAGCTCTAGTTTCCATGAAACTGAATGGTAAGCTGGGTGATCAGGTGTCCTGGATTTAATAATTTTTAGAATTGTTCAATGTACTTTGAGGTTTGATTTTCCCACCCTTCTGATTTTTCCCCATAGACATCCCAGTTTCAATTGTCTAATGTACAGTTCTCATGTGTGAGGCACTTCAGACTCTTCACAGTAGCGACAGCTCTTTAATCTTCACAGCATCCTGTGGAGAGAGGAGGGCAGGGATAGTCATGCCCAATGGATACATGAAGAAGCAAAGTTTGATACAAGGTCATACAGCCACTGGGCGACATGTCTGAGTCAGGAAGTGTCCTGAGTGGTCCTCCTCCACAGCATGAAAGCCTTCTGTTCTCTGCTTCCTTCCTGTCATTAGCTCCCTAAGAAGCTTCCTGCAAAACTGCAATCAGTGACTACAGATCCCTCTGGAAGGATTTGATTTAGCAATCAAATTTCAGAGGAAGAAGTTGAGCCTTGTGTACCAGTTGTACAAGCTCAACCTATTGAGCAAAAAGTGTGTTGAGTGTAGAAATGATGCACACGTGCATTCCATGCTTACAAAAGCAGAAGCATGAACGAACGGCTCAGGCAGACATAATGGCAGAACTGTAGCCATGGTCTCCGCAGAAGGATAGCGCCGCGTGAAGGCAGAACACAGCCTTGCGTAGGGCGCCCCGCAGAGTCAGCCCATGGACCCACAGGCATCCCAGGAATCAGTCTTGCAAACAGAACTTCCTGCTAAAGGCAGAAAAGCCCCTCCTCCTGGAGGAATAATGAGGAGTGAGTTCTCCTTTACCCCTCGGTGTTGACCTGTGGAAGCCCCAAGTTATCTCAGCAATCTGTGATGTTCAGTTCAGTTCAGTCTCGTGTCCGACTCTGTGACCCCATGAACTGCAGTACGCCAGGCCTCCCTGTCCATCACCAACTCCCGGAGTCCACCCAAACCCATGTCCATCGAGTCAGTGATGCCATCCAACCATCTCATCCTCTGTCATCCCCTTCTCCTCCTGCCCTCAATCTTTCCCAGCATCAGGCTCTTTTCAAATGAGTCACCTCTTCGCATCAGGTGGCCAAAGTATTGGAGTTTCAGCTTCAACATCAGTCCTTCCTATGGACACCCAGGACTGATCTTTAGGATGGACTAGTTGGATCTCCTTGCAGTCCAAGGGACTCTCAAGAATCTTGTCCAACACCACAGTTCAAAAGCATCAATTCCCCCAAATCAACCTCCACCGCAGATGAGTTTTTTTTCTTTTTTTAAACTAAAGAAGGGCCATCCTGCCCACTGGAACAGAGTATCACAAAAACAAGTAGACCACGTTAAGACCCCCCGAAAATAGGGGTTAACACCTCAAAATCTCACAGGGGGTGGAAATCCTGACCCCATGCTCATTTCCTGCCCACTTCACTGAGCTCACGTGTCCCCATCTCTCCTTCTCAGGGCTGTGATGGTTCATTTTATGAGTCACTTTGGCTAGGTTATGGCACCTGGTTGTTGCATAAAACACTGGTTTAAATGTTGCTATGAAGGTACTTCTTTAGATAAGATAATATTTAAATCATGACCCTTTGAGTAAAGCAGAATATCCTCCATAGTATGGGTGGGCCCTATTTTGAAGACCTTTAGAGAAAAAAAGACTGAATTTCCCCCAAAGAAGAGGGAATTCTGCTTCCAGACTGCCTTCAGATTGGAGCTGCAATATCAGCTCTTCCCTGGGTCACCAACAGATTCCTTATCTATCTACCTATTGATCTATCATCTATCCACAAACACACATACACACACACATATGTGCACACACACACACACACACACACACACATTTTATTGGTTCTCTGGAGAACCCTGAGCAATATACCTTATAAGAAAGCTCTCATAATCTGTTCTGAGTGACCCACAGAAGTAAATGTTAATGGATAATCCAGACCCCCCCAAAAAACCCCTTCATCCCTTCTCTCACCTTCTGCCCTTACTTACAAGGTTTTCCAAGAAGAAAAAGCGCTACAACTATGCTTTGACCCTCACCGCGATTGCTGACCCAGATTCTGATCCTTTCCAATGGCTAGCCAGGCACTCTGCTAGGCTCTGCGCATCCATACAACTCCTGTGGAAAGGGGCTACAACTGGGAGAAAATGAAAGCAACAAAGAGCCTGACGACTCAGGACCCTGGGTGAGAAGTTCCTGAAGCACTGAGGGTCCAGTGTACTGATCACAAGCACAACAGTTGCCGAGTATCCAAGGCAGGGACTTAGAATAGTGACACTGACTGTAACGGAAAACTTCCAACGTTAAAAGAAACTCTCTAACTGTCCTGAGTCGAAGCGACTTACTTCTGCAGCGTTTCCCGTCCTCGGCCAGCCGGAATCCCTCCATGCACTTGCAGACGTACGACTCCCTAGTGCTCACACAAGCGTGCTCACAGCCGTGGTCCACTGCTTGGCAGACATCTTTCCCTGAGGACAGCAAAGTTAAAAATTTCACCACCGTCAGTTTTCCCTGGGCTTCACCTGGGAGGATCCATCCTTCTCAGCCCCTGGACTCCAGGGCCATCTGAGCTCAGCAGCTCTACTTCAGGTTCACTCTCTGAGCTTCCTCCCTGTCACAGCCACCGCCATCCACCAGCACCTACTTCAGTGTCTTGTAAAAACGCAGTCCATCACGGGCCTTCTGCAGGAATTGGTATGATTACTTAGGACATTAAACCTCAATTTGGACTAGTGATGCTGAAATCTAGTTTTGAGTTTTTCCCTGACAACGTGACTTTGGAGAATCACTTAACCTCTTGCAGGCTTCCCTTTCCTTTATGAAAAATGAGAGTAATACTTCCAGGTACCCATCTTTTCTTCAAATGCATCAATATGAGATTCTCTTAGTAAAGAGAGCTTTGAGAAGCTTGAGATGATGACTGACAAGGGCAGGAATCATTTGCTCAGGGTTACCCACTCCCCTTTGCCTTGACAGAGACGTGTCTTGGCCCTATGGAAGAGACCTTGCTTTCTGAGATGTAAGAATGGCCTCATCAAAAGAGTGTCTCTAAGAGGGATTTGTGTCACCAGAAACAATAGCAACAATATTGTTAAAGAAGCAGAGGATCAGGGAAGTTAAGCTGCTTGCCTAGCTAATAAATGGCAGCGCTAGAAGCTGAGAGAATCCGAATTTCAGACTGGACATCCTTCTAGTAGAGCACACTGCTTCTTGTCACCGGGCGTATCACCTTCAGTTGTGGCTCTGGCTTTGACTTTTGTCACTTGTTCATTGGTTTGTTTTCTTTTTAATAGTCTTTCTTTTTTTTTTAGGACAGGTCTAGATCTACGGAAAATTGAGAAGACAGTACACAGATCCCCTGTAAACCGCATACCCACATTCCCCTAGTATCAACATCTTACAGTAGTGTGATACGCTTGTTAGGATGAATGGACCGATACTGATACAGTAATATCAAAGCCCATAGTTGATTTACATTTCCTTAGTTTTCAACCTGAAGTCAGTTTTTTTCCTGATCTATGAGCCCACATTACATTTACTGGTCTTGTGGCAGTGGTTTTTGAGAGTAACCGATTTACACAGAGATCAGGCTGGTGGATTTCAGGCAGAGATCAGAAATAATAATGGGAACCCACTCCAATGAGAACTTACTTCTGCAGGTCTTCCCATCTCCACGGAGTATATACCCTTCAAAGCATCGGCACACGAAAGAGTCTCCACTGCTTATACACAAATGTTCACAACCATGCTTGCCCAGAGCACAAGCGTCCAGTTCTGAGAATCCAAGTGGAAACAGACACAAAAGAAGGAAATGATTCATACATTAGTCACGTATTTAATCTTTTAAGGTATTTTAGACACCTTAAATGAAAACAGTACTTTATCCTACAGGGTACATTTCAAAATAGAAAGCATGTCTATGAGCAAAATGTCTTAATATATAAAAAGCACATAAAATAAAACAATACTATCATCTCTGTAGGAAAAATGAACAAAAGACACGGAAAGACAAATTACAAAAGGAGAGATAGAAATGGCCTATAAATATTAGAAAATAAGTTCCACATCATTGATCATCATGTAACCATAATGTCAGATTATCAGATAACCATGATTATCTGCACATCTGCTTATGTATGCATGTATGTGTCCTACTTTGGTCATCCCTCCATCCATTCATTCATTCATTCATTTGTTCCCTGATCTGTGGAATATTTCGTGAGTCCCCTCTCTCTGAGTCAGGCACTCTTCCAGTCTCTGGGGACGTAACAATGAGTAAAACCAAGTTTCTGCTTTTGTGAAGCTTACATGTGGTGGCAGGGGCGGAAGGAAAGAGGGGCAAGACAGACAGACAAATGTGTATGTCAGGAGAAGGTGCTACAGAGAAAAGCAGGATGAGGGTGATGGAGAGGGTCTGCTGATTTGGAGTGTGCAGAGGGCTTATTATTTTCCATGCCATGTCAGAGAAGGTGACACTAAGCAGAGCCCTGGAGAAAGAGACGAGTGAATGCGTGGTGTTTGAAAAGGATGACACCCAAGGAAGTACAGCATCTGCAAACAGGGGCAGGAGCGGGTCGGGAGGTTTCAGGAAAGGTAAGGAGATCAGGGGACCGGGCAGGCGATGAGCCAGGACAGACCTCGTGGGAGTCACACGCAGTGGCTGCATCTAAGTCAGAAGGGTCACTGGAGGGTTCTGAGCAGTGGGGTGACACGAACTGACTTTTTTCTTAAAGGACCACTGTGCACAGAACGGGCCACGGGTAAGGCTGGAGCAGGGAGAGTGGGAAGAGAGCCACTGCCTGACCTCTCAGACAGGCGGGTGAGAGGGTCAGACTGAGGCTGGACTTTGAAGGCAGAGCCTGCAAGCTTTGCTGATGGGTTAATATAAAGAGTCCATCTTCACATGGATATGACAGAAGAGTCATGGGTGACCTGAGGTCCTAGGGCTGAGCGACTGAAGAATGGCATTGCCATAGACGGGGCTGGGCAGCTTCTGTGACAGCAGGCTGTAAAAACCAGGCTGATATGCTAAAGCCTGATACTGAGGACAGATGGGAAGAGACTTTTTCTAAGAACCAAACAGAATTCTGAGAGTCAATGCTATCATTTCAGATGGAGGGGAATTTCTATAGTGGCTTTGAAGTGAGATTTTAAAATGAATGCGCATAATCACTTTTATAGCCAGGCACAGACCATACGCTTTTTTAAGGCATTTTTGCAGTATTTTTCTTGGAGGGGAGTCTTGAGAACAACCCTATGGATTAATTAAAGCAGCTGTTGTTATTCTCACTTACCAGCCAGGGAAACTATGCTTTGGGAAGATTGATGGCTTGCCAACATCAGTTGCTAATAAGTGACAGCACCAGATTAAAAATGTAATCTTCTGATAATAAATCCCATGTTTTCCCCAGCTACACTGCGTTGCTATACTCTAAAGTAAGCTTCCAAACATGAAGGGAATTTTGTCTTCGTTTGGGCAGAAGGGCCGCCAAAATCTGAACAGTGGGAAAGCGTTGTATCAACTGAAATTATAACTGCAGACGAGAGTCAAAGCAGAGCTGGCCCTTGCTCTTTGCTCAGAACATGACTTACTTCTCCAGGCACAATCTAGACTCATTATTGATGCAGAACATTTCTCGATGGCTTGGGGTAATCCCTCACGTAGTGTTGAGTGGAAATACAATTGAGTGATCCATAATACAGACAGCCGACTGGCTGTGGAGGTGAGCGGTTTTTTTTCCTCACCATGAATTTATATTAAGAATACTCCATTTTCCAATGTAATAAAATAGCTATAACTCTTTCAGGTCAGCCTTGTCAAGCCATAATGCAGACAGGCTCCCTGAGCACGCCCCTTCTTTCTGGAGCATCCCCCATGCCCTGTCCTGTCCCTGTAGCTTCATCTCAGGCTGAAGTTTTGAAGAGTGACTGAGTCTTTCCACAAGGATCCTGAAAAGACATTGGCCCCCAGGCTCTTGCAGGACGAGTCTGTACTTGGCAGAGGGGCACTGCTTTCCTCTATGGGGAGCCTGCTGAGCCTGAAAGCACTGTTCTCAGGGGGCATCCTCACCATTGGCTGCAGACGATCCTGGGAGCTCCCAGCCCAGCCTCTGAGCTCTCCTGGGCTTTTGTACTAATAGCTGTTTGGAAATTTTGTTGTGTGCATGCTTTAAAAGCATGTAGGGAATTTGGGTTTTTAAACTTTCCCTTCTTACCCGCTCAGGGCATCTGATCAAGAGAAGAGAGCAATGGTTCTCAATCTCAGGGGAACATCAGTCACCTGCAGAGATTATTTGAAAGGCAAAATGGGCCCATGATTCAAATTTCAAACATACTAAGGGGAGACGTCCCCTTTGGAGGGGGTATCTGGCAGTATCTGCCTAAAGTACAAAATGTACCTTTGACCTGGCAGCTTCACTTCTGGGATCCTCTCCTGCAGATACCCTGGCACCGTATGAAGAGAGATACTTTCAAGTAATTCACAGCAGCATCGTTTGTAATAATGAAAAGTGGGAAACAACCCAGATGTCCACGACTACTCAGGAGACAAGCTGAACAAATGTTCTACACAATGAGATGCTGTGCTTAGTCGCTCAGTCGTGTTTGACTCTTTGTGACCCCATGGACTATACAGTCCATGAAATTCTCCAGCCCAGAATACTGGAGTGGGTAGCCGTTCCCTTCTCCAAGGGATCCTACCAACCCAGGGGTCGAACCCAGGTCTCCGGCATTGCAGGCGGATTCTTTACCAGCTGAGCCACCAGGGAAGCCCCAAAGAAACAGGAATGGAATGGAAATAAAATGGAATGTTAGCTATCCATTGCGGAGAAGGCAACGGCAACCCACTCCAGTACTCTTGCCTGGCAAGTCCCATGGACGGAGGAGCCTGGTAGGCTGTGGTCCATGGGGTTGCTAGGAGTCGGACACGACTAAGCGACTTCACTTTCACTTTTCATTTTCATGCATTGGAGAAGGAAATGGCAACCCACTCCAGTGTTCTTGGCTGGAGAATCCCAGGGACAGGGGAGCCTGGTGGGCTGCCGTCTATGGGGTCGCACAGAGTCGGACACGACTGAAGTGACTCAGCAGCAGCAGCTGCAGCTATCCATTGCTGCAAAACAAGGTATGCCAACACTTAGCAGCTTAAGGCAACATGTGTGATGTCACACAGTGTCTGAGGGTCTGGAAGCCAGCAGGGGCTCAGCTGGGAGGTTCTGGCTCAGAGTGTCTCGTGAGGCTGCAGCCGAGCTGGTCCCCTGGGAGCTGCATTGATCCCAAGGCTCCGCTGGAGCTGGAGGATCTGCTTCTGAGCTCACTGGTGTGTGCACTGGCCTCAGCTCCTCCCTGGAGGATGACGGAAGGCTTCAGTTCCTCAACATGTGGGCCTCTCCACTGGGCTGCTCCCAATACGGCTTCCCTTAGAGTGAAGCCAACATGACTTCAAGAAGCCAGAGAGAGCTCCCAGAAAGCAGCCACAGTGTTTCTGACAACTTCACTGGAGAAGGGACACAGCACCGTTATTTCCACAGCTGTCGGTCACGCAGGCGGACGGTGAAGGAGGGAAGGAATACATGTGTGTGAATTCAGGAGGGGCTGCCCTGGATGGAGGCTGCCCACCACCAGTTACCTGGGAACCAGAGGGAGGCAGGGGGATGGAAGGGTGGGCAAGAGTGCGAGCCAAACTCCTTAATGCACGTCTTTTTGTACTGTTTTGATTTTTAAACTATGTATACCTTTTACCCATTCTAAAAATAAAATCAAATTTAAACAGACAAAAAAATCTTATAAAAGTACTCTTCTCTCTCACCTTTGACACCCTGCGTCATTATTTTTTAAAGGTAGCACCGTGATTAATTTAACCAGTTTCTTTTTGGAAAGGCAGTGAGGTGGTCCCTAGGCTTTGCTATTACAATTGTTACCGCAGGGGATACTCGTATGCCTGTAGTTTTGCATACAATGGGAAAGCAAGTCCGAAAGATAAACATCTAGAAGTAGGATTGCCTCACTAAAGGGTAGGAACATTTAGCCCCGGATAAATATTTTTCAAATTGTCCTGCAAGGAGGTTGCATCAATCAACGTAAGATAATCTCTATTTCGGGAGGTCCAGGGTGCTGCCTGGACTTTCGGATGTTTTAAAAAGCCCCACGGATGACACCAACAAACTGCCAGAAGTGAGATGCCAGCGCGGGACCCAGAACTTAGGTTCAGAGACCTTCCCAAGTGTCCAGAGAGGTGATACCATTCCTCCATCATCATGAACCACCTGCCATCATCTTTCTCCTGGGCTGTTACTCCATCTACCAACTAGGTCTTCACAAACCTACTTCACCCCCTCCAGCCCACTCTCCTGGACTCAGCTGGAGTCCTCTTCTAAAGCGTGCGTGCAGACATCCTTCCCTCCATCTGCCTGACACCCTTAAGTGCTTCCTGAGAGTCTGGGTAGGACTCATTGGTGAGGTTCGCAGGAACCTGCCCGCTGCCTCATCTCAGCCACGCTCCCCCCAGCTCTGAGTACTTTCTTTCAGTACCTCAGGACCAAGCCAGAAAGTGAAAGTGGCTCAGTCGTATTCGACTCTTTGCAACCTCCATGGACTATAGAGTCCATGGAATTCTCCAGGCCAGAATACTGGAGTGGGAAGCTTTTCCTTTCCTCCAGGGGATCTTCCTAACCCAGGGATCAAACCCAGGTCTCCTGCACTGCAGGCAGATTCTTTACCAGCTGAGCCACAAGGGAAGCCCAAGAATACTGGAGTGGGTAACCTATCCCTTCTCCAGTGGATCTTCCTGACCCAGGAATCCAACTGGGGTCTCCTGCACTGCAGAGGGATTCTTTACTAGCTGAGCCGCCAGGGAAGCCCACCAAGCCAGAAGCCCGCCCCCTATAGGGCTCTGCCCAGCCAATCGTCTGCTGCCTCCACCTCCTCTAGGTGTCTTCTGGGACCTCCCTGCACAGAGCCTCACAGCCCCAGGCACCTGCCCCCTCTGGTAATGTCACAGCTAGCAGTAGTAGTATTAGTCACTCAGTCGTGTCTGACTCTTTGTGACCCTGTGGATTGTAGCCCGCCAGGCTCCTCTATCCATGGGATTCTCCAGACAAGAACACTTGAGTGGGTTGCCATTCCCTTCTCCAGGGGATCTTCCTGACCCAGGGAATCAAACCCAGGTCTCCTGCACTGCAGGCAGATTCTTTACCGTCTGAGCTATAGGAAACCCCAGCATCACAGCTATCACCAAACACTTACTGGTTGCTCTGGACCTATGCCTGCCTCCTCACTGGACCACGCTCACACGGGCTCTGACCTCCAGGGGACCACAGGCTGCACCTGCCCTCCTCTCCTGGATCTCCCAGCTCCGAACTTAATGCCTGGCCCCCACAGCAGGTCCTCAGCAAATGCCTGCTGAGTTAAAGGAAACACTTCCTCAGCTTTCTACTCTGAAAACCAAGGATCACGAGAGTTTTAAATGAGAACCCACGCCGTGTGGATGGTGACGGTCAGCTGGGCTCCCCTTTCTCTCCCTCCTTCCAGCCTTGCAGAGTGCGATTCGCATTTGTTCAGCAAAACGTCCAGTTTCTGCACATCAGGGACATTCCTGTCACTCATAATTAAAGAACCACAAATGGTAAATTAGAGAAGGCCAAAGTTGTGCTGCAGCTAACTCCCCGACCACAGGCTTTCAGCTGCCTTTCAGTCACCAAGTCTGGAAACCAGCTTGGAATCAGCATCTCTGCCGAGCTAAGGTTACTCCCTGCTGGGAAAGCATGTCAGTGGTTCCCTAACAGGCAAAGAGAGCCAACATCCCTGACTCACGATTACGGGGGGCCTTCAGCCTGGGGAGAATGGTGGGCACTCCGACAAGAGTTCATTCATTCAGTGAGTGTGTATGGAGCCCTTACTCTGCCAGCCTCTACCCTCATTCTCGGGCTAGAAGGGACCTTGGGGATGAACTGATCCAACACCTTCCTTTAAAGTCACAGAAACTGAAGGACACAGAGTGGGTGTGACTTTCCCAAGGCCCCTTACCCTGCAGAGATGATTAGTCTCAGCCGTGCTGGGGGCAGAGGTGTGATTAGATCACAGGTCTGTCGCCTCCGTGGTCCCTGGTCCAGGGGTCATCCTCGCCCAGCAGACTCATCAGAGGCTGCTCAGATAGGCTGATAGATTCTCAGAAGGCAAACTAAAACAGTTTTCTCAAGGGAAGCCAAACCTCCAAATAGCATAATGAACTCTAAGTGCTGCACTGGTCTGTCTCAGTGGCTCCTCCAGGCTCACATCTCTCCAGTCTCCCTCTCAATTCAGCACTCGGTACTTACTACTAAGTACTCAGTACTCTCAGCTTCTTTCAGTTCACTCTCTGGACCCTGGCTGGCATGTTCTATTTCCTGTGCTTAGGAAGACCACGCCCTCCATTTTAGCCCTTTGGGGCCGCTCTAACAAAACACTTCAGACTGAGTAGCTTATAAACAACAGAAATGTATTGCTCACAGTTCTGGAGGCTGGAAGTCTGAGGTCAGGATGCCAGCAAGGTTGGGCAAGAGCCCTCTTCTAGGTCACAGACTTCTTGTATCCTTACATGGCAGAAGAAATTGGAGAGTTCTGAGGGCAGGGATCTCATTCATACGGGCTCCATCCTCACGACCTAATCACCTCCTAACGGCCTTGCCTCCTAACACCATCACCTTCCATGGTTAGGCTTTCAACATATAAATTTGCGGAGGGAGGGGGGCGAGGCGCAAATATTCAGTCCATAACACCTTCCATCTCTGCATAGCTCCCTCCATCAGTCTCTAAAGGTCAGATCAAACACCTCTTTCTCAGGAAGACTTCCTCTGAACCAGGTGAGGGTCCCCCTGCCAGATGCCCCGTGACACCTCTCCTACCCTCATGATGACTCTCATCACACAGAATGGAAGATCCATCCTTAATATCCTTCTTCCCTGAGAAATTTTAAACTCTCTCAGGGCAGAAACTGAACTTGCATCAACCCCACAGTGGCCCAGGGTCAGCACAAGATGACCAGCACAACACAGGTCCACAGGAAGTGCCTGTAGGGGCTGAGCAGCAATGAACCAGAAGTACCTAGACTCGAATCCAGAGACGAAAGTGGACAGACGGAACCACCACTTCATGTGACATGGCTGTAGGGACTTAGCAGAGATCTCAGGATGCAGGAATGAAATTTCCCCTTTAGAGAAGGATCCTCTTTTAAAAAAAAAAAATATGTCAGAAGGCAGGTCTACATATTAATTAAAGCCTTATCATGACGGGGGTCTGCAATTAAGACGAGTAGACGCTTCAGGACGTAGCACAGGTTTTAGGGCCTGAGTCTCACAGCCCCACACACTGATACAGTCTGTTCCTCACATCTGGATTCCACATCTGGTGACTCACGCACGGGCTGTGGTGCAGCAATCATGGGGTAATGTGTTCCGAGGACTCGCACCTCTGTGGTGATGACAGACAGAAATCCTGTGTCTGGGGCTCCACGTAGGAGGTTATTAAACCCAACCCCAACCCCAGAGGGAGAAAGCCACAGTGGCCGCCTGCCAAGAGGGTGACCAAGGCTGAGAGACAGAATTACACCATTTGCTGGCATTTTTAAAAATAATAAATCTAGCAGCAGCCATTCATTTGCTAACTCTTTGTAGGTTTTTTTTTTCTCAGACAAACCAGAAGCAGCTCAACTGAGACGTATTTTTAGAGGTCACCCTGGGTAAGAGATTCTGAAGTCAGGGGACCCCAGTCTTAGCCCTGACTCTGTCGTCAACCCCCAGGGTCAGCTTGGGGGGCATCAGTTTTCTCCCCAGGCCACAAAAGAAAGAAAAGATCTCTAAGTTTCCTTCTGTTCCTTTCTATCTCTAATGTGAATACACGAGGGTAAAGGGTACAGTGGTCTTTTCTCTCCAGTCTCTGTGATGGACTGAATTGTGTTCTCCTCAAATTCTGAGTTGAAGCCCAAACCCTCAATGTGCTGGTATTTGGATGTGGGGCCTTTGGGAGGTGATTAGGGTTAGATGAGGTTATGAGCGTGGGACCCCCATGATGGGATTAGTGCCCTTCTAAAAAGAGACTACAAGAGAGCGTATTCTCTACGTGTGTGTCTGTGTATCTGTGTGTGATGGGAGGACACAGCAGGAAGGCAGACATCTGCAAGCTCAGAGGAGGGTTCTTACCAGAGCTGACCATACTGGCGCCTTAATCTTGGATGTCCAGCCTCCAGAACAGCAAGACAATTACATTTCTGCTGCTAAGGCACCAAGCATGCAGGATTTCTTGATGACTGCCTGAATACAATAACACACTGCTCTTGTCTTGCTCAGGGTTGCTTCGTCCTGCAACGTCAGTCTGGGAGGCATCAGGTAGGAAAAAGCCTTTGCCCACCCACCTCTGGTGGCCAGTGTAGGAGTATCCCCAGCTGAAATTCCCAGTGCTCTATGCTTGTCACTCAGATCTGCATCAGCACCCGCCACATGCTAGAGGAAGGTAGTGCCCGGGCTCCTGAGCCTGACTCCTCCCAGGCAGTCTCCACAAGGAGCGCAGGCCAGGCCTACCAGGAGTGGGTCTTCAGGCAGCAAAGCAGGACGCTACCTCAGCCCGCTCCTAGTGTGGGGCCGTCTAACAGTGGGAAGTAAGATTTCAACAAGAGTACCTTCAGGTTTATGGAATTTTACAAGTTCCCCAAGCACTTCAGTGACTGTCTTTCCCTGTGCCACAGAGTGACCCTGAGAAAGAGGCAGAAATGACCATTCCCAGTTTACAGGTGAACAGTTAGATGCAGGCAAGAGACCTGAGAAATGTGGGTTTGGTCCCTGGGTCAGGAAGATCCCCTGGAGGAGGACATGGCAATCCACTCCAGTATTCCTGCCTGGAAAATCCCATGGACAGAGGAGCCTGGCAGGCTATGATCCAGAGGGTCACAGAGTCAGACACAACTTTAGCAACTTAGCATGCATGCAGTCAGATCCAGAGAGGTCAGTTCCCTCCCAAGATTTAAACCCAATCTTTGGGCTCTTAGTTCAGTGTTCTTTCTACTCTGCCATGCTGATTCTAGATCTGTGCACAGATGGCCACAGGGAAGGGTCCTGATGGGGTCTTACTGCAGTGGGTGGAGCAGAGCTGCTCCCAGCAGGCCAGGAGGGCAGGAAGTTCCCCATGGAGGTGATGCTGGCCCTGGGCTGGGTTTCTGCCAGCAGAGGTGGGATATGGAGGTTGTCCTAAGTGGAGACAGGCTGGGCTGGAGGTTCAGGCCCTGCTCAGAGAAGAGGGGAGTTGCCTCCTTTGAAGAACCGGAGGGAACAGGGAAGAAGACCTGGGTGGGGCTCAGGAGGTGGAGGAAGGTGTTATCTGCCACCTGCCAAGTCAAGGGCCACTGAAGCATCCGGAACAGAAGATGGACCCTGTGCCAGGTGCCACAGGATGAAAACACAGGTGGTCTCTGCCCGTTCACTCAACATGCATTGAACTTTATGGAGCATTTCCTGTGGGCAAGGCCTGGAACTCAGTCTCTGAGTAAGACCGGGTCTCTAACCTCCAGAAGCTCGCAGGCCTGTGGGCTGTGTGCTCCTCGCACATCTAGACTAGAGAGTCTTTCCTGATGCTGAGATGCGCTTGCACTAAGTTTATTTCAGAAATTTCCAGGAGGTAGAGACGGGACGAGTCCTCTCAGCTGCAGCTTGCAGAACAGATCCCCTGATTTCCCTCCCCACCTCAACCCCCTTCAGGGTTGTGGAACAACCCTCCAAGGGGTGATCGCAGCTTAGGGGTCAGGGGACCAAGAGGAAGGGAGGGTGGGCGTCACTCCAGAGGCCAGAGAGCCCAAGGTGCCTGCAGGGGTGTGAGAATAAGCGTCCATTCCTTCCAGGGCCCTGGGAAACTGCGCCTGCTCTTTGTGCTTCAGAGAACCTTCCGGAAAGTGAGCAGAGTGTTCTCAGGCCACCTGCTATCAAGGTGGTAAGTGGAGGCTGCCTTTATGAAGGGCCAAGGACACCCTCATCTGCTGAGCAGGCCTGGCTGAACTCCAGCGGGCTCCCCACCCACAGCCCAGCATGATTTACAAAAAAGATGCAGTCAGGGTGTCAGGCTCTTTGTGATCTGGGACGGAGCTGGGAAACACACGTTCCCAACCCCAGTTTACTATGGCCACACTGAAAACACAGCGCATTACTGCAGAACAGGGCAGCTAGACAGAATCAACCCGGGGCAGACACAGGCTTCAAATAGGGGACAAGCTCAACAGATATGTGTCAGATGGCGGGTAAAATGCATCTCTTACAAATACCACCATTGCCTGTGTGTGTGCTCAGTCATGTCCGACTCTGCAACCCCATGGACTACAGCCCTCCAGGCTCCTCTGTCCATGGGATTTCCCAGGCAAGGGTGTTAGAGTGGGTTACCATTTCCTTTACTAACTGAGCTATCAGGGGGCCCTGACTTCCCTGGTGGCTCTGATGGTAAAGTGTCTGCCTACAGTGTGGGAGACCCGGGTTTGATCCCTGGGCTGGGAAGATCCCCTGGAGAAGGAAATGGCAACCCACTTCAGTAGTCTTGCCTATAAAATCCCATGGACGGAGGAGCCTGGTAGGCTATGGTCCATGGGGCTGCAAAGAGTTGAACACAACTGAGTGACTTCACTTTCTTTCACCATTTCCTACTACAACCATTGCCTGAGGATAGGATAACTCTAACTCATCTGATCATCTCATGTAGACGCACCATATATAATAAACAAATACATATCAAAATTCACTTCTAATGTCATTGTTGCACGTTTACTCAAATGGATAATACCACTGTATCATCAGTTACAAGCCCTATAAATGAGAAAATGGACATTTGAAAGTGTCAGTGGCCATAACAGATGCGGCTGGAAGGAGGGAGTGGGACACGCAGTTGTAAGGAGGAGGGGTAGCATTTGTTTGGAAGGGTCATGAAAATTTCTTAGACGTCCTGCGATTATCTTATAGTCAGTTCTTGGTTATCACAGCAATGGGGAGGTCCAAAGAAATGCATGGATAATCTAAGATGATGAGAATTAAAATAAATCCGTTAAAAAGCAGGCTTCTGGCTTTGGCATGCAGTCAAATGTACATGCAATTGGACACACCCACTCTCTTTCTGCACCCTGATGTCCAGCCCCTCCCTGTGCTGGCCAGGACAGCCGGGCAGGCAGCCACAAGCAAGCCATAAAACTCAAGACTCCATCCCAAATGGGGGAAACCTTTTCTCACAGCCGGCGGAGTTAGAGAGGCACACCCAGCTATGCAATCAGGGCACCTGCCCAAGTGAACAGATGACATAAAAAGGTGGACATGTTAGGTTGTGACCACAGTAGTATCAGTGGTCAGGGAACCTGGTCCTATAACTGGAAAGACTAGCAGGACCCGCAAGGTACATGGCAATCCTGTTCCTCCACTTCTGACCCCTTCTCTCGAAATGACCATTTTTAAGTCTTTATCTTGGTCCACTTGGAAACAGGACTGCAGGGCAGAAAACATAGCCTCCTTGAGTGAAGAGGAGGACATCTGGGAGATTTTTTTTTTTAAGTAATGGAGACAGGAATTGGGACCAGCTGCCGGGAAATATGTCCCCAGGAAACCTCACTGCCAACCTCGCCCCCCACCCCCCAATCTGCTGCCAAATTATCCGGATTGGGGGAGGGGACGGGGTTCTCAGGAGCCTCCCCTTCTCGCAGAACTGACTTTGGAGTCACAAGAGTCCAGAGTCTGAACCCACCCCGTAACAGCTGGTCACTTTAGGCTTTTCACTTAGTCTGAAGGTGAGGATTCCGCTGAGGTTGCGGCCCAGAGAAAGCACGCGCTCAGCGTGCAGCGCCGCCGGAAGTCCGCAGTCAGGAAAGCATCTACTTCACTATAACTCATGCCCGCTCCGAAATGACCACAGGCCAGGCCGGAAGAGGCAGAGGCTGTCTTGGGGCAGGAAAGCGGCAGCCACCAGGGCTGACATCGCTGGGAGGGGGCTTTCGCACACGTTCAGCCACGAACCCGGGGGCGCAGACCCACCCGTGGTCACTGTCCTCGGCGCACCCCACCCACGATCGCCCGTGCCGTGCCCCCCTCGTCCGACGTCACAACACTCACTGGCACAGGTCTTGCCGTCACTGCGGAGCACGTGTCCCTCGGGACACTCGCAGACGAAGGATCTGTCCGTGTTGACGCAGGAGTACTCGCAACCGTGGCGGCTCAGCAAGCAGTAATCCACTCCTGCAAAACCCCACAGCCAGGGAATCAGATCACGGACCTGCGCGGCCCACTAACCCTCCTCCTCCTGCCCCGGGAAGGCGCGCGGTCCCCAGGGGACAGCCCCGCCATCTCCCCCGGAGCAACGAGCAGAGGACAGAGCGGGGCCCGCCATCCCCTACGGCCGTCACGTTCTCCACGCCGGTGGCAAAGCTCTTCCCTGTAAGAGAAGCACGAAGGGCACTCACGCGAGCAGGTCTTGAGGTCGTCGTTGATGAGGAAGCCTTCCGAACACTGGCAAACGAACGAGTCCTCCGTATTGAGACACAGCTGCTCACAGCCGTGGTCCTGCTCGGCGCAGTGATCCACCCCTGCAGGCGACCACACAGGGAAAGCCCCTGAAGTAAGCCAGGAGGGCATCAGAGAACAAAACCACCTCCCCGGGGAGCCGCTGCCTGGCAGCTTCACTCCGTTGATGCCCCAAAGAGAGAGGTGTATGGTTTCCTTCCACCCTGTGCCACTGGCCTGGTTTGTTTTACTTCCTATTTCTTTGAGGAGTAAGGTGCATGTGACTCCGGTCAAGGTGGTAATGACAGTAGCCCTCTGCACCTGAGCCAGGTCTGGGCATCACCTGCAATCCCCCCGGGGCACCGGTGCGAGAAGGGGCCCTCCCCGTGGCACAGAGAGGAGAACCAGGCTCGGAAAGGTGGAGCCGCGGACCTCGCGGGTTCCCTGCGGCTCACAGCCTTGTCTCAGGATTGGGGAGGGCTCCACGCCACACTATTTGGGCTCAAATCCCACCTCCCCCTACCGGCTTCCCAGCTGTGAGATGCTTGCTGGGCGGTCATTTGGCCTCTCTGCCAGCATCTCATGACTTGAGAAATGGGGTTGAGGCTCGCTTTTTTCTAGGAACATGGTGGGAGGAGTTGATTCACCTAAAACCCTCAGAACAGTGGCTGGCATACATAATCACTTTGTGAATGCCTGTCATTACTAAGTATATGGCTGGGGAAGAAAGAATTGTATAGTTCCTTTTATCTCAAAGAGAAAAAGTGCTGTTATCCTCCATAACCAGGACATCCAGATTCAGAAAACAAACCAACGCCAAGGCCTTGCATGTGTGGCCAGTCCTGGCACCCGAGCCCTGCACAGCTGGCCTAGCTAGGATAACAGACACACAGCTGCGGTGAACTGGTTCCCACCAGACAGCCCTGCAGGCTGCCTCCCAGATTTCCTTGATGGAGAAAACGCACACCAGGAGACTGGAGAGACACTGAAGGCCTTGTGCAGGGCCATGGGGTGGGCCTCTTTGACTCCCACAGGACCTGGGACTGTGCCTTCTGGAACATTCCACCCGTGGCTGTGCCTACAGCAAACATTCGCAAGATCTCAAGAGCCAGAGACTTCTGTTCACATCTCAGTTCACCATTTACCTGTCACGTGATCCTGGGAAACGTAACTTAATCCCCTTGCGCTTGTTTCCCCATCTTTAAATGGGGGTAAGAATGTTGATGCCTCACTGGGATCTGGTGCAGATAAAGTGAGTGAGTACTTGGGAAGTGATCCCAGCCACGCCTGCATGGAGCAAGCCCCTCATAAGGGCTTCCTATTGTGATGGTCTGTGGGTTCCCTGAGCCCCCATGGAGAATAGGATTACCAGGCTATCTCTGGGGACTCCTAGGAAGAAATAGCTTGGTTTATACTTTCTTGAAGCTGACTAGATGGTCCTTCTTACTAGATTCCAGAAAGAAAAGATGGCTCAATCTCTCCTGCTCCAAGGCGTGCGGGGAGGGATAGGCAGGTCACGGGTCCTGAGGCTCTAGGCGGGCTTGTCCAGGTCATGCCTAGCCTGCCCTGGGATGCCTGTCAGAGCTGTCAGCTGGCAGGCCCCACACTCCTGGAAGAGAAGGCACACAGACTGTACACAGATCCATCTTCACCAGGGTGTTCCCTCGTTGAGCGGAAGGACCCTTGTTCATCACTGGCTTCTCACAAGGACTCAGAGACTTCCAGAGGCAAGTGCAGAGCAGTGCCAACTCTCTGGTTCAAAAATGCTTTGACTTCCGAGATTGATGCTTCGAAAGCCCGATCGAGGACTCTGTTTCCTCTGAAGACGGAAAGGGGCACGAGGTTTCCCGAGGACCGCTCTGCACCTAATACTTCATCTGTGAAACTTCCCCTCCAGGCGCTGGAAGGTCCAAATACTGAACAGCTGTACTGTTCTCACTCACAATCTACCTCTGTCCCCAAAGCTGGAGCAGATATGCAGCTCACTGGGTGGAAAGCCACACAAAGGACCCCTTCTGTGCCAGCCGTGTCACCAAGCCCCTCGCTGGCACCCCCCAGGGTCAGGGCGTCCCCCGCCATGTCACACGCCCCACCCCCGCTGGCTTGGACCAGTGGAGACTCTGCCTCGTAAAAAAGAGATGGAACCATCCAGCTGGCACATCCTGCAAGTTTCCACGTTGACGTCACCGGACCGAGTTGTGTTGCGCCCCTTACACAAGAAAATGAAGACAATGCTTCATAAAAAGTCCCATGTTTCTCAGCTCGCCCTCAGATGAGGTCTGCAGTGGCCCAAGGGCCTTTTGAGGTCTGTCTCTTTTCTGGTTCCTGTCCCAGGCTCTGTGGCAACAAAGAGCTCTTATTTTTAATTGTATGTTTTCCTTGTGTCAAGCACTGTGCTAAGAGGTTGAAATAGTCCTCATGATTCCCCTTAACAACTCCAGGAAATTAATGCTGTTATCATCTTCCCTTCTTTTAAACGGATGGGAAAGTCAAAGCTTGGAGAACTTTAATACCTTACCTGGGGTCACATGTCTAGTATGAGGCAGAGTTTGGATGAAATCAGGCTGGTCTGACTTAATCAAGGCTCTCAAGAGCAAATGATAATATTAGCTAATATTTGTGCATGTGTTAGTTGCTCAGTCATGTCCAACTCTTTGCGACCCCATGGACTGTAGCCCGCCAGTCTCCTCTGTCCATGGAATTCTCCAGGCAAGAATCCTGGAGTGGGTAGTCATTCCCTTCTCCAGGGGATCTTCCTGACCCAGGGATTGAACCCAGGACTCCTGCATTGCAGGTAGATTCCTTACCATCTGAGCCACCAGAGAGGCCTAGCTAATATTTACTGGGCTTTTATTATGTGTCTAGCAGGATTTTTCTAAGTGTTTTCTACGTGCTGATTCTGTCACCCTTCACAATCCAGTCTCTGAGGCAGGCAGCATGAGTAGTCCCATTTTACAGATGATGAAACTGAGGCCAGGAAAGTTAAGGCTGCTGGACCATCAGGCTCATAGGAAACCCAGGAGCTTCAGAAGTGACTGGCTGCTAGTGAGCCCTGGGCCCTGTGTGTGAACCTGGCCCTCCCTTGAGCCCCTGACCCGGGTACACTCACGGCTGCAGGTCTTGCCGTTGGGGTCCAGAGTGTAGCCCCGGCGGCAGCGGCAGTAGTAGCCCTCCTCCGTGTTGATGCATTCGTGCTCACAGCCCGGCTTGTTCAGCGCGCAGTAGTTGATCCCTGAAGGGAGAAAGGGCAAACACTCCTTCAGGCTTGGGGCTTCTCCCAGGGCTGAGGTTGGCCCCTCCCAGTAAATATTCAGTAAGGAAGGTGCTACACAGGACACAGACAGCAGCTCCTGTTCTGCACAAGCTTGTTTGGGAGAACCTGGCACCTGGGAGTGTGTCCCTCTGCGCTCGCCAGCAGGGGTCTCTTCCTCAATAGATGGCCAAAACGCTGGGAAAATGGGTTGAGCGCCACAGTTCCCAGCCCATCTCCTCCCAAGAATGATGGAAACGCTGGGAAAATTCAGTCTCTTCTTCCAGTTAACCTGATTACTAGGGCTCAAAGCGTGTATGGAGCTGCTGCCGGCAGTGACATCTGACAACGGCATGGGACGGCACAAGGCAGAATAAACAGCAGCTGATCTTGCAAGATACCCAGCGATTTAGGAGAGGCAGGAAAAGGCAATTACATTAAGAAGGGTCCAAAGCTCCACCGGGCTCTGGGTGAGAGCGTGACACCATCCGTAATCAAGAAACGGGAAAAGACGCATCTCTGATGCTGGCCCAGGTTGTTACAGCTCGGCCCTATTCACCCCCATCCAAGCTGCCTTTCTGCCGGCAGACATCGGCAGCATCACCACCAGCAGTCAATTAGCAGTTTCATTTTCTGGTAGAAAATGCTAAAACCACATGCTGGGTCACCCCTACCCCCACCTCCCCCCCACATACAGAGAAAGTAATGGAAGAGTCGAAGAACTATAAAGGGAAATAAAATGAGCTTGTGGAGGGCCTTTGTTAGACTGGTCACCCACCTCAGGGGCTGAACTGGAGCCATTTAGCTGCATTGTTCTTTTTCCCGCGGATGTGGCAGACACTGTCGGTTGCCTTGCCAATAAGCATTACCCTGTCTTCCTGAAACCAGAACCCTGACCCCAAAGGCATGAGTCATGAGTGGTATAAGCCAGCCTGGCAAGCATGTTCTCCTTTGCCAGGAATTGGTCTAGAGGTGGGAAGATGCCTAGTTCTTGCCAATGAGACAGAAGAATTTATTGCAGCCCCTAGGAAAGATGTCTCTTCCTGAGAAGACAAAGATGTATGAAAAGAAATGAAATGAAACCCATACTCAAAGGACCTCAGACCATCACGTAAAGGGTCCGTGATGTGCCCTCCCACATGACTGCTGGATGGAACTTTCCATGCGCAGAGAAGAAGTGGCTGCAGACTGAGCAGACAGAGAGAACTCCCATGACCTGCAGGGGCTGGCCTGAGAGAAGAGATGCCGCCACAAGCCACAGGCCCTGGGCATGCTCTCTGTGCTTCACCCCTTCTGCACGAGGAGAGGCAGATTATTGTTAGCTGTGTGCACTTATCAGTTCATCAACAGCCTCACCTGTGTGAGACAGACGTGAATGTCAGAAAACAAGGAATGAGATGAAGGAAAATAGACCTAGCAATAAAACACCGGCCACAGACAGAGACAAAGAGCCAAGTAAAGAGACACAGAACACAAAGGGCCCCACAGACTGGGCCACGTAGTGCAGGACCTGCAGGAATCTCTCCATCACACCAGAGAAAAGTAAGAGAAAAGTCAGAGAAAAGTAAAATTATCTTCACTAAGTGCTGCTCTAAAAAGCCAGCATTCAGCCACTATGGAAAACAGTATGGAGGTTCCTCAAAAAAAATTAAACCTAGAATTACACATGATCCAGCAATTCCACTTCTGGGTTTACACCCAAGAGAACAGAAAGCAGGGCCTTGAAAATATCTATGTTCACAGCATCTTTATTCACAATGACCCAAAGGTGGAAGCAACCCAAGTGTCTACTGAATGGATCAGCAAAATGTGGCAAATACAGCATGTGGAATATTATTCAGCCTCAAAAAGGAAGGAAATTCTGATGTGGAATGAGCCTTATGGAAAGTGAAATGAGCCAGTCACAGAAGGACAAATCTTGTAAGATTCCACTTATATGAGGTACCTAGAGTAGGTAGCAGAAAAGGCGATGGCACCCCACTCCAGTACTCTTGCCTGGAAAATCCCATGGGTGGGGGAGCCTGGTGGGCTGCAGTCCATGGGGTCGATAAGAGTCGGACACGACTGAGCGACTTCACTTTCACTTTTCACTTTCATGCATTGGAGAAGGAAATGGCAACCCACTCCAGTGTTCTTGCCTGGAGAATCCCAGGGACGGTGGAACCTGATGGCCTGCCGTCTATGGAGTCGCACAGAGTCGGACACGACTGAAGCGACTTAGCAGCAGCAGCAGAGTAGGTAGTCATAGAGATGGAAAATAGAATGGTGGTTGCTGGGACTGGGAGAGAGAGGGATAGGGAGTTACTGTTTAATCAGTGCAGAGTTTCCGTTTGGGGAGATAAAGTTCTGGAGCTGGATGGTGAGGATGGTTGTGTAACAACAAAAATGTACTTAATGCCACTGAAGTGAAGTGATGTGAAGTGAAAGTCTCTCAGTCGTGTCTGACTCTTTGCGACCCTATGGACTACACAGTCCATGGCATTCTCCAGGCCAGAATACTGGAGTGGGTAGCTGTTCCCTTCTCCAGGGGATCTTCCCAATCCAGGGTTCCAACCCAAGTCTCCTGCATTGCAGGCGGATTCTTTACCATCTGAGCCACCAGGGAAGCCCAAAAATACTGGAGTGGGTAGCCTATCCCTTCTCCAGAGAATCTTCCTGACCCAGGAATTGAACTGGGGTCTCCTGCATTGCAGGCGGATTCTTTACCAACTGAGTATTAGGGAAGCCCAAACTGTGCACTTAAAAATGGTTACATTGGTCAGTTTTGTTCTGTGGGCAGTCACTTCAGTCGTGTCCAACTCTTTGTGACCCTGTGGATTGTAGCCCGCCCAGCTCCTCTGTCCATGGGATTCTCCAGGCAAGAATACTGGAGTTGAGTTCCCATGCCCTCCTCCAGGGGATCTTCCCAACCTAGGGATCGAACCCACATCTCTTGCATTGCAGTCACATTCTTTATCACTGAGTTGCCCAGGAAGCCCCTTATTCTGTATATTTTACCACAACTTTTAAAGGGCTAACACTATCTTTAAGAAAGATTTACATACTCTAATTAAATTCAAAAACATGAAGATTTTGGGGGCTTCCCTGGTGAATCAGTGGCAAAGAGTCCATCCCCCTGCCAAGGCAGGGGACACGGGTTCGCTCCTTGGTCCACAAGGATCCCATGTGCCGTGGAGCAACTAAGCCTGTGGGCCACAACTACTGAGCCTGCGCTCTAGAGCCTGGGAGCCGCAACTACTGAGCCACCGTGTGCCACGGCCACCGAAGCCCACAAGCTCTAGAGCCCATGCTCTGCCACAAGAGAAGCCCCCGCAGTGGGAAGCTCGAGCACCACTAGAGAGTAGCCCCGGCTGGCCACAACCAGAGAAAGCCCCCCAACCCCTGCAGCAAAAAGAGACACAGCACAGTCAAAAACAAATAAATAAACAATTTAAAAACATGACGATTCTTTAAAAGGTTAGCACTCAGCTATCTGGCAAACAGCAGTTCCAAAATGCCTCTTCTCTGATGGCTCCTTGCCACAGAGGTTGGCCTGTAGAGCTCTGTCTTCTTTACGTGCTTGAATCACAGTTCATCACACGTATGTAAGTTACTTATTCCTTCACTCAGCATTCACTGGGTACGCACCATGCCCCCCACGTCTGGTCCAGTCTGCTCATTAACTGTGATGAGCCACACGTGGGCCCGGCTTGGGTGTGGGTTTATCTGGCAAAGCCCAGAGTGTCCAGTAACCCCTGCGAGATGAGACGGCTGGGCTGTCAGCAACTAAACGGCACTAACTAAAAGGCTCCTCAAAAAGGAGCTGGAGACCTCACTGAAAAGGTAAGACATAAAAACATGAGAGATCAGAGATAGGTCACTGCAGACTGTCATGCCAACTGAGTGGCACAGAGCGTAAGTTTTAGAAAGATGGGACAGGCTACAAAATGTTAAAGCAGAAAGTCATGTTCCTTTGGTTTAGGAAATGGAGGTTCGGAGAAGCAAAGCAGTCTGTCCAAGGTCACATGGCCAGGATGGGTGACACTGCCAAGACTTGCCCCCCGTACTCAGTTCAACCTGTGCACCCTGTACCCTGCTGTTTAGAGTGTGATGCCTTCAGTAGGGGCAGGGGGCCGGGCAGGGGGCCAGCCTCGGGGCCAGCGTGAGCAATCCTGGAGTCCCACCCACCTCTGACTCCACCCTGGGGCCCCCACCTAGACAGTCAGTCCTGGGCTCTGTGTTCTGCATCCTTGCCTCAATAATTTATGCTTTAAGTCGATGACAGCACTTTCCAGAAAAAGAAATTATGCCTGGATGAGGAGAAAGAACAAATCCAGGCCAAGACTGTTTTCTTCAGTAGGATTGTGTCTTGAATCCCGCACCCCCCACCTCCAGTTTAATTGGATGACATCAAATTCCATTGAAAAATAGATTTCTTATTAGATTTGCAAACAGCCCACATCCATCACCCGCCCATTAAATGTAAATGGCTGTACTCTGAGCTCGAGATCTTTAACACTCTGAGGATCCTCAGGCTCCTAACAACCAAGCCCAGATTTTAAACCCCATTTCTCTGCTTCCTGATCCCACGGAATGCTCCAGAGAGGCACGGAGCGCTCACTTTCCGTTAGCAGCTGTCTGCCATAATCGCCGGCATGCACACATCAGGGCAGGGGTGGCTCTCAGAGGGATCTCGGCAGTGGAGGGCTGGGTTTGCAGCAAAGACAATGGAAAAAGTAACGACGAGGCAGGATGTTGGGAGAAGGGCTGATGAGGACATTGGGTTTTAAGAAACAAATTCCATTTTTCTTGGATGAAAAACTAGGGAACCTGGCTGAAGAGGAAATGGAGCTATCCCTGAATATATATGCATGAGTGTTAAGGACTCTGGGCTGGAGACAGGCCTGACTGGGCTGGAGACAGGCCTGTCTCCAGGCTAATTTGTGGTGGTCACACTGCTTCCAAATGGTCACTTCCTCTCCACTTATCCTTCTGTTCTTGGCCTCCCTCCTCCCTTGATAACGATGCAAGCACTGCCTTGGACCCTTCTCTTATTCCAAGTGCCTCTCCAGGCAGGATGTGGAGGGTGGGGCAGAGGGCAAGGGAATCTCAGATGACTGTAAGTGATGCAGAGCTTCAAGCCAGTTCCCCTCCACCGATGGCCACGTGCCCAGCTCACTTCCTCCTCCCTTCACTAGCAACACACAGTGAAGCCTGCAACTCCAGTGACTGAGTTGGAGCAGATCGAATTTTCCCCCATGGAAGAGGTCTAGGTCCACAACTGAGTCCCACTGCGAGTGATTTTTCCCTGGAGGTAGCCAGCCACCGACACACTCGCCCCGAGAAAAAGGTGTGCATAGCACAGACAGGAGCGGCCGGGCTGGCCTCTCCCACGGCTGAAGCCATGTGTGGTCTGATGGAAAATAGTCTATCTAATTGTTTTCACATTCTGAACCTCCCAGTTAAAATTCCCATCTGATGCCTGAACGTCGCCAGAGTTTGCATCCAGGCAAGGTGGAGGGAATTCTCTTTTGTAAGAGAGACTCAGCTGCAAATTATGGGCTCTGCCACCTTTAACCACCCTACAAGGTCTCACATGTAGTAGAGTGAGCACGTGAGTCACATGTGCTGTGGGCAGGCTGCGGCTTGTGGATTCCATTCAGTAGCCCACGGTGCTTTTCAAAAAACAATATGTGTTCAGCCTTTTGAAAATCCAGTCCTGTGCTGCAGAACACTGCTGCACCCACCACTAGGAAGAAGGGGATGAGGGATATGTCCCTCAGTGGGAGTTCCAGAGAGTTCTGTGAGTCAACAGTCGGGAGAATGGGGACAGTTCAGTGTGCGTATCTGTGGCCTAACTTTGGGAATGCTTTTTGAAAAAAATCACAACTTGTGTGCCTTACAAAAGCCACCTTTCTAACAAGATTAATTCAGATGATAGTTGCTATTTCTCCAGGATGATAAATCTAGAGATCCATGTACTCTCTCATTCATTCACTCACTGAATATTGTGTCACACTAGCATGTGCTGAATACTTGAGGTGTTGAGGATTCACGAGTGAGAAAAAGAGAAGAATCACTGTCCTTGTAGACCTTCCATTCCAGGGGGTCTCTCAGGGACAGGTCACTTAAAGAGATCCCGCTGGAGGTTCATGCTTTAGACCCCCCATCAAGCCCTCTGAGGTGCCAGAGGACACCATCTGAGCCACTCAGCACATGCTTAATATCACCCTGCTGACACCAGGCACCTCTCCAATGCTGCAAGGATGCCCCAGAGTCTCCAATTTTTGTTCTTCCTTTATATCAAGGAAAGATGCAATGTCCCCCTTCTTAGAGACCCTCAAGGGTCTCATCTTGAGACTTCCCTTGTGGTCCAGCGGCTAAGACTCTGAGCACCCAATGCAGGGAGCCTGGATTCCATCCCGGGTAAGGGTACTAGATGCCACATGCCACAGCTAAAGATCCCGCATGCTGCAACAAAGATCAAAAATCCGGCATGCTGCAACTAAGACCCGGCACACTCAAATAAATAAAAGTAAATGTTAAATTTAAAAAGTGTCTCATCGGGTAGGACCGGAAGAAACCAGCTCCTTTTCCCTCCAACTCTGGACCCAGCCTTTTCTTTCTCTAAGTCCCAAATACATGTTGTGAGGGTAAGGAGGTGGGGGCATGCATCCTCATTTCAGATAGGCGAGAGCTTCAGCTGGTGCCTTGACTTCATTAAAGGAAACCAGTGGGCAAACCCAGTCTATGCACTGTCTAAAAATCAACCCCATCACAGGATCAGGCGAGACAAAAGATAAAATAAGGGGCAGAATGATGTCAGCGAGCACAAATGCTGAGAACAAGCACACCTGCTGGAGATCTGCAAGAAAAACGAAAGCCAGCAGGGCCATCTGTGGAACAAGCCCCTCTTCCATATGCGGTGCAACTTACTTCTGCAGGTCTTCTGATCGGGATTCAGGGTAAAGCCTTTCAGGCAGCGGCAGGCATAGGAATCATCTGTGTTAACACACTCATGCTGGCATCCATGGTTAGGTGAGGCACAGTAGTCTATCTCTGCAAAGAAAGAAAAATCATAATGATGAACCAAACTGGAAATCTAGCATAGGAAAACCAAAGGACTCACAATCTTAACTTTCCCTAAACAGATATATTCCTATGACCTCAAACACTCAAAACACTCAGGCCATCGAGGGATCTCTCAATGAAGCTATTTCTGTGTTTAGGGATATGGCCTCCCCAGAAGAGGACTTTCTTGACATATTACAAGATGTTTATGCCTTGTGAAGAGGCTTTCCTTGTCCTGGTTCATGTCAGAGCCACCAAAATGTAAGCGTTGTTCGTTGTGCTGCAGGCTGGGAAGAGGGAGCCTCGCTGAATGTTTTACAGAAGGCATGCAACTAAAACGATGACTTCAAATCACTTAACTGAGTGAAACACTTAGCCAAGCAGTATACGAGATCAAACCCTGGAAAAAAGGCCTGAAAGTGAAAGGCATCCTTTGAGGCAAAATTCCTCCCTGTTACATTATTGGCCTCATCTGCACTTAAATCATATCAAGATTTCACAGCTCTAGGTATATAGTGTTGTTGTTTTAGTCACTAAATCGTATCCGACTCTTTGGTGACCTCATGGACTATAGCCCACAAGGTCCTCTGTCCATGGGATTATCCAAGCAAGAATACTGGAGTGGTTGCCATTTCCTCCTCCAGGGGATCTTTCTGACCTAGGGATCAAACCCAGGCAGGCAGATCCTTTACCACTGAGCCACCAGAGAAGCCCAGGTACACATTAATTTAAACCAAAATAGAAAAAAAAGGTCACATGGAATTTTTAATAATGACATATTATTGTGTAAGTATTTTGTAGATATGGAATGGGACTCTTCTACTGATGGGTCTGAAACTTGAATGTATTGTCTAAAATTACTTGAAATAAGTGGCCACTGATGGGGTCTTAAGAGAAGTTTTTCTGTTTCAATGAGGGTTTTCATTGTTTCAAGGAACATATGAACTACATATATCATTTTCATAATGAAGCATTTGGTATAAATGAGTTTTCCCACCCTATACCAAAGGAAACAAAATGATTAAGAGAAAAGTGCACAGTATTCTCAAAGGGAAAAATATTGAGCGGATGCCAACTCTTCCCAATTTAAAGTCAAGGAAAATTTTAAACACTGAAAAAAAAAGAACAGAATAGTATAATAAATCCACATGTATATCACTTGGCTTCAAGAGAATCAATCTACAGCAAACCTACAGCAAACCAGTCAACCTACATGGGATATGTATACTCCTATATCCCATGTGAAGATGCCATATAACTTGAAGCTAAACTCCAGATGTTATATCATTTTGTCCATAAATATTTCATAATGTATCCTTAAAAGGCTGGAATTCTTTAAACATATAACTGCAATACACAATCATCTATAAGGTATTTTTTAAAAACTTTCTTATTTGGAAATGATTTTAAATTTACAAAAGTTACAAACATAAAAATACCAGCAGACAGGTAAAAGAAGCACCTGCGACTCTCTATCCACACTCACCTATTGTTCATATTTACCCCATTTGCTTTATCATTTGTTCATCTCTGAATTATTTGAGAGTAAGCTATACACTTACTCAGTTTAAAATTACACTTGTTTAGTCGCTCAGTCGTGCCCAACTCTTTGCGACCCTGTGGACTGTAGCCCACGAGGCTCCTCTGTCCATGGAATTTTCCAGGCAAGAATACTGGAGTGGGTTGCCATTTCCTTCTCCAAAGCTATACATATTGCCACCCTTTTCCCTTAAACACAGCTTGTACTTCCTAAGAGTAGGTATCAGTTCAGTATCAGTTCAGTCACTCAGTCATGTCCGACTCTGTGTGACCCCATGAACTGCAGCACACTAGGCCTCCCTGTACATCACCAACTCCCGCAGTCCACCCAAACCCATGTCCATTGAGTCAGTGATGCCATCCAACCATTTCATCCTGTCGTCCCCTTCTCCTCTTGCCCTCAATCTTTCCCAGAATCAGGATCTTTTCCAATGAGTCAGCTCTTCTCATCAGGTGGCCAAAGTACTGGAGTTTCAGCTTCAACATCAGTCCTTCCAGTGAACACCCAGCACTGATCTCCTTTAGGATGGACTGGTTGGATCTCCCTGCAATCCAAGGGACTCTCAAGAGTCTTCTCCAACACCACAGTTCAAAAGCATCAATTCTTTGGTGCTCAGCTTTCTTCACAGTACAACTCTCACATCCATACATGACTACTGGAAAAACCACAGCCTTGACTAGATGGACCTTTGTTGACAAAGTAATGTCTCTGCTTTTCAATATGCTGTCTAGGTTGGTCATAACTTTCCCTCCAAGGAGAAAGCGTCTTTTAATTTCATGGCTGCAATCACCATCTGCAGTGATTTTGGAGCCCAGAAAAATAAAGTCTGACACTGTTTCCACTGTTTCCCCATCTATTTGCCAGTGATATAACCACAGTGTAGCCATAACTTCATAAATTTACATTTATACAAGACTTTTATTTAATCTACCATCCACATTTTAGTCTTCTCAGCTGATCTAATAATATTCTTTACAGTATTTTTTACCCTCTAGTATGGAATATACTAAAGTGTCAGGGATTATATTTAATTTCATGTATGCTTAGCCTCCTTTAATCTAGAAACCATGTTGTCTGTTATGGCCATTTAAATTAAAATGGAATGGAAATAGCCTAAATGCCTATTGACAGATGAATGGATAAAGAAGGGGTGGTGTATATAGGTATATAAATGATAGAATATTATTCAGCCATAAAAAGAACAAAATAATGCCATTTGCAGCAACATGGATGAATCTAGAGATTATTGTATTAAGTGAAGTAAGTCAGATAGAGAAAGACAAATACTATAGGATATCATTTATATGTGGAATCTAAAGCACAACAGAAATGAACAGATCTATGAAACAGAAACATACTCACAGGTGTAGCGAACAGACTTGTGGGTGCCAGGGAGAGGGGAGGTGGGGAGGGAAGGATTGGGAGTTTGGAATGAGTAGATGCAAACTAGTATGTGTAGGATGGATAAACAACAGGTGCGGAGCACAGGGGACTGTATGCAATATCCTGTGATAAACCACAGTGGAAAAGAATACCGAGGCCATACATACATATAGCTGAATCACTTGCTCTACAGCAGAAATTAAACACAATATTGTAAATCAACTATACTTCAGTAAATTTTTTTAAAAAATTTAAAACATTTGATTTTACATTTGGGTTTATTTTCCATTATACTGAAAATATAGGTACAAAGGGACATTAACATTATATACACTTATCATTTCATATATTTATATGTGTATATGTATACTTTCAAAGTAAGAATAACAATTCTATTAATGCTAGGACTGCTAGAAACAGTTAAAGCTCTTTTGTTTTTTGGATATCTGCCACTTGGAGTGTAACGTCAATATATTCCATGCCCATCACTTAAAATAATTCTCTTGGTGATTATGCCAACAACCTGATTTACAGTTAGGCTCATTTGCTTCAATCTGTGTTCTGTAGGCAGTTCTCCAACACCAATTTAGAGCCCTGTAATTTAATTCAGTTCTGACACTAACTACCTACAGTTAACATCCAGTCTCACAAGGTAAAGTGTAAGGTCCCCAACAAGACTGCCCTTACTTCAGACACCAGTTTTCAGGGGGGTACCCAGCCTACCTTCACTTCTGCAAAGCCACCTACAATCCTGGGGGTACCCACAACCAGTTCCTCTCAGTAGAACTCAGGAAAGTGCTATACTTACAGTTACCATAATCAAGATGGTTTTAGCTCTTCCTTTCCAATCTAGATTTCATTTCTTCCTTTCCTTTTCACTTCCTTATTACAATGGTTAGAAGCTTAGTTGCTCAGTTGTGTCCAACTCTTTGCGACCCATGGACTATACAGTCCATGGAATTCTCCAGGCCAGAATACTGGCAAGGGTCGCCTTTCCCTTCTCCAGGGGATCTTCCCAACCCAGGGATCCAACCCAGGTCTCCCGCATTACAGGCGGATTCTTTACCAACTGAGCCACAAGGGAAGCCCTCAGAACCTTACAGGCTGTGCTAAATAGAAGTGGTGAGAGTGGGTATCCTGTTTTACTCCTCATCTAATAAGGAAAGCATTCAATCTTTCATCAGTCAGCACGACGTTAGCGGATAATTTTTTCACTGATGCACTGATCAGACTGAGGCAATTCTCTTCAAGCCTAGCTTGCTGAGAGGTTTTTTTTTTTTTTTTTTTTTTTTAAAGCATAAATGAGTGTCAGGTCTTGCCCAGTGCTCTTTCTGTATATACTGAATTGGATCACACAGTTTCTACTTTTTGTATGTTAATGTTTTAAATTTCATTAATCAAGCTTTGAATGTTAAATCATCCTTGAATTCCTGGGATAAATCTCAGGAAGTATTATCCTTTTCATATATTGTGGAATTTGCTAAAAACAAAGATCTTTTGCATGTATTTCATGAAGGATATTTGTGTCATTTTCTTTTCTTATAATGTCCCTTTCTGGGTTTGGTATCCTGCAGGCCTTAGAGAATACATTGAAGAATGATCCTTTCTCTCCCATTTTCTGGAAAAATTTATATGAAACTGGCATTAGTTCTTCCTCAAATGGTATAAATTGGTAGAACTTACCAGTTAAGTCAGCTAGCCCTGGAATTTTCTTTGTGGAAAGGTTTATAAGTTCAATTTCTTTTACTAGAGAGAGGCCTATTCAGATGATCTATTTCTTCTTGAGTTCATTTTAGAAGTTTGTGAATCCAACAACATGTAAAAAAGATTATACACCACGACCAAGTTGGATTCATCTCAGAGTCACAAGGATGGCTCGGCACACACAAATCAATCAATATGATACACCACATCAACAAAGGAAAGTAAAAAATCACATGATCATCTCAACAGATGCAGAAAAAGCACTTGATGAAATTCAACATTCATTCACGATTAAAAACTCTTACCAAAGTGATTATAGAGGCTATTTATGACAAACCCACAGCTGACATAGTACTCAATGGTGAAAAGTGGAAAACCTCCCCACTAATATCTGGAACTAGACAAGAATGCCCATTCTCACCACTTCTATTGAACATAGTACTGGAAGTCCTAGCCGCAGCTACCAGGAAAGAAAAATAAATAAAAAGTATCCAAATTGGAAGGGAAGAGGCAAAATTGTCATTATATGCAGATAACATAATACCATATATTTAAAAACCTAAAAACTCCACACAAAAACTAACAGAACTGATAAACAAGTTCAGCAAGGTAGTAGGATACAAGATTAACATATAGAAACTGGTTTTATTTCTTTACAGTAACAATGAAATGTCAGAAAGGGAAAGGAAAAAGGCAATTCCTTTTTTAAAAAGGAATTACATCAAAAAAGATAAAAATACTTAGAATAAACCTGACCAAGGAGGTGGGAGATTTATATGCTGAGAACTATAAAACATTGTTACAGGAAACTGAAGATGATTTAAAGAAATGAAAAAATATCCTATTTTTATTGGATTAGAAGAATTAATATTGTTAAGATAGCCATACTACTAAAAGCAATTTACAGATTTAATATGATCCCCACCAAATTACTCATGATATTTTTCACAGAACTGGAACAAATGAACCTAAAATTTATATGGAAGTATAAAGATTCCTAAGCAATCCTGAGGGAAAAGAACAAAGCAGAAGACATAAGACTTCAGAAAATAACTATAAAGCTACCGTAATCAAAACAGTATGGGGAACTCTCCTGGTGGTCAAGTGGTTAAGACCCTGCTCTCCCAATCCACGGGGCCTGGGTACAATCCCTGCTCAGGGAACTAGATCCTACATGCTGCAACTAAAGATCGCATGCCACAGCTACAGATCCTGCATGCTACAACTAAAGGTCCCGTATGCTGCAACAAAGCTCAAGATCCCATGTGCTGCAACTAAGACCCAGCGTAGCCAAAGAAATAAATTAATTAAAACAAAATATTTTTAAGAAATCAGCCTGGTATTAGCACCAAAACAGACATATGAGTCAATGAAACAGAATAGATAGCCCAGAAATAAATACGCATACCTATGGACAAAAGAGGTAAGACTATACATACAATGGGGGAAAGACAGTCTCTTCAGCAAGTGGTGTTCGGAAAGTTGGACAGCCACATGTAAATCAATGCAGTTAGAACATATCCTTACATGATACACAATAATAAACTCAAAACTAGCTTAAAGACTTAAATACAAGACATGAGACCATAAAATTTCTAGAAGATAAGATAGGCAAAACAGTCTCTGACGTAAATCATATCAATGTCAATCTCCCAAGACAACAGACACAAAAGCAAATATGAATAAATGGTGAGAGTTGGACTGTGAAGAAAGCTGAGCACCAAAGAATTGATGCTTTTGAACTGTGGTGTTGGAGAAGACTCTTGAGAGTCCCTTGGACTGCAAGGAGATCCAACCAGTCCATTCAAAAGGAGATCAGTCCTGGGTGTTCATTGGAAGGAATGATGCTAAAGCTGAAACTCCAGTACTTTGGCCACCTCATGGGAAGAGTTGACTCGTTGGAAAAGACTCTGATGCTGGGAGGGATTGGGGGCAGGAGGAGAAGGGGATGACAGAGGATGAGATGGCTGGATGGCATCACCGACTCGATGGACGTGAGTTTGAGTGAACTCCGGGAGATGGTGATGGACAAGGAGGCCTGGCGTGCTGCGATTCATGGGGTCACAAGCGACTGAACTGACTGACTGACTTAATCAAACTTATAAACTTTTGCACAGCAAAGGAAGCCATAAACAAAATTAAAAGAAAACCTATGGACTGGGAGAAAAAAAATATTTGCAAATGATGCGACCAACAAGGGCTTAATTTCCAAAATATACAAACAGCTCACACAACTCAATAACAAAAAACAAACAACCCAATTAAAAAATTGGCAGAAGACCCAAATAGACATCAGGAGCTTCCTGGGTGGTGCTAGTGGTAAAGAACTCGCCTGCCAATATAGGAGACATAAGAGATGCAGGTTTGATCCCTAGGTCGGAAAGAGTCTCTGGAGGAGGGCACGGCCACCAACTCCAGTATTCTTGCCTGGAGAATCCCATGGACAACAGTTGGACACTACTGAAGCGACTTAGCATGGATACATGCAGATAGACATTTCTCCAAAGAAGACATACAGATGATCAACATCATTAATTATTAGAGAAATGGAAGTCAAAACTATAATGAGGTACCACCTCACACTGGCCAGAATGGCCACCATTAAAAAGTCTACAAATAACAAATGCCGGAGAGGGTGTGGAGAAAAGGGAATCCTCTTACACTGTTGGTGAGAATGTAAATTGATGTGGCCACTATGGAAAACAATACGAAGTTTTCTAAAAAGACTAAAAATAAAGTTGCCACAGGATCCAGAAATCCCACTCCTGGACACATATCCAAAAGAAACTATATTTCAAAGAGATACATGCACTCCAAAGTTCATAGCAGCACTATTTACAATAGCCAAGACATGGAAACAATCTACATGTCCATTGACAGATGAATGAATAAAGATGTGGTATATATACACACAGTGGAATATTACTTGGCCATAAAAAAGAGTGAAATAATGCCATTTGCAGTTACATAGATGGATCTACAGATTATCATATTAAGTGAAGCCAGAAAGAGAAAGACAAAAACCATGTATCACTTTATATGTGGAATTTTAAGTATGACACAGGGAACCTATCTGTGAAACAAAAAGACTCAGAGACACAGAGAACAGACTTGTGGTTGCCAGGGGGCAGGGAGTGCAGGGGAGGATGGCGTTGGAAGTTTGCGGTTAGCAGATGCAAACTATTGTCTATAGAAAGGATACACAACAGGCCCTGCTGTATACGCAGGGAACCATATTCAGTACCCTATAATAAACCATAACAGAAAAGAAAATATGAGTAGTTTGAGTCTTTCAAGGAATTTGTTTGAAGTTACTGGCATAAATTTGTTCATTAATTTCTCTTATTATCCTTTCAATGTTTATAGGATCTATAGTGATGTCCACTCTCTCATTCCTGATGCTAGAAATTTGTGTCTTCTCTCTTTTCTCCCCCCTGACCAGTCTGGCTACTGATTCATCAATTTTACTAAGTCTCAAAAAACCACTTTCTGATTGTACTAGTTTTCTCTGTTGGTTTCTCTGTTAGTTTTGTCTGTTTCTCTGTTGGTTACCCATCATCTATTTCTTTAACTTCAGCTCAGATATTTATTTCCTTTCTTTTGCACATCAATTAATTATGTGAAAAAGTGTTAACCTCACTGTTCATTAACTCATTCACTTATTCATTTAATAAGTATTCTCTGAACATCTACCATAGGTCAGGCACTGGAATCAGCAGTGGGCAAAAAGGTACAGTCCTTTTCCTCATAGAACTAATAGGAGTCACTTACAATTTCTTATAGTGGAACAGATTGTTCATTAATCAAATGACACCAATGAATAAACATTTATAAGTTGAACATACATAGTTTTATGAAGAAATGATAACTAAAGACTTAATAAATAAAGTGATGACTACTAGTAAGTCAGTGAAAAAATTTTACAGGCAATTTTACGGTATAGCATAAAAACTGGTACAAAGGTTTTGGCAAATAATTTTGTAATATACATCAAAAGCCTTAAAAGTGTTAATAGCCTTTGACTCAATACATTTCCTTTCATGCTTTGTTCCTAAGAAAATGAAAAGAAATGCAAAGATTTATAGTCAAGAACATTTATCACAATACAATTTGAATAGTTTAAAAAGTGTTGTATAAACTGTGATACATACATGTGATATTATCAGACATTAAAATGTTTTTGATAAAGTTTAAATGACACAGGAAAATGCTCATGATTTTATGTTACACTGTGCTTAGTTGCTCAGTCGTGTCTGACTCTTCGAGACCCCATGGACTGTAGCCCACCAGGCTCTTCCATCCATGGGGATTCTCCAGGCAAGAATACTTGAGTGGGTTGCCACACCCTCCTCCAGGGGATCTTCCCAACCCGGGATCGAATCCAGGTCTCTTGCATTGTGGGCAGATTCTTTACCATCTGAGCCACCAGGGAAGCCTTTTATGTTACACTATAGACCATGAACTCCTTATTGCCAAATTCAGACTTAAATTGAAGAAAGTAGGGGAAACCACTAGACCATTCAGGTATGACCTAAATCAAATCCCTTATGATTATACAGTGGAAGTGAGAAATAGATTTAAGGGCCTAGATCTGATAGATAGAGTGCCTGATGAACTATGGAATGAGGTTCGTGACATTGTACAGGAGACAGGGATCAAGACCATTCCCATAGAAAAGAAATGCAAAAAAGCAAAATGGCTGTCTGGGGAGGCCTTACAAATAGCTGTGAAAAGAAGAGAAGCGAAAAAGCAAAGGAGAAAAGGAAAGATATAAACATCTGAATGCAGAGTTCCAAAGAATAGCAAGAAGAGATAAGAAAGCCTTCTTCAGCGATCAATGCAAAGAAATAGAGGAAAACAACAGAATGGGAAAGACTAGGGATCTCTTCAAGAAAATCAGAGATACCAAAGGAACATTTCATACAAAGATGAGCTCGATAAAGGACAGAAATGGTATGGACCTAACAGAAGCAGAAGATGTTAAGAAGAGATGGCAAGAATACATAGAAGAACTGTACAAAAAAGATCTTCACAACCCAGATAATCACGATGATGTGATCACTGACCTAGAGCCAGACATCCTGGAATGTGAAGTCAAGTGGGCCTTAGAAAGCATCACTACGAACAAAGCTAGTGGAGGTGATAGAATTCCAGTTGAGCTATTCCAAATCCTGAAAGATGATGCTGTGAAAGTGCTGCACTCAATATGCCAGCAAATTTGGAAAACTCAGCAGTGGCCACAGGACTGGAAAAGGTCAGTTTTCATTCCAATCCCAAAGAAAGGCAATGCCAAAGAATGCTCAAACTACCACACAATTGCACTCATCTCACACGCTAGTAAAGTAATGCTCAAAATTCTCCAAGCCAGGCTTCAGCAATATGTGAACCGTGAACTTCCTGATGTTCAAGCTGGTTTTAGAAAAGGCAGAGTAACCAAAGATCAAATTGGCAACATCCGCTGGATCATCGAAAAAGCAAGAGAGTTCCAGAAAAACATCTATTTCTGCTTTATTGACTATGCCAAAGCCTTTGACTGTGTGGATCACAATAAACTGTGGAAAATTCTGAAAGAGATGGGAATACCAGACCACCTGATCTGCCTCTTGAGAAACCTGTATGCAGGTCAGGAAGCAACAGTTAGAACTGGACATGGAACAACAGACTGGTTCCAAATAGGAAAAGGAGTTCGTCAAGGCTGTATATTGTCACCCTGTTTATTTAACTTATATGCAGAGTACATCATGAGAAATGCTGGACTGGAAGAAACACAAGCTGGAATCAAGACTGCCGAGAGAAATATCAATCACCTCAGATATGCAGATGACACCACCCTTATGGCAGAAAGTGAAGAGGAATTCAAAAGCTTCTTGATGAAGGTGAAAGTGGAGAGTGAAAAAGTTGGCTTAAAGCTCAACATTCAGAAAACGAAGATCATGGCATCCGGTCCCACCACTTCATGGGAAATAGATGGGGAAACAGTGGAAACAGTGTCAGACTTGATTTTTCTGGGCTCCAAAATCACTACAGATGGTGACTGCAGCCATGAAATTAAAAGACGCTTACTCCTTGGAAGGAAAGTTATGACCAACCTAGATGGCATATTCAAAAGCAGAGACATTACTTTGCCAACAAAGATTCGTCTAGTCAAGGCTATGGTTTTTCCTGTGGTCATGTATGGATGTGAGAGTTGGACTGTGAAGAAGGCTGAGCACCGAAGAATGGATGCTTTTGAACTGTGGTGTTGGAGAAGACTCTTGAGAGTCCCTTGGACTGCAAGGAGATCCAACCAGTCCATTCTGAAGGAGATCAGCCCTGGGATTTCTTTGGAAGGAATGATGCTAAAGCTGAAACTCCAGTACTTTGGCCACCTCATGGGAAGAGTTGACTCATTGGAAAAGACTCTGATGCTGGGAGGGATTGTGGGCAGGAGGAGAAGGGGACGACAGAGGATGAAATGGCTGGATGGCATCACTGACTCGATGGATGTGAGTCTGAGTGAACTCCAGGAGTTGGTGATGGACAGGGAGGCCTGGCGTGCTGCGATTCATGGGGTCGCAGAGTCGGACAAGACTGAGCGACTGATCTGATCTGATATGATCTCAACTCTATAAAAATATATACATATGCATTAAAAAGAAAGACCAGGAGAAATGTAGCAAACCAGTATTAACAATGGTTATTGGTGGGTAACAAGATTACAGATCATTTCATTTCATGCACTTTCATTTCTATACTATTCGGTTTTCTACAATGAGTCTATATTACTTTTGCAATTAGAAAAAGGTTAAAAATAAATATATACATACATAATCATGAACTAGTTGCTCTGGATAATGGCAGAAGTAAAATAGAATAAAGAACTATGTGGGAGGTGCCCAGTGTTTGGAGAAGAAAATAATCAGAGAACCTGCTGGGAACAATACGTGTTGCTTTTGATGTCTATATCAGACATACAAGATACAGGCAAACAAAGCCAGTTTGTTTGGGAAGTGACTATGAGCTTCCAGGTAATGCAGGAATTTGGGGAGATTGGGAGCAAATGAATAACTGTGAAGAGGGCAAGCTATATGCTCCATGGACCACACCATCTACCTCACCATCTCTCACTCTCTTCGAGTCATGTGGACTTCCTTGCTGTTCCTGAACACTGCCAGACATCAGTTTCTGCCTCAGGACCCTTGCACCAGTGCTGTTTCCTCTGCTTCAAAAGTCTCCTCCTTCTCTCACCTCCTTCAAGTCTTTGACCAAATGGGACTTTCTTGTTGAGATCTGTAATCCTCTGTCACTCTGCTCCAATAGGTTGTATGCTCCATAAGGACAGGAGGTCCTTGGTCTGTTGTATTAGCTGCATTCCCAGTGTCTACAAAAGTATCTGGGATATTGTAGGTGACCAATAGGTATTTGTTGAATAAATAAATGGTTATTGGTATTACTCTTAATTAAGTGCTTTCTGAAAGTTTAGATGTGTAAACATTGCCCACTAAGAACAAGGAGTCACTAAGAGTAGAAGACAGCTCATGGACCCTCCTCGATGCTTCTTCCTGCCAGGCTGTTTAAACACATCCCTCCAGGAGGATCTCAGTTGAGACATTCAGCCAGTTACAAACTCAACCAATGATTCTTCCAGCACACATTTCTCCATCTGGTCTACAGGGCACAGGGATCCCTTTAGGAACCGATAGACTATTAGAGTCTAGAGAGTGGCTCCCACATTTTCTATGCCTGGCTAGTCTACTAAATGAAATAAAATTATTCTGCTATGACTCATTCTTAGTGACCAAGAAAATGTGAGATGCTTAATTTGATCTGTTGGTCTCAAAGTACAAGAAAGTGGTGATCAGCTCAGTGTAAGGACTCACTTTCTAAGAAGCAGAGCTGTACAAAGTGTAATGCACTGCAGGGGTTGTAGTGAGTGTCCTGTCACTAGGGGTATTCAAGTGGAGGCTGGATGATGACATGGTGAGGATACTATAGGACAGGTGGTTGGGCTAGAAGTAGGTTGAACCTGAAGGCCTCTTCCAATTGGGTCTTTTTTTTTTTTAATCATTTATTTTCTTTTCCATTATAGTTTAACACAGGATATTAAATAGAGTTCCCTGTGCTATACACAAGAACTTTGCTGTTTATCCATTCTATATATAGTAGTTTGCATCTGCTAGTCACAGACTCACAACACACCCCTCCCCAGCCCTCCCTCCCCCTTGGCAACCATAACTCTGTTCTCTATATCTGTGAGTTTGTTTCTGTAGATAAGGTCATTTGTGTCATATTTCAGATTCCACATATAATTGCTATCATATGGTATATATCTTTCCATTTCTGACTTACTTCACTTAGTATGATAATCTCTAGGTCCATCCATCTTGCTGTAAGTGGCATTATTTCATTCTTTCTTATGGCTGAGAAATATTCCATCGTATACACGCACCACATCTTCCTTATCCATTCATCTGTTGATGGACAGTTAGGTTGTTTCAACATCTTGGCTATTGTGGATACATGAACATAGGGGTGCATGTATCTTTTAAAATTATAGTTGTGTTTGGATATATGCCCAGGAGTGGGATTGCTAGATCATACGGCAATTCTATTTTACCAACCAAGAGTCTTTGATTCATGCACACAAGTCTCACGTTGTAGACTGTAGGAAGTGGCACGTTGCAGAATGTAAGTGGCACATTACAAATGGCAGGACGATACTGGGGCTCAGCAGGCTAATGAAAAGCCATCCAGGAAACTCAAAGACTGATCTCTTCTATTTCATCTACTGTATGATGTGCCTGTGTGCTCAGTTGCGTCCGATTCTGTGATCCCGTGGACTGTATTCTGCCAGACTCCCAGGAAGATTCCACGTGGCATGGAGCAACTCAGCCTGTGGGCCACAACTATTGAGCCTCTGCTCTAGAGCCCGGGAGCCACAACTACTAAAGCCTGCAGGCCTAGAGCCTCTGCTCTGCAACAAGAGAAGCCACTGCGATGAGAAGCCCTCGTACCACAACTGGAGAGGAACTCCCGCTGTCTGCAACTAGAGAAAAGTCCACGCAGCAATGAAGACCCAGCACAGGGTCTTCTACATAAATATTTATGTATTTTAAAACACATAAATATTTTTTAAAAAGTGATTGCCAGGGGCAAGGGGTAGGGAAAGTGGAGGAGGGGCAAATTACTGTTTAATGGACAGAGTTTCAGTTTAGGGAGATGAAAAGTTCTGGAGCTGGTTGTACAACAACATGAAGGCATTTGACGGCACTGAACTGCACACTTAAAAATGGTTACAATGATAAAGCTCATATTATGCATATTTTACCACAATAAAAAAAAGTCTTGCCAATATTTTGCAAATTGACGGCACCTGCATATTTATAGCCTTCTCCCGTCTAGAAAATATTCGGATAGATTTGTATGGGATGCTTTAGGGTAAGGAACTGATATAAAAGGTGGTGTTTTTTTGAATGCTACTTGAACATAAAGCTCTATTATGTACAGTCTGGCTTCATCATAAATTAATCATGCTTGATATATTATTAGATTGACTAGTCTACTTTTTTAGATAATAATTGTATACTTACTAATTGGATTAGCTTTCAAATATATTTCTGATTAAAAATAGAGACTCAAAATTAAAGAACTAAGTTTTTCTTTTATTTCATCTTTTGCAAGTTAATGAGGAATGGAAAGAGATTGTTTTAAATCTCTCAACATCAGAGCAGCGGCCAGGCTCTGGCTTGGCTGGACGCCACCATGACCCCTCACGAATCACTAACAGGACCCCTGCCTTGATATCTGAGCTCCCACCTCCATCCTGTGTGTGTGTCCTCTTAACCGTTCCTGTTTCTCAGCTTGCATTCCTGTTTTTGTCACAGATCTGGAACATTCCCAAGTATCTCGGTTCTTACAACCAAACTGCCTATCACCCATGCTCACAGCCCCCCGAGTCCTTTGGCGGCCTCTGCTTTCGTGGCAGTCCCCTCCCCAGGTCGGGCTTCCTGCCCTGCCCCAAGCACAGCAAGAAGGGGATCCTTCTAGGGCACACATCTACCACAGGCTGACTGCCTAGCTACTCTTCTTGGCCCACACACGCGGGTGGTCCCCTTCTGGGTCTTGACTCCAACAAGGCTGAGAGACAGCTGACCTGCCGACCTCCGCGCCTAGCCGGTGAGACCTCCCAGCCGGACAGTCCCTGCCACCCCTTCCCACCACCCCTGACTTTCAGCTGAACGCCTCTCCCAGGCCCCCTGCGCTGCGCTGTCTACTTCTATCTAGGGCCTCCTTGTTTCTGCTTCCCTGGGGCTTGTCATTCTCCACGTCCTGGGAGATTCTGGGCTACGGGGCATGCTGATGGTGAGGCTCTGGGGCCAGGGGCTGGGGTGAGGTCAAGCGAGCCTGGCCCGGGAAGGCGTTCTGTAGGGGCAGGAAGGAGACTGGATGGCATCCATGCCTTCCTCCAGGCCTCATCCCAGGGTGGCAGCAGCGTCCCCACCTCTTCTAATCCAACTGGCCTCCTCCTTCCCTTAACTTCTGCCGAGAGTCTTGTCTGCGTCACCCTGGGAGCTTTCAGTCATGTAACACCTTGCCGGTGACTGAGCTGCTCCACCCGGCTTGTGTTTCCAACCAACCTCCAGTGGAAGGCTTGAATTTTGAATTTTTTATGCCCTATTAAACTCAGCCCAGGCATGTGGTATGTGCTCAGTTCAGTTCAGTCGATCAGTTGTGTCTGACTCTTTGCAACTCCATGGACTGCAGCACGCCAGGCCTCCCTGTCCATCACCAACTCCCAGAGCCTGCTCAAACTCATGTCCATCGAGTTGGTGATGCCATCCAACCATCTCATCCTCTGTCATCCCCTTCTCCTTCTGCCTTCAATCTTTCCCAGCATCAGGGTTTTTTCCAATGAGACGATTCTTTGAATCAGGTGGCCAAAGTACTGGAGTTTCAGCTTCAGCATCAGTCCTTCCAATGAATATTCAAGTATATGCTCAGTAAGTTCCGATTTAAAGCCTTTGAAGCCAGTGTCATGCCTTAAAAGAATTGCTTGGCACTAGGCCATGAGCCAAATGGTTTAGATGAATGCTCTCATTTAGTCTTCAAGACAACACTATGAAATAGGCGGTAATACTTCCCCTACATCAGTTGAGGCAACTGAGGCATCAGTGACTTACCCAAGATCACCCAGCAAAAACAGATGATCTGGGGTTGGAAGTGTCCTTGGTGCCAATGGCCTCCACTTTGATGGACAGAACTGACTCATCAGCCCAGCAACCACAACTCCCTGAATGCCACCTTGGCCTAGGCTGCTGGCTTATAGCTTCACAAAGGAAGGGAGACTAGGGACAGCCCAGTCCATTCACACAGTCATTGATTCTTTCAATAAGCAACTGTAAGCCAGTCAGGTGCCAGGCGTGGCACTGAGTCTGTCTGGCTGATATTTTTGCACATCTTACCTCCTCCCAGCCACCTCCACCTCACTCTTCTTCACGTGGTGAAGGGTGGCTTTGCCTTCAAGACTCAGCCAAGATATCTTCTCTAGGAAGGACCTGGCCTTCTTCATTGCTGCTGGCATGTGGTTTGGGCTCCAGAAATCCATGCTTTGACTTCCTGTGTCCCTTATAGTTCCATCCTCCACCCCTGACGCCAGCTCTGATGTTTGTTTGAGATGTAGGGATTGAAGAGCCCCCAGTCTTCCCAGGTGGCTCAGTGGTAGAGAATCAACCTGCTAATGCAGGAGACTCAGGTTCGATTCCTGGGTCAGGAAGAGCCCCTAAAGAAGAAAATGGCAACCCACTCCAGAGGAGTGGAGCTTGGCAGGCTACAGTCCACAGGGCTGCAAAAGAGTCGGACACGACTGACAGACTGAGCACATGACAAGCAGAGGGACTGAAGAGCAAGGTGATGTTTCAGGAGTTTGGGAGGATGCTTTTTAAAACTATGCAGGCACATCCTGCTTTACATAATACATGTTTTTAGAAAGGTTGTGTGTACGTGACCTTTTTATGAATTGAAATCTTGTTTTCCAATTGATGTATGCTTCAGAGGTGACATTCTAAATTGCTGTTAAACTTCACTCTTTTAAAATGCTGGGTCCTAGTACTTTAAAAACAAACTTCTCTCAAGTGAACTTTCCTATAGCATGATGATTATCCACATACAATCCCTTGAATGTTCTGACATAGCTTCACATTAAAAAAAAATGCTTTTGGAATCCTTTGGCAAAATGAGCGACAACCCTCAGTTTATAAATTGGTCACATGTGGGGAGGTCAAATTAATTGTGATGTGGATGTGTATGCTTGCGTGCTCAGTCGCTTCAGTTGTCTCCGACGCTGCAATCCCATGGATTGTAGCCCACCAGGCTCCTCTGTCCATGGGGATTCTCCAGGCAAGAGTACTGGAGTGGGTTGCCAAGGTCTTCTCCAGGGGATATTCCCACCCCAGGGATTGAGCCTGTGTCTCCTGCATTGCAGGCAGATTCTCTACCACTGAGCCACTGGGGAAGCCCTGTGGATGTGTATAGTTAGAATCAAATAGAACGAAATAGCTTAAACAAAGACTGAGCAGTTTCACTGCAAAATGCCCTCCACCTACCCCTCCCCCACCCAGGGGCAACCACAGTTAACTCCTTCTGGCTCCGAGATTTTCCTTTACTTGTGTGAAGTCCGAGCTGAAGCCCACAAGCCACAAAGCCTCAGTGAAAGAATTTCTTAAGACCTGTTAATACCGGTGGGCACAGCCAGGCTGAGCCAGCATGAAGTAATACAATCTGATCGCCAGCATCCTCTGCAAATGCCGGAGGAGCGCTCCCACACGTGGCCTCTGATAATAGATACATACCATTGTCAGATGCTGGGAAGGGTGACATTGAGCTCAAGTGGGCTGTGGTCTTAGGACAAGTTAAGAAAGGCTTGACGGGTGACATTGAGCTCAAGTGGGCTGTGGTCTTAGGACAAGTTAAGAAAGGCTTGACAGAGGAGGAACAGGGGCAGAAGGCGTAAGGTCCCCCAACTCCAGCACATAATCCTATGCTACTCTTTGCTTGGAAGATTTCCACGGCTGGGGTGCCTAGCAATAGCAATAAAAAATGTGCATGTAACTTACTTGCACATGTTTTCTTATCTGGGTTCAGAGCAAATCCTTTTGGGCACCGGCAAAGGTAGGAGCCGTCAGCATTTACACACTCGTGTTCACATCCGTGGTTTTCTGAGGCGCAGTAGTCCACAGCTGTAAAGATGAAAACACAAGAGTTTAAGTAGAAACACAAACAGAGGTAAAGGGCATAGTAGATTGGAAGCACACCTACAACAAATATAAGCAAAGATTAATACCGTTGCCCCCAAAAGAGGATGGATAAATAAATATGAAACCAAAACTTTCCTCTTGAGAAAAAAATCAGGAGTCAGGATCAGACAATTCATACCAGAAAGTACTAAAGAACATAAGAACAATTGAAAGCACGGAGTCCTAACCACTGGACTGCCAGGGAATTCCCTGCTGCTGCTGCTAAGTCTCTTCAGTCGTGTCCGACTCTGTGCAACCCCATAGACGGCAGCCCACCAGGATCCGCCGTCCCTGAGATTCTCCAGGCAAGAACACTGGAGTGGGGCGCCACTGCCTTCTCCTAGGGAATTCCCTAACAATTGTATTTAAAAGTTAAAGAAATGCAAATCAAAACAATCACAAGGCAAACTTAGTAAACTGCAAAATTAAAGACAAGATAAAATCCAGTGGTGGCAAGGCAGCAGGGAAACAAAGTCAGACTTATTTAAAGTGGGTGGCATTATAAACCGATAAAAACTCTTCTGGAAGGACATTTGACAATATTCACTCTGGAACTGTGACCCCAAAACATAATTGAAAAAAGGGGTAAATTAATTATATGAAATAAGCTATTTATAGCAGTATCATTCACAAGTGACTAAAAAATTCTGGAAAATAAGATGAACACTTAATAAGGATAAATGGTTTAGTAGCTCATGAGAAAATACACCGGCCTCTTCTCTCATTAATCCTACAAACATTCACCGTCTACCTACTCTGGGCCCCACCCTATTTTAGGTGCTGAAGATGGAACAAATAACAAAACAGATGAAAACTCCAGTCCTTGAGAAGCTTACATTTGGATGCTGGTGGTAGATAAAAAAGAAAATAAGTAAGTAAAGAACATAGCCTCTGAGAAGGTAGAGAGTGTTTTGGAGAAAAGTAAAATGGTGAAAAGGAAAAGAGACTGTCGGCGGGGCGAGAGAAAGGGTGTGATGTAACAGCAGTGGTGAGGAAAGGCCCACCAGGAAGGCGACAGTTGGCAGAGCCCGGAGGATAACTGGGAGGGAGCACCAACTGGGAGGGAGCACTAACTGGGAGGGAGCACCAACTGGGAGGGAGCACCCCCGGCAAAGGGAAGGACAGCAGAGGCAGAGGCCCAGAGATGGAAATATGCCTGTGAGCTGGAGAATCAGCGAGGAGGCCAGCGTCACTGGAGAGAGAGTGCAGGTCAGGAGGGACCGTGGGGCCATTGCCAGGACTTTGGCTTTTACTCTGAGTGGGCAGGCGGTAAACCCCCCAGGGGGAGGGTTTTGAACAAAGAAATCGAGAAGAGACCATAGAATCAGATGGGACTAGAACACCAGCTTCCCTGGTAGTCCAGTGGTTAAGAATTTACCTTCCAGTGCAGGGGAGCTAAGTCACTTCAGTCGTGTCTGACTCTTTGTGACTCTACAGACTGTAGTCCGCCAGGCCCCTCTGTCCATAGGATTCTGGACCAGATTCAGGCAAGAATACAGAAGTGGGCTGCCATGCCCTCCTCCAGGGGAATCTTCCCAACTCAGGGATTGAACCCACATCTCTTACATCCCCTGCATTGGTAGGCAGGTTCTTTACCACTAGCGCCACCTGGGAAGTCCAAGATCCCACATGCCACAGGGTGACTAAGCCCACACACTGCAACAAAGACCTAGCACAGCCAGAAGAAAACACAGAAGGAAAACCAGTTAGGTGGTTACTATAATAACCCCTGTGAGGAAAGGGTGGGAGAGACTTAAGCCGGCACAGCGTGGGAAGGAGGCGGGGAGGAGAGAAAGGCGCGGCGCTCTGGGTGCTTCTCGTGGACTTGCATGTCCCCACTCTTGGTGGAGTCCTGAGCCCGGGTACCTGTGAATGTGATCTTATTTGGAAACTGGTGTCTCTGCAAATACAATCAAGTTAAGATGAGGTCATCCGTCTGGGGCCTAATCCAGGGTGAGTGAGTGAAAGTCGCTCAGTCGTGTCCGACTCTTTGCGACCTCATGGACTATACAGTCCATGGAATTCTCCAGGCCAGAATACTGGAGTGGGTCGCCTTTTCCTTCTCCAAATTCAGGGTGACTGGTGTCCTTATAGGAAGAGAAGAACGCCGCACGAAGACAGACGAGAGCAAGCAGCCGCGGCTCAGGAGTGCCGAGGACCAACAGCCACCGTCAGCAGCAAGAAGGGACTCTCCCTCACGGGTTTCCCAGGGCTCACGGCCCTGCCAGCACTTTGTCAGACTTCTGCCTCCCAGAGCTAGGAGACAATGCAGTTCCATGGTTACCAGTCACCTGGTTTGTGGTTCTCTGTTCTGGCAACCCTAGGGGACAGTACACCAGGTTGAAAGGGGGCCAGTCAGATTCCTTTCAGATTAGAGGTGAAGGGAGAAAGAGAGGGATTCAGGCTGACTCGGGGATGAGGAAGGTGCAAGTGGGGTGGGTTTTGTAGGGCATACTCAGGAGTTCCATTTGAGGCAGTAGGTAGTTATTAGTAGCATAACATAACTGTAAATAGGAGAACAAAATTTGGTGAAAAAAGTAGATTTGAAAATTGTATATTTACAGTGATTAGATCCACTTTCAATAGAGCTCTAAGGCAAAATCTGAAAATTAAAAATAAAAATGCTTTGCTTCCTGTGTTAAGGTGGTAGGATTATGGATTTTTTTTTTCCTTAAAAATGTTTCCCTCTAAATAACGATTTAGGCTATCTGAATACCGAAAAATTTGTAAATAGTAACAAGGAAATCGAATCTTCAAATTAACGCACATGTACAGTTTTAAAAAGCAAAACCAGGCATTGAGAAAATAATGACATACAAACACAGTAATCAAAAGGCACAAAGGGAAAAGCTAAAGATTTTTAAAGGCTGGTAACATGTGTTGAGTTTATTCTTTTGCTCCCAGGCTTCATTAAGTTTCTGCTAAGGTGTTGTTTTCTCTAATGTCCCTCCCTACAGAGTTCTAATAAAGCCTGATACTTGTGGTTTTAACACACAAGCCGTTTTGGTGGGAACAGTGCATCCACACAGTCTCAGGATCTGAATGTCATGGACGTCAGCCAGCTGCTGGACTTGAGTCACAATATAAACATTGAGCTAGCACCAGATCTTTCTAAAAGTTAATGTATCAGCTTTTAAGAACTAATGTATCATTAAATGAATAGCTGGGGACACTCAGGGCACAGAGGTCAAGGACATCAAGCCCTGGCACGTGCCCCAGGCTGCAAGTCATAGGACGGTCTTGCTGTAGCCCACACTAGCCTGTATTAGCAGGAGACACTCTCACCTCCTCACCCTGAGCCTGAACTGCTGTCGTGAAAATCTCCTAACCCTGGATATGGTTGTCTGCTGTCTGCTGGGCCCACTTTGGGTCACCCACTTGTTAGTAATTGGGTGATAGTAATGAGTGTAATCGGAGAAGGCAATGGCAACCCACTCCAGTGTTCTCGCCTGGAAAATCCCATGGACAGGGGTGCCTGGTGGGCTGCCGTCTATGGGGTCGCACGGAGTCGGACACGACTGAAGCAACTTAGCAGCAGCAGCAGCAGCAGTAATGAGTGTAATTGCATTCATCTCCCACGCTAGTCAGGTCATGCTTAAAATGCTAGGCTTCAGCATTATGTGAACCGAGAACTTCTAGATATCCAAGCTGGGTTTGGAAAAGGAAGATGAACCAGAGATCCAACTGCCAACATTCACTGGATTATAGAGAAAGCAAGGGAATTTCAGAAAAACATCTATCTCTGTTTCATCAACTACACTAAAGCCTTTGACTATGAGGTTCATGACAAACTGTGGGAAGCTCTTAGAGAGACGGGAAAACCAGACCATCTTACCTGTCTCCTGAGAAACCTGTATGCGGGTCAAGGAGCGACAGTTAGAACCCTGTATGGAACAACTGACTGGTTCAGGATTGAGAAAGGTGTACGATCGGGCTGTCTGCTGTCACCCTGTTAGTTTAACCTATATGCTGAGCACATCATGAGAAATGCCGGACTGGATGAGTTACAAGCTGGAATCAAAACAGGCAGGGAAAAAAAAAAAAAAAAAAACAACCACAGATATGCGATGATACCACTCTAATGGCAGAAAGTGAAGAGGAACTAAAGTGCCTCTTAATGAGGATGAAGGAGGAGAGTGAAAGAGCCAGCTTAAGACTAAATATTTTTTAAAAACTAAGATCATGGCATCTGGCCCCATTACTTCATGGCAAATAGAAGGGGAAAAGGTGGAAGTAGTGACAGATTTCCTCTTCTTGGGCTCTAAAGTCACTGCGATGGTAATTGCAGCCATGAAATCAGAAGACGATTACTTCTCGGCAGGAAACCTAGACAGTGTGTTGAAAAGCAGAGACATTACTCTGCTGACAAAGGTCAGTATAGTCAAGGCTATGGTCTTCCCAGTGGTCACATACAGTTGTGAGAGCTGGACCATAAAGAAGGCAGAACGCCAAAGAACTGATGTCTTCGAACTTTGGTGCTGGAGAAGACTCCTGAGAGTCTCTTGGACAGCAGGGAGATCAACCAGCCAATCTTAAGGGAAATCAACACTGAATATTCACTAGAAGGACTGGGGCTGAAGCTGAAGCTCCAGAATTTTGCTCATCTGATATGAACAGACGACTCATTGGAAAAGTCCCTGATGCTGGGAAAGATTGAGGGCAGGAGGAGAAGAGGGCATCAGAGGATGAGATGGCTGGAAGGCATCACCGATGCAAGGAACATGAACTTGGCAAACTTCCGAAGATGGTGAGGGACAGGGAGGCCTGGCGTGCTGCAGTCCATGGGGTCACAAAGAGTCGGACACGACTGGGAGACCGAACAACAACTCCCCACCTCCAACCTCCTCACCCTGAGCCCCAGCTGCTGTCTTGAAAATCTCCCAACCCTGGATACGGCTGTCTGCGGTCAGCTAGCTGGGTCGACTTCAGGTTACCCACTTGTTAGTGTTGCTGCAGTGAAAAGGAAAAAAAAGAGGAATGAGGGTTTTTTTCTTTCCCTTTCCTGAGAACAAAGAAGATAAAAAGAACAGTGAGCCGGCCTGAACACTCCTAGTTTTGTGTGTGTGTGTTTTTTTTTAAACTTTAACTGCTCCTAACTCTGCATGTCTCTAACTAAGTTTGCTTTCCTGCCCCCTAATTCTTCAGGAATTACACACATCACACCTATTTTCCTTTGATTCTAAGCTAAATATATCCTGGATCTGGTGTTTACCTTACAACACCCTTCCCCTTGTAGTTACACGTTGGAAAGAAGGCTGCACAGCCCCCGAACCGCCAGACTCAACCACTGGGCTACTGATGCCAGTCTTCAAAACAATACAGAGGAAGAAATCGAGATCCTATCACCTAGGTTCCTCACTACTGACTCCTGACTGCGAGCCCTCATCTTATAAGGGGCCCTAGATTCTTCATGGAGGTGGGGCACAGTTCCTGAGGGATCAGCCGGCTGTGTCCCCCTCTCTGCTAGCTTAAACCCACCTTTCTATTTCCTCCAAATTCTGTCTCTGGAATTGTTTATTTGGCTTCGGTGGGTAGAGAAAGCCAAGATTTCGCCAGCAAGAGTGTCCCTTCCACAGAAAGAGCTGCTGATCTATCTGACGTCCGTGTTCCAGGCCACTGACAGTACCACAGTGATGAGTGGGCAGGTCACTGTACCCAAAAGCCTAAAACTCGGACACTACCCCTCTCTGGAATTTCTGAGCCCAGTCATCTCTGTTCTTCAGAGAGACACTTGGGTGTGCTGGCCCCATATTAGACTGGGGAGAGACCAGAAGCTTTGCTTGGGCCTAAAGTCTAAGCCACATACTCCAATCTCACCTTCTTTTCCCCAAGAATGTTCTAGAACAGGGTATCCAATATTGAATCAGGTGTTAATAAAGTTGCACAGAAGAAGCTCTTTTAATTGACCACCACTTAACCAACTTCTGATTAATCATTGCTTTTCATTCCCTCTGAAAAATATGGGACCTGATGCCCAGAACATGCTAAATGCTCAAGGCTATTGGAATAGCTGTGTTTTCAAATACCTGTGCACATCTCTCGTTGGCTGGGCTGCATGCTTATAAAGCAGCCTCGGAGGAATACATGCCCCAGAGCACCTGGGTACTTTTCCTATTGAGTCGCTGCACGCTTATTCAGTTCTCGAAATGTGGTAGTGACCTAGCTGCAACAATCCTCCCTTGAGAACTTGTTGTTTTTCAGTCGCTCAGTTGTGTCTGACTCTTTGTGACCCCATGGACTGCAGCACATCAGGGATCCCTGTCCTTCACCATCTCCCAGAGCTCACTCAAACTCATGTTCATTGAGTCAGTGATGTCATCCAACCATCTCATCCTCTGTGATCCCCTTCTCCTCCTGCCCTCAGTCTTTCCCAGCATCAGGGTCTTTTACGATGAGTTGGCTCTTTACATGAGGTGGCCAAAGTATTGGAGCTTCAGCTTCAGCATCAGTCCTTCCAAAGAATAATCAGGGTTGATTTCCTTTGTGATTGACTGGTTGGATCTCCTTGCAGTCCAAGGGACTCTCAAGAGTCTTCAGCACCACAGTGCGAAAGCATCAATTCTTCAGCACTCAGCCTTCTTTATGGTCCAACTCTCACATCCATATATATCTACCAGAAAAACCATAGCTTTGACTATATGGGCTTTTGGCGGCAAAGTGATACCTCTGCTTTTTATTATGCTGTCTAGATTTGTCATAGCTTTTCTTCCAAGGAGCAAGTGTCTTTTAATTTTATGGCTGTAGTCACCATCCACAGTGATTTTGGAGTTCAAGAAAATAAAATCTGTCAGCGTTTCTACTTTTTGCCCATCCATTTGCCATGAAGTGATGGGATTTATTTCATGGCACATGGGATTAAGTGCCATGATCTTAGTTTTTTGAAAGTTGAGTTTTAAGCCAGCTTTTGCACTTTCCTCTTTCACCTTCATCAAGACACTCTTTAGTTCCTCTTAACTTTCTGCCTCTAAAGTGGTATCATCTGTATATCTGAGGTTGTCGATATTTCTCCCGGCAATCTTGATTCCAGCTTGTGAGTCATCCAGCCCAGCATTTTGCATGATGTACTCTGCATTTAAGTTAACTAAGCAAGTGACAATATACAGCCTTGATGTAGTCCTTTCCCAATTTTGAATCAATCTGTTTTTCCATGTCCAGTTCCAACTGTTGATTCTTGTCCTGCATATAGGTTTCTCAGGAGACAGATAAGATGGTCTGGTATTGCCATCTCTTTAAGAATATTCCGCAGTTTGCTGTGTTCCACACAAAGACTTTAGCGTAGTCAATGAAGCAGAAGAAATATTTGGAATTCCCTTGCTTTTTCTATAATCCAGTGGATGTTGGCAATTTGATCTCTGGTTCCTCTGCCTTTTCTAAATCCAACTTGTACATCTGGAAGTTCTCAGTTCATGTACTGCTGAAGCCTGGCTTGAAGGATTTTGAGCATAATCTAACTGGCATGTGAAATGAGTGCAATTGTATGGTAATTTGAACACTCTTTGGCATTGCCTTTCTTTGGGATTGGAATGAAAACTGACCTTTTCCAGTCCTGTGGCCACTGCCCAGAACTTGTTAGGAATGCAAATTCTCAGGCTCCACTCCAGACATACTATATCAGAAACTCTGTGTATGGGGCCCAGGAATATATGCTTTAGTAAGTTCTCTAGGTGACACTGATGCATGTCAAAATTTTAAAATCATTGTTAAAGTGAGTCAAAGTTATTTTTATTTCCAAACCTCTATGTGCTATTTGTACACCTTTTTGTAATTAATTGAAATACTATAAAAACTAATTAAATATATAAGCAAGCACTAAAACAGATCGAATTTTTTAAAAATAAAAACCAAGTGCAGAGCTTTTGGCACTTAAATGCAACTTGCTAACTAAAATTGCTCTAGAACCAGGCATAGATGAAACATGTAAAAGACTAGGGAAATTTTCATAAAAATTTTACAGATTCTGCCCTTAGACTGCTTTATAGAAGTCTTCAAATTCTTGCTCCAATTTAAAGAAATCAAAGTTGAAAATGATAGACAACATATTATGGGTATGTTTATGCAAGAAAGATGTTTTTAAATCATATTTTTAAAATGAACTTAAAATTAGTAATTTTTGGAAGTTTTATTAAAAGCATATTTATGTGTTCTGAAGAAAATGTAAACACTTCAGGTAGGTTTGGATATGCACTTTTCATGATTCTGCTCTTTAGCTGATCTCACAGGACAAGAAGGTTTCTCCTGGACTCTGATTTTCCTGCTGGTTTTGCTTTTCATGTGCATAGCTCTCTGGGGGAACCAAAGGGGAGAGGAGAGACTGGCAAGGCAGGATTCAAGCATTCCTGGGTCCAAGATCCTGGCCTGCAAAACCTAAAGGTGTCAAAATCCCACTTTGATTTGAAGGCCACCTACTGGCTCTCCGCCAGGCCTCTGAGGACAGCAGATGAGGCCATTGTGAGACGTGGAGGAGCTCATGTGAACCAAAAGCTTCCTAAGGCTGAGAGAGTTCCAGTCCATTCAATGCTGTCATCCTTCGCTGCATGTTTTAGGTTCTTTGCACAATTTCCTTAGATGCAAAACTGTACTTATAAAAAGACGCCAAGTTTAGGGGGAGGATGTATGGAGGTGATCGGTGTGTGTAACTCAAGAGATCCTCTGTTGTTCCAAGTCCTCTCCTACTTCAACAAAATCCTTCCTTGGTCATTCTGCCTGAGACAAGCAAAAAGAGTAAGTCTCTGGCTGCAGTTCTTTGCCCTGCTGGATCACAGAGTGCCAAGATCTCGGGGTTGGAAGCCAGTCTTGCTGTGTTCAATCTCTGCCTAACATGCGAGAAAGTGCTCAGCTGTTTCCAAGGATGAACCATATTTGGTGCAAGGTTCAAGAAAATTAGAGATATCAAGGGACCATTTCATGCAAAGATGGGGTTGATAAAGGACAGAAATGGTATGGACCTAACAGAAGCAGAAGATATTAAGAAGAGGTGGCAAGAATACACAGAAGAACTGTACAAAAAAGATCTTCACGACCCAAATGATCACGATGGTGTGATCACTGACCTAGAGCCAGACATCCTGGAATGTGAAGTCAAGTGTGCCTTAGAAAGCATCACTACGAACAAAGCTAGTGGAGGTGATGGAATTCCATTTGAGCTATTTCAAATCTTGGAAGACGATGCTGTGAAAGTGCTGCACTCAATATGGCAGCAAATCTGGAAAACTCAGCAGTGGCCACAGGACTGGAAAAGGTCAGTTTTCATTCCAATCCCAAAGAAAGGCAATGCCAAAGAATGTTCAAATTACCATACAATTGCACTCATTTCACATGCCAGCTAGATTATGCTCAAAATCCTTCAAGCCAGGCTTCAGCAGTACATGAACTGAGAACTTCCAGATGTACAAGTTGGATTTAGAAAAGGCAGAGGAACCAGAGATCAAATTGCCAACATCCGCTGGATCACAGAAAAAGCAAGGGAATTCCAAATATTTCTTCTGCTTCATTGACTACGCTAAAGTCTTTGTGTGGAACACAGCAAACTGCGGAATATTCTTAAAGAGATGGCAATACCAGACCATCTTATCTGTCTCCTGAGAAACCTATATGCAGGACAAGAATCAACAGTTGGAACTGGACATGGAACAGACTGGTTCCAAATAGGAAAAGGAATACGTCAAGGCTGTATATTGTTACCTTGCTTATTTAACTTATATGCAGAGTACATTATGAGAAATGCTGGACTGGAAGAAACACAAGCTGGAATCAAGATTGCCGGGAGAAATATCAATAACCTCAGATATGCAGATGATACCACCCTTATGGCAGAAAGTGAAGAGGAACTAAAAAGCCTCTTGATGAAAGTGAAAGTGGAGAGTGAAGAAGTTGGCTTAAAGCTCAACATTCAGAAAACTAAGATCATGAAATCTGGTCCCATCACTTCATGGGAAATTGATGGGGAAACAGTGGAAACAGTTTCAGACTTTATTTTTCTGGGCTCCAAAATCACTGCAGACGGTGATTGCAGCCATGAAATTAAAAGACGCTTACTCCTTGGAAGGAAAGTTATGACCAACCTAGACAGCGTATTCAAAAGCAGAGAGACATTACTTTGCCAACAAAGGTCCGTCTAGTCAAGGCTCTGGTTTTTCCAGTGGTCATGTATGGATGTGAGAGTTGGACTGTGAAGAAGGCTGAGCGCCAAAGAATTGATGCTTTTGAACTGTGGTGTTGGAGAAGACTCTTGAGAGTCCCTTGGACTGCAAGGAGATCCAACCAGTCCATCCTAAAGGAGATCAGTCCTGGGTGTTCTTTGGAAGGACTGATGCTAAAGCTGAAACTCCAGTACTTTGGCCACCTCATGGGAAGAGTTGACTCATTGGAAAAGACTCTGATGCTGGGAGGGGTTGGGGCAAGAGGAGAAGGGGACGACAGAGGATGAGATGGCTGGATGGCATCACTGACTCAATGGACGTCTCAGTGAACTCTGGGAGTTGGTGATGGACAGGGAGACCTGGCGTGCCGCAATTCATGGGGTTGCAAAGAGTCGGACACGACTGAGTGACTGAACTGAACTGAACTGAACTGAATAAAGCCTAAGATTGACAGTCTCTGATTTATAATCTAGTTGAATTCCAAGGTCTCCTCAGCAGGGATTAGTCTGCAAAGAGGATGGCCTTACTAGAAACAGGATATTTTAAAGAGTAGCATTTGGGTTTGTTAGGTTGTTGATGACAGAGTAAGAAAAACCAAATATGTCAATTAGAGAAATTGTAGAACCAATTTACTTGCTGAGTATATATAAGATACACGCACAGTCAGCTTCACAAACCTCTTTCCCAGGGCATGACTGGATTCCTATATGTAGGAGTTTAAAACTCAGAGAAAGTTTCCTATTGATTTTGATAATAATAGGGAAATGTTCCAGGCTGAATGTCCCATCCTAAATTCATTTGTTGAAGTCCTAAATCCCCAGTTGGTCAGTTGGTGACTACATTCTGAGAAAGGACCTTTAAAGAGGTAATTAAGTTAAAATGTGGCCATTAAGGTGGGTGCTAATCCAATCTGACTGGTGTCCTCAGGAGAAATGGAAATTTAGACACACACACAGAGGCACCAAGGATGCCTGGGCGCTGAGCAAAGACCGCATGCAGAAGCAGCAAGCCAAGGAGAGAGACCTCAAAAGAAGTCAACCCTGCTGACATGAGGACTTTGCACTTCTAACCTCCAGAACTGGGGAAATAAACTTCTATCGCCACTCACTCTGTGGTAGTTATGGCAGCCCTCACAAACTAAGGCATGGAGAAATCTTTGCATTCATGGGAGATCAAGCTTGAAGCATGAGGAGTAAGCTGATGAAGTAAAAATTTGACTTTCAATATAAAGATTGATCCTCTCATCCCTTGTCACCAACTTAAATATCAGCCATCAGGTGGCGCTAGTGGTAAAGAACCTGCCTGCCAGTGCAGGAGACGTAAGAGACGCAGGTTCCATCCCTGGGTTGGGAAGATTCTCTCCTGGAGAAGGGCATGGTAACCCACTCCAGTATTCTTGCCTGGAGAATCCCATGGATAGAGAAGCCTGGTGATCTACAGTCCATAGGGTTGCATAGAGTCAGACTCGACTGAAGCCACTCAGCATTCCCTTCTCCTTGAAGGTGACTGGTATAGAAGAATATAGAAGGAAAGTTTTGAAGGCAGCAGTAGCAGCAGGCTAAATACCAGTGCTATGCGCCACCATCATTCGAGGTATGGGTCTCAATGTGATTTTTCAAACGCACCACATGTTTGATGCATTATTACATGCAAGCATTCATGAGAAGATAAAAATTCATAAAAGATGCAGATTCACCTAATGTGTGTCAGTTGCCCATGTATAGTACAGTTCCAAGTGCTTGCCATATACATAACATTTTTAATTGGAGTACAGTTGACTTAAAATGTTGTGTTGGTTTCAGGTGTACAGCAAAGTGAATCAGTTATACACATATCCACTCTTTTTTAGATTCTTTTCCTATAGAGATCTCTACAGAGTAGTGAGGCTTTCCATGTATTACCTCATCTCACCCTCACAACAACCCTTGGAGGTAGGTTTTGTTATCCTCAATTTACAGATGAAGTCTGTGAAACAGACAGGTGAAGACACCTATAAAATATAAAATACCTACTTCAAAGGATGGTCTCAGTTATATATAAATTCACACAGGTCCTGGAATTTAGTAACATTAAAGGAGTATTACTTATTTTTATCACATTGCCTGCCTAATAAAATAAGGTTTGAATTTGGGAGTAAAGAGATACCTTAATACCATTCAGTTGCTCCACGATCATTTACTGAACCATTACTGTGTGTCAGGCATTGTGCTAAACCCTGGATGTAATGACGAGCAAAGAGCATCATAAGCTAGTAAGTTATCTTTGAAGAAAGGCAGGAAGGAGAGGCCAAGCCTTCAGTGGTGATTATCTCCATGGAGTGAAATTCAGGAGGAATGTCTTTCAGGTTTTGAGTTCATATAAATCTGGGCTTTATATGTGGGCTTCCCACATAGCTCAGTTGGTAAAGAATCCACCTGCAATGCGGGAGACCCCGGTTTGATTCCTGGGTCGGGAACATCCCCTAGAGAAGGGATAGGCTACCCACTCCAGTATTCTTGGGCTTCTCTTGTGGCTCAGTTGGTAAACAATATGCCTGAAATGCAGAAGACCTGGGCTCAATTCTTGGGTCGGGAAGATCCCCTGGAGAAGGGAAAGGCTACCCACGCCAGTATTCTGGCCTGGAGAATTCCATGGACTGTACAGTCCATGGGGTCAGCAGAGTTGGACACTACTGAGCAATTTTTGCTTTCACATCTGGATGTACTCTGATTTTTTTTAATAAACAAAAATTGATTTTGTAATTTAGAAACCAATCAAGGGGAAAAGCTTTTTTTAGAAAAACGAATGCTTGAGATTATGATTAGTCAATCTTAGTTAATGATTCAAGAAAAACATTTTGCAAGTCTACTCTGTGAAAGATGAAAATTAAAGGAATTGGCTTCTGCACCTTCTTCACCCCAAGGGTTTACAGTCTGCTTGGGCAGGTAAGATGCAAACAGGACCCAAGTTACCCCAAAAGACAAGGCAGTAAGTAAACACCAGGAGAGCAAGTACAGCAAAAAATTCACCCTCAAAGACAGAGCTTAATTAAGGCAATTTGCTAACCAAAATTACTCTAGAACCAGGCATAGATGAAAAATGTAAAGGACCAGGAAATTTTTCATAAAAATGTACAGACTCTGCCCTTAAACTGCTTTACAGAAGCCTAAGGTTGTTTGAAAAATGTACAGTTTTGGATGGAAATTAACACAGCTTTAGTGGAAGCTGTTGGGTTACAAATACCAAGACTCCACTAAAGCAAAATGAGGGCTTTCTTTAGTGAGTAATCCACCCTTGATCACCTGAATGTTGAAACAAATTCAGTTCTATCCAGAGTTAAATGAGCAGTTAGAAAAAATGGAACTCTAGCACTTGAAGGTAAGGTTCCACTAACTCAGAAAGTGTGGAAATGTTGGCTAAAAGGCCCTGCGCCTGGCTCAGAACTGACTCCTCCTGCAGTCACAGTCATAATTCTGGGATGAGTCAAAGTACTCCCGTGGGGTCCACCCACCAGTAGCTGGCCATGGTGAATTTCTACCGAACCTCCTCAAATGAGGTCAGATTTGCTGTCCCCACTTTCTCACCCCCTCGCCGCTCCCCCCTGAAATCTGCCCTTTACCTCACCCCTCTTGATCATTAGCAATGGCCTCCTGGTCATTTTTGTGTCCCTAATGCCTAGCAGAGTGCCTGGCAGAGAGTCTGGAAATGTCGGCTGAGATGGATTACCAATGACTCAACTCGGTGGCTTTTTCTCTAAGTTCTGTTCCATTTGGCCTCGCTGGGGCATGACACTAATATTGACCTGGCCTAGAAATTCTCTTTCGCATCCTAGTCCATGACTTCTGGTTCTCCCGCCCATCTCTCCCCAATTCTCCGTCCCCACCTTAGGCGGTTCCTTCGCAGATATCCTCCCTGCCCCCACGTCCCCCTCTTGCTCCCTGCACATTGTGACTGAGCCCAAGGCTCAGGCTTCACTCTCTCCTAACTCCACACTTCATGGCATCCAGGAAACAATGATGGTGATCACATGTGTTGTAATAACAATTAACAGCAACAATTGCCCAAGTGTATTAGGAACTGTACTTGTTATCTTATTTAATCCCACCAACTCTGTGATGTAGGTATTACTACTCTGTGTTACAGATGAGAAAAACCAAGGCTCAGAAATAAAAGATGACTACCAAGTAGCAGAACTAGGATTTGAGCCCAGGTCTTACTGTGTTGAAGGTCCAGACACTTTCAAAACAAACACAGAAGTGAATGCTGGAAATGGAAATTCAGAAGGAAAGGGCTGTGCTGCCTCCTGCCTGCTCCGCTGATCCCACCCTCTCCTCCTGGCGTCGGTGTGGCCTCTGTTCCCTCTCCTCGTGTCCTTGCAGGTGTCCCATCTCAGCTTGAAACCCACCGAATCCTCATTATCTTCTCTAAGAAATCTGTTCCCAGGACTCCCCTGGTGGTTCAGGGGTTAAAAATCTGCCTTCCAATACCGGGGATCAGGTTTGATCCCTGGATGGAAGAATCCCATATTTCTCGGGGCAACTGCTGAGTCTGTGTGCCACAACTAGAGGGTCCATGCAACAAAGAGCCCACATGCAGCAACTCAGGCCTGACACAGCCCGAAATGAAAACATTAAAAAAAAAATCTGTTTCCATCACTCTTTCATCACTCTCACCATCACTCTCAGAATCATGGCAGCTCAAACCCGGGATTTGATCGTGACTTTTCCTCCTCCTCTTTATCAATCGCGCCTTCTTTCATTCCTGCACCTCTTTTCATTTCTCAACCCCTTCCTTCTCTCTGCATTTTTACAGTCGATACTCAAACCTGGCCCTGGTCACCCTCCACCAGAGGACTATCATAGTCTCCTAATCGGTCTTTCCAGCCCTCTTTCTTCCCCCTGGAATCCATCCTGCCCTGCACCATGAGACTGAGTTTTCTAAAATGAGGCTTTGCCTTTATCCATCCCAATCAGAAACCTTTTAGTGTCTTGTTATCAGAGATAAAGTTCAGACTCTTCAGTCTGGTGTTCAAAGCCTTGAATATTCTGGTTCCACTTGATGTCTTCATCTCCTGCTTTGCACCTGCAGGAATTCTCCACTTCAGCAGAGCTAGCCTTTTCAGCTGTTTGAGTCAGGCTGGCTTTAACTAGGGTGACCTTATAATCTCTCATTCAGAATGGAATCCCCTTCAAAGTAAGAGAGAGTGTTATTGAGAACTGAGCCAACAGTCATAAACTGGGATCCCTCTGGATGAACTGGGATTATGGTCCCACAGTCATATTGTTCTCTGCCCATCCACATCCAGACCACCCAGAGCAAGGGCTAAAGGAAGGCTCCCAGGGTCCCTAGCAGCCTCTGCTTCTCCTCTGAATTTCCTGCTGTAATAACACCTGGTCTTGCCATCTTTGACAAGTCCCTTCATACTGGTGTCTTCAGGTTATAGCCTTCAGCCTGGCATTCTCGCGGTGACCGTCTCTCTCTTATCTACTAGATCTCTGTCTGCTGCCCTCCCCCACCCCCCCACCCCACACACACGTGGTCTCAGTCCTCAAGCCTCGAGAGCACAGCCTCCTCTACACGATCGCTGCCCTTCATGTCTCCCCTCGCCTTGGACATCTGTCAGTCGCTACCCTTGCTTCCGCACCCAGATCTTCCCCACGCTGGCCCTGAGGATTCCCTCCTCCCTGACCTCCTGGAGCCTCTGTTATTAACATCTCCATCATTTGCTCTGTACTCAGCACAGCCTCACAGAGCAGCAATTGACACTTTGGCATTGTGTTCAGTCTCCTAACCAAAGTAACTGGTGACAGAGGTCCATGGCACTCAGTCATCACACACTCAGCTTCTAACGGGTCAAATATTCGGTTGACGAGGATGAGGATAACATCTGATGGATGAGGCCAGGGTCACGTATAGTCTCTCCCGTTCTCCCCGTCTTCAGCTTGACCCCGGCTCCGAGGAAGGCGGACATTCTTTCATGCTGACGGCGGCAGCGAGAGCAAAGCACGTTCTAACAAACAGCCGAGGACAGCTCCCAGGCAACCACAGCTTCCCTCTCATGCTTGCCGCTCTTCAGTAAACGTCACACTCCAGAAGTCTCAGCAAAAGCCTTAGAGACTCAAAGGCTCTCCACTACAGAGGACCCTTAGACAATTATTTGGCAACATCCAAAGAACTGGGCTTCTCACTGCCTTCCAGTTTCTCAAGGGCCACGGCAGGTCCCCTGCCCCAGCCCTGGCTCCAACTGCCCCTGACCCTTGTCATGCACACAAGCTCTGGGCCTGCCCTGCTCCTTCCCTCACCCTAAGTTCCCAGACACCCTGGCCTTGTTTCCTGAAGCTCATCCCCTGGCCTTATTTCCAACAGTGGAATTTCCTTCTGACCCAACAGCACCCAAAGTTTCTACCCATTTAACAACTGGTAAGGGAAAAATCGGACTTCCCCAATGGCTCAGTGGGTAAAGAATCCGCCTGCCATGCAGAAGACCTGGGCTCAATCCCTGGGTCGGGAAGATCCCCTGGAGGACAAAATGGCAACCCACCCCAGTATTCTTGCCTGGAGATTCCCACAGACAGAAGAGCGTGGTGGGCTACAGTCCATGGTTGCAAAGAGTCAGACATGACTAAGTGACTAACCACACAAGGAAAAGTATGTGAAACAAGATAGAGCATATGACCTCATTTTGTTAAGCATTAACAAAAGCACCCCACTCCAGTACTCCTGCCTGGAAAATCCCATGGATGGAGGAGCCTGGTGGGCTACAGTCCATGGGGTTGCTAAGAGTCGGACACGACTGAGTGACTTCACTTTCACTTTTCACTTTCATGCATTAGAGAAGGAAATGGCAACCCACTCCACTGTTCTTGCTTAGAGAATCCCAGGGACAGGGGAGCCTGGTGGGCTGCCATCTGTGGGGTCACACAGAGTCGGACAGGACTGAAGTGACTTAGCAGCAGCAGCAGCAGCAGAAAATACAACAAGCGTTCTATGAAGACCTACAAGACCTTTTAGAACTAACACCCAAAAAAAGATGACCTTTTCATTACAGGGGACTGGAATGCAAAAGTAGGAAGTCAAGAAACACCTGGAGTAACAGGCAAATTTGGCCTTGGAATATGGAATGAAGCAGGGCAAAGACTAATAGAGTTTTGCCAAGAAAATGCACTGGTCATAACAAGCACCCTCTTCCAACAACACAAGAGAAGGCTCTATACATGGACATCACCACATGGTCAACACCGAAATCAGACTGATTATATTCTTTGCAGCCAAAGATGGAGAAGCTCTATACAGTCAACAAAAACAAGACCAGGAGCTGACTGTGGCTCAGATCATGAACTCCTTATTACCAAATTCAGACTTAAATTGAAGAAAGTAGGGGAAACCACTAGACCATTCAGGTATGACCTAAATCAAATCCCTTATGATTATACAGTGGAAGTGAGAAATAGATTTAAGGGCCTAGATCTGATAGATAGAGTGCCTGATGAGCTATGGAATGAGGTTCGTGACATTGTACAGGAGACAGGGATCAAGACCATCCCCATAGAAAAGAAATGCAAAAAAGCAAAATGGCTGTCTGGGGAGGCCTTACAAATAGCTGTGAAAAGAAGAGACGTGAAAAGCAAAGGAGAAAAGGAAAGATATAAACATCTGAATGCAGAGTTCCAAAGAATAGCAAGAAGAGATAAGAAAGCCTTCTTCAGCGATCAATGCAAAGAAATAGAGGAAAACAACAGAATGGGAAAGACTAGGGATCTCTTCAAGAAAATCAGAGATACCAAAGGAATATTTCATGCAAAGATGGTCTCGATAAAGGACAGAAATGGTATGGACCTAACAGAAGCAGAAGATATTAAGAAGAGATGGCAAGAATACACAGAAGAACTGTACAAAAAAGATCTTCATGACCCAGATAATCATGATGGTGTGATCACTGACCTAGAGCTAGACATCCTGGAATGTGAAGTCAAGTGGGCCTTAGAAAGCATCACTATGAACAAAGCTAGTGGAGGTGATAGAATTCCAGTTGAGCTATTCCAAATCCTGAAAGATGATGCTGTGAAAGTGCTGCACTCAATATGCCAGCAAATTTGGAAAACTCAGCAATGGCCACAGGACTGGAAAAGGTCAGTTTTCATTCCAATCCCAAAGAAAGGCAATGCCAAAGAATGCTCAAACTACCACACAATTGCACTCATCTCATACGCTAGTAAAGTAATGCTCAAAATTCTCCAAGCCAGGCTTCAGCAATATGTGAACCATGAACTTCCTGATGTTCAAGCTGGTTATAGAAAAGGCAGAGGAACCAGAGATCAAATTGCCAACATCTGCTGGATCATGGAAAAAGCAAGAGAGTTCCAGAAAAACATCTATTTCTGCTTTATTGACTATGCCAAAGCCTTTGACTGTGTGGATCACAATAAACTGTGGAAAATTCTGAAAGAGATGGGAATACCAGACCACCTGATCTGCCTCTTGAGAAATTTGTATGCAGGTCAGGAAGCAGCAGTTAGAACTGGACATGGAACAACAGACTGGTTCCAACTAGGAAAAGGAGTTCGTCAAGGCTGTATATTGTCACCCTGTTTATTTAACTTATATGCAGAGTACATTATGAGAAATGCTGGGCCGGAAGAAGCACAAGCTGGAATCAAGACTGCCGGGAGAAATATCAATAACCTCAGATATGCAGATGACACGACCCTTATGGCAGAAAGTGAACAGGAACTAAAAAGCCTCTTGATGAAGGTGAAAGTGGAGAGTGAAAAAGTTGGCTTAAAGCTCAACAACTAAGATCATGGCATCCGGTCCCATCACTTCATGGGAAATAGATGGGGAAACAGTGGAAACAGTGTCAGACTTTATTTTGGGGGGCTCCAAAATCACTACAGATGGTGACTGCAGCCATGAAATTAAAAGACGCTTACTCCTTAGAAGGAAAGTTATGACCAACCTAGATAGCATATTCAAAAGCAGAGACATTACTTTGCCAACAAAGGTCCGTCTAGTCAAGGCTCTGGTTTTTCCTGTGGTCGTGTATGGATGTGAGAGTTGGACTGTGAAGAAGGCTGAGCGCCGAAGAATTGATGCTTTTGAACTGTGGTGTTGGAGAAGACTCTTGAGAGTCCCTTGGACTGCAAGGAGATCCAACCAGTCCATTCTCAAGGAGATCAGCCCTGGGATTTCTTTGGAAGGAATGATGCTAAAGCTGAAACTCCAGTACTTTGGCCACCTCATGGGAAGAGTTGACTCATTGGAAAAGACTCTGATGCTGGGAGGGGTTGGGGCAAGAGGAGAAGGGGACGACAGAGGATGAGATGGCTGGATGGCATCACTGACTCAATGGACGTCTCAGTGAACTCTGGGAGTTGGTGATGGACAGGGAGGCCTGGCGTGCTTCGATTCATGGGGTTGCAAAGAGTCGGACACGACTGAGTGACTGATCTGATCTGATAATAGTGATTTTTTTGTCTAACTTCCTCAATGAAAATAGGTACTTGCATAACAAAAATTAATGTAGTGAAAAAAAAGGCGGGGGGTGGTGTTTCCAGATTGACTTCTTGTTTTGCAGTGTTAATGGATGTGGTACCCTGCTACCTTTCATGGTCACCACAGACAGAATAAGGGGGATAAAACAACTCTAAGGCTTAGGAGACCAATTCCACTATGGACTTCTGGTGAGGGTGGTTTTCATCTCCATCAGTGTGTAAAAACAAGCAAACAAATCCATTTTATTCTCATCATCACCTGCAAAGACTAGGCCACCATCTATACTTTTTTTTTCCACCTATACTTTTGTTTTGTTGCTTTTCCCTTCCACATTCCCAGCTAAGAATCACAGTGTACTGGAAAGCGCAAGTTCTATGTGCAAAAACAAATCATCGTTTACTGTTGTGGGAAGCAAGACAGAACAGGTCCTCTGAAAACAACGGAATAGGGAACAAGAAATGGAGGATTTAGACTTAGAAAAGGAAGGCTCCAGTTCTGATGCCAATCAAGTCCTTTTCCTTCCTTTCCTTACGGATTGTCTGCCTCATAAGTACCCTACTCAGCTTGTTGAACACCTACTATGCCAGGCACTGTTCGCTGGTGGAAAGACGAATGAGTCTGTGCAAGTTTAAAGGGCTTTGCAGACAAGCTGGGAGGTGCCACACACATATTAGGGATTCACTGGTCTGCCCTATAGGTGCCGAGGAAAACCATTACCCATCACGGAAGAAATGAGATGCCACCCCACTTCTCACGGCCCCTGAAATATGGAGTTGCCTGAGTGGGAAGCCACTCAGCTGACTGCAAGCGGTGCCTGTGGTTCCAAGTATTGTGCTTGAGACTTCTTAGCTGGGGCCAGTGTTGGAGGCTGCTGTTTGTTTTCTCGTCTTCCCTATACCTCAAATGGTAAAGAATCTGCCTGCAACGCAGGAGGCCTGGGTTCAATCCCTGGGTCAGGAAGATCCTCTGGAGAAAGGCATGGCAATCTACAAGAGTGTTCTTGCCTGAAGAACCCCATGGACAGAGGAGCCTGGTGGGCTATAGTGCGTGGGATCGCAAAGAGTCGGACACGACTGAGCAACTAACACTAACATTACAACTACCCACAGCTGGCCTCTCACAGCTGGCGGTCCCCAGGACCGTCTCTGAACTGCAGATCCACGCTTAGAAGAAAGGCTGCCCACCTTTTTGAGGTGCCACTCAGCAACATCACCCATCACCACCTGACCTGGCGTATAATACCTGAGCTCTACTGAAGGCAGACCAGCCCAGACACCCGCTCCAAACTGAATGCAAATCCGCCCAGTCCTTGCCAAGGGAAGCAGTAATGGATTGATCTATTAACATAGATTATCATAAATACGCTTCTTGCTGAGGACCCAGACTGGGAAAATGCTAAGCTCAGCCACAAACGAAGTCTTTAAAATTCAAATGGTGACTAACAACTAGGACAGAGAACTGGGAGCACTTGGTTGAAACTCAAAGGAGAGCAACTGGCTATGTGGACTCCCCTCTCGCTTCCCTCCTGGTGTTTCCCCATCAGGCAAGGCTGGACGGGACACTCACGCTCACACCGTTTTCCGTCCACGGCCAGGGCGTAGCCACTGTAGCACTGGCAGACGAAGGAGCCCAGCAGGTTCACGCAGAGCTGCTCACAGCCGTGGTCGTCCGCTGCACACAGGTCCTGGACTGGGGCAAAGAGGCATCATTAGAACTTGGCTCAGAAGGAGGTGACTCTTGGCACAGGGCCGTCAATGAGCGACTCTACAGCACTTGGCAAAATAACTCTTGACTGAAAGCGATATAAGAAATTTTGGAACATTTTGGAAATTTTGGAAAACAGGAAAAAAATAGAAAAGAAAATTCAACTGTAATCTCCCCACCTGCAGTCCTACCATCCAGAGACTACCTCTGTTAATAGTTGGGTGAGTTTCTATGTATGTAAGGGCTTCCTAGGTGGTGTAGTGGTAAAGAATCCGGCTGCCAAGGCAGCAGATGCAAGAGATGGGGGTTCGATCCCTGGCTTGAGAAAATCCCCTGGAGTAGGAAATGGAGTAGGAACCACTCCAGTATTCTTCCCTGGAAAATCCCATGGCTAGAGGAGCCTGGCGGGCTATCGTCCATGGGGTCACAGAGAGACAGATGTGACTGAGCACACACAGCCACTTATGTATACATAAAAGCATATTTTTCAAAGTTGGAATTTTTCTTCTCTATTAAATGCATTAGAAAATTTAAAATTAACATCAATATGTATTTTTCTCATGTCAAGGAGAGTGATGGACGGTTCTTGAGGATTGAAGTTATCATGAGCAGGCCTTTGTGCTTGTCCGAATCAAGTACCATCCGTATTCTCTGAGAACCTAAAGGCTTTGTAATCAGTCTCACCAATGTACACACCTACGTACATAGTCTCAACAAGACCATTTGGCGCTGTCTTTGACATTTTGCAGAAGCTGGGAAAGAGCACGGTGAAAAGACCTGCTGCCCCACCAAAAACACAGCAGGTCCGGAAGAGCCCCTTATTTTCAAGTCTGTATTGGTCTCTTTGGACATACTTTCTCCCATTCCATTTCTCTATCAGAAGGATGTTTGAAAATCCTTTTTGTGTTCTATTTATGCACCCCAGTAATAAAGGAGGAAAATGGGAAGCCAGAAGAATTTAGGTAGAGATAACAAAGATAGGGGGCTTCCCTGGTAGCTCAGATGGTAAAACGTCTGCCTGCAATGCAGGAGACCTGGGTTCGATTCCTGGGTCAGGAAGATCCCCTGGAGAAGGAAATGGCAATCCACTCCAGCACTCTTGCCTGGAAAATCCCATGGACGGAGGAGCCTGATAGGCTACAGTCCATGGGGTCGCAAAGAGTTGGACACGACTGAGCAACAAAGATACGGAGAAATCAATGTACGGTCTGAAGTGAAGTGAAGAGAAAGTCATGCAGTCACATCTGACTCTTGGTGACCCCATAGGATTGTAGCCCACCAGGCTCTTCTATGGTGATTAACAACGCTATTCCAGTCAAATATTTATTATGTGCCCACAAAGTGCTGAGCTCTGGCTCTTTATTCCAATGCAGTGTAAGAATACACTCACAGTAGAGCATTTACTGCCATAGAACTAAGAATATATCAGAGGATGAAAAGCTTAAAGGCATTTTTAATCCTTCATCGACTCAGTCTCCCCTTTGAAGAAATTGGCTGACGTTATGACAGTATTTCTCGGCAAGGATAACGACTTGGTTTCATAACTAGTTCTTTCAGTGACTTTACCATTAAAGTTCAAGAAAATCAGAGAGCATTAAAGCGATTGAATACATTAAAAAATTTTTCTTCCTCTGGTTAAAAGTTATCACTGTGACAGCTATGGTAAAAACTTAATTCACTAGAAAGTTTGATTTATCCCTGAATACAATGACTACACTTTAATGTAACCTCCTAGGTCTTTGAGTTTTATAGTTTATTACACTTTTTGATAAATGTAAAATATCAAATTGATAAAAAGATAAAAGCTGACATATTTAGCACCTCTATCAAATGCATTAATTTCTTTTTAAATGGAAGCTACATCATAAGATTAAAAAACATTTAGATCTAAAATTCCACAAGGAAGGATTCTGGTTTTAAAATGCTAAAAGAATTATTTTCACTCCTATATCAATGAAGTAGATGAAAAAATTATAGATGCAAATTCCTCTCTTTACCTATCTTATTTATATCTTATATTTCCAATTGGGAACTCCAATTGATATTTCCCATGGATCCAGATATAGGGAAAATAACAATAATCAGAAGAAACTTCAGCTCATGCAAAAATCATAGTAAATAACTGAAGAATAACAAAATTTACAGTTAGTTACAAGCCTAAGCCAGAGATATAAGAAAAATTGGAATTATCAGATACTTTTGATTTATTGAATCAACAAAGCACCTACTCTGTCCCAGGCACGGGGGATGTAGTGTGAACCAACAAAGGGACTCCTGCCATCACGCAGCTTGTATTCTAAGGGTTAGGAAGGTGAGGTTCTAGGAAGAGCATTTCTGATAAAACCCAGAAGTGGAATTTATCCAAAGAAAACAAAAACACTAATTCAAAAAGATATATGCACCCCTATGTTCATTGCAACATTATTTACAATAGCCAAGATATGGCAGCAACCTAAGTGCCCATCAACAGATGAATGGATAAAGACGTGCTACGTATAGTCAATGAAATGTTACTCGGCCATAGAAAAGAATGGAATTTTGCCATTTATAACAACATGGATGAACCCTGAGGGTATTAGGCTAAGTGAAATAAATCAGACAGAGAAAGACAAATACTGTATGATCTCATTCATATGTGGGATCTAGAAAACAAGTGAAGTAACATAACAAAACAGAAACAGATTCATGGATACAGAGAACAAACTGGTGGTTGCCAGAAGGTACAGGTTGGGGATATGGATCAGTGAAGGGGATTAAGAGGTATAAATCCATTTCCAGCTATAAAATAAATAAGCCACTGGGATGTAATGTACACATAGGGAATATAATAGGCAATACTGTAACAGCTTAGTATGGTGACAAATCGTAACTGGATTTATTGTGGTGATTGTTTCATAATATATACAGTGGAAATGTAAAATACTGAATCGCTATACTGCATACCTGAAACTAAACTAGTGTGTGTGTATATGTGTGTGTATATATATATATAGGCTTCCCTGCGGCTCAGCAATAAAGAATCCGCTTGCAATGAAGGAGACTGCCTGGATTGCAGGAGACACCAGTTTGATCCCTGGGTCAGGAAGATCCCTTGGAGAAGGAATTGGGAACCTATTCCAGTATTCTTGCCTGGGAAATCCCAAGGACAGAGGAGCCTGGTGGACTACAATTCATGGGGTCGCAAGAGTCAGACGCAACTTAGTGACTGAACAACCACCACCACCATATATGCATGTGTGAGTGTTTCTGACTGAAGAACAGTGAATGCAAAAGGCGTTCATGTACAGGCGTTCAAAAAGCCTCAAACTAGCCCAGTTTGAGGCTTGGGAGAGCCAGCGTAGCTATCAGATGCACCCTGCTGCTGCTGCTGCTGCTAAGTCGCTTCAGAAGTGTCCGACTCTGTGCGACCCCAGAGACGGCAGCCCACCAGGCTCCCCCGTCCCTGGGATTCTCCAGGCAAGAACACTGGAGTGGGTTGCCAGATGCACCCTAAATAAATAAATACAAAACAGAACATGCTAGAAATCCACAAGAGAGGTGCTGCCAATACAGTGGGAGTTCAGAACGGAGATGCATTACAGCCAGCCCAAGCTGGATCAATCAGAAGAGGCTGGCAGGCAAGCAAGAGACACAGAGAAAAGGAAGAGGATCCACCTGGAGCTGAGGAGACAGTAAAGGTGCAGAAGTGGAGGAAAAAGTGGACAGATAGGGGAGCTGACCCCCGGTTCTGGGAATTCCAAGGGAAGCAGCAGGAGGGAGGCGTCGGAAGGACAGCTGACACGGGATGGCAGAGGGCCTGGGAGCAGGCTGCCTGGTCTCAACCCTGCTCATCGGGGGACCACTGAGGGTGAACATCTCAGAAAGGGAGATGGGCCATTTCCCTGACTTGCGCTGTGGAAGAGTAACTTTGGTGGCATCACAGTCTATTTTAGCTCTGGGAAATGGAAAGGATTTAGTGTACGGATAAATGAAAGCCACTTCTTTGGGAACAAAGTGGTAGTTTTCTGACTTCCATGCCAAAGTAGCTTTGGTTTGCGTGTGTGCGGATGGGAAAATCAACTTCTTGACATGAGGACCTTCCACTATCTGTCAGAGCTGCTGGCCACACCCACCGGCTGTCAGTGCATGTCTGTGCACCTCTGACTTTTCCCTCCTGGTGTGTGTGTGTGTGCATGTGTGCGCATGTGTGCGTGCTCAGTCATTCAGTTGTGTCCGGCTCTTTGTGACCCCATGGACTGAAGCCCGCCAAGTTCCTCTGTCCATGGAATTTTCCAGGTAAGAATATTGGAGTGGGATGCTATTTCCTACTCCAGGGGATCTTCCCGACCCAGGGTTGGAACCCACGGCTCCTGCATCGGCAGGTGGATTCTTCATCACTGAACCACCTGGGAAGCCCTTCCTGGCATGTATCACCATGTTAATTACAAAGGCATTTATGTACTGATGTATATACTGTGTCTCCCTTGCCAGTCTCCCTAATCAGGAGGGGAGCGTCCCTGCACAAACTCCTGATGATGGACAATGACACCCCAGTACACTGGAACAACCAACCCCCAAGTCCCAAGCCCATCTCTGAAGGTGGGGGTGGGAACTTCTCCACCTGGGTCCCGCTGCTCAGCCCCCACAGTTGCTTTGCCTCCTCTCTGTGTCCAGCAGGAACCCTGCCTAACAGTGGTTACCAAGGAGGGGTGAGAGTTTCATTTTTTTCTGTTATTTGTAATTACCTGTTTTTGAATTTTTTAACAAGAGTTTATACCAAGAGCTTTTATAATAATGAAAAAAATCAGTGTTACAAAAGAACCTCTTTGAAAGAAGCATTTTAAAAGCAATGAACCCTGCCAGTGCAGAAGATGAAAGAGACCCAGGTTTGATCCCTGGGTCGGGAAGATCCCTGGAGAAGGAAATGGCAACCCACTCCAGTATTCTTGCCTGGAAAATCCCATGGACAGAGGAGCCTGATGGGGTATGGTTCACAGGGTCACAAAGAGACATGACTGAAGCAGCTTAGCACACAGACGTAGTAGCCTGAACTACATCTATCCCTCTGCACCCAGTTCCCATTCCCACTTGAAATAGGTTGAAAAATGTAGATTGTATGAAAGCAGTGAACCAAGATCTTGAAGCAATAATTATCTGTTTTTGAATTTTCTAACAAGAGTTTATACCAAGAGTTTCTATAATAATGAAAAAAAAAAATCAAGGGCCGCTTCACCTGACTTGTGCTGTGGAAGAGTAACTTTGGTGGCATCACAGTTTACTTTAGCTCTGCGAAATTGAAAGGATTTAGTGTTTGGGTAAATGAATAATGTGTCTCCCTTGCCAGGCTCCCTAATCAGGAGGGGAGCGTCCCTGCATGAACTCCTGATGGCTGGGCAATGACACCCCAGGACACTGGAACAACCAACCCCCAAGTCCCAAGCCTGTGGCCAATTCCCAATCTCAATTGAAATAGATTGAAAAATGTGGATGAAAGCAGTGAACCAAGATCTTGAAGCAATAACCATTTTCCCCCCAAGATTTCCCCCCCACAGGGTAGGCAGAGAGGTCATGGAGGTGCTCCTTCCTTCCAGGACGGGACAGCCCTGAAGCCCTGCAGGGCCCCATCCGTCAGGGCAGCAGTGCACCCCCTCGACGGCCCACCAGAACTATCTAGGGGCCTTCGGAAAATACGCCCAGCTCACTGCCTTGAGTCAGGCAGCGGGGGCCAGGGTGCAGGCAGCAGTGTTCCTGAAACTCCCAGATAACCCCAGTGTGCAGCCAGGTTGAGAGTCATTGAAACTCCCAGGTAAAAAGTCCTCATATTCATCCAGGGAAAGACACAAGAGCCAGCCTTTGTCAACTGTCTCCAGGCTCAGATTCTTCTTTTAGACAAATCTCGATTTTTTTTTTTCTTTTGCTGTCCTTGGACCTCTCTCCAAGTGTCTGAAAGACCCTGGACACTACGTGAGGGCGTAGAGTGTGGTAGGAACAGGAGGATCACGGCTTGCATTCCAGAAGAACATCCCACAAACAGCAGGCCTGCCAGCTGGCCTCGGGCCTTTCATACTGTTTTCAGAACGTTGGGGATTTATGGCCACTAGTGATCTGTACTGTCCCAAAGGAAACCATTGAGGGATTAATTTAATTAAACAAAGACAAAGGAATAAATACAGACTAGGTTCTGACAAAACAACTTTGTTGTTTTTCTGGCAGTGGTTGCTTTCATTGGAAACAAATACAGATGTTTTTGGATGATTCTTTATTCTTTAGAAAAACAGCACTTCTTTTTCTCACAGTCTGGATTTCAGTGAAAGATGATAAAACTGTGGTGGGGGGGCGGGGGTGTGGAGAGCACTAAATTCAGAGCTCCCATTACCCTTTCAAGCCTTCTCTACCCCATGACTCCCACTCATGACTACTGACTTCAATCTGAAGTCATCTACTCCAGGAAGCCTTCTCCAGGTTGGCGGGGCTTCAGGTTTTCTTCCTCTGGGCTCCTCGAGCTCTCTACACATGGCTCCACTAGAGCACTCATGTATTTATCCCTCAGTATTATCCCACAGTAGGCACTTTGAACTCACAAACCAAAACTTAGTCACAGTATTTATCCCACAGTATTAGAAGGACCTGATCACTAGTCTGACGGCCCCACGGGAAGGTGAGCTGGTGTGACTCAGTTTGATTCCCCAGTGTCCTAGCGCGTGGAGTTGGTGCCCCATAAGTGTTCATCTGCTGAAAGAACAGTGACAGAGTCCCAACCCCCCTGCCTCCCAAAGGGGATGTCCTAGAGTCCTACAATATCTCCTCCACTAGATATGGGGTCCTGGGTCCTGGGAAGATGAGTGAGACGGGAATAAAACTCTTCCCAAGTCTCTGTACCTCTTTTCGTCCCCAGCAAGAGATATTCCTCTCCCAGCAGAGGACAGTGACATCAGGGAGCCAGTCTCCAGCTGCAGACACTGGAATCCTCACAACAGCTAAGGAACCAGCTGTCTTGCTGTCTCTCGCATACCTGGTACCTACCACACTGCCTGGCATATGACAGGGGCTCATCAAGTGCTTGGGAATGGGTGAATGGACCTGAAACACAGGGTTGTCAGGCATTCCTCACTCATCATTCTTACCCAGGCTGTAAGCTCTGAGGGGCACAGGGTAAGTCTTGGTGGTTCTCAGGGTACCCCTGATACCACATGCTTCACACAGCAGGTGCTTAGTGGACGTGTGTTGAACTGACTTGACAGTAAGTAGCCAGCCTGGGCACCCCACTCCAGTACTCTTGCCTGGAAAATCCCATGGACGGAGGAGCCTGGTAGGCTGCAGTCCATGGGGTCGCTAAGAGTCGGACACGACTGAGCGACTTCACTTTCACGCACTGGAGAAAGAAATGGCAACCCACTCCAGTGTTCTTGCCTGGAGAATCCCAGGGACGGGGGAGCCTGGTGGGCTGCCATCTCTGGGGTCGCACAGAGTCGGACACGACTGAAGCGACTTAGCAGCAGCGGCGGCGGCCAGCCTGGAGTACTTGGGGATGGAGGGCTCTTATCTGACCACTCCCTGTTAGAGATCAAGTTCACCATCATGGTTTTCCTTACCACAGTTACAATGTAACACTTGATTTGCAATTGATAATTTAATGTCTACTTCCCCTGCCATTGGAAGCCAGTGCTTGTTCTGTTCAGCCCCCCAGCTCAACTTGCATGCTGTTTGGCATGTGGTCAGTTTTTAAAAATATATTTGAATGACTGAATTCAATCATTCATCAAATTGTTCAAACTGCTGGGAAAGCAACAGTGAGCGAAACAATTGATCCCTTGATTTTAAAACAGTCAGTCGATCCCTCTCGCCATGGAGCTGATATTCGAGTGGAAAGCTGGCTCCTACTGACCCACATTGACGGACCATGCCCACCTCTTCCCAACTCTGCGTTCAGCAAGGCCAAGCGGGTAGCGTGAAATCAGCCATGGTGGCAGTACTGACACCACAGGGATTGGTGAACATTACAAATTGGGTATTTTCCCCCTGGAGATCTGGTTGCTAAACATTTACTGGCATACCATGGACAGCGGCCAGACATGACATGAACAGCTTAAACCATATATTACTTAGATCTTAGAAGTACTGTGGAACAAAAGCAGGACAGAGCAATAGGAGTGTGGAGGGAAGGGAACTTCTGTTTCACACAGTGTGGTCAGAAGGCCATCTCAGAAAAGATTACTGTATATCAGGACCTGAGGCAGGTAATATGAAAAAGCAAGGGTCAGGAGGGCTGAATCTTGGAGGAGGAGATAAGGGGCAGTTATGTTTCTTCTTCTTTTTTAAAGAAATATTATTTATTTGACTGCACCAGATCTTTCGTTGTGACATGAGGGATCTAGTTCCCTCAACCAGGATCAAACCTGGGCCCCCTGCATTGGGAGTGCAGAGTCTTAGCCACTGGACCACCAGGGAAGTCCCATGTTTCTTTACATAAGGTACAAGGGAGGCGATCAGATAGGATGAAAAGAATATTGCCTTTGGAGTCAGACCTGGCTTCAGCGAGGTGACCTGTGTGACTTCGCATAAGTGATTTCTGTGAGACTGAATTTTCATAGAGGTTAAATAATTAAGTAGAGAAAACATCTTATTGCAGGGTTAAATGAGATAATATAGATGATAAAGTATCTGAGAGATAGTAGGTACTCAGCAAATATGCTATGCTATGCTATGCTAAGTCACTTCAGTCGTGTCCGACTCTGTGTGACCCCATAGACGGTAGCCTACCAGGCTCCCCCGTCCCTGGGATTCTCCAGGCAAGAACACTGGAGTGGGTTGCCATTTCCTTCTCCAATGCATGAAAGTGAAAAGTGAAAGTGAAGTCGCCTAGTCATATCCGACTCTTAGCGACCCCATGGACGGCATCCTACCAGGCTCTTCCATCCATGGGATAAGCTTCCCTTATTCTTGTACTTGGTCGTGTCCAATTCTTTGCAGCTCCATGGACTGCAGCCCCTGGGCTACTCTGACCATGAGATTTCCCAGGCAAGAATACTGAAGTAGGTTGCCATTTCCTATGCTAGGGGATCTTCCCGATCCAGGGATTGAACCTGCATTTCTTTCGTCTCCTGCATTGGTGGGTGGGTTCTTTACCACTAGTGCCAAATGTCTTAGTAGAGCAGGCCTAGGTAAGCATGGAGAAGAGGTGACCCCAACCAGATTTTACCTACATCACTATTCTAATACAATATCACTTTATTGGGTGCCTATGAAACCCCCCACACGTGGACACTAGATTCATATCACTTTAAACAACATTAGTGTATCTGTGGCTAAGTTTTGGTTTGTGAGTTCTAGGCTGACTTCATCTGATACAGCAAAGTAGGCAATTTTGAATTTTACAGCAAAAGATCTCAACTCAAACAATGCCTTGCCAGAGGGCATGTGTTAGTACATGGCTGACAGTCAGCAAAATCTGCTTGCTCCTCTTCCTGGAGAGTTTTAGGAGGGATGTAAACCGCATCTGCTCGGTCTCCCCAATGAAATAAATCAGGGAGGATTTGATAACTAAGAGCCCCAGGGCTGTGCTCACATCCATCACTGGTGTTTCCCCTGAGGCTCACAGGCATTCTAGATTTAAGGGCCTTCTCCATGTGTGATCTTGAAAGCCTGGCACAGTGCCTCAGCCCAGAGAACTTGGAAAACTCTCATCTGGTTACCCTGGACAAGAAAGAAGCACGGGACAAAGACTGTGGCAGTTGCGGCTGACATCATCCTAGATGAAATAAAAGGGTTTTTACTGACTTTTCAGAATTGTATACAAGCCACATGGCATGCTATTGATACCAGTGACAGTCTAATTTCTCCTTTAGAGTTAAAGCAAAATGAACACCATTAAAGACAAGCTCCACTTTGGTGGTAAAGAACCTGCCTGCAAATGCAGGAGATGTAAGAGACAAGGGTTTGATCTCTGGGTTGGGAAGATCCCCTGGAGGAGGGCGTGGCAACCCACTGCAGTATTCTTGCCTGGAGAATCCCATGGACAGAGGAGCCTGGCAGTCTAGGTCTATGGGTCACACAGAGTCGGACACGAGTGAAGTGACTTAGTACACACACATGCTGCTATTGAGCCTGAGATGGAGAAATCAGAAATTATTTATCACAGGAAGAGAGAAGAGGAATGTATTATTAGAGCTGCTATTTCTCTCCGTTGGGAAACAATGGGATCTCTGCCTGCTCCAACCCAAAAGCTCACTTGGAGCTAAGGCTCCGCAAAAGCCTGAGAAACCCAAGCCTGCATTTTTAGGGACTATCCCCCTTCTTTCATTATGTCTTCTGAAAGCCTAACCGTATTTTGACAGCTGCAGTTTGAATTTAAAGACTTTCAGCAGTTAATGTGAGTCATCAGCTTTGTGCTTCCACGCTGGAAGAAACAAAAGCAAGCCAATGTCACCCACAAAAACAAACCTGTCCTTTCAGGCAAAGTCCAGCTGTGCCTTGCTCACATCTCTCCTCCCCCAAAGCTTCATGCTTTTTCAATCAGTTATCCTATTCACGAACTGAGATTTTAGTTTCCATTTGAGAGGGGAAAAAGAGGAGGAGCCCCAAAACAAAGCCTGAAAACATAAGTGTATCTGACCGAATAGGGTTGATCGAAATCAGAAATAAGCGTGAACAAATAAGGCCCTAGTCTTGTTGAGCGCTTTGCAATTTCTAAACGGCTGTCAATCACAGCATCCCGTTCTCATTATGAACTCCCTATGGAGCAGCCAACTCTCAGGGAGTGATCCAGCTTAAAATAGCTGGATCAGTGGTTTTCAAACTCGAGTTTAAGATCAGAACTCCCAGGAGGGCTTGTTAAAACATCCTCCTGGGCCACACGCCTAGAGTCCCTGATTCAGTAGGTGTGGAAATTTACATTTCTAACAAGCCCCTGCCCCCACAAAGCCGCCTGCTTGTGTGCACGTGCGCAGTCTGCTCCTTCTTGCACTTGGTCTGCACTCTGTGGGCTGCCCCAAAGCTGAGACCCTGACCTCCTCTTTCCACACTCCCTTTCTCCCTCCAAAATTCCATGCATTTTTAGGGCCAATGACCACCCCAAGCATATCCAGCCAGGCATTTTCCTTGAACTCTCACCCCCATCTCCAGCTGCACCCAACCACTTGTGTGGGCTCTTGCCCAGACTCGCTCTTGCTTTCCCCAGCAAAACCAGGTTTCCTCTCTGATAACTGAAGTTATCAAACACCCCTCACCCACCATTCCCCATCTTAGGTCATAAACTCTTCCCCTGGGTGGGGATTATTGCTATGGTCTAATTAATTCCACGGGCATAAGAAACATAAGCACTGAATTGATTGAACTGACTTGAATTGTAAACTGATTGCATCGTCCACCTTCTGCTCCGCACGTGCAGAGCACCAGGGAAGCCAAGATCTGAGTGTTCCTTGGATCTCCAACATATGAGAGACACACTTATTTCTCTCCCACACCCCACCAGAGTGTCTAGCCCATAGAGGGGAATGAGTAAGTACTGAATGAATAAATGAACGAGTGAGGGGATAGGTAGATGGTATTTCTGCACCCATTCTCTACCTAAATCTAATACTATATTATGTATTACTGCCAAGGTCAATGTACTAACACGTGGTTTTCCCTCTGACACCCTGTATTCAGCCCCTCTATCCACCAAAGACCGCAGCTGGAAGTCAGTTTGAGAAATCAAATCACCCCATAATTTGTTCCAGCTTAAATTCCTTTTCTCATCCCCCACTAATGCTCCAAACATGCTCTTCGAAACAAACAGTCTGTTCTACTTAGCATCCTCCAAAGACCACAAGCCCTGCAGTTCTCTCCTCTTCTTTGACTTGCTAGAAAAACCCTTCATCCCCAACCCCTGATTGTTCCATGACTCTCTGATCTCTTCTCTTGCAGCCTTCTGTCTCAGTACCACTTACCTTCCAAAACCACGTTGTTCTGCGTGAATGTTTGTGTCTACATAAACTGTACCATAAACTACACATATTTAATGTATACAATCTGATAAATTTGACATAGCAACATATCACCATAATCAAGATAACATACCCATCACCTCCAGATCCCCAGTTTCCTAGTTGCCATTGGTAACCCCTCCACCTGCCCCATCCCTCCCCCTGGTCCCAGGCAGCCACTCATCTGCTGATCTGTATCACACAGATTAGTTACCATTTTCTAAAATCTCATATAAATGGAATCCTACAATATGTACTCTTTTTCTGGTCTTGTTTCTTTCATTCAACAGGGCTATTTTGACATTCATCCAGCCTGCTCCATGTGTCAGTGTGCTGTGCTCATTCGCTCAGTCGTGTCTGACTCTTTGTGGCGACCCCATGGACTGTAGCCTGCCAGGTTCCTCTGTCCATGGAATTTTCCAGGCAAGAATCCTGGAGTGGGTTGCCATTTCCTTCTCCAACAAGTGTCAGTAGTCCATTCTTTCCATTGCCCAGTAGTATTACATTGTATACATATCTCACAATTCTTTATCAGTTCACCTGTCGATGATTTGAGTTGTTTTGATTTGATTTGAGTTTCCAGTTTTAGCTTATTACAAGTAGACATTTGTGCTCAAATCTTGGTTTGAACATAAACTTTACTTTCTTTTGAGTAAATACCTAAGAGTGGAATGGTTCGATATCATGGTAAGTACATATTTAATTTTGTAAGAAACTTCTAATCTGTTTTCCAAAGTGGTTGAACCATTTTATCTTCCTACCAGGAAAAACGATGATTCTGTTTCCAACTTTGCCATTACTTGACATGGTCAATACTTTAAAATGTATTCAATCTAGTGGAAGTAGAGTGGGGCCATCTTGTTTTGGCTTTAATTTGTATTTTCCTAGTGACTAATAAGTTTGAGCATCTCTTCTTTATATATCTTCTTTGGTTTAGTGTCTATTCAAATCTTTTGCCCATTTTGACTGGGCTGTTTATTTTCCTATTATAGAGTTATAAGAATTCTTTATAAATTCTAAGATCCTTTGTTGGATATATTTAATTTCAGTCTGTGATTTGCCTTTTCAGTTTAGTAGCAGTTTATTTTGCAGAGCAAATATTTTAATTTTGATGATGTTCAATTTACTGAGTTTCTCTTTTGTGTTCTGTGCCCTATTTAAAAAATCCTTGCCAAACCCAGGGTCATCAATTTTTCCCCTACATTTTAATATAGACATTTATATGTTCTCCTTTATATTAACATTTAAAATCAGTTTTAAATAAATTTTTGAATATGGTATGAGGTAAGGGTCAAGGTCCATTTTTTTACACATGGCAATCCAGTTGATGTAACACCATGAGTTGATGACATTATTCTTTACCAATGAATTTCCTTGGCAACTGTCAAAAGTCATTCCACCATAAATGTGTGGGTCTATATCTGGACTATATTCTGTGCCAGTGATGTCCACTTGTACACGCCTACCACACTGCTCTGATTACAACTGCTTTATAGTCAGTCTTAAGATAATTGGATCCCTCCAACTTTATTTTTCTCAAAGTTTTACTTGATTCTCATTATTTGCAGATTCCACACTTGCCAATTTACCTACTTTATAACATGTACTGGGAACCCAGAATCGATACTTGAGCATTTTCGTGGTCCTTCGTGGATCTGTGCAGAGTGGTGAAACTGTTGAGCCGCTGCACTTGCCTAGTGAAAGTCAAACAAACAGTGCTCTGCCTTCTCTGCCGGGAGCCGGCATATTGCATACTGAGTGCATATTGCATATTGAGTGCAGCACTTTCCACAGCATCATCTTTCAGGATCTGGAATAGCTCAACTGGAATTCTATCACTGCAGGGAGCCAGCGTGAGGAGCTCCACCCATGACAAAGGTCATGAGGAAGGAGGCTCGGCATACGCAAAGGCGGGATCGAGCCTCAGGAGTCCCCCTGGAAATTCTTGAGCATTTACACCCAAAACCAGAGTCTGCCTACTTTCTGCTTTGTGCCTTCACCTACACCTCTGACTTTACGGGGGGCTGTCCCCCACTACCTCTCTCTGAAAAAAGCGTTAGCTTACAGCTCCAGTTAATAATTCCTGGGTGTGACAGTGTTTCAACCTACAAACTCCTTTGGAAGTCCTCTAGCCTGCCTGAATAGGTTTTTTCCGGCCACATGTGATTGCTCAGAGCCTCCCAACTGTGAGAGGCATGAAATGTTCTAAACTGTCTAAATACAGATTCCTTTGAGCAGTTAAAAGATTGATTAGAAATTGTATTGGTGAAGGGATTTTCACTTGTCAGGCCAATGTTTGCTGCTAAATTTCCATATCCCTTACCTGCTGTGTCCCTGGCAGCGTATTGATTAATATAATTGGTGTAAGTAGTAGCTTTAATGTTTGTAACCTGGGACCCTTGAGTTAATTCTTTTTCTTGTTATAGCCCACCACACCTTTGCTCTGTAGGAATGCAACTTTATCTAATGCTTTTGGAGGGTGGCGCTTGACTTATCACCTTTAGAGAAAAATAAGTTTTCTGAAGAAAGGGTCTTAAAATGTTAACAGGCCTCCGGGCCAGAAGATGATGCAAATCACCTAAGCTTTTGCATACGATAAGTTTGCAGGAAGAAAGCCTGGCTTGCTGTATGACTCTACCCCTTCCCCCATTATCCTCTATGCATAACTTAAGGTGTAAAAACTACTTTGGAAAATAAAGTGCAGGCCTTGTTCACCGAAACTTGGTCTCACCATGTCGTTCTTTCTCTTACCTTCTGGCTGAATTATTCAGCCTCTTTTCTCCACTGAATTTCCTCACTGAGCTATCCTTATTCCATCACTCGTTATATCCTTAATTAACGTTTAATTAAGCAGTTGTTTCCTGATCCTCGCCGACGCCGTCCCCGCCTCGAATTCCCTGGATCCACCGGGGCTGGACCCCGGCACTTCTCGTTTCGGCACTCATGTATAAGCAAATATCTTTTTTGTGCTCTGTTTAAAGCCATAATTTTAGAATTTTTGTGCTGTCTGTTGGTGAGTTCACTGTTACAACAGCCCCTACGAGTAGTGTTGAAGCGCTGTCTGGTGTCCCTAAGGCAAGAAGGCCACGATGTGCCCCAGGGAGGAAAGATGTGAGATGAGCTTCGTTCAGGCGTGAGTGATAGTGCTGTCGGCTGTAAGTTCAATGTTAATAAATCAACAACATACACTCGATCGAAGTTGTGTCGTGAAGTCACTCAGTTGTGTCCGACTCTTTGTGACCCCATGGACTGTAGCCCACCAGGCTCCTCCATCCATGGAATTTTCTAGGCAAGAGTACTGGAGTGGGTTGCCATTTCCTTCTCCAAGGGATCTTCCCAACCCAGGGATCCAAACCGGGTCTCCCGCATTGCAGGCAGATGCTTTACTGTCTGAGCCACCAGGGAATCGCTAAGGTGTCTTTAAACAGAAACACCCCTAAATAAAGGATCTGTATTGATTTGTGAAATATTGTGGCCAGAGGCTTGCAGGAAGCTAACCCTATATTTCCCCTAGGAACCATAATCCAGTACCCACTAGTTCAGTGTTCACAGAGACTTACAAACCATAACTATTGTGAGTAATAAGAATTGATTGTATTTGACTATTCAATTGTTTTTTTTTTTTAATTTTCATCTATATTTTAGAATCAGGTCATCAGTTTCTCCTCAAAAATGTCTGCTAGGATTTTGATAGGGATTGCTTTGAATCTTGGAGAAGGCAATGGCACCCCACTCCAGTACTGTTGCCTGGAAGGTCCCATGGATGGAGGAGCCTGGTGGGCTGCAGTCCATGGGGTCGCTGGGAGTCGGACACGACTGAGCGACTTCACTTTCACTTTCTACTTTCATGCATTGGAGAAGGAAATGGCAGCCCACTCCAGTGTTCTTGCCTGGAGAATCCCATGGACAGAGAAGCCTGGTAGGCTGCAGTCCGTGGGGTCGCACAGAGTCGGACACGACTGAAGCGACTTAGCAGCAGTAGCAGCAGCAGCTTTGAATCTATAGATCATTTTAGAAAGGATTGACATCTAAGCAACAGTTAAGTCTTCTATTTGATGATTTGCTGATCTTTCCATTTCTTCAAGTCTTCTTTAATTACTGCAGACATCATTTGTATTTGTCAACATATAGATCATGTCATGTTTTGCTAATTTATCTCTAATTTCTATATTTCTTATACTAGTGTAAAACTTTTTAAATGTCTATTTCAGATTTTTGTTGTAGTATATAATGATGAGAGAATAGCATTGAAACATGTATATTATCATATGTGAAACAGATTGACAGTCCAGGTTCGATGCATGAGACAGGGTGCTCAGGGCTGCTGCACTGGGATTACCCTGAGGGATGGGATGCAGAGGGAGGTGGGAGGGGGCCTCAGGATGGGGAACACATGTACAGCCATGGCTGATTCATGTCAGTGTATGGCAAAAACCACTACAATATTGTAAAGTAATTAGCCTCCAATTAAAATAAATAAATAAAATACAATCAAATAATTTTGTATATTGACTTTTTATCTTGCAACCTTGCTGAATTCATTAATAAATTTTAGAGATTTTTTTTGAACATTCTATTAGCTTTTCTACATATGCAGTCAAACAGTCTGTAAGAACAGTTTTACTTTTTCCTTTCCAATCTGTATTAATTTCTAATTTATTTTTATTTCATTATTATATCAGTTAAAACATCCAGTCCAACGTTGAATGGAAGGATGGCAATGGACATACTTTTTTGTTCTTTATCTTAAAAGGAAAGCACTTAGTCTTTTACTCTTGGGTATGATGTTAACTCTTGTTGTTGTTCAGTCACTCAGTTATGTCTGACTCTTTGTGACCACATGGACTGCAGCACACCAGGCTTCCCTGTCCTTCACTATCTCCTGGAGTTTGTTCAAACTCATGTCCACTGAGTTGATGATACCATCCAACCATCTCATCCTCTGTTGCCCCCTTCTCCTCCTGACCTCAATCTTTTCCAGCATCAAGATATTTTCCAAGATGTTAACTCTAGGTCTTTTCATATATGCTCTTTATCAGGTCAAGGAATTTCCCTTTTATTTCTAGTTTATTGAGAGTTTTTTTTAATCATGAATGAACATTGGGTATTGGTCAATGCTTTTTGGACATCTATTGAAATGATCTTATGACTTTACATTTTTTTAGGCTATTAATATGGTAAATTAAATTATATTAATTTTTATTGAGGTATAATCAATATTGTGTAAGTATAGCCAATATGTACAAGTATACAATATAGTGATTCACAATTTTTAAAGTTATAAAATATTGGTTATATTCTCTGTGTTGTGCAATATATCCTTGCAGTTTATTTTAGACACAATAGTTTGTATCCCTTAATCTCCTATCCCTATTTATCCTTCCCCTCCCCCTCACCCCATGGGTAACCACCAATTTGTTTTTATACCTGTCAGTCTGTTTCTTTTCTTATTATAGTCACTAGTTTGTTGTATATTTTTAGATTCCACATATCAGTGATATCATCCAGTATTTGTCTTTCTCTGTCTGGCTTATTTCACTTAACATAAAAGCCTCCAGGTCCATTCATGTTGTTGCAAATGATAAGATTTCATCCTTTTTATGGCTGAGAAGTATTCCATTGTATATGTATGCCACATTTTCTTTATTCATTCATCTGCTGATGGACACTTAGGTTGCCTCCATACCTTGGCAACTGTAAATAATGCTGCTATGAAAAACAGAGTGCATATATCTTTCTGAATTAGTATTTTTGTTTCTTTCAAATATACACCCAGCAGTGGAATTGCTGGATCATATATAGTTCTGTTTTTAGTTTTGTGAGAACCCTCTATACTGTTTTCCACAGTGGCTACATGAACAGGATTCCTTTTCCCCCACATCCTCACCAGCGTTTATTATTTGTGGGGTTTTTTTCTTTTTCTTTTTTGATCATAGACATTCTGACAGATATGAGGTGATATCTCAATGTGAATTTGACTTACATTTCCCTGATGATTAGCAATGTTGGGCATCTTTTCATGTGCCTGTATGCCATCTGCCTGTCTTCTTTGGAAAAATGGCTATTCAGGTCTGCCATTTTTTTTTTTTTTTTTCAGTTCAGTTATTTGTTTTGATGTTGAGTTGCATGACCTGTTTATGTATTTTAGATGGTAACCCCTTATCAGTCATATCATTTGCAAATATTTACTCCCATTCTGAAGGTTGTCTTTTTGTTTTGTCTTTTCTTTAACTGTACAAAACTTTTAAGTTTAATTAGATCCCATTTGTTTATTTTTGCTTTTATATTCTTTACTTTAGGAGACAGATCAAAAAAAAAAAATTTGCTATGATTTATGTTCTGTCTATGTTTTCCTCTAGGAGTGGTTTTGTGGTTCTGATATAACATTTAGGTCTTTAATCCATTTTGCATTTATTTTTGTATGCTGTATTAGAGAATGCTTTAATTTCATTCTTTTACATGTAGATTACATGTAGATGTCCAGTTTTCCTAGCACCACTTAGAAGAGACTCTTTTTTCTCCACTGTATATTCTTATCTCTTCTGTCATAGATTAATTGACCATAAGTACATGGGTTTATTTCTGGACTATCCTGTTCCATCAGTCTGTGTGGTTTGTGTGTGTGTGTGTGTGAGAGAGACAGAGACAGAGAGAGAAAGAGAGAGAGAGAGAGAGACATTACATACTGTTTTAACTACTATAGCTTTGTAACATAGTCTTAAACCAGGGAGTAGAATTCCTCTAGTTATTTTCTTCTTTTTCATGATTGTTTGACTACTGATGGTCTTTTGTGTTTCTATACAAATTTTAAAATTATTTGTTTTAGTTCTATAAAAAAATACCATTGGTATTTTAATACGAATTGCATTGAGTCTGTAAATTGCCTTGAATAGTATGGTTATTTTAACATTAATTCTTCCAATCTGAGAACACAGTATATCTTTCCATCTATGTGTGTCATCTTCAACTTTTTTTTTTGGCTGTGCCACATGCATGTGGGATCCTACTTCCATAACAAGAGACTGAACCTGCACCCTCTGCAGTAAGGTGCAAAGTCTTAACCACTAGACTGCTAAGGAACTTCCTATCTTCAATTTCTTTAATCAGTGTCTTATAGTTTCCAAGTACAGGTCTTTTACATCCTTAACTAGGTTTATTCCTAGGCATTTTATTCTTTTTGATGCAATGGTAAATGGGCTTTTCCCTTAATTTCTCTTTCTGATATTTTGTTGTTAGTGTATAGAAACGCAACAGATTTCTGTATATTAATTTTGTATCCTGCAACTTCACCAACTTTGTTAATGAGTTCTAGCAGTTTCCTGGTGGCATGCTTACAATTTTTTTATGTATAGTATCAGTCATATATTAATTGATTTTTTAAAAACTTCATTTATTTGTTTTTGGCTGTGGTGGGTCTTTGTTGCTGCACAGGCTTTTCTCTAATTGTGGTGAGTGGGACTACTCTCTACTTGCCATGCTCGGGCTTCTCATTGCACTGGCTTCACTCGTTGCAGAACATGGGCACTAGGGCACGTGAGCTTCAGCAGTTTCAGTACATGGGCTCAGTAGTTGCACCTCTTGGGCTCTAGAGCACAGGATCAATAGTTGTGGCACACAGGCTTAGTTGCTCTGTGGTACATGGGGTCTTCCCAGATCAGGGATGGAACCCACGTCTCCTGCATTGGCAGGTGGATTCTTTACCACTTACCAGCCAGGGAAGCCTTATTGATTTTTGACTGGTAACCTTGAATGTTGGAGAAGGCAATGGCACCCCACTCCAGTACTCTTGCCTGGAAAATCCTATGGATGGAGGAGCCTGGTGGGCTGCAGTCCATGGGGTCGCTAAGAGTCGGACTCGACTGAGCGACTTCCCTTTCACTTTTCACTTTCATGCATTGGAGAAGGAAATGGCAATCCACTCCAGTGTTCTTGCCTGGAGAATCCCAGGGATGGGGGAGGCTGATGGGCTGCCGTCTATGGGGTCACACAGAGTTGGACACGACTGAAGCGACTTAGCAGCAGCAGCAGCAACCTTGAATGTTAAACCAATGCTTGTGCTAAATCCTACTTGGTCTTGGTTACATTATATATACAGATTCTATCTGAGAAGTTTTTAAGAATTTTTTTCATTCACATTCATGAGGAATGCTGGTTATTGCTTTATTTTCTGTTTTTAATAATGTGGCTGTTTCTCTGTCACATCAAAGGGATCATGTCCTTTGATTAAACTGTAATATAAAAGCTATTAAATTGCTTATATAACTTGGGAAAATAATCTCAGGAACATATCTGAACAATAAAACCATAAAATCCATTTGATATGTTTCTTGAGAAAAAATGAGAAAGCTGGACAAGAAAGTTTACATTTTCTTGCCAAGTGAAGTTTTCTAAGTGTTGCATTTTTATTATTCTTCCAGACAGATTAAATATTCCAGAAGGGAGACAAAAAAGGGAAAATTCCTTATTTTTTTTAAATAAACAAGATAAAGTTTTCTCTTGTTAGTGGGAAAAGAATGCAAGGGTAGGGGAATGGTGGAGGAAAAGAGATATATGAAGACTGGCTCACTTCATGAGGGTTCCAACTCCCCCTCACATTTTTAAATGGGGAAAGAGAAGAACATAAACTTCTATTGAGCCCATATGGGTTATGCACTTGGTAATGCTTTTATGTATATCTTATGGCTTTGGATGGGGAAGACTTTTTGGAGGACTGAAGACTCTTACAGTGTTGCCTCCAGTATATTCCAAATAGCTCATATGGTATGGGCAAAACGTTAAAGGTAAAATTATTTAATGTACTTGATCTCCTCTTTAAATAAAGGGGCATATTTTGAGACACTGACTAACTGATGTCCAAAGGAGGGTTGTTTGGACAATGAAGAGACCCAAATCCAGGTCATCTAAAGATGTGTTCATGCCTCCCCTGAAAAAGAGAAAATTAAATGAGGTGGGCGATTACATTCTTCAATAATCAGAGGGCTTCTCTTTTTAGAAAAGGAAATAAACTTTTTAGTATACGGCTTCAGTTGGCCATATACTTCAGTATATGATCCTTCAGAAATAGGATCAAAGGTGGGAATTATAAAGAGTAGGATTTCAGCTCAACCACTGACCCAAGCTACCTTGGAGGTGGGATACAGGTGCTTTGTAATGATCTGCGTTCCAGATGGGTGATGATGGATGGATAGGCACCATCACTCTGGGACACCAGGGAGAAACAGAATTCCTGGGCTAAGGGGGAGAGGACGCTAACAGTCTGATAGACAAGGCCTGTTTCCACTTGAAGAACCTATGACTCAGCAATGTCTGCCTCCTCTCTTCACACAGGCAGGGTATGACTAGAAAATGGCGGCTATACCGTGTGTGTATGTGTGTGTTTGAGGGCCATCGCCTCTCACAATCATCCTGTACATGATAGAATCACAGGAGTTAGTAGTGAACTTGTGGGAATGACAGTCATTTGAATGTCAGACCTGGGGAACTGGTTCTAGTCTCCTTTGAGATCAGTGAGTGCTTTGAACCTGCCTGTCCTCTTGGGCTTGGAGGAGAGTCTCTGGCTGAAGGACTGCTTGCCACCTCAGGGGTCACAGGACAAGCGACGCTGGCAAGCATCGAATGGTGGGCAATACCCAGGACTGTGCAGTTCACGTAACAGGATTTGGGTTCTGGCTTGGTCTCATTACTAGCTCTATGACTTCAAGTAAATTGTCTAACCTTTCTGGCACCTTAATTTTCCTTATCTGTAAAATAAAATGCTAAACCTACTTTAGGAGCTTGACGTCAGAATTAATTAGATAACTCAGAAGAGCTCCTGGCACACGGTATAAACACTTAGTAAGTGATTATAGTTGGTCCTGACCTTGTGTGTAGCATACTGGGCTAAGCAGGGGCTGCAGTCACTTTGGGCTGCAGTTATCTTGGTCATTTATTTGACTTCTATGCAAGAATGTAACTTCAAGAGAGCAGGAATATTGATGTTTTAGGCACTATTTCATTTCTAGAAGGTTCCCCCGCCCCTGGCTTTTTTCATGCTGCATAGCTTGCAGGACCTTAGTTCCCTGACCAGGGATCAAACCCATGCCCACTGAAGTGGAAGTGTAGAGTCTTAACCACTGGACTGCCAGGACCTCCCAGGGCCTGGCACATCTTAAAGGCTCAAAGCTGGAAAGGGCTGTGTCTCATTCCTCTCCAGGCCCAGAGAGTTCCTCTTTGTGTTGGCAGACAGCAGCCCAGAAACAGAGGTCAGGGTCTGGCCCAGATTTCCCTCGGCACAACTTTGAACTGTCCACCAGACCAAACTCAGGGGCTGACAAGGATCAGCTGATGGTTTCTCACCACCCTTCCCATCTTATGGGTAAGGAAGCTGAGTCAAGGAGTTTAAATCACCGGCTCCGGGTGATATACAGTTAGCATGTCAGGGTTGAAACTGACAGGGTTGAATGTCAGGGTCCGCAGACTCTGAAGGCCTTGATCTTTCCACAAGGCCCCTGGTGTACAATTTCAGGTGTGCATACAAGAGTCATTATTATGATCTTTTCCTGAGAGAGAGAGAAATGCTCTTTTTGACTGGACGTATTAAGGTAAGCCTGGCGTCGACAATAAAGGTAATTCTGCTGCTTCCAGGTGACTGGAGGGCGGGGTCAGCTGGGACAGGAGGGCGGGGTCACTTGGGAAGGGGGGCGGAGTCTGTTGGGACAGCTGAGCCCTACTCCCCTCCTACCCTGCTCCCTTCCCTCCCAACCACCTTGGCTGGCTGAAGCCAGGGAATCTCAAACCATGGCAGAAGCAACCTAGGTCAGAAGTTCACAACACTCTATGGCCGGCCATACCACCTTGAACGCGCCCGATCTCATCTGATCTCGGAAGCTAAGCAGGGTCGGGCCTGGTTAGTACTTGGATGGGAGAAGTTCATAGCAAATGCAGATGCCAAGGTCCCACCCAGACCTGCTGACTATCAATCTGGGGGCGCCGGGAGGTGGGCGAGGGCAGGGTCAGCTTCCTGGGTGTCTCTTCCCCCGTTATTGAAGCTTGAGAACCAGCGCCTGGGCTCAGGCCCCTCCGAGCTGGGCCTCCACGCCCCTCCACCTGATCAGTCTGTCAGAAGCCCAGACAGTTTCTGCCTCATGCCATGTGATGCACCCACAGCCCCAGAACCAGAGAGAACCCAGGCCCCAGACCCAGGAGAGCTTGGGCTTCAGAACTTGAGGTGGGACCAGGCAGGGGGGCTGGCAAACCTGGTGTGTGGGGAAGGCCTGCTCATGACATCAGGGGGAGAACTTTTTATGTTTCATTTGCTGATCTCAAGAAATCTCTAGATTGACTAAGCCAGAGCACGGAAAACAGACCCTGGCACATGCCGGGATCCCAGCAGATCAAGGGAGCAGGAGACAAAGGGAAGAATTTCTTGAGAGTCCCTTGGACTGCAAGGAGATCCAAACAGTCCATCCTAAAGGAGATCAGTCCTGGGTGTTCATTGGAAGGACTGATGCTGAAGCTGAAACTCCAATACTTTGGACCCCTGATGCGAAGAACTGACTCATTGGGAAAGACCCTGATGCTGGGAAAGATTGAAGGCGGGAGGAGAAGGGGACGACAGAGGATGAGATGGCTGGATGGTATCACTGACGTGATGGACATGAGTTTGAGTAAGCTCCGGGAGTTGGTGATGGACAGGGAAGCCTGGAGTGCTGTAGTCCATGGGGTCTCAAAGAGTCAGACACGACTGAGTGACTGAACTGAACTGAAAGAAGGGAAGCGCAGGACAGGAGTTTGTGAGGAAGAGGGAGGCTGAGTGCTCTGCAGAGAAACCCTGCTGGGGTGTTGTGGGGGGAGAGTAGGAGGAGGCTCCCGGAGAGGATGGGGCATGTCTGAGATGTTTAGCTTGTTCGCTGAGCAATGTGTGAGGTAACTCCGCCCGAGCTCCCCCAGTCCTCCAGTAAATTCTATTCAACCCATGAGCATATGGTATAAGTGATTTTCGTTGTGGAAACCAAAGAAGGGTCAGGGGTTCAAGCGGAAGACCATGATGATTCAGGCTCCACTCAACAAGCAACCTGGGATCCTGGGTTCTGGGAGCAGCTGGGGAACACAGGGACCCTCCCCCAGGGGGGGGTTCGCAGAGTCTGGGGGCTTTGAGCTTCTACAGGCCACCAACTGGAGGACTTGAGCAGATGTTCCCTAATCTTGGGGGGCAGGGAGGCCCTGGGCCAACCACTCTCAACCCACTGAAAAGTGAGAAGACAAAAGGAAAATGTGGTTTGGCTCCATAAACGCGATACTAATTACAGCCATTTGTGCAAACTGCTTTCCATTAGGGCTTAATTACTTACCATGCAGTATAATCACAATTACGCATTACATGACCTACATGTCAGATTTGCTGAGTTTTATTTGCCTCCACGTGGGCTGGTCTTCCTCATGTCCTGAGGAAGTCTGGTTGTTTTCTAGGCTATTAGTGTCTTTATTTATAACTTGAAAAAAAAAGAAGTATAGGCACAACACTCAACGTATGTGTAATTCTCTCCTCTAAGAGGCAGATTACCTCATGCGGCTCTAATGTCAGTATATTGTCCAGTACGTGGGCTTGGCCAAAAAAAGAGAATGTGAATTCTATTAACACTTTATATCTGTTTGCCCTTTTTCATTTAGGAGACCTATAAAGTGTCCCTCACCAGACCAATTAGATTCCTGCACTCTTCTAAAACAGAACTTGAATAATCATTCCCAGCCAACATTAATAGCTCACCCTAAATCCATGCTTCAAAGAAGATAAAAAAAATACAGAAACAACTCCTCAGGGTGAAACAGAGCAGGACGCTATGGTCTTTGCCCCCTCCCTCCACCACCCCATGTCCTCTGCCTGCCTTTTATCTGTAGAAAACTTTGGTCAATGAATAAGTTTAATCAGAGAAATGAGAAATACAGAAACAAAGGAAAACAGTCAAAGGAGACCAAATAATAATAATATAGTCATTAAGCATAGTCAAGGACCTTTAGTTCCTTCTCAAGGACTACAGATAATATGCTGAGCCATATCCTGTGAGCTGTCTTATAAATACTAACACACCAGGGTGAAGAAGTTAACTACATGATGATCAGACTGTACCCATGACATACTCTGTCACAATTCCAAGAACTGACCTCAAAGAAATGGGAACAAATGGACCCTGGAACTGAAGATTCAGTTCAGTTGAGTTCAGTTGCTCAGTCGTGTCTGACTCTTTGCGACCCCATGAATTGCAGCACGCCAGGCCTCCCTGTCTATCACCAACTCCCGGAGTTCACTCAGACTCATGTCCATCAAGTCGGTGATGCCATTCAGCCATCTCATCCTCTGTCGTCCCCTTTTCCTCCTGCCCCCAATTCCTCCCAGCATTAGAGTCTTTTCCAATGAGTCAACTCTTCCCATGAGGTGGCCAAAGTACTGGAGTTTCCGCTTTAGCATCATTCCTTCCAAAGAACACTCAGGGCTGATCTCCCCTAGAATGGACTGGTTGGATCTCCCTGCAGTCCAAGGGACTCTCAAGAGTCTTCTCCAACACCACAGTTCAAAAGCATCAATTCTTCGGTGCTCAGCTTTCTTCACAGTCCAACTCTCACATCCATACATGACTACTGGAAAAACCATAGCCTTGACTAGACGGACCTTTGTTGGCAAAGCAATGTCTCTGCTTTTGAATAGCTATCTAGGTTGGTCATAACTTTCCTTCCAAGGAGTAAGCGTCTTTTAATTTCATGGCTACAGTTACCACCTGCAGTGATTTTGGAGCCCCCCAAAATAAAATCTGACACTGTTTCCACTGTTTCCCCATCTATTTCCCATGAAGTGATGGGACCAGATGCCATGATCTTAGTTTTCTGAATGTGACCTAAGACGACCACAATGATGCTTCCACCCATGACCAATTTGAAGCTGACTGTCAGAGCTGATTGTGCTGTTTCTGTATGCAGCCCCCTCCTTCCATCTATAAAAGCTCTTGCCCCACTGGTTGCCCCTGGAGAAGCTGGCCTTTGGACAGATGTTGCCAGCATTTGCCCCCCAACATTTGCCAGCATTTGAAATAAAGCAAACTTTCCTTTCCACCAGCCTGGCCTGTTTATTGGCCTTTGGGATGGTGAGCAGCCAGACTCCCTTTCGGTGACAAGGGCACAGTTCATAAAGACCACGGATGAGAAGGCTCTTCAGCAGATCCCCCCTAAAGAACAGCTTGGAAGTCAAGGATAGTAGCTCAAGAATCAAAGGAAGCTATTTCTGAGAAGGAGCCTCCTGCGATCTTCCAAACTCTTCCTGATGGCCTACTGTGTGCCCGGCTCTGGCCTTAGTGCTGTGAAGGCAGAGTGGGGGGTAGGGCAACACAAAATACTTGGCTTAGCCAACCTTGTTTCTGTTCTTTAGGGAAATGATGACTTGGTTGGCTGGGGGTCACAGGTAAATTAAATGGGCCCAGATAAAAGAAGAGAGCGCAAGAAAGCCGAGGAGGACAGAACAGACACATCAGCAAAGCAATCTTACTTCTGCAGGTCTTCTCATCCGAGTTGAGGATGTAGCCTTGCTTGCACCTGCAGACATATGAGCCCGGCGTGTTGATGCAGAAGTGGGCGCAGTTATGTTCCAGGATGCTGCACATGTGGACCGCTGAAAGGGAAGAGGTGGAACGTTAGAGCAACAATGATGCCTTCTCTAACTTCATCCTCCGGCAAACAGTCATCCAGAAGCTACACAGTGAAGGAGCAAGCATGACCCAGAGAAACAAGCTGCAGGCCCTGCCCTCAAGGGGGGTTTACAGCCTTTGGTGGACAAGACAGTTCTACATAAATGCCATCGTCAGTAAGTTAAGAGATTGGGATTGGCATTTATACACTACCATGTGTAAAATAGATAGCTAGTGGGAACCTGCTAGAAAGCACAGGAAGCTCAGCTCTGTGCTCTGTGATGACCTTGATGGGTGAGTTGGGAGGGGGTTCAGAGAAAGGGCCAAAAGGGAGGGAATATATGTATACATATGGGGCTTCCCAGGCAGTACTAGTGGAAAAGCACCTGCCTGCCAGTGCAGGAGAGGTAAAAGATGCAGGTTCAATCCCTGGGTTTGGAAGATCCCCTGGAGGAGGGCACGGCAACCCACTCAGTATTCTTGCCTGGAGAATCCCATGGTCAGAGGAGCCCGGCAGACTACAGTCTATGGGGTTGTAAAGAGCAAAGAAGCGACTTTGCACTTCGTATGTGGCTGATTCACTTCTTTGTACAGCAGAAACTAGCACCACATTGTAAAGCAATTATACTCCAATAAAAAAAAAAATGTATAGATAGAGGGCCATGGAGGGTCAAAGGGAAATGAAGTTAGGCTGAGTCATATGAAATTGTTGATATCCAACTAAAAATAGGGGCTTCCCAACTGGCTCAGGGGTAAAGAATCTGCCTGCCAACGCAGGAGACGAAAGTTCGATTCCTGAGTGGGAAAGATCCCCTAGAGAAGGAAATGGCAACCCACTCCAGTATTCTTGCCTGGAAAATCCCATGGACAGAGAAGCCTAGCGGGCTACAGTCTATGGAATTGCAAAAAAGTCGGACACAACTTAGCAACTAAAAAATACAACAACAACTAAAAACAGGTCAAAAGTGACCATAGGTCACTGTCATAAGGCAGAAATTTCACAGTTCAATTAATAATATCCAATTAGTGAGCAGAGGGTTTACTGATACCAGAAGGGGGTTTGGCTAGTATATGGATTTTTCATAGGCAGAAATGGGCATGGAGGAAAAGTTATTAGTTAAATGAGGATGTAATAAAGATCATCAGAGTCTCAGGCTCATCAATCCCAAGAATAATGTAATTTTTAATAGGCAAAAGTATTATAAAAATTTTGGAGTAAAAAAATGCATTCATATGTTTCCATAATCTTTATGTCTCAATTTTAAAATATTTCCGCATTTAGTTTCTGAAGTACCTCAGCTTTCAGATTCATCAATTCTTGCATAAGTCTGTCCAGAGCTCACAAAAATTCTTATTGTTTTTTACACCTTAAATTTATTACTTGGCTTCATATAATTCAACCTGAACATATTTAAAATTAACAAGCATCAGTATAAACAGAGTACAAGTTATGCAAATGTTCTCATAAACAAAAAGGATGTCCATGCGTAGAAATTTATTTTTATAAAGCTAAAACAGAAGAGACTTTCAAAAGCTAAGAACAGTCTCCTTAACCCTGTGTTGGAAAACTCAGCTTCTGATGAAATCAATGGCATATCCTAAGTATATGTCCCTTTACTTCAAAGTAAGAAACATGGTGGGCAGTAAATGAAGGTAAAACTTTTTTATTTCATAAGAATACAATTTAGAATGATTGTGATTGTTCTGAGTTTACAATTGTCTGTGTTTTAATCCCTAAGATATAAATAACACTAAGTGCATGCTACAGAGAAGGCAATGGCACCCCACTCCAGTACTCTTGCCTGGAAAATCCCATGGACGGAGGAGCCTGGAGGGCTGCAGTCCATGTGGTCGCTAAGAGTCAGACACGACTGAGCGACTTCACTTTCGCTTTTCACTTTCATGCATTGGAGAAGGAAATGGCAACCCACTCCAGTGTTCTTGCCTGGAGACTCCCAGGGACGAGGGAGCCTGGTGGGCTGCCGTCTATGGGGTCGCACAGAGTCGGACACGACTGAAGCGACTTAGCAGCAGCAGCAGCATGCTAAGTCGCTTCAGTCTTGTCCGGCTCTTTGCAACCCTATGGACTGTAGCCCGCCAGGCTCCTCTGTCCATGGGATTTTTCAGGTAAAAATACTGGAGTGGGGAGCCATGCCCTCCTCCAGGGGATCTCCCCAACCCAGAGACTGAATCGGTGTCTCCTGTCTCCTGCATTGGCAAGTGGGTTCTTTACCACTGGTGCCACCTGGTAAGCCCATAAATAACATTAGGAAAGCTTCTAGATTAAAATCAGTCATTTTTACTTCAGTGTGAAAGAAATATCTGGGGATTTTTCTATTTTTTTATTTTGGCTGTGCCGAGTCTTAGTTGTGGCACATGGGATCTCGCATGGCATGTGAACTCTTAGCTGTGCACGTGGGATCTGGTTTCCTGACCAGGATGGAACCCAGGCCCCCTGCATTGGGAGCCCGATGCTCATGCCTTGGACCACCCCAGAAGTCCTGAAATATCTGTTTTTGTGACCATCAGCAATTTTCTTAACTTTTTTAGTATTAAATGGGAATAAAAATAGTACTAACTTCATAAGGACCTTGTAAGGGTTAAAGAAATTAAGATGGTAAAGTGCTTAGAACACTGCCCAGTGGAATGTTTGATGTGCATTAACTGTATGTAGCAAAGGAGAAGTGTGGCTGACTTTTATTTCACATGCTTGGGTTCATCCTATATATATTCGTCTTCAACTTGGCTTTTCACTCAACATTAATAACAGATTCTATCTCTACTGACATATGCTCTCTTTCATGGAATCTAAGATCCGTCCAGTTTCTGGAGATGTTCAGATGTGAAGACACAGACAGTTGGTCCTAATTATTCACGGATTCCATATTTGCAAATTTGCCTACTTGCAAGAATTTATTTGTAACCCTAAAATCAGTATTCACAGTGTTTTCATCATCATTTAAGGACACGTGCAGAGCGATGAAAAATGTAAGTTGCCTGATGCACTCGCTCCCACCTGTAGCTGCACAGGCGATGCCCTGCCCTCTTGTTTCTGCTCTCAGGCTGGGAACAAGTGTCCTTTTCAAGGTCTGTTAGGTGCCACACCTTTTGTGTTTCTGTGCTTTCTGTTGGTGATTTTGCTGTTTAGGATGACCCAAGCATAGTGCTGAAGTGCTGGTGTTTGCTGAAGTGAAGTGTGTCTGGTGTTCCAAAGTGCGAGAAGGCTGTGAGGTGCCTTTCAGAGAAAATGTGTGTTTAATAAACTTCATCCAGGCAGAGTGATAGTGTTGTTGGCTGTGAGTTCAATGTTAATGAATCCACAATATATAAATAAGTGAAAGTCACTCAGTGGTGTCCGACTCTTTGCGACCCCATGGGCTATACACTCCATGGAATTCTCCAGGCCAGAGTACTGGAGTGGGTAGCCTTTCCCTTCTCCAGGGCATCTTCCCAACCCAGGGATTGAACCCAGGTCTCCCGCATCGCAGGCAGATTCTTTACCAGGTAAGCCACAAGGGAAGTCCTTATGGTGTCTTTAAACAGAAACATACATAAAACAAGACAATGTATTGATCAGTCGACAACAATGCTGGACCAGAGGCTCAGAGGAACCTAATCCTGTATTTCCTCTAGGAGCAGCGGTTCATACTTAGTAATTCAGTATTCACCAGGCTTTACAGAACATCATTACCAAGAATACTGAGAATCAACTGTACACCCTAGATTTGATCAAGTACATTGCTGGTAGGTCACCTTCAGTCACGTCCGACTCTTTGCGACCCCATGGACTGTAGCCCTCCAGGCTCCTCTGTCCATGGGATTTCCCAGGCAGGAATACTGGCGTGGGGTGCCGTTTCCTTCTCCAGGGGATCTTCCCGACCCAGAGATCGAACCTGCGTCTCCTGCACTGGCAGGCAGGTTCTTTACCTCTAGTGCCACCTGGGAAGCAGGTGATCAAGTACATTAGGTCTGGTTTATTCCTTTTAATTGCTTTATCCATTGGTCATATGACTATGCCTCATTTTATTTAGCCATTTCCCCAACCAGTCCACATTTTCACTTTCCCAATGGTGTGATAAGCATTCTCAAACACATCACCTTGAGCACATGTGCAACTGTTTCTCTAGAACTGGGTCCTGCTTTAAACAGATATCACCTAATTGCCTTGTAAGGTAGCCCATACCATCAATGCATGACAGTAATGATTCCCACTTCCTCCAAACTTTAGCTCTCAGGATTATCAAACATGAAGTTTTGACAGGGAAAAATCATTATCCTGTTTTTAATTTGCATTTACTTTGCACCCTGGAAAGCTTTCTTCTTTTCCAGGCTGCTGGCGTCAAATTACCCACGGACACAGAGGTGGTTCTTGTGCAACTCTCAGCGTGTCATGATTCTCCTCTGTAATGAAGGAAATCTGAAGTCTAGGCAACCAGCAACACAGCCGCTGTCCACTGGTGCAAGGCCCAGGTGATGAGCCTGCTGCCTGACTTCTCACGGAGACCCTGACAGGATTATTTAGATGGGACACACGAGGCAGAGAAAATAACCTCTCAGCTACAGACAGCATAGCGGATGACTTCTGCGAACAGACGAAAGCCAAGCTTCACCAGGACCTTGCATGAATTCCTTAATTTCCCTGAGCTCTACTTTCTTCACTTGTCGAATAGGGAAATTAAAAGAACTACTGCATAAGGTTTGGAGTGACAGCTTGTTACTCAGGCTTGTTTTGGCTATGTACTATAAAAGAAATTGGAACCAGGAATTCGGTGTAATGGTAAGAGCACTGGATTAGAAGCCAGAAGACCTCTGCTCCAGTTTCCCTCTGCCTAGAACAAGTGAGGGACGTTCAGGTAAGTTGGGGAGCTCTCTCTGACTTATTTCTTCACCTGTAGAATAAAGGCATGTCTGGTGTCTAGGGGCCTTCAGTACGGACATTTGTGTTTTTTAGAAGCTGTCCTTCCTTCTCATTCTAAATGTGTGATGACAGGGGCAGCTATGTGTTGGTGTGAGGCAGTCCCACTCCTGGCCACTGTTGAGTGTACAGGGTTTGAGAATTGGAGTCTTTTCTTGGCATTTAGGCACAAGAATTGAGGAAACGGGGGCTTATACCAAGGGCAAGCATATCTGAGGGCTGACAGGGTACATGCTGTCTGCCCAGGGAACCAGATAAATCCAAGGGGAAGCAGAGAGTGGCGATGGAAGCAAAGCTGGACTGTCATCACTACCCTTCTTGTTTCCAGTGAGTAATATAATGCAATCTCCTCTCTTCTAAAGCTAGCCCAAGCTGAATATCTATTACTTTCAACCAAAAGAATCCCAAATGTTTTTACTAAGGTCGTATAAAAATTCTCCATCTCTGAAATTCTATAGGTATGTGAATATAGGTAGGAATGAATGATCCTAAGAGCATCTGACCCTAGTGCCTTCCTCTCCCAGGGGACGAGCCTTTGTGACGTGACCGGAGAGAGGGGGATTGTCCTGCCTCCTACAGTGGCCTACGGGGGTCTTACACCTCGAAGGCCTTGTAGGTTGAAGCTGGAACAAGGCTTTGAGTTCAGCAGAAAGAATCACTAATAAGCAGACTAAGTCATTGGCAGGATTGGATTTTGGATTTTTTTTAACTAGTAAGTCTGAACATTCATAAATGTTTATTAATGGATGTGTGATTGACCAAAGGAATGATCAAAGCAGGGGTGGGCTGACTGGGGGTCTTGAACTATTACTGGGTATGGAAAGTCAAGGTATGTAGAAGTCGATCTGGCCTCCCACTGAAGGAGAGCTTTGAAGGGCTGCAGTAAGTGTGAGCTTTATCCAGGTGGGTTGATGAGAGATGTGTCTTAGGAACACTGTCGAGTGACTGAGTACTCAGTTGTGTCTGACTCTTTGTGATCCCATGGACTGTAGCCCACCAGGCTCCTCTGTCCATGGAATTTTGCAGGCAAGACTACTGGAGTGAGTTGCCATTTCCTACTCCGAGGGATCTTGCCGCCCCAGGGATCAAAACTGAATCTGGAATCTCCCGCACTGGCAGGCAGATTCTTTACCAATGTGCCACCAGAGAAGCCCAGGAACACTATTAGGGCCTTCAACCGTGCCTGGGTAAGGTGGGGCTCTTAGGGTAGGAATGACCAACCTCCAGGCTTTAAATACCTGGCTAAGCTGATAAAGCTGAGGCCAAGAGGTTAATTAAAAACAGCCCTGGGAATTCCCTGGTGGCCCAGGGGTTGGGACTCTGTGCTATCACTGCTGAGGGCTTGGCTGCAATCCTGGGTCGGGGAACTAAGATCTTGCGAGTGGCTTGGTGCAGCCAAAAGCAAAAACGAAAAGAAAACAGACAGCCCTACCCAGGTTACAATTTGTCAGAAGGCTCAGGATAGACATGCATTTTTCAGCCTCTAAATTCAGTGTCCTCTCTCACTGGGTGGCAAAAACGTTGGGCCTCAGCACGGGTAGGTTTTGGTCACTTTGCAGACAGGGCCTCATTCACAGGGCACCAGGCCTCTAAGTTTCTCTTGGCAGTCTGAGAATGCAACCTCAGGAGGCCCCCGCTGCCCCTGCCCTCAGCTGTGGCTGGTATAGGGATTCACTGCCAGTGCGTACAAAGCCACCGCTGTGCCCAAGTTCATGTCCACACCAGTGAGCACCAGAGCCAGGACTCCCAGTCAAGGTCAGACCTTCGAATTGTACAATAAAAGTGTCTGCTTTCATCATACCTGGAGACACCTTGTCTCTCCCAATCCACAGATCCAGCCGCGATTTTCACTTCCGCCCAAAGCACACCAGCCTTAGCCCATCTTCCCTCTGAAGTCTCTTCTCCACGTCTATTTTGACCTCTGTGTCCCTGCCGAGCCTGTCGTTTAGCACTTCTCAAGTTGTGGGTTGTGTCTCCTTCAGATCAGATCAGTCGCTCAGTCTTGTCCGACTCTTTGCGACCCCATGAATTGCAGCACGCCAGGCCTCCCTGTCCATCACCAACTCCCAGAGTTCACTGAGACTCACGTCCATCGAGGCAGTGATGACATCCAGCCATCTCATCCTCTGTCGTCCCCTTCTCCTCTTGCCCTCAATCCCTCCCAACATTAGAGTCTTTTCCAATGAGTCAACTCTTCCCATGAGGTGGCCAAAGTACTGGAGTTTCAGCTTTAGCATCAGTCCTTCCAAAGAAATCCCAGGGCTGATCTCCTTCAGAATGGACTGGTTGGATCTCCTTGCAGTCCAAGGGACTCTCAAGAGTCTTCTCCAACACCACAGTTCAAAAGCATCAATTTTTTGGTGCTCAGCCTTCTTCACAGTCCAACTCTCACGTCTATACATGACCACAGGAAAAACCATAGCCTTGACTAGACGAACCTTTGTTGGCAAAGTAATGTCTCTGCTTTTGAATATGCTATCTAGGTTGGTCATAACTTTCCTTCCAAGGAGTAAGCGTCTTTTAATTTCATGGCTGCAGTCACCATCTGTAGTGATTTTGGAGCCCAGAAAAATCAAGTCTGACACTGTTTCCACTGTTTCCCCATCTATTTCCCATGAAGTGGTGGGACCGGATGCCATGATCTTCGTTTTCTGAATGTTGAGCTTTAAGCCAACTTTTTCACTCTCCACTTTCACTTTCATCAAGAGGCTTTTGAGTTCCTCTTCACTTTCTGCCATAAGGGTGGTGTCATCTGCATATCTGAGGTGATTGATATTTCTCCCGGCAATCTTGATTCCAGCTTGTGCTTCTTCCAGCCCAGAGTTTCTCATGATGTACTCTGCATATAAGTTAAATAAACAGGGTGACAATATACAGCCTTGACGAACTCCTTTTCCTATTTGGAACCAGTCTGTTGTTCCATGTCCAGTTCTGTTACTTCCTGACCTGCATACAAATTTTTCAAGAGGCAGGTCACGTGGTCTGGTACTCCCATCTCTTTCAGAATTTTCCACAGTTTATTGTGATCCACACAGTCAAAGGCTTTGGTAAGTCAATAAAGCAGAAACAGATGCTTTTCTGGAACTCTCTTGCTTTTTCCATGATCCAGCGGATGTTGGCAATTTGATCTCTGGTTCCTGTGCCTTTTCTACAACCAGCTTGAACATCAGGAAGTTCACAGTTCAGATATTGCTGAAGCCTGGCTTGGAGAATTTTGAGCATTACTTTACTAGCGTGTGAGATGAGTGCAATTGTGTGGTAGTTTGAGCATTCTTTGGCATTGCCTTTCTTTGGGATTGGAATGAAAACTGACCTTTTCCAGTCCTGTGGCGGCTGCGACGGGCGCGCTAAAGCGCAGCTGAGAGGAGCCACCCCACGTCCGAGGTCAGGGGCAGAAGCCGGGAGGACCCCATGCCCGAAGGGCGGCAGCCAAGAGGAATTACCCCACGTCGGAGGTCAGGGGCAGCGGCAGAGAGTACCAGACTGCGACAGCGCAGGAACAGCCGAGAAGAGCTACCCCGCGTCTGAGGTCAGTGGGGGCTGCCGAGAGGAGATACCCAGCATCCGAGGTCAGGGGCGGCAACGAGAGGAGTTACCCTGTGTCCGAGGCCAAGGGCAGCGGCCGGGAGGAGATACCCCACGTCCAAGGAGCTGTGGCTGCGAAGGCGCAGGAGGGCCTAGAGGAGGCCCTCCCACGTTGAAGGTCAGGAAGGGCGGCGGTGAGGAGATACCCCTCGTCCAAGGTAAGGAGCAATGGCTGCGCTTTGCTGGAGCAGCCGTGAAGAGATACCCCACGCCCAAGGTAAGAGAAACCCAAGTAAGACGGTAGGTGTTGCAAGAGAGCATCAGAGGGCAAACACACTGAAACCATACTCACAGAAAACTAGTCAATCTAATCACACTAGGACCACAGCCTTGTCTAACTCAATGAAACTAAGCCATGCCCGTGGGGCAACCCAAGATGGGCGGGTCATGGTGGAGAGGTCTGACAGAACATGGTCCACTGGAGAAGGGAATGGCAAACCACTTCAGTATTCTTGCCTTGAGAACCCCATGAACAGTATGAACAGTATGTGTCTCCTTAGACGTCATGAAATTAACAGAGACTCTGGACTCGTTTTTTTTTTGTTGTTGTTGTTTTTGTTTTTAAATGAAAGAGAAAAAAACCATTAAAAATATCATTCTTTTCCTTGCAATCACCCTTCCTACACATTCTATCCAATAAACTGCCATTCACCTTTCACATCCATGTAGCACATTGTGGTTAAGATGTAGGTTCTGAGCCAGGATGCCTGCGTTCACACCTCAGCTCTACCATTGAATGCTGTGTGACCTTGGTCAAGTTACTGAATGTCTCTGGGTCTCTGTTTCTGCTGTAAAATGAGAACTATGGGAGCATCCACTTTACAGGTTTGTTGTGAGAATAAAAGCTATCGTCATTATGATCTCCTCTTTAAAGTTCTCTTGGACTCCCTAGGCAGAACCAGACATTCTGTGCTCAGAGGTCCCCCAGTGCCAGGTGACTTCCCAGGGTCTCTGAAGTGTACACTTCATACAGCAAATGTCCTGTTTATCTGCGATAAGAGCATTTTCCCACCATCCTGAAACCCTCGGGCCTGGCAGGTGGAGGGTAAGTGCTCTGGAACCAGAGAGACTCCAACTCTGCCACTTGAAACTGCTTATCCTTTCTAAGCCTCAGTTTCTACTTCTGTAAAATGGGGTAATAGTAGTACCTGCTTCACAGGGCTGTTATAAGTATTCAGTCAAATAACATATGGAAAGTACCTAGCCTAGGACAAAATTAGCTGTAATTATACTATCAGAGTGTAGTTCAGTAAATGTTTAAGGAACAAACGAGATTTCCAAAACCCCAGAGAACTGCCATCTGAAACAGAAGACACTCATCACTGTTGTCTGAGGACTGGAGGGCAGGTCAAAGCCAAGGCCATCTGCCTACCCTGCTGGTCCTCTGTGTGTTTGACTGTAATCACACACACCACGGTGCACATGGAACAGGACTCTACAGCTTATAATGCCATCTGTTCATGCATCTATGCTCTGCAGGTAAAATCCCCATTTTACAGATGTGCTCAGCATCTGCACAGTTGGCAGGGGGGGTCATTGAGACAGCCCCCTCCCCACAAAGGCTTCCCATCCAACTCCAAGGTGAATGTCAACCTCAGAGCTGGTGGACCTAGCATGGCTGGACTGTGCAGATGCTGCTCACAGAAAACCATTTACCTTAAAAGAGGAATGTCTACCTCCCAATGCAAAGAGAGGTGAAACAAGCAAGAGGTTTGGAAGCAGAACGCCCACCGCCCCCCATCTCTTGGCTGCTTGTTCTTGGGGAATCCATTTAACAAGTTTACAGTCCTATAAAAGAGAGGGATAGTACCGTGCCACCTCCCCAGATTCTTGTGAGGATCAAGTGTGAAAACACAAGAGAAAGAGCTTTGTAAATGTTAGTTATTGCGATCTTTACTGCACAGTTGACAAAGAGGCCCAGGGGCCCCCTTAACCTTTCAAGACAGTTGACAGGTCTGCTCAGTGGAGCCCTGCGATGTGGAGATTCAGGAGCTGGCCTTCTGCAGGGTGGGAAGAGGGATTCAGTTGCTGGGCCCTGGTGAATGAATGAATGGCATAATACTGATGTTCTCTTAGAGCTCTTACAGAAAAGAGGTGGATAGCCAAACTGTCTTTTAGTTTTGCTGCCTGGTCAAAAAGCAGAGAGAAGGCTCTTCTACGAGCAAGTTCACAACCTCACCCTCGTCATATTACCTTTCCCTTCGCGGCTCAATTCAGGGCGCTTAGAGAAGATCTCCTCCATTAACATTTATCCAAGACAAATGAATAAACCTGTCAAAGCTGTTAAAGGACCAATTTCTTTCTTTCTTTTTTTAATATTTCCAGGAAAGGGGGAGCATAAATTCTGCAGAAGTCATTTAAAGTCATAAACCTTAAAAATGTTTGCAGTGCATTCTATTGGGTGAAGTTTTCCAGGTGACTCAGGCCACGGCACGCCGTAGCGGCCCAGACCCTCTGCGGCGCCAGGGAAATGGCACTTCTGAATATTTTCCAAGTGACATTGCAGAGCGAAAGGTTCTTTTTCCTTCATGGCATTGATTTTTCAAGTAAACCTTTTGATTTTGGAGTAAAAAATCAATGGGCTCTCTGCTTTTTGAAGTCAGTTTTCAGTAGAGAACTTTAAAGACACATCAAAAGCACACTGTTCTTCCTTCCTGAGGCTTTGATGGGGTGGGGCAGGGGAGAGGTGATAGAGGGACTTTTTCACATTCTGAGAAGTAGTCCAAAGGTTCCCGCTCCTGGGGAGTCAGAGATGAGTCTGGCCAATAAGGTCAATCTCCACTCAGACTCCAGGGAAATACTAGTCATCTCAGAATAGACTTGCTTTTGTTTTCCCATCAAAGAAGCAAGGCAGTTGGAGGGGACAGAGGCCACTGGGGGTGGCCAGGCAGGACTGAACACTGTTTTACCAGGTCAGGAGGCTTGTCCCATTTCCAGGGACCAGCGTAGAGCCTGCATTGCCACCCCGGGCCCCTGCCCTTCTGGAGGAAGAAAGGACGAGAAGACAGTGGCAGAAGCTGGAGACCGAGAAGAGGACAAGCTGACCTTCTGGGAGAGCTGAAACAGGAGCTCGGCTTGGATGGCTCCTGGGAGGAGTCTGGCAAGAAAGGGAGAGTAGGGTTGGAAAGCAAGAAGGGGGAGAAGACCTCTAATGCAGAATAAGGCAGCTCAAGGACTTGGGGAGCCATGACCTTGCAGAAGTTGGGAGGCACCTGCATCCTATCAAGTGAGGGGGCACCAGGGGCACGTCTTGCCCCCCACCCCCATACACTACTAGGCTTCTCTCTGGGTTGAGAAAACATCCAGAGCTAGCACCACTGTAGAGCAAAAATGCCTGGTATTCCACGCCGTCCAAGGAGAAGTTAAATTTTTCCCATTTTCATGCTTACTCCAACTCATGAATTCCAACCTAGGTAATGCCAGGCCAATCCAAGGTGCTGGAGGAAAACGTCCCCTCCCTACTCTGACTCATTAAGCAGCTTGAGTATAAATGTCCTTTCCCCAGGGAAATCTCCCTGAGCCCCTGGCCTAGGTCAGGTCCTGCCCTGAATTCTTCCCCCATTTACACTTACAACTACAGTTAATTACTTATTTGTAAATTGCATCCTTAATGAGCGTCCTTGGCCAGAGTGTGAGCCCCAAGAGAACACTGTGTCTTATCTCGACCTTTGCTAAAGACCCCTTGCCAGCACAGTACTTGGGACCAGGTAGCACAGAATGAACCCGGGAAGGTGAATGACCTCATCCCAACGATGCCCCGAGAAGAGCCACAGAGGAGCAGGACTTACTGCACAACTTCTTCTGGAACACTGAGGTCAGCGTCTCAATCTGGCTGAAGTTGGCCACCAGGAAGACGTGGTCCTCGTGGGGCTCGCTCCCAATGGCCTTCAGCGTGTTGAAGTCCACCTGGCCCACACCGATGGCAAAGATCAGGATGCCTGTGTCCCGGGCTTTTGCGGCCACCTCGGCCACCGAGTCCTGGGGCCTCCCATCAGTCACGATCATTATGACCCGAGGCACATTCTCCCTCAGGGGCCGGGCCCCCTCTGCTTCCGAGAAGGCGATGTTCAGGGCGTACTGGATGGCCAGCCCCGTCATGGTGCCCGTGGACAGATGCCGCATCCTCTTGACGGCACGCTCCACCTCGGACTTCCTCTTGAAGGTCTTGAGGGAGAACTCGTTCTTGACCGTGCTGCCATACTGGAGCAGACCCACACGGGTGACGTCAGGGCCAATGTCCAAGAACTGCAAGATGTCCACAATGAACTCCTTGACCTTTGCGTAGTCGTGGGTGTTGACGCTGCGTGAGCTGTCGATGATAAAGACCACGTCCGCTCGCTTGTTCTCACAGGCGCTCCCTGGGGAAAAGGGGGGAGGGCAAACATATCATAAGAGCATTGAGCATAAATATCCGACTATATATAAGTTATCAAGGAAGATCAAACCGGTCCATCCTAAAGGAAATCAGTCCTGAATATTCATTGGAAGGACTGATGCTGAAGTTGAAGCTCCAGTACTTTGGCCACCTGATGCAAAGAGCCAACTCATTAGAAAAGACCCTGATGCTGGGAAGATTGAAGGCAGGAGAAGAAGGCAATGACAAAGGATAAGATGGTTGGATGGCATCACTGACCCAATGGACATGAGTTTGAGCAAGCTCTGGGAGATGGTGAAGGACAGGGAAGCCTGGCGTGCTGCAGTCCACGTGGCCTGCAAAGAGCTGGACACGACCGAGTGACTGAACAACAACAACAATAAATTATCAACAGATAGTCAACAAAGACCTCCTGTATACCACAGGGAACTATTTTCAATATTTTGTAATATAAGGAAAGAGAATCTGGAGAAGTTATATATATCTGCATAACTGAATTGCTGAGCTATATACCTGAAATTAACATATCACAAGTCAAATATACTTCAATTAAAAATAAGTAAAATAAGATTGTTAAGGACCCAATGCAGGTTGGAAATCCTAGGGCCAGGGGTCACCTTTCAAATCTTCATCATTTTCTTCACTCAGGAAGGTTGTAAGGATGCATATGTGTTTGACCGGGTGATCATGAATATTGGCAGCAAACAAGATACTATTTCTTTTTACAAAAGAAGTGAACTTCAGCTTCTAGAAAGTTATCAATGTAGTTTTTAGGTGGGCAAACATTTGAGCAGCATCAAAATTACTTTGTTATTTACTGCACAGCACATTAGCTTGGCGGGATACTGCAGGAAGTATAGAAGATGCTTAGGGCAGGGACCAAAGTCAAGGAGTTTACAGTCTACCTGGGGAGACTTAACTAATGGAAAAAGGAAAGAATAACTAGTATGACAGTGTGTGGTGCAGATGCTAGGTGTTCAGAGAACAGGGATATTAGTGGGCTGGGGTCAAGGAGATGGGACACAAGCTGGCTTTACAGATGTATAGTGTCTGGACTGTGGGAAGGAACACGTGCAGAGGAGGCCATGAACAAAAGCCCAAGATGGCATGAATACAGCAGACAGTAGAGTGAGTGTTGAAGGCACTGCTAAGAGTTATGGATAGGAATGAAGTTGGAGGGGTAGCTTGAAGTCAGTTACAAAAAGACTTTAAATTCAGATTGAAAAAAAAATAATAATAAATTCAGATTGAAATTTGTACTGATACCACAGCTGATGGGCATAATATGATTAGCATTATATTATGTAACTTATCTCTCCTGCAGGGAAGTTATGTAATAAAAGGTCAATTGAATGGGCCAGAAGTTTGTGGAGAGGATATGGACAAAGCAACCCTCATACATGGTTGGTGGGAATGTAAACTGGTGCAGGCTCTGTGGAAAGCACTATGGAGGTTCCTCACAAAACTAGGAAGAGAACTACCATATGACCCAGCAATTCTGCTCCCACATATTTATCTGAAGAAAAAACCAAAAACACTAATTCAAAAAGAGGCACCCCAATGTTCATAGCAGCATTATTTCTAACTGCCAAGATAAGGAAGCAACCCAAGTGTCCATGAACAGATGAATGGATAAAGAAGACATGCTATATATAATCAATGAAATATTAGTCATAAAAAAAGAATGAAATATTGCCATTTGTGACAACATGAATGAACCTCGAGGGTATTATGCTAAGTGAAATAAGTCAGACGGAGAAAGACAAACTGCTATCATTTATATGTGAAACCTAAAAAATAAAACTAGTGAATAAAACAAGAAACAGTTCTCTATAGAGAACAAACTAGCAGTTACCAGTGGGGACAGGGAAGGGGTGGGGCAATACACCAGTTAGGGATTAAGAAGTACAAACTTCTATGCATAAAATAAGCTACAAGGATATATCGTACAACGGAGGGAATATAGTCAATGTTTTATTTTATTTATTTCTGCCTTGCAACGAAACTTTCAGAATCCTAGTTCCCTGACCAGGGATTAAACCTGTGCTCTAGGCAGTGAAAGCAGAGTTCCAACTGCTAGACTGCCAGGCAATTCCCCAATACTTTATAATGACTATAAATGGAGGTTAACCTTTAAAACCTGCGAATCACGATGTTCACACCTGTAACTTATATTGTACATCAATTATACCTCAGTTTTTTTTTAAAAAAAGAAAAAGGTCAGTTGAGTCGGGTAGGGGTGTGCAGTGTGGACAATCCAGACCATTGCTGCACTAATCCGGTTGAGAAGGAAACAATCTGAACCAGGGGTAGGAGGCTGGCAGGCGGGGGCAGCAGTGGAAATGGAGATGGTACAAGCCAAGAAACATTCAGCAAAGGGCACAGTTAAGCTGGAAAAAAGGCAAGTGTTGGAGTCTCTCCGTTACCAGCACAATTGCCATGCTTACTCCTCCAGTGCTGAAGCAAGAAGGCATTCTGGAAAGAGAATGAGATGAGAGGCCTCCTGCCCCAGAGGGTGGAGGTGGAGGCTGGGCGTTCCTCCTGGAATTTCTCCGATGTTCTAAGCCACGGCCTCCAGCCTCTCTCCCCTTCCTCCCTCCCTTTCCCAGACTTCCCGCTGGTAAATCCCAATTTGACAGGGATTAGAAGAGGGATCTCAAATGCCTGCCCTAAATCCCAATCAGCGCAGCTGCAAGAAAGAGGGAGAAAGCCAAAAATGAAGCAGTGAGCCCAGTCATTGAAATGACAAGTGGGAAAGGCCAGTGAGGTCACCCTGTCCAGGCCAGCCTGCCAGGCCCTGCCTCTCCCCTGAGCGCCTGCACAGACACACCTCGTGCATTGCAGCCTCACACGCCTAACAATTTTAGGGGCAGAAGCACACACCCCCCACCCCTCAGACCAGCATCACGGCAGAAAGCCGACCTTCGGGGGCATTCACACATACCACTGGGGCCTGGGTGAATTTAAGGTGAGTTTCTCAAACCAGAGCCTCCAGAAACTGCCTTTGAGGACCCAGGGATAAGATCAGTATCGACCCTGACATTTTAACATCTTGACTCCAGACAGCTTTCATCACTATGGTCTCCTGTGGTTTCCAGAACAAGCTCTGAAGAGCAAGGGAACCATATCTGTTGGATAGATGAGAGCATGAAGGTGTTGAGAGTTTGAAAATCTCTTACAATTTAGGAACAGAAAAACTCTGTGGAGGACAACACCTCACTGAGGCTCTGAGGATTAGCTGCGGGTAAAGAACTGAGTCTTGGGCTCAGCAGGTGGGACCCCCCCCTCAATATGTGGGAGCTTCACAGGCAGGCTCTGCTCTACCCACACCACCCCCCCCCTCCTTCCTCAGTCCTCCCTGTGCCAGGCTCCGGCTGGGGAGGGGCAGGGTGGCCATGGACAGCTGTGTACCTGCCCAAGGAAGCGCAAGGGCCTGAAATCCAGTCCAGTCCTGAGCCCCAGGGGCTGCGTCCACTTGGGAGGCCCCTGGAGGGGGTGCCATTCTCTAATTTCCGTGAGAAGTGTCTGTGGTCTAGCATGTGGCCCTGGGTCCAGGCAACACGTGACAAACCTCCGGGCACTGAGGCTGGACACCCACCCCCTGCTCTACCAGCTTCAGTCTGAACTGACTACAGGGAGAACAGGACCCAGTGATCTCCACCTGCTCAGAAGGACTGGAACCAGCCTGGACCCGGCCACGCGGGAGGATATTAATGAAAGACTCCTTGGAAGGGAGGGTGGCATGGAGACGGCACACTGGCTCCCTAAGAACGCTCTTCCTCTGGAAGCAGGGGTCCCCTTGGGACTGGGATTCTTCCTGTGGGTCTTGGTCCCTGTGCATCCCAGCAAGCAACACAATCAGTTTAAAGGGGATTCTGGAAGTTGCCCAAGGAATGATGTGCTCCACTGGACTCCTTCCCATCAAAACAAATGAGGAGTTTTTCACAACGCCTGGCATTCACAAAATCACATCAGAGGTTCGAAACGGTGTTGGAGGGACCCTCCAAGGAGCTGTGACTGAGAGTTGAAAACAGCAAGTTCTGGCAGCCCGAGTGACCAACTTTCTCCTGGACGTCTCCTCCGGTCCCTTGAGAGCTCAGAGACATAGCTTCTGCAGCCTGTCCCGGAAAGGGCCGGTTCAGTGGGCCTCAGACTCGAGGTGTCTCCCAATTCCCTGAAGGACTTGTTAAAAACTAAGGTCTGTGAGCCTCACTTCCAGAGTTTCTGATTCTGTAGGTATAGGCTGGCACCTGAAAATATGCATTTCCAGCAGGTTCCTGTGTGAAGTCGATGTCACTGGTCCAAGGACCACACTCTGTGAAACCATGAGTGTAGGACCTAGAGAGATTTCTGGAGAAAGGAAGTTTTGGTAAGTCTTGACCTCATGTCTTACTGTGGATTACCCAATGTGGGAAACTGGTCATCTCTGCAGCCATGCAGTGGGGATACAGTTTAAGCCTTGAGTCAACGTTTGTAGAATTAAGCGGAATTCCCGGTGATGGAGCAAGGCTTCAGGTGGAAGGGACTGAGTCAGAACCGGCAGTTCAAGGAGATGGACTCAAATCAGAGTCAAAAAGTGCTAGAGCAGGTCTCAGTTCAGTCAGTTCAGTGGCTCAGTCGTGTCCGACTCTTTGAGACCCCATGGACTCCAGCACTCCAGGCTTCCCTGTCCATCACCAACTCCTGGAGCTTACTCAAACTCATGTCCATTGAGTCAGTGATGCCATCCAACCATCTCATCCTCTGTCATCCCCTTCTCCTCAGGTCTAGGTCCTGCTGAGTCCAGGACTCAAATCTTTGCCACTTTATGAGGGAACACAGTCACTTTCTAACTTTTGGTCCAGGAACTCACAGACTAATAAAGTCTTAGAGCTGGAAGGATCTATATAGAGTCCAAGTTATTCACCTTACAGAAGGGAAAACTGAGGCTCAGAGAGGTGACTCCACCTCCACGAGGCCCCAGGGCTCACGAGGGTCGGGCCTGGGACCATCCAGGTGCCTTCTCCCCACTTCGTGGCGGGTCCCTGGGAAAAGTCTCGATACCACTGGCACTGCAATATGAGCGCTTTGTAAATACTCAAGGACATTCTGAAATATTTGCCTTCACAGTTTCTTCACCCAGGAACTGATGTTTCTGGAAACATCTCCTCTGTGTGTGCTCCTCTCACATATCAGTTCTGATAAACAGCATCCCTGTCTAATTAGCCCAAGAGAAGAACACACAATCTTCCATCTCGCCTTTCACTGTAGACTTTCTGCAGCAGTTGGAAGAGGGTATCTGGGCACATCATAAAACACCATACCCCGAACCAAAAAGTGACGGTCTAAGCCTTGTAAACAGTACTTCCAGTTCTGTCAGCTCGACTCCACAGCCTACTCACTGGGCAAACGAGTGTCTCTTCCCCCTGCAGAGAAGGTGAACCTGAGCCAGAACAATTTGAAGCCACATTCCCACCCCAGCAGGATTACAGTGTGCAGCCCTGAAACCATCTCCTTCCTCTCAGGACTGTAGATTTGTTGCTAATCGGTCTCCCTTGCCGTGGCTAAATTCAATTATAGCCATGTAATTGTACAGCAAATATTTGGTACCATCTGCCCAGAGAGGTCAGGGCATGTTTGGAGAAGGAAGGTATGTGAATCTCCGTGATGGGGGTAAAATAATTTCATCCAGACACTGAAAGGGGCTCTGTGAAACAGCAACATTTCTCTAATGCTGGAGAAAGTGGCCGTGAGCCAAGAGCTAAAACTGTTCTTGTTACTAGGACTAACCAGAGGGGCTTCTTTAATTCCCAAGAGTAACCAGAAACACTATGGAACATGATTCAAAGGTCACAAATGCTTAGTGAAACAAGCAAATGCAGGCTTGCCCTGTGACCTCAGGGCAAGCCCAGCCCATGTCACTTTCCATCCATGTGGTCTATCGCCTCCCCTTCACCTTTTTTGCCCTCAGTCTCATCTTCTGTGAAATGAGGATAATACCTCACAGGGCTATCGTGAAACTCAAAAGATAATATAACAACAATTTATGGCTACTGTTTATTGGATACCTAAAAGTACTTGACTTGTTCTGAGTACTTTTACACGGAATGACTTATTCTTCACACCCAACTTAGCAGGTAGGTACTATTCCCATTTTACAGATGAGAACAGTGAGTCTAGAAAGGTTAAATGCCTAGATTAGGGTCTCATACTTAGAAAGTAGAAGGGCCAGGATCTGAACCCTACTCCATAGCCCATGCTCTTAACCACCAAGCAATGCTCAGAAAGGATTCTGTCTTTTTAGATCTGCCCTTCCCAGAACACTCAAGATGTACCAGAACAGCACTGGCTCTCTGAGGTCAGTTTTTTCCTTCCCTGGAATCAGGGCCTGAAACTATGGCCCGAACTTGCCTGCCTCCTGCCAAGTGCTTTCCCCCTGCTAAATGCCTATTTGTAATTTTTTTTTTAATAAAATGATGAAAACAGATGCTTGCCTCCCTGAAGAGCAGCATCTCAGTAAATGAAGCTGCTAGTTGTTCACATTCTCCTGTGTTTGACAAGTGCCTCCTGTGAGATCTGGAGAAGCAGGGCCCTGGGGGAGATAGAAAGTCAAGGTCACTGGCCTTTGATGGGCTGTGGGGAACAAGAGAAACATGACCTGGATCACAGGCAAATGGCCAAGGTGGGGTGGAGAAGGGAGACAGATTTCAGAAAATGTGGTGCTTCCTAACAATTCCCAGCAAAGTTCCCACAAGTAGGTGGTGTGTGGGCACTTGAAAAAAAGAACTGTGGGGACTTCCCTGGTGATCCAGTGGCAGAGAGTCTGCCTTGCAATGCAGGGGACTCAGGCTCAATCCCTGGTCGGAGCTGGCTCCCACACACCACCGAGCAACTAAGCCCACGTGCTGCAACTACTGAAGACCGAGCCATAAGTAGAGAGGCTGTGCACCGCAACAAAAAGTGCTGCATGATGCAATGACGGTCCCGAGAGCCGCAACTAAGGTCTGACACAGCCAAAAGAAATAAATTTTTTTTTTTAAAAAAAGAACTTTAAAAAAGGAATGATACAAGGGGGAAAATGGAGTAATTTCTAGGACAGCACAAGAGTGAATGGACAAGGGCACCGGAATAGGATTTCCAGGTGGCATTAAAGGCCAACTTGAGGGCAGCGAGCATGAAACTGAAGGGACACTGATAGCATGGTTGTGTGCTTTGCTCCGGCTGCGCTTGGCTACATGGGTACAGGAGGAAAGCAGGAGGAAGTTGATATAACCAGGGTTCTCGTGCAGCCAAGAGTTGGTGGATCAGGAAAGCAACAAAGGTAGGTGACAGAGCAGCTGTAAGGTTTCCCATGAAATTAAGCTGGGGGAATATGAAGTAGAAGATAGGAAGGGGTGAAGGGCAGAGAGGAAGCAGTGGGGTCAATGGATTGAAAGTCTAGATAAGGTCAGAGACTGTTGAAGTTGGAATCCTAGAAGGGGTGAGCTGAGGGGAAATAGGAGGCTTAAATGGAGATTATGAAGGAACTGCAGTTATTGTAATCACAGGGGCAGGAGTATGATAAGAGAGGTCACTGGCTCAGATACGGTGGAGGACAAGAATACTCCAGGAACGATCCCTCGAAGAAGGGAGCATTCATGTGGATACTGAAATCACCAAAAATTTTAAGAGTAATGTTGGAGACAGTGGCAGTGAGCCAAGAGCTAAAGCTCTTCTTATTATTAGGACTTTAATTCCCAAGAGTAACCAGAAACACCATGAAACATGATTCAGAGGTCACAATGGGACAGAGGAAAAACTAGCTCACCAAGAGTTTCAAAGGGAGAAAAGCAGTTTTATGATTAGAGAAAGTGGGGGTGGGGGCCTGAGGGGGAGGGAGAACTTGATGATTATGAACCAGAAGGAGATTGAAAAGGGGGAAAATGCACAATTTATGTTTTTATTCCTAGATGGGATAGATCAGGAGACTCAGAGGATATTTATAGTTTGGATCTCAACAAGGCAATTAATTGACTCCAGTGAGAAAGAAGGGGCTTCCCTGGTGGCTCAGAGGTAAAGAATTCACCTGCCAATGCAGGAGACGCAGGTTGAATCCCTGGGTCGGGAAGATTCCCTGGAGAAGGAAATGGCAGCCCACTCTAGTATTCTTGCTGGGATAATCCCATGGACAGAGGAGCCTGGTGGGCTACAGTCCGTGGGGTCGCACAGAGTTGGACATGACTGAAGCAACTGAGCGTGTGTGTGTGCGCACACACACACACAGTGGGGAAGAAATGCAGATTCCACACATCCAGACCAGTTAGGGAGAACACTTAAGTAGAGCCAATCTTTGAACAAATATTTAGTGAGGACCTATTGTGTGTCAGGCTCTGAGAACAGAATGAAGGGAAGACTCCCAATTGTGAATAGCAGGCATAGAGACAAATAATAATAGAAATGAATAAAATAGGCAGACAAAAAAGGTAAACAAAGGGCTCAGAGTGAGAGGGAGAGCGTGACTGGCCATCTTTGGTGTGGGTACCCAGGCTCTAAGGCAGGCTCAGCAAAGGCCCCCTTTTCCTCCCTTGTCCCTGGCAGACATTACTAATCAATTCCTGTCCTCTCCCACTCAGCCTGGACTCAGCTCAGGATACCATTAACACTGCCCTGCAAATAATGGAATCTTTTTGCCAACCTGGTTCCAGAGTCCGGGGGGCCTCTGCAACAAAGCCTGAAGTGTTCAATTTTATTCACTTCTAAGAAACCGAATAAAGGTAAGTTAGCTAACCGTACTTTTGAGACATTATCTGATAATTAGTGCTAACTTACTACTTTTCAATGAGAAATAAAAAGGGTGGCCATGTAGACGATGTGCACACAAACTTCTAGATAAAGACACACTTGGGATGGAGGGCTGCTGTAGGCATGGGGTCAGGGCAAAGGAAATAGAAATGTCCTAAGAAATGGTCTCCTCAGACTATACAGGTGGTGTGTATTCTCCATTATAAGAATATAAAATAGCACATTGGAATTCAGGAAATTGCATCCCATAAGCATTTAGGCTGTGTGTATTGAACTAGATGGGCTTAACAAATACAGACAGATTGAGAGAAAGGACTACCTTGTAACACCCACCATTACACTCAATGAGCGCCTGCTCACGGACGCCTGAGGAGTGGCTCCTGCGGCTACCTCGTGTGTTCTGTCCCCATGAGCCTACAAACTGTGACCAGCCCTGAGGTTTACAGGTGATTTTATGGATATTTCAGAGGCAGTTTGGAGCACCTTTGATTTTTGCTCCCAGTGAGACTTAGCTTGTAAGTGCCCTGTAGGGCACTTGACTGGGGCATGGTGGTCCTTGGCCGAGGCTGAAAGGACTACATTTCAATTCTTCCCTTCCCTTATTCCCTTATTAGTCAGTCAGCAGCTGCTGAGTTACCTCACGCCAGCCATTTTACAATGCAGTTGATGAGCCATGGCTTTCTCCGAATCAATCACGTTCCACTCACATCTCCCTAAAGAACCCCTGGGGAGTGATCTGAAAAGTTTATTATATTATAATAGGGAGACACCCTGGACTTCTTAATGGGATTGAAGACATATCGTAGACTCATTAGCAAATCACTCCCCACTTGGTAACATTTTCCACACCATTTTCCAAATTCTGGGGGCATTTGTGGTTCTCTGTACACCACTACACACAATGTTGGAAGGAATCGGTAAAAAGCTGAATAACAGAGTCAGGGCCAGAAAGGATTTCTGAGGGCTGGAATAATGAGTCAAAACTAACAGGAGGAAATCTAAGTGGTATAAATGTCAAATCCTGCACATAAAGTTCAAAAAATCAACTGTATAAACCACAGAAAGGAGACAACCGGATTGACAGCCAGTCTCATGATAAAATCTCCAGCCTGGAGAGCAAATCCCAAGCCTCGCACATGGACCCCAAGAACCCCAGCCCCCTCCCCTTGCACTAATCCATTCCAGCCTCAGAATCGAAGCTCAGCCACAGGAGTCCTCTCAGCACAACATCCCTCACCCCCTCCCCACAACCCAGTGCCTGGAGTGGGGGGCCGGGGGGCTTACAAAACGAAACCAATTTGTCCAGACAGCCATTTTCTCTGCTCACTCCCATTAGATCCCTCTCCAGACCTTAAGGCCCCATCATCTCAGCAATGGCTTTCCTGAATGGGAGATAAGAGAGACTCTCCCAACAAACGGACCTTACTCTTCCCCTCTTTATAGCAGAACTTTCCTCTGAATAAATATTTTGGTGAGTTTCATCAGTCACAGTAGCTCAATTTGGCAGTTGTGAGTTCTCAGTATAAACCAGCTCAGGATGCTGTCTCCTCAAAGCAATTTCTCCAACAGCCACCTTCCTAAGGGTCATTGACAGCAAGGTCATGGGAGAGTAAACTAATGAACTCTTGAGCCTCCTAGACCCGCCCACCTCACCTTGCCCTATACCTTAAACCCAAGCAATCTAATGGTCGGTATTGGGTTGGCCAAAAAAGTTTGTTCAGGCTTTTCCATAAGATGATATGGAAAACTCTAACAGACTTTTTTGGCCAACTCAGTAGTTCTTTATACACCATGCTCCTTCAAGTACCTCCTCAACTTAAGACTCAGCCCTGTGGTCACCTACATCTTAAGCATTCTCCTCCCAGCATCTCATGTATGGAGACAATGGCCACATGCTGCATCTTCTATAAATCCCTAGTACCCAGCAGAGTGCAACGCACATAGATGATCAGTTTGTCCTGGCTTCTTTTTGTCAATGCACCTATGTGGAGGGAGGTGTGGGAGAGCGAAAAGAGAAGTTGTAGACTCTCTTCTACTCAGTGGGCTGTGGCAGCTGGTCAGTGCAGGTACAATAAACACAGCCCACAGTGGGGACCCTCAATGTCCTGATCACATCAGAAGCACCTGGGGGTGCTTATTTAAAATGCTGAATCCTAGGCACCACCCTGCTGCTGCTAAGTTGCTCCAGTCGTGTCCGACTCTGTGCAACCCAACGGACGGCAGCCCACCAGGCTCCCCCGTCCCTGGGGTTCTCCAGGCAAGAACACTGGAGTGGGTTGCCATTTCCTTCTCCAATGCATGAAAGTGAACAGTGAAAGTGAAGTCGCTCAGTCGTGTCTGACTCTTAGCGACCCCGTGGACTGCAGCCTTCCAGGCTCCTCCGTCCATGGGACCCTCCAGGCAAGAGTACTGGAGTGGGGTGCCATTGCCCCTACACCCAGTGAATTAGAGTCTTTGAGGCTGAGGCCCAGGAATCTGCACTTAGACAATTGTTCCTGGTGATTCTTAGGTGCAGCGAATAAGACTCTGCCCCAAGGGGCATGTGAGCCTGAAAGACCATCAGAGAGGCCAGGGAGCAAGAATCCAGAAGAGACCACTTCCTATGCCCCAGCACCCTCCTCCCTCCCCAAGGCCAGGAACAATCTGGTAAATATGGAAACCTTACATCCTGTATTCCCTCGTGGGTTCCTTTGTTTTTTTTTTTTAATTAATTTATTTAAATTGGAGGATAATTACAACATTGTGGAAGTATTTGCCATACATCGACATGAATCAATCGTGGGTGCACATGTGCTCCCCCATCATGAGCCCCTCTCCTACCTCTCGTGGGTTCTGATCCATTGTGAGATCATGCACAGGTCAGTTGTCTCCTGGCTTTTGGTTAGACTCAGTAAAAGCAAAATAGGCACCATTATTATCTCTAACTTACAGTTGAGGGTGCTGAGTCTTAGAGAGGCTAAATGACAAGTCTGCTGGCATGAGGAGAATGAATGGTGGGGAGAAGAGATTTCACACCCTAGCCAGTCTGAGTCCAATGCCTGCATTTTTAGCCACTGCTTCCCATCAGGTGACCTAGCATGAAGTGTCTCTTCTGAACAGCAAAATGTCCCAGAGAAGAGCCTAATGAAGTTATCCTCCCAGTCACCAGTTAACACATTGATAGTGAAAGTGTCTGACTCTGCAACCCCATGGACTGTAACCCACCAGGGTCCTCTGTCCATGGGATTCTCTAGGCAAGAATACTGGAATGGGTTGCCATTTCCTTCTCCAGGGGATCTTTCTGACCCAGGGATTGAACCCAGGTCTCCCTCATTGCAGGCAGATTCTTTACCATTACTAAGATCATGGCATCCGATCCCATCACTCACGGCAAATAGATGGGGAAACAATGGAAACAGTGACAGACTTTATTTTCTCAGGCTCCAAAATCACTGCAGGTGGTGACTGCAGCCAGGAAATTAAAAGACACTTGCTCCTTGGAAGAAACCTAGACAGAGTATTAAAAAGCAGAGACATTACTTTGCTGACAAAGGTGTGTCTAATCAAAGCTATGGTTTTTCCAGTAGCCATGTATGGATGTGAGAATTGGACTATAAAGAAAGCCGAACACTGAAGAACTGATGCTTTTTAACTGTGGTGTTGGAGAAGACTCTTGAGAGTCCCTTGGACCACAAGGAGATCAAACCAGTCCATCCTAAAGGAAATCAATCCAGAATATTCATTGGAAGGACTGATGCTGAAGTTGAAGCTCCAATACTTTGACCACCTGATTCGGAGAACTGACTCACTGGAAGAGACCCCAGTGTTGGGAAAGATCGAAGGCAGGAGGAGAAGGGGACAACAGAGGATGAGATGGTTGGATGGCATCACTGACTCAATGGACATGAGTTTGAGCAAGCTCTAGGAGTTGGTGATGGACAGGGAAGCCTGGAGTGCTGCAGTCCATGGAGTCGCAAAGAGTCGGACACGACTGAGCAACTGAACTGAACTAAACATATGGGAGGGCCAGTGGCAAAGACTTGAATGAGACTCAGGAGTTAAAGCTCAACTCAAGACATACTCCCCTAAGTGCAAAGTCCTCTTTATATAAGAGATGCAGGTTCAATGCCTTGTTTGATGCAGGGTTGTCAAAAAAACACAGTATCTGTGAAGCACGATAAAGCAAAGCACGATAAAACAAGATCTGTCTGTACAATGCTGGTGCTATGTGGCTGTTGACACGTAGATGGTGAAGTCCCTGGCCTTACAGGGCCACAGTCCAGGGAGTCAGTGGCACAGACATACAGATGACTGCAGAATGAGGCAGGGCAAATGAATTATTATTCCGTAAGCATAACATATGCTTAGCCAGAACAACTGAACCTTCAACCACAAAGAACAGTCAGTAGAGACTGTACTTATGAACACGGAGGCATGAATCCAGCAAAGACACAGAGCAAATACATTTCTATGTCTTGGCCCATTACCGGGGATAAAAGGAACAGTGTACATCCAAGGAGGTGATTTCTGTGGTCTTCTGCCCACACAGACCTGTTTTGAATGCCAGTTGACACCATTCACGTGCTTCCTTCAAGCACTGAGATACGGTCTGAATGCCAACTTTCATTTCATCACCTTCTTTCCAACACCTACGAGCACCACCAAAGTTCTGTGGCACATGGTGAAACTTATTGCCAGATTTGATCTGTGTACACTTTAACCCAAACCAAGAAGAGCCCCTGCAGGGTGGATTCTGTCTGCCTGTAGAGATCCACACTGGGGAAGTTTTTATGTAAAATATACTTGCCAATGTCATGATGCGTTTGTTTTTGTTTAAAAGAAGGTTCTGGTGGATGAGCCTGCATCGTTGGCTAGCATTGGCGCTCCATAAACCAGAGATATGGGACAGTAGTACCCTGAGGGATCCTAGGCTGACACCAGCTCAAATTTCTATTCTCCCTGCAGACTGTCATAAATTCCTTTAGGAACACAGCTTTCTAAAGCCCTCAGGGAGTGTGCACCAACGAGCCAGTGAAATGGAAAAGAAAAAAAACGAAGAAAGAAAAAACATGCCACATCACACCAGTCTCCTCTCGTAACTGTTACATGAGCTGAAAGAAAAGAGACATCGTATGAAGTTCAACTGTGGTTTCCAGAACCCTGGACAATTTTCTTTGCAAGGGAGCCAGAAAGAAAGCTGCCCCAGTTTAGCCCTGGAGAAAAAACAATTTCCAATGAATTCAATTTCCTTGCAAGGTAAAGCAGTTTGCTTAAGTTGTGCTAAAAAAAAAAAAAAACACAAAAACAAACAAAAAATAAACACCCCTCACACCTCCTCTCAGAGTGTCTTACAAATATAAGCTTTCTTCTAATTGAGAAAAGAAGTATAAAGAAGTCTTGAAATAGACAACAGTTTTAAAATTCCTTGAGCTGACTGAATAGATACAGAACTGATTTGGTATTCTCTAGCAAAACCCTTCTCACCAGGTTTCCTCCTTGCTCAAACTGAGAAATGACTCATCTCTTAAAACTTATTTACACACACACATTGCCCATCCCCCAGTACAAGACAGTAGAGAAAGCACCGGGAAACAGGTGATCTCGCCTCTCTTCGAAGTGAAAAAAGAGCTTTAAAACTGGCACTCGGCCCATAGGAGCATTTTAACTTAGTACATTAAGCAATGGCCTCATCAGCTTTCTGAGAGTCCAGATGGAAGTCGGGCACAGGGCAGAGACGTGTGAATGACAAAGTTGGGTCAGGCTGGGGGCGATGAGGGCCACAGGAAGGGGCCTTGCTAAATGCAGTCTTGTAGTTCTTCCCCGGAAGGAGAGGGGTGCAGGCACACACAGAGGCAGGGGTGAGATTCCATAGCTCTGTACCAGCCAAGGAAGAATTCCTCATTTTCGTTTACTTGGGTTATGCACACACTGTAGAACACCCCTCTCTGTGCTGGGCACTAGGGACACAGCACAAGAACGAATCTCAGCCTGGGAGATGCTTACGACCTTGTAGAGAAGACAGCTTCATAAGAGTCACAAAAGGCATGTGCAGCTGGAGCCTGGAGGAGAGCATGATCCCAAGAGGCTGAGTGGGAAGATTCCTAAAGAAGCTGATGGGTACCATATTATACTATATTATATCTTACAATCTTATTCCATTATCAAAGGCTGAGCAGGTACTGGTCAGGCAGAGTTGGGATGGGCATTTCATGCAAAGGGTCAGCATGAGCAAAGGCCTGGGAGCCAGACAAGCAGGGCACCATGTGCTCAGGTGATGCGGGTGGGGTGCCCTGGGTGTGTCTTAAAGGATGGACAGCAGTGACTGGGAGGAGCACACGTGCCTGCTTCCGAGAAGTTTGCATTCCATTAAGGAGACACAGAAGGCTTTTAAATGTGTCCATCCTCTTTTAGGGCACATTCTAAGGGCTCCTGACTCAGCCCAGGCTTCAGTCTTTTCCATTCCTAGCTAACCCAAAGGCCCTCCTGCCAGAGTTCCCAGCCAGGTCTCAGGTGTAAATAGATGCCCCCTATGTATATACTATAGCGAAAGCACTAGGGAGAATTTAAAGACAACTCCTTTGTCTTTTTTTTTTAATTAATTAAGTTTTTTTAATTGAAGGATACTTGCTTTACAGAAACTCCTTTGTCTTTTTTTTTTAATTAATTAAGTTTTTTTAACTGAAGGATACTTGCTTTACAGAATTTTGTTGTTTTCTGTCAAACCTCAACATGAATCAGCCGTAGGTATACACATACCCCCTTCCTTTTGAACCTCCCTTTCGAACCTCCCTTTCATCTCCCTCCCCATCCCACCCCTCCAAGTTAACACAGAGCCCCTATTTGAGTTTCCTGAGCCATATAGCAAATTCCTGTTCGCTATCTATTTTACATATGGTAATGTAAGTTTCCATGTTACTCTTTCCATACATCTCACCCTCTCCTCCCCTCTCCCTATGTCCATGAGTCTATTCTCTATGTCTGTTTCTCCACTGTTGCCCTGTAAATAAATTCTTCAGTGCCATTTTTCTAGATTCCGTATATATGCGTTAGAATACAATATTTATCTTTCTCTTTCTGAATTACTTCACTCTGTATAATAGGTTCTAGGTTCATCCACCTCATTAGAACTGATTCAAAGACATTCCTTTTAATGGCTGAGTAATATTCCATTGTGTATATGTACCACAACTTCTTTATCCATTCATCTGTCGATGGACATCCAGGTTGCTTCCATGTTCTAGCTATTGTAAATAGTGCACAAATGAACAATGAGATACATGTGTCTTTTTCAATTTTGGTTTCCTCAGGGTATATGCCTAGGAGTGGGATTGCTGGGTCCTATGGTGATTTTATTCCTAGTTTTTTAAGGAATCTCCATACCATCTTCCATAGTGGCTGTATCAATTTACATTCCCACCAACAGTGCAAGAGTGTTCCCTTTTCTTCACACCCTCTCCAGCATTTATTGTTTGTAGACTTTTTAATGATGGCCATTCTGACTGGTGTGAGGTGATATCTCATTGTAGTTCTGATTTGCATTTCTCTAATAATGAGCGATGTTGAGCATCTTTTCATGTGTTTGTTAACCATCTGTATGTTAAAGACAACTCCTTTGTGTTTAGGAGTTGAGTTTCTGCCCCTTTGTTACCTAATCCTGGATTGAGTGAAGGCCTTTCAGCTGGTGGAGCAGAAGGTCAGCATTTGGGCCCTTCCAACTCATCCCTCTTGGGTGTCCAACTCCTCTTCCTCTATTTCTTTCCCTAGTTAATTCAGTGTTTCAAGGAAATGACTATTGATTGAATGACAGTTGGCACTCAGCATGAACTCCCGCCTCTTTTTATGAGTCCTCTATACTGCAGAAGCTAAAACACAGGGAACACATGTCCATGACTCCCTTGCAGCTAGGGTTCTGGGTGAGAATTAGGTAACATCAACCAGATAACACTCACAAGGAGGACGGGAGGTGGAGCCTGCTTCTGCTGGCAAGTAAGGTTGTAGGAACATAGGCTCCATGCTCTAGTGTCAGCCCAGCAGCTTCACAGATGCAGTTACAGCAGCAATAACATCCCAGTTCCAGCAACGGCTCTTAGGTGATGGCCCTGAACTTCCACTTTTCTAACCTTTCCAAAATTACACAAGCACCTAATTCTCTGTATGAAATCCCTTTCTGCTTAATATACCAAGAGAGCTTTGCTTTCTGCATTGGCCCCGGCTGTCCCCTCAGCTCCTCAGTATATCTGCCTTCTTGATGCCTCCTTCATCCACAGTGGGTACCTGATGAAAACTCCAAATATACTGGAACAAAAAAATACATAACAGGACATGCTCAGTCCTCTTCTCACAGCTCACCTGAAGGCCCAGTCCATCCAAGCTTTGCGGAAGTGGGGCTAACTCTCCTCCCCTCCCCTCCCCTGAAGCCTCTGTATGCCTACCCCACCTCCTCTCTACAGTAACTTCCTCAGGCAACTGAAATGTTCTCATCACTACTTCATTTGGAAACTTGTCTTCTCTCTCCACTCTGAGACAACACTCCACTTCCTCCATTCTTACTTAGCTTGGCTTAGGTTTCCACTCCCTAAGTACATTAAGACAGTCAACACAAAAAGAAATCTACTGAGCCAGCGACTTGTTTCCTCATCACTTGGGTGCTCCAGCAAATGCTGGGCTCCAGCTGCTGCAGTTGACTCCATTAAGCTATCCACCCAATGTTAGGGTTGCCATGGAAACCCGAAATAACATTTCAGGAATCCCTCACAGACTGGGTGACTTTGGTTTCTAGGCAGTTTCACAAATAGTTCTTTCTTGCAGCTGATAATTAAGATGAAGAGCAGTTAATAAGACAGCAAATTTAATGAACTGAAACGGTATTTCTTGCAGAATTAATCATCACAAAGCACTGAGGATATGCAAATTCTAAAGCTGAAAAGGGACTTGAAAGACTGGGTTCAGCTTCCGTATTTTACAAACAGAGAAGATCATGTGGGGTAAACGCTGGAGCAGACTTCTGACTCCTTGTCGGCCCACACCACGCACATTCTGCATCCTGATCAAGGTCCTTGCTTTCTCTGACCTTCAGTTTCCTCTTCTGCAAGGCAGAGACAATGAATGTACTTATCTCAGAGGGGTGCCATGAAGATTAAATGAGTGAGCATGTGTAAAGTGCTTACAATGGTGCCTGGCATGAAGTGAAAGTCAAATAATTATTTCTGTTATTATTATTAATTCTACCTGATATTGTGTTGAGGGCTGCATGGAAGCAACATGGCAAGGCAATGAAAGCATTGCTGTGGACTGGGAGCCCACAGCCCCATCTTCTGGTCTCCACTCTGCCACCTGCTAGATGACAGTGGCCACAAAACCTTCTTCTTTTCTGGAGGGAGGGTGGCTATGTTACTCTGATCTCTAGGGTTGGACTAAATAATTTCTCAGTTCCTTTCCAGCTCTTGCATGCTATGGTTTTAAGAAAAATGAATTAAATAGAGATATACCTTGACTTTTACAAGTGACTAGATACATATATGGAGAAGGCAATGGCACCCCACTCCAGTACTCTTGCCTGGAAAATCCCATGGATGGAGGAGCCTGGTAGGCTGCAGTCCATGGGGTCGCTAAGAGTCGGATACAACTGAACGACTTCAATTTCACTTTTCACTTTCAGGCATTGGAGAAGGAAATGGCAACCCACTCCAGTGTTCTTACACTGGAGTGTAAGAACTGAAGAATCCCAGGGACAGGGGAGCCTGGTGGGCTGCCGTCTGTGAGGTCGCACAGAGTCAGACACTACTGAAGTGACTTAGCAACAGCAGCAGATACATATATATAATGATAGCTAATATTAATTGGCAACCATTATATATCAATACAATGCTACATGTACTAAACCCTTATTTCACACAACAACCTGTTATCTCCATTTAACAGGTGGGAAAACAGGCTCAGAGAGGTTAGAGTAATTTGTCCAAGGTCACACAGTTAGTAAGTGGTAGAACCTGGGTTGAATCCAGGAATCTAGAATTCATACTCTTCAGAATTGATCCACAGGAAGCAACAAATGTACACACACAGTTACAGAAGCGGGCAACCCGCATGACTTTATGTTACATCTATGTTCCCTCCTTGTAACTGTAGATGCTCTGTGGGCTGTACCCACAAATTCCCAGCAACTGCTACCGTTTAAGGTTTGGGGACACTTGCCACAAATGAAATATTTCTTAGTTCTTCATTACACTCCAGAGGTGATCACCTCCACCAACACCCCTTGCTGGATGATGGTGTTAGCTTCCTAAACGGCATTTGCCTTTGTTCCTCTGCAGACTGTTCTCAATCCAGCAGCCAGAGTGACACTTTAAACACAAGTGAAATCATGTGACTCCTTTAGTCCCCATCTGTCTCAGGGAAAAACCCAAGTCCTAACAAGGACCCACCAAGGCTCCCATGTTACTGCCCTGAGCCACACTACCCCGGCATTGCTGTTTCTAAATGTTCCAGGTGAGCCTGGAACATCCTGGATTCAGAAGCTATCTCCTTGCCACCTTCAAGAAAATGGCTTAACACTGTAGACTGGATCACACTAGTAGATGCCTTCTTAAACTTCATTTCTTTCCCATTCCCTTCCTGCTCCCTTGCTAAGATTCCAAGGAACAAAGAAGTGACCATCATCTCTGTGAGGAGTGATTTCATCCCCTGCCAGGAATGACTCCTTACAGGACATGGTTATTCTAGCTTCCAGATGAGGTAGTTGGATAGGCAGGCAATGAAGTTTTGGCTAGTGGGGAGGAAAGGAAACGGAACTGAAGGTTTTGGTCTCTGATAAAAGGAGTACGTAAAGGGATGAAAAACTCTTTCCTCCACCCCTATTTTCTTCCTGCCTTGACCATGACCATGGAGGATGTGATGTTTGGAGCTGCAGCAGCCATCTTGTGACTATAAAGGCTGAGGCCTAAGAAAGGAAAGTCAATATCCCAGGATGAGGCAGCTTAAAGTTGGAAAGAACCCTGGTCTCAATGATAAAGCTGAGCTACTGCCACGAACCGGGAATCACTGACCTCCAGACTTTTTGTAAGATATTCAAATATCTTTTAATAAAAACACTGCTAGCTTATGCCAACTGCACCCTAACTAATACCCAGATATTTCACTACTTTTTAACATTTTTATTTTTTGAATTAATTTATTTTTTAAATGAAGGATAATTGCTTTACAGATTTTTGTTGTTTTCTGTCAAACCTCCACATGAATCAGTCATAGGTATACATATATCCCCTACCTTTTGAACCTCCCTCCCCATTCCACCTGTCTAGGTTGATACAGAGCCCCTGTTTGAGTTTCCTGAGCCATACAGCAAATTCCCACTGGCTATCTATTTAACGTATGGCAATGTAAGTTTCTGGAGAAGCAATGGCACCCCACTCCAGTACTCTTGCCTGGAAAATCCCATGGATGGAGGAGCCTGATGGGCTACAGTCCATGGGGCCGCTAAGAGTCGGACACGACTGAGCGACTTCACTTTCACTTTTCACTTCCATGCATTGGAGAAGGAAATGGCAACCCACTCCAGTGTTCTTGCCTGGAGAATCCCAGGGACGGGGGAGCCTGGTGGGCTGCCATCTATGGGGTTGCACAGAGTCTGACATGACTTAGCAGCATGAAGCGACTTAGCAGCAATGTAAGTTTCCACTTTATTTTTAATTGGAGGATAATTGCTTTACAATACTGTATTGGTTTCTGCCATATATCAACACAACAGAGATTTCACTCCTGATTCCAGCCTTGCTGTGGAGTAGTTACTCAACAGAAATGTGTTCTATGTATGAATGAATGAATTTCATGGTACACCTTCTGACATTTTAAGAATAAAATTTTATTAAACTGTTTGGCTAATTATGCGTATTTTCTGAAATGCTCAGGTAACCAGTTTTTTAGATATACTTCTCTAAGATCAATATCTGATTTAAAGTTGAAAAAGAAAAAAACTGCTATTTTATATTTAAATAAGTAGATGCTCAAATAAAGGTAACAGTACTAATAATATTAATAAATGTCATCTCTCATTCATTTCTTCACATTTATTGTGAGGCTACTACACCAGATGCTTTATACCCAGAGATGAAAAGACCTAGCTCCTAGTTTTAAAGATCTCACAGTAGAGTGGGAGCTGTTAACACCAATTTGCAATGTAAAAAATGTTTTTTAAAAAATAAACTTTAAAATGTGACAATAACAGCAATAAGCATGTATTGAAAGCTAACTCCATACAAGGCTTTGTGCAAAGCCCTTTATCTGCAGGATCTCATTCCATCCTCACTCCCACTCTAGGGGAGGTGTGATTATCATCCCCGTTTCACAGACAAGACAACTGGGGTTAGAATGGTTCTGCTTACTTACCCACGGGCACATGGTGGAAAGCTAGAATTCACACTTGTTAAAAGTAGGTGGTGGTTTAGTCTCTTCAGTCATGTTCGACCCTATGACCCCATGGACTGTAGCCCGCCAGGCTCCTCTGTCCGTGGGATTCTCCAGGCAAGAATACTGGAGTGAATTGCCATTTTCTTCTCCAGGGGATCTTCCCAACCCAGGGATTGAACCCAGTTGCCAACCCAGGGAGTGAACCCGGGTCTCCTGTATTGCAGACAGATTCTTTACCAACTGACCTTAGCTATGGTTATTTATAAAACCAAGCTGACAAGTTTGATGGCAGGTGTGGAAAGGTTCAGGAGCCATGGTTGATTGGAAGGTCAGTAAGAAAATGAGGCCATGAGACTGAAGCCATCTTAGGCTGTCTCTGCAGAACTAGAGGCTCCTGGTCTGAAAAAAACAGGTCAGGACACCATTCTGTATTGAAAGGAAACATGCGCAGGGTTATTTCTCCCTCTTGAACTTTAACCCGGAAACCAAACTATCAGTTGAGCATCTCCAAGGGATGTCCCTTTGGGTGCCCCCTGAGACACTCCAACTGAATATGGTGTTTGATTTCACACAAGGCACTCAATGTTTGTTGAACAAATAAAGATATAGCTGCCGTGGTTGCATGTGGCAGTTTTACATCGCAGTGGTTTGCAGACAGGGATTATGTCCGTCTCGTCTGCGTCTGGGGCTGGCCTCAGCTTCAGTGACTGGCTGGTTGATGGCTTAGTTCCAGCCCTGACTCAGTCTGACCACTGGCTGAGGCAAATGTCTACATGAGAACAGCCCATGTGTTAGGAGGGGAAAGTGCTCCCCTGAGCCCTAGACAACTTGGTGTGAAGCCCAAGGCTGCTGCTGGTCAATTACTTCACCTTGAACAGGGAACAGTATTTCTGGACTCTGGCTCCCTCACTTAACCCTTATTTGTACCAGGGACTTCCACGGCAGTCTAGTGAAGCCCATGATGCTTTCTCAGAACACAGCTGTTAGAAGTCCAAAATGAAACGCAACACTCACTAGGATGGCTATTAGAAGAAAGAAAAAAAAAAAGGAGAATAACAAGTGTTGGTGAGGATGTGGAAATATTGGAACCTTGGCGCACTGTTGGTGGGAATGCAAATGGTGCAAAGTGTACCACTGTGGCACAGTCTGGCATTTCTTCAGAAAAGTTAAACACAGAATGACCATGTTTCCCAGTGATTCCATCCTTGGTACATATGCACCATCAAATGAAAGCTGAGACTCAAACAGATACCTATATGCCAATGTTCATAGCAACATTATTCAAGTAGCCAAAAGATGGAAACGACACAAGTGTCCATCAACAGGTGAATGCATAACCAAAATGCGGTATAGACATATACTGGAATATTCCTCAGTCATAAAACAACGAAGTTCTGATACATGCCACAACATGCGTGAACCTTAAAACGTAATACTAAATTAAAAAAGTCAGACCAGAGAACAAATATGACCTCATTCTACTTACACAAGGTATCTAGAATAGGCAACATAGAGACAGAAAGTAGGAAAGAAACTCTTGAGGGATGGAGAGGGAGGGATGGGGGTTATTTCTTAATGGATAGAAAATTCCTGCTTGGGAATAATGAAAATGTTCAAAATGTTCTGGAAATAGTGATGATAGTTGCAAAACAATGTAAATGTACTTAATGCCACTGAAGGGTACACTTTAAAATGACTTAAATGGCTAATTTTATGTTATGCATATATTAGCACAATAAATCAAAATTTTTTAATGCCAAGGATGAAAAAGGAGGTCAATTATTTGAACTACAGTGAATCAAGATATTAAAAAGAAAAAAAACTGGGAATAGAGTAACAGATGGACTTTTAAAAATGACATTAAATAACAAGGTAGAAAGGCGAGTTCCTAACAAGCGTTAAGTCTGAAGTAGGGAAGAGTGTAAGCACTATTTTGAGTTATCTCTTACGACTGTAACGTGCCATGAATAGATCTGTGATCTCTACCGCTGAGACAGCACTGCTGCTGTTCTTGTGGTTTGTGGTTTACAATTATAATAGAAGGAAATGCTAAATTGCCATTAGAGGTCAATGGAAAAGGATGTTATTTTTTTTCCCATCCAGATTATGGACCCACTGAAGTCTGTCCAAGGGATCTTTGGAGGCCCATGGACTCCAGGTTAGAAACTTTTGAACGAGATGATCTCTAAACTCTCTTCTAATTAAAATGGTGTGATCTAGGAGTGATTTCTGGCTTTATCTGAATATCACAGATAAATTAACATCTCTGATTGGATTGTTTTCTTATCTGTAGCTGGGGATTATTACAAAATCTATCTCGCAAGGGCTTTGTGAGAAAAAGGAAGTAAGGAAAGCATTTTGTGTGTGTGTGTGAGTCACTCATTAGGAGCTCTGTAAAACTGTAAAGCTCTCGTGCAGATGCTACATAGTATCAGGGAAACCTGAGTCCATGAAGACACCTTCCCTATCGTCTGCACACCTGTCCCCCAGGGCTCAGCGTTCCTTCAGAATTTTTGCTCAGAGCTTTGTGGACTATGGCGGACAAAAAAACGCTGGGCACTCTTTGTTAAAGAATAGTATGTCCTGGGACTTCCCTGGGGTCCATGGTTAAGAATCTGAATGCCAAGGCAAGGGACATGGGCTCGATCTCTGGGTGAGGAACTGGGATTCCCACATGCCGCAAGACAGCTAGGCCCATTCAATGCAACTAGAGAAAGCCCGCACGCTGCAATGCAGAGCCCAAGAACCTCAACAAAAACCCACTGCAGCCAAAAAAGAGAAAATCAAAGAATAGAATGCATGCCCCATGTTAAAATATAGTGTTGTGAACTACTGTATGCCAGCGGATTCAAAAATACAGACAAATAATACAAATATTTCACTTGTATTCAAAAATACAAAAATCGGACCATTTTTAAGGAAAATACCAATTATCAAATACATTCAAGAAGAAATAGAAAACCTGAACGGACTAATGACTCTTCAAGAAATTGAATGAGTTGTCAAATGTGTCCTCTCTACAGAGGGCATCAAGCCCAGATGGTTTTATGACTAAGTTTTACTGGCTCTTGAGGGCATCTTCTCTCACTGATTCTATTTCCCCCTAAAGACCTATGCTGCCCGAAAACTGTGGCATGTGTACCAAACCCTAAAGCATGAGTGAGACAGCTATGACCAGGCCTGACCCTGCAGTATCACTGGCATCTAAACAGGGCCTTGCCAGGATACCCAATGTGTGTTCCTTGAATGAATGAATAAATGAAAAAACCAAGACAAATTATTAAATGAAGATCATGTATTAGAACTAAATTATTTTGGTATAGGAAAAACAGCTGGTAAAATGGATGGTCTGCCTATTCCTCTTCACTTTGGCAACAAAGTCAGGTTTGATTGGAGGAGAGGAGACAAATTCAAGTTGGACTGGAAGAGGGGAGTGAAGGAGCTGGCTACCTTCAGTGGTTGGGACAACCGGCCAGGATAGCCGCAGGACACTGGTGAACAGGATCCCGAGGAGGAGGGGGTGCCTCCCTGGCTGTCCCATTAACACGTCCCAAAGATGTAGGAATTCTTCATTTTGTACCAGGCTTAGCACAGTGCTTGGAAGGTGGGGGCTCTCAGAACATATTTATTCAATGAATGGATGGAGTAGACTGGGAGAAGGCCCAGGGTCAGGGCTGGGGAATGAAGAGCTGGAGATGGAAAGCAGCCTCTCATAGGTTTGGCCAGATCTGAGCCCTTTGGATCAGATTCCTCTGCAGTTTACTTCATGGTCTAGCCTGCCTTGAAAGGCCTCTGGAGCTCATCCTCCCAGGGTTTCTCAAGGCCAAATGTCGCTCACTGCACATACTGCATCGTGCCTTTCCAAAAGCCTCTCTTGGCTCCCAGCCCAAGTGGTCAGATCCCTCCGGTTTCTCCCCCAGCTCTGTCCCCTGCATCAGCTCTCTGTGTATCTGGCTGTCCAGCTTCCTCTTTGATGTTCTTACTCATTGGCTGGCTGCGAGCTTACGAAAACGTCTCCCTCCTCCTCCTCCCGGCCTCACCGTCCTCCGAGGAGCCAAAATACACACACTACCCTCCTTTCATCCTTCCCTATAAATCACCCTTCTCTGGATATACTGAAAGGAAGCTTTTCTGAGTTAGTGGTTTTAATTCCTGGCTTTTGAAAGATCTTACTTGGACCTGGTTTCACATCCTGGCCAGATGGCACTGGTTTCCTATCTGCAGCCCGAAGATGTTGGCTGCCCAACCCATCGGGCTTGTCCGACCTGCTTTCAAGACTCAGGAACGCACGATGGTAAACTAATAAGTACCACATCGATGGAGTCTTTCAACATGTCAGGAACAGTTATATCACCCTGAAACGGGAAGGTGAGGCGAATCAGAAAGGGAAAAGAGGCTACTTAGGAACATGTCAGAGAAGACATACTGTCTTCCACAAACTGGGAAATTCGTAAGTTGAAGTCTAGTATCTCCAAATATGACTGTATCTGGAGATGAGGTCTTTCAAGAGGTGACAAAGGTTAGGGCGCACTCTAATCCAACGTGAATGGTGTCCTTATAAGAAGAGGCAATGTGGATGCAGACGCGGACAGAGGGAAGCCCACGTGAGTTCACAGGAAGCTGGCAGTCATCTGCAAACCCAGAGGAGAGGCCTCACTTAACTGAGCAGGATTCCACAGAGACAGACCCTTCCCCCGTATCCCCCAGCTCCTCTCTGAGGTACTCAGAGAATAGGATCTCGTGCATATTTCCTGAGTTTTTCAGATGCTAAAAACCACCAAATGGAAGAAATTAACTACCTGATGATCATGAGCAAGCAGCCCCCAGACCTCCTGACACCTAAGGATTGATACTGTTAACCATGCTGCTACTTCACCATCAACCAATAAGAGAATTATGCATGAGCTGATCTCAGACCCTGGGATGCCCTTCGTCACCTGGCCTTTAAAAGCACTTTGCTGAAACCCTTCAGGGAGTTCAGGTGTTTCTTGGGCATGAGCTACCTGGTCTCCTTGTTCAGTCTTGCGATAAACCTTCCTCAGCTTCAAACTCCAACGGTTTTGGGTTTGGGGCCTCACAGTGCCTCAGGCACATGAATTTGCATTCGGTAACATCACCAAGAATCCAATCCTTGATCTGGGACTTCTAGCCTCCGGAGTCACGAGAAAATAAATTTCTGTCGTTCAAGTCTGTGTCACATTGTTATGGCAGCCCTAGAAACTAATATACAACTCAAGTCTCTATAATATTTCCTCTCAAGAATACATGAAACGTTTATGGGTTGCTTATTCAGGCAATTTTGGAACTAGCTCTTCTTGTATTTTCAGTATCTAAGAGTCATTAAATATTTAGACATCAATTTTTTAAGATGATCATTGATCATTCTTTATAATAATTTCAAAAGAATATAAAACATCAATATCTTTTCATATTTTCAGTAGGGACTTGGAAAAAGATACAGAAAATATTTCATCAAATTTGGAAATGATTCAAATTTGCTAAGGAGGAAAAGCGTATTCATTGAGAATGATGAACCTAAACAAAGAAGGTAAAATTTAATATAAAAAATTTTAAAGTATTCCACTTAAGCTAAAAAAAAAAAGTCTGCTATGTGATACTAAGCACCTGTAATAAAGGCTTAGTGATTTTTGTTGACTGCAAGCTCTACACTGAATTAACCCAAAAAGCTAAGGCAATTTACCTGTAATCATTCTTTCATTCATTCACTTAACATTGCCAGAAGAGAAACCCAGGAATTCGACAAATTATATGTTGCCAGTCACCAAAGAAGTCCTAGTTTCTCCCTTGCTTAAAAAACATTATTTCAAAGGTTCCTAAGGCAGATTTTTCTTGGAAAGCAAATATTTAGCTTTTTTTTTTTTTTTTAATAGAGGAGAAAGTCCTTATCTTTGGGTTCATTTCTTAATTCTGCAGGCACCTCCCTAGAATCCTGGAATGTGTCGGTTTACAGATGAGATGTTTATTTAACCCCCTGCACACAAGGCCTTTGATATCCCTGAAGCCTGAGGAGGCAATTCATTCCCTGTGCTAATCTGGTGGTGACAAAGTTTCACATGGAAAAAAAAATCTGTTTCCTTAAAAACTCAGGTAATTGGGTCTTTATTTCCTCTTTAAGTTCTTATGGTCTTAATAACAAGTCTAAACTCTGCCATAACACAGCCTTCAGAGCCCTTCATCTTCTATTTTTTTTTTTCAAACTAAACATCCTCAGATCTTTCAACTTTTTTCATGCCTTGGCTTCAGGAACATTCCCCAGTCCAGTGGCTCCTCTCTGGAGACTTTTCCTCTTTGCTCACTGGTTCATTTGCTCCTTCTCTTGGCATTCACTGAGTGTCTGTTGTGTACCTCGAGTGTTATTAGCATCGCTGATACAGTGCAGACAACGATGCTGGCAGTCACTGTCCAGGCGGACAAGCTGGGGCACACAGCCTGCTGCGGGGGTGTGTTGTTGGGGCACTATTAATAAATCCCAACTGAGAAATTAGGGCCACTTCCATGGACACTCGAAAGATGAGTCCAATTTGGTTGGCTGGAACAGAGGAGAAGGGTTGCAGAAAAGAATCTGAGCCAAAGGAAAGGTTACGTTGGCTTCTCCAACCCCACCTCTGCTGCTCAGTGGTTGCACGATCTTGAGCAAAACATTTAACCTCTCTAAGCCTCAGTTTCTTCCTCTGTAAAATGGGGATAATAATATTAATACCACGTAGAAGGAAGGGTGAACTGCCTAGCACATAGTAGATGCTCTCTCAAAAGGGGCAGCCATCATTAATGTTGTTATTATTATCATCTGGTAGGGAAACCTGGGACATGATTGGCTCTGGAAGGGTAAGGCGGTATGCTCTGCCCCCCAAGAGCAACAGCCATCAAAGAGGAGAAAATAAAAAGTAGCTATGTCACCCACTGAAAACACACCCACACATACACACTGCAGGTGCCAAACACGCGGGCAAGCTGAGGATCAGACATCCTGGAACTGAAGAAGGAAACGAGAGAGGGATGGAAGTGGAGAAGAAGAGATAAAAGAAAGTTACAGAAAAGGAAGCGGACAGAGTTTACTAGAGAAGAGAAGGTGAGAGACTGTAGAAAAAAGAAAGTCAAGTTATGTATTCATTGGCTAGGAATGATAGGAATTGGCTAAGTCAGATACTATCGTTTTTGGAGCTTCTCAGTATTAATCACAAGATAGGAATGAAGAATTCACTTCATATAGTTTATAAAAACTGAATGATAACAGAGATATTGCTTTATACATAAAGCAGGCAGAGAGCGAGGAGACGAGATGTACTTTCTGCACCCGGACTGAGCAGCCGCCATGACAGTCCCTCCATCGGGTCCGTAATTGGGCCCTGACTATGTCAGAGAGGATGTACAGAGGGAGACTGATAAAGGGGGTGTGATCTCACTTCAAAGGGTTTATTTTTTTTTAAGCCTTTGCTATACTTAAAAACAATTCGATCAGCTCTATGCATCAACCTTCATTTTTATAACCATTTCTGATGATAAAGATACACGCCGGCCACTGGCTTCTTTAGATGTGTGCTGATCACTGTGCTGTAACAGGCTTGAGGCTCCCCCCCTTTGCTAACTCCCCCTGGGTAGGAAAATACTAGCGTCCTCTTCAAAGCCGCAGAAAGAGTCGACCCAGCTGACAGTTCACTTATACTCTGCAGCTGCAATTTTCTCAGCAAATGTTATTCATCCTGCACTGTCTCTCTGGTTCATGCTTAGCATCTCTTACTAAGATCCGTTCCTCCTGCCCATCCCCACCCCAACTCCTAGATTTCTCCTCTGCAAAGATTCTCAAACTGAGGTCTCCAGAAATGGCAACTTCTCAATCCCCAACCCAGGCCTGCTGAATCAAACACTCTGGTCCTGGGAACCAGCCGTCTCTGTGTAATGAGTCGTTCAGAGCTTCTGAGAGAGACCATTAGGCATGAGGACCAATGTTCAGTTTCCCCGGATCCTACCCGCTACAAACCCCCTGCCTGATTCTACTGCCCCATCCCTTCTATCTTAAAACTTCTCCCTCTCATCCGGAGAGAAGGAAAGAAAGCCAAAGATCACATCGGGGATGGCAGCAAGAGGAGGTTCACTACCAGGAGCCAGAGAAGGGACAACGGGAAGGCAGGAATAGGTGATGTCATCACGCCCCAGATGAGACATGAAAGATCCCTGACTCCAGCCACCTCCCTTTATAGGTGAATACACTGGACAAGAAAAAGCAGCTTTCCCAGAGTCACATGCTAAGAGACTGCAACCGTGGACAGGAGGATGAAATCCACCATCTGTATGCCTCATCCTCTCCGCAGCCCAACACTCCCGGAACTTCCACTTGGGCAGGACCAAAGAGGGGGCTTGAGGTCAGCGACCCCGGTGTGACCTGCAATAGCAGCAACACCTCCAAAGACTGATGGGCATATCATGGTCTGCTCAAAACTCCTGGTCAGGGAGCAAGCAAGCTCGAGTATTTCTTTGCTCAAACACACAACTCCTTAGCCACGCATCCTCTCTCAGAGTGGGGGAGGGTTGGAAGGGAAAACTTTTCATTCTGGGTTTTCAGAAGTCTGTAGCTCAGCTGGTAAAGAATCCACCTGCCAATGCAGGAGACCCGGTTCGATTCCTCAGTAGGGAAGATATGCCGGAGAAGGGACTGGCTACCCACTGTGGTATCTTGGGCTTCCCTGGTGGCTCAGCTGGTAAAGAATCCACCTGCAATGCAGGAGACCTGGGTTCCATCCCTGGGTTAGGAAGATCCCCTGGAGAAGGAAACGGCTACCCACTCCAGTATTCTGGCCTGAAGAATCCCATGGACAGAGAGCCTGGCGGGCTACAGTCTACGGGGTCGCAAAGAGTCGGACATGACTGAGCAACTTTAACCTTCAGAAGCCTTAACAAATTTACCAAATCGCTTTACTTCTCTTCTCCTGGGCTTCCTCGTCTGAAAATGAGATAAACCTATAACCACTTTGCAGTGTTTTGTCTTTTTTACATAGATGCAGTGAGTGGGCCTGTCCCTACCCACAGCAAGGTCTCAGTAAGTGATCGTACCTCCAGAGGTGTCATGAGACACGAAAAACAGTCCCTCTCTTCAATGGTTTACAATCTGATGGTAAAAATAAGGCAAGTACAAAAATAACCAGAATAGGAATCCTTGGCAGGTGCCATTATTACCCCTCAGAATATAAAGCAAAGTGAGCTGACACCTTGGCCTAGGATCTGAGTGCTTGTGCTCCACCCTGGGATGGAAGGGTCCCGCCTGGCTGGCAGGGGGAGGAGGTGGCATTTAGCCTGCCCTTGGCTGACAATAGTGAGAATGAAGTGAAGTCGCTCATTTGTGTCCGACTCTTTGTGACCCCATGGCCTCTGGCCTACCAGGCTCCTCTGTCCACAGGATTTTCCAGGAAAGAGTACTGGAGTAGGTTGCCATTTCCTTCTCCAAGGCTGATAATAAGCCTTACCCAAAGAAAAGAGCCGACTCATTAGAAAAGGCCCTGATGCTGGGAAAGATTGAAGGCAGGAGGAGAAGGGGACGACAGAGGATGAGATGGTTGGATGGCATCACCGACTCAATGGACATGAGTTTGAGCAAACTCCGGGAGATGGTGAAGGACAGGGAAGCCTGGCGTGCTGCAGTCCGTGGGGTCGCAAAGAGTCAGACAAGACTGAGTGACTGAACAACAACAACAAAGGAAAGATACTCCAGGTAGAAGAGGGTGAACAAAGCCCCAGAAAGCTCAAGGAAGGAGACAAAAGTTGTATCCGTGACAGAGTGGCTGCAGGGCATGTTAAGACCAGTGGCCTCAATGGGTCTGTCCTTCCAGAAGCCAAAAGTTCAGATGCCTTCTGGCATCTGCTTTTCTTCCCTCACTGAGGGTGCCAACAAATGTCAATTAAGGGGATTGTTTCAGGATGTGGAAATTCATTTACTGGCAGCCAATGCTTGAAAATGTTAATAATTACCAACCTAGGCAAGAATCTCCATTGGCAACAGACTAGGGCATTCTTACACTTAATTCCCTAGGCCAGCCAATTCCTTCAGTCACATTGCTAATTTAGGCTTCAGCTCCTTGTTCGAAACATTTCATTTTTTTCTGATGTTCTGAGATCAGGTTTAATTAGAGACGTATGCAAAATTGGAAATAAATGCCTAGTAATGTACTATGCTGGAGAAGGCAATGTCCGTCTCCAAAATCCCCACTCCAGTCCTCTTGCCTGGAAAATCCCATGGACGGAGGAGCCTGGTAGGCTGCAGTCCATGGGGTCGCTGAGGGTCGGACACGACTGAGCGACTTCACTTTCACTGTTCACTTTCATGCATTGGAGAAGGAAATGGCAACCCACTCCAGTGTTCTTGCCTGGAGAATCCCAGGGACAGAGGAGCCTAGTGGGCTGCCGTCTATGGGGTCGCACAGAGTCGGACACAACTGAGTGACTTAGCAGTAACTGTTTGAAAGAAATGTTACTAAGTTCCCTGACCTTTACCCCCTGAACACCTCTAGAATTTTTCCTAGCAGAGTTGAGGGGATGGGAAGTCAGCTCCCACCATCCCCTCTCCAACAGACTTTGGGGCACCACCTCCCACTTCTCAGACCTACTGTTCTGTTGTCACAAAGTGCTCTTTTAAATCACAAACACGAATTCTTTGCGGGTGCCACTGATCTGAAAGGGGAGTCTATTGCAGGGAAAGGAAAAGCTTTCAAGGTTAGTTAGTAGAAATAAAATGAGCGAGCTTGGTAAATTTAGAAAAGACAGCACATGTCAACAGGACCTCGTAAAAGACAAACAAAACAGGGGAGCCAGCAGGTAGAAGCGCACAGGCAGTTTGCATGTACGGTCATTCCAAGGTGAGGGGCATTGCCGATACAGTGGGGCTTCAGGCAAGGAGGGTAAAGGTTTCCAAAAAGGCTGATATGCCCCCACTGGTGGCCTTGGTGACAGCTCCATCCCTACATGACTGTGATACAATAAAGAGAAAAGTGTGCAGACGCAGAGCAGGCGGTAATTAGGAGAGGGGAGCAACATTACTTCCAGCTAGCACCGCTCTGAAGGGACTTAGGAGGGAGTCTGGGAGGGGACAGGTGCCACTGAGGCAGGAGAGGTACAGAGGGCAGAATCTAACAGCTTCCATGAGCTTAGCTTTGCATTTAGCCCACCCTGGGTTTCCCTGGTGGCTCAGGTAGTAAAGAGTCTGTCTGCAATGTGGGAGACCCAGGTTTGATCCCTGGGTTGGGAAGATCCCCTAGAGAAGGGAATGGCAACCCACTCCAGTATTTTTGCCTGCAGAATTCCATGTAGAGAGGAGCCTGGTGGGCTACAATCCATAGGGTTGCAAAGAGCCAGACACACACACACACACACACACACAGCACGCCCTGCTTAGGCTGTCCAGATGGCACAGTGGGTATCAGGAATCAGCAGTGATCACCACTGTTGCCAGTTTCAAGTCTTCCAGGGCTCCCACCTCTGCAGCACAAAGCCCAGACTTTTTGTTGGTGCCCCCAAGGTCCTAAGTTACCTGGTTCCTACCTCCTCTGGGCTTGGCTCCAGCCCAGACCCCTTGCCTTACAGACATGGCGGTCCTGATGGCCTCACCAGACCCCACCTCCATGCTCCATCTTCATTCCTTTCCTGGCAGCTCATCTCCCAGCTTCACGCGGCCCCAACTTTCCCTGGGAATGCTCCCCTAAACCAGCCACTTTCAACATGTGGTTTGGAGACCCCCACCAGAGGGTCCATGAAATCAAAGCTATTTTTGTAACAACACTAATGTTTGCCTGTTATACTCTCTCTTAAGAAAATGGCAACCCGCTCCAGTATTCTTGCTTGGAAAATCCCATGGAAGGAGGAGCCTGGTAGGTTACAGTCCATGGGGTCACAAAGAGTCGGACACGACTGACCAACTTCACTTCACTACGTGTGTATATAGTTCAAAATGTATGCTGAGGTGGTTTTAGAGTCCACACTACTATTAACCTTGAAGAAACTATCATTTGTCAAGTTTTGGTGTCATGTCAAAGAAGAATCAGATCAGATCAGATCAGTCGCTCAGTCGTGTCCGACTCTTTGCGATCCCATGAATCGCAGCACGCCAGGCCTCCCTGTCTATCACCAACTCCTGGAGTTCACCCAGACTCATGTCCATCGAGTCAGTGATGCCATCCAACCATCTCATCCTCTGTCGTCCCCTTCTCCTCTTGCCCCCAATCCCTCCCAGCATCAGAGTCTTTTCCAATGAGTCAACTCTTCGCATGAGGTGGCCAAAGTACTGGAGTTTCAGCTTTAGCATCATTCCTTCCAAAGAAATCCCAGGGCTGATCTCCTTTAGAATGGACTGGTTGGATCTCCCTGCAGTCCAAGGGACTCTCAAGAGTCTTCTCCAACACCACAGTTCAGAAGCATCGATTCTTCGGCGCTCAGCCTTCTTCACAGTCCAACTCTCACATTCATACATGACCACAGGAAAAACCATAGCCTTGACTAGATGAACCTTTGTTGGCAAAGTAATGTCTCTGCTTTTGAATATGCTATCTAGGTTGGTCATAACTTTCCTTCCAAGGAGTAAGCGTCTTTTAATTTCATGGCTGCAGTCACCATCTGCAGTGATTTTGGAGCCCAGAAAAATAAAGTCTGACACTGTTTCCACTGTTTCCCCATCTATTTCCCATGAAGTGATGGGACCAGATGCCATGATCTTCGTTTTCTGAATGTTGAGCTTTAAGCCAACTTTTTCACTCTCCACTTTCACCTTCATCAAGAGGCTTTTTAGTTCCTCTTCACTTTCTGCCATAAGGGTGGTGTCATCTGCATATCTGAGGTTATTGATATTTCTCCCGGCAATCTTGATTCCAGTTTGTGTTTCTTCCAGTCCAGCATTTCTCATGATGTATCCATACTCATTTAAATGGCTACTACAATTAAGTTCCTTTTTCTGACTACATATCTGTGTGAGGCCATATTTTCTTCAAGTAACACAACCCAAACAGTATTTCATGACAGACTGAATGGATGAGAAATGAGAATCCAGGTGTCTTTAATTAAGCTAGACATTAAGCAGAGTTGCAAAAATGTAAAATCCTCCATTCTTCTCATAATAGTTTTATTTTGAAAACATTATTATACAAATATTTTTATTTGCATTATGCATCAGGTTTTGTGTTTATTGAAGTGAAGTGAAAGTCGCTCAGTCATGTCTGATTCTTTGTGACTCCATAGACTATGGACTATATATAGTCCATGGAATTCTCCAGGCCAGAATACTGGAATGGGTAGCCTTTCCTTTCTCCAAGGGATCTTCCCAGCCCAGGGATTGAACCCAGGTCTGCCGCATTGTAGGCAGATTCTTTACCAGCTGAGCCACCAGGGAAACCCTGTGTGTTTATTACTGTTATTTTAAAATTAATTAATATTTTTACAGCTTTCCTTCTCAATTTCTCTTTTAAATTGTATCTATTATTTTGGCTGCACTGGGTCTTCACTGCAGTGCACGGGCTTCTCACTGTGGTGGCTTCTCTTCTTGCAGTGTGTTGGCTCACTGGTTGTGACTACCGGGCTCTGGAGTTCGGGCTCAGGAGTTATGGCGCATGTTGCTCCGTGACATGTGGAATCTTCTGAGACCAGGGATTGAACCTCTATCCCCTGCATTGGCAGGTGGATTCTTTTTTGTTGTTGTTGCAAAGAGTTGGACACAACTGAGTACTCACCCATGCGTCCACGCCACTCTCTAAGTTGTGTCTGACTCTTTTGAGAGACCTCATGGACTGTAGCCCACCAGGCTCCTCTCTCCATGGAATTCTCCAGGCAAGAATACTGGAGTGGGTTGCCATTTCCTTCTCCAGGGGATCTTTCTGACCCAGGGATTGAACCCGAGTCTCCTGCCTTGAGGCATTGGCAGGCATATTCTTTACTGCTGAGCCACCAGGGAAGCCCAGCAGGTGGATTCTTAACCATTGAACCACCAAGGAAGTCCCTCCATTTCAATTTCTGATCCAGTAAACCTCAGTAGACTTAACCCACAAAAACAAAAGCTCTTTGGGATCCTCAATAATTTTTGAGTGTACAAACGTCCTGAGACCCAAAAGTTTGAGAACCACTTTCTTAAGCTGAGCCAACAGCAGGCAGAGTAGAGCTGTAACTTAGCTACGCCGCTACTGTTGCACACAGATTCCACCAAGTTAATGACCTTTTCACACCTCTGTCTTCCCCACTGCACGTGTACTTCTTGGTTGTACTTTAACTCCCTCATGTCTGGCACAGAGCAGAAATTCCAGATACGTGAATGCAGTAGAAGGTAAGCCCTCCTGGACCACACGTCATGGACTACCACCTGAGTGACATGCAAACATCTATAGGAAGGTAGAAAAATATCTGCATTATTTTTTCAATAGGCTCGAATTGTTACCCAGCCTCTCACTTGAATTTAGACATAAATACAAATTTTTTAAAAAATCAGAAAATTCAAATGAAAAATTAGCCTAAGAAACAAGTCTGCTTCTACTCTGTTAAACATTCAGAGACAGTCATGCAAGCAAGTAATTGGTGAAATATACCATGCAGTGGATATCACACATCCAGCCATCAAAAAAGCGGTCAGGGCAAAGACTACAAGGAGCACAGCTTCTCCATCTTTGTTCGCTGTCAAAGGTAGACTGAAAGCAGATGGCACCAGAGAATCCAGGCCAGAACGGTGGTGTTTGCCTTCAGTTTCATGTTTCGCACTCACTCCCCACGTTCCCAAGTCAAGCTGCCCTCCCGCACATCAGGGAGTGGCCACGCCATTCCTTGGGGGGCAGAGGGGTGCCATATCCTACCCCCTCTTTGTCCCTGACACATTCTCCTGCAAAATCAGAAAAGCGGAGGGGGAGGATGCTAGACTCGGGGTTGATGCCCTTAGCAAAACAGGATCTCTTACGTGCGAAGACCAGGAGGTTTCTATTTCAGAGCCCGAGAGAGCTGTGAATGCTGACCACTAGGGAGGCCCAGTGTCCGTGTGTGGGGGGAGGTGAGAGTGTGTGAGCGTGTGTGTCTATGTGCATGTGAGTGTATCAGAAAGTATGTGTGGGGGGAAGAGAGAGGGGCAGGGAGTAGGCACAGGGATAGCAAATACCAAGAGGTGCCTGTATGCTCTTCTGGCTAAGTGTGGGGTGGTTCATTCCAAAAACAGCCCCATCAGAAACCCAACTGTATAATCACTGCTGCTGATCTAGGAATCAGGCATTTCGAGCTCTCTCTCCCTCTCACACACTCACACACCTATGTCACCTCTTTTTATAGATAGATAAATGATAGATAGATATTTATCATATGATAATATATGTTTATCATCTTGAAACATTTTTAAAAAGCCCTTTAATCAGTGTACTAAACATCCCCCAGTCCTTTCCACATTTGCAGAAATCATATGTTTATGTCACTATGGAAACAGATTCTCAGGAAACTAAAGACATGGAGGGCCCAGCATCCTTGGGGTCATTGCTTATAGCACCATAAAGATTCTGACCTCTCAGAACAGAGCTTCTGGTTCCTCTGGTCTCTTGTCATTTCAGATGCTGAGGCAACCAGACACATAGCAGTTCTCTCAGTGGCCGTCGGAGGGGGTCAGATTTTAAGGGCTGGCCAACAAGATACAAACATGAAACACAGTTCTGGAGGGACTTCTCTGGAGGTCCAGTGGTTACGACTTCTTATTTCACTACATAGGCACAGATTTGACCTCTGATTGGAACTAAGATCCTGCATGCCATGTAACAAAAAACCAAAAAACAAAAAAAGCCCACAGTTATGGAGAACAACTTCATGGAATGATGGTTCTGGGAAAGCTTTCATTCATTGCATACCTATAATTCACATATATTCGTTACCATGCCTTCTTCTCACAAAGATCAGTGTTAGCATTCCCATTTTATGGATGAGGAGACTGAACCTCAGAGAGGTTACGTGGCCTAAGTGTACCCACTTGGTCAGCACCAGGGCCAGGTCTATGAAGCCAGTGAGTGAGTGAGTGAATTCGCTCAGCCATGTCCGACTCTTTGCGACCCCATGGACTGTAGCCTACCAGGCTCCTCCATCCATGGGATTTTCCAGGCAAGAATACTGGAGTGGGTTTCCATTTCCTTCTCCAGAAGATCTTCCCGACCCAGGGATTGAACCCAAGTCTCCCGCATTGTAGGCAGACGCTTTACCGACTGAGCCACCAGGGAAGTCCTACGAAGCCAGGTCTATGCCAAAACCACCGTCTTGCCACTGGCCAGCCTTCCTGTTACCCCTGAATCCTCGCCTTCCAGAGCCCCTGTTCAGAACCAGGCCCATTCCTCTATATCTTATGTGTTTTCAGGACCTTTGCTTTCTCTGGGAGAAAGAAAAAAATTCGCCTGAAGGAGACACGTTGACTGGGAGAGAAACACAGACCTCTGACATCTTCTATTTCTAATCTCCTGATTCCATCTCTCTTTCGTGTCAGTGTCCACCTTCCACAAACCTGCTCTTCTTCCCAAGGTGCCAGGTAGGGAAGCATCATCAATACAGATCAGCAGACAGACCCAAGAAAACATTTTTACAACACCCTTGTCCGGGTAAGTCCAACCAGGACCTTTTCAGATGAAAACCCTTTCCCTTGCTTATTGGAGAAAAGTCAGGAGCTTCAGATTAAACGGAAAGTTTTGCAATGAAAGAGGTTTTCATTTCACTTGAAAACCAATGTACAACCACATCCTCAACGCAGGATGACTCCTTGCCAACGAGATGCCCTCTCCCCCAGCACACCCAAAGTGGGCACCCGGGGTGGGCACCCGGGGCGGGCCCCCGCCCCCATTGGAGGCCCGCCCTCGACCACCTCGGCCTGTTTCTGGGGCGGAGCCCCGCCCACCCGTCACTCACCCAGGAGGGCCGTCTGAGGGTGGGTCCGAGCGTGTCTCCCTCTGGAGGTGGACCTGGGAGGAGGCCGCCGCTCCCTGGCCTCAGCGGGGAGGAGGAGGAGGGTCGGTCCGAAGAGCAGCAGAAAGCAGCCCACCAGCATCTTCTCCATCTTCAAGAAGAGGAAGAGGGGCTAGGCTGTGACAAACACAACGGGAGAAGAGGGCTGGGTGAGGTTTCCGGGTCTCCCTGAACCCGACAAGCCGTAGACCCCCGCCCTCTCCCCCCCACCCCCCCTCTCCCCCCCACCCCCCCTCTCCCCCCCACCCCCCCCCACCCCCCCTCTCCCCCCCACCCCGCCTTTCCCCAATCAGACGTGCCGCTGGTACTTAAAATGCCATTTGTGTGTGTGACCCTCAGACCCCACTGGTAGGTTCTTGAATGGTCTGAGCAGGGCGTGCATAGTTGGAATTTTTCGCCACTTTGGTCACCATAAGACTGAATGGAAAACTTGGGGGTGGGGGGGGAATCTACCCTGAAGTATCTTTTCAATCAAGTTTATTTTCAGTTATTCGTAGTCACATTCTATATCCTGGATTTGAAAAAGGGAAAACTCCACCCGAGGAGTCCAAGTAACAATATTTTCTTAGTCTAATAATGGTGGATGGCAGGAATTAATCTGTATGTTTCCCAAGGAATTCACATACAGTTGCAATAAGTTAACATGACTTAGCCTCCCAGCCTCCCTGCCTCCCACATGCATCTATTAAGAGGGAGCGTGGTTCAGTGGTTAAAGGCTTGAACTCTGGCACCAGACTGCCGGGCTCTGGATTCTGGCTCTGACGCTTGCTAACTGTGTGTGACCTTGGGCAAGCTACTTAACCTCCCCATGCCATGTGGGAATATGGGATAATATTAGTTAATTGAGTGACTTAATCCATGTAACTGATGTATTCAGGATAGTGTCTGGCACACATGAGGAGGTAGGGGCAAGCGTGCAAGCAAAAGTGTTAGGAGACCAGAGAAGAACAGGATCTATTGCAATGTTGAGCAAGAAGCTCTCAGATGCAGAAAGAATTTTAGCCCTGCGTTGAGTTTCAGATATCCACAGAGGCGAGGGAGTTTCAATTGGAGTAACACACTCTTGACCAGACTTGAACCGTTTTCTGTGCTGGTCCTGCAGAGTAGCCGCTGTTGAAGGCTCTGGAGAAAAGATTCTGAGCAGGGAAGTAACGTGATCAGATCCAGGCTTTCCCAGGCTGGCCAGTCTCAGTACCTCACGTGGGATGAGACAGGCACTTGCCAGGTGGTGAATGATACGGACTCTTCTGCCTGGCAAACCCTCACGGAAAAGGCAGTGTCCTGGGACTAGGTTTAAATTGTTTTTCTTCTAGTTTCAGTCATCACGATGGATGTCATAAGCCATTTATTAATTTACACAAATTAGTGGGGAGGAGGGAATATTTAAGGAGGAAAAACATTTAAGGAAGATCATCTGCCTGTAAAGTTTCTTTACTAAGTCCTCATCTTGTGCTTGGCCATTCCACCCAATTGATTTCATCTAATCCTCATCCCAATCAGAATTACTGTTTCTGCTTTTTAGAGATGAGAAAACTGAGGCTCAGAGAAGTTTAGTAACTTGACTGAGCTCACCCAGCTAAAATAAGTAGCAAAGAAGGGATTCAAACCCAGGGTAAGCAGCTAATTTACCATTTAACAGAAAACTTGGCTAGCTGCAAGTCAAGTCCCCAGAAGTCAATTCATGAAAGGCCATAGCTGTTTCACCGTCAGAGGTGGGATCAGGACAGGACCAGGGCAGGGATCACTTCCCAAAACGTGGGGGAAAAAAACACCTTAATAATTCCGTGAACTGTTTGTTCAGCAAGCTGCTTTCAGGAATTGACCTGGAGATGAACCTAGGCCTGTCGACCTTCAAAGACCACAGTTTTTCACACTTGCTGTGTTGCACTAGCTCACTTCTCACTCTGCCTTAAGGTTCCATTAAAAATAGCAGATGTTCATTCAGTGCTTACTATGTGCCAGGCATTGAGCCAAGTGTTTTAAATGTATTAAGCCGTTTAATTCTTACAGTAAGTAAAGAAGTTAAATAATTTACCTAAGGTTATGCAGGTGATAAAGGGGTGAAGCTCCAGAGCATTGCTATTTCCTTATGGATAACTACTGCCCACCCCTTATAACAAAATAAAACTCTTTACTAACTGGTCCCTTTTCATAGCTTAACCTGTGAGGTTCCTTTTTAGAAAAGGAAGAAAACTTAAAAGATTTCCCCTCTTTCTCTGATCCTAAACCTACTGTTTATTTCAAGTTCCCTTGGTTTTATCAATTCTAAGTGTAGTACGTCATTTATATGTGATTTATTAATTTAGCGATGGTCTCCTTCTTCCCATATGCACAAAGTCCATGTTTATTTCTTTCAAAATATATATAACACTCTCTCAAGGGTCCACGTCCATCCCGACACATCTACAATTAAATCCAAACATTTAGAACACGTTGTGGTGGATAATTATCATTTTCAAAAAACAAACACCATTTCACGTGGCTTGGGTTTACTGTGGATTTTAAGAGGTGTTTGCATTTTCGAGTCACCATTGCTAACCAGAAGGGTCTGGAGATATGTGAGGGATAGGGAGTTGAGAATAAACAGGTCTGGACTTCCCTGGTGGTCCAGTGGTTAAGAGTCTGCCTGCCAGTTCAGGAGACGGGTTCGATCCGTGCTGTGGGAAGATTCCACTTACCAAGGGACGACTAAGCCTGAAAGCTGAGCAACTACTGAAGCCCAGGCGCCCTAGAGCCTGTGCTCTGCAACAAAGAAGCCACCACACCGGGCAAGGAGAAGCCGTGCGCCAAAAACAAAGGGCGCAACTGGAGAGAGCACGCCCCAGCTAGAGAAACCCCACGAGCAGCAATGAAGACCCGGTGCCGCCATAATAAATAACATTTAAAAAAAAAGAATAAACAGAGCTAAACATTTCTAGTTGTCTAACCCTGAGCAAGTTACTTTACCTCCCTCTGCTGCAGTTTCCTCATCTTTAAACTGGGGATAATAAAGACATCTGGTTGTTGTATGAATTAAATAAGCTCAAATATATAAAGCACATAGAATGTGGTGGCAGGTGGGAGGGAGGTTCAAGAGGACAGGGACCTATGGCAGATTCATGTTGATACATGGCAGAATAATATATTGTGTTGCCTTGCAACACAATATTGCAAGGCAATTATCCTCCAATTAAAAGGAAATAAATTTAAAAAATATAGTAAGTGTCCCAAAAGTGACAGCTACTTTTTATTATCATTATGCAATCAAACCAATTAATATGAAGTGCACACTGTTAATTTTGTCATATTGAGCCATTTAATGGACCTTATATTAACTTTGATGCTGACTTGCGACACTGTAATAAAACAATGACACACACACAAATCCATAATTTAAAAATACAAGTTAGTATCTTAAAGTATTTAAAATTTCTTTCTACAGAGTGAAATAATGCCACTTACAGCAACCCGGATGGACCTAGAGGTCATCATACTACGGTGAAGTCAGAAAGAGAAAGACAAATACCATATGATACCACTCACATGTGGAATTTAAGATATGACACAGGGAACGTATCTACGAAACAAACAGACCCACAGAAGAGAGAACACACTTGTGGTTGCCAACAGGGAGAGGAGTGGACGAGTTTAGGATCAGCAGATGCAAACTTCTGTGTATAGACCGGGTAAGCAACAAGGCCCCACTGTACAGCATGGGGAACTACGGTCAATGTCCCGTGATAAACTGTGATGGAAAAAATATGAAAAAGAATGCGTGTATAACTGAGTCACTGTGTACAGCAGAAATTAGCACACCGTTGTAAATCAACTATGCTTCGTAAAATAAATTTTAAAAATTCCTTTTTCAAAATGCAATGGTACAGCAAGTCACAGTCTGATAGAAAAGATTTCCAAGACATATATCCCTATATGTCTGTATGTCTATATATCATTTATATTCTGCACATACATTCCTATAACAACACAAAGACAAACGACCCACTTGAAAACGTGCAAAATATTTGAACACTCACATCACCAAAGAAGACATTCAGATAACAAATAAACATATGAGAAAATGTTCAACATTCTCAGTCATCAGAAAAATGCAAAGTAATAATCACAATGACAGGGACTTCCTTGGTGATCCAGTGGCTAAGACTCTGCACCCTCAGTGCAGGGGGCCTGGGTTCAGTCTCCACTCAGGAAACCAGATCTCCAGTTCCACAATGAAAGATCCTGAGTGCCACAATGAAGACCGAAGATCCCTCCAGCTAAAACTAACATTCCATGCAGCCAAAATAAATAAACATCAAAAAAACTAAAAATCACAGTGACATTCCATGACAAATTCACCAGAATATCTAAAACTTAAAAGACTGATATAACCAAGCATTGACAAAAATGCAAAAAACTGGAATTCTAATATGTTGCTGGTAAGGATGCAAATTGATACAGTCATTTAGAGAAACAGTATAGCAGTTGCTCATACAGTTCAAGGTACATTTCCCAAAGGAGACAACACGAGGTGACCAACTGGCCTGGTTTGCCTGAATTGCCTGTGTTTTAGCACCGAAAGCCTTTCATCCCAGAAAACTCAGTCCTGGGCAAACTGGGCCAACCAGAAAGCTACATATTTACCCAAAAGACATAAAAACACATCTACACAAAGACATACTCGGATGCTCATAGACGCTTTCTTTGTGAAAGCTGAAAACTGGGAACACAAACGTCCATATATGAATGAACAGATAAATAAATTGTGGTACATCCATAAGACGGACTAATACCAATTAATGGAATGATACACTGGGTGAATCTCAAACGAATTAGGCTGAGTGAAAGTAGCCAGACACAAAAAGAACACATAGTGAACAATTCCATTTACGTGACATCCAACAAAGGGCGACACTGCACGACAGAAAGGAGATCAGTGGTTCTGATTTGATCTCGGGATTGGATGGGAAAAGAGGGTCAGCTACATCTACTTCTGCTTCATTGACTACACTAAAGGCTTTGAGACTGTGGATCACAGCAAACCGTGGAAAATTCTTAAAGAGATGGGAATATCAGACCACCTGACCTGCTTCTTGAGAAATTTTGCAGGTCAAGTAGCAACAGTTAGAACCAGACATGGAAAAATGGACTGGTTCAAAATTGGGAAAGGAGTACATCAAGGCTGTATATTGTCACCCTGCTTATTTAACTGATATGAAGAGTACATCATGCAAAATGCAGGACTGGATGAAGCACAAACTGGAATCAAGAGTGCCAGGAGAAATATCAATAACCTCAAATATGCAGATGACACCACCCTTATGACAGAAAGAGAAGAGGAACTAAAGAGCTTCTTGATGAAGGTGAAAGAGGAGAACGAAAAAGCTGGCTTAAAACAACATTTAAAAATTAAGATCATAGCATCTGGTCCCATCACTTCATGGCAAATAGATGGGAAACAATGGAAACAGTGAGAGACTTTATTTTCTTGGGCTCCAAAATCACTGCAGATAGTAACTGAAGCCATGAAATTAAAAGATGCTTGCTCCTTGGAAGAAAAGCTATGACAAACCTAGACAGCATATTAAAAAGCATGAGACATTACCTTGCCAACAAGGTCTGTCTAGTCAAAGGTATGGTTCTTCCAGTAGTCATGTATGAATGTGAGAGTTGGACCTTAAAGAAGGCTGAGTGCTGAAGCATTGATGCTTTTGAGCTGTGGTGTTGGAGAAGACTCTTGAGAGTCCCTTGGACTTCAAAGAGATCCAACCAGTCCATCCTAAAGGAGATCAATCCTGAATATTCATTAGAAGAACTGATGCTGAAGCTGAAGCTCTAATACTTTGGCCACTTGATGTGAAGAGCTGACTCGTTGGAAAAGACCCTGATTCTTGGAAAGACTGAAGGCAGGAGGAGAAGGAGACGACAGAGGACAAGATGGCTGGATGGCATCACTGACTCAATGGACATGAGTTTGAGGAAACTCCGGGAGTTGGTGATAGACAGGGAGGCCTGGTGTGCTGCAGTCCATGGGATTGCAAAGAGTCGGACACAACTGAGTGACTGAACAACGACACAGAAGCAGGAGGGAAATTTGGGGGCTGACATAAGTATTCACCATGATTGTGGTAGATGCTACATGGCTCTATACATTTGTCAGAGCCCATCAAATTATACACTTAAAACTGAAGATTTTTTTTTCTTTTTAAAAAATATATTTATTTCTGGCTTCATCAGGTGTTAGTTGTCCCATGGCATACGGGATCTTAGTTCCCTGACCAGGGATCGAACCTGTGTCCCCTGCATGGCAAGGCAGATTCTTAACCACTGGACCACCAGGGAGGATCCCAAAGTGGAGAATTTTATTGTTTAAGTTCAACTTCAAAACAGCTATTTAAAAAAAAAAAATCTAAAGAAATAGGGGAAAGGATACTGTATACAAGTCAACATAAAACCAGTATGGCAGTATTAATATCTGACAAGATAGACCTTTTTAAACAATTCAATGGCAGTGAAACAAGAAAAAATAAGTCAGGACATGTAGCCCGCATTAATCGTTGTGTCTCAGTGTGGCATTTATAACTGCTAGCATTTGAAGAACAGAAGCCAGAGCCAATTCTCACCAGAAAATGGAATGATGTTTGAGAAACAGTTCTTTTCATAGATGGGCATATGAGAAGAATTGTTGTACTGAGAAATAGAGGTTAATTCAATCAGAACAGATTCCATGAAGCATTTGGGGGCATGGAAAGAATATTAAAAAAAAAAAAAAAAAACAACAGTTTTGACTTTTGTTCTAGCAATTTTTCTCCTCTCCATGAGACAATGAGTCTTTTCATTTAGCTTTACCAAGAGGGTGGAGGAGAGAGAGAGGAGATTGTTCTGACGGTCTTAGCTATAACTTCTAAGCATCACTGTTCCAAGTCAATTGACAGGCGCCTAGGATCTCACGGGAGCCAACACTACATGCCAGGGGCCTTGGGAGGAGAGGCCTGGCTCTGTCTCAACACGCCTTGTGACCTCAGTTAGGTGATTTAACTTTCTGGGCTTTAACTAGTCAGCTATAAAATGAGAGGCGTGACCTGGAAGCCATGTTTCTCAGCCTAAACCAGATCACAGGCCGAGATGACGCTGCTCTCCTGAGGAAGCCTGGGCCTGACACCCTCCCAGGCCGTAAACCCTGCCCCTGGATGAGAAAGGGGCTAAGGCTCTAGTATTTTCCAAGCGCCTACTGCGGGCCAGGCAGTGAGCAGGCCACTCTGTGTAATATTATCTCATCTGGTCCCACAACCGTTCTGTGAGGTGGACTAGTTCCCAATTCCTTGGGTGGGACACCAAGAGCTACAGATGGAAAGATGTTCCCCCAGCGCCTCAGAGCTAGTTAAGTGACAAAGCCCAGATTCTACCCCCGCCATCTCTCAGGCAGCCAGCCTACTTGCTAAAAAAAGAGATTTTGAGTCCCCTTCTCTGTGCCGAAAGTTCTTAGACATCAGATACAATAGTTTTGTCCCTCGCAAGCCACTGCTCCACTGGCACACCTCGGGTCCACACTAACTGCTGTGTCCACCAGAAATCTGTCACACAGGACGGCCCCAAAAGCCTTCCTGCCAGCCCCCACCTTAGACCAGAACCCCCAGCTCCCGCAAGGCCAGCAAGTGGAGCCCAGCTTCTGCTGGGAAGGACTCAAGGTCATGGTGCTCAGGACGCTCTCAGTACCCGACGCTGAGATGTTGACCTGATGTTGACTGTGATTTTCACCCCATGGTCTAGGCCTGCTTGCCAGCCCGGCCTTTCCAGGCACAGACTCGAGTCCTTTCATGGAAGGGTAACTCCACGGTCAAGGGTGACAGGAGACTTGGCCTCAGCTCCAGTGTCTTCCTCGAGCCTCTGTCACATCCACGGGTGGACGCTTTCTCGCGTCTGCCAGCTCCCCGCTCCAGACCTCCCAGCAGGCCCTGCCACTGCAGCAATGCTCGAGGTTCTCGATTTCTCACCCAGACTCCTCCAGAAGCTTTGGAACTGCTCTTACCGCCTGGGGTCCTGCCCCTTCCCTGCTCAGCTTCCAACTGCGGCCTGCTTACCATCGTCCACGCTTAAGGCCCACCGGCCACCCTCCAACCCCACACGCACCCCAGCCCCTTGACCGCTGCCAGAGGAACTCAGATTCTTGTGCTAGCTGGGTGCCTTCACTCAGGCTGGTCCCTTGGCCCAGTCTACATTCATCAGAACTGCCTTGGAGGACCTCCCTGGCAGCCCAGTGTTTAGGGCTCCATGCTTTCCCCTGCCAGGGTCCTGGGTTCGGTCCCTGGTAGGGGAACTAAGATCCCACAAGTTATGCGGTGCAGCTAAAAAAAAAAAAAACGCAACAAAACCGCATTCATTCCTCAAGTTTCAGCTCAGATGTTCAGCCACTCTCCAGAATGTTCTCTGATTTTCCCAGTGAGGATTGATGTTCCTACACCCTCTTAGCAGTGAGTTGGCTGTCCACTCTGGCCCTGGGTTTCTTTGTCTTGCTTCCGTATCTGCCTCCCTGACTAGACTCTGAGCGGTTCCATGAAACCACACCTTGTCATCTCTGTATCCCCGGTGCTGAATTTTGTAAATGAACTTTTAGAAAATAGGTAAATGCTGAATAAACACATTTACTGATCAGCAAAAGATCAATAAATGTTGAATCAAATTGGCCCTAGTTGAATCAAATTGGCCTTTGACAAGGCCAAGCAGGTCTTCATCTATGTACGATGTTTGCCAGGATGGGGGTGACCCCAAAGGCTCTGCCTTGTGATGGGAGGAAACTCTCCCCCAGATTTCTTGTCCGTGTTGAGCACATAATTGTTAAATGGTATCGATGAAATATCAAATATCTAGTTGTAATAATTAAAGTATCCATTTCATCATACATGCATATTCAAAACATTTCAAATTGCAAAATACAGATTCGTTTAGCAATAATGCTGTATTCATTAAAAATGTTTCATAGAAAAAGTGTTTTTCATAAAACAGTGTTTTTTCCTCACTTCATAAAACAGTTTTCAAATGCTTGCCTTTCCAACATCAGTATTTCATCAAACTAAAGATGTTTTTCGAGTCTTCTGCCACCCTCACTTCTGTTTAAGTTGTGTGAGATACAGTACTTTCTGAATCCATATGTGATGTTGTCACTGGAAAGTTTATCTCAGGCCACCAGTCCCCACTTACGTAACATGAGGACAGTTGGGTTTTTTCATGTCCTGGAAACATAAATTCACCGTCTCTGCAACCTATTCATTGCGTTGCTCTTAAGGTATTGTATCCAGTGTCATCCAACACTTATAATTGTGAAATTGTGTCCAGAAGAATAATGACTAAATTTGAATTGATTTTTCTTTTACTGTTTTGGTCAGTTGACTTCTACGTGCATTATCCAAAATTAGTACATTGATTGAGGACAGTTCAAGCCAACGTTCCATCCCAAATATGTTCAATGTATTTGACAGAGCTCCCCCTACTTTGAGAGCTCTGCAAGGACTCAAATATAGAGCAAATTCCTCTTTTCCAAGGAAGCATTTTCTGGGGGAAAATATCCTCACCTCATATTTTGGTATACAGGGCATTCTTACCATATCTTTTCTCCCTTCCAGACAAGCAAGCACCACATTCTACCATGTGATGTCTCTCATGCCTTCTCCCCTTTCCATCCATACCAAGGTCACAGCCTTAGACCTGGCCCTTACTCTCACTGGAGAGACTACAAAGGTCTTGCCAGACATTGCTAGTTGTCCTCCAATATTTCCCCTCCTTCTTTAGTAACAGAATCTCCCTTATTCACTTGACATGTGTGGGAATTAAGACCAAATGCTCAGCCTTCCCTTCTTCCCTACATGGGTCGGGGGGATAGAAGTCAACGTTGTGTGTACAACTTCTGAGAAGTGTCCTTACAGGAGAGGAGCTGAGGGCCAATTGTGGAGTGCTACAAATGTTCTGCAGATTACTCAGTGCTGACTCATTAATGAAATTAATGATTACTCAATTAATGAAAAATAATCCAGCTATGTCCCTGATTAGTGCACTTTCTTATATGCGTGCTTCAGTAAAATGTTTACTTAAAAAACAGGTAATGCTAAGTTAGAATAGCAGTTACCTTTGGAGGAGGTGATAATTAATCGGGGGTACAAGGGGGGGCTTCTGGGGTACCGATCTGAGAAGTGGTCACATGAGAGTGTTCATTTTCAAAAGATCCACTGAACTGCTCCCTTATGGTTTTTTGGCATCGTTTTCTATGTGCTTTTGATTCTAAGTTTACTTGACAAATGTGTGCAGTACTACTCCTGCCCCCCTTGCTCCCAGATCACTCCATGGACATCCAGGGAGAGATGTGAGCTGCAGCAGAGATTTTGGAGGAAGTTTAATGGGTGTTCTCTCTTGAATGGGCTACTGTGCACACACTGGGAGGGATGTTAATAAGAATAAAGCTGTACTGGTGGTCCTGACCTGGAACTCCTTCTTAAGCCCTGGGATGTGCAAAATAATGTCCCTCCAAAGATGTCCATGTCCTAATCCCCAGAATTTGTGGATATGTTACATTACACAGCAAAGGGGAATTACGGTTCCTAATCAGCTGACTTTAAAAATGGGGAGCTACTGTATATCAACTATATCTCAATTTTTAAAATAGAAGAAAAAAAAAAAAAAAAAAACCAGGGCAAGTATCCTGAATTATCCAGGTGAGCGCAATGCAGTCGTCAAGGTCCTCAAAAACCTAAGAGGGAAGCAGCATGAGGAGTACTCAGCCTGACACTGCTGGCTTTGCAGATGGCAAGAGGCAGTAAGCCAAGCAAAGAGGAGGGAGTCTAGAAGCTGGAAAAAGCAAGGAAATGCATTCTTCCCTAAAGCCTCCCGAAGGAACGATAACACCCAGTAAGAACTATTTCAGACTCGTGACTTCCAGAAACAGAGGATGAGACTTTTTAAAATTGAAATATAGTTAGTTTACCATGTTGTGTTAGTTTCAAGTGCATAGCAGTGATTCAGTTATACATACATGTATATTTACACACACATACATACATATGTATACATATTCTCTTTCAGATTTTTCCATTATATGTTCTTATGAAATATTGAGTATTGATCCCTGTGCTATACAGTAGATCCTTGGCATTCACCTAGCTTATATTTAGTAGTGTGTGCGTTATTCCTAATTTACCTCTCCCACTCACCCACTATCCCCTTTGGTAACCATAAGTTTATTTCCTGTCTCTGAACCTATTTCTGTTTTGTATCATTCATATCATGTTTTGAGATTCCACATATAAGTGATGTCATATGATATTTGTCCTCTGTCTGACTTCACTTAGTATGATAATCCCTAGGTCCATCCATGATGCTGAAATTGGCATTATTTCATTCTTTTTTATAGCTGAGTAATTCAGCTAGATATACTACATCTTCTTTATCCATTCACCTGTCAGTGGACATACAGGTTGCATAAACTTGTTTTATGTCTCTGAGTCTGTGGAAAGTTACTACAGCATCAATGGAAAACTAATACAGACATTGTCTAGGGAATCTCAGAAAGGTGGTGATATTCTCAGAGGAGATCTTGGGGAATGGGGGCATTCTTTCTGTTTCACTGAAATGGAGAAGGAGAGGGATTAGAAAAATCAGAAGACACTGTTGATGGAGAAAAGGAGACCATTCTGAGGGGCCGGTGTTAAGGTTTGTCACAGAAAGGCAGAAACTGAAAGTAGTAACTTGAGAATTGCGTTTGAAGAAACCCAGGGCTCGCAAAAGATTTGACCCTTAGCCTTGACCCCGGTGGTCCTGAGCGTCTCATCTTTTAGACAAGTGAAAACAAACTCACCTAACTGGGAAGGTGCCGGGATGAGCCCTAAACAGAAATGAGATAAAATCCTTTGATCGACATCATTTTCTCTAATAGTAACTGTTTATTAGAATAATGCCCCCAAAGATGTCTATGACCTAATCATCCCAGAATCTGTGAATATGTTTTTGCCTTTTGTGGCAAAAGGGATTTTGTAGATGTGATTAAACTAAGGATATCGAGATGGAGAAAGTAGCCTGGATTATCCAAGTCGGCCCCAAGTAAGCACAAGGGTCTTTATAAGAGAGAGAAGTGGGGATGGAGAGGAGGGGGGGAGAAGGGGGAAGGAAGGGGAGAACTGGAAGCTGCTATGCTTCGAAGATGGAACAAAAGTCCAGGAGCCAAGAAACACAGGCAGCTTTCAGAAGCCAGAAAAGGCAAGAGAACAGATTTCCCCCGGAGCCTCCAGAGGGAACACAGCCTTGCCGACACCTTGATGTTAGCCCAGTGAGACCCATTTCAGACTTCTGACCTGCAGAACTGAAGGACAATAAATCTGTGCTGCTTTAAGCACTAAGTTTGTAGTAATATGTTACAGCAGCAATAAGAAACTGGTACAGTAACCTAAAATAGCAGTGGGGTATTCCAGTGGGGAGTGAGCCACAGCCCCCAGTGGTAAAGTTTTCTCTGAAAAGACTCTTAAACGAACCTTTGAAAAATGTTAGCTAGTTCACCTACTCAACCACTGCTTTTCCATGCAGATAGTTTGGTATAAATCTTATTTTCAATCAGTTCACTCTGAGCATTATCACATACTACCCACTGGCAGATTAATTCACAGTTAATTAACTCATTTAACTGTTATGACAACACTATGACACAGATGGCATCATCCCATTTGATGGATGACATAACTGAGGCTCAGATAACAATAATCATAGGTAATTAATATTGAGCACTGACTCTGAGCTAGGTATTACACTAAGCATTTTTATCTGCATTAACTAATTTAATTCTCCCAACAGTCCTGTTCCCATTTACAGATGAGGAAACTGAGGCAGGAAGTCTCAGTAACTCTTCACAATCCCTGCAAGTAATGAGTGGCAGGTCTGAGACTGGAACCTCAGTCTCTCAGGCGCCAAGATCAAGGTCACACCCCACAACCTCTCATCACTGTCTGCATCATTACCGCCAACAACCAAGACCTCTGGGATGGAGCGCAGACCTGCCCTTCTCTCTCTCCGAGTCCCCTTCAGGGTCCTGCCGGGTAAGGCAGCAGTGGCTGTCTGCCGAGCCACATGGCAGGTTCAAAGATGACCTCATGGCTGGAGCTCCAAGTGGCAACCGGTCCTTTGGAAGGGCCTCCCTGGCCCTGTTTACTAGCAACAGCGAAGATAGCCTCCACTCTCTCATTGGCACTTCCGCACCCTCTTTTTCTGACCCTCCTGACTTATTCCCACGTGTTACAAACAGAGGAGTCCTCCAGAGTTTCCCTAAAAACAGGGAGTCCTAGGAAAGGACTCTCTCAAATGCACATGCTAAAAACCTAAAAACCAGAGGCCGCTAGTCCCGTCCCAGCGAAAGCATCAGAGACTCCTGTGCCCTCGGCTGCTCTCAAACAGCGGCTCAGCCCTGAGCCCCAGCGTGTCCCCCTCACTGCCCACCCAGCCTCACGCCCAGAGCCCCTGCAGGCCAGCGTTGACCCTCCTGGTGCTCCCTCACCACCTGTCTCTGCCCCTCCTTCATTCCCGCCCCTCCTCACTCCTTGCCTTCTCTTAGGCCCCCACCAGAGCTGATTCTAGGAAAAATGGGGGATTTCTTTCTAGAACCTTCAATGATCCTCTTCTTCCTTCTCTATCTTTCAAGAAGCAATCTTTGGGGTTTCCCTGGTGGCTCAGTGGTAATGAATCTGCCTGCCGATGCAGGCAGCACAGGCACGGGTTCGATCCCTGATCTGGGAAGATCCCACATGTCATGGAGCAAGGAAGCCCATGGGCCACAACTACTGAGCCTGAGCCCCAGAGCCAGGGAGCTGCAGCTACTGAAGCCTGAATGCCTAGAGTCCACGCTCCACAACAAGAGAAGCCAACAGTGAGAAGTTCGTGCACCACAGCTAGAGTAGGCCCTGCTCTCCCCAACTAGAAAAAAGCCCTTACAGCAACAAAGACCCAGCACAGCCCCAAATAAATAAATTTTAAAAAGAAGAAGAAGCAATGTTTGGTTCCCTCTTCTTTAAGTCTTCAGCCTCATTTCAACTACCTCTTGTTGAACAGAGATATGTGGTGACGGTGGAGCTCAGAGCATGGCAGCCATCTGAGGGGATCTCCGAGGTGGGCTCTGCACCTCTGGTCAGTGAGCTCCAGCCTCAGTGCCTCCAGGGGCACTGGATTCTAGAGCCAGGGACCCTGGATTCTTAGAGAAGAGCGGCCTGCCTGAATTCTATTGGCAGCAAAAAAAAAAAAAAAGGCAGGGGCAGATGGGGAAACAGAGGTGAAGAACCACAGATATCTATCTGCAGTCTCAACAGGGAATTCCAAGGGATTGAGCTTCCGGGTTTGAAAGGAAACTTTCCAGACCATAAACCCATCTTGGAACAGCAATATGATTTTCTGAGGCTGTCCAGTTGGAAGCAGGCAGGGAGAACTGTGCAGGCGTGCTCCTGAGTACAAAATTGCAGTTAAATACATGCGGATCATCTGCCAGCCTCAGGTATCCACTCAGAGCCTAGCTTCCTCAGTTGGAGAGGAGGTGACTGTGTTCCTAGAAAAAAATTCCTTGCTCTTCTGGAGAGTCAGGTCATGGAACTAGTCTTAAGATGCCTGGAACGGTTGTAAGCACTTGAATTTAATCCTCACTGCCCTGTAGGTATGATCATCCCATTAGACAGATGAAGAAAGTGAGGCACAGAGTAGTTGGGTAACTCCAAGGTTACCAACCTGTAAGCTCCGCTCACAGCCAGGGTCTGAACCTCAGCAGGCCAACCCAGAGTCTCTGGTCTTGACCATGCCCCCCCACGCCCACCCCCCTGCAGCCTTTTGCTGGTCTCTTGGCTGCCCCGCTGCTGGAAGCCAATTAAATGCACTTGGTGCAGACACGGCCCAGCTCCCTGATTTATGACTATGTGGAACTCGGTCATTTCGGGTTTGCTCAGGGCCAGGAGTGTATTCCCGAGGGGTTATCTTCCTGTGAGTCCAGTCCCGGAGACCTTAACGAGAGGGGTGGGGGTGTTCCCTCATTTTTTCTCTCCTCTCTCCATACTATCCTGGGGGTTTCTAGCAATGACCACAAATGCCCTCACCTTTCTTTCCTTTCTCCACCACGTAAGGAAGCTGGAGCTTTAGCTCCATAGAAAACCAAGAACAAAATGCTGATGACACAGGCATGAAAAGACCAAGCCCGCCGAGGTGGGGAGTCGGAATCGATCCGCTCGCCAGCCGAACGGGAATCGCCGCAGATCCGCGCTCCTTAAGTCTGCCTTTTCCGGGGTTCGGCGGAGCCCGGGTCCGGGCGTCCCGGCGGCGAGGCACAGCGCCCCCACGGGACCCCACGGGGTGGCTACCGCGCTGTGCGCCCGGCGGCGCGGGGAGCGCGCGCGGAGCTCGCCCGGCCGCGGCGGCCCGACTGCCCCCAGCCTGGGGTCCCGCAGTGCCGCCGTCGCTCTCGGGCTCTGCCTGCCCGGAGGGGTCGGGAGCCACGAGCCTGGGGCTAGAGGTGGTGGTCTGGGGGCGCCGAGCGGCGGAGGCCGGGGCGCCAGCCTGGGGGCAGCGCCCGCGTGCGTGGGTGCCTAAGCCCTGCCTATCTGTCCGTCTGTCGGTCGGTAGGGGTCGGTCGGTCGTCCGCGCCTCGGGGCCGCGGGGCGAGGCAGGGGCCCCGGGGAGAGCGCGCCCCGCTCACCTGCAGCCGCCGCTGCAGCCGCCGCTGCCGCCGCCGCCGCCGCCGGCGCCTAGGAAGCGAGACAGGGGCGCAGCCGCCCGGGTCTTCCTCGCTGGCCTTGTCGCCGCTCCGAGAGCCACGGCTCTCCTCGGGGAGACCGCTCGTGGGAGCCGGGGAAGAAGCCCGAGGCGCTGCCGCTGTCTCCTCCTTGGCCGCTTCCTCCAAGTCCCATCCCAGAGCGCTCCCTTCGCTCGCTGGCTGCCGGGACGGCTCGGGGCCAGCGCGGGCGGGCGGGGGAGGCGGCGCCGCCGAGGGTGGGAAGAGGGCCGGCGGGAGGAGGGGTGTCCTCTTTGGGGACGGGGCGGGCGCGGAGAGGGAGCGGCGCGAGGACCGCCCCACTCCGAAGGCAGCCCCGGGAACCGGGCGCCCTGGCCGCGCGTCCTGCCTGCTGCCACCTCGCTCTGCGCGAGCCCAGGGGAGGATCTGACTCCCGGGGTCTGGAGCCGCGGGCTCGGGAACAACTAGGAGCTTTGGGGGCTTGGCTGGGGGGGGGGGGGCGGGGGGCGGGGGGGGGCGTGGGGGCTGGGGCGGTGCGATGGAGAGCATCTCCTGGAGGAAGGCAGACGTGATAGGGTCCCGTGTCCTGAACCGAGGGGCATGATCGGTCGTTCGTCGACGACGATGAAGTAGAAAGTGGCGAGAATTGGGGTAATTGGTGACAAGTGCCAGGAGCTGTCTTGGCAGTGCCCAGAGCACCGCTGCCAGTTCCTATTAAAAGAGCGTCCACTGGCAGGGACCAGGCCCCCGGGTTGGGGTGGCGGGGGAGTCAGGATGCCAGGAGGGAAGGGAAACAGGTTCCCACCCTGAAGGAGCAGAGAAGGTCTGATCTAGGCCAGACTTTTGAAATTATAGGCAAAGATGTTTGCAGTTTGGTAAAGTGAGGGGAACAGGACCTTCGAGGTCCCCCGGGGGATTTTGGAGGGATGCAGGAGACAGGGCTGGTCAGTGGCAGGGAAAGGGTCTGGCACCGCCAGTCTGCCAGCTCTCCCTGCTTCTGGCCAGCTCTCCCTGCTTCTGGCCAGCTGGGGTGAGTGGGGGTCTATACAACAAGCTAGTGTGTTAGTTGTCCCGACTCTTTTCGACCCCGTGGACTGGAGCCTGTCAGGCTCCTCTGTCCATGGAATTCTCCAGGCAAGCATACTGGAGTGGGTTGCCATTTCCTTCTCCAGGGGATCTTCCCAACCCAGGGATCGAACCTGGGTCTCCCGACTTGCAGGCAGTCTTTACTGTCTGAGCCACCAGGGAAGCCAACAGGCCAGGGCATCTTCTAATAATCACACCAAAATTATAACCCCAAACCATTAACCCAGCCACTCAGTTCAGGTTTTAACAAGCTATGGGGGAGAGGTAGTAGTATTAACAAGTTTCAAAACGTCTGGTGCTAGAGTCTGATCATTTAAGTACTCTTAGCTGCCTGACACCGAGCCATCACTCTTATTTGATGATTTGGTTTCTGGAATATGAATTAAAAAACAGGTACAAAAGCAATTCTTCAGGAAAGCTCCAGATGGGTAATTAAAATTCTAGCCATAAGGCAAGGGGTCAACATACTCAAGCCATCGAGGCAGCTCAGTGGTGTCATGAAGCCAAGAAAGAACACTGGATTTCTGTTCCCTTACCCTGTACCTTAGGCACACTGGGCACTCTTGCCTGCACTGATCAGAAATAGTTTCTTTGTATGTCTTTGGGAGGAGGTAGGTGGAGGTCGGAAAGCAGAGGAAAGCCTTCAGGAAATGTTTGGTCTCTGAAGTCTTGGATCCCACAAATGAAAATTCTTCCTGAGTCTGAGCCAGTGAAAATCCCTTAGGAGCTGGGGAAGTTGAGTTACAGTTTATGGAAACTTACAGTTTAAATGCGTTGCCTTATTCCAAGACACCAGTATGATCCAGTAACTTACCAGGGAAACAATAGCAATTCCAAAATCCTTCCAAATGTTAACGAATTGTAATTTAGTAAAAGACTTCAGTGATTCTGGTATATGCCAACTAAGATGGATGTTTTGCCCCAGGGAGTTCTATAAGAATTCCCCAGAAGTCTCTGTACAAAGTATGCGTAGGGCCAAGTCAAATAGGTCAGTGAGCTGTTCTACCTTGTGAAATGATCTTCAGGTCTGCCAGAAAAAAAAAAAAAAAAGGAGAAGCAAAAGTGAGTTCAGTATCCTGAAATATCGTCAGAATAAAACAATGGTGTTCGTTTCTCAGTTACCTTTGGGGGTGAATGCAATTTGACAATAATAAAGGCTGCTAGGCAAAGTCCAAACTTGCCTTTTCTCCCAGAGGCTCTACTACTGGCTTAGTGCAGAGAGCCTTATTCATAAAAAGTATGGGGCTATGATTCCAGGTCTTACCTGGGCACTCACACAAGCAGACAGGAACGGGGGTGTGTAGGATCTCTGGTCTCTTGAGTTAGTTAGAATCTGTAATTGTTGAAACGACTTACCCCTTGATAGCTATACTGGGTTCAACTCACTTCTCTGTCTCTGGCAGGGGGGTCTATTGTAGAGTAAGGATGGGGGTGGGAGGGCAGTCGTTTGACCCAGACCTCACGTTCATGAAGAGCCTCAAATACAAACTTTGCCCGTTTCATTTGTTCCTTGTAAACAGTAGAACTTTTTGTTTTACGTTGCATTAGAATCCTTCCTAGAGGGCAGATTAAAATAAGACTACCAAACAGAAGAGGACCAGCACATAAGCAAAACAAAGAGCAGACAGGTTGGCTCACAGAACTCGCAGCCTAAAATAAATCTTGTACTGATTTTTTTTTCCTTATTGATAATAGAAACATCGCTTTTGTTGACAAGATAGAGCCATACCAGGCAAGCTCTGCAGAACACGAAGAGGAACCTAGAACTGCGATGTCACCTCACTTGCCCTGTGTTTCTCTAGGAGACTGTTGATGGGTGTGTGTGCTCAGTCATGTCGAACTCTTCACGACCGCATGGACTGTAGCATGCCAGGCTCCTCTGTCCATGCAATCTTCCAGGCAAGAATGCTGGAGTGCTTTGCCAATCCCTCCTCCAATGGACGACGTTTTGTCAGAACCCTCCACTATGACACATCCGTCTTGAGTGGTCCTGCATGGCATGGCTCATAGCTTCACTGAGTTATGCAAGCCCCTTTGCCATGACAAAGCTGTGATCCACGAAGGGGCCTGATGTGTGAGTCCTGTGTAAACTGGTGGAGGTCGTCCCCATCCCACTCAAGTAGAAGGGCAGGACGTCTCACCTGGAGAGGAGCCTTCCCTCCTTTGGGCCACCTGCCGACTGGTCAGAGTAGGAGAGAAGGGAGAGAGCGGAGCACTGCAGACGCAGTGGCTGGGTTTCCACTCCAGCGTTGGGTGAGCCACTCTCACACCTGGCGGGGGGTGGTGGAGCGGGGGGGTGCCTTCCTTCCAGATGCCCCTCAACGTGGACAGCAGGTTCCATGTCAGAGGGTCCCCTTGAGGACAGGCTGGCTAATGGCACCATCACCCCAAGTGAAATGATTTCTAAATAAACATATCCCACCTTGGAAAGTGGACTCCAATGAGTTGCTGTGACCTTGAACTTGGACCAGGGGCTCCAGAAGGCAGGGACCAGGCCCTCTTTAGCTTGTTTACCATCTTCCCTAGGCCATGCTGTGGAAGAGACTGGGCTGCTATGGCTTTAACCTGAAGTTTAGAGTAGTCTTTTGTGAAATTGGGCTGATAAGGCTGCTTATCAAAAATGAGATAGGAAGATGGACTATCTCTGGACTGGGGAGCCTTAAAACTTGGGCAAGATTGAGTGGAAATCTGACTTGTGTTCTTGGATACTGACAAGGCTGAAATGTTGCCCGTCTCCCTGGAGACTAGTTTCCACTTTTGAAGTGGAGGATGGACCTGCTGTGCGTGGAACCATCTCTCGGCAACACAGATTGCTGCCTCTTTCCTCCTGAAGCCCAGGAATTGGCACAAAGCAGTCTGCTATTAGAAGCCAATAGCCTCGTGTCTGTGACACTCAGCTAACTGCCTTCTCACCTTTTGCCATTGCTGAGTCTCTGTCTGCATTGGTTGCCTGGTGTTAAATCAGACTGCAGGAGACTTGGGCAATGAGGATGTGTATCTGTCCTATAAAATCCTCCAGCATGCTGGCAGAACTCAATAAACTCAAGAATAACAAAAATATCAGAAGTCAGAACTTTTCTACTTTCTGTCTTTCTGGAGAAAATAACTGGGACACAGTTATTACCGGCGTCCAACAGAAGGGGAAACACTACAGATGGTCCAGTGGAAAGAATAAGGAATAAGGCAGTGAACTCCTGAGAGCCACAATAAATCATATGATGGAGAAAAATAAGATGTAATGCAATAAAGTGAACAATATTTTGTTGGTAGAGCACACTCTGAAAAGAAGCAATGGAAATGTCTTGTCTCATTTAAAGCAAGAATTGACAAAGCAATTCCCAAGTACAGAAAGTGCCAGAACATTACTGGCTACATGAACACTATCTGTGAACAAAAAGATGTTGAAAAGAAGATGCAATAACCAAAGTGCAAAGGAACTGAAATTTTCTTTTAGTTAAAGCAAAAGTTCTAAGACAGCTCGGCATTCTGGCCAGGCCTAATGAGAGGGCACAGACCAACACTGCTTCACCACTAACTCCAGACTACCACGGAGCAGAGAATACGTTAGACAAATTTCTGAAAATCAGTCAGTGTACCACACCACATCAACAGAATAAAAGACCAAAACCACACGATCTCAGTAGATGCTGGGAAAGTGTTTGATAGAATTCAACACTCCTTCATGATAGAAACACCCAACAAACTAGAAGTATATGGAGACTTCTTCGATCTAGTAAAGAACATCTGCAAAAAATCCACAACTAACATACTGAAAACTTTTCCTCTGGGATAGGAACAAGACAAAGACATGCTGTCTCACCACTTCTGTTCAGCACTAGACTAGATGTTCTAGCCAAGGCAAGAGAATGCAATAAAAGGTACCCAGCTTGGAAAGAAAAAAGTAAGACTATATTTGCAGAAGACATGATCTGGTAGGTGGTAGTGGTTTAGTCGCTCAGTTGTGTCCGACTCTTTTGTGACTTCATGCACTGTAGCCCACCAGGCTCTTCTGTCCATGGAATTCTCTAGGCAAGAATACTGGAGTGGGTTGCCATTTCCTCTCCAGGGGCTCTTCCCGACCCAGGAACTGAACCCGTGTCTCCTGCATTGGTGGGTGGATTCTTTACCAATAAGCCACCAGGGAAGCCCAATCTGGTAGGTAGAAATCCTAAAGAATCTACTAAAAAAGTATTAGAGCTAAGGAAGTAGTTCAGCAAGGCTGCAGGATACAAGATCAATAGACAAAAACCAATTATATTTCTATGCAATCTGAAAATGAAATTAAAACAATTCCATTGAAAATAGCATCAAAAAGAATAAGTCACTTAGAAAAGGATTTAACAAAAGAAGTACAAAACCTATACTCTGAAAATTACAAAATATTGTTGAAAGAAATTGAAAGGATATTAAACAAGTGGGAAGACATCCCATATTCATAGATTGAAAACTCTGGTATTGTTTAGATGGAATATTCCCTTAACTGACCTACAGAATCAACACAATCCTTATCAAAAATCCCAGCTGGCTTTCTTTACAGAAATTAATGAGCTGATGCCAAAGTTCATATGGAAATTCAAGGGACCCAGAGTCGCCAAAATAATCTTGAAAGAGAACAAAGCAGGAGCGTCCACGATCCCTAATTTCAAAACTCACTACAAAGCTGCAGTAATCAAAGGAACGCAGTACTTGCATAAAACAGACATAAAATCAACTGAACTAGAATTGAGAGTTTAAAAATAAGCCTTCACATTCACAGGTCATTGATTTTCAACAAAGGTGCCAAGACCATTTAATGGGGGAAAGAATTTCAACTGGTGCTGGAACAACTGGATAGACACACGGATAAGAATTAACTTGGACCCTGACCTCATACCACATACAAAAATTGATTCAAAATGGATCAAAGACATAATAGCTAAAGCTATTAACCTCTCAGAAGAAAACACTGAAGTAAATCCTCATGACCTTGTATTAGGCAATGCTTTCTTGGATATGACTTTGAAAGCACAATGACAAAAGGAAAATAGTTAAATTGGTGTTGATCAGAATTAAAAATTTTGTACCTCAATGGACACTGTCAAGAAAAGACTGGGGGAAATTTTTTGAAAAGAATGAAGGAAAATTTTTTGTTAATCATAGACTGATAAGAGACTTGTATATAGAATAGTAAAGGACTCTAAATTAAATTCAACAACTTACGTGAATAAATAGACAAGGTTTCTGAATAAACATTTCTACAAAGAAGATATTCAGATAACCAATAAGCAAGTGAAAAGATGCTTAACAATATTTGCCATCACAGAAATGCAAATCAAAACCACAAGAGACATCAAAAGAAAACCAATGACCCAATCAAAGAATGGGTGAAAGATCTAAATAGACATTTCTCCAAAGATGACATACGGATGGCCAAAAAGCACATGAAAAGATGCTCAACATCATTAATTACTAGAGAAATCCAAACCAAAACTACAATGAAGTGTCACCTCACACTGGTCAGAATGAAAACGAAAGCGAAAGCGAAATTCACTTAGTCATGTCCAACTCTTTGTGACCCCATAGAATAGTCCATGGAGTTCTCTCCAGGCCAGAATACTGGAGCAGGTAGCCATTCCCTTCTCCAGGGGATCGCAGGGATCGAACCCAGGTCTCCAGCATTGCAGGTGGATTCTGTACCAGCTGAGGCGCCAGGGAACCACTGGGTTGCTAGAGAAACCCCTAGATTTGTTTTCATCAGTCAGAATGGCCATCATCAAAAAATCCACAACCAATAAATGCTGAGAGGGTGTGGAGAAAAAAGAACACTCTTCCACTGTAGGTGGGAATGTAAATGGATACAGCCACTATGGAGAACAGTGTGGAGATTCCTTAAAAAACTAAAAATAGAACTACCATACAACCCAGCAATCCTGCTGCTGGGCATATACCCTGAAAAAAAGCATAATCCAAAAATACACATGCACCCCAGTGTTCATTGAAGCACTATTTACCATAGCCAGGACATGGAAACAACCTAAAGGTCTATCAACAGATGAATGGATAAAAAAGGCATGGTGCATATATATAATGGAATATTCAGTTCAGTTCAGTTCAGTCGCTCAGTCGTGTCCGACTCTTTTCGACCCCATGAATTGCAGCACGCCAGGCCTCCCTGTCCATCACCAACTCCCGGAGTTCACTCAAACTCACATGCAAATATTACTTAGCCATAAAAAGGGATGAAATTGGGTCATTTGTAGTGATGTAGATGGACCTAGAGTCTGTCACACAGAATGAATTAAGTCAGAAAAGCAAATATTGTATATTAATGCATACATGTGAAATCTAAAAAAATGATGCAGATGAACCTATACAAGGTTCAGATGGTGATGATGATGCAGGTTCAGATGATGCAGATGAACCTATTCCTGCCGTACAGGAATAGAGGCATGGACACAGAGAACAAACATATGGATGCAGGACATGGACACAGAGAACAAACATATGGATGCAGGAGGGGAGGACAAATTGGGAGATTAGGACTGACATATATACCCTACCATGTGTAAAACAGCTAGTGGAAAGCCTCTACACAGCACAGGGAGCTCAAGTCAGTGCTCTGTGATGACCTAGGGGGTGGGAGGGGCGCTGAGGGAGGGGATACATGTATACACGTGTACACGATTCACCTTGCTGTACAGCAGAAACTAACACAACACTGCAAAGCAATTATACTCTAATTAAAAGAAAGAAACACAAAGGATTTCCCTAATGATCCAGTGGTGAAGACTCTGTGCTTCTACTGCAGGGGGCACAGGTTCAACTCCTGGCCTGGGAACTAAGATCTCAAATGCCACGCAGTGCAGTCAAAAAACAAAAGTGAAAAACCAAACTACAAGACATCACTTCACACCCATGAGGATGACTGTTATAAAAAAAAAAAGATGAGCAAAAACAAGTGTTGGCAAGGATGTGGACGAACTGGTACCCTAGTAACACTGCTGGTAAAAACATGAAATGGAGCAAGCACTGTGGGAAACAATTTGGCAGCTTCTCCAAAAATTAAGCATATAGTTACTGTAAGATCCAGCAATTCTACTCCTAGGTATGTAGGAGAGAGAAAGCATATGTCTATACAGAATCTTGTACACACATGTTCCTAGCAGCATTATTCATAATAGCCAAAAAGTGAGAACAGCCTTCATGTGCACCAACTGATGAATGGATAACTAAAATGGAACATTATTTGGCAATAAACAGGACTGAGATGCTGATATGTGCTACCACGATGGATACATCTAGAAAACAGCATAGCTAAGTGAGAGCTAGATCACCCAAAACTGCACGCTGTATGATTCCATGTCCAGAACAGGGAAAATCCATCAAAACAGAAAGTAAATTAGTGGTTGCCTTGAGGTGAGAAGTTTGGGGGAAGAAAGGGGAGTGATTCTTTATACATGAGAAGTTTCTCTGAAGGGTAATGGGAATGTTCTAAAGTTGATTGTAGCGATGGTTGCATGACTGGATAATATTAAGAAATCATTAAGTCGTGCAATTCTATGGCATGTGAACTGCATCTTAATAAAGTGTGGGTTTATGGGGAGATGGTAGGTTTTAATTCTGGGTCCTCACATAAACACGTTTTCATCTCTTTTTGAAACAGACTGCTCCTCTTCCATGTTTGCACACCCCTCTCGGAAAGCTCTCCCTCCTGGAAGCAGGTCTGTCGCACATGGGCAGGAAGGGCCTCTTGCCCCGTTCCTCAGCTCCTATTCCTGTGTTCTCACACACCGGTGCTGGAGTCTGGACTCCTTCTCTGATTACTGTTTTCCACCGCAGGGCTTGCCAGCTGGCGGGGACTTCTGGGCTAGTGTTTGTGGTCCCCGCCACAGGGAAACGCACAAGGCTTTCCTGATGGGATCTTGAGACTACTCTTGTAAAGGCCGAAAGACAAACATGCTCTATCACTCACAGGCCTTCAGGGGTTTTATTTAAATCTGAAGTGCCCAGGAAGTAGAACGTATCAGCTGGACTTGAGTTGCAAGTTGGCTGTTTGGAATTTTCCCTCATGTCCCCAAGTCCTCAGAGTTCCAGAGGGTCTCAGACTTGGTTATTCATTGTTCCAACAATACACTAATCTACTAGGAAAGAGAAAGGAGCAAGTTCAAGGGAGCCACACATCTAGTGATTTAATGTTTCATTCAGAGCCCTCCTGCATTAAATTCACACAAAAGAACTCGATCACAAGCATAGAGCTAAGAATGCCATTTCCCCTTTGAATGTGAACTGCAGCAGGGCGTCATCTATCCCCTCATCTCAGCTGTCCTTTAATCTTTCTTGAGAGATCAGTCCTTCTATTTCTGTGTTGCTGGGTTTTGCCCATCACCTCTACGACTTCTAGAGGTTGAGATGCCACCCCACTCCCAACCCACAGTAAACACACTGGTAGGGTCTGTGGAGAGACCTCTCTTTGTTCCCTCCTACTGTCTACAGGAATGAGGTCTTTTTATTCCCCCAGGGGTCTTTTCTGGAAAAAAGTAGTCTCTGTGGAGCTTGCTGCTGCTGCTGCTAAGTCGCTTCAGTCATGTCCGACCCTGTGCGACCCCATAGACGGCAGCCCACCAGGCTCCCCGGTCCCTGGGACTCTCCAGACAAGAACCCTGGAGTGGGTTGCCATTTCCTTCTCCAATGCATGAAAGTGAAAAGTCAAAGTGAAGTTGCTCAGTCCTGTCCGACTCTTAGTGACCCCATGGACTGCAGCCCACCAGGCTCCTCCATCCATGGGATTTTCCAGGTGGAGCTTGAGTCCCCCTGAATTGTTAAGAATTTGTCACAATCACCATGGGTGGGGTTACAGATGGTTTTACTTGCTCTCCTATGCTTATTCTATTCTTATTCTAGTGACTATGTTTGAGCTTCTTCTATCTGCCAAACAAATGCCAGGCGCTGGGGACAGAACACTAAGGAACATAGACACAGTTTCTAATCTACTGGGAGAGGACAGATGAGAAAGGTGACAGGAACCAGAATGTAAGGTGTGCCTTGACTGGGATGCTATGGTATGTTATGTATGAAAGTGAAAGTCCCTCAGTCGTGTCTGACTCTTTGCGACCCCATGGACTATACAGTCCATGGAATTCTCCAGGCCAGAATACTGGAGTGGGTAGCCTTTCCCTTCTCCAGGGGATCTTCCCAACCCAGGGATCGAACCCAGGTCTCCAACATTGCAGGCAATTCTTTACCAGCTGAGTCACCAGGGAAGCCCAAGAATACTGGAGTGGGTAGCTCACCCTTCTCCAGTGGGTCTTCCCAGCCCAGGAATTGAACCGGGGTCTCCTGCATTGCACACGATTTCTTTACCAACTGAGCTATCAGGGATGCCCATGTTATGCTATGGCAGAACAGAAAACGAATCCCTCCCAGACTAGAGGGTCACTGAAGGCTTCTAGAAGGCAGTGACATTCAAGATGAGACCCAAAGGATAAATTATTGGTTTTATTTTCTATTTTTTCTTGCAATATATTACTTATACAATTTTCTTTCCGCCTTGTGGGATCTTCCTTGAGCTGGGCCACTGCAGTGAAAGTGCTAAATCCTGACCACTGGACCACCAGGAAACTCCCTTATGTAATTTTATTTTTAAATGCACAAGTTTACTGATGTCAGAGTCAGGCCTGGATTCACTCCTAAGATGTTCAAGGAAGCTGGTTCTCAGGGACACAGATGATTTAGTGTATTAACCTCACAGGGCGGAGGAAAACCTAGAGTTTCGTGGGAGAGGGCTATATTCTCCCTCTGTTTGGCAAATGTGGAAACAGACCCTGTGAGAGAGGTTTTCTGGGGCAGGCAGGGAAGGAAAGAGAGTTGGGTCTCAAGGCCCCCGTTATTCCTCCAAGATACTGTAAACACATTACATCACTAATCTACTCACTTATGCTTGGAACGTTATTGCACACAGTCGTCTTGAAAGATAAATCAGTCCAGGAACTTCCCCGGTGGTCCAGTGGTTGAGAATTCACCTGCCAGTGCTCGCTTGGGCAGCACATAGACTAAAATTGGAACGATACAGAGATTAGCATGGCCCCTGTGCAAGGATGACATGCAAATTCATGATGCGTTCCATATTTTTAATAGATCACCAATGGGAATTTGCTGGCTCAGGAAACTCAAATGGGCTCTGTATCAACCTAGAGGGGCGGGATGGGGAGGGAGGTGGAAGGGAGGTTCAAAAGGGAGGGGGTATATGTATACCGATGACTGATTCATGTTGAGGTTTGATAGAAAACAACAAAATTCTGTAAAGCAATTATCCTTCAATAAAAAAAAAAAAGAATTCATCTGCCAATGCAGGGGACATGGGTTAGATCCCTGGTCCAGGTAGACTCCACATGCCGAGAAGCAACTAAGCCAGACACAGCTACTGAAGACTGTGCTCCTAGAACCTGTACTCTGCAACAAGAGGGGCCACGACAATGTGAGGCCAACTCACTGCAACTAGAGAAAGCCCATGCACAGCAACGAAGACGCAGCCAAAGAAGAAGTTAAAAAAAAGATAAACTAGTGCATTTTAAAGTGTGTCTAATGTTCTCAAAAGGAAATCGCTCACTTAAAACAATTAACTGCTCCCAAAGGCCCACCTCAGTTGATCTTTCTTCCTATCTGAACACTTTCCTTATGATAAGAATTAAAAGCTGATACTCACAGAACATGCTTAAGCCTGGTTAAATAGAAAATTGACAGCTTTGTGTAATACAAACCTCAAGTAAAAAAATCCACCCCAAGTTTACAAACTTTATATGGCTTTACATGACTTGCCTTCCTTCTTGTAATGTCTTCATTCCAGTTAGTAGCAATCAACCTTGTTAGTAAGAACCGAGAGGGTTAGTACAGAATTGAGATTCTTGATGTCTCAAAGATATGAAATAGATGCTTAGATGGACTCAACTGGACTCAACTGGCAACAAAATCCTGACTCTGCCACGTACTGTGGAAACTTGGGATCAGTTATTTTCCTTTAAAAGTCTGTTTCTCCATCTGTAAGATGAGGATAAACAGTAACTGTAAAGTGCTTAGCAGCATGGCTGGCACATAGAAAGGTTCAGGGAGTAGTCAATGTCATTCTGCCAGATGAGGTAGAAGCCACAGGTCTGGGGGCTGATTAGGGAGAAAGGGACAGGCAAAGAGGCCCTGTGATCTCAAGTTGGGGGTGACAGGAATGATGGGGAGACCACTAGCAGATACAGGGGTCAATATGAGCAGATTTGGGGGAAGAGGAAACAATGCTTCATCTCAGGCACAGTAAATATTTGATGTCGTGATGTCATTAAGAGAAGACTGGGAGTGTTGATAAAAGCAGGGTTGGCGCTGCCATTATTATTTATTGCAGGGGACCATATGCAGGAATATGCAGAAGACCCAGGTTCGATCCCTGGGTTGGGAAGATCCTCTAGAGCAGGGAATGGCAATCTACTCTTGCGTGGAGAATCCCAAGGACAAAGGAGCCTGGTGGGCCGTAGTCCACAGGGTCGCAAAGAGTCGGACATGACTGAGAGACTAACACTAATCTGCAGGAAAGAAAGATTTAATTTAAAAGACATAACATGACTGCAGCAACAAAAGATGCTTGCTTCCTGGAAGAAAAGCTATGAAAAACCTAGACAGCGTTGTATTAAAAAGCAGAGACGTCACTTTGCTGACAAAGGTCCATATAGTCAAAGCTATGGTTTTTCCAGTGGTCATGTATGGATGTTAGAGTTGAACCATAAAGGTTGAGCGCTGAAGAACTTATGTTTTTTAACAGTGGTGCTGGAGAAGACTCTTGAGAGTCGCTTGGACAGCAAGGAAATCAAACCAGTCAGTTTTAAAGGAAATCAACCCTGAATATTCACTGGAAGGACTGGATGCTGAAGCTGAAGCTCCAATACTTTGGCCACATGACCTGAAGACCTGATTCATTGGAAAAGACCTTGATGCTGGGAAAGATTAAAGGCAAAAGGGGACGGGGATGATAGAGGACGAGATGGTTGGTTGGCATCCCTGACTCAATGGACGTGAGTTTGAGCAAGCTCCAGGAGATAGTGAAGGACAGGGAAGCCTGGCATGCTGCAGTCCATGAGGTTGCAAAGAGTTGGACACGACTTAGCAACTGAACCAATGTTTAAAAGAACTAAAGAAATTATCTTGCGAAAGTAAAATAGTTAAATAAAGACACATTTGTTTAGCTAAAATGAATACTGGGGGAAACGCGACATCTCACAAAGGCCCCCACACACACAAAGCACACCGTCCTTTCTGCTGGTGGGTCACGCAGAGAGCAGACCCAGTGTTCCCAGTCTTTCCAGAGCCAGGGGTTTTTCAGGTGGAGACCACAGATGGGAGCCTCATCAGCTCTTTAGGTCTAGATTGGAGGCCCCAAACTTAGGGTCCCAGGAATCTGGCACCTGTTGTTGGTTTTCTTTCTTCACAGCAGGACTCGATATGCCAGAGAACTGAACCATGACTAGCAGACAATCTGATGGTACATTCACTGCCAGGCTCTTCTAAGAGAAATGAGGCCCCCACTGCTGGCTAATTACGCCCATCTACCCACCGTCACACAGTTCCTCTCCAAACTCTCTCTACTGCAACAATATACCCTGGACAACTTGCCCAACACCAAGGAATATATATGTTCTATTTGCTCAGCTGAAGAAGATCCCATGATAATAAATTTTACTTAGTAAGCAAAAACTTGTTGTATCGTGTTTGTTGTTAATGGCTTAAAAATTTATTGAAGGATAATTGCTTTACAGAATTTTGTTGTTTTTTGTCAAACCTCAACATGAATCAGTCTGCTAATGGTTTTTTTAAAAGTATGTGTTTAAAAAAAAAAAAGTATGTTAGGTTTTAGATGGGATAAAATAATAAAACTTTAGTCCATCATGCTGTTTTGAGCCAAACTCTTCATTCTGAAGCAGCAGCCGTTTCCTCTACTTAGGGTCGTATCGATGCAGGTAGAGAGCTAAGACTTTTGCTTTGATGTCACTTCTCCAGGGTTGGCCAGGCAATAGATTCTCTTCTGTCTCTGTACACGACTCAGCAGCAGGCATGCATGGGCTTCTCAGCAGAAGGTTGCAGACCTGGCTGGCTTCCACACACCAGTCATTTGGCAGAAAACTTGGCCAGCAGGCAAAACACTTTAAGTGAATTTCATGGGTGTGGAGACATCTATGCAATGCCTCCTTTCTCCTTCCCTTTTAGAACATGCATGTGAGCTGCCCAAAACCCATTTTACCCAGAAGTGGGTTCTACTTCCGGTACTGAAATGTCTCACTTTACACTGGCTGTCCTTTGGCGTTATGCCTCACCTGCCCTCTCCCCACCAGAATGTAGAATTTTGTCTACATGACCAGCGGCAATATTAACAGTCACAATATTTAGGTCGTTTTCCAGATTGGTTGCAAAAGCTAACATTATATTTTCAAATGGAAATAGTGTTTTTATAAAAGATCCATTTGTATAGCAGGATTTTTTTCCTCCAATGATGACTCCAGTGATTCACATATAATACATCCCTTCCACGGAGAAAACTTGAATGCTTTGTCTCTAAAAATGATCTCTTGAGAGTATTACTGAGTACTGCTGATTAATAAACTAAAGTGAAGGTGAAAAGACAAATACAATAAGGTGTGGTTCAGCTAAGCAGTCAAACTAAACACATTTTGGGACCATTAGAGTTTAAAAAAATAGGGGGAGAAAGGAGGGTGGAGAGAACCTGTCTGGCATTATGCAGAACAACAGGATGGGGACAAGGGATTTGGGGGAGATGCTGCTTATGTGTTTACGTAGAAAGAAGGTACAGGAAGGGGAGCAGTGAGTCAACCGGCCCTTTCATGTGACGCAACATTCTGGAAACCCGACTGGCTCGTTCAATGGAGGCTGGATTTCTAGAGTGGGCAGACCCCATCTAAGCCCAAAGATGTGTTTTTCTCTTCCCTCTGTCCAGCAAACACTCCAAACCCTCCCACAGGCTGCTTATCAGTGGGCCCATTTGCACATCTACTGGTGCTGGGCTGAATATCCATGACCTTAAAATAGGGTTTGGGGGTTTCAAGATGAAAAAACCCAAAGATTTCTCATCGGTTCTCAAGAGTCAAGGGACCAGAAAGTATATAAGCATGAGAGCAACTGAGGTAATGACTGTTGTTGTTCTCTGCAGACGACAAAACAGAAGAACAGAGCTAGATATTAAAGTGGGGTTTCAAATACATTTAAAAGAGGTATGTATCTGTATTAGACATGAGACAGGGACAGGGACACAACGAACTGCTGAGTATGCTCTGGAGGGTCACTTTAATCCAAGCCATCACCTCTCCACACTGGAGACATGAAGACAATTCCTTACTCTGCCGAGGTAAGGATGGGGGCAGCTTCGGGAGTGAGCTTGAGATGTCACATCAGCAAGGCCCACTAGCATCAGCACCTGTGAGGTCTGAGTACGACATGAATCCTGTGGTCGGTGGCACTGAGTGTCATGTGAATGAGATCCCCTCTGAGGACCCTATGAAGGGAGTCTCAAAACCAGCATTTTTCTCCACTTGATCACGTCATTTTTCATAGTGTAAAACATGATTAAGCAAAGTGCTGGAAAATCACAGGGAGTAACATGCAAACGACTGTGACTTCCCACGTGCCTTCCAAGGGATCAGTGAAACGATCTGATAGGCCTTTTCCATCCGTTAACAACCCTGCATGTGTTTAACTTGGTGGGAGCTTCAAGGAACAGAATTTCTGAGGTTGAGTGTATATGGAATACTAACGTGATGCACCAAAAGAAATGACTGAGGCTGATTCTCAGGGATAAAAACCACCCCCCCTTCACCTCTTATTTTTTCCTTACATTTCCAAATTATCTGAAACACCTATCTGGAAACAAGCCAAAATCCCTCCTATTTTAACCTCCCTTGGAACACAAGAGAATCTAAACAGCCTGTTACAACTGCACTGCGGACAGAAAGCAATCAGATTCGAAGCAGCTGAGTTGGCAGAGGCGGGGTTAGGAATGCTGCAAGTTCATGTCTGTCCTCTCCCTTTCTCTCGGCCCAAGATGCTCTGATTTTATCAGCATGAAGATACTAAAAAAACACCTATGTGTGAGACAAGCCATAGAGCCTCCTCCTCGGGCCAAATTCTGTGTCTAACACAGTCCCAAGTGGGCAAGAAGTGTTTCCAGGCACAATCACCAGAGTCAAAAGGTGGTCTTCTTGAATGTGGGAAAAATCTCACTTTAATTGCAAACCTTCATTTATAAGCACATCCAATAGTGAACAAAATGAAGAGCTGTGACTTTTGAACATGTGAATGTATCAAAAATCTCTGGAAATTCAGGTAGTCAAGACAAGGCTATTTCACAAGGAAAGCAACCCCCCTTCCAGCCCCCACCTCCCATTTTTCAGAAGACTTTTAAAAGATCACAAAGCATACTCAGAAGTTCACAGTAGCAGGTTGCACCTTGTAGGGAGAGAAGAAAACCTTCTTTCATATTGGTAGATAAATATGTATCAGTAATTCCACCTGACAAAGGTTGGTGGTGGGTGTCCTCCCCGAGTCAGGCGAGGGCAGAACACTGAGCTAGAGGGGTTTCTGAGCAGGGACAGGAAAAGGAGAGGAAAGAGAGACTTGACAGCACAAAGGACCAAATCCATCAGTCCCCCCGACACGCCACACTGTGACCCCAGACGCGCGCGGACAAGAGCAGCCAGCAGGGCGGCCACCGACTGTCTGCCTTGCCATGGATTATCAGAGGGTCTCACAGTCAAAATCCTTGACCAGCAAACTCAAAAACCGTCACCAAATTTAAATCATAAAGTAAATGTCTAAGGAAATTCTTGTTTTATTTATGTATTTATATGGACTCCTTACACAAATAACATTCCTGTTCTCCTAAGGGTTTCTTCTATAAATTGGAATGGCCAAGGAAAGCACTGTCTAATTTTGACTTGATTATACACGTTCAAAAGAGAAAGAGGGAGTGAAGAGAAAAGCGTTGGAAAGTCTTCGACTCTGGGGCTCAGCACGTACAACAGACGTCTCGGACTCGAGATTCATCCGGGTTGTTGGGTAGTTCCAACGCCGAGGGAAAACTAGGGGAGCCCACCCCACCCCACCCCACCGAGAGAATTTCTACAGCTACTCTAGCAAGGTGCTCCAGCTAAAGCATAGATTTCAAACTACAGAGCTTCAACTTAACATCTAAAATTTTAAACTGTAGCATTTCTGCAACAAATAAGCTCAGAGAGCTCATCTCAGAAGAAAAATTAAAGAACTATTGCTCTGATGAATGACAAGTCTGGCTGTTGCTCTCATGCTGCCCAACTTCCAGGCTCAGGCAGACACGTACGGGGGCGGCGGCTCCTTGGTGGCGCTGTTCACAGTGGCATCATCGTACGGGGGTAGCAGCACCTGGGAGGAAGAGAAGACAAGGGTCAGAGGTTAAAGGTGCGCACCTGCTCCCCTGGGCTTCACTTTAGCTCAAGTTTCTCCATAACGTGTACAGGTATCAATTGTTCAGCAAGTGGCTAGATTTTGGGGGGAGGAGAGATTTTTGAATCCATCAAGTGAAGGAAAGAGACCTCTGGCCTTCTTTTGAGTTTTCCAATCCTTTTCCACTTGTACCTGGATGTCACAGTGCCCGAGGGGGGTCAGAGGGGTGTGTTTCTAGGACAAGGAGTGGCTCTGAAGAGGAACAAAAGCTCTGGGGTGACATGTATGTGTGTTCACAGAAGTAGGGCAGGCGCCTGACTCACCACAGGGCCACATGTGGTGAGACCTGGGCAGTGAAGTGGGAAACACAAGAGCTCTGGTATCATCCTGGACTCCAAGCCAGGACTCAGCCACATCCTATCAGTATTGCCACGGCTAAGCAAGCCAATCTCCGTTTCTATGTCTGCACCACAGGGATCCCTGAGAATTAGAGGTCTAAAAGACAACTCACATGCTGTGCTACACATCTGACGAGGCTGATGTTATCTGTAAATGGCGGGAGAGGAAGCACAAAAATCCTAAGCTCATGAACAACCTTTCTGTTTACATTTCAAGGACAAAAATAACTGCACGTAATCGCTTATGAACTATCAATATGAGAAGACACTGGCTGACTTTGACTTTGCAGAGTATTTACAAAACAGAGAACATCAACTCCGTGTGACTGGCCTCTAGTCAACTAACATTTACTGTACACCTACCACAGGACGGTTCCTGCCCTTAGGAATTCAGAGATGAGGTGTGTTGAGACACCCTACCCAACTCAAGGTCTTTGTGGAAAGAAAAAGAATATTCACAAATAAAGTAGAACACAACAAAACCACATTTTGTTATTAATACTTTTTCTATTATGGACATGACTTAAAGTGGTAAACATCTATCAATTCCATGAATTGCCATGCCATCTATCTATCCCCTTGGGCTCCTAGAGGACACTAAAATTCTCAAGTTTCTCTTTAAGTTTTGTGTACATTACTCCCACCCCCCACCACACATACACGCACACTCACACAAACTCAATATACTACACTATTTGGTTTTCTCCTTTTCTAGTGTTTCAACAAGTGCCGGGCTGCAGTCCTGTCTTCCTTAACCCAGGGTCTGCTGGCCAGTAGGCACAGTGTCAGGGGAATAACTGAGTGCGCTGTCCTGCAGGCCGGCCCTGGAAGACTCCGTATGGTTGGTGGGGCGGTGTGGAGCTGGGACACTGGTAGCGGGCATCTGCATGGTCAGGGTCCCCTCAGGAGACAGAAACCACCCCGTGGTTTGAACAGAGAAAAGTTTAACAAAGAATTACGGTATGAACAGGAGGTCGGAGGTGCAGAGAACTCAGAGGAACAAAAAAGGAGAACACTGACAGCTAAGAGTGCTGACTGAGGGAACTCACGGGAGGAACATGGAAAGGGGTCTCCCACAAAGGCCGGGGAATCACTGTCAGAGATAGTGTGGCTGAACTCACTGGAGTAGAGAAGCCTCCTGGGTAGAACCAGGCCAAGTGAGCAAACCACCTGACCGGGTGTGGGGAGGCGGCCGCAGAGGCGCTGTTCACGGGGAAGGGGGTTGCCGCTGGCCCTGGAAACTGCCTGAGAGGAGGTGCGTGCTGGAGCGCTGCCAGGGAGACGGGCCGCCTGTGCCGCTGCCCTGGGGGCCACGGACGTAAGATCTGAACGCTGTGGGGCTCGCACGAACTGGGAGGGAAGACGCCTTCCTCCTCTGGCGCCCTCTACCCGGGAGGCTGGACAGCAAGGTGGCGGGCGAAGGTGAGACGTCACCAGGAGACCAGGCCAGCTCCGCGTGGCTAACGGGGGTGGGGAGGAGATGGACTTGGGAGCTGCACCCAGGGGAAGTGGGTCACCCAGCCGGAAGCAGGTAACTGGGCTCAGCACCCACAAGAACGTCAAACGGGTCTGAGAACTGTTCCCGGAAGCCGTGGCGACGCCGCACCTGTGTGAGTCCTTCCCCCTGGGCATTGCCCAGGGAGACTCAGGGCGAGGGCTGGGCTGCTGCTGGCGGCGATGGAAGGGAAGAGCACCCAGGGCACGCTCAGTACAGGCGCCCGTCCGAGGCCAGGAAGCGTCCCTGTGTGCCCTGCATCCAACAAGCCAACGCTGACTGACGACACAGAGGGTGCTGGGTCATGCCCACCCCCCCTCCCCCACGTGAACACACCTCACTGTCTGTGGAGGAACATTCGTTCTAGAGAACTCGAGAGACTGCTCTTTGAAGTGGCCCCTGCTGAGACTCTGCTAGCCCTTAACAGCATTATGAAAGGGTTTACAGGGTGCAAAATGAGGACCTTATTTAATTTATGGAAGTGGATTTACACCTTTTCCATGTTAGGTGAAAAATGGAAATTTCATACCTCTCCTTTGTAGCCATATATGACCCACTTAAGATTACTATGAAGCCAAACGCCTGTGACTTTGTAACTTTACTAAGATCTGTGTTTTGTGTTTCGATGCACAGCCTGGGGAGGGCAGCGATGGGTGCATCATGCTGATGAACCGAGATTGAGGCGCGGGTGTGGACAAGATGTCCAAAAACAAACAGGACAGCTGAGGTGGGCTGGAGGGCAGGGAAGCTCCTCGGGAGGATGAGCTGGACCAGGCAGAGAATGAAGAGGGCCACCCGGCAGGTAGGGAGGCGGGGGCACCGGTGTAGGGAGGGGGCTGGGAGCAGAGCGCTTCCTGGGAACCCAGGGGCTGTGATGGGATGCTAAGGGTGGTATAGAAGGGGCGGGAGAGACAGGCCAAGGTCAGAGCACAGAGGGGACCCCTGTCCCCCTCGAGGAGCATTTCCGGTCTCTGGCAGCAGCATGTCCACTAGGAAGCCTGACAGTCTCAGCTGGAGCAGAGCATATTCTCTAAAGTGACAGCCTGGCTCTCTGCAACTGCACGTCTGACCTGAGGACTCAGCCTCCAGCACGTGTGTGTGAGTATGTCACACATGTGTTAAGATACAACCAGCAGAAACAGCTGTGATCAGCAATAGAAATATTCGATTTTGCAAAGACTCGGCGTTGGCTTTATGCTGCACCACCTCACTGAGCAATCAGCTGCTTCCGATCTGTCACTTTCCTTAGAGGAGTTACCATAAAACACAGTGAGGCTACTCAAAAAGAAGTGAAATCAGCCATCACAGCCAATTTATTTTTGTTCCCCACCAGGAGCCAAATGCAACACTCAAAGTTTCCAAAATGTTCACAGATGATTAAACACAAAACTGTCTTGAAGAAGAGAAAGTGCTGCAAATTTGTCTTCTGCTTGCCAAAAACTTATTTTCACATTAGGTTTGGCCGTATGTCACTATTTCTTGCTATTTACTTTCAAGCTCATTTTCAAGTTTCATTATCATTAGCATCCTCATGGGCTTTCTCTCTCAAATATTCTGTTGCCTTGGACCCTAGATCCAAAGTCAAGGTGCCTGGTGAAGATACTGACACCCTCATGCTTGTCTTCACCTCCCCGTGACCACATACTAAATGCAGACCAGAAAATACTCTTCACAGAGCACTTCATACTCCTGAATTATTTTCAATGAACACTTCTCCAAATGGAGCTGGTTTTAAATTCTGAAGGGATAGTGTCATCTTTGTTTAAGCTACATGATGTTAATTTTAATGATTTCAAGGAAGCGTTGGTGAAATGAGGATTGCCATACTGCTTCTCTTACAGTGTGTTAAAACTGACTGCAAACACTGGCTATTGTCCTTTTCAAGTAAAATCAATGAAGCAACTTGGGAATCTGAGAAAATAACTGTAGGATCAGTTAAGATAGAAAATGCCAATTAAGATGCCCTACAACACAAAACTTAACAGAAACCTAATTATTTTGACATGATTAGAAGCCGGCATTTAGTTAAGCCCTGTTTTTTTTTTTTTAAGAAATTTGATCATTCACACTGAATGGCCAAAAAATAATCTCTGAAGACTAAAAATGTATATCATGCCCTACCTTGCTATCTAATAAACAGCAGTTACTCAGTGAGTTCAAAAATTGGCAAAGGTGTATGTCAAGGCTGTGTACTGTCACCCTGCTTGTTTAACTTACATGCAGAGTACATCATGTGAAATGCCCAGGGGGATGAAGCACAAGCTGGAATCAAGACTGCCAAGAGAAATAACAATAAGCTCAGATATGCACATGAAACCACCCTTAAGGCAGAAAGTGAGGAGGAACTAACAGCCTTTTGAAGAAGGTGTAAAGCTGTTTTAAAATTCAACAATCAAAAAGCTAACATCATGGCATCTGGTCCCATTCACTTCATGGCTAATAGATGGGGAAACAATAGAAACAGTGACAGACATTATTTTCCTGGGCTCCAAAATCAATTTAATCAATGAAATTAAAAGACGCTTGCTTCTTGGAAGGAAAGCTATGACAAACCTAGACAGCATATTAAAAAGCAGAGACATCACTTTGCTGACAAAGGTCAGTATAATCAGAGCTATGGTTCTTCCAATAGTCATGTATGGATGTGAGAGTTGAACCATAAAGAAGGCTGAGCACCAAAGAATTGATGCCGTCTAACTGTGTTGCTGGAGAAGACTCAAGAGTCCTTGGACTGCAAGGAGCTCAAACCAGTCCATCCTAAAGGAAATCAACCCTGAATATTCACTGCAAGGACTGGTGCTGAAGCTGAAGCTCCAATACTTTGGCTACCTGATGTGAACAGCCAACACATTTGGAAAAGACCCTGATCCTGGGAAGGACTGAAGGAGCAGGAGGAGAAGGGGATGTACAGAGGATGAGATGGTTGGATGGCATCACCAACTCAACTGGGACATGAATTTGAGCAAGCTCTGGGAAATAGGGAAGGACAGGGAAGCCTGGTGTGCTGCAGTCCATGAGGTTGCAAAGAGTTGGACACAACTGAGCAACTGAACAACAAATCAATGAGTGGATAAAGACAAATGCATTATATATTGCAGCCATGCACCACTTCACTTCAAGCAATATTCAATACAACCAAGCTCTAGTCTAACCACAGACCCCAGGAATTTGTCTTAATAGGATCTCAACTACAGATTGAGTGTTTGATGGTGGAACTCCCTTTCATGCAGATGGAAAATCCCTCTTGTCAATGACCCCAGCAGGGCATCTGCTCCTTAGGAAGATTAGCATCTTTTAGTATCTTTTAGTATCTTTTTTCATTGGGAGCAGTCATGCTAGGGGACATGCACTACCAGGAAAGTAGCTCATCATTCATTTCCATTCAACTCAACAAATATGGAGAGTGTTATAAGGGGATCTTCATCCTCAGCTACGTCAACATACAGAACAGTTGGAGGGAGAAACAGATTAACATCAAAGGTTGCAAAATGGAACACCCTAGAATAGAAGTGATTCCAACTGGCCACACTTCTGCAAGTCATTAAAATTTGGAAAACTCACTCACTCCATCAAACACTAGGAAATGATAAAATGCTTAAGAGTAAAGAATTATGTATTAGGAAAAATAGTAAATGTAGTTTCACTGTAGTATCAGAGTTAAGGTTCTGAAGACTTATTCGGAACTCTATGATTGATAGGATTACAGTGTAGGTAATGTTATATAAATTATCTTTCGACATTCACAAAATTATGTGCCAAATTTTATATGTGTGCATTTATTTTCCTGGGCAGAGTGTTCAGAGCTCTCATCAGATTCTCAAAGAACCATCCAAGATCCTGGGGTCCTGGACTGTAGGGGAGGGGGGTGCAAGGCATAAGGCAAACTGCAACGGCAGTCTGTCTGCTGGTCTACATCCTAATAAGGGTGAAACAGGTTAAGAAGAAATCAAGGCCCGGGATGAGGGCCTGTGGCACCTCATCCACCCTGGAACAGGAGAAGCCTTAGTTTAAAATAAAAAAAGAACTGATTGATTATCTCACAGAGTCAAACATCTGGGAAATATTACTATGTAGTGGACAGATCTGATAGATCACAGCAAGGTAAAAGGTTAAAAACTCGGCAGCTGAAAAAACAAAGCAATGTTTGCTTGGGGGCGGGGGTGGGGGGGAGAATTGTACAAGAACAGGGATGCACATGACAGACCTCTGCACTGAGCAATATTTTCTTAAAATCAAGGAAAACACTAACTGGGGATGTAACAAAAAAATCTGATGTGACTGTATTAGGCAAATGAAGGCAGTGGAGAATATAGGGAGAATAAAACTTAAATCCTATCCAAGAAGTCAAAAGGGATCTCAAATTGATTTTTAAAAAATAAGTACTGTAGATGAAATACAGAGGTAAATACCTGAAGAAACGAGTTGCCAATGTTTACTTCTGGACTGGGAAGTGGAGAATGGGCAAGAAAATGGCAGCAGACCACTGAGAAATAAACTTTGCACTACCATGACTTTTAGCTACGCACATGTTATACTGTGTTAACAATAGTTTTAAAATAAAAGAATAAGCATAACAGTCTTGAAGGAAAGAAGTCAATCATCAAAGGGCAACTTGCAAATCTGAGGCCAGTGGGCAGGCTCAGGGCCACCGCATCCCTCTTGCTTCCTGGCCAGTGGGTAAGTTACACATTCGCTCTGAGCTTCTGCAGGGGTCCGGAAAAGGATCCCAACTTGCTGGAGATGATTCGTTAAAGCCAGAAAGGGTGGTGGGCACAGGACACGTGTAGAGCAGGCACTAACAGAGCAGCCAGGGAGCACAGTGCAGTTGGAGTTCCCTGCCCAGGAGTTGAAATGTGTTTTCACAGAGCAGCTGGTCAGGGGGGCCTCTGGCCTGTGTGATATTCTCCTCCTGTATTGTGAGACCCAAGCTCATCTAGGGTGCCCCAAACACCAATGGAAACTAGAGAACCAGGATGCCTTGAGGGGCCCCCAGGAAACAGATGTGAGCCCTGGAAAACAAAGGACTTCCTCATTTAATACATGCTCTTCACGCCACTCAGGCCCAGGCCACTAGCAGCCCACTGTCTGGCTCTGTCCTGTCTGATTTATTTCTATGACTCCCTAGTATGGCAAGTTCAATACCAATCGGACTCCTTTTCCCCATGATTTCTCTCTCCCAAATGTTTTCTTGTCATTCCACAGAAAGCCCAAATAACCCCAGGTTCAGGTTCAAATCACTTCCAGAGATCTGAAATATTCTAGCCATAATTACCAGAGAAGGCAATGACACTCCACTCCAGTACTCTTGCCTGGAAAATCCCATGGACGGAGGAACCTGGTAGGCTGCAGTCCACGGGGTCGTGAAGAGTCGGACACAACTGAGCGACTTCACTTTCACTTTTCACTTTCATGCATTGGAGAAGGAAATGGCAACCCACTCCAGTGTTCTTGCCTGGAGAATCCCAGGGACGGGGGAGCCTGGTGGGCTGCTGTCTATGAGGTCGCACAGAGTCGGACACGACTGAAGCGACTTAGCAGCAGCAGCAGCAGACACAATTATTCTTCTCCTCTGAATTATGCTATGCAACTGTGTGTGTGCTCAGACGTTCAGTCATGTCTAACTCTTTGCGATTCCATGGACTGTAGCCCGCCAGGCTCCTCTGTCCATGAGATTCTCCTGGCAAAAATACTGTAGTGGGTTGACATCTCCTGCTCCAGGGTATCTTCCTGACCCAGAGATCAAACCCTCGAATCTTACGGTTCCTGCACTGGCAGGAGGATTCTTTACCACTATTGCTCTCTGAGATCAGACAAATGAATTGTTTTTAAAATAAAATAAAAACATCAGTTAGATATTTCCATATTCTTTATAGATAATATGAAGCCATAAGAGTAACACTAGAAATGGCAGTAACTATAGTACAGCACTCTTCTGAAGCACTTACATAAGCAGCTTATCAATTAAATTGTATCGTCTCTTGTGGTATTAACTATCTTGTATGTTTACCACTCTCCCCTCCAAAGTTTCTAAAGGAGAAGAGTCTTACATTTCCATGTCCTTTGTCAGCACAGGCTGTTAAGACAGAGATGTGTCCAGATGGGAGTTCTTTCATTGCATTTCAGCTATATGGCTGTGGTCAAATTCTAGCCGCAATCGGTGGTGGTGGCATGAAGCACTAACACCTTCAGCTTCCATCCTTATAAAATGGAAACCACAATTGACACTCGTCAAAAGATGGTGGTAAAGGCGTCAGGAAGGCAACACACCCAGCGCACAGGCTGAGCACCTGGGCGCTCAGTAAACGGAAGCAATGCTCCAAAACCTGCAGGACAGCCAATGCAGTGTCATTCTAACTAGTTCAACTACACCCCTTCCTTAAGAAAGCGACACCAATGAACATTCTCCTCACAAGCGGCTTCACGTGGGTCACAAAAGGAGCTCCTCTCCCCGCCTCAGCTCTGGTGGCCTCGGGAAGCGCGGCAGGGTGACATGTAAGGGGCTCTGAGCCACAAGATGAAGCAAGCAGACGGTTGGATAAAAGCCTCAGGGAAGGTCACTGAACTGACGGCCGATTCGACCTAACTCTGGCTTGCTCGCTCGCTCCCTCTCAGGAACCCTGACGGTGTTTCCATTCTTGACCATGAAGGATATGTCCCAGGGCCCAGCAGAGGAACCATGAGTAACTCTTCTGGAGAAGACCTTTGAGGTCACGATTCCTTTGACCTCAAAAGCTGGGAGTGGACGTGGCATTCACCTCCCCCAGAGCTGATCTTCCCACCCAGCGCCCCTAGCCTTCCCCTCTTCCCTCCTTTACCAAACTTCACAAAGGTAACTGAAGCAAGAGAAAGAAGACAACACGGGCACCGTTCCCCTGCAGGCTGCCACGTCTGCAGAGGTGTGGGCACCTCTCATTTAGTTACGGTTCTAAAGTCAGAAGTGCCTGCGGCTGGAACACCACGTCCATTCATTCACTCCTCACCCCAGGACGCCCGAGCAGCCACCAGAGGGCAGCTGCTGTGCCTGGTGCTGGGGAAGCAGATGAGGACTGAAGGCTGGAGAATGCCCACCGAAGAGCTAGGGAGAGCATATGTGAACTGTCCCCGAAAAACTGAGAAACACCGGCAAAGGTGTAGATGGTGTGCTTCAGCTGAAGACCTGGGTGCTTGAGATTACAAGCGATGAGCCTTGGAACAACAGGCAAGACCCCAGCCGGACTTGTCAGCAAGGTCGGGAAGAGGAACCACTGTCTTGACAAACTCACAGTCCTCCCCACCAGCAGAGGATGGGAGCTTTGGTGATGCCACGTGCAAGAGACACCCGTGGGCATACACAGGCGAGCTTGCACAAAACCATCTGCCCTTCGCTCTCACCGAAGTGTGGACAAATAAAGAAACCACCACTATAAACGAAAACTTCCTTATCCTTTTTTTTTTTTGGCTCCTTTGAGGGGAAGGAGGCATGGGGCACGGTGCTCGTGACAGCACCACAGCTCATAAAACCTACAGCTGTTGATGACACATCAGTTAACGGTCCCTCGTAGCCGCTTCACAAATAAGATGAACTCGGCAGGATGAAGTTATCACTCCTCTCCCTCCTCTGGCTTCAAGAAAATATTACAATGTAAGACTGTAGAGCGGAGATTGATGTTGTTGGAGAGAAAATGCTAAATCTGTTCTTATTTATTCAAAGGACAAAAAAAAAAGGCAAACCATTGGCAAACTCAGATTTAAAATATAACCCCACTTGTTACAAATGACTGTCACATAGCAAAGTGGGAATGACATCACAGTTGGGAAACACTACAGTAATAAACAGCATAAATCCTGAACACTTTTAAATGTGGGGATGACAAAACCAGATTTACATTTCAGATCCATTTGACAGCAACAGAGAGAAGAGAAAAAAAAAACAAAAAAAAACTGAAGAGAAAGTAGAGTTCAGGACTAGAGGTTAAAACCCTAATCCTAACAAATGTAAAGCTGACTCTTTAGTTACAGAGGGTTCCCAGGTAGCGCAGTGGTAACGCATGCACCTGCCAATGCAGGAGACACAGGAGACGTGGGTTTGATCCCTGGGTTGGGAAGATCCTCTGGAATAGCAAATGGTGCGTGTGTGTGCTCAAGTCATGTCCGACTCTTTGCAACCCCAAGGGCTGTAACAGCCCACCGGGCTCCTCTGTCCATGGGATTTTCCCAGGCAAGAATACTGGAGAGTGTTGCCATTTCCCTTCTCCAGGGGATCTTCCTGACCCAGGAACCGAATCTACGTCTCCTGTGTCCCCTGTGTTGGCATGCAGCTTCTTTACCATAGCACCACCTGGGAAGCCCAGGAAATGAGAACCCACTCCAATGCTCTTGTCTGGAAGAATTCCATGGACAGAGGAGCCTGGGAAGCTACAGCCCATGGGGCTGCAAAGAGCTGGAGGACACATGGACACACACAGAGTTGGACACAACTGAGCATGCAGTTGTCTATTTTTTATAGACAAAAAAATTTTTATAGAAAAAAATTCTGACCTTAGAAGATGTGATAATGTGAAAGTACACAGCCCAAAATCACTTGTATCATTTACAGGCATTAGAATCTAACAAAGGTCCATTTAAATTAATCCCGAGTAGTCAAAATTTTTATTTATGTCTTCACCATTTATTACACCCCTAAGAGTCTACAATGCACCTGGTTTAAAACAGGCAACCATTTATGTGGCAGCTTGGATGGGGGGAGTTTAGGAGAGAATGGACACATGTCTGTGTGTGGCCGAGACCCTTCATTGTTCACGTAACATGGCCATGACATTGTTGTTAATTGGCTATGCCCCAATACAAAAGAAAAAGTTAAAACAAACAAACAGGCAACATTTACATTATCACATCTGCCCCTTAATTTAGGCCAAAAAGCAAAGGAGGGATAGTTGAATCATGACTCTCCAGGATTAACTAAAATTGCCATTTGGGCATTTCAGACAGGATCATCACAAAAGAAGTCCGACTTTATCAGAGACATCTAAAATAACTGTTCCCAAACTTTCTAAACACTCCCACCTGTAACACACACACACACACACGTTTAACTAAAGACACACATACACATAACCATGTATTTTTGATTCTAAGGTACACGTTTTTATACATTTTAGCACCTGAATTTAGCCTGCGCTTTGTAACCCACAGCACTTGACAATAAGAAGCACCCAAAATAATAGTGCAATATATAGCCAATGGCATCTCATACTCAATGAATTCATCAGGAGTCAGGAAGAACATAAATGAATTTGGAGGACTCTAATGAGGACCACCCACGCCCCCACCCCTGACTACAGAAGGAGAAAATCCTGACTACACCAGGAGTTTCCTGGTGGGCCTAGGTTCAATCCCTGGTTGGGGAACTAAGATCCCACAAGCCACGCTGATTTTATCAATTCACAAAAAACCACTATAAATTGATACTACAGGAGGAAGTCACGATTTCCCTTAACTCTCAGCAGAGAAGCTACTCAAAGTCTTTCATATTATACTCATATAGAATTCATACCTCAAATCTTTTGAATTGGGTCAACAGTCCTCCCTGGTGGGATATTTGGGCAGGAAAACACCAAAACAATATAGTAGCCCCAAGAGAAAGTTAAAATGCAATTCAGGGTCTCATGTTCAAATAAATGTATCTCGGATACTGACATCTAAATATGTATACATTACCTTGATCAAAATAAATATCTAAAGAATTACATTTTTTATCTAAAATGAAAACACCTGACGGCTGAGGCGGGCGAGGGAACGCTCTGTGAGCTGTCACCATAGAAACCCGACCACAGGTTCCAGCCGCTCCTGGCACCCAGGCCTGAATGTGCTATGCCACCTCCTGTGCCCACCTCTGCAGGACAGGACTCGACCCTGTCTTCCAGGGGCTGCCTGCCTGGCTGGGCTCAGCTGCCTTGCTCAGCAGCTGCCAGGGCCCTCTGGACTGGAAGGACTTCTTCAAACTTCAGATCCCCCTTTTACCTGGTCTTCTTCACCACACACTTCTTCCATCCATCCCTGGAATCAATGGGAAGGGAAAAATGTCTTCTACTTTGTTTTCTACTACTCAAGAAATCAACTGCTTAATTTCTACTAGAATCTAATCTGTTGTCTACAAGCTTTGCTTTTTCCTAGCTGGAGCACAAACTTCTATATTCTGCTTTTAAAAAACATCAAAAGCCTTTCTTCTGCTGTTTACACTGCTCATGATTTTTATGGCCATAAGGACGTCTTATCAAATGGACATGCCTTTATTAAATCAAACCAGTTCCCAATTATTAGACAATGAGATTAGATACTTCTGCTATTAAAAACCAATGCCAGGGGTTCTGGTGGCTCAGTGGTAAAGAATCCACCTGCCAATGCAGGAGATGCGGGTTCAATCCTTGATCTGGGAAGATCCCACGTGGCTCAAGGCAAACGCCACAACTACTGAGCCCACGTGCTGCAACCACTGAAGCTCTAGAGCCTGTGCTCCACGAGAAGCCACCACAGTGAGAAGCCCACGCACCGGAACTAGAGTAGCCCCAGCTCAGCGCAACTGGAGAGAAGTCCTCACACCAGTGACGACCCCGCACAGCCAAAAACAAAATTAAATAATTTACAAAAACAATGCTACAGGACATCTTAAACATATATATATATATATATATATATATATATATTTAACTTTGGCTTCCTTAATATATATTCCCAGAAAATTTCTCAGGATTTACAAGATAAAATTCAATGTCTTTGTCCCCAGAATAAAGTCAACATGAATTCTATTTTGGACATGTGGGATAAAATAAGAAATCAAGTTCTGAGTGTGTTTTAAAGTAAAACACAATGAAAGTGGAGGGTGATTTTATTCTTGGTTCACTGCAAAGCTACTCTTATACTTTTCTTCACTTGCTAGTATAAACAGGTTACAACTAAGCAACTGATTAATATTCTTTATTTAGGTTCACAAGAAACTGAATTATTTGAACTCTTCTTTCAGAAGCTTTAGGTGTCAAAATATCATCAATGTGTTGATTTGACTGCTGAAGATATTCTCTGGATGAAGTAACTGTAAAGTTATATGGGTCAGAGATAACTTTCAAGAGATTAGGATTTTTTTTTCAAATGCTATATTTTACTGAAGGAAGGAAAGAAATATGAGCTGAGTTAATGGCACGCACTGTCCGATTGAAGCATGGAATACATTAAAGCAGGGAAAATGCTTCCCAGGGAAAATCTGAGCGGGTATCCAGGCCATCATGTTTTTCTATTAGAACCAACAGAGAAATCTATCTGAAGCCACGTGCACATACGAAGCTGAGTTACAGAAGGCGGGGCTATTCAGCACAAGGGAACTACAAGAACCTACTGTTTGCACAGGGAACTCTGCTCAGTATCACCTAATAACCTACATGGGGAAAAAATCTGAAAAAGAATACATATAAGAAAATATATGTATAAATACATACACATACATGTATCTAAACAAACAAGGCAGCTGCCTCGGGCGTTACCAAGTTTATTTTTAACTTTCCTTCCACCTCTTTCTTTAAGCCACCCTTCCATTCCTTCTTCTGGGCTAGAGAGCAAAAATAAGCAAAAAAAAAGTCCCCCTGCTCTGAAAGTTTGTGACTTTTCCTTGAGAGGAATCATCTAAACAAATAGCTTTCCTGCGCCTCTCCTGTTTGTCCAAGCCCATCCCGCACCCTGTTAGGGAGGAATGCGGGCCGTGGCCGCAGCCAGGCCCAGTGACGGTCCCGGAGGACCATGGGGCGAAGAACAGGGCTGGAGCAGGGCTGAGGCGGTGGTGATCACTGGCCCCGCGCCCCAGGTCTCACCACGGTGTCCTCTTGGGAAGTTACCTACTTGGCGCCTCGGTTTCCTCTTTGCTACCCAGGGGGTCAACTTCAATGACTCTTGTGCAACCTGGGTCATATACGTAAAGCACTTGGCCCAGAGCCTACCATTGTGACCTAAGTGTCTGGGGAGAAACCCACAGTACAAAAGCCACTGAGCAGGAGGCAGAGGCAGAGAAGGGAGGGCCCTCACTGGGCTTCCTCCGAGCTCGGCTGGATGACGCTTGCGGGAACACAGCTGAGGAGACGAGGGCTGGCCGGTTACCTCTCAGTCCGAGTCAGCTCCTACCCTTCAGGTGAGGGATCTGACGTTTCTAGTTACAGTCACAGCAAGCGGCGTTCTGAGAAATCACGCTTGTTCCACGTTCCCTCGTTAGCAGCGATCGCTGCGGCCTCCGACAGCCCTCTCCAATCTCCCCTCTCTTCACCCTCTTTGCTACCTCCCTGCGTCACCACTGCCTCATCTTCACCATCACCCTGATCCTGACCATGGAAATGGTCTCCTGAATGTTCTCTCTGCTTCTCTGAGACGCTGCCAAGTCTACCTCAACCTCTCACAATTTTAAAATTAAAAATAAAAAGCTTAGATCACACAAACTACTTAATTACAAGGGAAAAGAAGATACCTAAAACGGAGATATTACAAATAAGATGTCTCACTCATATTCTAGTACTCACTAGGTCACAAGCTTCAGAGCCAGTAACTCAAAGGCTGAAGTTTTAAATCCTGTTATCAAAGAACCTTCTTCCAGCCATTCCCTCCACACTGCCTCCTAGACCCTCTGGTTCATAGAGGCATACTGTGGTCAAGGGGCTGTTTTGTGAGGTTATGTTCAATCGACATGAATCTGAAGTGCCCAGGACTGGCAGAGATCTTCAGAGCCGGCCTGGCTGTGTCTGTGCTCAGTCCTGTCTGACTCTTTGGGACCGCATGGACTATAGCCCACCAGGCTCCTCTGTCCATGAGATTTTCCCAGGCAAGAATGCTAGAGTGACAAGTTTTCGCTGCTCTTAGCCAATTAAAAGAGGTTTTAACAATTCAATTTGCATAAACTTTAATGTGAAAGAAATCTATTTCTATAATCCACATGTTTAGTATTTTAATATGCTCTTTCTCTTAAGGCTTGATTTTGATGAAGGCAGGGGAGTGAATGTGGCATTATGTAGTATGTATCCAGAACGTGATTTCTACAACATTCTAAAGAGAAGACTGCATCTCTTTAGGGTGCCTAACCCTATATTGTATGGCAGTGACTCAAAGGGATATTTTAAATGTTCAAGTAAAATACTACAAAGCCTGTTAGGTACTACCCTAATACTCAAAAGTAGTCTGGACCTGACTATTTAATGAAATCAACAATGAGGTATTTCTTTTGGCCTAAGAGCATCATGGAGGAGGTAACAGCAACCCACTCTAGTAGTCTTGGCTGGAAAATTCCACGGACAGAGAAGCCTGATGAGGTATATAGGCCGTAGGGTCACGAAGAGTCAGACATGACCTAAGCCCAAGTCCGCATACGCTGGAAGAGCATCAAGGGGGGAACAAAAACCCAAGACCCCAAGAGACATTATAACTAATAGCACTTGTGACCTCTCTATCTTCAAGTGTTTCTTTCAAAGATTTTTGTTTTGGTTTAGTTAAGAAACTAGAATGATTAACCCAGAGAATAACCTCCAATATCTAATGAACTCTATTCTCCCTGAGTAGTATCTGAAAAAGTAGGTATTTGCCGAATAATATGTGTGCTGTTTTAGAGAAGAAAACGGAAGCACATTTATTTTCTACCAACCAGAGCCCCAGTTCTCTTCCCACAGAGGTCACCCTGAGACTCTTCAGCCTGGGAGAAAAGCCATCTGGCTTAACACTTGATAGGAAATGAAAGACACGACGTGTTATTATGTCCATGTGGATTCCCAATAAAGACATGGGCAACGGGGAAACATATGTTATTACACACTATGAGGACATCTTAATAAAGCTAGGAGACCAGGGGAAATGACAGAACAACATCATTCAAACCCCTATTTAGGGTGCAGAGGGAGGCTTCAGTATATTTGTTGTCGTTTTATTTTTTTTTTTAAGTTAGCTAACTAGAATTCCTTTAATACTAGTTAAAACAATCTTTAAATATGTAGAGTCCTCTTTAAAAATCCATTCTCCAACCCTAGAAATGCAGATTATGGTCCTTACTGAAAGGAAGCAGGGTTCCTTAGAGAAATAGCTGATTCCAGGTCTAGGACAGGATATGGACAAGGTGAGCCTAGAACAATGTCAATGTCAGTGAGACAGCAAAGAAGCACTCAGAGCACCAGTTATATAAAGATGCCAACTTGAAGAGGCCCTAACTGGGAAAGATGGCACAATTTGAGCATTAATAAGGATGGTAATGTACTGCTACTGCTAAGTCACTTCAGTCGTGTCCGATTCTGTGCGACCCCATAGACGGCAGGTAATGTACTAGCTGTTTAGAAAACCATTTTGCTTTTCCACTGAGGTCTAAAATGTGGAACAGTAGGTAAATTTTACTATTTAGGCTTACTGATAAAATTAATCAAAATAGCTGTCCTTTTTAAACAGAACATCCCCAGCTGTAATATTATAGGCCTGTTTTCATTAGTTCATTTATTACTTAAAAAAAAAAAAAGCCCCACTGGTCATCACTAGAAAATTATGGAACAACTTGTTTGAAAACTGATAAAGAGAACAAAATCATATGTATTTATCATTGCCTATGTACCACTAGGTAATTAAACAGAAAGTGAGGGAAAGTTTTTCTTCATAGGGTTATTACAGCTAATAAATGAAAAATAATAGAATGTCATCATATTTCAATTCCTAATGAATTGATATCAGTAGCTGCTGACATCTCAGATAGAATCAACCAGATGTTATCTCCTTCCTGATGGAAGAACAAATGCATCAACTATAGTCTTGCAAACAAGGAATATGGAAATATAAGAAGTCCTTTGATCCAACAACTAACCTATTGGAAATACAGAGAACTGTATTAGAGCTATGCAATCAAGTTAAATCTAGTTTGTGGCCCAAAGTTATTTCTTTAAAAAAAAAAAGTATCAAGTCTTAAAATATATACTGACCCACAGATCCTGTTGCAAATAAACTGCCAGGAAAATTAACATGAAGCAACTGAAAATCTAAATACATACTGGATATTTTATGATGTTAAGGATGTTATTTTAGATATAATAAGGACTCTTTAGAATAATACTCACAATACCATTATTTAAAAAAAAAACACACACACACACACTCTTTAAAAACACTGCCAGAAAGCTGAGATTTTAGATGGTGATCTATCCCTATCTTGTGTTATCCATGCAAGGTATGAGAAATGATATATGTCCCTTTCCCAGGAATACCATTCATTTAAAAAAAAAAAGGAGAGGGGAAGGGTCACTGGGAATTTTGAGAAAAGTAAAAACATATCATCAGTTTCCTTATCTTAAAAATGGCAAGTTGATAGAGAATGCCTAAGATAATGACCAATAACCACCATGGAGCGATTCCCCCAGGACGTTCTGTCAACACACCAGGAAGAATCACAGCTGGCACCAGTCCATGGTCCCAAATCCTAGCTACTATTAACTACTGCCAAGTTGGAAATCTTTCTGAATAAAGGCCTATTATTAGAAGAGCTGGGATGTCTCAACAATTTTTTTTTTAAGTACAACTATTTTTGAGTGCTGCTGCTAAGTCACTTCAGTCGTGTCCAAATCTGTGTGACCCCAGAGATGGCAGCCCACCAGGCTCCGCTGTCCCTGGGATTCTCCAGGCAAGAGTACCGGAGTGGGGTGCCACTGCCTCCTCCAATGCGTGAAAGTGAAAAGTGAAAGGGAAGTCGCTCAGTCGTGTCCGACTCCTAGTGACCCCATGGACTACAGCCCACCAGGCTCCTCTGTCCATGGGATTTTCCAGGCAAGAGTACTGGAGTGGGGTGCCATTGCATTTCTGAGTGCATTGAACCCTAAATAAAACGTACCTGTTAATTCTTACCTAATTCTGAATCTCAAAGAACAGAAAATAAAAGCGTCCTCTAAAAAGCTAGTTGGACGCATTTTAGGGACTCCCTCATGATTCTTAAATTCTCTAGGCACCGCAATTTTTACAATTTTCAAGAATATCCTTTGATCTGAGGTATATCTATCTATGAAGCCCTTCTGCTTTGCTTCTACTAAAAATACGCAAAACATATGTATGTGTGTGTGTATATATATGTACAAGTAATATATATATATATATGTATGATATATACATACATACATATATATACATATTATTCACACACAAAACCCTTCAAAAAGCTATGAAAAACCACCAAAAGTACATCCAAACAAACACATACAATATGGGAATTATCTTCTCTGAAATACTTTTCAAAAATGGAGGTAATAAAAGTCCCACACATTCATAATATTTAGGATGAGGCTCTGATAATATCTTGCTTGTTTAGCAACTTTACTGGTTTCTCAAATCCCCAAATCTCAAACTTTTTTACTAGTTCAGCGGGACAATGAATGTATTCTGAGATGTGTTTTTAAAGGGAAAATAGAAAGATATTGATAGGTAACTAATACCCTAGAAACTGAGAGAGAAGGAAAACATGCTTAACTGTGTTATGTGGCAGACTGGATGGGAGGGGCGTTTGGGGAAGAACAGATGTGTGTAAGTGAACCACTGAGTCTCTTTGCTATCCACCTAAAACTGTCACAACTCACACTCCAATATAAAATTAAAAGTTAAAAAAAAAAGTTACAGTAATTGTGAAGTTATTTTTTTAAAGAGACGTACTGACCCAAAAGGAATTCTCTGAAGGTTAAAGGTTTGCTAGGCAGAACGTGTTTCCCTGTGATGAGTGCACACGACTTTGCAGGTGTCCCAAAGGGCACGCTGGGTTAGCGCATCTGATCATAGTGAAGCCTCTCCTTAAACCGCTGCTCATGCATTTCTGACTCAAGTTGACACCTGCTAACTGAGGACTTAGGAAAACTCTTCACATAAAATACTCTTTCTTGCAGAAATTCCACATACGTATCAGTGATACCAGCTAGCACCTGTGTATTTACTATAAGGTCTGAAGTTGTTTGGAAGGAATGATGCTGAAGCTGAAAGTCCAGTACTTTGGCCACCTCATGCAAAGAACTGACTCATTGGCAAAGACTGATGCTGGGAGGGATTGGGGGCAAGAGGAGAAGGGGACAACAGAGGATGAGATGGCTGGATGGCATCACCGACTCGATGGACGTGAGTCTGAGTGAACTCCGGGAGTTGGTGATGGACAGGGAGGCCCGGAGTGCTGCAATTCATGGGGTGGCAAAGAGTCGGACATGACTGAGCGACTGAACTAAACTGGTTTTATCCCCATTTGATACAGGAGGAAATCAAGTTAGGAACAGGCTAAATTATTTCAGTAAGGCCAGAATGAGCAAGTGACAACAATTTAAAAAACAAAACCAAAAAAAAAAACTCCATTCTAGTTTAGAACAGACACATCATCTCTATCCTTTCATCTGTTCTGTCCATTCCATCAACTCCAATCCCATCCACCTGGACCCATCCCAGGACCCATCCCTCATGTTCATGTCACCCATCACCATGCTTCCATTCAGCATTCCTCACCATCCTTCCATTCAGCATTCCATACCTGTATCGAGCAGTGCATCAGGCACAGTGATGGAGACACAGAAGGGTAGTATCTAGGGGGCTTGTCCTTTTACCACGAGGCAGGCAAGATCATTTACATAAAGGACCAATGATTTTTTAAAGACACTTCCAGTGAAGACGTGTTGCCCAAAATCATACTTAACAGGTTTGGAAAATTTAAGTATGAATAACAGAGATCATCTCAATTCTTTTACTAAAGCTTAAATATACAGGACAAGTTTTAAAAACACAGTAAACTCCATCAGCTGGCTAACTCAGTTGGTACAGCCTAAGACTTTAAAATGCAATAAGCTCTGCTATTTGTTCTACCTATACTATCACATTTTTTAAGTTTAATTTCACATGTCAAAGGAGAAGGTATATAGTCATACAGAATCGATAACTAGAGTTATCTACCATGGTTTAATAATGCAAGTTTAAGATACACAAATGTGGAGAGGCACATATTATCTATTTGTAATAATTTTTAAGTGAATCAAAAGCTCAGCCATCTAGATTTTAATATGCTATAAGGAAAACAAAATACATTCCATTCAACTATGAATCCTTTGATGACTAAGCAACTCATGAATATGTCTCAACAACAGTGAAAAAAGCAGCAAACACTAGAAACGCGGAGAAGGCATCATATAAGGGGCATGTGGAGATCTCCTTGTGAAGCGAAATCAGACCTACCGTAGTGTCGTTGCTGGTAACATAAACCAGGACATCAGAGGAGTTCCTGCCATTGATATATCGGTAGCAGTTCCAAACACAGCTAATCAAGTAACCCTGCAAATAAGCAGTCATTATTAGGACCTTAATTTTCAAACTTCAGATAATTTAAAATATCACCATGGATAAAGCCACATTGCAAAACGTTTATTTACATAAATTGTAAACACACATTAACTCTACTAAGCCAAAACACCTTTAAAATTACAAATTTTGGGTACAGTAACTTTCTGGCCCAAGGTGACACTACAGCCTTATTCCACCACCCCATGCAGAAGGTGATGAGGAGAACTGGGCCGAAGTAGGAGAAAATTTCCAAGAAAAGGGAGTGAAAGCAGCATTCTCTACAAATATTGATTGCCCCTCAGAGTTACAGAACAACCACTTCATTAGCCAATTCTCATCACATTTTAACTCTGCATCATTGGGATTTTTACTCTGCATCATTATATATAATTTTATTATACAAGTCAACTTAAAAAAAAAAAGAGGTTCATAGCATGTCAATCTGCTTCATGGTCAATAAAATTCACTAAAACATTTCCATTTTCATAATGAACTATCCAAAGAGGATCATTACAATTCAGGTTCAAAATAAAGACATACTAGAAATAAAGCATGAGCTCATGGGAAATGTTTAAAATATGAACTCTTTGCACTTTCATTCCCATCATGGGTAATTAGATTAAGACGAAATGATTTTAAAGGCCCTTTCTAGCTTTGAAATTCTTTGATTAAAAGACGTTTAAAGATATGGAGAAAATGGAGCCTCCTACATTGCTGTTGAGAATGTAAAATGGTGCCATGTGGAGAACAGTCTGCAAGTTTCTCTAAAGTTTAAATAGTTACCACATGACCTGGAGAGTTCACTCTGAGGTATATACCCAAGAGAAACGAAGACGTTATGTCCACACAAAAGCTTGTGTTATCCATAATATCAAGAGTAAAACAATCCAAGTATCTGTCAAGACTGGACAAACAAAATATTCCATTGTATGATGTTTAAACAATGGAATATTATTCAGCAAGAGAGAAACTTCTGATACACGCTACGGCATGGATGAACCCTGGAAATGTCAAAGCAGCCAGTCTCAAAGGACTAAGCATTGTACGATTCCATTTACATGAAAAGTCCAGAATAGGCAAATCCACAGGGACACAAAGCAGATTAGTGGTTACCAGGAGCAGGGGATGGGGGTGAGGGAAATCCTCAAGTGGTAAAAATGTTCCAAAATTACACTGTTTAACCACTGAGCTGTGTTTATACAACTCTGTGAATATACTGAAAACCACTGGATTGTACATTTAAATGGGAGAACTTTAGGAGATGTATATATATATATATATATATATGAGAATATCTATATATAGGAGAACATGACATGTGAATTATATCTCAAAGTTGCTTTACAAAAAAAGACATTTAAAGAACAAATGGGGTACGTGTCAACACTTTTCAGCAGAGTGAGGTGAACACTCTGTTGTGTACTTAGAAAGCTGTCTGAAACTGCATTTTGTACTTGGGGGTTATTATTTCCAGCAGTTAAACTTTGTGTGATAATGTTAAGATGAAAATGTTATTTATTGTGTAATGCTATTTTAGTAAAATGTTTTCTGAATGGCAGTAATCTGAAACCAGAGAACAATGAGAAAGAGACGGAAAGGGTATTTTTCTTGAACGTTGTACACACAGTACGTTCAATTTACACGTAAACCCAACAATGTTCTTGCTTCTCCATAAAGCAAAAACAAAAAACCCTAGACTCATTGAGAATTTTAACACAAATCAAAAAGGAATGCTTGAACATTTTCTGTTGTGTCCTGTGCAAGAAGTTGTCCACCATTTTAGCAGTGAACAGAAGGTTCTTTTTAAGGCAAGAACTCTTTCTGACATGAGGCCTCCAAAATGATCAATCTCCAACTGAAGGTTAAACCTGGAGGGGAAGTACTTAGTGTCTGGGGCCTCTGCACTCTTGGGGGCCCCTTGCAACGCTTGGAACACACACTCACTCAACACTCCCATAGGAGAAAAATTGGCCTGATGTCTCTAAAACCCCAATAACTTACTTCAGTAAACTTACTTCCGTTGGACATTTCTGTAATCTTGATTAAAGAATTAAATATTTGGGGTGCAGTGGATACGAATCTGCCTGCCAATGCAGGGGACACAAGGTTTGATCCCTGGTCCGGCAAGATTTCACATGGCGCAGAGCAACTAAGCCCATGCACCACAAGCACTGAGCCCACGACCTAGAGCCCACAGGCTGCAACTCCTGAGCCTGCCAGCTGTAACCACTGAAGCCCGTGCGCCTAGAACTTGTGCTTCACAACCAGAGAAGCCATCACAATGATAAGAACGTGCATGGCAACGAAGAGTAGCCCCAGCTCACTGTAACTAGAGAAAGCCCGTGCAAAGCAGTAAGACCCGGCACAGCCAAAAGTTTACTAAAAAATTAAAATGTTAAAAAAAAAAAAGACATGAACGTGCACTGACAGGATTAAGTACACCCGTCGTTTCTTTGGAGCTAGGTGGTAAGCGTTGTTACTTGCCAACCAAGGACAAAGTGAAACTGACTCAAGTCCTACTTGGGCTCCCAGAGACCACTAGCAATAAAACTTACTGAAGAGTCTAACAGTGAATTTAGGTTGTGAGAGCTACTAATCAGGCAAACGGATATGTGAAAGCACAAAACATAGATGTATTCACATTTTCTTTTTAACAATTACTGAGTCTCCACAAGGGAGAGGAAAATGAAGGTAGGATCTGTGTTCTCAAGGAAATGCAACCTGGTTAGTAGAGAACACATAAACACACAGTTTTATAATTATTACGTGTAACACATCACTCACAGGTTGGAGACAGTGCTGTGGACAATTTGTATGAAGCCTTTTATTAGATCACTATGATTTGCAACTGATAAAAGCACGACACCTACACCATCACCTAAGACGTGGCCTGGCACGCGGGGGCTTTACCGGATAAGTGAGTGAGTGATGCACCTTCCCATCAGCTCATTTAACCTCACCGTCCCCCTACAGAATGTTTCCGTAGCTATCACTGCTGTTAAGTAAAGGAAGAAACCGAGGCTCTGGTCACACAACTGGAGACAGCAGTGACTGAAGCTAAATCTAGGTCCTCTGACTCAAAATCTGAAGTAAGCGTTTCCAATAAAAATGTCAATGGCTACACAATAAAAATGCATTTTTAAAGAGCAGTTTCTAGGCAATGGCACAGGGTAGCTTGGTCAGATTAACCTTCTTGCAGGTAAAAATGAGAAAATCTGGAATTAATAGACACAGATTATATAGGAAGGCATGGCTGAAGGGCTTCAATAGGGCAGAAGCTAAAGAGGAATCCAGCCTTCAGTGACAAAGCTCAAGGGGTGGGATTTGACAGTCCGAAGCCTCATGCCAGGGGTGGTCTGGGGCTGACTGAGCAGTCAGCAATCTGGGGTGTGGGGGCAGGAGCTGCAGGGGCGGTAAGCCTCAACATCCGTCTATAAAATTCACCCAAATCCTCACCACTAAACCATACGTGCAGTATCAAAAAATGCAGAGTGTGCTCTATGGACAGAAAATGCAGACCTAAGTGACTTTCAATGAATCATTTTCTTTCTACTCCTCTTCAACAAATTGCTATGACTCTGCTCCCGAAACGCAGCTTATTCAAGCTCACTGAGGCCTGATTTTTAAAGAACCGGGTAACTTTATACCTAATCAAAGACAATGAAAGATACTCAGAATTAAAACGTCAAAGTCTAACCTGGGAATTTTCTACTTAGTAGCATTCAAGTTCCAATAATTATGATGCTTTTATTACCAGATTTACAAAGATGAAAAAGCTAGAGGCCACTCAGTTGCTGAAGGTGAGGGAAATATGGCTGCAGGGAGTGTTGAGTCATTCAACTTTAGGGGAGGGCAATCTGATAACCTACAGAAAACCTTCAAATTATGCACAGCCTTCTAATTTCAAGAAATACATCTTGAGGAAATAAATGTGTAAGTATACAAAAGATACATTTAATTTAATATATTCATTGCAGTACTATTTAGAAGTAAAAAAAGTAGAAACTATCTCAATGTCCAAAAACAACTAATTTATAAAACTGCTAAGTTTATCTAATACATTGTTACAGAATATAATGTTCAAAGTTTATTACATTTTAAAATACAAATGACAAAAAAACCCACAAAATTCTGTAAAGCAATTACCCTTCAACTAAAAAAACTTTGAAAAGTTAAATGTGGAAAAAAATATTTTTTAAAAATCACATTACAAAGCAATGTGTACTGAGACATAGTAATGGATGCTATGGTACATAATACACACTGCATAAATGCACAACATTCATTTATTCACATCCAAACAAATTTGAGAATAACCTCGAGTTGGCCTGTGTTAAGTTTGGTGAGTGTTTATTTCTGTCATACAGATAAGAGAAGGAACAAAACTGTTAGGAATTCAAAAAGCAGTTCAGAAATTTAAAGCAAGATAATAAACAGACAGAAATTTGCCTACTTCTGTGGCATTCACGAATACATTCAATAATATTTAGAGCATAAGTAAAATCTTCATGCTTACCTTAAAAGCCAAGATAATGCTGATGAACAGAAGAATAATGAGGACCAAACAGGTAGGATTCACTGACATGATATCATCTTTGTAAGGAAAATCAGGAGGCTGCAAAAGAGAAGAGTCTTATTGGCAAATCTCATTAATTATCAAGCGCAACAATGAGACCAAGCACAATCGAAAATAACTTTTAAAAATAAAATACTGCCTTCTTTATAGAGCATTTTTGCTGATGCTACTTCTCAAAGAGCAGAATCTTGTATTAATACGTATTTACAGCATTAAAAAGAATCAAAACTATTACATACAGAATGGATAGACAAGGTCCTGTTGTATAGCACAGGGGACTATATTCAATAACCTGTGATATTAGAAATAGGAAAATATTCTTTTGTGATATTGGATACAGGAAAATATTCTTTTCCTATAATGGAAAAGAATATTTAAAAAAGGAATTCTGTATGTGCATAACTGAGTCACTGTGCTGAATAATAGCAGATGGGCAGACTGTAAATCAAGTATACTTCAATAAAAAATTTTTTTAGTAAAAAGAATGTATATCTATGTATAACAATTCCTTCACTGTACAGCAGAAATTAACACTGTAAATTACCATTATAAATAAACTATACTTGCGTTAAAAAAAAAAGTCCTACCATCTGACCAAATTGATTCACTATCAGGGCAAAGGAAACCCTTTTAGGAGGACTTAAATCTGCTACTATATATAGTTCCTGGGAATGACAGGACATCACCATAAACCATGTGCTCAGCACAGATCAACGCTCTCATGGTAATCGGCTTAGACAGCGTATGTGGAAGGCAGCTCCGTGTGTGGTCACCCTTCATCTCTCCCCGTCACCCAATACTGTGTGTTTGCATCCCACTTCAGCAGTAATCTGAGACTTAACAAAGGAGAAAACTCGTGACTCATGTGGCTGGCCCTCTCCAGGGGGACCCTCACCCACCGGTTTTCAAAGTCCCCTTCCATTCTGGCAAAATACCTAAGAAATAAAATCTAAGTCATTCCTTGTGATCAGCTCATCAAAAGGGCCCTTGCCCCTTGGAACCTGAAAGGGCTGTCTGTAGTACTGATCTCAAAGGGTTAAGAAGAAAATAAATGGATGTTGTTTACAAGACCAACATGAAATCTTACTGTTTCCAGAAACATGGGGGGCGGGGGAGGTATGTGTGGGAAATGGGATTAAAGTGGGTGAGACCTTTTCCACAAATATCTTTTACACTCTTTACCCCACAAATCTGAACGTGGTTTCTATATCCAGTTAAGACCTATAAAACACATGCACAGCTTACTTTATCTGTGTTTTACAAGGCTCCACATGAAAAGAGCAGGCACTGGGACTTCTCTCCATCAGCCTTCTCAGACAAGTCTCCCAGACTCACTGTATCTCAACTTGTCAACAAGAGCCGCAGTATCGGGGCAAGTCTGACGCCCCCTTTCACTGCTGACTGCCGCTTAGGCACTGTGATAACCCGGAGCCCTGGCTCGTTCCGCCCACACGGATCTTCAAGAAGGACATTCAGAAGATACCTACTTGTATAATTTGGTTTATACTTACACATAAGAAGTAGATAGTGATTCTCTAAACTGATACTAGGATCACCGTCAGCGTCGCTAACGTTTTTTACAAGTGAGTACAGAGTGACTGCACGATGCGTGCGTGACAGGAAGCCTGGGGAGCATCAGGAGTGCTCTAAATGCCTGCCTTTCTCCTCCTTATAAACCTTACAGAGGTCAGAACTACAGTCACGACTTGCCTCAATGTCCTCTACCTCATGACACACCTTCCCAACCCCCTCACGTGGCGGGCTACGCGGCAATCCTATTTCCTCCACAATTCCCAGGTGACGCTAGGAGCTCAGTGCCAGACGATCACTACAGAGTCAAGCCCAAGTCCTTACAGAGAGTGGTAGTTCTACAACCTGCAGGTCACGTGGAAACCCCCTCACGCAGAAACACCGGGCTGTTATCACAAGAAATAATATGTTAAGTTAGCTCATGGGAAAACACCAAAATTTCCTTGACACTACACTCTATGAAAACACAGACCTGTTTTCTAAGAAGCAGAAAGAAGCTATTTCCTACAGCAATGACCACCTGATACTCTAGAGACTTTTCATACGTGGTCCACTGAGCACTAGCCACGTGATCCAGGCAGGCCCCCGAAAGATCAGGAACTCCTGTTGCCACACTTCTGGCCTGCCTCCCTCCCCGCCACGTCTCTTTTCCACTGACCTTCTTGACCTGTTACCACATCAAACCCCCAGTCTTGTATCTTCATCCCAGTAAACAACCTGCTTCTTCCCCCATGCTCAGACACTACTATTACAACCTCCAAAGACTGAACATTCTCTCCATTTAAAACATTTTTGATTTTGAAGAAATTACATTTTCATATACATTTTAATTTAAAACACAACAATTTTAAAACGTGAAGGCATGGATGTATTCTAACCTCACACCCTCCATGAGCTTCTTAATAGCAAGCCACCCATATTCACTCATAAGGTCACAAAGGACATTTAATAGAAAACCAGCCTCAAAAAGAAGCTGGAGGAAGAAAGGGGTTCTACAGTCAAATTAAGTGTGAGAACCAGTGTATATCAAGTTTCCCATGTATTTTCCATACACAGCAGAGGCAAAAAGCTACCCTCTGCTGATAACTGAGCAAATTGCATTTTACAAAACTAGACAATTAGTAAGCAGCTTGTAAATTAGGTAGGTACCTCTAATACGGTCATCACCACTGATCTACCTCAGGGGGTTAAGTTTTCTCAAAAAGCATTCTGCTGCTGCTAAGTCGCTTCAGTCGTGTCCAACTCTGTGCGACCCCACAGATGGCAGCCCACCAGGTTCCCCCATCCCTGGGATTCTCCAGGCAAGAACACTGGAGTGGGTGAAAAGCATTCTAAGAAATTTAAAAATCTTTATTCGAAAATCTCTAATCTCAGATCCAAGTTAAAAATTCACAAATTATTATGTGTATGTTTATCTCTTACTTCCTTTTTATCCCGATCCTGACCAAAGATAGGGATGTCTCTTGGATGTCACGAAGAGACATTGCGATTTTGAAGGTCACATACCAGCTGTCGTATGTATTCCTGGATGGAGTTTGGATAAACAAGTACGGTGACCGCAACCAAGGTGTTGAGGGCAAAATCAAAGATCTGGTAGCAGAAGAATGGGATGATCCAGGCTGCGCGTTGCTGAACAGAAGAGAGAAGAGTGTGTTAGTATGCTTGGTATTACAAAACATTATTTTAATTCAGAGAAATCTTAATATGAAGGGAAATGGAGAAGTATAAATACATTAAGGCGGGTCATGATGGCAACTTGATAAACCACACAAAAGCCTCCAGTGAACGATTCTGAGACTATAACACTGGTTTTCCATGTAACATTAACAAGAGATTTAAACTTCCAAAGATTCCTACAGGCAACTGGGAACAACCATAACTTACTTCTTACAGACGGCAGCACAGATAACACGTGTAAGAGATGGAGGAAAAGGCCCAGGACCTTGTTTCCAAGCTGCTTACCTTGTATGCGCCGTACGTAGCCATGGCACAGATAAGGATCATGAGAACAGAAATCGCGATGGCAATGCACATGTCTGTCAAAAGTTTTTTAAGAAAGAAAGAAAATCAGTTGTAGCTCCACTGTTTTAACATTTTTTAGTCATTCTTCAAAGGCATTTTGTTTATAAACCAATTACAGACAAGAACTTTATACTAAGTACATCACCAGCATTCCTTTGGAATTTAACAAGATGATAACGGAAGCAAAGTGCCTGAAAGATGTCCTCCTTAAATCGTGTTTATACGTCTATATAAAATATGTGTCGGTCGCTCAGTGGTGTTTGACTCTATTTATAGATATATTAAATCGATTTAACATATTTAATAGATATTATATATATATATATTTAACAGATATTAAATATATCTACATCTGTATTAAATATATATATATAAACATATCTGTATATATTAAACAGCTTGGTCTTCTGGTGCACTGAATTATATACCTAAAAACGGAGGTATTCTTTTAACAAATAGGTATCTAACTTGTATTTTACCATCTCATGTGTCTCGGACCCCTATTAAAACTTCGCACAGGCTTCCTATCTCACTCAAAAACCTCAATTTCTTGTCAAGGCCTGTATGTCTGTGTTCAGTCTAGAACCTGCCGGCCTCTCTCATCTCCTCCCACGTTTTCTTCTGCTTACCCTAATCCAGCCGTATCACCGAGTTCACTGAACACAGCAGAATCACCCCATTTCAGGGCCTCACACTGGCCCTGTAATGTGTCGTATTTTCACACGATCAGCTTTTGCCTTTACAATCACTCAGGTCTTGGCGCAACACCTCCAGGAGATCTTCGCTGGTCATCCTGGCTAACGGGGCCTCCCAGTCATGCCCACACGACTGCTGTATTTTCTTGACAGAACACATCACTACCGTCTTACTTATATTTGGTGCTTATGGACTGTCTCTCTTCCTCTGCTAGAGGAACCTTCCTGACAAAAATGAGTCTCTATGTCTCGTTCACTACTGCATGGAGAAGGTGGCATGCCACACGTGGGCACTGAGCCCTTGAACTGCAGCCAATCTAAAATAAGATGTGTTCTAAGACTGACATGTCCTCCAGATTTCAAGGCCTTAGTATACAAAAAATTAAACTATCTCGTTGATCATTTTTATCCTGATGACAAGGTGAAGTACTATTAGGGATATACTGAGTTAAATATATTATTAAAGGCAATCACCTATTTGAGTTACCTTTTTAAATGAGGCTACTAAGAAATTTAAAATGACTTATGTACTTGCACTGTATTTCTGCTGAAGAGTGCAGCTCTAAAGCCTATATCCCAGTAGGCACAAACTGAAGACTTGACTCAAGAGGTCGTGTCACCGTATTTTTAAGAGATTCTGATAAGAAGCACAATAAGGCTGGGTTTCTGAAGATAACACGTAGGGTTATCATCAGGCTAAGAGAATACAAAAAACCCTTGCAGTAAAGTTATCTGCACAGTGCTGTCAGTTTCCAAGGCATTTTCACAGCTATCTCACTGAGTCTTCCTAACTCTAAGGTAGAGGTTACTGTGCCCAATGAAGAGATTATGAAACCAGGGCTCAGAGGTTATGTAACTTGCTGAGATGGCATCTGCATCAAAAGGCTAAACTATGACTAATCCTGCTCTTATGATTTCAAATCTCTGACTCTACTATTCTATGCTGTTTCTCCTTAAGCTTTCAAATACTAACCAAATGAACCAATTTAGGCTGCCACTTCCTACAGGTATTTCTCCAAAGCAAAGCATTCCAGTTTTAGAACCACCTGCTCTATATCCTCAGCTTCAGCGATGAGAGGATATTTCAAGCAGGAGGTTTACAAACAGAAGTACAAGGTCAAAGTACTTTCTGTGAGAGAATACAGATAAATCGGGACTTCCCTGGCAGTCCAGTGGTTAAGATTCTGCACTTCCAACGCAGCGAGGGGCAGGTTCATTCCCTCATTAGGGAACTAGATCCCACATGCACCAGGGCCCAACCAAAAAAAGTAAAAACAAAAAAAGATATATAGGGTTTCCCTGGTGGCTCACATGGTAAAGAATCTGTCTACAATGCGGAGACCTGGGTTCGATCCCTGGATTGGGAAGATCCCTTGGAAAAGAGAATCGCAACCCACACCAGGATTCTTGCCTGGAGAATTCCATGGACAGAGGAGCCTGGTGGGCTACAGTCCATGGGGTCGCAAAGAGTCAGGCACGACTGAGTGACTAACACAGACACAGATATAATGCAATAAATTAATAATAAAGCTGATGATTTTATTCATGGAGTAAAAATTTGATTTCCAAAAAAAAATTTTTGTAAGAGAATCAAAAGATGATGGGACTTCCCTTGAGGTCCAGTGGTTAAGAATCCGCCTGCCAATGCAGGAAACAGGTTCAATCCCTAGTCCCAGAAGATTCCATAAGCCATGGAGCAACTAAGCCCCTGCACCACAACCACTGAGCCCACGTGCCCTAGAGCCCATATCCTGCAACAAGGGAAGCCACCACAGTGAGAAGCCCACACGCCACAACCAGAGCGTGGCCTCGCACTGCGCAAGGAGAAAAAGCCTGCAGGCAGCCCGAAGACCCAGCACAGCCAAATAAATAAATTAATTAATGTTTTAAAAACAGATGATGAATACTGGTCAGTACCTAAAGAGTATGATTTCTGTTAGGATACACGTATTTACTTTATAACTTTAATGCTAAATGACATCACCTTCCCCTGTTACGTGGGAAGAGGTACCAACGGGGCATTTCATGTAAGCCTCCTAGTCTTCTCGCCAGGCCAAGTAACCTGGCCAAGACTGCCCAGCTACCAGGTGGTGGATGAGATACTCTAGCCAAGAAAGTCTACCTCCAGAAGCAACGCTCTTCGTGCTACCCAGCTGGGAAGGAGATAGAGCAAGTGCAGTGGTGGAGGTCAGGCCTGCGAATCCAGAGCCTCCCTAAGAGGAGCTGGACATCCTTTATTACATGCAAAGCGTGTGAGAACCTGTGGCAATCTCTGAAACTTGAACTCGGGCAGAAGTTCACTATCTTCTTGTTTGCCTTACTTTAACAGTTTTTAAATTCTGTACAAGTATCTTCTATAATGAGAAAAATTAATTTTATAAAAGCCAACCCATTGTGGGATACTCTTTGACTCCCTCATACATCTTAAAAAAAACAGAGATAAACAAACTCAAGGCTTTATTAAAAAAATAATATCAATGACCTTTATATTAACATAATTTATATAAGGTTATAATAGGTTATAATACAATTTATATAAGTTATCTCTATGTTAACATTAGACATATCAATGTTAATATACAAAAATTAAAATCTTGAATATTTTTATGTCCTATTCTGTCTAAAAATAAAACCACTCCAGGACTAAATCTCACATAATCATTAAAAATTTTTTTAATTTCCATCTTTCTCAAAAATATAAAACTCAGGAGAAATTTAAAAGGCATAAATAAAATTAAAGTCATACAGTATCCTATCACCACTCACAATGAGAAAACAGAAAAATGTTAATTTGAGGTAAGGAAATTTTCAAAATTCTATTCCTATAAAAGTAACTATACTAACCACACTGAACAGAATGAATAAATCCCAAGCATATGACACAGCTTAGGTAGGATCAAGGTCTAAGTCAAATAAAAACGCAGAGCAGATAAGATAAAACAGGCAAATAAATCTCGTATCTCCTAGCAATCTAGAGGAGAAGTCAACGCCTCTGAAATAAGGTGTAGCATACCGTGGCAAACACCAGAGTTACTCTGAAGAATTAAAATTCATAAATATGTCGACAGGCAAATGAGGAACTGGTTCTAATAACAGGGATTTTTACAACCAGTAACCTACTGGTCAGTGGCAGAAATGCCCTTTACTCATTCTGTGCAGAGCACACCCGCCGGGCAGATCACACTGCCCTCAGCTGCTTCCTACATTAAATTCCTGGCTTAATGATGCCATGCTCATTTGAAAGGGTTCAGAAGAAAAGCTACACCACAGGCCACAAAAGGCATAATTAGAAAACATTTCCTGATACTTAGCCAATCACTCAAACAGAAAAGGAGTTTCCGGAAATGCCTTTGTTAAAGTTAACCTAGTTCTCATTCTACTCTCCCTTTGGATTTCTCCCTTTGCCTTTCTTGGATTTGTTTTCTTTCCATAAAACTGGTAGCTAAGTAGATGACTACCTGATTTACACTTGTATTCTTACCTGCAGTCTTAGGGCTCACTTTTCTCTAATTTTTGGCCACATTTCTGGCTTCTGAAAACAATATTTGAGGTATATTTTCACAATTAAGTCTAGAAGAGAACTCTTTTCAGATGCCTTCACACACACACACACACACACACACACACACACACACACACACAGTCCTCATCCAGTTCTCTGCCCCCAGCAGGCAGACTCATATGGGCCATCATCAACAGGCCTGCATTACCCTTTGGCATCAGTTGAGTTCAGCCGAGGAACCCGGACAAGGGATTGGAGAGAATAAGAGGCTGCCCCTTGCTGTGAGGCGGCCTCGGGTTGGCTCTGACCCAAAGATAGCTCTGTGCTCCCTAGAAAGAGGTCAAGGCTCCTTCATATCTAGGGACAGTTAACAGCTGGCCTTGATCAAGCAAATGACATCACCACCCCTAGTGGTCTTCTTAGACCTGTATCTCTGTAAAAAGATCTTGAAAATAAATATTCACTGAATTACCTTTTTAAAAAAATAAGACCGCTGTCAAGACGTAGAATATACAATCTTTTGAGCCATGTGATTTAAAGGATTAGAAAGATGAAAAGGGTGGAAGGGTGGGAAGGTAGATGAATGAAAATAAAGGGCAACAATCGTTCCTATGACTCCACTTCCTCTGCTGTTGCATCTGTACGTCTATTTCCTCAAAACATTGGGATGTCATGCACTAGTGGACTCACTGTCCAGCTGGTTTGGGGGTTTGTTAATAGCAGAAAGGCAGCCTTGGCCTTTTCCAAAGTAGTGCCAAGAGCCACAGGGAAGGCCCCAGCCGATCATTCTGTTTTTCTATGTCTTAGTTTTTATTATCAAAACTTTCAAACATACACATTACTATGTAAGTATACAGACAGCAGTATAAAGAACCCTCAGCACCTGTTTGGTTTGGATTGTCTCATCTCTCAACACTGCACTTCTGTCCAGTCTGCCACTGGGAAAAATGTGGATTGCTTCCAGTTTTTCGTTCAGTTCAGTCGCTCAGTCTTGTCCAACTCTTTGCGACCCCATGAACCGCAGCACGAAAGGCCTCCCTGTCCATCACCAACTCACGGAGTCCACCCAAACCCACGTCCATTGAGTCGGTGATGCCACGCAACCATCTTATCCTCTGTCGTCCCCTTCTTCTCCTGCCCTCAATCTTTGCCAGCATCAGGGTCTTTTCAAATGAGTCAGCTCTTCGCATCAGGTGGCCAAAGTATTGGAGTTTCAGCTTCAACATCAGTCCTTCCAATATTTAGGACTGATTTCCTTTAGGATGGACTGGTTGGATCTCCTTGCAGTCCAAGGGACTCTCAAGAGTCTTCTCCAACACCACAGTTCAAAAGCATCAATTCTTCAGTGCTCAGCTTTCTTTATAGTCTAACTCTCACATCCATACATGAATACTGGAAAATTGAAGGGGCATAGTGATTCACTACTGGGCTTGTACTTTCAACTTCTTTTATATCCAATAATGTGAAGACTATTTTCATGTTTCTTAGTCATACGAATACCTTCCTTTGTGAAGTATCTGTTTTTCTCTTTCTTGATTTCACACAGAACAATTTAAAGACCACCCTTTCTTCAACAAATGTTATCTTAAATGAAATGTCTATATATGGTACACAAATTCTTATTATTGTAATGGTTATTTCCTCCTCAGAAACAAATTTCTTATTATTTTATTGGTCATATATTATTTACCCAATGAATAACATTAAGTTTTGGACTTCCCTGTAGCTCAAATGGTAAAGAATCTGCCTGCAATGCAGGAGACCCAGGTTCAATCCCTGGGTTAGGAAGATCCTCTGGAGAAGGGAATGGCCATCTACTCCAATATTCTTGCTTGGAGACTCCCATAGACAGAGAAGCCTGGAAGGCTACAGTTCGTGGGGTCACAGAATCAGACACAACTTAGTGACTACTAACACACACTAAAATTAAGTTTGGCTTGAAAGATAACTTTGCTGCAAAATGAATCAGAAATTAATTGGGATAATCTGCTATTTGGCATTATGTTTGGCTCTGAAAGCTCCTGTTACAGTTTCTTGCCAGTCCATTAGAGTTTCAAATAAAACCATGAAATCTGTTTATCTGAATTTTACCTGTTTGCTTGCTCCCTAATGTCCTTTTTCTGTTCCAGGGTCTAATCCAGGGCCTCATACTGCATGTTCCTGGATCTCCTTTGTTTCCTTCAATCTATAACAGTTTTCTAGTCTTTCCTAGGGTATTCCCTTTTTTTTAACCATATAAATATGATTATAAGTTATAAATGTATTACACGTTTTTGTATATAAATCATGTAAAAATACAAATGTTCAAGAGCTAGCTTTTTTTAAAAAAAGAGAAATCGTAAGATCACATGGAAAAGTGAGATACACTCCTGTTCTGTCCTGGATAAAATCTTGAGATGGCTACCGCCATTCCAAAAGGCAACAATGTTAAATTGCTATACTGCATACCAAAATTTTCAAGCACAATTCAAAGCAATTGACTGTACCCATTTCAAAGACTATTTAGTTCTATACTCCTGTATGTTAAATATAGAAAGGGTTGTCAGCATGACCTTTGACCTACAAACATTTTTTAAAAATAAATGTACTTATTCACTTATTTATGGCTGTGCTGAGTCTCTGCTGCTGCTCGGGCTTTGCTCTAGTTGTGGTGAGCCGGGGGCTACTCTTCAGCTGCCATGTCTGTGCTTCTCACTGACATGGGCCTCTCTCGTTGCAGAGCAAGGCTCAGCAGTTCTGGCGCACAGGCTTAGGTGGATCCACAGCATATGAGATCTTGTCAGTTCAGGGATCGAACCCATGTCTCCTGCATTGGCAGGTGGATTCTTTATCACTGAGCCACCAGGAAGTCCCTGACAAACTTCTTTTTAAAAAGAGATCAAAACATATGAAAAAGGAAATGTAAGAGGAAAGCGGTTAAGAAAAAGATTCACTCAAGTGAACGAACATTTATCCTTCTGTATCTTTTCAAGCACGTGATGTAAAACATCAGTAGATTGTCCTAAAAGTAATTATAAACCATTTGTTTCAAAGATATGAAACTGCAAATGCACTGGAATTAGTATCCAGGTTATTACGAAATAATTACTGTTATAAAGCTTTGAGTACCAGCAAGCCTTTGAAGTCAGCTAAATTAAGCCAATACTGTTAGACAGTCACTACTCAGCTTAATCTCCGGCAATTAGAACAAGGCAGGCAGTGTTACTACTTGATTCAGATACAACCGTAGCTGTATCATTTAAAGTTTCTTCTTCTAACCTCAATTACTTAGAAAAGGAATCCTGCTACTGGAAAAAGATAAATTACTTCTAAATGTCAATCAAATATTACATTTATAGCTTGCATGGTCTTTTAACTCAAGGGAAGAAAGGCAGAGAGATATTAATTTAATATTAATGGAACTCATTATCCTTTCTGGGGGAATTCACCAGAGTAACAGGATTGTCCAGAACAGAGAGAATGAGCAACGCTACAGCAGAAGTCACGTCGGTCTGACAGGTTCCACCCCCAGGATGACATAACCCGCTGACTGCTTGGTCTCTACTCTGAAGCTCGGAGGTGGGAGAGGATGGCTATACAGTATCTCCTGGTTTCGCCTTTACGTCACTTCCAGCTCTCCTCAGGCTGCTCCTCCTGACTTCTAATGTCAGCGCTCCTACACGACCCTATCCTGCCCTTTTCTCTTATCTCCCTAATGTAAATATGTTTTTGAAACTTATGTCCTCAAATTTACCCCTTCTCAGACATCTGGGTTATTGATTCACATACCCAACTACCCTTTTAATCTCTCCATTTTACTATATCTAAGTTAAGAACAGCCTATAAACCAGTGAAATATACTGAGCCCTTATTATGGCCCAGATCCCATTTGAAGCATTTTTCATGCACTAACTTAGCCACCAGAACAATCTGAGGAGGTAGATACTACAATCATCCCTATATTCAGAGGGGGAAACTAAGTCACGCAAACATCAGTAACCAGCCCAATGTTAGCCCATTTCATACAGCGCAGGGTCAGGTCTCAAAGCATGGTCTCCAGCTTCAGAGCCACACTCCTAACAACTACGCTAAGCCAGTAAAATGCGTTGAGTTTTCCTGGCCAATGCCTTCATGAAATCAGCAGGCCTAATCCAAGGCAATGAACTGGTTTACTAGGCTCCTAAAAGTCACCTAGGAAGGAAATGAAGGTAGGCCAGTGACTGAGATGGACAAACTCTTCTTCATTCTGGAATGCTTGTAACAGATGTGTTGAATAAGTCAAAATAAATAAATAAGTCAGTCGAGTTTCCTGCCAGGTGTGTTCCCATTTCCAAACTCTCTCTCTCCCGAAAAGATGCGGGTCATATACTCAAGTTGGAAGGCAGGAGTCATTTTTGATTCATCCCTTTCTCTCACTGCCCACAGCAGTAACTTCTGTCTATCCCATCTTCAAACCGATCTTTCCCCATCCCCAGTGTAGCCTGGATTACAGAGAAACACCCCCCAAACCAGTGTCCGGGCCCCTGTACTCACACACCCGGCCCACTAATGCACCTCTACTCAGCAACAAAAAGGATCTTCTGAAAACACACATCAGTTCATAACCACAAAACATGAAAAAAGACTTTCTGACTCTGAGAATAAATTTTGCAAGCCTCACCATGTCTGCTGAAGGCTCTTAGTCCATCCCTTAACTGCACCTTCAGCCATTCTCCACCTTACTCACTATGTTCCAGACACATTTTTAAAATGCATTTTAAGTTCTCCAAGGCCAGTGAGAATAAATTCGCATGACCTTTGGTCCGGGACTGTGCACAACACTCTTCCTCTCAGTCAGCATGGACACAGCATGACCATACAAAACATTCAGGTTTCCCTGGTCTTAGGATGTGTGTGTTGGGGTGAGGGGGGATGCCTAGCCTCCTTTCTGCACACCCCACATCCGCATCCCTGTGTGCATTTCTATTTATCTGGAAAAAGCAACAAAATAACCATCAGAAGCCTTTCTAGAATGGAGAAAGATCACTTTCTGAAGGAAAGGTAAATACTGAGAGATAAAGACACAGTAAGATATGAAACTTCCTTCCTGACTCCCTCTCCCCCTCAAAGAGCCAGAAGGCCCAGGGTGTACAAAGAGTCACACAAAGCAAAATTTAAAAAAACAGGAAAGTTAACATAGGAAGGGGAAAAAAAAAAAAAGACGAGATCTGATTGAAACTCCTGCCCTTACAGGCAGAACACAGGCAGCACATAAACATTTGTCATCCTGATTTCATCCTGATTTGTAACAGTGGGAAGAGACTGAAGCATCAGTTCAAATGGACCCATGAATCAATATTTGTAATTTAACAGGAAGAACTGGCAGCCGGATTCCCCACCCTTGAAAATACCAAAATATCTACAATTGTCTGATGTACTTACTGGCATCATCCATGAACTCAAAGTCACCCCCGAGTTCAGAACTTGAAAAGTGGTAATGATCTGGATCAGCCAGGGCACTCAACAGAATCAGCAGTACCACGGCATTGAGGATCTGCAAGAAGAAACGGAAAAAAACTTAACGAACCCCAGTATATGGCCCTTACAACAGAAAATTAGAGGGACCACGTGGAGTTTAACTTCAACAGCTGCTGGACTTTCAACATGAAGCCCCACCCTCAGAGGGAGCACACAAACATTCCCGAGGCAGAGACATGGTCAGTCCATTCATGCAGCCAAGGGCACGTGGCCTGGTGTGCAGGCGACAGCTGGTTTCAGCTCACTATCCCCTTGGCTGGGCACCCTGGAGCACTGCAGAAACACCCAGAAAGCCCTGAGGCCAGTGGCTGGAAAAAACTCTCCAGCTGGCTAAGCACACTTTTTCCAAGCAACCTCAAGTCTGTTCAGGTGACCAAACACTGTCCACGGGTTCAGACAACAAGAGTTATGAGCCCATCCAGGGAAGGGTGGCAGAGAATGAATGCAAAGCTATTTTGTGGAAGACTGAAGTTGCTCAGTTGTGTCTGACTCTTTGCGATCCCATGGACTGTAGCCTACCAGGCTCCTCTGTCCATGGGATTTTCCAGGCAATAGTACTGGAATGAACTGCCATTTCCTTCTCCAGAGGATCTTCCCGACCCAGGGATCGAATCCGGGTCTCCTGCATTGTAGACAGATGCTTTACCATCTGAGCCACCAGGGAAGTAGGTGCTAAATTATCTCTGGTAAATAAGAAAACTGACGGACGCTTAGGGGTTAAGAACGCTGCTGAAGATCAGGCAAATAAGCTGGGATCGAGATCCAAGAATTTCAGTTTGAAAACCTACCATCTTAAATTCTCTTCTTTTTACTCTGCCAACGCAGGAAACATGGGCTCGATCCCTAGTCTGGGAAGATCTTATATGCTTCAGAGCAACCAAGACTGTGCCCTAGAGCCTGTGATTCACAAATAGACAGGAGCCAGTGCTCACCGCAACTAGAGAGAGCCCGCATGCAGCAATGAAGAACCAACACAGACAGAAATAAAATAAAAATAAATAAATATTAAAATGCATTACTATCATTAGTAATTAGAACTGGAAAACATTCAGGCACTATGCCAGGTGCTTTATGTGGAGTTTCTCTCATTAGTCCTCCAATATCCTAACTGAAGTAGGTGCTAAATTATCTCTGTTTGGTAAATGAGAAAACTGATGCTTAGGGGTTAAGAACGCTGGTGAAAATCAGGCAAATAAACTGGGATTGAGATCCAAGAATTTCAGTTTGAAAACCTACCGTCTTAAATTCTCTTCTTTTTACTCAAACCTTGATTATCTTTGGGCTTCCCATCCTCGTTCCTTACATCCCACCAACTGCGAGATTCTGCCATTTCACCGCAGCATTTCTAGCCTTCCCTTCCCAACTGCCCCGCTGCACACTCGCACAGAGACCAACACCGATGGGGGTGGAGGTGGGGCAGGTTTTTAGAGCTTAGCTGGGGTTCCAGCTGAGATTGGGTCATTTCTCCTTTTTTCTAAGTTGAGAAACTTGTGATAGAGCTCTGTGTTTCACGCTGGTCAAAACAGAGAAAAAGATGAATAACCTTCATGCGTAAAGAAAATTCTTCTACTAACAACAATAACTAAAGGCATTTCCTCGTATAAAAATTGGGTTTCCTAAGCAGCACTAAAAGTTGGCGAAGAATCTGCCCGCCAATGCAGGAGATGCAAGAGATGCAAGAGATGAGGGTTCCATCCCTGGGTTGAGAAGATCCCCTGGAGAAGGAAATGGCAACCCACTCCAGTATTCTTGCCTGGAGAAATTTCATGGACAGAGAAGCCTGGCAGGCTACAGTTCATGGGGTCACAAAGAGACAGACACGACTCAGCATGCACACACACATACACTATTAAAAATCGTATTTGGAAATACCAGTGTACAGAAGAGGTTCAAATGCGGAGTTAGGTTATTCATTTTACAAAATACCCATTCTAGAATCCAATTTGAAATGGCAACCCCAAGTGGTTGTTTTAGGATTGTTGTAGAATTTGGAATAACCTTTTTTCTTCCTTTATTTTCCAAACTGTCTAACGTGGCCAGGTTGCTTTTTCAAGGAGTTATAATAACGAGTGGCAATTTTCCAGATCATATATGTATTACTCATTTAAACAGATACCACAAGCCATGTGGTTAAAATTTATGTACAAAAAAGGTATATAGAGAAAATTAAGTCTCTCTCCTATTCCTACAGTTACCCTCCCCACAGTGGCTATTAGAACTGCCAGTTTCTTGTTTCTCTCCAAAGAGCCAAGAAATTTCACAGCAGATTTTAAAGAGAGTATGATTAGCGAAACTCTAGTTGAAGAAAACCTTTCAGAACATATCTAAAGCTTAAAGGAAAGTATGATTTAGTCCCACAACTTGCAGATGATTTAGCAAAGATCTCTGCGAAATCATCACGTTTTCTTGGCATTTTATCCTCTCTACATTATTATCTTTGGGTAAGATTATGGACTGAAATAAGATCAGAATGTGTTTCAAAAAGTAAAACATCAAAGGCAATGCACTTACTTCTGTTATCACATTGGGTCTGAAAAAAACACACATAAATCTGGGATTCATGGGTGAAGCTTTAATGTAGGAAGGAGTGAAGTAAGGAGGGTAAAGGGGGGAGTGGAAAGGTCAGGAGGCAGTGTAGTGAGTCTGGTTAGAGAATACAGGCCAGATTTAGGGATCATGTGGGTCTAGTTTCAGAGTCTGGGTTTTATTCCAAGTATAACAAGAAGCCAGTGGAGGGACTTCCCTGGTGATCCAGAGGTTAAGACTCTACACTTCTAATGGAGGGGGCTTGGGTTTGATCCCTGTTCAGTAAACTAAGATCCCAGATCCCACATGCCTCATGCCTTGAGGAGCAGTCAAGGAAAAAAAAAGCCAATGGAGAATATTCTGAGGCTCAAAGGAGTACATTATGTAAAACGCCTACAAGAGTGGCTGGCATATAACAGTGACTTAAAATGAGTTGCCTCACATCTGCAGACCCCAACAAGAACCACATAAAGGCTCTTGGCCAGCATCAGAAAATTACCTGGTTCCAATTTTCCAGACAGGGCTATGCAGCTGCATTCCTGTCCTTTCGGTTCCAAGGGACCTATCAACTCTTGATCAGCTTGTTATTATCCCCTTGCCTGGTTTACTTATCATAATCCTTTTACTAATTGCCTCCAACAATTAGTAAAATTGACCAGATGCTTTGCTAAGCACTCAGGAAGAACCTTCCAGGATTCAGGAGGGTAAATAAACCATGCACCCAAATAACACAAAGCAAAAAAAGAGGAAGCACGACAAGACTTCAGATAAAGAATAATGGAAAATCAGAGCAAGTTACTACAGAAGCCTGCAGCTGAGACCGGGGTCACGGGGAGGTGCAGGGGACACGGGAGCATTAAGGATAGGGAGTGGAAAAACGAGAAGGTTCTGGAACCCAAGAGAACAATTTTGGAAATTCTCCGGCAGTCCCAGTGGTTAGAACTCAGTGCTTTCACTGCTAAGGCCGGGGTTCAATCCCTGGTTGGGGAACTAAGACCCTGCAAGCCACATGGTGAGGCCAAAAAAAAAAAGAGAGAGAGAGGGAACAATTTAAAGTGTGAGTGAGGTCGCTGGAACAGGGGCTGGTGCTGAGACTAGCAAGCAGCTGGATTTGGTTAGAATACAGTAGACAAAAGAAAGTGCGAGGGGCTGAAACCAGAAAGGCGGGCTGCGGGGCTGGCGGGTCCTCAACCCAAGCGAAGAATGTGGGGCTGTGTCCAAACAGTTCATGAGGAAACTTTAAAGGTTTCTGAGGCAGGATATGACGTGATCTGAGATGCTGTGAGGAAGATCAAGCTGGGAGTGGCTAGGGGGGCTAAACTGGTGGCCGGAAAGCAACCCAGAAGGCCCTCCACAGTCTGGCTGAGCTGTAGTGAGGGTCTGATCCACTTCACCCCCATTCTCATGACAACCCTGTCACACTTGTCATCTTAGGCATCGGTGTGGGAGGTTAAGTGACTTCTGTCTTAGGTCCTGTGTGTGGAAGAGCCAAGGCCTTCCCACGTGGAGGTGAAATTACTAGAGACACAGGAACTGACGAGCTGCAAAAATAAAAAAGAAGCAAAAAAACAGACTCTGAAATTCCAAGCCTGGGTGACAAAATCTAGTCATTACCAGAAATAAGGACTATGACAAAATTGATGTTAGGTGGGAAAACCACTTGCCTATATGGGCATGGCTCAGTCGTGTCCAACTCCCGTGATCCCATGGACGATAGCCCGCCAGGCTCCTCTGTCTGTCGGATTCTCCAGGCAAGAATACTGGAGTGGGTTGCCATTTCCTCCTCCAGGGGATCTTCCCCACCCTGGGACTGAACCCAAGTCTCCTGCATTGGCAGGCGTATTCTTTACCACAGAGCCACACCTGGGGAGCCCACAGTACTAGTAGGCTATCCAGATTATCATGTGTTAGCTCGGCCACGTGGCCTCAAAGCTTTTTTATTCAGTCTTTGGCCCTCAGGCCCGACCTCTGGGTGTGTCTGCCTGACCCACTTCTTGATAGCCTGACTTGTAGTCCTGAGTGCTGTTGCCCTCTCCTGATCAGCCTCTGAACGAGTCACCTCCTTCCCGATGTCCTAGTTCTGGCTCCTGCTTATGTGTGTTCTTGCTCCCGAGCGGGTCCCAGGTCCTATGCAGGCTGTGCTCCGGCTGCTTCAGTCACCATCATCCTCTTGCCCTGTCCCCTCTGGCCCTTCTCCCTTTTTGGACACACTCCTGGGGCCAAGGTTCCCTTCCAGCTGCCCTTGTTCCTCCAAAATCCAGAGAAAGGAGACAGATAATACTAAGATGTAACGGCAAGGTCATTACACATCACCAAAGACTCACCACTCCACCCTTTTAATCCCAGGGTGAAACCTTCGTAACAGAAGGTCTGTGTGTTGCCACACATTTACTGGGTTATTATATGAAACCTCAGATGTTGGATGGGAATCTGAGACACCACACAGGATGTGAACGCAGTAGGCTGACAGGGTGACCCATGAGGACCTAGGTCTGTGTGAAGGGGAGACGGGGGGTATGTATACAGAACTAGCCGCGGCAGATATTAAACGTGGTCGGATGGAAAAGGTCAAACACAAGTCAAAGCCCCCAAGAGCACTGGGAAAGAAGCACTTCCCAAAAAAGAGAACACAGAAATCACCCAGTCATCCATTCTGACCATTCTGAAATGTCACAACCAAATGAGAACCAAGAAGACAGTTAGGACTTGCCAGGAGCAGATTATGTAATGACATAGCTAATCAAAATGTAAAAGGAAGAGAGGGAATATTTATGTTCTTGTTTGGTTAATGTTCACTAACCTTTGAGCTTGCTTTGTCTGTTTTGGGAGGTCACGTACAAACTGTTCCTGTTCTATTTACCAAGTGTTCCTGTGGTGTCACATATTTTTTCCCTTGTTCTTGACAATGATTACTTCCACATGCAAATAAATTCAACGTCTGTCCAATTACTTAAGTGGTGTCAGGCCCTTGTATATTCTCTGGGGATCCAAAGTGCTCTTCACCCTTAAATCATACCAGACCCTAAATGAACAGTGAGACTTACAGCTTGAATCTAAACAACTGAAAAGGTAAAATGCAATTATCACTTTTTAAAAGACTCAATAAAAGAAACTTAACACGCAAACCCACTGAATGATAATTACACAACAATCAGAACTCTGCACAGAAAGTTGCGTCCAAAAATGATCACTGCAAACTTATTTATACTAATGAAAACTTTGAACAGAATTAGAATAACTAAGATTACAACCGAATAAGAGAATGCTACATAAGCATTAAAAGTCATATTAAAAAATATTAATGACAAGAAAATGTTCACACTATGTTAATTGAAAACCACAGTGAAATTTATTCCAATTTATTATTTATGTCCACAGGCATAAATCAGAGTAAAAACACTAAAATATACAATGTTATAAACCATGTGGTAGATCTGCTGCTGCCTTTTACCTTTCATTACCACTGTACCTTTTTTGTATTCTTCAGAGTATCTAACAAGAGTATAGTTGCTTTTATGATCAGGAAAAAATATTTCAAGCTTCAAAAAAAAAATTTCAAGCTTCAAAAATATTCTTAATATAAAACATATTCTAAAATATTAGTATTACACCTCACTCTCTAAAAAGAAACAACTACTAGTAAGAAGATGGCCAATAACAAGCAAATCTGGCCAGGCTGGGAAATAGGGAACTCCCTGGCAGTCCAGTGGTTAGGATTCTGGGCTTTCACTGCTGGGAGCCCAAGTTGGATCGTTGGTGGGGGAACTAACATCCCACAAGTCATGCAGCACAACCCCCCCCCAAAAAAAAACCACCTGGAAATAGGTATGTCAGAGCAGAAAAAAAGAGTCAGAGTGAAAAGAACGATTAAGAGATCCGCCACTTTCAGTAATGGTGTCTGACTCTTGTGACCCCAAGGATTCCTCTGTCAAGGGATCATCCAGGCAAGAGTACTGGAGCGGGTTGCCATTTCCTTCTTCAGGGGATCTTCCCGACCCAGATCTCCTGCATTGCAGGCAGAGTCTTTACAAACTGAGCTATGACGGAAGCAATGGTGAGCTATGTTATACAAACCAATCTTCTCACTGAGGACAACTAGAAAATTTGAACAAAAACAACATGTGAGAAGCTATTAGCTAGCAAGGCAGTGAGAACTAATGGGCCAGAAAAGAGGGAGGAGAGCAAAGACCCTGAGGGCACCCTGACAGCCTCACTCTCTGGGCCAGAGAGTTAAGACCTGGAGGAGAGGGATACTGGTGGGGCTGGAGGGCAGAAACCCCGAGGGCTTCACTGTCAGATCGGGAAGGGGCTGGAGTAAGATGCACTTCATCCATGGGGACAGGGCACGGACACAGCCCAGCTTTGCCTCATCGGCATCTGAGACTGGATGGAGGGGACCGCCAGTTGCCAGCCCCTGTTAAGAATCTATCAAAACCCTTAGTGGAGAAAAATGCATCCCACACTTAGAATAACTTCTTCAGTTTTTGAAATACAACATCCAAAATATAAGAAACAGGAGAAGACAGGATTGCTAACAATAAGGACCAGCAGACACAACAGACAACAGACCACAAGTGCGGCTCTTGACACTGAAGTTAATGGGCTCCCCATAAAAAGTGTCTCCACTTATAATACTCAGAGATTAAAAATAAAAAAAAAATGAGAATGTTCTCAGGGTACTTGAATCACAATAACGGGGAGATATGAGAGATTCTTTTTAAAGAATAGAAACTCTAGAATGAAAAATACAGTAGCCAAATAAAGAACTCAGTGGATGGGATGGGTTTAACCCATTAAGAGGGTTACCAAAAAAAAAAGAAATGGGCTGGATAAAACAGAAGAACATATTCAGACAGCTGGCTGTAATAAAAACAAAAGCAGCTAGAAGACAATAGAGTTACATCTCTAAAATGTTAGGGAGGAAAGGACCACCTTACAAGTTTAAAAACAACAACAATCTTTAAAGGATGAAAACAAAACTAAGATACCTTCAGACAAAACCAAAGGAACCTGTCATCAGCAGCTGAGCAGTAAGGAAAGCGTTACAGGGTATTCTTTGGACAAGAAAAGAATGACACCAGATGGAAGGCTGAAGACGGACCAAAAAGTTAAGAATAAAACTGATACTTATGTTGGCAATTGTGAATACTGATAACAAATAATAACAATAATGATTAATGAGTACAAAATATAAACAATACATAATAATAGCATATAGATCAAGAGGGAATAACTGGAACTGAACTGACAGTAGGTCCTTGCATTGTCCAGGGAGAGAACTGTACCGATTAATGTGAGAATCTTTAAAAGTCAAGGACATATGTTGTCACCTCTAGGGTAACCTTTTAAAGAAGTCACAATTAGGTGGTAGATACACCAAATGTTTGCTCAGTTGATAACCAAGGTGTTTATATTCTGTGCACTTTTTCTATGTGTGCAATATTCACAATAAAATGGCTAAAATTTTAAAACTATAAATTATAATCTGATAATACTGTTTTTGGACAGCTGCCTAATTTTTTTGCAGCAATATTTGGAAATATCTTCTAAAAACTATCAATGGCAGATGCGCCTTCCACTTGAGTGCAATTTCGACAGGAAAACTGAAATTAAGTTTGACTAAAAAAAAGTAATTGTGGCTCGTGGGCTTAGTTGTTCTGTGGCATGTGGAATCCTCCCAGACCAGGGATCGAACCCACGTCCCCTGCATTGGCAGGTGGATTCTTATCCACTGGACCACCAGAAAGTCCCAAGTTTGGGCCTTTTAATTGAAATGTACTTAATTTTAGAATTCTGACACAAATGTGCTTTTTATTCACGTAAGACCCTGTCTACAGGGTCCTGTTCTGATAGTGAAATAAATTTCTGACACTTAACTATTTCAACTCAAACAACTGTGGTAAATACATGCTGGGGGAAATTTAATTCACCATAAAATCCTAGTAGTGCAGGAGATAAACAAACATCAGCAACCAAATAAAATGCAGAATAAATGTTGTAACATTAACTCATCCACTGAATCATTCAAAAATTAGCTATTAGCCAACAAATATATGCCAAGCACTAGGCTAACATCAATACATATTAATCCCCGCTCAAGCTAGTCTGCTGTCTAGCGGGGAGGACAGCCAAATAAACTGGCTGTTCCATTTAGAGTAAAAAGGAATTCTGCTACACTGTGGCTGGGGAGAAGAGGGAGGCAACGGAAAACCTCTGTAGGAAGAGGACCTTCTAAACACCAGAAAGTAAGAGACTCGGAGATCTCGAGAGACAAAGATTACAGCACAAATGAATAATTTTAGGGAATCAGGCTAAGTGACTGAGAACTAAATGTTAAGAGAAAGTTCAAGGAAAGAGAAAGGTAAAAATGAGCAGCCCTTGGCAGTCCTTTGAGTTGGATTTTAAGTAAAGCCGGTGTTTTCAATAGGGAAGCTATAAATCCTCTGGTTTACACAGTGTGCGCGCAGGAGAAAGTTTAAGCAGTCAAGTTGACACTGAATCTTTCCTTAGGGCCCCACTTCGGCAGGCAAATTTTAAAAGTGCATTAAACAGATTCTCCCTCCCCCAGCCCCCAAGTTCAGCGCAGGCCTCCTGATTTACTTTGCAGCCTAGTGCCGCCAGTTCCATATACCTTCCGCATGGGTGATGGCTTAAATCAAGAAACCACCGCCACACCTCCTACCTATTACTGAAGCAGTTCTGCATGCCCTAAGTGGCGTGATCATTGCTACAACCACTCCACAGACGAGGACTCCCAGGATTCACAGGGAAACCTGCAGGGAGTTGTGACCTTTCCAGCTGAGACTCAGCCATGGGTCCTGATTGCAATTGCCATACATGCTCTTTCCAGTAACCCAGGATCCACCCAAGAAGCCACCGCATCCGGTTCACAAGGCCTGGCGACTCTGTTAACCAATCCGCTGGCAGCAGGCTCAGAATTCTTTTCAAGGGAGTGTTCCAGACAGCCGCTCTCATGTGAGCTGAGGCTAGGGAGCAGAGGGAGACAGACTTGCAACTCCCACTTCCCTGAATGGACTTGGTCGGGTTCCGATCTTCATGCTCGGGCTGAGTCACCACTATATTCTCTCGGAATGATAAGAAAGATGTCTGGACAGTGGACAGAAGGAGCCAGAAAGAAGGCTGTCCAAAGAGCCACCGGGAGACCTGAGAGGCAGGTGTGGACAGGAAGAACTGTGTTCCCCACCTTTGTGCCCTAAAGAACTTTCTGGATCTCTGAATATAAAGAGATAGGCCAAGCCAGAGCCTAGTTTATAATGTGCATAAAGAAGTATCAAGCACCAGAAGGTTTAGAAGGCCAGCATCTGGAAAAGAGAAAATATTAAGTGCAAAAATGGCTAATTTAATTTTTTTAGGGCAGCAAACCTGGTGCTCTTTGTGTTCTGAGATGCTCTCTATATTAGATCTGTTAGTCTCTATTTGCAACCATCCTATTCCAACAACTTGGATTATCATTAAAATGAAAAAAAAAAAAGAAACATCCTTTGAAAAACTAAAGTGATTATTACTCCCTGCTTAGCTTCAATACATAAAATAATACTTTATTCCCACAGCTATTTACCAAAGACAAAACTGAAACTCATAAAACAGAATGTCTTTACTAGTGAAAGGGAAGAGGCAATAACAGATAACCACTGAAATACAAATTTTGCATCCCATTCAAGAACAGTGTTGTTATTTGTACTTTAGAGTTAAACTTTTTCTTACAAAATAGCAATACATTTAAATCACCTAAAAAGAAATCCAAAACTTGAAATTAAAGATCAAAAAATGCACTTCTAGTTTGTACACATACTTTGAAATTTAGAATAAAAAGCTGCTAATGTATAACTTGATAGCTAAGTTTTCAAAAAATTTTAATTGTCACATTAAAATAAAATCCAATGATACAGTCTAACTACTCATAGACAAAGAAATGCTTTGCAATCATAATGCTGAATTGTTAAATAATGCTTTTCTCCTTTCCATACATAAAATGCATACCATAAATATTCATTACTATGAATCTAGGTAATGAAACATTCTTGAAGGTGATATTAATATCTGACATCGTTACTTTTAGTTAAAAGAAAATAGCATTAGATTACTTCAAAAGTAAACAGCTTCTGAAGATCACCATTCTAAGCTATTTCTCAATGTAAACTAATGAAAAGATTATCCAGTAAATTAACAACTGTCACTAATATAAATAAGTATCTTTTAAGATTCTATTCCGGTTTACATACTTCCTTTAGAACAAACAGATTATCTAAGAAACTTCCTTTTAGTTTCTAAAGACCTGTAAAGGAGAAAAAAAATAAGGCAAAGAAATATTCTCAGGTAAATAACAAGAATCAAAGAAAGCACCTACTGAAATTTTACTAACTTAAACTTCTAAAAAATTTTTTACTGGAGTATAGCCGATTCACAATGTTATGTTGCTTTCTGCTATACAGCAAAGTGAATCCGTGATATATATATCTCCACTCTTTTAAAAAAAAACTCTCCATATAGGTCATTACAGATTACTGAGTGGAGTTCCCTGTGCTATACAGTAGGTCCCTAGTATCTATTTTATAAATAGGAGTGTGTATATGTCAATCCCAATCTCCCATTTATCTCTGCCCACCCCCAATCTTTTAAACACTTTCACAAAGGCGCTATGATCTTTCTGCTATTAAAACCTGTTTGAAGGAATAAAAAGTCAAGTTTTGACTACACACGCATGATTCCAAGAAAAGAAAATTAGCATCAGAAATGTATGAGTCCACAAACCACTGCTATCAAAAGTGTGGTCTGTATCACTGAGTCACTTTGCTGCACAGCAGAAATGAACACAGCGCTGTAAACCAACTATACTTCAGTAAAAAAAAAAGGAGAAGGAAAAGTGTTGTCAGCAAAATGAAGTTTCAGCATCATCCCACATGTGTTACTAATGTAGAACCACAGGACCAACCTCAGACCTAATGAATCAGAAGTAAAGGTCAAGGGACTTCTCTGGTGGTCCAGTGGTTAAGAATCTGCCTACCAGCGCAGGGGACACAGGTTCGACCCCTGGTCAGGGAACTAAGATCCCCACGTCCGGTGGGACCACTGAGCCCATGCGTGCTGCAACTACAGAGCCCACACCGCAACTAGAGAAAAGCCCTCACTCCGCAACAAAAGATCCTACGTGCAGCAATGAAGATCCCACACGCCACAACTAAGACCCTACCTAGCAAACCAAGTATTTTTGTAAAAAAAGAAGGAAAAAAAAAAAGTAAATGCCAACAAGACTGGCAGCTGACCTCTTAGCAGCAAAGCGTAACTCTACAGTGGATGGAGAGCTTGAACGTGTCAGCAACTGTCAACCAAGGACTGCTTCCCCGATGGCTCAGAGGGTAAAGAATCAAGTCTGCAAAGCAGGAGGCCTAGGAGACTGGGGTTTGATCCCTGGGTAGAGAAGATTCCCCTGGAGGAGGCAAGGGCGACCCCACTCCAGTATTCTTGCCTGAAAAATCCCACGGACAGAGGAGACTGGTGGGCCACAGTCCCAAGGGTCACAAAGAGCTGGACACAACTGAACGACTAAGCACAGACACAAGCACTGAGATATCTTTCAAGAACTTGAGCCAAATACAGTTTCAAAGAATAACAGTTTGCCATCAACATATCCTCACTGGGACCTCCCTGGCAGTCCAGTGGCTAAGACTCCGTACTCCCAATGCAGGGGGCTTGGGTCCAATCCCTGGTCAGGGAACTAGGTCCCACATGCCTCAACCAAGAACTCACAGCCACAACTAAGCCTTGGCACAGCAAAACAAACAAACAAAACAGACCCTCACTAAAGGAGATGTTTAAATACGCACATCAGTCAGAAGGACAGTGATCCCGAACAGCTGGTCAAGAAAATGATGGGTCATGTACTTTCCACATGCGGAGTGTAGAATGTCCATTTTTTGAATAAAAATTATAGTAATTGCAAAAAGAGAAAATGATGGACAGGTGTAAATACGTGACCAACTCTAAGCGAACACGGATTGTATAGGTCAGTGTCTTGGGGAAGCTTTAAAAAGAAAAGACACTAAAATACAAGAAATATGAGTTCAAGGACATATACTGTTCAAAAGAAAGGCAAAGACATTACTAAGTCTAGACTTTTGTTAAGTACATATATTAAATTTCTTGAATGAATCACTACTGCCATAGAAATAAAAAAACAGCAGATAGGCCAAAACTGCTTATCACAATTATGTCCCAATATTAATACACATATTACATGTATTAATATTATGTGTTCCAATATTAATACACATTCATTACCGGCAATTTCCTCTTACTAGACCCTGGATGCCATGTTGGCAAGGATGGGGTCTATTTTGAATCATATTGTATTGCCAGCAGCTCACACAGTTCCTAACACATGAAATGAAGGGAAGAAAATAACCAGATACACATCAACACTCCTTCTAGGCTTGTATTTTCTACAATTATTTTGAGATGGGAAGAAGGAAACGGCAACCCACTCCAGTGGGTTTTTCTCTTGCCTGGAAAATTCGATGGACAGAAGAGCCTGGTAGGCTACAGTTCAAGGGGTCACAAAGAGTCAGACACGACTGAGTGACTTCACTTTCACTTTCTTTGAGATGGGAAGCCCTCATCCATAAGCAGTTGTGGTTTCCTGATCCACTAGCTAGCTTTATCTGATGTCTTACACAGATGACACCAGCTGCTTTCATATGAAAATGCTATCATGTGCCCTCATTTTATCTTTAAATAAATTTTTGACAAGCAATTAAAAACTCCACTGATGATTTGCATTTGAATACTACTTGGTTTTATCAGTAGTTGCAACCATTTTATGACTTGCTTAAATTGTCTTGTGATACTTTTGAACGATTATTTGCAATTATTTGTTAGAATTATTAACTGGACTGTAGCCCGCCAGACTCCTCTGTCCATGGAATTCTCCAGGCAAGAATACTGGAGCAGATTGCCATTTCCATCTTCAGGGGAACTTCCTGATCCACTAATTGAACCCAGGTCTCCAACACTGCAGGCAGATTCTTGACCATCTGAGCCACCAGGAAAGCCCATTATGTACTGGTTTGTAATACTGGAATTAATGCCTCCAATAATTAGTACCAGTTGCCCAACAGGCAACAAGATCGCAGCAATAAGACTATTGTTAGGTGTCATGTCAGATTAGTAGATGGCCCTGGAATCTGTTCTCCCCTTCCATCACAGTAACAGGGGTATCTGGATACGTAAATCCCCAGCTGAAGATACCATCTCCCTGCCTACCATGCCGCTAAGTCCTTCATCTTGTTTTGGGCTACTGGGATATGAGTGTTTCACAGAATCCACATCTTGGTGAGGGTAACAGGCAGGAAGGCCAGGGGTCTCCAAATGGAAGAAATAGGCTGCAAGTGTCAGACATTTTTATCTCTCTTAAGTGGCAGGAGGAAACAAACTAGAGGTATTTTTTTCCTTCTCTATACAAATTTAAAAGGAGGTTTCTCTTAAAATACAGTGTTGCCATAATGACACGGGTTTCACCTGAAGTTAACTATTCTCAAACCTTGAGTTAACCAATGCATTTTTCTTATGGAAATATATTTCTTAAGCTATGTTAATGTACTGTGCATTCAACCCAGACTCTGTCTTTAAGTCAGTTCAGCCTAACGGCTCAGAACCTACTTGACAAACCAGAGTGTTATACTCAGATATTGTTCCCCTAATCTATGTAAACGAAACTATTTGTATGGTAATCTGCCCTTCTTCAAGAATCAAGTCAATCGTTTTATGGCCCGGGATGAATCATGGCCCGGGGTGCCAAGATTATCCCAAAATGCATCTTACGGATGAGGGGCCTGGTGCCATTCTGAGTTTTAAGACATTCCTTTCTTTCATTAACAGACTGCTAGTGACTATATAACATCCAGCTGAAGACTAGCAGGGGGTTACTCTTTCTGCCCCCTCCTGATGCCTATGTCAGAAACTTTCTCTATCTCCTTTATATTTTAATAAAACTTTATTACACAAAAGCTCTGAGCGATCAAGCCTCGATCAAGCCTCGTCTCTGGCCCCAGATTGAATTCTTCTCCTCTGGAGGCCAAGAATCCCAGCGTCTTTTCATTCAGCAACAACCTTTCATTGGTGCAAAACTCATGCTAACCACTTTGTTAGTTCAGTTCAGTTGCTCAGTCATGTCTGACTCTTTGCAACCCCATGCACGCCAGGCTTCCCTGTCCATCACCAACTCCCGGAGTATACTCAAACTCATGTCCATTGAGTCGGTGATGCCATCCAACCATCTCATCCTCTGTCCTCCCCTTCTCCTGCCTTCAATCTTTCCCAGCATCAGGGTCTTTTGAAATGAGTCAGTTGTTTGCATCAGGTGGCCAAAGTATTGGAGTTTCAGCTTCACCATCAGTCAGTCTAATAAATATTCAGGACTTTTCACATTACGTTAAAATGTATCTATAGTGGGACCCAGAGAGAGTGATATTAACAAACACTTTATTTCTTGTTCAGCTTGCCTTTAAAATGTTCGGGATGAACATCCATCATGGAACACAGGTTCTATCTCTGGTCCGGGGAAGAGCCCACGGGCTGAGGGACAACTAAGCTTATGAGCCACAGCCCCTGAGCCAACGCGCTGCAGCTACAGAAGCCAGCGCGCCCTAGAGCCTGGGCTCCGCAACTACAGAAGCCACTGCAATGAGAAGCCCACGGACCACAACCAGAGAAAGCCCACATGCAGCAGTGAAGACCCAGTGCAGCCATAAATCATAAACAAAAATAATTTTTGAAGCTTTTTAAAAAAGGTAGTAAATACCACTGAAATCTTCACCAGACAATATTTCATAAAACTTCCCTTGATCCTTTTTATTTGTGGGTGGGGAGGCCTGTATTTTTTTTTTAAAGGGACTCATTAGACATCTCTCAAAAACCCAGTATCCATTTCTGTCCCAAATCTGTTCGATTCCTGAATTCAGATGATGGAGAGAAGCGGGGTGGCCATGATAGACTTGTATCATTAACTAACCAGTGAGAGTTCTCATTCATATAACTTGCATCATTAGCAATGAGAAACTTCTGGTGGGAAGACCTGACATAGCAGCCTCTCCCATCTGGAAGGCTGTCCACACCCTGCCTGTCACCCGGGCCATCCAAAACAGCTGGCCCGTTCCATCGTCCTTAAAAACTGCTTTCACCCTCTCACCCCTGTTAATAATTCTTCAGTGCCTCTCACTATCTACAGAATAAAATCCATACTCCTTACTCTGGAATTTCAGTCTTTTACAATCTAATATAGTCAGGAAAACACTAGGTAATAAGACTGACCGACGTATTACGAGTTAGTCCCTATTTTGCCCTGGACTTATGGACCAAGGTACAGAATCTGACAGCTGGAAAGAAACTATTCATCTAAAAGGAGCATATCATCACCTATCGAGCCTGACCCCAGGGATGCTTTGAGGTCTAAACAGGAACAAATGTGCAAGTCCACTGAAAACCGCGTATCAATCACTCCACAAATGCGAGATGTCGGCTTTACTGTCCAGTTATTACTATCCAGACAGAAATCAATAGTTATTACACCAGGACTTCTAAGGATACAAAAAGAACCCACCAGGCCTGGGTACACAAGCAAGCTGTGACTTTCAAAGTGAACTAGTTGCTTATTTGACAGGCCAGGTCATAAAGCCAAGGAGACCAGCTACTCTGAGCCCTTTCATCCTTTATAATCTGATATATGGCCAACTCCCCAAAGAATAGTGTCTGGCACAAAGAGGTATTCAGTATGTATTTGTTGAAGACTAACCTAAAATACACTCAGAAAATGATAAAAAGGATGCTATGCACAAAGGGGGACCCATCCTGGGTGTCAATGACAGATTCTTCCAACTATCAGCACCACTTTTTAAAACATACTAAGAAAATCATCGGATAAAATGCAAGAAATTACAAAGGAAAAAGTATGCTTGAGGGTGTCAGGAGCAATGCAAGTCCTGATGGCAAAATATATTCCATAAGAAATGCAGGCTTTACGTTAAAAAGAATAATGCCATTTGCAGCAACATAGATGGCCCTAGAGACTGTCACACTGGGGGAAGCCAAGACACAAAAGGAGAACTATCATATGACATCCCTTATATGTGGAATCTAAGTAAAGAAACTCACAGACTTAGAGAAGAACTTATGGTTGCTGGGGGGAAGGACCAGGGGAAGGAACAGTTAGGGAGTTTGGGACCGACATGCACACACTGCTGTATTTAAAATGGATAACCAACAAGGACTTACTGTAGAGCACAGGGAACTCTGCTCAATGTTGTGTGTCAGCTTGAATGGCAGGGAGTCTGGGGGAGAATGGATACATGTATATGAATGGCTGAGTCCCTTTGCTGTCCACCTGAACTGTCACAACATTTTTTGCTTATCAGCTATACTCTGATACAAAACAAAGTTGTGTTTTTTTTAATGTGGCCTTTAGCATAAGGAATACAGCAGGGATTTTTTTTTTGTTTATTATTGTTCTCCAAACATTCTTTCTCTTCCCAGGAACAGCCTCCAGATGTCTCAACCCTCTGCTCTCACAATGATTTGTTAAATTAATCCCACTCCACCCCGCCGCCACTCACAGCCCTCCAACCAACAGTTCAAGGGAAGCATATCCCAGACCTAAATTTATCAGTATATTCTAGTCACATAACCATGGCCTGTTTGGTTCAGGAGTGTACAGATAAATTTATCAAATCTGAACAAATCTCAAGACTCACAGCTTAAGCACTGGCTGGCATATACGGCAGCCGTTTGTATCCTAAAGAAGGTAACCTGAAAGGGGAGGGGTTGGGAGAGAGAGGGAAAGGGATGCAGTGAAATCCACCGCATTGCTTAACTGTGTAAGCCGACTTCAGCAGATGAGAAACACAAGGGTCATGAAACACACATCTCCCGGAGGTAGTGAGCCCACGTTTTTTAGGAGTAGGATGACAAGCTCATATTTGTGTTTGAGAAAAATACCTCTGGAAATTGCATATGCAATAGACCGAAAAAAAAAAAAAAGGATTATTGATGGCAAGGCTAGAAGCAGAGAGACCAGTTATGATTCTATTATAATAAAGTGAGAGTTAATGAGAGCCTAAATGAGAGAAGTGGTAGCAAGAATAAGAACAGGACAGAATAAGGCACTCAGGAGGTTGGGAAAAAAAAAAAAAATCAATATAACGTGGAGACGGAATAAAGGAAGAGATCCAGATGGCAAGGGGGACAGAGGCAGCTATCCGAGGAATCTGAGTCAGGGGTCGAAGGAGACTAGTGTGGGCAAATCTGAGTACGGGCGAATTTGGGGAAGTTAACGGATTCAGGCTTAGAATATTAAGTTTTGTTGAAGAGAGGAAATCCTAGAAGCCCACATGGCAAGCATTCTGTGTCAAGTATTCCTTTCAAATTGTGATCCCTCTGGAAACCGAGACAAATCAATCCTCATTCGGTGAGGATATGCACCTTACTTGTTTTTCTAAAAAAACCTTTGTAGCTATTAAAGGTTATGGGAGAAATCAACTTTTTCCTTAGGTTTAATGATTAAACTGCCTTTCTAAATAAACACAAGCCTCCACCTCACATCGCAGTACACAAAACACAAAAGCTCTATAAAAAACTTAGAACTAAACCAGATGTAAACATAAAAGCTAAAGCCATAAAGCTTCTGAAGAAAATTGAGTATCTTTACAATCTCAGGGTAGGCAAACAAAGTACTAACACAGAAAGTACTAACCATAAAAGAAAAAACGTGAATTGAACTTAACTGAAATTAAAAACTCCAGTTCATCAAAATAGACTAATAAGAAAATCAGTGGGCAGCCACACTGAGAGAAAATATTCACAAACAATATATTTAACAAAGGACTATACTAGTATTATTAACCAAAATATAGAGTTCTCACAAATCTGAAGGATTAAAAAAAAAAACAAAAAGATAAAACTCAGTTTTTTAAAAAATGTGCAGTCAACACAAAGGAAGATATATAGTTGGCCAAGAAGCAAAGATAAACTGTTTCAGGTCATCAGCCACATAGGGGAAAATTCAAACCCAAGTCACCAACAGCTCCCACTCCACACCCAGTGAGCTTCGTACCCTGTGGACTGGAGTGGAAAAATGGCAATTTGGAAAATACCTGGCAGTTTCTTATCAAGTTAAAACACACGACGGCCAGGAACCCCAGTGCAAGGTGTTTTTCAAGAGAAATAAAACCAGATGTCCACAAACTTTTTTTTTTTTAATATGTATTTCTTTTCCTGTGCTAGGTCTTGGTTGCAGCATGCGGAATCTTTGTCTCGGCGTGTGAACTCTTCCTTCTGGCATGTGGGATCTAGTTCCCTGACCAGGGAACGAACCTGGGTCCCATGAATTCAGAGTTCAGAGTCTTAACCACTGGACCACCAGGGAAGTCCCCACAAGCTCTTTTTTTCCAAGACTGTTCAGAGCAGATTTATCCATAATAGCCCCAAACTGGAAAAACCCAAATGTCCATCATCTGGCAAATGGATAAACAGATTGTGGTCTATTCTTATAACAAAGTAATACTCAGCAATAATAAGGCACAAATATTGACACACTCCAAGACCATGAATGAATGTAAAATTCATTATGCTAAGTTAAAGAAACCCAATACAAAAAAAAAACACCTACAGTATAATTCCATTTATATGAATAGGCAAAACACCTATGGGGTGGGCTGTCTATGGAGGGGATATTCTGAGAAGAGGCACGAGGGAACTTTCTGGGAATGTTCTCTAAGGGTGTGGGTTACAAAGGTGCAAACATTGGTCTTGTCAATGAACTGTACACTTAATACCTGTGATTTTCACCATATGTAAAGTATGCCTCAATTTTTAAAGGGAAAAAAATTTTTAAAAAGTAAATGAAAAGTGATCGCTAATACAGATACCTGAAATCAATATGCTTTTTTAAAAAAAAAACTGGACTAAAGGAAACCTTTATCATTTCAAGGCAAAAACAAAACACACAACTTTTAAAAGGTAAAACTGGAAACAGCACAGACCAATAACATCACTCAGACCACAAGCTGCAATCACTTAACCTCTTCGCCTTGGTTTTTCCTCTGTAAAATGGGAATTTAAAAAAAATCTACCAGGAATATGTAAAAACTAAGCTTATGCAAAGAACTGTAGAGAAAAATGTTGCCTGCCATTCCAGTTCTACCAGGATCAAGCCGTTAGCCACCACAGTCACCCAGGACTCTGGGACTGAGGGGAATTCAGGCTAGAGACAGACAGATCCCCAAGATAATGCAGGTCCATACCTGAGAAATTTCAGCTTTCACAGATTCTTGCATCTTCCCGTACTTAGAAAATGATACATAAAATCATTAACCTGATTTGCCTGTTCCGTGATTAACACTCATCTCAGGACTTCAACTACAGGTTTTCTCACAGCAAAAAATTCTTATATCCCGGCTCCTCCCTCACATCTTCACAACAGTTTCTCAGAGCTGTCTGAGAGGTTGTTCCCCTGGGCTATTTTATACAGAGTAAGACACTGAATAAACTCAACTCACAGCCTTCTCATAATTCACTCCGGTTTTTTTCATCAAGGAAGCCAGGGAATTCCCTGGAGACCCAGTGATGAGGACTCCTCGATTTCACTGTGGAGAGCGGAGTTTGACCCCTTCTCAGGGAAGCCTCGTGGTGTAGCCAAAAAAAGTAGTGCTATCAATAGTATAGTGGGCTTCCGCAGTGGCTCAGTGGTAAAAGAATCCGCTGGCAATGCAGGAGACGCAGGTTCCATGCCTGGGTCGGAGAGATCCCCTGGAGAAGGAGATGGCAACCCACTCCAATAATCTTGCCTGGAGAATTCCATGGACAGAGGGGCCTGGTAGGCTATGGTCCATGGGTTCGCAAAGAGTTGGGCACAACTGAAGCGACTGAGCACAAATAGGGCCTGGCACACAGGAGCTTAGTAAATGGTCATGGTAGAAAACAATTAGAAAATGCATAAAAAAGATTCACTTTACCTTTCCTTTCAATGGACTCTTTTTTGAATATCTATATTCCTACCCTTTTTTCTCCTGAAAACTCTACTTTTTTTTGATAGTGACCTCATTCCATCCAGATGACTGGTGGAAAGAGAAAGAGATGCCTTGTTCTTTAGCTCCTTCATCTTAAAAATGTACGCGTAAATCAAAGTTTTGGATAACCAAATTACATATGTAAAAGGATGAGGGAAACTCACTAGTTTAAAAAAAGTTTAAATTGTTTTGAGAAAAGCTAAAGACTTACAAAGATGACCAGCAGCATACAGCGTCTGTGGGGTCGCACAGAGTCGGACACGACTGAAGCGACTTAGCAGCAGCAGTGTACACTGTGTGCCCTACGTCGTTCCAGTCGTTTCCAACAATCGGCAACCCTGGTGGACTGTCGCCCACAGGCTCCTCCGCCCAGGGCATTTCCCAGGCAAGAATTACTGGAGTGATTCGCCCTTTCTGCCGCCAGGGGATCTTTCCCATCAGGGACCCAACCTGTTTCTCCTGTCTCCTGCGTCGGAAAGCGGGTCCTTCACCATTAGCACCCCTGGGAAGCCCCAACATGGCTTGCTTATTTACATCTGCTGAAAAGCTTTCTAATTATTTTTCAAAAAGCCATCGTTCCAAATGCTAAAACCTGCATCCCAATAACTCCTTTCCCCAAAGAGCACGCTCAAGCTGTGGACAAAGCCTGCAGAGTCCTCTCCTTTTATCACACCAATGTGTCCTACTGGATTACCGCCAACAACAGGGCTCAAGTAGATTTATCTTTCCTGTAGATCACGTAGTCCATTTGCCTAATGCAGTGCCCTAGATTTTACAAATTACATTCATAGATGTACTTGCACCCTGCAGATTTCAACATCTTCAAGGAGGACACAAGACATGTGGATAAAATTGTCTATCCTGATTATCAATAAAAGCACTATTTCAAGACCACCCACTATTCTTTCGCTGTAACTTTCAATTTCCGGGGTTTTTTTTTTTTTGCTTTCAGTAAAACCAGGGTAGAGCCAATACCCAGATGTTCTCTCTGCATTCAAGCCGCACAGTAAGAACCCACATATATTAAAGATTTGTCTGAAAGCTTTTAAGGCCAAATACTTCTATTGTGTGGCCTGTGACAGTCACTGAATAAAGGAAACTTGCAACTATAAATAGCACAGAGAACACCATATTGGGGGAGAGGGGTGTTTTGCTTACAGTGGCACCACAGACGAGTTCACAATTCGACTTACGTCCGTGTTACATCAAAACACTGAACTATCAACAGACCAAAACACTCTGATGACTAAGAAGATCAGAATGTACCACCACTAAAAAGTTCTATATGCCATCTTACTACCACGTCTAAGGTGTTTCTTCCTGGTGCAGAGGCATTCAGCGCCCAGAGGCTCGGGCTTAACTCTCCATCATGATGGAACAGAAACCACGATGCAGCGGAACCCGACTCGGGTGCTGGTGCAGTCTGGGTCGGGGTGGGGCACCAATCAACCTGGAGCTGGTACAGGGCACGACTCCAAGTTGCCTCACTAGCGCCTGATAATCACTGCTCCCCAGACAAGTAAAAAGCTCATATCTAGAAACAAACTAACAGACCAGATGGGCCTTCGGGGTCGGCTAAGAAGCTGGGGATCACCTGCAAATCGGGGGTTTGGGGGGGGGGAGGTAAGTGGGTGTAAAATGGCTGTCCAGGGCCGACTGAAACGCAGTGAATCACAAGGCAAGCCCCTCCTAGGGTAAGGGCTTTACAACAAGCATGTGGGTAGGGCACCCCCACCCCCAGCCATTCCCACTCCGGATGCGAAGGCGCGCAGGAGGCGAGCCAGCAAAACCCCGGGCACCTGCGGGCCGGGAGAGCTGGCAGGCGCGGGGGAGGGTGGGGGCGGACAGCAAGAGGTGCCGGCTCACTGCCTCGACGGCTCTCCCGACCCGTCGAAAGCACAAAGCCCAGCGGACGCAGAGAATAAAGGAAAGGCGGGCACGTGCTCCGCAGGCAGGGATGGGGGTGCCGGGGCTCCGCTGACCATCAAAGCGCGCTTTCGCCAGAAACCGCGCAGCTCCGGGAGGCCCAGCCGGCTCCCGGCGGAAGGCTTTGGGGCGCCCCCTTTGCTCAGCGCGACCCCAGCCCACGCGCACCAACCCCCCGAAACCATCCCCACCCCGAACACTGGGTCCTGACCGCAGCCCCCGCCACAGGTTGGCTGAGCCGGGGGGTGGGGGGGCGGGGGGGGGGTGAATCGTGGAGCCGCCCGCCCAGAGAATTAAGTTTCTAATAATATAACTTTAGGCGGATTAACGCCGGCTTCGCCCAACCCCGAGGGCCGAAGCCGGTACCCATGAGGGGGTGTGAAAAGTGAAGCCGGGTTCCCGGGGGGTCCCGGGGCGTCCGCGCTCCTCCCAGGCAGGTGCGCGCCCCCTACCCCAACCCCAGGGGGCGCGGGGGGGGCGGGGTTCGTCCAGGCGGGTCGCGCTCACCAAGTACCAGACGCCGAGCAGGATGGTGCCAGTGCGGACATGGCAGCAGAGGCAGCAGCTGTTGGAGTAGAACCGCGTCCAGGGGGCCACCATCTTCATCGCTCGGGCCGCGGGCGCAGTGGCGCGACTCTGCGCCCAAGTTCGCAGGAGCTTTGGCCGTCGGTCCTGAGCGCCGCGCGGCTGTCGCCGGCCCCTCTCTCCCCGGCTACCCTCGCTCCCTCTTCCCGGCCCCCGTCCGCCTACCACTGGCCCCGGGCCCCTCGCCTCTCCCCGCGAAGAGCTCGCAGCTGGAACCTCGGCCGGAGCCAGAGCTCCGAGGGCTGCGGGGAAAGGGGGCGGGACCAGGGCGGGGAGAGGGGCGGGGCGGGGTTCCCGCGGACCACGTGACGGGCGCCCGGGCCCTGTGACGTCACCGCGGGCTCCATCCGGCAGCCGGCGGCCGGCGGCCGGCGCCGCCCGCCCCGGGGGACAGAAATCAATCAACCCTCACCCCTGGCAGTCCCTGAGTAGGCCCCCGGTGGAGTTCTGGGCCTCCCGTCTTCCGTTTGGTCATTCGTGTAACTCCACCACCGGTTCGAGATTCTTTTATAGTCTAGTTGGTGTTGGGTTTTTTTTTTCTTCTTCCACTTGTATCTTGCAGATATTCTGTACGTTCGGTGCCATTCCCGTTGTTATCTTGCAGGTTGGCTGGGGGAGGGAAACGGTAAGGGTTATTCCGGCCAACTGCAGTCCTTTGAACCGCTGGTGAAGCCGCCCAGAGCAGTCTGTCTCTGCTTCCCAGCTCATTCACTGTGGTAGTAATCTTTTCCCAGAAAATAGAATGTGTACTACACTTGCGCTTCAGGTAGCGTTTTTAAATCGTGACTGCAGCTCTAAAGAAAGAGTCGTTAAGCCAAGTACTGCCACAAGGTCTCTGTGTAAGAGGATAAGGTAAGGAGTCCTGGGGAAAAAAGAGAAACAGGCATGGCTTTCTTGGCATAAGAGAAGCCTTCTTTGGCCTAAGCCATTTTGTGATCTAAGACTGACCCCAGGGCTTGTCCTTGAACAGGCTTCAGCAAGCACGAAAGATCTTAAGGGAACACAAGAAAAAACTGTTAAGGGGCAAGAAAAGGAACAATAGCAAAGATAACAAATCAGGTGTGAAGACTCCCTGGAGTGTTTCAGTGGTAACCATTAACCTTTCGCACTTTCTTGAACTGTTTTGCAGAATTTAAACCCCTTCCAGTGTGCAATCATCCTCTAAGGCAGGAGTCCCCAACACCCCCGACCCCTCATTAGGAACAGGACCATACAGCAGGAGGTGAGCAGTTGTCTTCCAGGAAACTGGTCCTTGGTGCCAAAAATGTTGGGGACCACTGCTCTAAGGGATGATGTTGTCGACCTTTGCTGACCCTCATGACTTCAGTCAACTCAAGTTTGGACTCTGATCCCCATGCCCCTTCATGAATACACATGGAACCTTAGCTTAAAGCTCCTCCCCTTTTGCTGTTTAGAGAGACACTGTTTTGGGGATGATACCCCAGTGTTCTCCTTTCTTGCTGCAAGTAATAGATCCTGTCTTTTCACAATCCTTGTTTTGGTTCTGTCTTGGCTCCATACCCACCAAGAGGTGAACCCAGTTTTTTTGGGTAGCACCTACGAGACCCAACACAGAGAGTTACTCCTAGGATTCCAGTTTGCGGTTATTTCCTCCCATCTAGTGTTTCGTCTGGAAGTGATCTCAGAGAGAGAGTGATCCTGAAGAGAGATCTTAGTTTCCTCTGCAGAAACTGAATCTGGGAAGCCTGAATGAAAACCAGGAAACCTAGCCACCAAACCACCGGCAGCTAGAGGCTAGAAGCAAAGTGGCCCTAGCTCCTTCCCACATTTGAAAGCAAGAAAGTTTCAAGGAGGCAAAAACTATACAAACAGGTACAAAGTTTATTATTACAGACCCAGCACAATGTATGGGAGAACACATAGTAGAGAGGCAGTTTATTTATTAAGTCAGAAGCGGAGCAGAGATACACACCAGAGAGAAAGGGTATGGCATCCTTTCTAAGGAGGAAGAACACAGTAAGTCCAAAGCCAGAGAGAAATACACACTCAAAGAGGAGTGTGGCCATCCTGAATGACGAGGACTGCGCTACATCAGAAACTAGGCAGAGACACACACCTGGAGAGGAATGCAGGCATCCTGAGTGAGGAGGGGCCAGTAAAGAGGTGATTTAAATCACTTATATAGGACAGTCCTTCCGGGTCTTTGTTTTGTTGCTGTTTAGTCACTAAATCATGTCCAACCCTTTGGTAACCCCAGGGACGGTACCCTGCCCGGCTCCTCTGTCCACGGGATTGCCCAGGCAAGAATAGTAGAGTGGGTTGCTGTTTCCTTCTCCCGAGGATCTTTCCGAGCCATGGATCGAACCTTCATCTCTTCTGTTTCCTGCATTGGCAGGTGGATTCTTTACCACTGAACCACCTGGGAAGCTGGGGTCATTGTTTACCTTTGGTCAATTATCTTGTTTCTTTTTTCACATCTGACCGTTCCTTGGACCATCCCCAAGATGCATTCACGTTTTGCTAAGATGGATCCGACCATAGAGGCCTGTGGGCATGTGTCCACACTTACTCCCTCCAATTTTGACCCTCAAGAACACTTCCTGCACTTGTACAGACAGGGAAGTCTTCCTTGACCTCAGGATTGGGACCTTATCTCTTTACTTTAGCAGAGCTCAGGTTTTGCCTCTAGCTTTGTTCTCAAGAGAAGGAAATGGCAACCCACTCCAGTATTCTTATCTGGAAAATCACAAGGATGGAAGAGCCTGGCAGGCAATGGGGTCCACGGAGTTGCGAAGAGTTGGACTCGACTGAGTGACTAACAGTTGTTTGTGGAGTGTCTGGGTGAGAAAAAACTTGAATTTTACTCCACTTGACAAACACCAGGTGTCCAACCCATCTATCTCTTACCTCAGAAGAATCCTTCCTTGTTCTATGTTATCTGCTAATCACTGTGTAAGCCAAGCATCTCAAATGAGTTAAGATTATTATACAGCATGTGTCAACCTCCTCCTCCTCCTTAGAAAGGATGCCATTTCATTTTGGATTTGGAAAAAGAGAAAGACTAGTTGGATCTATATTTCTTGAAGACAGATTATATAGAAAGGAAGAGGAATATGAGATAAGGCTGCTTAAGTGCAAGAATAGTTTTACGAGGCTATAAAGTTGTCACATTCTTATTGTGTAGCGTAAACCTGGATCTCAAGGAACTCTAGAGTCATCCCCAGAGATGTCAACCACAAGCCCCAATAAGAAATAATAATGAACACCAAAGCCGAGGAGGACTCTGCAAGGCCCTCTGGATACAAAAACCCCTCCACTGCTCCCATTTCTTGTTTGCAGAAAAAGGTTTTAGTCTCCTAAGCCTGCCCTGAGCTTCAAAGAGCAGGCAGGAGTGCTTGCCGACTAGAGAAGCGAGGGAATGCAGAAACAAAGAAAAAGCAGCTCAGCAAGAAAAGTCGTAACAGTCCAGTGTTCATACAGAATCCCACATGCTCCTCAAGGGATATGCACAACAATCTGACACATACCTTTTAGTCGTTATGCAGAAACTAAGACACACCTCCCTACCGCAGGTGGATAATGATGAAGTAGACCCCAGATGATTAATATTCCTGAAACATCACCCTCTAACCTCACCACCAACCAATCAGAAGAAGGTCATACCCCCTGCGGTTCTCACCCCAAATGTCACCTTTAAAAATGCTTCCATGAGACCAACATGTACACACTGGTGTATATAAAATAGATAACCAACAAGGACCTACGTATAACACCAAGAACTCTGCTCAATGATATAGGGCAGACTGAATGGGAGGGGTGTTTGGGGGAGAATGGATATATATATATATGGCTGAGTCCTTCTGATGTGCACCCGAAACTATCACAGCATTGTTAATTGGCTATATTCCAATAAAAAATAAAAAGTTACAAATAAAAGATACATGGTTATAGTAGTATTCTTGGCAAGGCAGCAATGAGTGGTGGCATGAAGTGAGATCTTAATCACCTAACAAGAAGTTGAACCTGGGTAGCTTGAATGGAAACCAGGAATCTTAGCCATCAGATCAGGGGGATCGGGGGAGCGGGGATAGAGGCTAGAAGCTATTTTTCCCTGGACATTTGCCCCCAAGTGAAAATTGAATTTCTCACAGAGGCAAAAACTGTAAATGCAGGTTGTTTGTTGTTCAGTCTCTGTTGTGTCAGATAACTTGTAACCCCACGGACTGCAGCACACCAGGCTTCCCTGTCCTTCACCATTTCCCAGAGTTTGCTCAAACTCATGTCCATCGAGTCAGTGATGCCATCCAACCATCTCGTCCTCTGTCATCCCCTTCTCCTCCTGCGCTTAATCTTTCCCAGCATCAGGGTCTTTTCCAATGAGTCGGCTCTTCACATCAGGAGGCACACAGTATTGGAGCTTCAGCATCAGTCCTTCCAATGAATATTCAGGACTGATCTCCTTTAGGATTGACTTGTTTGATCTGCTTGCTGGCCAAGGGACTCTCAAGAGGCTTCTCCAGCACCACAATGCAAGAGCATCAATTCTTTGTCACTCAGCTTTCTTTATGGTTCAACTCTCGTATCTATACATGACTACTGGAAAAACCATAGTTTTCACTATATGAACCTTTGTCAGCAAAGTGATGTCTCTGCTTTTTAATATGCTATTGAGCTTTGTCATAGCTTTTCTTCCAAGGAGCAAATGTCTTTTAGTTTCATGGCTGCAGTCACTGTCTGCAGTGATGTTGGAGTCCAAGAAAATAAAGTCTGTCACTGCTTCTACCTTTTTCCCTATTTACCATGCATGAAATGATGGGACTGGATGCCATGATCTTCATTTTTTGAATGCTGAGTTTAAAGCTCACTTTTTCACTCTCCTCTTTCACCTTCATTAAAAGGCTCTTTAGTTCTTCTTTGCTTTCTTTCCATTAGTGTGGTATCATCTGTATAACTGAGGTTGTTGGTAATTGTCCAATCTTGATTCTAGCTTGTGTTTCATCCAGCCAGGCATTTCACATGATGTACTGTGCATATAAGTTAAATAAGCAGGATGACAATATACAGCCTTGAGGCACTCCTTTCCCAAACTGGAACCAGTCTGTTGTTCCATGTCCAGTTCTAACTGTTGCTTCCTGACTGCACACAGGTTTGTCAGGAGGCAGATCAGGTGGTCTGGTATTCCCATCTCTTTAAGAATTCTCCACAGTTTGTTGTGACCCACGCGAAGGCTTTAGCATAATCAGTGAAACAGAAGTAGATGTTTTTGGAGAATTCCCTTGCTTTTTCTTTTGTTTTTAGAGCTTTTTTTTTTTTTTGGCTGAGCTGGGTCTTAGTCGTGTCATGTGGGATCTTAGTTGTGTCATGAGGGATCTACTTCCCTTACCAGGGATCGAACCCAGGCCCCCTGCATAGAGAGCAAAGAGTCTTAGCCACCGGACCACCAGGGAAATCCCTCTCCTGCTTTTTTGATGATCCAGTGAATGTTGGCAATTATGTTACTGGACCGAATTTTGGGTCAGCTCGCTTGCTGCACAGTAAAGCCAATATACTGATAGTGGGTTGTGGTGAGAGTACTTTAACAGGATTTATTGCAGGCAGCAAGGAAAGAGTGTAGGCAGCTCATGTTCAAAAGACCTAAACTCCCCTGTGGCTTTCAGGGAAGGGTTATTTATTTATTTTTAGTTATGTTGACTTAAAAAATACAGCCTAAAAGTTGAGAGTTATATTTCACTCAATGGGAATTTTTAGGACTTCAAGCCTGGGAAACACCATCTCAAATAACCTTGAACGACTTGCTGCTAGGAGGCAAAGGGGACGAGCGAGGTTACATAGTAATTTTGCAACAATGGGCAGATAGTCTGAACGTCAAAAATTTTTTGTAAATTAAAATTAGATATCCCAAGTTAAGGTACATGTCTGTATGTATGGGAAGATGGGAGAGTCTGAGCTCACTGAAACTATTCTTTTGATATGTACCTCAGCTATCTGGGGCCAGTTTCTTGTATTTTTTTCAGATCCTGAGTTCATCAGGGCTCACTGTAGGGAGTAGCTGTAGTCTGATGGCTGCTGCTGCTAAGTCACTTCAGTCGTGTCTGACTCTTAGCAACCCCATGGACTGCAGCCCACCAGGCTTCTCCATCCGTGGGATTTTCCAGGCAAGAGTACTGGCGTGGGGTGCCGTTGCCTTCTCCAGTCTGATGGCTACTAGATGGCAAGTATTCGTCCTGAGTTCTCTTGGGGCTCACCGGCTCACTTTGGAGGGCTGCAATTGCTGATGATTGTGACATCCTTGTTTACTGATATGGCAGTAATTAATGCTTTCAAATTGTGGTGCTGGACAAGACTCTTGGGAGTCCCTTGGACAGCAAGGAGATTAAACCAGTCAATCATAAAGGAAATCAACCCTGAATATTCATTGGAAGGACTGATGCTAAAGCTGAAGCTCCAATACTTTGGCCACCTGATGCGAGCAGCCGACTCACTGGAAAAGACCCTGATGCTGGGAAAGACTGAGGGCAAGAGGAGAAGGGGGCAACAGAGGATGAGTTGTTTGGATGGCATCATCAACTCCACGGACATGAGTTTGAGCAAACTCTGGGGGATTGGAAGGACAGGGGAGCTTGGCATGTGAAGGTCAGGGGAGCAAGTGTCCATGGGGTCACCAAGAGTCAGACATGACATAGCTACTGAACAACAAGAACGTACTTGTGGGAGTTAATCAGGGGCAGCAAACAAGAAATTTCAGTTTGTGCTTTTTCACTTCACATTCGAGTTTTCTTTCACATTAGAGATAATTTTCTCCCTGCAATCTTCCATTAATATTTAATGATGCTCAAAACCACTTTTAACCAGCGCTAGGACAAGCATTAGTGCTTTGAGAAGAAACGGAAATAAAGAATAAGAATGGGGAGTGCTGCATTCCAAATTCAGACTCCCAGCACATTCCCATAGTTATCTCCTGCTCTGCCCTCCCCACCAGAATTTCACATTCATTAAGCAAGTGACTCATTGATTCAAAGGAATTGTACTTCTGAGAGCTTAATCTTCAAATATTCGAAATTTACAGACCCTAGCCAAATTGCTTTTGATAAGAAGAGAGACAGAGTAGAGGACTCTTAGCTGGAGAAAGGAGCCAGGAAGAGAGAAACAATACATCCTGCAAGTGAAGTTTATTAAGTAAAATTTAATGTCAAGGAATTCCTTGGTGGTCCCATGGTTAGGAGTCTGCACTTTCACCATCAAGTTCAAATTTTCCATCTCTCGTAGGGGGCCTAAAATCCTGCAAGCCGAGCTGCAGCATCAAAAATTAACAGCAGCAGCAGAACACTTAAGCTTTTCCGGTAAGCAGCCTGAAGTGACCTCTAAAAATCGATCCAGAAACCCCACAAAATCATGCAAATCTTCGCGTTCACTTTAAGAACATTTGTGAACCCTCCGGCCATTAAGGGTATGCATATCCGAAAAGCCACCAAGAATCTGAAGGAGGTCATTTTAAAGAAGCAGTGTGTCCATTCCATTGTTATGGTGGAGCTGGGAGGCATGCACGGGCCAAAGAGTCGTGCTGGACACAGGCTGGTGACCCAAAAAGAGTGCTGAGGTTTTTCGTGCCCTTGCTCCAAAATGCAGAGGGTAATGTTGAGCTTCAGGATGAGATGTAGATTCTCTGGTCATTGAGCACATCGAGGCGAACAAAGCCCCGAAGATGTGGCACAAGACCTACAGAGCTCCCAGTGAGATCAACCCATCCATGAGCTCTCCTTGGACATTGAGGCGATCCTTACTGAGAAAGATCACATTGTTCCTAAACTAGAAAGAGGAGGCTGCACAGAAGAAAAAAGGTATCCCAGAAGAAACCGAAGAATCAAAAGCTTATGGAATGCAGCAAAAAATAAATGCAAATAAAATTAAAACAAACACACAAACACTTTATGCCAGTGACTTTGGAACTGTATTTATTTGGATGCAAGAGAATATATGGATTGGCCACAAAAGAGGAACAGTGGTTTCCCCAGGTAATTAGTCACAGCTTGATCACTTGTTTTTCAAACAGTAGCATATGTAGCTGGAACACTGATTGCAGTCATACAGTGCCGTTTAGACAAGTCACCTTGATTTCATCCCTGCTGCTGCTGCTAAGTCACTTCAGTCGTGTCCGACCCCATAGATGGCAGCCCACCAGACTCCCCTGTCCCTGGGATTCTCCAGGCAAGAACACTGGAGTGAGTTGCCATTTCCTTCTCCAATGCGTGAAAGTGAAGTTGCTCAGTTGTGTCCGACCCTCAGTGACCCCATGGACTGCAGCCTACCAGGCTCCTCCGTCCATGGGTTTTCCAGGGAAGAGCTCTGGAGTGGGGTGCCAATCCCTAGTGTAACCAAAAGTGCTCTGCTCAAAAGCCAATAAAGAGGCAAGGTGAGTGGAAAGGAAAGTTTGCTTTATTTCGGATGCCGGCAGTGGGGTGGCAGGGGTGGCTGTGAGGGGGGATTGGTTATGTAGAGGGCTGATCAGCATATCTAGTTGTTTTAAGTACAGTTAGTCTTCCGTTCCAGGGTCAATTTGTTCCCATTTCTTTGAGGCCAGTTCTCGGAATTGTGACAGCTTATGTCATGGCTGCAGTCTGGTCATCATGTAGTTAACTCCGTCCACCTGGTGGGGGTTTCAGTATCTATAAAACAGCTCACCGGATATGGCTCAGAAGATTATCTGTAGCCCTTGAGGAGGAACCAAAAGGTCCTTGACTTTGCTTAGCGACTAAACCATTATTGTTTTGTCTAGTTTGACTGTTTTCCTTGGTTTCTGCATTTTCTCATTTCTCTGATTAAACTTATTTTTTGACTAAAGTTTTCCCACAGACAAATGGCAGTCTGAGAACATGGGGGAGGGGGCTGGGGAGCCACAGGACCCTGCTCCGTTTTACCAGAAGCCTCAGCTTCTGGGGACACGCTTGCTTCTTTTCTGCGAGGGTGAAGGACAACAGCCTCCATGGCCTTGGTCAGGTTGCCCTGCAATTCACCTGTCATCCCTTCTCTCCATCCTTCACTGACCCCGTGGTGCCTTCACTGTGTTTGCTCAGTCGTGTCCAACTCTGCGGTCTCAAGGACTGTAGCCTGCCAGGCTCCTCTGTCCATGGAATTCTCCAGGCCAGCATACTGGAGTGGGTTGCCTTTCCTTCCTCCAGGGAATCTTCCCCACCCAGGAATCGAACCCGGGTCTCCTGCGTCTCCTGCACTGGCAGGCAGACTCGTTACCACTGTGCCACCTGCCTTCATTTCCAGATTTTAAGCCCTTCTTACCTCTTGGACATCAGAACTTGCAGCCTCTTCATCACAGGGCTTTTCCCTTATCGTCTTCTCCAGTTTTTCTCTCCCTAGATCCTCCCCTGCCCCCTTCTTCCAAGTTCAGGTATTTTCCAATGAGTAGGGGGAATTTTTTCTTTCTGTCAGATAATGCCACTCTCTTTCTTTTGTCAAATTTCTTCTTTCTAGAACACATTACATTTCAATCTATCTGTTTGAGATCCAAATTACCCAGTGTTACTCTGGGTGGTGACTGTGTGTAAGACATAAAGGTTACAAGCGTTAGAACATTCTGCTCCTGCTCCCAGAGTTTATTGTGTAGACTGGTGCACAAGTCCCTGTGATGCTATTCAGAATGTGTGCCAAGCATCCTTACAGCCACAAACAAAATGCATCAGGAAAGCAGAGGGATTAATTACATTAAAACTGTGGGGAATTAGCATTTCAGTTGGGCCTTATAAAGGGTGAATAGAATACAGACCAGAAAAGGTGAAGGAAGAGACATTTAAAAAAAAATTAATTTTGTTGAAGTTTAGTTGATTTACAACGTTGCGTTAATTTGTGCTGTACAACGAAGGGTGTCAGTTTAACATACATACATATGTATATTTTTCATACTGTTATTACTGTTTTGCCTGTGTTGTGTAGCTTGTGGGACCTTAGTTCTCCAACCAGAGATTGAACCCAGACCCATGGCAATGGACTCGCTGAGTCCGAATCCTTGGATCTCCAGGGATTCCCTCTTTTTCTTATTCTTTTCTATTATGATTCATCACAGGATACTGAATATAATTCCCTGTGCTATGCATTAGGACCTTGTTTATCCATTCTCTGTAATAGTTTGCAAGAGACACTTGATCTGGGAGTTGTATAGAGCCAGACAGTCCTCTGGGGGAGGGAAGGTCTCACTTGAACTACCTCCATGACCTCAGCAAGCAGCTGTCCCAGGAGCGACCTCAGGAGCCATCTCAAAGCTGAGAAATTCAGGGCTTCCCTGGTGACTCAGTGGTAAAGAATCCACCTGCCAATACAGGAGACGCGGGTCTGATCCCTGGTGTGGGAAGATACCACATCTTATAGCAACTAAGCCCATGGACCACAACTACTGAGCCTGTGCTCTGTCTAGAGCCTGGGAGTTACAACTATTGAGCCCATGTGCCGCAACTACCGAAGCCTGAGCGCCCTAGAGCCCTTGCTGTGCAACACGAGAAGCCACTGCCATGAGAAGCCCTCACGCTGCAACGGGAGAGTAGCCACTGCTCACCGCAACGCATACAGCAATGAAGACCCAGTGGAGACAAAAAAAATTAAAAAGCTGAGAAATTCCAAGAGCTACTACTTAACTCCTGGAAATGTAAAACGGGGCTCAACACCTTCCCTAGCCTCGTTGGAAAGGGGGGCCACATGCCTATGCCAGAGGGCGCTGTGGAATGTCTATAAGGAGCTCATCATTTAATAAGGGGGACAGTGTAATACATAGAAAACATAATAGCAAGATAAGTGCTTAGGTATCTTTAGCACACAGGGTGCTATGAGAACCTCAGATCTCAGCTTTGGAAAGGTCAGAGGACTTCCCAGAGGTGATGACAGCTAAATTCCAAATCATAAGATAAGTTGGGGTTGGCCAAGGAGAGAGACAGAGGACAACTTGGGCAGGATGGGAGCAGGATACCCAAGGGTCTAGGGGCTGGTGAGCCCCAAGGTTAGAAACAGAAAGTAGTACAAAAGCTGGGACTTAACATTTGGAAGGAAAAGGGGCAGATGAGAGAGTGATGGGGTGAAGGAAGTTCAGTGGGTGTCAGTGTAGCTAGGGGATGTAATAGAAGAGGAAAAGCTTCTCATGCCATGCCCCTCGGATTATTTTTCCTGAGGGAACTTCTGAACCACTGAGGTTTTTGTAAATATTAAACACACATGACTTGAAAAATTGATGCCATGAGCCTAAGGGACATACAAATGAGATAAGCAGGGCCTACTACCTGACTTGTGGGTCAGGTGCAGACTGAAACTGCGAGGTCTCTGGTTTAAAGGTTGTTAGGAATTTGAAGATGACGACAGTGGAACATTAACCCAAGCATGGGCCCTTTGAAGTGGGGGGACCCTGAGTACTGCCCAGGTCGCAGGCCCATGAAGCTGGCCCTAGGGACAGGTCCCATATTTCTCTCAGAAATTAAAAACAAAACTAAACAACAGTTAAAAAAAAAAGTGAGAGCTGTCTCTTGTTCTGTCAAATAACAAAGAATAGCTTCATGGAGGCTGTGATCAATGCCAATTTTATAGGAGTATGTGGAAGCAAATAAGTCGGATGCCAGATGATTCATTAAAGAATCTGGATCTTGTCCCAGTCAGGGGTCAGGACTGTGAAGGTCAGAGCGTGGAACTGGCTCCAGCCCTGAACTGCAGCCAAGGCGGAAGTCAAAAAGCACGATTGATATGCTCTGAGATCCATGTAATGAATCATATATTTATTAAAGTGCACATTTGGAGTTTGCTCAGGTTCTGGACTGGGGCTTGTGAGAGAGACAGCCTAAGACCCAACCTCTCCCTCCAAGAACCTCATGGAGTACAGAAAGAGACAAGAGGGGCAGAGGGAGCCATCAGTGGTAGATACTGTGGCTAACAACACAACAACAACATTCGGATGAATAGTGATGTTAGCATGGCATACTCTTTAGTTTATCAACGTTTAAAGATTTGGAATGCCACCAAATGCAGCTGTACCCATCAGAGTTCAGTCAGGAAAAGAGAAGCCAATCTAGACATTTTACACAACGGGAATGTACTGCAGGGAATTGGTTCCTATAATAACATACTTCACCAGTGCCATCTTGACCCACTTTAGAAGACATGGCTGCAAACGCTCAGTTCAACTTTGCAGGCAGTTTGTTACGCGCCGCCCCCCCTCCCCAAACTGCTTGCCTTATCAGGCTCTAACATGCCTGTGTTACAATATGCACTTACCCAAGGCCAGAGGCTCCAGATATCCAACACCCAGGGTGGCGCTTTCTTCCTTGGGTCGGCAGTTATTCAAAATACCCAGTCCCCAGGAAGCCCTCAAAACCTTGCGAACCTCGCCCCGCTTGCCATACAGAAGCTACAGTCCAACCTGCTGTTACCCTGTCCCCGGGTGGTCCAGTCTGGATGTCTTCTCTACTGTGGAGCCTTCAGTCACAGAGTTCTGCCTTCCTGCTCTCTGAGTGTCACTGTGTTATGTCCCACCAGTGAAAGACAACTTAAATCTTACACCACAGTTGCACCCGGATGAGAAGGCCGACAGTGGACACTGAGGCAACCCAGATATTGGCAAAAATAGGAAGGGCACTCCCATCTCCACCCTGCTAGAGCGGTGACCATGGGAAGGGTGGAGCTGCATGGGGGCGCAGATCTCTGTAGACAGGCTGCTGCTGGTGCAAACGCCTCCTGAAGCAGAGAGAGGGGAGGACTGCCTTGGCTTCTCCCTCCTCCCCTCCTCCAGGCGTCTGCCAGCGCTTTCCATTGGCTGAACTCCCAGAAACCAGCTGACAAGGAGTGTGGGAGACAGACTTTCCTGCTTACCAAGACAGCAGGTGGTACTCTGTGTTCACAGCAGCATTATTCACAAAAAAATGGGGACACAACCCAAGTGTCCAGATGAATGGATAAACACAATGTGAGATACATACAGATACAGATACATAATGGAATATTATTCAGCCTTAAAAAGTCAGGAAATCGTGTCACATGCTACAGTACAGGCGGACCTTGAAAACCTTACACTGAGCAAAACAGGCCAATCACAAAAAGACAAATTCTGTCTGCTTCCACCAACTCGAGGAATCCAACGTTGTCAAATTCATAGAAACAGAACACAGAACAGTGGTTGAGGGGAGGAGGATAAGCAGGGGATGTTTTTCATGGGTACAAGTTCATGGTTTGCAAGATGAAAAAGTTCTGTTTCATAAGAGTGTGACTATACTTAACATTGCTAAACTATACATTTAAAAATGGTTAAGACAGGACTTGCCTGGTGGTCCAGAGATTAAGAATCCACCTGCCAAGGAGGGGAACACAGGTTCGATCCCTGGTCCGAGACAATCCCACATGCTGTGGGGCAGTTAAGCCTGTGAACCACAACTACTGAAGCCCACGAGCCCTAGTGCCTGACCTCCAGGAGAGAAGCCACTGTCAGGAGGAGCCCACGCACCGCAGATAAGAGTAGCCCCTGCTCGTCACAGATGGAGTCAGCCCACCGCATCAACAAAGATCTAGTGCAGGCAAAAATAAATAAATAAAATTTTTAAAAATGGTGAAGATAGGGACTTCCCCGTGGTCCAGAGGTTGAGAATCCGCCTTCCAATGCAGGGGACACGGGTTCAATCCCTGGTTGGGGAACTAAGAGCCCACAGGCGGCAGAGCAACTAAGCTCACTGGCCCCAGAGTCTGCATGTCACAATTAAGACCGGATGCAGCCAAATAAATAAATAGAAATTAAAAAAAAAAAGGTTAAGATAGTAGATTTTGTTATGTGATTTTTTCCCATAATAGATTTTTTTTTATGATATTCTGATACCTGCTACAGCAAGGACGTACCTGGAAAAATGTTAGGCTAAGTCAAATAAACCAGTCTTAAAAGGACAAATATGGTGTGATTCCATTTCAATAAGGTATCAAGAGTAGGCACATTCTTAGAGATGGAGAGTAGAATAGAGCTTACCAGAGGTTAGAAGGAGGTGGAGAGCTTGTGTTTCACGGGTACAGAATGTCTTTTGGGGATGACAAAAATTTCTGCAAACAGTCATAACAGTAACGCAACACTGTGAATGTATTTAATCCCATTGAATTGTACCAGAAAAAAGGGTTAAAAGGCTAAATCTTGTTATGTATATTTTACTACACACACAAAAGAGCAGCAGAGGGGAACTGAATGAACTGAGAGCAATGAGACCTCTAATCCTGAATTGTTATCAAGTAATTTATCTTCGTTCGTGATCTACACAAGCAGGATCTGGCAATGCCTTAGGTCCTGAAGTAGGGAGATCAGTTAATCTCCCTTTATTTGGTTTATAGAATTCTGTAATAAAAGGGCATGCGTTGAAGACATAATTTGCCAATGATTGTGTCTTTGGAAGAATCACTTAATCTTTCTGATTTTTACAAAATGTGAATGATAATCCTACCTTTACGGTTGTTGAGAGGTTATTACAGAATAAAGCATGTTCCATGCCTGGCTCACAGTAAGCATAGTAAATGGTAGATTTAGACAAAATTAACATTATGTAGCAGCTGCTAGTGTTTTACATGTATTAGGGAAGTTCACAACAAACTATGAGTTAAGTATTAAAAGCCCTGTTTTTTCAGATGAGAAAACTGAGGGTCCAAAGCTTTAAGCCACGTGTCCTGTGTCTGGCTGCCAGTGGTGTCAGTGCCAGAATTTGGATCCAGGGTGGCCTCACTGCAGAACTTGAGTACATTCAGCTCTTCATGCTGCCCCTTAGATCCTGTCCTCAGGCATTCACAACCAGAGGAACAGAGCACGTGTGTAAAGACTAAATAAAACCACCAGCCAACACAGGCAATTGCTCCTGAAATATACATGGGAAACTAGCATGCTCAAAAGCTGATGCAGTCGTTTCTCTTACCGGAGAGTTAAGAATCTTTCTAATTGCAACACGAGCTTTGATGATATTATCCCAGCTCTTTACAAGTTTCTTAATTAGTTTCCTTCACAAATGAGAAGAGCCAACTAGCCCACATTGACCAGGGACCCTCTGATTGAGAGATTCACAGCTCTGGCATACCCAAGGATTCCTCTCCAGTGTTTGAAGTTATGAGACCTGTGTTCCTTATGACTCATATCAGCACTTTAATTTTCCATTTTCCATCCATGGTTATAAATTAATAAGGGCTAAAATGCAATAAAATATTTAAATGCTTGTACAAAGAGTTCCTTAAGAGGGCAACACTGCTAAAATTGGCAGCATCAGCAGGTGAGATCACAGGAAGGTTGTCAACTGAGAGATGAAAGTTCAAATTCATTAGAAGAAATGTTTGCTAAGGGATGGTCGATTCTGTTACTGACCTGTACACCCAACAGTCTGGATCACTTGCCATGGTGCCCCTCCCACCAGGAAAATTAGATACCCCTGCCCTCTAAACTCAGGAGTCCCCATGTGACTTGCTTTGGCCAATAAAATATGGTTAGAAGTCAGGTGGGTGGGAGTTTTCAGACTCAGATGATGGTTACCAGGTTATCCCTCCTTTACGTGGAAACAGGGGCTTCCCTGGTGGCTCAGTAGTAGAGAATCCGCCTGCCAAGTCAGGAGACACGGGTTTGATCCCTGGGTCGGGAAGATCCCCCTGGAAAAGGAAATGGCAACCCACTTCAGTATTCTTGCCTAAGAAATCCCACGGACAGAGGACAATGGTGGGCTACAGTCCACAGGGTCGTAAAAAGAGTTGGACACAACTGAGCAACCAAACAATAACCAGGAAACAGGCAACGTGACAGGTTAAGACTGCTCCATCAGCAGTCGCAGGGTGAAGAGACATGGATTACAGCCACAGCCAATCCACCATAGACACGCAGTGTGGGCAAGAAATGATTTGTGGGGTTGTTTGTTAGCGCAGTGACCTCGCCCTCTGTGATGATACAGGTTATCAGTGTGCCACGGATGAAAATGTGGGTGTTGCACAAGTGAATTAAGAGCCCAGAAGTGGCACCTTCCAGCAAAGTCACCAGGCAATTGGCTGAAAGTTAACAGGAGATTGAGGCAAACTGAAAGGCTTCCTAGCGGACTTGGGCCCTAATATGAGCTGCAAAGGAAAAGGAGAACCCAGACCTCTTCTTGTTTCTATTTTAATTGACTGGCCATCGATTTTCAAATACCAATAATCTAAAGGCCAACAACAAAAAAAGGATACGAGAAGTTAAGTTTTTATACTTAAGAAAACGATTAGAGGAAAGTGAGAACTATTCACAATCATATAATGAACAATTTTTGTATCTCAGACTTTATCACATTCTAAGATTTTGCTGTCTGTGCCTCCTGTTTTTCCTAAAGAAATATGATATTATGGATACAGATTCAAGCTTCCTGTATACCCTTCCCTCCCTGATCCTATTTCCCTCCTTTACAAAACCTCCTACTCAGTAAGTTAGTTATTTTAAAAAGCTAGAGACCATCAAAATGAAAATCCCACTTTGAAAAAAATATATTTTTTGATGGCAAAATTGAAAAGCATACTTAAAAAAATTATTATATCTGATAATATCAGATAATCATTAAAAATGCCCTTGTCAGAGAGGGAACTGAGGGAAAAATAAGATAATATTTCATGACTATATCACTGTTTTATCCAGTTATCCTGGCTTTTAAGGATTTAACAGGGTCATGACATTTCAGAGTGAAAGAGTTTGGGACTGACTTGGCCCAATGTCTTCATGTTTTGCTTGAGAAACTGAGAGGTGAAGCAACTTGCCCAGAGTCACACAGATATCCGTGTCAGTGCCAGAATTTTGTCTGCACATAACATCACCTTCCAAGAACAGTAAGGAAGAGAGACTGGGAGGGCAGGCTGGCTGTCAGTGCAGAGTATACAGAGCAGCTTTAGAGGGCCCTGGTGGTTCAGGCAGTAAAGAATCTGCCTGCAATGTGGGAGACCCAGGTTGGATCCCTGGGTCGGGATGATCTCCTGGAGAAGGGAATGGCAACCCACTCCAGTATTCTTGCCTAGGAAACCTCATGAACAGAGGGCCCTGGTGGGCTACAGTGCTTAGGACCAAAGGAGTTGGACACGACCGAGAGACTAACACTTTGAGGAGCAATCCTGAGGTGTCCGAGGCAGTGGAGTGAAAAAGGGAGTGGGCAGTCATGTGGAAAGAGCTGGTCTTGGGAGCTTCCCTGGCGGTCCATTGGCTAAGACTCCAAATTCCCAGTGCAGGGGGCCCAGGTTCGATCCCTGGTCAGGGAACTAAATCCTGCATGCCACAACTAAGAGTTCACGTGTGTCAACCGAAAAAAAGTCCCACGTGCTGCAATTAAGACCCAGCACAGCCAAATAAATATGTAAAAGACGAAGAAAAACTGGTCTTCCCGAGGGGCCTGGAGATTGTGGGAAGTCAGGAGAGGCCCGATGACTGTGCCCAGGCCCATGGCCAGTGGTGATTGTCCGAAGACAGTGTTACCTGCTGGGTCACCTTGACAACCAGGAGCTTCACTGGAAGGCTGAGTGGTCTCAGTGAAACAGAGCAGGACTGTGTGGTCCTTGCCCCCATCCCCTGACCATGTCTTCTGCCTGTGGAAAACTTCAGTCAAAGAATAAGTTGAATCAGAGAAGTGAGAAATGATGAAACAAAGAAAAACAGTCAAAGGAGACTAAATAATAATAATGTAGTCATTAAGCATAGTCAAGGACCTTTAGTTCTTTCTCAAGGGCTCTAGATAATATTCTGAGCCATATCCTGTGAGCTGTGTTATAGATACTAAAACACCAGTTGGAAAAGTTAACTACATGATGACCGGACTGTACCCAAGATATGAGCTGCCACAATTCCAAGAACGGACTTCAAAGAAATAAGAACAAATGACCCTGGAACTGAAGATTAACCGTACCTGAAACAACCAAGATGATGCTGGTCAGACCACTGATGGCAAATTTGAAGATGATATCAGAGATGACTGTCCTATTTCTGCATGTAGCCTCTCCCTGCAATTCTATTGCCCTCTGCTTGTCGGGGGAGTGGGCAGGGGGGAGTTGGCCTTCGAATAGATACCTGCCACCCTACCCCTCAAGTTGCCAGCATCTGAAATAAAGCAAAATTTCCTTTCTACCCACCTGGCTTGTGTATTGGCTTCTGAGGGGTGAGCAGCTGGCCTCCTCATCCTACCTGCCCCCACCCCCACTCCCCACCCACCAACACACACACACACATACACTCTTTCAGAAACATTAGAACTTGGAAAGACTTCCAGTGAAAATGAGTTCCTAGGGTCTCAGGATTCTGGGGGCCCAGGAAAGCTGTGGGATAGGAAGCTCCTTGCTTTGCTTCTCCTCCCTGTCTCTCTGACCAAATCATTCCTGGGCATTGGCGGTGGTGATATGGGTTTCTTTTTTTTTCTACTTATCATCTATTTATCTTGCTAGGAATTTTATCACACTCCATTTTGCCTTTATGGATGTGTTTTATTTTTGTTTTTATACTCTGAGGAAGATAATCAGGTCTTCATTTTTTTTACATTGATTTGTTTCTATTTTACTGTGATTTATATAATACTTAGAAACAAAGAATGTATTTATATTTCATTTTCTCGAAACGAGGGATTCAGATTAAGCACATACCAGGGAAATATTCACAAGGATATTTTCATTTAGTGAGTCAGCCGTTTTAGATTACAGCAAGCAACTCTTCCTTACCTATGCCAAGTCCCTTGCTATGCAGAGGGTTTAACACGTTCTTGAGATGTGCTTGAGAAAAGGCTGAGGGCACTTTGTTTATGGAAATGTTTGGCAGCCTGTCTTATTTTCCCCATGGGGAAAAAATTTACACCTTAAAAAATGAACTGCATTAATATCCGTGAGTCCAGAGAGATGTAAATAAATGAGGGAGAAGAGATAAGTCCCCTGGTACAGAAAATTCCAAATAATTTATGTGCCTGCTTCACTCACAAGGAGATGGAACATACGTGTGGGCTGCACAAAGTGACTGCCTTCCAAAGAGCACAGTATAGAAAGTGACCTGGAGAAACCTGACCTACACGATCCCAGCCAGATGATCAAGGTCAAGGTCAGGAGTGATAAGTCTTGTCGATGGTCTGTACCCATCCTTGCTATGATATTTTGAGAAGGAACACTTTACCTCTGTGGTCTTTATCCCCTTAACCCATAAGCCTGGTCTGATAAGGAGAAAATCATCAACAAATCCCAATTGAGAGACTTTCTACGGAAAATGTCACCAGTACTCCTCAAAACCGTCAAGGTCATCAAAAACAAGGAAAAGGAGAAACTGTCACAACTAAGAGAAGCCTAAGGAGGTTACATGAAATACAATGCAGGACCTGGATGGGATCTTGGAAGAGGAAAACTAAGGAAACATCTGAATAAAATGTGTACTTTTGCTAATGATAATGTACCAGTGTTGGTTCATTAATTGTGACAAATATACCAGATTAATGTAAGGTGTTAGTAACAGGGGAAACTGCAGAGTATCCAGAAACCCTGTGTATTATAGTCATAGTTTTTCTGCACATCTAAATTGTTCTAAAAAGCAAAGTTCATTTTTTAAAAAAAGGCAACCAAAGAGGGAATTCTCTGGCAATCCAGTGGTTAGGACTCTCACAGACAAGAGCATGGGTTTGATCCTTGATTGGGGAACTAAGATCCCACAAGCTGTGAAAGTGAAAGTGAAGTCGCTCAGTCGTGTCCGACTCTTAGCAATCCCATGGACTATAGTCTACCGGGCTTCTCTGTCCATGGGATTTTCCAGGCAAGAGTACTAGAGTGGGTTGCCATTTCCTTCTCCAGGGGATCTTCCTGACCCAGGGATCAAACCCATATCTCCTGCATTGCAGGCAGATGCTTTACCCTGCGAAATGTGACTAAAAATTAAAAAAAAAAAAAAAAAAAGTGAATGGTGCTGTAATGAAGAGAGAGGAAATTATTTTAAAACAATATTAGATTTGTTACTGCTTAGATAATCATTAAAACAAAACTTTTTGAAGGACTCTTACTTTGATGTCACCTATTCCAATTAGTTTAACATCATCCTCTTTACAGAGAGAAAAGGATGTTTTGTGAGTTAACGAAAATATGATAAATACACATTTTAATGAATTAAATGAGTCCATGGTACTCCTCAAAGTGTCTTTTGTTTATCATGCTGCAAATGCCCCCTTTGAATCCCTGGTAAATTTATATACTTTTTAAAAAATTGACCAAAGGATTTAGAGAAAAGAAATATACCATTTTCGACTTCAAATATCTTTCTCACTTAAACTCAGCTTTTTTCTGCCTTTTCATTAAGTCTTTATTATCCTAATGAAAATGCTCACTGTGAGACAATTTTTATTTTACAGTTAACTTTACCGTTTTCTTGGAATTGTTTTTGTTAACATTTTCCTTGCCACTTCCCTATTTTTTTTTTTAATGTAGCATCAATACATTCTTCCTTGTGATCGCTCAAGACTTGATACTTCATGTACAAGATTGAAGGTTATCCTTAAATATTTCAGAAACTGAGAATTTCAGCAAATATTTGTTTTGCAGTGTTTGAGAAGAAAAACACCTCCACTTTCAAATGCCTAGTAGCAGTCCACGTTGTTATTTGGGAGAGCAGCTGAGAACATTTCCTGTTTCTTTTAGGTTTGGGGGCGGTGGTGAGAAGAACAGGAGGAGAGCTCCCTAATGTTCTGCACAGACATCAGGAGATGAACTCAGGAAACATGGGAGAAACCCTCAACTCTAGCATCGAAAATTTCAATATGGCTCTTAGGTTGGGCTGAGATTGGACCCCTAGGACTTCCTCCTCATGTGAACGGTGTGGGAGCCCTTTGGAGGACTTTCAGTCCATTTCCACAGCATTTATTAGCAACCGCTCGGCACCGTATCCCTGGGACCTAAGGGGATTAAGACACAGGTGCTCCCCCTTCCTTGAGTGTGAAAACCAGTCAGGGGACGTCAGGTCAAGTTGTACCCAACTCTGTGAAAGTAGCCAGGAACTGACTCACATCCGTAGCCCTCTCCAGGCTCCTGCCCTTGCTTCTGCTGGGACCGCCCCCCTCACTCAAGTCCCCGCCCATTGACCTGAAGGAAGGAGGAGCCTCTCAGTGTGGAGGCTGGCCTGTCCGCTTCACGCTTCTCACATCCCTCCGTTCCCACATTCCTCATATTGCTCCAGTGACGCCCACAGGTCACCAAGTGGCTCAGATGAGCCTCACTTGCAGCGGTCCCACGGCGGGGCTGCCATCGCTTCTAAACCCCATTTGTTCAGAGGGAACAGAGCAGGGCTGGACTCTGTCTGGAGTCAGGGGGGCTCTTCCCTCCTAACTGGGCTGCCCTGTGGCCCTCGCCCCCAGCAGGAGAGTTTCCTTGACTGGAGGATCGCGGGTATCTGAGAAGAATGGCTCCCTCTTCCTCTAGAAGAAAACCACTAAGATTCCACTAAAACCCCAGAGATCTCCAGAAGCAAAGCATCAGTATGTAGATGTGTCTTCTCTCAGCTGGGACTGAGGCGGCCCCTAAGATGGCTGGTCGGGTCTCTGCGGGTGGCCAGTCTGCTCAGTGGCCCACGCCTACGGGGAGGGAAGTGATGCCTAGAGGGTGGGCTGAGGGAGCTGTGGAAAGATAGAGGCTCAGGGAAGCGCTTCGGTCATCAACCCAGGAGAAACAAGTGTCCAGGAGGATGACTGAGAGCCTGAGGGGAAGGGGAGGGTCCGAGGGTCTGTGGGCAGCTGGGGGTGGGGAGACGTGGGTGAGAGATTGCTCAGGTAGAAGCAGCTTTGAAGGCGGTCACAGAGGTGTGGGGCGGAAGAGCCCAAGGAGGGCCAAGGGACTGAGAGGCAGGGACTTGCCGAGTGGTCCCCAGGGTTGGGAGTTCACCTACTGTGATGGCAAATGGGCTAGAGGGAGACACTGAGCCAGGGGCCGGAGACTTCAGTTCCGCGTGGGGAGAGATCTGGTGCTTGGTAGACGCAGGATGCCCTGTACCTGGGTGGATGCGCTCTGCCCACCTGGAGCCAGGCACCCTGGCGTGGGGCTGTGTTCAGCCTGACGGAGGGCACCCTAGCGCAGCCCTGGGGACATGACTGTGGTGAGGCCGGGTCAAGGGCTTAGTGGATGGCATGGACCTCAAGGAATAGGGGGCTTTTTACAAGAAGGAGGAGGGGAAATAGTGTGGAGTGGCATAAGGAGGGAGGAGAATGAGGCCACCGGCTTTCTGGCCCTGTGACATGAGATTCTTCTGGGTAGTAATAATGATAATAATGGCCAGTACATCCAGAACTTACTGTATTCCAGGTACAGTGCTAGCTACTTTCTGTATATATACCTCAGTTAATCCTCACAACAACCTGATGTGATTGGCTCAATTTCTCACTGAAGAAACCAAGGCACAAAGACTGGGTTACTTGCTCCAGCTCAAAGTGAAAATCAGAGTGAAGTCAGGCAGTCGTGTCCAGCTCCTTCTGACCCTATGGACTGTAACCCTGTAGCCCGCCAGGCTCCTCTGTCCATGGGATTTTCCAGGCAAGAATACTGGAGTGGGTTGCCATTTTCTTCTCCAGGAGATCTTACCAACCCAGGGATCGAACTCATGTCTCCCACATTTCTGGGAGACTCTTTACCCTGAGCCAGGAGGGAATCCCAGGAATTAACCCCCAACTGTCTTTTTTCTGATAATTTAAGAAGTCAATTTATTTAGAGAAAATAAACATTTCATGGACAGAACGCAGTGTCAGATGGTGCGAGTGGCCAAGGGAGAGACACGCTCCACAGACACAGTGTGGGCCGTGTCAGAGGTGAGAGTCCAGCCTCCACTGTCTTGACCCCAGAGTTCACTCCCCTACCCATGAAACTAACACATAAGGACTGCTTTCCTCCAAAAATCACTCACAAAGCTAGTTTTACATCCTCCAGATTGACAAATGTTCATCCTAGTTTAAATCTACTCTAGTTTGATGATGAAAATAGGAATCCCAAACTAGACTTTACTTCTTTCGAGACAGAGAAGACCTCAGTTGAATGTGTTTTTCTCACCCTCCAGCTTTGCTCGCCCAGCCCTTTGCTTCCTCCCTGCCGCTTTACACAAGCCCTTTGCAGAGCTCAGACTGCAGCCTACTCTACCTTCCGTATCTCGCCTTCATTACAGAATTAGCACCCAACTCTACAGGCCTTCCCAGGTGGCACAGTGTTAAAGAAACTTCCTGCCAATGTGGGAAACACAAGAGGCGCAGGTTCCATCTTTGGATAGGGGAGAAATGGCAGCCCACGCCAGTATTGTTATCTGGAAAATTCCATGGACGGAGGAGCTTGGCGGGCTACTGTCCATGAGGTTGCAAAGAATCAGAAACACACACACACACACACAGAGCCTGTAGTTTTGTCTAATTGGTTTTCCTGATGTAGAAGTTTGTCATTGAGGACTTCCTTGGTGGTCTAGTGGTTAAGAATCTGACTGCCAGTGCAGGGGACACAGGTTTCATTCCTGGTCTGGGAAGATTCCACATAGAATCTTCCATGTAGAAGATTCCACTTAGAATCTTCCATATAGAAGATTCCACTTAGTTGTCCCAGGGCAACTAAGTCTGTGCGCCACAACTCCTGAGTCCTTCCTCTAAAGCTTGTGCTCCACAGTAAAAGAAGCCACTGCAATGAGAAGCCTGTGCGCCACACGAGACAGCAGCCTCCGCTAGCTGCAACTAGAAAAAGCCTGAGTGCAGCAACAAAGACGGAGAGCAGCCAAAAATAAGTAAATTAAAAATAAAAGAGAAGTTTGTCATTGGGCTCTTTGCTCTAATTGTTTAAACACGAGTGGTATCAGTTCAGTTCAGTCATTCAGTCGTGTCTGACTCTTTGCGACCCCACGGACTACAGCACGCCAGGCCTCCCTGTCCATCACCAACTCCTGGAGGCTACTCAGACTCATGTCCATTGAGTCGATGTTGCCATCCAGCCATCTCACCTTCTGTTGTCCCCTTTTCCTCCCGCCTTCAGTCATTACAGGCAGGTAAATGGAGAAGCAAAGTGGGGTGGGGCATGTAGGAGGGAGAGTGGGAGAGTGGAGGAAGCTGAATTCCAGCTGTAGCACTTGGTTCTGAAATTTCAGACATTGAACATTCAATAGTTACTGAGCGTGTAGCATGTGTTCTACTGGATGAGATGGAGAGGAATTCACCAAACCCAGTCCTTTCCCTCTGCACAGATGTGTAGACCGTATTATCCAGGTTTCCTCATAGTAAAATCATAGCTAAGTGAGGTTTATGCCTGAGTTTGGGCCATGAAATGTGGGTGGAAGTGATGTATAGTTTTTCCTAGGCCCTGCCCATTAAACACCCGCCATAGAAGCCTCCACTTTCTTTCTTCTCTGACCACCTCTCCTCCACAATTTTTTAGAAATGTCTGCCAGTGGAGCAGAGTAGATTTTAGATGAATAATTTGGTGGTTCATGCATTTCACTCTGTGATTTCAAATGCTAACACTTGGAAGAGCTCTGTTGGTTAGGTGTTGCTGAGACAATGAACACTGAAGTATCAGGGGCTTCCCCTGGTGGCTCAGTGCTAAGAATTCACCTGCCGATGAAGGAGACATGGGTTTGATCCCACCTTGCAGAGGAGCAACTAGAGCCTGGGAACCGCAACTACTGAGCCCACGGGTCGTAACTACTGAAGCCCGCACACCCTAGAGCCTGTGCCCCACAACAAGAGAAATCACTGTAATGAGAAGCCTGAGCACGACTAGAGAGAGGCCCTTGCTCCCTGCAACTAGAATAAAGCCTGTACAGCAATGATAGAATAAACCCAGCACAGCCAAAATAAATAAATAGTAAATAAATAACATTATTTATTCCATTTCTGTAAACACAATTCCAAAATAGTTTAAGTCTTATCCTATCTTATTTCAAACATTTCTTCTGCACTATGAGTAATATACTTGGTTACATGACAGCACTGCATTATTCTCCCTATAAAACATTTTGCTCTCATAGCGAAACCTTCTTGATTCTGTGACCTTATGCCATTTTTCCCTTATGCTATAATTCTCAGGTCAATTATTGCAATTACTTTTCTTTTGGATTTCAGGGAATGCATAAAGTTTGTGATACAAATAGTAATTAACCACTGTTATCTTGATATGACTTTCCTCAAGAAGTCCAGACATGTCAAGGGGAGGGTTACAAAATGAGATGAGAGCTGGAGAGACAACCGCTGAAGTCATACAGAATTCCTAAGTGTTTGGAAGCCTGGGTATCCACGTTGATCTTATTTATAAGATGTTCCCTTATTGTGGTGTGAGACCAGGAGGTCAGAATTCCTCTGCTTCATTCAGCTCTCAGTGTCCTGGCTGTGAACAGGTTGAAGGACCTGTTCAAATGGTTCAAAGAACCATCAAATGAGGATAACTGTAACAAGAAGGCAAGAGTAAGAGACTCAGAATAAGATTGCTTGCGTCTAGAGCAAAATGTTATTCTTTGAGAAAAGGAATTGCTTTACCCCTTGACGGCTGTGATTTGTTCCTCTTGGAGTTTGGTGGCCTTGTAGAAGCTATACCCAGCCTTCTGCTCACAAAGGGTTCTCTAGCGTGTGTGTGTTTCTTTAATTGAAGTATAGATGATATACAATGTTATATTAACTTCAGGTGTACAACAAAGTGATTTAGTTATTTTCCATTATAGGTTATTGCAAGATATCGAATATGGTCACCTGTGTTTTACAGTAGGACTTTTTTTTATCCATTTTATATATACTAGTGTGTATCTATTATTCCTAAGCTAATTTATTCCCCACCTCCCCTTTAGTAACCGTAAGTTTGTTTCTATATGAGTCTGTTTGGTAAACAAATTCATTTGTTTCATTTTTTAGATTCCATATGTAAATGATGTCATATGGTATTTGTCTTTCTGACTTACTTCACTTAGTATGATAATCTCTAAATCCGTCCAGGCTGCTGCACATGGCATTATTTTGTGCTTTTTGATGGCTGAGTGCGGTGTGATTTCTGAGTGCAGCAGTTCTGTCTGACTAAGAGCAGACAGGTGGTGTTCGCCTCATTCTGCGGTAACCTGAAGCCTCCCCCTCATAGTTCTCTCCTGGGGTCATGCAGCAGCCTTGGGGTGACCAGCTGTCCCTGTTGACCCCATGTAGGGATGGAAAGGGAGTTTCCTGGAACGCCAAACTCCCAAGGTTAAAACTGGGAAAATTCATGGGACTTCCCCAGTGGTCCACGGGTTAAGAATCCGCCTCCCAATGCAGAGGACGCAGGTTCGATCCCTGGTGGGGCAACTAAGATCCCACATGCCACGGACCTACTGAGCACCACAACTAGAGAGAACCCCACAGGCTGCAGTGAAGAGTCTGGGTGCCCACAACTATGATGTGATGCAGCCAAAAATGAAATAATTAAAAAATAAAAATAAAATTGGGAAAGTCCTGGGCAAACAGGGATGACTTGGTTCCCCTGAGCAGCCTCCTAGCTGGTTTCCTTGCATTCTGCTAGTTTCCCCCTTGACCTGTTTTCCACACAACAACTAGAAAGATCAGCAAATCTGGCCCTGTCACTTCCATGCTGGAAACCTTTGATGGCCTCCTAGAAGCATTAAAGCTAAGCCCCTTAACCAGGCATCCGAGGTCCTAATGGTTCTGCCCTGCTGTCTCCCTGGCTTCCTCGCTCATCACTACCCTCACCCCACCCCGCTCTCCTGGCTCCAGTGAGCTGCACTGTGAGCTCAGCCACACACTGGCTTCTGTAGCCCCTGCACGAGGCCCACCTCTCCTCACCAGGCCTGCTTCTCTCACGCTGGACCCCTAACTGAACCCTCTTCCCCACCTCTTTGATTTGTCTGCCAATGTCTTGCTTTTGATGTTACCTCCTCAGTCCAGTCTTCTCTGATTTACCCTACGTGAGTTAAGTGCCTTTATCCTTAGGAGGATTTTTGGCTACTCATCGGAGAGGCCTGTCTACTGTGGCTTAACAGGTGTCAACTAAAAAATATAGTCACAACCTGAGAAAAACTAAGATCGTGGCATCCGGTCCCATCACTTCATGGCAAATAGATAGGGAAACAATGGAAACGGTGAGAGACTTTATTTTGGGGGGCTCCAAAATCACTGCAGATAGTGACTGTAACCATGAAATTAAAAGACGCTTGCTCCTTGGAAGAAAAGCTATGACCAATCTTGGCGATAGCATATTAAAAAGCAGAGAAATAAAAAAAAAAGCAGAGACATTACTTTGCCGACAAAGGTCCGTCTGGTCAAAGCTATGGTTTTTCCAGTAGTCATGCATGGATGGGAGAGTTGGACTATAAAAAAAGCTGAGTGCTGAAAAATTGAAGTTTTTGAACTGTGGTGTTGGAGAAAACTCTCGAGTGTCCCTTGGACTGCGAGATCAAACCAGTCAATCTGAAAAGGAAACCAGGCCTGAATATTTATTGGGAGGACTAATGCAGAAGCTGAAACTCCAATACTTTGGCAACCTGACATGAAGAACTGACTCATTGGAAAAGACCCTGATGCTGGGAAAGATTGAAGGTAGGAGGAGAAGGGGACGACAGAGGATGAGACAGTTAGATGGCATCGCCAAGACAATGGACAGGAGTTTGAGTAAGCTCTGGGAGCTGGTGAAGGACAGGGAAGCCTGGCATGCTGCAGTCCATGGGGTTGCAAAGAGGTGGACATGACTGAGTGACTGAACTGATCTAAACTGAAAGTAGAGAGTTATTTTATTTAGCGGGAATATTTAGGACTTCGAGCCTGGGAGACTGCTCTCAATAGCTCCAAGAAACTGCTCCAAGGAGGCTGGCGGGGGTGTTGGGGGGTGGGGTGGGTAGGCTGGATTCAGGCTATATATAAGTTTGCAACAAAGGGGTCAGGCAGTCTGAACAGAAAAGATCAGGTATGGAGTTAATGAATTTAGCATTCTAGGTATGGGAAGATGCAAGCCTCTGGGCTTACTAAATTCATTCCTTTCATATGCACCTCAGCTATCTGGGGCCATTCCTGTTTCATTGTTCGCCTTGCTTCTTGCATTCCTCCAGCTCCTCTGCGGTCGCTGTTGCGGGTGGCAGCATCCACTGGATGGGAACTCCTATTCACATCGGAAATCACTGATGGCTGTGACATTTTGTGTTGATTAACATGGCAGGAGATATTTTCTCTCCCCATGGTATTAATTAATTAATTAATTAATATTACCTCCCCATGGCAATAAATTTGACCATATTTGGGAGACAGTTCATGACCTTTTTTTCTTTTTTTGGTCCCATGGCTCCTGAGACTCATCCCAGATCAAGTGAAGGTCTTTATTGATAAATTGCTCCAGGTCTTAATTTCTGGATTAGGCCCATTGATAAATAATAAAAGATGATCTGAATCCTCTATCTTCTAACCTAATAGGATCCAGGAGATATTTCCCTTGTTGCCTCTTCCCATACCTAGAACCATACTGTTACAATTATTCTACATTATAAATGTCATCTATTTCTTTAAGATGTTTACTTATCATTAATTTGGCTGGAGGCCTGGTTATACATTATGTAATACAAAAGACAACATTATTATAAAATAAACAGATTGTAAATAATACAGCTAATAACATGATTAAAGTTACAAATAGGGATTTAAGCCATGAGCTTTCAGAACCAAACCATGTTCCTAAAACATTACCCATTAGAGGATTCATCTGGTATATAACAATATTCACAATATTGAATTATAGCAAAGGTACCCCCTTGAGATGCTCTAAGAATACCACGGACCATACAGTATTGTAAGATGGCTTTTCTCATCATCGAGACCTCAGAATTTAGTAGACTAATAGCCTGGTTGCTGAAGGAGTCCTTGGGCCTAGAAAAGAAAACAACAGTCTCAAAGGCCTTTGCTGAATCATATAAATTTGGGGAAAACAAAACCGAACTCTAAATCCCGCCCTAATGCTCCAGGCCGGTTGTATCTACCTGGGACTTATCACCCCCTGCCCAGAAACCTCCCACCCTCTACATCTGCCCAGGACTTATCACCCCTGCCCAGGGGACTTACCACCCCCTGCCCAAAACCTCCCACCCCGTGTTCAAATGCCATCTCAACTAAAGATTACCTAAAACGTTCCACCTGACTACCGTTTCCCTTATCGCTTCCACAACCTCCCTTTAAATATGAAGCCTCCTTGATCCCTCTGGCGCTCAGCCCGGTCGTTAGGCTGACCGCCGCCGCTCCTTGCTTGAATAAAGGTAACCTGCCTCGGTTGAGGTCCTCTCTCCTTCTTTTCTGCCTCGGCCGGAACTATACCGTACATTCTTGGTGCCGAAACCGGGAGAGGGCGAAGCACTCTCTCTCTCTCTCCCTTTCGTTGTTTTCCCTTTTCCTGGAATCTGGGAGCCTGAACACCCGCCGAGCTCCCTTTCTGCCAGGGCTCTTAAGTTCCCCCTGGGGACGCCAAGTGCCTTCGTGAGCATTGCAAGCCTTGTCCTAAGGCTTTTATTGGTGCTTTACGTACCCCCAGGCCTCGGCTCTACCCCCTTTCTCTCTCTCTCTCTGAGGACCTCCGGTACAGGGAACTTGCCATTCGACCGCTCTACATGCAACACTCCACTCAGGCCAACCCCTAGACTAAGGTAAGATCCCGACGGTGTTCTAGAGGCGCCCTAGAACCCAGTCCTCTCCGGGTCCCGGGGACCCCGGCCTAAGGCCACTCTGTAAGCGATGGTGGGGGACGTTCCACTTTGACACAGAGCTCTCTTCTCATAACTCCTGTTGTGACTACAGGTGACGACTCGAACTCCCAATAGGAGCCTCTGCTTGCTTTCCAATTATGGGGTCTGGCCAGTCTGTCCCAAAAGATTCCCCGCTGTCCTGTGTTCTCAAAAATCTCTAACTGCTCTTACTCACTGAACTCAAAGCTAACTGCTTAAAACAACTCTGTATACAGATCTGGCCTCAATACCGATTGGACAATCAAGACCGCTGGCCTGAATTCGGCACATTTGACTTTCAGTTCAGTTCAGTTCAGTCGCTCAGTCGTGTCTGACTCTTTGCGACCCCATGAATCGAAGCACGCCAGGCCTCCCTGTCCATCACCAACTCCCGGAGTTCACCCAGACTCACGTCCATCGAGTCAGTGATGCCATCCAGCCATCTCATCCTCTATCGTCCCCTTCTCCTCCTGCCGCCAATCCCTCCCAGCATCTTCCAATGAGTCAACTCTTCACATGAGGTGGCCAAAGTACTGGCTGCTGCTGCTGCTAAGTCGCTTCAGTCGTATCCAACTCTGTGCGACCCCATAGACAGCAGCCCACCAGCCTCCCCCGTCCCTGGGATTCTCCAGGCAAGAACACTGGAGTGGGTTGCCATTTCCTTCTCCAGTGCATGAAAGTGAAAAGTGAAAGTGAAGTCGCTCAGTCATGTACGACTCCCAGCGACCCCATGGACTGCAGCCCACCAGGCTCCTCCGTCCATGGGATTTTCCAGGCAAGAATAGTGGAGTGGGGTGCCATTGCCTTCTCCAAGTACTGGAGTTTCAGCTTTAGCATCATTCCTTCCAAAGAAATCCCAGGGCTGATCTCCTTCAGAATGGACTGGTTGGATCTCCTTGCAGCCAAGGGACTCTCAAGAGTCTCCTCCAACACCACAGTTCAAAAGCATCAATTCTTCGGCACTCAGCCTTCTTCACAGTCCAACTCTCACATCCATACATGACCACAGGAAAAACCATAGCCTTGACTAGACGAACCTTTGTTGGCAAAGTAATGTCTCTGCTTTTGAATATGCTATCTAGGTTGGTCCTAACTTTCCTTCCAAGGAGTAAGCGTCTTTTAATTTCATGGCTGCAGTCACCATCTGCAGTGATTTTGGAGCCCAGAAAAATAAAGTCTGACACCGTTTCCACTGTTTTCCCCATCTATTTCCCATGAAGTGATGGGACTGGATGCCATGATCTTCGTTTTCTGAATGTTGAGCTTTAAGCCAACTTTTTCTTTACCATGCTTCAAAATCTCACTGACTTCCTTAAGCGGAATGGCAAGTGGTCGGAGGTCCCATATGCCCAAGCCTTTTGGGCCCTTCAGAGCAGGCCCTCCCTATGCAATGCCTGCTCCACCCACAAGGTCCTTCTGTGCACCTTGCCTCCCAAGCAAAAGGGCTCTTTATCTTCAACTAACCACCGATGGTGACCTTCCGCACCCCCGGAGTTAGACCCCGTGGATGAGCCCCCTCCCTACCAGCCACACTGCTAACCCTCTCCTTTCCCCTCATCCAACTCACCTACTCCAAAACCTCTTCTGACTCCCCCTCAAGCCCGCTACCCCATCTCCCCAACTCCCCCCTTGCCGGAGCCAGCCGGCAAAGTCGATCAGGTCCCGAGAATGTGCACGATGCGGCTGAGAAAGAATACTACAGCAAAAGAATACTACAGCAAAGATGGGGTCGAGAGGATCAGACATGTCTCCACAAAGGGAAGCGGTCTGACCACGACTTTATTCAGCATCTTATATTTATACAGGAGAGCAAGAGAAAAACAAGACAGTTAACATTTTTCTTGGTTGACCTATACATCTTACAAAAAGTCACAAGAAATCTTGAGAGCATGGGAATGGCACCCTGTTATTATTTCTTACACCAGATAACATTTCCTTGTGTGTGAGAAGTTTGTCCAGAACTTCAGGTGTCTGCAGTAAATAATCACCTAATCTCTGGGGTGGCGGGACAGAGAGCTATGTTTGCAAGCAAACCCTCAAGGACTGAGGCAGCTCCCAGGGCTGTGTCCTTTAGATAAAGGACCCCGTTCTCACGGGCAGCTCCCCGCACCCCCTTCCCTCCCCCCTGCCACATGGTCACATCCCCAACACAGGTTTCCTCTGAGAGAGGTGGTAGGACCAGAGGGCCCCATCCGAGTCCACGTGCCATTTTCGTTGTCAGGCATGAGCCAGATAGAAGAAAAGTTAGGATCACTTTCTGAAAATCCTACCAGATACAGAAAAGAATTCCTGAAACTCTCCCAGGCCTATAACCTCACATGGAGTGACGTATATTATATCCTAAATGCCACTCTCACTCCAGATGGAAAAGATTGTATCTGGCAAGCAGCGAAGGCCCATGCCGATCCCTTACATAACCAAGACCGGGATAGCCCAGTTGCTGATGAGGCGGTACCTCAATTAGATCCCCACTGGATGTCCCAGCCCAGTGACCCAGGTATCAGGAGACTCCATCCTGTGATTACCTGCCTTCTAGAAGGAATGCCAGAGAAGGCAATGGCACCCCACTCCAGTACTCTTGCCTGGAAAATCCCATGAACTGAGGAGCCTGGTGGGCTGCAGTCCATGGGGTCGCTAAGAGTTGGACACAACTGAGCAACTTCACTTTCACTTTTCACTTTCATGCATTGGAGAAGGAAATGGCAACCCACTCCAGTGTTTTTGCCTGGAGAATCCCAGGGACGGGGGAGCCCAGTGGGCTGCCGTCTATGGGGTCACACAGAGTCGGACACGACTGAAGCGACTTAGCAGCAGCAGCAGCAGCAGAAGGAATGCAGAAAAATATTCATATCCATGTCAGTTATGATAAAGTCAGGGGAATCACCCAAGGGGTGGACGAAAATCCAGCCTTATTCTTGGCACGTCTCACAGAGGCAGTCCAGAAATATACCAGCCTAGATATCACCACCTCTGCTGGGTTACTACCTTCGTGTTCAGTTCATCAGCCAGTCCACCCCTGACATCAGACGCAAGCTTCGACAACTAGAGAAGGGCCCTGAGACACCCCCAAAGAGACCTTCTAGAAGTAGCCTTCAAGGTGTTCAATAATAGAGAGGAGGCGGCTAAAAGAGAAAAAGACTGTGAGAGAAAAGCTAAATATGCCTTTTTGGTGGCAGCAATTAAGGGACGAGATCAGCCCAGCCCAAGTCATCCCAGACTGGGCCTTAAGACACTCCCCCCCACCCCCTCCCCAGACCCTGCTTCCGATGCAGCCAGACACTGGGCAAAGGCATGCCTGAACCCACAGCCCCCCACAAAAGCGTGCCCAACCTGCGGTCAATGGGGACACTGGAAGATGGACTGTCCCCAGGGACACCCTGGCACCTGCGGGGAGGTCCCTGCCTCCCAGACCTGGACAGTGGAATGTCCACAGGGACGCCCTGGTGCCCCTGGGGAGATCCTCACTTCTCCCCAGAACCCCAGCCCAACCCTACGAGAGTTGTTCCAATGACAGGGCCCGGCTTCCAGGCCCCCGGCCCGTGTCCCAGACATGAGTTCAGAACTTAGGGTAGACGGGGTAGTGGCCGGGGAAAAGATGTCCTTTATAGTAGACATGTATGGATGTGAGAGTTGGGCTATAAAGAAAGCTGAGTGCTGAAGAATTGATGCTTTTGAACTGTGGTGTTGGAGAAGACTCTTGAGAGTTCTTGGAGTGCAAGGAGATCCAACCAGTCCATCCTAAAGATCAGTCCTGGGTGTTCATTGGAGGGAGTGATGTTGAAGCTGAAGCTCCAATACTTTGGCCACCTGATGTGGAGAGCTGACTCATTTGAAAAGACCCTGATGCTGGGAAAGATTGAGGGCAGGAGGAGAAGGGGATGACAGAGGATGAGATGGTTGGATGGCATCACCGACACAATGGACATGGGTTTGGGTGGACTCCAGGAGTTGGTGATGGACAGGGAGGCCTGGCGTGCTGCGATTCATGGGGTCGCAAAGAGTTGGACACGACTGAGTGACTGAACTGAACTGATAGTAGACACTGGAGCCACTTTCTCTCTCTTAACTTCCTACTCTGGCCCAACTCAAGACTCAGAACTCACAATCAAGGGGGTCTCTGGAGTTCTCTTAAAGGCCAAAAGTCAGCCCTCCATTACTCTGTCAGTTTGGAAAATTGACCCTCATACACTCATTCCTCATAATGCCTCAGTGCCCGAAGGCACTCCTAGGGAGAGATTTGTTATCCAAATTGGGGGTCTTTATTACCATAACACCCCTCTATACAATCTCTATATTCTGCATGCAGATGGCACCTGGACCACCCTATCCCTCACCCCTGACCTTCCCTTGGATCTACCCACCTTAGTCCCCCAAGTCTGGGACACTGATCACTCATCCATAGCCAAGCATCATCCCCCTGTCCACATTACCCTAAAAGACCCCTGGACTATAATCACGCAACAACAGTACTCTCTCACCCTGGAGGCCCACAAGGGACTTAAGCCTATCATAGACCGTCTTCTTCAAGCCTCCATCTTAATTCCTACCCATTCACCACACAACACCCCTATTCTGGCAGTAAGCAAGGGACCAAACTCTTGGAGCCTGGTCCAAAATCTGTGAAAAATCAATGAGACCGTCACACCAACATTCCCAGTAGTCACTAACCCTTACACCCTGCTGTCCACCACACCCCCGACTGCAACCCACCTCACGGTATTAGATCTCAAAGACACCTTTTTCACCATCTCCCTCCATCCCCCTCTCCCAACCCCTTTTCACCTTCACCTGGCAAGACCCCAAGACTGACGTTTCCCAACAACTAACATGGACAGTTCTCCCCCAAGGGTTCAGAGACAGCCCCCACTTTTTTGGACAGGCTTCACAAAAGGACCTACAGACACTCGGCCTAGCCCCAAGTTATCTCCTCCAATACGTAGATGACCTCCTCTTTTGTAGCCCAAACTGAAAACTCTGCCTCCAACATACTGCCAAACTCCTTGGGGCCCTGGGATCCTGGGGTTATCGAGTGTCCCGATCCACGGCCCAGGTAGTACAAACATCATCTACCTGGGGCTCTCCATATCTCACCAACAAAGAACTATTCCCCCAGATAGCATACAGGCCTTGATTAACTGTCCACTTCCAAAAACGAAAAGGGAGCTCCTGTGTATCCTCCGCTTCCTCAACTTTTTCCGTATCTGGATCCCTAAATTCTCCCTCCTTGTAAAGCTGCTCTATGAGGCAACTAAAGGATGTCTAGGTGAGCCCCTCTTTAACCCCTCCTCGCTGACCCTAACCCTAACCCTCGCTGGCCAATCCTCTTCGCCAGCTCACCCAGAGCCTCCTCCGACTGCCAACTTTCCACCTGCCAGATCACACCAGACCATTCTTTCTCTTTGCACACTCCAACCAAGGACAGGCCCTGGAACTTCTATGCCAGCGGGTCGGAGACACCTGGGCTCCCATAGCCTATCTATCAAAACAGCTTGACATGGTGACCAGGGTGGCCTCCCTGCGTACAGGCCATGGCTGCTATTGCAGCCCTTGAACCTAAAACAAATAAACTCTCTGGGCCTGCCCCTTTAACAGTCTGCTCTCCACACACCTCCCGAGACTCACTATCACATCGGGCTTTCCTCTCCCTTCTCCCTCCCAGGGTACAGGTCCTACATGCCTTTCTCCTCGACTCTCAACTCTCATTCTCTCCCTGCTCTCCCCTTAACCCCACCAGCTTATTACCCATGTCCTCTACAATAGACCCCCTCCTACATAGTTGCAGCCTAACAGTAGATCTTACCCAAAACCCCTTCCAACATTTAACAGATCAGCCCATCCTAGACGCAGACACCACATACGGGTTCATTGATGGCAGCTCTCAAAAATCCCCACCCTTTGCGGCAGGATATACCATCATCCAGGGGGACCTTCATCACAATCACAGGACCCAGACAATTGAAGCTTCACCTCTGCCACCTCACACCACCTCCCAACAGGCAGAACTGAGAGTGTTGTAGCCACGCGTTCCGGGAAACAAACTCACTCAGAAGGATGATGCAGATAGTGGAGTGCAGTTTATTACACCCTCGGGCCCAAGGCAGAGTCTCCTCTTAGCCAAGGACCCCGGCCAGTTTTTGTGAAAACCTTATATACTCTAAGTGTACGTGTTCAAACCCACCTCCCCAAATTCTCTGAAACTAGTCTGAACAAAGGAAAAGAAAGATACAAACAAAGTTCACCCGTGATTCGTATGCCTTAAGCCTAGGTAGTTAACAGTGGACAGTTATCAATAAGCCTGTGGTCAACCCCAATAAATGTAATAGAATATATTATTCTATTCGGTTATACAGATAATTAGGGCATTCTTTTAGGTGACAGAGAAGTCGCCTAAGTACGAGCACTGGGACTTTTCCATCCTGGGGGCCTGGTTTTCCAGTTGGTATGTCGTTTCCATAGATACTGGGCATATAGCTCAAAATCCACACTCCGGCCCAAGATGGAGTCCTGCTTTTAAGATGGAGCCTGTTCTGTTTCCTCCTTCAAGGTTATTGATATTTCTCCCAGCAATCTTGATTCCCGTTTGTGCTTCATCCAGCCCAGCGTTTCTCATCATCTACTCTGCATATAACTTACATGCAGCGTACATTTAAGAGGTAAGTAAACTTAAATCTTTCCCTTCTGCCTGCAATGCAAGAGACTCTGGTACGATCCCCGGGTCGAGAAAATCCCCTGGAGAAGGAAATGGCAACCCACTCCAGTATTCTTTTTTTTGTTTTGTTTTTTTTTTTTCTTTTTTTTTTTTTTTTTTATTTTTTTTATTTTTCCTGTGTTCCCCCATTCAATCTGGGCTGCCACAATCAGACAGGCAGAAAGCGCGAGGATGTTTTTCTTGCATCTGTAGTGTAAACCTTAGCAGACAGTAACTGCTTCAGGTCTGTCAAATAGATGCGTCACTCCAGTATTCTTACCTGGAGAATCCAATGGACAGAGGAACCTGGTAGGTTATAGTCCATGGGGTCTCAAAGAGTCAGACACAACTGAGTGACTTCACATTTTCTTTAAACTTAAATCTATTAACAAAGGCAGTTCAACATCTGAAGAGAGTGTGTCCTCTTAACGGAGAGAAAAACCAAATTCAAGTTTTGTACCAGCTTACTTTTAAATTCATCACCTCATGTGAAGAGTTGACTCATTGGAAAAGACCCTGATGCTGGGAGGGATTGGAGGCAGGAGGAGAAGGGGACGACAGAGAATGAGGTGGCTGGATGGCATCACTGACTCGATGGACGTGAGTCTGGGTGAACTCCGGGAGTTGGTGATGGACAGGGAGGCCTGGCGTCCTGTGATTCACTGGGTTGCAAAGAGTCGGACACGACCGAGCGACTGAACTGAACTGAACTGAAAGGTAAACTTAATTACATTTACTTTAGACTTAGTCTGTCCTAACCATGCACAAAACTCTGTTTTCAGGGTCCACTTTCCACAAACCTTATCACTTTCTGTACCCATTACTTTGTTCTCCCATCTTGAGACAGCCACTGTAAGTCAGAGCTCCTTTCTTTTCCCTTCATAAAATGGAATTCCATTTCTCATAACTTCTTTACTGAAAACACACATCTTACTTTCCCTAAGCAACTAAGAACTGACCTTTATATTAGCATTCAATAGAACGGTGTAATACATACCAGTGATAATTTCTAAAAACATTTGCTTTCTTATAGAGAACATCTCAGGTGATACCAAACATTTTCAATAATATTCTCAAATACTTTTAATTTTTTTTTTTTTTTTAGTAATCAACATCAGTATCTTTTAAATAAATAAACTTCTATCACAACTTAAATTGGCAGAGCTTTAGAATTTTAAGTTATCAAACATCTGGAAAATCATATTAATTAGACATTTCTAAAATATGATTAAAGTTTTATCCCAAAGTTTTTATCAAATTTACATTTATCTTGAATTTTCATGTCCAGAGATTCTCTTGCAAAAGATTAGTAAGGTCTTATTTATTAAACCTAAGTACAATAAAGTATTATACTTAATTTTGTGACTCTTAATGACATATATATTAATTTGTATCAACAAACTTAAACATTGATATCAGGTATCAATGGTGTTGGAGAAGACTCTTGAAAGTCCCTTGGACTGCAAAGAGATCCAACCAGTCCATATTAAAGGAAATCAGTCCTGAATGTTCTTTGGAAGGACTGATGCTGAAGCTGAAACTCCAGTACTTTGGCCACCTGATGCGAAGAACTGACTCATTTGAAAAGACCCTGATGCTGGGAAAGATTGAAGGCAGGAGGAGAAGGGGACAATAGTGGATGAGATGGTTGATGGCATCACGGACTCAATGGACATGAGTTTGAGTCAACTCCGGGAGTTGGTGATGGACAGGGAGGCCTGGTGTGCTGCAGTCCATGGGGTCACAAAGAGTTGGACACCACTGAGCGACTGAACTGAACTGAACTGATCAACTTAATATTGAATATTTCCCAGTTCACATGAACCTGAAAGTCATCTTGACCAGTTTTCTTTAAATGTAATCGCTTTTTATTAAAATTAAATAGAGCTCTTTGTAACTCCAATTCTAAAAATACCTTTTAGAATTAGAGATATCTCATATGTATAATGTGTACACAGACATAAACAGGCTAGAGATCTCATGTCTTTATTAAAAGCTTAGATATGAACTAGGTATTACAATATTAATATAAACTTACTAGCTGACAAACCGTTGGAATACCTTAAAGTTGCTTGCTCAGATGATTAAGGCTTACCATCTATAAAGTTTGGCTGTGGGAACCTTTTAAGCAGTTGATTTAAAACTGCCTCTTTCTTTTTTCTTGGGTTTTCAGGTCTTGCCTTCTTAACTGGGCTTAGGCTAGGTCCTTGTGGTCTGTATTCACATTCTGATTTATACATTTGCAAGACAAAGGAAGTTGTTCAGTTTTTCAAAGAATGGTTTTATCACCTAAAGTAACTAAAGCCAGTGGCAAGATTTTTATCAAACTGAAATGCATTTACAAAGTTCTGTTTTCTAACTTTAAAGTTTTAATTTGTCTCATCTTTAAAGGTTTGTATGTGGCATTTAGCACGTACAGATTTTCTGAGTTTATAAATTAAACCAAGGCAAAAATCATAATTTTTTGTATTTATTAACTCTTACATGTGAAGTTTCCATTTTACTTATTTTGTATGAATCAGGTGACTGTTGGTTTCCTGGGTACGTTTAGTTAATATTTCCTTAGTGGCAATCTGTATGCCTTGTTTATCCCAGTGAAAGTGAAAGTCGCTCAGTTGTGTCCGACTCTTTGTTTCCCCAGGCCAGAATACTGGAATGGATAGCCTTTCCCTTCTCCAGGGGATCTTCCCAAACCAGGGATCGAACCCAGGTCTCCCACATTGCTGGCGGATTCTTTACCAGCTAAGCCACCAGGGGGTGTTTATCCCAAAATGTAAGTAAAAAAGAACGGTCGTGACCTTACATAAAGCCCATTTAAATACACCAATTTATATACCTTAATCTAGATTCCAACAGATTTTGTATCTTTAGCTTTCATAAGGACCCAATCAACAAGCTTTGGTCTTAGGGGAGAGTTTAGAAGGCCTTTGCTTTTTGTTCCCTATTTTACCTACTTTTATATAAAAGGCTCTGGGATCCCCAGAGTTGGGTAGAGACGAGGAAGTCAGGCCCCTAGCCCGACTGGCCCCAGATAACTTGTCAGCAACAAATTGGCACTCACCAAGAGCATTGACAGCGACAGCTACAAAGGCATCTGCCCTGTACCTCTGGAGAACCCTGCGCTGTTGACCTTCAACAACCCCTGAGGGAGTTCAGGCTGGAGAAAGGACTCTGTGCTCCAGGGAATCTGGTGGGAAATAATAGCTAAACCTCTTTTCTTTTTTTCCAATTTTTTTGTTGATATTCTTAATTGCTCTTTTTAGCATCTGTAAGGCCCATTGAGAAGGCTTCAGTGAAGCTTCCTAAACCAGTTTTTCCCATTCAAATAAGCTCTTAGGTTAATTTGACTTTTGCTTTATGGTATGCTAAGTCACTTCAGCCGTGTGACTCTCCACGACCCCCCAGACTCCTCTGTCCCATGGAATCTTTCAGGCAAGAAAACGAGTGGGTTGCCATTTCCTTCTCCTTTGCAATTGTTCATAATGCATAGCTATTATTTTAATGAGGTAAAAAAATTTTTTTCTTTTTAAAAAAAGTTACCACAATGAATTTTAAAAAATTATTTGGATGGTTATTTAGAAAGGAATAGGTAAAATAGACATTTATGTGATTAAAACAAGATTTGATATTACTGTACTACCTAAAGTGGGCTTCCCTCATAGCTCAGTCAGTAAAGAATCTGCCTGCAATGCAAATTCTAACTGCATACCCATTAAAGAGTCTCTTCAATATTTAGGGTGAGATTTATTTTCTCTTTATTTATTTATTTTAGTTAGGTACTTGCAAGTATGAGCTCTGTTCCTTATGTCTTTCTACAACGTAGCCACCTGGCTATCTTTCAACTGAGCCCCAGGTCAGTTCAGGTCAGTTCAGTTCAGTCACTCAGTCCTGTCCGACTCTTTGTGACCCCATGGACTGCACAACAGGTCTATCACCAACTCCCGGAGTTCACTCAAACTCATGGCCATTGAGTCAGTGATGCCATCCAACCATCTCATTCTCAGTCGTCCCCTTCTCCTCCTGCCTTCAATCTTTCCCAGAATCAGAGTCTTTTCCAATGAGCCAATTCTTCGTATCAGGTGGCCAGAATGTTGGAGTTCCAGCTTCAGCATCTGTCTTTCCAGTGAATATTCAGGACTGATTTCCTTTAGGATGGACTGGTTGGATCTCCTTGCAGTCCAAGGGACTCTCAAGAGTCTTCTCCAACACCACAGTTCAAAGGCATCAATTCTTCTGCCCTCAGCCTTTTTTATGGTCCAACTTCCCATCCATATATGACTACTGAAAAAAACATAACTTTGACTAGATGAACCTTTGTTGGCTACTTTGCTTTATGTCTCAAGAGTCTTCTCCAACACCACAGTTCAAAAGCATCAATTCTTCTGCCCTCAGCCTTTTTTATGGTCCAACTTCCCATCCATACATGACTACTGAAAAAAACATAACTTTGACTAGATGAACCTTTGTTGGCTACATTACTTTATGTCTCTGCTTTTTAATACACTGTCTAGGTTTGTCATAGCTTTTCTTCCAAGGAGCAAGTGTCTTTTAATTTCATGGCTGCAGTCACCATCTGCAGTGATTTTGGAGCCCAAGAAAATAAAGTCTGTCACTGTTTCCATTGTTTCTTCATCTATTTGCAGTCAAGTGATGGGACCAGATGCCATGATCTTAGTTTTTTTCTCTCAGCCAAGATGGATGCCAGTGAGGAGGAGTCTGGGAGGTTGGTAGGACATAAGGACTGGCATTGTTATGGAATCCGGAGTCAGAAAACATACCTGGGAGGACACTCAAGACAGTGGACTGTAGTTTATTATACCAGCGGGTCCAAGGGGAGTTCCCAACAAGGACCCTGATGTTTCTGAGAGGCTGAGTTTTATACCCCCCACTACATGACCGGTTACATGTTAGCAACCTCTTTATTGTATATGATTGAGTTTTACAAGTAGGTGTTCAGTTCAGTTCAGTTCAGTCGCTCAGTCATGTCTGACTCTTTGCGACCCCATGAATTGCAGCACGCCAGGCCTCCCTGTCCATCACCAACTCCCGGAGGTCACTCAAACTCACATCCACCAAGTCGGTGATGCCATCCAGCCATCTTATCCTCTGTCGTCCCCTTCTCCTCCTGCCCCCAATCCCTCCCAGCATCAGAGTCTTTTCCAATGAGTCAACTCTTTGCATGAGGTGGCCAAAGTACTGGAGTTTCAGCTTTAGCATCAGTTCCTTCCAAAGAAATCCCAGGGCTGATCTCCTTCAGAATGGACTGGTTGGATCTCCTTGCAGTCCAAGGGACTCTCAAGAGTCTTCTCCAACACCACAGTTCAAAAGCATCAATTCTTCGGTGCTCAGCTTTCTTCACAGTCCAACTCTCACATCCATACATGACCACAGGAAAAACCATAGCCTTGACTAGATGAACCTTTGTTGGCAAAGTAATGTCTCTGCTTTTGAATATGCTATCTAGGTTGGTCCTAACTTTCCTTCCAAGAAGTAAGCGTTTTTTAATTTCATGGCTGCAGTCACCATCTGCAGTGATTTTGGAGCCCAAAAAATTAAAGTCTGACACTGTTTCCACTGTTTCCCCATCTATTTCCCATGAAGTGATGGGACCAGATGCCATGATCTTTGTTTCCTGAATGTTGAGCTTTAAGCCAACTTTTTCACTCTCCTCTGCTAGGAGAACAAACAATTAAGGTTAAAAGGTGGGGAATAATGATTATACGTCAAGGGGGTATGTCTCCATGGTTAATCTGACAGGGGCAGCCTGACTTCAGCTACAATCTCCGTTTGTCATCTGTAGGGAGAAAAGTCTCCAGGAGACCTGGTTTTCCTTAGCAACGGTTTCCTCACTCTTGGGCAGGGTTCAGGCCCAGTTCACATCCTGTCTTTACGATGGATGACAGGCTTCAAGATGGAGTCTCTCCTGCTTTCCTCACACTGGCCCCAGCAGCACCTCCTTTTAACCTCCCCCAGTTCTTCCAGTTGGTGGTGGCTTGTTAGTTCCATGTTCCTTTCCAGGACCTCCTGTCCTAAAGTAATTGGTGCAAATGGTTACTATGGTGCCTGGCCAGGGCGGGTAGATTCAGTCAGTGTTTCTCCTAACAAAATCACAGAGTAAGTCAAATACCTTCAAGCAGGCGTCCTTGGCCTACGTAACACTGCAGGGCACAAAGTAGTTTGCTCCCCACAACCGTCTCCTGAGGAGGCGAGGAGGGGCAGTACTCTCCCCAGTAAATCCGGGTTCCCTCACGGTGAGGTGTGCTCTCCTGGCCCTGTACGGTCCTCCTTTGCTGGCTGTTATCCACTTGTCCCTCTGTTACCTGCTTACTTGCGTGCTGTCTCTTTAAGGGCAAGTTGTAAGTGAGGGATTGATTTGAGAGGGTTCCTTGTTGCCTGAGGTATCCTCACCCCTAACACAGTGCCTAGAACATTGAGGTGCTTAGCACTGCAAAAGGCAAGTGTAGCAGTTGACTGTTGAGTTAGAAAGAGAGGCGACTCCTGTCTGCATCGTCAGCTTAGGCATACCTTCTGTATAATGTGGGCAACACTTTTGACATGGATCCCTTTATTTATCTAGTCATTGAAAAAAAATTCGAGCACCTAAATCAGGCTAATTACTAGTTCTAGATGCCAGAGATACAGCAGTGAGCTAAACAGACGTGGCTGTTTATTCAGTACTATGTTTAGAATAAATTCCTGGCAGCAGATCTAAGCATTGCTGGGCTCACCTTCCTCTTTCCTTCAGACTTTAATTCTATGCTTTTTACAGTAAGTATTCAATAAATCTCAATCGAGCCACTGATTGAAACAAGAAGGACAAAGTGGGCGATTTTAAATGTCCTCATTATCATCCCAATTTCCTCTTTAAAATGTTACTCGGTCATTCTTTCCTTTTAAGTTTTATAGCCCTAAAGAAATGAGCAGTTGGATGGATAATAAGGGCTGGATTATAAATTCTAATTCTCTTTCTTGGAATGTATCTTTGTAACACCCTGTACTGTTTTCCTTTGGACTTTGGATATTGTAGAAATTTATACAGAATAGGATTTTAGAGTGAGTGGAGCCCCACAACATCCCACAGTATTTTCTCTCCTGGTTCCATGGCCTCAAGTCTAAGGTCTCGTGTGCATGAAACCCCCAGCCACCATCACGTCTCTGTACAGATTCTTCAAAGACATTTTTCCTAAGCCTGATGTCTGAGAAAACAAATTTACCTCCCACTAGTTATTGAAATAAAAGTAACATTTTTCTATTTTGAAAAATATTTATTTTTAATTGGAGGATAATTGCTTTACAGTATTGTGTTGATTTCTGCCATATATCAACATGAATCAGCCATAGATATACATATGTCCCCTCCCTCTTGAACCTCCATATGACCTAATGATCCCTCTACTGGGCATATACCTGGATAAAACCATAATTGAAAAAGACACACGTATCCCAGTGTTCACTGAAGCATTATTTACAATAGCTAGGACACGAAAGCAACCTAGATGTCCTAGATGAATGGATAAAGAAGTTGTGGTACATATATACAATGGAATATTACTCAGCCATAAAAAGAATGTATTTTTTAATTTTTAATCATATATATATATTAAAAAAGTTTTTTTTTCTGCTCACTTACCTTTCTTATGGTAATGGTGACAAAAGTGAATTAAAGCATGTGTCCCAACTTGGGAGTCTCTTAGTTAATGTATTACTAGTCTAGTGGTGTCAATGTAAATGGGGTATAAACATGAAACTGAGTCTCTAAAACAAGATACCACCATTTAAAAATATATATATTATTCATCTGCTTTTGGCTGTGCTGGCTCTCTGTTGCTATGTGAGCTTTCTCTCGTTGCAGTGTGCAGGGGTTACTCTAGCTGCAGCGGGCGGGCTCCTCACTGTGGTGGCTTCTCTGGCTGTGGAGTGCACTCTAGAGTGTGTGGGCTCAGTAGTTGTGGCACATGGGCTTAGCTGCTCCTCTGCACGTGGAATCTTCCTGGACTAGGGATCAAACCCATGTCCCCTGCATTGGCAGACAGATTCTTATCCACTGGGCCAGCGGGGAAGTCGGATACCATCATTTCTATTAACGAGTGTCACAGCAGTAGGGTCTAAACACAAAATTATTTCTTTTGTTCCATTCACACCTTCCTTCATGCATTTTCTGTTGAATCTTTCTTTCCTGTTCCGTAGAAACATTTCTAGAAGATTTCATCACTTTCCAGTCACTTCTAGTAACAATAGTCCAGTCCTGTTTATAGCTCCTGTTAGACTTTACCCTTTGTTCCCCCCACATCCTCTCCCTGCCTCCAAGTACTCACCAGGTCTATGGCTCAGGGATGTGGAGGCAGATGGAACTGCTCTGTGCTGTCTCGTCTTTTCTTTCCCAACTGCGGTGGAGGAAGGAGCTTGTGCTCTATCTTGGGGATTCCCTCCTCTTCTCTACTCCAGTTTCTCCAATGTGTTAGGGTAGCTAGATGGTACCCTAACTCAGGTTCTGAGTTTTTTTTTTTTTTTTTTTCTGATTGCTTAATCCTCTCCCAGGGGTTGTGATGGTTCATTTTAAGCCTCACCTTGGTTAGGTCATGATGCCAGTTATTTGGTCAAACACAAGTCTAGATGTTGCTGTGAAGGCAACTTTTAGATGTGATTAACATTGAAATCACAGCACTTCGGGGCTTCCCTGGTGGTCCAGTGGTTAAGACTTCATGCTTCCAGTACAGGGTGCTAAGGTTTGAGCCCTGAGAACTAAAGTCCCATATGCTGCTCAGCTCCCCTCCAAAATCAGTCCAGTATGAGTAAAGCAAATTACCTTCCATAATGTGGAAGGGCTTCATGCAATCATTTGAAGGTCCTAAGAGCTAAGACTGAGGTCTCCACAAGAAGAACTCTGCTTGTAGACTGTCTTTGACTGTCCAGACTTCAGCGTTGACTTCTGCACGATTGTCAGCCTGCCCTGCCAATTTCAGACTTGCCACTTTCCACAATCGCATGAGCCAGTTCTTTTAAAATAAATTTCTTTCTCAGAAATGAGGTGTGGAGCCATGAAGAGATATGGAGGAACTTCTGTTTATTATTAATTGAAAGAAGACAATCAGAAAAGGCTACCTACTGTATGATTCTAACTCTGTGATGTCTGGAAAAGGCAAAACTACAGGGACATTAAAAAAAATCAGTAGTTGCCAAAGTTTGCAGCTGAGGGATGACTAGGCAGAGCACAGAGGATTTTTAGGGCAGAGAAAATACTCTGTATGATTCCATAAGGGTTTGCCATGTCTCCAAACCCATATAATGTATAATAGCAGAGTGAACCCCAAGGGAAACTATGGACTTTGGGTAATAAAGAGGCATCCCTTGTCCTCCCCCCCAGCAAATGTGTCACTCTGGAGGAAGATGTTGATAATGGACGAGTCTGTATGTGCATGTGGAGCGGGGAAAGTGAAAGTTGCTCAGTCGTGTCCGACTCTTTGCAACCCCTTGGACTATAACATTCATGGGATTCCTCAGGCCAGAATACTGGAATATGTAGTCATTCCCTTCTCCAGGGATCTTCCCAACCCAGGGATCAGACACAGGTCTCCTGCATTAAAGGCAGATTCTTTACCAGCTGAGCCATCAGGGAAGCCCATGGAGTGGGGAGGCAGGAGTGTATGGGAAATCTCTGGATTTTCTGTTCAATTTTGCTGTAAACCTAAACCCATCTCTAAAAATGTAGTCTTAATTTTTTACACAAATTATATATATATATATATTCACATACATGTATGATGATCCTTAAGGCTGTCAACTGATTGGATATGGCCCACCCTCACTATTACACACACACACACACACACTTTGCTGGTTCTGTTTCTCTGGAGAGCTCTGATGAGCAGTCTTCTCTGCCATCACTGACTTGTCTGTGCCAATGACGTCCAATGTGCAGCACAGGGAGTCAAATCTTCAAAAGAATTTCTCTGGGAACCCCTCTTCATTTGGTTGGAGTGGTGGTGAGGGACCCGCTCCGTCCACCTCACAGAGACAGCAGGGCAAGCCCGCTCTGAAACAACAGCGTTCTACTCTTGTGACTCGTCCTAACTCCCCTCCCTAGTCTTCTTGGGTGGGGGTGGGGACTGACACCATGAAAGGGTGGAGAGCAGGATGGTGCCATGGTGATGGCAGTTCTCTTTAGAACACATGGTACTTAATGCTCCTTGGTCCTCAGCTGTAGGGTTCAGTAGTCACTTCTTCAGTAAAAGTCAACTCAACATCAGTCACAGTAAGTTTCCAAGATGAGACAGGCATTCCTTAAAAAAAAAAGAATTTCAAGTTCAAACATATTTGTGAGCTACTCAGTGAAACAGAGTTATACACTTAAAAATTTTTTTTTGTTTGACTGCACTGGGTTGCAGCCCCCGAACTCTTAGTTGCGGCATGTAGGACCTAGTTTCCTGACCAGGGATCAAACCCAGATCCCCCTGTATTGCAAACAGAGTCTTGTTTAAACGTAGGGTTTTTCTGAAACTTGAATATGCTGATATGAAAGACAGACTCCTAAGGGAGGAGACAGTATACAGGAATTCCTCAACTTTGACTCTGAAACAAAATTTGAATCTCAACTAGTAACTCTCAGACAGTGTTCACACATCAGTGACGTGGGAGATACCGATTTAGCAAGATGACTGAGATGCTGGTTCTCTTCCTTGAACCTTCGTAACTGCACAATGCCTCGGGAATTTGGGACTGTTCCTTTAAATTTCTTTTGGGCTTCCTGGGTGGCACAGTGGTAAAGAATCTGCCTACCAATGCAGGAGTTGCAGGTCCGATTCCTGGGTCGTGAAGATCCCCTGGAGAAGGAAATGGCAACCTACTCTAGTATTCTTGCTTAGAAAATTCCATGGACAGAGGAGCCTGGCAGGTTACAGTCCATGGGGGTCTCAAAAAGTTGGACACAACTGAGTGACTGAGCACACACTCTAAGTTCCTTAAGTTAGCTTTTGTGAGCATCTGAGATAACAAATGGGGCTTCCGTGTGGCGCTAATGGTAAAGATGTAGGAGACATAAGAGACGCGTGTTCAATCCCTGGGTTGGGAAGATCCCTTGGAGGAGGACATTGTAGCCCACTCCAGGATTCTTGCCTGGAGAATCCCACGAACAGAGGATCCTGGTGGGCTATAGTCCATTGAGTCACAGAGAGTCAGACGAGACTGAGGTGACTTAGCGCACATTCATGAGATAAGAAACATAAAGCACCTACTACAGAAAAGATGTTCCATATATGATAGCTATGACTGGGTACAAGATTTCATGTACATGGAATCAATTCATAATCCATCCCACCATCAGCGAGTTTATTTTACTGATAGTGCTTTGTTGGGGTAATACTCAAATGCGTGATGTGTTGTTAAGTTAAAACTCTAAATTGTGTTTCACAAACCTTTCTGTTAAAATCACTCTTAATTTTCCCATGTTTCAAAATTGGTACGTGGAGGAAATCTGGTGCATATTTCCTAATTCCAAAAAGATCTGCACAGTTTTTCTACCAGTCAAGTCAATTTTAAAGAGATTGGTGAAGGCACACAGAGTGGGTTAAAGGGTAGAAAATTCAATTTCCTTCTACAAACATGCAGTGCGTAAACACAATTTCCTACAACAAACAAACAGGGAAATCCCAGACCTGAGAAACCCTGAGATAAAAGGAACTGAGATCTAGTTAGATTGCTTCCATCCTCTGCCCAGCCCCTCTCTCACGTGGAGAGAGGGAACAGTGAAAGGGGGTTGTTTCCGTCTTGTGGGGAAGGCTGGAAAAGAACCGCCAGTGATGCTAATCCCAAACCTAGGCAGACCAAGGTTTGCCCAGATACGATACAGTTCCTTCATCTTTCTTTTGATGCCTTGTGAGACAGTATAGACTGGCTGAAAAAATAGTATTTTTCATTATTTTACAAAAACACTTTATATTTCATGTGATTTGTTGTTCAGTCGCTGTTATCTCTAACCCTTTGCGACCATGCAGCATGCCAGGCTTCCCTGCCCTCCACTATCTCCCACAATTTGTTCAAGCTCATGTCCATCGAGTCGGTGATGCCATCCAACCATCTCCTCCTCTGCCGTCCCCTTCTTCTCCTGCCTTCAATCTTTCCCAGCATCAGGGTCTTTTCAAATGAGTCAGTTCTTTGCATCAGGTGATCAGAGTATTAGAGCTTGAGCTTCAACATCAGTCGTTCCAATGAATATTCAGGCTTGATCTCCTTTAGAATTGGCTGGTTTGATCTCTTCGCTATCTGAGGGACTCTCAAAACTCAGCACCACAGTTCAAAAGCATTAATTTTTTGGTGCTCAGGCTTCTTTATTGGAGAAGTAAATGGCAACCCACTCCAGTGGGTTGGGGATGGGGGAGCCTGGGATGCACTCCCAGGGATGGGGGAGCCTGGTGGGCTGCCGTCTATGGGGTCGCACAGAGTCAGACATGTCTGACGTGACTTAGCAGCAGCAGCAGCAGCAAGCTTCTTTATGGTCCAAATCTCACATCTGTACATGACTATTGGAAAAACCCTAGTTTTGACTATATGGACTTTGTCAGCAAAGTGATGTCTCTGCTTTTTTTTTTTTTTTTTTTCTGCTTTTTAATATGCTAGCTTTTTTTCCAAGGAGCAAGTGTCTTTTAATTTCATGGGCAGTCACCATCCACAGTGATTTTGGAACCCAAGAAAATAAAATCTACCACGGTTTCCATTTTTTCCCCATCTATTTGCCATAAAGTGATTGGATCAGATGCCATGATCTTGGTTTTTTTAATGTGATTTAAGTAATGAAACATTTTGGATTCCATATCTACATTATGGCTAGATGTATACTGCCTTACACAGCATCGATGTCAAAAGCTATATAATGTTTAATCATTAGAGTTCAAGCTCTCAGAGAGAAAGCTTCTGGCAAATAAAATATTTAAATTTATGATGATAAAATACAGCGCATGTATACACTTTCCAAGAAGGGCTTTTACCCTGAACTGATCACTGTTTATATTGTTGACGACTGCAAGGTATCTGACTTGTAATATTCTCCAGCCCTTTGTCCTGTCAGCTGTAAATTGGCACTTGCCAATCAGGCTTCCCTTGTGGCTCAGCTGGTAAAGAATCAGCCTGCAATGTGGGAGACCTGGGTTCGATTCCTGGGTTGGGAAGATCCCCTGGAGAAGGGAAAGGCTACCCACTTCAGTATTCTGGCCTGGAGAATTCCATGGACTGTATAGTCCACGGGGTCATAGAGAGTCGGACACAACTAGTGACTCTCAAGAGCATTGCCAGGGACTGAACAACAAGGGCGTTTGCCGTCTCCTCTGTGGAGACCGAAGCCTGTGCTGCGGCAGCTGTGGGCCTTCAACGAACCCTGAGGGAGTTCAGGGTGGAGTGAGGCCCTCTGTGCTCCAGGGAGTCTGTGGGACAGGTCTTTAGATAGTAGGATACTTTCAGGAACAGATTTCATAAGACCAATCCTTGCATCTTTTCATATCTAGTGATAAGTGTGTTAGTCGCTCAGTCGTGCCCGATTCTTTGCGACCCCATGGACTGCACTCACCAGGCTCCTCTGTCCATGAGATTTTCCAGGCAGTGATACTGGAGTGGGTTGCCATTCCCTTCTCCAGGGGATCTTCCCAACCCAGGGATCAAACCCAGGTCTCCAGCACTGCAGGCAGATTCTTTACCGAGTGAGCTACAAGGGAATATCTAGGAAAGCACTAAATCCCTTCATGATAACGTCAGATCCTTGTGACTAGCAGAAAATATTTTGTAAAATGAGTGCTTCAGTCAAGCAGTTCAGTCACTCAGTTGTGTCCGACTCTTTGCGACCCCATGGACTGTAGCACACCAGGCCTCTCGGTTCATCACCATCTCCCGGAGCTTGCTCAAACTCATGTTCATCCAGTTGGTGATGCTATCCAACCATCTTTTCCTCTGTTGTCCCCTTCTCCTCCCACCTTCAATCTTTCCCAGCATCAGGGTCTTTTCAAATGAATCAGTTCTTCACATCAGGGGGCCAAAGTATTGGAGTTTCAGCTTCAAAATCAGTCCTTCCAATGAATATTCAGGACTGATTTCCTTTAGGATGGACTGGTTGGATCTCCTTGCAGTCCAAGGGACTCTTAAGAGTCTTCTCCAACACCACAGTTCAAAAGCATCAATTCTTCACTGCTCAGGTGCAGAGGAGATAACTATTCAGAACTTTCTATTCAGTTCAGTTATTTCTGACATGATCAAGCTCTAGGTGATTGATAACAAACCAAATCAACCATCCCCAAGTGCATTTTCTGGTCTGTTATGCAGCAGCAGGATCTATTTCGGAGACCAGAATTTACCTGGGTCTACTAAAGTACCTGCTGTTTAACAGGATTTGAATTTATTTTCAAAATGGCTCTTATTTTAAAAGCTTTGTTTTGGGGGAATGTTATATGGCCACTCTGGAAAATAGTTAAGCAGTTTCTAACAAAATTAAACAAGCAATCATCAGACAAAACAATAATTTCACTCCTGAGCATTTATCATAGATGGACAGAAACTTGTGTCACACTAAAATATGTACGCTAATGTTCACCACAGCTTTGTTCATAATAGTGCAAATCTAGAAACAATCCAAATCCAGCAGATGGATGGTTAAATAAACTGTGTACATACACGCCATGTGATGCTATACAACAGCAACAGAAGGAAACTATTGATACAATAGTTTGGGTGGATCAGAAGGGAATTATGTTGAGTGAAAAAGCCAATCCCAAAGGTATTTGCAGTATGATTCCATTTATATTACTTTCTTGAGATGACAAAATCATAGAGATAAGGATCAGAGTATGTGTTGCCATGGGTCAGGGACAGGGGTGGGGCTTGGCAAAGTGTGTGTGATGGTAGAAGGGGAAACTTGTGAGATGGGGCTGTTGTGTAGCTTAATTGGTGCTGATTACACGAATCTCCGGGGGTTCCCTAATAGCTCAGTTGGTAAAGAATCCCCCTGCAACGCAGGGGACCTCGGTTCTGTTCCCTGGGTCGGGAAGATTTGCTGGCGAGGGATAGGCTACCCGCTCCAGTGTGCTTGGACCTCCCTAGTGGCTCAGCTGGTAAAGAATCCGCCTGCAACGTGGGAGACCTGGGTTCGATTCCTGGGTTGGGAATATCCCCTGTAGAAGGGAAAGTCTACCCACTCCAATATTCTGGCCTGGAGAATTCCATGGACAGAGCAGCCTGGCAGGCCACAGTCTATGGGGTCACAAACAGTTGGACAAGACTGAGTGACTTTCACTTTCACACGAATCTCTGAGTGGTTAAATTGCATAATGTTAAATGCACACACAGAAGGACACCTAAAACTGAGGAAATCTGAATAAAGTAGTGGAGGATACCAATGTCAATTTCCTGTTTGCCACATTGTACTAGAGTTTTGCAAGATATGCCTTTGAGGGAAACTGGTGAAGGGATCTATATTATTTCTTTTTTTAATTTTTTTTTATGTTATTTCTTACAGCTGCACATGAATCTACCATTATCTTAAAAAAAAAAAAGCTTAATTGAATTAAATGCTTTGCTTATGAAATTGAAAATATTGCAGAGCAAGCAATTCTTTCAATTCAAAAGACTATTACATAGCACAAAACGTTTGCATCAGTTCCTACTGAGGAATGGCGTACATTGCAAAATAGAACTGTAGGCTTAAGGAAAGATACACATCACTTGTGTTACTGAGGAAGCAATTTGGTGTCAGTAACTTCTGTAAGTCAACACGAGGGTAAGAGCAGCACATAAAGTGAAAGTAACCTAGGTAAATTCTCAATAAATTCTAAAAATGAGCATTTAATCTCCTTTCATATTCCTTAAGCTCAGAACTGGGCTCTATACTGCTGCAGGTCCAGACTACAGATTTGCACATAAGCAATTTCTATGTTGAGATGTTAACGATTCTTGTCACACTTCAAAATCGTCTAGCAAATGGCTCTCCAATTCCTAACTGTATGCATGGCATCATAGGGGCCCAGAAACGTGATGGACAGAAAAGGTCTCAGAAAATGTAGGAGCCTGTAGAGGAAGACAGGGCAACAGTGACATGGAGTGTAATGGATCCAACTACAGATGCAGGCCAGGGCCATGCAGAAAACAGGAGGCAACCTGTGTGTGTATATGTGTGTGTGTGTGTGTGTGTGTGTGTGTGCGTGTGTGTCTGTATTTGTGTGTAAAAGTTATGAATAAATAAGGACTGAGGAGATCAGGAGAGGATTCCAAGAAACTTAAACTGATCTTGAAGTGATTGTCTATATGGCTCTTCAGAAGGAAATACAATATAATAAATTGAATTATAAATTTCATCTGTCACTTTCACTTGCCATATTTTAAGGGCTTTCAATGAACCATATGGCTATAGGCTTCCGTATTTGGCAGTACGAATACAGGACATTTCTTCCATTGAGAAGTTTCTATAGGGCTGTGCTTGGTTGGAATTCAACTATAGGTAGCTGGGGAAGGATATTCTATTTTTTATTTACTTACAAATTTATTAAAATGTATATACGCATGTATGCGCGTATGTGACTGCGCTTAGTTGTGGCGCCTGGGATCTTTGATATCGGGTGTGGCGTGTGGGGTCTGTAGTTGCAGCCTGCGAACCGTTACTTGCATGTGGAATTTAGCTCCCTGACCAGGGATCGAACTCAGGGCCCCTGCATTGAAAGTGTGAAATCTTAGTCACTGGGCCACCAGGGAAGTCCCAAGGGAAGGGTATTCCAGGTGGAGCAGGTAAAGAAGAGTCAGGAAGGGGTATGTGCAGGGAAGCAGTGGGCGTGAAGTTAAAAGGTAGCTTGGAATCAGACTTGTGGAGCGTCTGAAGGAATGGAAAATTCAGGAGTGTGAAGAACAGCACCTTTCAGTTTTTGATCACCCAGTGATCATGAGACATTAGGAGACAGAGATTTCCTTATTCTTTTCCACACAGGATGCAGCCACATAGAATGCCATCCTTGCTAGAATGCCATCTCTGCATGTAATGTAAGTTATTCAACCAACACCTCCTGATGGGTATCTGGACTGTTCCCAGTCTCCCAGGTTAAAGCAGTGCCTAATGTCTAAGGCATTTTATATTATAGGCAATGTCCTCTTGACACTCCACTGGTAGCTTCTGGGGGCCCAGCCTAGAACCATTTTTCTAGTTCTTTCTTCTTGGAAAAATGGCAGTCAGGGTGAAACAGGGCAGAAAGGGATAGGACACAATCTTAAAAAGAATGGCAGAGCTATAGGCATGACAAAAACCAGTTAGAACTAACTAGATTCAAGATGGCAGAAGATCTGACTTTCAGTGGACCTTGAGCCTCATTATATGTTCATTGTAATGTATTAGCATATGCTAAACAGCACATCCATGGGTAGCATGTGTTCTGAGGCTGACCATAAGCGGTCAAAATTCTCAATTTTGAGGTGGCTCAATTCCTGGAAATCCCTGTGCTTTCCCCCAAATAGTTGACATAACCCTCCCACTCATTAACCTAAGAAATTTTCCAGCCCCTATAAATTTACCGCAGTCAGTTGTCATTCAGTCGTGTCCGACTCTTTGTGACCCCATGGAATGCAGCACGCCAGGCCTCTCTGTCCATCACCAACTCCTGGAGTTTACTCAAACTCATATCCATTGAGTCGGTGATGCCATCCAACCATCTCATCCTCTGTCATCCCCTTCTCCTCCTGCCCTCAATCTTTCCCAGCATCAGGGTCTTTTCAAATAAATCAGTTCTTCGCATCAGGTGGCCAAAGTATTGGAGTGTCAGCTTCAACATCAGTCCTTCCAATGAACATTCAGGACTGATTTCTTTTAGGATGGACTGGTTTGATCTCCTTGCAGTCCAAGGGACTCTCAAGAGTCTTCTCCGACACCAAAGTTTAAAAGTATGAATTCTTTGGCGCTCAACTTTCTTTATGGTCCAATTCTCACTTCCACACATGACTACTGGAAAAACCATAGCTTTGACTAGATGGATCTTTGTTGGCAAAGCAATGTCTCTGCTTTTTAATATGCTGTCTAGGTTGGTCATAACTTTTCTTCCAAGGAGGAAGCGTCTTTTAATTTCATGGCTGCAGTCACTATCTGCAGTGATTTTGGAGCCCCAGAAAATAGTCTGTCACTGTTTCCACTGTTTCCCCATCTATTTCCCATGAAGTGATGGTACCAGATGCCATGATCTTAGTTTTCTGAATGTTGAGTTTTAAGCCAACTTCTTCACTCTCCTCTTTCATTTTCATCAAGAGGCTGTTTAGTTCTTCTTAGCTTTCTGCCATAATGGTGGTGTCATCTGCATACTGAGGTTATTGATATTTCTCCCGGTAATCTTGATTCCAGTTTGTGCTTCATCCAGCCCAGCATTTCTCATGATGTACTCTTTATATAAGTTAAATAAGCAGGGTGACAGTATACAGACTTGACGTACTTCTTTCCTGATTTGGAACCAGTCTGTTGTTCCATGTCCAGTTCTAACTGCTGCTTCTTGACCTGCATAGATTTCTCAGGAGGCAGGTCAGGTGGTCTGGTATTCCCCTCTCTTTCAGAATTTTCCACAGTTTGTTGTGATCCATACAGTCAAAGGCTTTGGCATAGTCAATAAAGCAGAAATAGATGTTTTTCTGGAACTCTCTTGCTTTTTCAATGATCCAGCAGATGTTGGCAATTTGATCTCTGGTTCCTCTGCCTTTTCTAAATCCAGCTTGAACATCTGAAATTAACCACAGACGTATCAATAACGTCAGATATGCAGATGACACCATCCTTATGGAAGAAGGCAAAGAAGAACTAAAGAGCCTCTTGATGAAAGTGAAAGAGGAACATGAAAAAGCTGGCTTAAAACTCAACATTCAAAAAACTAAGATCATGGCATACAGTCTTCATGGCAAATAGATGGGGAAACAATGGAAACAGTGACAGACTTTATTTTCCTGGGTCCAAAATCACTACAGATGGTGACTGCAATGAAATGAAAAGATGTTTACTCCTTGGGGAGAAAAACTATGACCAACCTAGACAGCATATTAAAAAGCAGAGACGTTACTTTGCCGACAAAGGTCTATCTAGTCAAAGCTATCATTTTACCAGTAGTCATGTATGGATGTGAATGTTGGACTATAAAAAATGCTGAGCACCGAGAAATTGGTGCTTCTGAACTGTGGTGTTGGAGAAGACTCTTGAGAGTCCCTTGGACTGCAAGGAGATCCAACCAGTCCATCCTAAAGGAGATCAGTCCTGAATATTCATTGGAAGGACTGATGGTGAAACTGAAGCTCTAATCCTTTGGCCACCTGATGCGAAGAACTGATTTATTTGAAAAGACCCTGATGCTGGGAAAGATTGAGGGCAGGAGGAGAAAGGGACAACAGAGGATAAGTTGGTTGAATGGCATCACCGACTTGATGGACATGAGTTTGAGCAAGCTCTGGGAGTTGGTGATGGACAGGGAAGCCTGGTGTGCTGCAGTCCATGGGGTTGCAAAGAGTTGGACAAGACCGAACTATAAACTAATCACACTGTTTGGGAACCTCTCACCTTCTGAGATGGCCCACCCTGTCTGCGGGGTCTAGTTCTCTCTAAATGAATCTACTTCTTATCTGTTTGTCTCTTGCTGAATTCTTTCTGTGATGAGACATCAAGAACATGAGTTTCATTAAGTCCTGAGACCGGGTGTTTGACCTCAGTTAAAAGTGGGTTCGAGCCCCATTCCGGGTTCTGGCCAGGTTCAAGTTCTGGCCTATGGGTTCACGTCCCATCCGAGTTGCACGGTTTCAAGTGGATAGGGTGGGGGTTGAGAAGGCCCCGTGTTCTGGTAATAATCGCCATCTGTGATGGTTTCAGATTCCTCCTTCACATGTTGAATCTGCCCCGTGGGAGGCAATGGTAGGCATCGGGGGCCAAGAGGGCAGGGGATTGGTCGTGGATCAGCAGCCAAGTTACTTGCCTGGGGTCAGAGATGCTCTCAGTATCTCCTCAGCACCGTTGTCTTCTCCAAGTGCTGCTCTGTAATGTCTCGCTGCCACTTAGGGTTTTAAAGAGAATTCCCGATGCTCTGAGTTTGCACTAAAGCCCTGCAAAGCAGTAGGATTGCCCTGTTTTTGAGTTTTGAGTCCCTGTCAGGGTGCATCTTCAGCCATTCTCTCTGTGTCCTGCCTGAAAGGACACACAACGTGCCTCCTTTATGACAAGGCTAAGTGCCTTTGTCTTGGTCCCATCCTGCAATTCTCAAAACAACTCTTTATACTTCATATCTTAAAAATCTTACTTATAAATGTTTTGAGTTTCTGGATTTGCTCGTGTGATGCTATTTGTAATTTATTTAAAATGCTCAGCATGGACAGTGTGATATAATTATGTGTGTTAGTTTAAGCTACTCCAGGGGAAGATGGTTACTCTAATTACAGTGATAATCAGCTAGCATCATATCAGAAAGATCCTGCTCCAGAGGATCCTGTTCCATTTTCCGTATCATTGGTCAGCACTGAATTTGTCATTTGCCCTTCTACATTGCTTATTGAGTCTCTTGATTTGCCACGAGTGTTGTTATTTTTATAATAGAGTTTTTATCAATGGTTTTTCATTATACCCGACTTTTGAGGCAAACAAGCCTTTTTATTCGTCCACATTATATTGGAATTCATCCATATTCTCTTTAGTATTTGGATAGTGGGGGCAGGGGCGATGTTTCATGCCATTCCATTTCTATAAGTTCATTTCTATAAGTTCAGGTCGGTTCAGTCGCTCAGTCGTGTCCGACCCTTTGCGACCCCATGGACTGCAGCACGCCATGCCTCCCTGTCCATCACTAACTCCAGGAGTCCACCCAAACCCAAGTCCATTGTAATCAGCACTTAATCTTTACATTTTTGACTACATGCTTTTGCAACAAAGTTCCAGTTCCTATATATTGTAACTTCTCCTTTACTTCCTGGGAGCAGTTCTTCAGAGCTAACTGAGTGGCTGTCCTCTAGGCCATAGTCCTCAGGAAGTTCCTAGAATAAAACAACTCACAACCTTTACCTCGCGTGGATTTCCTCTCAGTCAAAGGTTTTGGCGATCATGAAGGAACCCAGAGTAGACGTCTCTCCTTTACCTGAATCCGACGAGGATCTGGAGCCTTAGTACTGATTTCAGGTCTCCTTGGCCTGCAGCAGCTTCAAGCAGGATTTCGGTTCCCAGCCAGAGACTGAAGTCAGGCTGGAGCAGTGAGAATGCTGAATCCTAGTCCCTAGACCACATGGCCAGTGGTTAATGACAAGGTCCTGGCCAGTCAGCTTTATAGAAATAACTTTCCACAAAGAGATGGAAAGAGACTTCCCCGGTGGCACAGTGGATAAGAACCCACCTGCCAAATGTGGGGGACACAGGTTTGATCCCTGGTCTGGGAAGATTCCACACTCTGGGAGCAACTACAACCACTGAGCCGTAGCTACCAGAGCCTGCGTGCACGGTCACTGAGCCGTAGCTACCAGAGCCTGCGTGCACGGTCACTGAGCCGTAGCTACCAGAGCCTGCGTGCACGGTCACTGAGCCTGCGTGCTGCAGCCCGTGCCTGTGTGCCCGGACCTGTGCTCCACAACCAGAGAAGCCTCCGCAGTGAGAAGGCCACGCACTGCAACGGAGAGTAGCCCTTGCTCACTGCAGCTAGAGAAAGCTTGCTTGCGGCAACGAAGGCCCAGTGTAACCAAAAAATAAATAAAATAAAATACACAAAACAAAAAGCAGGGAGTCAGGAAGGAGTGAAACAAGTAACATGTTTATTAGGAGTATGTGTGAACAGACACACGGGTGGACTCAGAGTCACACCCTTGTGGTAGTTTAAATTGGTTTTATGGGGCATTGCTTTGGGTTCCCTCTTGGCCAATCATCTTGCTCTGCCTGGTTTTGATTCTGCGTTTGGTTTATCTCAGATCCTTCCCTGTGTGAGCACACATCCCTGTGTGCGTGCACATCTCTTCTTAGCCAAGATCGATTTCCAGCGAAGAGGCCTGTTATTAGGTTGACATAACATATTATGGGGTAGCGCCTCCTCCCTTTCTGACCCCTGAGGAGCCTTTCTGCACATGGGTAGTTGGGAAGTTCTTCTTGACCTCAAGCGTGACTAATATGTGGTCTGTTTATCTCTTATCTGGGCAGAGCTCAGCTCCTCTCTGCCCTTGCTATTACTATTATCTTTAAGTCTCCACCAGAGGCAAAGTCCAGCAATTTGTCCTGTTCCTGTTGTTATTTCTATCTGGATGTGTAAACTAGAAATGACTGGCTATAAATGTCTAGCCTGGAGCCCATTCATCTCCTGCCTCAACACCTGCAAGGGTCACTTATGTCCTCCCACCTCCTTGCTGGGTCCAGACAAATTTGGGTGAGTCGTTTCTGGGTCTTGGCTCTCCCAATTACAAGCGGACAGTCTTCAGTTTTATTCAGTGATGGATTAAAAAATACCTGATTCCCCACTTGAAATACACTGAGGAGGGTTTATTTGGTTGAAAGATACTGGAGATAACCTGTATTAAAGGACACCAGGGAAAAGTCCCCCCAGTGGAAAGACATTGGGATTTGCTTAGCTGAAAGACAGATGGGTCTGGACTGGGTGATTAGGTAGGAAGCCAGCCAAACGTCTTTCCTGAACAAGGGGCATCAGAAAGCCAACCTCCAACTAATACCACAGCCAGGTGTATAATTTATACTTGCAGATATTTAATAGGGTACTTCCCTTGTGGCTCAGCTGGTAAAGAATCCACCTGCAATGCGGGAGACCTGGGTTCGATCCCTAGGTTGGGAAGATCCCCTGGAGAAGGGAAAGGCTACCCACTCCAGTATTCTGGCCTGGAGAATTCCATGGACTGTATGTATAGCCCATGGGGTCACAAAGAGTTGGACACAACTGGGTGACTTTTACACATACATAATCACACACACAGTGTGTGGGAACTGTTTATCTGTTTATCTCTTATCTGGGCAGAGCTCAGCTCCTCTCTGCCCTTGCTATTACTATTATCTTCAAGTCTCCACCAGAGGCAAAGTCCAGCAATTTGTCCTGTTCCTGTTGTTATTTCTATCTGGATGTGTAAACTAGAAATGACTGGCTATAAATGTCTAGCCTGGAGCCCATTTATCTCCTGTTAACAGATAAACAGGGAACGAGGGAAATTGTACCCTAAAAATGGCCACGATGGGGCTCTTTTTGACATTTCAAAACTGGTGTTTTAGTATCTCATTAGGGAAGGCTGGTTGATGAAACAACTTTGCAAAGCTCTGACCTTAAAGGAACAAAAATCCTTCTAGGAGGAATTTGCCGTTCTCCTTCTGGGCCTTTAAACTGATTTTTTAATTACTCGATTACTTAATTTTGGCGGTGCTGGGTTTTCATTGCTGTTGCTGTGCAGGCTTTTCTCTAGCTGTGGAGCTTGGGCTTCTCCTGTTGCAGAGCCCGGGCTCTGAGGCTCTCAGGCTTCAGCAGCTGCAGCAGGTGGACTCAGCAGTTGCAGCTCCCAGGCTCTAGAGCACAGACTCAACAATTGTGGTGTACAGGCTCAGCTGCTCCATGGTGTGTGGGATCTTCCCAGACCAGGGATCAAACCCATGTCTCCTGCATTGGCGGGTGGACTCTTTACCACTAAGCCACCAGGGAAATCCTACAATATTTTTTAAATTAAAAAAAAAAAAAAAAATTCTAGCTCATTTACGTTGTGTTACTTTCAGGCATACTGCAAAGTGATTCCGTTATAAATGTATATATTCTTTTTCAGATTCTTCTCCATTATAGATTCTTAAGTGTTAGTTGCTCAGTCGTGCTTGACTCTTTGCGACCCCATGGAGTGCAGCTCACCAGGCTCCTCGGTCCATGAGATTTTTCAGGCAATGATACTGGAGTGGGTTGCCATTGCCTTCCAGGGGATCTCCCCAACCCAGGGATGGAACCCAGGTCTCCTGCACTGCAGGCAGATTCTTTACCGAGTGAGCTACAAGGGAAGCCCAATAGATTCTTACAAGGTATCAAGTATGTCTTCTGTGCATAGGTAGGTCCTGGTTGTTTATCTATTTCGTGTATAGAAATGGATATCTGTTAATCCCAAACTCCTAATTGACCCGTCCCCCTCCCTCTGTGCCTCTGATGTAATTGTTCCGCCTGATCTTGGGCGTTTTGTGTTTTGAGAGTAGTCTTTGCCATCTGGAAGGGGCACACACACACACACATTTGGCAGCCCGTTGAGTAGACCAGGATTCAGAGCAGTTTTTTGGTCTGGCCCTGCAGCTTTCAGGAAAATCTGTTATAAGGGGCCTTTGTCATCTCAAACTTCGCTATACCCACCTGTACCATGGAAGCCGTTACTGTTTTGGGGAGTAAACATTTTGAATTTGTTATAGAACATCGGTTCGTGTGCCTGACACATAGTGAGGCCAAGCAAACAAATGTCAGAGTTTGGAGCAGAGAAAGGTTTACTGTTGGGCCAACCAAGGAAAGTGGATGGCTCAGGTTCAAAACCCCTAACTCCCCAGTGATTTTGGGGGAAAAGCTTCTGTAGGCAAAATTTGGGGTGAGAGCTACAGGCTGTGTCGTTTTCTTGATTGGCTGGTGGTGAGGTAACAGGCAGTGATGACACCAGGAGATCCTTCCCTGTTGCGTGCGGCTTTGCCTGTGAAACAGCCTTGGTTGGGATTTTTCCCTTTTGGACTAACCTTGGCCATTTATTTAGCCTCCCTGACCTTCCCTGAGTTCCAAAGGGCAGATTGAAAGTCGCTCATCTGGAAGGGAGGAGATGCAGAGGCAGAGGAGGAGCCATCCAGAAACCACAGTGCGGCCTTGGGGCAGGGTCCTGGTTTCTCTCCAAAGACTATACAAAACAATACCTTTGAGTTGCAGGAACTAAGGCCCCACCCAGAGGGAGGGTGGTAACTTCAGGCTGAGAGCAAAATTCCTGGAGGACCGCCCTGATACCTCAGGACCTGATGGGTCCAAAGGCATTATACTGAATGAAAAGGCCAATCCCCAAAGGTGGCATGCTGAATGATTCCAATTATATGACATTCTCAGGATAACCAGCAATGTATTAGTGATTGCGAGGGGATAGAGATGAGGGTGGGAGTGGGAGTGTTTGAGTATAAATAGTGTTGCTTGGCTAAGGGTAGGACATGACTGAGCGACTTCACTTTCACTTTTCACTTTTGCATTGGAGATGGAAATGGCAACCCACTCCAGTGTTCTTGCCTGGAGAATCCCAGGGACGGGGAAGCCTGCTGGGCTGCTGTCTATGGGGTCGCCCAGAGTTGGACACGACTGAAGCGACTTAGCAGCAGCAGCAGCAGTGTTGCAGGAAGGGGGACCCCTCTCAGGGCCTGAGAGTGGGCTCTTGCCTAACACTTGGAAATGAATTGTCCGAGGAGACACACGAGCTGACAAAGCAAAAGACTTTACTGGGGAGGGGCACCTGGGCAGAGAGCAGAAACGTAAGGGAACCCAGGAGGACTCATTAGCCACGTGGCTCGCAGTCTCGGGTTTTATGGAGATGGAATGAGTTTCCAGGTTGTCTCTGGCCAATCATTCTGACTCAGGGTCCCTCCTGGTGGCCCACACGTTGCTCAGCCAAGATGGACGCCAGCGAGAAGGATTCTGGGTGGTGGTGTCTCCTTTTGACCTTTCCCAAACTCTTCTGGTTGGTGGTGGCTTATTAGTTCTGTGTTCCTTCCCAGGACCTCCTGTTGTAAAATAACTCTCACAAATGGTTACCATGGTGCCTGGCCAGGGAGGGCAGTTTCAGTGAGTGTGTTCCCCTGACAATAGGAAGCACAAGGGAGTTCCTTTGTGGTCAGGAACAGTTCTGTATTTGGATCGTGGTGGTGATTACATGAATCCACATGCAATAAAATTGCATAAACTGCACAAGTATACATACTGAAGGAAAAGCTGGTGAAATCTGAACAAAATCTGTTGACTGCACCAACAGGATCTATTTCCTGGTTTGCGTATTGTACTGTTCTTGGTGAATTTAACATTCTTGCCTTGTCTTGGAAAAAATTCGGAGATGAAGCAGGGAGGTTAAGAAGGTAAAGTGAGAGTTTATTAAAGCAAGAATAGTCTATCAGAGGGAGCGCAGGCAGAGAGGTGAGGAACTGGTGCCCTGGGTTTCTTTGGAAAACCAGTGATGAGGAGCATACAAATGAAGAAGTGGAATACTCACTGGGGAACGAGGGGTTTGCGGGCTATATTCCCTGCTTTTCATCCTGGCTCCATCTTCCCAAGGGGAATGATGTGGAAAGCTCAGCCTCTCTGTACACTGGTGCCAAGTCAAATCTTAGAGGCAGAGTTTTGGGGAAGTAGGAAAGGATAGCTCTATTACATTGCCAGGCAAAGTCAGACACCGTAGACTCCTGCCTCAAAAAATGATGTGTCCCAACCCAGGGAAGTTTGGTGATAGGTTTTACCACAATGGTTCAAGGGTGCAGGATTGTTGGCCTTCTAATATTTTTTTGAGCTGGTGGTGGGGGTGGGTTGCTGTGCTAAACACCATACACGGAGAAAGGAGCCTGGTGGGCTACAGTCCTTGAAGGTCAAGAGTCAGACACAACTTAGTGAGTAAATAGCAACAAGCAGCAGCATACAGAACTTCCCAAAGACCGAACCCACGCCCCCGGTACTAGAAGGGCAGAGTCCTACCTGACCACTGGCTTACCAGGGAAGTCCCTGTCTCCTAATCTTGATGAACTTGTGTGTGTTAGTCGCTCAGTCATGGCTGACTCTTTGCAATCCCATGGACTGTAGCCTGCCCGGATCCTCTGTCCATGGGACTCTCCAGGCCAGAATACCAGGGTGGGTTGCCATTCCCTTCTCCAGGGGATCTTCCCAACCCAGGGATTGAACCCAGGTCTCCCACATTGCAGGCAGATTCTTGACCATCTAAACCACCAGGGAAGCCTTGCTGAGCTTCTCCGGGACCTTTAGTCTTGCTTCTGGTGGTTTCTTGGCTGTCCCTCCAGTGATCAGCAACTGCTGGAATCTGGCCTTTGGAATTCAGGGAAGGTCATGGGGGCTGGAGTCTTGCCTACCAGAAATGGGGGAAAAAAAGCGCCTCCGTGCCTGAGAGCCCCACAGGGCTGCGCTCGGTCTCAGGACGGATTTTTGCCCTTATTTAGCTTAGATCAGAAGTATCATGGAGTGAGTGCAAGATGGATACTTCTTGTCTGCAAGGCTAATTTTATTGTAATGAGAGCATAATGAGCAAGGGGTTACCTTGGGCTGCAGGAGATTCTGCCTTTCCCCACCTTTCTTTGTGTGCTTCTGGGAATCTTATCACCCAAAATGTGTGATTTCCTGTCAGTCTGGAGGTTCCTGCTTTTCTTTGTTTGCCCAAGTCCTCCTGCTGTTTACAGAGATTCTTGATTTCCTGCCACCTGGTCCCTGTTTGCATTTCTGTGCTCCATAGTTCTTTTTTTTTTCCTAGTTTCATATTTTTGTAAGAGATTCCAACTGGGGGGAATTGGGTGAGGGGACACCGGACCGCTCTCGACTAATTTTTGCAACTTCCTGTGAGTCTTTAATTATTTCAAAATAAAGCATTTTGAAAGTTTAAAAAAAATTGTATGCAGTTGAATATGTGTATCTTCTATTTCATAGCTTTTAGGTTTCCAATTCTTTGTTAAGAACATCTTTGCATATAAAGTGATACATGTTAATTCTCCTAATGAAACTGGAAAAAAATTTCCTTTATAAGAAAAAGAAAAAAGAGTATCACCTCCACTCCTGAGTTGTACATGTAGTTTCCTATACTGTGGTTTAAGATTAAAAAAATTTTTTTTTCGGTCTTAAATCCAACTGGGGTTTATTTTCATATATAAGGCACGATGTGATCCGGCTTTCTTTTCTTTGTTGTGCTGTGGCACCTATTAAAGAAATCAACCTTTTACCACTGAAACTAAACACCACCTAAACTGTAAACAAAATTACCATGAATGTATTTCCGGATTCCCCATGCTGTTCTTCCAACCTATCCTCTTACTGACAACTTATTAAATTGCATTGGTGTAGTGCTCAATAAATGTTGAACATTCGTATGTTTGGAGTTCCTCACATTGCCAAAGTTCATTCTGCAGTATCCCTTGCTGCTTGGCACACACAGATGGGAGTGTGCCTTTGCCCAAGGCTGTAAGAGGAGGGAGGGAGAGAGGGCCTGGGCAGAGCCAGTTGTGGACACCCGTGGCGTGGCCTCCAGCGGTGCAGACGCAGCCCCTGTGGAGTCAGGAGTCAGTCCTGAGCATCCGCAGAGGAGCTGGTGGGTGGGCAGTTTTTGCTGAGCAGCCCTTGAAAGAGGCCAGGCGCTATTCCTGGTGGCAAGGGAATCTACATCTCTCGTGCTTCCAGATTCTTTTTCAGCATGAACTAGCCAGAGGAGACTGGGTTTTACGGCTGAGAACCCTGATAGATGCAAGGCATTTTAAAGTTTATTCTCATAACTGGTACTCATGAGCAGGTTCCCCTGGCCCTCTCCTGTAGCCACCCACTACTTTTTCTCACTTCATTTTTTTCACATTATTTGTTTTTATAGTCTTTGCAGTTGCAGTCTAACTGGAATTGAATTTAACATATATTTGGGAAATACTGATATTTTTGCTTTCCAAATAAAGGACAGTTTTTCATCTGTTAGATTGTTATTCTGACCTTCAAAAAGACTAGTTTTCATTTGGCCTTGTATCTTTTTTGAAACATTTAGTTCTAGGTATGGTAGTTATGGAAACTCCCTGGCAGTCCAGTGGTTAGGACTTGGTCCTTTCACTGCCAGAGCCTGAGTATGTCCAGAGAACTAATGTCCTGCAAGCGCAGGGTGAAGCCAAAAAATAAATAAAAGGGCAGTCTAGTTAAGACTCCTGGCTTCAAATGGTTCGACCCCTGGTCAGGAAGCTAAGTTCCCATGTGCCTTATGGCCAAAAACAAAACATAAAACAGAAGCAACATCTCTAACAAATTCAATAAAAACTTAAAACTTAAAAAAGTGGACAAAAAATTGTCCACATTTAAATATTTGGTTAACTTTAGTGGTGATGTAGTTTGTTTGTTTTCCATTTCCTTTTGTAGGTACTTACTCTAGTATATTCTGTTTTTGTGTTATCAGCCACTTTAGTGTATCCTCTTTCTGGTGCTCATAAGCTTTTTATTACAACCTCTTGGGTTTTCTAGGTATGCAATCAGGAAAAAATGGTTTCTTTCTTCTTTGATGTTGTACCAATTTAAAATTTTTCTTAACTGCTAACACGTAAGACAATGTTGACTAGCAAGTAACCCTGCCTTGGTTTGACTTTAATGAATCTGACATTTCTCCTACTTTAAGTTTTTAAAATCTAATTTTGGAATAGTTGTTGGATTGAATACTTCAGCTTAGTGTCATGATCATGAACTTTTTCTGCTTTGTGATTAAATGGTTAGATTTCCTGCTATTGGATCTGTTTAATTCCTTTGAAAATGTTCTGGATTTTGACTGCTGATAACAAGATGCCTCCGTTTCTGGCACTGGATGCCCCTTTCCTAGTTTCAGTGCTAAGGCAGGTTTCCACCATTGTTCCTTATCGTGGTCACTTCAGTTTTGATGAGAAGTGGGAATAGCTCCAACTATTCCCAGCAATATATTTTAAAATCATGGAAGACGGTTTAGAAAAGAAATTATTCATAATTCTAGTGTCTTAAGGAGCTCAGAGCTCCGGTTGATCTGCCACGAAGCCCTGTGGTGTCTCAGAAAGTCTGTAGCCCCGGCACACTTCACAAGATGCCCTTGCCCTAAGCAGGACGCACACGGCTCTTCTGAGCCTGGGGGAGCAGCTTCTAGCAAAGAGCCTCGCTATCCTTCCTTGTGGAAAGGCTGCCACGCGAAGTGTGCATCGCACAGCTCCGAGGGCACTCTTCGCGCACGGTGACTCACTGTGTACCTGTGCGCATTCATCCCAACAATTTCCCACCAGATGTCGGTGGGACGACTTTAGGAAGCAGCACCAGTGAGGCTGTCCAGACAGCCTTCCGAGACCTGGTGACGGGTGTTACCTGGGACCCCTAGTCAGTTCTGGCACCGATAAGGACCTTGCCAACCCTGGCTATCTGAGAGCAGCTGTTTCATCCACACCTCCGAAGCCCCCTCCAACACCCCCCACGCCCGCCGCTTGATCCTGTTACCAAAGATCGCGCTCACCCCCAACACCCCCTACTGGTAACGTTCTATTTCTTAAGCAGAATGGTGGTTTCAGAGGTGTTCATTTTATTATGCTTTATAATTTATGTACATGTTACATATATTCATTTTGAAGGCTTTGATACAATAAATAAAAAAGGAAAGCACACATACAAATAAGAATGCCATTATCATGGGGATGACCTTGAATCTGCTTAAATTTTTCTTCAGATGAGCCTGTTCATGAACCTCAGTATTGTTAATTATTAGGTAGGTAGCAAACATTTTACAAGCACCTCATATACCTGTCTTGATGCTAGGATTAGAAATCTTTTATTATTTTGAATAGTAATAATGTCTTTTAACTTTTAAAAGATTATACACCAGGGTAACTTCCCTGCAAATTGTTATAATCTATACTTGCAGTGAATGTGTGATAGCAGGCTATTAAGTTTCTTTAAGCCTCTAGGTCTTTAGAATTTAAAGCATCGAGTGGCAGAAATTTCTTTCAGAATCTATTACATATGTTAGCATCCAAGAGATTTTAAATTTCTGCTCAATGGGAAAAGCTAACCTGCCCTTGAAAGTGATGCTTGGCTGCATAATATACATGATATATGCCAACCCTGTGCCAGAAGACGGCGAGCTGTTCCTGATAGCGTGCTCTCCTGCTTCCTCAGTCACGAAACCTGAATGTTAATTTGGCCCGTGACAGCCCAGGATAGAGACTTAGTATTTCCCATGCCCCTTTGAAGCTAGTAGGATCAAGTGATTGCGTGGATAAGCCTGTGTGGTGTGAATAACCTGCTAAGAGCTCTTCAAGGAAGGGGGCAGAAATGCTGAGAGGGGGTTTCTAACTGGTGCGGCTGTCTGCAGGCGTGACACGGATGCTGCAGGCTGAGAACGTGGAAGAGCAACACAGGAGGATGGACCCGGGCGCCTGGTCCCGCCGAGGGTCAGAGCAGCTCTGGACTGCTTTCTCAGACGGACATGAAAGAGAAATAAACTTCTAAAACAATGATGCCAATTTGGGTCTCAAAGGGTTGACGCGAGTGATACACTGCCCCTGGTGAGTTACGTCTACTGCTAAGACGATGGGGGCTGTTTCCCACAGACAACGCTGTGTCACAAACGGGGAGAGCGCAAGAGATGCTTCACTCTCAACACTTCTGCCTTTTCCAGTGCTTAAAACCTCCAAGTGCACCTATGGCTTCAGAGCATCAAGAACATTTGAAACACATAGAACCTAGAGTTTAGAAACATTAACAACATCAAAAAGTCACTGCCTCTTAGACTAGCTTAGGATGCGCAGTCAGTCCCCTCCCATAAGAGAATTGTAACGAGCAATTTAAACAAAACAAAAATGGCTTGTTTTATTTACAGTACTCAATGCATTTTACAAATAACATATTTGCATTCCCTAAGTCTGTTGGAAGGTAATTCCAGTTTGTGCAATGAGTTTATAGGAAAGTCTTAAGACATCTATTAGACATCTCAAGCCTAAATTCTAAAATTTGAAAGACATTTCACACTATATTAAGAGGATTGTTTTTAAGAAAAACTAAACTCTGTAGTTAAATATTGCCCTTCAGTATCTTTAACCCAAGTACAAACTGGATTAGTCTCTGAAATAATACCAACAGATTCAGATGACTTATTCCCACTCCCCATCCAATAAAATGCATGCGCAAAGGAAACACGGTCAATTACACTAGTGACATTTTATTTCAATACTTGTCTTTTGGACTCTCTCAACTGTTGTTTTGCTCAATGTAGGGTACAGAGAGGTAGGATTCCAGTCTGGGGAAGTCCTAACCCATTATTCCCTGCTCCAGGACAGGAAGGATTTTCACTAAGTATGGGGAGACAGGTCAGGATGAAGGCGTTTTATTTAAATAGTTTCTCTAGGAGGCTTTGTTTATTAATCAGAACAAGGATCCCCTTCAGGCCTGATAAAAGTTTTAAAGGGGTCACTTATGTCCCTACTAGTGGCTGGGGGAACGTCTAATCCAAGCCTCCAAAGGACGACAATTCTCCTCTTCCCCTCCTCCCTGGATTTTAATGTCTTTTGAGTTGATGCTGGAAAACAATCCCTCTGGTTCAGATGCCAGAAACTGCTTTCATGTCATAAACATTTATGGAACAAGTGGAGAGTGATGAACAATGAATGATGTTTTAACTGTGCAACAGCCTGCACCTCATGCATGTGTAAGAGAATGAACTGATAGTCATTTTAACACTCATAGCTGCCATCTCTTGAAATATAAAAGCCATGCCCTAGTTCTTGAGCCAGAGAGAAGGGATGGGTATTTATTTCCATCTCGGATCCACCCCAATTTAGAAGGGCACTTCTCTGTCTCTGCACCCATCTCCCCTCAAAAGAAGGTGTTTGTAACACCTGGCGTTGGTGGTTCAATGAGAGATACTAAGATGGAGAAATAAGAAGTCCGACATTCGACACAGCCAACACAATTCTAAGATAAAGAAATGGTGAGGTAGAGTTGAGAGAGTTCAATTTTTTGAGCATACATCTTTTGGCACATTCTAAAATTACACAGACTTCCTATTGAATTCTCCTTTGCTGATGCCTTTACAAAGTGCTGCAACGCAGGAATCCTTGGATCTCTTTAGGAAGCAGCTATATAAAGCTAATACAGTCATTTCAAGAAATTCACTCCTGGCACTTTAGCTTATTTATCCCGATACTGAAGCAAATAAAACCAGTGCTATCCATTTGTTGAATTTATTTAAACAAATCAATTTAGAAATATCAGAGAATTAAACAAAACTTCTGACATGTAAACATACTGCCGTGTTCCTGAAACAGATGTTAACACCTGATAAAAGTTAATAATCGCTTGTTAGGAAAGCTGTCCATTAATAAGGCCAGTCTTCAGCAAAACTGAAACCATTCTGTTTCTTTAGCTTTCCGGTGTGACAATGCAATACTATCAAACCACAATCAAATAGAAGAGACAGAACTGGATGGATAGATCAGTACCATTGGTTACAGCTGTTAAACAGTTTCATTCTGGCGCCACAGAAAAACAATTAAGCCAATCACATCAAGTAAGTCATGGCTTTTTTTCTTTATCACAATTCACTAAGTGATGTTAATTATGGTCCTTGTCAAACACGTTTGGTAAAGGCTATTTACAGTGTACATGGCTGAGCATGCACTATTTATAGTTACAAAGATACCTGCCAGTTTATTACAATAGAATTACACAGTGCCTGAAAACGGTGAAACGTCTCACACATCATTTCAATCAATACAGTTTCAAGCAGGAAACGTTCCTTATTTGATCACGATTGCAATAATTACATGAAAATTCTTATAAAAACACGAATCCCCTTCAAGAAATTGATGCATATTCTACGCACTACAGGTTAAGGCAGTAAAAAAATGTATTCCTGATAACTGGAGGTCTTGACAATGTCAATTAAAGCTGTCTGACTCTAGTTTTTCATTCTCCATCATGTACTCAAAGTTCTGTCTGTATAACTAGTTTGTGAAAGATTTCACTTGTAAAGTCAAAAAAGTATTAGTAACGAAGAAGAATTGATGCTGGAAAAAGTAATTGCTAGGGAAAGGAAAAAAATGTAAGTTGGATTTTGCCTGAAAGTTTTCAAATCATACACAAGAGCATTATTTGTGAGCTGGAACCTTAAAAGTATAAAACAAATACATAGAGTTTACCTTTCTTAACTTAAAATATACTGTACTTTGAACAATTCAAGTAAAGTAAGACTATCAAAAAATAACTTCATAAGCCATACAAGTGTCAACTGCGTTTTGAATGTTTTAAGAACATTTTAAGAATTGTAAACTAAACCATGACAGTTTAGTTAAATAATAAATGACTTTTTATTTGCACTTGTGATTTCTTTAATACAAATTGCTACCAACAAATATGTAAAGATATGGCAGATTATGCATTTGATCAAAGCACTTTGATTTAAGCATAAAACAGATTCAAATGGTTTCAGTTCCGTGCATAAGATCCAAGAAGCTGCCTCCTAGTTTGCAGGCAGCCTTCTCTCTAATCAGAATCCTTTATTCCTTAGCTGCAGATGAGACAGGGCACGGCTGTTGTAAACAGGGCACTGCTGTACAGCCAGGATGATAACCCTAAGATCGCTCTCATCAGAGTGACCTTCCCAGCGTCTTCCAGCACTGCAGCGTGTTCTGCTGACCTCTTAATTTCATAAATTAACTTTCCTTTGATTCCATTTTTACGGTGGTTGTGTTCACAGTTTTGTTTTAAAAACTGGTTTAAATTTATATAAAACTCTGTACATGTTCACAAATTATTGCATAAACAGCATAATCTTCAAGACAGTGTTTGCAAACACATGTCCAATTCAGGAAGAAAAAAAATTCACGTTTCCCGTCTGGCTTTCTTCTTCTTTTTTATTTGTTTGGGAGATTCCCAACTAGTTTCAGACTTGGCTAAAAGGAAAAAAAAAAAAAAAGAAAGGGAGAGCGAAAGAGACGTCAGGAGGATGGTAAATACTGTTCTGTTTCAAAAATACAAAAGCAATGTCGATAAAAACATGCTTTGAAATCCACTGCTAATGCCTCAAATTTTACGTTCTCATTTTCAAGTTCTAGTTACAGGTTTTTAGGTTATTCTCCGGCTGCCCTCCTCTCTTTTCCTCAATTTCAATGTATTATGTGGTTTAACCACACGGATGATAGTTCATCATTTTGACCTAAAAACCCACCACTTATAAGACTCAATCTAAGTAGCAAGAGTGAAAGCGGGCAAAGTGGACACTAAAGGCAGCTGAAGGGAGAAGAAGGGCGGGGAGGGGGCACGGCTTCAAGAACTTGTGCACAGAAAAAGGGAGGCACCCGGAGAGTAGGGGCAGGTACCAAGGGCTCCCTTGTGTATGTCCTTAGCCACCTACTCTGGCCTGAGTGACTTTAGCTCCCTGGTCCTCACAACTGAGCTCTGCAAGGTGCCCAGGAATCTAGGCTTTGCAGAGGAGGAAAGGGCTGCTCCAGTAGTCCTTTCATGGGGTCGCAAAGAGTGACAGGACTGAGTGACTGAACTGAACTCAGTAATCCTTTAGACTTCCAAGACAGTGACACCTATAAACAGTACAGAGAACACCAAAAGAACCAACATGAGGATTACTTACTCTGTGAAGGAGGCACGCTATTTTGCTTAGTATTTGACTTGGATTTATCTGTTTCTTGTAGCATCGGTGGCACTTGGGAAGAGCTTTTGTCAGAATCATTTTTTGATAAAATAACAGATGGCTCGGTAGAAATAGCAGGTGGAAGAGTCTTGATAGGCTATTTTGAAATAAAATTATCTTAGGTTTTCATTAAAAAAATCAAATGTCATAGTAATAACAAGAGGCTGCTCAGCTGAAATACAAAGAATGAATCATTTACAGCAGAACCACTACAACTCATGCCTGCCCTCTAGTGACATATAAGCAAATAAATCTTTAACTACAATATCCACAAATACAGGTTGAGATAAAAATGATTAAATGTGTAAAATTACAAGATGTCTACTGAATCTCAAAGAGGAGTGAATAATTCAGTTTTCATTAACTTTTACATTTGTCTTTTTCATTACAAATAACAGGATTTTTTCATGTGCTGGTATTCAATGGTTCTGTCCATTTTCCCACAAACTCTCACCTCCTCAAAAGCTTTTCTTGTAAAGTCAAAAATAGCAACTTTCTGAACTACCAGTAGTGACATCTCCTTTTCTCCTTCTCATGAGGTAGGGATATCTCAAGTAGCAGCAGCAGCAACAGCTTCAGTTTTCTCCCCAAGGAAAAAGATGGCCTCAGATAAAGCAGACTAGCTACTAGTCCTAATCTATTAAAGCAACTAGTAAAACTCAGGTTCAAATCTTCAGAGTTAGTGAGAGTCTGGTAGTGAAATTATAAATGCTCAGGGCCAAACTTGAGTCTCGCCTCTCCTCTCCAACCTGGGAGCAGAGCGGTCAACTAACTGATGTGCCAGAATGAGGCCGAACTGTTAATGAATGTTTAGGGCAGGTAAAGGACAGAAACTGTGGTATGTGGAGTGAGGCTGGAACAGATGAGTCAGAGATCATCTCATCCTTAAGCCGTATCTGTGACGATGATTCTGAGTACAGAAACAAGGGTAAGTCACACTTCTCTTGCCCCTTGTTCTTCTAGGCTCCATGAATTCAAAAAAGCAAAACAAGGAAGGAAACAGAAAGATGTGCGTGCCTAGGTAACTACCAGGACTCCTTTCTATTTCAGGTATCTGAAGCTGCATTTATGTCGCTTGGTTCAGTTTTATTAATGTTCCCTGTATTTATTACAAAGTTTTAGTACTCATTTTAAATCTCTTCCTACTCTCCATCCTCTCACTTCTCTATATTAAATCACAGAAGGACTCAAATACCCTTTACAAGGTGACTTCTGAAAATGACTTATCAAAATGTCACATGACCCTCTGCGGTCTTAATATTAAAGCTGTTTCATTAAATATGTAAGTGCCACCATAAAGGCAGGGATATTTTTTTCTGCTTTGTTCTCTGCTGTATCTCCAGAACTTTAAATACTGTGGGAGATTCTCAATACACATTTTGAATGAGAACCATGCACAATTTCATAGTTATTAATATTTCATGTATTTCTAAATGATACAACTTGCCAAATTAGAAATCAGACTTTAAAGCGCTATGGGCTTTGTGTCACTGGTCTAGGCCTTTTATAAAATGGTCCCTTCTGACATATCAAAATTTTCCACAGATGGCACACATTTTAAGATACTGCCACTACATTTAAAAAGATGCTACATTCTAGAGACTGGACCACAGTCATAATACATTATGTGCAAGCTTTTGGGAAAGTGCAACTACTCACATTTTCTGTAAGCCATCTATCTGTCCCTTGGATGCCTATATATTTAATAAGAAAAAGAAACCGTCTAGTGGCTTTCTCTAGTTTTGCTTCTGACAGCGGTAGGACTTGGGCCAACTTATTCAACTTCTCTACCCTCATTCATATGATGGGTTGTACCTCTTCTTTTCAGGTTGCTATGAGGGCAATTTGGTGTATTAAAAATGTTTAGCACGGTGTTTTAATAAAATATTAGTATTAATACAATTCTCCAGTCATCAGAATTTTATTTCTTGGATATCAAAAAGTTACCTGGCTATTTTTGATTAGTGCATCAGCTGGATCACTAGTGCTTATGGTCTTCAAAGAAAAAGCTTTTTCCTGTTTTGGACGGACTTTAGAGGTATTCACTGGAAGCTCTTCTCTAATCTCTTTTTCTAATTCTTCCGTGTCCTACAGAGAAAAGCAGTGCATTTATAAATCATTTCATGAATTAAAATATACTTGGTTTATAGTACCAATGTCCAGAAGATACTTCTCAGGAAGATAATTTTATTTCAGAAACTGCCCAATAGCTTAAAAGAGCATAAAAAAGTCATTATTATTAAAAGATTTTAAAAATCTCTGGTATGTTCATCATTCTTGTTTTCTTCAGGGATTTAAATCTTCTGTAAACTAAAAAGCAACACACTCACAACCTCGAATGGGAATCATTTAATTTACTAAATCAAACAAAAAACTAGTACTTTTTCCTTTTAGAAAAATTACATGGTGAATTAGTTGATATTTTAAGACTTTAGAAATAGCATTTCACTTAATGATTTCTTCAAGGCATGAAGAAGTCATTAAGTGAAATGCTATTGGAAAATCCCATGGATGGAGGAGCCTGGTGGGCTGCAGACCATGGGTTCACTAAGAGCCGGATATGACTGAGTGACTTCACTTTCATGCATTGGAGAAGGAAATGGCAACCCACTCCAGTGTTCTTGCCTGGAGAATCCCAGGGACGGGGGAGCCTGGTGGGCTGCCATCTATGGGGTAGCACAGAGTTGGACATGACAAGTGACTTAGCAGCAGCGGTAGCATAAGGCACGAAATATATATATATAAATGCATTTTCTAGATAAATTAAGCTTTCACAGTAGAAAGCTTAGGCATGTCATAAAATATCAAGGACAAATTTTTGATTTCCTCAAACTGTAGTTTTCTCAACTTTAAAATAAAATTTGTGTAGATAAATTCTAAAGTTCTTTCCAAGTTTAAACATTTTCATTCTTAGCCCTTTATAGACTTCTAAAAATACATTACATGCTTAGGTATGTGAAAGAAGTTATGAATAAGACTATATTAAATATGACATCATTGTAAATGGTAAGAAAGAAAAAAAATCCAAAATGTAATCACTTATGCATAGGCTAGAACTTCACAGATCTCATTTAATTCTCAAAAGCAACCTATGCAGTTAAGTAACTTGTGCAAAATACACCTAACAAAAAACTAGTAAATGGCAGAACAGAGAGATGAATACAAATTGACTTACTCTCTTATTCACTGTATATAAGTGAATTAAATACACTTAAATATATTTAAGTGATTATATACTTATTCACTGTATTTAAAAACACAGGACTTCCCTGGTGGTACAGTGGATAAGAATCCATCTGCCAATAAAGGGGACACGGGTTCAAATCCCTGGTCCGGGAGGTTTCCACATGCCAGGGAGCAACTAAGCCCATGTGCCAAACAACTACTGAGCCTGTGCGCCCAGAGCACGTGCTCTACAAGAAGCCACCAGTGAGAAGCTGGCACCACGACGAAGAGCAGCCCCCAGCTGCCCCAATCAGTTTGTGCGAAGCAACCAAGACCCAGTGCAATAATAAGAAAAAAAGAACACCAGCAAAGGAATTTTCACAATTTAATTAAGTAGGAAAATTACTATGTAGCCTGTTCTCTAAATATTTTGGCTACCTCTTACATTTAAAGGAATGAATACAATTAGCCACAAAGTTACAGATGAGAAACAAGATTTCCATAAGCTGCAATGTAATAGTGATAATGCTTTCAAAAACAAAGCCATGCATTTTTCTAGTAATCTAGTACACCTGAAATTAACCTGTTTTCATCTATATTAAAATCTAGAAATACTTTCCCAGATAGGAAAAGACCAAAGTTTCTGTTAAAAGCCAAAAATATCAGGAAAGGATACCAAGTGCAACAGCCAGCAAACTCAGAGTCAAGTGCAAGATACCCCTCGTTATGCACATGGCTTTCATAACTGTATTAAAGTTCTAACCTGCTAAATTCCACTGCTTAAAGAATTTCTGTTAAGTGTGAAATACCATAATATCTGTTTCATTTCACCATATAAACCCAAGTGCACTAATTTAGAATTTTAGTCAATTGCTTTTGGTTTATATCTTTGCTATGATTTTCTTTAGAGCAACAATCTTTTTATTACAGTATGATATATAAAATCTTTAAAACATTCTATGACTTTTCAAACACTAAGTAAATCTGATGTCTCACATCCTGTCTTTATATCTCCGCATTTTCCTAGCATCTACAAATGATCCTTTCATAAGTCAGTAGTAGGTGCTTAAGGAACGATATCTGTTGTTTTGATACTTTACCTGTGCAAGAGCGTTATCTTCACCTTGCTTCTTCTTTTTCTTTTTTTTCTTTTTAGATTTTCCGGTTGGAAGAGCTCCCTCTCCCTTTTCTTTATCATCATCTGAAACCTGATGTTAAAAGCAAAAGTACTGAAATGAATCAATGAAGTTTTCTTTATTCAGAATTTAGGAAATAATTTATTAGGTTTAGTCTTTTTCTCCCAAATTCTACATATTAGTAATAATAAAACTGAACTTAAATCACACACAAAGTAACAAAACTCTTCACTCTTCTATTTGTTTATGATAAACCCCTTTTTCTTACATCTTTCAATACTCACTACATGATAATTAGAGCTGTGCAAACCTTGGTTTTTAAAAGTTCATTTCATAGGTCATTCATTTTATTTAAACACAGAGCTATCTGCATTAAAATTGAATTTGACCCTGTTAAGACAACCACAAGGTACAGAGGAAGAGAAAGTATCTGTAAATTATATATCCAACAAAGGACCTGTATCCAGATTATATAAAGAACACTCAAAATTCAGTAATAAACAATCCAGTTGGAAAACGTGCAAAAGATATAAACAGGTATTTCATAAAGAGACTAGGAATGTTCTGCATCTTTAAAAATTTTTTATTGATATTTATTTTGGGGGCCATGCTGGGTCTTCACTGCTGTGTGGGCTTTTCTCTAGTTGCGGCGGGTGGGGGCTTCTCTCAAGTTACGGTATGTGGGTTTCAGTAGTTGTAGTTCTCGGGCTCTCTTGTTTTGTAGAATATGGGATCCTCCCAGACCAGGGATGCAACCCCTGTCTCCTGCATTGGCAGGTGGATTCCTCACCACTGAGCCACCAGGGAAGCCCTAGAAATGTTCTGAATCTTGACTGTATTAGTGTCAAGGTCCTGGTTGTGATATTGTCTTATTAGAGTTCTACAAGATGTTATCATTGGGGGCCCTTGGGTAAAGGGTACAGGTGTTTTTTCTCTGTATTATTTCTTGTAGGTACATGTGACTCTAAAATTACCTCAAAAGGCTTAATTAAAAAAACAAAACACAATGCGAGAAGGAATGTCATTAAAAATAATACTGTGCATGACAAAAATAGCACATTAGAATCTTGGTTAAGAGACATTCAGTCCAAGTGGTTACTAGCTGTGGAGAAACTTCCACAGAAGTTTTTACCACAGGCTCATAATGATGAAAATATCATATGAAAAGATGCATCCTTTGAAGGATATTCAGGTCATAAGGACTCTGGTCAGTCTGCTTTTCAGCCAATTTATAATCCAGCCATAAGAGAAATGTGTTTCCGTATGGTATGACACTATTTTTGTTCATGGGAAAAAGGCTGAAATTAACATCTTTTAACTCATGAAAAAATGGACATTCTGGGCTTCCCTGGTGGTCCACTGGTTAAGAATCCACTTTATAATGCAGGGGACGTGGGTTTGATCCTTGGTCTGGGAAGATCCCACATGGCGCTGAACAGCTAAGCCCGTGTGCCACTTTTCTAAGGCAAATCTACAAAACACGCCGCATCTAACACATCCCAAACTGAACCAACCACCTTTCCCCTCAGTTAACTAGCTTCTGTTTTCTCTGTTGGGAACACCACTTTCACCATCCCAGGTACCTAAGTGTTCTTCAAGTCATTTTTGATGATTCTCCAATCAATTCTAACCCCCATGTTCTGTTGATTTTGCTTCAATTAATTGTTTTCAAACCTCTCCCTTACTCTGTATACCATTGTACAGGTCTACTAAAACAATGTTTAGACTGGTGTTCTCATATGCCTCCATTCCTTTATCTACAGGCATTACCAAAGCAGCAAAAAAACCCCCCAAACCAAAACAACACCACCTTACAAAAACAAACAAAAAAATCCCCCAAAACAAAACAAACCACTTTAAGATTCTCCCATTATTTATAGGACAAAATCCAAGGTTTTTTGCATAGTATTCAAGGGTTTGTGGAATCTTCCCTCTGCTTTTCTCTCCAGTCTCATTTCTGACCCCTCTTTGCTATACATTATGCTCTTACCTCTGGGATGCCTTTGCTAAAACTCCAAAGTGCTTTCAGAATACCTAATATATTATAACATTACCATTATCTTCTAGAGTGCTGGTCTCCTTCCTCTCCTCCCTGCCTGGAGTGTAGGCTCCTTGAAGGCAGTAATTATATTTTGTTTCTCTACTAGCACAATATCTGACCCATGGCAGATGCAATTAATCTTTGTTGAATAATAATGGCCCTATTATCTTCTCTTTGACTTTTTTTTTTAATAGAAAAACTAACTAGCAGAAAAGTTCAAACAGTAGCTTAGTGTCTCTTGTAAATACCACTTCCATTCTTTTTCAGAGTTATCAACTTAGTTTATTATCTCCTGCCCTGATTTATGTAATCAAAATAGTACAAAATAGGCTCCAAAATCATTCTTCTCAATTTTCTGCAATATCCAGCCTAGTTTTTCTAACCTCAGCGATGAACAGGTTATCCCCGGTTTGAAAGCTGTCCTAGGTTCTCATCCTAGGTTCTCATTACTTAACGAATTCCATAAAACTGTGGCAATGTACATCATTCGTTTCATCTATTTACTAAATACCAAACATGTTGCTAGAGCTACAAAAACAGGAACTTCACAGTCCCTTTCCTTAAGGAATGAAGCCTAGAAGGGGAAGGCTGACATATAAACCACTGATCCTACCACCAGTCGATTCCACACGTGTATTGTTCCTCCCCATCAAACATGTTACTTTCCTTGGTCCCTTTCTCATAATGTTCTCAGTCTTATCTTGCTATGAAGCTTTCCTTAATTTTTTACTGAGAACCAATCTGCTTTTATCTAAACACACCAAGAGTTGGTAGGCTGATATAATAATTCTGGTAAGAGGACAGGAATTGTGCGTTTGTTTTCTTATCAGTATATAATAGTGCTTTCCACACAGAATCCTCAATAATCTGTGGAAAGAAGAAACAGTAATAGAGAGAAGGCATGCGACCCTAAGATGATTGAAGCTAGTACGATTAGAATGCCTCTCTGAAGCAATTCGACCCCTGGATACATTAATAATTCCAATACAGCCGGATGCACAGAGAAATAAACATATCCACCGATCCTTTTACTCACTTTTTGATCATCAGGAATTGGTTCCTGGGACTTCAGAAGTGAGGCTCTTTCTTCATCTACCCAGTTCCCCCACTCTTCTGCTGGCGCATTCCAATCAGAACTGGGATCAGCAGAAGACAGACCATCTAAAATTTAACAGTGTGAATCAGGTTATCTGTCATTTCTGCCAAAAACCAAATGCAAAACCCCAACTTCTTTATGTTGAACTAAGCTGTAATTTTAAACTATTACTCTTCTTCCTCCCAATCACATTTTAAGAGTTAGGAAAAACCCCAGTAACACTAGATGCAATGACTAAGAAACTCCAGAAAACGTGTTAATTAACCATTTATTCCATTCTTCCTACTTCCTTTTTTATCAAAGGAACTTTGTCTCCTGAATTTGCTTTCTTTTCATTGTGTATGTCTAACTATAAGAAGGACTTGGTCATTTTTTTTGTTTTCTGATTCTTCCCCCCAGGGTACAAAATGAGTCTTTAACAGAAGTGCCAAAATCACACTCTTCCCCTCCTTATGAACTATTTCAAGATTAGGTTCTTCTTCAAGTTCACCAAATCATGCAGAATATTTAACCTCTTCCTTTTCTCCTCTTTTTAAAAATACTTAACTTGTACCTTACAGTTTTTTCAGATTATTCAATGCTACTTACATCTTTCCAAATATGTGAGTCATTTTTAGGGCTTCTATCACCCTATTCTCAAGAACAATTTTTTTTTTTTTTTTTAAAGAAAAAAAATTTAACCTAGACTTTCATACACATCCATGTATACACCCATGACTACTTAAACTGTCAAGGTAACAGAAGTTAGGCTTTATTTGTAAATGGTTAGCAAGTCATCCTAACATTGTTCTTTACTAGGGAAAAAAACCAAAACAAAACCCTGACTTTTGCCCAATTAATGCCAAATGCTACTTTCCCCAAATATTAAATTCGTATATACTTCAGTCTGTTTCTGGAATTTCTGTTCCATTCATCTATTCCTGGGATAGTGGCATACACAATGTAATTCTGTATGCATTTTAACATCTAGAAAAAAAAATCTGCCTGTATTTCTCTTATTTTCTTCACTATTCTTATTTTTCCACATGAATTCTATTATTTTTGTTTAGAGGGGAAGTACTATGATACATCTTCATGAAGACTTTTGAAAAGTCTGTGTTTCACAAAAATATGTAATGATCTGGGAAAATGCTCATAGAAAAAAAAAAGGCAGACAAAACTGTCTGTGCTTCATGATCCCAAATTTATATGAGGAAGAGATTAAGGAATACATTAATAATAGGTACATCTTAACAATGGAGTTACAGGAATTTCATCTTATTAAGTATAAGAACTTGAGATAGACAGGTAACAGAGATACAAAAATGAGTATGACAAGAGGCCTTCCCACACGGAGCTCACAGTCAGTCTACTCAGGGATGAAGTACAACAGACAGGTTAAGTAGAGTGACAGATTCTGTTATGAGAAGCGCAGAAAGGGAGAAGAGGGACTAACCAGTGGAGGATGGGGAGAGACTGAAAACGTAAGAATTTACGGTCCAGTACAGGAAAAGCATGGACAAGTGATTACTAGTGTGAAATGTATTACAAAAAAGGAAGTTCCTTTCTATGTTTCTATATTTACTACTACAAGCAGGTATCCAGAGCCAGTATCACATAGTAACAGCATAGAGGCTAAGACTTTAAGGTGTCTTAAGAGTCAAACAGACCTATATTTGAATATTGCTCTACTACTTAATAACTATGTAATTTGAGTCACATTTCTTAATCTTAACGGGCTATGTACCAACTTCATAGAATTGTTGAAAGGATTATATAAGATACGTGTAAAGCAATTCATGGAGAAGGCAATGGCACCCCACTCCAGAACTCTTGCCTGGAAAATCCCATGGACAGGAGAGCCTGGTAGGCTGCAGTCCATGGGGTCGAGAACAGTCGGACACGACTATGCGACTTCACTTTCACTTTTCACTTTCATGCATTGGAGAAGGAAATGGGCAACCCACTCCAGTGTTCTTGCCTGGAGAATCCCAGGGACGGGGGAGCCTGGTGGGCTGCCGTCTATGGGGTCGCACAGAGTCGGACACGACTGAAGCGACTTAGCAGTAGCAAAGCAGTTCAGGACAATGCAGTAAGTGCTTAATAAATGGTATCCACTTCTTTTATACATTATTGATGACTTTAACAATAGAAAGCCAGTTTAAAAGTTATCAGGCATATACAATTAATTTATTTCTCACAATCCTATAAATCTCCCAGTAAGATACACTTGGTTATGTCTTAATGTAGAAGTCATTTTTATAAGTAAAAATGGATCTAGTAGATGTCTGGAACCAACTGCTCACCTTACACCAAGCATTTATTAACAATATTTTTAGGAGATTTCAATGTCAAAGTTGTCAATGATTTTGCTTAACCCTCACAAATAAGAAACCTACATTTGGAAAACTGGTATTCATAAACCAAGTCTCTTAAGGCCTCTTATCAGGAAAAAACCCTTTGTCAAGAAAAGGAAAAAAAAAAAAGTTTAAGCAAATGGGGCTTCCTTGGTGGCTCAGTGATAAAGAATCCACCTGCCAACACAGGAGATGGGTTCAATCTTTGGGTCAGGAAGACCCCCTGGAGAAGGAAATGGCAATCCACTCCAGTATTCTTGCTTGGGAAATCCCACGGACAGAGGGGCCTGGAGGGTCCATGGGGTTCCAAGAGTCAGACGCAACTTAGCAACTAAACAAGAAAAACATAAACTCTTAATAAATACGGTAGTGGTGCAGGGGTGGTGAGGGATAAAAATCTAATTAATAAAGTACTTGGTAAAATTATTATTTTTTAAAGGTTTAGACAACCATAAAGCTTGAGGAATAACTGTAGCCCATGCTTCAACTTCTATCAGAACATTAACAGAAACATAAATTTCTACTTGCTTTATTAAAGCTTGATGGTGATTTTTCCATGTTTATTGATTTCAGGTTGGTATACTTATCTATTTTTTGCGGCTACGTTGTGAGTCGAGGCGTGTGGGATCTTAGTTCCCCAACCAAGTACTGAACCTGTGCCCCCTGCAGTGGAAACTACTGGACCACCTTTTAAATTAACTGGAGATCAGATGAAACTGCTTCCTACCCCTGCCCCATTTGTAGGATTTTAGTTCCCAGATCAGGGACCGAACCTGGGCTCTAGGCAGTAAAAGCACAGAATCCTAACCCAAACAAAACTACTTTAAAACAACAGGTCAATCACTTAAGCCTAAAAATTGTCACCAGGTGACTTCTCAATGCATAATTCTTAACAGTTCATGGGCCTAATGTAATAAACTTCTTAGACAGTTTCCTTGAAATTGTGTAGTATAGTTTCATTCACAGCATAGTTCTCTCCAATTATAATTTCTCACTTCTTAAAATTCTTCCATTAGTTTGCTAAAGTGTTTCCAAAGAACTGTATTAGCTGTCTTTTCAAAATGGTAGGAAATATTTCTCCATTTAATCTGCTTGTGAAACAATGTTTTAGGTTTAAGCATATCACAGCTGTTCTCCTTTCTATTTCAGTAATAACGTGGCTGTCAGTTGTTTCTGGTCAAAACGTAATTCAGCATTAACTCTAATAAAACAAAACAATTATGTCAGAAAGACATTCTCCAGTGTTTGTATTAGATAATACAAATTAACCTCACTGAGTCGACTATGCTCCTAAAAGACAATCAATAGTACCACAACACTTACTGAATATTTACCATGTATCAGGCAGTGTTCTAAGAGCTTTAAGTCTGTGAGGGAAGAAATATTATTTACAGATGATGAAACTGAAACACAGAAAAACAAGGTAGCTAAGATTCAAACTCAGGTAGTCTGTTCTCAAAGCTCACGCTCTTAACCTCTTCACCATGGGGCCATTAATTCTTTCTCATGTGTCAACAAACGCAAAATTCTATTCAAAATCTGACTTTTTATAGGGGTTATGATATTGTTCCTTTATGATCAAGATAATTGACAGATTAACAGCTGCCTTTAAAAGACATTATCTTCCGTACTTTAGCATCTTAATTTTATTTTTTAAATTATTTCGGCTGCAAGGCAGGAACTTAGTTTCCTGACCAGGGATCGAACCTGTGCCCCATGCAGTGGGACTGTGGAGTCTTAACCACTGGATCACCATGGAAGTCCCAGCATCTTAACTTTATATTCAAGTGCTTCAATAAATTCAGTGCCTTTCTGCCAGATAATGATATCTATGCCTCAAACCAGAGGGTCAATATATTACTCAAATCACACTGTTAAATAATATATATACTTTGTGGGATCCGTAATCTCAAATACTTCATGAATTCTATAAATTTAGAAGGAATGACTAAATTCACTGAGTACCAAAATTAGTGACATTAAAGAAGGTAGCACAAAAAATAATTCAGAGAAAATGCAGTTAAAGAGGAACTGAGGACTTAAAAGACTGCCAATACAGCATAACGAACAAAGAAAGTGTTCTTAACACTTATTACTTTAAGAATAGAGTCCCATGGATATGTTTATTTTTAAGGATAAAATAGTAGAGCTATTGTGTCCAAGCAGTGAAGCCTAGAGCCCTGCTTGCTCAGTTTTTCTCAGCTTTAACCACAGCTTTAATCTAACAGCTGCCCACGACACCTCAGTGCTATTTTCTTACAATCACTACCCATCAGTCCTATAATCATTCCTCAAGTCTATTTTGCACATAGCTGTTCATTCTTCCCAAAGCACAGGTAAGGCTTTTTTCCCCTCTAAAAATTGCTTTCACATCCTTATAATACTTTGTATTTATCTGATACTTTATAATTTTCAAAGAACTTTCACGTTCATGCAATATCTCATTAAAACCTCGTAACACTCTATGGAAATAGATATGAGAGACTATTTGCTCTATTTTACAGGTCAGTTAATTTAGATTCCAAGATAAGTGACAAAATTCAACACATATGAGTTACTACTTTTTAAAGTCAGGATTAGAACTAGGATCTACCTTCTAAACTAGTATTCTGACCCTTACCTCCCTTACCGTCAGCAGGCGGTAAACAATCTGCCTACAAATGCAGGAGACCTGCGTTTGATCCCTGGGTGGGGAAGATTTCCTGGAGGAGGAAACAGGAGCCCACTCCAGTATTCTTGCCTGGAGAGTTCTAAGGACAGAAGAGCTGGCAGGCGACAGTCCATGGGGGTCACAAAGAGTCAGGTTAGACACGACTGAGCGACTAACACTCAAGGCTTTTCACAGTATGGTCCTTCGTAATTTACCTTTCCAACCTCATCTCCCTCAACCTCTAAGAATTATGCTTCAACTAATCTAACAGGGACCAGTCTAAGACTAATTTTCAGACTATGTTTCAAACCTACCTTCGTGATTACTATCATCACCAAGGCTGTACATGTAGTGGTTACGAGCATAAACTCTGAAGCCAGACTACCAGTTTGATACCTGCTCCTCCAACTTAACTGTGTGGCTGGGGAAAATCAGATAACTTTTCTTTGTTTCAGTTTCTTTATCTGGAAAGTGTGGGGGGGAAATAATACCTACAATAGAACTGTACTAAACAAACTAATAATAGACATAAGACTCAAACTGCTTAGATCAGTGTCCGGCACAGGCAGGTGTTTGCCGTTATTGTCAGCATTGCTGCTGAACCTCTGTGTAACGCACTGCCCTAAGCACTGAAAGAAAGAAAGGCAAGCAGAGTTCCTGTCTTCAGAGGGTTTTCAATTCTAAGACGTGAGGTTGTGGGGGAAAAAATGTTTTTTTAAAATGAAGATGGTATGAGCTTTCTGAACATAAAAATCATATTCTTTTCCCCTTTCTCTTTTTTGTGACTCTTGCCTTTAACTTTCTTATGCTTCTATTGGAAATGAGACGAAGAAAATGGTTTTCTACCAACATAAAAACCTGCATACCTCACAAATTCAAAGCCATTCTTACATATTCTATTCACTCTAGTATATTAAAACTAGGGAAACAAATAGAACATTTATTTAAAACAAACAATTTTAAAAACTATAAAAACTACAGTGCAACTGTAAGAAAACTTCATGTTTAAATATTGCCTCAATCATGAAAACTGAATTTAGTTTTCTTTTTTTTAAATTCTACAGGTATTTAATAATCGGTTTGTAGTATACATTTGGTATTAAGTTATACTGCTATGACCTAAAAGGTGAAAAATTAGATTTAAAATTAAAACATAAACATGAATTCAGGGTGCTAGAAAGAAAATTCTGAAAACAAAACAAAAGTAAACTAATAAAAGGACATACTTAACCCAGACCATTCATCATCGATATAGGGTTGATTACGGCTAACATCCCACTGATAATCAGAAGTGGTAGACTGAGAAACTGGCTCAGCGGTAGACCCTTAAATGAAAACGAATGCAATAAAATTAAAAATGGAAATTTCTAATGATGTTTCATAACAATAGTTCTATACTTTGCACACGAAGATTTAATTATTTTTCATTTCTCCTAAAAGGAAAAATTCAGACATTAGAAAAAGAGTTAAGATAAAGTAGAATTGAGGGTAATTTTAGATTAAGCATGATAATCACTAGATTGAATTCACTGACCAGAAATCTATTTTTTCCCTAGTACCGATCCATTAGATTTTATCTTTTATAATATATACTTCAAATTGGCTATCTCCAAATTTCAAGTCAAAAAAATTTTATTTTTCTTAATGAAAAGTAATAAAGCATTAAAAAAAAATCCTAGATGTTTCAGAATATCCCTATATCCTTAGAACTGTGAAGGAGAGAACTAGAAAATGTCTGAGTTCGCTAGAACTTTCTAAGGAAAAAGACAAAAGAAATAGATGATATTTAGACAAGTGAGGCAGAAAGAAGCCAAAGAGAATTTAGAGAGTTGTGCCGGCGGTTTGGAGACCAAGTTAAGTTCAAGCGCACTTACAGAGAAGAGAAAATTATCTCCTAAATTTTTTGTCTTCATTTCTCTGGGAGGTGGGGAACAGGTGTGGTGAGTGGGAGTCACACTGCCCGTAAGCAGTGTGATGAAAGCTGTGGTCAGACTACTGTCCAGGACTTCCACAAAATTCTGCTTACAGTTTTCAGGGCATACACATTCGAAGATGTTTGGCTCTACTGACATAAGCTCATTTTAGCATGGAAATGTAAAGCAGTGCTTCTCCATCAGGGATTCATATACCCTGGACCTTCTGCATCAGAATTTGCATGTGTTTTGGAGTCCTTCTTAGGTGACTCTGATACTCACTTTGGATTCAGAGCCACTGATATAAAGAAAGGGTTAAGAATATGTTTGTATAAGACACTTAGCCATAATCACTTCCTTTCATAAAAGTCTTCACAGATTTTCAGTTGGTTGTAGATTAGCTTACCACTAACATGCTTGACATAAACTCAAAATGGTTACACATTTTAAAAATAAACAACAACCAGAACAACCCTATAAAATTCATATATAATTAGCACATTAGTTGCTTAGAAAGACTATAGTAACACTGTTGCTATTTCTTTAGCAGCTTTCTCTGAATATATGGAGAGAACAGCATCCCTGTTGTACAAAGTCACCAAATGAAGGAAGAAATTAACTTGTACCTCTGGAACTACAGTGGTACCTCTGGAACTACAATGTAGCCTGTAAGACTGGGGGTTGGTAAATCACAACTCATAAGCCAAATCTAGCCACCCCCCTTTTGGTAGGTGCCCAGGAGCCAAGAACAGTTTTTATATTTTTAAATGGTTGAAAGAAAGAGAACAAAATTTCACCCAGATACACTCATCTGGTTTATGCATTGCCTCTGGCTGCTTCCCTGCTACAAAGGCAGAACGGCCCACATAGCCTAAAATATTTATTATTGGGCCCTTTACAGAAAAAGTTTGCTGACCTCTCTTCTAGACTAGTGATTCCAGACGCTGTGGAACTACATGATCAGCACACTGGGACCATGAATTATTATTGATAAATGGCATATCTATGTAAGTAATGCTGGATTGATGGTAGTTTGGTTAGTAATAATGGAATAAACTAGTAACAGAAGTGTCATGACTTTGAAGGAAGGCCTTCTATTAATATTTGCACTCGTCTGCATGAGTGCCAACATGCTTTCAGTTATGTTAGGCCACAGAATCTTCCTATCTACACAATAAAAGGAACTAAGCCACCAGCAGTAAGAGTTTAGGTCTTCTGCTCTCCGTTTCAAGGCCTTTGCTACTTTATGTTGTTTATCTATAATTTATTTGGCTAGTAGTACTTGACTCTGATTATTTTTTCAAAGAACAAGTGCTAAAATTAAACAGAAAATTTTTTGTTAACTAAATGAAAGACTGTTTTCACATACCAGAAACAGCAGAGTTAAGTGTGAGAGATGCAAAAGAAGCAGAATTCTGTTCAGAGGTATTCATTCCCCTATCCACACTAGACCAAGCAGCTGTTAAAATAAAGAACGTCACTTGGAACCTTCAATTTGCAATGAAACTTGAAAGACACGTAAAGATTTAAAACTATGATAATAATATTTAAAGATACCCTGAGAGATCAGAACCACCTAGTACAGTAATAGTGGCTGTTCATTGAATGTCTGTTATGTACTGGGCTCTTGACACCAAATACCTCTAATCCTTAGGGCAACGCTGCTAGGCAAAGTTTCAGAGCAGTTAAGTGACTTGCTGACAGAAAACACCTGAGCCAGCCTGGAACCAGAGCCAACTTTCCAAGTCCATGTTTTCTCTACTATGGCAACACAGCTGATTGTGCGCCACAATGAAGCTACTACTAGCCTGGATCAGGCACTGAAACTTGGTACTTGACTCTCATTCTAGCCAATCCTTTAAACTACTTAAATATGAGGTTCACAAAGGTTCAATAACTAGTCTAATCTCCATAAAAGCTAGTATGTGGAAAAATAGGGATTCGTACCAAATTACTAGGAACATGCTCATTCCACTATACAATGATATCTTCTCAACATTTTTAAAGCAATTTCCTACTTACATATGAGTATTTTTAGGAACATATACATCTATGAGGGCAGTCACATCTGCCTCTTCTCAGAAACTAACTGCAACCCTCATTTAATACAGTTCCTTTCAATTTCAATAAAGGTCCTAAATCCATCTAGGCAGGAACTCTAATCTGATGCTTAATTTTTATCTACAGCAACATTATGCAAGTACTACCATCTAATTTATGTCCTAATTATGATAACACTATATAGCTTTTACAAGTAAATTACAAATATCTCAAAAGGTCATAGTTCTAAAGATTACTTGATTAAACATGACCATTTCTTTTATTAAGTGTGAAAGGATGCTTTATACCATAGAAAGTTATTCTTTTATCACTGCTGGAATGAGGCTAGGAATTTAGGGACTGTCTTTTACAAAACAAATTTTGATATTTCTACACAATTTTTGGACACTGCAGGGGGAGAGAGAACAAACTTAAGAACAATATTAGCAAATGATCTGAGGTTTGTTTCTTGGGGATGTTGCTCAACTTGAGTTTTTCTAAGCTTGGAAGTGATGGGAAAAGCAAATAACATAGGAAGAAATAGTTTTTTCTACTTAAACACTAAAAATTCTGTAATTATCAATCCCCCAAACTAAAATAAACCTGCAATGAGCATAACAGAAAAGATATGTTTAATGCACAAGGAATTACAAATTAAAGCACAAAAAACAAGAGGCTATTACACAAATGGGCAAAGAACATGAATAAACAATTTATGAAAGAAATAGAAATGATCAAGAAAGTTGCGAAAAATATTCATCCCCATTAGTGGTTTAAAAAAGTTAATCAAAATAATTTATGTATTTTTTTCTTATTAAATTAGAAAAGATTAAAAAAAAAGAATAGTCAACCTTGGTAATATACATATGATAAATGACACTCATACTGATGCTGACAGTATAAATTAGAACTTTCCTAGAAAATACTTTGACAACATGTCGTAGAGCATTGCAAACATTCATATTTCCTTTAATCCAATCACTTTCAAGAATCTCTCCTAAAGAAGTAACCCCCAACAAATATATTCACTACAACATCATTTATATTTCTTTTAAAAAAAGGAAAGTTATTTCTCTGATAATGTAGGAACAGTGATTGTCTATGCTATGCTTACACAATATATTATAGGATCATTAAATGAAATACAGAAAGTAAAGAAAATGTTTGAGGTACAATATTAAGTGAGGGAGGAGGAAAACAAAAATGCACACATGATTTGGATTATGGGGGAAAAAAAGAAAATACTGAACTTGTACACAGGAAAAAAAAAGAAGACCATAAGGAAAGGCCGTCACTGGGTGATATGATTTAAGAGTAGGTTTTTCCTTCTCTTTTTTGCAGTTTTTCATATTAAATATGCATCCGTTTTCTATCACACACACAACCTGAAATTAAGTTGCTTTTAACTTGAAGGCTCTAAACAGAAATAAGGCTCTAATAGTCTTTATCTTTAGAATCTAGGGGAAAAATTAATTAGCAACAGCCATTTTGTAGACTGTAAAACAGTATATAAAATTGATGCTAGAAACTGTACCTCCATTTATTACTTTTATTTAAACTCAATAGTAGTACTGTTGAAATTAATCTAGAAGTCTGCTCACACATTACACTTATTATAAGACTAAAAATACACAATTATACTAGTTAGCTACACTGATAATCAAACGTGATAAAAGCACATGAAAGCATTAAGAGTAAATAATGAATGCTATTATTCACTTATTTAATTCCCAGTTTGCTCCATGTGAAGGATCTGAGATGAGTTAATCATTTTCTTTCTGTACAGCTTGACTAATTTTTCTACCAATGGATCTGTTTTTCATTCTTGGAAAATTTTAAATGTACCAGATAAGCATTTTAAACTAGCTTAAAATTTTCTAACAGCTCTTACCAATGCCAGAAAATATTGATCGGTCATTCCAACTCCTTCCCCAGTCTTTTCCATTTGCATTAGCATCTCCAGTGTCTTGACCCCAAGCAGATGGCTCGGTTTTCCTCTTGCCTGCAGGAGCAGGTGAAACAGAGTTCCACTTCTCCTCACCTGCACTGATCTGTGAGGAGAGTTTCATAGACTTTTCATTCCAGCCTCCTCCATTTATAGTGAGGTTTTCATTCAATCCTGGAGAAACTTAAAGAAGAGAAAACAAAGATTAAAAATGGATACATGACTCCTTGTTAAAACTGGAGTATTTTCAAATTTCCATAATCGCTTGGCTTACATCTATCACTCATTTTCCCCCTACTGTCCTCTAAACAGATCAAGCTTTAAAGATAAAATGGAAGGATGTGAAAAGTAACATGACCACCATCGATGACTTTTAAAAAATACAAGTAGGTTTGAACTTATATATATATATATATATATATTCACACAGTAATAATGTTTTCAAAAGCAGACTGACCTGCTCAAAAGTACAAGAGAGCAAACAGGAAAACAAATATTCTGGTATACTCAGAATACTCACCCACTAAAAACACAAAGGCTTCCCCTTAGTTACATGCTCTTTCCTTAAATGTTTATCCATATATATTATGTCTAAGGCAGTGATTCTAAAACCTGGCTACACATAAAATCAAATGAAAAATTTCTTAGATGTAGACACTGGAGTTTGAATTTCAGTAAGCTCTGGGAGTTGGTGATGGACAGGGAAGCCTGGCATGCTGCAGTCCATGGGGTCACAAAGAGTCGGATACTACTCAGTGACTGAACTGAAGACATTAGAACCTCAGCCCAAATCAATCAAAATCAAAATTACGAGGGGTAGAGCCCAGGCATCAGTATGTTTGTGTGTACACATTTACATGCAGGTATCCATACATATGTGTAAAGCATGTATCTGTGTATACACACACACACACATAAATATACATAGGTGTGTGTATATAAGTACATGTTTCTTTTTATATACATGTGTGGCTTTCTAAGGTTCCTAGATGGCTGTAACGTGTAGCCAGGATTGAGTATGAAGGAAGCTGAAAGTGTTAAGAACAAGTCTGAAATAAGAAGTTGCTTCTTCATTTCTGAATTTTTGTTTTACTACAAACACTTCAGTTTTTAGGTAACAGATACCACTCTCTACTTAATTCAATCTTTATCATAAATCAATAAATAAAATATATTTTCCTTTTGTGAAGTACTGTATAATTTTAGAGCACAGTCCATTTATTATGAAAGATTTGATACTGTTCAGGAAGCAGTTTAGAAGATTAAAGGTATTAAGGTTTCTTATTTAATACACAGAATAAAAGTCTTTTATCCCATATATGCCTATATAAAACCCAAGTCCATGGGAAAAAAGAAATCTTTTTCTCTATTGGATTAAACAATGTAATTGTTTAATTCTCTATTGGATTAAACAAGTAAGAATCAAAATTGCATATAAACTATTACTAAAAAAATGTTTTTTCATACAAGGGAGAGGGATGAACAATGAGAATAAAGCAATGTACCGTTAGAAGTGGAAGTGACTTTTCTGTTTATCTATTTTCCAAAATCTCTGAACTATGATTATGTTACTTTAGTAATTAAAATCATTTCTAAGACTTTTTTTTTCCTTTCAGTGTCATTCATGTGAGGAAAGAGACAGATATATATGTTTCTATTAATACTCTGATGGGCCTTCAATTTAAGTTACATGTAATTTCTCTCACCCTGAAGTGTAGAATCTCCTTTTCCAGACTTAAAGTTGCTAACTTGAACATTTAGATGAGAATCACCTGGTTGAAATAAAAATAAAATTTGTTTAATACTAAATAGGTTATTATGCACATTAAAATTAGGAGTAACATACAAATTAATTTTTTACTAATTATTTATAATAAATTGTTCCTTGAAGTACTAAAGTCTTATACTGGAAAAGAGTTTTACTCACAACATATTTCACATGTTCTTAGGAATTGAGTTCTCTAGTTACCATATTCTTAGTCAACTAAAATGCCAATAAAGGACCTGGAAAATTGCCCAAGTAGATATAGAGTCTCCTGTTCTACAATGGTTATCAAGATTCTTTAAAGGAGGAATTGGAGAACTGGGCTCTGTAATTGGATTCAACTTTGCCACCTCTCAACAATACCAGCTAGCTGCCTTTTCAACAATCCTGGAAGCAAACACATCAACTTAAGAACAATTTTGCCAATATCTGGACCAGGATTTAGGAAATATGGCAAGAGGTGAGACCACACGTTATAACAAAGACACTACTGATATTTCTCTGACACTAAAAAGCATAATGATCATAATGTATCAAGAAATCAGCATGACACAGGACTGCGCTAGCAAGGAAGGCATGCAGCAAACAGTGAAAAAGGGCGAGCAACACAAATACCACAGCAGGGCCATCAGGCGACAGTGGAACGGGCAAGCAGAGATCAGTGCTGTGCCGCAGCCATAAATTCCACCAATCCATGCAGCAAAAAAACAAAAGCTATCAAGGCCAAGACACAGGTCTGAATACAAGGGGGAAGTGCTGGCGATTAATGAAAAGGTAAAGGCAGGAAAGCCACTGCTTTGAAGCAAGATGAACAGCATCACTGCAGACTGATGTCCCCAGGGTAAAAATGACAGCAATGGAAGAATTACCAAGAGGCCATCAGTATCGGATAGTTTGAACATTTGAAAACTTGGGAAAAGCATTAGCTCAAAAATGTTTGCAGTTCCAGTCTAGCTTTATCAAACATCTACAGCATTCTCAAAGAGTCGGAGTGATAAGAAGTTCAGATAGAACCCACACTATCCAGAACATGCTTGTTTCATCTTGGAATGGAAGCACCAACATGCAGAATGGTGACAAGTCATTTCATTAAATGAATGTCCACTATAAAAAATGGAGATGTTAAGAGAGCTAGGTCAAGGCAATTACCTTGAGAAAAAAGCAGCAATCATTTTCTCATGTGACTCAAGGCAGAAAGGCAACTTTAATTTAATAGGTCATTCATTAGGCAGTATGTAACAAGTGACACTGCTGGTACCAGGTAAACCAATATGTGGTCCACAATGCTCTCACGAAGAAGGGTATATCAGCACAATGAGGTAAGCGGTTCAAAATAGCCAGATTTTGATATAATGATATTTTGTACATCTGATTAAAAGAAATTGGATTTGATGTATCACTCTTACGTTCCACTAATATACCTTTATTCTTCTTGGAACCAACAGGAAATGATGCAGTTGTAACTTGCTCGGTGGTAACTGTGATGGTATTTTCTATCCCAGGGATAGTTGAATCCAATGAACCAGAATCAGACTGCACCTTATCACGTTTACGCTGCTGTCGTTTCTCTCTGTGACTAATTTTAGTTTCCCAGGCTCCTGACATAGCCCCAGAAAAAAAAGTGTTATTCAGTAGGGGGAAGACAAAAAGGTTGCGATTTTGGGGGGGAAATAGGGTGGGGCACCTGAAATATGATAAATTTAGATATTAAACTAAAAACCAAGAGTGCTGATTATATTCATTTATCCTATGAATTTATTCTAATTGTGCTGTTTCAGGCAGCTAATTGCCATTATTTATTCTGGTAATTTTGATCTGTCATCTATGGTTTAGAAAAAAATTGATGTAAGTTATCTTGTATCTTTTTTTATCTTGCTGGGTAGAACTAGTAGGGGAGTGTTATATATACTATGGGTTTATTAGGTGAGGACAATAAATGGCTTACTTAAAAATTTTGTACAGAGTCTTCTAGGGATGGTATATTTAAGAACAATGGGAAAAAACCAAGCCACACTTCTAGGAAACAAAGACAAAATGAATGGTTTTTAAATTGCTCAAGATATTGAGCTAGACCTTAAATTTCAAGGCAGTTCCCTTTAAGGATAGAACTATTAGATCCTTAAATAATTTAGGGGAAAAAGTGTCTCCTAATAATGTCACTGATGTGTACATTAAAATCTCAAGTTATTAAACAGAAGAGCTAAATACTAGATTAAGCAAAACAAATGCGGCTTTTATATAATGCACCTTGGTTAAAAAATAAAAACTTTTTTTTTCTACAGTCCTTTCACTTGCTCAAGTACCTTCATCAACTTCCTTTCCATCATGGCGTGAACTGTTTTGCACTGCTTTAGCATCTGACTTTGATTTCTTCTTATTTTTCTTTGACTGAAAATAAAATAGAATGTTACTTAATATTTCATTATGTTTTCGAAAAGGTAGAAGTCAGTAAAATACATAATGAAATGTATGATGCTGACAACTAAAAAAACTTAATGTTTGATTAAAAAACTTAACATATTACATGGCAATAATAGTATGAGGTTATCATTTATTTAGTCGTTACTATATGCTAAGTACTTTACACTTAATTCTTTATTCCTTAAAAAAAAAAAAAATCACTGAAGACAGTATTATTCCCATTTTAGAGATGAGAAAACAAAGATTTAGAGATGTTCAATATTAAATAGGCTGCTCTGGGTCACATGAAGTTAACGGATTAGGAAATAGGTCTATCCGGCTCCAAAGTCTGTGGTCTTAGACATCATGTTATCCTACCCTAAATCATAAATAAGGCACTATGCCATGGTGTTCTCAGCACAATAAAACAAAAGGCTACTGCGAGTGGTCAGAAAGAAAATGATGTCCTGATTATTGGTTTTTTGATTTCGAAAAACAGATTACTGGCATATTCTATGTATAACAAATTAATGAGTCAATTGCACAAAGCAGCTAATATTTTGTCAGTTCCAAAGCAGTGTTAAAATATCTAAGATTTGAATATGGTACATGTACAGTAATTCATTCAAGAAAAAACACCTACACGCATGCAAGATACGGACATTTTTAGAATGGCCTTCCAATTCCCTTCTGCTAATATTTTCTCCTTTCAAAAGCTTGCTAAAAATTTCACAAAGTCATGATAAGTGTTTTCAGAAGAGAACTACTATTCATAAAACACAGATTTTATTTATAGTTGTTAATTTATACTTGTTTATTTACTGAGATTGGCTATGTATGTGCTATTGTACACTATCAAGTTTACAATGAAAAAGAACAGGGTAAGGAGTAAATGACAGTTTGAGTAAGCAATAAATGACAGCTAATCGCTTTTCTTATTAAGAAACTACTGACAAATAATTTCAAGTGACATCAGAATATATAAAAAACGATTACAATTTTTTCTTATATTCTCCACAGTTGATGTGCATGTTTCTTTACATGTTCCCATTATCATGAACATGTTTTAATGTACTGCTTTATTACATCTATCAAACCAGGCTCATATCCACTTAAAAGAAAAAAATTTGAGACACCATCTTTTCAAGTGCACAACTCAGTGGTTTCTGGTATCTTCGAAGTTGCACAACTATCACTGCTATCTAACTCCAGAACCTTTTCACTGTCCCCCAAAAGAAACCTGGCATCCATTAACACTCACTCCCCACTATCTTTCCCCCTCTGGTCCACTGACCCACCACTGATGTACTTTCTGTCTCTCACATTCACTCTTAAGCAACGATTAAGCACATGAAGCATCTATCAATTACAATCTAGAGCAAAGGTCAGCAACAGTTTTCTTTTTGCTCTGGCTGCGTGGCCTGTGGGATCTTAGTTCTCCAGCCAGGAACTGAACCTGTGCCCTCAGCAGTAAAAGTGCAGAGTCTTAATCACTGGACTGACAGGGAATTTCCAGCAAACATTTTCTATAAAGGATCACACCCTAAATATTTCAGGCCTTGCAGCCCGAATAGATATGTATGTAGCAACGAAATAATCCTGCTGCTGTAGCATGAAAAGCAGTCACATACCACACAGAATGAAATGGGTGTGGCCATGTTCTAGTAAGTTCTATTTATAAAAATTAGGCATATCTGGCTGAATTTGTTGGCAGGGGGGTTGGGGGGTGGGGGTGGGGTGTGTGGTCCAGAGTTTGCTACCTCTTGGTCTAGCAGAATACTGTCCAACAGAAGTATAATACAAACCACAAACATGATTTAAAAATTTCAGCATATATTAAAAAATATATAACATTAATTTTTGTATTTCACCCAACACACTATCCAAAACACTATCATTTCAAAATGTAATCAATATTAAAAACTATTAAGATGGGCTTCCCTGGTGGTTTAGCAGAATAGAATCCACCTGCCAATGTAACAGATACAGGTTAGATCCCCAGGTTGGGAAGATCCCCTGGAGAAGGAATGGCAACCCATTCTTGCCTGGGGAATCTCACCATGGGATTACAAAAGAGTCAGACATGACTTAGCAACTGACAACAAAATTAGTAAGATAGTATGAAAATAAAGAATGTTGAATAGCCATATGTGGCAAATGACTACCATATTGGACAGTGTATATCTACAAAAACTAGGGTAAGTACCCCAACCTATGGATAAAGAAACTGAGGCCATAAAGAGATTACATAAATTGCCTAAGATATAGGGTTATTAAGTTTTGAGACTAAAATCCAGTTCTGACTCCAGAGTCTGCCCTCACAAATCTTTCCTTTCTGCCTCTCTACATTTAATGCCAAATATAAATTCAATCAAGTATTAGTTATGTGATTTGAGGCTGAATCACTCTAAACCCCTTTCCTCAATGGTCATATGGGACAAAATCTACTAACTTCACGTAAGGTTCTTTTAAGGATTAAATAGGATGTGAAAGCAGACTGTTAACTACAAAGCACTATACATAAACTTTGATCTTCCCAACCCAGGGGTCGAACCCAGGTCTCCCGCACTGTAGGTGTTCTTTACCAGCTGAGCCACGAGGGAAGCCCTAACAGAGGGAAGTTATACAAAAAGAAAAGAAATTGTATTCACATTGAAATATATTATGATTTGTTATTAAAACAAGGTCTGCAGAAAAGCAAGGAAAATTATCTTGACTTAGGCTTTCATCTTGTTCGACTTCACTATTACCTTTAAAACTAACCTCATTTTAAAAGTAACCTCTCACTCAGATGAGACTTCAGTTCAATTCAGTTCAGCCGCTCAGTCGTGTCCGACTCTTTGCGACCCCATGAACTGCAGTACGCCAGGCCTCCCTGTCCATCACCAACTCCCGGAGTTCACCCAAACCCATGTCCATCGAGTTGGTGATGCCATCCAGCCATCTCATCCTCTGTCGTCCCCTTCTCCTCCTCCCCCCAATCCCTCCCAGCATCAGAGTCTTTTCCAATGAGTCACAGCATCAGAGTCTTTTCCTGATGAGTCAACTCTTTGCATGAGGTGGCCAAAGTACTGGAGTTTCAGCTTTAGCATCAGTCCTTCCAAAGAACACCCAGGACTGATCTTTAGAATGGACTGGTTGGACCTCCTTGCAGACCAAGGGACTCTCAAGAGTCTTCTCCAACACCACAGTTCAAAAGCACCAATTCTTCGGCGCTCAGCTTTCTTCACAGTCCAACTCTCACATCCATACACGACCACTGGAAAAACACAGCCTTGACTAGATGGACCTTTGTTAGCACTTAGTAACATATAAAATGCTTTAGAGTCACAGGTTCACACACTAATTGACTCAGCCATCCTAGTGAGGTGAATCTTTTACTTCTGATCAGCTCCACTACAGCTAACAGTTGAAGGAAAACTGAGAACTTAAGTTCTGCCTGTTACCCATAGTTCCCCCTCCCCCAACACTGTTGTAAGCTTCACCATCAAGCTGGGTGAATTATTAAAGTAGCTTCTCTTGAATGGTATTCACGCAAATCAAGATTTATTAAATACCTACCATGTGTCAGACATTGTTTCAGGAGCTCAATATATATAGCTAAATAAAACTTTCTACTAGTGGAAACTGTACTATAATAAACTAATATGAAAAAGAGACATGTAAATGAGACATTAGGAGAAATTCTTCAAGGGCTTCCCTGCCATTGCTCACTTCCCAACATTATTTATACCAGTCCAATTAATTTATATTCCCATTACAAAATTCATACTGTTTTCTACCATCTATAAAGTCTACCTTCCTTATATGACATATAAGGCCTTCCACAAATTAATCTCTACTTTATACTCTTTTATTCACATACATGTAATGATTTGGTTCCAACAGGACTGTCATCTCTAATACTCCTCTCTTTGCCCAAACTCTACTGACCATGAATTTTCTCTCAAAATAAAGTACAGTAGCCTGGGTGCTTTAGGATGACTTTCTTTGTACCCTTTACCATGTATCCTCCCCCACTGATGGCCAAATCCTAAAATGATGTTCACTATTTTTTCTTAACTCGGCTCAAGTTCCACCTCATCTGCTTTATCCCTGACACTTTCCTGTCCCCTAATTAATTAGTAACTTTTAACATCCCGAATAAAGGTGCGAATGACTAGCCATATATAAAAGATGTAGTAAAGCTTAATTAAAAAAAAAAAAAAAAAAGCAGTCTAAATAGAAAGCCTAATATTTTCTTCCTTCATCCCAGTGGATACTTTTGGAGAGCACAGTCTTTAAAAGCACATGCTAAAGCAGTTCTTAGACGATGCATAATCTGCTCTCAAATTCACAGAACTTAAATATGAGCTGGGAATCAAATAAAACACACAGACATACTTCCATTACTAAGCTCATCTTTCAATCTTAACATAGACATTCCTAATATTAGACAATACCCAAATAAATGCTACTGTTTATCAGAGGGGCAAAAGGTACACCCTGACAGTAAAAGCAAATCTACTTAAATGGCTAACTGCTCTCTTAACAGATATTGCTATTTTAAAGAACTGAAAAGTATAAACAAAGGCAGAACAGTGCCCAGTTAATGCTAAAAAGATTAACTTAGGGAGTATAATCTAATATTTGTATTGCATCAAAACTATCATAAGAATACTGAACAAATTTTAGGTGAAATGATATTTTATTTTGCAATTAGCTATTAACACACAAGGTTAAGTAGCCAGGTTCTGAATGTAACCCTTAATTCAGTTTATTCTCTAACTTGGAAACTGGTTCTTAACATTTGGGGAAACTGACTTAATATTTACAACTCTATAATTATCTAAAGTCTCTGCTGGCAACGTTAGGAGTGATAAAGTAAATACAGCACACACAAAAAAGGAACTCTGAGTATTTTCTAAAGGCTAGAAATGGATACTAGAGTGTTTTCGTCTGCTGACTAATGGCTGGTACATGAGGTTTTTCATTAACTCATGGCAATAACTTTTCTCTGAGATTTTTGTTCTGCTTCCATTGTATCAAAATTTCTTTTTTGCAATGGTGACAGTGGTTTTAAAACTGTACTTGGTACAATACCATTTACAGGTGGAATCTAGAAAGATGGCAGAGATGAACTTATTGGCAGAACAGAAACAGTCACAGACGTAGGGAAGAAACATGGTTACCAAGGTGGGGGAGTGGGACTGACATACATGCACTACTATCAACCAATGAGAACCTGCTGTGCAGTGCAGAGAACCCTACTCCACTATTCGTGGTGACCTAAGGGGAAGGAAATTAAGAGTGGATGCATGTATACATATAACTGATTCACTCTGCTATACAGCAGAAACTAACACAACATTGTAAAGCAACTATACTTCAATAAAAATTAATTTTAAAAAATCAGGAAGAAAAAAAGTACTTGATGGGATTTCCCTGGTGGTCCAGTGGTTAAGGTTAAGACTCCGTGCTTCCACTGCAGGGGGTGCACATTTAATCCTTGGTCAGGGAACTAAGATCCTGCACGCCACGAGGTGAAGCCAAAAATAAAGTTAAAAAAAAAAAAAAAAAAAAAGAAATGTACTTGACAAAATTAAAAGTTGTTAGTGAAATTTATTTTGAAAGTTTTAGCAAATGCCACTTGAAAAGTATGAAAACGACTGCTTCAGGATCAATTTCATCTACTTTCTACCTAAACAAATATGGCAAGTCCTTAATTTTATATTGCTCAACATTTTGGCACTATTTTCCTCACTTGTCTCAAACATACAGGCGAGCTGCGCCTGGTTAAACAGCAAAAGATGAAATGAAAGGCCCAAAAGGCATATGAATTCCATTCCTCTACTCTATCTAAACTAGCAGTTCTTAATTTAACTTAGCAACTTGATGACACAAAATCAAGATGAGATTATGAAAAATGTCACAAATCTTTTTAAAAGTAGAGGCTTGCAACTGACTTCCCCCATTTTGGGGAGTGGGTGTGATTTAAACTAGACTCAGGATCACCCTACTCACTACTATCCTGATACATTTTTTTGAATGGAAGAGTAGAGTTGCAGGTGTTGGGAATTGCACACAACGTGTACTTTAACTCTTCTCATCCTGGTTATTTTCTTCCACAGCATTTATACCTGCTCGTTTCTAGTTGTTTTCCCCACCAAACTTCATGAGAACAGTGATTCTTTTATCAACACTTTCATCCTGTTTTACCAACCATTATATTGCTAGAGCCTACAATGCTGTATTTTGTACACAGAAGTGTTCCATTTATGTTCGGTTTATTAATGAAAGGGCCTAAAACTAGACTGAATTACATATAGCCCTATTTACCCAACTTTCACTGCCCCCTCAAATAAAATCTGAGCTATTTGTATACTTGATTCACCAACCAAGCCATTAAATTATTTAAATATATTTGGTGTTAGCTCATAAGTTATGGTACATTGCATGAGCCGCATGGTTATCAACTTATAATCTTAAAAATTTATAAGAAACCTTTCTTAAGAGCTTCTTTTATGGAGCCCTTAGCTCTTTCCCAAATATGGTTCTCACATTTCCAATTCTTTCTTGTTGTTCAATCTTTCAGTTGTCCAACTCTTTGTAAAGCCATGGACTGCAGCACACCAGACTTCCCTGTCCTTCACTATATCTTGGAGTTTGCTTAAACTCATGTCCATTGAATAAGTGATGCTATCCACCCATCTAGTCCTCTGTCGCCCCTTTCTCCTCCTGACACTTCCATCTTCCCCAGCATCAGAATCTTTTCCAATGACTTGACTCTTTGCATCAGGTGGCCAAAGTTTTGGAGCTTCAGCATCAGTCCTTCCAGTGAATATTCAGGACTGATTTCCTTTAGGATTGACTGGTTTGATCTTCCTGCAGTCCAAGAGACTCTCAGGAGTGTTCTCCAGCACCACAGTCTGAAAGCATCAATTCTTCAGCAACCAGCCTTTTTATTGTGCAGCTCTCACATCCGTACATGACTACTGGAAAAACCACAGCTTTGATTATACAGACCTTTGTTGGCAAAGTAATGTTTCTGTTTTTTAATATGTTGTCTTGGTTTGTTGTTGCTTTTCTTCGAAGGAGCAAGCGGCTTTTAATTTCATGGCTGCAGTAACTGTCTGCAGTGATCTTGGAGCCCAAGAAAATAAAATCTGTCAGTTTCCATTGTTTCCCCATCTATTTGCCATGAAGTGATGGGACCAGATGCCATCTTAGTTTTCTGAATGTTGAGTTTTAAGCCAGCTTTTTCACTCTCCGGTTTCACCTTTATTAAGAGGCTCTTTAGGGTGGTGTCATCTGCATATCTGACGTTACTGCTATTTCTCCTGGCAATCTTGATTCCAGCTTGTGATTCATCCTGCACAATAGCCTAAACTAATTCCACTTGGGTGATCCATTCTTGCTTCAATCTAAGCACTTTAAAAAATAAGTTCACTGTTTCACCTTTGAACCACCTACCACTTCCTGCCAGATAGCACTACAGCATCATGGAAAAACAATGTGCTAAGGCAGTACTCCTGGTTCTAGTCTCAGTTCCACTATTTGTTAGGCATTCAGACTGAAAAGTGTAAAGACAGAAATGAGGGTTCTTTTGGTTAACCTTAAAAAAGGCCTTGAAAATTAATTCCTTGGGTGGAACCCAAATCACAAAGCTATAGACTGTGGTACAAGGGAGCCTGGAAGGTCAAACAGTCCAAGACCTAGAGAATCAGATGATATTAAAGCACTCCAGATAACGAGACATTTTAATGAACCCAAAAGACTATATTAAGAGTTTAAAACAGGGGTTCAGGGAAAAAAAAAAAAGAGATCAGACAGGCTTTGTAAACTATAAGACCTCTTTTGCACTCACTCAACTTTGCAAAAGCAGCAACAGACAATATATAAGTAAGTAAGTCTGTCTGTGTTCCCATAAAACTTTCAACAATAGACAGAGAACCTGATATAACCAGTTGGTCTTGGTTTGACAATCCCTGGTTTGAAACTACAGTTTCTAAGATGCATTATGGAAGATAAAACAAATATATGTAAGTTCCCTGGGCATGCAGGTTTTTCTCTATTTTGCTAAGAGCTGTTACAGTTTATGCTTGTATAAAATCTATGCTGCCTCAGAATAATTTTGTCTTTGGTCTTCTAAACACTACTCTTCACACGTCTTGGTCATAGGATAATCTTTTATACTCTTAAAATGTGTTGAGAATATTGAAGAGCCTTTGTGTGGGTTGTATCCATTGATATCTACCATTATAAAGTTAAGAATTAGTTTAGATATGAATTAACTTATTTCAAAGTATAATAAACTATATATTGTATAAATGTACCTATATAAACAAATTATTTTCCAAAACAAACATTTTAGTGAGAAGACTGTCATGTTTTACATTGTGCAAATATCTTTTGCATCTGGCTCCATTTAAAAAAAAACACCTGGATTTGCATATTATGTTTTGGCGTTAATTTACTTTCATACGTTGTTTGATTGAAGCATATAAAAATATAGCTACGTACATGCAGATATGTTAACTGGAAGTAGTTTTTTAGTAGTTTTCCAGATAATAGTGTTACTTTTTTTTTGCATTAAAAAAATATATTTGTAAAGCAATTTGTAAAGCCTGGTTAAATAGCAAAGTACTGGTTAAATGAAGTGTAACTGCTTTACAATGTTGTGTAATTGTGATATTCTTGATAGTACATTGAAGATTAGTAGTTGCAAGGGGAGGACAGGGAAAACAGGGAGCAACTGCTGAACAGGCACACGTTTTCTTCTTGGGAAGAGGAAAATGTTTAAAGATTAGATTGTGGTCACAGCTGTACAACTATGTAAATACACTAAAACTGTACACATGAAAGAGCTAAGTTATATCACAGAATAAAGCTGTTTAACAAAAAAGAATGAAAACCAATGTGTCTGGAGCTTAGAGAAGATAAGTAGGAAAAGACTTGAGCTACAGTGCCTTTGATTATGTTCAAGATTGTACAACAAGAACAATGAGAAGTCACGAAGGAGTTTAGATAGAAGAAGGAAAAAATATTACACCAAAACTTGTCAAATGTAGTTTCTTAAAAACTGTTGCAATGTTGAAGTTGAAACTTCGTCAATGAGCTTTCTATACTACATTAAAACCCACTGATCTTGTACCTTAAATGAATCTTTTATACTTGTCTAATTTTAGAACATGCAGTCATTGAGCATTTGGAAAATACTGATTTGCTGAGTTATACTAAGCAGAGCATATACATCTCTCAAAAGGTTAAAAAGCATTCCATTATACACAATATCTTAAAAAAAAATGTTAACATCACCACTGACCTCATCATAAATTCATTAAGTACTGGGATGTTGTCAAGCTCATGGCAGTAGACATTTTCCAAATTTCTAATTTTTACTTGGAAACAAAGCACTTTTCAACAATACTATCAGTTGTTTTCCTTGAAGTGTCCTGACCATTTTTGAGAAAATTCTACAAATACCGAAGTCTAAACAACCATGGCCTGTTTACTTCTTGTTCTCTCAGGTAAAAATGGAGTACCAAGGACAACCACTGTTTTTCAGCACACAGCATACTTTATGCATACTTTCCATTTCATTATACAGAATAATGAAAAGGCATGTATTCAGAGGTCAAGATTTAATAAAATTATCATTTTTATAGATTCATCAAGGATACTTTTAAAGTGGAACAAGCGTTTTTTTCACACTGTAAGTAGACTACTGTAAAGAATTCAACCACTATTAGTTTGGTGTCACTGACTTTATTTGTACTACAGAGTCAACAGTTTTGCTCACTGTTGCTTTTGGACCATTAATGCAAGAATTAGAGTAAAAAAGACAATGTCTCCATTATTAGGAAAACAGTTTTGTCTTCTGGGACCCAAAAAAGGTCCTTGGAACCTCTGCCCAGGGGTCCATGGACCACACTTTGAGAACTGCTATTTTAGAGAAATTGAGACCATTCCTTGTGATCCTGGGAAATTTATTAAACTCTTTTCAATTAGCTGTATTAAAAAAAAAAGATAATACCCTCCTCCCCAGAGTTGTACGTTAGGATTAAGAGATGTGGAAATACTTTGTACATTGTGTACATCACAAAATGTAAGAAGCTGTTAATACTTATAATGAATATTTCAGTAGGACAATCACTGACTTCGTCCTCAACAACCTGATGGTGACTAAATGTTATATACATTTTTGCGTTTGTTGTTTTTCTCACTAACCACCTTTATATTTCTATCTTAATTCAGACCTTTACAATCATGGATGCAATGCTGATTTGTTCATTATAAATATTGCTGAACATATCTAAGTTTTTATAACACCCCACCCCACCCTGACCTGTCAAACTTGACTGGCCTTTCCCTTGAGTATGTCTAAATATATTCTTTCATTTCAAATGAACAATGACTGTGTTCACTTGTTTCTCTCCTCTGCCAAAACTGGCCCCCACTTCTACTTACTGAAATACCATCCCCACCCGCAATTAAGTCAATCTTTTCTGGCTACCCAAATAGGATAATCCTTCTTCTCTGAATACCTGGCACTCAAGGCCTTACAACTGATAGCTTCTCTTCCGTTTGCCTTTCCTTAACAAGGCTGTAATCTCTCTGAGGGTAAGTACATCTTCTATTTTTCTTTACTCCCTTTCAGCATCTAGTAGCACAATACATTCAGCCCGGCTAACGGACCAATGTATATTCTATTAGAGACCAGCATCAATGAAACACTGACCTTTAAGCACTTTTGGGTCAAGCACGGACCCAAATGAAAACCTGGTGGCTTAACTTGCTTTATATACTCAAGATCTATAGCTCGTCTTACCTGCTTTTTAGACAAAGTTTTATCTATAAGGCTTACTCAATTGATGGACTTCCCTGGTGGCTCAGTGGTAAAGAATACACCTGCCAATGCAGGAGATGCAGGTGTGAACCCTGGGTCAGGAAGATCCCCCGAAGAAGAAAACGTCAACCCACTCCAGCATTCTTGGCTGGGAAGTGCCATGGACAGAGAGCCTAGCAGGCTGCAGTCCATGGGTTCACGACGTGACTCAGTGACTAAGTAACAACAACAAACAAGTGACAAGACAAGGTATTCAGTATCACTGCACAGAGTCCAACTGCTTTATGGGCAAATTGTGTTTCTCAAATTGACTAAGGTGTCAGTCTGAGACAAAAACAAATATATAATAATATATATTAAGGTACATAATAGATCTAAAATGTTTATTTATAAAAACAGACAATAAGAAACCTGAAAAAAACCCACATATTTAAAACACATAAAAGCACGCAGCACAAAAAATTAACTGAAAAGAGAGCTGGACTGAACCAAGTTAAAAAGGATAAATTTAAGATGCAAGATGGAAAAAAGAAATACCAGCCATGGGTTGTAACATTTATTATTAAGCAAAAAGTCAAATCAAACAGGCAACTAACCGAAGGCAGAAGCCTTGCACTGAGAAGGCAACAGTGGCTAAAAGGAGGTGATTCTGCCAAGTGATCACAAAGTGCATGGGCTTTGGCATCAGAATGAGCTGGGTTCAATTCCTAGTTCAGAAACTATTAATATACATGAAATTAAGAGAAGTCACAAAATCCCTCTATACTTCAGAGCCCTTATCTGTAAATGGGGCTAATACTATTTGACTGGAGGAGTTTTTGAAAAGGATTAGAAATAATACAAAGCAGTAAAAAGCACAGACTTTGGAGTCAAGATGGATCTGGGTTAGAAGTGACTATACTTGTAACAGCTTAGGTAACTTAAGCCTCAGGTTTCTTATTTTCAAGATAGGTATAATACCACCTCCTTAGTGTTCTTATAAGGATAATTAAAGTAACATGTATAAATATTCTAGAAAGTCTTAAAAGTACACTCAGCGAGCGCTCAGTAAGTTGTTCCCACTATATGAGTAAATACATTTACCTCATCTTGCACAGTGCCTGTCACATTATAGATACTTAACAAATGTCAACTATTACAATTATTTTCTAACATAAGATATTTCAGAATGATTTTAATCATCCTGTGGTTTTACATCCATATACATACAATCTATATATGATTAATCAGAGACAAATGGTAGCTGATAAATTATTCCAACTACACATTTTTCAGGATAATTCAGGGAGTAGAAGCAGGAGTTAAGTGTAAAATGCTCACTAGTAGAGAGAAAGCCCAGGAATAAGGAAACATTAGATGCAAGAAGTATAAACCTATATTAAACATATAGATTATTCACACTGTAAATTCACAATTCCTAAACTGTATGCTTATTTGTTAATACAAGTAATTTTCTATTTATTTTACTGCCAAAGGACAAGTCAGGCATATATTTAATTCTTTCCCACAACCATCCTTCATTTTAAGCTGTCCTACCTGCAGTTATCTTGGCCCTAGACCAATTTCACTGGATTACAGGGGCAGAACTGATCTCACCAGTTCTTCAGTGTTACTTTGAAATTACAAGCATTAAGAAACTGTATCGACCATTTCACACCAAGATTCTATGGGGCAGGAGCTGCAGTACCTTGGTTTCTAGACACTACTTACCTACCTGTGGCTGCTTTTTTGTTTGCTTTCCCCTGAAAAGGAGTTATGTATGCACAGGGTTAAAAAAAAAAAAAAAGGGTGTGCATGTGTGTGCAGTTTTTTTTTTTAATTTTCAAGAAGTTTGGTAGTAATAAGGGAGTGCCTAGAGGAGACAGCATCTTCTAATATGGGAGCCCTGATATTATAAGAAATGAGCAAAAGCTGGCACACAAGTTCATCTCTTTTGTTGTTGGGTCACTGGTTGTGCAAAACTGGTATGCAGTTTTTAATATACCAAAAGGAATTAAGTAAGAAGTCTCTTGCCCACAGCAGGAGGTACCACTGTTAAGTTTCTTATACATTTTGCCTACTTACAAGCTAAATTAAGTCAAATAAAAATGGGTCAGTTCTAACACTGGCAACTAGAAAATGAATAAAATCCCAGGGATGTATCATTATGGGGTATACACCGTCTTATTTGAAAATTTAACAGTGCACACCCAAATCTTTTAATAATGACCTGAGTATAGAACATTTTCCTGGTTAAACAAAGTCAAATTATATCTAGTAAACAGATGATTATGCTGCTATCACAAAAGAAATCTACTTCAACACTACAATAGGACAATCTGTCAAGCTTTTTAGGTCAGATGTGCACTATTAGCAAAGGTAACACAATTTTGTTTTCCTGTAAGAAATATGTAACATATCTGGAACCTTATTCATATAAAAGATGTTCAAGTCGTGAATAAGTTGTCTTTGGCAGAATGCTTAATAACGGCACAGCAATGTTTAGAAACACATAGTGATACATCCTTCCTTAAAAACACACAACTTACTTAAACCTTCACCATTTATCCATCCACTATGGTAAGCTCACATTTTTAGTTTTCCTTAAATGGGGGGGTGGTATATATGTAACATTTTGTATGTCACTCTCTTTATTAAGAGTCTTGCATATAATTTCATAGGCTCCCAAACTTACCTTTTCATTTTTCTTGTCTGTCTCTATTGGCTGCTTTGCTGTTACACTTCGAGGAGTTCGGACAACTTCTTCCTCAGCCACTTCAATGGTCCGTCCATTTGGCTGCAGAGCAACAAAAATGGATTCTGTTATCAAATTGCCTGGCAGATCAAACCAAAGATTTATACTCAGGAAATAGAATCAATGATCAAATTCTTCCCCCAACCCAAATTAAAAAGACTTTTGTACAGCTGTGTCATCTAAGGCTTGTCAGACTACCATTTCTAGGAACTTGTAGTGTAAAAAGGAATGAACTTATAAGCAAAATTTGTACCACAAACTTATATTCTGATTTCACCTAGGCATCAGTACCTCCAACAAAAAATAATGGAATGGAAGCAAGAACTAAATTGTACTTGCATTCTGACCACCAACTGGCTGTGTACTCAGAGTATTTCATTATCTTTGAGTATTATTTCTACATCTGTACAAATGATAGGCCTGATCTATTCAAAAGTCCATGAACGTTTCTGGTACAGGGCCAAACAGAAAATATTTTCGGCTTTATGAGCCGTGTAAGTCTCTGTTACAACACAAAACTCCGCTAGCACAAAAACAGCCAGAGATGACACATAAACAAATGAGTGTGCCTGTGTGCCGAAGAATTTTACATAGGTGGAGGGCCATATTGGTCCATGGGCCATAGTTCATTGGTCTTTGTATTAGATAATCTCTAATGTCCCCCGTAATCCTACAATCCTATTCTAGGATTTAGAAGCTTTACTAACCCAATGCCACAATTTAAAAAGGCTATCTCAGCTTTCCCAACATCTCTAAAACCAAATGATAGCACTCAGAGATTTTCATGAGTAGAATGAAGTCTGTGAACACCAATCCTAGGTTTTAATCAGAATCACTCATTTTTTTTTTTTTTAAATTAAGCATTTCTGAGCCCCATCGCCAGAAATATACTTAGATTCAGGGCTCTAAAGAAAAGGACCAGGAATCTGTATTCTCTCTTCTTTCTAGATCTTATTACTTCTTTTCACTTGCCCATTCTCATATTCAACACAGTAAGTTAATAATCAATATACTAGTTTTAATTGCTTTATTCCCAGTTCTTGCAGAACAAACTTTCATCAATTACTTATTATAGCAGAGCTATAGTCAAGAAAACAATATGAACGTGCAAAAGTCCTCTAATTTGACATTACCTACATTTGTGCTAAATTATCAGGGATATGCAGTTGGAAAAAGCAGACAAGATTTACAGCAGAAAAATCAAAACAAAAGCTGTCTTTTACTTGATTAAATTCCTAGTTAATCCAAATTTAATCTGCTGAGTTTTGAGCAACTTGTTAAAGGCAGACGGCTAATGCTGAAACCAGGTGTCCTTACTCTTGGTTTGGCTTTCTTTCTTCTGTGCCGCTCTGCTCCTTTAATGCTATCCTTCTCATTTCTGTTTATGTATACTGGGGGGCAGGGATGAGGTGGGGTGGACGAGACAGTGCACAAAGAATGGTCAGAAACCCTAGAAAGGGACTTGGACTTATAGCCATATCCACATCAGGAATACAACACTTTTATTTAATTCTATCAATACTTTCCAGTATCACCACCTTACCTGTCAATTCTCACATGCCATTTATTTCAGACCATCCTCTATCTAGCCAAACTTATTTTTTCAGGTTTTCTGGGGTCATCTTCACCTTTCTATGTAAGCTGTACTCCACCTGAACAGTCTCATAGCTTCAAGTCCACACAGTTCCCCATCTCTTTACTTGGCAGCTCACAAGCCTCATATATGTGAAACTTCATTTAACTAATCCTTTCAGGAAACTATCATAGTCACTTATAAATACTTCCATTTTACTCATGTAAACGACTAAACTGAGTCATTTTATATACTGGGCCTCCTTGGTGACGCAGTGGTAAAGAACCCACCTGCCAATGCAGGAGACAGGTTCAATCCCTGGGTTGGGAAGATCCCCTGAAGAAGGAAATAGCAATCCACTCCAGTATTCTTGCCTGGGAAATCCCATGGACAGAGGAGCCTGGCAGGCAACAAGTCCCTGGGGTTGCAAAAAGAGCTGGACACAACTTAGGGACTAAGCAATAACAATTTATATACTAACTGTAAAAAGGTGAAATTAAGTGGTTAAAAACTATTAAAAAACCACCAAAAAGTTGAAGGAAATTCCTTTGAGACAACTGCAAACATGTTGACAGAGCCGCCCAAATCAAAGATGAAACCATCTCTCCTTTTGAACAGTCAGAAGTCCTCAATCAGTCATCAGGAACACTCAGTTTCCATTTCATAGGCTTCCAACGATCAGCAAGCCAAAGGTGGTCCCACGCTCCAATCCCTGCTGATTTTCCTTCCTTCTCTGCAACATCGACTTGTGTAGCGGCTAGAACTGCAGCTGTTCCCTTGGTCTATGCGGATTTCCCAATTTTCCACTATCTCTTGGGCTTTATATAGGTCTCATAATTATTGGGACTCCATAAGTCATCAACAACTTCCTGCAAATGCCTGATATCATGAAACACTGATAAAAAGCTTCCGACGCTAAAGAAAAAGTCAACAGGAGGAAGAAAGGATACACTATTGTGGTTGTGCCTCTCCTACCCACCACCAATAGCACTAATCTGGTCTTGTATTCTGCTACCACTGGTCAAGAAGGCCTTGTCCTGGAAAAGCACTGTTGTCGTTCAGCTGCCCAGTTGTGTTTGTGACCCCATGGACTGCAGCACGCCAGGCCTCTCTGTCCCTCACCATCTCCCAAAGTTTGCCCAAGTTTATGTCCAATGTTATCAGTGATGCCATCCAGCCATCTCATTCTCTGACGCCTTCTTCTGCCATGAATCTTGGCTAGCATCAGGGACTTTTCCAATGAATTAGCTATTCACATCAGATGACCAAAATACTGGAATTTCAAATTCAGCATCAGTCCTTCCAATGAGTATTCAGGGTTGATTTCCCATAAGATTGACTGGTTTGATCTTCCTGCTGTCCAAAGGACTCTCAGGAGTCTCTGCCAGCACCACAGGACATCAATTCTTTGGCGCTCTGTCTTCTTTATGGTCCAGCTGTCACAACTGTACGTGACCACTGGGAAGACTATAGCCTTGACTATATTGACCTTTGTCAGCAGAGTAATGTCTCTGCTTTTCAACACACTGTCTAGGTTTGCCATAGCTTTCCTGCCAAGAAGCAAACATCTTCTGATTTCATGGCTGCAGTCACCATCCGCAGTGATTTTAGAGCCCAAGGAAAGGAAATCTGTCACTACTTCCACCTTTCCCCCTTCTATTTGCCATGAAGTAATGCGGTCAAATGCCATGACCTTAGTTTTAATAAACAGTTTTAAGCCGGTTCTTTCACTCACCTCATTCACCCTCATCAAGAGGCTCTTTAGTTCCTCTTTGCTTTCTGCCATTAGAGTGGTATCATCTGCATATATGAGGTTGTTGATGTGTCTCCCGCCTGTCTTGATTCCAGCGTGTAACTCATTCAGCCTGGCATTTCTCATGATGTGCTCAGCGTATAGGTTAAACTAACAGGGTGACAGCAGACAGCTGGGTGGTACTCCTTTCTCAATCTTGACCAATCAGTTGTTCCATACAGGGTTCTAACCATTGCTTCTTGACCCACATACAGGTTTCTCAGGAGACAAGTAAGATGGTCTGGTATTCCCGTCTCTTTAAGAGCTTTTCACAGTTTATTATGATCCACACAGTCAAAGGCTTTGGTGTAGTCAATGTTTTTCTGAAAGAGGTAGATGTTTTTCTGGAATTCCCTTGTTTTCTCTATGATCCAGCAAATGTTGGCAACCAGATCTCTGGTTTGTCTTCCTTTTCTAAACCGAGCTTGGACATCTGGAGGTTCTTGGATGGCATAATGCTGAGCCTAGTATGCAAGCTTTTAAGCATGACCTGACTAGTTTGGGAGATGAGTGTAATTGTCTGATAGCTAGCACATTCTTTAGCACTACTCTTCTTTGAAATTGGGATGAGGATTGACCTTTTCTTGTCCTGCAGCCACTACTGGGTCTTCCAGATTTGTTGACATATTGAAGGCAACACCTTGATGGCATCATCCTCTAGGGTTCTACTGGAATTCTGTCACATCCACTAGCTTTATTAACAGCAGTGCTTAACGCCCACTTGACTTAGCTCTCCAGAATGTCTGGCTCTGGGTGGCTGACCACACCATCACAGTAATCCAGAAAAGCATTAACCACATTTAAATTAGTAAATCCCTAAATGGAAGCATGAAGGCTTCCCTAGTGGCTCAGTGATAAAGAATCCACCTGCCAATGCAGAAGACAGGTTTGATCCTGGGTCAGGAAGATTCCCTGGAGAAGGAAATGGCAATCCACTCCAGTCTTCTTGCCTGGGAAATTCCATGGACAGAGGATCCTGGTGGGCTACAGTCCATGGGGTCACAAAAGAGATGGACACGACTTAGCGACTCAACAACAACAACAAATAAAAATGTATTATGTAGATTTGCTCACATGAAAAGAACTAATCACAAACTAACACTTCAAATCCAATATTACTTCCACACTCAGTTTTACATGAAAGTATTTTCTCTGGTCATGGAGCCTTAATATATGCAATGTCACTTCTATAGATTAGAATTACATGAGCTTCTCTCTATGCCCCAGTTTAAAATTCTCTGGAAAATTCTGAGGTGTTTCCCTCTAGGGCCAGTCAAAGTTAATTTTATATATAACATGCAACCTATACTTTAAATTAGACCACTCCAAAATATCCTTCAAATTTGGTGAAAATCAACCAGTAACAGAAAAATAAAATTTCTTATGTGGATAAACTTGTAGACAATGCCATGTCAACCTTAATATTAATACATTTCCTCAACTCCCAGCCCAGATCTTTCTTAAAAATACATTCGCAAAACAACGTGTGTGTGTGTGTGTGTGTGTGTGTCTGTGTCTTGGGAGGGTGATAATGCAGAAAGAAAACACCCAGCTGACAATCATGAAAATAAAAGGGAGGAGGGGGCCACACAGCAGGGGAGAAGGGTCTTATTTAATAACTATGATTTCAAGGAAATAAAGTTCTTTATGTTAGTTTCCAATTTATTAATTTCATACAATTCTTTACACACTAAGTACTTTTTAGTACAAGGCACTGGGCTAGGGGCCTCAGGGACACGGACATATGAAAGAAATCTGCCCTCTGGGAGTCTTAAAGTTCAGAATAAGAAGGTGTGCTTAATAACAGACTTCTACTCCATTTGAGTGACCTTTATGTATTTGTTAAATTTCAAATTCTAAATTTCTAAAATTCTAATTCTAAATTTCAAAAGAACCTATAGCTGGGACTTCCCTGGTGGTTCAATGGTTAAGAATCTGTCTTGTAATGCAGGGGACTTGGTTTCAATCCCTGGTCAGGAAACTAAGCTCCAATGTGCCACTAAACAACTGAGTCCTTGTGCTGTAACTAGAGAGCATGTGTGCCACAACTACAGTCCATGCTCAGCAACAAAAGATTCCACATGACCCAACAAAGATCTGATGCAGCTATATACATAAATATTTTTTAAAAAGAATCTAAAGCGACAGTAAGCATATATAAGGTTTAACATTTTACACTCCTATTTTTACTTAATTATGTAAATTTTTATTTTTAGTCACAAAATGTAAAACCCATGACTTCAAATTTCTTGGAAACTTCTTAGTCTACTAACTACCAAAAAAAGTGAAATATGAAAAGTCTATGGGGTTTGGAGTGGACAACCTGGGATTAAGGTCCAACTTCTATATATAATCACCGTGATTTTAAACATTTTCCTTAACTTACTCCTCAACTTCATCATCTGTAAATATGAAGAAAATATGTAATTTGTCTTGTATAGGCTTCTTGTTAAAGTAAATGAGAGAACATGTGAAAACATACTTTACATGTTCAAGAAACAGTTTCTTTCCTTCAATATCCTTTCCTCTCCAAAGCTATGAAGGCCCATATCCTCACCCTATGTTCCAGCATTCAAGTCTTTTTTCGTATTAACAAGCTCAAAATGAATGTTAAGTCCTGGTGGTCAAGAGCCTTAAAAAACTGTACATGTATCCAATGGGCCCAATGCTGCAGACACAAATTCTTTTGGGAAGTTAACAGAATACAAATGATGAATAAATATAGCCTCTCATAGGCTAGAAATAGTCCAGGCTTGCTCGAGAGACATGTCGTACTATCTTTTTTCTTAAAAAGCTGCTTACAGTCTGTATTCTAAAAAAGATTACACAATATTTACTCGTGTTCATTCACTCAGTATCCGTTAAATGACCCCAGTAGAGTAATAAGCAGGGCTCTTAAAGCCTTGAAACAAGACAAGTGTGGCACAATCCCTGTCCTCACAAAGCTTAGACCCCAGCAAAGGAAGACAGGTATAGCTCAGAAAAAACTGCCCTGGCTCCCCACCTCCCCATCCCTGGCCTCTAAAAGGAGAACAGTATGTGTTTTGAAAGCAAGCTGAGATCACGGTTGAATCCCCAAGGTCTATCACCCTGGACAAGTTACTACTTCGCTGCAGTCTCAATTTGCTTAGCAAGAAATTATACTTTGCATACTGGGAAGCACAAGTCTACACAGTATGTCCATGATTAAAAAAAAAGCAAGACATCATGGAAATTCCACAGATAACATCTTTAGCTGACAGATCTAGAAACTTCCAAGTATTTGCCATGTCCCATCACTTCATGGCAAATAGATGGGGAAACAATGGAAACAGTGACAGACATTATTTTGGGGGGCTCCAAAATCACTGCAGATGGTGACTGCAGCCATGAAATTTAAAGACGTTTGCTCCTTGGAAGAAAAGCTATGACAAACCTAGACAGCATATTAAAAAGCAGAGACATTACTTTGCCGACAAAGTCTGTATAGTCAAAGCTATGGTTTTTCTAGTAGTCATGTATGGATGTGAGAGTTGGACCATAAAGAAGGCCGAGGGTAGAAGAATCAATACTTTTGAACTGTGGTGTTGGAGAAGACTCTCGAGAGTCCCCTGGGCTGCAAGGAGATCAAACCAATCAATTCTAAAGGAAATAAATCCTGAATATTCATTGGAAGGACTGAGGCTGAAGCTAAAGCTCCAATTCTTTGGCCACCTGATGTGAAGAACTGACTCCTTGGAAAAGACCCTGATGCTGGCAAAGATTGAAGGCGGGAGAAGGGACGACAGAGGATGAGATGGCTGGATGGCATCACCGACTCAATGGACATGGGTTTGAGCAAATTCCGGGAGATGGTGATAGACAGGGAAGCCTGGCCTGCTGCAGTCCATGGGGTTGCAAAGAGTTGGACACGACTGAGCGACTGAACAACATTTGCCATGTGCCAATCACATGCATTATCTCATTCAGTGGACAAGACTTAGTCTTGGTCAGTTTCTTAGTTTTAGTTAGGAAGAGTGCTGATACATATTTAAGGTAGAACAATTTCTTGTCATTTATTTAAAAACACAAACTGTGTGCTTCTTTCTGTCAAATGCTGTGCACTATCAATTACATAAGCTAAACATTACAGTACACAGCTTCACTCACAGTAATTTATCAACTTGCTTTTAAATTCAACCTCAATTTTTAACTCTTAAAAGCTAGGAGAATAATCTTATAAATATGACCTAAAAATCAAATTTGCAAAAATCTTGCTATATATCCTGAGGTATTTCCTTTAGGATAAAGATACTTGCACAGGCTTCCCAGGTGTTGCAGACGTTAAGAATGTGCCTACCAATGCAGGAAACGCAAGAGATGTGGTTCTGTCCCTGGGTCAGGAAGATCCCCTGGAAGAGAACTGCAACCACTTCACTATTCTTGCTTGGAGAATCCCATGGACAGAGGAGCCTGGCAGGCTACAGTCCATGGGGCTGCAGAGTTGAATACAGGAGCACACAAAGATCCTTGTGCCTTCTGAACAGCTAGACAAAACTAAACCCTCTTCAGGGATTCTAAAACATCTCTTTGTTAACTCTGAAAGAGCAAGGATGTTCAGGACTACTGTTATAGATGATACTCAATACCAATCAAACGGCCAAGTTATGCTAAAGATAATTTTTGAAACACTAAATACAGCATTGGTTTTTAAGGTTTTATATCAGATGGATACTGATATAAGGATTACAGGTGATACAGTCAGTGGACACATATCCACGTAGTTCTTTCTCAAATGGATCTGAGAAAGTAGTTTTGAGATGATTTGAGAGTAGTTTCTCTCCAAACTACTAGTATAGTTGGAGAGAAAACAGAGCAAAAAACTAGTCAGGAAATCTCTGGCAAGCCAGGGGTTAGGACTCCATGTTTTCACTGCCAAGGGCCCAGGTTCAATCCCTGGTTGGGCAACTAAGATCCCACAAGCTGCATGGTGTGACCAAAAAAACTAAACCAAACAAATACAAATTAACTACCAACCCCGCTCCACCCAAACAACAAAAAAACTGGTCAAGCAACACCAACTCCTCACATAGATCTCTTGATTTTATTTGAATACTACTCCTAATAATTTTAAAATGCTTTCAAGACTTTCACAACCTTGAAAAGTAGTACATTACCCAATAATGCTGAAGTGCAACAAAAACAAGAGCTCAGAGAGTTTACTGCTGCTCTTGGTATCTGAGATGAACACAACTGTTAAAGGTCTTTCCTGTCAGAACTATTAAAGGTCTTCTCTGCGGTGCCTCTGGCAGAAGAAAATGACAGGATGAAAAAGTCCTGTCATATGACCAAACAAATGAAGCCAAAACTCTGGAGCTGCTGTAAAGGTCATTATAATTTTCAGCAAAAACTTCTGGTTTTTAAAAGTAAAATTTAAAAGCAATAAAGTTATAACTCACCGAGAAAATTAGATTTGTTCTCTGAATGCAGTGTAATATCCTGGAACATGCTATCAAAACCAGAGTGGTATAATGGAAATAACAGTGAGTTCTAAAGCTAGAAATCAGGATATTGTTTTGCCTTTGAAATGCCTTTGCTCTATGACCTTGAGTAAGTCGATCTCTCTGAATCTCAAGATTCTTTTTTTTTTTTTGGTAAAATCAGGGATTTTTTTACTATCACTCAAGATAGTAAAACTCAAGTTTTACTATCACTCAAGATTTTTAAATTAAATGAGTATTCAAGGCTTAAAACATTAGCAACTTAAAGGGAAAAAGAAAATCCTCTAGATGACATGTCACTTTAGTAATACCTGAGATAATATGGGAAAACCACTACCTATGAATAAAAGACATAATCCTACTGAGAGTATCTTAAAAGACAAATTTATTTATCTCAATAACAGATTAGACCATCCAGCTAAACAGTAAGATATCATTTTAGATCATTCAGGATTTAATTTAACAAATAGCTACCAAAGGCTCTAATACGCCAGTCACTGTTTGCCATCAGATAGCATCGCTTATAATCTAGACGAGAGAAAAGAAAACCCGGAGCAAAAGTAAATGGAGAAGTTAATAAACAATTTACAAACTATAATAAAGGAAACACATACAAAAGACTGAGACAGAACACCGAAGGGGGTGACTATTTCAAACAGGGTGGTTAGGAAAGTATTTTCTAGGAGGGTGAGTTTCAAAGTTAGATCTAAAGGCTGATTAGAACAGTGGGTCAAGTTTGCAGCATTGGGTTGTGAAAGAGCCTGAGGAAGTGCAAAGGATTACTGTAAGTGAAGGTAGCAAATGAGAGGAAGCTGAGTCAAGTTTGTTTAGAAAGAAAAGCAGCTGCTGAGCCGTACAGGAAAAAAGTTTAGATTTTAAATGCAAAAATTACTAAAATATTGGTTTTAGACAAGATGGCGATTTGCTTTTAAAAAGCCTCGTTACTAGGGTGTTGAGAAATGACTGGAGGCAGCCGACAGAAGCTACTGCTGTGCGAGTGAGTTACGGTGGAAACAGAATGAGAGTAGCTGGACTAAATATATATTTTGGAGATAAAAATGATGGCACTTGCTGAAGGATCAGATATGAGGTGAACAAGATGAAGATATAAGGAAAAGGGAAGAATCAAGAATGATTCTTAGATTTTTGGCCTGAATAACTGAAGGAAAGGCAGAGTCATTTACCATTTACAGAAATGGGGACAACTGGGAGAAGGCAGGGTATTATGAGTGCTGTGCTGGAGATGTTAGAAGTTTTTGAGATAAACATCAGGTTTCCTACTGAAGAAATCAAGTATGCATCTAGACATGAGGTTCTGGAGGTAGGAGGAACAGTCCAGTCATTGCTGTTGTTTTAGTCCGTCAGTCACATCCAACTCTTTTGTGACTCCATGGTTTGTAGCCCACCAGGCTCCTCTGTCCATGGGGTTTTCCAGGCAAGAACACTGGAGCAGGTTGCCAACTTCTTCTCCAGGGGATCTTCTCGACCCAGGGATTGAACATTCATCTCCTGCATGGGTAGTCAGATTCTTCACCAGTGAGTCACACCAGGGAAACCCATTAGTTCAGTTATAGATACAAACAAACAACTGATTGCCATTATTTGGAGATTTCATATCCACAAATTCGCCTACTAGCTAAAAGTTATTTCTAACTCCCAAATCAATACTTGTCATTCTTAGACATGCATAGAGTTATGAAAAAATTTGAGTCATCCCACAAGCACATTCCCAGGCAATGCTCTGTTTTAGCTCTCAATATAAGTATATGAAAGAGAAACTAACTCCATCTGGGGAGCTAGAGACAAGCTTTATAGCAGAGGTAGCAATGTAGCTGGGCCATTTAAGGATAGGTAGAAATTGGCAGAGATACAGAAAAAGGGGGCCTTTTAGAAGAAATCATATGAACAGAAGAAGGTAATATGAATAGAGAGACACTGATATCTAGCTAATGGTAATGTCTTATGGGTAATGTGCTGATGAGCTCAGTTGTGGCTGACTCTTATGACCCCATGGACTGTAGCCCGCCAGGTTCCTTTGTCCATGGAATTTTTCAGGCAAGAATACTGGAGTGGGTTGCCATTTCCTTCTCCACGTATGAGAGATAAAATCTAAGATGGGATTAGATTATGAAAAGGTTTGAGAGCCATGCCACTGAATTTCATTCAACAAGTGTTGGGGAATTACTGAAAGGATGTGAACTCGAAAGTCACATGATTAGAGTTGGGTTTCCTAGGTGGTGCTAGTGGTGAAGAATTCACCTGCCAGTGCAAGAGACATAAGTGATGCAGGTTTGACCCCTGGGTGGGAAAGAATCCCTGGAGAAGGGAATGGCTGCGCACTCCAGTCTTCATGCTTGTGGAATTCCATGGACTGAGGAGTCTGGTAGGCTACAGTCCACAAGATCGCCAAGAGTCAGACATGACTGAGTGACTAACACTTGAAAAGATTTAACTGGCATGAGTGGGTAGAAAGAATTGGCAACAAAGGGACTGGAAGCAGGAAAACCAGTTAGGATGCTGTTAGGATCGCCTAAGCAAAAGGTAATAAAGTCCGAAAGTAGGGCAGTGGCAGTGAAACTGGAAAAGAAGTAACTACTACAAAAGACACAGCTTACTATTAGAATGATTTGCTGGCTGTAGACAGATGGACCTTACAAAATTTATACCAGATGAGGCAAACACAGCCATTTTTCACTGTAAAAATAAAAAGGTGGCTCACATGGATGTCTTCTAGGCATAAAAAATAGAAGCAAGCTGCATACATACATTGGCGGGACATTTTACTGTATTAACATTCAATAACTACTTATCAAGTGCCAACCACTACGCGAGGTTATACAGTAGCAAACAAAACCCTATTTATTGAGCTTATAGATATTAACAATGGTACTATGGAAAATCTTTATGAAAAATGAATTTTCTTTGATGATGATCTTGGTTACCTGCTTCCAGCTGAAACACAAAGCAGTAACTGCTAAAGACCAGCTATTTGAGATGTTGTTCAGTTGCCAAGTCGTGTCCAAAAACCTTTGGGACCCCATGGACTGTAGCCCACCAGGCTCCTCTGTCCATGGTATTTCCCAGGCAAGAATACTGGAGTGGGTTGCTGTTTACATCCATCTAAATCACTATACAGGTTAAGTCAAGAAAAAAATATTTACTGAGTGTCTACTTAATACTCATGATGAACGAGGTGTCAAGAAAAACATATGTAAGAAAACAGTGATAAGTCCAGTGAAAAGTGTCACCCCCTTCACTTTTAACAGGGGAATGAACACAAACACCTATGGCAAGGTATTAGGGGATAAAAAGCAAACCAATACAAGAATTAAAAAAAAAAAAGCTTATGAAGAGATTTTAAAAAGCTAAATGACATCTACTCTATTCATAAAAACAGGCAACTAGAAACAAACTGAAAATTTGAGTTGTGAAATCTGGAATGAAATAAGAGAAAACTTAAAAAGGACAAAAATAAATTCAGAATGTCCTTTCAAAAAAACTGTAGTTGACATTCCTGAATCCACTTGAATCAGAATTAAGTATATCCAAAATGTTCATCAGAATGATGTAGTAATAAAAGATCGATTATAAGATTAACATGACTGCACCTAGAAATCTCTTATACTTTGAATCTTATGGCACTACTGCAGTCAACGATTTTCAAGTAGGCAAGGGAGCTTATTAAAAAAGCAGATTCCCTGGACCTAGCTCCACAGACTGAATTTACATCTGTAGTTGGGCTCAGGAATCTACACAATTTCACAAGCATTCCAAGTAACTACTGCAAGTAGTCAGGGTGGACAGTCTGAGGAGTGCTGCAGTGTTTTACCCCAAGTAAGACCTTCCATTTATAAACAAGATAAGCTAATGGAAGCAAGGCTAAATGCCTCACTCAAGTTCAGAGTTCCAGTTCCTGCCAGGCCAACCGAGTTAAGTCTTCTACCCTCAAGCCTTTGCTATTTCTTCAGCCTTTCCCAATGTCCATTTCCTCCCCATTTCAAAGTCAAATTCCATGAAAGGTTTTTCCTGGCTACCTGGGCACTCACTAAGGTTGCATTGTTAAGTTTCTGATATCTTTTTTCCACAACTGGAAAAGAAGTTCCTTGGGGAACACTGAGCTTTTGCTTTTGTATCCCTTTCACTGTAAGACACAAGAATATGGTGTTCCTTTTTTACTGCCTTCAATTTGCAAGCAGTATCCTGCTTTTCCCCAAACAGAAACTTAGCAAAGTGCTGAAGCATATGAATACTAACCAACTAATAACTAACTAAATGGAAGCTTGGATTTCTTAACTCTATAAAGCAGTGTTTTTCTGTGGGTCACCCCGCAAATCAAATGTGAAACTAATTTAATAAGTCACAAATATCATTAAAGAAAAATAGACTAGGGGGGGGGTATTGTAAAATGTTTTCTCTAGGTTGTGGTCAAAACTTTTGAAAGCAGTTTTGTAAATGTTGATAAACTTCTCCAACACATCTTTACTGTTAGGTAGGCAAACATATTTGCTTTTGCAATTACCACTCAACCACCCTGTCAGCCTTCCCATTCTCTGTTCTCCAAAGTTAATACTGATTTATTTATTCATTCCCCCTAGCACAGATACTGTTTGAGGAGTATTTTCCACCACACAAGTTCCACAGGAGCCTGTCCGTGCTCCTTCTTCAGACGGGTCATCTAAGTGTTGTGATGCGCTTCGAATGGGCACCTGTCTGTTGACCTAAGTCTGTCTGAAATTTGAGAGGCGCAAACAGGGCTTGGAAATTTTCACAACCTGTTTCATCCACACTGGTCCTAGGCTTATGAATGAATGTGAGTTTTTTCAAGATCACCTTCTTTTTTACCTTGGAGCCAGGTTTCCACCATAGCATTACTTTCTGGTAAACCTTGATACTCTTCACAAATTTAAATATAATTACATAGCTTCCAAATCAATTCTATTTTCCCTTCTCCTAACCTAAGGCAGTAGTCATACTAACAAAGTTGTATCCGTTTCTAGTTCTTGTACATATCTTGCATCCTGTTAACCAGCAGGTCTAATCTAGACCTAATAATGCAGTAATTGTGACTTGTCACAACTCTAATACAGAGTCATCTTTTGTACTGTTACCAACCATACTCTCATAACTTTAGCTTGAATTCAAATCTGACTTCCTCCATAACTTTGCTAAATTCCTCCAAATCCCTTCAACTCTCTAAACCTCATTTACACTGTTCACACCTCTACAGCACATGTCAGTCCACAAGATATTAAAATTACTTTTGAATCTGTCTCCTATATTAGTTTCCACGACTAACTTTCACGTACATACAGCTCACTGTCCAGCGAAAACCAGAGGGCATTTCTCATAGAACCTTATTGTGCTGAAAAGGTGAGGCGCTAAAACCAGTGGCTACAAAAATAGGTTAGGAGTTGTTTCCAATTTTGCACACCCTCCATACTCCGGTCAACTATACGCTATTTTTAAAGAAGTAAAATAAAACCCTGAAAGTTCTAATGGGAGAACCATGGGGGACATGGCAGTCAAGGCTGCAGAAATAAAAGGCGAAGGCACGATAAGACGGTCGTGATGCTCTGCCTTTCCACACGTGGTCCGGTAAATGGGCGCCTGATCCCTCTTCTCAGCCCGGCACCATTCTGCTCTGTCATCCTTTCTACCCTATTTCAAAACCTCCCACACCGTTCCGCTGAAGTTGCCTTGGCGCCCTCTCAGAGGGCCGTGTACCCCAAAGTACATTAGAAGACAGACTCCGTCTTGCCGGGCTCCTGTTCCGGCCTCCAGGGGCCACATGCACCAGAAGCAGAGTGGGCAACCATTTCCCTTCTAGAGCCCTAACTAAAATGGAAGCGCGTCCAGACCTGGGAACCTTTAATGCTCGAGTAAGCCCCAGAGTTTTTAGGTCACCGTTATCGCCTCCCCTGCCTCCCACCTCGGCGGGACCTGAGCACGCAGGCTCTGGGCTTCCAGGAGCAGTCTCGCCACAACTTCCCAACGCCACCCTAAGGTCCCGTCGGCCTCCGCACACACAGGCAGCCTAACCCAAGTAGGCCTCGGGGTGGGGGGTGGTGTGTGTGCAGCGGCTTGGCATGTCATTCCGGCGGTCAAGGGTCCCCAAATTGTCTCGACCTCCGGGCGGCTTTTACTTAAACGTACCCCTCAAACAGTCTAACTTCCTTCCTCCAAACCGATCTGCCCCACCAGGTCCTATACTTCCTGAGTTTCCACCATTCCCCAAGAAACGTGTCCACCGATCGCCGCCTCCGCCTGGGAGGCTGCATCCCGGCTCTGGACTATGCTCCCTCGGTCCCCTATGCCGAATTCCCGGCGGGGGCGGCTGGGGTTTGGCCTCCCGATCGCTCGACTGGGGTAAGGGGCTCCCCACCCACCGACCACCCCGCCGCTCCTCCCCTACTCACTTTGGGCTTCTCCGGCAATTTCTTCCGGTTCTTCTTCTTTTGCTCCTCGCTCCTGAGATTCTTCAGCACGCCTTGGTCGTCAGCGGCCGGGGCCGGCGCGGCCGCCGCCGCCTCCTCCCGCTTGCGGGGCGGGTTCCTCCGCTTCTTGCGGGCGCCGGCGCAAGCCGCGGCCCAGCCGTAGCCGAGCAGGAAGAGCAGCAGCAGCCCGAGCGCGCCCGTGCCCACTAGGATCACCCAGCCCGGGTACCGCTTCGGCTCCAGCCCCAGGTCGAGGCCCAGCTCGGTGCGCAAAAAGCCCAGGCCGACCGAGAGCATTTCCTGCAGCCGGGCCGAGCCGTCCTCGGCCTCCTGGGCCAGTTCGTCCAGCCAGCTCCGTGTAGCCATCTTCCCTCCCCGTCAGGGGGAGCCGGGGGACTCACAGGATGACGCCGGGCCGCTGAGACGCCGTGGAACAGTCGAGGGAAGCGAGGACGCGCCGGGGCCCGACCGTCTCAGGCCGAGCGCATTGCGGCCGCCTCTCGCGCCGGAGCCGGGGACCGGCCGCTGCCGCTGCCAAGAGGACGAGGGGGTGCTCCCCCGGCTCCCCCCTCGTCAGAGCCTCACTCCGCCGCCGCCAGAAGGAGGGGGACGGCGGGAGGGAGTGTCTCCAGTGGCGGCCGCTAAGCGGCGTCTCCGCGCCAGTGCCGGGCCCCCGCCGTCCTCCCTCGGCGGAACAATGGCGGCTCCGGCCGCGATCCACGCAGCGGGAGGCGACGGGGGGGGGCGGAGCGGGGCCGCGGGTCACGTGGGCGCCGGTGGGCGGGGCGTGAGTGTCACGTGGGCGCAGCGAGGCCGGGCGGGGCGGAAGCCGTTGGAGGGAGTACGCGGCTGAGGCGGTCGGCTGGGACGTTTTTCGGCGTTTGCCGGAGGCAAGCCGAGCACTGGGGACCGGTGATCTGGGCGGGAGGTTGGGAGGGGTTCACTGGAGGAAGCCTCTGCGGAATGGCTGTTGGCCAGGAGCTAGGAGACGTGGCGCTTTGAATGGGTTCAGGGGAGGGGCTCTTGAGGAAGCCTGGGGGCTGCCGCGGGCCGGGGAGGTGGGGGAGCGTGGCTTGCAAGAGGGTGAAGAGCTAGGATGTTGGACTCTGAAGAAAGCTGAGCGCCGAAGAATTGATGCTTTTGAACTGTGGTGTTGGAGAAGACTCTTGATTCAGAGTCCCTTGGACTGCAAGGAGAGCCAACCAGTCCATCCTAAAGGAGATCAGTCCTGAATATTCATTGGAAGGACTGATGCTGAAGCTGAAACTCCAATACTTCAGCCACCTGATGCGAAGAGTTGACTCATATGAAAAGACCCTGATGCTGGGAAAGATTGAAGGCGGGAGGAGAAGGGGACGACGGAGGATGAGATGGTTGGATGGCATCACCGACTCAATAGACATGAGTTTGAGTAAACTCCGGGAGTTGGTGATGGACAGGGAGGCTTGGCGTGCTGCAGTCCATGGGGTTACAAAAAGTCTGATAAGACTGAGTGACTGAACTGACTGAGGAACCAGGTCACGGGGTGTAGGTCCAAGTCGCCCTAGTAGCTGTCTGCTTTTCTCCGTTCTTTTTCTGGGAGTAGTGTTGGGGTGGAAGCGGCTTCTACTCACTGGATCACGGATCCAGCTAGACGCTTCCAGAGTTGGGCTCAGTTGAGTCCGAAGCCGGGCACTCTTCTTTCGGGGCCTAGGTTTCGTTCATAAGTTAGGTTTGTCTCAACTTCCAAGTTGTGTGTCTACAGTTTGCCTGCCTGACCAAGGGCGCTTTCTCGTGGTTTTCGCTCTTGGCTTTCGTTCCTGTCATTCGCCAGAACTCAAAAAAGTTGGAAGGCACGTGGGCAGTATTATTTTCCTATTGCAGTTTAACAAGAAGTAATGTGAGGCATATTGGATTGTGTTTTACATGTAGATGAAGTAGTTCCTTCGTTGCGTTCTATTTTAAGCTTTTGTGAAAGATCACAGAGAATTTCCAAAAATTCTTTTTTGTATGCTGCGTTGACCATATCTGGGTAACATTAGGAAGAAGTGAATTTTCAGATCTTAAAAATACAAAGATGATATTCACGGCTGCCTTAGGGTTTTGACGTTGTATTTCCCTATGAGAAAACTTGATGTGTTATCGTTAAATGATAATTAGCATTTTTAGCAAGTGTCTTAAGTGAACTAAATGCAGGCTTTCTCAAAGATTAGAAAGGGGAGTAATAAGTACCGAATGCCAGAAATGTATTTAGGAGTATTTTGACCTACTTTGCAACTGTGTTGTAACGCATATTGTGATTAATGAGTGAAAGGGAGTTTGGTAAATAATAAACTGTTACTCTAGCCAAGCTTTATACAGACTTATTATTAAAGACTGTAGTTAAAGACAGTGTAAATTACAAGGCCAAAAACTTGGAAGATGTATTTGGAACTACTTTATCTCTAAAAGGTTCCAAATTGCATTTATATTTATGAAAGTAGGTTTACAATTTTACATTTATGCTTTGGTTCCAGAGACATGAGGGTATCTTTCCTAAGAACCCCATTCTAGGTGAACACGTGAGGGCTTATGAATTAAGCTATTATACAATAATAGTAGCTGGATATCCCTGTTCTTTGGCAGTCTGGCAAATACTGATTATGTAAAATCCCATCACCTTTTTTTTTTTTTTTTCCGTGTGATTCTCCTTTGACCTTAAAAAGAAAATGTTTACTGTATATGGTAATACAGATATAATCATTTTTCACATATAGCTTTGTGTCATCTTTTAAAGTATTTTAATTTAAGAACAAAAATGGATTCATACACTAATTACTGTTTTGCATTTAATGACAAACGCAAGGTGACATTTTAGTGACATATTTAATGACATCAGCATTCATGTCACTTGATAGAACCCAGCTGATAAAACTCACCAGGAACATACTAGTAGCCCTACAATGTTAGGTTTATTAACTTGCTGCAGAATGAAATTTAGGTAAAATTTAAATGAAGCAATGCTTTGAAAGAGTCAAAGCAAAGCAAGCGGTGTCTAAAAGAGATAATATCAAGCCTGGCCTGGAATATCCTAATTCCTTGAAAATGGTAAAGTTAAAAGAAATGTTAGATGTCATTGCTGAAACCTCTCTTCTTGAAACAACTGGGTTGGGAATGAAGACTCCTAATTCGGAGTCAAAATGACCCATACAATGGAATACCACTCAGAAATAAATACATGAAGCAGCATAGGTGAATCTCAACATAAATATACGGAGTGAAAGAAGCCAGGCAAAAAACAGTATGTAATGTATGATTTCATTTATATAAAACTAGAAAATGCAAACTGATCTATAGTGACAGCAAATCAGTGGTGATTTGGGGAGGCGAGTGAGCAAGGAGTGGTGGCTGGGAGTGATTACAAAGGGGCACTAGGAAACGTTGGGGAGTGATGGATATGTTATCTTTATTATTCTCGTTTTATGGGCATATGGGTTTTATGGGTTTATATATGTCAAAACTTACCAAATGTGTACTTTAGATATTGTAGTTTATGTTAAATATACCTCAATAAAACAGTTAACAGTTTTTTGAAAAGTGACCCACGTGGAAGGAACAGCTGCATACAGGAGTGGCGTGCTCCATGTTCACTGATAGTATTTTTAACAAAGTTTTTACCAATCTATAATTTTAAGGTTTCTCAGCGGTATATACTTGATGTTAATTTTTTTTAACAGGTTTGCACAATAAATACTTATTCTATGATCTGGCTCTACTATATAGTTTATTTAACATAGTTTATTATTGGATAGGTTATTTACAAGTTTTTTTGTTGCTGTTCTTGTTTTTTGCCATTAAATGCAATTCTGTCATGAATACGCTTGTAACTAAATAGCTTTGTGAATACCCATAAGAACTTCATGAGGATAGAATCCTGGCACGGTCATTGCCTGAGCCATAGCCCACAGCATGTAACACTTATAGTTTGAGAGGCTTTGTTTTTGTTTTTACATCAAGGCAATTTATTAACAAAACAACAATTTGAGGAGTCCTGTTCACAGATGGTTGCCATGGAGACCCCTCTTCCTGCGGGTGCTGTCAGAGGGGATGGGGGTAACATTCTCAATCAGCCCAATCTTCATCCCTTAGCGGGCTAGGGCTCTGAGCGCTGACTGGGCTCCTGGTCCAGGAGTCTTGGTCCTATTTCCTCCTGTGACCCAGAGTTTGATGTGGAGGGCAGTGATGCCCAGCTCCTTGCATCTCTGGGCTACATCCTAGGCAGCCAACATGGCAGCGTATGGAGAGGACTCATCTCAGCCTTCACCTTACATGGCAGATGGTTTCCTTGCCTGAAAGATCGGTGACACGGACAAAAGTGTCGATGAACGATGCAAAGGTGTGGCACACACCAAATACATTTTCTTCTTCAGCCACCCGAGGGCCAAGGCTGATGGCCTGTTCTTCCTTTTCTTTCCCCCTGCAAGGTGCCATTTCTGCACATCTCCAGACTCATCACTGGAAAGAGCTTAGTTTGGAAATTTTAAGAGACCTGAAGAAGTTCTACCTAAAACCTCTCATTTCATATAAGAGAAGGATGCTTCAGAGGGCTAAGGGTTGTACCACAGAATCAGAGTGGCTGAGTTTGTAGTAGAACCCAGTCTTAACTGTTCTTGACCCCTTGGTTTCTCCTCTTTTTTCCATATACCCAGTGATTAATTCTTGGGATTAGTTTGTTTGTGTTTGTTTGCTCAGACTACCAAAACAAAATTCCATAAACTAGGTAGCTTAGACAAGATTTCTCACAGTTCTGGAGACTGGAAGTCCAAGATTAGGGGACTGGTTTTCTTCCTGGCTTCCAGATGGCCACTTCCTTGCTGTGTCCTCACATGGTGGAGAGATAGCCAGTGAACTCTCTGATGTCTTATAAAGATACTAATCCTGTCAGATTAGGGCCCCACCCTTATGACTTCATTTAACCTTAATTGCTTCCCTAAAGACCTTATCTCCAAGTAACAGTCATGTTGGGGTTAGGGCTCCAACATGTGAATTTGGAGTGGGGACAAACTTTCACATTTCAGTAAAGCTTCCCAGGTCCCACAGTTGGTAAAGAATCCACTTGCCAATGCAGGAGATGCCAGAGACTCAGGTTTGATTCCTGGGTCCAGAAGATCCCCTGGAGGAGGAAATGGCAACCCACTCTAGTATTCTTGCCTGGAAAATTCCATAGACAAGCCTGGCGGGCTACAGCCCATGGGATCACAAGGAGTTGGACACATACACACATTATGTGTAGGTTACAAACGAATATATAGTGTTTTTATCTCTTAAATTAGGTTATGGGTACAAGAGTGCTCCTTATCTCAACTTTTTGTATACCTGAGATACTTTGTAATTTAACTGACAAAAATGACAAAAGCTATAGTTTGCACGGGAGCTAGGCAAAATAATGGAGGCTCCTGTGGCTATACTGTTGTGGGGGTATGTATCTTACGGTGGGGAATGGTACACTGGCCCATGTCTATGGGTATCCCTTTAGGCCTTTTAACCCCTTTTGCTCTGATTTCATGCTCAGCATGCCACAGCCATTTTGTAATGAGGCATCTTTATTGTAAGATGAGCTGACTTAAGTAATCTGATCCTCTTTGAAGTTATATTTACTAGTGTAAATCATACATTCTCAGTGGAGCAATATTGTTCCCACAGGGGATTTCTCAGTGTTGGCTTTGGGGGCTTAAAAAATGTTTTTTAGTGTACAAAGTACAGATCAATACACTACATGCACAGATATACACTATATATGTGGTATTAAAACTAAATAGGAACGTATCTAAAAAGGCCCTTACAGGAGTGATAATGAAAAAATGATTGAAAAATACTGGTGCAAAGGAAGAAATTGGCACTCTGTCTCATCAGTTAGATGTCTGTGGTTTTAGTTAATCAGTTTCCCTGGATCATTAATTCAGTTTTTTTTTTTTTTTTAAATATTTATTTGGCTGTGCTGGGTCTTAATTGCTGCTCAGGCTTTTCCCTAGTTTTGGGGAGGGAGGGCTACTCTCCAGCTGCAGCGCGCAGGCTTCTCTTTGTGGTGGCTTCACTTGTTGGGGCACAGGCTCTGGGCTTGCAGGCCTCAGTAGTTGCTGCTCCCAGGCTCTAGAGCACAGCCTCGATAGTTGGGGCCCACGGGCTCAGTTATTCCATGGCGTGTGGGATCTTCCCATACTAGGGATTGAACCCCGTGTCTCCTCCATTGGCAGGGGGACTCTTCACCACTGAGCTCCCAGGGAAGTCCCTGTTCAATCATTTCTTCACTGGACGTTTACTGAATTCCAGCTCTTTGGTTTGAATGCATGCTATCTGTCCTCAAAAATCTCAGAGCCTAGTGAGGCCAATGGACCCTTTCTTAAATGGCTTTAATGCAGGAGAGTATCACTACAGCAAACTGATTTGAGCATGAAGATTGTACTGGATGCTGTGATGTACCTCCCAGGTCCTGCTTCGTTAATGAAAGAATTTTCCCCCAACTCTGGGAATGTTGCCAGTGAATTTGAGGTTCTTCATTGAGAATTCGAAGATGAAGACGAAAGGTTAAGAAAGTAAAGTGAAAGTTTATTTAAGTAAGGTTTCTTGCCAGCTGGCCCCTGCCCTCATTTCTCTGCTCATACCTAGCCACCTGCCTACTCTAACAGGAGTATTACCAAGGGCCATCTCTTAGGTGTCAGATTTTGGGGAAATGACTGAGGAAAACTTCCTCAGCAAAGGTCATGTCCCCATTCAGGGGCAACCTACATCCAGTGACTCATCAGCCTGGGGCTGCACAGTCCTGGCCTTGTCCCACCCTGGGTCAGTTTTGAAAGACCATCCCAGCCCCACAGTACTCCTTGAGCTTGGCTGAGGATTGTTGGTACTGTATCTCAGCCCACTTCTCGACCTCCTCAGTCCTGTTTCCTTCTCCTTCCCCTGGTATTGGTTCCAAGAGCGCTTCCTTATATGCTCATCTAAAAGTCTACTTCACGGGGAACTCAGTCTGTAACAGTCTGATGAGGATTTACAAAGTGATATCACCAAAAAGGGAAAGGTTATTTCTGCATTTGAAGCAGTGGAACATTTTCAAATACTATATATTTAGGTTCAGTCTAGGAGGATGAATGGGATGTTGCTACGAAGAGAAGAGAGTGGAGAGGAGTTTCCAAGCATGAGGACCAGCAAAAGGGAAGGCTTTGGGACATGAGAGAGCATGGGAAGCTTGGCTTATGGTAAGCACTATTCTGTAACTAGTGATAGAGTCCTTAAGATTTTGTGGAGGGATTTGAAGAAGGAATTCTTAACGACTCTTAGGTGTCTCACTTCCAATTGGATAGATGGTGGTGCCATTCATTGAAATGGGGAATATTGGAAAAGAGCTACGTTTGGCAACTCGAGATTAGTAGCTTTGTTTTATACACATTGATTTTGAGAGTACAAATTATCCAGATAAGTTATCAAATAGGTAGGTACACATGGATGTGGACTCCAGGGGAGAGATGAGAGCAGGGGATACCCCTTAGTTTCCTTGCTCTGTTCACACTCATTTCTTAATCACTGATGCTTTCTACTCTTACAAACCCTTTGCACTGTGCATGAAATTCATTGGTTGCTTTTCCTAGTTAATTTCCACTTATTCTTCCTATCTCAAGTGAAACATCATTTTCTCCTAGACGCTGTGCCCAGCACTTGACCAGGTCACTCCTCATGTTGTGTATATTTATGGCACCATGAAATTTCATAGTACCCGTTGAAATTATTTCACACTTATTCATGTGACATTTGCAGAAGACTCAAAAAGTTTTGAGAACATCAGATCAGATCAGTCGCTCAGTCGTGTCCGACTCTTTGTGACCCCATGAATCGCAGCACGCCAGGCCTCCCTGTCCATCACCAATTCCCGGAGTTCACTGAGACTCACGTCCATCGAGTCAGCGATGCCATCCAGCCATCTCATCCTCTGTCGTCCCCTTCTCCTCCTGCCCCCAATCCCTCCCAGCATCAGAGTCTTTTCCAATGAGTCAACTCTTCGCATGAGGTGGCCAAAGTACTGGTTTCAGCTTTAGCATCATTCCTTCCAAAGAAATCCCACAAACAGTACCATTTTGGACTGCAAGGGACAAAGAGAGTAGTGAAGAAGGTATGGAACTTCCAAAACTTTACCGGCAAGAGGCAGGCTGAGAAAATTACTCAGTTGCAAACTGCACTACTTTTCTTGAGAAAAGGAGACTCGGAGCATAAAATTAAGAGTCCAGAGGGTGGAGTTAAGACTTACGGAGAATTATTCTAGACTTTGAAAACTAATCCAGGAACTTTCAACTTTCCTGAGCTGTATTTCAGGATTGCTATGGACAACTGATGCCTTTGTATCTCTAATTTCCCCCCAGTTTGAATGGGAATGTCTGTACCTATTTTCCTTTGCTGTAGCACCATTGTATGGTGGATGTCTAAGGAGAAGAAAACTTGTGTTTAGTTTCACAGTTCCCTCAAATTGAAAGAGATTGTGCTGCAGGAGATATCATGAACAAAACTACACCTAAGGAGCTTCATCTGTACCTGGACCTGATTTAGATGATGAAATCCTGGATCTGAGCAGATGCTCTAATGGGATAAATATACTGAGGGCCTTACAAGAGGGTGAATGTGTTTTGCATGTAGAAGTGATGTGAGTCACTGGGGACCAGAGGGTGGACTCTGGTTGGCATTTTCCAAGATGTCCCCAGTGATTTCTGCCTTCTGGTATTTATGACTTTGTGTAATCTCATCCCCTTAAGTAATTTCCTTCTGAAAACCAATAAGCTACCTTAACATTGAGAGAATGTCATTTCTGTGATTCAGTTACAAAAGATTCTGATTTCCATCTGGCAAGCCGACCTTCTCCCTTCATGACTCTGATGAAGCAGGTTGCCGTGTTGAAGAGGCACAAGTGGCAAGGAACTGAGGGCAACAGCCCATTGCAAACTGTGGCCCTCAGTCCAACAACCAAAAAGGACCTGAGTCCTGCCAACAACCATGTAAGTGAGCTCGTAAGCAAGTCTTTCCTCAAGTGATCCTTCTGAGGAGACCCCAGCCCTGGCTTATGCCTTGGTTGCAGCCTTGAAAAGACTTTAGAGGATCTGGAAACTTGAGCTAGTGCATGGGTTTTAAGTTGCCAAGTTTGTGGTAATTTGTTACACAACAGTAGAACTAATATATCTACGATAGTGTCAAAGTTGGAAAAGATGGGCAAAAGTCAGTGTTTGCAGAGCTATGGGGGAACAGACATTCTCGTACAGTGTTGATGAGAGTAAATAGGCACACAGCTTTCCGAAGGCAGTTTGGCAACATAGACATTTTAAAAATCCAAAGCTCAAAAGGCAAATGATTTTTTGATTCAGCAGAATCCATTGCTAAGAAATTGTCCACAAGAAATAATCAGACCAATATACAAAAGTGGAATCACATAGTCATTACATTGTAGTTTACAATCTCAAAAAATTGGAAGCAACCAAAGGAAGCGATTGTTTGAATGTGTTGTGACATATATAAGGATAGGAATATTATGCAGCCATTAAAGAATATGACCTATATCTATGTATATCAATTATTCACTGACATGGGAAGCCTACCTCTTAAGTGAAAACATCAGGTTACAGAAAAACATGGGTATCACATCATTACAATTTTAGAGTATGTGTATGTGTATACATGGATTGAGAGGCATCTGGAAAGACAATCCCTCTATCTGTACAGCAGTGTACAGCAGTAGGATTTTTTTGGAGGTTTTTTGTAAAAAAAACTTTTTTCTTTATACTCTTCTAAATTGTTTGAATATTTTCTGTGAATATATGTGCTTAGTCACTCAGTTATGTCTGACTCTTTGTAACCCCATGGACTGTCACCTGCCAGGCTCCTCTGTCCATGGGATTCTCCAGGCAAGAATACTGGAGTGGGTTGCCATTTCCTCCTCCAGGGTATCTTCCTGACCCAGGGATCAAACCTGTGTCTCCTGCTTTGGCAGGTGGATTCTTTACCTGTGCACGACCTGAGAAGCCCAAATCTGAAGCAGTGGGAACTATTTTGTATGGTACACATTTGGGCTTCACCCATGGCAAGGTTATAGTAGGAATCTGCCCAGAGAGCCCAACTTCTGTCTTCTGAAATATTCTTTCCTTCCTTCTTCCTAAAAGGTTTTATTCATCTTTCAAAAATTGGAAAAAACTTATTATTGACCAATAGAAAAATTTCTCACAAGAGGATAATCATTTTCATGTATATATATATAAAATTTAGTATAAATTTAAAATGCCTCCCTGGGAAATGCTTCCTAAGAGTTATAATATTTACTTAAGTATTCTGTTTCATTTAGGCCTATTTTGCTGCATAATGCCACCACTAAACTTTAAGATATGCTGATTCATGTCATAACCAGTGGCTTCGAAGGTTTCTGTTAAGTTTTCAAAGGTATTTTTGAACTTGTGAAAACTTTATTACTAAAAGGAAAAACTTCTTTAAAATGTGGTGAGTCACCTCTGCTGGATGAGAGAAAAAAAAAATTCCTCAAACCTCATTTGAGACCTAATGTTTGTAAAAATGAGTAGCTATTTTGGTGGCTGAGCAGAAAGGAAAGACACAGGTGTCTGTTCTGGCAAAGACCAAAATCTTTATGTAAATTAGTAACCTCGGATACTCAAAAACTGACCAAAGAATTGATACTATAGTAGTTCTTGCCTGGAGCATCTCAGGGACGGGGGAGCCTGGTGGGCTGCCATCTATGGGGTCGCACAGAGTTGGACACGACTGAAGTGACTTAGCAGCAACCTCAGATACTCAAAAACTGACCAAAGCATTGATACTGTAACTGGAAAGGTAAACTTGGCAGTTAGTAAGCTATATCTAATAAATCCTAAGTTTGACGAATCACTTGGACTCAATGAGTTTTTGTTTGTTTGTTGTTTTGTTTTTGCTCAGGGTATGGTGCAAGTTTTGTCTGTGCTATGACTCTTATTCCTGATGAGTTATTTTGTGAGCGCATGTAGAGAATTTTACTTCCCTGAAGCTGAAGCCTGGTAGTTAGAGAATAGGGCCTGTTTGGTGAGAATGAGAGTAACAGCTTAGTCAGCTTGGGCTGCCTTGTAACAGAGGACCAGCGGCTGGATGGCCTAAACAACAGAAATTAATTTTCTCATATATCTTGTGATTGAAAGTGTAAGATTAATGTGCCCTCAAGGCTGTTTCTGTGGAGGCCTCTCTCCTTGGCTGCAGACAGCTGCCTTCTTGCTGTGTCTTCACATGGTCTTTTGTCTGCGTGTGTGTGGGGAGAGAGAAATCTCTGGTGTCTCTTCCTCTTCTTTGTCCTGTTTGTTTTTTGGCTGTACTGCACAGCTTGCAGGATCTTAGTTCCCCAACCAGAGATCAAACCCAGGGCTCCCAGCAGTGAGAACATTGAGGCCTAAACACTGTTCCGCCAGGGAATTCCTTCTTCTTCTCAGAAGGACCTTAGTTCTGTCTGATCAGGACTCCACCCTTATAGCTTCACTTAACCCCAGTTATCTCCTTAAAGGCAGTGTCTCCAAATGCAGTCACACTGGGGGTTAGGGTTCCACTGTAGGAATTTTAGAGGGGACACAGTTCAGTCCATGACACAGGATAAGATCTGGGATTGTTCTTTGGAGTCTTTAAAGGCAAAAATACCATAAAATTGATTCGCTGGTATCTCTTACTAGAACATAAGCACCATGGGGCTGACTTGTGTACTGTGGCACCCCTGGCACTTACTGCACTAGGCACTATTAATACAAACGTTTGTTTAACTAATGAATTAACAAACGTGGTGACTCAACAGGAAGATGGGGTGGAGGCTGTTGGCAGTGATCTGGGATGTGAGGTACCCAGTGCCTAAATCCAGTGGTGGTAGAAATGAGATGAAGTGTGACATGTGACAGAATGTGAGATAAAGGGGAGAGAAGAATCATGGATGATTGACTTTCTGTTTTTGAGTGACATGGTGATCATGATTCCATTAGTGGCAAAAGAGAAGTTGAGAGAGATTAATTTATTACCATGAATCCTCACTTATTACCATGAATCTGCCACTCCTTGGACGTGGGGTAGCTCCTCTTGGCCGCTTTCCCTGGCCTCGGGCGTGGGGTAGCTCCTCTCGGCGGCTCCTGCGCGGCGCAGCCTGGCGCTCTTGGTCGCCGCCCCTGACCTCGGGCGAGGGGTAGCTCCTCTCCGCCACGCTTCTGCGCGGTCTGTCGCATCCGCAGCACTACAAACTTAAAAGATTGTTAGATATAGATTTAGAGTAATTTGTTTATATCTGCTAAGAGGATTTAGCAACAGGAAATCATTTATCTTGAATGACTGGAATGCTTTTTTCTAGTTTGTGCCCTAACTGTTCCAAAAAGAATCAAGTTCAGTATTCAGGTACACTTTCTCTTAACAGACAATGTTACTATTCTATACAAGTAGACAGCACTGTGTGTAACCTTGAGAATAGGGTTTGTTTTACCCAAACTTGAATTTTTATAATTAGCTGATAAAATGATCATTCTGAGCTATTGCCTGATTTTAACACCCACCCATTATAGCAAAGTTGCCGTGTCTCTCTGTACAGAAATGTGTGTATTTCTTTGAGTATTTTATTGTTCCTTGATGGAAGTGCTCTGCAACAGCTAGAGAAAATGAAATAGCAATTAGCAAGTAAAAGCATAATGTTAAACAAGTAAAATTGTAAAGTGTTTCAGTTAGGGTACAGAATAAGCTGCTGTTAACAAAGACAGGTGTTTAAACAATATAGAATCATATAGAATTTAATAGTCTAATTAATTTCTCATATAATATTGTTACGTAGGCTCCTTCTATCCTGCAATTCAACCTGTGGCCCTAAAATATTAGCCTCATCTGTGTGGTCCTACGGAGAAGGCAATGGCACCCCACTCCAGTACTCTTGCCTGGAAAGTCCCATGGGCGGAGGAGCCTGGTAGGCTGCAGTCCATGGGGTCGCTAAGAGTCGGACACGACTGAGCGACTTCACTTTCACTTTTCACTTTCATGCATTGGAGAAGGAAATGGCAACCCACTCCAGTGTTCTTGCCTGGAGAATCCCAGGGACCAGGGAGCCTGCTGGGCTGCTGCCTCTGGGGTCTCACAGAGTCGGACACGACTGAAGTGACTTAGCAGTAGCAGTAGCATGGTCCTAGATGGCATGTTGCCACGTCTAACTTCTAGGCACTAAGAAGGGAGAAGAAGGAGTAGGATGAAAAGACACATGTTCTGGGTCTTCCCTGATAGCCCAGTGGCTAAAACTCCATAGTTCCAGTGCAGTTGGGGTTCAACCTCTGGCCAAGGAACTGGATTCCACATGCCGTGAGTGACCTGTATTGGCTATCTCCTGAAGCGCCAGAGTCACAATGGCTTGAGATGTTTGATATCAGACCAGGACTAAGTAGCTGTATGCTTGGGCTTCCGTGAGGAATCCTCCAAGTCTTACAGGACACATTTCATTTAGTAGTCTAGGACAGCCCGTAGGGACCTCTGACAGCTGTGAGATGCCATAACTTCCTTCTGGCTTCTGTGGCATGAGTTTTTTTTTTTTTTTTTTTTCCACTGAAGGCATTCCTTTAGGTTAAGCCATAGCAGTGAAGATATTGTCTGTGAATATGTTTTCTGGGAGGGGAAGGGAGTGGGATATTGTATCACTGATTTAATCCTTTAGCTCATAACCAGTTATAACTGACCTGTTTATTCCATTACCTGGTTGGCACTCAGAGGGTAAGAGAAGCTTGAATAAGTATTTTGGCAACAATACAGTCTGAATGACCATTGGTTGTTATGAGGGTGATAAGCTAAATTATGCAGAGTATATCATGCAAATGCTGGGCTGGATGAATCACAAGCTGAAATAAAGATTGCTGGGAGGAATACCAACAACAGCCTCAGATATGCTGATGATACCACTCTAATGGTAGAAAGCAAAGAGGAACTAAAGAGCCTTTTGATGAGGGTGAAAAAGGAAAGTGAAAAAACAGGCTTAAAACTTCAGCATTCTAAAAACTAAGATCATGGCATCTGATGGTCCTGTCACTTCGTGGCAAATGGAAAGGGAAAAAGTGGAAGCAGTGACAGATTTTATTTTATTGGGCTCCAAAATCACTGTAGGCGGTGACTTGTTCAGTCGCTCAGTTGTGTCCAACTCTCTGACACCCCATGAACTGCAGCATTCCAGGCCTCCCTGTCCATCACCAACTCCCAGAGCTCGCTCAAACTCATGTCTATTGAGTCGGTGATGCCATCCACCATCTCACCCTCTGTCGTCCCCTTCTCCTCCTGCCTTCAATCTTTCCCAGCATCTAGGTCTTTTCAGATGAGTCAGTTCTTCGTATCAGGTGGCCAAAGTATTGGAGCTTCAGCTTCAGTATCAGTCCTTCCAGTGAATATTCAAGACTTATTTCCTTTAGGATGAACTGATTGACTCTCCTTGCAGTCCAAGGGACTCTCAAGAGTCTTGGGCTTCAAGGAGATCAAACCAGTCAGTCCTAAAAGAAATCAACCCTGAATATTCATTGAAAGGACTGATGCTGAAGCTGAAGCTCCAGTATTTTGGCCGCCTGATGTGAAGAGCCGACTCATTGGAAAAGACCCTGATGCTGGGAAAGATGGAAGGCAAAGGAGAAGAGGGTGGCAGAGGATGAGATTGTTGGATAGTATCACTGACTCAGTGGACATAAATTTGAGCAAACTCCAGGAGATAGTGGCAGACAGACGAGCCTGGCGTGCTGCAGTCCATGGGGTCGCATAGAGCTGGACACGACTTAGTAACTGAACAATAGCAACAAAGCTAAGGAGGGCAGGGTCTGGGAACTGCGTTGTATAAAGACGACTACTGGTGACTGTGCCTCAGAAAAGTAGGCATGACACACAAGTTTTATCCAGTGGGACATTCTCCAGGGCTTATCCCGCTCTGACCTCTTTTAGGCTTAGAAGGTCTGGGCTGGAAACACCATACATTATGATGCTAGAGGTTTACTATATTAAATATTTTTCCTCCAAGGATTCATTCAGCTAGCTTCTTTTAGCTACTTATGTCACTGCATTTTTGACACCATAATCTTTAAAAAGATATATTTCAATAATTATGAATTTGGGTAAAACTTTTATAGTGGGTATGGCCAAGATCAAGCTTTGGATGAGCTTAGTATGTCTCTATGACAGACCTATATCTTGTGAATAGTATAGAACTTTAATGATATGTCTCTTTACCCAAACTAAATAAGTAAAAAACTACATTTATTTATGTGCAAATATTTTTATAAACCTTCATGGATTAAAGGTAGTTCCTTTAATAATGTAAGATAAGCTGTCAATCAATAGAAAGTTCACTGGACTTAAATCCAGAATTCCTCCATTGTTGTCACGGGTCTTGCCAAAATGATTTTGTTGTGTTTTTAGTGGGCGAGATACCTAGTTAATAGTTTATAATGAGAAATGCACCTTCAGAACATTCATATCTATTGACAAAGAGGTGAATCAGAGTATTTGCTGCCAAGTCACTTCAGTCGTGTCCGACTCTGTGCGACCCCATGGACTGCAGCCTACCAGGCTTCTCCATCCTTGGGATTCTCCAGGCAAGAACACTGGAGTGGGTTGCCATTTCCTTCTCCAATGCATGAAAGTGGAAAGTGAAAGTGAAGTCACTCAGTCGTGTCTGACTCTTAGCGACCCCATGGACTGCAGCCTACCAGGCTCCTCCATCCATAGGATTTTCCAGGCAACAGTACTGGAGAGGGGTGCCATTGCCTTCTCCCTCAGGGTATTTGGGAATAGGTATAATATTATTTCTGATGTAATTTCTCATGATCTTAATTCATTTTTTATAACAGAGGTTTAGATAAGATAACCTTTAAGGTTCCTTTCAATTAAAAAAATTCCTATTGTATAGGCTACATCATATATCTACATCTCCTTTCTTCTCTGGAAAGGAGAAGCCTCACATAGAACTTACAAAGTAGATGGTTCAGTGCCAGGCACTGTGATAAGCACTTAATGTGAATTATTTAATCCTTGCAATTGATGAAGTAGGTATTCTTATTATCATCCCCTTTTTATCACCAGATTAAGATGATAAACAGGCTTTTCATAACTTTCTTACTATCCCACAGCCAGTGAGTGGCTGAGTCGAGATTTTGAACACAGGCCTGTGGGACTCCAGGGCTTGGAAACTGACGTCTGTGCCTCTTTGCTATCATACAGTTGCAGTCTTAGAATGTTTAAAGCATATAAATAATCTGACCAAGAACGATAAGTAGACTGACCAAAAGTTTTTATTTTTTAACAATTAAGTATCAGCAATATTTCTCGGGATATTTTCTGTTCACACATTATCATAAGCTTATAAGGTCTGAAAACAGGGTAAACTGACATCTGAAGCAATGGCAAGACAAATCCAGGTTAAACGACCTTCCTCCAAATCTGATGAACAGAAATAGTGAGAAAAAAGGCAACAATTTACGAATGAAAGGCATCCAAATGAAGGAGAACAATTTTACATAATAAGCTTCGAAAAAAGATGGCTAAGGAGAATGTGAGAGGTTTTGGGGTAGGCCTTTTTTTCACACCCACGGGAATAGTATTGAGAAGGCTGAAAATTTTTATTAATGCCTTCTGACTGGACAAAAGCAGTCTTAGAGAGTTTGTAGGTAGCCCCAAGAAAAGGAGAGGAAAATGCCTCAAGTGTAGCCAACCCTACTTACTCTTAAGAAAGGCCTCCATGTCATCTGAATTTTCAGGTTTCTGTGGGGAGGTGGATGAATGAGAGAAATATACCCACAGCTGCGTGGGGTGGACACTGGTGCAAGATATTTAACTGGACTTCACAGGAGAAGGCTTCTCCTGACCCGGATGCTCACTCATCTCCCACTGTGCCCTCAGGCTAGAGAAACTTGGATCGAAAGCAGCTCCACACATTAAATTAGCTCTAAACGGGGCAGTCTGATTGGTCCTAAATAAGGTGCAAGCTTTAGAACAGACTTTAGGACTTTAGGACAAAGCTGTCCCATGAAAAATGAAAAGGAATGCAATGACCAGTAAGGAAACTCATTAGGCAAAAAGAATGAAGAAAAGATGAAGAGAAGAAAAAGAACAGAACCTGGTATAAAAAGACAGAAGTTTTAAGGGGGAGAATGGGTTTTTTAAATAAAAATATACCCTCTCTAAACAAACAAAAGGATTTACTGGGAGTGCTTTAAGGTGTAGAGGAACTTTATAATACTATTATTTTATGAAACTAAGGCCCTCAAATGAGGTAATAAAAGAACTGAATAAAATGAACACAGAAATTTCTGCACTACAGAAACTGAGACCACACAGAGCACCATAATACAGTTAACAAATAATTTAGGAAGAGCAAGGAATAGGATGGACAGTGAGTGAAAATAAAATTAGTGACGTGGATGAAATGCTTGCAATAATCTGTGAATGCAGAGAAAAAAGGATAAAGATTAAAATATGTAAAAGACAAGCAATATGGAGGTCAGAGACCATCTAACACAGACACCAGATGGAATAGTAAAAGGAGCTACATACTTGAGAAATAAACTTTCTCTGAAATTAACAAACTGAATTCTTAGATATGAGGGCACACTGTATGCTAGAAAAAATTGATACAGCATCATGAACATCAAGACATATATTAAGCTATTTATTGACTTTCAAGGATGAAAGTGAAAGTCACTTCAGTTCAGTTCAGTTCACTTCAGTTCAGTTCAGTCACTCAGTCGTGTCTGACTCTTTGCGACCCCATGAATCGCAGCACGCCAGGCCTCCCTGTCCATCACCAACTCCCAGAGTTCACTCAGACTCACGTTGAGTCCAGCTCTTTGGGACCTCTTGGAATGTCCATGGAATTCTCCAGGCCAGAACACTGGAGAAGGTGGCCTATCCCTTCTCCAGGGGATCTTCCTGACCCAGGAATTGAACCCAGCTCTCCTGCATTGTAGGCGGATTCTTTACCAACTGAGCTATCAGGGAAGCCCGACATTCAAGGATAAGAAAATAAATGTTTAGCTGTTTAGGAAGAAAAAATAAGTCACCTATAATGAAAACTAGGCTTGCATTAGACTTCTCAGCAATATCCAAGGACATGTTGCAACGCCACAATATATATAAACTTTTGAGGGAAAGAGAGTGTGACCTGGTTGAACAACTGGGTTTAAAGTTACCAAGTAGGTTTTCTCAAGCATGAAAAACATGGGGAAAATAGTGTTTAGAATCTAGTGTGTAAGAAATATAAAACCTGGGAGTCCTCGAACAAAGAGACAAAGGAAAAGCCACTTGATGTTGAAATTCAGCCTAGAAAGCGAATGAAGCTCAAGAATTAAAAATTGGTTAAAAAAAAAAAAAAAAAAAAAGCCAGAAATGGGCACAGGATCTGTTTTTAAAAAGAACAAAGGCTGAATAACTAGAAGGACCACTATTATAGAACACAATGTAATGGTTAATAACCTGGCAAAGTGAAATGTATTATAAGCACTGAAAAATGGAGTGAGGGAGAGTGTAGGCAGTAGAAACAGCAGGAGAGTATCACCTCATCTTTCACATCAGGGAGTCATGCTGTCTAAAATTTAACCTCGTATTTAAAAGGGTGTTTCCAAACCTTTGATGACTTTTTATAATCTCTTTACTTGAGAGCCAGGGAGACAAGCCTGTGTATGTGTGCCAGAATTGCTTACAGCTGTATTTTGGTTTTGTCAAGGACCCTTCAGTGTTTTTAAAGATTTTAAAGTTTGAATATCTTTAGGTGGGGCCAAAACTTGCCAGTCAACTCTTATTTTCCACCTTATTTCACACATTTAGGAGCTGCCTAGCCCTGCTGTTGAAGGACTCTTTAGGAGCTATTAATAAAGTTTCCTGTGGTGAAGAATCACTTATCTGAAGTTCAACAATTCCTAGAGTAAGATGAAATCATAATTGACCAATAGATACATGCCTCCCATTTGTTTGGTGAAACGTCTTTTTCTCTGCATACTAAATGGTATTTTCCTTAGTTTCCAAAGACAGAGATCTGTCTCCTGTCAAATGGAAGTGCTACTAGCCCACCTTTTTCTTAACTGGACTGCCTGCCACCCAGCCTTTGGCTCCAGTGCAGTCATGAGTGGTATACGGGGAGCAACTTTCATGAAAGGTCCCTTTTACTGTGAAGGAATACTCCAGGGAGACTTCTTATGCTGTGTCTCACTCTATTTAAAGCCTCGTGGGCTTAGCTGTTGTCACCTCCTAGCTATTTCTTTGGCTTGGTTTTAACTTTCAGCCCTTTAAATAGAGCACAGCTTGAGACTGAAACAGAGCCAGAAGGAACAGCTGATTGGCTGTGAAGGCCCCCTTGGGAGTTTCTGGTGCTGGCCTTAGAGGCTGAGCTGGTGATTCTAAGAAAAACTGTGTGGGCAGTCCCAGGGTCTACTCTGAAGGCCTCAGGAGGGGCATCTGATGGACATTGGAAGGACTGGTACTCAAGCAGGAGACCGGAGATTAGGCACTGAAAAACAGTTGCAGAATTCTTAAGTTAGAATTTCCACACGCGTATTCTGCAGTAGTTTTGTTAGGGGCAACATTGACTGAAACCGCCCTCCCTGGCCAGGCACCATAGTAACCATTTGTATGAGTTATTTTACAACAGGAGGTCTGGTAAAGAACACAGAACTAATAAGCCACCACCAACCAAAAGAGTTCTGGAAAGGTCAAAAGGAGACACCACGTGTCCTACCACTTCCCAGAATCCTTCTCGCTGGCGTCCATCTTGGCTGAGCAAAGTGTGCGCCACCAGGAGGGACCCTGAGTCAGAATGATTGGCCAGAGACAACTTGGAAATTCATTCCATCTCCATAAAACCCGAGACTGTGAGCCACGTGGCAGAGCAGTTCTCCTGGGTTCCCTTACCCTCTTGTTCTCCGCCAGGCACCCCTTCCTGATAAAGTCTCTTGCTTTGTCAGCTTGTGTGTCTCCTCAGAGAATTCATTTCTGAGTGTTAGACAAGAGCCCTGGAAAGGGTCCCCCTTCCTGCAACAGTTCTTCAGCCATCTGTTGAAGACAAAAGATACTACATTCAAAAAGGCAAAACTAACTTGTTTAAAAAAAATAATTTTATTTTTTGGCTTCTCTGGATCTTCATTGCTATGTGCAGGCTTTCTCTAGTTGCAGCAAGTGTGGGCTACTCTCTGGTTGTGGCGTATGGGCTTCTCATTGTGGTGGCTTCTCTTGTTGCAGAGTGTGGACTCTAGGTGCATGCTGCTGCTGCTAAGTCGCTTCAGTCGTGTCTGACTCTGTGCAGCCCCACAGACGGCAGCCCACCAGGCTCCCCCATCCCTGGGATTCTCCAGGCAAGAACAGTGGAGTGGGTTGCCATTTCCTTCAATGCATGAAAGTGAAAAGTGAAAGTGAAGTCACTCAGTCGTGTCCAACTCCTCGTGACCCCATGGACTGCAGCCTACCAGGCTCCTCCGTCCATGGGATTTTCCAGGCAAGAGTACTGGAGTGGGGTGCCATTGCCTTCTAGGTGCATAGGTTCAGTAATTGTGACTTGTGGGCTCTAGAGCTTGGCCTCAGTAGTTGTGGCACATAGGCTTAGTTGCCCCTTGGCGTGTGGAATCTTCCCGGACCAGAGATCAAATCTGTGTCCTCTGCATTGGCAGGCAGATTCTCAACCACTGGCCCACCAAGGAAGTCCTAAACTAGCTTTCTATTTAAATTAAATCCTGCAGTAATCAAGAGAGAGAGTCCTACCTTTCATATTTAGATTTTAAAGTTCTAAATGTTTCCATATTTAGAACACATTTCATGGGAAAGAAGAATGGCTGGACTGTATAATTGTGGCAGGGAGAATTGGCATGGGAGGGGGTGGGGGTGGGGAGTGAGGTGGGAGGGGTTAGGTATGAGCCCCACCCCATTCTCAACGCCCTCTTCATACAGTCCTAACATGTGAAAAGAAGATCCAAAGTTTCATACCATGTGAAAGGCTCCAGTCTACATAGAAGGAAGAACCAAAGTTTGGGTCTGGATTAGATAAGGGAACAGAGAAGGACTCAAGCTTGATCACTTGAATGGTGGATAACATTCACCCTGGGCAAGTTGAGGGGTTTAAACACAATGTTCTCTCACTTGCACACTTATTGATTTTTCAGGTAATACCGTTAGAGTCAGAGTGTTTCCTCTAATAAGATGAACTTCCTCTGTCTCAGCAATGCTTACAATGGCAAGTCTTTTAGGATAAAAATACTGTCTCTGAAAGCACCATGATAGATTGTCCAGTGCAGATGGGCTTCTTCTGCTGAACATTTTTGTTGTGGAAAACAGTTCATGAATTTGTGTAAAGCTGATCACAATTAACCTATAGATTAACTTCAAAGTTCAGCACTGAGAAAGGTGTTGATAAATTGCTTACAATGGTTTAGGCATATATATGGAATAATATATTTTAAACTGGATACTGAGAAGAAATCTCAACGGGAAATTTCCCCACCTTCTGTGTTCCACTCTGTGACATCCTTTCAGTTTATACCCGAGGCTGCTATCATGCAGGAAAGTACTATCCACATTTGCTTGTATTTAAATAATGTAAATTGGGAAATTTTGATTTTCTTAAGCTTCTGAAACCATTTGTTATTAATAAGTCTTGTGAATTTTTGTAAAAAGTCAAGAAAAATTGCTTTCTCTTGCTTTTTAAGTCAATGTTCCATTAATTTACAAATTCAACAGATTAAATTCTCCTAAATAAAACTAGTTTATTGAGTTTCCTGAGACATTTCAAAGTACTATTACAAGTTTAATTCCATAGCATCAAATCTAAGATGCCATCGATTGTGAGATGGGCCATTATTTCACGTAGTTTCATGAAAGGAAAAATACTGCCAATACTATCTTTATCACATTGCTTAGAAGTCACACTCAGGTTGCAGATTTGTTAAAATGAGAAAAAAAGAAGTGTGGTCTTGGTATCGATTATTGCATATCTGAATATCTCAAATAGTACAAAAGCAGGGCAATTTAGTTGTTAGGTTTCAAACAAAAACCTTTCTAAGCATTTAAGCAACTCTTGTAAATCTATATACATTAAATTAATATGCATGCTACGGCTTGAATATTTGTTACCCCTCTCCCCCCACAAAATAATTCATATGTTGAAATCCTAATCCCCGAGGTGAAGGTATTAGGAGGTGGGCTTTTAGAGGGTGATTAGGTTATGAAGGCAGAACCCTCATAAATGAGATTAGTGCCCTTGTAAACAGGGCCCAAGAGTCCCCTTACCCCTTCCATCTATAAGGACTCAGCAAAAGGTTGGCTATTTACAAACCAGCAGACCACCTAATTTGCTGGCACCTTGATCTTGAACTTCCTGACCTACAGATCTTTGAGAAATAAGTGTCTGTTGTTTATAAGCTGCCCAGTCTATGCTATTTTTGTCATAGTAGCTTGAAACGAGTAAGTACAGACTTCTAAATGTAGTATATCTCAAGTGTTTAAATACTGTTTATAAATGTAAACAAATTGTTACACTTTCTAAAATAAGTAAAAAAAGACAGATGGAAAATTTCAGTAACTCACACTGCTAATATGTCAGTTTCTGTAATATGTCAGATTCTCTTAAACATTTCAAAGACCTTAAATGCAAATACACCAAGATTTTCTTGATGTTTATAAAACTCATTCCTAAACTTAACACAAAAGAATTAACAATGGGTTTGTTTACTTCACATTTTTTTTCCCCAATTCATTCATTTCAAGGCATTCAAATTCAATGCCTTCTTAGTATTTTCAAATCACTTACCCACTGAACATATTTACTCCCTCCTTTGGGCTGCAGTTACTGGTTCTCAAATACCCCCACTGTATTATAAATTATTTCAGTGGTTCTCAAAATTTTTTGGTTATTTTTTTTTTGGTTCTCAAATTTTTGGTGTCAGGACCTTTTTATACTCTTAAAATTTATTGAGAACCTCAGAGGGATTTTGTTTATGTGGTTATTGCTATATAAAATACATTAAATATGAGAAATTTTTAAAAGTTATAGATTCACTTAAAACCAACAATAAACCCATTACATATTAATGGATATAACGCAGTTTTTATGGGAAAAAGTATTTTTTTCAAAGCATAAAACAAATTTTAAAAAATACGAATTTTCGGCCATGCTGGGTCTTTGTTGGTGCACACAGGCTTTCTCCAGTTGTGGCGAGCAGGGACGATGCTCTAGCTGTGGTGCACGGGCTTCCCATTGTGGTGGCTTCTCTTGCTGCAGATCGTGGGCTCTAGGGTGTACGAGCCTCATTACTTGTGGCATGGGCTTCGTTGCCCTGCAGCATGTGGAATCTTCTCAGACCAGGGATCCAACCTGTGTCCCCTACATTGGCAGGCGAATTCTTAACTACTGGACCACCAGATAAGTCCAAAAAATTCCTTAAAAATTTTGAAGGACTTCTTTGGAGGTCCAGTGGTTAAGACTCCACACTTGGAATTCAAGGGACATGTATTCAGTTCCTGTTTGGGGAACTAAGATCCCACATGCTACATGGGGATATGCCAAAGAAATATAGTGAGAAGAGTGAGAAGAAAAATATAGTGAGAAGACATTGCTTTACATTTTTGTAAATCTTTTAAGTGTCTGCCTTAATTAAGGAAAATTGGATTCTCACATCTGTTTCTGCAGTGATATCACAGGTATGTAGCTTCTGGAAAACTTCACTGTATACTAATAAGGACTTCCCTGTAGCTCAAACAGTAAAGAATCTGCCTGTGATGCAGGAGACCAGGGTTCAATCCCTGGGTTGGGAAGATCCTCTGGAGAAGGGAATGGCAATCCACTCCAGTTCTTGCCTGGAGAATCCCATGGACAGAGAAGTCTGATGGGCTACAGTTTGTGGGGTCACAAAGAGTCAGACACAACTGAGGGACTAACACAAGAATACAAACCCATAAATGCTAATAAGAGAATGAGAGGAAAGGCAATAACTTATTAGTGTTATTATAAAGATAGTTTTGACCTTAAATCCTCCTGAAAGTGTCTCAGACAGCCCTGGACCACACTTTGAGAACCACTGAGTTAGGTATAATAATGACTTAAATAATCAGGCCACAACCTGGGTGCTACATAAGCAGGATAATTCTACCCAAGCCACAGGGTGACACGCTGAACTTCCTCTCGCAGTAGATTTGTCTGCTGTGTCAGTGGGGGCCAGTCCATGCCTTTCATCATGTGTCCCTTAGGCATCTTCTCGTTTTTAGCCTTTTTGAATTTGTTTCAACTTTTCATCAGCTGATTTAGGAAGATGGAAATCTTTTTACTGCATGATTGGAACTCACTGACCCCTGCACTTTCTCATCTTGACTCTAATACTCCCCTTTGCTGTCTAGTTGGACTGTTGACCATAATTCTGTAATCAGTTTATTGCTAGGGCCGAAAGTCCTATTCTCGCTCATATAATAATCAAGCATCCAGACACCACTACGCTGTGTCTACTACATTGTGAGGCTGGATGACCCTATACTAGAGAAGCTATAGAAGTAACTCCTTCATTAGGCAACAAGTTGGACTAGACTGATGATCTCAAAGATTCTATATGCTGCTGTTCTTTCTCCTTTCAACCCTGAAAACCTGAAGGTTGCTCTGGGGATCACTGGAGATGAAGCTGTCTGTTCTCTTTCCTGATATCCATTCTCTTCTTTGCCCTTTGTAACAGAAACCCAGCTGTGTTAGATCCTTACAGTGTCCAGTTAAAAAGACAAAATTCCCTGGATCCTTTGCAACTAGGGGTGGCCTCGTGATCTAATTCTGGCCAATGAAATGTAAACAGAAGGCCACAGGTGAGGGTTCTGGGAAAGTATTTTCCTTATAAAAAAAGGAACACACTTGGAAAAGTTGTGTCTTCTTGCTTCTTTCTTTCTGGGAGGTAGGTGTACTACCTGGAGATGGGGTAGCCCTCATATGACCATGAAGAAGAAAGCCACATGCTTTTTGAAAACTGAGCTGAAAGCTAAAGGAGGCTGAGGTCTTGATGATCTCCTTGAATAAATGCATAAAGTCCATCCTTTAGGGCTTCTCATTTCATGAGAGAAAGAGCCTTTCTTTAAGACACTGTAATTGAGTTTCTGTTACATGCAGGCTAAATGTACTCTTACATGTCTAATCCATTTGTACTTGTTAGCTGTGGCAGCTGATGCATTCTCATAGGACTTTAGCCTGTCATCTCACCACTTGAGTGTCCTGGAAGAGGTTAATACCATGGTGCTGGGCAAAGAGTGGCTTCAGCATCTGCCAGAAGAACCCTGGCTCTGTACTACTGGCTGTGTGACCTCGGGCAAGTTACTTAATCCCTTTGAGTCCAAGTCTTCTCATCCATTGAAAGATTTAATATCGCCTGGGTTTTGTGAGGATTAAACAAGGGAACAAACAAAATCCCTAGCACAGTGCTTTGTGAGCCAAAGTAGGTACTTGAAAAATGCAGGCTCCATCTCTTTCTTCCTGTTATGGAAGTAAATCAGTTCCATTCTTGATATTTCAGACCTACCTCCTACCAGTTTGAAAAGAAAAATCTTGGTATACTAAAATAGAGCTTGATTTTAGTATACTAATGCTTAGGCAAATATTTGTACAGTAGGTCAGATAGGGTGGGGTTGCCTGTGACAACTGGCAGGCTGTGCAGCTGACAAAGGTGGTGTCCTGATGATCCGTGGAAACACTGAATGGTGACCCTTCAAGGGTCGGAGATTAATAAAAATAATGATAGTAGCTGATATCTCTTAAGCACCTACGAAGTGCTACTCACTGTGATTAAGTGTTTTACCACATGTTTTATCTCATTTTTAACACTCAAGAACTATAAAGCAGCTGCTTTTATTTCCAGTTTATGGATAAAGACATGGAAGCTTAGAGAGGTTAAATAAGGTATCCAAAGTCACCCAGTGGTAGCATTGGGTCTAGACTCCAGCTCTGTCCAACTCCAAGGTCATACTGGTAAGTACAACTGATTGATGAGATGTAAATCAGTGGGGAGCTGAAGCTGGTTGTGAGATCATATTACTGTATGTACAGTTCAGTTCAGTCACTCAGTCCTGTCTGACTTTTTGCAACCCCACAGACTGCAGCACGCCAGGTCTCCCTGTCTATCACCAACTCCTGGTGCTTGTTCAAACTCATGTCCATTGAGTCGGTGGTGCCATCCAACCATCTTATCCTCTGTCATCCCCTTCTCCTCCCACCCTCAATCTTTCCCAGCATCAGGGTCTTTTCAGATGAGTCAGTTCTTTGCATCAGGTGGCCAAAGTATTGGAGTTTCAGCTTCAGCATCAGTCCTTCCAATGAATATTCAGGACCGATTTCCTTTAGGATGAACTGATTGGCTCTCCTTGCAGTCCAAGGGACTCTCAAGAGTCTTCTCCAACACAATAGTTCAAAAGTACCAATTCTTCGGCACTCAGTTTACTTTATAGTCCAACACACATCCATATGTGACTATATGTGCGTCTCTTCTCAAATCTGTGTTCAGTGAAGTCACACTGGTAGCTAGAAATCAGTCATGGTGAATGTATTTACATCAGTTTACACCAGAAATTGGTAAATGCTACAAATTGGGTCTCTCTCTGACTTCCCAGCCCTGAGAGCTGATTGTTATACACTTACCAGCACATGGCTGAATAGGATACAGCTGCTGTTTTAAAGAAAACAATGATTGGGAAACAGCGAGTCTAGAGAAGGGCAGGTGTTAAAGCATGGAGGAAGTGAGGGCAGAGAGGCCTCTTGAACATTTGTCCTGAGTTGTTTACCAGTGAGATAGATTCCTGCGAACAGAAGAATAGGAGAATGAATGATCCTTGGGGCTACAGAGAGAAGGGAGTGAAGCTGGAGTGAGGGTCTGAAGATCTCAAACAAAAAGCGTGCGATATACTTTTCCCCACTTACTCCTTGATCCTCTTTTTTAGTCCCTTTTCTGTGCTGATCCTTTTTCTCCTTTTAATATTCATTTATGTATTAATTTAGGCTGTCCTGGGTTTTTGTTGCGGTGTGCGGGCTTTCTCTAGTTGGGGTGAGCAAGGGCTGCCCTTCGCTGCGGTGCATGGGCTTCTCGCTGCAGTGGCCTCTCTTGTAGAGCACAGGCTCTAGGCAAGTGGACTCAGTGGTTGTGCCTCACTGGCTTAGTTACTGCACGGCATGTGGAATCTTCCCAGACCAGGGATCGAACCTGTATCCCCTAACAGGTGGATTCTTAATCACTGGACCACCAGGGAAGCCCTGTGCTGATATCTACATGTCACATATAGAAACATAAATAAAATAGAATCCATTTTCCTGTGAAGCAAAAATATACACAGATAATTGCAATGTAATGTGAGAAAAAAATAATAAAAAGCTCTGCACCTCAATTCTTAGTGGGATGGGAATTTGTCAAAATTTCTGCAAGTAAGTTTTTTTAGTGTTTTGTGGATCTTCTGAAATTCCTTTATTATGATGGATTATGTTAAAAACAATAAAGGCCCAAGTCATACAGATGTTGTGTCCTCAAGTCATGGTGTTAAGGTGCACCGCTCTAGAGACCAAGGTACCCCGTTAACATCTGTTTGTCCAGGTAAGTTGGTGAAGATTTCCAACTTTAGCTCTTTGTGGGTGACTTTCTTCTCCCTTTCAGAAGCCTTCATGTTCTCTTCAGGTTGTGAATTAAGAAAGGATCTTGTATATTATTCTTACTGTTTGTTGACAAACTGCATGCCTATCCCTACTATGTACCACTTCCATCACTGTGTTTTTTAAAGATACTTTTAGTTATTTAACTTCAACTTTTGAATAAAAGGATTTTTCTGCTGCTAAAGGGACTTCAGCAAACTGTAATAACCCATAATGGAAAAGAATATGAAAAATAATGTATATTTCAAGAATTTTGTGAGAAGTTGTTAAACACAGTAAATTATTAAAAACTTATGTATAACTAAATTATATTAAAACAAAGATAATAAATATGCAAAGTTCCTTGCTTCCTACTTATTATACTACAGTATACCATTATTTATACTCTAGAGCTTACTTATTTAGGTCCCTATGGTGAAGAATTAGATAACAGTGAGCTATTAGTGCATCTTTTTTCAACTCAACTCTGTTCTCCATGTACCTGGATGTCACATTCGTAGCTTGAAATTGGGGATGGCTCTTTCTTGGAAATTTAGACCACGAAATCTGAAAATACTACAAATCAGGGCTTAATTTATTATTTTGTTGATTTTTTAAAAGCATAATTTCTATCAGGATATGGCCAAGGAAGAATAGTTTTATTGTAGTAATGAACGAACCTCAAAATCTCCATGGCTTTGCACAATGACTTTATCAAAGGAAGTTTGGTGAAACTGGTGATTTTCAGGGTACCTTGTTCTCTGTCGTGATTTGCAACTCCAGGCTGCTCATATATTGTGAAACTTCATCTCAACATATGACCTCCACGACCTTCATGGCTAGGGAGGAAAGAGCTGGAAGGTGACACTGTCTCATATACTTCCTCCTGGAAGTGACATATTTCTCCTCCCAGGCCACTGGTCAGAACGAATCTCATGACTCTGTCTAATTGCAGGCTTGCAAGGTAGGTTGGAAAATTTGGGAGGCAACAAAGATATCTTGGTGAGTTTTCTGATAAAATAAATGTTCACATTTAGGTTTCACTTTTACACTCTCTCAAAGTACACTATACTTTCCTTTCTGGGAGTCATCAGAATTGTAATTACATTAGTTCCATATGTCTGCTGCTGCTGCTGCTGCTAAGTCACTTCAGTCGTGTCTGACTCTGTGCAACCCCAGAGGCGGCAGCCCGCCAGACTCCCCCGTCCCTGGGATTCTCCAGGCAAGAACACTGGAGTGGGTTGCCATTTCCTTTCCAATGCCTGAAAGTGAAAAGTGAAAGTGAAGTCGCTCAGTCGGGTCTGACTCTTAGCGACCCCATGGACTGCAGCCTCCCAGGCTCCTCTGTCCATGGGATTTTCCAGGCAGGAGTACTGGAGTGGGGTGCCATTGCCTTCTCCGAGTTCCTAATGTCTATTACTGTCTAATTGTCTATTGAGTAGTTTCTCTCTCCTAGAGCTTCAGGTAGACAGGGACCACCTTATTCATAGGTGTATTCCCTGGGTCTAGCACAGTGCTTGGCATATAATATGGTGGCTTGTCAAGTTTATTGCTGTATTTTTGAAATGAATGAATAACTGCATTGCTGTATGAAATGTACATAATCCACATTTCCTATGGTATGAAAGAGAGTTATGTGAATGATAAATAAGTGCTTTTAAAAATTAAAAATAAAGAAGACAGCACCTACATTATCAGTAATCCCATAGAGTAATGGTGAATCCAAGCCAGGCTTCAGCAATACGTGATCTGTGAACTTTCAGATGTTCAAGCTGGTTTTAGAAAAGGCAGAGGAACCAGAGATCAAATTGCCAACATCCGCTGGATCATAGAAAAAGCAAGAGAGTTCCAGAAAAACATCTGTTTCTGCTTTATTGACTATGCCAAAGCCTTTGACTGTGTGGATCACAACAAACTGTGGAAAATTCTGAAACAGATGAGCATACCAGACCACCTGACCTGCCTCTTGAGAAACATGTATGCAGGTCAGGAAGCAACAGTTAGAACTGGACATGGAACAACAGACTGGTTCCAAATAGGAAAAGGAGTACGTCAAGGCTGTATATCGTCACCCTGCTTATTTAAATTATATGCAGAGTACATCATGAGAAATGCTGGGCTGGAGGAAGCACAAGCTGGAATCAAGATTGCTGGGAGAAATATCGATAACCTCATATATGCAGATGACACCACCCTTATGGCAGAAAGTGAAGAGGAACTCAAAAGCCTCTTGATGAAAGTGAAAGAGGAGAGTGAAAAAGTTGACTTAAAGCTCAACATTCAGAAAACAAAGATCATGGCATCTGGTCCCATCATCTCATGGGAAATAGATGGGGAAACGGTGGAAACAATGTCAGACTATTTTTCTGGGCTCCAAAATCACTGTAGATGGTGATTGCAGCCATGAAATTAAAAGACGCTTACTCCTTGGAAGGAAAGTTATGACCAGCCTAGACAGCATATTCAGAGAAGGCAATGGCACCCCACTCTGGTACTCTTGTCTGGAAAATCCCATGGATGGAGGAGCCTGGTGGGCTGCCGTCCATGGGGTCGCTAAGAGTTGGACACGACTGAGCGACTTCACTTTCATGCACTGGAGAAGAAAATGGCAACCCACTCCAGTGTTCTTGCCTGGAGAATCCCAGGGACGGGGGAGCCTGGTGGGCTGCCATCTCTGGGGTTGGACATGACTGAAGATTTGGACATGACTGAAGCGACTTAGCAGTAGCAGCAAACAGCATATTAAAAAGCAAAGACATTACTTTACCAACAAAGGTCCGTCTAGTCAAAGCTATGGTTTTTCCAGTGGTCGTGTATGGGTGTGAGAGTTGGACTATAAAAATAGCTGAGCACTGAAGAATTGATGCTTTTGAACTGTGGTGTTGGAGAAGACTCTTGAGAGTCCCCTGGACTGCAAAGATCTCCAACCAGTCCATCCTAAAGGAGATCAGTCCTGGGTGTTCATTCGAAGGACTTATGTTGAAGCTGAAAATCCAATACTTTGGCCACCTGATGCGAAGAGCTGACTCATTTGAAAAGACCCTGATGCTGGGAAAGATTGAGGGCAGGAGGAGAAGGGGATGACAGAGGATGAGATGGTTAGATGGCACCACCATCTAACCATCTAACCATCGATGGACATGGGTTTGGGTGGACTTTGGGAGTTGATGATGGACAGGGAGGCCTGGCATGCTGCGGTTCATGGGGTCGCAAAGAGTCGGACATGACTGAGCCACTGAACTGAACTGATGGTGAACTTGATTTGCTGTTATAGTTCTTTTTTTTAACAATAACAATTCAATGTCTATTATTCCTCCAGTTGCATATAAAATATTGACATTCGCTCTTTGGTGGAAAACACTGATAAAGTAGAAAATATGGTATGATAATTTTAGTTGTCCTAATTTACCTACATGTTGGACACGACTGAAGTGACTTAGCAGCAGCAGCAGCATGCTACTGTACGGAGAAGGTGATGGCACCCCACTCCAGTACTCTTACCTGGAAAATCCCATGGACAGAGGAGCCTGGTAGGCTGCAGTCCATGGGGTCGCTAAGAGTCGGACACGACTGAGCAACTTCACTTTCACTTTTCACTTTCATGCATTGGAAAGGAAATGGCAACCCACTCCAGTGTTCTTGCCTGGAGAATCCCAGGGACGGGGGAGCCTGGTGGGCTGCCGTCTATGGGGTCGCACAGAGTCGGACATGAAGGACGCGACTTAGCAGCAGCAGCAGCATGCTACTGTATATTTTCTCAGTTTTTACTGTTCTTTCTTTTTTAACCCCTTTGGGCACTATTAGATAATCTATGTGGGTTTTAAAATTTATTTTATTATTTAAAAAATTATTATTATTATTATTGTTTCTGGCCAGGCCACACGGCTTATGGGATCTTAGTTCCCTAACCAGGGATTGAATGCACACCCTAGGCAGTGAAGGCGCCGAGTCCTCACCACTGGAGCAGCAGGGAATTCATTAAGGTTTTTACAAAGACTATTTGAATTAGACACTGATTGATTCTGAATTTACTCTCTTAATTTTCTACCTTTTATTACTATGTGACAGACTTGGGATTCAGTAAAACTGTGATAAAGCAACCCTGGTTGTATATCTTTTGCAATGGAGAAAGGACAATTGGAAATCTATACCGCACACGCTCTTTCCATGAATCAAACAGGATTTACAAATCACCTTTTTATGATCAAGTATTTTATCTCTGGTGTCTGAGAAATCCTTGTGAAAATTGTATCTTTGTTTCTTAGAATAAAGAATTAGGCTGATTTCTTGCAGTGTAAAAAGTTATTTTCTCCCATTACAGAATGTTGAGGACAGATAACAGTTTTCAACCTCAAAGCTATATATTCAAATCAGGGGCATAATGTCTGGGTGGTTAGATAGGAACAGAATCATAAAGATAACTTTCTTGAGTTACATTCAGGGAAGAAGGTAATTTTGGCTCTAAATTAGACCAGGGATAAACTCCAGGCTAATTTTTTTAAACTTGGTAATAAATCATTCTAAGCTTGATTCCTTCTGTTTCTGAAAAGCCTCCCTTAATATCTCGACAAGACTCTTTAATTATTTTGAAGTGGTGATGCTTTGAAGTTGATGTCACTTCTCTTTAAACTTACTAGTAGTCCCACAGGTAATGTAAAAATGGACAAGCAACCCAGTGCTCTCGTCAGCCTGACCAGTGTGTGGCCGACACTCTTCTTTCTTCCAGATGGTCTCGCAAGCGGGCCAGCTGGGCCTCTGCCAGCATCTTCTGATTGCTATTGGAAGTGAACCAAACTTCATACATCAGGGGATCTAAGAAGCAGACCGTTCTCCATTGTTTAAATTTTTCTATTCAAATTCATATTCCCTTAAGGACCATATGTCCTTTTGCCTGTCTGCGAGTATTATGCCTGCTTTTTCATTCCCTGAAAGGCTCAGTAATACTTTTGGGAGGGATAATGTGTTGGTTCAAATAGGCTTTTTATTGTAAATAACAGTAGTGATACATTCTCTTTGGCGTGGGTTGGACACGCTATTGTTTACCCGATTATTTTTGTTATGTATTTTGGAGATTTAAAATTTTTTTAAATGACTGAAACCCAGATGCCTACTTTCCCCAAGGACTACTTCTGTTCTCATTTCATGCAGAACTAGACACACGACTTAGCAGCATTATAGTCTTTAGAAAATCCACTATAGGAGGGTGGTTAATAGGGTGAACTGAATCTTTGTTCTGGCTGTGGGACCTTCAAAATGTTAATGACCCTCGATAAGCCTCAGTTTCCTTATCGCTAAAATAAAGATGATGGTAATAGTACCTAACTCACAAAGCTGTTGTCAACATCAAGTGAAAAAATTCATGTGAAGTGTTCAATAGATGGTAGCTGTTTATTAGTGGGTAGTATAAAGTTTACAAATGTTATATTAAAATTTGAAATGTATAAAAGTAGAGAGAAAAGTATGACGTACCCCCATGTACTCATTTCCAAGTTTTAATGATGATTATTTTGTGGCCAATATGATTTCTTCTTATTTCCCATTTCTTTCCTCAGCATTCATTTGAAGCAGATTTCAGATAGCATGTATTTTTTACTTCTAAATATTTTAATATATGTTTCTCAAGGATAAAGAGAAGCCTCATGTTTTTAAATGTCATCAGTAATCTCATAAAGTGATGATGGGCTTGATTTGCAGCTACAGTTTTTTCTTTTAGGAATTTAACATTTATTATTCTGATAGCATATAAAATATTGACATATCTGTTCAGTGGAAAAATTGATAAAATAGAAAATCTATTTTCTGTGTAAAATAAAGTAATAATATTATTATTAATATTGATTAAATTAATATAACTATAAATTTTAATCAGTTCAGTCACTCAGTCGTGTCCGACTCCTTGCGACCCCACGGACTGCAGCACACCAGGCCTCCCTGTCCATCACAAACTCCTGGAGCTTGCTCAAACTCATGTCCATTGAGTTGGTGTTGCCATCCAACCACCTCATCCTCTGTCGTCCCCTTCTCCTCCCGCCTTCAATCTTTCCCAGCATCAGGGTCTTTTCCAATGAGTCAGTTATTCACATCAGGTGGCCAAAGTATTGGAGCTTCAGCTTCAGCATCAGTCCTTTCAATGAATATTCAGGACTGATTTCCTTTAGGTTTGACTCCACTGAATTAATAAGATTAATAAGAATTTTAATGTCATCAACTATCAATCCGCTGTTCAAATTTCTAATCTGAAATCATAATTAAAAAAAAATCAGTTTACTTGTTTGAATCTGGATCCAGTTAAGGTCTACACGTTGTTGGTGATATGTCTTCTAAGTCTTTTTAATCCACAGATTTCTTTATCCTCTCTTTGCTTTTCTCCTTGCAGTTTAATTGTTGAAGAAACTGGTCATCTGAACTTTGCTAATTGCTCACCCATAGTGTGTAGCCTGTTCCTTTTTCTCCTATGGTTCTTGTTAACTGGTTGTTAGACCATTTTTTTTTCTTTTTTTTCTGAATTGAAATAGAGTTTATATACCTTATTATGTTACTTTCAGGTGTAGTGATTTGACACTGGCATACATTATGAAATGATCACCATGATATGTCTGGTAGCAATCTGTCCCCATACAAACAAGGTTATTACAATATTATTGGCCATATTCCTTATGCTATATATTATATCCCCATGGCTTATTTATTTTATAACTGAGAGCTTGTATCTTGTAATCTCCTTTACCTATTGCTCCCCATTCCCACCTCCTCCCCTGTGGAAACCACCTGTTTGTTCTCTGTATTTATTGTCTGTTTTTAATTAAAATTTCTTGTATTTTTTGTATAATAATAGTTTTTTAATTAAAAAAATTTTAATTGAAGGGCTTCCCGGGTGGCTTAGTGGTAAAGAATCCACCAGCCAATGAAGGAGATGCAGGTTCAATTACTGGGTTGGGAATATCCCTTGGAGAAGGAAATGGCAACCCACTCCAGTATTCTTGCCTGGGACATCCCATGACCAGAGGAGGCTGGTGGGCTACAGTCCATGGGGTGACAAGAGTTGGACACAACTTAGCAACTAAACAATAAAAACACATAGTTGATTTACAATTTGCATTAGTTTCTGTATGACAATTATATATATATATACATATGATATATGATGTATTCATATTCTTTTCCATTATGGTTTTTGCAGGTTATTGGATACAGTTCCCTGTGCTATACATTGGGATCTTGTTGTTTATCTAGTTTTAATATAGTAATCTGTATCTGCTAATCCGAAACTCCTAATTTATCTCTCCTCCTCTTTCCATTTTGGTAACCATAAATTTGTTTCTAAGTCTATTAGTTTGTTTCCGGTTTGCAAACAAGGTCATTTGTATTATATTTTGATTTCATATATAAGTGATATCATATATTTGTCTTCCTCTTTTTGACTTACTTTGCTAGTATGATAATCTCTAGGTTCATCCATGTTGCTGCAAATTTTTGTTTTTTAGATTTCACATATAAGTGAGATCATATGGTATTTGTTATTCTCTGTCTGACTTATTTCACTTTTAGCATAATATCCTCTAATCTTTTCATGTTGTCACAAATGGCAAGATTTCATTTTTAAATTACTGAATAATAATATTGCATATTATTATTATATACAAATATATAAAGTAATTATCTTTATTGAAAATACCTTTATATAAAGTAATAATAATCATCTTTATCTGTTTATTAACAAATACTTAGGTTGCTTCCATATCACGGCTATTATAAACAATGTTACAATAAATGTTGGATTGCACAAATATTTTTGAATATGTTTTGGTTTGCTTTGAGTAAATGTCCAGAATTTAATTTGCTGGATCATGTGGCAGTTTCATTTTTAATTTTTGAGGAAACTCCATACTGGTTTACATAATGACTGCGCTAATTTACTGTCCCATTAACAGAGTCGGACACGACTGCAGCGACTTAGCAGCAGCAGCAGTAACAGTGTGCAAAGACACCCTTTTCTCTATATCTTTGACAACACTTGTTATTAGTTGTCTTTTTGATAATAGCCATTCTGACAGGTGGTACTAGTGGTAAAGAACCCATCTGCCAATGCAGGAGACATAAGAGACATGGGTTCAGTCCCTGGGTGGGGAAGATCCCCTTGTAGAGGGCATGGCAACCCACTCCAGTAATTTGCCTGGAGAATCCTTTGGACAGAGGAACCTGGTGGGTTACAGTTCATAGGGTGGCACAGAGTCAGACTGAGGCGACTGACTGAAGCGACTTGGCACATACACATACACATTCTGAGAGGTGTGGGGTGATATTTCATTGTGGTTTTTCATTTTTGCATTTCTCTCATGATGAGTGATGTTAAACGTCTTTTTGTGTGCCTGTTGGCAATCTGCTTGTCCTCTTTGGAAAAATGTCTAGTCTTCTACCCATTTTTAAATCAGGTTGTTTGTTTTTTTGATGTTGAGTTGTATGAGTTCGTTGTATATTTTTGATAATAACCCCTTATTGGATATGTAATATGCAATATCTTCTCCAGCTGTGTTTTTGTTTTGTTGATAGTTTTCTTCACAGTGAAAAAGTTTGATGTAGTGTGGTTTGATTATTTTTTGTTTTTTCCTCTGCCTGAGAAGACATATCACAAAAAGCATTGCTAAGACATTAAAAGATGATCTACCTATGTTTCCTTCTAGTGGTTTTATAGTTTTTGCATCTGTTCAGATGATCATATGAATTTTATTCTTCATTTTGTTAATGTGGTGTATACTGTTGATTGGTTTATGTGTATTCAATCAACCTTGCATTTCTGGGATAAATCCCACTTGATCATGGTGTATGATCCTTTTAATGTATTGCTGAATTTGATTTGCTAATATTTAGCTGAGGATTTTTGCATCTATGTTTATCTGCAGTATTGACCTATAATTTCTATGGTATATGCGTATGGTATCTTGTGTATGGTATCTTGGTCTGGTTTTGGTATTAGAGTAATGCTGGCCTTGGCTAATGAGTTCAGAAGGGTTCCTTCTTTAATTTTTTTGGAGTATCTTCAGAAGGGTAAATGTTAACTCTTCTTAAATGTTTTGTATAATTCAGCTGTGAAACTATCTGGTCCTGGGCTTTTTGTTAGATTTTTTAAAAATTACTGATTCAGTTCAATTGTTGGTAATTGGCCTATTCATATTTTCTATTTATTCCTGATTCATTCTTGGAAGATTGTATATTTCTAGGAATTTACCCATTTCTTTTGGGTTGTCCATTTTTATTGGTGTATAATTGTTCATAGTAATCTCTTACGATTCTTTGTGTTTCTGTGGTGTCGGTTGTAACTTGTTTCATTTCTTTTTTTTTAAGTATTTATTTATTTATTTTTGGCTGTGCTGGGTCTTTGCTGCTGTGCAGGCTTTCCTCTCGCTGCATTGAATGGGGCTAGTCTCCAGTTGAGGTGCGTGGGCTTCTCAGTGAGGTGGCTTCTCCTATTGTGGAGCACAGTCTCTAGGGCACACAGGCTTCAGTGGTTGTGGCACATGGGCTCAACGGTTGCAGCTTCTGGGCTCTAGAGCACAGGCTCTATAGTTGTGGTGCAACTAAGCACATTGCTTAGCTGCTTCACGGCAGGGATCTTAGCTGCTTCACGGCAGGGATCTTAGCTGCTTCACGGCATGTGGGATCTTAGCTGCTTCATGGCAGGGATCTTAGCTGCTTCATGGCAGGGATCTTAGCTGCTTCATGGCATGTGGGATCTTAGCTGCTTCATGGCATGTGGGATCTTAGCTGCTTCACGGCATGTGGGATCTTAGCTGCTTCACGGCAGGGATCTTAGCTGCTTCACGGCAGGGATCTTAGCTGCTTCACGGCAGGGATCTTAGCTGCTTCACGGCAGGGATCTTAGCTGCTTCATGGCAGGGATCTTAGCTGCTTCATGGTACGTGGGATCTTAGCTGCTTCGCGGCAGGGATCTTAGCTGCTTCACGGCAGGGATCTTAGCTGCTTCACGGCAGGGATCTTAGCTGCTTCACGGCATGTGGGATCTTAGCTGCTTCACGGCAGGGATCTTAGCTGCTTCACGGCAGGGATCTTAGCTGCTTCACGGCAGGGATCTTAGCTGCTTCACGGCATGTGGGATCTTAGCTGCTTCACGGCAGGGATCTTAGCTGCTTCACGGCAGGGATCTTAGCTGCTTCACGGCAGGGATCTTAGCTGCTTCATGGCATGTGGGATCTTAGCTGCTTCATGGCAGGGATCTTAGCTGCTTCATGGCAGGGATCTTAGCTGCTTCATGGCATGTGGGATCTTAGCTGCTTCATGGCATGTGGGATCTTAGCTGCTTCACGGCATGTGGGATCTTAGCTGCTTCACGGCATGTGGGATCTTAGCTGCTTCATGGCAGGGATCTTAGCTGCTTCATGGCATGTGGGATCTTAGCTGCTTCATGGCATGTGGGATCTTAGCTGCTTCATGGCATGTGGGATCTTAGCTGCTTCACGGCATGTGGGATCTTAGCTGCTTCATGGCAGGGATCTTAGCTGCTTCATGGCATGTGGGATCTTAGCTGCTTCATGGCATGTGGGATCTTAGCTGCTTCATGGCAGGGATCTTAGCTGCTTCATGGCAGGGATCTTAGCTGCTTCATGGCAGGGATCTTAGCTGCTTCATGGCATGTGGGATCTTAGCTGCTTCATGGCATGTGGGATCTTAGCTGCTTCATGGCAGGGATCTTAGCTGCTTCACGGCAGGGATCTTAGCTGCTTCATGGCATGTGGGATCTTAGCTGCTTCATGGCATGTGGGATCTTAGCTGCTTCATGGCATGTGGGATCTTAGCTGCTTCATGGCATGTGGGATCTTAGTTGGTTCATGGTATGTGGGGTCTTCCCAGATCAGGAACTGAACTCATCTCCTGAATTGGCTGCTGCTGCTGCTAAGTCGCTTCAGTCGTGTCCGACTCTGCGCGACTCCATAGACGGCAGCCCACCAGGCTTCCCTGTCCCTGGGATTCTCAAGGCAAGAACACTGGAGTGGGTTGCCATTTCCTGAATTGGCAGGCAGATTATTTAACACTGAGCCACCATGAAAGCCCTCTCTTTTATTTCTGATCTTAGTTATATGGGTCCTCTATCTTTTCTTCTTGATTAGAATGGCTAAAGATTTATCAATTTTATCTTTTCAAACAACCAGCTCTTAGTTTCATTCATCTTTTCTGTGTTTATTTTAGTACTTATTTAATCAATTTCTACTCTTATTTTAATGATTTCTTTCCTTGTAACTGAGTTTTCTTTGTTCTTCTTTTTCTAGCTCCTTTAGGTATAAGGTTAAACTATTTATTTGAGACTTTTCTTATTTCCTGAGGTAGACTTGTATTGCTATAAACTTCCTTCTTAGAACTGCTTTTGCTGCATCTCATAGATTATTGATCATTGTGTTTCCATGTTCTTTTGTCTCCAGGTACTTTTTGATTTCTTCAGTGACCCATGGGTTGTTTATAACATATTATTTAGATTCATGTATTTGTTAATTTGCAGTTTTTTCCCCCTTATAGTTGACTTCTAGTTTCATACCAGAAGTTGGAAAAGATGCTTGGTATGATTTTACTCTTACTAAATTTATTGAGACTTTTTTGTGGCCTAGCATGTAATCTATCCTGGAGAATGTTTCATGTATACTTGAAGAGTTCAGGCTGCTATTTTGGCATGGGATGTTCTTTATATATCTATTAAGTCCATCTGATCTAATGTGTTGTTTAATGTTAGTACTTTTCTATTGATTTTCTGTCTGGATGTGTTTATAAGTTTTTGGTTGGTGATTACCATGAGGTAAACACATCGTTATTTTAAGTTGATAATTAAGTTTGAATACATTCTAACCACCATACCTTTTTACTCCCACCAACACATATTTACCCTTTGTGACATCATATTTTATATCCTTTTGTGTATCCCTTGACTACTTACTGTGGATGAGTTTACTGCTTTGTCTTTAAGCTTCCTTCTAGCTTTTAGGTGGTTGATCCTCTACCTTTACTGCACGTTTGTCTTTACCGGTGACTTTTAGAAAATTATTTATTTATGTATTTATTTAATTGACTGTGCTGGGTCTCAGTTGCAGCATGCAGACTCTCAGTTAGGGCATGTGGGATCTAGTTCCCTGACCAGGAATTGTACCTGGGCCCCCTGCATTGGGAGTGTGGAGTTTTAACCACTGGGCCACCAGGGAAGTCCCACCAGGGATGTCCCACTAGTGACTTTTTATGACTTTCCTATTTCTAGTTCTGGGCTTTTCTGTGTAGAGAAGTCTCTTTAACATTTCTTATAAACCTGACTTAGTGGTGGTGAACTCTTTTAGCTTTTGCTTTTCTGTAAAACTCTGCATCTCCTCCTCAAATCTGAATGATAAGTTTTCCAGATGGAGTATTCTTGGTTGTAGGTTTTATTCCTTTCATCTACTCTGTTTTGGCCTGCAAATTTTCTACTGAAAAGTCAGTTAACAGTCTTATGGGCATTCCCTTGTACAGAACTATTTGCTTTTCTGTTGCTACTTTTAAAATTCTCTTTTTATCTTTAAGTTTTGACATTTTAATTACAGCATGTCTTGATGTGGATCTTGTTGGGTTCATCTTGTTTGTGACTGTGCTTCCTGGATTTAAAAGTCTATTTTCTTTCCCAGGTCAGGGAATTTTCAGCTATTATTTCTTGACATACGTCTCTGTCTCTTTCTTGCTTCCTTCTGGGCCTACTATAATATGAATGTTAGTACATTTGATATTATCTTACAGGTCTCAAGCTATCTTTGTTATTTAAAAATTGTTTTTCCTTTCTTTTTTTTCTGTTCAGCTTGGGTGATTTCCACTACTCTGTCTTCCAGATTGCTGCTCCTTTCCTCTGTATTATATAATCTACTATTGATTCCTTGTAGGGTATTTTTAATTTCAGTTATTGTATTCTTTAGCTCTGTTTGTTTCTTCTTTTTATTTTCTCTTTGTTGAAAGTCTTATTGTGCTCCTAGCTTGCTGGGAAGTTCCTGGGTTCCTTCATGGCTTTCTGCAGGGCTGGGTTCCTGCATGGCTTTCTGCAGGGCTGGGTTCCTGCATGGCTTTCTGTAGGGCTGGGTTCCTGCATGGCTTTCTGCAGGGCTCAGGGAGCTTTGGGCTGGTGCCAGTCTGCTAGAGGGAGAGGCCGGTTCATTGCATTGCTGCCTGTGCATGGCACCCCACTCCAGTACTCTTGCCTGGAAAATCCCATGGATGGAGGAGCCTGGTGGGCTGCAGTCCATGGGGTCGCGAAGAGTCGGACACGACTGAGCGGCTTCACTTTCACTTTTCACTTTCATGCATTGGAGAAGGCAATGGCAACCCACTCCAGTGCTCTTGCCTGGAGAATCCCAGGGATGGCGGAGCCTGGTGGGATGCCGTCTATAGGATCGCATAGAGTCGGACACGACTGAAGCGACTTAGCAGCAGCAGCAGCAGCCTGGGAGGCTCAGTGGTAATCAGATTTTTGAAGCTTTGTTAGATTCAGATTGGAGTTTTCTGCAGGATCCCTTCATAGATCACATGGTCCCTCTATCTGGAGGTACCTGACATCTGGTTTAAATATATTCTATCCACCAATGTTATCTTTTTGGGATGACATTGATCGTTAATGCCTAGATCCATTAATTCACTTGGAGTTTCAGACTGGTGGTATTTTAATTCTGTCATTCATTCTTCCTTTCTTAGTTGGAATACTATTTGGCTACAAAGTAGTACAGTTTACATAGGAAAGTCAGGATAAACATTTGATTCTCTTTATCAGTGTTCAGAATAATAAGCCAGTTCACTAGTATCCTTCAGCAGTGACCAATACATTTTATTTTGCATTACTATCTTTACAAACTCATGAAATCAACGTATTTGATATATTTAAATTCTTTTCCATTATTATTCATATTGATGCTCAGTGGTTCCATCTTTGGTCAAATTGATGCCTGAGCCCGATTGACATGACTCTGTAGTCACTGACAACTTCTCCCTTGTCTGACGAGATGTTCCAAGCTCCCCTTTTATTTCTCTGTCCCTAGAATTAGTGCTTTTTGCATACTTGCATGCATGCTAAGTGGCTTCAGTTGTGTCCGACTCTTTGAGACCTCATGGACTGTAGCCTGCCAGGCCCCTCTGTTTCTGGGATTCTCCAGGCAAGAATACTGGAGCAGGTTGCCATGCCTTCTCCAGGGGATGTTTCCGGCACAAGGATCGAAACTGCATCTCCTGTGAATGCTGCATTGCAACTGGATTCTTTACCACTGAGCCACCTGGGAAGACCCAGTCCTTTCTAAAGAGCCCTTATTTCTTTTAGTGGGCATAGTAGTTTAAGTTCTACAACTGGAACTTCTACAACTGAACTAGGGTGCTTATTTCTACTTTTTTGGGTCCTTGTTTCTAGAACTTTCATCAGACAGAGCTAGGAAATATAGTGTTTGTTTTAAAGAAAAAATGAGTCGTTTGTTCATACTGATACTTTATATTCAAATTCATGACTATAGAATTTTTATTTAATCTCTTCTAATTCATTTATTTTCCTTTTTCTGTCTATGCCAAGAATCCCAGTTCTCAATAATGCTGGATATGAGAGAATTTGAGCATCACATAATTACTCATTTGCTTATTCCCAAGTTATAGACACAATAGCTCAGACACTGACAGTTCACACTTCAAAACCTTTAAGATTTTATTAGTTTTTGCTTTTCACAGTCCCTTATATCCATAGGGTGTATCCCACAGGGGATGCCAGTCAAATTACATGTTTTTAAGTCATTTAGAATAGTTCCTCTCTGGTGGTTATGCCCTCATCTGAATATACAGTTATGTTCTTTTGTTTCCTTTCATCTTTTGTTAAGTACTGCTTTTTCTTTAAGTATAAATTATTTAAATATTTACATGATCTCAGTTAAATCTACTAAACAAGGCACATCTAAAGAAGTCTAGTTTGTGTTTTTTTCTTTTCTACCTCATTTCCTACTTCTCTCATAGTAGGTATTATTATTTTTATTTTATAATTATCTTTTTGTTGTTTTAAAATATAATCATTTATATTTTAAAAATATAAGCACATATATTTTTATACTGTATTCTTCTATATGTCTAGCATACTATTCTTCACTTAACAATAGATCCCAGAGCTTATCATAGCCATCTAGAAATAGGGCTGCTAGATACAGGAAATGCAGATTTGAAGGCAGAAGAAAGAAAGAGGGTTTGTTTCATTATTCCCTTCAGTATCCTCTTCTCCTTGATACTTTCTCTACCCCAGTAGGAGCACTCCACAGGATTCAGGCTCCCCGCTCTTTTTACTCTGCAGAGCTCACCCCCTCCTCCCTCTAACACTCCTGACCCCTCCCCCCAACGAGCAAAGACTCAGCTATCAGGACCCTGTCATTAGAACCACTGGGAAAATAAATGAGTAAGTAAGAAAACAAACAAATATATATTTCAACTGGATATACTGTACATTTCAAACATATTTTTTGGTCTTTAAGATGTGTAACAAAAAAACTCAAATTGCAATGCCCACGTAAATAACCAGTGGCGATAAACACCTATACTTTAAATCTTCTGCATCTAAGCCATTGAAATCTGTGGCTTTGGCTTATAGATAAAAATTATTTTTTAAAAGAGTCTAATTGATTGGAAAGTAGGACTATTGTCCTTTAAACAAACTCCATAGAAAGAAATCAAGTTAAGTGTGATCACTTACATCAGCTAAAAAAACTAAGATCATGGTATCCAGTCCCATCACTTCATGGAAAATAGACTGGGAAACAATGGAAACAGTGACAGACTTTATTTTCTTGGGCTCAAAAATAGCTGCAGATGGTGACTGCAGCAATGGAATTAAAAGACACTTGCTCCTTGGAAGAAAAGCAATGATAAACCTAGACAGCATATTAAAAAGCAGAGACAATACTTTGCCAATAAAAGTCCATTTAGTCAAAGTTATGGTTTTTCCATAGTTATGTATGGATGTGAGAGTTGGACCATAAAGAAAGCTGAGTGCCAAAGAATTGACACTTTTGAACTGTGGTGATGGAGAAGACTCTTCAGAGTCCCTTGGACTACAAGGAGATCAAACCAGTCCATCCTAAAGGAAATCAGTCCTGAACATTCATTGGAAGGACTGATGCTGAAGCTGAAGCTCCGACACTTTGGCCACCTCATGTGAAGAACTGATTCCTTGAAAAAGACCCTGATGCTGGGAAAGATTGAAGGCAGGAGGAGAAGGGGACGACAGAGGATGAGATGGTTGGATGGCATCACTGACTCAATGGACATGAGTTTGAGCGAGCTCTGGGAGTTGGTGATGGACAGGGAGGCCTGGCGTGCTGCAGTTCATGGGGTTTCGAAGAGTCGGACACGACTGAGCGACTGAACTGAATTGAACTGAACTTACATCAGCAGTTTTCAGTGCTCTTGTCCTCCTGAAAATCTTCCTCCCACTAAGCTAATCTGGTTGCCATCCTAACCAGGAATTACTTGCTCATCTCGATTTCAGTGCCATGGACACTTGCTTTCCACACTTGGAATGTCTTCTGTTTCCATCCACTGCTTTCATCAGCAGTTGGCTTAAAACTCACATTCTCCCGGAAGCTTGTCTGGCTTCCTCCACTCTGTTAGGATCCTTTCTGTTCCCCACATAACCTCAAATGTAGAGTTGTCAGATTTAGAAAATAATAAAACAGGGTGCCCAGTTAACGTGAATTTCAGATAAATAATGAATACTTTTTCCCCCTTCCTTTTAACATGGAACATGTTTACACTAAGAATTCTTTGTTATTTATAAAATTAAAATTTTAACTGGGGGTCTTGCACTTTATCTGGCACCTCAAAGTCTTAAAAAACAAGTAAGCTCCAAATATTGTTACACTTGATTATTTTGTTGTTCTCAAAAATTTCCCATGAGTTACTTTATGTGTGTGTTTTGCCAAGTAGATGACAAACTCCTTGCAAGTGGAAACTGTCTCCAGTGTTTGTAGTCCACCTCTCCCTGACTTTGCTCTGCACACTATGCTAGTCATGAGTTCCAAGTTAATGTTTGATAAATGAATAAATCCTCAGAGTGATCTTTGTTTTGATTAAAAAGAAATTTTTGAGTTAAACATAAAATACTATAAAAACTAATTTTAATTATTTTAAAATCTAAATTTCTAAGGTTGATTTAGAATAAAATCAGAAGCTATTATTAGTAATGATTTACATTCTGGGATTTTTATCAATGAAATTATATGAACAACTCATTAAACATTATAAAAGTTGTGTCAAGTTGTGAGTTCTTTGAGTAGAAGTTATTTTCATTTACTTTATTTTATCCTTACAAAATTGTACCATTATCTTGCCTGTAATATACACTTATATGAATTAAATTTGGTGGCTTCACTTAAAAAAAATTGTACTAACAGTTACTTCCATCATTTTAATCACTAAGGCAATGCAAAAGATTGCCTTATGCCAGAACCAGTATCTGTGTCATACTCTCAACATCAGCAGAGGGAGCCAACTTCAGTTTTGCTGAGAATTCACTGACTTCTACTTCCAAAGGTGCAAATGTAGAGCTTACTATTTGAAGGCCATTCATTTGTTCTTAGTATTGAGAATGAGGTCATGCGTAGAAAAGCTAATTGAGATAACACCATAACCAGTAGCAAGTTTATGTTGGCATTTGAGTGGGGTGCAGTTAAAGCTAATGCCATGAAAAACAGTTTAATTAGCTGTTAATTCTCTAAACAAAACATTCCCTATGCGTGTCAGGATTTTGACACGTTAATCTTTGTTTCTGGAGGAGCTGGCAAGGTTGTAAAGAGAAAACCCAAGGGGAGGGAGCTGAGGAATGTTTCTTCACTGGGACAAAGAATACAGAGGAACAGACAAAAAGGAAGAAGGGGTTTTGAGGGAAGGGTGGCCAGTGGAAGAGGAGAGCCCTTCCTCTTTTTATCTTGTTGTTCAATCGCTCAGTCGTGTCCGACTCTTTGCTACCCCATAAACTGCAGCACGCCAGGCTTCCCTGTCCTTTACTATCTCCCTGAGTTTGCACAAACTCATGTCCATTGAGTCAGTGATGCCATCCAACCATCTCATCCTCTATCGGTCAAAGGAACTAATTGGGAAATGGTGTTTAAAACAAACAAAAAACAGAAAAAAAAAAAAAAGCCCCATAGAAACAGTGTGACTGGAGGGAACCTAAGAGCAGAATGCAGTTTTCTCTAACAAGAAATGGTTTGGGGCCAGTGGGAGGAAGAGGAAGTAGGACTAGAACGGAAGGAACCCTTTTTAGCGCACCTGGAGGACTGGCTGGCTGTAGCGGGGGTGGGGAAGCCAGCTGAGCCAGGAGGGAGCGGAAAGCAGAGCTGACCCCAGCTTTGGACTAAACAGGGCTGGGGAAGAGCCTGACAACAAGTTGGAATTAAGGGTGGATATAAAGAAACGTTCAGAACAAGCTCTGACGTGGTGAGAGGTGGAATCAAATTTTAAAAGAAAGTAAAAGGGAAAATTATTAGATATGTTGTAGACTTTGTTTTAAAACTGTGATTTTTGTTGTTGTTGTTATTAAATAAGAAATTGAAAAAAAATGTTTTCCTGGAAACCAGAGTGGAAGATATAGTTCCAGATCGCCACGTATTTTTTTGTTATTAAATAAGAAATTGAAAAAAAATATTTTCCTGAAAACCAGAGTGGAAGATATAGTTCCAGATCTCCATGTATTTTAGCAAATAGAGCCATCATCGGGATTTTTCCTTCAAATTACTAGGAGCTTTAATTAAAATATCACCTGTAATTTCACCACCCCGATATTGTCAATATAATCAATGTAACATTTTGATATGTATCCTCCTCGAAAAGGCATGTGTCCATATATAGATATTTTGGATATTAAAAAAAAAAAAACGATGGGACTTTGCTGGTGGTCCAGTGGTTAAGAGTCCACCTTCCGATGCAGGGGAAGTAGATTAGATACCTGGTCAGGGAATTCAGATAACACATACCGTGGAGCAACTAAGCCCGAGTGCTGCAACAAGAGAAGCCTGTGTGTCGCAACGAAGATCCAGCACAGCCAGAAACAAAATAATAATTAAAAAAAAAAAAAGAACAATAGTGTCACACTGATAGCTGCTATCACAGTGCTAGTTAAGAGCAGCTGAGAGCTGCTGCTGCTGAGTCACTTCAGTCGTGTCCGACTCTGTGTGACCCCATAGATGGCAGCCCACCAGGATGCCCCGTCCCTGGGATTCTCCAGGCAAGAACGCTGGAGTGGGTTGCCATTTCCTTCTCCTAAGCTGAGAAGCTTAGGACGTGCTAAATGCTTAGTACATGCTAAATGCTCTTGTTGGGTTTTCCTTGTAATACTGCACTTAATCCTCACAACAACCCTGTGAGGTAGTAATATCATTCCTATTTTGTAAGTGATGGTCAGACAGGTTAAGAAACGTGCTCAGATTCACACAGCTAATAGTTGGTATTTGATCCCTGACCATCTGACGCTAGAGGCTTTTGAATCCTTATAGCAAATTATCTTCCTTATCAGCGTTGGACAATCTGCTTTCTTTTCAATTAAAAACTACACTTAATGGGCCTCCTTCTCTGTCAATACAGAACTTCATTATTAATAAAGTATCACAATGTATGTACTCAATCCTCCGTGAGTGGACAATTTAAGTGGTTTCATACATCTGTATTCATTTATTCCATTATTTTAATAATGTATTCCTACAAGTGGGATTTCTAGGTTAATTGCTTTTTGGGAGCAACATTGTAATTTCATTTTAAGAAAGAATTTCAATGAGGGTTCCATCAGCATTGGGTTCTGAAGGCTTTGCAAGCTAGCCTTGAAGCTGGACTCACACGTCAAAGACTCACTGTTGCCACCTAGTGGCACCATCTCTAAATTGTATAGCAACATTCGGAGGTCGTTCAAGAACTCTCCAGGGAAGATGTTGAGCAAAACGTCCTCAATTTTTCATTATGATAAATACTATTGTGATGATTATGTTTATTCGTATTTAAAATAACTTCATTTGGGAACAGAGTCATAGAAATTCTGCTGCTGCTGCTGCTAAGTCGCTTCAGTCGTGTCCGACTCTGTGCGACCCCATAGACGGCAGCCCACCAGGCTCCCCCGTCCCTGGGATTCTCCAGGCAAGAACACTGGAGTGGGTTGCCATTTCCTTCTCCAATGCATGAAAGTGAAAAGTGAAAGTGAAGTGGCTCAGTAGTGTCTGACTCCTAGCGACCCCATGGACTGCAGCTTACCAGGCTCCTCCACCCATGGGATTTTCCAGGCAAGCACTGTCAAAGGTAAAAACCTTAGTTTTTTTGTCTTATAAATGTAATATGTATTATAATAAAGCATGAAAACTACATTGAATTTTAAGAAAAATAAAATGAGTAACTTCATCAGCCAACAAAACCACTTCTAAGGGACCATTTAAGTAAATTTTAATATTAAAAAAAACAAGATTAGTGTAATAGATGTACACAGCTTAATAACCTGCTTTTTTTTCAAGTTCATTTTTTGAGCAGGGGTTATAGCTTACTGATCTGACTGCCTCCTGGGGCTCTTGAGATCAGGACTTTGCCTCCTTTACTCTTGTGTTATTAACACCTGCAGTAATGCTTGGCAAATACTGGTTGACCAAGCAAGTTTTGTAAGAGCTGAAATCAGCGTGTTTTTTTTTTTTCTCTCTCTCTTTCTTTTTCCTCCCCCATTTTTACGAGGTTATGTCTCCTAGGCTACGCAATGCTTGATCCCACCTTACGGGGAAGTAGCTTCAGTATTTTGATTTGCTGATTATTTGGGGCTGTTCTGAGCTTTGTTCTCCCTCTTCTTTTCTCTTTACTGCTTTCAGTAGTCAGGGGCATGAGAGACAAAAGGAACCCACACAAGAGTGGGGGGTGAGAGAAGTGGGCAGCCAGGTGAGTGAGTGGGGAGAGCTGGGGGCCGTGGTCCACCCGGCATGTCCTTGTGGGCCCCTTAGCCACCCCCTTGGTCTCCGGGGCTGTAAGTGAAGGAGCTGGCCTCTGGGGTCTTTTGCAGCCTGAGGGGTGTGGGAGTCTGTGGTCCTAACATCTGCGTGGGGTGGGGCTGGGGGGTCACCGTGGAGAGGAAGCTGGGTGAGGAATGAGGCCCCAGCAGAGAGGTGGGGACAGGGCTGGCTGTGTGGGTGTGTGACCCTCCTTGTGGCACAGGCCCCCAGCGCACACGGAAGGTTCACTTTAAGTTTTGCTTTCTAAACTCTGGCCATCCTAAACTTTCTTTTTAATGATTTTTGAACAAGGGACCTCACATTTTCGTTTTATACTGGGCCCTGCAACTTGTGTAGGTGATCCTGGGAAGGGAATAGAGTAGAGGAGGGGGACAGAAGACAAGATGTGGCGTCGAGGGGGAAAGAGCAGAGTGTGAAGAGAAAGGGGCATGGGACCCCCTGCCTGGTGGCTGCCACACAGATGTCCAGTCCCCGAGTTCCCACCAAAGGCTCCACCCACTGCCTGAAGCCTGGGGTCCCTTTCCGCCTCCTCGTGTTTCCCATAGCCCCCACCCAGCCATGCTTTCCAGGATCTACTGTTTTTCCCCTTCACAGAAAATTATCATCAGAGAGCCTTCATTTAGAGTAGTTGTGTTTTTTTTTTTTTCCCTGTGAATTCAGCAGAATTTTTAGCTTAATAACACTAAATATTTACACCAAATATTTTGAAGGATAGACTTATGTTTAATTTGCCTGACACTTATGCTCACTTTGCCCGACACTTATGCTCAGACCTGAAGAATCAGGAAGTTAGAAGACGTCCATCAAGCATGTGCTCCTTGGCTGGGGGCAGAGAGGCCACGCCTACCTGCTCAGGTCACCTACCTGCACAGGTGTTCTTTGTCTCACCAGCCTCAGGAAGGCCTGGAGAGACTCCAAAGGCGGGCTTTCAAGAGTTTGCAGCAGCTCGCTCTGCAGAGGAGTGAGGGCTGTGGAGGCTCGCGACAGCAGTCTGGATGTTAAAGTAGATCTGGAAAGACAGAAACCATGATCTCTAAATATAATCAGTCATTTTTTACAGAATCCCAAGACATTTAACTCTCACACTGCATTGACAGATTACCTGTGGACATTAAAAAAGAACTGAGGGTTAAGGAACCATGAGATATTTTAATAAGCATTATTTATTTATCTTAAACAACTTGCCAAGGGCTGTGACCAAGGTTTAAATATATTATTTCACATAATCCTAACAACCCAGTGTGGTAAGTAGTTACTGGTCTCATTTTACAGAATTTAATCTCAAGTGCAGAGATTAAAAACATGTATGGTGTGTGTGTGAGAGTCACTGAGTCATGTCTGACCCTTTTGTGACCCCTGGCAGACTGTAGCCCTCCAGGTTCCTCTGTCCATGGGATTCTCCAGGCAAGAATACTAGAGTGGGTAATCATTCTCTTCTCCAGGGGATCTTCTTGACTCAGGGATAGAACCCTGGTCTCCGGCATTGCAGGCATATTCTTTCCTATCTGAGCCAGCAGGGAAACCCCTAAAAATATGTACTAGGTCTCAATAGTAGAATTAATATGCAGAGCGTTTGTTGAGGGAAGCTAGTCCTTAAAGAAGATGGAGACAGCTGAATTCCCATTTACTCGACTCATTCCTAGACAAGTAAGATGACATATTCGAGTACTTGGGATCCTTCTCTGGCTCTGAGTTTCCTCTGACCTTGTGTGCTCTGTGTGGGAGTCAGGGGCCTGGGGGTGAGACTTTCTCAGACCTCTCATCTTAGACTTCTCAGATATCCGGCTATCTGAGACCTCCCATCTCCAAAAGGAGCAGGCAGAGCGAGATGTTCTGTAATGGGAGATCATGATTACCTTTCTTAACTGGCTACTAATTGAAATTCAGTATTTCCTTAAATTACAAATACAGGCCACAAACCACAGTTTTCTTAGCAGTAGTTGAGACTTTTTATCAATAGAAACCACAGATTTTTTTTTCTAAAATTTTTTATTGAAATATAGTTGATTTACAATATTGTATAAGTTTCAGGTGTACCACAGGGTGATTCAGTTATATAAAATTCCTTTTCAGATGCTTTTCACTTATAGGTTCCTATGTAATACTGAGTATAGAAATCAGATATTTTCCTTTCATTCTGGTGGTAGCTGTGTGGGCAAAGTCGCTCAGTCATGTCTGACTCTTTGTGACCCTAGGGACTGTCACCCACGAGGCTCCTCTGTCCACGGGGATTCTCCAGGCATGAATACTGGAGTGGGTTGCCATATCCTTCTCCAGGGACCGAACCCGCGTCTCTTCTGTCTCTTGCATTGGCAGGCAGGTTCTTTATCACTAGCACCACCAGCGAGGTGTCTCCAAATGTCTACTCTCTTCTGCTTTAGACTGACAGTAGTTATGAGACTTGTGGCTAGGTCTTGGTTTTTAATATACATTATTCTATTACAAACTGTAAATATTCTGTTATCATTGTAAAAATATATAATCTGCCACTTTAACCATTTTATTTATTTTTATTTTTATTTTTTTTAATTAAACAGCAGCAGCCACATGGTGCTGCTAGGAGTCTTACTAACTACTCTTCTGGTCCTACACTTCCTTTCCCCTAACCATTTTAAAAAAGTATAATTCAGTGGCATTAATTACATCCACACAGTTGTACAACTATCACCAGGTTTTAAAAATATTTTGGTAGCTATATTTTAATGTAATAGGTTCCCTTGTAATTCTGTTTTTAAAAAAATATACACTTGAAAGCATTTGCCTCAGAAGGGGTTAATATGGTTCACCAGACATAGAGCTCTGGAACCCCAAAATGGTAAAACCCCCCAATCTATAAGCTCTTCCCACTTTTTAACATCCTATGACTATATGATTCTAAACCAGTCAAGCTTTCTCTCCATAAATGAGGATTATAACATTTCTCTGCTCCATCTGTGTTAGGGAAATTAAAATGGAGGAAGTCTTGCTCAGGCTTCAGAAGCAGGAGTGCAGGACTCTGACCTGTTTCTGATCTGCCTGGACACTGCCTGGATTCCGTGCCTGCCCACAAGCACAGCAACTCAGGCCACGCAGATGAGAAAGGCAGTGGGTCTTGGAATTTTTGAGCCCTGAGGGTCTGGCCACCTCCCTGGGGTCTAATGAAGTCCTATGACTGATAAGACTAAACAAACAGCATTGTAAAAAGGTGTAAGTAAAACCAGAGCTGCATTTTTGCACACAAACTGATGATGCTATCAATTTGCAACCTGGGATTTTAAGCCAGGGAAACCCCCCCAAACTATAATTTGAAGTCTCACGGGTGGGGTGGGCACACCACCTGGGACCCTTTCCCAACTGGGACTCCAGATTGCTGTCCACGAGGGACTTCCCAGCACCGTTCAAGTCTGGATGTAGGTCGACCCAATTTGGTGATACATATGCTGCTACTTTTCTCTGTTGTTTCTTTTCTCTTAATGACTATGTTGAAATTAAGTCAAATAATCTTCTGTAAAAAAATTGAAATTGTTTATGTGTGTAACGAGTGGTTTCTTTTGTTAACAAATCCCTCGAATGTAAAATGAAAGTAAAATTTTTGGCAAAACAATCTACTCTGGGGGATTGCCACTCAATGAGCTTTTTGTCCGTGTAGTGGGATACTCAGCAGGTGGGCCGGCAGGCCCTGGGCCTTGCCCTCAGCAAACCGCTGGTGTTCCTGTACAGTCTTCCGCATGTGAACACTCTTGGAGGTGCAGGACTTGGGATCACTTGTGAACAGGCTGGAGCCCTCCTTCTGAAAGCCTCCGGTGAATGTGGCTCTCAGGAAGGGTCCCCCGCTTCACTTCTGTGCCAGAACCAGACCAGTAGGCATCAGCTTCTCCTGGGCCATTCTCAGGATGGATCCTGTTCGTTGGTGAGTGTGAATGCCCCTCAAGTGCTATAGTTGGGAAGATACCCATTTATTCAATTCATGCTTTGTTCAATCATTTGTTCAGTCATTTAATAGAATTTACTGAGTTCTAATGTATGTGCCAGGAGACTTCAGTGAAAAAAAAAGGTCAAAGGTTTTGCTCTCTTTTTTTTTAAGTTAATTTTTATCTGAGTACAGTTACTTTATAATGTTCTATTAGTTCCTGCTGTACAGAGTGAACAGAGTGAATCAGCTATACGTATACACATATCCCTTCTTTTTAGGATTTCCTTCCCATTTAGCTCACCACAGAGCATTTATTAAGAGTTCCCTGAGCTATACCAGAGAAGGCAATGGCACCCTACTCCAGTACTCTTGCCTGGAAAATCCCATGGACGGAGGAGCCCGGTAGGTTGCAGTCCACGGGGTCGATAAGAGTCAGACACGACTGAGCGACTTCACTTTCACTTTTCACTTTCATGCATTGGAGAAGGAAATGGCAACCCACTCCAGTGTTCTTGCTTGGAGAATCCCAGGGATGGGGGAGCCTCGTGGGCTGCCATCTATGGGGTCACACAGAGTTGGACACGACTGAAGTGACTTAGGAGCAGCAGCAGCCTGAGCTGTATAGGAGGTTCTCATTAGTTATCTGTTTTATAGGTAGTATCAATAGTGTATATATGCCAGTTCTAATCTTCCAGTTCATCGCCCCCTCCCCGCCCTTGGTATCTTGGCTCTTTATGTCTATGTTTCTGTTTCTGTTTTTCAATCAAGATCATCTATACCATTTTTCTAGATTCCACATATATGTGTTAATATACAATATTCATTTTTCTCTTTCTGACTTTACTTCATTTTCTATGACAGTCTTTAGATCCATCCACATCTCTGCAAATAACCCAGTTTTATTCCTTTTTATGGCTGAGTAATATTCCATTGTATATGTGTACCACAGCTTATGGAGTTTACATTCTAGTAGGGAATAAGGTGGAGAAGGCAATGGCAACCCACTCCAGAACTCTTGCCTGGCAAATCCCATGGACAGAAGAGCCTGGTAGGCTGCAGTCCATGGGGTCGCTAGGAGTCAGACACGACTGAGCCACTTCACTTTCACTTTTCACTTTCATGCATTGGAGAAGGAAATGGCAACCCACTCCAGTGTTCTTGCCTGGAGAATCCCAGGGATGGGGGAGCCTGGTGGGCTGCCGTCTCTGGGGTCGCACAGAGTCGGACACGACTGAAGTGACTTAGCAGCAGGAGTAGCAGCAGGGAATAAGGAAGGGGTAGATAGTAACCAAAATTTAAAAAGTGCATTGGTGATGGTGATGATGAATATTGGTAAGAAACAGAAGTAGGGAAGGGAGGCAGGAAGTGCTGTTGGGGGTGGGTTGTAACAATTCCTAGCAATGGAAGTGGGTTGACTGAGGAGTGAGTTTGAGGAGGACGCAAGCACCGTGAGCAGCAGAGACGGCCCTTCTGCCACCTTCCTTTTTGGGACCTGCCTGCCTGCAGGAACATGTGTTCCCCAGCTGCCTCTGGGGGTCTAGCATCTTCTGTGACTTGACTCTCCAGGGGCACCGAGGCGCCGTCATCTAAAGCTGGGTTCTTGGTTTAGCCTTGTCAGTTTTAAGTGTGATGTTTTTATCTCCACGTGTGGATCCTTTAACTTCTTGGTTGGTTCAGAAGGTGGGCAGGAAAGGGGATGCTATTTGTTGGTGTTCCATTCAACTCCCCCAATGGTTTTGTAGTTGAGCTTTTGATGCTTAACCTCCCTTCTGAATGTGAGTCCTCCAGGGCAGGAAGGGTAATGGCCCTTTCCTCTGCCTGAGATAACCCTACTGACCGGGAGAGTGCTTGGCACGAAGAATATACTCCCTAATCTTTATTTACTAGATAAGTTTCATGTTAAAGTACAAAGTCACTGACTTTTGGTTGTGGGTCATCAGAGACTTACCGTGCTATAGGTCAAATGAACTGAAAGGGCAAAGGCGATTTTTTTTTGTCTGAAACTGCCCCTATTAACCTGTAACTTGTGTAAAGGGGTAATAATCCTTTTCATGGAACAGATATTTAAAACATGCTTTTAGACATTATGAAATCTTCTGAAAAGCAGGGTATTAAGTGACTTTTTTTTCCCGCACAACCCATGTCAACTTGACAGCTCTCATAATCAGCATTGTAATTTATTTGTGAAGCCCAAGATGAGTCAGTATTTAAGATTTCTACCATTATAGCATTGAGCATAGCCTGGAATGTGAAGTACTACACATGGTATTTCAAGATCTTTAGACATTTGACAACCAGTTATGTAGCAGCATGACACCGTTGCACCCACAGACAGCACATTGCGCTGCACGTGGACTTGGTACAAAGAGATAAGTGAGACACACCCTCAGCCCGTGAGCCACTGGGAAACAGGGTTGGGAAATACTGTGTGTGTGCACGCTTAGTTGCTCAGTTGCGTTCGACTCTTCCTGACCCTACGGACTGCAGCTGCTCAGCTCTTCTGTTCATGGAATCCACCAGGCAAGAATAATGAAGTGGGTAACCATTCCCTTCTCCAGGGGATTGTCCCAACCCAGGGATTGAACCCAGGTCTCCCACGTTGCAGCCAGATTCTTTATTATCTGAGCTACCAGGAAAGCCCCTAGGTTACATCAAAAACCAATGGGGTTTTATATGCACTTAGCTGTATTTTAAAGGCATTAAAAAAAACACATTTATTACAACAACCTGGCAGTGTAGCTACTGTTACATTCCCCACATTTTACTGAACATGTAACACACAGCCTTGGGAGACATACCATCTTCTTTTGGAGCAAAGAGCAATTTCCCTAAATTCAAGGTTCCTCCTCTGTAAGCACATGGCAGGTGCAGATTTTTGCATCTCCTGCCAGAACTGGGGCTCAAGGAACCAGTATAAAACATGCTGATGCTCTGGCTACTGCAGTTGTTGTCGGTAATAAACTGTCATTTGTTTCTGACCCAGGAGTTTCATATGTTCTACCAGCATCTATGAGAGTATGGCAGGCTAACTCGCTAGTTTGCAAGTAGGGTACCAGCTCAGATTCTTCATAGTTCTCGATGCTCACGCAGGAGGAAATTGAAAGACAAATGGTTCAATAACTTACCCGAAGTCCCTCTGCCAGCAAATGGTGGAGGTGGATCTAAACTCTTGTAGTCTAGGCTACTTGGCGAGATTGCTTTCAGGCTTATGAGGTTTGAGGTGCCTTGGGCCGTCTAAATGGTGGTATATCCAGCAGGTCCTTGATCACATAAGGAGGAACCCAGGACATAGATTCACATTTGGGAACCACATTTGGGAGCTCATGTTGTCACTGAGACAATGAAGTCGGGACTGAATGTGTAGATTCCTCTAAAAGCTTGGCTATAGAGAGACAGAGATAGGTTGAATGCTAGAGAAGGATGTAGAGGCAAAATCCACTTTTTTTGTGAATTTTTGATTTGAGATAGACCTGAAGATGCAAAAATATTGTTGGAAAAGAACCATTAGCAGGATGAGATTGAAAGTAGAAAAGAGAGAGAAAAGTTGGTGGAGTCCGACCACTAAGGAAATAGAAACTAATGGAAGCCAGATCATACCTTTCCCACTGCGGTGGGAAGCAGGGAGGGAAAGATAGATAAGGTACTGATATGCATGTAGGTGTCAAGATGGGATAGGAAGTTAAGGGAGCCCTTCTCTGAAATCAGCTAGGTCACTTCCAAGAGGAATGAGGAAGGTGTTGGGGCTGGGGTTTCCAGGAGAACAGTGTAGGTTAGAAATAGCTGAGGAAGGAACTGTCCCTCAGAAGATGGAACTGTCCTATGCTTGGCTCAATGCCTTGCACACAGTAAGTGAAATTAAATGACTTGAGTTAATGAGTAGACACATGTAGAGGAATTCTTGGGCAATATACTGAGATGTCGGTTGAGGTTGGAGACCACCTTTCTGCAGGGGCTAGTTTCTGAGATGCTGAGTTAGATGGAATTAGAGGCGGGGAACAGCTTCCTCTTTAGTAACTGCTTGTATTAAAAAATAGAAACATTGCTTTGCCAACAAAGGTCGGTCTAGTCAAAGCTATGGTTTTTCCAGTAGTCATGTATAGATGTAAGGGTTGGACCATAAAGAAGGCTGAGTGCTGAAGAACTGATGCTTTTGAGCTGTGTTGCTGGAGAAGGCTCTTGAGAGTCCCTTGGACAGCAAGGAGATCAAACCAGTCCATCCTAAAGGAGATCAGTCCTGAATATTCATTGGAAGGGCTGATGCTGAAGCTGAAACTCCAATACTTTGGCCACCTTATATGAAGACAGGACTCATTGGAAAAGACCCTGATATTGGGAAAGATTGAAGGAGGGTGGAGAAAGGGGTGACAGAGGATGAGATGGTTGACTGACATCAGTGACTCAGGGGACGTGAGTTTGAGCAAAATCTGGGTAATAATGAAGGACAGGGAAGCCTGGTGTGCTGTGCAAAGAATTGGACACAACTTAGCAGCCAAACAACAACTGCTTGTTGCTGCTAAGTGGGTGGTACCCAGCCCACCAGCTGAGAGATGGCAAGACAGTCAGTCCTGGAGGATAGGCAGGGCCAGCATGGGGGCTTATGGTAAGCTGGGTTTGGGAGCGAATAGTACAACGTGAGGGCTCCCCTTTGACCAGTACAGATGTCAAGAAGTTGAAGCCTGGTCACACTTGCATTCTAAGCATATTATAGAGCAAACCAGAATTGTTTGTCATGATGTGATCTGAGAATAAATTCAATGATATGACCTCGTTCCAAATGGGATCAGTTTTTATTTTTAATGTATTTATAGAACTGAGGTTCAGGCTTCCAAGGGAATGAGATAAAGGAATAGAGGTCAATATAAGGGGGTGAGAAAAAAAGCTCAAAATGAGCCAAGCGGCATTCCATTTAAAAGAAATGTGTCTGTGGCCAGCCGGAAAATGATCATAATGGTTGTAAAGAGAAAACAGTCAGAAGAGAAAGATTTAAGTAACTTTCCATTACTTGGCAATGTTTTTAATTTGGCTGCATCTGACACCAGGAGGCGAGGGAGAAAGCTGGTCGGAAATTCTAAAACTAAATTAAAACTGCTCCTGAGGCCACTGAAGATTTTGATCTTGAAGAGTAATTGGTTTTTGTTTCGGTTCACACAAGTCAGCAGGCAGGGTGAAAAAAGCACTGACCTGCAGCAAAACATTAACCTTCACGCAGTGGCTCTTGTTTCCGTAAGTGCAATGTAGGAAAAGCTCTGCAAACCTTCTGCATCTAAGCTCAATGGGCACTGGACAATTTAAACAGGCAGGAACCTTCACCCACATGCATTCAGCAGGCATCCAAGGATACCAGCGGCTCATGGGCTTGACTTGCAGCGAAGGACAGCATGATAGCACATCCCAAGAGAGCCATTCACAGGGCCCGAGTGCGTGTCGTTTTCTTTAACTATCATCTACTCTTGATGTTTGGGGACTCTGCCATTTACTTCCACATTACAGTAGAGCTTTTAAAAACTAGACCATTCTGCCTGCCCATCCAGTGGTTTCTTTTTACTCACCTGCCACTGCTTGGAAAAGTCATCTGGGGAAATGTAATGAGATCACTGGGGCAACCCCTTTTCCAAGCTAATTATTCCAGCACACTCTGTATTGCACTGTTATTTTTAACTTACTAACATAAGCTTTTTTTTTTCTTCCAAAGGAGACTTGAGTCCACTCAATTTCCCTGTCAAAGACACAAATTGCAATTTTATTTATTTATTTCTCATTTCCTTGGAAATGAGAGCCTGTTTTCTTTTATTTATTTTTTTAATTTTCTTACCGAGCAGGGATTAAACATGTGCACTACCAGATGACATGATGAGAGCAGGCTGGACACATTTGCAGGGGAAGGCTGTTGGGAAGAGTGGCTTCCATCCTGTGGGGCAACGGCTCTCGACTCCTCTTCCTGCCCTGGCCCTGACCCCTCTCCAGTCTGCTCTTACTCCAGCTGCCAGGGTGATCCTGGTAAGACACCAGTTGCTCATGCGAGTCCTCCCCCCACCCCACCTGTCCTCCCACCCCCTCCTTTTTCTGCTCTGTCCCCTCCCTCTCTCCACTTTCCCTGTGGAATTTTTTTTTTCCCCCAAATCAAAAGAGTTCTTATTCATTGTCTCCTGTGAAATTTCTGTCTCTCAAACCAACGAGGCACGCTCCTATCTCAGGACCTTGCTCTTGCTTTTCCCTCTAGCTGGAATGCCCTTTCCTCAAATACCTATATTTTATCTTTTGCAAGGAATGTGAAGTTTTCTTTTTGAAAATGTATTTTTTACTGTATATTGGAGCATTGAGTTTGAAAAAGAATAGATGCATGTATGTGTGTAACTGAATCCTGTTGTTTGCGTTCTCACATCTCTTTAAAAGTCTTTGCTCACTGAGGCTATCCTTGACCATTCTATTTTTTTCTTTATTTAGTTAATTTATTTTAATTCAAGGATAATTACTTTGCAGTAGTGTCATGGTTTTTGCCACACACTGACGTGAATCTGCCGCAGGTACACATGTGTCCCCCAGCCTGAACCTCACTCCCGTACCCTTCCCCGCCCCATCCCTCTGGGTTGTCCCGGGCACGGGCTTTGGGCGCCCTGCTTCCTGCATATAACCTGCACTGGTCATCTGTTGTACATATGGTGATATGCACGTTTCGATGCTGTTCTCTGCAATCATCCCACCCTCACCTTCTCCCACAGAGTCCAAATGTCTGTTCTTTACATCTGTGTCTCTTTTGCTGCCTTGCATGTAGGATTGTCGTTATTGTCTTTCTAAATTCTGTAGATATGCCTTAATATACAGTATTTGTGTTTCTCTTTCTAACTTGCTTCACTCTGTATAATGGGTTCCAGTTTCATCCACCTGGTTAGAACTGACTCAAATGAATTCCATTGTATAGCTGAGTAATATTCCATTGTGTATATGTACCACAACTTCCTTATCCATTTGTCTGCCGATGGACATCTGGGTTTCTTCCATGTCCTAGCTATTGTAAATAGTGCTGCGATGAACACCGGATGCATGCGTCTCTTTCAATTCTGGTTTCCTCAGTGGGACTGCTGGGTGGTATGGCAGTTCTATTCCCAGTTTTTTAAGGAATCTCCACACTGTTCCAGTTTGCATTTCTACCAACAGTGTAAGAGGGTACCCTTTTCTCCACATCCTTTCCAGCATTCATTGTCTGTAGACTTTTTGATGACGGCCATTCTGACTGGCGTGAGATGATAGCTCATTGTGGTTTTGATGTGCATTTCGCTAATAATCAGTGATGTTGAGTGTCTTTTCATGTGTTTATTAGCCATCTGTATGACTTCTTTGGAGAAATGTCTGTTTAGTTCTTTGGCCCACTCTTTGATTGGGTTGTTTTTTTTTTCTGGTATTGAGCTGCATGAGCTGCTGATATATTTTGGAGATTAATTCTTTGTCTGTTGTTTTGTTTGCTGTTATTTCCTCCATTCCGAAGGCTGTCTTTCACCTTGCTTACAGTTTCCATTCTATTCGTAAGTAGCAAGCCCCCAACCCTCTCTTGGAAATCCTTCTGTGCTGTCCCCCTGTTCCTTTTCTCCACAGCACTTGTCACCATCTATCATCATGGGCATTTCTTTTTTTATTTTTTTCATGTCTGTTTCTCCCTACCAGCATATAAACTCCAAGATGACAAGGCAATTTGTGTATTTTGTTTATTGTTATATTCCTTTGGCTTAAGAGCGCCTTGAATGAATCAATAAGTATGTTGCCTAACTAGAAACACGTTTCAGGAAGCCTGCTAACATTTTACAAGGTCATCCCTTAATTCTGGCTGGAGTTTCCCTTCTGTGTGTTGTGCCGCTGGTATCCTTCTATTTATAAACAGAAACCACAAATGTCTGCAACCATCCCAGAAATGAGAAGAAACAGAAACACAATGGATTTTTAACGTATGCCTGTGTTTCTGAACACTTGGTAAATAGGTCATTCATAGTCTTTCCCGTATCATTAAGAACTCCATTAGCACCATTAGCAAGTTATTAGCAGTGAGTTGGAATTAAGTAGGTGTGTCATAATCTTTCCTCAAATAAAGGAAACAACTTTAATAGCTCTGAAAGATATCTTTGACTGAATTGGTTCAACTTGGCTCTATTTTCTGCAGAAGTGACTTTTCTGCTTTGTGGTCAATTTTTGAACTCATTTAATATTTATTAAGCAGCTTCTATATTCCAAGCAACAATATCATGCTTACAATATCATTGTTATTTCATCTGTTAACTTCTATTAGCCATCTTGAATTAGGGTGTTTGGTTTTTGCTGAACCAGGTCGTTGGTAAAGGTGTTAATTATTTTCCCTTTTAAGAATCCCCAGGAGGTTATACCTGTTAAAAACAAGCCAAAGGGCCCCACATGGAGTTGCTTATGCTAAGCCCCACATTATCAAACTGAAATTTGACTTAATTACAGTTTTGGCTTTCCCAGAAATGGAATTTTAAACTAGTCAATCAGGAATGGCCTGATCAGCATTAGTTAGGTAATCCTCCTGATGCTCCCTCCTACCATCCCCTAAAGGAAAGTGACCTCCCAATAATCCACCTACTTTTTTGCCTAGCATAACTTTCTTATTCCTGCTCCCTTCTGGTTATAAAAGTCCTTCATTTTGTACAGCTCCTTGGAGCTCCTCTCTATCTGCTAGATGAGATGCTGTCTGATTCATTAATTGTTGAATAAAGCCAATAAGATCTTTAAAATGTACTCAGTTGAATTTTGTTTTCTAATACACCCTTTGAGAGACACACAGTTCATTTTCCAGGGGGAAAGTTCTGTCTTGCTTCCACCAAATTCCCAAATAAACCAACAGGATTTCCCTGAAGCAGTTTCTGTGGTTCTGTGTTTATACTCAGTCTTTTGTGGGGATATATGAGATATTTTGTGGGATATATATTTTAAATATGTAATGTATTCTAATAGATTATATGTAATTCTCTTTTTCACCACTTTACTCATTGCCCTTTCAGGGACTGATGGGTTCCAATTGTGGTTTGCACTCCTTTCTTTTAAAATTTACTTTATTGAAATAGAGTTGTAGTGTTGTGTTAACTTCTACTATTCAGCAAAGTGATTTAGTTATACATAAACATACATTCTTTTTCATAGTCTTTTCTGTTATGGTTTATCACAGAATATTGAATATTCTGTGCTATACAGTAGACCCTTGTTTATCCATGCTGTATATAATAGTTTGCATCTGTGAATCCCAAACTCCAAATGCATCTCTCCCCAACTCCCTTGTATTCCCTTCTTAAACAAAACCAACACATATTTACTTTCAGTCACTCATTCAATCATTAATTCATTCTAGTATAGTCGTTAAGCATGTGGGCTTTGGTGTGTCAAGTAAAAAGTTAAAAATATAATTCTCATACAAATACAGAATGAATGTGCCACACATTTAATTAACGCATTAATGACGGAACTAGCAAGATGGTGGACCTGGTTCAGAGGGTTGTAGTTGAAACAGAAGTATTTATAGTCTCTGAAAGAAAGAATGCTGGACTGAGACTGCTAAATTAGATACAAAACAGGCTAGTCTCTTAGAGAAGAATACAACTATAACTGCTGGAGTTATCTTTTCCACTAGAGAAAAACTCACCTGCACTGGTATAGGTCAAGAACCATTTGAATCACCCCAAGTTAACATTTACTTTTATGAAGTTGTAGAATATCTTAATCAAGAGTAGAGCATCAGTCATTAGGGTAAACCTACACCCTAGACACTAGAATAATTCTGGAGTGGCTCTGTAATGTTCTAGCATGACTCTGAAAAGATGGGCAGCCATCTTTTCCAAGTTTTGGATATTTTTGTCTTAACATTAGTTAGGTTGTCTCGATTCAAATCCAGGTTCCTATTCTCATGAGCTGTGGCCTTGGCCAAGTTATAAGCTTCTCTAAGTCTCAGTCTCCTCATCTATAAAGTTGAGATAACAACAGTTTCCGCCACATTGGATTATTGTGAGGTGTCAATGACCAATGGTCACAGTGCATGTAGCTGCTGTAACCAATTGTTATAGTACAGTACGCCTCTATCACATGAGATGTGTCTGCAGAAGGAAGGTGTTTTGCTCCTTCAGGACTGTTCCAGCAGCTCAGGACCACAGACTGGTGGCAGCGGAGGTGACGAACACATTAAGAGAACTCTAGCAATTGAGGGGGTATTATGGGTTCAGTTGTGTACCCCTAAGATATATGTTGAAGTTCTAACCCCAGAATCTCAGAGTGACCTTACTTGGAATAGGTTCTTTACAGATGTGGGGCTTCCCTGGTGGCTCAGATGGTAAAGAACCCTCCTGTAATGCAGAAGACCCATGTTGGGAAGATCCCCTGGAGGAGGGCATGGCAACCCACTCCAATATTCTTGCCTGGAGAATTCTCATGGACACAGGAGCCTGGCAGGCTAGGATCCATGGGGTTGCAAAGAGTCAGACACCACTGAGTGCCTAAGCACAGCACAGCGCTTTATAGATGTAATTGGTTAAATTAAGATGAAGTCATACTGCAGTGGGGTGGGTCCCTAATCTAATGTGACTGGTGTCTTTATAAGGAGAGAAAAATTTGGACCCAGACATGCATAGAGGGAAGATGATATGAAGACACCCAGGAAGATGACCTGTGATGATGGAGGCAGAGACTGGAGTTTTACAGCCACACGCCAAGGAATGCCTGGGGCTACCAGAAGCTGGAAGAAGCCAGGAAGGATCCATCTTTAGAGGTTTTGGAGGGAACAAGGCCTTGGTATCTGACTTCTAGCCCCCAGAACTGTGAGGGAATACATTTCTGTTTGAAGCCACCCAGATTGTGGTACCCTGTTACACCAGCCCTAGGAAACTAAGCACCTTCTTTTTGGGAGGTAGTGTTATTTACAAGTGTCTCGAAGTCTGCATTAAAAACTCATAGAATAGGTCCACACTGATATAAGATTTATACAGCACACTGACACACTCATTTCTTGAATGGGTTGGTCAGAGAGGAAGATCGATGAGACCAAAATGATGAAGAACACAAGGGAACGTTCACTGTAGTTTTGTGATGGCCCACATTCTTCTTTTTTTTCAAAGTAATGGTAAGTTAGACTTTATTCAAGGGGAGCTATTATAGTGGGGTTTTGTAGTAGGTGAGAAAGACTGACTCATTCCAAATATAACAAAGAAAAGTGGTAATTTATAGCCAAAGAGCAGAGTGGATGGAAAAATACTGAGAAGAAATACCAGGGTAAGGGAGGATTTTAGGTAAACCAACCTTACAGGTTTCTTGCTAAAGGCAGACCAAGGTGATCAGCCATCACCTAGGGCATGGTAGAGGATGAGAAACCTGATCAGATATTCAGGATGGGAGATTCTAGTTTAAGTGACTTATCAGGATTCTTACTTAAAATTGAATAACAAAGAGACAAATCTGAAAGCCCCTGAAGTCAGCCATTTGAGAAGAGAGTTCTGAAAGTCCTGAGGAGTTTTGTCAAAGAGAGATTCTTTGTCAGTGGTGATGTTCTAAAACCTTGATACAGAATATAAAGAAGGATGTAGAACAGAGAATTTCAGACTGGGATGTGCGGTTTTGGGTCTCGTGGACATCAAAATAGAGAATGTCCAGTAGGCAGTTGGAGTTTGGAAATAATATATATATACAGATGGATATTTTTAGCTTGCATGTAATTAATAGCCAGGAGGTTCCCCAGGTGTGAGAATGAGAGAGAGCTCTCCCAAGTGAGCAAATGAGAATACTGCCAAGGTGAGACCATTAGGAGAACTTTCACATTCTAAGTACAAGCAGGAAAGAGAAATCTATAAGAAAGATGTAGAAGGAACTCCCAAGACTTAAGGAGGAAACTAGGAGTTCCCATGGTCTTGGAAGCCAAGGAAGAAGGTTTCAGTAGGGAAACCTGCACACTCAGAATAAGTATTTTGTATAGATTAATTAATTTACCCTTTTAACAACTCCTATGAACTAAGTGTTATTATTGTCTCCTAGTTACAGATGAGGAAACTGAGGTACGGAGAGGCTAAGAATGCTGCCCAAGGTCACAGTTAGTCTATGACAGGACTGGGATTTAAAGCCGAGCAGTCTGGTTTCAGAACTTGTGCTCTTGACTGTAACAGTACTAGAGTCCTTCACATGGACTTCAGGGATGAGGAAGGGACAGAAAGTGGCCAGCAACTTTCCACTGTCCACCACCCCCATACTCAACGGTTGTTCCTTCCTCAGCCCTCAAACCCTCTCCCTGCAAATGTTCCCTGATACTGTCTCTTACGATTTTTCTTCAACTGACTTAAAAAAAAAAAAAACTGAGATGAAATTCACAAAACATAAAATTAACCATTTTCAGGTGAATTAAGTGGTATTTAATAAATAAATTTATAATATTGTGCAACCACTACCTCTGAAAGTCTGTAGGAGACTTGACTCCTTTGGGACCCAACCCAGGGACTCACATAATGAGTGTGGGACTCATTATGGGACTTCCACCTCTGAAATATTTTATCCTCCCAAACCGGGTACCCATGAGGCAGCCACTCCCCACTGTCCCCTCCCCCAGCCCCCTGGCATTCCCCAACCTGCTTTCTGTCTCTATGGAGTCACCTATTCTGGATATTTCATATACATGAAATCTTACAATACGTGGCCTTTTGTGTCTCATTTACCTTTCTACCGGCATGTTTTTGAGATTCACCCAGCATGTATCTGCAGTGTATCTTTTTGATGGCTGAATAACATCCCATGGTATGTATCTATGTACCACAATCTATTTATCCATTCATCTGTTGATGGACATTTAGGTTGTTTTTAACCTTCAGCTATTGTGAAGATTGGTGCTGTGAACATGAATGTACAAGGTCTGTTTGAGTATCTGTTTTCAATTGTTTTGTGTCTATATCTAGGAGTACAGTTGTTGGGTATATAGCCTTTTTTTGGCTTTTTAAAAAAATCTATTTTTTAATTGAAGGGCGATTGCTTTACAGAATTTTGTTGTTTTCTGTTAAACATCAACAACATGTATTACTTCTTGTTTAACTTTTTGACGGAGTGTCTCTTCTTGTTTCTCACTTTTCCATGCTGGTTCCTCATCACAAAACCCTCTGTTGTTGTTCAGCTGCTCAGTCGTGTCCAGCTCTTGGTGACACCATGGACTGCAGTGCGCCAGGCTTCCCTTTCCTTCACCATCACAAAACGCTACTCAGCCGTAAATCCCACAACAAGCCAAAGAGTAGGGTCAGGATGAAGGAAAGGCTGGGAACATGCCCGCATTAATCATCTTTTATTTCATTTGTCACACTCATTATGTGGGACTATTTTCAAGTTTTGGGAAAATAGACTAAATGTTTGCTCTTTAACTTTGAATCATAGAACTTTCAGGCTGGAAGAGACCATAGAGATTTTCCAGTTTGGTGAATTTTCAAACTTTCCTTGGCTGACTTCTCTTAGGTCTCATGGGGAGGGCCCTGGGGCCCTCCCATCTCCCACCCACCCCTCAATCACGTGGTTTAGTTTTTATCTCTCTTACATTTTGGCTTTCTGGATGAGATTTCACATGAAGAACAGAGGGATAATATTTTAAAATCTAAGTTGTTTTTTTGTTTCTGGTATTTCTTTATACCCCTGGCTCCTTGACCCATTTGGTGAGCATACTTTCTGTGTTCATTGCCTTAGGAGAAGATGATTCAGAGAAAACAGAGGGACAAAGAAAAGAAAGCATTCTTTGGTTGTAAATTTCAAAGGCCTGGGCTTCCAAAAGGACAGATTCCTGTGCATAGACTAGAGATTTGGGAAATGAGGAAAGGCAAAGACTCCTGCCTGAGGAAGGACTCAGCGCTGGGAGGGGAGTAAGCAGGGTCGTGAATAGTGGGGAGGTCTCTGGGGCCTGAGTGAGGTACTAGACTCTGACCGATGCAGAGTCAGTCAGCTTCTAGTGACTACCAGGCTTCCCTGGCTTATGAGCCATTGATGAATGGCTCCCTGTGTTGGGTCCCAAAGGAGTCACGTCTCCATTGGAGTGAGCTCTACATCCCCAACAAGGAGTTTTGATAATGGATTTCTTGGTGTCTGGTGAGGACTTCCTTTTAATTAAAAAGGGCTGTGCTGCATAGCCCAAGAGACCCCAGCTCCCCAACCAGGGATTGAACCCAGGCCCTTGGCAGTGAAAACATGGAGTCCCAACCACTGGACCACCAGGGAATTCCCAAGAACTCCCTTTTAGACAGACATGTGCATGTTATCTAATATCTAGCATGAGGACCTCCATCTGCCTCCCAATACTTTCTCATCTCTGTGGCATATGCAGCTATCAGCCGTTTCAATTTCCATTGACCTCTTTTCCCTTGCTGCTCTATCTCCAGTTTGGTTCAGGAGGGCAATGCACCCATCAAAAAATTCCCAGGCTTCCTTCAAGGTCATGCAGAGAGTTCTGGCCAATGAGATGTGAATGAAAGTCTTCCATCTTCAACTGGATAAAGCTTCCAGGAATGCTATTGCTTTCCTAATAAAAGTGGACAGACTCAGCTGGCATGGACTCTCTGCCCTCACCTTTACCTTCTTTTCCTGCCTGACATGGAGACATGATACTCAAAGATGCTCCAGATATGTTGTGACACTTTGCTGAGGATGGCAGAGCAGAGAGAGGTAGAGGGGGCAACTACTTTAGAATTGGGTACTTGCTACTCAGTTTCCTTTCTGCAGGAGAGAAATAAATCCTTCCCTTAAGCCACTATTTAGTTTCAGAAACATCTAACTGAGCACCCTTGGGCCCATGACTTTGACTCCGTGTGGACAACTCCAATTGGAACACCTGTCCCACATACGTGATGGGGGGTGTGCTTCTGGAGGCCTGGAGAGGTGGTGCAGTGTGGAAGCGAGAACCCTCCGTACTTTGGTGAATCCAGATGGAACCCATTTTCCTTCTCCCTAGAGTCAGGACATTGATAGAATACTCCCCTTCCATTACAGAAGAATGTGTTCACTTAAAAATTAAAGTCCTCTGCTCTAATTCAGCCTTCTCTCGTTTTATGAGGGAAGAGAATGAGGTTTAGAGGTGGGAAGTGATTTGCCCAGGATCCCACAGGTGGCTTATTGGGATTGGAAGGTAGGTCTCTCCCATCCCGCATCCTTTCTCAACCACCAGAGTGGTTCCAGTGCTAAGTTCCTTATATTTTGTTTTGTTTTCAACTAAAGGCGATTAGCTGAAAATCTAGTGTGTGAAATTAGTGAAATCGGAGGGCTTTTAAATGGAAGTGAACAAGGATTAAACAAATCAAATAATTCGCAAGAAATCCAGATGGTAATTAAAAGGATTAATCCTGGTGTTTCTAAATGATAAACAGTTCCTTTAATCTTAAATATTAATTGCTAAATTAAATGTAACAGCTTCATATGTTCTCATATTGTTCTGATTTATTCATCATCAATGTACTTAAGAGGACTGGAAAACATAAATTAACCATATGTAAATTTCTATATTCATGAGCAGATGCAACAATAAGGCAGATGTCACTAGAGCAAGAGGGTTATAGCTGGCACAGAACTCCAGTTTGGGGCAAAGTTGATCCCACGTGACTCTCTGCCGCTAAGAAATGGTGTCCTGATCTGGAAATCGAGACCCGAAGATACAGTGCTTTTCTGTGGAGTACAGTTTACCAACAATTGGTTGGGAAAAAACCATGAAAGCTTTGAGCCTAGCCCTTGGTAGGTCTTTCATATCTGAACTTTTCATAGGGAGTTCGCTGAGGGAGTGCCTTTGGATTTTGGTAGAGCACCCTCTGGTGGTCAAATATTTTCCTGCAGATTTTCCCATAGGAAAACGATGTGATGAGAGTAGTTCTGGAACCACCATTTTTATGGTGATTCTGTACCTCTTTTAGGAAAGCATTCCACTGCTTCACGTATTTTATGTTCTAAAATTTTTTACTAAGTCTCAACCTGGATTGGTTTTGAGGCTGTTTAAATTCGCTACTTGATTTTTCTTCAGTTGAAGAAGGTAGTGATGCTTCTTCTAGCACTTGGAAATGGACACCTTCAAATTCTGCATGTAAAGACCAATTTAGTACACCAATTGGAAGGAAGGAAACAACTTCTCCTAATGACAGTCAGTGTAAAAGGAAAACCTGTTACCATTCCTGTCATCAAGTTGTAGTTTTTGGATTCATTTAAATTTAAAATGACTTCCCAGGTGGCGCTAGTGGTAAAGAACCTGCTTGCCAGTGCAGGAGACTCAAGAGATGTTGATCCTTGGGTTAGGAAGGTTCCCTGGAGGAGGGCATGGCAACCCACTCCAGTACTCTTGCCTGGAGAATCCTATGGACAGAGGAGCCTGGCGGGCTACAGTCCATGGGATCGCAAAGAGTTGGACATGAATGAAGCAACATAGCATGGAAACTTAAAATGATTTTTAATGTATGTTAGAGTACTTGGATCATAATAAACTGTGGAAAATTCTGAAAGAGATGGGAATACCAGACCACCTGACCTGCCTCTTGAGAAACCTGTATGCAGGTCAGGAAGCAACAGTTAGAACTGGACATGGAACAACAGACTGGTTCCAAATAGGAAAAGGAGTACGTCAAGGTCGTATATTGTTCACCCTGCAGAGTACATCATGAGAAACGCTGGGCTGGATGAAGCACAAGCTGGAATCAAGATTGCTGGGAGAAATATCAATAACCTCAGATATGCAGATGACACCACCCTTAATGGCAGAAAGTGAACTAAAAAGCCTCTCGATGAAAGTGAAAGAGGAGAGTGAAAAAGTTGGCTTAACATTCAGAAAACTAAGATCATGGCATCTGGTCCTATCACTTCATGGCAAATAGATGTGGAAACAGTGTCAGGTTTTATTTTGGGGGGCTCCAAAATCACTGCAGATGGTGATTGCAGCCATGAAATTAAAAGACGGTTACTCCTTGGAAGAAAGTTATGACCAACCTAGATAGTATATTGTAAAGCAGAGATATTACTTTGCCAACAAAGGTCCGTCTAGTCAAGGCTATGGTTTTTCCCATGGTCATTTATGGATGTGAGAGTTGGACTATAAAGAAAGCTTAGAGACACGTGTACCCCAATGTTCATCGCAGCACTGTTTATAATAGCCAGGACATGGAAGCAACCTAGATGTCCATCAGCAGACGAATGGATAAGAAAGCTATGGTACATATACACAATGGAGTATTACTCAGCCATTAAAAAGAAAACATTTGAATCAGTTCTAATGAGGTGGATGAAACTGGAGCCTATTATACAGAGTGAAGTAAGCCAGAAGGAAAAACACCAATACAGTATAATAACGCATATATATGGAATTTAGAAAGATGGTAACAATAACCCTGTGTACGAGACAGCAAAAGAGACACTGATGTATGGAACAGTCTTATGGACTCTGTGGGAGAGGGAGAGGGTGGGAAGATTTGGGAGAATGGCATTGACACATGTAAAATATCATGTATGAAACGAGATGCCAGTCCAGGTTCGATGCACGATACTGGATGTTTGGGGCTAGTGCACTGGGACGACCCAGAGGGATGGTGTGGGGAGGGAGGAGGGAGGAGGGTTCAGGATGGGGAACACATGTATACCTGTGGCGGATTCATTTTGATATTTGGCAAAACTAATACAATTAAGTAAAGTTTAAAAATAAAATAAAATTAAAAAAAAAAAAAAGAAAGCTGAGTACCAAAGAATTGATGCTTTTGAACTGTGGTGTTGGAAAAGACTCTTAAGAGTCCTTTGAACTGCAAGGAGATCCAACCAGTCTATCCTAAAGGAGATCAGTCCTGGCTGTTCATTGGAAGGACTGATGCTGAAGCTGAAACTCCAATACTCTGGCCACCTCATGCGAAGAGTTGACTCATTGGAAAAGACTGATGCTGGGAGGGATTGGGGGCAGGAGGAGAAGGGGACGACAGAGGATGAGATGGCTGGATGGCATCATCGACTCGATGGACATGAGTTTGAGTGAACTCCAGGAGTTGGTGATGGACAGGGAGGCCTGGCGTGCTGTGATTCATCGGGTTGCAAAGAGTCGGACACGGCTGAGCGACTGAACTGAACTGAGAGTACTTGGAAAATTGTAAAGTTCTGCAGATATGTAAGTCTTATAGGCATCTCTGTTGTCTGTCTCAGGAGAATAGGAAATAGTCACCAAGTTCAATTATAAAGGCAGAAGATCCTCAGCCCGAAGGCTGGAAGATCATTCTTTCATTCCCTCATCAAACCTTAGTTAAGCACCTGCAGTTAGCAAACACAAAGACATTCTTAAATAGTAGATAGTCTAGTGGGGAGAAAGAAACATCAGAAAAATAGTTAGAGTGAACAAGCGCTTTTATAAGACAAATTCCCTTTACAATAACCATAACACAAAACCACTTTAACCCATAGAATTTAGACATACTGTCTAAAGACATGTACCACTTGGTAACAATTACACATAAAGGAAAAAGAGCTCACATGTGTTAATCATGGAATAATATATTGGTTCAGATGATCCTGAAAATTTCCTTCTATCCTTCCACTTTCTGAAATAACAAAAAAGAATACTGACATATTCAAAAAACAAACAAAAGAAAAAGAGACCATTTCAGGGGCAAGCACAGTGTCTGGTACACAGTAGAGTCTCAACAAATATCTGAGAGATGAAAAAATATTAATATAGTAAGATGGGCAAGGAGATGTATCTATTTCTTACATGAGCATCCTAGTGTACCTGTTAACATCTAATACCCCCTTCTAGGATTCAGTGGGAAAAAATATGAAGGATTCATGAACACAGTGCTGTGGGAGACCACATGTCCCTTTTTTCTTATAGCTTGATGTGGCCAGTGAGTTGGAAATGAAATGTAGAGTGGGAAATCCAGGTCATTTTCTTAAAGGGAGTTGACTTAGGTAGAAGGTAGGTAGATTCTTTTGCCCTATCCTTTCTTTGTTGGGAACACAGATATAATTACTGGAGCTCTAAGGGCCATGTTGGGCCATGAGACAACCTGGAGGAAGAAAACCTCTTGCTAAAGATGATGGAAACAGAAAGACAACAGAAAAGTAGGTCCCTGATGATCACAGAGCTGCCAAACTAACCGTGGACTGTCAACCTCTTGCTTGCTTTTATGTAAGAGCAATGCCACCTTTATTTTGTTAGAGTCTAAGATTGGGTTTTCCATTATATGCAGCTGAGCCAAGTGCTAACTTACACACTGCCATTTTGCTATTCTTCTCAGGGGTTTGATTCAGCAATTTCCTGCCTTTTATCTCCCTTCACAGCTTTCCCTACCATAACCCCTCCAGCTATCCTTACACCCAGGGATTGGGGAGCTTTCTTTACAGGCATTTTAGGAGATATTTTAGGCTTCGAGAGTCATACAGCTTGTGTTGCATACTTAGAGCAGACCAAACTCTGCTTGTGCAGTACAAAAGCTGCTCAGACATCACACAAATGATGTTGGTGGGACAGAGTAGAGTGACAAAATAGGTGATTAAATAGTTAATCCCATTAGGGGATTGAAGTAAAGAAAGAAGTGTAAGAGACCCCCGAAAGTTAATGATTCCTCAAGAAAGCAGGTTTGCAAAACTGAAAAAGACATTTTTCAATTGAAAAGACAAAAACGCTCATTTCAGCTCTATTTACAATAGCTAGGACATGGAAACAACCTAGATGTCCATCAACAGATGAATGGATAAAGAAGCTGTGGTACATATATACAATGGAATATTACTCAGCCATAAAAAGGAAAGCATTTGAGTCAGTCCTAATGAGGTGGATGAACCTAGAGCCTATTATACAGGGTGAAGTAAGTCAGAAAGACAAATATTGTATATTAACACACATATATGGTATCTAGAAAGATGGTACTGATGAAACTATTCGCAGAGCAGCAATGGAGACACAGACATTGAGAACAGACTTATGGACATGGGGGGGGGGGCGGTGGGGAGGAAGGAGAGGGTGGGATGCATGGAGTCACACGGAAACATACATTATCATATGTAAAGTAGATAGCCAATGGGAATTTGCTGTATGACTCAGGGAACTCAAGCTGGGACACCGTGACAACAAAGAGGGGTGGGATGAAGGGGGTGGTGGGAGGGATGTTCAAGTGGGAGGGGAAATAGGTAGACCTGTGGCTGATTCATGTTGTTTTTGGTAGAAACCAGCACAATACTATAAAGCAATTATCCTTCAATTAAAAATAAATTAAAAAAAAATCCATCCCCCAAAAGAAAGCAGATTTGCTTAACCACATAACCAAGCAGGCTTGCTTAGCAACAAAACCTAGGCAGCAGAAGCGTGGACATGCCTCCAAAGAGCAAAGCAACAGTGGCCTGAGACCCACATCCTGTCCAGTGAGCACAGTAAGTTAATGACCCCTGGAGCATGGTCTGTACACATAAAAAACAGTAACTTATGGAAAGGTGATATTTCAAAATGAAAGACCCTCATTATGCTGAGATCTGAATTTTTCCATAGCGCCAGGACAGTCCAGGCTTGACCATGTAGGGACAAAAATTCCCCCTGTCCAACCTGGAGGAGAAGCTGATGATGTCTACTCAGTAATGCAGAAGAAGGTGGTCTTCTCTGCCCTCCTCACTTTTTTTGGAATATAAAACTACACCACTAAGTTCTTGGCATGGCACCCTCTCGCCCACCTGCTTGTAAACCTCACAAGGATCCTATTCTAATAAATCACTTTTTATCTATCAATCACTTTTCCTCTTGCTGAATTCTTTTTGTGCTGAGACATAAAAGACTGGAGCTCCTTGGAGCCCCCGCCCCAATGCCACCTAGAGGTTTCAAATGTTGTGGATGTGTTGGTTCCAGTAAACCTTTATTTATAAAGGTGTGCAGCTGGCTTGTGGGTGCTCATTAGCTGACCCTTCTTTAGCCCACAAAGCCCAGGGACACACCAACATGTAGTCTGGGGAAGGGCCCCCAGGTGGAACGCTAGGCTTGGGCTTGCTGCAGGAGCCAGACTCAGAAGCCTCTGAGAGGTGTCCATTTGGGGAGGAGTACTAGGGTTACTGAAGATAAGAGGGTGTCCCAGGAACGCCAGGTAATTTTCTTCTGACCCATCAATACTTAACATTAATGAAGAGTTGCAGAACAGAGTCAGTCTTTCCGAGATGAATTCTTCCAATATCATTATTCAAAGCCTCTCCAGTCTACTGGGCTGGTGATGCCCAGAAAGATCCCACTACCTGGAGGTGGGAGCTAGGGTGGCAGACTTCTGGGAAGGTTCATAGAAGATGATTTACACAATGAAGTCACCACTAAACTGCAGCTGAAGTCCAGTCCCTGACCTTTTTTTCGGCTGGACAGTCCAGAAACATCTCTTTAAAAACCAGAGAGTCCATCATGGTGAGCACCTTGTGGAAAATGTCACTTCATCCTCATGGTGCTTTGAAGCCGCCATGTTAAATCTGGGAATCCGCCATGTTAAATCTGGGAATCCGCCACACTCCTGCTTCTATATACTTTTCTACCAAAGAAACGTATTTGTTAGAAACAGGCGTGTAGGTGAGCTCATTGCCTTCCATGTCTTCTAATCCTGGTAGTACTTGTCCATGAAATGCCTGTGTAACCTCTGGAAATCATCATCCATGATAATGTCGGCCGAATATCCAACCGCAGCATCAAATTCTGCGTCAGAGGCGGAGGAGGATGGCGTGGAGCGCTCTTCCTTTGGGGCGTCCTCTTGCTGCCGCAGTCGCCTCAGCGCGGCCCTGGCGCGGCCTCCGCTCAGCCCCCCAGGGCGCCAGCTGGCATCAGGGAGGCCTCTCTGCGCAGGCCGGCCGGCTCACGGCCCAGCCGGGCAGCGCCTGCACGCGAGGCCCCGGCCTCAGGCTCCCGGGCTGTGCGCCGGGCTTCCACGCCGGGCTTCCACGCCGGGCTTCCACGCCGGGCTTCCACGCCGGGCTTCCACGCCGGGCTTCCACGCCGGGCTTCCACGCCGGGCTTCCACGCCGGGCTTCCACGCCGGGCCAGGCCTCACTGAGCTCGTGGCTTGCGCCGCCCACCCTTGCTTTCTTACCCGCCTGCAAACAGAAGCATCCGCCTTGCTGCTAACAGAACAAACGCATCTCACTCCCAGCCCCTTGGACAGGCTGTGCTACTGGCCCAAGAAGGAAAGAGGGAACCAACAGACTTTTCTCTCCTCTGCTTAAAGTAATTCAGAACCCCGACAGAGGACTCAAAACGAACGGCTTTCCAATCAGAAAGTGAAAGTCGCTCAGTCATGACCGACTCTTTGGGACCCCATGGAATTCTTCAGGCCAGAATACCGGAGTGGGTAGTCTTTCTCGTCTCCAGGGGATCTTCCCAACCCAGGGATCGAACCCAGGTTTACCTACATTGAAGGCAGATTCTTTACCAGCCGAGCCATCAGGGAAACCCCTTAGGGAAGCTCCTTTCAATCAGAAGGGAGGCTTTATATTTCTTGTCTCTTCATCACTTTGGGAAATTGGGAAGAAAAACCCTCGGCCTTGGTGACTAACTTCTGAATCACCAGCAGAGGGCAGGCACTGCTCACCTAAAGGAAAACCCGTGTTTCCACCACCTCCTTGGTCAGGTAACAGGATGAAAGGCCGGTATCTGCAGCGACCGGCTGATCCATCACCTCCCATCTTCTGGTGGTTTTCTTTCTCCCTGTCACAAGTGACACGATTAAAGTCACCCAGTAATAATTCTGTATCAGGAAAGATTTAATTTGTTCTTCCTTTTGGAGACGATTGTGTGAGGCAATTTGAAAATCTTTCATGAAAAAAAAAATAGCATTGTTTTGCTAATTAAAAATAATGCAGGAGGGATAGGACTTCCTTGGTGGGCTAGTGGCTAAGATGCCACTCTCCCAGTGCAGGGGGCCTGGGTTCAGATCCCTCATCAGGGAATTAGATCCCACATGCCACAACTAAAGATCATGCATGCTCCAGCAAAGACCCAGTCCAATCAAATAAATTAAAAAATATACACACATGATATTTAAAAAAATTCAGGGAATTCCATGAGGGTCCAGTGGTTGGGATTCCATACTTCCATTGCAGGGGGCACAGGTTTGAATGGATCCTTGGTCAGGGAACTAGGATCCTGGCATGCCACAAAGTGTGGCAAAAAAAAAAAAAAGAGAAAAAGGCATAAAGCATTGAAGAAAATTAGAAAAAATATAAAACCACAAAAGACATTTTCACCTTCTGGAGATGATTCTTGTTAGTTTGCTTTTTGGTGCTTTTCCTTTTAATCTCTTTGAACATTTATGAAATGCGTTTGTAGCAATGACACGGGAGGGGTTCTTGACACTGAGAAACATATCAACTTGCTATGCTTTCTTGCCTCTGTACTCACCTCTGTACTCCTGCCTCACCCACCTCAACTGGAGATTCTTTTACTAATCTCTGAAAATCCAAATGTAAGACAGTCTTCAAGGTCAAGCTCAAATGTCTTGCTTGATTCTCCCCAGCAGGAATTGATTTCTTTTCTCTGTATTTTTGTGTCACTGTGTTTATGACTCTCATGGCAATTACCACCTTCTGCCTTGTTTTGTGATTTGTATGTACTCTGAATCTTCCTACTAGGAAGGTCTAAATCTTTTGAATGTAGGACTCTCACTTGATCTTTCGAAAGGAAGGGAAGAGGGAAGGCCAATGATGGGATTTTCTCAGAATAGAAGACCCAAAGTTTGGGCATTTTGGTAGGCTGAATCATGTCCTTTGAAATGATGTGTTGAGGTCCTAATGCCTTGAATGTGAATGTGATCTTATTTGGAAATAGTGTCTGTGCAGATGTAATCCAGTTAAGATGAGACCACACTGGATTAGAATGGGCCCCTAGACAAAAAGACCTGTAAGAAAAAGGAAATTTGGTCACAGAGACCCACAGAGAGGGGGAAGACCCTGTGATGACCAGGCGGAACTTGGAGTGATGCATCGACAAGCCAGGGATGCCGGCTACCACCAGTAGCTGGGAGAGGCAAGAAAGAATTTTCCCTTGGAGTCTTCAAAGAGAGCATTGCCCTGTTGACACCCTCATCCCAGACTTCTGGCCTTTAGAACTGTTGAGAGAATAAATTTCCATTTGTTTAAGCCACCTGGTTTGTGGTAATGGTAATTTGTGACAGCAGCCCAAGGAAATAAACGCATCATGTTTGGAGTGCTTAGTGACAACAAATCCCCCTGGGAGTGAAGGGAAGTCCTATGGATATTTGAAAGGAAGTCAGAATAGAATCTGAAGGAAATATACAGCGTTCTTGGTGAGGATCAGACAGAAGCAGATGTGTTTGATGGGTTCAAAGTTAGCTTTCAGTTGTTTCTTTGCCAAAATTTAGCACAGCAATCCATCTTTCATTTTTTTCTGAAGGCATTAGGCCTGGCTGAAGGTCTTTGAAAAATGTTGCAGAAGTGAAACATTTGATTTCTCTTGTGTCATCACGGACTATTTCTAAATGCCAACAGTGGCTGGCATCTTCTTATTTCTTACAGTTTCTATTGTATCATGATATATTTGAAAATATGATGTGAAAAGCTAAGATTATGGTACCCACTCACCTCAAACTCTCAGAAGGAAAATAAGAATTTCAGGTACTGCAGCCATTCATTTATCTATTATCATCCTAATGAAGGTTATTATTGATTCTGAGGATTAAATTAAAACTGGGAAAGTATTGCCAAAGCAGGGTCAGTTTTCATTCCAATTCCAACAAAGGGCAATGCCAAAGAATGTTCAATGTATCTCACACCTGCACTCACTTCACATGCTAGCAAGGTCATGCTCAAAATTCTCCAAGTTAGGCTTCAACAGTATTTGAACTGAGAACTTCCAGATGTACAAGCTGGATTTAGAAAAGGCAGAGGAATCAGAGATCAAATTGTCAACAATCACTGAATCATAGAAAAAACAAGAAAATTCCAGAAAAATATCTACTTCTACTTTATTGACTACACTAAAGCCTTTGACTGTGTGGATCACAAAAAACTGTGGAAAATTCTTAAAGAAATGGGAGTACTAGACCACCTTCCCTGCCTCCTGGGAAACCTGTGTGCAGGTCAAGAAACCACGGTTAGAACCAGACATGGAACAGTGCACTGGTTCCAAATCGGGAAAGGAGTATGTCAAGGCTGTATATTGTCACCCTGCTTATTTAACTTATATGAAGGGTACATCATGTGAAATGCCAGGCTGGATGAAGCACAAGCTGGAATCAAGATTGCTGGGAGAAAGAGAAATAACTTCAGATATGCAGATGATACCACCCTTATGGCAGAAAGGGAAGAGGAACTAAAGAGCCTCTTGATGAAGGTAAAAGAGGAGAGAATGAAAAAGCTGACTTAAAACCCAACATTCAAAAAATTAATATCATGGCATCTGGTCCCATCACTTCATGGGAAATAGATGGGGAAACAGTGGAAACACTGAAAGACTATTTTCTTGGGCTCCAAAATTGCTGCAGATGGTAACTGCAGCCATGAAATTAAAAGATGCTTGCTCCTTGGAAGAAAAGCTATGACAAACCTAGACAGTGTATTAAAAAGCAGAGACATTATTTTGCCTACAAAGGTCCGTCTAGTCAAAGCTATGGTTTTTCCAGTAGTCATGTATGGATGTGAGAGTTGGACCACAAAGAAAGTTCCAGAAGATGGTGAAGGACAGGGAAGCCAGGCATGCTGCAGTCCATGGGATTGCAACGAGGTGGACACGACTGAATGACTAAACAGCAGTAACTACAAGGGGAAAGGAGTTTCCCTTCTGAAATTAGCCCAATTGTTTCCCTTCACCTCTATAACTCAGGTAACTTAGGTTTTACGATCCAAGAAAGAAAGATCAATTCTCAAAATAAAATGACTTTCTGGGAGGTATAGGTGAGACTGCTTGATATATGTCATCATTTCTCCCCATCGTAGGAACCAAAAGTCAGCAGACATCTAGATAACTTTCTTGGGTTCCAGTGGTGACCTTCACATGCCTCCAGCATGGCAGAAATAATGATGAATATGATGGTGACAGGGATAAAATAAGCATGATCACTGGAACAAAAACAGTAGCAAACATGATTTATTTCAGAAAAGACTTTAACTTAGCAGTGTCTGGCACATAGTATCCACTCAAAGAAAGTGCTGGGTGAATGAAAAAGATGAATAAATGAATGAGAGGATTTGAATCCCTTATAGCAGTGCCCTTTATTGCTTTGTGACTGAGTTTATTTCTGTAATTTCCCACCAGGATGTCTAGGAGTGAGGGAGGCTCAGTAAATACTGACAATAGAGGCCAAAAGCTATTAATTTCAAGCTGTTAATGAGTTTTGGTTTCTCTATATCACCTCCTGTCTTTTCAGGGTCACTGGCTCCTGAGCATATTAGTGGGCTGGGATTTGATCCTAGACAAAGATTTCAGGGCTGCTGTGATGCATTGTCTTCAAAACCAAAGGCAACTGTGTCGAATGTTGCAACGCCCATGACATTTCTGCCTCCAGTTTCTGCTAAGTCCCTCCCTGGATTAAATTTCTATTGGCTAAAAATAATATTGCTGTTTGAGTATTTCTTGATCTTAGGATTCAAAACTAATTTATTTACTCAACAAATATTTTGGGGGTAACTATTATGAAGCTCCAATATTTTGGCCACCTGACACAAACAGCCAACTCATTGGAAAAGACTCTGATGTTGGGAAAGATTGAAGGCAGGAGGAGAAGGGGGGGATTAGCGAATGAGATGATTGGATGGCATCATCGACTCAATGGACATGAGTTTGCAAACTCAGGGAGATAGTGAAGGACAGGGAAGCCTGGTTCGTGGAGTTGCAAAGAGTCGGACGCGACTTAGCAACTGAACAAGAACTATGGGCCAGATGTGTTTAAGGTATTGAGGACTTTTTAGTAAACAAAATGCCTCCACAGAGCTTAAATTCCACCAGGAAAAGAGCAATAATAAATAAAAGTGTAAAACAGTGTCAGGTGTTGGTCATGCTATGAAGCAGAACAGCAGAATAAAAGGATGGAGAATGCTGGGGAGGCAGGAATCTCTCTTTTATTTTATTTTTGATTGAAGTATAGCTGATTTACAGTGTTATGTTAATTTCTGGTTAGTTTCTAACTTCAGTTATATATATATACTTTCATGTTCTTTTCCATTATGGTTTGCTATAGGATGTTGAATATAGTGTTCCCTGTGCTATACAGTAGGACCTTGTTATTTATCTCTTTTGTGTATAGTAGTTTATATCTGTTAATTCCAAACTCCTGATTTATTCCCCCCAACCCCCTTTCTCCTCTGATAGCCTTAAGTTTGCTTTCTGTGTCTTTGCAGGGTTCTTTATTTCATACAGATAAACTGGCCAGGGAAAGCTTCTCTGAGGAGGTAATATTTTAGCAGAGACTTAAATGAAGTGAGGGAGTGAATTGTGGGAAAATCTCTGGGAAGGACATTCAGGCAGAGGGAAGGGCACTTGTGAAGACTCTAAGCTAGGAATGAATTCAAGGTGTTTGAAGAGCAGCCAAAAGGCCAGTGTGGCTAGAGTGAAATGCATGAGTCTGAGAGTTCTAGGAAATGAGGTTGCAGCCTATGTGGGGGGCTACAGAGCATGGGAAAGAGTTTGGATTCTGTTCTGAGTGAGATGGGAAGCCATTGGAGGGTTTTGAGAAGAGGCATGACTTGACATGGCTTACAGTTTGAAAAATAAAAATTTCTCAGGCTGCTGCGACCGTGACAGAGAAGATTCAAAGCATAGAGCATGGCCAGGTGGCCACCGCAGCAGCTCAGGAAAGAAATCAAGGTGCTCAGGCCAGGGTGGTGGGAGGTGGTCTTTTTCTGGGAATTTTCTGAAGGTAGAGCCAGTGGGACTTGCTAACAAATGAGGTGTGGGATGTGAGGGTGTGAGAGAGACATCAAGGGAGATTTCCAGGGTGTGGGTGGGTGTACGTTGTACAGTTATTGGGGAGACAGGGAGAGACACATTTGGAGGAACAAAGTCAAACTTTGTTTTAGCCGTGTTAAATTGGAGATGCCTATGAGATTTCTGAACATCGTTTTCTCCTGATGTCAGAGTTGTAGATATGTGTGTGAGTGCATGCACATGAATGTGAAGAAATGGGATTGAGTTAAAAGAGCACTGGACAGAATGTCCAGATGCCTGGTCCGAGCTGTAGGAAAAAGGAAAAAAATAAAACAAAAACCTATGTGGCCGTGAGCAGGTAACTTAATCTTCTTAGGTCTTATTTTATCTTTAAAATGAAAAATTCATTAAGATGATCTCTTGTATCATTTTCATCCTGTGACTCTAATTTGTGGTATTTCTAGCCTTTAACTCTAGACAGCTTCCTGGTTGCCCTAAGAAGATTATCAATGTTCTAAGCTTTTCCTGAAGGCATGGTTATCTGGGCAAAGGAGACAGTGCTTTGACCCATTCATTCATTCTCCATCACCTGTGGATGGAGCATGATGCATCCGTGATAAAGAGTTTTCATTAATGCACCTTCTAGTTGCTATATAATGGTGATTGTGGTTGTTCTGTACTCACGATATTACACTGTGGACCTGTTATGAGGGAAGCCACCTCCATTGCACAAGAGGAAATGTCTAATCTCAAGGGTGAAAAAATGCTTTTAGGCAAGCCCCCAAATGCACCTCTACTGAGACCGTTTACTACATGGCCAGTCTACTTAACTGTGAAGTTCAGTGGGCTTGCTCATGTTACTGACTGCTTTATTCATGTCACTTGGCATTGCTGCGGAAACTTTTGTTGAACTGCCTCCTTTATTGTCTTTCATGTCCAGACAGCCCTCATTCTCTGCCTCCTTCTTTGATTCTTTCCTGTGTCATCGTTATTTGCTGGCTTTTCCTCTTCCCCTCTCTTCCTTGAATGAAGGTCTCTCTCCATATGGTTCTTTTCCTGGTTTTATATTTTCTCCCTTTTCTTTATGCACATCCTTCCTGGACCATATTATTTTTTGCCTTGGCTTCTTCCACCACTTAGATAACATTGGTTCCTAAATCCTCAACTCTGACCTCTCTTAGGAACTTCCTATTTTCAAAAGATGATTAGGCATCTCTGTATGTCTTCCACATGGCAGATCTAAAAATGAACTATTTATCTCCTCCCTTCTCTCAAAAACTGATTTTTTCTCTTGTGTTCTGTATCATGCTTACTTCCATTGTTGAATCATTCAAGCCAGAATCCTCAGAGTCAGCTTTTTTTGTTAACTTCCATCTTGTTCATTGTAGTAGTCAGGCTCCAAGATGGCCTCCCATTATCCTCACCTTCTGCTATTTGAATCTTTTTATGGTCCCCTTCAACAACGTATCATGGTTGGTTTGTCTGACCAAAGAATACTTTAGAAGTGATGGTGTGTGCCTTCCCAGGTTATGTTATCAGAGAAAGTGCCACCTCATTTCATTGTCTTTTAGGCCATTTGCCCTGGAGGAAGCCAGCAGCCATGCCATAAAGATACTCAAGCAGCCCTATGGGGAGGTCCTGATAGGAAAGAACTGGAGCCTCCTGTACAGTGAACATCAAGTTGTCAGTCATATGAGTGAACCACCTTGGTCATGGATCCTCTAACCCCAATCAGACCTTCAGATGATGCAGCCCTGGACAACATCTTGAGTGCAACCTGAGAGATCCTGAGCCAGAACCATCAGCTAAGCTCTTCTCGAACCTCCTGACCCACATAAAACTGTGAGATGATATATTTGTCATTATTTTAAGCTGATACACTTTGGAGGAACTTGTTATAAAGAAACAGATGACTAAAATATTTATAAACCACATTTTATTAATCACTGAATTCTTGTTGATTTTGTTCTTTAAATATTTCCTAAGTATAGCTCATCTTCTTTATCGCCACTATTATTGTTCTAATTTTAGGCCATTATCATTTCTATACTAGATTATTGCAGTATTTCCCTGTTGGTTTCCTTGCCTTTAATTAACCTCCTCTCCTACCTCTAATTCATTCTCCATGTTGCCATCAATTGCCTTTTAAAAATATCAATCTGATCATGTTATTCCATTGCTGTATCAGTCAGGATAGCCTGAAGTTTTGCTGCAGTAATAAACAACCTCTAAATCGAAATGGTTAAGACAACAAAGGTTTATTTCTTGCTCTTGCTACAAGTCCACTGTTGTTCATTGTAATCACTCAGGAACTGAGTCTGACAGGAAAGCCAGTATCTTAAGATTGCTGGTCACTGGCTGGAGGTAAAAGAGAAGGCAGTAAAGCATGCACAGGCTCTTAAACATCTATGCAGAAGTGACACCCAGCATTTCTATTCGCGTTTCACTGGCCAAAACAAGTCGTATGATCACTTCTTAACTTCAGGTGGGCAGGGAAATTCTATCCATCATGTGCCAGCTTAAAACTTTGACTGGTTCCACATTGCTTTTATTTATTTTTTGAATGTTATTGAAGTATAGTTGATTTACAATGTTGTGTTAATTTCTGCTATAAAGTGATGACTCAGTTATATATGTTCTTTTTCATATTCTTTTCCATTAGGTTTAATCACAGAATAGTAAATACAGTTCCCTGTTCTATCCCATCATTGTTGTTTAGTCTCTTAAGACGTGTCTGGCTCTTTGCGACCTCATGAACTGCACACGCCAGGCTCTGCTGTCCTTCACTATCTCCTGGAGTTTGCTCAAATTCATGTCCATTGAGTCAGTGATGCTATCTAACCATCTCATCCTCTGTCACCCACTTCTCCTTTTGCTTTCAATCTTTCTCAGCATTTGGGTCTTTTCCAGTGAGTTGGCTCTTCACATCAGATGGCCAAACTGCTGGGGCTTTGGCTTCAGCAACAGTCCTTTCAGTGAGTACTCAGGGTTGATTTCTTTTAGGATTGACTGGTTGATCTCCTTGCAGTCCAAGGAACTCTCAAGAGTCTTCTCCAGCACCACAATTCAAAAGCATCAGTTCTCCAGTGCTCAGTCTTCTTAATGGTCCAACTTTCACATCTGTACATGACTACTGGAAAAACCATAGCTTTGATTATACAGACCTTTATCAGCAAAGTGATGTCTTTGCTTTTTAATATGTTGTCTAGTTTTGTCATAGCTTTCCTTCCAAGGAGCAAGTGCTATACAGTAGGACCTTGTTTATTCCCTATGTATACTAGTTTATATCCCCTAGTCCTAAACTCTCAGTGCTTCCCTCCTCCCACTGCCCTTGGCAGCTACGTGTTTGTTATCTGTGTCTGTGAGTCCACACTGCTTTTAGACTAAAGTCCAAATCCCTTTGCAGAGTATGTAAGATCCCTTGTGATTTGGGCTCAGTCTGCATTTTCAACAGCAACTTAATACTTCCCTCTACTTAATACGCAATGCTCTGCTCCAATTACACTGAATTACTCTCAGTTGTAGAACGTTGCGTGTACTTTCTTGCCTCTGTGCCTTCATACATGTTAAATTTGCCCAGTTGCAACTACTCATCCTTCTAGGTCTATTTTCTCTTCCTTTATAAAGCCATCCCAGAACTCCCTAAATACTCACTCCTTCCTCTTTGACTCCATTCCATTTTTGTACATATTTCCTTTCTAGCATACCTTTCATCACATCACAGGGTAGGAAGGTAGGAACATCAGATTTATTTCCATATCTGTCTCTTCTCTAGTGTAGAACTCCCTTAGGGCAAGGCTAATGTCTTATTCACATTTATGTGGCCATGCCTAGCACAGAGACTGGCTTAAAAAATATTTGTTGAATGAATACGTAAATATCCATTTCCACAATCCCTGAATGTTAAACATATGCCCTCTGCTTTCTGATTCATGGACTTTTAAGCGATTTCTGCCATCTTATTTCTTTCCTACTATGTCATTTTTGCATTCCTTCTTTCTAATAAAAGACTGACTCTTTCACTTAAATCCCAAGAAATCTGTTAGTCATACTCCATGAATTCCCTAAGTAGCTCTGATTGAACTCTCACTTACTATTCTCAACTAATATCAATCACATTTAATGCCAATATTTATTGCCCTCTTTGTATGCCAGCACCATGCTTGGTGCTGGGGATATGAAGCCAAATGACAGTGTCTGTGCTCTGTTTTACCCACATCTTCGGGTGTACCCTGGGACCTGATTAGGTGCCTTCATAGAGTGGGCTAGCTAAAACTCCTATTCCCATTTCTTTTCCCAGTATAGGGAAAAACCCTTTGTGGGAAGAGAGAGTCTTCTGTCCCACCATCTATTAACACTCAGGCTGTCACTTGGCACTGTTGGCCACTTTAATTAATACCCCACAGCACCAGATTAGATAAAAATTTTAGGGCAGGGATCTGGGATTTGGGGTGAATACATAGCATAAGTCAGAGTGAATTAGGAACGTTATCGACTGGAGTGATATAACGGAGGGGAGTGGGTGGGGCTGCTGCAGTGGAGGCAGGGCTTCTGAAATGGAAAAAGCATGGAGAGAAGCTGATAGAGTCTGGAGCTATACTTTCAATATGGAGGCCTCTAGCCACACGTGTCTAGTGAACACCTGAAATGTGTCTAGTCTGAATTGAGATGTTCAATAAGTGTAAAATACACCCTAGGTCTTAAACACAATACAAAAAGTTGAGAATCTCATGATCATTTTTTTATATTGATTACATGCTGACGTGATAGTGTTTTGGATATATTGCACTAAGTGAAATGTCTTATTAAAATTTATCTCATCAGTTTCTTCTTACATTTTTCATGTGGCTACCAGAAAATATGAAGTTACAAATGTAGCTCACTTTTAGGGCTGGCATTACACTTACAGCGGACAGCCCAGGTCTAGAAGCCAGACATCACCATTCGATTGGTTGTTGCTTCCACCCTCCTTCTTCCCTTTCCTCACGCCTCCCTTCCTTCCACGCCTCCCTTCCTTGCTGAGCATCTTTTATGCTCAGGTTCTGTTCTAGGCTCTGGGTTCTTCCTAACCACTTCTAATTGAGTGGTGAATAAATTCATAGAGACAAATGATTATACTCTAGTACAATTATACTAGATAAGCTCTTTCTTAGGCTATCCATGGGGAGTCCTTTGGGGGACCGTTTGGTTCTGAGGAGCTGAGGAAGCTGGAGCTGACTTTCAGTTCAGCCTGTAGCCATCTGTGGGGAATGGCTGCCCCAAATTAAATAGTTCTCTACAATTATGGTTCTAATTACTCACTAATACTCCATGGGAACAATGATCCTTTCAGTCAAGTTAGGGGTGGGAGGAGAAGAGAAAAGGAACTTAAAAATTGGGATTTTACCGTATACAGAACACTTGCTCTGGGCTTCACATGTACCATCTTACTTTATCCTCTCCACAAACCTTCCGATTATGTATTATCTCTTTTTTTTTTTTTTTTTAATATATAGTGAAAACTTTTATATTTGGAATTAGCCAGCTGGACTCAGTTTAGATGATGCCAATTTTGTTGGCAACATCCAAAGCATCATAGTCAGGAGCCAGTGGAACATATGCCTTCTTCTCTCCATCAGGCCTGATCAGAGTATTGACCTTAGCCACGTCAATGTCATAGAGCTTCTTCACAGCCTGTTTAATTTGGTGCTTGTTGGCCTTGACGTCCACAATGAATACCAGTGTGTTGTTGTCTTCTATTTTCTTCATGGCTGACTCGGTGGTGAGGGGGAATTTGATGATGGCATAGTGGTCAAGTTTGTTTCTCCTAGGGGCGCTCTTCCGAGGGTATTTGGGCTGCCTCCTGAGCCGCAGTGTTTTGGGCCGCCGGAAGGGGGGCGACGTCCGGATCTTCTTTTTTTTGTGGCTGTGGACACCTTTCAACACTGCTTTCTTGGCCTTCAAAGCCTTTGCTTTGGCTTCAGCTTTAGGAGGAGCAGGGGCTTCCTTCTTCGCCTTCGGCACCATCTTCATGAAAAGGCTATGTATTATCTCTAATTACAGGTAAGGAAGCCGAAGCTTCCAGATATTCAGGAATTTGCATATTTCACCTTGGCCACCTGTCTTCAAAGAGGCACTGGATAATTCGGTGTGGCTGGCTCAATGCTAATCCTTCACCAAAGTGAAAAAGTAGCTGAAAGACTTGTCTTATTGATCAGGAACTAACAACATCAGACACAAAGGATATTTCATTGCTTTCACTTTTCACTTTTTTCCTTGATTATTTTTATTTTTTCTCACATTAAAAAATTATAGTTGACTTACAATCTCATGGCTTTTACTATCCATCATCAATTTATAGTTACTTTTGGTCCAGCATCCTTGTTTCTACAATTCTACCATTTGGTCCAGTGTCACTATCCAGACTTTCGTGGGTTCTGTCCTGTGTGTTACCATCTTTCCTGTGCAGTTAACTTCTGCTTTCCTCTCAGGGGTTTTTCATATATTACATCTCAGGTGACAGAATGCCTCTGTTAACAGAGAAGAGCTCTCAGAGGTCTTTACTTTTTCTCTTTAAGCTCCTATTTTCCTTTTTATCAGTGATACTATTTCCTTTCTCATTTTTTAGTTTGAATATCCTATTGCTACCAATGATGAATATTTCCTAAAAATACTAACATTGACCATGATTATAGCTATTGTGAATTAATGGAAATGATTCTTGGACTAGCACTGAATTAGTTGAGTCGAATTAGTTCCAAGAAATAAGTCTAGGACCTTTACCTCATATCTTCAAGAGCCCCCACCCCCCGCCTCCCCAACACAAATCGTCCCTCAGAAAGAGTCTAGGAGTAGAGTGTTTAGGACAAGAGCACTGGCCTGAAGCTCACGATCTGGAGTGTGGTTCTCTGGGTCTCTGTTATGCCATCCTCAGTGCTGGTTGCATCTTCAGGTTAATTAGCAAGACAGCTGCAACTATTCCAGGCAGCCATTAAAAAAAGACAACCCAAAGAGCCTTCCAGTGGCTCTTGATGGAGAACGTGTCTTAGCAGGCTTTTTCTTGCGTCTCCTTGGCCATCCCTGGGTTATTAGCCTGTACTGATCCACTCACCCCAAAAACAGTGGCATCACCCTTGGTGGGATTGACTTTGGTGGGAGTCACCTTCCTCCGAGGCACTTGGCTATGTTACACCTAAGCAAAATTATGGCTCTGTTAGGAAGGAAGAAAAGAGAATGGGTGTTTGGCAGGCAACAAAAGTACCCACTCCAGCAAAGTTAGCACAGATCAATATGGTACAGGTAGTTATTTTGGTGGACTGTGGTAACATACAGAAACATTAGAGTCAGTGACTAGATTTTCGGGGTAATTAAGAAGTCATAGACAGTATCCAGTAAAACACTCTGCAGGCATTGAAGTTTCATTGTCAAGAATACAGTTATATATAGGATTGCTGTGTTATTGTTCTGCTGATGAATCCAGGCCTCTGCAGGGGAAAACAGATGTTTAGAGCAAAGAGCTAGAAGAGAGAAGAAATGAATCCAAGTTCTGCTGCGTAATATTCAGGTGTTTCATCAACTTAGCTGCTTGAGTCTCTGGAGAGAAGGCAAGAGGCTCTGAGTCAGATGTTCACACATAAGTAGTAGGTCAAAAATAAATTAGCCTTTTGCTACATCACGCAGCCTGGGGTAGTGTTTAGTCACATCAGATTTCCTATTTATTCACATTAACAGTAGGCACTAACAGGATGAGTATAACATGTGGGACTGGATCCGTACCACACTCTCCCTTGGGGATAGTGGGAAGTTCTGCAAATTCTTGATTATTCACAGCAACGGATGAAAGCAAGAGCACAGCTAATCTAAACTGGCAGTCAAAAGGGTTTCTTTTTGGCACTATGACTTGCCTATGAATATGTGTGTTACCTGCTGTTTTGTTACTAAAAAATCTGGCTCCAGAATTAGCAATCTCTCCACTTCCTCCCTTCTGTCCTCCTGCTGCTCTTTGGACCTCTGTTTCACTCAGATGGAATCACCCCCAGGCCTCTGCTGGTCATTCCTAGAATGACCTTCCCTGCCTTGTTCACCTGGCAAATTCATACTCCTCTTTCTGGATTCAGATCAAGGCTTTGAAAGTTCTCTCCCGCTAACGATTCTCTGCCACCCGAGTGACTAAAGCGTTCTATTGTCTTCGGAATATCTCCAGGCTAAAAAGAAGCTCTTCATCACAAGGATGACACACTGTTCCCTTCGCCTGGGCCTGAGTTGGGGGGGAAGAGTGTCCGGGGATGTGGGATTTTCAGTGCCAAACCCACAAAAGTCCAGGGAACACTGGCACAATTTGGTAATCCTAGAAGATCAGCCACTTAAGTGTAACGAGGACAGAGAGGCAAGGTGGGCTGGGAGGCAAGAAGTAATAGGCGAGGGAGAGGGTGAAATGGTGACCAAGCTCTCACAAATCCCTTTCCCTCAGACTTCAAAATTCATCATGAGGTTCAGGCTTTGAAAAACTGAGTGAAAACAGTTTTGAGATGGAGACAATTAACAAGATGTTTATCTTTTCCGATTAAAACATGTGTATTAAAAGCTTTCAGTCTTACCAGGAAGCAGTACTATTGAATTGCCATGATCACTTCAGTTCAGTTCAGTTCAGTTCAGTCGCTCAGTCATGTCCAATTCTTTGAGACCCCGTGAACCACAGAACGCCAGGCCTCCCTGTCCATCACCAAGTCCTGGAGTCTACCCAAATCCATGTCCATTGAGTTGGTGATGCCATCCAACCATCTCATCCTCTGTCGTCCCCTTCTCCTCCTGCCCTCAATTTTCCCCAGCATCAGGGTCTTTTCAAATGAGTCAGCTCTTTGCATCAGGTGGCCAAAGTATTGGTCAAGCACTTACGAGGTGCTTAGTGAGAGCTCAATCTCCCAAACTGCCCTTGTAAGTTATTCCCCACTCATTCATTCATTTATCCCTTCAACAGTCATTCGCTGAGTGCCAGGCACCATGTGGGGGCCGTCAGTCTGGAAAAGGCAAGGCGGGGGCCCTGTCTCCACCAGGAGCCAACTCTCAACTCTTTCCTGTACCTCTTCTTATTTGTAGTTGATGGCTTTTCTATGCAGGGGGATCTTGGTGGGCTTCCAGAACCATCTTGAGAACGAAAGAGCAGAACCTTGGCAAGTTTGACTATAACTTGAGACTCAAGTTCTCTGAGTTGCCCAAGAAAGAGCATCACCAACTAAAGAGCTTGCCTGGTGGCTCAGTGGTACAGAATCCACTTGAGAGGCCAGAGACATGGGTTCAATCCCTGGGTCAAGAAGTCCCCCGAAGAAGGAAATGGAAACCCATTCCAATATTCTTGCCTGAAAAATCTCATGGACAGAGGAGTCAGATGAGCTACAGTCCATGGGGTCACAAGAGTCAGACATGACTTAGGACTCAACTACAGTTTATTCTCAGCTTAAATGCAATTGTGAGATGTAGAAGCAAATCATTTTTGGGTTAACTGTGTAGCTCCTGTCCTCATCACTTCCCTCCATCTATCCCCAGTGAACTATTCATAGCTCCCTGAACATGCTTGCTCCTCTGGCTTCTAGGCTTTCCTGTGGGCTGTTTAGTTTGCCTGACACCCTTCCCAAGATAACAGTTGCCTCAGCCCCCATGAAGTTTCATCTTCTTCACCTGTAGAAGAATATTGTGTAATAAATGTAATAAAGAATACTGTGTAATAATGCTGCATTATTATAAATGTATAGCATTTATTACACTGTATTGAAGTTATTTAGTTGAAGTTATTTATTGTTAGATGTCTTTGTCACTAGATTGTGAGTTTTCTGGAGGCAGGACTGTGCTCTGCTCATGACAAAGCAGGTGCCTAATAGACATTTGTTGAGTAATTGAAGGTGAGAATAAAATAACATTTTCTTAAAATGACAGTAAATGTATATTCCATGATCTTTGAGGTTGACTGACCAATTCTAGTTCAAGAATAATATTCAGAATATTTATTACTACTGAAGTAGGCTATCAGTTGGAATAGACCCTGGCTCAGTGGGGCTGGATTAAGGTGCTGGAGCCCCAGCTGTGCCGGAGGATGTTAACCTTTTAGTTGCTGGATCCTGAGGAGGTGGGGAGTCCCCCAGGGAGGAGCTTGATGTTGGGGGGTGGGTGGTGGGGCATGATGAAAAGATGTCTATCTACCAATTGATACTGAAGCATTTTAATATTTTAACAACTGTCATGGTAATCCAGGTGCATTTGGTCCACATTTCAGCCCAGGTCAGGTTCATTTTCTCATTAAAATGGATGCTGTAGAGTTTTTAGCAGGAGGAGAAAGGCTGCATTTTAAATCACCCTAGTTTCCCCTGGTGGGATGCTCTGTGTAATCTTATCAGATATGTTTATGCATAGGGAGGACTCTTTATTCAGTTTCCATGGCAAAGCAGAGAAGCATCGATTTTGTCCAGAATTCTCTCCATTAGAATGCCAGGCTGTGGGGCTTCACTGGGGTCCATGCTGGCCACCGTCCCTGACATTGGCGTTATTAAGCCCCATGCTTTGACAGAAGGTGTAACGGTTTGGGGAAGTTGGTTGTGGGGAAGTTGGTGGTGGGAATGTTGGCAGTCGGGCAGTATTGGGGGATGCTATGCTCTCCGGAGCTTTCCAAAAGATACCAACCTTCAAATTGGAGTTTTGAAACAGACAGACAACCCCCAAACTGATTTCTTTCAGAGCCTGAAAGTGCCAAAGTGTGAAATCATCAAAAATGAAGACACTTGGATATATTTGAAACCTCTTTGTGTTTCCAAAGACTTTAAAATTTGGCGTCACTTAATTTAGCCATAGGGAGATGGCTGGTATAATCATTGGGCCTGTTTTGCTCAAGCGCGGAATATAGAAAGGTGTTGAACTACAACTTGGAGCCCAATGAGTGCACATTTCAACAGCTTTGCCACGTTCCCCAGTGAAACGCTGATTTAAAAGAATTATACAAAGCCATACTTTCCAAACATAAGGGATTTGGGAAAGAGATAGAGTTCAGAAAGTGCAGCTTTGTGTAATTAAGCCTGTTTCCTACCCATTTTAATATATGCTTGGAAAATGCAGGAGTATTAGAAGCAGGGGAGAATGTAAGTAAGATCCGAGTTATGTACTGAAAGATCCTGGGGAATAGCTTCCAAGGTATAATAGGATGTAAGATGGTAAGAGATTGCATCAGCTCTGAGGACACCATCCCTGATTAAGAGCTCAAATCTAACGGCCAGGACACCTGAAGCAGCTGAATGAAAATAGAATCCCCCAAAGAATCTTTGAAAAGAAAATAGGACAGAAGCCCAGAGGCATATCTAGAAATTGCTAAAGGCACCAAGTAGAGAAAGATCACAAAGAATAAAAGAACATGGACTGGCAAAAGGAAGGAGGAGACCAGGAAGGGGCATCTCATTAAAATATAGTGTAAAAACTCTACTGTTTCCACTTCCTGTGACTTACGCAGGGGGACAGCCTTCTGTGCAGGCCCCAATTTATGCTCAAAGATGTTCATCACAATGTTATTTATTACAGCTCAAAGTGGAAATTGTCTTAAAGGTCAACAGTAAGAGGATGATCGAACGAAGGCTGGTGTGCCTATAGGGTATGTTGCAGCATGCAGCCATAAAAAGAATGTTCTTTTGAAAGTTTTTACTGAAGTGAAAATATCTATGGCATCTACATAGCTTAATTTCATCCATGTACACAAAGAAATTTGTTTTTTGGCTTCAGGTTAGTTCGTTGAAATAGTAATTTGTTTTTCTCCCTATAATTCCCCTCCCCCCCATTTTTAATAAGAAGGCAAATTTTGTCATTCTTGGCCTCGGAGATATGAGCAGTAAGCAGAAACAGTCCGAAGTAGATTACCTTTGAAAATATTATTTTTATAATCAGAAAATGGCATAAGTGTTATTTAAAAGCTACTACTAACAGCGCACTTTGAACACTGGGGAAAAATTATGCAACACCATTTGGCAAAACGGTGCGCGCAGCCTGCTCCAAAGCAGCTGCCTCAGCCGCTGCCCCTGAGTGGTCCTGGTCGCTTACTGCTGCCACGTTTTCAGAGGACAGGAAGGTTGCCTGAGGCTCCCGAGCCCCAGAGAAAGGATGAAGCTTCCCCATCCTCTCGCTGTGGAGGTCCTCTCAACTTCTATCAAGAGTGACTTTGATCTTGTGATAAACTATCATGGAAAAGAATAAAAAAGAATACATATGTTGTTGTTGTTCAGTTGCTCAAGTTGTGTCTGACTGTTTGCAACCCCATGGACTGCAGTATGCCAGGCTTCCCTGTCCTTCTTTATCTCCCCGGAGTTTGCTCAAGCTCAGATCCATTGAGTTGGTGGTGCCATCCAACCATCTCATCTTCTGTCACCCCCTTCTCAATCTTTCTGAGCATCAGGGTCTTTTCCAATGAGTTGGCTCTTCACATCAGGTGGCCAAAGTATTGGAGTTTCAGCTTTAGCATCAGTTCTTCAGCTTCCCTGGTGGCTCAGACTATAAAGAATCTGCCTGCAGTGCAGGAGACCTGGGTTTGATTTCTGGGTTGGGGAGATCCCCTGGAGAAGGGAATGACAACCCACTCCAGTATTCTTGCCTAAAGAATCCCTATGGACAGAGGAGCCTGTAGGATGTAGTCCATGGGGTTGCAAAGAGTTGGACATGACAGAGCAACTAACACACACACACACACACACACACACACACACATGTGTATAACTGAATCACTTTGCTGTATACCTGAAAGTAACACATATTGTAAATCAACTATACTTCAAGAAAGAAAATAAAAAAGAGCAACTTGGAGAGTTTACTATATGTACATATAATGTATTGGGAGAGCCAGCAGTGGTTAATGCTGGTACTATCCTTCTATTAACCACCACTTCCATAATAAGACCTTGCAGCAACTCCTGAATCATCCACATTAGCTCAGTACAAGTTTAGGGTGAAGTTCATTTCGTGTGGGCTTCCAGGTGGGGCTGGTGGTAAAGAACCCACCTGTTAATGCAGGAGATATAAGAGACTCGGGTTCGATCCCTGCGTTGGGAAGATCCCCTGGAGGAGGGCATGGCAACCCACTCCAGTATTCTTGCCTGGAGAATCCCATGGACAGAGGAGCCTGGTGGGCGACAGTCCATGGGGTCGTAAAGAGTTGGACATGACTGAAATGACTTAGCACGCTCACACGGTTTGTTGTAATCCAATTATTCCAACACGGGTAGTTCAGGTAGGGTCTGGGTCATGGAACTTAACTAGTATAGTGGTTTCCAAACTTTCTTTTCAACAGAGTGACAGTCCGTTCTTCAAGCCCAAGCTTATGTGAAGTTTACTAGGTCAAGGAAAAACAAGTTGAGTTGCTCTGGTAAAGCGGTGATGGAGAGCCTCCCCCATCTCCAGGTCAGTCTTACTTCTTCTCCTCTAAGTTACCACCTCTCCCCCATCCCCCAACCTGGGAGGACCCTCAGGACTCTTCAGTGCTCTGTGAGGACAATTAGAAAACCACAGAACCTCACTATTTTAATGAGAATGGGCTTTGTTCCAACCATAACAGAAAGAAGAGATTCTACAGCTTATGGATGGTCTAAGCTTATTACGGATTACTGTGGCTTGTGGGGAGATAGGGGAGAGAGAAGGAAAGGGATATCTCCCTTAACTGAAGAAGATTTGGCGATCCCTGGGCCCTTTCCCTCCCCTAAACCTCATCATTTATGCTTTTCTTTGGACTATGAAATCTGAGAGTGAGATACCACTTTATGGAATGCAACATAAAATTAAATGAAACCCACAGCTTTAATATATTCCAGGGTCAACTGTACATTTGAAATGTGAGAAAGACGAATGCTCTAACAATGTTGTGTCAGAAAGCCTTTGCATTTTAAGTTCATTTGGTATGACAAATTTCTTCACCTCCTCTCTTTCCCTAGTTAAGGTCAGATTTTTCAGGGATCTCTGAGCTCATTTACTAACTCTGTGGCTTCTTCGGTGTCCTGGTGATCAACCTTGCCTGGGATTCTGATGTAAACAGAATGGAGTCTGAATCCCGTCCCCCATGGAGTAGCTGCGTGCCAGAGAATGAGGCAGGTAAGCTGTACGAGCTCCGGTTTCTCTCCGGGAAGAGGAGAGGAAAAGCACCTATTTCAGAGGGCAGTTGTGAGGATTGAATGAGGTGATGCATTAAAATACCTATCATAGTACCTGGCACGTGGGAATCACCCAATAAATATTTATTATTATTGTGATTTTTGTTTGTGAGCCTCTAAGGCAGTAATTAAAAAAATATATCAGGACTGTCCATTAGAATCACTAGGAGTGCTCTAGTAAATTACTGATAGCCCAGACCAATTAAATCAAAGCTTTTGGGCCAGGGTCCAGGCACTGGTAATTCAAAAAATTATCTCAGTAATTGTAATGTTGACAACCACTGGGCTAAGTAAGATGTGCAGCTGTGGGTGAGACACCTGATGGTGGAAGAGAACAGATGTGGGAGCAGGAAGAAGGCTGTGGGGACCCACAGGGATGCTCGGCTCGTCCTCCTCTGACCCAGTGTGTGTGTGTGTGTGTGTGTGTGCACACGTGTGCACGCACATGTGTGTGGTAACCGAAGGAGGCCAAGGCTGACCGGGAGGAACTGATTTCAGAGAGACGCTTGGAGGGAATGGAACCAATCACCAGAACTTACGTGTTCATGGCATTTTCAAAATGCTTTCCCATAATTAACCTGTTCCGTCCTTTCAATAACCCTGAAGTACACAGGGCACAGGTTATGCCCAGTTAAAGAAAGGGGGATTGAGTTACAAAGAGTCAGGTCCTGTGATCTCAGTCCAACAATACCTGGCACAGTCGGGAGGAAATCAGTTTTGGATTTCGTGTCAATAACAAGCCTTCAGTTCAGTCCAGTTCAGTCGCTCAGTCATGTTTGACTCTGCGACTCCGTGAATCACAGCTCGCCAGGCCTCCCTGTCCATCACCAACTCCCGGAGTTCACTCAGACTCACGTCCATCGAGTCAATGATGGCAGGACTACTTTTGTGCCTGAGCTCCTGGAAGTTGAATCAAGTTTGTTAATGGGAGACAAATACATTACAGGTTGGAGTTCAAACTACTTGTGTTGAATATTCCAGGAAAAGCCGACCTGAGAATACATGATGTTCTCTCTCAGTGTCCAGTGTAACTTCTTAGAAGAACCTGTTCCAAAGTCAACTGTGGTCTGGAGAACAGATGCTTACACACATATGTACCCGCCCACTCCCCCCGGGACAATAACCCAGAATTGGATCCTGCTCTTAGGTCCTCTGTGGCCCACTACTTTTTGATACTCCAGCCCTCTTCATTAGTCCAGCATAAACTATCTAATTTCCCCATCCTTGGGGATCTGTTGCAACTTCAAATGCTGTAAGCAGATGATGGGTTTACAGGAATAGCCTAACCAGGCATTGCATCTTGATTTGTGGTCTTACAATTGGTTTTGGAGTTGATCTGGAATCAAAGAAGTGAAGGACCACAGAATCAGGATGTGGGTTGGTCTTAAAAATAAGGGTGGATGTTCATTTAGATACAGCCTTCTGGGAACTAGCTTATTTTGTACCATGAAAGAGACCATCAAGGTGTTTTTTTTTTTTTTTTTTTTTTTAATCTCCATTTTGTTTTTAATGAGACTTGGTTTAGTCATTTATTTGGAGACTTCAAGCTACACATGAAATCCCCCAGGACCTGAAGTTATAAAAGGAAAACTATTTTAAATTATGTTTCAGTCAATGCTGCTGAGAGAAATATTATCCAGGAAAACCTCTGTGCTCCATCCTTAGGGACTTTTTTCTCATGAGGATCTCAGAAACACAGAGAAATGTCAGGTTTATATCTTACACTTTGGGTTCTGATCAAGGTAACCATCATTACAGTTTTGATGAGCTGTCAGGAGAAAAGATTATCACACATGGATAAGCCAAAAAGAAGTGTGACTGTGGGGTAATGTCATCTTGCCTTCTTTCTGTTCCCCCAATATCACCTTCCTTCCTGCCATAGGACATTTGACAGACCCTTCCCTCTGGCTCACTTATCATCTCCTGGTTAGCTCCTAACCATCTGTTATGAGTTGAATTGTGTCCCCAGAATAGGTATGTTGAAGTTCTGGTCTCCAGTCCCTCAGAATGTGATCTCATTTGGCAATAGGGTCATTGCAGATGAACTAGTTAAGATGGGGTCTTACTGCAGTAGGGTGGGCCCTTGGTCCAATATGAAGGTGTCCATAAAAGAAGGTCTTGAGAGACACACAGGGAGAAACCCATGTGACAATAAAGGCAGATACTGATGCAGCTGCAAGTCAAGGTATCTCAAAGGTTGATGACCACCACCAGAAGCCAGGAAGAGTCTCAGAGGGATCGGGGCTCTGCTGACACCTTCATTTTGGAGTTCTGGTTTCCATAACTGTGATGTTTCCATAACTTCTGTCATTTTAAGGCACCTGATTTGTGGAGTTTTGTTATGGCAGCCATAGGAAACTAATACCATCCTGATCTGAGCTCAAACGTCACCCTGTGGAGAAGCCTTACAGATCCTTCCATGGCTTAGAGTATTCTCCTCCTTTACAGTCCGTTTTCCTTCAGAGCACTTATCCCAGTTGGCAATAACTACAAGCTTTACCTCTTCTCTTGGACTGTAAGAGCTTTGAGGGCAGGGATGATATTTCTAGGACTCAAAATTGCATTCCAAGCAACTACCATGAGCAGCCATGCTCTAAATATTTGTTTACCAAACCAAAGAATAATGAGTAAATTCTATTTAATTTCGTTTCTGACCTTTCAAAATCATCAGCAGGCTACCACTTTAAGAGTAGAAATTTTCTTGTGAAGTTCACTTTATCTGAGAGAAGGGAATGCTTTTTTTGAAGTTTGAAACTCACCCTTTTCATACTTAGTCATAATATTTTTTCAAAGTACTGAAAAGTATTTAGGCTTTCTTTTATATAAATAGTTTTCAAGATGGGAGCAGTATGAAAAAAACCTTGCTGAAATTGTTTGAAGTCTTTCCTCTCTCCTCCATAAAATGCCATTTAAAATATATTTTGAATATCCTCTTCTTGATGGATCTGCCACTTAAGGGAGTAACAAGGCCATTCATTGACTATGAAATGAGTCAACAAGTTGAAACTATTTTCCTTGCCTTTTCCTTAGTGTCTTCCACCTTCCTCTGTGAAAGATTATGAAGTATCTTTCTAAACCTTCACATTCCCTTTAGACCATGTATAACAGTTACAGGGAACACTTAGAAAAATGAAAATATGAGGTTCAACCATAAAGGAGTACATTGAAAAAAGTGTCTCTTCACCTTTGGGTATTTAACCCAAAACTGCTAAAAACATTGTTCTTTTATTTTGGAAGAGTTTCTAGAACTTGCAAGAAGACCTGTCATTACTAAGTTGTCATGTCTGGTTTTGGAGGAAAAAAAAGTAGATACCCTTTTTATTTATTTGTGTAATCTTTATCTGATTTTTGACCATCTCCAAGGATGAAAATTTGTCCATGAAGGGGAAATTGGAAGAGTGGGATCCTGAGGGCTCAGCTGCGTCAGCTGATGAGCCTGAGGAAATGCCGGCGAGGGGGATGAAGTCAGCATGGATGAACCAGAACTCCCATTGAGTGAGTCCTTAACTTTCTTGAGTCTCAGTTTCTTCATTTATAAAATGAAAATGAGATTTTATAATGTTGCTAAGAAGATGACTTATGACAATACATGTGAAAACACTTGACTGCATATTAAGTGCTCTGTGGATATGAATTGAAAGAGAAGTTAATCAGGTATAATTAAACGGTACACTCTGGTAATACCACTTACAAATACCACGTTTGGACACATTCTATTATTTGAGATTTAAAGTAGTCTACTAAGCAACCTGAGTTAGGCACTAAATTATTTTGAAGAAAAAAAATAGTTTCTAGTGTCATGGAGCTTGTGGCCTACTGGGAGAGAAAGAAAAAAAGTAGATAACTTCCACAGTAAGTGCAGTGATAAAGGCGTGGGTGAAGAGTAGTCACAGGTGACAGACAGTGAGTGTTAGGAGGTGTCATATCCTTTACCTTGTACTTTACGTGTGTTAAACGCGTACAGTCAACCCATGCTGCTGCTGCTGCTGCTAAGTTGCTTCAGTTGTGTCTGACTCTGTGCGACCCCATAGACGGCAGCCCACCAGGCTCCACCATCCCTGGGATTCTCCAGGCAAGAACACTGGAGTGGGTTGCCATTTCCTTCTCCAATGCATGAAAGTGAAAAGTCAAAGTGAAGTCGCTCAGTCATGTCTGACTCTTCGCAATCCCATGGACTGCAGCCCACCAGGCTCCTCCATCCATGGGATTTTCCAGGCAAGAGTACTGGAGTGGGGTGCCATTGCCTTCTCCGAGTCAACCCATGAGGCAGTAATAATTACATAGGCGACTTGCCTACGGTTACACAGCTGGCAAAGGATGATCCTGGTACTGAATCTAAGTGTATCTCCCAAGTTTAAGGTTTGCTACTGCACTTGGCAGTGACTTCATAGATGTTCTGGTTTCATTACTGTGTAACATACCGTTTCAATCAGAGTGACAAAACGACAACCATTTTATTATGCTCATGGATTTCTGTGAGTCATGAGCCCGTAAAAGGGCACAGCAGCAGTAGCTGGTCTCTGCTCCCTGGTATCTGGGCCTCAAGTGGGCAGACTGAAAGGTTGGGAAAACGCAACAGCTCGGGGCTGGAAGCCAACTTACTCACATGTCCCATGGTTGACGCTGGCTGTCCACTTGGACCTCAGCTGGAGCTGTCAGCCAAAACACCCACATGTGGCCTCTTCAAGTGGCTGCTTGAATTTCCTCACAGCATGGTGTCTTGGTTTCAAGAGGAACCATCCCATAGGGAACCAGGCTGCAGCCGCACAGCGTTTAACAACCTAGCTTTGGGAATCACACAGTGTCATTTATAAGCTCCACTCCCACCTCATAGTTAAGGAGAGGGAACAACCACCATTCTCAATGGGAGGCGTGTCAAAGTTGAATTGTAAGAATATGTGGGATTGGAAAATACATCTGCCACAATCCACCCTCTCTCTGGCCATAGTAGCTCACAGTGCTTCTACATGTAAAATCTACTCATCCCCTTCTCCAAGAACCCCAAGTCTCATCCCAGTGTGGCATCAGCGTGAAGCCCAGGATCTCATTACTTAAATCAGATCCAGTGTGGGTGAAGCTCTTTCCATGCAGCATCTCTGGTGGAGTGTCTCTGAAGTCCAGAGACAAGCTATCCACCCTCCTCCTCCCCACCCAGTATACACTGGTGGGACAAGGCATTATGTAGCTATTATAGCACTCTTATTTGAGAAGGGGAAAATGAGTGGTACACAGCAGTTATTGGTCCTTAGCAATTTTGAAATTAACCTGGCAAAAATCGTCAGTTCCTGGGTCAGGGCTTAGTCCTACTGCTTGGGAATTGTTCTCTTGGTTCCACCGTCTGAGTTATCCTTCCTTTTCTACAAGAAATTGCTGGTGCTTATCACTGAGTAGTTTTTCTAACTGATTAACCACAAATAGTAGGTCAAAAAATCAAAAGACCTCTTATTTCTGTACTTTTACATCAAATCTGATATAATTCATTAAACGATTTTGCGAGTTTCCTGTGTCTCTATTATTTCCATTACACAAAAACCATAACTATAAAACTCTTTGAGATAAGCACCCTCCTCTCTCAGGCTCCCTTGGCACTACGGTGGGACTATGTTCTTATGGTTCTTAGGAACGATATTGTTTAACAGGGAGAATCTGTGAAGTATGTCTTTAAGATCCTTAAAAGCCAGTTGCCTATTTGAAATGTTCTATGAAGTTTCAATAAAGGATCTTAGAGTCTTTTAAATTGAACTCCACCCTGGATTTGATCTTTGGCCTGAAATCTTTTCTTAATTTAAGAACTGGTTGCTGCTGGAGAGGTTGGGAATGAGAAATGTTTTCTATTTGAACCTAGTTAAGTTACTTGGTCCTTTATATTTAGCATTTCATTCTTGTTTTCTCACATTTTGTTATTGAAAGCAAGAAGAATCCAAATGTTATTTTCATTATTCTGCCTAGATAACAGAAATTGCAGAAATATCTTTTTGGATTGGTTTCCTAAAGTAATGGAAATAAAAATAAATGAGACCTAATTAAACTCAAAAGCTTTTGCACAACAAAGGGTACCATAAACCAAATGAAAAGACAACCCACAGAATGGGAGAAAATATTTGAAAATGATGCAACTGACAAGGGATTAATCTAAAAAATTTACAAACATCTCCTGCAGCTCGATATTAAAAAAAATGACCAATCCAATCAGAAAAATGGGCAGAAGCCCTAAATACACATTTTTCCAAAAAAGACATACAATGTTGACCAACAGGGACATGATAAGATGCTAATATTGCTAATTATCAGAGAAATACAAATCAAAACTACAATGAGACATCACCTCACACCAGTTGACATGGCCATCACCAAAAACTCTACAAATAATAAAATCTGGAGAGGGTGTGGAGAAAAGGGAACCCTCCCACACTGTTGGTGAGAATGAGAATTGGTATAGCCACTATGAAGAACAGAATGGAGGTTCCTAAAGAAACTAAAATAGAGTTATCACATGACCTAGCAGTCCCACTTTTGGAGCACATATCCAGAGAACCATGGTTCAAAAGGATACATGCACCCCAGTGTTCATTGCAGCACTGTTAACAATAGCCAAGACTCAGAGGCAACCTAAATGTTCATTGACAGATGAATGGATAAAGAAGATATGGTACATGTGTACAATGGAATATTACTCAGCCATTGAAAAGAATGAAGTAATGCCATTTGCAGCAACATAGATGGGTCTGGAGATTATCATACTAAATGAAGCAGGTCAGAGAGAAAGAAATATATCATGTGATACTGCTTACATGTGGAATCTAATAAAATGATACAAATGAACTTATTTACAAAACAGAAATAGACTCACAGAGTTGGAGAATGAACTTATGGTTATTGGGGGGAAGGATGCAGGGTAGGGATAGATTGGAAATTTGGGTTTATACACATAGCTATATTTAAAATAGGTAACTAACAAAGACCTACTGTATAACACAGGGAACTCTGCTTAATACTCTGTAATAATCTAAATGGGAAAAGAATTTAAAAAAGAATAAATATGTGTAATGTATAACTGAATCATTTTGCTGTATACTTGAAACTAACAACATTGTTAATCAACTATACTCCAATACAAAACAAAAATTAAAAAAATATTCTGCCTAGAATTCTCCTAACCTAGATTATTGAGTTTGTTAGCTATATGTCCCATTTTCCACATTACTACAGTGACAATGTTGCTAAACTTTCTGTCTCTAAAGAAGAAGGGTCCCCTATCTTCCAGTTTCTGATAACATTTTTAAAAAGTTTCCTTTAATCCCTCATGAACAACCTCCTTTAAGCCTTACAGGTTTTCACCAACCAACCAGTCTCAAAGTCAGTGCTATATGTTTTAGGTTTTATTTGGGCAGCGCTCTACTTCTGGATATCAAAATCTATTTTGGATACTATTGCCACACTACGTACCATCCTAAACTGAGTGGTGTAAAACAGCAAACATGTTGTTATGTGGGTTCAGAATTCTGAGCAGGCATAGATCTCTCACCTCAGTTTCATGAAAATTTGGAACTGGGACTGCTGCTGCTGCTGCTAAGTTGCTTTAGTTGTGTCCGATTCTGTGCGACCCCAGAGACAGCAACACACCAGGCTCCTCTGTCCCTGGGATTCTCCAGGCAAGAACACTGGAGTGGGTTGCCATTTCAATAAATGTCAATTGGAACATCTTGAAGACTGAGGGTGAATTGATGGCTGAGGACTAGAATCATCAGAAGACTCATTCACCCACGTGTTTGGTACTTGATCTGGATGTTGCTTGGGATCTTAGTTGGGATTGTCAGTCAGACCACCTATACGTGGCCTTTCCCTGCGGCTGCTTGGGCTTCGTATGAATTCACTCTGTGCTCCAAGAGTGAATTCTAAAGGGAAACAGGAAGTAACTGTAACATTTTAAAGATTTAGCTCTGTGAGTCACATAAGGTCTCTTCTACTCTAGTCACGAGCCTTCTCAGATTGAGGGAGAAGGAATATAGACCCTTTCTTGATGGAAAAAAGGTCAACGTTATTGAAGAATAATATATGGATGGGAGATGCTGTTACAGCCATTTTTGGAAAATACACTCTGCTATGATTGGAAAGTATGGGGTTATAAAGAATGAATACCTGAGGATTCCAGAAAGGTTGTCACAGGTCTGAATTTAAGGGGTGGACTTGGCAAGAGTAAGTATCATCCTGTTCCTTACTTGATGGCAAAGGAAAACAGAGTCATATGAGTACAACTTCTTATATTCCTGTGGGCATAACCTCCTGAAGTGACTCAGTCAGTTTAGTCGCTCAGTTGTGCGACCCCAGAGATGGCAGCAAGCCAGGCCTCCCTGTCCATTACCAACTCCCGGAGTTTACCCAAACTTATGTCCATTGAGTTGGTGATGTCATCTAACCATCTCATCCTCTGTCATCCCCTTCTCTTCCTGCCTTCTATCTTTTCCAACATCAGGGTCTTTCAAATGAGTCAGTTCTTCGCATGAGGTGGCCAAAATATTGGAGTTTCAGCTTCAACATAAGTCCTTCCAATGAACACCCAGGACTGATTTCCTTTAGGATGGACTGGTTCAATCTCCTTGCAGTCCAGGGGACTCTCAAGAGTCTTCTCCAATACCATAGTTCAAAAGCATCAATTCTTCAGCGCTCAGCTTTCTTTATAGTCCAACTCTCACATCCGTATAAGACTAGTATAAGACAATCCGTATAAGACTACTGGAAAAACCATAGCTTTGACTAGACGGACCTTTGTTGACAAAGTAATGTCTCTGTTTTTCAATATGCTGTCTATGCTATGCTAAGTCACTTCAGTCATGTCCAACTCTGTGCAACCCCATAAACGGCAGCCCACCAGGCTCCCCGTCCCTGGGATTCTCCAGGCAAGAACACTGGAGTGGGTTGCCATTTCTTTCTCCAGTGCATGAAAGTGAAAAGTGAAAGTGAAGTCGATCAGTCATGTCTGACTCCTAGTGACCCCATGGACTGCAGCCTACCAGGCTCCTCCGTCCATGGGATTTTCCAGGCAAGAGTACTGGAGTGGGGTGCCATTGCCTTCTCTGTAATATGCTGTCTAGGTTGGTCATAACTTTCTTTCCAAGGAGTAGGCATCTTTCAATTTCATGGCTGTGGTCACCATCTGCAGTGATTTTGGAGTCCCCAAAAATAAAGTCAGCCACTGTTTCCACTGTTTCCCCATCTATTTGCCATGAAGTGATAGGACTGGATGCCATGATCTTAGTTTTCTGAATGTTGAACTTTAAGCCAACTTTTTCACTCTCCTTTTTCACTTTCATCAAGAGGCTCTTTACGTCTTCTTCGCTTTCTGCCATAGGGGTGGTGTCATCTGCATATCTGAGGTTATTGATATTTCTCCCGGCAATCTTGATTCCAGCTTGTGCTTCATCCAGCCCAGTGTTTCTCATGATGTATCCTGCATATAAATTAAATAAGCAGGGTAACAATATACAGCCTTGACATACTCCTTTTCTTATTTGGAACCAGTCTGTTGTTCCATGTCCAGTTTTAACTGTTGCTTCCTGATCTGCATACAGGTTTCTCAAGAGGCAGGTCTTGAAGTGACTACTTTTAAACAAAACACTCATTTACATACACAAGTTATACTGCGTGAGAAATGTCCACTTTGTAGCCAGCTTCACACTAAATATATGTTTAACAACAATCTGTAAATGGTAAAGAGTCACTTTTTCAAGAGATGTAATTCGAATGAATTTGTAACAAAGAGCTCTAAGAAACTGATAAACGATAAAAAGAAAATTCAAACACAAACATCAGCAAAAAGAATTCTACAGGAGGAAGAAAGAGAACTGAGAATCTGCCACAGTACACTTCAGGGGGATTCAAGGCTTCAGATTAAATGGCTTTTCGATTTGGGGATAAATACAGCCAGGACTGGTCAATACGGAGGGCAGAGGGATGATATGGAACCTCCTTTTAAAAGCTCTGGGTCACTATCTCCATAGCACTGCTCTAGATGGGATTGTCTATGCCATACATTTTCCTGTTGAAATGATGGTCTGATAGTGAATGGAGGGCCATTTGGATTTCTAAATGCCCTTCTAAAAAAGGCACTTTTCTAAAAAAAAAAAAAAATCATTTTTTCTCTTTTTTTCTCTTGTGCTGAGTCATGTCTGACTCTGTGACCCCGTGGATGTATCCTGCCAGTCTTCTCTGTCCTTGGAGTTGCTATTTCCTTCTCCAAGGGATATTACCAACCCAGAAACTGCATCTCTTGCATGTCCTGCATTGGCCGGTGGATTCTATACCGCTGTGCCAACTGGGAAGCCTCTGCTGCCCTTTTGATGGAGCTTTGTAGTGAACATGAGCCTTATTTCATGTTTCTGTCCCAAGTTTCACCCTAGCTTGGCACACTATTTATTTATTTCTCTTTAAAATAATTTTATGAATAGTTTTAACATTTACCTTATTCAAAGAATCAGAAAGTATCAATTGATTTGCCATGAAATTCTTCCTCCCATTCTTGCCCCTATTCCACTTACTTGTAAGTAACCTCTGTCCTTGGTCTCTTAGGTGTTCTAGAGTTTCTCCATGCATAGAATAGCAAATACATTGACAAATACAGACTTTTATCTTCTTCCCTACCTACCCTTGCTCCACTGCCTTTTTTAAACACCAAAAGGTAGTATATTATATAACCTGTTCTGCACTTTGGGTTTTTCATATAACTACCTCTCGCAGATTTTTTTCCCTCAGATAATTATATGGGGAGTTTGTCTCTTTGTCTGACTATATATATTACAAGCAGTAAGAGAATTCTTAAGCCATGAGCTTCCCTCATAGCTCAAATGGTAAAGAATCTGCCTGCAATGCCAGAGTGAGTGAATGAAATCGCTCAGTCGTGTCCGAATCTTTGTGACCCCATAAACTGTAGCCCACCAGGCTGTTCTGTTGGTTCAATACCTGGGTCGGGAAGATCCCTTGGAGGAGGGCATGGCAACCCACTCCAGTGTTCTTGCCTGTCAGAGGAGCCTGGCAGGCTATAGTCCGTGGGATCACAAAGAGTCCGAAACGACTAAGCGACTAACACTTTCACTTTCTTTCATTGAATAGAATATAGATGATTGGGATTAGGACCAATATGGGTTTGAGACTAACGTTTTCAGTTTTAAAATATTTTTGATTCAGATTAAAAATTCAGTGTAATATTTGGCAACTTCCTTGATCTTTTAGAACCAATTTCCTCCTTTGAAAGTGGTAACAATGATACCTGGCAACCTTGTGGTGATGCCATCAATGAAAGGCTGTATATAAATGGCTTAGAACATAGTAGATGATCAACAAAAAGTATCCCAACTTCCACCCTAGCTTGGCCCACTATTTGTTTATGTCTCTTTAAATTAATTTTATGAGTAGCTTTAGCATTCATTTATTCAAAGAACCTGAAAGTATCAATTGATTTGCCATGAAATTCTCCCTCCCATTCTTGCCCCTATTCCATTTCCTTGTAGGTAACCTCTATCATTATTATTATTGTTTCATCACCTGAGTTTGGAATGATTCATGTCTCTTCAGTGCCCCAGTCATCATCCTGATCTGGTTCTGGAGAGGTTTAATAATTGTCTCCTAAACAAGTTGCATCTCCATTCTGTCAGGCACTTTGTAAATGAGGTTCTAGAAGTCCTTGGAGGATTCAAGATCTCTGATGAGCATCAACGATGCTGTGCAGGTAATTGGCAGTACTCAAAGGGAACAATGAAAGGTAACAGATCTTAAACTGAAACTTGTATTATGGCTCAGATGCACTGGCCATTGGAACTTTATTTTCATCTTCTCCTGTATCCATGCCATTAGACATGTGACTCTGCAGCTGTATTGCTCGTCTTTCTCACAGCGCCAACTGCCTCACTCTCCATGCTGTCCACGTGGTTCGTTGAATCTAGGGTAGGCAAGGCACAGACTAAGAAGCTGGAAGGAGACTGGAGGAGCCGTAGGAGCTGCAGACATGTTTACGCTCTCCTGACTGACGCCCCAGACATAGCAGTGTTCATGCTGTATTCTTTCCTCTTGTGGCTGACCCAGAGGACACAGCTGTGAGGCGGTAGTAATACCACCGCTTTTTAGGTGGAGCTCACATATCCCTCCAGCACAAAGAAGCCCGTGATCAAGCGAGAATCCCGCCATGCGCATGCACAGTGCTACGAGTGATCTCAGCTGTTACATAGTCGTTGTTTACAAAGCGTGGGGCGAGAGAGCCTGAACACGCCCTCTTGGCTAATTCGCTCTATCCCCTCAGCAGTTGCCCTGCTAAAAGGATGGAGTATATTTCCCTCTCACTTGACTATGTATTTGGTCATATGATTTGATTTCATCAGTAAAAAAGGGTGGAAGTGATGGTGTGTCACTTCTTTTTAAGGAGGTCTTGTGTATTTCCATTCTCTTTCTGTCTTTGTTTGTGAGGAGAACACTTCTCAGTTAGCCCTCTGGCCATTAAGTGAAAGTTGCTCAGTCGTGTCCAACTCATTGCGATCCCATGGACTATACTGTCCATGGAATTCTCCAGACCAGAATACTGGAGTGGGTAGCCGCTCCCTTTTCCAGGGGATCTTCTCAACCCAGGGATCGAATCCAGGTCTCCCACATTTATTTAACTTACACATCTGTGACTTGTCTGGACCCTGCAAGGCTATGTGGCTGAATTAGCCCTGTGGCCACAGAAGAAGACAAAAGATAGGTGAAACAGGGCCAACCCAGATGAACCATTCCAGTCATACAGCCTTGCTGGGTCCAGACAACCCATAGATGTGTAAGTTAAATAAATGGTTAATGGTATTGTCATTTTTTGCACAGCAATAGCAAGCCAATACAACTGCCCTTCACCAAATGCTAGGGAACTTTTGAAAAATAACAGGAAATTCAGAAGCCACAATTAGTTGAGGATAGATTTATCCTGTTATATACAGGGACAGAGTAGAGGTCAGGGGGATTAAGAAATGAAGCAGGGGTTTCCTCTGCGGTCCAGTGGCTAAAATTCTGTGCTCCCAATGCAGGGGGTCCAGGTTCGATCCCTGGTCAGTGAACTAAATTCCACATGTTGCAGCTAAGAGTTCACATGCTACAACTAAAGATATTCCACGTGCCACAAGGAAGATAGAGGATCCCACCTCCTGCAACTAAGACCCGGCACAGCCAAATAAATAAATATTAAACAAAAAAGAGCAATGAAATGGTTAGGTATGTTACAATGCAGCCAGACAGGGATAGGAGCGGGTATATAAACTCACTTCAAGCATCTGAAGCACGAATAGCAGGGCTGAACTCAACAGTCCACTGAGCTCCAAGAGGAAACACTTAGGAAAAAATGTGTCGATGCTGAGCCAACAAAAACTTAAGCTGGGCCCAGAAAAAGTCTTCGCGGTAAGATCCACATCACTTTTGCTCCTGAGGAAGGATTAGGGGCCTCCTTGCTTTCACAGTTTTAAATGTAACTGAAGAAGAAAATAGAAACATATTGTGGAAATAACCTCTGGCCAACTGGATGCGGACTAGAATCTGCAGTTCAGTAAAGCTGAGCTTCCAAGTCTCATTAGACAGATGGGCAGCTATCCTGTCCCCAGCGATCTTCCTGCTGTCTAATTACATCCGTCTGTGAATTTTAGACAACTTAAAAGAAGAAATATTAGAAATCATCTCTTGACCCAGAACATTCTCCTTTAAAGCTAGATGTACAGCACAAACAGACCTGACAAGGAGTCCAGGTTAATGGGCTTTGGGTCAGAAAGGAATTGGACTAAAGTTGGTCTTGTAAAAGCTGGCACACAGCCTGGGACTATGGCTGGAGCACTGGTAATGCTCCCCAGTCCAGCCAAGGGAGGCCTCGCTGCTGTCATGGCGCAGGGCGCGGACAGGCTAGTTAATACTGGCCGGGAGGGTTTTCTCTCTCTCTCCCCCTCTCTTTTTAAAATATAGCAACAAGATTGAACATTTCAGGGGAAAATAATTCCAAAAGAAGTTCCTGTTCCCTAAGTAAATACAGGCTTTCAACACTCCAAACGGCCATTCCAATTTCTTTTTTCAGGAAACACATATTATTCTTAAAGGACCCATTTAGAAGTCCTTTTTGCAATTTGGAGAGTCGAATAGTCTGTTGGTTATACAGAAACCGATTTTATGGGAGTGTTGACGGGGCTCTCTTGTTGGGAAGGAATTCACAAGAGGACCGGACAACGTAGTGTACCTTCCTGTCATTAGCGGAGAAGAAAATGTTCTGTCTCTGGCTTTATCAGGGGCTGGGTCTGTGTGAGTAGCTTCTCCTGGTATTTGTAATAATCTACCTCATAATGCTTTTAAAATAATTTGGATTGACTTTTGTTGGCTTCTCACAAATGAATTCGTTCCAGCATCCTGAAATACGTAGCTGGGAGATTTGGCACAGTCTCCTTCCTAAGGTTGATTTAATTAAAACAGTTGCTTCCTCATGGCTGTTTGCTCTGATTCTCTTCAGGATTGTCTTGATTTTGATGAGTTAATACAGAGAAACAGAACACTTAGAAGGGCATTAGAGCAGTGTCATTCCTAATGGTTAAATATTTTAGTGACAGCAGGGAAAGTCTAGATTCTAGACCAATTGGTAATGATTCTGGAATGTAGATTTATATACGTGTGGGAGAGCCTCTGCTATGTGAATGGTAGAACATGTTCCTCTAATGGTATGTGTAGGAAATACTTTAATCTTCTGTTCTCAGGTTTTAAATGGATGTATAGTTGATTCACCATATTGTGAATAAGTGGAGATGATCCATGTTTTTAAAAAATGACCAATTCAAAGTCACACAGTAGGTGAAAGAATTGGAGGGTTCTGGGATTAGAAAAAATGTTCTTATCACAAATGGGATATGCTTTTATGGTAGAATCAAATGAACAAAAAGAAGGACACTTAAATCATCTATAATTTCCCTATCCAATGAGTGATGAAATCCACACGTGGCAGGTGAGACCTCCCCTCCTGGTGGTCTCCACCTCTGTGGGCAAAAGGGAAACAGGATCCCCAGAGCCCTGCAGACTCCCTTCCACTCCCTCCCCGACAACTCTCACAGCGTTAGCCTCTCCCTACTTGGTGACCAGCAGAATAAATCATCCTGGAGTTAGTTGTCTCAGTCTCCCTGCTCACCCCTCTGTCTCCAGGACTCTGATGCCTATAAGGTTCTGTACACGCCCTTCTCTGACCTAATCTCCCTGACCCAACTCCTCAAATTTTCAAGTCACACAGTAGGTGAAAGAATTGGAGGGCTCTGGGATTAGAAGAAATGTTCTTATCACAAATGGGATTTGCTGTTATGGTAGAATCAAATGAACAAAAAGAAGGACATTTTAATCATCTGCTTTACTCTGCCCTCAGGAACTCAAGGGCAGTCGTCAACCTTCTCTCTCCAGCCTCTTCTCTGAAGTTTCCCTTTATCATCTTGCTCTCATAACTGGCCTCTCTGCCTCCCTCTCACTAGGAGGTTTCTTTCTTTGTCTTACCATTCATACCATGGAGCCTGGAGATAGATTCCATCTCCTCTTGATTCTTCTTGCCATGGCCAAATCATTCTCCTTACCTTCTTCCTGAAAACCCTGGATTTGAATTTCAATCAGATTGTAACCTGTATTTCTCCTGTGACAGACATCTTCTAACCTAACCTCCTTCTGTTCTTCATTCCTAGAAACATGTTCAATATCATGCTTGCTAAGAGGACTAGAACCACTCACTGTAATCTTGGAGGTTTTCAATATCTGCAAAAATAGCTATTCTAGTACTCTGACCTCTCAGTTCCTTGGCTTATTCTCCTCCAGTGAATATTTTGGTTGCACCTTGTGCCTTGTGGGATCTTTGTTCCCCTCCAGGGATTGAACTCAGGCCCTTGACAGTGAGACTGTGGAGTCCTAACCCCACTAGGGAATCCCCTCCTCCAGTGATCTTGCCCTACACCCTGTTTCAGCCTCCACTTCCTGGCCATACCCTGGACCTCATCATTACCAATGACTCTGCTGCATCTACATGCCAGTTTTAAGCAAACCACTCTGAAGTTCTCTTTCTGTAGTTTACCTCTAAGTATCCCAGACACACGACTTCTCCAGCATCATTAGCACCAACAGTCCATCAATCCTCCCACTTCTCACCGTCTCTCACAGCCTCTCCATGTCCTCACCTGCCACCTTACCATACTTGGACTCCAGGGTCGAAATTTTATCACTCCCTTATGTATACTCTTGATATATAGACCCTGATGCTGGGAAAGATTGAAGGCAGGAGAAGGGGACAGCAGAGGACGAGATGGTTGGATGGCATCACTGACTCAATGGGCATGAGTTTGACCAAGCTCTGGGAGATGGTGAAGGACAGAGAAGCCTGGAGTGCTGCAGTCCATGGGGTCACAAAGAGTTGGACATGACTGAGTGACTGAACAACAATATATACTCTTAATTCCCTTTCTTTTCCTCCCTTCATCATATTGTCTTGGCAAAACCCTGATTCAATCCAAGTCTCTACTGATTCTGTGTCTGTTCAACTGAGCATGGCTGGTAAAGCTCATGATCCTGCTGACTGCAGCCCCTTCCAATTTATGGCCACTAACCTCAAGTGGGCGTCTTTTGCTGCTTGGCAGCCTCATTATATTTCCCTAGTTCATTTATGCTCCCGCTCCCTGAGTGAATTTTTCATATCTATTTCTCTCATCTCAAGCTTCTACTGTAATCCTTACTCTCAGCTTGCTGCCTGTCTCACTAATAGAAGCAATTAGAAGATGATTTCTTCGTGTTTCCATCACCATATCTACCCAGCTAATTGCATCTGTGTCCACACACCCTACCTGCCCTCCTCCCTGGATGAGCTGTCTGTGCTCCATCTATGAAGAGCATTTCCACTTTTGCACAGCCCCCATCCCCTCTCAGCTACTCAGGGATGTCGTGCTCTGTGCATGGGTGGAAAAGAATTTCCAGACAGGAGGCAGAATGAAAGGAGAATAGAGTTTATCAGAGCTGTTAGAAGAATGGGCCAGCTCAAGGGAGAGCCACAGTTTTCGTGGGCTAGTTGCCGATTTTTATAGCTTTAAGACAAAACTCCTGCTGGAAGGGTGGGATTAGGTGATTGGTTAGAATGCTACAGGGTGGGTAATAGGGTGGGCATGTTACCTAACATGGGGTCAGGAAGCTAGCCGGTTTAGATCGGGGGGCTCCTGGCAATAGTTGCTATGGGGCTCAGTCAGTTCCGGAGGTGACCTTGGTGCCAGACTCTGTGTTTGCGGCCTCCGTGCGAGGCCTTGCGCCTGTGACCTTGGCATAAGGCTCCACAAGGGACGCTGCAATTTTTTTGTGTGTGGGGGGCCTCTGTCTATATGAAATTTTTGATTAAAAGATGTATTAAAAAATTCATATGCAAAATCCATGGGAGATACAGTGATTTATTGATGAAGATTTAGGACTACAGCCGCAGTTCTTATGTATTTGTTCATCATCCCACCCGTGGAAGTGAAGAGGCTTCATGGTGTCCAGGGGCCATTTTTTTTCCTCTTCAAATCCAGGGACCATCTCTTTGATGCTTCAGGGTAATTTCACATCTCCTATCACGTGAAAAGGTAGTAAGGTTGCAATTCCTTTGCCCTGGATCTTCAGAATCCGTTTATATTAAAATAATATCAATCTTCTGGCCTCTGAATTTCCCTAGTACCTTTTATTTAAGACATGTTATCTTAGCACTCACGAAGCTGCGTCATTCATTATGCTGCCAGTGCGCACTGGCTTCTGACTCTATCAGAGCTTATTTCTGTGCTTCGGTGCTGACCATGTCAAGTGTCACATGCAGGAAAATGTGATACTTTCTTTTCTGGTTGTGTTAAATTTACCACTCAGAACTTTATTGAATGAACACAGAACAACAGAGTCTTCTCTTGAAACACTTTGGGCTGTAATCACTGCATTCCTAGGATGTGATGTCTTTCAGTGTTGACCCAGCCCCTGCTTTGCACACACTGGCCCCAGGAGGAAGGACAGGAGAGGGGCGGGATGAGAAGAGTGGTTTCACCCAATCCACCTCCATCCAACATGACTTACGATCCACTTGGGAGAGCATGGTGTTGTCAAATTAATTGAGATTGGAGAGAGGATCAACTGGGAGTTCCCACTTGGGCAAGTGTCTCAGAAAGCCCCTGGAAGAGGGAGGCAGGGACCCGCTGAGGACTGCCTGACACATGGAGTGAAGCCTGAGAGGGAATGGATGACTACCTTGGGTACCAGTTACAGGGACATACAGGGTAAAGGATGACTGTCACTGTCACTCTGGATGGGAAGTGGCATTGTGGTCAGAACACAGATGAATAGTTGTTGTCACACAGGCCTGTCTACACCCAAGAGTTGGTGGTAGATTACTGGTAGCCCAGACTCCTGAATTTATCCTATAGAAGTGGTAGTGCTAGTCACTCAGTCGTGTCTGACTCTTTGCAACCCTGTGGACTGTAGCCCACCAGGCTCCTCTGCCCATGGAATTCTCCAGACAAGAATAGTGGAGTGAGTTGCTCTTCCCTTTTCCAGGGGATCTTCCAGACCCAGCGATTGAACCCACGTCTCCTGCTTGGCAGGCAGATTCTTTACCATCTGAGCCACCTGTGAAGCCCATATTCACTATGCTATTGCCTAAGAAACTTCAGTATTTCACAATCTACTTTAAATATATTTCTTCTTATTCTAGTCTTAATTTTTAAAGCTGGGGAAATTGCTATTCACCCCTGCACTGGGCTGAACAGTGTCCCTCAAACACTCACATCTGCCCAGAATCTGTGAATGTGACCTCATTTGGAAATAGGGTCTTTGTCGATGTAATCAAGTTAAGATGAGACCACGTTGGATCAGGGTGGGTCCAAATCCAACCTGACAGATGTCCTTATAGAAAGAGAGATTTGGACACAGAGACATACACCCATGGAAGACGGCCATATGATAGTGGAGACAGAGACTTTTGAAATGATGCTATTGCAAGCCAAGGAATGCCAAGAATTGTCACCAGAAGCTACAAGAGACAAGGGGTCATGCTACTCACAATCTCAGAGGGAACACAGACCTGCCAACGCCTTGTATTCAGACTTCCAACCGCCACAACAATGAGAGAATACATTTCTGTTGTTTTAGGCCACCTGGGGTGTGGTGATCTGTGATGGCAGCCGCAGGAAACTGCTGGGCCCAGGTCTTCATGTCATCATCCTCTCCTGCCTCTGTGAGGGCTTTCTGCTGTAACTCCTGCACGCTTCCTTTCTAGTGTTTGCTTCGTAACTGTTCAGTCTATGTATGAACATGCATTTTCTCTAATCAGAAAGCCTCTTTGAGAAAAGTGTTAAAGAAAAGCAGCCGACATATAAAATAGGAGAGCTGTGGACCACACGTGAAGAAATGTCTTAGGATTTCAGAAGACAAGCTCATTCAGAGTCAGTGGTAGATGTGGCTTCCAAAAGAGCTAATGCATTGTTGAACTATACTTGGTATTCATCCAACAGAATCATCCCTAAGATCCACTCCAGCAGCTTTGGCCATTTCAGTTCCGTGTGGTCTGGACTGTTAGTCTTTAGGACGCATTCTTCTGGTGACAGAACAGTAACTGGTTCCCTTAGAAGTGAGATGGAAATGGCTGCCTAAAGGCTACCAGATACCCATCCACTCAGCTGATCAGACAGCCTTCCCCTCTAAATGCCTACCCGCTGGGACTGGAATTAGGAGGGCCCTTTAAAACAGTCTGCCAAATAGGCAATAGATTTCACACTCTAAAGGACGAGCAGGAAATAAGTCTGAGATTTGTCCCACTTCCTTTCCCCTGTCTTATTTCCCAATATGCTTTTGTAATTGGTTGTCATTGACTTCTCTTTCTTTTTCTGGATTCTTCCTTTTGATTGATTCCTTTACTGTTCCCACTCTGGTTTATTTTTTTCTTCTAGTTTTATTGAGATATAATTGACATACAGTACTGTGTAAGTTTAGGGTATACAGAGTAATGATTTGACTTATATACGTCATGAAATGATTATCACGGTAAGTATTGGGACCATTCATCATCTCGCAAAGATACAAAATTAAAGAAATAAAAAAAAATTATTGTTCCCTGTGATGAGAACTCGTAGGATTTACTCTCTTAATGGCTTTCATATATAACACACAATCATGTTAATTATATTTATCAGGTTGTGATAAACACCTCTAGTTTATCTTATAATTGGGAGTTTATACATTTTTACTGCCTTCATCCAATTTCCCCTTCCCCTACTCCTACCTCTGGTAATCACAAATCTGATATCTTTTTCTATGAGTTTGTTTTTGAAGTACAATTGACCTACAACACTATGTTGGTTCCTGTCACAAGCATAGTGATTCAATATTCCTATACATTTCAAAATGATCACCTTGATAAGCCTACTTGCAATATGTCACCATACAAAGATATTACATAATTATTGACTATATTCCCCACACCATATGTTCATACCAGTGGCTCATTATTTTGCAACTGGAAGTTTGTACCTCAATCTCCTTCATCTATTTCTTTCCTTACCCCCTCCACTCTGGAAACCACCTGTTTGTTCTCTGTATCTATAACTCTGTTTCTGTTTGTTATGTTTGTTCATTTGTCTTTTAGATTCCATGTATAAGTAATAATTCCATGTATAAGATTAATTACATGTATAGATCCCATGTATAAGTATAATTTTTCTTTCTCTGCCTAACTTATTTCATTTAGCATAATACATTCTAGGTCCATCCATGTTGTTGCAAGTAGCAAGATTTCATTCTTTTTTATGGCTGAGGTGATGGAATTTCAGCAGAGCTATTTAAAATCCTAAAAGATGATGCTATCAAAGTGCTGCACTCAGTAGGTCATGGAAATCTGGAAAACCCAGCAGTGGCCACAGGACTGGAAAAGGACAATCTTCATCCCAATTCCCAAGTAGGGCAGTACTAAAGAATGTTCAAATCACCGGACAGTTGGATTCATCACCCATGCTACTAAGGGTATGCTTGAAATTCTCCAAGCTACACTTCAGCATTACATGAACTGAGAATTTCCAGATGTTCAAGCTGGGTTTAGAAAAGGCAGAGGAACCAGAGATCAAATTGCCAACATTTGCTGGATCACAGAGAAAGCAAGGGAATTCCAGAAAAACATCTACCTCTGTTTCATTGACTACTCTAAAGCCTTTGACTGTGTGGATCACAACAAACTGTGGAAAATTCTTAGAGAGATAGGAATACCAGACCATCCTACCTGTCACCTGAGAAACCTGCATGTGGGTCAAGAAACAACAGTTGGAACCTTGCCTGGAACAACTGACTGGCCCAGGACTGAGGAAGGACTATGACAAAGCTGCTTATTGCCATGCTATTGATTTAATTTATATGCAGAGAACATTATGAGAAAGCCTGGCCGGATGAGTTACAAGCTGGAATCAAGATTGCCAGGAGAGATATCAACAACCTCAGATATGTGGAAGACACCACTCTTACAGCAGAAAGCAAAGAGAAACTAAAGAACCTCTTGATCAGAGTGAAAGAGGAGAGTGAAAAAGTCGGCTTAAAACTCAATATTAAAAAAACTAAGATCATGGCATCTGGTGCCATCGTTATGTGGCAAATAGAAGGGGAAAAGGTGGAAACAGGGACAGATTTCCCTTTCTTGGTCTCTAAAATCACTGCACATGGTGACTGCAGTCATGAAATTAGAAAACGATTGCTTCTTGGCAGGAAAGCTATAATAAACCTAGACTGTGTTAAAAAGCAAACATCACTTTGTTGACAAAGGTCTGCATAGTGAAAGCTATGGTTTTTCCAGTAGTCATGTACAGATGTGAGAGCTGGACTACAAAGAAGGCAGAACACTGAAGAATTGATGTTTTGAACTGTGGTGCTGGAGAAGGCTCTTGAGAGTCCCTTGGACTGCAAGGAGATCAAACCAATCAATCCTAAAGGAAATAAGTCTTGAATACTCATTGGAAGGACTGATGCTGAAGCTGAAGCTCCAGTAGTCTGGCCATCTGATGCAAAGAGCTGACTCACTGAAAAAGACCCAGATGCTGGGAATGACTGAAGGTAGAAGGAGAAGAGGCTGACAGAGGATAAGACAATTGGATGGCATCATCAGTTCTATGGTCATGAAAGTGGGCAAACTCTGGGAGATGGTGAAGGACAGGGAAGGTTGGCATGCTGTCATCAATGGGGTCATGAACAGTTGGACGTGGTTTGGCGACTGAATAAAAACAGCAACAAAGATTCCACACTGTGTATATCTATCTAGCTAGCTGTTTGTTGTTTTTAGTTGCTAAGTTGTGTCTGACTCTTTGGCGATCCCTTGGACTGTAGCCTGCCTCGTTTCTCCATGGGATTTCCCAAGCAGCAGTAATGGAGTGGGTTGCTATTTCCTCCTCCAGGGGATGCTCCTGACCCAGGGATTGAACCTGCACCTCCTGTATTGGCAGGTGGATTCTTTATCACTGAGCCATCAGGGTAGCCCCCATATTAATGTGTGTGTATAAATATACACACATACCACATCTTTATTCAGCTATGGGGTGGGCACTTAGGCTGCTTCTATATCTTGGATTGTAAATAATGCTGTAATGAACATAGAGGTGCATATATCTTTTCTAATTAGTGCTTTTATTTTCTTTGGATAAATACCAGAAGTAGAATTTCTGGATCATATGATAGTTTTATTTATTTTTTCGTGAGGAATCTCCAGAACTGTTTTCCATAGCAGCTGCTCCAATTTACGATCCCACCAACAGTGTGTGAGGATTCCTTTTTTCTCCACATCCTCACCAACTCTTGTTATATGCGGTCTTTTAAATGATACCCATTCCTTCTGTTTGCATTTTCCTGATGATTAGTGGTGTCGAGCACTTTTTAATGTCCCTGTTGGCCATCTGTATGTCTATTTTGGAAAAATGTCTGTTCAGGTTCTCTGCCCATTTAAAAAATCAGGTTGTTTACTTTTTGATGTTGAATTATATGAATTCCTTGTTTATTTGAATATTAACCTCTTATTGGATATATTGTATGCAACTATCTTTTCTCTTTCAGTAGGTGGCCTTTTCATTTTGCGATGGCTCCCTTCACTGTAGCTTAATGCAGCCCCATTTGTTTATTTTTGCTTTTGTTTCCCTTGCCTGAGGAGACATATCTAAAAATACATTACTAAAACCGATGTCAAAGAGCTTACTGCCTATGATTTTTTTCTAAAAGCTTTATGGTTTCAGGTTTTACGTTTAAGTCTTTATATCATTTTAAATTTATTTTTGTGCCTGGGGTGAGAGAGTAATCCAGCTTGATTCTTTTGCATGTAGCAGTCCAGTCTGATCTTTTTTTCCTTTTCTGTTGTATTGCCTTCTGAATTGTCTTAGATTTATATCCACAAAAGACTGTTGGCTTGACTTGTACCACACATCTGTACTGAGTCTTACTGGCTTGCTCTGGATAAAGAGCGTCTTTTTAACAGGAACCATAGACCTCCGACCACAAACTAATAAGACCACAGCTCTTGATTCTACTTTTTGAGCGGCATGAGGTCAGAGGGGCCTTATAAGTGTGGAGTGATCTATTGCTTTGACCAAGAACTTTCACGTTTGATTGGTCCCAGTTTTCCTGTACTTTCTGATAGGAAACAGCCTGGACTACATTTTCAGGCTTCTCAACGTGAAGAAATGGGCCTAAACCAGCAAGATGAAATTGAACAGGACTGTATGTATATGAGATCAGGACATGGCATCCTGAAATATTCTACTTTGGCATAAGGATTAGTTTGAGCTGAAGGCAATTAAGAAACACAGAGACAGGAGAAAATTTCTGCCTCTTTCTGTCTAAAAGCAGGACATAAATTTCCCTTTCATAAAGTTAACATAAATTTCTCTTTGCAAAGATGTCTCACTCTTCCTTATCAGGAAAAGGAGAATGACTCTTGATCATTCCAGACAATGCATCACTGGAGAGGGCACCAAATTGAGTCTGCATACAAACCTTACTCTGTGTGTGTGTGTGTGTGTGTGTGTGTGTGTGTGCACGTGCGCACGTGTGCGTGCTCAGTTGTTCCAACTCCTGATTTGATCTGTGTCACCCCACAGATGTGGCCTGCCAAGCTTCTCTGTCCTTGGGATTTTCCAGGCAAGAATACTGGAGTGGGTTGCCATTTCCTCCTCTAGGGGATCTTCCCCACCCAGGGATCGAATCTGAGTCTCTTGCATTTGCAGATGGATTCTTTCCAACTGAGCTGCTTGAGAAGCTTTGCTAAGCAACCCTTATCTACCATGAGTTTCCTCACATATTTACCTTCCCATAATTTACCACCTCTGGGATGTATTTTTTGTCTAGTCACTTCTCTGCAACTTACCACCCTTTGTTAAAATTGTATATAAGTTTCAAAGTCTGAATGCTTCTTTGGGTTTTTCACTTCCTTTCTGTAACCCTCCCCTCTATCCCATGCTTGTAAAATTAAAAAGTTGACAACAATAAAACATAAATGCTTTTATTCCTGTTAATTGGCCTTTTGTTTTTTTTACTTCGCATGCCCCAGCTGATAGACCTGAGAGGGAAGAAGACTTTTTTTCCCTCCTCTACATATGTAATGTTCTGAACAACGAGCCAGAAAACTAGCTACATGAGTTCAGTGGCATAACAGCATCAAGAGCAAGGGAAAGAAACTAGTCAATAGTAAATCAGTGTTAGTCAGAAATTTTCTTTGTAGTTTCTCATACAAATTAATGTCCATCTTAAAATAGATGAATAAAAATAGCATTAAGAGGGATCCACATGAGGTAGAGCTTATTACAAAGACCAAAATAGAGAGTTGCCTGTGTAGTAGATGAATTACAAAAGTGTCCCCAATCTTTCAGTCTCCTCTCTGTTTCCATACATTCTGCCATTTGAACATGCCATTTCTTCCATCGTGAGATGAAATGTATTTCTTTACCCCTTGAATCAAGCCTTGTGATGTTCTTTGGCCTGTACAGAGTGTGGCAGAAATGATGGTGAGACAGTTCTGAGCCTAAACTTTGTGAGCCCTTGCACATTTCCACACTTTCTCTTGGAATCATGCCTCTATCAAGTGAACAAGTCCAGGCTGCGGTTAGTTGCTCAGTCGTGTCCGATTCTTTGTGACCCCATGGACTGTAGCCCACCAGGCACCTCTGTCCATAGGGATTGTCCAGGAAAGAATCCTGGAGTGGGTTGTCATGCCCTCCTCCAGGGAATCTTCCCAACCCAGGGATTGATCCCAGGTCTCCCACATTGCACAGATGCCACCAGGGAAGCTGAAGAATAATAGAGTAGGTAGAGGGGACGACAGAGGATGAAATGGCTGGATGGCATCACTGATTCAATGGACGTGAGTTTGAGTGAAATTCGGGAGTTGGTGATGGACAGGGAGGCCTGGCGTGCTGTGATTCATGGGGTTGCCTATTCCTTCTCCAGGGGATCTTCCCGACCCAGGAATCGAACCAGCATCTCCTGCATTGCAGGTGGATTCTTCACCAGCTAAGCTACCAGGGAAGCCCAACATGAGAAACACATGGCCTGGTCATCACCCCAGGTAACAGTCAGTCAATGGCTTCATGTGAAATGGCACTGTTGTAGACCAGCCAGTCACCAGCTGACCTGGCATTTGACTGAGGATACATACATGAGTCTGAGATAAGAGCCATCAGCTGGCCTGTAGATGCATGAGTTACAGTAAATGTTTTTAAAATCCAAGTTTTGGTTTGTTACACAGCAGTAGATAACTGATACAGCCTTGAAAGCACAACTTAAAGAGGACTGTTAAAGTAATTAGTGATTTTGTACTTGTAGAAGAGAAGAGCTGTGAATATGGGAGGGCATGTCAAGTCTGGAGACAATGGTGCCATAGATATTTGTGGAAATGTAAAGTTCAGAAGACTGCAGTAGCCAGCTGACCTGATTGATGACAGAGCAAAGAAAAGTGGCTGCTTAGTGAGTGGCCCGCCCTCCTGGTTTGTAGGAAAAAAAGGGTGCATATTTCCAATAGATCCAATGTGAACTATAGCCTGGAGCAAGTTTAGAGAAACTCTGCTCCAGAAGGTAGCCTGGAAGGTGTTACCTGCCAGAAACAGAGTGCTAAGGGTTGGTAATAATTGCTGACTGGAGGGAGTATCAGATATGTTAAGGGAATTGTGTGAGAGTTCTTGAGGGAAGTCTCTGGTGAACCCACCAGTACACACCACGAAGAGTCCACAGGGCACCAAGGCCAAAACACAACAGTAGCTCTCGGGTAAGCTCTGTCCCTGCCCTTTACTGTCCCTCCTCCTACTCCTTATCTCTGGGGAGAGTCCTTCTGGTGCGTGGAGGAACAGGGGTGGAGGTGCCAGACAGGTAAATACAATGCAGAGAACTAACCACTATATGATCTTGGCAGGACAGCTAAGCATTGTAGAATAAATGATCATGTCTTCCTGTCTCTTGAGAGTCCCTTGCTCAGCAAGGAGATCAAAGAGGTCAATCCTAAAGGAAATCAACCCTGAATATTCATGCTGAAGCTGAAGTTCCAATACTTTGGTTGATGGATGCAAAGAGCTGACTCATTGGGAAAGATCCTGATGCTGGGAAAGATTGAGGGCAGGAGGAGAAGGGGACGACAGAGGATAAGATGGTTGGATGGCATCACTGACTCAATGGAGAAGAGTTCGAGCAAACTCTGGAAGGTGGTGAAGGACAGGGAATCCTGGTGTGCAGTAGTCCACAGGATCACAAAGAGTTGGACACAACTGAACAACTGAACAAAAACAAGGAAAGCCTGGCGTGCTGTAGTCAGGCACTGAGGTTACAAAGAATCAGACACGATTTAGCGACTGAACAACAACAACATAAGTCACATCTATGGAAATGGGAACAACCAGCTGTAACCTAGGAGTCTTCCTTATTTGGTTATTCATATACACAGGTGTGTGATATACATATATATATTATATACATTCCTAGTGTGTGTTACTCAGTCGTATCCAACTCTCTGTGACCCCGTGGACTATAGCCCACCAGGCTCCTCTGTCCATGGAATTCTCCAGGCAAGAATACTGGAGTGGTTGCCATTTCCTTTTCCAGGGGATCTTCCCGACCCAGGGATCGAATCTGGGTCTTCCGCACGGCAGGCAGATTCTTTACCATCTGAGCCACCAGGGAAGCCCATATATATTCCTGTATGTTCTTTGTTATTGACTTTTTTTTTGGCTGCACTGGGTCTTGGTTGTGGTATGTGGGATCTAGCTTCCTGACCAGGGATTGAATTCATTCCTCCTGCATTGGGAGTGCTGAGTCTTAACCACTGGTCCACCAGGGAAATATCATTATTGATTTTTAATAACATTTTAAGAGCAGTTTTAGATTCACAGCAAAATTGAGGGAAAGGTACATATACCCCTGCCTCCACACAACAAAGCTTCCGCCATTATCAACAGCCCCACACCAGGGTGGTATGTTTGTTACAATTGATAAGCCTATACTGACGCATCATAATCACTGAAAATCCATAGTTTGCAATAGGGGCCATGTTGTACATTCTATGGGTTTAGGCAAATTTGCAATGACACGTCTTCTATAGTGTCATATAGAGTACCTTCACGGCCTTAAAAGTCCTCTGTGCCCTGACTGTTCACCCCTCCCCACTAAGCCCTGGCAACCACTGATCTTTTATTCTCTCTGTGGTTTTGCCTTTCCCAGGATGCCATGTAATTGGAATCATACAGTGAGTAGCTTTCCAAATTGCCTTCTTTCACTTAGTAAGATGCATTAACTTTCCTCCATGTCTTTTCATGACCTGATAGCTCACTTCTTTTTAGTGTTGAATAATATTCCCTTGTCTGATGTACCATGGATTATTTATCCATTCACCCAGCGAAGGACATCTTGATTACTTCCAATCAAGGATACTGACTGAGATAATACTACCTTAGAAAACTACAAGTAATTTCTAGCCAGTTTTGAAATGCTTGATAAAGTTCCCTTACATCTTTATTTTCCCAGTGTGCTTTTGTTTAGTCCAAAGCTAAAATTAATTTTAATTTAACTAATGAACTTGTCAGGAGAGCTGTAAAGGTGTAGGCCAAGATTAAGTCTGATCCAAAGTTTAAAAATATGTTGATGGATAATCACAATTAACCAAGATTTAACTGTTATTGAAATTTATACATATTTTATTCTTTTGTCCATGAAATGCAAATACAATGGCTTCAAAATATTTGTCTGGCATTTCAATAAATTCTCCTGCATCTATATAAAAAGCATACCACAGATGTACCATAGATTATTTATCCATTCACCTAGAGAAGGGCATCTTGATGGCTTCCAAGTTTGTCATTCATTGTTCAGTCACTCGGTCATGTTTGACTCTTTGCAACCCCATGGACTGCAGCATGCCAGGCCTCCCTGTCCTTCACCATCTCCCTGAGTTTGCTCAAACTCAGGTCCATTGAGTTGGTGATGCCATCCAACCATCTCATCCTCTGTTATCCCCTTCTCCTGCATTCAATATTTCCTGTATGTTCTTTTCTAAAGAATTGGCTCTTCACATCAGGTGGCCAAAGTATTGGAGCTTCAGCTTCAGCATCAATCCTTTCAATGAATATTCAGGACTGATTTTCTCTAGGATTGACTGGTTTGATCTCCTTGCTGTCCAAGGGACTTCTCTAACACATAGTTCGAAAACATTGGTTCTTCATCACTCAGCCTTCTTTATGGTCCCACTCTCACTTTCATACATGACAATGGAAAAACCATGGCTTTGACTATACAGATCTTTGTCAGCAAAGTGATGTCTCTGTTTTTCAATATGCTGTTTAGTTTGGTCATAACTGTTCTTCCAAGGAGCAAGTGCCTTTTAATTTCATGACTGCAGCCATTTTGGAGCCCAAGAAAATAAAATCTGTCACTGTTTCCACTTTCTTTCTGTAGATTTGCCACGAAGTGATGGGACAAGATGCCATGATCTTTGTTTTTCTAAATGTTGAGTTTTAAGCTAGTTTTTTCACTCTCCTCTTTCACTCTCAACAAGAGGTTCTTTGGTTCCTCTTTGCTTTCTGCCATTAAAGTGGTATCTGCATATCGGAGGTTGTTAATGTATCTCCCACAATCTTGATTCCAGCTTGTGAGTCATTCAGTCCTGCATTTCGCATAACGTACTCGGCATATAGGTTCTGGTACTTATAATTATAGCTGCTATAAACATCCTTGTGCACACTTTTGTGTGAATATAAGTTTTCAATTCCCTTGGGTAAATACCAAGGAGTGTGATTGCTGCAGTGTATGGTAAGAGTATGCTCAGTTGTCTATGAAACCACCAATCTATCTTCCAGAGTGGCTATATAATTTCTTTTAAATTTTTATTTTATTTTATTTTTGATTGTAATATAATTGCTTTACAATGTAGTGTTAGTTTCTGCTGTACAGCATCATGAACCAGCCATATGTATACATATATCCCCTCCATCCTGAGCCACCGCTCCCCTATTCTTCTTGTCTAGGTCACTGCAAAGCTCCCTGTGCTGTACTGCAACTTCCTACTGGCTATCTATTTTTCGCATGGTAGTGTATTTATGTCAATGCTACTCTCTCCATTTGTTTCTACTTCTCCTTCCCTCCATGTGTTCATGAGTCTGTTCTCTATGTCTGTGCCTTTATTCCTGCCCTGCAAATAGATTCATCAGTACCATTTTTCTAGATTCCATATTATGCATTAATATACGATATTTGTTTTTCTCTTCCTGACTTACTTCACTCTGTATGACAGGCTCTAGGTTCATCCACATCACTTCAATGGACTCAATTTCATTTCTTTTTATGGCTGAATAATATTCCATTATATATATGTACCACATCCATTCATCTGTTGATGGACATCTAGGCTGCTTCCATGTCCTGGCTATTGTAAATAGTGGTGTAATGAACATTAGGGTACATGTGTCTTTATGAGTTATGGTTTTCTTAGAGTATAAGTGAAAAGGAACTAAAGAGCCTCTTGATGAAAGTGAAAGAGGAGAGTGAAAAAGCAGGCTTAAAACTCAACATTCAAAAAAATGAAGATCATGGCATCTGGTCCCATCACTTCATGGGGAAACAATGGAAACAGTGACAGACTATTTTCCTGGGCTCCAAAATCACTGCAGATGGTGACTGCAGCCATGAAATTAAAAGATGCTTGCTCCTTGGAAGAAGAGCTATTAAACCTAGACAGTATAGTAAAAAGCAGAGACATTATTTTGCCTACAAAGGTCTGTTTAGTCAACGCTATGTTTTTTCCAGTCGTCGTGTATGGATTTGGATTATAAAGAAAGCTGAGTGTCAAAGAGTTGATGCTTTTGAACTGTGGTGTTGGAGAAGACTCCTGAGAGTCCTTTGGACTGCCAGGAACTCAAACCAGTTCATCCTTAGGGAAATCAGTCCTGAATATTCACTGAAAGGACTGATGCTGAAGCAGGAGCTCCAAAACTTTGGCTACCTGATGTGACGAATTGGTTCATTGGAAAAGACCCTGATGCCAGGAAAGATTGAAGGCAGGAAGAGAGGGGGATGACAGAGGATGAGATGGTTGGATGGCATCACCGACTTGATGGAAACAAGTTTAAGCAAGCTCTGGGAGTTGGTGATAGACAGGGAAGCCTGACGTGCTGCAGTCCATGGGGTTGCAAAGAGTCAGACACGACTGAGGGACTGAACTGAACTGAATGCCCAGTAGTGGGATTGCTAGGTCATGTGGTAATTCTATATTTAGTTTTCTTATTCCCACCAACTGTGTATGAGAGTCCCATACCTTCCCTGGGGCAAGAATATTGTCTGGGCTGTAAAGAAAGAAGTTGGACTTATGAAAATACCTAGAGGGTTATTTCAAATATACTATCCCCACTACAGGGGCTTCCCAGGTGGCGCTAGTGATAGAGAAGCTCCCTGCCAATGCAGGAGACCTAAGAGACACTGGTTTGATCCCTGGGTCGGGAAGATCACCTGCAGGAAGAAATGGCAACCCACTCCAGTATCCTTGCCTGGAGAATTCCCATGGACAGAGGAGCCTGGCGGGCTACAGTCTAGGTTTTCAGAGCCGGACAAGACAGGAATGACTGAGCATGCATGCATCCCCACTGCAAAGAGGAAGATCAAATGAAAGGAGAAGGTGGTTGAAAGCAAAATGTCCTTGGGGGAGGGAGTGGCAGAATGCACCCCATCAGTTGTGTGGTGGGTGGGGCGTCTGAATGCTCTGCTCTTCAGCCCAGCAAGTATTATGCACTTTCAGCTACATTGATCTCATGACTCTTAAATTCATGAGACCAGCTCACTTCCCTGATGATCAACTCTTTCTTTATCATTTTACTCTAGGGGACCAGGGTAGGAAAATGGCCGTGCTTCCTTCCACATAAGTATAAACAGATAATACATACTGTTAGTATCTAATAACCAAGATCTATAAACTCAGCCCAGGGTGATAAAGCTGAATTATTATTTTTTTTTATTCACTGTCTTTCGTGTCAATCCTCCTTCACCACAACATCATCAATCAATCAGATTGCACTTGGAGTTCTTACGTTACCATGGCAATGCCTGCCTGCACAGTTAAAAATAAAACTTCTGCTCTCCTGCTGAAATTCGGAGAAAGCAAGAACCTAATTGCCTGGCGGTCCTCACCATGGGAGAAACGGTACCTCGGCAAAGGCAAGCCAGCCACTTTCGTCCTGGAGGGTGAAGATGAAGGGTCGCCACTGAGCGCTGTCTCTGTCTCCTGGGATGGTTTCCATGACCAAGCGAGCCTGCCTGTCTGCAGAGGTGCAGTGGTGGTTTTCCTCACAGACCCACTGAGGAGCCTTCTCTGTTCTTAGTCCTTGACAGACATCTTTTGGCAGTTTGGCAAACCTATGAGGAAGATAGAGAAAAAAAAATCAATGCAGAAAGCAGGTTGGGAGCCTTAACTGCTCTATAGGACATTTAAGGCTGCTTAATAAGGAAAAGATTCCTCAGAGATGTTGCCTTCATTTGCATTTCCTTAGAGACAGACCCTCATAGCTTCCCTCGTAGCTTCCCTTGTAGCTCAGTTGTAAAGAATCTGCCTGCAGTGCAGGAGGCCCGGGTTTGATCCCTGGGTTGGGAAGATCCCCTGGAGAAAGAAATGGCAACCCGCTCCAGTATCCTTGCCTGGAAAATCTCATGGACAAAGGAGCCTGGTGGGCTACAGTCCACGGGGTCGCAAAAGGCTGGGCATGACTGAGCGACCAACACTTACTTACTTAGAGACAGACCCCCGAGGTAGGGATTCAAGGCCGAGTAGTTTATTTGAGAACATTAGTGGGGGAGGGGGAGGTGGAAAAGTAATACTGAGAAGAAAAGACAGTCAGTAAGGTTGGCTGGATGGACATGAGTTTGGGCGAGCTCTGGGAGTTGGTGATGGACAGGGAAGCCTGGCACGCTGCAGTCCATGGGGTCACAAAGAGTCTGACACGACTGAGTGACTGAACTGAACTGAAGGCTGTGTTAGTCACTCAGCCACCCTGTGGGTGACTGGAACTTAGTTCAGCGGGGAAACTCCTTGAAGCACAATAAAGACTTGCCTTCAAGTTATCCTGTCTGAAGCGTGTGGAGTTGGGTGTTTCTTCCCAGCGCCTGTGTTCTGCCACGTGAAGCAGAGAAGCCCTTTGGCTCTATGAAACCTGCTGGTGCGGAGATGCACATATCTGCCGTCAGAAGTCTGTGGCTGAGGGTTAAGGCTGGGACGCTGATAGTGTCAGCTACAAGTTCTCAGACTGGGGACTCTCTTTCTTTTGGGAAGTCAGAGAAATTCTATGGAAGCGAGTTTATAAGAACCTAGTGATAGTGAGCTCTGCAAAGAGTGAGTGTGGAAAGAAGAAAGGAACAGAAGGTGGCTTTAAAAATCGAATTGTTTTGGTTGGTGTTGTTAAAACGGGTAATTTCCTATAGGAAGGATATTTGAATCTTGACTATTGTAAAAGGGTCGCTTCATCCGCAACCAAGCACTTAGAACTTTGAAAGTCAAAGTGTTAGTCGCTCAGTCGTGTCCCACTCTTTTGTGACCCCATGGACTGTATAGCCTCCAGGCTCCTCTGTCCATGGAATTCTTAGAACTTTAGTTCCTCAAAATCAGCCATTTAATCCCCAAATATCCTCATGCCACCACATCAGTATAACGACCTTCCCTAAGTATGTTTTGCCTTTTAAGTTTTGCTCCTTTGAAATCTTTCCCCCAAATGACTCCTGAGAACAGTATCTGAGAATAAAGAAACTGAAATAACAGAAATAAGGCTCCCCACAGGAGGGGTAATAGTGAGCCCTTGCGTTTATCTAGAGTCCGCCATGTGCCAGACGCTGTGATATTGTTGAATCCTTTCACCTAAAACTCATAACCGCTCAATAAGGGAGATGCTATAGTGATTCTCTTGTACAGATGAGAGAACAAAGCTACAGTAACTGGCAAGTCCCACCTCTAACAGATTTGGGAGCCAGAATTCAAATCCAGGCTGTCTATTCCTGGAAAACATGTCCTTGGTCAACTTCATTATCTTTTTTTGTTCCATTAGTTCTTCCAAATCAAAGTTGATGTTTTGGGTTGACAGTTTTTAATACTCAGATGGACAATACTGCAAAGTATCTTGGGTTATCTAGGATTAAGCTACCCTCAACTAACCACTCCAGCTGGCCCTGGTCAGGAAACAATGTCACTTCAAATCAACTATTCAAGGAAAGTGTGCTAGCATCCCTCTCCCACACCCCACCCACCAACACACACACACCCCCTCACACACACAAAGGCAAATCACTGGCAACATTCTTAAATATTTCTCTCAGGTCAAAGTTTGTCTTGTATTTCAATTTATCCAGATCACTGAGAAGATACTGCTTGAAGACAGTTTGCCTCTGGTTTAACGACACCAGCAACCAATCTGCTAGAGAGGTGGAAGTTTCTTTCTATAGACAAAGCAATATATCTAAATTTTTCCTCTTTGGGTGAGTAAAGAGTGACTTAGAATACTGTCTTAGGTAATTCACCATTTATTTTAAGGAGAACTGCACACAGGAAACCAGGGAAAACTGAAGAACTGGACAGGAAAGGGAAGGGTGCATAGACTGCAGACAGACAGAAGGGCCTGAATTCCAGAGCCTTGTGCCAGTGAACCTTCAGCCCCTCTGCAGACCTGCACCTTGAGTCTCTCTGCTCAGTTTTCCTTTCTGTATCTCCACGCACTTCCCTGCTTCCTACCTTCTCCTTCTCGTAGCATTTCCTCTTTTTTATCTTTGCTTTACACATGGAGCAACAGCAATCCTGGCTTCTATCTACATCATCATCTTTCAGCTGCTTTTTTTCCACAGTCAACTGTCCTAATCTCAGTATTTCTTTTCTTTCTTTCTTTTTTTTTAGCTTAAATGATGAAGGGAGAGGATTGCCGTGGACACAATTTTGTTTTCAATGACTGAGCCAGGTCATAAGTTTTAAGTGGCCTATAGTTCATTAGCCTATAAGCCAAGTGACTGCCCCTGGTTCGGTTAGCTTTGGCCAGGTACACACAGAACTCCTTCAGCAAAGGTGTCCACAAGGGCTGTAGGCGGGTCAGGCAAGGACTATGACTGAGGTCTCTTTGATTTCCGTGACCAAATGGCATTGTGCCCCCTGCATTTCTGTTATCGAAAGCACATGGATCTAACATCAGGTGTCAACAGAACTATAAACATACTTAGGAGAATTCAGTCTTGGGTTGTCTCTCTAGAGCCCAGCCATGATATTTTATATTTGAGAAAGATAATCTAACAGAATTTCTAACCATCTAATGTTTTAGAGTTTCCAGTTCTATCTCCACATCAAATTCTAGCACAGAAAATCACAAACCTGGAGCTCATTAATTTACTTCTCTGCAGAAATGCCTTCATAGAAATTAGACCTAATATTATACCCTTGGGGTTTAATATAAGAAATGGTTACATGAAGAATGTTTGCATCTTTAAAATTGCTTTAAAAGTTGCCTACTATTGTTCTTTAATGTTCTTTATATATAGATTGAGGCAATAATTTTCTCTTGGATTTTAGTCCCAAGGACAAAATATTTGTTTCTATTTTAATGAGTGAGAATTATATAAGTCACCAAATTGCCTATCTACCTCTAGAAAAATCTAAAGCAAAATTTAGGATTCAGTTATAGAAACTCTCTGTAGTCTGAGTTTTATATAATAATCTTCCTCGTTGTGGTACATGCTTTTTATATTTTATCTTTATTTTAATGATTGAGAAGTATATGTATCTGTTGGCTAAACCACTGCAAATACTTTTCAGAGTAGCTAGAATGGGCTTCCCTGGCGGCTCAGCAGTAAAGAATCCACCTGCCAATGCAGAAGACTGAGTTTGATCCCTGGATCAGAAAGATCCCTTGGAGAAGGAAATGGCAACCTATTCCAGTATTCTTGCCTGGGAAGTTCCATGAACAGAGGAACCTGGAGGGCTACAGGGGTCGCAAAGAGTTGGACACAACTTACTGACTAAACAACAAGATTGCAAATAATAAATATAGTGCAATATATACTGTGTATTAATATTGTTGCTTTATAAAGTAAATTCTAATGATTTCAGGAGAATTTTTGATGGTTAATGGAATCTGCAGACTAGTAACTTTTTATGCTTAAACATGTAGTAAATGAGATATTAGTTATTACTGTGTTTCAGCTATTAAGCAAATGTCTATAGGGCTCCTGGAGCAATCTGAGGATGTACTTAAGTTGTAGAAAACTGGAATTAAAGACAGTTCACGCAAAGATTTTTACTGAAAGGGGAAGGGCTGAGGTTGGTAGCCATTGGTGAAGAGTTATTTATTCCATGAAGGAATCAAAGAAAATCTGAGAGTAATTGGCCTTTTATAATTGCTAGAAGCTTTTGCTAGTTACTTTTAAGTATGTTTCCAGTTTCATATTTCTGATATATATTCTGGAGTGGTGTCTTCATTCCAGCTACTTTAGCATCAGTTGAAAATGCAGTGTGTCAACGTCCTGTCTATGCAATACCAAGAATGGATTAATGGCTTTTTTCCTAACTATGTACACAGAGTAGTTGTTTTGACTTTGGCAGACACAACTCCAGGTTTCCCAAGTGGCGCTGGTGGTAAAGAACCCACCTGCCAATGCAGGAGACATAAGAGACGCAGGCTGGATCCTTGGGTTAGGAAGATTCTCTGGAGGAGGGCACGACAACCCACTCCAGTTTTATTGCCTGGAGAATCCCATGGACAGGGGAGCCTTGTGGACTGCAGTTCTTACAGTCGCACAGACTCGGACACAACTGAAGCAACTTAGCATGCAGGGCACTCAGATATAACCCCAGTATACAATTTTAAATAAGTCCATGGACTTATTTAAACACTTTTCAGAAAGGAAGCCACTTTTCTGGAAGGCAGCAAGCCATGTGGTCTATCAGGGTCACAAACTTGTTTTCCACTAAATGTTTTTTGGGATTTTGCATTAAAATATGAGATGTAGAAATAGCACCAACATAAAGGGTTGTCATTGTGACTTGCATCTCTGTGGAGTGGTATTTCTGGGTCACTGGGCATTCTCTGCTCTTGGATTTAGTGACATGTCAGTGAATGCTTATTTCAAAAGTTGTCAAGTCTTAAAACCTTTAGGTCCTTTAGCCCCTGTCCAGCTCTCCTGTGGCCTTGATTGGTCCTCAGTTGACCTCTGGGGCAGAATGAGTTTGATCTGTTGCTCTGGGCCTTTTTGCCGTGGCTGCTTGTTCTTTTGGGTTCACTTTGGAGGACTCAATGCAGCTGCTTTTGGCACCTGAGTCTGTAACCTTTTTTGAATTTCTCCTTCACAAGCTCTTGTCACAGACTCAAGTCCCAAAGGCACATGCTAACTCAGTCCAGATGCCAGGAAGATCCAGCCCCAGCTGGGCCATCTGACCCTAATGAGTGGGCAGCCATATGCACAGTTAATTAAAACTGAGGTTGAAAAAATAAAATGAGTTTTCAAGTGCACTTAGCAATGGTTAAGTCTTCCTTTTGCAAAACCTAAACCACTTGCATAGCCACCAGGAAAAAGGGGAAAGCTACTTGTATTAATTCTGTCTCCTTCAAAATCTCAGTTTACTAGCTGTCACATGGATCTATGTGATATACAGAAAAGTCTACTGAAAGATGTTACAAGACAGATACAGTAAAAAAGAAAGCTCTGCTTTCAGCGAGCTTAAGGCCTAGTGAGGCATTGAAAATTTAAACTCTCTCCTTCAATGACTTCAGTGACTGGAGACTAAGATTTTCTTTATTTTCTGTGATGCTCTGCAGGTAGGACTTGTCGCTTACCTGTGTGGTTCCATGGCACACTGTGCTTGCCCCTGTATCCTGATGTTCTTGTCTCCCTCATTCCACTGTGAGGTTCAGTGGTTATACCTGAACCAAGTATTATGTTACATGTTCCAGAGTGTTGTGAGCCTGCTGTTAAATCATAGGTGCATGCTAAGTCACTTCAGTCGTGTCCGACTCTGTGCGACCCCATAGACAGCAGTCCACCAGGCTCCCCTGTTCCTGGGATTCTCCAGGCAAGAACACTGGAGTGGGTTGCGTGCCCTCCTCCAGGGATCTTCACGACCCAGGGGTTGAACCTGCATCTCTTAAATCTACCTGCATTGGCAGGCAGGCTCTTTACCACTAGCGCCACCTGGGAAACCATGGGTAGCTTGATGTTGGCCATAATGGCCATATTTACATCATGAAATTTGGCAAAAGCTACAAAATCAGGGCTAAGAATTTTTTGAGAGTCAATTTACCAGCACATAAGGTCCTTGAAGTCAGCAATACGGCTTTATGTTTGGATCTCCCAAGACTTACAGTATCTGGCATGTGATGGGTAATCAATACCTATTTGCTGAATGAAGGGACTCTACTTGGGCTCTTTAGGACACAAATAGAATGAAAGCAACCAACCTGGTCTTGTGTAGAATGAAACAAGCTGTCCCAACAATGTAGTGATTTGAGAAACCTGTTGAAAGGTCCCATCTCCTTATCAGAATGCATCCCTTGCTCTCCTGCTGCAGTACTGGATTCCCATATTGATGTCATTTATTTAAAGGAAAGTACACGTTTTGATTGGTTTTAGGGAGAAGTTCACTGGGTGGAGCAAGAGCAGAGGAAGAGATGGGGACAAGACAGTGGAGGGTGACACGTTAGCCATACTGAAACGAGGAGTACTTTATCCGCCATACTGAAACGAGGAGTACTTTATCCGCCATACTGAAACGAGGAGTACTTTATCCGCCATACTGAAACGAGGAGTACTTTATCCGACGGCTGTTCCACTTGTGCTCTACCACCGACCTGGCGCTGAGCAGGACTGTGAAATGGGGATTTCTTCCTAATCCTTTCTCATGTCCCTTTCTCTTTGGGGCCTTTCCCTGTAACCTAGGGCCACTACGTCATCCCTTGTTGAGTCAAGGAGCATTTCTGCTCTTTTTAAAGAAAATAGTTCCTTAAGCTCTAGATCTATTTTTCCGATTTTTACTATTCTGTTACAACTTCTCTGTCTTTTGGTCCATTGTCTTTAAGCCTGTTATTCCTGGTTATGACTTCACTGTAATTCAACAGAAGGCTCATAGAAATGGTGGAGATTGACTCCAATGCAGCAAAAACTCCTTTGACAGTATTTGAGGACCTGTGGGAGGAGTGTGGGAGAGGACTTTATAGTGCGGGCAGAGAACATTCAGGACAGTGTGCTTTAAATCCTATCACATAAGCAAACATCTCTACGGCCTCAGTGTAACATAGGTTTTGAGTCATTTTCCATAGAAGTGAGTGTGGGCCTGGCGTGGGTAAGTTTTAATAAAGGGAAGGACGAGAACAGGTCTAGGATAGGGGTAATGTTCCCTACCACAAATCCTAGACATTTGGAGGGTATTAAGAATATGGAGTGTGGGTGTGTGTTGGGGGTGGGGTGGGGGGCTGGAGTGTCGTAGGGGAGGAGGTTTCTGAAAGTTGTAGGCGAGGGGATGGCAGAAGAGTAGAGGGTCTTGGACGAACACGCCTCGAGCTAGCCTTGACTGCCAGCTGTAAGTTTGGTCTTCTTCTACTATTTTTACTAGTTTTCGTTATTTCTGAAAACTTGTAATGGAATAAGCTTCTCAGATGAGATTTCCGGTTTTGTGTTGCTGGCCTGTGAATCCCATGAATCTTTTCTTGGAGGATTTCTAGGTTTAGAAATCCTTGTGCCCCTTGCCCACCCTTTCATTATGCTTTAGAGAGAAGGCGGCTCCCAGTGAAAGGGATTCTCAAAAAAGGCTTATTTACAGTCTACTAGAGGATTCTGCATTGGAGAAGGAAATGGCAACCCACTCCAGTGTTCTTGCCTGGAGAATCCCAGGGACGGGGGAGACTGGTGGGCTTCCGTCTATGGGGTCTCACAGAGTCGGACACAACTGAAGCGACTTAGCAGCAGCAGCAGCAGCAGAGGATTCTGGGAAATAATTTTGATACCAAAAAGCAAAAGGGGCAGAATCTTTTTATTAAAATCTCCACATTTACCTAAGTGTATGTCTTTATTCCTTAGATAAAGTGTGAGGAGCTGGCAGGTGGGGAAAATCCAAAAACCCTCCACATGTTTTGCAGTGTTTATAAGGTTTAGGTAAAGATTTCACCAAGGCTTCAGAAAATTACCTCTCCTCCCTTGACTCAGCTCTCTGTCTGGGAGTGTAAAGTATAGTTGGAGAAAGCGACTTTACTTTTGTCTCCACTGAGACTGGGACAAACAAGTAGCATCCTTAAAAACAGTATGAATAGAGAATTCCCTGGTGGTCCAGTGGTTAGGAAGCCACCTTGCAATGCAGGAGATGCAGGTTTGATCCCTAGTGGGGGAACTAAGATCCTCTGTGTCATGGAATCCCACGGAGCAAGTAAGCCTGTGCGCCACAACTGGAGAGTGTGTGCCCCAATGAAAGATGCCACATGATGCAACTAAAACCTGACATAGATAAAAAAGAAATAAACCACAGGGTGAATAGAGGAACGATGCCACTGGGTGAGTGACTTGCAGCAGGGTGTTGGTTTGTGACATTTTGCACAAAGCTCAACTGGAAGCTGCTTTGTCTTTAAAGGTTGCAGCTCACGCGGGGATGCAAGATGGCAGCTAGAGGGAGGCCCCGCGTGTGCGCCTAACCTCAGCTGGTCTGCCCGAGACCACCTGAGTGCCAACCCTAGTCCCCCCGCGTGGCCCCATTTCCGCTCCAACAAGATGAAAAAAAACTATCATGAACCAAGAGAAACTCTCCAAACTGCAGGCACAAGTGCTCATCGGTGGGAAAGGAACTGCTCGCAGAAAGAAGAAGGTGGTTCATAGGACAGCCACAGCAGATGACATAAAACTTAAGTTCTCTTTAAAGAAGTTAGGGGTAAACAATATCTCTGGTATTGAAGAGGTGAATATGTTCACAAATCAAGGAACAGTGATCCACTTTAAGAACCCTAAAATTCAGGCATCTCTGGCAGCAAACACTTTCACCATTACAGGCCACGCTGAGACAAGACAACAGACAGAAATGCTCCCCTGCATCTTAAACCAACTTGGTGCAGACAGTCTGACCAGTTTAAGGAGACTGGCTGAAGCTCTGCCCAAACAATCTGTGGATGGGAAATCACCGCTTGCCACTGGAGAGGAGGATGATGAACTTCCAGATCTTGTGGAGAATTTTGATGAGGCTTCCAAGAATGAAGCAAACAATTGAGTTAACTTCTGGAGAAGATAAATCTTGAAGAAGTTACTGGGAGCTGCTATTTTATATTATGACTGCTTTTTAAAATTTTGTTTATGGATCTGATAAAATCTAGATCTCTAATATTTTTAAGCCTAAGCCCCTGGACACTGCAGCTCTTTTCAGTTTTTGCTTATACACAATTCATTCTTTGCAGCTAATTAAGCTGAAGAAGCCTAAGAATAAAGTTTGAGACAAAGATAAATAAAATTCTTTGCCTAGTAAAAAAAAAATAATAAAAAAAAGGTTCCAGGTTAGCGTAGTAAGGGAGTAATCAGTTCAGTTCAGTTCAGTTCAGTGGCTCAGTCGTGTCTGACTCTTTGTGACTCCATGAACTGCAGCACGCCAGGCCTCCCTGTCCATCACCAACTCCCGGAGCTTGCTCAAACTCATGTCCATCGAGTCGGTGATGTCATCCAACCATTTCATCCTCTGTCGTCTCCTTCTCCTCCTGCCTTCAATCTTTGCCAGCATCAGGGTCTTCTCCAATGAGTCAGTTCTTTGCATCAGGTGGCCAAAGTATTGGAGTTTCAGCTTCAGCATCAGTCTTTCCAATGAACATTCAGGACTGATTTCCTTTACGATTGACTGGTTTGATCTCCTTGCAGTTCAAGGGACTCTCAAGAGTCTTCTCCAACACCACAATTCTAAAGCATCAGTTCTTCGGCACTCAGCTTTCTTTATAGTCCAACTCTCACATCCATACATGACTGCTGGAAAAACCACAGCTTTGACTATGTGGACCTTTATTGGCGAAGTAATAGAAGTACTTACTGTGTATCAGGTACTGGGTACTAAGTACTTTCCATGGATTATCGCACTTGGTCTTTTAACAAAACCACCCTGTGAGGTGGTCAGTTATGATCATCCTCATTACATAGGAGAGGACGCTGAGGCAGAGAACAGTTGATTAACTTGTCAGTGGTTAGCACTGGAGATGAGACTGCACACCCAGACAGTCTGACTCCTCAGCCTATGCTTCTAACCACGATGCGCTCCTGTCTCCTGAAGGGCAGGGCAAAAACTGCACCAGCATTTTTGGAGCACCTACAGTATGCCAGGTGCTGCACTGAGCCTTTCTATACATCATTCACTTATTTTCTTAACAACACTGTGCAGTTGGTTCTGTTAGATTCCCATTTCACAGAAGAGGAAACTGAGGACATATGTCACATGATTAGTATGATGGAGCTGTGGGTGGGGGTGGGAATGAAGCATCATATGGGCTTGAACTTCTGCAGCTAAGCATCAGAATGACTAAAAACCCTAGCAAGGACATACACCAGTTTCCATAAAGGTTAACCTAGAGGCCTCACGTAACTGGTCATGAGTATGCTCAGACCCTGCAAACATGTGAGATTTCTCTCCCTGGGTGGTGCTACCCAGAGGTTGCCCTGAGGTTTCTGCTCTGCCTCCCACTGCAATGACTTCCAGCACCACCCTGCATCCCTCTGCTCTGAGTGGCTCACTTCTCAGGGTCCAGTGGAAACCTTTGGTGCTGCCGGTGGACAGACAGGGTCTTTGGTTTGTTTGTCTGATTGTAGTAATAAATGAATAGCAGATAGAAGGAATTTCAGGTACTTCTGCATCACTTTGTTCCTGTTACCAAAATTGTTCTCCATCTTTTTCAGGCAAGAAGAAAGGACCAGCAATCAATGGAATGGAAAAGTCACTAAAAGCAGTGTTTCAAGATGACAAAGATGCTCCCAACCCACGTGGGCAGGTTGAGGGACAGAAGTTTACTGAACATGTCTTGACTTAGCAAGGTTGGCTGAAAGCTGAATTTTATCATTTATCCTTTATTGAACTTCACTTGGTTACTGTGCTCCGTACTTTGGTGTTTTAGAGATTAAACTGGTGGTCCCTTCCCCTCCCCCAATCTCTTTTATCCCTGTTCTGTGCTTAGTCACTCTGTTGTGTCCAGCTCTTTGTGACCCCATGGACTGTAGCCTGCCAGGCTCCTCTGTCTATGGGGATTCTTCAGGCAAGAATACTGGAGTGGGTTGCTATGCCCTTCTCCAGGGGATCTTCCCAACCCAGAGATCAAACCCAGGTCTCCTGCATTGCAGGCGGATTCTTTACAGTCTGAGCCATCAGGGAAGCCCCTCTTTTATCGCTACACTGTACTTACCTTTTATGATCTGGAGATTGGCCATCTCAGTGACTTATGAAATGAGAGATGTCTACAACTGAAAGGTGTACCCATGCCTCATCATTTGAAGACTTACTATTTGTGCTTGAGTTGTTTTCCCAGACACAGAGATAGATTGGCAGTGAGCCATCCATACTACGTTGCTTCAAGCCCCCTGCCTCTAGAAGCGAGTGTAACCCAAGCCTCCTCAAGCCTCCTGCATTTATATGGATGGGGACTCAACTGGCCCTGCTCCTGCCTCACCACTATGGGTACCACAGCCCTGTACTCCAGTGTGTAATGAATGAGCCAGCCCCATTCAGACTGCTACCAAGGCTTTGCTGGGAGCTTATGAGCTGGTTTTTTTTTTTTTTTAATTATTTTAATTGGAGGCAAATTACTTTACAGTATTGTAGCGATTTTTGCCATACACTGACATGAATCAGCCATGGGGGTACATGTGTCCCCCATCTTGCACCCCCCTCCCACCTCCCTCCCCATCCCATCCCTCAGGGTCGTCCCAGTGAACTGAGCTGGGTTTCTATTTTGGACCCTCTTGTCGTTGCCCCAACGGTGTAGTCTCCTAATGCTTCTCACCTCGCAAACCCTAAGGGTGGCTATGGTGCCCAACCCCTCTGCAGTTTTCCTGCACAAAACCTCCATGCAGAGGTGAAGCTGTGCTCTGCACCATGGTGTGTGTCCTTCTCCCCTGCGGGGTCTCTGAGTCTCCCAGGTCCCTACTGCACACATCTTCCTGGGTTTCTGTCTGCAGCTTTCTCTAACAGCATCAGCCATAAGTCCATGGGGCTGACCCGTGTCAGCACCAGACACAGCATCTCCACCAGCCCATCAGACATGCCCAGACAATGGTGCATCCCAAGAGTGAGTGAAAATTAGTATGAGACTGGGACTGCAGTCTGTGATGTAATTTCAAGACATAATTATGTTATTCTGACAAATTCGGCTTAAGGGTTAGAGTGAAGCCAATGTTTCCATTCTGACCTGGAACACACTGCTTTGGCCTTTTAGCCCTGGCTACTCCATGCGCTGTCCCTGACCTGTGGCACCTGCATCACTCCAGAACCGTTCAGAGATGCAGTCTCAGCCTCCAGCCTCGATATACTGAATATAAATCTGCATTTTAAGCAGCCCCTGTGGTGGTTTACATACACATTTAAGCCTGAGCGGCACTGCTCTACGCTGTAACTGACAGATCAGGCTATACCTAAAAAATGATGCTGAAATGATTTTCCAGATTTGGGGAGCCATGCAGTGTAGCATGTCTCAAGTAAACCCAATGAGTGCTTGCCATTAAATCCCTACAGAGATTTTTGTTTTGTCTTTACCACTTTCATTTAAATTCATATTTTATCTTGGGATTTTCCGATATTCATGTTAGTCAATAATGGAGCTTGATATTGTATATTAACTTGAATTCTCCTTCTCCTCCATTCTTCTTGGGTTAAGAACTCTGATAATAGAAGAAACGTATAGAGCTGACATTCAAGGAAAATCCAGAAAATGAATTCCTTTTTTATCTTTGGGCTCAGCAGTGCCAATGAATGAGGTACTGTAATAAAACCTTTTTATATGCCTGTCATAGAAAGACAAACCTTTTCCAAAGGAAATAGATTTGAGTATTTGCGAGATATGATAAACAGCCTGACAAAAAAGGGCCTGAATTTCCCTTTTAAATGTTCAGGAGGGGAAGGTTTTAACTTCTCTTGTCAGGTAAAAAAAGAATTCATTATCAAAGCCACTCCAGCTGAAATTCAGAAATGAGAACTAGACTGGATCAGAGTGGAAAGCAATGATTTAGAAATGTGTTAAAGGGAGCAGTTTAATGAATAAAGTGTCAACTTTCTTTAGGAGTAAAAATAAATCATGCATTGGCATAACCAGTTTTGTCGCCATGAATTAGCTGGGTGTAGCTGGCTCCGGCACTCCACGGTGTAAGGAGACATTAAAATCTAATTCTCACTAAGATCTGTACGTGTGAATTGCTGATAATGATGTTAATAATGGCATTATATCCATTTTATGACTACTCTATTCCAGAAAGAGCTAAAGGGAAAAAGAAAACAAGGAACATTTGAATGAAAATAGCCCAAATTCTCGCTTTTTTCTCTTAGCAAATAGCCTTGAGCCCTGGAATCATTTCGTCAGGAAAAGTCCAGGTACAGAATTGCCTGGACCCTTGGAGTTGTCTGTCTGGGGTCTTGGTTTCCAGGTGAGCTGCCTGTCTTACTTCCCAGGGCTGCTCTGACAAAGTGCCACCAGGTGCCTTAAACAACAGAGATGGGTTCTTGGACAGTTCTGGAGGCCAGGAGCCCTACAACAAGGGTTTGGAAGTTGGTGCCTTCTGAGAATCATAAGGGAGCATCTGCTCCATGCCTCTCCCAGCTGCTGGCGATTTCCTGCCGGTCTTTGGTGTTCCTTGGACTGTAAACGCATCCTGCTGATCTCTGCCTTCGTTTTCACACGGAGCCCTCCCCATGTGTGTCTGTGTCCAAATTTTCCTTTTTTATAAGAACACAAGTCATGTTGGACTAGGGCCCACCCTGTGGCCTTATCTTGATTACACCTGCAAAGACTCTATTTCTAAATAAGGTCACATTTTGAGGGACTGGGAGTTAGAACTCCAAAATATCTTTTTGTAGGAGACATAACTAAACCCATAATACCAGGTGAGGCTGTTTTATAATGAGGTTGTTTGATTTGCTAATAACTAAACAAGGCTATGGTTTTTCCAGTGGTCATGTATGGATGTGAGAGTTGGACTGTGAAGAAAGCTGAGCGCTGAAGAATTGATGCTTTTGAACTGTGGTGTTGGAAAAGACTCTTGAGAGTCCCTTGGACTGCAAGGAGATCCAACCAGTCCATTCTAAAGGAGATCAGTCCTGGGTGTTCTTTGGAAGGAATGATGCTAAAGCTGAAACTCCAGTACTTTGGCCACCTCATGCGAAGAGTTGACTCGTTGGAAAAGACTCTGCTGCTGGGAGGGATTGGGGGCAGGAGGAGAAGGGGACAACAGAGGATGAGATGGCTGGATGGCATCACCGACTTGATGGACGTGAGTTTGAGTGAACTCCAGGAGTTGGTGATGGACAGGGAGGCCTGGTGTGCTGCGACTCATGGGGTCGCAAAGAGCTGGACACGACTGAACGACTGAACTGAACTAAATTGAACTGAAAACTATGGAAGCAAATGAAATGTCCATCAACAGAAGAATGGATAGAGAAGATGTACATATATACAATGGGATATTACTCAGCAATTAAAAGGAATGAAATAGTGCCATTTGCAGAGATGTGGATGGACCTAGAGACTGTTTATGGAATGAAGTCAGAAAGAGAAAAACAAATACCTTCTAATATTGCATATATGTGGAATCTAGAAAAGTGGTACAGATGAACTTATCTGCAAAGCAGAAATAGAGACAGATGCAGAGAACAAACTTACAGATACCTAGGTGGAAAGAGTGGGTGGGATGAATTAGGAGCTTGGGATGGACATATATACACTATTATGTATAAAATAGATAACTAATGAGAACCTACTGTATAGCACATGGAACTCTGCTCAATGTTATGTGGCAGCCTAGATGGGAGGGGAGTTTGAGGGAGACTAGATACTAATATCGGAGAAGGCAGTGGCAACCCACTCCAGTACTCTTGCCTGGCAAATCCCACGGATGGAGGAGTCTGGTTGGCTGCAGTCCATGGGGTCGCTAGGAGTCGGACACGACTGAGTGACTTCACTTTCACTTTTCACTTTCATGCATTGGAGAAGGAAATGGCAACCCACTCCAGTGTTCTTGCCTGGAGCATCCCAGGGATGGGGGAGCCTGGTGGGCTGCCGTCTCTGGGGTCACACAGAATTGGACACGACTGAAGCGACTTAGCAGCAGCAGCAGCAGATACCAATATATGTGTAACTGAATCACTCTGCCGTACACTTGAAACTAACACAACATTGTTGATTAACTATATTCCAATATATAATAAAAACTTTAAAAAAGAAATTCATTTGACCCAGTAACTTATTAACAAACATACAACTGATGCAAATGTCATTAAACACTACTTAATCTTCCTATGGAAAGCTCCGGTAGCTCAGAGGTTAAGAATAAGCCTACCAATGCTGGAGCTGCAGGAGATGCAGGTTTGATCCCTGGGTTGGGAAGATCCCCTGGAGGAGGAAATGGCAACTTGCTCCAGGATTCTTGCCTGGAGAATCCCATGGACCAAGGAGCCTGGTGGGCTATAGTCCATGTGGTCACTAAAGAGTCAGACACAACTGAGCAACTAAACAGCAACAGCAGCCTCCTACATGCAGTAGTCTCTGAACTCTCCTCTCTTCTCCCCTCCTTTCCCCTCCCCTTTTCTACTCTTTCTTTCGATTCTCCTTTCTTCCATCCCATTTTTAAAAGACGCTAATTTGCACTTTTTAAATTGATTTTATGATGCACGAGTGAATTCCAACCTGCAGTTTAAAAACCCAGTGGAAGAGACCACTAGCTGCTCATGCAAATCATCATCCCTCTTCCGGTCACACGGTGAGATGACGTTTTTCCGCCTTCTGTGTATTTCAGCGTGACCCTGTACCCAAGTCCTCTCCACTGGTGTGTGAGTGGAGGCAGCGGGTACAGCTGCCAAGCCCAGCTCTTATGGGTCCTTCATGCTCCTTCCCCCTCCTGGTGAACTGGGAGGGCAGTTCTCAGGGAGACTTATGTAGCCGCCTTCTGAAGATGGCAGAGGCTTTGTCAGCCTGGGCACCTGGACTCTTACAGGAGAGAGAAATTCACTTCTTAGTCTTCAGGCTCCTAAATCTTTGCAGTTCTTTGTAAGGATAACTTAGTAATATCTCATCCTCACTTATCCAGTGACCGAGTAGAGATTTGACTTTTGAGAGATAACAGACCTCTGTGTAACACTCCTTTGTAGCTGTGGCCATCTTTCTGTTTACAGGCCGAGAGCAAACCTATCCAGGTAAACAGAGGCTGCCTGCCCCATTGCCTCCTAAATACGAAAGTCTCAGAAGATGCTCTCTTCACCAGGGCTATGCTGACTGACTGAGCTTGGTACATGCGAGATGGGCACATTCACACGGCTGCTGCTGCCTTTTTATGCACAATGGGAAACAGCACAAATAAGATGAAAGCACAAATTTGTAAGAACGAGAAGACCAGATCTGTAATGGGAAAACACACTCCAAATCTGAGTTATCATGACAAATTACCCATTTAATGCTAACGCATGCTCTTTGGATCTCTCCAGCAGGCAGTGAGGAAAGATGGCCATTACGTATTGGCTCTCCCAGCATGCCTGAGACAGAGAAGCCCATTGTGTTATGTGATGCAATGCTTGACATTTCCTTCCTCCTTCTGCTTTTCTTCTTTGATGTATTAAGTTTCCACCTGTATCTTACTTGGCTTTGCATGTGGCACTAGTGGTAAAGAACCCACCTGTCCTTGCAGGAGACGTAAGAGATGTGGCTTCGATCCCTGGGTCAGGAAGATCCCCTGGAGGAGGGCATGGCAACCCTCTCCAGTACTCTTGCCTGGAGAATCCCATGGACAGAGGAGCCGGGCAGGCTCTAGTCCATCGGGTTGCAGAGTCGGACTGATGCAACTTACCGTGCATGTACTTACTAGCATGTTGTTGCTCGAGATTTGCTCTTTACTAAGTAAGGAAAACCAAATGATGGAATTATAGTTCATTTTCTTTTCTTCCGATATTCACCAAATGGCAACCTTGATGAGCTGCCATGATTTCAAGGGTAGCAGGAGCAGAGAAGGAGAGAAAACAGGGACCTGCATCATTTCTAAACTGAGTTCATTCACATGTCATCTAGAAATGACCATGAAAAGACACAAAGTTCTCTTGTATAAGACTTGACTTTAGGTAAATTCAGTTTCCATAATCATCCTATTGAATGGAAGTACCACAGAACCTTACAACTTCTAGTCCAACTCTCCCTCTTTACAGGATACTGAGCCCAGAGAGGATAAGGGCCAGGTCCAAAGTCACAAAAATTAGTTTTTGCCAGAGTCTGTACTGGAGTCTACATTTCCTTCATGCCTGAGTTTCTATTAGAGTATGCTACATCTCCTCCTTCCCTTGTGGCTCCGCTGGTAAAGAATCTGCCTGCAATGCTGGAGACCTGGGTTCAGTCCCTGGGTTGGGAAGATCCCCTGGAGAAAGAAAAGGCTACCCATTCCAGTATTCTGGCCTGGAGAATCCCATGGACTATACAGTCCATGGAGTTGCAAAGGGTCAGACATGACTGAGCGACTTTCACTTTCACATTCCCTCCTAGAACTCAGAGCTTTTTTTTGCTATCCCTTTCCTCTTTTTCTTTTCTTTTTTTTTTTATTTCAATAAAAAAAATTGAAGTCTAGTTGATTTACAACATTGCGCTAGTTTCAGATAACAGCAAAGTGATTTGGCTATCATAAGTGCTTTAATGTCTCCTAAAACTTGCTTCTTTTCTCATTATCTCCTTCTATTTCTGCATAACCCCTCTCATATATTCATTCTAGAAGATGGCTAACCATGAAAAATGTATTCTTTCTCTTCCCCGTGTGGCATTATTACTGGGAGCAGGCAAGTCAGACAGGGATGGCATTTTCCAGCCTTCCTTGTGTACATGTGTGACAGTGTGACAAGTTCCCAATGATGAGAGGTGAGCAGGGAAAAGTCTGTCATTTCAGGCTGGGACTTTGGGGAGGAGGTCTGCTTTCTCCACTGTCCCTTTCCTCTTCTGCCAGCTTAAAGTGGAGGTCTCCAGGGCCCTGGTGAAGTTGTTTCCACCTTTGCTGTTTATTGGAAACATCTGGAAAGCTTAAAAAAAAAAAAAGACTTGGTCGCCCATTTTGATGCTTATTACATCGATCTGAGGTATGGTGCCAGCAACAGTTTAAGCTCCCCAGATGTTGCTCTAAAGGGCTTCCCTGGTGGCTCAGATGGTAAAGAATCCACCTGCAGTGTGGGTGACCTGGGTTTGATCCCTGGGTTGGGCTGATCCCCTAGAGGAGGGCATGGCAACCCACTCTAGGATTCTTGCCTGGGGAATCCACAGGGACAGAGGAGCCTGGCGGGCTACAGTCCATGGGATGGCAAAGTCTCTGATGTGACTGAGAGACTAAGTACAGAACAGATGTTCTAGAGGATGACCAAGGTGGGGAACTGCTGCTCCGAGGGCTAGAGGGGCCCTGACTGATGTAAGGACGAAAGCTGCTCAACTGGCCAGGACATCCACGCCGGAATGGCACTTAAGAGAGAAAGAAATTTTTATCCTACGAAGTCCCTGGAAATTCGAGGTGTATTTGTTACAGCAGCTTAGTTATCCTAATTAATATATCTTTTTAATGAGCTCAGGGAGAATGCCTCTTTAGCATGCCATAATTTTGTCTGCTCCAGCATCTTTCAACTGCTTTGTTCTGTCGGATTGAACTGTCCCGAATCAGGCAGCTGGTGCGATGCGGTGGAGTGGCCGCTGGGCTCTGACATTCCGGGTGCTACTCCTACGACTTTGAGAACTTTGAATTAGAAACAGCGCCCCTGGCTACCACCCCGCCCCCAAAACTTACAGGGAGCTAATCACTGTTTATTTGAAAGACAGTGATTCCCTGAGGTTTGCATTTGTTCCGTGATTCCATTAGGCTTTGTAATTCTGTTTACTAGTACCCAGTGCTCAGGGGGATGTCTTCCACTCCGTGGGTTGGTGATATGATACCATATTTAATTTTTCCAAGTTTTCTGATACCACTCAGTGGGAGAAATAATTGTTAGTGTGCAATTGCAGAATGTTTCCACCTAATTGTCTCAGAACTGCAGGGTAGGTATTTGATTTCTTTGATTGATCTGTTTTGTGTAGGTATTTTTCCAACATCTTGAATAATTTAGGAGCAAGCCTGGGTTGGTGGCTAATTTGGTGTCTAGCAATTATGAGTTCTTCTGAAGCATATTTCACTCAATTGTCTGAAGGCAGGAAGGAACTGCAGAAACAAGACTCACTGTTTCATGAATTTGGGCATACCACATGGCCACTCAGGTTCCTGGAAGCCTAGTGCTTATCTTCGGGTTCAGTTGCGTTCTAGAAGGCAGGCTTGGTCCTATCTCCTGACACTGGCTTTGATGGGTTGATAAGTTTTCTCTTTGCTCCTTCCTGTGTGTTAGTTGAAAGCAATGAAGAAAGGGAAAACAATGCCTGCTGGAAGTCCAGTACCAAACTTGAAAATCAAGGATAGGGTATCCCATACTAGAAAATCTAGTATCTAGTACCCTGCTTCCTAGCAGGATCAGCTCAGGAGTGGAAGTGGGCTGTGATAGGGAGTAGGCAACAGTACTATAGATGGTAGGGAATTGTTCTAAGCATTTAGGGACTGCCCCAACTCTCGAGCAGGTAAAAGGATTCATGTACACCTAACTGTCCTTTCCTCTCCAGCATCTGACAACAGGATTCTGCGGGCAGGAGGTCAGGATCTCACCTGCTAGATCTGGGAGACTTCATGCTCTTCTCTTGGAAGCTTTCCAGAATTACCAGTGGGAAGTGGGAGAGGGTGAGGAGCAGGTCCCCTCTCTCTTCCTCCCAGGAAACTTAAATGACAGTCTTCACTGAGGGTTCAGGCCCTTCTTGTCAGAAATCCCCTTCTCAAAGTGATCTCGAGGCTTTGGCAGTACACAAATGCACCTTGTCAATGACCTCTGGCCAAAGCCCACCAGGAACACACTGGTGGTTGAACAAATTGGGTTTGTTGCTTGTTATGACGAGGAAGACACACACTACAGGGAACTTGGGGAGACTTGGTTAAAGGATGTTGGGAAGAACCTACTATAGGATTTGGACTATGCTTGATGCTTGATAATTTGGGGGAAAATTCAAGAAATCAGGATTGGATGTTTTCCGGAAGTGGGTATGTATGGTTGGGCATCTTAACCCAACCATAGGAGGTACCATGAGTGAGTCAAGGCTGGAGCTGTAACCGGTAAAGAAAAGGGATCCCTCACTAGCAGAGTAGGGGGATGCAGGGTCATTTTTGTACTCTGGATGATGTTCATGTTTTTGCGTGGTCTGGATCCATCACAATTATTGGTGTTCTGTGAAGTTGCTCATATTCAACAAGGCCTGGCCGCCCGTATTGGCGCCAGCTCCTAGCAACACCAAGGCCTGACTGATAGAACTAGGCCCGTCTGGGATGTCAGTGACTATTTTTCCTGTTTTCAATCTGGTCCACTCTGGATCATTAAAAGTTGGAAATAGTTCTGAATCGCTCACGTAATAGTAATTGTCCACTGCCACGAGCCTTCTGAGGGCACTCTCCTGCCCTGTCCTCTTCCACCTCCCGCAAACCACTGGCGAGTAGCAAAGTTGTGACCCTTCTAGATCCTGTTCCAGCTCCACTGCTAGTGTCTGTCCTGACGAATCAGAGCCCAAGTGGTACCTGCTGCCAGGGTTTGGAATAAGAGCTGAATCCTAGCTTTAGGACTGTAGATCCTCTCAACATTAAGACGGAGAAGAGACAAGATGCCAGAGGAAAGAGAAAAGATAGGAGAAGGAAGAAATAAGACAAAAAGAGAGAGTGAAGGGTAAATAAGGGCGAGGGCAGCAAGAAAGGATGAACAGAAGTCTAGACAATGAAGCAGAAATGAGGCCCCAAGAGTGCACTTAACAAAGGCCAAGAATGGAAAGACAGTGCTGAGTAGTGGGGAAGGAATAGACAGAAACAGAGAACAAGAGGAAAGTTCAGTTCTAAGGCACCCCGCTTAAATATCTTACCTTATACTGCGGCTCCCTTATATTGAATATGTCTTGAAATAAATCTGCCAGGAGCTGGGGCTTAGAAAACAATCATTTTGTTAGAGAACGTTTGGGTTGGAGCTGGATCAAACCTGACAGTATTTAACCCGTAAAGAAAAGAGGACGCAGGGCTCTCCAGTCCAACGTTGGCCAGGGTGCCGCATCAGGCAAGCTGGTTACGAGTCGCAGCTTGGGGCCTCCGCTGTTTTTCTTTCTGTTTCATCCACGCTGCTCTTTGAATCCCAACTTGCACAGGTATGAAAAACCTCGCTGTCTTTGAGTTAGGATGAAAAACAGCGTGCGTTTCCCTGCCAAGTCTTGGAGAGAAGGCAGTGCGAGCAGATGGCGGAGGAAACTGCACAGGAGCCTTGATTAACCCACGGTGATGGAGCGGGCATCACTCCCAGAGGCCTTTTCCCTGCTTGTGAAGAACTTCTGCAAATAGCCAGTGGGGACCCGGGAGCGGGGTGGAGGCAGGCTCCCTCTCCTCTGAAGTGGTGGCTCTTTGAATTGGCAGCATAACCACTGTTCCCAGAACACAGGGCTATTTGAAGGCATCAGTGAGAGGGAAAGAGAAGGTGAGCGGGAAGCAGGGGAGATGGCACGCCGGCAGATGGAGGCTGGGGTCCTGAAGCCAGAGCGAGCCCGGAAGGTCACTCCATTCCGAGTTTTCACCGCCGCTCCCTGAGCCCTGGTGTCTCGTCACCTCTGGCAGCCAGAGGCCTTGTGGACACTTCCAGTGTCTTACGGTGGCGGGTAGAAGCAGGCGATTGGGAGATTCAGACCAGGACACAGTAGATAAGACATTCACAGGGTGACTTTCCATGAAATCTCTCTTGTTTGCTTTCCCCCAGAGAAACATCACCAAACATTAAGAAAAGCACCCCCAGCAGCTCTGAGTCTTCTTCCTGCCTGTTATGTTTCTGTCCCAAGGAAATAATTGTTGAAGTTGTTCTTTCACAGGGCTTCCTTTGTCTGGGCACTAGAGTATGTAATTTGTGTAAATTTCTTTGTTTTATGTTTTTGGTCACGTGAATATACCTGGAAAGTTGAATTTCCTTCAAGGTCGTGTCAGTGTCATTTATTTTTACTCAAGAGGGTTTCTTTGAGTCATAAATGTTCTATCTACCTCCACTGGAGACGGTAGTGTATGTTGGATAAAATGATATCTCATCCAGAAATCTCAAACCTGACCATAACATTCTTATTTTTCTAATGCCTTAAACAGAGCCCCATAATTTCAGGATGAAACCCAGGATCGTTGCCGTGGTGGACTGTTTAGAATCTGACCCCTCCAGGCTTCTCCTGTCTCCTCACTTCCCCCACAGCCTGTCCACGTTTCCTGTTAGGAAAATCCTGGGAATCTTTCCGAATAAGTCATGCATCTTCCTGTTTTTCTGCCAAAGCGCAGACTGTTCCATGAGAAAGCACTCTTGGGACCTACCATCCCGTTGGGCAGAAAAGACTTGTTCCTGTAAAGTTAGACTCGTTCAGGTTCCAAGGAAAAGAGGCTCACCTAGAGTACTTTGGGGTTTCACTTGAGGATGCTTAGGGAACAAAGAAAAACAGAAAATTGTCTTAATCCGCGGCACCGCCGAACTCGGGAAAACCAGGAGTATTTGGGAACCGGGCCACAGTGCAGCGCATCATACGGCTTATCTCATTACTGACTCCCTCTCCTGTGCTCCTTGTTTGTTATGGTGCCATTACCTTGTAGGTTTGGTTGATTCATGGCTTCTGCTTATTGCCTTTTTTCTTTCTTTCTTTTTTTACAGAAGAGATTTCTTAAAAAATTTTTTTTTGGCTGTGCTGGGTCTTCATTGCTATGCACGAGCTTTCTCTAGTTGTGGTGAGCGGGGGCCACTCTTCATCGCGGTGCCTGAACTCAGTAGCTGTGGCTCTCGGGCTCTATAGTGCTGGCTCAGTAGTCGTGGCCCACGGGCTTTGTTGCTTTGGGGCCTGTGGAATCTTCCCGGACCAGGGATGGAGCCTGCATTCCCTGCATGGGCAGGGAATTCTCAACCACTGGACCACCAGGGGGAAGGCCCTTATTGCTTTTTCCAAAGGGAGTTTTTCCATTTCCCTTGCCTCTATGTCTGTTTTCCTCTCGGTGTGTTTCACGTGCAGATTTCCTTAAGAGAGAGATTCTGTTTGGGCAGTCTGCATCCTGATGAAATGGCACCCACTGAGTCTGGTTTTGATCCTGGGCACCCATTCTTGGGCACTGGCCAATCAAGAGGTCAGATGCCTGTAGGTCAGATGTTAGTCCTTGGTCCAATCAGCCGTGGTCAAGGTAGCAGAGTTGCCTGGTGGAAAACAAATCGCCCTGTTGATGATGAGAGAGGGGCTTCAGAGAGGGGCCATTGGTGGGTTGGCATAACAAAGCTTCTCAGAAATGCTTGTGTGGGCTGCTTGGTACTCAGAAATAAGATAGACAGCGAGTAAGTGTCATATTAGTTAAATTGGAAATGCATGTTCTTGACCAGGTCAGAGGTAGCTGAGATCATTATGGTCTGGGGTGGGCATTCCTCTGCTTACAATCTTGAGCATAAGCTTCTCAGAATGGCATAAGGTCTTCATGGGATGAGGCCCTACTGTGTCCCAGCCTCTGGATCCTCCCTGTAGGCCCTGGATGGTCATGCCATGTTTATCTGGATGTCACTCCTACACCTTCACTCTGTGTATTCAGAAGAACTCCTATGCTTTAATTTCGAGGTAAAGCATAATTTCTTTCCTGAAACCTTACCACCCTACCTCAGATACTTAACACCTCCCCCAGGCCTGTGTACCTGCCTATTACAGCAGCAAGAGCACTGGGCTGTGCTTCCTGGTGGACATGCCCACCTTGCTTACCAGACTGGGAGGAAAGGGACCAACTGTGATTTATTCACTTCTGTGTCCTAGCAACTAGCCCAGTGCTTGGTACCTACGACTACTGCTAGGACTAGCTCCTGTTTATTGAGTTATTATTCTGTCCCAAGTACTTTATGTATATTAACTAATTTAATCCTCTCAGTAGGAGTCATCATAATCCCATCTGTGTTTTGGGAAATTGAAGCACAGAGAGGTTGAGAAACTTGCCCAAGATCATGCAGCTTATATTGAGTGGAGTCAGGGTTCAAATTAGGCAACTTGTTCCAGTCTGTCTTTTGCCCGCTGAGTTATACTGTCCCTTGGCAATAACTCTTGTAGAGGAATCAGTAGGCTTTCAATTAGTTTGAGGATATAAAGGAAACAATGCTGGTGTTTTGAGAAGAAAAGGCAGGGGGAAGGCATTGTAGGCGAGGCAAATGAGGCATGCAGAAACACACCCACAGAGCATTAAGCACCAGCCTTGGAGGCAGGCTGGACACGTTAGTTGGACCAGATGGTGGACAAGATAAGAGGCTGGGAGTGACATTGATTAAAAGCAAGTTTTAAGAAGATTAATCTGGCTTCAGATTGTTCAGTTCACTTCAGTTCAGTCGCTCAGTCATGTCCAACTCTTTGCAACCTCATGGACTGTAGCATGCCAGGCCTCCCTGTCCATCACCAACTCTTGGAGTTTACTCAAACTCATGTTCATTGACTCAGTGATGCTACCCAGCCATCTCATCCTCTGTTATCCCCTTCTCCCGCCTTCAATCTTTCCCAGCATCAGGGTCTTTTCAAATGAGTCAGCTCTTCGCATCAGGTGGCCAAAGTGTTGGAGTTTCAGCTTCAACATCAGTCCTTCTGGTGAATATTAAGGACTGATTTCCTTTAGGGTTGACTGGTTGGATCTCCTTGCAGTCCAAGGGACTCTCAAGAATCTTATCCAACAGCTTCAGATTGTAGGAAGCTTGAAGTGGGAAGAGGATAAGTACAGGGGTCCAGATAGGAAGCCAGTGAAGTAGCCTTGGGAGGCAGGAGATGCTGAGGTGATGAGTGTGGACCTGGAGTCAGGTGAATAAAGGATGTGAGTCTCAATTCTGTCACTCACCGGCTGTGTGACCTCAGTCTCCAAGCCTTTGTTCCTTCAGATGCAAGACGGGAATTATTACTCAACTCACAGTGTGTTGTAAGTATTAAATGCATATTTGCCAAGGGCTTAGCACAGAACTGACCTTCTTCTTCCTTTGTCTTGAGTGGTAAGGGCCTATGCCCTTGTGGTAGCACTGCCAGGGAAAGGATGGGGAAATGAGACCCTGTAGAACTTGCTGATTGCTGGGCTCTGGGAAATTGAGGCAAGGAAGGGTCAGTACAGGGAGCCTGGGTCCTGGGTCTGGTTTTGTCACTAATGACTTATGGTAAGTCACTCATCCACATGGCTGGGTCTCAGTTCCTTCCCTGAAATGCAAAAACGTTGCTCTAACACTCGTTTTCCTTCCAGCTCTGAGTATTATCGTAATATAGCCAAGAGGTTTGGAACCTGGAAACTGGGAGAGTATAAAAGACGGTCAAGCTCTGCCCTCCCCTCCAAAGATATTTTCCCACCTCCTTTGCATTTTATTAATCCAGCCCTTTGTTCTCCCTCTGAGTTGGCAATATGAGTGTTTTCTTTTGTTTTAGGCAAATGGTTCCAAAATCTCAGCAACTGATGGAAGGTTTTGCAAGTGGAGCAGAAGGTGAATCAGAGACGAGTTTTCCCCTGGAGCCCACTGGTTGCCCTGGTCCTGACCTGAACCTCCTCGTCTCTTGAGGGGCAGAAGCCGGTGACTTCTCATACAATTTACCGTTTCTTTTCACTTTCCTGCAGGGCACGTCCCATGCTCTTCTTGGTCAGTCTTCAGAGCTGATTTGTGATGATGCTCCTAGGATATCTTAACCCCTGGACACTCCAGCTGGGCGTCCTCAAAAAGAAAGTTGGAGCCTATACCTGGCAACACATACGTGTAGTCCCCTGCTAATAAATACTTTTATACTTTGGGCATTTCTTTGCCTGGATTCCATCCTGCTGTAGGTGAAATGAAAATGTGTAAGCAGTTGCCACATTCTCTAGTGAGTAGGTTTCCATGGCAGCCCTCGGAGGCTTGTTCAGTTCAATTTAGTTCAGTCGCTCTGTCATGTCCGACTCTTTGCGACCCCATGGACTGCAGCACTCCGGGCTTCCCTGTCCATCACCATCCCCTGGAGCCTACTCAAACTCATGTCCATCGATTCGGTGATGCTATCCAACAATCTCATCCTCTGTCATTTCCTTCTCCTCCCACCTTCAATCTTTCCCAGCATCAGAGTCTTTTCCAATGAGTCAGTTCTTTGCAACAGGTGGCCAAAGTACTGGAGCTTCAGCTTCAGCATCAGTCCTTCCAATGAATTGTCAGGACTGATTTCCTTTAGGATTGACTAGTTGGATCTCCTTGCAGTCCAAGAGACTGTCAAGAGTCTTCTCCAACACCATAGTTCAAAAGCATCAATCCTTTGGTGCTCAGCTTTCTTTACAGTCCAGCTCTCACATTCGTACATGACTACTGGAAAAACCATAGCTTTGACTAGGCAGACCTTTGTTGGCAAAGCAATGCCTCTGCTTTTTAATATGCTGTCTAGGTTGGTCATAGCTTTTCTTCCAAGGAGCAAGCGTCTTTTAATTTCATGACTGCAGTTACCATCTGCAGTGATTTTGGAGCCCAGGAAAATAAAGTCTGTCACTGTTTCCATTGTTTCCCCATCTATTTGCCATGAAGTGATGGGACCAGATGCCACGATCTTAGTTTTCTGAATGTTGAGTTTTAAGCCAACTTCTTCACTCTCCTGTTTCACTTTCATCAAGAAGCTCTTTAGTTCTTCTTCACTTTCTGCCATAAGGGTGGTGTCATCTGCATATCTGAGGTTATTGATATTTCTCCTGGCAAACTTGATTTCAGCTTGTTCTTCATCCAACCTGGCATTTCTCGTGATGTACTCTGCATATAAGTTAAATAAGCAGGGTGACAATATACAGCCTTGACTCGGAGGCTTGTGTCCTTCTCCAAAAGACAATAGTTTATTTGCAATTAACAAAGGGCAAGGAGGCCCTTACTGCAGTTTTGCTTATGGAAACTTCAGATAAATCTCCCCAGCTCTCCAGGGGCCATATGGTGCTGGGAGGAGAGTTGCTGACTTCTGTAACATACAACACCCCAGACACAGAATGTTGGTGATATGAAGACACAAGAAAGCGTTGGTTCTTAATCAAGAAGGAAAACATTATCAAATTGACCTACTAGGCATTCATCAAGCACCTCCTGATACTTCTACCTGCCAGAGATGGCAGATTTCCACTCTGAAAGAGTTCTGGGTTGAGTGTTGAGATTGGATGTCTACTTCATAGGAGGATGAATTGCCTCATTCCTTGAGCTGCTGACCAAAAATATGGGTGCAGTCAACCACCACCTTAAATAATTTGAGAATCACAGCTTCTGTGAAGAAGCAGAGATAATAATTACCCACATATGCTTTACAAAAGAGCAGCTCAACCTGTGGAAACTTGCCATGTTGTTGTTGTTTAGTTGTTAAGCTGTGTCTGACTCTTTGGCAACCCCATGGGTGGGATTTCCCAGGCAAAAATACAGGAGTGGCTTGCCATTTCCTACACCAGGGGATCTTCCCGATTCAGGGATCAAACCTGTGTTTCCTGCATTAGCAGGCGGATTCTTTACCTCTGAGCCACCAGGGAACCCGAAAACTTGCCAGAATTCCACTGAAAGAATAGGGAACAATTCTGTTTTAAAGTCCTGGAAAATGAGATTCTATTTGACTCAGAGGATGTCCAGAATTTCTTCCAGATTACCAATTTTCTCTTCAGATGTGTCCAACCTGCAGCCAAATACAACCATTATTTCTGTTGTTTTGGTTCTTGTATGTTTTTCATTTTGGAAGTTCATTTCTTTTTCAGGTATGCTTGTTACTTTGTAGAGTTTCCTATTCCATGTGTGGGCTTCCCTTGTGGCTCAGTGGTAAAGAATCTGCCTGCAGTGCAGGAGACCTGGGTTCAATCCCTGAGCTGGGAAGATCCCCTGGAAGAGGAGATGGCAGCCCACTCCAGTATTCTTGCCTGGGAAATCCCATGGACAGAAGGGACTGGAGAGCTACAGTTCATGAGGTCACAAGAGTCAGACATAACTGAGTGACCGTAAAACAAAAACAACAATTCCATGCATATATATACATGTTGTTATTTATTTCTTTAAACATGTCATCAGATTTTTTTTCTTTCTTTTTTAAAAAATAAACCAGATCTCATAATTACTATCTGAAATCTTTAGTCTGTTCCTGTGATCTGTGATTTTTTGATGGTTCTTTTTTATGTTCAGGTTGTCTTGTTTTCTTGTATGCCTGCTAATCTTTGTTTTCTGGTCATTTCATTAAAAAAATTAATTTATTTTAATTGGAGGCTAATTACAATATTGTGGTTTTTGCCATACATTGACATGAATCAACCCCAGGTGTACATGTGTCCCCCATCCCAAACCCCCCTTCCTCCTCCCTCCCCATCCCATGCCTCTGGGTTGTCCCAATACACTGGCTTCTGGTGCCCTGTTTCATGCTTCGAACTTGGACTGCTCATCTATTTCACATATGCTAATATACATGTTTCAATGCTATTCTCTCAAGTCATCCCACCCTCGCCTTCTCCCACAGAGTCCAAAAGTCTTTTCTGTGTCTCTTTTGCTGTCTCAAATATAGGGTCGTCATTACCATCTTTCTAAATTCCATATATATGTGTTAATATACTGTACTGGTGTTTTTCTTTTTGACTTACTTCACTCTGTATGATAGGCTACAGTTTCATCCACCTCATTAGAACTGACTCAAATACGTTCTTTTAAATAGCTGAGTAATGTTCCATTGTGTACATGTACCACAAGTTTCTTATCCATTCGTCTGCTGATGGACATCTACGTTGCTTCCATGTCCTGGCTATTGTAAACAGTGAACATCGGGGTACACGTGTCTCTCAATTCTGGTTTCCTTGGTGTGTATGTCCAGCAGTGGGATTTCTGGGTCGTATGGCAGTTCTATTTCCAGTTTTTTAAGGAATCTCCACACTGTTCTCCATAGTGGCTGTACTAGTTTGCATTCCCACCAACAGTGTAAGAGTGTTCCTTTTTCTCCACACCCTCTCTTTTCTGGTCATTTCTATTGAAAAATTATCTGTGTGAGTGCTCTGAGGTCTCAGCTTGACGTGTTTTCTCCTGAGATGAGCTATCAGTCAGAACACCTTAGAGCAAGGTTCAAGGTTTGAGACCCAGTGACTCAACATCCAGGCTGTATAGAATGAGGTTCGAATTTCTAAGAGGGTTGTCTGTGACTGCATATCTCCAAGAATAGCTGTTTTTCTACTTTTCTGTCCCCTCTCCTTTTTTTTTTTTAATCACTGAAACAACCCTTTGGGAAGTTTCCAGAGGTTTTTTTGGGGGGAGACGCAGGATGAGATCTGGTTGCATTTGTCTTGAGATTATAGTCCTTTTGGATCTCAGCACAGTGTGGGAAAGGTCTCCCCAAACTCCTCACTGTCAGTGGGCTTGAGCCCAACTCCTCTCTCTGCAGGTCTGTTGCTGACAACTGGGGTCACTTGTGTCCTTGGCAAGTGCCCTCAGATCATAAGCAGTTTTGTAGGTCTCATTTTTGGCTTACCTTTCTGGTTACAGAGTTTCACCCCCAAATTAGCCCGGAAGTTCTTCATGTTTTTTTTTCAGATAGATAGTCAATGTTTTTAAGTTGTTTTCATTTTGCAATCTCATCCATCATTTTCCTTTGATTTAAGCTGGAGGTTTAATCTGTGTAACATTTGGTCTGGGAGGCCACCATGATCTTTCAAAATGCAAGCTAAGGCAAGTTTCTGCTCATCACGTAGGACAGTCATTCCTTAAATGGATTACTTGTTAAACATTACTCATTGATGGTTGGACCCTGGGCTGCACGGGGAGAAACTTCCAGGATAAAGTTCCAGCATCTTGGTGTGGAACACAAAGCCTCTTCCTCCCTCTCTAGACCTACTGCCTTCCCCTCCCCCTTCTCACTCCCGCGCTGTGCTCCAACAATGCAGATGAGCTTGGATTTCCCTGAACACACTGTTTCTTTTCTCACAACTGTGCCTCTGTACGTGTGCTCCCTGTGGACTAGAATATGCTTTTCTCTTTGTCTGAGACAAACACTTATCCATCTTTCAAAAGTCAGCTCAGAGATCACCTCCTTTACAAAATTCTCTTCAACTGCCCTCTAGCCACAAGTTGCAATTTATCTTCTCTTTATGGTACACTTTGTACATCATTCTATGAGCACATATACTACTGTAATTTCCTTTTGTACTAGATGTCAAGATCCTTGAGAGCAGGGATTACAGTTAATTCTTCTGATGCTCAATCTACTTTTGCCAATTGACTGAATGCAACACACAGTCAGACAAGTCAGATATCCAGTCCAAGCAGAAAGAATACTGCCATGATTTCTGATACTTTTTTTTTGTTCCATCACTAAGTTGTGTCTGACTCTTTGTGACCCCATGGACTGCAGCACGCCAGGCTTCCCTGCCATTTACTATCTCCTGGAGTGTGCTCTGACACTAACCACCCAGAGTTAAATTAAATTTTACAGGTTAAAAGCATAGTCCTCCACAAGACTGCCCTAATTTCAGAGGCCAGTGGCAAGTTCGGAGGTCCCCACACCACCCTCACTTCTGATCAACTGGTAACAAACTTTGGGGTTCACACCACCCCTGGGGTTTGATAATTTGCTAGAACTACTCACAAAACTCAGGAAATGCTGTACTTGTGACTATAGTTTTATTATAGCACAAAGGATACAAATTAGAACACGCTGAAAGAAGTACATAGGGAGGGTCCCAGGCATGAGGCTTCCATGTCCTCTCCCTATGGAGATGTTTCACCTTCTGGGTACATCAGTGTGTGACAATATACTGAGTATTGCCAACCAGGCAAGCTTACTTGCACTACAATGTCCAGAGCTTTTATTGGGGTATCATGATGTAGGCATGACTGATTGAATTATTGGCCACATGATTCAACTCAGTCTCCAGTCCCTTCTCCCTTCCTCAGAGGCCAGACTGATGTATGGTGGCTCAAAGCACCCAGCCTCTAATCACAAGATTGTGTTGTGTGCTTAGTCGCTCAATCATATCCAACTCTTTGTGACCTCATGGACTGTAGCCTGCCAGGCTCCTTTGTTCATGGGATTCTCCAGACAAGAATCCTGGAGTGAGTAGCCATTCCCTTCTCCAGGGGAATCTTTCTGACCCAGAGATCAAACCCAGGTCTGCTGCATCAGTCTTTTGGTTTCCCTGGTAGCTCAGACTGTAAAGAATCCGCCTGCAGTGGTGGAGGCCTGGGTTAGATCTTTGGGTCAAGAAGATCTCCTGGAGAAGAGAGTGGCAACTCACTCCAGTATTCTGGCCTGGAGAATTCCATGGGCAGAGGAGACTGGAGGGCTTCAGTCCATGGGGTCACAAAGAGCCAGACGCAGCTGAGCAGTCTTAGGGACAGGTGTGTTGGGGGTAGGGAATGAGAGATGTATTTAAAAAAACAAGTAAGAAGATGGATATTGGGGAAAATATCATACCAGCCTAACATGCTTGCCTCTTGTCTCACAGGACATGGAAACCTATCATGCGTTTTAGTGAAGAAATGATCAAGCTCAGGTCTGAATGCCTTCTAGTGCCTGCTGAGGGGTTTCTAGGATGAAGAATAAATATTTCTTTTTGATTTATGTTGATAGTGAGACCAGAGCAGAGGAGGACCAACCTTACCACAGGAGGAGGCAGCTGTCCAAAAACCTCCACAAACATCTCCTCCACTGACGCTTGAAATTCCGCCTTTTGGGAAGGGCACTGGGAGTCAAGCTTCCCGAGCCTCCTCCTGCAGGGAGCACTGTGAGGGGAGCACATGATCCTCACTCTCAGTGGTTCCTTCTATAGAGGGTCCTTCTTCACAGGGACACCCTGGCCTCCCTCTGCTCTTACATCTCTCTTCCCCAGAGGAAGAGGAGGCTCTGACTTGACGGATGAGCCTTTAAATAGGGACAGTGTCTCATCTGTTCTTGGTTATGAAGGAAGTCCTTCAGGGCTGGTCTCGAAGGACGAGCCTGTCCCTGGCGGGTGACAGTGACACCGGTGCTGAGCCATGCCCTCCAGGAGAGCTTTTCATCCGTGTCGAAGGTGGTATTTCCAACTTCATCTGCCAGATTCCTGTGTCTGCCTCCAAACCATTTCAGAACTCCGTTGGGGAACAGGAGCACTATTTATGAGCCCCTCAAAAGCTAACAGGTAGGCACAGAAGTGGCTCCTGGCAGGTGAAGGAGCTCAGTTCATCCCCTCTGCTCCTGAGAAGTGGGGAGTCTGACCCCGCAGGGGAGGATGCAGTTGGCTTATTGGCAGACACTTCAGCAGACCTGGGTTCTATCCCTGGGTTGGGAAGATCCCCTGGAGAAGGGAAAGTCTACCCACTCCAGTATTCTGGCCTGGAGAATTCCATGGACAGTATAGTCCATGAGGTCGCACACATGAGTTGGACACGACTGAGTGACTTTCACTTCACTTCACTTCACTTCAGCAGCTCGTCAAGTCCATAGACCCTCCTGAAAGAAATGAAACCCGCACAAGAGAACAGGCAGGAAAGAAGGAAAAAAGAAGAAAGCAAGAAATGAGAAGGACTCAGAAAGAGGGACCTGACTTAGTAGAATCAGGATGGGTCTCTTGGAAGAACACAGGGCATAGCCCAGGTTTTACATTTTTCTCTAATGATTTTTTTTCTTGCTTCCACTCTGACAAAGCCCAGTTTTATGTCTTCTGTGTCCTGGGAGCCCAGAATTTTCCACAACATACTGATCAGTTCATACACTTTTTTTTAAGGGGTAATCTATGAGTGCAATTTTCCATCCTCCTTTCCAGCACACTTGGCTCCCTTAAGGAAGCCCGGCAGGCTGTGGGGGGACCAGCTGCAGAGAGTCCCTCGTCTCTGATGGCCAGTGATGATTCACTTCCCTCTGCCGGCCTTGAAGAGCTTCTGAATCTACTCCTGGGTCAGGCTCCTGCTCCATAGTAGCCCTTCCCTCTGAATTCCCAAAGCAAGAAGTTACCCGCTGGCGACCTGGAATGCAGCCCCAGCTGTTAGGTGGAGGACTTGCGTTTCCGATTCTGCAGCAGTGGGACACTTTCTGGATTCTCATCAAACTCAGACTCTTTGAAGGAAGGATGAGAACAAAGCTGTGAATTCGAGAGACGGGGACCAGCAGGCAGGGTCAGGATCCCAGAGGGCTTGCTTATTACACTGGGAACTTCAGGCCTCAGGATAATGATTGCTCAAAAGTCAAGAAGGATTTAGCTTTCTGTGGCCCCCAGGTAAGACGGATTGAATTTAATAGACACAATAAGATGATTCTTAATCCTGGGTGCACAGACTAGAAATCTCCACTTGAAAGTCTAAGTGGTCCCTCAAAATGAAAATTTTCAAAATCAAACTGACCTAGTTCTCCTTTCACCAAGCCTGCTTTCCCCTCACCTTCCTTCTTATTTAGTGATACCACCACTTACCCCAGGGCTTCTCTGGGGCCTCAGATGGTACAGAATCTGCCTGCAATGCAGGAGATCTGGGTTTGATCCTTGGGTCAGGACGATCCCCTGGAGAAAGGAATGGCTACCCACTCCAGAACTCTTGCCTGGAGAATTCCACAGACAGAGGAGCCTGGCGGGCTACAGTCCATGGGGTCTCAAAGAGTCAGACATGACTGAGCTCACAGAACACCGTTCACCCCACGTGTGTGTTTATGCTAAGACGCTTCAGTGGTGTCTGATTCTTTTTGACTCTATGGACTGTAGCCTGCCAGGCTCCTCTGTCCATGGGATTCTCCAGGCAAAGAATACTAGAGGAGGTTGCCATGCCCTCCTCCAGGGAATCTTCCTGACCCAGGGGTCAAAGCTGGGTTCTTGAGGTCTCCTACATTGGCAGGCAGATTCTTTACCACTAGCACCACTTGGGAAGCCCCATTAACCCCGTATGCGGCCTCAGGTTTCACTCTTTAAGACCCTTCTCAAATGTCACCTCTTTTATAAAGACTGTCTTGCTTTCGTCCCTCCCCCCTCTAGAGTTAATCCCTTCCTATTCTGTGCTACTCCAACTGTCGTTCATCCTGCTACTCTAACATGACACTCACAGCTGGTTTTTCTCTCTGATTTTATACCTTATTTTACATCTCCCAGAGTTCCCTGCAGAGACCTTGGACTATTGTATTAGTTTGCCAGGGCTGTGGTAAACCAAGTACCACAGCCTGGGAGCCTTAAAGAGCAACATGTATTGTCTCACAGTTTGGAGGCTAGAAGTCAGGGATAAAGGTGTCCGCAAGGTCGGTTCCTCCAGAGGGCTGCGAGGGAGCTCTGTTCCAGACCTCTTGCTTCCGGCGATACTGCCCATCTTTGGCTTTTAGAAACATCACCAGAATTTCTGCCTTCATCTTCACATGAAGTTTTCCCTGGGTGTGTATTTCCTTCTGTCCAGATTTCTTCCTTTTTCTGACACCAGTCATATTCGATTAGGGCCCACCCTAGTGACTTCATTTTTTCTTGCTTGCATTTGTAAAGACCCTGTATCCCAATAAGGTTGCCTTCCGGGTTACTGGCTGATAGAACACCAACATATCATTTTTTTGTTTTGGGAGGACACAATTCAACCCATAACAAGTATGCACCCCAAAATATGAGTTGGTATAAACTGGAGTCCTTTTCTGGGGGAAAAAAATAGTACCCGTGACTCTTCTAAGCTTCTCTCTATGTTGAGTTTCCTAAAGGCAAGGCCTGTGTCTGGTTTATTTTTCTATTCCCAGAATGTAGCTCTGGGTGTGGCATGCTGGAGTTGCTCAGTAAGTGAATGATTGGCTATAAATCCTTATTCAGATGCCAATTTTCTTCAAGAGAAACCTGTGTAGCAGGAAACTTCTAGGCTTTAAAAGGATAGAATTCTGTAGAATGGTAAGTAGGTTTATACAAGTTGGCCTAATATCCAGCAGAGCATTTTTCAGTGTAGCAATAAGACAAATTATATTTTGCGCCCTGTGAAACAGCTACATCAGTCAGGTACTGGGGCCAAGTGAAGATAATAATCAGTTCAGTCCAGTTCAGTCGCTCAGTCGTGTCCAACTCTTTGCGACCCCATGAATCGCAGCACGCCAGGCCTCCCTGTCCATCACCAACTCCCGGAGTTCACTCAGACTCACGTCCATCGAGTCAGTGATGCCATCCAGCCATCTCATCCTCTGTCGTCCCCTTCTCCTCCTGCCCCCAATCCCTCCCAGCATCAGAGTCTTTTCCAATGAGTCAACTCTTCGCATGAGGTGGCCAAAGTACTGGGGTTTCAGCTTTAGCATCAGTCCTTCCAAAGAAATCCCAGGGCTGATCTCCTTTAGAATGGACTGGTTGGATCTCCTTGCAGTCCAAGGGACTCTCAAGAGTCTTCTCCAACGCCACAGTTCAAAAGCATCAATTCTTCACTGCTCAGCTTTCTTCACGGTCCAACTCTCACATCCATACATGACCACTGGAAAAACTATAGCCTTGACTAGATGGACCTTTGTTGGCAAAGTAATGTCTTTGCTTTTGAATATGCTGTCTAGGTTGGACGTAACTTTCCTCCCAGGGAGTAAACGTCTTTTAATTTAATGGCTGCAGTCACCATCTGCAGTGATTTTGGAGCCCCCCCAAAATAAAGTTTGACACTGTTTCCACTGTTTCCCCATCTATTTCCCATGAAGTGATGGGACCAGATGCCATGATCTTCGTTTTCTGAATGTTGAGCTTTAAGCCAACTTTTTCACTGTCCGCTTTCACTTTCATCAAGAGGCTTTTGAGTTCCTCTTCACTTTCTGCCATAAGGGTGGTGTCATCTGCATATCTGAGGTTATTGATATTTCTCCTGGCAATCTTGATTCCAGCTTGTGCTTCTTCCAGTCCAGTGTTTCTCATGATGTACTCTGCATAGAAGTTAAATAAGCAGGGTGACAATATACAGCCTTGACGTACTCCTTTTCCTATTTGGAACCAGTCTGTTGTTCCATGTCCAGTTCTAACTGTTGCTTCCTGATCTGCATACACATTTCTCAAGAGGCAGGTCAGGTGGTCTGGTATTCCCATCTCTTTCAGAATTTTCCACAGTTTATTGTGATCCACACAGTCAAAGGCTTTGGCATAGTCAATAAAGCAGAAATAGATGTTTTTCTGGAACTCTCTTGCTTTTTCCATGATAATAATACCTAACCTTTGTTCTCTCACTGAACCCTCACAATAGTCCTTTGAGATACAGCAGGTATGGGTCCCATTTTGCAGATAAAGAGGTAAGATAGATGCATGACAGACATGTCAGGTGGTTAGAATCTGACCCCGATTCTGAGACCAAAGCCAAGATTCTTGGCTACCAAGATACTCTGCCTCTCTACTTAGATTTTGAGGTGTTTGGGGAGACACAGCCTCATAAGTTGGAATTAGTTTTTAAGATCATCTCAACAATAGTCCCCTCAAGGCAGGAGCCCACACTCTCATCTCTAGGACCCATGGTGTGCCTGTAGCATTTCTAGGCTGGCATTTTGTTTTCTGTGCAATAAAGAAGTGGGAATCTATTGTCCCCACCAACTCAACAACATCCCCAGGAAACACTTTACCCTGAGAGGGGTGGTTATAGCCCTGAGAAGTCTGTATAGACTTGACATCTGTCCCTGCAGATTCTACCCCTTTCTCCTGGTTTGGCCCCTCTGGATAATTTAGTCCTTCTTCCCCACATGGCAGCTCTTTAGAGGCAGCAGCCTTTTTCCTTTGACACCGTCTTGAAGGACTTTCCTACATTGGTTCTCCTCCTCTGGACAGGTGCCATGTTGTCAGGAAATCCATTGTGAAATGCAGGATCAGGAAGATCTGATGAGGTTGGGGAATTCTGTGGTTGCCACGTGCAAAACTGCTTCTACAAAGCTGTGGGCTCCCCTCTTTCTTCCTTTTGGATGCCTCTGCTTAGGCAGAGCGCCTGGGAAGGTACTGAGGCCCATCGCCCTGGAGCTGTGGTGAGAGGGTGCAGCCACCACGGGCTGGCTGGGCAGCCCCCCAGGGCTTTCTAGATCCCAGCCCCGCAGAACTCTTGGCCACCGTCTGCTTCCTGACTCTTCTGTTTCTTGCACCCACTCAGGCCTGCTGTTAGGTTCACTTTTACCTCGGCAGTAATCTAGTCGAGTTTCAATTTTGAGTTCCATTAAAATTTTTTTTAGACTTTATATTGGACTATAGTTGATTTACAATGTTGTGAAAGTTTCAGGTGCACAGCAAAGTGATTTAGTTATGCATATGCATGTATCTGGGCTTCTCTGGTGGCTCAGACAGTAAAGAATCCACCTGCAACGCGGGAGACACGGGCTTGATCCCTGGGTTGGGAAGATCCCCTGGAGGAGGGCATGGTGACCCACTCAAGTATTCTTGCCTGGAGAATCCCATGGACAGAGGGGCCTGGCAGGCTACAGTCCATGGGGTTGCAAAGAGCTGGAAATGACTGAGCGACTAAGCACATATGTATATCTATTCTTTTAAAAGTTATTTTCCTGTTTAGGTTATTACAGAGTATTGAGCAGAGTTCCCTGTGCTATGCATTAGGTCCTTGTTGATTATTTTATTATTTTATATATAGTAGTGTGCATGTCAACCCCAAACTCCCAATTTATCCCATACCCCCAACCTTTCCCATTTGTTAATCATGTTTTTTTCCTACATCTGTGACTCTGTTTTGTAAATAAGTTAATTTGTATCATTTTTAAAAAAAGATTCTACATATAAGTGATATCGTATGATATATTTTTTAAATTATTTATTTATTTATTTATTATTTTTGGCTGTGCTGGGTCTTCATTGCTGCATGCAGGCTTTCTCTAGTTGCGGTACGTGGGCTTCTCATTGTTGCAGAGCATGGACTCTAGGGTGCACGGGCTTCAGTATTGTGGTGCATGTATCAGTATCTCAGACTTAGTTGCTCTGAGACCTGTGGGGTCTTCCTGGACCAGAGATTGAATCCACGTCCCGTGCGTTGGCAGGGAGATTCTTAACCATTATACTACCAGGGAAGTCCCTGATATTTGTTTTTCTCTGTCTGACTTACTTCACTTAGTATGATGCTCTTCAGGTCCATCCGTGTGGCTGCAAATGGCATCATTTCATTCCTTTTAATGACTGACTAGTATTCCGCTATATATATGTACCACACCTTCTTTATTCATTCATCTGTTGACAGACACTTGGGTTGCTTCCATGTCTTGGCTAAGCAGTGCTGCAATGTCAAGTCCCATTTCTTTAGAATATCCCCTGGGGGATATTCTACTGCCTCTTCTCTTGGCCAGACCCTGACACTCCGGGGCCTGGATTTCCACTGTGGCTGCATCCAGAGTAGCTGTCCTGCAGCACCGCCTCATCCAGCAGCCCCTCCTTTTCCTCTGTTCTCTTTCTGCCTCTCAGTCTGTGGTCAGGGTCCTCTATCTAACCCGCCTGCTCTCCTGCTGGGCCCCACACATATGGTGTCACCCCAGTGCCTCTCACAGCGAGAATGAGGCCTCTCAGCATAGATGCAGAAAATGAAGTACAGACTGTTTATCCCTAAAAAACTTCTTTATACTGATATGAACTGGAGTCCTTTTGTGAAGAGCAGGCACCCATCCGTTTTCTGACAGTGAAGAAAGGACTTATTTATTTAAGAAAGGACTTATTTTGATTTCTCAAGAAGTCAAAAAGGACCAAGTCTGGCTGAAACCACTCTGATTTCAAACATAATCCACCCCCCCAAAAAACAAACAAACAAACAAACATAATCCCCCTTCTCATTAAAAATTTGGAGATGTTTGAGTCTGAAATTAAAGAAAACAGTTCCCAAAGTATTACCTCCCCTCCCAAAGAAATTCATCCAATTTTACCAACTCAGAGGAGGATTTTAAAGATCCTAAATAAAAAAAAATTCTAACATTGCTCAGGTGCCAATTCCAGCTGGTGAGAATGAAAGATTATTAAAAGTGAAAAAAAACCCCAAACAACTGATTATTAAATGACAAGAGGATGACATAATGGCTTTGGGCTTTCATGTGAGTTTTACATGGGAGGATAAGGATCATTTCCAGCTGTGTAGCTGGGTGAGGCTTCCCCTGGAATGACCAAAATTTCCCACTTATCTGCAAGTCAGTTCCGTGAGAAAGATATTAGATTCATTTCTCTTTCCAACAGCAGATGTATTTTTAAAGTGTTTTTGGGACCAGTTCCTAATTTCCTCATTGAGAGTCTTTTCTTAACAGTGACATCCCAGGACTCCCTGGAGTATCAGAGCTCAGGACGCCCCAAAGCAACCTCCCTGTGTTACTTCCTGCCATGCAAACCACCCCCAATCTGCAGGCTCTGGGCCCTTTCCCCTGGGACCAGTGCAGAGGAGGGTGAGGGCTTCCAGCTGGAGACCGTGGACGACTCAGCCTACAGAGTCATGGATTTGAGGGAAGTGAGTATTGGTTTGTTCTCAGCACGTCAGTCAGCACCCTCTCCTCCATTTTCTTTTCACGTGTAACACGCATTTCCTCGTCTTTCCAAAACTTCGGCAAGCTCTTGGGGTAAGGCGGGAGGAGACTTGATGGATGCAGTCCGGAAGCTAACACATGAGACACTTGTTATCTAATCTGAATGCTATTTGAGGCTTGAACAAATATAATTGTTTAGACTTTAAACTGCCAAAAAAAATCTTGAATACAGATATTAAGTGGGATCATAGCATCCTGCAAGGGCTATTACAGAATATGAATTGAGTGGGATATTTGTAATTCATTGATTCATTTGATAAACTTTTATCAAGACTTACACATGCCAGGCAGGTACCTCAGTATCGGGAATGGGGGGAATTTATTAATTATTGAGATGCCTACGTGCACACACACACACTCAGAATTCACATCACAAAATCTCCTTTTGACACCTGGGTACTGTTGACCTGAAGCACCAGCTGCGGTTGCTTGTTTTTGCTTCAGTTACCCGACTTCTTTATTTACCTTCCCCTCCAGTTTAATTTGGTGTTGCCACTGTGTAAGAAGAGGCTTAGATGTTGGGAGAGAGGTGGAAAGAGATATGTGTATTTGGTGTAAGACATTTGTGTGCACAACTGAGCCGCCGATCTAATGAGATGACATCCGGGTCTGCAAGCTGAATGAGAAGGAAGAGAGATGGGATTTACAAGCTGTCTGGATAATTAAAGATTTGTTTAACTCTCACCAGGATTCCATTTCATGGTTTTGTTTTTGTAATTAAAATTATTTCGCCACAGGGTTAAAACCTTATATCTTAAGTGTCACCCAAAAGCATATTTTTGTGATTGAGTTGTTCTGGAAAGCCTTTGAAACACAAGGTTTACCAAGGAAATAATAAAATGCAGGCATAATAAATACAAAGGGGCAAACTCAAGGTGGCTGATTAGCATGGAAAGATTATTTAAGTGTGCAGTGAAATATGGGGTAATCTAGTGGACATGGTTTATGGGCATTTTGTAAAACCCAGCTTTGATTAGTGTGTGTACTTTTGGTAATAGGATACATAGTCTTGAAAAAATATTGGAGTCCCCTTTGAGGTATAATGGTTTAGCACAGATTTTTCATTTGAAATTAGTGTTTACTTTCAGCCAGAGAAAACTCCCAGATGTTTTTTCCATTAAGTTGTGTATTTAACTCGAAGCCATAATTACAGAGCACTTTGCAATGTGTGGTGTTATTGCCCATATCTGAAGCCTATACTAATATTAATAACTACCATTCATTAAGGGTTTGTCTTATGCCTGACCCTGTGTTAAGCATTTTGCAAACCGATTTAATCCTGAGGAAAGCCTGTGGGTATTATTATGTCCATTTTACAAATTAGGAGCCTGCTACCCAATGAAGTTAACAAGTCCCCTGCCCAAGTTTCTGGAAAGGCAGAGCTGGGATCCTGGGCAGGTGTGTCTGACTCCAGAGCCTTGGAGCTCTGTACCGACTCAGGTCCTGAATGGGGGTGGGGTGTTTGCATGGGGCTCCCTAGGTCTTGCCTCCTGTGTCACCAGGGTGCTGTGCAGTTGGAAAGAACATGTGGTCCTCCTCTACTCCAGCAGCCAGCACCTCAGTTTCATGTTCTGTAAAATGGAGATCATAATTAAAAAAAAATTATTTATTTATTACTGTTTAACTGAAGTACAGTTGATTTAAAATGTTGCATTAATTTCTGCTACAGCAAAATGATTATCTATATATCCATATCTATATATAGGACTTCCCTGGTGGCTCAGTGATAAAGGACTTGCCTGCAATGCAGGAGCCACAGGTGATGCAGGTTCGATCCCTGGGTTGGGAAGATCCCCTGGAGGAGGGCATGGCAACCCACTCCAGTATGCGTGCCTGGAGAATCCCATGGACAGAGGAGCCTGGTGGGCTACAGTCCATGGGGTCACACAGAGTTGGACATGACTGAAGCAACAAGTGACAGCATAATAATTAATATCATTATTAATAATGATATATTATTTTCATGTTCTTTTCTATTGTGGTTTATCACAGGATACTGAATATAGTTCCCTGTGCTACACGATAGGACCTCGTCGTTTATCCATCCAATATATACTAGTTTGCATCTGCTAATCCCAACCTCTGGAGAAGGAATGGCAACCCACTCCAGTATTCTTGCCTGGAGAATCCCGTGGACAGAGGAGCCTGGTGGGCTGCTGTCCAGGGGGTCTCACAGAGTCAGACATGCTTGAAATGACTTAGCATGCATGCATGCATTGAAGAAGGAAATGGCAACCCACTCCAGTATTCTTGCCTGGAGAATCCCAGGGACAGAGGAGCCTGGTGGGCTGCTGTCTATGGGGTTGCATGGAGTCACACATGACTGAAGCGACTTAGCAGCAGCAGCAGCAATCCCAACCTCTCTCTCTGTCCCTTCCCCATCTCCCGCCGCCATGCAACCATAAGGGTGTTCTCTATGTCTGTGAGTCCTTTTCTGTTTCTGAGATAAGTTATGAGTCACCGGCTTGTTGTGAATCTGAAGTGAGACAATGAGTAAGAAAAGTTTGTAAACTGTATGGAGTCCTGTACATGTAATATCAGTTATGCTAATTTTACTGTGACAATAATATTAATCAGTCAATCCTCACAAACTCTGTGAATATAGTCATTATCCTGGTTTCCCAAGGAGGCAGAGTGTTTGGCTGGCTTTTTAAAGTTTAAAACACAGGAATGTGTTTAGGAGTATGTGTTTTGCTGACCTTTCTCTTCTACCTGCAGCTCAGATCAGGGGCCCATGCCTCCCTGTGGATGGAGAATTTCATTTAACTGAAAAACTTCTTGGCCTCCAGAAAGCATTCCTTCCTTTGCAATAACTATTTAAAGGTTTTATTGTCATGGTGGCACTAGTAGTAAAGAACCAACCTGTCAGTGCTGGAGATACAGGAGACGTGGGTTCGATCCCTGGGTCCAGAAGATCCCCTGGAGAAGGAAATAGCAACCCACTCCAGTGTTCTTGCCTGGAGAATCCTATGAACAGAGGAGCTTGGCAGGCTACAGTCCATAGGGTCACAAAGAGTTGGACATGCCTGGAGTGACTTAGCATGCACACATTGTCATTTGAAGAACTTTCTTCGTGTGTGCACCACTGAACCCCACCCATTGCATCCTTTTTTCCCTACTAGCCCCAGGGCTTTTAAAGAGAGACTTCAGGGTTTTTTTTCCCTTCCCATCCTGAAAGATCAAGTGACTCACAGCAGCTGGGAGAGAGTCTAAATGGCTTTAAATGGATGGGAGATAGATAAATAAATGATAGGTGGCAGTCCAGTCCAGAGATTTATCTTCTCCTGGGCAGGCCTAATAAGAACTTCCATTCAAAGGGTCTGAGTGAGTTGCTAAGGCTCTCATGACTCAGAAGCAGTAGATAAGACAAGAAGTACCTTTTCTTGGGATGAACTGTGGTGTTGAAGACTCTTGAGAGTCCATTGGACTGCAAGGAGATCCAACCAGTCCTTCCTAAAGGAGATCAGTCCTGGTGTTCATTGGAAGGACTGATATTGAAGTTGAAACTCCAATACTTTGGCCACCTGATGCGAAGAGCTGATTCATTTGAGAAGACCCTGATGCTGGATAAGATTGAAGGCAGGAAGAGAAGGGGATGACAGAGGATGAGATGGTTGGATGGCATCACCGACTCAATGAACATGGGTTTGGGTAGAGTCCGGCAGTTGGTGATGGATAGGAGGCCTGGCATTCACGGGGTTGCAAAGAGCCGGACGTAACTGAGTGACTGAATTGAACTGAACTGACACACTAAATGAAAAAACCATCTAGAGAAGCTTCTGGAAATTCGTATGTATTTCATAAATATTTGCGAGGGCCAATCACATGTTAGGGATGCAAAGATGAGTAAGACACAAGGCTTGTTTGCAAGATGCTTTTGTACTATTGGGAGGAAAAGACTGGAAGAGAAGTGAGTGTAAAATTATGTAGGATATATAACTCATGTCATAATGAAGATACAACATATGGGATTAAGAAAAGGCCCAGAGCACATTCCACTGGGGGAAATGAAAAGGACTCCATGATGAAGTTGGGACCCTGGAAACAGAGAGTGGTCCAGCTTGGCAAGAGTGTTGGGCTGTGTAGGGGAGCAATGAGAAACGTGATGGGGAGGTGAGTAGTTCAGGTGACATCACGGGCAGTCTTCAATTTTAGGCCCTTGAGGGAAATGACAGCAGAGCTGGTCCCTAGAGTCATCTCGTTTTCCACAACCTTTTAAGGTCCTTATGTAGGATTATGTTAAACCCACATCTTTTGACGGATGCCTTATTTGGATTCCTTGTACAAAAAGAGCATGACCAAAGCTAATCTTCTCCCTCTGTTATTTTCCCTCCTTTTGTTCAATCTACCCTCTCCCAGGGCTCAACATTGGAGCTGTAGCTATGTGATAATTGGCTGTAACCTCTGGAGGTAACGGGGCTCCCTGCTCACTTCGTCTGAAATCTCTTCATCTTGGTTGCACATCCTGTGAAGATTGGGATGGATCAAGGCTCACTTCAAAACACACGGAGGAGGTTCCTTACATTATTGGTTCTCAGCCTAGGCTGCATGTTAGAATCCCTAGGGACGTTTAAAAATTCTGGTCCTTTGGCTCCAACTCAGGATAACTGGATGAGAATCCCTGGGGCTGGGTTTGGATGTAGATGTTTCAAAACTTCCTCTGGTGATTCCACTGTACAGTGAGAGTTAGGAATCACTGCTTTAGGTAATTTCTGCCACACAAAAACTCAGCAGTCAAGTAACCTAACGTTTCCCTTTTTGACATCGTTTCCTGCACTCAAGGTGGAATAAAGAAGTGTCATCTTTCAGGTCTAAGTGCCTATCCAAGTGTTGTTTGGAAGCAGCTGCCAGCAGCCTTACCACAGTGGGTGACCGAGAAAGCACGTTTGCCCCACGTGGAGACCTAGGCAGGCTAATTTCAAGATTGTGACTTTTGACAAAGTGACCACTAACTCTTCTTCCTAAACACAGTGCTAGTGCTCAATGACTTTGGAATCTGCAGTATAAACAGTGTTTCTGAAATCAAGCAGGGCCCTTTGGGGTTCCTGGGAGCCTTTCTATGGTCTTCGTTCTTTGTTCATAGGGAACAGGCTCCAGTCTCCAAGATTTTCCCTGAATCCCAAAGGTCAGATAGAAGCAGAGACAAGGCAGGAGCAGCCAAGAAACAATAGTGTAACCGTGGGGCAGGTCCTGGTTCTGCCTCAAGGGATACACATGAAAATATCTTTGAGGCTTTTACAGAACCAAAGGGCTTCCCTGGTGGCTCAGAAGGTAAAGAATTTGCCTGCAGTGCAGAAGACCTGGGTTTGATCCCTGAGTCAGGAAGATCCCCTGGAGAAGGGAACGGCAACCCACTCCAGTATTCTTGCCTGGAGAATCCCATGGAGAAGGAGCCTGGCGGGTACAGTCCATGGGGTTGCAAAGAATTGGACACAACTTAGCAACTAAACAACAAGAGGCTGCACCGCACCCTAATCTTATCAGCAAACCTACCCTTGAACTATTGCTATAAAACTCCTCACCAAATCCTCCTGTTAGGTAGTTAGACTAGGAAGTGTTGTTTCCAAGACCCTGATTTTTTTTTTTTTTTGCCTTGAATTATCTGAATAATCCTTTTGTTGTAAAACAAAGGCAGTACATTCACAAATGTTGGTTCAGGAGAAGAATCTGGTCCAAAAATCACAAATTGTTTTGGCTTCACAGTTATCATATGGGGCATTATCTTGATATATTAGTAGGCATCACTGATTCATTGAACAAGAACTTGGGCAAACTCCGGGAGATGATGGGGACAGAGAAGCCTGGCATGGTGCAGTCCATGTGGTTGTGAAGAGTTGGATGTGACTTGGTGACTGAACAACAAGTATATTATCAGGCAAGCTATCCCAACAACAAGTACATTATCAGGCAAGCTATCCCAGGGTAAAGATTACACTTTCCAGACTCTCTTGCAGCCAGGTGTAGCCAGGTCACTAAATTCTGGCCTATGAGACATAAGTGAAAGTGACATGTGACATTTCCAGGTCATACACCTCAAAAGGAAGCCGTGTCCCCTCCCCCCTCCCTTCTTGCTGGCTGGATTGAGGATGCCATGAAGTCTCCAGGGATAGGCGGTTGAGAGCAGCTTTCATAAGAGAGAGAAAAATACATTTCCATCTTATTTAAATCAGTGTGGTTCTGGATCTCGGTCACACGTAACTGAACTCATATCCTAACCGATAACAGAGTCCTCAATCTCCGAAGTACCATTATAAAATCTTTCATAGGTACTGGCTCCAGGGGAGGGAAGGGAGTTTGGGAAGAAAACTTGACTTGCAGCACAATGATGTCATGGCCAGCTTTTTTTTTTTTTGTTATAAGTAGTCTGATTTGAGTATACCACAGAGCCAAGGAGAAATGGAACATAAGAGAACCACGCAGCAGAGAGGATCCCTGGAACATGGGTGTGCTGGGTGAGCTACCCTTGGTCATGCTGGAAGCCTTGTCTAAGTGGGAGAGAGACACAAATCAGAAACAAACCAGGTCACCGAGAACAAAGCGACAGCCACTCTGTATACAATGCATCATTCTAAAAAGGAGACGCCTCCATGTGCCATGCACAGTTCATGGGAAAAATTTGTTTAAAATAAGACCTTAGTTATGTCTATATGTTCAAAGTGTCTACCCAAAGAGTTGGATTTCTGAATTACGTGCACCAGTTGCTTTGCTAAAGTCATAAATTCCAAAGAAACAGAGAAACGTGAAAGGTGTTAAAGTCCAGGGAGCACTTAGAGCCGGGGCAGTGAACCCCAGAACGTTTGTCTCTGTACAAGCTCCCTGAGTGATCCTTGTGGTACCTACGGAGGAGAGAAGCTCAACTCCAAACTCCAAACTTTAAAGGTTCACTTCATTTTTCCTCAGCCCCAGAGAAGACTGTCTAGCATCTGGCGTGTTTAGGAAAGAAAGTAATGAGCTGTCAGGAAGAGCAGATTAGAAGCAATTGACTGAGTAGTCAGGAAACTCAGCTCTGTTTTTGTCAAGGAGACAAGCTTTCCCGTCCTTGGTTCTTCTTTGGAACTTACTTGTCTATTAGCCTCGGGGTAAGGCATCCAGTCAAGCCGCTGGGGTTGACTAATCCCCTCACACTGGCTCTAGTTTTCTAGACATGTAAGAACTGAAGACACTGGATATATGTTCACATTTCCCTCTCCTGAGCCACTTTTCTTCTCTTGATTCCAGTGCAAACTCAGATATTTCCAGAGCACCAGGCTTAACAAAACCTATGATACGGAATTACATGAAGTGTGTTTAATTCCACTCAGCACTGTATTTGGTGATGCAGTGTGAAGTTTTAAAATAATAGTTTAGCACAGAAATGTAAATGTTCTTGTAAATGTCACACCTTTCCCAAGCACTTTGGTTGATTCATCGTTAAATAAAAAGCCTTAATTATATTTCTGTTCCTCATTAGCTGCAGGGCAGGGATATTCAGTCTCAGAGCTTTTGGAGGGCTGATTTGATGAGATGGCTCACAGATATCAGGGGAAAAGACATGTCCCTCAAGGAGATGGGAGTGGCTGATTTATTTGGCTCTATAACTGATCTTCAGGGAAGGATGCAGAACTTTTTCGGAAAAAATCTGCTGACCTCAAAGTGTCCTGTTCTCACGGATCACTGAGGTTCTCTCAGGTCTACCAGGACTCCCAAGGCACCTTTGCAGGCTCCTGACATGAGCCTCTCCCCCAAACTGCCAACCTCCATCCAGGGCGTGTTGTTATGGTTCTATCCTCTGTCCCTTCTAAAGGAAGAGGGAGGTGTAGGTTCTGAGAGAGGAAATGGGGATCAGTTAGTTGTGAAGGTGAGGAGAGTAAGGTCTGGGGACCAAAGGAAGAATGAATTAAGAGAAAAGGCAATTTAACATATGGGCCCACCATCGGCTGGAGAGGGAGAGAGATTTGTAGCTCAACAGCCAGGCAGAGTCTGAAGCAACTGTGGACACCAGGGCCTCCCAGGGAAGAGCCATACTGGGCAGGGACAGAGGGTTTAGCGTTGTTCATTTTACTAGTTGAGTCCCCCTGGGAATGTCTGCTTAGAGTGAGATAAGGAACAGTGGTCCAAAAACCTAATGTGGATTGAGTTTATACTAACCTTTTTAAAGGCTGTGTATCCCTTGCCTCATTTCAGCCTCATCAAGTAGTGTTTCAAGGTGGTGTTGTTGTTCAGTCACTCAGTCATGTCTGACTTTTTGTGACCCCATGGACTGCAGCACACCAGGCTTCCTTGTCCTTCACCATCTCCTGGAGCTTGCTCAAACTCATGTCCATGGAGTTGGTGATGCCATCCAACCATCTGATCCTCTGTTGTCCCCTTTTCCTCCTGCCTTCAATCTTTCCCAGCATGACTACATTTTCCAAATGTAGTCAGTTCTTTGCATCAGGTGGCCAAAGGATTGGAGTTTCAGCTTCAGCATCAGTCCTTCCAATGAATATTCAGTATTGATTTAAGATTGACTTGTTCGATCTCCTTGAAGTTCAAAGGACTCTCAAGAGTCCCCTCCAACACCACAGTTCAAAAGCATCAATTCTTCAGTGCTCAGCTTTCTTTATGGTCCAACTCTCACATCCACACATGACTACTGGAAAAACCATAGCTTTGACTAGATGGAACTTTGTTGGCAAAGTAATGTCTCTGCTTTTTAATGTGCTGCCTAGGTTGGTCATAGCTTTTCTTCCAAGGAGCAAGCGTTTTTTAATTTCATGGCTGCGGTCACCATCTGCAGTGATTTTGGAGCCCAGGGAAATAGAGTCTGTTACTGTTGCCATTGTCACTGTTTCCACTGGCATTTCAAGATAGTGCGGATTATCTCTCCTTCTCCAAAGGAAACTGAGCAGTGAAGAATCTTGACTGAAGTTACTCAGGAAGTGATGAAATGTAGGTTAATCTGTCCATTTCATTCATTCATCCTATAGCTGGGGGTCTACATGTCTATTAAAAGACACTTGCCCCTTGGAAGAAGAGCTATGACAAACCCTCAGAGGGGCCTAGATACTGATACCTCTACTCTCAGGGCAGCTGGGAGGGATAGGAGCTCCCAGCCACTTCCTTCTCCCATGATCCACACATGTATTGTCATTTGCTCTGTGCACCATGATGGGAGAATTGTTGGGTACTGCTGCTATAAACTGATCTTGCTCCTGAGACCACTCTATATGGTGAAAATGAAAGGCGGGTAAAGAGTACTACTGTTTTCAACGCACAGTCTCATGGTATCTCAGTCTTTCCCAGTTTAATCTGCCTCATTCAGGTGAGCTCAGTGTGGTCCGTGTAGATGCTTGGATCTTCAGCATTTCTCTCATCCCCTCTCCTTCACTCCCACGTGGTTGCTAGTGTACAGGTGTGTGCTCCATTGGCCCAAATAGGCCGGATCCTTGCTGGCTTTGACTGAGGTGTCTTGGCCTGCTTGTCTTTGTGTATCTGCTTCCATCCTCACTGAATCCACTGCTGGGTCACGTGCTAACATCAGTGGTGGCTTTTGCCCCAGGTCTCAAGGTCCTTGCTCTTGGGAGTCTCATCACCCCAACTCCAGGCCTCTTCAGTCTTTCTTACCTTTTCTGTGACCCCAGCCAGAGTGCATGGGGACTTCTGGAATGCCTGCAAATTCTAGACCAGCCGTGGAGAACCACAAGGGCCATCTCAGTCTCTCTTTCCAGCCCTCTTCCTGTATCACCCTTAGACTCAACCAGATAAGACGTCTGTCCTGGGCCCTACACTCTGGAGGGCACCCCACTGGCTGCACCTCTTCCCACCAGAAGGAGCCCATGGGCCAAAAAAATGTGTTCTTTCTCTAGACTACATTTTTGGTACCCAGGTTCCTGAAAATTCCTGTGCAAACAGTTCAGAGGCCACTTCCAGTGCCTTGCATGCCTATTCCCAGGGCACTAGTGTTACAAAGATGGGCCCATGAATGACCAAGGGGCAACCTTGGTCTGTGCGGAGATGCATGGATATGTGGGCAACCCCCATTGTGGTGCAAAATGGAGGCAGGGATGGGAAGAAGAAAGGAGTCATGTCAGGGGCCTCTGGCTGCCAACCGACCCCTTCCCCAAGGGTACACCTGCTCTTCCTTCTGCCCGGGTGCACCCTGCAGTTGTGCCCGATTGGAGGCGAGGCCCTGCTGGTTGTAAAGCTGCTCTGAGAGCCTGCAGTCTCCCTCCACGGTGCTTGGGAAGCTGGCCACTTGTCCCAGGTTACTCTGGCTTCTCCATATGGGTCTGTATCCTTCTACGACCATCAGCATCCCCTCTCCCTACTTAGGATTTTTGTGAAAATGAGGTCTAAGGGATCTCCCATTAAGACACAGAGATGGTTCCTCATCTCCCAGGCACCCCCACCCCCTGCTAATAAACACGGCCCAAGGACTGTCTTCTGGGCAGATGAATCAGGCTGGGAAACCCTCCTCTCAGTGTCAGGAGCGGGGAGTGCAGCTGAGTGGGGGGCTGGCAGAAAAACGGCTCAAGCAAGTTGGTGTCTTCATCACTGTGGTCCAGCAAGGGTGTTTTGATATTGTCAAAACATTTCTTTTTCTTCTCAGTAGAACCACCAACTTTGGTGTGACTCTTTGATTTAAAGGTGTGTTATTTTTTTACTGAGTGATTAGACTGAAAGAATTAATGTGGTTCACTCAGCAACGTCCCATTTGAAATGCATGGGTTGGGGAAAACAGAGCTGTTTTAGGATATGTATCTTTTTTTCCCAAGGGTCTCAAAGCCCAGGTTTGGGAGATTTTTCTTCCTAAGTCGCAGATAGGAAACAGGCCCAGGGAAGCTGAGCGGTCTGCCTGTGGTGATCCATCAGCGGTCAAAGCGGGTATTCAGTTCCAATTCTCTTCTTGTTGCTCTGGCCAGTATGATGTTCTTGGGGATTTGTGCAGCACGATCTTTGCCTGGGTTTCTGAGGCAAGTGATCTATTTCTTAGTAACTCATCACAGAGAGGCCCTTAATGGATTTACTTCATTTTTTTTTAAAGGGTGGAGCTCATTTCTTCTCCTCCCAAGACACATGTGTGATGGATGAAATTATTTTGTCAGTTGAATTCTCCCTCTTTTCATTTTTTTCTGCAGCTAAGTTGCTTCAGTCGTGTCCGACTCTGTGGGACCCCATAGACGGCAGCCCACCAGGCTCCCCCATCCCTGGGATTCTCCAGGCAAGAACACTGGAGTGGGTTGCCATTTCCTTCTCCAAAGCATGAAAGTGAAAAGTGAAAGTGAAGTCGCTCAGTCATGTCCGACTCTTAGCGACCCCATGGACTGCAGCCTACCAGGCTCCTCCGTCCATGGGATTTTGGAGTGGGATGCCATCGCCTTCTCCTTTCATTTTTGAGTGGAGGGCGTTTTAGCTACATGGCAACCCACTCCAGTGTTCTTGCCTGGAGAATCCCAGGGACGGGGGAGCCTGGTGGGCTGCTGTCTATGGGGTCGCACAGAGTCCGACACGACTGAAGTGACATAGCAGCAGCAGCAGCAGCTTTGACAAAGATTGCCTGTAGTGGTGAAGACCTATGATGCCCTGGAGGGGGTACAGTGGAGCCAGCAAGTGGCATTCGGCGGTTTTGGGTTTCCATTTCTTGTTGCTCTGGGACCTTAGTCTGTACACCCCTAGAAATGCTGCATATGTATGGACAGTTGCATTGGGTGAGGAAGCTGGGTTTCTTTTTCATCTTCCCCACAAATGTATGAGGCACAAAGAAGCCCATTTTGGACTTCAGACTGAAGGGCAGCCAGGACAAAGTGTGTGTGTGTGTGCCAAGTTGCTTCAGCCATGTCTGACTCTTTGAGACCCCTGGACTGAGCCCACCAGGCTCCTCTGTCCATGGGATTCTCCAGGAAAGAACACTGGAGTGGGTTGCCATGCCCTCCTCCAGGGGGTCTTCCAACCCAGGGATGGAAACTTTGTCTCTTACACCTACTGCAGTGGCAGGCGGGTTCTTTACCACTAGTGCCACCTGGGGAGCAAGGTAATTCCAGATTGTGTGCCTGCATGCTAAGCTGCTTCAGTCATATCCGACTCTTTGAGACCCTATAGACTGCAGTGTACCAGGCTCCTCTGTCCATTGGATTCTCCAGGCAAGAATACTGGAGTGGGTGGCCATGCCCTCCTTAAGTGGATTTTATTTGAAGGGAGAGAAAGTGAAGGCAGAGACTCCCATTCACTAATGGAAGGGAATGATGAGAAATCAATAGTGATTCTCCTGTTGAGTGAACAGAACTTGGACTGGAGGCAGAGCTAAATTTGGAGGGTTGTTGACTGGCAAGCAGACCAGGTGCCATTCTGCATAATGTTCTGTGCTATTCTCAGAACATCTGAGAAATATGGTGCAGAGTAACTCAGGTTTCCACGCGATGTCTTCCATAACTGGCTGAAGGCAGACCGAGTCTGCTCCCATTAAAACAAGCAAGCCCTCGAGTGGAAAGTAAAGACTAACTCCTCACAGTTCCTCTCTGAGTATCTGCAACATGCATGTGTAAGTTGCGTGTTCCAGCCTTCTGTACCGTCAGCCTTGAGTCTGGCTCCTGTTACAACTGTGAGAAGCTGGCATTTGTAGGGAATGGATATTTTGAAGCTCAGTAATGCAAGATATGGGCTTCCCAGGTGGGCTAGTGGTAAAGAACCAGCCTACCAATGCAGGTTAGACAAAAGAGATGCGGGTTCCATCCCTGGGTCGGGAAGATCCCCTGAAGGAGGACATGGCAACCCACTCCAATATTTTTGCCTGGAGAATCCCCATGGACAGATGAGCCTGGCAGGCTACAGTCCATACAGTATCAAAAAGTCAGACACAACTGAAATGACTCAGTACACATGCAATACATGATATGGTACTTTTTAGTGGGAATAAGTAATTTATTTTACAGTGTCCTACTCTTTGCAACCCCATGGACTATACAGTCTGTGGAATTCTCCAGGCCAGAATACTGGAGTGGGTAGCCTTTCCCTTCTCCAGGGGATCTTCCCAACCCAGGGATCGAACCCAGGTCTCCCGCATTGCAGGTGGATTCTTTACCAGCTGAGCCACCAGGGAAGCCCAAGAATACTGGAATAGGTAGCCTATCTCTTCTCCAGGGGATCTTCCCAACCATGGAATTGAACTGGGGTCTCCTGCATTGTAGGTGGATTCTTTACCAACTGTGCTATGAGGGAAGCCCCTATTTTACAGTGATTTATTTCATTGTTGACATCTTTACATGGTTCAGTTTGCTTCTGAGGCATTTTCTGGTTCTGAAGATGAGAGTCATTAATCTCTCATTTTTGAACCTAGAAAAGTATACAATTTTTGTTAATAGAAAATGAGTTTCTCTTTACTTCCATTAAATAAATGTTGACCAGGAGAATTATCTGGAGACCCAGTGGATAAGACACTGTGCTTCCACTGTGGGGCTTGGTCCCTGTTGGGGAAATAAGATTCTACAAGCCACACGATCAGGAAGATAAAATTGAACAAATGGTTGAAGAGTATTGGTCTGAAGGATCATTTAATTACTAACTGCTCAGGCCTGATGTGAAGAACTGACTCATTGGAAAAGACCCTGATGATGGGAAAGACTAAAAGTAGGAGGAGAAGGGGACGGCAGAGGATGAGATGGTTGGATGGCATCACTGACTCGATAGACATGAGTTTGAGCAAGCTCTGGGAGTTGGTGATGGACAGGGAGGCCTGGCGTGCTGCAGTCCAGGGAGTCGCAGAGTCAGACACGACTGAGCCACTGAACTGAACTGAACAGGCCTCTCATATGTCTCAGTAGATATAGTTCTACCTACTTTCCTAGCTGGAGGTAGAATTGAATGTGGAAGACAGATTTTGCCAATGTCACAGAGAAAGAAACGACAGAAGTCAGTGACAAATCAGACAAGGGAAGACAATGACAAGTCCTACGGTACTGATTTGCATTTGGTCCAACCAGAGTTGGGCCTGAGAGAGGTGGCTTTTATAGCAAATGGGGGAATTGGTGCTTAGGAGCTCTGCTCACTCTTGGAGCCCTAAAGGGGTCAGAATGCGGCCTAACAATACAGTCTTTGCAGTTTTGCTGTTTCAAAGTGAATATATGAACTCAATCAAAGATTATTCTGAAATTTTCTCTGACAATAATGAGAGCACATTTGTTATATGAAAGAAAGAATCAATTTAGAGAAAGACAGTAAAGAAATGTCATCTTTGCTATTTCTAGCTGAAACTGGGATCTGATAGGAGATGTCAGAAAAATAGGAAAAAGAGGAGAATGAGCTAAGAGTCAGGAGGAGAGATATGTGGGCTCAGGGAGAAAGCTCCCCTCTCTTATTATTTTCTCAAGACCTAACTTAGGGAGCAATTATTTATTTAAAGATGTTTCTCAATGTAGCTGTAGAAACATGCAATCCTCTTGGAGGAAGACTAAACAAAAAGCCTAATGATTACCGATATGTCATTATTTTTCCATGTTGAACATGAGAATTATTATTTGTATTATTTTGTATTTGGATTTCAGCATTTTTCTTTTGCCCTTCAGATCATTAAATGTGTTTTCAAATCAGGAACATTCTCAAAGGCTTTCGCAAGCTAGGATTGTTTATAGAGCAAAACTGAGCTCCCAACAAGTATTTGCAAGTTAATGACAGTTTGTATAAAGGCTAGAATTTTGTATAAAACAGGTGTTGGCTCTGTACATGTTTCCCTGCTCCATTAAGCATCTACCTTCCCCTTGAAATCACACCCCATCTTATATGGCACTAATACACTGAAGTGGTCATTTATTTTAAATTAACTCAGTGCTGGACTGGAAAACATGGTGCCCAGATGATGGCAAAATTATTCCAATGAGGTTGCCTTTGGGACTGTTACCCATAAAGTGATCTTTATAAGTCAATGTTTTTCATTGCGAGCTGCTGTGACTGCATGGATGATAAACGTCTGGCATGGAGCAAAAGAGGTGTTTGACCAATAGGGCTTTATGGCCCATATGTCTTCAAATTCCATTTTCTTTTTTCTTTTACTCTTTACTCACCATTGGGACATGTGGAAAACAGGCGCTTTGAGCAGGGGAGACATTCAAAGGTCTCCCTGTTCTGGGGCAAAATATAAACAAACACGCTGGTCATCGGTTTTCAGACTTTCCCGTTTATTGCTTTCACTGCAGCCACCGACTCTCACTATGGGAACTGTTCTGGGTCCCATCTGGGGCTCCTCTTTGGCAGAGTGAGTGAGTGGACGAGTCCAGCTCTCTCTCCCGGTGAAGATTTTCTGACCCTCCCGGATCCGATATTGTTTCTTCTGGAGCTTAGTTCTCAAGTCCTATGACCCGGTCCATGGCTTCTTGCCAGACCCTCCTAACAGAGGGCGAAGGGGGTCTCCCTGTCTAAACTGCAGCGCTTACTTTGATGGTTTAGCTCATGGTTGCTGGGTTTGCTTACCAGTCTCTCTCCCTGAGTTCCCTACCTTCTGATTCCCAGCTCTTTTTTTAAAATTTTTGGCTGCGCTGGGCCTTTGGTGCTGTGTGTGGGCTTTCTCTAGTTGTGGTAAGTGGGGGCTACTCTTCCTGGCGGTGCTCAGGCCTCTCACTGCGGTGGCTTCTCTGGTTGCCGAGCACAGGCTCCAGGCACACAGCTTCAGTAGCTGTGGTGCATGGGCTCAGTAGTCATGGCTCACAGCTTGGTTGTCCCGGGCATTTGGGATCTTCCCGGACCAGGAATCGAACCCATGTCTCTTGCTTTGGCAGGGGGATTCTTAACCACTGGAAAACCAGGGAATTCCCACTCATTCCCAACTGTTGGTTTAGCCAAGTAGCAGAGGGTACGCATTGGCTGCTCGCAAAGGAACAGAGTCCTTGTTTACGTAGTTCTCCTTCTTCTTAAGGTGGATGGTGTTTTTCCAAGACTCTGGTGCTTGGTCTTTGGTGCACTTACAGTCACTGATCAGAGCCTGACATCCAGGTTGCCTTCAAGCCCAATCATGTCAGAATCTTGAGATTGGGACCCAAGCATCAATGTTTTTTTACAGCTTCTCGGTAATTCTTAAGTGCAGCCACTGTTGAGAACCACCATCTTAAATGTCTTTGAGTGATTGTGACACTTCTTTGGTGTTTCCTGCTGCTGCTGCTGCTAAGTCGCTTCAGTCGTGTCCAACTCTGTGCAGCCGCATAGACGGCAGCCTACCAGGCTCCCCCGTCCCTGGGATTCTCCAGGCAAGAACACTGGAGTGGGTTGCCATTTCCTTCTCCAGTGCATGAAAGTGAAAAGTGAAAGTGAAGTCGCTCAGTCGTGTCTGACCCTCAGCGACCCCATGGACTGCAGCCTTCCAGGCTCCTCCGTCCACGGGATTTTCCAGACAAGAGTACTAGAGTGGGGTGCCATTGCCTTTTCCAGTGAGATGATATTGACTGACTGTTTTTATTTCCTTGAATTCAAATGAAACCTGGGAAAGGCTGGGTCTGAAGTTACCACCTTAGAGGTCTCTGCAACTTGAACACTGAGAATCTCTGTTCTTGAAACTTCTGCCTTAGAAGAGCTCAAGACTTCTAAAATTAGAGAGCCAGCAGTTCTTCACTCAATTAACAACAACGCTAGAGTCATAAGCTGTAATATGTAATATGTAATGGGGTATTGCTTAGAGATGGCTTCACAAAGTACCATTTATTAATTAATTTGCATACACACAGTTATGTTGCTTATTATATATAGTTTGTTGTTATGGGCATATTTTCTTCACATTTATACACTGGGAAGACTGAAATAAATTGTGATGCTGAAACTGAAGGTAAAACTTTTCTTTATGTGCTTAGCTATAAATTCATTTATAGTCCTCCCCTCCAAAAATAGGGCTTCCCTTGTGGCTCAGCTGGTAAAGAATCTGCCTGCAATGTGGGAGACCTGAGTTGGATCCCTGGATTGGGAAGAGGCCCTGGAGAAGGGAATGACTACCCACTCCAGTATTCTAGGCTGGAGAATTCATTCCATGGACTGTATAGTCCATGGGGTTGTCAAGAGTTGGACAGGACTGAGTGGCTTTCACTTTCACTTTCCTCCAAAAATAGAATAAAGCAAATAAATTTCAAAAAATTGTATTTCAAGCTTAAGAAGTTGTTTTACATTAGGTGACTTCACATATGCTTAGATGCAACCATGTTGTTAATTATCACTTTTTCCTATTGTGATTGGATTCATTTTTATGCCATTCAAACAGCCAAATTGTGTATTATCATCCATAGGAGGCTTATAATAGATTTTGTTTACTGAGCTAATCATGATGAATATTGAGCTCTCAATTCCAGAAGATTTATTTGTACAATTTATTACAAATAAATATTTGTACAATTTGAAGCAAATAAAGATATTACAAATCAATTTATTTGTACAATTTAAAACAAATTGGCCAAAGTGTCTGATAAGCACAGACTGTGGTTACCTACAGCACACGTAGATATCAGCAAGGAAATGAGAAAAAATAGCTTCGAGTTGCATCAAATAGGTCCATGAGTTTCCTTGTGAACTCTTTATCATTTTTTTCTTCTCAGAATCTAAGAATTTTAGAAATAGAGCCTAAAACTTATCTAATATCTTAGGGCTAAAACGTCTCATCCTTAGTGCCAGGCAGTGGTTGCATGGGTTGTTGTGTTGATGGAGAGAGTGAGATAACCTGTGGACTCAGTAGAAGGAACTCCCCTGTTGACAGCAGTGTCCACAGTGGGAGGAGGCAATGGCAGAATTTGGGTCAGTACTCATTGCCTTCATTTAGTTCACCTCTTTCCCCTTGTAACGGTGGTTTACAACATGGTTGCATGCTATGATCATTTACGGCTCATAAAAAATCCCAGTGTCAGGCCACATACAGGCCAGTTAAATCAGAGTCTCTGGGCATAGGGCCATAGTGACTCCCAGTGCATCCAGTGCTGAGAAACACTTTCTTAAGGAAAAGGAAACATGAGCCTTGAGAGAGAATGTGAGTCACCCAATGCCGTATAGTAATAGTTGTAGGGAAAGGACGTCTGCTGAGTCTCATAATTACTATCCACTCTTCATCATACCATGTTGGCTCCAGCATGATTCTTTATGGAAACACATGAGTTAAGGCACATTGATGATCTTGTCTGTCAATTTTTAGAACTATATTTCCCTAACTATGATTTTCTGCATGGAAATTAAGTGTAAGTTGTGATAGTTTAAAAGTACTATTTTGAAAATATATGTAGAACTTGCTTTGATGAGTAAGACACAAATTTATTTAGAAGCATTGCTAAATTCGGGGTAGCTTTTGACCTTTTGTATTCTCTCCTGTGAACTACTGCTATGTTGAGGTTGGAATCCTTTGATTTAGACCTAAGAGGTGCATGAAGCAGGGTAGCTGTGAGGAGCCCAGACTTGTACCAGGATTAATGAAAAGGCTCAATGATTACCTGCAGACAAGCTTTGACACTAGCCTTGCTGGCCTGTCTGCTGTTGTTGGCATATGTAGAAATGAGAAGATTCTTTTAGGACACATGTAGCTCAGTGTAATCTGACTTCTTGGGTACCAGAAAATGATATCCTCGAGTATGATTCCATGACAGTGCCAGTGACACCTCAGCTTGGAGGTATTCTGAGACTCTTTGAAATCACCAACTAGCAGAATTTGGCAAAGTTAATGATTATGTGATTTGCCACTGTGGTTCTTGTGTGTGTATAAATGTCTGTTTAGGCAACTCCATTTTATTGTAGCCAGAAAGCCTTGTATAATCACTTTTCTTCCCTATGATCCAATTTTCTAATCTCTAAAAAGGAGGGATTAATATCTCTTCCAATTCTAAGAAACTGTCTCCTAGGGACCTGTAGTTGGATGGTTATTATTTCATAAATGAGGACCTCGAGGCCCAGAGATGTGTGAAAAATCTTCCCTAAGACCCTACTTATGTATTTGAAAATACTGGACTAGAGTTAGGTTTCTTGACTTAGAGATCTATTTTGTTTCTATTAACAAGGCTAATTAAAGACCCATTGGTGGTACTGAAGTTTTAAGGTAAAAGTCTGGGCTCCACACATTCTTCCCGAGATCTCCACTCCAGGACTTCTGGAGGCTGCTCTGAAGACAGCTAGGAGCTCAGAAGCACATCCTTCCCATTGCTGCTGTGCTTGTGAACTGGGTAAAGGGCCATCTAAGAAGATGGAGTGGTTCTCTTCTTTAGGAGTCAGCCCTGGAGCAGGAGCTGGGGAATGGGACATTTAATTCTGTAGGACATATATTTATTGAAATTCTACTTACTATGTGCCAGGAACTTTCCAGAAACAAATTGAGTTGGAAGGAGCTTCTACTGTCTTCCTGTTTGTGAAGGAGACAGACACACGCGCAAACAATGACCGTAAGGCAGATTGGTAGTGTAGGTGATGGTGGCAACATTCAGAGACATCTCAAATGGAGGGCCTGCCTGGCCTTCGTAGCCTGTGCCATTGGACATAGGTGGGTTGGCCAATTTAGCGCCCATCTCTAGACTCTTTGCTTGCCACCCTCATAGAGGCTCAAAAAGCTAAATGTTTTAAAGTATCTTGTGAAGGAGGGTGGGTCATATGAAGTCTTGTCAATGAGATACAAGAGGAAGACAATCTGAGAATGCTTCTGAGAAAGTTTTATGTTTCTTTCTTGATGAAAAGAGAATGTTATCACAAATGCTACTTCTTCCCATTCTTCTTGAATATGGATGTGGTATCTAGAGGTTCAACCACCATTTTGCAACAAGGAAGCAAACTGTATGTAGAAAAGGGCAAGATATTTGCAGAGATGGCCTAACATAACCCATCCACTGAACCAACCATAGTGGTGGGCTGCCTCCAGACATTTTGTGATATGAGAAAATGAAATCTTGGTTTGAACCACTAGAAGTTGGAAAACACTATTACCTTCAGCTGCATGCATTTCCAACAGACATAAATATATGCAAGTATTCTGGGAGTCCTTTTCTCTCCTCAGATGGGGGCAATGTAAGATGGTGTTTAAGGGCATGGACTTGGGAGTCAAAGAAGGCTCTGCTGCTTAGGAGCTGTGTGACCTTGGGTAAGTCAATTAACCCTCTGAGCTGCCTTTTCTGCATTTGTAAAATGGAGACAATATCTCTCCAGAGTTGATACAAGGACCAACGCTCACAGAATTGATGCAAGGACTAATTGAGTCTTGATAATACCTGCTATCATGCCTGGCATGTGGAATGTGCCCAACTGGTAGCTCTTTTTATTAACATCCTTCTTGAACTTTTTATTGAAGTTCTTGTGGAGGGCTTAGGTATTTTTTGATAAAGCTTAGTGCCTGGTATATAACAGTTGTTCAAAAAATTTTTGTTGGATGAGTGACTTAGCCTAGCACCCAGTGAACAAATCTCTAAAGGAAGGCAAGCCCAGTGTGACCCGGAGAGCAGGTCATGAATGATCTTTGCTGTGGATGCTGTTGAGCGCCACCCAGGGCCCCCTTCCTCTCCCAAGGCTGCTGGGGGTGTTGCTGCTGATACTTCTCAGCTGAGTCCCTCTCTGAGCGCTGTCCTCAATTGAAGAGTACACCTCACCCAAGGTCATTCCCCCTTCCCAAAGTCAGCCTCTATGCCACCTATGTCTAATGACACAGGCTGTGAAGGCCAGGCAGACCCCACCTTCATTTGAAATGTCTCTGAAAGGCCATTCCAGCTCCAGCTCTCCTTGTAGGTTCCAGCGAGGCCTTTGTTATGACTGTGAAGTGAAAGTCACTCAGTCGTGTCTGACTCTTTGCAACCCCATAGACTATATAGTCCATGAAATTCTCCAGGCCAGAATACTGGAGTGGGTAGCCTTTCCCTTCTCCAGGGATCTTCCCAACACAGGGATCAAACCCAGGTCTCCCGCATTGCGGGTGGATTCTTTACCAGCTGAGCCACCAAGGAGGTGCTGTTATGACTGTATTGCATAACAATTGCATACCTCCTCTCTGTGCCTGGCCCTGCTTCTTTCACTTCCCAGGGGTGTTGATCCTGAGAGCCCTCACCAACCATCTTCCCACAAGAGAATCTCCATATCCAAGGCCATTTCCAAGGGAAAGACTGCAAGTGCCTGGTCCCACCTGTGCACAAAGAGCCATGGCGAGTTTCGGCCACATCCCTGAGGACGAAGGACAACCTGGACCCTAGTAGATCTCTTTGTGGGATCCACAGTTGTGTGTGTGTGTGTTGTTGTTGTTGGGGTTCCCAGGTGCTGCTAGTGGTAAAGAACTTGCCTGCCAATGCAGGAGCTGTAACAGATGTGGGCTCGATCCCTGGGTCAGGAAGGTCCCCTGGAGGAGGGCATGGCAACCCACTCCAGTATTCTTGCCTGGAAAATCCCAATGGACAGAGGAGCCTGGTGGGCGACAGTCCATAGGGTCGCACAGAGTTGGGCACCACCAAAGCTAGCACACACACACTTGTGTATGTTATTACTTCTCTCCAAGATGTTACTTGTTCACTTATTTATTCATTCATTCATTCCATTCCATGAACAGTTCTCAAATGCCTACTCTGTGTCAAGCATGGTGCCAGGCCATGCCCACAAGAAGCTCATGGACTAGGATATGAAGGTAGATGTTAACCGAGCAATCACACACACCTCGTAAGATTACAACTATGACACGCCCTATGAAGGAGAATCCTGGAGTGGGTTGCCATGTCCTCCTCCAGGGAATCTTCCTGACCCAGGGTTCGAACCTGCATCTCTTATGTCTCCTGCACCAGGAGGCAGGTTCTTTACCAGGAGCGCCACCTGGGAAGCCTGCCATTCCTTTTAGTATTCTGAATATCCACGTGTGTGATGCATCCAGCCCTGGGCCTCTCAGTTGCAGGGATCTCACGTTCCAACCACAGCAGCCTTTTATTTCTGTGGCCAGCATCCTGCAGACTCTGGAATACCCTCTCCTTCACCACCTCGAAGTCTCAGCTTCACTTTCTGACCGCCGTCTCCTCCGGTCCTAGTCTACTCCCTTAAATAGGCCGACTCTGGGAATTGTTTGGCCCATCTCAGACCTTCCACTCCCCTTCCTTCTTTCCATTGCTGTCTCTTCCTTCTTTACCTAGCTGAGATTTCACAGACCGTCTTTCATATATCTTCTCCCCTGCCACCCGACCCCTTTCTTTGTCTCTCCCTTCTTTGAACTTGTTGGCAAAACTCCAACTCTGGTAAAATCCACCTCTCTCACTAGCCAGACCTGCTCCCAGCAGCAGCTGAGGGTGGCTTGTGTCTGACCAGGCTTTCAGTTCATGGCTATGGACTTGAGGTAGGCTCTCAGCCCGGCCTGGCAGAGTGACTTTTCATTATCAGTTCATTATCATGAGTTGGGTAGATAATCAATTCATTATCTACCCTTTGAGAGAACTGGTTCACTTTCTTCTCTTTCCTAAGACTGCCAATGCTCTCCTCCTATCACCCACAGCCTAACTTCTTACTTAACCGAGAAAATGAGAGAGGTGGACGAGAACTCTGGTAGGCTTCACTAGCCAGATCCACCGCTGCCTGCTTTCCCCACCACTCCCATGGGTTCTCTGTCCCCCTGTAACTTGAGGGCAAGTTTACAGAAACTCTTACTCAAGGCTGGCTCTCCACCCGTGCCCTGAGTCCAAGCTGCTCGGGGGCCCTGCTCCCACCTGTCTGGTCTCTTCAGCATCTCCCATCTCGTCCTCTACCCCTTGATTCTGTTGTGCTTTAAACCTACTGTACTACCTCCTGTCTTCATCCTGCATCCCGCTCAGCCTCCACTCAACTCATGTTGTGTTCCTTTTTTAGAACTCCTTCAGAGAGCTGCCTCTTTTTTGCTGTCTCCATTTCCTCCCTTTTTGTTCTCTCTTTCATCCATTCTCATCAAGTTTTGGTCCTAATTACTCCATCAAAACTCTGTGTGTCTACACTGATCAATCCAGTGGAAAGTTCTCACTCCTTATCTCAGCTTAAGAGCGTCCTTCGACGTGTCACTTCTTCCTGAGGCAGGCTTCCCTTGGCTTGTAGAACACTGCACTCTCCTGGCTTCCTTCCAGCTTCCCGGCCCATTCCTCCCCAGTTTCACCACCTAGATCCTTCTCTTCTGGACCTCTACATGTCAGACCATGCCTGGGCTCTGTCTCCAACTTGTCTCTTCCTTCAGTTCAGTTCAGTCACTCAGTCGTGTCCGACTCTTTGCAAGCCCATGAATCGCAGCACGCCAGGCCTCCCTGTCCATCACCAACTCCCGGAGTTCACTCAGACTCACATCTATCGAGTCAGTGATACCATCCAGCCATCTCATCCTCTGTCATCCCCTTTTCCTTCTGCCCTCAATCCCTCCCAGCAGCAGAGTCTTTTCCAATGAGTCAACTCTTCGCATGAGGTGGCCAAAGTACTGGAGTTTCAGCTTTAGCATCAGTCCTTCCAAAGAAATCCCAGGGCTGATCTCCTTCAGAATGGACTGGTTGGATCTCCTTGCAGTCCAAGGGACTCTCAAGAGTCTTCTCCAACACCACAGTTCAAAAGCATCCATTCTTCGGTGCTCAGCCTTCTTCACAGTCCAACTTTCACATCCATACATGACCACTGGAAAAACCATAGCCTTGACTAGACGGACCTTTGTTGGCAAAGTAATGTCTCTGCTTTTGAATATGCTATCTAGGTTGGTCATGACTTTCCTTCCAAGGGGTAAGCGTCTTTTAATTTCATGGCTGCAGTCGCCTTCTGCAGTGATTTTGGAGCCCCCAAAAATAAAGTCTGACATGGTTTCCACTGTTTCCCCATCTATTTCCCATGAAGTGATGGGACCAGATGCCATGATCTTCGTTTTCTGAATGTTGAGTTTTAAGCCAACTTTTTCACTCTCCTCTTTCACCTTCATCAAGAGGCTTTTGAGTTCCTCTTCACTTCCTGCCATAAGGGTGGTGTCATCTGCATATCTGAGGTGATTGATATTTCTCCCGGCAATCTTGATTCCAGCTTGTGCTTCTTCCAGCCCAGTGTTTCTCATGATGTACTCTGCATAGAAGTTAAATAAGCAGGGTGACAATATACAGCCTTGATGTACTCCTTTTCCTATTTGGAACCAGTCTGTTGTTCCATGTCCAGTTCTAACTGTTGCTTCCTGACTTGCATATAGGTTTCTCAAGAGGCAAGTCAGGTGGTCTGGTATTCCCATCTCTTTCAGAATTTCCATAGTTTATTGTGATCCACACAGTTGAAGGCTTTGGCATAGTCAATAAAGCAGAAATAGAGGTTTTTCTGGAACTCTCTTGCTTTTTTGATGTTCCAGCGGATGTTGGCAATTTGGTCTCCGGTTCCTCTGCCTTTTCTAAAACCAGCTTGAACATCTGGAAGTTCACGGTTTCTGTCTCTTCCTTAGCCAGATTCATTTCCCAGATCGTCTCTTCCAGGTCCATGAGTTTCAAGACCATCTAACAGCTGATGACTCCCCAGTTGATATCACTTGCCTGGACCTCTCACTGGTCTTATTTCCTACCCAGGGCCATACAGTTGTGCAAGTTATGCTTCTCACAATTCCAGGGGGGTATCATTGGTATTCGTGGCAATCATAGATCTGTGCATTCATTATTATAACTTTCTGGCAATTGACAATGAAGTGTTTTCTAGTTTGTACCAAGTCATCTGGTGGGCTAGTGGGCAAGGCTGTAACAACTTTTCCCTCTATCAGGCTACACTTTTGCCATCCTCTGTTGGGGCTGCTCTTTAGGCAAACCAAGGACACACCTGCCTGTGCTGTGCTCTGCTCTCCTCTGCCGTGGCCCTATTCTACAGGTATGTGCTTGGTCGCCTGCCCACGTATGTCACTCCAGGTTGTGTTCAAGTATTACCAACCTTGATAAACCTCAACTCTCTGCAGCTTGACTATTTTTAATGGTCAGCACTTCTCCTTTGCATTGTATTAAAAATATATTTCCTTTCTTTCTTTTTTTTTTTGCTTCTTTCACTAGTCTTTAAACTCCATGAGGGCAAGGACTTTGTCTTGTTCACTGTTGCCATCTCAGCATCTAGAAGAGTGTCTGGCATGGAGCATGTGTGCAATAAATAAATACTTCTTGAATGGATGAATGAATGAGTGGGTGGCATGGCTAAACTTCATGGCACTAGCTTATGTCCTAGTATTCCCTACATAGTAGGTGTTACGGACTGAATGCTTGTGTTTCCCCAAACTTCATGGCACTAGCTTATGTCCTAGTATTCCCTACGTAGTAGGTATTACGGACTGAATGCTTGTGTTTCCCCAAAATTCATATGTTGAAGGCTTATCTTCCAATGTGATGGTATTTGGAGGTGGTATTGGTGGTATTTGGGAGGTAATTAGGTTTAGATGAGGTTATGAAGGTCCTGGGGATACAGCAGTGAATAAGCAAAGTCCTTGTCTTCCTGGGGCTCACAAATTCTTAGAAGATCAGATTTCCTTCTCTTTTTACTTCTTTGCCCCAGCTTCACTAGGGCATGGTTTGGGTGAAAGGTGCAATCTTTTTTTTTTTTTTTTTTAAATTGAAGGACAATTACTTTACAGTACTGTGTTGGTTTCTGCCAAACATCAACATGAATCAGCTATAGGTATAACATATGTCCCCTCTCTCTTGAAACTCCCTCCCATTTCCCTCCCCAGCCCACCCCTCTAGGATTTTACAGAGTCCTGCTTTGAGTTCTGTGAGTCATACAGCAAATTCCCGTTGGCTATCTATTTTACATATGGTAATGTAAGGAGGTAAGAATATACAGTGGGGCAAAGACAGCCTCTTCAATAAGTGCTGCTGGGAAAACTGGACAGCTACATGTAAAAGAATGAAATTAGAACACTTCTTAACACCATACAGAAAGATAAACTCAAAATGGACTAAAGACCTAAATGTAAGACCAGAAATTATAAAGCTCTTAGAGGAAAACATAGGCGGAACACTCTATGACATAAATCACAGCAGGATCCTCTATGACCCACCTCCTAGAGGAATGGAAATAAAAACAAAAATAAACAAGTGGGACCTGGTTAAACTTAAAAGCTTTTGCACAGCAAAGGAAACTATAAGCAAGGTGAAAAGACAACCTTCAGAATGGGAGAAAATAATAGCATATGAAACAACTGACCAAGGATTAATTTTCAAAATATACAAGCAGCTCATACAAGTCAATACCAGAAAGGTGCAATCTTTTTTTTTTTTTTTTTAGAAAGGTGCAATCTTACAGCAGCAGAGGGGTGGAGTAGTGTGTTAGGAGAGAGACTGAGTATGAGCCTGGCTGCCGGGGAGGGCCGTGGCATTTTCACATCCCAGCTGCTCATAACAGAGGATGAGATGGTTGGATGGCATCACCGACTTGATGCACATGAATTTGAGCAAGCTCTGGGAGTTAGTGATGGGCAGGGAAGCCTGGCGTGTTGCAGTCCATGGGGTCGCAAAGAGTTGGACAGGACTGAACCACTGAACTGACTGAGCTGCCCCACTTACAGCAGCAGGAATAGCAAAGTTACTTTGTCTCCATAAACCTCATTCATCTCTCCAGTAAAATGCAGGAACCAATGAAATTTACCTCACTGGGTTGCTGTGAGTGTAATCTATGTGAAGCACTTGGATCCAGGGGAAGCTAAGTGCTCAGTAAGGATTACTACTTGTGGAGCCATTTTAAGGAGAGGTCAAGGAGAGAATGGGCTCCTCTCGTGGCTCAGAAGTAAGGAATCCACCTGCCAATACAGGAGTTGTGGGTTCGATCCCTAGTTGGAAAGATCCCCTGGAGAAGAACACGGCAACACACTCCAGGATTCTTGCCTGGAGAATCCCATGGATGGAGTCAGGCACGACTTAGAGGCTAAACAACGACAACAACAAGAGGGAATAGCTCCTGAGGGAGAGTTTCAGATCTTAGCGCAGGAAGGAGGATTTCTTAGAGAGGTCCTGGATGTAGGCGTATTTATTCCCCAGAGATTGGCTGCTACAAAAGGACATCGTACAATAGCAAGGTCCAGTAAGAAAGGAGGGAGAGAAGCAGGACTGGGGCAAGAACAATGAGCCAAGTGAGTCTGAGGATGTGGAAGAGGTGGCCTTGAGGAGACTTACAATTGAGAAGATAGACTTTCTGAGTTCCAGGGACGAAGGAAGGTGGGTTGGGTCCGTGGCTTTGGGGCCTGGCAATGTGAAGAAGAGATCTTCCAGAGGGAAGTGGGCCTGTGTTTATTTAGCTGAGACCTTGAGAGGCTTCGGGTATGCTAAGGTGGATGTGGGGTTGCAGAGGGGAGTAGGAAGACTGAGCTCAGTAGAGTGAAATGAATCTGGAGCTTCTTGGGGCTCTGGGGAAGTGAGTTGGGAGGATGGTGAGGGGAAGGAATGGAAAACGGGGGAGACGAGCCAGCAAACAGCAGGTTAGCGGGGTCCAAAAGTGACCCCCATGGCTGCAACTGAAGAGCAAGACAATCAAATTGCAGCTCTAAGCTGACAGCTCTATGTTCTGGCCATATAACCCTTCCCTGTGCTGTGCAGCCCCTTGCCTGGGGCTTGATGTTTTCCTGGATGGTTTAGAGTCGGGTTGAGGGGACTGACTAAAGTCATCCTTTTGGAAGGAGTTTTCATTCAGTCCAGGACTGCACGCCCCCCACCTCACACAGGTACAAAGACATATATTATTCCATGATACGATACTTAGCCTTACTTTGTGTGATAAAGTACAAACATAAGCTTCGATATCAACTATGGTATTAATTCTTAAGTGCAAATGAAAACAGTTTCAAATAAATAAAATTACTATAATTTCAAACAAATAAAAATATAGTGAGATAGTTCTCGCCTGTTCATAAATTTATCCTAAGACACATCTACTTCTGGCATATCTGGTCAGTGATTGATCACAATTTTTCTTTCCTTTTCATGCGGTCAAGGTTAAAAATTTAGTTCACCCAAATGGGTTACCATTGAATAATAATGTTAGCAACATACTTTTTCTACTTAAAAACTTCTTAGTCTCAATCCAAAGTAATGAACAAAAGCAAATCTTGTAATCTTTCTTCAAGGCAAATGACGAAGCTGCAGTAATTTATTCTCTTTTTTGGACAGCATCAAGTTAAACTCAGTTATTGAATCAGGGTTTGGAAAAGAAAATGGATTTGTAATCCAAGTGTTTTTCTTTAATGTTTCAATTTCTCTTTTGGAAAGCTAAAAATTAAAAATTTGGGGTGGAAGAGACTTGTGAAATAGCTCTAATTCTAGTTGAGTTAACTAGTAATGTTTTCTTTGATATGTTGTAACGACAATGGGAAGATTTAGTAGCGAAAGCCATTGTTTATTACTTCAGTTCAGTTCAATTCAGTCTCTCAGTTGTGTCCGATTCCCAGAGTTCACTCAAACTCATGTCCATTGAGTCGACGATGCCATCCAGCCATTTCATCCTCTGTCGTCCCCTTCTCCTCCTGCCCTCAATCCCTCCCAGCAGCAGAGTCTTTTCCAATGAGTCAACTCTTCGCATGAGGTGGCCAAAGTCCTGGAGTTTTCAGCTTTAGCATCAGTCCTTCCAATGAACACCCAGGACTGATCTCCTTCAGAATGGACTGGTTGGATCTCCTTGCAGTCCAAGGGACTCTCAAGAGTCTTCTCCAACACCACAGTTCAAAAGCATCAATTATTCGGCGCTCAGCCTTCTTCACAGTCCAACTCTCACATCCATACATGACCACTGGAAAAACCATAGCCTTAACTAGATGGAACTTTGTTGGCAAAGTAATGTCTCTGCTTTTGAATATGTTATCTAGGTTGGTCATAACTTTCCTTCCAAGGAGTAAGCATCTTTTAATTTTATGGCTGCAATCACCATCCGCAGTGATTTTGGAGCCCCCAAGAATAAAGTCTGACATTGTGTCCACTGTTTCCCCATCTATTTTCCATGAAATGATGGGGCCAGATGCCATGATCTTCGTTTTCTGAATGTTGAGTTTTAAGCCAACTTTTTCACTCTCCTCTTTCACTTTCATCAAGAGGCTTTTGAGTTCCTCTTCACTTCCTGCCATAAGGGTGGTGTCATCTGCGTATCTGAGGTGATTGATATTTCTCCCGGCAATCTTGATTCCAGCTTGTGCTTCTTCCAGCCCAGTGTTTCTCATGATGTACTCTGCATAGAAGTTAAATAAGCAGGGTGACAATATACAGCCTTGATGTACTCCTTTTCCTATTTGGAACCAGTCTGTTGTTCCATGTCCAGTTCTAACTTGCTTCTTGACCTGCATATAGGTTTGTCAAGAGGTAGGTCAGGTGGTCTGGTATTCCCATCTCTTTCAGAATTTTCCACAGTTTATTGTGATCCACACAGTCGAAGGCTTTGGCATAGTCAATAAAGCAGAAATAGAGGTTTTTCTGGAGCTCTCTTGCTTTTTTCATGATCCAGCAGATGTTGGCAATTTGGTCTCTGGTTCCTCTGCCTTTTCTAAAACCAGCTTGAACATCTGGAAGTTCGCAGTTCACGTATTGCTGAAGCCTGGCTTGGAGAATTTTGAGCGTTACTTTACTAGCGTGTGAGATGAGTGCAATTTTGCAGTAGTTTGAGCTTACTTGGCTAAAATCCTTTGAAACCCTTGGATGTGTTATCTTGTTGATTTTCTTTTATGGTTTCAAGTTTAGTTCATTAAGAATACTGAAAACATCAGCAACATATGCCATTTTATTAACAAATATTATGTTTGAAAAAATTATCAATTAGTACTACCTCTCAATTAGAAAAATGTGAATTTCATTCTGGAATTCATATACCCTGCTTACCACTTTCAATGGATATGATTAGCTACCCTGCTTACCACTTTCAATGGATATGATTAGCTCTAATCTCTGAATAAAATATTCCCAAAGTCAGTTTTGGTGAGGTTCTTTTAATAAATTTAACACCTTAGCCTGTATTTTTCAATTTGTCCATGAGCTTTGTAAAATATCTTTAGATCCTCAAGATATTTAAGCCACATTCCAAACAGTAACGTCTATCCATTTTCTAATAACTCCATTTTTTCTAATTGTATTTACTGTCCTGTGTCTTTTAATCTCATTATGGTGTCCCAGTTTAATTCATATTGATCAATAACATGTGTTTCTAATTTTGTGTGTGTGTGTGTGTGTGTGTGCTAAGTCACTTCATTCATGTATGACTCTGTGCGACCCTATGCACCATAGCCCGCCAAGGCTCCTCTCCATGGGATTCTCCAGGCAACAATACTAGAGTGGGTTGCCATGCCCTCCTCCAGGGGATCTTCCCAACCCAGGGATTGAACCCTTGTCTCTTACATCTCCTGCATTGGCAGGAGGGTTCTTTACCACCAGCACCACCTGGGAAGCCCCATTTCTAATTTTATAACTATTCAATTCAGTTGTGTGAGACCCAGTTTAAATTATTCAACAACTTCTCCATGCATTGTCTTACCACACATATCTGACATAAATGAAAAGGATTGTTTCTCTCTCTCTCTCTTTTTTTTTTAAGATTTATTTATTTATGGCTGCCCTGGGTCTTTGTTGTTGCACGTGGGCTTTCTCTATTGTGGTGAATGGGGGCTACTGTCTAGCGGGGGCACGTGAGCTTCTCAGTACAATGGTTTCTCTTGCTGCAGAGCATGAGATCCAGGCATGCGGGCTTTAGTGGTTGTGGTGCATGGGCTCCGTGGTTGTGGCTCACAGCGCGGGCTCAGTAGTTGTGGCACAAGGCCTAGTTGTCCCGTGGCATGTGGGATCTTCCTGGACCGGAGATTGAACCTGTGTCCCCTGCGCTGGCAGGCAGATTCTTTACCACTGGGCCATGAGGAAAGCCCCAGGGATTGTTTCTATTATAATATTGGTGCCCTCAAATTGGATCTCAAAATCTATACTAGTCTATGTGTTCTGCATGATATACTGGGTTTTTACCAAGAGGAAGAGTTTTGATTTTATAAAAACTGATGATTTATCATTAAAAATAGCATTCACCATATTTATGCATACCAAAGAAATAATATTTTTCGAGCTGTGTGTTCCATTTTCTCTTTTGTTGCACTGTATGTCAGTATATATGAGGTTATGACTTTCTTATTAACTGCTGTAGGATGACTAAGAATACCATAAACAAATGCCTATATGTAGGACTCTCTAGGGTCAAGATTTACCTTTTTTGGTTTGTTTTTTAAATTACTTAATTAATTCCTGGCTGCGCTTGGTCTTCGCTGCTACAGGAGGGCTTTCTCTAGTTGCAGTGAGTGGGGGCTAGCTCTCTAGCTATGGTGTGTGGGCTTCTTACTGCGGCGACTTCTCTTACTATGGCATACAAGCTCTAGGCATGCGGGACTCAGTAGCCGTGGCACACGGGCTTAGTTTCCTGGTGGCAGCTAGGATCTTTCCAGACCAGGGATCAAACCTGTGTCCCCTGTATCAGCAGTCTTAACTGCTGGACCATCAGAGAAGTCCCAGGGCAAGCTTTATCTTTACAATGACACCATGAATTAACTACTGTTATTATTTTTTACTTTACAGATAAGGAAATGAGGCACAGAGAGGTAAAGAAGCTCACCCAAGTGATCACAGCCTATAGTAGGGGGATTTGGAATTTAAACCCTGGAAGCTAACTTCAGAGATTGATTTGAACTACCTCTCAGATTAGGAATTGTGTCAATAATTTGTCTTTTTTCCCTTTATTTGAAAAGACTTTGTGGGATTTGTAGAAAATATATGGTCACAAAAAATATATTGGGTTCTCTCATTTTCAAGGGATTAGATAAGCCCTTATTCTATGTACTCTTCATTATAAAATATTGCATTCAGTTTTTACTTTTCTAGAATGCTGTTCAAATTAAGTTCAAGTTTACTGATAAAGTTGCCATTTTACTTGATATGGGTAGCAAGGCTATGGTTTTTCCTGTGGTCATGCATGGATGTGAGAGTTGGGCTGTGAAGAAAGCTGAGTGCTGAAGAATTGATGCTTTTGAACTGTGGTGTTGGAGAAGACTTTTGAGAGTCCCTTGGACTGCAAGGAGATCCAACCAGTCCATTCTAAAGGAGATCAGCCCTGGGTGTTCTTTGGAAGGAATGATGCTAAAGCTGAAACTCCAGTACTTTGGCCACCTCATGCAAAGAGTTAACTCGTTGGAAAAGACTCTGATGCTGGGAGGGATTGGGGGCAGGAGGAGAAGGGGACGACAGAGGATGAGATGGCTGGATGGCATCACTGACTCGATGGACATGAGTTTGAGTGAACTCCAGGAGTTGGTGATGGGCAGGGAAGCCTGGCATGCTGTGATTCATGGGGTGGCAAAGAGTCGGACACGACTGAATGACTGAACTGAACTGAACTGAACTTCAAATCTAGCAGCAGAACTGAGCAAGTGCCTCGGGATGTTTCAGCTTATCATTCTTCTGTCTTCTAGCAATAAAATATCATTTGTATGGTCAATTTGTATTGTTTGTACTGAAAGGTAACAATTGTTGAGAAATCTAAAAAATGACATGTTTGATAGCATACCTTTTGAAAAATATTTTGCAAATTTGCAAGCTGCTGTGACTTTGTTAAACCAGCACTTGTTACATAGAGCCTAGGGTGTGTCACAGAATGCTGACCCCCAGTTCAATAATGGACCATGGTAGAAATGAAAATGGAGAGATCTCAGGGGAGGTACACAGCCCACCTCCAGAGGCCACAGGGGGAGGAGGTCCAGGCGGGGTGTAGACACAGAGAGTGGCAGGACCTGGGACACATGCCTTTATCTGGGTCCTTGGGTGGAGTGCTTTGGAGTTCCTAGGCTAAGCCTGGATCAGTCCTTTCAAACCCCTCAAAGCAGGGCTTTTGCAAGCTCCAAGGGGGTCTTATTTAAGGGGCCTAGGGAAGGTCCTGGGAGGCAGGAAAGACTTGATCACCGGTTGCTAGGGGAGTTGTATCAAGAACTGACATTTGTTTGTGACTCTGTGGGCTGTTATCCAGGAATACGCTCAGGGGGAAGAGCTAGGGTGGGTCCAACAATCTACTTGGCCACACAGAATACGTGCGGAGGCAGCAGTACTATGGTATAGTTTAACTAAGCTCTCAACACACCCAAACTCGGTTGAATGATTCTACAATTTTGCCTACAGGGAAAATGCACATTTTCATATAAAGGACACCAAATTAACCCTCTCATTATGGTAGTGGTCAAATTGACCATGATAAGCAGAGAAGTAGAATGAGGCTTCCATGATCGAAAGAACAGTCGACCCATTCCTGGTCACTACGTGTGTTCCTCAGATGCCGGCCACTGTGCCTCTTGCTTGGAAGAGAGGAACCGAGCACAGCGTTGGTGGTACAATTCGCATTGCCAGGATTCCTCCCATGAGCTCTGATATTTTTCAGTTAATTTTTAAAAAGTGCTGGTAGTGACCATTGGTTTTAAGACCTGCCAATAGGTGGGGCCTGCAGTTTGAAAAACACCCAGTCAATGAAAGGGGTTGAGTTTCCCCACTGGGTCAATGCCAGAGTAGAGATAAATGAATATCCATGAGACGTGGCATCCCAAGAACAGGGATTATGGCAAGTTTAGTGGAGCCACCCAATTAGTGCCAGAGGTGACCATGAGACCCTTGACCTTTTGAAAAATTTCAGGATGTGGGGAGAACACTGCAGTTTCCTCAAGATAGGGACGCAAGTTTGGGCTGACCTTATCTTGAGGGGCCTGGTGGTCCCAGTTGCCATTGGCTTGACAACAGCAGCAGTGCATTGAGTTTTGGGGCATGGATGCTGAGTGTGAATCTTGGTTCTGCCACTTACTACCTGTGTGAAGGTTGTTTTACCTTTTTGTGGTTCAATTTTCTCATTTGTAAAATGGGATAGTAGTATTGAGTTCAGAGGATTATCATGAAGACTAATGAATTACTGTATACTGTACATGTAAAATACTTAGTGCATACAATGAAATATGCTTTCACTTAGAATGAGAATTATCAAGGAGAGTTGTGCTCAGGCAGACTGTAGGAGTTGAAAGAGCTTCTCAGGATAGTTGAAACCTCCATCTGAAGATGGCCTCTCTGGGAGAATAGTGCTTCCCTACATCAGATGAGTTGGAAACACTGTCATTCCCCATTGGACCCTCCCTAGGAGTCTGTATGAATCTGTGTTCAGAGTCTGCCCATCAGGGTCCAGGAGCTGGGGTAGGAGCACGTCATCAAAAGGCCTGGGTCAAACTTGGGAATGCCAATCCATACTCCTCATGAGCAGTTTGATGGAGGTTAAGTTGTTTGCAGTAGAGGAAAAACTTTCAGATTTCAAATGATGGAGTTTAAGATGTTAGCAGAGGAACAGCTGTGGGTTGGCTCAGGGTGTGCTCACAGAATGGGTTTGTGGAGATGGAGCAGAGGCAGACGTAATTCAGAAACATGAGGTATGCACACTGCTCAGAATGGCTATCATAAAAAAATCTGCAAATAATAGATACTGGAGAGTGTGGAAAAAAGGGAACCCTCCTACACCCTTGGTGGGAATGTAAGTTGGTGTAGCCACTGTGTAGAACAGTATGGAGGTTCCTCAAAAAACTAAAAATAGAGCTGCCACATGACCCAGCAATCCCACTCCTGGGCATATATCTGGAGAAAACCCTAATTCAAAAAGATACGTGCACCCCTCCCTGGGAAAACTGGACAGCTATGTGTAAAAGCATGAAATTAGAACATACCTAACACCATACACAAAGATGAACTCAAAATGGATTAAAGGCCTAAATGTAAGACCAGAAACCAGGCTGAACACTCTATGACATAAATCACAGCAAGATTCTCTATGACCCATCTCCCAGAGTAATGGAAAAAAAAAACAACTGGGACTTAATTAAGCTTAAAAGCTTTTGCACAGCGAAGGAAACTATAAACAAAGTGAAAAAAACAACCCTCAGATGGGAGAAAATAATAGAAAATGAAATAACTGACAAAGGATTAATTTCCAAAATATGCAAGCAGCTCATGCAACTCAATACCACAGAAACAAACAACCCAATCAAAAAGTGGGCAGAAGACCTAAACAGACACATCCACCCCAATGTTCATTTCAGCACTATTTGCAACAGCTAGGAATGGAGGCAACCTAGATGTCCATCAACAGATGAATGGATAAAGAAGCTGTGGTACATATATACAATGGAATATTACTTAGTCATAAAAGGAATGCATTTGAGTCAGTTCTAATGAGGTGGGTGAACTTAGAGTCTATTATACAGAGTGAAGTAAGTCAGAAAAACAAATATCGTATAGTAATGCATATATATGGAATCTAGAAAGATGGTACTGATGAATTTGTTTGCAGGGGAGCAGTGGAAATGCAGACCTAGAGAACAGACTTGTGGGCACAGGGTTGGGAAGGAGAGGGTGGGACAAACGGAGAGAGGAGTGTGGAAACATATACACTACCATATGTAGAACGGATAGCCGACGGGAATTTGCTGTATGACTCGGAACTCAAATCAGGGCTCTGTGACAACCTAGAGGGATAGGATGGGGCGAGAGGTGGGAGGGAGGTTCAAGAGGGAGGTGACACATACACCTGTGGCTGATTCCTGTTGCTGTATGGCAGAGAGCAATGCAATATTGTAAAGCAATTATCCTTCAATTAAAAATAAATACATTAAAAAAATTTAAAAAGATACATGCACCCCTATCTTCATAGCAGCACTTTTCATAATAGCTAAGACATAGAAGCAAACTAAATGTCTATCTACAGAGATTTGGATAAAGAAGATGTGGTATATATATATATATATATACACAGTGGAATATTACTCAGTTACAAAAAAAGAATGAAGTAATGCCATTTGCAGCAAGATGGATGGACCTAGAGATTATCATACCAAGTGAAATGAATCAGAAAGTGAAAGACAAATACCATATGATATCACTTATATGTGGAATCTAAAATATGACACAAAAGAACTTAACTACAAAACAGAAATAGACACACACACACAGAACAGACTTGTGGTTGCCAAGGGGGTGGGGAGGTAGGGGTGGAGAGTGGGTGCTTGGGGTTAGCAGATGCAAACTATTATATATAGAATGGATAAACAAAGAAGGTCCTCTGCAGAGCACAGGGAACTGTATTCAATATCTTATGAGTAAATCATAATGGAAAAGAATATGAAAAATGTATATGTATAACAAGCACTGTGACATATGGTAGAAATTAGCACAATATCGTAAATCAACTATACTTAAGTATACTTAAAAAAATAAAATATGCTTGATGGCAAAAAAGGGAAAAAATAAATCGTGAGGCATGGGATGCAGGAAGCTGAGATCCTGGGAAAGCTGGGGGCGGGGCCATGGATAGAGTGTGACGATGATAAATCAGTTGTCAGAGTTAGTGACTGTAGTGGATCAAGGAGAGTGACAGATGTAGTGAAAGGGAGGGGCAGAGAGAGCTGCGAGCTTTCAGGGAGAGGGTGTTCAGTGGGGAGGGGGGCTCACAGAGGGGTAAGAACGATGTGGGGATACTGATGCTGCCTCTGAGCCTTGAGTGTCTTTGGGCGAGGTGAAAAGAGCAGCCTGATTTGAGAGGAGGAAGGGGGAGATAGCCTTTGGAGAGCTGGGCGTGGCTGAGGGCGCTCTGCAGGGTGGATGTGTTAGTGGCGGACCACAGGTCTAGAGCGGGGAAGTGGAGGCAGACAGAAGCAGGAGAGATCCAAGGGATGGCAAGATGAGAGCCCCTGTGTCGACAGAGTTGCCAAGAAGGACAGAAGCTGAGGACATGAGCTGACCCAGGGGAACCGATCTGGGCAGGGACATGCCTAGCACAGCCCCTCCCTTCTGTGGGTTTCGACAAACTTGCTTCCCGTCTCCTTTCTCTCCTTTCCCGTCACTGAGCCTCAGTTTCCTACCTTGTACACTGAGTAAAGCAACTGATGTTTGTACATTGCTCGTAGACACAAAAACAGGCAATTGACTCCATGGCATTCTTTTTCTCAGTACCCACATCCTTCAAGGTCCCTCCTTTGTGATCTTCCCTGAAGATGGACCCCAGTGGTCTCCAATTCCAGTCATTGGAACCTGTGAATTGTGTACATCAGGGCTGGGGGTAAGGCTCCCCTCTGGCTGTCTTGCCCAGCCCAGGGGCTGGACCCCTGCTTCCATACACCATGGCCCCTGGGGTTAAGGCTCCACTTTCTGTTTTAGGGACATCAGTATATTTTGGGCAGCTGATAGGGGAGGAGTCACATAGGGCTGTTCTGATGGGGGCTAAGCTATCCTTGCAGCCCAGGCTGCCAGGTGAGCCGGGGCATGCAAGCTGCCTTGATGGAAGTGGCTGGTGGACAGGACCTTTGCACTGGAACTGCTTCCTTGAAGGGCTGGCATGAGCTCCAGGCCCTCGATGGGCTTGTGAGGGGCTCAGACGCCTCTCAATACAGACTTCCCTCCCCGAGAGGCCTTCCTGTACCCCACCTAGTTCTGGTCCTTCTGTCTCTGAGTACAGAGCCCCCCAAAGGTCAGGGTCTCATCATGCTAGTACTCCCCCCTCCAATGCTGACTTTCCCCATCTCTCTGAGGGAGAGTGCTGCTCGGCGGCTCCCTCCTCCTCTGTGACTTTCTACTCTTAATTACAGAATTAACTTGGTCTGTGTTCTCTTCCACTCAGGGCTTGCTCTTGATTCTCAAGAGTCTGGAAGTAAAGGAGTCTGATTATTAGCTCTTTCCTTTTCTCTGTGTCCCTGCAGCTCAAGGACTTTAGCTGCCCTAAAGGGGGAGTGGCCCTCCCTAATCTCTGTTAGGGCAGCAGACTTCAAGTTCTGCTCCATTCAGGGCCTTCTGTTCCCTTCAAGGTCAGAAAGTGAGGGAAGAAAGAAAAAGCCCCAAGATGACCATTTCAGGCTCTTATCTCAGCACACAGGCTCCTGGCTATTTAGGAGTCGACTTCAAAGGGCTGCACTGGGACAGGCTCTCCCATTACAGACCCTCAATGGGAGGGACCTGATGGCCAGCCACTATTTCTTATCAGGACTCTCTCGGTTACAAGGGTCACAAGCTCCCTGGGGAATATTTCGTAAAAGGATACAAGGATGTTCCCCTGTTGCTGGGAGCAGGGGAGCAGCTGGCCTCAGATGGCGCTTGGCACCCAGACCTGGAAGCATCTTGTTGTATGCTCTCCTTCTTTCATGTGGACTGATTTTTCTGCTCCTCTGGCTACTTGGCAAACATGGCTGCCCTAAGGTTCTCATGCGTACACAGTAGAGGGTCAGCCACTTGGATGTTGTCCATTTCTAAGCCCAGATTCCCAGGATGGGACTCTGATGGCTGTGTTTGGATCAGGCATCTGCCTCTGTTCTGATCATCTGGGGCCAGCTGGATGCGGGGCTGCAAGAGGGCTCAGGCAACACCCCATGGTTCTAGACTGGCCATGTCTGAGAGAGGAGGGGGCAGGTCATCCTCAAAGATCAGAGAATCCTCACGCACAGGGCGGGCTTCTGTGCTTTGTCCGGGTATGCATCTGCTGCTCGGGGGGCCCCTACGACCACACTCCACCTCCTGGTGGTCAAGCCTATGTGAGTCCCTCTGCTGCTGCTGCTGCTGCTGCTAAGTTGCCTCAGTCGTGTCCGACTCTGTGCAACCCCATAGACGGTGGCCCACCAGGCTCCCCCATCCCTGGGATTCTCCAGGCAAGAACACTGGAGTGGGTTGCCATTTCCTTCTCCAATGCATGAAAGTGAAAAGTGAAAGTGAAGTCGCTCAGTCGTGTCCGACTCTGTGGGACCCCATGGACTGCAGCCCACCAGGCTCCTCCATCCATAGGATTTTCTAGGCAAGAGTACTGGAGTGGGGTGCCATTGCCTTCTCCGTGAGTCCCTCTAGGGAAGGGCAAACCTGTCACTCTCACTTTCCCCAGGGTTGGCAGACTGTTGAGCTGAAGGCTTTCTCCCAGCGACATCCCATCTCTCTTGTTAGTTCTGACCCCTGAGGCCAATGAAGAGTTAATCTAGTCCCTTTTCCACGAATAAGCCCATTTGGCATTTAAAGAAGCAGCTTCTTCAGGGAACTCGGGCCAACTCCTTTAGCTTCTCCTGGTGGGATGTGGGCTGGCTCCTTTGCCGTCCTGACCACTTTCCTCTGAAGGAGCTCCTTGTTCCGTCGTCTTAACTGTGAAGTGTGGCCCCCTGGGCTGGATGCGGTAGATTTCTGCGTGGCCTGGTGTGGCACGGGCCAGCACCGACACGCTTCCCGCATTCTAGAAGCTCTAGCGCATGCAGTGTACGGTTGCAGCAGGTTATCTAATGAACTTCTGAAAAGCTGAGAGGGCGCTGGAGCAGAATTTAGCCAGCTGCCTGTCTCCAGATCCTGGCTCAGCCACTGGCTAGTGAGGGATTATGGGAAATCACTTCAGAAATTTCCAGAGTTTCAGTTTCCTCTTCTGTGGGAGCGCAAGTGACCCTAACCTCCTAAGTATATATGTTCCTTTTAAATGGGGACTAAATAAGTTAGTAAAAGGAAAGATCTTGGCACAGTGCTGGAATCTAGGACATGTGTAGTAAAAGGTAGCTATTAGAGCCACTGTTGTTAGTATTGCTTCAAGCATCTGTGTGGGCTTGGATGTTTCTTTCTTTCTTTTTTTATGTCCTCTGTGGGCAGAGGAATCACCCTCCTCTTCCCCCCTCTCTCGCTTTAAAAAATATTTATTTATTTATTTATGCCGGATCTTTCACTGAAGCACGTGGGCTTCTCTCGTTGCGGCACACGGACTCAGTAGTTGCAGTGCTCGGGCTCTCCAGTTGCAGCACATGGGCTTAATTGCCCTGCGGCAGGTGGGATCTTATTAATAGTTCCCTGACCAGGGATCGAACCCATGTCCCCCGCATTGGAAGGCTGATTCTTCACCCCTGGACCACCAGGGATGTCTCTGGCTTGGGTGTTTCGTACCTGATGTTCCTGTAGGCATCCAGATGTACCCACGTGGTGTTTAGGAATCCAATGTGGGGCTCTGCCTTTGTGAAATTCCATCATGTTAGATGATTCTGCCCATTATTCTAACTCCTTCCTGCTAATTGCAGACTCTGGCTCAGTGCAGCAGTCTATTCCATGATTTGCCCAAATTTGTACGTTGGCCATGGCTGAAGGAATCCCAATACCAATAGGACGGTAGCGTTTGTTTTCCATTGGCCTCTCTAGAGCATTAGTGAATGGAGTGGAGAATATAAATGGAGAAATGGGAGGCTCAACCAACCATCTCAGGAGTACAGAGTGGCTGTTACCAGCTCCAGGAGGGGAGTCAGCAGCTAGGGGCTCCAGCATCTACCAGCTCGTAGTGCAAGGCAGTATCAGTGAATGGAGTGCTCCAAGCCTCAGCTTCCTCATCTATAATATGTACAGTGTACAGAATCTACTTCCTAGGGTTGTAAAGTGTGGATTCCATGAACAAAAGCATGTCAGGCACATGCCTAGTAGGTGCTCAGTAAATTCGAGCTGCTCTTTTTACATTACTCTGATGATTGTTCTCTGCGGTCCTGGGAATCATGGCGCAGCCCCGACCCTAAGAACAGCCAGAGTCTGGATGGCACTGGTGGCTGGGTACCATCAGAACAGTCCTTGGGAGAAAAAGGAAGGGGATGGAGTGAGAGCTGGAGGATCTGATCGCCAGGGGAGCCAGCTAACAGAAACAGCAGCAAAGCGGTCCAGCTCACACAAGCCACCCTTTGTTCAGCCCTCCCCTGGCACGCTCTCCTCCAACACTGAGGCTATTATAACACAGGCCTCCTGAGCAGCGCACACATCCCCAGCCACCAAGGTCAGGCATATGCAGCCAACGTTCCCCAGCTGTGGTCTGGCCATCTCCCAGCGCATCTGTGGGTTCGGTGTTCAACAGAGTGGGGGGCCCACAGGGCCAGGGTGGGTGGGGAGTTATGGAAGCTGAATCTTGCGTGTCAGCCATAGAAATGTGAAAAAGGTCCTTTTTTTATTTTTTAAAAGCTCCCACCTTAAGGTTTGGCGTTGGGTGTCCCCAAAGATGATGGTAATAAAATGATGGTGATAAATTGTAAAGATAGGGGCTGTTCAGGCTTATGAAAAGTGTTTTGGCTTGATGGAAATGAACAGCTTCTATGCACATTGAAAATTAATCAAATGATTGAGATCTTTGCATAATTAAAGTCCTTTATAGGGATCAACGAAGCCTCTGCTGGGATGCTCTCAGCCATGCATGTTCTGGAGATCTGGGAGATACCCAACTAGGCTTATTTTGTCCAGACTTAATGACAGTGAAACTGAAAGAAAAACCAGAGAGGACCAGACCATGTTGTTCGTATCCATCTGGTTCCAGATTACCCCAGTGTGACTGAGTGCAGACCTCGCCTTGGAGAATTTTCCTCCACCCTCCTACTTGTTTTCAGGGGTCTCAGGAGAAAGGGGTGCTGCACCCCCACACTCAGCCATGCCTCAGACCCAGTCCTCTGCCGCAGGACCTGTCCAGGTGCTCTGTTCAGAAAGCTGGAGCCCGCCAGACCAGCCAAAGCCTTGAGGGTAGACTCTGTCCCACGATCATAGCGTCCAGGCCCTCTGTTTAAAAAGGAAACATTAGAAGTAGGTCACTTGGCTTCCGTTCTGGGTTCTGGGGCCACTTTGCAACTTCCCTGAGGTTTCACTTTGCTCTGTGGTGACATCTTTTCGGCCTGTTCCAGAAACCAGGCTGCCCGTTGGCTGCTGGGTTCCTGGCACTGCCTCTTGTTCTTGGGTGGCCAGGTGGCACCTGGAGAGAAGTCTGCCCCCTCCTCCAAAGCTGCTTGCTTGAGCCTGAAATGGTTCTTTCCCCGCATCTCACACGATGCCCACAGGTCTGCCTTCATCATAACTTCACAGCTGATTGTGGCAGTGCTGTAGCTCAGACCACTTGAGTCTTTTATGTGGGTCATCATTACAAAATTCCTCACAGGAAGCCTCTCTTCTTTCTCCAATCCATCCTTCACGCCAAGGTTGCTTTTCCAGAGTCCAGATCTGACCATCCCAAAAGTCCACCATGGCTTCCCACTGTCTACAGCACAACGTTAAATTCCTGAGCCCAACGGCCAGCAGCTCCTTTAACCTGACTGCAGCCCCCTTTGGTCACTCCGCCTGTCTCTCTCTCTATCATTGTGTTCCCACTGTGTCACGTAACCCGGAGTTTTACGAACCTGGGATGTATCTTCTCGCTTTATGCTTTCGTGTTTAATCTTCTCTCTGCTGGTCTTTCTCCATCAGTTTCACTCGTCTTGCTGATCAGCTTGGATGCCTTCTCTTGTGTGAAGGCTGTTCAGATCCCTTGTGGAACTAACTGATGGTTCACTTGGCTCTCGCAGAACTTTGATTCTACTTCTATTTGAGCATTTGTTTTCTTTCTGCTTTGCCTTAGCGTTCGTTTGCTGCCTGCCCTCCCCGCCAACCCCGGCCCCCCGCACTATAATGACCTCTAAGATTAGACCTCGTCTTACCAAAAGTACCTACCAAAAGTACTGCTTTTCTTGCACATAGTTGGTGCTTAGTATCTGGGTGTTGAACTGAATCGAATCAAAGACAAACTGCTTCTTTTTCAATACAAATAACTTTGGTTTTCTATGTTTTGAAATCACATGGGCAGGGACTCTCCAAGTTAATACATAATGCATTCTCCTTATTGGCGTTTTGAAGTGACCAATTATGCATGTCATTCTTGTTCAATTGCTAAGCGTACTGAGAAAAAAGATGCAGATGTCAGATTGGGATCAAAATATGAAATCTATTTCTGACAAAACAGGACTAGAAAATACTATTTGGACCCAAGGGCAAAATAGACCACCCACTTTCCCCCCGTTTCGGTTGAATTCGTCAGTTGAGGTGAGGATGGAGCAGCAGGACATCAGCAGGCCCAGGGCCCTGGGTGTGGGATGAGGCCGAGTCCGCTTGTTGCCTGGACGAGGGAGCAACATGAGTGCCCTGCAGACAGCCTGCCCAGAGCACGAAAGAGCCAGGCAGAGCCACATTGGTTCCTGCCCCATTTCCCTGTCTCAGTGGTCAGAGAACTGACTCCCCCTCAGAGGTAATCATTATTCATTTCCCTGTCTCAGTGGTCGGAGAACTGACTCTCCCTCAGAGGTAATCATTATTCACCCGTTAAAGGCTCCTTCCAAGCCTTTCTCTTTAATATATTTATAGAATAATGAGGATACTTATGCAAACATGGTCTATATTTTGCATACATTGAATTATACAGTATTTTCTGCAACATGTGTTTTCCATGATGAAACGTCTCACATAATTTTTTCCTTCAGCACAGATACACATACTGTGTTCTTTTAAAATTCCACTTATGATCCATACTACAGATCTATCATGAAAAAATTTTTTCTGGATATAACATTCTAGTTTGACAGTGATTTTCTATTGTTTTGTTGAATTTTTGACTTTGGGCTTTCATTGTGGCTGTTGGCATTTCAGCTTTCAGCTCAACTGATAGGAGGCAATCTATCTTTTTTCTCTTATGAACATAGAGACTCTCTTCGTGTTCTGTAGTTTGTGTGTGTGTGTTTCTTTGTGTATCTTGAATCTGTAGATTGATGTCTCTTAATACTATTGAAAAATTCTTGCCCATTATCTTTTAAATTATTTCCTCTACTATCCTTTCTCTCCTCTTGTATAAACTTCAATTCAATATATGTTAAATCTATCCTCAGTGTCCTACTAAATTGCTCATCTTTTCCATGTATTTCTTTCTTTACTTCATTCCAGATACTTTTTAAAGTCTATCTTCTAGTTTATTGTTGGTTTTGTTGCATCTATTCTGCTGTTAAATCTGCCTGTTGAGCTTCAATTAACATCTGCTAATTAACATCTTTTCATTGTTTGGTTTTGGAAAAACCTTTTTTTTTTACTAGTTTTTTAAATTTATTGCACACGTTTTTCAAGCTTCTATTTTCTTTCTTTAGTCATAGTAAGCAGAACTATTTACGTTTTTGACTGATAATTCACATATCTAAATTTGGGGGTTTATTTTTGCTGCCTATTGTTTCAGCTTCCTCTCAAACTTGGTGACAGGACTTCTAGTGAAAAGCTCACATACTTTTCATTGTGTGTATGTGTGTGCATGTATGTGTGTATGTATATGTGTGAAAATAGTCTTGAGGCAGGAATGAAGGTGAATTCTTCCAGTGAGTATTTGCCTTTGCAACACAGCTGAGAGCATTACAAGTTCAAGTTCAGAATCGTTTAAAATATGTATTTATTTATTTGGCTGCACTGGGTCTTAGTCGTGGCACGTGGGATCTTCGTTGCATAGTGTGGGATCATTCTTTGTATCACATGGACTCTCTGAAAGAAAGTGAAAGTGAAAGTGAAGTCGCTTAGTTGTGTCTGACTCTTTGCGGCCCCATGGACTGTAGCCTACCAGGCTTCTCTGTCCATGGGATTCTCCAGTGGCCTATGGGCTCAGTAGAGTGGCGCGCAGGCTTAGTTGCCTCGGGGTGTGTGGGATTGTAGCTCCCCAATCAGGGACCAAACCCATGTCCTCTGCATCGAAAGGCGGATTCTCAACCACTGGACCACCAGGGAAGGCCCAGAACCACTTTAAACCAAATACTTGTTTTGAGAATTTTATAAGACCCACCTCAGACACTATGAATTTGGGCAATACATTGAAGTGAGGAATGGCTTGTGGATATAACTTCTAGGACTTTGTTTTTCCCCTTCTGAGGGTACAGCTTATGGGGATGAGTATTTTCTATTAGTCCTCCAACTTTTGGTGGGTCTTGGCCTTCCTTAGACTATAAAAATGAAATAGCAGTACACTACATTTGACAAATACACTCTGGTGAAAGGACCTTTTTTGTGTTCTGTCTGCCTTTCGAAGTTCCTGTCCTCACTTATGATCTGATGTTAGTAAGTCTTAGTTATTTTGCTGCTCTCTTTGCCTTTAAGATATTAGTCGTGTTTCCTCCAGCATTTTAGTTGTATTTAGTGGACAAGTTGGTCTCGAAACCTAGCTACATATATTATCTTCCACAAATTTAGTCAACCATTTTGTTTTTATTGGAAATTAGTTTCCCCCAGTTTTTCTGTTACAAATCATGCTGCAGCGGACATGTGCCTTTGTGCATGTACCTGGGTATGTTTCTCGGGTAGATACTTATAATTGGAAATTCTGGGTGGAGGAGTAGGTGCAGTTTAGTCTTGATACATAGAGCATTACTAATTTATCTTCTCATAAAAAGTGGATGAAATTGCTCTTTTTCATAACCTCTCACCAGCATTGGATTTTCATGCTTAAGAATTAGTGTCAGTGTAATAAGTAAAAATATATTTTCATAGTTGTTTTAATTTGGGATTTCTTGTTCATTTGTGAGTTTTATTATCTTTCAATCTCTTAATTGACTTTGTATCTTTTCTTCTGTGAAATGTCTATTTATATCCCTTGTTTTATTTTTTTTTTAATGGACTGTTGTTGTCTTACTAATTTGTAGAATCTCTTTGCACTGTATGGATATTAATCCTTTGCCTTCATATTTATTGAAAATATTTTTTGAAAATTTTCACATTAGCTTTTAACCTTTTATGACATCTTTTTCCACAGAGTAATTTAAAAACTTTATGTATTCAATATTTCAATTTCTTTCTTTATGGATTTTGAGTTTTCCACTATTTTTATCTAAAAATTTTATGGTTTTGCTTCTGATGTTTAATTCTTCAGTATATCTAGATTTAATTTTTTTAAATTGTGTTATACAGGGTTATTAGCTTTTTTTTTGGAATGGGCAGTTGCATACCATTTTTATTGAAATAAAGATTTGGAAAAATAAAAATAGCCCTTTATTATATACTAAGTTTTCATGTGTGTGTTAGACTATATCTGTACTCTATTTTCTTTCTTTGACTTATTTTTCTATTCTTGTTCCAATATCTAACTTTAAATTATATTATCTCTAAAACATGATTTGAAAGTTAGAGCATGTCCCACTTCATTGTTCTTTTCTGGAATTTACTTGGGTATTCTAATGTGTTCTTTATTCCTGATGGAATTTTAGAATCAGCTTGTTAAATAGTTTGAGAGTCCTTTAGATTATAATTACATTGGTTTATATTTTATTTGGAGGGAATTAGAGTCCATATAATAATAAACATTTCCATTCAGGAACATGGATAGCTGTTTAGTCTGGTCTCTTAAAAAAACATCCTTCAATGTTTTGTTTTTCAAAACTTTCTCCATATTTTTTTCTGAGTATTATCTATTACATTCCCCCCTAGAAATTTTTATGCTACAGTAGTGAGTGGAGTCTCTCTTCCTATAAAATTTTCTAATTGATTAATTTTGGAAAAAGACTGGTTTTGTTGATCATGTATTCAGCTCCTTTGATGAATCCATTAGTAGTTTTCATTAATAAAGTTATCTTGATATGTCTAAGAAGACAGCATTATCTACTGCAAAAAATGACATTTGTGTGCATGAGTGTGTATGTGTGTATGATAGATTTTATCCCAAACCTCACATTTGGATCACATACAGAGGCGAAAGAAGGGGGGAAGGCGAAGGCTCTAACATAAAAATTTACCCGACCTAGGAACCACTGCCTTGACCTTATCTGGCATCCTCAAAATAGTATTGCCCCAAATTCTATGTCCTGATCTGATTTTGGCTCTTTGCTTCATCTTCTTCCTCCTCCTTTGTACGTTTTTCATAGATCAGGTACTTAATACAGCTCTCTTGGTACTTTTGAATCTTGCAAATAATTCCTCTTGTTTCTTTTTCTTATCCTGTTGCACTGGCTAGATATCTAACACAATGATGATAGGAGATTTCTTTGTCTTTTACCTGAATTTAATGGAAATGTTTTTAATATAAGTTTGTTAGAGATTTTAGATAGCTTTGTCATATTAATAAGTTTGCTTCTATTCTTAGCCCAGCTTTTTAGGATAGGCTTTTTAAATATCTAATGTTCTTTTAGAATATGTTGGGTTTCATAATTTTTTCATCTTTAACTTGACAATGCATTGAATTAAATTAATAGATATCTTAACACTGCATAATTGCTTAATACTTGGATAATTATGATAAACTCAACTTAACCATGATGTATATTCTAAAAAATTATTACTATATTCCCTTTGCTGCTTTTACATTTATGACTTTTAAATTTTTTTCCAATAAAGATTGGCCAATCATTTCTTTGATTTATTTTATCTTCTCCATCTTGGTGTTGGGGTTATGTTGGCCTCGTATGCTCTTGGTGCTGCCCATTCCCCACTTCATGCCCTTACTTTACATAACACAGGGTTTGTGTGCTTGCTAGAATTCGCTTAAAGTCATCTGAGCCTATTATCATTTTCAGGATGTATCTTTGGCAATTTAAAAAATTTGTTAAGTGGTTATGTGTACACTAAGTCTTCCCACTTCTTCTTGAGTCATAGATATTCATAGAAAAACATGCAATACATGTAAACATTCAAATTTATTGGTATAAAGTTGTATAAAATATTTTTCATGTTTGAAAATAGCCCTTTCTGGGGACTTCCCTGGTGGTCCAGTGTCTAAGACCCTGTGCTCCTAATGCAGGGGGCCTGGGTTTGATCCCTGGTCAGGGAACTAGGTCCTACATACCGCAACTACGGGTTTGTATGCCACAACTGAAGATCCTGCGTGCTGCAATTAAGACCTAGGGCGGCCAAATAAATAAATAAATATGAAAAAACCAATCTTCTCTGTATCTAAGGTTATATTATCTTTTGAATGTCTCTCATATTTTTTGTCTCTTCTTTCTTAACAAGACTTGCCAAGATTTTTTATTGATATTTCTAAAGAACAAACTTTTAGTTGCAGGGTTTGTCTGCTATTTCTTTTTTATTTTGTATTCTAATGCATTAATGTTTGCCTTTTGGTCACTAGTTACTTCTTTGGGTTTAATTCTGTGTTTTTTTAGCTTCTAGAATCAAATACTAAATTTAATTTAATTATTTTTTTTCTAATAAATATCTGTGAGGTTACACATTTTCCCTTTTGGTACCACTGTAGCCAAATCTCTTGGCTTTCGATATATAGTACACTCATTCCCTTCTAAATAATTTATAATTTCTCTTTTAGTTAAATGATTATTTTGAATGCTTTAAAATTTTCAAGTTAAAAAATAATTTTTGGGGTGGGAGATGGTGTTAGTTCTTACTGATGGTGTAATAAGTTACCACTTAGTGACTTATAAATTTTTTTCTCCTCTAGTTCTAGAGGTCAGAGTATGGGATCAGTTTCATTAGGCTAAAGTCAAGGTGTTGACATGGCTGATTCCTTCTGGAGGCTCTGAGGGGAGAATCACTTTGCTTGCCTTTTCTTCTTCTGGTGGTTGCCTGTGTTCCTTGACTGTGGCTCTTTCTTCTTAAAAACTCATCAGTCTCCACCATTGTCATCACATTGGCTTCTCTTCTGTAGTAGTGTCTCCCTCTGCTTCCTTCTTTAAAAAAATCCTTGTGATTACATCATTGGGCCCACCTGGATAATCCAGGATAACCCTCTCGTCTCAAGATCATTACTCTAATCACAACTGCAGGGTACTCTTAGCCATATAAAGTAAAATTAATATTTACAGGTTCTGATATTAAGATGTGGATAATTTAGGAGGGCACTAGTCACCCTAATCTCTAATTGTAAATTTCTAATGTTTTATTTCTAGTGATTTTGTTAAGTGTTTTATGGAAAGATTAACATGTTTAAAGTTTTGAAGAATATTATAATTTAAATGGCACCCCACTCCAGTACTCTTGCTTGGAAAATCCCATGGACGGAGGAGCCTGTTAGGCTGTAATCCATGGGGTCGATAAGAGTCGGACACGACTGAGCGACTTCACTTTCACTTTTCACTTTCATGAAATGAAAATGAAGGAAATGGCAACCCACTCCAGTGTTTTTGCCTGGAGAATCCCAGGGACGGGGGAGCCTGGTGGGCTGCCATCTATGGGGTTGCACAGAGTCGGACACAACTGAAGTGACTTAGCATAGCATAATTTAAACCCCTGGTAATGTTATGTAATAAGGAGTTCATGATCTGAGCCACAGTCAGCTCCTGGTCTTGTTTTTGCTGACTGTATAGAGCTTCTCCATCTTTGGCTGCAAAGAATATAATCAGTCTGATTTCAGTGTTGACCATCTGGTGATGTCCATGTGTAGAGTCTTCTCTTGTGTTGTTGGAAGAGGGTGTTTGCTATGACCAGTGCATTTTCTTGGCAAAACTCTATTAGTCTTTGCCCTGCTTCACTCCGTATTTCAAGGCCAAATTTGCCTGTTACTCCAGGTGTTTTTTGACTTCCTACTTTTGCATTCCAGTCCCCTATAATGAAAAGGACATCTTTTTTGGGTGTTAGTTCTAAAAGGTCTTGTAGGTCTTCAGAAACCATTCAACTTCAGCTTCTTCAGCGTTACTGGTTGGGGCATAGACTTGGATTACTGTGATACTGAATGGTTTGCCTTGGAAACGAACAGACATCATTCTGTCCTTTTTGAGATTGTATCCAAGTACTGCATCTCAGACTCTTTTGTTGACCATGATGGCTACTCCATTTCTTCTGAGGGATTCCTGCCCACAGTAGTAGATATAATGGTCATCTGAATTAAATTCACCCATTCCAGTCCATTTTAGTTCGCTGATTCCTAGAATGCCTACATTCACTCTTGCCATCTCTTGTTTGTTATTGAAGAAAGTAGGGAAAACCACTAGACCTAAATTCAGGTATGACCTAAATCAAATCCCTTATGATTATACAATCGAAGTGAGAAATAGATTTAAGGGACTAGATCTGATAGATAGAGTGCCTGATGAACTATGGACAGAGGTTCGTGACATTGTACAGGAGACAGGGATCAAGACTATCCCCATGGAAAAGAAATGCAAAAAAGCAAAATGGCTGTCTGGGGAGGCCTTACAAATAGCTGTGAAAAGAAGAGAAGCAAAAAGCAAAGGAGAAAAGGAAAGATATAAGCATCTGAATTCAGAGTTCCAAAGAATAGCTAGAAGAGATAAGAAAGCCTTCCTCAGTGATCAATGCAAAGAAATAGAGGAAAACAACAGAATGGGAAAGACTAGGGATCTCTTCAAGAAAATTAGAGATACCAAGAGGACATTTCATGCAAAGATGGGCTCAATAAAGGACAGAAATGGTATGGACCTAACAGAAGCAGAAGATATTAAGAAGAGGTGGCAAGAATACACAGAAGAACTATACAAAAAAGATCTTCATGACCCAGATAATCATGATGATGTGATCACTGACCTAGAGCCAGACATCCTGGAATGTGAAGTCAAGTGGGCCTTAGAAAGCATCACTATGAACAAAGCTAGTGGAGGTGATGGAATTCCATTGAGCTATTTCAAATCCTGAAAGATGATGCTGTGAAAGTGCTGCCAAATGGCAGCAAATTTGGAAAACTCAGCAGTGGCCACAGGACTGGAAAAGGTCAGTTTTCATTCCAATCCCAAAGAAAGGCAATGCCAAAGAATGCCCAAACTATCGCACAATTTCACTCATCTCACACGCTAGTAAAGTCATGCTCAAAATTCTCCAAGCCAGGCTTCAGCAATACGTGAACCGTGAACTTCCTGATGTTCGAGCTGATTTTAGAAAAGGCAAAGGAACCAGAGATCAAATTGCCAACATCCGCTGGATCATCGAAAAAACAAGAGAGTTCCAGAAAAACATCTGTTCTGCTTTATTGACTATGCCAAAGCCTTTGACTGTGTGGGTCACAATAAACTGTGGAAAATTCTGAAAGAGATGGGAATACCAGACCACCTCACCTGCCTCTTGAGAAATCTGTATGCAGATCAGGAAGCAACAGTTAGAACTGGACATGGAACAACAGACTGGTTCCAAATAGGAAAAGGAGTACGTCAAGGCTGTATATTATCACCCTGATTATTTAACTTCTATGCAGAGTACATCATGAGAAACGCTGGACTGGAAGAAACACAAGCTGGAATCAAGATTGCCGGGAGAAATATCAATAACCTCAGATATGCTGATGACACGACCCTTATGGTAGAAAGTGAAGAGGAACTCAAAAGCCTCTTGATGAAAGTGAAAGTGGAGAGTGAAAAAGTTGGCTTAAAGCTCAACATTCAGAAAACGAAGATCACGGCATCCGGTCCCATCACTTCACGGGAAATAGATGGAGAAACAGTGGAAACAGTGTCAGACTTTATTTTTCTGGGCTCCAAAATCACTGCAGATGGTGACTGCAGCCATGAAATTAAAAGATGCTTACTCCTTGGAAGGAAAGTTATGACCAACCTAGATAGCATATTCAAAAGCAGAGACATTACTTTGCCAACAAAGGTCCATCTAGTCAAGGCTATGGTTTTTCCTGTGGTCATGTATGGATGTGAGAGTTGGACTGTGAAGAAGTCTGAGCACCGAAGAATTGATGCTTTTGAACTGTGGTATTGGAGAAGACTCTTGAGAGTCCCTTGGACTGCAAGGAGATCCAACCAGCCCATTCTGAAAGAGATCAGCCCTGGGATTTCTTTGGAGGGAATGATGGTGAATCTGAAACTCCAGTACTTTGGCCACCTCATGCGAAGAGTTGACTCATTGGAAAAGACTCTGCTGCTGGGAGGGATTGGGGGCAGGAGGAGAAGGGGACAACAGAGGATGAGATGGCTGGATGGCATCACTGACTCGATGGACATGAGTTTGAGTGAACTCCGGGAGTTGGTGATGGACAGGGAGGCCTGGCGTGCTGCAGTTCATGGGGTGGCAAAGAGTCGGACACGACTGAGCGACTGAACTGAACTGAATGTTATGTAGGGCATATATATGATAATATATATATGAGAGAGTATTAAAATTGGTACGAATATGTTGTATACAGAAGATAGGAGAAAAGCTGGCATTTTGGAGAAAAATGAACCAGGAAATGCTTATATAAAATTAGATGATGAAAGAGTTAATAAAATTAGAGTTAAATGGAAACATCAGCATGAGCTCACCACTTTGAAACGGCTTCTAGTGTGTCACTAAGGTAGTGTAGGCAGCCTTTGGTGTGACTGTGTCTACAACTTGTAACAAAACAAAACCCTTTAATAGAAGATGCTAATTGTGGCCATTGCTTTTCAGCAATGTAGGCCAAATGTTTTCTGCCCTATGTTGCAGCAGTATTTGCAAAAAGAGAGAAAAAATATTTGCTTGAAGCTGTTCGTTTAGGATTCTTGATTGCTTGCTCTTTTGTTATATGTCTTTGTATCAGGAGAAAGCTGTAAGGGATTTTGTCAAGGTTTGAGTTCATGATTGATTTCCCTATGGGTAGTGGTTTTAAGTAAATTTCACCATAGCTCTATAATCTGCTTGCTGGAATTATAACCTGAAAATTCACTAGAGGGCTAAGATTTGGCTCCTGGCATTTCTTGCATGCTCCATTTGCAACACTGTGCAAGCGATCCCAGATCTGGGTCCTGGGACTGTTTGAAAAATTGTTTTTTTTTTCACTGAGCAGAAGCCTGAAATCAATGTGCGCAAAATCTAAATATCATTTAAGCATTACATACAATAGTGGATAAAGGGCTCTGAAACCAGACTGTCTCTTGATGTTCTGAAACTTACTTCATGAATCAAAGAATCAATGTATAATCTATAATGCTGCTGCTGCTGCTGCTAAGTCCCTTCAGTAGTATCCGACTCTATGTGACCCCATACACGGCAGCCCACTAGGCTCCACTGTCCCTGGGATTCTCCAAGCAAGAACACTGGAGTGGGTTGCCATTTCCTTCTCCAGTGCATGAAAGTGAAAAGTGAAAGTGAACTCACTCAGTCGTGTCCGACTCTTCGCGACCCCATGGACTGAAGCCTACCAGGCTCCTCCATTCATGGGATTTTCCAGGCAAGAGTACTGGAGTGGGATGCCATTGCCTTCTCTGATAATCTATAATAGAGATAGTGAAATTCTAAAATTTGGTCAAATGTAAATCATGTACCAAGTTATTTAGTTTTAACTGCAGGCTCTCCTGGTTTCTTTGCTTACCAGTTGTGGTGGGATGAATTTTGATTTGCTTGAATCAGGTCTGTCAGAGGCCACTTGACTTGTAGGGGGCCAATTGAGAGACTTGCTCAGTGTACCTCACAGAAGGTTTAATGTATTTCTCCTTTGTGTTTAGCCATCTAGTCTTACCAATGAAAAATTTTATTAGGATATGCTTGGGCAGGGCTCTTTTTCATTAATACTCTTGGGCACTTGGAAATTCCTTTCTAGAACTTTGGGATGTTTTCTTCCATTTAAAAAATCACTTTCTACCCTTACTATTTAATTTTTATTTTTAAGACTTTATTGCCTCCTGAGAAACCTGTATGCAGGTGAAGAAGCAACAGTTAGACCCGGACATGGAACAACAAATTAGTTCAAAATTGGGAAAGGAGTACGTCAAGGCTGTATATTGTCAGCCTATTTATTTAACTTATATGCAGCTATTTAACTTATATGCCGAGTACATCATGTGAAATGCCTGGCTGGATGAAACTCAAGCTGGAATCCAGATTGCTGGGAGAAATGTCAATAACCTCAAATATGCAGATGATACTTTAATGGCAGAAAGCAAAGAGGAACTAAAGAGCCTCTTGATGAAGGTGGAAGAGGAGAGTAAAAAAGCTGGCTTAAAACTCAACATTCAAAAAACTAAGATCATGGCATTCGGTCCCATCACCTCATGACTAATAGATGGGGAAAATATGGAAACAGTGACAGACTATTTTCTTGGGCTCCAAAATCACTCTGGATGGTGACTGCAGCCATGAAATTAAAAGACGCTTGTTCCTTGGAAGAAAATCTATGACAAACTTAGCCAGCGTATTAAAAAGTAGAGACACCACTTCTCCCACAAAGGTCCAGCTATGGTTTTTCCAATAGTCATGTATGGATGTGAGAGTTGGACCAACCCTTCTTTAGAAGGCTGAGTGCTGAATAATTAATCCTTTCGAATTGTGGTGTTGGAGAAGACTCTTGAGTGTCCCTTGGACAGCAAGGAGACCAAACCAGTCAATGCTAAAGGAAATCAACCTTGAATATTCATTGGAAGGATTGACGCTGAAGCTGAAGCTTCATACATTGGCCACCTGATGTGAAGAATGGATTCATTGGAAAGATGATAGGAAAGATTGAGGGCAAGAGGAGAAGGGGGCAACAGAAGATGAGATGATTGGATGACATCATCAACTCAATGGACATGAGTTTGAGCAAACTCTGGGAAATGGTGAAGGAGAGGGAAGGCTGACGTGCTGCAGTCCATGGGGTCGAAAAGAGTCAGACATGACTGAGCGACTGAAAAACAACTAACGTATAAAAATTGCACATATTTAATGTTTGTATTTTTATGAGTTTGGATATATGTACGTTAGTCACTCAGTCATGTCCGACTCTTTGTGACCCTGTGGACTGTAGTCCACAAAGCTCCTCTGTCCATGGGATTTTCCAGGCAAGAATATTGGAGTGGGTTACCAGTTCCCTCTCCAGGGAATCTTCCCAACCCAGGAATTGAGCCCAGGTCTGCCACATTGCAGGCAGCTTCTTTACCATCTGAACCACCAGGGGGCCCTTTCGGATATATGCATATACCCATAATACCAACTCTAGAGATATGCTACACAGCGTGGTGTCTTTAGTTAGCTACACTGTACTATGTACTTTAAAATGTTAAGAGGACAGATAAGGTGTTAAGTGTTCTTACACCAAAAAACCCCCTCAAGCCCAAAAGAATCTGGAAGTGATGGGTATATTCAGTGCCTTGGTTGTGGTAATAGTATTATATACCGGTGGGGTCATGAAGAGTCGGACAAGGCTGAGCAACTTCACTTTCACTTTTCACTTTCACACATTGGAGAAGGAAATGGCAACCCACTCCAGTGTTCTTGCCTGGAGAATCCCAGGGACGGGGGAACCTGGTGGGCTGCCGTCTATGGGGTCGCACAGAGTCGGACACGACTGAAGCGACTTAGCAGCAGCAGCAGCAGCAGCAAGAACACTTAGCATCTTATCTGTCTTCTTAACATTTTAAAGTACATCGTACAGTGTAGTTAACTAAAGACATCATGCTGTATAGTGTATCTCTAGAATTATTCATCTTCTGTAACTGAAACTATACCCATTAAGCAACAATTCTCCATTTTCCTCTCCCCCCAGCCCATGGAAGTCAATATTTTACTCTCCATTTCTATGAGTCTATTTCATTTTATTAAAAAAATTTTTTTAAATCTATTTTCAGCTGTTCTGGGTCTTCGTTGCTTTGCCCATGCTTTCTCTGGTTGCTGCGAGTGGGGACTACTCTTTGTTGCCATATGTGGGCTTCTGATTGCAGTGGCTTCTTTTTTGCAGAGCACAGGCTCTAGGCACACGGGCTTCAGTGGCTGCAGTTCACAGGATCACTAGTTGCAATTTGCTGGCTCTAGGACATGGGGGCTTCAGTGGCTGTGGCACAAGGGCTCATTAATTGTGGCTCGAGGGCTCTAAAGCATAGGCTCAGGAGGCTGGGGAGATGGGCCAGGGAGGGACCATGGGAACTTTGTCTGATGTGCCAGGAGTCAGTTCAGCACAAGCCTAGCTCCTTATTCTTAGACAGTGGGCCCCAGAGAGGAGTGCATGAGACCACATAATGGGAGATAGGGAGAAGATAGTAGAACTTCCAGAGAACTGCTGTCTATACTCGTTTTGTATCTCATTCCTCCCAAATGTCTTTCTTTCAAACAAAATTTATTGACAATGTTTCGTTCAGTTCAGGTGTACAGAAAAATAATTCAGTTATACATACACACAAAGATGTTCTTTTTAAGATTCTTTTCCATTTTAGTTTATTATAAGATATTGAGTATAGCTCCCTGTGCTATATAGTAGGTCCTTGTTGGTTATCTACTCCATATATAGTAGTGTACATATATATAGAATCTTATAATCACAAACCCCTGATTTATTCTGCTCCTTCCTTTCCCCTTTGGTAACCATAATTTACCAAGGACCCTGATGCTGGGAAAGATTGAGGGCAGGAGAAGAAGTGGGTGGCAGAGGATGAGATGGTTGGGTGGCATCACCCACTCAATGGACATGAGTTTGAGCAAACTCCAGGGATAGTGAAGGACAGGGAAGCCTGGCATGCTGCAGTCCATGGGTCAAGAAACGTCGGACATGACTTAGTGACTGAACAACAAACCTTAAGCTTGCTTTCTATGTCTGTGAGTCTTTTCATGTTCCATAAAAAGTTCATTTGTATCATTTCTTAAAAATTCCACATATTCGTGGTATTGTATGATATTTGTCTTTGACTTACTTCACTTAGTATGATAATCTCTAGGTCCATCCATGTTTCTGCAGATGGCATTATTTCATTCTCTTTTATGGTGTTGTGTATACATACAACATCCTTATTCATGCATCTGTTGATGGACACTTAGGTTCCTTCCATGTCTTGGCTATTGTGAATAGTGCTGCTGTGAGATGCTGTGAAAGTGCTGCACTCAATATGTCAGCAAATTTGGAAAACTCAGCAGTGGCCACAGGACTGGAAAAGGTCAATTTTCATTCCAATCCCAAAGAAAGGAAATGCCAAAGAATGCTCAAACTACCACACAATTCATCTCACATGCTAGTAAAGTAATGCTCAAAATTCTCCAAGCCAGGCTTCAGCAGTATGTGAACTGTGAACTTCCAGATGTTCAAGCTGGTTTTAGAAAAGGCAGAAAAACCAGAGGTCAAATTGCCAACATCCACTGGATCATCGAAAAAGCAAGAGAGTTCCAGAAAAACATCCATTTCTGCTTTATTAACTATGCCAATGCCTTTGATTGTGTGGATCACAATAAACTGTGGAAAATTCTGAAAGAGATGGGAATAGCAACAGTTAGAACTGGACATGGAACAACAGACTGGTTCCAAATAGGAAAAGGAGTACGTCAAGGCTGTATATTGTCACCCTGCTTATTTAACTTCTATGCAGAGTACATCATGAGAAATGCTGGGCTGGAAGAAGCACAAGCTGGAATCAAGATTTCCAGGAGAAATATCAATAACCTCAGATATGCAGATGACACCACCCTTATGGCAGAAATTGAAGAAGAACTAAAGAGCCTCTTGATGAAAGTGAAAGAGGAGAGTGAAAAAGTTGGCTTAAAGCTCAATATTCAGAAAACAAAGATCATGGCATCTGGTCCCATCACTTCTTGGCAAATATATGGGGAAATAGTGGAAACAGTGTCAGACTTTATTTTTTTGGGCTCCAAAATCACTGCAGATGGTGATTGCAGCCATGAAATTAAAAGAAGCTTACTCCTTGGAAGGAAAGTTATGACCAACCTAGACCATTAAAAAGCAGAGACATTACTTTGCCAAAAAAGGTCTGTCTAGTCAAGGCTGTGGTTTTTTCAGTAGTCATGTATTGATGTGAGAGTTGGATTATAAAGAAAGCTGAGCATTGAAGAATGATGCTTTTGAATTGTGGTGTTGGAGAAGACTCTTGAGAGTCCCTTGGACTGCAAGGAGATCCAACCAGTCCATCCTAAAGGAAATCAGTCCTGGGTGTTCATTGGAAGGACTGATGCTGAAGCTGAAACTCCATTACTTTGGCCACCCGATGTGAAGAGCTGACTCATTTGAAAAGACCCTGATGCTGGGCAAGACTGAGGGCAGGAGGAGAAGGGGACGACAGAGGATGAGATAGTTGGATGGCATCACCAACTCAATGGACATGAGTTTGGGTAGGTTCTGGGAGTTGGTGATGGACAGGGAGGCCTGGTGGGCTGCAGTTCATGGGGTCACAAAAAGTCAGACATGACTGAGTGACTGAACTGAACTGAACACTGGGGTACATGTATCATTTTGAATTAGAGTTTTCTCTGGATATATACTCAGGGTGGGGGTCACCTAATGTCTCTTTTAATGACCATTAAAAATGATCATTAATGACCATTTTGTATTGCTTGTATGGTAATTGATACATACAATCTAGTACTATAAATGATACATATACATACATATACACACGTGTGTGTGTGTGTGTGTGTGTGTGTGTTATGTATATATACTTCCCAGATGGTGCTAGTGGTCAAAACCCACCTGCCAATGCAGAGGACATAAGAGATGCAGGTCTGATCCCTGGGTCAGGAAGATTCCCTGGAGGAGAGCATGGCAACCCACTCCAGTATTCTTGCCTGGAGAACCCCATGGACAGAGGACCCTGATGGGCTATAGTCCCTAGGGTCACAAAGAGTTGGGCATGACTGAAGTGACTTAGCATGCATGTATGTGCGTGCACACACACACACACATATAATATTTTGTGTGTGTTTGTTGCTCAGTTATGTCTGACTCTTTGTGATTCCAAGGACTGTAGCCCTCCAGGTTCCTCTGTTCATGGAATTCTCCAGGCAAGAACACTGAAGTGGCTAGCCATTTCCTTCTCCAGGGGATCTTCCTGACCCAGGGACCGAACCTGGGTCTTCTGCATTGCAGATTGATGCTGTAATGTCTGAGCCACCAGGGAAGCCCATATCATATTTTCCTGATTTGGTATAGGACCAAAGAGTTCAGATAATGCAGTACTTTAAAGCACAGCAGCACAGTCTCCCCCACTGAGTGCCCAGGAATGAGGTTGTTCTATCCAAGTGGCAAAATTGGCTCTAAGTTTCTAGGATGACAGTCCTGGGTCCTGGTGGCTGCTCAAAGCAGGTGGGAAAAAATTGTTCAAGATGCTGGGATTGAGTCCCACTGGCCCTATTTTTAATATCTTCCAACATCTAACTAACCTGTCCTGACAGCCTGCTACAACAAGTCAATGTGTTTAGTTACTGGTGTATCTAAACCCCTGGAGGGGTTGCCAGGAAGTGACATTGCTTACAGTTCAATATCTGGCTTGATCAGTGTATTTATTGATTTTTTTTAATGACTGCACCTAGAGTTTGTTAATAGCTGATTGAATTTGTTCTAGGCTGAAATGATTACAGGTATACTCTATGGAGTAAGGCTTTGGGGGCTCAGTCATGCATAGTACCCTGATGTGCCTGAAATCATTTGCAGAGAGAATCTGCGCCCTACTTGGGGGGTTCTTCTGTGTCTCGCTCTGCACAGGAGTGAGATGGGGGTGTGTACCAGGTGACTGTCCTTAAAATGCTTCTCATTCTCCGTAGAAGCTTGGAGGTCCTTGCTGGTTATCTACTTTGTCAGTGTCTATCAGTATGTAGACACCCAGGGGAAGACCACGGGCTTGCCTTTAGCAGTGCCATGGAATGCCTGCACCTGTGGTGTTAGAAAATGTGCTTATGGAACTCTGCCTCCTGGGATTCAGCTGGGCCATTGGAAAGCTGTAAAATCTGGGTTTGGCTCTTTTCACCTGGATTATGAGGTCCAGCTTCTTCACGGCACTGAGGTATGTTGTAAACGGATCCATGAACTGGCCTCATGGAACTGTTGTCGAACTTGCTGCAGGGTGCTGTGGCCGGTGACAGTCTATCGTTACATCACACAGCCCTTTTTAAGAGCCTCAAGTGAGGAATTCTCTGTATGTCTCAGTACAGGGGATGAAATGGTTGGATGGCATCACTGGCTCAATGGATATGAGTCTGAGCAAACTCCAGGAGATGGGCAAGGACAGGGAAGCCTGGCGTTCTGCAGTCCACAGGGTCACCAAGAGTCGGACATGACTGAGCAACTGAACAACAAAAACAACTCAGTACCAGCACAGAGACTTTCCCCCAAGAACCTAGTTTTCATTTTACGATACTGTAAAGTATGTAAGTGAATACACGTCCCTCTTTGAGAAATGTAGAGCCAAACTTTCTGCTTTCTTCTTCAAAGTACACAGGACTCTCGGGTGTATATTTTGTGTGCTAATTCCAGCTCCATCTCATTTGTTTCTGCCTTAAGTTGCCTCTTATCTCTTTACTTCGCTGATCTGTCATCTTATGTACTGGATGTTTTTTAAGCCACCTCAGATATTTCTGGAATTAAGGAAACTGAGAAAGGTGCACTGATTGCAAATGTGAACTCTTGAGTCAGAATGACCTGAAGTCGAATTCCTGCCCTGCCACTTAGGACTCATGTGACCCTGGATAACTTATCTGACCTTGTTCAGTCTCAGCATCGTCATCTGTAAAATGGGATAACCAGAGCACCAATTTTTAAAGGCTGATGTGGGTAGTGGATGGAAAGCATTTACTGTAGCTTCTGGCAGAGAGTAAGTACACTTGACCCTGGGTATTGCAGGGAATTAGCTCCAGGACCCGCACCCCCCCATCCTTGGACACCAAAATCCATGGGTGCCAAGTCCCTTCTATAAAATGATGCAGTCCAGTCAGCTCTCCCATAGATGTGGGTTTTGCATCAGGGCATATGGAAGCTGACGACACTGAATCAATGTTATCCCTGGCAGCTCAGCAGTAAAGAGTCTACCTGCTAATGAAGGAGACATGAGTTCAATCCTGGGTTGAGAAGATACCCTGGGGAAGGAAATGGCAACCCACTCTAGTATTCTTGCCTGGGAAATCCCATGGATAGAGAATGGGACAGAATCCCAGAGAAGCCTGGCAGGCTACAGTCCATGGAGTCGCAAAAGGCTCAGACACAACTTAATGACTAAACAACAAACAACAGAAGTATTCAAACTAGTGGGAGAATAAACAAATACTTGAATAAATGAATGTATCTATTGGACTAGAAAGTCAGTCTTGTCTTACTGAGACATTTCCTGTGTTCCCATGGGCTGAGGCAGCGTAGAGAATAAACTGTATAAACCCTAATGAAGATGACTTAAAATCCTATAGAAACTCACAAACCCCTAAGTCCCTGAGAAGAATATTTATTTTTTTATGTTTCAACTAGAAGGGAATGGAGGAAGGGTCATAAAATGTTACAGTATATTGCTGATTATATTACTGACCTATATCACTTTTTAACAGTAACTCCTAAAATTATTACCATCTCAAAAAACAGTTCCAAACAATAACACTGCAGCTGGTGTGTATGCTGTCATCAATTTGGAGGGGGGTATTGCTAGCTATGAGCCACATACTCCAAAACTTAAGCAATAAAACAAAATGGAACAGTAGAAGATGATAATATTCTAGCACAGGCTGGTAATGTTGCAGTGACTAAAGGCCAGATGTATTTGAGAAAGAATAGTAATACCAAGGTGGTGCCTTTATTAAGGTACTTTGTAAACATGAGCCTATTATTTCCCCGAGGAACAGTCTGAAATTGCATAAGCTCTAGACACCAGACTAAGAACTCATTTTGGTCTGAACTTCTATGTGCTTAACTCATCTTTGATCCTCTTCCAGCACCCAGAACATGCCTAGAACAAATGTCTGTTGATGGAACAAATGAAACGTATAGGTTGCCTCAAGTTGTGGAAGGTCCGCACCAATAACTGGATATTCTCCCCAGAGGCATTAGGACCACAGGAACCTCGGTGACCTGTGGGCTGATGAGTAAAAGCCGCCGAGGCCTGGAATCCCAGGAACACGGGAGCGGGGGGCATATTTGTTCACTTATTCTTTCAATAAAATTTTAAGTCACTACTCTGGGTTGTAATGCCAGGCTGGCCATGGTGGATAGAAAAGACGAGGCAAATCCAAGCTCTGTTCTCCTGGCGCTGACACAGTAACAACATAAGTGACGGGCACAGGGCACACCAAGGGATGACGGAGGAAGGAGACCCAGTCCAGAGCTGGAAATGGGGAACACTTCAGCAGGAGTGGCTGTATTGACTAGGTAAACAGTGGAAGAGGGTGGGGGCAAGAACAGTCAGAAAATGAGAGAGTGCGTGGTACTCGAGAGACACTGGCCATGCCGGGTCAGTGTGGCTGGGGCAGAAGCGATGATGTGAGGCTGGTGAGGGAAGGGGAGGAGTCTGATCAGTGAGGCCTTGCCTTCTCCGATAAGTGAAAGTGAAAGTCTCTCAGTCGTGTCCGATTCTGTGCAACCCCATGGACTATACAGTCTATGGGATTCTCCAGGCCAGAATACTGGAGCGGGTAGCCTTTCCCTTCTCCAGGGGATCTTCCCAACCGAGGGATCGGACCCAGGTCTCCTGCATTGTAGGTGGATTCTTTACCAGCTGAGCCACAAGGGAAGCCCAAGAATACTGGAGTGAGTAGCCTATCCCTTCTCCAGTGGATCTTCCTGACCCAGGAACTGGGGTCTCTTGCATTGCAGGCGGATTCTTTAACAACTGAGCTATCAGAGAAGCCCCTCTCCGATAAGGAATAGAGCTGAATGATGAGACCTGTGAGAATGAATTGAACATTTTCAAGCAGAAGAGTTTCAATATCAGATTTGGGTTTAGACAGCTTATTCTGGATTCTGTGGGGGAGTGAATTGAGGGGTGGAAACTAGGGGAACCACCCAGTAAGGGAGCTGTTGTGTCAACCAGGAGACACAGTGTGGGTTTGAAACACAATGGGGGGTTCTTAGTGGTTGGTTGTGATTGAGGACCACAGAGAAGAAGGGCCAAAGCTATTTGCAAAAGAATGAATGAAGATCAACACTTGCTTTGGGTCCTGGGTAGACACGTTTCCACTTCTGTTTGCAAAGGCCACCTTGTGACCTTTGGGACAGTGGGATGTGCCCCCAACACACAGGGGGCTTCCTGAAGTTCTGGGAGCTTCTCTTCTCTCCTCGTCCCCAGTCTTTCCATCACGGTGCCCATGGTGCTGCAGTCACTCTGGGAAACTGGCAGGGCAGAGGGGGAGCTGAGGACCCCTCTGAAGGGATTTGGGAGGTTTTAGATCTTCTGACAGTGCTGCCGCACACAGATGAGTGGGGATTAAAAGCTGCCCATGAGGGCTTCGTAGAAATAGAAAACAGATATCAGTGAAAAGGATAATCAGAGCATGGGGCTTCCTGGGATTTGCAGGCAGAAAACTGGAATCCAGGCTCCATCTGGGGTGAGCGTGGGAAAATCATTTAAGCTCCAGCACTAAAATGTCATTAATGTTGACACTAAAAATTATAACGACTTAACACAAATCCATGAGTCATTTATGCTCAATGAATCACAATTTTCTCCTTAATGGAATGAAAATTAAAATATCTGTGTGTATGTATATCTTGAATGAAATAAATCATATGTGTACTAATGCTTTGAAGACTGCAATATGATTAACTATGTACATATTAACATAACATAACAACACAATATATTTGGTTGTTTTAAGTCACCAAGTTGGGGGGTAGTTTTTAATGCAGCAATCCATGACAAACACATTAAGTTGCTCTCCCTGAGTTCCAGTCTCCTCCTCTATAAAATGCAATCCCAGTATCTGTTTGTAGGAGTTACAGCAAGAATTCAACAAGAGAATGTATCTAAGCCAAATGCAGTAGTGCCTGGCATGTAATACCACTTTGCGGTTGTTATTATTTTATAAAAGGCAGCAGAGCCCAGAGAGAGCTGAATGCTACACACATTGTGGGTGCTGAGTTTCGGGCAGTGAGTTCCTGGCTGCCCTGTCATCGCATCACTGCACTTTTATTATTAAAAGTGTTTGTTTAGTTATGTGTCTTCTGCAGTTGACTTTGAATTGGATGAGGCTGTGTCATGTCACCACTTTATCTCCTGCCCAGCAGCACTCAGTGAAAGAAAGTGAAAGTGAAAGTCACTCAGTCATGTCCGACTCTTTGCAACCCCATGGACTGTCCATGGAATTCTCCAGACCAGAATACTGGAGTGGGTAGCCTTTCCCTTCTCCAGGGGATCTTCCCATCCCAGGGATCGAACCCAGGTCTCCTGCATTGCAGGCGGATTCTTTACCAGCCACCAGGGAAGCCCAAGAATACTGGACTGGGTAGCCTATCCCTTCTCCAGGGGATCTTCCAGACGCAGGAAGCACTCAGTGAGGGTTTGTTAAATGAATGATCAAATAATTGAATTAATGAGAAGGCTGAGAGATGTCCCATGGGATGCCTAGTTCCATAAACAGCTGGCACTCATCCCAGGAGATAGCTCAGGGAGTGGACAGGTTGCTGAGCTGCAGCATTAGGATCCCTCCAGGCTCATGGGTCTTGCTTGCTGTGCTCAGACCTTGGTTTTCTCATGTATCAAGTGAGAGTAAAATAGTTGTTCTAACTTTCTTAGAGGTTTGCTGCGAGGATGAAGCAAGGTCATGGATACAAAAGTAGTTGGACAACTGCGAACACAATACAGACATGAGCGTGTTGGCAGAAACCAGCCCAAGATAATCATTCTTCTTAAGTGGCCTATTTTTCAACCAGCCATGTTTTGACACAACTCAGACTTAAAAAATATGCTTGGATTGTAGATAAAATCCATGAACTAATTTCATGTAAAAGGCAATATTCTAACAAACTTTACCCTTTTATATTATCTGGGTTATATATTCTTCTTTCAAAGGGGTAGGATGCCTTGTTTTTCCCTTGAATTGTTTTTGTTCACCTTTGTGATCCGCATATTTGGATTTTCAATTGGGAAATGTGTCCTTTAGAGAGGTATTCTTTAGCAAAGGACTTGGTAGTTTTGCGTGTCAATCGTGAATTTGGCTTTCCACATTTGTTTTGGGTCCACTGACATGTAAGTAAACACACTTACTGGCTGAAGAAAACAAAGGGTCTTGAGAGGGACTTCTAGCTGAGGTCAGGCTGGGTTAACCCCCCCGAGGAACCAATTCTGCCTCATGTGAAATACCCCAGCAGGCCCCAACTGGACAACTAGTTTTTGCCTCAGAAAAACCCAACATAGCCAAGAAGGCTAAGCCAGTTTCCTCGGAGCAGGGAAACTCCAGACCTCTTCCCATGACACCCCAGCCTCCCTTTCCAAACACAGCTTCCTTTGCACAGTGATGTCCTTCTCTGGCATTTTACAAATTGAGTGCGGGAGGGATTCACCAGTTTGCCTTAAATGAAGGCACCGTGTGACGTGAACTTGAGTTGAGGGAGCACAGCACACTGGAGCCCCTGCATGGAAAATCACAAATCCCCTGTAAGGCAACTAAGCTCGACACCGCTTAGGTCAAAATGAGCAACATTAAGGCAGAGTTAACCACTTCTTTTGTTCTTTCTTACGGCTTTTTTAATGACAGTGTTAACCTTATTATCTTTTAGTTATTTGTCCACTTGTGTGTCTCCCTAGTCGCTCTAACATCTTTAAGAGTATAGACTAACTTTTTAACCTCTACTTTTCTGCTTGTCCGATATCCAATACAGTACTAAGAATAGACTAGGGATCAATAAATGTTTTTGCTTTTTCTTTTTTTTTGCCACACTGCAGGGCATGTGGATTCTGAAGTTCCCTGTCCAGGGGATTAAACCTGCGCCCCCTGCAGTGTGGAAGTGCTGAGTCTTAACCCTAGAATACCAGGGATGTCCTCAATAAATGCTTGTAGAATAAACTGATGGAACAATAAATGCTGAATCATCGAAGGTGGGCCACGTAAGCAGAACTTAGAAGAAGCAGCTATGGAGAGGCAAAACCAGTCATGTTTGTAATGGGCCAGAATAAGTTATGGGGTAAAAATCCCACTTTATTCAGTTGCTCCGGGCTGAGTCTGACATCAGATGACTAGTCATCACTCCAGATAGATTTGGTCCTTTGTAGCCATTTATTCAGTGTCATATAAATATGGTCTGTTGGTGCTTTCCTGCCCAGGGATACTTCTTCATCCACACAAATCTTCTTTAATTTTTTTCTAGAGACATGAGTTTGTTTACTGGGGGAAAGCAATTTATAAACTGCTCATCTCGATTTGGAGTTAATGAAACCAAATACACCGGCATCCTTAAATGACCAATAAGACGATCCTCTCACAATGACATTGATAATTTTGGCCAGATACCAATCTAACATCATGGCACCAACCACCTCCTCTTATGCTGTGGGTAGAAGGCTCCTAATTCTTGGAGGCTTTGAGCAGACTCTCAGGTTCTCCATTACTCACCAGGTTGCACTCTCCTTTATGGACAAACACAAACAAGTGGAAAAAAGGATTTGACTCGGACAGGCTCAGAAGTCAGAATAAAGTGTCCTCTGTAAATTTTACCCTTGGAGATTCTCTGTCTTTCAATTAGCTCATATGTCTTTCAATATATCTGGGGGTCTGAGTGTAAGAGAAAGAGATGACTTTTCAGATAATAATGCTGACTCCTAAAACATGGCAACTGCCAAACAAAAGGGAGTGTGATGGCATTGGGTTGTTCCACCATTAGTGAGACAAAACGTGGCCGTAAACTCCAGTTCAAGGTCTGTGTTCTCTGGTGCTAATCCTAATGGCACCGTGTTCTCTGGTGCTAATCCTAACAGCATCGTGGAAACGGTGGAGGAATCCTTCAGAGCTTGGCCATGACATGCAAAGCTTTAGGACACCCTTGGGTATGTTTCCTGAGACCTAAGTGTCATTCATTGCTGAGTAAGGTCAACAAGCATAGCAGAAAAGACAAGAGGAATGACACCTGCTTGCATGTACTTACTGGTGGCTCAGCTAGTAAAGAATCTGCCTGCAATGCAGGAGACCTGGGTTTGATCCCTGAGTTGGGAAGATTCCCCCGGAGAAGGGAATGGCTACCCACTCCATTATTCTGGCCTGGAGAATTCCATGGACTATTCCATGGGGTCACGAAGAGTTGGACACGACTGAGTGACTTTCACTTCACTATCAAGGGCTATCCTGGGAACCCAGTTAGAGGAAAGAGAATTGGTAAAGATGATCTTTATTAAAAATGACACCTATTAAATTGCTAGTTATTGACAGGAATTCACAAAGCATGCCAAAGACAGAAGAATTAGACTTTCTTTTTGTTTTTAATTTATTTTAGTTTTTATTGAAGTATAGGTGATTTATAAGGTCATATTAGTTTCTGATGTACAGCAAATTGATTCATAAAGATAGATAGATACTTTCCATTATTATAGAGCTCCCCAGGTGGCTCAGTGGTAAAGAAATCACCTGTCAATTCAGGAGACACAGAAGACATGGGTTCGATCCCTGAGTTAGGAAGATCCCCTGGAGGAGGAAATGGCAACCTACTCTAGTAGTCTTGGCTGGAAAACCCCATGGATACTCCAGAAGCCTGGTGAGCTACAGTCCATGGGGTCACAAAAGAGTTGGACATGACTGAGTGAGCATGCATTCCATTATAGGTTATTACAAGATATGAGTATAGTTCCCAGTGCTATACAGTAGTAGGTCCTGGTTGATAATCTGTCTTACATATAGTCATTTGCATCTGCTAATCCCAAACTCCTAATTTATGCCTCCCCAACCGTCTTCCCCCTTTGGTAACCATAAGCTTGTTTTCTATGTGTGTGAACCTGTCGCTGTTTTGTGATTATTCACAACTTATGTTCGTTTGTGTCATATTTTAGATTCCACATATAAGTGATACCATATATTTGCTTTTCTCTTTCCGACTTCACTCTAGGTCATTCTGTGTTGCTGCAAATAGTATTATTTCATTCCTTTCTGTGGCTGAGTAGTATTCCATTGTTTATATATACCATATTTTCTTTATCTAGTCATCTGTCAGTGGACATTTGCATCCATGTCTTGGCTATTGGGAATAGTGTTGCTATGAACATAAGGGTGTAAGTATCTTTTCAGATTAGAGTTTTCTCCTGATATATGTCCAGAAGTGGGATTGCTGGATCATGCAGCAATTCTATATTTTAATTTTTTTACTGTTTTCGATAGTGGTTATACCAATTTGCAGTGTAAATTGAAGGGTTTACAGTGTAGAAGTGTTCCCTTTTTACTACATCCTCTCCAGCATTTGTTATTTGTAGACTTTTTAATGATGGCCATTCTGACTGGTGTGAGTCACTACTATAGTGGTGCCTCACTATAGTTTTTATTTGCATTTCTCTAATAATTAGTGATGTTGAGCATATTTTCATGTGCCTGTTGGCTATCTGTATGTCTTCTTTGGAGAAGTCAGATTTTCTTTTTATTAATCCAGTCTTATTTGACTCCAGGAGGTGGGGGTGGCTTTTGGAGCAGGAACATGGGCCATGCTGGAGGACAGAACAGAGGTTCATAAACAGCATATGGAAGCAACCTAAGTGTTCATCAAGAGGGGAGTGGATAAAGAAGATGTGGTGCATATATACAATGGAATATTACGTAGCCTCGAAAAAGAATGAAATAATGTCATTTGCAGCAATGTGGATGCACCCAGAGATTATCATACTGAATCAGATCAGATCAGTGGCTCAGTCGTGTCTGACTCTTTGCGACCCCATGAATCACAGCGTGCCAGGCCTCCCTGTCCATCATCAACTCCTGGACTTCACCCAGACTCACGTCCATTGAGTCAGTGATGCCATCCAGCCATCTCATCCTCTGTTGTCCCCTTCTCCTCTTGCCCCTAATCCCTCCCAGCACCAGAGTCTTTTCCAATGAGTCAACTCTTCGCATGAGGTGGCCAAAGACTGGAGTTTCAGCTTTAGCATCATTCCTTCCAAAGAAATCCCAGGGCTGATCTCCTTCAGAATGGACTGGTTGGATCTCCTTGCAGTCCAAGGGACTCTCAAGAGTCTTCTCCAACACCACAATTCAAAAGCATCAATTCTTCAGCACTCAGCTTTCTTCACAGTCCAACTCTCACATCCATACATGACCACAGGAAAAACCATAGCCTTGACTAGACAGACCTTTGTTGGTAAAGTAATGTCTCTGCTTTTGAATATGCTATCTAGATTGGTCATAACTTTCCTTCCAAGGAGTAAGCGTCTTTTAATTTCATGGCTGCAGTCACCATCTGCAGTGATTTTGGAGCCCCCCAAAATAAAGTCTGACACTGTTTCCACTGTTTCCCCATCTATTTCCCATGAAGTGATGGGACCGGATGCCATGATCTTCGTTTTCTGAATGTTGAGCTTTAAGCCAACTTTTTCACTCTCCACTTTCACTTTCATCAAGAGGCTTTTGAGTTCCTCTTCACTTTCTGCCATAAGGGTGGTGTCATCTGCATATCTGAGGTTATTGATATTTCTCCTGACAATCTTGATTCCAGCTTGTGTTTCTTCCAGTCCAGCGTTTCTCATGACTGTACAGCAAAGATAACTCTATCAATACTCTGTAATTATCTATTTGGGAAAATAATCTAAGAAAGAGTTGTTGTTGTTGAGTCATTAAGTCATGTCTGACTCTGTGACCCCATGGACTGCAGCATGCCAGGCTTCCCTGTCCTTCACCTCTCCTGAGGTTTGCTCAAACTCACAGCCATTGAGTTGGTGATGCCATACAACTGTCTCATCCTCTATGGCCCCTTCTCCTCTTACCCTCAATTTTTCCCAGCATCAGGGTTTTTTTCCAGTGAGTTGGCTCTTCACATTATGTGGCTAAAATACTGGAGATTCAGCTTCAGCATCAGTCCTTCCAATGAATATTCAGGGTTGGTTTCTTTTAGGGTTGACAGGTTTGATCTTGCAGTACAAGGGACTCTCAAGAGTCTTCTCCAGCACCAGAGTTCAAAAGCATCAATTCTTCTGCGCTCAGACTTCTTTATGGTCTAACTCTCACATCCATATACGATTACTGGAAAAACCATAGTTTTGAATATACTGAGCTTTGTCAGCAAAGTGATGTCTCTGCTTTTTAACATGTTCTCTAGGTCTGTCACAGCTTTCCTTCCAAGGAGCAAGCATCTTTTAATTTCATGGCTGCAGTCACTGTCCCCAGTGATTTTGGAACCCAAGAAACTAAAATCTGCCTCTGTTTCCATGTTTTCAGCATCTATTTGCCATGAAATGACTGGACCAGATGCCGTGGTCTTAAGTGGATACATGTATATAGTGGATTCACTTTGCTTTACACCTGAAACTAACACAGCATTGTAAATCAACTATACTCCAATAGAAATTTTTTAATTAAAAATAAATCATAAAAAGAGTAAAAAATAAAAGATGTCTGGGAAGAAGAGAGGGAAACATGGTAAAAACAAGGGGAGGTCCCAGTGAGCCTCATAGATACCTGGGTGGGGAGTTCATTAGGCAAATAAGTGAAGTGCCAAGTCACTTAATGCTGAAATTTTGGAGGGAGTTACTGAAAGGAGTCTAGGAGGCCAGGCAGAAAATGATTAGCAGAAAGTAATCATCTACCACTTTCAGTTCAACACTGAAAATCGTACTAAACAACACAAACCAAAAACATCACAGAGAAAAGCCAGAAGATGTGCTCTGGAGCCTGAAGGCTCCTGTAGTGAGGAGGGTTGGGGTGGGTGGCTGCTGTCCTGCAGACAGAGAGCTGCAATGGGGGCAGGGACAGTCTATGATGCTCTGGAGGAAATATTGATATCCCAGAGCTTTGTAGTTGACAAAGCAGTGGTTCTTGCAGACAGAGAAGAGAAGGTCAGGACTGTTGGAAGCCCAGCACCCCTTCCTGAAGAAAGGAGAAATGATGTCAGCTCCTGGAGACGAGAGCTGTTTGGTTTGGCCCCAGGAGTTGCCCTGAAGAACTTCATGGGTAGAGAAAGGGCATGCACTGTGCATTCTGGGAGACAGGCTGACCCTGCCGGAGGCCATGGCAACCCCAGGAGCTGGACAAGACACGACAAAACCGTCTCCATGTGGGTCGGAACCCAAGGCTGACTTGCTCCTTCCAGTGCGTACATTCTCTGGTTTCTGGACTGTAGCTTTTCTGTTAAGTGTCTACATAGTACTCCTGCCACAATAAACAGTCTGGTCACCCCTTTTTCTCCTCTAGGGGTTGGGGAGGGGTAGGGTGGGAACTGTTTGGGGTCCTGGTGTCTTCCTGGGCATGGTGATGTTGGGCTCACCACTGGCACTGGGATGGGGGGGAGTGAGGTGCCCAGGGTGCAGAATGGAGGGAGGCACTGACTCCCAGTGTCTTGGGGAAAGTTCAGTTATACTTTGTGCCTGGAGTTCCTCACTCCCCCTGCCCTAGTGCTGGCTCTGGTTGGGGTCATGTATTTTGTTTCACATTTTCTGGTCAACTAAGGCAGTTTGGAGTCTTGAGAAGCTGTAGCCAAATCTGGAAAGCATCAGGGTGGGGAGGGGTGTTCTATTCTCTACAGCTTCCAGACTCCTAGGAAGCTGTGGATACCAGTCAAGAAGGGACTGGTGGGGACCCACTGCTGTGGGTGCTTGCAGTCTATATAATCCACTCCTTCTCTGGGCAAGGAGAGGTGAGCAATAGGAAGAGAGCTTTGAGCAGTGTGAGCTCAAGGGAGTACTAAAAGGACATAGTGGTCAACTTTTAAAGATAACATCTGTTTTTCTCATGTTTAGAAAAATAAATGCACGTTCATTTTAGAGTTCGAAAATTAGAAAACCTATAAAAAATTAGAAAACCAACCTCCTCAAAGTGATCCATTATTTTCATATTGGTCAGTTCCTTTGGATTTTCATCTTTAATCACGTGGTCCTAAAGATGATAATGACAAAGATGAGAGTGATGACCATAACAAAAAACATGTGTCGAACACTTATTTCTCCATGTCAAACCCTATGCTAATTATTTGACACGCATTTTCCAACGTGATCTAATTTATTGATCATAGAAATCCCATGAAGCTAGCAATATTATATCTGTTTTGCTGGTGAAGACATGGAAGCTTAGAGATGTGAAGTGACTTGCCAGGGTGACACAAGAAAGAAGGAGCAGAGTTGGGGTTCCAATCCAGGTCTACCTGACCCCAGAGCTGGTGAGCAGGATGATGTACTTAGAAGCAGTTCTTCTTCTTCCTGTCCTTACTGCCTATCTCCGTTCCTTCCCTGCCCTCTCACAAAGGAAGTGTAAGGGAAAATGAAACAACAGGTCCTATTTTGGATGGTTTTCCATCTTCTCAGGAGGAAGGAAATGAGAGTCCCTCAGACAAAAAGTAAATGGTGATCCATCCCGCCCACCACACTGTAGGTTCTACACGGTGTTTCTTGAGCTTCCTCACAGCATATAATTTCCGAGTTGAAATCAAAGCTTCTTGTCTTCTTTTTGGGTTTGCATTTTGATTTTCCAGGTTGTTTTGACTCTTTCTGGCATTGTATAAAGTTCAAGCAGTGGAAAAAACAGGGGCCCATTGGAGAGGACTGTCTCACTCAGATCCAACACCTCTCCTATTAGACTTCCCCCACTCTTTTTTCTGAAGCTAGACACAGTGGGGCTACACTCCACTGTCATACGAAAAAACTGCCCTGTGTACATACATGTTTTAGAATTACATGTAACATGAAATAAGGATGGCTGCGAATTCTTTGAAAGTCCCTCTTTCGAGGGAGAGGGTTTGTTTCTCCTCCTTGATACTCCGAAGGGTGGCCTGTGACGGCTCTGATCAATAGAGTATGGCAGATGAGGTGCTGCAACAGTTCTGCCCTTAGCTTTTATGAGAACTGGCAGCTTAGTCTCTTAGAACATGCTTTCGGAGCCCTGAGCTCTCCAAGGGTGTTTCAGGCTACCCTGAGGCCACCATGTTCTGAGGAATCCATGCCAGCAAACCCTGAAAGGGAGGAGGAGAGAGACTAGACAGCCTCGCAGACGTTCTTGCCCCCAGCATTCAAGTCATTCCAGGTGAAACCTCAGATGCTGAGGAGCAGAAATGAGCTGTCCTTCATGTCCTTTCTGAGTGCTGATTCATAGACTCTTGAGATAAAGTCATAATTTGCTATCTTAAGCTCCGAAGCTTTTGTTTGTTTGTTACTCAGCAACAGATAACTAACAGAACAATTTGTAAAATTTTACAAAACCACTGAAGATATTTTGACTCAGACAAGCCCATAAGAGCAAAGGGGCACTGTGTTACTTTCCTAGGGTGGCTGTAACAAGTTCTGATAAGACTGTGTTTTAATTGCCTATGACAGATACATCACATAATGGCTCAAATGAATAATCTAGCAAAGACTATAAGGAAAACAGATGAAAATGAGTTTGTGAATCCTTAACTTTACATATGCTTCCAGCAAAAAAAAAACAAAAACAAATCAGGGTTAAAATCATGTTGGTTCTTTGTTACAGCATTTGTAAGGCTAAAAATGTGTGGCTTAAATCAAAGGTACCTCACAGTCCTGAAGGTCATAAGTCCAAAATCATGACAAAAGCAGGTCCATGCTCCCTCTGAGACTCTGGGTAACATCCTTCCTTGCCTCTTTCCATCATCTGGTGGTCAAGGGTGCCATCAATCCTTGGCACCCTTGGATCAAATCACTGCAATAACTTTTTCTGTCATCAGGCACTATTCTCCCTGGGTCTCTGTCTCTCCTTTTCATATAAAGACCCAGTTGTACTATGGGTCCACCCTACTCCAGTATGACCTCATCTCAACTTAAGTAATTAAGTCTATTTCCAAATAAAGTCACATTCTGAGGTACTAGGGGTCAGAACGTGAACCTATTTTGTTTTTTGCAAGGGGTTGCAATTCAACCTATAATAGGTACTCTGGACAAGTGAGAAGTCAGCTAGCAGTCAAAAGGCAACTCTTGGACAACACATTTCCCAAATTATTAGCAGAGCTAAATAATTTGTTGTCTTCTAGTTCAGTTTTACCTTTTACTCTGGTTTTCAATTCAAGAACTGAAAGCATTCAACGTTCTAGGGAGCTGTTTATTTCCAACTTTCGTTGGAAATGTTTCATGGATAGCCTGGAGATGTATTTACACTGGTAAGACTGGGGGAACTGAAACAGTCCACACTGTTGCCCATTACAGCCTGTGATTGTGTAAAATACTGAGCAATCAGACAAGAACGTGGGCACTCCCTGTATTCCCCCCCTACTTCTATTACACTTACACACACACACACACACACACACACACACACACACAGACACTATCACAAAGCTCAGAAATTCTATAAGTAATCAGGGCCAATCACAGAGCTTTCACTCTGGGGGTGGAGGGGGGAGGAGGGCTGGGTGGGAACAGCAGGGCAGGAGAACAGACAGGTTCTGGAAGAGTCTAGGAGTGACAGCCAGGTGGCCACCGTGCATTCAGTCACTCACACGGTCATCCAGCAGCCACAGTGGCAGTGCAGTGGCCGTCGACTGAGTGCGACCCTGTGTACCAGCAGCCGTCAGATGGTAACACGCACCGTTCTCAGTAAGGGCTTCTTGGCAGCCAGGAATGTTAAAGGAGGTGGTGGGAGGTGAAGTAGAGAATGATCTAGATTATTTGATAAGCTAAACTCCACCGGGACAGTGAGTGTGAACCTTGGAGGAGATGATGGATGGAGGGGATGGTGGAAACAGAGGCATTTACCATCACAACCGATAGTTAACTTTAAATGATAGGATGAATCCACCGCCACAGTGTAGGTGGTCTTGTCTGGTGGTTAGGCACCTCTTAGCCCTTGGGGCCTGATCACTGGAGTTTGAACCTAGCTTGACCCCTTCCCTGCTCTGTTGGTTTGCTAGGGCTGTCATAAAAAAATACCACCACCTGGGTGTCTTCAACAATAGAAATCTATTTTCTCACAGTTTTGGAGGCTGGAAGTCCAAGATCAAGGGGTCAGCAGGCTTGATTTCTCCTGGGGCCTCTTTCCGTGGCTGCAGACAGCCGCCTTCTCGTGGTGTCTTCACCTGATCTTTTCTGTGTGTACCTGAATCCTTAGTGCCTCTTTTTTGTGTCCAAATTTCTTCTTCTTATACAGACACCAGTCAGATTGCATTAGGATTTATCCTAACAGCCTCATATTAACTTAAGTGAAAGTGAAATTTGCTCAGTTGTGTCTGAGTCTTTGTAACCTCATGGAATTCTCCAGGCCAGAATACTGGAGTGGGTAGCCTTTCCCTTCTCCAGGGGAATCTTCCCAACCCAGGGATCGAACCCAGGACTCCTGCATTGCACGTGGATTCTTTACCTGCTGAACCACAAGGGAAGTCCCACATTAATGTAAACACCTCTTTAAAGGAATTTTTTCCAAACACAGTCACATTACTCCACAGTACTGAGAGTGAGGACTCAGTGTACGGACTTTGGTGAGGGGGTGGGCACAAGTCCGTAACACCTGCTGTCCAGTATTGGCAGCTAACCCTCTCTCTCTGAGATCTACCTTCTGTACCACTGGAAAGATGTTTCAAGGAACACAGATCAAACACTTCCTGTGCTTTAAATGTTTTACTTTCATTGTCTCATTTAATCCTCACAATAGCCATATAATGTTGGTGTTACTATAACACCAAATTAAAATATAGGATGCCCAGTCAGATTTGAATATCAGATTAAACACTAATTTTTTTTTTTAGTGTAAATATGTCCTGTGCTTGTTGGAGACATACTTACACTAAAAATTTCTCATTGCTTATCTGACATTCAAATTTAGTCAATTGTCCTGTAATTTATCTGGCGACATTATCCCTTGGAGCCAGGATAGCAAGCAGAGTCAAGACTGCTCCCTTGGGACAAGCCTGTCCTCTTCCAGCTGAAGCTCTCTTCTCTGCTGGAGCATCAGAAGAAGGCCTCCCGGGAAAGGTCTCCCAGGCCTCCTAGGTCAGCCTGGATCCTGATTTTGAAAGGAATTTACTCTCTCCCTCTCTCTTTAGTTCCTTCTCCTCTGTCTCTGGGTAGCGTGGCTTAAATAAGATTTTCCCTGCATTGCAATCGTCATATCAGGGACTCAAATATGAGTTGGAGGGAAAATGGCTATTTTGGTCCAGTGTGACTGGTTCAGAGTGTGACCCACCTACACAGAAAAGAAAGACTCCTCTGTACAAGCCAGCTGTGTTCATCTAAGCCCTCCACTCAATTTTGAGCTCAAATCTTCAGCCAAGAGAAAAGTGCTATCTGCCTTACTTTGCTTTTCCTCATCTGGAGGTTTAGATCTCCCTTGGGGACTTTGAATAGAGTGTTGAGAAAAGTTATTCAGAACTTGGAAGTGAGCAAAACGATGATTTCATGACCTTTTAATGTCATCTAAGGCCATGTTACCCAAAGTGTGGTTTGCTAACAATGGTGGCACCTGTGAACTTGTTAAAATGCAGATTCTCAAGCCCAACCCAAGACTTACCGAATCCGAATTTCTGGGGCGCTGGGCCTAGACATCTGTGTTTTCACACAGAAGCTTGTCTAGGGACCCCCTCCCACTGTGGGGGAGTGTAATATAATTTATACGATTGATTTGGCCTCAGACATTTTACAGTATGGGTGAGATGGTGATGATTTTATCTTCTGTCTGGTGGAAAATATCATGGTTTTGCTGCTCCAAATATCATGGTTTTGCTGCTCTCTTGGATATTAACCAGTTTTGTATCTGGCTTTGGAATCCTACCCCAGCCCTCCGTTCCTCCCCACTGACTGCCGAGGCCCGCCTTCTCACATTCTCCTTTGATTCAGCATTGTCATCCTGCCTGCTCCTTTATTAATGAATTGAATAAAAGTATGACAAGGGCTTACTTATCTATCTATATGAAAATTAGGTTTTTAATATTTAGAGAATTATACTCTAACACAAGCATAACTGAGAAAACACAGGGATTCATCTCTTCTTCAGACTCCTGGCTAAATACTGTCATAACACTGTGTTTCAATCAGGGTCTGTGTTACAGACAACAGAAACCAACCTGAATAATCGTAAAGAAAAAGGGATTTAGTGAAAGCCTATAGGAGTCTCATGAGCCTCATTTGCAGGAAATATAGTGAGGCTCCAAGGGAGACTAAACTGTCCGTTAGTCTCAGATTCTTTCACTCCAATGCCCTCTGGCCTCTGATGTTCTCCAGGAATAAGCGCTGCTCTGGCTTCTTTACAGACTGGTTTCCCTGTTTACTTATCAGCATGAATGTGGCTTAAAATGGATCTGAATGATCTTCCAGTCTCTGACAAACCAGTAAATCAGCTAGATTTGGGTCAGATGCCAGCCTGCTGGGAGAGGGGGAAAGAACGAACGCTTCAGCTCAGCCATCCAACCAGAAGCTGAAGTTAGAGCAGATCTAAGGCAGTGGCACCCCACTCCAGTGCTCTTGCCTGGAAAATCCCACGGACGGAGGAGCGTGGTGGGCTGCAGTCCATGGGGTCGCTAAGAGTCCGACACGACTGAGCGACTTCACTTTCACTTTTCACTTTAACGCATTGGAGAAGGAAATGGCAACCCACTCCAGTGTTCTTGCCTGGAGAGTCCCAGGGACGGGGCAGCCTGGTGGGCTGCCGTCTATGGGGTCGCATAGGGTTGGACACGACTGAAGCGACTTAGCAGCAGCAGCAGCAGCAGCAGCAAAAAGCGTCAGTGGGCAAGGCTGGTGAATATATCTCTGATACTCTAGGTGGCGCTAGTGATAAAAGACCCGCCCACCCATGCAGGAGACAAAAGAGATGGCGGTTTGGTCCCTGGGTCGGGAAGATCCTCTGGAGAAGGGCATGGCAACTCACTGCAGTATTCTTGCCTGGAGAATCCCATGGACAGAGGAGCCTGATGGGCTACTGTCCACAGTGTTGCAAAGAGTCAGACATGACTGAGCGACGAAGCACAGCACAGCACAGAGATTAAGGAAAGACAGATGTTGAAAGAAGTGTTCTTTCCAGAGTTTCCTCCCTTGGACTTGAGAATGGTCTTGGGACCAGTTTGGCTCAACCCACCTCTGAGGACTAACAAATAGAAAAGCCTCTCGGGCTTTTCTGAAATGGGCAGAGTGAAAGTTGGGGAATGACAGGGTGATTTTTGATTAAAACTCTTTGAAATGGAACCTAATAAAAACCTTATTTTTATGGGTTGCACATTTAGTTAATTAACCTTTGAGAAAAATCATATCATGCTGGCATTTTGAGCCAAAACATTTAAATTAGAATAACACTAGCTACTGTAACAAATAAATCTCTAAATTTCATCCTGTTTAGTACAGTAGAAGTGTATTTTCTACCCACAGCAAAGTAAATATAAAGCAGGTATTCCTGGTCAGTGGGTAGGAATCCTTTAGTTTATTTAAGTCTTCTAAAATTTTTGTCATTGATGGTTTATTGTTAGAATTATTTAAAAAATCCATTTTCTAATAATTTGTTGCCAGTGTATTTGGAAATATAATTTTATATTTATCTTGATCTATCTATCTATAGTCATATGTACATATGTATATAATCCCAATCTGACTAAATCTACTTATTCGTAGTTCCCAAGGTACTTTGTGTTTTCTATTCCCAGGTAGTGTGAGTGGTAAAGAATTCGCCTCCAATGCAGGAAATGTAAGAGACATGAATTTGATCCCTGGGTTGGGAAGATTCCCTGGAGAAGGGCATGGCAACCCACTCCAGTATTCTTGCCTGGAGAATCCCTTGGACAGAGGAGCCTGGTGGGCTACAGTCCATAGGATCGCAAAGAGTTGGACATGACCGAAATGACTTAGCACACACACACAGATGGATCCGTTCAGTTTAGTTGCTCAGTCGTGTGTGACTCTGTGACCCCGTGGACTGCAGCACACCAGGCTTCCCTGTCCATCACCTACTCCCAGAGCTTGCTCAAACTCACATCCATCGAGTTGGTGATGCCATCCAACCATCTCATTCTCTGTCGTCCCCTTCTCCTCCTGCCTTCAATCTATCCCAGCATCAGGGTCTTTTCTAATGAGTCAGTTCTTCGCATCAGGTGGCCAAAGTATTAGAGCTTCATCTTCAGCATCAGTCCTTTCAATGAATATTCAGGACTGATTTCCTTTAGGATTGACTGGTTTGATCTCCTTCAGTTCAGTTCAGTTCAGTCACTCAGTCGTGTCGGACTCTTTGCAACCCCATGAACTGCAGCACGCCAGGCCTCCCTGTCCATCACCAACTCCCGGAGCTTGCTCAAACTCATGTCCATCGAGTTGATGATGCCATCCAGCCATCTCATCTTCTGTCGTCCCCTTCTCCTCCTGCTCCCAATCCCTCCCAGCATCAGGGTCTTTTCCAATGAGTCAGCTCTTCGCATGAGGTGGCCAAAGACTGGAGTTTCAACTTTAGCATTATTCCTTCCAAAGAACACCCAGGACTGATGTCCTTTAGAGAATGGACTGGTTGGATCTCCTTGCAGTCCAAGGGACTCTCAAGAGTCTTCTCCAACACCACAGTTCAAGAGCATCAATTCTTCAGTGCTCAGCTTTCTTCGGTCCAACTCTCACATCCATGCATGACCACAGGAAAAACCATAGCCTTGACTAGACGGACCTTTGGTATTAGTAAAACTCAAAAGCTTAGATAATGGACTCTATGGATCTGGCTGCAGACCCCTGGAGACGGGACATTGCCTGACTAGTGCTTGAGGACCTTGAAGAGAGCCCCTTGGAGCTGCTTACAGACCTGTGAGGAGGGGCAGCCAGGCTCTGGCATTGTTATCTCTGACTGGGCATGGTGAGACAGATTCTGTAGTGTAAAAAAACTGCAAACTGGAAACAATTGCCGCTTCCAGATTGAGGAGCTTTGGCTACCTTAACACAAACAAACAGGAAGAAAATAGGAAAGAGAAAGTCCCTTCTTCCTTCTCCACAGTAGCAGCCCCTCTCTCGTGTCCCCTTAAGCCTAACAGGGATCTTGCTGGCAAAGGAAAATGTGATACACAGAGTCCAAGCTCCCAAACCACAAAATGAAGAAAAAAAGGGTGGGTTTGAAGCTTAATAATTATCAAATAGCTCAATTATTCAAAAAATAATTGTGGCACTTGCTGTAGATAAATCCACTTTACAGGAAATTTGTATCTATGCCTAGTTATTAGTAGTTTTTATAGTGAATGAGTGTTGAGTTTCATTAAATGCTTTCTCTGGACCTGGGGCTTCCCTGGTGGCTCAGACAGTAAACAATCTGCTTGCAATGTGGGAGACCCAGGTTTGATCCCTGGGTGGGGAAGATCCGCTAGAGAAGGAAATGTCCACCCAACCCCAGTATTCTTACCTGGAGAATTCCATGGACAGAGGAGCCTGGTGGGCTACAGTCCTCAGGGTCACAGAGGACACAACAGAGCCACTAATGCTGTCACTTTCTGTCTGTACCCATTGAAAGAAACAGGTAATTTTTCTCCTTTATTCTGTTAGTTTAGTGAGTTACAGGGATTGATTTGGAATGTTGAATTAACTCTCCATTCCTGAAATAAGTCTTACTTGATTATGTCAGATTACACTTCTATTAGTTGCTCAGTCATGTCCAACTCTGTGACTCTATGAACCATAGCCCACCAGGCTCTTTTGTCCATGGAATTCTTTAGGCAAGCTTAATTAAGCTACAAAAAAAAAAAAAAAAAAAAAACTACGACTAAAATTTTCCATTTATTTAAAATTTAAAAGTCATACTTTGAAACATTCCAAGGCCAAAGGAGAAATAACAAGGAGAAGTAAAGCATATTTAGAACTGAATCATATTAAAGATACTATCAAAAATTGTAGGCTTCCACTAAAGCTATATTTAGAGGGAAATTTATAGTCTAAAGAAGAGTCAGACAAAAATTATGGTAGAAAATAGATTAATTAAATATCTTAAGAAGTTAGGAAAAAGGACTAAAATACACTCAAAAAAGTAAAAGGGAAAAAAAATAACACAGGGTTAGAGCAGAAAATGAACACATGATAAAGAAGACTCACAAAGTCAAAGGTTTTTTTGAAAAGTTAACAAAATTGACACACTCTGAAAACATAACGAAAATGAGAGAGAAGAGGCACAAGTTAACGACATTGGAAATACAAAAATATCTCACTACAGGTGTTGCATATAGTAAAAAGAAAATATGGTCTCTGAACAATTTAGTGCCTCTAAATTAGAAAATTTAGATTAAATTGACAAATCCTAGAAGAATCAGTTCAGTTCAGTCACTCAGTCTTGTCCGACTCTTTGTGACCCCATGAATCACAGCACGCCAGGCCTCCCTGTTCATCACCAACTCCCGGAGTTCACCCAGACTCACATCCATCGAGTCAGTGATGCCATCCAGCCATCTCATCCTCTATTGTCCCCTTCTCCTCTTGCCCCCAATCCCTCCCAGCATCAGAGTCTTTTCCAATGAGTCAACTCTTCGCATGAGGTGGCCAAAGTACTGGAGTTTCAGCTTTAGCATCATTCCTTCCAAAGAAATCCCAGGGCTGATCTCCTTCAGAATGGACTGGTTGGATCTCCTTGCAGTCCAAGGGACTCTCAAGAGTCTTCTCCAACACCACAGTTCAAGAGCATCAATTCTTCAGCGCTCAGCCTTCTTCACAGTCCAACTCTCACATCCATACATGACCACTGGAAAAACCATAGCCTTGACTAGACGAACCTTTGTTGGCAAAGTAATGTCTCTGCTTTTGAATATGCTATCTAGGTTGGTCATAACTTTCCTTCCAAGGAGTGAGTGTCTTTTAATTTCATGGCTGCAGTCACCACCTGCAGTGATTTTGGAGCCCAGAAAAATAAAGTCTGATACTGTTTCCACTGTTTCTCCATCTATTTCCTCCTAGAAGAATATAACTGACCAAAACTGATTCAAGAGAAATAAAATCTGAGTAGTTTTATAGTAAATAAAAATATTCATTCAGTAATAATTAATATTGCCACAAAATATCAAGAATATTTTTTACAGTTTTATTGTATTTTTAAAAACAATTATACAGTTTTACTAAGTGCTATCAAACATTAAAAAAATCTTGATTTTATAAAAAATATTTCCGAATATATGAGTCTAGCACAGTAACAATATCAAAGTTGGCAAGGATAGTACAGGAAAAGAGAATTACAGTCTAGTGTCACTTACAAACACGGATGCAAGCATTCTACACAGAAATATTAGCAAACTGAATTCAGCGATGTAGGAAGATAATAATATGTCATGAGTTAGTTGGATTTATCCCAAAGATATAAAGTCAAGCATTAGAAAATCAATTAATATGATTTACTACATATTAAAATAAAGGGGATGGGAACTCCCTGCCAGTCCTGTATTTAGGATTCAGCACATCCACTCTGATGGTGGGCGTTCAATCCCTGGTCAGGGAACTAAGATCCCACAAGCACGTGGCATGGCCAAAAGAATTAAAAGAGGAAAAGGGTACAATTATATCCATAGTTATGTAAATGGATTGCTAAAATTCACCATGTGCTCATGATATAAACTCTTAGAAACCAGGAGGAACGCTCAATAGGAAAAAAACCTCATCAACTTAAAAAAAAGTCTATAAAAGCTCTCCAGCAGCAAAATCATAAAAAATGGAGAAGTACTGAAAACAGTCCTTTTAACATCAGGATGAAGACTGAGGGCTTACCATCTCTAGTTCTGTTTCATGTTATAGTAGTAGTCATAACTAGTTGAGTAAGTGTAATGCTGGCATCATAAAAGTCATACTAACAGCATCTGAAGTTGTGTAGAAAATTCAAAGGAAAACTCTGCAATCACCCTCTGTGGGTTTTTTTTTTTTCAGTCTAACTTTATCGAGGCTTTCAATGGCTAAGTCAGAGATCTCTCTTGATAAATGTCACATTGCATTTGAAAATATGTGGGTTATTTTCAAATATCTTTTGATATTGATTTCTAATGTAATTGCATAGTGATAAGAGAACAGACTTCGTATGATTTCAGTAACTTCAGATCATGAAATTTTTGTACCTTGTTTTGTGTCCCTGGATATGTTCCAGTGTCTCCTGGTTTACAGTCTATGGGAACTTGAATAGAATTTGTGGGAATACCAGACCACCTGATCTGCCTCTTGAGAAATCTGTATGCAGGTCAGGAAGCAACAGTTAGAACTGGACATGGAACAACAGACTGGTTCCAAATAGGAAAAGGAGTACGTCAAGGCTGTATATTGTCACTCTGTTTATTTAACTTATATGCAGAGTACATCATGAGAAACGCTGGACTGGAAGAAACACAAACTGGAATCAAGATGGCCGGGAGAAATATCAATAACCTCAGATATGCAGATGACACCACCCTTATGGCAGAAAGTGAAGAGGAACTCAAAAGCCTCTTGATGAAAGTGAAAGTGGAGAGTGAAAAAGTTGGCTTAAAGCTCAACATTCAGAAAACGAAGATCATGGCATCCGGTCCCATTACTTCATAGGAAATAGATTTCACTATGCAATTACATTAGTGGAAACAGTGTCAGACTTTATGTTTCTGGGTTCCAAAATCACTGCAGATGGTGACTGCAGCCATGAAATTAAAAGACACTCACTCCTTGGAAGGAAAGTTATGACCAACCGAGATAGCATATTCAAAAGCAGAGACATTACTTTGCCAACAAAGGTTCGTCTAGTCAAGGCTATGGTTTTTCCAGTGGTCATGTATGGATGTGAGAGTTGGACTGTGAAGAAGGCTGAGCGCTGAAGAATTGATGCTCTTGAACTGTGGTGTTGGAGAAGACTCTTGAGAGTCCCTTGGACTGCAAGGAGATCCAACCAGTCCATTCTGAAGGAGATCAGCCCTGGGATTTCTTTGGAAGGAATGATGCTAAAGCTGAAACTCCAGTACTTTGGCCACCTCATGCGAAGAGTTGACTCATTGGAAAAGACTCTGATGCTGGGAGGGATTGGGGGCAAGAGGAGAAGGGGACGACAGAGGATGAGATGGCTGGATGGCATCACTGACTCGATGGACGTGAGTCTGGGTGAACTCCAGGAGTTGGTGATGAACAGGGAGGCCTGGCGTGCTGTGATTCATGGGGTCACAAAGAGTCGGACATGACTGAGCGACTGATCTGATCTGATCTGATTGTGTAAAAATTGTATAAATCTTAATTATATGTTGAATTGGTTCACAGTGCTTCTCAGGTCTACTCTATCCTTCTACTTCTCTGTATATTCATTCTATTAATTTTTGAGAGTTTGATATTGAAACTCATACTAAGAATCTTAAAAAAATAATTGTAACATACAGTGGAACTGTATGTAATTTTGTTCTATATTTTCCAAGTCTCCTGTAAATGTGTTATCGTACTTTTGAAATTTAAAAAAATGAAAATAAATATAAAAAAGAAAATCCAAAGGAATCTACAGTTCAATTATTAAACCTAGTAAGAAAGTTTAGCAAAGTGACTGGATAAACAACCAACAAAATCAAGAATGGCAACAATACAATTGAATTTTTAACTACTGGCAATACATTTAAAAAATGAAATAAACACACATGGCTTGGGTCCAGGTGTCATCCTGGCAGTGACAGGTATGACAGTATCCCTGAGCAAGTCCACTGCATAAATGAAAGGTTTGTAAAATAAGGACTGCAGGCGCTTGACTTTCTTCCAGGGAGACTCTGACCTTAGAGGAGGAAGTCTTGAGAAGTTAAACAACTCATTTATATTGTGTTTTTTCGGCCTCCAAGCTATGCAAATCCTAAAACCTTGCAGAATGTGTCAGTTAAAACTGACTAGAGCAAAGTGGCTCTCTCCTTTCTCATGGAGAAAGAGGTGATTGGTCTTGGACAAATAGAAAATGATTTTGCAAGATGTATTTTATGGTAATAAGAGCCCCCTCAGCTTTACGGGTTGCTGTAACAAGGCTGAATTACTCACGGCATGGTTCAAAACTCGAAGGCTTATTTTTTATCTTCAATTACTGTCAGACGAGGCTTCATTAGGCTTTGGGTGCTTTGCCTCAAGCCAAGCCATCCGTTGAAAAAAAAAATCATACTGCAGTAATGAAAAGGAGGCTAACCCAAGTCCTAATTTAGTGAAATGTGGCCACTGTCACAGGGGAACACAAGCCTGGTTACGGTGGGTGTAAATGTCGTCCTGTGCCCTTTTTCTACGTAGAATTTATCACTGTGTTGTTATTATTATCCATTGAAAATCAATGGGAAAAAAGTTGGGAGCCCAAAGCGCATTCAGGCTAATCATCTCAGGATGTTTAATCACACGACTGTCAGCTTTGGTGTAATCATAGCCCGCACAGGTGGTAAATGGCATTTCAAAAATGCTGTCAAGTCCTGCCTTTCCCTGTGGCTTACTTCCTTCTACAGCTGAGATAATTTGACCCATACCATCAAGTTCAGTCCCACAGTAGTTTCCAGGAAAACAGTTGCAGATACGCTTACCTCTATTTCCTGCTTCCCTTTCTGAGATAGACATCATTAATGGACCATCACGTTTATTGTTGATAAAGCTGCAGCCTTAGAATCCTGCCTGACTCAGTGTCCCAGGCAGGATAGACATGCAGGGAGGAATGTATTTGTCTTCCCTCCTCTTGAACCAGTTGGGTGTAGAAGACCATAACAGAGCCAACCTAGGACCCTAGCTCCACGTGACACCACTCATGCTCTTTAGCCGTCCTTGACCTTGTGTTCCTGTTCTTAAAGCTGAGCTCTGCTTCATCCATCCATTTATCCAACAAACACTGCCTGAGGGCCTCTTATAATTAGTGTGAGTTGCTTAGTCATGTCCAACTGTTTGCAACCCCATGGACTGTAACCTGCCAGGCTCCTCTGTCCATGGAATTCCCCAGGCAAGAATACTGGAGTGGGTTGCTATTTCCTACTCCAGGGGATCTTCCCAACTCAGTGATTGAACTCAGGAGGTCTCCTGCATAGCAGACATATTTTTTACCGTCTGAGCTAGCGGGGAAGAGCTCTTACAGATCAGCTACTATTCTAAATTCAAAAGATATAATGTTTATATTGTATTATATTTATTGGTAATATATTTATATTATTTACAATAGAACATACTTATCTATGGGCTTCCCAGGTGGCGCTAGTGGTAAAAAACCTGCCTGCCAATGCAGAAAACAGGAGACGCAGGTTTGATCCCTGGGTCAGGAAGATCCCCTGGAGGAGGGCCTGGCAACCCACTCCAGTACTTTGGCTGGGAGAATCCCATGGACAGAGGAGCCTGGCGGGCTACAGTCTGTAGGGTCACACAGAGTCAGATATAACTGAAGCCACTTAGCATGCATGTATGCCATCATCTTAGAGTGCTCTCTCAGTACCAAGGTCACTCCGAGGGTATGGCAGAATGGAGGGTTGGTATGGGAAATGTTAAGGTACCAATCCAGATGGCTTCCGCTCATGGGACATTGGCAAGAAGGCAGTCAGATGGCCACGACTAACCGCGAAGGACGTTGGCTCAGAAGGAAGAGAATCAGGTGTGGAATTCGGCAGCAGTCTTCTCCAGTCAGAGTGGCCAGACCAGGATTGGAACCCAGGTCTGTCTGCCTCCAGAGTCAGTCTTTCTTTTCGCTGCCCTCTTCTCTGTCTCTGATGTGAGCTATCCCTCCGCTCCCATCTGAAGGCCTGCCTCTTGCCCCTGCTGATTGCCTTCACTGAGCCCCTCTGCCTGCCTGCTTCGGAGCGTGGCCTGTTCCCAGATGCCTTTCCCCCGTGTCTGGGTCACGCGTCAGCGTGCTGGCTCTCCTGTTGTCTGGGTCTAGTCCTCCACATGCCGAGGGTCTGCCTGCTACACTGGGCCTGCACGCAGGGCTCCTCTGTCCCAGTACCTGGGGCAGCACTCCAAAGGGCAGCCTTCTCCCAATACTGTTCGGCTTTGTAGCCATGATGAGGCTAACCTCAGTGTTAACTGCAGGCATTATGTTTGGAAAGCCAATGGTTTCAACATATGCTACCAGTTGACCATTACGGTTAAAGGAAAGGTATTTTAGGGACTTTTACAAACTTAAAGGAGACAACCCTAACATTTAAATGAATTAGAAGTCATCGGAACCAGCACACGTGGAGACACAAGCTTGGAGTATATGAGTGAATGGAGTCTCAGAACGTAATCAGTGTACATACACAGGGTCACAAAGAGCCTGAGGCATGACAGGGATGGTTTCGGGTCCCCCTGCCGTGCCCAGAAAGGAGCTCAGAGCACATGTGTCCATGAGGGCAGGCTAGTGACCTCACCTTTACATATAAAAGAGAAGACACAGTAACACAAATGTATAGAGGAGGACTTAAAAGTTCAATACATATTCTACTAAATGCACATGCTATTCTGTTTTATAGAATGATTTTGTCTTCAGAATCTTAGGATAGCACATGCCTGCTTGCTTTGCTTCAGCTGTGTCTGATTCTCTGCGACCCTATGAACTGTAGCCCCTCAGGCTCCTCAGTCCATGGGATGTCCCAGGCAAGAATACTGGAGAGGGTTGCCATTTCCTACTCCAGGGAATCTTCCCGAACCAGAGATTGGACCCATGTCCCTTGTGTCTCCTGCATTGGCAGGTGGATTCTTTACCACTAGTGCCACCTAGGATTGCACAGAAGAGTTTCTTAATACATATTTGATAAATGAAGGATGATTTATAGACGCATGAATGAATGAAAAGGCAGGATAAAAACTGAAGTTTTCCAACTCTTAACATTTGTGAGGAGATGAATTTTTGAGCAGAAAGTTTTGAAGATTTGTGAAGATGATTGGTTACCACAATTTAATAAACCTTATAATAGAGTTAATCTGATGCATATTACATATGTATGGAATATACAATTAATCAGGATGAACTTTAACCAACTCCAAAGGTGGGACCAGTAGGACATCCAGAGCACTCCCTGAGGTCCTCCCTGCGTTATGAGCTTGGGGACCCTGACCCTTCACACTCAGGCCAGTGTCAGGGAAGATACTTCACCCGAAGTCTTTCAGAGAATGTCCCAGAAAGTAATAGACCCGAGGAAAGAAAAGAAAGGAAAAGGCAAACAAAACTGCAAGGGAAAACCAAGACAAAAGAACAGCCTTGATTCTCTTAACTCTGGCTCACATGTGCGTGTGTGCACACACACACAAACACACACACATACACATGCACACACCTGTTTCCAAGGCACTGGACTTTTCCCTGCCCTCTTTCTTCCTCCCTTGAATTTTCCTGTTCCCTGGCTGATCCCTGTAAAGGTCCAGATTCATTTTATTATAGTGTGAGGACTCCAGAAGGAGAAGCCAAGGAGACAAAACCAAACCTCTCGTTCAAAGTGATGCTCAGGAGATCTCGTGCTTTTTGGTCTCCTCGGGGTTTTCTGTCATGGGTGAGCGTGTCACTTCAGGCTGCAGGGACCATAAGAAATGAGCAAGTAGGACTCTGAGAGGCAGTGGACTTCCCCTTTTCTCTTATTCCACACACACCCATATGGGACTCTAGTTCTAGTCTGTCCTGTGAGTCTGTCCTCTCCTCTTTATCAGGCTTCTTCCTGCCTTGGGTCAGGCTCTGGCTGACTCCTCCTGGGTTGACAGCTGTGGTTTGAGCCCATGGACCAAGCATGCATTAGCCTGGCTGAACTATGAGGCTTCCTTCACCTCACTGGGTCCCAGTTCCCACAGCTACCAAGTGTATCTGGAAGGTTGCTGAGATTAAAGAAGACATGAACCTGGGTATCCCCCTGGGAAGGGTCTCAAAGAGAGAGACCCCCCACTTTCCTCTTCTGTCTCGCCCACACTCCACACTGATGCCATCTCTCTGAAATGCAAATCCAATCACTTTGTCTTCCATCTCACACCTGTCCTGTTCCCCTCCATACTATAAAGACTCCTTACCGTGGTTCACAAGGCTTTTATGACCAGCTCCCTCTACTTTTCTGATCTAATCTGCGGCTGCAAAGTACTGCCTTGCTTCCAACCATATGAAATCACACACACTTCTCCCCGAACGTACTCTTTCCCCTCAACCCAAGCCTTTTCATGCACCAAGACCCCTGCCTGGGCTTTCTTCCCCTCTCTTGTCCATCTGGTGAACATCCAGATGTTAGAGCACATCCAGATTCTTAGAGGCAATTCAGATAGATGGCATTCTGCAGAAGCCCTCATGCCTGTGGGTTCTCTCCTCAGCGGGCAATCACACTGGTCATGTGTGCCTGCAGTGGCGATGGCCAGCCTGCGGTGTGTTGTCAGTTCACATGTCTCTCTCCTAGACTGGGGGCTCAGTAAGAGTGGTGGCCTGACCATTCCCTTCTTTGGATCCCTAGCATGTGCTTGGTGCTGACTGATGCTTATTGAATCACAAGTTTTAGCTGCTTAGGATCACACAGCTGGTTAATGCATCGTGAGGAGAGCATTGCATCCTTTCTGTTGCAGGTTGATTATGTTCCCCAAATAAGATATGTTGAATTCTTAACTCCCAGCCCCTCGCAACATGACCTGATTTGGAAGTAAGATGAATTGCAGATGTAATTAAGATGGAGTCACGTTGGGTTTCCCTTGTAGCTCAGTTGGTAAAGAATCTGCCTGCAATGCAGGAGACCTGGATTCAATTCCTGGGTTGGGAAGATCCCCTGGAGAAGGGAATGGCTACCCGCTCCAGTATTCTTGCCTGGAGAATCCCATGGACAGAGAAGCCTGGCAGGCTACTGTCCATGGGGTCGCAAGAGTCGGACACGACTTAGTGACTAAACCACCACCACCACGTTGGATTAGGGTGGGCTCCTCAGTCAATACGACTGGTGTTTTTATGAGAAGAAGAGAAAGCACACAGACACATACACAACATTGCAGGCAGAGTCTGAACTGGTGCATCCTCAAGGCAAGCATGCCAAGGGTTCTGAGGAGCCACCAGAAGATGGAGGAGGCAAGGAAGAATCCTTCCCTAGAGCCATCAGAGAGAACACAGCCCTGCTGACACCTTCAACTCAGACTTCTAGTCTCCAGAACAGTGAGGCCATCAAGTCCTGTCATTTTGAGACACTTAGTATGCCGTGCCCTTATGGGAGCCCCCCAAAACGAACACACTTCCCATCAGAATATCTGATCGATCCATGCCCTTCACATTTAAAGCTGATTTTGCTGATTTTCTCCCTGTCTCTGCATAGAGATGATACAAAGGTTGGCACACAGAAGCACAAGAACCAGGAAATTCATAAACCTTTAACTTCAAAAGTCCTCACGTATGAGCTCCATTCCAAGGGCATGCGAGGATCTCCAGCTTGGTGTTAACATGATTATAGGTTTTCATAAGTATTTCAAAATGGCATTTTAACCACAGTAAATTAAGAGCACTGCCTTTTCCCTCTCAGACTTTGCCTCGGGTCAGGTGACTTTATCATAGCCTGAACTTTTAGGGATGTCGCTAAGAGGATGTAGACTTGGAAATACTTTTAGTTTGGTTCAATGGCTTATATTTATGTGGTTTTCAGTCACTTTCATGTAGAGTGAAGTTGTTGCTAGATTTCCTGGTGTCAATGATTTTTTAAATTCTCCCCCACTCACTGTGCCAGAGGCTGCCCCATGTTACACACATGTCCTTCTGTGTCCAGACCTGATGCCAAGGAGAAGATGAAAAGAAGGTTTCAAGTATATCTATACACTTGTCTGTGAAGAAGTCTTTAAATCACCAGATGTATAAGATTGTAATGAGAGAATTCGGCACTCACTGACTCTGTCAAAATGGAAGCTCTCTCCTCAGTCGGATATATATTTGAATGATGTGGGGTGTACACGGATAAACGCTCCTTACATTTTAAAATATTATAATGAGGGTCTTATAAATACTGTAAATGGAGAGTCCATTCTAAATGCAAAGTTGTGTTTTCTGCATGCCTAGCAGATCATGTTTTTATGAATGTAATAATATCTCTTGTTCTGATGAAGTCTGGGGATTCCAGATAAAACAGTATGTAAGAAACAGCCCTTGGAAACAAGTGTGTCCCTGAACAAAACTCTTACACATATTCATCTTTGAATCATTGTGTAGCATACGACCAATTTCTTGTACAACTAGGGAGCACATTACAACACAAGAACCATTTTAAAGTGCATTTCCTCTACTGAATGTGTGTCATGAATTCTAAAAGTATTTAAGATTAGCTAAGAAATGTCCTGAAATCCTATGCCTCATTTTTGAAAGCAACTAGATAGTTTCCCAGACTTGAAAACCCTAAAAGTTAGTACTAAATTACCAATAATCATTTGTGAAGCTCAGTGTAACTTTTCTAAACCATTGACAGTAAATTTTTTTTGTTTGCTTTTAGAAGAAAGAGTAAATTTTCTACTCTCTCTCTGGAGAAGATTATGCAATTATTATTATATGAAGAGTTATATTGAGAGTATGGAGCCAAAAACCATGGGGCAAGAAAGTATTATAGAAATGTGCCAGACAATTAATTCATAAGAGTATTATCTGACATTTATGGATTTTGTAATACTTGTGTTATTAGTTAACTTTGCTATATTTGTAATTTGTTGTACTTTCCTCTCTCAGTCTGAAGAAATATTCACCTTTGTACCAAATTTTATATTCTTCATTTTGTATTCTTTGTCTTAAAGAAGTCCCTTCTTCCAAATTATATGTGTTAAACCCCATAAAACCAGAATCTCCCCATGCTAGCACACACTCATGATTTACATGATTCGTTTATCAAGTTTGGTTGAAAGCCATGACAATGTGGGGGGAAGTTTCTGGTGCAGAGTTAAAGTGGGATGTGGTTGGAGTTAAGGGTCCAGAAGTTCAGCCCTAACTCTCCCAGAGAGAGCTATTTGAGACAAGGCAAGTCCCTTCCCTCTTTAAAACTTGATTTCTTCTTATGTTAAAGGAGAAGTTTGGATTAAATAAGTTCCAAAGCTCATCTTCACGGGACAATTTTTGCTTCTTAGAATTTATTTGATTGAAGCATAGTTGATTTACAATGTCTTAATTTATGCTGTGCAGCATAGTGATTCAGTTTTATGTATATATGCATTCTTTTTCATATTCTTTTCCTTTCTGGTTTATCACAGCACACTGACTATAGTTCTCTGTGCTATGCAGTAGGACTTTGTTGTTAATCCATCCTATGTATAGTAGTTTTCCTCTCTTGTGACAATTTTCTGAATGTGCATTTCAGAGTTAGCTCAACTTTAATACTACTCATGAATAATATTGTTTTCATCTAACAGTTTCCACTCTCTAGGGGTTTATGATCTTGGTGAGCCAAGATCAGCCTTTGGTTTGTTGTTGGAGGCAGTGTTTACTGGTTGTTCTGTTCCTTGGCTTCACAGGTTGGTTTACATCTTGTGCCACGTAAGCCCCCTTTCCAGTTGCTGAGTCACTGAAGCTGTGTCTTGTCAGGTCCTCGTGAGGATGCCACTCCATTCCAGTGAGAGTTACCACACCTTATGGCTGGAATGACATTTGGGTCTCACTGAGCCTCTCACAAGTCCTGCTCACAGGACCTCCATCAAGATATACTCCTGCCTGGTAGTCTGGGGCAGGATTCCTTGACTTTGTGTTCATGGACCCTACCTTCTAATAGAGTATTCTCTTCCATGTTTCGACTGCGCTGAGGGGATGGCTGTGACTTCTGCCACGGAGATAATGCTTATTGTCACATGGGGTATTGACAAGAGCAATATCTACGTTGTTCCATAGTTCTTTGGTTTACTAAGGAGCCATCTTCTATATAAGTGCCCAAAACAAATTTTCGACCAACCAGCTAATGTTTATCCTACACTAGAAGATTAGCAGTGCCTACTTCTGTTGACACTTCTATTTTTATTTTCATGCCCAAGTTAATTGATGGCCATTTTATTCATGATTCATCTATTGATTTGATTCACATTTCTTCTTCCAACTGAAGGATTTAAGTTGGATTTCTAAACTCAATAGGGAATTCTGGCCACTTCAAAATGGCAGTTTTTAAAACTGGCGAGATGGTAATTGTATTTGGGTACAATTCTGGTTTCCAAAGATAACTTCAGAAGGTGTCAACATCCCTTAATAAGGTCAGTTACATAAGCAGGTAATTAGTTTGTGAACAGAATGTCAACATTGATAAAAGCTGCTAATTTGGTTATTTTTAAAGGTGTTTCCGCTGTGGCACATACTTTTTAAATAAGAACTCTTGTCTGCTATGGCTGTTTTTGAAGATTACACACAAGTCAGTTAAATGATTCATTCACTAGCTCCCTCAATAAATATTTGCTAAGGCACTGAATGGGACGCTGTTGGCCACTTTGCAGAGATGATGGCAGTTCTGCAGATGGAGGGTTAGTGTGAAGATGGAAGTTACAGGTCAATTTGACCCAGAAAAAGAGACCCTGCCTTTGAAGTTCCACTCCAAAGATGTGAAGCTGATAGATGGTGTTGATCCATGCTGGCTTGGCAGACACTAACAAATAATCGGAAAAAATGGTTGAACTCCAGCATGATCCTTTTGGGAGTCAACAGACATTGACTCTTTTTAATGAAGAAAGTTGTCATTTGGTTGCTGCTGCAGAAGGTAACCAACCATAGGGTTGAGCTACAAAAGCAATAAAACAATAGAAATTGCATGGGTCAAATTATTAGTATTAATGGAACCATGTGGAAAGTGTCCTGGACATCTTACTAATTAATTCAAGCACTCAGTCATTCAAACATGGTCACCCACTCCAGTACTCTTGCCTGGCAAATCCCATGGATGGAGGAGCCTGGTAGGCTGCAGTCCATGGGGTCGCTAGGAGTCGGACACAACTGAGCAACTTCACTTTCACTTTTCACTTTTCACTTTCATGCACTGGAGAAGGAAATGGCAACCCACTCCAGTGTTCTTGCCTGGAGAATCCCAGGGACGGGGGAGCGTGATGGGCTGCCATCTATGGGGTCACACAGAGTTGGACACTACTGAAGTGACTTAGCAGCAGCAGCAGCAGCAGCAGTTACACACTAGGCCTTTGCTAGGTGTTGAGAAATCAAATATGAATAAACTACAGAGGTCAGTGTAAGGAGATAGATAACTAAATCAACACTGCAAAACAGTTTGGAAAGCACAATGACAGAGTACTTGACAAGAACCTAATTCATTCTGGCGAGGGAGTGGTGAGCAAAGAACTATAGGAGAGGAAGAATAGCCAAAATTGTCGTTAGCCTACCGACCTCCATTTCTGTCATTCGTTTTTGCCTATGGAACCTGATAGCCTACCAGGTGGCGCTAGTGGTAAAGAACCTGCCTGCCAATGCAGGAGACTTAAGAGACACGTGTTCTATCCCTGGGTGGGGAAGATCCCCTGGAGGAGGGCATGGCAATCCACTCCAGTGTTCTTGCATGAAAAATCCCAAGGACAGAGAAGCCTGGCAGGCTACGGTCCATAGGGTTGCAAAGAATCAGACATGACTGAAGGGACTTGGAGTGCACACTCACACATGCACACACATACACACACAGAACAGGGACTTTGTTCTGTAATGCATTCAGAGAAAAGGGGCTTCTCCAGTCACAGATAAACCATAGTAACTCTTCTCCCTTTTCCAGTGATTTGTCCAGAGTGAGATAGCGATCTGGACTTCACTCAATGGGACCAGAAGAGAAGTCTCCCGGGAAAGATTTTCTTCTCTGCTTAAAAATAAAAGAGATGTTCAAGGAGAAGCTCTTATTATTATTTTTTTCTGCCTTTGGATGTAATTTTGTGTGCATTTCATGTTTGGAGTCAAGGTACGCATTCTGAGATGGAGACAAAAAAGGCAGCCTAGGGCTCAGCTGCTAAATGAGCTAGTTCTGGAATGGCAGAGTCTAAGAATCTCTACATGATACTGTAATAAATACCTAATTTGATATTCTGTTAGCTGAAGTTGAAAATATCCAAGCTGATACAGAAGTCTTCCCGAAGGAAGTTCTGAGCTGAGTCTTGAAGAGCGTGTGAGACTTAACCAGACAAAGAAGTGGGTAAAGGATGTTCCTGGCAGAGTAGCACATTTGGGGAACCACAAGTACTCAAGCATGACAATAGCAAGAGATGGGGCTGGAGAGAAATGCAAAACGTTGTGAGCCATGAGAAGCAGCTTACACGTTTCCTAAAGTAACCTGGGGATCGCTGAAGATTTTGCTCAGATTTGATTGTGCAGAGATGACTTCGTGGCCACACAGGGGGTTGGGGATGAAATGGAGACCATGTAGGGTGATCCCTACCAGAAATGGAAGGGGTACTGGTGAAGGTGAAGCAGAGGATGGGTAGTTTTGGGAGATGTTAGGGAAGCAGACTCCACAGGACTAGAAATCTGACTTAATACACGGGGAGAAGACAGAGGGAGGTGAAAAGGCCAACCCTTGGCTTTCTGGTGGGTGTCCATGGGGAAAGTGGGTTTTGCCATTGAGATACGAAATTAACAGGTTGGTTCCAAGACTAGGGGAAATAGCTGGCAAGAATGCTATGATTTGAGGGTGGCATAGGGATAATAAATTCAACTTGAATGTATTACATTTGAGAATTTTGAAGACAAACAAGTGAGGATTCCTAGTGGGAAGTTTCATATATAGGACTGAAGCCATATGCTCCAAGGTGAGGCCTCACCTGGAGAGATCTGAGGGTCCTCAAGATCATGGTGTCTGGTCTCATCACTTCATGTCAAACAGGTGGGGTAACAAAGGAAACAGTGACAGATTTTATTTTCCTGGGCTCCAGAATCACCGTGGACAGTGACAGCAGCCATGAAATTAAAAGACGCTTACTCCTTGGAAGGAAAACTATGATGAACCTAGACACAGCATATTAAAAAGTAGACACATCACTTTGCTGACAAAGGTCCATCTAGTCAAAGCTATAGTTTTTCCACTAGTCATGTACGGATGTGAGAGTTGGACCATAAGGAAAGCTGAGGGCCAAACAATTGATGCTTTTAAACTGTAGTATTGGAGAAGACTCTTGAGAGTCCCTTGGACTGCAAGGAGATCAAACCAGTCAATCCTAAAGGAAATCAACCCTGAATATTCATTGGAAGGATTGATGTTGAAGCTGAAGCTCCTGATGGCCACCCGAAGCTGCTTTGGCTACCTGATGCGAAGAGCCGACTCATTGGTTGGATGGCATCATCGACTCAGTGGACACGAGATTGAGCCTACTCCATGAGGTGGTGAAGGACAGGGAAGACTGGTGTGCTGCAGTCCATGGGGTGACAAAGAGCTGGACACAACTGAGCAACTGAACAACAAGCTTTACAAACAAAAAAGAGGAAAAAGTAAGAAAAAGTGGGACAAACGAGGCAAAGAGACATAACCAGAGAAACAAGAAAAGTAAGAAGATGTGTGTGAAAGCAAAGGGAAGACTTCTGCTGCACCAATTCTCAAGGGTGAGTGAGTTGTCATTTGTGTGATGAATGAACTGACACTTATTTTCTTGTTTATTTCTGTCCTCAGACTACACTGCAATCTCCATGGGGGCAGGGACCTCATCTCTTTTGCTTGCCATTGGATCTCCAGTGATAGACTTACTTCCTGGACTCTAGTAGGTTCTCATTAAATATTTGTTGAATGAATCAGTGGTTTATTTAACTTGGTGTGCTCAGCGGCAATCACTAGGATGCTCAAAAAAATGTCTAAAGAAGAAGCCAGAAGCCTGCCACAAGCATCACACCACATCCCTTTCTTGATTCCTCAATATTACAGAGCCTAGAAACTGAAAATGAAGACCAGTGTCAATTATGCAGCCCAGACGCCATTAGTACCCATGAACTGACCTGGGCAGGCTGGTTACCTGGGTAACTCCCTGGAGAAGGGAAGGAGAGTTGGATTAGGAAGTAGCTGTTTGGGAGTGTGAATGATGCAAGGGTAATTCCAAATGTGAGCACAAAGGCATTTGGAAATGGGCCTTCCATTTTTCATGTCACCTGAACAGAGTAGCCAGCTCATACTGTACAAGTAGCAGGAAGAAACAGATTAACAAAATCTGAATGTCTCTGTTTCCCTTATTGGGCTAGCATGTGCCTTCTTGGGGATTGTTTGCATTTGTTGGCCTGTCTCCCCTTAACAAAAAGTAAGCTCCATGTTGTTGTTGGTCAGTCACTCTGTCTTGTCCAGCTCTCTGTGACCCCATGGATTGTATGGAGTACGCCAGTCTTCCCTGTCCTTCACCATCTCCCAGAGTTTGCTCAAACTCATGTCCATTGAGTCAGTGATGCCATTCAACCATCTCATCTTCTGTCATCCCCTTCTCTTCTTGCTCTCAATCTTTCCCAGCATCAGGGACTTTCCCAGTAAGTCAGCTCTTTACATCAGGTGGCCAAAGTGTTGGAGCTTCAGCTTCAGCATCAGTCCTTCCAATGAATATTTGGGGTTGATTTCCTTTAGGATTGACTGGTTTTATCTCCTTGCTGTCCAAGCTCCATGAGGGCAGGAAATTCTGTTTAATTCCCTGGTGTATTCTTAGCCCCTAAATCAGCATCTGGCCTACAATGTTTATTGAATGAGTGAATGAACATTCACACTGGGCTCTGGCTATTATTCGTGGCCGCTGTGGGTTTCCTGGCTTGCAACCCTGCAGCAAACTCCCTCCCACTCTATAGCTTAATCATCACCTGCTCCATCATGATGCTGGTTGGGTACAGCTTCTTGAAATTCTAGACTCCATAGGGAAGGGGTTTTTGTCTAATTGCCCTCTTGAATTGCCCTCAGTACGGTTATACTCCAGAGCACAGAAGAAAGTATGAATGAAGTGTTGACTTTATTCATTCAAAAAAAAAACTGGCTGAGCATGGCTGGCTTCAGGCACTATACCAGGCCCTATTGATACCTTGGTAAACAAGACCCACTTCCTATCTCAAGAGTTTACCATCCTGGGAGGACATATGGGCAGATAATAATCAAACCAGTGAGAAGTGCTATGGCAGTGGGGTCTGTGCAAAGGGCATCAGGAAGGAGCATTCTGGGGTACCTGTCTCTGCCTGGGGGTGGTTGGAAGGTACATCAGGGAAGGCTCCTCAGAGGGGATTCTGTTTGAATTGGGAGATGGGAGGACCTGCGGGTTGGCAGGAATGGATGGTTTGGGAAGTGGTGTGAAGAGAAGCATATTAGGCAGAGAGAAGAGTGTATAGACCAAAAAACAAGGAGACATGAGAAAGTGTGCATGAGTTCAGGCTAGGAACATCTGTCATGATGTGGAAAATAAATCAACAATTGATTATAATCAGAATCTGGGGCTCCCACTTAACTATGGCAGCCTCAGGTAGGCAGGATTGTTCATTCTGCTCCAGGAACACAGTCTCAGTGCACGAATCCCAATAAACAAGATCTGTACACTGAAGCTTGGGCTCTGCTTTCTCTTTTATTTGTAATTAATCACTGTGGTTGATAAGACCTCATCTTTCTCCACTTTAAATCCTGTTTTGTGACTGATACTGATCTATGTGATTACAACTCTTCTCTTAATGTTGACCTGGTTTTATGGCATAAGATACACTTTCAAATGATGAAACTTGTTTTCTTTGAGATAAAAAGGGTTGGAAAAGAAATTGACTACAGTGTCTGTAGAAGGAGAAAGAAAATAAACACTTTGGGATGAACATGGATATTTTAAGCCCCAAACTGTGATCTATTAGGGACATTTATATCCAAAGGCAACCCTGTGGACAGCAGTGAGCAGAAACTGTTTGGGCTGCAAATACTAACTGCTTCAAGCAAAACATTCCTCTTTTAAAATAATCAAGTTCAAAGGAAAGAGAATTGAAACTAAATCCCATTCCTAATTTGGGCTAAAATTCATGTGGTTAAAATGTATGATTTTTAAACGAAATTATCTTTGGTCTCTTGAACTGACATGATTGGCTTCCTCAATAAAAGGAAAAAAAGAGAAGGAAGAATCATTTTCTCAGAATGTGTTTCCTCTCTGAGTGGGGCTGTTATTTAATTGGTTCTGTTCTGATTTTTCTGTGAGTAGATATGGAGATGAGGTTGCAAGGTAGACCAGACTCCTGTGTCTTCAAACAGAAGAGACAAAGTAGAAGGTATTTTGCCATTTTGCTTTTATTTTTTTGAACTTGGCTGAAGTGACTTATCTTTCTTCAGAATACTATTTACATCAGAGAAATGCAGACCCAGTAATTCTTGTCAGGGACAAAAAGAAAAAAAAAAAAAGATTTCCAACTGTTTGATACTGCAGTGGGATGGAAGTATGCAGACGCATGAGGTATGAACTGAAAGGCTCCATGGAACTTCCTCTGTGACCATAACACAAGTAGCTCCCATGATTCTACCACTGTGCCTAGAATTCCTATTTGATTTATCCTTTCAGGGGAAGATAGGTCAATATTTCAGATTACTGTCATCAAATGGTGACAGCCAACTAGATTGCTAGCTGTTGGATGGCAAGGCTAGCTGATGCTTCCTTAATAGGCCCAGTTGGTTCAAGGACAATCTATACACACGGTAGGTATTCAATAAATACATGTGAGAGCCCTAACATACGACTGTGTTAAGCATAGTTAACCCTTAGCACCTTATGGCTCATTTGTAAAACAGTTCTCCAACTAAGAACACTGAAATCTGTGCTTATCCAGGAGAACAAAAGTTAGGTTGGTTTGGGTGTTTTAGAGAATCAGGAGTAGGATGTGAGCATGAGATGTTTGGGGCCCAGGTTATTAGGCCTGTATTAGAAATGTGTGAACCACATATGCAATATGTAATTTTAAAATTGCTAGTAGCCACACTGGAAAAGGAAGAAGAAACAGGTGAAATTATTTTTAATATATTTAATCAATATACAAGAATATTATTTCAATATGTAATCAAAACAAAAATTATTAGTGACATATTTTACATTTTTTAAATGCTGTCTTCAAAATCCAGTGTGTACTTTCTGAGGAAACCAGAAGGGAAAGAGACACGTGTACCCCAATGTTCATCGCAGCACTGTTTATAATAGCCAGGACATGGAAGCAACCTAGATGGCCATCAGCAGATGAATGCATAATAAAGCTGTGGTACATATACACAATGGAGTATTACTCAGCCATTAAAAAGAATACATTTGAATCAGTTCTAATGAGGTGGATGAAACTGGAGCCTATTATACACAGTGAAGTAAGCCAGAAAGAAAAACACCAATACAGTATACTAACGCATATATATGGAATTTAGAAAGATGCTAACAATAACCCTGTGTACGAGACAGCAAAAGAGACACTGATATATAGAACAGTCTTATGGACTCTGTTGGAGAGGGAGAGGGTGGGAAGATTTGGGAGAATGGCATTGAAACATGTATAATATCATGTATGAAATGAGTTGCCAGTCCAGGTTCGATGCACGATACTGGATGCTTGGGGCTAGTGCACTGGGACGACCCAGAGGGATGATATGGGGAGGGACGAGGGAGGAGGGTTCAGGATGGAGACAACATGTATACCTGTGGTGGATTAATTTTGATATTTGGCAAAACTAATATAATTTGTAAAGTTTAAAAATAAAATAAAATTAAAAAAAAATCCAGTGTGTACTTTAATCTTACCACAAACTTCAATTCAGAAAAGCCACATTTCAAGTGTCCAGTAGCCATCCACGGTTACCATACTGGACAGCACAGATCTGTGCCAGTTGAAAGTGACTGGAAACTGGGAGGAGAATGGGGAGAGCCAAGGGTCAGTAGAAAGTGGCCAGAGAATGGGGAAGAGAGTTGGAAATCGGGAATATGACAAAATGTGCTTTGGAAGTTTTCTGGGGCATCTGGTTTAATGGCTGGAGCTCTGCTGCTCAGGTGTGTTTGGCTCAGACTGGGCGAAAAGGATTCTCAGAGGTCCTCATAGATGGGGTTCCTTTAAGTGAAAGATGTATCATTCCTTTGGTGTCTCTGAAGTGAATTGATCCAACCCAAAGTGTCTCAGCTATCAATGCAAAGAAATAGAGGAAAACAACAGAATGGGAAAGACTAGAGATCTCTTAAAGAAAATTAGAGATACCAAGGGAACATTTCATGTAAAGATGGGCTTGATAAAGGACAGAAATGGTATGGACCTAACAGAAGCAGAAGATATTAAGAGGTGGCAAGAATACATAGAAGAACTGTACAAAAAAGATATTCACGACCAAGATAATCATGATGGTGTGATCACTGACCTAGAGCTAGACATCCTGGAATGTGAAGTCAAGTGGGCCTTACAAAGCATCACTACGAACAAAGCTAGTGGAGGTGATGGAATTCCAGTTGAGCTATTCCAAATCCTGAAAGATGATGCTGTGAAAGTGCTGCACTCAATATGCCAGCAAATTTGGAAAACTCAGCAGTGGCCACAGGACTGGAAAAGGTCAGTTTTCATTCCAATCCCAAAGAAAGGCAATGCCAAAGAATGCTCAAACTACCACACAATTGCACTCATCTCACATGCTAGTAATGCTCAAAATTCTCCAAGCCAGGCTTCAGCAATACGTGAACCATGAACTTCCAGATGTTCAAGCTGGTTTTAGAAAAGGCAGAGGAACCAGAGATCAAATTGCCAACATCTGCTGGATCATGAAAAAAGCAAGAGAGTTCCAGAAAAACATCTATTTCTGCTTTATTGACTATGCCAAAGCCTTTGACTGTGTGGATCACAATAAACTGTGGAAAATTCTGAAAGAGATGGGAATACCAGACCACCTGATCTGCCTCTTGAGAAATCTGTATGCAAGTCAGGAAGCAACAGTTAGAACTGGACATGGAACAACAGACTGGTTCCAAACAGGAAAAGGAGTACGTCAAGGCTGTATATTGTCACCCTGCTTATTTAACTTATATGCAGAGTACATCATGAGAAACGCTGGGCTGGAAGAAGCACAAGCTGGAATCAAGATTGCCAGGAGAAATATCAATAACTTCAGATATGCAGATGATACCACCCTTATGGCAGAAAGTGAAGAGGAACTCAAAAGCCTCTTGATGAAAGTGAAAGAGGAGAGTGAAAAAGTTGGCTTAAAGCTCAACATTCAGAAAACTAAGATCATGGCATCTGGTCCCATCACTTCATGGGAAATAGATGGGGAAACACTGGAAACAGTGTCAGACTTTATTTTTGGGGGCTCCAAAATCACTGCAGATGGTGACTGCAGCCATGAAATTAAAAGACACTTACTCCTTGGAAGGAAAGTTATGACCAACCTAGATAGCATATTCAAAAGCAGAGACATTACTTTGCCAACAAAGGTCCGTCTAGTCAAGGCTATGGTTTTTCCAGTGGTCACGTATGGATGTGAGAGTTGGACTGTGAAGAAAGCTGAGTGCCGAAGAATTGATGCTTTTGAACAGTGGTGTTGGGGAAGACTCTTAAGAGTCCCTTGGACTGCAAGGAGACCCAACCAGTCCATCCTAAAGGAGATCAGTCCTGGGTGTTCTTTGGAAGGAATGATGCTAAAGCTGAAACTCCAGTACTTTGGCCACCTCATACGAAGAGTTGACTCATTGGAAAAGACTCTGATGCTGGGAGGGATTGGGGACAGGAGAATGGGACGACAGAGGATGAGATGGCTGGATGGCATCACCAACTCGGATGTGAGTTTGAGTGAACTCCGGGAGTTGGTGATGGACAGGGAGGCCTGGCGTGCTGCAATTCATGGGGTTGCAAAGAGTCAGACATGACTGAGTGACTGAACTGAACAGAAAGTCTCTCAGACACCTAAAGTTATAGTTACTTTCTTCTAGAGAATATTACCATCTTCTAGAGGAACATAATCAAAAGCTCATTTTCCAGCACAGGTATACCTAGCCAAATTCTATCTCCACAGCTCTGTATTTAATATCCTGAAGATCATAGTAAAGGCTCTAAGAGAGTAAATAGAAAAACTTTTGGTTTCATCTTGTTCGGAATGCCATCCAGTCTACCCAGGGCACTTTTCCATAATCCATGACCTATGAAGTTAAATTCAGCTGGGAGACAACTTCCATCGAGAGATTACTATGGCACTAGTTTAGCATGGGTGGGGTGGGTGGATGAGTAGGAGTGAAATCCACATAAAAATACCATTTCCTTCTTTAGAGACTGGACATCAAAACGTTCCAGTTTTCTTGCTGAGTTCGGAGATTTACAACAGTAGCAGCCCCAGTCACCAAGCCTAATTCAAAGTCTATTTCTCTCCCATGAAGCAAATTAAAACTTAGAAACTTTAGGATTTTTTTCCTATTAATAACCTCTAGATTTTTTTCTCCCGAGGGTACCTCATCCTGAAAGAAATTAGAAAAGTGAAGTCGCTCAGTCGTGTCTGACTCTTTATGACCCTATGGATTGTAGCCTACCAGGCTTCTCCATCCATGAGATTTTCCAGGCAAGAGTACTGGAGTCAGTTGCCATTTCCTTCTCTAACCTCATCCTGAGAGCTAAGAAATCAAAGATTTCTGGATCTTTCCAGTATCTATCGTTCAAAAACAGGTTTTCCATCTTCATACCATGAGTTGGATAATCCAACCTAGGGGGTGTGGTTCTGGTAGACCAATACATAACCTGAGGCTTGCACCTGGTCTACTTTTGAACTGCTTGGCTTCTTTTTAAAACGTCTTATTTTCACAGTGCCTTTGTGGGGATTCCATGGATTTCTTGGGCATGTCTTTCAGGTCACAGGTATTGTCTGCATTGTCACTTGTGATAACAGTTCCATCTTGAAACTAACCCAGTATTTCTTCTGGGTATTTTAGATGGATCTTCCCTTCTCAAATCTAAGATTTCTGTAACCACTGCTGCTGCAGGCCTCTGCCTGTGGGTCTCTGATTGCTGTGTTTATGGACTTTCTTCCTGTTTAAGAGCCTGCCTCTCTCAATGATCTCCTAAACTTGGGATCCCTTTGCCGGTAGGGGTGGGGGGAGGGCTCGTTCTAGCTGGCTCTGTTAGATTTCATCACTTTTCTCCCTAATCTTCTCTTTATGAGCAGCTGGAGCTGGGTATGCCTCCTGATCCCCTTTATATCTACCTACCTTGTCTCTAACACCCCAAACATTCTCCTAAGGAAACCTTTCTCTTCCTCTTGCTTCATCAGCCCATCTGCTTTTATTTGTCTTTCAATTCTAGTGAGCTAAAAAGGCAGAAGCGTATTTTGACAGCCAGCCCAGTTCCTCCCGGAGTTTCTGAGCAAGCCCACTTTCAACAATACTGTTTCGGTCTCAGGCTTTCTAAGTTGCCTTCTTAGCTTTGGGGCTGAGCTTCTTTGGGGAGTCAGGGGTTGTTTTATGTAACCCAAGGAGATGGGACATTCTTTATAAAAAGTGGCTCCTATCCCTTCTTTGATATCTTCATTAGTGAAATCTATCATCCTTTGGAAGTGTCACCGATGTTAGTGCCCCTCGGAAGTAAAGCTAGGGCCGGAATTTATGTTAGTGAACAAACTGAGGGTAACCTTGAGGCCTGGTGGTTGGGGGTGACTTGAGTCTGGGGCTCAGCTCCCTCGTCTCACACTTGTCCCTGAATGCAGTTCTAGGTTAAGGTCTGGCGTGAAACCACCACCGTTGCTCTGCAGCCAGAAGAACACAGCTGACAGTGTTGTTTAAACACCTGGCCTCTAGGAATGTTAAAGAGACATAATCCCAGTAGGGAAAAAACCTCCCTACCCCAATGTCTAAAAAAGCACATATGCTGCAGCTCTGCCGATTTGAGGATTAGTTTTAACCAGTTTTAAAATGTTCCATTTTTCCTGGAATGCAATTTATGTCACAGCCACGCCTGCTTGGGCATGAAGAGCTCCTGAAAGATCAGATCAAGGTCATCCTTAAAGGCCATCATAGTCATTGCTTACGGGTAGGAAGAATTAGAATGTTCTGCACCCCCAAATCCTTGTTCTCCAGCAGAGTGCATCCTTTGTGGGAGGGAAGATGAGAATCAGAGATTCTAGCAGCGGCTGACCTCAAACGCTCAACTCCTTCCCTGAGATTCACCAGGAGGACACAGATCCTCTCCAAAAGGTAGGGAAAATCATCAGAAGGGTCACTCAGCTGAAGTTTCTCCACCCGGAAACCCAAATGCAGGACAGCGGTTCTCAATTTGATCACTTGGAGGACTCATTCAAACAGAGATCACTGGGTCGCTCCCAGAATGTGATCAGGAGGTCTTGGGTGTCCTCTGAGCATCTGCATTTAGACCAAGACCCTAAGCGATGCCAGTGCTACTGGTCCAGGGACCTCACTTTGAGAACCTCTGATCTATAAAAATGCAGATGTCCTCCAAGAGGCAGACCAGTCATTCTTTGCCTGGATGAGAAAACTCCTTGTGCTTTGAATGACATGGAGATATGTGAGTGACAGAATGGGGGATGTAGTCCCAATGGCTTGTTTCCACAACAGACCTGGAAGAGAAGAGCTGATTGAGAAAAAGGATTTTTACCATTCTGACACTTAGTCCTTCTTTACAAGGGGCATTGAATTGATCTGTCAGTAGTATTATAGAACCATGGTGACAGGTTTTTTTTTTTTTTTTTTCATTTCAGTAAACTTAAAAATCCATTGTTTCATTAAATAAAAACAGTTGAAAAAAAATTGAATTGGTGGTTCCATAGGAACAGCCTGAAACTGTTGGAAAGCAAAACCTAAAGTAAGATCAGTAAACCTTGGGTTGTTTTTCTTCACTCTCAAATAAATATCCAGCATTTGGAAATTTTCAGAGCACATTTTCAAAAATTTAATTTCTTCTTATTTTTCATTGTCATAGATCAACATCAACATTGTCAGAAAGCAGTTACAAAACACGCTGATTATACTGGACCCAAGGCTAGGAGGTGTACCGAGCAAGATAGCACACAGGCACTGTCCTTCGTCCAACTTGCACTATCAGAGGCTGGACTAAATGGTTGGACTTCTTGGGACCAAGAACCATGGACCAGCAGCACTGATTACAACTGCAGAATCTTGGCCTTACCCAAGGCCTCCTGCAAATAAGACTGCGCATCTTCACAAGATCCCCAGCTGATCAGGCACACTCAAACATTCCAGAAGCACTGAGATAGTTATGCCCCCTTCTCGCCATCCTTTATGAAGCTGCCAGAGTGCTCTTTAAAGATCTAAATCTAAACACTCTTTGCTTAAAAGTCTTCAATGATAAGGTTTCCCAGTTGGTGCTAGTGGTAAAGATTGTGCCCATCAATGCAGGAGATGTACAAGATTCAGGTTCCATCCCTGGGTCAGGAAGATCCTCCGGAGAAGGGCATGGCAACCCACTCCCGTATTCTTGCTTGGAGAATCCCATGGGCAGAGCAGCCTGGTGGGCTACAGTCCATTGGGTTGAAAAGAGTTGGACATGGTTGAATTGACTTTGCATGCATGCTTCAATGATATCCATTCATCCAAAGAATTAAATTTAAGTGTCATACTTTTGGGGAGACAAGGAGTAGATAAGTATGATTCCAAAGGAGGAGTTTTAGGAAGACAGGGTTAGTGACTAGACAGTTTTACAGACTGAATGGTGTTTTTCTGTCTTTCCATTACTCAGAGAGGCATCAGAGGAGCCCAGCTCAGCCTAATCCTTCACCCCACAAAGACAATGCTTTGAAAAGGGCAAAGCCTTGCGTGCTTATGACACTGCCCTTTCCTGTATTGGTGGGTTTATCCATCTGAGATCTCTATGGGATGGAAAGACGTAACCCCTGATTAGAGAATCTAGACACACCAACAAGGGGAGAAACTGCATCTACGTGTTGGTAGCTAGCAGGGGAAGGCGGAGCATGTGTTGAATCTGAAGGGGGTCATGGAGCAGCAGAAAACCACAGAGGGGCTCCTGGATGAGAGCCCTCATTTACTGAGTGATCCCGGTGCCACGTCATGTGCTAAGAGCTTCACTGATACTCTTTCATGGAATCTCAACAGTCATCGAGTCAGGTACTAATAATACCCACAGTTAACAGAGAAGAAAAGTAAGAATTGGAAAGGTTAAGCAATGAGTCCATGTTAGTCAGCTAACAGGAGGTGAAACCAGGATTGAAATTCAGGTCAGATTCTAAATTCAGTGCTGTCACTTGGTTCACTACATGGCTTCCTGTCACAAAGGCGGTCATTGTCTGTCCCTGGCCAGTGATGCACATACATATTCATATATATATATATATATGAATATATACATATTCATGTCCATATTCCTTGGACATGCATCTCAGGAAATTGCTGACTGCCCTTTCCCATGATGCTTCCAGAATCCGTTTCCTTGCAAGTGATGAAGTGGAAATGGCACCAGTGTGCAGGAATGGATGGACGGATGGGGAGCTCCAGATGGAGGCAGCAAAGGCTGGAACGACGGGCCGTGACCATGAATCAGCAGATGAGCCTTGGCTCTTGGTGACAGACACCCATTTGCCCCGCAGCCAAACTCTCTGCTTTGGCTTCTCTGAGCTGCAGTGGAAGCCAAGCTGTCTACCACCCAATCAGTGACCCCACAAGAGGGGCTGAAATTACGGCAAAGTCAAGCCAGATAAAAATCCACCCCTGTGCACTGCTGCAGTGGCAGAAGAGAAGTCACATATCTGTTTCTGAATGTGTCAGAGATTCCTGTGGCCTGGGAATGGGATGCCAGTGACTGGAAAGGCAGAGGGGTGACTGCCTTAAATGCACTGCCTGTAAAGTCTTTTCATCTTCTTGCCAAGAAATTAACGAAGCCAGGTCAGGAGGAATTGTTATTGAACAACCTAACGTCTGCCATTTAAGCTAAAAATAAAGCAGAAAAGGAGGGTCTGCAAAGTCATAAAGGACGATAGTTTAAAGCTACCAAGGGAGAACTAAGGCAGGTTGCTGTAAACCTTGATTTTCAACCTTATTACTGACACAGATAGGCCTGTGGATCTTTTGAAATTTATTGCTTTTTCATGCAAGTTTGAACCAAGCAAATTTGAAATCATGTAATGTGAAGATAGTAATAAAATCTCCCTTTAGGTACAACATTTGAGATAATATAAATCTCCTTGATTTGCCATGGTCCCAGTAGCAAATAGATGGCAAGCTTAAACTGGATGAAAGAGCTGTTGACAAAGGCATGGGTAGGGTGTAGGGAAACTGCAAGGGACTGTGCCAGTCTCCCCTCCTGCCCTGAAGGCGAGGGGAAGGAACAGTCACTGCCCTCCTTGGGAGGGTTAGCTGTGTGGAGAAGGTCGGGGACAGGAGCTGGGACTTTGGTAAAGGGACACAGTTGATCTATGGTGGCCTGGAAGAGCGTTCTGGAAGAGACACCTAAACCTCTCTCTTCATCACCCTGATGTCTGTTGGTGGGACCTGCCTGGAAGCCAGAGGGCAAGGAGACTTGTTGGTGTAGCCCATACGGATCAACTACCTAGGGGGAAGAGGATGGAAAAAAAATCTGGGAGGGCCCCCAAACTAAACCCCCAAATGAAGCAAGTATGATACAATTTCAAACCAGCAGGAAGACAAACTGGAAATAGTGTTTCCGCTGTTGCCACGTGGCCCTGCCATTTCAGCTGGTAAATAGCACTCTTGCCCCCGAGCCCCCCAAACGGTAATACCTACCTATCTGTGGTTGCGATCGCTTTTGAATTGTGTGGATTTTGAACTACGAGATGCTTTTAGGAAACATGCTTTCCATCAACTTCCCTAATTCGTCTTCTTCAAAATACCACTTTGCTTTGGAGTCTCTTGTAGATTTTAAGCTGCAAATTATCAGGCTACAGAAAGAATTCTGGCTTACCTCCCTTTATGCAGTTTCTGTGCTCATGAAATACCAAAAAATTAAGATTTTTCTAAATGCAATTCTATTTTTATTTTGAGGCATGGGACACATTCAGTTCTGTGCAGACTTTTTTCTTACTGTAGAATCAACTGATGCTCCAAGAAGTTAATTTTGAACAGAATGAACAGCTGAGTGTTCACAGTCACAATGGTTGTAGGAACTCGGGTTGATGGATTACAAGCTCCCTGAGAACAGGGGCTGTGTCTCATTCAACAGTGTATCCACAGCTTTCAGCGTAATGCCTGATTTATAGAAAGTAGTCAATAAATGTTTCTTGAATGAATGAAGAAAGGTTTTTATATACTGCATAGATCAATTGTACCAACTTCCAACCATATTCCTAACTATTTATTTCGAGCTTTCAGAATCACTAGAAATGATACTGTGAAGGTTGACTGGTTTCCCCTCTCCACTGGAATTCTTATAAACTAAGAATTAGCCTCCAAGCTTAGTCCTCCTGTTATTGTTCAATCATTGTGAGAATTCTCCTAAGTGTAATAATTGCCAGTTAGAAACTTTTCCCAACCAAGACTCAAAGGAAATCATGTATTCATTCCCCATGAATACAGAAATCTGGAATCTCAACCAAACCAAGTATAAGAGTTGTCATGGGGTCCATCCTGTTTAGTCATCTGCTTTCCTTAAAAGATGGCAATCCTGCATTTTATAGCCACAAAGTGCAGCACAAACAGGTTGGAAGAAGCCTTTGATCCTTTCTAAGACATCAGGATTTACTTGGTATCACCCACTATAAGAACGAGCTGGGAGGGGCTGGAAGGATCTAGAAAAGCCTTGCCCTGCAATACTGGGCTTTGTTTAGAAAGCCTGGATTCTGGCATCCCTTAATGATGACCTCATTTGGGATATTTTTAATTCAGGAGATTAAACCGAGGCCTCTTTAAAGAGGTAATCCATGCATTTGATTTCCATTATGAGCAGGACGAATGGATTGTTTTCCTGTCTCTTTTTTTGGGCTGAATTTCCCCTTTACTCAGACTTCCTCTCCTCTGCTTGGTGGTGATGCCAAGGTAGCTTTTAGGCTCTGGTGGGGCCGTGGGTGTGTGGCTCCCCCTGCAGCCATCGCTGATTCATCTCGGTGACTCATCCGCCGGGGGCCTCTGGGCTGGGATTGAATGATGTCACTGCACCCCCACCCCCACCCCCCGCCGCCCCCTGCTCTAATTCTCTGCATGATCACCAGGGGCGCATGCCGCTGAGGCTGCCCAGGGAGTCTGGGAACTCGCTGAGCTTCCCAGATGCCACGCGATCCCAGGCAGGGAGCCCTGGGGTGCTCATCGATGGAGGGCTGAACTCCTTCACCCGGCTCACCGCGAGGCCATTTATAGATGCAAAGAGCCGGGAGGTGACCAAACCGACACATCAGAGGCTGCCAGAGGTCCACAAGTCAAGTTTCCCTGCCCTGGTCTCTCTGCTTTGAGATCAATTATTATAAACTACCATTTGGTAGGAATGCTCTTAATTCAGCCATTGTATAAACCATGGGTCTGTTTCTCAGCACTTATAACTCAGAGCCTTCAGACAGCCGTGATCCCTGGTTTGATCTCTCCGCCCTCCTCCTTTCCACTTCTTTCCTCCCCTCTCTGCTTCAACCGCTCCCCCACCTCGCTCCTAACAGTTTCCAGCTGTGTATCATTTGGCCCTATTCTCACCCCGGTTATCACACGCAGCTGGACCCCTTCTCAGTCCCAGATGTGCTATTTATTTATGCCCAAACATCTGGGCCTCGACACTGTCTTGTCATGGCGACGTGGCGAACTTGAGAAAGCTCCGACTGGCGGTCAGCTCACAGGCTCCAGCATCGCGACCAGCCAGGCAGGAGGGGCCGTGGGGACCCAGAGAAGCCAGAGGCTCACACGTACATGCTGCAGCTTTTAGAGGGGCCTAGTCACGCTGGAAGATGGTTTGGTTCCTTTTAAAGTGGAGGTTTCACTGCAAAATCCAAATAGCTCACTCTCCCCCATCAGGGAGCTGGAAGGGAGGTTACCCAGTTAAAGCAAATGGTCGTCGCCCCTAAGTGATGGGGCTGTGACCAGCAAAGATGCGCGCCAGGATCTTCGGACCGCCTGCCAGGGACAATCGGAGAAGGCAATGGCACCCCACTCCAGTACTCTTGCCTGGAAAATCCCATGGACAGAGGAGCCTGGTAGGCTGCAGTCCATGATGTCCACTGAGCAACGTCACTTTCACTTTTCACTTTCATGCATTGGAGAAGGAAATGGCAACCCACTCCAGTGTTCCTGCCTGGAGAATCCCAGGGTCAGAGGAATCTGGTAGGAGGCCGTCTATGGGGTCAGACAGAGTTGGACATGACTGAAGCGACTTAGCAGCAGCAGCAGCAGCAGCCAGGGACAATGGATTGGGAGCCCAGAGTCCTGGTGCTGGCTCTGGCTTTCTACTTGTTCTCTCCCTGACCTTGGACAAGCCTTCAATTCCAAGGGTTGATTTGAAATTTCAAATCAATTTCACATCAACAGGCCAATTCAATTTCAATCTAGACTCCTATTTCCTTTTCCATGAAGTGAGACTAAGTTAAATTGTGGGATTTTTAAGCTTTGGTTTTTAAAGCTCTAGGTTTACTTTTCTTCCAAGGAGCATCTTTTTAAATTTTGTGGATGCAGTATCCACAGTGATTTTGGAGCCCAAGAAAGTAAAATCTGTCACTGTTTCCATTGTCTCCCCATCTATTTGCTATAAAATGATGGGACCAGATGCCATGATCTTACTTTTTTGAATGTTGAGTTTTAAGCCAGCTTTCCACTCTCCTCTTTCACCTCCATCAAGAGGCTCTTTAGTTCCTCTTCGCTTTCTACCATTAGGGTGGTGTCATCTGCATATATGAGGTTATTAATATTTTTCTTGGCAATCTTGATTCCAGCTTCATTCAGCCTAGAACTTCACATGATGTACACTGCATATAAGTTAAATAAGCAGGGTAACAACATACAGCCTAAGTACCTGGTATTGATACAATAATAAACATTACTTATTTTTATTATTCCTCAAAATCCTTCAAGCTAGCCTTTAGCAGTATGTGAATTGAGAACTTTCAGATGTACAAGCTGGATTTAGAAAAGGCAGAGGAGACAGAGATCAAAAAGCCAACATTCGTTGGATCATAGAGAAAGCAAAGGAATTTCAGAAAAACATATATTTCTGCTTCATTGACTACACTACAGCCTTTGGCTGTGTGGATCACAACCTGTGAAAAATTCTTAAAGATATGGGAATATCAGACCACCATACCTGTCTCCTGAGAAACGTGTATGCAGGTCAAGAAGCAACAGTTAGAACCGACCATGGAACAACTGTTTCAAAATTGGGAAAGGCATATGTCAAGGATGTATATTGTCATACAATATGTCATAGCTTGCTCCTTGAAAGAAAAGCTATGACAAACCTAGATGGCATATTAAAAAGCAGAGACATTACTTTGCTGACAAAGGTCTGTATAGTCAAAGCTAAGGTTTTTCCAGTAGTCATATATGGATATGAGAGTTGGACCATAAAGCAAGTTGAGGGCCAAAGAATTGACACTTTTGAACTGTGGTGTTGGAAAAGACTCCTGAGAGTCCCCTAAACAGCAAGGAGATCAAACTAGTCAATCCTAAAAGAAATCAGCCCTGAATATTCATTGGAAGGACTGATGCTGAAGCTGAAACTCCAATACTTTGGTCACCTCCATACATGACTACTGGAAAAACCATAGCTTTGACTAGATGGACCTTTGTTGGCAAAGTAATGTCTCTGCTTTTGAATATGCTATCTAGGTTGGTCATAACTTTTTTTTCCAAGGAGTAACCATCTTTAAAATTCATGGCTGCAGTCACCATGTCCAGTGATCTTGGAGCCCCCAAAAATAAAGTCTGTCACTGTTTCCATTGTTTCCCCATCTATTTGCCATAAAGTGATGGGACCAGATGTCATAATCTTAGTTTTCTGAATGTTGAGTTTTAAGCCAACTGTTTCACTCTCCTCTTTCACTTTCATCAAGAGGCTCTTTAGTTTTTCACTTTCTGCCATAAGGGTAATTTGCATATCTGAGGTTACTGATACTTCTCCTGGGAATCTTGATTCCAGCTTGTGCTTCATCCAGCCCAGCGTTCCTCATGACGTACTCTGCATAGAAGTTAAATAAGCAGGGTGACAATAAACTGCCTTGACGTATTCCTCTCCTGATTTGGAACCAGTCTGTTGTTCCAAGCCCAGTTCTAACTGTTGTTTTCTGACCTGCATACAGATTTCTCAGGAGGCAGGTCAGGTGGTTTGGTATTCCCAGCTCTTTCAGAATTTTCCACAGTTTATTGTGATCCACACAAAGGCTGTGGCATTCAATAAAGCAGAAATAGATGTTTTTTCTGGAACTCTCTTGCTTTTTTGATGATCCAACGGATGTTGGCAATTTGATCTCTGGTTCCTCTGCCTTTTCGAAATCCAGCTTGAACATCTGGAAGTTCATGGTTCACATACTGTTGAAGCCTGGCTTGGAGAATTTTGAGCATCACTTTGCTAGCGTGTGAGATGAGTGCAATTGTGCAGCAGTTTGAGCATTCTTTGGTATTGCCTTTCTTTGGGATTGGAAAGAAAACTGAACTTTTCCAGTCCTGTGGCCTCTGTTGAGTTTTCCAAATTTGCTGGCATATTGGGTGCAGCACTTTCACAGCATCCTCTTTTAGGATTTGAAATAGCTCAACTGGAATTCCATCACTTCCACTAGCTTTGTTCATAGTGATGCTTCCTAAGGCCCACTTGACTTTGCATTCCAGGATGTCTGGCTCTAGGTGAGTGATGACACCATAGTGATTATCTGGGTTGTGAAGATCTTTTTTGTATAGTTCTGTGTATTCTTGCCACCTCTTCTTAATATCTTCTGCTTCTGTTAGATCCATACCATTTCTGTCCTTTATTGTGCCCATCTTTGCATGAAATGTTCCCTTGGTATCTCTAATTTTCTTGAAGAGATTTCTTGTCTTTCCCATTCTATTGTTTTCCTCTATTTCTTTGCACTGATCATTGAGGAAGGCTTTCTTATCTCTCCTTGCTATTCTTTGGAACTCTGCATTCAAATGGGTATATCATTCCTTTTCTCCTTTGCCTTTCGCTTCTCTTTTTTTTCACAGCTATTTGTAAGGCCTCCCCAGACAACCATTTTGCCTTTTTGTATTTCTTTTTCTTGGGGATGGTCTTGATCCCGCCTCCTGTACAATGTTCATCAGGCACTCCATCAGATCTGATGCCTTGAATCTATTTCTCACTTTCACTGTATAATCGTAAGGAATTTGATTTAGGTCATGCCTGAATGGTCTAGTGATTTTCCCTACTTTCTTCAATTTCAGTCTGAATTTGGCAATAAGGAGTTCATGATCTGAGCTAGTCAGCTCCTGGTCTCATTTTTGCTGACTGTATAGAGCTTCTCCATCGTTGGCTGTAAAGAATATAATCAACCTGATTTCAGAATTGACCTTCTGGTGATGTCCATGTGTAGAGTCTTCTCTTGTGTTGTTGGAAGAGGGTGTTTGCTACGACCAGTGCATTCTCTTGGCAAAACTCTATTAGCCTTTGCACTGCTTCATTCTGTACTCCACAGCCAAACTTGCCTGTTACTCGAGGTGTTTCTTGACTTCCTACTTAAGCATTCCAGTCCCCTATAATGAAAAGGACATATTTTTTGGGTGTTAGTTCTAGAAGGTCTTGTAGGTCTTCACAGAACCATTCACCTTCAGCTTCTGCAGCATTACTGGTTAGGGCATAGACTTGGATTACTGTTATATGAATGGTTTGCCTTGGAAATGGCAAAACCGTTTGGAAAGCCTGGAAAGCTTTGAAAGCCTAGGTTATCTGAGTTCAAAATCATAAAGGTCTGGGTAGAATTTCTTTAGACCCTAACATATGCTGCATTAAGGTGCTATCTGTTCTGCCAAACCCCTCCTCCATCCCATGTGATCCCATCCTATCCCATCCCACAAATGCAATTGCAAAATCATAAAATGAATTTTCTATTTTAATTTTCAAATGGCATGTTACTTTGCTGTGTGCAGTTTTAGGGGGTGGTTGGGAATACTTGCCAGTCATGACTGAATGATAAAATTAAGGCCAGAAAGCCAGACTCTTAGATAAAACTGAGTTATGCCAGCATAACTCTTAACATGATTTTTTCCAGAATTTTCTCCTAGGAAATAAATTCTTTCAGCATCAAGAGAATGCCAATATAAACTCTCTTGATGAAAGAATTCAGCTACTGGAGTAATATGTGAAGCATATGGTAGTAATTTTTTTTTAATATCATTTGTTGCTGAAATCCTGTTTGATTATGCAAACTGGGAGAACTGATTGCTGTTACTTGCTTTTCTTTCTCAGTTCCTTTTACTTTTTAATTGGCTCGAGTGACAGAAGACAAGAAACAAGAGAATATTTGCCTTCCCCTTCCCGCAGCGGATTCCCTGGTGGCTCAGATGGTAAAGCACCTGCTTGCAATGCAGGAGACCCAGGTTCGATCCCTGGGTCATGAAGATCCCCTGGAGAAGGGAATGGCAATCCACTCCAGTATTCTTGCCTGGAGAATTCCATGGGCAGAGGAGCCTGGCAGGCTGCAGTCCATAGGGTCGCAAAAGTCAGACACGACTGAGCGACTAACACTTGCCACAGGCACTTTCATCTTGTTTCAGTAGCAGGTGGGCTGCCCAGGGACTCCAATGCTTGGAAACCTGGTGCAAGAAGCCTGCTGGCGCCCAGTGTCATTTCCAGGACTAACCCTGCAGTGGTGGTTCTTGCTTCCTTCTGCTTGAGGGTGGGGTGTGGGTGGTGGAGTGAAGAGAACACATCATGGAAGGAGGCAGGAATCCCTTGGCCAGCAGGTCATATGTTTAGCCACAGGGCAGTTCACTTTCTCTTCCTGTTCTACATAAACTAATAATTCTATGTTTAAACTGCTACTTGTTTTGCTCGCCATTGACTCCAGGCTCACAGATCCCATGATGCTGGGAATGGCTGAGTTTCCAGAAATCTCAACTATGACGTGCTGCTTAGCTTTAGTTATTTTCTCTTTTTAAAGAGGGTTGCAGTGTGGGAGTGGTTCCCTCTTTAAATCCCCATGCCAGAAAATAGATCTTTTATCTTTCCTTAAACTTGGCCTTGTATTTCTAAGTCTTCCCTCACCCCCATCCTTCTGGAGCTCACAGCTGTTGAGAATTCCCCAGTCTCCACACTCTTGCTGTCTCTGAGAGGCAGTCTTAGAGTAGGAGAGTCTACCTACTCTCCAGTGAGCAGCATCTCTCTCAGAGTGTGTGTAAAGTCTTAATCGACACTGTATACTCTTCTCGAGTTAGATTTTGACTATCACATTTCAGCCTGGATTCTGCAGTGGGAAACTTACTGCTACCCAATTCACTTTTATGCAACATCTTTTCTAAATGTGGCTATACCCCTTTTTAGTTCGATATTGTCAAAATTAGTGCTGAATCATACACAAGCCAAGATGGAGTTGGCTTTTTCTGAGGAAGACCAAGCGTTAGGTTTCCTTTTTTAAATAAACTTTAAACTCTTTATTTTTTACTGGGGTATAGCCGGTTAACAATGTTGTGGTGGTTTCAGGTGAATAACGAAGGGACTCAGCCGCATGTATGAATATATATACATATATCCCTTCTTTTCCCAACTGCCCTGCTATCCAGGCTGGCACAGAACATTGAGTAGAGTTCCCTGTGCTATACAACAGGTCCTTGTTGGTTATTCATTCTTAATATATAGCAGTGTATATATTCACACTTTCTAAACTCCCTATCTTCCCCCCCAGCAACCCTAAGTTTGTTTTCTAAGTCTGTGAGTCTCTCTCTGTTTTGCATCATCTTTTTTAGGTTTCACACATAAGGGATGCCGCCCGACACTCCTCCTTTTCTGACTCCACTCCGTGTGACACTCTCTAGGTCCATCCATGTTGCGCTAACGGTTTATTTCATTCTTTTCAATGGCCGAGTAATATTCTACTGTATGTATCAACCCATCTCCTTTAGCCATTCCTCTGTCAATGGACATTTGTCTTAACTTCAGTAAACAGCGCTGCAGTGAACATTAGGGTGCATGCATCCTTTTGGATCATGTTTTTCTCCAGATGTATGCCCAGGAGTGGGACTGCAGGGTCATATGGTAGCTCTATTTTTAGTTTTTAAAGGAATTTCCATACTGTTTTCCATAGTGGCTGTACCAATTTACATTCCTACCAACAGTGTAGGAGGGTTCCCTTCTCTCCATACCCTCTCCAGCATTTGTCGTCTGTGGATTTTTGATGACAGTAGTCATTCTGACTAGTATGAGGTGATTATGAAAAATGTCAGTTTGAGCAATAACCTGCTGGTGTCCTAAATGTCTTATGTGAGAATCAGAGGGACCATGTGGGCCATCTGAACAATTATGTGGGTACTGATTGAGAACGGGAAGAAGTAAACAACCCAGAGAGGCAGTGGTAGTCACACACATCTACCATTTGTGTCAGAATTCTGTTACTTGCTTGGTAGAGATTTGCAGATACAGCTGCTGAGTGAGCAAAGCAGTATGGATGTGTCTCTGAGCTGATCTCGCAAAGCCTTCGTATTGCAGGGAGATGAAAAATGTTTTCAGAGTCTAACTCACACAGGGTAAGAAATCAGAGGTAGCACAGAATCTTCGGTATGAAAAAATAAAACCAATTAAAAATAACAATCATTATCTTTGAAGTTTAAAATGAAAAGGGACAAACATCTCGACAAAAATATAATCCCTTACTTGTGCTCGTCTTGAGTAAAGCTGTCTCCCGGTTCCCATCAGTTCCTCACTTGCCTTAACAACACAAGATGGAGTCTAGCTTGAGTGAGATTGCTGTTCTTTACATTCATTGGCTTTTCTTGAGTGACAGCCACAAAAATTGCTCTTCTTTGGAGGGATTTAGCAGCAGCAGGTAATTTCTAGACACTCCATGATTTCATTTAAAAATTGAATTAAAAGAAAAAAAAACACACAACAAGATTGAGGAACAGGGGTGGCAAAGTAGAATCTACAAGCTGAACTGTCTTGTTTGGCTATCACAGGATTTTAAAATTTTTTATTTAAATTTATTTATTTTTAATTGGAGGATAACTGCTTTATAATGTTGTGTGGGCCTCTGCCATACACCAACATGAATCAGCCATAGGCAAACATATGTCCCCTCCCTCTCGAACCTCCCTCCTCTTCCCACCCCATCCCACCCCTCTAGGTTGTCACAGAGCACCAGATTTGAGCTCCCTGTATCATTCAGCAAATTTCCACTGGCTATCTAATTTTACGTATGTAGTGTACATGTTTCAGAGCTATTCTCTCAATTCGTCCCATCCGCTCCTTCCTGCACTGGATCTATAGGTCTGTTCTCTATGTCTGCATCATCTTTGCTGCCCTGCAAATTGGTTCTTTAGTACCATTTTTCTAGATTTCATATATATATATGTATATATATGTTAATATATGATATTCTTCTCTTTCAGACTTATTTCACTGTGTATAATAGGTTCTAGATTCTGTCACAGGAGTTTTAAAGTGAGGAATTTCACATAAAAATACAGATTTCTCCACGGCTACAATCTGCTGGAGCGAAGTGGCAATTGCCAGCTGGAGATGGGGCATAATTCCCTCTTCAGTTCCCTAAAGGCTTGCTCTGGGCCTGCTTCCCTCACCTACTCCCCCTGCTGGGTCCTGAACCTGAACTCTGATTCTGGCTGCCACCTGACACTCTGGAGACAGTGCGGTACAGAATCACTCTGAGAGGGAACCGCAGTTTAGCTCCATGAAGACTGGGATTAGTCTATGTGTGAATGGGGGAGGACCAGGAGCGGGGAATAGTTTTTGAAGCAATTAGAACAGTTTCCCCAAATGCATCCATGTACAGGGGAAGCAAAGAGAGGAGTGAGGAGAGACAGAAAAAAAAGGGAAAGGAGAGGAGGGCCTGGTTCTCAGAAAAGGGCCTGGTTCTCCCTGCTATCCATTTGGTAGCAGGGAGTGGGATGGAACTCACCAGCTCACTCTTTGCATGATGCCTTCCACAGGCAGCACCAGGCTTCAGGCACATGGTCAGCCGAGAAGGCCCTACTGCAGAGGCTAACCTCAAGACACACGCCCACCTTCTCCTCAAAATTCTGCCAACTCTTCTGGAATAAGCTATTTTTGCTCTGGGCCAGAACCACCATGGGACTGTATCTACAGCCTGGCTCTCTGTCCAGCTGCCCACCAGCCTGTAAAGCGGGGCTATAGGTACCACAGTACCAGACTCAGTGTCAGGATACTAAGGGGACGTTCAGTTCTGATATTCCTCTCTGGATTCAGCATTTTGGATCAGTGTATTTTCTCTGAGAATCTGTTTTGTTTTGTTTTGTTTTTCTTGTTTGTTTTTAAATATTACAAAACATTATGAGCCTTACACCATGTCTGATTTCTCTTTGCACTGGTGGATAAACGTCAGAATCAAATTTGTGGCCAGCTTCTAGCAAATGTAGGAGACACAAATGGCTGAGATGCATTTGGGGAAAGACAACCTTCCATTATCTGTAGTTTTTGCATCTGTGGATTCAGCCAACCTCGGAGGAAACTATTAAAAAAATTCCAAAAAGTGTCAAAAGCAAAACTTGAGTTTGTTGCATACCAGTAACTATTTATGTAGCATTTACATGGTATTGGATATTACTCGTAATCTGATGATTTAAAGCAGGGGTCCCCAGCCTTCAGGCCACAGACCAGTAGTGGTCCGTGGCCTGTGAAGAACTGGGCTGCACTAGCAGAGGTGCTGTCTTCCACAGAACCAGTCCCTGGTGCCAAAAAGGTTGGGGACTGCTAATTTAAAATATATGGGAGGATGTGCGTAGGTTATACGCAAATATACCATTTTATATAAGGGGCTTCAGCATCTTTGGATTTCTTATTCAAGGTGCCCTCCTAAAAGCAATCTCCTGCAGATACCCAGAGACAACTGTACTTTGCTTTTTCTTAATTTTTGAGCTCTTTATTTTCCTTTGTTCTTTTTCTTGACTGCTAATTTTAAAGTGCTTTAAAAAATAACTTACTGCTCTCAGATGCTACACAAATACAGGATGAATAACCAAAGAAGGCATTCCAGAAGGCAAGGAGCATCTTCAGTTAAATTAGTCCAGGAACAATCAAACCGCATGCTTACGAGTGCTAGTTGATTGCAAAATGGAATTGAACATTTTAACTGCACAATGCTTGCCCCTTAATTTAAAAATCAATTTAATTTTGTCTTTGTTCATTTTCCTCATGTACTCAATGAAAATTCCTAGCTTCATGAAAACCGATGGCTTACCATGGGGTGGGGGGAGGGTGTCTCCTCACCCTCATAGCTACCTGGCTGTGTGTGACATGTGCTGGTTGATATGATTGGGTTCACTGCCCTACCCCCATCACAGGATCCCAACTCCCTGCAGGTACTGGTTGTCCTCCATGAAGATCCTGTGTATGTGTATGTGTGTTAGTCGCTCAGTTGTATCCAACTCTGTGACTCCATGGACTATGGCCTGCCAGGCCCCTCTGTCCATGGGATTCTCTACACAATAATACTGGTAGCCATTCCCTTCTCCAGGGGATCTTCCTGGCCCAGGGATCGAACCCAGGTCTTCTGCATTGCAGGCAGATTCTTTACCGTCTGAGCCACTAGGGAAGCCTCAATCTTAGGACCCTGTGTAACCCATGAAAGATATTAGATTATATATGAAGTTAGGGTGACTCCAGTTTCTGTTTCCCATACTGTCCTTTCTCAATGACTCCCCCCACCCCCCCGGGATATCCCAAGATTCATATCTAAGTCCTGTTGGGATCTTTTCTTCCCAATTAATCTTCCAAGTGAAAATCTACCAACTTCACTTCTTTCTCTAGAATTCTTCTGTACTATTAATGTGTTGTTGGGAAAAAAGAGAAGGTGCAAGTATGTTAAGAGTGTGTATGTACATGTTGGTGGGAATGTGAACTGCTGCAGGCACTATGGAGAACAGTATGGAGATTCCTTAAAAATTTAAAAATAAAATTACCATGTGATCCAATAATCCCACTCCTGGATATATATCCAGAAAACACAAAAACTGTAATTGGAAAAGATAAAGCACCCCAGTGTTCATAGCAACACTATGTACAATACCCAAGACATGAAAGCAATCTGACAGATGAATGAATAAAGATATGGGGTGTGTGTACACACACACACACACACACACACACACACACACACACACACAGTGGACTATTGCTCAGCCATAAAGAATAAAATAATGCCATTTGTTGCAACATGGATGTACCTAGAGATGATCATACTAAGTGAAGTAAGTCAGACAGAAAAAGATAAATATATGATATCACTCATATGTGGAATCTAAAAAAATGATAAATGAGCTTATTTACTAAACAGAAATAGACTCACAGGCATAGAAAACAGACTTATGGCTACCAAAGGGGAAGGGGGGAGGGATAAATGAGGAGTTTGGGGTTGACATATACACACTACTATATATATACAAAAAAGATAAACAACAAGGGAGCACAGGGAACTATAGTCAACATCTTATAATAACCTAAAAATAATCTGAAAAAGAACATATATATATATATATATATCCAAATCACTTTGCTGTACACTTGAAACTATCACATAAATTTCTATTAAAAAAGAGTATGTGTGCACATAAAGGAAAAGGAATAATAAAGATAATAAAAGTATGGGTATAATATGAACAAACATGGCATGAAAAGAGATGGCAGGGAAAAGAGAGACCCTGCACCTACAGCCCTCTGCACTGGGCAGCATGTGGAGGTGTGGATTGAGGGCAGCCTTTTGTTCTGGAAAGTGATGAGGGCTGTGGGACAACTGGGGAAGGGCTCTAGGGTGATTCAGAGAAGGCACGATGCAGCTTACGTAGAAGGCAAGACCAGGCTTTGTAAATTACCAAGCTTCTACTCTGGCTGGAGATGAAGGCTGGCATATGTATATCCCAACCAGAGAGAAATTCAATGACTAAATTACATATTAAAAGTAGTAACTGCAACAGATAGGGTACACCCATGATTCTAAGTTCCACATACATGCAATTAATGGAAGACTCTCTTGGACAGCACTTAGTTTTGCTTTAGGATCCCTTTCTAAACTGTAGTGAAAATCTTCATATTTGGTGATTGGAGTCTCATAAATTTCTTGATTTTTACAATCATAACCATGTTTTATAAGGTCTTCTTTTAATACTCTGTTATTTGGAAGGAATGATGCTAAAGCTGAAACTCCAGTACTTTGGCCACCTCATGCGAAGAGTTGACTCATTGGAAAAGACTCTGGTGCTGGGAGGGATTGGGGGCAGGAGGAGAAGGGGACGACAGAGGATGAGATGGCTGGATGGCATGACTGACTCAATGGATGTGAGTCTCAGTGAAATCCGGGAGTTGGTGATAGACAGGGAGGCCTGGCTTGCTGCGATTCATGGGGTCGCAAAGAGTCGGACATGACTGAGCGACTGATCTGATCTGATCTGATTTTCTAAAATAACAGTGTCGTTTATGTTCTAAGGAGTTTTGAAATCAGCTGTCCCTTAAGTTTCTTTGGCTTTGGTATTGCATGGCTTAAACCCATTAGTTACTCAGTCTAGTCTACGTAACATTATTGTAGTGAATATGAATTTTCATAGTTGCAACAATTTATAAAATTCAGATGAACTTAAACATGGCAATTCAAGTAACTAGGTAACAACACTTAAAAAACAAAATTCAAAGAACTTCCTTTGGCAACACGTATGCTGTACAAATTCTTCTGGCTGCCCTGTAATGGGAATAAAGCCCCTTAAGAGTATTTCTTGTCTGGGTCCAAATTTCCAAGTTGGGAACTAGTTCTGCCTACTCTGAGTACTCCCTACTCCTTTCCAGGGAGGGTGGTCTCTACCAGTTCCCTAAGAGTTCTGACCCCTGGAGAGGTAACCGTGAGAATTCCTTTCTCAAGATCTTGCACCAACAAACCAACAAGGCACTCTCTAAATGTATCCTAAGCTCTTCAACTCCAGCCAGCAAAGATTTTTGTCTCCTCTTTGTGTGGTAGAGATTTGGCTTATATATCATCACATGTTTTTCTTCCTTTATGATTTATATTATAAACTCTTAATGCTCTTTGGTTTGCCCTTGCGGAGCTAAAACTTTCTCTTTCAATGCTGTTGTATCTTCCCCTCTCAAGAAATTATTTTGTAATTCAAAATAAGAATTTGAGTTGCTAAATTCCACTTTCTTGGTTCCTTGGTATTTTCTCTTCTCTATAACAAAAACCTCAGCCTAAAGATCTCATTTTTTTTGGTGAAAAGAAAATGCCAGGAAGGAAGATTATGTCCACCAATATTTTTAAATTTTTTGAAGTTACTTATATGACATGAGACTACTTATATGACATTGAGAGTCCCTTGGACAGCAAGGAGATCAAACCAGTCAATCCTAAAGGAAATCAACCCTGAATATTCACTGGAAGGACTGATGCTGAAACTCCAATTCTTTGGCCACGTGATGCAAAGAGCTGACTGATTGGAAAAGACCCTGATGCTGGGAAAGATTGAAGGCACGAAGAGAAGGGGACAGCAGAGGAGGAGATAGTTGGATATCACCGACTTAACAGACATGAGTTTGAGCAAGCTCTGGGAGACGGCGAAGGACAGGGAAGCCTAGCATGCTGCAGTCCATGGGGTCACAAAATGTCAGACACAACTTAGTGACTGAACAACAACAACAAAATATGACGTGAACTGAGTGACTTAGGTGGTCTGCTATAAAATTTTGCTCTTTGGGTGGCAGGGTGTGGGGAGGGAACTGGGAAAAAGCTAGGCGCATTTTTCAAGATATTAAGTTCAAATAGTTTTTGCAATTTACCTTTAAGAGGCAGATTTTTTTTCTTTCCCTTTGAAAATATTCCCTACGTCAATCCTTTTCAATGATCTTCCATAAACTGGGAGGGTTAGCTGGCAAAATTTCATACCCTAAGCAGTACTCACTGTCTCATCTAACAGACTCAAACTTTCATCCTGGGGGAAGAGAAAATCTTTGTGGCTAAAAAATGTCATCTGGGATCTTAAAGCCCATCAGCAGGGAGACAGGGAGGAATGTAGTTCTCTTGACTGGGGAATAGGTTGGATGACTGGAATGTCTTTTTCCCCCGGCGTGTTAATTTCTATGATTGGAAGAAATCAGACCTTAAAAGGAACGGAGGAAGTACAATTTTCAGAGAACAACAGTGAAGACTAGTTATTGGGGAGAGGTGAAAATACTTCCAGGTCTGAGTTCATGACAGTAAATTTGTATTGCTTTCATAACATTCATAGAATGATTTTCACAAATGCAGTGCAAATGAAGATGTTTTATTCCCAACGTGGGCTGCTGAAATGAAACTCACTTCTCTTCAGCATCATCATTCCACATATACACACCATAGAAAATGATTCACAACTAACATATATATATTTCAGTTTATACATATTTGTAGGTGTATACGAAGACACGTGCATATATAACTATATTAAATATATATATTTGAAAATTAAAAGGTATCTTTACCCACTAGAGAGAGTCTGATATTTCAATCTATTAAGCCATAATTTTACATCACAGATTAGTGGCTAAGAGCGTGGGTGCAGGAGTTGGATTGCTTGGGCTAAGACCATTTATTAGCTGCGTGACCTTGGGCAAGGTCCAGGATCTTTTTGTACAGCAGTAACCTCAGCTCTAAGATGGGAGAAATAACTGTCTGCCCAATGCAGTGGTGTAGGGATTCAGTGAATTGGAACATGGTACTGGATAAAATGCAAAATAAAGGTGAAATTGTGTTATAATTACTAGTATGTGTAAGGGCCACGCTAGGTGCTTTGAGGGATAAAAAAGGAGACACGGTCTCTACCCTTACATAGTCTACTGTCTAACTGGAAACCCAAGATGCGGTGTCATATAAATTAACTATTAATGCCTGAGAAGAAAACCAACAGTTTAGTTCAGTAGCACAGACCAGCTTCTCAAGGCACAGAGAAGTGTATATAAGGTGTCAGTTTCACATTCGCTTCCCTTTATCCAATGCTTATCTCTTTGACATGATGAAAGGCTCAAGCAGACTGTATAATAAACACTGCTGCAGTGGTCCGCCTACATTAATCCTGCAGTGGTTTAGCCATGGGTGAGCGTTATGATGCAGATGTTAATGCTGGATTAAGGCTCTTGACAACGGAGGTTGGTCCAACTGTTAGTGCTCTGAAAAGTGAGCCAATCCATCAATTTCTGCAGTTTGTACAGGGATGGTGATGACTTCAGCTGATCCCACCCTGCCCCCCGACTCCCTGCCGAGATTTACAGAGAATTCCGGACTGTGGTTATCTGGTTTAAGAGGTAATTCTGTATAAGAACTGGCATAAAACTGCATGTCTAATTGCCAAAGGAAGGTATTACAGTTAACAACCTCTCTGTGAGATGGAGGGCTGCTTATATGTGCTCTGAAATGATGATGGAAGGCCTTGGGAAGAAGAGATTATGAAAGGGCCTTCAACAAGATGTAAGGTGATTCTTGGCTTAATCCCTTTTAAGTTAAATATTAATTCCCCTAACTTAATTTTTAAAGCATCACTCTAGATTTTTACCTAAGACTGCCCTGAATGGTGCCCATATCAAAAGATGCTTTCTAAAGCTAAATTATCAGCTTAATAGATCTCCATGTATTGATTTAAATACATAACCTGCACCTATAAAATTGCTTCTGTGGGGAAAAAAGGGATATTCTGATTTCAGAGTAAATTAAAAATCAATTTATAAACTCACTTTTAAAAACTCTGCTTTGACTGGTTCTTTCACTCAACATTTATTGAGTGTTTTTCATGTTATCAGACATCAGACACTGTTGTAGTCACATGTGAACAAAACAAAAATCCTTGCCCTGATGGAGCTGACATTCTAGAGAGGAGAGGCAGTTAAATAATGAACATAATAAAGAGTTGGTATAGTGTGTTATGGGTTTCTCTGGTGGCTCAGACGGTGAAGAATCCACTTGAGATGCAGGAGACCCAGGTTCAATCCCTGGAGTGGGAAGATCCTCTAGAGAAGGGAAGGGCTACCAAGTCAAGTGCTAAGGAATAAAAAAAAAGTAGTGCAGAGTTAGAAGGATGGGGCTGGGTGTCAATTTTAAATAGGACAGTCGTTGACAAGGTTACATTTAAGCAAAGTGTGAAGGGAGCCAGCCAAGGGAGTTGAACCTACCTGGGCAAAGAGCCAGTGCCAATGCCCTGAGGCAGAAGCCTACTTAGTGAGTCTGAAGAACAGAAGGTAGGCCACTGTAGTTGGAAGTGGGTGGGAGAGACAAGAGGATATGGTCAGAGAGGTAAGCTGGGTAGTGGCAGGGAGGGAACCGAACAAATCATGGACAGCCTTGTAAGCTACTGAAAAGCCTCTGAGAGAGATAGCAGTCACTTGTATTAGGCTGGTTTAAAGTAAGGCCCTGAGCTGTGCTAAGTTGCTTTAGTTGTGTGTAACTCTTTGCAACCCTCATGGACTGTAATCCGCCAGGTTCCCCTGTCCATGGGATTCTACAGACAGGAATACTGGAGTGGGATGCCATGTCCTTCTCTAGGGACATGGGGATCTTCCTGACTCAGGAGTCATATGGGCATCTCTTACCTCTCCTGCATTGGCAGGTGGGTTCTTTATATGACTAGCACCATTTGGGAAGTCCACCTGTATCAAAACAATTCCTCTTATTCCTTGTCTCCTGTACTTCAATTTGAATGTGGAAACAATCTAATTGAGATCTTGTTAAAAGTCAAATTTTAAATTAGGAGGTCTGAGGGGGGCCTAAAATTCTGCATTTTTAACGAGCTTGCAGGTAATGCCAGACTGCCAGTCGACAACCCCACATTGACTAATGAGAGTGAAGAACCAATGGGCTTTGAGGCTTTCTCCTCCATTGGTTGGTTGCAAGGGCCTTCTTGTTCCCTTTGAGCTTAAAAGGACATCCTGAAAGCTTTCATACTGGTCATAACCTTGTCAGTGGACTCACTATTTCATGTCCTTTCACCTGGCTAGTAAAGGTATGGTCGAGAGCTCTCTTGGGAATATGAGATATGTTGTTTGGCTGTTTCCATGCAGGGTCTAAGAAGTTTCTAGGGCCTCCTTACTGCCACTATGGGGGCTCTGCTTCTAAACCTTCACCTGGGAAGCCCTGCTCTACTCCTTGAATGATAATAGTTCTCTGAACACATTCCTGTCTTACTCCAATTATAGCAAGTAATTCTGACTTGTAGCCTTCACTCCTGGTCCTATATCTTGAATGATAGCCTGACTCTATAAACTAGGCCTGAGGCAGCTAGAGGATTTGGGTGATGGTCCTGGGACGAAGAGGTGCTCAGCTGATGCTGGTGCAAAAGGTAAGGTTGAACTTTGTTTTTCCCCCTGTGCAGTGCAGCTAGTGAGATCTTAGCTTCCTCACCAGGGACTGAACCCTTGCATTTTGCAGTGGAAGCTGAGTACCAACCATTGGACAACTAGGGAAGTCCTGAGTCTGACTTTCATAAAAACTAATGAAGTAATTTACAGCTGAACAGGCCTGGAAGGACTAGACACTTGTGAATATAAAACAAAGGTTATGAGTCACACAGACTTGGGTTAGAATTATGCTTCCACGCCTTACTGTGTTATGCCAAGAATGTTCCTTGGCATCTCTGAACCATAGTTATCTCACCTGGAAAATGAGAATGATAAGGATACCTCCTTCATACATTGAGAAAAGGCATATGAGGCATGTAGAAAAGTGCCTGATATAATGATACTCATAAAATACTAGTTGCTATTAGTTTTATAATTACTGTTAAAATCCAACCACACGTCACATCGCTTTGTGGCCTGGCATTACGGTACTTACCTTTAAAGTCCCTGGAGTTAAAAGTACCAGGGCACATCCCTCAGCAAAGTCTTTCAAAGATGAGACAGACCAGGAGCAGGTTCATCATGGCAGTTGTTACAGTAGATAATGGCAGGAACTTTAGATAGTTAGTTTAGAAAGCATATGATGGGGGTACTGATAATGATGACTGTCTTGAGGGTATCTTGTAGAAGAGGACCCTGAGGGCACACCTGAGACCAAAGGGGAAAGTCTTTTTTTTGGAAGACCAAAAAAAAAAAAAAAAAAAAGGAAACGGAAGCACATCCCTCTGTAACCTGTGAGTGAGTTGAGGGGTGAAATAGAGGGGTGGGGGCGCCCGCGAGGGGCGGCGGCTCTTGCGCAGCTGCGGCGGCGGAACCAATCAGCGGGTGCATCCCGTCCTCGCGCGACGGTACAGTCGTGCCGTCGTGACGTCGGCGGTTGCCATGGAGCGCCCCACTCTGTAGGGCCGCGAGCCGGCGCCAGGGGGGCCACGGGGTCGTATCGCCGCTTTGAGGTCTAGTCGGCAGCCGCCATGAGCGGCCGGAGTAAGGGGAGAAGGTCCTCCCGCGCCAAAGGCCGTGGCAAGAGCCGCGCCAAAGGCCGAGTCCGCGCCGCGCCTGACGACGCCCCACGCGACCCGGACCCTCCAGAGTGCCAGAGGCTCGGGGAGGAGACCAAGGCGGCACAGGTGCAGGCTGGCGCGGTTTGGGGTGGCCCGGAAGGCGCTGCGCCGGCGCCGCCCCGCCGGCCCGGGGAAGAGGCTGCCTGCCGGCTGCCCCTAGATTGTGGCCTCGCGCTCCGGGCCCGGGCGGCGGGGACTCGCGGGCAGGCGGTGACCAGGCCCTGCCTGGTCAAGGCCACATCCTTCCCGGAGCGCCTGGTGAGTGACACCGTCTTCGTGGGAACCGTGGGCACCGTGGCGAGGCCGAGAAACGGGCCCCGCGTCGGAAGCCGGCGAGGCCCCGCCGCGAAGAAGGCCCCAGATACCTGTAGTGCGGTGGGAAGGGGGTCTGCGGCCTTGGCCGGTGGGAAGCCAAAGAAAGGGCCCGCGGCGGAGGCCGCCTCCGTCCCCGTGGGCGAGGAGAAGGTGGAGAACGCGGGGTCAGGGCCCCCGGCGACAGAGGGCAGCATGGATACGCTGGAGAACGTCCAGCTGAAGCTGGAGACCATGAACGCCCAGGCGGACCGGGCCTACCTGCGGCTCTCCCGCAAGTTTGGGCAGTTGCGGCTGCACCACCTAGAGCGCAGGAACCTCCTTATCCAGAATATTCCAGGCTTCTGGGGGCAGGCCTTTCAGAACCACCCCCAGCTCTCGTCCTTCCTGAATAACCAGGATAAAGAGGTCCTCAGCTTCTTGAATAGCTTGGAGGTGGAAGAGCTTGGCCTGGCGAGACTGGGCTACAAAATCAAGTTCTATTTCGGGCGCAACCCCTATTTCCAAAATAAGGTGCTCATCAAGGAATACGGGTGCGGCCCTTCGGGTCAGGTGGTGTCTCGTTCCACTCCAATCCAGTGGCTCCCCGGGCACGACCTCCAGACCCTTAGCCAGGGGAACCCCGACAACAGCCGGAGCTTCTTTGGGTGGTTTTCAAACCACAGCTCCATCGAGTCTGACAAGATTGTGGAGATAATCAACGAGGAATTGTGGCCCAATCCCTTACAGTACTACCTGATGAGTGAAGGGGCCCGTGCAGAGAAAGGAAAGGAGGGCAGGCCGGGTCCTGCGAGGCCGCCAGGGGAGACCCCGGAACCTGGGGTAAACAAGTCCAACTGATCGTGCTCAAGTCTGCGTCCTGCGTCCTACCTCCTACTGGCCCCCGTGCCCGGCTGGCCTTGGGTGTTTGGCTGTCTGCCTTCTCTTCGTGTTGGCCTCTGCACACTATTCCTGTTGGACTTCGGTTTCAAGAATATGGCGTTTATGATCATGTTCTTTTGCCTCCCGTGACGTTCTTGCTTTCTCTACATTAGTATCATACGTTTTGTGATCTCGCCCCTCCTGTTCATATGTTAAACTCACTTGATTCCAGCGTGTGTTGCCTCTCTCTACATTGCTTGGACCCTGTTCTTGGCTCTGGCGTTTCCCACCTGGCTTTCACATGGACACTCGTGAGTCAATCAGCAGGAGGACCAGCGCATCCTAAGCTCTGCTACTTCAGGACTGGTGACTTGCTGGGCTTCGAGTTCATGCCAGCCATGCATGCCATCTGTGGCAAGCTTTTTGGTGGCCACTGCAGAATGAAGCTAGTGCATGTGGCATTGGCCATCAGCCAAAACTGATTGTCTCTTGGCTCTGGGGTCACCAGCCAAGGTGCCACCTGCAGGATCTCTGGCTTTGGCCAGGGACCCATGCTGCCCTCCTAGACAACGGGTTGAGGTTCAGGGTGAGAAGCAGTTTGCTGTGGGTTTTGTACTGTTCTGCATCTCTTCCTGCCTCTGGGCCTTTCTTCGTGGTAAACCTTTGTCAAGGTCTGCACCATACCTCATCACTGTCAGGCCATTGAGTTTTGTCTAGGTTGCCAGTTGGCCCCAATTGGCTTCCTGGGCAACAAGGACCTCGAGAACTACCTGTGGACACAGGCCCTCTGCCGGTGCATGAGACACACACCTACCCTCTCCAGCCTTCCAGGAACCCTGCTGGCTGCTGGACTGATGGGCAGGCTGGTACGTGTGGACATGTGCTCACTGTCGTCAAGCTGTGGCTCCAGGTGAGGGTGGCGACCGGACTCACTTAACATCTAGGTACCTTTATCCACTCCCCCCATCCCTGCCTCACACGTAACCGGAATGCTATAGTGGGGTTGCTGGGGAAGGGAGATTTCTGATCTGTGGGCCTGTGTCTACTTCAGCTCACGCCTGTACACCTCCTTCCTCAATCCTCTTTCTGTTCCCTTACCCTCTCTTCCTTCTTCCCTCTGTCCCTGTGCTTGTCCCCCACTCCTCTCTTTCTTTCTTTTTTTTGGTTTCAGTAGTGGTACTTCTGAAAGAGAAAACAGAGAGAGAAAACAAAACAGTTGTGAAACCAGGGTTTTCTGCGTACAGCTAGCGAGTTGGCTGGGGCCTTGTTAAACACAGGCACACCCTGGGCTGGAATAGGGTAGAGGAAGCCAGAAGCCAGGTGGGTCTGCGGTCATGTCCTGCTCCCTCCCGCCTTCCGGGTCCCTCTGTAATTCTGACATGGAGATTCCTCACATGCAGCGCATCTGCTAGAACGGCCACCCCGGGCAGCAGTGCTGGGGACCAGGGTCACTCCTGCTTTGGCCTTGTTCTCTGCCTCCTAAGGCCTGGCTGCCTTCTGTTCCCTTTGGGCAAGCGTCTCTCATCCCCCAGCTCTCACCCTCAGCAGTGAGGTTTCTTCCTTTTCTCTAGGCTTCTACCTTCACATACCCTTGGGAGTAGACTGTAGCCTTCAGTATGGGGGATCCCAAGGCTGCCCTGGGGCGTGGGGACAGGGGAAGGGGGAGTGCCTTTTCTGAATCTCCAGGGCTCATTTCCAGCGGGTGTAAAAGCTGAGCTGTGCCCTTCCTGCCTAGGCTCATCTGTGCCCTCTTTCCCCCTCATCCCTCAGGGTGGGGTAAGTACTGAGGGTGTGTGTCCTTGCCTTCACCCTAATCTCTCTCTCCTTACGGAAGACCTCCTTCTGAGTTTCCCATGGGCTAGGGAAGTCTTGCCTCAAGAGCTGTCAAGAGGGTGTTTGGGGCAGGCGAGCTGGGGCAAAAACCTAGAGCGGGAATAAGCCTGGTGTGGAGAGGGCTTGGCAAAGCAGCTCGAAGTGGCTTGAGGATCCTCCAGGAGAGTATAGCTATCTCTCAGAGATAGAAGGGACGGGAAGGAGCCTTCCCTAGGGCAGGGACAGGAGAATTAAAGGGCAGTGGGCAAGTGTTTTGCTGAGGCGAGGGTATGCCCAAACTTTTGTCCAAAAATCTTTCATTTTTGGTAGATTTTATAAATCACAAAAACCGTCTGAATAACATTACTTTGGATTCTTTCTCTTTTCTAGGTGTGGCCCTGTGTTTTGTAGAAGATTATGTGCTACTTATTTTGTTTGAGTAAATCTTATCATTTTCCCCATTTTTTGCCTAATGGGAAAATAGAGCTGTATAGGTTGGCTTTTTTTTTTTTTTTTAAAGCTTTTTCCTCTATTATGGACATTTTCAGACATGCACAGAAATGGAGAGACCTCGTGTGCCGTCACCTAGCTACATCATTTATCAGTTATGGTCAACCCAGTTTCATCTGCATCTCCATCTCCCTGCCTGTATTGTTGATCGAAAGTCCAAGACACTGTGCCAATTCAACTGGGACCACTTTGGGAGACTGAGACACTCTGCTGGTGGTGATCGTGGTGGGCTGCACTCTCACTACCGTATCAGATCTGCCTTTTGCTTTTCATGTTAACTAATGACGTTCCAGAGATGGGCCTTAGAAACAAAAGTCTTCAGAGTTGACAAGAAGTCTTAGAAAGTGATGAAGCTGCCTTTTCCCTGTGTCCACAAGAGGAAAGAGAGACTGCTCTGTTGTAAACTCTTTCAAAGACTTATCTTTCAGTCTTTGATAAGGTGCTTACTTGAGACCTTTCACCAGAATAACAGTCTTTTTTTCCCCTCTAAGACGGAGACTTTGTGTGACTATTACAATTATCAGCGTGTCCTGGTCTCATGATATAACTCTGAACTTGAAAGTAAAGTATAATTTGGAAATTGTTTCTGTGTTCTGTGAAAATAACCTCCCCAAAGTAATCAGTAACCGGTTGTCTTACTTGGTAATTTGGCACTCTGGTAATAATGCAATTATTTCTCTGTTCTGAAACAGTATAAACAGTTGTAAGCTTGCATGTGTGATGGAAACAATAAAAGCTTGTATCTCTATTATATTTTATTATTTTTAAAAAAGAATTGGAAGGTTAAGCAGAGGCTGGGTAGTCGACGGCATGTATACTGTGGCATACATGAGTGATTCCTAAGCCTCAGGCCCTTGTGTGACTAGCTCTATAACAATATATAAAATTCTGATTTCCAAGCCCTTATCAGAGATTGAGATCCTGTGGTTCTGGGAAGAAGCCATGCAGTCTTGTTTTTAGCAAGCTTTCCAAGTGATTCTAGTGCAAAGCCAAAGCTTCTCAAATTTTAGAGTTCCTCTGAATCATGTGGGGAATCCTGTTAAAATATGAATTCTGATGTAGCCGTCTGGAGTAGAAGTTGAGACTCTGCGTTTCTAACAAACTTCCAGGTGATGCTGGTGCTGGCGGCTTGTGAACTGTACTTGGAGTAGCAAAGGAGGTGTCTTCAAGGACCTTTCAAACTAGAGTAACAACACTCAGTCTTGGCTGCACGTCAGAATTATGTGGGAAGCTTAAATATACACACTGGCAGAGCTCACAAATAGCAACTGAATCAGAGTGGGGAAAGGGATCGGTCCAGTTGTGGGTGTTTATTCTGAACACATCGCAGGTGATTCTGATGTCTAGCCATCATTGACAACTAAAGTTTCTGATGCTGTTCTTAATAGATTCATAACAAGGACCATTTCCCCAAAATCAGGAGGATCAGCAGCAGACAAACCAAATGCCACATAAAGCACAGAAGTGAGCTGTTAACAAAATAAAATTTAGTTTGTATGATGTTGGGCATGAATCAACAAATGTGCAGTGTTCAGGTGCTCAAATACTGAATGAAAGAATGAATTTAAAACAGTTTATATTCAAATGCCTTTGGGCTAGGCTGGTAATTAAATTTGTGAAGTGGGCCATATTTGCTTTATAAGGATGTTATGTGTTAGTTCATTAGGGCTTCCGTAATGAAGTACCACAGATCAAGTGGTTTAAACAACAGAAGTTGACTTCCAGTTCTGGTGGCTAGATTCCTGAGATCAAGGTGACGGCAGGGCTAGTTTCTGCTGAGGTCTCTGTCCTTGACTGTCTGCCTGCTGTCTCTTCGAGGTCTTAGCTCTCTGTGTGTGTGGGGGAAGTGGGAGGAAGTCGGGGCTGTGTGTAGCTGGGGCAGCTGTGTTGCAGTGCCAGGGCATTTACTTGGGGCACCGCAGGCCTGGTGTTGCTGCATCTTCAAAAAAGTGGCAAGAATCAGAATCTCCCAATTTTGAATATTTTCAACTAAAAAAAATCGAACACCCAGAGCCTCGCTCTTAGTGGTAGGTGGAGTGCAGAAGGGTCCCGGGGGCAGCCTCTCCAGGTGTGAGCAGCCTTTCCAGGCATGAGCGTCCTCTTGGGACCCATGCAGAGTCCTCTGGGGCTGCGAACTGGGACGGCCGTCTGCCCAATTCAAGCTCACATACTTGCTTCTTCAGAGGCTCAGAGCCTGCACTTCCCCAAGCCCCCTTCCACAGCCCTCCCTTCAGTCCCTTGCAGAGCCCATCTGATGGTTTCATCCCCCTACTGCCCCTGGTCTTACTCACTCATTGCCTCCTGTGTGTGTCAGTCTGTTGCAGAATTAGAAATACAGCCATGGACAAATACAGCTTTGAATTCTGCCCCTCGTTCCGTGTTTCAGCCTCCTCTAGGTTTTGCCTGAAATTGTCAGTCCTTTTTTTCCCTTTTCCTACATGGGCCCGATGAGGGTGTCAGATCCACATGGGGGTAGCTAAAGGAAACCTCTTTTCACTCTGGCCTGTAGGTCTGACTTCACAAGGCAGTTTGGACTTTTAATAACCTGGAGAGTGAGGGCTTCTCGGAGTAATTCTTGTTATGCTAGGAGTCCCTTGCCCCTTTCTCACTCAGTTTTATTGCTAAAGACTTGATTTCTTCTTACGTGCTGGGCTTTTCTGGAATGTAGTGGGTTTGTGCTATGCCACAGGGGAGCAGGGAGAAGAAAAGAAGCGTCTTAGTACCTGTAGCTTACCCAAAGTCTCTCTCAACTTCTGTCTCCCCTCACACGTGGGCGCCCCCTCTGGTCCACTGCACTGATTTGCTACAGGGAAGGAGGTACCCTGCTTGGGGTGGCCTCACCGAGGGAGGGGTCTTCCCCCCTCCTTTGCCCTCTGAAGATTTTGGAAACTCCTTCCACACTCTCATCCCTTGAGGTCCTTGGCCTCGGGGAGCTGCTGGTACTGCTGGGTGGAGCCATATCCCCCCAGTATGGAGGCAGTGAAAAAACAAAACCCAGAGATTCCATCTCCGGTCTGTGGTTTCTGTCTCTGTCCTTAGCGTCTTCATCTCTGCTTTTGGAATCTTCTCCAGCTACATTTCACCAGTCAGGCTCACAGCTCACTTCTGCCGAGTCACTTTCATCTGAAACTCCGACCTCGTGTTAGTCCTGCTTCCGTACCCTAGGTCTGGTACCATCTGGTCAGGTGTTCAGTTACGGACTGTCCAAGGCTGGAAACTTGAATTCGTTCCTCCTCTCCCTGCCTCGTGTCAAGCTGGTCCTGAGCTGAGGTTTGACAAATATAAGATGAGATAACTTCTATGTGTGACACTTCATGGTTTACAAAACACAGTCACTCTCATCATCTCATTATCCCATAAGATGGCTCGAAGAGATTAAATGACCAAAATCACAGAGCCGGTAGGCAATAGAGTTGGGGCTCAAACTCAGGGCTCCTGCTTCCAAACACCTTCTGAACATGTGTGGGTAAACCTGAGGCCCGCAGTCGTCTGGCACGGGACTGGAGGTGCTTCTTCACGCAGAACCTATATTTAACCCTTCACTCAAAGCATCAGAACCCTCAGCACAGCACATCCGTCACCACCCATCCATCGGAGCTGACATGTGAATGTGAACCTTCCTGATTGTCCACAGCTGCTGGAGCTCGACGAGGGGCAGTGACTTGATGACTTGAGCGACTCAGAATGTGGCCAGGGCTTCCTCTCACTGCTCTGTTCCAGAGTCAGGACTGGTTCCAGACACACATGGCTGCAGATGGAGGCTGAGTGGGAGGTTTGGGGCTCTAAGTATCAATACTCGAATATGAATGTATTGGAAAAAAGGGTAATGAGAAGTTCTGTAACAAAAAGTTGGGTGATAGGAAGTCACAGGCTTGCTTCAGTAGCACAATGATATCAGGACTCTGGGTCCCCTTGTCTGCTTCGCTTCTCTTGGGTTTCCCTTCGGGGTTCCCTAACTCCAAGCACCACAGTCTCACCCAGCTGCACTTACAGACAGACGGGAAGAAGAAGGGGTCTTCTCCCATGTCTCTGTCATCAGGGAAGAAAATCTTTGCCTATAGTGTCTGGTGGATTTCAAGGGACCTGAGTCAGAAATGAGACACTCCCACAACTCTGCTTCAAGGAAATTAGCATTTTTTAGCATCTCTCATGAGAGTGGGGTTCTGCCTCCAGGGAATAAGAGATCAAAGGGCTAGAATTGACGGGAGATCTTAGTCACCTGTAGATTCGTCCTTTTTGCGGTGACATGGCCGTGCTGCTGACCCAGAACACCACTTAATATTACCTGGAGGTGCATGCGCCTGTGCTTTCCCCAGCTCCCCCAGTCACCTCTTAGGACAAGAAAGCTTGTTTTGTGTCTTGCCTCCTCTGTTTATGGTAAATGTATTTCAAGCCAGCAATGCCTTTTTGGTGTTCCTCTCTCCCACAGCACTTAGCTCAGGCTTCTCTCAGCGTTTGGTGTGAAGTGAAAAGTGAAAGTCGCTCAGTCGTTTCCAGCTGTTTGCGACCCCATAGGTATAGTCCTTGGAATTCTCCAGGCCAGAATACTGGAGTGGGTGGCCTTTCCCTTCTCCAGGGGATCTTCCCAACCCAGGGATTGAATCCAGGTCTCCCGCATTGCAGGCGGATTCTTTACCAGCCGAGCTACAAGGGAAGCCCAAGAATACTGAAGTGGGTAGCCTATCCCTTCTCCAGTGGATCTTCCCGACCCAAAAATTGAACCAGGGTCTCCTGCATTACAGGCGGATTCTTTACCAACTGAGCTAGAGGTGGTCAGTAAACGCTAGTTCAGTAAACACATCAAGCCAGTAATCTTTCTGAGATGTAAATTTGATCCTGTCAGTGACCCATTCAGCCTTCAGGAGTAAGGTCCAAGTTTCCAAGAAGCTTAAAACAGGCCATTCATGATCTGAGCCTACATTTTTTTCTTTCAAACTTTTTTATTATGAAAACTTACATGAAAGTTGATAGAAAAGTACAATGATCACCCATCATATACCATTTAAGTTCAGTGAATGTTAACATTTTGCCGTATTTGTTTACTCATGTGTGTATGTTTGTATTTTGTTGAACCGTCTGAAAATAATTTGATGTTTCACCCCTAAATACCCAGCATGAACCTCATAAGAAATAAAGATATTCTCCTATATGATCAAAAATCCATTATCAGACTGTGGGAAGTTACAGTTCCTGAATACTGTCTAGTATCCAGTCCAAATTTAGATTTCTCCATTGCTCCCAAGATTATTTTAGTGTGTGTGTGTGTGTGTGTGTGTGTGTGTGTTCAGTCGTGTCTGACTCTTTGCAACCCCAAGGACTGTAGCCTGCCAGGCTCCTCTGTCCATGGGATTTCCCAGGCAAGAATACTGGATTGGGTTGCCATTTCCTTCTCCAGGGGATCTTCCCAACCCAGGAATCGAACCCATGACTCTTGAGTCTCCTGCATTGGCAGGCAGGTTCTTTACCACCAGTGCCACCCGGGAAGCTCTATTTTATAGTATTAGGTTTAAAATCAAGGTATAATAATGTTCAGGCATTGCATCTTGCTGTTTTTATTCCTTTTAAAACAAGAAAAATTCACTCACATTCTCCTAACCTCGCCCCACCTGGACGTAACATGGAATTTCTAAACATGTTAGGCAGTTGTTTCACAGGCTGTCCCACATTCTGGATTTGTCTGATTGCTTCTTCTTGGTGTAATTTAACTTTTCGTTCTGTCTCCTGTATTCTTGAAAACTGAGGATTTGGTGAGGATATTGCATAAACGAGGTGTCACTTCAGAAGGCACATGGCTGTTTCACTGTCACGCTGTTAGTGTCGTCTCTTGGTTAAGGTGGGTGATCACTAGATCTTTCCTTTGTAAAGATGCATTTCCCCTTCTAAGCAGGTCTTCTCTGAGATGGTTCTTGATCACTGTAAGAATATCCTCTTCCGTTAAACTTTTCATCTCAAGGTTTTAGCAGCCATTGATGATGTTTGCCCAAATCAGTTATTTATCTGTGGGTTCCCAAATAGTGATTTTCTAATCTTGGCAGTTCTTTTACCTATCTTAGCTGATATTCTATAAAGAAAACTTCACCCTCATCATTTGGTGATGAACTCTATCTACCTCCTTCTAGAAAGGCAGATAAATGCTTAACTTATTCCCTTTAGCTTCCAGTGTTTAGAATCAGAAGTTGGTGTAGTAATAGTCTCTAATGTTTTCGGATAAGGGCATGTTTTTTTTTTTTTTTTCCTCTTTACTATGTCTGTGAACTTGTGGAACTTTATGGATTTAATGTTTTACAATCAATTATGGTCATCTTTCTTTTGGCTACACAGCTGACTCCCATTTTGCTCCAAACACACTTTCCGCAGACTCCTCTCATCCTTGTCCCTTATTTCCTCCCTTTTCCCGTGGGCGCCTTAGCCAGCGTGAACCACTGTGAGTTCTCGGGACACTAGAGTGTTTCTTCACACCCGGCACACTTGCCTACACCATTTGCTGGAAAAACACCCTCGCAGCTCCTCTTGGGTGCTCAGATAGGGCTCAGATATTTTTGTCCGTGCTGTAGTTTTTAATCTTTCAAGGTGGAAAGCATCCCTCCCTTTTATTTCCATCATATTTTCTTCACACTTTGATTCACGGTACCTGATGGGGTGACTTGTTCTTGCCCATTTACCTGTCTGCTTCCACCGGAGACTATAAGATCCTTGAGACAGCAGATTAGTAATTAGCAGTATGTCTTATTTATTTTGGCATTCCCAATAGCTCAAGGGCTTACACACAGTAGATGCTCATTCAGTCCTGAACAAGTGAGCGAGTGAATGGTCCCTGACAATTCATGACAAACTGCAGAGAGGTTGGAAGTACCGAGGAGCAGAGATTGGGAATAACTTCAAGAGAAGGAGGAGCATGAACCTAATACAAATGCATTAAAAGATGGTGGGGAAAGGAAGCTATTACCTACACAAAGCCTCAGGCAAAAATGGCACCAAACGACTCTCACAGCATATTGGAAATCAAGTAGGAAGATGGAGGTGAGCAGGAAGTTGGACATGTACCAGGTATGCTGTGCTTTAGTAATTTCCATAGCACACAGGTCTCTAATGGAAAACAAGAGAAAGCTAAGCCCATGTGATGACTTTCCCTGGAGCTTTCTCTCTCTTTATCCGGGGATGTGTATATAAAGTCTGAGATCTCCTAAGAGGTCCTTTGAATTCAAATGACTTTCACAAATTGGGTTAGAACCAAGTCAATCTCCAAAGAATGATGTCATTGAAAAGCACCTGGACTAGAGAGTGAGCTGCTCAGTGGCATCCAGGGAGTGGATATAGAGAGGGGCCTTGAGTTTCAGTATTAAGAAGCCTAAATTCTGAGATGCTAACTCACCTGTGGTCCTCAGAGCCTGCTGCTGCGTGGCCTAGTGCAGTGGTACCAGATGTCTTAGGAGAGCATTGAGAGTACTTTGGGGGTGGAGGAGCCAGACCCGGATGCTTGTCCCTCAGGAGGTGAGGCTGTCGGGGTGGGTGTGTCACATGGGAGCTCTTCGTCTTCCGCCCTGAGAACTCGTTTTGCTCTCAGCTCTGCCTCCAGCGTGGGCGCCATGGACTCATCCAGCCCTCCTCGGACTGAGCTCCTCCATGGTCACCCGGCGTTCTCTCAGGAGAAGGTCTTATCTGACTCCCTGATAAAACAGCTCTCCCTCCCCCTCACTGCTCGCTGTATTCCTTCTCTTCCTTCACAGGACTCATCACAAGTCCTGAGTTTGTCTCTGAGTTTGTCTCTTCCTCTGGACTGTAAGATCTCAAGGCTCTTTGCTCACTGTTGAATCCTAAGTGTGTGTGCACAGGAGTTGCTTGACAAAGAGTGTGGGCCGGGGTCGTGCTAGTCTTATACGAGCTCTGGCCTGCTCCCGTGGTGGTTGAATGGGCTGTGCCTGGCACAGTTGTCCTCTGGCGGGAGGAGACCGTCTCTTACTAAATAGGCACCGGCACTTGAGTCTATTCTGCTGAGCACGTATCACACGCTAAGCACAGTGCTAAGGCGTTTTATCACATTCTCGCAACCGTTCATATTACCTGCATTTTCCAGGTGAGATAAAAAGAGCCCAAGAACATGCTCTGTGTCATGGAAGTTATCATTCCTGAAGCTGAGGGAACTACCCACCACTCTGCCCTGCCTCTCAGGCTGGGGTCTGCAGGGTCTCCTGACTTTGGAAAGGAGGGAGGAGGGTGTGTGGCTGCAGGCAGGCTTCCAGCTCTCCTGAAGGTGCCCACTCACCACAGATGGGAAGGGTGTGTGTTCATGTGTGTGTGTGTGTGTGAGGCCATCTCTGGGTGTGTGAACAGGAGAGACATGGGTTCTGGGTGTGCCCAGGTGTGTGTCCGAAGCCAGCTTTGGAACACAGCCTGCCGACGGCCTGCTTGTTGTCTGCAGGCCCATAGTGCCCAAGGCTTCTGGGCATGCTCGCTCGCTCTGGACACTGCCAACTGAGCCTTGGAGCCCGCGCTTCAGAGGCTCCCAGCTGTGGGCTGCTTGTGGGGAACAGACTCTCCTGGCCTGAAGCTGCTTAGAAGAAGGGGCCTCTACTGAGGCCCTGAGTGGATGGTTTGAGGGAAGCTGAGTCCCAGAAGGCACCAGACTCAACAAAAGGGTGTCGCAGATACGAAACAAGGGGATTTGTTTGTGTGTGGGCAGTGTAGATGGGCCTGCTGGTCTTAAGCCGGTCTTTGAGCTGCAGCCTCCCTCACAGACGGTCGTTCCTAGCACTGCTCTTGTCTCTGAGTGAGAAAAATGGTGAGAAATCATTCTTTCTTGACATTTCCCTAGGAGTGTGCTTCCCTATGGGCTTCTCTGGTGGCTCACGTGGTAAAGAATCTGCTTGCAATGCGGGAGACCCAGGTTTGATTTCTGGGTTGGGAAGATTCCCTGGAAAAGGGAATGGCAAGCCACTCCAGTATTCTAGCCTGGTAAATCCCATGGACAGAGAAACCTGGCAGGCTACAGACCACGGAGTTGCAAAGAGCTGGACTTGACAAAAATTCACAGAAACTTCTACTCCACACAGGGATCATATGGAAGGAAAAGAAGCAAGGTAGTGAGCATTTATTGAATACCTGTTGCATACCAGACTGAGGGGCTTATGTACAAATTATTTTTTACTTTTTGTAATAGTAAGCTTATGAAATCTGCATTATCTACACGTTAAGTTAATGATACTAAGCTCTGAAAGTTAAAAAGCTTTATCAGGTTACTCAGCCAGAATTTTGACGGATGAGAGTGCCTTTGGTGTCAAAACAGATGTTCTCCCCCTTTTAGAAATGAGACAAAATTACTCCAAATTTTAGTGAGAGTAATATGAATCAGATAGAATGCTTTCAGTATTCTGTAACTGCAAGTAATGTATGCAACTGTAATGTAAGTAACAGAAACTTTGACCAGTGAGGTCCAAGGATAACAGCAGTGACTGTTTTCACAAAAAGGAATTTGCAGGCGAGCGATCCCATGCTTGGTTTAGCTGCGCTGTTATTTTATCAAGTCCCCAGACTCTTTCCATCCTTCTAACATTTTTGGCTTGGACTCAGTGAGAACTTTATGTCTTCACACTTGTCTCATGGTCTCAAGATGGCTGCTTCACTTCCAGGCATCATATTCTCAGAGATAGTATCTAAAATAGAAAAGTAGCCACGGGAGCAAACAGGAAATTCTCCTGTACAGCCCTCTCTCTCTGTCTTAACTGGAGAGGGAAATCTTTCCTGGAGTCTCTAGTGCACTTTCCTTTACATCTCATTCATCTCATTGGCCAGACATGAGTCTCACATACATGTACTTCCATCTTAGACCAATTCCTGGCCAAGGGGAATGTTACTGCTATGATTGACTTAAACCAACCAAAGGATTGGTTCCCAGAGGCTGGGCACACAGCTTGTAAGGAAGAAAGGAGCATGGTTGTTGGGTGGGCACTTGTCACATGGTACTCAAGGTCTCACCGGCCTCTGTGACCACTGGCATAGCCAGAATAGAATAATTGGGACAATGACAACATTCACTGTTTATTCATAGATCTGGAAAGCATGCTTATTTAGTACCTTCCCTGATCTGAGACATGAGTTAGGTATCACGATGTGTTGAAAGAACTGTGGGATATAGATGTGCAATGTACTGTATAATGTAAATGGGGGAGGAGTTAAATAACAGTGAAGTGTTAAATAAAAGCATGAAACAAAAATTTAGCCAAAGCCAGCATAGGATTTAATGGTGTCTGGGTGAGAGGATAATTTTGCAAATTCTTCTTTTTTAAAAATTTGTTTTTAGTTGAAGGATAATAGATTTGCAATGTTGTGTTGGTTTCTGCCAAACGTCAACATGAATCAGTCCTAGGCATACAGAAGTCCCCTTCCTCTTGAACTTTCCTCCCACGCCCATCCCCATCCTACCCCTCCAGGATGTCACAGGGCACCAGCGTGTTATACAGCGACTTCCCACTGGCTATCCATGTTACATACGGGAGTGTGATGTACCAGTGCTGCTCTCTCAATTCGTCGCACCCTCTCCTTCCCCGTCTGTATCCGCAAGTGTGTTCTCTGTGTCTGCATCTCCACTGCTGCCCTGCAAAGAGGTTCATCAGTACCATTTTTCTAGATTCTGTGTGTGTGTGTGTGTCAATATACAATATTTGTTTTTCTCTTTCCAACTTACTTTACTTTGTATAATAGGCTTTAGGTTCATCCATCTCATTAGAATTGACTCAAATTCGTTCCTTTTTACAGCACGTTCTTCCTAAAAGTATTTTGTGATTTCTTTGTCTCACTCATGACTGGATGGAAGTGCTTTAAAAACTAGTTTTAATGAGCAGGATTCATTTTTGTATCTTCTGCTGGGTTTTTGCTATTTCCTTCCAAAGAAAACGCATAAAATTCTCAATGATTCGAGAATATTTGGGGCCAAGGAAATTATGTTTAGGTGTTAAACACAATATTGCTGGTTTCCTGGAAAAAAATATTTGGTGTTTTAGCAAGAGATCTGAACCAATCTTAAATTTAAGCGTCAGCCCTGGTAGCTTTACTGTGTAAGGCTAACATTTAAAGTGAAGTTGCTCAGTTGTGTCCAACTCTTTGTGACCCCATGGATTGTAGCCTTGCAGGCTCCTCCATCCATGGGATTTTCTAGGCAAGAATACTGGAGTGGGTTGCCATTTCCTTCTCTAGGGGATCTTCCTGGCCCAGAGACTGAACCTGGGTCTCCGGCATTGCAGGGAGACTCTTTACAGTCAGAGTCACCAGGGAATCCCTCTGTGGATCTAAACAGTATTCGAATTAAGTATGAACATTCATTTCAACAGTTACATTAGAGTCATTTGAATAATGCTTTAAAAAAATGCCATGGCTGCAGCCAAAACTTTAATTTGGCCCCTGATGAAGGGCAGTCTTCTCAAATTGGCCTCAGTTCCTAGAGAAATCCTTTGAATAGATAAACACAAACACATACTTTGCTGATAATTGTGTTGACCCTATAATGAATTGGTTAGGAATTGTTTATCATTCTAAACCAAAAACGGTGATCCAGAACGTGTGCATGTTAAGTCACTTCAGTTGTGTCTGACTTTGTGCGATCCTATGAACCGTAGCCCGCCAGGATCCTCTGCCCATGGGATCTTCCAGGCAAGAATACTGAAGGTGGTTGCAAGGCTCTGCTCCAGGGGATCTTCCCGACCCAGGGATTGAACCCATGTCTCTTACATCTCCTATACTGGCAGGCAGCTTCTTTATCAGTAGTGGCGCCACCTGGGAAGCCCATGATCCAGAATACAGACTCCCATTTCTTTAGAGTTCCAGATGGAGAACCTTCCTTGTAGCCCACTCACTTTGGAAAGATCATCATCTGGGAGACATCTCCCCTTTGTTTTGGGGGCTTTGTTACGTGATTCTGCACACCCCTCCCCCTGCCGACCCCAGAGATGCTAACTTTATTTTTTCCAGCCTCTTTTTTGTTGGGGGTTGGAGAGAGTAGGGAGGGTCATGCCCAGGGTAGCATTTCTCAGGCTCTCTTTTCAGGGACTGTTGTAATTAGAGTGGGGAGTGTTTTGTTACCTTACCCCAGCCTGTTGGGTATTTTAACTGCTCCTCAGCCCTAGTTGAGCTGGAGCCATGGTGACCCATGCTAACTGCAGGGAAAGAGCAAATTAGCCAAGATGGCGGTGGTCAGGCTCTCTCACCCCACATCCTCTCACCCTCACCCCCACGTTCTGTGAACAATGACTTTGCATGGTTATGTAACAGCAGAGATCACTCATAGCACTGTGCATGCATGTAATGATGTACTCACTTGGCCACGGTCCAGCGACCAGGACCATATGATAGACCAATAGGAGGAAGAGGGGGTTATTATGGAGCTGGGCGTGGAAGTATGTATGACAGAATGCGACGAGGAGGTGATGGATATGATGGTGGTTGTGGAGGTTTTGATGACTATGGTGGCTATAATAATTATGGCTATGGAAATGATGGCTTTGATGACAGAATGAGAGATGGAAGAGGTATGGGAGGACATGGTTATGGTGGAGCTGGTGATGCAAGTTCGGGTTTTCATGGTGGTCATTTTGTACATATGAGAGGACTGCCTTTTCGTGCAACTGAAAATGATATTGCTAATTTCTTCTCACCACTAAATCCAATCCGAGTACATATTGATATTGGAGCTGATGGCAGAGCAACAGGAGAAGCAGATGTAGAGTTTGTGACACATGAAGATGCGGTAGCTGCCATGTCTAAAGATAAAAATAACATGCAACATCGATACATAGAACTTTTCTTGAATTCAACTCCTGGAGGCGCCTCTGGAATGGGAGGTTCTGGAATGGGAGGCTACGGCAGAGATGGAATGGATAATCAGGGAGGCTATAGATCTGTTGGAAGAATGGGAATGGGGAACAATTACAGTGGAGGATATGGTACTCCTGATGGCTTGGGTGGTTACGGCCGTGGTGGTGGAGGCAGTGGCAGTTATTATGGGCAAGGTGGCATGAGTGGAGGTGGATGGCGTGGGATGTACTAAAAGCATAACCACACATACAAAAGTCCTGACAACAGCATCTGGTCTACTAGACTTTCTTACAGAATTACTTTCTTTTGTATTTTAAGAACTTTATAATGACTGAAGGAATGTGTTTTCAAAATATTATTTGGTAAAGCAACAGATTGTGATGGGAAAATCTGTTTTCTGTAGGTTTTATTTGTTGCATACTTTGACTTAAAATGGTTTTATAAGCTCCACCTGAAAAGCCCTTGTGGCTGTGTTATGGCTGAGTTATGGCTGTGTCCACTGGGTCAACCACAAGAGAATACAGCATGATTGCATTACGGCTGCTGCACCAGCCCGGAAAGAATAAACATGTCTGCAGTTTCTACGGCTCCTTGAGTTTTCTTCCAGCTTCCCTGCTCATGCCTTGCCTACTCCGGGTTCAGGGAACAGTGTAAACAGTGAGGCAGTGGGTGTAGTGGGCAGGATATGCAGTAGGTAGAGGAGCCTGAAGCTCCGATGGATGGAGGAAGCCAGTGGCCACCACGTAGTGTGTGGTACCCAGTGGCTGAAGTCTTCCTGGTGGAAGACTGGGTGGTGATGGACTGGCCCCCTGATAGTCTTGAGAAGGCGTCACAGGCAGTGAGCTCCCATCTGCTGGACAAAGCGGCGGGTACTGCTGCTGGCACCATGGGGTGGATTTTCTTGTTGTCTGGAAGGTGAACATGGACAGTGGCCTCCGTGATGCTGCACAAGTGCATGAGTGGTAGAGACAGGAGGAGGAGCTAGGGCATTGTATACGCATGAGATGTGTGGCGAGAGATGTGTGGCTCTGAGGAACTCAGTGCCTCGGACTAGCAGGTAATGAGGGATGAGGATGAGGAACACTGTGAGACCACGGGTCCCCGCTTGGCAGCGATGCCCATTGTACAGCAGAAAGTGAAGCGTGAGCAGCCTATGGCCCAAGCGGGGCATCCTCAAGGGGCCCCCAATGTGACTGAGTTCATGGCATATTGACCACATACTCAGGTGGAGTTGGTTGACTTGGGTAAGCAGTTTCAGCCAAAGCAAGGGGAACCCTTGGCAGCATGGCTTTTGTGACTCTGGGACACACGGGTGGATGGTATCATTTGTTCTGGGGATAAAAATGAATGATTGGCATCTATAACCACTCAGCCCTCATTGAGACAAAGGTTGCAGAGCGCTGGGCAACTCATGCAGGGGGCCTGATCAAAAACACACACCCTGATGGAATGGATTAACGCTGCTACCTGCACCATGTGCGTGAATGCAGATGGCTCCTGGCTACTGTGAGTAAATGGTATACCTATGCCGATTTGACCCAAATGGTGAGAAAACTGGGCGTGAAACAACATTTAACCCAAATACCCATGGCCCAGATAAGGGCCATGTACGAAGTCCTGTAAAACACGTGTTTTACAGGCGGCATGCAAGATGCCATTTTGAACAATGCCCTGTTCACCTCTTTTGGATCCCCGACTGCTATTCTTGCACCCTATGGGGTGGGGTACCCTGTCTATGAGATGACCTAGGTGGTGGCTAGCTCAGGAGAAATAGAAGGGCACCAGTAGGCCCAAAGTGTTAGGTGTGTGAAGACCTCAAAGGAGGGGCCAAGCTGGTGAAGACCCCGTTTGTGTGACGTGGATGCAAGTGAGGGCTGATATGCTGGCAGCAGGGATTGACAGAAATAAAATTGATAAACAGCCCAGTGGAGCCGCGGTTTACCAAGTGTGAGACGCGCCCACAGCTAGAGATACGGGCGGTTCAGTTAGAAGATTACATGGTGCCCAAGGATGTTCTTTCAGATGCCCTTTTCCACTTTGGATAAGGCTCAGGCCAAGGTCAGAGAAGGCAATGGCACCCCACTCCAGTACTTTTGCCTGGAAAATCCCATGGACGGAGGGGCCTGGTGGGCTGCAGTCCATGGGGTCTCTAGGAGTCAGACATGACTGAGCGACTTCACTTTATTTTTTCACTTTCATGCATTGGAGAATGAAATGGCAACCCACTCCAGTGTTCTTGCCTGGAGAATCCCAGGGACGGGGGAGCCTGGTGGGCTGCTGTCTATGGGGTTGCACAGAGTTGGACATGACTGAAGTGACTTAGCAGCAGCAGCGGCAGGCCAAGGTGCCCGCTCGAAGAGCCCAGGTGGGGACCAGAGGGCCCATGTATAGAACGTGCCATGTACAGAGAATGATGGCCCTGGTTGACCCTGGTGCCGAGTGCAGTCTTGGTTACAGCAAGCCAGAGTGATTTCCCAGTCCTACTGCACACATTGATGGCTATGGCGGCCAAAAGGTTAAGGTAAAAGTTGTGTCCTTACCTTTGAAAACTGGACGACTCCCTGTGCGGTTGTATACTCTGTATGTGTCCCTAGTCCTGAACCATAGTTTGGGGATAGACGTGCTACAGAGCATAATATTACAGACCTCTGTGGGGGGAATTTCATCTCCGAGTGCATGTGGTAAAGGCTGTTATGAGGGGCAACTCAAAGCATCACCCACGGTTACCGCCGGGACATTGCAGGGTAACAGCTCTGAGACAATACTGTTTAGGTGGCCATGAAGAAATCCGTGCCACCAGTGCTGAAATTAATTCCATTTAACTCCCCTGTGTGGCCCGTTCAGAAGCCCGATGGCCCATGGTGAATGGCTGGACTACAGAGAACTCAATAAGGTGGTGCCATCTGTGCCTGCTGCCGTACGGGTGATTCATGACTCGATGGACCTACTGACCACAGTGTTGGGCGCTTATCACCATGTGGTGGATTCTTGAAATGGAAGCACCCAACTTCAGTACTCTTTCAGCAACAATGAAGATAGCAACAACGAAGACCAAAAAAAAAAAACATTTCTTCCCTTGCAATTCCCCGCCAAAAGTCCTGAGATTGACACACTTGGTTCTTAGGTCATTATGTACACTTCAACCAGTCGCTAAGAACTGGGTCACTGCTCACCCTGGAGCTCCAGATGGAGTCACCCCACCCAAGCTATTAAGACCGACAATAGGGAAGGGATAATTTTTTTTCAAATGAATATAAATGATGTACCAGAGGAAGTGGGGATGGATGCTGGACAGGAAAGACAATAGATGTCCCCTGAGCAGAAGTCCATTCCCGGGTCATCCTTGTTAAGAAGAAAGTGGGAAGGAGGAACAAAAACACCACTGTTATTTATAAGAACCAGGCGCTGACAACTCCCTGCCTTGCCTTTCTTCACAGTGTGACTACAACAGCCTTTCTACTATGGAAATTTGGTTGCGGCTTAAATGTGACACACAAACCATGTTGCTGCAAGCCCTCAGGGCATCGAGCTCTGCTCTTGCAGCAGCTCTGCTCTTCCCCTACTTCTGTCTTTCATTATTGTTCTTCCCTCCAGGTTTTGGTGCTTTTCCTCTGTGGTTTCTGGCGTGCCTCTTGGCTGCAGGTCATCCAGACAGTGACTGCTGACTATGGGCACGTGAGGCTGGGAAGGCTCAGCAGTGAGGACGGCAGCTGCTCCTGGTGTGCGAGGAGGGCGCCTTCAGAGGGCAGGGTGTGGGGCTTCTCACCTGCGGCAGTGCAGAGCCAGGTGAGTTTGGGTCCTCAGAGGATCTGATGAGGGATTACGGGGTTTCCTGGGAGCCATGGGACTTCATGTACCTTGGAGAGGTTTAGGAGTTTTGGCCCCCCCTTTCTCAGGCCACTGGCCTGCCCTTCACTACCCCCATGCCCCTCATGGCTTCCACTCTGGGGCTTGCATTCCTGTGGTTCGCTCTTGTCTTCTCTACATGATGGTGGGTACGCCATCACAGGTAACCCCTCAGGAATGTGGGTGGTTTAGGGACACAGAGGCAGGTCAGTGACTTCCAACACTGTCAGTGAAGAGTTGGATGTAAGACTGGCCACACAGGTGAAGTTCCTAAGGCCAGAGAGATGGCAGGATTTACCTTAGGCCATAGCAAGACAGGCTTCCCTGCTGGTCAGACGTTAAAGCATCTGCCTGCAGTGCAGGAGACCTGGATTCAATCCCTGGGTTGGGAAGATCCCCTGGAGAAGGAAATGGCAACCCACTCCAGTGCTCTTGCCTGGAAAATCCCATGGACAGAAGATCCTGGTAGGTTACAGTCCCTGGGGTCGCAGAGTCAGACATGACTGAGTGACTTAACCCACAGTAAGACAGAATTAGAATGAATGAATAATAATGTGAAAATGATTGCTTACAGGAAATGTCCCCCACAAACTTATAAAAAGAACAGCAGCTGGGGAAAGAGCTGAACTCTCCCTGGTGGTGGTGGTGGGCTGTGTGCTTCCCTGCAGGCCACGCCATGGTGACAGGAGGAGGCCGGAGAGAATAAAGGGAGTTTAGAAGAGTTGCACAAAATGTGGGAATAAGAGGGAAGGTGGCCGGACACAGAAGGGGCATAGCTAATTAGGTTGGGATGGGTGGGTGTCTAGGTAAATTCACCCCGGAGCCCAACGGGTGAGCCTAGGAGTCAGGCTGTGTGAGGAGGCTGATGGCATGATGCTGTGGGGGCTGCCTGGGTCTCAGCACTGAGTCTGTGGACAGAGCAATCTCCTCTTCCTCCAGACGCAGGGGTGGTGGTGGGCGGGTGCGGACTGGAGAGGCCGAGCAGGGTTGCAGGACGCTCCCCATAGGCACTCAGGGGCTCAGCCTGTCCTTGGCCCGTCAGGGTCCATGTCCTGGTTCCCATCCTCCACCTTGCCTGAAAGCCATTGTGAGGTCACTGCCCCCAACTCTGCCCCCACCTACACTTTTAAATCATAAAACTCTCTGGCTCCAGTCCAGCCTAGAGACACTTTTTGTTTTCTTAAGGTGTATTTCGATTTCCATAGCACAGAAGGAAAAAAAAAAAAAAAAACCAGTCTGAAACAAAAACGAAAACCATTTTAGACAACTAGGGGCTTTGTTTCGGTTATTTTTGGAAAGGTGTGTAGTGGAGATTGAGAGACAGCTGATTCGGGATGTTTTTCCATCCCTGGAGAATCTAAATCAATGAAAAGTAAATTAAAAATTGGGTCCCAAGATGACACCGAAAAATCTCAATCCAGAATAAACTCTGAAAGCTACATTTTCAGCTTGAAAGATGAGGGCTGTCTGGTGGAAAGGTTGGCAGCCCCTGGCTCCGTGGCCCTGGCCCTGGGAAGTGCTGTGATGCTGTTTATTTGAGGATAGGATACAGCCCCGGGAGCGGGGTGCTTGGGGGATGCGGTCCTCAGCTCCGGGGACTCCCTGTCTCCAGGAGCCAGCCCCTCCTCCCCCACAGCCCTGCCCTGGCTCCTCTGCTGGAGGGCTCTCACCGCAGAGGCGTCCTGGGCATCTTCCATGAGCTCCCCTCGCCTTCAAAAGAAGGCGCTGTTGCTTTCCACCTGCCTCTTCCTGGGGATTTTCTTTTCATCGGCCTGCAGGGCAGGAAGCGCAGCTGTGGGCATGGAGGGCGAGGGGCCCACTGGGAGTTGAAGGGCTGAAGCTGCCACTGGCACCCGAGGGACTTGCCCTGTAGGCCCCATACCTCATACCCCAGCTGTGGTCTTCTGCCGGCTGGCAGCTCAGCTCCTCAGCTGGGCTTGAACCTGGAGGGAAAACCAAGCTTAGTCATGTAAGGATGGCAGTGTGTGTGTGTGTGTGTGTGTGTGTGTGTGTGAGGGGGATGAGTGTGGACAAGGACAGTAGGGGTACTGATTGGGAGCACTGGCCTTGCAACAAGACAGGAGTGGATTTGAATCTTGGCCCTGAGACTTTATGGTAAAGAATCCGCCTGCAATGCAGGAGACCCGGGTTTGATCCCTGGGTTGGGAAGATCCTCTGGAGAAGGAAACGCAACCCGCTCCAGAATTCTTGCCTGGAGAATTCCATGAACAGGCGAGCCTGGCGGGCTACAGTCCATGAGGTTGCAAAGAGCTGGACATGACCAAGGGACTTAAAACACTCTGACTTTTCACCTGAGACTTACTGACTATGTGACTTTGGGCTAGTCGCTTGACCTCTCTGAGGACCAAAAAAATTTCTTGATTTTTAATTTTTTTATAGTGATAATAATGAGTACTGTAGATAAAGGCTTAGGACCTCTTGTGCCCTGCAATATATTGTGTGATTTTGAAATCCATGCCTTGGACTCAGACCTGTAGACTGTGGTTTATGAAGATTCCATCCTTCTCCTGAAATGGGGTTTACGTTCTGGTAGACTTCTCTGCCGCAGCTTCCAGTTGGCACCACAGCCTCCGTGTTACCCCTCTATCAGCCCACATGTAACACTCAGGTCCCAGCACTTTTCACAAAACCCTCTCTATGCAAGCACTTTGTGCATCTGGTAAACTTCAGGGATGGCCTGGGGACAAGCACCCAGCTTCCTGTGTTCTTTCTGGTTCTTTCTCTCACCTCTCTCCACTCCTGTCCACGGAGATTGCTCAGAGTTCCAAGTCCTCCTGCCCCTGTTTGCAGAGTGTGAGGCAGTTGTGTACATTGGGGTGGAAGTGGAGATGTTGGGGGCAACTTCCAGGAGCCCACCCTCCACTCCCTTTGTCCTTACCCCTTCCTCCCTCTGTCCATCTGTTAACATGGATGGAATGGCTGTCCCAGGAATGGCCAAGTTGTGAGCCCGAAGGAGGCGGGGCTCCTCAAGAGCAGGTAGAGCCACCATCCCAGTCATGGGTGGCTTTCCTCTGCATTTTTATATATGTGAGAGAAAGAAGCTTCCGTGTTTTCAGCCACCGCTGCCTTGGTCCCTGTATCTCACGGCTAAACCCTCTCCTCTCTGAGGCGGCAGGCTTCTTGGCTTCAGGCCCAGCATGGCCTGTCATGGCCATCCACAGGGTGGTGGGGTGCATGCTCACTGTGGGGGCCCTTGGGGGCTGGGTGCAGGTGACCAGAAGGCTGAGCAAGGCCTCAGAGCATCCTGGGGGCATTCTGAGCTTGGCTTCCCACCTCCTGTGAGAAGCAGGGGCCTGGCATCTCCAGTCTGAGGTTTGTCTCCAGCGCCCTCCCGCGCCTGCTCTTTTTTTTTTACTCTTCCTTCGCTCTTCCTTCCCGCCTCCACACATTATGATGGCTGCAATGTGCCCCCATCCCCACAGTAGGCCCTACCACCCACATACTCAGTTTCCCCTGCATCTATCAAAGCCTGCTCTCAGGACCAGCCTCTCCAGACCCATCCCTCTCATGGTGGGTGAGCAACCTCTTGTTTCCGTGGGATGGAAAAGCCTCTTGGGGCTATTGTCCTGCTGTGTCTAAACCAGTCCCTGTACAGTCCGTCACCCACATGCTCTGCAGTGAGACGAGCCTGCCTCTGCCCAGAGAGGCAGTGATTACCAGGCATCGGGATTTGGTGAGAGGAGCCCCGGCCTTGGCGCTGGCAGTTCCAACTTCCAGCTTCTGGATGTGGGGTGTGGAGGAGCCTCAGGTTCTTTGTGAAGTGAAGTGGCTCAGTCATGTCCGACTCTTTGTGCCCCCTTGGACTGTAGGCCACCAGGATCCTCCATCCATGCAATTTTCCAGGCAAGAATACTGGAGTAGGTTGCCACTTCCTTCTCCAGGGGATCTTCCCAACCCAGGGATCAAACCTGGGTCTCCCACATTGTGGGCAGACGCTTTACCATCTGAGGCACCAGGGAAGGTTCTTTGTAGCAGGTGGGATTTCTGGGAGCAGACATGGGATGGTGTCTGGCTTCCAGGACGATTATAATGGATCAGTGTGTGTGCATGGAGTAGAGCTGGGCAGGGCAGGAGTTGGTCAGCAACCCCCACGGGGGGCTTTGGAGCATACAGTGGTCCTGCTGTGGGCCAGAATGCCAGGGTCTGGGTGTCCCCACACTGTCAGCTGTGTGTGTCTGCCCGGAAAGGAAAGACCTGCCCTTGGATGAAGCAGCCCTCCGCAGCTAGGCATGCCTGGAAGGAGCTGGTGGCTGGAGGCAACTAGTCCTTTCCCAGATTGGGGTCTGAGTCTGCATCTCGTCCTCCATCACGTTCTCCATCTGCAAAATGGGGGTGGTAACAGGACCAGCCTCACAGGGTTTAAGTTAGATAATGTGCATGTATATCCTTTGTAAAGTGGCATCGGTCATCTGTACAGGCACTAAGGGCACTCTCCTGGCCAGGCAGCCCTGGATGTGGGAGCCCTTCCTGACAGAGTCGCCCTGGGAGAAAAGAAAAGTGAAAGTCGCTCAGTCATGTCCAACTCTTTGTGACTCCATGGACTATAACCCACCAGGCTCCTCTGTCCATGGGATTTTCCAGGCAAGAATACTGGGGTGGGTAGCCATTTCCTTCTCTAGAGGATCTTCCCAACTCAGGGATCAAACCTGGGTCTGCTGCATTTTTTTTTTAAACCATCTGAGCCCCCAGGGAAGTCCTGGGAGAAAGACCTGGGTAAGTCCCCGAGCTGACCAGTCGGTCCTGATAGGATTAACCCCCTGTGAGTGTCAGGAGTGGTGGATCCAGAGCCCACAGAATTGGATGCAGTGAAGATGAACATTTTGTTGAGTCTCTGCTGATCCTTCATTCAGATATTTCACAATCAGTGGCCGTGTAGATTCAGAGCAAGGTGATCTCTGATCAAAACCAGTGAGATTAAATATGGAGCATGTCCAGAAAAGAGGAATGCTGAAGGAAAACTGAGTTTCATTCCATTCTGAGATTTCTGGATGTATATGAGACCTACATCTGCCTGTTCTAAAAGCATCAAGCTTTCTATTCTACATGAGCCAGGAACAAGAGTCATTTCAGACCGAAGTCTAAGTTGGGGTAGCTGAATATAAGGATGCCTCTAGAAGACTGTCCCAGTGATGGCCCCCAGAGATTATGCTTCCTGGCATTCACCCGTGTGGTTCTTGCCCACATTGGCTCTGGGGTTGGCCGTGTGACTTGTTTTGGCCAATGAGATACCAGCACACATAACAGAAGCCAAGACTTGGTAGGTGCTGGGGCACTGGGATTTGCTGAGGTTTGGACTTAACTTCTTGAGGATGAGTTGGAAAGAAAGGCTCTGCTCTCCCAGGCAACCCTTCTGCTGAACGGAGCCTAGGTGAAGCCAGCAGAGCCTGCCAGCTGGCCCACAGAATTGCGAGAAAGAATAAATTGCTGTTATTATATTATTTTTTAAATGAAATGAAATTCATGTAACATACAATCAACCATTTTAAAGCATACATACAATACTAAAGTGGCATTTAGTACATCCACAATGCTGTGCAACCCCCACCTCCTTCCAGTTCCCAAACATTGTCATCACCCCACAAACAAGCCCTGTGCCCTTTAAGTAGGCACTCCTGTCCCCTCACTCTCGCTCCTGGCGGCCACCAGGAGCTTTCTGTCTCTATGGAGACACACCTTTCGCGACTGGATTCTTTTCATATAGCATGTTTTCCATATTCACCCATGTTTGAGCAGGTGTCAGTACTTCATTCATTTTTGTGCTGCTCCAATAGTTGTGAATGTTCATAGCAGCACTATCACAATAGCCAAAGGGCAAAACAATCCAAATGTTCGTCAATGGATGCTGCTGCTGCTGCTAAGTCGCTTCAGTCGTGTCCGACTCTGTGCGACCCCATAGACAGCAGCCCACCAGGCTCCCCCGTCCCTGGGATTCTCCAGGCAAGAACACTGGAGTGGGTTGCCATTTCCTTCTCCAATGCATGAAAGGGAAAAGGGAAAGTGAAGTCGCTGAATGGATAAATAAATTGTGGTATATGAATACAACAGAATATTATTTAGCCATGTGTTAGCCGCTCAGTCGTTTCTGTCTCTTTGTGACCCCATGGAGTGTAGCCCACCAGGCTCCACTGTCCATGGAATTCTCCAGGTGAGAATACTGGAGTGGGTTGCCATTCCCTTCTCTAGGGGATCTTCCCAACACTGGGATTGAGCCTGGGTCTCCTGTATTGCAGGCAGATTCTTTACTGTCTGAGATTATTTAGCTGTAGTTACTGCTATTTTCAGCCATTTGGTTTGGGCTTGGCTTGTTACTCTAGTAATAAATAACTGATACAGTTTTTAAGGTGACTGGAGTAATAACAAGAGCTACCAATTCTCAGATGGTTTCTATATACCATGTACTATGTGAAGGACTTTGAATGCTAATGCTTTAACATTCACAAGAACCCTGTGATTTAGGTACTAATAATGATCCCATTTCACAAATGGGAAAACTGAGAGATTGAATAATTTGTCCAATTTAACCCAGATGATCTCATTCCAGTGCTTATGCTTTATCCATTCATTGCATCCACTCAACCCAGCCCTAAATGATAGGCTTGTTCTGGGAGGTGCAAAAGCCCATGACAGTCTGTGGCTTTGCCATGAAAGAAATACAGTCTCAGTTTTCTATACAGTTCGTACTGAATATCACTGGAAGAGAGGATTGACAGAAATGAAAGCCAACTGTGTTTAAAATCTATATGATATAAAATTCTGATCTGTGAAGCCTGATTTGGAAACATTGAACTTTGTAGAAATAATGTCTTTAAAGGAACTGAATGTCTTTAACTGTCTTTAAAGGCAGAAATAACAATCATAATATTTGATATAAACAAAGCACACATATTGATAGGTCAAAGCTTTATTGTAAAACATGCATGGAAAGAACCCCCAATGAAAATAACTTCTGTTAAGTTCAATATGAACAAAAATGAAAAGACTTTGAATAGATTTAACTGGACTATTAAAAAAAAATTGATCAAGCAATCAGATTGACTGAGTGGAGCTTTTTCCAGAAAATACTTCCAGTACAAAATGTATCCATGATGATATAGTTGTGGTTTAAATTGTAGTATTCTTCAGTTCAGTTCAGTTGCTCAGTCGTGTCTGACTCTTTGCGACCCCATGAATCACAGCACGCCAGGCCTCCCTGTCCATCACCAACTCCCGGAGTTCACTCAGACTCACGTCCATCGAGTCAGTGATGCCATCCAGCCATCTCATCCTCTGTTGTCCCCTTTTCCTCCTGCCCCCAATCCCTCCCAGCATCAGAAACTTTTCCAATGAGTCAACTCTTCGCATGAGGTGGCCAAAGTACTGGAGTTTCAGCTTTAGCATCAATTCCTTCCAGAGAAATCCCAGGGCTGATCTCCTTTAGAATGGACTGGTTGGATCTCCTTGCAGTCCAAGGGACTCTCAAGAGTCTTCTCCAACACCACAGTTCAAAAGCATCAATTATTTGGTGCTCAGCTTTCTTCACAGTCCAACTCTCGCATCCATACATGACTACTGGAAAAACCATAGCCTTGACTAGACGGACTTTTGTTGGCAAAGTAATGTCTGTGCTTTTGAATATGCTATCTAGGTTGGTCATAACTTTCCTTCCAAGGAGTAAGTGTCTTTTAATTTCATGACTGCAGTCACCATCTGCAGTGATTTTGGAGCCCCCAAAACTAAAATCTGACACTGTTTCCATTGTTTCCCCATCTATTTTCCATGAAGTGATGGGACCAGATGCCATGGCCTTAGTTTTCTGAATGTTGAGTTTTAAGCCAACTTTTTCACTCTCCTCTTTCACCTTGATCAAGAGGCTTTTGAGTTCCTCTTCACTTTCTGCCATAAGGATGGTGTCATCTGCATATCTGAGGTGATTGATATTTCTCCTGGCAATCTTGATTCCAGCTTGTGTTTCTTCCAGCCCAGCGTTTCTCATGATGTACTCTGCATAGAAGTTAAATAAGCAGGGTGACAATATACAGCCTTGATGTACTCCTTTTCCTGTTTGGAACCAGTCTGTTGTTCCATGTCCAGTTCTAACTTTTGCTTCCTGACCTGCATACAAATTTCTCAAGAGGCTGGTCAGGTGGTCTGGTATTCCCATCTCTTTCAGAATTTTCCACAGTTTATTGTGATCCACACAGTCAAAGGCTTTGGCATAGTCAATAAAGCAGAAATAGATATTTTTCTGGAACTCTCTTGCTTTTTCCATGATCCAGCAGATGTTGGCAATTTGGCCTCTGGTTCCTTTGCCTTTTCTAAAACCAGCTTGAACAACTGGAAGTTCACGGTTCACGTATTGCTGAAGCCTGGCTTGGAGAATTTTGAGCATTACTTTACTAGCGTGTGAGATGAGTGAAATTGTGCAGTAGTTTGAGCATTCTTTGGCATTGCCTTTCTTTGGGATTGGAATGAAAACGGACGTTTTCCAGTCCTGTGGCCACTGCTGAGTTTTCCAAATTTGCTGGCATAGTGAGTGCAGCACTTTCACAGCATCAGCTTTCAGGGTTTGAAATAGCTCAACTGGAATTCCATCACCTCCACTAGTTTTATTCGTAGTGATGCGCCCTAAGGCCCACTTGACTTCACATTCCAGGATGTCTGGCTCTAGGTCAGTGATCACACCATCATGATTATCTGGGTCATGAAGATCTTTTTTGTACAGTTCTTCTGTGTATTCTTGCCACCTCTTCTTAATATCTTCTGCTTCTGTTAGGTCCATACTGTTTCTGTCCTTTATCGAGCCCATCTTTGCATGAAATATTCCCTTGGTATCTCTAATTTTCTTGAAGAGGTCTCTAGTCTTTTCCATTCTGTTGTTTTCCTCTATTTCTTTGCACTGATCACTGAGGAAGGCTTTCTTATCTCTTCTTGCTATTCTTTGGAACTCTGCATTCAGATGCTTATATCTTTCCTTTTCTCCTTTGCTTTTTGCTTCTCTTCTTTTCACAGCTATTTGTAAGGCCTCCCCAGACAGCCATTTTGCTTTTTTGCATTTCTTTTCCATGGGGATGGTCTTGATCCCTGTCTCCTGCACAATGTCATGAACCTCAGTCCATAGTTCATCAGGCTCTGTCTATCAGATCTAGGCCCTTAAATCTATTTCTCACTTCCACTGTATAATCATAAGGGATTTGATTTAGGTCATACCTGAATGGTCTAGTGGTTTTCCTTACTTTCTTCAATTTCAGTCTGAATTTGGCAATAAAGTGTTCATGGTCTGAGCCACAGTCAGCTCCTGGTCTTGTTTTTGCTGACTGTATAGAGTTTCTCCATCTTTGGCTGCAAAGAAGATAATCAATCTGATTTTGGTGTTGACCATCTGGTGATGTCCATGTGTAGAGTCTTCTCTTGTGTTGTTGGAAGAGGGTGTTTGCTATGACCAGTGCGTTCTCTTGGCAAAACTCTATTAGCCTTTGCCCTGCTTCATTCCGTATTTCAAGGCCAAATTTGCCTGTTACTCCAGGTGTTTCTTGGCTTCCTACTTTTGCATTCCAGTCCCCTATAATGAAAAGGACATCTTTTTTGGGTGTTAGTTCTAAGAGGTCTTGTAGGTCTTCATAGAACTGTTCAAGTTCAGCTTCTTCAGTGTTACTGGTTGGGGCATAGACCTGGATTACTGTGATACTGAATGGTTTGCCTTGGAAATGAACAGAGATCGTTCGGTCCTTTTTGAGATTGCATCCAAGTACTGCATTTCGGACTCTTTTGTTGACCATGATGGCTACTCCATTTCTTCTAAGGGATTCCTGCCCACAGTAGTAGGTACAATGGTCATCTGAGTTAAATTCACCCATTCCAGTCCATTTTAGTTCGCTGATTCCTAGAATGTTGACATTCACTCTTGCCATCTCCTGTTTGACCACTTCCAATTTGCCTTGATTCATGGTCCTTACAATAGAACATCCTTCTGACTCAAAACATCTTTCATCTTTTCATAAGGCTGTTTTTAAGAGTGTTAAATGCCATGAAAGAGACACAGTCTCAGTTTTCTATACAGTTCATACTGAATATCACTGAACAGGTCTGACAGAATGTGGTCCACTGGAGAAGGGATTGGCAAACCACTTCAGTATTCTTGCCTTGAGAACCCCATGAACAGTATGAAAAGGCAAAATGATAGGATACTGAAAGAGGAACACCCCAGGTCAGTAGGTGCCCAATATGCTACTGGAGATCAGTGGAGAAATAACTCCAGAAAGAATGAAGGGATGGAGCCAAAGCAAAAACAATACCCAGTTGTGGATGTGACTGGTGATAGAAGCAAGGTCCAATGCTGTAAAGAGCAATATTGCATAGAAACCTGGAATGTTAGGTCCACGAATCAAGGCAAATTGGAAGTGGTCAAACAGGAGATGGCAAGAGTGAACATCGACATTCTAGGAATCAGTGAACTAAAATGGAGTGGAATGGGTGAATTTAACTCAGATGACCATTATATCTACTACTGCGGGCAGGAATCCCTTAGAAGAAATGGAGTAGCCATCATGGTCAACAAAAGAGTCCGAAATGCAGTACTTGGATGCAATCTCAAAAATGACCAAATGATCTCTGTTCGTTTCCAAGGCAAACCATTCAGTATCACAGTAATCCAAGTCTATGCCCCAACCAGTAACACTGAAGAAGCTGAAATTGAACAATTCTATGAAGACCTAGACTCTTGAGAGTTCCTTGGACTGCAAGAAGATCCAAGCAGTCCATTCTAAAGGAGATCAGTCCTGGGTGTTCTTTGGAAGGAATAATGCTAAAGCTGAAACTCCAGTACTTTGGCCACCTCATGCGAAGAGTTGACTCATTGGAAAAGTTTCTGATGCTGGGAGGGATTGGGGCAGGAGGAGAAGGGGACGACAGAGGATGAGATGGCTGGATGGCATCACCAACTCTATGGACATGGGTTTGGGTGAACTCTGGGAGTTGGTGATGGACAGGGAGGCCTGGGGTGCTGCGATTCATGGGTTCACAAAAAGTCGGACACGACTGAGTGACTGAACTGAACTGAAATGCTATGAAGTTGTGAGTCTGGGCCATTCTGAGATGTCATGAGAGATTTCTATGAGCCTTTGGAGAGTAGGTACACTGGGACTTGGACAAAGTCCCGGATGATGAGATTGCTTACAATGCTGGGTGAGGAGGTAGAGATGCCCTGGGGAATTTCCTCCTATGCAGGGCCGAGTCAAGTTCTCATATCTCCCTTGAGATACAGGTTCTGGGCAGTGGCTCATGAATAACCTCCTGGCCCAACATGTAGGGAACTTAGTATAAATTTCCATAAGAGAGAGACGTCATCCTTAATGGAGAAGGAAGAGCAGCAACTTTTGGGGCTGTGGTCTTCTTAGGAAGCCAGAGAGCCCAGCACAACAGAAGTATGAGCCCAGCAGCAACAGCCACCCACTAGCCAGTAAAAGGATTTGGGCTGGCTGGGGCAGCGTGGGGATGGGGAGATAAATGGGACCATTCCTACATTAGTCCTTATAGGTAGGCCTACAAGTTTTTCAAGACTTCTGAAAATATTTATTAGCTATAAATGTATAAGGAAAAGTTCAAATCTAAAATGAATACATGAATAAGTGTATATAAAATGTAACACTGTCATCTAGTAAAGGATTCTGTATAGATCTCATAGAGTTATGCATAAATATAAAAAGTCTGGATTATAAAAATAAAATAACTGTTTATTCTTTGCAAACTCAAATTTATGACAATTAAACCTCCTTTCAAAAATATATAGCAAAAATATAAAATATAATGTAAGTAATATATACGTATGATTCTATTTATCTATCTATTCATCCATGAACACTGTGGGTATGTTTTCACATATTTGACATGATGTACGAGTGGTCTAGGACCTATAAAAGTTTTCATGTGACATGAGTAGGGGTGGGGACATGACTTGAAAGTGAAGTAAGGGTAATTAGCCTGTTAACAAAACTGGGTGGGTGTGGAGCCAGTGACCTTGTCAATTAGCCCAAGAGCTTGTTTTTTCTTGGGGCATGTGTGACCTTGGAGACAAGAAGAGTATAAAATGTTATGAGAATTTGAGCAGAAAAAATACTGAGTACACAGATAAAATCTAGGTTTTAAGACTGAAAATGTAGATTGTGGTTCAGTGACATACTAGGTGCCAAGCGGGGTTGAAAACAAGCCCTCCAAACCACATCTGGGGCCTCTGCATGGATGCAGCCCTCTGGAGTTGTGCAACATGGTCATGGCCCCAGCACATTGCTGGGGTTCACAGAAACGTGGAAAGCAGGATAGAACTATGGGGATTGTTCATCCAGCCTCTGTCCAATGAGATCCTGTGTGTGTTTGTGTGTGTGTATGTGTGTTCAGTCCTGTTCAACTCTTTATGACCCTATGGACTACAGCCCACCAGGCTCCTCTGTCCATGGGATTTCCCCGTGCAAGAATACTGGAGTGGGTTACCATTCTCTTCTCCAGGGGGTCTTCCTGACCCAGGGATCGAACCCATGTCTCCTGCATTAGCCAACAGGTTCTTTACCACTGAGCCACCTGGGAAGCCTCAGTGGGATTCCACTCAAGTTATAAGGGCTGTGGAGTCATCACAGGAGAGGGAAAGAGAAGGCGTCACGAAAGACAGGAAGCCCCCAGGCTAAGCCCTACCCAAATCATCTCCTCTCTGTCCTTCCTTGCAGGAAGCGGGCTCAGAGGCTCAGGGAAGACACAGCTCTCACTCTGTTTCTAGAGAAGCTGGAGACGTCTGGGCAGCGGGCCATAAGCTGAAGAGACAGCCTGAAATGTGGTGAGCACTCATTTGTCAGGAATCCCTGAAGCCCCTTCTGTCACTGGACATTACTTACATCCTAGGAGTTTTCTTGCAGGGGCCTTCTCGCTCACAAATACATCCATAAACTTAATGCCTTTGTTTTTTAAGGGGAGAGAATGTAAGTCAAGGCTGCAGCAGACTGCGTGCTCTGCGAGCTCTGCACACTCTCACGGTTCATCTTGTTGAATGAGGCAGGCCGGCCTCAGCGCACAGGATGGTTAACTACTGCAGCTTCACTTCTGGAGAGAACTTGAAAGTTCTCCCAACTCCTAGCCTCAGCGTTCATTTTCCTGAAACAGGAACCTCTCCCCTTGATGCTTCAGAAGCTGAACAGATCATGGGAACACTTCCGTGGTGGATGCTGAGAAACAGATCCTTCACCAACACCACCCTTCTCAAGTTCAAGGAGAGCCCGGGTGTATTCTTAACAGCTATTCTTGCAGCCACTCATAGGGCTTTGGTGGGAATTTGACTAAAAGGGCTTCATCCTCTTTATTCTTGCACAGGTGACTGCCCATTCTCACCCTGCCCACCTCTCTGTCTCTGCTCCTCCAGATTTAGAATCCTAGGGCATCAGATTTTAACCTGAGACAGCCTTATCTAATGTAGTATTTTTTTTTTCCCCTGAGGAAACAAGGCCCTGAAAGATGAACAAAATAGCCAATAGTGATTCAGCTTAGCATCACAGCTGTGGCTAAGTTGGACCCACTGCAGGCAGGGCCATTCCCACCAGGGCTCAGGAATTGTGTCCCTTGTTTTTCACCTAAAGGAAGGAGGCTGAAGACCCTTCAATGACACCCAGTTAACTCCAGGCTCCTATTTGGAAACGTGTGGGAATAGCCTCATAGATACAGGTTGACTAGGACAAAACTCCACTGGACATACAATTTTGCTTTGCGGACCAACCAGTTTGCTAAAAGTTGTATATAGATTTTTGTTAACAACTACACTTTATAAATGCAAAAAAAGAGAAAAACCTGGCAAGTTTAAGGAAATGTAAAGGAATCCTTTTGAGAGGCAAGTTAGCGCTTCTTAACTTGCCTTTTATGACAAATGCAGATCTTCACAATCCGTGAGAATCTTTACATTTGGACATCATATGAAACCTTGGATTAAGTGACTACTGTATGTCTTTGTTTCCTCACCAGTAATATAATACTGATATTCCCCTGTACCCGCTGTCAGGACAACTGTGGGTGTTGACTCGGTAGACTGAACAGGAGCTCTCAGCCCCACTGCCTGCTACCGACATTGTCAGCAGGGTCCATCCAGTCCTTAGCCTTTCACTGATGCTGGCTGGAGCTGCCTTTCACTGATGCTGGCTGGAGCTTCCTGTCCGGGAACAGGAAGATAGATTAGAGTGTGTTTATGAGGGCCTGGCAAGCCATAAGGGGAGCTATTCACAGTGAAGAGAAGTCCAGACCGAGGGGGTGACAACTCACTTCAGTTTAACTTGTCTACCGAGCACCCACCATGTACCAGGCGCTGTACTGGGCCCGGGAATGGAGTGACCTGCCTCTGCCCTCACATGGTCACTAAGGGAGGACCCCAGTCAGAGCCCTGCTTGGATTCAATAAAGAGAAACGCTCCGCCTTCTGACTTGGGTGTGACCCATCAAGGACAGAGCCATCTGCCACCGACGTATTTTCGGTTGTATTGAGGTGATCCTACCAGACTTCGTCAGACACATCCTGAAGATTAGCAGAGGCAAGAGGCTCATGGAAGAAAGGTGGAGAAATTCACAGGGACTTGAAGCTTCACTGAAGTCAAGATGTTTCTTTGGAAGGGTTCTGATCAGGCTGCCACCTTGTGAAGAAACTTCTCCCCTGCCTTCCTCCAGCACTTGCAGCTGCAGGCTCTGAAGGTGAGCTCCAGCCACCTTGGCTCCCTCAACACCTAACCACGACAAGAAGCATCTGGCCATGGCAACGTTTAATTTTTTTTCTTTTATAAAATCCTATCTGGAGCACTCACCACACTTAAAAAGAGCACTGACAGATAAGCAGCCTTCAGGATGCCATTTCCAAACACCCATCTCTAACGAGGCGTAGCTAACAAAATGTGTACGGTGATTATTCTACCAGCAAGTCCCGAGGTAATAGAATCCACTGTATGTGAAATTTGCTTTGACAAACCATCCCTGATTATGTAAGCCTCCCTCTGTGCTCTGGATCATGGAGCTTCCACTACTGACTGGAACTTCTGATCAACTCTTCCTGCAAATGGCAGAATAGAGTTGGAAGTCATCTTCCAATTGAGGCATACACCATCTCCTGGGACTGCACTCAGAGAAACAGGCTGCTGAATAGTGGGGTGGTTAGGGGGCTGCAAGATACAGGGTGAGATGCTGTTGGTGCTTTACTGGGGAGAAGCCAGTTGTTGGAGACCAAGAAAAGATGGTGTGTGGTGACGATGTGATGATAGAATTCCGGGTCATAGCGGTAGTGAGGTTTCAGGGAACCCTGTCGGATCAGGGCTTTGTCTCTCAGCAGATGCCCAGTTTCTGCAGTTTCAAAGGAACTTATACCTGCCCTGGAAATTCTGAAACCTCCGGCTGCTGGCAGTTTGACATTGTCTGTTGTTTAGACTTGATGGGTTCAATTTTATAGAGATGCACCCACGTTGTTCAGGACAGAGGGCCTGGGACAAATAGGCAGTTTACTTTGATTCAAGATAGTGAAGTCTTTCTTGAAAGAACTCGTAAATATCATTCAGTTTGTATCTGTTAAGGATTAGGACCAGCTGCCAGAAACAGACAACAGAAATAAAAGTGGCCTCAATAATATAGAGGTTCATTTTCTTTCATATAAACTAAGTCCAAATACCTAGAATAAGTTTGGACCTCTAGCTTCCATAGCCCACAATGGCTTCTGGAGTACCAGTCATCACATCTGTATTCTAAGTAGGAGAAGAAGGAAGGATGGGCAAAAACAAAACAAAACAAAACAAAACAAAAAACCCTCTGGTGGAATTCATTTTTTAAAGAAGCCCCACTTTTACTTTTATTGGTCATCTTTAGTTGCAGGGAAAGCTGAGTTATTTATTACTTTAGCTGGCTACATTGCTGCTCATTGCTTTATTTTTCTGGGCTCCAAAATCACTGCAGATGGTGACTGCAGCCATGAAATTAAGAAAGACGCTTGCTCCTTAGAAGAAAAGTTATGACCAACTAAGACAGCTTATTAAAAAGCAGAGACATTACTTTGCCAAAAAGGTCTGTCTAGTCAAAGCTAGATGTTTTTTCCAGTAGTCATGTATGGATGAGAGAGTTGGGCTATAAAGAAAGCTGAGCACCAAAGAATTGATGCTTTTGAACTGTGGTGTTGGAGAAGACTCTTGAGAGTCCCTTGGACTGCAAGGAGATCAACCAGTCCATCCTAAAGGAAATCAGGCCTGAATATTCATTGGAAGGAGTGATGCTAAAGCTGAAACTCCAATACTTTGGCCATCTGATGAGAAGAGCTGACTCATTTAAAAAGACCCTGATGCTGGGGAAGATTGAAGGTGGGAGGAGAAGGGGACTACAGAGGATGAGATGGTTGGATGGCATCACCAACATAATGGACATGAGTTTGAGTAGTCTCTGGGAGTTGGTGATGGACAGGGAAGCCTGGTGTGCTGCAGTCCATGGGGTCACAAAGAGTCGGACACAACTGAGCAACTGAACTGACATTGCTGCTCAGAACATGCTGGGCTGGCAATAGGCAGGCTCTGCCATATCACCTTTTAAGGGTTTCCTTTGCTCAGATGGTAAACAATCTACCTGCAATGCAGGAGACCCGGGTTCGATCCTTGGGTCAGAAAGATACCCTAGAGTAGGAAATGGCAACCCACTCTGGTATTCTTGCCTGGAAAATTCCATAGACAGAGTAGCCTGGCAGGCTACAGTCCACGGAGTCACAAAGAGTCAGACATGACTGAATGACTAACACACACTGATTCTTAGGGAGAAAGAGTATTGCTTTAGAACCTAGACATTAACCGTGTGATAAGAGGCAATTTATTCTGATTTTCTGATCTGTTTCTCTAATCATAAAAGTGAAAGATACTAATTCTACCTGAAGGGATGGCTATAAGGAGTAGATGAGATGGCTTATGGAAGCGCTCAGCACATGACTGACCCTTGAGTGGCCGTTGTTCAATAAATGTTAGTGCCTTTTCTTTCCTGTGCATTAGAATGTATTATCTCCCTGCATGGAGGACCAGCAGCTCCTTGGCTGGGGCTCATGACACATTCCCTGGCAGAATGCCTGAGAGGATGACAATCACAATTTCACAATTACAACCAGAGAGGCACAGGCAACAATAAGAGGGGACACGTGTCCTGCGACTTTTCCGCATAGGCACTGTGCAAGGTGATCTTCACAAATCCTCTCCTACAAGCCTGCGTGTGTTAGACGCCACGTGTCCTCTGCCAGGTCCTGGGGCTTCTTTTACCATATCGATGCTTCCAGGGCTCACACCTGTGAATCTCATCAGATCTGACTAAGGGCTCCTGGCGTTGGTTTGTCCACAGGGTAGAGTGCCTGAGGGCCTGGTCTATATCTCCTGCACGCTCTGAGCCCCTGAATGACCAGTGCAGGCACACGAAAATCCTGTTTCCTTGTGAGCAGGACAGGCTGATGGATAGCATCCTCCCAAGTGCCTGGGAGGATCAGGCTAGGAAACCAGACCTTGCTCTGACTTCTGCCCGTCCCTGCCTGTTTTCTCAACTCATGTAATGGGAGTGCGTCCTAAATAAACCACCTGCCTGTGAATCCTCCTCTCAGAGTCCGCTTCTGGTGAGTCTGACCCAAGATACACCTCAAAGCCCACGAGGCCGACATATTTGTAAGCCCTTTACTAATTTTTTTAATTAAGCTTTTTATTTTATATTGGGGGATAGCCGATTAACAATGTTGTGGCAGTTTCAGGTGGACAGCAAAGGGACTCAGCCATACATATAGTATTTTATAGAGGGAAAGTGGACGTCTAGACAGGCCAAGTAATTTGCCTGAAGTCATATAGCTAGTTGGAGAAGGCAATGGCACCCCACTCCAGTACTCTTGCCTGGAAAATCCCATGGACGGAGGAGCCTGGTAGGCTGCAGACCATGGGGTCGAGAAGAGTTGGACACGACTGAGCGACTTCACTTTCACTTTTCCCTTTCATGCATTGGAGAAGGAAATGGCAACCCACTCCAGTGTTCTCGCCTGCAGAATCCCAGGGACGGGGGAGCCTGGTGGGCTGCCGTCTCTGGGGTCGCACAGAGTCGGACACGACTGAAGCGGCTTAGCAGCAGCAGCAGCAGCAGCAGCATATAGCTAGTAAAGTGGTAGAAATGTGACAGGGTCCTGACTCCACCTAGCAGCACCTGAGATCTTACTTTCTAGCTGTACATCTTCTCTGAATGTGGGACCAGAACTCCTGGGGTCATGTTCCAAGGACTCTGGCACATTGAATTTCTCAGCCTGGATTGAATCCCAGCCTGCTGATAAGGTGGGACCCTGTTGTTTCCAAGCCTCCTGATGAGCGCATCTAAGTTAGGTCCTCAGTGAGGGGTCACCAAGGGTGCCCTCGAGACTTGACTCTTTCGACTGAGGTTCAGGCAGGGAGCAGTGTAGCCACTGGAGAAGATGCAGGAGCATCTCCTGGCCAGCCGAAGTGGCTGAGTCCAGCCTGGTGGTCCCCATGGTACAGAGGTCATGGCGTTCACGCCTCACAGCCAGTCCCTGCCACACCCTCTCCCAGGGTGCTCTGTGCCAGCCTGGCATGCCAGCATCAGTTCTGCCCAGAAAATTGGGCTCACTTCTACTCTATTGTTTCCAAGCCATTTGGCTTTATCTTTGAAAGAGTGACACGCTGAGTCTTTCCACTTCCTAAGGGCTGGAAGCTCATTCCTTTCCCTCCCTTGGGCTTGAGGAGACTGTCAACACTATTTCCATGGAGGAAGACTGGGATATAATGAAATTAGCAGTAACAATTCAATAATTATAAAAAGTCCTCATTATCTGAGAATGATTGATATTAATGGGAAAAAGGCTATGTGAAAGTGAATCCACTTAAAATATTGATCAAAAGATCATGGTAAGATAGTAAAAAAAAAAAAAAAAAATCAAAACCCAAAAATCTTGAATGTGATTTTGTCTAGAAAATGAAATATTTAATAAAAACCTTTATAAAAATTGGGCTTCCCAGGTGACACAGTGGTAAAGAATCTGCCTGCCAATGCAGGAGAGACAGGAGATGCAGGTTCAATCCCTGGATTGGAAAGTCCCCTGGAAAAGGAAATGGCAACCCGTTCCAGTATTCTTGCCTGGCAAGTTCCATGGACAGAAGAGCCTGGAGGGCTACAGTCCATGGGGCTGCAAAAAGTTGGACACCACTCAGCAAATGAACACACATATAACTTCATAAAAATTATTTTCTTAATTCTTAAAGAATGAATGAACATTTTTACATGTGAAAAATTTCCAGCAAAATCATATAATTACCTAATACTAAATTCTTCACATTTAACTTTTGTAGCACAATCCAAAAACTAGTAATTTTTAAAAATACATGAGCTTTTATCATTTCTTGAAAAGCCCCTTAAAAAGCTTTTGCTTTTCACATGGTTTTCTCTGATGCAGCACTGACCTTGCGCTTTTCCTCTCTCTGTTGGTAGCTGGCTACCTCTGCCCGTACTCCTTGGTCAGTGTCTTAGCTCACTGAACTGTGCAGTCCCCAACATCACGTTCATCGACTTCATGCAATCCCTCATTTATTGCAAGATTTGCAGTTTCATTTCGCCGTCTATTTGTGTTGCATCTGCAAATATGGTGAGTTCTTGAGGGGATCAGACCTCAGGAAGGGGCAGACCTTTCCCTTCTGGCAGGAAGGAGTGCTTATATTAATGGTAAGGAGGTTTGGCGTGGGGACAGAAACCTCAGCAGTGGACAGTGTTGGGATATGACCCCTGTCACTTTCTGGTACCACTCCTTGTGTCAAGCATTTGCGTGATGAATATCATGCAAGGCCTCCTCTGTGAACCTGCAGCGCGTTTCAAAGTTTATGAAGCACTTTGACATTTCATTTGACCCCCAGAACTGCCCAGTGAGGAACCATTAGTTTCTGGATGACCTTTCTGAGAGCCATAAAGGTTACCTGACTTGCCCAAGGTCCCTCAGGCGCTGGAGGAGCAGAGCCAAGGCCTGGAACTTGGGGCTTTGGTGTCATTCCTGGCTCTCTCTCTCTCTCGCTTATCCACAGAGCTGGCTTATCCAAGGGGAACTAAAGTAGCCTTTGAAAGAAATAATTTGATATTTCAAAAAGATGCATCGAAGCTTTACCAGAAAAAAAATCAGAACGTCTTTAGAATTTCTTGAATTAATTTTAAAATTTACTAGTACATTTATTTTAAATTATGCATCGTGGAGGGCTGTGTTTTTTTGGTGTTTGCACTCTGGAAGTTCTTTATCTGGCCCTGCACGCTTGGGCACCCAGCAGAGCAACAGCACATCCTGAAGGGAGGGGAGAAAGGCGGAGACCCCCTCGCTGATTCTGTCCTGGTCTCTTCCACTTAACCAGGAGGCCTGTATATGGGCAAAATCTGACACCTAGCCCTCCTCAGATCTAGCTCCATTCCCAGGTTAAAAAGCCCCATTAACAAAGCTCATTTATAAACTTTACCAAAACCAAAGTTAGGTCCTCTGTTGGCGGAAGAGTCTGCCATGAGCAAGAAACCCTCTCTCTGGTCCAGCATTGCTATCTGCTTCACCTTGGCAACGTCATTTCAATGAGGGTCAACAACCCTCTTAATTAGGCATTATTCCTTAAGCAACAAGGTAATGCTTCATTCATCAAAGTTTTATCTCCTCATTACACCGCTAAGAGTCCCTTTGGTCTACTCCACGCGAATCATCAACGTGAATAAATCTGAGAGTTCAATATTATTGCAGAGCCAGTCATTCATTAGGGCTCGTTTTATTAGCCTCCTGCAGTTTGGAGCTGCCAGCAAGTGGGTTGTCCGCTGCCGGCCAAGGATGAACTGTTACAACTAGATCCAGAGGCACAGTGGCCCAGGGGGCTTCTAGGCAGGCCAAGAATGGGGAGGGGGCCCTTGGGTGGGCTCTGGGGGAGGCAGAGGTGAAGGATTTCTTCTCATAATTTCTAGCAGGTGACGCATTCTTTTCCCCATATCTTTCCCAGGACACGACCAGAGAGGTCAAGGACTCACAGGAACCATCCAGCTTATTCTTCCTCCACTGGCTCCCGTATGCTGGCTTTGCACTTGAGAGCGCCGAGGGGTCATTGCAGTAGGTCTGGGCACCCATGAGGGCATCCAGCTCTGTATTGCACTGCAGTATTTCAAATGTTTTCTGGTGCCTCTGGGATGAATAAAATAAAAATTCATTTAAGAGATATAGAATTCACAATCATTACATCAGCAGCTTTATGCGGGCATCTTTTCAACCTCCAAAGACTCTTTTTCTCTGAGAACTAATTTCCTTCCCCAAATAGAAAGCGGCCCCTGGCCCATGTTCATATCCCCTGCACCCCCTTCTTCTCAGTTACAGCTAACTGGACCTGGAGCTGGTGCCTTGTCTATGCGAAGCTGACCCAAATCTCCCTTCTAGAACTTGGACTTGAGAGTTAATGAATGTTAGGTGCAGGTGTCTGGCACAGAGGTAATCCATAACTGGCAACTGTGGGCCAGCATCACCTTCTTGTTTTAAGCTGGAAAAGGGGGGAGTTGGGGAGAAGTGTTATTAACATGTGGAGAGAAGCAGAAATCCAGGAAGCTACAGCTGAAAACCTCACACTCTCCAGGTCCAGCCTTTCTCTTCCCAGATGCTACTGGCAATCCCAGGAATCCTTCCAATGCATTAAAAATTGATTAAGTCTAATTCCCTGTTGTGCATACTAAGTCGCTTCAGTTGCGTCCGACTCTTAACAACCCCGTGGACTGTAGCCCGCCAGGCTCCTCTGTCCATGGGATTCTCCAGGCAAGGATACTGTTGCCATTTCCTACGCCAGGGGATCTTCCCAACCCAGGGATTGAACCCTCGTCTCTTTTTCTCCTGCACTGGCAGGCTGTTTCTTTACCACTAGCGCCACCCGGGGAAGCCCCAGTTCCCTGGTAGCTCAGCAGTAAAGAATCGCCTGCCAATGCAAGACACAGGTTTGATCCCTAGGTCGGGAAGATCCCCTGGAGAAGGAAATGGCAATGCACTCCAGTATCCTTGCCTGGAGAATCCCATGGACAGAGTAGCCTGGTTGGCTACAGTCCACGGGGTCACAAAGAGCTGACATGACTGCACAGCACACATAACCAATCAAAGAAACATTCACAAAACAGTGATTTCTTGTTAGAAAGATTCTAAGTAAAACTGTTATTATGTGGGGATCCTGATTTTCATAAATTATAAGGGTCCCTGAATTCCTTTCTTCCAGTTTTAATATATGTATTTTAAATTAAGATATAGTTGATTTGCCATGTTGTGTTAATTTCTACTGTACAGTAAAGTGATTCAGTTATACATATATAGTCATTTTTTAAAAAATAATCGTTGCCATTATAGTTTATCATAGGATATTGAATGTAGTTCTCTGTGCTATACATTAGGACCTTGCTTATACATTCTGTACATAAAATCTTACATCTGCTAACCCCAGCCTCCTACTCCATCCTTCCCCCAGTACCCTCTCTCCCCCGGCAGCCACCAGTCTGTTTTCTGGGTCAATGATTCTGTTTGGTAGATAGGTTCTTTTGTGTCATAGTTTATATTCCACATATAAACAATATCATATGGTATTTGTCTTTCTCTTTCTGACTCACTTCACTTGGTATGATAATCTCCAGTTGCATCCATCTTGCTCTGAATTCTTAATAAGAATGTTTTAGAAGGAGGGTGGTTTCTGCTTTGCCTGAAAATTCTCTACAGAAGGAGATGTATTGCAGGAGAAAATTCATGTGAATCACTCAGCAGCCTTCACAGACTTCATGCTCAACAAGCATTATCAATTATTTTCATAGGCTCCGGACCAGTACTCACAATGACCAAAAATACCCTTCTGAAGTCTAGAGTATGTCCATGGTTTGAGTCATGATTTGAGCATAGGTCTTCCTCACCTTGAAGATCTTTGCAGACATGAGGCACTACCCTGCTTTCAGGAGCAGGAAGAGCAGGTGCTGGGATTGTTTGCGGAGTGTGGTGGTCTCACAAGCATCACCTGGAGAATGTGTTGAATAAAAAAATCAGGCCCCTTCCGAAACCCATTGAATAGACGCATCAGGGGAGGAAGCTGAAGAGCTGCATCTTTAACAAGTACCTGAGGTGACCCTCATCACCAGGGAGTATGGCCCTGACTTTGAAGTGGACAAGCCCCAGCTCTGAGCAGATGTCCTGGGTGCAGAAAATCATATCATGCTTTTTAATTATGATAAAAGGGGGCGGTTATTTTCACAATGACCTAGCATCCAATTGCCTACTCTAACACTACTGAGCTTTTCAGTCTGCTTTCTTCTTCGTTACAAATCACAGGTGCTTATAGGAAGCTGACACTGCACTCTCCCCGCACCCAGGTCCAGAGGTGGTTCCTGACTAAATCAAGCCAACCACTACATTCAAATTCCTGGTTAAAGTGTGGGCACATGACCCAGGCTGATATCATCTAGGGGGATTTTAGGCCTGTGGCTTCAAAGGGATGGTGTGCTGTAAGAATGTGAGGGTTGGAGCTGCTGAAGTTGTTTTGCCACAATGAGGGGGAAAGTGTTTAAATGACTGACCCTGAGCAAAGCATAGTAGAAAAGAGAAAAGAAACCAAGCCTTCACTGACATTATTAAGGTGCCAAAGCTTAACTCTGTACTTACTTATCCTTTGTGGGGGTTGAGATCCTTAGCTCCATCTCTTTCACTTTCGCAGTGTATTGCTAATACTTCTCATGTCCTAGTTAGATGTATATGTCCTAGACATACATATCCTCAGCTTGTTTAGCCCTGAGTTGGATATTTGAAACTCAAAATCACTGCAGATGGTGATTGCAGCCATGAAATTAAAAGATGCTTACTCCTTGGAAGGAAAGTTATGACCAACCTAGATAGCATGTTAAAAAGCAGAGACATTACTTTGCCAACAAAGCTCCATCTAGTCAAGGCTATGGTTTTCCAGTGGTCATGTATGGATGTGAGAGTTGAACTGTGAAGAAAGCTGAGTGCTGAAGAATTGATGCTTTTGAGCTGTGGTGTTGGAGAAGACTCTTGAGAGTCCCTTGGACTGCAAGGAGATCCAACCAGTCCATTCTAAAGGAGATCAGTCCTGGGTGTTCATTGGAAGGACTGATGCTGAAGCTGAAACTCCAGTACTTTGGCCACCTCATGCGAAGAGTTGACTCATTGGAAAAGACTCTGATGCTGGGAGGGATTGGGGGCAGGAGGAGAAAGGGATGACAGAGGATGAGATGGCTGGATGGCATCACTGACTCAATGGACATGAGTTTGGGTAAACTCTGGGAGTTGGTGATGGACAGGGAGGCCTGGCGTGCTGTGATTCATGGGGTCGCAAAGAGTCGGACACAACTGAGTGACTGAACTGAACTGAACTGAACTGAATAGATACACTTCACAACATCTTTAAAAAACACTAATTTTATTTCATGTATTGCTGCAAATTGATCAAGGCATTACATCTTTGATTAATCCTTAAGCAAAAGGGAGTGAATTTGAATTTCAGCAATAGGGATTTGGGTTAGAAAGAAGGAATACTTTCTTCCCATGAAGGTTGTGAGGTATTTAAAGGTGTCATCCAGAGAGGTTTTAAGAGTTTCCTGTTCTGCAGATTAAAAAAAAGAGAGAGAATTTGTTAGGATAATTTTAGTGTTAGATGAATTATCCTCACTTAGGACCTTTTCTGCTCCATGATTTCATAAAACCATCCACCCTTTATTCTGGATGAAGGTTCTGATTCCAGTTATGAAATTCATCATCCCAGCTCTCCTGGAGTTACTGGAGTGATACGTTGCAAACATTCTCCAGGTAGACCTGCCCACATGCCTTCTCTCAGGCCATGAAGAATGAAGGAGCTCGTTCTCTCTCTCGTCATAACCAACCAGATGTGTCACTTGGCTGGCCAGGAATATTTTTATTGCCAATGATGCTGTTTCCACTGACCACAGTTCCAAAAGCTGTTAAGACAGAAACAGAATAAAATATCATATTCTGGTTTGTTTGATTTTTCTGATGTGGACTTGATGAAGCAGACATTATTCCAGGGTCTTAAATCTTTCTCACCAAAATGTCCCATAAATCCAGTGCCTGCTCCTTTATACATGAATGTAGCCATGGAGGTAGCTTTGCCAAGAAAAAGACTTTGGGTTTTGTTTTTTGCTTTTTTTTTTCCTATACAGGCTGCAACATGGACCAGAGTGCAGTTCGTGTGTGGGGGAGACATCCCCAAGTTCATTCATTTGTTTATTAGTTGTTATTCAACTTCTGATGCTAGGCAGAGGCTGGTCAGAGCTGAACCAGACACCATCGCTGTCACTGATACTCTCACAGGCCAGGGACAGAGGATCCCAAACTGCTAAGAGGATGTGAGAAGTGTAAGCAAAACGCCAGGGAAGGAGGGATGGAGGGTGGTGAGGATCAGCTGGGCTAGGATCCCGAGAGGGAGAAGGCCACCTCGCTGGACTCCCAGAGGACCGTGAGCTGAAGAGAGCTGACGGTAGCTCTCATCTGGGAGTTAAAGCTCTGGTTGCCTAGTCCCACCTCTGCTTTTTTTTTTTTTTTACCTTAAGCCAGTCACTACATTTGCCTGAGCTGGTTTCCTCAACAGTCAAGCAGAGCTTATAAAACTACTTCGCAGATGGTGTGCAAGGGCTTTAAAACCACGACGTGTCACTGCGGGTGAGTTCACTGTGAGGCTGGGAGGGGCTGGGTCAGGAGGCATCTTCTGTGAAGAGGGCAGTGAGCTCCGGGGAGGCCGTAGCAACATGGACTGTTGCTGGTCTCTCCTTTCGGCTTAAAACAGCAGCAAACGCAGGCTCTCTCAGGCGTCAACCGTTTCCAGGGATGGGAGTCAAAACTCAAAATTCCAATCCCACTTCCCTGGCCAAGCAAAAAGGCCCAATTTTGTGTGTGTGTGTATTTTTTTTTTTTTTCCATCTCTGAAAGCTCGGGAATGTTTGACAAACCAGGCTGTGTCACCATGGAGATGTGACCCTGTGGGTGATTCCTGGAGCAGGGCAACCCAGGCCTTGAGGATACCGCACTCCATGGGTGATTTCAGACACCAAGAAGGCCCCCATCTCTCACTTTCCCTAAGGTCCTCGGGGCTTGCTTTTCCCGTTGTGGGGGAGGAGGGGCACTGCTGAGTAGTGTGGACATTTCCTCTAATGTGGATAAAAGCTTTCATCCCCTAAAGGCTACAAAGGGCTAAGATTCCATTGTCCCCAGGGAGAGAGGAGGGTGACTTTTGCACAGAGGCATAAGCAGTTTGTGAACATCGTTTGAGAAGGATGTTGGGAGCTTGAGAGGGGTGAGAAGAGAGCCCAACAGGACTTAGTATTTGGAAACCCAGGGAAGCACCGCCTACTCTGGCAAGAAAGAGGGGAGCAGAATGGCTGCTCGGCACGCTGCTCTCTTTCCGTTCCCTTAGGGCTGCTCCTATTCAAGTGCCTGAGATCCAGGGGTGTTGTTTGTGAGAAGACTGGCATGGTGAAGACAATATGTCCATTTTCCAAAACAGGGAGGAAAAAGTGAATTTGAGGAAATACTGGGTTTACTGTTGCTCCTCACCTGAATTCTGGAATAGATTATTTCCTAAAAGTTTGTGAGCCTCTCTCAAAAAACAATGTAGTGCTCCATGACAAGATGTGCAACATCTTTAGTTATTAGAGAAATGCAAATCAAAACTACAATGAGATGTCACTTCACACCAGTCAGAATGGCTGTCATGAAAAAAATCTGCAAACAACAATTGCTGGAGCGGGTGTGGAGGGTAGGGAACCCTGCTACACTGTCGGTGGGAATGTCAATCAGTACAGCCACTGTGGAGAACACTATGGAGGTTCCTTAAAAAACTAACCATATGACCCTGCAATCCCATTCCTGGACATATATCCAGAGAAAAAGAAGATCCGAAAGACACATGCACCCCAGTGCTCACTGCAGCACTGTTTACAAGTTAAGACGCGGAAGCCACCTAAGTGTCCATCGACACAGGACTGGATACAGAAGTTGTGGTATATATACAATGGAATATTACTTAGCCATTAAGACCAATGAAATAAAGCCATTTGCAGCAAGATGGATAGACCTAGAGGGTGTCATACTGAGTGAAGTAAGTCACACAAAGAAAGAGAAATATCACATGACAGCTATTTGTGGAATCTAAAACGAGATGATACAAATGAACTGACTTACAAAACAGAAAGAGACTCAGAGACTTAGAAAATGAACTCATGGTTGCCAGCAGGGAAGAGAGAGTTAAGGACTTTGGGAAGGTCATGTACACACTGCTATATTTAAAATGGATAACCAACAAAAACCTGTTGTACCGTACATGGAACTTTGCTCAACATTATGTGCCAGCCTGGATAGGAGGAGGGTTTGGGGGAGAATGGATACATGTATGTGTATGGCTGAGTCCCTTCACTGTTCCCCTGAAACTATCACAACATTGCTGATCGGCTATACCCCAATACAAAATGTTTTTGGTGTTAAAAAGTAAAAATTAAAAAAGATCACAATAAAAAACCAAACCAAACCAAAACAAAGAAAGTAGTGCTCATGGGTTATAAGCAAAGGCTCAGTTAGGAGTAGCCTGTAGCCATCTCCTTCCGTCAAGTGCTATGAGTGAGCGAGGCAATAAAAACTATTTGTTAAATAACTGAAGGCAGACTTGAGGTGACCTGTAAAAACAAACATGTATCCTAGTATGGATAACTGTAGATATGAAAAAAAAATTGTGGAGAAACAAAAACAGTTTTAAAAAAAGAAAGAAAAAGCAGAAGTAAATATTTTAGTATCTGGGCTGATTGAAAGACTGAAAATAACATAAGATTTAGCTCCAAGATTCCTGGAAACCAAAGCAAAAGAGTCATTGTTGGGCTCTCTTATTCTTTCTATGTTTGGCAAAAAAAAAAAAAAAAAAAAGGAAACATAGAATTGCATCTGAATAGATGGTTTTCATTTTTTTCTGGCACTAGATTGTATGTGAAATTTATTGCATGAAACTTGCTTTTTACAAGGAACAATATGTTCCCAAAGATCCAGAAATGTTCTTCAAATCACCTTTTAATACTGATCTGCTATAAAAATTGAGGACTTCGTATTGAGTCATAATTCAAGTAAGATATTTCTGCAGGAAACTATTCAAATACAGGCCCGATAAATTTCTTTAGAGACCCTAAAGAAAACAAATAAGTAACATGTCCTTTTTTAGTGCAACCTTTTCTAATATTAGAGCTAAAGATGAACTTCTGGGCACTAGCAGATGCCAGAGATGTCCGTGCTCTGTACTTGTGATGCAGGAGAGAGCTAAATACAGAAGAAAGTTGGATACAATGTTATTAAAAAACCTTAGGAATTTGATAAAAATTCTCATTCAGATAAGTAATATAGTATAGAAAAATAAGAGCTGCTCAGATAGACTGGGTCTCAAAACTTGGCTCAACAATTATTATGTGACCACCTTGACTAAGCTACTTAATGTCTTTCAGTCTTGGGATTCTCTTTGCTAAAATGTGGATAATATGCCCTACTTTCAAGGTTGAGTGAAAATTAGACGACATAGTGTATTGATTGCCATTAGTTTTATCTACAAGTAGCAAAAAAAAAACAAAAAAAAACAAAAACAAAACCCAAACCAAACAAAATAGCAGTGACTCAAATAAGAGAGAAATTCATTTCTTGTTTTGTTCTAGACTGAGGACATTCTTCTTGTAGTAGACCGGTCTCTTAGCTTTTTGTTCTACATGAGGGACTTCCATACCTCAGATTACCTCATAGTCCAAAATGGCTGCTGGAGTTCCAGCATTCCCTTTATATTCCAGCAGGTGGGCAGCAAGGAGAGAAAGGGGCACACCATTTCCTTGTAACATTCTTATTTGCATCTCTTCAGCCAGAATTTCATCACATTAGTCTCATTAGCACTGCTGTGCTATGCTCAGTTGTGTCCGACTCTTTGCAACTCCCTGGATTTTAGCCTGCCAGGCTCCTCTGTCCAGGGAATTTTTCAGGTAAGAGTATTGGAGTGGATTGTTATTTCCTCCTCCAGGGGATCTTCCTGACCCAGGGATCAAACCCTTGTCTCCTGCCTCTCCTGCGTTGGCAGGTGGATTCTTTATCACTGTGTCACCTGGAAAACCCAGGTGGCTGTGTAGCCAGCACAGAACATCTACTGTTATCCCCAACATATTTATAAAACTGCAAAGATCCAGGCTGCATGCTGGGTCTCACCTTCCTCTCCAACAATCTCATTCCTCCTGGTGTGCTTGTTCTTAGAGGCAGAGGAAGTCTAAGTGGGAAATGATTGCTCACTTTCAGCCACATGACGCAACCATGCTGAGTGATGAAGACAGTAAAATGGGGTTGGTAACAATTAACCATCAAACTGATGATCCAGAAGGTGTATAATTGGACATAGACTTATACATGGTCTGCCATTTAGCAGTAGTGATTAAAGGAGGGTTCTAAGTGGGTTGGACTTCCCTGTGACTCAGACTGTAAATGTGGGGGACCTGGGTTCGATCCCTGGGTTGAGAAGATCCCCTGGAGGAGGGCATGGCAACCCACTCCAGTATTCTTGCTTGGAGAATCCCCATGGACAGAGGAGCCTGGAGGGCTATAGTCCATGGGGTTCCAAAGAGTCTGACATGATTGAGAGACTAACGCACACTTTAATGTGTTTGACCTGGGTATTTTCTTCTTTGCTTCAGGCAGCTCACCTTAATCCTTCCTGGAGAAGAAATTGTCTAAAGAGAAGCAATTTTCCTCATCCAGCTTTCCCACAGATGATTGTTTGACAGAGCCATCGTCAATTTTGTCATTCATATATCAGATTCAGCAGATGTTCTGCAGACTCAGAAGAATTGATTGGGTCCCTATATTTCTAGGATGTGTATATATTTTTGTAAGATAAGAGATTGCAAGATGGCCTTGGAGAAGAATCAACATCAACATTTAAAGGGATGAGTTACCAGCTGTGCAGAGCTGACCCATAATTTTCATAGAACATTACTTTTAACGAGAGGACACATATCTTAGTGATTAGGAGCTTTGTGGGAAATTTAATATGACCACAAATCCTTTCCCACTCCTCCCTTTGAGAGATGAGATCCTCTCTCTTTGAATCCGAGCTGGCCATAGTGTCTTACTTAACTAATAAAATATAATGAAAATGATGTTCTGGGATTTCTGAGGTTAGGTCATAAGAAGTGCTGTAATTTCTGCTTAGGGCTTCTGGATTGTGCACTCTCAGAATGGCGCCTCTTGAGCCAGGTGCCAGGCTGTCAGAAGCCCAGGCCAGCATCAGCTGCCAGCTGTTCAAGTGAGCCTTCTTGAGCATCCTCCACAGCCAAGGCTTCGGATAACCAGCTGCTATCTGAGAGTAAGTGGATGAGAGAGCCCCAATGAGAACACCCAGCTGAGCTCAGTCCACCCACAAAGCCGGGAGAAGTAGCATATTGTTGTTGTAAGCCATTAAGTTTTGGGTGGCTTGCTATGCAGCCACATATAATTAGAACAGAATTTGGTATCTGTAAGTGGAATGCTGCTATGATAAGAACTTAAATCCTGGGATGTTGGCTTTGGGACCAAGCAGCAAGAAAAAGCCAGGAAGTGCTTGAGGAAATGATGAATGAAAACAGAAAGGAAAAGGAAGAAACAGTTATTGCAGGCTGGAAAAAGGCATCCCTTGTTTTGTAATGATGGGCAATTTGGTCCTCTGTTGTGTATGGTAATGCAAACAACCGGAAAAGTACCTGTGACACGGCAGACTCGGCTAAGGATACATCCAGGTGGAATGTTGAAAGTGCCCACTGTTTTCTTTCAGGCAGGTACAGACAGAGAGGCGAGCTGAAAACTGAACTATTCAGTTTCAAGTAAACTTAGATGAAATATAAAGAAGCAGACTTGTTGGGTTTAGCAATAAAGTTAATTCTTATTCCCAGCCTCTCCTGTTGGAAAAAGGTTCTCAAAGTAAGATATGATACGAAGGTATTGATCATCTCAAGGCATGGCTATAAGACACTTACTAAGCTTTTAGAAAGTAAGAGTATGCCTCATTGACCTTCTCCGCTACACAGACAAGTTTCAAAGGAATCTGATGGATATTGTTCCACACATCTGACTCTCAGCCCAAGGCAGAAAGGGGTCTGTCTCAAAGAGATTTGTTGGTGTGTATTTTGACTAATGGCATGAACTCAAAAGAGTCCTTAGGAGGCTCACAAAAATTTAAGAGCATTATACATGAGGAAGTACCTCTAGCTGGGACTGAAAAAGATAGAGGTAGTTCAAAAGGCAAAGAGCCTTCTATGGGTGGCAAACAGGAGAAGAAGGCTACTAAGCTGCAAACATGGCTATTTCTTAGGGAAAAGGAAAGACGACTGAGAGTGAGGAATAAAATCGCAGTGAGTGGGGCTGAGAGCCACAGAAAATCAGTAGTGTTCAGTTGGTGGTCCTGGAAGAAATCCCAGCCCACAGCCAACACCGACAGGCAGCTTGTATGAGTCACCTTCTTGAACATCTAGCCCAGCTGGGCCTTCAGATGACTGCGGCCCCAGGACAGAGGGCCAGTGAAGATGTCCACCTAAGCCCAGCCAGCCCATGGAACCACGAGAGGCAACAGTAAACTTGAGTAAAGCCATTACATTTTGGAGGTGGTTTGCTATACAGTTAGAACTGGACATGGAACAACAGACTGGTTCCAAATAGGAAAAGGAGTACATCAAGGTTGTATATTGTCACCCTGCTTATTTAACTTCTATGCAGAGTACATCATGAGAAACACTGGGCTGGAAGAAGCACAAGCTGGAATCAAGATTGCCGGGAGAAATATCAATAACCTCAGATATGCAGATGACAACACCCTTATGGCAGAAAGTGAAGAGGAACTCAAAAGCCTCTTGATGAAAAAGTTCAGAAAACGAAGATCATGGCATCTGGTCCCATTGCTTCATGGGAAATATATGGGGAAACAATGGAAATAGTGTCAGACTTTATTTTTTTGGGCTCCAAAATCACTGCAGATGGTGACTGCAGCCATGAAATTAAAAGACACTTACTCCTCGGAAGAAAAGTTATGACCAACCTAGATAGCATATTAAAAAGCAGACATTAGTTTGCCAACAAAGGTCCGTCTAGTCAAGGCTATGGTTTTCCCAGTGGTCATGTATGGATGTGAGAGTTGGACTGTGAAGAAAGCTGAGCGCCAAAGAATTGATGCTTTTGAACTATGGTGTTGGAGAAGACTCTTGAGAGTCCCTTGTACTGCAAGGAGATTCAAGCAGTCCATTCTAAAGGAGATCAGTCCTGGGTGTTCTTTGGAAGGAGTGATGCTAAAGCTGAAACTCCAGTACTTTGGCCACCTGATGTGAAGAGTTGATTCCTTGGAAAAGACTCTGATGCTGGGAGGGATTGGGGGCAGGAGGAAAAGGGGACGACAGAGGATGAGATGGCTGGATGGCATCACCGACTCAATGGATGTGAGTTTGAGTGAACTCTGGGAGATGGTGATGGACAGGGAGGCCTGGCGTGCTGCGATTCATGGGGTCGAAAAGAGTCGCACATGACTGAGCGACTGAACTTGCTATACAGTGATAGACAAGCTGATAAGATTTCAAATCTCAAGTTCTTCATTTATTCACAGCTGCAGGAATGTGGGTAAATCAACTGAAATCTCTGAAAACTTCATCTCCTCTGCAGAGTGAGAATGTTAACAGGCTCTACCCAACATACTTGTTTGGGGGATTAAAAGAGATCACGCATGAAAAGCAACAAGCCCAGTGAGCAGGTCTTAGTAAGTGGGTGGTAAGTAGCTACCGTAGTCAGTAAATCAGTGAAAATCATTTGCTTTTGTCCAAAAGGTATTAGTAGATGAAAAGCTTGGGGAATGTGGGAGGAATTCCTTTAAGAGTCTGGTGTTTTGTTAACAACCTGAGAGTAAGATTAGGTCATCAACATCTCTATGTTTACTTTCTATATATTTTTTTTCCCCCACAAGCCAAGAGGGCATTTTTGAGTCACTGGAGAAATTTTCCAAAGAAATTCTGAGGTCAGAAAAATTAGTACCAATTGGCCTTTGAAAATGTGGCAGCTATGATCCTATAGGTGGGTCTTACTACCAACATATGAGCTGAGCAGGCCTGGTTCATGAAGGGGATAATGAGGGACTGAGCAGCCCTGATCCTGTCACAGTGAGACCTGTGGACTTCCCAGGCAGACGAGGAGGACTCTAAGGTTTCCTGGAGCCCTAGGATGGTGCTATCTTCCCATGTGTGTAGGTGTATGTTGAGGGTTGGGGTGATTGTTGGGAAGTAGTTCCTGGAATTCAGAGTGGATGGGGCAAGCTTTAAGAGGTGAGGCCCCAGCAGAGAGAGTTAAAGGAACATCACACTGAGTTTCAGTGCATCAGCACACTGATGTGTTCGGTCACATTCTGGTCATTCACTCATTCAACACCCATTCATAGCACGGCTCTGTGTACCAGACTGGGTGCTGTGCTCTGGAGACCCATGATGCATAAGAGACGGTCCCTCCCGAAGAGGTCACATTCTAGAGGGGGAGACAGATGAGTAAACAGGAAGTATAACAAGACAGTAAGCATGCAGGAGAAGAGACGTGAAAGCGTGGGAGTGGAGCCCCAGTCCTGGAATCGAATCTATAGCAAAGCTGGTGACAGAGCTCTGAGAGGAGCTGCAAGTGGGGCTTGAGCTGCGTCTGGAGAAAAAGGACAGGCTCAGCGTCAGCAAAGAATGAGCTTCGGGCAAAGGCTACAAACAGGCCAGGGGCACCAAAGGACAAGCCACACCTGACCTCCTGGGGGCTCTAGCCTCTCCCTCCCCTCCCCGCACCCCCCCCACCCCCCCCCAATGAGGCTCAGCTCCTGGAATCTGGCAGACTTGTTCCAAGCCTCCCAGGGGACCTGAAGGGAGGGACCATCTCTCTCAGGCTCAGATGGAAAGCAAAGCAGTTCAAATATGTCTTGGTTTTTGGCTCCAGAGACAACTTCTGTGTGGGCAAATGTTTTTCTTCATGTGTTCTATTACTATTTACTGTTCACGATCTAAAACACTTAAAAAAAAAAAAACAACCCAGCAAGGAAAAGCTAAAATAAACTTCCACAGGGTTCAAAATGGCAGACTGTGGTTAGAGCCAACGTCCTTTCCCTTCCAACACTGGCCTGTCTGCCGAGTGATCTCACACACCCTTGGGGAGACTGGGCCCCTCCGACTCCCATCTTCTCTTTGCTCTCACCTCCCCCCGTCCCCGCCCACATGAGGTTCTCATCAACAGCGGCTGTGGTCAAAGGCCTGGGATGAGGTCTACCCTGAACCTCTTCGGGGCTTGGCTGAGGGACTCGTATCCGTATTTGGAAGTTGAAGTGCCTACGTGGGATTGGTCCCCAAGATGTCATTTTTATCAGTGATGGTATAGAACTCTCTGGTCCTTTATCCAGCTGATTGTCTAGCTTGAGTCAAGAATAGATTTCTGGGACTTTTCTGGTGGTCCAGGGGCTAAGAATCCACCTTCCAAAGCAGAGGACACCAGGTCCATCCCTGGTCGGGGAGCTAAGACTCCACAGGCCATGGGGCAACTAACCCTGAGTGCCGAAACTACTGAGAAGCCCGCGCACCGCAACGAAGAGGCTACATACTGCAGTGAAGAACTGACACAGCCAAAGATAAATAAATAAAATATTTAAAAAAAGAATCGATTTCTCCCTGAAGTTATAGCACAATGTGGGCAGCAGCCGTGGCCAAACACAATCCAAATGCAATGGTCATTAGCATCAGTGGGTGAGGGTCCCAGTCCTGGTCCAGGAGCTCCTGGAGAGACCAGAACTCCTTCCCAATTTTCCAGCATCCAGCAGCCTCCTCGACATCTGGAAGGGGTCAGTAGTGCTTGTGGCAGTCAATCCGGCTGTCAACCAGGCAGATAATAGCTCTCAGCTTCACCTTATTATCAGGAGGGCTTTTGTTCTGTTGAATACTACTAATGATAACGGTAATAACAATTTAAAAATGAATGCTATTTGTGGAGCCCTAACTCTTTGTCGGACACTACTGAGCGACTTCGCTTTGACTTTTCACTTTCATGCACTGGAGAAGGAAACGGCAACCCACTCCAGTGTTCTTGCCTGGAGAATCCCAGGGACGGGGGAGCCTGGTGGGCTGCTGTCTATGGGGTCGCACAGAGTCGGACACGACTGGAACGACTTAGTAGCAGCAGCAGCAACTCTTTGTCACTTTGTAGGAGGACAAGCCTTTTCCACGCGTGACCTCATTTGAGACTCAGAACCTCTACTATATGTCTTGATAGATGAAGAAATGGAATCTCGAGAGTTGAGACAACTTGTCGCAGACTGGTACGTGGGGCTTGGACCAGAATGTAGGAGGGTCAGTTTTGAAGACTGACTCTTACTCACGGTACTGCTGTGGATCCTATGTTAAGACTACTGGAAGGGCTCAACCCTGGAGGGCGTCCGGGTACCAGGGGACAAATCAATCCTCGGGGGTGCAGAGCAGTTCCTGCCAGGTGTCTCCTTTGTCTGGGCTATACCTCCAACTCTCCCCAGGGAAGCAGGAGCCAGGCTTGTGCAATGCGGGGATGGGGTTTGGTGCCCAAGCAGTGAAGAGATAAACACTATCCTGATTCCCACTTAAAAGAAGCAAAGCAGCCCCAGGGCCTCACATGGGCAGGGCAGGAGGCTGAGGGATTTGGTAGGTCTGTTTATTTCAGTTTGTATTTGACCTTCCATTACATTTACCAAGCAACTCCCAGTGAATGCAGGAACCTTCCCCCTGCCTTGGGAACATTTCCATACAAACTGAAACGTCGCACAGATGACAAAAATGAAGATGTGCTCTCTAGCTCGCCTTGCTGTATTATTTAAAACAATTACTGTATGATTTTGCTTTCATATAGCCATGGAAACCCTGCTGAAAGGATTTAATACAATTTATTGTGTGAAGCTTAAGAAGAAATCTGTTTCCCTAGTGCTGGAAAACAAAGCAAGCCAATTCCTTCCCACTTCCGTACAAGGTGTGATGGATGCAAATTGTGGACTGGTGACCTCACACAGCAGGCAGCTGGGTTTTCTGGGAAAGCATTCTGGAGATAAGTGGACCTGCTTCCTTTAGATTTAGGGGAAAACAAAGCCAGTGCCAGAGGAATGACAATCTCCTTTGATGTGCCCGGAGCTGGTTTGCTATTTCAGAAAGGGAAGCACAGCTCTGAGTGGCAGGACCACAGAGCTTTACAGTAAACACAACAGAAAAACTCTCCCTGCCAGGTGCCCCCAGAAGCCTCTCTTTCACGGGTGGCTCTTACATGTATCTCAGACCACAGTGATGGGATTCACGAGGGAGGGTGTCTTGACACCAGGGCCTGATGAGTCGGTGGGTAGTTTTACAGCAGTGGTTCTCAACACTGGCTGCTTCAAACCCCTCGGGGCTTGGGGGAAATTCTGACTCTTAAGCCCTGGGTGTTACCAATTACATCAGAGCCTGGGACGCTGGGGTAGGCACAGGTATTTTTATAAAGGGCACCAGGTGATTTGAATGGGCAGCTGGGGTTGCAGGCCACTGCCCCAGGGTTTGACCTTCTTTAACTAACCTCTTTGATGGTTACTTTTGGGTTCCCAGGAAGAGAGGCAGTGCCTGATGGTCTGTAAACCTAAAAAGCCTGTTTTCGCCACAAATCTGCAGTTCGATTCTTTATCCCTGGTTTCAGTGGGTGGCAGGAAGAATGTAAATTGTGGCAGAAGCTGGGGGACACGAGGCTTCTCTGAACTCTTTTTTCAACTTCCTGGACATTTCAAAACAAAACGTTAAGCAAAAATTCCCACTGAAGACTTGGGTTCAAATTCTGGATCTGCTACTTGTTAGGTGTGGGACTCAGGGAAATGACTTATCCCCTCTGACCTTTTCCTCTGGAAGGTGAGGATGATTGCAATCTACTTATTGTGTGAAAAAAGGAGATATTAAAAGTGAAAAACCTAGATGCTAGCTGGGGTTCCCTTGCCTCTAAAGGGCTAGATGACATTGTTCAAACCCTCAACCTCCAGATTGCGGAACACCTGATTATTTTCTCAAGAGTCATGGGAATTTCTGAGCAGCTCACAGCCTTGTGGTCACCTTACGCTGTGAGCTCCTGCTGCCACGAAACTAGTCGGTTCAGCAAGCGTCTCATCACCTACTTGGGTTGTTCAACCCAAATGTGCAAACAGTCGTGTCCCTTAGCTTCCCCCAAACAGACCTCTCACACAGGTGCTTGTGAGTGTAGGTGGCTTTACTGAAGACTGGGGAGGACGAAGGGAATTCCACTGTAGCATCAGAAGAGACACACCACGCAGCATTAGGCAATCCTGTTTCTCAGCTTTCAGGCCACCTCTACACTGCTCATCTTACCTCCTGTATTTCCCCTTCATCCCTGAGTTTCTGCACATTTTTAACATGGAGTATTGAGCGATCTCATTTGTTTCCTTGGATCTCATCTTTTATTTTATTTTTAATTTAAATTTATTTATTTTAATTGGAGGCTAATTACTTTACAATATTGTATTGCTTTTGCCATACATCAACATGAATCTGCCACGGGTATACACATGTTCCCCATCATCTTTTAAACTAGACATCTTATTAAACGATTTGCTGACATACCCAGCCCCTCCAAAGCTCCGTGGAGCTTCAGTAGGTTGACAAAGCTGGTCCCTGCCTGACCACGTGTGGTGATAACAGCAGCACAGAGTCCTCAGCTCAAAGTCACCGTCCATGGCCCCCTCCTGCCCTCCACAGGCTCCTCCCACCTTCCATAGTACCCCCAGCAGCCCTGGGAAAGCCCAGGTGTCAGAAGGGGGAAGGGGTCTAACTCAAACTCTCCCTCCTTTTTCAGGTTCAGATTCGAAGACCACACTCTGGACATTGGAGATGAAAAAAAAATTCCAGCCTTTGGGGAGAATTTTGAACCCATGGACTGTAGCTTACCAGGCTCCTCTGTCCATGAGATTTTCCAGGCAAGGGTACTGGAGTGGGTTGCCATTTCCTTATCCAGAGGATCTTTCCAACTTAGGGATTGAACCCAGGCCTCCCGCATTGTAGGCAGACGCTTTACTGTCTGAACCACCAGGTAAGTTAGACCTTTAAAAAAGGGTTTATAGAGGTTTCTGGTATCTTGACTAGAGAATGACATTTTGAGGAATGTAAACAAGTCAGAAACCCAAGAATGACATTTCCTTTGAAATATACAAGTTTATAAAAATTGAAGTAAAACACACCGGGCCCAGTGCCCCCTACACATTCAGTGGGAATTTGGAATCATGTTGCTGTCCATAGGCCTCCTACCAACAAGCCCAGCTGGGGGGAAGGGGCCCCAGAGACCAGGAAGGGCCAGTGCTCCGCAAACATTCCCCCCATTTGTCCTTCTTCCAGGGCTGATGACAGGAAGTTCAGAGTTTTGAAGCAGATAACTAAAGGATGGAAGGGACCTAGTCAATTCCCACTGCCTAGGAATAGCTCCAGAAGCCTCCCGTCCCTCCCGTCCCTCCCGTCCCTTATGGATGTTTCTCTGTGATCTGCCAGATCCAGGGTGGCCTTGCAAGAGGCGTCCCTGAGAATCTTCTCCTTCCCCAGGCAGGTTGATCAGCCTCCTGGTGTGCCACCCAGGGTTGCTATCGGTACCTCCATCACATGGACTTCCTCTAGTTGCACACTGGGTCTCTTTCTTACCCAACCCCTTGCCGTAGCTGGCCAGGTTTTCCAAGGCAGGAAACACATGCCTTCTAACAAATAACACAGCCCTGGTGCAGAGAAGACATTTATGAATGCTTGCTCCAAGAATCAGCGAATATGTGAGGGCTCACCAAACAACAGCGCTGAATGTGCTGGTGTTATTTATTTTAATATCATGGGAAATACAGAGTGGGCAATGTCTTCTGTTCTAAGGCTTTTGTGAGCAGCTAATCAACAAGTTATGACTAAAGATAAACTGCATCCTAAGAAGTGGGTGAGAAGAAAGCAGTGGTGACCACATTCTTGAAGAGATTTATAATAAACTGCTACATTCCATTGTTAAAGCCATTCTTTAGAGTGCATTCTTTAGAGCTTATAAAGTGCTTTGCTTCATTTAAAAATATCTTGGCAAGGATAAAGGACAGCACGTTTTATAATCGCTCGTCAGTAATTACCAGCTCGCCGGTGATAGGGAAGGATCGAAATTCAGAATCTTTAGAACTTCAGGCTCTGCTGTCATATAGTTTCCTTGCACTAATTCATTCTGGAGAGAGAAGCTAAATCCTTCTAGCAGGCAGAGATGTGTCTCTTAGCGGCAGAAGGCGGGGCTTGGTTTTCCCAACTGCCTTGGAGCTCTTCTTCCTCTGGAGTCCTGTGAACTTGGCCTGTGGCTTTTCTGGATCTCTCAGCTTTCAGGTCCACGCCAGCACTGGGCTGGAGGCGGGCAACGGCAGCTGAGGAGGCACTTGTCAAGCCTCAATGCCCATGCTCAGTCAGTGCCATTCAATTGATACCACGTGGCTTCGACACACTTCAGAGAAAGTCAGTCCAAACACATTTATTGACTGCCTTCTGTGTTCAGGCACTGAAAAAAATATGAGAGCCATGGCCCTTCTCCTGCTGGTCCAGCGGAGAAGATGGACATTTAACAAATAAATGAGGATAAATGTGAAAGTTGCTATGAAGGAGAAGGTGACCAGTGCAAATCAAGGGTATCATGGAACTAGGGGAGGAGGTTGAGGTCCCCATGTGCTTCCTTACTGAGCAAACTGTGGTCTCTGTGAACAGCGTCCACTGGAGTTTTGTCTTCTATAATCTATCTGGTCAATACAGTAGTCCTGGCTGAGAGGGAAGAAAGAACGTATAAACTGAAAAGGATGGAAAAGATTGACCAGGTGAAGAAAGGAGAAGAGCCTCCCAGAAAGAGAGCTTGACATGTGCCAGGGCCCTGAGACAGACAGGAGCTGAGCGTGGCCCAAGGATGCAGGGAGCCGGCATGACTACATTTGACGGGATGGTGGGCACTGTGCCTGGAGGAGGTGGAGGACCACGAAGGGCCTCTCTGGCCATTGCAGGGAGTTTGCTTGCTACTCTTTCTTTTTTTAATTGAAGTATAGTTGAGTTACAATATTGTATGAGTTTCAGGTGTGCAGCAAAGTGATACACTTATACCTATATGCTGCTGCTGCTAAGTCGCTTCAGTCGTGTCTGACTCTGTGTGACCCCATAGATGGCAGCCCACCAGGCTCCGCTGTCCCTGGGATTCTCCAGGCGTATTCTTTTTTCAATTCTTTTCCATTATGGGTTATTACAAGATATTGAATACAGTTCCCTGTGCTATACAGTAAGTTCCCTACATAGGAACCTTCAAGTTGCAAACTTTCAAAGATGCCAACGTAGATCTGGTTCCAGCAAGGAACTAGAACTTATGCCATCGATGTCAAGTGTGAGCGAAACTGTGCTTTGCCCTCCATCTTCTATTGCTGATGAGCCTTCAGCTCTCCCATCTCTCACTTCTTCTCCCTCCTCCAGTCAGTAGCTCTTCTTGCCTGTTCGCTCAGTGACAGCCCCTGTGTGCCAGCTGTTGTCGTGTACCACTTTACTTTTCAAGGTACTATACTGTAAGAATAAAAATATTTCCTTTATTTTGTGTGTTTGTTTTTAATGTATTTGTGTGAAAAGTATTATAAATCTATTACAGTACAGTACTACATGGCCAATTGGGTTACTTGGGTATCCAGGCTAACTTTGTTGGTCTTATGAACGTGCTCTTGGAATGGAATCATTCGTATGTAGGGGACTTACTGTACAGCGCATCTTTGTTGTTTATCATGCTAATTCTAATTGCAGTGGGAAAACCTTTCAAACTGAGAATGACATGATCTAGTTTATGTCGTTTTGCCTGCCCCTGGTGGAAGGATTGGGGTGGGATCGGCAAGACTGGAGGTGTAGCAGGCTCCGTGTCAGAGTCATTTTGCAAAGTCCCTGGCGCACACTTGGTGCACAGCAAGCCTGGACTTCCTGTTCCTCCCCTCTTATAACTGCGACACGCTTTGCAATTCCCAAAGCACTTGCAATTCCTTATCTGCTTTGATTTGCATAACAGCCCTGGGAGGTGAGGTGAGTATTCTCTCCAGACTTCAGCCCTGCAGTAACTGAGGATTACAGGGCAAACAACTTCCCTAAGGTCCTCTAGTACGTCCCTGAGCTGGTTTTCCCATCAAATCAGGGAATCATCAAATCATCAATCCTACCGCATCATTCAATGTCCAAAATAAATTATATAATTACTTACTTTTCCAAACACGAAGAAGTAATTTAAAATTTCCAGGAGTCATGATGTGCAAATAGAAAAAGAAAGAAAGAAAAATACCAGTGAAAAAGATAATATTTTCCCTAAAAACAGCCTGGGTCATCCAAACTTCAGATTGACTAAGAAGACTGTATTTCACTGGAGTCACAGTGCTTCTCTCTTCATCTTTATTTACTTCAGCTTGACCCACTAAAAACATCCAGTGTGCTCTGAGTCTCGGAAGATATATTTTTGCTCATTAATCACCAAACGGGGGTTAAGACATAAACAAATCAACATTATTTATACTGAATGAGGCAAACATTCCTTACAAAGACTTGCGTTTCCTCTGGGAACACAGGCTACCTGAGCCATAGCCCCCAGTAAGCGTTTTTTCTTTCCCTTTTAAGGAAATGCCACCTCATTGCCAAACCTCAAACACAGCATTCCAAATGGAAGGAGATGTTTCAAGCAGACCCAGGGGGTGGGGGATGGCGGAAAACTCAGATTCAAAAGGCTTTAGTCCTCAGCCACTAGGGACTCTCTCTGAAAATGTCTGTGGATAGTGTTTAATGTTCTGCAAATCTTCTATTGAAAAGAGATTTTCATAACAATTACATTATAATGTTTTTCCCCAAGATCCTTCCTTGTCTGGGAGCCAGCAGCTGAAATCTTGAACCAGTGGTTCCTAGACCTCATTTCCAATGCCCTCATTAAAAAGGAGGCAGGCACGCAGGAGCATCAGGCTTATCTTGCCTTTGTCCCTGACTCTGGGGGGCACCAGATAAGTTGGGAGTTTGGGGCTTGAGGACTGTAATTTGTGATTGGCCAACTTCCCTTTGTTTGGCCGGCTTTTTGTCAGACTTAGTTCACTTGCATTTGTTGTTTTCCTAGCATCTCTATGGAAATTACTGATCCAGAACATTACAAGCACCATCCCCATGAAAGCAATAAAACTGACATGTGGGCCGATGTGGCCTGGTGGGAAACAGAGAAGGGTAAACGTGAAAAGCGGAGCTTTTCAGCAAGCTAGGGTTGAGGTGAAGGGATGGAAGGTGCCAGAACTCAGAGCGGCCATGGCCTCAAGGCATGGTCAGTGGAAGGTTTGGGCCTGGGCACTCGGGAGAGACAGCTTGGGGGATGCAAAGCTGCCAGCCATGCCCTCCTTGACCTGGCTTCGCTGTCACCACTAAGAGCCCCACTCTCTCCCCGGGGACCCCTGCCAGACATGGAAGGAGGGGGTGGCTGCATCCACTGGGTCAGCTCTCAGTTCTGGGAGGAAGCTCAGCGGGTCACCTGACTGTGGCTGGCACACACGAGCAGCAGCATGGGTGGGCCGCGGGCTGGCTGCAGGGCCTACTGCAGGCGTCCTGGGTCTCTGTGCACATGGTCCCCACTGTCTCCTGTATGCCTTTTCCCTCCCCTTGGGGATGACATGAGCATCTACATACTTGCTGAGGGTTATCAACAGAGGCTGAGATGGTTGGATGGCATCATCGACTCAAAGGACATGAGTTTGGGTAAACTCTGGGAGCTGGTGATGGACAGGGAGGCCTGGCATGATGTGGTCCATGGGGTTGCAAGGAGTCAGACACAACTGAGCGACTGAACTGAACTGAACTGAGGGTTGTCTATGCCTCTTTTTATTTTATATTTTAATCCTTTAGGGTTCCTTGAATGCAAACAAGAGAAAGTGACTCTAAGTAGCAGAAGGGTGGTGGGGGAGGGGTTTGTTGGGCAGCAGATGAGACACTCATAGAATGAGCAGGACTGTTGGAGCACCGGCTACGAAGAAGACAGGAGGCCAGGGGGACCCAGGGGCCTGGGAAAGGAAATCCTGGGAGTCGTCTTTTATTAGGACTGGGCATTCGGGATGCCACCACGGGGCTGGAGGGACCCTATAGTGGCTCCTTGGGACACTCAAGACTCAGAAATGGGGGAAAGCATTCGTTCCCTGGGCTTGGTCCTGCCTGGCTCCTGTAACTTTGGGTAGCAAGGGAGAACTGCCTGATTCCTCTTTTAGGAGGGGAGGTCCATGGTGGAGGTTTCTCCACTTATCTTTTCCCAAATCAGAAGGAAATCAGGGTGCTGTTAGGAAAGACGCATGGATGCTTTGTGGGGGTGGATGGGGAAGAACAAATTTCACCACACTTTCTCCGTCTCTCCCATGGGATGGAGAGCTGGTCCAAGCAGGGGACCAAACATTGTTTGTCATCTCCTTGTATCCCCAGGGTAGAGTCCCCTGTTTAATGACAATATCTCCAAATGGGGGCCAATGGGCTTGCTGTTGTAGGCTTAGTGCTGGGAACGGAGAAGCCCTGAGAGAAGGTGGGAGGTGTCCACAGCTCCCTCTCCAGGGTAACTGCTGGCTGTGAACTCTCCTTTCTGCGGGAGCTTCAGAAATGGGGATCAGGGGTCTTGGCAGGGAAGGGAAGAGTCTTTCCCAAAGCCCCGAGGGGATGCCCAGCCCAGCTACTCAGTGGACCTCCAGGAGCCAGTGAAAGGCGGGAATGAGTGTGGTTGAGAACTTGGAAGAGAAAGCATAGGTTCTCTGCCTCTCCCTGGGACCCCTGGCTGTCTCAGCGGCAATGAGGACTGCTTTTGTCCCTCCCTTTCTTCCCCACCCCTGAGCTAACACCCTCAACAGGATCTACTTATTTCTGAAGCAATTAGGAAAAATACAGCACCCTATAATGATTGGTGGTTGGGTTACAGTTTTAACACAGGCGAAGACTTAAGAGAAAAGCATTGGCTTTCTGGAAATCAGTAAATGGGAGGGAAGGTGGAGGTAAGAGGTTGCTGTATAAGTAACAAACTTCTGAAGTTATGACTCTAAACTATGCTTTTTTTATTTAAAAAAATAGTTGTTAGAAAAGAAGAAACATCGACTCTGATGTTGGAAAAGTCACAGCATCTCTCTGGGCCCCGTTTCCTCCTCTCTACATTGGCAGGGGCAGAGGGTAAGCTCCAAGTGCGTCCATGTCCCCCAGGTCACCACCCCAGGCGAGAGGGGCCCACTGCTCAGCTAGGATGCACAGGAGTCTCGTTTATTTGGGCCTGTACTCAGAATGGAAAGGCACAGCAGGTCTCCTAGGTGATGGCCATGACCCACCACGGTGATCTACTTCCTGTGCCTATTCTCCTCGGGAAAGGGCTCTGGTCAAAGATACCAGAGGCCCTGCAGCATGGAGAGAAGCTGGGGATTTTCATATGCAGGTGGTGACATTTAGGGCCCTGTCGGCATCTCCAAGTCTGCTGGTACAGACTTACAGCTCACGAGAGGATGACTCTGGCTCATGTTCTGCTTAAAAACAAAATGGAGATCCACTAGGAGTCCAAAATATCCTACAGCTGAAACTGAGGGACACCTGGTGCAAGCCAGGTGTTGGGGGGTCTGATGGAAGAGCTGCTGCTGCTGCTGCTAAGTCGCTTCAGTTGTGTCCGACTCTGTGCGACCCCATAGACAGCAGCCCACCAGGCTCCCCCGTCCCTGGGATTCTCCAGGCAAGAACACTGGAGTGGGTTGCCATTTCCTTCTCCAATGCATGAAAGTGAAAAGTCAAAGTGAAGTCACTCAGTCGTGTCCAACTCTTAGCGACCCCTTGGACTGCAGCCTACCAGGTTCCTCCATCCATGGGATTTTCTAGGCAAGAGTACTGGAGTGGGGTGCCATTGCCTTCTCCGGATGGAAGAGCAATTTCTATCAATACTCATCTTGGAGAGTCGAGTATTAGCATGTAAAAGCTCCTTGCAGTCCTGACAGAAAGGAAAAGGTTTATGTCTTTATGATTTAGCACCTCCCTAAACTTATTTGGACATGAAATATTTTCTTTTCATAAAATACTCATTAACAGAGGGCAACTTTGCAATATGTATTTCCACATATCTATTTGTACTGACCATAGAGTTGAGACAGTTGGGTAGTTTGCAAAGAAATGACTCAGTTAATCAGGTCACTGAATTTTCTTTGAGTGCTCACCCAGGACCAGGTATTACAATGGGTATAAAAAAGGCAAGTTAGTAAAAATCCAAGGTTTCTTTCTTTAAGGAGCATGTAATCTGGTAGTAGGAAAGAGACACTTGAAAATGACATAAACTTGCCTTAAGTACTGTTATGGAGTGAAGTATGTCTCCCTACTATAGGTTAAATGTTTGTGTCCCCCTCAAATCCATATACTGAAACCCCATATCCCAGTGTAATGGTCTTAGAGGTGGGGCCTTTGGAGGCTATTAGGTGGTTCCGATGGTAAAGAATCTGCCTGCAATTCTATAGGAGACCCAGGTTTTTTCCCTGGGTCAGGAAGATCCTCTGGAGAAGGGAATGGCTACCCATCCCAATAGTCTTGTCTGGAGAGTTCCATGGACCGAGGAGCCTGGCAGGCTATAGTCTATAGGGTCGCAAAGAGTGTGACATGACCGATCGAGTAACACTTTCATTTCAAGATTAGAAGAACCCTGGTGGGTGAGCCTAGTGCCTTTATAATGGTCCCAAGAGAGCCTGCTTCTCTCTGCTTTCAGCCATGTTCAGATACAATGTGAAGTCAGAGGAGGGCTCTCACCAGAACTCAGCCTTGTCAGCGCACCCATCTCAAGCTTCCAGGCTCCAGAACTAGGAGAAAATAAATATCTGTTGTTTATAAACTACCCAGTCTATGGTACTTTGTAGCAGATTGAACAAGAAACCCCCAAATTCACAGTGAAGCCTTGTCTCCCAGTTCAGTTCAGTCGCTCAGTCGTGTCTGACTCTTTGTGACCCCATGAATCGCAGCACACCAGGCCTCCTTGTCCATCACCAACTCCCGGAGTTCACTCAGACTCACATCCATCGAATCAGTTATGTCATCCAGCCATCTCATCCTCTGCCATCCCCTTCTCCTCCTGCCCCCAATCCCTCCCAGCATTAGAGTCTTTTCCAATGAGTCAGGTCTTTTCATGAAGTGGCCGAAGTACTGGAGTTTCAGCTTCAGCATCATTCCCTCTAAAGAAATCCCAGGGCTGATCTCCTTCAGAATGGACTGGTTGGATCTCCTTGCAGTCCAAGGGACTCTCAAGAGTCTTTTCCAACACCACAGTTCAAAAGCATCAATTCTTCGGTGCTCAGCTTTCTTCACATCCAACTCTCACATCCATACATGACCACTGGAAAAACCATAGCCTTGACTAGATGGACCTTTGTTGGCAAAGTAATGTCTCTGCTTTTCAATATGCTATCTAGGTTGGTCATAACTTTTCTTCCAAGGAGTAAGTGTCTTTTAATTTCATGGCTACAGTCACCATCTGTAGTGATTTGGAGCCCAGAAAAATAAAGTCTGACACTGTTTCCACTGTTTCCCCATCTATTTCCCATGAAGTGATAGGACCAGATGCCATGATCTTTGTTTTCTGAATGTTGAGCTTTAAGCCAACTTTTTCACTCTCCTCTTTCACTTTCATCAGTAGGCTTTTGAGTTCCTCTTCACTTTCTGCCATAAGGGTGGTGTCATCAGCATATCTGAGGTTATTGATATTTCTCCCGGCAATCTTGATTCCAGCTTGTGCTTCTTCCAGCCCAGAATTTTCCATTATGTACTCTGCATAGAAGTTAAATAAGCAGGGTGACAATATACAGCCTTGACGTACTCCTTTTCCTATTTGGAACCAGTCTGTTGTTCCATGTCCAGTTCTAACTGTTGCTTCCTGACTTGAATATAGGTTTCTCAAGAGGCAGGTCAGGTGGTCTGGTATTCCCATCTCTTTCAGAATTGTCCACAGTTTATTGTGATCCACACAGTCAAAGGCTTTGGCATAGTCAATAAAGCAGAAATAGATGTTTTTCTGGAACTCTCTTGCTTTTTCCATGATCCAGCAGATGTTGGCAATTTGATCTCTGGTTCCTCTGCCTTTTCTAAAACCAGCTTGAACATCTGGAAGTTCACGGTTCATGTATTGCTGAAGCCTGGCTTGGAGAATTTTGAGCATTACTTTACTAGCGTGTGACATGAGTGAAATTGTGCGGTAGTTTGAGCATTCTTTGGCATTGCCTTTCTTTGGGATTGGAATGAAAACGGACGTTTTCCAGTCCTGTGGCCACTGCTGAGTTTTCCAAATTAGCTGGCATGTTGAGTGCAGCACTTTCACAGCATCCTCTTTCAGGATTTGAAATAGCTCAACTGGAATTCCATCACCTCCACTAGCTTTGTTTGTAGTGATGCTTTCTAAGGCCCACTGGACTCCACATTCCAGGATGTCTGGCTCTAGGTGAGTGATCACACCATCGTGATTATCTTGGTGGTGAAGATCTTTTTTGTATAGTTCTTCTGTGTATTCTTGCCACCTCTTCTTAATATCTTCTGCTTCTGTTAGGTCCATACTGTTTCTGTCCTTTATCGAGCCCATCTTTGCATGAAATATTCCCTTTGTATCTCTAATATTCTTGAAGAGATCTCTAGTCTTTCCCATTCTGTTGTTTTCCTCTATTTCTTTGCATTGATCACTGAGGAAGGCTTTCTTATCTCTTCTTGCTATTCTTTGGAACTCTGCATTCAGATGCTTATATCTTTGCTTTTTGCTTCTCTTCTTTTCACAGCTATTTGTAAGGCCTCCCCAGACAGCCATTTTGCTTTTTTGCATTTCTTTTCCATGGGGATGGTCTTGATCCCTGTCTCCTGTACAATGTCACGAACCTCAGTCCATAGTTCATCAGGCTCTGTCTATCAGATCTAGTCCCTTAAATCTATTTCTCACTTCTACTGTATAATCATAAGGGATTTGATTTAGGTCATACCTGAATGGTCTAATGGTTTTCCCTACTTTCTTCAATTTAAGTCTGAATTTGACAATAAGGAGTTCATGATCTGAGCCACAGTCAGATCCTTGTCTTGTTTTTGCTGACTGTATAGAGCTTCTCCATCTTTGGCTGCAAAGAATATAATCAATCTGATTTTGGTGTTGACCATCTGGTGATGTCCATGTGTAGAGTCTTCTCTTGTGTTGTTGGAAGAGGGTGTTTGCTATGACCAGTGCATTCTCTTGGCAAAACTCTATTAGTCTTTGCCCTGCTTCATTCTGTATTCCAAGGCCAAATTTGCCTGTTACTCCAGGTGTTTCTTGACTTCCTTCTTTCGCATTCCAGTCCCCTATAATGAAAAGGACATCTTTTTTGGGTGTTAGTTATAAAAGGTCTCATAGGTCTTCATAGAACTGTTCAACTTCAGCTTCTTCAGCATTACTGGTTGGGGCATAGACTTGGATTACTGTGATATTGAATGGTTTGCCTTGGAAATGAACAGAGATCATTCTGTCATTTTTGAGATTGCATCCAAGTACTGCATTTTGGACTTTTGTTGACCATGATGGCTACTCCATTTCTTCTAAGGGATTCCTGCCCGCAGTAGTAGATATAATGGTCATCTGAGTTAAATTCACCCGTTCCAGTCCATTTTACTTCACTGATTCCTAGAATGTCGACATTCACTCTTGCCATCTCCTGTTTGACCACTTCCAATTTGCCTTGATTCATGGACCTAACATTCCAAGTTCCTATGCAATATTGCTCTTTACAGCACTGGACCTTGCTTCTATCACCAGTCACATCCACAACTGGGTATTGTTTTTGCTTGGCTTCATCCCTTCATTCTTTCTGGAGTTATTTCTCCACTGATCTCCAGTAGCATATTAGGCACCTACAGACCTGGGGAGTTCCTCTTCCAGTATCCTATCATTTTGCCTTTTCATACTGTTCATGGGGTTCTCAAGGCAAGAATACTAATGTGGTTTGCCATTCCCTTCTCCAGTGGACCACATTGTGTCAGATCTCTCCACCATGTCCCTCCCATATTGGGTTGCTCCACGGGCATGGTTTAGTTTCACTGAGTTAGACAAGGCTGTGGTCCTAGTGTGATTAGATTGACTAGTTTTCTGTGATTATGGTTTCAGTGTGTCTGCCCTCTGATGCCCTCTTGCAACACCTACCATCTTACTTGGGTTTCTCTTACCTTGGACGTGGGGTATCTCTTCATGGCTGCTCCAGCAAAGCGCAGCCGCTGCTCCTTACCTTGGACGAGGGGTATCTCCTCACCTCTGCCCCCCCCCTCCCGACCTTGAACTGGAATAGCTCCTCTAGGCCCTCCGGCGCCCGTGCAGCCACTGCTCCTTGGACGTGGGGTTGCTCGTCCCGGCCGCCGCCCCTCGCCTCGGGCTGGGGTAGCTCCTCTCAGCCGCCGCCCCTCGGGCATGGGGTCCTCCCAGCTTCTGCCCCTGAGCTCGGACGTGGGATAGCTCCTCTCGGCCGTGCTCTGCGATATGGCCTAGAACAAGGAGGAAACTAGGTTGGATGAGGGTGGGGCCCTAATCTGATAGTCTTTGGCCAAAGAGGAAGAGAGAGGCCAGCCTCTCTGCACACACTGAGGAGAGGCCGAGTGAAGATACAGCGAGAAGGCAGCTGTCTGCAAGCCAGGAAGAGAGACCCCACCAACAAACCCAACTCTGTTGGAACTCTGATCTCAGGCTTTCCAGCTCCAAATTGTGAGAAAATAAAATTTTATTATTTAAAATAAAATAAACCCAGTCTATGGTATTTTGTTATAGCAGCCTGTGCAGACTAATATAAGTATGGTACGCATTTGGGCCAGAGCAGAGGACCTGAAGTCTAAAGTGGGCAGCCACAAAAGTGTCAGAAATGACAGCTGGGGTGGACAATGCTGGTTCCTTCCAGTACACCATCCTTGCCATGCACTCTCTGTGGACATTTGAAAGCCAAGTCAGGTCTCTGGGCCTCAGCTTCCTCATCCGATAGGTCTAGATGACTCTAATGCTTTGTCATTATTTTGCCCTTGTATTTGATTCGTAGGGTTGTCACAAACTTGGTGGCTTAAAACAATGGGAATTTATTGTCTCACAGTTTTAGAAATCAAGGCATCACTAGGCCCATGCTGTCTCTGAGACTGTGGAAGAATCCTTCCTGGCCTTTGCCAGTGTCTAATGGTTACCAGTAGTCTTTGGAGTTCCTTGCCTTGTAGCTCATCACTCCAACCCTGCCTCTCTCTTTTCATGGCCTTCTGTTCTGTTTGTGTGTCCGTGTCTTCAATCTGTGTACTTGTCCTTACAAGGTCACCAGTCACTGAATTTAGGGCTCAGTCTAATACTAATAACCTTGACTTGATCACATCTATAAAGACCTTATCTCCAAATATGGCTTCACATTCACAGCTAAAGACTTCAACATACCTCTTCGTGGGATACATTCAACCCATTACAGCCACCCATAAGTAGACGAGATCAACTTGCCCAAGGCTTGTTGAAGTGCTTTTAGGCTATGTCATAAAGCAAGAAAGACTGATCAAGACTGGCCATGTTTGCAAACATCTCAAGCTAGAAAGCCTGCCATTGGCTCCTTCCTAGTGTTCCTGCTGCTCGTCTCACGCTCCTGTCATTCTCTACTGTGCTCTGAGAACGTCTGTAATAAAATACAGATCTAATCATGCCATCTCCATGTCCAAAATTCTTAGGGAATCCTCGCTTGCCTAAAACACAAACAATACTCCATCAGAGACCATGCCAGACCTCATGATTTGGTCACCACCCAGCCCAGCGTGGGTTTGTGTGCCTGCTCTTCCAACTCATCATAGCACTGGGATGTCAGAAGGCATAGTTAGGTGGAGAGGGGACAGCAGTTACCCCCAAACTCCACAATTGGGAGGGATGAGATGGGAGCTTTAGTTCCATGGGTACTTCCCCAGAAAGGGGCAAAGAGGAATGCAGTGGGGCTTCTGCCAGAAGATTCTCAGAAGTGACCACATGATGTCTAAGGAGTTGCGTGAGATAAGACGTTTGCCAGCATGGCTTATATGGCGCCCCTTCCCTGCCCATGTCTAGAGGGAGTTGGATTGGCACTCCAATGGTTGAAATAGACAGTTGTGTCCCCGCAGGTGTCAGCTAGGAGGGGCGCTCCCCTTTCCTTCTTCCTGCCTGGAAGACACATCAGAGGGTGGGTGATGAGAAAGCAGATTCTGACCCACCCCAGCCCATGGCCCCAAACCCTAGGAGCCACGCATCCAGTCAGCGCTGGGGAGCCAGCAGGAGAAGAACTTTGAAGCTGGCATTTTAAAATAAATAACCTCAAGTTCAACTGGAGAAACAAACAGTGAAATGACTATAAGCGGTAAAGTGCAGTTGCCTACAGTTACTGAAGAAAGAAAATTGTGTGGTGTTTATGCCTAGCAAGTTAAGAACTCTTCAATAATCTTTCTAGATAAGGAAACCGAGGCAAAAAGATATTAAGTGGCTATCACGTTCAGTTCTGGGGAAAATTAAATTGTGCATGGTCCCTGGCATAAAACTAAGCGTTCTATAGAGCTTGGCTTTTACTATGTCAAATAGAGAGAAAAATGCGGCACGAAACAGCAGATGTTTTGCTGACCTTGGTATCATTGCCACGCTGGCAGTTGTCATCAGCATCGCGATTCTTGCTTCTCATGCCTGCCTGCCTGCTTGACTGTGTGTAATGTGCCTGGCACGTAAATGATGAATGAGTGAATAAACAAGGAATAAATGGAGTTAATGCACTGAATGGTATTCCTTTTTCAAATTTCAGGACTTAAGAGCAGCCGTGGTGGGTAGATACGTTTGGCTAAAATAATTGGGATGTTGATAAAGATAGTGATAAACTTGGAATTTTGAATTTTTTTCTTTGAGATGCGGGTGGTAATAAAGTCAAATTCGTGAGAGAATAAGTGAGAATGGGTTGAAACCTTTAAACCAAGCTGGACCAGTGATGTCCAGTGGGGGCAGGGAGGGGGCTGTCTCTCTGATTTCTAGGGAGTCATGAGCAGCCTGGATTTGATGGTGACTAGTGACAAAGGGCTTCCCTGGTGGCTCAGTGGTAAAGAATCTGCCTGCAGCGCAGGAGACCTGGGTTCAATCCCTGGGTTGGGAAGATCCTCTGGAGGAGGGCATGGCAACCCACTCCAGTACTCTTGCCTGGAGAATTCCATGGACGGAGGAGCCTTGCAGGCTACAGTCCATGGGGTCACACAGAGTCAGACATGACTAAGTGATGCAGCAGCAGCAGCAGCGACAATGGGAAGGCAAAGCTGTCATTATGTTCATTATGTCAGGTGCCTGTGTGTTAGACTTGGGCTTTAAGAGATCAGTGTTACATGGAAGAAAGCATTCCCTGTGAGCCAGTTCTGTTGTAATAATAATAATAAAACTACCAGGGACCCAGCTTAATAAGGTCAAATCCTGACTAACAAGGCAGCGCTGGCCCCATTTATAGAAACTCAGCAAAGAATTGTGCTTATTCGGGGTTTTGGAGAGATGTTCTCCAAATTGCAGTAAACAAATTTCCAAGGAATTATTCTCAGAAGAGAAGCACCATCCTTCTGCTGGGACAGTTTCCCAGGCTCCCTGAGATGAAGGGTGAGGGATATGAGTTCTCTGTCCCCAGCGTGTCAGGGTCTGGCATGTAGTAGCTGCTCAATAAAGACATGTGGGTTCAAAAGGAATTGGATCTGAAGTCTTAGGGAGAAAATAACCGACCTGTGTAGGGTGGAGCTCATTCTTTATCTTCCTAAATGACTCAATAAGTGGCAGTTTGAGAACTGTGACTGCACAGAGCTGAGATGACACAGTTCACACTGCAGGAGATGTAGCTGTTTGGTTTCAGGGACTTTCCTGGAGACCAAAGGGCTAAGCTTCCACCCTCCCAATGCAGGGGGAAAGGGTTCCAGCCCTGGTCAGGGAACTAGATCCCACGTGCCACAACTAAGACCATGGAAGCTCAGTCACTAAGTTGTGTCTGACTCTTTGTGACTCCATGAACTGTAGCCCACCAGGCTCCTCTGTCCTTGGACTTTTCCAGGCAAGAATACTGGAGTGGGTTGCCATGCCCTCCTCCACGGGATCTTCCAGACCAAGGGATCAAATCCACACCTCCTGCATCTCCTGCATTGGCAGGCAGATTCTTTACCATTGAGCCACCTGGCACAGCCAAATAAACAAATACAAGTAAATACTAAAAAACAGATTTTAACGATCAGCTCTTTCATACGGTGAAAGTCCTATATCTTGTGATCTCCTCTCTGCCTCTTTGATTTCAAAAGGACCAAATACATTTATGAAGCACTTCTAGCATACCACAACTCTGTGGTAGGTACTGGATTTGCTTTCTAGCCTGGGAGGCAGATATGTAAACAAAAACAGAGAGATACAGGATGCTCAAAAAACTGCAGCAGTCTTCCTCTCCCACATCCGGGGAGGCTGAATAACTCAACATCCCTGGACAGGATTCAAGGTTAATCCAAGACTTTTGGTCTGAGCGCTGGAAGGATGGAGTTTCCACTTCTGAAGATGGGAGAGAAACTTGGGAAGAAATAGAGGTGGGAATAGGGCTTCAGTTCTGGATGCTCAGATATCTGAGATGGCTGTTAATAGTTTGGACTTAGGAATCCTTAGTCCATAAGGATAAGAGGTCTGGGTTGGAGACAGAAGTTTGGAAGTCAGCAGCACATAGATGGTGTTTAAAGCATGGAGACTGACCTAAAGCATCTACGGAGTGATTAGAGTTCAGAGAAGAGACAAGATCTTATGACTGAACCCAGGGTCTCTAAGAGAATTGAGGAAGATGAGGAGGGCCCAGCAAAGGCGCTCCTGAGGGAAGGAGCTCCTGAGGGAAGGGAGCTGGGGAGGGCGGTGCTCTGGAGGGCAGTAAAGTGTCTGGAAGAAGAGCACGCGGTCCACTGGGTGAAAAGCACTGAAAGGGGCAGACAAGGTGAGGACGAGCCGAACTGATTTAGGGAGGCAGAGTCTTTGGGACCAAGACACTGTCTCAAGGGGGAGCAATTTTATGACCGGAACAGCTCAGGAATAAATGAGAAGGAAAGACATGGAAACCCGGAGGAGAGACAACACTTCTGAAGAATTTTGCTGTAAAGAGTTGAGAAATGGGACAAGAGATGGGGATGTGAGGTAAAGGGAGTTTGTTTGTTTGTTTGTTTGTTTGTTTGTTTGTTTATGGGAGAAATGATATTTGTGTGCCAATGGGAAAGTTCCAGTAAGGAAAGAAAAATGAATGAAGCAGGAAAGAGAAAACTGCTGCTGGGAGCAAGTGGTCTCCCTGGGGCAGGAAGAGAGTCCCCGGCAGGTGATTCAGGAGGAAGCGGGGCTCAGTGCTGGGGGGCTGGGATGGGGTGAGGGGCGGGGCTTGGGAGTGGGGGTGTGGGAGGGCTGGGGGAGGGTTAGGGAGGGAGGGGGGGGAGGGGGGGGGAGGGGTGCATCTGCGGTGCCAGAGGCACTGGGGGTGTATGGTGCTAGGAAAATGGGCAACTTCTTTTTGGATTTTTCCACTTTTTCAGTGCATTAGGAAGCTGTGAGTGAGAATAGGGAAGAGTCATTTGAGGAGGAAAGAGTGTGAAAAATTCATCTATGAGATGAATGGTGTGATTGTCCTGGGAAATGATCCTTGACTGGTCCTGGGAAGCTTTCAACAAAATATCAGTGCCTGAGTGGGAAAGAGGGAGGGGGCTGGAGGAGGCAAAGCTGGCTGCAACTCCAGCTCTGCTTGTACCACAAGGGGTGTGGGAGGGGCAAGTGGCCTCATGGGACTCGGTGCCCTTGGGGAGACTGGCATTCAGTGAGAGAGAGAGAAGAGGGTGAGTTTGCTGCCTGGTCAGGGATGCAGCTGGAGAAGGACATATCAACCCACTCCAGTATTCTTGCCTGGAGAATCCCAGGGATGGAGAAGCCTGGTGGGCTGCCATCTATGGGGTCGCACAGAGTCGGACATGACTGAAGCTACTTAGCAGCAGCAGCAGGGATGCAGCAGCCACCCCACCACCTGCCACCCTCCATCCATTACTTGCTCTGTATTCTGCATACAGCCTCGGTTTCCTGAAAGGTCTTTGTTGACCTAGAACCACAGCCTTCCGAGGGCAGGGATGAAGACCTGCACATTGCTTTCTTCCTCTGGTCCTGGGCACTACCTAGTGTTTTATATGGGCTGTCAGTGTTTTATATATATCTGCCAGTGTTTTATATATCTGTCCGTATTTACTGCATTGAAAAAATTTTTAAATTAAGTATTTATTCAGTTCAGTCCAGTTCAGTCACTCAGTCATGTCTGACTCTTCACGACCCCATGGACCACAGCATGCCAGGCTTCCCTGTCCATCACCAACTCCCAGAGTTTGCTCAAACTCATGTCCATTGAGTCGGTGATGTCATCCAACCATCTCATCCTCTGTCATCCCCTTCTTCTCTTACCTTCAATCTTTCCCACCATCAGGGTCTTTTCAAATGAGTCGGCTCTTCACAGCAGGTGGCCAAAGTATTGGAGTTTCAGTTTCAACATCAGTCCTTCCAATGTACACACAGGACTGATCTCCTTTAGGATGGACTGGTTGGATCTCCTTGCAGTCCAAGGGACTCTCAAGAGTCTTCTCCAACACCACAGTTCAAAAGCATCAATTCTTCGCCGCTTAGCTTTCTTTATAGTCCAACTCTCACATCCATACATGACCACTGGAAAAACCATAGCCTTGACTAGATGGCCTTTTGTTGGCAAAGTAATGTCTCTACTTTTTAATATGCTATCTAGATTGGTCATAACTTTCCTTCCAAGGAGTAAGCGTCTTTTAATTTCATGGCTGCAGTGATTTTGGAGCCCCTCAAAATAAAGTCAGCCACTGTTTCCACTGTTTCCCCATATTTATTAGTTCATTCAAAAATAATAAATCCATTACATGTTAACACAAATCAGTGCTCTTATGAACAAATGATTGTATTTTCCCAAGGCCTTCTTTAGTTACATGCTAAATTGTCTCAGTGGTGGCCCACTCTTTGCGACCCCATGCACTGTAGCCCACCAGCCTCCTCTGTCCATGGGATTCACCAGGTAAGAATACTGGAGTCAGTTCCCATGCCCTTCTCCAGGGGATTGAACCCAGGGATTGACCTGACCCCACAACTGAACCCTGGGTCTCTTATGTCTCCTACATTGGCAGGTGGGCTCTTTACCTCTAGCGCCACCTGTTTTATTAAGTCAGATGCAAATCTCTTTAAATCTGACTTAATGAAAGGTCAAGGGGTCCTCCGGAGAAGGCAATGGCAACCCACTCCAGTACTCTTGCCTGGAAAATCCCATGGACGGAGGGGTTTGGTGGGCTGCAGTCCATGGGGTCGCTAGGAGTCGGACACGACTGAGCGACTTCACTTTATTTTTTCACTTTCATGCATTGGAGAAGGCAATGGCAACCCACTCCAGTGTTCTTGCCTGGAGAATCCCAGGGATGGGGAAGCCTGGTGGGTTTCCGTCTATGGGGTCGCACAGAGTCAGACACGACTGAAGCGACTTAGCAGCAGCAGCAGCAGCAGCAAGGGGTCCTCATACCTGCTAGTGCCTTCAGTATGTTGTCTTCCCTGGTCCTGTAGACTCTGGAAACCTCCAGGGGACATTTGTAAGAGAATGAGGGTGAAAAAGGTAGAATTTTGGAAGTATTGTGAAAATAGTGTTGACTATTTGCATATGCTCTGGGGTACCCAGAGCATACTTTGAAACTACTCTATGGACACTCTTAAATATTGATATTTGCTGATTGACTGGCTGACTGAATGAATGACCTTCTCATTGTGCTGTGTCCACAGTGTTCAATTATAACTGGGCTTCCTGCTACCACTTGGGTCTCCCCCAACCCACCTTCAGTATTATTGCAGAGTGACCTTTCCATTGCAGTCTCTGTCATCTTAAGGATCAAGTGCAGCTTGGTAGCATGACCTCCATGCTCTCCAGATCTGGTCCTCCCCCAACTTTTCCACTTTTCCTGTCTCTTGTTTTTACTCTCCCGACACAGGCCCCTGCTCACCTCCAGCTGTACATAGCTGTTTCCACCTTTGCTAACATTGTTCTTGTACCGTCCAGAATATCTGTCCTTCTCCCCTCACCCCTCACAACACAGCATCTGGTAAACTTGTTCAGCTCCTTCAAAACCTATTAAAGGTCACTGCTTTAAAGCCTTGCCTGACTGACTGTCACCTCACCCACAGGTAGACAAAGAAGCACTTTGTCCAGACCCTGTCACATAGAGGCAGAGACCTTCATTTTCAGGGCTGATGACTAAAGTGGGTGCAAACTCCCCACCTTCAACCCTCAGGAATTCTGTGAGTCAGAGATCGATCTATGGCTGCTGCTCCCACGCTGGACTGGAACCCGGGCTCCTTTAGGTCATGGCTCTGGATCAAATTCTGAGAAGCTTGTCTGAAATGCCTGGTTGTATGATGTTAGGCAAGTGACTTAATATTGCTAAGTCACGGAACCCTTAGCTATAGAATAGGATGCTAACTGGACCTAAGGGCTTTACAAGGTTTACACAGGGTGATACATGGTTTAGTACACACAGTGTCTGGCACACAGATATATTCAGCAACCGTGGGCTCTTGTTATTTATTGCCAAGAGTTCATTAGTTCCTATCTTCTGCTCTCTAAATGGAGTCAGATAATTATATCACTTTTCCCTATTTGACTTTGAAGTCATAAAAGCAGCAAGTACGTCGTATGCCAATGTATGTAAGGCATCTGCTACAGGGCATGGCACCTAGTAGGTGCTCAAGAAATACCCCGTGAACCAAAGTGAGAGCGGCTGAATGACGGCCTGAGTCAAGGAACGCGTATTCCCTGTTCACTGGACGCCATCTTGGTTAACATTTAGCTTTCACATCATCGACTGAGCTACACATTCAAGTCAGCATCTTGAGAAGGCCCTTTATGGTGCCTCCTTTTTTCAGGGTGACCAGAGGAATTTGCCCACATTATTTTCTCAGAGGGAACCTGCAAGGAAGTATAATTTGAGGGAAAAGTGTCTGGTGAAGGCATGCACCGACATTTCTTTTGAGAAGTGCCCTTTGAAGGCGTGCACCTTTTTGGAACAGGAGCAAACCCAGGGCGCCCAGTGGGTACAGAGCCTTCTGGACTACTGCAGCTCTGTGTGTGGCTCCTCGAGAGTGCTCCCTGACGTGCTGTGAGAGAAGGCAGGCTGGCCTGCTGGGGGGCCTGGCTCTGTCCCCCTTAGACTTTCTCCCTGGGGAGTGGCTGAGGGGGGCTCTGACTTCAGGAAGGAGTGCTGGGTTCTAGTCCTTCCACTCTCACTGCCTGGCCTTGCACACACGTTGTGTGCTGTTGCTGTTATTATTGTCATTGCTGTGGGAGTGTCATTCAAAGTCCATCCTCCATCAGAATGAATGATCAGCTTCTGGTCCGTGACTGTGCTCCTTAGGCCTGAAGGCTGTGATTCATGATGGTCAAGGGCACCTGCTTGGGGGATCAGACAAAACTAAACACAAACCTCACCTCTGCTTTTTTCTGGCTGTGTGAAATTTCACACAGCCAGAGCTCAGATGAGAAGCCTCAGCTTCCTCATCTGCAAAATGTGGGTTGTGATTGTCCCTCAGAGAGCAAGCATGAGGCTTATGTGATTTAGATAAAGCTCTGGGACAGTCCATAGTGTTTAGTAAGTGCTCCAGAAATTCTAGCTGTTGTTAGGACAGAAAAACCTCAGGGTAAATAAGCCTGTGCATGCATGCCTGCTAAGTCCCTTCAGTCCTGATTCTTTGGGACCCTATGGACTGTAGCCCACCAGTCTCCTTTGTCCTTGGGATTTCCCAGGCAAGAACACTGGAGTGGGTTGCCATTTCCTTCTCCAGGGCATCTTCCTGACCCAGGAATCGAACCCACGTCTCTTAAGTCTCCTGCATTGGTAGGCAGATTCTTTACCACTAGCGCCACCTGGGAAGCCCAAACAATCTCAGTCACTCAAACGTGACTGATAAAGATCTTGTTCCGAAGTTGCCCAGTATTACCAGCAACTTCAGCTACCAGCTACCAATTGATTTTAATGGATGGACAAGCCTCCCAGGCAAGGACTTCGGCTACCAACAACGACAGAGGGGGGAACTGGGCGGGGCGGAGGTGGGGTAGTGGAGGGGGGGCTTTGGGATTGCTATGGGATTTTGCTACACTGACTCAAATGTGAATGATAAAGATCTTGTTTATCTTTTCTTTTTTTTTTTTCTTAGAAAATCCGTTGGGAAGAAGGTTTGATTTTTATCTTAATAGAGCAAGCACACAGTGTAAACATTTTGTAATTGTTGGAAGTGTTAGTTTCTCAATTGTGTCTGATTCTTTGGGACCCATGGATTGTAGCCTGCCAGGCTCAGTCATGGAATTGATTCATGGAATTCTCCAGGCAAGAATACTGGAGTGGTTGCTATGCCCTCCTCCAGGGGATCTTCCCGACCCAGGGACTGAATCTGTGTCTGCTGCCACTCCTGCATTGCAGGTGGACTCTTTACCACTGAGCCACTGGGGAAGCCCAATATTCCATTATGTAGATGTAAAGATACAGATATAGATGCAGATACAGATATAGATACATACACACATAGATATCACACTTTCTTTATCCACTCTTCCGTCAGTGGATATTTAGGTTGTTTCGATGTCTTGGCCATTGTGAATAGTGCCACTTTGAGCATAGGGGTGCGTGTATATTTTTGAATTATTAGTTTTGTCCAGATATATGCCTAAGAGTGGGATTGCTGGATCATATGGTAGCTCTATTTTCAGTTTTTTTGTTTTTTTTTTTTTTCCGGCTGTGTCATGGGGCTTGCAGGATCTCATTTTCCCAATCAAGGACTGAACCCCAGCCACAACAGTGAAAGCCTGGAATCCCAACTACCAGGCCACTAGGGAACTCCCTATTTTTAGTTTTTTAAGTAACCACTGTACTTTTTTCCACAGTGGCTGCACCAGTTTACATTCCTACCAGCGGGTATAGGATGCTATCCCTTTTCGAGACTCCTAAACTGTCACAGATGAGCAGCAATTAATCTGCTGCCTGAAGTCAGAACAGAGCTGGTCCAACGGGGCGGTTTTATTCATTTCTCATCGTTGAAGTCCTTCAATACCCTGCAATTTTTTGTCTCCCTCGAATCCATGTTCTCATTCCCAGCGTTTGAACTCACTTCAGGGCTGTGTTTAACCTCTGGAAAAGTGGACAGGATTGTTAAGAAATGTGGCAATTACTTCGACCACACCTTGGCTTTCTTCTTACTTTGGTGGCAAGGCTTGAACCTACAGTTTCTGGTGGCTCTCTTCTGGGTAATTAGATGCCAAGAGACAAGTATCAATGCAATCTACGATGCAGGCTGGGTAGCTGCTTCTCCACACTTCTCTGCAGGTGGCGCTGGCAGTTCATGGCTTCTCATCCCTGGGTCATCATAGGTCTATTTAAGGTCAATTACGACAAGCTCAGAACAAAGGATTAATATAAGTCTGACAAATCGCGTTAGGAAATGTATTTATTGTGTCAGATTTCTTGAGTGGTAGTGTTTCTCTGTGCAGTCTGAATGATGGCACTCAACGTGCATACTTACTCATCCTGACAGCTAACAAGATAAACATGTCAGCATATGACTTGCCAAATAATGTTCCCATGAATTTCACACAGAAGTCGCCAATGTGCACACTTTGGAAAAGGGATGAGTGTTGCCTTCAAGGCAACGGCTGTCAAACAAATTCATTTCTGCCTGCTCTGCCCAGGTTTTGGCCTCTCATGACCAGGTCAGCCACACATGAGCCTGATTGGCAAGCTCAGGATGAAGCATTGTGGCATTGCGGGCAGAGAGCTGAAGGTTTGTGGGCACAGGCAAAGGGCACCACTGATTGGCAAGGGCATGTCTGCAGCCACAGATGTCCAGGAGCTGCAGTGTAGAGGGCGCCTGCAACTGTCAGACTGCCTGAAGGGCACCAGATCGAGCCCTGGGGAGAACCTCAGATCTCAGAAGGCTGGCTGGGGCCTGGCGACAGAGTAGATGGGGGTCTCAGAGTGGGGTCCCCCTGTGATCCCTTGCCTGGACCGCCAGGCAATGGCTTGTTAGGAACCACTGTATCAATCTCTCTTCATTTCCATGCGGGCTGCACTGGCAAAGACAGGGCACTTCTGGGTTAATTTGGTCCTTTTGCTTGGCCTCTAGTTCCTCTTGATGGGTGCCCGTGGACACAGGATACCTCCAAGTTCACAGCGCAGTGGACCTCTCCAAATCGGAGAACAAGTTTTGACAAGGAGGCCATGCTAGTGCCACAGAGTCCCCACCCTGCTTTCTCCTCTTCTCTGACAGTTTCCCACCCCGAGTCTCAGTTCAGTTCAGTCACTCAGTCGTGTCTGACTCTTTGCAACCCCATGGACTGCAGCACACCAGGCTTCTCTGTCCATCACCAACTCCCAGAGCTGGCTCGAACTCATGGCCATAGAGTCAGTGATGCCATCCAGACATCTCATCCTCTGTCGTCCCCTTCTCCTCCTGCCTTCAATCTTTCTCAGCATCAGGGTCTTTTCCAGTGAGTTAGTTCTTCACATCAGGTGTCCAAAGGATTGGAGTTTCAGCTTCAGCATCAGTCCTTCCAATGAATATTCAGGACTGATTTCCTTTAAGATTGACTGGTTGGATCTCCTTGCAGTCCAAGGGACTGTCAAGTCTTCTCCAACACCACAGTTCAAAAGCCTTGTGTCTGGTCTCCCACAATATTCAGGTAGGTTCTCAGTACATTCTTGTAGGTTGACCAAATTCTGGAGGGACTTTTTGTTTTCCCCACTGAGGACACAGCCTAGAAGATAAGGTGAGCTTCCATCTCCTTGATGAGGTTTCCCCAAAAGTTGTTTTTTTGCCATCCTGATTATAAAATCCTAGGATATAAGTTAACTATGTGCCATGCTTGTCTTTTGGAGACATCTGCCATTTGCAGACTCATGTCTTCATTCTTGGTTTTCCTGACCTTTTACCCCCTTGCGCTTCCTTCCATTGAGTCCATGAGCCTGGCAGCTCCAAAAAAATCGTCCCTGAAGGAAACTGTCCTTGAATTGGTCTCTGATCGAATTCTATGCTGGCCAAGCCAAGAATACTGGAACTGGTTTCCATTTCCTCCTTCAGGGGATCTTCCTGACTCAGGGATCGAACCAGCATCTCCTGCATTGGCAGTTGGGTTCTTTACTGCTGTGCCACATGGAAAGCCTGGCCATCAAGTCTACTTTAGCATTTGTTTTATTTAGTCATTTGTTTTTTAGGTTTTTTTTTTCTCATCTTTTAAGGTATTTTTTGGTATTGTGTTTGACATTTTGTGTTACTTAAAAAAAATAGACTAAACCCTTCTCTAATATGTGGTTCTGTACTTCATAGAAGAAAAGTTATGACCAACTTAGACAGCATATTAAAAAGCAGAGACATTACTTTGCCGATGAAGGTCTGTCTAGTCAAAGCTATGGTTTTTCCAGTAGTCATGTATGGATGTGAGAGTTGGACTATAAAGAAAGCTGAGTGGTGAAGAACAGATGCTTTTGAACTGTGGTGTTGGAGAAGACTCTTGAGAGTCCCTTGGACTGCAAGATCCAACCAGTCAATTCTAAAGGAAATCAGTCCTGAATATTCATTGGAAGGACTGATGTTGAAGCTGAAACTCCAATACTTTGGCCACTTGGTGTGAAGAACTGACTCATTGGAAAAGATCCTGATGCTTGGAACGATTGAAGGTGGGGAGGAGAAAGGGGACAGAGGATGAGATGTTTGGATGGCATCATTGGCTCGATGGACATGAGTCTGAGCCAGCTCTGGGAGTTGGACAGGGAAGCCTGGAGTGCTGCAGTCCATGGGGTCGCAAAAAGTTGAACGTGACTGAGTGACTGAACTGAACTGAACTGACTTCATTTTTCCCCCTAAAGGAAGATTTATTGGGTAAATTCCACAGTAAAATTTCTTTATTTTAATGATTGATTTTGGAGTTAGTATGATTTGAAATGGGATCTCAGAAACATCACAAAACTTTTTTCCAGTTTTATTTTAAAAATAAAGTTTTATAGCATTAAAATGTGCTTTTCATTTTTTATGTTTCATTTTTACATGTGGTTTTGGAGCATCTGTACTAAAAGATGACTTTCAGTGTTTTTAAACAGAAATCCTATTAGTCTATCCTAAGGACCCAGAATCTTGCTTTAAGTTGCTTTCCAAAAACAATAATTTTTCTCTATAAAACGCAGTGTCTCATGTCAGGTTCTTTGTGGGAATGTTGGGACAATCCCTCTGCCCTCTCCTCTGCGTCCATTTGTCTCCCGCCGTATGGTGGCTTCCCAGCTTCTCAGGATGGCCGCTAGAGGTCGGCGCCAAGTCGACATCCGGCTCCTCACCGCTTCCTCAACAGTGCGATTTGTCCTTTGACTTGTTCTGTCAGCCAATCAGAAATTAGTACATGGTAGTCGAGTCCTTATGATTCTTTTCACGGTATGGGATACGTCGCAGCTCAGTCTCATTTGGAGGATGACGGAGTTACTCGCTTTCAGCTTTACGTTCCCAAATCCCAGATGTGTGAGAAGTTAGTCCCTGGAATCTTGGGAGACACAGCACACACTGGTAGTTGTGCAATAAGGGTCCGTGCAAGCAACTTGCCCTTTCAAGTGTGATTACCCCACTGTACTGCAGCTCACAGAGCTGGGGCAGCGCCTCCCACGCTGCACCCCCAGAAAGCAGAAACCAGCCGAGAGCTCGGCCTTCACCTTAAAATACATATGCTTTTACTTTCTGTTTCTCAGAATGAAATTCATGAGTGAATGTCATATGGGAATGGTAGAACCAAGGGCTTTTGAAGTCAGAAAAACCCAATTTAAAACCTTCACTCCGCACTTCTTAGCTGGGTGACCTCAGGCACAGTGCTTCACCTTCCTCAGTCTCAGATTATTCACCCATAAAATGAGATGGTGACACTGACCTCCTAGGGCTGCTCAGGACGCTCAAGGAGACAAATGTGTTTACGCGGCACCAGATGGGCTGTATCCAACAGACAGCAGGAGGTAAAGAGGTAAAAACAGGCCAGCCTTTTGAAGGACCTGGAGTGACAGTTTCTAGTCTAATTCAGGCCAGGAGATTCCTTGCTTGGTGCCTCTTCACGCTGCCCTCAAGTCGATTGTGGGAGCAACCACAGGGCGTGGTCCACATGCAGGGGGGCATCAGGTCAAGGGTGGCAGATGCTGTGGGCCAGCACTGGTTTACTGTTGCCTCAGCTCTTTCCACGGAAGGTTATAATCTTATAATAAACTCCCGTTACCTGAGGCAACCTGGAGACATTCTTTAGCGTTAACATATCTTAAATAATCCAGGATCAGAGATCAGAAAACATTTTCTCTAAAGGGCCACATGGAAAATATTTTAGGCTTTCTGGCCTGTGTGGTCTCTGCTGCCATGACTCTCTTTACGGCATGAAAATTAATCACAGACCACACTCAAATGAAGGGGTGTGGCTGAGTTCTAATAAAACTTTATTTGTAGAGACTGAAATTTGAATTGCATACAATTTTCCTGGGTCACAAAATAGTCTCCCTTTTATTTTTTAAATTGGCATTTAAAAATATTAAAAAATGAGCCGTACAAAAAGAGGTAGCAGACTAGATTCGGTCCACAGGTTGTTTCATTGACCCCCGGTCTAGAATGATGTCTTGTTAAAGATGAAATATGGGAGTCTGCTGGCTTTAGTTTTCTTATTAAATGTGTGTGTGTGTGTGTGTGTGTGTGTGTTGGCTGGCATCTTAGTTCCCTGACCAGAGATTGAACCCCTGACCCTTGCAGTGGAAGCATGGAATCTTAACCACTGGACTGCCAGGGAAGGCCCAGGCGTGCATCTTTAGAATGTGGATTCTGGGCATGTATTGGGTTAGGTTCACATTATCCGAACTTCAAGGGGAAAGCAACAAATCCACCATTATAGTGAAAGGTTCCAACACTCTCCTTCCCATAAATGACCCATAAATAAGATGCACATTATGTCTTCTCATCTCCACTCAACACTCCAAGGTAGATTTTATTACCCTGATTTTGCCATTGGGGAAACAGGTTCAGAGTGGCTGCCTAACCTGTCCAGGGTAACACATGGGGAAGTGGTAGAACCAAGATTTAGCCCAGCATTGCGTACAGTTAAAGCCCGCAGTGCTTTGCACTGTTTCTCCTGTCCCTGCCCTTCACCCACAGCCTCATGATCATGGACAAACCTGCAGGGGAGCAGAGAGCTGGAACTGCAGAGTTGTGTTGACCACTGACCTCAATTTAAAACCCAGGTCAAGGCTTCTGTTAGGGTAACACTGAGTTTGATCAAGTGACCAGCAACTGAAATAGCTATTCATATTTGGTTTTGAATCACACGAGCAGGCATGACTATTAGCCAGCAGTTGATGGCCACACATGGTGAGACACCCGGCAGTGGGGCAATAATTCCCGAGGCCCTCTGCCACTGTGGGGCAAAGCAGATGCCAGGGTCTGTTCACTGATAGAGCAGACCAAGGAGGCTGAGCCATCCTGGATGTAGTTCAAAGCTCTCTGTGTCAAAGGATGCCAGTCAAACTGAAGAAATACAGAAAAATAAATATTAACAGCTCTGGAAGGGGCTGAGTCAGGAAGCCCAGTTTCTGACTTGACAGAGTTGTAGTGGGGGCAAGAGATGATGGAAGGTTCCCAAGAAGAGCCATATGCTCATATTTGGCTTAAGAGTAGAGGAAAGGGGTCAGGTGATCAACTTGAATTGTTGTAGACGTCATTAACCAGTCTCCTCTGAGAACATATATACACACACACACTCTCACACACAGAAAGACATGGGCAAAAATTGAGAAACAAGCCAAAATAACAAGAAGAGCTTGAGGTTTACCATAAACTGGTCTTGGAATAGCCTCTGAAAGGAAGAACATGTGTTTGTTGTAGGAGAAGCTAGACTCGGGTACAACGTGAGATAATAAGCAAACAGGAGGGGACGGTCTCGTCTGGCCGAGAACAGTAAGTATGAAGATGCCACATCCGTTTTCTCACACTGGGACCAAAGGGGCCAGATTTCAGGGCGTGAGCCTGGCACTGCGGCCTGGAAAGCATGCTTCTCCAGGGCGTCCTGCCCACGGGTGTGTGGGAAACGCAGGCGGTCCCAGACTGATGACAAGACGATGTCTCAGCGGGGGCTGCTCCCTGGAGCAGACCCAGAGACAAGTCTTCGAGAGCAAATAGATTTTTGGGGAGGTGATTGCAGGAAGCAGAGGGGGGAGAGAGAATGAGACAGGAAGACAGCCCAATAAAGGGACATCCCCCGGCAAGTTACCCCTGTGGACAGACAGCTTAATCCCACCGGGAACGCTGCGGGCCAGTGTGGAACATGGGCTTTGGAGCCGTCCTGCCCCAGGGGACAGGGAGAGACGATCAGTGGCTGCTTTCGGGCCTTTCCCCACATGCTGTGTGACCACTGACTCCCAGCGGGCTCCTGTGGGCACAGCAGGCACAGGGACTTTCGCAGTCAGAAAGAACCCTTGGGTGAGCATCACAGGGAGGATTGGGCTGGTGCGTATGGCCCTGGTGAAAGCTGAGGGGATACGGCCAGGGCGGTGACGGCATCTCAGCTGGGCACCTTCCAAAGCTTATCTCAGAAGTGAAGGTCGAAGGGTTACGGTTTTCCACGTCTGCGTGCCCCTGGCTAAACAAGCAGGAGGGGGGTGGGAGGGAAGTGAAGTGACGAAAGCTGTAGAGCAAGAGGATGACTACAGAGAAAAGGCAAGAAAAGAGCAAGTTCAGGTAAGACCAGGGGTGTCAGAGGGAAGCCCAGAGCCAACAAGCTGAGGGCTAGACTTTTCTTGCCAGTTGCCCGTTCCTGGGACAAAGGAAAGCTGAATATCATTCGTGGAGCCTCATAATTCAAGTCTTCCCCGTTCTCATGCTGAGGATCGTGCTGGATACGAAGATAGATGGTTCTCTCCTTCTCAAGAGTGGAGCTGGACATGGGAGAAAAAGTTGGCCATGTCGAAAAAATTAAGCTGCTTTTGTTGGCATGAAAACCTCCACAGATTAGGGGAAAAAGAGCCTCTGAATCCTCCTTTTAAGTGGTCTAGTAGTGAGACAGTTTTCCCCAAATGAATCCCTGGGCCAGTATAAACCTCTGCTGGGGCCAACCTGCCTTTGCTCTCTCCACCCATTTCCCCAGAAGCATGAGCCCAGCCAAGACCTCTTTCAATACAAGCTAAGCTCTTGGAAGGCATCCGAGAGTCAGTCTTGTGTAGGGAAAGGGTGTCTCCACTCAGCAAACAGGCTCTATCCATCCTCCGAGTCTGGGAGCGGCAAGCTCAGATGCCCTGGGGACACTCTTCTTGTCTTTGAGGCTATGGCTTTTGCTGACTTTCCCTGTTACCCTGGGGGGTTAGGGTGAACTCCTCTGAGCTCAGGGCATCCTCCTCCCCCAGGAAGCCAGAGATATCAGGTCCTGATTCCTGGAAACTCTAAAGGTTCCTCTGTTTGGAAAAAGCATGTTTGCATCACTAGATGTGAGTAAGTCAAGAATCTGAAGATGAGGAGATGAACCTGGGTTATCCAGGCCCTGAAGGCCATCACAAGGGTCCTTACAAGAGAAAGGCACAGGGGGATTTCACACTCCTGGAGAAGAAGGCATGTGAAGACAGAGGCAGAGACTGGAGGGATGCAACTACCAGCCAAGGAACACTGGCAGCCACCGGAAGCTGGAAGAGGCACAGAATGGATTTTCCTCTAGAACCTCTGGAGGGAGTGAGGTCGTGCTGACACCTTGGTTCAGGACTTCTGGCCTCCAGAGCTGTGAGAATCAATTTCGGTGTTTGAAAACAAGTTTGTGGTCATCTGTTACAGCAGCCATAGGAAACCAATGCACGAAAGTATAAACTTGCCTATCACAAGCTGGTCTGGTTTCAACCACCTTGTGGATCAAGTTGGGTAAACTCTCAGCATAGCTTCTTCTGAGCTGAGGGGGAGGTGGGGAAAGGAAAACTCAGGAGAACTCTGCTTCCAGCACTAGCATCTCTGGGGTGCAAACCTGCCTCCAGAGGCCTTGGGGGAGACTTCAGTTCAGTCGCTCAGTCATGTCCGACTCTTTGCGACCCCATGGACTGCAGCACACCAGGCCTCGCTGTCCATCACCAACTCCCGGAGTTCACTCAAACTCATGTCCATTGCATTGGTGATGCCATCCAGCCATCTCATCCTCTGTTGTCCTCTTCTCCTCCCACCTTCAATCTTTCCCAACATCAGGGTCTTTTCAAATGAGTCAGCTCTTCAACTAAGCAGGTCCTTACTTTCATCTTCTCAGCGGCCATGCTGCTACCCAAGGTGGGGTAACTCACCCCACCTTGGGATGAGTGGGGTGTGGAAAATGGGGTGCGGTGTGGATCTGGGTCTGGGGCCCAGCTCCAGCTCCCCCAGCTCCTCTCCGTGCAGTGAGGGGGCAGGCCTGGGGTAAAGCTGGCGTCCGTACACGGGTCTCCTGATTCCACCGGGGACAGCCCAGGACAGAAATGCTTCTGCCTTCCATGGGCTGTGAGGAGGCTGCTGGTCTCAGACCCTGTTCTTTTCAGAACCAGGTTCTTTTATGGGTAATGCTGAACACTTGTAGGATACCAGGTACCATCTTAAGTACTTCAAAATGTCTTCATAAAGTAGAATTTCTTATTCCCTCCAGGGAAGCAGAACCAATAGGATGTGTGTATGTGTTTTATATAGGGGCTTCCCAGGTGGCACCACTGGTAAATAATCTGCCTGCCAATGCAGGAGACACAAGAGATGCCGGTTTGATCCCTGGGTCGGGAAGATCGCCCTGATTGGGAAGATCACTTTCATATATATATGAAAGTTAAAGTGAAAGTGTTAGTCTCTCAGTTGTGTCTGACTGTTTGCGATCTCATGGGCTGTATCCCTCCAGGTTCCTCTGTCCATGGAATTCTCTAGGCAAGAATACTGGAGTCGATAGATATGCCCTTCTCCAGGGGATCTTCCCAACTCAGGGATTGAACCTGGGTCTCCTGCATTGTAGGCAGATTCTTTACCATCTGAGTCACTATAAATATGTACATATATATATAGTGTTTTGTATGTATATGAAAAATAACATGTATATATAGTGTTATATCAGAGAAGGCAATGGCAACCCACTCCAGTACTCTTGCCTAGAAAATCCCATGGAGGCTGCAGTCCATGAGGTTGCTAAGAGTCGGACACGACTGAGTGACTTCACTTTCTCTTTTCACTTTCATGCATTGGAGAAGGAAATGGCAACCCACTCCAGTGTTCTTGCCTGGAGAATCCCAGGGACAGGGAAGCCTGGTGGGCTGCCGTCTATGGGGTCACACAGAGTTGGACACGACTGAAGTGACTTAGCAGCATAGTGTGATATACATATGGAAGATAATATATATAATATATATATAATAAAGTGTATATATTATATAATATCTACCTATCTATCTGCCTATCTATCTATCTATAGAGAGATTTTAAGGACTTGGCTCATACAATTGTGGAGGCTTGGTAAGTAGAAAATCTGCAAGATCGGCCAGCAGGTGGAGACCCAGGGAATCACTGATGCTGCAGCTCAAGTCCAAAGGCTGTCTGCTGGCAGAAATCACTCTTGTGTGAGGGGAGGTCAGTTTTTTCCCTTAAGGCCTTCAGCTGATTGCATGAGGCCCACCCACATTATGGAGGACAGTTTGTTTTGCTCAGTCTACTGATCTAATTATTCATCTAATCTAAAAAATACCTTCACAGCAACATCCAAATGTGTTTGACCAGCTGTCTGGGTCCTGTGGTCCCACCAAGTTGGTACAAAAAATCACCAGGCTCTTCTCCCCATCTCCCTATTTTTTCACAGGTAAGGAAACTGAGGCTTAGAGAAGTAAGACAACTTGCTCAAGTCATGCAGGAGTGTGTGATTTAACTCAGAAGCCATGCCTTAGCCTCCACGTTACATTGTCAAGGTAAGCCTGGTGTTAGGCTAAGGTTGGATGCATTGTGATGCCCTGTTCTTTGAGCAGGCAGGTAGCCGATGCAGCCTCCTTTGCCGTGCTGAGTCAAGGCAACAGGCTGAGGTGACCTTCGTCAAACTGAATTCTTTGTCCTTGTTTACTGCTCACCCAGAATATGCCTACAGTGCTGGATTCAATCCCTGGGTTGGGAAGAACCCCTGGATAAGGGAATGGCAAACCATGCCAGTGTTCTTGCTTGGAGAATTCCATGGACAGAGGCGCCTGGTGGGCTACAGTTCATGGGGTTGCAAAGAGTCACACATGACTGAGTGACTAACACTTTCCTCCTCACCCTTAGCCTTCTGATTCTCTTCCTCAGCACCCTCCTGCCCACCACATTTTTCTGTTCCCTGAGTTTCTTGGCATGTGCTTCCCACTATCGTGTCAATTTACTTCCAACACTTCACACAGATTTCAGGTGCCGTGTATTTACCCAGAGAAGGCTAGTCTCCTGCCATGAGTCATGCTCCTTGTTGGGCACACTTAGTCGGGGCTGGTGAGGGGTTTCCCTTCCTGCACCCATCAGTCACAGGCGGTGAGAAAGAACAGAACCTGAGTGTTCTTGCTCTTGAAGGGTTAGGGCTTGTCCCCTGCCGACCTTGAAGGCAGGGCTGTCTTTTGGACACTTTTGTGCCCCACGCCAGTCAGTGTCCAATCAGCAAACATGAAACATACCAGAGATTTGAAACAGAATCTGAAATCAATCTGGGAATTTATTGAAAAAAAAAAATCCTGAATAGCACAAGGAAAGGGTAAGGGAGACCAAAGATTAGTAGCTGCAGAGAGCTGCTGGGGAGCAAGGGGAAGATGGGATGTGCAGAGCATTCACTGGCCAGAGAGATGGCTGTGGTCCTCACTGCCTTGACCTGTGGTTTGACCAGCTGCTGCTGCTCCTTCAGGAAGCTAGAAAGCATGCCTTATCCTGGATTGGGGTGTTCTCTATAGAGAGATGCCTGAGATTGATGCAGAGCAGCAGTGAAGCTGAGGGTGTAGCTGTCGTGATGAGGCTCTGTGCATATGTGTGTGTGTGTAGGAACAGGTGCTCTTCATTGCTTAGTGCCTGGATTGGGTAATTAACCAGGCTCCTGTGGGCCACTGCCATCCTTACAGTACTTGGTCCGTGACCCAATTACTCCAGTTAGCATCTGTAATCATTCACTTTACCAACTTCCCGTCTAGACTGCTGGCTCCCTGGACTAAGACCTGGCCCTCTTGTTTTGTCTCGTGTCCCCTTGTGCCTGTCACTCAGAAGCTACTCAGTGCCTGGGCATTGACTGACCACCAAGCAGGATCTCAAGAAATACCTTTTCTTTTTTCATCAAAAAACACATGCAGCACATCAAAGGGTCTCATGGGAGTGCCTGGTTTTTTGAGAAGAAAGCTGGCTTTTCAGGGTGTGTTTTTCCTCGGCTATGGCTGTTATCATTCAGCTTTGCACAGAGAAAGGGCAGCAAGGATGCATAGGAAAAAGGCAGTCAAAAATAGAAGCCTGGAGGACATGCACTCCTTCCTGGGGGCATCACTGAGCAGAGGTGGGGTGGTCACTGAAGCAGGCAGAGCTGGGATGCGATAGCAGCCGGGAGCCTGGCGGAGCACTCTCTCATCATCCATCTTTCCCTGCGACCATTATTTACAGCCTGCTGCCCTGATCCCACAGGCTCATCTTCACTCCCCAGGGAAAAAGACTTGAAATAGATGGATAAGAGAATCGGTGTGTTTCATGCACGAGCCTGTGGGAGTTGGCATTCTGAGAGCAGCATTCTTTCTCCCAGAGAGAATCTGAAGGTCTGGTGTGGACCCTCCCTGAGAAGCTGCTCTGTCTCGTGGCTGAAAGTGAGTGGATGGATTCCTATCCTCGGTGGTGTTAATTAAGCTCTATTAATGAGAGTTTATGTTAAGGGACTGTCAGGTCTGCTGGACCGCCACAGCATGGGCTCTCTGAGGATGCGTTTTAATCTTGTCCCTGCAAATGTGTTTAGTAGACTTGCACTTGTTCAAGAGGCTGCCCCTCATCCACCGTTTGACCACAGCATAACCTTGGCACGTCTGTAAGATTCATACTCTTCTAAAAACCCCAGATAACTCTTGTGTGGGAGGGATATAAAGTGCATTTTATCTTGGATGTCCACTTTGATCATCTGTTGGCTGCCTGGGGCACTGTGTTGAGAAGGATTCTGAAGCACTGAGATCAGTAAATGAGGGGCACCAGAGGACTTGTAAGACTCTTGTATAAGAAATATGCTAAAACCAAAGGCTCAATAAGGAGCCTGGGAGGGATTCTTCTGTTTCTCTAAAATGCACAAGGGGCTGTGGTTGTTCTTCTCTTTTCTTTTTGTTAATAGCAAAATTTCCCTTCCCGTCACACTTGCCTGTCAGCAGACGTGACATACTTCACAGTATCATTGAGTGTTAGTGCTGGATGATTCTTCAGAGAGCATTTAATCTAAGCGCCTTGTTTTACAGAAGGTGAAAATGAGGCTGTAGGAGATTGATTTTCAAAAGGTCACACAGCTGGTTAATGCAGGTTCTCTCTGTCTCCCCTTTTCTTTAGGCCCGTCTGCTTCCAAGGTGTGAAATCTGTCTTTACCTTGACTCTCTGCCTGAAAAATATGCGGGCTCGTGTAAGATGGGGACCTTGAGCTGTGACGGGAGCATCTTCAAGCCACAGAGCCCGGCTGTCTCACTTTCTAGTTAAGTGGCCACGAGTGATGTCATCGTACTAAGCCTTGGTCTCCTCACCAGTCAACTGAGGGTGAAGATTGTGAGGATCAAATGAGATCATGAATATAAAGTGTGTAGCTCTGAGCCTGGCTGCACTAATACAGGCTGCTGTTAACATCTGCAGAGCAGACTAGTTGGGCTCAATGCTTCCTTACTCTGAGAGCCTGTAATTTGGAGCATCAGCTGATAATACATGGGGATGTGTCTGAAATACCTGTGAGGAGTTCCAGGTTTCCATCAGGACTGATCTATCAAATGACATGATATGTGGAGGGTGAGTTTTTGCTAACTGAAAAGAAATTTTCATTATTTCAGATAACATATGTACAATCATCATTATTCCTACTGTTGCTGCTAAGTCGCTTCAGTCATGTCTTCAGTTGTGTCCAACTCTGTGCGACCCTATGGGTTGGAGCCCACCAGGCTCCTCTGGCCATAGGATTCTCCAGGGAAGAATAGTGGAGGGTATTGCCGTGCTTTCCTCCAGGGGATCTTCCCAACCCAGGGATCAAACCCTCCTGTCTTACGTCTCCAGCATTGGCAGGCGGGTTCTTGATGACTACTGCCACCTGGGAAGCCCCGTTATTCCTGCTATTAATCATGTCAAGATATATTCTGTGAGTATTGCTCTGATTCCATGGCAAGTTTCAAATCCACGAAGGACTCTCTGAAATTCCTAACCCACTTAAGGACAACCTCTTGTTGCCAAGCTTTATATTCTGACTTGTGCCTTTAAACTGATCCTTCTCAAACAGGGTGGTGTTTTAGGTAGATCTTTTTATCTTGCTACAGTTTAAATTAGTATCATATTTATATTTGCTTTTTTATTGATATCTTATTCCTGGCTGGTATCCAGTGTCATTTTCTAAAGGACACAGTTTTTAAAAGCCAAATAAATAATTGATAACTGAGTAAATAAGTAAATAAATGATAGGCTTAAGTTGGCACAGCTTCTGAACAGGGAACATAGTTATCTGTGAAGGGGAGTGGCGTCTTGAGGAAGAATCGTCTCTTGGGCTTAGGAATGTCGTCTGGGCACAAGTTCCCAAATATGCCATTCTCCGTGAAGCACAATGAGGGCGCAGTTGGAACAGGCTAGGCCCTGGGGCCCTTTGCTGCAATGCTTGCACCTGGACAAAGGTCTCCTCCAGCAGCAAAAGACAGAGAAAGTGTGTGTGTGTGTGTGTGTGACTCGCTCAGTTGTGTCCAACTCTTTGTGACTCCATGGACTGTAGCCTGTCAGGCTTCTCCACCCATAGGATTTTCCAGGCAAGAATACTGCAGTGGATTGCCATTTCCTTCTCCAACAGAAAGTATAAGGGACTAAAAATAACTTTGAGCTTATTAGCTGGGCCAAATTATGGACAAAACAATACAAGAAGACCAAAAAGCCCACTGCCACTTTCTGAAGAGCCGGGAGCAAAAGCAGGGTATTCGAAGCAAAGGCAGGGAATTGCACATGCCCCCTGCACACAGCACCACCGAAGGGGTGGGCAGACCACACACCTCTGGCCCAGCCCCTGGGCACATCCCTCTGTCACCCCATACAAGGAACCAGCTCACTCCCATTCAGTGATCGAGCCAGCAAGGGAAACCGTTGTTTGTTCTTGCTGCCCCCTGCTGCAGTAGGGACCCAGTAAAGCCTCGCCTGAATTTCTGTCTGGCCTCAGATCAATTTCTATTGATGAAGGAGGCCAAGAACCCTGGTCAGTAACAAAATCATCCCATTCTTGTAGACCCGATCCACATGGCGTGTACCAGTTGGGAAGATGGGTGACATGAACTCAGCTGATTTCCCATTTTAAAGTATCTCGAAGCCCCATTGGGTTCCCGGGTCTGTGCTTTATCCTGCTAGAGACGTGCTCCATGGACAAAGTCCAGTAGTGGGACTTGGCTGCATTCTGACTGGCCAAGGAATCTTAAGTGTCCACTATGGTCTTCCCTGGTGCTCAGACGGTAAAGGCTCTGCCTGCAATGCTGGAGACTCAGGTTCGATCCCTGGGTTGGGAAGATCCCCTGGAGAAGGGAAAGGCCACCCACTCCAGTATTCTTGCCTGGAGAATTACATGGACGGAGGAGCCTGGTGGGCCACCGTCCATGGGGTCGCAAAGAGTCAGACACGACTGAGGGACTACCACCTTCATTTTCATGACTGGAGCTCATGGACCCACTAGGGTACAATCACTGAATTTTAGGCCTATTATTTTGTCACAAAAAGGAAGCACAAAGACAACGAGGAAAAGTGAAGGCTTTGTGATCGGAGCACCTGAGTTAGCGTCCTGGCTGGCCCCTGCTGTGGTATTAGCCACCTGATGCCAAGGCTGGTGCCTCCATCTCCTGCAGGGTCAGTTTCCCCATCTGTGAACTGGACTGTTCTTCCACTGACTTATAGGTTGTTGAGTTTTAAGTGAGATGATAGGCACAAAAGGGTTTGTAAATTCTTAAGTCATTTCAAAATTAAATTTCTCACAACTATAACAATTTTAGTGATGCATTCAAGTTCCAAGAGCAGAGAGGAGGAGCATGAGAGATATAGAAAGAATGAAGGAAGGTCTCCCCTCTTAAAAGCTGCAGCCTAGACTGTGCCTGTGATCCTGATGGTGAATCACCAATGAAGCCTGGAGCTCAGGGCTTGTCAGGCAGGTCTTTTTCAGTCATGAGTGACAGTGCCCAGGTCAGCATGGCCTCAACAGAGAGCAACTTATCATCTCTCATCAGGGACAAGATCACAGCTGGATCCAGAAAGTGGACGTCAATGGGCCCTGGTCTTCCTCACTCAATCTCTTGGCCCCACTCTCCTCTTTGTTAGCTTTAGTCTTGGGCAAAATCATCCCACAGTTCTTGTGTTGATTCCAGACATAAAAGAACTTCTTATTCCCAAGAAAAGTCCTAGAACTTAAATCCAGCAGGCTTGGGCCATGTTGGTCAGGCTTCTAAACCAACCACTGTTGCCAAGGGCCTGCAATAGGCTGATTCATTCATCTATTGAACACATACTTATTAAGCATCTACTTTGTTCCTAAAGCTTTTCTGGGAGTTAAAGATAGAGCAGTGACCAAAACAGACACACAAGTAAGTATATAACTAAACAAATAACTTTGGAGACAGACTCAAGTCAGAAATTCTGGGTGGGAGCCAGGACTGCATTTTACCAAGCTCCCTGGTAAGCTGGATGCCAGTGTCACCACTTTATAAGGTGGTATTGAGCTTCCCTGGTAGCATTGCCTGCAATGCTGGAGAGCTCGGTTCGATTCCTGGGTCTGGAAGATCCTCTGGAGAAGGGATAGGCTATCCACTCCAGTATTCTTGGGCTTCCCTGGTGGCTCAGCTGGTAAAGAATCTGCCTGCAATGCAGGAGACCTGGGTTTGATCCCTAGGTTGGAAAGATCCCCTGGAGAAGGGAAAGGATATTCACTCCAGTATTCTGGCCTGGAGAAGTCCATGGACTGTACAATCCATGGGGTAGCAGTTGGACAAGACTGAGCGGCTTTCACTTTCACTTCTCTTCTCTCACTTAAATAGAAACGTGGATTAAAGGTGGAGACTCAGAAGAAGGCAGAGCGGAAATGTCCCAGTGCTCATCCTGTGGGGCTCAGGTACCAGAGAGGGAAGTGAGTCCAACAAACGGGGTGACTTGACCAAGGTCAGCCAGGAGCTTTCAATGACAAAGCACTGCAAGGCAGAGGCTGAAGCCACTGTGGCCGAGGGCAGTTTAGATTCAGCCAGAAGCACAATTCCTAAAGTCTATCCAGTTACATAATAAAGAAAGAAATGATAGTATGTAGTTATTTAAGGATAAAGAAATGATATGAGTCAAATTTTGACTTGAAACTTATTCCTCTGGGGCAAGATGCTTGGTGGAGAGTGGATGGCTCCATTTGTAGAGGAGGATTTGGGCAGCTCTTGACTGCTTTCTGTAATGAACAAGCCTCCTCAATGGTGACACCTGGTTCTTTAGGACCTGGCAGTTTCCTCTCTTATTAAAGAGCTTTTTGAATAAAATTTGAATCCTAATTAAAATAATAATAAAATAAAACGATGAAGAATTAATTCAAATCACATGTCACTTCCTGCTTCCAACCTTCCAGTCCAAAGGTCTGAGCAAAGCCTTAGCCCTTAACCAATCTGACCTGCCACCTGACTTCTCATCACCCTGAGCTACTGGCTCCATCCTTTTGAAGACTAAGTTATGCATGGAAATCATCAAGTCTGAGAAAGTGAGTTATCTGTTTCAGCATGTGAGAGAGTGTTTCTTTAAAAAAATTATTTTAAACAGTCAGATGAGTTGTCAGTATTAATACTTGGACTATGAGAGCTGCGGAGAAGGCAATGGCACCCCACTCCAGTACTTTTGCCTAGAAAATCCCATGGATGGGAGAGCCTGGTAGGCTGCAGTCCATGGGGTCACTAAGGATCGGACACAACTGAGCGATTTCTCTTTCACTTTTCACTTTCATGCATTGGAGAAGGAAATGGGAACCACTCCAGCGTTCTTGCCTGGAGAATCCCAGGAACGAGGAAGCCTGGTGGGCTGCCATCTATGGGATCGCACAGAGTCGGACACGACTTAGCAGCAGCAGCAGCAGCAGCAGCACATGAGAGCTTAATCCAAATGAAATGATGGTGGAGGTGGGTAGGTGGGGGGGCAGAGAAGAAATATAGCCTGGTATTCACCTAAAAATATTAGTTCGACCTTAGGTACTAAGGTGAACGGGGGATGGGCTTCTCTGAGCCAAGTTCAGACATGACCTCCTTTCCTAAAGAGGCCCAATTAAAGTCATATATCAAATCACCTCCCAGATTTGCATGTGTGAAGGAGCAGTTATGGACATAGCAGCCTGTCTGCCCAGTGAATTACATATAAAGATCTGTCCCTTCCTTATGTCATCAAGACACTATTTCAGCCATTTCCGTATTGATTTTGTAGACTGGAAAGCCCTTGTTGTCATTAATTACATCTGTTCAAAACTGGAACGAGTGGAGATGGGTTGGTAATAAAATAAGGCGAGGCAGAAAATCTTGCAGAATACCCCTCCCCATGCTGGGAAAGGGTTTGGGATTATCTGTGCAAAGAATCCAGGCAGGGAGAGCTCAGGAGGATGAAAACATCTCTCAGGGCAGTAGACACTTTTTAGATGCCCGTCCCCAGGTCATCTTCTCTCCCCACAACCCCCACCAGGGGCAAGCTCGTCCAAGTCACCAACCAGCATCAGGTAGCATGCTTTCCCTCCTGCTGTGAGATACATCAGGGAGATCCCTCCCTGACCCGCCAGCAGCGTGTTTTCTTGGCTCAGTTTGGCTGACAACACTCAGGTAGGTTTGCCTCAGCCCAGATAAATACTTTGGTTCTCAAGTTATCCATGCATCAAAATTGCCCAAGAAAATTAAAAAAACAAAAACTGATGTTTAGGCCTAATTTAATTGGGCTGGGTGGGCCCAGATGTTCAGTTTTCTGTTCTTTTTTTTTTTTTTTAAGCTTTCCCCCTTGGTTCTAACGTATAGCCAAGGTGGAAACTTACGCACTTAAGAAAAGCATAAATATTTCAGGAAAGATGGTGCTTTTCCATCGTTGTGTTTGGTTCAGGCAGGAAACTTCTGACCCAGCCCTCCGGGAAGCATGCTGGAGGGAGGAGGTCTGACTTCGGGGCTCCTCACCCCGTTGGCCGAGTGTCTCAGCCTCACTGGGCTCAGGTTCCTCTCAGATGAAACTGGCTCCATTTCCTCTGGTTCTTAAGGAGATGATGTTGCCACAGCCGCTCCAGGTCTGTGCTCAAAACCTGCCAACCCACACCTTTCGCTAAAAGGAGTGTTAGTCAATAAGTCATCTTTGACTCTTTGTGACCCCATGGACTGTATCCTGCCAGGCTCCTCCATCCATAGGATTTTCCAGGCCAGAACACTGGACTGGGTTGCCATCTCCTCCTCCAGGGGATCTTCCTGAGCCAGGGATTGAACCCAAGTCTTCTGTGGCTCCTGCATTGGCAGGTGGATTCTTTACCTGCTAAGCCACCTGGGAAGCCCTTTAGCAAGAGTTAACATAAATCTTTAAGTTAAAGTGTCCACAGACAAGAAAGGAAGGTATAAATGAACAGACAAAAACCCAGATGGAACCATCCAGGGTCAAGGTGGTGATGAATCTGACCCCCAACAGCCCTTGAGTCTCATTATATGCTGATTTTACTACATGAGCACATTAAACGGCACACCTATCAGTGACCAGGACCGGACCTTAAGGCCCAGAAAAGGATTAAAAGGGGGTGGCAACCACTTCCCAGAAAAAGCCCTGCCCCTTCCCCAGTAGAAAAATGCACACGCTTCCCCATCATTAGCCTCCGTTCCCCTCCCTTTGTCTTACTCTTTAAATCCCTGTCTCCAGGTGGGATTTAACTGATCTGTGAACTTAGTTCTTGCTTCTCTGTTCTTTGGCCACTGAGTAAAGTTTATGCTGCATCCATCTCATCTCATCTTTGATTTTTTTTTATTCAGCAGCTTAAAAAAAAACGCTCTCCAGCCGAGGCTGGGTTAGGGCCCCAGCAGGGCCCATAGGAGTGAATTCTGTGACTGTGACTCTGGGACTCCTGCAGGACCTCTGTTCGTCTGCCTGACCAAAGCGCAGGGAGAAAGCAGCCTTCGTGCCTTTTTTCAATTCAGTTCAGTTCAGTCGCTGTTTAGCCCACTATAAAAGGGCCCACGCTTTGCTCTCTCTTCCCTCAGATTTCAAGTTTGGTCTAACTCTAAGCTGGTGAATCACATTCTCTAATCAGAACATTTTCTTCCATTCAACCTTAATTGGCTTGAGTTTGGCACTGAAAGGCCTGATGCAGAAGGGGAAAGGCCAGGATATAGGGTTCCAGATGGCCGGCAAGCTCACTATCTGTCAGAGCTGAAAGCATGCTGCACCACCGCTCAACAGGCACCTTGGACTTAAGCACTCTAGCCTGGAAGCCCAGATGCCTGTGACCCTTAGAAGCTTCTAGGTTGAAAAAGAAACTTCAGGTTCTTGGAGGCATAAAACTCCCCCCAAATCCTTGATTTAAACACAGAAGACATAAACGTCCACTTAGCCCTAGAACACAGGCTGTCACGCAAGAGCAACTATAAGGGTTAATACATAAAAAAATGGGTTAATAAATCTTAAGGGCAAAACTGAAGTGCAGGCAAAGGAGTAAGATGCGCATTACATTTTCCCTGAAATGGAACTCGTGGTGAAAAATAAGACAAGGACTCGGGACTGAGATATGCGGAGGTCTCCCTGAGCCCACGCTGTGACAAAGGCGGCCTGGTGGTTATGTTATGCGAGGGTGTGTGTGGCTTTTTTTTTTTTTCCTCTCCCTGAACCTGCTGCTGGAATCTATCGTCCTGTCCTTTTTCATAACCTTCTCTGCAGGGTGGATGTACTTTCCCAACTGGAGCTCTATTTGCCCTGCCAAATCCCATTCTGAAAATCACCTTTCCAAATGGCAGCCTCACAGGGACACAAACAAGGCTGAGAACTAGGGAATCGACCTACAGGAACGGCCTGAGTTGGAAAGTTAGAGACTCTGAGCTTCCCCGTGGAGCGCGCTCACATTTCCGGAGGTCCCTGCTGGCTTGTGCCAGTGCAGGCGACCGGGCCTTCCAGATGAGTCGCACCACTTTGTGCACTGGGCTGCGAGAGCCCCTGACAGCTGCGGTCTTCTCACTGCACCAAGAAGAGATATGCCAATGGAAGCAGCAACCAGAAACGCACACTGTTTGAGGCAGATGTCCTATTAAAATTGCAATGGCCTCCATTAGAGAAACTCCTCCCCATGTTCTCATTCTTTGTATTTTTCAATAGTCTTCCCCCAACCACTTCCCTCAGATCTCCTGGTGTCTCTTTTGTGGAAGAGAACCAAGGGAATTGCTAGCCTGGACTGCTCTCCCTGTTAAGATATAGCTGCTGCTGCTGCTGCTAAGTCGCTTCAGTCGTGTTGGACTCTGTGCGACCCCATAGATGGCAGCCCATCAGGCTCCCCTGTCCCTGGGATTCTCCAGGCAAGATCATTGGAGTGGGTCGCCATTTCCTTCTCCAATGTGTGAAAGTGAAAAGTGAAAGTGAAGTTGCTCAGTCATGTCCGACTCTTCTCGACCCCATGGACTGCAGCCTACCAGGCTCTTCTGTCGATGGGATTTTCCAGGCAAGGGTACTGGAGTGGGGTGCCATTGCCTTCTCTAGTTAAAATATAGAAGAAAGCCTTTTTCTTGTTTCTCCTTATAGAGACCCTTGCCTCAGACATTGCATTTTTGCATTCATTCACACATCCATCCAACCATTCATCCATCCATTCATATATTCAAGCATTTATTGAACTCCGGGAGTTGGTGATGGACAGGGTGGCCTGGCGTGCTGCAATTCATGGCGTCGTAAAGAGTCGGACATGACTGAGCGACTGATCTGATCTGATCTGATGAGAATATTTGTTGTTTTTGCCTGCCCAGAGATGTTCCCTCTTCTTTTAGCAACAACCTCATTTTTTCTTTAGGAAAATGTCTTCATTCATTTTCAATCCATGTGGTTCAAGTGGGACTGACCTAAAATCAGGTGATATGTACACCACCCAGGCTGGACACTGCCCTTCTTCAGGGACTGGATTAATTGGGTGACTTGGAGTCACTGGTCTGTGGCTGGAGCTCTTGGGAAATAGAATCTCACATAGCATTGATTGCCAAGCTACAAGAATATTAACTTAGAGTTGACAGTAGTGAAGTAGTTAAGAAACAAAACTGGGAGATGACGAATGGGCAGGCAAATTCCCCTGCCTAGTTGAATCCACAGATCTAGCAATTTCAGTTCTAGTCCCTAAAATTTTCAGGTTTGTGAGTGAAAAAAATATTCCTTTTCACCTTTTGGCTTGGGTTTCTGTCACTTGCAAATGAAAGAATTCTGTGTACTCTGGGCTAGGTGCTGAGACCAAGACAAACCAGCCTCAGAGCCCAGGCAGTCTTGCAGAGTGATGAGTGTAAACTGTGCTCACGTATGAATTTTGGTTCCACCGCTGACAGAGCGCATGACCTCACGCATTTTCCTCTGTGCCTTGGGGAGGGGTGGCGGTGAGGAGATACCCTTCATCCAAGGCAAGGAGCAGTGGCTGCACTTTGCTGGAGCAGCTATGAAGAGATACCCCACGTCCAAGGTAAGAGAAACCCAAGTAAGATGATAGGTGTTGCAAGAGGGCATCAGAGGGCAGACACACCGAAACCATAATCACAGAAAACTAGTCAATCTAATCACACTAGGACCACAGCCTTGTCTAACTCAATGAAACTAAGCCATGCCCTGTGGGGCCACCCAAGACTGGCTGGTCATGGTGGAGAGGTCTGACAGAAAGTGGTCCACTGGAGAAGGGAACAGCAAACCACTTCAGTATTCTTGCCTTGAGAACCCCATGAACAGTATGAAAAGGCAAAATGATAGGATACTGGAAGAGGAACTCCCCAGGTAGGTAGGTGCCCAATATGCTACTGGAGATCAGTGGAGAAATAACTCCAGAAAGAATGAAGGGATGGAGCCAAAGCAGAAACAATACCCAGTTGTGGATGTGACTGGTGATAGAAGCAAGGTCTGATGCTGTAAAGAGCAATATTGCATAGGAATCTGGAATGTTAGGTCCATGAATCAAGGCAAATTGGAAGTGGTCAAACAGGAGATGGCAAGAGTGAACATTGACATTCTAGGAATCAGCGAACTAAAATGGACTGGAATGGGTGAATTTAACTCAGATGACCATTACATCTACTACTGCAGGCAGGAATCCCTTAGAAGAAATGGAGTAGCCATCATGGTCAACAAAAGAGTCTGAAATGCAGTACTTGGATGCAATCACAAAAACGACAGAATGATCTCTGTTCGTTTCCAAGGCAAACCATTTAATATCACAGTAATCCAAGTCTATGCCCCAACCAGTAACGCTGAAGAAGCTGAAGTTGAATGGTTCTATGAAGATCTACAAGACCTTTTATAACTAACACCCAAAAAAGATGTCCTTTCATTATAAGGGACTGGAATGCAAAAGTAGGAAGTCAAGAAACACCTAGAGTAACAGGTAAATTTGGTCTTGGACTACAGAATGAAGCAGGGCAAAGGCTAATAGAGTTTTACCAAGAGAATGCACTGGTCATAGTGAACACCCTCTTCCAACAACACAAGAGAAGACTCTACACATGGACATCACCAGATGGTCAACACCGAAATCAGATTGATTATATTCTTTGTAGCCAAAGATGGAGAAGCTCTATACAGTCAGCAAAAACAAGACCAGGAGCTGACTGTGACTCAGATCATGAACTCCTTATTGCCAAATTCAGACTTAAATCAAAGAAAGTAGGGAAAACCACTAGACCATTCAGGTATGACCTAAATCAAATCCCTTATGATTATACAGTGAAAGTGAGAAATAGATTTAAGGGCCTAGATCCGATAGATATAGTGCCTGATGAACTAAGGACAGAGGTTCATGACATTATACAGGAGACAGGGATCGAGATCATCCCCATGGAAAAGAAATACAAAAAAGCAAAATGGCTGTTTGGGGAGGCGTTACAAATAGCTGTGAAAAGAAGAGAAGTGAAAAGCAAAGGAGAAAACGAAAGATATAAGCATCTGAATGCAGAGTTCCAAAGAATAGCAAGAAGAGATAAGAAAGCCTTCCTCAGCGACCAATGCAAAGAAATAGAGGAAAACAACAGAATGGGAATGACTAGAGATCTCTTCAAGAAAATTAGAGATACCAAGGGAACATTTTATGCAAAGATGGGCTCAATAAAGGACAGAAATGGTAGGGATCTAACAGAAGCAGAAGATATTAAGAAGAGGTGGCAAGAATACACAGAAGAACTGTACAAAAAAAATCTTCATGACCAAGATAATCACGATGGTATGATCACTCACCTAGAGCCAGACATTCTGGAATGTGAAGTCAAGTGGGCCTTAGAAAGCATCACTACGAACAAAGCTAGTGGAGGTGATGGAATTCCAGTTGAGCTATTTCAAATCCTGAAAGATGATGCTGTGAAAGTGCTGCACTCAACATGCCAGCAAATTTGGAAAACTCAGCAGTGGCCACAGGACTGGAAAACGTCCGTTTTCATTCCAATCCCAAAGAAAAGCAATGCCAAAGAATGCTCAAACTACCGCACAATTTCACTCATCTCACATGCTAGTAAAGTAATGCTCAAAATTCTCCAAGCCAGGCTTCAGCAGTATATGAACCATGAACTTTGAGATGTTCAAGCTGGTTTTCGAAAAGGCAGAGGAACCAGAGATCAAATTGCCAACATCCGCTGGATCATGGAGAAAGCAAGAGAGTTCCAGAAAAACATCTATTTCTGCTTTATTGACTATGCCAAAGCCTTTGACTGTGTGGATCACAATAGACTGTGGAAAATTCTGAAAGAGATGGGAATACCAGACCACCTGACCTGCCTCTTGAGAAACCTATATTCAAGTCAGGAAGCAACAGTTAGAACTGGACATGGAACAACAGACTGGTTCCAAATAGGAAAAGGAGTACGTCAAGGCTGTATATTGTCACCCTGCTTATTTAACTTCTATGCAGAGTACATAATGGAAAATGCTGGGCTGGAAGAAGCACAAGCTGGAATCAAGATTGCCGGGAGAAATATCAATAACCTCAGATATGCAGATGACACCACCCTTATGGCAGGAAGTGAAGAGGAACTAAAAAAACTCTTGATGAAAGTGAAAGTGGAGAGTGAAAAAGTTGGCTTAAAGCTCAACATTCAGAAAATGAAGATCATGGCATCTGGTCCCAACACTTCATGGGAAATAGATGGGGAAACAGTGGAAACAGTGTCAGACTTTATTTTTCTGGGCTCCAAAATCACTGCAGATGGTGACTGCAGCCATGAAATTAAAAGATGCTCACTCCTTGGAAGGAAAGTTATGACCAACCTAGATAGCATATTCAAAAGCACAGACATTACTTTGCCAACAAAAGTCCGTCTAGTCAAGGCTACGGTTTTTCCAGTAGTCATGTATGGATGTGAGAATTGGACTGTGAAGAAAGCTCTGAAGAATTGATGCTTTTGAACTGTGGTGTTGGAGAAGACTCTTGTGAGTCCCCTGTACTGCAAGGAGATCCAACCAGTCCATTCTAAAGATGATCAGCCCTGGGTGTTGTTTCGAAGGAATGATGCTAAAAGTTGAAACTCTAGTATTTTGGCCATCTAGTGCAGAGTTGCCTCATTGGAAAAGACTCTGATGCTGGGAGGGATTGGGGGCAGGAGGAGAAGGGGACGACAGAGGATGAGATGGCTGGATGACATCACTCACTCGATGGACGTGAGTCTGAGTGAACTCCGGGAGTTGGTGATGGACAGGGAGGCCTGGCATGCTGCGATTCACGGGGTCACAAAGAGTCAGACACGACTGAGCGACTGAACTGAACTGAACTGAACTGAACTTATTCATCTAGAAGATGGTGAAGGGACAGATAGGGGCTTTGTCATGGCTTGCTGTGAGGATAAGCAAATTTTAGCAAAGTGTTTAGTGTTGTGCCTGGTCTATAGTGAGCATTCAAGAAATAGGAGCTAGAGGCAAATTGTGGTCCGCTGTGTCTGGAGACAATGAATGAGATCACAGTCATACCAATTCGCTCATGAATTTGCCTTCTTATCTGTCTCTTCCCTCTTTATCCCACTTGTAGGGATTGTTTTATCATTCCTAATTCATGACAAACCATGGTTGTCATAAGTCTTTGCTCCTGTGGCATATCTCAACCCACTGCAAATAAATGATGAAGGCAAGACATGTCATGTAGGAAGATTATCTCCAAGTCCATGAGGTGGTAGCCTCTAAATAAACCATCAGGCAGGCTAACCCAGAAAGACTCATAGAACAAATTAAAGTACTTAAGTCACAAGGACTTAGATACATTCAAAACATACAGCAAGAAAGATGGGGTGAGTTAACTGACTCAGGATAGGGTACAAGTGGGGTGCAAGGACCACATTACCCGAGGTACACAGTGTCTCTCTCTGCACTCAGCTCTCCCTGCTGGTAGCATGGTTACTCAGACCAGAGTTGAGTTTTGAGCAAGAGGAGTGGGTGGCAAAGGGTTAACTGAGCAGGCTTGGAGTGTTCAAGCTCTGTTCATTCAAAAGAGAGGACTGGCCCTTGATCAGCTCCTGGGAGGTAATCCTTGAGCCCTTGAGATATCCTGCCTGACATAAGGATGTCTTATTTACCTGGGGTCTTGGAACCTGCCAGATAGTTTATGCTAACAGTGGGATTAACGGAAGGGGCTTTTGGTCACACACTATCAGCTTTACTTCTAGGGGCTGATAACTGAGGAGTTAAGTCATTCCCATGGGCAATCTGTGCCTATGTGACTGAACCCCAATAAAAACCCTGGACACCAAGGCTCAGTTGAATTTCCTGGTTGGCAGCACTTTGTATTTGGTGTCATACATTGCTGCTAGGAGAATGAAGTGTCATCCATGTACAGTTAACTGGGAGAGGACAGCTAGAAACTTGTACCTGTTCTATGCACCTTTCTACTTGGCTGATTTTAACTTGTATCGTTTTGCTATAGTAAGCTGTAACCAAGAGTTTAACTGCTTTTCTGAGTTCCACGAGTCCTAGAAAATCATCAGATCTGAGAATGGTGTTGGGGATCCCTGACACGGGGGCCACACGTGGTGGGTGCCCTGGGTCAATGTCACATATTTATCCTACTGGAGAGATGTGGTGTCTCTGGCCTCTGCTGTCACACGCCAATTAGCCTGATGAACAGTTATGAACTCTATTTGAGTTTCTTGGGCAGAGGACATGTGACCCACAGAGTATAACTAGCAGGTTCTCAAATTAGGAGATCTTGAATGTTAAATGCTCATGTATATTTAATGACTCTTGATATTTAATCTCATGTGTATTTAATACATTATGAATATGTAACACTCAGGTACATTATACGTATTAGGTATTTCTTGCTTCCTCCACTCCTTCTCTACTTGTGTTTAATGTGCACATGTTCTACCTGATGACTACTTATCTTATAACTTAACACGTTCTGTGAATTCTGCTGATGACAATCACACATCTTGCTTAATAGCTACTAATTTGTCTTTAAACATCTTAAGATAGTTTGCCTATGTGTGTAAACTACAGGTTTCTTTATTTATTAGAGCTGAATAATCTCAAAAGCGTGCACATCACAGGGCACAGTCTGATCGGTGAATCAGGGGAGGAGAGGCACGAACATGTCAGTAAGTGCTCTTGTGCTCTAACCACTTTGGTTCCAGAAATGAACATGCATAGTCTTGATTCCTGGTCATGGTGGCTGCCTCCCAAAGTGCTGAGCTCCTGCTCCTTGCTTCTCGGGGAATAATGATAATAGTGATAATAACAGCAATCACACACATAGAGCTACTATGTTCCAGGCATTTTTAAAAAGCACTTCACGTGAATTTATGCTTGACAGGAACCCTATGAGGTAGGGGCAATTTTAATCTCATTTTTACAGAGGAGAATATAAAATGCAGATGAGTGAAGGAACTTGTTCATCATCGATAACAGCGATGATGCTACAGCTGGAGCTCAGACTCAGGAGAGCTGGCTCCACAAACCTTGCTCCTGGTCACAGCCATCTGCTCACTTCCACAACAGCGTCAGCCCCTCATTTGCTCACTGCCTTGGGTGAACTCAAGTGGAAATGCCTCAGAAATATTGCTAAATATAAAGTATCTGAAAATTAAAAATGCTTAAGCTCAGTGTTGATAAGAAACTAGAGTGTGGTAGAATGCATTCATTTATATTAACCTGTGACAACACCACCATTCAGGAGAATGTCTTATAACTACCATAACTGCAAAAGGACGTGAAGAGTAGAAGTCCGAAACAATAAAATGTCATCCAGCACTAGCACAGTGAAGGGGGTGTTCTTAAAAGGTAATTTGATTTGGAAGTGTTAGGAGAAAAAAATAGATACTTATCCATAGCAATACTGAAAACATATAGTAGCATTCATGGAGCATCAACGCATACAACCATTCCAGATCAGCCAGGTATTTGTCCCAAGGTTTGTCTGCCTACACACACACTCAAAAGTTAGGAATATTAAGAAAAAAAAAAGTCCAGAAGCATAGATGGGGTGGGTGAGATCGGAGTGTTCATACTCAGAGGGAGACATTTGAAAATCCCTACCGTTAAGCCCTGAATGCTTATGGCAAGGATTTGAACATTGCAAGTTCCTGTCTGGGTTATTCTGTTGAAACAGGGTTGAAGAATGGCAAAGACCAACATCGGCCAAAGGATAAAGATGCCAGCTCTGTGTTCGCCAGGTAGCCTGTTGGTCTGTGAGGCTGACTGTCAGTGTGTCATTGCAGAGCTGGTGAGCATCATGGGTTCCAGATGCTGTGGGTATGGGGGAGCAAGATCAGGAAAAATCCTTTGCACAGGGTCTGGCGTACAGTAGGTGCTCAGTAATGAGCACAGTGGACTCTGAAGTGTGTACACATTATTAAAGTAGTTCTTTGGGAAGTGAGCTTCTACATTTTGCCCGTCCTGGCTTCCTCTTTGTCCTCAGAATGTTGGAGGATGGGTGAGTGGGTTGGGAACTGAGTTCCTGGCTCAAAATACAATGTTCTTGACAAAACACAAAATTTAGTTTCCAAGGGCTTCTGAAAGAAAATGTCTCACACAGTTTCTTGGAAATAAGTGCTTCCCATCTGAATGTGTTTTCAGGCACAGCTGAAGGCAGAAGCACCGGGCACAGAGGAGAGTGGGGAGGAAGATCTTGAAAAAGCTGTCTCCATCAACTTACTGATCCCAGGGACCAGGGAGCCAGCCCCCGGGGCAAGGTATGTTCAGAGTTTTACCAAGATCCTCATTTTATAAAATGAGTAATTCTGCTCATCTTTCTCCTGCCCCCTTCCCCCTACCAGTAGTTAATGATCCCTGGGGGCAATGGTCCCCATAGCTAATGAACCCAAACACGACCAGGCCTCCAGGCCCCTGCACAGGCCTGAAGGCTGCATGTGGCATCAGACTCCCCACAAAGCCTTTGCTGGGAGGGGACCGTTGTCACCAACCGTGGTCATCGGATTGGCTCCTTCGCTGGGCGTCACTAAAACCCCTCAGCTCAGGCCATGGAGTTCTTCTTATAATTAACCTTTCTTTTGTAGCTAATGGTTCTTATAGATAAGACTCTAGTGTAGGGCAGCCACTAATTCACCCAGAAGGCTTCTTTCCACCTATGAAATTAAGCATTGTTAAAAAGAGTCTTTCCGTGGCCCAACAGCAGCTAAATGTTGCTTAGAAAGCTCATGGCAAAAGCCTTTGTTACTCTGAGGACAGTTCTGCTGGACCTCTGTTTGATTTCATTGTTTTTCCCCTTTATTTATTTATTTAACAACAGAAGGAATTAGGTTTATTCCCATTTAAGTGTGTTGTATGATCGTAAATGGTGCCCTCTCATATTTTGGGGAATATCTGACCAGGGGTTGCTGGAAGCTGAGATTTCAGAGAACTTTCAACCGGAGAGTGATATTGTTAGTAAGATAATTTCTAAGATGGAAAGCTGTACCACCCACCTGTGAATTCAAGGGCACAAACATTGAGGCTAAGGGAAAAAGGGCTAGAACTTTCCAACAGACAACCTGTTCACAGTTCCCACCAGAATGCCAAATAAGTAAATAAAAACAAAAACAAACATACAGATAAACAAAAATCCCAAGATCCTGGAACAAGATAAAAAATGAGTGTGGCATCTCCCAACGCTGTAAGAACAACCGATTTGGTGATAATGACACTAAGAAGAGATAGTAAATATTGCCAATTGAGGCCATGCCAGACATGGTTCTAAGCAGTTGGTAATGGTTCCCTTACATAATTCTAGGCCAACTTGATGAAGAGTGGCTCTTAGTCCTATTTTACAGATGAAGACATTGAGGTGAATATACACAAAGCTGGAAAATGTTGGCTTATGACCAAGAACTGATTCCTGGCCATGCTCCAGGTGAGTTCATACAGCAGCCTGGGTAAGGATATCCTCTAGAGACCAGTCTTGGGTGACCTGCTGATCTTCCTGGCTATTGGTGGCAGCTTATGCTATATTTTCTATTACACAGCTTTAGAGTCCAGAAAAATTCTCCTTTTTAAAGCCACATCTCCAGTCTGTCTATCTAGTCCCACCTCAACCCAGTTGGTTTCTAGATACAAAGCCCGCAGCCATGTCAAACCAGAGGATGAGTAAGACAGAGTGTCCAATGAGACTGCCCTGGGTTGATGTAATGTGTGCGCCTCTGGCACACAGAAGATCAACATCCAAGGTCCTTGCCCTTGAGGATTTCATAATCTGGTGGTGGCGACAGATACGTAAACAGACCCGTTCCAAAACATGTCACAAATGTTATTATAATATGTACAAATAGCACTTAATTTGTACCAGGCACTGTTCTTAGCACTTCTCATAGATTTTTCTCATTTAATCTTCACAACAATACCATGAGTAGCTGTGGTTATCATTTTGCTGACGTAGCGAGAGGCTATGTGACATAGATTGAAGTGAAAAAGACAGGATTCTGAAGCTAGGCAGCTGGGCCCCATTTCCGCATCTTTAGCTGAGCTGCTCCGTGGTCTCCGCCATGATGGAGGCGAGCATGGGGGACTCTGACTGCACAGAGGAGGGACTCTGCAGCAGGCAGGGAGGGGCCTCGCCAGACGAGGGGGCTCCCAGGTTGGGCGAATTGACCCACAGAACCCGTTTGTCCATGACTGGGCCGGACTTGGGTTGGGGAATAGTAAAATGGTTCAGACCATATGTATATGTTGTTGTTGGAAGCAATGGGCTGGCAGCCTGGCAACCTTTTATATACCTTTTGAATACAAGACTGAATGGCAAAAGGAAGACAAAGAATGGGCCCTGTAGCCTGATGTCATATATGTAAATTAAAAATGCACACACACAAAACAATATGTATGATATAAGAACATATATAAATGAAACGATTTCTATCAAACAGAGTAGCATGGCTGCCTTTGACGACAGGTGGAGAACAGAAGTGGAGAAGAGGGATAAGATAAAATAAAGAAAGAGAAACACCATGACAGTAATGTGTTGTGAACTGAAGAGAGTAACTAAGTCAGCCTTGGGCCCCTGAAAGGAGGAAAGAGAGGAGGAAGATGTTGCTCAGGAGCAGCTGCAAGCTCTCCTGAGCTAAGTTTAGCCCCTTCCTGCATCTTTCCCTGGGTGTAGCAGGGGCACCAAGTTGCTTTCTCCAGTGTGATCCTACGCCCTTCTTATCCCTGATTGGTTCAGGGATGGGTACCTGAAGCTCAGCCAATCAACTCATTTCCTTTTATAGACAGCTTTGATGCCCAGTAGAGGCACCCTAGTTTAGGGTGAAGGGCAAACTCCAGCCAAAGTAAATTACAACATGGCTTCCACTGCTGACCATGTGACCCTGGGCACATGATTTAGCCTCTAAGTCCTGAGTTTTCTTGTTTCTAGGAATATATAATACCCAACGTACAGGATTGTGTGAAGATTTCATGAGTGAATGAAATCCATGAACAGTGCTGAGAACAGTGCCTGCCTTAACAGGACTCTATAAGTGTTGGCTATGATTGTTTCCTAGTGAAAAGTGAAAGTCGCTCAGTCGTGTCTGACTCTTTGTGACCCCATGGACTACACGGTCCATGGAATTCTCCAGGCCAGAATACTGGAGTGGGTAGCCTTTCCCTTCTCCAGGAGATCTTCCCAACTCAGGGAGGGATCAAACCCAGGTCTCCTGCATTGCAGGCGGATTCTTTACCAGGAGAGCCAAAAGGGAAGCCTGGTTGTTTCCTAAGAACTTGGTAATTGAGAGACTAAAGAAAGGGCTGAATTTGGGCAGCTAATCAGTGCCAAGAAGTAAGTCACTTCCCCATTGTGTGAAGTATTCTCATTATTTTGTCTCCAGGGGCCATAGAAATATCATTGTTTTGTCTAATACTTGTAAGGTGAAAAAGGTTGGAAATTATTGCTAAGCAGAGGTCAGACTCTGGTTAAATTCCTGAGGCCTCACTATACTAAGATCTCAGTATCTTTGCATTCTATCTGATACCTCCCCCCGCCTTTTTTGTGTGTGAAGTTAAAGTATATTTCTGTCAATTACCTACAGAATTCTTGTAAAGAGGGTCATAATGATAGTGAAGACTCCAAGGCTCAGCCTCTGAGCTCATCTCAATGTATGCTCACTTCCATTCTGTCATCCTTACAGTGAGGGTCACCCTTACACACTGATGACCAAGTTAAAAATTCTTGAAAAACAAGTACAAGATCATATATCCCTCTTGCTGCCATGATCAAGTCCCAGTTCATACAAAGGGTAGCCTAACAACCTCAGCACACAGAATTTTATAAAATCTGGATTTTACACAGGATTTTCTGGGGAAACGACACATTTGTGACTTCATGAGCTTTAACTATGTTGATAAAAGAGTCAGTTCTTGCCCTTACTCATTTACCTCCATTCTGGTAAAGTTCTATTTACTATTTCTTAATAGAATGTTTATACAACTGTTTCTGAAAAGATCATTTCAGTTTTTGGAAAAGGTGGTCAAGGCCTTATTGGGAATTCAGACTTGTATATCAAACAGATAAATAATGAATTTCAATTTCCTAGAACAAAAGTACCTGGAAGAGAATGTGAAAGTGTTTCAGGAAGGAGGAACAAACAAAAACCCTTCCTTGACCTTTGGTAGTCAGAGAATAATCCACAAACTGATTTAGGCAATTTCACCACTTTGAAGGCTTGCAAAGAAGACTGATTTCTGTTTCTTCAGCCACCATTTGGAAGTGCAAAGATCAGGGACATCAAAAGCTTTATCTGAGCTTTTAAATGTGTTTGTGAAATTGCAAATATGCCATGGAGGCAATTCTCAGAGATCTGCATTTTGACAGTTTTTATCTATCAGTTTGACAGGTGCCATCTGATCAAGTGGGTGGCCCTTCCGGCATGCCAAACGCCTTCCAGACGCCTTCCAAAGGCAAGCCAGAGAGAAAGGAAAACCAGCCATTTCCTGTGACCGGGAGTCAGGGGCAGCTGCCGAAGGCGTCTATAGTGACTTCCTGAGGATGTTGAGTCAGTCACTGCAGTGGTTAAAAGCTTTTGCATAAAGTGCATGGTCTACACTTCCCAAACAGCAGTATTAAATCTTCAGAATCATAAAGAAGTCTAGTCATCCTTCAGTAGGAAGTACAACAGCCATAAAATTTATCTGAGTGAGTCAGTCCAGGCCCGATAGGGTACTCCATAGTCTCAGGGACCTGTAGTCCTTCCTGTTTTCGTCTCTGCTGAGTGTGCTTCCCAAGTTCATTTTGTGGTTCAAGTCTGATGCTGCTGCTTCAACCTTCCAAGAAGAAAGAGGATGGGAGGAGAAGGGCACACCCACCCCTGCAACTCTCGTTAGGAGACTTTCTGGAAGTTTCTCATGCTACTTCTGGTTTTAAGCCATTCGCCAGAACATAATCACATAGCTACCTCTAATCACAAGGAGGGTTGCAGGATATACTCTAGTGAAGATTTAAGGGATCTGTTATCACTTCAAAGAAAGGTAGACTGGATTTTGGTGGACAATTAGCTAGCCCTGCCCTATCACCTTTCAGGACTCAGCTCAAATGCCCCTTCTTTAGAGAGACCATCTGAGCCCATCCTCTCAGGAGCAGGCTCTCCTCACTTACTCTCTCATGGAACCTGTTTGATTCCTCCATAGGAATGATCTCGTTCATCTGTTTACTCTTACTTTTTCTGGCCTCAGTCCCCCAGTGGAACAAAGTTCCCTGAGTCCAGGAGCCTTATCTGTCTTGTTGCTCTCCGATCTACCCACAGAAGCTCTCAGTACCTGGCACCCAACAGAATAAACATGTGGAATGAGCGACAAAATAGGGCCCTTACAAAGAAAACAACTGAGATTAAACATATAAGCTCTGGGGTTGGACAGCCTTGATTAAAATCTTGCCTCAGCTCATTAATAATGTGACTGTGGGCTAGTGACTAAACTTGTCTAAGCCTTGATTTCTCTCTTTGTAAAAATGGAGGGGAGGACTTTTGGAAGAATGAAAAAGGTGCATGCATACATGTGAAGAGCTTACGTCTCTAACTATTCGAGAGTGAACGGTCAATAATTTTATATATGCTCATCAAAATAATTTTTAGTTTTGTTGTTATTAGGATTTATCTAGTCCAAAGATTCAAAGGAGGCTTCTTGGAAGAAGGCATCTTAGGGGGAGTCCAATGGACAAGCAGGAGTTAACTAGACAGGAAAGGGGTGAGGAGGGCATCACAGGGAGAAGGAAGTGCGTCTGGAGAGGTCTTGGGGTGGGAGGGGGTGTGCAGGCTGAACTGGAATAAAAGTCTCCATGGCCAGAGTGAAGAGAGAAAAAGCAGCATGCACACAGAGATGGGGAAGGAAGACATGGCGGGCTAGGACATGCAGGGCCTCCATATTGCGAATTTTATCTCAAGTGCAAAGAGAAGTTACCAGAGGTCTCCAAGCAACGGAGTGCATAATCAGGTTTATAAATGTTTAATATCATCCTGGCTGTGGTATAGAGAGGCAGTTATCACGTCAGAGTAACTTCCATCCATGAGATGTCTACTGTATTCTCACTTTCAAGTCCAAGTTAGCCCCTATCAAACATTGTGAGGCTCTGGCTAAGAGCACAGAGCAGTAGGCCAGCTTGGGCTAGCTATGCTTGGGCTTCTTGACTGAGAGAAACTTTTATATATGCCTAAATATTTAAACATTATAAATGAAACTATCAAACTATTAAACTAAATGTGTTGTAGCATCCTGTTTTGAAAAATATACATACATAATGACTAAAAATCAGAAAAATATAAGAAAATGTTTGAATTTAATTATTATCATCCATGCCTGGGTATTCTGTTATTGGGCTAGACATACATAATTTGCAATTTATTATATATGTATTCCAAAAACTATATTTTTATTGCCATCAATTCAGCAAAATCATGAATTGTGTTCTTATAATCCAGATTTTTACATAATTTGTACTCTGCTGAAAAAAATGTTCTACAGGATGAAAAAATAAAATACATGTGTATTCAAAGTCTAGAAAATTTGAATACATTTAATAAAAATGTAAATTAAAATAAATGTAAGCAATTAAAATATTTGTATACATTTTCAGAAAAGTGACTGCTCTTCTAAAATGTTTAAAGTTAACTACTAAAGCCAGGGCAACTAGCCAAGAAAAAAATAGAAGGCATTCAAATTGGAAAGGAAGAAGTAAAATTATCTGTTTATAGATAACATGATATTATATGTAGAAATCTCCAAAGATCCCACAAACTGTTAGAAGCAATAAATGAATTCACTGAAGTTGCAGTGTACAAGATCAACATATAATAATCAGCTGCATTTTTTAAACATTGATTTTTATTTATTTGTTTGGTGCACTGGATCTTAGTTGCAGCAGGCGGGATCTTTAGTTGTGGCGTGTGGAACCTAGTTCCCCAACCAGGGATCAAACCCAGGCCCCCTGCACTGGGAGCTTGGAGTCCTAGCCACTGAGCCACCAGGAAAGTCCCATGAGCCTCATTTCTCTATACTAACAATGAACCATTTGCAAAGGGAATTAAGAGAACAATTCCATTTATAATAGCATCAAAAAGAATCAAATACTTAGGAATAAACTTAACCAAAGAGATAAAAGGCCTGTACACTGAAAACAACAAATTGTTGCTGAAAGAAATTAAGACACAAACAGATATAAAGGCATTTGCTGTGGATTGAATATTTGTGTTCCCCCCAAACCCATATTTTGAAGCTCTAGTCTTCAATGGATGATATTTGGAGTTAGGGCTTTTGGGGAGTAATTAGGGTTAGATTAGCCCATGAAGGTGGGGCCCTCATGGTGAGATTATTGCCCTCATAAAAAGAGGAAGAGACCTGAGATCTCTCCATGAGCACACACCAAGGAAAGATCATGTGAGCACGTATTGTGAAGGTGACTGCTTATCAGCCAGGAAGAGGGCCTTCAGCAAGAACTGAATCGGATGGGAACTTGATCCTGCCTGGCCTTCCTAGCATCCAGAGCTGTGAGAAATAAATGTCTGCTGTGTAAGTTACCCAATCTAAGGTATGTTGTTATAGCAGCCCAAGCTAAGACAGCATTCCTTATTTGTAGATTGGAAGACTGAATACTGTTAAGATGTCAATATTATTCAAAATGATTTACAGATTCAATGCAATCCCTATCAAAATCCCAATAGTGAACTTTTGCAGAAATAGAAAATATATTCAAAAATTCATATGGAATCTCAAAGGATCTCAAATAGCTAAAAAGTTTTAAAAAGGAACAAAGTTGGAAGTCTTATGCTTGTTGTTTTAAAACTCATGAAGTTATAGTAAGCCCAAACAGTGTGGTGTGTAATAAAGACAGACATATAGATCGATGGAATAGAAGGAAGAACTTAGAGACGAATACTTCATTTTATGTGGTCAAATTATTTTTGAGAAGTGTGCCAAGACCTTTCAATGGGGAAAAGACAGTCTTTTTTCAATAAGTGCTGTTGAAAACACTGGATATCCACATTCAAAAGAATGATGTTGGATGTTCATCTTATACCATATACAAAAATTAACTCAAAATGGATCAAAGGCCTAAAAATAAACGTTAAAACTATAAAATTCTCTGAGAAGAACATAGGGGAAAAGCCTCATGACACTAGATTTGGCAGTGGCTTCCTGGATAAGACGCCAAAGGAACAGGCAATGAAAGTAAAAACAAACAGAATTACATAAAAATTGAAAAATCCTCTGCATCAAATGATACAATCAACAGAGTGAAATGGTAACTCATGGAATGAGAGAAAATACTTTCGAATCACATCTCTGGTAAGGGGCTGGTGCTCAGTGTTCAGTCACTTCAGTCGTGTCTGACTCTCTGCGACCCCACGGACCAAGGCCCGCCAGGCTCCTCTGTCCATGGGATTCTCCAGGCAAGAATACTGAAGTGGGTTGCCATTTCCTTCTCCAGTGATAAAGTATGAAGTGAGGGTAAGGGGCTAATATCCAGAATATGGGCTTCCCAGGTGGCTCTAGTGGTAAAGAAGCTGCCTGCCAATGCAGGAGATGTAAGAACTTCGGGTTCAATCCTTAGGTCAAGAAGATCCCCTGGAGGAGGGTATGGCAACTCACTCAAGTACTCTTGCCTGGAGAATCCCATGGACAGAGAAGCGTGGAAGGCTACAGTCTATAGGGTCCCAAAGAGTCAGACACGACTGAAGTGACTTAGCACGGTCACACATCCAGAATATATAAGGAACTTCTGCAACTCAGTGACGAAAAAATGACCTGATTAAAAAGTGAGGGGAGGACTTGAGAAGATATTTCTCTAAGAAGATATATACAAATAACCAGCAAGCACCTGAAAAGATGCCCAGCATCACTAATCTGTAGGGAAATGCAAATCAAGACCACAAGATACCACCTCACACGCATTAGGTTGGCTACAAAAAACAAACAAAAACAACACCCCACAAAAAAGATCCCCCAAAATTTAGGGGAAAAAACAGGAACATAACAAGTGTTGGTAAGGAAGTAGAGAAATCAGACCTCTTGTGCACTGTTGGTGAGAGTGTAAGATGGTGTAGCCACTGTAGAAAACAGTATTGTGGTTTTTCAGAAAATGGAAAATAGAACTGCCATATGACCCAGCAATTTTACTTCTGAATTTAAGCAGGATCTGGAAGAGACAGTTATACACTCATGTTCATAAGAAATTCACAATAGCCAAGAAGTGGGAACAATCTAGGAATGGATTAACATCAATGGATACATAGATAAACACAATGTGGTGTAAGATACAATGAAATAGTTTTCAGCCTTAAAAAGGAAGGAAATTCTGACACATCCTACATCATAGATGAAACTTGAGGAAAAGTGAAACTCCAGTCACAGGGCAGATGTGATATGATTTCACTTATATAGGGGACCCAGATAGCTCAGCTCATAAAGCATCTGCCTGCAATGCAGGAGACACCAGTTCGATTACTGAGTCGGGAAGATCCCCTGGAGAAGGGATAGGCTACCCACTCCAGTATTCTTGGGCTTTCCTGGTGGCTCAGATGGTAAAGAATTCACCTGCAATACGGGAAACCTGGGTTCGATCCCTGTGTTGGGAAGATCCCCTGGGGAAGGGAATGGCCACTCACTCCAGTATTCTTGCCTGGAGAATCTCCAAGGACAGAGGAGCCTGGAGGGCTACAGTTCATGGGGTCACAAAGAGTTGGACATGACTGAGTGACTAAGAACAGCACAGTGCAGAGTAGTCAGATCCAGAGAGAGAGAAAGTAGAAAGGTAGCTGCCAGGGGCTCGGGGCAGACAGTAATGGGATATTACTGTTTTACGAAATGAAAAGAGCCCTCGAGATGGATGGTGATGATGGTTGCCAAAAATAATGTGGATGTACTTAATGTCACTGAATTGTACATTTCAAAATTATTAAGACTGTGAATTTCATCTTATGTATCAGTTCAGTTCAGTTCAATTGCTCAGTTGTGTCCAGATCTTTGTGACCCCATGGACTGCAGCACGCCAGGCTTCCCTGTCCTTCACCAACTCCCAGAGCATGTCCATCGAGTCGGTGATGCCATCCAACCATCTCATCCTTTGTCGTCCCCTTCTCCTCCTGCCTTCAACCTTTCCCAGCATCAGGGTCATTTCCAGTAAGTCAGTTCTTCACATCAGGTGGCCAAAGTATTGGAGCGTCAGCTTCAGCATCAATCCCAATGAATATTCAGGACTGATTTCCTTTAGGATGGGCTGGTTGGATCTCCTTGCAGTCCAAGGGACTCTCAAGAGTCTTTTCCAATACCACAGTTCAAAAGCTCAATTCTTCAGTGCTCAGCTTTCTTTATGTCCAACTCTCACATGCATACATGACCATGGAAAAATCATAGCTTTGACTAGACATTCTTAATATGTATATTCTACCACAATTAAAAATAATAACTGTTAAGTAAAAGAGAAATATAAATTATACTGAATAAATATAAAATTTTTAAAATAAAAATATTTAAACATTTTCTTCTTAAATTTCAAAATGGTTATGGAATATTGATAATTTTACAAATATGAAACTATTTGCAGTTCTAGCATGAAATGTCCATCAAGTTGCTAATCTAAGTGATGGATATTAATATTAACATTGAAAATATTAAATAATGCCATGTGTCACCATGTACAATTGTTGTGAATACCCAGGTTATTCATGAGTACTTTCAGAACCACAAATTCTGAACATGATGAGAATCAAGACAATGGGTGCCCCACACTTCTGGAAATACCTAATTATACAAGAACTACTGCTTTTTAAAAAGCCTCTTGATGAAAGTGAAAGAGGAGAGTGAAAAAGTTGGCTTACACAATAAAGAGAACTCCACAAACTGCCAGAATACAGAAAGGACACCCCAAACTCAGCAATTTAAACAAGATGAAGAGACAGAGGAATAGCCAGCAGATAAAGGAACAGGATAAATGCCCACCAAACCAAACAAAAGAGGAAGAGATAGGGAATCTACCTGATAAAGAATTCCGAATAATGATAGTGAAATTGATCCAAAATCTTGAAATTAAAATGGAATCACAGATAAATAGCTTGGAGACAAGGATTGAGAAGATGCAAGAAAGGTTTAACAAGGACCTAGAAGAAATAAAAAAGAGTCACCATATAATGAATAATGCAATAAATGAAATTAAAAACACTCTGGAGGCAACAAATAGTAGAATAACAGAGGCAGAAGATAGGATTAGTGAATTAGAAGATAGAATGGTAGAAATAAATGAATCAGAGAGAATAAAAGAAAAACGAATTAAAAGAAATGAGGACAATCTCAGAGACCTCCAGGACAATATTAAATGCTACAACATTCGAATTATAGGGGTTCCAGAAGAAGAAGACAAAAAGAAAGACCATGAGAAAATACTTGAGGAGATAATAGTTGAAAACTTCCCTAAACTGGGGAAGGAAATAATCACCCAAGTCCAAGAAACCCAGAGAAACCCAAACAGGATAAACCCAAGGCGAAACACCCCAAGACACATATTAATCAAATTAACAAAGATCAAACACAAAGAACAAATATTAAAAGCAGCAAGGGAAAAACAACAAATAACACACAAGGGAATTCCCATAAGGATAACAGCTGATCTTTCAATAGAAACTCTTCAAGCCAGGAGGGAATGGCAAGACATACTTAAAATGATGAAAGAAAATAACCTACAGCCCAGATTATTGTACCCAGCAAGGATTTCATTCAAGTATGAAGGAGAAATCAAAAGCTTCTCAGACAAGCAAAAGCTGAGAGAATTCTGCACCACCAAACCAGCTCTCCAACAAATACTAAAGGATATTCTCTAGACAGGAAACACAAAAATGGTGTATAAATTCGAACCCCAAACGATAAAGTAAATGGCAATGGAATCATACTTATCAGTAATTACCTTAAACGTAAATGGGTTGAATGCCCCAACCAAAAGACAAAGACTGGCTGAATGGATACAAAAACAAGACCCCTACATATGTTGTCTACAGGAGACCCACCTCAAAACAGGGGACACATACAGACTGAAAGTGAAGGACTGGAAAAAGATTTTCCATGCAAATAGGGACCAAAAGAAAGCAGGAGTAGCAATACTCATATCAGATAAAATAGACTTTAAAACAAAGGCTGTGAAAAGAGACAAAGAAGGTCACTACATAATGATCAAAGGATCAATCCAAGAAGAAGATATAACAATTATAAATATATATGCACCCAACACGGGAGCACCGCAGTATGTAAGACAAATGCTAACAAGTATGAAAGGAGAAATTAACAATAACACAATAATAGTGGGAGACTTTAATACCCCACTCACACCTATGGATAGATCAACTAAACAGAAAATTAACAAGGAAACACAAACTTTAAACGATACAATAGGCCAGTTAGACCTAATTGATATCTATAGGACATTTCATCCCAAAACAATGAATTTCACCTTTTTCTCAAGTGCACATGGAACCTTCTCCAGGATAGATCACATCCTGGGCCATAAAGCTAGCCTTGGTAAATTCAAAAAAATAGAAATCATTCCAAGCATCTTTTCTGACCACAATGCAGTAAGATTAGATCTCAATTACAGGAGAAAAACTATTAAAAATTCCAACATATGGAGGCTGAACAACACACTGCTGAATAACCAACAAATCACAGAAGAAATCAAAAAAGAAATCAAAATTTGCATAGAAATGAATGAAAATGAAAACACAACAACCCAAAACCTGTGGGACACGGTAAAAGCAGTCCTAAGGGGGAAGTTCATAGCAATACAGGCACACCTCAAGAAACAAGAAAAAAGTCAAATAAATAACCTAACTCTACACCTAAAGCAACTAGAAAAGGAAGAAATGAAGAACCCCAGGGTTAGTAGAAGGAAAGAAATCTTAAAAATTAGAGCAGAAATAAATGCAAAAGAAACAAAAGAGACCATAGCAAAAATCAACAAAGCCAAAAGCTGGTTCTTTGAAAGGATAAATAAAATTGACAAACCATTAGCCAGACTCATCAAGAAACAAAGGGAGAAAAATCAAATCAATAAAATTAGAAACGAAAATGGAGAGATCACAACAGACAACACAGAAATACAAAGGATCATAAGAGACTATTATCAACAATTATATGCCAATAAAATGGACAACGAGGAAGAAATGGACAAATTCTTAGAAAAGTACAACTTTCCAAAACTCGACCAGGAAGAAATAGAAAACCTTAACAGACCCATCACAAGCACGGAAATTGAAACTGTAATCAAAAATCTTCCAGCAAACAAAAGCCCAGGTCCAGACGGCTTCACAGCTGAATTCTACCAAAAATTTAGAGAAGAGCTAACACCTATCCTGCTCAAACTCTTCCAGAAAATTGCAGAGGAAGGTAAACTTCCAAACTCATTCTATGAGGCCACCATCACCCTAATACCAAAACCTGACAAAGATCCCACAAAAAAAGAAAACTACAGGCCAATATCACTGATGAACATAGATGCAAAAATCCTAAACAAAATTCTAGCAATCAGAATCCAACAACACATTAAAAAGATCATACACCATGACCAAGTGGGCTTTATCCCAGGGATGCAAGGATTCTTCAATATCTGCAAATCAATCAATGTAATACACCACATTAACAAATTGAAAAACAAAAACCATATGATTATCTCAATAGATGCAGAGAAAGCCTTTGACAAAATTCAACACCCATTTATGATAAAAACTCTCCAGAAAGCAGGAATAGAAGGAACATATCTCAACATAATAAAAGCTATATATGACAAACCCACAGCAAACATTATCCTCAATGGTGAAAAATTGAAAGCATTTCCTCTAAAGTCAGGAACAAGACAAGGGTGCCCACTTTCACCATTACTATTCAACATAGTTTTGGAAGTTTTGGCCACAGCAATCAGAGCAGAAAAAGAAATAAAAGGAATCCAAATTGGAAAAGAAGAAGTAAAACTCTCACTATTTGCAGATGACATGATCCTTTACATAGAAAACCCTAAAGACTCCACCAGAAAATTACTAGAACTAATCAATGATTATAGTAAAGTCGCAGGATATAAAATCAACACACAGAAATCCCTTGCATTCCTATACACTAATAATGAGAAAACAGAAAGAGAAATTAAGGAAACAATTCCATTCACCATTGCAACGGAAAGAATAAAATACTTAGGAATATATCTACCTAAAGAAACTAAAGACCTATATATAGAAAACTATAAAACACTGGTGAAAGAAATCAAAGAGGACACTAATAGATGGAGAAATATACCATGTTCATGGATTGGAAGAATCAATATAGTGAAAATGAGTATACTACCCAAAGCAATTTATAGATTCAATGCAATCCCTATCAAGCTACCAACAGTATTCTTCACAGAGCTAGAACAAATGATTTCACAATTTGTATGGAAATACAAAAAACCTCGAATAGCCAAAGCGATCTTGAGAAAGAAAAATGGAACTGGAGGAATCAACCTACCTGACTTCAGGCTCTACTACAAAGCCACAGTTATCAAGACAGTATGGTACTGGCACAAAGACAGAAATATAGATCAATGGAACAAAATAGAAAGCCCAGAGATAAATCCACGCACATATGGACACCTTATCTTTGACAAAGGAGGCAAGAATATACAATGGATTAAAGACAATTTCTTTAACAAGTGGTGCTGGGAAATCTGGTTAACCACTTGTAAAAGAATGAAACTAGAACACTTTCTAACACCATATACAAAAATAAACTCAAAATGGATTAAAGATCTCAACGTAAGACCAGAAACTATAAAACTCCTAGAGGAGAACATAGGCAAAACACTCTCTGACATACATCACAGCAGGATCCTCTATGACCCACCTCCCAGAATATTGGAAATAAAAGTAAAAATAAACAAATGGGACCTAATTAAACTTAAAAGCTTCTGCACATCAAAGGAAACTATTAGCAAGGTGAAAAGACAGCCTTCAGAATGGGAGAAAATAATAGCAAATGAAGCAACCGACAAACAACTAATCTCAAAAATATACAAGCAACTCCTACAGCTCAACTCCAGAAAAATAAATGACCCAATCAAAAAATGGGCCAAAGATCTAAATAGACATTTCTCCAAAGAAGACATACAGATGGCTAACAAACACATGAAAAGATGCTCAACATCACTCATTATCAGAGAAATGCAAATCAAGACCACTATGAGGTACCATTTCACAGCAGTCAGAATGGCTGCGATCCAAAAGTCTACAAATAATAAATGCTGGAGAGGGTGTGGAGAAAAGGGAACCCTCTTACACTGTTGGTGGGAATGCAAACTAGTACACCCACTATGGAGAACAGTGTGGCGATTCCTTAAAAAACTGGAAATAGAACTGCCTTATGATCCAGCAATCCCACCGCTGGGCATACACACTGAGGAAACCAGAAGGGAAAGAGACACGTGTACCCCAATGTTCATCGCAGCACTGTTTATAATAGCCAGGACATGGAAGCAACCTAGATGTCCATCAGCAGATGAATGGATAAGAAAGCAGTGGTACATATACACAATGGAGTATTACTCAGCCATTAAAAAGAATACATTTGAATCAGTTCTAATGAGGTGGATGAAACTGGAGCCTATTATACAGAGTGAAGTAAGCCAGAAGGAAAAACACCAATACAGTATACTAACACATATATATGGAATTTAGAAAGATGGTAACGATAACCCTGTATACGAGACAGCAAAAGAGACACTGATGTATAGAACAGTCTTATGGACTCTGTGGGAGAGGGAGAGGGTGGGAAGATTTGGGAGAATGGCATTGAAACATGTGAAACGTCATGTATGAAACAAGATGCCAGTCCAGGTTCAATGCACGATGCTGGATGCTTGGGGCTGGTGCACTGGGACGACCCAGAGAGATGGTGTGGGGAGGGAGGAGGGAGGAGGGTTCAGGATGGGGAACACATGTATACTAATTAAATAATTTTCTATTAAAGAAATAAAATATAAAAAAAGAAAAACAGAAAGAAAAAAAATGAAAAAAAAAAAAAGAAAAAGTTGGCTTAAAGCTCAACATTCAGAAAACTAAGATCATGGCATCCGGTCCCATCACTTCATGGGAAATAGAAGGGGAAACAGTGGAAACAGTGTCAGACTTTATTTTTTTGGGCTCCAAAATCACTGCAGATGGTGATTGCAGCCATGAAATTAAAAGATGCTTACTCCTTGGAAGGAAAGTTATGAGCAACCTAAACAGCATATTAAAAAGCAGAGACATTACTTTGCCAACAAAGGTCCATCTAGTCAACGCTATAGTTTTTCCAGTGGTCATGTATGGATGTGAGAGTTGGACTGTGAAGAAGGCTGAGCACCAAAGAATTGATGCTTTTGAACTGTGGTGTTGGAGAAGACTCTTGAGAGTCCCTTGGACTGCAAGGGGATCCAACCAGTCCCTTCTGAAGGAGATCAACCCTGGGTGTTCTTTGGAAGGAAATGATGCTAAAGCTGAAACTCCAGCACTTTGGCCACCTCATGCGAAGAGTTGACTCATTGGAAAAGACTGATGCTGGGAGGGATAGGGGGCAGGAGGAGAAGGGGACGGCAGAGGATGAGATGGCTGGATGGCATCACTGACTTGATGGACGTGAGTTTGAGTGAACTCCGGGAGTTGGTGATGGACAGGGAGGCCTGGTGTGCTGCGATTCATGGGATCGCAAAGAGTCGGACATGACTGAGCGACTGGACTGAACTGAACTGAACTGATTGGCTTCTTGCTCTCTGAGAGGAAAGATTTGACAAGTTAAAGAATTTGTCTTTTCTTCTGGAGTACTTGTTTTCTCATCTGTTCTTGCTCTGAGGCAGTATTTATGTTCACAATATTTGGATACAGTTGTCTCTCAAAGGCAGGACTTGAGGGGCAGTGTTTCTTTGGAGCCAACATGGCGTTGCCTGGAGGTGGATGCTTAGACCCAAGAGTCCTGCTGTGACCGCCTTGAGTGTCAGATAGCTGGTGACAGAAACACCCTTATATCTCTCAATAAATTAGTTGTTTGTGTGAGTTTGTGATATGCAGGGCCCCTCTTTCTTGGGCCAAAGCCTGGCACTGTTCAAGCCCCACTTTCTAGTTCTCAAAATGAAAATAAACCAGTTAGACTGGATCTGTCCATGTAGCAAAGCTTAGAGGGGTCACTATCCAGAGGGTTTATGTTTGTCTGAGTGGGACTTTGGGGTTTGAATTTTCTAGATGTTAGCCAAGTTTTTTCAGCTCCATGATCTTGGAAAAGTCAATTGTGAGCTGTGTCTCCAGGATTTCTCATCTCTAAAATGGGAATTAAAATAGAGCTGACCTCACTGCATCAGATGAGGGTTAACTGAGAAAATGCACTTAAAATTCCCAGTAACATCACTGGCCCAGGCCGGGTGTTAGTGATAGTCATGATATGATTTGGATGACAAGGCGAACATGGGAAAATTCACAATCTCCAAGATAGACTGGCTGGTCCTTAGAATTAAGAGAACTAATTGGATTAGGGTGTGACTTTATCATCAAGATCTGAGTCACAACTAAATGTTCTTTAAATCTGGAAGATAAAATGAGGCTTTCTGAGGTACCATCAGACTCATAGATATATGGCTTGAGCAGATCTGGAATGACCACCAATGATAATAACATAAGATTCTTATAACATCAAATAAGAACAACCGTCTCATCTTGTGTACAAAACCCCATTAACCATGCTTGTCATCATTCTGTTGCTGAACTGCAGATCATCTACAGGGAAAGCAAAAAGGCAAAAAAAAAAAAAAAAAAAAAAAAGACTTCAAAAGTAATTCCTTTCTGCTTCAAAAATAGTCTTGGGTTTTCTGGTTTAACTGAGAATTGAGAAGTAAGCATGCATCATTAATTTCTATGCAAAAACATTCTTCACTTCAAATGGCAATTAGTTGATAACATTTCTATCTCGTGTCATGATGAGATTTTTATGCTAATCATCACATAGCAGTAAATTAATCATTTGGGCACAGTTAGAGAGGATGTATATTTCATGAGACAGATATAGATATCAAGATCTGCTTGATATTTACTCAAGGTAAGTGAGAAGCATCTCAAATTATTACGAGGGAAGCACGGTGGGCAAATACGGCTGTGTGGCACTGAAATGTACGCAGTGGAGACGCCTGAGGATTTTCAAAATGCTCTTGGTGTCATTAATGTAATTATTGTGAGGAAGTTGGGGCACTCTGGGGAACTTCAATTCCAAATCATTCACAGAAATTCCAGAACCCTGAAAACCACATCTTTAACAATGTCAAGGGCAAATTCAGCAATCGACCTCCTTTTCCTCTAATCCCCTCCTTTTTCTGTTATAGAATTCACCCTTTTCACATTGTACAATATTTAAATGGGTTTCTCTGCTCAATTTGCACTTAAGTCTACTCAGTCAAACGAATCAGAAAAGCATCTTGACCCTAAAGTCAAATTGGAAAGCTGCTGTGTGCATAGGAACTAGGCCACGGCTTAAAATGAGATGCTGTTTCTTAGTAGATGAACAGGGCCTTTTACAATTTATGGAAAATAAGAGAATTGTACTTGAAAATGCCTGTAGCCATAGTGATTCAACAGCACGTGCTAGGCTACATGGCTGCCTGGGAGACCTAAGTGATTGTGATGTGCAAGTGGAGTTATCATGAGAAGAAACTCTTTAGACCCCTCTCCTCATAATTCCTCACCCACCACGTGTTTCCCCAACCCCACGCGGCTCTCTGCAACTCCTATGCTTTTACTACTACTTCTCAGCCTGCCGCCGACGCGCTGCCCACCGCACACACTCACACTGGCCCCTGACCCAGCCCCTCTTTCTCCACCAGTAAGCCAGCAGCAGAGCGCCCAGTGAGGGCGTGCCTTCAGTTGGCGTGTGCAATTATTATTTTTTCCCCAGGGAAATACAAAACATTATGGGGAAAGGATAGGATAAGATCCATCTCTAGGATATAGGTGGAGAAGGTACACCCCCAAACCCAGTGCAGAAGGTGGGATTGGCACAAAGGCTGCATTTCCTACTCTTTGCATTAGGTGACCAAAGTTTTGGAGCTTTAGCTTTAGCATCAGTCCTCTCAATGAATATTCAGGACTGATTTCCTTTAGGATTGACAGGTTTGATCTTCTTGCAGTCCAAGGGACTCTCAAGAGTCTTCTCCGGCACCACAATTTGAAAGCATCAATTCTTCAGCAGAAACCAAAGGAAGAAAGAATTAAACCTTGAAGCCTGAAAAAGGAAACCTCAAAGACAATAAGTTTTTAAAAAATAATAATGAAAAAGGCAGAGAAATACTGTACAAATGAAAGAACAACTACTGGAAAAACCATGGCTTTGACTCTACGGATCTTTGTTGGCAAAGTGATGCTAATGCTTTTTAATATGCTATCTAGGTTTGTCATAGCTTTCCTTAAGGAAAAAGTGTCTTTTAGTTCATGGCTGCAGTCACTTGGAGTGATTTAGGAGTCTGCAGTGATTTGGGAGCCCAGCAAAATAAAAATCTGTCACTGCTTCCACTTTGGCCCTTCTATTTGCCATCAAGTGATGGAACCAGATGCCATGATCTTTTTTTTTTTTTTTTTTAATGTTGTTTCAAGCCAGTTTTTCTCTCTCCTCTTTCACCTACATCAAGAAGTTCTTTAGTTACTCTTCACTTTCTGCCATTACAGTAGTACCATCTGCATATTTGAGGTTGTTGATATTTCTTCTAGCAATCTTAATTACAGCTTGTGATTCATTGAGCCCAGCATTTCACATGATGTATTTCTGCCTAGAAGTTAAATAAGCAGGGTGACAGTATGCAGCCTTATTGTATTTCTTTCCCAATTTTGAACCAGTCTGTTGTTCCATGTCAGGTTCTGTTGCTTCTTGATCTGCATACCAGCTTCTCAGGAGACAGGTAAGGTGGTCTGGTATTCCCATCTCTTTAAAAATTTTCCACAGTTTGTTGTGATCCACACAGTCAAAGGCTTTAATATAGTCAGTGAAGCAGAAGTAGATGTTTTTTTCTGGATTTCTGTTGCTTTTTCTATGATCCAACAGATGTTGACAATTTGATCTCTGGTTCCTTTGCCTCTTTGAAACCCAGCATGTGCATCTGGAAGTTCTTGGTTCACAAACTGCTGAAGCCTAGCTTGAAGGATTTTGAGCATAACCTTGCTAGCATGTGAAAAAGTGAAAGTGAAAGTGAAAGTTGCCCAGTCATGTCCGACTCTTTGTGACACAACAGATTATACAGTCCATGGAATTTTCCAGGCCAGAATACTGGAATAGGTAGCCTTTCCCTTCTCCAGGGGATCCTCCCAACCCAGGGATCGAACCCAGGTCTCCCACATTGCAGGTGGATTCTTTACCAGCTGAGCTACCAGGGAAGTCCAAGAATACTGGAGTGGATAGCCTATCCCTTCTCCAGGGTATCTTCCCAACCCAGGGATTGAACCCAGGTCTCCCACATTTCAGGCAGATTCTTTACCAGCTGAGCCACCAGGGAAGTTAGAATACTGGGGTGGGTAGCCTTTCCCTTCTCCAGTGGATCTTCCTGACCTGGGAATAGAAATGGGGTCTCCTGCATTGCAGGCAGATTCTTTATCAGCTGACCTACCAGGGAAGACCTGCTAGCATGTGAAATGAGTGCAATTGTATGGTAGTATCAGCATTCTTTGGCATTGCTCTTCTTTGGGATTCTCTTCTTTCCTCAGTTATTTGTAAAGCCTCCTCAGACAACCATCTTGCCTTCTTGCATTTCTTTTTCTTTGGGATGGTTTGGTCACTGCCTTCTGTACAATTTTATGAACCTCTGTTCATAGTTCTTCAGGCACTCTTTCTACCAGATCTAATCCCTTCTATTTATTTGTCACTTCCACTTATAATCATAAGGGATTTGATCTAGGTCATACCTGAATGGCTGAGTGGCTTTCTTTAATTTAAGCCCGAGTTTTGCAATAAGGAGCTGATGATCTGAGCCACAGTCAGCTCCAGGTCTTCTTTTAACTGACTCTTTAGAGATTCTTCATCTTTGCCTGCAAAGAACATATCAATCTGATTTTACATCACCATTTGGTGACGTACACGTGTGGAGTCATCTCTTGGGTTGTTGAAAAGGGTGTTTGCTGTGACCAGCATGTTCTCTTGACAAAACTCTGTTAGCCTTTGCCCTGCTTCATTTTGTACTCTAAGGCCAAACTTGCCCATTATTCTGAGTACCTCTTGACTTTCTACTTTAGCATTCCATCCCCTATGATGAAAAGAACACCTATTTTTCATGTTAATGCTAGAAGATGCTGTAGGTATTCATTCAACTGGTCAACTTCGGCTTCTTTGGCGTCAGTGGTTGGGGCACTGACTTGGACTTGCTGTGATGTTAAATGGTTTGTCTTGGAAACAAACCAGTATCATTCTGTTGTTTTTGAGTTTGCACCCAAGTATTGCATTTCAGACTCTTGTTGACTCTGAAGGTTACTCCACTTCTTCTAAGGTATTCCTGTCCATGGTAGTAGATATAATGATCATCTGAATTAAATTCTCCCATCCCATCAATTTTAGTTCACCAATTCCTAAGATGTTGATGTTCAATCTTCCCATTTTCCTGCTTGAGCACATCCAATTTACTTTGATTCATGGACCTAATCATCCAAGTTCCTATGTAATACTGTTCTTTAGAGCAATGGACTATACTTTAACCACCAGACACATCCACAGCTGAGCTTCGTTTCCACTTTGGCCAAGCTGCTTCATTCTTACTGGAGCTATTGGTAAGTGCCCTCTGCTCTTCTCTAGTAGCAATATTGGACACCTTCTGACCTGGGGGGCTCTTGTTCTGGTGTCGTGTTTTTTTACCTTTTTAAACTGTTCGTGGGGTTCTCCAGGCAAGAATACTGGAGTGGGTTGCCATTTCCTTCTCCCATGAACTACGTCTTGTCAAAATTCTTCACTATGACCCATCTGTCTTGGGTGGCCTTGCACAGCATGGATCATAGCTTCATTGAGCTAAGCAAGCTCCTTCGCCATGACAAGGCAATAATCCATGAAGGGACTATATTTATATATTAAATATATAGTATAAGATATTTATTCTGCTGCTGTGCTCAGTTCAGTTCAGTTGCTCAGTTGTGTTCAGCTCTTTGTGATCCCATGGACTGCAGCATACCAGGCCTCCCTTGTCTATCACCAACTCCTGGAGTTTACTCAAACTCATGTCCGTTGAGTCAGTGATGCCATCCAACCATCTCATCCTCTGTCATCCCCTTCTCCTCCCGCCTTCAAACTTTCCCAGCATCAGGGTCTTTTCCAATGAGTCACTTCTTTGCATCAGGTGGCCAAAATATTGGAGTTTCAGCTTCAGCATCAGTCCTTCGCTGAGCTCCATCATATCCAACTCTTTGTGACCCCATAGCCTGTAGCCCACAAGCCTCCTCTGTCTGTAGGATTATCCAGGTAAGAATACTGGAGTGGTTTGCCATTTCCTACTCCAGGGGATCTTCCCAATCCAGGGATTGAACCCAGGTCTCTAGTATCTCCTGCATTGCCTGGTGGATTTTTACCACTGCACCACCTATTGTGCTCTATTTATATATAATATTATATATTATATGCAAATATATATATGTAAATGTATATATCCATGTATATGATATAGTCTTTATAGAAAATAACCCTGGAGCTAAAGATAATTGCCAGCTAAACCATTAGACTATCTTTGGACTCTGATAATGCAGAGATGCCATGAATTTTAGTTCAGTCTTTGGACAATTTGTGAAATCTCTAAGAATCTACTTTTCCAAATTGGAATCAAGCAGTGAGAAAAGAATGATTCAAAATGTGCAAAATGTAAAAAGAAAATGAGTGTATACACTGGATAAAAACTAATGACTTAACACTCATTTCTGACCAAGTAGGAGTAATAGGGATTAGACTTATTTTTATGTATGAAGTAATTAAAAATTCAAATAAAATATATGAAACAATAGTTTTTAAGACACTACACATCAGGAGATGAAGGACAATCATGCCCGAGATACAGAAAATGATTGAAATGAGTTCTAAATGATGGCACTACTTCACCTTGAGGGAGCTTCCAGGAAACTCCAGGGAAGGGAAGCCTAAGTAGAGCCCGGGAACCATGACGAGTCGAAGAGCAGAATCTGAGTGTCCAGGGAGGCCACGGCAGTGTGGGCTCTCAGGACACAGTCTCAGAGAGGGAGAGCCTCGCATGGTGAGACACTGGAGAGCTTCGGGGGGCCCCCAGCCCTCCCCAGCTGAGCACGGATCCATGCATGTGTTAGAGAAAACCATCAGAGGCTGCGGAAGCAGCCAGCTAAAAGGAATAGAAGAGAGAGCTCAGAAATCATCTGACATAGTTTGTTCCTCCAGTCAGAGAGGAAAACCTCGTAATTTATGGGGCATCAATAGAGCACTCAGAGAGGTTAGTTCTAGGAGTTAGACAAAATTAGCCTAGAACAAATGCTTTTATAGTTCCACCCCGCAAAGCCTGGCTAAATAATTAGGATGTGGTATATTTCTCAATCCAGCATGAATCTGAGGATGACTGGATTTTGGAGTGAGGTGGAAGCACTTTGTAAACTGCATGACCAGTATTCAGTCAAGAGATCTTCCTATGTCTCTGGAGGGCTACCGTGGTAGGAATTGACAACCTTGTAGTAACTTCCAGTCCAGCTTTCCATCTATGGCTTCTGTCTCCTTTTGTGAAGATGGGATACAAATGGGACCACCTAAAGCACAACTGTGAAGACGTCCCTCGTTGGCAGCTTCCATATGTCCTGCTTAAGCCTCAAGAGAATCCCAGGACTTTCCTGCTGGTGTTCAGGTTAGCTCTCTCTTGATATGGCTCTGTGTTGGGAACTTTCATCTTGTTTCTATCATTTCCTCGAAGAAGAGAAGAACAGAGGAATGGAAACTGAGAAATGACTGAAGATTGAAGGAGCTGATGTCCCCTGTCAGAGGATAGTTACTGTGAAGCTACTATGTGCTATGTGCTCTTTTTGGTGCTTTCAGATATTTTTCAGGGATTATGCCTTTAAATCAGGCAAGTGATTTAATCACTTGTTTCCATCTATTCTCAACAAGACACTACAGAGGAGGTATGAAGTGGGAATATAATTGTTGATTTATTAGACAATTGTTCTAGAATTTACTGAGAAGTCTTTCTTTTATTTGTACCTTTTGCTGATCTTCTCTACCAACCTGGCCATAAACCAAGTCTTCATGAATGTGCAGTTTTGGATCTAGACTCTCTATTCTGTTCCATTGGTCTATTATTCTACCCTTGTGCCAATGCCATGTCATCTTAAATACCACATCTGATAAGGAGTCTTGTTATCTGATGAGGTGAAATAAAAAAAAGAATCAGAGTAAGCTTTGATAGTAAAATCCCCCAAGTTATCAGTGTCTATATATAATAAAGATTTATTTCTTGGGCATACGTCACGTCATCATGGGTAGACTGGAAGTTAGGTCATGCCTCGTCATCACTCAGGAAAGAGGTTCCTGGAACAGGCACTCTTGGGAAGATGGTCCTTAATTATGATGGGGGAAGAAAGAGTGTACCAAAATCATGCACTGGGTCTTAAAATTTTCACCCAGAGGTAACCACTCCTGCTATTTCTTGGTCAAAAGCACATGGTGGTACTGAATTACAAGGGGTCAGGAGGGTACAATCTTGCTGAGAAAGAAAAGAAAAATGTTTGGAAATCACATTGATGGCTACTTTGATCCTTTACTTTTACTTCCTTTTTCAGGAATGCTGGCTATTGTTAGTCTTTTTTCATCCAATTACATTTTAAAATCAGGTTGTAAACGAAAAAACCAACCAACAAACCAAGATTAAGAACTCAAACCAAAAAAATCCTATTGTGAATTTTGATTGAGATTGCATTGATTCTATAGATAAATTTGGGGAGAATAGACATCTTTACTACTGAGTCTTCCAAAACTTAAACATGGCATATTTATCCAATTATTTAGTTCTGTCTTAATATACATGAGGGTTTCCCTGGTGGGCCAGACAGTAAAGAATCTGCCTGCAGTGCAGGAGACTGGAGTTCGATCCTTGGGTTGGGAAGATTCCCTGGAGACGGGAATGACAACCCTCTCCAGTATTTTTGCCTGGAGAATTCCATGGACAAAGGAGCCCGGTGGGCTACAGTCCATGGGGCTACAAAGAATTGGGCACGACTAACACTTTCACTAAAATATATGAATGGAGTTTTACCATTTTCTCCCTAAAAGAAACTTGCACATCTTTTTGTAAAATTTGTTTCTAGATATATTATATTATTAGATACTAATATAAATAATATAGTTTTGGTTGCATTTTCTAAGTATGAAAATGTTTCTCATTATATGTTAATTTTTTCTATAAAACTCCTAAACTTTGTTTTTAATTTTGATTTTTTTGTAGGTTCCTTTGAATTTTCTACATAGGCAATTATGTTTATCTATAGATAAAAAATTTCTTGCTTTTTCCCATTGCTTAACTTTGCCCTCCCTGCCTTTCTATAGTGGCCAGGACATCTAAGATAGCATTGACTACAGATGACTCCAGTAAGCACTCATGTCTTATTCCTTATATTAAAGGAAAGTGTTTGGTAATTGTGATATTTTAACTTTTTCTTTTTTTGGTAGGAGTTTTTCATCAGGCAAGGATGTCCTCTTTAATTTTTATCCTAAATGGATTTGGGATTTTACATGACCTTTCCCTGTATCTTTTGTGGTCTGTAGTGTCTCTATAACATGTCATTGCAGATTTCTTTATTCTTTTTAGGATTCATCGGGTTTCTAGATTCTGTGGACTGGCGTATTTATTTCTGGAAATTTTTCATTTATTATTCAGATGATTCTGTCTTCCTCTTTTCTGGAACCCTGATTAAACATAAACTAGACCATATAACACTAGCTTTCATATTTTTTAACCTCCTTCATATTTTCCATATCTTTTTCTTTTGATGATGAATTATCGTTAATTTCTTTACTGTTTTCTTTAAGTTCATGAATTCTCTTATTTGCAGTTATGCTGGTCCTCTAATTTTTAAATTTCATTTACTATAGTTTACACTTCTATAGAATAGAAGTTCTATTTGTTTTCAATAGAAACAGAAGTTCTATGTATTTTTTTTTTACAATACACTTGGTCACTTTTTATACCCCTTTGCTTTCTCCTCTATTTTCAATCCCTTCTCTTTACTTCCTTAAATATCATAGACATATATTTGAAAATCAATTTAAACATTCCAGTATCAAAGGATATTGTGAATTAATTTTGCTGTTTTCTTTTTTTGTACTGCTCTTGCTCAGAATGCTATGATTCCTGGTTTTTGTTTTTTTTTAACTGGGAGTAAAAAAATAAAACTTATTTTTATTTTTTTTTACTGGGAGTTACAATAAAAGATTATTGTAACTTAATCTGTGGGAATTTCTCTGGACTCTCCACTCAGCACTTACTTAAAATGGTAATTTTTCTTATGGTTCTCAGAGTTATTTTTAATATATAATTTTATTTACTTATTTTTGGCTGCTCTGAGTATTCTTTGCTGCTTGGGCTTTTCTCTACTTGTGATGAGTGGGGGCTACTCTTTGTTGCGATGTGCAGGCTTCTCATTGCAGTGGCTTGACTTGTGAAACACAGGCTCTAGGCTCAGGCTTCAGCAGTTGCAGCACGTGGACTCAGTAGCTCCTGGGCTCTAGGGCACAGGCTCAATAGTTGTGGCGTATGGGCTTAGTTGTGCGGCAAGGTGGGATCTATCTGCATAAGGTATCAAATCTGCATAATCCTTTGGAGGTCTCAGTTTCATTGAGGTTGTCTAGTATCCCTAATATGGCAGGCTATGGAATTTGTTGATAGTCCCCAAGCCACTAAAAGTGAAAACAGAATTTAAGTTCACCATATTCTGCTAATTTTCTCCAAAAGAAAGCTAGTTCAATGTGCTCTATATTACCTTGGTTCATGCCTTCACTTAATTTTCGGTCTCATGGTCTTTATCTTTTAATCAGTTAATTCATATATTTAAAACAGTGTTTCTCAGACGTCATCCAGCATTTTGTGTTCAGTGTAAGGGTCAATCAGTGTACCAGTCTGCTACCTTGCCAGAAATGAAAGATCTTTTTAATTATTACCATTAATAAAACTGATACTTGGTTTCTTCCTTCCGAGAATTTAGTTATATGTATATTAGACCATTTGGTAACAAATTACATGTATATTAGGCCATATACATATTAGATCACAGTCTGGGGTGATTTATTCTGGTGTTTGTTTCCCTTCACTTTTCCTTCTCTTCGTGTTTTAGTTTGGATAATTTTTATGGACCTATTGTCAAGGTCGTTGATTCTTTCCTCAGACTTATCCAGTCTGCTGATGAGCCCAAAAAGGAAATTACCCATCTCTGATGCTGTATATTTTATTTTAGTATTTGCATTTGATGCTGTTTTATAGTTTTCATCTTTCTATTGAAATTCTCCTTCTGTTCATGTACATAGTCCCATTTTCCTACTAGATTTTAACATATTAACCATAGTTATGTTAAAGTTGCTCTCTGATATTTCCAACATCTGGAAATATGATGCTGCTTTGTCTGGTTTTCTTAATTGCTTTAACTCTTGACAATGAGTTTTTCTCGTATTTTGGGGTGTGTCTTGTAATTTTTAAATTGAATACTGGATATTGTGTGTGAAAGAATAGTAGAGATTATTCTCAGACTAGATGAGGATAAGTGTTTTGCTCTGTGAATATTATTTAGCTTCTATGAGCCTCAATATTTTTTCTTTTTGACCATGCTGCAATGCATATGGGATCTTAGTTCCCTGACCGGGGGTTGAACCCATACACTCTGCAGTGGAAGCACAGAGTCTTCCCCCATAAGCCTCAGTTTTGTTATCAGCAAAATATGAATAAGCCCCAACTTCATAGATATATTATGTGAAATATATAAAACATAAATGTAAAATAGTATTATCATTTGCTCATGGTAGATCTTTAATAAGGAAATTGGATTTTACATACTTGATTTTTTCCTCAAGTGGTGACATTTTTTTCTATTAATTAAAAAATTTCATACCTCATTAAAAAATTCTAAAATATTGAAGTGTATAAATTAGAAAGTCAGATGCTTGCATATGTTCAATTAAGACCGTACTACAATTGTGTATTCCTCTACCTTTCAATGAATAACTTAGAACAAAAAATTGGTGTCACTATATTTGATTTAATGTTCATACATACATGCATAAAAGCCAGAGGTCTTCCAAAGCTTTATCCAGTACTTCCTTCTGAAGTAGAAACAATATTTTTAGTAAGTGGCATAAAGAAATGCCCACACTTGGATCTCTATCATATTTTGATTCTATGTGGGGGTGGGATTTGATTTGATTCTATGTGGGATTATTCTTTAGGAAAACAGAATTTGGAAAGTATCAAGAAAGATAATGTCAGAAAGTATGAAAAAATGTGCTTTGTAAATGATCAATAAAGTTGTCAGGTGAAGAGGGGCTTCCTAAAGCTGCAGACCCAGGATTCCTGGCCAGAAAGGGCAAAAGTGCCCTCTTTCTTGTTCTTGCTAAGACCTGGGCAGCATTTCTTCCAAGTCTGCAACGACGTAAGAGACAACGGCCCAAACAGCGGCAGCAACATTCATCTGCTTTGGATCCATGACGGTCATGGTGTCTCCATGGGAGTGATGGAAGGAGAAATATTTATACAGGTCATCAAGTAGACTGGCTCCTGGGGAGAAAAGAGGAAGAACTCTTAATGAAGTATTTTGACAGACATTGCTGAATAGCTGTTCAGATACCACTGGCCCTCTTCCTTGCTCCTATGGACAGGCTGTGATGGCAAAATAATGACATTCCCAGCCTCCCTTGCAGCAGGAAACGGCCGTATGGCATTGTTCTGACGACTACGATATGAGTGGCAGGCATGGGAGAGTTCTAGGAAAGCCTTAACTTGGTTGACAAGAGTCAGGAAATGCCCTCGTGCTGAATTAAAAGGGATGAGAGGTTTAGAACTGCAGGGGGCAAAAAGCCTCCACACTAAAAATGGCAAGGTGGAAACACAGAAAGAGACTGGGTTTAGAAAATATTGCAAGCCCACCGAGTAAGCTCTACACTGCCTAATACTGAACTTCCTGCTATGGGAAGGAAAATAAACTTTATTTGAAAAGCAAGTGATACAAATGTCCCCTCTATTTATAAAAGGACAATATATGTACTGTTTTTTTGTATCAGCAGAGTGCAAATTATGTACGTCCCTGGATACAAAATAAAGTCAGTACTCCTTTGCTCAAGATTTTTTTTTCTCAAGTCATTCAGTCACTTCCCATGAAATTTCCCAGCAAGCCCCACCAACAGGAGTCTCCACCACCCTTAAGAACTTCTTCTTACTTCAGTGAGGTCTTTTTCTAGTTTGGTCATGGACCAGAGCCTCAGGGAATGGTGGCTCAGCTGGTAAAGAATCTGCCTACAATGCGGGAGACCTGGGTTTGATCCCTGGGTTGGGAAGATCCCCTGGAGAAGGGAAAGGCTACCCACTCCAGTACTCTGTCTTGGAGAATTCCATGGACTGTATAGTCCGTGGGGTCACAAAGAGTCGGACACGACTGAGCGACTTTCACTTTCTCACTCTCGTGAGGCTTTCATCTTGTTTTGTTATGGATCAGAACCTCAGGGAATCTTCACACCTCCTAGTCATCCTTCAGAACCTACTGGGCCCACTCTGCGGATTCTTTCGCCTCAGGCCTAATTATTTATTTACTTACCATTTTACTAAGATATATACCATACATACATAACACTGTAGAGAACAAAAATGTATATAATAAAGGCTGACAATATAAAAGGTCACATATGCCCATGATTCAATGCAAGAAAGGCATCACCAGTACCTTTAACATTTTATGAGCTCCTTCTCACAACCCCATGGGTCCCTCCAGAGGGACCCATTATCCTGTTCTGCTTGTGTGTTAGCCACTCCTTGCTTTTCTTCATAGTTATTCCAAATAAATATAATCAACACTCTCCAGGCTCTAAATGTAGAAGTGGAATAGTCGGGCTATGGAGCATGCATATGTTTACTTTCCTCTATTTCTTTGCATTGATTGCTGAAGAAGGCTTTCTTATCTCTTCTTGCTATTCTTTGGAACAGAATGGGAAAGACTAGGGATCTCTTCAAGAAAATCAGAGATACCAAAGGAACATTTCATGCAAAGATGAGCTCGATAAAGGACAGAAATGGTATGGACCTAACAGAAGCAGAAGATATTAAGAAGAGATGGCAAGAATACACAGAAGAACTGTACAAAAAAGATCTTCACGACCCAGATAATCACAATGGTGTGATCACTGACCTAGAGCCAGACATCTGGAATGTGAAGTCAAGTGGGCCTTACAAAGCATCACTACGAACAAAGCTAGTGGAGGTGATGGAATTCGAGTTGAGCTATTCCAAATCCTGAAAGATGATGCTGTGAAAGTGCTGCACTCAATATGCCAGCAAATTTGGAAAACTCAGCAGTGGCCACAGGACTGGAAAAGGTCAGTTTTCATTCCAATCCCAAAGAAAGGCAATGCCAAAGAATGCTCAAACTACTGCACAACTGCACTCATCTCACACGCTAGTAAAGTAATGCTCAAAATTCTCCAAGCCAGGCTTCAGCAATATGTGAACCATGAACTTCCTGATGTTCAAGCTGGTTTTAGAAAAGGCAGAGGAACCAGAGATCAAATTTCGAACATCTGCTTGATCATGGAAAAAGCAAGAGAGTTCCAGAAAAACATCTATTTCTGCTTTATTGACTATGCCAAAGCCTTTGACTGTGTGGATCACAATAAACTGTGGACAATTCTGAAAGAGATGGGAATACCAGAACACCTGATCTGCCTCTTGAGAAATTTGTAGGCAGGTCAGGAAGCAACAGTTAGAACTGGACATGGAACAACAGACTGGTTCCAAATAGGAAAAGGAGTACGTCAAGGCTGTATATTGTCACCCTGTTTATTTAACTTATATGCAGAGTACGTCATGAGAAATGCTGGACTGGAAGAAACACAAGCTGGAATCAAGATTTCCAGGAGAAATATCAATAACCTCAGATATGCAGATGACACCACTCTTATGGCAGAAAGTGAAGAGGAACTAAAAAAACTCTTGATGAAGGTGAAAGTGGAGAGTGAAAAAGTTGGCTTAAAGCTCAACATTCAGAAAACGAAGATCATGGCATCCGGTCCCATCACTTCATGGGAAATAGATGGGGAAACAGTGGAAACAGTGTCAGACTTTATTTTTTTGGGCTCCAAAATCACTGCAGATGGTGACTGCAGCCATGAAGTTAAAAGACGCTTACTCCTTGGAAGGAAAGTTATGACCAACCTAGATAGCATATCGAAAAGCAGAGACATTACTTTGCCAACAAAGGTCTGTCTAGTCAAGGCTATGGTTTTTCCTGTGGTCATGTATGGATGTGAGACTTGGACTGTGAAGAAAGCTGAGCGCTGAAGAATTGATGCTTTTGAACTGTGGTGTTGGGGAAGACTCTTGAGAGTCCCTTGGACTGCAAGGAGATCCAACCAGTCCATTCTGAAGATCAGCCCTGGGATTTCTTTGGAAGGACTGATGCTGAAGCTGAAACTCCAGTACTTTGGCCACCTCATGCAAAGAGTTGACTCATTGGAAAAGACTCTGATGCTGGGAGGGATTGGGGGCAGGAGGAGAAGGGGACGACAGAGGATGAGATGGCTGGATGGCATCACTGACTCGATGGACGTGAGTCTGAGTGAACTCCGGGAGTTGGTGATGGACAGGGAGGCCTGGCGTGCTGCGATTCATGGGGTCGCAAAGAGTCTGACACGACTGAGCGACTGATCTGATCTGATCTGGTGTTTAATTTCATCATGTATTTCTAAAATGTATTCCTTTTCGGTTTATCCTCCCATTGTTAGTATATGAGTCTTCCTCTTGCTTCACATCTTCTTTAGCACTCAGTGTTGTTAAGCTAGTTTTTGCTGATCTAGTGGATGTGAAATATTATCTCATATGATTTTAATTTTTAAAATTATTAATGAGATTATGTTTTGTTATTTCTTTGCATTTTTTGTCATTTCTTTCCCATGAAATGCCTGTTCATGCCCCTTGCCTATTTTCAATCGATTCACCTTTTCTTATTGATTTGTAGGAGTTCTTGATATATTTTAGATACTAAGCTTTTGTTGGTGGTTAGTTTATATAAATGATTTCCCAGCTTGTGACTCTTTTCATTCTGTTTAGCATGCATTTAGATGAATAGATGTTCTTACTCTTAATGTAGTTGAATTTATGAACACTTTCCTTTTGATTTTTACTTTTCTCTGTTGTTTAAGAAATCCTTCCTTACCTTTATATCACAAAAATAGTTCCTAGGGTCTTAGTCTAAAACTTTTAAAGTTTTGCTTTTCATTTTAAAATTCTTCATCTACTTAGAACCGGAATTGATTTTGCTGTAGGGTAGGCTTCTATTTTTATTTTTCAGTTGTTCCAGCAAAATTTGACTAGTACATCCTTTTTCTCCACTGTTTATGTCTGCAGCATCTATAGGGAGTGCTCTTTTTCACTCCTGATAGTGGTTATTGAAGTCTTACCTCTTTTTGTTCATTAAAATCTTGCCAGCAGTTTGTCGGTTGTATTATTCTTTTAAAAAAAATAAAGAGATAATTTTGGGGGGATAATATTTTCTAATGTGTAGTAGTTTTCTTTCATTGACTTTACTCATACTATTTCCCTTCTTATTCTTTGTTTGGGTTGATTCTTTTTTTTTTTTAACTTTTTGTGTTGAATGCTCAGTTTATTCCTTTGTACACTTTCTTCTGGAGGCTCTGACAGGTAAAAACCCGTCTGCCAATGAAGGAGATGCAAGTTTGATCCCAGGGTCGGTGAGATCCCCTGCAGAAGGAAATGGCAACCCATTTCGGTTGGGAAATTATTATTGCCTGGAAAATTCCATGGATCGAGGAGCCTGGTAGGCTACAGTCCATGGGTCATGAAAGAGTTGGACACGACTGAGCGACTAAACAACACTTTCCTTACATAAGCAGTAACGCTACAGTCTTCCCCCTGCTACTGTTTGAACTCTCTATATCCCATCAGCTGTGATGAGTATTTTCATGATCACTTAGTTCTAAATATTTACTAATTCCTAGTTTGATTTTTTTCTTTGATGCACGAGTTAGAATGAGTTTTTTTAATTTTAAAGGTACAGGGTTTCCTTAGTTATTTTTTAATTATTGACTTCCATTGTAACTGTTAGAGAATGTGGGCTATATGATACAAATTCTTCGAGTTTTGCTGAGATTTTTCTCCCTGGCTTATTGGATGATCCATTTTATAAATGTTGCATGTGTCGAAAAGAAGGTGCTCTCAGTGTACTGTGTATGCAAGCATTGAAACAAGCTTGTTAATTGTATTCTTCAAATCTTTTAACGCATTATTGATTTATTATCTTATCAATTTTGAGAGAAATGTGAGAAAATGACCTATGATTTTGGATCTTTTTTTTTGTAATTCTAACAATTAAAAAAAATATATATTTAAAGGTTATGCTTGTAGGAGCACACAAACTTGGAATCACATCTTTCTGGTATTAATAAATTGAACATCTTTATTAATATGTGGTCATCCTTGCCATTTGTAGTAATGCTTTTTTTCTCGAATTCTAGTTTTCCTAATATTTAATAACAACCTCCTTTCCTTACCTCATTCTTCATGTGTCTTTTCCTATCAATTTATTTGCAGTCTGCCTCTGTCCTTATATTTTTAGGGAATTCTCTTATGAATAAAGTTCAATTTTAAAAACTAATCTAACAATTTTTGGGTTTTAACTGGAGGTTATAATTCATTTAATGTAGATTCTGATTATTGTTAAATTGGACTCATTTATACCATCTCAATTTTTGCTTCGTGAAAGAGGAGAGTGAAAAAGTTGGCTTAAAGCTCAACATTCAGAAAACTAAGATCATGGCATCTGGTCCCATCACTTCATGGCAAATAGATGGGCAAACAGTGAAAACAGTGTCAGACTTTATTTTTTGGGCTCCAAAATCACTGCAGATAGTGACTGCAGCCATGAAATTAAAAGACGCTTACTCCTTGGAAGGAAAGTTATGACCAACTTAGATAGCATATTGAAAAGCAGAGACATTACTTTGCCAACAAAGGTCCATCTAGTCAAGGTGATGGTTCTTCCATTGGTCATGAATGGATGTGAGAGTTGGACTGTGAAGAAAGCTGAGCACTGAAGAATGGATGCTTTTGAACTGTGGTGTTGGAGAAGACTCTTGAGAGTCCCTTGGACTGCAAGGAGATCCAACCAGTCCATTCTGAAGGAGATCAGCCCTGGGATTTCTTTGGAAGGAATGATGCTAAAGCTGAAACTCCAGTACTTTGGCCACTTCATGAGAAGAGTTGACTCATTGGAAAAGACTCTGACTGGAGGCAGGAGGAGAAGGGGAAGACAGAGGATGAGATGGCTGGATGGCATCACCAACTCGATGGACATGAGTTTGAGGGAACTCTGGGAGTTGGTGATGGACAGGGAGGCCTGGCGTGCTGCGTTCATGGGGTCTCAAAGAGTTGGACATGACTGAGCGACTGAACTGAACTCATATGTTTATTTGTTTTCTGTTGTTTTTTTCTTTTTCTTTCTTGCTCTCCTTGTGTAGATTTTTGTTTCCTCCTATTATTCCTCCACCACCTCCCCAACTCTTCTTGTTTGGAAGTTACACACTTTATATCAGTTCTCTCACTGGAGATCTCAAATGATTGATATCTCAATAGCTTACATATTTTTCTAAAGTTAATCAATAAAGGGCAGTAGGATCCTAAGTTTTGTCTCCTGTCCCAGATGCATTCACTTCTCTCTAAAATCCATGCTCTAGGTGAACAAGGATGGGCAAAGATACCCTCAGACAAAGGCTCTGGAGTTTACTCATTTCTTACAGATTCTCACTTCATCATCTTTCACATCTGAGGAATTCCCTTACTTTGCCTTACTAAGCCATGTATTATAGAAAGACAGTCCTTGTTTTGGGGGGCGGGTGTGGCATGATGTGTCTAGGAGCTTCTGGTCTACCACATTGCCAGCGTTCTCTTCTCCCATTCCTCTACTTCCTGGTCTGTGCAGTGAACAGGCTCATTGTTCTTGAGCCCTCTATTGCCTCAGAATGCTATCCAGGTTTTCTTTCCACCAATCCAAGTTTTAAAAACTTTGTACCAAGGTTTTCCCGTACTTATCTTCCCAAACTCCTTGCTCTGGGGTAAGATACGAATTTCTCTCTATTCATTCATATTTCACACTGAGTTCAACTATGGTGCTATCAAACCTAACACAAGCCACTGAAGCAAAGTAAATACATAAAAGAAAGCTCAGCTCTCAACTCTGACAATTAAAGATTCCAATACCTGTCGGCAAATATCCAAAACAGGGTGTATTAAGCTGATAACAACTATCAAACCCTTCACCTGCGTTGAGGAGGTTTCTTCCTGTTCAGTGATTTTTTCTTTCTAAACTAATAAAACATCTTTTCTGTTTCTCAAACAGCTCTGAAAGGGTGGAGTCTCACCATTATCCAGCCTAATGATGAACAACCTTCAGTTTGTGGGCTGGAGCTGAGGTTTATAAGTGTTCAGAAGGTTCTATCCAATTCAACTGGACAAGTACTTGAGTTCCTACAACATTCTAGCAGTGGGCTAAGATATAAAGGTGAAAAAGACAGTCTCTGCTCTCAAAAGCTTATTCTGCAGTAGAGGCAGCAAAAATGTGTCCACAAGTAATAATAACACAATCAGAATGTACTGAATGCTGTGGGGAAAGGACAAAACACAGTGGATACTTCGAGTAGTTGAATGACCTTTTCTGAGCCCTATGTTAGGTACCCTTGCTGCATGCTCGCCATACTTTTTCTGTCGGAATCTTCACCATTCTGTCTTATAATTGCCTGTTTCACGTTCGTTTTCTCCACTATATTGTAAGTCCCTGAAGGCAAGGCCACTGTTTTGTTCTCTACTCTGTCACCAGCTGAAGCTGAAGCTCCAATACTTTGGCCACCTGATGTGAACTGCTGACTCGCTGGAACAGACTCTGTTGCTGGGAAAGATTGAAGGCAATAGGAGAAGGGGTCAGCAGAAGGTGAGATGGTTGGATGGCATCACCGACTCAATGGACATGAACTTGGGCAGACTTCGGGAGATAGTGAGGGACAGGCAGGCCTGGCAGGCTTCAGTCCCTGGGCTTGTAAAGAGTTAGACATGACTTAGCAACTGAACAACCACAAAAAAACATAAAATGTAACAGAAATAGATGATGAATGTATATTTTCAAAGTGAATGAATAAAATCAGCAAATTTTATACGTGAACTGAGGCTTGACGGTGCTGTGTCAGTTAGAGCCTTTGTAGGAAACAGATGGGACACTCCAAGGAGAAAACTGGGAAAATTTAATGAAAGGATTATTTACAAAGAGTGGTCATGGTTAAATAAAACTAGTAAGGGATGCTAAAGGAGCTGCAAGGAAGGCCATCACCCGCTCTCAGCCTCAGAGGCACAGAAGAAGGCAGCAATACTGGAGAGGGTCACCAGAGGAGCTGCGCGTGTCTGTAGAAGCCAGCGAATTAGTCCCCGCTGGTGCCTGTCATATCTCACCGGGCTCCCTTGGCCAAACCCAATCATAAGCCAGAGGGTAGTCCATAAGAGTTTGCCTCCCAGGGCACAGTATAGGGGAGAGAAAGGTGAGGATTGATATGGAGTAGTGAAAGAGAGTATCTAGCACAAGTACTTAGGATGTCAACAGACAAGTGAACAGAACGTGTGAGCATTCCAGTTTGGGTGATGTGGCTTAATTTCAGGCAGATAAAATTGGCAACTGATTTATCCATGAAAAAGTCCTAAATAAGGCTGAAAATAGACTGAATGTAGTCCTTAAATGGGGAGCCACTGGGGGGGCCAATGGGCAAGAAGATGGGGAGACTGGAGCTGCACCTTAGGGAGATATCCCAGAAAAATGTGGAGCTGGAACTCCGTAAACAACTGTGGTGGTGAGGACACGGCTGGGGAGGAGGTACAGTTTGGGGGACAAGTGACAAAGATCAGGGCGAGACGATGATATCCCAGCCTCTGAAATTCTCTGAACAGCGTGTGGACAAAGATAGCTAAACCCCCAAACAGTGGAAAGGGCAGCAGTCCATTTTTAAACTAGAAGACACCTTACGCCATGAACTCACAGCAAAACCCAGGAGAGACAAATCAGCGTGTTTACTCTGGTAGGAAAAAGAAGCAGCTTAACATAAATCATGACATTTTGGATCTAGTTAAAGCTGGTGAGAAGCATGTGCTCTCTGGATCCCAGTTAGCTTGGGGTGGATGTCCTATTATGGATGTGTTAAGGATGGCATCAGGATTTCAAAGAATGGAAATCACTGAAGCTAGATAGAAGTCACAACTGTGAACCTGCAGAAACAGGAAAGGACATTTAACTCCAACAGGCAGAGTACGGCTCGCTCAGGGCTGGTTTGCTCCCATTTAGTTTCTTAAAGACTCGGCATGGTGGCTGACAGACTAAGGCTCCAAATTCCTTACAGAAAAAATAGAGGCAAGAAATATTTGTGCATGCCCTCTGAAATTCCATTTCTGTCTCAGACCGAAAGAAACTGACTGCCAGATGGCTGGGAACTTGGCTGCCTCCCTTTAGAAACTGGTGACTTAAGGAAAGCATTTCCTCAGAGACCATCGACGTTCCCATGAACATTTTACAAAACTGAAACAGTTCCAGAAGATCTGGTACCACCAATGAGAACACTGATAACCACAGGAGATACGAGAGCCGGCCTGCTGGCAGCCTTGCAGCTTTGTCTCTGCGGTCCCAAGGAGACGTTTTATCAGTGACAGCCACTGATCGGAAAGACCAGCACGGAGGGACAGCCTGCATTTCAATTTCTGAGAGCACCTGACAATACAGGGTGGGGGCAGCGGGGGAAATCTTAACCATCCTTAGGAGAAATGGCACAGTGTCTCTGACAGGTATGTGAGTTCTGAGCAGGGAATCATCAAATGATTTTTTTTTTTACAATTAAATTTATTTTTAGCTGAAGGATAATTGAAACAATGGAAACAGTGACAGACTTTATTTTCTTGGGCTCCAAAATCACTGCGGACAGTGACTGTAGCCATGAAATTGAAAGATGCTTACTCCTTGGAAGAAAATCTGTGATAAACCTAGACAGCATATTAAAAAGCAGAGACATCACTGTGCCAACAAGGTCCATATAGTCAAAGCTATGGCTTTTCCTGTGGTCATGTATGGATGTGAGAGTTGGACCATAAAGAAGGCTGAGCGCCGAAGAATTGATGCTTTCTAACTGTGGTGCTGGAGAAGACTCTTGAGAGTCCCTTGAATTGCAAGGAGATCTAACCAGTCAATCCTAAAGGAAATCAGTCCTGAATATTCACTGGAAGGACTGATGCTGAAGCCAAACCTTTAATACTTTGGCCGCCTGATGCAAGGAGCCGACTCATTGGAAAAGACCCTGATGCTGGGAAAGATTGAAGGCAGGAGGAGAAGGGGACGACAGAGGACAAGATGGTTGGATGGCATCATTGACTCGATGGACATGAGTTTGAGCAAGCTTTGAGAGCTCATGATGGACAGGGAAGCTTGGCGTGCTGCAGTCTATGGGGTCGCAAAGAGTTGGACACGACTGAGTGACTGAACAAACGATTGTGTTGGTTTCTGCCAAACATCAACATGAATCAGCCATAGGTACACATATGTCCCCTCCCTCTTGAACCTCCCTCCCACTACCCTCCCCATCCCACCCCTCTATGTTGTTGCAGAGCCCTGCTCTGAATCCCCTGAGTCACACAGCAAATTCGCATTGGCTATCTATTTTACATATGGTAATACATATGTTTCCATTTTAGTCTCTCCATATATCCCACCCTCTTCCTCCTCCCCCCACCCCATGTCCATTTCGTCTGTTCTCTATGTCTTTGTCTCCATTGCTGCCCTCCAAATAGGTTCATTAGTACGATCTTTCTAGATTCCATGTATTATGAGTTAATATACAATATTTGTTTTTCTCTTTCTGACTTCACTCTGTGTAGGTTCATCCACTTCACTGGAACTGACTCAAGGCTCTATGTTCATCCACTTCACTAGAAATGACTCAAGTGCATTTCTTTTTAAGTCTGAGGAATATTCCATTGTATGTGATTTTTAGAAGTAGAAAGCTGGTAGGAAGGAGCCTGCTCTGAAGGTCAATATTCACCCCTTGGAAATAAACTACAGCAGGCTCAGGGCAGTTCACCTTTAGGAAGTTAGTTCTAATGGAAGTTTGGAATTTAAGGATGTGAAGATATGTCCTTGAGCTTGTCAGTCAAGGAACTGGACCTAGACAGGGAGATATAGCTGAGAGAATACAGGCGTTAGCATCAGGTATGACTGGGTTCAAATTCAAACTTGGGTGAATTCAGGCAAATCATGCTAGGCCACCCAGCCTCAGTTTTCCTCATTCATGAATGAATCAGGGCTGACGACACCCAAGTTCAAGATGCTGGTGAGGATGACTAGGCACTCGGTTAAGACTTTGTTATAGGTATTATGTATCCACAAGGTCGACCCAACATATCCACAACAGCATGACCGATTACAGCTTGAAGGATTTAAATTTCTCATTTAATAAATCAAGGTTCTGATGTGTGTGTTTTTTTTAAGTTTTTATTTACTTAGTTTTGGCCACACTGGGTCTTTGTTGCCAGGTGGGCTTTTCTCTAGTTGCAGCAAAGCGGGGTTGGGGGTTGCGTGCTCCTCTCTAGTTGCGATGCGCGGGCTCCTCATTGCGGTGGCTTCTCTTGTTGCAGAGCACGGGCTCTAGGGTGCACAGGCTTCGTAATGTTGGCTCCTGGACTCTAGAGCACAGACTCAACAGTTGTGGCTCATGGGCTTAGGCGCTTTGTGGCATGTGGGATCTTCCCGGTCCAGGAATCAAACCTGTGTCTTCTGCGTTGGCAGGAGGAGTCTATCAACAGAGCCATCAGGGAAGCCTGATGATCATTCTTAAAGATGAACCAGTTGGGCCGTGAGGTCTATTCTATGTGACCCCGCCTTGACCCGGGTTTGGATTATTTTCCCTTCTCCTCCAGCTCTCCCCACTTCTCTCTCCTCTCTGAATCCCTTTCTGTAAACATTCATCTCACTAAATATTTTCCAGCTGTGTGACTGGGTGAAGATGGTCCAGTGAACATTGTAAGAAACACCTGACCTGCCCCTCATTGCTCACAGCAGATTCCAGTCTTCACAAAGCCATCCCATTAATGACCGTGGTCCAGGCAGGATATTGGAACAAGATTAAATGAATACTTGTTAATTTCTGAAGAGATGGGTGGTAAATACACAAAGATTCTCATGGTCCCCTCTTATCGTAGGTTGACTCATTCATATGTAATCAGTGGGTTTTCATGTACACAAATTAAGCAATTCATGTTATGAGAAGTTTTTGAAAGACATTTGAAAGCTTTCAGAGTTTCAATTCAAGTCTGTTATTTCCGGGCATACATTGACTGCCGCAATGTTTCATGAAGGATGCACTCACAGGCAAGCAGCTGTGGAAAATCCATTTCTCCTTTATAAACAGATCTTGAACAGTCTGGAGTATGCAATTTAATTACAGTGTAATGTATTACAGACATTTCCTGATCATAATAATTATGGGGTTAGAGAAGAATGTTATGGCCTTAACTTATTCCCTGCAAGAAAAGTTAGTCTCTTGTATAAAATGCAAAATTACATTTAAAGTTTAATTAAAATTATTTCTTTCAGCAACATTATCAGATGAAGAAACATTATTATCAAAACAATTAGAAAATCAATTTTTTCAAATTTGCAGACATTTAATTTCTCTTTTCAAAAGGGGCAGTTTTATCCTTACTATATTAAATTTCATTGAAAATTAGAGTGAGGTGCAGGTAATTAATATCTTCCTAACCCCTAGCACTTCAGAAGAGAAGCAACTTACAAGAGAAAAGAACAGTAAAACAAAGGAAAGGACAGGACAGGAGCAGAACTGGAAAAACATCCCAGATCAAAACTCCATGAAAAGGATTATAATTTTACTTTCTAAATTCTCACCCAGGAATTTCCAAGTATGTGCTAAAACGTTTCAAGTGTCACTAAGACCTTCCTTGTTTCATCTCTTTGGAAAACTTGGATTGGTGGCTGGGATCATTTTGACCACAGATCAAAGGTCAACACCCACATATCTGGAGGACCTCCAGTTCACATGTACCTAAACTCTGTGATAATGATTCGTCTTCCCATTAAGCTGAAGAACTGTATGGCTGTAATAAGACTAATTAATTACTGCTTCATGAAGATAGCACTACAGGCTCTCCAAAACTGTAGGGATGACAGGAACAATACTATTTGTTGAGGACTTCCAGTGTGCCTAGGGCTTTTTGGAGTTTATTTCATTTAATTTTCCAAGTGACGCCATGAGAGAATGACCATCATGCCTCATTGACACATGGAAAATTGATTTAAATAACTGGAGTCACATGGTAGTAAGTGATAGAGATGGGATTCAAATCCAGGTGTCTCTGACTTGAAAGCTCTGCTCCTAGCCAGTTTTCTGCGCCTTCTCCCCCTGCCCTACCCCAGCACACCTGCTAAGAGTTTTTGTTTTCCCTGGTGGAGAACTGTGCGTGTGGTTTGCTCCACTCTCAGCACTAGTCTCCCATCCCTATTTTGCTTCATGACAAGGAGATGGAAGTTCAAGCTAGAGGTATCTTGGGCCATGAACTAGAGTGAAGACTCAATCACGTCCTGACAGTGGGCCCAGGCGGCCTGGGACTACTTGTCAGAGATGAAGGCAGAAGCCCTCCTGCCACCACGCCCTCTGTTCCCGCTGGGCCGCACCTGCAGGGCCTGCCAGTCCTCCCAGGAGCTGAAACCCATCCCACCTAAAACCCACCCCTCCCCTCTGATCATTCATTATCCCCTTACCCTGCTTCTTTCCCCTCACTTTTCATAGCAATTTCTACTACCTAAATCTATGTTAGTCTTATAATGATTTCATTATTTGCTGCCTGGTTTTCCCATTAGAAAGTAAGAGCAAGGGCTTTGTCTTTTTCACTCTAATCCCCGATGCCTGGCAGGTAGTAAGCACTCAGTAACTCTATGTTGGATCACTGAATGGATAAATGAATGAATTATTAAACATCTAATGGGGCAATGGCACCCCACTCCAGTACTCTTGCCTGGAAAATCCCATGGATGGAGGAGCCTGGTAGGCTGCAGTCCATGGGGTCGTTAGGAGTCGGACACGACTGAGCGACTTCACTTTCACGCTTTGGAGAAGGAAATGGCAACCCACTCCAGTGTTCTTGCCTAGAGAATCCCAGGGACAAGGGAGCCTGGTGGACTGCCGTCTCTGGGGTCGCAGAGTTGGACACGACTCGAAGCAACTTAGCAGCAGCAGCAGCAATGGAGCAAAAGTAGAGATATATACTGACTGCATTCTCTGCCTCTGTAGCAATTTTGCTAAGAAAATCCTATTTTCTGGGGATTCTCCTCTCACTTGCTGCCTTGGTGAAAGACAAGAAGATTCTTGTTACCAAAAACATGGGATATTTCATGTATAAGCTGGGATCTAAACACTCTAGTCTGTACTACTCAATATGTTCCTTTACTTTTCACCACTGTTATGGAAACTATCCACAAGTTGAAAATAAAGCAAAAAGGTGGGTAGTATATACTTCCAATGTCATTCAGGGGCAAAGTCCATGTGAAGATTATCTAGGATGACGTACTTAGTTTGACTCGTTGCTTACTACTCATTAAAGGTCCCCAGACTTAGTGATGTTTTATGTTAACTCATAGATATTTAGTCTGCTGCTGCTGCTGCTAAGTCACTTCAGTCGTGTCCGACTCTGTGCGACCCCATAGATGGCAGCCCACTAGGCTCCCCTGTCCCTGGGATTCTCCAGGCAAGAACATTGGAGTGGGTTGCCATTTCCTTCTCCAATGCATGAAAGTGAAAAGTGAAAGTGAAGTCGCTCAGTCATGTCGGACTCTGTGTGACCCCATAGACGGCAGCCCACCAGGCTCCCCCATCCCTGGGATTTTCCAGGCAAGAGTACTGGAGTGGGGTGCCATCGCCTTCTCTGGGATATTTAGTCTAGCAAAGATGAAAATTATTTCTGTCCCATAAAACAGTTAGTTCCGAAGTTTATAGTTTATTGGCCTCTAAAACATTAACCAGTTAACAAGTTTTTATCTAACTTGGCAATCTTAGGTTAATATTTATTAAATCACAAACAGTTTCTCAAATGCTCTTTGAATTAGTGAGAATATCTTACTGATTCTCATATTAATGAATGAATTGAATAAAATCTTTGACGTGACATGCGTTCATTTTTGATTTGCATGTGAATCATGATTTTACCTTTTAGAAAGTTATACTTTAATACCACCCATCTACAACCTTAAGCCTTAAAGAAATAATCACATTCGTGTTTCTTCTCCAAAGTTCAGTGACTCATGGATCCGTCTATGATTTCATCCATGATTACTCTAAAAGCACTGGGCAAAGTGGTCACCAGCGTAAGGCTGGTCTTCTGCCTTCTCCCTGTATGGTCCCCGGTTATGAGGACTGTTGGGGGGAAAAGAAAAGCAAATTTTATACACAGACACACACATGTTAATGTAAATGTATGTGTATATATCAATATGTGTATCTCTCTCTATATAGAAAAACACACGTGTGTGTGTGTGTATAAAATTGGACTTGTCTTCAGCATCTACCACCCACCTCTTAATATCCTGATTTCTCTCCTGACTTGCCTTGCACCTTCCCCATGAGTCATGATTTTTCTGTTCAGAAAATTATAATTTAATACCACTTGCCTAGAAACCTTAAAAGTACAACCACATTCATCTATGATTGGTTCCTTATCTTGGAGTTTGTAATTTTATATATGTGCATGTGTAGTCATAGCTTCCATATGTAGCGATAAAGAACACCACTCTCTCCATCTACCTTGTTTTGCAACTCAAACTAATATTGACACTTCTTCTGAGAGGTGTAATTTTGAATCTTACTCATGTTTACTTGTCAGTCTTAATTTATCAATCCCCCTTTGTTCATATAGAAATGATTGCCCATTCTTCTTTCATGACCTGATGTCAATAAAGCTCCCACCTATCTGAGTCAGTGTGACTCTTATAAATGCCTTTCTGCAGTTCTCTCCATGCCTGAGAATGATGCTCCTAAGAAAACATCAGTAAAAACCATCTCTGACAGAGTACCCTGTGAGAACATTCAATGCACATGGGTCTTCATACTTGGAAAGACTCTAAAAATTGGTGCCAGGGTGGAGTTTATAATGAAAGCCTTAAAATCATCCTGGTTTTCTACAGTTGTGTTCTAATGGAAAGATTTTGATTTCTGGATACAGATATATAAAGGTTACAAAGCTGCATGTGCAGTGGAAGACAGCTGTTAGTAGATACAGGCCTTTGTTTCTGCTTGCCACCTCCATTCTCTTGGCAAGTAGACACAAAGGAATGAGAGAAGTTGGGAGTCTTGCATGGACATGTGCTAGACCTGCTTCCTGTACTGAGTATGAGTGACTCTGGAAGCCTGGCTGGCAGGGGTATTGCAGGAATGCTGGGGCAGCTGGAGAGAGCCACGGTAAATGACTACTGTTCTGGAGGGCAACAGGTCGATAGGAAGATGTCCATTCATGAGAGAGGCTGCAAGGGAGACTCTACAAACCTCTGATTAGTGATACTCACTGCCACATGGCCAGCTTGGCGGATCTGTAAAATTTACTTTAAAAAAAACTTTGTTATTAATATTAAAGCACTAAAGCACTTCCCTACAGTCTATCGGGAAAAAGAGGTCATAGTTTTCATAAAAGGAAGAGTTGTATTGTTTTTACAATCTTTAAATAGGTTTTTAAAAAGTTACAAAAAAGGAGAAGGGGGTATTTCACCCATTCAAAGAAACTTTGATAAAACTATGCCGACAATCAGAAGGGTCCACTTGCTGCAGGACTGAAGGGAACGTTCTGCCGTGCATTGCCGTGCATTGGGATCTAAGTGTTACCGTGCACAGGGATCTAACTGGCTGTGAGACGAAGAACAGAAGCAGCTGGGTACTTCTCACTGCTCAAGGCAGCCCACCTGAGGATTGGTATCACCTTTGGGAATTGGAATCAGTTTTGAGAACCCACACTGGCCCTTCAAGTTACACTGTGGATCTCCATTTCCCCTCTCCTGCCTGCCCCCACCCAGGCTAAAATTGTCCCTTGATGAAAGTGAAAGAGGACAGTGAAAAAGTTGGCTTAAAGCTCAACATTCAGAAAACTAAGATCATGGCATCCGGTACCATCACTTCATGGGAAATAGATGGGGAAACAGTGGAAACAGAGTCAGACTTTATTTTGGGGGGCTCCAAAATCACTGTAGATGCTGATTGCAGCTATGAAATTAAAATATGCTTACTCCTTGGAAGGAAAGTTACGGCCACCCTAGATAGCATATTAAAAAGCAGAGACATTATTTTGCCAACAAAGGTCCATCTAGTCAAGGCTATGGTTTTTCCAGTGGTCATGTATGGATGTGAGAGTTGGACTGTGAAGAAAATTGAGCGCTGAAGAATTGATGCTTTTGAACTGTGGTGTTGGAGAAGACTCTTGAGAGTCCCTTGGACTTCAAGGAGATCCAACCAGTCCATTCTAAAGGAGATCAGTCCTGGGTGTTCTTTGGAAGGAATGATGCTAAAGCTGAAACTCCAGTACTTTGGCCACCTCATGTGAAGAGTTGACTCATTGGAAAAGACTCTGATGCTGGGAGGGATTGGGGGCAGGAGGAGAAGGGGATGACAGAGGATGAGATGGCTGGATGGCATCACCGACTCGATGGACGTGAGTCTGAGTGAACTCCGGGAGTTGGTGATGGACAGGGAGGCCTGGCATGCTGCGATTCATGGGGTTGCAAAGTGTCGGACATGACTGAGTGACTGAACTGAACTGAACTGAAAGGGATCTAACTAAATTCAGAGCTGATCGAGCCATGTTGGGTTACAAAGAGTTATGACATTATTTTAGAGTGTGCACTCCAAATTTTAGGGGTCATGGCAAGGTGGGCAGCCAAGTCCTCCACAAAATGGCTTTGGGGGCTATTGTCAGCAGTAGAATTCTGGGCTAGAGGGACCAAGAGTCTGTACCAAGATGGCTTTTTCGTTTTTGGATATCATAATGTGAAGGTCATGGGAAGTTGTACAACAGAAAATAGGAAATATACAGAAGAAAGCTTTACTACTAAAAAAAAAATCTCATCTGAAAAGATAGCAGCATTAAAAATAATAAAAAGTAACACTAACTGTGGTGCTAGAGAAAACTCCTGAAAGTCCCTTGGGCAGCAAGGATATCAAACCAGTCAATCTTAAGGGAAATCAACCTTGAATACTCATTGGAGGGACTGATGCTGAAGCTGAAACTCCAGTACTTTGGTCATCTGATGCAAACAGCTGACTCATCGGAAAAGTCCCTGATGCTGGGAAAGTTTGAGGGCAGAAGGAGAAGAGGGTGTCAGAGGATGAGATTGCTGGATGGCATCACCAATGAAATGGACATAAACTTGGGCAAACTTTGAGAGATGGTGAAGGACAGAGAGGCCTGGCATGCTGCAGTCCATGGGGTCACAAAGAGTAGGACATGACTGGGCAACTAAACACCAACACCGCTATCGAATAACATGCAATCAAAATCCAGAAAAGTGAGAATGATACCTTGTGAATCAGTTTACAGGCAGCCCAGGCCAATGAGGAAAATTGATCTGGGAGGGAGCACCTCTAGACTCCTTTTGATTCTTTATTGTTTGTTTATATGTCAGATAGCATGGATTTATCCAAAATAAGTATGTCCACACTTTTGTGTAAGTCAATTGATTTCAAAAAGATCACAAACCACTTGAATAAAACTGCAAAATATAGTCAAATTTTCTCCACACCAGCTTCTGGGGAAAGAACTACAAGGAAAATAGAAACATGGTGAACAGTCCTGCCTCAAACCATAACCCTTGAAGACGGAGCAAGCAAACTTAGAGATGGACACTGGTGAAAAATTTGGTGAATATTGGCTCAGTTACTCTAATGCGCTCTTTTATTTACACCAATAGCCTTTTTCTTTCTTGGTCACCTGGCTGGCTCCCATTTGGCAGTTAAACGCAGCCCCATTAATTGACTATCTGCTAAAGGGATGTCATTTTTAAAAAAACACAAAACCTTTTAAAGTATAACCTTCTAAAAATCATTATGCAGTGAGCGGGACAAATGAGCTAAACATCAAAGGCTTTGTGGATTCCAAAACAAAGGAAACAAATGTGTAAGGAGGAGACTGGGAAATGAATATGCTTTTAATGCAAACACGTTTCACTTAAAGTAAAGCATCAATTCAAGGAATATCCATTAAATGCCAATGCTCAGGAAAAGATCCTGGCCCACAGTAATCAATTTATGGGGAATCTACAAGGCCGAGATGTAAATTTAACATTTAAATGTAGCTGAATTCCCAATGCTATTACAGTTCACTCTCATTAATGTAATTCTTAGGACCATCCTTATCATGAAGAAACAGTGATTATTCTCGGTAGCCACCCAACATATAATTACAGTACGTTTGATTAGATGCTCCTGTTGTGAGATAAACCACAATTTATACATTTCTGTGTGTTCTTTTAAAAAGGCTGATGATGAAAAAGGAAGCTAACGCTACTTTGTGAGACAGCATGTTCTTAGCTGTCCCATCCTTTCTACTCAGACTCCAGCTTTATGGGCAAGGTGAATGGTACTTGAGATTTGCTGCTACAGACCCGAAAATAATTTCCAGGGCAGAGTTTATAAGTAACACCAGGAGTCCAGTTGGTTCACCTTCTGAAGTCACTTTTCTTAGAGTCTTCAGAATTCTTGACAAAAGGTGGAAAGGAAAGAATGCTGTCCTTTACTAACTAACTAACTAATTAATTCATTGGAAGGACTGATGCTAAAGCTGAAATTCCAATACTTTGGCCACCTCATGTGAAGAGTTGACTCATTGGAAAAGACTCTGATGCTGGGAGGGATTGGGGGCAGAAGGGGACGACAGAGGATGAGATGGCTGGATGGCATCACTGATGCCAAACTCGATGGACGTGAGTCTGAGTGAACTCCGGGAGTTGGTGATGGACAGGGAGGCCTGGCGTGCTGTGATTCATGGGGTCACAAAGAGTCAGACACGACTGAGCAACTGAACTGAACTGAACTGAAGGATTAGAGGACGTTAGAGGGCGGCACAGGCTGGTTTGCTCTGGGCATGGTACAGACTGGACATGGTACTTCTACTTATTGTCTTTGGAGTATTGGCGGGGTACAATGACATATTATTTAATGATGAGAAAGATAATAAATCATAATCATTTTCATAGCCAGGACTTACTAAGTACTTTCTATGTGCAATGGATTTAACTAAACATGCAAGATCTTATCAAATCATGAAGATTCTATAATTATTTTTATAGAAATTTTGCAGATGAATAAACTTAGACTTAAAGATTTTAATGACAATTTTAAGCAAAACAGTCTGATGAGAGGATGTGCAGAACTTTTTATGTTGTGCTGAATCCATTCCTTCATCTTAAGGATGAAGGTCCATAGGAGTGAGGAGTCTTGCCTTCACAGAGTGGGGTGAAAGGGCAATTCTATAAATCTGCCATCTTCCCCATCTTCAGGTGGTCCATGCCCACATCAGCACAATCTTTTCTTTCTAGGGAACTTCTCACATGAATCTGTGTTTTTTGAAGTTCCTTCCATTAGATTTCATAATAGACTATCGGGTTTGTACATTTCAGAATTAGATCCTTCTCTTGCTTATAATTAAACCTCACTTGCTTGGTAACAGACACTGGATCCCACTCTGTTGTCTCAGGGTGAACCCCTCTCTACCTGTGGTCAGTGGATTGTCAGGATGGGTACTATTCCTCTTAATTTTTAGAATCTCTTCTCTCTGTGGGGAAACACCTCATCCTGGAAGCGTTGTTTTTACATAAGTCAGAGACGGGAGAGAACTCCTCGAGTCCAACCACCATCTGACGTTTGAGTCACCTTGCAGCATTTTTAATGTAGAGTCACTCAGTCTTCTCTTAAACTGCTCTATCGACAGGGAACTTGGGACCTTCCAAAGTGGCCCAACCCAGTTGGTCTCCAGTAATGCATTCATTTAGCATTAACTACATTCATAAAACGAGCTTCGGGGCAAGTTTTAAGCAAAGAACTGTTACAATTATACCAAGCCCCTGTGCTTTAGGAGGCCCAACTAAGGGAGCTAAGACATGCACACCAAGAACTAAAACATGAGATCCAAAGTTCTGAAGGAGCTCAGTGGATAAACAGGTCAACTTCAATTATAATATTCAATCAGACCAAGACAACCCATGCTAACCTCCGACTTTTCAGATTAACTAAAGGAATTCAATGTACTGTATAACTTTGGGAAAGAGTTAGACAATAGTAAGTGCTAATATTGTTTATGCAACAAATATTTAGCTTCTTTTATATATAATCTGTGTATTATAAAATATACCCATGTTAAGTATTCATTCTTCAGGTTCTGACAAACGTACACACTTGTGTAACTCCCGCCGCAATCAAGCTGTAGAACAGTTCCACTGCTACTAAAAGTTCCGCTTTTAGTTCATTCCTTTCTACCTTTAGCATCAGGCAACCACTGATCTGTTTCCAGGCAGTATAGATTGCATACGTCTTTCCTAAAATGTCACATGAATGGAATTATACATTTTGCAGTTGGCACCCCACTCCAGTACCCTTGCCTGGAAAATCCCATGGACAGGAGCCTGGTGGGCTGCAGTCCATGGGGTCGCTGAGGGTTGGACACGACTGAGCGACTTCACTTTCACTTTTCACTTTCATGCATTGGAGAAGGCAATGGCAACCCACTCCAGTGTTCTTGCCTGGAGAATCCCAGGGACGGGGGAGCCTGGTGGGCTGCCGTCTATGGGGTCGCGCAGAGTCGGACACGACTGAAGTGACTTAGCAGTAGTGTTTCGCTTCTTTTGTTTAACATGATGATTTTGGAGTTCACCTATACTGTTGCATAGTTTGTTCTTTTTTTTTTCATTGGCCATTGAATATGTAGGAAAGTCTCATCTTCATTTGAATTTAGATTTCTAAGACAACTAATAATGTCAAGCACCTTTTGATCGAATTATCGGGCATTTATGTATGTTCTTTGTGAATGTAGTGCTTTTTAAAATTTATGTGATAATGTATATATGTACCTATTTTTGGATTCTCTGCTCTCTGCTATTGATTTGTCTGTCTATTCTTATGCCAATATACCACACTGCTCTAATTGTTGTAGACAGGACAATTTCAAAATCAGGTAGAGTAAGTCCTCCAACATTTTTCTTCTTTTTCAAAATTGTTCGGTAGCCTAGGTCCACAGCATTTCTGTGTAGATTTTAGAGTCAGCCTATCATTTTGTACAATAAAGCACTACTTTAACTTCATCCCACACATTTTGATATGTTGTATTATTATCAAGAAGATCCTAAACAATTTCTAATTTTCCATGTGATTTCTTCTTTGACCCATGAATGCTGTTTAATTTTTATTTATTTGGGCATGTTCTTAATACCTTCCTGCTTTTGACTTCTTATTTAATTCCATGGTGGTCAGCAAACATGATTTCAGTGCCTTTAAATTCATTGAGATTGCTTTTAATGACTCAGCATATACTTTATCATGGTATATGCTCCATGTGCAATTTAAAATAAGAATGTGCATTCTGTTATTACTGAATTCATTATCCCATAATATCAATTTGATCATGTGGGTTGATAGTGTGTTTGAGTCTTCCTTACCCATACTGACTTCCTATCTAATTTTTCTAACATCATTAAAAAATGAGTGTTGACATTTCCAACCATAACTATCTATTTGGCTCTTCTTTCAGTTCTGTTGTCTTTTTTTTTTTCATGTATTTTCAAAGCTCTGTAATTGAGTGCATTCACATTTAAGACTTGTATGCCTTACTGATGAACAGACTATTTTATGATTACAAGATGTCCCTTTTCTACAATAACATTCTTTATTTTGACAGTTATTTTTATGGGTAGTACAGTTATTATGGTCTTCACATGTTCAGAATTTGTTGTATATCTTTTATTCATCCCCTTACTTTTAACCTACTTGTGTCTTTAAAGTGTGCTTTCTGCAAATAGCATATATGGAAGTCTAAGTTTTTGTTCAGTTTGACAATCTCTGTCTTCTAATTGAAGGGTTTGGTCTGCTTATGTTTATGTAATTATTGATATGCTTGAATTTTAGTCCACAATCTTGTTTTGCATTTGTGTCACTTCTTCTTTGTTCTTCCATTGAATGTACCACATATTCAACAAGCTTGATCCAGTTTTTGGCTGATCAAAATGTAAAATTTTCCTAGCCCTGTGGTCTCTGGGAATTGTTCAGCCTTCAGCTTCTTGATAGCTGTTCTCTGCTGATTCTTGTGGAATTTTATTCTATGCATGCTCAGCTTAGTATGCAGCAAAAGACTCAAGGGGACCCTTATGCAGATTTCTGGAGCCACTTTTCTGTGTAGCTCCTTGCTCTGGTACTCTGTCCTACAAAACACAGCTCCTCCAGACTCCCTGAGCTCCTATCTCTGTAACTCAGTGAGTTCACTGGATTGTGCTTGGGTGTTCCCTTCCTGCCTCATGACAGAAAACTAGGGCAATACAGAGGTCATCTTTTGCTTTCTTTAATCCAGGGATCACAGTCCTCACTGCCCTGTTTTAAAGTTGTTCGATACATTTGTCTAGTTTTCTAGTTTCTTCTTTTTTTTATGGCAAGGGCAAGTCTAAGTTTCTCTCCTATGGCTTGAAGTAGATATACTTACAGCTTCTTGAAGGTATAAAATATGTCATAGGGTCCTACATTCCAGCATCTGACAGTTACTTTACTTGTCAATATAGCACAGTGGTCAATAGCACAAATTATAAAGCCAGCCTCTCTGAGTGTGAACCCTGACTGCATGTATCAGCCTGTGAGATGGGGAAGGGTATTTTGCTTCTCTGTGCCTTAATTTTCCCATCTATACTATAGGAATGCTAATAACCTAGCTTTGGGGTTTCTTTGAGTTTCAGTGAGCTAACGAGTTAGAAGACTCTACACATGGACATCACCAGATGGTCAATACCGAAATCAGATTCATTATATTCTTTATAGCCCAAGATGGAGAAGCTCTATACAGTCAGCAAAAACAAGACTGGGAGCTGACTGCAGCTCAGATCATAAACTCCTTATTGTGAAATGTAAACTTAAATTGAAGAAAGTAGGGAAAACCACTAGACCATTCAGGTATGACCTAAATCAAATCCCTTAAGATTATACAGTGGAAGTAACAAATAGATTCAAGGGATTAGATTTGATAGAGTGCCTGAAGAACTATGGACAGAGAGTCATGACATTGTACAGGAGGCAGTGATCAAGACCATCCCCAAGAAAAAGAAATGCAAAAAGGCAAGACGGTTGTCTGAGGAGGTCTTACAAATAGTTGAGAAAAGAAGAGAAGCTAAAGGCAAGGAGAAAAGGAATGATATACCCATTTGAATGCAGAGTTCCAAAGAATACCAAGGAGAGATAAGAAAGCCTTCCTCAGCGATCAGTGCAAAGAAATAGAGGAAAACAATAGAATGGGAAAAACTAGAGATCTCTTCAAGAAAATTAGAGATACCAAGGGAACATTTCATGCAAAGATGGGCACAATAAAGGGCATAAATGGTATGGGTCTAACAGAGGCAGAAAGTATTAAGAAGAGGTGGCAAGAATACACAGAAGAACTGTACAAAAAAGATCATGACCCAGATAACCACGATGGTGTGATCACTCACCTAGAGTCAGACACCCTGGAATGTGAAGACAAATGGGCCTTAAGGAGCATCAGTACAAACAAAGCTAGTAGAGGTGATGGAATTCCAGTGAGCTATTTCAAATCCTAAAAGATGATGCTGTGAAAGTGCTGCACTCAATATGACAGCAAATTTGGAAAACTCATCAGTGGCCACAGGACTGGAAAAGGTCAGTTTTCATTCCAATCCCAAAGAAAGGCAATGCCCAGGAATGCTCAAACTACCACACAATTGCACTCTTCTCATATGCTAGTAAAGTAATGCTTAAAATTCTCCAAGCCAGGCTTCAACAGTACCTGAACCATGAACTTTCAGATGTTTAAGCTGGTTTTAGAAAAGGCAGAGGAACCGGAGATCAAATTGCCAGCATCTGTTGGATCATCGAAGAAACAAGAGTTCCAGAAAAATATCTACTTCTGCTTTATTGACTATGCCAAAGCCTTTGACTGTGTGGATCACAATAAACTGTGGAAAATTCTTCAAGAGATGGGAATATCAGACCACTTTACCTGCCTCTTGAGAAATCTGTATGCAGGTGAAGAAGCAACAGTTAGAACTGGACATGGAAAAACAGACTGGTTCCAAATTGGGAAAGGAGTACGTCAAGACTGTCTATTGTCACCCTGCTTGTTTAACTTCTATGCAGAGTGTATCATGAGAAACGCTGGGCTGGAAGAAGCACAAGCTGGAATCAAGATTGCTGGGAGAAATATCAATGACCTTAGATATGCAGATGACACCACCCTTATGGCAGAAAGTGAAGAAGAACTAAAGAGCCTCTTGATGAAAGTGAAAGAGGAGAGTGAAAAAGTTGGCTTAAAACTCAACATTCAGAAAACGAAGATCATGGCATCTGGTCCCATCACTTCATAGCAAATAGGTGGGGGAAACAATGGAAACAGTGTCAGACTTTATTTTTCTGGGCTCCAAAATCACTGCAGATGGTGACTGCCATGAAATTAAAAGACGCTTGCTCCTTGGAAGAAAAGCTGTGACCTAGACAGCATATTAAAAAGCAGAGACATTACTTTGCTGACAAAGGTCCATCAAGTCAAAGCTACAGTTTTTCCAGTAGTCATGTATGGATGTGAGAGTTGGACTATACAGAAAGCTGAGTGCTGAAGAATTGATGCTTTTGAACTGTGGTGTTGGAGAAGGCTCTTGAGAGTCACTTGGATTGCAAGATCAAACCAGTCCATCCTAAAGGAGATCAGTCCTAGGTCTTCATTGGAAGGACTGATGCTGAAGCTGAAACTCCAATACTTTGGCCACCTGATGTGAAGAACTGACTCACTGAAGAAGACCCTGAGGCTAGGAAAGATTGAGAGCGAGAGGAGAAGGGGATGGCAGAGGATGAGATGGTTGGATGCCATCATCAACTCAATGGACATGAATCTGAGTAAGCTCTGGGAGTCGGTGATAGACAGGGAGGCCTGGCGTGCTGCAGTCCATGGAGTCACAGGGAGATGGATACAACTGAATGAACTGAACTGAACTGAATGAGTTAAAATACTGCTTGGCACATGATGATACTCCATACTAGTGCTATTTCTAATATTATGATGACTTGTCTTCAAAGGGCCAGGTAGCTTATTCCTGTATGACTGATCCTTCACTTTTTTGGAATCTCATGCAGATAATCAGAGTAGGTTAATCAGTGAAAGCACATGATATTGTTTCATTGTTGCTGTATTAAAGAATCGCGGACCTCCATCTCTCCCAGCCTATTGTAAGTAATAAGTAACAGTAAGCTCCTAGCCCGAGAACAAAGGACCTTGACAAAAGCTGCATTAAGATCTAAGGGGACTTAAGTGCACCCTGCTCTCCATATTTCCATCTAGGTTGGCAATGAAAAAGCATATGTGTGCTGCTGTTCTAACAATGAGATTTTATTAGAACTGCACCACTGGCAATACATCAGTTAAAGGAGCACAGCAGTGAATCTGCTGGTAAAGTGAAGACTTCTTTTATACAGCATGTGATTGCTCACTGATTTGTCTCTGCCATAAATCTAGAGATTTGTATGTAGGGTGTGTAAATGGGCTGCTCCTGAGCCAATGGTACTTTCAAAGAGCAGGGGTGACTTAGCTAAGACTTAGCTGGCTGCTTTGAGACATATTAAGAGTTGTTCCTTTAGGGAGCTCCTCTCTGGGTCTTTGAGGGGATTCTTGAGAAAGAGGAGGTCTTAATATTCACATGTGTTAGGCAAAGGCTTGTTACTAACTTGTGTATGTGTTTAACCAGCCTTGTTATTAGTCATGTGTCTAGGAATCAAATATGAATTAACATTTTAACATAGACAAATATCTTTGGTATTTGCTTGGCAAACCAGCCCATCTGTTACCCCACCACCACTGTTCTCTTTTGGGAATAGTCCTTTTTCTTTCTTGGTCCTGGATTAAAATGGCCAGCTCTCAGGTGACCTCAGCAGAGATGCTGGCATGATCTGAAGTTCATGTCTTGTAAATGTTTAGTGAAAGTCTTCAGTGAATAAAGGGATAAAGAAGCAATTAAAACTCCCTCTCTTGACAGGATACTGTGGATTGAATCAGATTCTGGTGTGTTATTGTAGCTTTTGATGAGTTACAACAGTACAGGGGTTTGTGTGCTATCACTGATCTAAGTAACCCCCCACGATGTACATGAGACAACTAATATCACTGAGTAATAACACACCAGTTATTGCTTCCAAATCATCTAACAGCATCTGCCCCATGAATAATAGTAAGTAAGTAAGTAAGTGTTAGTCGCTCAGTCGTGCCCAACTCTTTGTGACCCCATGGACTGCAGCCACCAGGCTCCTGTTTCCATGAGATTTTCCAGGCAAGGCTACTGTAGGAGTGGGTTACCATTTCCTTCTCCAGGGGATCTTCACTACCCAGGGATCCAACCTGGGTCTCCTGTACTGCAGGCAGATTCTTTACCGACTGAGCTACAAGGGAAGCCCATCTTATGAATAATACTTGAATTTAAATCATATTTCCTTCATAAAAATACCAACACACTTGTTCTTTTATCTACCTTAACAACACTTCTAAGAGGAAAAATGGGGTTGGATCTGTATTTCCCTCTTTTGAGGAGTTGGTTTCCCAGGTGGTGTTGGTGGTAAAGAACCTGCTTGCCAATGCAGAAGACATAAGAGACGAGAGAGACACTGGGTCGATCCCTGAGCTGGAAAGATCCACTGGAGGAGGGCATGGCACTCCACTCCAGTGTTCTTGCCTGGAGAAACCCATGGACAGAGGAGCTTGGAGGGCTACAGTCCATAGGGTTGCAAAGAGTAAGACACAACTGAAGCAGCTTAGCACACACACATGCACTTTTGAAGAGTATGAGAACCAGAGAACCAGAGAGTAAATCACTTGCATGATATCCTACAGTGACATGGAACCCAAGAGAATCCTGGACCCTGGAATACCAACCTTGAAACTTTCTGCTAAATCAGGGTTAGCCAAGTACTCTTGTAAAGAGCTCAGTTCAGTTCAGTTTAGTTGCTCAGTCGTGTCCGACTCTTTGCGACCACATGAATCGCAGCATGCCAGGCTTCCCTGTCCATCACCAACTCCTGGAGTTCACCTAAACTCTTGTCCATCAAGTCTGTAAAGAGCTAGAGGCTAAATATTTTAGATTGGGTGGGTGATACTGTTTCTGTGGCCACACAACTATTCAACTCTGCTGTTGTATCATGAAATCAACCACAGAGTATAAATGTACATGAATGACCATGGCTGGTTATTATGATTGACTCTTTCTCTCTCTCCACCACCGCCCCCCCCACACCCACACCCACACACACACAACGCAGGTGATGGGCCCCACTGTGCCCACATTTAAAAGTTTAACAGCACTTGCACCACATTGTGACCCATGTTAGATGCTGCCTTAGGATCAAAAGGATACTACATGACAATAGGATGTGACATTTGTCCTTGCTTTTGCATTATCACTTGGTCTTCACAAGGACCCTGCTATATAGTTTATTAACGACTTTCCATTTTACATATGATAAAACTGAGGCTAGCTCATTGTCTAAGGCTGTGTGTGTGCTCAGTCACTCAGTCCTGTCCAACTCTTTACAACCCAGTGGACTGTAGCCCACCAGGCTCCTTTGTCCATGGGGATTCTCCAGGCAAGGAGACTGGAGTGGGTTTCCATGCCCTCCTCCAGGGGATCTCCCCAACCCAAGGATCAAACCCTGTCTCCTGCATTGCAGGTGAATTCTTTAAGGTCTGAGCCTCCAAGAAAGGACACATGGTTGTAAATGCAGTGTGAAGACTGCAATACAAATCTCCTGACTTCTAATACTTCTCTTCTGCTAGCTATTCCATAAAGAGTTCTTATCCATATTTTCATTTTGAAATGTGAAAATGCTTGGACCAGGGGAGGCATGATTTGTCTGGGGTCAGTGATACTTTAGTGACTTGTGCCAGGATCAGAACCTCATCTGTTGGCTTCCAGGCTGGTCTTCTATTCCTTCACATTATTGTGACCATTTCCCCCGCCCCCTCAAAAAGGTGTAACTTGATAGAATGATGGCATGTTCATTGTATTTCATTCTTTAAACTTCCTGAAATGATATCATTTTAGAAATGATCTCTTTGAGGTACCAAACAGTATCCAGATGGAGAATAATGATTTGTGATTCACTTTATGTCTTTGACTAGTTTTCAAAGTCCCAATCAGGATTAAACAATTCTTTTTATAAAATTAAACAGCAGTATTTTTGTTTAATTTTATTCTTGAGTGCTGATGATTACATCTTTGCTCATAGTATTTAATTATCTCCTCCGATCCAAGGAATGTGTGAATCAGAAAGAAAGTAAATTGGTAAAGAGGACTCGGTTTTAACCAGCACTTCAAAAGGAATCATTGAGTAGGAATCACTGTGACTTCTAGGGTCTCTTCAGGCTCTGTCAGAATACGGAAGATGATCGGGTGATCAACCGTCATGGTTTGCCTGGGACTGAGGGGTTTCTTGGAATGCAAGGCTTCCAGTGCTCAAGCCAGAAAAGTCCCAGGCAAATGGTCACCCTGACTGCTAAATCATATGTGTTCAATGAATTGACCACTAACCATAACTCTGCATGCCTGGCGGTAATGCTGTTACTCTGGAAAGGGACTGGGGGACAGGAACAGGACAAGAACAGCTTCTCAGCAACACTTGAGCATGACAGGGCTTCATGAATTTGTAGAGAAATCTAACTATAGAAACCCAACGATATTAAAATATCAGAGGGTATCGAAAGACTAGCTTACTGACAAATATAAACCAGTCTCGATTATTGTTGCTACTCTTCCCACTCATTGGTAAAAATCGTGGAATCAGACACTTTATCTAAGAAATACATAAACAAAGGGGACTTTTAGCTCCAACTATAGCAGAAGGTGTCTGCTCAACATGGAAAATTATCCACAGGCTACAGGAGAGCATCAGTTCTTAGACTCAACAGAATATCCAGTTGCCAACATGGGATCCACAGCAAGGCCAGGAGGTGATGCCAAGTTTCCAGACCCTGGATCTGAAGCCATCGGCCAAATGACACCTTCCTGAGATTTCTCTCAGGCCTCCTGCCATTGCTCCCTCCTCTGACAGTTCTGGTTTTGCAAATGTGGGCTGGCTGAGAAGACCTGCTCTGGATTTCCCAACTTCGGATAAAGGAGTTTCTGGTGGTCCCATTATAACCCAAGTCTCTCAAAGGTCCCTTTGTTACTGGTGGGGTTACCTTTCCTGCCAAGGGGCTTCTCTAGCCACCACAGGTGTTGGCCACTCTCCCTAGCCTGGCGGATGTTAAAAGTAAACACCAGAAGGATCCGCACAGTCCAGCACTGGAACAGTTGCTACCACACTAGCCAGGGTTAAAAACCACAAATGACTAAAACTTTGGAAAAAGCAACACAGAGGATTTTCAGATTTTCCTATAGAAATGCTCACTATCGAAAGCCTTATTCTGCTTTTTCAGTTACATCTGGTGACTGTTTATTTAAGAACTTGGTTAGAAAATTCAGTTGAAATATGCATCAGTAAATTCTGTTGCCCATCACAGGCTGGCCAAACACAGTTAATGAGTCTGCTTGGCTCTCATTTCTGAGTCTGAGTTAGTATCTGCAGGAGGGCGGTCTCCCTGACCATCACGTGTGCTAAGGCATGCAGACACCTAACCCTCTAGGGACTCCTAGCCCTGCCCACATCCTCCCAGTCACCTGCAGTTCTAGGGCCCTCACTGGCTCTGACATTTTCCTCCTTAATCCTTACTTTGGCCTTCACTTATTCTATTCCTTTGTTGAGTCCACTTCTCAGGTCCACATCATTTCTTTTCCAGTCTCCTGCGTTCCCTTCTGCTCCTTGCTTGACGCTTTCTCCCTTTCCGATGCATCCCCGTCGACCTCTCCCACTTTTCTTTGCTATTTGCCTCTCTCTTTTGAGCTGTTCTTATTTCTGCGCCCTGATTTTTCTTCCTCTTGCGGAACCTGTTTCTTGCTTTCCACTTGGAATTTCTTTAACTATTAAAAAAAAGAACAATTATTGCCGTGCTGCTTCATTTTTAGTAAACCTGATTTCGAAAGTGGGAACTCTATTTCCTTAGTGTGCTGTGGCAGAGAGGTAGAGACATAAATTAACTAGAGCCGGCTAAGATGCGAAAGAGAGCCAATTTGTAGCTCTGCGCCAGAATGAATACGAAGCAGGTGGCGAGGGGTATGAATACACACCTCCATCCAGCTCAGCACACTCTGTGCTCACCGAGTATCTACAGCCTGTGTGGGCCTGGAGAAAAATCAATTTCTCCTTATCAAATGCCAAATGAAGGCTGTCGAAGTCAGGTAGTGATCCACTATTTAAAGAGAACAAATTCAAAACTGGCACAGAGCTTTCTGAAATTGCTGTGAAGTCCAGTTTCAAAAACATGAGTACTTGACTCAGCCGAGGACACTCCTACAGGGGGACTGATGTCTATGTGCTGGCAGAAGCGCCCTGGTATATTCCCCAGATCCCTTAACTTTCTGCTAACATAAAGGCTGAGCAACACAGGCCCACTGGCTAAAATAAAATTGCTTCGGGTTGGTAAGCGTTCCGTAGTTTCCCTGAGTTTTCAGCAGGCTCAGATTCACACCTGCCAGTATTGCTTTTGATTATGAAACACAACAGTTGGGCAGTCCAGGTAACCGTAATTGTCTCTGTAATTAGATTCTGTCATGCACGGAGTACTCAGGCCTTGGGCTTTTGTGGAAACAGAAGAGGCGCCTGGAGTATCTTTAGAGTGCTTGGTCTCTTGTAGAGAGCAGGTCGCTAATAAGCTCTTCCTGCAGCAAGGAGAAGGCGGTTGCCTCTCTTTCACACCTCCTTCCACCCCTTTCTGGTTCAGCAAATTTGAGCTGTGTTGCAGAATGAAAAACAAAGGCGAAAACTGTAAACGAGGAGAAGGGATGGAAACTGTCCAGGAAGAAATCCAATTTCTGTCTTGAGTTCTGTGTGTTTCAAAATGGAAATGCTACACTCGTTAAAGTGCCCATTAAGCAAACAATACAGGGAAACGAGGTGGGGTTTAGGAGGCTGGGAGGGAGGAGGAGAGGCAGGTCAGGGAGACGAGGGCATTGTTTTTAAAGGCGATTGCAAAATGTTCAATAAGGGGGAAGGAACGCCTGCAGATATTTCACTGGAGAGTGAAGGAGAGCATCATTTCAATACTGACAACTGGCAATAATGTCTCTATTGTAGTCACACAAAGGTCTGTCTGTATCTAACAAGACAATGGCGGGTCAAGTGATGGTACAAACTCCACACCCTGAGATCTAGGCATCAGGAGGCGGAATGACTAAATACTTGATATATTGCGTAGATGTGGGGAAATATATCAGATCTGTGAGAGTAAACATGTTTACCCAGCAGTTTAAACAGTCACACAAGGAAAGGCAAAGAAAAAACACAGCTTACTGTGTGCCAGGTACTTCCATCTCTTCTGTCTCTATCCCAAACTCACACTGATGCAGTGGGTATTAGCAGTCTTTATTCCCAGATGAGCAAAAAAGTTCAAGAAGATGTAAATAACCCATGTTCATTTAGCTGCTCAACAGTAGAGTCAAAATTTGAGGGCAAATCCCACTGCAGATGGTGACTGCAGCCATGAAATTAAAAGATGCTTGCTCCTTGGAAGAAAAGCTATGACCAATCTAGACAGCATATTAGAAAGCAGAGACATTACTTTGCCAGCAAAGGTCTGTCTAGTCAAGGCTATGGTTTTTCCAGCAGTCATGTATGGATGTGAGAGCTGGACTATAAAGAAAGCTGAGCACTGAAGAACTGATGCTTTTTAACTGTGGTGTTGGAGAAGACTCTTGAGAGTCCCTTGGACTGCAAGGAGATCCAACTAGTCAATCCTAAAGGAAATCAGTCCTGAATATTCATTGGAAGGACAGATGCTGAAACTGAAATTCCAATTCTTTGGCCACCTGATGCAAAGAACGGACTCATTTGAAAAGACCCTGATGCTGGGGAAGATTTAAGGAGGACCACAGAGGGGACAGAAGGGGACAACAGAGGACAAGATGGTTGGATGGCATCTCCGACTCAATGGACATGAGTTTGAGCAAGCTCCGACAATTGGTGACGGACAGGGAGGCCTGGCGTGCTGCAGTCCATGGGGTCACAAAGTGTCAAACACGACTGAGCGACTGGACTGAACTGAACCCATCTGACTTATACCTGGTCATGCTGCCCTCCAAGAACACTGTCTCCGTACTTTCTAGAAAGGAAACCAATACTTAAGAATCACCAACCATATGCCAGTTACTCTGGAACACACTCTCACCATCTTCATCTCCCACAATTTCAGTTCCACCCACACACAGATGATTTGACAGACAAACAGTAGGTGGTCTCTTCAAAAAGACAATTCAAATCTCTGCCACTGCAATTACACAACCCTGGTGTCTGGGGTTGGGAGTACTATGAGATTCCCAGCACTGGCACCCCTCCTGAACAGGGAAATCTCATCTGAAAACGAGAGGAAAGGCTTTGGAAAGAAACGGGGTGGGGTCTACAGGAGATTTCTGGGCTATGCTCACACTGCCTTCCCAATGGGCACATCTGCCCTCTGAGTGGAGCCGAGCCTCACAGACTCGAGGGGCCCAGCTCTTCAGGACGGGTCTGATTTTCTACAGTCTAGAGAACAGGATGTGTTTTTCAGACTCATTAGCAGCCCAGGTGAGAAGCCACTAGGCGAGTCCCTTCCCAGGAAAGTTCGGCTTCCTTAGATGATTCCAGCTAACACTTCATTAGCATTTGCCTGCATGCCAGGCACTGTTTTAAGCACTTCTGCGTCTTAGCTCCTTGCACTGACAAGGTGGGGATGTTTATCCCGACTTTGGGCACAGAGATTGGGTAGCCTCAGCTTCGAATGAGCCTCAGGGTCTGCCCTGGGACCAGCCCACCCTGCTGCCGTGTGGAATCAGATTCTTCAGCCCTTCGGCAAACTGGGGACTCAGCCCACTCTTGCAGAACTTTGTTGTTATCGAGTGAACACAGGGCCTATGTTCTCCCATCTGTTATTTGCTTTCTATCCTACAACCGCTTCTCAGCGCAGACTCCGTGTTTTCACCGTCCTTGCTCATTCTAAAGCACGTTCCAGTCCCGTTTGTTTCTCCCGCCGTACAATACCACCCAGTCTTTTACCCCACACCCCTCTTTAGCTACTGCTTTCTCTATCTCCTCCCTTTATAGCCAGTCCTCTTGAGAGTTTCCTGTCTTGCCACCTGTTTCCTCACCTCCGCCTCACTGCTCAGTCTACATTACCGCCACTGTTCCCCTGAAATTGCAGCCTGTCTGGGTGGTAACTCCAGCGGGTTTAAGGGTTTCCTTCTGGGACATCGGACCTGGTTGACCATCCGTCTCTTGAAAGACTCACCCGTTGCCTCCTGTTAGGGTGATCTGTCTGCACATTTGCCCCTCCCTGGCCGCCCCCTTCGGTCTTCTCTGTATATTCCTCTTCCTCTGCTCTCCTTGCTGTCCTCAGCCCTCCCCTCTGCTGGGCTCTCTAACCCGTTCCTGGCCTCGCCCTTTACCCTTCCTTCTCCCCCAACTCTCGCAACGTCACTAGCCCACTGCCTTCTCCAGTCTGCCCGCCCCTCCTCTGGCTGAGCCCCTGTCCTGCTCCTCTGGCCCACCTGCTGCTCCAGCTTCACCTCTCCAATCCACACTGTCAAAGCTTCCGCCAGAGTGACCTTTGCAGCCATTAAAGGGGTGACCTCTGTCTCCTCCACGAGCCTTTGAATGACTCCCCTTTGCTATGAGATGTCCCTACTCATCAGAATGTACAGGCAAGGTGTGTTAGGATCACGCCCACAATTGCCTTTTCGGCTTCACTTTTCGTGACCTCTCCTGCATCCTGTGATCCAAACCAGCAAACTTCTCTCGGTTCCTTGCTGTGTCGCACTCTCAGTTTCCACTTGTTCCCATGTGTGGCCTTTATTACACGAAGCACCCCGCTCCCACGCTCATGTCTTCCAGCTGACGTCTAGGTAAGTGTTACTCGGTTAAAGGTCAGCTCTTTTTCAAAGCCTTCCCAGACCTCCTGAGCCTGGACCCAGTGCTCCTTCCCTGTGTCCCTCCAGTGCCCTGGATGCCAGTCAGGACACTTTTTTGTAGCTGTCTCTCTGTGTATCTATGTCTCCTAGTAAACCTAAGCTCCAGAAGTAGGCACTGTTTGTATCCTGGCTTTCACTCGACTTGAACTCCTACCATAATGTTTATTGGTGCGAAGAGCAGACTCATTGGAAAAGACCCTGATGCTGGGAAAGATTGAGGGCAGGACGAGAAGGTGGCAACAGAGGATGAGATGATTGGATGGCATCATTGACTCAATGGACATGAGTTTGAGCAAACTCTGGGGGACAGTGAAGCCTGGCCTTCTGCAGTTCATGGGGTTGCAAAGAGTTGGTGATAACTTAGTGACAGAGCAACAACAATAATAGTGTTTAGTGAAAAAATTAAACAATTTAAAGTAGCATTAAATATTTTTGAATGAACAAGCACGCTTTGTAGGAACTAGGAGGTGAAGAGAAAGTGAAGCAGCCTAGCCTGGTGAAGGGATGACCAGAAGGGCAGAATTGAGGAAACTTGGGAAGGTAATATTCCTGAGTACTCCTGCTCACGTTGCCCAATATTTAAAACGAAGGATCTTTCTGGAGTCGAATAAAGACAGAGGGAATTGAAAGAGAAGATTCTTTTGTCCAGCCTGTCTTTCAGGAAGATGTCTGGGAGATGGCCCAGCGTCTACGAGGAGACAGACAAGGTGCTGGTTTGTTTTGCGAGAGAGTGAGAGGGGACAGAGCAAAGCAAACCTGGAAGCTTATAAGCATCCCTCCCTCCTTGTCCTGGTCAGGATATTTGCCAAGTTTCAGCCAACTGTTTCTGTGTCTCGCTTGGAAAGTGAGCAGCCTGTGTGGATGGGGTGGGGAGCTACGCCACTTGCTGCCTCTCCGCATGCCCACAGCACTGACTGCTTTGACACGCACTCTGAAAAGCAACTCAAGCTCTCGACTGACTGGTGAGTGATGAAACCTGGTCTGAAGCAATTCATCGTTTCAAGATGATGGCAGGAGGCAGACAGTTCCGGCTAGAAGTGGAGTGGATCCTTTTGAGCAAAGGATTTAAAAAAAGAGATTCTGCATAGCAGCTGGCCCCCTGGAACATTGGCCACAGAAGTCTGGAGTACACTTGTCATGTAGGGGTCCTGGGATGCCCCTATTAACCTAGAGCCCCTGGAAGCCAGGATGGGGGCTATCACCCTCCACTGGGAAGGTTATAATAATTCACAAGAGAGAATAGTTACCGCAGGGTAAAGTGGTGGGGAAAGCATCATAGAGATATTGGCATATGCCAGGCCTTGAAGATGTAATTTCTAGGAGGGAAAAAGACAGGGCATTCCATGGAAGCATTTCCCCCATAATGTGGGAAAAGGCAAGGAGCAGGCCATGAGCGGGGTACGCCCAGGGAATACCGATTAGAACAGCTTGGCTGGAGAGGCGAGCTCCCGTCATAGAATATTGGAAGTGAAGACAGGACAAAAATACCCTGCAGTGCTCTATAGGTAAGATCAATGGCTCATTTACCCAGCTTCAAAAGGCTGCAAATAGCTATTTTTTATGTTGGAAAAGAAATCCAATAATTTGTATCACTTGCCGCTATGAATCTGATAAAAAGCCCTTCCTGAAGACTGTAACAAATGGCCACGGGAGCCCTGCATTCAAGCTGCAGTAGTGTAAGACATGGACCGGAGAGTCGGATCATACTGATTTTACTGGGCCTCTTGGGCTGTGTGTACAGAATCCCCAGAGCCCCTGCCTCGCTCACTGGGTTCCATTTTCTCCTGTTTTGTGCAGATTTAGAGAGAGCCAGCTCTAAGGAAGGCTACACCGGCGTGTGCAAAGCCCATCGAAGCACAGCTGCAGTCCTTAAGAAGCTCGAGTGGAACAGAGATAAGATGCTCTAATGAGTTAGGGCCATGTGTCAAAGAAAAGCAAGAATGAGGACACAAAAAGAAGAGATGGATGTGGAGCAACTGGAACTATCATCCACAGCTGGCAGGAATGTTGTTCAGTCACTAAGCCGTGTCTGGCTCCTTACGATCCCATGGACTGCAGCACACCAGGCTCCCCTGTCCTTTATTATCTCCCAGAATTTGCTCAATTTCATGTACATTGAGTCGCTGATGCCAACTGACCATCTCATCCTCTGCCACCCTCTTCTCCTCCTGCCTTCAACCTTTCCCAGCATCAGAGTCTCTTCCAACGAGTCAGCTCTTCGCATCAGGTACGAATATAAAGAATGGGAAATGGTAAAAACCACTTAGGAAAACAGTTAGGCGGTTTCTTCCAAAGTTAAACATAGCTCCACTTCTAGATACTTCCCTAAGGAAGAAAACACATGTATCCACATAGAACATTTGTATAAGAATATATTGTAAAGAAACTATACCCCAATAAAAAATAAAATAAAAAGAATGTACCTAGAAGCTTTATGCATAAATACAAAAAAAAAATAAGCTCTGAAAAAAGCTAAATGTGCACTTAACAAGAAAATGGATAAACAAATTGTGGATGGAAAGTGCTCATCAGTAAAAAAGAATGAAAAGTAAAAAGTGAAAGTGAAGTTGCTCAGTCGTGTCCAACTCTTTGCGATCCCATGGACTGTAGCCTACCAGGCTCCTCCATCCATGGGATTCTCCAGGCAAGAGTACTGCAGTGGGTTGCCATTTCCTTCTCCAGGGGATCTTCCCAACCCAGGGATCGAACCCGGGTCTCCTGAATTCCAGGCAGACGCTTTAATCTCTGAGCCACTGACAAATGCAACAACATGGATGAACCTAAATACACGACAGTGCTAAGTGTGATGCAGTTCCTTGCACTTATTCCATTTACACAAAGTTCAGGCACAGGCAGAACTGTGCATGGATAATAGAAGTCAGAATAGTGGTTGTCTCTGGGGATGGGGTGAGGTTGGGAGTTGTCTGGAAAGGAGAATGAAGAACCTATCTGGAAATGTTGCATCTTAACTTTGGGTGGTGGTTACCAAGGGATTCACGACTATCGAAACTTATCAAAGTGAGTGCATTTTACTGTATGTCAATTGTATTTCAGTAAAAAAAAAAAAAAAAGGTATAGAACAAGAAAGGAGCTGGGTAAAGGACAGCATGGTTTCATGGAGATGCTGCCTTGAGCAGCTTCAGAGAGAAGATGGAGGACGGAGCGAAGATGTGATGGGCGCGGTGCGTGAGTGCTCCCAGTGGATGTCCTAACGTCTCAGTACAGCTGGAAGAGAGACCCTCGGTGAAGGGGACAAAAAGCGAGGGCTGGGGCTTGAGGAGCATAGACAAAGCTCAGAACAGGATGCTACAGACAATTAGGAAGGGGCTTTTCCTGAGATGATGGACACATTTTCAGAGTTACACATCATGGCTTGCTGATGGAGATCACTGGCTAGGCTGGGGACTGGCAGGGCATGGAGGATGAAAGCGTACGGTGCTCACACACTCCAAGTGGGTCATGGCTAGAGGATAGGGATGAGATAGTGCAGGGCCAATGGAGATCGCAGAAGGGTCAAGGTTCTGGCTGTCAGGACGAAGAGGAGCAAGTCCAGGAGGCATAAGACATTTGACTGGTGGCTCAGACAGTAAAGAATCTGCCTGCAATGCAGGAGACCCAGATTTGATCCCTGAGGCAGGAAGCTCCCCTGGAGGAGGAAATGGTAACCCACTCCAGTATTCTTGCCTGGAGAATCCCATGGACAGAGGAGCCTGGGGGGCTATATTCCATGGGATCACAAAGAGTCAGACATGACTGAGCGACTAAGCACAGAAGACAGTGTTGATCAGTGAAGGTGGTTTTCCTATCCACGATGTCTGAAGGACAGCAGTTCTGAATGATGGATAGGTTGAATGGTGATGACACAGCCTTGGAAGCTGGGAGTCAACAAGGACGGTGGCAGAAGACACATAGAAAGGGAGCCTGAGACAAAGGCTGAAGTCCTAGCAAATGCGGTGGCACGTCCCCAGTTACAAGTTCCTCTCTCTCCCCAGGTGAAGCGGAAGTTGACCTGAGCTTGGATTACAAAGTATTGCTTTAAATAATATGCAATTGGCTATATTTAACTCTTTCTATTCTATGAAGATGAAAATGCTTCAGGGTATATTTTAAAGTTGATTGTAATCAAGTCTCTATGAGTAACACAAAGTGGTTTTTATTCTCTTTTTATAAATGAGGAAAGGAGCCTTACTTCACCAAGGCTCCTCCCCACAGCCTTCCTTCTGATCAGGGTAGGATGTGGGTACACAAAAGTAATTGTTGAAACCACCGGACTACGCAGAAGGGGACTGCCCTTCAGAAAGGGCACAACGTGGCATAGGTTTCAGTGTTTGAAAAGAGCTGTACTGTGTGTTTTGACACTTCAAAAGTAAAATTTATGGGAAGAAATAGGTTGTTCTGTTCTTATTCATCTTTCCAGTTCTTTTATTGATTTTCTTATTGGAATAATTCCTTCAAGCCCTTAAAAATCTAAATTCTTATTTAGAAACTCCCAGACTCCTACATAAAGAAATATATTCCAAAGGCCAGTGGGGGCTTTTTGGTATGTCATGAATCAGAAGGAAAAGGCAGCAGAATTGTTTCTACTGCTTATTAACTGTGTAATCTCTTGACAAAATATTGCATCTTTGTGCTTGGAGTTCCTCATGGGGAAATTATGCAAGTAAGAGCTCTACAAGGTTGGGATTTTTAATACTCTAAGAAAACAGTGAACCGTTAGTGAGCCCTTAAATAGAATTAGCAGCAACAAGAAAGTCAACTTAGACCTGAAGCAGCATTCTGGCAAGGTATTCTTAATCAGGCATCTTCTAGAAATGAGTGCTGATTAATAAGACGAGAACACCCACCCCCACAGCTACTTCCCCATCAGCATCAGTACCCACGTGCTCTGTCTTCCTGCCTGTTACCAAAGGAGAGCGATTCAGGCTTATGTTGCTCTTCAGCTGCCCAATCATGTCTGACTCCTTGCGACCCCATGGACAGCAGCACGCCAGGCCTCCCTGAATCTCATCATCTCCCGAAGTTTGCCCAGGTCCATGTCCATTGCATTGGTGATGCCACCCATCCATCTCATCCTCTGATGCCCTCTTCTGCTTCTGCCCTCAATCAAGGTGTGTGGGCTACAGGCCCTTTCCCTGTGCCACCAAATTACAGTGTAGAACTCCAGAGTCAAGAGTTCTAAACCTGAACCTAGTTTTCCAGGTTCTTATGGACTGTGTATTTGTCAGTATCATGGGAAAAAACATTTTATATAATAGTTTGTTAGCTTGATACAGAAATTTTACATACTGAAAATATATGCTGATTCCTTCTTTGATCTTATCCCAACCTCTTATATGCTGGGGTTGCCAAGGCTCAGTCTCAGAGCCTCTTCTCTTCTCTACACTCATTCCCATCTGATCCACCCAACCCATGGCTAGACTGCTGATGACTCCCAAATGGTTTCTCCAGCCCACACCTCTTTCTTAGTTTTATACTCTTTACTTGACATTTCCACTTGGATGCCTAACAGGCATCTCAAATGTGCACATGTACCAAAATATACTCCTGTTTTCTTTCCAAAATCCATTCTAGTCACAGCCTTCCACATTCCACTTTATGCCAACCCCTCTTCCAACTGCTTAGGCCAAAAACCTTGCAGCCTTTTGGAATCACCTTTTACTCTTGCAATCTGTCAGGAAACCATGCTGGCTTTACATTTAAAATATATCCAAAATATGGCCATTTCTCACTACTTCTGCTGCCACACCCTGGTCCAAGCTCCAGTCACCTCTTGTCTGGACTACTGCAATCGCCTTCTCATAGGTCTCTCTTTTGGTCTATTCTCAATACAGACACCAGTGTGATATCATCCCAATATGACAGATCATGTCATTTTGCTCAAGATCCTGCAATGGTTTCCCCATTTCACTCTGAGGAAAAGTGAAAATCGTTAACATTCTTCAAAGCCCTATGTTCCCTAGACCCTGATACCTTTGGAGCACTCCCTCCCTTGCTGATTCAGCCTCAGCCACTCAGGTCTCTGTGAAGGTCCAGAAATGTGTCACGTGGATTCCTGAATCGGTATGTTGCTCTGGCTGTTCAGTCCGCTGGGAGGTTTCCCTCTGTTATCTGCTTAATATGTCTCCATCCACCTAATTCCCACACTCTCCTTTACTTTTCTTTACCCCATACCACTTACCATCGCCTAACAGTCTATATTTCCCTTTCCTACATCATGATGGAAATGTCATACATCTGTACTGTCCAGTACAGTAGCCCCCCACCGTCTGTGGCTATCGAGCACTTCAAATGTACTTAGAATTGAATTTTAAATTTTACTTAATTTTAATTAATTTAAATTTATATTTTGTTTAAGTAGCCACACGTGGCTTGTGGCTAGCATCAGGAACAGCTCCAGAATCTGAGTACCATGAGACAGGGAACTTTGTTTCATTCACCAAGGTCACCTAAATACCCAGCAGAGTGCAAGACACACAGTAGGTACTCAATAAAAATGTGCTAATGAATGTGTGATCCAAGTCCAAGGCCAACTTGTTCAAGACCTGGCAGTCTACCGCTGGACGAGAGACAGAGGCAGAATCAGGAACTCAATAGGAAGCCCACTTTCCCAGCATATCAAAGAAGGATCCACAAGTCAAGGCAACGGCTATCTGTAAGTAAGGGCCCTGTAAGTAAAGTCTAGGCAAGGGTTTTCTGTAAGCAAAGGCCCTCTAAGTAAGCACAGTGCCTCACACATATAAATTAGGACAACAAACAGTCCCTCCTGCACAGAATCCAATCTCCAATCTCTACCAATGTGTAACCAACTCGGCTCATTTGTGGCCATCATCAGAATTCAAGGCAGAGGCTCCCCACAGGCATGGTCTTGCAGAGAAAGGTTAATACGAATGTGTAAAGCACTGCACCATCCCAACAGTGAGGAAAATGAAGGCAAGTATCAGCATCACTGATGAAAATGCTGAGGTCAGGGAATACAAGGTTTTATGCAATTGCATCTTGGAAACCGAGCAGAAATCCTGAAGAGTTGTGGAAATTTATGTGAATTTGGTAGAATGAACATACCATGCAGGAAATTAAATAACCATTGTGTGAATGGTATTTTAAAAGCTATTTTGGAGATGAAGTAGAGAGTCAGTCTTACAATACCAAATCAAGATTTTCAAACTGTTTCCTTCCAAAATCTCATTTTGAAGACCCGTAAGACCAGTGCTCTCAGTATTACTAAGGTAGTGAAGAAGTTAAAAGTGCTTTACTAAGCTCCAATAATATTAAGGATTAGGCAATATTTTCCTTGTGTTATCTGACTAGCTCTTTAGGTTCCTATTAAAAGCAATAGATTTTTATGTCTCTAGTTTTTACTTAAAATACTTCAGCATATATTTATACACCCATGTTCATAGCAGCATCACTTATAGTAGCCAAAAGGTGGAACCAATTCAAATGTTCACTGGGTGAACATTTCGATAAACAAATAAATAAAACATGGTATATACATACAATGGAATATTATTCAGCCTTAAAAAGAAATGAAATTCTGACACGTGCTACAACATGAAGACATTATGCTAAGTAAAATAATGCAGGAAAAACATTGTATGATTCCACATATATGAGAAATGTAGAATGGTCAAATTCATAGAGACAAAAAGTGAAGTGAAGTCACTCAGTCATGTCCAACTCTTTGCGACCCCAGGGACTGTAGCCTGCAGGCTCCTCTGTCCACGGGATTTTCCAGGCAAGAGTACTGGAGTGGGTTGTCATTGCCTTCTCCAGGGGATCTTCCCAACCCAGGGATTGAACCTGGGTCTCCTGCATTGTAGGCAGATGCTTTACCATCTAAGCCACCAGGGAAGTCAGGGGAATGGTTATTTCCACTTTGGGAAGGGGAATTATTGTTAATATTGTTTTCTGGGTATAGAGCTCTAAGTTTTAGTTTGAGAAGATGAAAAAGTTCCGGAGATGGAAGGCATGGTGATGGGTAACAACGCGAATGTACATAATACCACAGAAGAGTACACTTAAAATTGGTTAAAAGGGTGAGTTTCCTGTTAAGTATGTTTTACTACTGAACAAAGACAGACAAAAATTATCAGCATGTGCCGTGTGATCCCGTGTGGCCATTTCTCAGGTTAAGCTATAACCAGGTGCTGGAATGTGCTGCATTCTAATAAAGAAAGCACATCGTGGGCTGGTCTTTCCCGTTAGCTCCCACAGGTGTCTGTTTCCTGTGTCTCAAATCACAAGCAGTGCTGTGCCAATTATACCAAAAGTCAGAAATGGTTCTTTTAATTGATGAAATTAGTAGTCGGTGATGCAGCATGGTGAATGTTAGAAATGTGCTCTTATTATTGAAATTTAAATACTACATTATATTCAGATGTGGACTGGCAGAAATTATTTGAGACCACCCCCATACTTGGTCCATCTGGGCATAAGAATGACCTAGTAGTGAAGCTGTCAGCTAAGTAGGAAACTCTTACCTCAAAATTTCTTCAGGGGCTACCATGATTTTCCAAGAAGAACCTAAGGGTCACAGATGGCCAAATCAGCCCAGGTCAGGTCACAGTCACACACACAGAGGCCAGAGGAAAGTTCTAGTGTTAAAGGACACAGGAAACCAATCTGTGAAGACTTGAATTATTAATCCTGGGAAAATACAATAGGTTGCTTAGTTTACTTCCCTCCTTGATTTTAGAGACAAAAATTGGGGCTCAGAAATGTTGAGTGATCTTTGTTAAGTGTTGAGTGATCTTTCCAAGTGTGAATGAATTTCATCTGCAGAAACTATAAGGGAGATATTAGATGTCATCATTATAGAAGAGCTACCGGTTTTGGAGGAATTAACATATGCGGGGCATACTATTAGGAGGTTCACCACGTGATTGCTAATTTTCACAAAATCCCTGCAGAGTGAACTACTGTCCTCAGTTTTCAGAGGAGGGGCTGAAGTTCAGAGTGGTCATGCCAGCAGATGTGGTCTGCACCACATTCACAGCCCCAATGCACACAGCATTTCTCACCAGTTGTGGACAACCTGAGCAGGCGGGGAGTCCTGGGGACAACACCTCTGGATCAGCACTTGGTCAATGAAGAATCCCCCTCCCAGGTTAGGTATCTCTGAGGTAAGTTCTATACCGTCTCCCAGAACCCGAAGTGCATCCAGTGGCCCACAGGAGGAACCTGCCCAAGAGCGTGCTGCTTGTTAACTTTCTTCCATTCTTAGACTCATTTCCTCACTCCCCATCAGTGCTTCTGGGATAGCCTTTCAAATAAACTACCTGCCTCAAATCCCTGCCTCAGGGATGCTTTGGGGCAATTGTGTAATTTTCCAAGGTAACCCAGCCAGCCACCAGGTTGCAGAGTTGGATGGTGAACCCAAGTCTATCTACGTTTGAGGATCATGCTGCTCTTCTACAAATTTAATTACATCTTCCTGCCTGAGTAAGTAGAGATAAGATAGAAGGAGACAATGGATGTTTCAGAAAAAGCTCTTGAGATTTCTAAATGATGTGTTTGGTTAGTATCTCAAGTACTAATGTCTTTCGAGTTTCTACTCACCACTTTGCATCATAGAGACATGAAGCAAATTATCACAATGCTGTTCACAAATCTGATCCACGTGGGAAGTTGAAAAACGGCTCCCAAAGATGTCCACAATTCCAGACCCCCAAACCTGTTAATGTTCTTTTATTTACTGGTTAATTTTATCTTATTTTATTTGTTTAGCTGGGTCAGGTCTTAGCTGCAGTATGTGGGATTTTTGCTGTGGCCTGCGAGCTGCTCTCTGGCTGTGGCATGCAGGCTCCAGAGTGCACGCAGGCTCAGCAGCTGCCGAATGTGGGCTGAGTTGCCCCATGGCGTGTGGGATATTAGTTTCCCAACCAGGGATCAAACCCACATTCCCTGCATTGGAAGGTGGATACTTAACTACTGGACCACCAGGGAAGTCCCCGAATGTCTATATGACAAAAGGGAAATTTGCAGATGTGACTAAATTAAGAATCTTGAGATGGGAAGATTATTGTGGATTATCTGGGTAGATACAATGTAATCACAGGGTCCTTATAAGAGGGACTTAGAAGGAGTCAGAGAAGGTGATAATGGAGTGAGGAAGGCAGAGATCAGAGTGATGCAGTCTGAGAATGGAGGGAGGGGCCACAGGTATCAATATTGGGAGACAAAAAGATAAGGAAATGGGTTTTCCCTCACATCCTCTAGAAGGAACCATCCCTGCTAACACCTTAACTGTAGCCCCATGAAACTAATTTCTGACTTGCAACCCCTAAGACTCTAAGAGAACAAATTTGTGTTGTTTTAAGCCAAGTTTGTGGTGGTCTATTACAGGGGTGACAGGAAACTGACACAGTTAGCTAAACATTACCAGTGATAATGATAATATAATAATAGGTAATATTTGGACTTCCCTGGTGGCTCAGTGGTAAAGAACCCACCTGCCAATTCAGGAAATATAAGAGATGTGAGTTTGATCCCTGGGCCAGGAAGATCCCCTGGAGGAATGCATGGTAGCCCACTCCAGTATTCTTGAGTGGAGAATCCCATGGGTAGAGGAGCCTGGTGGGCTACAGTCATGGGGTCTCCGAGAATTGGACACAACTGAGCGACTAAACCACCACCAGATAATGTTTATTCCTAGTGATAATAGTTAAATAATAACAGATAATGTTATTCAGCCCTGACCATATCTAGGCATAGTTCTGGGAACTTTATTAGACCATCAAACCTCTAGTCCTCATAAAAAGAGTGAGGAACTATTTCTAATTTCCTCATTTTAGAGATGAGGAAGCTGAGACTTAGGTTCAGAACTTGCCTCAAGTCACAAGCTAATACCTGAACTCAGGCTTTTCTGACCCCAAACCACATTTCTAATAACATTTCCAAAATCTGAATCCTCAACACTGAGAGTAAAAGGAGGTGAGTGTAAGGACACTGGTTGTCAGTGTTGCACAGCAGCCGCCTTGGCCTCCCATTGCATGAACAGAAGAGAAACAGTAACATACACAGCCTTCCTGTTGGACACCAGTCGCTCTGGTCCTCACCCGATTCTCCCAGCACACCACCTCTTTCCTGTTCGTCTTCATGTTTCTGGAAAAGGGCAGCTTAACCCAAACATACTGCTGGTTGGACAAGGGTAATTTAGTAATCAGGTGTTTTGGTTTCTAAGGTATTCTTATCTTCTAGCTTCTATCAGAATTGAGCTAACAAGAAATTACCCAGCAGCTTTCTTGAAATCAGGAGTAGCTTTGAAAACCCAGAATGAAACACATCCTTTTTTACTTTTTTTTTTTTTTTTTAGTTTGAGTGCTTTTTCATTTTAAAAACAAACAAAAAGCTCAAGTGATCACATTTTAAAAGGGGAGCAGGATTTGCCTGGTTCACATAGCTTGACCTTGTCTAAGTATACAGTACTGTATATGCTTCCAGAGTAGGAAATGGTCTCATTATACCTTTTCTCTGCTAAGCACTCAGTATAAGGTGAGCTATAAGTAAACCCAAGGGGATTGGGGGTGGCAGAGTCACTAGTCCAATAAATAAATAAAGAAGAGCCAAATAAATGAAGAAAGCAAGATGTGAGAAGGGACGTTGACAGCGGGCTTTCATATCAGTCCTGCATCTATGCATTTTAATCATATGCACTTATACACTTCTGGGCCATTAACAGTGATAAGGAGGTTCTGTATTTGCAACTTTGTGGAGCCATCCCTCACTCCAGGATAGTAAGTAGTTTTCCTTTTGTCTGTATCAACTCTGACCTAGTGGTGTGTTAGCCGCTTAGTCATGTCTGTCTCTCTGCAACCCAATGGACTGGGGCTGGCCAGGCTCTTCTGTCCATGGGATTCTCCACGCAAGAATTCTGGAGCAAGTTGCCATCTCCTTCTCCAAGTAGCACTGGCTTCTAAAACCCTAAATGGCAAAAAGAACTAATGGCCAAACCAAGACTCAGCTGGAAAGAATGTGTGATTGATTAGTGATGTCTGCTCTGAACTGAAAATAAGAGGAGTGCTGTGCATTTGCAGAAAACTTCCACACAACTAACTGTGGGCAGAGCTTACTGTCCAAATTTGTTTCAAGACAATGCCATCATCTGAAACTGTCTCTACGCTGTGAATATGTAGTTTTCACTTCTGCCTCCTCAATAGTTTCTTTCACTCACAACCACTGGATCTTGCTTTTTGCTTCTAGGCATACTAAGAAACAATGACTTTAATTTGAAAATGTATTTGAAAAGAAGTTTAAATCGATGTTTGTCAAGTTCTCTAAAGATAAGAAATGCTACATATTCCCCAAAACATCAGCAACAATCAAGCTTTGTTTGGGTATTATTCTAATCAAGTTCCTTCACTGACTCAGTGAATCAATGGATCTTTACTTCCCACATATAACTGTGAAATGAATATATCCAATTAATTGTAATTTAAATTACACAAATTTAACTTTACAGCCAGTTTTAAAGTTTACTTAGGAATCTTAAAAGACTTTTCTCACTTTGTCCTATTTTGAAATTATTCAATAAGAAGTGAATAGAGTTCATCTTTTTACCTATTTCTCCCAGGAACACATCCTAGGCCGTTCTATGAACCATTTTTCCCATTCTAAGAGGACCTCCACAATCAAAAGGTCACCCAGAACATTATTTTCATCAATAGTAACAAAAAGAATGCCATCTCTTAAATAGTTCAAGTTTACAACTTTTCACCTATTGTATCTTCTTGATTTTTATTTAATATATCTTTTAGTAGTATCCCCAAATTATAGATCTTAAATTAGGTTATTGAATAAATGGTAGTTCAGTTCAGTTCAGTCACTCAGTCATGTCCGACTCTTTGCGACCCCATGAATCGCAGCACGCCAGGCCTCCCTGTCCATCACCAACTCCCGGAGTTCACTCAAACTCACGTGCATAGAGTCGGTGATGCCATCCAGCCATCTCATCGTCTGTTGTCCCCTTCTCCTCCTGCCCCCAATCCCTCCCAGCATCAGAGACTTTTCCAATGAGTCAACTCTTCACATCAGGTGGCCAAAGTATTGGAGTTTCAGTTTCAACATTAGTCCTTCCAATGAACACCCAGGACTGATCTCCTTTAGGATGGACTGGTTGGATCTCCTTGCAGTCCAAGGGACTCTCAAGAGTCTTCTCCAACACCACAGTTCAAAAGCATCAATTCTTCAGCGCTCAGTTTTCTTCACAGTCAAACTCTCGCATCCATACATGACCAGTGGAAAAACCATAGCCTTGACTAGACAGACCTTTGTTGGCAAAGTAATGTCTCTGCTTTTTAACATGCTATCTAGGTTGGTCATAACTTTCCTTCCAAGGAGTAAGTGTCTTTTAATTTCATGGCTGCAGTCACCATCTGCAGTGATTTTGGAGCCCAGAAATAAAAAGTCTGACACTGTTTCCACTGTTTCTCCATCTATTTCCCATGAAATAATGGGACCAGATGCCATAATCTTAGTTTTCTGAATGTTGAGCTTTAAGCCAACTTTTTCACTCTCCTCTTTCACTTTCATCAAGAGGCTTTTTAGTTCCTCTTCATTTTCTGCCATGAGGGTGGTGTCATCTGCATATCTGAGGTTATTGATATTTCTCCCGGCAATCTTGATTCCGGCTTGTGCTTCTTCTAGCCCAGTGTTTGTCATGATGTACTCTGCATAGAAGTTAAATAAGCAGGGTGACAATATACAGCCTTGATGTACTCCTTTTCCTATTTGGAACCAGTCTGTTGTTCCATGTTCTAACTGTGGCTTCCTGACCTGCATATAGGTTTCTCAAGAGGCAGGTCAGGTGCTCTGGTATTCCCATCTCTTTCAGAATTTTCCACAGTTTATTGTGATCCACACAGTCAAAGGCTTTGGCATAGTCAATAAAGCAGAAATAAATATTTTTCTGGAACTCTCTTGCTTTTTCCATGATCCAGCGGATGTTGGCAATTTGATCTCTGGTTCCTCTGCCTTTTCTAAAACCAGCTTGAACATCTGGAAGTTCATGGTTCACGTCTTGCTGAAGCCTGGCTTGCAGAATTTTGAGCATTACTTTACCAGCGTGTGAGATGAGTGCAATTGTGCAGTAGTTTGAGCATTCTTTGGCATTGGAATGAAAACTGACCTTTTCCAGTCCTGTGGCCACTGCTGAGTTTTCCAAATTTGCTGGCATATTGAGTGCAGCACTTTCACAGCATCATCTTTCAGGATTTGAAATAACTCAAGTGGAATTCCATTACCTCCACTAGCTTTGTTCACAGTGATGCTTTCCAAGGCCCACTTGACTTTATATTCCAGGATGTCTGGCTCTAGGTAAGTGATCACACCATTGTGATTATCTTTGTCGTGAAGATCTTCTTTGTACAATTGTTCTGTGTATTCTTTCCACCTCTTCTTAATATCTTCTGCTTCTGTTAGGTCCAAAATATTTGTGTCCTTTATTGAGCCCATCTTTGCATGAAATGTTCCCTTGGTATCTCTAATTTTCTTGAAGAACTAGATAGAAACCCAAATGGTGTGACAAAGTCCATACTTGCATGCCTGGTCTGCCTGGTTTCTATCACGTCACCGTGTGATTCTCTGACCTGAGTTAAGCCCATTTCCCCACTGCACTGCAATCATTCCCTCTTCTCTGCTTCTCTTTTCTCGTCTCCTGGCTCAGTCTGCCCGTCTGACTCTCTCTATCCACTCGAAGCCTATTACTCTTCATGGCTCTGCTCAACTCTACCATCTTCATGGATTGCTGCTATTCGTGCTGAGCTCCTTCAACTCCCTGTATGTTGTCTCATCTCCATTCATTTAACAAATATGCCTAAAGGAGCCACTACATGCCAAGTCCTACTTAGGCACTAGGGATTCAGCAGTGAATAAGGCTGCTTCTCATGGAGTTCCGATCGGGGTTCCTGCCTCTAGGTCCCACCTCTGGGTTTTAAGCTTCTTTACAACAGTAACCATGCTTGTGTCTTCTCTATGCCTATGAAAGAGCAATGTAACTTCACTGCTGTACCGCTTATCACTAATAAAGTGTTGTCCTGGTTGTGTGAGTATATAGCCAGCTAATGTCAGAGGACTGAACAAGCAACCTTACTTGAGATACAAGCTCACTCCATTCTCTAACAATTTTCTAACTCTGGGGAATTCACAATACTGTTGGATAAGTGACTTTAGAAAATCTTGAGGAGGATATTGCCTGGAGATGCTTCCTTGTCCATGCTAAAGCAAAATCCAAAATATTCATTCCTTAGAGATATGTCTGGGAAGTTCCACCAAACTTGGGAACAGCAGTTGAAGAGGTTTTGAACCATTATGCCTCATTGACATGTTCTTCCCTCCTTTGATCTTTTCCTTGAGGGTAACTAGAATTACTCATACAACATTTCAGGGGTGGTGAAAACTTAACACTATGAGAATACTTGCTCAGGAAAAAACCCAAAACCATATTTTAAGATTTATTATAACCAAAATGAACAAGGGTGGAATTGACCCCACCAACCAAATAAACAACAAAAACACCACTTTCCTCTCTCAAGTATGATAGGAAGTGATCAAGAAGTTGTTTTAGGACTTCTTCCAGAGAATTCATCTTAGGAAATCTGGCATCTAGAATGGTTTTAAGACTTGATTTAAAAAGATACTTGCTTGCTGTGTTAAATTAAACTTATATTTAACAGCCTAAGGCAGTCTCCTCCACAAAATTTCCCTCTGAATTTTGTAGACACACACACACCCACACCCACACACACCCACACCCATGTCTTCCTTGAGGAATCATGAGATTTCAGTAGCTGTCTGTGGGAACTGATTTGCATAAAGTCCCCTTTTTCCTTATGGGAGGACACGAGAAGGGGAACTTGGGACTCCTGCCAACTCTTCTGTGTACCTCCTGGCAAGCTACCTCCAGAGGCCTGTGATGCCAGCCTGGGACATCCAGAGCCACACAGGGAAGTGTGAGAGCTCACCTGGTACCTGTGAACACAGTGGATTTGTGTCATGCCTCAGGACACAGTTGTTGAAACAGAATCTTAGCCATAAGCAGGGGTATGACACTGGCTTATGCTGCTACACTTATCTCTCAAAATTGATCCTAGGGATGTTTGTAGAAGGTTTTGAACCTTTGGAAACAGAGAATCTCTGGAAGAACAAGTAGGCTTTCTGTAAAGAGTTGCTGTCTAGAGCTGATGTGGAGAGGGGACTATGCCTTCTCTCTGAAGGACCTAGAAGCAGTCTGAGAAGGAGAAGATCTCTGGAGAAAGCCAGTTGGAGTTGATGTTAGAACATGACATGGTAAGGCTGGCCCCCAACAGACTGAGCATCTTAAGAGCAGACACTGTCTTGCTCGTGAGGGACTCACTATGACCTAGGACAGGGGCCGACTCACGGTAGGACCTCAGTGTGTTTGAACTGAACTAAATCAGAAGCAGCTGCAGAAAGCTATGATCAGGGAAAAAGCAGGGAGGTCAAAGTTGAGAGGACTGTATTATTTGTGTATTCCCTATGTTCTCCACCAACCTATGGATATCTGAGAGTGGGGAAGGCGACTTTGAAACTTTCAAAATATGCATAATAACTAGGATAATGAAGAGGATGACTGTGATAGAGATAATACTAGGTGTTCACGAAGCCACTTTATTTCTTTCCTGAACACAGGAAGGCTACATTTCCCAGGTTCCTTGTATCTAGACAGGGCTATGTAACATGCTCTGGGCAATGGGATGTAGGGCAGAAGTGATATATGCTACTTCCAGGACTTTTCTAGCGGTCCAGTGGTTAAGACGCTGTGCTGCCACTGCAGAGGGCATGGGTTCGATCCCTGATTGGAGAACTAAGATCCCACAAGCCTTGCAGTGTGGCCAAAAAGAAAACCAAAACAACAACAACAACAACAAAACCTGTATTACTTCCAGGGCCCGGCTCCAAACTCCTCTCCTGCCATCTTCCAAGTCCTTCCTTCCTTCCTCCCCTCTCCCCTTCTCTCCCCTCCTCATACCCCTCTCCCTGAATGGACGCAGAGGTTTCAGTGGAGGACTTAGAACGTTTGGGGGCACAGCGAGGCCAGTAGAGGGGAGGAGTCCAAGAACCTGAAGACTGCATGGGGCACAGCGTCTCCTCCCAAACACTCACCCCACTGGACTGTGACCTGGGTAAGAACAAAGCATTTATTTGTTAAGTCCCTGAGCTGGGGCTGATCATCGTAGCTGCCAGCATTACAGCTCTGACGGATAAAAGGCCACCAGATTCTGTGTCAGTTATAGGGACCTGGCATCCACTGGTTCCTGACTGCGGGCAGGACTAGAAAATGGGGATTACAGTCATGTGCTTATGTGTACACTGAATCACAGATGCAACTTCTCTAGCATTTTCCATCTGCAAGGCATCTCGATAGCAAGCAAGGATTTCAAAATGACTCTTTGTGTACTCATACATTAAAAGAAGCGAGTCTAAGGCTGACATATTCACCAAGTAATGTCAGAGCTGGCTGCTACCGGCTTCAGGACATCAACCCTGAATATTCAGAATAATCAGAAGGACTGATGCTGATGCTGAAGCTCCAATACTTTGGCCACCTGATGCGAAAAACTGAGCCCTTGGAAAAGACCCTGATGCTGGGAAAGATTGAAGGTGGGAGGAGAAGGGGATGGCAGAGGATTAGATGGTTGGATGGCATCACTGACTCGATGGACATGAGTTTGAGCAAGCTCTGGGAATTGGTGATGGACAGGGAAGCCTGGTGTGGTGCAGTCCATGATGTCACAGAGTCAGACATGATTTAGTGACTGAATAACAAAAGCCTCAGGTTTCCTATGACTGTTACCTATTTTCCCTAAGAAAATGCATCCAAAAAAATAATTCTGTGTTAAACAGACAAGGGATCAGACTCACTGAGCAAAAATCCTTGCAAGGATCTCCTGAGAAATCCAGAGTAGAAAAGCCAGGCTCACTGTGCTGCTTTCTAGGAACCAACAACTTTTCAAGACCAGAAGCACAAGGTTCAGTTTCAAGGCCTCAGGATAGCTCAATTTTCTCCTGGGATGTTACGATACCATTAAAAACATAAGCTCACCTTATTGTCCAGGGAAGTAGGTACACTTAGACCAACTAATGTGCAAATGCATGAGCTCTGGGAAGGAAGCATGCATCAGTTTAAAGCTTTGGGGCATACTTCCTTGCTTCCAGAGACCCCTGCATGGCAGCGACCAATGGGTTCTGAACCAGGAGTGACTGTCTTCTACCTCAACCCCTCCTTTCTCTGGAGGGAGAAAGACTGCTGAAGCCTCCTGCTTTTGTTTCACTCCTCTGTCATAAAGTCAAGTAATAAGAGGTGGTTGTTCTTTTCCCTGCAACCACTCTTTAAATGCCATACACTCTTTACCCCTGGTCATCTTCACCCACTAGGATCCAACTTTTCAGGAGCATGAGATGCCACCTCTTCTAAAAAAAGGCTTTCCTGAGTTTTTCTCAACCAGGCTTAAACTTTCTCATTACTTAATTTTCATATCATTTGTAAGTTCTACCATTTATAGTATTTTTCCCAGTTGTTGTGGTATGTCTGTATATTATTTACATGTCTAGGTGATAAACTTGAGAGAAGTATATTTTATTCACAGACCTATTGGGTTGGTGCAACAGTAATTGCAGTTTTGGATTGCAGTGCATTTTAAATCATTATAACTAGACTCAAACACACCTTTATTAATCAAAATAGGAACCATTACACTCAATGCATTTTTGCCAATGAGAAATAAGCTTGTGTGTTCCTGTAATGTAAAAATCCGTGCGTCAAGACTCAGTGAACTCCTGGAAAGCATTTCTACCTCCTTCTGGTTGTGGAAGCATTTTCCTGGCAAAACGTTGTTGAGGTGCTTCAAGAGGTGGTAGTCGGTTGGCAAGAGGTCAGGTGAACACGGCTGATGAGGCAAAGCTTGGTGCCCATTCGTTCAGCGCTGGAAGCACTGGTGGGGTGGTGTGCAGTCCAGCACAGTCACGGAGAAAAGCTGGGCCTTTTCTGTTGACCGAGTCTGGCTGCAGGTGTTGCAGTTTTCGGGGCGTCTCATCCATTTGTTGAGTGTACCTCTCAGATGTAATGGCTTCCCCAGGATTCAGAACGCTGTAGCGGATCAGACCAGCAGCAGACCACCAAACAGTGACTATGACCCTCTTTTTGGTGCAAGTTTGGCTTTGGGAAGTGCTTTGGAGCTTCTTCTCAGTCCAACCACTGAGCTGGTCATCACTGGCTGCTGTGTAAAACCCACTTTTGGTCGCGCGTCAGAATCTGATCAAGAAATTGTTCGTTGTTGTCGTGTAGAATAAGAGAAGACAACACTTCAAAACGACGATTTTTCTTTTTTGATTTGCAGTCAATTCATGAGACACCCACGAACCGAGATTTTCACTCTTCCTATTTGCTTCAAATGCCTAATTCCTGTAGAATGGTCAACACTGAGTTCCTCAGCAACTTCTTGTGTAGTTGTAAGAAGATCAATGTCAAGATCAAGATGATTGCTCTCAGCTGGTCATTGTCAGCTCCTGACAGCCAGCCACTGTGTTCCTCATCTTCAAGGCTCCCATCTCCTTTGCAAAGCTTCCTGAACCACCACTGCACTGTACGTTTGTTAGCAGTTCCTGGGCCAAATGCATTGTTGATGTTGAGAGTTGTCTCTACTGCTTTACCACCCATTTTGATTTTGAGTAAGAAAATCTCTTGAATCTGCTTTTTGTCTAACATCATCTCCCTAGACTAAAATAAATATAAAATAAACAGCAAGTAAGAAGCCATTAGCAAAAAACATAAGGTGAGAAATGCACATTAAAATGATGTATAACATAACCACATTTATTTAAGAATGGATCCTGATATCAAACAGCTAACTTCAACAATGCAAAACTGCAATTACTTTTGCACCAACCTAATAATTCAATTAGAAATTAGATATGTAATGAACACTTGGGTTGAGTTTCCAGGCCTTCTCTCTCACAGAGTAATAGGATGGACTAAGGTTAGTATCAGGACATGGAAAATATTTCTCCTTTCTTTTTGTGCTCTGGACTACTCTTCCATGCTTTCAAATCCCAACTTCACTATTTATAAGGTGTATCATTTGGCTAAGGTACTTTCTTCTCATCTCTAGTTCCTTCACCCATAAAATGAAATTAACAATATATATAAAAAGAAAGGCCCTAGCATATAGTAAGAACTCAATAAATGTAATCATTATGAGCATCACAAGAGTTCACTAGAAAACTATGGATGTCTTTGTTATTTTACACAGGGATAGCAAACTCAAATGCTTTAGGGTCCAGGTAGGTAGTGTGAGTGAGTGGAAGAAAGAATGGACGAGTTAAGTGAGATGCTTGATGTTCAGAAGTAGGTGGTGAGGGAAACAAGTAGCTGATTACAACGTACATATAATAGTATGAATAATGCTGTGTTACAGGTTTACTATGAAAAGAATCAACAGGAGGGGCACCAAACAGCCTTACATACTAAATGGAGATATAACGACAAAAGCAGCAACTGTAACAATTGCCAACATTTCCTGAATGAGCATGTAAAGAAGCCATCTGAGCTGAGCCTAAAATTAGAAATTAGCTGGGAGGATTAAAAAGAAAGACAGTTAGAAGCAGAAGAAACAGTATATAAAAGGAGGAATTGTGAAATAATTTAGTGTTTTTAAGGAACTTTGTGGGTTTCCCAGGTTGCTCAGATGGTAAAGTATCTGCCTGAAATGCGGAACACCTGCGTTCAATCCCTGGGTTGGGAAGATTCCCTGGAGAAGGAAATGGCAACCCACTCTAGTACTCTTGCCTGCAAAATTCCACAGATGGAGGAGCCTGGTAGGCTACAGTCCATGGGGTCACAAAGAGTCAGACACGACTGAGCGACTTCACTTTCACTTAAGGAACTTTGAGTAGGATATTACGGCCAGAGTGGAGGTCCACAGGGAAAACTGGTAAGAGCCCAGGCTAGAGAATTTGACCAGTGTCAGGTCATGAAAGACCTTATATGTCTTGCTCTAGAGTTTGCCTAGAAAGCAATGGGAAGTGACATTTTAGGAAAATGGGTAGAAACAATGTAGTAATAAGGAATTTGAGTACTGTAACTTAAAGCACAATAAACAGAGAGGAGGCTACATTTAGAAGGTGGAACTGGTGTATCTCAGGGTCTGATTGAATGGATACGGTTGACTGAGGAAGAGACGGCCACGTCAGTACAAAGCCTGCAGGTCTGAGTGACTAGGATGACTCTCTGCTCTTCCTAGAGATGGGCTGCGGTGAGAGTGAGAAAAGTTCAGCTTCAGACACGTGGAGTTAAGAACCTACAGGGCACTGAAAACCTTCCCCGGTGGCTTAGCTGGTAAAGAATCCACCTGCAATGCAGGAGACCTGGGTCCGATCCCTGGTTTGAGAAGATCCCCTGGAGGAGGGCATGGCAACCCACTCCAGTATTCTTGGCTGGAGAATCCCCATGGACAGAGGAGCTTGGTGGGCTACACCCCATGGGGTCACAAAGAGTTGGACATGACTGAGCGACTAAGCACAGGGGCACCCAAGTGGTAACAGTGGCTACATGGATTTCAGCACCTGGAGATACAGATTTGGGGATCTACAGAGTTATCTTCTAGGAACAGTGAGTTGAAAAAGAGTTTAAGGATGATACCTTATAGAAACTAACACTGAAGAAGCCAGTGCAAGGAGAGAAACTTGAAAAAGAAGAGAGAAAAGGAGGTGCAAAACTGGGGAAGAGAAGTGCAAAGAAGTTAAGAAGTAAAGAGCTGCAAGATGTGGACAGTGTTTGACAGTGCCAATGCTGGAGAATGGCATTGAAACATGTATAATATCATATATGAAATGAGTCGCCAGTCCAGGTTCGATGCATGATACTGGATGCTTGGGGCTGGTGCACTGGGACGACCCAGAGGGATGGTATGGGGAGGGAGGAGGGAGGAGGGTTCAGGATGGGAAACACATGTATACCTGTGGCGGATTCATTTTGATATATGGCAAAACCAATACAATATTGTAAAGTTAAAAAATAAAATAATATAAAAAAAAAGTTAAAAAAAAAAAGGGCTAAAATGGGCCCATTTGATTTGGGCAAAAGGAAGACCTTTGAGTCCTGGGAAGGGCAGTCTTGGTGGACTGCTTCAGGTGGAACTCAGTCCGTAGTGTGAAAAGGAATGAATGGGAGGACATGAGCTGGGATGCAAAGAAAAGAAAGAGCTGGTAGGTCATGGAGTCATGGAAACGTGTTTATGATTTTTTCTTAATGCTAAAGACTTGAGGATATTTTATATTCTGAAGGGAAACCTTTCAGGGAAGAAAGAGGACTGAGGCCATAGAATTTGCTGCTGTTGTTTAATTGCTAATCATGTCCGACTCTTTGAGACCCCATGGACTGCAGCCCACCTGGCTCCTCTGTCCATGGGCTTCTCCAGGCAAGAATACTGGAGTGGGTTGCCATGCCACCCTCCAGAGGATCTTCCTGACCCAGGGATCGAACCTGTGACTCCAGCTTGGTAGGAGAATTCTTTACCACTGAGCCACCTGGGAAGCCAAAGCTATTGAATAGAAACTCTAATTTTCAGTTTGAGGTGCTTGAGGGGATACAAGGATATAGGACCCAGAATGTAGCCTGAGATAAGAAGACAGATATCCTACTGTATCCAAAAGGGAGAACGAGAAAGGATGGATATTGGATGGCTCTTTGCTGAGCGAGGGAGCAAATGGAGCACAGGAGAATGTCAGTGGAGACGGTTTGGGAGAGGAAGTGACTGAGGACACGTTGCCGAAGTATGAGGCCTCATCAAGGGTTCAGCTAAGGTCGGAGGTCTTGAGTCTGCAGGGGTACCAAGTTAGTGTGTGCGTGACTTTCTCAAGCAGCCCTTGGTTGTTCAGAGGCCAAGAAGGCACACGAAGGAATTGATCCAAGGTGTCCAGACATTCGGAGAAAAGCTCATGCCCATGAACTGTTTAGTAATTTCCTCAGCCTGAGATTTCATTATGAGTCAGAACAATTTGCAAACCTGCAAATCATCTGAGATTTTCCCAAAGCTGTGCTGAATACTAATTCATCTAGATAGACAGGGTAACCTGCGAGGGAACTGGAGCCTTTAAACTCCATTCTCTCTTGACACTTGAGAAATGAACAGAGAATCATGTGTCCAATTCTTAATCCTTGGAGAGCCAAGCACAAAATGTTTTATAAGAGTTATCAGAGAAGAATTTTGTTCTTTGTGGAATGCTTAATTTGAAACGAGAAAAAAAAAAAAAAAAAAAGAATAGCAAGGAGATTTTCACATACTCCAAGAGTAGAAGGAGGAGCTAACTAAGGGCACTCCCTACCTTTATTTATAACGCCTCAGCTCAGCCCTTACAGTGCCACAGGCTCTAGATACTGGCTATGACAAGGCTTTAAAGTAGAAGGAAAAGAAATCACATGCCATTTGTTTCCCTTAGAGATTTCAAATTCTGATTGGTGGTTTAACCTCTCAGTAGGTTAGTCCTTCCAAAGAATCTGGAAAAGAAGAGGGACCACTGACCTGTGCCCAGGGTCCTAAACGCTGAGTGAGAGCCCAGCCTCTATAGTTATCTATAGCACTCACGAGGCACCACTGGGCTCTTTCCCACATCTCTAATGGAAGACTGCCTCTCCACCAAGTGTTTCCACAGGAGTGTCTTTTGGAAAGGAATGCCCTCAAACCCTGACTCTCTTCTATGTTTGTATGAAAATGAACATTTCATAGGCTTCAAACTGTATGATGCTGAGGATAACCACAGCCAGCAAGAGACTTCTGACAGACTTCAAAGGTAATGGGGATTAAAACGGGCTTCTCTGATAGCTCAGTTGGTAAAGAATCCACCTGCAATGCAGAAGACCCTGGTTCAATTCCTGGGTCAGGAAGATCCCCTGGAGAAGGGATAGGCTACCCACTCCAGTATTCTTGGGCTTCCCTTCTGGCTCAGCTGGTAAAGAATCCGCCTGCAATGCAAGAGACATTGCAAATAATTTTTTGTACTGAGTCTTCATCCTACTTATATTCCCCTTAGTTAAGAAAATCTCGTGAAACATTAGTTGCTTTTCCCCATAATTTTAGTAGCCCATCAGTATTATGTGTCAATACCATGTGGAATATGTATGTATGGATATGTATACATACATATACACAAATAGTAAAATGGGAGGAATCATACGCCTTGTTGGTTATTGGTTCTAGAGGTATTTAGGATAACTGCAACGTGTCTGGGTGGCAAGGAGTTCAGATGGGCTTGGTATTTTATATCCACCCACCCTTCTGTCCATTCATCTGTCCCAAAATTGAGTAGACTTTAGCCTCAATTGTATCTCTCCTTGCTCCTCCTTATCATTTTCCTACTGATCCACAGCTTCATGGGGAGGAACCTCTCCTCACTCTACTTACTGTTCCTCAGTCCCTAAATGTCCCTAATACCTAAGTTCCTAAATGGTAGGGGCAGGCAACTTGAGATCAGATAAACCAGTTATAAACAATGGCAAAGCTGAAGATTAATTAAAAACAAAACAAAACAAAAAAACCCCCAAACAACCCAGTATCTACAAAGAGAACTTGAAACATTCACAACAAAATAAATCATGCTGCTCTAAAATCAATTTTTATACAAGGACACTTAATCAGAATAAGGAGAAAGCAGCCCCTGACATTCAGAAACTGATGTGACACAGGTAGGTGGCAGGGCTGTTAAAGAAGCCAGGCCATCTCGTTCTCCTGCTGGACACATCCAGAACCTTGCAGAACACCAGCGTCAGACAGGGGCATTCTGTGACTGACAAAGTGAGTCAAAAACAAGCCACTTCATTGTTCTGTGTAAGGCCAAACCAAAACAAAGTTACTCTGCAAACCACAAAATACTAAACATCCCCTTTTCTGAGTAATATGAGAGACTGTGCCTTCTTTACTCATTGTGTTAGTCTGCATTTGGTCTGCTTCCAACACATGAGACTGAAGATACCCAGTCACTGAACTGTCCCTCTTCCAGAAGGCAAGCAAGTTAGAGGAAAGCTCTGCTTCCTTCATTTCAGTGGCTCAGTCGTGTCTGACTCTTTACAGCCCCATGGACTGTGGCATGCCAGGCTTCCCTGTCCAGCCCCAACCCCCAGAGTTTACTCAAACTTCCTTGGACCTTCCCAAACCCTCTTCTCACCAAACCCTGAATCTCCCAAGTCCTTTCTAACATCCTTTGACTGAGATGCCTCAAGGTTCCTCATGGGATGTGCCCTCCCTCATTGCAATGAGTGATAAACTCGCCTGGTTCCATCACAGGCATCTCCCTGGGTCGACAAAGCAGAGGCGACAGAACTCTTGCAGCACACTCCTCTGAAGTGAAGTTCACACAGTGTCCGGAAAGGATGAAGTGGGTAAAACGAGAGAGGCTCCTCTAGTGAGGAAGCAAGGAGGCTTCCTTGCCAAAATTCCAATTCCAGAGAACCACTTGTGAGCTTTCCCCCAGTCAGCCCCTTCTCTTCTGCATGAAGTCCTCTAAACAGGCACCCATACACTGACTCGTGATTGGGAGGGCTTTGTGGTTTAACCTGACTTTTTATCATATACGGTCTCGGGCTAGCTCAGCAGCTGTTTGTTATTTTTGGTGAGTCAAATACGGTTGACCTCCTAGCTTCTGAGCATGGGAAATGTAAGATTTCCAAGGGCCCCAGTCAGAGGGTGGTTTAGGAAAGTGGTACATAACCTGGCATCTCAATACCTTCATAGAAACGAACTGAGACAGGACAAAGGTACAGTTGAAAGTTATGGGCAAAGTCTCTGAGGAAATAGTTTTACAAACCATCATCTAAAACTGAAGGAAAATATTATAAAACTTAAGGAAAAGTTTTCCACAGGTGTTTGGTTTCTGGAAATCTGTTACTTATGTAACTACACTACCACACAGGGATTAACTTCTTTTCACAAGTTGTGCCTCAATGCTTGTCAGAGCCTTGGTATTAGGTGGGTAGAAGGCAAGGCTAATTATCTCCACTCACCTACTAGAAAACTGAGTCACGATAATAAGTCGCTCAGTGCTGCCGAAGCTTCATCAACAGGGCCCTGGAACTCACCCAGGTCTTCCCACCCCAGGGCACTCTCAGTAGCCACTAAATTGCTTTCAGGCAAAGTAGCCTTTGGTTCTGAACCTGATAACATCAATAAACCTAGGAAAACACTGCCTAGGTCATCTAATTCTCAGGTGGCTACAGTAGATACTTGCTGTTTTGGACGTGTGGATAAAAAGTCAGAAACCATCTTCTTCATCAAAGGATGGTGCCCAGACAGCCTATGTTCTACTTATTAATCATCAGGAGAACTTAAAAAAAATGAAGATTCCAGGTGCCACCACAGACTTACTGCAATACTGTTTCAGATATAAGACTCAGGAATCTGCAATTTTAATAAGCTTTCCGAGAGCTTCCTAATTGCATTGTTTGAATACTACTGGCCCAGGGTAAGCACTCAAAGAAAGGATCAAAAACCACTCAAAGTCAAAGAAAGGATCAATACCCCAAACCCCTATCCTCTACTTGTTAGGAATAGTGCTGAAAAGGAAAAAGTGGCCAATGTTTAATTCAGGAGTCACCAAACAAAAATGTCAGAAGGGTCCCTCTTAGTTTTTATTGACTACAAAATAAAGAGATCTCCAGCATAAAGGGATCCAGAGGGTTTTCAGATCCTCTTACAACAAACTGCTGTTCTTATGCTCATGGGGCAGGCAGGTAATCCCTGTATTAATAGCAAGAACTAGCGACTATTTTGATGTTAGCAGAATCTGTGGCTTTAGGTCTGGTCTTGATTGAAATGGGGCCTTAGGATATATTCTGGATCATTAAAATCACTTCTAGGACTGTGCTTTTAGGAAAGAAGCAAATATACAGCAAGGGGATGCAGAAGCAATGTAATTTTCTTATTAGCAATGGCTGCCTAGGAATCTTAGGAGTGTAACATTGTAGATTATTATATTTTTTAATAGAAGGCTCACCTATAAAAGTTATTTCAAGCATAGCTTGGACTTTATATTTTTTATAGCTATGCTTTAGGCAACCTATTTATTTTCTTCCTGTATATGTAGTTACAGTTTTAATCAAGCTTTTTAAGCTATCTATGGCTAAAACTAATCAAGTGGGATGAAAATTATGCAACAAACCACTCTGTTACCCTAAAGCAGCATTTTTGAAACCAAGCCCTAGGTCTGAGTGCAGATATCTCTTCTGACTAATAAAAGCAACACAAGGGAGTGAGGGGCCTGTGTTAACAGAGCTGAGACCATCATCAGCCTGTCTAGCATTTCAGTCTCAATTATTCTCATTTTCATGGCTGAAACCAGTTAAGTTTCAGTTCTTCAACAATTGTATAACATTTAAAAACTCACAGCAAAATCACATTCTGGTTTTTAAAATGCCATTCTAGGTAATAGAGTTTAAACTAAGGTAATCAACTTGTATAAAATTTCTCTTTACAAAAGTTTCATTTGGGATCTGAATACAATATACAGAACCAGAAAACCGGTATTAAGTGAAGTCAATGAACCTTTTAGCTTCCTTTTCCCAAATGGTCATCTTGAACACAGATGTTTAAAATGTGCTACAGATGTATACATCAAGGTATATGGCCATTTATAAAATTAAAATTCCATTGATCAAAGGTGAAATATTTACATTTTTTTTTACCCTAATCTCAGCTTGGCAAATAGTTGGGTGAAAATTAACTATACTTACCTGAAATTTATTACCACTCCTTTCATCACTACCATTCCCTTTTTGCCATCAGTAATTTTAGGGCAAACACAAAGTATGAAATATTGTTAAAGAAGTAAGTACTTTCTCTTTTAAAATCATATTATGAAGAAAATAGGTGAAAAAAGGTAATTTTCTTCCTTTTTTTCTCTTTAACTTCTGCTTGGATGTAAAATGTTTAATAACTGGAAGTCAAATATCCTTTGATGAGAAAAGAAACTTCTGATATTATCTTATAAACTGTGATTGCATCTCACCAGAACAAAATAATAACTATTTCAATTTAAAATTTGATAAAGTGCTCTAAATGTATAACTTCTTTCTCAATTGGGTACTGCAAATAGGTATTTTTAAAACTAGTTACAGACTATGAATATAAAATATCCCATGCTAGCAATAACCTTTTGTGTTTTTTAGTGAGATCTTTTCAAATTAATCTTTCAACACTGATATTGAGAAATCCCAGTTCTTGTCAATTCTCAAATTTAATGACAGCCTTTTGCATTTGTGATGCGGAGGATTAGAATGAGGTAATGAATGCACAAACTTGGCCAATTTAGCTTACCTCCCGTCCACAAAATTAATGCAACTGGATTCCTAGAGGAAAAGCTTTTAAAATTTAAAATTCTGTTTTGGATTTCTTAATTTACTATTCAAGATGTAATGCTAATTACCATTATAACAAAAGATTAAAATAAAGAGAAGAGCCTGCTACTTTGCAGGGTGGTGAGGACTTGCTGAGAAAGGACTGTTCGTTAGGCAGGGCTGAAAGCTCGTTAGGCTGAGGGTGACCTCAGCTCTCTGGGCCAGGAGAGGTGGACTCCAGAGGCAGCTGCCTGCCCAAGCCAGGGGCCAGAGGCTATCTTGATTCCCTCTCATTTTTTCACAGTGCAAGGCCATTCCTTCTGTCCCATGTAATTTGCAGCCATTATCATAGATATTAGATGTGGAAAGACTTGGCAAGTTACCTAATTTCCCAGCCCTTCGCACAGAGTGCCCCTGTTGAATATGTATGAGGCAGTTGTTAGCACGCGCCTGTGCCTGTTAGCAGTAACGGTCATTTACCACCACCTGGGGGGCCAACGCCAGCCAAAGAGCTTTAGCATATAAACATAAGCGGAAAAATAAAGAAGGAAGGAATGTCGTATTTCAGACGTTTGACTAATTGTCAAGCAATGAGGTTTATTAAAAACTTCCATAGAAACTAGGTTCCTCTTATGTTTGGGGATAACAGTTAAGAGGGCTGGAAACAGTACACAGTGGTAGCTTCCTTTTTGTGTAGAAACATCTCAAAATGGGCTCTTCCCACATCAGTTCAAGAGCCAACCTGAAGGATTCTTAATTTAGGTGCCATACATTTAATGAATATGAAACAGCACTGCTGCTGCTGCTGCTAAGTCGCTTCAGTCGTGTCCGACTCTGTGCGACCCCATAGACAGCAGCCCACCAGGCTCCCCTGTCCCTGGGATTCTCCAGGCAAGAACACTGGAGTGGGTTGCCATTTCCTTCTCCAATGCATGAAAGTGAAAAGTGAAAGTGAAGTTGCTCAGTCATGTCCGACTCTTAGCAACCCCATGGACTGCAGCCCACCAGGCTCCTCCGCCCATGGGATTTTCCAAGCAGGAGTACTGGAGTGGGGTGCCATTGCCTTGTCCGATGAAACAGCACAGCATATACTTAATATAAGATGACAGTCTTCCTGTTCCCTGGGACAATATGAGTCTTGAAACATTTTAAGCTGGCTACAAAGTAGAAACTAGAGACTGGATACAGCATTATTTGATCTACAGGATAATTTAGACTCAAATCCAGATCAGTCAAACCTCAAGTTGATTTGTAGGTTTTTAAGTTGGGTGTGTGTCTTTGGCAAGTCAGGCTGCACTGATTGCAAAGCCTAAGTGAACTAAGAAGCTGCCACTCTTTGCTGTTTTCAACAAAATCCCTGGGATGTAAAAATAGCAGAGAAGGAAACAGGCTTTGCAGTCATGCAGAGCTGATGTCAGATTGTGCTACACCTCAAACCAGTTAGGAGAATGCTCCTAGGCAGTCCTGGCTTGTTTCCTCATCTAATCTTCTCATGGATATTAAGAGGAGAAGATAAAACAATGAATGTAATATCTTGCAGATCTTCAATAAATACTAGCTTCCTTTTCCCCTTTGAGAATTCTGTTGTTGCACTTGAATAATACATTATTTAGGTGTACAGCAAAAATTTATTACAGGTAAATTTGCATGACTTATAATGCAATCAAATTTTCAAACTATTTCTAACCCACTGAACAGCAGAGCAAGTTTTTGAAGTGCCAAGCAATTAGAATCACTTCCTTCACAAATCCTTGTGTTTAATAGCAAACCGGTGCAAAATTTAATGCTGGAGAAGAGGCATGCTCTTGCATCCTGCTTTCCCCACTTGAAGGATGTGGTTCCTTGGATGTAAGAGCTTTCTCTCTTCTGTAGAACTCTCAAAACTCCTTGAGCTGCTCCTCTTCAATAAGCACTAAAGAATCTGTGGGTCACTTCCAGCCTTCTCCAATACGGGGGTAATTCATTTAGATAACAGCGATAGTTAAGCATTACAACATGCTTGATATTTAAACATTAAAAAACACTGTTATCCAGCATGGAGGAAACTACCATGGCTTTCATCTCAGTCTGAACTTCTTTCTCTTCTAATTCTCTTTCAGCCATTAAATACCTCTTTGAGGTACCTCTTCTACTAGAATTCATTTTATTGTTCCTAATATTAATAAGAGGTACAATGTCCAAAATACTATGTCTTAAATGAAAACAAAATTAGTATTCCTATAGTCATACATACCCAATGCTAAACAGTTGAGTGAAAGCAGGAAAAAAGGTCAATACTTTGGACATGGCCAAATATTCCAGGTGCTAGGCTTAGAGAGATGAGATACCTAGATAGATGACTTGTCAATTCAGCTCCACTTTTCTAGGTTCTAGATACTTCTTGAATAATACAGTTTATAGAATGAAAAAGGCTATATGCTCTCAGGTCAATTAGAGGTCCTAAAGAAAGCATATCTCCAGAGAGAATCCCAGTGATTTATAAACATGTGGATCATATTTTGAAAAATCTGACCCAAATCTTGACTAAGAATATAAATGAAATCAGAATTAAGTAGTATTCAAAGAACAGATAAAATCCAAGAAAAGCCAGAAAATGTGCTATTTAACAAAAGAATGAATAAAAATTAAAGAAGCAGTATACAAGAAAAGTGGGTGGTTATGTAGAAAAAGGTCTTTATACTTATTATATGGCATGGTTCTTTTTTGGTGCAGAAACACACACACACACACACACACACACACGCACACACACACATGCACACCATAAGGGAAAGCAAAAGGGAATGATTAGTTCCTTTACAAGATACATAAACACGTTATCAGGCAAAATTAAACCCTTTAGTTCCAGGACAGTTAAAAAGCACACACTTGTAAACGTCTCTAAGGGCTTGTGACCCGAGGCACAGGGAAGCACATGCCGTGACATGAATGGCACCGTATGTGCCCCGGTAATCGTCAACAGATGTGGCATGCCAGCAGACTAGAAATACAGCTTCAACTTAACAAATGCTTTTTTGGTGACTGATAGGCTGAAAGTCTTAGAAAAATGAAGGTTTGATGAATGAGGCACCCTGCTTAATTGTGCTAAACTGTTTAGTTCCAATTTTCATAAACAGATTCAACAGTTGAAAATAGGAACCCTCTTCTGGCTACTCTCAAGAAGAAAAGAAGGGAAGGGATAGGAAGGAAATGAAAGACAGAAGCACAAGCTCATGTTGCCATGGGATACCTAAGCTGTATAAATCAGGCATTTATATGGTTGTATTAGCAGAAATTGAGATAAAATTGTACCAAGACCAGACAGTAAAAAATATTAAGAAAATACATCTCTTCACTGCCGAGATATCCTCATCAATTTGCTCCCTGCGTTTTAGTGATGTTGAAGCACCATTCTTCTGAACGATTTAAAATCCTTAGCTGACCTTTATTCATGTTTGTTTGATATAGGCAATTCTGTGCTGTTTAATCTCTTGCTCCTAAAAGGTAGATGTAATCTCAGTTCTCTTTCATTTAAAACACCTCTGTTTTATTATCAAAAGCAATTTTCACTTCTGGAAAAATATGGGCTTTAGGTTAAGAAGTCAACACTAGAAGAAGCTTAGAAATGTAATTCTCTCATTTTTTAGGTCAGAGAAGATGCACACTGTATATATTTTTTGCTGCATACTATCTGAATATCAATTGTCTGTGATGAGGCTCCTTGCCAACAGAGGATACCTACTCGGTTCACAGTACAGAATCTAGAACTTGATGTTGCCCAAGAGAGTCAGTGAGAGTGCCATCTGTGTCCTTGGCCATGAGCCAGTTGGCTTTTACACATTCACTTATATAATCCTCCCACCAACTTTTATCAACCCATAATCAATTTACTTTGGCTGAATAGAAATGGTAAAGAGGCCTCAAAATCCCCGAAGTATCATTTGACATAGAAGAGCTACTAACGGTATTAACATGTGGCTTTTTCCTTCTTTGCTTCCTTCTCTGCAGCGTTCACCATGTTGTAATGAGGTGAGTCAGGTGCTTTCCTAGATAATGCTGTTGAACCAGTCAAGTATCAGGGTCGCTTGTGGTGAATGTCAGCAGTTTTCATCCCTCATTTGCGCAACCACAAAGTAAGCATGCTAAGACTCCAAGGTCAGTGAATACCAATAATACTCATGCATCTTCTGCAATATTTCCTGGAATATTCAGGTCATCCTCTCTACTGGGTCTAAACACATAAGAGCATGTTCATAGCAAGGTCTCTTCAGTAATTCTTTAAAGTATAAAACTAGCCCCCAAACACTGAAACCACTTATTGAAGATCAACTGTGTAGAGTGTAATTGACTTTCAAATACACTATCACTTATCCAAATGCACTTCATTCTAACAATAGTCCTGTGTAGTATTATTGCCCTCACCTCGCAGATCAGGAATCTGAAGCTTACAGAAGTTAAATGACTTGTCAAAGGCACAGAGACGAAAAGCTACAAAGCCTGTTGCTCTAGACACTTGCTGCCTCTCTAACACAAATGTTAGGTAAGTGGTTAGAACAACGCAAACGTTAGAGAGTGTGGCTGCATCTTTTGGGACATTCTTCCTCATTGACTTCTTCTCGGATAAATAGAGCATTTGTAGAGTGTGTTCCTATGAACAAGTCTGCTAAGTTTTCCCATTTGCAGAAGGAAGGAGAGACCTTGGGGTGGAAGTGGCAGCAGAGAGCACTTCCGGTGTTAGATCACATGGGTTGCTGCGAGTGTGGCATCAATTTATCCAGCTTTGCATCTACCTGGTTACCTGAGTGTCTCAGGTAAGCTGAGCCAGAAAAGGCGAAGGAATGCTTTTTCTTTTTTGCCCGAAACTCATCTTCAGTCATGAAGAGTTGAGAGATTAGGTGTTATAAATTCAGGGTATTTTTTTCTTTTTAATTGCTTCTGGGACCTCATTGTTGTCCTTCTATCTGCTAATAGATATTAGATAGCAGAGATTTTATGTGTTTTACATATTTTGAATCAGGTCTTAACAGTAAAAATAAAGGTGGTTTTTGTGTTTGTCTACCTGCACATCACTGGTTCTCCCCACTTTAAGAGCGGCAAATCTTGACCACAGGGATGAGCAAAGGAGCCAGGCTGGGCCACTGTGATTTTCCCAGCTGAGTTGGAGGTGATGAGTTACTCGACTCTTCTGTGCTAAAGAGGCTGTAAAGATCTAAGGCTTTGAGCTTTAAGCTGCCTAAGGTCAGCCCCTAAGGAGACAGCTGGCTTGAGAGAATAAAGGCAGCATGAAAGAAGGTGGAATAAGCACCAGAGAGAGAGAGGGTACATGCGCTAAGAGCATCGGAAGGCCTGAGTCCGTGAGACCGGATCCAGCCCTCCTCTTCCTGTGGTGTGCTCGGAGTCTCCATTTCTGCCTCAGGTCTTTGGAGTTGGACTTCTGTCACTTAGTACTGAAGGAGTCTGGACTAATACAGAAATTATGCTTTAATAACTGAAATAATAACATTGGCTTCTTGAGAGTTAACTTTGTGCCAAGGATTGCTTTTGGATTGTCTTTATTTTTTTCAATATAATCTCATGAGACGGTATCACTATCACCATTTTATTTATGAAGAAATTGAAGTTTCAAGAGGTGAAATGACTTTCTTAAGGTTACACAGCTAGAGAGCAAAGCAAGATTTTGAATCCATTTCTACATGGCTTCGAAACCCATGCTCTTAAGGCCTAGCCTATGCTTTACCTCAAAATGGTTCTCAAGTTGGGCTGCATATTGGAACCTCCTGGGTGGCTTCTGGAACCAGTGGTCTCCAGCCCTCTCTCTAGGCCCCAAGTCTGCACAAGTAGAGCAGGCACCTTTCAATGTGGAACACGATGGTGTTCTTGGTCAATGGTTTTCCCTGAACTTGTTCAACTGTTGTGGCCCCGCAGCCAGACCAATAAAATCTCAGTCTTTTGGGGTAGGGCCCAAGTGCTGATATGTTTTAAAAAGCCTCCAGGTGATTTTAAAGATCAGTTGGGGTTGTGAACCACAACTATAACCTGAACACATATCTGGATCTATACCAACACAAAATGAAAAATTAAAGCACCTGAAGTTAACATGCCAAGTGACTACAATTATGTCAGATAATTGGATATCTCAGGTAAAATCCTCTATCAGGAATAGTGAGTGTGGAATTACTGACCCTTCCATTTGTGCTTTGCAGTATAGCATTGACTAAAGATATTAAAATGATATCTATGGGTACCTTCATGATTTAAATATGGTAACAATAATACTTAATAAAACATTTCTGCCAAAAATGTGGGTTTTTGTAAATATGTGTCCAGCAAACATTTTCAGGTAGGTTTAAATTGTTCATAACTGGATAGTTTTGGGTGATGAAAGCCCTGATGAAAGCCATGCCCATCTTTACATACAATTCTGTTCTCACAATTGTCAGGAGGTTATTGCAGCCATTGCAATAAGAAAGAGAGAGAGAGAGAGAGAGAGAAGGGAGAAAGAAGGAAGGGGGAGAAGGAGGAATGAAGAGGGTGGGGAAGAAGTAAAAGAGAGAAGAAGGGACAGAGGAAGAGAGGAAGGAGGGGAAGAGAAGGGAAGGGAAGAGAAAAGAGGAAGGAAGGAGGAAGAAAGGAAGAAAAGAAAGAATACTGAGGATGTACTTCAAAACTAATCCTATTACAGGCAATAGCTCATCACATCACAAAGATAGATTTCACCACAACTAATAGATTTCACAGAGCTCACCCATGTTTGACTTATGCAGTAGGAACTGGAAGGACAATTAAGATAGCAAGTGTCATATTGGAAAATAAAGCTTAGTTACCTAGAACTATGCAATCTCACACTTTCTTATAAAAATGAACTAACAGAGAGACTTAATTCACTGTTAGAAATCCCCATGAGGGGAATGTACAAAAATATCAGGTTAAGCAGTCATTTTTGAACTTTAATATCGAGCAAAAAAAAAAAAAAAAGGAAGAATCTTAAGCCAATGAAATTACATAATCTAAGGAATCTATCATACATAACTGAGATAGAATTCACTTCTATAGTCAGAAGACTACTCAATCAGAAACTCAATTTTACCAATATCTCTTGCTTTGTGATGTTTTTCTGTTGTTTCCATAATCCTATGCTTATTAAAGTAATTAAATTGATAAGCATATTTTTAGTAGAGCTCAAAGGAAATCGGTGAGCTGTCACTGTACTCGAAGATTTGTTTGACTCAAAGGAGATTCAACAGGTAGATTATGTCCAATTATAGTCAGATTTCATTGTTAACATCTAAGAACTCCAGCTACCACAGCCAATCATGGTGCAATGTTTTATGGGACTACTCTCTATGTCTTTCCAATAGGATAGTCCATCAAGTAGCAAAACATCCAAAACAGTGCAATTTTAGCAAGAAATTGCTAGAGGACATGCAGACCAACCCATGAGATGTGCTGGTATTTGTTCTGAGTCTCTCAAGGACGATGCTGTGGGTTAGATGGTGCCTTCTCAGGGACTGGAATTGAGCACTATCTCGTCTCCCTCCTCTTCTAAACTTTCAAAGCTTTCTGGCTGTCCCAATTCCTAAATGACAGACAGGGTCAAACTGGGGTCCCAAGAGGCCTTTTTAGTTTTAGCTCTATTTCCCTATATTAAACTAAACTCTGACAAATCAGTTGTTGCTGTTAGTCGCTAAGTCACGTCCGACTCTTTACAACCCCTTGGACTGCAGCATGCCAGGCTACCTGTCATCCACTATCTCCCGAGGTTTGTACAAATTCATGTCCATTGTGTCAGTAATGCTATCTAACCATCTCATCTACCACTGGCCCCTTCTCCTTTTGCCTTCAGTCTTTCCCAGCATCAGGTTCTTTTGCAATGAATTGGCTCTTTGCAGCAGGTAGCAAAAGTACTGGAGCTTCAGCTTTAGCATCAGTCCTTTCAATGAATATTCAGGGTTGATTTCCTTTAGAATTGACTGGTTTGACCTTCTTGCTATCCAACAGACTCTCAGGAGTCTTCTCCAGCACCACAGTCCAAAAACATCAGTTCTTAGGGGCTCAGCCTTCTTTATGGTCCAACTCTCATATCCATAAATGTCACTGGAAAAACCATTGCTTTGACTATATGGACCTTTGTTAGCAAAGTGGTATCTCTGGTTTTTGATACACTGTGTAGATTTGTCAATAGCTTTTCTTTCAAGGAGCAAGCATCTTCTAATTTCATTGCTGCAGTCACCATTTGTGGTGATTTTGCAGCGGAAGAAAATAAAATCTGTCACTATTTCCACTGTTTCCCCATCTATATGCCATGAAGTGATGAGACCAGATGCCATGATCTTAGTTTTTTGAATACTGAGTTTCAAGCCAGCTTTTTTACTCTTCTCTTTCACCCTCATCAAGAGGTTCTTTAGTTCCTTTTCAATTTCTGCTATTAGAGTGGTATCATCTGCATATCTGAGGTTGTTGATATTTCTCCAAACAATCTCGATTCCAGCTTGTGATTCATCCAGCCCAGCATTTTACATGATGTACTCTGAATATAAGTTGAATAGGCAAGGTGACAACATACAGCCATGACATACTCCTTTCCCAGTTTTGAACTAGTTGTTCCATGTCTGGTTCTAACTGTTGCTTCTTGACCTGTATACAGGTTTCTCAAGGGACACAGGTAAGGTGGTCTGGTATTCCCAACTCTTAAAAGAATTTTCCATAGTTTCTTGTGATCCACACAGTCTAAGGCTTTAGCATAGTCACTGAAGCTGAACTATATGTTTTTCTGGAATTCCCTTGCTTTTTCTATTACTCAACAAACGTTGACAGCTTTATCTCTGGTTCCTCTTCAAAATCTAGTTTGTATCTCTGGAAGTTCTTGGTTCACAAACTGCTGAAACCTGGCTTGAAGGATTTTGAGTATAACTTTGCTAGCATGCGAAGTGAGTGCACTTGTAGAGTACTTTGAACTTTGTTTGGCATTGCCTTTCTTTGGGATTGAAATGACAACTGATCTTTCCCAGTCCTGTGGCCACTGCTGAGAATTCCTAATTTGCTGACATAGTGAGCACAGCACTTGAACAGCATCATCTTTTAGGATTTTAAATAACTCAGCTGGATTTCCATCACCTCCACTAGTTTTGGTCATAGTATTGCTTCCTAAGGCCCACTTAACTTCACACTCCAGGATGTCTAGTTCAAGGTGAGTGACCACACCATCATGGTTATTTGGATCATTACGACCTTTTTTGTACAGTTATTTCGTGTATTCTTGCCACCTCTTCTTAATCTTTGTTTGCTTCTATTAGGTCATTACCATTTCTGTCCTTTATCATGCCTATTTTTGCATGAAATGTTTCCTTGATATCTTTAATTTTCTTGAAGAGATCTCTAGTCTTCCCTAGTCTATTGTTTTCATCTATTTCTTTTCATTATTTATTTAAGATGGCCTTCTTATCTCCCCTTGCCATTCTCTGGAACTCTGCATTCAGTTGGGTATATTTTCCCCTTTCTCCCTTGCCTTTTGCTTCTCTTTTTTTCTCAGCTATTTGTAAGGCCTCCTCAGGCAACCACTTTATCTTCCTGCATTTCTTTTTCTTTGGGATGATTTTGGTCACTGCCTCCTGTACAATGCTACAAATCTCTGCTCATAGTTCTTCAGGTACTCTTTCTACCAGGTCTAATCCATTGAGTCTATTCATCACCTCCACTGTATAATCATAAAGAATTTGATTTAGGTCATTACCTGGATGGTCAGGACTTCCTTTATGGCTCAGCTGGTAAAGAAACCACCTGCAATGTGGGAGACCTGGGTTCGATCCCTGGGTTGGGAAGATCCCCTAGAGAAGGGAAAGACTACCCACTCCAGTATTCTGGACTAGAGAATTCCATGGACTGTATAGTCCCTGTGGTCACAAAGAGTTAGACACGACTGAGAGAATTTCACTTTTACTTTCACTGGATGGTCTAGTGGTTTTCTCTACTTTCTTCAGTTTAAGCCTGAGTTTTGCAATAAGGAGCTGATGATCTGAGCCAGTCAGCTCCAAGTCTTGTTTTTACTGACTGTATAGAGCTTCTCCATCTTTGGCTGCAAAGAACATATCAATCTGATTTTGGTATTGACCATTTGTTGATGTCCCTGTGTAGAGTCATCTTTTGTGTTGTTGAAAAAGGGTGTTTGTTGTGACCAGCACGTTCTCTTGACAAAACTCTGTTAGACTTTGCCCTGCTTCATTTTCTATTGGAAGGCCAAACTTGCCTGTGATTCCGTGTTCCTCTTGATTACCTACTTTTGCATTCCAATTCCCTATGATGAAAAGGACATCTTTTTCTGGTGTTAGTTCTCGAAGGTTTTGTAGGTCTTCATAGAACTGGTCAACTTTAGCTTCTTCAGCGTTAGTGATTGGGGCATAGACCTGGATTACTGTGATGTTGAACGGCTTGCCTTTGAAACGAACTGAAACTATTCCGTCATTTTTGAGATTTCAAAATTTGTATTGTATTTTGGACTCTGCTGTTGACTGTGAGGGCTACTCCATTTCTTCTAAGGAATTCTTGCCCACAATAGTAGTTACAATAGTCATTTGAATTAAATTCTCTGATTCCCATCCATTTAAGTATCAGTGTTCACTCTTGCCATCTCCTGCTTGACCATATCCAGTTTACCTTGATTCAGTTTACCTAACATTCTAGATTGCTATGCAATATTGCTCTTTAGAGCATCAGATTTTGCTTTCACCACCAGACACATCCACAACTGAGTACTGTTTCTTCTTTCAACCAGTCCCTTCATTCTTACTAGAGCTGCTAGTAATTGCCCTCTGCTCTTCCCCAGTAGCATCTTGGACACATTCCTACCTGGGGGGCTCATTTTCCAGTGTCATATCTTTTTGCCTTTTTATATTATCCATGGGGCTCTCCAGGCAAGAATACTGGAATGGACTGCCATTTCCTTCCCCAGTGAAGCACGTTTTGTCAGAACTCTTCACTATGACCCGTCTGTCCTGGGTGGGCCCTGCACGGTATGGCTCATAGCTTCATTGAGTTATGCAAGACCCTTCGCGGTGACAAGGCTCTGATCCCTGAGTACTAGTAGTGTTAGCTGATCGGTCATGTCTGACTCTTTGCCACCCCATGGACTGTAGCCCACCAGGCTCTTCTGTCATGGAATTCTCCAGGCAAGAATACTGGAGTGGGTGGCCATTTCCTTCTCCAGGGGATCTTCCTGACCTAGGGATCGAACCCAGGTCTCCCACATTGCAGGCAGATTTGTTACCATCTGAGCCACCAGGGAAGCCCGTGATTCCTGAAGGGGTGGCCAAATCCGACTACTCATCATCTCAAGAACCTGCTGAACTTTTTCACCTCTACAGTCATGTGTCTCCTCACCTTTTCATGTGGAATGCACTCCCTCTCCATCCCACAGAATTCTATTCTTCCTGGAAAATCAGGGGAATTGTCACTTCTCTTGTGATACCCTGCTATAATTCTCTGTATTACCCTTATCACTCCCTAATGTTTTTTTTTTTTCCATTCTGGATTTCTTTCTTACAGTTTGTCTCTTCCTACTGCCCTCTCCGTATGGCTCACTACAATGTAAACTTCACAAGGGCAGATAGCTGGACTTTTTTCATGCTCTAGCCTCAGTGTCCAGAGTGCCTGGTTTATAGTCGGCACTTAAGACAGACTTGCTGATGGAGTGAAACCGCTGGACTATGTAAATAAGGGTTATAGTAACAAACCAGGGAGTGCCCTTTTCATGTTCCCAGTGGTGTGAAGTCGACTCACCATGCAGCATCACTCTCTCACACATCACTAGCGTTTTTTTTTTTTTTTTACCATAAAGGAGGCATCGTTTCATTAGGGACAGCAGGGGAGATAGAACTACTATATTGCACTATTCCATCTGGGACTGGAAAACATATGAGCCCTGGGTCCAGAGGCTGAACCTTCAATTTACTGAACATTCCTACTTGTGCCCTGATCTTCTCCTTTCTTGGAAAATTTTAGAAGAAAGGCCTTTGGAAATGTAGAAATAAAACATTTTAATTTAGTTCTGCTTAACGCCATATAAGGTATCAGAAAGAAACAAAATGGAAAATATGAGAAATTCTGAGTAATCTGAATATTTGGTACTCCACTATGGAGTCTGAACCATTCTTAAAAAATGAAAGAAAATGTGATTTTAAAAACAATATGTAACAGGACATCTTGATGAAGCAAAGTTATTACTACAGTAGTCACAACTTATGGCATTTCAGTTTACAAACCTCTTGTACAACATCGCACTCTTCCTACAGACCTAGATGCTACTGACTCAGCATTTGATTCAGGCCGTTCAGGCCCATTTGGTCTGGGCTCCACCCGAGACCCAGGAAGTAAAATGTAATCAGTTCAGGGCAAGGCACTCCTCAGACACTGGAAATGATGAGGAATTCACAACCACAGCTCTGAAAGGGTAACTGCCATGAGGAGAGGTGAACAGGGGGTTATGAGAACACCTCCAAGGTTTACTCACCCAGCCAGCTAGGGATTAAAGAAGAGAACAGGGTGCTGAATCATGGACGAGTAGGAATTCACTGGTGAAGAAGACAGAACGAGGCAGGCCCCAGTACAGGGTGCACCGGAATCTCAGTGAATGAGACGCGTATGAAGGTGGACAGAAAAATGGGATGGCCACGAGAGGGGAGGCTGCACAGCAGCCCAGGGTGAAAGCAGAAGGGCCTTGAATCTCAGGCTAAGCAAAGACCTGCCTCGGAAAGCAATGGGGCGACAATGACGGATTTTAAGCAAGGGGGAGAGATGATTAAATATGCGGCTACTCTTCGCTGCTCACAAGTGGGAACCCTCCTCTTCCTAAAGAATCCCAGTTATTCTCATGCATCAGGAGACTACATTTTCAGGAGAGACTGGGCTCCACCCTAGACCCAGAAAGTAAAATTTAATCAATATAATCCAATTTTGGTAATTCTACTTTATTGCCACAAACATGTTACAATTTTGGCCAATGAAATTGAGGAACATTTGGCTCTAAAGCTTCTGGATGAGCCTGCCTCACTGTCATAAGGGCCAGCCACTGTGGACATTCACTCTTCCATTGCGGTACAGTGTGTTAGAATCTGTTGTCTGGAACAACTGCCAGCCATCTTGGGACCATGAGGGGACAAGCCTGAAGACAGAATTCATGCTGATGATGGCACAGTGGAAAGATGTGAAGAACCAAGGTCTTTGGTATGACTGATGACTAAATTAAGCATTCTGTAACCACCTACTCCAGAGCCCTTTTTTAAAGTAAATTTAAAAAATCCCCTTACTACTGTTCTAAGTTGCAGCTTCTGTGTTATTTTGCAGCCAAGGGCAACCCAACTGATAGTCTGATTTTTAATCTAGAAAGTTCACTTTGGAAGAAGTGAGCCAATTAGATGGAAGGGAACAAAGAATGCAGGCTGAGATGCTAGCAGCAGGCTGCTACAGGAAAATCAGTGAGTACTGCTGGGATAAGGTTTGTGGGGTAGAGAGGAGGGAATGGGCTTTAAAAATAAGAGGAATTTGGAGTAAACAGGACTTGAGAGCATTTGGTTCTGTGTCCTGGGTGATTGTGTGGTTTCTGGAAGGTGGTCCTAGTCAATGAGAGAGAGGACAGAGAAGGAAGAGGAACATATGTGGGGGCTTGGTGGTGACCATACCCATTTTACATATGAGATAATCAAGTCTCACTCACTAAACTGTGGAGCTTGTCTGTCTCCTTTACTATTGATTCCCAAGTGCCATACAGCAGGATAAGAATAGTTTGGGTTTCTCTGGTGGTCCTGTGGTTAAGAATCTGCCTTACAGTGCAGGGGACACCAGCTCAACCCCTGGTCGGGGAAGATTCCACATGCTGCAGAGCAACTAAACCCATACACCGTGACGACTTTGCCGATGGGCTGCAACTGCTGAAGCCTGTGCGCCCTGGAGTCTGTGCTCTGTATCAAGAGAAGCCACTGCACTGAGAAGCCAGTACATCGCCATAGAGAGGAGCCCCCACTTGCCGCAACTAGCGAAAGCCTGCACGTAGCAATGAAGACCCAGTGCAGCCAAAAATAATAATAAATAAATAATTTAAAAAGTTATATAAAAAGAATGCTTAATAATAATTGTGCGAGGCTGAGAAAACTTACATCATTTGCCCAAGATGGCACAGGCAGTTCAAAGTTGTGAACCCAGAACACTCTCTAATCCTTCCCAGCACACTGTCTACTACTTGCCCAGATCATCAGCAAAAGACTGCTTCTCAGATTCTGAAGCAGAGGAAGAAACTCTTATTGGAAGATGTGCAGTCATGATGGGCTCACTCCTTCAGACACCTTAACAGAGTATTTAACTTTTTCATTAATGTATATTTTATAGAAGAGTTTCTAAAGAAAAGTGTTCAAGCAGGACACATTTATGGACATCTGAGCACCATGAATCATATCTTATTACTGACATGTTCAGAATGAAATAGATTCCTGTCACTCTAACTCAGACCTCATAATTGGAAAATCAGGCAAAAATTTAAGATTGAAAGCCTCTCTGCTATCTGGAATCAATAGAGACTAACCTAAATGCATCTTGGACACTTTTGATGCTCTTATATTATCTTTCAGAGAGAGTCAGGGAAAAACTGTTCACCATTGTAGGTATAAGAATCACTAATGTACTAGAAAATACTAATCAACATCTTCTCTCAGTCTTTACTCCTTTAAGGTAAATAATCCTAATTACTCTAACCTCCTTAATTTATGTCATCCTTCCATCTGTCGTTCCTTCCATCTGTATGTCTTTTTTTTCAGCATCTTTTAATTTAGCCACACTTTTAAGCTGAAGGACCCAAAGCTTGTTGAGAAAACAATTGCTTCTATGTTTTTTTTTCTCTTGTGATATTTACAAGAATTAAAAAATTTCCCAGAGTTAAACTAAGAACTAAAGAGGATGCAAAGAAATAGAAACCCTTGACCTCAAAGAACTGATCATTGAGTATAGGAGGCAGGATGGAGGGAAATTCCTAGCAACCCAAGGACAATGTTAGTGTGTGACCCGAGTGCCATACTCGGGGTTACAGAAGTGTTTTAGAAATTCAGAAAAGCAATAGAGCACCAGGCTGTGTTAAAGAAGGATTCCCAGACACGGATGAATATAGAGTGAGCCTTAAAGAGCATTTAGGATTTGGAGAGAAAATAGGAAGAAGTATGGAAAAGGGTGGAAGTGGGTGGTGGCTGGAGTATGAAGATGTCTAGAACAGAGAGTTTATGTGGGACATACATCTAAGATTTTTTAAAAAACTTTCCTCCCACCCAAAGCCTTATATTTATGTTGATAGTTATCCTGTTCATCATGGACATCACCTAGATGGATGAAGGATATCCTATCTCCTCTCCAAAGATGATCGTTTCATAAATTTTTCCATTTGACTTCTATAATTAATGAAAATCATGTTGAATTTTAATCCTATCTGTGCTCTTAATTAGTATTTTGATACAGAATATACAAAAACCATTAAAAAAAATGGGGCTCAGACATCACACTACAGAAATGTGATAGGCCAATGACTTGAAATGGCTCAATAAATTTATTAGTTCAATGGAAGAAAAGGAAGAAAAAGAGAAAGAAGAAAGGATGAATGGAGTTTGGAAATACTTCTCATTAATTTTTCAAAAGTGAGCTGAACAGTTATTTAAATCATAACTAAATTAGTATTTTGAGTCCTATTTTTAGGTTTAACTCACTGTAACTTGCCATGTCTTCAAGAATTCTGAGTACACAATTAGTATATTTTAATTTTCTTTTTCAGATTAACTATGGTTCTTTATCTTTTTTCTAAAGTTCCTAAAATTTTTGATGGGTAACCAGAGTTATAAACAGTTCCATTATTTCTTCCAGGAAGAGCTCAAACTTGAAATACCAGAAGACAGCTCAATAATAATAGGGGAAAACAGCAATAATTTGCTTCCATCTTACAATACTCTAAACGGAATGAAAAAGAATTCCAGGAAACATAAGTTGCAGTCTAAATGAGCTACCAAGTTTACATAAAGCTTCCTGATAGACAGAGGAGTGGAACAAAGAATGTGAGAAGAAATCAGTAGTTATTTACAATAACAAACTCCTTTCCCCAGGGGTAAATTATTCTGGAGCAGGAATGAACTGAAATCCTTTGCATAAGCAAGAGCCGAGCAAGATAAACATTTCGGACACTGTCATAGATCTGGAAGACCATCTTAGCATTCCAGACGCCCCGTGTTGTTGCATATTGTGGGAAAGGGGCCACCAGCCTTGAAACCAAAGAGGCCTGTTCTCAGGGTGACTTCCGCACTTAAGAGCCAGATAGACTTGGGCAAGTCATTCAGTCCCTCTGAGTCTGCTTCTTCGTCTTCAGAACAGGAACAACTGTACCTAACTCTTAGGATGGTTATCTAGAGCAAAAAGAGTGTCTGCAAAAAGCCTAACCGGGTGTCTGACAGCTAGCAGGAGTTGAGTAAATTATATTGTTTTTGCTCAGTCACTAAGTCATTCAGTCACTAAGTTCTATCACATTCTTTGCGACCCCATGTACTGCAGCATACCAGGCCTGTCTGTACTTCACTATATCCTTCAGGTCAGATCAGATCAGATCAGTCGCTCAGTGGTGTCCAACTCTTTGCAACCCCATGAATCGCAGCACGCCAGGCCTCCCTGTCCATCACCAACTCCTGGAGTTCACTCAGACTCACGTCTATCAAGTCAGTGATACCATCCAGCCATCTCATCCTCTGTCGTCCCCTTCTCCTCTTGCCGCCAATCCCTCCCAGCATCAGGGTTTTTTCCAATGAGTCAACTCTTCGCATGAGGTGGCCAAAGTACTGCAGTTTCAGCTTTAGCATCATTCCTTCCTAAGAAATCCCAGGGCTGATCTCCTTCAGAATGGACTGGTTGGATCTCCTTGCAGTCCAAGGGACTCTCAAGAGTCTTCTCCAACACCACAGTTCAAAAGCATCAATTCTTCAGTGCTCAGCCTTCTTCACAGTCCAACTCTCACATCCATACATGACCACAGGAAAAACCATAGCCTTGACTAGATGAACCTTTGTTGGCAAAGTAATGTCTCTGCTTTTGAATATGCTATCTAGATTGGTCATAACCTTCCTTCCAAGGAGTAAGCATCTTTTAATTTCATGGCTGCAGTCACCATCTGCAGTGATTTTGGAGCCCCCCAAAATAAAGTCTGACACTGTTTCCACTGTTTCCCCATCTATTTCCCATGAAGTGGTGGGACTGGATGCCATGATCTTTGTTTTCTGAATGTTGAGCTTTAAGCCAACTTTTTCACTCTCCACTTTCACTTTCATCAAGAGGCTTTTGAGTTCCTCTTCACTTTCTGCCATAAGGGTGGTGTCATCTGCATATCTGAGGTTATTGATATTTCTCCCGGCAATCTTGATTCCAGCTTGTGTTTCTTCCAGTCCAGCGTTTCTCATGATGTACTCTGCATAGAAGTTAAATAAGCAGGGTGACAATATACAGCCTTGACATACTCCTTTTCCTATTTGGAACCAGTCTGTTGTTCCATGTCCAGTTCTAACTGTTGCTTCCTGACCCGCATACAAATTTCTCAAGAGGCAGATCAGGTGGTCTGGTATTCCCATCTCTTGAAGAATTTTCCACAGTTTATTGTGATCCACACAGTCAAAGGCTTTGGCATAGTCAATAAAGCAGAAATAGATGTTTTTCTGGAACTCTCTTGCTTTCTCCATGATCCAGCGGATGTTGGCAATTTGATCTCTGGTTCCTCTGCCTTTTCTAAAACCAGCTTGAACATCTGGAAGTTCATGGTTCACGTATTGCTGAAGCCTGGCTTGGAGAATTTTGAGCATTACTTTACTAGCATGTGAGATGAGTGCAATTGTGCGGTAGTTTGAGCACTCTTTGGCATTGCCTTTCTTTGGGATTGGAATGAAAACTGACCTTTTCCAGTCCTGTGGCCACTGCTGAGTTTTCCAAATTTGCTGGCATATTCAGTGCAGCACTTTCACAGCATCATCTTTCAGGATTTGGAATAGCTCAACTGGAATTCCATCACCTCCACTAGCTTTGTTCGTTGTGATGATTTCTAAGGCCCACTTGACTTCACATTCCAGGATGTCTGGCTCTAGGTCAGTGATCACATCATCGTGATTATCTGGGTCGTGAAGATCTTTTTTGTACAGTTCTTCTGTGTATTCTTGCCATCTCTTCTTAATATCTTCTGCTTCTGTTAGGTCCATACCGTTTCTGTCCTTTATCGAGCTCATCTTTGCATGAAATGTTCCTTTGGTATCTCTGATTTTCTTGAAGAGATCTCTAGTCTTTCCCATTCTGTTGTTTTCCTCTATTTCTTTGCATTGATCACTGAGGAAGGCTTTCCTATCTCTTCTTGCCATTCTTTGGAACTCTGCATTCAGATGTTTATATCTTTCCTTTTCTCCTTTGCTTTTCGCTTCTCTTCTTTTCACAGCTATTTGTAAGGCCTCCCGAGACAGCCATTTTGCTTTTTTGCATTTCTTTTCCATGGGGATGGTCTTGATCCCTGTCTCCTGTACAGTATCACGAACCTCATTCCATAGTTCATCAGGCACTCTATCTATCACTATTTCCTTAGGTTTGCTCAAATTCATGTCCATTGAGTTGAGAATCTATATAACCATTTAGATAGATTGGTGCTTCTTCATCCTCTGCTGCCTTCTTCTTTTGGCTTCAATTTTTCCCAGCATCAGGGTCTTTTCCAATGAGTCAGCTCTTCGCATCAGGTGGCCAAAGTATTGGAGTTTCAGCTTCAGCATCTGTCCTTTCAATGAATATTCAGGGTTGATGTCCTTTAGGACTGACTGGTTTGATCTCCTTGCAGTCCAAGGGACCCAAGAATCTTCTCTAGCACCGCTGTTGGAAAGCATCAATTCTTTGGCGCTCAGCCTTCTTTATGGTCCAACTGTCATATCTATACATGACTACTGGAAAAACCATAGCTTTGACAATATGGACCTTTGTTGGCAAAGTGATGTCTCTGCTTTTTAATATGCTGTCTAGAGGCTTCCCTGGTGGCTCAGATGGTAAAGAATCTGCCTGTAATGCAGGAAACCTGAGTTTGATCCCCGGTTCGGGAAGATCCCCTGGAGAAGGGAGTGGATACCCATTCCAGTATTCTTGCCTGGAGAATCCCATGGACAGAGGAGCCTGGCAGGCTACAGTGTATGGGGTCTCAAAGAGTTGAACACAACTGAGCAATTAACACTTTCACTTTCTTTTTTAGGTTAGTCATAGCTTTCCTTCCAAGGAGCAAGTGTCTTAATTTCATGTCTGCAGTCACCATCAGCAGTGACTGTGGAGCCCAAGATAATAAAATCTGTCACTTCTTCTACTTTTTCCCTTTCTGTTTGTTGTGAAGTGATGGGACTGGATGCCATGATCTTAGTTTTTTAAATGTTGAGTAAATTATAACTCACATGAGTTCTTAACTAATCACAATGGGGTTCAAATTCCCCACTACTCTGTGTCAAGAGGGGAAGCCCACCTTACCTTTGTGAAGACAATCAAATCACCTTGTTCATTCCAAATAGAACCATTCTTACGGAATATCAACAAGGAAGGAATAATGCTAGAGCTGATTCTCCATCATGCAGTGCAACAAAGGCAGAAACTACCAGGCACGAGGGAGCACACACATCTTTGTTCTCCTTCTGTCTTTGGTTTCAGCCCCTCCCATCCCCTCTCACCACCTCCAGTCTTCACGCTAATTCACCCACAACCTGTCAGGGTTTTTTCTCACTTCTTACCACCCAGCAAACTTATGGAGCTTTTCTGAAATTTTAAGAAGATTCTTTCTGGAAAATTCACAGGTCAAGAAAAATCTAAAATTCAAGCAAAAACATTTTATACAATTCAAAGGGCAAATGCCCTTCCCCTAGACCTTGATCATGATTAAAAGCACATATATGTAGAGAGTCTTGGTTCTGTACAGATGAACCACAGCACTGAAAATGGAAATGTTGTTGTAAGTTATTTCAAAATATGGTTAAAATATACACAAACCACTGGAGAGAATTTAGGTCCTTGTCTTACAATAAATAAAAACTCCTTCTCTTTTTAGTTATAAAAGACTATTAACAACCTTAACATCTAAAATGTGCTTTAATCTATAATATCTAAAGAATGAACTTAAAAACAAAACCCTTAAATCCATACAGTATGGCTTTTCCAGTGGTCATGTATGGATGTGAGAGTTGGACTGTGAAGAAAGCTGAGTGCCGAAGAATTGATGTTTTTGAACTGTGGTGCTGGAGAAGACTCTTGAGAGTCCCTTGGACTGTAAGGAGATCCCACCAGTCCATCCTAAAGGAGACCAGTCCTGGGTGTTCATTGGAAGGACTGATGCTGAGGCTGAAACTCCAATACTTTGGCCACCTCATGCGAAGAGTTGACTCATTGGAAAAGACGCTGATGCTGAGAGGGATTAGGGGCAGGAGGAGAAGGGGACGACAGAGGATGAGATGGCTGGATGGCATCACCGACTCGATGCACATGAGTTTGGGTGAACTCTGGGAGTTGGTGATGGACAGGGAGGCCTGGCATGCTGCGATTCATGGGGTTGCAAAGAGTCGGATATGACTGAGTGATTGAACTGAATTGAACTGATGGTACTGATAAAGTCTATTTTGCAGGCTGAAAAAAAAAAAGGCTAGAGTGGGGTGGATCTAGAGTGACTTTAAAAAAATTGTGAAATATTTTGTAGCTATAAAAATGGTTCTGGAAACTAATTTTTAAGACTATTCAAAAGCTAGACTTCCTGTTTGCATAATACAAGTACAGAATAATACACAAATAGATTTTTTTAACAGTGTTTTTGATTATGGATATAATGGTGTTGAGGGAACAACCTCTGTGATCAGAGGTCTAATATCATCAACAACCCTCTCCCATGGCCAGTCTCAGCAAATTTATGAGGGAAATTCATTTGTCTTCTTTCTTGTCCTGTAACTGTCCCATGCCTAGTCCTACTATATAATTTCATATCTGCCCAGGACTTGTCTTAAAAATATCAGCCTGATGAATCACTGATCAGGATAAACTAGTTTATGTCCAACCACTTAAAGCAGTCTTTGCATTAGGAAAAAATGATTAACAAAATGTTCCCAGCCTCAAAGAATAAATCTCCAATGGTAAAATTCCAGATACTTTGGTTTTGGGTAGGGGATTATTTGGGTCAGAGAAGTTTCGGCAGCACAGGACTACAACTAGAAAGATATCAGTAGTAGTAAATATCGATAACCTCAGATATGAAGATGACACCACCCTTATGGCAGAAAGTGAAGAAGAACTAGAGAGCCTCTTGATGAAAGTGAAAGAGGAGAGTGAAAAAGTTGGCTTAAAGCTCTACATTCAGAAAACTAAGATCATGGCATCTGGTCCCATCACTTCACGGCAAATAGATGTGGAAACAGTGGCAACAGTGGCTGACTTTATTTTCTGGGCTCCAAAATCACTGCAGATGGTGACTGCAGCCATGAAATTAAAAGACGCTTACTCCTTGGGAGGAAAGTTATGACCAACCTAGACAGCATATTAAAAAGCAGAGATATTACTTTGCCAACAAAAGTCCATCTAGTCAAGGCCATGGTTTTTTCATTAGTCATGTATGGATGTGAGAGTTAGACTGTGAAGAAAGCTGAGCGCTGAAGAATTGATGCTTTTGAGCTGTGGTGTTGGAGAAGACTCTTGAGAGTCCCTTGGACTGCAAGGAGATCCAACCAGTCCATCCTAAGGGAGATCGATCAGTCCTGGGTGTTCATTGGAAGGACTGCTGTTGAAGCTGAAACTCCAATACTTTGGCTACCTGATGCGAAGAGCTAACTCATTTAAAAAGACCCTGATGCTGGGAAAGATTGAGGGGCAGGAGGAGAAGGAGACAACAGAGGATGAGATGGCTGGATGGCATCACTGACTCGATGGACTTGAGTTTGAGTAAACTCCAGGAGTTGTTGGTGGATAGGGAGGCCTGGCGTGCTGCAGTCCATGGGGTCACAAAAAGTCAGACACGACTGAGCGACTGAACTGAACTGAACTATCTTCTACTCTATTTCATAAATTTTGGTCAGGAGATCATTTGTGTTACAATCACCATATACCTGTTTTTAAAAACACCAAACCAGTTTCTAGGCCCAATCCCAGAGTCATTAAATCAGAATTTATTGGAGAGAGGAACTTGTACTTTAGAAAGAGAAGACAGATGGATAAACAAATATAAAGGAATATTATTATCCCAATATTGGAAATCATCAGATTATATCTTGTAGACAAAAGCTAAGGGTTTCCATGTATTAAATGACCTACCAGTATCTGTTGTGGTGTGTTAGAACAGAAACTTTGTTTTAAATTGCTGGCAGTATGTAAAGAACCCTAATTTCATCTTCTGCTCTTACCAGGCACTCCATCTTGGATCCAGAAGTTAATGTCCGTCCCGTCTCCAGCCTTCAGGACCTGTGTGATGTTGATGGGCTGCAGCAAGCTCATGACCTCCTCCATGATGACCCTGGCCTTGTCAGAGCCAGTGAACTTTAGCCCAGAGGGTAAGAAGGTTCCCAGGTCAGACTCCATCACGAGGCTGTAGTTGGAACTATTTGCCTAAACAAAAGAGATAAGTGTTTGGTTCGTATCTGCTGCATCTCTGCTTTCTCTTTGGGAGTTACTGAAAAAACAACAATCAGAGACTTTATCTCCTCACTAGTTGTTGCCAAAACACATGAGGCTCTGCTGGACTTGGGGTCTGTTCTGCATATTACTAACAGTTCTGAGATGCAAGCTTACTCATCCTGGGATCTGCCAAATTTGAGTTGACTTGGAAAGATTTTCTTTAAATTCAATGAAAATAAATATAAAGTTCCATATTAAAATCACTCAATTATTGCTATTATCAATAATATTCTTTCAATTAATTTTCTTAACAGCTTAATTTGTACCAGATACAATTCCTTTTCTACAGTGGGGATCTCCAGATAGCATTAGCCATGTTTAGGCCAAAAAAAGGTATGCTCTGTGGGCCTATTTCGCTGCACCTCTTTCCTCTTGATGGACATCCTGTAATTGTGGATTCTACAAAGGCTTAAAAGCATCAAACCGACAGGTTTGTCTCGGGTTTCTGATTCTGTTGTTGTGCCATCTGTTGAGTCCCCAGGGAGGGAGGTAATAGAATGCCAGTGAAATGATGCTCTCTCTGGGGTACAACTGTAGAACTCTAAACCCCAGCAGCTCTGCCAGGCGGCTGAGTGTGTAAACTTTTTCCAAATAAAGTCTGGTGAGAAAGCACAGTGATTTCATGTAGCCAATATTGTCACAGCAAGAGCCTAGAAGAGGCCCTCATCAGATTGCACAGCTCAATTGCCACCCGGCCCAAAGACTTTCAAGTTTAAGGTTGTTTCAAGTTTAAAGTGGCCTGGCCATCTATTTCTCAGGAACCATTCTTTTCTTCAAGACTGACCAAATACTACCTTGGTCAAGTTATTCTCAAGCTGGCATCGTCATTACTCACCTAGTAAAAATCAATAATGACATTTTTACATTGCTTTCAGAGGGCTTTCATGTTTGCAATCTCCTTTGATTTTTTTCCATGACCCATAAAGTAGACAGGGCAGTTTTACCATTGATAGTGGTTTATAGAAAAGAGACTGAGGATCAGAGAGGTTAGGTGACTTGCTCAAAGTCACACAGTTGGCAAATGAGAGAGCTGGGTCTGAAATACTGTGCTTTCCAAAACTCCACACTGCTATAGCTAGCATGGAGTTACACCTGCTCTGAATTAGAATGATTTTTCACTTGCATAACAATTTCAGGGTTGCATAATTATTTTTTTCTTTTGTAAAACAGATACTTTTTATAATGATTTCCTATTGCCGTGGACGGGCACTGTTGTTACAACAGCAAGAACAGTGGTGGGTTCTAAAGAAGGACATTTCTAGTGTTTATAGGACTAAACTTTGTGATCCTTGGATACCTATTCTGTTGTCATTGATGATGAGAAGGCTGACAAAGCAGAAGTCTGTTGGTATTTCCACTTTCACGTCTAAGGAATTTCTGTCTTCATGGTGATTTTCAGAGAAAGACCAAGGCAATTATGATTAAAAACAAAACAAAACACTTTTCTCTGTTTTCAGCTGTGGCTACTGCAAGAAGGTAGCATCATTAAGAGTTTAGAACAAGCAGAAATACTTGCATTAATGTATTACATTCAGGGCTCATCCAGCTAGCACACTGGTGTTGGTCAACAAGTTGATATGAATTCGGCAGGGTTAACCCTGTCCCCTTATGTGCCCACTGCTCCCACCCCAAATTCTTTTCCTCCCCTATAAAAATGAGAAAAGAAATAGCACAATATATCTTCAAATAAAGACAGAGTTAGGTAATGTCTGTGAGGGTTCCCATGCTTCTCACAGACTCCCATCCTTCCAATAAGAAAATTACCCAATTTGCTCCTGACTATATACGTTTTAGTTGAAAGTAGAGCCAGGTAGTGATTTGGGCATCAGACTGGTGAGGCGAGCTCAGCCCTGGACCCACTCAGCTCTACTCCTGGCTCAACAACCGACCTGCTGGACTGCCGAGAGGAGTGTCTGGCCTCTCTCTCTGTCCCCAAGTCATGATGCCTTGACCTTTAGCATCTCCATCTGTAGGCTGGAACAAATGCTTTTTTCCAGGCTTAGACAGTGGTAAAGAACACGCCTGCCAGTGCAGGAGGTGTAAGAGGTGCTGGTTCAATGCCGGGGTTGAGAAGATCTCCTGGAGGAGCACAGTAACCCACTCCAGTATTCTTACTTGGAGAATCCCATGCACAGAGGAGCCTGGTGGGCTACAGTCCACGGGATCACAAAGAGTCAGACACAACTGAAGCAACTGAGCATGCACTCAAGCTTGAACAGTGAGCCCGGGCACATGGAACTTTGAGGGTCTTCAAAGAAAAGATCTTCGTGGACCACAGTGAAAGTGGTGGTGTGAGCTGAACTTGTCCAAGCTCCTTACAAAATATGCACGAAGGGCTTCTTGGCCCTCTACACCTGCAAATGAACAAGGGCCGTGGTATCCCACCATGTGTGAATGGTACCATGCGATGCCAGGATGCTGATAGGAATGTTGAGATTAATTTAAATAAGGGCGCTTTCAAAGGTGTCAGATGCTATGTGGCAATAGGTTTAGCACAGGGATAACAAGTATGGGCCCTGGGACTATTCAGTCTGAGTTTAATCCTCAGACTGACCAGTCATGAGCTCTGTGACTCTGGGCAGTCTGTGTGACTTCTCAGTTTCTTCTGCCATGAAATGGGGATAATGATGGCACCCCAGTACTGGTCTTACCATTAAAGATCCATACTTCTCAGGTTTTCAAGAAAGGACTCCATATAAACCATTCTGATAGCTGCATATAATGATAACCAGTATCATTTTTGCAGTGCTTCCAACATGCCAGACACTGTGTGACATGCCTTATAGCTTAGCCCAGGTGATGCTTATCATCATTCTATAAGTGCCGTTATATTTCTCATTTCACAGATGAAGCAACTGAGGTCTGGTCAGGTTAACTAACTTCCCCAAGCTTACCTAGCTAGTGAGTGGAGTGGTCAGAAAACCTAGCTAGTGAGTGGAGTGGTCAGAATTCAAGCCCAGAGGTCTGCTTCCCCAAGACTGTGGGCTCAGCCCCTTCAATACTCTGTCTGCTCATGCTTACTTCCAATTGTCAGGCCACAGGTCCTTGCTTTTAATTAAAAAATACAAAGACTGTAGTCAAACAAATGTACAGAGTTTAAAATATTCTTGCATGATCACAATACAAAATCTGTTTGGACAGAATTTATTGTCCCTGCTAACAAAGTAATTTGATTAGGCAAAGAGAAGATTGAAAACAAAAACAAAAACAAAAGCCTTGCTCCACCATTTCCTACCAACTAGGAATAAAAAGCCTAAAATAATAAAATATCTTTTTCAACCCCAATTAGACAGGATGTGCAGATTTCAGTAAATCAGAATTCTGTCGTAGGTAGAGACGTGCTAGATTTCTATTCATGTAGGATTTTATTAGCTGTTGCTAACATGACGGCAGCAGTCTATTGTTGTCTATTTATATATAAACATTTCCATATGTTTCAACAAGCAACTAAGAAAACAAACCACCCACCATCCATGACACTGCTTTTCCTCCTCATCGATGGCATCATTGTCTAATCGTTAGCACATGGCCAAAAAACTGGGAAAACAAAACATCTCTGCACAAAGAAACTGGGATGAGTAAGCCGGGTCACAGGGATGTTACAACTGCTGCTTCTCAGAATGTGTTGTCGCAAACATCCGTGTCCCTCACTACGCTATGGGCCACTGGGGACACACTCGGTGTCGACTTGGAAAGCTGATTATAGCTAGTGACAGTGGAGCGACCCATGCTGGTTTCTCTCGACCCACTTCTGCACACAAAACAAAATATCCATCCTCGTACTTACGGGATGTAGGGAGAAACCTCCCTTCTGGAGACTGAACGCTTTATTGCTGAGATAACCAGCACCGATTGAGGCAAACGTATAGATGGGGAGGCTGAGAAGCTCAGTGACAAGCTCAGATATTACGTGTAAACTCCTCGTCCTGCTCTCTTAATGAGGAGAAAGACCTCTTTCTTAAGAGCCATGGAAACTGTCCTTCATTGCCCTCCAATGGACATCATGCAATGCAGAGAAAAGCTGCTGGCTAACCATCGGGGCTGCTCGAGTAGTTAATATCTGCTTAGGGCTGAAGATTCATACGTTTGTTTTGTGCTAGAATCACATCCTATCACTTCTTTTCTTTTCTTAAGGGTCAGCTTACTCTGCCAAAGAACAATTTGGTAACCATTAGCATTCTTTGGGTGCAACCCAAGATTAGAAAGTAGAACAATGTTTAAAATACATATTGCATATTTTCAAATGCTTACTTCCTAACATAAACACAAGGGTGATGTTTGTGTTCTTTGCTTTTATAAAACTCCAGATAATTCTTCTTCAGAAACATAGATTCAAGCTCGACATCTCCTCTCCTCCCAAACTTGGCATCATTTTTTTTGTTTTAAAGCTTTTATTTTCTCATAACCTAGGCAACCTGTCTTTAGTTTTGAACGAAAATCGTAATCCCCAAAATCAAACGATGAGAAAAAGAGACTCCTAATTATTTGAATTAATCATTTAGCCTCCTTAGTTCAATCTTCGAAGAAGTAAACACACCCCCCTCCCCCGCCGCCCCCAACACAGGGCAATCAGTCTCGGTACCACGTCGCTTCTCCAGTAAAAGTTAATATTTTACAGATGACGGTTGTGACGCTGTTTGGTCAGGTGGTAAACTCAAAACAAGTTCTCAGAAGGAATCATCCTATGAGACCATGCGCTGAGTTGCTACAGTCATCTTCTCCAGCGCAGCCAGTGACTCTGGGATTCCCATTTCAAAGGGTATATAAATGGGGTAGGGGAGTGTTTCGTGGAGCTTTAGGTCAAACACCTGTCATGACGAGGTGATAGGAAAAGAGGTTCCTCCCTGCTGGGCAAAACCAAGAAGAGGTTTTCCTTTCTGGTCATGTCTACCCCGAGGTTCAGACTTTTATTTCTGGCGCTCGCCAGCATTCAGTTTTGAACAACCTTGGGGACCCAGTGGGGAGAGTCAGGAAAGAGAGGATGACAAGGTGGAGGACCATAGGCTATTTGTATTTGACAGTTAAACTGGCTGTGGCTTGGGAGAAGGGGCAGTCTTGGTTAAGTTACACTGGTACTAAAATCGCAGACACCTACTGTGGTTTAGCCACCATGCAGCCTGGAGATGGCAAGGAATAAATGGCTTCCGGAGACCCCTTTCCAGCCCTATCATTCTATATGTGCACAGAAGGTTTCTCTTGTGAGTCAAACCTGTGTTTTCAGGCAATCCAATTTTCACAGTGTTGCGCCAAGCACTCTAGATCTCAGTGAATTCTCTTGAGCTGGTTAAGGCCCACGTATAGCCCTTAAACTTATGGAAAACACATGATCCCTCTATAAATGTCACTATGGTAACAACAGTGACTCGGAAGGCTGAAAGATACGGCATAAACATAGGCTAAAAGAAATAAGAATTTTATTTCTATTATAGTGGAACTATGACTGTATTCACATTTCTATGAGGAATAAAAATGACCCAGTAACCAGAGTATTTGGTAGAAAGGCTTAAGAGCTTACATGGTAGCTCATTGTCTATCTCAGCTTTTAATTTTATTCCTGCATGTTGAAGCAATATAATCAGTAGCTGAAATCAGTGGGACTCATAATCTCCACAATTAAATTTTGATTCCTTTAACATAATACATTGCCCAAGTGTTTGGCGTTGCTAGTTTCATACACATTTCAATAAGCAGCTGTAAAGAGAAATCTCCAACACAGCTGGCTTTGTGAAAGCAGCTGCTTCTGCCTCTTTCATTCTCCATCCCTCTCTCAACCTCCTCCCTCGCGTGGATTTTCCCTGTCTCCTCTTGTATCTGCCATGCTGCATCAAGGTGTAAGAACTAAATTGTTTAAAAGAGGATCCCTTCCTTCGTCTGACCTTTCTTCTCTGACACTGTTACATGCTTAATAGGCACAGAGACGTGTTTCTGGTTTTGGACAGAGGGGTCTTATCAGCCAAGACAGAGCTTTTGAGTTGACTTCAAACCAGTCCTCTTCTCTTGGCTGGAAATCCCACGGCAGCTTCTTTAAATCCCTATTCAAGGTTACAACTGATAAGGAGTTCCTTTTCTTATGTGTAGACAGGTTATTTCTTTTTAAAAATAATAGTGCTTATTTTTATGTCCTGCAAAAATAGGCTACTTTATAATCTGGAACTGAGATATTTATGCGATCCAATGGCGTATCACATTAAAGCACGGTTAATCACGAGTTCTCCTTTTCCACAGCCGGTAGATGAGCACTTAGAGCATGTTTGGATTATGATAACATCCTTAAATGCTTTATTTGATCAAGCATTCTTTACTAATATTAGTAAAGATGCCAAACACAGCTTTAAAAGTAATTTTATGTTTTTAAACATGACTTATTTTCTCTCAGAAGCACAACGGTGGGTCTGCAACCTCATGAAAGACAACTGTACCCAAATATGAGCTTCAAGGCTCTGGCTGTACTCAAGACTTCACGCTCTGCCTCTCCCCTCGCCTTCCATTTCTAACACTCCAGACCCCTGTCTAATGCGCTGTGCTGTCACACTTTATTCAATTTGTTTTTTATATCCACCTTGCTCCTGAAAGAATTCAAGTCTTCCTATAAGACACTAATTGACAGAATTGATGCTTTTGGACTATGGTGTTGGAGAAGACTCTTAAGAGTCCATTGGACTTCAGGGAGATCCAACCAGTCCATCCTAAAGGAAATCAGTTCTGAATGTTCATTGGAATGACTGACGCTGAAGCTGAAACTCTAATATTTTGGTCATGTGATGCGAAGAACCGACTCATTGGAAAAGACCCTGATGCTGGGAAAGACTGAAGGCGGGAGGAGAAGGGGATGACAGAGGATGAGATGGTTGGATGGCATCACTGACTCTATGGACATGAATTTGAGTAAGCTCCTGGAGTTGGTGATGGACAGGGAAGCCAGGCACGCTACAGTCCATGGGGTCGCATAGAGTTGGACACAACCGAGCGACTGAGCTTAGAACTTATAAGACACTAATACTATATTTTATAAGTACTGTAAACTCGAGAACCAAAAAAATGCCCTGAAGACAGGGATTGAATCTGTGTGGATCTCTACCACACTTCTAGCTTAAATAACAGAGCTCAGTACATGGTGGGTGCTCAATAAATATGTGAGGAGAAATAAGGTCACAACTGGGAAAATCTGACATGATACCCCAACAGCAACTTTGGAGATGTAACTTAGCTAGTGCTGCCAAGGTAAGAGGAAAGACAATGTGCTACGAAGCTCTCATTACTTAGGAAAAGAAAGGATATCACCAGCTCCTTGGAAAACTTATTTCAGCTCCAGATTATCCTGTTTTTAACAGTTTTGCCAGCAATCAGTTCTGAGAGGAATTGCCACATGGTTCTTTCTATGAGGAACATTGAACAAAATTATGAAAGAGTCTCCAATAGCAGTTTTTTAAAAAGAGGCAGAAACTCCTTTCATAACACTGTTTCCTAAATATTGATCCTCAATTAAATCCAAAAGCAAAATATTAAGTCACACTTCAGTAAAGCTGTTTCTTTAGGAAGCAAACTGTATTTATTTAACAGTTACTGAGGCAGAAACCGAACTGGATGACCATACCTCCCTGTTTGCTCTGGGCAGTCTGTCTGTCATGGTATGATTATTAATGGTGCCTAATTTTTCTAACTCACTCTCAAATATCAATTGTCCCTCCTAGCATTTTTGTAGAAGTTAGTGAAAATTCCAAGATTGAGATCATTTAGCATTAAATTGCAAATATTTGGTGGCGCTGAACTGGTCACTTGCTGATTCCTGCAAACACTTTCTTCCCTTGGCTTCCGGGACCTTAGACTCTTTGCTGTCCTCACACATCACTGGGTGTGCCTCCTCAGTTTCCTTGGCTGGCTTCCTCATCCTTCTGATCTTTAGATATTGAGGTGGTCAAAAACAGACAAGAGGGCTTGTTTTCCTAGTCTCTTCTTGGAATAGTGTTTGGACCCTGATGGCAGGGACTTCTCTATTATGTTTAGTACTTATGATTGATTATTTGATGGTTATAAACCCTCCCACTCCCTGTATATATTTCCTTTTCCAATGTAAATGTAACATTCCTTTCAGCAGGAGGTACAATTCTCTTCCCCCATGCTCTGAATGTAGGCTGGTCCCGTGCCTTTCTTTGACCAAGAGACTCTAGCAGAAGTGACCATTTGTGACTTCAGAGCATGGGCCGAAAGAAGGCTTACAGCTGCCACCTTGACCTGTTGCTGCCCTAAGACTGACATGTAAAGAAGCCCGGGGTACCACGTGGGAAGATCAGCCTAGATGACAGCCAGCCCAGTCCCAACTTCTGTAAGTTGGACCATCTTTGATCACCCAGCCCAGGCAAGCTGTCATGTGACTACAAGCTGAGTGACCAGGTAAGATGCAGGATACTCAGTTAAATTTTAAGTTTTTAGTATAAGAACATCCTATGTGATATTTGGAAGCATATAAGAGCCTTTTGATGAAAGTGAAAGAGGAGAGTGAAAAAGTTGACTTAAAGCTGAACATTCAGAAAACGAAGATCATGGCATCCAGTCCCGTCACTTCAAGGCAAATAGATGGGAAAACAGCGGAAACAGAGGCAGACTTTATATTTCTAGGCTCCAAAATCACTGAAGATGGTGCCTGCAGCCATGAAATTAAAAGACGCTTACCCCTTGGAAGGGAAGTTATGGCCAACGTAGACAGCATATTAAAAAGCAGAGATATTACTTTGCCAACAAAGGTCCATCTGGTCAAGCCTGGGTTTTTCCAGTAGTCATGTATGGATGTGAGAGTTGGACTATAAAGAAAGATGAGTGCTGAAGAACTGATGCTTTTGAACTGTGGTGTTGGAGAAGATGCTTGAGAGTCCCTTGGACTGCAAGGAGATCCAACCAGTCCATCCTAAAGGAGACCAGTCCTGGGTGTTCATTGGAAGGACTGATGCTGAGGCTGAAACTCCAATCCTTTGGCCACCTGCTGTGAAGAGCTGACTCATTTGAGAAGACCATGATGCTGTGAAAGATTGAAGGTGGGAGGAGAAGGGGACGACAGAGGATGAGATGGTTGGGTGGCATCCTTGACTCAATGGACATGAGTTTGTGTAAACTCTGGGAGATGATGATGGACACGGAGGCCTGGTGTGCTACAGTCCATGGGGTCACAAAGAGTCGGACACAACTGAGTGACGGAACTGAACTGAACTGAGGCTCCCTAATTACAGGGAACTCCTTAATGACAGGGTACCTGAAACACGAAGAACATGTAATAGGTTCTCAATAAATATGTGTTGAATGAGTGGATATTCTATATTATTGATTCAAAGAAGATTCATATGTTTATATATAACTTGGATATGTGGAAAGGTATTGAATTTTTATCATTAAAAAATTAAAAAGTCTGGTTGTAATCTTGCCCATGTGTTAGAACCCTCTTCTGCTGACATGGGTTTAGGAGCAAATCTAAAAAACATTCTCAAAAAGCACCTTCAGATATGGTGAAATGCCCAATTACTTGCTTACTTGAATTTCCAGAATTCTTCACCAAAAGAATGAAAGAAATTATCTTGGCCAGTAAGAATCTGGGGGCAAGAGTTACTAGTTATTTGGTTTTATGATTAAAGTAGCCTCAAGTTGTCCATAGACGATTGAATTGAACCTCATAGAAGGCTGAACAAAACCATCTCAATCAAACAAAATCAACTGAGTTGTTGAATGGAATGGTGGAGCATCCAAATGCCTTAAGGGGCCAGTGGCTATGAGGGCCCTGGGGGAAGGAAAAGAGAGATGGAAACTGAATCAGGAGTAGGGAGAGAATAGCCCGGACAGAGTGATTTCCAATGATTTTGATAAGGATGGGATGAAGGAGACCTATGGAGAATGCTAACTCAACAGACTTGTTCAGTCACTCAGTCATGTCCCACTCTTTGAGACCCCATGGACTGTAGCCCACCAGGCTCCTCTGTCTATGGGGTTTTCCAGGCAAGAATACTGGAGTGGGTTGCCATTTCCTACTCCAGGGGAACTTCCTCACCCAGGGATCGAACCCATGTCTCCTGCATTGGCAGGTTATTCTTTATGGCTGAGCCACCAGGGAAGCCCATAGCCCTGGGGACTAGAGGCTCTTAAATCCTCTGGAGGGCAAAGATAGCATCCCTCTGTTGAAAGCGTGGAAGCTGGGTTTCCAATGGACAGGAGGCAGAGGTACCAAAAGAAGGAAAGTAGTACTGTTGATACATATGGAGAAAACTCCATAACCATGACTACCTTTAGACTTCTCCCCTAAACTCTAGTCTTTTTTACTGAGCCATGTATTTGACCTCTCCATGTGGATGTCTGATAGCTCAAACTTAACATGTCCAAAACTGAGCTCCTTATCACCTCCTCAGACCCTTCTAACCGACTCCTCCCATTCGAGTTGCTCAGGCTTCCAACTGTGGGGTCACACTGGTCGCCTTTCTCTCACATTCTATATACAATTCACCATCAGATCCTGTTGGCTCTTCCCTTAAAATATCCCTGGAGGCTAACAACTTCTCACCCCATCCACTGGTCCATGTTATTATAATCTCTCACCTGGATTATTCAGCCTTGTTCAGTTCTAGTCCGCCTTCAGTATTTGTGAACCCAGGGACCCAGACTCCTCTGTCCTCTACTATCTTCCCGAGTTTGTAAAGTTCATGTCCATTGAGTCCCTGATGCTATTTAACCATCTTATCCTCTGCTGCCCACTTCTCCTTTTGCCCTCAATCTTTCCCAGCATCAGGGTCTTTTCCAGTGAGTTTTCTCTTCCCATCAGGTGGCCAAAGTACTGGAGCTTCAGCTTCAGCATGAGTCCTACCAATGAATATTTAGAATCAATTTCCTTTAGGATTGACAGGTTTGATCTCCTTGCAGTCCAAGGGACTCTCAAGAAGTCTTCTCCAACACCACGATTCAAAAGCATCAATTCTTCAGCATTCAACCTTCTTTCTGGTCCAACTCCCATATCTGTACATGGCTACTGGAAAAACCATAGCTATGACTATATGGACCTTTGTTGGCAAAGTGATGTCTCTGCTTTTTAATATGCTGTCTAGGTTTTGTCATAGTTCTTCTTCCAAGGAACAAATGTCTTAATTTCACGGCTGTAGTCACCATCTGAAACGATTTTGGAGCCCAAGAAAATAAAATCTGTCACTTCTTCCACTTTTCCCCCTTCTATTTGCTATGAAGTGATGGGACCAGACAATGATCTCAGTTTTTTGAATGCTGAGTTTCAAGCCAGATTTTTCACTCTTCTCTTTCACCCTCATCAAGAGGCTCTTTAGTTTCTCTTCACTTTCTACCACTGGAGTGGTATCATTGAGGTTGTTGATATTACTCCTGGCACTCTTGATTCTAGCTTGTGATTCATCCAGTCTGGTCTTTTGCATGATGTACTCTGCATATAAATCATACTTCTTTCCCAATTTTGAACCAGTCAATTGTTCCATGTCTGGAACTGTTTGTTCCTTGACTTGCATATAGGTTTTTCCGGAGACAGGTGAGGGAGTCTGGTACTCTGATTTCTTAAAGAATTTTCCACAGTTGTGATCCACACAGTCAAAGGCTTTAGCTTAGTCAATGAAGCAGAAGTAGATGTTTTTCTGGAACTCCCTTGCTTTCTCCAGGATCCTATAAGTGTTGGCAATTTGATCTCTGGTTCCTCTGACTCTTCAAAACCCAGCAGGTACATCTGGAATTTGTCAGTTCATGTACCACTGAAGCCTAGCCTGAAGGATTTTGAGCACAACCTTGCTAGCGTGTGAAATGAGGGCAAACGGATGGTAGTCTCAACATTCTTTGGCATTGCCCTTCTTTTTTTTTTTTTTAAATTAATTTATTTTAATTGGAGGCTTGCCCTTCTTTGGGATTAGAATGAATTTTTTTTTCTTCCAGTCCTGTGGCCACTGCTGAGTTTTCCTAATTTGCTGACATTTGTGTAGCATTTGAACAACATCATCTTTTATGATTTGAAATAGCTCAACTGGAATTCGGTCACCTCTACTAGCTTCGTTTGTAGTAATGCTTCCTAAGGCCTACTTGACTTCACCTCCAGGATGTCCAGCTCTAGGTGAGTGATCACATCATTGTGGTTATCTGGGTCATTAAAATCCTTTTTGTAAAGTTCTTCTGTGTATTCTTGCCACCTCTTCTTAATCTTTTCTGCTTCTCTTAGGTCCTTACCGTTTCTGTCCTTTATTGTGTCCATCCTTGCATGAAATGGTCCCTAGATATCTCGTTTTCTTGAAGAGATCTCTAGTCTTCCCTAGTCTATTGTTTTTCTCTATTTCTTTGCATTGTTCATTTAAGCAGGCCTTCTTATCTCCCCTTGCTATTCTCTGGAACTCTGCATTCAGCTGTCTATATCTTTCCCTTTCTCCCTTGCCTTTCACTTCTTTTCTTTCCTCAGCTATTTGTAAAGCTTCCTCAGACAATCACTTTGCATTCTTGCATTTCTTTTTCTTTCAGATGGTTTTAGTGACTGCCTCCTGTACAGTGTTACAAACCTACCATAGTTCCTCAGGCACTCTCTCGACCAGATCTCATCCCTTGAATCTATCTGTCATCTTTATGTATAATCATAAGGGATTTGATTCAGGTCACACCTGAATGGTCTACTTGTTTTCCCTGTGTATGTGCGCATGCTAAGTTGCTTCGGTTGTGTCTGGCTCTTTGTGACCCTATGGATTATAGCCCACCAGGGTCCCCTGTCCATGGGGATTCTACTTTATTTAATTTAACCTTGAGTTTTGCAATAAGGAGTTCATGATTTGAGCCACAGTCAGTTCTAAGTCTTGTTTTTACTGACTGTATAGACCTTTCCCATCTCTGGCTGCAAGGAACACAATCAATCTGATTTTGGTATTGACCATTTGGTCAATTTGGTCATTGACATTTGGTGATGTCCACGTGTATAGTCATCTCTTGGGTTGTTGAAAAGGGTGTTTGCTGTGACCAGCATGTTCTCCTGACAAAATTCTGTTAGACTTTCCCTGCTTCATTTTGTATTGGAAGGTCACTTTGCCTGCTTCATTTGTCTATGATTCTGGGTACCTCTTGACTTCCTACTTTTGCATTCCAACCCCCTATGATTAAAAGGACATCTTTTTTGGTGTTATCTCTAGAAGATGTTGTAGGTCTTCATAGAACTGGTCAATTTCAGCTTCTTAGGCATTGGTGGTTGGGGCATAGCGCTGGATTACTGTTATGCTGAATGGCTTGCCTTGGAAATGAATCAATATCATTCTACAGTTTTTGATGTTACACCCAAGTATTGCATTTTGGACTCTTTTGTTGACTCTGAGGGCTACTCCATTTCTTTTAAGAGATTCTTGTCCACAGTAATAGTTATAATGGTCACCTGAACTAAAATCCCCCATTCCTATCCATTTTAGTTCACTGATTCCTAAGATGTTGATATTCACTCTTGCCATCTCCTGCTTGACCACATCCAATTTACCTTGATTCACAAACCTAACATTCGAGGCTTCTTTGCAACATGGTTCTTTACAGTGTTGGGCACATCCATAGCTGGGCATCATTTCCACGTTGGCCCAGATGCTTCATTCTTTCTGAAGCTATTAGTACTTGCCCTCTACTTTTCTCCAGTAGCATATTGGACACCTTCCGACCAGGGTGCTCATCTTCCAGTGTCATATCTCTTTGCCTTTTCATACTGTCCACGAGGTTCTCTAGTCAAGAATACTGGAGTTGTTTACCACTTCTTTCTCCAGTGGACCACGCTTTGCCAAAACTCTTCACTATGACCCATCTGTCTTGGGTGGCCCTGCAGAGCATAGCTTATAGCTTGAGTTACGCAAGCCCCTTCACCATGACAAGGCTGTGATCCATGAAGGGGTATATTTTATAAAGTTTTCAAATATATAAAGTTTTATAACATCTATTATAAGGGCTAAAAACAAATCCTTCCTATAAGGCTATATAAACTAATAGCAATAAAAAATGCTCTTCAATTACCTAACTGCAAATGAAAGTTCTAAGATTCCTTCAATAATTGAATACTAAGATACTTTTATTCACAAAGCTGTACGGCCAAAGTAATCTCTCTCTCAGGTGAAAACAGTGCTAGAAGACATCCTTAGCAGACCCTATGTCATGGGCATTTCACCATCAAAGTTGAGAAATCCTAATGTGCAAGACTTGTCAAAATAAAATGGCCACCATGAACAGGAAGAGGAAGAATGAGCAATTACCAGCTGAACTGCCAAGGGGGCATGCACAAAGAATTTTTAAAATATTAAATAATTTTTAAAAGAAATTTTAAGGTTTGTTATGATAGAGTTAGTACAACGTGAAGCCAATAATACATGGTGTAATCGGTAAGACTCAATTACAGAAACTAATAAATGCATCCTGGGACTACTTAGAGCTCTAACAATTGCCTCTCATACTTCGTAAGTTTTAAAGTATTCAGACAAAATGAAGGAAAAATAATAAACAGATGAGGCAATTTAGCTTTGAGAAGAGTTAAGATAATTTAATAGGTATAGTTTAGATAAAAAGAGGCTAAGGAATTACAGCAATTACAGAAAAAAATCCAAACTAAGTATCTATATTGAGCTAGGGGAGGTGTAGAAAAACAATTTCCCTCATCCGAGAATAGTAATAAGCAACAGCAGTAATCACCTAAAGGTAGGAGAGGAAAACAGCAATGGTAGAAAATAGCATCAAATACATCGGAAATAATGATCATTCTGAAAAGCCACCTGAGGACCACTCAGGGGGAGACCGAACACTAAAAATGCTTGGAGGAAAGTTGAATAAAAACAGGCACAGAGACCTTGCCCCAAATTTCTCTTTGGTTATCTGCAATCTTCACCAAGGATATCATTGGTGTTTGAAGAAGGTGCAAGTGATTTTAATCCTGATGGGGTCATCTGTCTCCAAGAGGGGTGGATGCTATTGAGTTCCCATCTCAATAGTGATTGCCACTGGGGAGCCAGAGGATATTAGCATAGATGCTAACATCACTTGACACCCTTCTTGGCTATTGGGTGAAAAATATTAGGCACATTACTGAATATTCTGGGCCTCAGTTTATTCAGTTGTATCATGGGGATAATAATAGTTATTTTGCCAATTTATTCAAACCAAGAGTTCTCAACCTAGAATCCCTCGGGAGTTCATAAATTTGGAGGTGGTCCCACTTGAGTGGGAAAAAAGTATATTTTTATTTTCAATATCCTCTAACTGAAATTTAGAATTTCCTTCAATTATGAATGAAAGTAACAAATCACAGTAGTATTAGCAAAACCTGCCACTTTGTCACCAAGTAGACATCACAGATATTTTCATATCATGTTAGACTTGTAGAAATATCAAAATAATTCTTATGCTCACCACTTCTTTAAAATTACAATCATAGATAACAGTTCAAGATCTTATTTTATGCATTTAAAAATATAAAAATATCACATATTTAGTTTAAAAATTTGGTAACTGTATTTTAATAAAATTCATATCCTTGTAATACTATGCATTTTATTTTATGCTTTAAAAAATAGTTCTTGAAAAGATGTCCATAGTCTTCACCAGATTGCCAAAGTGGTCAATGAAACAAACAATAGCCACTAACCTCCACTGGGTAAGTGATAGCTTTACAATTAAGGTGATGATGATGATGGTAATCATTCCTGTTATTATTAATAAAATCACTAGAATTCACTGGCCCTGGACATCTGGATGGGAGTCTTGGTTCCGTAACATAAAGTTGAATGAGCTTGGCAGGCCGTTTAATCTCACTGAGCTTTGTATCCTCTTCAGCAAAGGAACGACTGATTTAACAAGGTTTTCCTGAAGATTATATGAATTTATTATATGTATTTATAGATATATTGTATATCAAACTATTCAGTTCTCCTGAAACTTGTCACTGTTGGTGTCACCAAGTGTCCAATACATAGAACAGTTATATAAATGATCACCCAAACCAATGACTCCTTTAAGAGCATAAGGTTAATAATTATGGCAGGACAATGGGTGGAAAGTGGACTATCTAAGGTAAATTAGGAACCAAGAAGCTACTTGAATACTAGCTTTCTGATTTTTTTTGGTACCGGGAGAAATATCAATAACCTCAGATATGCAGATGACACCACCCTTATGGCAGAAAGTGAAGAGGAACTCAAAAGCCTCTTGATGAAAGTGAAAGTGGAGAGTGAAAAAGTTGGCTTAAAGCTCAACATTCAGAAAATGAAGATCATGGCATCCGGTCCCACCACTTCATGGGAAATAGATGGGGAAACAGTGGAAACAGTGTCAGACTTTATTTTTCTGGGCTCCAAAATCACTGCAGATGGTGACTGCAGTCATGAAATTAAAAGACACTTACTCCTGGGAAGGAAAGTTATGACCAACCTAGATAGCATATTCAAAAGCAGAGACATTACTTTGCCAACAAAGGTTCGTCTAGTCAAGGCTATAGTTTTTCCTGTGGTCATGTATGGATGTGAGAGTTGGACTGTGAAGGAGGCTGAGCGCCAAAGAATTGATGCTTTTGAACTGTGGTGTTTGAGAAGACTCTTGAGAGTCCCTTGGACTCTAAGGAGATCCAACCAGTCCATTCTGAAGGAGATCAGCCCTGGGATTTCTTTGGAAGGAATGATGCTAAAGCTGAAACTCCAGTACTTTGGCCACCTCAAGTGAAGAGCTGACTCTTTGGAAAAGACTCTGATGCTGGGAGGGATTGGGGGCAGGAGGAGAAGGGGATGACAGAGGATGAGATGGCTAGATGGCATCTCTGACCCGATGGACGTGAGTGTCAGTAAACTCCGGGAGCTGGTGATGGACAGGGAGGCCTGGCGTGCTGCGATTCACGGGGTTGCAAAGAGTCGGACACGACTGAGCGACTGATCTGATCTGATCTGATTTCTACCACTGTAAAAGTCAACAGATAAACACCAAATTTCCTTGATTATAAGAATCACATTTTTCTCCTATTTTAGCATTTTGGAAATTGGAATGCACCTTGTTATTGATTGTTGGGGCTTCCCTTGTGGCTCAGATGGCAAAGAATCTGCCTGCCATGCAGGAGACCTAGTTTGACCCCTGGGTTGGGAAGATCCCCTGGAGAAGGGAATGGCAACCTGGAGAAGGGAATGGCAACCCACTCCAGTATTCTTGCTTGGAGAATTCCAAGGTCAGAGGAGCCTGGCGGGCTACAGTCTGTGGGGTCACAAAGAGTCGAACACTACTGAGTGACTAACAGTTTGTTATTGATACATTCCATAAGATACTTGCCAAATTCCAGGCAAATAAACAAATTATGCCATTTATTAGTTGTCATTATCTATGAACAAACATCATCACACACAAAGGGTCTCTGAGATTTCATTTTACACTTTGGTTATTTGCATTAGTATCAACACAGATCCCTAAATTTAAAATATTAGCCCCTCATTATTGACTAAAATTCCTGTTTCATGTATACAGAAGACTGATTTCCATATATGAAGCAAAACAATGAAAGGCAGTAGAAATTGACAGATGTTCAGGCTAAATCCTCGGAGAAGGCAATGGCACCCCACTCCAGTATCTTGCCTGGAGAATCCCATGGATGGAGGAGCCTGGTAGGCTGCAGTCCATGGGGTCGCTAAGAGTCGGACATGACTGAGTGACTTCCCTTTCACTTTTCACTTTCATGCATTTGAGAAGGAAATGGAAACCCACTCCAGTGTTCTTGCCTGGAGAATCCCAGGGACGGGGGAGCCTGGTGGGCTGCCGTCTACGGGGTCACACAGAATCGGACACGACTGAAGCGACCTAGCAGCAGCAGCAGCAGCAGCAGGCTAAATCCTAGAGTGTTCAGGGTTAGCGAAGATGGGTGTTACCAAACACGCATCATGGAGGCCTCTACTCAGGTATGGAACAATTTGTTGACAACTTCCTTAGACTTTCAAAAGAAGTTGTATGACTTTCAGAAATATTAAAATTCTTAAATGGAAGAAAAAAACAACCTTAGCCCAACTGAAAATACAGAGGAAATCCTTTATTCAATATGCCTCATAATTGAACTGTCAACTGTAAGAGGCCATTGTTAGCCCCTCATCAACCTGAGTAGCACAGGTTCCACCACATGGCCTCTCACCAGACTTGAGGCCTCACTGCTCAGGGCCAAAGTGTATCCAGAGCCATCTTTAGACTTGGCGAGAACTACAAAAGTGTGAGATACTGTACCCTATTGTCAGTTTTTAAAAACTGTACATTTAATGTAGTTTTACTTTTCCTGAGGGGTTTCCCAGGTAGCGCAGTAAAGAATCTGCCTGCCAGTGCAAAAGAGGTGGGTTTGATCCCTGGGTCAGGAAGATCCCGTGGAGAAGCAAATGGCAATGCACTCCAGTGTTGTTGCCCACAGAATCCCATGGACAGAGGAGCCTGGCGGGCTACAGTCCGTGGGGTGACAATGAGTTGGAAAGGACCAAGAACACACACGTGTACATATTTTTTTTTCCTGAAAAAGCTTTATTATTTCTAATTGCACTCCTTAAAACTGATAACCCTTAAATCAAATAAATGGAGAATCAAATCTCTTCCAATCAACCCCACCAAGTCCCTCTCCAGTTTTCTCTCCCCTCTCTCAGGCCCCACCATTATTTTACAGCTTAAATTTGAGACTACAGTATTTGATATTCTGCTGTTCTAGCTGAAGAGGTGTGAGTGGTTGAGGGTTTTTGTTTTTTTTTTTATGTAAAAGGACCTCTCTTCCACCACTATTCGTACATCAACTGCTGGAGCCGTGTTTTGAGAAAGAGGAATAGTCCAGATTCTTGCAGCTGTTGGCAGCCATATCCCTTTACATTCCTTGGGTTTCACTGTCAGTAATAATTTACTCGCATAAACCTCACTACCCTACTTCAATGATAAATATTTGCTAAAATAAGGTAGTACTATACACATAAATATAGAAGGCACTTTTACTTAATCACAGTAGTCATGAGAAAAGTGCATTTCATTCCACTTGAAAATTTTAAGTGAAAGTCCACAACTGCTGGTTCTTATGAAAACCACATTAAGTTATTACTTCATGTGTGTCACTTCAATATAATGAAATAATTCGCTGAGAAATTATATTTGCATTCTCAATATTTTTGTACAATAGGAATGTAATTAATTAGGCATTAACACAGTTTAAGAGAACTGGAAGTAGAAACCTTATATACCAGCAATTATTTTTTCCATCTTCATTTGTTCCATTCTTATCTCAGTGATTCAGAAAAAAAGATGTTTAAATAGAGCCTTTCAATGGAAACCATCACTACTGTGTCCCATGTCAAGGTAATTGCCTAAATGAGTGTGAAGATAAAAATCACACGGGTGGCCAGTATTTCTGCCAAGCTCTAGTGCAAGCCAATAGACTTAGTGTTTTAGATTCTAAAGATGTGATACACTCTTGAACATATCCTTCCTTTCACTTTCCTTTCCACTTCTGTTGTATTAGACTTTGGAAGACTGAACTACTCAAGAGAGGCAGCTCTTGGTCAGGCACCTTTCAGTGAAGAAGAGCAGACACCAATCTATTCTGGCAGGTACAATTTGCCAAAAGCAGTAACAAACTGAGGTCTCAATTATGAAGAAAAGAACATAATGAAGGTATAAATTATTTTATCTCCCCACCAAGGAAAGAATAAATTAGATCCCCGTTACTTAAAAACAAAACAAATGAACAAACAGAACAAGTGCTAAAGAATGTGTTCTTTGAGTTTAATTTGTAAATAATGTTTAAATTCCTCTTTCGCAATGCACAATTCATCCCCTACTCCACAATTTGTCTTTCCTTCCTTAGTGTTTTACACAGAGATTACTAAGGCAGGGAAGGCTTAGGGTACACTAACTTTTGGAGACCTAGTGGAGATCTCATGGCTAACTTCTATTATAAGTGCTCCTCTGCTATTCTAAGTTATATCCTTAAACTAAGACGTTGCTAAGTGGACACGGCCTGCAATATGCTTATTGTATGGTAATGCTAAAAAAATACTGACAGAGTGAAATCTCTGCCCTTGGAAATCTGTAAAAATAACATAAGCAGGGATCCACCCTGGTGTATCCTCCTGACTTAGTGTTCCAGGCACAGCTATCTTGGAGCAAGTAAGCTGAACTCCATTTGTGGAGAGTTTCAGTATATTTTCCTAGGTGTCTAAGCTCAACACATGTACAAAAGATGTAAACAGATAAATATATATACTATATCCATCTCTCAAGGATCAGAGTTTTCATCTCATTTTCCTTTCTTGCAAGATTAGAGGCAGATTCCACATACACGTGTTAAAATATATTTTTCTCTTTCGGACTTACTTCACTCTGCATGACAGATTCTAGGTCCATTCACATCTCTACCAATGGCCCAGTTTTGTTTGTTTCTATGGCTGAGTAACATTCCACTGTATAAGGGCGCCGCATCTTCCTTACCACTCCTCCGGTGATGGATATTTAGGCTGCTTCCATGCCCTGGCTATTGTAAACAGCGCTGCGATGAGCACTGGGGCGCATGAGTCATTTTGAATTATGGTTTCTTTGGGTATATGCTCAGGAGTGGGATTTCTGGGTCACAGGGTAGTTCTATTTTTCGTTTTTTAAGGAAACACCATACTGTTCTCCACAGTGGCTGTACTTACATTCCTGCCAACGGTGCAGGCCGGCTCCCTTTTCTCCATATCCTCTCCAGCATTTTACTGTTTTTAGATTTTATGGTGATGAGAGTTCTGACCAGTATGAGGTGATATCTCATCGCAGTTTTGATATGCATTTCTATAATAGTTAGTGATGTCAAGCATCTTTTCATGTGTTTGTTGGCCATCTGTATGTCTTCTTTGGAGAAATGTTTGGAAGATGTCCTAAGGTGGTACCCAGGACATTCTCTGATCTGAAGTCAATCTTTTATTTATTTATTTTTTGTGTGTGTTGGCTAATTTTATTTTATTTTTTTAAATTTTATTTTATTTTTAACCTTTACAAATTGTATTAGTTTTGTCAAATATCAAAATGAATCCACCACAGGTATACATGTGTTCCCCATCCTGAACCCTCCTCCCTCCTCCCTCCCCATATCATCCCTCTGGGTTGTCCCAGTGCACTAGCCCCAAGCATCCAGTAAACAGTGAAATGATTTTAACTTTTATTAGTGTGAAGACTTTTGTATCACTAAGAGTTCTCTTTGCATTTTTTTTATTCTATCTATTGTCTAGCTAAAACATTACTTAGAAAATGCCCCAAACTAAAAGCAAATTACAGTGAATATTAAAATTTTTTTATATCATTGTAACAGGATTTAGAGAATTAACCTCAGGAACAAATAAATATATTTATTTTTACAGTCTTCAGAGAAAGGGTGAGTATAAAACATTGAGAACTATTGGTGACAGCTAATGTTATTGGTGACAGCTAATGTCTGCATGATTATACAGTATCCCTTGACCTTTATACTCCAAAATACAATAAAATATGATTCTGCGCTATATGTGTTTTAAACTAAGCATTTAGACGTGACTTCTCCATTCATCCATTCATGTGTTATTGCACCCAGCATTGCTGTTGTTCAGTCTCTAAGTCATGTCTGACTCTTTGTGACCCCAAGGACTGTAGCATGCCAGCCTTCCCTGTCCTTCACTATCTCCTGGAGTTTGCTCAGATTCAGGTTCATTGACTCAGTGATGCTATATAACCAATCTCATCCTCTGCTGCCCTCTTCTCCATTTGCCTTCAATCTTCCCCAGCATCAGGGTCTTTTCCAATGAATCAACTCCTTGCATCAGGTGGTCAAAGTACTGGAGCTTCAGCTTCAGCATCAGTCTTTCCAATGAATATTCAGGGTTGATTTCCTTTAGAATTGCCTGGTTTGATCTCCTTGCAGTCCAGGGGACTCTCCAGAGTCTTCTTCAGAACCACAGTTCGAAAGCATCAATTCTTCGGCACTCAGCCTTCTTTATGGTCCAGCTCTCACATCGGTACATGACTACTGAATGAACAATAGCTTTGACTGTATGGACCTTTGTTGGCAAGGTGATGTCTCTGCTTTTTAATATGCTGTCTAGGTTTTCTCATGGCTTTCTTCCAAGGAGCAAATGTCTTTTAATTTCACGGTTGCAGTTACCATCAGCAGTGATTTTGGAGCCCAAGAAAATAAAATCTGTCACTTCTTCCACTTCTCCCCCTTCTGTTTGCCATGAAGCGATGGGACCAGATGCTATGTTCTTCGTTTTTTGACTGTTGAGTAGTAAGCCAGCTTTTTCACTCTCCTCTTTCACACTCATCAAAACGTTCTTTCGTTCCTCTTTGCTTTCTGCTATTAGAGTGGTATCACCTGCATATCTGAGGTTGCTGATATTTCTCCTGGCAATCTTGTTTCTAGCTTGTGATTCAAGCAGCCTGGCATTTCATACAATATACTCTACATATAAGTTAAATAAACAGAGTGACAATATACAGCCTTGTCATACTCCTTACAGGAAAGACTAGAGATCTCTTCAAGAAAATTGGAGCTATAAAGGGAACATTTCATGCAAGAATGGGCATGATAAAGGACAGAAATGTTAAGGACCCAACAGAAGCAGAAGAGATTAAGAAGAGATGGCAAGAATACACAGAACTATACAAAAACTGTCTTAAAGACCCAGATAAGCATGACGGTGTGGTCACTCACCTAGAGCCAGACTTCCTGGAGTGTGAAGTCAAGTGGGCCTTCTGAAGCACTATTACGAACAAAGCTAGTGGATGTGATGGAATTCCAGCTGAGCTATTTCACATCCTAAAAGATGATGCTGTTAAATTGCTGTAGTCAATATGTCAGAAAATTTGGAAAAGTCAGCAGTGGCCACAGGACTGGAAAAGGTCAGTTTTCATTCCAGTCCCAAAGAAGGGCAATACCAAAGAATGTTTAAAGTACTGTACAATTTTGCTCATTTCACATGTTAGCAAGGTTATGCTCAAAATCCTTCAAGATAAGCTTCAGCAATACATGAGCTGAGAACATTCAGATGTATAAGCTATGTTTAGAAAAGGCAGAGGAGATCAAATTCCAGAGATCAAATTCCCAACTTTCGTTGGATCATAGAGCCAGCAAGGGAATTCCAGAAAAGCATCTACTTTTGCTTCACTGACTATGCTAAAGCTTTTGTGTCCAGCATGCCTAATAAGTTGGTATGTATATGCTTCAGACTGTGACAAGCAGATAAATGTACACACAAATGTATGTAAATCCTATATGTAAGTACACAGAGAAATGATTATGGCTCAAGTCTGGAGACAGAAGAGCTAGGTTCAGGTTCAGGCTCTGGAGCGCATGTCCATGCTGTGTAACATGGTTTTTTTTTTCACTCTCTTGAGCCTTATTTTTTCAAATATCAAATAAGGAAAGCAGTACATGGTCTGACAACTGCCAGGGTCATTACTATTACCAGTGTCTATGAAAAAGTATTCAGACTTACAAATGATCATACAGATGCAAGTGATTATAATAACATCTTGTAAATAGTAAGAACATAGTACATATTTGTTTGGGAAATAGGATCTCTCAAAATTCTTGATTGTTTCTTTTCTCTCTGTAAGTCTAACCAAAAAAAATCTCTAGTGTTGCATCTCCAGATCTATTAAAAGGAACAAAGTATTTTCTCTTATATGGAAAAATTGAACAATTTTCAAAAAGCACTTTCCTCCTCTACTATTGCATTCTTTTCCCTTTGACCTTTCCTATTCAATTCAAAGGATATAACAGTTTTATTGTCTCCCATTTAGTTCTGTGGGGCATAATAAAGTCTTCCAGAGCTTTGGAGGGGAAAATACCATCCAGTCATGCCAGGGATGGGCTTGGAGGTGCATCACACAACCCCAGGTGTTAGTGAATACCTGCAGAGTCTCCTGAAATGCAAACTTACAAGTATTTAACATAGGGTCATCTGTACTTTCATGAGGAAAGGAGTACATCAAGGCTGTATATTGTCACCCTGCTTATTTAACTTATATGCAGAGTACATCATGAGAAATGCTGGGCTGGAAGAAACACAGCTGGAATCAAGATTGCCAGGAGAAATATCAATAACCTCAGATATGCAGATGACACTACCCTTATGGGAGAAAGTGAAGAGGAACTCAAAAGCCTCTTGATGAAAGTGAAAGTGGAGAGTGAAAAAGTTGGCTTAAAGCTCACCATTCAGAAAACTCAGATTATGGCATCTGGTCCCATCACTTCATGGCAAATAGATGGGCAAACAGTGGAAACAGTGTCAGACTTTATTTTTCTGGGCTCCAAAATCACTGCAGATGGTGATTGCAGCCATGAAATTAAAAGACACTTACTCCTGGGAAGGAAAGTTATGACCAACCTAGATAGCATATTGAAAAGCAGAGATATTACTTTGCTAACAAAGATCAGTCTAGTCAAGGCTATGGTTTTTCCAATGGTCATGTTTGGATGTGAGAGTTGGACTGTGAAGAAAGCCAAGCACTGAAGAATTGATGCTTTTGAACTGTGGTGTTGGAGAAGACTCTTGAGAGTCCCTTGGACTCTAAGGAGATCCAAGCAGTCCATCCTAAAGGAGATCAGTCCCGGGTGTTCATTGGAAGGACTGATGCTGAAGCTGAAACTCCAATACTTTGGCCACCTCATGCAGAGTTGACTCATTGGAAAAGACCCTGATGCTGGGAGGGATTGGGGGCAGGAGGAGAAGGGGATGACAGAGGATGAGATGGTTGGATGGCATCACTGACTCGATGGACGTGAGTCTGAGTGAACTCCGGGAGTTGGTGATGGACAGGGAGGCCTAGCGTGCTGTGATTCATGGGGTTGCAAAGAGTTGGACACGACTGAGCGACTGAACTGAACTGAACTGAAGATAGGATCATGTGTACTTTCATGAGGATGAGTTTCATTAAATGAAACTATAGAAATTTCTCAAAGTAAATTAGACTCTTTTTTAAACTAGTAATGAATATTCTGTCTAGCCTCAAAATAACTCATGTTATGAAACCAGTTTAAACCTCCTTTGAAAGGTTTTGGTAAGTTTTAAAAATTCGAATTTTTGTCTACATACATTGTGCTGTGTGGGGTATAAAAGCTCTTGAGCAATTGATTCTGAGACTTCTCCTTTAAGAGAACTCTGAAACCAAAGCAGTTTAGGCAAACTGCTGGTTGCTAGGGGTAACCTCAGCTTCCAGAATGAATAATTTTAAATGCAGTACAAGCATTTGATAAGACGATGCAAGAGTGAGATCTTCTGAAAGAAAATAAGGAATGAGAGTTCTAATCGTTTGGTTTGGAAAAAATTATATCTTTATGCTTTTAACACAAATAGATGAGTCAGAAGGAATTATAGCTATATCCTAACTGATAAGCAAGCTAGAAAGCCAGACCATAATCTACTCTATCAGGGGAGAAGTGGTATCTTTAAGACAACACAGGACTTGGGTTAATACTTATGTGAATGACCTACTGGGATGAGTTCCAGAGAGAAAGACAAAGGACTACGGGCAATACTCAGGCTGTGCTCTCAGCTGTGTCCCATGATTCTGCTTCTCAGTTCCCTGTTTGATCTCTAGTCCTGAAAGTAACACAGTTTCAGTACTACCTACTGTGACTTCTGCACACTCCTTCTCAGAGTCCCAAGTAAACTCACCATCCAGTATCTGCTTTCTAGCACTGACCTTGCTGGCAGCCCTGCTAGCTTGGTTCTGCCTATTCATTCCTCAAACCATCATCAACAGACCATTTTTCAATGGTTATGTGTTATTCTAGCAGAAGTATACAAAAACTGCAGCAGCCAGAGTAGAGGACAAACTTCTAGAAAGACTTATGCTGTTCAGTCACTAAGTCGTGTTCATCTCTTTGTGACTCCATGCACTGCAGCACGCCAGGCTTCCTTGACCTTCACTATCTCTTGGAGTTTGCACCAACTCCTGTCCATTGAGTCTGTGATGCCATCTAACCATCTCATCCTCTGTCACTCCCTTCTCCTCCTGCCCTCAATCTTTCCCAGCATCAGGGGCTTTTCCAGTGAGTCTGCTCTTCAAATCAGGTGGCCAAACTCTTGGAGCTTCAGCTTTAGCATTAGTCCTTCTAATGAATATTCAGGGTTGATTTCCTTTAGGATTGACTGGTTTGATCTCCTTGCAGTCCAAGGCACTCTTAAGAGTCTTCTCCAACACCACAGTTCAAAAACATCAATTCTTTGGTGCTCAGCTTTCCGTATGGTCCAGCTCTCACATTTGTATATGACTACTGGAAAAACCATAGCTTTGACTATATGGACCTTTGTCAACAAAGTTATGTCCCTGATTTTTAATATGCTGTCTACGTTTGTCCTAGCTTCTAGAAGGGCTGCTGCTGCTGCTAAGTCACTTCAGTCGTGTCTGACTCTGTGTGACCCCACAGACAGCAGCCCACCAGGCTCCTCTGTCCACGGGATTCTCTAGGCAAGAATACTGGAGTGGGTTGCTATTTCCTTCTCCCTCTAGAAGGGCTACTAATTACCAAAAGAGATGAGGTTCTTGGGGTTTCCTGGAAAGAGCTTCTCTCTCACATAATAATTCAGATTTAAAAAGACACAGTAGGCAAATCTATGGATAAAACTAGGATGTGGTTAAACAGTGAATGACAATTGCTATGGATTAGTAGAAAACTGCCAAGATATTATACATTAGAGTGTTAATTTCTTTCAAAGTTGCTTCTACATTTTAAAAATGCCATTTAAAATATATTTTCAAATGTTATCATATTTAGTTATCTTGATAAAATCTTCTGCTCTTCTTTAGGAAATACTGAGGAAGTATGTTAACCCTGTCATCCAATCAGCTTACTATACTTGTTGTGTGCCTCACTGGGCTATGACTAATGAGACAGACTGACCTGGCAATGGTGTATTCTGTTGGCCAAATATCCAAGGGGAAAAAACTGAAACCTCTTGAGTGCTGAGCATGCAAATAACAGTCATATTAAAATCTAAATGTTAGCTAAAGACACTCTAAATGTTAGAATACCATCATGTGCTACAAACTTCTTTCTCCAAATGGTGTGATTATGAAATTGAAAAAAGATTTGGAAGAAAGTTCTTTAAACTTCTTCCCAATAACAGGAATCATCATACTATGGCCAGCACGTCATATCTGACCACCTCCTTCTCCTCCCTTCCTTCTGCCCTTTCTCCTCCCCTCTTCTCTCTTCTTCCTCCTCTCCTTTTTCTCCTTCTCCTTCTTATATTTTATTTGAAAAGTCTGGCTCATTTGTCTAGTATTGTCCATGACTACTTTGGACCTATAAAGACTGAGTTGAATAGAGAGGTCATATGGCCTGAAAACCTAAAATATTTACTACTTGATCCCTAAGAAAAGCTGACCAACCCTCACTTTAGAAGACAAAGGGAAGATGACATTCCTAGGTGAATTAAAATAGTGCTGGTGGTTCAAAAGTGGTTTGTTGACTCTGTAACTTGTGCATGGGATCTGACAATTTAATCCCAAAGGCTCTTGTGATGCATAAGTCGCTTGGGAGCCTAAGCGTGACACCTCACTTCAGATTTGTGTATCCTTGTGTGCCAACCTGGTCTCTTAGGAACTTCATGCACTAAATATGCTATGGGTCCTTCCGGGTCAGATCACGACCTGGTTAGCAATAGAGGCAGAAGCTGTTTGTGCCTACTAGGCAGCCTCTAGTAAGCTAGTAAAACACAGGCTGGGTACAAACTGAAGTCAGTCATGGTTTTACAAATGGAGAACAAATGAGGTAAGATGCCAACCACAAGAATTCACAATAAACCTTGGGGCTTTGCCACAGTGTTCTTGGAACCAGCTTTGAAAGGTGGTTGCCTTATTTGGATTAGTAGTCATAGTAGAGAAGTCAGGATGTGGTTCTTTACATGTTTGGGCTAAAACCAATACTCAAGCCAGACTTCACTGTGACCTGTGACTTAAGGTCATATGATAAATATGATAAATATTGCCCCACAGCTGTAGGCAAGATCAAAGATTCCTTTCTAGTTGTCACAGGTAGTCTTTTTACTTCAAATGACTTCTTTTCTCCTATATGGAAAAAAATAATAAAAACTTCACCAAGAAGTATACCTTCTAAAGAGTTAAAAGAAAGAGGTGAGTCCAAGCCTACTCGTGTTCTTTGACAAGGTGGCTTACTGTGATTGTCCTAAAACCAAAGGAAATATTTTGACCTCTCTGTCCAGGCTGACGTAACATCTATATAAATATAATACAGAATATTCTAAAGTCCCATAGTCATAATGGAATTCTCAGGAGAAAGCAAACAAATGCAAAAGACAGCACTTGCCTTAAAATATAAAATAAAATTCACAAATTCGAATAAGACCCCAAAGAGCTCCCAGGCGTGCTGTAGAAATTATGTGAATGTTGGAACTACATGGGGCTCCAGACCAAAAAGACACTGAGAGAAATGAAATTTAAACCAATTTTGTGATGTGCTTGACAGACTCATGCAAATACCTAGGCACTGAAAGAGAAACATGGATGCATCGAAGCCCAGCAGTAATGACTGAAACCATAACCTCTGATTAGTACATCTATACCGCACGGAACATTAACGACATAAGAAATGCCATTCTGGAGACCCAGTCCAGACACAATCAGGCTGAATGAGCCTATCAGGTCTATTATTTTATAACCAGAGCTGCAGATGAGTACAACACTGTTTTGTCTCTAGCAATGTCACCCTAACTAAATCAACATTACATGGAAGCAATAGGGTTGGTAAAATAAAAATGCCAAAGTAAATCCATTTGCCCAAATAACATTGAAGAATTCTCAAAAGCATTTCCAAGTATCTTTTATTTTAGAGTGAAACATGAACCCAGCGTGGGTTGGGAAGTTGGCAAGAACTTTACTACTAAAAGAAGCTGGCATTTTTATATATTTACATAAGTAAAGAGGAAATTTTGTTCCTCAGCGTGGCAACACCAGAAATTCTGACAAAATATTATACATATTCATTTTAACTTTTTCTGTTTTAGAGTTGGCTAGAGTTAGGATAAACTAATGTATTTAGAATGATCATACATCCCATCCCTCATTTAATAAAGCCTGTTTAAAATATTGCCCTTATTAATGACTACCAGAACACAGCAGTGTTCATAATCCCAGTAATTCAATTGCCAGTAGTTTGTGCAATAAATCAGGAAAAGGTTAAAATATTTTTCATGCCAGAATAGAACATATCAATCTATTTTATTTGATTACTTTGTGTAATGAGGCTTTTTCAAGGCCAGACTACCTTACTCATTATAATTATGCCAGATCATATTTTTGTTTAAAATGGAAAAGATTTAAAAATGCCAGCAATAGAGTTGAAGCTAGTCTAGGGTGTTTTTCCTCCTTTGTAAGTTTCAGGACATGAGAAATGACATCCTGCTCTCCTTCTAAGAGTAGAGAAGAAAGTAACATTGTTCCCATGAAAAGTAGATTAGGCAAATGGCATCTGGACAACACTCATTTGACTCATTGACATGAAAATTCAATAAAATCATCTGCAATGTTTTTTAATTCCAAAGTTAAATTCCACTCTGATAAGTAAACTCTTGAAAATCACTAGAGCACAATAATATCGCCTCTACATGTGGCGACATTCCTTTCTCAGTGAATGCAAGCTGAATTCAACCAAAAAAAAGTCATATTTTTTAAAAATAATAATTTTATCAATAAAGAATAACACAAAACATTTTCTGACATCCTTTTCCCACTTTCTAGAATAAACTCTTTCGGGGACATAAGGGAAATCTCCCTCCCAAAACCCAGTGGAGCCTCAGGCCCCCTTTGGCTCCAGCTGAGTTCCAGTAGCCCCACCCTGCTGTGAGGTCTGTCTCTAGGGAGTCAGCTGTGGTCATGAGAGGAGGGCATTTCTATAACCTGTTCTCCGTGTTCCTTCAAATTGAAATAAGGTCACTCCAACCATGAATAGCTCCACAAATCTCATGCTGGGTAAAAAGGGCTTTGATCTTGGTAAATCATAAGACTGAACAAAGAATGAAGGCAAGGAAGCAGTAAAGGGTGAAACAATGATGGCCATTAGAAGTGGAGTCAGAACTTTCCCGGGGACTTTTCAGAACTGTATCTCGTAAAATTATTATTCCTGAATAATAATAATAACAACAAGAATGGTCAGAAATAAAAAGTCTAACAAATACTACTATATATTGGGTAGGATGGGGGGGCAGTTAAGACTCTCGTATGTTGCTGGTGGGAATGTCAAATGGTATAACCTCCTGCCACTTTGACAGTTTCTAACAAAGGTTGTCATTCATCTCTCACATGAGCCAGCAATTCTACTCCTAGAAGAGAAAAGAAATGCATATCTTCACCTAAAGATTTGTACAAAAATTTCATATCAGCCTTATTTACAACAGCTAAAGCTAGGAGCAACCCAAATGACCATAAGTAGGAGAATGGATGAAGAAGTTGTGCTATATACTACTCACACAATAGGAAACCTGGGCGTGAGCAAGCAGGAGTTGGCAAGAGTGAACATCAACATTTTAGTAATCAGTGAACTAAAATGCATGGGAATGGGCGAATTTAATTCAGATGACCATTATATCTACTATTGTAGGCATGAATTCCTTAGAAGAAATGCAGCAGCCCTCATAGTCAACAAAAGAGTCTGAATTGAAGTTCTTGGGTGCAGTCTCAAAAATGACAGAATGATCTGGGTTCATTTCCAAGGCAAACCATTCAACATCACAGTAATCCAAGTCTATGCCCCAACCACTAATGCCGAAGAAGCTGAAGTCGAATGGTTCTATGAAGACTTACAAGATCTTCTAGAACTAATACCAAAAATCGATATCCATTTCATCATAGGGGATTAGAATGCAAAAGTAGGAAGTAAAGAGATACCTGGAGTAATGGGCAAGTTTGGCCTTGGCGTGCAAAATGAAGCAGGGCAAAGGCTAACAGAGTTTTGCCAAGAGGACATACTGGCCATTGCAAACACTCTCTTCCAACAACACAAGAGACAACTCTACACATGAACATCACCAAATGGTCAATACCAAAATCAGGTTGATTATATTCTTTGCAGACAAAGATGGAAAAGCTCCATACAGACAGCAAAGACAAGATCTGGAGCTGATTGAGGCTCAGATCATGAGCAAAATTCAGGCTTAAATTGAAGAAAGAAGAGAAAACCACTAGACTTTTCAGATATGACCTAAATCAAATCCCTCATAATTATACAGTGGAGGTGATAAATAGATTCAAGGGATTAGATTTGGCAGACAGAGTGTTCGAAGAACTATGGATGGAGGTTCGTAACATTGTACAGGAAGGGGTGAACAAAACCATCCTCAAGGAAGAGAAATACAAGAAGGCAAAGTGGCTGTCTGAGGAGGACTTACAAATAGGTGAGAAAAAAGGGAAGCAAAAGGCAGAGGAGAAAGGGAAAGATATATACAACTGGATGCAGAGTTCCAGAAAATAGCAGGGAGAGATAAGAAAGCCTTCTTAAGTAAACAATGCAAAGGAATAGAGGAAAACAATAGAATGGGAAAGACTAGAGATATTTCAAGAAAATTGGAGATGCCAAGGGAATATTTCATGCAAAGATGGGCACAATAAAGGGCAGAAACAGCAAGGACCTAACAGAAGCAGACAAGATTAAGAAGAGGTGGCAAGAATATACCTAAGAACTATACAAAAAGATCTTAATAACCCAGAAAACCATGAAGGTGTGGCCACTCACCTAGAGCCCGACATCTTCGAGTGTGAAGTCAAGTGGGCCTTAGGAAGAATTACTACGAACAAAGCTAGTGGATGTGATGGAATTCCAGCTGAGTTATTTCAAATTCTAAAAGATGATGCTGTTAAAGTGCTGCACTTAATATGTCAGCAAATTTGGAAAAATCAGCAGTGGCAATAGGACTAGGAGCAAGGTAACGCTCAAAATCCTTCAAGCCAGGCTTCAGCAGTATGTGAACTGAGAAATTCCAGATGTACAAGTTGGATTCAGAAAAGGCAGAGGAACCAGAGATTACATTGCCAACATACACTGGATCATAGAATAAGCAAGGGAATTCCAGAAAAACATCTACTTCTACTTCATGGACTACACCAAAGCCTTTGATTTTGTGGATCATAACAACTGTGGAAACTTCTTAAAGAGATGGGAATACCAGAGCACCTTACCTGCCTCCTGAGAAATCTGTATATAGATCAAGGGGCAACAGTTAGAACCGATCATGGAACAAAGGACTGGTACAAAATTGGGAAAGGAGTATGTCAAGGCTGTCTATTGTCACCCTGCTTATTTAACTTATATGCAGAGTACATCATGAGAAACCCTGGGCTGGAAGAAGCACAAGCTGGAATCAAGACTGCTGGGAGAAATATCAATAACCTCAGATATGTGGATGATACCACTTTAATGGCAGAAAGTGAAGATGAACTAAAAGAGTTTCTTGATGAAGGTGAAAGAGGAAAGTGAAAAAGCTGGCTTAATACTTAACATTTAAAAAACAGTATTATGCGATGAACCCCGATGTTCATCACAGCACTGTTTATAATAGCCAGGACATGGAAGCAACCTAGATGTCCATCAGCAGATGAATGGATAAGAAAGCTGTGGTACATATACACAATGGAGTATTACTCAGCCATTAAAAAGAATACATTTGAATCAGTTCTAATGAGATGGATGAAACTGGAGCCTATTATACAGAGTGAAGTAAGCCAGAAGGAAAAACACCAATACAGTATACTAATGCATATATATGGAATTTAGAAAGATGGTAATAATAACCCTGTGTACGAGACAGCAAAAGAGACACTGATGTATAGAACAGTCTTATGGACTCTGTGGGAGAGGGAGAGGGTGGGAAGATTTGGGAGAATGGCATTGAAACATGTAAAATGTCATGTATGAAACGAGATGCCAGTCCAGGTTCGATGCATGATACTGGATGCTTGGGGCTAGTGCACTGGGACGACCCAGAGGGATGGTATGGGGAGGGAGGAGGGAGGAGGGTTCAGGATGGGGCACACATGTATACCTGTGGTGGATTCATTTTGATATTTGGCAAAACTAATACAATTATGTAAAGTTTAAAAATAAAATAAAATTTAAAAAAAAACCAATATTATGGCATCTGGTCCCATCATTTCATCGCAAATAGATGGGGAAAAAGTGGAAGCAGTGACAGATTTTATTTTCTTGGGCTCCAAAATCACTGCAGACAGTGACTGCAGCCACAAAACTAAAAGATGCTTGCTCCTTGGAAGAAAAGCTATGACAAAGCTAGACAAAATATTAAAAAGGAGAGACATCATTTTGCTGACAAAGGTCCATGTAGTAAAAGCTATGGGTTTTCTAGTAGTCATGTATGGATATGAGAGTTGGACCATAAAGAAAGCTGAGCACTGATGAGCTGATGCTTTTGAACTGTGGTGTTGGAGAAGATTCTTGAGAGTCCCTTGGACTGCAAGGAGATCCAACCAATCCATCCTAAAGGAAATAAGCCCTGAATATTCATTGGAAGGACAGACTGAAGCTGAAGCTCCAATAGTTGGGCCACCTGATATGAAGCGCGGACTCATTGGAAAAGACCCTGATTCTGGGAAAGATTGAGGGCAAGAGGAGAAGAGTACAGAAGAGGATGAGACAGTTAGATAGCATAACTGCACATTTTATCACTGAGTGCTAATTATTCCTCAATAAAGCAGCAGGAAAATTGTATTGTTATTGTTTAGTTGCTAAGTCCCGTCTGCCTCTCTTGTGAAGCCATGCATTAAGCAGGAAGTTAGCTGAGGGTAAGGAGGAGTGGCCCCTTCACCTAAACATCCAATGGCCGCCTACTCCCACCAAGAAATTCACCAGCCTCACCCCTAATACGCCCCCATCAGTACTCCAAAATAGTTACAGGACCTGGAAAAATTTCCCACTGGCCGACTGATGGGACTTTACTACTCTATCACATGAGCACACCTCACACTGTGAGTTGCTCAGTCACAGCCATGTTCAACTCCTTGTGAGCCGATGCACTGTGGCCCACCAGGCTCCTCTGTCTATGGAGTTTTCCAGGCAAGCATACTGGAGCGGACCTCCATGTTCCTCTCCAGGGAATCTTCCCAAACCAGGGATAGAACCTACGTCTCTTCAGTCTTCTTGGATTAGCCAGCGGATTCTTTACCACTGAGCCACCAGGGAAGCTCCTGAAAAATGTGTTACTTTTAAATGAATCAATAGAGTACAAACAATATACATTTTAATAATTCTCAAGTTCATGTGATAATGTATGGAGACTGTGGAAGGATTTCCACACTAGGAGAGAAAAGTTTACAGTTTATCAAAATATGTGAAATAACTTTTTAAAATTAATTTATTTATATTAATTGGAGGCTAATTACTTTATAATACTGTGGTGTTTTTGCCATTTTTGTTTTTTAAAGAGAATAATATGTACACAGCCCTACAGCCCTTATGGGACTTTATGCTATGAATTGTTACGGGCATGCTGGATGGACACCAGGAATGATTTCTATTCAAGTTGACTCCAAAATATAGTGAAAAACTCAGTATTTCCTGTTTGAATTATTTATTAGTAATGCTTGCTAAAATGCTCATAGACCTTTTTCAGTTGGAATTTGCTTCCTTGTAAAGTGTTTTAGATACCACAATAAAGTTCGATTTTCGTTTCAAAATTTATATGCAAACCACAAATGGCCTCACATATTTCATGACAATTAAGTAAGGCTAGCAATTATTAAAAAATTGAACTAATACTTTATAAGAAAGCATAATTATGAAGTAAAGGCAGCTCTCAATCTGAATACAATTTTGAAAATTAGGTAATAAGTTTAAGCATATGATTTTAAATCATTTTAATTTTATATATTTTTCTATGAATATATTAATTATAAACAAAGATATATTTCCTAAGAAAAGGATAATAAATGGTAATATTAATTTTATTCCCATGAAAATTTAGCTTATATACATATCCACTGAAGTAATATTTATAGTACTTTTAATGTTGAAAAGATTCTGTAATGATGAAAAAAGAATATATTCGGGGCAACAAAAAAAGAAGAAATAATAATTTTTTACAAACATACAAAAAGAAGAAATTTTTTGCATACTGGTTTTCTCTATAATTAATGCTATGAAAGTCTAGCTAACTTTATGGTAAAACTCTACACCAAATAAGAATGCATAAAAACAGAGTGGTAATGGAATTTATGATATTGAAATAATATCTGTCTGCAAAACAGTTAACTGGCTCCAAATAAAATCTATAAAATTATCATTTAGGTCATACAAAGTTATAAATAAATTATTGTATGGAAACAACATGAAAATATTTTATGATTTTTATCATATAAATTAAGGATCAATGAACCGTTTCTGTAAAGGGCCAGATACTTATTATTTTGGGACTTGCAGGCCACATACAATCTCAGTCACATAATCAGTTAAAACATAAAAGCATTCTTGTCTTGAGGTCTGTACATAAACATATGGATTTAATCCACAGGCCATAACTTACTGATCCTTGATATAGATCATTAATAACCATATCATAAAAATGCTAGCATAGTTATTTTAAAAGTTCAAATCTTTTCTTTTTACAATTACAAAATTCAAGTTCTGTTCTTGTTTGTTATCACTCCTACCGATGCCAAGGGTATTTGTCAGGCAGTTCTCATCAATATGAAGGAGGGTGGCTTTCCTTTTTTCCTCCCTCCTGACTACTCACTCAAACTCACTTACTCCTCAGGGATGAGGTCCTTGTTATAGTTACTTCAAAGTTAAACTCAGCCACCCAGAAATCATTTGCTCTTGACAATTCTTAGATCCATATGCTAATCATAAGAGTATAGAATTAAGTCCTTCAGAATTGGTTGTGTCTTGTAAAACACATAGAATGCCTTTTTAAAGGAGAGATAAAGAGCTATCCTAAAACAAAAGGCTTATGTTTTCTCCTTCTGGAATTTCTTCTTTTGATCCCTGAAATTGCAATTCAGACCAGCCACCAGTATATAGACACATTTGTATGAAGGCAACGTGGATGTTTTCAAGATAAAACAGGTTCACTGCATGTCCTTTGAGTATATATGCATATATGTGTGTGTGTGTTCATACCTGCCAACCTCTTAGAAGTTTAAAATCCAGTAATTTCTAATTTTATCCATGTTACTACTACAAAACTACAGCAAAACTCAATATCTTCAGAGAAATAAAAATTTTTTTTCAGATCTAAGGAATTTCAATGGTTGAGGAAATTTCAAGCTGGAGCCATTGCAGTTTTATTATTAAATAATTTTTTTTTTCTTGAAGTAGAGAATGACAGAGCTTAAAAGAGTTCCTTTAGGTGTTTTGTTTTTAATATGTATAGATTCTAGACACTCCTTCTTAAAAATAATTTAATGACTCCCTTGTCCTCTGGATAAAGTGCAAACTTCTAAGCATGGTTTGCACCTTCTCATCCAGGCTCCTTTTTCTCTCTCTTCTTTGCTTCTCCCATGGCATCTTGCATTCGATGCAGCAGCCACTCTGTCAGTCTCTACTGTGTCCAGTGACCTCTGTACCTCCAGCCTTGGCGCATGGAGGTCCCACTGCTCCGGACTCACTTCCTCTTTGCCAACACTTTTCCCTTACCTGGCTTCTGCTTAGTCCTCAGTCTCTGCTTAGATGTCATTTCTCTCATGTAGTCCATTGTGACTGCTCCCGAAGCCCAGGTTACGTGAATTTTCTCTCTCTTCCATCGCTGATTTATTTTTTATCAGAACACTCTTAACACATTATATTGTGATTGAAGTTCAGTGGTCGGTGCCCTTCTTTTGACAGCTGTCTCAGTAAGGTCAGGGTGAGGCTTCTTAATGACAGTAAACCTAATGCCTACTATCGTGTCTGAGACGGTAGATTCTCAGAGAATATTAACTGAATGTTGCTGGATTTAGAATGACTCCTATCTGATCTTGTCCACTACAATGGAGAGAAGATGATGCTACTGACCCACCAACCAAAAGACATAATCTGAATTAATCTTATTTTCCATGAACACTTGAGGCCTTAAGAACTGAAGTAGAGAAAGAGTTGGGCAAAAGGCATGGTCTTCCTTTGTACAGAAAGTAACAATATTTAGTGAACCAAATTTGTGACCCTGAACTCATTCTTAAGCTCTGCATAACTGAAATAGGGTAACAGAGACTGACTTTGTCAAATGATCAAAAAGGATATAAACACAACTTGGAAAACAGACCTCTCTCTGATTTAGATAACTGAAACTTACAAGATGTGCTCCTTTCAGCCTGGAGATGCAGGGAGAGCAATCCTGCAGACCAGATTCCGCTCCTCCTCTCAGCCGTCACTGCTGAGCACGGCCACTGACTGGGGAATTCCGCTTTACACTAACACTTGATTTGCGCTTGTACATCTTGCCCCTTCTCCCCTTTCTCAAAGGTTGTTCTTGACATTAATCTCCCTATCCCTCATTTTTAAAAAAAAAATTAAGTTTAGTTGATTTTATAATATTGTTTTAATTTTAGGTATACGGCAAAGTGATTCAGTTACGTATACATATTTTTTTCAGAATATTTTCCATTATAGGTTATTACAAGATTCTGTATATCTTCTGTTATATAGTAAATTCTTGTTGCTTATCTATTTTATATAGTAGTTTGTATCTGATAATGCCATACTCCTAATTTATCCCCCGCTACCCTGACTCCCTTTCCCCTTTGGTAACCGTAAATTTGTTTTCTATGTCTGTGGTTGTGTTTCTGTTTTGTATATACATTCATTTGTATTATTTCAGGTTTCACATATAAGTGATATCATAAAATATTTATCCTTCTCTGTCTAACATACTTCACTTAGTATGATATTCTCTAGGTCCATTCATGTTGCTGCAAATGTCAATTTTTTATGACTAATAATACCCCACTGTATGTATGTATGTATATATGCTACTGCTGCTGCTAAGTCACTTCGGTCGTGTCCGACTCTGTGCAACCCCAGAGACGGCAGCCCACCAGGCTCCCCCATCCGTGGGATTCTCCAGGCAAGAACACTGGAGTGGGTTGCCATTTCCTTCTCCAATGCGTGAAAGTGAAAAGGGAAAGTGAAGTCGCTCAGTCATGTTTGACCCTCCAGACTCCCCCATCCATGAGATTTTCCAGGCAAGAGTATTGGAGTGGGTTGCCATTGCCTTCTCCAGTATGTATGAAAACCCTTAATCTGAAAAGATACTTGCACCCCAGTGTTCATGGCAGCACTAATTTACAATAGCTGAGACATGAAAAGAACCCAACTGCCAGTCAACAGACTTATCACATCATAAATCTGTTGACTGGCAGTTGGGTTCTTTTCATGTCTTGGCTATTGTAAATTAGTGCTGCCATGAACACTGGGGTGCATGTATCTTTTCAGATTAAGGATTTTCATCCTTTCCAGATATATGCCCAGGTGTGGGATTGCTGGGTCATATGGTAGTTCTAGTTTTCATTTTTTAAGGAACCTCCCTACTGTTTTCCAAAGTGGCTGCACCAATTCACATTCCCACCAACAGGGTATGAGGGTTCCCTTTTCTTTCAGAATGTACTATTTGCAGCCATTTTGATGATGTCCATTCTGACTGATGTAAAGTGATACCTCATTGTGGGTTTGATCTGTATTTCTCTAATAATTAGTGATGTTGAGCATCTTTTCATGTGCCTCTCGGCCATCTATAAGTCTTCTTTGGAGAAATGTCTTATAAGGTCTTCTGCTCATTTTTGATTGGGTTGTTTGTACATTTTGGATATTAAATCTTTGTTGATCAAGTCATTTGCAAACATTTTCTCCCATTCCATTGATTGTCTTTTTGTTTTCTTTATGGTTTCCTTTGCTGTGCAAAAGCTTTTAAGCTTGATTAGGTCTCATTTGTTTATTTTTGCTTTTATTTCTTTTGCCTTGAGAGCCCCTGTTCCCTGTCTTAAATGCGGTCTTGTATTTCTATATATGATTTTCCACTATCACCTTCTTGCCTCAAGCTTCACTTTTGCCTTATTTTGGTCAGTGTCAAACCATACTGCCCTCCACATTCCCAGGTCTGAGACCTTTGGTTGCTGCCATTCCCACGGCCATTATCAACGCTCCTGGCTGACTCAAGGTCTTAGGATGTGGCTTTCAAATACCAGCACTTGGGACCTTGGGGCATGGGGGTGGGCTCAATAGGAACAGGGACTGTGAACCTATTACTGCTTCTCTGGCATACATGAGCCCAGCAGAACTGGAGAGTCAACGAAAATGGCTAAATACCAAGTGGAATCTTTCTAATGCCACAGATTAACATAGACATAGAAAATTCCTCAGCTCACCAGGGTGTTCTCCTTTATGGGGCTGAATGAAGAAGATTTCTGCAAGGGGTGTTTGCCAGGGTCAGCCTACCACAGAGTACTGTTGAGTCTTCAGGACAATAGAGGAAATTTTCAAACCAGAAGCGTCAGTGCTCTTGGTGCATTGACACTGACATTACATGTGCAAATGCCCAGCAGTCCACGGCTGCTATCCTACCTTGTGCAGCTGATAATACTGGGAGGAACCAACTCCACCTTGCTCCTCCGCAGTCCAGAGCACCAAACGCAGGGTTCTCTTTGGACGCAGCCCTGGGAATAACAATAAAACAAGTGATTCTTCAGTTGATTTTGAATTAAAGAAAAAAAAATGGCAGGGCCTCTCATCTGAATTCTGCAGGAGGGAATCAGAGGTATGCCCTTTCATCTCTTGCTGGTGTGGCTGCCTGATTCACGATGTGGCTGACCCAGCAAAGGAGGACCCTCAGGGCCAGTCTCCAGGGCAGGTTAATGATGAAAGGGATTGTGGCGACTGCTGTCTTCAGCCCAGGGAGTGAGAGCCTCTATTCATATTTTTAACTGGACAAAGTGCCCAGTAGGACACAATTGATGGCCAAGTTCACTGGGCTACTAGAGTCCATCCAGAAGATGTAGTTAGGAAGACTCTAGGCAGATCCTGAGGCCTTCCTTCCCATGATTAACTGAAACCCAGTGATTAGTCTCTACTTCAAGTTAAGGTATGTAAGGGGTTGCTTCTTAGTTTAAATCCACAAGTATAACCAACTGCCCATGCTATCCTTAGTAATGAATGATCATGAAGAAAACACAACGCTGCATTCATTGACTTGGGAAATACAAACGTACATCCTGCAGTCATTGAAGTTACTGGCAGATCTGGCATATCTAGAACCATCTTTGAGTGATGGTGTCAGCTCCATAAAAGTTAACTACAAGGGTCAAACAGTATGCTGGGAGTTCCACTTTTTGATCAAGACTTGAAGCTTGTTTCTGATTTGGACCTGATGATGTTGCTTCTGAGAAATAATAAGTGCAGAAAAACATGAAGCGGGGCTTACACCTCATTAAGAAGACCTTTCTCTTGCCTCACTGCAGGGAAGCCATAGGGAAGGACTATGAATGGCTACGAGATGGACACACAACAAGCATCGAGTATAATGACCAGTGCCGCCACCCAGGCACGTGGCCTTCTTGAAGGGAGCAGGCTGGTTGACTGCAGCCCGGATGATAAGTGCTCCTGGGAAACGGAGCTCTGTTCCTCCTCCTCTGGACACCGACAAGTATTCTTTCCTTGTATAAGTCTAGTGCTAAGGTACTGAAAAGGAGTTAAGCTTTTCACTAAATGAAACACTGTGAAATGACTTTACACTTGAGCAATTTTGACATCAAACAGCACAGGCTGTTGAGTTCCAACTGTTGAACTGAGTTGAATTGAGGCAGGCTGACCTGAGTTCCAACTAAAGCTCAGAAAAGCAATTTCCTCATCCAATTGTTCAGCAGATCCCATTGGTGTTTCCTGCTAAGTCTATCTAGAATCCAACTTTTCACCTCTGCTCCCATGCTGGTCCAAGCCCCACCCATTTTTGTGTGGACTGTTGCAGTCGCCTCCAAGCTGGTCACCCTGCCACAGTCCATGCCCCTCTGCAGGTGATGGTCTGCACTGCAGTCAGCAGGCCCCTCGTAAACCGTATGCCAGAGCACGTCATTTCTCTGTTCAAGACCTCCAAGAGCCACACTGCAAGCTTCTGGTTCAATGTGATGCCCCCAGCGCCTAGACTGTTTGGCACACATATTTGGTGCCCAATAAATAGGTACCAAATTACCACACAACTGCACTCATCTCACACGCTAGTAAGTAATGCTTAAAATTCTCCAAGCCAGGCTTCAGCAATACGTGAACCGTGAACTTCCAGATATTCAAGCTGGTTTTAGAAAAGGCAGAGGAACCAGAGGTCAAATTGCCAACATCCACTGGATCATCGAAAAAGCAAGAGAGTGCCAGAAAAACATCTATTTCTGCTTTATTGACTATACCAAAGCCTTTGACTGTGTGGATCACAATAAACTGTGGAAGATTCTGAAAGAGATGGGTTTCTGCCTCTTGAGAAACCTGTATGCAGGTCAGGAAGCAACAGTTAGAACTGGACATGGAGCAACAGACTGGTTCCAAATAGGAAAAGAGTACGTCAAGGCTGTATATTGTCACCCTGCTTATTTAACTTATATGCAGAGTACATCATGAGAAACGCTGGACTGGAAGAAACACAAGCTGGAATCAAGATTGCCGGGAGAAACATCAATAATCTCAGATATGCAGATGACACCACCCTTATGGCAGAAAGTGAAGAGGAACTCAAAAGCCTCTTGATGAAAGTGAAAGTGGAGAGTGAAAAAGTTGGCTTAAAGCTCAACATTCAGAAAACTAAGATCATGGCATCTGGTCCCACCACTTCATGGGAAATAGATGGGGAAACAGTGGAAACAGTGTCAGACTTTATTTTTCTGGGCTCCAAAATCACTGCAGATGGTGACTGCAGCCATGAAATTAAAAGACGCTTACTCCTTGGAAGGAAAGTTATGACCAACCTAGATAGCATATTAAAAAGCAGAGATATTACTTTGTCAACAAAGGTCCATCTAGTCAAGGCTATGGTTTTTCCAGTAGTCATGTATGGATGTGAAAGTTGGACTATAAAGAAGGCTGAGTGCTAAAGAATTGATGCTTTTGAACTGTGGCATTGGAGAAGACTCTTGAGAGTCCCTTGGACTGCAAGGAGATCCAACCAGTCCATCCTTAAGGAGATCAGTCCTGGGTGTTAATTGGAAGGACTGACGTTGAAGCTGAAACTCCAATACTTTGGTCACCTGATGAGAAAAGCTGACTCATTTGAAAAGACCCTGATGCTGGGAAAGATTGAGGGCAGGAGGAGAAGGGGACAACAGAGGAGGAGATGGCTGGATGGCATCACCAATTTGATGGACATGGGTTTGGGTGGACTCTGGGTGATGGACAGGGAGGCCTGGCGTGCTGCGGTTCATGGGGTCACAAAGAGTCAGACATGACTGAGTGACTGAACTGAACTGAAATAGGTACCAAATTAATAAATAAATCCAAGGTGTGGTGTCTTAGGGTAAAATTCAAAGCTCTCTAACGCTATCCCAGCCTCATCTCCTAAACTTTCCTGCTAGTTCATTTTCCAGGCAAAGTATTGCAGTTGAAAAATGTGGACAGATCTGCTGAGCCCTGCTATCAACAGGCACCAACTGTGTGACCGCTGAGACATGTTTCCACCTGGACTTCAGCTTCCTTATCTGAAGAGTGGAGGGAATATTACGTGTTCATAACATAACAATTTCCCGGGGTGGCTGTGAGGATGAAATGAGATGTGATGACGTATGTAAGACACTCTGTCTGGCATGTGGCAGACGCTCAATGAATGAATTATAAAACTACATAATGGATAGTCAGGCACAGAGCATATGCTTTTACCCATAGAGAGAAGGGGCATCTAAATACTCAGTACAATCTTCCCAAGTCACTTGAGTCCCTGCTGAAAAAGAATCCTGAAAGGCCCACTGCCTGCTCCACAGAGTCAAACTGCCTACTCATTTTCATAGCACAAACTGTTGTTGGAGAAAGAAACCTAATCAGTCTATCTAAAGATCACAGTCATTGGCTCCTCAAACAGAAATGTGCTTAATGTCAACTTGAACCAAATGGCATTTTGCTTGCAACAGAGAAAACAGTCAAAGAAAAAAGGATAAAGTGCTGCAAATGAAAATTCTGAACTTTTTTTGAAACCCATATAAAAGGGGAAAAAAATCTTTCTGTTTACATATCTCTGCCTTTACCAGCAAAACAGTACCAAATTATTAAAATGATGGCATTCTCTAAATAGGGATCAAGTGACAGTTTAGCACAAATTAGAGAAAAATTAATTTTTCAAAGCAAATGCTCTGAATATGCCCATAGACTTGGTGTTCTAACTTGCAAACCATTGCTGTACAGGGTTAGTCTCCCTCACATTTCAAATCGGCCAGGTGGCCAATGATGTTCCATTAAGAGAACAAAAAAGTGATCTGTTTGAAGTACGGACTGCTAAAACCTGCAAACAACAACAGCATAGTTAGTGCACAGCTGGCCCTGAGGATACAGAAACCCCCACCCCCGCTCAGTCCTGGAGAAATTCAGTCCCCATTCTACTCCACAATCAAGGTGAAGGCCCAACAGAGGAGGTTGGGAAACGGGCGGTTAAGCAGATACCGACGGAGCTGCAAGGTCTCTTTTCTGCTCTGACCTTCTGGTTGCCCCTAGAGCCTAAGAGAAAAAGCCTTCACTCAGCCCTCGACCCTGCCTCTAGCCTGGAGTTCGAGCTCCCGGGCCACAGATGGGCAGTGCGGGCACAGGGAGGTGTTGGCCCTGGCATCTCAATAAACTCGGTGTCCCTGCTCTGCCCCTTCTAGCTCTGTGACTTCGGGCGAGTTGTCTAATCTCTCTGAGCCTCAGTTTCTTCATCTACACAGTAAGGAAAAGGGTAATTGCCTCATGGCTTTGTTAAGAAAATTAAATAAGATGAGGCATTTAAGTAAATATGAAGCACAGTTCCTGGCACACAGTAGGCTTTCAAGAATCGTGTGTTAGCTTCTCTCTACATCACTCCATGAACTTCAGCCTGTGCCAGCGATTTCTAGGAAGTGAGAGAACCAGGAAAGAGGCATCTTCCTCGTTCCTCTTCCCTAGGAGCCGCAGAACATCTTTGTTTACACAGAATGCACTCGCAGCCAAGGGGAAGATACAAGTTTCATCTAGCTTGTGGAAAAACACATAATCTCTTGCCCTCATTCCAACACAGAGCATGTCTACCTCCAAATAAACAGAAGTTGCTTCCTCACTTTAAAAACTGAAGACAATCAGAATTTTTAGTTTCTGGATAAAGTAAAAACACATGCACACATACACACAATAAATTTGATAGCTGAGTGAAGTTGACATAAGGGATGTCTATATTTATCATTTCTAAATAACAGAATTTATTGTGTATCTCAAATTCAAACTGGTTTTAAAAGCTGGGGATTTTAAGTATATGAAGTAACAAAAATAACAACAACAATAATAAAGCAATAATATTGACAGCAACACAACAAAATGATTCAAGGTCAAAGGCAGGGTTCTCATCTTGTAGCAAAACCAGGGTAACGTAGGAGTCCTAGCTCACAGCTCTGGCCCTGGCTCAGTGGTTCACAGCACCAGACTAAGGCAAGAACAGGAAATAAGTCTTTGAGCTGATAGGAAGGACTCTGGGCTGAGCAGGCTTGGAGTCATGTCTCACTGAGGTTTTGTCAGAAGATAAGCAAATAGTTCCCCCATCAATATAACAAAACTGCCCAGAGATCTCTTGATCTCCTGGAATTTTTAATTAGAACTTTAGAGAGTACAAGAAACATTATATAGCATTCCAGTTTTCTATTAAAAGAATGTAGACTATGGATAATACGTCAGAATTTTGCCTTTGTTTATGAAATATGACATACACGCTCTTCACTTTCATTTTATTGAGGAGAATAATAACGCTATTGGGAAAACAGTGTCTATGAGAAAGGGTGAAAATAATCTGGTAGGAGTTTATTTTTTGTTGTTATCAAATTTAAAGATAAGAAGGCTGAGAATAAAACTGATAAATTGGAAAGGTCAACTGACTGTCCTACACTTGGATGAGGACTGAGCCCAAATTAGATTACTCTACCCCTGTAGAGAGATTTTCCAAATTATGAATTCTAAAGAACACTATTTATAAACAAAGTGTATTAACCCAAATGCCTGTTTACTACTCCGCTTCAATCCTACCAAAACTATGTAAGTACTCTTCTCTGTTCTGAGACCTAATTTTGCAGCATGCATGCATGCTAAGTCACTTCAGTCATGTCCAGCTCTTTGCGATCCCATGGACTGTAGCCCCCCAGGCTCCCCTGTCCATAGGATTCTCCAGGCCTGAATACTAGAGTGCTTTGCCATTCCCTCCTCCAGGGGGTCTTCCCAACCCAGGGATCATACCTGTGTCTTTTATGTCTTCAGCACTGGCAGGCAGGTCCTTTACCACTAACAGCACCTGGGAAGCCCAAATTTTGCAGAGAAAACACAATTTTCTCTTACAGTAAATATACTCAATTTCTACATATTCACAGTTTTAGATCATAAATACACTTGTTATCCAGCTCCTCTTTATCAACAATTCAATATCTGCACTTAGAGAAGTCTACTTCTCAGTGGTAAAGAATAAGTCTGCCAATGCAAGAGACTCGGGTTTGATCCTTGGGTCAAGAAGATTCTTTGGAGGAGGAAATGGCAACCTATTCCAGTATTCTTGCCCGGAAAATCCCATGGATGGAAGAGCCTAGTAGGCTGCAGTCCATGGGGTTGCAAAGAGTCAGCCATGATTGCATCTATTATGCAGTTCTGTAATAAACTTGACTAGTATAAAATAATGATATGTGCTGTGCTTAGTCCCTCAGTCGTGTCTGACTCTTTGCAACCCCATGGACTGTAGCCCACCAGGCTCCTCTGTCCATGGGGATTCTCCAGGCAAGAATACTGGAGTGGGTTGCCATGCCCTCCTCCAGGGGATTTTCCCAACCCAGGGGTTGAACCCAGGCTTCCTGCACTGCAGGTGGATTCTTACCACCTGAGCCGCCAAGGAAGCCTATAATGTTATATTAGTGCATAAACTGAATGAGATGAGGCAGTGAGCATAGTAGTTAAGCACATAGGTTTGGGGGTTGAGACCTATTTCAATTTTGGCCAACTTACTTAGCTCATTATATATGAAAACATTACACTGATTTTTTAAAACAGGGGGCATGGTTACACAAAGATTCATTATTTTTGTCAAGTAAATTGTGACTACTCTTTATAGGCAGGAACAGAAAATCACTTGGAAGAAGATCTTTTGTTCTCAGAAGAATCACTTGGTATCTTTCAAAGTCATGTAAATATAAAGCAATTAGGCACTTTTGGGGGGCAGTGGGGCAGGGCAACAAACTTGTAAAACTCCATCTTGCTGGTTACTGCCTCTTGAGCTTTCTGACAAAACAACCCGGATACCAGGCAGGAGATAAATCAGAGTGTAAAAGGAGCCTTCTGGGAGGAAAGTCAGTGCTCTGACTGCTGCTTCCTCAGATGGAGGACTGGGGATGAGGGAACTGTTGAGGCAGAGTGCTGTTGTTCTTCAGTCACTAAGGCGTGTCCGAATTCTTGCAACCCCATGGACTTGCCTGTCCTTCACTGTCTTCTGGAGCTTGCTCAAACTCATGTCCATTGAGTTGGTGATGCCATCCAACCATCTCATCCTCTGTCATCCCCTTCTCCTCTTGCCCTCAATCTTTTCCAGCATCAAGGTCTTTTTCAATGAGTCTGCTCTTCGCGTCAGGCGACCAAAGTACTGGAGCTTCAGCTTCAACATCAATCCTTCTAATGAACAGTCAGGGTTGATTTCCTTTTGGATTGACTGGTTTGACATCCTGGTTGTCCAAGGGACTCTCAAGGGTCTTCTCCATCAACACAGTCCGAAACCATAAATTCTTTGGCCCTCTGCCTTCTTTATGGTCCAACTCTCACATCCATACATGACCACTGGGAAAACTATAGCTTTGGTCTGGGTGACCATGACTAAAGGCCCCAGGGCAGGGAAGGTCCTGGAAACCACTAAAACAAAATGACCTTGATAAAGAGAGGAATCTGGGTTATTATTGTCCTGGGCTCAACACAATGGAGTAAGATTGAAGGGAAAGGCGAATTTTAGACTAGCATGTGGCCAAGTCCAGAAGCTCTTCCAGATCCAGCCACTCTAGTAGAGGTTATGATTTAGAGAACAACAGCTGAGGATGGGAATATCAGCAAGGGGAGTTGTAACCTTGTTCCCCAAAATGGGTACCACTGTAACTTAAGACTGTGAACAGTGCCGTGCAGCAGACAGAAAGAATAGCAGTCACAAGTGGATCCAGCCACAGGTTTCTGGAGGAGAAATGACCCATTTGTCTTGAGTCAAGTTCCAGGAACCTCTAGGAGATAATAGACTTCCTGCTAATAAGGTCTATGGAGGCTTGGATGATTAATGGTACAGAAGATTGAAGGATGTGATCATATTTATAACCTGTGTTTGTGGAGCAGGTCATAATAGTTATAATTTCCATAATTCAAAGGGAACAGTCCTACCTCATTATAACGATTAGGATTCTATTAGCCAGGAAAATCATGATTAATCACTGCTGAAGTAGAAACGCTGTGACCACCAGGGTGTGAAGGCTGTTTCTGGCCCTTATCCAGTTTTCCACTCTTTTCATCCTGCTTTTACCTCTCACCCTAAGCTCCAGCCACATACTTCCTACTTGTTCCTGACCCAAGATGCCATGCTATCTCAGATTTCTAGTCCTTTGTAGATTGATGCTCTTCTTCCTATCTAGAATGCTCCTTCTACTTTTCCACCTGGCAAGCTCTTATTCATTTGACAAAGTCCATTGCTAATATTTACTTTATCTAAGAAGGAGCCCCTAACTCTAGGGAAAAGCTGGCTGTTCCTTTCTCAGTGTTCTTCTAGAACTTCCTACAGACTTCTCTGTCGATTTTCAACCACACTTACATATTGATCTCCCCACTAGATCATTAATTTTCTGAGACTTACTTGTTTCTCTTTTTCATAATCCTGACCCAGTACCTGACATGCAACAAGTGCTGAATAACTGTTTACTGACTGACTGAATGAATGAGTGAATAAACATATTTACATGAGTATATACATAAGTATATATTTACATAAGTATATTTATTTACATAAGTATATATATAGCTACTGTCTTTTCATTTAATCTAAAGCATACCAGCTACTCCTTAGTTCAGAAAGTTAAGCTCTACTTTTACTGAAACCAAAGTCCAAATAACACAGGTGAAACCACCCCAGTAGCCTGGTTAATATGTGCTTCAACTTCTGCATCTATGCATTTACCTACTTTTGAACCACAGGTGCATCTATTAATAGTCAAAATTATTAATCAACAGCTCCTGCTGATCAAGTCACTAAATATATAATAAATATATTATGGCCACAGAAATCATTCTATCAGCTAGTTGTATTAAATTATAGGTATTTACATTTTAGACTTTGATAACTCTAATTTTCACTTCAATTTCTTTATGATTATAAACAATATATCCTTAAAATATGAAAAACAATAAAAATTAGAAAACAGAACCTATAAGCATATGGTATTTCCTTATAATTTTTGTATGCTTGTTATTTATATACATATACAAAGAGTGATTTTTATATTTAATTTTATTCTACTTTTACCACTTAAAAATCTTGACATATATGGCTTTTATTATAATTAATAATTTTCAAGAAAGTAATTCTTAAACTTTTTACCTAGTCTCTTACTGTTGCATATTTAAGATTTTTTCCTTAGGGCAAGATCTTAAAAGTAGAAATAATTAGTCTAAATATTATAAATATTTTTAATTTTTAAGGCTCTTGAAACACGTCTGTAATGCCCTAAGGAAAGCTTATCAATATATATTCCCACCAGCAGTGTATGAGAATATTCACTTCTACTTAATGTGGAACTTTTAATCTTACCTCTTTAATTTTTATGTCTGTCAGTATGTTATATATATATTTTCTATACTACATTCTACTAATTTTCAGCCAAAATAATTATACACACACACACACATACACAATCTGTAGTGGAGTTTAACTTGACTGAGACAAATGTTAAGTTGATATCTGATGCCTGACTAGAGTTAAAATATATGAATTTGTTTTTCTTGTTTAAAATGCCTGATCATACAGCTCTTTCATCAAAATATTTCTAAGATAATATTATGTCTTGTAGGGATCACAAGCCTGGTCTAGCTGGCATCTTAAAACATGGAATTTCTTTTTCCCTACCATTATTCAGAGGGTTTTTATCTGCAAGGAGAAATCGAGAAGCCTGCTTAATGATAGATTTGAACTCTGAATCACACTTTTGTTAAGAGTTCTACCTTGCAACAACATCAAATGGGGAAGTTAAATAAATAGTGCAATTTAAAAAAAATTATGGTAATAAAGTACAAGTACCAAAATCTACCTCTCTTAACAAATTTACATTCGCCAGTATGGTTTTCTAAATTGTATTTCTTGTGCAGATGGTGCTGTGTGAGGAAGCATGAGAGTATTTGTATTTCAATCAAGGATTATCAACAAATAATGCATCTCCAACAAACAACTGAGAGGGAAGATTTCTGGATTTTCAACACCAAGCAGCAGATATAAAGCACAGACGCTTTATTATATAACGAAGGCGCCATCATTAAGCTGCTCCTGTTTACTCTTCCAAATGCTTATTTTTAGGATTATGGTGGAGAGGAGCAGATTCCTCTCCACCTTTTATATATATATTTTATATATATGTTTTATATACATATTATATATATAATATATATATATTTTACATATATATTATATATATAAAAATATATATTTTTAAAGATTTTCTTTCTGTATAAAATGATCTGTAAAGTTATCTAAACTTGTTTTTGACCAGTAATTAATCATAATTCTTATTCTTGTTTCTATTTAAGTTTCAGTTTTCAGACCACAACATGTTTGGCCGTATCAATAAATTTTGCAATCCATTTTGAATAAAAAAACCTCTTCTTTAGCACTACTCCATTCTTGGCTCCCAAAGTGATTGCTGACTGCTCTTTCTAAGGGAAAATCTCACCGTGAAAGGAACAAGATTATCAACGTGTCACTGGAACTCTGCCCTTTCTTTCCATTCCCACCATGGCCACCATTATTTAAGTCCTCTGAATTGCTGTGGTCACCAACTAACTGCTTCTTCTCTCTGTAGAACTGCTGCCAGATTCATCTTCTTAAAATACTGCTTTGAATGTGTCACTTATTAAATGAAAATCTTTACTCATTCGTCATCTAAAGAAGGAGTCTGCCTCTACACTTTTTTGAACATGCATCGCTTCCAGTAAAACATTTGAGCATGCATCACCACATATGTTTATTTATGAATAAATGACACATATAATATTGTCTACATGTGCAATAAATTTTAGCAAGAAATTAATGTCTCGTTTTAGACAGAGAATAAATATTTTCCTGTACCCAAATGATGGTCCCACACAGCACCTTGCTCTGATGGCCACCGGCTTACAGTGCAGCCTCTCCTGTTAGTATGGCATTCAGGAGCCTACACACACGGGTTCCAATCTGCCCCTCCAGACTTGCCTCTACTTCTCCCCATCCCAAAGTCTCATTTCCAGTAAACTGGTCTCTTCATGTTCTTCCTACTTCTGTGCTTTTCCTCACACCATTTATCCCATCACCTTTGCCCTTTCTTTTCCTTCTTGATTTACCCATATCCCAACCATCTTTTAAAATTCATTTCTAAGACCTCTGGTTCCACTCTCTTCTTCCTCTGAGCTTCAAAGCAGTTATTTTCTGTTTTACCCATTTGGCAATTAATCATGACTAATGTATTAATACATCCTGCTCTTAATCTCCACAAACCAGTCCCTGGTCAACTGAAGAGCCCTACGTGTATTTCTGATGAATGGATTAGCACATCTAATGGAAATTGTTTTAAACTGAAACAAGACAGATACAGACTAGATCTGCAAAAAGAACTTTTGGACACAAGACATTTTCAAACATTAAATCAGTCATGAGTTACATTTGCCTAAGGGAGAGTAAAGCCTGGAAAAAAGGCTGGGCTTGGACAGGTTTGGAACATGGAAACAGACTGGAATCTTTGCCATCTCTGTTAGATCTAGAATATTATGATTGATGACTTTGCAAATACTGAGCTCCACCCACAGGGATGTGAGGCTGACATTTTCTCAAGAGAAGTATTTGGCCTTACAGAAGATGTGTTGTTTATCTCAAACACTTTCATTTCTCAATTATGAAAAGTGTGAAACCATTTATATTTTCCAGATGAAAGAAAACTTAGAGAAAACTCAGAGTGTTTCCATGAAACCAATGCTGCATAATCTATGCATGCCACGTTGCCAAGGTAATGGATTATCTGACCCCATGGGCCTCTTGCTTTTCCAGGTCATCATGTCACATCTTACATATAAAAGCCATTAGGGTAAAGGAGAGATTTTATATATTCTGTTAAAGTATTTATAAGCACTTGTAAAAATGTACTTTAGATCAGGGGATTGTCATCTTAGAAAGACTCTCCAAATTTAGCAGCTCCATCCCAGGGCCAACCGCCCAGGGCATGTTCAGAGTCTGTGGACACTTTGGTTCTGAAATGAAACCAAACCCATGCAGAGTTATGTGCTTAGTGTGGGAAGGAATGTGATGCCTCCGATCTCGGAACTTTTCCCAGGACCCCTTGTCCTCAGAACCTTAAAATCAACCTACTAGAATTCTTTTTCCCTATGTAGACACTGACATTTCAAGAACATTATTTCCTGTCATTGATATTTAATGTGTACATATAGTGCTTACTAAAACACAGCACGGTCCATTTTGGATGTACAAGCATGTGCTTAAGAATGCCATGATATAAAAGAGGAAACTAATTCTGTGCTAGAACAGGTGAACATACAAACCAACAAATACTCATCTGGACTAACTGTGCAGAAATCAAGAAGATTAAATGGCATAGTCAAAGCTACCTGAAATATCAGACTCCTTAATTCAACAACTATTCCTGGTCCAGGAACAAGGAGTTTAGGACTGAAAAAGACAGTCATGCTCTTTGAAACTTACAATCAAAAAGACAAAGTGAGTAAGAAATTCCCACTTTATTCTTATCATCATTGCCATCACCATCGATCATTGTTGTAGGTACTTTCAATCTGTTTAAAGAAAACTGATTTTTAAAAATTAAGTTATCATTGCTCTGGATGGTGACTTAACTAGGTTCAAGGGTAGAATTGGGAGATAAGGCAGAAAGGTAATGAAGAAAAGAACTGGGGGAGAGCAATGATGTAGTAGTAAAAGCAATGAAAGCATCATTAATGTGATTATAGAGATGGCCAACATTCAGCACAAGATGCGGGAAGAGCGGGCCAAGATGGATGGGCACTCAGTACCCTACCAGGCACTGCCGAGATGTTGTCAGATGCTGTATCATACATAATTTCAGAAACATGATTTCATTTAGTTCTGCAAAGCAAGTAATAGTGCCTTCCTCTTTTACAAATAATGAAACCGAGAGATAGAAAAATTGTCATTTGTCCAGTACTACACAGTCGGTAACCAGCAGAGCTGGGATTCTAACATGGGGGTGTCTGATGCCCAACCTATGCTCTTAACCACATCATGCTACTGTCTTCCCATTTCGCTGCATGGAAAGAGCTGACCCGTCCTGTGCAACCTCTGCCTTTGGTCTTCATTAGCTGAAGCTCTCATGTCAGAAAATAATATACTCTAACAAAGCTACTGTATCTGTCCCGTTACTCAGAGGTCCATGTTAAGGGTCTTCAAATTCCATCTAAAACCATTCAGTTTCAAGAGACAGAGTGGCAAGAATATGACTATAGATAGTTGGCTGGGTAAATGCGTTTGGTCAGGAGGGTGAGGGCTGGGACCAGTGCAAAGAAGGACCCTTTATAGGCCAGTAGAGATAAGCAAGACACTGAGACATGCAGAAACTGAACAAAACTTGAGTACTGAGATTTACGGCAACACTTTATAAAGTGTTGGGTCCAAAAACCATCACCGACTCAAAATAAATAGGTGACAAAGAGCATACTTTAACTTCTGTGTGGGGCGCTGAAGAGTTTCTTGCATTCTGGGGACCTGAGCTCCTGAAATATTCAAATGAAATCTAAAAAATTAGAAGCCTAGCTTAGATAAGTTAGATAAGATCCTTTCTCTGCACACAAAAATCAGAGGGCTCTGCAAAAATCAGAAAATAGTACTGTCAAGAATATTGTGAAAAATAAACTCCAAATGTAAATATATTTTTACTGTCAGTAATAAAACCTATTGGAAAAGAAACACTCACACGGTGTTTTAGGAGCTTTAAGTTCTTTGCAAGAAAAACGATTTCTTTAAACATCAGGATTTCACTGTCTTTGTGAAGGAGATTTCATTAGAGGGAGAGTCACGGTGTGTATTTACTACGGCCGGTAACTCGCCGAGCTGGGATTCCAGTGTGGGGCTGTCTGGTGCCCATTCCATGCTCTTAACCACATCATGCTACTGCCTTCCCTTGAGTTTGGGACCTGGTCCTTGAGTTTAGGACCACTTGGAAGGGAGGCAGAAGGTGATCAAAGAGTGGAGTAGTGGGAGTGATTTTATCAGAGTGAAAGTATTTACAGCCCCACTGCTCCTCTCTTAGAAACAGCTGACTAGCTGTGGGGCGGTGAAACGGGGAGGTGAGGAGAGGCGAGCAGGGCAGACTGGATGTTAGCCACTGAGCTGGACATTGTGCTAACTTCTTTCCAGACAGGATCTCACTTCATTTTCAAAGCAATCCTACAGTACCTGGGAGTATGATGATACCTGGGGCTGTTATCCCCAAGTAACAGATAAGAAATAAAGGCTAAAAGAACACAAATGACTTGCACTATGTCACAGGGCAGGTAAGAGCTAGAGGCTAGATATGAACCCAGTGTCCGCACCTCACCTACTAGACCACCCTGACTCAGGCTCTCTTACAGTAGGAATATTCTCTGACAAACAAGACAAAAATAACTTAGGACAAATATTGAAGCCATAGGGAAACCACAGGGAACTGAACTTCAGTACGATGTGGAGATAACCGAACTGCTCCCTAGTGTTATGTTTCCCTGAGTCCACCGAGTATGGAGTCATCAGTGTTAGGTTACCGGCATCACCATTGTGGAGAACAGGGCCTGCTTACATGTCTTCTGGTGGCTCAGATGGTAAAGAATCTGCCTGCAATGCAGAAGACCTGGGTTCAACCCCTGGGTCAGGAAGATCCCCTGGAGAAGAGAATGGCAACCCACTCCAGTATTCTTGCCTGGACAATCCCATGGACAGAGGAGCCTGGCAGGCTATAGCCCATGGGGTCACAAAGAGTCGGACATGACTGAGTGATTAACACTTCACTTCATTCATTTCTATTAGGTCCCTACCTTCAAATCCCTCAAGTTTCCAGAGCAACCTTCCTCAGAAAAACAAAGATTGAGATAAATGAAAAGTGTAGGAAAGGAAAGAAGTGGTACAAAGACAGACACAAAGCATAACAGCCGATTAAACACCACCAACCTGCTGCCTGCAGAAATCAGAAATGATACAGACAGATCACGTTGTGACCTGTAGGCTCTGAGCCATCACATCGCTGTTCTCCACTATACACTGTACACGGCGCTCTGAGAAAAGTCGTCACCTTCTGTTGTCATTTAGCGGGGCCAGATCTCTCACCCGGTTTAATGGATGGATGAGCAGATGAATGAATGAACAAACAAAAGAATAAAAGAAAAGAAGGAAGAAAACTAATCGAGATTTAAGAAAATCAAGAAAGCAAACGACTAGAATATAGTGATATAGATATGATACAGACACTCATTCTCAAGTCCCGTTTCAAGAGATGAAAATCAAATGGTAACCTGTGTTTCTTTTTATACAGAATAAAGAACATCTTTTATTCCCCCCAGTAGATAAATAATTCCTTAAATTAAAACTGCTGACCATAAACAACACTGTCACAAACTCAAGATGTGGATGCCTTCCTCCATCCCTCCCAGCCCCTCCTGCCAACACCACCCTGGCTGGAGCAGCTGTTAGCAAGCCACAGTCACTCCTGAGACTCTGCATCCATCCTCTAAGATAAGGAAAAATCAGATGTGACATGGAGGAGATGGGGCGGAAAGTGTTGGGACCGGGTAGAAAGAATGCTGGAATTCGTCAAACAGAGACTCCAAGAGTCCCCGCATGCAGGTGCCATCTGGCCTGGCTCTCTGAGGCCTGGAAGGTGTGCCGTGGCTGCTGCACGCCAGCACGGAGCCTTACAGATGGTGAACAAGTGCCCCGGGGCTGATCAGTGGGGGCCCGAGCAGCTGGCTGACAGAGGCTAGCACCCTGGACAGTCAAGAGACCTTGTGCACAGGACTGGCTGCACCCCAAGCCAGGGCCACAGCCCGGACGTTGGAGCCACCAAATCAGCATGTGAAGAAGTAAATAAGTTACGAGGCTATAATGGACCAATGAGGCTGGTGGGCTGCAGTCCAGGGGGTTGCAAAGAGTCAGACACGACTGAGCGACTGAGTGCATACATGTGCGCATGCACACACGTGCGCGCACACACACACACATACTGTACAGCACAGGGAGTATCGTCAATGTTTTATAGTAACTTTTTTGGAGTGTATTCTATAAAAATTTCAAATTACTACGTTTGTACACCTGAAATACAAAGCAGGCAGACTTCCATGGTGTCACGTTCACCCTGATGTGGCCAGGAGAAGACTAACTAGAGGGTAGAGATGTTTACTAATGAAGTAAGGTCAAAAGAAAGCTACCATTTACTGAGTACTTGCGAGGTGCTAAGGCAGTTTTCCAGTCTGTTAAGCACTGGATGTGTTCCTTTAATTTTTCTCAACTGATCCTCAGTAAAACAAGGACACAGGTATTATCATTTTTCCTAGTTTACAGACTAGGAAACTGAGGCTTAGGAGGATGAATGAAGCAACTCACTCGTGGTCATATGTATAATATGGGCAGAAGCAGCACTTGAACCCAGGCCCTTCTGACCCCAGAGCCTGTGGATTTAGCCTGCCCTCAATGAGCCTGGTGGGCCAGGGCTGACTCACATGGGGATTAGTCCTAAGGGAAGGGGCATAGACATCTGATGAAGAGGATAACATGATATCATTGATACACACTCAAGACTCCAATAAGAAAACTACGCTCTCATCCAGTCACCACACTAAAGCGAGGAACCCAGTCAAGGCCAAGAGCTAACCTCTTGGCACTAGGCCCATGCTGCTGCAAGCTGAAGGTACACGTATACCAGTTTGTGTAAGCAGACAGTCTAAAATGCCCAAGTATAAACCAACACATCATTACAGAGTCTGCTGGGCTATTGATCCAGCTTCCCAGTTCTCCTCGGCCTGACTCACTACTTGCTTAAATCTATTTCTCTGTGCTGGGGAATCAGTGGCACAAGGCATCAATTTGCTCTGGGCACATAATTTTGTCTTTAAATTCTTCAAATGAAAACTGGCAATGAGGGATTTTTTTAAAACATAGAGATGCTAGACCACTTCCTCAAGGCCCGGACTTCACAAGGACCTAGAGAGGGAGTATGACTCACCGCCCCATCACCCAGCCACACGTTGGTTCAAATGCTCTGTGTGCTAACCATGTTGATGTATTCATCTTTGAGCCCTGGACCTGGATTACTTTCAGTCAACTGCCTAATCTAAGTCAGACTGTTTAACTGTTTCAGCATTAAATAATGGCACCTCAGTGACTCTCTCCAGCACCTAACAGACCACGGGCATTAAATGTTAAATAAACAAGACTTATCCCAGTGTTTCACAGCCCACTTCTTTATGGTATTAAAACTTGCTTCATCCCCCTGAGGTTCCCAAATAAGAAAAACAGCCTGTTCTTTATTATAAGCAGTAACATTTTTTCCTCCCATCTAGAAAATGCATGTCATTGCCCAGAATGAAACTTATTTCAAGAATTAGATCACCTTAGACTGTAAAGCATAACTGTGTTCTGGCTGCCTGAGAAATCACAATCCCTTTTGAAAATGTATACACACTTGTCATTTAGAAATAGTTCTTTGCCTTGGCTGTTGAGCAAGAGAAGGATTTTTCTAAGGACAATGTCAGACAGCCTCACGGTGACTCCCAGTTTGGTATGCTAATTGTTATCTGCCATGACCTGGCTGCAGACACAGTAGGCTTTGAAAACGGCCCCTGTAAGGAAAATAACACATGAGTCAGGAGGCAAACGAGTTCTCAGTAGCCTTTGTGTGTCATTTTATCCTAGGCAATACCTATGGCATTTCTGCAGGGTGGGCCTGCTTTCATCAGCTGCCAGGGCATCGTGGGAAGACACTAGCTCTCAAAGATCTGGCTGGAAAAACACCCCACAGCTTCTGTCAAAACAGTCAGATGCCAAAAATGAAGCCACACAGAAAACCGTTGTGTCCAAACTCCAAATGAAACAGAAGATCTGCCTCTCTTGAGAGAAGCCCGTCTCATTCCAGAACCAGCTGTTACAGACATCGGGGTACTTGGGGTGCATCTGTTCTTCTATAGAAGAAACTCTTCAAACCAACTTTGGTGCAGGGGGGCGGTGGACGCAGGGAGACAGGGTTGGGCGCAGGAGTGTGCTTTTCAATGACCAAGGCTGAATAAGCTTTCCTCTGGTTTTCTTTTATGTTTCTCCATAAAGCACTTTTCATGCTTTCCTGCTATTTTGCAGTGGCTTTTTTTTTTTCCCTAATTTACTTAGGTTGCCAAAGGGAAAAAGATTCTATCTCTTGGTTAGTTGAAAGGCAAGTTTCAACTATTCCATGCAGGAGAATGAGCTGGCAACCTGCTGCCAAGGTCAGGTAACAAAAGGCTCCCTTCAGAGCCTGTCAGTTTCCAGGTGCTGCTGCTCTGCGACCAGATAAGTTGGTTCACTGTGCACCTGGGTCCTCCCCGGCTGCCTCGCATCAAGGAACCCGTCATGATATTTGCATTTTAATAAATATTTTGTTGTTATTGCTTTTTCTTGTTTGTTCCCAGGGGTTCTAAGAAAGGGAAAAACACAGTTATAATCGACACATGTAGGGTAGAAGCAGCTACATTGGGCTGAACTGCCATTTGGTCTAAGAAATCTGAGCTGGAATTTTTTCCCAACAGGACAAATGTTTAGAAGGCAACAAATGTACATTGCATAAAGTCCTTTCATGTCCCTTGCAGAGCAATTCCCTGCCGCCCTTGTCACGGACGGTAACAGGTGTGGGAGTAACAGAGCCTACAAGACTGCAGGAGTCCAGCTCCTGACACCTTTTTCTGGGTCAGATTTGAATAAATCTAAGGGACAGCAAGACAGGTACACAGAAGAGATGCAGAAGAGGCAGCTCGACTTTTAGAATCTTTCACTCCTATTCAATCTTACTTCTATCCCTTCTGCAAACTGTAACGGTTTTCTTGGTTTCAAAATTGCTTCCTCATTTTTATTCAAATTCTGAGAGCCACCTTCTGATAATTATGAATAATCCCTCAAAACCCCACAGGTACAAGGATTTCAGACCAGGTGACAGACTCAGCTGCCTGAAACTGAAGGCCTCTGTTAGGGCACTACTGGGCTTGTTTAGACTCTACTTCCCTCATCATATACTTTTGAGGACTTTTTCAGGATTCTAAACTGAGGAGGGTACTTGGGATATTGGTGGTAATTTATGGAGCATATGAAATGGGCAATTTAAAAAATTTTAAGGTCCCCATTATTCAGTGCAACACTGTATGCCCATGGAGATCAATATTTCCAGGGTGGGAAAATTAGCCTCGAAGGACTAAAAACTGAGACTTTATATTCAGAACAAGCAAACAAAGAAACCACAACTCTATTTAAGTAGACATTTAGTTTTCACCCTATTAAACTGATAACCTCTTCAATGAATAGATAAGGTTCACTTGTAATCAGTACCATTTATATGTAGTGATAGACAGTTATATAGCAAAGACATCACTTTGCTGACAAAAGTCTTTATAGGCAAAGCTATGGCTTTTCTGGTAGTCATGTGTAGATGTGAGAGTTGGTCCATAAAGAAGGCTGAGCACCAAAGAATTCATGCTTTCAAATTGTGGTGCTTGAGAAGACTCTTGAGAAGTCCCTTGGACTGCAAGAAGTATTCAACCCTGAGTATTCATTGAGAATACTGACGCTGAAGCTAAAGCTCCAATATTTTGGCCATCTGATGCAAAGAGTTGACTAACTGGAAAATACCTTGATGCTGGTAAAGATTGAAGGCAAAAGGAAAAGAGGGCAGCAGAAGATGAGATGATTAGATAGCATCACTGACTCAATGGGCATGAGTTTGAGCAAACTCCGAGAGATAGTGAAGGACAGGGATGCCTGGCATGCTGCAGTCCATGGGGTCACAAAGAGTCAGACACAACAGCAACTGAACAACCACAACAATAACACTTTTATATATTTATTTGGCTGTGCTGGGTCTTAGTTGCATGATGCAGGATCTTCAGTCTTTGTTGCTGCATGGGGGATCTTTGAGTTGTGGCATGAGAACTCTTACCTGTGCCATATGGGATCTAGTTCCCTGACCAGGGATCAAACTTGGGCCCTCTGCATTGAGAACCTAGAGTCTTAGCCACTGGACCTTAGGGAAGTCCCTTCCATGCTTTTAAATTGCTTTAAGTTGATCCATTACACATGTAGATTATTCACTTTACATTACAACCTGGATGTTAATCTGTGTTATCTCTGTAAATTTCTATTTCAAAATATTTCATTGTAAGGTAAGCATAAGTTAACTGTTCTTCACTTGTTATACTTTTCATTTATTTTCAACTTTTAATATTAAACATAATATTGTAATGACTAGTTTCAACATAAAGCTTTTTCAGATATTTGAATTTTTTGAGGATAGATTATGAGAAGCAGAATTAGTCAAAGGGTAATTTTACCTCTTGAGATATATTGCCAAATTGCTTTCCAACCAGTTAGTATCAAATTATACTCCTATACACAGTGTATCGGAGAAGGCAATGGCAACCCACTCCAGTACTCTTGCCTGGAAAATCCCATGGACAGAGGAGCCTGGTAGGCTGTAGTCCATGGGCTCGCTAGGAGTTGGACACGACTGAGCGACTTCACTTTCACTTTTCACTTTCCTGCATTGGAGAAGGAAATGGCAACCCACTCCAGTGTTCTTGCCTGGAGGATCCCATGGACGGGGGAGCCTGGTGGGCTGCCGTCTGTGGGGTCACACAGAGTCGGACACGACTGAAGTGACTTAGCAGCAGCAGCACACAGTGTATAAAAATGTCTTTTTGTTATGTTCTTACCAGTACTCTTTTTTAAAATATAATCTTATTTATTTTTGGTTGTGCTGGGTCTTTGTTGCAGTGAGGGCTTCTCTAGGTGCAGAGACGGGGGACTACGCTCTAGTTGCCGTGTGCAGGCTTCTCATGGCGGTGGCTTCTCTGGTTGAGGAGGAGGGGCTCCAGGTTACACGGGCTGAGTAGCCGCAGCACACGGGCTTAGTTGCTTTGCGGCATGTGGGATCTTCCCAAACCAGGGATCGAACCCATGTTTCCTGCATTGGTGTCTGGATTCTTACCGCTGAGCCAACAGAGAAGCCCCAGTATTCTTTTTTTTTTTTTTTAAATAACTAATTTAAAAGGCAAAAATGTTATTTCACTGGTTTGAATTACATGTATTTGATTGCTACTACCTTTTTGTGAATTATATATTATGGTTCTTGGCTCATTTATTTATTGTGAACACTTTATATTAGGGATATTTATATTAGGGATATTATTGGCTATAATTTTATTGGAATTCTTTCAAATATTGTGAATTCAATTCTGTGATTTTACTATCTGTCCTTCTTCATCCTCAGTCTTCCTGTTAACCTTTCAAAGGATGGTTTGGGATATCACATAATAAAAATGAATTAGGAGACTTAAAAAAAAGATGTCAGAATAGTTAAATCCAAAATGTAATTCTCTCTCTAATATTACAAATTCAATGTTGCTCAACATGCCAAAATTCCTTCCTAAGTCTGAGTGATAGAGACAGGCGCACATATCCTAGATCACAGTGATGATGATCATCAACAAAATAACATATCTCACCGAGTGATAAGGTTTAAGGTAAATACTCCATGTATGGCCCTGGTAACAACTAGAATTCTTTCCCCCCTACTTGGTTTGGCATCATGAGGAAGAGTGTAATTTTAAAGGCCCCTACCAAGCAGAAGTTATCAATATGCACCCAGGTCCTTACCAAATACTTTAGTTACCAAATTCACTTGACAAAGCGCACAGATAGCTTCAGACCAAGTTATAGAGCACGAGGCCACCTGGGAAATGAGAGAGGTAAGCCATAGGTGGGAATCTAGTGCTGGGGTCTCAAAGTACAGCAAAGCTGGTTACCACTGAAGAAAAGGCCAGGGCTCTCAGGCTTCAAGGAGTACACCTGGAGTGTACAAGTCTATAGAGTGGGTAGAGTCATAGGAAGTAAAGTCAAAGGATTGCAGACAAATATATTCACCTAAAACAAAACCTTCAGGTTAATAACAGCTAAACTGTATACAGTGCTCTGAGGTGGCTCAAATGGTTTTAACATTAATTTCTCAGTTGATCCCTCCAAAAAGTCAGTGCCTAAATGATTATATTAATTTTACTGATACAATAGCTAAGATAAGAGAATTTCATTGAGGTGTCCACAATCATAGAGCTTTCAGCTTGCAGAGCTGAGAATCAAAGACAGACCTATTAAACAAACTACAAGACCAGGCAACTCTTTGACTTATTAATGATTCCTAGCCTTGCTGGTCTTCTGTGGATACCTTTCCTCCTACCCGAATAGAAAGCTCAACTTGTCCTCTCACCTAAACTTTATAAAACTCAGAAGTAGAACCAGTGCCTGCTTTCAAGAGAAATACAAAAGAGTAGAGAGGAAATGCCCTTTTGTTAGAATCTACAAAAGGTAAGTAAGTGCTATGCCTCATGAAACTAAAGGGTTCCCCAGAAATATATGTCACAGGGATAACTAGACTGGCTGAGAGAGTACTTATGATTATGTAGCCTGGATGATCTTGGCCATATGTGGATCTGAAAAAGTGAACCATCTATAAACCAACCAATCACTTGTCTGGAGATCAGAAGTCATCAATGTCAATGTTCTAGAATACAACCCCCACAGGAGAAAGGCTGCTGAGTCAGACAGCCAGTAGTTTTCCTAAAGGCTTCTCTTTTTCATTAAAAAAGGGGCTTAGTATTAGACTGACTCTGTTAAAATCTAGGATATATCACTGACCGTACTAGTCAAAGCTACACGACCTTGGACAAGTGACTCAGCTTCTGTAACTAAAACCCAGGGCTCTCATCTGGAGAATGAGGATGATACAGAAGTGCTAGCTTCACGTGGATATCATGAATGGAGATTATATGAGAAAGGTCTTGTAAAAGTGTCTCATAAATAGTAAACATTCTATAAATAGAAGCTATCGTTACTCTAGTATGATTATGTCCTGCTTTAAGCCTATCCTTTGTTCCGTGGACTACTCTTATTTATTAACTATAGAAAGTTTCTTAATGAAAACAGTTTTTGGATTGTCTAACAAATAGCAAAGAACAGCAGCAATCTAAAACAGCTGGAGGCGAGCACAATGACCACGTGACAGGAAGCAAACAACTAATATAAAAGAAAGTTTCATCACAGAATGCCAGAAGAAACCGCCAGTGACCAGGAGAGCTCAGGATTAGTTCACATCTCCCCATTCAGAAAAGTGAACATTTTGTCCATGACGTTCTTTAGCTTCGCTATAACATAAACACAAGAAGTTTTAAAAATGTAATATTGCTTGGCAGTCTTTGAAATTTTGTGACTACAAATACTCATGTCTTGCCTTAATTTCAGAAAATATTCAGCCATTTGCTATCTGTTTTCTCCTATTGGGACTATTTACTAATGTACACTAGAATTTGTTATATTTTAAAATCTTCAGTATTTTCAATTTTCTCTTTTATGCAATTTGATTATTTTCTAATTTACTTGTTCCAAACTATAGTCTCTCTTTGACTATTCCTTCTGTTGAGATTTAAAAAAAAAAATCTGAATGACTATACATTTAATTTCCAATAATTCTAATTGGTTCTGTTTTGTATCTGGACATTTAGTTTCACTCTAGTTTCTACTATTTAGTTATTATTTCATAAACTATTTGTCCTTTTTTTAATGGATGCTATTTATTCTTTTATTTTTTGAGGATTTTAAACATACTTGTTTCTTACTTTCAAATCTTTTCCACCATACCGTTACCACCCTGTGATGACTAGGGTAGCATGGCATGCTGCAAATGGATATAAACCCAGGTTGCTAGACAATAAAAGACAATATAAGGAAAGGTATAAACAGAAGAATGGAGGTGATGGAGATAACGTGAGAAAGCCACCGTAGAATTCCTACTCTTCTCAATTTGGATTTTAAAATATTGAGACAAAGGTGTTGAATACACTTTTAAGAAATATAATAGCTTAAGACCTATAGTAAATGACTTGACTTTACAAATTCAAAACTCTTATTATCCCCAGGTAGCATTCATCATCCATTGCCTAGCCAGAGCTTAAGACCCAAATGCTCTCAATAACTGCAGGTTGAATGGGTGCATGAAGAATAGATGGATGAATTCAAAGATGAGTCCCTCAGATGCAAAGTCTCAGTCAAGTGAAATGATCATTAACACCAGAACTTTTCAATTACAAGAGCATATTTTTCAACATTTAATGTTTTTAAAACAGAATTATGATCAACATACACATTCAAAAAGAGTTTTTTTTTTTTCTCATGAAAATTTCTTACTGCAAAGATGTGTCTTTCAACTAATGCTATTTGGAGTTAAGAAATAGAATATTTTAATACCATAATTATGAAAAGGCATTACACACCTGCATGAAAAACAAAATGATTAAAATAATTTGGAAGTTTCTAATTAAATGGGAACAACAGAGACCAGTCCTTAACTGAAATGGATAGGCTGCATTATACATGTCAGTTCAGTTCAGTTGCTCAGTTTGTCTGACTCTTTGCGACCCCACGGACTGCAACATGCCAGGCATCCCTGTCCATCACCAACTCACGGAGCTTGCTCAAACTAATGACCATTAAGTCGGTGATGCCATCCAACCATCTCATCCTCTGTCACTCCCTTTCCCTCCCACCTTCAATCTTTCCCAGCATCAGGGTCTTTCCCAATGAGTCAGTTCTTCACATCGGATGGCCAAAGTATCGGTGTTTCAGCTTCAGCATCAGTCCTTCCAATGAATATTCAGGGCTGATTTTCTTTAGGATTCACTGGATGATCTCCTTGCTGTCCAAGGGACTCTCAAGAGTCTTCTCTAACACCATAGTTCAAAAACATCAGTTCTTCAGCACTCAGCTTTCTTTATAGTCAGACATCCTGGAATGCAAAGTCAAGTGGGCCTTAGGAAGCGTCACTACAAACAAAGCTAGTGGAGGTGATGGAATTCCAGCTGAGATATTTCAAATCTGAAAAGATGATGCCGTGGAAGTGCTAAAATATACCAGCAAATCTGGGAAACTCAGCAGTGGCCACAGGACTGGAAAAGGTCAGTTTTCATTCCAATCCCAAAGAAGGGCAACGCCAAAGAATGTTCAAACTACTGCACAATTGCACTCATCTCACATGCTAGCAAAGTAATGCTCAAAATTCTCCAAGCCACTCTTTGACAATATGTGAACCGTGAATTTCCAGATGTTCAAGATGGATTTAGAAAAGGCAGAGGAATGAGAGATCAAATTGCCAACATCAGCTGGATCATCAAAAAAGCAAGAGAGTTCCAGATAAATATGTCCTTCTGCCTTATTGACTATGCCAAAGCCTTTGACTGTGTGGATCACAACAAACTGGAAAATTCTGAAAGAGATGGGAATACCAGACCAGTTGACCTGCCTCCTGAGAAATCTGTATGCAGGTCAGGAAGCAACCATTAGAACTGGACATGGAACAACAGACTGGTTCCAAATTGGGAAATGAGTACATCAAGGCTGTATATTGTCACCCTGCTTATTTAACTTATATGCAGAGTACATCATAAAAAATGTCAGGCTTGATGAAGCACAAACTGGAATCAAGATTGCCAGGAGAAATATCAATAACTTCAGATATGCAGATGACACCACCCTTGTGGTAGAAAGCGAAGAACTAAAGAACCTCTTGATGAAAGTGAAAGAGGAGAGTGAAAAAGTTGGCTTAAAACTCAACATTCAGAAAACTAAAATCATTGCATCTGGTCCTATCACTTTACGGCAAATAGATGGGGCAACAATGGAAACAGTGATAGACTTTATTTTTTGGGCTCCAAAATCACTGCAGATGGTGACTGCAGCCATGGAATTAATAGAGTGCCTAAAAAAGAAAACAAAACAAAACAAAACGTAACAGAACATAATCATAGCAGTGACTTCTCATCAGAGAATATGATGAATATGACCAAAGGGTTATATTCTACAAAAAAAAAAAAAAGAGTGCCTGAAGAGCTATGGATGGAGATTTGTGACATTGTTACATATGAAGTCGGCAAAAATATGAGCTTGGTCAAAACCAGAGGAAAATTAAATTATATGTCTTGAACTCTTCAGAGGAAAATAATCTTTCCCTAGCTCCCTAGGGTCTGTCCATACGAGTAACTTTGACTCTTCAAACTAACATGATCTTTCTAATAAACCAGTGGAACCGTGTTTATGAGTTTAAGAGGAACTTAATTGGTAGAGAAAAAACTAAGAGGTTATTTCTGAATGCTCTTGATCAAAACTGAGGTATCTCTGGGAGAAATTTTTCCCCTGAGGCTAAGAAAACATTTGAAGAGACTTTCCAAACAGAATATCTCAGATAAAAGGCAGCAGTCCTGAATAACGATGCAGTCATAAATTCTGATTCTCTTATGCCCTAGCAAGACTGGAGGTGAGTGATGGGAGATCTGGGACGTTTTGAAAACAAGGCCATTGGCTCCTCCTGGTAGAACATTTCCAGATGCTTACTTAGTCTTACCTTATCCCACTAGTAGCAAACTAACTGCTTTATTCTAGTCAATAATCCAACTAGAGCTCTGGGGGAAAATGTTAAAGTCTTTGAAAAGAACTATCATTCAGTAAACCTCATCCAATGTTATGATCTAATGATTCAAGCTGGAAACATACGCATGAAAAAATAATAGTCAAAAAAATAAAAACTGCAAATAAGCATAAGCAACTGGTTGAAAAAAGTAACCAATTAAAGAGGTAGGTTGTAAAGGAATTAAATGATGTGATGCTAAAAATTTGAGAGCCCTATTAATAAATATACTAGGTATGGATTTATGTTTGAAGATATATATCCCAAAAGACTCATAAGATCAAATTGAATTCTAACTTAAATTTGTTAGGATAAGACAGATTTTATGATTTGTGTACAGGTATCACCTTGTGAAAATAAAAGCTGAACCATGGAAATTATTAAGTAGAGAATCATGGAATAATAAACATTGAGGTGGAAAGAACTTTGAAGGTCATGTAATTTAAAACCTTTCCTGTTCTGCAAATTCTTTTGCAACCCGGGGGCCAAATGATCCCATAAGCTCTGTTTATTTTAAAGAGGCTCCAGCCACCTCCTAACACTTTTTTCTCCTTCACAGTCAAGTGTCCTGAGGAAAAGAATGTTTCATTATCTCCACATTCTCTCTTCTCATCCTCACCGCTACTCTTTGTGATCAGACTTCTACTTTCCCTACTCCGTTGAACTTACTTTTTTCTAAAATCTCAAATAGACCCTTCTTTTTGTATCCATAGAACTCATTTCTGTTCTTATCCTCTCGGGTCGTGTTTGGCACTCAACACTGTCATCCACCTTGCTCTTCCTCCACACCTATCGTTGATTCTCTTCTACCTATCTGGCTGTATTCCTTCTTGTCTTTTTCAAGGGTCTTTTATCCTCTGACCTTCAAATATTGGCTTATCCCAGATATCAAGTAATGGCTCTTTCTTGTCTCACTCTGAATACATTGTTTGATCTCCCATATTTCCTTGGTTCCAACCATGATCTAAGATCCTAAAAATTTCACAAATCTAGGTTCCAACTCAGAACTCTATCTAAGCCCAGATTTAGATATTGAGCTTCTTATCAGACACTGTCATTTGGATACCCAACAGGTCCCTCAAACTCAACACAAACTTTTATTTCCCCCCACTTAAATTGGCTTTTCCTGTATCAACTCTTTTAGTAATATATCCAAACTGTATGCATTATTTCCCCCACATAAATGTTTCCCCTGCATTTACTATTTTTAAGAGCTTGTTTTCTTTCATTTATTTATTTGCTTTTATATTCTACATATAGAAAGGTCATACGGCATTTATCTTTCTTGTCTGACTGTTTTCACTTAGCATAATGCCCTCAAGGTCCATCCATGCCATTGCAAATGGCAAGATTTCATTCTATTTTATGTGTGTGTTATTCACTCAGTCATGTCTGACTCTTTGTGACCCCATGGACTGTAGCCCACAAGGCTCCTCTGTCCGTGGGATTCTCCAGGTAAGAATACTGGAGTGGGTTGCCATGCCCTTCTCCCTTCTTCTCTATTTTATAGTTGGATAATATTTCACTGTGTGTGTGATACACACACACACATATGTGCATATATATACGTAGCAGATTTTGTTGTTATTGTTTAGTGTGTATAGATAGATAGACTTTGTTGTTGTTTAGTCACTAGGTCATGTCTGACTCTTGGCAACCCCATGGACTGTAGCCCGCAAGGCTCCTTCCATCCATGGGATTTCCCAGGAAAGAATACTGGAGTGGGTTTGCATTTCCTCCTCCAGGGGATCTTCCTAACCAAGGAATAGAATCCATATCTCCTGAATTTCAGACGGATTCTTTACCTTTGAGCCACCAAGGAAGTGTATGTATATGTGTCATATATACATACACACACACACACACACACATATGTAACAGTCTCTTTTCTCATCCATCCATCAGGGAAGTGAACATTTAGGCTGTCTCCATGTCTTGACTATTGTAAGTAATGCTGCAATGAACATGGGGATGCATATATATTTTCAAGTTAGTGTTTCCATTGTCTTTGGACAAATACTCACAAGTGTAATTGCTGGATCATATGGGATTTCCAGTTTTAATTTTTTGGCAGAACCTCCATCCCATTTTCCACAGTGACTTGTATCAACTTACATTCCCACCAGTATGCATGAGAGTTCCCTTTTCTCTACATCATTGCCAACATTTATTATTTCTAGTCTTTTTGAGAAGAGCGATTCTAACAGTTGTGGGGTGATATCTTTGGGGTACTGATTTGTATCTCCCTGAGGATCATGTACCTGTTGGCAATCTATTGTCTTCTTCAGAAAAAAAGCCTATTTGGATCTTCCGCCCATTTTTAATTAGGTTGTTTGGGTGCTTTTTTTTTTTTCTTTTTTAGCTATTTAGTTGTATAAATGTTTTATCTATTTTAAATATTAGCCCCCAACAGATAGATTGCCAGGAGAACTATCAATAACCTCAGATATGCAGATAACACCACCCTTATGGCAGAAAGCGAAGAGGAACTAAAGAGCCTCTTGATGAAGGTGAAAGAGGAGAGTGAAAAAGCTGGCTTAAAACTCAACATTCAAAAAATGAAGGTCATGGCATCTGGTCCCATCACTTCATAGCAAATAGATGGGGAAACAATGGAAACAGTGACAGACTTTTATTTTCTTGGGCTCCAAAATCACTGCAGATGGTGACTGCAGCCATGGAATTAAAAGATGCTTGCTCCTTGGGAAAAAAGCTATGACAAACCTAGACAGTGTATTAAAAAGCACACACTACTTTGCCGACAAAGGTCTATATCGTCCTTTATGTTTCCATATTGTCCTGTGGTGTTTCCAGTAGTCATGAATAGATGTGAGAGTTGGACCATAAAGAAGGCTGAGCACTGAGAATCGATGCTTTTAAACTGTGGTGTTGGAAATGGCTCTTTTTTTTTTTTATTTTTATTTTTAAACTTTACAATATGAGAGTCCCTTGGACTGCAGGGAGATCAAACCAATCAATCTTAAAGGAAATCAATCCTGAATATTCATTGGAAGGACTGATGCTTAATTTGAAGCTCCAATACTTTGGCCACCTGATGCGAAAAGCCAGTTCATTAGCAAGGACCCTGATGCTGGGAAAGATTGAAGGGAGGACGAGAAAGGGACGACAGAGGACCAGATGGTTGGATGGCATTACTGACACAATGGACATGAGTTTGAGCAAACTCCAGGAGATGGTGAAGGACAGGGAAGCCTGGTGTGCTGCAGCCCATGGGGTCACAGAGTTGGACATGACTGAGCGACTGAACAACAATCAGAGCAAGGATTTAAAAATATTTTCTCCCTTTAAGTAGGCAGCTTTTTCATTTTGATGATGGTTTCCTCTACTGTGCAGAAGCTTTCCTGGTTGATATAGTCCCACTTGTGTATTTTTGCTTTTGTTCTTTTGCTTTGGTATCAGAGTCCAAAAATCATTGCCAAGACCTGTGTCAAGCAGCTTACTATTGATGTTTTCTCCTAGGTATTTTATGGTTTCAGGGCTTTTATTCAAGTCTTTAGTCCATTTCAACCTAAATTTTGCATATGTAAGTGTAAGATAGTGATCAGTTTTATTCTTTTTCATTTGACTGTCCAGTTTTCCTAACAAGGAATTGTCCTTTCTCCATTGTATATTCTTGGCACCTATGTCATAATTTAATTGATCATATGTATGTGGGTTTATTTCTAGGCTCTCTATTCTGTACCATTGATCTATGTACCTGCTTTTATGCCAAAACCATTCTATTTTGATTACTATAGCTTTGTAATATTGTTTTAAACCAGGAAGCATGATGTCACCAGCTTTGTTCTTCTTTCTTAAGATTGCTTTGGCTATTTGGGGTCTTTTTGTGATTTCATACAAATTTTAGAATTGCTTGTTCTATTTTTGTGAAAACTGCCATTGGAATTTTAATAGGGATTGCACTGAATCTGTAGATGGCTTTAGGTAGTATGGATATTTTAACAATTTTAATTCTTCCATCACTTAAGTATGGAATATCTTTCCATTTATTTGTGTCTTCTTCAATATCTTTCATTAACGTCTTGTAACTTTTGATATACAGGTCTTTCATTTCCTTGGTTAAATTTATTCCGAGGTACTTTATTCTTCTTGATGTAATTATAAATTTATAAATTATAAATCTTAGCTTTTCTTGATAGTTAATTATTAGTGTATAAAAATTAAACATATTTTTGAGTATTGATATTGTATTTCACAACTTGTTGAATTTGTTTGTTAGTTTTAACACTTTTGTTTTTATTTGATGGTCTTTAGGGTCTCCATATATAATATCATGTCATCTGCAAATAGTGACAGTTTTATTTCTTCCTTTTCAGTCTGAATGCTGTGAATGGGAATTCCAATAAAAAACTAAATATTCAATAGAAGTGAGAAGAGTGAACATCCTTATTTTTTTCCTGATCTTAGAAGGAAAGTGTTCAGCTGTTCAGTGATAGTTGTGGGCTTGTAATATATGGCCTTCATTATGTTGAAGTTTTTCCCTCTGTACTCCCTTTGTGAGAGAGTTTTTATACAAATAGATGTTGAATTTTGTTAAATATTTTTTATGCACCTATTGAGTTGATCATATAATGTTTATCCTCATTTTATTAATGTGGTCTATCACATTGACTGATTTCTGGATATTGACCCATCCTTACATCCCTAAAATAAATCCCATTTGATCACAGTGTATAATTCTTTTAGTGTATTGTTGAATTCTGTTTGTTAATATTTTGTTGAAGATTTTTGCATCTGTGTATATCAAGAATGCATGTGTGCTAATTTTTGTTACCATGGTAATGTTGACCTCATAAAATGCATTTGGAAGAGTTCCCTTTTGTTCTGTTTTTGGAAGATTTTTAGAAGGATTGGTATTAAATTCTTCTTTGAATGTTCGGTAGAATTCACTAGTGAAGGCAGTTGATCTTGGAATTTTGTTTCTTGGAAGGTTTTTAATTACTGATTCAATCTCATTTTTAGTAATTGGTATGTTTAGATTTTCTTTTTCATCATGATTCAGTCTTGGTAGATTGTATGCATCTAGATTTTTATCCACTTCTTCTGTGTTTCCAATTTGTTGGTGAATAATTGTTCATATTAGTCTATAATGATCCTTTGTATTTCTGGAGTATTAGTTGTAACATCTCCTCTTTCATTTCTGATTTTATTTGAGTCTTCTCTTTTTTCTTGATGAATCTAGCTAAAGGTTTGTCAAATAAAAATAAAAATGCAACATACCAAATTTATGGAATGCAACAAAAGTCATTATAAGGGAGAAGTTCACAGCAATAAATGCTTACCTCAAGAAACAAGAGAAGTCTCAAACTACCTAACTTTATACCTTACAGAGCTATAAAAAGAACAAATGAACCCCAAAGTTAATATAAAGAAGGAAACAACAAATATTAGATTAGAAATAAATGAAATAGAGATTTAAAAGACATGAGAAAAGATCAAGGAAACTAGGAACAGGTTCTTCACATTTTCTGTTTTATGCAACCATGTATCAAGACTCCAAAGTCAAAAACCTGTGAGTTTCTCAGATTCTTCTGTCATATTCACTCATTACAGAAGAACCTACTCCTTCTCTGCCCCCTCCTCCTCCTTCTTCTTTATTATTGTGATCATAACAAATATTTATGGAGTGTTTATTGTATGATAAACACTCCTAAGCTTTATAAGTTATCTCATTTAGTTTTCACAACAATTTATTATTAATCCCATTTTACAGATTAGCCAATTGAAGCCAAGATTAGTTGGTTAACTTCCCAAGTTAAAATAGCTAATAAGTGGTGGAGTTGGTTTTCAAATACAGACAGTCTGACTCAAGAGCCTATGCAGGTTAGTTATCAAGACTGCTGAGTTTAATTTCTCAGCCTCTTTCAAATATATCTACTCTGCTCCATCCTTATAGTATTGCCCTGTTTACACCTGTATCATTCACCAAATCAGATTCTAATTCCGTGAAGATCAGAATCATGTGTGCCTTTGTTTATCCATGTCCCCAGTGCTTAGTACAATGATTAGCCCTTAGTAGATCTTCAATAAGCGTCTGCAGAGGATACCAAATATTTTCACCATGTTAATAACAGGAAGATAGCCATGTACCCTCGTAGTTCAGTAGGTAAAGAATCTATGATGCAAGAGACCCAGGTTTGATTCCTGGGTCAGAAAGATCCCCTGGAGAAGGAAATGGCAACCCACTCCAGTATTCTTGTCTGGAGAATCCCAAGGACAGAGGAGCCTAGGAGGCTCCAGTCCACGGGGTGGCAAGAGTCAGACATGACTTAGTGACTAAGCCACCACGAGCTGTGTACTTTAGTGTCCAAACTGGGAAAGTTTTGTGACTGAAGCAGGGCACTATCAATAGTCACTCTGCATCAACAGGAACAGGTTGGGGCTGTTCCAGACAAACTGAGACCTATCATCGCCCTGATAACTGGGTTACCTGTGTATGCCGAATTGTTTCCTGCAACTCAACACCATTTTCTCCTTCACTACTCTCCTTGGTATTAGAGGGATGGGAAACCCAGAAGCTACAATTCCAGGAATCCATGCCACCAGCGTTATGAGGTGAGATGAAAACAGTGAGCTTCATTCACGTGAGATTTCAAAGACAAAAGAGAAATAGAAACCACTATTATTCTCTTGAGCTGCATAGTTACTTAGCCCTTGATAGATAGAATATGCGAGCTTTTGCCAACAGCTTCATGGTATCTTCCTAAAAACCACTCACTTTGGGGCTGGGGACAACTGAAATCATTGGTGAAAGTTTCCAATAGTTCCTGTGCTTCAAGATTTTCTGAATATCAGTAGCCGCATCCCTGATATTCCCTCTCCTAGGCTGCCCTGTGGAGAAGCAATGGCACCCCACTCCAGTACTTTTGCCTGGAAAATCCAATGCATGGAGGAGCCTGGTGGGCTGCAGTCCATGAGGTCGCTAAGAGTCGGACACAACTGAGCGACTTCACTTTCACTTTTCACTTTCATGCATGGGGAAGGAAATGGCAACCCACTCCAGTGTTCTTGTGTGGAGAATCCTAGGGAGCGGGGAGCCTGGTGGGCTGCCGTCTATGGGGTCGCACAGAGTCGGACACGACTGAAGCGACTTAGCAGCAGCAGCACAGCAGCAGCAGGCTGCCCTGGGAGAGAGGGAAAGTCCCTTTATTTGTAAGGCAATCATGGTAGATACCTCACAGACAACACTCTCAAATCTCTTCGTGTTAGTCTGGTAAAAGTTGACTTATGCTCATGCAAAGTCCAAACACAGGTTGATAAGAGCTCTCTTCCATCTGGAGACTCAGACAACCACGATTCTTCCATCTTTTTATATAGCTTCCAGGGCTGCTTCCAGGGGCAGTAAGTGTTGGAAAAGGCATACAAGCTCTTAACCATTTTTGCCCTGGGAAATTAATTCACTCTGCTCCATAGTCCTTTGACCATCATAAGTTCCCAACCTCACAGCAAAAGAGGATGAGGGAACACTACAAAGTTTGGGAAACATTAACTTTCTGTCATAGGCTCAAATTTCCTAAATTGAATTCCTTCCTACTTGAAATATCTGAGGTAGTTTCTGCTCTTCTCCTGGATATGCTATGAAATAATACATAATCGTAGAAACTAAATATATTAACTTTATGAAGAGTCATTTATCATGTTTCCACACACAAATGTGTAATTATTAGTTTTGTTATATATACAAATATATTATCTTACATAAAATTTTACATACATGCTATAGCTTAGCTCATATACCTACTGATAGATATTGTTTGAATTAATAGATTCAACAGTAAAGACTAAACTGTCTTTACTGTTTAAGGTATTATTGCCTTAAATAAAGAGAACAAAACTTTGTCTATATGTAACCTATTTCTACATGTAGCTACCATTCCTTTGAATTAAAATCGTCTATTTTTTTGTGATTAATAATGCTTTTGAAATTTATAAAGGACTGCATCTGTTGTACCTGCAAAGACCAGGGTCCGTATCATTATCTTTTTATACCAACAAGCCTGATGATGCGTAAGGTTGTAATAAAGTGAGCAAGAGTGGATATGAAACAGGACATTGACTCCTGAACTTAGTAATCACTATATGTTCAGAGAAAACTATTAGCTTCCATTCAACTCTTATCAAGAAACACAATAATACATATACAAACCCACTCATGCAACAGAATCTCTTAAAACGTTTGTGTTGGTGTGATTGCAGATGCAGATGCATCATATATATACTGTGCTAGCTATTTGTCCTTCCCATCTGAAGGTGACACTCAGTGGACAGGCCCTTGTTTCCACTCAGTGACTGTGCTGAAGACGGTTAATTTCCAGGGATGATGTACCGTCAGTGTGGGTGCCAGAGCCAGCCCGCCCCACAGGCAGCACTCAATTCCTGCCCGAAGCGAGATAGTCATCGCTGTGTTCTGCCTGTTTGTGTCTCTGTCAGCAAATGAAGGTCAGGTTACTCCCTGCAATTTGTGTTAACAGGAAACATGGGTTCCCAAGCAATCTGAAAGATAAATATGAGTTGAGAGTAAGTGCTCTAGGTGAGCCACTCTGGGATGAAGTCTAATTCTGCCCCTTTTCATTCAGGTTAATTTATAGAAAAGAAAATGAAGGAAAAGGAAGTGAGTGGAAACTCACCTTCACTAAATATTTACTCTGGACCAGATTCTGGGCTCACTAATTTCAGACATATTTCCTTACTGAGTCATCACAACATCTCTTGTTCAAGGCATGACTGTTATTTTATAGTAAGGAGGCCTGACTGTGTTATTTACTGTCTCAAAAACTTTGAGCCAAGCTTCCTGTCTCTCTCAGCCTCAGTTTTCCCACCTGTTAATACCTACCCTACAACTAGGTGTTCTTTACACATGGAATTGTTTCTTTAACATTTCCCTTCTTTACCAGACTATCAGCTACATGAAATGTTCACATGCAGACCTGTCTGGTGCCAGAGGCCATCAGGGCCCACCTGTAGGGAGGCTTTAAAATAAGAGCTCGCTTGGATAAGCTAGAGCCTCCTCAGACACGTGTGCACCCTCAGGCAGGAACTGCATTTAGTGCAGCACTATGAGAAGCTTATCTCCGCCGCTAAAAAAACTCATACATCAAAGACCAAAGAAGAGAACTGCAGGAGAGCTGGTCAGTGCTGATAAGCAGAGAAGGTCACCCCGCTGTCGATGATCAATGGCACCCATGCATCACGGGACGCAGAACAGACCTGAGAGAAGGTCAAATGCCTCCACTTTGTGTGCCAGGTACTGTGAGACCAGGGAAGACTCTACAAAGAAATATCATGAACTTTTGATGGGCCTCGCTTACAGCCGAGGGTCAGTGTGGGTCGGCGGATTTTCTGAGTCTTTGCCTTCTCAGTCATGGAGAGTGGAAAATGGGAACCCAAACTAAAAAACTACCATTCTCTACAGAGCCAGGACAGGAAAGTCATGAAGAAGTGAAGTGAAGTGAAGTCACTCAGTCGTGCCTGACTCTTTGCAACCCCATGGACTGTGGCCTACCAGGCTTCTCAGTCCATGGAATTTTCCAGGCAAGAGTACTGGGGAGTGGGTTGCCATTTCCTTCTCCAGGGGATCTTCCCAACCCAGGAATCGAACCTGGGTCTCCCGTATTGCAGGCAGAAGCTTTAGCGCCTGAGCCACCAGGGAAGACATAACAGGAATCATATAACAGCTCGTAATTGCTTTTACCTCTTCCCTGTCACTGCATCAACCGACCACTGACTGTGGCACACACCCCACTGTGGACCAAGTTCTGGAGGTACAGCGGTAAACAAGACACATACAGACCCTGCCCTCGTGTAGTTGATAATCTGGCAGTGAAGGAAACGTCAGGAAATTCCATGTGTGGAGAATATCTAGATGTAGGGCAGGGATTCTCACTCATATTTAAGAGGCAAGACTGAAGCTGGGATTGGTAAGAGGCTTTTTTTGAGTATGGTTTTTTTTAAACCAGTAAGTGGTACAGTCAGGCCTCAAACGTGGGTCTTTGTATTTGTCATCCAGGGCTCCTTCCATGTTGCTACATATCTGGCTGCCTGCCTCTGAGGACCCCTTTCTATCAAGGCCCCATGCTTTGAGTCTACCGAAAGCTGAACATGGTGAATCCAGACTTGAATGAGAAAAGAGTAAACAGATGACAGGAGATCCTGGAGCTGACCTTGTGTCCTTCCCTTTCTTGGCTTTAAACAGCAGGGCTCTTGTTTTCAAAGGGATTTTAAAAAGGAGGTAGAAAGCATGTCTCTGAATTGCACTATGATTCACAGGACTTTTGCTTAGGATAACTATGGTCTTTATTAGTTTCCATGCAAAATCTTTCTATCGTCAGGATCCTGCAGCTTTCCTAGGGCTCACCAGTCAGCAGTCAGTAGATACCTGTGTTGAGCATCTACCATGATAGCCCTCCTGAGGTTTCCACCCCTTCTCAAAGAAGAGCTTTAGATGAAACTATGGGCTGCATGACTATACTATTGGCAAGGCTGTTGGGAGACTTCCATCTCAACTATAACAGGAACTAGCTCTTTTTGGAACTGTCTCTGGAGGGAAGGGATACATAAAAATCACTGCTGATGCACTAGTTACAATAGCTAGGACATGGAAGCAACCCAGATGTCCACCGGCAGATGAATGGATAAGGAAGTTGTGGTACAAATATACAACGGGATATTACTCAGCTATAAAAAGGAACGTGTCTGAGTCAGTTCTAATGAGGTGGATGAACCTAGAGCCTATTATACAGAGTGAAGTAAGTCAGAAAGAGAAGACAAATACTGTATAGTAACACATATATATATGGAATTTAGAAAGATTGTATTGGCGATCCTACATGCAGAGCAGCAAAGGAGATACAGATGTAAAGAACAGACTTTCAGACTCAGTGGGAGAAGGAGAGGGTGGGATGATTTGACAGAATAGCACTGAAACATAGACATTTACCATATATAAAATAGATGACCAGAGCAAGTTTGACACATGAAGCAGGGCACCCAAAGCCAGTGCTCCAGGACAACCTAGACGGATAGGGTCGGGGGGAGGTGGGAGGGGTGTTCAGGATGGGGGGACACATGTATACCTATGGCCAATTCATGCTGATGCATGGCAGAAATCATAATATTATACAGCAATTATCTTCCAATTAAAATGAATAAATAAATAATGGCTGCTGATACAGATGCTGGCAATGTCTGACCAGTGGAGACTGATTCTGAAGAGGACCTGAACTTGAGTGCAAGTGACGTCTGTGTGGCTGTGTTTCTCCCTGCCTCTGCCTGCCTGACAGGGGACTGTTCAATCCACCCACCAACAGCAGCGAGTCCGCTGTGTTCTCAGCATAGTGGGAGGAGTGGGAGGGCTCCAGTGCAGAAGACAAAACCTTAGACGTCGGAGAGTGTGGTCTGATTAGGAAGCAGAGAGCAAACACGCTTCTGCTGCTGCTGCTAAGTCGCTTTAGTTGTGTCCGACTCTGCGACCCCACAGACGGCAGCCCACCAGGCTGCCCTGTCACTGGGATTCTCCAGGCAAGAGCACTGGAGTGGGGTGCCATTGCCTTCTCCAACGCATGAAAGTGAAAAGTGAAAGTGAAGTCGCTCAGTCGTGTCCGACTCTTTGGGACCCCATGGACTGCAGCCCACCAGGCTGCCCCGTCCCTGGGATTCTCCAGGCAAGAACACTGGAGTGGGGTGCCATTCCCTTCTCTGAGAGCAAACACGAAACAGGATAAAAATGGGCTGAAGCAGTCCAAGGAGAGGAGAGGTTCGTTTAGATGGGAAGAGCTGTAGAGCCTTCCCTTTGGAAATGGGGTAGACTGTGTGCTTCGGGAGGTGGTGAGTTTGACTAGAGGAGCTGGAGGAAAGGACACACGACGTCAGCAGAGGTGCCCAGGTGGGAGTGAGGAGGGCTCCTGGGGGCCACAGCAGCCCATTCCAAGAAGTAGAACATGTGTCCTGGAGAGCAAGGAGATTCAGCTGGTGGGTGTGCGACAGCCTGCCCAGGGCCCCAAGTCAGAAAACCTGGCCTGCGACACGCGCTGTGCTCTGTATCCCTGCACAAGCCACATTCTCTCTGGGCTCTGCTTTATCCCCATGAACGCATTGTTCCACTGGATAGTCTCTGAGATCCGCTTCCAGCTCTAGCAACTATGATTCTGTGATTCTCAAAGATACGGGGGCTCCACTTCTGGCTAAAAGGTCCAGGGGGAAACAGAGAGCCAAGACCCACAGGTAGGAAAATGTCCGATTATGGCTTAGCACAGTTGAGACTGCTGGAACCTCTTTAACAGAAGGAAGAAGTTGGGGTGGTTTCACACAGAGGTGCTGAGGCTCCCTGTTCCTCTCCTCCCAGGACCCACTGCCCACGATTGCTGGGGTTTGAGGAAATCCAGCTCACATGTTGCTTTCTTTGCTTTTCTGCAGCAGCTCACTTTTGACAGGAAGACATGCTTCACCAGTCACACCCTGTAAAACTGGCCATGCCCACCGCTTTCTTCAGAATCGTTTCCCCTTGAAGAAGATGCTTCCTCACAAACAACATGTTCAATGGCCACTGCGGCAGTTTTCATTTGGTGCCTCAGAACTGGGGCCTGCAGAGAGCCGGCTCCCCTGTGCGGTGTCACCGTGATGGGAGTCACCTCTGCTGCCTGGCAGCACAGGGGCCTGAGCAGATGGCCATGGGAGAGGCACAGCCGGGCCCTATCTGTAGCAGGGGGAATTCACACAGCGGATAAAAATCTTGTCTTCGTCTCAACACAGCCGGGGCAAACAGGACATCTTAAGTAGGCTCTTATATAAAACGAGCATTTTACAAGAAAACCAGTTTGATCTAGATGTGTTTATCTTAAAGAGGATAAATACATGAGAAAAATACATTTTTGAAGACCAAATAAAAATAAGCACCAAATACAAATATACACACACTCATCAAGGGAAAGCCTCTAAGACTTTGATTTTATTACTACTACGCAGTATCCTCAGTTCATACTTAACTGAAGGAGGAGGCCTTTCTGTTTGATCATTTTTATCTCCTCCTTCTTAGCGAGGAATTGCTTTTTTAAATTGCCGGCTGTTCTTAACAAGAAGCAGAATGACCAAAGTTTCCTTTTCTTGATGATGTCTCATAAGAGTTTAACTGTGAATATGACTGCTTCCTCCACCGAGTGACAAGAGACAAATCTCCCCAAGTTTGTCAGGTCAACAACCAAGGTTTGGTCAGAACTGGGAAACAGCATCTGTACTCGCATGTTTCTCACGGTTTCAAGCAACAAATCGTGGGGAGAGAGAAATAAAAAGGCATTTATTGAAATTAAATCATCTGCTCACAAACAGCATATTTTTTTCCCAGTCTCAAAGATTGGAAAAGAAAACAGAAACCCTGGAGGTGTATGCAGCAGACAGGAGCAAATGCTAATCAGTCTTAAATAATACATATAACAGCGTTTTAGAAATAAGACGTGTGGAATAGTAGGTATATGAATTATTTGAAAAAGTGAATGTAATGAAGTTAGTATCACTGAGGAAAGATAAAAGATTCCCTCTCTTCTCTAGGCATCTTTCAGTAAATGAAGTCGGGGAGGGGGAAGAGCATGTAAAAACTGCACATTAACATAAAATTTCAGGGCAGCTAAACACAACAAAACTACCCCACAACTGAGCTAGTGAACAGCAACCAGATCCAAAAACAACAACCCAAAATGCTTGAATTGCTTGGATGTAGATCAATTCATCTCACACATTTTTGAGTCTAAAACAAACTCTACATAGTTGCTGACAGACAGTGTGGAAAGAAAAATGACTTCAAAGATGATCACTGCAATTCACAATGACAGGACAACTCCCCTCACGGGAATTCACTTCATGCCATGAAGTTACTTTTTATAGTATTTGGAGAATTATGAAGAATTTGCCACTGTGACCACAACTAATCTCCCCACTTGAAAAAATTATTCAATAAAGTCTATCTTTTTCCATAAGAGGAAATACTGTCACTTTATTTTTTTATTAAAAAATGCTGCCATATTTAAAATTTTTTCAGTGTGTATATTTTATCCCAAACTCTTTTAAAAAATATCTACAAACTTTATTGGCCATACTACTTTACTAACTATACTTAAAAGTGTTTGTAAAAAGAGTATCTACAAGAGAAAATCTATTTAATAGATATTCAGATATATAAAAAAAAATACTTTATTGCCAAAAACGCTAACCATGGTCTAGACCTTCAATGAGCCATAATATTTTTGCTGGTGAGAGTCTTGCTCTTGGTTGTAGAATATCAACTTGATCATTGGAATTAGAAGTGGAGCCTGAAGATATGACTGAATTGCTATAATCTCATGATAAAACTTGAACAGATGAAGAGTTGCTTCTTATGAATGGGCAAAGAAAGTAGTGAATAGCTTTCTTGAGATGAAATCAACTCCTGACAAAGATGCTGGGAAGACTGTTGCAATGACAACAAATGATTTAGAATATGACATAAACTGAGTTGATAAAGCAGTGGCAGGGTTTGAGAGACTGATTCCAATTTTGAAAGAAGTTCTACTGTGAGTAAAATCCTATCAAATAATATGGCATGCTCCAGGGCTTCCTTTGTGGCTCAGCCTGTAAAGAATACGCCTGCACTGTGGGACACCTGGGTTCGATCCCTGGGTTGGGAAGATCCCCTGGAGAACGGAAAGGCGACCTACTCCAGTGTTTTGTCCTAGAGAATTCCATGGGTTGTATAAGTCCATAAGGTTGCAAAGAGTCAGACACGACTGAGCGACTTTCAGAGGAATCATTCATGAAAGGGAAAGAATGAGTTGATCAATGAGGCAAATTTGATTGTTATTTTAAGAAATTGCCAGAGCCACCTCAGCCTCCAGTAACCATCACCCTGATGTGTACAGCAAAAGGACTGACTGTGGCTCACCTGGGAGACTGCCGAGGTTAGAAGAAGTGTTCTGAGTTAATACCAATGTGACGGTTAAGATGTAGCTTAGGAAGGACAAAAGAAAAAAATGACTAAATGATTAAATAAAGGCCAAGTGATTACCAAAAGGCTAAAATCCAGAGACAGTGTAATGATGGCACCCAGATCAACCAGACTTAGATGCAGACTTCCCATCTGACTTTACAATATGCACCCAAACATCATTCCTTCAATCTGCGCTGCCTCCCTCAACCAGGGTATGCTTCTATCGGGTTGTGCCTCTACATATTCTCTCCTTTTTTATCCTTTTAGTCACAGCTGGCTTACTTACCTGCCCTGTGTTCCTGTAAGAGACCCAGGGCCTCTGCAGATTGACTCCTACACCCACCAAATCAAGCTTCCCTCCTCACTTTCCTGGCCCAAAATATTTCAGTGGATCAGTTCTGCTGAATCTGACAAACACTAGTATTGATATTATCTTGTGTTGGGGGCTGAACATGCAAAGATTAAAAGTCATGCTTAAGGAGCTCAAACCTGACTATGGAAACAGCAGGCACATGTAATGTATTGGAGATGAGGTGAAGGAGAAGAGATGAAAGAGCATGGCAGACGTAGGGACCTGCCGTAGATGTCACAGAACATACTCTTGAAGACACACAGCAGGTGGCAGCCCCCATGGAAGGGCTTGAAGGATGAAAATGTACTCACTTCCCATGTGACTCCCTTCTGTGCCCACTCTGAGACCTACGCCCACTCTTTCCAGGCCATTGACCAACAGTGACCAACATCACTTTCTATTCTATTCTCTTTATTCATGTTCCCTAGATTTAAATATGTCCTCCTAAGTGTCCTCAATGGGCTTCCCTGGAGGCTCAGATGATAAAGAGTCCACCTGCAATGTGGGAAACCTGGGTTCAATCCCTGGGTTGGGAAGATCATCTGGAGGAGGGCCTGGCAGCCCACTCTAGTATTCTTGCCTGGAGAATCCCCATGGACAGAGGAGCCTGGTGGCCCATAGTCCTTGGGGTCACAAAGAGCTGGACTTGACTGAGTGACTAAGCACACACACAAAGTGAAAGTTGCTCAGTTGTGTCTGACTGTTTGTGACCCCATGGACTATATAGTCCATGGAATTCTCCAGGCCAGAATACTGGAGTGGGTAGCCGTTTCCTTCTCCTGGGGATATTCCCAACCCAGGGACTGAACCCAGGTCTCCCGCGTTGCTGGCGGATGCTTTTGTCCTCACTAGTGTACCCATCCTTCACTTAATGACCTTTCTTCGTTATGAAAATAAAGAACAGTACATAGAAGTAAATCAGGCAAATTCCGAGGCTAGAGGCGTGATTCACCAGTTTGGATAATAGAGCTGTATCGTTTATCCCTCTAGCAAGTCCATTCCAAAATGATGCTCTCTAACTACATAAAGCAACAAAGAAATGGCTGCTCCTCCTGGTGGCTTCCTGATTCACCCTCCCACTATCGCCTCAGGCTCTCCAGTGACTAGGGCTTTGCCCACTGTCCTTCAGTAACAGGGCAGCTTCTGAGTAAGCTCAGGTATGAGTGTCATGCATGGCTTAGATTTGGATGAGGGATTTGTTTCTTCTTCATTGATGGGTGTTGGGGGCTGCAAGATGGGGGAGACTGCTTAATAATTGTCAAGAAAAATCAAATAGATTTTTCTAAGGTACTATTCTGAAAAAATAAACAAAAACCCACAGTGAAAATCTTTAAGTGAGGGTGATTATGTAAGTTGCATTTATAAAAGCTGGCAGAATCACTGATAACACATTTGCTTGGATAGCCCAGGACTTTATAATCTGATATGAAAATTGGGGTCATTTATCAAGGGTGGCAATGAGAGGATTTTGCATGATAGTCTTCCTGCTAGTTGAAATAGCATCCTCTGAAAACTAATAAACGCTTGTGCTCAGACCATTTAGGAGCTGTATCTCCAACCTCTGTAAATGCTGAGAAGAGGGTTAACAATGACTTCAGATGCAGTTTCTGGACCAGCCAGCAATAGCCAGACCGCGGGAGACAAGGAGGTAAGCAAGAATGACTGTTCTCTTTCTAGGGCTCTATCAGTGCCTTTATGTCAGTGTTTCCATGAGAGGGTCTATAAACCAATTTCTAAAAACACAGAACAAAAAATTGCACCTTTATAAGTGAAATGGTTCCCTGTGTAAATTAAATTGACAGTTTAATTTTTTTGCTCTTGGTTGGAAGAAAATCATATCAATGAGAGTAACACTGGCCAGCCCATGATAAAAGTGTGGTTGTTAAAAAATTTAATGAAAAACAAAATTTGAAAGTAAATCATCATTAGTTAAGAAGTTTGTTTTCAAGATCTTGCAAAGCATGCAAATAAAGATGAAAACACAAAGGAAGCTGGATGGTAAAATGACAGGGGACTTTGGCCTTGGCCCTCCATGCTTTTGTCCTTGTCCCTTTCTCATTATCCCATGACAGTAAATGCCATGGACAGCTCACCATCCCGGTTTTCCAGTTCTTCTCTTTTCCAGATGCCAAGCATTAGGATGAATGAAAAGTGTTCTGCTTTCTTTGAAAAGGACTAGAGAACTTCTGGCTGCTCAAGGTGATGCCAAAAGGACCCTTTCTCATATAAATATTTATCAGTTCAGTTCAGTCGCTCAGTCATGTCTGACTGTTCGCGACCCCATGAACCACAGCACCCCAAGCCTCCGTGTTCATCACCAACTCCCGGAGTTCACTCAAACTCATGTTCATTGAGTCGGTGATGCCATCCAACCATCTCATCCTCTGTTGTCCCCTTCTCCTCCTGCCTTCAATCTTTCCCAGCATTAGGGTCTTTTCCAATGAGTCAGCACTTTACATCAGGTGGCCAAAGTATGGGAGTTTCAGTTTCAACATCAGTCCTTCCAATGAACACCCAGGACTGATCTCCTTGCAGTCCAAGGGACTCTCAAGAGTCTTCTCCAACACCACAGTTCAAAAGCATCAATTCTTCGGTGCTCAGCTTTCTTTATAGTCCAACTCTCACATCCATACATGACTATTGGAAAACATAGCCTTGACTAGACAGATCTTTGTTGACAAAGTAATGTCTCTGCTTTTTAATATGCTGTCTAGGTTGGTCATAACTTTCAATTAATATGCATAAATGCTTAGAAACTATGCATTTTAAAAACCATTTTTAATTCATAGCATTAACTCATAAAAAGAGAAATGGAGGAAGAATTGAAAATTATAAAGTTGACATGACTTAGCAACTGAGCAACAACAACAAAATCAGATCAGATCAGTCGTTCAGTCATGTCCGACTCTTTGCGACCCCATGAATTGCAGCACGCCAGGCCTCCCTGTCCATCACCAACTCCCAGAGTTCACTCAGACTCATGTCCATCGAGTCAGTGATGCCATCCAGACATCTCATCCTCTGTCATCCCCTTCTCTTCCTGCCCCCAATCCCTCCCAGCATCAGAGTCTTTTCCAATGAGTCAACTCTTCGCATGAGGTGGCCAAAGTACTGGAGTTTCAGCTTTAGCATCATTCCTTCCAAAGAAATCCCAGGGCTGATCTCCTTTAGAATGGACTGGCTGGATCTCCTTGCAGTCCAAGGGACTCTCAAGAGTCTTCTCCAACGCCACAGTTCAAAAGCATCAATTCTTCGGTGCTCAGGCTTCTTCACAGTCCAACTCTCGCATCCATACATGACCACAGGAAAAACCATAGCCTTGACTAGACGAAACTTTGTTGGCAAAGTAATGTCTCTGCTTTTGAATATGCTATCTAGGTTGGTCATAACTTTCCTCAAGGAGTAAGCGTCTTTTAATTTCATGGCTGTAGTCACCATAGGTAACCACAATAAAGATAAGCAGAATAAACATCCCCGCTAACTGACAGGGATTGTGAGACTGAATATTTAAAAATCTAACTATATGCTCGTCACAACAGAATCAACTGAAAAACAATGACCTAGATTAATCAAAATTAAAAATAGAAAAAGAAAGAGTAAGCAAAAGAGAGGTAGTCATGATACATACTAATATAAAACAGACTTACAGGGAAAAAACATTATTAAGGATGAGGAGATCTTTAGACTCAACCAGACACAGCAACAAAGCTTCAAACTACACAAAGCTAATTAAGCTGATAGAAATTAAAGGAGAAATTTATAAAATCACAGTCTTAGTGGGAGATTTTAATATACTGCTCTCAAAAACTGATAGTGCATTCAGATGAAAAACTAGTAAAAATAAAGAGCACAATATATTTTCTCTAACGAATGCATATGTAGAATGCTATCCTCATAAAAATGAGGACACATATTCCTTGTAAGTCAAAAGAACACAGGTTTTAAAATTTGACCAAGTAATAAACCAATATTTTGTCTCAAAAAATACCAAAGAATCAGTATTACATAATGCATGTTTAACAACCATTTTCTAACATAATTAGAACTCTATAACTAATATTTTTAGAAACTTAGAGCTGTAATGATTAAGTAGTCAAAGAAGAAATCATAATGAAAATTTTTCTAACATGTTTAGATTTCATGGCCATTAAGACACTATTTCAAAACTTGTGGAAAGTAGCTAAACCAGAGCTTAGCAAGAGATGCATGGCCTTAAATGTAAATATTATAAGAAAGACTGAATATTAGTGGACTAAACAGTCACTGAAGAAGACAGAATAAAAAATAAAACACAATAAATCCACATACAGAAGAGAATAATACCATTTATGTAAATTCAAAATCACAAGAACTATATGATACTGATTTTGGATAAACACACTTACAGAATAATGTTATAACAATCAGAGCATGATGACAACTGCAAGGGGAGAAGGGATGGATTGTGGAGAGGTGCAAAACAGGTTTCAACTATTCTGGTAATGCTTAACTTCTTTTAAACTAAGGTCCGGAAACAAATATTTGAAATTGTTAACGTTTATGAGATCCGGGTGGAGGATTGTTGGTGTTTATTATCCTATGTCGGTTTCCAAATATTTGAATTACTTGTTTAAAAATGAGGGGGCAAATAAAAAAAGAAAAATGTTAAGAAAAAGAAATAAGAGATTTTCTACTTTTTCAGAAATTGTAACCAGCTTCAGCTTTAGGCCCCTCATCTGTAAAAGGAATAATAGTAATTTCCACCTTCCAGACTCAGTGAGAACTGCACGTCGCTCAGAGCTTGGGACACTGTGCTCTAGCAAGCTAAATGCCATTATTACTTCATCCTGAAGTCAAGGAGCATCTCCTCTCTTCTTCACATCAATCTAAGGAGACCTGGATGAGAAATCTCACTTGATTCTCCTTCATTTAAGTTCCTAAAGCAAGAATATTCACTGCTACTGTTGACTCTTAGAAAGAGGAATGTTATACATTAGTAATCAGTAAAATGATGCTACCATTATAAAACGCTGTAGGACATCACTGAAGCTTTTTCTTACTACCACCGCTTTAAGGTTGCCTTGTCTCCCTACCTCCCAAAGCACTTCTCCACCGAAGTGCTCCGTTTGAATTCCAAGTCGGTGAGACGGCCACCATCGGTGGCAGCATCGCCACTGCAGTGTTCTCCAACGTCTGTGGCATGGAGTTTTCATCTTTACAAGTCTGACAGATATGCATTTGCTTACTCTGTGTTTGATTCATGTAACAGTCCTGCAAGCATATCGTCATCTATTTTACCGCTAAGGAACTAAAGGCTAGATAGGTCCAGTGTGCCTTCCAGGCATAATGATATATACGTCAAAGGGCTCTTTTGAGGATTAAAAAAGTCATGTGATGTAACTGGTGCACAGGAAATATTCCTCATGTATTAATTCTCTCCTCTTTTCTCCTAGATGTTCAATTAATGTTTGCTGATACATTGTTTAATTTATGTCTGTATTATATTAATATTAAGTGAAAACACATGGGTCTCTTTTGATATATGTCTTCCATTTTTACCAAAAACCCATGTCTTACTAATTTAACCACTGGTTTCTTTTGCAACATATAAAGTTCAAAAATTCCGCTCTTTATTTGTGGCTAAAATAATATTCAAATGATTCCATCTAAAATTATTCAACTATAAAGGATTAATTCACACATATCTTTCATAAAAAAGAGTAATTCTAGTGTGAGTCACTTCATAAAATCTTCCCTTGTCCTAAAGTGCTGCCTGAAACAACTGAATATGGGATGGCTAAGTGTAAACAGTGGAAACAGTGTCAGACTTTATTTTTCTGGGCTCCAAAATCACTACAGATGGTGACTGCAGCCATGAAATTAAAAGACGCTTACTCCTTGGAAGGAAAGTTATGACCAACCTAGATAGCATATTCAAAAGCAGAGACATTACTTTGTCAACAAAGGTCCATCTAGTCAAGGCTATGGTTTTTCCTGTGGTCATGTATGGATGTGAGAGTTGGACTGTGAAGAAGCCTGAGCGCCGAAGAATTGATGCTTTTGAACTGTGGCGTTGGAGAAGACTCTTGAGAGTCCCTTGGACTGCAAGGAGATCCAGCCAGTCCATTCTAAAGGAGATCAGCCTGGGATTTCTTTGGAAGGAATGATGCTAAAGCTGAAACTCCAGTACTTTGGCCACCTCATGCGAAGAGTTGACTCATTGGAAAAGACTCTGATGCTGGGAGGGATTGGGGGCAGGAAGAGAAGGGGACGACAGAGGATGAGATGTCTGGATGGCATCACTGACTCGATGGACATGAGTCTGAGTGAACTCTGGGAGTTGGTGATGGACAGGGAGGCCTGGCGTGCTGTGATTCATGGGGTCGCAAAGAATCGGACATGAGTGAGCGACTGATCTGATCTGATCTGAAGTGGATATATGGTCTACGGTGATGAGAACAAAAATACGGCTTTGAATCAGCTCCTGACATGTTTTCCTATACACATTAATCAAAGCCATAACTTGCAATACTTTCAATTACACTTTAAATATATTTCTTTTAAAAGATGCCATTATTGCAGAGAAAGAACAATAATACAAGCATTAGTGGTCATTGTCCTCAGTTTTCTACGCAGGATGATCTTCTGAGAATGACCAGAAACTGCAGGATTTTTTGATTATATTAAAAAGCAGAAAGATTTCTTGAGAACTTGGTTATAAGAGTAAAATGTAAAAGTAAGAACTAGATTTGATTCTTTGTTTTCTCCGCTTTCAGTTTTTTCTATATTTCAATTTATTTGTAGTAAATTATGTTGTTCTCAACAGCTATTTCCTGATTTTTTTTTTCTTCAGAGATATTATACAGGGCTTCCCTGGTAGTTATTATAAGTCTTTGTAAATACGGTATTACTAGCTTAAGGATATTGGCAGAAAGCTAAAAGGACACAGGAAAAGATGGAGCTCTTTCCATCTCCATATGCTGTGCATGTTACTTTAATCCTGTGTCACATTTTTGAAGCATCTATTTAGTGCCCTTCTCTACAGCAATGAGGAGAGAATCAGCCTTATAGATTAGCCTTATATATGCTCGTGGATGGAGGCTATCCTGGGGTGATGGTAGGTGAGTTGGGCTCACTGGAGCCAGCTACTGTTCTTTCATTACGAGGCTTCTCTGCTTTAGGGATGACCCCAGTCAACTCCAACTGTGCAAAGAATAGAGACATCAAGCCTTAAGAGACAAAGTCAATCCTGAGATTATACCCTCTGCTAGAATATCCACCCTTGCTTTGGCAATTAGCATCTAATAATCATAGTTATTACTGATGATCTAGTTGGGGGGGCAGATACTATCCAAATTATTTCAAATTATCCTCTAACAATTCAAGATAAGCTGTTACTATGGTAAGGAAGAGGAAATGAAGATTTAAAGGTTAAATAAATTTGTCCAAGATAATACAGCTACTAAGTAGCATAGAAGGATTTGAACCCTCAATACTCTAACAAGGAGGGTATATGTACTCTACTCTCCATGCTGCCTCTCATTTGCCTACAGATTCTGAGTTATTTTTGGGTTAAGAAAGGAGGATTTCATGGGCTAAAAAGTCCATGAAATCTGGGTCACATGGTACAGTCTGGGGTTGGGCTGTTCTTGTTCATCTATAAGGCTGATTCTCTCCTCATTGTTGTAGAGAAGGGCACTAAATAGATGCTTCAAAAATGTGACACAGAATTAAAGTAACATGCACAGCATACGGGGTTGTTCTTGTTCTTCAAACAAGAACATGGACTGGGCATCAGTTCGTCAGCAGTTATTTATCTAATATGAGGATGGCATTAGCAGGATCACAAGCAAGTAATCTTATAATAGTCAACTTCATTTAATACTTATCATTTCTGGCACACACCCAGTAGAAACTCTCCATCCCTAGAGCTGGATTTTGAGGATGTTCACAGGGTTGGTGGTGCCTAAAAATGAACTAAACTAAATCCTTATCTCCCAAGACCATTGAAAAAACCCAGTTAATCATAAAGGTCCAAGCAGATGTTCATAATATATTTCCTTGTTTCTTGGTCTGCAGACTTCTGTTTTTAGGCACGCTTCAGTTCAGTTCAGTTCAGTCACTCAGTCATGTCCGACTCTTTGCGACCCCATGAATCGCAGCATGCCAGGCCTCCCTGTCCATCACCAACTCCCAGAGTTCACCCAGACTCACGTCCATCGAGTCAGTGATGCCATCCAGACATCTCATCCTCTGTCGTTCCCTTCTCCTCCTGCCCCCAATCCCTCCCAGCATCAGAGTCTTTTCCAATGAGTCAACTCTTTGCATGAGGTGGCCGAAGACTGGAGTTTCAGCTTTAGCATCATTCCTTCCAAAGAAATCCCAGGGCTGATCTCCTTCAGAATGGACTGGTTGGATGTCCTTGCAGTCCAAGGGACTCTCAAGAGTCTTCTCCAACACCACAGTTCAAAAGCATCAATTCTTCGGCGCTCAGCTTTCTTCACAGTCCAACTCTCACATCCATACATGACCACAGGAAAAACCATAGCCTTGACTAGACGAACCTTTGTTGGCAAAGTAATGTCTCTGCATTTTAATATGCTAGGTAGGCACACTTACTGGAATGGAATTCATTCTAAGCTCAGTAGACCTCAGCTTCGCAAAACACAGCATTAAGCATGATGCAGAGAAGTGTGTAGGCAAAGAACACAGCATCCTTGGAAACCCCAGCACTTCCTCTTCGGTATATTTAGCATAGACAGGTAGAAGCTGGCTTGTCAGCTACATGGCAAATACAATTTGCTTAGTAACTCCCAAACTCTGGTTTTCCAGGCTCTATATAGCTGGAGTCTTCCCCCCTCCACTTTCCTGTCTCCATTCTATTCATCCCACTTCCCTATAAGTTAAAAGGACAGCCTATCCAGTATCTTTAGAAGAAGTCAATCCCATGCTTAAAACCTTCCACAGCTCCTACCGCCTAGAACACCAACTCCGAAGTTGAGCTTTGTGTCCAATGCCTTTTTACAAACCGACCCTAATTTCCCACCACTCCTCACTCACCTTTGCTCTAGATTTACAAAAGCGCCCTCCACTCCTCAAAACCATGGACTCCCCTGAGCTCTAATTTTGTCTTTTCTTCTCCTGTCTCCCACGCGCTCAGAGCTTGGCTCAAATCTCTGTCCATGTGAAGCTACCAGTTCCTGACTGTGATCTCTTTGCTGGAAGGATCTGTGCCTTGCCCTTTTATTTGTTGACCGTGAAGTGGGTGTTCAACATTTATCACCGAAGGAGGAGATCTCCTTGTGAGCCAAGTTGTGCAACACTGTGATGATACTGTTTTAATGAGGTAGCCTCCCTTTTTGAGACAGCCCTGCCCTGGGCTTATATGGATCCCATTCTTGAGTGGGAAGAAATGGTATCCATAAGGATACCATTATTAAGTTTTTCCATAGCTGTTCTTCTCCAGGATAAATGCAGCAACTTTTAAAGCTTCCATTTCCTTTACCAACACCACATTTCTTAGCTTTCTAAGGCATACAGGCCAAATCAAATTAGATGTGGGAGAAGAAGCTGAGTATGTTCCAGACAGAGGGGCCCCCCGAGACCCTTCCTCTCACAGCATTCATCTGCCACCCTTCCAGATTCTGTCAGACAGTGAGGAATTAGTCATGGTGCTGAATGCCACTGGGCCAAGGTCTTGTCTATTTTCACAAAGAAATGGTATATTTTAGCTAACTGATAAAATAATAACAGCAATATTAATGTAGTCTAAGGCTTGAAAAGAACTACAGAGTCTCTCCTATCACATCCAAACTAAAAGGTAGGACACCTTCTAAGTGATTCATTTTTAATAAATCTTACTTTATCTCATGACACATTTGGAAGATCAATCTACACAGTTTATGTCTCTCTACACACACCAGTGGAAATGTCTATGTTATCTGAATGAGATATAAATATGCAAAGTGTTTTACTGAGACTTATCAGTGCGTTCAAACCTTAAGAAAAATTCTCAGCAATTCCCAGCTGCAAAAATATGTATCTGCCACAAGTGTTAAGGTAAAGCCAGACATTACATAACCTGCCACTAGAGGAAATAACCAGCTGAGTGAAAATGAGAGTACCATCCTCTAAAGATCATGAGAATGAGCCATAAATGTCCACTTACTATAAATCTACTTTTAGATTTTAGAAAAAAGAGAAAAAGCAAGCAAATCACAGTTTTTACTTCTTCCATTGTTCTAGGTATTTGCATCTCTAAATAGAATCATAAAATATGAAGACCAAAATTTTTTCAGAAAAAAAAGGCAAACAACCATCTATACATTAAAATTAAAATTAATAAAGTGTGATGTTGGGGAAAACATTTTTTCTAAGTTAATTTTTTCCAAGTTAATTTCTTGGAGAGTTTCAGAAGCAGAGATATTATTTCCTAAAGGGATTGAGGTATAATAGGAAATCTTTCCCAGGGCTGTAAGTTTCCTAAATAATTGTGTTCACAAAATAACTGCAGAGGAACAGCATCTAAAATGGGAGGAGGGAAGTTTGTGGAATGTTTTAAGATAAAAATTCCTCCTAGAAAAAATAAATCCTACCAAATTCTAATGTACTCAGGGCCATAGAAAAACCTGGCAGAGAGAGCCTTCAGCATATGTCAAGCATTCCCAATAATACTACATTCATCTTAATAAAACAGGCTCAGATAGTACAGAAATAAAGTTATGTATTGGGTTAAATTTGCACTTGGGTGGGTACAAATGCTCTTCAAGACATAATAAAAGAATAATCTCTCCCATGCCAGTTCAGGAACCATTACATGGTTATATCTTGTCAATATTCTGGCAAACGCAAGAGCCCAAAGACAACCCACAAAATTGAGAATGAAGATAAATCCACAGCCATCTGTACTCAGTTCCATGCACGGTGCCTCAGCAAGCGTTCATGGACTCTTCCTCACTTCTGCCAACACTGGTAATGGCCCAGAGCAACGCTTCCAAAGCACACTGGAGTCGTGGGAGACTCTGCCAACAAATGTGTTTTAAAGAATAATGAAATTACCAAGAGGGAGTTTCCCAAACTTATTTGACCATAGAGAAGATTCTTTCCAATGGGCTCTTCTCTCTCCAAGGAGCTGGCTTCAGGCTTTCTCTGTCACTGGCTCTACCCTTCAGGTGTCCCTCTCTTGGAAGTTTTTCATATCCCTAACTCAGATATTCTGGATTGAACTTCCTGAGGCTTTTCCAAGGGAGGCTTGACCAGGGCCTGGGAGAAGAAAACCCTTTTCCTGGATGGGTCCCCACCTCTAAGAGGCAACCCGCTGCATTAGAAATGATTCCATAAAGCTCTAACTACACCACAGCCTTGGCACGCATTTGGCTGTGTATACTTCTGGGCCTGGAAGGCTTGGTGACTCACGTGAGATTCTTCCTACTTCCTACCTCTGCTCTGTAGTTCCTGTTAGCAGACTATTTATAGTGATGGCAATACCAATAATTTTTTTTTTTAATTTTGAGGGTTTTTGCCTTAATAAAGTAACACAACTTTACTACTAAAAAATCTAATGGTATATATGTATAGGAGGTAAAAAGAGCACCTCTTGCAATTCTCAAATCCTCCCTTCTCCCCACAGTCCCATGACTGTTAACTGTCAACAGTTTTCTTCTCATTTTTAATGATGCACAGCACTGGAAGCTCTATAATCTGCTGGGAATCCTTCACTGGGCCCACTTTGCTTCAAGAATTTGTATTTATCTTTATAAAAGAAAGCTCAAATATCACCTTTGTGAAGATGCCTTGACCCAGACAAGCCATGCTGGTCCCTCTCTTTACCAGCTGCCTGAAGTAATTCACACATATTTCAATTAAAGGGTTTATAACAATTTCATTGCAATTTTTAAACTAAATGTCTCTCTTACTTCAAAGACTTCAAGGATTGTGTCTCATTCCTCTTTGTTGTAAGGTATCTGGCACACTGACATTCAATCAGTATAGTAAATATTTGCTGACTCAATGAAATATGAATAAAATATTTTCTAACACACAGACTTCAAAGTCTATAAAAATTACAGTCAAGATGCTCACGTTAAAATTTCTCTAAAAAGATGTTTCACATATATTCAACATTTCAACAACCAGGTAGTACTGTAAACTATTTTTTCCCTTTGTTTAGGCCTGAAAATTAAAAATTCTAACTTAATGGAAAATGGTAAAGTTGGAAGAATTTGGGGATGGATGGTGGTCTATTATTCAAGTGCCAAATGAGCATTTTGAAGCATAACTTCTTTGGCCATAGGCTTTGTCCACTAACACCAGAACATTCCAGGAAATGACATTTCAAATAAACATTGAGTTTCAAGTCCAGTAAACCACAAACACAAAAAAGTATTCAATAGCATTTCACAGCAAATAGCCTTCTGTTGACAGTTACTCAGAAATGACTGATTACATTTGCAAAGTACAAATATCTCTTCTGTTAGATTAATTGAATCTGGTTTTAGCTGATGGCTTGGGCAAAAGAGTGAATCTATAAAAGTAGTGAGAGAAGAGAATAAAGAAGAGACATGAAGAATGAATCTTAGAACAATATGCCTAAATATCAGAAAGTCCCACTAGACCAACACTTCAAATTAACAAGCCCCACTGAGGGACTCTGACATGCATTCTGCATGACATATTGTCCAAGGGACAGCAGCCAAAAGAAGTCTCACTTTTCTTGGAAAAACAGATTGCCATAGAGCTTTCATATTTCACCAACTAAACAGCCTGGACTCAATGTAATTAAGTAACATAATTATGAGCCCATTTCTTGGCCTCTAGCCCAAAGTGCTAGCTCTTGTTCAAGTAAATCAGTAATTTTCATCTAGAAGGCATCAGTCACATGTTAGACCTAGTTCTTCATATTAAAACACATAGGTAATCTACAAGCAGAAATCCACAGTCTAATTTTAGTTTTAAAATTAAAGAGTAAGACTCAGTAGATGCAATTGCAGAATATGAGATGTACTGTGGATTCTGGGCATTCTACTTAAGCAGAAAGTGGAAGCAGGAAATGACCAGGAGAAATTTAGACTCTTGAAAATTTAGTATGAAAGTGGGAAATAGTGCAGGGGTCAATGGATTTCCATAATATAATGGATGGTGACTTGAACAGTAAACGAAAAGGATATTTAGGGATATCATAGCATCTGGCCCTAGAGTTACAATTAACATAATAAGTTAGGAGGCAAAGAAACCACTAAGCAGATGAGAGGTTAAAGACAAAAAAAAAAAAAAAAAAATCCCTTAAGTAAAAAATACAGTACTATTAGATCATGCTTATTAAATAATAAAAGTTAATTTATTGAGTTTGGGGGATGGGTTAGGCTCTGTTTTAAGTGCATTATATACATAGATTATTTAATTTTCAGAGCAACCTTGTGAGACAGGAACTATTATTATTTCCATTTCACAGATAAGAAAATAACCACAGAAAGGGAAAGTAACTTACTGAAGGCCACATGTTAGTGAGTTGCTGAAATGGGATTTGAACCCAGGCAGTCTGGCTCCACAGTGCTGTTTTAACAGTATAGCATGCTGTCTCTTAACACCTACTCAAAAGAAATGTTACTCTTTAAGAGTTGTATTCATATGTTTACATAGGTTTTCAGAAATCTATAGGAGAGTTAAGTCCTGAATTGAAGGAGACTTACTACTACTTTCAAAAGCAAATAAAGTCAGTGTAGTTTCAAAGCTGGAGAAAGATAACTCAATTCACCATTGCATACATTTATTCATGCAACTGAATTCAACTCAGTTAACAGTGATTCAGGGTCCCATGATGAAAGAAGTAAGATTCAAAGCCCATAAAAGATACTAATAGGAGATGGCAAGAGTGAACATCGACATTTTAGTAACCAGTGAACTAAAATGCATAGGAATGGGCAAATTTAATTCAGATGACCATTATGTCTACTACTGTGGGCAAGAATCCCTTAGAAGAAATGGAATAGCCCTCAGACTCAACAAAAGAGTCTGAAATGCAGTACTTGGGTGCAATCTCAAAAACAATAGTATGATCTGAGTTCACTTCCAAGGCAAACTATTCAATATACAATAATCCAAGTCTATGCCCCGACCACTGATTCCAAAGAAGCTGAAGTTGAACAGTTCTATGAAGACCTACAAGACCTTCTACAGCTAACACCAAAAAAAAGATGTCCTTTTCATCATAGTGGACAGCAATGCAAAAGTAGGAAGTCATGAGATACCTGGAGTAGCAACCAAGTTTGGTTTTGGAGTACAAAATGAAGTAGGACAAAGGCTAACAGAGTTTTGCCAAAAAAACACACTGTTGTAGCAAACACCATCTTCCAAGTACACAAGGGATGATTCTACACATGAACATTATAAGATGGTCAACACCAAAATCAGATTGATTATATTCTTTGCAGCTGAAGATGGAGAAGCTCTACACAGTCAGCAAAAACAAAACCTGGAGCTGACTGTGGCTCAGAGCATGTGCTCCTCACTGTAAAATTCAGACTTAAACTAAAGAAAGTAGGGAAAATCACTAGGCCATTCAGGTATGACCAAAATAAAATCCCTTATAATTATACAGTGGAAGTGACAGGTTCAAAAAATTAGATCTGATGGAGTGCCTGAAGAACCATGGATGGAGGTTCATAACATTGTACAGGGGCAGCGACCAAAATCATTTCAAAGAAAGAGAAAAGCAAGAAGGCAAAATTGTTGTCTGAGGCGGCCTTACAAATAGCTGAGAAAAGGAGGGAAGCAAAAGGCAAAGGAGAAAGAGAAAGATATATCCAACTGAATTCAGAGTTCCAAAGAATAGCAAGGAGAGAGAAGAAAGCCTTTTAAGTGAACAATGCAAAGAGATAGAGGAAAACAACAGAATGGGAAAGACTAGAGATCTCTTCAAGAAAATTAGACATACCAAGGAAATATTTCACGCAAAGATGGGCACAATAAAGGACAGGAATGGTATGGACCTAACAGAAGCAGAAGAGATTAAGAAGAGGTGGCAAGAATACACAGAAGAACTATACAAAAAAGGTCTTAATGACCCAGATAACCATGATGGTGTGGTCACTCACCTAGTCAGACATCCTGGTATGTGAGGTCAAGTGAGCATTAGAAAGTATTACTACAAACAAAGCTGGTGGAGGTGATGGAATTCCAGCTGGACTATTTCAAATCCTAAAAGATGCTGCTGCTCTGAAAAGGCTTCACTCACTATGCCAGGAAATTTGGAAAACTCAGCAGTGATCATAGGAAAAGGTCAGTTTTCATTCCAATCCCAAAAGGGCAATGCCAAAGAATGTCCAAACTACCATAAAATTGTGCTAATTTCACATGCTAGCAAGGTAATGCTCAAAATCCTTCAAGCTAGGCTTTAACAGTACGTGAACTGAGAACTTGCATATGTACAAGCTGGATTTAGAAAAGACAGAGGAACCAGAGTTCAAATTGCAACATCCGCTGGATCATAGAAGAAACAAGAGAATTCCAGAAGAACATCTAATTCTGCTTCACTGACTATGCTAAAGCCTTTGACTGTGTGGCTCACAACAAACTGTGCAAAATTCTTAAACAGAAGAGAAACCAGACGACCTTATCTGCCTCCTGAGGAATCTGTATGCAGGTCAAGAAGCAACTGTTAGAATCCACCATGAAACAATGGACTGGTTTAAAATTAGGAAAGGGGTACATCAAGGCTATATATTGTCACCTTGCTTATTTAATTTATATGCAGAGTACATCATGCAAAATGCTGGGCTGGATGAATCACAAGCTGGAATCAAGAATGCAGGGAGAAATATCAAAATCTCAGATATGCAGATAATAACAGTCTAATGGCAGAAAGTGAAAAGGAACTGACAAGCCTCTTGATGAAGGTGAAAAAGGAGAGTGAAAAAGCTGGCTTAAAACTAAACATTAAAAAAAATTAATATCATAGCATCTGGCCCCATCACTTCATGGCAAATAGATGGGGAAAAATGGAAACAGTTGCAGCCTTTATTTTCTTGGGCTCCAAAATCACTGTTGATGGTGATGATGGTGATGTGGCCATGAAATTAAAAGATGCTTGCTCTTTGGAAGAAAAGCTATGACAAACCTAGACAGCATATTAAAAAGCAGAGACATCACTTTGCTGATGAAGGTCCATATAGTCAAAGCTATACATTTCCAGTAGTCATGTACGAATGTAAGAATTGGACCATAAAGAAGGCTGAGTGCTGAAGAACTGATGATTTTGAAATGTGGTGCTGGAGAAGACTCTTGAGAGTCCCTTGGACAGCAAGATTAAACCAGTCAATCCTATCGGAAATCAACCCTGAATATTCATTGTGAGGACAAATGCTGAAGCTCCCGTACTTTGGCCACCTGATGGGAAAAGTCGATTCACTGGAAAAGATCCTGATGCTGGGAAAGATTGAGGGAAGAAGGGGAAGGGAGAGACAGAGGATAAGGTGGGGTTGGATGGCATCACTGACTCAATGGACATGAATCTGAGCAAACTCCGGGAGATTGTGAAGGACAAGGAAAGGCTGGCGTGCTGCAGTCCATGGAGTCACAAAGAGTATGACATGACTGAGTGACTGCACAACAAGAGCAAGTGAGATACTCTGGAAGCTGACAGTTGAAGAGAGATGAAGAAAACAAATCCGGAGAGTTCAAATGACCTGCCCCTGGCCAAAAAAGTAGTTTGTGGCACAGAGGTGACCTAAAAATCTAATTGAGATGGGTCTAGTTCTCTTTTTACACTGCCATTGTGCCTCCAGTCAAGCTGGTTGGAACACACTGAATTAAAATTAACTTCCAAAATAAATATCTGTGCCCCATGGAGAGGAAAATTTTTGATAGTTGCCTGCCTCATCTCTCGAACCCACTTCATTCTAGAATAAAATTAAGGGCAGATGGCCAAGGGTATATTTTTTTAAAGGAAGAAGAGGAATGAATTCACATGTGGAGTTTCCCAGATCTCCTCTGAAGGAATGAGTGTTTCTGTTTTTATTTGCTGGACACTTTATCTTTCAAACATTACCCAATTCTAAAAGCAGACTTGATATTATATCTTTATAACTATGTGTGTTGGTGCATATGAATGTCTTCAATTATATTCTAAGGGTCTTAAGAACAGAGTATGTAGTATGCTCAGCTTTCATAGAATGGTTTCACATAGTAGGTGCTCAATATGGTAATGATGTTTAAAGTATAAATAATATAAAGTTACTAATTAGTTCATTTTTTAAAAAAATGACCTTGTGTTCAGGTGTCCTACAGTTCTTTAATTAGCCTATTTTAGTGGAGCAATTTTACATGCCACCCTCTCCCCCCACAACCCACCAGGGGACATTCGGCAATGTCTGGAGACATTTTTCACTTCACAACTTGCGGACAGGGGGAGTTGTGCTACTGGCATCTAGTAGGGATGAGGCTAAACATCCTAAAATGCACGGGACAGACCTCACAGCAGAGCAAACTACTGAATTCAGAATGCATAAAAAACAAGGTCCTATAAACCTGTGATTAAACCATATTGGAAAAGAGTACAAAAGAAGAATGCATATATATGTATAACTGAGTCACTTTGCTGTACACCAGAGATGGGCACAACATTGTAAATAAACTGTATTTAAATTTTTTGAAAAAGTAATTATCTGGCCCCAAATAGCAATAATGCCAGGGTTGCGAGACACTGGTCTATTTAGAAGTAAAGAAATTGCACACTTTTCCATTTTTCCATTTTTAAAACACAAGTAAGATATAAATTAAAAGTATACACTAAAGATTTGCCCCAATCAAGACAATTTCAGTAGTCTATTGTTAAGATGAACAATTGAATACCTGTGGCCAATTCATGTTGATGTATGGCAAAAACCATCACAATGGTATAAGATAATTATCTTCCAATTAGAATAAATCAGTTAATAAAAAAAAAAAACAACAGAGCTCCAGTCCAAAAAATAAAAGATAAAAAATCATTTAAAGAGCTGATTTAGGGTTAGAAGGGTTCATTAAAAGTCAGAGGCAAAGCTTAGGTTTAAACACATGGGTATTTAAGTAAGCAATGGAATGCCTTCACCAAAAGGAGTGCTCTGATCTCTATGACATTTGAAACTCCACAGTCACAATGGAATTCTGTTGATGAAGCATTTTCCAAACCGCCACTGGTCTGATTCAGATATAGAACTCTCATTTCAGATTGTTTGATTATTTCTAACCTCACTCAAAATCCACCTCTTGACCAGCCCACAAAGAGGAAATGTATGTTTTCTGTTTGCAAATAGGGTCATCAAGATAAACTGTTTTCACAATTAGTTCTTGCTTTGTATGCCTATCCATCTTCCCCCATGTCTAGGTTAACCTGCAAGGTCCAGTTTTTCATTCTGGATTCCTGACTGTGGCGAAAAGAATCATTCCTCCAGGCCTACTTTGCTCTCCTTGACTCCGGATGTGGAAAGATGCGTGCAGCAAAGCTATCCGAGCAGCTTGGTGATGTCTAAACAAGGGAAAGGAAGTGGGGGAGCTACTGATTTTTCTTTCCACTTGTTTATGGTTTCCTTACACGGTCTCTAGCTGATGCGGTTGCATTTGCTGCAGTTTTATTAGCTTGTTCATTTTCCCCAGTGGCTGATTATATTTGATACTTTGGCTGTCTGGTGGACACTTGAATAAAAATTGCTTTCTTTATGGGGACAAATTAGTTCTTTTCTGGGAATCAACTGACAAAAAACATACAGACCTCAGGAGAATCTTTGAACATTCCACAGCAGCTAATCTGCTGAGCATTTTGTGTGTTGAGTTAAACATCACCACTGACAACCTCACACATTGGTTAACTACTTTCTAAATATTTACCAAGATCTTTAATAAGCGAGAGGGCTTCCCATGATATAAAGGCTCCACCACCATCATCCATGGCACCCTGCCCGACATCCCAGCTGTCCAGATGTCCACTGACCAGTACAACCTAGAACAAATAATAAAAAGAGAAAAAAATAAAAGCCAAGCAGAAATGACATCAAAGAAGAAGCATTCACAGGCGTTCCAAATACAGAAAAGAAGTTTTGTATTTTCTTTTCTATTTTTACTTCTTAAAAGAACTGTGTCATTGCTAATGGAAAACTCGGTATAGAGGCATTACATAAGGGGTATGAGGTCATCTTAATAGGAATAAAACTTCTCATCTTGTACCTCTATTAATATAATATTGAATACTAAAGAAGAATTATTTATTATTGACAGATGTTTGACAACTTTATTACATGGCTTGAAACCTAAATGACATGCAGATAGAGCTCACAACCTCAACCATATTCTCAGCTGTCCCAAATTCTAGCAGACAAATAATAAACATGTGTTGAATTGAATTTAAATGAAAAAGCGAGAACAATTAATTTGTTTTTAATTATTGTGTTTGTGCATTATAAATCACTCTAGTGTTGAATAAATATGCTGGTATTACAAACGAGAGTCTAATTAAACAGAATAACTTTTAAGAAATATCTCAATTTACATGCTAAATAAATGTATAGATTATATTATAAATTTTACACCATCATAGACTTAAATTATTTTTTGAGTATCATTAATAATTATCTCTAGGAAAATATAAAAATATCTCAGTAAAACTAAATTTCATAGATAAATTTTAAACAAGTTAAAAACCAAGTAAAATGATGCTGGGCTAATAGGATATCTACATGGAAATTATATATTGCTCTCTGGATTATACAATATATGAATATCAAGTCAGATGAATTACAAATTTAAATAAAAATGTTGGAGGAAAGCAGAGAATAGTTTTGTCAAGTTAGAGTATGCAAAGATTTCTTAAACTGGATAAGAAAAGTGCAAACTATAAAATGAAAAAATAATAAACTGGACTTTAAAAATATTAGGAATATTTGTTCATCAAAAGATCCTATTACAAGAGTGAAAAGGCAACCCACAGAGGAGAAAATATTTATAAAACATATTTTCAACAAAGTCCCATATTCTGATTATATAAATAACCCCTATGAAACAGTAACAAAAAGGAGAGTGAAATGACAGAAAAATGGGGAAAAAAACTTGAACAGACAATTCTCAAAGACAGATACACAAATCACTAATGAAAGTCACTCAGGTTCATTATCAACGAGGAAATACATGGTAAACCACAATACATATCCACTGGAATAGCTAAAATGAAAAAGATAGAAAATATTAGTGAGGAGATAGAATAACTGGAACTCTCATACATTGAGTGTGAGTATAAATACTAGTCAAGTCTGTGGTTCACTAGTCTAGTCAACCATATCTAGTCAAATCCGCCAAGACAAGGCTATGGTTTTTCCAGTAGTCATGTATGGATGTGAGAGTTGGACTGTAAAGAAAGCTGAGCACTGAAGAATTGATGCTTCAGTGGAAAAACCACCAGAAAAAAACAAATAAACAAACAAACACCATAGCTTTGGAAAAACCATAGCTTTGACCATATGGACCTTTGTCAACAAAATGATGTCTCTGCTTTTTAATACACTGTCTAGGTTTGTCATAGCTTTTCTTCCAAGGAGCAAGAACCTTTAATTTCATGACTGCAGTCACTGTTTCTGGTGATTGTGGAGCGTAATAAAATAAAATCTGTCACTGTTTTCACATTTTCCCCCTTCTGTTTGCCATGAAGTGATGGGACTGGATGCCATGATCTTAGTTTTTTGAATGCTGAGTTTTAAGTCAGTTTTTCATTCTCCTCTTTCACCCTCATCAAGAGGCTCTTCAGTTCCTCTTTGCTTTTTGCCATTAGAGTGGTATCATCTACATATCTGAGGCTGTGGACATTTTTCCCAGCAATCTTAATTCCAGCTTGAGAATTTTACACTTCAATACTGAGAATATTACACTTCAATAAAAAGCTTAAAAAACCAAGTTCAACAGTCTGATCCTATGAATAGCATACAGTAAATAAGCAAACCAAACTTGAACAAATCTTCATGACAATCAACATGAAAGTGCCCCAGGACTTTGGGAAAGCACGATTTGGGGTTTCAAATGTCAGAGTGACCCATAGCACGGCCGTCTTCCCTGAGCAGCTGCAGGATCTCCCATTAACTCTGTGTATACAGACAGTCCTGACTTACTATGACTCCACTGTAGTCACAAACAAGTACAATGCTCCAGCCTAACAAATGGCCATGTAATGAACTCAAATGGATTACTTTAAGGAAAAAAAAAAAAGAATAAAGAAAAAACATGTTGCAATAGCAGGACATTCTGGTTCAGAAAGTGGTATAATCCCATGTGGGATGAACAAGCCAATTAGTCAACATATTTACCCCCTCAGAACCATTTCCCAATGAAGTTCAAGTTCCAGTGGATAAAAAGTGTCAAAATCTGTTTTAATCAACTTTTTCTCAGATAATACATGAGTCAGTAAATCAAGGCAGCTATTGTTTTAACCTTCAGATTTTGGAATAACTGAGGTTGTTTTTACAATCGTACTTCTTTCTGTTTTCTGAACTATCTCTGTTCTCTAATCCAGAATTATTACTTAAACTAATAGTTCAAAGATGGAAGTGGTTTTAAATGATAGGGAAGTAAATGTTATCTCACAGGATAAGGACTTTGGCATAGTGATATGGAAGAATGATTACAAACCATTTGGATTACGAGAGTTTGTTTTACTTTTTTTTTTCTTACAGAAAAGAATATACTGGGGATCATCAAGAGACAGTAATTTTAATATTAACTGGTTCAAAAACTAGGTGATGACAAAAAACTACTTCAAATTCAGTGACACGTTTAATAAACTTGAATTTTCCTAATCATAAAAGCTTCGACTTACACCTGGTAAATAATGCAGGAGGTCTCAACGCGCTGTCTGTTTAGCATTCCATAATGCAGTCTCACAAAGGATAGCCCAGTAAAATATAACAAAGCCACTACATCTTGTGCCAGGGTCAGGCAGAAATGAATATCAGCTGTAACATATTTGGATCTGATTTAAGCAAACAAAACAAAAACACACAACTCTGAGACACAGTAAACTCCAGATTTATGAAAAAGGATCACTTTGTAAAAGATGGGAGAATGCACTGGTTCTGTTGCCAGAAGTGGAGCCCCTCAAGCACTAACATGGCCTAGAACCAACAGAGAAGTGGGGCGCCCGCCCATCTACCCCTCTTGTGTGCTGCTCACCGAGGCAAGCAGAGTACCGACCAATTCCCCGCCCTCCAACTTCCTTCTCACCGCCATCTCTTCTAAATGCAGTGATGAGTAAAAATGATTAAAACCATCAGCAGGAGCCAAGAGCAGCCACAACAAAACAAACATGAGGGCAGGATAGGAACCGCAATGCTTTGAAATACAGAGTTTGCTATTTGTGAGGCACACATTAGTCCTGACCACCAAAGAATCGGCCTTAGGGTGGGAGAGGGGAGGGCCTTCTGCAGCAGGGCAGAGATACCCTGGATGACAGCCTGCCAGGATGAAGAATTAGACTGGCAGTGGCGCAGAAACACTTGCAGGCCAGCTGTGGGTCTCGGAGCAAAGACACAGTAAATCAGGAGTAGACAGATAGCAGCCCAGGGACAGGTCCCCACTTCTCTGTTATTAGGGCATATGGAGATACTGAAGGCAAACAGATTTGCTTGATTAAAAGATGAATAAGAATATAGTTGGAATGGAACATACGAAAAACATGGCAGAACAAGGGAGAGAGCAACTTCAGAGGAAGTATATTCTTATGAAAACAGGTAGATGCAAAATACTGGAGAAAATGTCCTGCTTTTTGGGCTTTCCTGCCTGCACTTATTCAACAGTTTTAATTGAGTGTCTATTAAGAGCCAGAGACATCAGATCACATCAGATCAGTCGCTCAGTCGTGTCCGACTCTTTGCGACCCCATGAATCGCAGCACGCCAGGCCTCCCTGTCCATCACCAACTCCTGGAGTTCACTCAGACTCACATCCATCGAGTCAGTGATGCCATCCAGCCATCTCATCCTCTGTCGTCCCCTTCTCCTCCTGCCCCCAATCCCTCCCAGCATCAGAGTCTTTTCCAATGAGTCAACTCTTCGCATGAGGTGGCCAAAGTACTGGAGTTTCAGCGTTAGCATCATTCCTTCCAAAGAAATCCCAGGGCTGATCTCCTTCAGAATGGACTGGTTGCATCTCCTTGTACATAGACATGGATAAAACAAATATTCTGCCTTAATGGAATTTACATGCTCATGAGAGAGATGGGCAATACATAATGATAGTTTCAAGTACTACCAAGAAAAATCAGGCAGAGAAAGGGTATAGAGAATGGTGGTAGCAAGAAGAGGAAGAAAAATCAGTCTGCTTCCTCCTAAATCATAGATAGCCTCGGAGAATTCTACCCCCACCATAATGAGAAATCTGGATAATCTCGAAAATTGTAACTTTTTTAAAGCCCATCAGAGGTCTCAGATTGTCATTCAGTCAGAGGAACTGAATTCCAGAGGATAAGGAGCTCATCCAAGGAGTGGTGGAATACAGTCTTCCTTTAGCAGAGAGTAGAGGGAGAGGTAACACGCAGAAGAGCAGGAATGAAGACAATGAAATGTTGACAGATTCTTCAAGGGTGAGTGTGAGTTAACATGAGACTTTAGAACCCCTGGGAACCTCCTACATAAGGGCTCTAGGTACCCATTTTCCAGATCTTTTCCACAAGATTCATTTAGGTGCTGATAGGAAAAACTGAGAGCAGGGCAGAAGCCCTGAGAGCCCACCTCGTGACGCAGGGGTGCAGAAGACGACTGGTGCTGCTGGGAAGCAGGTAGCAAACACGCCTGCTTCCAGGACCCTTCTCTCAAACTGGAGCCAAGTCTAATGTCCAACGGCAGTGAAATGAATAAACTATGGTACAGTCATACAGTGGAATATTATAAAGTAGCTAAAATTACCTATAGCTCATTTATAAATGAACACAAGAACAGAAATATGAAAGGAAAAGAAAGAACAAAATAAATTGCAGAAAAAATAGAAGAGTATGATTCCCTAACACAAATTGCAAAATTCAGTGAGCTAAGTAATCACTCAGTCATGTCTGACTCGTTGTGACCCCATGGACTGTACCCTACAAGGCTCCTCTGTCTGTGGGATTCTCCAGGCAAGAATACTGGAGTGGGGTGCCATTTCCTTCTCCAGGAGATCTTCCCGACCCAGAGATCAAACCCGGGTCTCCAGCATTGCAGGCAGACGCTTTACCATCTAAGTCACCAGGGAAGTCTCTAAGTAATCTTTTGCAGTGCGTAAAAAAATATGATAAAATTGTGAAGAAAAAGCAAAGTCATAATGAATGAAACTTAGGAGAGTGTTTATATCAGATGAGGTTCAGGCAGAGAGGAAGAGACCATCAGAGAGGGCAGACAGTGGACTTCGAAGGCATTAGTAGCGTTCTATCTCTGAAACTGAGAAGACATGTAACACTCTCATTCTCCTTTAGATTACATATACATGTTCTTTGGAATGTGTGCTATATTAAACCATAGCAAGAGTTATCAAAGATGGTTTTTAAAGTGAGTTGAAACAAACATTAAAGGTCAGATTTATCTCATTCCATTTCAGCTGTTGCAGAGAAAGATATGGAAATTGTCTATATTTACTTACAATCATAATTTTGTCACTAAAGCATGAAAAAAGGTTGCATTACTTTCTAAAAGTCAACTAGAGATCAACTGCAATTGTAAAACCTAAGATTATTGTATCTAGTAGCATATTGAAAGCTATTGAAATATAATGACTCAATGATCTCCAAAGTTACAGATATGCAGCAGATAACAGTCATCTCTCCCTCAGCATATTCAGAGTGTTGGTTCCAGCTGTTGTCCATTTGCCCAGCTGTGTCCAACTCTTTGCAACCCCATGGACTGCAGCAACCCAGGCTTCCCTGTCCTTCACTATCGCCCAGAGTTTACTCAAACTCACGTTCACTGAGTCAGTGATGGCATCCAACCATCTCATCCTCTGTCATCCCCTTCTCCTTAGACCTTCAATCTTTCCCAGCATGAGGGTCTTTTCCAATGAGTTGCTCTTCCCATCAAGTGGCCAAAATATTGGAGCTTCAGCTTTAGCATCAGCCCTTCCAATGAATATTCAGTGTTGATTTCCTTTAGGATTGACTGGTTTGATCTCTTTGCAGTCCAAGGGACTCTCAAGAGTCTTCTCCAGCTTCTGAATTGATTCAAAAGCATCAGTTCTTCAGTGCTCAGTCTTCACTATGGTCCAACTCTCACATTCATACATGACTACTGGAAAAACCATAGCTTTGACTATAAGAACCTTTGTTGGCAAAGTGATGTCTCTGTTTTTTAATACCCTGTCTAATTTTATCATAGCCTGTTTTCCAAGGAGCAAGTGTCTTTTAATTTCATGGCTCTGTCACCATCTGCAGTGATTTTGGAGCCCAAGAAAATAGAGTGTCCTGTTTCCATTGTTTTCCCATCTATTTATCAAGAAGTGGAGGGATGGGATGCCATGGTCTTAGTTTTTTGAATGTTGAGTTTTAAGCCAGCTTTTTCACTCTCCTCTTTCACCTTCATCAAGAGGCTCCTTAGTTCCTCTTTGCTTTCTGCCATTAGGGTGGTGTCACCTGCGTATCTGAGGTGATTGATATTTCTCCTGGCAATCTTGATTCCAGTTTGTGCTTAATCCAGCTTAGCATTTCACAGGATGTACTCTGCATATAAGTTAAATAAGCAGGATGACAATATACATCCTTTACATACTCTTTTCCTAATTTTGAACCAGTCTGTTTTTCCATGTCCGGTTCTAATTGTTGCTTCTTGACCTGCATATAGATTTCTGAGGAGGCAGGGAAGATGGTCTGGTATTCCCATCTCTTTAAGAATTTTCCACAATTTGTTGTGATCCACACAGTCAAAGGCTTTAGCATAGCCAATGAAGCAGAAGTAGATATTTTTTTCTGGAATTGCCTTGCTTTTTCCATGATCCAGCAGATGTTTGAAGTTTGATCTCTGGTTCCTCTGCTTTTTCTAAATTCAGCTTGTTGGGCTTCCTGGTGGCTCAGATGGTAAAGAATCTACTTGCAATTCAGGAGACCTGAGTTTGATCCCTGGGTCGGGAAGACCTCCTGGAGAAGGGAATTATTATTATTATTATTATTCTCCATTATTCTTGCCTGGAGAATTCTACAGACAGAGGAGCTACAGTCCACGGGATTGCAATGAGTTGCACATGACTGAGCTACTAACATTTTCCTTTTGGTTTCAGGGCCCCCAGCAAATACCAAAATCCATGGATGCTCAAGTCTCTTATATAAAATGGTATAGTACATGCAGATAACTTATGCACAACCTCTCATATACATTAAAATCATCTCTAGATTACTTATAATGCCTGCTGCTGCTGCTGCTGCTGCTGCTAAGTTGCTTCAGTCGTGTCCGACTCTGTGTGACCCCATAGATGGCAGCCCACCAGGCTCCACCGCCCCTGGGATTCTCCAGGCAAGAACACTGGAGTGGGTTGCCATTTCCTTCTCCAATGTAGGAAAGTGAAAAGTGAAAGGGAAGTCACTTAGTCGTGTCTGACTCTTCGCGACCCCATGGACTGCAGCCCACCAGGCTCCTCTGTCCATGGGATTTTCCAGGCAAGAGTGCTGGAGTGGGGTGCCATTGCCTTCTCCGACTTATAATGCCTAGCACAACATAAATGCTATGCAAATACCAATAGTTGCCGACTTGCAGTAAATTCAAGCTTGGCTTTTTAGAATTTTTTTCCCCAAATAGTTTTGATCTGCAGTTGGTTAATTTCTGTGAATGTGGAACCTGCAGACCCAGAGAGCCAATTGTATGAGTAAAGGGCCAGTACTATTATACAGAGTGAAGTAAGCCAGAAAGAAAAACACCAATACAGTGTACTAACACATATATATGGAAGTTAGAAAGATGGTAACGATAACCCTGTATGCGAGACAGCAAAAGAGACACAGTTTGGACTCTGTGGGAGAGGGAGAGGGTGGGATGATTTGGGAGAATGGCATTGAAACATGTATAATTTCAAATATGAAACGAATCACCAGTCCAGGTTCGATGCATGATACAGGATGATTGGGGCTGGTGCACTGGGATGACCCAGAGGGATGGTACGGGGAGGGAGGTGGGAGGGGGGTTCAGGATGGGGAACACGTGTACACCTGTGGCAGATTCATGTTGATGTATGACAAAACCAATACAATATTGTAAAGTAATTAACCTCCAATTAAAATAAATAAATTTATATTTTTTTAAAATTATAATAAAAGCTAAAATATGTATTTATATTCCTATACAATAATAACCATGTAATTACCTTTAAAAAAAGGGGGGCCAGTACTGTCTCATCCTTGCCATTTTGGCGTGCCTAGATTTTCACAGTCTGCATTTTAAACTGAGAGTTGTATAAGCATTTATCTAAACCTGACCAAGTTCTTGTTGATCAATCTTCAATAAATGAGATGCTAACCTCTCCGAAGCATGCTTCATTTTATAAATGTTTTGCTCAATCAAAAGCCAGAATGACAAACCTGGTGGTTTTATTTTCTGGTTTTGCGATGTTTTGTTTTGTTTGCAGCTGCTTCATTCTCTTCGTCTCATTTTATTTGGTGTATTTAAAGAGCTAGCAGGGAGGAACATTAGGGCTACAGAGTTCAAGGACTAATGCATTTCCAGACATAGGAAATCCCCGATCAAATTTTCAACAACAAAATTCATTAAACAGTTGAAAAATATGACCTACAAAAAGAGAAGGAAAACCTTCTCATTACTTAGCCTTAAAGGAGAAGCCAAGAAGTGATCTAATAATGGGCTTCAGCTGTGATAGGCCCCTCTGTGGCAGATATGAGCAGCAGAAGATGGAGCAAAGGAACAGATTTGGGCTGCAGCAGTGAGCATTTAGGGTCATAGAAACGATCAAGAATTTTCTGATGGAAGGATTTTGTAGAAGTTAAAAAAAATAGCTAACAGGGAAAAGGTTATGGAAAACTCCATTCCTTGGAAGGTTTCTAAAATAGGACACATTCTTAGGTCATAGTAGTAAAGCTAACAGAGAAGGAAGAAATAAAATCTTTCAAGGTCCCATCTTGTCCAAAGTCTGTGACAGTTTTCAAGAGTTCTTGTTTTATTCAAACCACTTTAAAGTGGGAAACTGTGCTTTGAAAAGTCTCCATAACCTCAAAAGACTTTTCCCTCAGCATCTCCCAGCTACTCTGGCTGCCACAATCTTCCCAAAATTTAGAATCTAAACACAGGTGGGTAGGCACCTCTCAAGAAACCTGTTTCATAATTCCCATCAGAGACAAAGACTTGGCTTTCAGAGGGCAGTTGCTGAATGTTTCATGCTATTGCCTAGAACAGACAAAGGGGACAACGTTTGAACAGATATTATCCTCCCCAATGAACAGACCAGGTGGTTTGCAGAATAGAATGGGGCTCCTGACATGTTGGGTGTTCAGAAATAACCCAGCAAACATTTTATCTCCTCTTGACTTGGTTTCTTATCATCAAACCTTGTTTAGTAAAGCTTTTGGGTGCTGACAGCTTGTGGGTTACATGCTTCTTTTACAATAAAATGGTCCGTCTGTCCAAATGCTCACACATCACAGAGCTGCTTCTGAAAGGGGCTCTTTCCACCCTACTGGACCCCCTTACTCATGCAGGGCCCTCACAGTGGCCTCAGAAAAGGAAGATCATACCTATTCCTAGTTGAATTCTGTGAGCTGATGTTGGAGGAAAACCAAGATGGGCCTAATTTATCTGTGATTCACAAAAACCAAGTCTCCAGTAGATTTAGAAAATGTGGTTGCAGTGTATTTGGAAGAAATGGCTGAAATTGATTAAACATTGATTTGTGGATGGGGCACAGCAGAGACTATCTACGGAAGGAAATCATTCTGATTAAACGGAGGTGATTGAGTTTTATCCAGAAGTGAGGACTGGTTGCAATTGGAGACGATATTCTTTTAAATGAAAGAACTATGCTCCTGCACGCCTTCTCCCTTGGTCTAAGCAACTACAGAATAAGCTGCCTCACTTCAGAGGATGGGAGGCGTAGAAAAGTTGACTTACAACATTGCACTTGAACCTTCTCAGGGGAGGAGTGGGAGACAGAGACTTTAGGCAACTTATACCTCGATGACCATCTTTCCTGTGATTGAATCCAACTATGATATTATTACTGTGCCCAGACAAAACTTCACTCTTCTTACAACCATTCACTGACCACTGTGTTCCAGAATTTTGTTAGGCATGGTATATAGGACTAGAAATAGAAAGAACAGAGGCCCATGGTACTTTGATATCCTACAGATGCGTTCATGGTTTGATTTAGACAAGCTAATAGCGGTAGCATTGCTTTCATTATAGAAAACGGAGGCTAAGGTGCTTCCTACCTAAAGAAACTTTTTTTTTTTTTTTGCCATTTAGATTTATAAGCTAAAAGATTCTTCTTGTCCCCTAATGGTTTCTAAAATCCCAGAAGCCTTTGCAGCTTAGAGTACTGTTTTTGATGCTTGTTTGTCTATTGACTGTGGAAACTTTCTCAATTACTGAACCTTCTCTGATATTCTGAACAATCCCTACAGAAGCTGGTCTGCAAGATCAGCTGAAAGGCTCAGTCTATAAAACTTCCAGTTCTGAGCCATGAGACAAAACTAAATAACAGGCCAAGATTTACCTATTCAAATGAGTACTGTCATTTTGCAAAGCACAGTCCCTGAAAGGTTATACAATAATTCCTTCTCTACCACCAGTTAGCATGGATTAGTATGCACATTTACTTCTGTGTACTTTTTCCTTAACAGAAAGGAATTTAGTCTGAGGATGAGGGATTTTTACTTGCTTTAATTGTGCTGACTGGGAAAGGAAGGAAAGAATTAAGGAAGGAAGGAGAGGGGGAGAGGAAAGGAATAACTAGCACAAAGCAGAAGATGAAGCAGAGAACAGATTAGAAGGGAGAGTGTAAAAGTGAAAGTCGCTCAGTCGTGTCCGACTCCTTGCAACCCCATGGACTATACAGTCCATGGAAGTCTCCAGGCCAGAATACTGGAGTGGGTAGCCATTGCCTTCTCCAGAGGATTTTCTCAACCCAGGGGTCAAACCCAGGTCTCCCACACTGCGGGTAGATTCTTTACCAGCTGAGCCACCAGAGAAGCCCAATCAGAAGGGAAGAGGTTGGCAAAGAAACGTGGAGAAAGGCAGAGGAAGAAGAGATGTAAACCAGATCAAGATGTGAATCCGGCTGTGTCGGGTTGCTGAGGTTCACCTGACAGAAGTCAAGAGAAGACGTTTCTCCATGTTGTGATGAGCACAAGCTAGATGTCCTCGCAGACGGTGCTGAGACTAGGCAAGCTCAGAAGCGGGAAGGAGGCATTGGAAATACTACCCAGCCATGATAGCCTGTGTAATTCAAAGAAAAGTTACCTAAAATAGTTCTGCCTCAAACATCTAAGTAATTCTGTTGGCTCCTGCCTGCTGTATCTTTGGACCACAGTGGTAAGAAAGAATCAGAAGTCAACCATGCCAAGTCCTAAAACTTGGTATTGAACTCAGGGGTAGCTCCACGGCTTCCTATGACATCAGCACTTAAGACAAGCTTAATTTTGGTTCATGAAGTATAGCTTAAACAAAAGACCATCAAATCATGTTATAGCTACCCAGATAGAGGACATCGTTGTTTTTTTTTTTTTTTAGCTGTATCATGCAGCCTGTGGGATCTTAGTTCCCTGACCAGGGATTAAACCTGTGACCCCTGCAGTGGAGGCACAGAGTCCTAACCAATAGACTGCGAGGGAATACCCAATAGAGGACCTTTCAGAACATTTTGATGACCTAGTTTTAAACTTCAGGACAGAGTGTCAAGGAGTCAAGCCATAGGCTTGCTGCTCAAGGGTAGCCCTTCCTGGTCTTTTAGTCCTCTCATCATACTTGACCTCACATTCTATCAGCCAGGTCATAGAGTTAATAATCTCTGTATTAAGACTCCAGAAAGAAGCCAGATTTCCATTGGTAGATTTTGTTTTAGGAGAAAGACGTTGAAAATATTAAGCATTTTATATTCTTGCATCCTTGGGCAAAAGAATATTACTTTGCCCATTAATCCTGATTCTGTCTTATTTTTAATTTCAGTTTACATGTCCTAGGGAAAAAACCCAGAATAGACCTCTTATCTGGAGAAGGCAATGGCACCCCACTCCAGTAATCTTGCCTGGAAAATCCCATGGACGGAGGAGCCTGGAAGGCTGCAGTCCATGGGGTTGCTGAGGGTCAGACACGACTGAGAGACTTCCCTTTCACTTTGCACTTTCATGCATTGGAGAAGGAAATGGCAACCCACTCCAGTGTTCTTGCCTGGAGAATCCCAGGGACGGGGGAGCCTGGTGGGCTGCCGTCTATGGGGTCGCACAGAGTCGGACACGACTGAAGTGACTCAGCAGAGGCAGACCTCTTATCTAGCGTTGTACCTAATATATACGCTATGAGATCCAGGGAAAAGTATACACTACATATATTTACCCAAACTGAAAAACTCTCTCTTTCCATTCAAAATACAATAAATTGAAGCTCAACTTCAATATTCACCGGCAAATTACACATCTACATGAAGAAGAGAAGTGACAATTTTAGTCTCACAAGAATCAAAAGTCACTAACAGCTAAAAAGTGGGTTAACCGTATGTTTGTGCATCACAACTCAAAAGGAATTGCCAGGAAGTGATTTCTTCTAAGTCCAAAGTTAACCTGAAGCATGGCTGTGCTTTGCACAACCCAAAAACTTGTCCTCTGTCCTTTTTAAAGTGACCTTCAAGGATAAGAAGTAGGAGCAGCTTGAATGTCATAATGTTTGGGAAAGGCAGATCTGCTAGACAGAAAGGAATAAAAATGGGCCCGAGGGACCAAGAGCCCGTGAGGAGTGCCTATCGAGAAAAGAAACTAATGGGAATACAAGATAGTTTTCAAAACTTATCAGAGGCCACAAAAAAATAATGAATAGTTTAGCTTTTGTCTCTCCAAAATGCAATTAATTAGACTAAAGTAACATTGTGATAAAAGAATGTTCAGTTTCTCCATAAATGGATATTGGGACATTATTATAACATTGTAGGCCTAGATGTCTTAATGTCAACTCTTATGAGGCCATCCATGATCCCCTAAGTATTTTGACTTGTCATGAGGTTATATTCTCATCAGTTAAATGTTGATTATAGCCATGTGGTTTGAATAGTTAATCATATACTTTGGGGAAAGAAAGGAAGGAGGGAGGGAGGGAGATGGACTCTTTCTCCTGAAAAATCAAAATGCTAAGAAGACAAGTATTTATTAATTTAACTTGTATTTGGTAGCACAATCAGTGTATTTTAATAAAATACAGAACTAGAGCAAGATAAAGAGAAATATAAGCATCAATACAAGTCACATAATTTGCACCAAATTCTTAATGTCAGCACCTGCTTAACCAGTATAATCAGGTTCAACATTTTCATCAATATCTTAAAGATATGCTTATGAATTTAAGGAAGATAGAAGTATAAGATGAATCATTAATATGTGGGAACAAATCAAGATCCAAAAATACCCTGAGACAGAAATGATAGCTTATAGCCAACAAGATAATTCCACAGGATGAATATGAAGGTGTGCCTTGCACTTTTTGATGGTGGGTTGATCGCAGTTCATTTGGGGACAACCAGAACATTCATGTTCTGGAGAAGGAAAACGGCAACCCACTCCAGTGTTCTTGCCTGGAGAATCCTAGAGATGGGGGAGCCTGGTGAGCTGCCGTCTATGGGGTCGCACAGAGTTGGACATGACTAAAGCGACTTAGCAGCAGAAGCAGCAGCAGAACATTCATGTGGGAACTCAGCAGTGGCCACAAGACTGGAAAAGGTCAAAGAAAGGTAATGCCAAAGAACGCTCAAACTACTGCACAATTGCACTCATCTCACACGCTAGTAAAGTAATGCTCAAAATTCTCCAAGCCAGGCTTCAGCAATATGTGAACCATGAACTTCCTGATGTTCAAGCTGGTTTTAGAAAAGGCAGAGGAACCAGAGATCAAATTTCCAACATCCACTGGATCATGGAAAAAGAGAGTGCCAGAAAAACATCTATTTCTGCTTTATTGACTATGCCAAAGCCTTTGACTGTGTGGATCACAATAAACTGTGGAAAATTCTGAAAGAGATGGGAATACCAGACCACTTGATCTGCCTCTTGAGAAATCTGTATGCAGGTCAGGAAGCAACAGTTAGAACTGGACATGGAACAACAGACTGGTTCCAAATAGGAAAAGGAGTACGTCAAGGCTGTATATTGTCACCCTGCTTATTTAACTTCTATGCAGAGTACATCATGAGAAACACTGGGCTGGAAGAAGCACAAGCTGGAATCAAGATTGCCGGGAGAAATATCAATAACCTCAGATATGCAGATGACACCACCCTTATGGCAGAAAGTGAAGAGGAACTCAAAAGCCTATTGATGAAAGTGAAAGTGGAGAGTGAAAAAGTTGGCTTAAAGCTCAACATTCGGAAAACGAAGATTATGGCATCTGGTCCCATCACTTCATGGGAAATAGATGGGGAAACAGTGGAAACAGTGTCAGACTTTATTTTTTTGGGCTCCAAAATCACTACAGATGGTGATTACAACCATGAAATTAAAAGACGCTTACTCCTTGGAAGGAAAGTTATGACCAACCTAGATAGCATATTCAAAAGCAGAGACATTACTTTGCCAACAAAGGTCCATCTAGTCAAGGCTATGGTTTTTCCTGTGATCATGTATGGATGCGAGAGTTGGACTGTGAAGAAAGCTGAGTGCCGAAGAATTGATGCTTTTGAACTGTGGTGTTGGAGAAGACTCTTGAGAGTCCCTTGGACTGCAAGGAGATCCAACCAGTCCATTCTGAAGGAGATCAGCCCTGGGATTTCTTTGGAAGAATTCTAATACTAATTCTAATTACTAATTCATGACGGACCATCACCTCTTCATTCAATTAAATGTTACCAAAGTCATTTTCATGTTTTGCATCCATGGGTAAAAAATCCCATGAGTCTATCAACCCCACGTGGTATTTCCCTTTATCTGCCCTAAGATTATTTTCTCAAGTACATAGTACATAAAAATTATGACTTTGCAGACATTTCTAAATGAATTATTATTTTTTTCTTTGCAGGGTATAAAGATTGCTGTACTCATTATTAGGGTCTCATTATATCATTTTGATGGTTCGTTCTGAACCTCCTCCAATTCCACTGGATTTTGGAGACGTGGCAATCAAACTTGTAATGTATAGATGACATAAGTTTTTGTGTGTATTGTAAAGAAACTGCGGTAACCTTCCTGATAGTTCCCAGAATTTACTTGGTCTCTTTAATTGCTTAGAATTACACAGATTAAGAAACCTATCTGTCTCTGGACTCCTTGTCAGGCTCCTACATTCACACTCTACTAGAGTGAAAATAACTTTGGGAGATCAGGGCCAACACCCTGCTTTTACACAGGGAAGTAATTTGCCCAAGTGGCAGGGCCTGCAAATAGAACCCAGAACTTCTGACCCACAGCCAAGGGTTATTTCCATCACATCCCTTTGCCTGCTTCATATAAATGGTACATAGCCTACTTTTGATTGCTTTTCTTTAACACATTACCTTTTACTTGACTATGCTAAAATTAATCTGCTATGTTTAGCTTTAATACATAATCTAAAGAATTTTTTAAACAATTTATCCCTATTCGCATGACATGGCTGAGTTTTTAACCTCTCTAAACCTTGCTTCCCTAGCTGTAAAGTAGGAATAATACAAACCTTTAAAGTGTATTGTGAGAATTAAATGAGATGAAATAGCATGTTCACAACTGTCATGGTCCCTGGCACGGAGCAAGAACACCTAAATGGTTGCCATTATTGATTACACCATAATTATTTTAAGATGACCTCAAATGCTGCAAACAATTCTCTCGAGGAAAGCCTCACTCGGGGGCCTGGAGCACATAAGTGGGTTTCACAGAGCCCGCTGCCACAGGCACAGGTTTTGGGTACTATGTGCTGCCAGTTTGAATTAGAGGGAGTATCAATCACAAGCACATGTTATTTAGAAATATGACAAATATTCTAAAAATGTTGTTTGGTGAGCTTAATTTAAAACAGCATGAACTTCTTCCATCTGAAAACATCCATATGCCATGAAGTAGCTAAGTTACATTTTCATTTCAACAGTAGGTTGCAAAGGCGGTGGGGGGTGGGGGGGAGGAGTTAGAGCTCAAGTGATCACAAACACACAGGCTTCTCTAAATAACTCTGCAGTTACTAGGTAACCAGGTAGCACTGGGTGAAAATAACTTCAGGTGTTTGAACTGCTGCTGCCCATGTACCAGAGGTGAGTTTTGCCCTGGCAATGGCTAACTGAGTGAATGATTCCACTGTCAATTGCATTTACAGGACTAGTAAGACTGGCCACACAATAGCCCTCTTCTCAGGAGGGTCTAGAATAGAGCCTTGGAGGAAGCATCAAAAGCCTGGCATATTTCATGTAAAAGTAAGAAGCTTATGCTGGGAACAAAAAGCATATCCTGACATCACATTTGAGCATAATCTCTGTAGAGAAGGTAAAAAAAAAATCACCAAGAATGGGGAGGGGATGACAAAGGGCAGATAGCAATAGTTTATGCATTGTAGACAAATTTAGGGGTAGCATTGTCTGAAGATCAAAGAAATAACTAAATGGCTTGTCAAAGGAGCATTGTTTTAGTTCATTCAACTCTGTACCCTAACAATTTATGAATTTCAATGTCCATATGTTCCTCCAGTAAACTGCGATGAGGTACAGCATGTTTCAACACTGTCTTTGCCCCTCTTCTTTCAACAGAGTAGTTAAGCCCACGGGCTCTAGAGGCAGACGGGCAGGATGTAAAGTGCACCTCTGTCGCCCACCAGCTTCCCAGGTGGTGCTAGCGGTAAAGAAGCCACCCGTCAGTGCAGGAGATATAGGAGACGTGGGCTTGAACCCTGGGTCAGGACGATCCCTGGAGAAGGGCATGGCAACCCACTCCAGTATTCTTGCCTGGAGAATCTCATGGACAGAGGAGCCTGGTGGGCTACAGTCCATAGGGTTGCAAAGAGTCGGACATGACTGAAGCGACTTAGCATGCACACATGTCACACTGTCATTTACAAGGAGCTTTCAGTAAGCTGCTTGGGCTCTCTGGGCTCCCATTTCCATGGATCTAAAAGTGAACATTAACAAATGTCCTCAGCATTGATGTACTCGCAAGCATGAGGAAAGGACTCATGCCAGGCACCCAGTGTAGGCTCCATCCACCTAGTTTCCCAATCATTCATCCTAGTGTTCATTACATGTTTAGTTGTTAGCAGGATGTCCTGATGAAATGCTGTCTGTCTTCAGTACAAATGGATCTCTTGATGGTATTCTCAAGCAACTGGAGGGCAAAGAATAAACTTCCCTCCTCTGGTGGTAGGGGCCTGGGAAGGGGGAAGAGAGTGCAGACTTCAAAAATAAAAAGGCTCCCACCCCTGATCTGGGGCACCTCTCCCGGGAGAGGGGAGGGTGCGCCCACAGCCCCATCCCTCAGCTCTTCTAGTAGCCGGTACGTCCTTTGTGTATGTTTCTCAAAAGACTTGAAATATGGTAGAGAATCAACACATCAGTGGTTGATTTGCTTCTATTTAGTAATAGAATGTGATTCAGAATCAAAATAGTTCAGTCCCTTACAGAGAAAGATATTAATTGTTGTGATCAATACACAATTAAAACAAATTTCCAATTGATTACTTTGACTTATACAATTTAATCACATAAACCTATTAAAGACGTTTACTTTCAACTATGTATAATGGATAATGTAACTGTCTTCCTCTCAATGATGAGTATAAACAATGAGCACATTAAAAAAAAACTAACCTTCAACGCATTCTTCGAAGGTCAGAACCATGTAGAGCTATGGACAAGAAATTAGGACCAGAATTAAAGTCATGCTTAAAAATTAACTATAAGACTTCTGGTCAGCAAGTTCACATCTTCATGAACCTTTGTTCCAAACATGTGGCAATTAGAAATGAAATTATAAAAAGAGAAAACCAAAAGGTTATAATTTGCCTCCGAAAACCAGATAAACATCTCTGTGGACTAGAAACGGATTAGAATCACAAGGCAGTGAGTGAGTTTGAAGCCAGGGGACCTGCAAGGCTCCAGACGTAGAAGCCAGCCATGACTGCTGGGCTTTCTGTTCCCGTAGGCAGACAAAAATCTAAAATCCCTTCACTGGAGAAAGGGGAACCTAAGCCAGGCTAACTGTGTGAAAGCAAGCAAGAGGGTTGAGTTCAAGAGAGGAGGCTGAAAACAAAAGAAGGCTGCCAAGATGTGAAGCTTTATGAAACAGTTGCGCCTACGAAGGAGAAATGAACAAAGATATGATTCAGAACCAGGCACTGAATCAAGCCATTGGCTGGCCTTATAACAGGATGTGTGATCCTCGTTATCACCATTGGCAAGAGCGGATGATACAACATAATAAAGCCTGGTTCTCGACTGGCAATGTCCTCAGCCAGGTGAAAGCAACTGCAAAACCTTGAGAGAGACAGAACTGAACCCAGAGGGAGAGAACACAGTGCAAACAACTATACAAACTGAATTTTAAAACATCCTACTCAAAAAGAGCTAGCAAACCCAAATTTCAAAACACACGAAGGAACAGAGTGCTAAAAATGTCAACAAAATCAACAACTGAAAATAAAACCTCCACTCCAGATTAATTTGTGGAAAGACTGTATAACGATTTTTTAAAAATTATGCTTAGGGTGATCAAAGGATTAATTTTCTAGAAAAAGAAAAAATCACCAAAATTGACCTAAGAAGAAATAGAAAACCTGGAAATATCAATAAACATTAAGAAAGTCAATCAAGAATCAGAAAGTACCCTCCGTCCCACACACACACAAATTAAGCCAGCAGACTCAAGAGGTTTTACAGGTGAGCTTCACCCAATTAAAAGAAATAGAATATCCTCAAACTTAGCCAACTCATTTACCAAGGTGTTACATTGAAACCAAAAAAAGACAGGGACAGTATAATAAAGTAAATTATAGACCAACCTCATTTCTGAATAGGATGCAAAATTATTAAATAATTAAACATGATGTACAACTTCCTCCAATTTTAACTGATAAAATTAGAAAGCAACAGACAAAAAAGCTTCGGTACAAAATGTGAAATATAAATTAGTGATTCTCTATGAAAAAAATGAAATCCATATACTTCTGATTATAGACATGGAGGGGTCAGTAGATCTGTGTACACAGACAATGGCATTTGGAATGATAAATTCCAGGTTGTTACCCAAAGATTAATTCGAGCAGAAAATGAGCATGCTACTTCATTTACTCCTGCTCCACTACCCACGTACAGAAAGCCGAATAGCATGGGACCCTAGCGCCATAGTTTATTTATTTTTGTTTTATATTTACACTATCACAGTATCCATGAAATATTCAATAATTTAAAAAGAAAACAAAACAATAAGACAGAAACGTAGGACTGTGGGCGCCCAGTTGTCTTCTGTGCCAGACAGGAGCCCTGAAGCACCAAGTGCCTGCCCGGCCCGCAGGCTTCTCCTTAGGAGAGCAACCCTGGGAATTCCCTATGGACAGAGCTGCTGGAGCTCATGCCATGTGTCAAGAGGAAACAGCTCTGCGTCCAGGGCTACAAATAATTATCTCAAAATCAGCTTCTAAATCAAAGCAACATGGGTAAATCAGACATGAGAGAAGTTTACCTTTGACCTGGCTTGGCTCAAAAACCTTTTCAAGAAGGTGAGTTGCACTGGATGGTGATACATGATGGGGGCACAGAGAGAGGGAGATGGGACGGAGGGGTCCCTACACCCTATGGGGTTCATCTTGGTTTATCCTTAAATCTGTCCTATAACACAATCTTAAAAGTACAGGGGCTAGAAATCTCTGTAAAGCGAAAAAGCAAACTACATACCCGCCATCCATATGTCCTCATCGCCCCCCAGGTTAATCTGGGCATATCCCATCCCTTCTATGTTCCCACAATTATCTGTCCCATCTATCTAAATATAGTTAGAAAATGCTATACCACTCTAGAGAAACCTGTTTAGCTTTACCCTCCATTTCCAAAATGTTTTATCCATGTACTCTGCAAGCATTTATCAATCCACTATTAGACGTCATACTGCATATGTGGTGAGGATAGAGCAATGAGCTGGACGGATAAGACCTCTGGCCTTCTGAAATCACATTCCAGTTGAAGGACAGGTGATGACCAAATGCACAAAGATAACCCCAGGCAGTGACACATGCTGTGAAATAGTAAAATTTCATGATGTGTCAAAGAATGGTGAGGGGCTCATTGGCCAGAAAAATACCTCTCCAAGGAAGCAGAGTTTGATTGAAAACTGAATGGTAAGGGCTGGCCTCATGAAGATCTGGGAAAGAAAACTCCAGCCAAAGGGAACAGCTGGTGCAAAGATCCAGGGGTTGGAATGAATTTGAGTGGTTAAGTCTTTCTTCACAACAACTTGTCACCATTTAGCAGAACAGTGAATCAGGGAACCACATTTACGAAATATTTGAAGTACCAGAAACACTGGTTTAATTTGGATTTGGGAATTATGAATGGACATGCTGATTTAGGAACTATAGAAATTACTTAAATGCTCATAAACAGATCCATCTGGAAATGCTAATAATTCTCTTTCAAGTAGGGAAATGCAACATATTAGATCTAGAAGTCACAGGAAAGGTGTGATATAGCAAATTGAAGTGAGATTTTCTAGGATTATTTTTCTAATCAGAGACATTCATCAAATAATTTTGTTTTGGAAATCAAAGTAATGCAAATGCCTACTTGTCACAGAAGTCTTGTGGAAGGGAACCAATAGGGAAGGATTTTTTTTTTAGGGGGAAAAAAGTCAATCTACAAGGGAAAACTGGGGAAAGGATGGGCCCTGAAGACAGAATTAAATGGAAGAGGAGCTGGATAAACAGAAGATCAAAGCAGACACAGGCCACTTCACAGTAAGTGAGAAAGGCGACATCATTGAAAGCAGCCTTGGGGCCCGTGGTCTGTGGCATCCCAGCATGCCCCTGGGATGCTGCAGTGCATCCAGCGAGCGGCCACCGCTCAAGGCACGTCACCTGGGCGTCACCTGGGCTGACTGCAGTTCAGTGTCACAAGAGATGGGCAGAGAGCAAACTCGGGGGAATGTGAAAGCAAACTAGTGGCGTGGAGAACTTCCCCAAGAAGAGGCTGCAGTTTCGGAACACGGGGTCAATCAGTTAAGGAAGAATTCATGCGGTGCAAATTGGATGAAACGGGGACAAGTGAACAAGTTAGCGAGGAGGCTTGTGTTCTGGGTTTTATGGACTATCGCACCATTACAACAGATTACCTTTGAGAAATGTAAGTTCCTCCAATTTCAAATCTAACTTGAAAGGGATGCTAAACTGGATTTAAGTGCAAAAGATAACCATGCTGCTGGGGCCTCTTTCATCTTGAGGGAAAAAGAAAAAGCAAGCTCAATCAAATCATTTGTGGGATGGAGCGTTCTGATTAAATCGATTTCCTGACTAGATAGATTTTTAAAATACAGTTGTCAATCTTTCTTAAAGATATCAGCTGAGATCAGTGGAACAGAAGAGAAGCAGTCCTGAAGCAGATCTGTATGTGTATATGAAATAATTAAGCGTATTATAAAAAATGGCTCACAACACCAGCACACTATGTGCATTATGAAACACCCAGAGCAATAGAAACTTGAAATGAGATAAACCCAAGTTTTACATTTTCCCGCAACATCCTCAAGGGCCTCCTTGTACCCTCTCAGAGATGTCTGTGTTCTCTACCCACACTGACCTCTGCTAAATTACCATCATGACCTCTAGGAGGGTGGGGACCATGGCTGCCTTGTTTATTCTCTGCTGCTGCTAAGTCACTTCAGTCGTGTCCGACTCTCTGCGACCCCATAGACAGCAACCCACCAGGCTGTCCCTGGGATTCTCCAGGCAAGAATACTGGAGTGGGTTGCCATTTCCTTCTCCAATGCATGAAAGTGTAAAGTGAAAGTGAAGTCGTTCAGTCGTGTCCGACTCTTGGCGACCCCATGGACTGCAGCCTACCAGGCTCCTCCATCCATGGGATTTTCCAGGCAAGAGCACTGGAGTGGGGTGCCACTGCCTTCTCCTGATTACTCTCTAATCCCCAGTATCCTTAGAGTACTCAGTGAGTATCAGATCTCCCTTGAGCCCTTTCCTTCTGGGGGCGCTGACACTAGACACAGGTGATACTAGCTCTCCATTAGCTTTCAGTTCGGTTGAGTCACTCAGTCGTGTCCGACTCTTTGCCACCCCATGAACCGCAGCACGCAGGCCTCCCTGTCCATCACCAACTCCCAGAGTCCACCTAAACCCATGTCCACCAAGTCAGTGATGCCATCCAACCATTTCATCCTCTGTCGTCCCCTTCTCCTCCTGCCCTCAATCTTTCCCAGCACCAGGGTCTTTTACAATGAGTCAGCTCTTTGCATCAGGTGGCCAAAGTATTGGAGTTTCAGCTTCAACATCAGTCCTTCCAATGAACACCCAGGACTGATCTCCTTTAGAATGGACTGGTTGGATATCCTTGCAGTCCAAGGGACCCTCAAGAGTCTTCTCCAACACCGCGGTTCAAAAGCATCAATTCTTCGGTGCTCAGCTTTCTATAGCCCAACTCTCACATCCATAGATGACCACTGGAAAAACCATAGCCTTGACTAGACATTAGCTTTAAGCAATCTAATTCTATAACCTCTGGGTCTGGGGGGCACTAAAGAGAACTTCTCCACACAGTGACAGAATGACAAGCACGGGGTATAAAGTGAGTCCCATAGCCTGAGGCTACTGCTGAAAGTGAAGGAGAATTTTTATACCCTCTAGGAAATGCAATCCATTAAACCATTAAAAATAGGAATTTGAGGTATTTCCCCCACTACCCTCTGCCACTGGAAGAATTTTTAAAGTTGAAGAATAAATATGGGAACACTGTAACCTTTCAGAAGTACAACTGTTTAAAAAGAGCATACTGGCAAGCTGCTCAAATATTCTAAAACAATGAGCAGCTTGACATTTTTCAAACAAATATTTTAAAACTCAGGTCCACATGTGCACTGAAAATTAATGCCATTTGTTCAACAATAATAGACTTGATTCATATCCACTCTTGTACGTTGGATTATATTTGCTGATTTCATTAAACCTTCAAAAGGTTACAGCTGGTTGACATATGAAAAACTCTACACCTCTAGAAGAAGCAATTTTTGTACCAGTCCTCTTTGTATAAAGCCTCTCTTTAGAAAGAAATAGAATTCTGTTCCTCTCTATCACAGATTATATATTCAAACTTCTTCACCTACAGATACACTAACAAGGAAACAGAAACAGGTGGTCATGAACAAGCGGGACTGAGAACAAGGCAGGTACCAAGGGGAACTCCTAGAACTGCCTGAAGGGACTTTGAAGGGGGGCCTGGAGACCTGGGCTTCTAGAGCAAGGGTCATAGAATGCAAAACTGGGCATGAATGTTAACGATCCCACCCTCAGCACTTGACTGGTGGGGCCAGGGGGGCATTTTGATCATACAGAGGACTCTGGAATTCAAAGCCAATTGTCTTCCTAGCTCTTCTTTCCAGAACACACACACACACACACACACACACACACACACAACTTCAAAGGGATTTTGGCAGAACTAACAGAAGGGCTGTGTAACTACAGAGAGATAGGAGCCAGCCCTTAAATATGCTTTATAAAGCTACTTGAATCAGAAGAAAATTCTTGACCATGCCAGAAACATATTGTGATCGATGTGGGTTAAATTAGAGTTTCCAAGATCATGACAGTAATTTCTGCAATAAGATCTTTACCAGTTACTAATGTACAGAACTTTCCAGCCTAAAAGGCCTAGTGGCACAAATAGCTATTACACTGTCAAATCCTGAGTGACAATAAAAATCCTGGAATTAACCCCAATGTGCATTAAAGGCTGCAGCTACTGCATCTGCAGCCTAGACACATTTCTGAAAAACCTTATAAAAAAAAGGGCTACAATACTTCTCACTAGTGGTTGCGCTGTAGGTCTTTAATGCCCTCTGTATGTTTGCTTTCTTTCTCGTTTGATAAAGAAGGCTTCTTCAGATTCCTAGAGTTTCCATAACAGTTTCATTTTAACTTACACAAACCAAGAGGACCGGAACTGCTATTCTCTAATTGTACGAGTTCCCTAACTTCCTTGTGCTTTGGTTTTTTATCTATAAAAGAAGAATAACGATAATAATACTTAAAGTAGTGGTTATTATGAGGATTTGCTGAACATGCGAATCATTTAAGACAAAGCCTGGCTCACGGTAGTCAATTATCAATTATTTGTATTATTTCAGTGTTTTATAGATTCATGAAAATAGGTCAAACCATGATATGGGCAAACTTCCAATTTAAAAAAAAATATAAACTTATATATAGCCATTTATTTATTTATTTCTGGCTGTGCTGAGTCTTCATGGCTGCACGCATGGGTTTTCTTTAGCTGTGGAGAGCGGGGGCTACTCTTTGTTTGGGGTGCTGGCTTCCCCTGTTATAGAGTGTAGGCTCTACGGCACGCAGGCTCAGCGGTTGTGTCACCGGGGCTTAACTGCTCTGTGGCGTGTGGAATCTTCCTGGATCAGGGACCCAATCTGTGTTCCCTGCATTGGCAGGTGGATTCTTAACCACTGGACCACGAGGGAAGCCCTCAAATTTTTGATAATTTACTTTCAGGTTGTTCAGCTCTTGTATTTAAAATTCCATTCTATGAGTATCTCTTATTCTACACTGGAGTACTAGAGGGTTTTCCAAAGGAACAGAATTTGGGTAGGTCTGGAAGGCTAGCATCTTTCAATTGAAGACAGCAGCTTTCAGTCCACTCGAACCAGAGGACAGTACATGGGTCTGGCAAAAGTGAAAGTTAGTCAGTCGTGTCCAACTCTTTGCAACCCCATGGACTGTAGCCCGCAAGGCTCCTCTGTCCATGGAATTTTCCAGGCCAGAATACCGGAGTTTGTAGCCGTTCTTTTCTGCAGGGGATCTTTCCAACCCAGGGATTGAACCAAGGTCTCTCACATTGCAGGCAGATTCTTTACTGACTAAGCCACCAGGCAAACCCAAGAATACTGGAGTGGGTTGCTTATCCCTTTTCCAGGGGATCTTTCCAACCCAGGAATTGAAGCGAGGTCTCCTGCATTGGAGGCGGATTCTTTACCAGCTGAGCTACCAGGATCTGGTGAGAGTCTTCCAGAAAGTAGATCTCCAGTAAATACACTTCACACCCTCACAGATAGAGTTCAACCAGGATAGATAAAGGTACGTCACAGGAATTTCTTGTGTTTCAAGTGGTGGCACTAAAATAATCATATTCAAAGTCATTTCCTGAAGCAGAGAAAGAGCAGAAGGGAAGAGATAAGAGGCACCAAGTTGGTGTTTCTCTAAGTATGGTCCTCAGACCACTAGCATCAGAATCATCTGTGCCATCTGTACAAATGCAGATTCCTGGGTCCCATCCTGGACCTATTGAATCTGAGCATGGGTTTGAGAAGTCTACATTTTTATTAGTTGCCCAGGTGATTCCTGTGCATGCTAAAGTTTGTAGACCAGCGCAAGATATTCGACTCAGGCTATGGGACTAAGTCATGAACCTGTGCTGTTGGTGATGAATCTTCTGTGTCACTAGACGAACTGTGAATTGGCTGGGCTCTGGCTTATCTCTCCTACACTCCAAATGCCCCTTTGATTTGCTTCATCCTTGCACCTTATCCCAGCCTCAAACAGAGAACCTAACTCTACAAATCGTACTGGGACCAAAGGAGGCAAATGGGCAGGGCTTGCCATCCTGAGAACTTGGCTCCAACAATGCTGACTTGGTAGTATTCCTTCCTAAACATGGCTTTTGACAAGACTTAACACTTCGGCAAGTGTTAAGTCGCTCGGTTGTGTCTGACTCTTTGTGACCCTATGGACTGTAGCCCGCCAGGGTCCTCAATCCATGGGACTCTCCAGGCAAGAATACTGGAGTGGGTTGCCATGCCCCTCTCAAGAGGATCTTCCCAAGCCCAGGGATCAAACCCAGGTCTCCAGCATTGCAGGCAGACTTTTTACCGTTTGAGCCATGAGGGAAGCGATTTCTATTAAAAAAAAAAAAAAAACTACTGAAGTTCAGCCTAAGACAGTAAGGCTTGATGAGGAAGGAAGGAAACAAAGAAAGGAGAGAGGGGGAGAAACCTAGAGGTGGGAGAAAGAAAAAGAAAGAGAGAGAAAGAAACCACTCGGCTCCTTCCTTGAAGGGATGAAAGAAGAGAATGAAATATAGAAAATGTACCAAACTAAAAAGAGAGAGAGAGAAGAAAATATACCAAATAATTGCTTTTTCTGATTTACTTGTGAAATAAGTTAGGCAGTTTTTGAAAAGTCCTTATCAGGTTCTCCTAACAAAAATAGCCAGATTCTCTCTCTAAATTATAAATCAACAGGAACCTGTATGTTTTTTAGACATTGCAAAATGAGCTGTATTCTCTAGAGAAAAGGAAAGGAGAAAGGATAAGGATAATAAAGTATACATCACCATCAAAGAAAACCAATATTTCGACAGAAGCTTGAATGGATAAGCATCTTCATCTTTAAAAGTGAGCTGCCTTATTCTCTCTTTTCATCAGTTCAGTTTTCTTATATTTGCATATTTTAAAATATTAAAATGCTCACATGTGATCCATAGGCATGAGAGTTCGACATCCCAATGAACAGGACGTACACAGGTGTGAAATTGTGCTTGCCCTACTCCCGTGAGGGCATGGAGGAGTACTGCACACTTTTGCTCCAGTAGAACCATGGATCTCAGTTATGTTCCTAGCAGGGAAAGGAAAATGTCACCTCTGGCAGGAGTGAGGTGGGGAACCTGAAGTGGCTTGGCAAATTCTCCAGAGTCCCACAGTGGGCTGGCCAGGAAACTCTCAGCTGCAAGCATCTCGATCACCCCATCCTCTCAAACTTGATGCTCAATCAGCATTATATTAATATTAATATAATTAATATATTAATTAGTATTACTACTAATACTCATAGCAACCATATTGTCCAGCATTCAGGTGCACTGCCACGCTATGGACAAAAGCCTAAAGAGAACGAAATCATTACAGAGCGTAAACTGGGGGAGTATATAGGCAGCTCAAAGTCTGAAGAGGTCTGATTTGCATGCAAGCCAGCCAAGACAAATGGTTAAAGAAACTAGGGACCCTGGCAAATTCAGCTGGGTCTGGAATGCAAATAAAGCGTACACACGAGAAAGGTATCAAGGTTATAATAGTGAGAGTGCAAGGCCAGCAGGAGTTCAGCCAATCCCAGCAGCTTGTTAAAAGCAGTTCTCCCCTGGCCCACAAATGCGCTTCCTGATTGCAAAGTTCCATGAGCCCGTCTGCAGCAGTGGCAGCTCCGCACTCCATCCATTACCCACATTCCATCCAGCTAATTACCAAGCACCAGACGGACTTCTATGCGAGAGGGCTGACAGCAATTTGGTAAAGTCCCTGTGTTTTCATTAATGTGAATTTCTCAGCCTTTCTAGGTCAGAGAAACGCTGGGTGATTACAAACTCTTACTTGTATGAAAAGGGGAAAAAGCAGGCTGGTGCATTATAAGGAGCTAATGTCAGTTCCCAAGATTTGGGGAAAGAGGACAGAGTGCTTGAAAGAATGCAAAAGTTTAAGCAAAATAAATTGATAGAATCGTTATCATCTCTGAAAAGAACAAGAGATAATAAACAAGAGATAATGCAAGGTGTTCTGAATATTAAATTACAAAAGACTAACTCCAGCAATTCAAGGTGGCCTAGTTGATAAGGAATTCAACTTCATGTAGTTCTTCCTAAATGACAGTGTGCTTAGTCACTCAGTGGTGTCCAACTCTTTGTGACCCCATGGACTGTAGCTCACCAAGCTCTTCTGTTCATGGCATTCTCCAGGCAAGAATACTGGAGCCGGTTGCCATTTCATCCTTCAAGGAATGTTCCCGACCCAGGGATTGAACCCACATCTCTTATGTCTCCTGCACTGGCAGGTGGAGTCTTTACCACTAGAGCCACCTGGGAAGCCCTAAGTGACAATGAATGAAGAACTGAAAACTCTTTGTAGGATTCATTCATTCATTCAGCAAACGCTCAGTACAGCCTACCTCATTCCAGGAACTGACGTGACCTCAAGAACACAGGAGTCGTTCAATTTCCTCCTGGTGCTCCGGAAGCCATCTAGCCCCTCCACATCACCCGATCTAGAAGTTACTCAGGGATTTAGTTTGTCTTTTCCACTAGGATTTTAGCTGATCAGTTAATGAATCCATGAGAAAGGAAAAATAGAAGAGAGGGAGAGAGAAAGATGGAGGGAGACACAGTTCGTTTCAAAGAGCACATCCTCTAGTTTGCTGTGAAAATCAAGGTGGTCTGGAGGTTGGTCAAAGGGGACCATGGAGAACTGCTGGCTTTCTTCCCTCTTCGTGAGCTAAGTCCTTCACATGGGACAAACCCTGACCTTCGGCTCGTGAACCATAATTTTATGCGGAGCCCTATCAGGTCACACTCATTTTAGAGTTGTGCGCATGCTCAGTCACTCAGTTGTGTTGGACTCTTTGCAACCCATGAGCCGTAGCCCGCCAGGCTTCTCTGTCTGTGGGATTCTCCAGGCAAGAACACTGGAGTGGGTTGCCATTACCTTCTCCAATTTTTAGAGTTGAGAAGAACTTAAAACTGATTTGGCATATTCGTTTTCAATGCATCAATATCAAACTGGGTAACAGTCAGGGAACAATGAGGCAAATCACATAGGGAAGGAAAGGGAAACAATTTTTACTGAGAAAAGTAGAATTCATGTTTTAGGATATCCAGTTAAAAATATTTATTATGATAACAGAGTCAGGCTCTCATTAAACTTTCATTTGGCATCCCTGAAAAAATTAAGACATCTGAAATCATCAAGCAATGGGGAGGACAGGGAACAACCAGACCCTTACGTACTTCTGGTGGGAATGTAAATTGGCCCAGTCCCACTGAAAACAATTTGGCATCACCTAGCAGAGCTGAATACGTGTAAACCCCTTGATCCAGAAATTCCAGTCCTAGGTATATGCCCTGGAGCAACTTTTGCATGTACGTACCAGGAGACACGGGCAAAAAAATGTTCATAAGCCACACTGCTTGAAACAGTAAAAACTGGAATCAACCCAAAAGTCCATCAACAGTCAAATGGGAAGGTAAGTTGTGGCAGTCACACAATGGAGCATTATAAAACGTGAAAATAAATGAAGCACAGCTGCACATGGCAAAACACATGCTATTTTTAAAAAAAACAAATTATGGAAGACTACATACAATTAAAATAGTTTTGTAAAGCTTTTTAAAAAGCAATATTATAGAATATACTGTGTAGAGATACATATATGGGAAAATAATTTAAGAAAAAACATAAAAGGATTAACACAGAAAGTCCAGACTAGCATTTGCAGGGTGAGGGGACACAGAGAGTCCAGGAGTAAAGCCCAAGGTAGAGTCAATGGGACTAGTGACCCTAGGCTGAGATTGTTTCATTGAACAGATGATCGTTTCATCGTTAGGCTTCCTTATATGAGATCTTAGATTGAGATCGTTTCATTATACATACTCGTTTCATTATAATCGTTCCATTGTTAGGCTCCCTAATGTACATAGGTGGTACATATTCTGTTATACACATCACCTATGACATATATAAAATGTTAAAAAAATCTGATACAGCACCTCATGAAATGCTACACAGCCATTAAAATAAGTTAATTAGATCTATATCTTCTGATAGGAAAAGATCAAGACAAATTGTTTAGGTTAACAAAAGAACAAGTCAGAAGAACACCATGGGACACTCCCATTTCTGGAACAAGTTAGCAAAGATGCTAAAAGCTCATATAACTATGTGATAAGTATATATTTGTATTGAATCACTTCTGTTTGGCCCTCTAACCCATGCTCCATCCTGTTCTCTGGCCAAGGAGGCTGACCTAGATGGATGCATCGATCCATTTTCCTGCCCCGTGCCCCAGGCTTCCCATAGGGTTCAGTCGACGGCAGGGGTGGTGGGGAGATTTAGCAGGAGAGTGGAGGGAGCGAAAAGAGGGCAGTCCATGAGCTTCTTCCCAGACACGTGCCTCGCTGGACGTGCGGCCACATCTTTCCACCAAAGGTCTCGGCACAGTCAGAGGGTCCTGTCTGCTGCACATCCCCATTGTTCAGGTGTCCCTGACACTCCCTCTCTGTGCCCTTTCAGGCTCGAACTAGTAAATACTGTCTCCTGTGGCTTCCCCCCATCCTCCTCACACTTTGTAAATTGCCCCTTTATTAAACTCAAAGGATCCTAATTTGATGGCTCCATCTGTTTCCTGCCGTGAGCCCAACTGATACAATTATGTATGGACAGTATTTTTGTCCAGAGAATCCCAGGGACAGAGGAGCCCGGAGGGACTATAGTCCATAGCGTGGCAAAGAGCTGGAAACGACTGGAGCCAACTTAGCATGCATGCATACGTGCCTAGAAAAAGGACTAGAAATACACCCAAGAAAGGTTATCAGTGGTTAACACAGGTGAAAGAAGCTAGAATTAGAGGAAGAAGGAAACACGAAGGTTTCGGCCTCTATATTTTTGTATTGTGTTACTTATTTGTAAGAGGCAAGTATGCATGCATTTGAGCAAAACGAATTTTATAAGTACCAGAAAAAATAATGGTTTAAATGTAGAGCTAAAGGACCACATCAGGTCCTTTCAGGTCTGTATCCCTGGTCCCCAGCACAGTGCCAGCTACACGGTAGGCACTGATAAGAAATGCTGACACTCTAATCCAGTGAACCTTAGACAGAAAGGATTTCTCAGAAGCAAAGCTAGATTCTACAGAGTTAAGTAATAAAAGGGAAAGAGCAAACCCCTGCTAGCGTAACTCCACAGGGGCTTCCTGGAGGTGTGGGCGACAGTGGCCCAGGGACTACAGGGGCAGGCAGCAACTGGGTGGGCCTGGGCAGTGCCCATGGCTGAGGCCCGCTGCAGGCTGAGCTGACATGGCCTCTGGGCACGAGAACGGCACCTAGCCACTCTCATGTATGCGCACTGGTCTCTCCAAGGCCTGAGAGACTGAGCACGACTGTCTCCCCTCTTGGTACCCAGGGTCTGGATGCTTCTCTGCACTATGAATTCTGTGGTTAAACCCTTTGGCTCTCAGATGATGATGTCTAGACTGAATGCCATCTGGGCAGCTGAGACTGGGGGTGACCCCCAACACCTGTCTGAGCCCAGGAGGGAGATTAAACCCAGGGCCAGGCTCCCCTCAGGTTGGCCCACTCAGCCATGGAAGACCAGGTCTGGTTAACTCAAGTTGTCCTTCCCAACTCACTTCCTCTGAGAAGCTTTTCCTGATTCCCTGAGCTTGGGTTAAGTGCTCCTCTTCTTTAATGGCCCACAGACACTGTACTCCCTTCATCATAATTTTATGCTCTACTGAAGTTTCCCGTGAAGTTACTTGTGAGCATCTGTCACTGAAGTACAGGCTCTGAGGACAGGGACTGAGTCTTATTCACCTCCGTATCTGAAGGGACAAGGACACAGAGAAGGGATTCATCAAATACTGGAAGGGAGAAAGAAAAGGGAAAGGAGAGGGAACGAGGGAACCAAGGAAGGAAGGAAAGAAGGAAGAAGCAAAAAGAGACCACACATCGCTGCATCCATAGATGTGACAATACAAAATAGATACCCTGTTTTACTTTACCCTGGTGGCTCAGACCGTACAGAATCTGCTTGCAATGCAGGAGACTGGGATTCGATCCCTGGGTCGGGAAGATACCCAGGAGAAGGAAATGGCAACTCACGCTAGTATTCTTGCCTGGAGAATTCCATGGACAGAGGAACCAAGAGGACTACAGTCCGTGGGGCTGCAAAGATTCAGACATAACTGAGTGACTAATGACTTGAAGCAATGGATATTCAAGATGAATATCCAATGTAAAGATGAAGTTGTTGATTTATCACATACTTACTGGGAACTTCCCTTTCACAAATCTCTTTGCTAGGGGCCACTGATATAATCATGAGAAAGAATACAGACCATAGTGCCCTACTGCATATATTTAGGGGTATTTTGCTTTTCAAACTTCTGCTGTTTCTAAATGTTTTGAAATATTTTCCAAAGCTCTCTCGAGATCTTTGGAGTATTTAGATATATAGCATATCTCTACTAATTGTTGTCAGGCAAGAGATTACATGAGTTAATTAGTATCAGATACAGCTATCAGAGACCTGCACTGGCTCCTCTGTGCTGAATTATCTCAAGAATCCTTTGCCAAAGCAATGAAGACGAATGTTTAATTTTGACCCCCTCTGTCTTTCTGATGGCTTTACAGAATTCTGTGGTATTTGAAAAGCATCAGAAAAAGTAAATAATGAAGGCTTAGTGTTCCTTTTTTAAACACAAATGATACCATTAGGCAAATGAGTCAGAAATCATATAAGAGAACACTAGGAATTAAAACAAACTTGAAAATAATTTCTAAAAGATCTTGGGCAAAATTCTATTCAATTCTGCCTAGAAATACTGCACTCGTCCATCCCACCAGGCTGAACAATGCTACCCTCTGGCTGCTCATCACCCCTACCTTCCTCTAATGTGTACCCCCTGGCACAAGGCGTTAGGATGAGAGAATGCAAATCCTTCCTTCTTAACAAGGCTCAGGGTTTCTCCAAGCACGTGAGAAGTACACCAAAAGACCTCAAAAAGGAGACAAAGAATAAAACCAACACATAAAACTACAACTTTCTATCTGGTTTTCACTGCTTGACTTGGGCTCACCAGACACTGGCCATGCTCATAAAAAAGGTAAGCGATACATGATAGAAGAGATGGTGACGATCAGCCAGCTTTCAGTCACCCACATGTGGTTAACTAGTGCGGACCTTTTAATCTCAGGAAACCTCTGGTTTACTGGGCTACCATCAAGATAAGATTTTTAAGTGGACAGAGTAGACAGTTTCTTTGTGCTATGATTTCAGGAGATCCTGAAATCCAAACTCTTCATCTGCTCCAACCCCTTTCCCTGGGCCTTTCCACGGGACACAAAATTCCCATGTTATACAGGCTAAGCCACTGACAGTCCTTCGCGAGAAGGCAAACTCTACCAAGGATACAAAGCTTAAAGTGTTATCACCCTGTGGTAGGTTGTGTGGGTGACACCTGAGTCAGTTCACACACACTGGCGCAACATCCATTTCCCTTTCTTTTGAAAACAGAAACCTGGATTTGTCCTGGGAACCATCTCTTCTCCACACTCAGTCCACAGTTTGGGTGAAACAGACCATGAACCCTAGTTCTAGTTGTGAGCACCCTAGCTAGTGCTGACAAGAACAGGTCTGCAGCTCCTCAACACAATGAAAGGAGGCAAATGACTCCAGTCAAACTGATGAAAGCTTTCTCCAGGACTTCTGCCAGAAAAAAGAGTTTTCTCCATTTCTCTTTGCTGTTGTTCAGTTGCTAAGTCATGTCCAACTCATTGCAACCCCATGTGCTACAGTACACCAGGCTTCCCTGACCTTTACTATCTCCTGGAGTTTGCTCAAATTCATTGAGTGATGCTATCTAACCATGTCATCCACTGATGCTCCTTTCTCCTCTTGTCTTCAATCTTTCCCAGCATCAGGGTCTTTTCCAATGAGTTGGCTCTTTGCATCAGGTGGTCAAAGTATTGGAGCTTCAGCTTCTGCATCAGTCCTTCCAATGAATAGTCAGGGTTGATTTCCTTTAGGATTGACTGGCTTGATCTCCTTGCAGTCCGAGGGACTCAAGAATCTTCTCCAGCACCACAATTCTCTTAGGGTGCTAAAATGATAGAACACAAGCCTGGATGCTATTAAGGCCTTCAGGACACCATTTCTCAGTTTGCCCAGGAAAGAAGCATACTGAAAAAAGTAGAGTCTTGTGAAGGGGAGGGTAACACTGGACACATGCTAGAAACCTGGATTCAGCCCCACAAAAGTGCTTTAGTTACAAGAGCCAAGACATTGTCCCCTCATTAAACCAGTCTCTCCAAGTTTCTGAAACTTGAAACTCCAAAAGTTCTGATTCATACATGGGTGCTGAGGCCCTAATCAGAATGCATGGTGGAGAAAACACAGGCTACAGATTGGAAGGAAAAAAACAGAACTGGAGATCACAAAGATCTGGCTCTGTCCCTAAATACTTAACATTGGGCCACATCCCTTCATAAAAACAACAGGGGGTAGATGATAATGCACTCTAAGCTCCCTTTAAGCTTTGACATGCTAAGATTACAGACATACTTCTGAGAGTGGAGAGAACCAAAGAAAGGCATACTTTGCAGGTTTGCAAAGGACGCTTGTTGAGCTGAGCTGACAGGGACCCACAGGTTGGGTCCATTTCCCATTGCTGACAGGAAAATTAATGATCATGCAGATGAACTTCAATAACTTAATAATTTTGCCAGATCAGCCCTGATTATCAAAGAAAGACACTTCTGAGTCAAAGTCGAGACCTGTATGCACCATTCTGCTCCAGGAGTAAGGCTGCCCTAGAGATGAGGAGATGAAGGACGCAACTGCCGCATCGATGTGTGACTGGGCCCTTTCTGCTCCAGTGAGCCCCTGCCTGGAGTGCCCTCCTCAACGAGCCCTTCCTGTCTAAAGCCCACCCGACCTTCAGCACCCAGCTCAAGGCTCTTCTCCTCCACAAAGCCTCCGGCATCATCACACCACCAGTGGTCTCTCTGTGGTCCTTCATCCTAGGTCCCTTGGTTTATGTTCCCCTCACTTAAAAATTTCTGATTGTGGATGGGCCTCTCAGCAATGATGGGAGACCCCAGAGGGTGCCAGAGAAGACACCCCCAAGGGCATCTCGGTCCCCACTGACAGACGCTGGGTGAGAACTTAGGTTCCCAGCCCCCAGATTCAGGGCTCTTCCCTCCACATCCAGCAACCACACCTACTGCTAGCTTCTCCTATGCTTGCTGCCTTTTTACTGAATGCTCATTTCAACCTCCTTGCCACTGAAACGTCTTCCTGAACCTTCTGTGTACGAGGCACCGCCTTAGGCTGCTTGAAAACACTTCTGTAATCATCCCAACTCTCCTGGAAGTACACATCAGCAGTCTCATTTCACAGATGAGGCACAGTAAGGCTGGATGACTTGTCTGAGATCGCAGAGCTAAGAACAGAAGGGCTAGGATTTGAAATCAGGACTCTAGTTGTAAGGCCGTTTCCCCGCCCCTCTATCGTCATCAACACCACCAACACCACATCATCATCACTGGTTCTTAGCAAAGAGCAGCGATTTAAAGATACTACTTTAAATCCTCCCCACCTTGCCACGTAGATATTCATCTTAACCAGATGAGGTTACCGCCTCCCGAAGCCGTGGCTGACCGCCACCCCAAGCTGAGTTTAGTGTCCCTCCTATGTCTTCCCTGCCACCACGCTTCCTCTACTTTTAGCATTTAGCTACTGCCTTGAGAAGACCAGCTTTCTGTCTCCTTCAGTGACTTAAAAGCAACTTGGAGGACAACGTCTTGTCAGCGGCTTCAAAGTGTTAGTCGCTGAGTTGTGTCTGACTCTGTGTGACTCCATGGACTGTAGCCCGCCAGGCTCCTCTGTTCATGGGATTCTCCAAGCAAGAAGACTGGAGTGGGTTTCCATTCCCTTCTCCAGGGGGTCTTCCTGACCCAGGGATTGAACCCGTGTTTCTTGTGTGTCCTGCATTGTTCGGCGGCTTCTTTACCGCTGACCCCACTCAGGAAGGTCTGCTTATTCAGTAAATGACACTTGAATAAATAAGTTGACAGACGTTCACAAGAAGCCTCTGCCGATGGCACAGCACACTTTCCGTTTTGCCCTGGCCCCTCACTCCTTCCAGGAGAGTGCGTTCACTTGCAGGCAGAGCAAGAACAGGTGGCCCTGGCTGCCCAGCACAGCAGCATCGGGGGGACGGCACCTCCCAGTGACGCTTGGCGTTTTCTCACCCAGTCTGGTATTCGTGACTTTGCTGGGGCCTCGGCAAAGCCAGATCCAAGCTACTTCCCAGAGACAGACGGCAGAAGAGCATGACACCCACCACACCTTCCAAATCGCCGATTCCCTGTGGCAAGAGTGTTTTGGTGGCTCTCTGCAAACATCCAGTGGTCCTCACTGAGCCATGCGGAAGGCCTTTACAACCTGAACGAGTGGGCAGAAATCATCTCTTTTATCTCTTGTGGCAATTTGTAAAGAATAAATCAATCAGCAATCAGCGAGAAATCAGTGGTTGCTGGAGAGGGGTGAGAAGATTTTCAGAAAAGGCCATAACACCCTCTCCCAGGCATTCAGAGTCACAGCATTAAACCCTTATTCTACGGACACCTCCTTTCGCCGCAAGCAGACAGACACCAAAGCAGCACTCGCTGAAGACCTATTTAGAAATAAGCTCCCTCCTAGGTGCTGCAGAGATGAGGTGAACAGATGAAACCTGGCATCACAGATGAGCCCTTACCATGGAGAGGCTGCTCATCAGGCCGTTTGTACCCACTGGAATCAAGGCACAGGCAATTACTTTATCAAGTAGGTGAATGGTTCTTTGGAAAAGCAGGACCAAGGAGGAGCTGGACCAAGACAGTGCAGTCACCCCTCTGTATCCACAGGGGCTTGTCTTTTTCTGTTTGTGTGTGTGTGTGTGTGTGTGTGTGTGTGTGTGTGGTTTTCTAAAATGTTCAAATATTTTTAGAATTCAAAATAAGCTTTAAAAAAAGAAACATTGAGACCAATTAGGGAGTGGGACATTAAAAGAAATACAGAATAATAATAATAAAAAATCTCAAGTTTCCTCTCGAGGGAAGTTACTGTTTGGCTGGAGGGAAAGAGTCCACAGAGATCCATAAATATCATTTCAAGGCAAGGGGGTTGAACTAACACCAAGAAGACCTTGATGTATGAAACCAAGGTCTAAGATCTTTCGTCATACCAAGATGCAGCCTGGTCCCTCTTCTCCTCTCAGCTCTAGAAAATGAGGCACTTCTATTTGGAGCGGTTTTGCTCACAGGACTCTTTTTGGAGCTAGGAGAATAGGATGTGGGGTCAAGGAGAGGGAAGAGCAGTAGTTCTAAGGTTAATCCCAGGGCTCAGTGACCCAAAGCTCTGGACCAGCTATCTGAGCTTGAGACAGGGACCCCAGCCGAAGAAAGGGAGGACCAACCGAAGCAGGCTAAGCCTGCAGCAGCCTCCTCTGCATTTTTCCTGACGTTCCTACTCCTTGAAGGCTGAGCGTCACCCAGTCTAGGCGATCACAGAAGTGAAGTGTTACTTTTTCAGTTGTGTCCGACTCTTTGCGATCCCATGGACTGTAGCCCCCCAGGCTCCTCTGTCTATGGGAATCTCCAGGCAAGAATACTGGAGTGGGTTGCCATTTCCTCCTCCAGGGGATCTTCCTGACCCAGGGATCGAACCTGGGTCTCCCGCACAGCAGGCACTTTCTTTACCATCCGAGCCACCAGGGAAGGTGATCACAAGTTGGGAGATAAAACAGGAGCAAAGGAAAAAGTGGGACTATAATAAAAATGAACAAAAAAAGACACAACAGTTTTGTGGAAACTGCATGGCAATTTCTCTGGCGTTACCATAAAACTCTAGGACCAAAACTTCGCTTTTGCCAAAACATCTTCAGATAAGCAGGGGATGCATGTGTTCTCTGTGGCACAACAGAGAAGCTAAAGAGAAGTAAAAAGAAAAGAAGCTGACAATGAAGTCATTTTTACCTATTTTGTGTTTGAAGCCAGCATGGTGATAAGGCAAAAAGGTCAGATCAGCAACTGCTGAACGTCAGTGAATAGCCTTGATCCCTGGAATGCTCTATAAGTGAAAGTCGGTCACCTCCTAGCCAGCACCGTGATCACTGCTTCGATGAGTTGTTTGCAGGAAAGAGGGGGAGAGACTGTGTCTGTGACCTTTGGTGAGCACACAGCCACTGAGAGAAAAGGGGGAAGTGCGCTCCTGGTTTTCCTCTTGTCCCTCTGCCCTGGATGCTCATTACTGCTTGGGGACCACACTCAGGGAGCTGACGCAAAGCAGGCCATGAGCCTCAGCACCGCCAGGCCATGAGCCTCAGCACCGTGACATCGATCCTGCCATGTGAACGTCTTTCTAGGGGACAAACATCTCCCTCCTCCCTCGGGGCTGACGGACACAAGCCCAAGGAGAAATAAATCTGTCTGACATTCTAACTGCCCAGCAGAATTCTTTTCTTATCTTGGGATGCAGCCAGCTATACCGATCTCCATTCCTACCCTTTGGCCAGGCGGTCGGACGACACATCCGCTACGGTCCTGTGAAGGGAGCTGGCACGGTCCCCTGCACTCTGCACACCTGAAAAGTCATCACTGGGAACCAGGAGGGCAGTGACGGCTTTGCCTCTAACCACTGGGAAATGGCTGCATGCAAGTTATGCCTCCAGTGAAACTAAAAGTCCCCAAAGAACACCATCGTTTACTGCCAGAGAGAGAACTTTTTGGTAATTGTGTTTGTGAGGGTCCGACTTACACTTTAGAAACAGCTAGGCAAAGAATCCAATCTCTGAAACAGCAATTCTATAGACTTCAATGGGGGACCAGGAGGCGAGAGAGATTCTCTATTCCGAACAAACTCTGCACAAGTGAACAGGATTACCATTTCAGTATGTCCAAAAAGAAAATCACTACGTGTATTTTAAAAATGTAACAGTTCTCTTAAGTCCTCATCCAGTGAAGATCTAAGGAGTTCCAGTTGCTAGACATCTGCTGGGCTACAAGAAGTACGTGTCCCTCTTTGCTCTGTGACTCGATGAATTCCATTTCTTGATCTTAGGCTCATGTGAAGCTGAGGGATCTTAAGGAGAAAAGATAACACTGTATTTTCCTTGTTCATTTCTGTTGTCATAGAAACCTCTACAGTTTTTGAATACGTTTCAGGAAACCTGTGTCTCCCTCTTGATCTCGTAGCAGTGAAGTTTGGGAAGGATCAGTGCCCTCCTCTTGGTTTTGGAGTGCTCTAGCTGGGGATGTTTCTTGATTTACCTCCTGACCTGAACACAGCGCCCCTGGAGTTCTCAGCACACAGAAAAGGCTGTTTTCAAAGCAATTTGTGAAGAAACTTTTGTCTCTGAGACACAGACCTAAAGTGAATTCTCTACCTACATTTTCAGTGGATGCTTTCAGCTGGGAGCAAGAACAAGTGATAATATTTGAGTACAATCCACTTGTGTGTTTATATACACACGCCTTAAAATAAAAGAATAGAGTGAAAGCACATTTTCAACCCAAACCCTGGGGGGTAAAGGCAGATGTAAGAAAAAATTAAGCATGTTTCAGCGAGTCCGAACGGGAGAGAAGCCACGCTCTGAACCAGGCTGAAGAAAACAGCAGGAATATCCACTTGGATTTCTGAAGTAAGCCACAGCAAGAAAACCTGAGAAGGGACTGCATTCCAGTTCTCTAGGATCTGAACTGAGAAACTGACACTCGAGGAAGCATACAAGGAAGCCTAGAGAGAAGAGCGTTTTTGTTTCCTCCTGTTAAGCAGGTCAAAATAGCCCCCGGGCACAACCTCTTTACAGCATGACATGCCATGTTCAGAGAAAGCAAACATCCTACAACCACTGCAAATTTGGTATATGAAGCAGGGAACCCAAAGCCGGTCGTCTGTGACAGCCTGGGGGGTAGGGCGGTGGGGGTGCTGGGCGGGGGTTCAGGATGGAGGGGACACATGAATACCTATGGCTGATGCATACTGATGTATGGCAAAGACCATCACAATGTTGTAAAGTAATACTCCTCCAATTAAAATAAATTTTAAAAATACTGTGTAAAACACAAGTTAACTGGGAGTAGGATTCAAAACAGAATAGTTTTCCCAGACCCATGTATTTGGTGAGCTTTCTATGTCAGTACGTACAGTTCCACTTTTCTCAATCCCATCAGAGCGTTCCTTAATAAGGATATATTATAATTAAACAACTTCTATGGAAAAAAAAAATCCTACCTGCCGCATTCCTTCCACCCAACACAATAGGTTGCTTCAGTAAGGCCTTCCTCGTGGGAACACAATGAATGTTGCACATTTTATTTCTTTGCCTTGGAAAGGTTCTCCTTAGGAAGTCTTATTCCCCTATCCTTCTCCAATTAACAAAGAAAGCAAGCACCTGGGATTTTGAGCTATCACTCACTTGTCAGAATGATCTTCCACCATTCAAAAGTCTGCTCATGCTCTAAGACAAATGCTTGTTAACAGTTGCTTAGAAAGTCATGCCCCATCTGTGGGAGAAGGTGAGGGTGGGATGATTTGAGAGAATAACATTGAAACATGCATATTACCATATGTGAAACAGATCACCAGTCCAGGTTCGGTGCATGAAGCAGGGCACTCAAGGCCGGGGCACTGGGACGGCCCTGGGGGATGGGATGGGGAGGCAGGTGGGAGCGGGGTTCAGGATGGGGGACACATGTACACTCGTGGCTGGTTCGTGTTGGTGTGTGGCAGAAACCATTACAGTATTGTGGAGTAATTGGCCTCCAATTAAAATAAATAAATTTAAAAAAATACAGTTGGATCTTAAAAAAAGAAAGAAAGAAAGAAAAAGTCATGCCCCAGAATGAGGGTGGAAGGGGAGAGCATCCTCTCACTGGGAATAGAGTATAGGAAAAATACAGGTTTTGAAATCTTTCACAATTCCTTGAAAGTGACCTGGACTGAAGAGTTTGGGTTTTGTTTATTTTCAGACTGAGCAGAAAGCCTTCAGGCCCTGGACTCCTCAAATTAAAAATCAGACACCAGTCCAAGCAAATTGCTTCTTCTGACTTGCTGCCCTCAGATATGGAGTATCATCTGCCTTCATCCGGGTCTGAACTTCAGGAGCCCATCTTGCAAGCAGTTTTCAGCCCACAAACCAGGTGAAGAGACTTCTGCTTTTCAGTGGGAGAGTCACTGGTGTGGAGGGCCTGGTGGCTCTTCAGAGCACAGCCCGGGTGGCTGCAGTCTAAACACGGGGCTGTGTGCTTTCTGCTCAGGAAACATGGAGCACAGAGGGAAACTGCTTAACCGTGCCTGCCTGTTCAGAATACCGACGTCAGGAGAACCTGATTAAGAGGCCTGTAGCCGGCCATAAGGTCAACATCTGATAAACACGCTTCCCCCACAAATCACCAGGCTGTGTCTCTGCTGCTCCACACAGGCCAGCACCTCTCTTTCTCTCTCATGCAATCCTATCTTAAACCAAGACCTAATTTTTGGCTGATTCTTAATTCAAAGTAGGCAGGCACCAGACAGCGCATACGAAAGGAACGCTTACCCCTGAACATTGAATTTCCTGACAACTGATTTATGCTCCCGTGCCAATGGTACCTCCATTTAATTTAATTGCTTTGGTTTACGTTCTTTTCAAAAGCACGAAGGAGGGAAGGTTATCAGTGCATAAGTGCCCCAGGGTTTGGAACTCAAAGAGCACTTTCCCCTCACTCCCTGTCTTAGGATGTTAGAAAATGCTTCCTGAGGATAAGAGGTGGGTACGGTCAACCCACAGAAGGAACTGAGTAATGAGCTGGTTGTAAAACGTCGTGATGAACTTGAGCCGTACAGCACTTGCTGGACCGGCCCTGCATGTTTTCAGTGCCTGTGTCTGCTCTAAGGTCGATGCGGTTGCAGAGGGCGCAGCTATGTCCTGGCATGATGTATACCATGGGATAGGGCAGAGCAGGGTGGAAGAATAAGCCAGAATTCATCACCAGAGTGCAAATTTCATTGCACTGAGAAACTCAGTTAGAAGGAATTCAGATCATCATGGGGCTGGGTTTATTTGAAGCAAACAAGAACCTGAGGTCAAAAAGAAGATGATGGTGGAAACATCTTAGCTAGGTTGGTGTCTGGAGTATAAAATGCCTCTCTGACGTGTTTCTAACTTGGGGGAAGTGGAACCTTGTTCTGATACCCACGAAAACGTCCCTGGGACCCCTGACTTTCCCTCTGATGGGACAGCATAGAGTTTCAACACTTCTCCAGCACTGGTTCTTTCATGGCCGCTCATATCCACTGTGCCCTGGTGCCAATGCCACCTCATGACACTTCCCTGGGTACCATTCTCCTGACATCTTCCAACACAAATCCTTGGAATCCACAACAACAGGAATGGAGCCTCTAGAACTCCAAGTCTCAGCAGCCGGCCTTCCTCTCCTTGAAAAAGCCTTGGGAACCCATTTAAGGCTAGTGTGACCCAGACCAGCCTTTAATGTGCTTTGTTTCCCAGAAGAACCTTCAGTGTTAGGGAACTGGCATGATCAAGCACTTCTGGAGCAAGGTTCTCCTGGGAGACCCCAGCTGGGTGCTGGCATCACGGGGCATAATCAAAGGGGAGGCAATCTTGACCATCTTTCCCTCTCCCCAAAGTCTCAAAAGTCAGCTATCTTAATCATTTAGCCTGGTTTCATTTAGAGACATAGAATGACCCAGAAGGAACTCTGAGAAACGACCCAAGACACTTCCCTCGGCCCTCAAGGCAGTATATAAACGGAGTACATGAAAGTATGTCCTATTTAAAGTTTCAAGAAAAGATTCCACAGCTTCACACGGTAAACTGTTCCCAAAGTTTTACAGTCATAATATAAATTTCTCATGTTGTAGCTTAAGCCCATGTGGTCTCTTAGTGTTCTAGCCTAGATAGTTTTTTATATAAGAAATGTGGCATATTAAAACAAAACAATTCATTTATAGAAATGAAAACTGACTTTCAAATCTTTCTAGGAATCTGTACTTTTATTTCCAATGAGGTAACTCAGTGTCCCATACATAGTAGGCATTCCTTAAAATTTTTTGAATGTATTATTTAAACATTAAAAAAAAAAAAAAAACTGGGGGAAGATTTTTTTTTTCCCCTTAAGTGGTAGAAAGAGGAAAAACAGTGTGAAGCTACAAAGAGATGGACTTGGATCTCAACTGTTTAGAGCCGTCCAAAGATACAGGAGGAGGAGGGGACGACAGAGGATGAGATGGCTTGATGGCATCACCGACTTGATGGACATGAGTTTGAGCAAGCCTCGGGAGTTGGTGATGGACAGGGAGGCCTGGCGTGCTGCAGTCCATTGGGGTCGCAGAGTCAAACACAACTGAGCAACTGAACCGAAACTGTCCAAAGATGGATTAGTCAGCAGTGGGGATTAAGTTCCCTGCCACTGGGGGTATCCAAGCTGGACAACCAGAATGCTGTCAGAGGTATCTGGGAACTGAAAGAGTGGCTGGGTTAGTTCATCCTCAAAGTACTTTGATCCAGACAACAAGGAGCAATTACAGCTGACTCTAAGAGTTATAGTCAAGGTTTTCTGGGTCTTCAGAGAAAGGAGCAAAGCCATGCAGGTAGGATGTGCTTCTCCATCTTGGCTGCACATTGTAACCACCTGAGCTTTTAAATATCTAGAAGCCTGAATCCCACCCCTAGCAGCTCTGATTTAAATAATCTTGAGAGTACCCTGGGGCAGGGGGAAATTTTAACAGCTCCCCAACTGCATCCAAATATAAGAAGCACTGAATTAGAAGAGATGGAAGAAAAGTCTTTATAGAAAGAGAAATTATATTTGGGCCTTAAATACTGGACAAGATTTGAATAAGCGGAGGGAAAGAGAGAGAAATTTCTGATATATCTTGACATGTGTTTGATAAACATGTTATATAAAACATGTGTTTATGATCCAGACAGCAACCATAAACGAATACCAAAAGAAGGTTAATTTACTAATTTTTGTCAGAGTTTATGGGCATTTGTTCTGAGATATTAATTCCAAATGAATTTCTTTCAAGCATTCAATAATATTTCCCCTATATTAGTTACAATTATGTTTGTCCTCAGCCCAGTGATGTGTAGTGTAGAAAAGATTAAACAAAAGGGGAGGCTGCATTTTTAAAAAATAACAAGGACAATTCAATTATAAAAGATTAGTAAAAGTCTTTTCTCTGATACTTCAAAGTATTAATAACCACAGAAGTTTCTTTATAATTTAATTAATTCAATGGTACCTGGTAAATTAAGCCGACCAAACTGAGCATATAGCAATCAGTCATTGTATCTAGTCTGGTTTTATATCCATCTCTTCTTCTCTGAAAGGTGGGCTGAATCAGATATTTCTCTCCCAACTTTCCATGTATAGTGTCTGTGTACTAACACACAATAATTGGAGAGTGAATGGGTAATAAAACAAACTGCATTAGCCATTAAAAGAGTTATGCTACATAGATATAATCATTCTTTGTAAAAAAAAATCATTGCATGATAGTTGTGAAATATTCTTTCCAAATGATAGATAATAAATCAAATGGGCATGATTAATATCAGCACAGGGAAATTTGCAGTGGTGCTTTCAGTTGCAATATTTTTCTTGTCTGCATAAATCTGCTGAAAAGAGGTTGTAAAGAAAAGGGAAGCTATATATATTCAGGAAATGAGTAAGTCCAGTTCTAAACATAGGGCTGTGTTTCTGTACACGAAGTAGAGTAAATGCCCACTCTGGTAAACTTTAAGTGGAAAATGGAAAAGTCTCATGCATTTCTATTTCAGGCAGTTAGGGTGGACGCAGATGCTATGGCGACCTCACCCCACGGCCTCTGGGCCCACCTCTGGGCTCACCTGCAGCCTTGGTGAACAGAACCTCTTCATACCTCTCTTCTCTGCTTTTATACCCAAGGACTTTGTCTGGCATTAAAAGTCTACTAGGAGGGAGTCCTGAAACATGTCAGGGATTTAATGCCCCCAAGGTGATTCTCAACCAATGAGGGCAAGAGTCAATGGATAAGTCTCTCAGCTTTCCCATCTTTCAATGGGACAATTCTGAAGTGTGCTCTACAAAGTTGCTTAAAAAAATCTCAGCAGGACTGAACCCATTTGCCATAGCAATTGCCTGCATCTCAGTTACCCATGTCTTAATGCGTCCTTTACTGTTTTTTCCTCTTTCTTTCTCCTTTACTTCACTTTGGCTTCCTTGAGTCACCTATCAAATAAACTGCAAGCACCCTCCAATTCTTTATTATAGGTTCTGCTTTTGAAGAATCAAACTACAAGTAGAGCATCTAACCTTTCACTGGCTTCCTAGGCTGCCCAGAGAAATAACGCTTTGAGAATATGCCTTGCATGCACATAGTAGTTACTTGACAAAGGATGGAGGGGTGGATGATTAGATGCAGGAACAGATCACAGATGGATGAATGGACCAACCAAAGTATGTTACTGGGGACAACAGAAAAAAAATAAATACTGGAGCCATGGAAAATAACATGTGAAGGAAAGAGAAACAGAAGTTGAAGAAGGAGACTGTATTATTCCCACTGGCCGGGTTCCAGGATCCAGGTGCATGATTCTGATGGAAGAGCAGTGCCAGTGTAAGAGGAGAAGGAAGCACTTCATGGGCACAGCTGAGAGGTTTATCCATGGACTCTTGTCCTCTTTGGTTGATAGTTAACTCAGGGACGTTAAAAAGGCACTCTCTCTGGATGCCTAGACCACCATGTGCTTAACTATATAGCCACTGATGATTCAAGTTCATATTTTATACCATTTTCTTACACTTCATTGCTTCATAATCTTAATAGTGTCAATTTAATATTTAATTCATTTCTTTTAACCTCCATATTAGAATTCTGATTCCAGAGAGATGATATTTTAAATAAATCAAGTGAGGATAACATAGAGGCCAAGAGAAAGACTATCAGAATGTCAATCGGGTTAAGTGTGCCTTGTGCCACTAAGAGGGCTGCTATGATCTGACTGAGAAGTTCTTATCCCTGTAGCTGAGTCTTGGCTAAGATGACGTCAGCATTCAGTGGCAATGGCTCATGGAGATATTGACGAACAGTTTGTAGCCTGCTGCTGCTGCTGCTACGTCGTCGCTTCAGTTGTGTCCAACTCTGTGCGACCCCGTAGATGGCAGCCCACCAGGCTCCCCCGTCCCTGGGATTCTCCAGGCAAGAATACTGGAGTGGGTTGCCATTTCCTTCTCCAATGCATGAAAGTGAAAAGTGAAAGTGAAGTTGCTCAGTTGTGTCCGACTCTTAGCGACCCCATGGACTGCAGCCTACCAGGCTCCTCCATCCATGGGATTTTCCAGGTCTAGTTCTGGCCCAAGGAAACATGGAGCCGCTGTGGTAGAGGCAGGCCCTATCCCTACAGGGAGTTTATTCTCACTGAGACATGGGAATGGACTGAGGGGAGGGTCAATGTTAAGGAGTGGTCTCAACTGCACAGCCCTGCCACTACCTTGATTTTGGAGGTCAGCTAATCCTATGGGATGAATCATCTAATCAAGCACCAAAGGACTTTTCTGACCCTGCCTAGGGCACTCTGCGCCCTCTGCATACTATGAGGTAATCTAATCAACACCACCCATGAATGCATTCATTCAAAGACATTGGCTTTTCAAGCACATTATGGTCTTGGTAAGTATTCACAGGCTTCCCTGGTGGCTTAGATGGTAAAGAATCCATGTGAAATGCAGGAGACACGGGTTCAATTCCTAGGTTGGGAAGATCCCCTGGAGAAGGGAATGGCAACCCACTCTAGTATTCTTGCCTGGAGAATTCGATGGACAGAGGATCCTGGCAGGCTACAATTCATGGGGTCGCATTGTTGGACAGGACTGAGTGACTAACACAACACTAAGTATTCACTTTTTAAAAGGAGTCTCTGCACTGGAGGGAACAATAAGGAATTTGGAGGAAATTATGATAGATAAGTAACACTGTCTTATTTTTAAAATTTTATCTATTTATTTATTTGGGTGTGCCAGGTCATAGTTGCAGCATGCAGGATCTTTGGTCTTCATTGCAGCATGCAGGATCTTTAGTTGTACCATGTGGATCTAGTACCCTGACCAGGGATCGAACCCAGGCTCCCAGCATTAGAAGCCTGGAGTCTTAACCATTGGACCACCAGGGAGGTTCCATATTGTCTTATTTAATCAGAAAAGCATGCAATATCTCAAAGCCTTTCAGGTTCAGAGAGACATTGAATCAAAAGTTGTAATAAATTTTTAATTCTTTTAAAACAAATCCCTGTTGCAAAGACCCATGAAGAACAGGAAAACAATAAAATTATCCCTTCCTCCTGTTACAGCCACTAGTCAGTCTCCAATCCTGTTTGGCAACTCAGGTTGAGTACATGGAATTCAGAGCAGTCTAGCCCTTTCCAAAAGGAAAAAGAGAAACAAATTAGGGGGTTAATCCTTGCTGTCTGATGAACTCCCACTGTCCGAATCACATGCTGCTGAACAAACAGATTTAAAGCCTCTGTTTGCAAAAGCATTTTGATTATCATCCAAAGTTGTTGTTTTTTTCCCACCAAACTCACTACTTATGTCATCTTGTAAAACAGACAGTTGGGAAAGTATTAAGGGTTGATCCTGCTTAGGAAAATGGGTTGTCATAGTTACTGTTTTATAAATATGGGCTCTGGACCAATTCCAATACTGATGGCAGTTAGGAAACATCTTTCTAATTAGATGGCCAGAGAACTCAAGTTACATACTTTAATTGTTGTCTCACAAGAAAAACAAAGGTCTCTGAAATTTAAAATTTTAGTTTGATTTTTAAAATATGCTTGAAAAAAATAACTGCTACTATTAGGGAGTAAATAGAAGCAGTCTCCATTTCTTGAAGTAAGATTTTTAGTTAAAAAAAATAAATAATACGCACAAGCTTCTTTTAAATTGTTGTATAAAAATAATAGAGAAGAAATCTCAAATCAAAGTTGTTACTTGAATGTCCTATCTATTCACCTTCTCCCACAAGATACTTCCACACGTGAGCAAACAGTTATAATAACTTTAATTATGAATGATTATGACAGCAAACTAAAATTGTATAAGACCAAAAATATCAGATTATTTACTATATTATTTTGAGGCACACTTCTTCTAATTGCTGTAGAAATCTTTCTGAGAACGAAGGAGAATGTTGGAAGTTTAATTTTGGGGTGGGGGGAGGTATACTTTCAACACAGCAAAGAAGTGACTGTGCAATCTCACAGAAAGGAGAAACCTCCCTGACTCAAGGGCCACAGTCTTCTATCCAGCCACACCCCTCCATCCGCACACATGACGTCCTACTTCAAAAGCTGATGTCCAAACTCGGGCCTCCCAACAGGTGCTCAACACATAGCTGTGGAATGAATGAACAACTAAGCGCGGATCTACACACAGAAGGGCTTCAAATCAAAACAGAAGCAGAACAATGAAAAGACAACTAAGAATGGGAAAAAATAATTGCAAAAGAAGCAACTGACAAAGGATTAATCTCCAAAATATATAAGTGGCTCATACAGCTCAATATCAGAAAAACAAACAACCCAATCAAAAAATGGGCAGAAGACCTATATAGACATTTCTCCAAAGAAGACGTTATCAGTTCAGTTCAGTTCAGTCGCTCAGTCATGTCCAACTCCCCATGAATCACAGCACACCAGGCCTCCCTGTCTGTCACCAACTCCCGGAGTTCACTCAGACTCACGTCCATCAAGTCAGTGATGTCATCCAGCCATCTCATCCTCTGTCGTCCCCTTCTCCTCCTGCCCGCAATCCCTCCCAGCATCAGAGTCTTTTCCAATGAGTCAACTCTTCGCATGAGGTGGCCAAAGTACTGGAGTTTCAGCTTTAGCATCATTCCTTCCAAAGAAATCCCAGGGCTGATCTCTTTCAGAATGGACTGGTTGGATCTCCTTGCAGTCCAAGGGGCTCTCAGGAGCCTTCTCCAACACCACAGTTCAAAAGCATCAATTCTTCGGAGCTCAGCCTTCTTCACAGTCTAACTCTCACATCCATACATGACCACAGGAAAAACCATAGCCTTGACTAGATGAACCTTTGTTGGCAAAGTAATGTCTCTGCTTTTGAATATGCTATCCAGGTTGGTCATAACTTTCCTTCCAAAGAGCAAGCGTCTTTTAATTTCATGGCTGCAGTCACCATCTGTAGTGATTTTGGAGCCCATTACTCAGCCATAAAAAAAGAACACATTTACATCATTTGTAGCGAGATGGATGAATGCAGAGCCTCTTATACAGAATGAAATAAGTCAGAAAGAGAAAAACAAGCACTGTATATTAATGTGTATATATACAGCATCTAGAAAAATGGTATTGATGAACTAGTGGAGAACAGATTTGTGGACACGGTTGGGAGAAAGTGAGGGTGGGGTGAACTGAGAAAGCAGCACTGACATATAGACACTTTCATGTGTAAAACAGTTGGTGGGAAGTCGCTACATAACACAGGGCGTCTAGCCTGGCGCTCTGTGATAACCTAGAGGCGCTCGGATGGAGGGGCAGGAGGGAGGCTTAGGAGAGAAGATATATATATATATATATTTATGCCTTATTTGTGTACAAGAACAACTAACACAAAATTGTAAATCAATTTTCCACCAATTAAAAAATAGATTTAGAAAAAGGTATGTCAATATTCCACTCTTCACTTTCAGGGGAACAATGATAGAAAATTGTAAGGTACTGGATTCTGGAAGATGAGTAATAAATAAAAATATTCTTTTCAGATTTGGCAAGTTTGCCAAATTTTCTTCATCCCAGCATTAGGCAGAAATCTGCAGTCACCAGGGATAACCCGCCATAGTTAACCTGTCAAAACTCTCTAATAACAAATCCAGTATATAAACCACACTGGGAAGAGACAGGCGCACACTGCACACTCGTGGTGATGGGGAGAAGAGAAGGAGACTTGAGATGAAAAGCCTCACTTCCGCCTGCCCCCTCAACAGCTCTGTGTCTGCATAGATTCTCTGAAGGCCCAAGCACTTCATCTGTAAAACGGAGTAAATAATAACACTTATTTTAAGGGCTGGGCAATATTCAAATGATGTGTGTGACAAGTGCTTTATAAACTACAAGGAATAAAATAAAATCAGAAATTCCAGAGTGAATTTTTCTCCTCAATGCCAGCTGTGTAAGTCAGCTAGGGCTGCCATAACACAATACCAGAGTAGGTGGCTTAACGGAAATTTTTTTTTCTCACGTTTTCTCACAGGCTGCGAGTGTAAAATCAGGGTGCCAACAGGTTGGATTCCTCCTGAGGCCAGTCTCCTTGGCTTGCAAGATGGTCTCCTTTTATCTCTTCACATGACTGTTCCTCTGTGATCACACACCCCTGGTCTCTCTGTGCCCCAATTTCTTCTTAGAAGGACATCAATTAGATTAGGGCTCACCCTAAAGGCCTCATTTTAGCTTAATCACCTCTTTAAAGACCCAATCTCTAAATACGGTCACTTTCCGAAGTACTAGATGTCAGGGCTTCATTGTCTTTGGTCGGGGTGGCGGGGACAGAATTTAGCCCATAATACCAACCAAATATGTTTTAATATAAAAGTGTGGGGAGGGGATGAGATACTGTAACAACACTGAAGGCTGATCTGCTGACTAATTAGCAGAATACCAGAGTTAAATGATAGCATTTGGAGAGAACAATATATTATAATTGTTAAGAAAACAAGTCCATTACCAAATAACACATTTATTTACCAATGGCCTCACAACATTAACAGCTAAATGGAGTAGCTAATGGACTTTAGATCATAAGAAATGATTCGTGTAGCTGGTCTTTTCCTTGGCTGCTGGAACACAATCTTTCAATTTAACGGGGCTCAGTGAAGAAAGTACGCTGCTTATTTAGACTGGTAAATTTTTTATTCCTCCACCCCCAATTTTTTTCCCTAAACATTACCAAGTAATTTTAGAGAACTATCTAATACTTGATTGATATTCTATTAGTTGTCATGACAGCTGACAACAAGTATAGGTAATACTTATTGAAAGCTTACCAAACGTCAGGTATTATGCTGTGTTTTATATGCATTATCTTGTTTTATCCTCACATAGCCCTCATACAACAACCATGAGTATTCTTTTTATCTCAGCTTTAATGTGGAGATACTGAGGCTCAGAGAAGTTAATGACTTACCCATTTGGTCAGTGAAGGAGCTAAGATTCAAACTTGGTTGTGTCTAACTCCAGAACCCATATTCTCAATTACCTCATGTGGCTCTCTTGTCTTAATCCTAACTGGACTTGGCAGTCATTGATGAAATGACTCTTTCTAAAGATTAGGCTGCAACTACGTCATAGCAAGGGCTACCCAGGTGGATCAGCAGCAAAGAATCCACCTGCGATGCAGAAGACACAGGAGACATCACCAGATCCCTGGGTCAGGAAGACCCCCCCGGAGGAGGGGATGGATGGTAATCCACTCCAGTATTCTTGCCTTGGAGAATCTCATCGACAGAGGAGCCTGGCAGGCTATAGTCCATAGCATCACAGAGTCAGACATGACTGAAGCAACTGAGCACACACACATGTACATCACAGCAAATCTGCAGGAAATTATATTAAAATATGAGCAGTGCCTCTATCTAATTAGAAAAAATGGCACCCCACTCCAGTACTCTTGCCTGGAAAATCACATGGACGGAGGAGCCTGATAGGCTGCAGTCCATGAGGTCGCTAAGAGTCAGACATGACTGAGCGACTGCACTTTCACTTTTCACTTTCATGCATTGGAGAAGGAAATGGCAACCCACTCCAGTGTTCTTGCCTTGGAGAACCCCATGGACAGAGGAGTCTGGCAGGCTACAGTCCATAGCATCACAGAGTCAGACACGACTGAAGCAACTGAGCACACACACATTTACATCACAGCAAATCTGCAGGAAATTATATTAAAATATGAGTGATGCCTCTATCTAATTAGAAAAGTCTAGCTCTTTTGGAAATTTCCACAGTTCTTGTATCCTCAATTTCCCACAATTCTTCCAGGTCACCCAAGAATACCTCTTAGAGGCAGCATAGTTTGGGGGCATAAAACTGTGACAGATTTTTACATGCATTCTCCCAATGCCAGCAAACAGAAGTATAAGCCTCACAGAGGCAAAGGCTTGAAACTCAGTGACCAATGCAGGATGAGTCACCAATCTGAGAACAGGGAGATTAATTGAGAGCCTCATATAAAACAACAGAACCCTCACTTTCCTTTTTCATCCAGTTTCCAAGTACCAATGTCCTTATTCCTGGCACTTACATAATTATTCTCAAGGAAGTATTTCAGAAAAGAGAGGATACTGGGAGGTTAGGATGAGTGGTAAGAGACTGAAAATTATTAATAAGTTTGATCATGTGGGAAAAAAATTTAGACCAGAAGACAGTGATAGATACAAAAATTAATTATCAATTCCAGGATTTTTTAATTAATAAGAAATTAAATAATCCAAAACTAAATATTGATTTAATATTAGAAAGTTGTGAAGTTACTATGTTATAAAGAAACTGGTAACAGGACGGAGGTGAAATAAAAGTTAAATCCTCATCTAAAATATTAGGAAATCAATGGATAATGTTTAAAGTTGATATCTCAGTAGAAGTTGTAAGCACATTATTCAGAATTATGGATACAAATAGCTGAGCAGTGACTGTGCTGCTCTTGGGAAACAGGTCAAGATGGAATTGGATGAAGGGACTGCTTTTTTTTTTTCAGTATTTTAAGCCTTTTGTATTACAAGCTTTTCAGTATTATTTGACATTTTTAACTATATGTTTATTCTTTGGATAAATATAAAACATGATTTTAAAAAGATTATGTTTTAAAATTGTATGACTGGGCAGGAATCAAGATGGCAGAGTGGGAATACCCTGAATCACCTTCCTTGGGCACACCAAAATGACAACTCCTCACAGAGCAGCTTTTCATGAGAACAACCATAAGGCTGGCAGGAAGGATTTCCTAAGACTAAAGATATAAGGAAGGAAACACAATGAGGTGGGTAGGACAAGCAGCATTCCCTAAGGAGCAAAAGTCTGAGCCTCGCTTTGGACTCCCCAACCCAGGGTTTTGTACCAAGAAAAATGAAGTCCCAGAACATCCGGCTTTGAAAACCAGCAGGGCTTATCTTCAGGCGAGCTGGGGTTGTATAGGAAACAGAAACTCTCCTCTTAAAGGACATGTGAAAAAGCTTATACACTCCAAGTCCCAGTACAGAGGAAGTAACCCGAAAGGCACCTGCGTTGATCATGGAGACTCTTCTGGAGAGGTGAGAGGCAACTGAGACTCCCTCTGGGCACTGAGACCCTGGCAGAAGACTTTTTTCTTGGATCTCATTCTACTGTGCTGATACTGGCACTGGTGAGTATCATTTTGAAATGCTCCTTCCACTCTAATATTGAGGGGGCCTTCCCTACTCACCAGCAAACTCACAGCAACCACACACGGCTGGGCCACTTGGCCAGTCATGCTAGGAGCTGGCCCTGCCCAACAGCAGACCTGCAGCAGCTACGTAAGAGCCTCATAGCCTCAGTACCAGCATGCCTATGGTATCCGGCCCCACCACAAGAGAAGGACCCATGCAGCCACATAAGAAACATCCCAGGAGGATCTATTCTGATGACCAGAAGGAAGTATGATGCTGGGTCCCAGAGGATGTCTCCTACATAAGATTATTTCTCCAGGATCAGGAAATGTAATAGATTTACCTAATACAAAGACATAAACACATAGAATTAGGCAAAACAAGATCATTTCTCCAAGATCAGGAAACATAACAGACTTACCTAGTACATAGAAATAAACATACACAATTAGGCAAAACAGAGAAATATGTTCCAAACAAAGGAACAAGAGAAAAACCTCAGAAAAAAGAACCAAATGCAACAAAGACAATCTACCCAATAAAGAGTTGAAGGTAATGATCATAAAGATGCTCACTGATCTTGGGAGAAAAATGGATGAGTACAGGGAGAACTACAACAGACTAGGAACTATTAAAAAAAAAAAAAAACTGAAGAATATAATAACTGTCAGTCAGAGCTGAAAATATAATAACTGAAATGAAGAATATACTAGAAGGAATCAACAGTAGATTAGATGATAAAGAAGAGTAGATCAGCAATCTGGAAGACAGGGTAGTGAAAATCACTCAAGTGGAAGAGAAAAAAATATATATATATATTTTGCATGAGGATCATTTAAGGGTCCTCTGAGACTGCTATTCACATTATAGGGGTCTGAGAAGAAAAGGAAAGAGAGAAAGGTACAGACAAATTATTTAAAGCAATAAGAGCTGAAAACTTCCAGGTTCAGAAAGCACAGAGAGGCCCAAACAAGAAGATCTCAAAGAGGTACACACCAACACACACAGTAATTTAAATGCTAAAAATTAATGAGAAAGAGAGAATCTTAAAAGCATCAAGAGAAAAGTGACTAGTTACATATAAGGTAACTCCCATAAGACAATTGGTTGACTTTTCAATAGAAACCTTGCAGGCCAGAAGGGAGATGCATAATATATTTAAAATTATGAAAGGCAAAACTTATAACCAAGAATATTCTACCCAGCAAGGTTATCATTCAGAATTGAAAGAGATAAAGTTTTACAAACTAGCAAAAGTTAAAAGAATTTATCACCACTAAACCAGCCTTAAAAACATGTAAAAGTGACTTTTCTAAGTGGAAAGGAATAGGCAACATTTAGAAATAAGAAAATCATAAAAGTAAAAATCTCACTGGTAAAGGGAAACATATAGTAAGGGCAGTGGATCAACCAATCATAAAGTTAGTAGATAGGTTAAAAAAAATCAAAACAGTAAAATACCTACATTTCACCCTTGAACAACATGGGTTTGAACTATACAGGTCCACTTATATGTGGGTTTTTTCAATAGAAAATGTACAGTTTTACCAGTTTCATGGTTGACTGAATCTGTGGATATATAGGGCCAACTATAAAGGAAAATGCAGATTTTCTACTGCATGCAGAGTTGGCAACCCTAACCTTCACTTTGTTCAAGGGTCAACTGTATCTCTACAACTAATAGTTAACATAAAATTAAAAGATATAACATATGATGTCAAAAAACATAAAACATAGGGGGCAATGAAAGTGTAGGTCTCTTAAAATATACTCAAGCTTTAGAGATCATAAACTTAAAAAGTACACACATTTCTCATGTTTTAGTTCAGTCGCTCAGTCATGTCCGACTCTTTGTGACCCCATGAACTGCAGCACGCCAGGCCTCCCTGTCCATCACCAACTCCTGGAGTCCACCCAAACCCATGTCCATTGAGTCAGTGATGCCATCCAACCATTTCAATCCTCTGTCGTCTCCTTCTCCTCATGTCCTCACTCTTTCCCAGCATCAGGGTCTTTTCAAATGAGTCAGCTGTTTGCATCAGGTGGCCACAGTATTGGAGTTTCAGCTTCAATATCAGTCCTTCCAATGAACACCCAGGACTGATCTCCTCTAGGATAGACTGGTTGGAGCTCCTTGCAGTCCAAAGGACTCTCAAGAGTCTTCTCCAACACCACAGTTCAAAAGCATCAATTCTTTGGCACTCAGTTTTCTTTATAGTCCAACTCGCATGTCCGTACATGACCACTGGAAAAACCATAGCCTTGACTAGTCAGACCTTTCATGTTTGCTGTAAACCAAAAATCTATAATAGATATGCAAAAGTAAAGAGAAAGAAATCCAAATGTAACACTAAATCTAGTTATTAAATAACAAGGGAAGAGAGCAAGAGAAGAAAAAAATACAGCAGGGAACTACAAAAACAATTAGAAAACAATGAACAAAGTGGCAATAATTACATACTTATAACAAATTACTGGAAATGTAAATGGACTAAATGTTCCAATCAAAAGACGAAGAGTAAGTGAGTGGAGACAAAATAAGACTCACATATATGCTGCTTCCAAGAGACTGACTTCACATTTAAATACATACACAGACTAAAAGTTAGGAGATGGAAAATGGTATTTCATGCAAATGAAAAGAAAGCTGGAGCTGATCAGAAAAAATAAACTTTAAAACAAAGACTGTAAAAGAGATAAAGAAGGGCATTACATACTCATTACATACTGATAAAAGGATCAGTCCAACAAGATATAACACTTGAAAATATATAAGCATCCAACATACATGGTTCACCAAAATACATAAAACAAATATTAACAGACATAAAGGGATAAATAGTAGGAGACTTTAACACCCTACTTACATCATTGATCAGATTATTCAGGAGGAAAATGGTAAGGAAATGCTGACCTTAAACTATACATTACAGCATAAGGATTTATTATATATATATATGTGTGTGTGTGTATATATACATATATATATATATATATATATATATATGTACATATATAACAATCCATGCAAAAAACTGTAAAATAAACATCTTTTTTTTCAGGTGCATTTGGAACATTCTCCAGGCTACATTACATGCTAAGCCACAAAACAAGTCTCAGTAAACATAACAAGACTGAAATCATGCCAAGCACCCTTTCTAATGAGAACAATATGAGACTAGAAATTAACTACAAGGGAAACTTAAAAAATAAATAGCCAAATGGAAGGTAAGTAATATGCTACAAAGAAAAATAATTGGCTATTAAAGAAATTATAGAGGAAATCAAAGAAATAAAAAAAAATACCTGGAGACAAATGAAAATGGAAACATAATGTACCAAAATCTACTGGGCATAGGAAAAGCAATTCTAAGAGGGAAGTTTATAGTGATCTAGACCTGCAGAGTACATCATGAGAAATGCTGGGCTGGAGGAAGCACAAGCTGGAGTCAAGATTGCCGGGAGAAATATCAATAACCTCAGATATGCAGATGACACCACCCTTATGGCAGAAAGTGAAGAGGAACTAAAAAGCCTCTTGATGAAAGTGAAAGAGGAGAGTGAAAAAGTTGGCTTAAAGCTCAACATTCAGAAAACGAAGATCATGGCATCTGGTCCCATCACTTCATGGAAAATAGATGGGGAAACAGTGGGAACAGTGGCAGTTTTTTGGGGCTCCAAAATCACTGCAGATGGTGACTGCAGCCATGAAATTAAAAGACACTTACTCCTTGGAAGGAAAGTTATGACCAACCTAGATAGCATATTCAAAAGCAGAGACATTACTTTGCCAACAAAGGTCCATCTAGTCAAGGCTATGGTTTTTCCAGTGGTCATGTATGGATGTGAGTGTTGGACTGTGAAGAAAGCTGAGCACCGAAGAATTGACGCTTTTGAACCATGGTGTTGGAGAAGACTCTTGAGAGTCCCTTGGACTGCAAGGAGATCTAACAAGTTTATTCTAAAGGAGATCAGTCTTGGGTATTCATTGGAAGGAATGATACTAAAGCTGAAACTCCAGTACTTTGGCCACCTCATGCGAAGAGTTGACTCATTGGAAAAGACTCTGATGCTGGGAGGGATTGGGGTCAGGGGGAGAAGGGGACGACAGAGGATGAGATGGCTGAATGGCATCACCGACTCGATGGACATGAGTTTGAGTGAACTCCAGGAGATGGTGATGGACAGGGAGGCCTGGTGTGTTGCGATTCATGGGGTCACAAAGAGTCAGACACGACTGAGTGACTGAACTGAACTGAACTGAACTGAGACCTACCTCAAGGAACAGGTAGAATAAGCAATCCAATCTTTTTCTAAAGGAACCAGAAAAAGAAGAACAAAGCCCAAAGTTAGTATAAGGAAAGAAGTAATAAAGATCAAAGCAAAAATAAATGAAATAGAGTCAAATAAAATAATTTTAAAGATCAATGGAAGATGAAAATATAAACAAAATGGATAAAGGGGGGAAAAAAGGCCCAAATATATAAACCAGAAATGAAAGAAGAGAGGTTCAAACTGAAACCACAGAAATATAGAGGATCCTATTATTAAGATAGTTATACAGTAACAAAGGAGAACCTAAAAGAAATGGATAAATTCCTAGAAACATACAATTTTCCAATACTGAATCATAAAGAAACAGAAAATCTGAATAGATCAACTACAGTAATTAAATTGAATCAGTAATCAAAAAACTCCCAACAAACTGAAGTTCAGAATCATCTTCACAGGAGAATTCTACCAAGCATTTAAGGATTAATACTTGTGCTTCTCAAACTACTCCAAAAAACTGATGCGGAAGGAATGCTCTGAACTCATTCTACTAGGCCAGCATCATCTTCATTCCAAAACCAGACACACTCAAAGGAAAAAAAAAAAAAAAAAAACTTGCAGATCAGTATCATAGATAAATATGGATACAAAAATCCTCAACAAAATATCAGCAAACTGAATTCAACAATACATTAAAAGGATCATATGCCATGATCAAGTGAGGTTTATCCCAGAGATGCAAGGATAACTGAATATCCTGAAATCAGTTACACACTACATTAACAAAATAAAGGGTAAAAGCCATCTGTTCATCTCAATAGATGCATAAAAAGCTTTGGACAAAATTCAGCTTCCATTTATGATAAAAATTCTTAACAAAGTGGGTAGAGAGGGAACATAGCTCAACGTAAGAAAAGCAATATGTGACAAATGTATAGCCAATATCATAGTCAATGGTATAAAGCTAAAACCAGTTCCTCTAAGATAAGAAATAAGATAAGGATGTCCACTCTTGCCACTTTTATTCAAAAATGGCACTGGATGTCGTAGCCACAGCAATCAGACAATAAAAGAAATAAAAGGAATCCAAACTGATAAGAAAGAAATAATAAAACCGTCACTGCTCGCCGATGACATAATACTATATATAAAACAGCCTAAAAACTTCAATAAAATCTATTAGAGCTAATAATGAATTCAGTAAAGTTGCAGGATACAAAACTAATATACAGAAATTTGTTGTTTCTATATTTTAACAACAGACTATCAAAAAGAAAAATTAAGAAAGTAACTCCCTTCACAATTGCATCAAAGAGCATAAAATACCTAGAAATAAAGGAGGTGCAAGACCTGTACTCTGAAAACTATAAGAACTGATGACAGAAACTGAAGACAACACAAGCAATGGAAAGATATGGCATGATTAGGGGCTGGGAAAATTAATCAAAAACAAAGGTGACAAAAATATATAATGGGGAAAAGATAGCTTCTTTAAGAAATGATGTTGGGAAAACAGAGCAGCTACATGACAAAAAAGGAAACTGTAAGCAGTGTACACTAGTTGATAAAATTGTTTCCTACAGGAGTATGAGTTAACAATCTGAAGCAATAACATGTGTACACTGGAATTCAATGGAAGGTGGGTGATGGGAGCCAGTTTTCTCATTGTTGGGTGAGAGGTTACAGAAAAGCAAGAGGATAAGGCTATCATGAGGTAAAGGATTAGAGCTAGAGACGTCAGGATGAAGTCAAGTTTAGTTTAATGTATCAGTGGATGTTGTTTAGTTGCTAAGTCATGTCCAACTCTTTTGTGACCCCATGTTGCAGCCCACCAGGCTCCTCTGTCCATGGTGTTTCCCAGCCATGAGTACTGCCGTGGGTTGCCATTTTCTTCTCCAGGGGATCTTCCCAACCCAAGTATTGAACCTGTGTCTCCTGCACAGGCAGGCAAATTCTTTACCACTGAGTCACCAAGTAAGTCCATAGCAATAGATACAGATGGTTATATACAGAAATATTTACAGATATGTATATACAGATGGGTTGGTATTATAAACATATCTCTTTGCTCTGTCAGCTGAGAGGACCTAGAACCAATGACATTTACTTATTACTATAGAGTAGCAGGCATACCCAGGGCCAGACCTTTGTTTATCATGACAGTCTCCTAGAAAAAGAACTAAGGTTCCTTGGAGAAATGGCTGATTTTCAAACTGGGGCAGAAACATGCAAAATTAGCCTAGAGCATCTTGTAGTATCAGAAAGCAAGGAAGTGCATAAAAACAAGAAAACAACAACCCATGCAACAATAACGGGAGTATGTCAAAAGGATACAGGAGCCAAATGAAAAAGCTCCCAGTGGCCACAGCTGCAACAATATGAGCAAAAAAATAAACTAGTATTGAATTCGTGGCTCAAACAGTAAAGAATCTGCCTACAATGTGGGAGACCTGGGTTCAGTCCCTGGGTTGGGAAGATCCCCTGGAGAAGGGCATGGTAACCAACTCCAGTATTCTTGCCTGGAGAATCCCCATGGACAGAGGAGTCTGGCAGCTACAGTCCACGGAGTCACAAAGGTAGACGTGACCAAGCGACTAACACTTTCATTTTTCACTAAATTATAACCTGAAGTGTAGACTAAATATCTATGTAACCATTGTAACATAAACAATTGAATAAACAAGTAAATAGACAAATAAAAATAGTCAAATCTGTGCAGAAAAAGTACAAACAATTTATATAGGTGTTCCACCCTTTAAGAGGTACAGCATGACTCTTCAACTCTGTACGTGTGGGATGCACATATTATTTCCTTCCAAAGAATACAACATGTAAAGGGAAAACTTTAAGGTGAAGTAAACTGTCAAATGAAGTCATCTTCAATGGTAATTTCATATTGTTGATGAGTACCCTTGATATCATGTGATGAGAATGGCACTTTATACCTCTGTGGTCTTCCTCCCCAAAATGTATCACTCCGATCTAATCATTAGCAAATATTAGACAAATTTCAATTGAGGGACATTCTATAAAATATCTGATCAGCACTCTTCAAAACTGTAAGGGACATCAAAAACAAGGAAAACATGAGAAACGATCAAACCAAGAGGAGTGTGAGAGGTGAGACGTCTAAGCGTAGTAGGATTTCTGGATAAGATCATAGAACAGAAGAAGGACATCAGGGAGTAAGAAAAAAACATGAATAAAGCATGGATCAACGTCAATATTGATTCACAAATTATGACAAATGTACCATACTAACATTAGATGTTAAAAATGGGAAACTGGGGGTGTGGGCTATATGGGAATTCTGTACTATTTTCACAATCATCCTGTAAATTTAAAACTGTTCTGAAATAAAAATTTTACTTAAAAAGAAGATAATGGTCACAAATTTCCATAATTTCTGCTCTAATTCTCCATGTTAAACCCACAAGTTTCTAAAACTCTTTGGAGAAATAAAACAGCATAAGAGGAAACATTATTTAAATTCATATCCAAGATCCCATTGAACTCTAAAATGTTCTGAACTGTAGGCAACAATGTACATTATGTTTTCAACATGCTGTACACTACTGTGACATTAATTGCACTGAAGGTCAATATGTATATTTTGTCAGCAAACAATAGCTGACTTTGGCCAATTGGGACAAAATAAAGGGATTTATTGGAAAGATACGGGGCAGCTCACAGAATCTTAGGTATAGCTAGCTACCCAGCTGGGCTTCGCAAAGGACAGGAAGCAGGCAGCTCCCAGACAGGCAGCAGGATCTGCTGATTTCTTCTCATTTGAATCATGTGACCACCTCTAGGCAGAGTAGAGCAGAGAAGCTTATTTGCAATGTTACTTAGCCTGTATGCAAAGTGGGAGAGTAAGTTCTCCCAAGTAACTAAAGCATTTCCAGAAGAAGAGGAAGCAGATGCTCAGTGGGCCAAAATACCAGCCGTCCAACCACAGTTGTTCCTTAAAATCCAAAGGGAAGGTTGAGGCCAATAGGACATTTGGACTCAAGCATCCTGAGATACAGAACAGAGTTGGCAAGTTATAAAGCTGAGAGGTGGGACCCTCGAGAGAGGAATTTTCAAGATCCCTCCTCAACACTGGCAGCACAGAGATTGAAGACATCAGAGTCAAACTAATGTTTTCTGGGAAGGGAGCATTCAGTGAGAAACAAGTACAGAAAACTCAAGTGAGTGACTTAAAATTCACCAGTGATGAGAGTAACGCATTTTGTCTACATGGGTGGGTGGTGTGTTTTCTCTTATTTCTTCTTTTGCAAATCAATATGCTTTTTTTTTTTAGAATATTCACAAATCCATGAATGAAAAAGAAAGCGTATATTCAGTCACAGGGATGCTTCCAGTGATCAACTTTAGCTATTTTAGTGTTCAGGCTATCAGCAGTGGACTTCTAGGTACACAGGTCGCATGCTCCTAGAACAGGATGCTATCGACACTTCGGTGGGCTTGTCTCCACCTCCCCGATGCGCAAAGAGCCTTGCACACAGGAGGGATACCGGAAAAGAACCTTCTTAAACCCTGACTCTTAGAAAACAGAGGCTCCTGCAATGGCAAGAAGGAAAGATCTTTGCTTGTTTCACTGCTCATTGGGCAAATCAGTGCTGAGGCCCACTCAACTGTTTCTGGCTCTTTAGTTCTCTCGTGCGTTACGTAAGGCAGGTAGAGCAGGTAACCCAGGACACCAGCCTCCCGTGTCACAATCCATCTTTTCTGATAGTTTAGAAGATATCCCTCAGATTATTCCATCCGTGATTTCAGTGCCAAAGAGCCAGCTGCAGTAAGTAATTTTCCCCCATTTCTGACTGCACAATGGACCATAATTGGCAGAAATGCATCCCAGAAGTCAGTCTCTAACCCACGATTCAGGCTTACATCAACAAATTCCTCCAATCTGCCAAGTGTTATTCCATCTGAGCAATCGCCTTATTCCTGGCACCCATCATGCCACTTCCTGTTTTGTATGCTGGACATGGGGCTCGTTTATGGCTGGCTGGAGTCAGCAAACTCAGCTTGAAAGTAGCCTGGTGGAATTCTAACCCCAAAATCCCTTACTATAATTTAAAAATAAATCATACCAAAATGACAAAGCAGAACCAGGGCTTTGTTCCCCTCACTGAAAACGAAGGAGTTTAATGGAAAATAAAATGCCAAAGCTGCAGGGAAAATTACTATTGCAGAAATTGTATTTCAGATTTCTGAGCACCAGTCAATTATATTTCCTAAAGCTGTTCAGAGTATAGATAAAATGCCAGCTAACCTCGCAGTGTGTGTGTCTATTAATTTCCTACCAGCAATACCTGCTGAAAGCACCACAAGATGATTCCAGAGTTCCGCTTTGGGCCCTACTCTAGTGGCTTCTCCGTCTCACAACCGTTGCTATAGACTGCTCTGTGATGTGGGCATTCAAGGAATAAACCCAAAATGTTTTTTCCTTCTTGTCTAGGTTGTAGTGAGTAACCATGGCTGCCTTTTCAAAGCTATGCAGTCCTTGGAATGGTATCTCCTTTCACAAAGCTAATCAAAATCAAAACCTCAAACCCAGAGAGAGGAGAAGTTTCCTTATGATACACCGAAGGTATTCAATAAATGTTTATCAAAATTAAAGATGGAAGCATGAGTGCATGCTCAGTCGCTTCAGCCGTGTTTGACCCTTTGGGATGTAGCCGGAGGCTCCTCTGTCCACGGGATTCTCCAGGCAAGAATACTGGAGTGGGTTGCCATGCCCTCCTCCAGGGGATCCTCCTGACCCAGGGATTGAACCAATCTCCTGCCCTGGCAGGCAGGTTCTTTACCACTAATGCCACCTGGGAAGCCCAAATGAAAGTAGCACTAATATAATTTGTTTATTGAAAAACAACTAAATTTGTTTTGACTATGTACCCAAACTTACCACCACAATCCCCCAACACATGCATGGCACAATTATGTAGAGAAGCTTGAATACAATGAAAGGAATAAAAATCATTTTCTTGAAAAGCCATTCATAATCCCTTTGTAAATCTAACAGGTATTTAGGAAGCATTATTTCACAAGTTCTTTTAAGTGGTGTTCAAGGGAAGCATGTCGATAGTGTAAACAGCAAAGTAATGACTTAATGACTTAGATCTCAATGATCATAATACTGTTGTTGTTGTTTTGGTAAAGTTTTCAGCAATCAGCAAGACTTTAGACTGAATAATAATAATTTATAAATAGTTAGACAACCAAAACAACATCCCTTGAATTGCCTCTTTGGAATTTTAGTTGGTGAGGAATTTTTTTTCCTGAGAGGTGGAAAACAGTACATTTACAGAATATAGACAGTTTACACTCCAACCTGAAATCACAACTAGAGTCTTGACTAGAAAAGGAAAGGCAAAGTGTTGTCCCATAAAGCCTGAAAGCATGGAATAGGTGAGAGTCTAGAGTCCTGAGTTAAGAGAGTCTTACCCATTTAATTTCCTCTTCTGACCCCCACCCGCACATGGGCAGGGCCGCCTTCCCTTGTATGGGTAGGGCAAAGCCCGCTGCCCCTCCCTCTGATCTGGAATTAACTTATCCATCACTTTGTGCTAGAGGAGCACAGGCGTTCACAACTCGAGAGCAGAGGGATATTTGCTCTCCTGGACACATCATAAGGATGATGTGGTTGGCTCAGCAAGACTTGGAAAGCCAGGGTGAAAACAAGGGACCATATGCGTTGTAACCATTCTTTCAAATGCTGCCAGGCCTGCAAGCAGCGTGGACAATGGCCCCATATGCAAGGTACATCTGGAGCTACGTGCGGTTGCCTGATTGCCTTGCTCAGTGCTTCTGCATGCTTAGTAGAATAGGAGGCTTTAATACAGAGTCCACTTCATACGGGAAAGCAATGGTAACTTGTGTGTGTATGGCTGGAGGAGAGGAGCAAGAGGAAAGCGGAGGAGGAGTCAGTGGGTCCTGGCCTCACACGGTCAGAATGTCACGATCAGATGAACCATCTGTACAGGGCATGGCTTGCACGCACTCCTCATCAGAGCACTCCTGTCTCACCACGTCTTACTCACGTGGGCCTCATTCTGTGCTTGGTCGCTCAGGTATGCCTGACTCTTTGCAACCCCACGGACTGTAGCCTGCCAGGCTCCTCTGTCCATGGGGCTTCTCCAGGCAAGAATACTGGAGTGGGTTGCCATGCCCTCCTCCAGGGGATCTTCTTGACTCAGGAGTCGAACCGGGGTCTCCTGCATTGCAGGCAGATCCTTTACCAGCACCTGGGCCTTAAGAACAGCGCCTTTTACAGACAGAGAGGAGGTGTCAGAGGAGAGCATATGGAATCATTCTGTGTAGCTGAGGCAGATTTGATTTCTGAGACTAAAGATTCTAAGTTTCCAGCAATATAACTGATTGTTTCTCTTAGTGCTCCTTCGAGGTAGGTCAGATTCTGCTATTTCCTTCAAAGAGCTGGCTGACGAATTCACTTAATTCCTTTATTTTAGCATTATTTCTATAAAACCCTAAAGAAAATCCTACATAAAGTCATGAATTTGGTGCATGCCTGATGTCATACATTTATGAAAAAATAGTAACCTCTTTATATGTCCCCAAGTCCTCAAAAATATCCTTATCATTTAATGTACTTTTCAATAAGCATTTTTAGTTATTATTATTATATTGAAAATTTGAGATTTTTCTGACATTAAAAGGCTAGATTAAAACAAACAATATGCTCCCAGAGATGAACCTGGCACATACAGGGTATTTTCACATTAATTTGCAAGCTAACAGAAAGAATGCCTTCCTAGCTGCCTTCCTCCCAGTGAAAGGATAAGGAATGAAAGTAACCTGGAGTGAAAACTTACTGATGTTATAAGACTTGACTTCTAAAGTGAGGTACAAAGCTTTAAAAAGAATATTTTTTAATCTTCCCCATACAATGAATGCATTTCAAATGTTAAAAAGAATCCCGAATGACCTTTGTCTAGCTAAAGATTGCTAATGAGGAAAAAACATCACAAGTGAGTCACTCACCTGGTTCTGGGGAGCAAGATCAAGCAAAATGCTGTTCTTGAATTATAGCACTTTGCATGGGGCAGCTCCTTTGATCCTAACAGCAACAGCAGGAGGAGGGAGCATCACTGTCACCTTACAGGTGGGGAAAGTGAGGCTCAGAAAACCCCTAGGACGGCGCAGTTAGGCAGCAGAGCCAAGCGTCGCCCCGGGCCTGGCTGACTCGGCCAGTCCCTGCTGTGCCCTTTTAAATAACGCTGCCCCTGTGCTGCTCTGTTAACCTCCATTCGGGAAAATGCCCACAGAAAGAGCAGAAATAATGAGAAAATCAGACTACATTAGGTTTCACAGGAAAACCTCAGAATGTCAATATTTACATTTTTTAAATGTGCATGGTTTTCTACATATGGCCATTAGAAGGGTTTCTGAGATTTAAAGATTTCATTGTATTGCCGGAAAGAACTGCTTTTAGGTAAGCCTGATTACTATATGGTGGGCCTGGATGGCTCAGTGGCAGCAGGATGGGGGTGGTGGGGCATGAGCCTTAAATGCGAGAGGCCGGATGGAAGTGCCACTCACTGCGTGCCCCTCTCACCAAGGATCCCTAACCCTGACCGCAGTGTGGGGGACAGACAGAACATGTGTCGCAGGGCCCTGGGGGAGTGCAGAGGGGCTCCTCACATGGATCAGGCACCGCGACAAGGGGGCAAGCCAAGGCCCACAGACGCCGCTCCTGCTGAGCTTCCATGTGCCCTTTGGAGAACATGCACCAGCCTTGCCCTTGCTGGCCTGAACCTGCACTTGGCAGGAACAAATGGCTCAGACCATCTCCTCATTTACGAGCTGCATTTTTGGAGGCGCAGACAGCTCATTCACATGTTGGAGCAAGGGCCCTTCCTGGCTGTTGTCTGGTACATTCGGTTTGGTTTTATAATTACTCCCAGTGGAAGCCTGCTGTCTTAAGCTTGATCTCTGCATGTACCACTGGGGTCTGATGGCTCGAAAGCACATGGGTCACTAAAATATTAATATAACTCCAAAAAATCGCTTTGGTCTTCTTGCAGCACCCTCATCCTAAAAAAATCCCGACTGTGGTCACTCAGTTAGAGCTAATGCCATGGATTCCTGTTTGTTCCGTCTCTCAGTCCTCTCCTCCAGCTGCTGGCATGGCAGCGAGCGACCACTGAGCACAGAGCGAGGCCCACACAATGAAGCTGCTCAGACCTGGGCTCAAGCCCTCAGTCGGTCCTCAGTGAGACCCCAACAAAATGCTTGGTCTTTTGGGGAAAGAGTATCACTTTCCCCAACTGTAAAGTAAAAAGCAATGACATGATTGTAACAATACTTCACCAATTGCAAATTAAATCAGTTCAGTTCAGTTCAGTTGCTCAGTTGTGTCTGACTCTTTGTGACCCTATGGACTGCAGCACGCCAGGCCTCCATGTCCATCACCAACTCCCGGAGTTTACTCAAACTCATGTCCATTGAGTTGGTGATGCCATCCAACCATCTCATCCCCTGTCGTCCCCTTCTCTTTCCACCTTCAATCTTTCCCAGCATCAGGGTCTTTAAATAGGAATATTCATTTTAAAGGGATTCCCAGGTGGCGCTAGTGGTTAAAAAACACACCTGCCAAAGCAGGAAACATTAGAGACATGGGTTTGACCCCTGGGTTGGGAAGATCCCCTGGAGGAGGGCATGGCAACCCACTCCAGGATTCTTGCCTGGAGAATCCCATGGACAGAGGAGCCTGGTGGGCTATTGTCCATGAGGTCACAAAGAGTTGGACACAATTGAAGTGACTTAGTACACATGCACACACGTTCATTTTAAAAAGGACTTTATAAATTTTAAAAGTATCACACAAGTGATCGTGATTAAGGTCATCATTGTATACAAGTAGAGTGGGTGACAAGGAAGGGAAAGGCAGCCAGAGGTCTAGATGTGACCTAGTGAGAAAAAGCCTTAGAAGCATTACTCCCAGCTCTAGGTCTGCCTTTACCTAAATGTACAACTGGACAAGGCACTTAGCTTCTTTGTACCAGTACTGCATCTGTCATAAATATGAATGGAAATAAGGGAAGGAAACCGTGGGCTAGGATGTGCACATCTTCTCTCATATAACCCAAACGGCAGGCTTCATGAGAAGCATCACGTAGCCACTGGTGCAGGTGAAGAGCCCAGAGACCCTGAGAACTTAGTGAAGAGAACACAGAGCACAGCCTGGTGGCTCTGGGTTCAAACCCTGCTCTTCCGACTCCAAGGTGGAAGCTCAACCTGGTCGGGAACCACAAGGAAAAGGCAGAGTGGCCAGGACTTTGACCGAGGTGGCGTCTAAGGATTTCTTTTATTTCTAAAATATCATGAGTCTAAAACTTGGTGATTTTTCCATTTAATTAAAAATAAAAGTCTGAGTCATGCAGAGCAAAATCTCTCCAGTTTCTAAGTGAGCTCCCTCCACAAATGTTCCCTTGTTTTTTCAGGGTCAGGCAAACTGGCTACTAGTGGGCTGATCAAAGTTCCTCAGATGTCCACTCCCATCGCTTCTCTGGGGGATGGCTGTGACTCATGGCATTGGGCTAATACAACTCATCTCTCTTCTCACAAAAACACAGGCCAATAACAGCAAGACAAGCAAAGCCCTGGCTTCCAATACTGTGAGAAAGATCTGCCCACACATCCCCAGCCCCATGGACAAAATAAACATCTCTTTCTCTCACTAAAAGAAAATGGCAGAATTTAAAGCATAATATGCTCATGATACCCGCATTGAGAAGGAAACAGAGAAACCACGCAGGAATTCTCCTCTCTGACCAGTGCCTGCCATAGAAGAAAAGCGTTAGGAGGAAGGCTGCCTTGTGTTAAGTACAAGGCCTCTAACTCCATTTTATGTCCACGGTCACTGATGTAATTGTGAATTCCTGCTGCATTTATAATTAAGAAAGAAACAGATGGTAATGCTTAGTATTAAGCACTAAGGAGTGGCCATTAAAACAATCTAGAATGCCAGCAGTTGTATATGATATCAGAGGTTCAGTTTACCATAACAAAGTTTTATATCCATGGGAAAAGAGGCTGAGAGATGAAGGCCTCTTTCTCCATCACAAATCCATTCCCATCACAGCTGTCCCCTCACTGAAGGCACACTGCACATCACAGGCGGCCTCCTAGCCACATTCGCTGCTGGACACAAAATGGGTCACGTCACATACTATAGATGGCCAACACAAGGGGCAAAACACAAAGTCCAAGCTGGAGCGCGCACCGAGTCATGGAAACGCAGTTGGTGAGGCCCGAGAGAACCACTAAAGGCACGTGGGGGTCAGGGCAGGCTGACAGAGGGAAAATTCCAGAACGCTGTGGGAACATGGCCGGCAGCCTGGGTCTCCCGGAGCACGTAAGAGGCTATTAAATTCTGCTACAAAAGTGAAACAAACTGCCCCTCTCACGAAATATATGTGTTTATGCAGTGTGTATATGTGTGTGTACGTGTGTGTGTAAAAACTGAAAGGAGAATGGCTGTATAATTTTTTCCAGTAAGACAATCTTTAGTGACCATATCAGCTAGCTGTTGGGAAAATAATCTATCTCCCATTCTCCACTGATACACATGAGTGTTTTTGCCTTTAGTAATCTGAGCTTCCTGAACAGTTTCTCAGCTCAACCTGCCTTCAGATTCCTCTTTGAACTAATCTCATCTCATTGGAGTCACACCACGCTCTCACAGGGATCCGGTTCCCATGGCGGGGGCAGGTCACTTGCTGAACCAAGGTACCCGTCCTGGCAGCAGCTCGCGCTCACATCGGTCTGCTTCCATCATCCTTAGCGGTGCCTGTCACCTGTCAGCCTCCGGTCTAAGTCACTAATCACGCAAGCTGCAGAGTAGTTTCACCTGTAGAACATCCCGAGGCCTCTAATTATAAGACCTGCCCACTATGAATAGTGCTATACATCACGAAATAACGAGGAACCAACTCTAAGAATTCTGAAATACACTGTCAGGTTGGAACATTCTCTCCCCGAATTTTGTCCCCACCCTCAACAGAGAGGGGGTGAGAGAGAGAAAGAGAGAGAGAGAGAGAGAGAAATTCAATAAAGAGCTAGTACAGAACAAAGAGAGCGCAGGGGCAGGTGGAGTCTTGGGAACCATTGGGAAAAATGTTGAAAATTTTTGAACTCCTTTTCTGCTTGGATGATGAGCTGAGTGAACTCCGGGAGATGGTGATGGACAGGGAGGCCTGTCCTGCTGCGATTCATGGGGTCACAAAGAGTCGGAAATGACTGAGCGACTGAACTGATCCTTAAGAAAATGTCCGTAATGTTTCAGAGCCTCTGATTACGTGACCAAAGTCACACTTGAGATTCACTGTGTCAAAACTGTCAGAAAAGCAAATGAAAGACAATTCAGACCAGTGTTTTCACCCACATTTTCCAACTAACAGCACATTTACTGACTGTTCGACATCACTCAACAAGTCTTTTCTCCTGAGGTGCACAGGATATAGGAGAAGAACCCTAAGGCCGAGAAAAAGGAATGCCAGCATCCACATGGCCCAGAAGAGCAAACAGGTGCGGCCGGATGCTGGGAGTGAGGTTTTAGACAGGTTGGGAACAGCACACCCAAGGAAAGAGAATACTCCAGCACAGCAGCCAATGAGTGAAGCCAGGAAGTGCAGCGACTGGCCCCACTTTCAAAGTCCCATATACCTTTTCTCTGGCAGATACTGCTAGATAGTCACCAACGCTATTCTCCCCTACTTCTAGAGCATCGATAATAGAGGCATAGCTGGGGGTGTTGCTACTCAGTGAACCTGCACTTCCCAGCCTCCCTTTCACTTAAGCATGGTGCTGCTTCAAAGCGTGTCAATGGCTTGTGAATGGAAGTGACATGGGCCACTTTCAGGCCTGAACCTTAAGATATTCCAAATTCTCTGATCTTTTTCCAGCTGATAAGTCAGCTGCTGCAATAAAGATGATGACAACTGCCCTGGGTTATGAAAGAGCAACAAAATGGAAGGAAACTGTGGCCTGAATGACCACAGGAAGCAGAGGGACTCAGGAGACATGGCCCACTCATAACAGGCCTGCCGCATGAGTGATAAATAAATCTTTTTGATATTTGAGTCGCTATATTGTGGAGTTTGTTACAGCAGCTAGACTTTGACTAATACATTACCTGAATAGGATCAAAATATATCAAAAGTATAAAATATAGTGTGTATATTGGCCATATAGTATATATATGTGTGTATAGAGGCCATATACTATATATATAGTTCTATATATAGAACTACATATAGTTCTATATAAAATATAGAATTATATATATATATATATATATATATATATATATATATATGCTGCTAAGTTGCTTCAGTCGTGTCCGACTCTGTGCGACCCCAGAGACGGCAGCCCACCAGGCTCCACCGTCCCTGGGATTCTCTAGGCAAGAACACTGGAGTGGGTTGCCATTTCCTTCTCCAATGCATGAAAGTGAAAAGTGAAAGTGAAGTCGCTCAGTCGTGTCTGACTCTTCGCGACCCCATGGACTGCAGCCCACCAGGCTCCTCCGTCCATGGGATTTTCCAGGCAAGAGTACTGGAGTGGGGTGCCATTGCCTTCTCCGATATATATATAAAATTCTTTGGTCCATATTTGTTTTCATCTATTGAGCTCCTTCTATCAATCTGCCTTGGCAAATTCTTCTACATTAGTTTGGCAGATCCTAATGTCTAATAGCATAGAGATATAACTAATAGCCAGGTGGTGCCATGGTAAAGAATCTGCCTGCCAGTGCAGGAGACACAAGAGACATGGGTTTGATCCCTGGGACAGGAAGATCCCTTGGAGTAGGAAATGGCAACCCACTTCAGTATTCTTGCTGGGGGAATTTGCTGGGACAGAGAAGCCTGGCAGGCTACTGCCCATAGGGTTGTAAAGAGTTGAATGTGACTGAGTACACATGCATAACTAACAGCAATTTTGCCAACTTGATATTCTAGAAATTTTTCAAAGGCTTCGAAGCAAACTAGGTCAGATTAGGGTACCTTCTGTACACATATACCTGTGCCCAATGGTGGATGTAGGGGGTCAGTTTACAGAAGCCCATGAAATAGACTTTTACTCATGTAGATTTCTTTCTTTTTTTTTAGCGGATTGACATAGTGCTTTATTTAACCTGTCTGTATGAAGAAAAATAATGTACATCCCTATCATATATGTGTAAAAATACTAAGGATGTAGAGTGTACAAAACAGTTTCTTGTAGTTATTTCACACCCTTGTGGGTCATATACTTAAGGAAAGAAACAGTTTTAGTATGACCAGCAGTAAGAGTAAATACAAATCCTTAACCAGATGACTAGATCTTGTGTGGATCTAATGAAAGAACTAGCAAGGTCCAGAAACGTCACAAACTATAAAACTACAGGGAGGTAGTTCAATTCCCAATTTGAGGTTTTTCTTTTTATTTAAATAAACACTTTACATTTCGTGCTTGCCTGTAATGCACTACCAGGAGCAAGATAAGGGAATTCTACTGTAGACAGTACAAACAATAGCAGCAAAGTGTGTACACTGACGTGTAATAGAAAGACCCTGCAGTTAGTAAGGAAGGCCCTTACTATGGACTCTAAGAGAAGCAAGTGGCCCCTGCGAGAACAGCCAGCTTTGAGAAGCTGGAGACCAGGTATGGGAAATGGGAAACACTGGAATAACGCAATGGAGTTGGTGTGGAAAGCAAAGCTCTGAGCAGCCCTGCCAGAAATCCACGCAGAAACGGCCAACTTCCTCCAGGATGGCTGCATTACGGCCAAGAGGCAGACTTCGTGAAAGTCGGTACGGGAATGAGTCTGCAAGCCTGAACTCCTGCTATGAAGCCTGAACTTCAGTCGCTCCTGAACAGAGTGACTCTTGGTTCAGGCCTTTCCATCCGCCAGAAGCCAAAACTTCAGCTGTGAGCAGACACGCGGGAAGTTTTAGAATCTCCTTCTATACGCAGTTTCTATTTGTGTCTTGCTTTTCCATGCCGGCTGACTGAGATAAGGGAATGAAAGTAAGGGATTCTCAAAATCAAAGCCAAGAAAACACCTTGTGTGACACTAACGGAATCTCAGAGGAGATGTGAGACTAAGCCCTAGGCACAATCTGGGGACGGAGAGCCGGCTGTGCAGAGTGGCCATCCTGGGGCAGTCAATGCTGTCATTAATCCAGAGGACATGTCCTTGGCCAAGGTCATAGAAATTACCTTAAGATTTGGAGGGGGGGGGGTGGGGACAAAACAAACAATCAAAACCAAAACCCGAAATTATCTGTGTGCTTAGTGTATGGTATTATACGTTCCCTCTGAAGAAATGAATGCTCTGAATGCCAGCCAGTCTCAGCTTTCCTCTCTTCCTCATTCCTGTTTCTTTTTTATATAACGGATGCAAGACAACTTATAGAACATACCTTCTAGTCTACTTCCTTGTCAAAGGGAAACATTCAACATAATTACAAAAAAAAAAGTTGAGCTATATGTGTAAGAATGAACTACCATTGACTGTAACTTCCTACTCAGTACTAAGGATGAATTTCACTCAGATAGAGATATGAAAAATTAGGAAAAATCTATGTCTGAATATGTCTTAGCTGCCTTAGTTAAATGACCTTTAACCTCCTCTCAGCCCCAGTGGTCCACCCACTGCCAGCAGTGGTTTCCTGTCTATAAACCCACACTTCCAGCGTCAAGAGGCTAATACATCTGCATATGAATATGATTCATCCTATTCATGACTTAGAAAGTCACTTGCTTTTTCATACAATGAAATCATAACACTACAGCATGCTGTAGTCTTCCATTTGGGAGCTGTCAGATAGTTTAACTAAAATACATCTCCACGATGACTCCATGGAGTCGGAAGGACTCCAGCTTACTGCAACAAGGGCCCCCTGCCCCCTGGACTTCATAGGCTTCTTTGGAAAATGTCAGCTCCTAGCACCAAAGGGTTTAGTCTGAAGATCATCATTAATGAAAGAAAAAGATGAGGTTTGCATACATGCCCCCTTTCAGTGAAAAATGTTGGACTTTGAGGACATGAGTATATACAGAAAAATAAAAGTCAGAGGTGTTCTTGTTTTGTTTTGTTTTTTTCCCTGATGGCTTAATTCAGTGATAAATGTACCATGATCAGAATAAACACACCGGGTCCTTACCCTTCACCGCCCACTTTGTAAATACTTGAGCTGCTCATTTTGCAAAATAAAGTCCATTACCACCATCTAGGACTCAACCTTCTTCATTATATTATGTTGCCAGGCCATCATAGCCTTTTAATTCTCAAAATAGCAAATATAACATCCATTTGTTTCCAGCCCTTAGCATAGATAGTTGAGGATTCTCATTTTTAGCACCAAGGGGTTGAATAACAGCATTTCTTCTCCCAAAGCCAAATTCTATGTACAATTTCAGAGCCTCATCAAAAATTATTTTACTTAGAGGAAAAAGTGCGTGAGTCCCACCGGCATGCACATCCCTTGCACATGGGTCAAAAGAAGCTGCAGTAAGTCTGTTTTACGCAAGTTGGAGCTGCATTTGCTAACATGACGTACAGTTCTCATCACTAAAAAAATAAACACTACTGCAATGTAAACAAAATCATAAGAGGACATTTGAAGTTTTAACATCCGAGAAAAAGCTAATTCACGTAGAACTGAAAGTAAAACAAACCGAAACAAACGAGGTGAACACCTGTTCACCTGTGTGTGCAGATTTTGGTGAAAAGCAGGATCATTACACCTGCCTACATTCTTAAGCCATCAGAGGTGATAATATCAGGAAGGAGAAGAGGTTTCCAAGCACAAGAGAAATAACATGCTCTCTGGTGCAAATCATACTGGAGACCCTTAAGTCATCTACTCTGCTGTGCACATGCTTCCTTCCTTGGCAGAACAGTGTTCCTTTACCAACAAGAGCCTGTGAAATCTGGACATCCGCATGAAACACCAGGCTTTCTGGGTACCTTCCGTACCACACGTATTCCTGTGCCCAATGGTGGATGTAGGGGGTGAGTTTTACTCATGTAGATTTCCTTTCTAAGTAATTAGCACCATCATCTCTTTTATCTACATAGTTTATTTTGAAATATTTTTCTGAGACCTGTGATTTTAGTAGGAGAAAGTATCTATTTATATTCCATGAAAGAAAACTGAGGCGCCAAGGAGTTAGTATAATTCCCCAGAAATGCAAGGAGGCTCTGTTCTGAGACAGAGGTCATCATCCTTCCTCTCATTGTCAGGAGAGCAATCTCAAAATATGCTTCCTGGAGGTTCATGATAAATGCAGATCCCAGATGTCTCCTCATATCCACTGAATCAGAATTGGCTGGAGATGTGGCAGAAATCAGCATTGCTGTCAAGTGCCTCATGCAAATTAAGCAAAATACTCTTCTAGACAATGGACATAACTCAAGCCATCTCAGAAACATTTTACTGGTTTGTGAGGGGGAAAAATCATTTATAACATTTATTCTAATCAAAACTGAATCCCAACATTTTTCTCCCAGAATTTTAACCTTAAACTACAGTACTCTATTATTTACCAATATAACCTGACTTCTGGCAGCTACTGTGGTATCTTTATACAGGCTTAAGTGTGAACAAATCTCTTTTTTTTAACTTGGCTAAGAAACGGCTGGATCATTTTTTCAAAAGGGACTTTAAAATATGCAAAGGGAAAGCAATGCAAAGAAATAGAGGAAACAATAGAGTGGGAAAGACTAGAGATCTCTTCGAGAAAGTTAGAGATACCAAGGGAACATTTCATACAAAGATGGGCACAATAAAGAACAGAAACAGTATGGACCTAACAGAAGCAGAAGATATTAAGAAGAGGTGGCAAGAATACACAGAAGAACTATACAAAAAAGATCTTCATGACCCAGATAACCATGATGGTGTGATCACTCACCTAGAGCCAGACATCCTGGAATGCAAAGTCAAGTGGGGCTAGGAAGTCTCACTACCAACAAAGCTAGTAGAAGTGATAGAATTCCAGTTGAGCTATTTCAAATCCTAAAAGATGATGCTGTGAAAGTTCTGAACTCAATATGCCAGCAAATTTGGAAAACTCAGCAGTGGCCACAGGACTGGAAAAGGTCAGTTTTCATTCCAGTTCCAAAGAAAGGCAATGCCAAAGAATGTTCAAACTACCACACAATTGCACTCATCTCACACGCTAGCAAAGTAATGCTCAAAATTCTCCAAGGCAGGCTTCAACAGTATATGAACCATGAACTTCCAGATGTTCAAACTGGATTTAGAAAAGCCAGAGGAATCAGAGATCAAATTGCCAACATCCACTGGATCATCAAAACAGCAAGAGAGTTCCAGAAAAACATCTACTTCTGCTTTATTGACTAGGCCAAAGCCTTTGAATGTGTGGTCACAACAAACTGGAAAATTCTTCAAGAGATGGGAATATCAGACCACTTTACCTGCCTCCTAAGAAATCTGTATGCAGGTCAAGAAGCAATAGTTAGAACCAGACATGGAACCTCAGTCTGGTTCCAAATTGGGAAAGGAGTACATCAAGACTGTATATTGTCACCCTGCTTATTTAACTTATATGCAGAGTACATAATGCAAATATTGGGCTGGATTAAGCACAAGCTGGAATCAGGATTAAAGGGAGAAATATAAATAACCTCAGATTTGCAGATGATACCACCCTAATGGCAGAAAGTGAAGAGGAACTAAAGAGCCTCTTGATGAAAATGAAAGAGGAGAGTGAAAAAGCTGGCTTAAAACTGAACATTCAAAAAACTAAGATCATGGCATCCGGTCCTATCACTTCATGGTAAATAGATGGGGAAACAATGGAAACAGTGACAGACTTTATTTTCTTGGACTCCAAAATCACTGCAGATGGTGACCATAGCCATGAAATTAAAAGACGCTTGCTCTTTGGAAGAAAAGCTATGACCAACCTAGACAGCATATTAAAAAGCAGAGACATCACTTTGCCGACAAAGGTCCATCTAGTAAAAGCTATGGTTTTTCCAGTAGTCATGTATGGATATGAGAGCTGGATCATAAAGAAGGCTGAGCACCAAAGAATTGATGCTTTTCAACTGTGATCCTGGAGAAGATTCTTGAGAGTCCCTTAGACTGCAAGGAGATCCAACCAGTCAATCCTGAAGGAAATCAGTCCTGAATATTCATTGGAAGGACTGATGCTGAAGCTGAAACTCCAATATTTTGGCCACCTTAATGCGAAGAACTGACTCATTGGAAAAGACCCTGATGTGGGGAAAGATTGAAGGCAGGAGGAGAAGGGGATGACAGAGGATAAGATGGATAGATGGCATTACCAACTTGATGGACATGAATTTGAGCAAGCTCCGGGAGTGGGTGATGGACAGGGAAGCCTGGCATGCAGTTAGTCGCACACGACTGAGTGACTGAACTGAAAGGCAAAACAAAACCAAATAACCCATAAAGAGGAGAAATTGGCAATGACAAGCTTGTCTTAGCTGGGAGAAAGTCTTACTTCTCTTCCTCAACTCAACTCTGTCTGACGATCCCTGAGCCAGGCTGCCTTCAATGCCCTGCTTTCTTCACAGATCTGTTCCTCATCTCAGATGGGTGCCAGGTGTAATGTGGGCGATAATCTGATAACCAGTTTCCTGCGAGGCAATGTTCATTAGCTGTTCTTAAGCTGCCTTCCACTTTCCTATGCTAGCATCATAGCTACTGTGCCTCTGTGCTTAACAATATGCTTCTGAGTCACTGTCTATTCAACACCTCATTCCACTCCGATAACATAAAATCAGAGAATATCCACGCTTGGAAATGACCGTCTGCAGTCATCCGCTCCCATAGTGTTGCTGTGTTGCACATTCTACTCCCTGGGAACAAGGCCCATGGAGCTCACACAGGCAGATGGCAGCCCTGGAGCTGTGCTACTGGCAGTGCTGCATAAAGTGGCTCCTAAACTGTGCATCTGAATGGCCTCGGGAGCTTGTTGTAATTATGGATTCTGGGCCTCTGCTCCTTCTTCACTCTGCTTTCTCTTCCCTCTACCGGAATTGTGAATAGTCCTGAGATGGGGTCCTTTTTAAAAAGTATCATTGGTGAGTCTATGATCAGCATGGTTTGGGAATAAATACTCTACCCAACTCTCCCATTCTGCAGGTGAATAAACTGAGTCCCTTAAGGACTAGATGAGAGTCACACCCATCTGGTAAGGCAGAACTGCAATCAGGTCCCAGATCTCAAGACTTTCAACAAGGGCCTTTGTCTCCATTATTTAAACAAGAATAAATGACACAAAAAAAGGAAAACTAAACAAAACAACAACAATAGAAACATTACTAGAAGGGTAAAAAGTGGCGAGACATCTCAAAGTCAAACATGAAACACGATTTGTGTTTCCGTTTGGATGGATCGCCTGTACCATGACTTGCTTCCATGGCAAATGTGGTCCTATTTGTGCACAAACACAAAACTGGGGATGTAGCAAGGAGGGAAAGCTGGGCGGTAAGAACTTTCAAGTCAAAGGAATAAGTTTAAATAAAACTTGGCTCCCCTAAGGACACCTATCAAGAAATTTATTAAGGAAGAATTCTGCTGGCTGCTCTGGGCTGGGTGACCTTCAAAAGATCACCACATTCAGGGTTTGGCTCTGCCAGGCAGACTTAGAGGTCAGGTTCATGCCAATCCAAATCTTAAATGCATGGTCCAGGAGCCAGAGGGCCCATTTACTATTTTACAATGGTATCTCTTCTTGGCTTGAGATGTATCAACAGTCTGCTACCCAGGAACAGGCACTTCTTCCTGGGAGGCAAGGACACTCCAAACACAAGCAGCTGGCTCCATCAGAAGTTGCTTCTGGAGCAAATTAGAACAAAGGGAATAAGATGCTCTCATGCCATATTTTCTCTCCATGTGGCTCTTCCCTGCTCCAGAGAACTTGCTTTGATAAGGAACTTTGCAGAAGGCAGTGGAAGGTATCAGTTTTGAGTACAGACTTCAGAGTCTGGCAGCCCTAGGGACTTCAGCATTCATTAGCTGCTCCATAGTCACTTCTCTGTCTCACTTTTCTATCTCAAAGGAATAAATGAAACATTCTTCACCATTTTGCACGGTGTCAGGAGTTTAGATTGGTAAAAAAATCCACTGATAATGCAGGAGACACAAGAGACTCAAGTTCAGTTCCTGGGTCAGAAAGATCCCCTGGAGAAGGAAATGGCAATCCACTCCACTATTCTTGCCTGGAAAATTCCATGGACAGAGGAGCCTGGCAGGCTACAGTGCATGGAGCCACAGAGAGTCAGACATGACACAGCACATACACACAAGAGTTTAGAAAATGGTGGCTGTTTCTACTGTTGGCAACATGAAGAGGAGCAGGAGACAGGTATAAGAGGCGGAAAAACAAGTGTGATCTCCAATTAGCCTAATCAGAGAGAGCATACCCGAGATGTTCTTCACTCCTAAGCGTCCCTCCTCCTTTGTACTTGTTCACATTTGGTGAAATTAACTTGCTAAGTACTGATACTTCCTAGTTGTAATATCAACTTGCACTTTATTCTAAATGTGTTTTGCAAAGAATCAATGTCCTCTTTGCCACTGAACAGTGAAGTATTGCTGAGACGTTGCCCACTTCTCTGTTTCCACTTTTTAGCCCAGGCCTACTTTCTTAGATTGGCCTTAATAACTACGGTGGGGGTGGGGGGTGGGGTGGGGCTGGAGTGGGCGGGCAGGGGGCTGGGAAGGCAGTAAATCCAGAAGAGCAAGAGTTATAAAGAAGGAAAGGGGGACCAGGAAGGATGCCAAGCAATGCCAAGTAAAGTCAGACTGTTGCCTCAAGATAAGCCACAGAGAGACCCAAGTCCTCGGGCAGGTGAATCCACTTGACACAAGGGACTTCTCTGGATGTTCTAGCAGGAAAAACCTATGCCTCATTGATGGGACAGCAGGTGATGGATATACCAGGCCACTTGCCTCCGATCCTTGCATTCCTCTGGTCAAGTCTCACCCCACAGGGAGCTAACCCTCCTGAATGTCTGGATCATAACCCCTAGGTTCTTCTGATGCTCTTAGAGCTGCATACCAGGGCCTGTGGTTCGGTATCTCATCCAGGTTCTGAAGTGGCAGCAAGAAAGAGCCAGAAACTCTGAGACTAGCTGGCCAGCAGCACAGAGACAAGCAAGGGCAAGAACCCAGTTCTCCCAGAGCGATGGCTGGATGATTCCCTGGGCTGTGAGTGCATGATGTGGTTGGGCCAGATGGGTCTGAAAAGGCATAGAGAATGCATGTCTGGTATGCCCATCTCCTCCCCTCCCACATACTCCCTCTTGGCTTTTCATCAAGGAAAGTTGTAATATACAAGACGCTCTGCCTCAGAAGCAGCTATGTAAGCAATGAGCAATACTCAGAAGAGACTAAATTTGGGGGGAAACCTGGGTCTGAAGCCAGGCTCAGCTACTTAAGAGCTATGTGACCCTGGAGAAGCTTTCGGACCACTTGGTGCCTCAGTTGTCTCATCTGCTAAATAGGTTTGAATGATCATCCTTTCCTTATACCATAATACACACACCTACCTCATAGACTTATTTCAGGAATGAAATCACATACACGCACGAAATGAACGAACAGCACCTGACATGTATGTAATAAGGGACACAGAAAAAATATTCACCACGCTGGACATCTGTTCCACAATCTGACATCTGATTTCCTAGGTGCTCTGGCTTGGGGCCCCGTCTCTCTCTTTCCACTCAGAGTCCTGACTAGCTTCTCGGTTCTGAGATGAGCTTCGTGAACTTAACGCAGGCTGTGTCTCTTCACCTCTGCTGATCTTCCCCGCTCCTGGATACCTCATGTTGTGGATGTGTAGCTCTCATCAGCCTCTCCTTTGTCACCAGGCTCTCAGTCCTGGCCTGCTCAGTCCTGTTACTGCCAGGTTCCTGGGATGACAAGTATGAAATTTTTGACATGCTTTTTCAGACAGTGCAAGTATTACCAGGACAATCTTATGCAGGTCTTGGGACTCACAGCTCTCCCAGAGTAAATAAAAATGCTAATTGGCTGTCTGACTACATCTCTCAAATCTCCTGAAAAAAGCCCATAGCTCTGCCACTTGACACCCCAAAGATGAGCTCATTAGGAAGCTGCTGATGAAGAACTGCAGCGACGAAATGACGGCCATCACTGTGACTAACCCGTTCAGAGCTGAGTCACTCATAAGGGACGGCAGCTCCTCCACAGGAAGTGATGCTGAAACAGGGCCTCAGGTCACACGGAGCCACCTCCCCAAACCCTCACTCCTCACCCCGATTTAATAATAAACCGCTACCTGGCTTAACATCATCGGAGTCAAAACTCTGCGACATTCAAAATGTAGTGGACACAGGGCAGTTAAATCAAAGACATCAAAGGAACTCTTAGAAAACCACTGTCAAAATACTTAGCAATGCACGTCTGCTATTGGTAAACACGCATGCCAAGTATATGGGCCTTTAAACAGGGGTTTCTGTAACTTCTATTTGTGATAGTTTGCTATCGACACATCTAGCCAAGTTCAGTATTCTACTCATGAATCAGCAACCACTTCACTACTTCCAATTCATTAGAAAGTCTCTCTACCTCTTATGATCAGAGAAAAAAAGGCTTGACAACTGTTCTATGAACTTGTTAGTAGTAAACCCAGTCCAGTGCACTCGGTCCTTCATAAAACCCACACACAAAGAAAACTCCGGGACCACACCATGTTTGTGACTACCACCGTAGATCGGTCCCCTCCTGAGCCTCGTCTCACATCTCAGCCTAACTTTTCAGACCCATGATTGCTGCAGTGGCCAGTTCCGTGCAGGCATAACTGGAGAATTTTGCCTCAGCTGCACTGGGCATCTCTCACTTTCTTCCCAGGGCCTTCAGCGCGTGCCTCCTGGGAAAGTCATAGGCCCTCTCCCAGCAGTCCCCGGGCGTGCACAAGCCTGGACCAGCAAGGGAGTGCACACATTACAGGGAAAGTCTTCACCGATGGGGATCAGGAGTGGGTGGAGAAATGCTCTCCTTTCATCTTCTGGCAGAAAACTCTGCCCTGCATCTCCGAGGGTCACAGAGAGCGAGTACCCCCGGTGTCCATGGTGGTGAGTAGCTCATTGATGACCACTGGACAAGCTTTCCCTCCTTTGCTGTTTCCAGTCTTCCACTTCTATTCCTTGAGATAATTTCTAACTACTCACAAGTCAGCCCTGTCTCCAGCCCTACGTTTGAGCGGGGTACCTCGGCTGAAAAAATTTTTTCTACTATATCAGCTCTACACATTGGATTCATAGCAATGAAACTTAATTTAAAATATTCTTCAGAGTCAAAAGCATAATGGTCATATAGGAGACTATCCTAGGTACTCATCCATTCTGGAAGCCCTACCAAAGTATCTAGGTCTGTAAACAAAGTGAGAACCATGAGAACCATGGTTCATGAAACCACCCATCACAGATGGGGTGTCCCAGAAGGCATACTGCAGCACACTTTGGCCTGAAGACTGTTTACATCCCTGGGAGGCACACCTGAGGACAAGAGAGGAAGGATACAGGAAGGAATGGGTGGAGAAGTCAAGTCGTAATGCAGCCCAACAATGGCCTCACCTGACCCCACTGGAAGCCCCAAGACTAAACTGGCTTGCCAGAATTGTCACGTATTGGACTGAAATAACTGGGCTTTCATATCTTTGTATGAATCAGTCGTTGGATATAAACCACTCCAGGACAGGGGGGTGACACTGGATGAATGGCTCTCTGCCCATGAAACAATCCCTGAATGGGGTGATACTGGAGGCCATCTGTGCAGTGCATGCCCAGATCCTGGGCCAACATCTTCCCTGAAGGAACATGTCCCCCAAAGAACCACTGAAGAGCTGGAGGAGAAACTCAGCCCAGCAAAGAGAAAATCAGGAGAGGCAGGGAGGCTGCTTCCAGATATGTGATGAGCTCGCATGTGGAAGAGATACTGGGATCTGTCTTCTGTGGATAAAACTAGAAACAACTGGTGAATATCTGCTCATGGGTGGGAAGATTTCACCTCAACAGTGAGGTGTAGGGAGAGCTATCTAAAGAACTGGGATGTGTCAGTAAGGATTTCACGCAGATATAAAACAAAGTCTGCATATGGAGCAAACCCAAGAGACAATATCAAGTTTCTTTCCAGCCTTGAAATTCTCTGATTCCAAGAGTCAGAGCAATGTTCATAATACAAAACTGTCACTTATGCATCATTCATAGGCAGCACTATCAGCCCTTAGGCACAAAAAATAAATATGAAAGTTCTATTTGTCATAGCTCCATGAGGAAATAAAGTTGCTAAGCAATAGGAATACTGGCTAGTGACTGCAAACACTTCCCAACTTCCAAACACTCACCTCACCAATAAACATCTGTTCATCTACCTACATATTTACCTAGCTGTCTCTGTCAATATATCCACCTATTTATCCTGTGCTCTTCTGCAGCAAATGAATCACTCCAAGTATACCCATCGCCACCACTGGGCAACAAACCAAGACTTCTCTTGGGACCAGACAGCAGGACATAGCTATCCTAGGGCAGCTCAGAATCTACATATCTAAAACCAAGCTCACCTTTCCTTTGTCCATACCATGCTCCATCTCATATTTCTTCTATAATCCTTTATTTTGTTAATGGTGGTCTATTAGCTCAAACATTCCAAGCCAAAAATGTTAGAGTTAGTGAGTTTCAGAGCCAGATAAACTTGATTATGAAACTGACTTTTCCCATTATTATATGGACATCAGCAAGTTACATAAACTCTTCTGAGTCTCATATTTCTTAGTTACATCATTGGGATAATACCTATTTCATTGGGTTGTCTTGCAACAAGGGGACACTATGTGGGAGAAAAGTTAACAGGAACTGGAAGAAGAGGACAAAAAAGAGGGTCTATCAAAGATGACTTTTTTTTTTAATTTTTCATCTTTATTTTGGCCAAGAATTGGCCCAAAGTTTCTAGATGAGAGAGGAAATTCTCTTTCTCCATCATCGTGTTCGCTCACACTTTCTGTTACCCTAGAACCTTGTTCTGGTACATCTAAATGCTAGAATACGAATTAAACAATCATTTTCAGCCTCATATCTATTGGAAATATGCTCAAAATTCCAAGTGACCTACTTTTTGTACAATGGCTGGAAAATTGGCAACTGTTCAAACTTAAATAATACAACAAAAGGTCACTTTAAATAGCCATGTAGCTGCACCTATGGCTTCTAATACTCTCTCCAGGCCCCTATACTAAAGATCAAAGGTACACATTTGATCAAAACTCCACCAACATTTCACATCAGTGTTCCACCAGCAAGCAGGACCCTAAAATTGCCCAGAACCTTTCATCGGCTGAAATAACAAAGTCTTGATCCTAGGTTTCCTTAACACAGATGCCTCCTGGACATCTCATTTATAATTCTCTATATTCTTATTATCAAATCCAATCTGCACTGTTTCACTTTTGAAGTTCTTACCACCCATAGCTGAACGTTGATTAATATGCTGGAGCCTCCTCATTCATTAAAATGGTGAGGCTTGGCAACTGGATCCCTAGATGGCTACTTCTTTACAGACTATCATCCTTCTTACTCCCTCCATGTCCCCCACCAAACCTCCACCTCCCAAGAGACCACTGATTTTGTGACAGCAGAGCACTGTGAGTTTTAACAGCAGTACTCTAACAAAGCAGCAGTGTGTCAACACACAGTTCACAATCACCCTCAGCATCATTTGCTAACTCATCATGGGAATGGTTGGATGTTCTTCTCAAGCACCATTAATAATTCTGTGTATGCTGTCTCCTCAGGAGAAAGAATCTACTTTTGCTTTTCTTCCTTTGAGGGAAAAAGAATTATGCCTAAGACTACTAAACTCAAAGTCCGGTAAACAGCATTCATTGAATAACAACTCTGGGCCAAAGCTTTCATGGACAGTATCTCACTGAATATTCAAACAACTCAGTGAGGCATATGAACCCCATTTTGCAGAAGGAAAACCTCAGGCCCAGAGATCCTGAACTGTGTAGGGCAAGTCACGGATGATTCAGCCCCAGCCTCCTCCATCCCTCTGTGTCTCTGCTCAGGTTTGCAGTTCTTTGTATTATAGTAGAAGCTGGTGGTCTACTGGAAGCACAAATTTTGGGAGAGGGAACATTCCCAAAGGGAGGGATCCTGGGCAGACACACCTTTCTCAAGTTCTAGTTCCTTAATTGGAAGCCCACTGTTTATTTTTTGTTTCTTTAACTGAAATATAAGAAAACAGAATTCAGAGTAACTGTAGATTATGACAGAATGATCATCTTAAGGAGAGTCTCGCCTACTCTGCTTTGGTGTGGTGTGCAGAGTAAAATGAAACCACCAACTACTAGGAACAGTTCAGCTGTTCAAGATTTCGCCTTTCTGTGATTTCAATAGCTTCCTGCAAAAAAAAAAAAAAATCAGGCCCACAGTCTCATCCATCATGCATAGAGCTAAGGTTTAATCTGCCTCCCCATAATAGTTACTAATCTAGTGGGCATGGACAAGTTGCCGAATCTCTTTAAAGCCTAAAGGCATACTTGAGGAAAATTGGTTGAGTGGTGGTATAACGGACAAATGGAGAGGAGAAAGACTAGAACAAAGATCAGAGGAGAAAAGTACCTGATTCATAGACCTCTTTAGGGGAGAAATGGAAACCTGGACAGGTAATGAGAAGCCTGATGCACGGTGAACACCAGCTGATCGTTATGATGCCACTCTTGATGTCTCACTTCTATTAGGAACTAACCAAGCCACCTAGTTCTTACTCATTGCTCAAAATAAATGGTTTTTCCAAATTATTTAATCTTCTATGTTTTTCTTAGGACTCAGGTTAACATATTGCCTTTTTTAAAGTTAAAATAGGTTATCAGCCCGCTGAAAGTAGAATTTTCCTATTTAGTGAAAGTGAAAGTGGCTCAGTCATGTCTGACTCTTTACGACCCCCATGACTATACAGTCCATGGAATTCTCCAGGCCAGAATCCTGGAGTGGGTAACCTTTCCCTTCTCCAGGGGATCTTCCCAATCCAGGGATCGAACCCAGGTCTCTGGCATTGCAGGCAGATTCTTTACCAGCTGAGTCATGAGGGAAGCCCAAGAATACTGGAGTGGGTAGCCTATCCCTTCTCCAATGGATCTTCCTGACCCAGGAATCCAACTGGGGTCTCCTGCATTGCAGGTGGATTCTTAATCAACTGGGCTATCAGGGAAGCCCCCTTCCTATTTAGTGATGTTCCTAAAACACTATGTCTTATAATGAAAACCAATGACAAACTATAAGGCTGCTTTTGACTTCTAGAATATAGTGCAGAATGTGGTAACATGCTGGAAAGAAACGATTGATCTAGAAACCAGAAGATAAGGATTCCAGGCATTCCTTTCTCTGTTGAAATGATCCAACGTGGAAACCACATAGGAGTGTTTCATAGACTTGAAACCCCTCACAATCTTAAATTTCTATCCTAGTTTAATCATTTTATTTTAGTCGTTAGCTTCTCCTACTAAAGAAGTCAAAACTTTTCTTTGTTCATTAATTCATCTACCCATTCATTTTTTTTTAATTCAAAAAGAATTTTTGAGAGTCTACTGTATACATAGGAATGAGATACAGATTTGTGACAAAAAAGAAGCATAAAAAAAACAATAAAAGTTCAGAAGAGAGAAACGCTGTTTATGGCTGAGAATAACTATCCTCACTGGAAAGGCTTCCTTGGGCTTTTCTGAGAGTAACTATCCTAATTAGCTAGCAAAGTAATGCTCAAAATTCTCCAAGCCAGGCTTCAACAGTATGTGAACCATGAGCTTCCAGATGTTCAAGCTGGATTTAGAAAAGCCAGAGGAACCAGAGATCAAATTGCCAAATTGCCAACTTCTGCTAGATCATTGAAAAAGAAAAAGTTCTAGAAAAATATCTACCTCTGCTTTATTGACTATGCCAAAGTCTTTGACTGTGTGAATCACCACAAACTGTGGAAAATTCTTCAAGAGATGGGAATACCAGTCCACCTGATCTGCCTCCTAAGAAATCTGTTTGCAGGTCAAGAAGCAACAGTTAGAACTGGACACGGAACAACAGACTGGTTCAAAATAGGGAAAGGAGTACATCAAGGCTGTATATTGTCACCCTGCTTATTTAACTTCTATGCAGAGTACATCATGCAAAATGCCAGGCTGGATGAAGCACAAGCTGGAATCAAGATTGCCGGGAGAAATATTAATAACCTCAGATAAGCAGATGACACCACACTTATGGCAGAAAGCAAAGAAAAACTAAAGAGCTTCTTGATGAAAGTGAAAGAGGAAAGTGAAAAAGTCGGCTTACAACTCAACATTCAGAAAACTAAGATCATGGCATCTGGTCCTATCACTTCATGGCAAATAGATGGGGAAACAATGGAAACAGTGACAGACTTTATTTTGGGGGCTCCAAAATCACTGCAGATGGTGACTACAATCATGAAATTAAAAGACGCTTGTTAATTGGAAGAAAAGTTATGACCAATCTAGACAGCATATTTGGAGAAAGAAATGGCAACCCACTCCAGTATTCTTGCCTGGAGAATCCCAGGGACAGAGGAGCTTGGTGGGCTGCTGTCTATGGGGTCGCACAGAGTTGGACATGACTGAAGCGACTTAGCAGCAGCAGCAGCAGCAGCAGCAGCAGACAGCGTATTAAAAGGCAGAGACATTCCTTTGCTGATACAGGTCCGTCTAGTCAAGGCTATGGTTTTTCCAGTAGTCATGTATGGATGTGAGAGGACTATAAAGAAAGCTGAGCACTGAAGAATTGATTCTTTCGAACTGTGATGTTGGAGAAGACTCTTGAGAGTCCCTTGGACTGCAAGGAGATCCAACCAGTCCATCCTAAAGGAAATCAGTCCTGAATATTCATTGGAAGGACTGATGCTGAAGCTGAAATTCCCATACTTTGGCCACCTGATGCGAAGAACTGACTCATTTGAAAAGACCCTGGTGCTGGGAAAGATTAAAGGCAGGAGCAGAAGGGGAGACAGAGGATGAGATGGTTGGATGGCATCACCGACTCAATGGACACAAGTTTGAGTAAACTCTGGGAGTTGCTGTTGGACAGGGAGGCCTGGCGTGCTGCAGTCTATGGGGTCTCAAGAGTCAGACGCAACTGAGCAACTGAACTGAACTGAACTGATCCTAATTAGAAGGGCTTCCCAAGTGGCTCAGTGGGTAAAGAAACTGTCTGCAATGCAGGAGACTCCAGAGACATGGATTTGATTTCTGGGCTGGGAAGATTCCCTGGAGGAGGGCACGGCAACCCATTCCAATACTCTTGCCTGAAGAATTCCATGGACAGAGCAGCCTGTTGGGCTGCAGTCCATGGGGTTGCAAAGAGTCAGACATGACTGAAGCAACTGAGCACAGCACATAGCACATCCTAATTAGAAAGGCATTTTGGCACTTGAGCTGGTCCTTGAACAGTGTTTGGCATGCAACTGGTGTTCTGTAAATATTTATTAAATAAATTAATGTTACTCAATCACTCAATTAAATATTGAATTAGAATAAGCAGGTAAGATTTCAGCAGGTGGATACAGAAAAGGAGGTTGGTATGGGGAAGGCAGAGACTTGGAAGTGACACAGAACACGTGGAACAGAGAATCTTCTGGACTTCCAGAACACAGATCACCTGAGAGAAAAGGTACGACCAGTATAACAGCTTGTAGATACTAAGCTTTACGTGAAAGGTTTAAGAAGTGTTGGCTATTATCTTACAGGAAGTAGGGACTCATTGACTTTTTAAAATTGATGATACACAGAGGCATACTTAAGGAATAAGCATAAAGGTATATTGGTTGGGTGGTGGTATACCAGACAGATGGAGATGAGAAAGACCAGAACAAACATGTTAAGATGGCATCACTATTGTCTACCCAATATCCCCTGAAGGATAAAAAAAGAAAGACTGGGCCCAGGACCCTGTTTTGCATTGTGTCTTGTGCTCTCAAATCCAATCCCACTTCTTGGAGGCTTATTATGAAAATACACAAATGGTGGTTTATAGTATAAACTCAAAAGTCTTCTGATATAAACACTGAGGGAAAATGGGAGAGATTGCTACTTACAAATCTGGTCAGAATAACTCTGGAATGAAATATTGTAATTTTGCTAAGAGATGAAGCATGACTAAGGAAGAACATGCATTAACTGGCCATAATTGCTGCTAAAAATTCACATGACATTAAATTAAGTTACTTTAACCTTAAATTAAGAGTCAAGAATGTGCACAGAATAATAGCATTCTTCCTCCAATCATCCGCGTTTAATTTAACTAATGGTATAACTATGATGGCACTTTCGGCACATGGCTGTGTAGTCATCTTAGAACTTTCCAAAGGCAGTTCTTATGGCAGAGACAGAAATCCTGTTAACCCGTTGCTAAGATTCCCATTGGTTATTATTTAAAATTACTGCATTTTAGCAAAGCCCATGAACAGTTCAAAAGACAACTTCAGTATTCCCTAGCTGAATCCTTATTTAGCTATAACATCATTCTCACTGAAAGATTCATGTATAACCAAAACATTTAATAACAGGTTAATTATAAAGTACCATTTGTTTGAATAACTGGGATACTAACATTTCTATTTCAAGGGATATTTTGCCTGATGTCAAACAAAAATTTGATCTGATAACATTTATAAAATATAACTATAAAGATGTTCAGAGAAGGAAATACAGGGAATGAAAAGCAGCAAGATGTTGAGAGCAATTTTCTGAGTTAATGTGCTTCTGAGTGAAATTCTTCTCATTTTTCTCTATTTTTCAAATAAGTAGGTATTGATTTTATATTAAAGTCCAACTTAAACTATAAACGGAGTCTTTCTACCAGGAGCTGCTATTAACTCTAGAAAACAGTGGAGCTGGACCTGGGATTCAAAGAGATTTGTGCAACACAAACATAAAGGTTTGCTTTATGAGCCTGTCAGAGTGGGTAACACGTGAATAGCACTCAATAAATAGTCAATGAATAAGATAAGCATAGAATAACAAGTCAATTTGAGCTATTCCCTTTTATAAAATTTCAGTTCGTTAGCATGATGCCAAGCAAAACACGTAATTGGTTATAAAATGTTAATTTCTACCTGATTGTTGTAGCAGAACTGGTAGAGTGAAATCCTGGGGAAAATCCAGGTGTTCTTCATTAGCTATTTCTTGGCCCTACATTTAAGCCTAAAGTTTTCAAAACACAGACCCAGACCCTAGTGAAGCTACAACATAGGGAGGTGGCTATTTTGGATAGCCTAAACTATCCCCTTCACTTAGGATTTATACAGTACTTTTTAATTTTTTGAAGTAAATACTTCAATGTTTTAATTACTTTCCTATCTTCTTAAATATTTCATATGATACTTTCTTGTAGACTCAAGTCACTTTCAGGAACATTAGTTACTGAATTATCATACACTATAATAAGTTCTTAGTGAGATTCTTATACTCCAAATGCTATGATTTTTGAGTTGTGAGTTTTGTTTTGTTCTTCACTTGCAATTTCTAAAATGTGCCTTGCTGTGTTTAAACTTTTTTACACACATTTTCTCTTTGCACAGAATGCCTCCCAATACATTCTTGCTCCACCTATTAAATTCCTACTCATCACTCTCAGCTTTCAGTAGTCAGTTTTGCTGATAGCTCAGACTGAGTTACTGTTCTCTGTGTTTCTTATATTCTTTGATTGCTATATTAACTTCCTCCAAAACCTAAAGGCTTAAAGCAATTGATATTTATTATATCATACAATTTTTGTGGGTCAAAAATTTGGAAGTGACTTAGTGGGTGGTTCTGGCTCAGAGTCTCTTATAACATTGCGATCAAGATGTTGGCCAGGGTTGTGGTCATCTGATAGCTTGACTAGAGCTGCTGGATCTACTTGCTAGGTAATTTGTGTTGGCTGGTACAGAAAGCTACACTTCTTCACTAAGTGGATCTATCCCCAGGGCTGCTTGAGTATCCTTACAACATGGCAGCTGGCTTCTCCTAGAGTGAGTGACATGAGAAATAACAAGGAGAAAGCCACATTGCTTTCTATGTCCTAATCGAAGACATCACACCAATCATTTCTGCAACACTCTATTCATTACAAGTTCATTCCTAATACGAAAAACAAAGATAGCACAAAAAAAGAAAATTACAGGCCAATATCAATGATGAACATAGACACAAAAATCCTCAACAAAATTCTAGCAAAGAGAATCCAAACACACATTAAAAGGATCATATACCATTCAAGTAGGGTTTATCCCAAGAATGCAAAGATTCTTGAATATATACGTATCAGTCAATAGATATACCATATTAACAAACCGAAAGATAAAATCTATCTCAATAGATGCAGAGAAAGCTTTCGACAAAATTCAACACCCATTTATGATGAAAACTCTCCGGAAAAATCAATATAGAAGGAACCTATCTCACCATAATAAAGGCCATATATAAAAAACGTACAGAAAACATTATTCTCAAAGGTGAAAAACTCAAAGTGTTTCCTCTAAGATCAGGAACAAGACAAGGGTGCCCACCCTTAACACTATTATTCAACATAGTTTTGGAAGTTTTAGCTACAGCAATCAGAGAAGAAAAACAAATAAAAGGAATCCAGATTGGAAAAGAAGAAGTAAAATCCTCACTGTTTGCAGATGATATGATACTATGCATCAGATCAGATCAGATCAGATCAGTCGCTCAGTCGTGTCTGACTCTTTGCGACCCCATGAATCGCAGCACGCCAGGCCTCCCTGTCCATCACCAACTCCCGGAGTTCACTGAGACTCACATCCATCAAGTCAGTGATGCCATCCAGCCATCTCATCCTCTGTCGTCCCCTTCTCCTCCTGCCCCCAACCCCTCCCAGCATCAGGGTCTTTTCCAATGAATCAACTCTTCGCATGAGGTGGCCAAAGTACTGAAGTTTCAGCTTTAGCATCATTCCTTCCAAAGAAATCCCAGGGCTCCTTCAGAATGGACTGGTTGGATCTCCTTGCAGTCCAAGGGACTCTCAAGAGTCTTCTCCAACACCACAGTTCAAAAGCATCAATTCTTCGGCGCTCAGCCTTCTTCACAGTCCAACTCTCACATCCATACATGACCACAGGAAAAACCATAGCCTTGACTAGACGAACCTTTGTTGGCAAAGTAATGTCTCTGCTTTTCAATATACTATCTAGGTTGGTCATAACTTTCCTTCCAAGGAGTAAGCGTCTTTTAATTTCATGTCTGCAGTCACCATCTGTAGTGATTTTGGAGCCCAGAAAAATAAAGTCTGACACCGTTTCCACTGTTTCCCCATCTATTTCCCATGAAGTAGTGGGACCAGATGCCATGATCTTCGTTTTCTGAATGTTGAGCTTTAAGCCAACTTTTTCACTCTCCACTTTCACTTTCATCAAGAGGATTTTGAGTTCCTCTTCACTTTCTGCCATAAGGGTGATGTCATCTGCATATCTGAGGTTATTGATATTTCTCCCGGCAATCTTGATTCCAGCTTGTGTTTCTTCCAGTCCAGCGTTTCTCATGACGTACTCTGCATATAAGTTAAATAAACAGGGTGACAATATACAGCCTTGACGTACTCCTTTTCCTATTTGGACCCAGTCTGTTGCATAGAAAACCCTAAAGATGTTACCAGAAAATTAGTAGAGCTATTCAATAAAGGTAGTAAAGTCGAAGGATATAAAATCAATATACATAAATTTCTTGCATTCTTATACACTAACAATGAAAAACCAGAGAGAGAAATTAAGGGAAAAAAAAATCCCACTCACTATAGCAACAAAAAGAATAAAATACCAAGGAATAAACCTACCTAAAGAGACAAAAGACCTGTATGCAGAAAACTACAAGACACTGATGAAATAAATCAAAGATCACATAAACAGAGGGAGAGATATACCATGCTCTTCGATTGGAAGAATCAATATTTTGAAAATGACTCTACTACCAAAAACAATCTACAGGTTCAATGCAATCCCTATTAAACTACCAATGGCATTTTCCCATAGAACTAGAAAAAAAATTTCATAATTTGTATGGAAACACAAAAGATCCCCAAAAGCCAAGACAATCTTGAGAAAGAAAAATAGAGCTGGAGGAATCAACCTTCCTGACCTCAGACTATACTACAAAACTGAAGTCATCAAGACAGTGTGGTACTGGCACAAAAACAGAAATATAGACCAAAAGAACAAGATAGAAAACCCAGAGATAAATCCAAGCACCTATGGACAACTTATCTTTGACAAAGGAGGCAAGAATACACAATGGAGAAAAGATAACCTCTTCAGTAAGTGGTGCTGGGAAAACTGTACAGCTACATGTAAAATAATGAAATTAGAACACTTCCTAACAACATATACAAACATAAACTCTAAATGGATTGAAGACATAAATGTAAGGCCAGAAACTATAAAGCTCTTGAAGGAAAACATAAGTAGTACACTCTGACATTTTATAAATCACAGCAAGATCTTCTTTGACCCACCTCCTAGAGTAATGGAAATAAAAACAAAAATAAACAAAGTGGACTGAATTAAACTTAAAAGCTTTTGCACAGCAACAGAAACAACAGTAAACAAGATGAAAAGACGGTCCTCAGAATGGAGAAAATCACTGCAAAAGAAGCAACTGACAAAGGATTAATCTCCAAAAAAATATATGCAGCTCATACAGCTCAATATCAGAAAAACAAATAGCCCAATCAAAAAAAACAAAAAACAAAAAACCAGACATTTCTGCAAAGAAAGATGTCTAATAAACACATGAAAAGATGTTCAACATTGCTCATTATTGGAGACATGCAAATGAAAACTACAATGAAGTATCACCTCACACCAGTCGGAATGACCATCATCAAAAAATCTACAAACAATAAATGCTGAAGAGGATGTGGAGAAGAGGGAAAGTTCTTGCATTGTTGGTAGGAATGTACATTGATACAACCATTAGGGAGACAGCATGGAGATTCTAGGAATAAAACGACCATTGTTGTTTTCCAGTCTCTAAGTGGTGTCTGACTCTTTGCAACCCCATGAACTGCGGCACGCAGGTTTCTCTGTCTTCCACTTTCACCCGGACGGAGCTAATTCAAATTCATGTCCACCGAGTCAGTGATGCTATCTAACCATCTCATCCTGTCATGCCCATTTCTTGTTGCCTTCAATCTTTTCCAGCATCAGGGTCTTTTCCAATGAGTTGGCTCTTTACATCAGGTGGCTCAAGAACTGGAGCTTCAGCTTCAGCATCGGTTTTTCCAATCAGTATTCAGGGTTGATTTCCTTTAGGATTGACTGGTTTGATCTCCTTGCAGTCCAAGGAACTCTCAAGAGTCTTCTCTAGCACCACCAGTTCAGAAGCATCAATTCTTTGGTGCTCAGCCTTCTTTATGATCCAATTCTCACATCCAAACATGACTACTGGAAAAACCATAATTCTGATTCTATGGACCTCGGCTGGCAAAGTGATGTCTCTGCTTTTTAATATGCTGTCCCGGTATGTCATAGCTTTCTTTCTGAGGAGCAGGATTCTTTCGATTTCATGGCTGCAGTCACTGTTCGCAGTGATTTTGGAGCCCAAGAAAACAAAATCTGTTACTGCTTTCATGTTTTCCCCTTCTATTTGCCATGAAGCGATGAGACTGGATGCCAGGATCTTAGTTTTCTGAATATTAAATTTCAAGCCAGCTTTTTCATTCTTCTCTTGCACCTTCATCAAGAGGCTCTCAGTTCCTCTTCACTTTCTGCCATTAGTGTGGTATCACCTGCATATCTGATATTGTTGACATTTATCCTGGAAAACTTGATTCCAGCCTGTGATTCATCCAGCCTGGCATTTTGCATGATGTACTCTGCATAGAAGTTAAATAAACAGGGTGACATTATACAGCCTTGTCATACTACTCTCCCAATTTTGAACAAGTCCATTGTTCCACGTCCAGTTCTAACTGCTGCTTCTTGACCCACATATAGGTTTCTCAGGAGGCAGGTAACACAGTCTGGCGCTCCAATCTCTTTAAGAATTTTCCACAGATTTTTATGATCCACACGATTAAAGGCTTTAGCACAGTCAATGAAGCATAAGCAGGTGTTTTTCTGGTATTCCCTTGCTAGCTCCATGATCTGGTGACTGTTGGCAACTTGATTTCTAGTTGCCTCTTTGAAACCCATCTTGAACATCTGGATGTTCTCAGTACATGTACTGCTGAAGTCTAGCTTGAAGGACTTTTAGTGTAAACTTGCTAGCATTTGAAACGAGTATAATCATATGGTAGTTTGAACATTCTTGGCACTGTCCTTCTTTGGGACTGAAATGAAAACTAACCTTTTTCAGTCCTGTGGCCATTGCTGAGTTTTCCAAATTTGCTGACATATTGAGCGCAGTTCTTTAACAGTATGATCTTTTAGGATTTTAAATAACTCAGCTGGAATTCCTTCATCTCCACAAGCTTTGTTCATAGTGATGCTTCCTAAGGCCTACTTCACTTAATACTCCAGGATATCTGGCTCTGGTGAGTGACCATACCATCCTGGTTATCTGGCATAAAGACTTTTTTGTATACTTCTTCTGTGTATTCTTGCCACATCTTCTTAATCTCTTCTGTTTCTATTAGGTCCATATACCCTGAGAAAACCACAGTTCTAAAAGATACCTGTACACTAATGCTCACTGCAGCACTATTTACAATAGCTAGGACATGGAAGCAACCTAGATGTCCATCAACAGATGAACGGATAAAGAAGATGTGGTACATATATACAAAGGAATATTACTGAGCCATAAAAGGAATGTATTTGAGTCAGTGGTAGTGAGGTGCATGAGCCTAGAGCCTGTAACATAGAGTGAAATCAGAAAAAGAAAAGCAAATATCATATATGTGGAATCTAGAAAAGCAGTACTGAAGAAACTATCTGTGGGGAAGGAGTGAGGAAGCAGATACAGAGAACAGACTGCGGAGCCAGTGGGAGAAGCAGAGGGCAGGATGAATGAGGAAAGTAGCACTGACATATATGCACTGCCATGCATAGAACAGATAGCGAGTGGGAGGTCACCATGCAAAACAGGGAGCCCGGCCTGGCTCTCAAACAGATAATGAGTGGGAGGTTGCCATGCAAAACAGGGAGCCCGGCCTGGCGCTCTTTGACAGCTTAGAGGGGTGGGATGGGAGAGGGGAAGGAGGCTTAAGAGGGACGGGACATATATATCATGATGACTGGTTCACACCGGCGTACAGCAGAAACCAACACAACACTGGAAAGCAGTTATCCTCCAGTTTAAAACAAAGTAAGACACTGAGTTTAGCCTACATGTAGGGGAAGAGAGTCCAGCTCCATCTTTTAAAAGGAGATCAAAGAATGTGTGGGCATATTTTAAAGCCACCAAGACTGCTCTTACTGCATTCTAATTATTTATTTAAACACTTTCATTTTTAGGTTGCTTTTGAGGACATTCTTAAGGCATTTATTTTACCCTGTATAAAACTAAAGATCTGGGCACTGACTATAGTTAAGTTACAGAGGAATCAAACTTTAAATTAAGTTATAGAGGAATCTCATCTCCCACTTAAGTAGACATGTGTCTGACTTTAGTCAAGTTAGTTACTCTGAATCTCAGCTTCCTGATCTTTAAAGTGGGAGTTGTAACCACCAGTCCTGTCGGAGGATGAAGTGGAAAAATGCAGGTGAGAGTCCCCTGCAAACTGTGAGGTACTGTGGGATTACTGAACCAGGCAGGATTCAGTCAGTGCTGCAAGCCCTGTGTGAGCATAGTCTGGCTTCCAGAATTTACTGCCTTGTTTACTTATCGGTCACCACACATGAGCCCCTTTATCACCTCTCCTCTCCTCTCGGCCTCAGACGATCTCCAAGCTTGTAACACAGAGTTTTGTACATAGAAGGTAATCCATAAACATTTGCTGTTGTTCACTATGATACTGACAGTTCTCCTGATTTTCTTTTCATTTCAGGTTAAACGGAGGAAACTTTTTAAACAGCTATATTGCACAAACTAGAACAGAAAGTTATTATGAAGTATAGGCCATGAATTGCTCAGAGCACAGGTTCTGGGAACAGACTTGGGACAGACTTGGGTTAAACTCATGTCTGCCACTCAGAAGCTTCTGAACTCTGTCAACTCCCTAAGCCTCCTCAGTTTCTTCATATGTAACTTGGGGATAACAGCACTGATTATTTGACAAGGTCATAATGAAGATCAAGGACATAATACATGAGAAGCACCTAGAATACTGCCCGTCACATTTTCAGTAGTCCATTAATGTGTATTATTATTCATCATATGATTATTATGAAATGGCTCCATTATTAACAAGGGAAAGGCATTCAGACCCATGACAGATGGCACCTTCCTGCTTTCGAGTCCCATTTTGCACTCCAGGATGACTTACTGAGTCCAGGAAAAAGAGCTCTTCCAGGCTTACCTTGTCTACCTGGGTGGCTATCTATCTAAAACAGCCTGTCTGGCTTGAGCTATTTCCATTTGCTGTCTTTATGAGGCCGGAGGCATGCACAGCTATGAGCACATTTCAGAAATTTGAAAAATAAACAATGAAATGTCTTACGCTTGCCACACATGCATTTTTTCCTACCATGATTTAGGTTGGCTGGTTCTAAGCCATAAAAAGTTTATAATAAGAAAGAAAAAAAGAATGAAATTTCCCAGTTTAAAACTCTTTAACCCCAGCCCTCAAAACTTTCCAACTCAAGGTTAAGATGCGAACAAATGTTCCAACCAATATGTTCATGAAAGATTTAATAATTACTTTGCTTATGAAAGTTTAAACAGCTGCTTAAGTGAGTAAAAAGGCTCCCACCCAGGCAGAATAACTTGCTGTACCCATTAAGAAGGTTTTACAAATCACCAGACTGTGTATTCAGATGAAAGGAGAGCTGCTTTTGCAGCACAGCCTCTAAATTTCAATTATGTATGGAATGGGTTTGTCCATCAGGTCAATCAGGTTTTGTTTATTCCTTCAGCAGGGGTCTTGACAGCATCAGTGTTAAGGCAGTTTCCAAAGGGATTGCTAAGCTTTTCCATCATGTATTTTTAAAAACACACATACAGGAAATAGGCCAAGCCTTTTTCTTTAGGTTATTTTATGCCTTAGTTCCATGAATATAAAGTTCATTATCAAATTGATTGGGAAATTACAGGAGGTTGTGTTACACTCCTTAAAAAAGAATAACATTATGCTTTGGACTTTCACATACGCTATTCCTTCTTGGAATATCCCCCATCCCAACTGCATCCCCATAACCTTTTGCATGGTTAACCCTTCGTGATTAACTATTCTGCTGTAGGAATAAGTTGGATCTCACCAGAAAGCCTTCCTTGGCCTCCTTGACCAGGATGGTTCTCCCCATCATACCACTTGGCTACCATATTATAGCACTTAGCACCTGTTACTGCAGTTACTTGTTTAACTCCCTGTCTCTACCATGAAACCTCACAAATTAGTAAGGGCTAATTAATATATCAACATAGAGTAGGAGCTCAGTAAATTCCTGCAGAATTAATGAATAAATTCTCCAAGTCACCCACACTGCACTTTTTCTTCTCTCCAAACTTTAACAACTCTTGCCAATTTTATTTCTTAAATATTTCCTGAATCCATCTCCTCTTTTCCAACACTATTTCAACTGTCTCTGTTCAAATCCAGCTAATCTCCTGGCTGAATTTCAGTCTTTGTCCCTCAAACACATACAGTGGGTAGAGTGAGTCAAAATGAAAAATCTACTGCTAACCACACCTTTAAGTCCCTTCTTGCTATTAACAGGACAAAGCCCAGCCCTTTGAGGGGCACGCCAGGCTTCTGTGGTTAGTCCCTCCTGATGTACCCCTCTTGATTCTCAGTTCCTTACTTCTGCATAATCTCTGCCCTCTCGAAAGAAGGCTAACATTCACTGAGGGTCAGAGAGGCATAATAACCTACCAACAAAATGTCAGAGGCAGGATGTGAATTCTACGAGCTACAGTACTATGCTACAACCACAGTGCTATGCTGCCCACCCAATGCTACTGCTGTAACCCTAGTGCCTGACACACACCGCATATTTCATAAATGTGTGTTGAATGAATGAATGAAGAGTTGAAAGTGGGAAGAATATAAAAAACACCAAAATATAAACTATCCGATAGATCTTAGTCCTCTTTTCTCCTGTTTCTCAGAAAGTTTGGGGATTATTGCAAAACGACCTGTTAGAGATTTCCAGTGCACATCAGCACATTAAAGGCTTAAGAAGTTCTTCAGAAAAAAAAGTGGGGTGTTTGTTTAACTTTTCTCAATAGAAGAGTTCCTAACTGTATTTGAACACAGAATGTGTTCTTTAAAATAAGAAAAGAACACCTACCAATACCCCTACTCTGTGAAAGACTGAAAGGGCTCCCACTGCGTCTGAGCATCTGAGAGCATACACTCTGCACTGTCAAGCTCCTGATAATCTCCAGGTTTTGTTTTTTTTTTAAGAATGGAATTTTAAGGCTGGAAATGACCTTTGAGCTTTTCCAGACAAAGTCCCCCATTCTGTCTTTGAAGGATTAAGTGGCCCAAAGTCACTCAGGTTATTTGTGGCAGAAATAAAACTAGAAACAAGGCCTGGCATCTCCCACCCAGTGGGTCCTCTGCATCAGTCCACACCAGTGACTCTCCACGTGCAGTGACCTCTGTCCCTCAGGGGACATCTAGCAGCGCCTAGAGACATCTTTGATGGTCTCGGCTGGGGAGTAGGGGACAGACGGGGAACGCTGCTAAATATTCCACAATGTAAACCACGGCCTCCCACAACAAAGAACTATCTGGCCTCAAATATCAATAGTGATGACGCTGAGAAACTCTGTCCCACACTAAACAAAAGAAAAAGCAAACTGTCCAGTGAACAGACTAGAGCTTTCATTTCAACATTTCCCGCTAGCCTGCATAGTGCTGCATTATATTTGAAATAATACCGGCATATGAAAATGAAATTGTCCTTTGAATCCCTGAAAATAACTGCTGTTGGAAAAAGGCTTAGATTAACCACCCCCCCACCCCCATCAAGGCTTCACTGAAATGGGTTTGGATATTATTAACCAAAAAAAAAAAAAACCCAAACACACTTCTTTACATACAGTTCCCTCAGAAGAGTTCTTGAATGTATTAACTTTTGAAAAATACTGTATTTACTAAGCAAGACCTCAGAGTAAAGCCTAGGAGATCACTCAGGAACAATAGCAACCAGCCAGCCTTAGGCCAGCCCAAGAGACTCTGCTCTTGGTCTCCCATAGAGTCTCCCCCATAGCTGCCCGTGGCCCTAGTCCCAGGTCCCAATCATGTCAGTTTGAGCACAACCCTCCTTCTGTGTTTGTTTGTTTGAGTGGGAGACCCTGGAAGGATCATAAACGAATCCTGGGAAAGGACTGTGTGGGGAGATGCTAGCATGGGGTCCCACCTACACCAGGGGCTCCACAGAGGTTGCTCACAGGCAGCCGCTGCTTTCCAGGAAAGAGGCTCACTCTTGGGAGTGTCTTCAGAGCGTTTCCTTATTGGGTTTCTGTTCCACCGTTCTCTAAGATGTCATCACTGAGGAAGCTGAACAAAGGATACACCTCACCCAAGCTTCCTGCACTATTTGTGCAACTTCTTGGGAGCTTAAAATTATTTCCAAATAAAAAGTGCTTTTTAGGTGATGAGATTGGTAGTAGATCTATTTAGTCTTTGTCTCTGGTCTTTTGCTAAAACAGAAACACCTGATTACCGGACTGGTGAGGGTAAAGGTGTATGAATACGGGCACAGGGGAAGAGGCATCAGAAAGTGTCACTGACACCAGAGAAGTGCTGCATCCATCAGGGACAGGGAGCTAAAGAGACTGAGACCCAAATCAGACTCAGTGGAGAGACGATGAGTAGCAAGAATGGACCAAGCACAGGTGGGTTCCTCATGGGTGCTCTAAGGAAACTGCAGAACAACAGGGGACAGTATATCTGAGAGTTGTTCATGCCCAGGAGAGTGATATCAGAAGAAAAAGCATGAGAAAAAGACACCAATAATGACTTAGCAGGCATAGCATGACTTGAATCATGAATCAACAAAATCCCACAGATTCACACACTATCTGTCCAGCTACAATGCACCCCAGCACAATGGAGTATCTTTGAGGTAGAAAGGAATGGGAGTCGGGAAACCTGTGGTCACCTTCCAGATGTGACCTATCACACGTTTGTTGTGTCTCCGTGGACAAAGTCCCTCAGATTCAGTTTCCCCATCTGCAGATCAGGGAATGGATGCTGACTGCTAGGAGCCTTACCTGTCTGTCTCACTTGTGTAAGGACTCTTCTAATAGGTGTGATACCCTCTACTTACTGAAAAATAAAACCTATTCATGGATAGGCAATAAGTTTCTTACGAATTTTCCAATGCACATTTGCTCTTTAATAAATGGGAGTAGAATAACATGGCTATTTTAGGACCAGGGAGCATCAGCTCAGAAGTCAAGGAGCTCTCATTCCCACCCTTTCAGATTCATTTTCAACCACGGATGGGCCCCACAAACACAATGATTTCCCGGGGGTAAAGCTGTCTGACAGAAAGGAGTTCGAAGGCCTAATGTCACACAGATGGCCAAAAAACATATGAAAGAAATGTTCAACATCACTAATTATTAGAGAAATGCAAAACAAAACTACCATGAGGTATCATCTCACACCAGTCAGAATGGCCATCATCAAAAAATTTCCAAAAAATTTATGCTGGAGAAGATGTGGATAAAGGGGAACCCTCCTACATGGTTGGTGGGAATGTAAATTGGTACAGCCACTATGGAGAACAGTATTGAGATTCTTTAAAAAAAAACTATAAATAGAACTACCATATGATCTAGCAATCCCACTCCTGGGCATACACTGGGAGAAAATCACAATTCCAAAATATCCATGCACCCCAATGTTCACTGCAGCACTATTTATTAATACAATAGCTATGATATGGAAGCAACATAAGTGTCTATCAATAGAAGAATAGGTAAAGAAGATGTGGTACAAATATACAATGGACTCAGCCATAAAAAGCAATAAAATTGTGCCAGTCGCAGAGACACAGATGGACCTAGAGACTTCATACAGACTGAAGTAAGTCAGAAAGAGAAAAACAAATATCAGATAATACCATGTATATGCAGAATTTAGAAGGATGATACAGATAGGCTTATTTGAAGAGCAGAAATAGGACACAGACTTGTAAATGCCAAGTTGGGGGAGGGTGGGATGAATTAGGAGATTGGGATTGACATGTATATACTACTATATTTAAAATAGATAACTCATGAGGAACCTACTGTGTAGCACAGGAAATTCTACTCAATTAATGGAAAGGCATTTTCATTTATAGCATGTAAATGGGGAAACTTCATGGCAAATAGATGGGGAAACAATGGAAACAGTGAGAGACCTTATTTTTTTTGAGTTCCAAAAAATAAAGACACTTTATTTTGGGGGAGGGACTCCAAAATTACTGCAGATGGTGACTGCAGCCATGAAATTAAAAGACGCTTGCTCCTTGGGAAGAAAGCTATGACCAAACTAGACAGCATATTAAAAAGCAGAGACATTACTTTACCAACAAAGGTCCGTCTAGTCAAAGCTATGGTTTTTCCCGTAGTCATGTATGGATATATGGCTATAAAGAAAGCTGAGAGCTGAAGAATTGATGGTTTTGAACTGTGGTATTGGAGAAGACTCTTGAGAGTCCCTTGCACTGCAAGGAGATCCAACTAGTCAATCCTAAAGGAAATCAACCCTGAATACTCATTGGAAGGACTGATGCTGAAGCTGAAACTCCAATACTGTGGCTATCTGATGCGAAGAAGTTACTCATTGGAAAAGAGCCTGATGCTGGGAAAGATTGAAAGTGGGAGGAAAAGGGGACGACAGAGGATGAGACAGTTTGATGGCATCACTGACTCAATGGACATGAGTTTGAGCAAGCTCTGGGAGTTGGTGATGGACAGGGAAGCCTGGTGTGCTGCAGTCCATGGGGTCACAAAGAGTCAGAGACGACTGAGTGACTGAATTGAACTGAAATGGAAAGGAAATTCATAAAAAGAAATTATATATATAATGATATACTTTGTTGTACAGTGGAAACTAACACAACACTGTAAAACAACTATATTTCAATAAAAAGTAATATTTAAAAAAATGGCCTAATGTCAGAGCTTCCAGCCAACCTGCTTTTCGCCAGTGAAATGCACCCCCTCAAAGTGTTCAGGTCTGCTGAACCCTGCACAACTCGCCCAAATCACAGAGGAGCAGTTTCAGAAGAGGGAAGAGTGGAGAGAGGATTTCAGGCCTGGAGGAGCCGTCTTGCGGGGTTTTTAGGAAGCAGGTAGGATTTGCGTCTATAATACCCTTATTCTGCCTTTTCATATATTGGAACCCAATAAAGTATGTGTATAATTGGCATTTTTTAAAGCCTGTGGTTAATTCAGTCAAGGCTTATGTCTGAACTATGTAACAGGGTTTTGAAACTAATGCTTCATTAATCACATATACACTTTTCCAGAGCCAAAATTCACAACATGTTGTCCATAGATCTTGGGCCAAATCAGAAGGATTCTTTATGTGTTAAATGCTTTCCTTTCATCAAGGTGCTGTGCATGTATGAGATATAAGGTGGGTGTCAGCGCCGAAGAGTATCGGCCACTGCCTGGGTGTTAGACCACTTTCAGGTCACCCACGATGCTTGGCTGCAGGCAGAATAATGGCAGTTTCAAAACACATCCTCTTCATTTTTAGCAGTAATACCCACTGCAACTGGTTTGCTCAGCACTATTTAGCATTGCTTCCCGGTCGTTAATAAGAAGCAAGGTATCAGGGATATGTCAGGGATAAGTAGGTCAACATAAACTATCAAGACCAATATTTATGTCATTGTCAACATACTAATTTAAATAAAAATTTTATTAAAATTAAAATAAAAAATAAAGTTAAATGATGTTAGAAAAGTTTGCCAGAGTTTAGGAGAGCTGAACTCCCTCACTAGCCAGGGAAAGAATGGGTCTAGGTGGTACGGGATCTCTACCATGCATCTCTTTTTCCCCTTTCTTCATTCTAATTTTTCACTCATTTATGAATAGTTTAATTTAATTTAACCATAACTGCCTCCTACTTAACTCCCCTAAACTTTTCCCAACGTGTTCTCTTTTCCTCTGTCTTCCTCACCTCCAATCACTCACTCCAGCATTTACCTTTATTTTACTTTTATTTGTTTGGGGGGAGCTTCCCTGATAGCTCAGTTGGTAAAGAATCCACCTGCAATGCAGGAGACCCCAGTTCAATTCCAAATCTGTAATGAATTTATGACAATATTGCTTCTGTTTTATTTTATTTTATTTTTTTCTTTTTTTTTTCTTTAATAGAAAATTATTTAATTAGTATACATGTGTTCCCCATCCTGAACCCTCCTCCCTCCTCCCTCTCCACACCATCCCTCTGGGTCGTCCCAGTGCACCATCCCTCCCCAACCAGGGATAGTACCTGCTCCTCCTGCATGGGAAGCTGCAGTCTTAACCAGTGGAGTGCCATCAAAGTCCCAGCATTTACCTTTATCATAACTTTTATCTTTTAGGGGACAGGACCCCTGACAGCTTGGAAACTCCACTTTGAGACTGGCATTTTAAAAGATAACTGAACTGCATTGCAAAAATGCAGAAGCAGAAAAAATGCACAAACAGAAGAAAAGAAAGTCAGGAGGGAAATTTCAAGGGCCTGAATTAGAACAATAACAACATAAAGACAAAGCAGGAATAGATTAAAAAAAAAATAGGTTGAAAGCAGACTGAATGGGATATGGCTCTTAACTGTAGGACAGTGATAGAGAGGAAGAAGGAAAAATAACTTGAAGTCTCTGAACTGTGCTCATAAGTAACTAGGGTTCCTTTAATAGAGACAAGAAATTAAGATGAGGTGTCAGGTGTGAGGGAGTTGCTGAACTCGAGTTTAGCCACATAGAAATGCATTTAGGGGTGATGTCCAATATGCCCATGGACAACCAATGTTCTAAATAGGCAGGAAAACTTCTGGATTTAAAGAGAATAGAGATTAAGAAAATCGTCCATTCATTTTCTTCTCTTTTATTATCTCTCTCCTCATTTCACTGAAATAAAATATGTGTGGAGAAGCCACTGCCTGCCAAATTCTGGGATAGGCGTTAGGGAAGAAAAGAAAGTAAACAGAAGGCTCATGGCATCTGCGACAAGCTCTGGTGGGAGATGATAGTCTAACAATGGCATCAAGTGGTGGAATGAGGGGAGGGTTCCCCGAGTAGGCTTTGTAAGGGATGTACTGTGCTTATGTGCATTAAGTTGCCTAACCCCTAGGGGGGAAACACACGCTTCCGGCTTCCCTTCACAGCCTAGACCCCTCTGTGGTTCCAGGCAGACTGTAAGGCAGACTCCCCCCACACACAGCCAAGTGGACGTCACTGCACAGCACTCGCCCACATTCCTTCTGGGAAGGTAATACTGTGACTTCTCTGTGGGAGACCTTTTGCTAATCTTCCATCCTTTACATCTAGGTAACAAAATATTTACAACTGACTCTTGGAATGCGATGCAACACTACGATTGAGGTGAAATCCTGATTCCTAGGACCTCTCTGCAATTGTCCATCACACACCTGGAGAAGGTGCTACCCCATAGAATACAGACTGAAGCATCTTTACAGAGATTAGGATGCTATGATTCAGGCAAGCCTTGCAATTCCACTCCTAGGCACTTGTTGTTGTTTATAAAGAAGGAAAACACATGGCCAGGAGAAGATTTATGCAAGAATGTTCACAAAAGCTTTATTCATAACAGTCAAAACCCAGAAACCACCAGAATGTCCATCACCCTCGGTGAATGGATAAATACATTGAGGTCTAGCCTCACAGTGAAATATTACTCAGCAGAATAAAGGAGTGAGCAGCGATACAACATGGATAAGTCTCAAAAGCATTATGCTGAGTGAAAGAAGCCAGTGCGAAAGACTCCACGTGCATGATGCTATCTCCATGAATTTCTAGAGAAGAAAGAGCTATAGTTTCAGGAAGCAGATCATGGTCCCTCGGGGACAGGGGAGTTGAGGAGGAGATGGACTGTGAGGGGCCCAAGGGAACATTCAGGGTGAGGAAAATATTCTCTATCATGCTTGGGGTTATATTACTGGGTGCATTTTTCAACACTCATGGAATTGTACACTTTAATTTGGTAAGCTTATTTTATGTGAACTATACCTCAGTAAAACTGATTGAAAAAACAATCCTGCAGGGCTGAGGAGTAGACTGACCGTGCGCAGCGGGAAGGTGCCTTGGCTCCTGGGAAGCTCTGAGCCAGCACCACCTCAACCTTCCAGCTGCTGCTGCCCGAGAATGCCTCTGTTTTAATGTTTTAGCCACAGACCCTGACACCCACTGGCCATTTCAGACTACGGTTCCGATAACTCACTCTCACCTTGCCCCCCGTTCTTAGGCTACCAGTGTGCGCATCTGGACAGCTGATAAAAATATAATCCTAAACCCCTCCCACCTGGACTAACAACCTTAACAAAGCAACATTTCGTCCTGGAAGTACTGACAGTAAGGATTACACTCCAAGGGGTCTTGACTACTCAGTTCCTGGAACCTGGACTCTTGGCTCTTCTATTGCCTCTGTTTCCTGAAGAGACAAGGGACTTGTTTCTTTTCTCAACACTTAAAACTATAATTTCGCTAAGGCTATCTGACTCCCCTGGTCCTACTGAGACCTTGCTTTTCCACTATATCTGTGGCTTATAACCCCAGGGTTGATGCATGCCCCAGCCCTGGGAGCAGTTCATTTAGGAAGAGAGAAAAGGGTTCTGGACTTAAACCGCATCTGTACTGCAGCACAGCCCTTAAGTCTGAGAGAGGCCCCAAGCTAGGACGCTTGCAGAAGTTTCTCTATCACTGTGCACTTGTTCTCTCATCCCGCTGATCTCCTTAAACGAAATACAAGTCTAAACTTCCCGAACAGCTTTATTTTAGGGGCTATTTTCAGAATTCCAATACCTACTAATAAATAAGATTCATACCAGAAACCTTATAAAAGCCATTTTTTTGTACATTTAATGTCATAGGAAGAAAACATGACATTCAGCGGGTGCCTGTGACACGACAAACACTGAATCAGGAGGCTATCAGATGTGCATTATCTAATCTAGTCCTCACACTGATCCTGTTCTTCCCCTTCTTTGTAGATAAATTCTCTTAGACTTAGAGGATAAGTAACTCGCTGAAGTTATTTAATCTTCAGCTAGTATAGAGTTTGAATATGTATCTAGGACTATTTGATTTAAAAAAAACCTCTAAAGAGTTCATGTAAACTGTGGTCTACAGTTTGGTTTAATATTCACAAGGTCCTGGTTTGAGTCCCTTCTCAGCCATTTACTAGCTGTATGGACCTTAGGCAAGTGAGTTTCCTTCCAGATTATTTTTCCTCAACTGTAAAATGGAGAAAATAGACCTACTTCACGGAGCTTTGAAAAGATGAAGACAAGTCACACAATAAGCCTACTATCAACCATTGGCATGATCTCAAATGCCAAGCTGGTTCCAAATGGAAGAAATTCGACACAAATAGACAATTACTGCCCTCAGCTATTCAGAGGTGAACTTCCACACAGCGGGTCATGTTTTGGCCTTTGGTTAGTCCCGCCCTTGTTCATTCAATGTAGTAAACTTTTAATAGGGAAAATATGTGTGTGTATGTGTGTGTGTGTGTGTGTGTGTGTGTGTTAGTTGCTCAGTTGTTCTTTGCAACCCCATGGACTGTAGCCCTCCAGGCTCCTTGGTGCGTGGGATTTCCCAGGCAAGAATACTGGAGTGGGTTGCCATTTCCTTCTCCAGGAGATCTTCCCCACCCAGGGATTGAACCTGGGTCTCTTGCATTGCAGGTAGATTCTTTACCATTTGAACCACCAGGGAAGCCTTGTGTGTGAGTGTGTGTGTGTGTGTGTGTGTGTGTGTGAGAGTGTGTGTGTGCATGTGTGTGTATGAAGTGTCTGCCTTTAATGAGTCTATGAGGATCAGCTCTGCAGATTCGTGCTCTCTTTCCTAAACTGTTTCTAAAAACTGAAACTTGACTGCAACATCCTGTTCCCAGACAGTCCATCCCTTTCCTTTGTCTTCACTCACCTGCTCCGGATACTTGCTCCCAGTGATCTCTGCCACTGTGTTGAAGGAATCAGCATCTGGATAGCTCTTTGCCCCCATCTTCAGCTGAATGACAATTCTGTTCCCGCGAGAAGCCATTCTTGACATCATCTCTGCGTCCTCCACCGTAATACAAGCTGTTGGGATCTTTGGCACACCCTTCTGGTATTCCTGAATACCTGTGTGAGGACTTGAGAAAAGAAGTCACCAGGTTACCTTGATAGTGGAAATGGACCAAACGTATTTTTTAAAAGCCCCTGTATTTGACATTTGATTTTCACTGGTCTTTGTTTGCATGTGAGGAACGGAAAGGGTGGGCAATATTGGTTTACTTGCTTTTGATGTGAAGGTAATTTTTTTTTATAAAAATAACTTAGAGAATTCAGTTTAATAATAATTTCATTGAAAACATTCTATAAAATGTATTTTGATAATTTGAATAATCCTTTAAAAAGTTGCAAATTGCTTCAAACTCAGTGTCTTCAAGACCAAGAGGTGAAGACATGTGTTCAAGGAGATAAAACTCTATCACAGCTACAGACCAGAGGACCCACAAACTGGCGTAGATGCACCTGGCTCTCTGGTCTGGCTCAAGTGCTGCCGTCTTCCCACCCGAACACAGAGGTCTGCAGTGTAGCCCTGCATAAGGGTAGAATGCCCTGCGTAAGGGTAGAACGCTCTGCAGGAAACCCACAGAACAATGTCAGAAGAAATGTTTGTGTTTCCATAAGGAAAAGTGCCAAATAAACCCAGGTCCGGTGATGTCACCACTACAAGGAAAAGGCTCCTGAGTGCTCCCCGTATCCCGTCAGTCTATTCCTGTCTTCTGTGGAAGCACAAGCTAAGAGCCTTCTTATCCAAATTAAAATTTTTTTAATATTTCCATACTTGCTTCAGGTGGTCTTATATTCAGAGAAAAGTGTTTCTCCTCCTTTTAGCCAAAACACACTTCTCTCCTGGAGAAGTGACTTCAGTCTTCATGTGCACAAACACGGTGATGCAGTCTTACCACCGCTTTCTTGGCGTGGCTATATTCTTGTGACCATGTATTAGGTGATGACTTACTGACTTAGAGAAACTGCATGGCAAAGTGATTAAGAATCCAGATTCTGGATTCAAATCTGGACTGTGCCACTTATTACTAATTGGCCTTGGGCAAGTTACACACCAGACGTCCCTGGTGGCTCAGTGGGTAAAGAATCTGCCTGAAATGCAGGAGACCCAGGTTGGATTCCTGGGTCAGGTAGATCCCCTGGAGGAGGGCATGGCAACCCACTCCAGGATTCTCACTTGGAGAATCCCAAGGATAGAAGAGCTTGGTGGGTGATGGTCCCTAGGGTCACAAAGAGTCAGACATGACTGAAGCAACTGAGTATGCACCCACCCAAGTTATACATCTTTGCTTCAGTGGCTTCATCTGTAATTGAAGATGGTAATTATAATATCCACTTCACAGTTATTTTGCAAATTTACTTAATTTATACAAACATATTACTTACCCTAGAATATAGTAAGCACTTGATAAATGTTAAATATTTACCATACTAATTTATCTATTACATTAATCTTGCAGAGAGAGACTGTGTGAGCTCAAGTCCTTAGGACAATCTAAGCACATTCTTTATAGACATTTCTTAAGTGTTGGCTGGAAATTTTATCCTTCATAAGAGAGAGACAAATGACTTTTAAATCTAAAACTTATAAAACAAAGCCTGAATCTGAATCCCTGTTTCAGAATATGCCTGACCCACTCTGACTCCAGTGTTCTTGCCTGGAGAATCCCAGGGACGGCGGAGCCTGGTGAGCTGCCGTCTATGGGGTTGCACAGAGTCGGACACGACTGAAGGGACTTAGCAGCAGCAGCATGAAGTTACATAACTCAGGTCAGATCCTGGTTCTGCCAACTCTCTGCCTGCCTGACACCAAGCAACTTGGATCATCTCTCTGTTTCTGAGCTTCCACATCTGAAACGTGGAGAATAATATTAGCACTGACCTCATAAGATTGCTATGAGGAATAAAAGTGATAGCATATGTAAAGGATTTACAAGTGCTTGGCACATAGGAATTACTTAGTAAACATTAGTTGTTATTATTATTATTTCTTCAGTGTTAATTTTCCCCACTGACTTGGTAGAGTGATTAATGACCGAAAGTATTTTGAAACATGTAGAAAGACAATCTAAATATTTATTATTCATAGTACCTTACGTGATGTCTAGGATCCAACAAACTCTCCTTGTTCTCAGGCTCTCTGACTCGAAAGGAGGTCAGTGTAACACTTCTTAATAGGCTCTTTTAAATAATGTTTCCAAACAAATTGGCACTAATAAGTTGCAGGTAAGAGTTCTTAATCCAGGTACAGTGAACTGGGCATACACCCATAGCTCTACTGAGGAAAATGGCATTTTCCAACTGTGGTACTGAATTCAAGATATAAAATGCTTCAATTTATTTCTGTAATTAAACATGTGCTCTGGTGGTGGAGTATTCAGCACTGTTCAGTAGAAGGAGACAGAAGACTCAACAGTTTAGTTGAAGTTCTGCATTGTCACTGTCAATTGTCCTACAGGAGAGGATCAGCATAAACATCAGCTTCCTGACCCCGTTTACAAACCCCGTGTGCAATTTAACAATAACAAAACGCAAATGACAAAGGAAGCTGTAAAAAAAAATCAAAATAAGAACATTTAAAGATTAACACCAATCCCTCGTCAAGTCTTCAAAAAATACAAGGGAAGGGAACGCTTCCCAACTCATTCTACAAGGCCACTACTACTACTAACAAAACCAGACATAGACACCGCTAGGAAAGAAACTACAATCCAAAATCGCTTAGATAAGTATAAATGCAAAAAAAAAAAAGAAACTAAAATAAACTGATACAGCAACATATGAAAACACCATGACCAAGAGGAATTTATTCAGGAATGCAATATCAAAAAGTCAATCAATGTAGCACATTATAATAATGTAATAAAAGATAAAAATCACATGATCATCTCAATAGATGCTGACTAAGCCTTGGACAAAATCTAATCCTCTTTCATAATAAAAACACTCAACAAACTAAAAATGGAAGGGAACTTCCTCAACTCAATAAAAGCTATCTATTAAAGTGAAGTCGCTCAGTCATGTCCGACTCTTTGCGACCCCATGGACTGTAGCCTACCAGGTTCCTCAGTCCATGGGATTTTCCAGGCAAGAATACTGGAGTGGGTTGCCATTTCCTTCTCCAGGAGATATTCCTGACCCAGGGATTGAACCCAGGTCTCCCACATTGTAGGCAGATGCTTTACCATCTGAGCTACCACCCATAGCAAACATCTTAGTTAGTGTAGAGAAGGAAATACTTTCCCCCTGAGATCAAAAAACAAGACTAAGATGTCTGCTCTGACCACTTCTATTCAACATTGGACTAGAGGTTCTAGCTAGAAAAATCAGACAAGAAAAAGAAATAAAAGAAATCTAGATTGGAAAAAAGAAGTAAAACTGTTCACAGATGGTCAAATATATAGAAAATCATAAGGAATCACACACACAAAAACTACTAGAACTAATGAGCAAGTACAGCAAGGTTGCAGGATCAATATACAAAAATTAATTGTCCAGTAGTGATAAACAATACAATATAGTAGCAATACAGTAGAAATGAGGGACACCTGAGTTCGATCCCTGGGTTGGGAAGATCCCCTGGAGGAAGGCATGGCAACCCACCCCAGTATTCTTGCCTGGAGAATCCCATGGACAGAGGAGCCTGGCGTGCTACAGTCCATGGGGTCGAAAAGAGTTGGACATGACTGTGTGACTAAGCACAGCACAGCACAGCAATGAGCAATCTGAAAATGAACAATCGCTTTTTCATTAGCAACAAAAGGAACAAAATACTACAAATAAATTTAACAAAAGATGTGTGAGATTTGCACAATGAAAACTGCAAAACGTTGAGATAAAGAAGATCCAAATGAAAAGTGCCCTATGTTTATGGATTGGAAGGCTTCACATTCTTAAGATGGTTTGTGCGTGTTGTGCTCAGTCGCTTCAGTTGTGTACAAATCTTTTCGACCCTACGGAATGTAGCCTGTCAGGCTCCTCAGTCCCTGGGATTCTCCAGGCAGGAATACTGGAGTGGTTTGCCATGGCCTCCTCCAGGGGACCTTCCTGAAGCAGGGATTGAATCTGCATCTCCTGCACTGCAGGCAGAGTCTTTACTGACCGAGCCACCAGGGAAGCCCTCTTAAGATGCCAATAGTCCCCCAGTTTATTTACAGATTCAGTGCAATCCCTATCAAAATTCTAGCTGCCTTTTTCGACGAAATTTACAAGTTGATTCCAAAATTCATATGGAAAAACGAGGGACTCAAAATAACCAGCACAAGTTGAAAAAGTAGAACAAAATTGGTGGATTCACACTTCCACATTTAAAAACACACTACAAATCTATAGTAATTAAAAGGATAGTACTGGTATAAAGATAGAGATGGTGAACCATAAAATAGAATTGAGAATTGAGAAATAAACTTTATAAGAATGATCAATTCATTTTCAACAAGAGGGTTGAAATAATTCAGTGGGGATGAAAAGTATTTCCACAAATGGTGCTGGGCCAACCGATACCTGCGTGAAAAATAATGAAATTGCACCCCTATATCACACAAAATATGAAGGGATCATAGACCCAAATGTAAGAGCTAAAACTATAAAACTTCACAATCTCAGGTAAGGAAATCATTTCTTAGATACAACATTGAAGTCATAAGCAACAAAAGAAAAAAGAGATAAATTGAATCATCAAAACATTAAACTTTTGTACTTCAAATGGCACCACCATAAAGTGAAGAAAACAAACCACAGAATGGGAGAAAAACTTTTATGAATCAAATATCTGAGAAGGCACTTGTGTCTAAAATATATTAATCACTCTTTAAAGCTCAATAATAAAAGACTACCCAATTTAAAAGTGCATGAAGAATTTGAATAGACACTTCAACAAATAAGATACACAAATGTATAAAAAGCATGTGAAAAGACAGCGCAGCACTAGGTATAAGGGAAATGCAGGTCAGAACTACAACGAGGTGCCACTCTGCATAGGATGCTATGAACAAAAAGAAAGGTAAAAAGAAAACTGGCAATAATGCGGAAGACTCTGAGCCCTTGTACATAGCTGGTATGAATATAAAATGGCATAGTCAATTTGACAGTTCCTCAAAAAGTTAAACATTTAGTTACCATACCACCCTCAGTTCTACTACTAGGTATAAACTCAAAAGAAATGAAAATATGTGTTCACACAAAAATGAGCACACAAATGTTTACAGTATTATTCAGAAGAGGCCAAAGACGGAAACAAACCTAACGTCCATCAGCTGATGAGGGGATATTCCAATACACTATATCTATACCATGAAATACTATTCAGCAATAAAAAACAATTGTTCTAAAGTGTGCTACAACACGAATGAACCTTGAAAACACTATCCTAAGTGAAAAAAGCCAATCACACCACACCACAGTTAGTCCCCTACGTACGAACCTTCAAGTGGCGAACTTTCAAAGACGCGAACACAAGTTTGCACGTCTAGTCATGTAAGTTAGTTCACGTGTCTGGCGTACATTGTCACCTGCCTGCGTTCTCTGTAAGTGGTGTGCTTTTGAGTACTTTACTGTGTAGTACAGAGTCTTTATTTCAAGCCAGGATGTGAGTGAACTTGCAGCTTGCCCTGTCTCCTATTGCTGATGATTCTTTCAGCTCCACCATCTTCCACCTCTTCTTCCTCCTCTGGTCAGTAACTGTTCCCTGGATGCCAGCCTCTGTATGCCAGCTGCTATACCATGCTACTGTAATTTTCAAGGTACTATACTGTAAGATTAAAAATGCTTTTTTTATTTTTTGTATTTGTTTTTTATGTGTTATCTGTGTGAAAAGTGTTATAAAATCTATTACATACTGTTTATCAACTTATTTAGTTGGGTACCTAGACTAACTTTGTTGGACTTATAAACAAGTTAGACTTATAAATGTGCTCTCAGGACGAAACTTGTTTACATGTAGGAGACTTACTGTATCATAAAATTCCATTTGCAAGAAATGTTCAGAAAAGGCAAATTCATAGAGGTAGGAAGTAAATTTTAGGTTGTCTTGTGCCGTTGGAAAGGAGAGGGAAATGGGGAGTGAATGCTGATTTGGGGATTTCTTATCAGGATGATAAATATGTTCTAAAATTAGACAGTGATGGTGCTTGCAAAATCTTTGAATATACTAAAAAAAAAACTGTATGTGTTAAAAAGTAAATTATATGGTTTGTGAATGTATCCTAATAAAACTTTTAATATAAAATATCAAAATAAAAACCTAAGCTTCCAGATTTCTCTTCAAGGGAAAAAGTTCATTCAAAAACCATGCTTTCATGACTCTGGTTTATGAGATGTATGAAAACAAAGCCTGCTGCTCTCTATGCTTGCAAGAGAGTAATCCCAAAATATAAAATGAATATGGAAACTAAGTTTCAAATCAGCTTTTCAAATTCTACTAAATTTCTTGTGTATGTGGTGTGAAGTGATATGATTTGAAGTAGGTTGAATATTGTCTTTTATCTACATAAAATAAGTGCAAGGTTTAAACAAGTAGGTTTGATATTTCCTACCTGATTGCCATACGTCAGTCAAACTCCCTTACGCTAGTCACTTTTGACTAGCTCTTTATAGAAGATACAAGGTACACTTTGTTTCCAAGTACTTCAAAATTTGCAAAGTTCAAATCAACCGTTGAAAGTGGATGTCACCTTGTGATGTTAAATATCCTACAAAAGGAAAATTATGTATCCTTACTGAGGAACAGGTAGATTTCCACAGGGTCATGGAGACATTGACTAAAGTAAAAATTATTCACAACACAGTGAAGTCTTGGAATGTTTCCTGAAAAAATAGGTGGAAATGATTATGAGGACTGGGAGCTTTTGAAGCTATTGTCTTTTTGTTTTTATGAGAGTGTTTTTTTAAACTTCCTTATTAGGAAGGTTAAAAGAGTATCTATTCTGTTTATTTGCTTCCCTGGTGGATCAGTAGTAAAGAATTCGGTTGTTAATGCCAGAGATGCAGGTTCAATCCCTGAGTCAGAAAGATCCCCTGGAGGAAACAGCAACCCAATCCAGTATCCTTGCCTGGAAAATCCCATGGACAGAGAAGCCTGGCAAGCTACAGTCCATGGGGTCACATAATCAAACATGACTTAGTGATTAAACAACACATTCTGTTTGTTTGTTTCAAAAATCAGTTTGAAATAACTTTCTTACAAAAATTACAATGACTTTATTAATTTTTTTTTTTTTAGATTTAGCACTTGAACAGTAAATTCATCTCAGACTTTTCTACTGTCACTAACAACAAGAGTAAATTGATCTCAGGCATTTATACTGCCATTAAGAATATAAAAGCAAAAGGATTCATTTACACCATAATTTCACAAAAAGGAAACACTGAAATAGTTCCAACTCCCACAGGTTAAAAAAGGAAAGCAAAAGAAAATCTTGATCAAGAGAGAGAAAGTAGGGCTAAATTTCATTTCTAATTTTCATAATTCAGTTGAAATGGCAGAAAAAAAGAGAAGGAAAAATCAAATTCTTGAATTCTAGTCCATATTGATGACAGACTCCACATGAGCAAAACTCAACCAACCTATTAACTGAAAGATCTTAGTAAGGAGACTGTAAAAGACATCATCAGAGATGCTGTAACACAGCATCAGAGAGCTGTGCCTTCTTCCAAAACAGAGGACCCAGCCAGCTCCACAAGTGTGAGACAGAAAGAAGATGGTCAAAGTGCTTAGTGGAACAAAACCGAGTGATTTTTTTTTTGTAACATCCACAGCATATATGAAGGTTTTGGCTTATTTCTAAGACAAAAAAATATAAAGGAAATTAAAGATATAAGGAGGTACTGCCTGTAAAATGAATATAAAAGAGAACTCAAGATATCTAAAAATTTTTACACAAGATTTTGTCATCTAGAAGTATTGTATAAATACTAGTTTTGTTATTTTTAGATATTTTGTAACCTAAACATAAAAACATGTACTTGTTCCCTTTTTTCCTTTCTGATCTTGTGCTTCTATGTAAGTTACAATTTTCTGCTAATGTTTAGTCATTTCATCATCTTAATTTGTCTTCTTATTTTCTCCTTGAATCTTTACAATCTCTATAAGAAAGACATACTTCTGATTAAGTAAGATGAAAACCTACCTTGGAATAACAAAAAAGTTACAATAGATAATTCATTTAATAAAAATAATAATGATAAAGATATGAAGTAACATAAAAATCATTTTATAAATGAAGATGGAAACCTTAACCAATGAAATGTTCTGTCCATTTTACTAATTAAATGTTGTTTTTAGTTTAGGTCTAAATGGGAAACAGTTTTGATTAACTGGACTGGAAAGTATTTAAAGATCATCTAACCCAAGATCGCTGTCTTCTCAGTAAGAAATATGCCGTTTCTATTATTAACTCTGTTAAACTATGCCAATCTCTCATCACTCGCAGAGCCCAAACATCCTCCTATTAGAATAGAACTGAAGACATAACTCATAGCACATGCTATAGACTGAATGCTTGTGTCCCTGCAAAATTTATATGTTGGAATTCTAACCTGCATGGTGGTGGTTTTAGGAAGTGGGGCCTTTGGCAAGTGATTGGGTCATGAGGATATAGCCCACCTTAGAGGGATTAGTACACTTAGAAAAGAGGCTCCAGAAAGATCCGTCACTCCTTCCATCACATGAGGTTATAGTGAAAAAACAATGTCTAGGAAGTGGGTGCTCACCAGACACTGAATATGCCAGCACCATGATCTTGGACTTTCCAGCCCGCAAAACCGTAAGAAATAACTGTTGGTTGTGTATAAGCCACCCAGTCTATGGTATTTTTGTTATAAAAGCCAAACAAGCTAGACAGCACATTTTGTCATAAGGGAAATAAGATAAAGACATTTGAATTATTTATTATCCATTCTTGATTAAAACTCTGGGGCCAGGGGGTAAGGAATGGTTGATTTCTTTCGTGACATGAAGAAAATATTTTTAAAACAAAGCATCAGATAGTCATACAAGGTCAGAGCAAGATGACAGAATAGAAGGACGTGGAGCTCACCTCCCCCACAAACACATCTACATGTGGAACAGTTCTCACGGAAAACTAACTGGAGACTGGCAGAACTCTACAGCAGAAGCTGTAGGGAAGACTTCCACGTACCTGGGTAGGATGGAAAAAGGACATAGGGTCAGGACTTCCACCCTTAGGATCTGAAAGAAAGAAGGGTCTGCACAGGCAGATCCTTGACCTGGGGCTGGATTAGGTTGAGCCACAGCTGAGCAGCTCAGTCTTAGAGTCCTACATGGAGGAGACAAGCCCTCTTGGCTTCAGGGAGAACCGCAGGAACTGGAGAAGGGCTGGAGAAGTCTTGACTCCACTCACAAAGAGTGTGCAGGTGCTGGCTTACCAACGAACAGGGTAGAGAGAGCCCTGCACTGTGGCTGCCACCTCACCGTGCTGCAGAATCCAAGTGGGGCAACACCCCAGCTCTGCCCACTCCACACCACATCTTGGCATTGGATCTGGAGCAGACAGGCCCTGGGAGAAGACTCAGTCCAGGGACACACAGGAGGCTCTGGGGCGTGGGGTCTGGGGTAGGTGTGGGGCAGCAGCTCCAGTGTAGGTGCTAACTCAGTCTGCACTACAGAGGCAGCCCAGATCGCTGACAGCAGTACAGCCCCTTCAGTTCCTCCAGCCAAGGTGCCCCAAACCCCAGCTCCAGCCTAGTGACTGCTCCACCCCTGCCCACACCACACCACAGCCTCACCCTAGATCACAGAGCACTAGACGCCCTTACACTAGAGATTGCAACAAGGGGAGGAATGCAACTTGGGTTGTGTCTGAGTGGTGCTGCACACGCCTACACAGGCGGTACATCAGATCTCTGTAAGCACAGAAGCCTCAGTATTCCTGTCCTTTGGGCAAAACACACACTGAAAGGGAACAGACCACTTAAGCCCAGACCTTGGGACTTCTGCCATAGCAAATGGGGAGCACACCCCACCCCTGACAGGCCAGGGATAGCTACAGGGCAGAGAAAGTTCCACCTCACACATGGCACAGGTTTTACACCCTCCAGCACCAACCACGCTCCCTATCAAGGTGACAGGGGCCAGCACACCCTGAGGAAAGATGTGGCTGGTGTCTACATCAAAATCAGCCCTCATGCCAAAGACACTGGATCAAACACAGTCTACACAGGGACACTCCCACATAAAAATACCCCTTCAAGACCACAATAGTTCTCCTAAATTAACAGAGAGCTGTTATTTTGTTTTGTTTTTTATAAATAAATAAAATGAATAAATCTTTAGCCAGGCTCAGCAAGAAGAAAAGAGGAAAGGAATCACTAATTATTAGAGAAATGCAAATCAAAGTCACACACAGGTCAGAATAGCTGTCATCAAAAAGTTTACAAATAACAAATATTGGGGAGGATGTGGAGAAAGGGAAATTATCATACACTGTTGGTGGAAATGTAAAATTGCTGTACCCACCATGGAAAACAGCATGGAGGTTATCTAAAAAACTAAAGATAGAACTACCATATGATTCAGCAACACCACTCCTAAGTATATATCCAGAGAAAACAAAAGCACTAATCTGAAAAGATACATGCCAGTGTTCACAGCAGCACTATTTACAGTAACTAACATATGGAAGCAACCCAGGTGCTCACCAACAGACCGCTGGCTTAAGAAAATGTGGGGTGTGTGTGTAGTGGAATATCACTCACTCATAAAAAAGACTGAAATACTGCCATCTGTACCAACACAGGTGGACCTAGAGACTATTACACGCAGCAAAATAAACAGAGAAAGACACATACTGTATGATATCATTCCTGTATGGAATGTAAAAAGTAATACAAAACTGAATATACATATACAAAACAGAAACAGATTCACAGACATAGAAAACAAGCTGATGGATACCAAAATAGAGGGAGGGAGGGACAAATTAGGGATATGAGATTAACAGATACAAACTACTACATTTAAAATAGATATGCACCAAGTAATTTATTATATAGCACAGGGAATTATATCCAGTATCTTGAAGTAACATAGAATAGAATCTGCAAAACGAACAACAAAAAAATCTGAATTACTATTAATCTGAATTACTTTGCTGTACATCTGAAACTAACACTATATTGTAAGTAAACCAATTTTTAAATTTAAAAGTTAAAAAAAAAACCAACAAAGTATCAGCTAAGCACCAAAGGAAACACTAGAGCCATGTTCTCAGGGTGTTTTCTACAGAATACCAGGCCGAAGAAACCTTGTAAGGGGCAAAAGATCCCATGGGCAAATACAGTCATGAAACATTGAGCACTATGTCCCTGCTTTGAGGAATCACAAAGCGCATTAGTTTATTGATAGCTCTGAGAAGCAACATAGCTAAGAAACATGTTTGACTAAGCATTCCCAAGCTTAACTGACATAAGGACCCTTTTTGGTGTAACACTTGTATTATCTCATAGTCTTATCTGAGCAAAAAAGTTGATTCACTCTCCTTAAAGGAGGACCAAGAAAATGCCTGGGCATTTTCCTTCAGTGATCAATTCAGCTGGCCCTTTTTCTGTAAAGGTGTCTGAATACCACCAAGGCAGAGTTCCAGACTCATTCCCCTATGTACTCCTGCTTCTCCCTCAATATTTCTGTTTGTAGCCCTTATGATACTGTTATATTCACGCACCTAAACATCCCATAGTAGAAATGAGCTACTCAAGAGTCTAGACCATGTGGAATGATTCTTTATACAGCAAGAACTTGTAGCTTCTACTGTATTTTAAGTATTTATATTTCCTACCATATTTTAAAGTGCTCAACAAATACATATGTGCTCTATATATCTGTTGAACAGTTTATATATATCTTATTGGGTCTCTTTTTCCAAAGAATCCTGACTAAAAGTCAGATTTATCTTTATTTGCAGCCAAATATATTCAAATCCTGAAAGATGATGCTGTGAAAGTGCTACACTCAAATGCCAGAAAATTTGGAAAACTCAGCAGTGGCCACAGGACTGGAAAAAGTCAGTTTTCATTCCAATCCCAAAGAAAGGCAATGCCAAAGAATGCTCAAACTACCACACAATTGCACTCATCTCACACGCTAGTAAAGTAATGCTTAAATTTCTCCAAGCTAGGTTTCAGCAATACGTGAACTGTGAACTTTCAGATGTTCAAGCTGGTTTTGGAAAAGGCAGAGGAACCAGAGATCAAATTACTAACATTTGCTGTATCATTGAAAAAGCAAGAGAGTTGCAGAAAAACATCTATTTCTGCTTTATTGACTATGCCAAAGCCTTTGACTGTGTGGATCACAATAAATTGTGGAAAATTCTGAAAGAGATGGGAATACCAGACCACCTGACGTGCCTCTTGAGAAATCTGTATGCAGGTCAGGAAGCAACAGTTAGAACTGGACATGGAACAACAGACTGGTTCCAAATAGGAAAAGGAGTTCGTCAAGGCTGTATATTGTCACCCTGCTTATTTAACTTATATGCAGAGTACATCATGAGAAACGCTGGGCTGGAAGAAGCACACGCTGAAATCAAGATTGCTGGGAGAAATATCAATAACCTCAGATATGCAGATGACACCACCTTATGGCAGAAAGTGAAGAACTAAAGACCTTGATGAAAGTGAAAGAGGAGAGTGAAAATGTTGGCTTAAAGCTCAACATTCAGAAAACGAAGATCATGGCATCTGGTCCCATCACTTCATGGTAACTAGATGGGGAAACAGTGGAAACAGTGCCTGACTTTATTTTTTGGGGCTCAAAAATCACTGAAGATGGTGATTGCAGCCATGAAATTAAAAGACATTTACCCCTTGGAAGGAAAGTTATGACCAACCTAGACAGCATATTAAAACGCAGAGACATTACTTTGTCAACAAAGGTCCATCTAGTCAAGGCTATGGTTTTTCCAGTGGTCATGTATGAACTATACAGAGAGTTGAACTATAAAGAAAGCTGAGCCCCGAAGAATTGATGCTTTTGAACTGTGGTGTTGGAGAAGACTCTTGGTGATCTTGAGAAGACTTGAGAAGGCTTGAGAAGACTTGAGAAGACTCAAGGTGATCCAACCAGTCAGTCCATCCTAAAGGAGACCAGTCCTAGGTGTTCATTGGAAGGAATGATGTTGAAGCTGAAACTCCAATACTTTGGCCACCTGATGTGAAGAACTGGCTCATTGGAAAAGACCCTGATGCTAGGAAAGATCGAGGGCAGGAGGAGAAGGGGATGACAGAGGATGAGATGGTTGGATGGCATCACTGACTCAATGGACATGGGTTTGGGTGGACTCCAGAAGTTGGGGATGGCCAGAGAAGCCTGGCATGCTGCGGTTCATGGGGTCACGAAGATTCAGACATGACTGAGCAACTGAATGGAACTGATATTCCCAAAACTTGCAACAACCAAGGTAGAAAAATCAGTACATTGAATATTTTAAAATTATAAGTATTAAAGCTTCCCTTTTAAAAACATAAGCTCCATATCAAATAAATAAGTTCAAATTAAAATTACTGAAATAAGCCATTGCAGAAGATTCTTGGAAGATAATAGAATAAACCTGCTCTTTGAGAACGGATCAAAAGCATCCCACAGGTTAAAATGAAAGGACACGATAACGTGAAGCTACAGAAAGAGATAAAGATCTCAGTAAAGATGAATGGCCAATTATAAGAGCCATTTTTTATTGTAAACACAGATTGTAGCTCCACTTTTCGTTTTCTACATGATTTAAGAGAGTAATTCATCGAAAATAATTAGTTTATGTATTGGGGCACATAATATATGGAGATGTAATCCTGTAACATCAGCAACCAAAAGGGTTGGGGAAGGAGCTATAAAGGAACAGAGTTTTTGTATGTTACTAAAGTTAAGCTAATCTAAATTCAAATTAGAGTGTTATAACTTTAGGATGTTAAATGTAATCCCCATGGTAACCACAAAGAAAATAGCTCTAGAATATAAACAAAAGGAAATGAGAAAGAAATGTAAACATTCCACTAGAAAATAATCAACTAAACACAAAAGAAGATAGTAATACAGGAAATGGGAAACAAAAATGCTAAAAGGTAAAAAGAAAGCAAGTAGCAAAATGACAGAAGTCACTAATTATCAATAATTACTTTAAATGTAAATGGATTAAACTTTCTAATCAAAAGACAAATATTGGCAAAACTGATTGTTTTAAGTGATCCAACCATCTGCTATCTGCATGAGACTTGCTTTGAAGTCAAAGATGCAAACATATTGAAAGCGAAAGAATGGACAAAGATATTCCACACAAATAGTAACCAGAAGGGAACAGTAGTGGCTATACTAACATCACACAAAATAGACTTTGAATCAAAAGACTTTACAAGAGGAAAAAAAAAGGATATTGTTTATTAATAAAAGGTTTGATACAGGAAGAAGACATAAGAATTATAAACATTTATGCATCTAATAACAGACTATAAATGTATATGAAACAAACACTGACATAATTAGAATTGGAAAGTAGAAATAGATGGCTCTAAAATAATAGTTGTAGACTTCAATACTCAACTCTCAGTAATGGTGACCAGTCAGAAAATGAGTAAGAAAATAAAGGACTTAAACAATGTGATAAACCAACCAGATCTAACAGACATATATAGACTACTCTTCCTAACAAAAACAGCATTCACTTTCTTCTCAAATCTACATGAAATGTTTTCCAGGATAGACCAAATGTTAGGCCAAAATCTAATTCTCAATATATCTAAAAAGATACATATGCAAAGTATGTTCCCTGACCACAACAAAATAAAGTTAGAAACAAATATCAGACAGAAAACTTGAAAATTTACATATTTCTGAATAGTACATGGCAGACTCTTAACCAACCATTGGCTCAAAGAACTCACAAGAGAACCTATAAAATATTTAGAGATGAGTGAAAAAATAAATACAACACACAAAATGAAAGTCAGGACATTCCTATCAATTGCACAAAAATAAAAAGAATTTTAAGAGAGTTATACGTTAACAAATTGGGTAACCTAGGTGAAATTGACAAATTGCTACAAACACGAAACTAACCAAGACTGAATCATGAAAAAATAGAAAGTTTGAATAAATCTATAACTAGTAAGGAAATTAAATCAGTAATCAAAAATATCTTCTGACTGATGGCTTCAATAGTGGATTCTACCAACCATTTAAAGAACTAATACCAATACTTCTCAAACTATTTCCAATACAATTTAAGAAGAGAGAATGCTTCCTAGTTCATTCTATGAAGCCAGCATTACCCTGATACCAAAGCCAGGTAAAGACACTACAAGGAAAGAAAGCTACCACAAATATCCCTTAATATTTGATGCAAAAATCCTCAACAAAATACTAGTAAACAAAATTTGGCAGCATAATAAAAGGAATATACACCATGACCAAGTGCAATTTATTTCTAGAATGCAAGGATGGTATGGCAAACAAATTTGATCAGTGTAATATATCACATTAACAGAATGAAAGAAAAAACTGACATGATCACCTCATTTGATAAAGAAAAAAACATGTAAGAAATGTCAAAACCCTTTGATGATAAAAACACTTAGTAAATTAGAATAGAAGGAAACAATTTCAGCATAACTAAAGCCATGTACGAAAAACCCACAGCAAACATCATACTCAATGGTCAAAGAAAGTTTTTTCACTAAGATCAGGAACAAGGCAAAAGAACATGTGCAATGGTGAAAGCAACCAGGCAAGAAAAAATAAATAAATAAAAGGCATCTAAGTTAGAAAGAAAGAAGTAAAATTATTTCTGTCCACAGATAATATTGTATGTAGAAAACCCTAAAGATCCCCCCACACACACATACACACAGAACTATTAGAAGTAATAATGAATTCAGAAAAGTAGCACAATACAAAGCCAATATGCAAAAATCTGTTGCATTTCTATACATGAACAATGAGCAAGATGAAAAAGAAATTTAAAAGCAATCGCATTTACAGTAACATAAAAAAATCAAATACTTAGGAATTAACTAACCAAGGAGGAGAAAGACTTATACAATGAAAACAATGCTGAAAGCAATTAAAGAACACATAAATAAATGAAAACACATTGTATGTTTATGAACTGTTTAGTCCTTAAGTCGTATCCAACTCTTTAGGGACTCCATGGACTGTAGCCTGCCAGGCTCCTTTGTTCCAGGATTTCCCCAGCAAGAATACTGGAGTGGGTTGTCATTTCCTTCTCCAGGAGACCTTCACAATCCAGGGACTGAGCCTGCATCTCTTGCACTGGCAGGTGGATTATTTACCACTGAGCCACCAGGGAAATCCTCTTCATGAGTTAGAAGACTTAAGATTGTTAATATGTCAATACTACCAAAAGTCATCAGCAGATTCAATGCAATCCCTATCCAAATTCCAAGGATGTTTTGAGAAGAAATAGAAAAATTCATCCAAAAGTTTATATGGCATCTCAGTGAGCCTTAATAGCTAAAATAATCCTGAATAATAAGATCAAAGCTGAAGGGCTCATGTTTCCTGATTTTAAAACTTACTTCAAAATCAACATAATCAAAACAGTGTTACGCTTGCATAAAGACAGGCATGTAGACCAATGAAACAGAATAGAGAGCCCAGCAATAAACCTTAGAATATATGGGGTTTTGGACAAGTGTGCAAAGACCATTCAATGGAGAAAGGGCAGACTTTACAATAAATGGTGCTGGGAAAACCGGATATCCACTTGCAAAGGAATGAAGTTAGACTCTTACTTAATATCACACACAGAAACTAACTCAAAATGAATCCAAAATTTAAATGTAATGCCTAAAGCTATAAAACTCTAAGGAGAAAACATGGCAAAAGCTTCTTGACCCTGGATTTGGCAATGATTTCTTGAGTATGACACTGAAGGTACAAAAAACAACAACAAAAATAGACAAATTAGACTTCATGCATATTATAAAATTTTGCATCAGAAGACAGTATCAACAGGTTAAAAAGATAATCTACAGAATGAGAGAAAATGTTTACAAATCATATCTCTGACAGATTAATATCTAGAATAAATAGACGACTCTGAAAACTCAAACACAAAAAAACAAATGACATAATTCCAAAATGGGCTAAGGATTTGAACACATATTTCAGCAAAGATATATAAATGGTCAATAAGCATAAAAATTATATATCCTTCTACAGATTCAATGCATTCCCTATCAAATAATCAAAAGCATTTTTCATAGAACTAGAAAAAAAAATCTTAACATTTCTATGGAAACACAAAAACACCCAAATAGCCAAAGCAATCTTGAGGAAGAAAAACAGAGCTGGAGGAACCAGGCTCCCTGACTTCAGACTACACTACAAAGTTACAGTAGTCAAAACACTATGGCACTGGTACAAAAATAGAAATATAGATCAATGAAACAGGTCAGAAAACCCAGAAATACACTCACACACCTATGGTCAATTAATCTATGATAGAGGTGGCATGACTACACAATGGTGAAAAGTTCGTCTCTTCGACAAATGGTGCTGGAAAAACTGGACAGCTACATGTAAAGATATGAAACTAGATCATTCTTTAACACCATATACAAAAATAAGCTCCAAGTAGATTAAAGGCCTAAATGTGAGACTGGACACTCTACAACTCCTACAGGAAAACATAGGCAGAACACTCTCTGACATAAATCACACCAATATCTTTTTTGATCCATCTCCCAGAAAAAAATGGAAATAAGAAATAAAGAAATGGGACCTAATTAAACTCAAAAGCTTTGGCACAGCAAAGGAAGCCATAAACATACAAAAGACAACCCACAGATAGGGAGAAAATATTTGCAGATGATGGGACTGACAGGGGACTAGTCTGTATAAACAGCTCATGAGGTTAATATCATCAAAACAAACAATCCAACTAAAAACTTAGGAAGAAGACCTAAATAGACATTTCTCCAAAGAAGACACACAGATGGCCAAGAGGTACATAAAAAGATGTTCAATATCACTAATCATTAGAGAAATGCAAGTATCAAAACTACAACGAAATATCATCACATACCAACCAAAATGTCTATCATCAAAAAAATCCACAAACAATAAATTCTGGAGAGGGTGTGGAGAGGACAGAACCCTCCTACACTGTTGGTGGGAATGTAAATTGGTATGGCCACTATGGAGAACAGTATGGGGGTTTCTTAGAAAACTAAAAATAGAACTATCATATGACCGTGCAATCCCACTTCTGAGAAAATATCCTGAAAAAAACATGGTCCAAAAGGATGCATGTACCCCAATGTTCTTTGCAGTATAGTTTACAATAGCTAGGACAGGGAAGAAACCTAAACGTCCATCAACAGAGGAATGGATAAGGAAGATGTGGTACATACATACAATGAAATATTACTCGGCCATTAAAAAGAATGAAATAAGACAATTTGCAGCAATATGAATGGACCTAGAGATGGTCACACTGAATGTGAAGTAAGGCAGAGAAAGAGAAATATCATATAGTATGTCTTATATGTGGAATCTAAAAAGAAATGATACAAATGAGCTTATTTACAAAACAGAAACAGGCTAACAGACTTAGAGAAGGACTTATCATTACCAGGGGGAAGAGGAAAGGGAGGGATAGTTACGGAGTTTGAGAACAACATGTATACACTACTGTATTTAAAATGGATAACCAACAAGGACCTACTGTACAGCACAGGGAGCCCTGCCCAATGTTATGTGGCAACTTGGGTGGGAGGGGAGTTTGAGGAAGAATGGATATATATATATATGGCTGAGTCACCCTGCTTTACACCTGAAATAATCAGCCATGTGTGTTAGCTGATGAGCTCAGTCGGCCCGACTCTTTGCAATCCCATGCAACGTAGCACACCAGGCTCCTCTATCTGTGGGATTCTCCAGGCAAGAATACTGGCTTGGGTTGCCATTTCCTACTCCATGGGATTTTCCGACCCATGGATCGAACCCAGGCCTCCTGCATTGTAGGTGGATTCTTTACTGTTTGGGACACCAGGGACGCCCATTAATCAGCTATATTCCAACATAAAAAAGAAATGATGCTTAACAGTAATCACTAGGGAAAGGCAAATCAAAACTACAGTGAGATGCCTCCTCACACCCGTTAGAATATCTCCTATCAAAAAGCAGATAATAGCGGGTATTGGTGAGGATGTGCAGAAATTGGAACGCTTGTGTACCATTGGTGGGAATGTCCAAGGGTACAGACTCCTTGAAAAACCGTACGATTGTTCCTTGAAAAGTTAAAAATAGAGTTAGCATATCACTGGCAATTCCACTTCTGGCCATATTCCCCAGATAATTAAAAGCAGGGCCTCAGATAGATATTTGTACACCCATGTTCACAGCAGCATTATCTCAGCAGCTAAAACGTGTTACCAGCTCAACTGAATGGATAAACAAGACGTGGTATTTACATACAATGAAATATTATTCTGCCTTAAAAAGGAAGGTTGATTCTAACATATGCTACAATGTGGATGAATATTGAGAGCATTATGCTAAATGAAGTAAGGCAGTCAAATACCATGCAAATCCACTTCTATGAGGTACTGAAAGTAGTCAAAATCAGAGACAGAAAGTAGAATGGTGGTTTCCAGTGGGTGGGAGAGGGGTACGATGGGGAGCTATTGTTTAATTGGTACTGAGTTTCAGTTTTACAAGATTAGAAGAGTTTTAGAGATGAGTGATTGATGGCTGCAGAACATTATGAATGTATTTAATACCATTGAATTGTATGCTTAAAATGGTTAAGATGGTAAATTTTGTTACTTCTATTTTTAAAGACACTGCATACATAAATTAAAATAAAATCCAGTATTGTATAAACAGGATGGAAAGTATGCATATATCCCACGCTGATGGTACTGCAAATTAGTTTGATATTTATATAGTGTGATATCCCAATATGTAACAATAACATTAAAAATTCTTATTTTTTTCAGTTTTTCTGCTATGGAGAACAAACTCCATGGAAATATTATAAAATAAAAAAATTATAATAAGATGTTCTCTATGTCTCTGTGTATAAATGTGAAAATCTAGAAACAGTCCAGCAGAGGAATTTCGGGAGAGGTGGCAAGAAAATGAATGAGCTACACTGCAAATAAATGGCCAAAAGCTACACATGGAAACATGTAGATAAAATAATGTTAAATAAAAGTATGATAAAGATTGAATATGAATTTGGATTGAAGTCAATTGAGTTAATAGTCACTTGATTCTTTGAGAAATTAGTCATCTTGTTAGACTGAAATCAAGTGAACTGCAGTATTACCAATAAACAGAATTAAATCCTTAGAAGTCTGTGTCACAGTCTGTTAAAGAAAAACACCTGGAAGCAAAATCTGAAGCTATCACAGTAGCAATTTGAATCCTTGAAATTCTAGGTCATGGGCATTTCAGCACCTGTGGCAAATTAATAGAAAAATATATGTTGAAATTTTTTCTTCCACCATCAATTACATGGAATTCTTGCAGCTGAATGCTGCTGCAGTGCCAGTCCATTGACATGTCATCTAGGCAGAACTACAAAGATACTATTTTCTTGATGTCAATCACACTTGCGTTCAAGGGCTCTTCCTGTACATCTGGTAGTGTTTCAACTGTTTATTCCTGCTTTGTACATCTTCTCAGCCTCTGAGTCAACGGGTACATGTTTTTAGTCTTCTACCTTTAGGAAAGTCATTCACGAGGTCTCCATCCCACAACGATACGGAGGGGCATAGAATTAATTCTGAAAAGGATTCTGGCACAGACAGAAAGTCAGCACTTAGTCATTTCAAAAGAGGAAAATTATGTCTACAAACATCATCTGTGCATCATTATCAGTAAGTGCGCTTAAGTAATACATTTCCATGAAATAAAAATGGATGTCTTGCCCTTGGATTTAAAGTTTTCCTTCTCTTGGCCTTTTTTAAAGCTTTACTTTGGTATCAACATTTTCCCCCCTATTTTAGGCACCATGAAAAGACCTTTACTCAAATAAGCAGTGGAGCTATGAACCCTACAGATTTAAGGAAAGGTGATCTTTCTGTTCCATGGACCCCTAAAACATAAATCCTTCTATCAAAATCACAAATACCCATGAACAGAAGTCAAATTCTCCAACAGAGTGGTTCATAGAATGTTCCAAAGATGTTAATGATGATAATAGCACTTACTAAGCACTTGCTATGGGGTAGGCTGTGTGCTGAGTGTTTTATATGCATTAATTCATTTACCAGTCACTACAACCCTATGAGGGCTTCCCTGGTAGCTCAGTCAGTAAAGAATTTGCCTGTAATGCAAGAGATGTGGGTTCGATCCCTGGGTTGGGAAGATCCTCTGGAGAAGGAAATGGCAACCCACTCTAGTATTCTTACCTGGGAAATCTCATGAACAGAGGAGCCTGGCAGATACAGTCCACAGGGTTGCAGGAGTCAGGCACAACTTAGTGACTAAACCACACCACCACCACAACCCTATGAAGTAAGGACTTGTATTGCCCCCACTTTACAGATGACAAAATTGAAGCACAGAGAGGCAAAGCCCACAGTCTCACAGTTAGAAGTTGACAAAGCTAGAATTGAACCCTGGCAATTCTGTCTCAAGTCCATCCTCTTTAACTGTAAATAATCTGTATTATATAGGCATACACCACACTAGTAACAATGATGATGATGATGTTTATTAGTTAACAACAATAATTACTACCTATTGTATAGTAAGACATGTACTGAGCTAAACAATGTCATGCATTACCTTGTTTTTGACTTCCCTGGTGGCTCAGACGGTTAAGCATCTGTCTACAATGTGGGAGACCCAGGTTCGATCCCTGGGTCGGGAAGTTCCCTGGAGAAGGAAATGGCAGTCCACTCCAGTACTATTGTCTGGAAAATCCCATGGACAGAGGAGCCTGGTAGGCTACAACCCATGGGGTCGCAAAGAGTCGGACACGACTGAGCGATCCTCACCGTATCACCATATCACCTTATTTTAATCTCAGTTCTGAGATAGGTGCCCATATACCCATTTCTTAAATGAATTGACAAATACAGATTTCATGAATAGCTCAAGTTCTCTGGATAAGAAACAGTACACTTTGAGACAAAAAATTTATGTTTTCCAGATTCAAGGGAACCTATTCAAGCCATACAGCACCTTTTAAGCTTTTATAGTCCTTCTGATGGGAAGACCAAAAGAGATTATACATTGTGATTATACACTTGCACTGGGCCTCGCTGGTAATATGTAGCTTATAAACAGTACTTATCATCACCACTCATATACTGCATATATTTCTACATTAAAGTATCAGAGATCATTGCATTTATTTACACATTTTATATCCATTATACATTTTATCTCTTTTAGGCCATCAGCTCCATGAAAACAAAGACAAGATCAGTTTTGCTTTTGGGTACTTGTTACCAAGTCCAAGATCACTCTGCTCACCATGACAGGCCAATGAATCAGAGAGACTAGGTGTTGAGGCAAGGAATATGACTTTATTCAGAAAGCCAGCTTACCGAGAAGATGGCAGACTAATGTCTCACAGTAACTATATTGTTAGGGTCTGGATACCAGTTTCTTTCCTAGAGTCAGGGAGAAAGAAGCAATGAGGAACTAAAGTCAAAAGACAAAAGAGAGAGGGAGAGGGGAGTAAAGGGAAAGTGTTTTCTGTCTTGCAAAATATCTCCTCCACAAATGGCCAGCCTTTAGAAGGGGTATATTAATCTCTTCTTTTTGTTGTAGCTATTCACAGGTGGGCAGGGTCAGATTATCTCTCTATGAGCTGAACAAAGGCCCTTTATGGTCAGGCAGAGGTACAGGGTCCTTAGAGCCAGGACCTTATGTATGACTGTAGTAACAAAAGCAACAAAAGTCAAAGAAATAGCTTCCAACATGGAATCAGAACTGGCTTCTTCTCTGCAACATACTCAATATTGGGGCTTCCCTGGTGGCGTAGACAGTTAAGAATCTGCCTGGAATGCGGGAGACCCAGGTTCGATCCCTGGGTCAGGAAGACCCCTGGAGAAGGGAATGGCTACCCACTCCAGAATTCTTGCCTGGAGAATTTCATGGACAGAGAAGCCTGGTGAGCTACAGTCCATGGAGTTACAAAGAGGCAGACCTGATGGAACGATTAACATTTCACTTTCACTTGATGTTACAGCACAATTTTCAAATTTCAGTCTATAATACATGCTCAGAAAACATTTATTGAATTTTATTAACTTATGGCCTCTGACACCAACTTTCTCTTGTCATAGTATCATATTCTTGAACTTTATTTTCAGTTTTCCCCAGGCAACTTTACTATTTATTTATCATGAATCTGCGTCAGAATCAGACAGAGGACTTGCTGAAACACAAACTGTTGGACCCAAGAACCAGAATTTCTAATAGGTCCAGAGTGAGGCAGTGGCACATGCATTTCTAACAAATTCCTAGGTGATGTGGAGAGTGTTGAAGAGTTTGAGACTTCACTAGCAGAAAGAACTTATTCAAAGACAGCACCTATCAATTGAAAAACTAACTTTTTAACAGAGTATTCATGTCCAGAGAATCTGTCCCAAATATACACAGGTGTATATACAAGAGAGTAACAGAAAGTGAAAGTGAAGTCACTCAGTCCTGTCTGACTCTGCCTGACCCCATGGACTGCAGCTTACTAGGCTCCTCTGTCCTTGGGATTTTCCAGGCAAGAGTACTGGAGTGGGGTGCCATTGCCTTCTCTTTCTCTTCAGGTCGTATAAAGTAACAGAAGTGCTGTGAAAAACTCAGTCCTTACCCTCAATGATCTGACATTTGTAACAACGTCAGTTTTCTACAGAGTGTGACTATAGCACTATGAATCTGATATGGTGACAAACTTACTGAGACTCATGTGCCAAAAGGACTGTTAAACGCTGTCACTATGGAGGCTGGCTGCAGAATGAATCAGTGATCGCCCATTGCTATAAACATTTTTGGAACTTTTTCTTCCAAAATCACCTTCAGAAAATTTGGCAGTCTTCCAAATGGTCTAAAAATGGAAGCAAAGTTTTGATATTTAAGATTTTTATTTTTTGAAATAGTCAAAATATTACGAAACAATATTATGAACAAGATGAATGTTACAAAATAATTAAAATACCGTTAATGCATGGCTAACTAACTGGCTCTAAAGAATTTCAAGATAGGTATCAGAAATATTTGCATCAATGGCAACTATGTTAGAATATGTGTTTAGTCTTAAAAGGTATTTACACAATCATGCTAATTAGATGTATATATCCTAGTGTATTTGTAGAAAATGACTTACGGACAGTATTTCTCTTTTTTTTAAGATTATGAATTGTATTTTATTTTTTAAATTATTTTAATTAATTTATTTCAATTGGAGGCTAATTAATTTACAATATTGTAGTGCTTTTTACCATACATTGACATGAATCAGCCATAGTATTTCTTTTTTAAAATGAGAGCAACCTAAAAGTTCAGTAATAAGGAAATTACAATATAAATTATGGTGTTCAATTTCAATGGAGTCTTTTGCAGCCATTAAAATGTTAATTACAAAACATATAAAACCACATGAAAATTGTTGATATAGAGAAAATGCCAAGTCCTATATAAACTATGATAATAATATAAAAGTTATACCCAAGGAATAGAAGAAAATATAGATAAAAGAAATAAGTTTAGATAGCAGAGGAAATTTTTTGCCTGTGAACTTTCTCGTTTTTATACAACTACAAAATTAAGACTTAAAAAACAAATTTTTATCTTAAATTTGCTATTGGTATTTGCCATAGTGACAGAAAAATATGGGCAAAGCTAAACATAAATATTGTGAGAACAAAAAGTATGAATGCTTGTATTTGTATGTGACATGAGTTATTAAATATACCTGAAGTCAGTCAAAGGCACACTTTAAAAACAGAAGTGTAGGGAGAAATATTCCCCAACTGTTTGAGAATCTGAAGGTATATACAGTGATCTGGCACATAATTCAATAAAATGAAGGTAAATATGGGTCCATTTGATAATCACAAGGTCTAAACCAGATTCGAAGTCTGAATACACACGGTAAGTGTATCAATCACAGTAGGCTAAATTACACTATGAAAACAAACAGCCCTTACAATTCCATTAATTAAAATGATAACTTTTAAAATCAGGGACATAGAAAATAGACTGGTTGTTGCCAAGGAAGAGGGCAGTGGGAGAGAGTACAATTTGGAGTTTGGGATTAGTAGATGCAAACTGGTATATATAGAATGAATAAACAACATCTTACTGTTTAGCACAGGGAACTATAGTCAGTATCCTGTGATAAGCCATAATGAAAAAGAATATATATACAATATATATACATGTGTGTGTATTTAGTATAACTGAGTCATTTGCCATAGAGCAGTAATTAACAAAACATTGTGATTCCAGTATACTTCAATAAAAAATAAATTTTAAAAATGACAGTTTTATTTAAAATTTCAGCCTCTTTGAGATACAATTGACATTTGAAATTGTAAGATATTTAAATTGTACAGAATGATTGATTTGTATGTGTACATTGTGAAAGAATTTCCCCCTTGAGTTAACTCAAACACCTGTCAACTTACATATTTATCTTTTTTTTTTTTCTTTTTGGTGAGAGCATTTTAATTTCTGCTTTTTTAGCAAATTTCAACTATATAATATCATTGGCCCTTGAACAACATTGGTTTGAATGTCCAGGTCCACTTATATCATGGATTATTTTTCAATAAATATGTCCTAAAGGATATCAGTCCTGTGTGTTCCTTGGAAGAAATGATGCTAAAGCTGAAACTCCAGTACTTTGGCCACCTCATGCGAAGAGTTGACTCATTGGAAAAGACTCTGATGCTGGGAGGGATTGGGGGCAGGAGGAGAAGGGGACGACAGAGGATGAGATGGCTAGATGGCATCACTGACTCGATGGACTTGAGTTTGAGTGAACTCTGGGAGTTGGTGATGGACAGGGAGGCCTGGCGTGCTGCAATTCATGGGGTCGCAGAGTCGGAAACGACTGAGGGATTGAACTGAACTGAACCATACTGCACAATCTGGGTTTGTTGAATCCTCAGATGGGGAGCTACAGATATGGAGGGCCAGCTATAAACTTATATGCAGATTTTCGATGGCACATAGAGTTGGTGGCCCTAACCCCAGAGTTCTTGAAGGGTCAACTGTAACGTGTTATCAATTACAGTCACCATGTTTTACATCAGGTCCTAAGACCTTATTCATCTTATAGCTGAAAATCTGAAGACTTTTCCCAACCTTTCCCTATCCTCCTTCACCCCCACACACCCAGGCCCTGGTAATCAATTTTCTACTTTCTGTTTCTATCAGTTAGACCTTTCTTAAGATTCCACATGTGAGTGATGCCATGCAGTATTTGTATTTTTCTCAACATCCATTTGTGTAGTCACAAATGCCATGATTTTCCTCTTTCATGGCCGGATAGGATTCTATTGCACATGTATATTCATACACGGGCTTCCCTGGTAGTTCAGCTAGTAAAGAATCTGCCTGCAATGCAGGAGATCCCGGTTTGATTCCTGGATCAGGAAGATCCCCTGAAGAAGATAGGCTACCCACTCTAGTATTCTTGGGCTTCCCTGGTGGCTCAGTTGGTAAAGAATCTGCCTGCAATGGGGAGACCCGGGTTCGATCCCTGGGTTAGGAAGATCCCCTGGAGAAGGGAATGGCTACCCACTCCAGTATTCTGGCCTGGAGAATTCCATGGACTGTATAGTTCATGCAGTTGCAAAGAGTTGGACATGACTGACTTTAACTTTTTTCATACACACACACACACACACACACACACACACATATGTATCAGCATCTTTATCCATTTATCTGTTGACAGATGCATATAATGCTTATATATTTTGTCTACTGTGAATATTACTGCATTGAACATGGGGTTGCAGATATCTCTTTGATATTGTTTTTATTTATACCTAGAAGTGGATTTGCTGGATCATATGGTAGTTCTATTTTTAAATTTTTAAGGAATATCCATACTGCTTTCCATAGTGGTTGTACCAATTTACATTCCTACCAACAGTGAATAAGGGCTCCTTTTTCTTCATATATTCACCAACACTCATCTTTTTTCTGTTTGATGATACTCCACCAATACCTCATTGTGGTTTTGATTTGCATTTCCCTGTTGACCATATGTATGTCTTCTTCAGAAAGATGACTATTCAGTTTCTATGCCCATTTTTTAATCAAATTTTTTTGACTATGAGTTGTATCAGCTATATATACTTTGAGTATTAACCCTTAACAGATATATAATTTGCAAATATTTTCTCGCATTCAGTAAGCTGCCTTTTCATTTTGCTCATGGTATCCTTTACTGTGTAGAAGATTTTTAGTTTGATATAGTCCACCTTACTTATTTTTGCTTTTTAAAAATCAAATCCAAAAAAAACATTGCCAAGTCCAAGGAGCTTACTGCCTGTGTTTCCAAGTAAGAATTTTATGGACTTAGGACTTGTGTTCAATCCTTTAGTCTATCTTAGTTGATTTTATATATGTGGTGTAAGAAAGGGATCCAGCTTCATTCTTTTGCATCTGGCTATCCAGTTTTCCCAATATCATTTATTGAAAAAATTTACCCTTTTGTATATTAAATTATCCTATTATAGGGTATACTATTATTATCTATATTTATATTATTTCCCAGGGTTGCTTTGGTTATTAAGGGTTTTTAGTGCTTCCATTCAAGGAATTATTTTTTTTCTATTTACATGAAAAGTTCCATTGAAATTTTGAGGGACTGCTTTGCAAAGAATGAGCATTTTAACGATATTAATTCCTTTAGTCTATAAAGTACAGAATATCTTTTCATTTGTGTCTTTAATTTCTTTCATCAATGTCTTATAGTTTTCCAAGAACAGGTATTTACCTCCTTGGTTATATTTATTTCTAGACATTTTATCATTTTCTATGCAATTTTAAATGGAATTGTTTTATTTTCTTTTTCTGAAAGTGTCTCATTAGTATATAGAGATGCAATTGATTTTTGTCTATTTGTCTCTTATTATAATCCTTGGCTTAAAGTCTATATTGTCTGATATTTGTATTGCTACCTTTGCTTTCTTTTGGTTTACATTTACATGGGATATATTTTTCTACTCCTTCATGTTCACTTTATTAAAGTTAAAGTGAATCTTTTTTAGGCAGCATATAGTCGGATCTTTTTTGCTTTGTTTTGTTTTTTATCCATTCAGTCACTGAATAATTTTAATTTAATTAGAGAGCTTAGTCTATTTACATTTAAAGTAATTATTTACAAGTATGCTTATTATTTGTCATTTTGTGGGTTATTTTCAGGCTGTTTAGTAATTCTTTTGTTTCTTTCTTCTTTTGTTCTCTTCCTTTGTGATTTGATAATTTTTATTAATAGTATTATTAGAATCATTTTCTTTATTTTCTATGTATCTACTATAGGTTTCGGCTTTGACGGTTACCATGAGGCTTACATAAAGTATCTTATATGTTATATGCTTTATAAAAGCCTATTTTAAATCTTCACTTCAAACACATACTAAAGTTCTACATTTTTACTCTCCCCCTAACATTTTATGTTTTATGTCACAATTTATACCTCTTTTTCTTGTGTATACGTTAACCAGGTCTTCACAGGTGGCATTAGTGGTAAAGAACCCACCTACAAATGCAGGAGATGAAAGAGACGGGAAGAGCCCCTGGAGGAGGGCATGGCAATCGACTCCAGCATTCTTGCCTGGAGAATCCCATGCACAGAGGAGCCTGGAGGGCTACATGGGTCTCAAAGAGCCGGACACAACTGAAGTGACTTAGCATGCACATATATTAACCAACTGTAATTGTAGTTATTTTACAACTTCGGTATTTGAACCTTTATAAAGTATTTATAAGTGATTTGCCTACCACCATTACAACATTACAGTATTCTGAATTTAACTGTGTGTTTACCTTTACCAGTGAGATTTACATTTTATTATGTTTTCCTGTCACTATTTAGCATCCTTTAATTTCATCTTGGAGAATTCTCTTCAATATTTCTAGCAAGACTGATCTAGTGGTGATGAATCCTTCAGCTTTTGTTTGTCTTGAAACTCTATCTCTGCTTCAGTTATGAAGGACAACCTTGCCAGGGAGTGTAACCTTGACTAACAGGCTTTTTCTTCCCAAATATTGAATATATCATGCTAGGCCTTGTGGTCTGCAAAGTTGCTGCTGAAAAATCTGCCTTTAGTCTCTTATAGGGTTTCCCTTGTGCCTAATAAGCTGTTTTTTCTCTTGCTGCTTTGAAGGTTCTCACTTTGGTGTTAACTTTTGACAGTGTAATAATAATAATGTGTTCCAGTGTGCGTCTTTTTAGATTCTTTTATAGAGCAGGTCTCTGGGATTCTCGTATCTGGATGTCGGTATCTTTCTCCAGGCTAGAGAGGGTTTTGATCATTATTTGTTTGAATAAGCTTTCTGCCCTTTTCGCTCTTCCTTCTCTTTCTGGTGCAATATTTGCATCATAGGTCCACCATCAAGAGTCCTCCTGATAGTGTCCCATAAATCCCTTAAGCTGTCTTCGCTCTTTTTCATTCTTTTTTTCTTTTTTCTGCTCTGATGATAAATTCCAATGCCCTGTCTTCAAGTTCACCGATCTGTTTTTCTGTTTGATCTGGTATTGGCTATTAAACCCCTCTTAGAAATTTTTAGTGCAGTTACTGTATTCTTCGCAGCTTCCACAGTGGCTCAGCAGTAAAGAATCCACCTGCAATGCAGAAGATTCAGGAGACACAGGTTCGATCCCTGGGTCAGGACAATCCCCTGGAGGAGGGCATGGCAACCTACACCAATATTCTTGCTTGAAAAATCCCATGGGCCAAGGAGCCTGGCAGGCTACAGTCCACAGAGTCACAAAGAGTCAGACATAACTGAAGCATCTGAGCACACATTGTATTTTCAGCTCTGATTTCTGTTTGGTGTTTTCTTATATTTTCTATCTCTGTAGACATTCTCACTTTATTCATACATTCTCTCCTGACCTCAATGAGGGCCTTTATGACCACTGTTTTCAACTCTACAAATACCATAGTGAGCTAAGAGGGACTCAGGGAAGACAAAAGGTAGATATGAATTACCAGGAGACTAAGACTGGCACCATGAAAGGGTTCTTTACCACTAGCATCACCTGGGAAACCCCCTTAAAAGACACGAAATTCAGATAAAGGATGGTAAAATCATCACAAATAGCTATACAGCCATTAAACACCATATTTCGATGAATCTCTAATGACACGAGAAAATGGTTAAGACACATTTCAGTAGTGTGCATATACTCTAACCCCAATAGTATATATGTAAATTTATGCAATATATGACTCAAAAATAGATGAAAAGATAAAACTTTTTTATCCTCTGAATCTGAATATAAAATATAAGCTTTAATATGGCCTTGTTGTTGTTGTTTAGTCACTAAGTCGTTTCTGACTCTTTGCGACCCCATGGATTATAGCCCACCAAGCTCCTTTGTCTGTGGGATTTCACAGGCAAGAATATTGGACAGAGTTGCCATTTCCTTCTCCAGGGAATCTTCCCAACCTAGCGATCTAACCTGCATCTCCTGCACTGGCAGGTGAACTCCTTTCCTACTTCTTTCTCCCAATGTATCTTTCTCAGTTGTCATAAACTGACTAATAATAATCATGAGTTAAGCAGACAGACTTTTGCAAAGGATTAGGATCTGCTGCTGAGTTTTGAGGAAGGAATACATGTTATTCTATTCATTTTATGTAGTTTCATTAATAATCTGGCTTAAGTAATTTAGAAATTAAAATTTTCTTTCATAGAATATATTTTCAGTAAATTAAGAAAACTAAGGGAGGTACAGGAAGCATTACCAAGGACTTAACATTCACACAAAATGCCACCAAACAGGTTGAATTTTTGTCAAATGTCATGGAAAAAATAGGTGACGATATGGAATAAGCCCCTTTAAGGTGGCGGAAGGGAGGAATGAAGGGGTGCAGAGCAACTCTAGTATGATATTCAGTTGATGTAAAATAGTTTCATCTGGCACTTTGAAGTAGGCAAACTATATACATTTAAACACAAACTCAAAGTATAAACAGGACATTAGTAAAATGGCATTTTATAAATATCTGGATAATGCATTCCTAAGGCCTAGGACTAAAGATTCAGGAATCAGCCCCAATAATTACAAATGCATCACTGATTGAAACACTTTTCAAACATCAAATCTCTGGTTCTTGCTGTGGTTTCAGATTGCACTGGAACATTCCATATGATTTAATCCATTTCATAAGCACTATTTTGAGGTATTTAGCCTTAAATGTATAGTTTTAATTTTAAAGGCAGGGGTAACTAAAATCATCCAAAAACAGATGGAACTTGACCTGCCTCTTGAGAAACCTACATGCAGGTCAGGAAGCAACAGTTAGAACTGGACATGGAACAACAGACTGGTTCCAAATAGGAAAAGGAGTTCGTTAAGGCTGTATATTGTCACCCTGCTTATTTAACTTCTATGCAGAGTACATCATGAGAAACGCTGGGCTGGAAGAAGCACAAGCTGGAATCAAGATTGCCAGGAGAAATATCAATAACCTCAGATATGCAGATGACACCACCCTTATGGCAGAAAGTGAAGAGGAACTCAAAATCCTCTTGATGAAAGTGAAAGAAGAGAGTGAAAAAGTTGGCTTAAAGCTCAACATTCAGAAAACTAAGATCATGGCATCTGGTCCCATCACTTCATGGGAAATAGATGGGGAAACATTGGAAACAGTGTCAGACTTTATTTTTTGGGCTCCAAAATCACTGCAGATGATGATTACAGCCATGAAATTAAAAGACTTACTCCTTGGAAGGAAAGTTATGACCAACCTAGACAGAATACTGAAAAGCAGAGACATTACTTTGCCAACAAAGGTCTGTCTAGTCAAGGCTACGGTTTTTCCAGTAGTCATGTATGGATATGAAAGTTGGACTGTGAAGAAGGCTGAGGGCTGAAGAATTGATGCTTTTGAACTGTGGTGTTGGAGAAGATTCTTGAGAGTCCCTTGGACTGCAAGGAGATCCAACCAGTCCATTCTAAAGGAGATCAGTCCTGGGTGTTCTTTGGAAGGACTGATGCTAAAGCTGAAACTCCAATACTTTGGCCACCTGATGCAAAGAGTTGACTCACTGGAAAAGACTCTGATGCTAGGAGGGATTGGGGGCAGGAGGAGAAGGGGACGACAGAGGATGAGATGGCTGGATGGCATCACTGACTCGATGGACGTGAGTCTGGGTGAACTCCGGGAGTTGGTGATGGACAGGGAGGCCTGGCGTGCTGCGATTCATGGGGTCGCAAAGAGTCGGACACGACTGAGCGACTCAACTGAACTGAACTGAACTCCAAAAAATAGTAATCAAACAGAAACTATTATTTCTACTTTAGAACTACAATTAAACTTCTGTGAAAAATTATAATAATATCTATTACTCTTTCAAATCATAAAAAGTCATCAAATAACATATAAATTTCCCATAATCATCCCCCTTTTCATGTAATTTCTGCTATTAAATACCATGATAGATGTAATTTTGTTATTTTCCTAGTTGTTTTACAAGAATATTATATAATCTAATAGGTCTCATTTACTGAGAAACTTTCTTAAGCAATCTGGTGCAATGTCTTAAAACTGCCAACAGATTTGCTGAGCTTGTCATAGGTCTTCTGCTTTTATTAAAAATAAATCATTCACCAAACCTGTGACTAAGTACAATCATTAATTACCAGAATTTAAACATTTGGCTACCAGGTTGACTTTGGCAACCAAAAGTTTCGAGCTCACTAAAGGGAGTAAAAAGAACTCAAGGGTTAAATTAACTCATTCTGGCCACTTGATCATACAATTAGAAATATTAATATTATAATAAATTATAATAATACTATATTAAAAATATTAAGTCATTTCACAAAATGTCTTGGGTACTCAGCTAAACCAAATTCTGTGCTAAGGCAATGGAGATAGGCTATATCTTTGAACAAAACAAATGCAATCCTTGTCCTCTAAGGAAAAAAGAAATTCCACATTTTTGCAAGAGCTTATTGAGCATTTATTTCTGAGACTAACCTGAATGCCACCCTCCATCTCTCTATTTCACTCTCTAGGACAAGCATTGTTTATATCTTTATCTCTGTATGCATAGCATTTAGTATGCACCGTAATGCACAGTGCATTTTTAATAAATGTTTGATGGATGAATGAAAAAAAAATACACATTACTGTATCCATGATTATGTCCCTTACTAGGGGATGATGAGCCTAATATCAACAACTTGAGTTTAGGAAATACTTAACCTCTCCTCATCTGTACTCTCTCTAACTGTTCTCAAACCCTATGGGTATACTTAAAATCAATATCATCTGAATTTCTAACTAAGTCTGACAAACATCCGTCACACAACAACTCTAGAGAAAGTTCAGTTTAGGAGGCGAAGGCATGTTGTAAGCCCTCCAAAGTTAAATGAACTGAAGTTGAGTGGAATAGGAATCCAATAACTGGCCACCCTCCACAGGGCAGCATATTGACTGCACATGCTAAGAAGGGTCCTGCTGGGCTCCTCTCACATGCACTTGTTAATGAAAGGGATACCCGAATATCTCAGCACATCATCTGTGTGCTGCTCAAAGCTAAGTCAGATCTAGCAGAGCCTTTTCTCTGTTCCTTTCTGCAAAGACAGACCTAGCTTGCCCTGGTGGCTTACTTTCAATACCTGCCTCTCTACTCCAGACAGACTCACAGTCTTGCTGAGTGAGAGCTAGCCTTTGAAAGCATTCAAGCTAGACAGAACTAAGCTATCATTCAGGGAACTGTTGATTCCATGGTGAATCCTGGAGAGGCAGGGTCAACGTATGAACCAGAGCGACCAGGGTCCAGTCCACCTCTGACACTAACACTATAACTTAGAGCAGCTTTCAAAGCAGGCTCGGCCTCAGATTTCTCATCTGTAAAATGCAGGTACTATCTAGCTCAGAGTGTTGGTGAGTCTTCAGAACAGCTTATACAAAATTTCTAGCCCACTGTAATTTAAAATCGCAACCATAATTATTATTCTACTTTTTGGAGCCACTTGCCTTCCTACATGTCCAGAGGCCCAAAACCCACACACTCCACCAAGCTTCGCTCTCACGCCTTCCTCCACGGATCCTACTCCCTGGCAGTGCTGCAATTATTAGTAGTTTATTACATTGTCGTTAGTATCAGTAATAACATCTGACATTTGCATTGTACTTGGAACTTACTAAGCAGGTCCTCATAACTTTTATTTACTGTCAACAATCATGTAAGGCACGTATTGCTCAGTTCAGTTCAGTTCAGTCGTTCAGTTGTGTCTGACTCTTTGTGACCACAAGGACTGCAGCACACCAGGCTTCCCTGTCCATCACCAACTCCTGGAGTTGACTCAAATGCATATCACAGAGTCGGTGATGCCATCCAACCATCTTATCCTCTGTCGTCCCCTTCTCCTCCCGCCTTCAATCTTTCCCAGCATCAGGGTCTTTTCAAATGAGTCAGTTCTTCACAGCAGGTGGCCAAAGTACTGGAGTTTCAGCTTCAGAATCAGCACCTGAATATTCATTCAGGACTGAGTTCCTTTAGGATGGACTGATTGGATCTCTCTGCAGTCCAAGGGACCCTCAAGAGTCTTCTCCATCACCACACTTCAAAAGCATCAATTCTTTGGTGCTCAGCTTTCTTTATAGTCCAACTCTCACATCCACACATGACTACTGGAAAAACCAGAGCTTTGACTAGATGGAGTTTTGTTGGGAAAGTAATGTCTCTGCTTTTTAATATGCTGTCTAAGTTGGTCATAGCTTTTTTTCAAAGGAGCAAGCATCTTTTAATTTCATGGCTGCAGTCACCATCCGCAGTGATTTTGGAGCCCCAAAACATAAAGTCTGTCACTGTTTCCATTGTTTCCCCATCTGTTTGCCATGAAGCGATGGGGCTGGATGCCATGATCTTGGTTTTCTGAATATTGAGTTTTAAGCCAACTTTTTCCCTCTCCTCTTTAACTTTCATCAACAGGGTCTTTAGTTCTCTTCGCTTTCTGCTATAAACGTGGTGTCATCCGCATATCTGAGGTTATTGATATTTCTCCCAGCAATCTTGATTCCAGCTTGTGCTTCATCCAGCCCAGCATTTCTCATGATGTACTCTGCATAGAAGTTAAATAAGCAGAGTGATAATATACAGCCTTGATGTACTCCTTTCCCGATTTGGAACCAGTATTGTTATATTTTATTAAACAGAGAAACTCTGGTCAAACTCTGGCTCAATAGCACACAACTAGTAATTAAAGGAACTGAAATTTGAACCACAATTTTGCCAATACCTTTGTTCTGCGGGGAAGACATGCTGCCTCTCAGTGCTGTGCCGGTCTATGCCTCATCCCTCACCCCACCACTCCAATTAGCTACTGGTGTTCATTTCCTTATAGGTGAAAACACAGAGGACACATAGATCTAGGATGCAATTTTAAAATATTCTGAAATAAGAATATTTACCCAGAATTCATTTAACAAGTATTTATTGAGGCACTCTGGATTTGGATGATATAGCAAGAGAACGTGATATTTTGCTAACATGGTTTGTGACCCTTTGGGGTTCCTTATGGTTATTCATAACTCTGCAACTCTTTTGTCTTCCATATCACAGAACACTAGCTGCTGGCTATTGTCTTCCCAGTGGTCGCATACGGTTGTGAGAGGTGGACTGTGAAGAAGATGGGGCAATGAAAAATTGATGGCTTCAAACTCTGGTGCTGGAGAAGACTCCTGAGAGTCTCTTAGACAGCAAGAAGATCAAACCAGTCAATCTTAAGGGAAATCAACCCTGACTACTTGTTGAAAGGACTAACACTGATGCTCAAAAGCCAGTATTTTGGTCATCTGATGTATACCGCTGACTCATTGGGAAAGTCCCTGATGCTGGGAAAGATTGAGGGCAGAAGGAGAAGAGCGTGTCAGAGGATGAGATGGCTGGATGGCATCACCGATGCAATAGACATGAACTTGGGCAGACTTCAGGAGATGGTGAGGGACAGAGAGGCCTAGCGTGCTGCAGTCCATGGGATCACAAAGAATCAGACTTGACTGGGTGACTGAACAATGACAATCAGTCACAAGTAAGTCACAGGTCCTGGCCACACTCATGGGGAGGATATTACACAGGGTGTGAATAGTAGCAGGGAAATACCACTGACAGTCAACCCAGCCTCTGTCTATCATACTAAAATGTTGATTTACATAGTATTCACCCAGTGTATGGAGAAGGCAATGGCAACCCATTCCAGTACTCTTGCCTGGAAAATCCCATGGATGGAGGAGCCTGGTAGGCTGCAGTCCATGGGGTTTCCAAGAGTCAGACATGACTGAGAGACTTTCACTTTTCACTTTCATGTATTGGAGAAGGAAATGGTAACCCACTCCAGTGTTCTTGCCTGGAGAATCCCAGGGACGGGGGAGCCTGGGGGGCTGCCGTCCATGGGGTTGCACAGAGTCAGACATGACTGAAGCAACTTAGCATCAGCATACTGCTCCTTAAACCAAAACTCTGTCTCACAAAGAGTCCTGTAACCTTTACATACACAGACCTTCCCCTTTAGTATCTGGATGAGTGCAGATAATCATAATTTCTGAAGTTTCTATGGTCCAAAATCTCCTGCTGAAAGAAGAAAAGCTTCAGGTAGGATTATACATAAAGTCTCAAAGAACTCGCAGGAAAGCATGCAGCCACAGATGGCAGTATCTTCCATCTTCTCCAACGAGAGAAGATGGCCGGTCCTGGCACATGGAGACCAGTACAGGTAGACCCACTAGGCCCTTTGGTAGGCTTGACTAGGGGCAAGACACTCTAGGCCCCCACCTCTAGAACAAGCTGATTACAAAAACAGGAGGGGAAAGGTGCCCACTTCTCAACCTTTCCTCTTGGCACAAGCCATCCTGTCCCTCACATTGCTCAACATTATCCCACTTACAGCTATTCCCATAAACACCTGGTATATCCAGACAAAAGTAATAGTGGCTACCACCAGTTACAGCCAGTTACTATATGACCTGTTCTCCTGGAGACCAATAACAATTATGCATATTATTACAATGTGTGAAATACAATTTGTCATTCATTTCACTTGATGCCAAAACTAAGATATTCTTGAGTACTCAGTGTTCATGGTTTGTTGCTTACGCAGTATGATCATCTGCTCACTGCTTTAAAAGCCATTAAGTAACTTTCCAACCAAGACGATCCATTCTCCATGGAATTCCTTGGCAATTCTGTCACTGAGACACTTTGGGATGCAGTTGCCCATCTGAGAAGGGCTTACCAAAGTTGTAACCAAGTCTTAAAAACAGAAAATAACTCGGTGGGCTGCAAGGAAAGGCCCCCCTGAAACATTCAACAAAATAGCATTTTATTCTTTAACAAATAAACACATCTAATCAGTACATTCTTGACTATGAGGAACCTGGGACTTTCTGTTCCTCTCCCACATTTCTCGCCATTTGCAAAAGAAATAAACGTTACCAATCTAGTCTCGATTCTTCTTCCTTTAAGCTTCAGCCTCAGTATGCTGCTTCTGCCTAACCCACCTGTCTCTATTGCCCTTCCCCCACCGTCTATGAACAGAGCGTTCATCCAGTGTCAGCCTTCAGTTTTTTGCACTCATTTTACACTCTTTCTACACTCTTTTCCCTTGGAAATTTCATCCCCTCCCATATAATCAATTATCAGAACTATTTAGAGGCCTGCTTCCCACTTCAAGTCAATATCTCCAACTCTGACCACTCTTCCAGGCTCCCAACATTGTTTGTTTGTTTTTTTTCCTTTTTTAAAAAATTTATTTAACTTTAATTGAAGGATAGTTGCTTTACAGTATTATGTTGGTTTCTACCAAACATCAACATGAGTCAGCCATAGGTTACCCATGTCCCTTCCCATTTGAATATATCCCTCCCACCTCCCTTCCCATCCTACCCCTCTAGGTTGTAATAGAGCCCGGGTTTGAGTTCCCTGAGTCATAGAGCAAATTCCCATTGGCTATCTATTTTACATATGGTAATCATCTGACATCTCCATCTGGACTGAACCCCAAACCAAAAGCCTCATCCTTCCCCTGGCTCCAAACACGCTCCCCTATATTCCTACAATTGCCATTGGCTTGGACTCCTAGAAAGCAAACTCCTATTCACTTTCCCCTCCAACTCTGAGTTGGCTAGGATTACATGCTATTGCAAGTAACAGAATGCCAAATTTTCAATGATGTCAATAAGATACTTTGATCCTCTCTCATGTGGAAGTCTGGCAGAATTTAGTTTGCCACTGATAGGACAGTTGTGGTCCATGAAGTCTTCTGGGACTCAGACTCCTGCTATTTCACCTTTCCACTATTCCTAGGATCCAAATGAGCACCTAGACCTACCAAGAAGGCAGATTATCTCAGTAGCAGAATCAAAGAAGCAACGGAAGTAAAGGATGCGTGCTTGCAATCTGTTAGGCATGCTACTGCCTGATAGATACTTCTGGCCAGAACATAATCTTACAGCCCCACATAACCACAAGGAAAGCTTACAGCCCCACATAACCACAAGGAAAGCTGGGAAAAGAGTCTTCATTTTACAGCTAAAACCTTGCCATCTTTACAGCTAAAAATTGAAAGGGGAAAGAACAGTTATTAAGGTGTGACTAGTAGGGTCTGATATCATTCTCCATTAATTGCTCTAATCTTTCACACTTCATCCCCACAATGCATCTGGCATCAGCACTGCTGTCAGAATAAAATTTCCAATTCTAAACTTTAACTACTTCCTAGTCAAACATTTTCAATGGCTCTCGGATATCTATGTGTAAAGTCAAGCCCGTATTCTCAAACTAGCTCCTTTAGACCAACCAAAATTTGATCACAGAATACTTTTCTGGTCTTATCTAATACCATGGCCCCAAACTGAGACAAGCTAACTACTTACCACCATATTTGCTACCATTTCCTGACAGCCACAGAGTTTACATAGATTATGACAAATCTTCAGGAAAGAAAAATCAAACACACAAAAGAAACAAATATTACAGTCCCTATTTTTAAGACGAGAGAACTGAGATTCAGAAAGATTAAGTAACATGGGCATAGTCCCACATTTATGAGCAGAAAAGATCTGAAGACATATCTGTGTGACCCCAAAGCATAGTTTCTCTGCATCCTCCATCCCCACCCCCACCCAATAATATAACAATAGTCATCATACTCCTTCTAAAGCTTTGTTCTAAACCCAAAGCTGCTGTTATCTCACCCATAATGTCCATATCCTCCCGCCCTGTTGAGATCTATCACTTGTTGACGTTCAAGCCATCTTCCATGGTAAGTTAAAATACTCTCTCCTTCATGAAGGCTTCTCTGATTTTTTCGCCTTCCTTATTCTCCCTCTAGTCAATTATCCAAAAACCAGAAGTACATTTTCCTCTGAATGCCCACAACAGTTTGTTTGTATTTCTTTTAAAGTCTTCATCATATCCTATCTTACATCATGGTTGGCTGCATTCCAGCCTGCCCTCTCTCGTGGCTTCTTGGTCTCAGAGGTTGGACCAGTGTTGTCCTGTACATCCCCAGTTTGGTAGCACTGGGTGCCAGGCATTCTGGGTAATCATCTAATTTTTGTAAAGTAAATAAGTCTGAATTTAAACCTCAAGTTTTCTTAAGAACAAACACACCTGTTTAAGATGTATCTCCATACACTCCTCAGCATGTGCTCTACGTCAACTCTGATGCCAGAATCAGCTGAGGGAAGTGAGACTGTGAAGAATATATCACAGCCCAGTGATATCCTCATCATGTCCTTTTTTTATTATTTTTTATTTATTTTAATTGGAGGCTAACTTTACAATATTGTAGTGGTTTTTGCCATACACTGACATGAATTAGCCATGGGTGTACGTGTGTCCCCCATCCTGAACCCCCCTCCCACATCCCTCCCCATCCCATCCCTCTGGGTCATCCCAGTGCACCAGCCCTGAGCACCCTGTCTCATGCATCCAACCTGGACTGGCGATCTGTTTCACATATGATAATATACATGTTTCAGTGCTATTCTCTCAAATCATCCCACCCTCGCCTTCTCCCACAGAGTCCAAAAGACTGTTCTATACAACCGTGTCTCTATATGCTGTCTCACATATAGGGTCATCGTTACCATCTTTCTAAACTCCATATATATGCATTAGTATACTGTATTCATGTCCTTATGTCTTCAGGGTCACAGTGTACTGATTGGGAAACAGAAGATCTTATAAGCTTAGTGACCTAAACAACCTTCTTCAATCCCTGTTGCCTTTCCTCCTTCTGTTTAAATTCTGTCCTCTCAACTCTGTCCCCATTCCATTAACTTCTTGCCTCTTTCATTGTTCTTTCCAATTTTCTACTCAGTGTTAGCCATAAGATTCTGAATGACTGGTAAGAAGCAGAGCACTTTCTTAGACAACTGGCTGCATAATTTTTATTCTAAATGGAGTATTTCTGTTTGATTTCTATTTTCTATATTCTAAAGTGCTCATGCTGGCTTAGAATTCAATCTAGACAATTTTCATGACACACAGCCAACAAAAGTATCACTGGCTTATTCATTTGTCTATCACTAATGCAAAGCCCAATGTCTAATATTTAGGAGGAAGTTAAATAACTGCTTAATGAAGAGTGAATAAATGAATGAGTCCAGAAAAGAAGCTGTTTTATTTCTGACCCCTCCCCTGCTATATTCAAAGAATTAAAATGACACCACTAAATCAAAATTCAAAATTTTTAAATTCAAAATAAACCAGCATGTATTACTAGAAACCAGCATGTATTCCTATTACACTGAAAATCCATTTACTAGTTTTGAAAATAAGCACTACAGTTTCTTATTTTAGTATAACAGAGAGCTTATGAATACTGCCTAAAGCTAAGCTACAGTAAAGGAAAAAAGAATAAGGAATTTCTCTTTAGAATTTTAGGTTAAGTGTCCAGAGCCCTGAGACTTATCCCTACCTCCCATCTATTCAGCCAAGAGTTTAGTTCTGCCCTGGAGTGAAACGAAGCCCAGGGTCACTATCCCAGCAGACCCAGCCTATGAACTGGAGGAGCTCCTGCAGACCACGCACACTTGCGCACCCCACACTTACCGCCCCTGACACTTCCCACTGCTCAATACAAATAAATGCTTAGAAAACCTACCTTCTTATTCCCTGTGCTCTGGCAAGAAAAGGAATCGCTACTGGGCCAAGGAGTGCAAGGGAATCTGAAAAGGTATTCATATGCACTGAGTGAACCAGCCAAAAGACTGATTTTATAGCAAGCACATGAAAAAAACCACTGATATGAATAAAGAGCAGATCCCACAACTTTAAAGCAGTCACCAGTATCCTCTCAGTGCAGTAATAGCTAAGCTTTTCAACTGGGGAATTGCCTGTATTGGAAATACGCTATTCTCAGTGATTTGTTTTTTCCTTCTGTCTCCTCAGTGCTGGTTTCACTCCACTGGTGTCTTAGAGAATGTGCTGAAGTGCTGCAATCCACTGCATGATCATCTAACACATTGTAAGAGTTCTGAACGTGCCCTCAGGAGACCATCAGGGTCAGAGCGGCTGGGCCCCCGGTGTGCTCAGTGCCTCTGAAACACAGTCTGTAGACCTCTCCATGTTCCTAGTAGAGTCAAAGGCAGACCTAAAAAGTATTGATCTAGTTGAAAGGAAGCCTCCAAGAATCTAATTTAAATAGTTGTGGAGAACAATTTGGTAATCGCTATCAAAATTAAAAATCCATATTTGTCAGTCCAGAAGTTCCAGATATTAGTAATTGCCATACACCTTAAAGTACACAAAAATGCATATACTTTAATTTCAATTACAAGACTGCAACAATGAAAACCTGGAAATAATCAGCATGTCCATAAACAGGGAGAGGGCTAAATAAACTGTAGAAGATAGTATATCATGCTACGAAATCATCTGTAGGAGTTAAAAAAAAAAGTAGGGAGAAATTCTAATTCTGGGTATAATGAGTTATTCATAGAAGCCATGGGTATAATGAGTTATGCATAGAAGGCCAACTTTCTCACTATAAACAATAAGAAAAATCAAATAAATGACAAAAATCATATATTTAAGATATGAGAGCATTACTGAAGCAAAGAGGACTGAAAAGTAAAATTCCAGAAAGAGAGGAAGATTTCAGAGGTGACCTAAGTATATGCAGCTAACCACGGGGGACATCTGCCACTCGTGAGCTGGCTCTGGCTACAGGGTCTAGAGGACAAGCTCAGGGTCCACGCAGGCAGCAGACAGCACAGGGACAGGGACAGCAGCAGGTCCTCTGGCAGCCACTGGGACTTCCGTAACAAGACTGGCCATATGAGGGACTTGACCACAGAGCTGGTCTCCCCATCCAGTTGGCAGATTATGAAGTTGCACATGGCATAATAGAGAGTTAAGTCAAAACTTCTCAAAAGCATGTCAGAAATTCTGCATTCTCTTGGGACTAAGGATTCAGAGATATACCAGGCTTTGGATAGAAAGCCCTAGGGGGCCATGCTTAGAACAGGGAGAAACCCATAGAGTCTGAGTTGTAACAAAATTGCAACTTATCCTGATGCAACATAGTCTGCAGTTGAATTAAGAAGATCAGTTCCTTAACTTGGTTAGTCTAGTAGAGGAAAGGTAAGCCTATGAAGCTTCCATAGTTTTTTTTTTTAATGCATGGTATTTGCACAAAAATTAGTAGGCATACAAAGAGTTAGAAGAACATAAATGACAATTAAGAGAAAATGAAAATAAAAGCAATTTAGTAGTTTACATAAATTTATTTTAAAATATTTCTAAACACAAAACTAAACATTTACAACAGCTAGAAAATTAGTGAGTCAGTAACCTATTTGCCTTCATAGGATAGAAGGAAAGAAGCCTGTGGAAGGACAGAAAGAGTGGGAGATCTCATTAACTACCCTAGGAATGGAGATTTCAGTTATAGTCATTTTGTTAATACAATTTTGCATTAGCAATTTTCATTTGGGTGGGAAAAAGAAGAGTAACATTCAGGATATTTAACACTATTGTGTAAATAACTCAAGATTAAGTAAGTGGAAACAAAGCATAAACTCAAAACAGATGGAAGATTATCTGATAAAAGTGAACATAGGCATACATACCAGTCTTGATATGGTCTGCCACAAGTTAGAACTAACAATCCAAGAAAAATACTCAAAATTAAAATCTGGCAGAAAATTTACAGGAGGATCCCTAGTAAGGCCTGGATTACCCTACAAAGTGTTATCGTCTATCTCCCCTATTTCTCATTGTTGTTCAGTTCCTCAGTCATGTCCAACTCTTCACAGCCCCATAGACTACAGCACGCCAGGCTTCTTTGTCCTTCACCATCTCCCGGAGCTTGCTCAAACTCATGTACATTGAGTCGGTGATGCCATCCAACCCTCTCATCCTCTGTCATCCCCTTCTCCTCCTGCTTTCAATCTTTCCCAGCATCAGGGTCTTTTCCAATGAGTCAGCTCTTGGCAGCAGGTGGCCAAAGTAATGGAGCTTCAGTTTCAGCATCAGTCCTTCCAATGAATATTCAGGATTGATTTTCTTTAGGACGGACAGGTTTGATCTCCTTGCAGTCCAAGGGACTCTCAAGAGTCTTCTCCAACACCACAGTTCAAAAGCATCAATTCTTTGGCACTACAGCTCTCACATCCATACTGGAAAAACCACAGCTTTGACTAGATGGACCTTTGTCTGCAAAGTAGTGTCTGCTTTTTAATATGCTGTCTAAATTTGTCATAGCTTTTCTTTCAAGGAGAAAGCGTCTTTTAATTTCATAGCTGCAGTCACCATCTGCAGAGATTTTAGAGCCCAAGAAAATAGTCTGTCACTGTTTCCATTGTTTCCGCATCTATTTGCCATGAAGTGATGGGACCGGATGCCATGATCTTTATTTTTTGAATGTTGAGTTTTAAGCCAGCTTTTCACTCTTCTCTTTCACTTTCATCAAGAGGTTCTTTAGTTCCTCTTCTCTTTCTGCCATTAGGGCAATGTCATCTGCATATCTGAGGTTATTGATATTTCTCCTGGCAATCTTGATTCCAGCTTGTGCTTCATCCAGCCTGGCATTTTGCATGATGCACTCTGCATAGAAGTTAAATAAGCAGGGTGACAATATACAGCCTTGATGTACTCCTTTCCCAATTTGCAACCAGTCTGTTGTTCCATGTCCTGTTCTAACCGTTGCTTCTTGACCTGCATACAGGTTTCTCAGGAGGCAGGTAAGGTGGTCTGATATTCCCATCTCTAAGAATTTTCCACAGTTTTTTGTGATCCACATAATCAATGGTTTTAGTGTAGTCAATGAAGTAGAAGTAGATGTTTTTCTGGCATTCTCTTGCTTTTTCTATGATCCAGTGGGTGTTGCCAATTTGATCTGATTCCTCCACCTTTTCTAAATACAGCTTGAACATTAGGAAGTTCTCTGTTCACATACTATTTCTCATAAGATTTCATATTTCCCTTATTATCCTATTAATAGGTATATGCTTCCTGGAGAGACAGTGCTCATGCACGCTTCTTTCCTGCACTCAAAACTGAGGCCCCAGAGGACAGCAGCATGTCAGGTGGATCTCAGTATCCTGCCTCACTTCTAGTATAGTGTCCATATGTGGTCAGTGCTCTACATTTGTCTACGGTCTAAACCAAATGAGGACACTCTGGCCATAGTGCTTAGCAAGAAAACAGACATTCCCTCTGCTGGGCACCATTCGTTGAAACCATCAAACCACTGAATCATGAACTGAGCATCTACTGTCTGGTTAGCATTATGCTAAGCTCACACTTTCACAGCATAAGAATTGCCATGACTCACCTCTTCCCAGTCTGCTTTCTGATCAATATTTCCTCCTAAAAATACAATGGGTTAGTGATCTTGAGTTATGAAGAACACAGAGACAGAAAAAGCATTAAATAACAAGAAGGCAAAGCCTTAGGAATGGTTCCTAGTGGAGAATGAGTAAACAGGAAGTATGAATAAATATTTAGAGACTACCTGACAACCAAAAAGTCTGTTCTGGCTAAAATGTTTACAGTTGCTTATAAATGGACAACTGAAAAATGTCATGCTACCAAAGCATTTCAAGGTTACTCCAGTCAGGAAAGATTTTTCATTTTTCATTTTCATAGCTGACCAACAACCCAGTGAAAAATTTCCCCTGATTGTGCATCCTTATCTGAGGAAAAGATTGCTTAAGGTCAAACAAAGCTCTTTTGAAAATCTTCTGCTCAAAGCAGATACGATGGAGGAAACAATTTGATCAGAGGAGGTCTAAATATGTTTCTTTAGTAGGGGGGGAGGAGGTGTTTTTTTTTTGTTTTTTAATAAACATGTGGATGCTCTTAGATCCCTCTGGGCACTTATTTCTGGCACTTCATGTTTATTGGCCTGAGTGTATCTTCCTTACAGATTTAATTCTTCCCTACCGACCCTGAGGCACAATCTTCAGCTAAATTTGCAGCAAGGCTGTGCGTGACTGTGTGAGTCCATAGGTGGACTGTCTATGCTTAGTGACAACCAAAGCCAGGGGATCAGTTAATTTACAAGGCCTGTCCAGGCAGAGACCCATGGGTCTAGGTACTGCTGACCTACATGAGAAAGGAGAGGCCTGGTCACTTTTGTTAGCTGTCCACTTGCACAGATAACAAAACAGGTGCCTAAGGCACACTAGGAACCAGGGGTGGCTTCCAGGTATGACCAGCCTATTTGTATTTCCTAGGGACATATTATCTGCTTGACACTATACAAAGAATATAAGACCTAGACCTTACTTCCATGGAAATTTCCATCTAGTGAACACATGTAGAACAAGACATAAACTATCATTTTCTCAACTCAGTGACAGAGGATGAGATGGCTGGATGGCATCATCAATGACTCAATGGACATGAGTCTGAGCAAATTCCGGGAGATAGTGAAGGACAAGGAAGCCAGGTGTGCTTCAGTTCATGGGTCACAAACAGTCAGACAGGACTTAACAACTGAAAAACAATAACAACAGAACAACATAGCACTTACCAAAACCTGAAACAACTTTGTTATCTATCTCCTCCACCAGAATGCAGACTACATGTCTATAGAGGTTCCTTCTTTCTTGTTCTCCTCTATACTTCAGCTTTAGGACAGGCCTGGTTCATACAAAATATTCCATTGATAATTGATTCATGCACACATTCGAGCAATGTCACTGTCCTAGATGTTGAGGGTAAGCAATTCCTTGCTGCTGCTGCTGCTGCTGCTGCTAAGTCACTTCAGTTGTGTCTGACTCTGTGCGACCCCATAAACGGCAGCCCACCAGGCTACCCCGTCCCTGGGATTCTCCAGGCAAGAACACTGGAGTGGGTTGCCATTTCCTTCTCCAATGCATGAAAGTGAAAAGTGAAAGTGAAGTCGCTCAGTTGTGTCCAACTCTAGCGACCCCATGGACTGCAACCTACCAGGCTCCTCCGTCCATGGGATTTTCCAGGCAAGAGTACTGGAGTGGGGTAAGCAATTCCTTAGCATCTGATAATATAAGCAAGGTTGCTTCTCTCACTGTACCTGTAGCCTGGCAGGAGGAGACAAACAGCAAAGTATACAAATGAATAAGCAAGATAATTTCAAATAAAGATAAATGCCACTTAGAAAATAAAACCTAGCATTCACCTTTGAATCTTTTATTTTCTTCACCTCCTGCATCCAATCCATCAGCAAGTCCTGAAGACTCTGCTTACTCAGCAGCCAAATCTGACCATGGCTGGCCATCCCTACTGCTATGAGCACAATCCAGGTATCACAATGTATCACATATCCCTTGCAACAGCCTCCTAAATGTGTGGCCTTCTTACTTCCATTCCTTTTCCCTACAATCTGTGTCCTACCCTGAGGTCAGTCATTTCCTAAAGCACAGATTGTACTGAAAGTGAAAGTTGCTCAGTCATGTCCAACTCTTAGCAACCCCATGGACTATACAGTCCATGGAATTCTCCAGGCCAGAATACTGGAGTGGGTAGCCTTTTCCTTCTCTGGGGATCTTCCCAACCCAGGGATCAAACCCAGGTCTCCCACATTGCAGGTAGATTCTTTACCAGCTGAGCCACAAGGGAAGCCCAGATTGTACTGCTCTTCTACTAAAAATCCATTTCAATTAGAGTAAAATGTAAGCTCCAAACCAAGGATTATACGACCCCTTTTATGAAGACGTAGCCCTGCTGATCTCTCTGCCAGCTACTTCCTACCTCTTGCTCCCTCTATTCTAGGCACATTAGTTTCTGTTAGGTACCTAGAACACATCAAATGATTCTCCTTGTTGTGCTATCTAACTAAATGTTACCTCTGACCAAGAGTCTCTTCCTCCAGGTCTCTGAATGGACAGCTTCTTGTCATCACTCAAATACAAGTTGAATGTGATCTTCTAGAAATGTCTTCCCTGACCAGTGGAGCTACTGTAACCACCACTGTGGCCAAGTCTACACTCTACTGCATTAATCTATTGTATTTGTTATTGCATTTAATACTATCAGAAATTACATTCTTTATTTGTTCCTTTGTTTCCATTTGGGTCCATTAGTGGGTAAGATGAACAAGGGTGGGGACCTTGTCTCTTAACTACAGTCATTGTTGAATTCCCAATGCCTTTCATGGGATAGGCTCTCAAAAAACTTTTGTGAATGAATAAACGAGAGCAGCTAGAAGGACTACTTTGGGCAGTGTCTAGGGACAGCCCCCTGAGGAAGCAGTATATGAATTGAGGCTGCAATGGAAAAAAAAAAAAAAAAAAAGACAGAATGAATGAATTACATAATTTAGAAGCTTGTCTAACTATTTCCCAGAACCAAGAATTCTCCTATCAGGACTGAATTTACCATCTTTGCCTTGGATCCTCGGGCTCATGACATGATGCCATCAGTTTCCTTTTCTCAGCATTCACTTGTTGTCTAGAGATAGGAAGACATCTTAATGTAACTGATGGGAAATGGCTGAGGTGGTTAATTTTATGTGTTAACTTGCCTGAACCACAAAGTGCCAGATATTTGATCAAAGATTATTCTGGGTATTTCTGTGAGGGTGTTTCTGGATAAGATTAATATGAAGGGGTCCCACCCAATCAGTTGAAGGTCTGAATGAAATAAAATGATGGCTTTCTGCAAGTGATCTTCCTACCTGATTGCCTTCAAACTGAGACATCAGTTTTCTCCTGCCTTCATCTCAGACTGAAACAATGGCTCCTCCTGTGTCTCAGGCCTGCAGTCTGAGTTGGAATTGCATTACTGGCCCTTCTGGGTCTCGGCCCCTCGGACGTGGACTGGGATTATGCCATCAGCAACCTTAGATCTCCAGCTTGCAGGTCTTGGGACTTATCAGCCTCCATAACTGTGTGAGCCAATTTCTTATACTAAATAAAGGTTAGTTCCCCTAATCTGTTACTTCAAAAAAAGTCACAACATAATTTTTCTGGGTGCCTCAATGCTATCCTTGTAAATTTCTACCATTGTGGGTACGGAAATCCAACTTTGTGGCTACACTTTAGTTTTGGTCTCTTCCCTTAGTGTCCAAAATATCCTCCAGCAGTCCTACTTCTGCTAATCTGGCATGTCCTTAAAACCCAGAAATCTACATTTGTCAAAAATCAAGTTTCAAGAATAGCTAACACAACATTAAAGGAGAACAAAGTTGAAAGACTTGCTTGCTTGCTAAATCACTTCAGTCGTGTCCGACTCTGTGCGACCCCATAGACAGCAGCCCACCAGGCTCCCCCGTCCCTGGGATTCTCCAGGCAAGAACACTGGAGTGGGTTGCCATTTCCTTCTCCAATGCATGAAAGTGAAAAGTGAAAGTGAAGTCGCTCAGTCATGTCCGACTCTTAGCGACCCCATGGACTGCAGCCCACCAGGCTCCTCCGTCCATGGGATTTTCCAGGCAAGAGTACTGGAGTGGGGTGCCATTGCCTTCTCTGAGTTGAAAGACTGACACTACTCAATTTCAAGACTTACTGCAAAGTTACAGTAATCAAACCCTGTGGTGTTAGTGAAAGAGCAGACAAACAGACCAATGGAATAAGTCAGAAGCCCAGAAACAGTCTCATAAATACAGGTAACTGATCTTTGACACAGAAGCAAAGGCAATGCAATGGAACAGATAGTCTCCTCAACAAAAGGAGCTTGAACACATCCACATGCAAAAAACAAACAGACGAAAAGCATCTAGACACACATCTTACACCCTTCACAAAAGTTAACCCAAAACGGATCTTAAACACAAAATGCAAAATTCTAAAAGTCCTAGAAGATAACATAGGAGAAAACCTACATGACTTTGGTTATACTGATGTTTTTTAGATACAACATTAAAGATATGATACATGAAAGAAATAATTGCTAAACTTGATTCATTAAAATTAAATATTCTGCTCTATGAAAGATAATACTAAGAGAATGAGAAGATAAGACATAGATTGGGAAAATAAGACACATCTGATGAAGGATTATTATCCAAAACATACAAAGAATTCCTAACACTCAACAATTAAATAAAATGAACAACTCAATTTAAAAATGAACCAAAGACCTTAATGGACACCTCAGATATACAGATAGGATATACAAATATGAAAAGATTCTACTCATTATACTCATCACAGAAATGCAAATTAAAACAGTGAGATACCACGATAAGCCTGTTTGTTATTGCTTAGTCCCTAAGTCTTGTCCAACTCTTTTGTAACCCTATGGACTATACCCCATCTAGCTCCTTCTATCCTTGGGATTTCCCAGGCAAGAATACTGCAATGGGTTGCCATTTCCTTCTGCAGGGGGTCTTCCTGACCCAGGGATCGAACCTGCACCTCCTGCATTGGCAGGTGGATTCTTTACCACTGAGCCACCAGGAAGCCCAGTAGAAGCCTATTAGAATGGCCAAAATCTAAAATACTGACACCACCAAGTCTGGCAAGGATGTGGAACAACAAGAACCTTCATTCACTGCTGGTAGAAATGCACAAATGATTGAAATAGAAATGGCAACCCACTCCAATATTTTTGCCTGGAAAATTCCATGGACAGAGGAGCCTGGCAGGCTACAGTCCATGGGGTCACAAAGAGTTGGACGGAACTGACCAACTTCATTTTCTTTCTTTCTTTACAAAACTAAATATACTCTTAATACACAATCCACAAATCACACTCCTAGGTATTTACCCAAAAGAGTTAAAAATATATATTCATACAGAAACTTGCACACAGATGTTTATAGCAGCTTTATTCATAACTGCCCAAACTTGGAAGCAACCAAGATCTCTGTCAATAGGTGAATGGATAAACAAACTGTGAAACATTCAGACAATGAAATAATATTTAACACTAAAAAGGGATAAGCTACTGAGCCATGAAAAGACATGGGGAAAACTTAAGTGCATATTATTAAAGAAGCCAATCTGAAAATGCTATATGCTGTATGATTCCAACGATATGACATTCTGGAAGAGGCAAAACTATGGAGATACTAAAAAGATCATGGTTGCCAGAGGCAGGGGCAAAGAGAGATGAACAGGCAGAGCACAGAGGATTTTTAGAGCAGTGAAGATATTCTGTATACTACTATAATGATGGATATCTGTCACTATGCACTTGTTCAAACCCATAGAATGTACAATATGAAGAGTGAACCCTAGGGAATTCCCCGATGGTCCAGTGGTTAAGAATCTACCTTTCAATGCAGGGGACATGGGTTCAGTCTCCGCTTGGGGAACTAAGATCCCACACGCCACAGGGCAACTAAGCCCATGCTCCACAACAAGAGAAGCCCATGCGCTGCCGCTGGAGAGAAGCCCACACCACTACAAAGACAGAACAGCCAAAAAAAGGAGTGAACCCTAAGGTAAATTCTGGACTTTGGGTAATAATGATGTGTCACTGTAGTCTAATCCTTGGTGAAAGTTTTTGCCATTCTTGGGAGTGATGTTGTTTGTTATGTATGTATGGGGGCAGTGAGTACATGTAAAATCTCTGTATCCCCCTCTCAGTCTTGTTGTAAACCTAAAATTCCTCTTGAAAAATAGTCTTCAATAATATTCATGAGCTAAAGTCCCAAGAGTTCTTGGAGAGAAGAGCAGAAGTACAACATGCTATCTTGCCATGTGGGGGTTGTAACAGCTAGATGAGGCTGCTCAGAGGTCTTTTTCTCTGATTCCCATTTTAAGTTATTAATGAAACTCCAACCTCCAAATAAATATGCCATTGCCATCAATTGGCTTTGCCCAACTATGCGATTCCTAATACCAAGTACATGTATCCTGGGTTGTCTACACTATTTGATACTTTATTTCTTCACTCACAATAATCCTTTTCTATGAATAAATTTCATCACTGAATTAGCAACAACATCAAACCTCCAAAACATGTAAATCCAGAGCCAAAGCTTACAGGCTGGAAAAAATAAAGGTTCTCATGTGAACCAAGTATTGACCAAAAAAATATTGATGCCCAGCATTAAAAACACTTGCTTTGTTTGTGTACTTGGAACATAAATTGTGTTGCTCTCTCAGAAGGCCTCCTAAGCGACCAGTAACAGCAGAGGGCAAGGTTGAGGGAAAGAATTTCACTGCAAACATAAGCAAACAGCAAATGTCACATGAATTACCAGTGTTCAGAGGAGGAATTCCACTTGTGTCTATAAAGGTTGATCTCTTTCTTTCTGTTCTCAGGGTATGTTAAGAATTTAATGATTCATAGATTACAGCCTGCATGGTGCCCTGGCCTTGAATTTTAGGAGGTTTTACATGGACCAAAAAAAAAAAAATCTTACCTTCCACTAAATAACTTCCAATGACAATTATGTCTATAGGTTCTCTGTCTGGCAAGTGAGAGTCGCCCTCCACCCGCCTCCGCCTGAAAAAAATCAGTCCAACTGGGAGGCAAATGGGGAAGAATATTTAAGAGTAGTAGTGTTAGTCACTCAGTCGTGTCCAACTCTTTGCAATCCCACAGACTGTAGCCTGCCAGGCTCCTCTGTCCATGAGATTCTCCAGGCAAGAATACTGGAGTGGACTGCCATTCCCTTCTCCAGAGGATCTTCCTGACCCAGGGATCGAACCTGGGTCTCCTGCATTGCAGGCAGATTCTTTACTGTTTGAGCTATAGGGAAGACCCTATATTGAGAAGAGTTAAATGTAGCCAGGGTGGGTGATTGTCCAAAATGTCAAGGTTTTTTCAGCTTGGATAATAGACCTGTTTATTAAACAACTTGCAGGGCTCACAATTGAGGCTTCTTCAAATACGTGCCCAAAGGGTTCTGCGGAGCATCAGCAGTGACAAGCACATATAAGGGGAGGGAGTTGTAGGGTTGCTAGGCTGAGTCACTATCACGTCTTTTTCTTTGCAACTTCCAAGGAGAACTGCATTTGTATTTCAAGGTTTCCGTTTGGGTCAGCCGTGAACAAATACAAATAGGGGAGGGAGAGACAGACAGGCCACCTGGAACGTGAGCTGGGAGTCTGATAAGAGTTTCTCCTGTTGAGCCATCTGGTGTGTCCTGGCACTTGTCATCCAAATTATTGTTCTCCTCAACAAATTTAGCGTCCCCAGACAGTTCAGCTTAAATGAGCTCATGCTGTCTATGTGACGCTTGTCAAAAGAAGAGTGCAAGACTTCTCTAAGCCCTGATGGAAGGAGAGAGGGAGGTAGAGAGAGAGTAAGCAAGTCAGCAGGAGCGCGAAGAGGGCAAGGAGATGGGATACGAGCAGAGCAGGAGACCAGAAAGGGAGCTCTTCCTTGAAGAGCCAGAGCATTTTTATCTTCACCTATAAATCTCATGCCAGAAGGTAGGAAAAGAAGAAAAAGGACCACTTCCAATCGTACTTGTTAAGGCAAATATGATTGAACACACAAAATAGGAAAACAGTACAAACCACCATCACACTCATCTACTGTCATTTTTCTTTTGGGGTCTGATTGTTGTGTGGTGTTTTGTTTTTAGTTAAGAAAGGAAGAGATGGCATTGGAGAAATCTTATCTGCTTGGGACAGCATGGCCAATGCTCTTTTCCAACCCAGCTGGAACAGGATTCAGTAACAGGCAAGGGCAAGGGGAGGAGTGATTCATTACCTAACTCTTGATTTTGAGCTTTGCATATCTACAGATCTGCTTTTTTTTCTCCCCCCCAGGTCTTGGGAGCTGCAATATGTGCAAAAGGGATGATGGTAATGGACTGAAGCTGCCACAGGGCAAGCTCTGGAAGCAGAGATATAACCAGTTGCCAGGAGGGTACAGCTTGTGCCTCTGCCGTTTAGTCTGGCAGGTAACAGGGAATCTCATTTAGGAGCCACAAGAAGGTACTAAATAAAGAGAAGCAGGAGGGGCAAAAGGAAGAGCCTCACAGAATATGATCAAGGATGTCTTTCAAAATCTGCCTTCCAAAGGAAAAGGGCCCAGGACTGCAAAAGCCTCTTCACTATTGTTAATGCTGGTGTTCGGACATTTGTTGGCAATTTTCCTTCTTTCATTCTCTCGACCCGATCTTCTCAACTGGAACACATCACTTGGTCTCTTTTCCACTTTTACCACAGTGATCTTACAAAAACTCTTATCAATACATTACTTTCTCTATTTCCAGTTCAGTTACATCAACACTGTCAGTTCCTAAGCTGGCAAACAGATGATGAAAGAAATTTTCTTCAAAATGTCCTAGGATACAATCTCCACCAAGTTACTCAAATGTAAAACGGATCTAAAGTTCCCTGCAATCCAAGGGTTCAGCTGAGATCTAATATAAAGTACTCAATGATTAAAAGCTGTTGAATATACGTTAGCTCATTTTCTTTCCCCACTTGGAATTAAGAGATTCCTAGAACTTATAGCAGAAAAATCCACATCAGTAACAAGCAGTATTTGGATATACATTCATGAACTTAAGTTTTTTCTCAGAGGAATAAATCCAATTAAAAACTGGTATACTTTCACAAAGCCTATTTGGGCTATTTATGAGCCTCAGAGTCCCTTGTAACAATTATTCCAAAGGAGCAGTATTTTAAATTCACCGTGGTGTTATGGATACAGCTGGTGCTAAGCAACATAAGGCGTGTAAGCAATGAAGATCTATTTCACAGCTTCTTTCCTTAGCAAGAGAACAGATGAGATTTTGTCAGCCTCACCTCCCTGGAGATTAAAAACCAAACCCCAGAGGAAGACCAGGTAGCTGACATAAAGTCTCTTCCCCTGCGGAGGGAAGAAAACACAAAGTCGGTGGAAAGCTTACTTCTTCACCAGGTGAGTTTCCATTTTCTGTGAGAGTGTTCCTGATACAGTGCACTTTGCTGAAAGTCCTATCAAAATGAGCAAGGCAACCCTATTAGGTGACATTTTAGAAGCACACTGTGCATCCTAACTCTTAAAAATATCCACTGGGGTGGGGGGAGGAATCCCACAGAGATTAAATCAATGCATGTCTAAGTTAATTGACTCAATCCTGGGAGGCTGCGTATAGCTCATAGAGATCTACCCATGGAGACATGAGAGAAAGGAAACACGTGATCACGAGCTAAAAGACACGTTGTCCCTGCTCTACCATAGCTGAGTTACCTTCAGCCCCAAGGTCACTACTGCTCATCTCTAAAATGAAGGGGTGGAGTAGACGTTCTCTCAGGGCTCATCCAGCTTTACCATTTTGAAATCTAGGTCCTAAAAGGAAAATGGAGTAGAAATAGGAAGAAGCTGCTTATAAAGAATTGCAAGTGCCAAACCACCAAAAACTGAAAAGACCACTAAAACACGTACAGAAATGAGGAGGAGGAGGAGTAAGGTGAGCATGGCATTACCGGCTCCATCTGTGGAGGCCTCACCAGAAGCCCAGCTCAGGTCCACGCACGTCACAGTATTAACTCTCCTAATACACTCTGACTCTACTTCTGTCATACCTCCCATCATATTAGACAACAACAGAATGAATCTAGATATTCTGAGGAAGTTGATTGGGGATGCATTTACAGGATTCACAGTCATAATCTGCGCCTGGTATGAGAGAGGCTCCTGGGACTACTACAAAGGGGCGGGGCCAGGGGTCACATGGTGCTGAGAAGGGATCCTGCAACACCTGGCGATGAAAGGAGGAGTGAGTGGGAGAGGTTCAGAAGCTGGTCACTCAAAATTCCTTCCAGTTATCAGGTGTGCAAAACCGCAACTGAATGATTCCATTCCCATGGGCACCTACTTAAAATGGAAAGAACTTGTCAAGAACAGATTCTGTAATTCAGGGTATGCTATTATGAAGACACCTCCTAATTTTATTTTATTTTATTTATTTATTTTTTACCTTTTTGTGTGTTTGTCATTTGTATATCTTCTTTTTTTAAATTTTATTTTATTTTTAAACTTTACAATATTGTTTTGGTTTTGCCAAATATCGAAATGAATCCGCCACAGGTATACATGTGTTCCCCATCCTGAACCCTCCTCCCTCCCCATACCATCCCTCTGGGTCATCCCAGTGCACCAGTCCCAAGCATCCAGTATCGTGCATCAAATCTGGACTGGCGACTCGTTCCATATATGATATTATACGTATTTCAATGCCATTCTCCCAACTCATCCCACCCTCTCCCTCTCCCACAGAGTCCAAAAGACTGTTCTATAAAGAGACACTGATACATAATTTTATATTTTAATTTTCTTTTTTGAGCAAGTCATACAAAATGCAATTTGTCAGAAACCCTATGTTCACAGGGCACAAGCCTATGGTTGTACTGCAAACAGTGTGTGCGTTGATGTATGAAGTCACATGTTTTATTTGAGTCAACAGATCAAATAGCATGTTAGCATATATAACATATCTGTTCTAACCTGTCTGGCAATAAATACCAGGAAAAAAAGACATACAAAAGCCACGTTTACTGAGAGAAAGAGATGTGCTTCAAGTATTCATGATGAATAGTCTCTTAGATTATTTAATAATACAAATAATGAAGGACAAATCACCTTAGAAAAACACTGACATTTCTTGATCTGACACAAAATAGTGACAAATATAAAGGTAACAGAAAGTCATAACATGTATCCAAAGACTGCTGTCAATCCATTGTCACTGTATACAAGAGCGTCTGTAATGTCCTTAAGCTCATATGTGAAAATAACTTGATAGCAACTTTCTGAAATCTGACAGCCTTAAGAACGCATATGATATTGCAAACAAAAATCTGTCAAGCTGAAATAAACTTTCCCAGACTATCACTAATAAAATCTAAATTTCAACCACGGTAAAGGAAAAACTGAATTTTCTTTTTATTCTCTATATAGAAAATATAAACACCAATCAGACTATGCAAGAAAAAAACGAGGAAAAATATAGAAGCTTGACAGGTAGTTATTTTTTAAAAATATGATTTTTTTAAAATTTTGTAATGTTTATAGTATTTGGCAGATTTCTTAAATTTGTAACTTGTTACAATTTGCTATTCTAACTAAGTAAATATTGATTTTAAAACTAAATTTGTTTCTGCAATTTCATATTCTTTTTCTTAAAGAAACCCTTAAATTATATAAGTGCCTGGCCCTACAAAACTTGGGTCCTTCCTGGCCTGGAATATAAAAGACACCTGATGAATGTTTATTGAATGAATCAACTTGGTAAATGTCAAAAATTAAATTTTTTTCTCCTAGATGTCAAATATTTAATTTTTAGAGGAGCAACCAGTGCAGAAACAGATGTTCATTGAGCTATGAAACTATTACCCGCTGACTGACTGGCCAAGGCTGGTCGCCCCTTCGCAAGCACTGATGACGTGGGCAAGATGCAGTGGGCGCGTAACTTGCAGTTTTCTGTAGCCCACCCACCACAGACACTATGTAAACTCCTCCCAAACAGGCGTCCGCGCAGGCCCTGCAAACCCACAGAGACACACTTCTCCTGGAGAGAACTCTGTGGGAACACACTCCTCAACATCAGCATGACACAGCAAAAAAGTGAAAAGAAAAAGGTTAAAAACAAAACTCTGGAGAAGCAATCTCTGGATCTGCTGCTGCTGCTGCAAAGTTGCTTCAGTCGTGTCCGACTCTGTGTGACCCCATAGACGGCAGCCCACCAGGCTCCCCCGTCCCTGGCATTCTCCAGGCAAGAACACTGGAGTGGGTTGCCATTTCCTTCTGCAATGCATAAACCTGAAAAGTGAAAGTGAAGTCACTCAGTCATGTCAGACTCTTCGAAAGCCCAGGGACTGCAGCCCACCAGGCTCCTCTGTCCATGGGATTTTGGAGTGGGGTGCCATTGCCTTCTCCAGACTCTGGATCTGAGATCTTTGCCTATTTTAATAATTAACAGCAATTATGGATGGGGTGAGGATCTTCATTCACATGTGGTACACACTGGTAATGATAAACTCTAAAAATATTTCCAGAGTCATTACTCCAGAGTGCATGCTGTTAATGACAAAGTTCAGAGGAAATGGATGGTATTGATTACACCCTGCTAATTAGCTGACTACCTAGGATAGTTTGGGTTCCTTTGGATTAAAAAAAAAAAAAGTGAATTCCTGTCAATGTTTCCAATATTCGAGCTTATCATAAAATATTAGCTTTGACACTTAAGGGCTTTGAAATTGTTGATGCTTTATCAACAAGAATGACAGCTATAAATTTTAATACATTCCTTTTAAAAAATCCATGAAGTGATAATCAGAAACAATAAAAAGAGTGAAAGCTCTTCTTTACAAAAAAGTGCCAGTTAAAAAATGTATATAATAGGAATCACTGAATTAGGAATACATTTGTAACTGGCAATGTACTATCTGATGCAGGCAAGGATCATCAACACATGCTAAATTTTCATTGGATGAAATTTTTTTTTAAATTTTATTTTATTTTTAAACTTTACAATATTGTATTAGTTTTGCCAAATATCGAAATGAATCCGCCACAGGTATACCCGCGTTCCCCATCCTGAACCCTCCTCCCTCCTCCCTCCCCTACCCTCCCTCTGGGTCGTCCCAGTGCACCAGCCCCAAGCATCCATTACCGTGCATCGAACCTGGACTGGCGACTCGTTTCATACATGATATTATACATGTTTCAATGCTATTCTCCCAAATCTCCCCACCCTCTCCCTCTCCCACAGAGTTCATAAGACTGACCTATACATCGGTGTCTCTTTTGCTGTCTAATGGAGAATATAAAATTCACAAAGTCTCAAAGCATCTCCCCATAATTACAATGTATTTATTTACCCTACAAAGGAGAACTTCTCTAACGAAGAAATCCAGAGATACTGCCTTAGACAAGTGATCAAACTTAGCCTCACTATTAAGGAAAACTGGTATTACTCATTTCCTTATATAATGCAATAGGGGGGACACTACATATCCATTTAGAATTCTTGCCAAAAATATTTAATTTGAATTTAATAATGGGGAAATAACTAACTCCAAACTGAGGGACACTTTGCAAAACAACTACCCTTATCCTCAAATATGTCAAAGTGATAAAATATTAAAAAGACTAGGGGATAATTCCAGATTTAAGGAGACTAAAGATACATGAACCCTAAATGTAATGTCATACCCTTGATTGGGTTCTAGAACTTTTTAGAAAGCAGGGACATTAATTGTTGAGAGTTGGGGATAATGGAGATCTGAATGTCAATGAAATTTACATTATATAACATTTATACAACTATGTTAAATTTCCTAAGTATGACAACGATACTACCTTATGTTAGAGAAGGTCCTTGTTCTTATGAAGTACACGCTCATATATTTATGATTTAAACGCTCTGTGGCTGTACCTACCTCATTTTAAATTGATTAAAAGGTGAAAGAGAACAAATGTGGTAAAAATTAAATAATGAATGTAGGTGAAGGGTGTATGAGTGCACACAGAAAGCAACTAAAAAACTTGATAAGTTAAAATCTATCAACATTTAAAACGTCTCATCAAAAGGCACTGTTTAAGATAAAAGCAAAACTATAAGTGATACACCACCTGAGAGAAAATATTTGCAAAACATATATCTAATAGTGGACTTTCTTCTAGAATATATAGAGAATTCCTATTACTGAATAATTTTAAAACAACCCAATTATAAAATAGAGAAAAGACTTGAGCAGACTATTCACAAAGGAAGATTTGGAAATGGCCAACCAACATGTGAATGTGTGTTCAACATCATTAGTCATCAGGAAAATGGCTAAAACTAAACAGACTGAAAACACCATTTTTCAGTGAGAAAGTGGAGCAAGCTGAACTCTTACACATGGCAGGTGGCAATGTGAAAGGTACCATCTCTTCAGGAAAAAGTTCAGCAATTTCTGACAAACAGTATATGAGTCATCTAATAGTCTTTCAATTTTACCACAGACTGCTATTTTACCAAAACACAAAATTGGGGGAAAACATCTGTGATGCTTTAGAATGTGGCTTCAGAAAATAGACATGAGTCAGTATATATCCATTTACAGTTGGTTCTCCATCCTTTTTATCTTAGATAATTTTTTAATAGTAACTGTGAAAAAGTGAAAGTCACGTAGTCATGTCCAACTCTTTGCAAACTTATGGACTATAGCCCACCAGGCTCCTCCGTCCATGGGATTCTCCAGGCAAGAATACTGGAGTGGGTTGCCATTCCCTTCTCAGGGGATCTTCCCGACTCAGGGATCGAACCCGAGTCTCCCACATTGCAGGCAGATTCTTTATCATCTGAGCCACCAGAGAAGTCCAAAAGACATACTTCCAGGAGTTGGTTCCACTGGGGATGGATCCCAGGACCTTCTGTGTAAAAAGCAGATGTGCTAACCACAACTTGAATCAGTAAACAGTTCTTGAGTAACTGTCATGTGTATTGAAAGTATAATGATATACAAGAAAGATGTAGTCCTGTCCTTGTGGAATTTATGTTCTCATGGAGAAACACATACTGAACAAGCAGAGAGAGAGAGACAGAAAGCAGTTACCAAGTTGATCAGGGGTCTGATCCCTGGCACTGATACGAGTTGCTTTATCTTTGGTCTGGCCACTGATCACTGGTCTGAGTCACTGTGGCTTTGGCACTATGTGCAAGAATGGTGCGGAGCACTGAAAGTGAGGTCAAAGGGGGTAGAAAGAGAACAGAGTTTTAAGCCAAAGACTGAGGGAGACTGCAAGAGTGGGCTCCTGAAATCAGGAGGTAAACAGAACCAAGGTCTTTGGTGCCCACACCGAGGAGAGTTCTGGAGTTGCTGCTTCTTAAGATGTTCCAGTTCATGTCCACCCGCCTGCTTAGTGCTGTCATTATCCAAGGAAGACAGTGATGATGGTAGCAACCATGATAAAGATAAGATATCAGCTACAAAATTCACTGCTTCTCACGTGTCAGGGTCTCTACACTGAATGCTTGATCCCATACAGTTCTCTCAACAACTCTATGGGATAAAGAGTATTCTCGCCATGTTACAGATGAGCAAAGAGGTTCTCACATTAAACCATGTATGTAAATTCACACAACCTCTAAGTGGCTAAACCTGCATTTGAATCTAGGTCTGTCTGATTCCAAATCCCACTCTCTATATTGTTACTCTGTTCATCTTCAATCCTCGTGGTGGGCTTCTCTGGTGGCACAAGTGGTAAAGAACCCCATCTACCAATGCAGGAGACATAAGAGACGTGGGTTCAATACCTGGGTTGGGAAGATCCCCTGGAGGAGGGGATGGCAACCCACTCCAGTATTCTTGCCTGGGAAATCCCATGGACAGAGGAGCCTGGTGGGCTATATAGTTCATCAAGTTGCAAAAAGTCAGACATGACTGAAGTGATTTAACACACACACACCCAGTCCTCTTGGTAGTACCTTCTGATCAGTACTTTCTCCAGGGGGCCAGAGATGCCAAAGGGTCCTTTGGACTCAAGGTGACTTTTGGAACGGTCTTCAGCTTTGATGTGAGAAAGAGAACAAAAGTGCAGGCAATAGTAAAAAGCAGACTTGAGGCTACTGGGGATTATTTCGGTTCATATGCTACACTAGACATTTTTCAAAGGGCACTGTATAAGCAAACAACATTGTCATAATCCTGAAACCTGAATTCAAAATGCATTAATTTCTTTTTACCACTAGGGATTCAGAGAAACATGCCATAGTGATATGGTTCTTAAGCTTATGCTTTCAGTAATCAGAAAGCTGGAAAATAGAAGATGAACATTCACAAATATTTTAAAATTATGAATGCAAAATATCAGCCAAGAATAAATCTTTATATCAAGGTTACAACCAGATGAAAAATGACAGTCCATACTGGGAACGCAAACAGACCATTAATTATAGCAGCCTCACAAAGCACCCAAGTAATAGCAGTTTGCAATTCTTTACCAAAATTTACATAACTGTATAGTCTCCTTTCAGATTCTAGAGATTCTATTTTTGATAAGTAGCAACTCAGAAGCTTAGTTACCTCATCTCTATTATTATTCCACTTTTATGAATATGAAATGGTGACACCTTGAATTTACACGTTAGCAAACCTAACAGGCTCCCTCTAACACGTTTTACTCATTCATTCCAGCAATACTGTGTGCCAGGCCTTGTGCCCAACCCCAGAGACACTGAGATGAAGAAGACACAGAGTATATCCCCAAGGGAACTTCCAATCCAGAAAGAGAAACAGACTAGTAAACACACAACCCTAACAGAGTTTGAACAAACTAAACAGATGGAGATCAAAATGGCAATGCAATGTTAGGCGTCTCCCAATCAGACAGCAGCAATCACAACAGCGATATTGAGTAAATTAAGCTCTTCTTTCTCTCTCTCCCCTCCCTCTTTCCTACCTGTCTTCCTTCCTTCCTTCTCTTCTCTTTCTTCTTCCTTCCCTCCCTCTCTTCATGTTTCCCTCCCTTCCTTTTTTATTCAGTGAGTATATCCATTCATTACTTAGCAAAATTATATAATAATAGTACATTCTGCTGCTAAGTCGCTTCAGTCGTGTCCAACTCTGTGCGACCCCAAAGACGGCAGCCCACCAGGCTCCCCCGTCCCTGGGATTCTCCAGGCAAGAACACTGGAGTGGGTTGCCATTTCCTTCTCCAATACATGAAAATGAAAAGAGAAAGTGAAGTCGCTCAGTCGTGTCCGACTCCTAGCGACCCCATGGACTGCAGCCTACGAGGCTCCTCTGTCCATGGGATTTTCCAGGCAAGAGTACTGGAGTGGGGTGCCATTGCCTTTGTATGCAAAACTTACCTTGTGTCAGGCAATTATAGAATTTCATTTAAACCTCACAAAATGCTCAGAAGAAGGTACAATTTTCCCCATTATACAGATGAAACTGAAGTTCAGAGAGTTACCCAGTATGCCAAGGTCACACCCTGTCAAGAGACTGAATAAAGACCCAGACCCACTGTGACTCCAGAACTGGGGCTGGAGTACTCTAGAGAGTACATCGTCTGAGTCTACCCGTTACCAGACAATATGCCTGCCTGTCACACTACCTGAGGCAGTAATAAGGACTCAGTGATTAAAGGACATTTTGGAATTTCTAACAAAGTCTTTCTAAACAAAGGATCTGCCTTTCAAAAATCGGAGAGACATGAAAAAAAAAAGGATGATGAGGAAAAAATGCAGTGTTCAGTGTGGGCTTCCCCCCTCGGGAGCACTGCGGCCCTCCACCTGCATAAATGATGAGAACTGGCATTCTGCTTGATTACTGTGCATCTGTTAGGGGCCTCAGAGTGAACTGAACAACAAAAGCAGGAAGAAAAAGCGCCTACTAATTGAGGTTGGTCCAGTTGCACCATTTGAGTCATGGTGATACTCTCTTTATTTTGTAATCACCAGTGGCACCTATGCCCCCTAGGTTGCAAAAATATTTCAAAACAACTTAAATCAAGCTTGATAGCCAATTATGCTAAGGTCATGCCAAAGAAGCAAACCACCAGGACATCAAAAATCCAAGACAGTCTAAGTGTAAAGTAGCAGCATTAATTTTTCTCCCACTAAAAAACAAAGGGAGGGAGACGAGCTTTTTACTTTCTTGAGGATAAACTGGCTTTTAATAATCTTCGGAAATAGACCTCTTAAGACATTTCACCTCTGCTATGAATGTTTGAGACTGGTCCTCTGATTACAAAAATGTTCATGTTAAATTTCATCAAGATGCTTTCTTAAGATGAAGAATGTTTTATAAATTGTAATGGTTTTAATCAGAACCCTCTTTGAAGCTATTAAATGCTACAGTGTAGCCCAACCATTGCTTCAATTATGCCACTTATCGACTCTGTATTAATTAAGTATCATTATAGGCACTGATTTATATACTTCCTCACAGCTCTCTCTCCAGATGGTCCAACATTCTCCCTCTCTGACATTCCATAAACATCACCTGGATTCACTCATATTTCTCTCCAGCCGAATGTTTAATCAGCTCTCAGTCATCTTCAAATTGGATTGCTTCTCTTCCTCCTCTTCTCTATACTCTATCAATACCGCACACAAACGCCAAGTGATATAAAACATAAACCAGTGGTAGTTACAAAGCCAAGTTCTATCATCAGCTCATTCCCACCTCAATGAATTCTTCCCCAGTATGATGATACACTTCTCACAATAGAGTGAAAGGAGAGCCTTTTTGCTTCCTTAGCTGATTAAAACTTACAGTCTGTGTTCAATTATCTTGGGCAATGGAGAAAATAACTAGGAAAAAAAATGTATATTTGGCAATGGGAGTACAATAGATGATTTGGCCTCAGTAGAGTTTCTTTCTCAATTATATTTTGCTTGGTCTAATATAAAAATTATTTTGCATTCTTGAGCTCACACGTTGAGAGAGCAGGAGGCAGAAGTCTCAAGGTATACCGCACTGCAAGGAAACCAGCCTAGAATTTTAAACTGCCTTGGGTGATCCAAAAAGTAGATAATAGAGAAATGGAAATGCTTAACTGTTTTTCTTACAAAATATAAAAACCAGATTATTGGGACAATCTCACAGCCACCTCAAGTTCAAAAGCTCTAGGAACCAAACTGGTTCTGTTGCCTCTCTATGGGCTCCCTCTCCCCCTCAGTGTCTCTCATCATTCTTCAGTCCCCAAGCTGGGCGAAGGGAAATGGAAACTGAGGTAGACCGGAGAAGGCACAGGCCATCAGCCAAAAGGACTTGATGCTGACCCACGAGGCTGCAGTTTACCTTACAGAAATACAAGATGTCACCTCCACAAAACCCTATTTTAACATAAAGCTCATGACTTTAAAATATTGGGCTGGACTGAATGCAGATTCAACCCTTGGTTTTCAATCCTTGACTTACTGTTGACTTTGACTCCTCATCTTTCCTCCCTTCAAATGCAACCTGTCCTTAAGTTTTGATATTTTTTTCATTACCCTTATGTATGATCAGGCCACTCAAGATGGTTGTTCTCTTGCTCTCTGTACATCCCCTGCTCAACCAGTCCCTGCTTCACCAACATGCACCCTCATGACTATCTAATTCTCTTAATCATAAAGCTTAATTGGAGTCATGCTTGCCTACGTTTGCCTCCTGCCCCACTGATGGTTTCTCCGATCAGCCAACCTGACGTCCCTTCCCCCTACTCTCCTCTATCCCAAGAAGCAAAAACTGCTGCCATACCCTGCCTGCTATCTGCCATACGCAGTGGGGTGTCACTCCAGGACTCCGCTTCCGAGTTGTAAAATCTTCTATCCAATAAACTGCTGATGGCTGCTGCTCTCTCGGGGCTCTTGCTTCAGTCTCACGGTTGGGCAGTTACACAGCCTGCCGGGTACAGCCCAACACCCTTCTGCTGTCTCTTCCTCTCCACTCCCACCAGCCATGTCCTCATTATTTCACATCTGCATTCGGAGATCAGTGTCCTTACGTTCGTAAAGCACATCATCTACGCTCAGCACATTGATCTAAAATAGTAGTTCCCAAACTTTAACATACCTCAGAATCACCTGGAGGGCTGTTTAAACCACATACCGCACCCCCAAGCATGTTTTAATTTAATGGGTCTCAAGTGGAGCCTAACAATTTGCATATCAATAATTCCTAGGTGAGGCTGATGAGGAGAAGGGGACGACAGAGGATGAGATGGTTGGATGGCATCACCGTCGCGATAGACATGAGTTTGAGTAAACTCTTGGAGTTGGTGATGGATAGGGAGGCCTGGCGTGCTGCAGTCCATGGTCGTAAAGAGTCGGACATGACTGAGCAACTGAACTGAGGTTGATGAGGTTCCAGGGACCACACTTAGAGAAACAATGCTCTAAAATGTCACCTCCAACTCTAACACAATCAATGATTCCCCATTTCCTCCACATTAAACTTAAACTCCTTAACCTGGTACTTTGGATTCTTCATAAAGCTGGTCTCTTCCTCTCACCTCAAAATAACATTTCTCTGATCTCCCATGAAACCCTGTTCCAGGCCAGCTGGTCTACTTAAATATTACCCAATGCATCAAGCACTCCCACTTTCCTGCCTTGATCATGTATAGAAAGTCTTTCCAGCTCCGATCTCTTGTTCAAGTTCAACCTTTTCACTGAGTACCCAGAACCCACATTCTCCATGTAACCAGCCCCCATCAGACCGCTGCTGCCTCTTCTAGACTTCTAGAGCGTTAACTCTCCAAGTTGCTGGTTGAATCCAAAGTGCATGGACTTCAGAGCCAGAGCCTCTCTGAGTATGACTCCTGCTTCTTTCATTAGCTGTGTAATTTGACTAGTTACATAGCCCTTCTGAACCTGTTTCTCCCTCCAAAAAAGAGCAATAATAATACCTATTTCCACAGGTTGTATAAAGAATTAATCAAAACAAAATTTTTAAGTCTTCTAAGAAGTATAAACAAAGTATGCCTAATAAATGTCAATTTCTTATCTTGGTCCCTTCTCCCAATCATGCATTTAGCACTAAATATAAAATATATTACATTAATCATACATATTTTAAGCTTACTCTCCTCTCTTTTAGCCAGATAGAATATTTCTGAGGAACCAAAAACATGTCTAATTCATCTTAGCAACCGTAGTGCCTGACAACTTCTGAGTAACAGGTAAGCTCTCAATAAACATTTACTAAAAAATATGATTAATTTGAGAAATAACGTAAGGCAAGTGGTTCCATAGAGCAGCTCTTCTCTGCAGAGCTTCTCTTACAATTACTTTTATTGTAAAATGTCTTCCTATGACAAGGCAAACTGTATTTTACACACAGGAAAACTAAAATAGATCTAATGAGAATCCCTATTAGATAGTCCCCACTTGATACTTAATACTGAACAAGAGAAAAGTCATTATAAAAGCATCAATGACGGAAAGATCTTCTCTTTGAAGTCAGTTTGAACACAAAAACACTGATAACGGGAACACAGAGAAATAATGACAAAAAGCCCAGAGATAATGCTGCAGCAAGTAATGGCTGCCTTTTGAGGACCTCTTTCATGTAACCACGTGGCTGTTGTACTTCCAAAACGGCTGACACATATTGCTAACTCTACTGACAGATGTTAAGGCAAGATGTTGGTAAAACACATTGTCTGTCCTTTAGGAAATTCTCTAATTTTCAAATCAAGCAGAAACAAATTATAGCTTCTATTCTCTTCTCCAAAGTTACTAATTTCTACACTATTCCTAAACAGAATCCAGTATAACCCACTGGCATAGAGCCAAGGGTAACAGAAAAAAAAAAGATATAACCTGGTATATTGGCATCTGGATATTTTCCTCCAAATACAGAGCAAAGTGCCCTAAAAGTTCAAGTTATTGTAAATTCACTATACAGAGGCTATACAGTTTGATCAGAGAGCCCTAGAGATTGGGTCACCTGGTTTGTTGTAAGAGCAATCTGCCATCACTGATCACATAAACTCAGACAAGTTGATTCCTCCAATAGTCATTTCCTGAGTGGCTACTATGTATCAAATATTATACAAGATGATCGGGATACCGAGGTAAAGTGTTTAATCCATGTTATCCTGGAACTTACAGTCTAGTGTAGAGTCAGACAGTTGAAGACTGTACAGTTGTTTACCAAACTCGTCTTCCTTTCACAGTGAGCATGAAGACAGACCAAATTTCCCAGCCTCCATATAGCATTGAGGACATAGAATGTGAGCAATGAGGTATGTCATACCCAGGCATGACCACAGAAAGCCTCGCCTGTGATTATTGACTTTCTCTCTCCATCTTCTTAGTTGCCAGTTGGATGCAAGGGACCCTGCCGAGGACTCTGATTTCGTAGAGGTGATGGAGCAACAAGATGGGAGAAAAGGCCACCTGCTGAACACTCTCTTGGAACTATTACGTGAACAAGAAAGAAATTCCTATAGTGTCAAGTGGCTAAATTGTTTGTTACAACAATACTTGAAGTGAAAGTAAAAGTTGCTCAGTTGTGTCCGACTCTTTGCCACCCTGTGGACTATACAGTCCATGGAATTCTCCAGGCCAGAATACTGGAGTGGGTAGCCTTTCCCTTTTCCAGGGGATTTTCCCGACCCAGGGATCAAACCCAGGTCTCCTGCATTGCAGGTGGATCCTTTACCAGCTGAGCCACAAGGGAAGCCCAAGAATACTGGAGTGGGTAGCCTGTCCCTTCTTCAGGGGGTCTTTCCAACCCAGGAATAGACCTGGGGTCTCCTGGATTGCAGGCGGATTCTTTACCAACTGAACTATCAGGGGAGCCTTACAACACTTGATCTACCACACTAAAGCATGAACTCAAACCACCTCCAAGACAACATGATACAGAGTATGCACAGCATGACATGGGATACCCAAAAGAGGCAGCCTACCTGAGCCGAAGCTGGATATTGGGAAGGGCTCCTCAGAAGAAGTGCTTAAAACGAATCTTAAAGGACAGTGTGAGACAGTGAGAAAGGGAATAGAAGGATGCAGAGGAGAAAGCATTTGCAAAGTCATGAAACCTTGAGGAAATGGGCTGCATTGGGGAAGCCTTAGTGATTCCTGACAGTATGTATTTGCTAAAATGACAGACAAAAAGCAGAACCTAGGAGATGTAGTAGCTACTAGAAATGATGGATAGGGGAAGAGTAAAAAATAATAAAGAACCATCGAACTTTAGAAGGCAGAAGAGATGGCATTGAGATAGAAAATGCAGCAGAAAAATGTGAAAGAATGAGTTCAATTTTGAAAAAGAAAGAAATTGAGATAGCTATGGAACACCCAAAAGATGAATCAGCAGGTAGTTGAACATGTGGACCTAGAGTTCAGGCAGTGGTATGGACAGGAGAGGTGAGTCTGGGAAGGGCCACGGCACAGGTGCTGGCTGAGGCCAGAAGCAGGGTTGGATGGCTCTGGTAGAATACTCATAGAGAGAAGCCAGAGAAACAGGGAAGGAAAAAGGTAAGTGGGAAAGAGGGGAGGAGCAAGAAAAAGAATATGAGAAAGAAGTCACAGATGCCAAAGACTGTGAAAAAAGCAGTCCATAGTAAGAAACGCTTCAGAGTGGTGAAATAAGAGGACAGCCTGAAAAATGTCCACTATATTCAATTAGGCAGCTATTTGTGACCTTAGCAAGTTCCATTTCAGTATCAGGAAGAGCTAAGTTAAGATGGTCTGGAGAGTGAATGAGGGATAAAGAATTACAGACTGGAATACAGAATACTCTTTAAAAAAAAATCTAAAAAATCTAATTGTTTAACAATTAGCCCAAAGTGGAGAGAGAAAGAGAGAGTTTGTTTCACTTTGATTTTCATTTTTCAAGAAGCAAGACTTAAACATGTTAAAATGTTGAATTCTCTGAACTTTTATTTCTCTGTAAAATAGGGATAATAAGGCCTCTTCTTGGTCCATTGGATTGTTGTCAGAACAAATAAGATGAAAGACGACATATGTGAAAGAGTCTAAAGTTCTACATAAATAGCAATGTTATTTTGTATTTATAAATGTTGAATATATAGAGTTATAAAAGTTAAGAGGCCATTGAAATATGGCTGGCTATAAAATTAATAAAAAATTATAATCAGTCTAGATCTAGAAATATTAAGCAAATGCCTTTTGAACACACACTACATGTTGGCAACCCCAAATCTTAGAGGCTAATGACACAGGCTAATTTTGCTGGACAAATTTCTTCTGGTGCATCTAGGTTACAGCCTGAGTTTCCAGATGTCTTTGTTATACCAGGAAAGAAAAAAAAGGCCAGTGAACTCGGGAAAATTGGTGTGCATTAAATCATCTGGGAATTTTTTAGTCTTATGAGTAGTAGTTTTTAAATAAATGTTTCTGGCATTTACCCAGTTTCGCAAAGCAACAGACTAGCCCCATAATTTAGGTCTCACGACCAGCGAAACCATGGTGAATGGCCACAAGCTGCTGAGCATGTTATTCTAAGGAGTGACTGAAGTATTCTGGGAAGTGAGTTATCCATCTCAGGATTTCCCCCCTGGGAAGACTAACCATCTGAAAGAATATGGCCCAATCATTATTTCACTAGTCACCAAACTTTTAAGGACTCTACAAAGAGCATTATTTTAAGCACTATGCCATCACTGTAACTAGGTTTTCTCTCTTAAAACTTGAAAACAAGTGGTTTCAGCATGCCCCAACTTCCTCCCCTGGGAAGATATCTTATCCCTGTAAAAGAAAATGTCCCTTTCCTTTTCCGCGCACTTTTGAACAACTCTGACTGGGCTCTGATGCCTCCTCAGTTATTTTCAAGGACACAGGGTGCTAATTGAGGTCAAGCAGCTGTGACTCCAGTGCCAAAGAACAATTGTACAGAATACAAAAGTCTTCCTTTACAAAAGATACTAAGGATCTAGTCTTGAGATCCAAATAAACCCTGTTTGCAGTTACTTTTGCATGTTTCTTTTATCTTAAACAGACCGAGCTACAAGACTGAAATGGTGTTTCTTTTATCCATGTTTCTCAAATATTTTATCCTTGATACGTGACACTATTATATGTAGCTATTAAACTGACCCAATGTCTCCAGGTCAGTTTTTAGAACTTTTACCCACTGCAATGCCAAATTTCCTCCCAGGGCTGAGGGTCAATAAAGCGCTTTGCAAATACCTCAATCAGAAATACAAAGAAAAAGACAAAGTTTCCATTGCCCTCAAAATAGACCTTTATAGAAAACTGAATATCTTTCATAAGTTTACCTCAATCTCAAAATAATTTTGTGAAAGTATTGTCATTAATTTCAACAATTAATAGAGTAGAATCCTGAGGCCCAAAGAGTTTTAAGAATATTCCAAGGTGGTATGAGATTAATAGGTATAAACTACTATGTATAAAATAAAGAAGGAACAAGAATATATTGTATAGCACAGGGAATTATAGGCATTATCTTGTAATAACTTATGGAGTATGAGCTGCAAAAACACTGACTCATTTTGCTGTATGTCTGAAACTAATACAATACTGTAAGTCAACTATACTTCAATTAAAAAAAGAACATTCCCAAGACCTCTTAGTTCTTTAGAAACAGATTTATATCCAAGGTCCTCTGCTGCCTCAACTCTTTCCACTACACCATAGATGGCCCCCATCAAGTTACCCACTTTATTTGTATTTCACTTCTCTAGCAACAATGGACGGAGAAAGCAATGGCACCCCACTCCAGTACTCTTGCCTGGTAAATCCCGTGGATGGAGGAGCCTGGTAGGCTTCAGTCCATGGGGTCGCTAGGAGTCAGACATGACTGAGTGACTTCACTTTCACTTTTCACTTGCATGCATTGGAGAAGGAAATGGCAACCCACTCCAGTGTTCTTGGCTGGAGAATCCCAGGGACGGAGAAGCCTGGTGGGCTGCCGTCTCTGGGGTCACAAAAGAGTCGGACACGACTGAAGCAGCTTAGCAGCAGCAGCAGCAGCAACAATGGAAAAAAGTCTAGCTTCCTCTGAAGTCATTAGGAATCTTTGATGAAATGCAGACGTGAATTCAGCTCTCCCTCCAATGAAAATACATAAAACATACTGGTTATATAAGAAATGTTATGGGATCATCGTGGATGTGGAAAACTTTTTAAAGGAATGCACAAATGATGCTTGGAATCCTGAAAAGGCCAAAGAAGTTATTACAAACAAATGACCAAATGTGGAATGGGGGGAAATTCCATGAACAATCAGTATTGTCACTTGACTAGTTTGTTTTTATTCTGGAAGGGCTTCTCTTTGATGGAAAACCCTGGTTTTTTAAAGCGTTTCAAATGAACTCAATGACCAACCTGTAGATGGAGAAGGAAGCCACGGAGCGAATGAGGGATGCCAAAGCCCCCACTTTGGCAGCTTCCACCGCCCCCTCCATGCGGTACTGCACTGCTGCGGAGTAGTTGGTATAAGGTTGATTGTAAACGACGATCTTCCCTTCTGCGTCTGGCCCCCTTCTCTGCAGTTCATCGAAAGAGGTCACCACCAGAACTTCCGCAGTAATGCCTACAAATAAAAGTCATGCAAGATTAACACGTGGTTTCCGATCAGCCAGGTTGAATTGGCACACAAAAGGTCACACACGCTCTATCCACTACATCTGGCAAACTGGTTTGCAAAGATCAAAGTTTCAGAGCCATTTGCTATGGGAGAAAGACTATAGGGGTTAGCCAGTTTCCCAAGAAAGAGAAAAGGCATTCAAAACATTTAATATACGACTCATTAGGTTTTTCAACTCGCTTGACCAGCTGCTATTAAATCACAAATTGCTTGCAAAGATGTCTTTTTTTTTTTTTGTCTCTTTCCCACCCTAACAGGTCATGAGTTTCACAAAATGACACTAATTATTTATTTAAAAAACGCATTTTAGAAAGCTTCCCTTGGGATTAATGAAACACATATTTATCTTTTCATAAAACTATTTTGATATGTGGCTAAACAACATTCATTGACATTATACAAAGGATGGCAATTTATTAAAAAAATTCTTAGGAGCCAATGATTTTCATACTTCCAATTTTTAACAAATAGTTAATGTAACTTCTCCCAAGAGCCACAAAAAGTCAGCTTGTTTTCTTTCCTTCTTTGTACTGAATCCTTTTAAAGAATGTGAAAACTGCCCATGTCTCGATTTATAGGACTTGTTCATTACCAAACATTTCACTATTCTTCACCTAAAAATTCTGAAGATGCTATGTAACTGTTCTATAATCCTCTTGTCTCATTTAGAAAGATGTGACATCTTTTTTCACACCACAAGTCTTGCCCAAATCTTCCTGATTATGACAGGGTTTCACAGCTTCTGAGAAGTCATTCAAAAACTGCCAGACCACTGAGGATTCAATTTGATGGCACAGTTACAGGGACAAGAAAAAAAAAATATTTAGCAACAAAGGCCAGATGCAGTAGCTAAATATAACTATCTAAAGTAAGGAGGCAGGCACCTACTGCTTTATAGCTTCAGCCAGGCAGTCATGAAATATGGCAGTAAAAACCCAAGTATCAACATGGATTATTTGGCACATTTCTTTAGTCCTGCAAACTAGAGAATCAAGTTCTTCTGGAAGCTTAACATGTCATTAAAATAGTAACTGTTACTTGGAAAATCCTTTTTAAATGCACTGCAGTTATGAGAGAATTCTTGCTTTCAACATGGGCCCCACACAATGGACCCTTTGAGCTGGCTGCTCTCCGCTTCTGGTTCCACCATCCAGACTGAATCTGTACCATCGCTTTAAAGTGATTGACTACAGATCTACAAGTATGTCTCCACCAACATTCAGAACTCAGAACTTAATTCATAATCTAAGGAAAGCAATGGACAATTATGAAAAGTAAGGAAGCCACCAGCTTTTTCACATGATAAATATGTGTAAGAATACAAATAAAGGCTTGGCTAGACGGACTTTGAGATTCATAACTTTTTGAAACCTGGAGTTACCTTGAAATTTGACTGGCGTTATTGTTGGCATGTCACAGGAATTTTGTTGATGCTTTTCAGCTGTTTCTAATGAATAACAGATTCGATGGTCCACCCAAGGGGTGTCCCAGCAATGGGGTAATTTTGGCATCTGGATTGGAGCCACTAGAAATGAAGCCAAGTTTCTATAAATTTTCATTGGCCACTGCAAAATTAAAATCATACAAGGGGAGTGCTTCACTAGGGTCTACGGTTCAAGTTCTTTTAACAAATGTGAGTGACAGAGTCCTAATGAGCCAAAACCTAACCTAGACATCAGTCGCCAATGCAGAACACTAGAAGCAGCTATAGGTCAAAATCTATCACCAAGAACTTGCAAGAAGTCTTCAAATTAATCTGTTTTCCTGAAAGCTTAGGGTCATCTCTGATTCCTCTGTCTCCTTCATCCTCCAGGTCCCATCAGTCCTCAAATACTGAGACTCTTACTCCTTAGTACTACCTGAAAGCAGGCCTCTGCTCTGCCACATTACACCTCTCACATCAGACTCTGGTGCCCTTCTGTTTGGACCATGAGTTGCTCCTCTTTCACCTCACCACCACTAGTGTCCCAGCCTCCAGCCCAGCTCCCTCAAATTTAACTTCCACAGAGCCACCAGGGTGAAGGACTCAAACTGCGGAAAAGTCAGAGCAGCCTGTGCCACCATCTCCCTGCCCACCCCCCCCACCCCCTCTGCCCATTACCCGTCACCTCACAGTAACAGTCAAAGCCTGTCTGTCTGTATAGACACGGGCTCCCTTTTATTTTAAATTCAGTCAATACTAAAGTTAAAGTTCCCACTCTCACCACAGCAGTTCACTTCTCAGTGTCTTCGTTCACACTACGGTAGATATGTCTTGTTGACCCCACTCTCCCAACTTTGTCATGTGACTAACACCTATTTATCCCTCAGATGCTGTTTAAGAATCACTCCCTCAAACTCTACACAATATTATGCAACAGCCGATATCGGGAAAGAATCTAAGAAAGAGCAGATATATGAATATGTATGACTGATTCACTTTACTGTACATCTGAAACTAGCACAACACTGTAAACCAGCTATTCAGTTCAGGTCAGTTCAGTTGCTCAATTGTGTCCAACTCTGTGACCCCACGGACTGTAGCTCGCCAGGCCTCCCTGTCTGTCACCAACTGCCGGAGTCTACTCAAACTCATGTCCATCAAGTCAGTGATGCCATCCAGCCATCTCATCCTCTGTCAACTATACTCCAATAAAAATAAAATTTAAATAAGAAATAGAAAAAAAAAAAAAGAATCATTACTTTAGGGAGCATTCTCAAGGCCTCTGGCCTCTTTGCCTCACCCCTCTCCCCCTGCCTCCAGGAAGGCTGGTTAGTGCACCACTCAACTCTTGACTTTCAGAGTCTCCTGGGCATACCCAGGCACTAGACAATGTTGTTGTTTAGTCGCTCAGTCGTGCCTGACTTCACAACCCCAGGGACTGTAGCCCTCCAGGCTCCTCTGTCCATGGGATTTCCCTGGCAAGAATACTGGAGTGGGTTGCCATTTCCTTCTCCAGGGAATCTTCTCAGCTTAGGGATCAAACCCAGGTCTCCTGCATTATCAGGCAGATTTTTTTACCATTGAGCCACCAGGAATGCCTAAGAGACAAGGCAACTTTGCTCATTTATGATTGACAATACCACCTAAGCCGGGAACTCTTCGGGGTCTGGGGCTTTTGCTTTGGTTCATATCTCCTGGGCCTAACATAGTGCTCAGTGTGTGTGTAGGCAGCCAGTCAATAAGCTTTCCTCAAATGGCACTGCTCCACATAAGGGGCTATTGACTGGATCTAAAGCATTTCCATAGAAGTGCAATTTCATCTTTAAAGTTTGAGAGCACTTCTCCCACAATAATTCAGCAGTCTGACTCTCTGACCACCCAGAGCACAGCTGCACAAGAACAACCAAGCAAAAAAGGCCTCGGGGCAGTCAGAACAGAAATATAAATCCCAAGTATAAAAACTCAGGCACTTGAACATAAGGAAGCTCTTCTGCTCTTAAAGCCTAGTTACCCTTATTTCTATAAAATTCTAAATCTAGTGCTTAAACCTATGAACTATGAGAAACAATAAATCAGAAAGAAGAGATAGGTTTGGAAGCTGATAGCAGTACCACAGGGGGAAAAAAAGCAATGTCAGAGACAGGAACATGAAACATAACAAATACGCACTTACTGACGTTTTTGCAGTATCAGAAATGCTCTGTGTCTGGGCTAACATGGCGGCCACTAGACACATGTGGCTACCAGCACGTTATTTTTGTACTTACTTGGCTGCACCAGGTCTTAGCTGTGGCATGCAGGATTTCCGATCTACATTTTGACAGGCAGGCTCTTGGATGCAGCATAGGAACTCTTAGCTGTGGCATGTGGGATCTAGTTCCCCGACCAGGGATCAAACCCAGGCCCTCTGCATTGGGACTGGGGAGTCTTAGCCACTGGACTACCAGCGGGGTCCCCCTGAATGCCTTAAATGTGACTAATGTGACTCAGAAACTGAATTTTTAATGCCATTTCTTTTAATCAACTTATACTCAAATTTAGATAGCCACATGTAAATAATGGCTACTGTGTAGAATGCGTAATCACCGCAGGCTCAGCTATTACGTAGGCAGATGGCCAAAAGCGCCTCTGCTGGCCCCGGGGGGGCTTGCTTCAGGACAGGCAGGAACAGACGTGGCCATCACGGCAGGGCCTCCTACAGCAGCCTGTATTCAGTACCCACTGTTTGGGAAGTCAGGGTATGTACAAAAATACTTAAGCAAGATTTTTGCTCAAAATGAATAAAATAAAACCAGGCCATCCAGAAAACCTCACTCTTCCATATTAATTGTGTTTTGACATGGTACGCAAAGGAAAGCCTTCTGCTCTCCTACACAGCAGGCTGCTATTCTTTTCTCTCCTCTCTGCTCCCTTCTTTTCATGCCCTCGTTCTTAAAACTAGTATATGAAAACCTCAAACATAAAACCATTATCAGATGTCCTGAACTCCTTATTAATAATTGTAACCCACTCCCAACCCCCATCTCTCTTTTCTAGCTTAATTTTTCAATAGCAGTTGTCTGCTTCCAGCTGCTTCTACTACAGTAATGTAAGCCCCATGGGGTGGAGGGGGGGCAGCAGGGTAGAAATTCTTATCTGCCTTATTCATTAATATTATCAAAATGCCTTAAGTGGTACCTGACATGTAATATGTGAAATTTACTCATACACACTCATAGGCACAAATGCACACATGTACACATGCATATACAGAATGAAATAAAGAGAAACCAAAAAATAAGTGTAATAATATCCCATCCATGATCACTCCCCTAAAATGTATACATCCAAGAAACTTACACATTTCTGTAAGTGAGTATAATTGATAAAATAATAATAGTGAGTATCTATTGTTTAAACCAGTGTTCATAGCAACTCTGCAAAGTAGTCATTAGGAACACGGAAGTGCATAGAAATAAATTTACACGACTACAAGGTGCTGAAACTGAAAGTTGAATTATTGGTCATCTGAATCCAAGGGTCATGCTCTTCCTATTAACATCATTGCTATCTTCTTTTGAAATGTAAAACATATCAAAAGAAAAGCTCTGGATTTTCATCTGAACAGGAATAAGAAACATAAGTAAGTATATAAAAAGCTGCCTAAAGTTATCCTTTATTTTTCCTTCATCTTGCTCATACATCAGAGCACTGTTATCACACTAGGTTCCAGTCTTCTCACAGGGGAGCTATGAGGGATGTTTCACTCTAGGACAAGAGTCATCAAACTGTTAGAGCAATGAAAAGAATGGTGGTAGTTATTATTATAAAAATAGTATAAAAAGCCTCAGGCTCCCTTCTATTCTCCACTTCTAATTCTCCATTTCTAATTTTCAAAATTGATTCACTTATTTTTTTACATGCCTCACCCTGTGCATAGTTAGTGCTGCAGTTTTCTTGCAGAGACAACAGACGCTGACTGCTGTGGTGTTGGCTGGGATCATTTATTCTATGGAAAATTTGATACAGAGACTCAAATCTCAGTCTCTTCTGCCCTGATTCCTTCCAAGAACAGTTAAGAGTAGGAAGATAGTGATGTGAGAATTTCATAATCTTTTCTATTATTAAAAGGAAAAGATTACAGACAGAAAAACATGTCTCTGGGGCTCAATTCAAAGTGGGAAGTCTCAGGAAATGGATTCTGATTTCAGAAGACTTAACCCCAAACAGGAATTACTCCAGCCCTACCTAAAAGAAAGCCTAGTGTCTCACTCTTCACCATGTAATCTTATTCCAAGTGTGCTATACAAGGCTACTAGGTCCAGTGGAGTGGTTAGTTTTCCTGAATTCAATTACAGAAAAAAGGATAAAAGCTGTTCTTGGAAATTTGATGTTTTGGCCTGAAGTGGTAAGGAAATTGCAAATTCATGGCACGGCAAATAAAAAGAACTTCAGAACAGTCCTTTCTGAGCATCCATCTTTTGGGGGAGAAGATAATGATTGTGCACCAACCTTTTCATGGAAGAACAAGCGTTAAAGATTCAAAGTCATTGAAAAAATTTACAGCCCTCCTGCTGGGTGGAATTTGTGTTGAGCATTGGGGATAATAGGAACTTTAAGTTCCATTTCTGTCCTCAAAAATTGTATAATCTGGGGAAGAAAAATAGGTAAATAATAACTTTAAAAAGCACAGGATGTCACAAGTGCTTAAAGTACAGAGTAAAATTTCATGAAAAAAGTAACATAAATCAATATCAATTCTGATAGGGGGAAATCTTGCAAGTTTCCCAATAAGATAAACTTTAAGTGGGACTTAAAAGATTTCAGTAGGCTGAAAATAAAGAAAAGGGCATTCCCAGGTAAAGAACAAAGAAGGGAACCCCAAAACAGGTGAAACATCTATTCAAATTCAGTGAATAGGAGATTTCCTGCCAGGTCCCAAAAACAGACAGTGCGACACTCTAAAATCTTCTAATTGTTAACCAAGATATTTATGGACCCCTATCATTCTATGAATTCTAAGAAGACAAGTAGAAGAGTCTCCTTGAAATAATTTTCAGGAAAATACGGTTAAACGAAGCTATTATCTTATGAAAAAGTTGGCTTAAAGCTCAACATTCAGAAAACTAAGATCATGGCATCCGGTCCCATTACTTCATGGCAAACAGATGGGGAAACAGTGGAAACAGTGGCAGACTTTATTTTTTGGGGTTCCAAAATCACTGCAGATGGTGACTGCAGCCATGAAATTAAAAGATGCTTACTCCTTGGAAGGAAAGTTATGACCAACCTAGACAGCATATTAAAAAGCAGAGACATTACTTTGCCAACAAAGGTCCGTCTAGTCAAAGCTATGACTTTTCCAGTAGTCATGTATGGATGTGAGAGTTGGACTATAGATAAAGCCGAGCATGAAAGAATTGATGCTTTTGAACTGTGGTGTTGGAGAAGACTCTTGAGAGTCCCTTGGACTGCAAGGAGATCCAACCAGGCCATCCTAAATGAAATCAGTCCTGAATATTCATTGGAAGGACTGATGCTGAAGCTGAAACTCCAATACTTTGGCCACCTGATGCGAAGAACTGACTCATTGGAAAAGACACTGATGCTGGGAAAGATTGAAGGTGGGAGGAGAAGGGGAATGACAGAGGATGAGATGGTGGATGGCATCACTGACTCAATGGACATGAGTTTGAGTAAACTCTGGGAGTTGGTGATAGACAGGGAGGTCTGGCGTGCTGCAGTCCGTGGGGTTGCAAAGAGTTGGACATGATTGAGCGACTGAACTGAACTGAAGCTATTATCTGCGTGAAAGTTAGAAGAGCAAGAGGCAAAACACTGCTCCAGTGACTGAATTGCCCTATCCACACTGGTCTCCGAGAGCCAGCTCCAATCAAACCTTGTCCGTCTGCCTTGCAAGTGAGCCCGGACCTGACTTCATCACAATCCAAGGAGACAATAAATTCTCACCATTTCGTTTGTTCAACATCGCAGCATGCCGCAAGCTGTCTTTCCACACTAACACTTGAGGACGGGCCGCAAGCAAAGCAGCTTGTCTACCTTGACCTCTAAAATACAGAGTTTGCACGTTTTGTCTTTTGCTGGAGAGGCTACTCCAGGACCATTATTTTTAATCAACATGTAATGTAGGCCACTCAGGTCGTCCAGAGACCCAACTCAGCAACACCCTTAGCCACAGCATACAGCACAGACCGGTCCTTAGCAATCTGATCACTTAGAATCCAAACTGCTTCCACAGCAGGCAAGGCAGTCACACAATTAGGCACCTTGATCAAGCTTAGTGATTATCAAAGGGAGCATTCATAGCCTAGAACATGAGGTGCACTGTGTCTGAATCACAGTTGCTTTGAAACATGGTTGGTCTGAAACATGTCTGAAATGGTAGCCTTCTCCCCAGCCCCTGGTATTTCCTTGTAATGGGGATTGGTGTGGGTGAGCAAGGGCTTTCGCCAAAACCAGTTATCTAATACATCTGGAAAAGTGAGCAGCTGCAAGATACTGTGCACCTTGGTCAGTTTCCAGTGGTATGTAAGGAATAAAATCCACAGGCCTCAGTGACAGTGGAGATAGAGAGGTGAGTTTCTATAGACTAAAACAGGATTTGTTTTAGCTTTGCTGAGAAGGTGTCTTGTTAGTTGCTCAGTCGTGTCTGACTCTTTGTGACCCCATAGACCGCCAGGCTACTCTGTCCATGGTATTTCCCAGGCAAGAATACTGGAGTGGGTTGCCATTTCCCTCTCCAGGGAATCTTCATGAGATCAAACCTGGGTCTTCTGCATTGCAGACAGATTCTCTACCATCTGAGCCACCAGGGAAGTCCTTTCGATCTCAGGAATGAGTGTTGAGGGACTACAGGACATTGGCAGGGAGGCTGGGGAGAGGTGGAAGGGAGGAGAGTACTGAGATTCCAGTATGTAGACAGTAAGGGAAAGGATGGCATGAGAGGAGACAGGTGGTATGTAGGCAACATCACACGGGAGCCCTGTAGCTGTACTATGGAGGGAATTTGGGTGGGGATCGAGAAGTCAGGCAAATTCAGATTTACATTTAGAAAACATCACTGGGCTCAGGGTGATGAAGCATTGGAGGAGGTAAGGAAAGGAGGCGGGCTTGCAGGACAGCTGTTTAGGGGACCATCACCACATTCTGCCTGAGAGGTGACAGTGGCTTGGAGTAGCGCAGGGCAGTAGAGAAAAAGAACAGTGAACCCACTTTGGGCAAGAGTGTGGAAGGGCATCTTTCACTGTGATGGGGAGACTGACTTGGAGTTCTGCACTCCACTATCTGTGCTGTCCAATCTACGTAACGATTTTCCTGGGGAAAGGTGTATATCAACTGAAATTTAGTGATCAAATCATTCAAAATGAAGACAATTTTGAAAATTTTTGTTTGCTTCATTTCTATTGAAGTATAGTTGACTTACAATAGTGTGCTAGTTTCAGGTGAACAGCAAAATGAATCAGTTATACACATCTCACTTTTTTAGATTCTTTCCCCATATAGGTCATTACAGAGTACTGAGCAGTTTCCTGTGCTATGCAGTAGGTCCTTACTAGTTATCTATTTTACATATACTATACTAGTATGGAGAAGGCAACGGCGACCCACTCCACTACTCTTGCCTGGAAAATCCCATGGACAGAGGAGCCTGGTGGGCTGCAGTCCATGGGGTCGCTAAGAGTCAGGCACGACTGAGCGATTTCACTTTCACTTTTCACTTTCATGCATTGGAGAAGGAAATGGCAACCCACTCTAGTATTCTTGCCTGGAGAATCCCAGGGACAGAGGAGCCTAGTGGTCTGCTGTCTATGGGGTCGCACAGAGTCGGACACGACTGAAGCGACTTAGCAGCAGCAGCAGTGTGTATATGTGTATATGTCAATCCCAATCTCTCGATTTATCCCTCTCCCATTACCCCTTGTTAACCATAAAATTGTTTTCTATTTCTCTTTTGTAGATAAAAATTCCACATGTAAGTGATACCCTATGATATTTTTCTTTCTCCATCTGAATAATGTGAATCCTATTTGTAAAACAAGCATCTTACGCTAAAACTTTTTAACAAAGTGTTTATATGTTGCATTATATATATATTATTCTTCACTATATACTTTAAATGGGGTATTTCTTTATCAGTAATAAGAAGTCTCCATCATTATATATTGGCTACAAGGCTCACTAGCCTTTGATCTGGAACAAGTTGCCCAACTTTCCCCAGCCTATAACATGAGAATCACAATAATATTGATACCACCAGGATTCGTGGGAGCACTGTTTAAGATGATAGAGGTAAAAATTACTCTGTATATTACAAAGCATTATAAAACAAGAATACGTATGCAAGGGGTCTGGACATACACAGAATAAGTATAAGCAATAAATATATGATTTATTTAAAATTTCATCTCAAACGATTACCAGAAGTAAAACAAAAATAGTAGGTATGACTTCAACAAAGAGGGAGCCTCTTGGCTCAGAGCAAAGCTAGTCTTTATCAGGTCAGACAGCTCCAGAGGCTGTGTGACTTCTTGTCAATTTAGACTAAATTGATAACTTAGGCAGCATATCATAAAGAACTCAAGTCAGGCTGGGCAAAGAAACTGAGTAGGTCTCATGGGTCTGCTTGGCAGCAATGGGTACAGAAGGAGTGATGGGAGAGAGGAGGAGGGAAGGGACATTTTTAAGTAGCATCAGAAGAACAGGCCAAAACAGAAAAAGATGCCAGTAGCCCTATCTAAAATTACATCTGTGCTATATTTGATGATTTCCTCTACGTTTCTTTATTAAAAAAAAAAAAAAATGACCACCCTCTCATCAATTGCCTTGTAAACTGCAGGGTATCTCTTGGAACACTGGGTTTGGCCATGAGACTTGTTCTGGCCAATGGAATGTGAGAGGCCAGGGTGTGTGGTCACAGCTGGGTGGGAAATGTAAGAGCCATTGTTAAGTTTTGACTGCCTTTGAAGAACCCTTTACTTTCAGCCACAAGAATGGAGTGTCCCAGATGGGTTTTTCCTTCAGCCTGAATCCTGGGGTTAAAAAAGATATCTGAGGTAGAAACAAGGGCATTACCAACTTTACATACATATATAATATATATATATTATAATACATATATAAATATATTTTAAATATATTATTTAAAAAGTTTGTTTATAAATTTATGTTATATATATGACATAAACCTTGGAACTTCCCAGGTGCTGCTTGTGGTAAAGAACCCACCTGCCAAAGCAGAAGACATAACAGATGCGGGTTCAAGAGGTGGGTTCGATCCCTGGGTCAGGAAGATCCCTGGAGGAGGGCATGGCAACCCACTCCAGGATTCTTGCCTGGAGAATCCCATGGACAGAGGAACCTGATGGGCTATAGTCCATAGGGTCACAAAGAGTTGGACATGACTGAAGCAACTTAGCACGCATGCATGCATATGACATGAAACTTGGTGGTTGCAAGCCACAGAGATTTGGGGGTTGTGCATTACTGAGGAAGAGCTGAGTGATGTAGGAGCCTTGAATTCCAAGTTTCTATCGGTATTTTACAATCCGCAGCTGATGACAGATAAGATATAGGATAAATATATTTAATGCCTTAGGGAAGACCGTTCAGTGAAAATTAGATAACTACTGTCTTCCTCCCATCAAACATCAAAGTGATCAAACACCAAACAGTAGAAAGAAAACAAATCTGAAGAAGAATTAGTAAGCGTCAGTGATTTAACACACATAGACTAAATGACAAAGAATTTTAAGCAGGAGATAAGCCCTAGAGATTATTAAAATACAGTCTCGGCAGCTCAGTTAGCTAACCCATCTAATGTTACTTCTAATGAATGTTACTTCTAATGAAACAATGTTACTTCTAATGAATGTTACTTCTAATGAAACAAGAAGCCCTGTTGTGCAGTTAAATAATTCTATATACTTTCAGGAGATTTCAATATTTCATAGCTAAATGCATTTTCTAAATTCCATCTTCAAAAATCGAGGGCAAAAACGATAGAAACTGGTGTGGTTGTGTTTGTACCAAGTATAAAATAATGTTATTGTAGTGTTATATCAGAGAGAGAAAACAACTCTGTGACAATCTGGCATTCCAAAATGGGATTTTTGTAAAGCTATGTTTTGAAATGTTAACTGTCCTATGCGCTTCTTAGAGAAGTAAAAGTTGGGGAAAAAATACTGTAACCAAACAGAATTTCTGCTCTCAACAATAAGAAACCTGGCTCAGGTTCATGATTAGTTTGATACAGCAATTTACCTCTAAAAGAAAGTTCTAGAGACATGATTGAAATATCAGAATCATATGCACTACATGAGAAAATTTCCAGGATGTTGTTTATTAAAGTCCATTGACTGGAAGGACATAAACTCAGCTATCAATGTAAATCCCATTACAATTATAATTAAAAGCTATCACCATACAGTTTAAGCAGGAGTGATTTAAGCAGAAAGGCATTCAGTTCAGTTCAGTTCAGTCGCTCAGTCGTGTCCGACTCTTTGCAACCCCATGAATCGCAGCACGCCAGGCCTCCCTGTCCATCACCAACTCCCAGAGTTCACTCAGACTCACATCCATCGAGTCAGTGATGCCATCCAGCCATTTCATCCTCTGTCGTCCCCTTCTCCTCCTGCCCCCAATCCCTCCCAGCATCAGAGTCTTTTCCAATGAGTCAACTCTTCGCATGAGGTGGCCAAAGTACTGGAGTTTCAGCTTTAGCATCATTCCTTCCAAAGAAATCCCAGGGCTGATCTCCTTCAGAATGGACTGGTTGGATCTCCTTGCAGTCCAAGGGACTCTCAAGAGTCTTCTCCAACACCACAGTTGAAAAGCATCAATTCTTTGGCGCTCAACCTTCTTCACAGTCCAACTCTCACATCCATACATTACCACTGGAAAAACCATAGCCTTGACTAGATGGACCTTTGTTGGCAAAGTAATGTCTTTTGGAATGTCTTTTGAATATGCTTTTGAACATGCTATCTAGGTTGGTCATAACTTTCCTTCCAATGAGTAAGTGTCTTTTAGTTTCATGGCTGCAATCACCATCTGCAGTGATTTTGGAGCCCGGAAAAAGAAAGTCTGACACTGTTTCCACTGTTTCCCCATCTATTTGCCATGAAGTGATGGGATGGGATGCCATGATCTTCATTTTCTGAATGTTGAGCTTTAAGCCAACTTTTTCAGTCTCCACTTTCACTTTCATCAAGAGGCTTTTTAGTTCCTCTTCACTTTCTGCCATAAGGCAATTAACCACATTTAATAGGTGAGAAAATATGAAGTTTCAGGAAGGTACAGGAAAGTTTAAAGATCTTATCAAACTAGAAAGTGGCAGAATTTGAATATGAATTTAGGTCAGACTGATTCTGAACCCATGCTCTTCTCACCCCATCCCACATAGCTTCCCTCCCAGTGAACTTAAGTAAGCATGTACTGATAAGCTTTCTAGGACTCTCTCCTCAGATGGCCAATAATCTTTGAAGGTTCCCAACAACTGATCCTACTCCACAAATCCCTGGACTTAGAAAGTGGAAAAGAAAAGCAAAAATGTTTCAAAGTCTCACAAATGAATAAGTACCATTAACATTTCAAATATTCAAAGATCTTATGTTGCCTTCGGGATACCCAAATTCACTTATTCCCTATATCCTCTACCCTATTCCTTCCTGTTTTACAAATAACCCAACTTTGTAGGCTTGGCCAAATATCTATCTGATTCAGCACATAATTGAATCAAACTAGACTCAAGTTAAATAAGTGATGTTAGAGTAGGAGAGGTGTATATATATATATATATATATATTTTTTTTTTTGTATCATCCCATGTCATGTGGGATCTTAGTTCTCCAAGAATTGAACCCACACTCCCTGCAGCAGAAGCATGGAGTCTTAACCACTGGACCACTAGTGAAGTCCCTATATTTCCATTTTAAAGGAGATTTTCACCTACAATAATTTGTTTATTCAATAAATGTATTTGAGCCCTTCCAATATGCTAGGCCATTCCAAAGTGCTAATCAATGATATAGTGATTTCACTATATGAAGATTACATTCTAGTGGGTAGGATCAGTAACCATCAAAACCAGCAAACATATTATAATATAATTACAACTTAATACATGATGCTCTGAAATTGGAGTCCTTGGGACTTGATCTGGTCTGAAAGGATCTTGAAAATCTTTTTTTTTTTTATAATTTTTTAAATTTAATTTTATTTTTTAAACTTTACAATATTGTATTAGTTTTGCCAAATGTCGAAATGAATCCACCACAGGTATACCTGTGTTCCCCATCCTGAACCCTCCTCCTTAAGAAAAGGAAACATTTAGTTAAGAAACTGTGAGATGAATAGACATTAAGCAGGTAGAGCAGGAGTGGAAAGGGAGAAATAAAATAGTCCAAGTTGACCAAATAACATATGCAAAAGCTCTGAAGTGAGATGACATCCAAGGAACTGAAAGAAGACCAGGTAGAGTGGTAGAGTGATACAAAATGAAGCTGGATGGGTAGAAGGAACAAATTTAGGCAGAATCTTGAAGGCAACTTTAAGGAATTTGGGTATTTATTAATTAGTTGGAAATAATTGAGAGGTTTTAAGTATGAACAGTGATAATCCATCTTCTATTTTTCAGTATCATATTGGACTGTATCCAAGGTGTTTATGACCTTGTAAGTTCATGTTTCAAGCATTAAATAAAAATAAAACAAGGTTGCTATCACAACTTCTATTCAGCAATATACTAGACATCTTAACCAGTGAAGCAAGACAAGAAAATATATCAAATACTTAAGTATTGAAAAGGAATGAACAAGATATCTTTATTTGAGAATGACATAATCATCTGTAGATAATCTGAGAAAAATCTATAGAGAAAATAATTGCACTGTTTACACAATCAATATACACAAATCAAAACATCCTATATACCAAGGATTTTTAAAATGTAAAGGAGAAAATTATGTTATTATTAATGGCAACAGAAATTAACCTTAAAAATTGTGAATATATTACAGAAAAAAATCCATTCTTGTGCCCATATTAAAAATGGAGGCCAAAAATATCCTGGAACATCACAATAACAACAAAACACAGAGAGGGTATTGCTAGATAGTACGACTTATTATAGAGCTTACATAATGAAAAAATATACTAGTACTACATGGAAAGAACCTAACAGAAAAGAATAGAGTCCAGAGATGGACCCACCCAGCAATGAAAGTTTGGTATATGATACAAGACGACAAAGAATACATTCCAAATCAGTTGGGAAATGATAACTCATTCTATGAAAGATCCTCAGTTCAGTTCAGTTCAGTCGCTCAGTCATGTCCGACACTTTGCAACCCCATGAATTGCAGCACACCAGGCCTCCCTGTCCATCACCAACTCCCAGAGTTGACTCAAACTCACATCCATCGAGTCAGTGATGCCATCCACCATCTCATCCTCTGTCGTCCCCTTCTCTTCCTGCCCCCAATCCCTCCCAATATCAGAGTCTTTTCCAATGAGTCAACTCTTCACATGAGGTGGCCAAAGTACTGGAGTTTCAGCTTTAGCATCATTCCTTCCAAAGAACACCCAGGATGCTTAGAATGGACTGGTTGGATCTCCCTGCAGTCCAAGGGACTCTCAAGAGTCTTCTCCAACACCACAGTTCAAAAGCATCAATTCTTCAGTGCTCAGCTTTCTTCACCGTCCAACTCTCACATCCATACATGACTACTGGAAAAACCATAGCCTTGACTAGATGGACCTGTGTTGGCAAAGTCTCTGCTTTTGAATATGCTATCTAGATTGGTCATAACTTTCCTTCCAAGGAGTAAGTGTCTTTTAATTTCATGGCTGCAATCACCATCTGCAGTGATTTTGGAGCCCGGAAAAATAAAGTCTGACACAGTTTCCAATGTTTCCCCATCTATTTCCCATGAAGTGATGGGACCGGATGCCATGATCTTCGTTTTCTGAAAGTTGAGCTTTAAGCCAACTTTTTCAGTCTCCTCTTTCACTTTCATCAAGAGGCTCTTTAGGTCCTCTTCACTTTCTGCCATAAGGGTGATGTCATCTGCATATCTGAGGTTATTGATATTTCTCCTGGCAATCTAGATTCCAGCTTGTGCTTCATCCAGCCCAGCGTTTCTCTGCATAGAAGTTAAATAAGTAGGGTGACAATATACAGCCTTGACGAACTCCTTTTCCTATTTGGAACCAGTCTGTTGTTCCATGTCCAGTTCTAATTATTGCTTCCTGACCTGCATGTAGGTTTCTCAAGAGGAAGGTCAGATGGTCTGGTATTCCCATTTCATTCAGAATTTTCCACAGTTTATTGTGATCCACACAGTCAAAAGCTTTGGCATAGTCAATAAAGCAGAAATAGATGTTTTTCTGGAACTCTCTTGCTTTTTCCATGATCCAGAGGATGTTGGCAATTTGATCTCTGGTTCCTCTGCCTTTTCTAAAACAAGCTTGAACATCTGGAAGTTCACAGTTCATGTATTGCTGAAGCCTGGCTTGGAGAATTTTGAGCATTACTTTACTAGCATGTGAGATGAGTGCAATTGTGTGGTAGTTTTGAGCGTTCTTTGGCATTGCCTTTCTTTGGGACTGGAATGAAAACGGACCTTTTCCAGTCCTGTGGCCTGTAAATTTAACACAGTCTCTCTCAAAATCCCAACAAAATGTTTTGCAGAAATAGAAAAATTCATTCAAAAATTCACAATTCATTCTCAAGGGACTTCAAACAGCCAAAACAATATATGAAAGAAAAACAAAGTTGGAGAATTCATATGGCCAGATTTCAAAACCATATTACAAAGCTACTATAAAAAAAACAATTTGATACTAGCATAGAGCTAGATAAATAAGCCAATGAAATAGAATAGAAAGCCCAAGGATAAAACCCTCGCAGATATAGTTAACTGATCTTTGACAAGGATGTCAAGACAACTTGAACAGCTGATGTTGGGAAAACTAGATAGCCACATGTAAAAGAGAAATTGAAAGTTTACCTTACACCTTATACAAAATTTAACTCAAAATGGATTAAAGACCTAAACATAGACTTGAAGCTATAAAACTCCTAAAAGGAAACAGGGGGAAAGCTTGATTACATTAGACTGGGCAATGATTTCTAGGGTATGTTACCAAAAGGCCAGGCAACAAAAACAAAAACAGACAACTGGGACTACATCAAACTTTTACAATTTCTGTGTATCAGAGGACACAATCAACAGAGTGAAAGGCAACCTATAGAATGGGAGAAAATATTTGCAATTCATAATTGGGTGAAAGTGAAGTTGCTCAGTCGTGTCCGACTCTTTGCGACCCTGTGGACTGTAGCCTACCAGGCTTTTCCGTCCATGGGATTCTCCAGGCAAGAATACTGGAGTGGGTTACCATTTCCTTCTCCAGGGAATCTTCCCGACCCAAGGATCGAACCCAGGTCTCCCGCATTGGAGACACATGCTTTAACCTCTGAGCCACCAGGGAAGCCCCATAATTGGGTAATATCCAGAATACATAAAAGTATCCCGTAACTCAACAACAACAACAAAACACAAAGTTAACCTGATTAACTGATTAAAAAATGGGGAAAGACATGAAAACACAAAAACACAATGAGATATTACCTCACATCCCTTAAGATGGCTACTATCACAATAACAAAAGATAACAAGTGTTCATAGGATATGGAGAAACTGGAACTCTTGTGCACTCTTCAGTTCAGTTCAGTTCAGTCGCTCAGTCATGTCCGACTCTTTGCGACCCCATGAACTGCAGCACACCAGGCATCCCTGTCCATCACCAACTCCCAGAGTCCACCCAAACCTATGTCCATTGAGTTGGTGATCCCATCCAACCATCTCATCCTCTGTCGTCCCCTTCTCCTCCTGCCCTCAATCTTTCCCAGCATCAGGGTCTTTTCAAATGAGTCAGCTCTTTGCAAACACATCACCATTCCTCAAAAAATTAAAAACAGAGCTATCATATGATCCAGAAATTCCACATGTGGGAATATATTCAAAGGATTGAAAGCATTGTCTCTAAGAGATATTTGAACACTCATGTTCATACCAGTACTAGTCACAATAGTCAAGAGGTGGAACAGATGAATATCCATCAAGAGATGAACAGATGAACAAATGTGGTATATACATGTAATAGAATATCGGCCCAGGAATCAAACCCAGGTCTCCCGCATTGCAGGCAGATGCTTTAACCTCTGAGCCACTAGGGAAGCCCCATAATAGAATATTATTCAGCCTCAAAAAGGAAGGAAATCTTATCTCATGCTACATGGCTTACCTTGGTACTTGGTATGCTAAGTGAAATAAAACCATCACACACACTTAGAGTAGTATATAATTGCATTTATATGACAATGATCAACTTCATAGAAACTGAAGGTAGAATGGTGGTTATCAGGGGCTACAAGAGGAGAAAAAAGGGAATTACTGTTTAATGGGTATAGTTTTTCAGATTTGCAAGATAAAAAAGTTCTGAATATCTGTCTCACAATAATGTAAATATACTACCACTACTGAACTGTACACTTAAAAATGGCTAAGGTACGAAGTTGTACATTATGTGTTTTTCACCACAATTTAAACGTTTGAAGAAATTATACTAATATTTATGACATCAGAGTAGGAAAGGAATTTTTGATACTTTATTTGTTTATCTGTTTTGCTGCACCGAGTCTTAGTTGTGGCACGCCAACCCTTAGTTGCAGCATGTGGGATCTAGTTCCCTGACCATGAGTCAAACCCAGGCCCCCTGCACTGGGAGCACAGAGTCTTAGCCATTGGACCACCAAGGACGTCTTGGGAAAGGATTTTTAAAAGACACAAAGCGCAAACTGCAATGAAATGTTCATTAAATTTGACTACAGTGAAATAGAATAATATAAAAACTTATGTTTGAAAAACACTTAGTGAACAAAGCTAAAGTGCCACAGACTTGGAGAAGATATTTGCTCTTCATACAACTACAGAGGATTAGTTTCCAAACTATATAAAGAACTCAGGAAAATCTATAAGAAAAAATAAACAATATAAAAATGGTCAACAAATATAAATAAGCAACGTGTATAAAGTAGAAATGCAAGAGACCAATAAACCAAAAGGCATTTAGCTTCTAATTATTCTACAGTGAAATAATATTTCACATCCATTAAAGGAAAAGTTGAAAAGTCTGGCAGTACCGTGGGTTGGCAAGGATTTGAGGACAATGCAACCTCCGTACATTGCTAATGGTAGTGTAAGTTTACATAAACATGCTGTAGAGAAATTTAGCAATTTCAAGTAAAGTTCAAGAAGTCTTGCTGCTGCTGCTAAGTTGCTTCAGTCGTGTCTGACTCTGTGCGACCCCATAGACTGCAGCCCACCAGGCTCCCCCATCCCTGGGATTCTCCAGGCAAGAACACTGGAGTGGGTTGCCCCAACAATTTCACACTGAAGTATTAACATTGACTTCAAAGAAATTAAAGAAACTCTCACACATGTGTATTGTGCAAATACTGTACAAAGGTATTGTAGCATTATTTTTAACTGCATAAAAGCATAAATAACATAATAAAAGTATAAATAATGAACAAAAGTGTCCATAAGTAGGAAAAATATATAAAGTCTTATATATTCATTCAAAAGAATACACAATTGTTGAACTAGATGAACTAGATCCACATGCATCAACATGAAAATCAAAGCATTAGTTGCACAGTCGTGTTCGACTCTTTGCAACCCCATGGACTGTAGCCCACCAGGCTCCTCTGCCCATGAAATTCTTCATGCAAGAACACCGGTGTGGGTAGCCATTTCCTTCTCTGGGAGGATCGTCTTGATCCAGGGATCAAAACCAGGTCTCCTGAATTGCAAGCAGCTTCTTTACTGTCTGAGCTACCAGAGAAGCCCATATCAACATAGATAAATCATAAAAAGAAAGTTTTTTAAAAGCAGCATTTTCAGACGAACTTGTTCCATTAATGTGTCATTTAAAAACACATAGAATAAAATCGCATGTGTAGTCTATGACACGTACATATAAAGCAAAAGAATAAATGCATGTAGGGGAGAAATAAACATAAACTTCAGAATAGTTATTATACTTGGGGGAAGAAAGAAAAGAGAAAGGAATTGTTGAGAAGTACAAAAGGAGCTTCAACTGTATAAAAAATTATTTATTCTTTATTTTAAAAAGTATATATGAATGTGTTTGTGACTGTGAGTATGAAGCAGATATGCCCCAAACTTTATAATTATTAAATCTTACCAAGGAACAGTTTTCTACAAGTTTGAAATATTTAAAAAATTCATCCCAGTTGAGGGAAGTGCAGAATGGAAATGCTATTCTTTTCATATATCCTATGTCTTGTTCTCCTGTGAATAAGGTACAGAGTAATGCCACTATAAGCATATACACTTAGTTTGCAACTCTAAAAATATATAGGTTGTTCAACAACCCAATTGCAAAATGGGCAATCGATCTGAAGAGACATCTTACCAAAGAAGACATATAGATGGAAGTAGTAAGCATACTGAAAAGATGTTCAGTATCATGTATCATTAGGGGATTATAAGCTAAAACAATGAGATAACACTGCACACCTACTAAAATGGACAAAATCCAAAAACATTTACAATACCAGTGCTGGTGAGGATATGGAAGAACAGAAGCTCATTCACTGCTGATGTGGATGAAAAATGGTATAGCCTTTGGAAGGCTATACCACAGTTAAGCAACTGATACATGGATTTCTTAAAAAGTAGCACATTGACAGTAATGGTAGTAGGGCTTCCCTGGTAGCTCAGCTGGTAAAGAATCCACTTCCAATGCAGGAGATCCCTGTTCGATTCCTGGGTCAGGAAGATCCCCTGGAGGAGGGCATGGCAATCTACTCCAGTATTCTTGCCTGCAGAATCCCCATGGAGAGAGAAGCATGGAGAGCTACAGTCCATGGGGTCGCAGAGAGTTGGACATGACTGAACGACTCAGCACAGCACAGCACACAGTATATTGATACAACAAAATATAATTTGGCAATAAAAAGGAATGAAGTACTGATGCATGCCAAAACATGGATGAACCTCAAAAGCATTAGAATACATAGAAAAACCCAGTAACAAATACCTCACTTTGTATGATTCCATTCATATAAAATATCTAGAATAGGCTAATCCATAGAGAAAGCAGATTAGTGGTTTCTAGGGGCTGTCAATGAGGAATGACTGCTAATGGGAGTGCCTGTCCTGAAGCCAATGAAACATTCTAAAATATATTGTGGTGATGATCACATAACTCCAAATATAATAAAATTCACTGAATGGTATACTTTGTATGGGTAAACTGAATGTTAGTTCAGTTCAGTCACTCAGTCGTGTGCAACTCTTTTGTGACGCCATGGACTGCAGCATGCCAGACTTCCCTATCTATCGCCAACTCCCGGAGCTTGCTCAAACTCATGTGCATCAAGTCAGTGATGCCATTCAACCATCTTATCTTCTGTAATCCCCTTCTCCTCCCACCTTCAATTTTTCCCAGCATCAGAGTCTTTTCTAGTGAGTTAGTTCTTCACATCAGGTGGCCAAAGTATTGGGGTTTCAGCTTCAGCATCAGTCCTTCCAATGAATATTCAGGACTGACTGGTTGGATCTCCTTGCAGTCTAAGCAACTCTCAAGAGATTCTCCAACACCCCAGTGCAAAAAGATTCAATTCTTTGACACTCAGCTTTCTTTATAGTCCAACTCTCACACCCATACGTGACTATTGAAAAACCATAGCTTTGACTAGATGGATCTTGGTTGATAAAGCAATGTCTCTACTTTTTAATATGCTGTGTAGGTTGATCATAGGTTTTCCTCCAAGGAGCAAGCATCTTTTAATTTCATGGCTGCAGTCACCATCTGCAGTGATTTTGGAGCCCCCCCAAAATAAAAGTTCTCACTGTTTCCATTGTTTCCCCCACCTATTTGCCATGAAGTGATGGGACCAGATGCCATGATCTTAGTTTTCTGAATGTTGAGCTTTAAGCCAACTTTTTCACTCTCCCCTTTCACTTTCATCAAGAGGCTCTTTAGTTTTTCCTCACTTTCTGCCATAAGGGTGGTGTCATCTTTATATCTGAGGTTATTGATATTTCTCCTGACAATCTTGATTTCATTTTTGCGTGATCCAGCCCCACATTTCACATGACATACTCTGCATATAAGTTAAATAATCTACAAAGCCACAGTTATCAAGACAGTATGGTACTGGCACAAAGACAGAAATATAGATCAATGGAACAAAATAGAAAGCCCAGAGATAAATCCACGCACATATGGACACCTTATCTTTGACAAAGGAGGCAAGAATATACAATAGATTAAAGACAATCTCTTTAACAAGTGGTGCTGGGAAATCTGGTCAACCACTTGTAAAAGAATGAAACTAGAACACTTTCTAACACCATACACAAAAATAAACTCAAAATGGATTAAGATCTAAATGTAAGACCAGAAACTATAAAACTCCTAGAGGAGAACATAGGCAAAACACTCTCCGACATACATCACAGCAGGATCCTCTATGACCCACCTCCCAGAATATTGGAAATAAAAGCAAAAATAAACAAATGGGACCTAATTAACCTTAAAAGCTTCTGCACATCAAAGGAAACTATTAGCAAGGTGAAAAGACAGCCTTCAGAATGGGAGAAAATAATAGCAAATGAAGCAACTGACAAACAACTAATCTCAAAAATATACAAGCAACTCCTCCAGCTCAACTCCAGAAAAATAAATGACCCAATCAAAAAATGGGCCAAAGAACTAAATAGACATTTCTCCAAAGAAGACATACAGATGGCTAACAAACACATGAAAAGATGCTCAACATCACTCATTATCAGAGAAATGCAAATCAAAACCACTATGAGGTACCATTTCACGCCAGTCAGAATGGCTGCGATCGAAAAGTCTACAAGCAATAAATGTTGGAGAGGGTGTGGAGAAAAGGGAACCCTCTTACACTGTTGGTGGGAATGCAAACTAGTACAGCCACTATGGAGAACAGTGTGGAGATTCCTTAAAAAACTGGAAATAGAACTGCCTTATGATCCAGCAATCCCACTGCTGGGCATACACACTGAGGAAACCAGAAGGGAAAGAGACACGTGTACCCCAATGTTCATCGCAGCACTGTTTATAATAGCCAGGACATGGAAGCAACCTAGATGCCCATCAGCAGATGAATGGATAAGAAAGCAGTGGTACATATACACAATGGAGTATTACTCAGCCATTAAAAAGAATACATTTGAATCAGTTCTAATGAGGTGGATGAAACTGGAGCCTATTATACAGAGTGAAGTAAGCCAGAAAGAAAAACACCAATACAGTATACTAACGCATATATATGGAATTTAGAAAGATGGTAACAATAACCCTGTGTACAAGACAGCAAAAGAGACACTGATGTATAGAACAGTCTTATGGACTCTGTGGGAGAGGGAGAGGGTGGGAAGATTTGGGAGAATGGCATTGAAACATGTAAAATATCATGTATGAAACGAGATGCCAGTCCAGGTTCGATGCATGATACTGGATGCTTGGGGCTGGTGCAATGGGACGACCCAGAGGGATGGTGTGGGGAGGGAGGAGGGAGGAGGGTTCAGGATGGGGAGCACGTGTATACCTGTGGTGGATTCATTTTGATATTTGGCAAAACTAATACAATTATGTAAAGTTTAAAAATAAAATAAAATTAAAAAAAAAAAAGCAGGGTGACAATATACAGCCTTCACATACTCCTTTCCCAATCTGGAACCAGTCTGTTGTTCCATGTCCAGTTCTAACTGTTGCTTCTTGACGTGAATACAGATTTCTCAGGAGACAGGTCAGGTGGTCTGGTATTCCCAACTCTTTAAGAATTTTCCACAGTTTGTTATGATCCAAACAGTCAAAGACTTTGGCACAGTCACTAAAGCAGAAGGAGATGTTTTTCTGGAACTCTTGCTTTTTCAAAGATCCAACAGATGTTGGCAATTTAATCTCTGGTTCCTCTGCCTTTTCTAAAACCAGCTTGAACATCCGGAAGGTCATGGTCCATGTACTGTTGAAGCCTGGCTTGGATAATTTTGAGCATTACTTTGTTAGTGTGTGAGATGAGTGCAATAGTGCAGTAGTTTGATCACTCATTGGTATTGCCTTTCTTTGGGATTGGAAGGAAAACTGACCTTTTCCATTCCTGTGGCCACTGCTGAGTTTTCCAAATTTGCTGGCATATTGAGTGCAGCAGTTTCACAGCATCATCTTTTAGGATTTGAAATAGCTCAACTGGAATTCCATCACGTCCGCTAGCTTTGTTTGTAGTGATGCTTCCTAAGGCCCACTTGATTTCACATTCCAGGATGTCTAGCTCTAGGTGAGTGATCACACCATCGTGGTTATTTGGATCATGAAGAGCTTCTTTGTATAGTTTTTCTGTGTATTTCTGCCTCCTCTTTTAATATCTTCTGCTTCTGTTGGTATGGACTCATACCATTTCTGTCCTAATTTATTGTGCCTGTCTTTGCATGAAATGTTCCCTTGGCATCTCTAATTTTCTTGAACAGATCTCTAGTACTTCCCATTCTATTGTTTTCCTCTATTTTTTTTGCATGGATCACTGAGGAAGGCTTTCTTATCTCTCCTTGCTGTTCTTTGGAACTCTGCATTCAAATGGGTATATTTTTCCTTTTCTCCTTTGCCTTTAGCTTCTCTTCTTTTCTCAGCTATTTGTAAGGCCTCCTCAGATAACCATTTTGCCTCTTTGCATTTCTTTTTCTTGGGGATGGTCTTGATCACTGCTTCCTGTACAATGTCATGAACCTCGGTCCATAGTTCTTCAGGCACTCTATCAGATCTAATCGCTTGAATCTACTTGTCACCTCCACTGTGTAATCATAAGGGATGTGACTTATGTCATACTTGAATGGTCTAGTGGTTTTCCCTACTTTCTTCAATTTAAGTCTGAATTTGGCAATAAGGAGATCATGATCTGAGCCACAGTCAGCTCCTGGTCTTGTTTTTGCTGACAGTATAGAGTTTCTCCATGTTTGGCTGCAAAGAATATAATCAATCTGATTTTTATATTAACCATATGGTGATGTCCATCTGTAGAGTCTTCTCTTGTGTTGTTGGAAGAGGATGTTTGCTATGACCAGTGCATTCTCTTGGAAAAACTGTGTTAGCCTTTGCCCTACTTCGTTTTGTACTCTAAGGCCAAATTTGCCTGTTACTCCAGGTATCTCCTGACTTCGTACTTTTGAATTTCAGTCCCCTATAATGAAAAGGACACCTTTTGGGGGTGTTAGTTCTAGAAGGTCGTGTAGGACTTCATGAACCATTCAACTTCAGCTTCTTAAGCATTACTGGTCAGGACACAGACTTGGATTACCATGATATTGAATGGTTTGCCTTGGAAATGAACAGAGATCATTCTGTTGTTTTTGAGGTTGCATCCAAGTACTGTATTTTGGACTCTTTTGTTGACTATGATGGCTACCCTATTCTTCTAAGGGATTCTTGCTCACAATAGTAGATATAACGGTCATCTGAGTTAAATTCACCCATTCCAGTGAATTTTAGTTCACTGATTTCTAAAGTGTCAATGTTCACTCATATCTCCTGTTTGATCACTTCCAATTTACCTTGATTCATGGACCTAACATTCCAGGTTCCTATACAATATTTCTCTTTACAGCATTGGACTTTATTTCCATCACCAGTCACATCTACAACTGGTGCTGGTTTTGCTTTGGTCCATCTCTTTCTTCTTTCTGGAGTTATTTCTCCACTGATCTCCAGTAGCATATCGGGCACCTACCAACCTGGGGAATTCATCTTTCAGTGTCCTATCTTTTTGCCTTTTCATACTGTTCATGGGGTTCTCAAGGCAAGAATACTGAAGTGGTTTGCCATTCCCTTCTCCACTGGACCACGTTTTGTCAGAACTCTCCACCATTACCCGTCCATCTTGGGTGGCCCTACGTGGCATGGCTCATAGTTTCATTGAGTTAGACAAGGCTGTGGTCCATGTGATCAGTTTGGTTAGTTTTCTGTGATTGTGGTTTTCATTCTGTCTGCCCTCTGATGGATAAGGCTAAGAGGCTTATGGAAGTTTCCTGATGGGAGAAACTGACTGGGGTGGAGGAGGTGGGGGGTGGTGGGGAGTCTTGTTCTGATGGGTGGGGCCATGCTCAGTAAATGTTTAATCTAATTTTCTCTATGGGTTGTGTTCCCTCCCTGTTGTTTGATCTGAGGCCAAACTATGGTGGAGGTAATGAAGATAATGGCGGTCTCCTTCAAAAGGTCCCATGCATGCACTGCTGCACTCAGTGTCCCTGACCATGCACCAGGCCACCACCAACCCATGCCTCCACCAAAGACTCCTGGACACTTACGGGCAAGTCTGGGGCAGTCTCTTGTGGGGTCACTGCTCCTTTCTTCTGAGTCCTGGTGCACACAAGGTTTTGTTTGTGCCCTCCAAGAGTCTGATTCCCCAGTTTTAGGTAAGTTCTGGCGGCTCTATGGGGGGGTTAATAGCTACCTCCTCCAAAAGGGCTTATGCCATACCCAGGCCTGCTACACCCAGAGCCCCTGCCCCTGCAGCAGGCCACTGCTGGCCCATACCTCCACAGGTGACACTCCAGACTAAGATGGTAGAGTAAAAGGATATGCACTCATCTTCTCTTGCAAGAACTCCAAAATTACAACTTGCTGCTGAACAACCATCGACAGGAGAATGTTGGATCACACCAAAAAAAGAAAAAGATACCCCACTTCCAAAGGCAAAGGAGAAGCCCCAGCAAGACAGTAGGAGGGGCAAAATCACGTTTAGAATCAAACCCCATACCCACCAGAGACACTCAGAGGGCTCAAACGAACCTTGTGTGCACCAGGACCCAGAGACCCCACAGAGACTGAGCCAAATTGAATGTTAAGTGATTTTATTAATAATCTCAAAAAAAGCTGTTATTAAAAAGGACACAGAGAGGAGGAGGAGAAAAGAAAAGAGGGGAGGAAGAGGCAGAAGGTGAGAATATTAAAAGCAGAGAGTGAGATGGATATGGGAAAAGAAACAAGGTCCCCACAGTCATAGTTGTAGTAAAATGGACTCTGCTGCTGCTAAGTCACTTCAGTCATGTCCGACTCTGTGCGACCCCAGAGACTGGGGTCTATATCACTATATCACTTGGCATTTTCTTTATGATGGACCTCAAAATAACTTTCTTGTAGGAATTTGTACTTCCTGGCTTATTTTCCTACTATGGACACTGGCTTGTTTCCTACTATGGACACTGTGAATCTTGTGTCTGATTATGTTTCACTCTTTGCTTTGTTAGCCAGGCACTTTGTAGCTAAACTTATGGTGATCCCTAGCAACTGCACAAACTTTATGATAGTATTTTTTCTATAATATTAATCCTGGCATTATTTTATTTGATTGCACCTGTTTACTTTCTTCATTTATTTTCAGTGTAGTTTTGAAGTCCCCTCAAAGTCTTTTGGTAATAACGTAGAAAGCAAATAAAATACAAATATAAATAAGTAAATCTAATACTGTATACTTAATGAGGATATTAAAAGTATTTATTCATAAAGCTTCTGAGAGAATCAAGAGTTAAAGCAAAACATTTAAAACAGTAGCTGGCACATTGTAAGAGCTACGTAAATGTTTATTCAGTATTTTTATTAAAATTGAATCTTTACTGAAGTAATCATCAGGTAAGCCTATTTCAAGAGATAGTCTTATGAACACTAGAAATAGGTTAAATGAAGAGGTTAAAGATTAAGTTATATATTTAAGGGCCACTCATCAATGATTATTCTATGTCTGTGGATTATAATCTCTGTAGCAGCTAGAAAGTATATGTGTTATATAAGATAATATGCTTAAAGTCTTAACAGATATGGCCTCTAAGACATTTCATGTGTCCAGTAGTTAGGCATCTTATAAATGCATGTTGCTTATTAGCTGGATGAGGATTCAATCACCAGAAAGATAGTTGCTCTAATCTACCTTTTTTGATGTTAGTAGCGCTCCGTCGGATATGTCTGGAATCTTTCATCTACAATATACCAAACTCTGGGGCCTAGGTGAAGTTTCAGTTATCACCTCAGTAAACAGGGACAGTGATAGTTACAGATATGAACATAAGACTTATCTGAAATAAAGCAAGTTGAAGCGTTCTGTATGAAATCCAGCCAGAGTATGTATATATTAAATTCAGCCAGGGTAAATCCAGCCAACAAGTTTTTCCTGTTATTAGTTTCTTATAAATCTTTTAAACTGAAGAATTATTACCTTTCATCTCTAAGGTTTATTATATTGAATGCAGACAGTATCTGCTGTTTTCTTTTCTTTAAAACGTCTGCCCTAAAATCTAATGGAAAGTCTTAAATTTTGACTTTTTCATCATGAGGTTGTCTAGAATAGTAGCTTCTTAAAAACGGTTTGAGGATTATAAATGGGTCACATGAATTCTTGGGAACCAAATAAGCCATGGGTTTCTGTTGCATTAATGTTTCTATTACCATAGCATTTCTGCTTAAGTCTCTGGTATCAATTAATAAACTATTAATGGTGTTAAATGGATGTCTGGTTTTCATTAATTGGTAGCTCTTCAGAAACTCATCAAAACCTTCCCAATCATTTTGTTGAATTCAAGTTGTTGGGGATGAATGACTTGAGAGCCTTTTTATTCTGCTAAAATGGATCATGAAAAATATGGTCAATTTAATTCAATCCAGCAAACATGTACTGAATTCAGAATATGGGAAAAAAACATCGTCACATACTTGGGCGGTATCAAGAGATATCCTCTGTGGTGGCCATCTGTTGTTGGCTACCCAGCAACCAACAATCTCTCCTCTATTTGGGAGTAGGTGAAGACCGCCCAGTCCCAGCCGTATGATTTAGGTGGGATGGGTCCCTCATTGAAGTCTAAAGGTGGGTTTGCTTGGCCTAAAGTAGTCAGCATATCCCATCATCAAGACCATAGCACTGGATTCAGAGAGGAATGTAACCCATGACTCTTAAAACTGACTTGTTCCCTAGGGTGTCTGTCTTTCCCACGGGAACCACTGAAGAGACGCTTTCCCTTTCCCTGGCCAGTATAGTAAGTTGTGGGGTCTAAGAGAACCTGGAGCTGTGGAGGAGCAGAGCACCTCACAGATGCTGAAGATGAAGGAGGGCAGTGCCAGAATCCAGAAGCTATGTGAGGTCAGCCCTACTATTGGTTACTTGAGCTGATACACTTACTTAAGCCAATTGGAAATCTCCTTAAGCCAAACGGGATTTTCTATCACTTGCAAGTATGTGAATCCACACATTCTTTGACCTCAACAAATAGAAAAAAGATGCAGGATGGCTGCAACTCAAATGACAAGTGTTTATCGAAATGTCCTGAGAGAAGGGACAATATTCTTCATTTACTGTTGGGTCTTCTAGGACCATTCCTCCATAGTTAAGCTCTCTATATGTTGATTGAATATGTGAGCTCAACCCTACACTAGGCTCTGTGTTTCCCACACATAGGAGAGCTTCCCCATTGGGACATTCCTGATTATAGACTTTAATGGCCTCTTTCTTTTGAATATATATTTCTAATTAATAAAATTTATTTTTAGACAAGTTTTAGGTTCACAGAAAAATTGAGGGTAAAATACAGAGAATTCCCATATACTCACTCCCCCCTACATACAGATAACCTCCCGCACTATCAACATCCCACACCACAGTGTTACATTTGCTACAAGTGATGAATCTACATTGATACATCATTATCCAAACCCATGGTTTACATTGGGGTTCATTCTTGGTCATATATATTCTATGAGTTTGGATGAATGTATAATGACATGTATCACCATTTATAGTATTGTACAGAATCATCTCACTGCCCTAAATGTGCTCTGCCTATTCATCCAGAATGTCATATAGTTGGAATAATACAAAGTTTAGCCTTTTTAGATTGGCTTCATTTAATAATATTCATTTAAACGTCCTCCATGTTTTCTCGTGGCTTGATAGCTCTTTCCTTTTTAAGCCTGAATATTTGTCTATAAGTAACACAGTTTATTTATCTACTTGTATATTGAAGAAAATCTTGGTTGATTTTGAATTTTACAATCTTAAATGAAGCTGCTATAAACATCTCTGTGAAGATTTTTATGTGGTCATCTTTTCAGATCCTTTGCGTATATGTCAACAGGTACGATGATGGACCAGATGGCAAGAGTATGTTTTAAGCCAGTGAGCACTGTTACCCCAGAACTGATGCCACCAACTGTATATTACTCATTTCTATAACACCACCACCAACACCTGACTGGCATATAGTAGGTGTTCAATAAAAGTTTACTTAACGAATAAAATAATAATAGGGTTTCAAAATCATTTATTGAGAGAAGTTATATATTGAGAGCAAAATTTAGAAAAATACAAATATCTAGATTTAGATTCATTTATTTATTCATTAGCCCTTGGATATGGAGAAGGCAAGGCAAGGGCACCCCACTCCAGTACTCTTGCCTGGAAAACCCCATGGACAGAGGAGCCTGGTAGGCTGCGGTCCATGGGGTCGCTAAGAGTTGGACACGACTGAGCAACTTCACTTTCACTTTTCACTTTCATGCATTGGAGAAGGAAATGGCAACCCACTCCAGTGTTTTTGACTGGAGAATCTCAGGGACAAGGGAGCCTGGTGGGCTGCCGTCTATGGGGCCACACAGAGTTGGACACGACTGAAGTGACTTAGCAGCAGCAGCAGCAGCCCTTAGATAACCCTAAAAACTAATCTTACGAAAGCAAATAGACTGCTTCCTTCAATGGAGCCAAATTTTCTTAACTTGGAATAAAAACACCCCAGGAGCATTTATCCATCCAGAGTCCCTTCACAGTATTGTGTCAAAGCCTTTGACTTTCCAACTTCTAGTCTTCCTAGTGAAAAATATGTTGTTTCCAAAAAGGTGCTGTGTTGCCTTTGCAGGACTCATAACCCCTAATCTAATTGATAGAGTCCCTGTATCCCATTGAAGGGGTTTGGGGGAAGCCTTAAGGAAACAGATTGATTTTCTGTACATTTAGAAAAAAAATGTAGAGGCTAATTTAAGTGAAATTGAGTTTATTCATGGTCTCATCCTTGATTTAGGTAAGTAGACAGAATAATGACCAAAATGATTCAAGAAGTACTTAAAAGAAAAAATAAATAAATAGAAGACATTTCTGTGACAGTCTGGTAGCCTGAGTTCCTCACCTAATTCCTACCTGTCTTTTCAGATTGGCTCCTCCTTCTGGAAATGAATAAGAACATGAACATGGCCTGACCTAAGAGTATAATGACACCCCAGCATCGAGAAATATCTCATTATCCAAACACAGTCACCTGGACAAGCACTGTTCCCTCATCTTAGAAAGACTATCAGGAGTGGGCAGCACCCGAAGTCTCCATGCCACTCTGAACTCAGTGATCTGAGTGTCAACCTCTGCAACAGCTCCCAGGCCTTGCCCCCTTCCAGATTTAGCTTGTTCTCTCCTTCCCACCAGAGATGCCTAGAATATCTCAACTAAATACATGAATGGAAAATTGAGGTTCAAGTTGCAAAGCAGTAAAAGTTATGCTTAGGTTGGAGCCAAATTCTAGAAGGCCTCCACGTGCCACCAACGCTTAAGTGTTTGGACTTTTCCCTGTCTTTCCTGTGGAGGAAGAACAAAACGAAATCACCATTTATTTCATAAATGCATCCTTCTGCACTAATCTACAGTATCAAACACAGGACCAAAACCCCAGGAAGAGGCCTCTCACTCTGAGTGAGGGCCCAAATCACTGTCAACCTAGATGACAAACATTTTGACTTTCTTAAAAATGGATGTGTTGTTCCTGTTTTGATAAAGAGAAGCAATAACATATGGCCAGAAAACCAGACATCTGCTCAGCTTGAGAGGACAACCTTGGTGGGGACTCAGTATTTTCTAAGATCACCTCTTTTTCTCTTTTGTCTGGTCTAGCAGCAACGGCGTCCCTTCCTCTAATGTGACTGGTGCTGCACCAACACTGAAGCACTTGACAGAGGATCAAGGAAGATCCAGGAAACCCATTTCTGTTCTCAAAGACTCCGTTATCTAAGCATCTCTTCTGACCGTTCCACTCGTTCCTTGACCTTGACAATACTATTCCAGTTTTATGTTTGCATCTGAGATATTCAAAACAGTCTGCCTACGAGTAAAGATACTACTTCCCAATCACACTAACATTTCGATCCCTCCAGCAATATTTTATAGCAATTACTTTCAAAAAGAGAAGTTCTTTATTATGCATGAGGCAAGAGACCTAGACCAACCATGCTTTTTTCAATAAACAGCTATAAATTAATACATGCTGTTTAGTAAATAGGCACATCATTTTGGAAGGTGCTTTTAATCCTTTTAAAAATTAATGTAAATTTAAATATAATTAAAGATGAATGGCTGAGAAACACTTTTCCTATGGCATATAACACAGTAAGGATGCCAACCATCTTGAAAGCTTGCAAACTTCTGAGAAGTTATAATGCTGCCTTTTCCCCCCAACCCCTGGAGGTGGGGGAGGGTATGAACAGGAAAATATCTGTGCCAAAAAGCTACGCTAAAATAAAGCCCTCTGTATTTGCGGGTTCTGCATCTATGGACTCAACCAACCACAGCCAAAAAAAATTTTTTTTTATTTTATTTTTTAACTTTACAATATTGTATTGGTTTTGCCATATATCAAAATGAATCTGCCACAGGTATACATGTGTTCCCCATCCTGAACCCTCCTCCCTCCTCCCTCCCCATACCATTCCTCTGGGTCCATGGACTTAACCAACCACAGACAAAAAATCTTTTTTAAAAAAAGCAATGAAGATCCAAAATGCAAAACATGAATTTGCCATGTGCTGGCAACTATTTACATAGCACTTACATTGTATTGGGTATTATAAATAATCTAGAGATAATGTAAAGTATATGGGAGGATGTGGGTAGGTTATATGCAAATTGTTGTTGCTGTTGTTCAGTCACTCAGTTGTATCGGACTCTTTGCGACCCCACTGATGCAGCACGACAGGCTTCCCTGTCCTTCACCATCGCCCGGAGCTTTCGCAAACTCATGTCCATTGAGTCGGTGATGCCATCCAACTATCTCTTCCTCTGTCATCCCCTTCTCCTGCCTTCAATCTTTCCCAGCATAAGGGCCTTTTCTAATGAGTTGGCTCCTCGCATCAAGTGGCCAAAGAATTGGAGCTTCAGCTTCAGCATCAGTCTTTCCAACCAATATTCAGGACTGATTTCCTTTAGGATTGACTGGTTTGATTTCCCTGCTGTTCAAGGGACTCTCAAGAATCTTCTCAAACATCACAGTTCAAAAGCATCAGTTCTTTGGTGCTCGGCCTTCTTTACGGTCCAACTCTCACATCCATACATGACTACTGGAAAAACCATAGCTTTGACTAGACAGACCTTTGTTGGCAAAGTAATGTCTCTGCTTTTTAACATGCTGTCTAGGTTTGTCTTAGCTTTTCTTCCAAGGAGCAAGCATCATGGTATATGCAAATACCATGCCATTTTATAGAAGGGACTTGGGCATCCCAGATTTTTATATCCACTGGGAGTCGTGGAAACAATACTTCACAGGTACCAAGGGACAACTTTCTGCTATATTAGAATACTGAAGATAACCCACTTGGTAAAAATGTAGTATTTCTCTTTGAGCACGCCAAAGAGAATTGCCTTATAAGCATATATAGTTTTATATGAAAATAATAATCTACAAAGAAAAGGAATTATTGGGTTAATATCCCAACTATCAGAGTCACTAAGGCAGATTTCTAAATAAAGACTATAAACCAATATTTGGTTTATATTCAAGTTCCTCTTTCTTTCCACTTCCCCCAATTTATACAGTCACTCATGGGAAATTCTGATTTGTGTAAAGTAAATACGAACAAGTACTGGATTTATTCCCCAAATATTTTCATATCCTGACCAAGAACACATTTGGATAAATATCTATAAATGCCTCAAGAAGTTAGTGCCCCTTGGCATATTTGAAAAGTTAAGCTAACAAATCATTAAATTATTTTAAATTGCCTACCAAAATAGAACATAGGTTTAAATCACCTTGAAATAGAAATTCACTTATTAAAAATGTCAATAATATAGATAATTTTTTGCTTTCTACTATGTTATCTCATAAATTTAATATTTGTAGAACTTACTTTACCAGTAAAATATCCCAGAATCTCTCACATATTCTTGTCAACTTCACTTATTTCCATCTGTGTCTGAAAATAGTCACATCATCTACAATATTATTTTGATGAACTGTTGTTGTTGCTCAGTCAGTAAGTTGTGTTCAACTCTATGCGACCCCATGAACTGCAGCACACCAGGCTCCTCTCTCCTCCACTATCTCCTGGCATTTGGACAAACTTATGTCCATTGAGTCAGTGATGCTATCTAACCATCTCATCCTCTGCCACCCCCTCCTCCTCTTGCCCTCAATCTTTCCCAGCATCAGGGTCTTTTCTAATGAGTCAACTCTTCGCATCAGGTGGCCAAAGTATTGGAGCCTCAGCATCAGGCCTTCCAATAAATATTCTGGGTTGATTTCCTTTAGGGTTGACTGATTTCATCTCCTTGCTGTCCAAGGGACTCTCAAGAATCTTGTTAATATATTGAGTGCAGCACTTGAATGGCATCATCCTTTTGGTTTAAATAGCTCAGCTTAAATTCCTTCACCTCCACTAGCTTTGTTCGTAGTAATGCTTCCTAAGGTCCACTTGACTTCACGCTCCAGGATGTCCAGCTCTAGGTGAGTGACCACACCACTGTGGTTATTTGGGTCATTAAGACCTTTTGTGTATTCTTGCCACCTTTTCTTAATCTCTTCTGCTCTGTTAGGTCCTTACCATTACTATCTTTATCATGCCCATCCTTGCATGAAATGTTCCCTTAATATCTTCAATTTTCTTGAAGAGATCTTTAGTCTTTCTCATTCTATTCTTCTTCTCTATTTCTTTGCATTGTTTATTTAAGAAGGCCTTCTTATCTCTCCGTGCTATTCTCTGGAACTCTGCATTCAGTTGGGTATATCTTTCCATTTCTCCCTTGCCTTTCACTTCTCTTCTTTCCTCAGCTATTTGTAAAACCTCTTCAGACAACCACTTTGCCTTCTTGTATTTCTTTTTCTTAGTGATTGTTTAGGTCACTGTATCCTATACAATGTTACAAATTCCATCCATAGTTTTTTAGGTACTCTGTCTACCAGATCTAATCCCTTGAATCTATTTGTCACTTCCACTGTGTAATCATAAGGGATGTGATTTAGGTCATACCTGAATGGCCTAGTAGTTTTCCCTACTTTCTTCAATTTAAGTCTGAATTTGGCAATAAGGAGCTCATGATCTGAGCCACAGTCAGCTTCCAGTCTTCTTTTTGCTGACTGTATAGAGCCTCTTCTTCTTCAGCTGCAAAGAATGTAATCATTCAGATTTTTATATTGACCATCTGGTCATGTCCACGTGTAGAGTGGTCCTTTGGGTTGTTGGAAAAGGGCGTTTGCTATGACCAGCATGTTCTCTTGACAAAACTCTGTTAGTCTTTGCCCTGCTTCATTTTGTACTCCAAAGTCAAACTTGGTGTTATACAAGGTATCTCTTGACTTCACACTTTTGCATTCTAATCCTCTATGATGAAAAGGACACCTTTTCTTGGTGTTAGTTCTAGAAGGTCTTGTAGGTCTTCATAGAACCAGTACACTTCAGCTTCTTCAGCATCAGTGGTTGGGGAATAGACTTGGATTACTGTGATATTGAATGGTTTGTCTTGGAAACAAACCAAAATCATTCTGTCATTTTTGAGGTTGCACCCAAGTACTGCATCTCTGCTCTTTTGTTGACTATGAGGGCTACTTCATTTCTTCTAAGGAATTCTTGCCTACAGCACTAGATACAATGGTCATCTGAATTAAATTTACCCATTCCCATTCATTTTAGTTCACTGATTTTTGAGATTTTGATCTTCAGTCTTGCCATCTGTTGCTTGATCACGTCCAATTTACCTTGATTCATGGACCTAACATTCCAGGTTCCTATGAAACATTGTCCTTTACAGCACTGGACTTTCTTTTCACCACCAGACACATCCACAACTGAGGGTCATTTCTGCTTTGGCCCAGCCACTTCATTCTTTCTGTGAATATTAGTAATTTGCCCTCCACTCTTCCCTAGTAGCATATTGGACACCTTCTAATCTGGGCAGTTCATCCTCTGTCATATCTTTTTGCCTTTTCATACTGTTCATGGGATTCTCACGGCAAGAATACTGGAGTGGTTTGCCATTTCACTATGATCTCTGGTGGACCACATTTTGTCAAACTTCTTCACTATGACCCATCTGTCTTGGGTGGCCCTGCACAGCATGGCTTATAGCTTCATTAAGTTATGAAAGCTCCTTTGCCACAACAAGGCTACAATCTGTGAAGGGGGTTAAATTCTTAATGTACCTCAAAATTTATACATCTAATTACTTTTCCCCCCATTTTTTCCAAGCAATATCAATTAGGTTAATAGAAAGTAAAATTAATGATGTATCTATCCAATTAGAGCAGGTTAAGTGCCTAGTGCTTGATCTATTACCTACAAATCAGACCTAGTTCCCATTATTTCTACAACCAAGGTAAAATATTATTTTTAAAATGAAAATCTCTATGGAATGCTGACAGGAATGCCGCACAGATATTGTATGGTAGATTTTTAAAATTACAGGAAATGGGTCTTAAATACAATGAATTCATTAGTGTTAGTCTTAGTCATTCAGTGCAGTCATATCTGACCCTCTGTGACCCCATGGACTCTTTGTAGTCCACCAAGCTCCTCTGTCCATGGAATTCTCCAGGCCAGAACACTGCAGTGGGTTGCCATTTCCTTCTCCATCATTCGTCTTATGAAGTTCCAACTGAAGACATCGGTAAATATCCAAAGATCTAGGAGATTTTTATTAGCTTCAACTTGGCAGCAACTTGGAGAGTTTTTGTGGTTACCCAAAATTATCTGACTCATGAACAGACTCTGAAAAGGAGATGCAATTACAACTTGATTTTTAAATTTAGCCTTCTTAAAGAAAACTGGCTAACATTTCTCTAGACTTCTATATTCTATGGTAAACACTACTTGGTTTATCTTTTTCACATGTCTGGGTGCACTGCTTTCTGTTAAGCACTAACAAGGACCCAGAGATAAATAAGACAAGAGCCCTGCCTTCAAAAATTTTACACACTGGTTTGCAATTGCTTCAGTGTGAAATAACAGAGTGAATGGATTTGACAAGACTATAGATGTCTCTCACAAGCAGAGGAAGTTCTAACTAATGCCACAGGGAGTCGGGTAAACAAATCAATGTAATGCTGACTGAACTCAATCTTAAATCATTGACGGTGAACAGACTTTACCTATTTGATTTGATTTTGCATCACTATATCCCAGAGCTGAGAAATTACATCCTTCCAATGATACAAAATAACTCATGTGTGCAAACTGTGTCACTCTGTAGAGTACTTTCACATACATCTTATTCACGTCTCTCAGGAAGCCTATTCGGTAGATAGGACTATTTCCCTCATTTCTTATATGAGAAAGCTAAAGCTGATACATTAAACAACTTGTCCAAAGTTATTCTAACCACTGAGAGATTGGGTTTCAATTAGATCTTCCTTCTTTTCCAAACTTTTCACAATCTCACTCTGCCTCACCACAATTCCCTGACATACTCCCATTCATTCATTCATTTTCCTTTAGAGACATCAGCAACACCCTGGGCTCTGGGGATAAAAAGCATTTAAGCTACAGTACCCAACCTCTAAAAGATTATCATCTTGTAGGGAAGTCAAGTCCATAAAGAGCTAATTATAATGTACTCTGGAAAATGTTGTTATACAGCTAATATATGAGGATACTCAAGGGTGTCCCATATTTAGAGGTGAGGGAAAAATCATAGAAATCCTGCTGGAGAAAGTGAATTCCAAATCAGATCTTCAGTGGTAGGTGGGAGTCAGCCAGGTGAAGGAGAGAGGAAGTGGGAGCCCCAGGCGAGGACAGAGAAGGAGCAAGTCCACCCAAATGTTCAGCATAAGCAAATGATAGCAGAGAGCGAAACAGTCCAGTGTATATGGAGGACTTCTCAGCAAGTTTCATATTACTGGAGACTAATGCTCAATGCAAGAAAAGTGAGGCTGCGAAACGTATTACTTAAAGGCAGAAACTGAAATATATAAACTGTAAAAGGGGTCTATCTTGATTGTAATAGAATGTTCCTCCTTTCTATTTCAACACTATGTTTTCTATTTTTCATGAGAAAAGTATTTTTAACTAATTTTTTAATCAACTTGTTACGAGGCATAATTTATATAAAACAAAAGGGGCCCATTTTCAGTATATACAATCTAGTGTGTTTTAACAAACATATATAATTATGGAACCATTACCACAATCAAGATATAAACTATTTTCATCACTACAAAAAGCTCCCTCATGCCTTCTTCAGTCAATCCCTTCTCCTATTCTGGACCCCTGGCCATCACTAATCTTTCTGCCACTAACCTTTTGCCTTTACAGGATTGTATATAAATGGAATCACAGAGTATGAAATGCTTTGTATTGTCTTTTCTCGCTCAGCATACAGCTTTGAGATTCATCTGTGTTGTGGTATCCACCTGGCATCCTCCCTTCGTATTGCTGAGTAGTAGTCCATTGCAAGGATGCACTACGTATGTTTATCCAGTTCTCCTGGTGCTGAACATGTGAGCCACTGCAAGTTTTCAGCTGTTATGGATACAATTAAGATGAATATTCACAGAAAAGCCTTTGTATGGGCATCATTTTCCATTTCTCTTAGGTAAATACCCAGGAATGGAATTGCTGGGTTGTATAATAAGCATTGGAGAAGGAAATGGCAACCCACTCCACTTTTCTTGCCTGGGAAATCCCATGGACAGAGGAGCCTATTGAGTTATAGTTCATAGGGTCGCAAAGAGTCAGAGAGGAATTCATGACTAAACAACAACATCAAATAATAAGCATATGTTTAGCTATGTAGGAAACTACTTTTCAAATAAGTGAAATGGTGGGGCAATAATTATTTATTCTCATTGAAGAACTGTTTGGTCGAACTGCTGCTCAAAGCACTTCTCAAATGTTCTGCCTAATGCATTCATTTTGCATTAACAGCACAGATTTATTAATTACATTTTCTAAGCACATGCACATGGGTGATCTTATTTTACCCTTACAGCAACTCCATAAAACAGTCCTTTTTGATGGTCAGCTGCTAAGTATCAGAGACAACCTTCCCCAATGCCTGATAGATCAACAGCCAGAACACACTGGCAGTCAGGTATTTTAAACAACACTTCTGAAGTAGGTCCAGTGGGCCCCATTTGATGATGAGGAAACCAAGGCTCAAAGTTAAGAATCTTGGCCACCATGAGACCCCGGAAAAGCACAAGGACAACACACTCCCATTTAGATCTTCTAAGCTCCTGTCCTTTCCGTATCTTATAGGCACCACAAAGGAGTAACCTGGTGAGTTTAGGGGATGTTTGGACTATAATTAGATCAAAAGTGCACCTTTCCTTCCACAGGCTTTGCATGAGAAGTCTGTCCTCTGAAGTTCCCAACTAAAATTCTAGAGAATTTTAGCAAAAATACATTGGATTTCTCTACGAGGGGCCAGGAATAGAAAACAGTATCAGAGATGCTAGAAGCCTCCATCCGTGAGAGGAGAGAACTGTACGCCAAATTTTGTGATGACAAGGCTTTCCATGCTCTGTGTATCCAAGCTCAGTGTGATCCCCCAACAAATTCTCCCAAAGCCAGCCCAGACACCTAGTGGCTACCGCTCAGCTACCAAGACCACTTCATAGTTTTATTTTTCTTTAGCTCATAAAAAGACACAGTAATTTAAAACATGTTATTTTCCCCCCATTTTCTTAAAATAAAACTATATTGTTACAATCTTAACAACCTTCCTAAAAATCACTAACTGACAAACATTTAGTTTGGTAAAACTGAATAGAACACAAATGAGGACAAAATTAACATTGTCTGGATTCAAGAGCAACCCCAAGATGCAGTCACGGTCTCAACAGAGTGATCTGTAAAATTAACAACAGTACCAAACCCCAACTTTGCCCAAGGCCATAAAAAGCACACTTTTCCTTGAGGAGTGTGAACCCCCTCACATATGTTTACCTTGACAGTGTCTCTTGTCTCCAGCTTAATACATTCAACTCTCTGACAAAATAAAATGGAAAAAGAAACTTTCAAATCTGCATATAAATATACTTTGATTTCACGGTTGCTCTGGGTCTGAGCACAATCTATCTTTACAATTTAGCATCTAAAACTGATCCCATGTATTCTAGATCAGTGATTCTAAAGTTGAATTAAAAAAAACAACAACAACAATAAAAACTATGGTTGTGGTGTATATTTGTGTGTGTGCGTGGTATATATATATATACTACTCAAGTATAACAAAGAATGAAATTTTTGCATTTGTGGTAACATGGATGGATTTGAAGACTATTACACTAAATGAGGGCTTCCCTGGTAGCTCAGCTGGTAAATAATCCACCTGCAATGCAGAAGACCCTGGTTTGATTGCTGGGTTGGGAAGTTCCCCTGGAGAAGGGATAGGCTACCCACTCCAGTATTCTTGGGCTTCTATGGTGGCTCAGATAGTAAAGAATACACCTGCAATGCAGCAGACGTGGGTTCGACCCCTGGGTTGGGAAGATTCCCCTGGAGGAGGGCGTGGCAACCCACTCCAGTACTCTTGCCTGGAGAATCCCCATGGACAGAGGAGCCTGGCAGACTATAGATCATGGGGTCCCAAAGAGTTGGACATGACTGAATGACTAAGCACACAGCACACACATACTAAATGAAATAAGTCAGAGAGAGAAAGACAAATATTGTATGGTATTACTTACATGTGGAAACTAAAAAACACAACAAACTAGTGAAGATTAAAAAAAAAAGCAGACTCACAGCTACAGAGAACAAACTAATGGTTACCAGTGGGGAGAGGGAAGGGAGGAGGGGAAATATAGGGGTAGGGGAGTAGGATGTACAAACTATTAGATATAAAATAAACTAAAAGAATATATAGTACAACATGGGAAATATAGCCTATATTTTATAATATAAATGGAATATAAACTTTAAAATCTGTGATTCACTGTACTGTACACTTGTAACATATAATATTGTATATCAGCTTTTCTGTTATTCAGTCGCTTAGTTGTGTCTGACTTTTTGCAACCTCATGGACTTCAGTAAGCCAGGCTTTTCTGTCCTTTACCATCTCCCAGAGGTTGCTCAAACTCATGTCCATTGAGTCAGTGATGCCATCCAACAGTCTCATCCTCTGTTGTCCCCTTCTTGTCTTCCTTCAGTCTTTCCCAGTATCAGGGTCCTTTCCAATGAGTCAGCTCTTTGCATCAGGTGGCCAAAGTATTAGAGCTTCAGCATAAGTCCTTCCAGTGAATATTCAGGGTTGATTTCCTTTAGGATTGACTGATTTGATCTCCTTGCGATCCAAGGGATTTTCAAGAGTCTTCTCTCCAGCACCACAATTTGAAAGCATCAGTTTTTCAGTGCTCAACCTTTCCTTATGGCCCAACTCTCACATCCATACATGACTACTGGAAAAACCATAGCTTTGACTATATGGACCTTTGTTGGCAAAGTAATGTCTCCGCTTTTTAATAGACTATCTAGGTTTGCCATTGCTTTTCTTCTAAGAAGCAAGTGTCTTTTAATTTCATGACAGCAGTCACCATCCATCATCCATAGTTGAACGTCAACGAGGCCTCCATAAGAAAGAAGAAACTATGGTTGCTCCTACCTTCATGAAGCAAAAGTTTCTTGAAAAGAAACTGTCAGAAATTATAGGATAAATTATTCCAAGATATGTTTAGTTCAGAGCAAGAGCATTAAGTGTGCAGGTAGACAGGGAATGAACACACAATATATTTCTGTATCACAGACAGTCAACAGCTAAGTGGTTTTCTCTAATAAAGGGAACAGAGATCATGGCTCAGGAAAGGCTTAATTTTATTTGTGTTGCTGGAATTTCTTTTTTTGTGACCAGGTATTAAGTTCCTCTTCCCCATTCTAGTAAATCATGAAGTATGTTAATCATATGAAAAATAGACATAGTATAGACATACTTCACCCTCTTCACATCTTAATATTTTGTCATCTCTGCTTCAGTTCTTTTTTTTCCTTAAATAATTATCCATAGAGCACAAATCTGTGATGTTTTACCTCCCCCATCTCATTCTCTTTTTTCTCCAGAGATAATGCTTATTATCTAAATGTGATGTTCAGATTACACATGTGTTTAAACCTTTACTCTATATAAATGTATAAACATGGCATTATTTGAATGTTCTTTAACTTCATATAGGATTTGCTCATTTGCATAACACCTCTCAAAAAGCAGTAACTCATACTCTAGGAGCACTTGGAATTTCTGCTATCCCAGAGCATTTTGCTAGAGTCAAATTTCTAAAATTTTTTAAACTTTAATATTACCTCATTTGTATTATACTTTCAATAAATATATAAATTGGAGTGGAGGAGGAGCAGCGTGAGGCTCCAAGACATCACCAAGATACAAGCAGACAAACACACCACTGAATTAGTATCTCCAGCCAAAGTAGCACCAAATTCATTAACGTTATGTGAGCTTCATTCCCTTGTTCATCCTACCTTGTGCTGGTGATACCTGACTCTGCTCCCGAAATTCCAACTTGGTTTCATCCCTAGACTTCAGTACCCTGCACACAGGGGCTCTGGCGGCCACTCATAAAATCCTATGACAGCATGACTCAGATCCAGCCTTGAGACCCATGTGGAAGGCCAACCACACCTCTGCTCCCAGCCCCATCTTCCCAGATTTCACTCCTATCAAGTTCTACTGTGGAGGGCATGTGAGAGCATCACCACTGCATAAATAAATCTCATGCCAACCAAGTGAGGTCATGTGGTATGAAAAGAAAGTGAAAAATGAAAGCCGCTCAGTCATGTCCAACTCTGCAATACCATGGACTATGCAGTCCATGGAATTTTCCAGGCCAGAATACTGGAATGGGTAGCTGTTCCCTTCTCCAGGGGATCTTCCCAACCCAAGGATTGAACCCAGGTCTCCCACACTGCAGGCAAATTCTTTACCAGCTAAGCCACCAGGGAAGCCCAAGAATACTGGAGTGCGTAGCCTATCCCTTCTCCTATGGATCTCCCTGACCCTGGAATCGAACTAAGCTCTCCTGCATTGAAGGTGGATTCTTTACCAGCTGTGCTACCAGGGAAGCCCGTGTGGTATGACCAATGCCATATGAAGACAACTGAGAGAAGTCCAAAGTGTCAGAAATCCATGGAAAAACTCCCACAGGGGACAACCTGCAATGGGGTGAGAGTCTGGCTCAGCAGTTTTTCTTTATAATTGAACTAGACACACAAATCAATAACCGCACAGTTAGAAATCTGATGACACCAACTGTGTCATGTAGCTTAGCAAATATCACATGCAGAAAACAAAAAAACCCTACAAACAACTGAAATATCAGTAATAAAGGACTCAGATAATAAAACTCTATGTGCCAGGCACTGAATGCTTTATGTGTATTATCTCACTTTGCCCTGATTCTAATCCTATGAGGTAAACACTATTATTACCACGTTTCTGCAGAAAATACAACAGAGTCTTTTGAAGGTTAAATCATTTGATAAAGGTCACATTGCCAATTAGCAATCAAATCAGGAGACAACCTCAAAGTCATGTTCTGAGCAATTATACTGCACAGTCATTAAAAAGTGTAGAAATGTTCACAATGTATTGTAAATGCATATAAACATTCAAATGAAGAAAAAAATAGAAGATGTATATAGATCAAAAATGTTCTCAGTTCTTACCTTTGGGCAATACGATTTCATGTTATTTTGTATTCCTACTGTGCTTTTCTTTAGTTTTTTAATTTCTACATTTGAAAAGAAATGCATTACTTTGTAAAATCGGGAAAATATTGTTTTAAAGAACTGTATGACACTGGTACTTCCTGCTGGCACATCATCAGCTGTTTAGTTTTTGTTTAGACCAGGTATACCACTACTTTACCCAAAGATGAGTGCTGAATAAATGCTCTTTGGGATGAAAATAATGCATTAAATACAGTCCGAGAACAAACGTCCTGTTTCATGAACTGAGAGAGACAGCCAAGAGCCTTCTCAGCAAAGTCCTGGATGTTTTGTGGTAATTTCACCAAATTAAGTAGAGAAAATCCACTTGAAGAGTAAGGTTCAGGGGCAGCACAATATGGAAGTCTGAACTTTAAAAAAACACACACTTTGCAAAGCGTTCTTTCACTAAAAGCTGCTACTGCTGTTGCTAAGTCGCTTCAGTCGTGTCCGACTCTGTGCGACCCCATAGACGGCAGCCCACCAGGCTCCTCCGTCCCTGGGATTCTCCAGGCAAGAACACTGGAGTGGGTTGCCATTTCCTTCTCCAATGCATGAAAGCGAAAAGTGATGTCGCTCAGTTGTGTCCAACTCTTTGCGACCCCATGGACTTCAGCCTACCAGGCTCCTCCATCCATGGGATTCTCCAGGCATTAGCTTTAAAGTCATTTGGATCATAGTAAAACTGACAGAGATAGATTACAAAATGGCAGATAAAGAAGGAGGTGAACTTTATTTATAGTAGTCAACGAGGTTAGCAGTTGCCTGTGAAGGCAAGACTGAAAATTATTTCGTTAATCTGGTATGATCAAGAAACTATGAGCTACTGTTTGGTGCATTAGATTTTTTAAAACCAAAAACCTAGGCATCTTACTTTAAAAACGCTCAAGAATTTTCATATCAAATACAAATTACACAATTACTAGTAATAATTATAAATACTAAAGAAATTGACCCCAAATCATTCGGACAATTTTTTAACTGTCCTGGTCACATGATATAGTACCAATGATTAAAACTCAAAACTCTTTATAGCTAGTTCTTTATGCTTGACTAGGAGATACCAATTCAGTTACCATCTAATCTCCCCTTCCCTTATTTCCTTACCCTAGAAATAATTTCTGTCCTAAGAAAGGTAAGAATGCACAAGATGACCTTAGCAAGGTTTTTGCAGTCTACCTATGTACCTTCCCAGCCCTATCATATCCCCTTCTTCTCTCTATAAACATGCTCCTCCAGTCATCAGGCAAATTCATCAGACGCTTGCACACCCTCATGGCTTTGCTTGTCTTCTCTCCTGTCTTAGGAATATCTCTTTTTCCTTCTTCGCCCCAGGGAATCCTTCATCCCTCAATGTCATGTCCGTCTACAAGGTTGTTTAATCCACACATGCAGCTTCTCTATGTTGCCATCTTATTCACACCAGCATTGTCTCCTCGTTTGACTCATCTGGGTATCACTGCCACCTAATGCTGTGCTGGGCATACAGAGGGTGCCAACACAACAACCAGGTAGTGTGCACCTCCCAGTGAAAGATGCCACCTTGGGGCCTGGAGAGGAAGAGATTATACACAGCTCTTGTCTGAATCAAGCTCACAGTACACTGACTTGACAGATAAGTAAACATGAATCACTGTTATGGCAGTATCAGTAGAGAATTCAACTGTTTGTAGAATTTAACTAAAGAAAATAAGAAATGTCACATAGGTGAGATTAGTGACCACACTGGCCCACTGCTAACATTTTGTGGCATTTGGGAGTGTTCTATAAGAGAACATGAAAGTTTTCTATGGAATCACCCTCAAAAGGTCAGTGTATTAAAAACTAACCCAGTTTCGACTGTCTTCAGTCTACTTCCTTCCCTAATTCTCTTCTTTCTCTGTAGTTATCATTTTTCTATTAACTCAGACTTGAAAGCTCTGTAATCTTTAATTCCTTCCATTCCTGATCTCTCATATCCAAAACGTATTTATAGATCGTTATTTAATAATATTCATGGAGGAATCCCCTGGCAGTCCAGTGGTTAGGACTTGGCACTTTCACTACAGGGGCCCAGGTTCAATCCCTGGTTGGGGAACTAAGATCCCACAAGCCACACAGGCTGACCAATATATATACATGTTTCCATTTATGAAGTCATTATCCAAACTGTTAGTCCCTCAAATCTGAACTCCCTGTGATCTTTCTCCTTTCTCATCTATTTGTCACAGAGCCAAGAGAATGTTTTCTGAAAAATGTTTATCCAAAAATTTCCCTATTTATAAGTTCACAGCAGTTCCCACCAGTTATAAATCTGATCTGGCCCTATCTTAGGTTTTCACCATTATTTAGACATCATCTTCTGTCATTTATATGCACCTTTCATAAGTGTCCTACATATTACCTTGTCATATATAGGGTGAAATAAAAATTTATGATCACCAACAAAATGTACTTCTCAAAGTCTTCTTAGAAGAATTCCTATGGAGGATGGTCACAATTCTGATAATTCTTGGGCTCAATGGCAACTACAAGGATTAAATATAATTTAAACAAGTTTTGACAGTTTTTACCCTTTCAAACTTTCTTTGAAAACACTAGGTGGATGTCATCTGGTCCCACAGGTTTATTGATCACCCACTTTGTCAATCAGGCATTGAGGCGCCAATATATTTACCAGTAGTCTATCTAAAACCTCTAAGCCATCTATTTCTACAGAAGAAAAATCTTAATGTTTCCTCAGAATAATGTTTCAATTTGATGATATAAAATTCTAAAACTTCTTGGAAAATGTACATGCAAGTTTTTTTCAACAACGAAAATCAAGAATGTGAGGAGTCCCACAAGCCTTGACCTATTAAGTGACCCTGGAGAAATCAAAGTACCTTCAGCTAATCGATATCACTGATGTGTTTTCCCAATAGCCATCAAAATGACACTGATTCTGAGGAAACCATTTTCAACGTGAAAATGAAAGTGTCAGTTGCTCAGTCATGTCCAATTCTTTGAGACTCCATGGACTGTAGCCCACCAGGTTCCTCTGTCCATGGAATTCTCCAGGCAAGAATACTGGGTAGCCATTCCCTTCTCCAGAGGATCTTCCCGGCCCAGGGATTGAACCTGGGTTTCCTGCACTGCAGGTGGATTCTTTACCATCTGAGCCACCAGGGAAGCCTTTCAATGTGAAACACATCACAAATTTTCCCTTTACTGCTGTAAGAGTACAAAACATGTGCTCACCAACTTGCTTCAAGTGACTATAATTTTAAGAACACAACGAGGCTGTCAAAGAGGACCGTTACAGACTAAGAAAAATATAGACGTTCCAGTTGTATCTAAAGCAATAACTTGACAGAGCCGCAAAGACATAAGCCTTGGACCACCCTGTTGGTGAGGCAATGAACCAGAAACTAGGAAGCAGGAAACGAAAAAAGACAAAAGACAGAATCCAAAGCAAAAAATAAAAAGAAAGAAAGCAAGAAATAAAGAGAATAATCAGAGAGAAGGGCAGAGATGGTTAGTGCAGAGAGGTACAGAGAAAGAAACTACAAAGAGAGAGACAGAGCACAAACAACAGGGATACAAAGAGAAAGAGGAACCTGTGGCGGATTCATTTTGATATTTGGCAAAACTAATACAATTATGTACAGTTTAAAAATAAAATTAAAAAAAAAAAAAAGATTCACAACTGTTGAGAAGAAACACCTAAATTTCCTAGTGCTTCATGATGTAATTCAATACTAACTGTAGTCTTTTGATTACTGAAGATGTTCCTTGGGTTCATCCACAACACCAATTATCACAAACCTATAGTTATTAACCAGTGATATTGTCCACTAGTAAAACGGAGTCAGAGATTTGTTAAAGGAAAGGACAGGATGGAATGTGAGCTGGAAGAGGGCGTTTTTTAGAAAGGATACCTGGGAATTATCAACCTACATTATTTCATCATCAAGTCTCTAGGGAACACCATCCATACATTCAGGTTTAAAAAGAAAACTTCTTCCTAGAAGATTTTCAAAAAAAATTAAACTAATGGGACTTAAGGGTCTGACTATGCTAAAGGCTACACAAAGCAAATGAAAAAGAAGAGACATCATCCCTGCTTTCAGAAGTTTTGAAAGTTAAAAGATAAAAATGACAAATATTGTATATTATATTCAAACTAAAAACATATAAGTAAAAAGTAAAGACTTTACATTGTGTAAACATAAATCTAAGTGATTACCATAAGATTAGGGATGAAGAGATAACTGGATAATGTTTAAAAAGTATAAGATAAATGGTTTCCTTTCCTCTTGGAGCAAATGACAAATTACCCAGATGTCTACCTTAACCTCATGGCTCATGGACAGGCAGGTGGATCAAAGTGCTGGGCTAATTATACTCCTTAGTTTATAGTATACCATCCTCATTGGCCTCTTCAAGGCAAATGTCTTATTTGCTTGTTTTTAATTTATTTATTCTATTTCCCCACCTGGGGATCTGGCAAAGAGACTGAGAACCCCCAGGTAATTTGACTTTGGAGGCCAGTGGGATTTGGTTACAGAACTTCCACAGGACTGGGAAAACACACTCTTGGAGGGCACAAACAAAAGCTTGTGTTCACCAGGACACAGGAGAAAGGAACAGTGTCCACAGAAGAGACTGAGCCAGACTTGCCTGTGAGTGTCCAGGAGTCTCTGACGGAGGCATGCGTTGGCAGTGGCCTGCTGCAGGGTCAGGGGCACTAAATACAACAGCACGTGCACAAGTCCCTTTAAAGGAGGTCACCATTAGCCTCATTACCCCTACTATAATTTGGCCTCAGGCCAAACAACAGTAAGGGAACACAGCCCCACCAATCAACAGAAAATTGGATTAAAGATTTACTGAGCATGGCCCCACGCATCCATCAGAGGGAAGACAGAAAGAAAACCACAATCACAGAAAACTAAGCAAACTGATCACATGGACCACAGCCTAACTCAATGAAACTATGAGCCATGCCCTGTAAGGCCACCCAAGACGGACGGCTATGAGCCATCCGTTTAGACAAAACGAGGTCCACTGGAGAAGGGAATGGCAAACCACTTCAATATTCTTGCCTTGAGAACTCCATGAACAGTATGAAAAGGCAAAAAGTAATTGTACCCAAGTACTTCAATTTGGACTCTTTTGTTGACTATGAGGGCTACTCCATTTCTTCTATGGGATTCTTGCCCACAGTAGTAGATATAATGGTCATCTGAATTAAATTCACCGATTCCAGTCCATTTTAGTTCACTGACTCCAAAATATCAATGTTCACTCTTGCCATCTCCTGTTTGACCACTTCCAATTTACCTGGATTCATGGACCTAACATTCCAGGTTTCTATGCAATATTGTTCTTTACAGCATCAGACTTTACTTCCATCACCAGTCACATCCACAACTGGGTGTTGTTTTCACTTTGGTTTCATCTCTTCATTCTTTTTGGAGCTATTTCTGGTTCCAAATTAGGAAAGGAGTACATCAAGGATGTATATTGTCACCCTGCTTATTTAACTTATATGTGGAGTACATCATGTGAAATGCAGGGCTGGATGAAGCACAGCTGGAATCAAGATTGCTGGGAGAAATATCAATAACCTCAGATATGCAGATGACACCACCCTTATGGCAGAAAGTGAAGAGGAACTAAAGAACCTCTTGATGAAAGTGAAAGAGGAGAGTGAAAAAGCTGGCTTAAAACTCAACATTCAGAAAACTCAGATCATGGCATCTGGTCCCATCACTTCATGGCAAATAGAAGGGGAAACAATGGAAACAGTGAGAAACTATTTTCTTGGGCTCCAAAATCACTGCAGATGGTGACTGCAGTCGTGAAATTTAAAGATGCTTGCTCCTTAGAAGGAAAGCTATGACTAACCTAGACAGCATATTAAAAAGCAGACACATTATTTTGCTAACAAAGGTCCATCAAATCAAAGCTATGGCTTTTCCAGTAGTCATGTATGGATGTGAGAGATGGACCAGAAAAAAAGTTGAGTGCCAAAGAATTGACGCTTCTGAACTGTGGTGTTGGAGAAGATTCTTGAGAGTCCCTTGGACAACAAGGAGATCAAACCAGTCAATCCTTAAGGAAATTAGTCCTGAATATTCATTGGAAGGACTGATACTGAAGTTGAAATTCCAACCACTTTGGCCACAATGCAAAGAACTGACTCATTGGAAAAGACCCTGATGCTGGGAAAGACTGAAGGCAGCAGGAGAAGGGGACGACAGAGGATGAGATGGTTGGATGGCATCACTGACTCAGTAGACATTAGTTTGAGCAAGGTATGGGAGATGGTGATAGACAGGGAAGCCTGGTGTGCTGCAGTCCATGAGATCACAAAAGTCAGACACAAGTTAGTGACTGAACTGAACTGAACTGAACCAACTCTATTTTACCCCCATTCTTCATTCCTACTTCCAACCCATGTCCTGGGTAGGTAACTATTCTAAAGATGTTTTTTGCATATATGTCTTCTTGTAAAATATGAACTATAATTCTGCATACATGAAAAACTATATTTTTATGTATGCAACTATATTATGTATGCCATTCTATTTTTATTTTATTACACAGCTTTATACATGTAAGATATAACAATATAATACATTTATGTTGAGATATATATATATATATATATATATATATATATATATATATATATATATTGTCCAGTTGGTTGCTTCCAGCTTCTGTATAGCATACCCTGGGGGGCATCTACCACATTTCACATGTCTCCTCTCCCAGTGATGGACCTCCAGATGAACCTTACCCCCACAAATAAGGCTACAATAATCATCCTGCATTCATGCCCTTAGGTAGTACATATGTGTACCTGTGTGAAAATTTCTTTGGGAAATACACTAAGGAAGTGAACTACTTGCTCACTGAGTATGAAAATATATTTAAGTGGACTAAATATTACCAGTTTGCTCTCCAGAATGGTGGCACCATGCTTCATGCCCACCAATCAATGTATAAGGGTCCCTATGTCACCACAGCACTACCAATACATTTTTACATCTCAGCTGTAAAATTATCTCATTATTTTTAAAACTTGCATTGATCTGATTACCATTAAGTTAAGATCTCTTTATACACTTGTCAACTTTCAGGCTTCCTCTTCTTTAAACTGCTTATTCAGAGCCTTAGTCCATTTTTCTAATAGGGTTACTGCCTTTTTCTTGTTGATTTCCAGTACTTCATAGCCTACATGTTAATCTAATAACAATTTTAGACAGTGTTAATATCTTCTCCCATTTCTCCATCTGCCTAACAGCTTTGTTGATGGTATCTTTCATTGAATAGTAACTTTTAATTCTGATGCAATCAAATTCAGGGATGTTTTCATCTTGTGGTTTGTGCTTTTTAAGTTATGTTTGTGTGAGAGTGTTAAGGCACATAGGAGACAGATATAGTGTCCCTCTTCTTGAGGAAACAACCAAGAGGAAAACAGATACACCTGCAAAGTATTGGCAGAAAGATCCACCAAGAGGCAAGGTGAAGAGGGAAGGTCATTGAGAAGCTATGACTTGAGACATGACTCTGCCACATATTACGTGCTGTGTTACTTTGGACAAAGTGCTGAACCTCCCAGAGCCTGCAATGTGTAAAGAGTGAACAACACCTATCCCAAAAGACAACATAAGTTACAGAATCTGCCAATGACTCATGTATAATAGATGCACTCTCAGTAAATGTGAGTTCCTTTATCCCCTTTCTTCTCATTCCCAATCCTGATGTGATGCTGAAGAACGAATTTGCAACTTGGGACACTTTAGAATCAGATCCTTCAGCTGACCCCACACCTCCAAATTCCAAGTACCATCGGTGGACATAGGCTCTTGAGAGCACTTCTGCCCATATTGCATTAGGTATCAGACAAAGATTAAGTCCTGACAAAACAAAAAAACAAACCAATAAAAAACAAAGTGAAAATGCTCTTTTCCTGATGATGCCAAAGGAAGAAAAGTGGACAGGTGCAAACAAATAATTATCTGATGATAAGATCTTGGGCATAAATTAGTTAGCACCTCGCTAAGAAATGGATCAAATGTAGAAGGCCTTCATTTGATGGATGTGCTGGGAGTATGCAGGAGGGCTATTTTAAATTCCCATAAGATTAATATGGTAAGAATTTGGTACAAGATTATGCTGTAGCTTTCCAGGCTTTCTGATCCATGTTGCTAAAATTTTCAAAAAGAATACACTGGTAAACAACCTCACCGTGATTTGATTGATGTTCATTTATCCTCCTCTTTCTTTCATGCCTTTACCTCAGATGCAAAGCAAACTTTAAATATCTTTTTAAAATCTGTAATATTTATCACAATCTACTCATCAAATCAATATCTAATTAATATGCATTAGTTTTACATTACTAGGTGCCATGCTGAAGGAGATACAAAGATAATGAAGATGTGCTTTTCCCTGGAGTAGGTCACAATTTCTCAAGAGATAATCATGTAAACAACTAACTATAGTAACCTGTGATCACTGTATAATACAAGCAAACAACGTGCTATGAGAATGAAGATGAAAGAACAATTACATTTATTTAGGTTTGTGTTCAAGAAAGGCTGAGAGAAGAGAGCCACCTTAAAAGAGTCTTTAAAATGGGTAGGAATTCTCTAAACAGAGAAGGGTTGGGTTGGGTTAGGATTAGGGTTGGGTTAGCAGAGATCCAGGCAGCAGTTTGTAAGTCAAGGAGGAATGAATATGTCCAGGCAAGAGCAGTTAGGATCATGTGGCTGAAGTTCAAGGTGGATGGCTTGGGAGAAACTAGACACAAGCCTAGAAACACAGCCTGGGGTCACTTTTTAAAAGGTCATAAGGATCTGAACTATACTCTGAAAAATGAAAAGCATTTAGGTAAGGGAGTTACACAGTGAGATCTCTATTTCACAAAGACAACTGAATCAGCAGTATGGAAACTGATTAAAATGAGACCGGAGTCAGGAGTCAGGAAAATCAGTTAGGAAGCAATTATAACACTGTAGGCAGGAGAACCCTGAGAATAGAGAAGTGGAGTCATGTGACATTTAAGTCTTGGTGACCAACTGAATGCTGGAGTGAGATAAATGGAAAGATTCATTCAACAAATATTTCTTAAATCTTTTCTGTATATGAGATACTATGTTAAGAGCTAAGACAGAGTTTATCAACTTTGGCACAACTGGCATTTTAGAATGGATGATTATTTGATGTGGGGTAAAGGGAGGCTTGTTCTGTACACTGTGAGATGTTTAGCAGTATTCCTGACCTCTACCCATTAAAGGCACTGCCTCTCAGTCACGACCATCGAAAATGTGTCCAGACATTGCCAAATTTCCCCTAAGGAGCAAATTATCCCCAGTTGAGAACCACTGAAACTGGGATCTCTAATTCTAAGAGGCTTATTACATTTAGAGAAATGCTTATGACATACACAAGTATAGGGTACAAAAAAGGGAGAAAAAAGGAAGTTGTCAATACTTCTTTGGGGATGAGTAAGCACAGAAAAAATCTCCATAGAAAAGGAGACATTAAAGCTGAATCCTTAAATAAGGGCATTCCTGGCATGGAAAAACAGACTGGTTCCAAATAGGAAAAGGAGTACGTCAAGGCTGTATAGTGTCACCTTGTCACCCTGCTTATTTAACTTCTATGCAGAGTACATCATGAGAAACGCTGGGCTGGATGAAGCACAAGCTGGAATCAAGATTGCCAGGAGAAATATTAACAACCTCAGATATGCAGATGACACCACCCTTATGGCAGAAAGTGAAGAGGAACTCAAAAGCCTCTTGATGAAAGTGAAAGAGGAAAGTGAAAAAGTTGGCTTAAAGCTCAACATTCAGAAAACTCAGATCATGGCATCTGGTCCCATCACTTCATGGCAAATAGATGGGTAAACAGTGGAAACAGTGTCAGACTTTATTTTTCTTGGCTCCAAAATCACTGCAGATGGTGACTGCAGCCATGAAATTAAAAGACACTTGGTCCTCGGAAGAAAAGTTATGACCAACCTAGACAGCATATTAAAAAGCAGAGACACTACTTTGCCGACCAAGGTCCATCTAATCAAGGCTATGGTTTTTCCATTAGCCATGTATGGATATGAGAGTTGGACTATAAAGAAGGCTGAGTGCCAAAGAACTGATGCTTTTGGACTACAGTGTTAGAAAAGACTCTTGAGAGTCCCTTGGACTGCAAGGAGATCTAACCAGTCTGTCCTAAAGGAAATCAGTCCTGAATATTCATTGGAAGGACTGATGCTGAAGCTGAAACTCCAATACTTTGGCCACCTGCTGCGAAGAACTGACTCATTTGAAAAGACCCTGATGCTGGGAAAGATTGAAGGCGGGAGGAGAAGGGGACAACAGAGGATGAGATGGTTAGATGGCATCACCAACTTGATGGACTTGAGTTTGCATAAACTCTGGAAGTTAGTGATGGACAGGGAGGCCTGGCGTGCTGCAGTTCATGGGGTCTCAAAGAGTTGGACACAACTAAGCGACTGAACTGAACTAAACTGGCAGGTGACAAAAACATGAAGGTAAGATACCAAATCCAATATTAGCAAAATTTTGAGGCTCTGAGCCTGAGCACCTGGGTGGTTGGCAATGATATTAATGAAGATGAGAAACACTGGAGAGACAGGATGCTCAATTTGTGGGTTTGCAAGACAACCAGTAGTTCTCAGAAATGCACGTAGAAAGTCTTCCTCCAGTTTTCCCCAGGTAGCTCTCAGTCTTAACCCGGACACACAAATTAATATACACTATAATACTCAAGTCTAGAAATGGAAAGCTTAAAAACATTAGCTCCAGTTACATAAGGAATCTGCTCCATAGCATGTGCCTAGAATACTTCTCTTTTAATATTTTGATCATCTTCACCCATCCCTTGTGGATTCTCAGAAAAACAACAGCCTTTCTAATCTAGAGAGATGTTATAGAATTATATGTCAGCCATTTTTCATTTTATAAGTGACAAAATTAAGGCCATAGAGATTAAATGACTGGGCCAAGGTCACAAAACTAGGTGGCTAAACCAAGGATACAGCATGGGTTTCCAGGGAGATGAGCTCTGCACCATAATACCTGTACCTAGAGGTCCTTTTATGCAGACCTTACCCTATCTCCTGGGGGAATTACACCTGATCCAGCCTAACTCTCCAGTCTTCTCAGAGCTTAAAATAGCCCAGTTGCCAGAGAATTGCTTATGTACCTTGAGCTCCATGGAAGAGGGAATGGGGTGAAAGTGAGTCTTAGAACACCACAGTAGACTCCAATGAGTAAAATTCACTTCCCCTTGGGTTTTTAAGGCCCCAGTGGAAATCAGTAACTTGGCTTAGTTTTCCCAGGCAGGGAGCCAGGGAAGAGCAGGCCCATCTACAAATAGAAGAAATAAGGATAAAAAAGAAAGGGAAATGAGAAAAAATGTTCAAAATAAGGTACAGACACGGGTATCATCACAGTACAGGTACCAGCAACTCTTGAGACAGATCAGCTTCAGTCAAATGGATAAAAAAGGAAATCTTAGAAGTGAAAATAACATTAAGTTATTTGTATGTGAGGCAATATAGTCTAATGACTAAAAGCACAAACTCTGGAATTTGACACTTGTTCACGCCTGAACTTGGCCTCTCACTAGTTGTGTAACCCTGGGCAAATTGTCTAATCTTCTGCAGTCTGCTTTTCTCATTTGTTGAAAACAAAACAAACAAAAACCTGTAGACCTTTAAAGACAGTTAAGAGGGTTAAAAAGGAAATATATAAGTACACACACACACACACACACACACACACACCCCAGTATCTAACACAGATGAGCAGTAACAGAAGGCAATTAGGCAAACTCCTAGTTTACAATATAGAACCCAAGTGGAGGGCTCTCTAAAACCTTAGAGGACTCTTCCAATTATTCATACAGCCTCAGAGAGATCACAACTAGCCATCCCAGTGGTATATCCAGAATGCTGGAGTGAGAAACTTGGCAGATCTTCTTCCCTATGAAACATTTAACTGGGAAAAAATATTTTTAAAAAATCACTTAAAGTCTCTCAACATTGTCCTAAGGGCATATAGCAAGTAGAGCAACACTCATTCAAGAAAACACTCTATTAATAAATCTAAGTTAGAATTATGAGTCTGTAGCTTTTGGCAATGATCTGATTCCTTCTCCCATCCCCAGTTCCATGTTATAGAAACTCTATTATGGTCACTTCAACCATTTCTCTACCCAGCCTCTACTTGTCTGATAGAAACACTACACCAAGTATAGCCATGAGAGGACTGGAACCTGACCTGAACATCTTAGCTAGTTCATAGGCAGAGGTCCCACGGTGGGACAGGCAAGCTGAAAAGACCAGTAGCTACCACTCTTCCCTTCTAGCACCTGCCAGGGATGTCACTCTAGGGAAGCAGGCCACTATCACTGTGCTGAGCTCCTGGGAACTCCCAGGGAAGAGGTAAGCCAGGTGGATGAACTTCTTAACCAGGAACAAGGTTCTTAACCAGGGTGGTGATTTTATTTGGAACAGAAAACAGAGAATTCCATACCTGAGGATGTTGTTGCAAATGATGGAGAGCTTGGGAGATACTGATACTTCATGATACTGGGAGTTTCATGATACTGCTAGCAATAAGCTAAATGGAAGAACAATCAGAAAAAACAGCAACAACAACAACAACAACAAAAAACAGAAGGAGAAATAACAACCAAGAAAAGCCCTCCCTGGATCACAACAAACCCTGGGTTTGGGAAGGCTATATGCACATGTTCCTACTTAGAAACAATTGAAACTGGACATGGGTCAGATTGAAAACATTTTCCAAGCTGCACACAGATCCCTCAACAAAGGGCAGAGGCCCTACTGGCACAAGAGGCTTAAGTGCAACCTCTAACCAAATACTGGCTGTAAAATAAGCTATTCTGACACAGTGGAAAATACTATTAAACTGGGCTTAATATTAAAATCATATGCATCCTCACAAGCTGGAACGCTATGTGCATGTCCAAGGCTGTGACCTCTCAAGACTGATTGGAGAAGAGATGTTCAAGCTACTAGGCCCTGACTGAACCCGGGGCAAAAACATAATTCATTAGTTTTAATAACAGCCCTTAAACAACATAAATATCCAACAATAAGGGGTAAAAATATAACTGGCTAAGGGGACCTAAGCACAACCTTTGACCAGTAAGTGGCTTGTACAGACCTCAGGATGACACCTAGAGAGCCAGACTAAAGGGAAATAAAAGCAGTGTGAATAGGGACATCTGAATCTGTACACTTCGGGAGAAAGAGACTTCACAAAGTTAGTAAAACTAACTCATTAAGCAAATGAAGGACAAAACAATAAAAACAACATCAACCTCCAGTGGGCAGTGGAGAAGGAGCAAGAATCAGTATTCAGAATTGCTAAAATACATTATTTAAAATCAGTTTTAAACAACAACAAAAATAAATGGGACATGAAAAGAAGTAGGCAAGTGTGACCAATACACACACAAAAAAGCAGGCAAGAGAAACTGCCTGGAGGGGGTTAGTTGTCACGGACATAGACTTCGAAGCAGCTATTATAAACATGCTCAAGGAACTAAAGAATTAAAAGAAGGTATGACGACAATGTTTCATCAAATGGAGAATACCAATCAAAAGACGAAAATGAGAAAAAAGGCCAAAAGTTAATTGTGGAGTTGAATGGCAAAACCAGTACAATATTGTAAAGTAATTAGTCTCTAATTAAAATAAATAAATTTTTTAAAAAAGAGGAGAAAAAAGTAAAATAACTGAAAAGAAAAATTCAGTAGAGGGACTCAGTAGTATATTTAAGCTATCAGAAGAAAGAACTAATGAATTTAATGATAGATTGATACAGATTATGCAATCTGAAGAAAGGAGAGAGGGGGGAAAGAGAGGAAGAAAATAGGCAGAGCCTCAGAGAAGTGTGGGACATCATTAAGTGCACCAACATACTCATAACTGAAGTACCAGAAGGAGAAAAGAGCAAAGAGAGGGTAGAAAATATATGTATAGGAAAAAAAAGTTGAAAATTACCCAAATTGATGGAAAATATTAATCTATAAATGAAGTTCCACAACCTCTAATCAAGATAAAAGGAAAGAGTTTCCCACCTAGATACATCAAAATCAAAACACTGAAAACTGGAAACAAAGATAAAAATCTTGAAATCAGTAAGAGCAAAATGACTTGTCACGTAGAAGCATAGCTCATTTTACTGTCCTTCTCATATACTGCATTTTTCTTTTTAACAAACTGAAGGCTTATGGCAATCCTGTGTTGAGCAAGTCCACTGGTGCCATTTCCAACAGCATTATTTTTTAATTAAGGCATGCACATTTTTTAGACATACTGATACTACCCACTTAATGGACTATCAGATCAGATCAGATCAGTCACTCAGTCGGGTCCGACTTTTTGCGACCCCATGAATCGCAGCACGCCAGGCCTCCCTGTCCATCACCAACTCCTGGAGTTCACTCAGACTCACGTCCATCGAGTCAGTGATGCCATCCAGCCATCTCATCCTCTGTCGTCCCCTTCTCCTCCTGCCTCCAGTCCCTCCCAGCATCAGAGTCTTTTCCAATGAGTCAACTCTTAGCATCAGGTGGCCAAAGTATTGGAGTTTCAGCTTTAGCATCAGTCCTTCCAAAGAACATCCAGGACTAATCTCCTTTAGAATGGACTGGTTGGATCTCCTTGCAGTCCAAGGGACTCTCAAGAGTCTTCTCCAACACCACAGTTCAAAAGCATCAATTCTTTGGCGCTCAGCCTTCTTCACAGTCCAACTCTCACATCCATACATGACCACTGGAAAAACCATAGCCTTGACTAGATGGACCTTTGTTGGCAAAGTAATGTCTCTGCTTTTGAATATGCTGTCTAAGTTGGTCATAACTTTCCTTCCAAGGAGTAAGCGTCTTTTAATTTCATGGCTGCAATCACCATCTGCAGTGATTTTGGAGCCTAAAAAAATAAAGTCTGACACTGTTTCCACTGTTTTCCCATCTATTTCCCATGAAGTGATGGGGCCAGATGCCATGATCTTCATTTTCTGAATGTTGAGCTTTAAGCCAACTTTTTCACTCTCCTCTTTCACTTTCATCAAGAGGCTTCTGCCATAAGGGTGGTGTCATCTGCATATCTGAGGTCATTGATGTTTCTCCTGGCAATCTTGATTCCAGCTCGTGCTGGAATTATCCTTCAATTAAAAATAAATAAACTAAAAAAAGGATCCAATGAATTTTCAGGGCAGGAATAGAGACACAGACCTAGAGAACAGACTTTGGACACAGCAGGGTAATGAACTGTTGTTTAGTCGCTCAGTCACGTCCGACTCTTTGAGACCCCATGGACTGCGGCACACCAGGCCTCCTACACCATCACCAAGTGGGATTTATCCCAGGAATGTAAGGTTGGTTTAACATCTGAAAATCAATAAATGAAATGTATCCAATTCAATGGGGAAAAAGTAGTCTTTTCAACAGGTAATGCTAAGACAAATGAATAACCACAGCAAAAGAACAAAGTTGGATTCCTACCTCACATCTAAAATTAACTCACAAACCTAAATGTAAAAGCAAAAGTTATAGAACTCTTAGAAGAATAAATAAAAATAAGAATAAAACAGGAATAAATCTTTGTGACCTGGTTTCGGCAATGGTTTCTTAAATATAACAGTAAAAGTACAATCAACAGAAAACAATTAGAGGAACTGTGCTAATTCAGAATTAAAGACATTTCTGCAGGAAATACTACCATCAAGAAAGTTTAAAAAAAAAAAACACACAAAAACAATCCATAGAATGAGAAAGAACATTAGTAAATCACACTGATAAGAGACTTGCATCCAGAATACATGAAGAGCTTATGCAATTCAATAATAAAAATTCAACTAGCACAATTAAAAACTGGGCAAAGTGATTCCCCTGGTGGCCCAGGGGTTGAGAATACACCTGCCAATGCAGGGGACACAGGTTCAATCCCTGGTCCAGGAAGATTCCACACGCCAAACAGCAACTAAGCCCGTGGCCACAACTACTGAGCCCACGTGCCTAGAGCCCATGCTGTGTAATAAGAGAAGCCACTGCAACGAGATGCCGATGCTCTGCAACCAGAGAGTAGCTCCCACTCGCTGCAACTAAAGAAAGCCCACACACAGTACAAAACCCAGTACAGTCAATAATAAATAAACAACTTAAAAAAACTGGACAAAGGTTTCAAATAAATATTTCTCTGAAAAAGATGCACAAATGGCAAACAAGAACATGGAAAGGTGCCCAAAATCATTAGCCATTAGAGAAGTGCAAACGGAAACCACAATGAACATCACTTCATACCCACTAGAACAGCTGTAACCAAAAAGGCAGAAAACAAGTTCTGACACATATGTATAAAAATTAGAACACATGAGTGAAAATGTAAAATGGTGTGGTCAATTTGGAAAACAGCTTGGCAATTCCTCTGAAAGTTAAACAAAGAGTTATCACATACACAAGCAATTTCACTCTTTGGTATATACTCAAGAGAAATAAAGTACATACAAAAAACTTACACATGAATGTTTATAGCATTATTCTTAATAGCTGAAAGGTGGGAAAAAATGTTCATCAGTTGATCTATGGATAAATAAAATACAGTATATCTATAAAATGGAAAATTTTTCAATAATAAAAATGAATTAAGTATTGAACATGCTACAACGTGGATGAACCTAAAATACATGCTATGTGAAAAAATTCAGTCACAAAAGAAAATACTAGTGTATTACTTCATTCATGTGAATTATCCAAAAAAGGCAAATCCATAAAGACAGGAAATAAATTAGTGGTTGCCTGGGGCTTAGGTAGGAAAGGGATGAAGCATGACTGCTGATGAGTATAAAGTTTCTTCACGGGGTGATGAAATGTTCTTCAGTTAAGATTGTGCTAGTTCTGTGAATACATTAAAAACCACTAAAGTGTAAATGGGTGAGTCATTATGATATGGGAATTATATCTCAATAAAGATTTTTTTTTTTTGGCTGTGCCCAGTGGCATGCAGAACCTTAACTTCCCATCCAGGGATCAAACCTGTGCTCTCTGCAGTAGAAATGGGGGGTCTTAACCACTGAACCACCAGGGAAGTCCTGATACCTCAATGAAGATGCTTTTTTTTTTTTAATTTATTTTATTTATTTTAATTGGAGGCTAATTACTTTACAATATTGTATTGGTTTTGCCATATATCAACATGAATCTGCCACGGGTGTACACATGTTCCCCATCCTGACCCCCCCCTCCCTCCTCCCTCCCCGTACCATCCCTCTGGGTCATCCCAGTACACCAGCCCTGAGCATCCTGTATCATGCATACCTGGACTGGCAATTTGTTTCACATATGATATTATACATGTTTCAATGCCATTCTCCGAAATCATCCCACCTCGCCCTCTCCCACAGAGTCCAAAAGACTGTTCTATACATCTGTGTCTCTTTTGCTGTCTTGCATACAGGGTTATCGTTACCATGAAGATGCTTTTTAAAAGCTGACCATCTGCTTCTCTACTGGATGTTTCTCTTGGCATTAGAGAAGGTCAAAAGTTTTTAGAAAAGCTCAACTTTTTTTTTTTTTATCAACTACAGTTAACCCTTGAACAACACAGGTTTTAACTGCACAGGTCCACTTACACATAGATTTTTTTTTCAATAGTAAATACAACAGTACTACATGATCTGTAGTTGGTTGAATATGCAGATGCAGAAACTCATGGATACAGAAGAACCAAAGCATATATGGAGGGATGACTATAAGTTCTATGCAGATTTTTAACTGTGTGGAGGGTTGGTGCACCAACTCTACTATAGTTACTTTGCCATAGGAAAACTGTCCATGAATATATGCATAGTCCATGAACAATCCATTACTGATCAGTGGCTCACTGTTGGCTGCTTATACATTCCTGATCTAAGCATTTATATTGTCTGATGAAGCTGAGCCAGAGTGCTGCTGAGTAAAGACAGAACTCCATCCTAGACAACTCTTTACATTAGAGGCCTTGGGTTCTGTTAAAATAACTACTTGAAATCAATTCAATGTGCAAGACTCTGTCCCCTATTTCATTAATTTTAAGAAGTTCTGTTCATTGAGGCCACTTGAAAGAAATCATAACTTTGTGACCTATTTATATATATTGCATTCTCTACAAAATGATACTAATGTTATACTAGATAGAAATTATTAAGTGATTCAGTTCATAAGTATCATGGACCAATAGTAGATGCTTCATTTTAAAAAGTGACACTTTCAGAAAAGAGAGGGAGAAAAGGGAAGGGGAGAAAAAAGAGTATGAGTAAAGCACTCATGAAGCCAATGAAATGGAAAATGATTCTTTCTTTTTATCACCCAATTATAATGTGAACCATGCACACTATAATCAGTTATGTCACATGGCATTAGTTTTATAATGAACACAGCAAATTGACTTGAAAAAGCAAACCATACCTTCTGGGGGCGTTCCAATGCTGCTGCCAAGACCCAAAATAGCCATCTTGTGAATCCTCGGCTCCAGCATCACAGCAGATTCCTCTCCCCTCTCCCAGTGGGGTATTTTGACAGGCTCCAGGTGGACGTTCTCCAAGCCATCTCCCTTCAGGTTTTGCTGCATGATCTCGATGGCTCTTTCTAGGTTCTTGGAGCCACTTAGTCTGGGCCCAACAGTATCAACCAGAAGTGCCAGCCGCTCATAGGATCTGTTCTGGGCTTTACCATAAACAGTAAGGTTGATGATTGATTTAGCAACATCTCCATAGTGGGCTATTTCTTCTTTGATTTCTTGAAAAGTCCTCTGAGAGGGGCCATTCCCATATATAGCTTTCCCAGAGGCCAGGGGTAAAAGGTGAACAACACCGACAAACATGAAGAGAAGGAACTTCATTGTTTTTCCAGTCAGTTTTCTTCCTAAAATCATCTGTGTAAGGAAGAAATGTGTGTTAGGAGAAAAGAATCTCACAACTACCTGCCCATAACCCAGGGACTGCTTTTCAAATAGGAAAAACTGGTACCCTTATCAACTGGTACCCAGTTTCCATCAAATTCATAACTCCCAGGAATGAAGGAAAGAGACAGCAGTTGTCCTTATTGATAGCTTAGCATTTATTAAAACCACAAATCACATATTACCTAGAAATCAGTTTAAAATCTGCCAAAAAATGATAATAGGAAGATAACTAGGAAAGAGAGGAAGAAATAGTGGTAACAGTGATAGGAATGTGCTGTGCTGTGCTTAATCATGTCCGACTCTTTGTGACCCCATGAACTGCAGCTTGGCAGGCTCCTCTGTCCATGGGATTCTCCAGGCAAGAATACTGGAGTTGGTTGCCACGCCCTCCTCCAGGGGATCTTCCCAACCCAGGTCTCCTGCATCGCAGGCAAATTCTTTACCGACTGAGCCACCAGGGAAGCCCAGTGATAGGGCTAGGGCAGTGTTATCTGCTACCCCTTTTTCTGAACAGTAGTAGTGCTCAGTTGTGTCCAGCTCTTTGCAACCCCATGGACTGTAGCCCCCCAAGGCTCCTCTGTCTATGGGATTGGAGTGGGTTGCCATTGGCTTCTCCGGGGGATCTTTCTGACCCAGGGATCGAACCCACATCTCTTGCATCTCCTGCATTGGCAGGCAGATTCTTTACCACTAATGCCACCTGGAAAGCCCTTCTTCTAAACAGAATATGACCCAAATCCATTTCAGAGTTCCCTCTGCCTGAAAGGCCTATTGGAACTCATCCTTTGAGGCCCTTTCACATGTTACCTTTTCTTGATCCTCTCCCTAACCCTATCCCCTCCACATCCTTTAATCCTCACAACTCTATAAGACAGTTTCTTATTATTACCTTCATATTAGAATTGAGGATTCTGAGATAGTGAGAGATTAAGTAACTTTCCAAAGACACACAAAGACTTTCTAGCTCTAGAGACCATGATGTAAACAGTGCTACTCAAAGTATGGTTTGTGGACCAATGCCAGTCCACAGCTGTTTTTCCACAAAATATAAATACAAAGATTAAGAATAAACATATTCAGGGCTTCCCTGGTGGTCCAGTGATGAAGGATCCACCTTGAAATGCAGGGGGCACGGGTTCTATCCCTGGTCGGGGCACATCCCATGTGCTGCAGGGGAACTAAGCCCATGAACCACGACTACTCCACAACTACTAAGCCCGTGCTCTGGAGCCGCCAGCTGCAAGTACTGAGCCCACATGCTGAAACTACTAAGGCCCAAGCACCCTCAACCCTGTGCTCCTCAACAAGAGAAGCCACCCCAGTGAGAAGCCTGGGCACCGCTAGAGAAAGTCAGAGAGCGGCAACAAAGACCGAGCGCAACCGAAAATAGAGTAAACACACTTAGTGCTGTGCAACACAGTAGCTAATAGTCTAATGAGGTGATTACAATTTAAATTAAATTAAATAATCAGCTTCTCAGTCACACTAGCTGCATTTCAAATGCTCAGTACCCACATGTGACTAGTGGATGTTGCATTGGGCAGCACAGCAAGAACATTCTATCATCATAGGAAGTTCCACTGAATAGCACTAGCCCAGACACCTTTATAGACAATTGACAGAACAACGGTGTATTTGTCAAATCTAGTAACTAAAAAATCGTACTTTCCTTTGTATAACTCATTTTATTTTTCTAATTCACTATTATATTTTGCAAAAGTATCAGTCTGAAACAAATTCTAAATTTAAGAATCTGGTCCTTCATGACAGATATTTTGAGAAGCATAGTCATAAACTACTATAAGAATAAATTCCAAATTCAGACAGACAGCATACAAGGCCTCTCAAAATATGGTTCCAACAACCACCTCAAGCTCATCTCTCCACCTGCCCCTCTAGAGTGCACACGTTTCACTCTCATTCTCATTTCTTCTCTCTCCCTCTCTCTCTCTCACATGCACCGACACATGTACACCCCTAAGCTTTGAGAAATTGAGCACCTAAAGTGTGGCTAGTCCAAACTGAGATGTTTTGTACATGTAAAACATATACCTGATTTGATCTTTAAAATCAACTACTTCATACTTAAGTATGAGCAAACAACATAAATATTTCAGATATACTGGATTAAATATATTATTACTAATCTCACCTATTTCTTTTTACTTTTTAATATGGCTATTAGAAATTTTTACCTTATATAACATTTATATTTATAATTAGCAATATTCTACCTACACTGAAGTGGACCCTGTTCTTCAAATACCCAGGTCCTTTCATAACTCTGGGACTCTACTTACGTTTATTCCCTTTTATTGCAAGGACCTTCCTTCTCTCTTTTTTTTTTTTTAATTTTATTTTTAAACTTTACATAATTGTATTAGTTTTGCCAAATATCAAAATGAATCCATCACAGGTATACATATGCTCCCCATCCTGTACCCTCCTCCCTCCTCCCTCCCCATACCATCCCTCTGGGTCATCCCAGTGCACTAGCCCCATGCATCAAGTATTGTGTATCAAACCTGGAGTGGCATCTCGTTTCATACATGATATTTTACATGTTTCAATGCGATTCTCCCAAATCTTCCCACCCTCTCCCTCTCCCACAGAGTCCATAAGACTGTTCCATACATCAGTGTCTCTTTTGCTGTCTCATACACAGGGTTATTGTTATCATCTTTCTAAATTCCATATATATGCGTTAGTATACTGTATTGGTGTTTTTCCTTCTGGCTTACTTCACTCTGTATAATAGGCTCCAGTTTCATCCACCTCATTAGAACTGATTCAAATGAATTCTTTTTAATGGCTGAGTAATACTCCATTGTGTATATGTACCACTGCTTTCTTATCCATTCATCTGCTGATGGACATCTGGGTTGCTTCCATGTTCTGGCTATTATAAACAGTGCTGCGATGAACATTGGGGTACACGTGTCTCTTTCCCTTCTGGTTTCCTCAGTGTGTATGCCCAGCAGTGGGATTGCTGGATCATAAGGCAGTTCTATTTCCAGTTTTTTAAGGAATCTCCACACTGTTCTCCATAGTGGCTGTACTAGTTTGCATTCCCACCAACAGTGTAAGAGGGTTCCCTTTTCTCCACACCCTCTCCAACATTTATTATTTGTAGACTTTTGGATCGCAGCCATTCTGACTGGTGTGAAATGGTACCTCATAGTGGTCTTGATTTGCATTTCTCTGATAATGAGTGATGTTGAGCATCTTTTCATGTGTTTGTTAGCCATCTGTATGTCTTCTTTGGAGAAATGTCTATTTAGTTCTTTGGCCCATTTTTTGATTGGGTCATTTATTTTTCTGGAGTTGAGCTGGAGGAGTTGCTTGTATATTTTTGAGATTAGTTGTTTGTCAGTTGCTTCATTTGCTATTATTTTCTCCCATTCTGAAGGCTGTCTTTTCACCTTGCTGATAGTTTCCTTTGATGTGCAGAAGCTTTTAAGATCAATTAGGTCCCATTTGTTTATTTTTGCTTTTATTTCCGATATTCTGGGAGGTGGGTCATAGAGGATCCTGCTGTGATGTATGTCAGAGAGTGTTTTGCCTATGTTCTCCTCTAGGAGTTTTATAGTTTCTGGTCTTATGTTTAGATCTTTAATCCATTTTGAGTTTATTTTTGTGTATGGTGTTAGAAAGTGTTCTAGTTTCATTCTTTTACAAGTGGTTGACCAGTTTTCCCAGCACCACTTGTTAAAGAGATTGTCTTTAATCCATTGTATATTCTTGCCTCCTTTGTCAAAGATAAGGTGTCCATATGTGCGTGGATTTATCTCTGGGCTTTCTAGTTTGTTCCATTGATCTATATTTCTGTCTTTGTGCCAGTACCATACTGTCTTGATAACTGTGGCTTTGTAGTAGAGCCTGAAGTCAGGTAGGTTGATTCCTCCAGTTCCATTCTTCTTTCTCAAGATCGCTTTGGCTATTCAAGGTTTTTTGTATTTCCATACAAATTGTGAAATTATTTGTTCTAGCTCTGTGAAGAATACTGTTGGTAGCTTGATAGGGATTGCATTGAATCTATAAATTGCTTCGGGTAGTATACTCATTTTCACTATATTGATTCTTCCAATCCACGAACATGGTATATTTCTCCATCTATTAGTGTCCTCTTTGATTTCTTTCACCAGTGTTTTATAGTTTTCTATATATAGGTCTTTAGTTTCTTTAGGTAGATATATTCCTAAGTATTTTATTCTTTCCGTTGCAATGGTGAATGGAATTGTTTCCTTAATTTCTCTGTTTTCTCATTATTAGTGTATAGGAATGCAAGGGATTTCTGTGTGTTGATTTTATATCCTGCAACTTTACTATAGTCATTGATTAGTTCTAGTAATTTTCTGGTGGAGTCTTTAGGGTTTTCTATGTAGAGGATCATGTCATCTGCAAATAGTGAGAGTTTTACTTCTTCTTTTCCAATTTGGATTCCTTTTATTTCTTTTTCTGCTCTGATTGCTGTGGCCAAAACTTCCAAAACTATGTTGAATAGTAATGGTGAAAGTGGGCACCCTTGTCTTGTTCCTGACTTTAGAGGAAATGTTTTCAATTTTTCACCATTGAGGATAATGTTTGCTGTGGGTTTGTCATATATAGCTTTTATTATGTTGAGGTATGTTCCTTCTATTCCTGCTTTCTGGAGAGTTTTTATCATAAATGGGTGTTGAATTTTGTCAAAGGCTTTCTCTGCATCTATTGAGATAATCATATGGTTTTTATTTTTCAATTTGTTAATGTGGTGTATTACATTGATTGATTTGCGGATATTGAAGAATCCTTGCATCCCTGGGATAAAGCCCACTTGGTCATGGTGTATGATCTTTTTGATGTGTTGTTGGATTCTGATTGCTAGAATTTTGTTAAGGATTTTTGCATCTATGTTCATCAGTGATATTGGCCTGTAGTTTTCTTTTTTGGGGGGATCTTTGTCAGATTTTGGTATTAGGGTGATGGTGGCCTCATAGAATGAGTTTGGAAGTTTACCTTCCTCTGAAATTTTCTGGAAGAGTTTGAGCAGGATAGGTGTTAGCTCTTCTCTAAATTTTTGGTAGAATTCAGCTGTGAAGCCGTCTGGACCGGGGCTTTTGTTTGCTGGAAGATTTTTGATTACAGTTTCAATTTCCGTGCTTGTGATGGGTCTGTTAAGATTTTCTATTTCTTCCTGGTCCAGTTTTGGAAAGTTGTACTTTTCTAAGAATTTGTCCATTTCTTCCACGTTGTCCATTTTATTGGCATATAATTGTTGATAGTAGTCTCTTATGATCCTTTGTATTTCTGTGTTGTCTGTTGTGATCTCTCCATTTTCATTTCTAATTTTATTGATTTGATTTTTCTCCCTTTGTTTCTTGATGAATCTGGCTAATGGTTTGTCAATTTTATTTATCCTTTCAAAGAACCAGCTTTTGGTTTTGTTGATTTTTGCTATGGTCTCTTTTGTTTCTTTTGCATTTATTTCTGCTCTAATTTTTAAGATTTCTTTCCTTCTACTAACCCTGGGGTTCTTCATTTCTTCCTTTTCTAGTTGCTTTAGATGTAGAGTTAGGTTATTTATTTGACTCTTTTCTTGTTTCTTGAGGTGTGCCTGTATTGCTATGAACTTTCCCCTTAGGACTGCTTTTACCGTGTCCCACATGTTTTGGGTTGTTGTGTTTTCATTTTCATTCGTTTCTATGCAAATTTTGATTTCTTTTTTGATTTCTTCTGTGATTTGTTGGTTATTCAGCAGCGTGTTGTTCAGCCTCCATATGTTGGAATTTTTAATTGTTTTTCTCCTGTAATTGAGATCTAATCTTACTGCATTGTGGTCAGAAAAGATGCTTGGAATGATTTCTATTTTTTTGAATTTACCAAGGCTAGCTTTATGGCCCAGGATGTGATCTATCCTGGAGAAGGTTCTGTGTGCACTTGAGAAAAAGGTGAAATTCATTGTTTTGGGATGAAATGTCCTATAGATATCAATTAGGTCTAACTGGTCTATTGTATCATTTAAAGTTTGTGTTTCCTTGTTAATTTTCTGTTTAGTTGATCTATCCATAGGTGTGAGTGGGGTATTAAAGTCTCCCACTATTACTGTGTTATTGTTAATTTCTCCTTTCATACTTGTTAGCATTTGTCTTACATACTGCGGTGCTCCCGTGTTGGGTGCATATATGTTTATAATTGTTATATCTTCTTCTTGGATTGATCCTTTGATCATTATGTAGTGACCTTCTTTGTCTCTTTTCACAGCCTTTGTTTTAAAGTCTATTTTATCTGATATGAGTATTGCTACTCCTGCTTTCTTTGGGTCCCTATTTGCATGGAAAATCTTTTTCCAGCCCTTCACTTTCAGTCTGTATGTGTCCCCTGTTTTGAGGTGGGTCTCTTGTAGACAACATATGTAGGGGTCTTGTTTTTGTATCCATTCAGCCAGTCTTTGTCTTTTGGTTGGGGTATTCAACCCATTTACGTTTAAGGTAATTACTGATAAGTATGATCCCGTTGACATTTACTTTATTGTTTTGGGTTCGAACTTATACACTGTTTTTGTGTTTCCTGTCTAGAGAATATCCTTTAGTATTTGTTGGAGAGCTGGTTTGGTGGTGCAGAATTCTCTCAGCTTTTGCTTGTCTGAAAAGCTTTTGATTTCTCCTTCATACTTGAATGAGATCCTTGCTGGGTACAATAATCTGGGCTGTAGGTTATTTTCTTTCATCATTTTAAGTATGTCTTGCCATTCCCTCCTGGCTTGAAGAGTTTCTATTGAAAGATCAGCTGTTATCCTTATGGGAATTCCCTTGTGTGTTATTTGTTGTTTTTCCCTTGCTGCTTTTAATATTTGTTCTTTGTGTTTGATCTTTGTTAATTTGATTAATATGTGTCTTGGGGTGTTTCGCCTTGGGTTTATCCTGTTTGGGACTCTCTGGGTTTCTTGGACTTGGGTGATTATTTCCTTCCCCATTTTAGGGAAGTTTTCAACTATTATCTCCTCAAGTATTCTCTCATGGTCTTTCTTTTTGTCTTCTTCTTTTGGAACCCCTATGATTCGAATGTTGTAGCATTTAATATTGTCCTGGAGGTCTCTGAGATTGTCCTCATTTCTTTTAATTCATTTTTCTTTTATCCTCTCTGATTCATTTATTTCTACCATTCTATCTTCTAATTCACTAATCCTATCTTCTGCCTCTGTTATTCTACTATTTGTTGCCTCCAGAGTGTTTTTAATTTCATTTATTGCATTATTCATTATATATTGACTCTTTTTTATTTCTTCTAGGTCCTTGTTAAACCTTTCTTGCATCTTCTCAATCCTTGTCTCCAGGCTATTTATCTGTGATTCCATTTTAATTTCAAGATTTTGGATCAATTTCAATATCATTATTCGGAATTCTTTATCAGGTAGATTCCCTATCTCTTCCTCTTTTGTTTGGTTTGGTGGGCATTTATCCTGTTCCTTTATCTGCTGGGTATTCCTCTGTCTCTTCATCTTGTTTAAATTGCTGATTTTGGGGTGTCCTTTCTATATTCTGGCAGTTTGTGGAGTTCTCTTTATTGTGGCTCTTCCTCGCTGTGTGTGGGTTTGTACAGGTGGCTTGTCAAGGTTTCCTGGTTAGGGAAGCTTGTGTCGGTGTTCTGGTGGGTGGAGCTGTATTTCTTCTCTCTGGAGTGCAATGAAATGTCCAGTAATGAGTTATGAGATGTCTGTGGTTTTGGGGTGACTTTGGGCAGCTTGTATCTTGAGGCTCAGGGCTGTGCTCCTTTGTTGCTGGAGAATTTGCTTGGTATGTCTTGCCCTGGAACTTGTTGGCCCTTGTGTGGTGCTTGGTTTCAGTGTCGGTATGGAGGCGTTTGATGAGCTCCTGTCAATTAATGTTCCTTGCGGTCAGGAGTTCCCTGGAGTCAGGGTTTGGACTTAAGGCTCCTGCTTCTAGTTATCGGTCTTATTTTTACAGTAGTTTCCAAACTTCTCCTTCTATACAGCACCATTGATGAAACATCTACGTTAAAGATGAAAAATTTCTCTACTGTGAGGGTCACTCAGAGAGGTTCACAGCGTTACATGGAGAAGAGAAGAGGGAGGAGGGAGTTAGAGGTGACCCAAATGAGATGAGGTGGAATCAATAGTGGAGAGAGTGGGGTAGCCAGTAGTCACTTCCTTATGTGCACTCCACAACTGGACCACTCAGAGATGTTCACGGAGTTATACAGAGAAGAGAAGGAGGAGGAAGGAGACAGAGGTGGCCAGAGGGATAAAAGGGGGGAATGAAAAGGAGGGAGACAGATCCAGCCAGTAATCAGTTCCCTAAGTGTTCTCCACCATCTGGAACACACATAAACTCACAGAGTTGGGTGGAGTAGAGAGGGGTTAGGGAGGAGACACAGGCAACCTGGTGGAGAAAAAGGAGAGTCCAAAGGGAGAGAGAGCAGTCAAGCCAGTAATCTCGCTCCCTAGTGAAAAATGGGTCCTGAAGATTGGGTTCTTAAAGGTACAAAATTGGTAACAAATACATAAAAGCAAAAATTAAAAATCTAGAGTAGAGTTTGGAATTTCAAAAATATGATGTTAAAGAAAAGAAGAAGGAAAAGAAAGAGAGAAAAAACGAACAAAGAAAAACAATCAAGGTCGCAAAAATTATAAAGAAAATACAGGTACAAAATTGATAACTAATACCAAAAAGCAAAAATTAAAAATCTAGAGTAGAGTTTGGAATTTCAAAAATACCATGTTAAAAGAAAGGAAGAAGAAACATAAAGAAAGCAAACAAACAAAAACAATGTCGCAAAAATTATAAAGAAAATACAGGTACCAATTTGATATCAATACAAAAAAGCATAAATTAAAAATCTAGAGTAGAGTTTGGAATTTCAGATATACAATGTTATATAAAAGAAGAAGAGAATGAAACAGAAAAAAAAAGTCATAGAAATTATTAAAAAAAAAAAACTGTAGGTACAAAATTGATAACATATACCAAAAAGCTAAAATTAAAAAACTAGAGTAGAGTTTGGAATTTCAAAAATACAATGTTAAAGAAAAGAAGAAGAAAAAAACAAAAACAAGGTCAAAAAATTATAAAATATATATATATGAAGTTTGCTGAAGAAGAAAAAAATAGGGTCTTTTTTTTTTTTGCAAAGTAATAGGTTATAAAAGTGAAAATTAAAGGAACAATAGAGGACTTAAAAATTTTTTTTAATTAAAAAAAAAAGAAAGAAAGAATGATCGTAAAAATAGTAAAAATATATCTAGGACTTTCTCTGGTTTTGTTGTATGGTGGGTTCAGTTCATTTTTGGCTAGTTCCTTGGTCCGACTTATATTTCTCAAGATCTATAGGCCCCTTCCTATGTAGTCCATAGTAACCACGGGGTTTTAATCTATTGCCCGTAGCTTCCAAGGCGTTTCCCTCTGTTATAACTTCTTCTGTTTGCTGGTCTCTTCAGTGTCTGGCTTCTGCCCTGACACAAAGGGGACGGTGGGGGAAACTTTTTTTTTTTTTTTTTAGGCTCATTTGTTCAGTCACGCTATGGGGAGGGAGGGAGGGATGCTGCAAACAATTAACACTGGCGTGCGCTCGCAGTGCCTCAGCCACACTGGGTCTGCCCCCGCTCACGGCGCGTGTAGCCTCCCTGCCCACACTGCTCGGGCTCTAGGTTGTTCCGCCGAGAACAATCCGAGGCCGGCCCTGGGCTGCATGTACCTCCCAGGTCCAAGCCGCTCAGGTTCAGGCACTCGGGTAGTCCTCAGAGGCGCAGACTCAGTTGGGCCTGCGTTTTGTGCTCTTCCCAGGTTCGAGCAGCTCAGGTGATGAGGTGTTTGGCGAACGCCAATGCTGCGACTTATCGCCTCCCCGCCACTCCGTTATCTGGGTGTAAAACCGGCGCACCTTCTCAGGCAGATGTTGACCGTCCAGACCCCCAAGAAGTTTTAGTTAGCAAAGAAGCCTGCTTACAGTTTTATAGATAATGTCTCTCTGGGGCTGCGATTTCCCCCTTCCGGCTCTGGCTGCCTGTAACCGGAGGGGGAAGGTCTGCAGCCGGCTATCTCTGTTCAGTCCTTTGTTCCGTGCGCGGGCCTGGCGGTGTCTTAGGTTGGGGCTGGCTTTTCGCGTGGTAGATATCCCACAGTCTGGTTTGCTAACCCATATTATTTCGCTCAGATAGCGCTCAGGGTATTCAGGCCAGATTCTTACTCTCAGCGATGCAGCCGGCGCCGCGCCTCCCTGCCCAGCCCCCGCTTGCTAATGGCGTGTGCAGGCGTCTGTGCTGCTTCTCCGCTGGGGGAGTTACCGTAGGGCTCGCAATCTGCGAGTTTTAATTGTTTATTTTTTCTCCCTGTTATGTTGCCCTCTGTGCTTCCAAAGCTCGGCACAGATTCGGCATTGAGAAGGTTTCCTGGTGTTTGGAAACTTCTCTCTTTTTAAGACTCCCTTCCCGAGACGGAACTCCGTCCCTCCCTCTTTTGTCTCTTTTTTTGTCTTTTATATTTTTTCCTACCTCATTTCGAAGAGTTGGGTTGCTTTTCTGGGTGCCTGATGTCCTCTGCCGGCATTCAGAAGTTGTTTTGTGGAATTTACTCGACGTTTAAATGCTCTTTTGATGAATTTGTGGGGGAGAAAGTGTTCTCACCGTCCTACTCCTCCGCCATCTTGGCTCCTCCCCCACCTTCCTTCTCTTCACCCTGCTCCCTTTCTGTCACATATTTATATTCACTCTTCAATCAGAATACATTAAAAATCACCTCTTCTATGGGGCCTTGCCAAACAATACCCCAGAGGTACATGCATCATTTCTGTGTGTCTACCATAACTAACTCTGTGTGTATGTGTGTGTGTGTTAGTTGCTCAGGCATATCCAACTCTTTGGATATGACTCCATGGACTGTAGCGTGCCAGGCTCCTCTGTCCATGGATTTCTCCAGTCTAGAATACTGGAGTGGGTTGCCATTCCCATCTCCAGTGGATCTTCCCGACCCAGGGTTTGAATCTGGGTTTGCTGCACTGCAGGCAGATTGTTTACCATCTGAGACATCAGGAAAGCCCATAATTAACTGTATTATTAACTAATATATTTATTTATAAATCTGTCTCTCCTGCTCTCAAAGTCAAGCAGGGTAAATTACTCATCATTTCATCATTATATCCATACATAAGCACTCAATACTTTTTATGAAGGAGTTAATAATACTTTAATCTCCCTAGGTCTCAGCCTCCCTAGAGTACGAGAGTACTTGTCTTTGCCTCCTTCGCAAAGAAGCTATAGGAATTAAAAACTTGATATCATATTTAAAATTATTTTGAAAAATTATAAAACTATACATTGCTGCTGCTTCTCTTTCATTATAACTACAGTTGACCCCTGAACTACAGTTGATCTGGTGTGAGCTTCCCAGGTCCACTAATAGGCAGATTTTTTTCTGATAAATACTACAGTAGTACAAGATCCAGGGTTGATTGAATCTGTGTATGCAGAACCATGGATCCAGAGGGCTGACTGTGGGATTTCAGGGTCCACCATGGGTCCTAGAACCAATACCTCTCCTTGTTCAAAGGTCAACACATAGGTTTTTTTCATTTCTACAGGTACTGTACTGATGCTTGTGTTAAAAGTTAAATTTCATTAAACCATCAAAACATTTCACCAGATTGAAATTTATAAGAAAAGAAAAAAAGAGGTTCATAAGTTATCTATTAATTAGCACTAACCACAAGTATCTACTTCTTATTAAAAAAATTCTCTAAGCCTTCTGCAAACATTAATTAATGATTTCATAATACATTTCTAGTGATGGATTAGAATCATATTATGACAACACTGTAGAGATACCAGTGAACTTAGGGATCCCTAGTCCATACCCTCCTTTTATAGAACGTTAATCAAGGCCTGTGATATAATTCCCAGGCAGCTGACAAGCCAGCAACTACAATCAACCAGGTAAGTGGTCCAACTAGCACATACTTCCTAAAGGATTAAGAATGATTTTCTTATAGGAAGGGCTTCCCTGATAGCTCAGTTGGTAAAGAATCTGCCTGCATTGCAGGAGACCCTGGTTAGATTCTTGGGTCAGAAGGTCTGCTGCAGAAGGGATAGGCTACCCACTCCAGTATTCTTGAGCTTCCCTTGTGGCTCAGCTGGTAAAGAATCCACCTGCAATGAGGGAGACCTGGGTTTGATCCCTGTGTTGGGAAGATCCCCTGGAGAAAGGAAAGGCTACTCACTTCAGTATTCTGGCCTGGAGAATTCTACTGGTATAGTCCGTGCAGTCACAGAGTCAGACAAGACTGAGCCACTTTCACTTTCTTATAGGGAATTATATGCATTAACATATAATAGAAGTTCAGTGAAGGATACCTAAAGGCAGTCTGAGAAGCAAATACACATAATAAAATATATGTATATAGAGTAGCACCAGAACAAAGAGAACAAAGGGGATCATGAAAAGCTACAGAAAAGACATAATATCTGAAGACAGGCTCAAGAAATGGCTGCTGCTGCTAAGTCACTTCAGTAGTGTCCGACTCTGTGCGACCCCATAGACAGCAGCCCACCAGGCTCCTCTGTCCCTGGGATTCTCCAGGCAAGAATTCTGGAGTGGGTCGCCATTTCCTTCTGCAATGCATGCATGCATGCTAAATCGCTTCAGCTGTATCCGACTCTGTGCGACCCCATAGACAGCAGCCCAGCAGGCTCCTCTGTCCACAGGATTCTCTAGGCAAGAATACTGGAGTGGGCTGCCATTTCCTTCTCCCCAAGAAATGGCTACAGAAGCAGAAAAAAATGAATGGCATCCCTATCAGAGGGCCACCAGAACATCATCTGTTCGTCAATCCTGGTTGTCCAGAAAATAATGGGGCCTGAGTCTATCATCTTTACATCTTTTTGCATATATGTCAACTGAATTAATAGGTAACACATCATTTTGATAATAATTCTTAATGCTTCTTAACATGGTCAGTTAAATAAATTTTGACATTGAAAATGATATAATTACTTTAAAACATAATTCAGTATCTTTGAGTATTGTTCTGAGTACCTTAACTTCACTGTTTCTTTAAATCCCACAAATGCAATAAATACTTATTTTTAAAAGGAATTTAAATTTTTTTTCCCAATGGATCAGTTTTTCCCTGAGTATAAAATTTTCTAAGATCTAAGGCACAAAACAATGCATTACACAAGAAATCACCTAGAATATTTGACATAAGTAAACACTAAATACATGTTAGTTGATTCTAAACCTAGTTCTCCTCTGTAACATAATCAGAAAATTACCAATGTAATACTTGGCTAGAATGCGTAATTATATATCTCTCCAATGGAGCACTACAAGAATATTATAGTTTATTTTATTATTATTGTTTTTAGAAAGGTACATTAGCCCAACTAAGATATGTCCTCACTAATAACTAGCATAAATAATTATAACAACTAACAGTCTATATTTGGGGAGGTAAGAAAAATGGACCAAGATATTTCTATATCACATTCCACTCAAGAAAAAAACAAAAATATCATATATAATTTAAAAACACAAGGACTATATAAAATTTGTACAAATCTGATATACAATTTGTACAAATCTGATACATTTGTACATTCCTAGCAAGAAATAAAGGATTAAAATAGTGAAATATACAAACAGAGTAAGACTAAATAAAAGCCAATAATCAAAAACAACTTGAAGAAATTTGTTCCTAATTCGCAGATTTAGGAACAAATTCTCAAACAAATGTTTGAGAATTACTCATCTCAAACATTTCCCCATTATAATTGTAAACGGAGCTTCATTTCTCCAGCCATTTAACAGGAATGTACTGAGCACCTTACCTACTAAGCACCAAAGACACAAATGTTTAAGATAATACTCATACCCTCAAACAGCCGTCAAGTATAGTAAAGAGACAGATAACGTGAAAACCAGATAACTGAGATGGTTACAAGGTTCTGTGAAAACAAAGTGGAGGGGCGGTTAGGAGGAGTTTCCTGGTGAAAAAGGCACTGTAACAGGGGACTTAATAAACAGTTCCCACCACATGTGTAGGAAAAGGAATGGAGGCAGGGATGGAGGGAGGGGTGGAGGGAGGGAGGGATGGAAGAAGGAAGGAAGGATAGTTTTCTTTTTGATCTTCAGTACGACCTGCTCCTTAGCACAAAGAATCCACACAGATTCCACATCAGGACAAGGACAGCATGTAGTTCCTCAAAATCCCCAATCAAGCCACTAGTTATTACTTATGTGGGTTATTCCTTGGAATTTTCACAGAGGGAAAAATAACCCATGCTTACAAAACATGTGTTTGTCAAATAATTCATTTACAAAGACATTCAAGATTTTATTTAATATCCCTAAAATACTAATAACCCGATTGAAAAAAAAAATCTAGCACACTCTTGAGCAAATTATAGGACACTTGAAAAAACACACACTTTTAAAATATTATTTTTGTACACAAAAGTTTGAAGTCATTGTTCCTTTACTTGAATTCCAACTGTAGAAATATTAAATGCTATACTCTTCAAAATCTTAAGCAACTATTTTAAAACACTCATGCTGTATCATGTCTTTGAATTCAGAAAGTTACATATTCAAAGGAACCTTTGGAGCACTGTTTGAAAAAAGACTTTCTTTTCATATATTGCCTTCATGAGCCATAGTTACAGATTATCTTTTTCACAAAAAGAGATAAAATTGAAATGTCATTTTCATTCTTTTCTACTTAAATTTGGAAGGAAACTTAAACAAAACCAACTTTGCTTCTGCTGTGAATTATATTCTCTCTAATAATAGGTTTATATTTTGAGGAAACAAAACAAAATCCTTGCTTCTATTTCTAAATCTTTTCCCTGAAATATTATTGTTTGAAAATGTCTCAGGCTATGCTAGAAATGCCACAATGAATAGACTAAGTGAAGTGGAAAAGGACACAATGAAAAGAGAATGTGCTGAAAGACAGAAAAAGTAAGATTTAGAGACTGAGATTTTTATTGATTTTTTTATTGTGTCACTTTTTCTGCTAAGGACTGCATATACTACTTATATAAAGACTTAAATATGTTCCTTAAACTTACATTGCTGAACAGGATTCACTGACATAAATTTAACTCTTTGTCTTCAGCCTAGCATGTGTAGCAGATACAATGTCCATAATTGCTAAATACTAGTTTAGAAACTGGCACATCAAAATTCACTTTCTGACTCCCACTAATGCTCCTAGATTTATAATAATTAGCCTTTTAACCATCTTAAGGAAGATTCTCTCCTTTATTCAATTCAAAGCTCAAACAAGACCAACCTAGACAGCATATTCAAAAGCAGAGACATTACTTTGCCAACAAAGGTCCATCTAGTCAAGGCTATGGTTTTTCCAGTGGTCTTGTATGGGTGTGAGAGTTGGACTATAAAGAAAGCTGAGCGCCAAAGAATTGATGCTTTTGAACTGTGGTGTTGGAGAAGACTCCTGAGAGTCCCAAGGACTGCAAGGAGATCCAACCAGTCCATCTTAAAGGAGATCAGTCCTGGGTGTTCATTGGAAGGACTGATGCTGAAGCTGAAACTCCAATACTTTGGCCACCTGATGCAAAGAACTGACTCATTTGAAAAGACTCTGATGCTGGGAGGGATTGGGGGCAGGAGGAAAAGGGGATGACAGAGTATTAGATGGTTGGATGGCATCACCAACTCAATGGACATGGGTTTGGGTGAACTCCAGGAGTTGGTGATGGACAGGAAGGCCTGGTGTGCTATGGTTCATGGGGTTGCAAAGAGTCGGACACGACTGAGCGACTGAACTGAACTGAACTGAACTGCTTTCCATAGCTTATATCCAATCATTCATTCAGTTCTTCAAGAAAACTCATTGAGAACTTACTATCTACCAGGAGCTGTGCAAGAATTTGGAAAAGATAAAAAAATTAGCAAGACTCAGTTCCTACTGTTAGTAGACACTGTTAATTACTAATTTAATATACATCCCTCCCTTTTCTTTCTAAACAAAACTGGATTTTATTTGGGGTGCAAAGTGTCCAGCCCCATTAATCTAAGCCTTTTGCTCTTAATATGGATGGCACCAGTCTTATAAGATGTTTTGTAAATGTGGTGGGTAGGGGAGAGAGTATTTGGTTGTCATAAAGATGTAGGGGTCCTACTAGTAATGAGTTGGCAGAGGCCAGGGATACTAGACATACAGCAATGTGGAGGGAAATCCTGTCTACTAAGAACTCTCCTATATTCTACACAGATTTTTATTTTAATGTGAAAACCTATTATTTGAACCTTGACCCTAACTCTATTGTACATACAAATACATGCAAAACTGGATTTTGTGCAGTTTTAATGCAAGCTGACTTTTTCAAGAAGCAACCACCATGTATATCAAGGGAGGACTATACTGTGCTTTTTTCAGGATTTTACTGAGAGCAGTTCATCATTTCGGTGAAACCCCAGTGACAACACTACTCCTGGTATTGGAAACACCATCAACCCTGGGCCCATCTGCATTCACTGCGGCCATGTTCACTATGTAAGCATCTGAATATGTCATTATGTCACCTAGTGCAGTCATGCCTGGGCATGTATGTTTTGAAGTGCTTTATTATCAATTACCTTTATTTAATGGCTTCTTTATATTACAGTTAGGATAGCACAGTGATTTACCTGAAAATATGCAAAACCACCCTTATGGCAGAAAGTGAGGAGGAACTAAAAAGCCTCTTGATGAAGGTGAAAGAAGAGAGTGAAAAAGTTGGCTTAAAGCTCAACATTCAGAAAACGAAAATCATGGCATCTGGTCCCATCACTTCATGGGAAATAGATGGGGAAACAGTGGAAACAGTGTCAGACTTTATTTTTCTGGGCTCCAAAATCACTGCAGATGGTGACTGCAACCATGAAATTGAAAGATGCTTACTCCTTGGAAGGAAAGTTATGACCAACCTAGATAGCATATTCAAAAGCAGAGACATTACTTTGCCAACAAAGGTTTGTCTAGTCAAGGTTATGGTTTTTCCTGTGGTCGTGTATGGATGTGAGAGTTGGACTGTGAAGAAGGCTGAGTGCTGAAGAATTGATGCTTTTGAACTGTGGTGTTGGAGAAGACTCTTGAGAGTCCCTTGGACTGCAAGGAGATCCAACCAGTCCATTCTGAAGGAGATCAGCCCTGGGATTTCTTTGGAAGGAATGATGCTAAAGCTGAAACTCCAGTACTTTGGCCACCTCATGCGAAGAGTTGACTCATTGGAAAAGACTCTGATGCTGGGAGGGATTGGGGGCAAGAGGAGAACGGGACGACAGAGGATGAGATGGCTGGATGGCATCACTGACTCGATGGACGTGAGTCTGAGTGAACTCCGGGAGTTGGTGATGGACAGGGAGGCCTGGTGCGCTGCGATTCATGGGGTCGCAAAGAGTCGGACACGACTGAGCGACTGATCTGATCTGATGCAAAAGCATATGATTTGTGATGCTTTACTCAGGATAATAAAGCAGGCATTATAAATTACTTGTTTTGCTTTTTTTTTTTTTTAAGAGGCACTGCATCTAATAGGATAGAGAACTAGTGATTTAAGTGAACTCAACAATTCTCTTCCACACTCATCCTGCTTACTTTTTAACCAGAGAAGACCCTGTGATCCAATTCTACTCAAAGATAACCCAAACAGAAGCAGTTGACAAAAAATGGCCATAATAATAGAGCTGCATCAGCTACTTTGTAACCATAAGGGTAACTCCAAGAGTACTGGTCCTGAGATCACTGAGCAGTTAAACCAACATCAGCACCACCAATCTGTCTGTTATGTGAGAAAAATAAACTACATTTGTTACAGCCACTGTTAACTGGATTTTCTGTTATTTACAGATGTCAACAGTTGGTAAAGAGTCCGCTGCAACACAAGAGACCACGGGTCAATTCCTGGGTTGGGAAGATCCGCTGGAGAAGGAATAGGCTACCCACTCCAGTATTCTTGGGCTTCCCTTGTGGCTCAGCTGCTATGTGGGAGATCTGGGTTCCATCCCTGTGTTGGGAAGATTCCCTGGCAAACAGAAAGGCTACCCACTCTAGTATCCTGGCCTGGAGAATTCCATGGACTCTATAGTCCATGGGGTTGCAAAGAGACACGACTGAGCGACTTTCACTTTCACCTTATATTTCTAATTGCTATAATACTTTCAGGCCTTCTTGGGGATCCACAATTAAATACATTATTCATACTAATTAACACCATAAGTGCAGTCAGTTCAGTTCAGTCCCTCAGTCGTGTCTGACTCTTTGCGACCCCATGAATTGCGGCGTGCCAGGCCTCCCTGTCCATCACCAACTCCTGGAGTCCACCCAAACCCATGTCCATTGAGTTGGTAATGCCATCCAACCTCTCATCCTCTGTTGTCTCCTTCTCCTCCTGCCCTCAGTCTTTCCCAGCATCAGGGTCTTTTCAAATGAGACAGCTCTTCGCATCAGGTGGCCAAAGTATTGGAGTTTCAGCTTCAACATCAGTCCTTCCAATGAATACTCAGGACTGATCTCCTTTAGAATGGACTGGTTGAATCTCCTTGCAGTCCAAGGGACTCTCAAGAGGCTTCTCCAACACCACAGTTCAAAAGCATCAATTCTTTGGCCCTCAGCTTTCTTTATAGTCCAACTCTCACATCCATACATGACTACTGGAAAAACCATAGCCTTGACTAGATGGACCTTTTATGGCAAAGTAATGTCTCTGCTTTTGAATATGCTGTCTAGGTTGGTCATAACTTTCCTTCCAAGGAGTAAGCGTCTTTTAATTTCATGGCTGCAGTCACCATCTTCAGTGATTTTGGAGCCCAAAAAAATAAAGTCAGCCACTGTTTCCACTGTTTCCCCATCTATTTCCCATGAAGTGATGGGACCAGATGCCATGATCTTCGTTTTCTGAATGTTGAGCTTTAAGCCAACTTTTTCACTCTCTTCTTTCACTTTCATCAAGAGGCTCTTTAGTTCCTCTTCACTTTCTGCCATAACGGTGATGTCATCTACATATCTGAGGTTATTGATATTTCTCCCGGCAATCTTCATTCCAGCTTGTGCTTCCTTCAGCCCAGCATTTCTCATGATGTACTCTGCATATAAGTTAAATAAGCAGGGTGCAATATACAGCCTTGATGTACTCCTTTTCCTATTTTGGAACCAGTCTGTTGTTCCATGTCCAGTTCTAACTGTTGCTTCCTGACCTGCATACAAATTTCTCAAGAGGCAGGTCAGGTGGTCTGGTATTCCCATCTCTTTCAGAATTTCCCACAATTTATTGTGATCCACACAGTCAAAGGCTTTGGCATAGTCAATAAAGCAGAAATAGATGTTTTCTGGAACTCTCTTGCTTTTTCCATGATCCAGTGGATGTTTGCAATTTGATCTCTGGTTCCTCTGCCTTTTCTAAAACCAGCTTGAACATCAGGAAGTTCACAGTTCACATATTGCTGAAGGAAGGAAAGTTATGACCAACCTAGATAGCATATTCGAAAGCAGAGACATTACTTTGCCAACAAAGGTTCGTCTAGTCAAGGCTATGGTTTTTCCAGTGGTCTTGTATGGGTGTGAGAGTTGGACTGTGAAGAAGGCTGAGTGCTGAAGATTGATGCTTTTGAACTGTGGTGTTGGAGAAGACTCTTGAGAGTCCCTTGGACTGCAAGGAGATCCAACCAGCCCATTCTAAAGGAAATCAGTCCTGGGTGTTCATTGGAAGGACAGACGTTGAAGCTGTAACTCCAATATTTTGGCCACCTGATGCGAAGAGCTGTCTCATTTGAAAAGACCCTGACGTTGGGAAAGATTGAAGGCAGGAGGCGAAGGGGACGACAGAGTATGAGATGGTTAGATGGCATCATCGACTCAATGGACATGAGTTTGGGTAAACTCCGGGAGTTGGTGGTGGACAGGGAGGCCTGGCATGCTGCAATTCATGGGGTCACAAAGAGTTGGACACAACTGAGTGACTGAACTGAACTGAACCAGCCAACTGAATTTGAACTCACAAGGTCATTAAGGATGCCCTTGTTGCTAAGTCCAATAATAACATTTCAATTCCTATCATATGTAACACCTAAATCATTGACCATCATGGATAACCTCACCTTCTTCAAATACTCTTCTTTCTATATTTCTACTCTCCTTCTCAATCTTTCTTGTAGGGTCTCTTTTCTCCATATATCCTTGTAAAGTTTAAAAATAAAATAAAATTTAAAAAAATAAATAAATAAAAAATAAAGTTTATTGTTTCCTAGGGATTTCTCCTGGAGAAGACAATGGCATCCCACTCCAGTGGGATTTTCTTGCCTGGAAAATCCTATGGATGGAGCAGCCTGGTAGGCTCCAGTCCATGGGGTCGCTAAGAGTCGGCAACAACTGAGTGACTTCACTTTCACTTTTCACTTTCATGCATTGGAGAAGGCAATGGCAACCCACTCCAGTATTCTTGCCTGGAGAATCCCAGGGACAGAGGAGCCTAGTGGGCTGCTGTCTATATGGTTGCACAGAGTCGGACACGACTGAAGTGACTTAGCAGCAGCAGCAGCAGCAGCAGGGATTTCTCCATAACCTACCATAAGAAGGCTTCATTAAATGTCTCTGCCACAGAACATATCACCCTGAACATGAATAAGGTATGGGCATTGAAGAAACAAGGGAGGAGAACTTAAGGAAGAGAAACAAATTCTAACAGCCATGCAAAGAACCCGGTGTATGACATTCCTCTTTCTTTTGGAAGATAGTACAGTAACTGTGGGTTAGTGAAGTAATGAAAGCTGGGCTAAGGGTACACTGAGTGGCAGTCCCATTCGCAGAGGCAATCCCAGGAGCTCTGGGTTGGGAGGTGTGGGGGTGACAACCTGCTAAGACATCTACCACCAGACCTCTCTCCTTCCACTGGCCACACTGAACACCCAGGGCCCCACTCTACAAATGTCAAGTGACCTTCTCTCTCTTATCCCTTCATAGCCCATCAGGATGAGATACAGGGCTAACTCCTTTTTGTCCCTTGACATTTTATTGCTTACCAGTGAGCCGTTTTGAGAAATTTTAAGAAAATTGTTTGGGCTCACTTTACCAATTTTTTTTCCAGATTTCTTTATCTCTTTCTTGACTATATAAGATAACAAAGCCTTAATTCCTACTGTTCAAAAACAGGCATATTTGTCATATAACTGAATGTTACTGACTTTTGACCTACATCATGCTGAGACTAAGAGCAATAAATATGAACCTTCCTTACATGTTGCTTCAGTGAAACAATATGATTAAAATGCCAATAAATTAAATCTACCATGAACTCTAGGACAAACTCCATCTTCTTGGCTTGCAAAATCTGTACGGAAACTTCAAATGGATAATGAGACAGTTCTTGGTCCCTTTGTTAGTGAAGGATGCTGGACTGACAATGAGGGTGGATCCCTTTGAGAACAGAGGTCTGTGATCAGTGACTCTGCCACACGTGCACACATCTGCAATCAGCAGCCATGCCAAGCACATACAGTTAACAAAAACACAGAACAAGTCATGAAGAATGCAGCCCATACCCTTTGGGGAGCCAAATACAAAGCAGGTAATCATAGACATAAGTATTTCTGAGGTCCCATGATCTGAGAGAAGTGAAGAAAGGGACAAAATGCCATGGGATTTTAGTCTCATAAAGTCCTAGTTTTCTAGAACTTGGACCCCCAAAGTAAGAGTAATAATAGGAAATGTTTCATTTCTGTCAATAAAACCAGTGAAGCATTTGTCTTTGATCTGGTGATGTTAAAAAAAAAAAAAAAAAAACTACTACAAGGCACAGCAGTCTCTTCCAGAGGAAAGGCAGAGAATATGGCCCTTCTTGAATAAGACAAAATGCAAAAGGCTTCCAGAGACTCTGCTGCAGAAAACTATAAAGCTAGAGATATATAGATTTAATTACGACTTGCCAATACAGGGTTACAGTAAGCTGACTGTACTAATGGGTTTTTACTGCTAAACAGCATGTTTTCCCCCATCTCTCTTCCCCTGAACTGGTTAATAATAAGTTCCAAGGAGCACTCTGGTAGAGATATTAGTAATTTCCTTTGGAACATGCCTTTTTGTTTCCCTCGCTTTAGCCAGCCCCCCACACCCCATTCTATAAACACAAAAGCAGAAAAACTCACTGAATCGTGCTGCAAACACAGTTCTTATTACAGCCCAAGCCAGGGAGGCCTGTTCAGCAAGTCACTAACTGCAAAATTTGCTATTAAACCTGTCAGACAGACCTGGATGAAACTGTGGGCTTCACTAAACAGCTGTTAAGTTTCATGAGCTTAAAAAGAAAATATCATCTAGCTATGCACTATTAACAGAAACTCACCATTCAGTTTTAAAACCTGATCTGCCGATACTCTTTTCCCCAAATCCTAACATTTGCTCTCTGCTATGAAATGGCTCGGAGAACGCAATGGCACCCCCCTCCAGTATTCTTGCCTGGAAAATCCCATGGACGGAGGACCCTGGAAGGCTGCAGTCTATGGGGTTGCACAGAGTTGGACATGACTGAAGTGACTTAGCAGCAGCAGCAGCATGAGATAGCTGCCACACAGCACCATCAGCAAACATGAGCTGAGACAGCACACACACACACATACACACACACACATACACACACACACACACACACACACACACGCTCACTTGACAACAGTTCGTGCTCCCTCCTCTTGCAGTGGGAGCACTCAGCACCTGTTGCTTCAGGCTCCTACACCTCTCAGTGGTGTCAAGGAGAGATGAACGCGCTGAGCCCTCCCTATCCCAGTGGTCACACATTAATCAGAGGTGGCAAAATAAAAGAGTTAAGCCAAACGGATTCACAGTAATGGAGCTAAAACAATTACTCAAAGTGCTTAATCAGTCAATGTAAAATAAAACCCTGGTAGCACTCCATCAGAGCACATCCAGCCAAATTATCCTGGAGAGAAAGAACACTCATAAAACAAGTTTTCTACAAAGTGGAGAAAGCAAGGTGATACAGCAGATGTTTGACAGCAGGAAATTAAAAAGCCAATTTTAAAAAATAAAAAAAGGAATTAGGGAGACACTTAGAGAGAGATGAGTTTGGAGTGTGGAACGACAACAGTGGGGAAAATATATCTCGGCCCAGAGGTGAGAAGGGAGGAGAAAAAAAACCTTAAAGAGGCATGGAGCACCGGCTGAAAGTAACTTTTCTTAACTGGAAATTTCTAAATCCAAAAAGGAACTTATTAAAAGACAATCACACTTATCAGGAAACTGTATGATTTAAAGGATAATGAACACAGACTTAAAGAAAAGATTCTCGGATCCCAGATAGAAACTGCAGAAGAAAAAAAGGAAACGAGAATGGTTACCTCTGGGGAAAGACAAAAAAAAAAAAAAAAAAAAGGCTTGGGAGGACGGAGAAATAAAAGGTACCACAGCTCGTCTGGGTTTTGGTGATTTATTCCCCATATCTGACTCAAAAGATGAAAAGCCTAAATAGTCAGGTCACTCAAATCATTGTTATGGGAAATGAGGTGAGGAAACACGGAGTCGGGAATAATCGCCCATAATTGCCTAGAGGTCTGCTCAATCTGTGAAGGATCGGCCTGTTTCCTAAATGCAGTGCGTGTGATTTCCCTCCAGAGGATGCAGGAAATTGTACCCTTTGAAACAGATGAGAAGTTTTGGATAACATCAGCTTCGACTGGAAAGCCCCCAGGTAATGAGTCGGCAGCTTAGCCTGCACAGCAGTGTCGGATACGTTTAGTAGCAGATGAGGGGAAGTTTGTTGTGACAGCTGGGCAGAAAAACAGGCCTGAAGGTTAGGTTAGGTGGATCTGCAACAGGAGACAGTGGTTTGGGTTTGGAAAAAGCAAAGATGTCTTCGGATGAGGAGTACACAGAGAGATGAACAAGAGAAAAACGCAGTGCGGCGGAAGTAGAGGAGCCAGCGGTGCAGACTTCTTGGCATCGTTTCTGTGTCAGGAAGACCTGCTCATCGATGAGAACGCCCACCCAACACAGTTGTACAGTTCGCCTTTACGGCCGTTAAAGCCTAACCAAGAGCTGGAATAATGTACTACTTGCAAGATGCATAGATGCAGAGTAAACTTGAGATATACTCGAAGATGATTTTACTTCCTGCTTTTCCTCCCCGGAGACCAGCATCCAGGCCTCTGTTCCCTCCAGCCAGTCACGAAGGCCATCTCTCAGGCTCCGCACAGGTGAGGGCTGCCGGCCACCCCCCCGCCCCCGCCGGTGTTCTGTTCCGCGCAGCTCACGGTGCTTCATCTATTTATCTCTCGTCTTCCCTCTGCCGTCACCACTTGCTCAGAGGCCAACCGCTTCCCCTCATGACGTGTCACCGGCAGGACAGGAGAGACCTCGTGCCATCCACGAGATGGTCCAGACCAGCATCAGGAGGAAAAGCCCCTGGTGAATTGGCAGCAGGAAGGTAAACGACCGTGACAGAGATGCCGGCTGAAAATCCTCCAGAACTGACCACTCTGTGACCAAGCTCCTCACTGGACGCAGCGGGAGCGGGAGATAAAGGAAGGAAGAAAACCAGCATTGACCTTATCTCAGCAAGTGACCGGGCTACGTGCTTTCATGTATATCATCTGATTTAATCCTCTCCATCAATCACAGAAGGAAATAATAATAATTACTTCCAAAACAGGGGTTCAGAGAACATCATGTGATGTGCTTATGCGATCTGAGTGATTTGCTCATTGTCACTTGAGTACTAAACTGCAGAAGCTTTTCCACTGCTTCTCTGAAGGGGTAACTTTGACTCAACTTTTGAAAAGCCTTGCCTGACTTGATAAGTTTGGGTTGGATGACCCTCCTATAGGTCCCAGTGCTACTCTGTTCCGAGTACTTTCTCCATTTCTGCATCATAAATCGCCTGTTTCTCAACCTCTATCTCTAGGCTGAAGGCTCACTGAAGGCAACAGCTGTGGTTCAGTGTCCCTTAGTGCTAAATACAATGCCTGGGCTCTATGTGCTTGAGGAACGCTGGCTAGAAATGAGAGTCCCACCCCATGCTGTCTCTGAATAGTACTGGTCGGAATTTTAATTTAACCAAGTGCTTAGCAAACTGAAAAAGAGAAGCTGCAAAGATTAAATGTGTCCTACTTCCAAGCTCCTACTGTATAGTCTCAATGGTACTAATGCTATTATGTGGAGCATGTTTATGGACTTGCGAAAGAAACAGGGTGTTTAAATGCAAGTGACTATACAATGCCGTGGTACTTGCTATTCCCTGGTTGGAAATGAATGTTAGGTGGAAATGTTTGTGTCTGACAGTAGGTTTTTTTTCCAGGTTCTATTCCATAGAGTAATGAGAACACTGTAAGTTCAGTCTTCACTCTTGGAGTCCCACAGACACCAGTCATTCATATGCAATATCACAACTTCAAAATGTTTAAGGTGCTCTGAACTTCGGTGGATTCTTTCTTTTAGAGATGGCAACAAGAAGAGACACAAATTATCAATACCTTTTAGCCCATGTTTTCAGGAGACATTCTGGTTTCTGCACCATAGAACCCACGCAACTATTTCAGCAATTATATTCCAATGCCTGACTCCAAAGCAAAAAATATGTGACTTGACCACCAGGAATGTGTGTACTAAGTTCAAGCCCAGGGCACAATGACTATGTCTGAGTTATCACCCCTGAAACCCCATCAGTTAGTAAAGTCTAATCAATCCAGAAAACCAGCGAAAAAAGGTCAGCCAAACAACTATGTCCAGACTGAAGCAAATCTGCCTCTAGTTACTTTTCTCTCTTGTTCCAAACACATCTAAGTACAGACTTTCATAAAGGCATGTGCAAAGGCTGGTTTTACTGAATTCCACACCCAGTGGGGATAGCAAATTGTGGATTTAAAAAAATTAGCCTCTAGCTACTAGAACCAGACTTGAACGTGCATTTAATTCAAAGGTACTGAACTCTGTGAAAAAAAGCTCAACCTTTCTCAATTTGTCGTGGTATTTTGTGGTTCCATGCTGAAATATCAGGTCTGCCAACACTGTAAGGAATCTCCTCTTGATCTCCTAACTGACTGGACTGGATATTTCCGAAAGCATACAAGAAGAGTTGCCCAAATGCTGCTGGGATAGTGGAAATTCTAATAGGCTTGAAAGCTGATGGCTAATATTCTTGTATTTTCCACCTTATTTTTTGAGTCTTCATACCATTAGTCCACATGTTTTCAGCCACTTTTTAAAGCAGCTTTACTGAAGTATAATTAACATACAGTAACATTGTATATTTAAAATACACAATTTGATGAGTTCTGACATATGTTTAAACTCATGGGACCATCACAATTAAGATAATGAACATATTCTGTCAAATTCCCAAAAGTTTCTTCACGCCCTCTGCTTGACAATCCCTCCCTTCTACTCCACCTTGAACCTTTTTACTCCTGGCCCAAGGAAACCACTGATCTGCTTTCCATTAATAAACATTAGTTTGCATTTAGTAGAATTTTATATAAATCGAAGTACATAGTATGTATTCTTCTTATGGCTGGCTTCTACGACCCATCATAGCTATTTTGAGATCCAGCAACATTGTAACATATAAATTCATTATATATATATATATATTTTTTTTTGCTGAGTAAAATTTCATCATTATGGATATACTGCAGTTAATGTATCCATTCAACTGTTGATAGATATTTCGGTGGTCTCCAATTTGGGGCAATGACAAATAGAACTAGTATAAATATTTGTGCAAACTCTTTGTATGAATATACACCCTAGTAATGGAATGACTGGACCATGAATGTGTGTTCAACTTTTTTTAAAAATGCCAAATTGTTTTTCAAAGTGATTGTGCCATTTTACATTCCCACTAATAGGATATGAGAGCTCCAGTTCTTTCATATCTTTGCCACACTTGGCATGGTCAGTCTTTTCTTATTTTCCTAATGGTGGCTTTGTAGTTTTATTTTATATTTCTCTAGTGACTAACAATGGTGAGTATATTTTCATGTGCTTATTTGCCAACCACATTCAAATCCTTTGCCTATTTTTTATTGGGTTATTTTCTTATTAGTCAGATCTCATAGTTCTTTGTATATTCTGGATATAAGTTTTGTATCAGATCTATGACTTCCAAATATATATTTTTTCCCCATCTGTGATTTGTCTTTTCGTTTTCTTAACAGTGTCTTTTGCAGAACAGAAGTTTTCAATTTTGAAAAAGCCCAATTAATCAATTTTTCCCCAAAACTTATTATAAAGCTAACGTAATCAAGATAGCATGGTATTGGAGTACAAATAGATCAATAGAGCAGAACAAAGACTACAGAGATCAACTCACATTTATATGAACAACTGCTTTTCAACCAAGGCCCAGAGGCACTTCAGGAAAGAGAGGAGGTTCTTTTCAAAAAACGTTGCTAAAACAATTAAATATCTATACACAAAACAAAAGAAAAATCTCACTTCAATACATATATCATGGGTTCAATTATGTTCCCCTCTCAATTCATGTGTTGGGGACTTCCCTGGTGGTCCAGTGCAATGAACCATGCAATGCAGGGGACATGGGTTCGATACCTGGTCAAGGAACTAAAATTCCACATGCTGAGGGGCAATGAAGCCCACATACTACAATTACTGAGCCCACATGCCACACATGGAGATTGTGTGCCACAACAAAGGATCTCACAGGACACAACGAAGACCCAGCACAGCAAATAAATATTAAAAAAAAAATGTTCAAGTCCTAACTCGCAGTACTTCAGAATGTGACTGTTACCTAGAGAGAGGGTCTTTAGAGGGGTAATTAATTTAAAATTCGGTCATATGGGTGGCCCTTAATACAGCATGACTCGTGTCCTTATTAGAAGAAGTCAGAACTCAGATATGCATAGGGGAAGGACCATGTGAAAGCGAAAACAGCCACCCAGAACCCAAGGGGAAAGGCCTCAGGAAAAGTAACCCTGTTGATACTCCAACCTTTGGCTTCTGGCCTCCAAAATTGTGAGAAAATAAATGAATTGTTTAAGCCACTCAGTCTGCAGTGCTTTGTTATAACAGCCCTAACAAACACCCAAAACTCTCACCATATATAAAAATTGACTCAAGATGGATCACAGATCTAAATTTAAAACTTAAAACTATAATAACTTCTACATAAAAAATATTTGTGACCTCGGGTTACACAAAGATTTCTAAGATACAACACAAAATAGAATTCATAAAGAAAAAACTAATAACTTGGGCTCACTTTTTAAGCATTTTTCCTTAAAAAAAATCTTATGCAGAGCCCCTATATATAGAACAGATATAAACAGAGCTTCTTTTGAAGAGGCAAGGATCCTGGATAGTTTCCTTAGTCCTTCCGTCACCTTCCTTTATGTGAGGAAGATGTCTCTGAGACATCTCTGCAGAACACAGAGCTCAAAGAATAAAAAGTAGAAGCCATTAGATTTTATTAACAGGATGTTTGGATCTGCCCGAAATAATAACCACTAGCTTTTATTGCGGAGAGGGAAGTGGCACCCCACTCCAGTACTCTTGCCTGGAAAATCCTATGGATGGAGGAGCCTGGTGGGCTGCAGTCCATGCGGTCACTAAGGGTCGGACACGACTGAGCGACTTCACTTTCACTTTTCACTTTCATGCATTGGAGAAGGAAATGGCAACCCACTCCAGTGTTCTTGCCTGGAGAATCCCAGGCACGGGGGAGCCTGGTGGGCTGCTGTCTGTGGGGTCGCACAGAGCTGGACACAATTGAAGCGACTTAGCAGCAGCAGCAGCTTTTATTGAGAGGCTATTTAGGTGTAATGTAATGTGATAGATAATTTATTATTTGCTTTTTTTCTTTTAATCCCATGACGTAGATGTTATTTATATTCACACATGAGGAAAATTAAGGCTCTCATAGCTGGTACATTTCACAGGTGAAATCTGAACCCCCACGTCCATAAACTTTCAGGGACACCTCACAGTATCTTGAAACCAAACATTAAAGATAAGAACCTAGACTTTTGTGGCCATAAACCAGTTGTACAAAATAACTGTCAATTCTAAAACATGAAATTATTTCCCCAGAAAAATAAAAATAAAAGTAAAAAGAGGAAGGATTCACAGTGGAAATAAATTAGTGGATAACAGAAAAGGAAATGTATGTGTAAATGCCCATCCCATAGTGAGATGGAATCATATTACATGTTGTAAGTTCTCAAGAATTAATGAGCCAGATATTTTATAAACAAAAGTGTGAAATGTCTCAATAATTTATTATCCTGTTAGGACAAAAAGAGACTATGAAATAAGCACAGAAGATTGTATTGTTCTCTACAGCTTCTCAAAAGGCATTGTTTTATCATCCTCCTGAATAGAAATGAAAATAACAGTATTTAAATCATAAAAAAAATAATAATAAAATAAAATAAAAATAATGTATTATAAACATCCTGATATACTTCCAATAAAGCCACACCAGCATGTGATATTGTGCTCTAGGGCCAGGTTTTTTGGCAAGCCCCTCTCCCAGACACACACACACCCACACCTTCACTACTATTAAGCACGTGGCGCATGGCCGGGTTGCAGCTGATAAATTCCATTTGTTTAAAAGCCTCGATAGGGGCTTCCCTGGTGGCTCAGCGGTAAAGAATCTGCCTGCCAATGCAGGATTTAATCCCTGATCCCTGGCTCAGGAAGATCCCCTGGAGAAGGAAATGGCAACCCACCCCAGTATTCTTGCCTGGGAAATTCCATGGACAGAAGAGCCTGTCAGGCTACAGTCCATGGAGTTGCAAAAGAGAAGGACATGACTCAGCAACTAAACAACAAAAGGCCTAGCTAAGCTGGAGAAGGCGATGGCACCCCACTCCAGTACTCTTGCCTGGGAAATCCCATGGAGAGAGGGGCCTGGTAGGCTGCAGTCCATGGGGTCGCTAAGAGTCGGACACGACTGAGCGACTTCACTTTCACTTTTCACTTTCATGCATTGGAGAAGGAAATGGCAACCCACTCCAGTGTTCTTGCCTGGAGAATCCCAGGGATGGGGGAGCCTGGTGGGCTGCCATCTATGGGGTTGTACAGAGTCGGACACAACTGAAGCGACTTAGCAGCAGCAGCAGCAAGCTAGTCTACTGTGCTCTATACCGAAGAGGGTTAGGATAGTAGTGGTGATGAATATATTAATATCATACAAAGAGTAAATAGACGGAGCCCTGATAAGATTTGATGCTACTAGTAGAGGTAACAGTTAAAATAATATCTGAAAGTGAAAGTTGTTCAGCCATGTCCAACTGTTTGCTACCTCATGGACTATACAGTCCATGGAATTCTCCAGGCCAGAATACGGGCATGGGTGCTAGCCGTTCCCTTCTCCAGGGGATCTTCCCAACCCAGGGTTCAAACCAGGTCTCCCACATTGCACGTGGATTCTTTACCAGCTGAGCCACCAGGGAAAACCCAAATAATATCTACTCCTTATCAAGTCATAGGGACTTAATATCACATTATCTCATTTAATTCTCACAACTCTGGAAGCTAGGTATCAATAACATAGTGTTATAGATGAAAGAGGCTTAGAAAGGATAAATGGTGGGGTCACACAGTGAATGAGGGACAGAGTCGCAATCTGCACCCAAATTTGCGACTGCAGAGCTGATTCTCTGAGCCCCTGCTGCAGTGTACCTCTCTCACGGAGAGTAAGAGCACAGAAAACAGAAAACTTCTCCACCCTGAGTGACTTCTCTTACCTCTTTGTCCCTTCACTCTAGTTCCCTAGGGTAGGGCAGTCACATCCCTGGTCACCCTACAGACCCTACAGAAAGGGATCCCATTGGGGAAGTCAATGTAAGGCTTCTGCGAGAGGAATATGTGGGGTGCTGAGAGGGGTGGATGGTGCAGAGAGCTCTGACCCCTGGAGGCGGTGAAGTCGCCATTGGAGGGCGACGTGTCTGCAAGGCAGTTTATCTGCATGTGATGGCATCACAGGCTTCAGGCATGTCAAGCAGACATGCAGCCTTCTTCCATGAGCCAAAAACCCAGCCTGGCCAGGCCTCCTCGCTCAAAACCACCTCACACCAAAAGTCCTTAGAAATAACAGGAAGACGCTTGTCACCTACAACCTCCTCACTTTGTCACTACAGCATTAGAGATGCAGAAGGGAGGTTTTTACCTGAAACAGCTACGTATTTCCTAAGACGTCTCAGGCAAAATGCTCAGCCACACAACAGTTTAATCAACACACATCCTGAGACTTTTATAGCTTTAGTTTTTCTTGTTAGAAGACTGTGCCTCTCTCTGACATAATTACAAGTTCCATATTTTTGCCCTAAGGCTAAAATGTAAATCATTTCCTGGTACACCACAACTTCCCAGCACTGACTATATAAGGCAAGGCTGCATAGCATTTAAAATTAAAAACATCATTTTCCTGAATGTGTGTGTCATTATGATGTTTACCGATGTGTTTTTGCAGCTTAAGTCCCAGTTTTTATGTATTTCAGTCAAAGACCCGCTGGCATCATGATAGAAGCTAAGCAATGTAGCCTAAAACTCGCCAGTTTTTCTTCTCTTTGGCTTCTCTGAGTTCCTTCAGAGCATACTTTATGGGGCTCCAGAATATTGATTAAAATGCTTATAACCAGCAGGGGCTAAATTCCTCTCTGTTGGTTAAACTCCTCCTTTGGGCCCTTAGAAATATTGCTCCCTCCCATTAGCCATGAGGGCATAGCCATTGACAGACCTGGGGAAAAAATCCTGACTTCTCCACTCATAAGCTTGCAGAAACTTCTTTCACCTCTCCGAACCTGTGTTTCCTCCTTCACAGTGTGGGAATGGTAACATCAGATTTCTAGAGTTCTCAAAAGTGACACAGGTTGCCAACAGCCTCTGGGCATAAAATCAGTGTCTAGTACATGCTAGTTCCTATCACTTTCTCTGCCCCTCTTATACACTCAGCTCTCCCAATTCTACTCCAACAATAAATCCCAGATTTGTAAGAGTCATAGGGAGGAGAATAAAGTTTGTAATCATAGCTCAGGAAATCATTAGAAACGGCGCAGCCTTTTAAAAGCTAGGCTGTGTTGAACATCCTCACTGGCTGTGTCCAGTATAAAGCTAAGAGGGAGCCAAGTAGCTAAGAGCTTGGGTTATGAAATCAGAGAAACCTGGGTTCAAAGTGCAGCCCTATCAGTGCTAGCTGTGTGACCTTGATCAAGTTGCCTAACCTGTCTAAGCTGTGGTTCCCTTGTGTGCAACTGGGGGGATAACATGGCTGGCTCTGCTGTGCTAGGAAGAGTGTTAAGTGGCACCATGAAAGGACTTCCCTGGTGGTCTAGTGGTTAGGTCTTCACCTTCCAATGCAAGGGATGCGGGTTCAATCTCTGGTTGGGTAGCTAAGATCCCACATGCCTCGGGGCCAAAAAAATTAAACCATAAAACAGAATCAATACTGTAACAAATTCAATAAAGACTTTAAAAGTGGTCCACACCAAAGGTAAAAAAATGACATCATGAATATAAAAGCTCTAACACAGTGGTTGGTGGTGGTGGTGATTCAGTCGTGAAGTCGTGTCTGACTCCAGTGACCCCATGGATGTAGCCCACCAGGCTCCTCTGTCCATGGGGTTTCCCAGGCAAGAATAGTGGAGTGGGTTGCCATTTCCTTCTCCAGGTGGTCTTCCCGACCCAGGGATCGAACCCGAGATTCCTGCATTGCAGGTGGATTCTTTACTGGCTGAGCCATCAGGGAAGCCAACACAGTGACTGGTCTGCTGTAAATACTCAGTGTTGGTGATCGCTTCCTTTACTAACAGTGATAGGAAGCACACCCTTGTCATCCTCGCCAGAGACCTAGCTCCTGGTCTGCATGCTGCCACCTTACTCACTGCAGGACTCTGGACAAGTCACTTAAACCTTCTGTACCTCAGTCTTCTCATCTATAGAACAGGAATGAGGACAGACTCCCTACATCCTTCACAGCATTGTTGAGAGTATCAAATAAAATAATGACCATAAATCACCACAAAAAATGTGATACAGAAATTTCAGAAGTTATGATTATTATAATACAAAATGTTATAGAAATGCTAATGGATATTAATCATAAGGTTCTTAAGTTCATCCAAAAAAAAGTTGGTTTGAATAGGGCTTAACCGAGTGCAAAAAAAAAAAAAAAAATCAAGCCAGAAGCATCCATTAGTCAGGAAATCACACTTCAAAGAAGGGTTTTAATGCTTCATACATATTTATGTGGTCTATTTCTGACTTTGGAATTCAACAGCCCATTTTTCTAATACTAAAATCTCTTCTCTCACTGGAGGTTCAGGGGAAAGAAAAGAAAGGAAACAAGAGAATAAGCTGAGCTCCGTGAAGGCAGATTAAAGGCAGGACAGGGACAGAGCAGGGGGAGGCAGGCCATCCCCCACAGCCCCGGAGCAGCATGCTTACTGGCTTGGTCCCAGGAGACAGGCGAGGCAGCACATGCTTCCCCACCAGGAGATCAGAAAGCAAGGGGCTGAGGCCTGCACAGTAGGTGTCTAGGTTCCAGATTCTCCCTAGAAAACATAATCCCACCTTGTCCTTTTTCAAGCTTTGCTGGAAGAAAGAGGAGTAGGAGCTATCGGTCCTTCATGAAGTTTATCAGTAAATAAATATTGAACATCCGCTGAATGGGAAATACAGTTAAGACTTTTTTTATGTCTTAACTTAAAAAACTTAAACTGGTGGCTCAGCTGGTAAAGCATCCACCTGCAACGCGGGAGACCTGGGTTTGATCCCTGGGTTGGGAAGATCCCCTAGAGAAGGGAAAGGCTACCCATTCCAGTATTCTGACCTGGAGAATTCCACAGAGTGTATAGTCCATGGAGTCACAAGGAGTTGGACACAACTGAGTGACTTTCACTTTCAAGACAACTTTGATCTTCAAGAAAGTAGCTCATGGTCTAATTGGTGATTCAGTACCTAAGATACTCATCCATGCAAGTGATAAACCAGGATGTGGAAGCAATAAGAAGACTCAAAAAAAGGTTAAAGGGAAAAAATTGGGAGATCACCCAAGATGAGTTAAGTGAAAGAGAATCCAGCCTCTGAGGACGAATTAAAAACACAAAAATAAACATAAAACATGACAACTTAATAATAAAATAATAACTAAAGAGAAAACCAAAAGCCACCTGAGATCCCTAGCTCATCAAAATTCAGTAACAGGCTAATGACTGGTCTTCTTAGCATGGTAGTAGGCTAGATTTACATAACAGGGCTTCTCCTCACTTCTTATTACAAAAATCACGTATAATAGCTGGTAAACCCAAACACAAACACATGTAATAGCTGGTAAAGTACAGAAACCAAAGATCAGAAGGGATAATCAATCACTATGGGTATCAAAATTCCATTGAATGCAGCCTCAGTAGGAATGGGTTAGGAAAAGCATCCTTAGACTATGCATCACAGGCTTCATCTTTAAATCCAGACAAAGGATGGTCCAAAGAACAAAGGAAAAGATCTCTATCATCTCAAAAGTCAGCACCAAATTTCAGAATACAACAGCTGCAGTGGTCAGTTCTCATAGGACAGCTTCCTGTCTATTGGTTCTGTCTAGACGACTTTGCTGAGAGACCTCAGCTCTCCTAACTTAGCAACATAATGAATACAAGTGGAAGTGCAGTTCTTTTAGAAAAAGTATCACAAATAGGAACAAAGACAGGAAGAGTTCACATTCTGGGATGACACATTAAGAGTATTTAATGTTTTATACTATTTTAAAAACTGCAAATAGCATGTAACCTTATAGTTTAAAAATTGCAAGAGCTGTATTAAGAGGATATTAACTGTAATCCATCTAAATCCTTGATAGATGAATGCCTGCTAGATATAAAAATAAGAAATAAAGAAAACATGAAATTAAATTTTTACATTAAATCTGAGCTGAACAATGTGAACAATAAGTAGAGTGAAAAATAATTCACCTATTCTTTTTATTAATAAGAACAAATCCTGGCTAGATTTCATATAATTCAGGAATTAAAAAAGTAGGAAAAAAGCCAATAATGGGCTTATGAAAAACAAAAAGCCTCCAGCAAAAGAAAAAATAAATAATGTCCTAAAACCAAAAAGAAAGAGAAACTAAAAAAGGTTTTCTACACGTGAAAAATTAAATCTTATTTTGTCCTCTTCATAAAGATGTAAAAGGTCACCATCTCTATGAAGCAAGATCAGAACACAATAATCAGAGAATAAACTGCCAAAAGACTTGGCTAAAATACGAAGATATTAGAAACCCAAAATGCAACTGGGGATTTTAAAACATATTAACAACAATGAAGAATAGAATGACATTGCATAAAATGGAATTTGCGATAGAGTAGCGCTTTTCAAACTTTCAAGTGCACATGAATCCCTCAAGGCCCTTCTTAAATATAAATTCTGACTCAGCAGTTCTAGAGGGGGACCTAAATTCTGCACCCCTAACAAGCTCCTGGGAGATGTTGAAACTGCTGCTTCTTAGACTATGTACACAACAAAAATACAGAGAAAAAGTTTGAAAAATTCTGCCAGAATACAGAGGAACAAAAAACTACACAAAGCAAGATGACAAGTAGGATGAACACAGAATATATATTCAACACCACCTATAGGTTTGCTAAATGGAAAAAAAATAAGATTAAAACCAACAAACAAACTTTGTCTCAACTTTAGAGGGGTTAATGAAAGAAAAAGACACTGTTCAAAATAATTGAGAAAAATCATATCTAGAAAATTTTCTGAATTTCACCCTGAAAACACACACACACACGTGCGCACACACACACGTGCGCACACACACACACACATGCACACATCCCAGATCCAGGCAACAAAACAATTGCCACAAAGGGAAATAGAGAGGGAAAAGGATGGAAAGAAGCAAAAGGTTCGTCTCAGACTTTCCCACCCAAAACATAGGAAAAGAGGGGTACACATTTACACACAGATTTTACAGAAAAAAAGCTGTGCCCAAAGAATATACACCAGGTCAAATTACTGTGCTCGTCCCAAAGCAGTTGAACAGCATTTTCACATGTGAATATGTTCAGCAAATATGACATACACTCACTTGCTGAAAATACTACTTACACATATTCTGCCTGTAGGGTCTAATCAAAATTAAGAACTGATTAATAGGAACGTCACCATTTTAAAATACTATTAGTGAGTATTAATCCAACTCAACACTGCTTACAATCAACAAATTAAAAGAAAATGAGGTATAAACTAATAGGCTGAATAAAGCTTTATCAGCCAAAAGTAGAAAAAATGAAAGGGAAATGGTACTGTACATACAAAACATAAAGGCATTCAAGACAAAAACTATTAACTAGAAGAAAGCACATTTAACATTGAAAAAAAAAATTACAATGAGCTTTATCTCCATATCAGGAAGCAGACCCATAAGCCCTCTGAAATGCCAGTTTCAAAAAAATACAAAAGAAAATAAAAGCAGAAAATATCTGAAAAAAGAATAGAATAAAAAACTTTCAAACTTGAAGATATCTGTCTTTAGGTTAAAAGAATCCAGGAATGTTCACTAGGATAAGTAGAAAAACAATTCTTAGTCACTTTTGACAAAAGCACAATACTGAAGTTATAAAGAAAATCTTAGAGCTTCCAGAAGGAATAACTCAGATCACCTAGAAAGTAGAGAGAATCCACTTGGCCTCACAGTTTTATCAGGAATGGTACATGCTAAAAGACAAATGAAAAAGCAAAGGAGCAATACTTTCAAATTGCTAAGAAGCTATTTTAAATCTAGAATTCTATACCTAGCAAAATATCAGTCAAACATTAGGTCAAAACAAAGATATTTTCAGAAAAACTTGGACCTAGAAAGTTTATCTTTGATATACCTTTACTGAAAAAAACAAATCACTTGAGTATGAACTGCAAGGGAGGAAAAATGGAATAAAAATAAGGATGTAATAAAATAACTACAAAATAAAATATAGGATGTAAGGAATAAGTGGAACAAATCCAGAAGTGAAATTAAGAAAAATTCTAGGATGCTAGCTATAGACAGACCTAAAAATTATGTCAATATAAACTACAGTATTCAAAAATACCATGACTATCAGTTGCCAAATATTGGTATATGGTTAGAGTGGCATGTGCTTCTTTTGTTAAGAAAAAACACAATCAGAAATTCCAAAAAAGAAAAAACGAAATCGTTTTCTAAGAATTGTCCACATATGAAACAAGTTAAATCATTGAATGAGTCTGAGTAATAGATGAAATATTAAAAGAGAAAGAATCCATTTAGCCTTGACTTTGGAACATTCACCTTCAAGGGGCATACATGTAGAACTGCACTATCTTCTCTACATATTCAATATTCCTACCAAATATACAGTGAATATTTATATGACTTATTATATTAAAATGCCATCTATCAACTTTTAACTTTCAATCTATAGACAAAGTATGGAAGGGTTATTATAACTAGAGAACAAAATGCTCTAAGCTTTCTCCAAACAAAAGTAATAACATAATTGGATGGCAGAAAAAGAGAGGTACAAAAGATGTTAAATTGGGAAATTAATTTCCAAATGTTAAACAACAGCATTAAAAAATGTTTAAAATGTATGAATCAAGAAGTTACAGTTTAACTGCTTTTTTAAATTATAAAGGTTAATAAAACATTAAAATTAGGAGGAATTTGAGGAGAGGTAAAGTTTGTATAAATAACTTAAATCTTAATCTTTCATATTGAAAAGTTAATATGTAATATGAAGTTAATAAATTAAGAATGAAAGATATAAATCCATTATTAAAACTTATGGAAGTAACCACTTAGAAAAATAAAAATAATTACAATTTAAGTGTGACATTGTAGGTGGGGAATTTGAAAAAATATTTTACTTTCCATCTGATGTCCTTCTCTATTACTTGAATTCTTATTTCCAGGTATAGGTATGAAAGGTTGTTGCTGAACCATGAAAAGATGCCGGGATTCTTGGCCTCCAGAGGAGAAGAATTCAATCCAGGGCCAAAGACGAGGCTTGATCACTCAGAGCTTTTGTGCAATAGAGTTTTATTAAAGAGTAAAAGGGATAGAGAAAGCTACTGACATAAACATCAGAAGGGGGCAGAAAGAGTACCCCCCTTGCTAGTGTCAGCAATGGAGTTATATACTCTCTAATTAGCTATTACAATGAATCAAAAGAATGTCTGGAGGTTGTAAAGACCTCACTAGACCTACTCCCATAATTTACATTTTAAGATAACAGGATTAGCCAGAAGGTCTTTTCCAGAGACTGTCCTCAAGCAGGATACATTATTGTTATATAATCCGAAACAGTGGAAACAGGGTCAGACTTTATTTTGGGGGGCTACAAAATCACTGCAGATGGTGACTGAAGCCATGAAATTGAAAGACGTTTACTCCTCGGAAGGAAAGTTATGACCAACCTAGACAGCATATCGAAAAGCAGAGACTTTACTTTGCCAAGAAAGGTCTGTCTAGTCAAGGCTATGGTTTTTCCAGTGGTCATGTATGGATGTGAGAGTTGGACTGTGAAGAAACCTGAGCACCAAAGAATTGATGCTTTTGAACTGTGGTGTTGGAGAAGACTCTTGAGAGTCCCTTGGACTGCAAGGAGATCCAACCAGTCCATTCTGAAGGAGATCAGCCCTGGGATTTCTTTGGAAGGAATGATGCTAAAGCTGAAACTCCAGTACTTTGGCCACCTCATGTGAAGAATTGACTCATTGGAAAAGACTCTGATGCTGGAAGGGATTGGGGGCAGGAGGAGAAGGGGACGACAGAGGATGAGATGGCTGGATGGCATCACTGACTCGATGGATGTGAGTCTGAGTGAACTCTGGGAGTTGGTGACGGACAGGGAGGCCTGGCATGCTGTGATTCATAGGGTCGCAAAGAGTTGGACATGACTGAGCGAATGAACTGAACTGAACTGAAGGAATGTAGAGGGAAAAAAGTTTGTCCTTTCTTCCTCCTTGAGAATTCCAGACCCCTGTTCTCCTTGGTGACCCCTAGACTTCTTATCAGCCTGCCTAGGAAATGACTCTTTCAGGTATTACTTTTAGAATTTTTTTAAAGAAGTAAAAGTTAGACTCCTAAATAAATATATAAGAATAATTAAGCTTTATGTGCATAAAATATAAAACACAAAAATTATCAGGAATAAAAATAAAAATTGACAAAAGTTAAATTTTAAAAAGAAAGCAATTTACTACTCTCTATAATAATAGGTCAACTAAATAACAACAAACAAAAAATGTTTTGAATAATAATTATATACTTTGGGCCTCTAAGACAATACAATGCAAAATATCCATGAAATATTTATAAAAATTGACCATGTAATTGATCACATGACGTATGTCACAACTTTCCAAACAGTACAGAGTATAAACTACATTAATCACAATGCAATAAAAATAGAAATGAATAAAATAATTTAACATCTTGTGAAAAAGTTTTAAAGCCACAGTCCTATTATTGTATCAAATGAGAAATTAAATTAAAAGTAGGTCCTCTACAAAATAGAAATAGAGTTACAGATGTAGAAAACAAACTTATGGTTATCAGATGGTAAGCGGGGAAGGGACAAACTAGAAGATCATATACACACTACTATACATAAAACAGATAACTAATAAGGACCTACTGTAGGGAATTCTGTTCAATGTTATATGGTAGCCCAGATGGGAGGGGGGTTTTGGAAGAGAACTGATATGTGTATATAGATGGTGGAGTCCCTTTGATGTCCATCTAAAATTATCACAACACTGTTAATCAGCTATACTCCAATATAAAATAAAAAGTTAAAAAAATAAGATAAAAAATACTCTGTGGTGGCCTACGTAGTAAAAGCATCTAAAAAAGAGTGGATATATGTATATGTATAACTGATTCATTTTGCTGTACACCTGAAACTAACACAACATCGTAAATCAAATATTTGTTTTTGTTGTTCAGTCACTAAGTTGTGTCCGACTCTTTGCGACCCCATGGACTGCAGCATGCCAGGCTTCCCTGTTCATTATCTCCTGGAGTTTGCTCAAATTCATGTCCATTGAATCAGTGAAGCTATCTAACCATCTCATTCCCTGCTGCCCCCTTCTCCTTTTGCCTTCTTTCCCAGCATCAGGGTCTTTTCCAAAGAGTTGTCTCTTCACATCAGGTGGCCAAAGTATTGAAGCGTCAACATCAGTCTTTCCAATGAATATTCAAGATTGATTTCCTTTCGGATTGCCTGGTTGATCTCCTTGCAGTCCAAGGGACTCTCAAGAGTTTTCTCCAGCACCACAGTTTGAAAGCATCAATTCTTCGGCATTCAGCCTTCTTTATGGTCTAACTCTCACATCCATACATGACTACTAGAAAAACTAAAGCTCTGACTGCAAGGATCTGTTGGCAAAGTGATGTCTCTGCTTTTTAATACACTATGTCTAGGTTTGTCATAGCTTTCCTTCTAAGAAGCAGGCATCTTTTAATTTAAATTTACTATACGCCAATAAAATTTTCCTTTAAAAAGCAGGTCTTTTTTAAACCTAACAAAAATAAAAACTAAGCATAAAGGCATTCATTCCTGACAAAGCCACTTAAGAGTAGCTCTGGAACAAACACAAGGAATTGGGAACTGTAGTTGGGGATTGATGAGTAGATGACTCAGCCAGGGGAAGGAAGGAGACTCAATTTTCTTTGCAAGTCTTTTTATAAACTTTGAATATTGCACTATGTGCATAAAAGACCAAAAATACACAACTATTTTAAAATTAAATTAATAGACTTATTTTTATCACTAGTCAAGATTTTGTTTAAATAAACTTTTCAGTCAACTTAAGAAACTAGACAAAAAGAAAAAACAAAACAACTGCAAGAAACATAGGAAGAATAAAATAACAATCTAAGCAGAAAACCAATAAAATAAATAGATGGATAGGTGGACAAATAGATAAGTAGAAGGAGTGATTATCTGGGCAGGGAAAGTTTCTAAATTGAGGAAGTTATGACAAACTAAATAAAAAAGAAAGAAACAAAATTAGAAGGAAAGTAGGGAAAAAAAAGAATTCACCATTTACAAAGTGCTATATACTATATTTCAAATATTTGGCATAGATCATTTCTTTCCATTGTGTTTACCAACGAATAAGAACATGTCTTACAAATTAACAAAAATTCTACACATTTACATTTTAACCAGTTTAGAAATCTCAATAATATGAACCATTTTATAGAAATATGAATTAATAAAATTGATTCAGTGGAATAAGAAAGTTGAATATTCATGGAAGACATTGCTAATGTTATCAAGAGATAATTTGCGAAACTGGTTCCAGGCCAAGACACTGCTATGGGCAAGGCTTTGAAAGTTTTCAAGAAACTAATTAATATCTATATTGTATAATCTATTCCAGAGCATATAAAATTATGAAAGGCTATCCCAATTCACTTTGTGAGGTTAACATAACTCTAACGCTAAAATCTGGAAATGAGTAGTATATTCTAAAGAGGGTTCTGTGGATATTAGTGTCTAAGTTTCTAAGGGGAAAAGTCTATTGTGCATTAGTTTGGAAAACACTCTCTCAGAAATTTACAGCACATATTAATTAGCATATTAAAGTCTCTGAGAGGCCAGAAGCAAAGAAAGTTCTTTAAATGTTTTAATCTGTCTTTCCTAAATGTGTTTGACCATGGAAACTTTTTTTTCCCCTCGTAATATTCCTTCTAGAAAATACTTCAACTAATGATACTCTAGAAACAATTCATTTACAGATACAGTTGTGAAAATCCTAAATGAGAGACCAGTGAATTTAAGTAAAGTATATTAAAACAATAAGCCAGCATAATCAAGTAGGGATTACCTCAGGAATATAAGTATGATTTAATATTAGAAAGTTTATTAATATAACACATTACATTACTAGGTCAAATGAGAAAGAACCCAAGATTATAAAAAAGGACAAAAGATCATTTGATAAAATTCAACTTTTTTTTTAAGCCTCCTAGTAAGCTAGGAAGCAAAGTATATTTCTTAATCTCTCCTAGACCAATTGTCAATCCCTTTTAGCAGCAAATTACTAAAATTGCTCTCATTAAAAAACGGAAGAAGGTAAAGGATGTCCAGGATCACTGCTGCTGCTGCTGCTAAGTCGCTTCAGTCACGTCCGACTCTGTGTGACCCCATAGACAGCAGCCCACCAGGCTTCCCCGTCCCTGGGATCCTCCAGGCAAGAACACTGGAGTGGGTTGCCATTTCCTTCTCCAATGCATGAAAGTGAAAAGTGAAAGTGAAGTTGCTCAGTCGTGTCCGACTCTTGGCGACCCCATGGACTGCAGCCCGCCAGGCTCCTCTGTCCATGGGATTTTCCAGGCAAGAGTACTGGAGTGGGGTGCCATCGCCTTCTCGCCAGGATCACTACTAACATTCAAAAAGAAAGATACATAAATATTTGAAAATAGGATAGAAGTTATGATTTTCTGCATGATTGTTTTCCTAGAAAAATAAGAGAATCAAAAAGCAAAATGATAACAACTAACACTCAACAAATTGGTTAATTATAAAATATATATTCGAGATTCAGCTTCCTATATAGTAACAATAACCAGTTAGAAAATGTAATGAGGGGAAGGTCTAATTCACAATAGCTGCAAACTGCAAATTACTTAAGGAAAACACTAAGAGATGAAACAGAGGAGAAAATTAAACCAACATGTTCAAGAGGGCACACTAAATAATGGAAAATGTCAATTATTTCCAAATAAATTTATATTTTTGGCATAATGCCAAGCATCGAGTAGTATGCATGAAAACAGTAACATCAGTGGAAATGTACCCAAACTAGATATTAAATTGTATTTTAAAATTAGAACAGTATAATAATAGTGTCAGAATCAACAGACAAAACAATGCAACAACAACAAAAAGGCCTGAAATACTTATATGTATTATAACTTAATATATGACAAAGTACATATCACAAGTCTATATGGAATAAAATGGGTTGCTCTATAATTTCTGTAAAACTGGACAAGTGTTTTGGAAGAAAAAAAAAATAATGCATGGTCTCATCTCAAACCATACAACAATAGATTTCAAATAGATTTTAGAATTAACTTAAAACATATTTTTGAAGCAGAATAAATAAATACTTGCCAAATTTTAGAGAGGAAGAATTTGCTAGAGCTAATAGCTTCTGGAAGGAACTGCAGGTTAAAATAATGAAATGACACGGGACCATGAAACCTGACTCTCAAAACCTTTAATGAAATGAACAAAAATAATGAATGACCAGCCAGAAATATAATACACCAGCAACATTCAGAAAAAGAAAGGGGCACAACCTCATACCAAGGAAGGTATGTAACCTCATAAATGAGTGTCTGAGAAGCAAAATCCATTGGAGGAGAAAAGACCTCAAGAAAAACTAAACGCAGCTGTCCCTCAGAAACAGTTTCAGTGGAAGAAGATGAAAGAATAAAATTTAGAAAAATCTCCCCATTATTACCTACCATTGCCAAGCTGGGAGTACAGTTGTTTGCCTATTCATGCACTCATTTAATAAACCAGGTGGCACAAGGGGTAAAGAATCTGCCTGCAATGTAGGAGATGCTGGAGACCCGAATTTGATCCCTGGGTCAGAAAGATCGCCTGGAGGAAGAAATGGCAAACCATTCTAGTATTCTTGCCTGAAGAATCCCATGGACAGAGGAGCCTGGCAGCTATAGTCCCTGGGGCCGCAAAGAGGGCTAAACACAGTGATACATTTATTCTATTCCAAGTACTATTCATTTAATCCAGAAAATATACATTTGAATGAACTATCCTTCTATAGGTAACAATATTTTTCAAATTGTTCTCTTTATAAGTCAAGCATTATATGCTCTCTGTAGAAAATTATAACACTAAATCAAAATAAAAAAATGTTTTAGTGTATAAGTGAAGTGAAGTTGCTCAGTGGTGTCCAACTCTTTGTGATCCCATGGACTGTAGCCTGGAGCCTGGTAGGCTAGGCTACAGTCCATGGAATTCTCCAGGCAAGAATACTGGAGTGGGTTGCCATTTCCTTCTCCAGGGGATCTTCCCGACCCAGGGATCGAACCCAGGTCTCCTGCATTGCAGGCAGATGCTTTACCGTCTGAGCTACTAGGGAAGCCCCATTGCTTGGTCCATATATACACGAGTATATATGTTTTTTTTTTATTTTATTTTATTTTTAAACTTTACATAATTGTATTAGTTTTGCCAAATATCAAAATGAATCTGCCACAGATATACACGTCTCCCGAGTATATATGTTTTATAAAGAATAATCATAGTCACCTATGGTTTCTTGGACAGCTTTCTTTTAATATATCATGTACCTCTTTCCTTTTTAGTAAATATAAGCCTACATCATTATTTAAGTGCCTGTGTAACATTCCCCTGCATAGATGAATCAATATGTTCGACCAGTTCCCTATTTTTGGACCTTTAGGCTGATTCCAAATAAGTATCTTTATACAAACATCTTGGTACTCTTCTCATATGATTCCACTAAGAAAAATCCTTAGAAGTATAATTTGTAAGAAAAGTAAATGTAAACACCCTTAAAATGTTGAACATGCACTGTAAAACCACACTCTAGAAAGGCTGTACCAGTTTACACTTCTGTACTCACCAACAGTGTAAAGCCCCCGTTCTCTCACACCAGAGTCAACCGCCACTAAGATACTTTCTTGACTGCCATGCCCTTGCATTTCCTTCATTCTCAAGCTCTTCATCAGACCTGAACTAAGGCTCCTTCCTGAATTCCACGCTAGCAGCAGAGCACCCCTTTCAAACTGTGGCCTTCTTGCCTCTTCCTTCTAATCCTAGAAGGTCTGCGTTGTTTACTGACAAATCATCTCAGCAATTTTCAGGTCAGAATGAAAGATTATGAATTTCTGAGTTCTGATCCTTACTCACTGAGATAACCAAACACTGGCCCTAATCTAAACTTGAGACAGACACAAGTCTATTAAACTAAAAAGGTAGTTCCAAGCTTTTCAAATAGCCATCGTCACATCACATAAACGAATTTTTCTTGACTGTTCTTTGACAGGAGGAGCTATTTCCCAGACCAAAGAAAGAAGTCAGATCATTTAGCCAGTCTGTTATGGCTAAGTCAGTACGCATAAGATCCCGTGATCCAGGTATTACAGAATAAGGTAAGAAGGATACATTTCTTGAAGAACAAATATCTTGGCCAAAAGAAAGTTTTCATTTAACATCAATTATTGATGTTATTGAACATCACTTTGTGCTATAGAAGCACTTAGATATAAAGTAGAACGAAACATAACCTAGTAAGGGAGACAGAAACATAATAATATGTTTAGTCTCTCAAGCATGTCCGACTCTGAACCCATGGACTGTAGCCTACCAGGCTCCTCTATCCATGGGGATTCTCCAGGTCAGAATACCAGAGTGGGTTGCCATGCCCTCCTCCAGGGATATTTCCAACCCAGTGTTTATTATTATGTTGAATATGAATTATTAAAAAGTATAGACAAATATCCCAAATAACATGGAAAATACATAGGAAATAGTACTTCACTGGATCCATATGTGTCAGAGACAGCTTCACAGAGGTGACAGATCCACTGAGTCTTGAACAATGAGTAAGAATTCTTCAAACAGAGAAGCTTCAGAAAGGCAATCCAGAAAGAAAGAAACCATAGTAACACAGGCTCCGCTACTTCACGGAGAACCCTGGTGCTCCACAAACAGAATCAAGGTAGTTTATAGAATGGCAATCTGCTGCAACAAACCCTTTATTTCTAAAGTAACATATAGGGAATCCTAAATTTTATGTTATTATTGGATAAAAATATCTTTGGAGCTTTTTCTCGTCCAGTTTTACTGAAATATAATTGACATAAAGCACTGTAATAAGTTTAAGCATAATGATTTGACACCATACACACCATGAAATGATTATCACAAGAAGTTTAGTGAAAACCTATCATCTAATATAGATACAAATAAGAAGAAAATATATCTTTCTTCGTGATGAGAACTCTTAGGATTTACCCATCACTTTCAAATACAGATACAGCAGTGTTACTTATGCTGATGATGTATATTACATCCATAGTACTTATTTATCTTATACCTGGACATCTGCACCTTTTCCCTGCCTTTATCCAGTTCCTTCTCCTCCTACTCTCTGGTAGTCACAGATATGATTTCTGTTTATATGAGCTTATTTATTTGATGAAGTATAATACATACCTCAACACTATGTGAGTTTCTGGTGCCCAATATAGTGATTCAATTTCTCTATACATTTCAGAACGATCACCATGGTAAGTCTAGTAACCATCTGTCACCATATAAAGATATTACATAGTTATTAACTATACTCCTCATGCAGTACATCTCATGACCATGACTCAAGTATTTTGTAACTGGAAGGGTTTTTTTTTTAATTTATTTATTTTCAGTTTTTTTGGCTGTGCTGGGTCCTCTTTGTTGCGCCTGGACTCTCTCTAGTTGCTGAGAGCAGGGGCCACTCTCCAGCTGCGGGGTGTGGGCTTCTCAGGTGCTGGCTTCCTGTTGCAGAGTGTGGGCTCTAGGAACGTGGGCTGCAGTAGCTGCAGCTTGTGGTCTTTACAGTGGTCTTCTCAGTAGCTGTGGCACATGGGTTTAGCTGTTCCTCAGCAGGTGGGATTTCCCTGGATCAGGGATGGAACCTATATACCCTGCATTGCAAGGTGCATTCTTAAATCACTGGACCACCAGGGAAGCCCTGGAAGGTTTTTTAATTTTTATTTTATGTTGGAATACAGTTGATTTACAGTGTTGTGTTAGTTTCAGGTATACAGCAAAGTGATTTACATATACATATACATATATTCTTCTTCAGATAGAGCCTGTTACGCAGAGTGATGTAAAACAGAGAAAAACATCACATGAGTAAGTGATTGAAAGTTGCTTAGTCCTGTCCGACTCTTTGTGACACCATGGACTGTAGCCTGCCAGGCTCCTCTGTCCATGGAATTTTCCTGGCAAGAATACTGGAGTGGGTTGCCATTCCCTCCTCCAAAACATCATATATTAATGCATATATATGGAATCTAGGGGCTTCCCACATGATTCTAGTGGTAAAGACTTCACCTGCCAATGCAGGAGATGCAGGAGACCTGGGTTCCATCACTGGGTGGGGAAGATCCCCTGGAGGAGCATGGCAATCCACTCCAATATTCTTGCTTGGAGTATCGCATGGACAGAGGAGCCTGGCAGCTACAGTCCATAGGGTTGTAAAGAGTCAGACACGACTGAAGCAACTTAGCATGGACGCACATGCAACCTAGAAAATGGTACTGATGAACCTATTTGCAGTGAAGGAATGGAGATGCAGATGTAGAGGATGGACTTGTGACACAGTGGCTGAGGGAGAGAGTGAAACGAATGGAGAAGGTAGTATCAATATACATACAGTATCATGTGTAAAGTGGACGGCTGGTGAGAGGCTGCTTTATAACACGGGGAGCCCAGGCTGGCACTCTGTGATGATCTAGAGGAGTGGGATGGGGGAGGGGAGGGAGGCTCTAAAGAAAGGGGATATATGTATAATTATGACTGATACACATTGTTGTATGGCAGAAACAAAAACAACATTGTAAAAACTATAAAGCAAAAAAAAATTTTTTTGAAGCCTATCTAAAAGATTGCCTTCTGCCATGCAATAGGTCCTTGCTGATTATCTATTTTATATATCAGTTCAGTTCAGTCGCTCACTCGTGTCTGACTCTTTGCAACCTCATGGACTGCAGCACGCCAGGCCTCCCCATCCATCTCCAACTCCCGGAGCTCACTCAAACTCATGTCCATCGAGTCGGTGATGCCATCCACCATCCCATCCTCTGTCATCCCCTTCTCCTCCTGCCTTCAGTCTTTCCCAACATCAGGGTCTTTTCCAATGAGTCAGTTTATTCGCATCAGGTAGCCAAAGTACTGGAGCTTCAGCTTCAGCATCAATCTTTCCAATGAATAGTCAGGAATGATTTCCTTCAGGATGGACTGGATGGATCTCCTTGCAATCCAAGGGACTCTCAAGAGTCTTCTCCAACACCACAGTTCAAAGGCATCAATTCTTTGGTGCTAGGCTTTCATGTGCTGCGATTCATGGGGTCGCAAAGAGTCGGACACGACTGAGTGACTGGACTGAACTCAGGCTTTCATTTTGGTCCAACTCTCACATTTATACATGACTAATGGAAAAACCATAGTTTTTACTACATGGACCTTTGTCGGCAAAGTAATGTCTCTGCTTTTTAATATGCTGTCTAGGTTGGTCATAGATTTCTTCCAAGGAACAAGTATCTTTTAATTTCATGGCTGCAGTCACCATCTGCAGTGATTTTGGAGCCCAAGGAAATAGTCTGTCACTGTTTTCATTGTTTCCCCATCTATTTGCCATGAAGTGATGGGACCGGATTCCATGATCTTCATTTTTTGAATGTTAAGTTTTAAGCCAGCTTTTTCATTCTCCTCTTTCACTTTCATCAAGAGGCTCTTTAGTTCCTCTTCACTTTCTGCCATAAGGGTGGTGTCATTTGCATATCTGAGGTTATTGACATTTCTCCCAGCAATCTTGATTTCAGCTTGTGCTTCATCCAGTCCAACATTTCACATGATGTACTCTGCATATAAGTTAAATAAGCAGAGTGACAATACACAGCCTTGATGTACTTCTTTCCCAATTTTGAACCAGTCCATTGTTCCATGTCCGGTTCTAACTGTTGCTTCCTGACCTGCATACAGATTTCTCAGGAGGCAGTTAAGGGGGTCTGGTATTCCCATATCTTGAAGAATCATCCACAGTCTGTTGTGATCTACACAGTCAAAGGCTTTGGAATAATCAGTAAAGCAGAAGTAGATATTTTTCTGGAAATCTCTTGCTTTTTCTGTGATCCAAAGGATGTTGACAATTTGATCTCCGGTTCCTCTGCCTTTTGTAAAACCAGCTTGAACATCTGGAAGTTCTAGGTTCACATACTATTAAAGCCTGGTTTGGAGAATTTTGAGCATTACTTTGCTAGTGTGTGAGATGAGTGCAATTGTGCGGTAGTTTGAATATTCTTTGGCATTGCCTTTCTTTGGGATTGGAATGAAAACTGACCTTTTCCAGTCCTGTGGCCACTGCTGAGTTTTCAAAATTTGCTGGCATATTGAGTGCCATTCTTTCACAGCATCATCTTTTAGGATATATATTTTTTAATATATAGTAGTGTATATATGTTATATCCCAACTTCCTAATTTATCCCTCCCCCTACCCGACCTTTTCCCTTTGATAACCATAAGTTTGTTTTCTAAGTCTGTAAATCAGTTCATTTGTATCATTTTTTTAGATCCCACATATAAATAATCATATGATATCTGTCTGTCTTGGTTTGACTTTTTTCATATAGTATGGTAATTTCTAGGTCTATCCATGTTGATGCAAATGGCATTATTTCATTCTTTTTTATGGCTAAGTAATTCTGTGGGGCTTCCCTGGTAACTCAGTGGTAAGGAATCTGCCTGCCAATGCAGGAGATGGGGTTTTATCCCTGGGCCAGGAAGATTCCCCTGGAGAAGGAAATGGCAACCCATTCCAGTATTCTTGTCTGGGAAATCCTGTGGACAGAGGAGCCTTGCAGGCTACAGTCAGTGGGGTCACAAGAGAGTTGGACACGACTTAGCAACTAAAGAATAACAACAAATATTCCGTGGTAAATAGGTACCACATCTTCTTTATCCATTCATGTCAGTAGACATTTGGGTTGCCTCTATGTCCTGGCTATTATAAGTAGTGCTGTTATGGACATAGGGGTGCATGTGTTTTTCAAATTATGGCTTATTCTGGATCATGTGGTAGCTCTATTTTAGTTTTTTAAGGAAACTCCTTATTGTTCCCCATAATAGTTGTACCAATTTACATTCCCATCAACAGTGTAGAAGGACTCCCTTTTCTCCACACCCTCTCCAGCATTTATTGTTTGTAGACTTTTTGATGATGGCTATTCTGACTGGTGTGAGGTGATACCTAATTGTAGTTTTGATTTGTATTTTTCTAATAATTAATGATGTTGATTATCTTTTCTTATGCCTTTTGGTCATCTATATGTCTTCTTTGGAGAAATGTCCATTTATATCTTCTGCCCATTTTTTGATTGGGTTGTTTGCTTTTTTTGACTTTGAGCTGAATGAACTGTTTGTACATTTTGGAGATAAAGCCTTTGTCGGTTGCATTGTTTGCAAATATTTTCTCCCATTTTGGGTGTTGGCTTTCTGTGTATATTTTTTAAGTTTCCTTTGCTATACAAAAGCTTTTGAGTAAGTTCCACTAGGTTCCATTTGTTTATTTTTGTTTTTATTTTCATTACTCTGGGAATTGCATCCAAAAAGATACTGCTGCAATTTATGTCAAAGAGCATTCTGTCTATGTTTTCCTCTAAGAATTTTACCTTTAAGTCTTCAATCCGTTTGAGCCTATTTTTGTATATGGCATTAAAGAATGTTCTAATTTCATTCTTTTAGATATAGCTGTCTAGTCTTCCCAGCACCATTTATTAAAGAGACTCTCTTTTTTCCGTTCTAGCCTCCTTTGTCATCAATTAATTGACCGTAGATGCAGGAGTTTATTTCTGGACTTTCTGTCCTATTCCATTGATCTATGAGTCTGTCTTTGTACCAGTACCATACTATACTGTCTTGATTACTATAACTTTATTCTACAGTTTGAAGTCCTCCAACTCTGTTTTTCTTTCTCAAGATTGCTTTGGCTATTAGAGGTCATCTGTGGAAAATCATTTTCTTCATCTTTTCTTTTGTACTTTTTTCAATTTTCTAATAGCAATAAGTAGCAAACAGTAAAAATAAATATAAAAAATATGAAATAAAAAACTCAAAAAGCCAAACTAAATCCAGTGCTTGCTTTTTTACTAATAAACACTTTTGATTTAACGATTTAGCTTATTTTATATGAATAAGATTGTCCCTATATCCAATGATGGAGTAAAATACTCCAACGATGGAGTAAAACTACTTCATATTAAAAAAAATTAACAGGATGACTAACTCTAGGTAATCAGTTACCTATGCTACTTTGAGAACAAAAGGATTCCTGGATGGATGGATGCATGCATGGATAGATCACTAGATGGATGGATGGATGAGGGTGAAAAATTGGTAGATAAAACTACAAAGATATGGTAAGATGCAGTACTTGAAAAGCTCTAGTAAAACATGTTGAGAAATTAAGTGTTTTATAACACAAAGAAATAACATATCAATTGTGTGAGGGACTTCTTTGAGTTTGTTATTTTACAGATCAAAATATCCTCAGACAAATCCATCCTTAGGAAGAGATTGAAGGTTACTGCAGTTATGCAGGAAAGAAACAGGACCAAAGCAGACTGTAAGTTAGGAAACACAGACACAAATAATGAAAATAATATATTGTCATCACATACTAATTAGTTGATTTCTGGCAAATTTAAAACAACTAGAATCTTTGACATGAAAGAAGAGCATTCAGTTATGACCAACAGGTACATGAAAAAGTGCTGAACATCACTAATCATCAGGGAAACATAAGTCAAACCCAAAATGAGATGTCACCTCACACCTGTTATGATTCAGTTCAGTTCAGTGGCTCAGTTGTGTCCAGCTCTGTGCAACCCCATAGACTGCAGCACACCAGGCTTCCCTGTCCATAACCAACTCCCAGGGTTTACTCAAACTTATGTCCATTGAGTCAGTGATGCCATCCAGCCATCTCATCCTCTGTCGTCCCCTTCTCCTCCTGCCTTCAATCTTTCCCAATATCAGGGTCTTTTCCAATGAGTTAGTTCTTCACATCATGTGGCCAAAGTATTGGAATTTCAGCTTCAGCCTCAGTCCTTCCAATGAATATTCAGGACTGATTTCCTTTAGGATTGACTGGTTTGATGTCCTTGCTGTCCAAGAGACTCTTAAGAGTCTTCTCCAACACCACAGTTCAAAAGCATCAATTCTTTGGTGCTCAGCTTTCTTTATAGTCCGACTCTCACATCCATACATGACTACTGGAAAAACCATAGCTTTGACTAGATGGACCTTTGTTGGCAAAGTAATGTCTCTGCTTTTTACTCTGCTGTCTAGGTTGGTCATAGCTTTTCTTCCAAGGAGCAAGCTGCTGATGTTTCTGCTAAGTCGCATCAGTCATGTCCAACTCTGTGCAACCCCATAGATGGCAGCCCACCAGGCTCCTCTGTCCCTGGGATTCACCAGGCAAGAACACTGGAGTGGGTTGCCATTTCCTTTTCCAATGCATGAAAGTGAAAAGTGAAAGTGAAAGTGAAGTCGTGTCCAACTCTTAGCAACCCCATGGACTATAGCTTACCAGGCTCCTCCATCCATGGGATTTCCCAGGCAAGAGTACTGGAATGGGGTGCCATTGCCTTCTCCAAAGGAGCAAGCAAGCATCTTTTAATTTCATGGCTGCAAGTCACCATCTGCAGTGATTTTGGAACCCCAAAACAATAAAGTCTGCCACTGTTTCCACTGTTTTCCCATCTATTTGCCATGAAGTGATGGGACTGGATGCCACGATCTTAGTTTTCTGAATGTTGGATGGCTATCATCAAAAAGACAAAGATAAAAAATGTTATCAAGGATGTGTAGAAAAGAGAGCCTTGATATACTATTGGTGGGAAAGTAAATTGGTGTAGCCACCATGGAAAATAGTATGGAGTTTCCTCAAAAAACTAAAAATAGAACTACCACATGATTCAACAATTCCACTTCTGGGTATTTATCTGAAAGAACTGAAATCAGAATCTCAAAGGATATTTGCATTCTCAGGTTCACTGCAGCATTTTTCACAATAGCCAAGTTATGGAAACAAACTAAACGTCCATGAACAAATAAAATGTAGTATTTACAGTCAATATAGTATTATTCAGCCTTATAAAAAAGAAAATCCTGCCATCTGCAACAATATAAATAAACCTGAAAGACATTCTACTAAGTGAAATAAGCTAGACACAGAAGAATAAATACTGCATGATCCTACTTATACGAGGACTCTAAAATAGTCAAACTCATAGAAGCAGAGTGTAGAACAGTGGTTACCAGGGGCTGGGAGGAGGGAGAAATAGGGCAATGTTGGTTCAAGGAGACAAAGTTTCAGTTATGCAAGGTGAGTAAGTCCTAGAGATCTACTGTACAAGTACAACTTAGTGCCCACAGTTAACAGCACTGTATTACATACTTAAAAATTTGTTGAGGAGTAGATCTAATGTTGTGTTCTTACCACAAGGAAGGGAGGGAAGAACGAAGAGGGAAAGGAAGGAGGAAGTGGAAAATTTGTAGGTGACAGATGTGTTTATGGCACTGACTGCACTGATGGTCTCACAAGTGTGTGCTTATCTCCAAACCCACCAAATTGAGTACATTAAATATGTTCAGCTTTTGTATGTCAAAAAAGTTTTATGCACCAAAAAAGTAAAGAAATCTCTGCCAAAATTAAATCTACAATTGTTATCCTTCTTTGTCATCTCACCCAGAAAATCATAGGATGTCTCAGGTGACCTAACCTCAGCGCACATACTTGCTCAGCTTGTTAAAAGGAGTTAAAAGGAAGCCACCTGCATCACTTCCCCCAGAGGCTCCAATCCTGTTGGCCTAGATGGAGTTCAGGAATCTTGACTTTTAACAAGCTCCCCCGCTAGAAGTTCTGAGACATGTGATCCGAGGACCATCTTCAGAGAATCACTGACCTGGCACAAGTGTCAGATGAGAAGGCTGAGGCCAGGGCAACAAAAGTCATGAATCTAATCTCAGGAAGTTTCAGAATCCAAGCCCTAGGTTCCCAATTCCCAGGAATCTTTACACTACCCATCTCTGGCTGCCCACAAACAATCCAAAGTCAGTGTGGGCAACTAGATGAAACCAGAATGATCCATACCTAAGAGTCACAGGGCCAAATTCTGAAAGTAAGAATCTTAGGGGGTGGCTTTAGTCTCACACATGCAGGTGAGAGTGCCTTCACCCCAGTGCGAGGCCCTCCTCAAAGTGTGTTCGCATGCTAGTAGGCTTTCACAGCCATGCCTCTTTCCATGCCTTGGGTAGCACTTGGTTGGCCCTTTGCAACAAGTAGCTCAGCAAACTGTAAATACCTCAAACCCCAGGTATCAGCCATGTCATATGACTTAAACACCAAGCGTCAGAAACTGGTGGGAAATAGTTTGGAACGCAGCATTTGACTGTAAGAGTCAAGGGGCTAAAAGATGCTAACACTGCTGCTAACTATTTACAATTCATAAAACTCCTTAGGCCTCAGTGTCTTCACAAAAGACCACAGTGAGACTTTTCCTACACTCCTCACAGACCTGGTATAGGCGCAAGTAGCTGTGGCACTACTTTTACGTATTTTAAAAGGACGATCGAACAAACAAAATCCTTCTCATCTACTTCAGCTGCCCCTATTGGATGCTTTGAGAGGTACAGGTATCAGCAGAGGCATAGGTCAATAGAAGCATCTGGAAGAAATTTGCTTTTGGCAAGGCTTTAAAAGAAGAAGTGGTTACTGATGGAGTGACAGTGAGGATAAAGAAAATTAGGTGTACAGAAGAGACTACAGGACAGGCATCCTGATAAAACTGCTGACAGAAATCGACTAATTTTTTATTTTTTTAATGGGCTCTTGGCCTTCACAAGGCAGAATGTACCAAGAAAGTAAGAAACAGAGGACAGACCTTTTTTCCCCCAATTCTGGCTACTTACCAAAAACTTATCTATAAAATAATATTTCATTTTTAAAACACTGAATTTAAAAATAAGGTACTGCTTGACTGTTAACAGTTTTTCAAGTGAGGAGGCTGATGTTAAACGCTGTCTCTCGGCTCTTGCATCTCTCGGCTCCAGCATGCCAAACTAATGAACCTTATGCCGCACTTGTGTTTTCACCCCATAAAATACACATGACTTGCTCTTCTCCCATCTAAACAGGCCAAGTCGACTTTCATTAAGTCATCATCAAATAACATTTTATTAAGCCACCACCTGTGCACATCATGTAACGCTGCAGCGAGTGAGCAGCCTGAGTGAAGAAAGGACAGGTTCACATTGCAGCTCCTCTCAAAAGGGAGGGAAAGTTTTGAGAGGCATACACTTGTTAAGCTTTGGCACAGTTTCAGTAAGATGATGGAAACTGAGCTTCATAGACCTTGCCGGTCATCTAATCCAAGCATCTGTTCGATCAACTTCCCACTCAAAGTAAAACTCCCACCGCCACAGCCTTGATATATGACCACCTTCTCTCTGCTTGGAAATGTCCAGAGATGGGATGCTCACTTCCCCCAAATGACAGGTCCTTAAGCTCTTGATCAAGTTTAGTTAAAAGACAGATCTTTTATTTGCTATTTACCTCTTCAACTCCCTGTGATATAACTTAATGAAAAAAACAAGAGTTGTAGAGCCATACAGGATTCAATACAATTCCCAGTTCTGCCATTTACAAGTTGTTAGGCCTTGGGCATCTTCTCTAAGCTCTCTGATCCTCAGTTTCCCCACCTGTAAAATGAAAACAGTAACTCCCTACCTTAGTGGTTTGTTGTGTGAAGTAAATTATATGTGAAAAGTGCTTAGCAATGTATATGGAACTTAACAGCTGTTCAATGAACAAAGTATAATATTATTCCATGCATTTGTTCTAGCTCTGTCATTTGCTGCTAATGTTTTAATTCCTCTTTTGTATGCATATGAGAGTTGTTCAAACATGATGAAGGTGAACTCCTCCTTTCCTAACACTGGTCTTTAACTGTCTCCAGTTCCTGCATTGTGTTCTGTTGCCATTTCATCCCAAGTCACTACCGTGTTGGGGTCATAGGGACAATCCAACATAGGTGATTGAGTTATTCAGTGATATGGAACATCTTTCAGCCAAAGACTGTGACACAGTACAGATCAACACTTCAGTTCAAATAATTACAAGATGGAGGGAATAAATTCAAATACAGGCACACCTCATTTTACTGTGCTTCACTTTTCTGTACCTCGCAGATACTGCATTTTTAAAAATCAAAGGTCTCTGGGAACCCCGTATCAAGTAAACTATCAGTACCATTTTTTTCCAACAACATTTACTTCAAACCTCTGTGCCACGTTTTGGTAATTCTCATAACACTTCAGATTTTTTCGTTATTATTTGTTATAGGGACCTGGTAGTGACCTTTGAGGTCACTGTTATAATTGTTTTGGGACACCACAAACTGCACCTACATAAAATGACAAACTTAATACATGTTGTGTGTGTTCTGACCACTCCAGACTCTCTCCCTTTCCTTGGGCCTAAGACACAGCAATATTGAAATTAGGCAAATTAGTAGCCTTATGATGGCCTCTAAGCATTTGTTCGAGTAAGAGAAAGAGCTGCACATCTCTCACTGTAAATCAAAAGCTAGAAATGGTTATCACACTTTGTGAGGAAGGCACATCAAAAGCCAAGAGAGGCCAAAAGCTAGCCTCCTGAACCACACAGTCAGCCGAGTTGTGAACGAGTGCAAAGGAAAAGTTCTCGAAAGAAATAAAAGTGCTACTCCAGTGAACATACCAATGATAGGAAAGTGAAATAGCCTTAGTGAAGAAAGAACAAAATTTGAGTGATCTGGATAGATCGGCCACATTTCCTTAAGCCAAAAATTAATCTGGAACAAGACTCTAACTCTCTTGAATTCTTTGAAGACTGACAGAGGTGACGAAGCTGCAGAAGAAAAGTGTGAAGCTAGCAGAGGTTGGTTCTCGAGCTTTATGGAAAGAAGCCATTTCTGTAACATAAAAGCACCAGGTGAAGCAGCAAATACTGTCATAGAAGCTACAGGAGTTATCCAGAAGTTCTGGTTGAGGTAATTAATGAAAGTGGCGACACTAAACAACAGATTTCCATGTAGATGAAATAGCCTTCTGTAAGAAGAAGATGCCACCTGGGACTTGCATAGCTAGAGAAGAGAAGCCAGTGCCTCACTTAAAAGCTTCAAAGGACAGTCTGACTCTCTTGTTAGGGGCTAATGAAGCTGATGACTTGAAGCTGAATGAGTTTAAATGACCATTTCAAAATTTCCAGGGCCCTTGAGAATTATGCTTAATTTACTCTGCCTGTGTTATATAAATGGAACAATACAGCCTGGATGACAGCACATCTGTTCACAATGTGGCTTACTGAACATTTTAAGCCCACTGTTGAGACCTACTGCTCAGAAAAAAAAAAAAAAAGATCCCTTTCAAAATATTACTGCTCATTGACAATGCATCTGGTCATCCAAGAGTTCTGATGGAGGTGTACAATGAGATTAACGTTGTTTTCATTTCTGCTAACACAACAACCATTCTCCAGCCCATGGATCAAGGAGTCATTTCCACTTTCAAGTCTTACTATCTAAGAAATATATTTTGTAATGTTATAGCTTCCATGGATATTCCTCTGGTGGATCTAAGCAAAGTAAACTGAAAACCTTCTGGAAAGGATTACCACTCTAGACGCCATTAAGAACATTCATGATTCATGGGAAGAGGTCAAAATATCAACATTCAAAGAATTTGGAAGAAGTTGATTACAGTGCTCATGGAATGACTTTGAGGCGCCCAAGACTTTAGTGGAGGAAGTAATTGCAGATGTGGTGGAAACAGCAAGAGAAACAGAATTAGAATTAGAAGCGGAGCCTGAAGATGTGAATAAATTGTTGGCAGTCTCATGATAAAAGTATCACAGGTAAGAAGCTGCTTCTTATGGGTGGGCAAAGGAGTTTCTTGAGATGGCATCTATTCTTGGTGAAGATACCAAGACAACAAAGACTTTAGAATATTAAATGACAACAAAGACTTTAGAATATTAAATCAACCAAGTTGATAAAGCAGTGGCAGGATTTGAGAGGATTGACTGCAATTTTGAAAGAAGTTCTACTGTCGGTAAAACTCTATCAAACAGCATTGTATGCTGCAGAGAAATCATTCCTAAAAGAAAGCGTCAATCATTGCCTTGTTTTAAGAAATCGCTACAGCCACCCTAGCCTTCAAGCAACCACCAACACCAACCTGATCAGTCAGTTGCCATCAACATTAAGGCAAGACCCTCCACCTGCGGAAAGGTTACCTAATGATGGGACTTCCCTGGTGATTCAGTGGCTAAGACTCCGTGCTCCCAGTGGAGGGGGCCCAGGTTCTATCCTAGTCAGGAGAACTAGACCCCACGTGTCTCAACCAAGAGTTCTCATGCTGCAGCAAAGACCCAGCACGCTACAACTAAAACCTGTCCCAGCAGATACATAAATAATATTCAAAGGGAAAAAAAAGGATTACAATCTGATGAAGGCTCAGAAGATGGTTAGCATCCTTTAGCAATAAAGTAATTTTTAACTAAAATAGGTACATTGTTTTTTGTCATTGTTATTTTTTAGGCTTTGCTTTCTTTTTTTCACTGTTTTTGGAGATATAATGCTAGTATTACATATTTAACAGACCACAGTATGGTGTAAACCTAACTTTTATATACACTGGAAGGCCAAAAACTTCATATGACCCATTTTATTGGGATATTTGCTTTATTGAGTGGTCTGGAATCAAACCCAAAATATCTCCAAGGTATGCCTGTATAACATTAATCACAATCAGTGTAAATGAACCTGACTGTCTGGTTAAAAGACAGATATTGTCAGACTGGACTGAAAATAAAATACAACTTTAAGTTATTTGCAAGGGCCATATATAAGGCTTAACAAAAATTTAATGTAAAGTTTATGAAAAACTACATCAAACACAATAATCAAGAAAAACTGGTAAAGCTATATCAATGTCAGACAAAACAGATTTAAAGGCAAAAGGATTACTGATATAAAGATAATCATTAATAAAAATGTTCAGTTCACCAGGAATATGTAATAATTTTACGTGTATATGCACTTAATCACATAGATTCAAAGGTATATAGAGAAAAAAGAGTCTGAACTAAAAAGAAAGTGTAAATCCACATAATAATGGAGGATTTTAATACAGTCTCTCAGCAACTGACATAACAAAACAACAACAACAACAAAATCAATAAGGACACCAAAATCTGAACTACACAACCAACGTGAGCTACTGAGTACCTATGATACAACTCATCAACAACCTGAGAATATACATTCTTCTTAAGCACACATGGCTTATAAAAATTAACCACATTCCAGACCATAAAATAGATCTCAACAAATATTCTCTTAGCTCACAATGTTATCTGAAAGTAAATAGTTAAATTAACTATCAGTAGCAAGAACTATAAAAGGAAATTATATACTTGAAATTCAGAAACACACTTCTAAATTACCCAGAGGTTACAGAAGAATTAAAATTAGAAAATATATAGAACTGAAAGATAACAAAAATACTATTGATCAAAATAAATGAAATGAAGCTAAAGACAGATTCATAACTTTGGAATGATGTGGAGTGTACTTAAATGAGATTTTAGAAAGTAGAACCATAAAGGAAAAGATTGGCTAATTTACTATATTAAAATTAATAATCTTGGTTCATAAAAAGACCATAGAATGACTTAGGAGGTAAAAAGGAACAGACTGGGAGAAAATACTAGCAATACGAATACCATCAAGCATTAGGACCTAGAATATAGAAAAATCTCAAAAAACCAATGAGGAAAAGATGAACAATCAAACAGAAAAAAAGGCAAAAGTCATTTCAGAGAAAGGAAAACAGGAATGGTGAATTTTAAAAAATTAAAAGTTCATTAGATTTTCATTAGAAATCAGGAAATTATAAATTTAAATCATAAAATATCATTTACACCACAATACTGGCAAAAACACAAAAGTCTGATAAGGATGGCAGATAACATAGAGCAAACAAAGAATTCCTACACTCTGGAAAACAATTTGGAGTTACATGGTCAACTTGAACATGCACATGCCTGTGACCTAGTGAGTCCACAACCACATGAGCTGGCGTGAGGACAGGGGAGGTTGGTGGTAAAAGTATACTTATTCTACAAAGCAGATTTGCTGATATTGCAGTCATCATCTCAATGCCCAGTGGAATCTTCCCAAATCTATCAGCAATTTGCCAAAGAAGTAGCTTCATAAAGGATATACTCTAAGATGTTCACAGGAAAACAGAAGGTAGAACACCGTAGTCATATCAACATGAGGTTTTGCAACCTCAAGAAGCCTCCTAAAGCTACCAAACTGCTAGAAACAACAGGCTGAGCCATTTACAGGTTCAGCTGGAATTTATTGAAGGCTTGCAAAATGCTGGGCCCAGGGCTGGTACTACAGATACAAAGGTCATGAACAAGGGAGAGAGTGTGCTCTTTTATCATGACTCTTACACTGGTCAACCTAGATAATACACTAAAATTACACAAATAATCATAAAACCCTTATAAATGTTGAAGAAGACATAGTGGTACTATGAAAACATATATTACATATAGAATGGGAACCCAAGAGTCAAGGAAGAAAAGAAGGCAACCCAAGGAAGTCCTATTTGACTTGGAACGGCAAAAATATGTTAGCCAGGCAAAGAGAGAGGCAACAAGCCCTGGAAGTAAAAGTTGAAAAGTGTGTGAAAGTCCTAGTAAGAAAGAAAGAAGCAATGCAAAATAAAGAAGGAAGGAATAGTAGATGGGTAGGAGCCTCAGAGAGCCCTGTGGGCCACCAAAGGATTTTGGCCTCTATCCTAAAAGCACGGGAGGTTGTTAGAAGATTTTCAGAGGGAGAGAGGCCTGCTCAGACTTGCCTTTTCCAACACAGGTTGCAACATGGAGAAAGGACCGGAGAACATCCAAAGTGGACGTGGGGAACCAGTTAGCAGCCACTGCGTTAGTCCAGTTGATAGCAGTCTCTCTAAAGAGGTGGTAGCAGAGACTGAGAGCTGAAGTCTGATTCTAGATATATTTTGGAGGCAGAACCAACATCACTCGGTGACAGTGACAGAGAGACTGGAGGAGATGGGCAAGGGGGTGGAGGAGACAAAGTATTACAAAGAACGCCCTTTCTGGCATGGACAATTAGGCAGTGTTACTGAAACAGTACAACTGCAAACAGCCGTGTGCATTGTAATGAGTAGTCTTGGAGGTGAACACTGCCCTACCTATAAAAACATACAGAGCAAGCCTGTCAGTGACAATTACTGAAGTGGAGAACATCAGGGAAGATTTAGGAATAAAAATCATCAGTTTAGACAAACGTTTTTCACAAAGAATACAGTCTAGTTAAATCTAAACCTAAACTCACAATTCAGTCGTCTTCTTACTCGGAAACTTTCCAAGTCTAAAAATAATATAGTCACTAGCTACATTTAGCCACTGAGCACTTGAAATGTGGCTATTGCAAATTGAGATGTGCTACAAAATATAAAACTACATCCTAGATTTCAAAGACTATGTACAGAGTGGGGGGGTGGACAAAAACGAATATGAGATACTTCACTTTCTATGTGGATTGCACAGTGAAATAATATTTTACATTGGATTAAATAAAATATATTTCTAAAAATGTATTTCACCTGTTTATTTTTATTTTTTAATGTGGCTAATACAAAATTCAAAATTAAGTATGGAGCTTACATGCTATTTCTATTGACCAGGGCTGTTCTAAGAACTATCTGAATCATGTATTCACTATTATCCATGTCTTCATTAAGTAACAACGAAGTGAAAACGTTTATTATTAAAACTAGTGAAAGGGAAATAAAGATGTGCCTCACACTGAAAAGTCAGGATCATAATCAAGGGAGTCAATTGTTAATTGAATGCAAAGGGAGGAATTGAAATCCCTATACTCTACAAGCTTCGCCTCTTCACCAGTACTGAGAAGAGTAAAAGTGGGTGGAAATTGAGAGGTCACCAACTTCTTACCTTTGGTAGGAAGGGAGGGGACTTTTAAATGTCCTGGCAGTGGGGAGGTGTAACTAAAAGGGAATTTAGTGACATTAAGCTAAAATTTAAGTAAGCCCTATCTTTAAAATAGGTTTGAAACATAAATCTTGCATTGAGATTTGAGGAAGTCTGTATAAATGACTATACACCATTCTGCCCCAGTCATTAAAATCTATACATTAAATCCTGGAAATGCTTTTGTTGACAGATGGATGCATTAGTTGGGGTTTATAGGGAACTTCTCTTGAAATGTATACAGTCACAGCAGGCTAAAACACTGAGTCCTACCACTGATGTCACACAGAACTTAAACTGAGCTATCCTTATCAAATTCATTCCTCAGATAGCTCGTTAACACTGAGACATTAAAAAAATAATTTTCTTGGGAAGGAGAAATGCTAAAAAAAATAAATAAGATCTTAGCCTTGCAGGGGGTGCTCTTACAGGACACTGTGGGCAAGTAAACTGTGATCACAGAGCCACATGGGCCCTACGCAGCGCCTGGATGGGAGCGGAGGTGTGCCAGACGGCAGGAGGAGACGGGGCATAGCGGGAGACGGGGCCCCGGAGATGAGGCCACAGCTCACAGTGTGCCAGAAACTGCCTTGGTTTCCATTTCAAATTACCAAAAGGTTTTATCATTCCAAATGAACATTTTCTACTTCTCACTTCTTAGAAGTGTTTTATTTTTTTCCCCCTCACCTGTCTGTTGAGAATGGAAATAAAAAATACAATACTACATTAAAATGGGTTAGCAACCAAACTCACCTATTTTGGATAATAACCTGTTAATAACTTAAAAAAAATTTTTTTTAATGGACTATCCACGGTGAGCCCACCAAACATCCTAATTGGCTCAAACACCTATTGGGCTGCTGCTGCTGCTAAGTTGCTTCAGCGGCAGCCCACCAAGCTCCCCCATCCCTGGGATTCTCCAGGCAAGAACACTGGACTGGGTTGCCATTTCCTTCTCCAATGCATGAAAGTGAAAAGTGAAAGTGAAGTCGCTCAGTTGTGTCCGACTCTTAGCGACCCCATGGACTGCAGCCCACCAGGCTCCTCTGTCCATGGGATTTTCCAGAACACCTATTGTAACAGGATGCTATTCCTCCACTTAGTCAGACGCCAGAAATAAAAGAACTCTGAAGGTTCTTCATTGTGAGTGCTGAGGAAACTAGGAAAGCACTTTTCATTCTGCAGAGGTCGGGGGTGTGCAGGAAACACGATGTGGAAATCAATGCCAGCTTGTGAAAGATAAACAGGAAATACCACATTTAGCCATGCTGAAACTTGAAACATTAGTTCAATGTCATTGAGATAGGGCCAAACCCAAATGAGTTTTCTTTAAACAGATTTTAGACACTTTTGATTTGTGTATTCTACTCAACATTATTCAATTACAGACCATCTAGTTTTGTAATTCTCCCAGCCTCTGACTTCTCCTTTGTCATCTTCCTGAACACCTCCAGCCATTTCACAACTTAACAAAAGTCTGGGTAGGAAGAAGAAGGAGGAGCAAGTTAAATTCATATCACTCAGTTACACTTCTCAGCATATGCACAATGAAAAACATTGAGGTGTCTGTATTACCTGGGAGTTTTGGTTAACCATATTGGAATAGCAAAATGGGAAAGAATATGTTCATGTTTTTACATACTTGCTTAAAATTCCATTGTCATTTAAAAAAAAAGTTTCTTGAATCAAAAAATTCCTCCCTCATCTATGAACCTATATCTCTGTCTGGCCCACAGATAATTCCTTCCCACATCAAACTCCTGGCCCATCCATCACCACCATTTCTAGACCCTCATACTGCTTTCATTCTCATGAAAATCGGCTTGTGCCTGCTTCCCTCTCCCATGATTATCTCGGTTCATTCACTTACGAAGTTGCAGAGTATTTCCTGAGACATTTCATGGAAGCTCCTGGCTTCTCCTTCATCATTCAACAGGAACAACTACACCCCCACTCCATCTGTTCCCATGAGGCTACAAGTCAATCAAGAACTTTGAACCTATAATGGATAGAGCGAATCTGTGTTCACCCAACAATGCAAGTACAATACGAAGGCAACTGAAGTTTCCTGGATTAAGCCAAACCATCAGTTCCATGCCAGAACAGACCTGAAAGTTTATGGTGGCCTCAAGGAAAGCGTGAAGTATCCAAGGAGCTAACCTCCATTGAGAGTACACTAGCTTATATCCAACTTTCTTTTTCATTAACAACGTGTGAGATAGGTATCATCTCTAATTAAGAGGTAAAGGAACTGAGGGTCAGAGAGTTTAGGTGTAGTTGTCCAAAGTCACACAGTTAACAAGTAGTGTTCAAATCCAGATCTAGATGGCTAAAATCCAGTAAACTCTATATCAGTGATGTTTTTGAATAGTCTTCCTCTTTGGCACTTAGTTCTATGAAGATGCTGCTATAGGGAGGAAATGAGAGCTTGGAAAAAGTTAGTAATGCAGATGGCAAATGGTGTCCGATGAGCAAGATCTCACAAACACCTTAAGTAAAGAAAATCCACTATTATCTTTTTTATGCATTAGAATTCCATACAGCTTAATGGATGTGGGAAAGATGTTTGAATGTCTTAAAAAAAAAAAAAAGATAATGTATATATGGTCTATTGCTCTAGGTCAGTAGGTCTCACACATAGATGCACATTAGAATCACCTGGGGAGTCTTTAAAAATCCTGTTGTCATGGCCAAATCTGAGGCCCCTTACATCAGAATTTCTGAGGGTGGGACCTAGGCGTTTGTTGTTTTTAAATCTTCCCACACGTTACCATTCAAGTTTCAGCTCCCCTGCGTAAGTTAAGAATGCTAATAAGGACTGAGTAGTTTTCCAAAACACCTTTAAGATCAGAAAGATTTTACAGCCTTTCTCCTAGCACCAGTCTTTGGGGGGAAGGAGAAAAGAGGCGAGCTGGACCCTCTCACCGTTTGCCTCCCTATACTACACTTCCTTCTTTGGCTGTGTTCTACGTCCCAAGTCTAATCTCCTCAGGTCTGTCATCAGCTTCTCCCAAGACACTTCATCCTCTGCAGTTGTCTATTCCAAATTTGGTTCCCTGCAACAACCAAGAGAGATGAGCAGACTTCAGGAGAGGAGAACAAACTCAAGCTGTCAGGCTACTGGTAATTTCCTATGGCCTTCTCATAGCTTTAGTTTCATCTTCCTGTCTCTTTAACTTGTTCTACTCAAGATATGCTATTCAAAATATATGTCCAATAGGATCATTATATCCTCAAGCTCTGTGCTAATGACCTAGCAAAAAGAAAAATCTTGCTGGTTCTTTCTGAAAGGACTATGGTGCTGTGTGTTCATATGAGTCTATCAGCTCTGGCAGGAAGCAAAACACAGAAACATGATATACCCTACTGCCTTTTTAGTCTATCCTCCTTATTATCTGGGCCCTCTGTGTACAGGGTCTCCCAACTGCTGCCAATCTTCAGACCCAAGGAGACGTTCAACATCAAATAAAGCATCAAAACCCATCCTGAAAAAGCAAATTCAGGAAATGAGACAGGGTGTAAGCCAACTGGCTTGTCTCTTTAACAAGTCAATGTCATGTGTTCACACAAAGACACACACACACACAACACACATACAAAAGTAAGGATAAAGAAGAACTGTTCTAAGCTCAAAGAGGCTTAAGAGACATAAGAATGAAATGAAATGCATTGGCCCTGATTAGATCCTGAACTGAGCAAACCAGCTACAAAAGATACTTTGAAGACAAGTGAGAAATTTGAATATGGACAACGTATTATATGATATTAAGGAATTTTAGCCCATTTTAATGAAAGCAATAATAGTATATGGCACTGCAAGAAAGAGCCATACTTTTAGAGAAATATGTAGGGATGATAAACACTAGCAATAAAACAAAAATGATACAGCAAATGCGGTAAAATGTTGACAATTATTAAATTCAGATGATGTGTATATGGATATTATTATATGCTATTTTGAAATTTTTCATAATAAAAAATTGTTTTTAGAATTCTCATCCTTGAAAAATAGGCACAGCTAGAAAATACTGTCCTACCTATAATGAAAATTTTCATAGGAAAATGTGCAGGAAATGTGAAACCAGGATATACAAATATTCAGGATGCATAATGCAGCAATAAGACAAGTGTCTCCAATCCTAGGCCCAAAATGACTCTTTTCACCCTGGGTAAGCAAAGCGTTGCCTCAGGGTACATGCACATGTTGCTGCTCAGTCTCTAAGTCATGTCCGACTCTGCAACCCCATGACCTGCAGCACACCAGGCTTCCCTGTCCTTCACGATCTCCTGGAGTTGGCTCAAACTCATGCCCATTGACTCAGTGATGCCATCCAACCATCTCAGCCTCTGTCACCCCCTTCTCTTGCCCTCAGTCTTTCCCAGCATCATGGTCTCTTCTAATGAGTCGGCCAAAGTATTGGAGCTTCAGTTTCAGCATCAGTCCTTCCAATGATTATTCAGGACTGATTTCCCTTAGGATTGACTGGTTTAATATCCTTGCAGTCCAAGAGACTCTCAAGAGTCTTCTCCAATACCACAGTGCAAAAGCATCAATTCTTTGGCATTCAGCTTTTTTTATGATCCAACTTTCACATCCATACATGACTACGGGAAAAACCAGTAGTTTGACTAGACAAGCCTTTGTTGGCAAAGCGATGCCTCTGCTTTTTAATATGCTGTCTAGGTTTGTCAATAGCTTTTCTTCCAAAGAACAAGCGTCTTTTAATTTCATGGCTGCAGTCACCATCTGCAATGATTTTGGAGCCCAAGAAAATAAAGTCTTTCACTGTTTCCATTGTTTCCACAACGATATGCCATAAAGGGATGGGACTAGATGCCGTGATCTTCATTTTTTGAATGTTGAGTTTTAAGCCAGTTTTAACTCCTCTTTTACCTTCATTAAGAGACTCTTTAGTTCTTCACTTTCTGCCATAGGGTGGTGTTATCTGCATATCTGAGGTTATTGATATTTCTCCCGGCAATCTTGATTCCAGCTTGTGCTTATTCCAGCCCAGCATTTTGCCATGATGTACTCTGCATAGAAGTTAAATAAGCAGGGTGACAATATACAGCCTTGACGTACTCCTTTCCCAATTTTGAACCAGTCTGTTGTTCCATGTCCAGTTCTAACTGTTGCTTCTTGACCTGCATACAGATTTCTCAGGAGGCAATTAAGGTGGTCTGGCATTCCCATCTCTTTCAGAATTTTCCACAGTTTATTGTGATCCACACAGTCAAAGGCTTTGGCATAGTCAATAAAGCAGAAATAGATATTTTTCTGGAATTCTCTTGCTTTTTCGATGATCCAGGGGATGTTGACAATTTATCTCTGGTTCCTCTGCCTTTTCTTAGTCCAGCTTGAACATCTGGAAATTCTCAGTTCACATACTATTGAAGTCTCACTTGGAGAATTTTGAGAATTACTTTGCTAGCGTGTGAGATGAGTGCAATTGTGTGGTAGTATGAACATTCTTTGGCATTGCCTTTCTTTGGGATTGGAATGAAACTGACCTTTTCCAGGCCTGTGGCCACTGCTGAGTTTTCCAAATTTGCTGGCATAATGAGTGCAGCATCTTTTAGGATTTGAAATAGCTCAACTGGAATTCCATCACCTCCACTAACTTTGTTCATAGTGATGTTTCCTAAGGCCCACTTGACTTCGCATTCCAAGATGTCTGACTCTAGGTGAGTGATCACACCACCATGGTATTCTGGGGCATGAAGATCTTTTTTGTATAGTTCTGTATTCTTGCCACCTCTTCTTAATATCTTCTGCTTCTGTTAGGTCTATACCATTTCTGTCCTTTATTGTGCCCATCTCTGCATGAAACAGTCCCTTGGTATCTCAAATTTTCTTGAAGAGATCTCTAGTCTTTCCCATTCTATTGTTTTCCTCTATTTCTTTGCACTGATCAGTTAGAAGGTTTTCTTATCTCTCCTTGCCATTCTTTGGAACTCTGCATTCAAATGGGCATATCTTTCCTTTCTCCTTTGCCTTTAACTTCTCTTCTTTTCTCAGCTATTCGTAAGGCCTTCTCAGACAATCATTTTGCATTTTGCATTTCTTTTTCTTGGGGATGATTTTAATCACTGCCTCCTATACAATGTCACGAACCTCCATCCATAGTTCATCAGGCACTCTGTCTATCAAATCTAATCCCTTTAATCTATTTGTCGCTTCCACTGTATAATCATAAGGGCTTTGATTTAGGTCATATCTGAATAGTCTAGTGATTTTCCCTACTTTCTTCAATTTAAGTCTGAATTTGGCAATAAGGAGTTCATGATCTGAGCCACAGTCAGCTCCTGGTCCTGTTTTTGCTGACTGTATAGAGCTTCTCCATCTCAACTGCAAAGAATCTGATTTGGCAATCAGAACTGCAAAATCAGTCTGATTTTGGTATTGACCATCTGGTGATGTCCATGTGTAGAGTCATCTCTTGTGTTGTTGGAAGAGGGCATTTGCTATGACCAGTGCACTCTCTGGCAAAGCTCTGTTAGCCTTTGGCATGCATCATTTTGTACTCCAAGGCCAAACTTGCCTGTTACTCCAGGTAGCTCTTGACTTTCTACTTGTATCTCAGTTTACTCTGTAGATGCATTACCAAGATATGCTTTGCAGTTAACGTCATTTTGGCTTCATAGGTTTCATAGGAATGCTCTACTTTCATATAGCGGGAAGCTTATATAGGCCTTCCAGGAAAAATGTCTATGTTGCAACTTAAAGGAAGAGCAGGAGTTAGCCAAGTAAGGTGGGAAGTCAAGATGTGGGGATTCCAGACACAGAAAAATAAATGTGCAAAGGGAAGTAACAGCACTGCACATCTGACAACTGGAGGAGATCAGCGTGACCCACACAAGGGTTCAAGACAGAGCAACAAAACCCAAGGCTGGAGAGGAAGATGGGGGATGAATCAAAGAGAGAGGACTATGAGTCACTTTAGAGAGTCTGAATTTTATCCTAAGGGTAATAGAATTCCTAAGGAGGATTTCTAACAGTGAAATTACAGAGCAGATTGGTGTTTTACAAAGTTCCCTCTGGAGATTATACGGAGATTGAAGGTAAGGGGACCAGGAGGCCAGTTAAAAGGCTGCTGTTTCAATCTTGGGTGATTATCACCTGTACTAGTGATGGATGGGTTCTAAAAGAAGCAGAGAAAGGATTTCTGCTTCCAATAGTAGTCCAAGAGACTGGAGTTACTCATATAGGACTAACACATCCACCATTCCCACAGAACCATAAAACTGAATGAGGGCAATGATTTTCAGACATTGAAAATATCTTTCAGTGCAAGACTGTAATCTCTGAGAGAAAAAAACTCACAAGGTGACCCCAACTGCCCAGCTCTTTGCCTAGGAACATTTATCAAAAGCATCAAGGGGAGCTAGAATACACGCTGAGCACAGCAGGCTCTCTGAACTGGGAAAGCTGAGCTCCGAGTTTGAAGAGCTGGAATCCACCAGGCAGGGCAATGGAGAGGAGCAAGTCGTACAACGAGGAGCCTGGGAAGTCACTGTGGATGTCCCTGCAAGTCTTCCACTGAGGGCTGAGACTACAGAGAGCTTCCCAGAGAGTGGCTGCTGGAGAGTTGAAAAAGAAACAGAAAAACCAGAGCTTGAGGCTTGGTGGAAAATCCTGGTGTTCTGGCACAGCCAAAGAGGAAAAAATCTCATTATCACCTCATGAAACCTCTTGGCACCCAGGAGAAAGACCAAAAAGGTTTCATTTCATGAATAGGGACCACACCCTAGAACCTGTATGCTCAACAAGAGTGAGAGCATCAGAAGGGTGAAAATTAATTCCCGGGAGAGAAGGAAAGTGAAAAATAGCTTGGGTATTACACAGCTCATAAACAGATACATTGTTAAAACTTCACAAGAGGAGTAGGGAGGTGGGAGCAGGGTCAAAAGATGGGGGAGGGAGTGAAAATGTCTAAAACATCTCCTTGGTGGGTAATCATTTTTAAAATATTGACAAACAATGCCCTAGAGTACAGACTACTACAGACCTTATCAAGAAAAGCCTAAAACTAAGCCTAAACATAACTTTCTTCCAAGGAGTAAGTGCCTTTTAATTTCATGGCTGCAATCACCATCTGCAGTGATTTTAGAGCCCAAAAAGATAAAGTCTGACACTGTTTCCACTGTTTCCCCATCTATTTCCCATGAAGTGATGGGACCAGATGCCATGATCTTCATTTTCTGAATGTTGAGCTTTAAGCCAACTTTTTCACTCTCCTCTTTCACTTTCATCAAGAGGCTATTTAGTTCCTCTTCACTTTCTGCCATAAGGGTGGTGTCATCTGCATATCTGAGGTTATTGATATTTCTCTCAGCAATCTTGATTCCAGCTTGTGCTTCTTCCAGCTGAGGGTTTCTCATAATGTACTCTGCATAGAAGTTAAATAAGCAGGGTGACAATATACAGCCTTGACGTACTCCTTTTCCTATTTGGAACCAGTCTGTTGTTCCATGTCCAGTTCTAACTGTTGCTTCCTGACCTGCATACAGATTTCTCAAGAGGCACGTCAGGTGGTCTGGTATTCCCATCTCTTTCAGAATTTTCCACAGTTTATTGTGATCCACACAGTCAAAGGCTTTGGCAAAGTCAATAAAGCAGAAAAGGTCCATCTAGTCAAGGCTATGGTTTTTCTAGTAGTCATGTATGGATGTGAGAGTTGGACTGTGAAGAAAGCTGAGCACTGAAGAATTGATGCTTTTGAACTGTGGCGCTGGAGAAAACTCTTGAGAGTCCCTTGGACTGCAAGGAGATCCAACCAGTCCATTCTAAAGGAGATTAGTCTTGGTTGTTCATTGGAAGGACTGATTCTAAAGCTGAAACTCCAATACTTTGGCCACCTCACGCAAAGAGTTGACTCATTGGAAAAGACTCTCATGCTGGGAGAGATTGGGGGCAGGAAGAGAAGCGGATGACAGAGGACGAGATGGCTGGATGGCATCACCGACTCGATGCACATGAGTTTGAGTGAACTCTGGGAGTTGGTGATGGACAGGGAGGCCTGGCGTGCTGCGATTCATGGGGTCGCAGATTTGGACACGACTGAGTGACTGAACTGAACTGAACTGAAGCCTAAACAAGATCTTCATAGGAAACTGAGTATTTATATGAGTCTCAGTAAGTTAGGCTTTGGGAACACCAAAAGCTTTCCATAGGGCCATTCTAACAAAGCATAACCCAAGCTTATCCAAGCTCAAGGTTATCACATGTCTTCTAAAAAAAAAATGCAAATGCCTTCTAAAAAGAAAAAATACTCTTCAGAGGACAATAACAGATCACATAATATCTAAAATGTATCACCTGCAATATCTAGTATGCAATCAAAAAATTGCTAGATCTGCAAAGAAAAAGGTGGTCTACAGTTAAGAAATGAGTAATCAATAGGAACTGACTCCAACATGGCCCAGGTGCTGAATTTATCAAAACTCTTAAATAATTATTATAAACATGTTCAAGAAAATATAGACGCTCAGAGAATTCAAGAAAAAGTACTCTTAATTAATAAATGAGACTCTAAGCAGAGAAATGAAAACTATTAAAAACTTTAATTTCCAGGACTGAAAAGTATAATTACTACAACGAAGAAAGTGGAATATATCAGAAGTATTTTCAGAGCTATACGTTTTAGGATCTTTAGTGGTGGTAAACAGAGAGAACTCTGAAAATTTCTGCTCAGACATCTGTTGAGGGGTAGCACCATTTCTTGAGATAGTAACACCAAAGGAAAAGTATATCAACACTGTTCTAACAGTCAAAACCAGGGTGCTACTGTGTGGAGACAATAAAGGACCAGCTGATAGGATGACAAAACAATTAAAGATAGACAACACCGAGACTGATTTTGTTCCTAAGTATGGAGTACCCTTCATAGGAAACTAATGACAGAAGCTAAGATCCGCTGGAGAAGGCACAGGCTACCCACTCCAGTATTCTTGGGCTTCCCTTGTGGCTCAGCTGGTAAAGAATCCACTTGCAATGCGGGAGACCAGGGTTCGATTTCTGGGTTGGGAAGATCCCCTGGAAAAGGGAAAGGCTACCCACTCCAGTATTCTGGTCTGGAGAATTCCATGGACTGTATAGTCCATGGGGTCGCAAAGAGTCAAGACACAACTGAGCGACTTTCACTTTCACCTTCAAATGAACCACAGATTCTATAGAAGAGGATAATACTGTATGGGATAGAAGATTGGACTAGGTATCCTTAGTCCAATAACCTTATACCTAGGTATAAGCTTCCTTTTAAAGTTAAATTTCTACTGTTTTCAAATCATTATGAGAACTCCAAACAGCAGTGAATGAAAAACAGGCATAGGCTCAACAAATAAAAGATGTACAGGGCTTAGCCTGCCCTTTCACTAAATGGCTCCATATTTACAAGATGATGTGGTATGCAGAATAAAGTCCTCCTAAAGATGTCCAATTCTTAATCTCTAAACCTATGAATATGTTAGGTTACATGGAAATGGGGAATTAGGGTTGCTAACCATCTGACTTTAAAACAGGGAGAGTAGGCTGGATTATCCAGGTGAATCCAGTGTAATCACAAGGGTCTTTAAAAGTGGAAGAGAGAGACAGGAGAGTCAGAGAGAGATGTGACCAGGGAAGAAAGGGACAGAGATAAGTAACACTGCATTAAAATGAAGGAAAGGGACCATGAACCAAGGAATTATGAGCCACTGCTAAAAAACAGAAAGAGCAAGGAAATGGACTCTACTCTAGAGTCTCCAGAAAAGAAAGTAGCTTTGCAAGCACCTTGATTTTAGGTCACTGTGACCTTTGCAGACTTCTAACCCACAGAACCATAAGAAAATAAAATCATGTGTTTACCCCACTAACTTTATAATAATTTTTTTAACTGCAGCAATAGGAAACCAATACAATGACCTAGAACTGTGTCATCTAAGATAGGAGCCATGTGATTATTTAAGTTAAAATGAAATAAAAATTTAAATTCAGTTCCTCAGTCATAATAGCCACATGGCCAGTGGCTACTGTATGGAACAGTACAGACAATCATGTCTGTTATCACAGAAATTCCTTCTGAACAGCACTGATCTCCTGAGTGTCTCTCTCAATTACGCTTTCAGGCCAGTAACTTTGAACAAGGATATTTTTAAGGCCATCATCTTTTGTTTTGTTTCCTAGGTCAAAAGTAAAAACTATGTATTTCCAGGAAAAAAATAAATAAAATGCCATAGACATAACTAAATCAGATAAGTTCCAGGCCTATTACAAAAAAAGGAAATGCCATTCTAGTTTTACAGGGTGAACTCATGGACTGTGTGGAACATGTTTTTGTTGAACTCAAAGGTTTTTATTATCGGTTTTCTCCAATATTTGTGGCTACTCCATAAGGTTACAATTGTAAGAAATAGGCTAATTGAGTAGCAAGATCATTACTGCAATTTAAAATTTGCAATCATGTAAAAGGGATATAAGTAATGACTACTGAATTTTAAAAAATCAATTAAAAAAATCATTTCTTCCTCTATAAGTTTTCTGGGTTTTACTCACAGTATTAATATAATAAAACCTGAAGATGCAAAGCAAGTTAGTGTCAATGAAAAAGGTCATGCTATTCAAAATTATACTACTGCTTATAAATCATAACTTCCCATTTTTAACACTACAGTCATCTTAAATGTATGCCTTCAAATGTTTAAAAAAAAAATTGGTCTTCACTCAGTAGACAGAATTTCATATTAACCTTGATTTGAATCAGTGAAATTTATTTTGCTGAAAGTCCCTCACCAAAGCAGTCCCTGCTTCCCCAAGACTCTCTGCCCTGATGCCCTCCATGCACTCACCCCAACCCTCCAAAGCTAAGCACCACTCTTCTCCAGTCACACGCAGGTCATGCTGATGTCTTTGCCCAAAGCTAACAAAATGCCCAGTCATCCAAGTCATCCTGGAGACAAGAAATATAACAGGCAGCAGAAAAGATAACAGGCAGAAGCTGAAAAACACATCACTGGCTTAAAAGAACAGAGTCATTGGTTCAAAACTAGGGACTTAAGAAAAATTCCACAGATCAAGTAAGCATAAAATTCCACAGGTCAAGAACAAACAGTTTAAATCTTGAGAAAAGAAAACTCAGGTAGCAAAGATCATGAATTAAAGCAGAGTCCAGGCATCAAGGGCCAGATCACTAGCTGACAGCAAGGTTTCAATATTACAGCTGTTGCTTCAGCCCAGGAAAAAGAACCAGTCCCCAGACATGAGCATGAGAGGCTATGCCAGCACAGACAGCCCCACAGGAATGAGGAATAATGCGAGGACGGGATGGACCACTGACCTTCACACACCGATCATACTACCATTATCAGATCCATTATCAAAGAGAAAACATAAACCCCATTACCAAAAGTAAAAATTATATGAAATGAAGTAATGCATTTCAGAATAAAAAATGGAGACAAGGGTCACTAACCATACAAAAATATTAAATCTTTAGTAAAAATAAGGCCTGGAAAAGGTCAGCTTTCATTCCAATACCAAAGAAGGCCAATGCTGAAGAATATTCAAACTACTGCACAACTGCACTCATTTCACGTGCTAGCAATGTCATGCTCAAAATCCTCCAAGCTAGGCTTCATGAGCATGTGGACTGAGAACTTCCAGATGTACAAGAAGCTGGATTAAGAAAAAGCAGAGGAACCAGAGATCAAATTGCCAACATCCACTGAATCATAGAAAAAGCAAGAGAGTTCCAGAAAAACATCTACTTCTGCTTTACTGACTACACTAAAGCCTTCAACTGTGTGGATCACAACAAACTGTGGACAATTCTTAAAGAGATGAGAATACCAGACCACCTTATCTGCCTCCTAAGAAACCTGTATGCAGGTCAAGAAGCAACAATTAGAACCAAACATGGAACAACAGACTGGTTCAAAATTGGGAAAGGAATGTGTCAGGGCTGTATATTGTCACCCTGTTTATTTAACTTATATGCAGAGTACATCATCTGAAATGTGGGCTAGATCAATCACAAGCTGGAATTAAGATTGCAGGGAGAAATATCAACAACCTCAGATATGCAGATGATACCACTCTAATGGCAGAAAGTAAAGAGGAACTAAAGAGCCTCTTGATAAAGGTGAAATAGGAGAGTGGAAAAGCTGGCTTAAAACTCAACATTCAGAAAACTAAGATATGGCATCTGGTCCCACCACATCATGGCATATAGATGGGGAAACACTGGAAACAGTGAAAGACTATTTTCTTGGATCCAAAATTACTGCAGACAGTGACTGCAGCCACAAAATAAAAAGAAGCTTGCTCCTTGGAAGAAAAGCTATGACCAACATAGACAGCATATTAAAAAGCAGAGACATTACTTTGCCAACAAAGGTCCATATAGTCAAAGCTATGGTTTTTCCAGTAGTCATGTATGGATGTGAGAGCTGGACTATAAAGAAGGCTGAGGGCCGAAGAACTGATGCCTTCCAACTGTGGTGTTGGAGCAGACTCTTGAGAGTCCCTTTGGACTGCTAGGAGATCAAACCAGTCCATCCTAAAGGAAATCAGTCCTGAATATTCATTGGGAGGACTGATGCTGAAGTTCCAATATTTTGGCCACCTAAAGCAAAGAACTGACTCATCAGGAAAGACCCTGATGCTGGGGAAGATTGAAGGCAGGAGGAGAAGGGGATGACAGAGGATGAGATGGTTGGATGGAATCACCAACTCTATGGACACGCATTTGAGTCAACTCCAGGAGTTGGTGATGGACAGGGAAGCCTGGCGTGCTGCAGTCCATGGGGTTATAAAGAATTGGACATGACTGAGCAACTGAACAATAAAAATAATGCCTATAATTGTGAAACATGTTCCTGGATTCTTCCAGCAAAGGAAAAAGAAGGATTCATAAAAAGTTATGGGAAGTGGCAGTACACAATTAAGAAGGAGATGGAGGAATTCCCTGTCAGTTAGGACTCCACGCTTCCACAGCAGAGGACATGGGTTTGATCCTTGGAGGGGGAACTAAGATCCCACAAGCAGCAGGACACGACCAAAAAAAAGAAAGCAATAGAAAAGTGAAGAGAGGCCTGTTGTTGGATACCAACCTGTGATGCAGCAGCTTCTAGCAGCCACAGGCCTTGGGATAGGAACAAATCCATGCAAAGACATCATAGATGAAGAATTTGAACTCCTCTACCCCTAGAAATGGTCCCATATACTTCCTGATACCTGAAGGTCAACATTTCAGTTTTAGACAAAATTCTTAAAATTGCCTATGGTTGCCACCCAGAGAAGCTATATGAGAAAAGCTCTGCTTTCTGTCCTCACTCATCTTTCCTAAGGAGGATCCTTATTCCCACTCCAACACAGACATCTGTTTTGCGACAAACACAAAGCTTGCCTACTGGGTTGTCGGTGTGCTGGATGCTAGGGTTTCAAGCATGGTTTTAAAAGACAAAGTCCCAGTTCTCCAGTAAAATAGAAGGAATGGAGAAGAAAGTGAATAATTAGAATATAATAAGTTGAATTTCAGTAGAGAAATTAGGCTCAAGGTGGATGTAACTATCTTTGGCCAACTGACAACAAAACTGCTAACAGAGGATATAGAAATTGATGTAAATGTAATATTTCAGCCCCTCTGCTTTTAAGATTCTTCTCCATTCATCCTTTTGGTCAAGTCTTTAAAAGTTGAAGTTCCTTGGGACTTCCTTGGTGGTCAAGTGGCTAAGACTCTGAACTCCCAACACAGGGGGCCCAGGTTCGATCCCTGGTCAGGGGACTAGATCCCACATACCACAGCTGAAAATTTGAATGCGTCAATTTAAGAACCCACATGGGGCAACTAAGAACTGGCTCAGCCAAATAAAATAAATAAATTTTTTTAAAGGTGAAGTTCCTCAAGACTAGTTAAATAAAGCTCTCTCTCTTTTTTTTTAAGTCTATACTCTCTCCCTAGCCATTCATCAATACCCTCGACTTCAAATATCATCTACAGTTTTTTGTTTGTTTGTTAGTCACTGAGTCATGTCTGACTCTTGTGACCCCGTGGACTGCACGCCAGGCTTCTCTGTCCATGGAATTCTCTAATACTGGAGTGGGTTGCCATTTCCTTCTCTAGGGGATCGTCCCAACCCAGAAATGAAGTTCACATCCCCTGCGTTGCAGGCGGATTCTTTACCACTGAGCCACCAGTGTGTTTTTACTCAAATGTGTATAATCATCTCAGACCTCTTCTCTAAACCCAATAATATGTATACACAACTGTCTATTTGACATATCCAACTGGAGATGTTTTACAGGAACTTCGACTTCAAGATTTCCAAAACTGAATGGCTCATCTTCAAAACCACAAAAGGTCACACTGATTTGTCTCCCTCCAATCTATAGAGCAACAAGATTGATTTCCTGTTTACAGTTCTTTAGTTGCTTCCCACTGCTTGTAGGATAAAACTTTAAATCTCTTCACACAGCCTGAAATCCCTGATGTCCTGCCCTCTCCTAGACTCTTCTTATGCATTCTCCTACCCTTGAACTCTAGATATGTTGACTTAATCTCACACACTCCATCATGCCATGCTTTGTCCCGATTCCTCTGCCTGGAAAATACACCCTCCTTGTCCCCTTTGGTTAATTCTTACTTCTTCAATTCAATCAGTATTTTCTTAAAGACATTCCTGATTCCTTGCCCTAAGTTAAAATCTCAGAGAACACACTTCATAACATTACCACAATTACAAATAAATAAGACCAAACATTTATTAGTGTTAGTTGCTCAGTTGTGTCCAACTCTGAGACTATGGACTGTAGCCCGGCAGGCTCCTCTGTCCACAGGATTCTCCAGACAAGAATACTGGAGTAGGTTGCCGTTCCCTTCTCCACGGGATCTTCCTGGTCCAGGGATTGAATCTAGGTCTCCTTCATTGCAGGCAGACTCTTTGCCATCTGAGCCGTCATGTAGTACAGAGAAATATTTATTAAGTACCTACTATTAGACCAAGCACTATTCTAGGTGATGAAGATTTAGTTAACAGGAAAGACAAGCAAGGTGTGCACTCTTTTAGAGCTATATACCTCTGAAGAGAGACAGACAATGAACAAATAGACCGCCATAAAGCAAGATAATTTCAGATAATAATATGGGGGCAATAAAACTCATGGTGTGAGAGAGTGGCTGGGTTAGGAACAAGGCCAAAGGAGAAAGCACTGATCTATTGTTCACTGTCTGCTTTTCCTGGAAGAATGGAAACTTCAAATGACAGAGGTTTTGTCTGCTGCTATAACCCATGTGTCTGGACATAACAGATGCTCAATGAATATTTAAGGAATAAATTATGAAATATATTGCTTTCTAAATAGGACTATTTTCCAATATGCCACAGAATAGCTGCAATCTTGGGAAGTCACATTTTTACACTACAAATTACATCACCAAAATACTTGTTCAAAATCCTTGTTGAATAGATAAATAAATGAAACAAAAACATCCATGTTTCTAGGTCTCCAGGCATTTATAAGGCTCTCCATGGACCAGAATCCCTTACATAATCTACCTCTCTAAGCTGGTGATTCTTGACCTCTGAACCCAACAACTGTCAAACAGATGACAAGGAAGTGACACTGGCGGCTGATAACCTCTCTGTTTACTAAAGCGCTCTTAGGAAGTCAACACTGCACTCTTACCCAAGACAGATGGACCTTAATCTTATCAGACAGGGCTAAGGGAAATAAACAATCTATATAACAAACCGTAAAATACCATTCAGAAAATCCCAACAGCCAGTGCTTAACAAATAGTATATAATCAACTAGAAGGCAAGTTTTATGGCTTACTTAAAGAAAATATTGATTCCCACATCCATTCTTGTGTTTCTTAAGATGTGGAATAATAAACTAGTTTATCTTATGGATATGAAGCATTCACTTACTCATTTGTTAACTCATTCATTCACTCAGCATTTGCTGAGCATCAGCCACGTCAGGAACTACGTAAGATGTTGGGTATGGGATTTTATGACATGAGGAAACAAAGCCTGTACAGCATTAGGGGCAGCGTTCGGCAAACTGACAACACGGCTTCGAAAGATGGCTGTATGTCTAGCCAAACTTAGATGGCAAGGAGGTATTTTCTATCGTCTTTGCCAGAAATATATATATAATCAAGTCTCATTACTCATGGTAGTTATACTCTATAAAGTCACCTCAAGCACTGAACTATAGAATACTAAACTGAGGCTCCTAGGGAAATACAGGGTTAGGTTCCTTGTCCTCTGGTTACAAGGGTTTGGGCAACTTATCAATACGTAACTTTGTTTCATGTGTGTTTCTTTTAAAGACACCATATATGACACCTCAGTCAGTCAGTGAAGTTGCTCAGTTGTGTCCTACTCTTGGCAGTCCATGGACTGGAGCCTACCAGGCTCCTCCATCCATGGAATTTTCCAGGCAAGAGTACTGGAGTGGGTTGCCATTTCCTTCTCCAGGGGATCTTCCCAACCCGGGGATTGAACCCAGGTCTCCCACATTGCAGGCAGATGCTTTACGTCTGAGCTACCAGGTGTTAGGTGCATAACACCTAGTGATGCATTAACATCAAACGTACAGCCAATAGCACTATAACTCATGCCTGAACAAAGCTTATCTAACAAAGCTTATCTATCCTTGCCTTCCACGTAAGGCACATCAGAGCCTTCTTGTACTTGGAACGCTGGACAGCCTTCACCACTACATTTGAGAGCCAATTTATACACTGTAATCACCCCCCAAAAAAGCATAAAAATGTGAAGGAAAAAAAAAGAGGCACAAAAGAGATCACAAAAAAGACACTTGTTTACCGTATGAGTGAGGAGAGAAGGAAAGGGAGGGGAAGGGAAAGAATCGACCATTTGCAGGCAGAAGTCGTCTTCTTGTTAACTGGGCAGCTCTGCAACTTGCCCTCCCCCTGGCAGCAAGGGACTAGAGCCTCTCCATCAGTTTTCAATGGGTCACAAGGAATCTAGGCTCCAGGCAAAGTAAAGAGAGAGATGAGGAGCCAGGTGGGATGGCAGTGCCAAAGTGGGGGCCTTCTCAAAGCAAACCTCCCGCTGCACTGCCGAGCTGGGAGAAGAGGGGAGGAAGCCTGGGTCAGGGCCAGTGAGTACAAGGAAAGAGATACAGTGACCATCACTCGAACAAAAGTTCCTCGGATCGGGGGAAAGGAATTGGTCAGGAGCAAAGGCATTCAAGCCAGCCCCAAGTGGCAGGGCTTTGGCTGGCAGCATAAAAATCCCCTCTGCCAAGGTTGCTGAGGAACGCGCTCCCAAGGCTGAGAGCATGTCATTCAGAGCGTTTTCCCAGTGAAACGTGTGTGGCACATTTGGAGGCTGACAGAAGCCCTGCCTCGGGTCTCTTCTTTGGAGCTTCCTCGTGTTTCTGATCAGGACAAGAGACCCTTTTTTCATGGTTTTCATAGAATTAGATTCCAGTTAGATGTTTAAACTTGCAAATCAAGCAGAAAAATGCTTTGAAAGTGTTACTGCTTTCATTGAAAAAGAAAGTTTGGGATTTACAAAACATCAAATACTTAGCAGATTTGACACGTCTAACTGCGGTAAATGACAGGTGACAGCTACACTGGCCATTAGTCCTTGACTTATCACCTCTGTCTCAAGTTACAGTAATGATCACTCCCCTTTTCAAGGATCCATGCTGTAGCCATCACACTAGACACTTCCTAGAACTTATTTAATTTAATCTTCCCTCAAATCCCTGGGAGGTGTTTGCTACAACCCATCCACATTTCACAGTTAAGGAAACTGTGCAGAAAGTAATTTGCCAGAAATCATGTGGAAAGTAAGTGGCTGAGCAAGGACTCAAACCCAAGTCAGCCTGAGTTTAATATCTGTATCCTTTCTACTCTATTGCATATAACCAGGTAATTGTATGGTCTGCATTCAACGAAACACGAACTTGAAACGGTTTTATTTTTCCCCAGTCCTTCCTGTGAGGTGTGCCACAAAGCACCATATACCTTATCATCCCTTAGTAACATCTGGACAGACTCCAGAATTTTCGGATCATTTTCAGTTATTAGAAGAGTCTCGGTGCAGTTTTTAAGACACAAACCCATTTGTTTCCTGGACTCCTGTTTCTCACCCAGTTTCAAGCTCCCCTCCTTCCATCTCCCGGGGGCAGCCCTGCTTCAGGGCAGGTCTGGACTTGGAGGAGCAGGGGTCCTGGTCTGCTCCTCTCCCCTCCTCACCCTCCAGGTGGAGAGACCTGCTCAGCGCCCAGGGCACCTCCTCCCTTCCCCACCTTCCAGGCTTCAGTTGGCCAGTGCTTTGGAGCAGAGAGTGAGATCTGTGAGATGACAGGGCCCGAGATCTCAGGCCAGCTGCCAGTGAGAGGCGGGCGGTCATGCGAGTGTGATCGCGTGTCCACTCTGGCCGATTCCGGTTCTCTCAGCCACTGGAGGTCATCACGGATTTGGCAGTCTTTACCCAGAAGTTGCGTGTGGTTTACTTGGGGAGACACGCTGCTCCATCTCCGTCTGTGACAGAGAATGCTCTCAGAGAGCTGGGTGGCGGGTCTCTGTGTTGTCTCAGCCATCAGTCCACACCCCCCAGGATCTGCCCCAGCACCTGATCATCCCAAAACCCAGGCCTCCCAGCCTGCATTCTCTGCTTCCTCTGTGGAGCCACAGGAACCATGGAAATCCCCTTCAGGGCCTTCCAGGTGGGGCGGGAGATCCCCTCTGCCTTCTTAGACCCCTTACCCTGTGGTGCCTTCTTTATCAGCTTTGGCAGACTCCTGGACCAGGCAAGAAGAAGCCACCAATTTCCAAATTCACATATAGCCCTATACTTCAGAGAGCCGTGTCGGTCTCTTGCTTTCCTTCCCCATGCTTAGCTCCACTCCATGCTAATGGCAGCATCAAGAGTGGCCTCTGTTGCCCCATGTCATCCACCATCTAAAAGCCAGCAAGAGAAGCCAGGCTCCCGGGACACCCCCAGGCTCTCATCCGGCAGGCCCCCGTCACAGCGCTTGGAGGTCCTCAGGAAGGCCCCGTGGGGAAGGGGGGGAACGCCGCCACGCTTGGACCTTTGCTCAGCAGTAACAATGCCTTCTTTCTCCTCTCTATCCCACGCCTTCTTTCATCAGCTGAGAAAGGATGGGGGAGGTATGAGGTGACAGTTCAGAATGAGAACAGGCTGGCCACCTCTTACTGAGTTCTGGGAGAAATGTCTGACTCCACTTATTTGCATCTCACTTTACAATAAGGGGTGCTTGATACATGGGCCCTTGTTACCAATTCCAAGTGACAGGAAAAGTGACATTGCATTCCACTCAATGCAATGCAACAGAAGTTCTGCCTTTGAATTTGGTACCATGCCTTTCAAATTTTAACTGAACTTCAGATCAGATCAGATCAGTCACTCAGTCGTGTCCGACTCTTTGCGACCCCATGAATCGCAGCACGCCAGGCCTCCCTGTCCATCACCAACTCCCAGAGTTCACTCAGACTCACATCCATCGGGTCAGTGATGCCATCCAGCCATCTCATCCTCTGTCGTCCCCTTCTCCTCCTGCCCCCAATCCCTCCCAGCATCAGAGTCTTTTCCAATGAGTCAACTCTTCGCATGAGGTGGCCAAAGTACTGGAGTTTCAGCTTTAGCATCATTCCTTCCAAAGAAATCCCAGGGCTGATCTCCTTCAGAATGGACTGGTTGGATCTCCTTGCAGTCCAAGGGACTCTCAAGAGTCTTCTCCAACACCATAGTTCAAAAGCATCAATTCTTCGGAGCTCAGCCTTCTTCACAGCCCAACTCTCACATCCATATATGACCACAGGAAAAACCATAGCCTTGACTAGACGAAACTTTGTTGGCAAAGTAATGTCTCTGCTTTTCAATATGCTATCTAGGTTGGTCATAACTTTCCTTCCAAGGAGTAAGCGTCTTTTAATTTCATGGCTGCAATCACCATCTGTAGTGATTTTGGAGCCCAGAAAAATAAAGTCTGACACTGTTTCCACTGTTTCCCCATCTATTTCCCATGAAGTGGTGGGACCGGATGCCATGATCTTCGTTTTCTGAATGTTGAGCTTTAAGCCAACTTTTTCACTCTCCACTTTCACTTTCATCAAGAGGCTTTTGAGTTCCTCTTCACTTTCTGCCATAAGGGTGGTGTCATCTGCATATCTGAGGTGATTGATATTTCTCCCAGCAATCTTGATTCCAGCTTGTGTTTCTTCTAGTCCAGCGTTTCTCATGATGTACTCTGCATATAAGTTAAATAAACAGGGTGACAATATACAGCCTTGACGAACTCCTTTTCCTATTTGGAACCAGTCTGTTGTTCCATGTCCAGTTCTAACTGCTGCTTCCTGACCTGCATACAAATTTCTCAAGAGGCAGATCAGGTGGTCTGGTATTCCCATCTCTTGAAGAATTTTCCACAGTTTATTGTGATCCACACAGTCAAAGGCTTTGGCATAGTCAATAAAGCAGAAATAGATGTTTTTCTGGAACTCTCTTGCTTTCTCCATGATCCAGAGGATGTTGGCAATTTGATCTCTGGTTCCTCTGCCTTTTCTAAAACCAGCTTGCACATCAGGAAGTTCATGGTTCACATATTGCTGAAGCCTGGCCTGGAGAATTTTGAGCATTACTTTACTAGCGTGTGAGATGAGTACAATTGTGCGGCAGTTTAAGCATTCTTTGGCATTGCCTTTCTTTGGGATTGGAATGAAAACTGACCTTTTCCAGTCCTGTGGCCACTGCTGAGTTTTCCAAATTTGCTGGCGTATTGAGTGCAGCACTTTCACAGCATCATCTTTCAGGATTTGAAATAGCTCAACTGGAATTCCATCACCTCCACTAGCTTTGTTCGTAGTGATGCTTTCTAAGGCCCACTTGACTTCACATTCCAGGATGTCTGGCTCTATGTGAGTGATCACACCATCGTGATTATCTGGGTCGTGAAGATCTTTTTTGTACAGTTCTTCTGTGTATTCTTGCCATCTCTTCTTAATATCTTCTGCTTCTGTTAGGTCCATACCATTTCTGTCCTTTATCAAGCTCATCTTTGCATGAAATGTTCCTTTGGTATCTCTGATTTTCTTGAAGAGATTCCTAGTCTTTTCCATTCTGTTGTTTTCCTCTGTTTCTTTGCACTGATCGCTGAAGAAGGCTTTCTTATCTCTTCTTGCTATTCTTTGGAACTCTGCATTCAGATGTTTATATCTTTCCTTTTCTCCTTTGCTTTTCGCTTCTCTTCTTTTCACAGCTATTTGTGGAGTACAAATATGAAGCTGTGGTTATAGATTCTTTCAAAGGATGTTGAAAGTCTAGTGCCTCAGTGAAAACTGATTTTAAATGTTGTCCATCTGTCAGTGGAGTCAAAGGAATGCCACTCAATTGAAACTGATGAAGAAACATGTCCCTACTCTCCATCGTTAAGTGGTGGTCCCAAATAAAAGCCAGCCACTAAAAAACCAAAAGTCCCACACCAAGGGCTTCCTCGGCCCTCATTTAACAGGGCTGACAAACTGGTGGCCAAGGGCCCAAAACTGCCAATGGGCATTCTGGTTTGAGTCACACAGCATTTTTTTTTTAAAACTGGAAACAAGTGCCAATTCATCCAGAGGGCTCACGTAAACCCCAGATCTCCCAGGATGGGCCATACGAGCCATGCACCCCCACACAGTAACAGCTGCAGAGGCTGGGTAGTGGTCCCCTCCCAGAGGCCATGACCTGCCCCCTTCAGTCACTTATGCCATCCTGGCCCCCAGAGATGCTTGTTTATACGTTATGGCCCGCCTCTTCTGCCTGCTCCCTCTGCAAATGCTTTTTTTTTTTTTTAACTCAATTAATCTTGCATCAAAACTTTAGTAATCAAATAAATTCACTCCATATTTTCCCTTAGTCTCTTCCTTGGCTTCTATTCTCTACCAGAACCACGCTCACAAAAGATTAAACCCCTTCCATACAGTGGAGCCCAGAAGACCCTGACCCCGTACTTCACTGACTGTGGGGGTCAGAGCTCTGCTCTCCCCTTCTCTGGAATTCTCACTAACAGACGCACCCCCTGAAGGAGACGCACAGAGGGAGAATGTCCCTCTTCCTGTCAATTACACTTAGCCCTACTTGTCCAGATCCTGTCCACCTTGGCCAATTTCATGGGTCCGCTCACTCTTACATTTCTAGTCCCTGTCTCTAAGCTCTTTCCTTCCAATCTCTTACCTGGTGCTAAAGTTCTCTCTGCCTGGTCACAGAGTTATCTGACTGGACCACCTGCTTAGACAGCCCCTCGTTCTGTTCCTCCCACTCATTACCAGTATGGCTCCGTTTCCTCACCATCCCCCTCCTCCCGACTCTCTGCCACACGCCTGTCACTGCCCTCCATCCCGCCACACGCCCACGCTGCTGAGATGTGTTATTACACATCAGGAACTCCAAACTGCCAAACAGCTCTTCTCCTTGACCTCTCTCAGCTTTGGGATTTTATAGGTCAAGTCATGCTTCTCAAAATTTTCCCCTACTTGAGCCCCAGTGACACCAATCTATCCTGGTTTTCCCATCTCTAGCGGCTCCCTCTCTGTATTTTTGACAGACTCCTCTCTCTGTCTCCTTCCTTCCCTCAGTCCACCCTTTTGAACCCTGTTAAGGCCAAGTCTCACAACAAAATGAATGGTGGCTCTCATTGTGAAGTAGAGTTAAAAAAAAAAAAAAAAAATCTCACAGGCTATGGAAGGCTCACCCTTTACTAAGAACTACAGCTTTAGTACTTCCCTGGTGGCCCAGTGGTTAGGACTCCATGTTTCCACTGCAGGAGGTATGGGTTTGATCACTGGTGGAGGAACTGGGATCCCACAAGACATAGAGAGGCAAAAAAAACCAACAACAACTTTATTCAGGACAGTCCTTATATTCATTTGCACACCCACTGAAAGCCTGAAGGAATCCAGCCAGACCAGACCATTCATGTGTTGTTTCAAGCCTGTCTTAGGCACATTCCTGCCTTTACCAATGTCACAGTCACTGACGGAATGCTCTCCTTGTCGGTCATATTGCATCCAGCCTTTCAGATTCACCTCAAGATCTATTTCCCCGAGACAACTCAAACCACAGTCCTTGCCCTTCTCCAAAACTACAGGACTTATTAAGAGCATCACTGTCTTGAATTTAATCATATGCAAGTGTGTGTTTTTATAAATCCCAGCTCCTTTACTGGTTTCCAAAGGAAATCTGCTCAACGAACTTTTATTGTGATTTTTATGGTTATTACTGATGTATATCAGAGAAGGCAATGGCAACCCACTCCAGTACTTTTGCCTGGAAAATCCCATGGACGGAGGAGCCTGGTGGGTTGCAGTCCATGGGGTCGCTAGGAGTAAGACACAACTGAGCGCCTTCCCTTTCACTTTTCACTTTCATGCATTGGAGAAGGAAATGGCAACCCACTCCGGTGTTCTTGCCTGGAGAATCCCAGGGACAGGGGAGCCTGGTGGATTGCCGTCTGTGGGGTCGCACAGAGTTGAACACAACTGAAGTGACTTAGCAGCAGCAGCAGCAGCACTGATGTATACAGAGAATAAGAAAGGGTCACATTTCAGAAAACAGAGAATTTCACATGAAAAAAATCCCCTTTTGGCTTTCCTCTCCCTAAAGCCATCTTTCATACCACCATCGATGACCCTCTTGATCCTCTTGCCTTTTAAATTCGTTCTTGCGGAAACTTGAGGACCTGCCAGGCCTTGGAGCCTAACTCTTGCCCAAACTTATCGAACCATCATCTCAAAAAAGGCATTTCTCCAAGTAAAGTAATTCTTATACTAGTTACCAAAATGTTCCACTTTTTAAACTAACTTTTAAAACTTGTATTATTGTTCAAATGTAGTTCTTAAGTCCTCAATCAAATTATAAACATTTTGAGGAATACTGGTAACTAGTAGTAAGTAAGTAAGTGTAAGTCGCTCAGTTGTGCCCAACTCTTTGTGACCCTATGGACTGCAGCCCACCAGGCTCCTCTATCTCACTGCCCTGTGGACTTCGCTCTCTCAAGTGACTTCTGTTCTTGTACTTGCAGATGATTCCAAGATGCCACACCCAGACTAACCAACACAGCTGCCTACCTTACTGCAGCCACTCAAAATAACTTCACTTGAATCTCCAATTTCACTTCAGAGGCAACTAAACCAAAACCAAACAAATTCTTCCTCAAAACTGACTTCCTATTTTCAATTTCCCTATTTCTATTACTACAGTTATTATTCTCCACAATTCTTAATCCCAAATTTTAAGTCATCTTTAACTCATCTGTGGCTCCTATATTTAGTCAGTCTCCATATCCTGTGTGTATTAGCCAGGGTTCTCCAGAAAAAAAAAAGACTTATTATAAGATATTGGTTCACACCATTTTGGGACTGCTGCTGCTGCTGCTAAGTCACTTCAGTCATGTCCAACTCTGTGCGACCCCATAGACGGAAGCCCACCAGCCTCCTCTGTCTCTGGGATTCTCCAGGCAAGAACAAAGGAGTGCGTAGCAAGTCCAAAATCTGCAGAGAGTTGACTGATGTCCCAGTTTGTGTATCAAGGCTAGTTCAGTTCAGTTCAGTTCAGTTGCTCAGTCATGTCTGACTCTTTGCGACTCCATGGACTGCAGCATGCCAGGCCTCCCTGTCCATCACCAACTCCCGGAGTTTACTCAAACTCATGTCCATTGAGTCGGTGATGCCATCCAACCATCTCATCCTCTGTCGTCCCCTTCTCCTCCTGCCTTCAATCTTTCCCAATATCAGGGTCTTTTCCAATGAGTTAGTTCTTCACATCATGTGGCCAAAGTATTGGAGTTTCAGCTTTAGCCTCAGTCCTTCCAATGAATATTCAGGACTGATTTCCTTAAGGATTGACTGGTTTGATGTCCTTGCTGTCCAAGAGACTCTCAAGAGTCTTCTCCTAAACCATAGTTCAAAAGCATCAATTCTTTGGCACTCAGCTTTCTTTATAGTCCAACTCTCACATCTATACATGACTACTGGAAAAACCATAGCTTTGACTAGATGGACCTTTGTTGGCAAAGTAATGTCTCTGCTTTTGAATATGCTGTCTAGGTTGGTCATAGCTTTTCTTCCAAGGAGCATGCAAGCGTCTTTTAATTTCATGGCTGTAAGTCACCATCTGCAGTGATTTTGGAACCCTAGGTCAGCTTTTCCTAATCCCTGCCACTATCAGGAGAGACCGCGAGAGTCTGAACAAGTCAACAACTATAGCATTCAAAAGAAGCGGGCATATCTCATTTCCCTTGCGTTAGATATATAAACCTGTGTCACAGCTCAAACAGGGCTGCACGAAGATGTCAGAAGAGAGTACCAGTGGCTACTGATCTGAGACAAAACCAGCCGAGGACAGTTTTCCAAGCTGCCCAACCTGATGGAAAGAAGCAACAACCCCTTGTTTGGAATGATGATGGTAGCGACATGAAGTAGCAGCAGATTTTCTGGACCAGAGTTAGCACAGAAGAAAGCAGGTAGCTGGGAATAGACAACAAATCAAACGTACAAGCCATATTTTCAGAAAACTGATAATGAAGCATTGAGGAAGAAAGTAAAAGCTAAAAGACCTTACTCTACAATAAAACCCCATGTCTCAGGGACATCTACTGTTAGCCTGGAACACAGCAGTAGTCCCTCTCCCTTACAAACCTTACACAAATAAATGATACGGAAAGAACATGCCTCATTTAAAGAGGAGTATAAAAAATGAGGGAAGGGAAACCTCTCGTGGTCCAGTGGTTAGGACTCAGAGCTTTCACTGCCAGGGAGGTTCAATCATGGTCAGAAAACTTAAGATCCAGCAAGCCATGCAGCATAGCCACATAAAATTTAAAAATTACATAAAAGTCACAAAGGAGAAAAAAAGTGACTTAAAAAAATATTGGGACAGAACAGATAAAAATTGTGGCTAGATATAACTTCACAAAATCAAAAATAAGCAAATGTCTCTATAAAACAAAAACTCAATGTAAATATACAAGAGCTTAAGTTAAATAAACTAAGTCAATAGAAAGAGATTAATTATGTATTGATGGAATTCATAAACAGAAGAGAAAAATAAAATCATCAGAGAAATGAAAATCATTTTAGAGACAGCCCAAAGAGACCGCTAAAAAAAGTAAGGATCAGGAAGGATACAAATGAGAACAGTGATCAGAATGAAATGCAAATGCAAGTTAAAAATATTTACAACAAAATTATAATTTTCAAACAATTACAGCAAAAATGAAATATATGGAATTCAGAAAATGGAATCAAACATATGCATAGACAGTGTCTCCAAAGCACATAATCAAAACAATGAAACAGATAGGATTCAATCCATATTTATTTCCCAGTCTGGAGAAAAAAAATCTCAAAAAAATACACCAAAACCACGTAGTTTGTATCCAAAAGAACTGTTGCTGAAGTATACTGACAGCTGACAAACATTTTTTGAGCATGGAAGGACCCAAATTGATTCTCTCTCTCCTCTTCACCATCCCTAGAAGAAACTGCTAGTATATTAACTTCAGCTAATCAAGAAATAAATGAAAAAAATTCCAACCAAAATGACTAACAGCAGTACTGAATTCACTATAACTAAGAACAAAACAAATAGATTGTGATTATAGGATAGAATTAATGTGTTATAAGCCATAACATGTAGAAAAGTATATTAACAAGTAAAGCAGCAAAGCAACAAGAAAGTTAGTGATAATCTACTTCTGCTGGTTTCCCATGGTAAGGAAGCAGGGATAGCTGACACCAATGCGTAGGTCCCACCTGCACAAATCTATTCTCCCCAGCTGCTTCTTCAGCAGAGCTGGGCGGGGCTCTCCTTAGTTTTGAGGAATGGTCTAAGCCAGGCTTTGTAAGTCTGTTTGCCTTAACAGTAATGCCTTAGCATAAACATGTGGTTCAGTTCTAGCCCATGAGGAATGAGGAAACATTTGTTTCTTTGCTCTTGTGAAGCAATGTGAGAAGGCAAAACAGCACTATTTTTCTGTCTCTTGCCTCAGCTTCATAGCTACTCCATCCCTGTAACGGAACCAAAAAGAGATAACCATGAAGATAAAGCCTATATGTTAAGGAATGCAAAGTGGAAAGATGCAAAAACCCAAGGTCCTAAAGACACTACTGAGATACTAGAACTATCCTATATCTGGACATTTGTTATTGAGGTAACATGTCTTTACTGATTAAGCAATCATTAGATTTGCTTACAGTTTTCAGTTATTCATTGATGAAAATATTCTGAAATACTAGAGGTCAAAAGATATCTTTTAAAACTGACAAATCAAGCTTTAGAATTAAATGTTTAAATGTATATAACATATTTAAATGTAGAATTATATTTAAAGAGACATAAAGAAATATAACACTATGAGTTTGGCAGTGAAGGTAGTGGAAAGAAGTGGAAATAGCCAAGTTCACCAATGTTCATAGGGAGAAGAGAGAGAAGTATGTAAAGATGATCATAAGGGTAACTACTAGAACAAAAATACAAATCTTCCAAATTATCATAAAGTACACACACAACCCAACAAAGCAGACCACCCAACTAAACTGTATTTAATTCATATTGTAAACTTAAAAACAAACAAAAAGATGACAGAACGGAAAGCAAACATTTATTTCCATAAATACATATAACTTAAACATAACTATTAAAAGAAAAAAGAGACTGTTAGACTGAATCTCAAAGCAAAATCCAACTATCTGCTGCATATAAGAGGAGAGTTTTAGATTTGGTAAAAAAAAAAAAAAAGGTTGAAGATAAAAGGAAGCGCAAAGGCTCTAAAAAGCAATAGCAAATAAAAAGAAAATAAGGTTCATGATATTAGTAACAGATGAGTTTGAATGTAAAGTAAAATACATTAACTGAAAAAAAAATCTTTATAATGTTAAATAGTACAATCCAATATGGAGATTAATTGCTACAAATATCTAAGTATCCATCAATATAGCATTGCTATCCATAAAGAAAAATCTATTTTAAAACAATAAGTTTTAAACTAGAAAATATAATCTCAGCAACAGGAAACTTTGATTCTTTTCTTTCAGTACATGACAGAACAGACAAAATATATCTCAGAATTTAGAAAACATAAATAAAACAATGTACCGCTAAGTGATATGCTCAGAAAATAGAGAACACACCTTCTTTCAAGTTCCCGAGATACATTTACAAAACTATCTGGAAACAAAGAAAACTTTATCAAGTTCCAAAAAAGTAGAAACAGTATAGATATCTGTGACACAATGCAATAAAACTTTAAAATAACAAAACTAGAACATGAAAAATATTCTACCATGAGATATCTTAAAATTCTGTTAACTTTTAGAGCCCTCTTACACTGTACGTGGGAATCTAAGCTGGTATAGCCACTATGGAAAACAGAATGAAAGTTTCTCAGAAAAATAAAAATAGAATTACCATATGATTCAGCAAGTCAACTACTGGGAATATACCTAGATAAACTATAGTTCAAAAAGATACATGCACCCCTATGTTCATAGCAGCGCTGTTCACAAACATGGAAGCAACCTAAATGTCCATCTCCAGACAAACAGATAAAGAAGCTGTGGTGCATATATTCAATGGAATACTACTCAGCCAGAAAAAAAAAAAAAAAAACCGTCTGCAGCATCATGGATGAAACTAGAGATTACCATATGAAGTGAAGTCAGAAAAAGACAAATATCATATGATATCAGTTATATGTGGAATCTAAAATATGGTATGAGTGAATCTATCTACAAATAGACTTACAGAGAAATAGACTCATTGAGAACAGACTTGTGGTGCCAAGGGGGAGGAAAGAGAGGGGGATGGATTGGGAGTCTGGGGCTGTAGATGCAAACTATTACAGTCAGAATGGGTAAGCAGCAAGGTTCTAATGTATAGCACAGGGAACTACATTCAACATCCTGTGATGAATCATAATGGAAAAAATATTAAAAAGTGTATATATGTGTATAAATGAGTCATTTTGCTGTACAGCAGATATTGGTACAACATTGTAAGTCAATTATACTTCAATGGAAATAAATAAAATTTTATTGCTAAAGTTTCCTTTGCTTCCAAATATGATGTAACTGATATCATGTTTCAAAGATGATACTAAAATTGAAGCTGTAGAGGGACTTCCCTGGTGGTCCAGTGGTTAAGAATCCTCCTTGCAATGCAGGGGATGCAAGTGGTTGAGAAATTACAATCCCAGTGCTGCAGAGCAACTAAGCCCGGCACCACAACTACCGAAGCCTGTGTGTTCTGGAGCCAGGGAGCCACAACCACTGAGCCCACGCGACACAACTGGAGTCCACACACTGCAGCGCAAGATACTGTATGACTCAAGGAAGATGCCCACACGCTGCAACTAAGGCCTGATACAGCCAAACAAGTACAGAAATTAAATTTTAAAAACAGAGATGTAGGATATCTAGAAAATAATGATTAAAAAAAAGGACTATGTGGATTGAAGCAAGAGAGTTCCAGAAAAACATCTATTTCTGCTTTATTGACTATGCCAAAGCCTTTGACTGTGTGGATCACAATAAACTGTGGAAAATTCTTCAAGAGATGGGAATACCAGACCACCTGACCTGCCTCTTGAGAAACCTGTATGCAGGTCAGGAAGCAACAGTTAGAACTGGACATGGAACAACAGACTGGTTCCAAATAGGAAAAGGAGTACATCAAGGCTGTATATTGCCACCCTGCTTATTTAACTTACATGCAGAGTACATCATGAGAAACGCTGGGCTAGAAGAAGCACAAGCTGGAATCAAGACTGCCAGGAGAAATATCAATAACCTCAGATATGCAGATAACACCACCCTTATGGCAGAAAGTGAAGAGGAACTCAAAAGCCTCTTGATGAACGTGAAAGAGGAGAGTGAAAAAGTTGGCTTAAAGCTCAACATTCAGAAAACGAAGATCATGGCATCCGGTCCCATCACTTCATGGCAAATAGATGGGGAAACAGTGGAAACAGTGTCAGACTTTATTTTTCTGGGCTCCAAAATCACTGCAGATGGTGACTGCAGCCATGAAATTATAAGACGCTTACTCCTTGGAAGGAAAGTTATGACCAACCTAGATAGCATATTCAAAAGCAGAGACGTTACTTTGCCAACAAAGGTCCGTCTAGTCAAGGCTATGGTTTTCCCAGTGGTCATGTATGGATGTGAGAGTTGGACTGTGAAGAAAGCTGAGCACTGAAGAATTGATGCTTTTGAACTGTGGTGCTGGAGAAGACTCTTGAGAGTCCCTTGGACTGCAAGGAGATCCAACCAGTCCATTCTGAAGGAGATCAGTCCTGGGTGTTCATTGGAAGGAATGATGCTAAAGCTGAAATCCAATACTTTGGCCACCTCATGTGAAGAGTTGACTCATTGGAAAAGACTCTGATGCTGGGAGGGATTGAGGGCAGGAGGAGAAGGGGATGACAGAGGATGAGATGGCTGGACGGCATCACCGACTCGATAGACATGAGTTTGAGTAAACTCTGGGAGTTGGTGACGGACAGGGAGGCCTGGCATGCTGTGATTCATGCGGTCGCAAAGAGTCGGACACGACTGAGCGACTGAACTGAACTGAATTGATATGGATTGAAAACACTGTTTAGAAAAACAGGGTAACTAGATTATCTAGTTGATACAGCCAAAATATTAAGAAACAAGGATGAATGAAAAAGATGATTTAAGCACTCAAGAAGGCAAAATAAAAGAAAAGAAAGATAAGACAGCAGGAAGAAATTAATAAAAATAAATGTTGAAATTAATAAATTAGAAAAAGAGAACATGATAGAATTAATAAGTAAATCCAAGAACTGTTTCTTGGGAGTAGCGAATACAAAAGAAAACCTTTAATTTGTCTCCTTTTTTTTTTTTTTTTTAGTTAAAAGGAAAGAAATAATGATGAGAAAATAACAAAGCATAAGAAATTAAAATTCTAAAACACCATTTTGGTCACTCAATGTTAGTAAATTTGAGAACTAAAATGAAACAGATTATTTACTAGGAAATCTACCCCAGATAGGAATGAAAATTTAACAGACTAATGTCCATAGAAAAAGTAGGATAAATTGTCAAACATTTACTCCTACAAAAGTAGTTCAACACAGTTTGTTTCACAAGAGAAATTCTGCCAAATCCTTAAGAAGCAGATAAGCCCAATGCCATTTAAACTGTTTCAGAGCATAGAAAAAGAAGAAAAGTGTCAAAATTATATTTATGAAGATATAAACCTCCAGTAAAGATAGTGTAGAAAAAACAAAACTACAGTTCAAATTCATTTTATGAATATTGGTGAAAACATTAGACAAATATGCAAACAGAATCCAGGATCACATTAAAATATATTATGCCATTACCAAGGAGAGTTTATTCCCAAAATAAAAGAGTAATTTTATAATAAAATTGATTAAATAATTTTGCATATTAATAATATAATAAAGAAAATTAAATGACCACCTCTATAGACTACAAAAAGCTTTTACTTAGGGGCTGATGTTCATTCAAATGGGGGCACAAAGGCAGAATGGCTATAGCCAGATCCTTGGCAGGAACTCCAAGACGAGTCAATCAGAATTGGTGGCAGTGTGTGTGTTAATCACTCAGTCATGTCTGACTCTTTGGGACTCCATGGACTGTAGCCCACCAGGCTCCTCTGTCCATGGAATTCTCCAGACAAGAAAACTGGAGTGGGGTGCCATTTCCTCCTCCAATTGGTGGCATTCAGGACAATAAGAAACACAGGAATGGTACACTGAGAACTCTTTTGAGATCACGGTTTTCTCACCAGTTTGGAGGGCTATTGAACCAAGGCGGCCCTGTAACACCAGCTGCCAGAAGCTAGGAAAAGACTCTAAGGGCACCATAGCTCCTGCCCCTGAGGCTGCTGGTGGCCCTGCACACTTGGAGCCGCCAGAGCCCCCACTATCCAAGCAGCTGTCACCTCCACACTTTCATGGGTCATACTCTCATGTCTCCCTGGGGCAGAGGTGCCAGAGGCTGGAGGGCCAAATCTCCTGTGCCCGTGGCTACCAGTACCCCTGCGTACCCAGCAGTGCCAGGGTCCCTATGATCCAAGAAGCTGCACCACGTCCACACCTGGTCCCCACTGAGACAGACCCAAGCCCTCCAGGGCAGCCTCGGGAACACACTCGAAAGTGACAGTGCTGGTCGCTTGCATGCATGCATGCTAAGTCGCTTCAGTCGTGTCTGACTCTGTGCGACCCCATGGACAGCAGCCCACCAAGCTCCTCTGTCCACAGGATTCTCCAGGCAAGATCACTGGAGTGGGTTGCCATTTCCTTCTCCAATGCATGCCTGCATGTGACGTCGTTTCAGTCATGTCCGACTCTTTGTGACCCCATGGACCGCAACCCACCAGGCTCCTCTGTCCATGGGATTCTCCAGGTAAGAATACTAGGGCAGGTTACCATTTCCTCCTCCAGGGGATCTTCCCAACCGAGGGATCAAACCCCAGTCTCCTGCATTGCAGGCAGGTTCTTTACCTCAGAGGTGGGGATAAAACCACAATTGAACTCCAGGGTCAGGGAGGTTAAGGAAGAGGATTGAAAACCATTTCACCAGCTGTACGAGCGGCAGATTAAATCCACACAATCAACTAGGCAGACTCTGTGTCTATGGAACATATAAAAGGACAATGAGAGTGACCACAAAAGAAAACACCCTTGCTCTGGCAGCAGTGGACACTGGAGGCAAGAACATGTAGGGGAAGGGCCGGACTAGAGTCTGAGCTGTCCCCGCAGCAGGTATAGAGACCAGCCCAGTCCTGGAGGGCAATCTAGGGAGGTGAAGGTAGGCTGTGACTCAGCATTGAGGGAAAGGAAGCTGACAGCTGAGATCCGCAAAGCACATTTATTATTATTCTTGTCTTTAGATTTATTCTGTAGTAGTTTCTGGATTTTTGTTCTTCTTTTTTTTTTTTCTTCTGTTGCTGTAGTTGTTGATTTTATTATTCTTCTTAACTTTATTTAAGCTTTTGAGAACTTTTTATTAAATCACAGTTTTTATTTCCTTTATATACTTCTACCTCTAAGTTGGCTTTTTGAACTTCTGTGCTGTTTTTTATCTTTTTTATTAGTTTTGCTTGTTTTCCCCTGTTGTTCTTTTCCTGCTGTAGGTATTCTTTAATATATATACATCTTTTTTATATACTTCTACTTAACTTTGCTTTTCTATTTTTTTCTTCCTTTTCTGTCTTTATCTCATCATGTTTGTTAGTTTGCTTTGTTTTCCTTGCTTTATTCCCCAGTTGGCACTCTGCTTTGGTCTTATTTTCTGGTTTGTGTTTTAGTTGGTTTCGTTTTTAATTGGTTGATAAAATTTTTGCTTTCCTTTGCTCACCAGGTCACTCTCTTGTACTTTCCTTTCTTTGGACTATTTTGGTTTTGTTTCTGTGTGTGTGTGTGTGTTCCTTTGTTTTTGTTATTATTTGTCTGATTTTGTATTTATCATTTGTCTGGGGTTCGTTTTTTCTTTCTTGTTGTTTTATTTTTTACTTTTGTGTATTTGCTTTAAAACCCCTTTATTGCCATAACAAACAGCTTGTGGAATCTTGGTTCCCCTGCCACAGACTGGGCTGAGCCTTTGGAGTGGAAATGCTGAGTCTAGGACACCAGGTGGCCAGAGAACGCCTGACCCCAGGGAGTATTAATTAGTGAGAACTCCCACGAAGGCCTCCACCTGTACCCAAGACCAGGCATCACCCAACTGCAGAATTCCTCAACCAAACAACAAGCAAGACAAAGACAGAAACCCAGTCATCAGCAGACAGGCTTCCCACAGACACCCCAAAACATACCAACTGAAACAGCACTGTCCATTGGAGGGAAAAAAAAAACCTTACCTCCGCCCACCAGGAACACAGGCACAAGTCCCTCCCCACACGAAGCTTACACAAATCCCTAGAACAATCTCATCCACTGAGGGCAGAAACCAAAAAGAAGAAGGAATACAACACTACAGCCTGAGAAAAGGAGACCACAAACAAAGAAAAAATTGACAAGACAGAGAAATACTGAACAAATGAAGGAACTAGGTAAAAACTTACAAGACCAAATAAATGAAGAGGAAATAGGCAAAAGTGTCTGAAAATCATTCAGAGTAATGAGAGTAAAGATGATCTAAAACCTCAAAAACAGAATGGAGAAAACAGAAGAATCAATTAACACATTTAACATGGACCTAGAAGAAATAAACAAACTGAGACGAACAACATAATTACTGGAATTAAAAATACTCTAGAAGGAATCAATAGCAGAATAACTGAGGCAGAAGAATGGTAAACCCGCTGAAAGATAGAATGGTGGAAATAATAGCTGAAGAGCAGAATAAAGGAAAAAGAATGAGAAGAACTCAGGATATTTTCAGAGACCTCTGGACAATATTAAACTCACCAACATTTGAACCCCAGAAGAAGAGAAAAAGAAAGGGTTTGAGAAATTTTTTTAAGAAATTATAGTTGAAAACTTCCCCATAAGGGAAAGGAAATAGTCAATCAAGTCCAAGAAGTGCAAAGAGTCCCATACAGGATAAATCCTAGAAGAAACATGCTGGACACATAGTAACAAAGATTAAACCCAAGAAAGAATATTAAAAGCAGCAAGGAAAATGCAACATACAAGGGAAACCCCATAGGATTAATAGCTGATCTTTTGGCAGAAACTCTGCAGGCCAAAATGGAATGGTAGGACATATTTAAAGTTCTGAAAGGGAAAAATATAAAACCAAGATTACTCTACCTGGCAAGGATCTCATTCAAAATTGATTGAGAAATCAAAAGCTTTTCAGACAAGTGATAGAACAAGATAGAAAGCCCGGAGTTAAACCCACGTACCTATGGGCATCTTATCTTTGACAAAGGAGGAAATAATATACAGTGGAGAAAAGACAGTCTCTTCAGTAAGTGGTGCTGGGAAAAGTGGACAGCTACATGTAAAAGAACGAAATTAGAACACTTTCTAACACCATACACAAAGATAAACTCAAAATGGATTAAAGACCTAAATGTAAGACCAGAAACTATAAAACTCTTAGAGAAAACATAGTCATAAATTCATTAAGGATTCTCACAAGTCAATAAGTACAATAAAGCTTTTTTAAAATATTTAATTTTATTGGCGTACAGTTAATTTGCAATGTTGTGAGTTTCAGGTGTGCAGCAAAGTGATTCAGTTATAGATATACATACATTCATTCTTTTTTAGATTCTTTTCTCATATACAGAATACTGAGTAGAGTTCTGCACTATTTAGCAGGTCCTTGAGTCTGAGTGAACTCCGGGAGTTGGTGAGGGACAGGGAGGCCTGGCGTGCTGCGATTCATGGGGTCGCAGATTTGGACACGACTGAGTGACTGAACTGATCTGATCTGATCTGCTGGGTATTTATCTCATATACAGTAGTATGTGTGTGTTGTCCCAAGCTCCTGATTTATCCCTCCCCTTCACCTCTCCCCTTTGATAACCATAAGTTTATTTTCAGTGTCTGTAAGTCTGTTTCTGTTTTGTAAATAAGTTCATTTCTGTCTTTTTTCTTGAATTAAATTCCACATATGAGTGATATCATATGGTATTTGTCTGACTTACTTCATTTAGTATGATAATCTTTAGGTCCATCCATGTTGCTATAAATGGCATTATTTCTTTTTTTTTATGGCTGAGAAATAGTTTATTGTATAAATGTAGCACATCTTTTTTATTTATTCCTCTGATGACAGACCTTTAGACTGCTTCCAGGTCCTGGCTATTGGAAATAGTGCCGCAGTAAACACTGGAGTTCATGTATTCTTTTGGATCATGGCTTTCTCCAGATAAATGCCCAAGAATAGGATTGCTGGATCATATGGTAGTTCTGTTTTTAGTTTTTTAAGGAATCTCTGTTCCTTTTTAAGGAACCATTCTGTTCTCCACAACGGTTGTACCAATTTTCATTCCTACTAACAATAAAGGAGGGTTCCCCTTTCTCCACAGCCTCTCCAGCATTTACTGTTTGTAGACGTTCTGACAACGGCCATTCCGACCCGTGTGAGGCGATACCCCTCTGTCATTCTGACCTGCATTTCTCTAATACACAGTGATGCTGAGTACTTTTTCATGTGCTTTTGGCCATGTACGTGTCTTTGGAGAAATGTCTATTCAGATCTTCTGCCTGTTTTTTTTTATTGGATTGTTTGCTCTTTTTGACACTGAGTTGTATGAGCTGTTTGAATATTTTGGAGATTCATCCTTTGACAGTCACACTATTTGCAAATATTGTCTCACATTCTGTGGACTGTCCTTTCATTTTGCTTATAATAATGCTTTTAAAAAGAATTAAAAGACATGAATGGATAGGTCACAGAAAATACAAATCACTTTTAAATTTTGGAAAAAATGTTCAACATCATTCACAATGAGATAAAAACCAAAACAGTGTACAATTTCCCTCCATCAGACTGCCAAATATCTTAAGGTTTATACATGGTGGTGACAAGGAAATAGGGAAATAGGCACAGTTGGGAATAGCACAATACTGCTGCTGGGAGTGTACAATTTCTATAGAGAGCATGCACTTTTTAACATAAGAATTCCTCTTCTAGAAATTATCCTACAGATATACTCAAGCAAAAAGACCTACACACAAGGGGGGATGTGTGTGTGTGTGTGTGTGTGTGTGTGACTCATTCGTGTTCGACTCTTTGTGACCCTACAGCCAGGCTCCTATGTCCATAGAGTTCTCCCGGCAAGAATACTGGAGTGGGTTGCCATTTCCTTCTCCAGGGAATCTTCCAGACCCAGGGATCAAACTTGGGTCTCCTGCATTGAAGGAGATTCTTTACCATCTGTGCCACCAGGGAAGTCCACAAGGATATTTACTGTTATATAGTTTGTAACAGTAAAAGTGTAGCAAAGCCTAAATGCCTGTATATAGGAGACTAAGTACATTATGGTACATCTGTTCAGGTAAAACATGAAACTATTAAAAAGAATGAAGTGCTGTCTCTGAACAAACACTGATCAGCCTGAAGATGAAATGTCAGAAAAACAAAATGAGGCACAGAATAAAATGCATAATAAACTACCATTTAACTACCAAAAAAAAAAAAAAGAACTGTCTCCTGCAGAATACACAAGACCTGATAACAAGGGGTTCCTCTGCGAGCAGGGGTTGCCTCTGTGAAGAGCAACCCAGTAGCTCAGGGCAGAAGGAAGAGGGAAACTGAGATTTCACTACATACTCTTTTTGAGTGGTGTTCCGCTTGCACATACTGCCTCAAAAACTATAAAAATTCAAAGCCTTTTTTATATGCTTTATCTGTCATGTATCTTCTCAAATTCTCAACAATATGCACGTAGTGTCTATCTATTCTTCTAAAGCGCGTGTCACCTTTGTGGGTATTCTTGTTTTGTTCCAGGGACAGGCCAGATAAATTGCACCCTTAAGGGTATCAGTGTTTCAATTTTCAATCTGATTACGATAACCAGGATGGAAAAAAAAAGTAGACAATACTACTTCTTTTTAAAAAGCCCTCTAAACCATTTCTGTTCTTAAGCAAATCTGTTGCCAAACATCAAAAGGTGTTTTTCCACCTTTACATCTGAAGATAAACTGTTTTCAAAGGCACTCCTTATTTTACTAGAAACAAAATAAATATCAACATTCCCACTTCTGTGGGATGTAGCTGTATCAGGGTACAAAGGGAATGTCTCCTTCTTCAAACAAAAGTAAGATTTTCTTTGCGTTTTGTTTGAATCTCTTTCTTCTTTAGAACTGCCATGCCAAGTTTCAACCCGAAAATATGTGCCTGTCATGGACATGCTGACAGATTTTTATCTGGAGAAATGTGAATCCAGTGCAATAATTCTTAGCCAAGTAAGACAGGTAGTTTTTCATTATCTTAGTCTCCACAAACATTTCTTCAGGAAACTTACAGCCTTAGTACCACTAATTTAGGGTAATATAAAAATTTACTTAGGTCATGAAGTCTTACACATTACAGACTACAAAACAATACTATTCAGCCACGTAGATCTTTTTTATTTTTAATGTGGCTGCGCCATGTCTTGGTTGTGGTAGGTGGGATCACGATCTTTGCAGCATGCGGGATCTTTAGTTGCAGCATACAAACTCCCAACTGTGGCATGTGGGGTCTATTTCCCAGACCAGGGATCAAACCCAGGTCCCCTGCACTGGGAGCTTGGAGTCTTAGCCAGTGGACCACCAGGGAAGTCCCAGCCATGTAGATCTGACTTAAATGAGATATAAAGGACTATGTTGATTAAACAATAAACATAAAACCACAAAAGTGTATTAAATATAACATCCTTAAGAAAGGACAAAAAGTTCAGAAAATTCATGCATTTCGGCCCCTTCTACTTCTCAGGCTCCTTCCTCTTTAAAACCTTTTTGGCTTTCAACAGGTTTTTTCCAATGGTAGGAATCCAAGCTGTAACAGGTATTTGGGGTATTTTGCAATGTTGAAAATTTTAAGATACCGTGGTAATGGTTGGCATACTATTGCACTACCTACTAAAATAGATCTGTGATCAGTTTCATTGTTTCTAATCCAACAATTATTTGAGATACAAGATTGTTTTTATTATAGGACTATCTCCAATTCCTCCACCTCCACTATCTTAAAAGTAATAGAAAAGTCTCATCAGGTATTGTGTGTGTGTGGTTTGGGGGGTTTTCCTTTTTTCAGTCTAACCACCTGTTTCCCCAGTTGCAGCCCTAACAGCATTTTATGGCTGAGTTGCTTCACTGTGGTATTTGAGCCGCTTCCTTACTAGCACGGCAATATGGTACTCAAGCCACGGTTAGCTGTCAAACAGGATGTTCCCTGCTTAAAGCCCTCAAATTGCTCCCCATCTCGCTCAGATACCCGCAGGCCCCTGCTACTTTCAGACCTCCTCACTCCCACTCTCTCCCCCAGCTCCATCACTCTGGTTTCCTTGCTAAAGTACAAAGTCCACACCTCAGAACTTCTGTACTAACTGTTCTCACTGTTTGAAACACTCTTACCCAGAAGAACACAGTACCTTCAAGGTTGTGCTCAAAATTCACTTTTTCCTTGACCACCAGATTCAAGATTCCAGGGCCTCCCTGACACTACCAGCCCTTCTCTTCCTCCTTCAATTTATTTTCTGCATAGAACATGTCACTTCTAAACATAGTATAACATTAACTTATCCATTTAGCTTATGGTCCTTATTCCCAGTCTAGAATGGAAACTCTTTGAGGGCAGAGAGTTCACCTGTTTAGTTCACTGCCGTATCCCTAGTACCTAGGAGAGTATCAGGCATGGGGTAGGTGTTAGGGCTGCTGCACAGAACTGAGCTGACTGTGTACTACGTGACCCCAGAGGACATCATCACAAGGTCTAGGAGTGACACACTGGTGCAGTCCTGACGAGGCATCTGGAGTTTGTTAACCAGCTGCTCTGTGATATTTAATATAGCAGATTTCACAAACGGTTTCAGGTGTCCATGAAGCTTTATTTTGCCTCCTTTTTGACTCTTGGTTTCATTTTTATTACATAGAAAGAGATGGGAATACCAGACCACCTGACCTGCCTCTTGAGAAAGCTGTATGCAGGTCAGGAAGCAACAGTTAGAACTGGACGTGGAACAACAGACTGGTTCCAAATAGGAAAAGGAGTCCGTCAAGGCTGCATATTGTCACCCTGCTTATTTAACTTATATGCAGAGTACATCAGGAGAAATGCTGGGCTGGAGGAAGCACAAGCTGGAATCAAGATTGCTGGGAGAAATATCAATCACCTCAGATATGCAGATGACACCACCCTTATGGCAGAAAGTGAAGAGGAACTCAAAAGCCTCTTGATGAACATGAAAGAGGAGAGTGAAAAAGTTGGCTTAAAGCTCAACATTCAGAAAACTAAGACCATGGCATCCAGTCTCATCACTTCATGGCAAATAGATGGGGAAACAGTGGAAACAGTGGCTGACTTTATTTTTCTGGGCTCCAAAATCACTGCAGATGGTGCAGATGGTGATTGCAGCCATGACGCTTACTCCTTGGAAGGAAAGTTATGACCAACCTAGACAGCATATTCAAAAGCAGAGACATTACTTTGCCAACAAAGGTCCGTCTAGTCAAGGCTATGGTTTTTCCAGTGGTCATGTACGGATGTGAGAGTTGGACTATGAAGAAAGCTGAGCACCGAAGGATTGATGCTTTTGAACTGTGGTGTTGGAGAAGACTCTTGAGAGTCCCTTGGACTGCAAGGAGATCCAACCAGTCCATTCTGAAGATCAGTCCTGGGTGTTCATTGGAAGGACTGATGTTGAAGCTGAAACTCCAATATTTTGGCCACCTGATGTGAAGAGTTGACTCATTGGAAAAGGCCCTAATGCTGGGAAAGATTGAGGGCAGGAGGAGAAGGGGACGAGAGAGGATGAGATGTTTGGATGGCATCACGGACTGGATGGACATGGGTTTGGGTGAACTCCGGGAGTTAGTGATGGACAGGGAGGCCTGGCGTGCTGCAGTTCCTGGGTTCACAAAGAGTCGGACACGACTGAGCAACTGAACTGAACTGAAGCTGATATTAGATACTGAGCAAACCCTGGGAGACAGTGGAGGACAGAGGAGGTTGGCGTGCTACAGTCCACAAGGTCGCAAAGAGTTGGACACAACTTAGCAACTGATCAACAACAACTGGACATTGAATAGAAAGACAATTATCTGGTTGTATTAAAGCAAAAATCTATTAGACCTAAATCTGTAAGAATTCCTTTAAACCATAAGATGTGATTGAATCTATTTTTCTGCCAGATTCCTAAATATCATAGTAGTGAATTACCACTTTAGTTAAAACTTAGTTGTTTTAACTAGATCAGAAAAATTAACTGATAATTAGGAAAGAATCTAAAATGCTAAACTTCCATATACTTCATAAAAACAAATCAAGGAAAAGTTGGCAAGACCTTTATTTTCTTTATTCTTCCAATTTTTGGAAATGAGTTGTAGATTTTTTATTCATTTCGAGCACTTAGAATTACTTTTAAATGCAATCCATTACAACAAACTTCAAATTGATAGGTTCCTTGCCGCAGCTGCCAAACCTTAGCTAGACCATTTGTTTATCTTTTGTTTTGCATAATTCACATGGATATGACAAAACAGTGCTTAGTAGTATAGTGAAGCTATATATCCCAAGAGAGTATGTTCTTCTTGGCAAGTTAAGGGCTAAATATTACAAATGCCACGTTACACTACTGTATAGCTCTCACAATTTACAACGAAACATTAGAAATACTGAAAAAGAAGAATCATGTCTCCTCCACTAAGGCATTCTTGCACACGCTTTTCACGAACACACTCACACTTTGGGTTTGCACGTGCTGTAAACTGTATGCTTCTATGATTGTATTCCTGATAGTTCCAGCCATCACCATGCTGATTGATTTTCAAATACTGAATCAGTCTTGAAATCCTTGGAATAAAGTTCTTTTTCTGTGTTGCTGAATTCTATTTGCTGACATTGTGTTAAGGATTTTGTGTCTATATGTAAAGGAGGGACATTTGTATGTAGTTCTCTTTTTTTTAGACTGTTTTTGCCATTTGGTCCTGAGCGACTAAACACACAGCACAGCACGTCACAGTAATACTATGTCTGACTGGCTTTACTTGGGTCATCCCGTCTCTACAGTTTTGGTGGGTCCTCCCACATGTGCCGTTTGTTTTTTTTCCCCTGGCATCTCCTTACCCTGGAAGCTCCTGAAATATTGTTTTATTTTCCATCCCATATCATCCAAGTGACAAAAATAATAATAATAATCATCTCCCTTTAGGGGTCAGGTGGCTGTCAAGACTGTGGTTATTCCTTGAAAGTCAAAGTCTGTCACTCAGGCATGTCTGACTCTTTGCAACCTCGTGGACTGTAGCCTGCCAGGCTCCTCTGCCCATGGAATTCTTCAGGCAAGAATACTGGAGTGGGCTACCTTTTCCTTCTCCGGGGGATCTTCCTGACTTAGTGATCGAACACAGGTCTCCTGCATTACAGGCAGATTCTTTACCATTTGAGCCACCAGGGCTGGATCTTTTTTAAACCTTCTGTTTTAACTGTTTTTTTTTTTTTTTTTTCTTTTTCTGATACCACAGCAGTAGAAGGGGATTGGAGATGCTGCAGCCCAAAACTGCCATTGGGGATAGCAGTCCAGGTTTCCCACTTGGCCTCCACTGACACTCAGAGAGGGGTCTCCTTATAAATTCTGAATGAGGATGGGAGTTTCAGATTTTCCACATAGTCTTCACCACATAGTGAGATGGTCTCATTACTGCTGGCAATGGTGAAAGCACTGACCTTCAGAATATCTCCTCTGACACCATGCCAGCAGAGAAGGGGAGGAGTACATTATTGCCAAATGGGTCACAGCCCCGGCTCCCCACATGGTCTCTATGTACTCTACAGATGGAGTTGAGGGTGGGGAGGCTCCTTAGTGGCTGGTGGGCACGAAAGCCCTGGTTCCCTGTTTGGTCTTCCATGACACCACCTGCTAGGCATGTTGGGATATCCCATAACAGTCTTAGGAGGGTAGAAGTCTAAGGTATCTACTCAGTCTTTGTTGGCATGGGTCACAGTGGGCTACATTTTTTTCTGTAATGTTTGACTAGAACAGAGTGATTACTTTCTAAAAGTTTTATCTCTTATTAGATTCTCTCTTTCCTGATTCTTCAACTAGAGAGAACAGACTTTTGTGGTGGGGGGTGGTTCTGTTGGTTAGTTAGTTTGTTTTCTGTACTCACTGGCATTTCCAAGTCGCCAGCTCTTTCAGCTCCAAGTCTGAGATACATGACACAAAAAGAAAACCCAAGGAGCTCAGGTCCCAACGTCTGCAGCTGGCCTGCCTTTTGTCCACCTTTCAGAGTCTTATTATGTTGGACTAGGTAGGTAGGTAGGTAGGTAGATAGACAGACAAACAGATACGTTTTTTAGTGGTAGTTAGTGGGATAAATAGAAAAAAGTACATCTACTCCATCTTCCCGGAAGTGGAAACTCCCAGCATGCTAATTTTTAACAACACACTGTGTAAAGTACAAAACTGTCACAAAGCAAACATGAGTGTCAAAGCAACCTCCCTGCCCACTTCATCTTTTTCCTGAATGTTTTCTCCTCTGTGAATCCTTTCCTGAACTATTCAAGTCAGAATGAATTGCTCCCTTCTTTTTGTGTCCACAGCATATTATTTACTTTTCTAAAATGACTTACAATCATCTAACAGTGTCATCATTGGTCACTGAAGTAAAGCAAACTGACAATGAGGACCATGTCAGATTCATGCTTGGATTCTCAATGTCTGAATGTCTAATAGTATACATGTATTACAATAACTCACACAGCGTGGGGAAATACTAGATACTCAACAAATATTTGTTGATTGAATAAGTGAACAAATGAACATTTATTCAGCACTTGCCATATGTTCCAGAACTCAGTAAGGGTTTGTTAAGTTGGACTAAGCTGTTTCTGCATCTGTCAGTCTAATCAATCCACAATTATTTCTTCCTATGAGGAAAAGGGAAGCTCACTAAGCATATCCAAAGTGCAATTATTGCAGATTAGCACTTTCTCCCAATTAACAATTAATTATCAGTCATTTACTTAAACCTCTATGACCAGAACTATGCATAGTACAAAAGTAAAATTAGGATTCCTGCCCTCAGAAGTATAAAACACATTATATAGATTAAAAGATAAGCAAAAATTAAATAGTAAATGATCAATAGTGAAAAATGAAGTATAAGGGAAAAAAAAGAGAATATGGGTGACCTGAATATTAAAAGGGACTTCATAAAAGAGGCAGGACTTTAGTCAGGTCTTTAAAAAGAAAATGGTTAAGATTTAGTTGTCAGAAGAGCAAAGAGAAGAGCATTTCAGGTTTAGCAACAGTATAGAAAGATAGAACCAAATGTGGGCTAAATGTGGAGACAGAGAGGAATTCACTTAAAAAGAGGTGAAAAGGCTGAAAATTAGAGTTTGGAAAAGACTTAGAATTCATACAGCACAGAAAGAGAAAGAAAGAAACCACTATCATCTGAACATTACAGTTTATAAAGATTTTTCAAGCAAGCGTTTTCTCATTTAAGCCATAAAATATCTTTGATGAAATGCAGAGAAAGTGAATTGAGTTTCAGTCTTCAGACATTCACCCTTGTGCTGTGTTCACACCATTCTCTCTATATAATGTTCAAGTAACTTGTTGTAGGGGGGTGGTTTATCCTCAGGGGTAGGAGCTGATTTTCCCCCAGTGAGATAAATCTGACAATATGAAGAAAGATGGACTAAAAAAAGAGACTAGAAAACTGATGAAGATCCTAACTAGAAAGTCGGCAGCAAAATATGCATAAGAAAGGGATAAATCTAGAAGAGATTTAGAAGGAGACAGATGACTTGAGAGAGGGGAAAGGAAAGGCGTCAAGAAGAAAAAGCTAAGATTTCTGTTGTAAGCATTGAGGAGAACACTGGTACCTAGTCAAAGGGACTGGAAAACATACATGTACTCACTGAGTTTCAGGACCTCTACAGACCTATAGAAGCACAAGATAAAGCAAAGGCCTCAAGCCAGGGAACAGTGCATGTTGTGCAATGAGAGCTGCTAAGACAAAGACAAACCCCTAACCTGTCTGAAGTCTGGAAGCCCAGAGCCATATTTGAACTGCAACCTGCTCAGCTCAACCACAATGGCTACAGGCACCTTGTAGGGTACTACAGTAACTATAGTTTTTGGCTTCCCAATAGAGCTTCCTCCTTTCTGTTTTCTTTTGCTTAAGTTTATCCTCTGGTCTAGACTGGCTGTCAATCACAGTACCATTCCTATCCACACTCCATATCCAAACTATAGAGATAGGATGACCCAAGCAAGGCCAATCAGAACCTTCACTGATATTGATATTGAAAAATAACAACTATATTTTCTTATTGTCTATATTCTTGAAGCTCTGGCATCTTGGACCTCACAGACTGGGAGAACTACCCCTCCCAGGGTTAGTGAATTCTTAATGAACATCCCTTTCATATACAATCAACCAATCTAAAACCCTTACTGTTCAATCACTTCCTTTATCTAACTCTCACAGGCCAAACCAATTTTTCCCAGCCCTGATCAACCCAGGGCCAGGTACCAAACAACTTGGGACAGTTCCAATACCTGAGAGTCCATTGAAATTATTCATATTAGCCAACACTAAGACTGCTCACCCAGTCTAACCCATTCTTTCCTGCCAAAACCACAATCAAGTCTTTTGCCCATGTTTCCCCCTCATTCCTTTTACCTCTTAACCAATCCTGATGCTTGCCTATGTGACCCTGCATGGCACAGCATGCCCTTCCTCCTGGGAACCGTGAGCAGCATTGGCGCATTCCCTCCTGGGAACTGTGAGCAACATGATTCACTGGCAATCATTTCCTGATCTGTTGGCCTCACCATACCTGAATAATAATAAAACAGATTTTAAAACATACAGATGTTGCAAATAAAAATTATTACTGGTGGTCCTACTCTCAGAAATTAGGCAAGAAAAAGAAATAAAAAGCATTCAAATTAGAAAAAAAGTAGTAAAACTGTCACTCTTTGTAGATATATAGAAAACCGTAAAGACTCCATCAAACCAACTGCTAGAATAAACAAACACAGTAAATTTGCAAAATATAAAATCAACACACACAAATCTACTGCATTTCTATACACTAATAATGAAATATCAGAAAGATATCCCACTTACAACTGCATCAAAAAGAATAAAATGCCTAGGAACAAATCTAACCAAGGAGATGAAAGACATGTGCACTGAAAATATAAGACATTAATGAAAGAAACTAAGAAAGATAGAAATAAATAGAAAGATATTCTGTATTCATGCAATCAAAGAATTAATTCTATTAGAATGTTCATGCTACTGAGAGCAGTAAACAGATTCAATGCAATCCCTACCAAAATTTCAGTGGTATCTTTCACAGAAATAGAACAAATGATCCTAAAATTTGTACAAAACCACAAAAGACGCCAAATAGCCACAGAAATCTTGAGACTGAAGAACAAAGCTGGCATCATGCTCCTTGATTTCAAACCATACTATAAAACTATAGTAATTAAAACAGTGTGGCATTTGCATAAAAACAGACACATAGATCAATGGAACAGAATAGAGAGCTCAGAAATCAACCCAGGCATACATGATCATTAATTTATAACAAAAGAGTCAAAAATATACAATGAGGAAAGGACAGTCTCTTTAATAAATGGTGTTGCAAAAGAATGAAACTGAACCACTATCTTCACCACACACAATAAATAACCCAAAATAAATTAAAAACTTGTATGTAATACTTGAAACCATAAAATCCTAAAGGAAAACATAGACAGCAAGCTCCTAGGCCTAAGTCTTAGCAATGATTTTTTGAATCTGACACCAAAGCAAAAATAAACAAGTAGGACTATATCAAACTGAAAGCTTCTATACAGCAAAGTACACATGCACACTGGTGCACCCACTATGGAAAACAGTCTCCTCAAAAAATTAAAACTAGAGCTTCCATCAACAAAATGAAAAGGCTACTTACTGAATAGGAGAAAATATTTGCAAATCATAGGGCTAAATATCCAAAATATATAAATAACTAAACGGCAACCCACTCCAGTACTCTTGCCTGGAAAATTCCATGGACCGAGGAGCCTGGGAGGCTACTGTCCATGGGGTTGCAAAGAGTTGGACACAACTGAGCAACTTCACTTCACTTCAACCTAATAACAAAAAAAAGATTCCAATTAAAAAATTGGTATAAGATCTGAATAAATATTTTCCAAATAAGACATGCAGGAAGCCTATAGGTACACAAAAAGATGTTCTACATTATCAATCATCAGTTCAGTCACTCAGTCGTGTCCAACACTTTGCGACCCCATGTTCTGCAGCACGCCAGGCTGCCCTATCCGTCACCAACTCCTGGAGCTTACTCAAACTCATATCCACTGAGTCAGTGATGCCATCCAACCATCTCATCCTCTGTCATCCCCTTCTTCTCCTGCCTTCTATCCTTCCCAGCATCAGCATTTTTCCAATGAGTCAGTTCATCGCATCAGGTGGCCAAAGTACTGGATAGCTTCAGCTTCAGCATCAGTCCTTCCAATGAATATTCAGGACTGATTTCCTTTAGGATAGACTGGTTGGATCTCCTTCCAGTCCAAGGGACTCTCAAGAGTCTTCTCCAATATCACAGTTCAAAAGCATCAATCCTTCAGCACTCAGCTTTCTTTATAGTCCAACTCTCACATCCATACATGACCACTGGAAAAACCATAGCCTTGACTAGACAGACCTTTGTTGGCAAAGTAATGTCTCTGCTTTTGAATATGCTGTCTAGGTTGGTCATAGATTTTCTTCCAAGGAACAAGTGTCTTTTAATTTCATGGCTGCAGTCACAACCTGCAGTAATTTTGGAGCCCCAAAAAATAGTCTCTCACTGTTTCCATTGTTTCCCCATCTATTTGCCATAAAGTGATGAGACTGGATGCCATGATCTTAGTTTTCTGAATGTTGAGTTTTAAGCCAGCTTTTTCACTCTCCTCTTTCACTTTCATCAAGAGGTTCTTAAGTTTCTCTTTGCTTTCTACCATAAGGGTGGTGTCATCTGCATATCTGAGGTTACTGATATTTCTTCCGGGCAATCTTGATTCTAGCTTCTGCTTCATCCAGCCGGGTATTTCACATGATGTACTCTGCATAGAAGTTAAATAAGAAGGGTGACAATATACAGCCTTGACATACTCCTTTCCTGATTTGGAACCAGTCTGTTGTTCCATGTCCAGTTCTAACTCTTGCTTCTTAATCTGCATACAGATTTCTCAGGAGACAGGTCAGGTGGTTTGGTATTCCCATCTCCTTCAGAATTTTCCACAGTTTATTGTGATCCACACAGTCAAAGGCTTTGGCGTAGTCAGTAAAGCAGAAATAGATGTTTTTCTGGAACTCTCTTGCTTTTTCGATGATCCAGTGGATGTTGGCAATTTGATCTCTGGTTCCTCTGCCTTTTCTAAAACCAGCTTGAATATCTGGAAGTTCACGTTCCACATACTATTGAAGCCTGGCTTGGAGAATTTTGAGCATTACTTTGCTAGCGTGTGAGATGAGTGCAATTGTGCAGTAGTTTGAATATTCTTTGGCATTGCCTTTCTTTGGGATTGGAAGGAAAACTGACCCTTTCCAGGCCTGTGGCCACTGCTGAGTTTTCCAAATTTGCTGGCATATTGAGCGCAGCACTTTCACAGCATCATCTTTTAGGATTCGAAATAGCTCAACTGGAATTCCATCACCTCCACTAGCTTTATTCATAGTGATGCTTCCTAAGGCCCACTTGACTTCGCATTCCTGGATGTCTGGCTCTAGGTGAGTGAACACACCATTGTGGTTATCTGGGTCATGAAGATTTTTTCTGTATAGTTTGTCTATCTATTCTTGCCACCTCTTCTTAATATCTTCTGCTTCTTTTAGGTCCATACCACTTCTGTCCTTTATTGAGCCCATCTTTGCAGGAAATATCCCGTTGGTATCTCTAATTTTCTTGAAGAGGTCTCTAGTCTTTCCCATACTATTGTTTTCTTCTATTTCTTTGCAATGATCACTGAGGCAGGCTTACGTATCTCTCCTTGATATTCTTTGGAACTCTGCATTCAAATAGATATATCTTTCTTTTTTTCCTTTGTCTTTTGCTTCTCTTCTTTTCTTAGCTATTTGTAAGGCCTCCTCATACAACCAGTTTGCCTTTTTGCATTTCTTTTTCTTGCAGATGGTCTTGATTCCTGCCTCCTGTACAATGTCACAAACCTCCGTCCATAGTTCTTCAGGCACTCTGTCTATCAAATCTAATCCCTTGAATCTATTTGTTACTTCCACTGTATAAGTATAAGGGATTTGATTTAGGTCATACCTGAATGGTCTATTGGTTTTCCCTACTTTCTTCAATTTAAGTGAATTTGGCAATAAGGAGTTCATAATCTGAGCCACAGTCAGTCTTGTTTTTGCTGACTGTATAAAGCTTCTCCATCTTTGGCTGCAAAGAATATAATCAATCTGATTTTGGTATTAACCATCTGGTGATGTCTATGTGTAGAGTCTTTTCTTGTGTTGTTGGAAGGGGGTGTTTGCTATGATCAGTGCATTCTCTTGGCAAAACTCTGTTAGCCTGCTTCGCTTTATACTCCAAGGCCAAACTTGCCTGTTACTCCAGGTATCTCTTGACTTCCTACTTTTGCATTCGAGTCCTCTGTAATGAAAAGGACATCTTTTTTGTGTGTTAATTCTAGAAGGTCTTATAGGTCTTCATAGAACCATTCAACTTCAGCTTCTTCAGCATTACTGGTTGGGGCATAGACTTGGATTACTGTCATATTGAATCATTTGCCTTGGAAACGAACAGAGATCTCTCTGTCATTTTTGAGATTGCATGCAAGTACTGCATTTTGAACTCTTTTGTTGAATATAAGGGCTACGCCATTTCTTCTACGGGATTCTTGCCCACAGTAGTAGATATAATGGATCTGAGTTAAATTCACCCATTCTAGCCCATTTTAGTTCACAGATTCCTAAAATGTTGATATTCACTCTCGCCATCTCCTGTTTGACCACTTCCAACTTGCCTTGATTCTTTGATCTAACATTCCAGGTTCCTATGCAATATTGCTCTTTACAGCATCGGACTTTACTTCCAACACCAGTCACATCCACAACAGGGTGTTCTTTTTGTTTTTATACTAATCATCAGGGAAATGCAAATCAAAGCCGTAACACCACCTCATGCCTGTTAGAATGGCTGCTATCAAAACAACTAGAATGACAAGTGTTAGCAAGGATTTGGAGAAAAGGAAACCTGTGTGCACTGCTGAGAGGAATGCACATTGCTGCATTCCATTGCTGGAAAGCAGGTTCCTCAAAAAATTAAAAATAAAACTAATCATATGATCCAGAAATTCCACTTCTGAGTATTTATTTGAAGAAAACAAAACACTTAATATATGCATTCATTGCAGCATTATTTATATTAGCCAATACACTGGCAACAACTGTCCATCCATGGGTAAATGGATAAAGAAACCGCAATATCTATGCAATGGAATACTCAGAATACTCTTCAGCCATAAAAAAAAAAAAAAGAATGAAATCTTAGCATTTTTAACAAAATGCATGGATTTCAAGAGCATTACACCAAATTGACAGAGGGACAAAATGGTGGAGCAGGACTTGGAGCTCACTTTCACTCTTGAGCACACCAAATCACAACTAACAGCTGAACAACCACTGACAAAAAAGACTGAAACCTGCCAAAAAGGATATTATATATCTAAGGACATAAGAAGGAACACAACAAGAGGATTAGAGCAATGCTGCTGCTTGTTGTCCAACCCCGTGCAGCTCCACAGACAGCAGCCCACCAGGCTCCTCTGTTCCTGGGATTCTCCAGGCATGAACACTGGAGTGGGTTGCCATTTCCTTCTCCAATGCATGAGAGTGAAAAGTGAAAGTGAAGTTGCTCAGTCATGTCTGACTGTTCATGACCCCATGGACTGCAGCCTACCAGGCTGCTCCGTCCATGGGATTTTCCAGGCCAGAGTACTGGAGTGGGGTGCCATTTCCTTCTCCATAGTGCAATGCACTAGTGATATAATCAAATTCCATCTCCCCATCCCCCTAAGGCAGACCTATAAACTGGAGAATAATTATATCACAGAAGTTCTCCCATAGGAGTGAGAGCTCTGAGTCCCATGACAGGCTCCCCTGTCAGGGGGTCTGTCATCAGAAGGAGGAGCCCCCAAAGCATTTGGCGTTGAAAGCCATCAGGGCATGAGTGCAGGAGATCCACAGGACTAGGAGAAACAGAGACTGTACTCTTGGAGGGCGCACACAAGGTCTCATGGGCACCAGGACCCAGAATTTCATATAAGCCTAGGCCAAACCTACTTACTGGTCTTAGCAGTCTCCTGGGGAGGCAGGGAATGGCTATGACTCACTTATTGACAAGAACACTGGTGGTGGAGGTATCAGGAGGCCAGCATTTTGGCACCAAGACCTGGCCCCAGTGAACAGCTGTAGGTTCCAGTGCTGGGATGCCTCAGGCCAAACAACCGACAGAGCTAGAACACAGACTCATCAGCAGACAAGCTACCAAAAGACTTTCTGAACTCACAGTCACCTCTAGACACACTCCTTGGTGTGGCCCTGTCCACCAGAGCACCCAGGCCCAGGTCTGCCCACTAGTGGGCAAGGACTGGCCCCTCCCACCGGGAAGCCAGACACCAGAAGCAAGTAAGCTACAATTCAGCACACTGGAGAACCGAGTTCACAAACACAGAGCAGAACCTACCCTGGGACCAGCTGGTCCCTGGCCTTTGGATTGAGAGAGGAGTATACTGGTGGAACACATAGGACATCCCTACAGACAGCCACTTCTCCAGGGTGAGAAACATAACAGAAAAATACAATTAGAAATTTAGACAAAAATGAGGGCATTATGCCAAGTGAAATAAGTCAGACAAACTAAAATGAAAACAGGCTCATAGATATAGAGAACAAACTGGTGGCTGCCACACACAAGGGTTTAAGACTGGGAGAAATGGGTGAACAATTTATTTTTTTAAGTGTAAAAAGAAAGGAAGAAAGGAAGGGAGGGAAGAAGAAGAGCCTCTCCTTGCAATTAAAAGATGGGAACTCAGACACGCATCTATCATTGGGATTTGTTTTCTAAATGTTCTTTTTGTGCTGACATTAGATCCCTCTAAGATCTACTGAGTTTGCTGCTATTATTCTCCTACCAAATGCTTTTCTCACCCAACTTAACCATATTCAGTGTCTCTTTGCACCTAATCCCAAACCCTGTGTTTGTTTTCTTGGACCAGACCTACATTCTCAAACGCACCTGGGAGGCATCTCAACTTGTGGATATCTTCAAAGCCTGACTAAATTCACAACCCCTTCTCCTTAACATCTTTCTAGATTCCCATTCATGATAGAACACACTATAAATTCTCAGAACTTGGTGGGCAGCCTTCCCTTCTTCCTTCTCCCCCAAATCCTGCACACCGACTGGCCCCTGCCTTGCCTCTGCCCTATCTTTGAGCAGCCCTTGGGGCCTCGCTCTTGGGCCAGAAGTGAGCCTCTCTGCTCTGTGGGCGTCAGAGCCCTCTGCTCATATTCCTCCCAAGGATCACTGCTGATCATCTGAGTGTTATGTTCGCAGTTTGTCTCTGACGCTAGACCGTGACTGTCTTGAAAACAGACAGCTTTGTTTTATGTAACTATGTATTTTGATTTCCTCCATATTTCAGTCTAAAATCAAAAAGATGCTCAAATAATATTGGTTGAATTACCTTTTAATTTCATTGATTGCAATAAATGCAATGACAATGTAAATGCAATTATTTTAAAGAGGATTTTCTTGAGTCTTCTGATTAGGGAAAATTAACAGAAAAATCTGATGTGAGGTGTGATTAGAACAGCATAAATAAAGGGGTAAAAATTCAAGAAACTTGGTAGAAAGTTATTTAAAAGTTTCCTAGATTGATGGAAATAAAATAAATTTGGAAAATACAAATGTCTTTAACTTCAAATGATTGGAAGACAATTATAGTTGTCCCTCAATCAGACTACACTGAATACTGAACATTTGAAATAATTTACATTTTTTAAATTATAATTGGGAAAAGGTAAAATAAAGTCTTCATGTATAAAACTGAGAAAAAGGAAACATTGTGTCCACTGGAAATGCCAGGATGGGAATCTATAGCTATAGGTACCCATTTTGCCTATTGTATACTGAGAACCCGTCTACAAAATGAAGCTAAACAGGACAAGCTAAGCCAAGAGATGGGAGAAGGCAATGGCACCCCACTCCAGTACTCTTGCTTGGAAAATCCCATGGATGGAGGAGCCTGGAAGGCTGCAGTTCATGGGGTCGCTGAGGGTCGGACACGACTGAGCGACTTCCCTTTCACTTTTCACTTTCATGCATTGGAGAAGGAAATGGCAACCCACTCCAGTGTTTTTGCCTGGAGAATCCCAGCGACGGGGGAGCCTGGTGGGCTGCCGTCTATGGGGTCGCACAGAGTCGGACATGACTGAAGTGACTTAGCAGCAAGCCAAGAGATAGAGACAACAGGGCTAGAGATCGGTCCATATCACATCATTTGTAACCTGAATCCTGCCATGCCTAACACCATGTATCATGAGATACCAAAAGTATCTCTGAACTTTCCAGTTGCAAAAGTTACAGATCTCTCCTTTTGGTTTAGTATATTTTAGTTAGACTGCTTTCACTTCTAACCAGATGTTCTGATTCAAAATCTCCAAACTAATCACCTTCCCCAGAATCTTCTCTAACCCAGAAAGAGGATTTGCCTCTTTCTGTTAATGTAAACATAACTGTCCTATATCATTCAGTCTCATCTATTCATTCTCCCACATATGCAATGTCACTAAATCTTATCATTCTATCCTCTGACATCCCTTCCTTTTCTCCCTGCCAACAAAAATGTCACCACTGTAATTCTGGTCTTTTATTTTTCTACCTTAGCAGTAGTATCATATATCACACATCTCAAAGATCACCTTCTCTTGAAACCTTTTCTTAACTGCAATCCCCTCGCTCTGCTTTTTCTCCACTTCCACTCTCGTTCCATCTTTTTGAGTCAACTCAGGCACAGTTTTTCCTGGGTGCTCTTCCTGACCTGGTTCCTCTTCTCACAGAATGTGTTGCATGTATTCTTCTACAATTTTCTAGCACCCTCTGCTTAACTCCTTTAAAGTTTACCGTTTCTGAATCAAAATTATCTGGATTATGTCACCAGTCTTAAAGCTTTTCAAGGTAAAAATCACTGTCCTACATATGATCTGCCTAGTATACAGCAGAAGCTCAATAAACGCTTTTGAGCTTTTAAAGTGAATTGTGTTTTCTTCATCCTTGTATCCCCGCCACTCAGCACATGTGTGGCAGAGTAGCAGTTAGATTGATGCCAGCTAAGTGAAGAGCCTCCAGCAACAGACTGAATGTGTTACCATAAAATGCATATAATACCACCATAATAATGTGACAGTATCAGCAGGTGGGGCCTTTGATAGTTAATTAGGTCATGAGGATATGCTATGCTATGCTAAGTCACTTCAGTCGTGTCTGACTCTGTGCGACCCCATAGACGGCAGCCCACCAGGCTTCTGTCCCTGGGATTCTCCAGGCAAGAACACTGGAGTGGGTTGCCATTTCCTTCTCCAATGCATGAAAGTGAAAAGTGAAAGTGAAGTCACTCAGTCGTGTCCGACTCTTAGCGACCCCATGGATTGCAGCCTAACAGGCTCCTCCGTCCATGGGATTTTCCAAGCAAGAGTACTGGAGTGGGGTGCCATTGCCTTCTCTGCATGAGGATATAGTCCTCATGAATGGGATTTGTTCCCTTGTAAGAGGGGCACCTTCTATTTTTGCCATGTGAGGCTACTATGAGAAAGTGGCAGTCTACCACCCAGAAGAGGGTCCTCAGCAGAACCTGACTATGTTGGCACCTTGATCTCAGACTTCTAGCTTCCAGACTGCAAGAAGTAAATTTCTGCCGTGCATAAGCCACCCTCTCTATGGCACTTTGTTACAGCAGCTGGAGCTAACTAAGACACTTCCTTGCCTCCAGTCTGACTGTATTTCTGTCTACCCAACTAACCATTTCAGATTAATCTTGGCTCACAACATCACCTGGTGGTTAACGATTCCAAGAATGCTTTCATTAGCACCTTAGAACACCTTTGCCTTTCCTCTTCATCTAAGCTGCCAATTCTTCAAAATTGCATGTGCTCCATGATATTATTATCAACATTTTCTTAACCATGGCAAATATCTCCACTATGAACTAAGGCTGTCTGATCTCAGCTGGGTCCCTTGCATTGCTCAGCAACCCTTATATTTATCTTCAACTGACTCCTATCAAATTCCCTACAGCAGCTGCTACAAAGTTTTTCCACTCTCCTTAAGCCCCAGATTCAACCTCTACTCCCCTCATACTCACCAAAAGCTCTCCTCTTCTACATAACTGAGAATATGATATTATGACCATGAGATGACTTGGCTTTCTTCATCCTCAACCCAAAACTTTTCTATCCCTTTATCTACACAATTCTTCTCAGCTCCCATCTCAGTGAAAGAACTGTGCACCCTCCTTTCCAAAGACAAATTCTCTATCCATAATGTAGCAATTACTGAAGAATATCCTCCAAACTGACCAGGAACTTTGAGACCTGAAAACAAAGCAGGCAATTCCATTAAGTGCAATTATGAAGTTTACTGTGGGTAACCTACACATAGGCAGGAAGGATCAGGCAGATGGAATGATCTGGAGGCATTTGCAGTTGCACTTTGCACCACGGAAAGGGGTACGGGGGATCTAAAGGAGCCAAAGCTAAAAACAGAATCCAACTATCGACTAAGAAGCACGACCACACCGATGGGGATGGGGGATTTTTCCCCTCCCCAGGGATCTCATGACCAGTAACCATTTGTGTAAGCATAAGGCAGGCTTCCAGTTTTCATACCAGAAGACATGGGTAAACATTGATGGGGAACATATCTGGCTTGGGCGAATTCTTGTCAATTAAGCTAAATCTCAGCCTCACAGAAAGTGGGGTAGGGGTTAGAACTGTGGACCTAAAATAGAGCTGACAAAATGGACTCAGTGTGGTACAGCCATACACCAACTATCCAGTTTTTTCCTTCTTCTTGGCTCCTTCTCTTTATCATATAGGAATGCTTAAATCTTCTCTGTCCCAAAAGTTATTAATATTTCATCATTAGCTAACATTGACTGAGCATTCACAATATGGCAAGTGCCACTGTGAGCAGTTTGCATACGTGCTCAATTGCTTCAGTGTGTCCAGCTCTTTGCAACTCCATGGCCTATAAACCACCAGGCTCCTCTGTCCATGGAATATTCCAGCCAAGAATACTGGAGTGGGTTGCCATTTCCTCCTCCAGGGGATCTTCCTGACTCAGGGATTGAACCCACGTCTCCTGCATTTGTAGAAGGGTTCTTTATCAATGGGCCACCTGGGAAGCCTGTAAGCAGTTTATATAGATCATTTTAATTAATTCTGACAATAAACTTCGATGTTCTTGATACTATATTCCCTATTTTACAGACTAGGAAACTAAAGCTAGTAGCATTGAAAAATGTACTCAAGGTCACTTGCTTTTCACTTCCTTATACATGCCCACTTTTCTAAAGCATAATCTAAATTTGATTCTTCTCTCTTATTCTCTTCCTCTCTCCGTGTGTGCATCTACGTTGTGTATCCAAAAGCTTCATTGCTATACCAATCACAATTTGAGCAGTTCTGTGTCTGTCGGCACAGACGGGGAAATGCATACACACAGACACACATAATACTTACACACCATTAACACTTATTCAATATATATTTGCTGAAATGTGGAAAAACTGAATTATATATAGTTCTCTTATAGTTCTCAAGAGAATAATATTTTTAAAATAAATCAGCACTGCCCTTTTTCACTTTCTCAGGTACTATTATCACTTTTATAACTTTTCAAGCTCAAAGAACAAAACGACTAAAGCACCAAGTAGGTTTTCTTGAGTTTGAAAAGCACTCACTGCCTCAGAGTTTCCCTCTAGTTACCTAACCTAATCCCATGGCCCACAGGTTGGCGCAGTTTCCACAGCTTTCAAGAAGACCCTTTCTTTCTTTTTTTTGGCTGCACCACTCGGCCTGTGCATCTTAGTTCCCTGATCAGGGATAGAACCCAGGCCATGGCAATGAAAGCATTGAGTCCTAACCACCAGAAGGACATGACTGGGTCCAGAAATGAAGGGCATTCAACAGTATCGGCACGCAACTCCTTCCCCACCAGAAAGGCCAGGCTGACACCAGGTCAACTGAGGAAGCAAACGTTTCTTTTATTGAAAAGTGTTTAATTGGACATTTTCAGAATCTAATGTCATGTATGCAGATGCAAATGTTTGAAGAGTTGTTTACAGTGTGGTTTGTGCCAGACAGGCTCCCATGCCAAGCCAGCACATAGCCTCCCATTATTTAGCTGGGCTCAGCTTCTAAAGATGTTTCAGGGCTCTCCGAGTCTTGTAAATTTCCACATCCAAAGGCTCATCTGGTTTTCAAGGCAGAGTCATTTTTCCCCTCATGCGTAGACATCAGTCCTTCCCCTGCCAATCCCTGTTACTGCCTGCTCTGGTTCAGAAAAGGCTTTGGAGCTATTATTTAAGAGGCAATTACTCCATCTCTACAAGTTTTAGTAGTTTTGTGAAGACTGACAAAGGGTAAGTCGGACTCTTGATCCCTACTCAGAAACTGGATCTTAGCTGATGTAATTATTTCAAGAACTGTTTCTGTTACTCACTGACCCAGAAAAACACAGCTTAGTATTAGCTCAGCTAATAGATTTCCATCTTAACATATCCCCCCTAAAAGGAATCAGTTCTTGATTGGGAGGATAAACAAGGATATACAAGTGGACGCTGGGAAATCCATTCATCTTTAAGAATTGAACCATCCACACTCTGCCTTGAAAATACAATGCAAAAAGAAAAATTTGTCATTATCACAAATTGTTATGATGCCTTCACTATATTCTCTTCCTATTATCAAACACCTTCTACAGGAAACTTTTTTACATGTTTAAAGTTCTAAGTGGTAAATACACATGAAGAATATTGCTCTTGTATCATGTTAAGGATACCCAATTCAGGAGTAAAATCTGCCATTAGTTTTACATTGTAAAGCTAATAATTTTCTTATGACTTTTTATCCAGTGGAGAGCATTGGATAAAACAAATAAGCTTATCAAATTGTAAAGCAATAATAGCCCAGTTTTTAAAAACCCACTTAAAGAAAAAGAAATTATTAGCATTTATTAATGAGTTAATTTATTCATACTACAGACAGTGACTGGTTACCTATGCTCAGAGCAGCTACAACTGTTTCAGATATACAGAAATAAAGAATATGTCATCCTAGGCCTAGGCCTTAGGAAGCTGGTGAAAGATGAAGGCAAATGACTAGGACACACACAAAATAGGAAACTGATTCTCAAGTATTAACAATAAAGTACAGTTGACCCTTGAACAACATGGGTTTGAACAGTGTGTGTGCACTCACATCTGGATTTTTTTCAATAAATACCGCAGTACTACAGGATCAAATGTTGGTTGAATCTGAGGACTACAGATAGGTGGGGCTAACTGTAAAGTTATTCTCAGATTTCTGACTGCTATGGGGTTGGTGCCCCTAATCCCCAAGTTGTTCAAGGGTCAACTGTAATAATAAAGTTGTGCAGGATTATCACAGGAGAGAACAAGGAAGTAATAACAGAGAAGATGGTATTTCAGCTCAGCCTAGCAGGATAGATGAATTTTCACAGTTGTATAGTAGGAAGGGTCTTTCTAGTTAAAGAACAACCGTGAGCAAAGACGTGAACATTTATAACATGTTCTCTAGAACTTACTTATTTTAAAAAGTCTGGGGTATAAAAAGCTGCAGTACTATAAAGCACTAGGGGGAAACTGAAACATACACATGCATACAACAAATGTATTCCCAGTCCCATTTCAGACATATGGTTCAGAACCCACAGTTAGGTGGGACCAGGAATCAGTATCTTTCCCATCTTCCCATGTCAAGATGTGCACCCATGATGCAATCCAATATACACATAAAGAATAAGACATGGAGGGGTCTTCCAGGTGTTACGGGCTGAACTCTCCCACACCCCAGTTCATACGCTTAAGCCCTACAACCCAGGGCCTCAGAATGAGATGATATTTGGAGATGGGGACTTTAAAGAGGTAATTAAGTTAAAATGAGGGCAGTGGGGGAGGTGGGCTAATATAACCTGATTGAAGAGGAAATTTGGACATATAGAGACACCGGGGCGCACATGAACAGAAAAAAAGTGACCATATGAGGAAACAGCAAGAAGATGAACATCTGCAAGCCAAGGAGAGAAGCTTCAGAAGAAACCAAACCTGTTGACACGTTGAGCTTGGACTTTCAACTTCTATAAATATGAGAAAATAAATTTCTACTGCTTAAGCTACACAGTCAGTGGTATTTTGTTATGACAGGCCTAGAGAACTAATACAGTAAGAAGGCACTAGGAATGCACTGAGAAATACATTTTAATGCCAAATCTTTAAGAACTTTAAATGTCACAGTAGGAGTTTCTACTTTATTTCACAGGTAATTTCTCAAAGTGTAGGTCTTCTAAGAAGGAAAATCATATGATCTGGCCTATGATCCAACTCTTGAAGCAGTGTGGAAGATTAAAAGACTTTGCCTGTCCAAGGCAAGAAACAATAAAGGATATCACTAGAGCCATGATAGAAAGGATTACTGTTCTTGGTCAGTCACTAAGTCACATTCAAACATTTGCAACTCCATGAACTGCACCACATCAGATTCCTCTGTCATCTACTATCTCCCAGAATTTGCTCAAATTCATGTCCACTGAGTTGATGATGCTATCTAACCATCTCATCTTCTGTTGCCCTCTTATCCTCCTGCCCTCAATCTTTCCCAGCATCAGTGTCTTTTCCAATGAGTCAGTTCTTAGCATCAGGTGGCCAAAGTATTGATAGTTCAGCTTCAGCATCAGTCCTTCCAATGAATACTCAGGGTTGATTTCCTTTAGGATGGACTGGTTTATCTCCTTGAAGTCCAAGGGTCTCTCAAAAGTCTTCTCTGGGACCACAATTCAAAAGCATCAAGAAACTCTTTTATTTTTGATATTAGTTCCAGAAGGTATTGTAGGTCTTCACAGAACCGGTCAACTCCAGCTTCTTCAGCATCAGTGATTGGGATATAGACTTGGATTACTGTGATACTGAATGGTTTGCCCTGGAAACAAACCAAGATTATTCTGCCATTTTTGAGGTTGCACCCAAGTACTGCCTTTCAGATTCTTCTGTTGACTATGAGGGATATTCCATTTCTTCTAAGGGATTCTTGTCCACAGAGTAGATATAAGGACCATCTGAATTAAATTTTCCTATTCTGTCCACTTTAGTTCACTGATTCCTTAGATGTCAATATTCAATCTTGCCATCTCCTGCTTGACCACATCCAATTTACCTTAATTCATGGACCTAACATTCCAGGTTCCTATGCAATGTTGTTCTTTAGAGCATCGGACCTTACTTTCACCACCAGACACATCCACAGCTAACCATCATTTCTGCTTTGGTTCAGCCATTTATTCTTTCTGGAGCTATTAGTAATTGCCCTCTGCTCTTCCCCAGCAGCACACTGGATACCTTCTGACCTGGTGGGCTCATCTTCCAGTGTCATATCTTTTTGCCTTTTCATACTGTTCACGGGGTTCTCCAAGCAAGAATACTGGAGTAGGCTGCCATTTCCTTCTCCAGTGGACCATGTTTTGTCAGAACTCTTCACTATGACCCCATCTGTCCTGGGTAGCCCTGCATGGCATGGCATATAGCTTCATTGAGTTAATTCCCTTTGCCCTGACAAGGCTGTGATCCATGAAGGGGATAGAAAGGACAGGGACAATTAAAAAACAGAAAATTTCAGGTGCTATCAAAGGTAGACACAACAGCATTTGGTGACTTAAAATCTGGGAGGATGAGGAATAGGAAAGAGTTAAGGCTAACCTCCCCAGGTTTTGAGCCTGTTTGTACCCTGTATTTCAGATACATCACAGAATCCTTTCTGGGTTTTCTATTTTGGTTAATGGCATCTCAATCTATGAGAAAATCCAGAAAGCATTCTTTGGAATGAAACTGAGTTGAAAACCAAAGAACAGAAAGGGATCCAGTATAGAGATGGAATTCTCTTAAGAACAGAGGAGCTCATTATAGCTACAGGGTACTGGGAGTGCTGTTTTCACCTCTGTCATTACTCCTGTCCTTATAGAAAGAAATAAAACTGAACAAACTGACAACCACTCCCCTTAGCGCAGAGAAGCAAGGGTAAAAAGCAAACCACCACCCTAAAATCTACAGAGACAGGCAAATCCAGAGAGTCACAGCCCAGATCTGGCTTATCTGGAGCAGAAGCCACTGAACCCATAAAATATAGGAATACCTAAATGGTAATTCTAACAATGCTGGAGACTGAATACTGGCCACCCTGGGAGTGAGGAACTCCTAAGGTCACAGTCTCAGGGAAGGAGGGGAGTGATTTCCAACAGTCTGGGGTAACCACAGGACAGCTATTACAAAAAGGCAAAGACAGAAGAGAAAGTACCAGTGAAAAAAATAATAATGACAGTAGCTAGTACTGACTGAGAAGGCCTTTCCTAAATGCTTACATTTCTTAACCCTACAGCAAATCTATAGGATAATGCATTGGTTTTCTATTGCTGGCTATAACAAATGACCACAAAACTTGGTGGCTTAAACAAAACAAATGCTTATAGTTCTGTAGGTCAGAAATCCAAAACTGGACTTACCAGCTAAAATCAGTGTGTTGGCAGGGCTGCATTTCTTCTGGAGGCTCTAGGGAAGGATCTTTGCCTTTACCAGATCCTAGTGGCCATTAACATGCCACTTAATTAAAGGGTTATTTGCCTCCTGGAAGATTTAATCATAAAATTGTTTTATATTGTAGACTCTCCTATTACATTTTAAGTGTTGTTTGAGTTCCACAGATATTCTCTAGAGACTTCATGACCATCCCTACTGCATGGTAGGGATGCAGTAGGGATGGTAGCACAGCTGGCAGTAAGGAGCCTTTTCATCACTGCCTCTCTCCCGATCTTGGTTTTCTTGACCTTCAAATATCATCTGCTTTATTCTTATTTTTACAAGATGAACATGGTGGGAGTGGAGGGAACATACTGTAACACATCAAGGTTCCCAGGCAAGCAAGATTCCAAAACAATGGATAGAGCCGTGGGCTGAATTTCAGAAGGCCTGGAGTGCTTGCCAGTTACAGGATCTGAGACAAACTACAGCCTCTTTCTTATCAAGATTTTTAGTTTATAAAAGAAAGATAATAGTGCCTGGCTGCACATGCTTCTGAGGGTTCATGTAACTATCAAATGTAAAAATTCTTTCTAATATATAAGGTTCTATGCTAATATATCCTTTTTTCCAATCAAGTCTAATGCCATGACCCTAAGAGAACACTACATCAATCTTTTTCTTTGTTAGCAACTATATCTCATAGAATTCATTAAATGTTCTGAAAATTCCTTCTAATTATTACCCTTCTCATTTTATCTTACTCTGTTATTCTTCTCTTAGTTCAAAGTCTTCCAACACTTTATCTGCAGAATAAGAACAAACCCTCTACACAGTACCTCTAAACAATCACCTGTTTGTCTCTTCCTAATAAGTTGAATTAAGAGACACTTGCTCCTTGGAAGAAAAGCTATGACCAACCTAGAAAGCATATTAAAAAGCAGAGACATTACTTTGTCAACAAAGGTCCGTCTAGTCAAAACTATGGTTTTTCCAGTGGTCATGTATGGATGTGAGAGTTGGACTATAAAGAAAGCTGAGCACCAAAGAACTGATGCTTTTGAACTGTGGTGTTGGAGAAGACTCTTGAGAGCCCCTTGGACTGCAAAGAGATCCAACCAGTCCATTCTAAAGGAAATCAGTCCTGAATATTCATTGTCAGGATTGATGCTGAAGTTGAAATTCCAATACTTTGGCCACCTGGTGCAAAGAACTGACTCCTTGGAACAGACCCTGATGCTGAGAAATATTGAAGGCAGGAGGAGAAGGGGACGACAGAGGATGAGATGGTTGGATGGCGTCACCAACTCAATGGACATGAGTTTGAGCAAGCTCTGGGAGTTGGTGAAGGACAGGGAAGCCTGGTATGCTGCAGTCCATGGGGTTGCAAAGAGTCAGACAGGACTGAGTGAATGAACTGAACTGAACAAGTTGAATTAGATGAGAAACCAAAGCTTGTGATATTCTTACCATTAAAGAAATACATTATTTGGAAGAGCCAGCTCAATATCATCTCTGTATTCCAAATCTGCCTATACCTGTGACTTGAGCAATCAGTCCTCTCTGCTACACTCCAACCATTTGCTTATCTTTGTTCATTTCAACCACTACCCTCTGTGTCACTCTAGTTTGGTTTTCTTGATAATTTTTAATCAGATCAGATCAGATCAGTTGCTCAGTCATGTCCGACTCTTTGCAACCCCATGAATCGCAGCACGCCAGGCCTCCCTGTCCATCACCAACTCCCAGAGTTCACTCAGACTCACATCCATCGAGTCGGTGATGCCATCCAGCCATCTCATCCTCTGTCATCCCCTTCTCTTGCCCCCAATCCCTCCCAGCATCAGAGTCTTTTCCAATGAGTCAACTCTTCGCATGAGGTGGCCAAAGTACTGGAGTTTCAGCTTCAGCATCAGTCCTTCCAAAGACATCCCAGGGCTGATCTCCTTCAGAATGGACTGGTTGGATCTCCTTGCAGTTCAAGGGACTCTCAAGAGTCTTCTCCAACACCACAGTGCAAAAGCATCAATTCTTCGGCGCTCAGCCTTCTTCACAGTCCAACTCTCACATCCATATATGACCACAGGAAAAACCATAGCCTTGACTAGACGAACCTTTGTTGGCAAAGTAATGTCTCTGCTTTTCAATATGCTATCTAGGTTGGTCATAACTTTTCTTCCAAGGAGTAAGCGTCTTTTAATTTCATGGCTGCAGTCACCATCTGCAGTGATTTTGGAGCCCAGAAAAATAAAGTCTGACACTGTTTCCACTGTTTCCCCATCTATTTCCCATGAAGTGATGGGACCGGACGCCATGATCTTCGTTTTCTGAATGTTGAGCTTTAAGCCAACTTTTTCACTCTCCACTTTCACTTTCATCAAGAGGCTTTCTAGTTCCTCTTCACTTTCTGCCATAAGGGTGGTGTCATCTGCATATCTGAGGTTATTGATATTTCTCCTGGCAATCTTGATTCCAGCTTGTTTCTTCCAGTCCAGCGTTTCTCATGATGTACTCTGCATATAAGTTAAATAAACAGGGTGACAATATACAGCCTTGACATACTCCTTTTCCTATTTGGAACCAGTCTGTTGTTCCATGTCCAGTTCTAACTGCTGCTTCCTGACCTGCATACAAATTTCTCAAGAGGCAGATCAGGTGGTCTGGTATTCCCATCTCTTGAAGAATTTTCCACAGTTTATTGTGAGCCACACAGTCAAAGGCTTTGGCATAGTCAGTAAAGCAGAAATAGATGTTTTTCTGGAACTCTCTTGCTTTTTTGATGATCCAGTGGATGTTGGCAATTTGATCTCTGATTCCTCTGCCTTTTCTAAAACCAGCTTGCACATCAGGAAGTTCATGGTTCACATATTGCTAAAGCCTGGCTTGGAGAATTTTGAGCATTACTTTACTAGCGTGTGAGATGATAATTTTTAATAACCTCTGATTGTTTGTGTATCTTTTTTTTTTCAGTAGAACTTACATAAGAATTAGAGTTCTAAGAAACTCACCTGAAATATAAGCATCATTAGTAAAGTCTAGTGTGTTTTTTCCTTCTTTTTACATGATTTATTGAATTGATTTGTCTATTTAGACTGCGGATCTGTCATAAAATTTGACCGGTCGTGGCTATATGATGTCACAGTACAACTATAGTCACTAGTCAAGAGTATACATCAAGGATCTCCCATGGATACTCCTACATGTTCTCACATCCGTGAGTTGTATCTACTCACTGTCTTCCTCCCCAGACCTCTTCCTCATCTGATGTTTATTACCCTCCTTAGGGGCATCTGCATCCACCTATGTAAGCAATACCAAAACCTCAGAATTATTGTCAACCTTACTTCCCATATCCAGCGAGTCATTAAACCCTGTTCTCCCTATCTGCTGATTATCTCTCAAACCTATGCTAGTTTAGACCCTTATCATATTTCCTTTGGACTATAGTACCAGCATCCTCATTTTCCTCTGGCCTCCCAGCTTTCCATCTCTAGTTTCCCCAAAATATTATTGCTGGAGTTATTTTCTAGAGAAAGTCCAATTATAGCACTCCTCCTATTAAAAATTAGCTTTAAAACTCTTAAATAAAATTTTCTAGGCTGTGATAAAGTTAAAATAACATGACATTCAAGGACCTTCTTTCTCTGGCCCCAACCTCACAAGACCCACCCAATCCATGTCTCTCCCTGGCAGTGCCATGCTCAAACTGCCTCCTTTTCTTTGCCCATCCTGTTCTCTGTTCTCAGAACACTTTTATCCCTTCTTTTGGCCTTTAGGCTTCAAAATCCAGTTCAAAATTCACCTGCTCTGTGAAGTCTTCCTAAATTCTGACCAAACCTCTCTCCTGGGAGAATGAGTGGCCACTACTCCCACATTACCCTGTGCTGCAGTTATCTGTGGATGGCTCACTTCCCTCCATAAACTTGGTATCTCATTCATCTTTATCTGGCACACAGTACACACTCAATAAATGGTTACTGAAATTAACACACACAGAATAAAATAATAACTAAAGAAAAATTCCACAGAAGCACACCAGTCCTTCATCTTAGCTGCAATAAATAAACAGGGCCCAAGAATAAAGGAAAGGACTAATAATCTGATGTAGCAAACACAGGAATGGGTTGTTTGTTTTAAAAAACCTAAGTGGTTTAGGGAGGGCAGGGGGAGAAGAAAGTACATTTTAAAGCTCTAGCTCCAGGGCAAGTAATAAAAATTGTTGCTTTAATGGTTTTTTCATAATATTGTGAGCAATGGGAAGGTCTATTCCATCACACCAGCCTTCAGGGCAGAAAGTTTCGGCCTCCTGAGCTAAATCAAACTGGCATCACTCTTAGTTTTTCAAGCAGCTGCAACTGGTCTCTGCCTTCTATGAAACTCGACTGACAAAGAAGAAACAAAATAATTTACCACTTACTTTATGGGCCTCTCTTTTCCTCCTGTCAATTAATTATAAGAGTTCTGGAAACTCATCCTGCATTCCTGCCCCTAGATTACAGCAAGGTAGGCATTGTACTTTGCATTAGGAGTTGTCACTCTTATAAAGAAGGAGGTTGGGAGGTAGCAACTTATCAAGGATCGGAAGCTAGCCCAAGAAACAACATTGTATTCAGTTCGATGTCTGTAGGTGCCCCTCACCCATATATCTCTTGACGTGATTGATCCTTTTTATACTCCCTGGATTATTAAATCTGAGCACATTTAACATTAGGAGGTATGTGCACCTATGTAAAAATGTGAGTCTTCCAGAGTAGCAATGGAACTCAATAATTTTCAAAATGCTATACCAATTCTCTGTAATTCAGTCTCAGTTATCCCCCTCCTGAGCTCCCATTCTAAACACGCTTATCCACAATGCCCCAAAGTTTAATATATATCCTGGAACACACACAGAGACCACATTCTCCAATGTTACACAGATTTTCCTAGCAGGGATTGTCTACATTTCTGTGAGAAACCCTGCCTCCATCTGTCTGTGTTTTGAATACCTGACCTTCCCATTTTCAAAGTGCTGTTTCTATTTTTGGAAGGTGGAATAGGGATTACAAGGTATGCAGCACTTAAGGTTACAGCAAGGCTGAAATGGGACAAAACAAGTAAAAAGGTTAAATGTAACAGTGCTTGGTGAGTGGTCATTGCCCCATAAATATCATCTCTGTTACATTCCATGTCGGAATCACATGTGACCCAACAACTGGATCTTTGAGAACAGAGTCACAAAAAGTTGTTGTTTTTTTTTCCTACCAAGCACCACATCTGACTTCACTTCTCCCAAGAGACTTGAAAGAACAGAAGTAGGTAACATTAATTTTATTTTACTTAACACGTTTGGGACTTTGTGAAATGTAGCATGCAAGAAATATTTTAATATGTATGAAAAATGACTTTTTAAGTGCCTTTTAAAAATCTCTAAGGTCCTTCCATTTCCAAAATGTTGTGATCTATGATAACTAATCTCAAATGCAGGCAAATTAATAGTGATAATTCCCTAGATATACTGAAAATACATGGCATTGTCGGGCTGGGTGCATTGAAAACAAGTTAGACCCAGGATGGGGAGCCTGTGGCAATGCTCAAGACAGTTTTGCCCTCCTTCCCCCCCTCCTGCCCAGAGTCTATAATTCTCATCTGAAACTCCCAGGTCCTTCCCACATCCCAGCAGATGTGAAGAAGATGAGGAATGAGTTATAATTTGCAGATAAGACAGTGGGGCCAAGATGCTACAGAATCCCAAGCAGAGCAGTTGAAGTGAGTTAAGCTTTCATAAAATCATCTGCAATTTCACCTTTTACCTACTAAAAGAGAATCCTGAAGTCTACCTCAGGAAGGGGCCCTACCGAACCTCCTGCATTTCGAAGATTAAGAAACAGACCTAAAGAGATAACGGAACAAGTCTAAAGTCATCCAGGTTTTCTGAAACCCAGGCCTGGAAACCTGGAACTGAAGCAGTGACCAATTGAATTAAAGCAGTCTCCACCTGTGTCACTTCCCAAGTATCTGCACACAGATAAATGTCTCTCTTTTCCTCTCTGAACTATAGTCAGCCTTCTTCAGTCACCCACAAACCAGCCAGCACCTGTCTTGGGAAAGCAAACAAGATCCTCCACAATCCTGAATTCAAAGAAATGTCTGGTTTTACAAATTACTAAAAGCAGAGTCACGTGGTACTGCCTTCAGATTCACTCTTACCTTTCATAAATACATTAAAAAATATTATAAAGTACACAATAAATGTAAAAAAAATATGTATTATAGTGACACTGATTCTGCAAAGTCAGAAAATAAAATACAAGCAAAAAAAAAAAACAAAACAGAAGAAGCCTAGATGTACTTCACTTTAAGCAACACATAAAGGAAAATCTCCCTAAAATGGAAAATGAAGGGGTGCTTCTGTGGATTATTTTAATACAGCATAGAACTTTTAAACAGCCACAGTCAGAATGACTGCATTTATGAGTGCAACATCTATACAGCTTCTGGAAAACTACCAGAAGATAAGAGTTGTAAGCCTCTGTCTCCACTGCCTCCACGTTGTGTGTATTTATATCCATTCATGTATTCCTTCATTCAGCTGTATTTCAAGTGTATTCATTCACTGACGTTAATTCACCAGTTCTCCTCCATAGGAACTCACTTTTTTGCTCAATTCCTCACTGAGTACTACTGAAAGAAAAAGAAAGTGAAGTCGCTTAGTCGTGTCCCATTCTTTGTGACCCCATGGTCTGCAGCCTACCAGGATCCTCCATCCATGGGATTTTCCAGGCAAGAGTACTGGAGTGGGGTGCCATTTCCTTCTCCGGGGGATCTTCCCAACCCAGGAATCGAACCTGGGTCTCCCGCATTGCGGGCAGATGCTTTACCGTCTGAACCACACTGAGGACCTGACAAGTTCAACAGGGGCTCTGTCCCGTGGAACTTAAGAGCCGGCGTGGAGCCTAGAATTGCACACCAAAAATGAAAGTACAAGATAAAAGGTGAAAAGAACCACAAAGGACCTCCCGATAAAGGGTTAACTAGGAATTGCTTCCAGATGCGGGCGAGGGAAGCATCTTGGCAGCTTGGGTCCGGAGCACCCCCTCCCGCGTCCCAGGACGAGAGGGGAAAGGACCCATGATGCCTGGCTCCTGCTCTCTGCGCCCAGCATCCTCCTCCATCCCGGCGCTCTCATTCGATTTCCTCATTTCTGGGCCTTTGCTGCGGAAGCCACAGACCAGACCGGTCTCCCGGCGGCTTCCCCACCCCGTATGTCAGTCGCTCCCAAGAACGAGCTACTCGGAAAGTTCCCCTCACTCTGGGGTCGGCCACCCGCCTCGGCTCGCCCGCCCGGAGGAGCCAGGCCCAGCCGTTGGCTGACGGGGGCTGGCGGGCGGCGCACGCACCTGGTCGGCCGCTGGAGCTATGGCGGCGGCGGCGGCGGCGGCCGTGCTCAGGGCCAGGTTCAGAGCCCAGCCTTCAAGTGGCGGCGGCCACACCCGCGACGCGGCCCCCCCACCTGGTCTGGCAGCTGCCGGGTTTCCTGCGGCGAGAAGGCGGGGCGCAGCGGCCAGGGACTCCGGGCGCCCGCGGGCGGGCGGGGGGCCAAGCGCCGCCTCCACGACACCCGACGACGGCCTCGCTGCGACTCAAGCGACCTGAGGGCCGCGGGCTACCGGCTGTCACCTCACCTTCTGGATCTGCTCCACAGTGTCCTGGGCCCCCGCAGTCTTGCGTCTTTATTTGGAGTCTTTCGGCCAGAACGTCGCTCTCAGGCCTCGCGGGTGCCCACGGCCTTGGACCTCGGAGCCACGAGGGAGTTTCAAGAGCTCAAGTGACCAAAGGGCCTACCTGAGATGTGACTTCAGGTGGCCAAAGGGCTCACCCGAGGTGTCGTATGCTTGCAGGAGTGGCCGGGCAGGTAGCGAAGAAAGGGGTTGAGGAGCTGAAAGGAAAATGTTCAAGGTTTTGCTGTCTCAGCACCTGGATGAGGGCAGAGTCTGGAAACCCCGGGATAGGTGAGCTGCCCAGCGCCTCCCACGGCTACCGGGGTGATTAGAGCGTTATTGTCCCATCCTGCCCGACAGGGTTGTTGGAGAGCAGACGGTGATGAAGATGGACGAGAAGACCCGAGCTGGGCGAGATCGGGCAGAGTCCTGCCTCTTTGGTTGATGTGTTAATTATATAAGGGTGCCGGAGAAAGGAGATTCACCTGATTACCTGGCGTAGCTTTTTGTATGAACGAGTCACTCGCATCACTGGTCACACAATGTGTGCTTACGTATTTTCAACATTTTCTGTTTTGATAAATTTGAATTCCTTTGTATAACCACACTCTTATCAAATACAAACACGTATATTTGTGAGACACGGAGCAATTCAGGTCTCCTCTTTAACAACAACATCAACAACAAAAAAAACCCCACATGCTCCCTGGGAACTTTAAAAAAGTACAAAATTTGCAATGTCCATTTACCTCCATACACTTAATCCTCAGTTAACAATCTGTCTAAACTTTTAGTAACCCCATTGCCCACTGAATAAAGTGTGAACTCAGACATTCAAAATAGTTCCTCAAAGATGACCCTGGCCCACCAGGATCATCTCTATGTTGCTATCTCCAGCTCTGCAGTATTACTTTTTCTCAAATTATCTGAGGTAAGAATAGTTTATTATTTATTATTATTTATTTATTATTTCCAATAAGTCATGAACTGTCATTTTTGTAAAATACAACTTAAAACTTGCTAGAAAAGTGAAAAAAATAAAAACTACAAGTCCTAATTTTCATTACAGGTATTTTCAGTTCAGTTCAGTTCAGTCACTCAGTCATGTCCAACTCTTTGTGATCCCATGAACCGCAGCACACCAGGCCTCCCTGTCCATCACCAACTCCCAGAGTCCACCCAAACCCATGTCCACTGAGTCGGTGATGCCATCCCGACTCATCTGCCAACCATCTCATCCTCTGTCGTCCCCTTCTCCTCCTGCCCTCAATCTTTCCCAGCATCAGGGTCTTTTCCAATGAGTCAGCTCTTCTCATCAGCTAGCCAAAGTATTGGAGTTTCAGCTTCCACATCTGTCCTTCAAATGAACACCCGGGACTGATCTCCTTTAGGATGGACTGGTTTGATCTCCTTGCAGTCCAAGGGACTCTCAAGAGTCTTCTCCAACACCACAGTTCAAAAGCATCAATTCTTTTGCACTCTGCTTTCTTTATAGTCCAACTGTCACATCCATACATGACCACTGGAAAAACCATAGCCTTAACTAGACGGACCTTTGTTGGCAAAGTAGTGTCTCTGCTTTTTAATATGCTGTCTAGGTTGGTCATAACTTTTCTTCCAAGGAGTGAGCGTCTTTTAATTTCATGGCTGTAATCACCATCTGCAGTGATTTTGGAGCCTAGAAAAATAAAGTCAGCCACTATTTCCACTCTTTCCCCATCTATTTGCCATGAAGTAATGGGACCAGATGCAGGTATAAGTTTCAACTCATTATATAATAATAATAGCTTCACATTTATTGGGTACTTTATGCTAAGACTTTAATGCATTAACTGTGACTTAACAACTCTATGAGTTATTATATTATTATTGTAATTATCATTCCCACTTTACATATGAGGACATTAAGAATTAGAGAAGTCAAATCACAAACTAGTGAGCTGTAGAGTTAGCACTATGACCTGTTCAGGCCTATGCAGTCAACCTTAATGGGAGCCCTCCTCCATAAAGCCTCTGCATTTGCTTTGGAGTTGAAATTAATCACACCTTAGGACTTCCCTGGTGGCTCAGATGGTAAAGCGTCTGTCTACAATGCAGGACACCTGGGTTCAATCCCTGGGTCAGGAAGATTCCCTGAAGAAGGAAATGGCAACCCACTCCAGTACTCTTGCCTAGAAAATCCCATGGATGGAGGAGCCTGGTGCAGGCTACTGCCCATGGGGTCCCAAAAAGTCGGACACAACTGAACGACTTCACTTTCACTTTAGTCCCTCTACCACAACATTTCTCCCCTCGTTGTTTAGGGAGGGGGTGTTTTTATTGTTGTTGTGTATAGGCAGCTTGCAGGATCTTAGTTCCTTGGCCAGGGATGGAACCTGGCCCCACCATTAGATTGCTAACCATTGGACCACCAGGAATTTCAACCCCCACCGTTGCACCCCCATCCCCCTCATTGGTTTTTATTGATGTCTGGCTTTAAGCTTTAAGCATCGCATCAGAGTCAGTGACATTTGTGAATTTCCACCCCTCTTAGTGCTGCTCTCTCCAACTGGAACATCCTTTACGCTCTTGACTCTGCTCCTAATAACTGGAAACCAAGTTCATCTTTGTGTTACCACTATCTTTTGTGCTTACTCCATGCTATTTTATAATGATTTGTTTTTATCTGCATCCCCTGTTAGACCACAGCCCTCCCACAACATTCAGTTGTCTTACCAAAGATATTTTTGTTTATTTAATTGAACAAGCACTTTCATTAGCATTTATGATGAGCTATGTACTGTTCTAAGAGCTTTACAACCTGATAAACAGCCTGCAGAGTAGGTTTTATCACCATTTAACCCATGAGGAAACCGAGGCACATAGAAGTTACTAGTAAACTCCTAGTAAGTCACAGAGTCAGCCTTCCGAGCTAAGCAACCTGGCTGCAGAGTTGATTTCTGAAGTGCCACGCTGTGCTGATTTTCCACTTGTTCGATGTGCTTTACCTGCTCGAAACACTTCAGTGACTTTCCATCGCTCTTAGGATAAAGACAACACTCTTTGGTGAGGCTTGTAAAGCCCTGTGTAACCTTAACTCTGCAGCTGCACCTCCCACCAAGCTCCCACTTGCCACACTTGTCCTCTTTCCCTTGATCGGGTCATGCTCCCTCCAACCGTAGCACATGTTGTTTCCTGGACCTGGAATGCTCCTTCATCTTGCTCCTTCCTAAACCTACACTTATCCTTCATCTGATTTTAGCTCAGGAAAACCTTCTTAGACTAGGTCAAATATCCTATTACAGATTTTTTTTTTCATGTATGTGCTTTCCATTTTATTTTACTTATTTATGTTTTGGCTATGCCAGGTCTTCATTGCAGTGCACGGGCTTCTCTCTTGTTGTGACACATGGACTCTCTAGTCACATGCAGGCTTAGTTGCCCTAGGGCATGTAGGATCTCCGTTCCCCAACCAGCAATAGAACTCATGTCCCCTGCATTGGGAGGCGGATTCTTAACCACTGGACCACCAGGGAAGCCCCACCTATTGTAGATTTTTAAAGCATTTTTTGGTCTTAACATAAATATCATTTTTAATTTAATTTATGTGGATATCTGACTAAGGTCAATCTCCCCCTTTCAGCATTGTCAGCTCCATAAAGGCAAGGATTATCTTATTTGCCCACCTTTATAGCCTCATCAATAAGAACAGTATCTGACATGTAGTAGGAAGTAGGTAAACATTCACTGAATGAATAAAGTAAATGGTCTTCTAAGCATTATGAAAATACAGGAGGGGCACAGTGTTGTTCTGATAAATGTTGACTAATCAGTTGAAAAAAAAAAAAGACCCTGATTTGCACCATTTGTCAATTTCCCTTGTGTGAATACTTCCGCTGTGGCCAGTTTCAAGATGCCAACCTGATGTCATGCAACGCTGAACTTGGGAAATGATGTGAATAATCGGCTTTAAGACTGTTCCAGTTGGCTCCAACACACCACTGGAAGGACACCAAGTTAGTGGGACAGAGAGTGGCTCACAAAGTCCAACCAAGCTGCCTGGAGATCTAACTACGATCTCAAGTATGAATGTTAGTTGCTCAGTCAGGTCTGACTCTCTGTGACTCCATGAACTATATAGCCCACCAGGCTCCTCTGTCCATGGGATTTCCCAGGCAAGAATACTGGAGTGGGTTGCCATTCCCTTCTTCAGGAGATCTTCCCCACCAAGAGATTGAACTCAGGTCTCCTGCATTGCAGGCAGATTCTTTACCATCTAAGCCACCAGGGAAGTCCCAAGTATGAATAGAAGATGGGTTTGGGAAATGGGTATATGTGTGGGACAAATACAGGCAAAGTGGGTGAGGAGAAAGTTCAGTAGGGCGGACATGTACATTTGAGAAAAAAGGCCTGGTAAATCTTAAGAGGTTCAAACTTCATCTTTATGGGAAGCAACACATTGGCTTAGGAAGGTGAGCAGAAGGCTAACATTTGGAGAGATTGCTCTGTATGCCTTTGCTAAATGGATTGGACACAGTGCGGTCACCTAGAGAAGAAATCCTGGTGAACAGAACCAGGATAGGGTTGAAGAGAAAGTGCTGAGAACTGTAAAAGGGAGCCTGGTAGGAAGTGTTTGATGTGGAGATTTGGACAAAAGGGCAGTTTGGCAGACCTAAACTACAACACAAGTTTCAACAAGGTGGAACCCCAGTGCCTGAGGGATGGGAATCAATGTAAGGCTAGAGACCCATAGATTACACCTGATTATAAGCGTGGATTTAGAAACAGGATGCAAGGCTTGAGTTTGATTTAGTCACTTACTACCTGTGACAGGTCATTTAAGCTCTCTGGATTTACAGTTTTCTTATCTGTTAAAAAAGAGGAGTAGAAAAAAGGGGTATATTCTGATGACAAGATATGTCAGAGTAATATAGTACATGGAACATAAGTGTACAATGAATATTTTTATAATTTAACAGGAGAAAAGAAAGTCAGGCATCTTGGTTTATAAGAGTGGTCTTCAGATCTGAATAATGTTCACTTGGGGAACCACAAGGGGTACTTGATGGGGCGATCAATATTATCCTCCAATCGGAGATACTTAAGAGAGTGACAGGGGTTCTGTTAATACTTACGCCAGAACAACAGGCATAAACTGGAATGTGTAGTCATCTTAGTGATGAAGGACTTTCCAAGAGGCAGACAGGCATGAAAGGCTTAAGATCCAGAAGCTCAAGAAAGAATTCCTCTCACATATCCCTCATCTCCCTAAAAATGCATTGTCCTGAGGGAAGAGATGTCCCTGAGCCAGCTAAGGGACATTTTGATAATGCCCTTAATCAGAGTTATACAGATCTACATGACGCCCATCTATCTCATTCCAGTATCTTACATTTATATTCAATAGTTGTGAAGTGAAAGTTGCTCAGTGGTGTCCGACTCTTGGCGACCCCATGGACTATACAGTTCATGGAATTCTCCAGGCCAGCATACTGGAGTGGATAGACTCCCTTCTCCAGGGGATCTTCCCAACCCAGGGATCAAACGCAGGTCTCCCGCATTGCAGGCGGATTCTTTACCAGCTGAGTCACAAGGGAAGCACAAGAATACTGGAGCAGGTAACCTATCCCTTCTCCAGTGGATCTTTCCGACCAAAGAATTGAACCAGGGCCACCTTCATTGCAGACGGATTCTTTACCAACTGAGCCATCAGGGAAGCCCATATTCAATAGTTAGTGAATTCATAATATATTTTAATGAATTTTGAACTACTGGTAAATATAATGATAATTCAATTCAGAAAAACATTTTAACACAAGACCTTATGGTCACAGGAAATTTATGTGTATTTATTAATGTAAAGTACTCTTGCCTGGAAAATCCCATGGATGGAGGAGCCTGGTAGGCTATAGTCCATGGGGTCGCTAAGAGTCGGACACGACTGAGCGACTTCCCTTTCACTTTTCACTTTCATGCATTGGAGAATGAAATGGCAACCCACTCCAGTGTTCTTGCCTGGAGAATCCCAGGGACGGGGAAGCTTGGTGGGCTGCCGTCTATGGGGTCGCACAGAGTCGGACACGACTGAAGTGATTTAGCAGCAGCAGCAGCAGCAGCATTAATGTAAAGAATTCTGACAGATAGGGAAGCCAAAAAATACTTTGAATCATAAAAACTAGGGGATAAAGTCCTGGAATAAGGGCATTGAGATGGAAAAATAAGTTCATGGAAGGAAAGGAACTGTGTAAAATTTATAACTATTATAAGTTTTTTCAAGTATTTTTAAATGGACTATTGTGAGTAGCCAATCACTGTGAAATTTAAATGCCATTGGATACGAAGAGTGATATAACACTTTTATTGTGAAATGTCAGTATTCACAATGCTGGAAATTGTATTCTTTGTAACTATTATAATTATAATGAAAATTATAGAAGTAATTTTTTTAATGTCCCAGAGAATATATTAGCAAAAACATTGAAAGACTGTGAGTTTATGTGACCTAGAACTAATGCAGAGAGAGGCCATGGACAAGTCATTTAGCCTCTCTCTGCATTAGTTTTCTTATCTATAAATAGGAAATAATAAACATACTTTGAGGATTAGATTGAATAAACTTTATAAAAATTCCTTGCAAGTCTGGCATTCAAGCCTAGTACTCAATAAATGGTACAAAATGGTAGTCAGTGTTAGCAATAGCTAATATTTCTTGATCACTTACTATATGCTAAGCACTGAGCTAATGGAATTTAATTTTCATATGACTCCCTGAAGTAGGTTTCTTTGAATCATAGATGAAGAAAATGAGGCACAGGGCAGCGTCATTTTGTTTTTCAAGTACTTTTCAAAGCAATTGGTTAATGATAGAGCCATAATTCAAAAACAAGTACTTGGACTCTAGAACTTTCCCTGGAAACCACTGTATCTTGTTTTTCTTCCCTAGAGACTCCTCTGGCCCATCCAGAAAGCTCAGTTACTATCAGAATTTAGAAATAATTATCTGCTTATAAGTGGAACTCTTCACTGTGCTGCTGCTGCTGCTGCTGCTGCTAAGTCACGTCTGTCGTGTCCAACTCTGTGCGATCCCATAGACGTCAGCCCACCAGGCCCCCCCCCATACCTGGGATTCTCCAGGCAAGAATACTGGAGTGGGTTGCCATTTCCTTCCCCAATGCAGGAAAGTGAAAACTGAAAGTGAAGTTGCTCAGTCAACTCTTACGATCCCAGGGTCTGTAGCCTACCAGGCTCCTCCATCCATGTCCATGGGATTTTCCAGGCAAGAGTACTGGAGTCGGTTGCCATTGCCTCACTGTGCTAGGAGTCTCTTATTATTTTTCTCATTACTGACTTTCCAACCCTTTGTACATTACTGCACACAGGGAAAATATCTATAGGAAACAATGGATTTGAAGAACGAGGTATCTCATTGTAGGAATGACCAGCCCAGTAATTTTTTCCTCTTCAGGCCTGGCTTAACCACTCTTGAAGGTTGAGTAGAATCCGGCCTCCATACACATGTAATTCATTCCCAGGACACAGTGTACCAAGGCACACAGATTGGGAAGCTCTAATATGCATACTACTGAAGAGAAGTCTACACCTTCTTTTTCCCTTGACGTGGGTTTGCAGGAATAACTGTGGGTCCTTATTTTGGTGGGTCCTGACCAACTTGGCATTATGAAAAAAAAAAGGTGTTTTTTGTCAAAGTTGGCATCATCAGAATATTGCAATTAGAGAAGGTATTATAATCAAATGCTATCTGTCAGGTAACAAAAGTCAATGTTATGTTGATTCTTCAAAGAATGCAATAAGAAGCATTACTTATTCCCTTTCATCACTCACTTCTTACTACTCTCCCAGGTATGTGAAAAAGAGGTCTCCCTGAATATGAAAGGCTGAAACTTATATCTATTCCTTTAACTTGTCTACTGTAAATCCATTGGGGGAAAATGAGTGTCATTATAATTAAAAGCTGTATAGAATCAATGGATTTTGATCATATGTCTCTGTTTCTAGGCAACCACTTCTAATTAAGATTATATTAAATAGTATAAAGAGTCTGATAATTATGAATGCCAAATACCTGTTTATAACTCAGTCACTTTTCATGTGAACATACCTGTATAATCAACATAAAGATCAATAAATACTATTACCAGTACCACCAAAACCCCTTCATACCCCTTACAGTTGTTACCCGCCCACAAGGATACCCCCTTACTTCTAACACCATAGATTAAATCATTTTGGAATTTTATAGAAATGGAATCATAAATTTATATTATTTCCTATCTGACTCCTTTACATTTGATGGCACAGACACAGATATATAGACCAATGGCCTAGAACAGAGAGCCCAGAAATAAATCCTCAGCTATATGATCAAATTTTCTTTGCCAAGGATGCCAAGACTACTCAATAAAGAAAGGATAGTCTCTTCAATAAATGGTTCTGGGAACCTGAATATCCACATGCAAATGAATAAAATTTCACTCTTACCTTATACCATATACAAAAATTAACTCAAAATGGGTGGAACACCTAAAACATAAGACCTAAAACTATGAAACTCTTAGAAGACAACCTTGGAAAGAAATTCCATGACATTGGCTTTGGCAATGACTTCTTGGATATGCCACCAAAAGCACAGGCAACAGCAGTAAAAATGTATTAAATGGACTTCACCAAAATTTAAAACTTCTGTGTTTTGAAGGACACAATCAACCGAGTGAAAATTTCCCCCTAAAAACAGGAGAAAATATTTGCAAATCATGTATCTGAAAACAGGCTCATACTCAAAATATCTAAAGAACTCCTATAGCTCAACAACAAAAAACCCCCAGATAGCTGAATTTAAAATGGGCAAAGAATTTGAATAGACATATCTTCAAAGATAATATACAATAGTCAATAAGCATATAAAAAGATGCTCATTAATCATTAGAGAAATACAAATCAAAACCACAATGAGATACCACCTCATACCCATTAGGATGGCTACTGTTTAAAAAAAAAAACAGGAACTTCAAGGAGGTTCAGTGGTTAAAACTCCAAGCTCCCACTGCAGGGTCATGGATTTGATCCCTCAGAGAACTAAGATCCCAAATGCCACAAAGTGCTGCTGCTGCTGAGTCACTTCAGTCGTGTCCGACTCTGTGCGACCCCATGGACTGCAGCCCACCAGGCTCCTCCGCCCATGGATTTTCCAGGCAAGAACACTGGAGTGGGTTGCCATTTCCTTCTCCAATGCATGAAAGTGAAACTGAAGTCGCTCAGTCATGTCTGACTCTTAGCGACCCCATGGACTGCAGCCCACCAGGCTCCTCCGCCCATGGATTTTCCAGGCAAGAGTACTGGAGTGGGGTGCCATAAGTGCAGCCAACAACAAAACCAAAAATAGAAAATAACAAGTGTTGGCAAGGTTATGAAGAAATTGGAACAGTAGCACCCTGTTAGTTGGAATGTAAAATGGTGCAGTCACTATAGAAGGGCTCTGTGATAATCTAGAAGGGTGGGATGGGGAGGGGGATAGGAGGGAGGGGACATGGGTGTACCTATGGCTGATGCTTGTCAATCTTTGACAGAAAACCACAAAATTCTGTAAAGCAATTACCCTTCAATTAAAAAATTTTTAAAGTGGCAAAAAATTAAATTGAAAAAAAAAGAAAAATGCTCAAAATTATAAAAATAGGATTATCATAGGTTCCAGGTATCCTACTTCTGTGTATATATCCAAAAGAACTGAAAGTAGAGTCTCAAAGAGATATTTGCTCATCCATGTTCATAGCAGTGTTTTTCACAAGAGCCAAGAAGTGGAAGCAATCCAAATTTTCATCAGTGGATGAATGAATAAACAAAATTCAGCATATAGATCCAGTGGGTATTATTCAGTCTTAAAAAGGAAAGAAATCCTATTAAATGTTACAATGTGGATGAATCTTGAGGACATTATGCTAAGTTTGCAGCCCCATGGACTGCAGCTCACCGGGCTTCTCGGTCCATGAAATTTTCCAGGCAAGAATACTGGAATGGGTTGCCATTTCTTCCTTTAGGGGATCTTCTTGGCCCAGGGATTGAACCCACATCTCCTGCATTGGCAGGCAGATCCTTTACCACTGAGCCACCAGGGAAGCCCAAGCCACTCACAAGAAGACAAATATTCATAAGATTCCACTTATATGAAGTAACTAAAGTAGTCAAATTCACAGAAGCAGAAAGTAGAATGATGGTTTCCTGGGCCTAGCAGAAAGGGGAAATGGAGAGTTGTTTAATGGGTATAGTTTTCAGTTTTGCAGTATGCAAAAGGTCTGGAGATTTGCACGACATTGGAAATGCACCCAACACTACTGAACTGTATGCTTAAAGTGTATATGTCATATATTTTATGTTCCATGTTTTTTTTTACCATAATTAAAGCATTTTAAATTTAAACATTGGAATAGAACTTTTAACAATGAAAGTCAGATAATGTCATCCTGTTCAAAACTCTCCAGTAACTTCCCATTGTATCCAGAGAGTCAAGGTGCTAATAACAGCCTACAAGATGCTGCGTGGTGTAGCCTCCATCCTCACTTCTTCTCCCCAAGGTTAGTCTTCTCCAACTAGACTGCTTTCTTTGTTGCCACTCCTTAAACACTCCCACATTAGAAACTTTGCACTAGCTGCTCCTCTTCCTAGACTTAGCCAACTCTTGGTCAGCCGTGTCCTTCAGGTATTGGGTCATTTCTCATCTTCTATATAGGTTAACCCTGACTACCTACTGTATGGGATTCCCTGATAGCTCAGTTGGTAAAGAATCCACCTGCAAAGCAGGAGACCCTGGTTCGATTCCTGGGTCAGGAAGATCCCCGGGAGAAGGGATAGGCTACCCTCTCCAGTATTCTTGGGCTTCCCTTGCATGGTCCGCTGGTAAAGAATCCGCCTGCAACGTGGGAGACCTGGGCTGGGAAGATCCCCTGGAGAAAAGAAGGGCTACCCATTCCAATATTCTGGCCTGGAGAATTCCATGGACTACAGCCCATGGGGTAGCAAATAGTCTGACACGACTGAGCGTCTTTCACTTTCACTTCACTTTCACCTGTTTAGTACTGTAACCAGCCCCAACCACCCTTAACCTGCTCTGCAATTTTTCCCCATGTATGACATTTTCTGACATACTATGTAATAGTATTTATTTATCATGTTTATTATATGATGTCTGAAAATTCCTCAAGGGCAGATAGTTTTCCTTTTTACCTACTGTATTTCCAGCATCAAGAACACTGTCTGACATATAGTAAGCACTCAATATTCATGTTGTAAGTCCTAGTAATAGTTAAGACTGAGCTGGCAGGATAACCATGAGGGTAAAGTAAATTGATTTGCAGAGCCATGTAAGAACAGACAGGTAAAATTAAGTATAGGAACTTCCCTGGCAGTCCAGTGGTTAAGACTCCATGCTTCCCCTGCAGGGGACACAGGTTCAATCCTTAGTCAAGAACTAATATCCCGCATATTGTGTGGCATTGCCAGAAAAAGAAAGAAATTAAATACAAGAGAATGGGTTATACTTCAAAACCATTCCTCCATTCCCAGCAGAGAACAGCACTATGGTAGAAACCATGTTTGAAATAAAGCTTTTGGCTCACATAACAAATCCAAATGATAACATGTGTCACATAAGTCAAAGCCAATACATGCGTTGAGCTAACCTCCATTATAATACTGTTCTTTATTATAGTGACTGCAGCCAAATTGCACTCCCCAAAACCAGATAAATATAGAATATACCAGGTGGTGGCCCTGTTTTCCAACACCAGAATTTCAAAGGAATTGCTTGATATTTATTTTGAATGTGCTATTCTGCAATTATCTGATTAACAGTTTAGTTTTCCCAGAATTGCAGGACCAAATCCAGTTGGGTTTTTTCCCTTGATCTCATTATTCATGAGATGTCACTTTACCTTTAAAACATAGTGGTAGATTAGGATTTTCTAAAATATTAGCAAAAAAAAAGCTAAATCTTAAATATTATTCAGGCTCAAAAATGAGGAAAATTTGATGTATGCTCTAAGGATAAACTTCAAGGACATTATGCTGAGTAAACTAGTCATAAAAGGACAATGACTGATAATTCCATTTATAAGAAGTATCTGGAGTAGTCAGACTCATAGAGACAGAAAGTAGATGGTAGTTGCTAGGGACTAGAGTTAAGGGAGAATGAGGAGTTATTGTTTATGGGGTAGAGAATTTCAGATTTATAAGAAGAAGAGAGTTCTGTAGATAAATAATGATAATAGCAAAATAATGTGAATGTGTTTAGTGCTAACTGAACTGTACACCTAAAAATGATTAAGATGGCAAATTTTGTGTTATGTGCATTTCCTGACGATTAAATTTTTTTTAAAAGTATAATGGCAGCCCTTAAGTACTTGGTGGGGCCTAGGGGATCATGTACAGTTAAAATCCTTCTCCTGTTGAGGAAAAAGAGCTTCCTCTTAAATACAGAAGGATTTCTTAGTTTGGGAATGTTTTAAGTGATTGCTTGATATTTATGTTTTTTCTTAGTATTCATTCCCTGTGGGGGTTGTCCTCAGCCTAGCATTGTGATGGATTCCAGGAATCAAAGACAAATGAAACACTTCCTCTGCTCTCAAGGAGATTAGAGGCAGGTGGAAGAGGCAAGCATGTGAAAAGATGGTTTCGAGACGGTGTGACAAGGGCTGGACTAAAGGTGAACACACCTAAGGAGGCATCTAAATCATACTGGAGGGCCAGAAAAGCTTCCTGAAAGAAGTGATGTTTTGCTTCATCTTGAAAAAACGATTGGAATTAATTAGGCAGAGGAGTCAGGACATTCTAGGGAGAGGCTGCTGAATACACGAAGACATGAAGGTGTGAAACATAATGATCAGCGTGGGGACCCAACATGGCGAGTGTGTAGAGGTGATAAAGTGGACAGTTAGGCAAGGATAAGAACCAAGACTGGAGATCAGTTAGAGTGGGGACTTTATCCTAGAAGCTACAGGGAACTTTTACAAGCAGAATAATTACCTCTCTCATCCCAATTTCAGGACAGTGCAAAAATTTCTACAGTGGATAAAAAGTGTTCTAAGAGATTGTCTCAGCCAGCTATTGATGCATAACAAATCATCTCAGTGTCTAAAACAACTCATTTATTTTTGTTCATGTCTTCAGGCTGGCCAGGCCCATTCTAGGCTGGGCTCAGCTGGCTGCTCTGCTCTGCAAGTCCATCGGGCTCAGTCCTTTGCTGTAGGTTGGCCTCCACATCTGATCCAGGTGTGTTAATTCTGGGCCCTGGGAAAGCACTGCCTATGGGGCCTTCTTATCCTCCTTGGTGTAGTTGACCATCCAGGGCATCTTCTTTCCATGGCAATGACAGAAGTCCCAGAGGGAAGGCAGAAACTGTGATGTCTGTGAAGGCCGAGGCTCTGAACAGGAGCATAGTGATGTCCACCCACATTCCATTGGCCAGAGCAAGTCGTACAGCTGAGTCCAAAGTAAAGAGGCAGGGCAGTACCCTGTGTCTCTAGTGAGAGAAACAATCAACTCACTTGTAAAGAATGTAGATACAAGGAGAAGTGAAAACTGGGGTCAATAGTTCAATCCAGGGGACTTCCCTGCTGGTCCAGAGGCTACGACTCCATGCTCCCAATGCCTGGAGTCCAGGTTCGATTCCTGGTCAGGAAACTGGACTCCCACATGCCACCGCTAACACCTGGCACAACCAAGTAAATAAACTAAATTTAAAAGTATGGTATTGGCATAGTCTCAAAGCATTTTAAAAAAACGGTTCAATATGCCATTCAGTTCACTTCAGTTCAGTTCAGTCGCTCAGTTGTGTCCGACTCTCTGTGACCCCATGAATCGCAGCACACCAGGCCTCCCTATCCATCACCATCTCCCAGAGTTCACTCAAACTCACATCCATCGAGTCAGTGATGCCATCCAGCCATCTCATCCTCTGTCAGCCCCTTCTCCTCCTGCCCCCAATCCCTCCCAGCATCAGAGTCTTTTCCAATGAGTCAACTCTTCGCATGAGGTGGCCAAAGTACTGGAGTTTCAACTTTAGCATCATTCCTAATATAGCATAGAGGACATTTTTACCAATATTTAGAGACTACATGGTCTAGAGAAAGAACTGCAGTTGTGGAGCCAATCACTTAATATCTTTGTGGCCTTTTTTAAGTTACTTAAAATTCTCTAGACATCAGCTTTCTCATCTGTAAAATATAGATTGATATCTCCCCCACCTTGTGATTGCAAGACTTGCATGTGATATTCTCCATGGGCTTTGCGTTTTGGGCACCAATGCTAACTATCTACAATGTGCCATGGCTATTGATAAGAAGTATGAGAAGGGAGATCAGTGGTTTGACTTTGCTGCTGCCAAGTCAACATATTGGAGAGAAACAAAAATTGAGTAGAACCCAGAATACAGCATTCCCCTAAGATGACCACTAATACCGTCTCTGCCGGCAACAACTTTCTGTCTTTGAGGAAAGATGTGTCTTCCAGAGAAAGTCAGCTGAATGATATATGTTTGGTCTGACAGCTCTTTTACATATTCACTTTACTCCTTGGCAGTTTGAATTTTTGGTTCATAAATAAGAGGGGTATTTGCCCCACAAGGATCTAGGACAAAGCAGGGCAGGAGGCAGGTGGGAAAAACACCTCCTGGCATTGGTTTACAGACGTTCTCCCTGAGTGTGTAACCACTGTTCTGTCCAGATGGGCTCCCTTGGTCAAAGCATTGTGACAAGGACAACCCCCAAGCTATTCTTATTTATCTTCTCAGATTGAGACCAATTGGCCCAACATCAAAAACCTCTTTGAACCCAGCTCTCTTGAGTCCCATGGTAATGCTCATTCTCCTGTTGGCATAAATTAGATAGGCAAAAGGCTAAGCTGCTGAATGTGAGACAGCACAAAACATAGAAACTCAAATAATAATGATATTCAGTTCTCTCTCATATTGTTCAAAATGAGCACGCAGTCAAAATGGTTTGGAGGCTGAGGTCCATGTGGACATCCAGGAATGCAGGTTTCTTTTAATTTTTTCTTCAACATCCTCAAGCAACCCTTCCCAATCAAGAGAATTAAGGTTCAGTGCTATAAAGTATCCATGGTGGTAATGAATTAACCTTTCTCTTATGTATCTAGAATAGTATAGCTTTGTACCGTCCTTGAAATAATGGAGATCAGAGTTACTTAAGTCATTTTCTCTAAGATTTACTTCTCTTACAGGGATCTGATTTTGAGATAGGCTGCTTGAGTGTGGTTCTTACCCACGGTTGAAGGTACCATATCTGCACATTTCCCTCCATGGGAACGGAGACAATAGACCTGAGAGAAAGGAGATTCTTCAATCAACTGACTTGCGAGTTGCACACATTACTTCTGCTCACATCTAATACCCAAAATATAATTTCATAGCCTCATTTAGTTACACAGGTGCTAGGGAAAGTAGTTTCTCACTTGCCCACCATTAGCACAGCTAAGACTTCTGGGGATTCTGTCACTAATATGAAGAAGGATGAAATAAACAGGGAGACAGTTATCAGTCTCCCACATTTCACTATTATTCACTAGAGAGTAAGTTTCATGAGAGCAGGAACTGTGACTCATTCGCTAAGAACAAATAAGTAAGTATATTTTTTTTACAAGGACTTCCCTGGGGGCTGAGACAGTAAAGAATCCAGTGCAGGAGACCTGGGTTCGAATGATCCCTGGGTTGGGAGGATCTCCTGGAGGAGGGCCTGGCAACCCGCTCCAGTATTCTTACCTGGAGAATCCCATGGACAGAGGAGCCTGGCAGGGTACAGTCCCTGGGGTCACGAAGAGTCAGACACCAGCAAGCAATGAAGCACACAGGCTTTTTTTGTCATTTTTTACCATAGTATCTAGTACCTAGAAGATTGAATTCCATTTATTTATATCACATTAAGATAGTTCAGAGGACTGTCTGAAATTATAATTTTCAGAAGACCCAGGACTAAATATTTCAGTCCAGTTCAGTCACTCAGTCATGTCCAACTCTTTGTGACCTAGTGGACTGCAGCACACCAGGCTTCTCTGTCCATCACCAACACCCAGAGTTTACTCAGACTCACGTCCATTGAGTCAGTGATGCCATCCAACCATCTCATCCTCTGTTGTCCCCTTCTCCTCCCGCTTTCAATCTTTCCCAGCATCAGGGTCTTTTCCAATGAGTCAGTTCTTTGCATCAGGGGGCCAAAGTATTGGAGCTTCAGCTTCAGTATCAGTCCTTCCAATGAATATTCAGGACTGATTTCCTTTAGGATTGGCTGGTTTGATCTCCTTGCAGTCCAAGGGGCTCTCAAGAGTCTTCTCCAACACCACAATTCAAAAGCATCAATTTTTCGGCACTCAGCTTTCTTTATAGTCCAACTCTCACATCTATACATGATGACTGGAAAAAACATAGCTTTGACTAGATGGACGTTTGTTGGTAAAGTAATGTCTCTGCTTTTCGATATACTATCTAGGTTGGTCATAGCTTTTCTTCCAAGGAAGAAGCATCTTTTAATTTCATGGCTGCAGTCACCATCTGCAGTGATTTTGTAGCCCCCAAAATAAAGTCTCTCACTGCTTGCATTGTTTCCCCGTCAATTTGCTATGAAGTGATGGAACCAGGTGCCATGATCTTAGTTTTCTGAATGTTGAGTTTTAAGCCAACTTTTTCACTCTCCTCTTTCACTTTCATCAAGAGGCTATTTAGTTCCTCTTCACTTTCTGCCGTAATGGTGGTGTCATCTGCATATCTGAGGTTATTGATATTACTTCCGGCAATCTTGATTCCAGCTTGTGCTTCATCCAACCCAGCATTTCGCATGATGTACTCTGTGGGGTGACAATACACAGCCTTGATGTACTCCTTTCCCCATTTGGAACCAGTCTGTTGTTCCGTGTCCAGTTCTGTTTCTTATTTACTTATTTAACATTTTCTTCTTCTTCTTTTTTTTTTTTTTTTGGTGGCTGCTGCTGCTGCTACGTCGCTTCAGTAGTGTCCGACTCTGTGCGACCCCATAGACAGCAGCCCACCAAGCTCCCCTGTCCCTGGGATTCTCCAGGCAAGAACACTGGAGTGGGTTGCCATTTCCTTCTACAATGCATGAAAGTGAACAGTGAAAGTGAAGTCACTCAGTCATGCCCGACTCTTAGCGACCCCATGGACTGCAGCCTACCAGGCTCCTCCGTCTGTGGAGGAGGGAGGTAACCTTGATCTTCTCTGAGTTAAGTTTCTGATGCTGGGAAAGATTGAGGGCAGGAATAGAAGGGGGCAACAGAGGATGAGATGGTTGGATGACATCACTAACTCAATGGACATGAGTTTGAGCAAACTCTGGGAGACGGTGAAGTACAGGGAAGCTTGGCATGCTGCAGTCCATGGGATTGCAAAGAATCAGACATGGCTTAGTGACTGAACAAGTTTCTCATTGTTCATTTTAATTATTGATTACTTTCAAATGTTTAGGATCAATTTGAGGATTTTCATAAACCTGCAGAAGAAAAATTCTTTCCTCAACTCTGACACAAAATGTTAGGATATGAAGATTATGTGGAATAAAGAAGCTGGTGTTTGTAAAAAGCACTTAAAATGACAGCTGGCACATGGTGAGTGTATACAAAGGTAATAGGTGACAGAAGATAACCGAGAGACAGACAGAATGAAGAAAGTGCAAGGAGAAGCAGGGCAATGCTCTCTGCCTTATCTGTGAGTATATTATAACATTTTCTACTAGAGGCAGAAACTGCTGCTAGGTAAGGACTATCTCTGGCAAGGACTATCTCACCAGACACCTGAAGCTTCATTTCTCTGCTTGGCCAAGCCCAGACGCACTATGCCCACTACATGTGCTCGAGTCCCTGTAACTCTTACCAATCTCCTTGTGGACACTAAAATGACAAACAAAAGTGGGTGAGATTGGAAATGAAGACCCAGGGCAGCCAATTAACTAATTAATTTTTAAAAAGTGGATGAGAGTAGACACTAGTTTAGCACGTAGAGAAAGGGCCTGACTCAGAAGGAAGCCAGTGCCATAGCAAGAACATTAAGAGTCCTCAAACCTAGTCTTCTGAGGTCATTCCTGGACATGATAGAGATAATTCTAGCACACAGAATGCTTCAGGACAGGAGATGACTGGAACTTGTAAAATCTATCACCCCTGGTTTGGGTAGAGCTGCCTGGAATGGTTGTATGGTTTGCCCCACCCCTCTCCATGCGTCTATAGTCTATTCCTCTGGTAACAGCGCTTTGCTACCCTTCTAGAGATTCACTGCTCTCTCCTTCCACGTGATTCTGGTACAGTTGTGCCCGCTCCCACCACACCCAGAGTGAACTCAGAGTACGCCATCTTCCTGACCATGTGACTGGTTTGTTCATGGACATATGACTCAAATGGAACTAGAGTCTTCCTTAAAACGTACTGCAGACACTGGAAGAAAGAGGGTGGATTCTTCGGGACAGATAAAGGAAAGTGGAAGATGATCTATTTGAAAACATCTTTCCTAGCCCTTTTCATGTGGTTAAAAAAATGCAGTCAAACCAAAGAGGGAAGCAGAGTTGAGCAGAAGCCAGGTGGAAAGTACTGATACCACATGAACCCCAAGATGTAGTTGTTTCTGAAAGTAGATTTGCCCCTTTCAGCTACACACACAAATAATTCCCTTTTTTATTAATATTTAAGCTTATTTTACTTAGTGTTTCTGCTCTTTGCTTCCCGGAGAGTCCTAATTCATAGAGTACATGATTTGGTTGCAAGGGCTAAGCTCACCACGACTAAGACTGCTGGGGAGCTACAGACAGTTCCTAGTTATGTCCCAGAGGTTCAGAAAATTGCTCCAGGTTCCACTGTGTACCCTCCATTCTAAACCTCTTCCCTGGTTGCTTATCTCTATTTGTGTCCTGTGGTCTGGTACCTAGATCTCTTTGGATTGACACTTCATGGTCCATTGAGCCTTGTCTTCTATTTCAATCTCACCGTGAACTTAGTTCCTCCAAAAACCCTGGGCTGCGGCCTTTGTATCCTGTGGACCCGTATCTCCAGCCTCTGTGCCTGGCCCAGGACCCCTGGGCCTGACATCTCTCCATAAGCAAGAACCACGTTGTCACTTTGTTTTTTTCCATGGGCCCTGGAGCAAACCTTGCAGGTGCCCTTAATATATATTCCCCTTCTTTTCATGTTGTTGCCCTTGGCTTTAATTTATGCTATTCAGGAAACCCAAAGGTCAAAATTTTCTCTAGGGTGGTCCAGTGGTTAAGACTCTGAGCTTCCACAGCAGGAGGCATGGGTTTGATCCCTGTCAGGGCTTATAAGACCCCACAAAGCTATGTGCCTCAACTCCTGCCAAAATCCAAACAACAACAACAACAACAAAAGCTTCCTATGTCATCCACTGAAGTTTTTCAGACTATTTTCCCCAGATTTGTTAATAGGAATTTTTGATGGGAAAGTAGAAGAAAGAGTAAACTTTTATAAAGAGGTTAGTCATTCAAATAAGGAAGTCTTATAGAAGCAACCTAAATGTCCATCTACAGAAGAATGGATAAAGAAGATGTGATACTTATACACAATGGAATATGACACAGCCATGTAAAAGAATGAAATAATGTTATTTGCAGCAACATGAATGGACCTAGAGAATGTCATATGAGTGAAGTAAGTCAGACAGAGAAACAGAAATGTAGAATGACATCCTTTACATCCAAATCTAAAAAGACATGACACGAATGAAATTATTTACAAAATAGAAACAGACTCACAGACCTAGAGAACAAAATAATGGTTGCTAGAGGGAAGGATGGGGAAGGGATAGTTAAGGAGTTTGGGATGGACGTGTACACTGTTATATTTAAAATGCATAACCAACAAAGACCTACTGCATAGCATAGGGAACTCTGCTCAATGTTATGTGGAAGCCTCAACGGGAGGAAGTATGGGGGAGGATAGATACATGTATATGTATGGCTGAGTCCCTTTGCTGTACAGCTGAAACTATGACAACATTGTTAACGGCTATGGCCCAATACAAAATTAAATGTTTAATAATAAGCATTTGGAAGTCTTTAAAATCTATATTGCATAAGGCACTTTGGTCACTTTTAGCCTTATGTAAGACTTTTAGCCTTATTAGAGTATGTCCTTATTGTGGACTCAATTGTGTCTCCTCAAAATTCTTATTGAAGTCCTAATCTCCAGTGCCTCAGAGTGTAACTGTATTTGGAGATAGAATCTTCAAAGAGGTAATTAAGTTAAAAGGCAGTCATTAGGGTGGGCCCTAATCCAATAGGATTGGTGTCTTTATTGGAAGAAGTGATTAGGACACGGCCATCTCTCAGCCAAAGAAAGAGGCTTTGGAAGAAACCAACCTGGTGGACACACTGATCTTGAACTCCTAGTCTTCAGAACAGTGAGAAAATGTCTGTTAAGTCACTCAGTCTGAGGTACTTTGTTATGGTTTCCTTTGCAAACTAATCAGTTCCCTACTAATTATTAACAAATTGACATTTCTCTTCACCAAATCCATTGGGAAAGAACAATAGAAATCTCTTCCTGGCTCGGTTCCTCTCGTTCTCTCTATGTCTCTCTCTCACTCTCAAGAAAAAAAAAAAAAAAAACACACAGAAAAGAAATTCATGGTATTTGTGGAATTACTACTAAATGTTTTCTTATCCAGCCAGTAGGTGTGGATCCAGGGCCTTGATCACTGGTGGGAGAGGATAATAGCAGTCTCATCCACCAGAGTCAACTGTGGCCTCTTTTCCTCCTCTTCTTTCCCTTCCTTTCTTCTTCCTGAACAACTTGTGCAAAATCCATTAGATGGAGCTGAGCAAGTAAAGTGTGTATGCATGTGCATTGGGGGCCTAGGGGGTTGGTGAGCTGCGGTGCCCAGAGGAGGACGCTAGTGTCTGCGTGGCAGGAGAAGGGTAACCACACAGGGCTAAGCCTGGCACGAGGTAGCTTGGCCTGAGAAGGGTGAGGAGGGCGTTTATGTGGTTGAGCTGCCTGAGTGAGGAGTTGAAGGCTGAGTGGGGAGAGGCGAGGCTCTGTGTGGGAGCGTGACCCCGTGTGGGGTGTCATGGCCAGACAAAGTGAGGAGGGTGTCTCTTCCTCACAGGGGTGCTACTCAGTGAAAGACAGCAAAGCCCGAGCAGAGTGAGGAAGACGTCCACACGGGGTGTTGGGAGAGGTGCTGGTGTGGAGTGGGAGCCCAGTGGGGTGAGGAGGATGCCCAGAGAGAAGCGGGCGTGTTGGGGGAGGTGCTGGTGTGGAGTGGGAGTCCAGTGGGGTGAGGAGGATGCCCAGACAGAAGCTGGGGGGGCGGTATGAAGTGACAGGGCTTGAGCTGGGTGAATAGGGTATCCATGTGGTAGGTCAGCCCAGCATGGGGTACTGGAGCCTAAGTGGTATAAAGAGGACAAATGAAAGATTGGTTACATAGAAGTGGGTTGATTAAATAAGAAGACATATTAAGGACAAGGAAAGCTAGATGTCTCACGGTTGGAAAAGGAAATCGCAAATACAGAAAAAGGAAAACTAGTATGAACCCTGTGTGTTGGATTAGAGTTGAAGATGATGATGTGAACAGTTTTCAATACAGATATATAGAGAATAAACAGAGAGATGATAAATAGATTTTAAAAATGTAAACATATACACACACAAATACATATCCCTTATTTCTGTGTGCTGAGAGGATGAGAGCATGTGGGAATAGTGATACCCCAATATCAGTGAATATCCTAAGTGTCTAGATTGTGATTTCTAAACACTATTCTGCACTTAAAAAACATCAGGGATCCTTGGATAAATGGCTGATTCCAGAACTTGGCTACAAAAAGTACAAGATCACCCTGAAACCTCTTTTTATTCCAGAAAGTTAAAAACTGATCAAAGATTTTAGACACATGTCACATCAAAAAGACACAGAAGCCAGTTTAAAGGGGCTCCCACTAGCCAAATATGGAATAATACTAAACATGAAAATAAATAAAGGTAGTTGCAGATTATGACCCATTAAAGTAGGAATTCATGAATCAATACTGATATAAATAAATAAAAAATTTTAAGGTATGATAAGAAATAGTATAAGGACTTCCCTGGTGGCCCAGTGTTCTCAACAAGGTTTGTGCTCTCAATGCAGGGGGCCCGGGTTTGATCCCTGCTTGAAGAACTAGATTCCATATGCCGCAGCTAAGACCTGGTGCAGTCAAATAAACAAATATTTTTAAAAAGAAATAGCATAATGGGATATTTCTCTAGTCTCAAAATAAATCCCCGTAAGGCACTGACAAATTACAAAAGGAAAGATGCCTGGGAGGCAGATACCAGCTTAATGGGAAGGCAATGGCACCCCACTCCAGTACTCTTGCCTGGAAAATCCCATGGGCGGAGGAGCCTGGTAGGCTGCAGTCCATGGGGTTGAGAAGACTCGGACATGACTGAGTGACTTCACTTTCACTTTCATGCCTTGGAGAAGGAATTGGCAACTCATTCCAGTGTTCTGGCCTGGAGAATCCCAGGGACGGCAGAGCCTTGTGGGCTGCCGTCTATGGGCTTGAATAGAGTTGGACACGACTGAAGCGACTTAGCGGCAGCAGCAGCAGCCTCATCATCATGCTGCATCGTGCTTCATCACTCAGTCACGTCTGACTCTTTGCAACCCCAAGGACTACAGCCCACCATGCTCCTCTGTCCATGGGATTCTCCAGGCAGGAAAACTGGAGTGGGTTGCCATTTCCTTCTGTAGGGGATCTTCCCGATCCAGGGATCGAAACCATGTCTCTTGCATCTCCTGCATTGCAGGCGGATTCTTTACTACTGAGCCCTAACATCATCAGTAATGGGGCAAATCTAAGTCTTTTGACACCTGATGGGAGGCAGCATCAGTTCTATGATATTTCTGTCAAAGACACACAGCCTGAATTTAATCAGGAAGACACATCAGGCACATCTGTGTGGAGGGATGCTCTACAAAAGCCTCAAATCTCTGCAAATGTCAAGGTCATGAAAGTCAAGGAACGATGGAAAAATGTTCTGTATCAAAGGAGACTAAAATGACACCAAAACTCCACATGTTATTCCAGACTGAATCCCTCATCTGAAGGGCTTTACTGAGATAATTAAAGAAACTTGAAGAGGATCTGAAGATTAGCTAGTAGTGATGTATTAGTGTTGATTTCCTGATTTGCTAGTGGCATTGTGGTCATGTAGGGGAATGTCTTTTTTTTTAATATATATATAGGAAATACACACTTAAATGTCTGGATGTGATGGGGCATCATGTTAGCAACTCACTCATACATGCTTCAGAAAAAAAAATTATTTGTACTGTAATGTTTCTGTAAATTTAGGATCATTCCCAAATTTAAGAAAGCAAAGGTCAAGGATGCAGCACAACTGGGCGTCTCTTCAAAGACTCTGTGTCATGAAAACAGGGATGGATTGAAAGAGTCTTATGGGATATGACAAGCAGATGCAAACATGGTCTTGGATGGGATTCAAATTTGGACAAACAGCAACAAAGCACACGTTGGAGATGACTGGGTAATGTAAATATGGTTTTTTATTAGATGAGATGAAACGTGCTGAAATGGAAAAATGGACACCGTTCACCAGGGGAAAAAAAGCAGGTTACATAGAACAAGTGGAGAAGGCGATGGCACCGCACTCCAGTACTCTTGCCTGGAAGATCCCATGGACGGAGGAGCCTGGTGGGCTGCGGTCCATGCGGTCACGAAGAATCAGACACGACTGAGCAACTTCACTTTCACTTTTTACTTTCATGCATAGGAGAAGGAAATGGCAACCCACTCCAGTGTTCTTGCCTGGAGAATCCCAGGGACGGGGGAGCCTGGTGGGCTGCCATCTATGGGGTCGCACAGGGCCGGACACAACTGAAGTGACTTAGCATCAGCAGCAGCATAGAATAAGTAGTATGCATCACGTGATCTCATTTCACACACACAAAAAGAAATACAAGGAAAGTTCTAGAAAGATAAATACTAACCTTAGTATTGGTACTCGAGTCGCATTTTAGTCTATTTTTGTTTGTCTTTATTTTTTAATATATAACAATGTCCATGCCCTCTTTCTGTGATAGTAAAAGATAATTTTTAAGTAAAATTTAAATAAAAGAATTAGCTGGAAAGAATCAATGGGATCATACACAACCTTGAATAACTCACATTTTCATCAGCTGGGATGTGTTGATGTTACAGAAGACATTGGGCAAAGTCCTCGAGGCATCTACTTGTCTCTGGAATGGGGAGATCACTTCTGTTCCATGAATCTGAGAGGTGCTTAAGGGTGTATCTGGCTGTATCCGTCCATTTTAACACTATTTAGAAGCATTTCACTTAAATCACCTGTAAAATCAGAACTAATGTCCAGCTGCAGGACGATGTTGAGTGTACTAAATAAGTTAATACATTTGCAAAGTGTTAAGTGGGCTTCCCAGTTGGCTCAGCGGTAAAGAACCCACCTGCCAAGCAGAAGAGTCAGGTTAGATCCCTGGGTCAGGAAGATCCCCTGGAGAAGGAAGTGGCAACTCACTCCAGTACTCTTGTCTGGGAAATCCCATAGACAGAGGAGCCTGGTGGGCTATAGCTGTGGGGTTGCAAAGGATTGAGCACTACTTGGCAACTAAACATCAAAAACAGAGTGCTAAATAAATTATTAATAGGTACATATAGCACCTCATTTATACAACTACAAAATTTGCAATCATCTCATTTTTCATTTCCTAAAGAGAATAAAACCCAAGTTCTTGGAGTCTTCTGCTTGGCCCTTGGATTCTTTACCACTGAGCCACCTCAAAAGCCCATTTAACACTTTACAAATATATTGACTTACTTAGTACTCCCAATATCCTTCTGCAGCTGGGTGTTAATTCCAATTTTACAGGTGAGGTAACTGAAATGCTTCTATATGGTATTAAAATGGACTAATATAGCCAGACAATCCCTAGGCAGAAAAGAAAAAACAGAAAAGAAACAGAGCCTCCCAGTTTAGATTGGAATGTGGCATTTATTTTAACTCATGAACACTTCTATTGCACCTTCTGTATGCTAGGCACTATTCAAAGGGCTTTACAAATAATACATTTTTAATACATTAAAAAATGGTTTAGTTATTTATTTTTGGTTGCACTGGGTCTTTGTTGGGGGCTCTCTGGGGGTCTTTGTTGCTGCACGTGGGCTTTCTCCTGATTGCAGTGTGGTTTATCACTGTGGCGGCTTCCCATGTTGCAGAGCACAGGCTCTAGGCGCTCGGGCTTCAGTAGTTATGATGCATGGGTTTAGTTGCCCGTGTGGAATTTTCCTGGACCAGGGATTGAACCTGTGTCCCTTGCACTGATAGGAAGATTCTTATCCATTGTACCACCAAGGAAGTCCCAGATAAAACATTTTTCATCATCATAATATTCCTATGAGAAGGGTAATTCTATTACCTTCCCCATTTTATAGTTGAAAGAATTGAGCCCCAAAGAGGTTAAGCTGTATAAAGTCACACAGCCAGTGAGAGGCGGGGATAGGATTAGAACCAGGCAGTCCAAGTTCTTAGCCTCAACCCACGTGGCTGCTCTTACCACCACATGCAGCCGCTCTCACCACCACATAACCAGAGCACAGGAGTTGTGCTGGTACATTTATGTGGTGGTGGTGGTTTAGTCGCTAAGCTGTGTCCAGCTCTTTGTGACCCCATGGACTGTAGCCCACCAAGCTCCTCTGTCCATTGGTTTTCCCAGGCATGAATACTGGAGTGAGTTGCCGTTTCCTTCTCCAGGGGTTCTTCCTGACCCGGGGTTGGAGCCCGCATCTCGAACACTGCAGGTGGATTCTTTACCACTGAGTCACCAGGGAAGCACATGTATGTGCCAGTTGCTTTCCAAAAATTCACCTGCAAGCTGATATTTTAGGTTCTAATATATTTCCCACCAAAACAGTACTGCAAATTGTTTGGTCCTAGGCCAACCTTTTTAAATATTTCAAACTTATTTAACGACACAGCTGATTCATAACAACTATGGCCTCAAGACCAGTGTCCCTCTGGGCAAAGGATGGTGAAGAGGTTTTATCTCCCAACTCGATTCTAATCAATGACTAGCTGCTGCACAGGGCAGTGAGTGCTGTCTAGAGAAGAACTCTGAGGTTGTCTTTAGCAGACCAGGATCAGTTAATAATGTCTTCCATGAACAGAGATGTAGGAAGAGAGGCGCTGAAGGTGGGCGTTTGCTGTTTCTGCTCTGGAGTCGTTTCACTGTGACACGAAGCTGTAAACTGAGGCTTGCAACCCTGTCTCTGGATGAGTCTCACTGTTGAGTCCTGAGGAGTCCAGGGAGTGGAAGAAAGGGACATGGCAGGGATTCTGAGAACCAAAGGGGGAGGCAGAAACTGCTCGAGCCTGCCACTGACAGCAGGGCTGGAGGGTGAGATTAGCAGCCAGGACTACTCTGATGGGGTGACAACAGCTGTTCAGAATCACTGGTAACTTGCAAGTTGAGAATCTATGTGTCAGTCATCCTGGCCTAGCCCTTCCCCACACTTGCAAACATCTCCCCAACGATCTCCACCAGCAAGCCTAAGGGAGGCGAGTTTCTGTCTACTCTCATGGCATTTATTTCAAGAAGTTGTCACAATGGTTAAATGATTCATCCCAGGTCACACAGTGAGATCAGTCATGAGTTATATATAAAAGCAATGTCAGAGTAGAATGAAAATAAGTATATAGAGCCCAGCAAGAAGATCCCACAAACCACCAGCTTACGTACAGGACTGTTAAACTAGGGTTTGGGATGGGTGGATCCTTGCTCATACTGCTGAGGTTTTCAGAGAGGCATAGAAGAATGTGAAATAGACTTTGCATGTGGTTTGCTGACGGCTTATTTCTCAAGATAAACTAGAAAAAAAAAAAAAAAATTAGATAAAGCTAAAAGTGAGTCCCAGGCTAGGTTGCATTTAAAAGAGTACTGTAGCCCAGCAGGCCTCCAAAATGTCATGTCAGCTTTCAAAGGCATTTCACAATTGCTGCAACAGCACTGATGGAATAAAGCCAAGCGGCGTTAGAAGCAGCCCAGTCCCCTAGACGTCGATAACAATGCCAAGAGCAAAATCAGAAAGGACCATTGCCTAGCTTGACATCTGGGTCCTACAGCTGCCAAATCATATCCATTAGCCATGCCAAAGTCATCCTCGGAGAAATTCCTCATGAGAGGCTCAGTGGCCCAGCAAGCTACAAAATCGCCCAGGATCCAGGCAAGCAATGGGTTCCAGTCTTCCAGCTTCTGCCAGGCAGACTTGATCAGAGCAGATCAGTAGGAAGCGTTCAGTAGCTATCCTCTTGTTCATAAAATGGGCACTCCACCCATAGTGTTTGTGTGTGTGTGTGTAAGACAGAAAGAGACAAGGAGTGACAGAGAGGGCACCAGAAAGCAATGACAAAATGAACAAAAAACATTCTTTTAGGGGATGGGGTCCAGTGGTTGGGCTCTGGGATTTCACTACCAAGGGCACAGGTTCAACTGAGTCCTGGTTAGGTAACTAAGATCCCACAAACCTTGAGGCCAAAATAAATAAATAATGCATTTTTTTTTACAAGTTGTCCAGATATGGGGTTAACATGATTAAGTGAACTAAAAAGAGAAATGTGGAGAAAAAGAACACCTTGCTCATTTCCTAATCCCTTGTCCCGGTACGACAGGAGACTGTGACACAGGGGCTGAAATGCCTCCAGCAGAAATGACAGTCACACTTTCCTCTGCTGAGGAGGTGAAAGAAAGCAAAGCTGAAACTCGGCGAAGCTGGCCAAGCCAGGCGAAAGCTTCTCTCCCACCTGCACATCTGCCTTGGGCTTTTCTTCTTTTCAGATTGTTGCAAGAAAACAGATGGCTGCAGAAGCCTGAATTTTAAATTTATGAATGGAAATTTGAACAGATGTTAGCAATCAAGATGGCATATAAGAATTTTTTTCATACCATGCTTACAGCCCAGCCTCCTTCACATAAATGGGAGGGGAGGTCATAAAAAGGGTAGTTTTTGATCTCAGGACAGCATGGATCCAGCTTGGTGATTATGTGGCACCATAACGGAAATATTGAGAGAACAAAGGAAGAAAACACAAATCAGCTCCCTGTATAAATGCTAAATATTTATCTACAAAATGATAAAGTGTATCTGCAAGAATACCATTAACCCATCAAGAGCACATTCCCTGTTTTAAGTGGGGGATGTTCAAGCCCAAGGTCTTAACAAATATCTGTGAACACCTACTTGCTTGGATTCTGTTTAGATTTTTGACGTGATATAGATTGTTTGGTTTGGTTTGGCTTGGCTGAATGTCCCAGACATATGGTGCCTTACTACATTTCAGGGAGGAATTTTGTAAGAGCTAGTAAGAGAGCTGATGATATGGGCATGTGTTCATTATCCAAGGCTAGGAACTGGCCTAGGTACTCAGGGTGGGAAGCAGCAAAATGAATCGAACCTGATCTAGTCCCTCAATACACTGAGAACTGAAGCAAAAGCAGGTATGTAACATGAGGCTTGACAAAGGTACACGTTGAAAGTTGTAGGAGTAAAGGGGAGGAGTGGTTGACGGGACTGGATCATGACATCTTAAGATATCATGGTTCCTGATATCTTAAGAAAAAGGGAAAAGTCAGGAGCTTGCAGCCATCTGGGAGAAGAGTGTCACCCAGGGCTTGTTAGCCCACTCCAGTACTCTTGCCTGGAAAATCCCATGGACGGAGGAGCCTGGTAGGCTGCAGTCCATGGCATCGCTATGAGTCGGACACGACTGAGCGACTTCACTTTCACTTTTCACTTTCATGCATCGGAGAAGGAAATGGCAACCCACTCCAGTGTTCTTGCCTGGAGAATCCCAGGGACAGAGGAGCCTGGTGGGCTGGCCGTCTGTGGGGTCGCACAGAGTTGGACACAACTGAAACGACTTAGCAGCAGCATGCTTTCAAAATACGGGGTGATCATAAAGTATGGAAATGTGAATTGTAGAATGTAATCAGGTATTAAAATATAATGTCAATAAGCCACTTATTATGTATTCATCTGGATTTTCAGACTTGGCCACCGTGGCTCTGCAGAACTGGCCTAGGTGTGCTCAGGCTGGGAAGCTGCAAAATGAATCCCACCTGATCTAGTCCCCCAAGACAATGAAAACTGAAGCCAAAGCAGGCATGTAACATGTGGCCATCACTTCTCACCACTGCCTTCCAGTATGGTTGTCTCTCTATGGTTGTCGAGGACTCCAACAGCCTGTGGCTCAGATGGTAAAGACTCTGCCTGCAATGTGGGAAACGTGGGTTCAATCCCTGGGTTGGAAAGATCCCCTGGAGAAGGGAATGACAACCCACTCCAGTATTCTTGCCTGGAGAACTCCGTAGATAGAGGAGCCTGGTGGGCTACAGTCCATGAGGTCACAGAAGAGTCAGACGGACCAAAACATTTTTTTTGGCTCTCCAAAATCCACTTCTCGCCACTGCCATCTGTGATGGTCGTGTCTTCTTCTTGAGAACTGAAACGGCCTCACTAGTCTTCCTGCTTGTGTTTTTGCCCACATCCATCATCCACAACCAATCTGTTCTCAACACCATAATCAAAGCAATCCGTTTGAAGCAGTAGTTCTCAAAGTGGGGTCCTTGGGAATAGCAGCAGTAGCTGCAGCTGGGAAGTTGTTGGGAATGAGAGTTCTTGAGTTCTCCTCAGCTATAGAATTAGAAGTTCTGGAGGCAGGGTCCAGAAATCTGTTTCAACAAGCCCTCCTGCTGATTCTGATGCCTCCTAAGTTTTGAGAATGAATTGTAAGCATAGGAGAGGTAATGTCGCTCCTTGGTTCAGCTACAAGGCCATCCACATATCATCTGGCATGTGGACCCTTCTCTTACAGCCCATCACTTGTCTCTAACCCACTTGCTCCTTGGCTATACACTAGGTCTTGACATTTACTGCACCTTCTGCCTAGAAGAAGGCAATGGCATCCCACTCCAGTACTCTTGCCTGGAAAATCCCATGGACAGAGGAGCCTGATAGGCTGCAGTCCATGAGGTCGCTAAGAGTCGGACACGACTGAGCGACTTCACTTTCACTTTTTACTTTCATGCGTTGGAGAAGGAATGGCAACCCACTCCAGTGTTCTTGCCTGGAGAATCCCAGGGATGGGGGAGCCTGGTGGGCTGCTGTCTATGGGGTCGCACAGAGTCAGACACAACTGAAGTGACTTAGCAGCAGCAGCTGCCTAGAATGTTCCCCAGCACTCCAGGCCTCCTACCACATCCACCATAGCTCAGTCCCTCCCCACCTTCTTCTCTGCTCAAATGTCACTTTCTTTTTGACACATTACATATTTATGGTCTATCCCTTCCCACTAGAATGTAAGTTACTTGAGAACAGGAACTTTGTTTCATTGGCTCCTGTATTCCCAAGGCTGGACCTGTGTACCTGGTACATAGTGGGTGCCCAGGAAGCAGTTGGTGAAGGGATGAATAAATGATCCTGAAATAAGGTTCTACCAGAACCATAGCAGAATGTGTATTAACTGCATTACCTCACCAACTGTGCCTCACTGAATTCCCACAACAGGCCATGCAGTGTATGTTATCATCTTTATTTTACATGTGAAAAAGTGAACTGAATGAGAAAAAGAAGAGTAGTAGATGCTTAAAAAAAAAAAAAAAAAAGGAGAGGATGGAGATATGGGGTGGTCAGAAAAGGAAATCTTCCCTAATCTCCAAGTTCTGGGTCTGACAGGGAGCCAAATCCATCTACATTTTGTACCATCTTTACCAGTTTTTGTTGCAATTGGTCTGGGCAGAGGAAATGCCAGATTACTCTGGTATTTACCTGAGCAGAATGTAATTAAGGAACAAATAAAGCTCTGCTTTCAATGATCCCAGGACAAGGTTACAAGTAGGAGAATTACTGTTTAGTGTACTGGTATTTTCCTATTGTAAACACAGAAGACAGAGATATTTCCTGAATATTCAGATAGTTCTTACTATCTCCCAATGACTTTTTTCAGTTTTAACAACAGTCCATCGTGTATGTTATTAATGACCTGGTAGAAGTAGATACTTTAACATGCTTATTAATGTGCTCAAAAATGAACACCCTATCAAGCATTATGGGGATTTCTTCCCCTCCGGCAATTAAAAATTGTTTCCTGCTAAGCATCTGCCAGAATGAAAATCCAGTCCTGTGGCCAGGGCTAAAGAGCGAATCTGGTAGTGGTTCATCTGCAAAGGACTGTGTGAGGAGGCAGGCCTAGGGCCTTCCTCCCGCTCCACTGTCCACCTCTCCAGTGATCTCATCTAGTCCCAGGGCTTTAGTACCGTCTGCATGCTGTTCACTCCTGTGTCATCAGTCGGGGGCCAGGAAGGAAAATAGAACCCCCGCGGGGTAACAAAACAGAGGGAATTTAATCCAGGGAATTACTGACAAAGACATTGGAAAAGCTGTGCGGGCAAACCGGGGAGAGTCAGATAACCCAGAGGAGAGCAACAGCAGGAAGCTGTGACCCTCTCTGGGGCTGGAGAGACCAGGAGGGCAAAGTGGGGTTTGCGAGAGTTTGGGAACAGTGTGGGGGTGGGGGGAGGGGGACTTGGAGGAGAGTCCGAGCAGTGGGATCCAAACAATAGAGGAGATGCATTAAAGCTGGAGATGCTGCTCAAAGCAGGGAGAGGGGAAAGTACTCTGGCTTTCCCCTTCCTCTTGATCTTCAGCCTTCTGCCAGCACTGGTCAGACTTTCTCAGAAGTCAGCTGGCAGGGAAATTTGGGGAACATAGCTTGCATGGGTCAGCCCCACCCCAATTTCCATGCAGAGCAGAGCAGGGAAGAGAAGGAAGTGAGTGAGAGTGCAAACAGGCAGTAATGGACACTGCTGCTAAATTTACATCTCCAGCTCAGACCCCTTCTTTGGGCTCCAGATTCTTACATTCAGTTGTTCACCAGACACTTCCACGTGGGTGTCTAACAGTTCTAACTTAACATGGTCCAAAGAGATCTTAACAGCTAACTCCCCCTGATAGTCTCTCCTTCTCAAAATGTTGATCACCCAACTCAGTCAAAAATATGCATGACCTCTTATTCCTTTCTTTCCTCTCTGTTCCTTCCAATCTTTTAGCAAGAGCCATTGATTCCACCTCCCCAACAGTCCCTCTCCAGGCTTCTGAGTCTCCACTATTACCTCCTTAGGCCAAGCCATCATCCTTTCTCTGCTGGGTAACGATCATGACCTCTGAACTGGCCATGGTTACCCACCCACCCAGCCTCCGCCCCGTCTCCTTACATCCATTGTCCAGAGTTCAGTTCCTAAAGATCTGGAGGGCAAGTATAAGGAGTCAGGATGTTATTCTCAGTAACACAGGAGCCACTGAAGGAAGTGACATAAATAATTTATGTGGTAAAGAGACCAGCCTAGATTCTTCATGGGAACTAAAAAGAAGGGATCAAAGGTGGAAGAAAGAAGACTGATCAGGAGGTAGTTATGCATCTCAGCACTCTTATCCCACCTCTTCTACACCTGTGCACTTGCTCAGCCACCACTGGCCTTCTCACTGTGCCTCCAACATGCCAAGCCCCTTCCCTCTGAAAGGCATCCCACAGCCTGGATGTCCATCCTAATGTGAGCACGTCTGGCTCCACATCATTCAGGCCCTACTCTCCTGGAGAGCTTTCCTGACCAGATGGTAGTAATTACAGCTGCTCACAAATAGCCCACCTCTGTCCTTAGGGGCACAGAGTGAGACTGTACTTCTCTGCACCTGGGCAGTTGGTCGTGGCTGTGCGACTTGCTTTGCCCAATGAAACATGGGTGAAGCGATACACATTGCCACTGAGGGGGTGCCTAAGAGCCACTGTGCGTTTCCCCATGATTTTCCTCCTGCCACGAGACTGGCAGTGTTCCAAATCATGGCTCCTCCACTGGCCCGAGACCTGGAGTGAAGATGACGATTGTTCAGAGTTGCTCTCTGCCAACGCATGGACTCCTGGCATGAGCACCATGTTTCCTGTTTTAAGCTGCTGAGACTTTGAGATGGTGACCACAGCACGCCTAGTCCACCTGGACTGAAATAAGCCCTCAGTCCCTTACATCAGCCTGTGCCAGGTCCATTGTGGAAATACTACCACCAAGTGATAATTTCTACTCGGTGATTTTACCCATGAATTTTGTTTCTCTTATGCAGCCCTCTCCAAACTCCATGAGAGAAGGAGTTCTGTTTACCTAGTTCACCACTATACCCCCAGCTTCTAGGAAGGAGCCCAGGACAAGTCACCAGGCAAATATCTGTTGATTAAACCTCCAATGCCTTGCACATAGCATTTGTGGCTTATGTGTGCTATTTTGTTGAGGCAGTTGGAATGAATGAGTCTTGCACTCAGCACATCTGAAGCATCAAAGCCTAAAGCTTCACTCTGCTATTTATGGGTTAGGACAGTTGCTCAGGTTACACCCTTCCAGCTAATTCACAGGAAACCAATTTCCCCAAAGTCACCACGATTTCTTGGTCAGAAAAAGCTCTGCTAAAGACCATATGCAGCAGATAAACAAAAAGGAATCAAATTCTAGAACCATAAATCATAAGAGTGAAGTTGCCCAGAGTTAGGAGACAGAATGGAACAAAATCCATTTTGATACTGTTTTATCAATTCTATATGGCAGAAACATTACTTTGCCAACAAAGGTCCATCTAGTCAAACTATGGTTTTTCCAGGAGTCATGTATGGATGTGAGAGTTTGACTATAAAGAAAGTTGAACACTGAAGAATTGATGCTTTTGAATTGTGGTGTTGGAGAAGACTCTTGAAAGTCCCATGGACTGCAAAGAGATCAAACCAGTCAATCCTTAAGGAAATCAATCCTGAATATTCCTTGGAAGGACTAACGCTAAAGCTGAAACTTCAATTCTTTGGCCATCTTATGCGAAGAACTGACTCATTGGAAAAGACTCTGATGCTGGGAAACATTGAGGACAGGAGGAGAAGGGGTCGATAGAGGTTGAGATGGTTGGATGTCATCACTGACTCAATGGACATGAATTTGAGCAAGCTCTGGAAGTTGGTAGAAGACAGAGAAGCCTGGCGTGCTGCAGTCCATGGGTCGCAAAGAGTCGGACACGACTAAGTGTCTGAACTGATAATGGCAGATAGCTATTTTACCCTTTTTCAAGTTTTTCAATGCCAACTAAATCTAATTCCCCAGAAATGAGACAAACCTCTGATTTCACTATGGTCATAAAATATTGGCATTGAAGAAAACCTTAGTGATTAGTTAATTTAGATAAATCTATTTATCAGCTGGCTTGATTTAATTGGAAACCTCGGAGGGTCTCACTGTTGTCTGCCAGAGGTTTAGAACTTAAAAAACTCAAGTTAGAGGTCGTTTTGCTTAGTCATTACCTTTTCAGACCAAATACATTTTAATACACTTTTTCAAGCATTTCATTATGTAGTTATAATAAAGCTGTAAAGAATATCCTTATTATAAAATTAGGGCTTCCCTGATGGCCCAACAGTAAAGAATCTGCCTACAATGCAGGAGATGTGGGTTCCATCCCTGGGTCGGGAAGATCCCCTGGAGAAGGAAATGGCAACCCACTCCGGTATTCTTGCCTGAAAAATCCCCATGGACAGAGGAGCCTGGCAGGCTATGATCCAAAGGGTCACTGAGTCAGAAACAACTGAGCAAGTGTGTAGGATTATAGAATTAATCCTGCAATATTTTTTGTTTTATATTTTTTCTCCTCACTTCAAAATTTCCCTTATGGTTTCAAAATGTCTGAGATATTGAAGAAATAACTTCTTAAAAACTACAAAGTTACTGTACCCTTTTGTTTTTTAGGGCAACCAAGGTAAATTAATTTTGTTCTCCTTATTTAAATGTCTCCTAGACCCTAGACAAACAGGCTATATCCGTAATAAGCAAGTGTATATTGTCTTTAACTTGCAAAAAAAAAAAAAATACCAAAATATAATTTCTTAAACATCTGATCTGAAAGTATTAAGTTTTAATGTCGATAGATGGTAATTTCTGCAATCTTGTCTAACCTAAATTCAACTTTACTAACCATGTCCTAATCCTGAAGTTCAGGTACTAGGCACTTGCAGGTGAAACTTTTTAAAAAATGAGCTCATACCATTACCCACATGTGCTCAAAATGGGACAGTTTGAATACTGCACGCTTCTCAAAGAAAGCCGTATTCACACATAGGAAATCATTTAGATGTGGTTAAGGAAACAGGAAATTTTCACATTGGCTTTAATATTTATATTTTACCAAAATTTTCCTGAACTTGGTAATCATTACTAACACTTTTCATAGTAGTATTTACTGAATCTTTAAAAACAAACAAACAAAAAAAAACTGAGCAGAAAACGTAGAGTTGAAGAAAACTGGATGTCAGTCTATACAATGATTTTTTACTTTCAGCATGACAGACTTTATTTTGGCACTTTAACAAATATTTTGCTTTACAGCAGTGACAAAATATTTGCCAGAAATTTCCTTTTCCTGGCATGAATATTCCAAGCAGTTAATATTCTACGAACTGAACTTTGCTATGCTTTGCACAGTTAGAGGTATACCCACTACACTCATAACCTCCATAACCGAGGGACATTGTGCAGCTTTAGAAAGTGCTTGCACTTCTTTCAATCACTCTGCAGTAGACTGATTCTGTAAGTGATGGGACAGGACTTTGAGAATTAAGGCCATTAAGAATTTAAGTAAACACTGTTCTGAGTGCTGCATCAATTTTTTTTTTTGAAATCTGTGGCAATTCCAGGGAATGTCCTCTAAATGAAGCAAGTATTCATACTTCGTTAAAAGCAAATTATATGTTGGAAAGGTTGCTGTTTTTCCTGTCTTCTTCCTACTTTGGCCGTTCACACTTTAAAACAAAATTGGTGGTAAAACAGAAAAAGGAAATGTTCAGTTAGAAGGAAGTCCCCAGCCAGGGCGCCAGGGTACCCTCACATTTCCATCTCTTCCTCAGGCATCACTGCTCTCTGGCAACCTCATTCCTAAGCAGTGAAGCCCTCCTTTTAACGCCTAGAACCTCCCTGAGGGACTCTTCTTCCCCATAGTGTGAACTATGGTATTCCATCTATTACTTCTTCAGTTAAACTTCAGGAGAGATTTGGAGCACAGTTTCAAAGGTAAAACAATCCAGAGGACTAAACCATAGATACCGACATCAGGAAAGCCCTCTTTAGTTCTTTGGAAATCATAGTCCTAAAAGTTATTTGTCAGAGCAGGTATCCATCTCAATATTGCCATCAATATTGAGCTATCTTTATAAAGGTTGTGAAACTCACAATTCCCTCCCTGGGAGCCTTCCAATATCTATATCCAAACACACACAGGATGATACATTCAGATTTCCTCTGGCCAATTCAGAAGCGAATCTGATAATAAACAGCTTCATCAAATGAGCTCTTTGGTTTTGATTTACAGACACCGTGGAACACTCAGAAATCAAACCCACAACATCCTTGAGAGCAGACGGTTGTTAGCAAAGGGGAGGTGTACATTTGATCGAAAATGTACAAAATTTATAACAGTGACATTTTCAATATTAGGCCACATGATTTATTCAGTAGTTTTTATATTCCCAAATTACAATTTACGTCTATTCGTAAGACTACAAAAGTTACCATTAGAATTGTCTGTGCTTATAAAATACCAACTTTTTTTTTAACTGTTATATATACTCATTAACACCAGTCTGCAACGAGTTACATAGAATCATAGGCACTTCAAAGGCTTAAAAAGACGTTTACAACTTAAATGCATTTGTAAGAACAAAAACTGATTTTTTCTTAAGTCCCTACTCGTACCTTCAAATTGCAAGAAATTAGCAAATACAGTGGCCAAAGGAATCTGCAGCAACTTCTCAAAATACTGTTAGCATCTTTGGGTTTGCTGAGGCTTGTCAAAAACTCACATCAAATCCTCTCAAAAGAAGATCTGAATGGATAGACATGACTAAACAGTTTTGTGGTGATAATCCAATTTTACACATTAATTTGCTGTTGCAAATCTGCCTGAAGCTACAGGTAATGAAAAATAAAGCAAGTGTAAAATGGATAGTCTGACACTTAAAAATTTATACAAAGTGAAGGTTAAAGTTTACATATTTGAAAATCACATATACACTAAATTACCATTATCTGAATTACCCAAAGACAAATTGCACCGTAACAGCTACAAAAGGCATAGAGTTTTGTTTTGTTTCCAAGGGCGAGCAGAGGAGAGGGGAACAACAGATAAATTAACAAAGTAAGACCAACTTGATAAGGTCACTCTGAGACATGCTGACACAAATGAAATAGCTTTCATCTTCGAACCATCGGATAAAAACACTCTTTTCATATTTGCGCATAGAAATTTAAACCGATTCCATATACATTGAGCGTTTTCATAACATAATATTTTGCCACTGCTATTCACAGAACACTGCAGATGTTAAGTTTGAATTTTATGTTGTTCTAAAGAAATACATGAAAAGATTTAAATACAATGGGATTTTTATCATTAAAGTGCCAGAATGGCTCTTTAATGAAAAAAAAACAAAAAACAAAAAACAAAGATCTTCATTATTCTATGCAAAAGCTTTATTTTTAAAAGTTCAGTGATCTCATAAATAGAGACACTAAATGGGAGTTTTCACGCATAAAACTCCTTAGTAGGTGCCTTCTGATAAGCAGCACTGGATGGTTTGCGTTCTCCAAGGTCATAACTTCCTTCATCCTTCTTTCTCATGCGATACACCAACAGCAGGATGAGGAAAATTGCAAAGAGAAAGCCAATAACTCCGCCAGCAATGACAGCTGAAACACACCAAAGGAAGATTACTTTTAGAAGAGATTCAAGGATGGCAGAAATCAGCTTTGTTAAGGCCAATTTATCGACACTTTCATAAAAAGCTTAATTTGAAAACCCCAAAACTAAAAAAAAACTGGATTCAATGAAGCAACCAGGTAATTAAGCAAAGCTGACATTCTTCAAGAGGTATAATACTTCCTTTGATTAGTATTAATAATATCACCCAAAAGCCTCAATAAGAAAAAAATCTGGCTGTGACCTCAACTAGTTCCATACATTAAAACTCTTAAGCCTTTTCAGCATTCACTTTTTGTAATCTAATCTTCTAATTGCTTTTTCAATGAAAACACAAAACATGATATAACTGACTTAAATTTTGCAAAGGGAACTGTGCAAAAAGCATGCAAATTTCCTTTGTCATCTTGGATTTGGGGCTTTCCTCTCAAGGATCAAGTGTTCTACAAAGGTAGAGGTCAGATCTGTGGTTGCTAAGGGAGGGGTGGGGGGTGGGGGAGGGCTAGATTGGGAGCTTGGGATTAGCAGATGTAAACTATTATATGTATAACTGAATCACTTTGCTGTACATTAGAAACTAACACAACGTTGTAAATCAAATATACTTCAATAAAATAAAAAATTTTTAAAAGGACTGTGTTCTAAAATCTTGCAAATCTTCCCCTTTAAAATCAAAGGTTAATACTTTGATTTATGATTAGAGACAACATCCTTCTGTGCCATAGGCACTGTATCAACGGCCCTCTCCATAAAGAACCTTCTCTTAAGTTTATCTTGAGATCAGGAGGTCTTGAATCAAGCCTGACTGAGCTTCACATTCTGCCACACCTGACACCCAGTTGTTCTAGACCAATTTAGGCCTTAACTTTCTTCTTGCCTCTCCCCACCCCAACCCAAATGGCGGGCCAAGGGGTAGGCTGAGAGAGCTGACAGAAAACAGCGACATCCTTTGCCTAACCCTTGCCTCACTCGCTCTGAAAGGAAACAGGTGCTCAAGATGGTTTTCAGTAGTAAGGTAACATCCGGCAAACCCTGCTGATACTTCTAAACATCACTCAGACAACCAGAAGCCTATTTAAGGACCCTCCACCAGGCTACTGACCTGCCAGGACTTCTGTTCGTTTAAACAGATTGTCTGAGTGCTTCTCAGTATATACGTTTGTGTCCTCTTCAGCTGGGTCCGTTTTCCTTTCTGAGTCAGGGAGGTGAACTTTTTCCTTATCAATTTCTTCAGGTGACTGGTATAGGCAAAAAAAAAAAAGAAGAAAGATTATAAAAATCTTCTTTTAATGTGCTGGAAGAAAGAAATAGTAAGTACTTTTCCAAGTTTGTTTTTTTTCAAACACTGGGTTTAGAAAATAAATGAAAGAATCCCTTTGTGTGATGTGTATACCAATGGGTGAGTCCTATGGTGGACCCGCATTGTTCACGGTTTTAACACCCACCACATGTACAGGCAAGATGGACAATTTATTGAGTTCGCAATAATCCTAATGGCATGGTTAGGTTCTCTAAGTTGACATTTCACAAGGATCTCTAGCTTTCTTACCACTCTTCAGTCTTCAGGCCACCATCCCCTTCTAGCTGCTCCAACCCAACAACATTACCCAATTCAACTCACTCCATCACCTTTCTGCTACATGGGGTACTGTGATGGCAGCTTCCCTGCAGGCATTCTCTCTGAGTGTTCTCCCAGGGCTCTGCCTGCTACCACTCTGTGGGGCACAGCCAACAGGCTTCATCTGTAATGATGCCCTCTATTTATTGACTCTTACACCTTCACCACACCCTGGATTAGAATCTAGACTTCAGGGGGTCGAGGGTTCTGTAAGGAGCTCCTGTGTGGCCCTGATCCACTATTTTTCTAGACCTCACTTTTTCTATCTGTCCAGTGAAGGGCACTCTCAGTTTCTTGAGTATTCTACAACTCTCACCATCTCCCCTCCAGGCAGCATTATTCCTACCTACCAGCACCCTACAGGACCCTCATCCTTGGCTGTACCATCATAACAGATCGACCCTCTCCCTATTTTCATCAATAGTAACTACTATTCTCTTGGGCCCCCGAAGTTATTTTGGCACATTTCAAGTTATATGTTTTGGTATGTCACCGTCCTTTCAAAGGGCTTGCCTGGTGGTGGCTCAGATGGTAAAAAATCTGCCTGCCATGTGGGAGACGTGGGTTCAATCCCTGGGTTGGGAAGATCTCCTGAAAGAGGGCATAGCAACACACTCCAGTATTCCTGCCTGAAGAATTCCATGGACAGAGGAGCCTTCCTGGCTACAGTCCACAGGGTCGCAAAGAGATGGATATGACTAAGTGATACCTCATATATCACATATATATATATATACACACACACATATATATAGCCCTTTCAATTTGCGTTTCACCATTCCTTCAAATTCAGTGTCTTCCATGGATTCTCATTCCTGAGGCCTTATCTAGGTCTTTACCACATCATACTCAACTGCATGTGTTGGATGGCTTCCAATCCATCTCCCAAGGCCACTGCCTAATCTCCAGTAGGAAGCCCTGAAAAGCCATCTCTACCACCACTTACTTACCAAAACTGATTCCTAACATCTGTGCCTCGGTTCATACAGTTCTTCTAACTCCAATGCAAAATTTTCACTTCCTTCATTGTCCATTTGTCGTTCACGAAGTCCTGATGTTCCACCTCTCAAAAACCCCAGAACACTTGATAGCCCATTATACCATCACATAAATCATCTGTTGGCTTTCTAACCTTCAGTACCAATGTTGGCTATCATGTACAAATGACCTAAGATTACACTGAAATCTGAAATCACCTGAAAAGTTAAATATATATATAAGACCACCACTAGAGACTGTTTCATTGTTCTGGACTGAGTAAAACTGGCACTGCTTATTGTTGGTACTTATTTAAAGCTCTCCAGATAATTCTACAGTTTGAGAACCACTGAATTAGATAAGCTCAGTTCAAATGAGATGGTTCTTCTCTATCTGGCTCAAGTTCTTGTTGGCCAACACTACTGACAAAAAACACCATCAATTCTACTAGTCTCTTCCTGTAGACGAAAATATTGTTTAGCTTTATTACTCTTCCTAAGAGCAGCCAACCACCTTCATTAGGATTCTAAGCTGTGGCCCAGTTGAATGCCTGATGGCTTTTTGAAGGCCAGCATTCATCCAATATGGCCACTAGCTACTTAGCCTAGAGGGTTAAAAAGCATGGAGACCTCACCTTTCTGGGGTGCCTTAAGGTCATCAATGTTTCCAAGAAGGATCACTAGGTGAATCCATCTGAGTTCCAGGTCAGTGGGCCTTGCCTCAGTGGACAGAGCACTAGACTGGTTTCCACTGAAGATGATGCATAATAAAGCATGATAAAGAATGCCTGTCTTATTTTCCTAAGCCACACAAAAACCTTGTACTGACTTAACCCTCAATCCGCCATGACTTACAAAAAGCAGAGGCTACAGGAAAATGATTTCACTTCCATACAAATGCACTCCAAATTTCATTATTCTCTACATTATTGTGCAGAGAAGGCAATGGCACCCCACTCCAGTACTCTTGCCTGGAAAATCCCATGGATGGAGGAGCCTGGTAGGCTGCAGTCCATGTGGTCGCGAAGAGTCAGACATGACTGAGCAACTTCACTTTCACTTTTCACTTTCATGCATTGGAGAAGGAAATGGCAACCCACTCCAGTTTTCTTGCCTGGAGAATCCTAGGGACGGGGAAGCCTGGTGGGCTTCCATCTATGGGGTCGCACAGAGTCGGACACAACTGAAGCAACTTAGCAGCAGCAGCAGCTACATTATTGTGAGAGAAGAAAATAAAGGTCTCCCCTGGCTTTCCTGTACCAAGGGAAAGCAAAGAGAAAAGCTCATTGACAGTATTCTGCCTCAATTCCTCCATTCTTCTCAAGGAAAGCCCATTGTTAATTGGATGCTTTGTAGAAGGACAGACAAGTCAATAGATGAGGAAATGAATTATCTGGATTCTAACTTAGGAGACTTTTCACTGCTCATTAGCAGTTAAGGGAGAGTTAGGAAAGGGAAGAGAAAACTCAAGTAGGTTGATACCCAGGTTTGTGATGAGGGAAAGAGGAAGTGAGTTCTGGTGGTGAATGAGGGGAAAGTAAGTAGCTACTGTGACATTAGAGATGGATTTAATTCATCCATGTCATCTCTGTCTCATTTATATGACAGATCACATGAGTTCCCCTCAGGTCTTTTCAGTCCCTAAAATCCTTTGAGAGAGTTAACATTTCCATTTTACTCAGCTTCTGATCCAACAGCCAGGAATGAGCTTACATTTCAGGGGGTCTTTGGGTTGGGGATAGGAGGTCTCCACAGAACTGAGGTTCCCACATACTCACAGGAATGAGTGCACAAGCTTCTAAGTGCTCTGGATGGAACAGTTACGCTTTAAATTTACAAGTTTTATTGTATGAAAGGAAGAGTTTGACTAATAAGTATACTTTCTATAGTACAGAACTAATTTGAAATGCCTGGACTCTCATATATGTGTGCAAAGTGAAATTATGAAAAGGCAGCATAGATGATTAGATGAAGTCAATTAAAGATCTGTCATATCCATGTCTGGTTCTTTGGATACCATGAAAATGTAACTGAGTAAAAGGTTACGAGCAATGCTCTGCTTGAACAGATACCTGTATTCTTTTATTTTAGTCACATACATTTACAACAAACTGGACAGAATATCTATAACAGTGACATCAATGCCACTGTGATGCCCACTCAGAAGCAGTCTGTATTAATGGTATCCGAAAAGCAATGTTTAATTTAGCTGTGCCATGTAATTACAATATAGAAAATTTAATCACTAATATTAATATTATGATAAGTACTGAAAAAAGTGTTCAACACAATGAGTAGCACTCAATAATATCTCCCACAAATGGATGAACTTTTACTATTACTACATCAAAAACAAACGCTACCAAGAATACGTTAAAATGTTTTGGGGTCCTTCCTTTCTGAGCTCATCTGCCAAACATCTACCTTCTTTATTTCAATCTGACACAATTACTCCCTTAAAGTCAATTTTTTAAAACTTGCATCAATTTTCAACCTATTGTTGTCAACTGACCAGACAGCTCTATGTCAACTTAGGTTTTCCTGAGGATAAAAACTCTACCACAAAAAGCCAAAACTGAGTTTCTTGTCTTAAGCTGCTGCTGCTGCTGCTAAGTCACTTGAGTCGTGTCCGACTCTGCGACCCCACAGACGGCAGCCCACCAGGCTTCGCCGTCCCTGAGATTTTCCAGGCAAGAACACTGGAGTGGGTTGCCATTTCCTTCTCCAATGCATGAAAGTGAAAAGTGAAAGTGAAGTCGCTCAGTCCTGTCTGACTCTTAGTGACCCCATGGACTGCAGCCTACCAGGCTCCTCCATCCATGGGATTTTCCAGGCAAGAGTACTGGAGTGGGGGTTGCCATTGCCTTCTCCGTGTCTCAAACTAGTGAGTCCTAATGGTTATGGTTCCTGACCTCAGGGGATTCAGTCACGACCAGTGGTCACATATACGTGCAGTAGAGTCAGATGCATCTTTCAGCGGCCACCCCGGATGACCTACCCTCAGCTGCACCTGTTGCTTTTCACTTATCTTCTCTCTTTTTCTTTTCATTCATTCAACAGAATCCATTTCTGGAGCAGCTACCATGCAGGGAGCCAAATGGGTCTGCCTCAGGGCTCACAGCTCCTCCTTCTCCTAGCGCCTGGCCTGTGAAGTTGGTCTACCGCTAACGGTAACAGGCCCTTCTCCATCCAACAGAGAGCACTCCAGTCTGGAGAGGACTCTCCTGGCTGCTCCACATCTGAAGAAACCTAGCCAGCCCTGTTCCTCACCACCCTATGTGCTTACGTGGGGAGTGCGGTGGGTAGGAAGTTAGCGGGGAAGCGAAAAACAAGTGCACCGTGGGAAAGGGAGGGGAAGAACAAATGCACTGTGGGAAGGGGAAGGGAAGAACAAGTGCACTGTGGGAAGGGGAGGGGAAGAACAAGTGCACTGTGGGAAGGGGAAGGGAAGAACAAGTGCACTGTGGGAAGGGGAGGGGAAGAACAAGTGCACTGTGGGAAGGGGAGGGGAAGAACAAGTGCACTGTGGGAAGGGGAGGGGAAGAACAAGTGCACTGTGGGAAGGGGAAGGGAAGAACAAGTGCACTGTGGGAGAGGGAGGGGCGTCATCCGGCTGGAAGCCCATGTGCAGCCCTGCCTGCAGAGGAGGCACTTCTCACTCCAGAGACAGCCTGTCCCTACCTTCATGACACAATCTTCCACATCCTGTCTGCTGTTAGACCTTGGCAGCATCTCATTTCTAACCAACAGACGGGTGAGCACCAAACAGGGACACTTGTGACTCCAAGCTCTCCTAAGCAGCATGCTGTCCTCCACTGTCTGCAGTCTCCTGCCGCTGTTACTCCACACTTTCCCTTGGTGAACTGCCCCAGTCTCTACTGCTCTAACCGACTTCCATGAAGGCTTACAGAGTGCTTGCTGGGTCTCAGGTGCCATGCTGCATGCCCTCACATTTAATCTTCCCAAGGATCCAAGAGAAATGGGTCAGAGAAGCTAAGACACTTGACCAGATCTAGGACTTGAGACATTACTTTGCCGAAAAAGTCTAGTCAAAGCTATGTCTAGTTATGTCTAGTTTGTGTCTATGTCTTTGTCTAGTCAAAGCTATGGTTTTTCCAGTAGTCACGCATGGATGTGAGAGTTGGACCATAAAGAAAGCTGAGGGCCGAAGAATTGATACTTTCGAACTGTGGTGTTGGAGATTCTTGAGAGTCCCTTGGACTTCAAGGAGATCAAGCCAGTCAAGCCTAAAGGAAATAAATCCTGGATACTCATTCGAAGGACTGATGCTGAAGCTGAAACTCCAATACTTTGGCCACCTGATGCAAAGAGCAGACTCATTAGAAAAGAGCCTGATGCTGGGAAAGATTGAAGGCAGGAAAAGAAGGGGACAACAGAGGACGAGATGGTTGGACAGCATTGCTGATTCAATGGACATGAGTTTGAGCAAGCTCTGGGAGATGGTGAAGGGACAGGGAGGCCTGGTGTGCTGCAGTCCATGGGGTCGCAAAGAGTCAGACATGACTGAGCCACTGAACAACAACAGGATTTGAAACTTCAGCCTTCTTCAGACTGTAGCATGCATTTTCCAACTTAAGAAGCTTACCTAGTCGTAGCTGGTCAGCTAATTGCAATACCATGCTAATAAATAAATCACCAGTCCCCTAGTTTCCATTAGAAACCTTTGCTCTGTTTTAAGGCCAAAGATCTTGTTTCTTATAAGACAGTTCTCAGAATGAATATAGAGATGTACCCACACTCATCGTTACCATTGGAAGAGCTGAAGTTTACATACCACTGGTGGTGCGCCTGAAAAGACTTTGGGAAAATACTCATTGAGATTAGTACCTGGGGTCTTCTTAGTCCATAACCTATTTCAGCAGATGTAAAGTTTACAATGGTTTTAACTCACAACCAATTCTTTATGAAATAAAAACAAATTTTCTTAATGTACGTCACATAAACTGAAAAGGTTTTGCTTAACTGGGCTGTGAGTTCCTTAAGAAGAAGAACCCTGTAAAAAAGATTTGTTTATAAGCTAGGCCCGGGTGATAAAAATAATAGGTAGAATTAGCCATTAGGCTATGAAAAGACATGGCGGAACTGTAAATGCATATTACTAAGTGAAAGAAGCCAGTCTGAAAAGACCACATACTACATGATTCTAACTATGCAACATTTTGGAAGGGCACAAACTACGGAGATACTAAAAAGAAATCAGTGGTTTCCAGGAGCTGGGAGGGCAGGAGGAACAAACATGTAGGGGATAGAGGACTTTTAGGACAGTGAAGTTATTCTGCAGGCTACTAATGGTGGATACACGCCCATTAGAAATGTGTCAGAACCCATACAATGTAATACATCACGGTGAGCAAACCCTAAATTAAACTCTGGACTCTAGGAGATTATGACCAGCCAATGTAGATTCTTGCTCCTTGAAGAAAAGCTATGACAAACCTAGACAGCATATTAAAAAGCAGAGACATTATTTTACCAACAAAGGTCCATCTAGTTAAAGCTGTGGTTTTTCCAGTAGTCATGTATGGATGTGAGAGTTGGACTGTAAAGAAAGCTGAGCACTGAAGAATTGATGCTTTTGAGCTGTGGTGTTGGAGAAGCCTCTTGAGAGTCCCTTGGACTGCAAGGAGATCCAACCAGTCCACCCTAAAGGAAATCAGTCCTGAATATTCATTGGAAGGAATGATGCTGAAGCTGAAACTCCAATACTTTGGCCACCTTTGATGTGAAGAACCCACTCACTTGAAAAGACCCTGATGCCAGGAAAGATTGAAGGTGGGAGGAGAAGGGGACGACAGAAGATGAGATGGTTGGATGGCATCACTGACGTGACGGACATGAGTTTGAGTGAACTCCAGGAGTTGGTGATGGACAGGGAAGCCTGGCGTGCTGCAGTCCATGGGGTCACAAAGAGTTGGAAACAACTGAGCCACTGAACTGAACTGAATGTGGATTCACCAGTTGTAACAAGTGTACCTCTCTGTCACAGGACGTTGATAGTGGGGGGCAGTTGAACATTATGGGGGCGGGTGGTATACGGGAACTCTCTGTGCTTCCCACTCAGTTCTGCTGTGAACCTATAACTGCTTTGAAAAACAAAGCCTGTTTAACAACAACAACAAAAAAAGCAGTAGGTGGCAAATGTCAAAACAATCTTGAAGAGTAAGGAGGAGCCATTTACAATATAATGAAAAGACCAGTTGACCTTACAGTTTTAAAAGGTGCCTCTTAAAAGGAACATTCTGTACAATTTTTTTTAAAGGCACATTGACAATAACCTGATGACGCGATGCGAAATAAAACACACCTTTGTCTGAGCAGGGATCTTGTCCTGTATCTTGCTCAGTGTTGTGGTTTCCACTCTTGGAGCAGTACTAGTGAATGGTATCTTTGGAATGGGCCGAGACGTGGTCAGCTCTGGACTCTCTCCATCCTCACCAGCTCCTGGAAGAATAAGCAAAGACGAGCTAAGCACACGAGTCACGACACAGAATTCTACAGTATCAGGCTACTTGGTCTAAAGTTGATGATGACAGAGTTATGTTTTTTCACAATACCTGCTCCTTAGGAACTCAGCATAAACCTTCCTGCAGTCTTCAGAGCAATAAAGAAATGACTTCAAAGTGGATCTGTGGGGAGTCTGGCATTTTTTTCTATATTATTATTATTATTCCGAAAGTTCTCAAGTAGCCCTTTTAAAAATAATTTATTTGGCTGCATCAGGGCTTAGTTGTAGCATGAGGGAATGTTTCATTGTGGCACACAGACTCTCCAGCAGTGGCCTGTAGGCTCAATAATTGCTGCACCCGGGCTCTCTGGTTGCAGTGCATGGGTTTAGCAGCCCCATGGTATATGGGGTCTTAGTTCCCCGATCAGGGATCGAACCAATGTCCCTTGCATTGCAAGGTAGATTCTTAACTGCTGGACCACCAGGGAAGACCCTCAAGTAGCCCTTTTTTTACTTGTGTGTTCAGTTTCTCCTCCTCAAGAGACTGCTTCCCTTCTATGCTGAAACATGCTATATTTTCCATTTTCCATCACAACAACAATGAAAAGGGAACACTGACCCTTTATCTGAGTGAGCTGCTGCACTTCCTCCCCTGTTTATAGTCAGACTTTCTCAGTGGGTGCAGACTCACTGGCTCCTTCCCACACCATCTATTCCACTTTCTGCTCTATTCGCCCTAGTCGAATGTTCCCTGTCACCACACTGCTGGCATGTTTTCTTAAGGTCACCATTCCCCTTCACATACCATATCCAGTGGCATTTTCCAGAGTGGTCCTCATCTAATTGAACCTCCTAGTATCACTGGTCGCTTGTCAACTCTCACCTCCTTTCTGATACACTGCCTTTGGGTTTCTATGACTTTGACTTCCTGGCTTTCCCCTCACCTCTCTGGCTATTTCTAAGTCTCCTTTGCAGATTCACTGTCTTCTACCTGGACACAAAATATGAAAAGTTCCTTAAGGTTGAGCCCTAGGCGGCACCTTACTCTACACTTTCTCTCTCACCCATGGCTTCTGTTACATCTAAATACAAATGAAACCCAAGCTAACCCAAGTGGTTCCCTTCTACCACTCCTCCGAAATTTAGACCTACATATCCACCAGCCTACTTGGCATTTTCACTTGAATGACTCAAAGGTAGTAAATACATCTTGGTCATGTTCAAAATAGAACTCATGAAACAGACCTGTGGTTGCCAGGGGAGAGGAGGTAAGGAGGGAAGGATTGGAAGTTTGGGATTAACAGATGCAAATTATGATACATAGAATGGATAAACAACAAAGTCATATTCTATAGCACAGGGAGCTATATTCAATATCCTGTGATAAACCATAATGGAAAAGAATATGGAAAAATATACACAACTGAATCACTGTCGTACAGCAGAAATGAACACAATATTGTAAATCAACTATCTGTCCATAAAATTTTAAAAAACTAGAACTCATGATTTCCCTGCCTGTCCCTCTACAAACACAGTCTTTTCTCCTCACGTTATCTGGCAGTGAGTGGAACCCTTTGTTCCTGTAAATCACAGCTCTGGCTCCCTCCCCTCTTCCTCACCACCACATTGAATCCATCACCGGTTCTATGGATTTCACCTTCTTTTTATGTCTCCACTCTTAACACCTTTCTGGAGTTCCCGGGCTTCCACCCCGTCCAGTCTTCCCACCGCCACTGTACCTCCCTTCTTCCTCGTTTCCCTCTAGTCCTCTGTGCACAGACGGGCTGCAACCCATCACTCTCCTGTTTAACACCGTACCAGTGGCACTCCACTGCTCTCAAGGTGAATAGAAAACGCCGCCGCCTCTTCTTGTGTAGTCGGTCCTGGCCTACCTTTCAGTTTCCTTCAGCATCATTTATCCTGTTATCCCCTAGACTCCAGCTGTGGAGTCTGATCTTCGGCCAGAAGTCTTTGCCTAGTTAATTTCTAAACCTCACCTCTAGACTTTTAGCACAAATGTCATTCCTTGGAGAAGGCCTTCCTTCCACATTAGAGTCTTCATCACCTGCTTATTTAGCACCACCTTTCTTACCCTAAGACTGCATTTATCACAAGCTTCCTATGGCTGAGGGATTGCATTTGATTGGCTCCCCAAAAGAGTGTCTAACAAAATCCCAGCACCTCCAGGCGCTGACCCAGTATCTGTGCGGTAAGGACTGACCACTGACTTCCAACTGGACACTATGTCTTTTTGTTTGTTCATTTTGCCTTTTTACAAAAATAACATTTGAGAATTGTTCACATTCAAATACAACATTCTTTTTAAGTTGATCATTTGTCAAACTTGTAACAACTCAAAAAATCCAAAGTCTGTAACTCAAACTAACCTGCTTCCTCAGACAGGAAAAAATGATGAATAGCCCCAGACTCCACATGGAATCATGTTAAAATAACAAGCAGTTCAAAAAATATGAGGTAAGATACTAGGAAAAGTGCAAAACTATGAATATGACTCATTTTAAATATGTTAATATATTGATTTCCTCCAGCATGTACACTCATTATTTAGGAAAAAAAAATGGTGAAGAGTATATTGAAATAAATATGGGATTTGGCATTAAACAAACTTAGTACTTGTTCTGGCATTTATTATCTCTGTGACCTTGGACAAATAATGCTTGAGGTAGTTTCTTCATCAGTAAAATGGGGATAACAACCACTAATTCTCAGAGGTGCAAACATTATATATATATATTTTTGAATTATATATATATATATATTTGAAAGCATTCTGTGTACATAAAATGTTACATAAATGTAAGTCATTAATAATGATGGGTCCAAATACTCTGCTCTCTCATATCAGCTTCCCTGATTTTCCATATAAATTTTATACATAATATGACTGATTTGCTTCTTAGGAAAAAAATTCAATGAGAAATGAAAAATTTTCAATTAAGGGTTTTCGAGACTCTTGGCTTACAACAGCTACAAATACGAATCACCAAATTAGGAGTTTGGATAATTTGTTGTGAAAGAAGAGATTTTGTAAAGTAGAAAATTCTCTCAAGTTAGCACTTCTTAAATTAGATGAGTGACCCACCTCAGGTGGCTCTTCCACTGCATTTATCATCTTTATTAAAAAGATTGACCCTCTTGCCCAAACCAGAAATCTGGGGACCCCATTGATCACATGCCCTTCACCCCTGACTTTCAGCTCTCACTGTCCTCTGTGCCTGAAACAGCTTAGCCTTGAGCCAAAGCCTGTTTCTACCCTGGAAACTTTCCTGCTTAAACTCTCATTCCTAAAATCAGTGTCATCCCCTCTTTCTCTATCATGGAACTATTTTTATCTGCTTCCACTGTTCACTGAGTCTCTTCTTTAAAAAAAAAAACAAGACATTTTTTTCTACTTCCTAAAGAAATACATCTTTTAAAAAATAAGGCATTTTTTTTCACAGATGAAATTGGGAAATAGGGAATATAGGAAGGAATAAATAAGATTATTCCACCATCAGAGAAAGCATCATTAGATTTTATTTACTAAAGTGTCCCTAGCACCTAGAATGGTGTCTATTTCCCCATGTTATGGGTCATTATTAAATATTTGTTGAATGAATTGAATAAGCATCTGCATATCATCTCATCTCCTAGTGAGCTGTTCATTTCTGACATGTCAGTTTCACTCTCCAAGGACTCTTGCACTCTCACAATGTTCCTTTTTTATAGTATTCTCTTCTTGTTTCAACATTAAAGCACCTTATCTCTCCAAATTTAGTACGTTTTTCTCTAAGTTCTCACTGTTAGTTTCTGTTCTCTTCCCATTTGGGGGTATAGGAAGGTCTGGATCTTTCAGAAGTCCTCCTGTAAATGTCCAGGGAGCCTTGGTTGTCTTCTCGTATTTAAGAGGGAAAGGTTGAGCAGCTGACTAGAAGCTCTGAGCACACAGGAGAAGTCTGTCAAATGCCAATGTCAGTATCTTAGAGTTATTTCCTTTGAGTTGGTTCAGGTCCCTAGAGAGAGTGAAGGCCAAGTTCTGGGAACTGACTGGGAAAAGACAACTGTGAAAATCTCTGCATTAACCTAAGCATTAATCTAAGAACTTGTTCTCCCTGTTTTCAATGTGGGCCCCCCATCCCCAAATGTGCCTGGTACATTTCCAGTCCAAAGACCCTCTGTTTTTTCTCTCCAGATAACAAACCTCCAGTTTTCTTCTCAGGTCAGGAGCATCAACCCCTTTGCTGCAGTCTGATGGGAAGGAATTAGGGAATCCACTTACTTTTTTTTTTTTAACTTTTTATTGTGTATTGAAGTATAGTTGATTAACAATGTTGTGATAGTTTCAGGTGGAAAACCTACTTAGTTCATAAACTTTCAGTCAGTCATCCTGAGTTTAGTACCATCTTCACCCTCCATCTAGTGGCGTGAATTCCAGGGCCCTGTGGGGACTCTGCCGTGTAAATTAGCTTGCTTCTTTGCTCTCCCCACCCCCGCCCCCATCCTCACCCCATAGCTGGCTAACTCAGCTTTCTCATGTCTGCCAAGTCTGTTACTACAAGCCCATCTGCCTCCCAGCTTTCAAAACACTGTGGCCTTTGGCTCCTATACTGTTCCATTTGTCCTCATTAGTTTAGGCCCAGTTTGTTTTGGGCAGTTTAGCTGGGTATTGGAAGGTATATACCTTCAATCTGCTACCTTTATCCAGAACTCTGCATTTAACTCTTAAACACTTTTGTTGTACAGCACCTTCTTAGGCTATATCATCCATGACATGGTGTAACAATTATTTTTTTTCTCATGTCTACATTTTTCTCATCTGACTCTTGGTTCCTTGAGCACAGAAACCTAGTTATTCATCTCTGTGTGTCCAAAGAATATGGTCAAGCATCTGGCCCACAGTGAACGTCCATGGAACATTTAAGTGGATGGTTGAAGTTTCCATGTCTGTCAATGCCCACCCCTGAGCCCACATATATAGTAAGAGGATGATACATCTTCTCCCCTGGGAGGTGCCCTCTGGGTCTCGGGACATTCCTACAGGCTCTGTGCTCCTCTACTGAACAGTGTGACAGCACTGAGAACAGAGGGAACATTGGCCAAGGAGACCCCAGTTTCCACCAGGGATGGTGCATCGCCGAGGCAGGGTCTCCTCATTCTAGAGTGGGGCTTCAGGACACAGGAGGCAGTAGAGCAAAGGAGCGAAGAGAACACACTCTGAAGCCCAGCTCCCTGGCCCCTATCCCAGCTCCACTTCCAGCAGTGTGTGTGATCTGAGGCAAGCTATTCAATCTCCTCAGGCCTTAGATTTTTTTCATATGAAAAACAGAGGTAACAGAATCTGTCTTTATAGAGATGTTATTAAGACTAGGAATGGTGTCTGACATGCAATAAATAAGTAATAAGTAAAGAGCTTTACAAGTTTTAGTTATAACTTCTGCTACCTTTAAGCTGAAAATCAACATCCCCAGTATAGTGCAAGGAGGTTTCCAAAATCCAGAACGATACACTTCTTTGCAGCAATGATCTGCCCAAGGTTGCAGCCAAGGCAGAAGCAATGTAGGCCCACATTTAAGTCTGAGCTCGATCTGTCTGATGAGTGGTTCAGGATTTCAAACGACCACTTCAATCCCCTTCCACCTGGATGGGGGACATGGGGGGCCTTCCAGAGGAGCAGGACTGAATCTGCATTCTTTATATTAAATTTAAGGACAATCTTAGCAGAAATCAGAAAAATGACTTGGACAACCTCTACAAGTCTCTAACAGCTCTCAGATTCTAAGGTCTGTGAAATGAGGACCAAAATGTATGTAGAGGTATATTTCCTGAGACATTTTGAAGAAGACAGTTACAAAGCACTTTTGAGGTGTTAACAAAAAAAAGAGGTGCCATGAGTGAACAGTATTAATAGAGTTGTGGGCTACAGAGAACAACTTTTCACACTCATCCTGCGTGTGTGATATGTATCACTCTCCCCAGAATAACTAGGGCTATTTTTACATGAGCACTGCATTGTAAGCTCACTGTTAACTAGGTCGGCCACAACCCTTCTTGTCTTTCTCAGACTCGCCATTTTCCAACCTAAGATACTCATTCTTATGTAGCCAAATCTCTCCCAAAGACACGATTTTAATTTGCTCTGGGTATTCTGAAGCCCACGCTGATCTGATTGTGAGACATCTACATTCAGCATTTGTTCAGTTGCTAACTCATGTCTGACTCTTTGCAATCCCATGCACAGCAGCACACCAGGCTTCCCTGTCCTTCACTATCTCCCAGAGTTTGCTCAAACTCATGTCCATTGAGTTGGTCCAATGGACTGACCCAACCATCTCATCCTCTGTCATCCCCTTCTCCTCCTGCCCTCAATCTTCCCCAGCATCAGGGTCTTTTCCAATGAATCAGCTCTTCACATCAGGTGGCTTCAGCTTCAGCATCAAATTCAGGGTTGATTTTCTTTACGATTGACTTGTTTGATCTCCTTGCTATTCAAGGGACTCCCAAGAGTCTTCAGCACCATGGTTTGAAAGTAGCAGTTCTTTGACACTCAACCTTCTTTATGGTCCAAGTCTCACATCTGTACATGACTATTGGAAAAACCATAGCTTTGACTACACAGACTTTTACCAAATGTTGAATGTAAAATGAAACTCAAATCAAGGAAGATCCTGGATAAGACTTGCCTAGCATGCTGCTGACCTCACCTTCCTGATCTGATCATTAATACATGCACTAACTCCTCCTCTTTCTCAGTTTCCTGGGAGCCTCCTGGCACAGGTGAAATATGTCCCAGGTATGGGAAATTGATTGCAAAATGATCAAATCCTTTCTCTTCCTTGTAGTGTTTTCCTCTGCACTGTGACAACCCTACAGCTCCCTTCACTAGGAGGCAGAGTCTGGGCTGGGCCTACGACTGGCTTTGACCTATTAAACATGGTAGTGAAATTGTGCCCATTTGAAGGCTTCAAGAGCCTTTGCACACTCCTACTTGCTATCTTGGGATCTCTGTCTCCTCTCTGTGGACAAATGGCTGGACTTCTGGAGAATGAGAGCCCACAGTGACCAGAGCCACGTCTGCCCGGCTACCCCACAGATATGACAGAGCCCAGCAAGATCAGCAAACTCAACCTGCAGCTGACCACTGACATGGGAAAGAGCCCAGTCAGGCCACCTAAATTGCCACCCTGAAGAATAAGGAGCTAAACAAAATGACTGTTGTTTTTAGCCACTACACTTTGGGATGGTTTGTTACGAGGCATTACTGACGTAATAGACAACTGATACACCATAGGAGTTGAAGATATTAGTGTACAATCATTTTACTTGGCTGCTACATTCTCCCTCCTACTTCTGAGCAATACACTAGCAGTAAGAAAGTATAACTCTTCTTGGTCTCATTTATAAGCTTTAAGGTAGGGCTGGCAGTTTTATGAAACTAGTATTTGAGGGTGGTTTTCAGGACATCACTCTGATAATGTTGACAGAACACTGACCACAGGCCAAGCAGCAAGCTCTAAGAGTTACAGATGTATCAACCCCTTAAGATGCATGACAACCCTATGTGGGAGGGCTGATTATTATCTTCCAGTCTATAAATGAGGAAACTGAGGTTCAGCCAAATTAAATATATTCCCAAGATCTCACAGCTCAAGTAGCTGAGAGCTAGAATTCACACCCAGGCACTGTGACTCCACAGAGCGTGCCCTTAACAGTTATGCCTCCTGCTTGCTTCCCTGAAGCACATTCCAATAGAGTGTGAGTGTATGTGTGTGTAAGAGAGGGTGTGTGTGTGCACGTGCATACACAAACACAGAGAACAGAGATGAGTGTGGATGCAGCTAGCCTTACCCGAGCCTGATGCAGACGCGTAGTCGTCATCGTCAATAGGATACACTCCTGACGCTTCTTCAATGGAGTTGTTGTCAAGGTACATGTCTTTATCAGATGTCAGCTCTGCCCGCTGAGAGAGCAAAGACAGGCGAGGATGGTGAGAAATTAGGAAATGAGTTTGTTCAGGCTTATACCTCAGTGACTACCTACCCTCTTTCCTGTTCCTTTAAGCCGATTTTTGTCCCTACCTTTCCTCAGCACACCCTGACAAGTCGCATGACGTCAAGGGCTGACCGCAGACAATGCTCCTGAGGGAAACCTAACCCAGTGGATCCTCAGAAGATGCCTCAGAAGCACCTATCACGGGCTTATTTCCTCACTTCCCACTAAAGCTGTCTGAGTTCCAGTGGCCCCAGTGCTAGCTCGAGCCATCTGCTTTCCCAAAGTCACCGTGAGGCTCCTTGACTGGAAAAGCTGCAAGACAGTCAACTCATTTAAGACTTTCTTGGGGATGTATTAGGGTGCTTGGGCAAAATCACCTCCCAGGGATGCATCAAGGTCCCTTGGACAATTACAGGCCCGGCCACACTGAGAGAGGCACCATCATGGCCAGGAGGTCTCGGGGGCCACGCAGAGGCCAGCACCACACCCGCCAGGAGCAGGGCCCGCGAGGCTGTGGACTGGGGCAACAGCCCACCGCGAGCCGCATCTGGGGCCCACAGGCTTAGTGGAGCCTTAATGACAAATGCAGATAAACCCACACGAGCGCATTCTTTTTATATTCCTGGCACTGGGTAACAGCAAATCACACACTGAATAGGGAAAGGGATCATTCACTAAGTCGACCAGTTCCACAGCTTCTTAGCTCTTCAGTAAGAATTTTAGTATTAAAATTCAACTTAATCCTGCCAAGAGAGTCATTCGCATGAAGTGGAGGCTGAGTAGATGTATAATTTTTCTTAAATGGTTTCAGTAAATTGATATTTTACCACCAGTATCTCATGAAAGCCCAGAAACAAATACAGCAGCCTGTAAGCCTCTAAAAAACACTTGTGTTTGGAAAAAGGTAGCATTCATTATTGTCCTATTTTTTTAAAAATCAAATGGAATGTTTGTTTTTAACAGGAATGACAAAAAAATGTTTCCCTCATTACAGTGGCTTTCATTAGATTTCCTTTTATTGATAAAATAACACCTTCTTCTGCTCCAGCTGTCACTGGACTGGAACCTTCCAAGGAGGACACCGGGGCCACCCCATCATGGCACCACTTTCTTCTCTAGGGTTTCGACAGCTGATTGGAGAGACCGAAGTGTCCTAAAGCCAAGCCAGTGTCCTCCAGGCCTCAGTGACAACTACCGTGAAGGTATGGCCGCCCGCTTTGCTTAAGCGGCCACATCGGCACATTCTGAGAACTGAGACCTTAATTAGACACCGGTTTCCCAGTGGCCTGGCCGGCAGGCACTGAATGACCACCCTGAGACAAGAGTGTGCTGGAATTTCCCTACAACAGTCAGAGCTTAACTCTGCCCTCTGAGGCCATGCTGCATGATAGTAGTCTCCAAGGCTTTCTCCAGTCTGGGCCAGGTTTCCCAAAGCTCGTGAACCTACAGTATCAGGAGCTGTGGGTTCCACAGCCCCACCATCAGCGTCACTGACCCTGGCAGTCTCTTAGCTTCTACGAGGGCAAGGACTGTGCTTCATACACCCTCTGTTCACCCAACTCCCCACAATCACACCATCTGGTGGGCAGCAGGTGCTCACCAAACCCCGCTTGGGCCGTTTGCTGTCCTGCGTGCACTAAACTTTGTCCTATGAACTCCACCGGCAGAACCCTCTCATTCTTTCTCTCAAGTCCAGTCTACAAAACAGGCTCTGTTTTTTCAGACCTTCCATGTCCCCTTGTTAGGAACTACTATTTTGGATTTTGTAGCCTGTGAACAACTGAAGACAAAGGCTCGGTGTTATTGTTAATTGTCTGGTGTGCATTTTTCTGTGGCCCCTCAGCAGAGCACACTTGGAGAAGGCAGGGCCTCAATGACCTGAGTTCTCTGGCCCTTTTGGAAGGCATGGGGATTCAATAAATATTTGCTGACTGCAAATATTTATTGAAATTACCTAAATTTATTGAGATTACCTAAAACAAACTGGCCTTTGACTCAGGCTTCAGAGTTAACACATGTCACGAGTCCTGGGGGACTCCTACAGTTGATATCTTTCCATCTGAAGCCTCGGAGATCATCAGTCCCAAACTGTACACGTGGACAGGGACCTATTTGCGCAACCTTGAACTTAAAAGCAGAAACCTGTTTGCCTTTTCTCAACACTGAATGATTTTTTCCTCTTGGCTCTGTCAAAGAAGTTGGAGGTGACATGGGCCACACGAAATATTTAATCCCCACTTGTAAACTGAAAGTCTATTCATTAGGTGACCCAGTTGCTAGATGGGCACGTCTGTCACACGCACAGGCAGATGGGCCAAAACACGTCTCCCAGAGGACTGTGGCCACCTCACGACTCAACCACGCAGGCTGGCTTGACAAGCAACTCACTTCTCTATGACAACCAGCTCCTTAGGAGGAGGCTGTGGGACCTGAATTGCTACAAGACTTGGGCTCAGGACGCATCTAAAGAAGCTGGCACTCCCTTAGCCCCTCAGGCTCTGCGAGGCTCCAGGGCAGTCCTGGGGCTGATGGGATGTTTAATGTGCTTGAGGGCAGCTAAAAGGATTTGTTCCTCCACTGTCTGATGTGGTACAAATAATTATGTCATCACACTAAAATTTATCTCCTCCTCTGACGTCAGGGGCACCAAGCATCTAAGAGGAATTGCCAATATCTATCCTTCCATAGAGAGCTTCACTGGTGGCTCGGCAGTAAAAAAAATCCGGTGAAGGAGTCGCAGGAGCTGCACATTTGATCCCTGGGTTGGGAAGATCCCTTGGAGGAGGGCATGGCAACCCACTCCAGTATTCTTGCCTGGAGAATCCCATGGACAGAGAAGCCTGGGGGGTACAGTCCATAGGGTTGCAAAGAGTCAGATACAACTGAAGCAGCTTAGCACATGCGTGCACGCACACACACACACACACACACACACACACAACCTTCCATAGTCTGATCTCATATAAGCAGGCTTCTTTTCCCACGGTAGCAGATAACGCTCAGAGAAAACCTCCACTGTCTTTTCTTCAAAACAAACAAACAAAATCTTTGCAAACATGACAATTCCTTTGGTGAAGACTCCACACTCTGTGAAGAAAGGATTGCTACAGTTAACATGCCCAGAAAGGGAAATGAATTCTGCACTCACACTCCCTGGGGGCAAGACACGCATCTTTCAAAAGCCAAGAAAGGGGTCACTCAAGACTACGGCTTCTACACCAGCCAACTGTGATTTGCCTCGCTAAGCAGAAAACCCCAAGACACATGGAACACTCGCGTTGGATGAGACAGAGCCCCTGGATGAAAGAAACCAATGGGGAGGAAACGTGAGAGGCCCAGCTCGACGGCAGGATTTCCTACCGAATTTGTTTCATTCGGGACTGGCCGTGACCAAGGGGCAGCGTCAATACTGTTGGTTAACAGAGCTCAGAGTACAAGCTGGAAGAAAAACAAAGCTGGTCTTCCAGACCTTTCTCCCCTCAGCTGATGCGAGACACGCTGTGGGAGAGCAGAGGGAAGATGTGGAAAGCAACGAGGTACAATGAGGAGGAAAAGCAACCCCAGGACAAAACGGAGGTTCAGCCACGGAAACCGAGCCCTGAGTTATCTCCACAGAGGAGGTAATGCCTGAAGGCTGGTAAAATCTGCCATTGTCTCCCAACTCTATCGCTTCCTCCCTACCCTTCAAACTGCAGCAACCATGCCATGCTGGGCCTGGAACATTACAAAGGCTTCCTTCCTTGGCCACCCCTCAGGGCTTTGTCTCTGAATCCATCATCTGCCGAGGGACCATTCTTAAACATGACCACATTGCTCCCCTGCTAATATAAAAAACCCTTTCTTGGCTCCCTATCTTCCACTGGATAAAATTAAAACTCCTTGGCCTTGAAAGACATTCTTCCACCACTCGACCTCACCTGCATTTCTAGTCAGTTACTGCCACTTCCTCCACCCAAACCCCAGGTTCCATGACACACACACACAAAAATAAAAAGCAACAAAAAATCTCCACTCAGACCTGGTGACATCAATTTACTTTATACAAAACCCCGAAGAGGAAATAAACTCCTCCAAGGACAGAAAATTGAGGGGCTCATGTACTTGAGGATGATAAAAATCAATATTCTGACAAAATAGTTCAGCCCAAACATATATGATGTTTGTAATAAAAATGAACGGAGAAAATGCTGATTTGGTGCATAGAAGACCGCAAGTGCACTAATCTCAAAATGAAAAATATCACAAATCTTCCCATTGTCTCAGCAAAGAAAATTTGTGAGATGGCAACTGAATAAATCTACTTGCTGGTTTTTTTAATTATTAGGTAAAGCTTACATCCGGCAAATCTCATGTTTCAAACTGCCAGGGTGGAAATCTGTTATTTAGAAATCTGAGGTCTTCCTTAAAAGATACACTGTTTTATCTACTAGATGGATGTCCTCTAAATGCCTTAAACTAGTGCAACCGATAAACAGTGGTCGAGATAATTAAAGCTCAAAGCAGTAGGTGTTAAATTCACCTTATGGTAGAAACTGGGGCTTCCCTGGTGGCTCAGTGGTAAAGAATCCACCTGCAATGCAGGAGCTGCAGGAGATGTGGGTTGGATCCCTGGTTCCAGAAGATCCCCTGGAGGAGGGCATGGCAACCCACTCCAGTATTCTTGCCTGGAGAACCCCATGGACAGAGGAGCCAGGCGGGTTACAGTGTATAGGGTTGCAAAGAGTTGGACACAACTGCAGTGATTTAGCTTGCACGCACACATGGTGGAAACTTAGGCTTGATAGCAAAGTCAGAAAGTAGAAAGCCTTTTATGGATACCACCACCCCAAACCCAACCTTCAGAAAATTAGCCTTCAGACGTAAAAGTTAAATATTTGTGTGGCTTGTTATGACACTCTGAATCACCTCATAGGAAATAAGTACCTGGATGATGTTTCTTAGTTTTAGCATAAAGGCACATTCAGTCCTGACTTGGCCTCAAAGACTCAAATGCTTATTTACTTTCATGGTGATTACAAAGCATGAAACTGGCTGTAACTCTAGCTTATTTTTCCAGAGATGACTTAATAACCTATTTTATTACCAGTTAACACACACTGTAAATGAAATGATAATTAAAATTTTCTCCTACATAGTCCCACAGGGATGATATACTTGCCCTTAAGATGAACTTGCCAACTCTGGCTTACGTAGAGCCCATGGGAACATATAATCTTAGAGCTTGACTGGACATTATAGGCATCCGGATGACCTATTTATTTCCAAAAGTGAAGACACAGAACACCACAGTGATAAAGTCACTTAAAAATCATCCAGTCTAGTTGGTGGTCAAACTGGAGCCCAAAACATTTGCCACCTAAATTCTGGGCTCTTGCTATTGAACTGTAATGCCCCACGACACGAAGCTATCAGAGCTAGTCAGCCTGGGGTTCAAAAGGATTAACTGTAGCTAACTGCTAAGTGTTTATCATGTGCCAGGCATTCTGTGCTAAGTGTTTTATAAGCACTGGCACATTTAATCATCTCAACAATCTCCACTGCAGACCAAGGAACTGAGGCTTGTCCAAAGACAGACAGCTCAGAAGACGGGAAGAGGGATTCATGTCCAAGTCAGGGCTTCAGAGTGTGTGCTCATTGAGAGTGCTGGCCTTGCTGGGCCTGCCCACTACCCACCCCTCCACCCTGCCTTGTAATTCACATGTAATCATAATGAAGGCCCTGAGAAGAATTGTAATACACGAGTCCTGTTGAACTCTGCTTGATCCAACACTTTCAAACTTTGGCCATGGAAATTCTCCCCACATGCCCTGAAAATCTATTTAACATCTTTTAGAACTAGTGTTTTTGGCATTATAGATGGGGAAAAATCTGTGTGAAGAGTTAGAATTCTAGCTTAACAATTTCTTCTCTGCCTAACATCCTGTACACTGCCCCTGTGAAGGCTGCCAACTGTCACTCATTCATTTTTAGTAACACCTTCATCTCTATTAGGTGTCCCATCCAAATCAAAGATGTAATGGAAGGAAAGAAACTTATGTTTACTGTTGGGAAGCATACTGTGGTCCCTGAACATGTGTGAGATATGACTGCATTATATACTTACAGGCAAGTACTACTGTATTTACCAAGCACTTATTCTAAGGACTTGTTTACAGAAAATGCTCTGCTATCTAACAATGGCCTAGACTTATTCTGCCATCCTGTGTGTAACTCATACAAAAGCTGAGGTCACCCATGAAAGCAGATTCTTAAATTCCTACTTAAGAAATCCTTAAGAAAGATCTTTAAGCTCAGACCTGCTTCAAACACCTACACTGGTCCTTAATTACATACAAAGCTAGTCTCTAACTTTAAGAAACACTTCAGCATGCCTTCCATTAAGTATGAATTTAGTTTAAATTATTTACTTGTGTCTATTAGGAAAATATACCAATTCTGGAAAGAAAAAAAATCAGGTTTATGAAGGCAGAATCATATTTGGGTGTGAAGTATGAAGCAAAAAGATGACTGGGCTGCTCATAAAAATGTCACATTAAAAAATAAACTCTAAGAGAGTCAAATCATCAGCAACTGTGAAAAAATTCAACTAGTTCCATGAACCTTTTGAAACAAACCAAAGCATGGGAGATGAGAGAATTCCTACAGGTAACTACTTACAACCCTGCAGGTCTGAACCACTCATTCAGAATTTACTGGTCATGGCAGATTTTCCCGTTGGATGTGGTAATCTTACCTCACCCCTTAGAATGTACATTCCTTGAAGAGGCTGAGGAACCAGGACCAGGTCTCGTGTTGTCTGTATCTCCTGCTGCTTCAGAGCCAGCATGTGGGTAAAGGTTCAACAAATAGGAGAGGTCACATTTTTCTGAAAGGCTGAAAGCAAGCTTAAAGCCACTGGGTGGAAGAAAATAACCACATATTTGAAACAAGTTACCTGGTTAAAACACATCGGGGAAAACTCAATCCATGAACTCTTACAGGGTCTCCTTATGAAAAGGGGAATCTGGAATTTAGCCTCATATTGTGAGGAGGACTAACAGAAAGATAAGGATGACTTTAGAAGAATTCGCCAACTCATTAAGAATGCCTCCAATGAGCCGGGCACAACACTAGTCTCTGGAGTACATCGGAATGGCTGAAAAGTGTTTCAAAAAGGAACACTGAGTTAGAGTACTTCACAGTAGAAATTTTCTTCTTTGTTTAAAAAAAGAACAGAATGTGGGTCAAAGCACTTCGATTTTCTAGCCAACAAAGCATAAACAAAATCTTTCTCTAATAAAATGCTCAGCCCAACAATCAGCATGTTAAGAAAAACAATAGCAAAAAAATCTGACCAAAGGATTACTTGGCTCATCTCAATGTACATTTATGATTCAATAGAATCCATATCATTGTCACAGAAGATGTCTCACCATAGGTATGTTAGTGTACTGCTTCAACATTATTTTTCTTCCTACAGGGTTTGTCTATTGAGTCTACAGTATGGTCCTGGCTCAGTAAATGGTTTGGTGGGTAAATTTAAACCAATATCTCAAATAGGAGGACCCAGAAGCCCCTGTATGCTTATTTAACTGAAGGGTGCAATTCTCCTCTTCACCCCCGCCCCGACCCCCAAGCAGGCAGGATTCAGGGCCTCGGTCCCATTTCTCTTTAAACTAGGCCTTGGTAACACAAATGGCCCTGATTACGGACACTTCCTTGCCAATACACAAGAATATGCTCCCTTGCCAGTAATCGTATCACATCCATATCACTCTACAAAGCCCCCTGTTCCACAGCCCTCAGTCTCTATAGGCCACCGTTTCACGAAGAAAAGCCACCAACTAAACTGAGCAGAAAGAAAGCTAAACCTTGCACCTAAATTCTTGACATACTTTATGCTTTGTCACCTAGAGAAAATTACAGGGTCAACTAATAAAATGCAAAATCTCTCACCTAGAGAGAGTTTTCACTTTATGTCCTTTTGTAACTTTTGAGTTTCGAAACATCTATATTGTGAAATTCAATCCATTTTTTTTCCCTTAATTTTCTTCCTAGGATTCAGTTCAGTTCAGTTCAGTTGCTCAGTCGTGTCCGACTCTTTGAGACCCCATGGACTGCAGCATGCCAGGCCTCCCTGTCCATTACCAACTCCCGGAGTTTACTCAAACTCATGTCCATCGAGTCAGTGATGCCATCTAACCATCTCATCCTGTCGTCCCCTTCTCCTCTCGCCTTCAATCTTTCCCAGCATCAGGGTCTTTCCAAATGTAAACAAAACCAGTCTTCCTCTTCGGGGACATGGACGTCAAAAAGGAGGTAGGGGGTGAGGGGTGGGGAGTGGGGAACAAGAACAGAACACATCACAACTTTGCACTTCTCTTTGTGATAAAGGGTTTGGATTCTTGGTCCAAAGAGAGAAGGGAAGTTACCTTGGTCTTGAATTAAATCTGTCGGCACCAAAACTAGGGCTCTTATGGAGCAATGGATATTAAAGCAACGCCTGGGCCGCACAGGGAGGGGGGTTATGTTGAATATGCATGACACACAGAAGGAAAATGTTCATGACTTACAGATGTGCTCTGAGTGGCGCTTTCTTCCTTTTTTGGAATATCAAACAGAGGGAAGAGAGAGGTTTGCTGCCATGTTATTATAAGCACTGCTGCCTCTCTCCCTCCCGAACTAAAATATTCTAGTATTTATTTTGCCATCCATATGACCACAGTTTAGACTAGAGTAAAAATAGAAGCCGTGTGGGCCTAACCTGAAAAGTCCCAAGGGCTGGAGAGGGTCAGGATTAATATATTCTAACTGAAATAACCAGATTCTGTTTCCTGGTGGCGTTTGGCAGGGGAGGAGGGGAGAAAAGAGATTTGGAATGTATTTCTCATTCAGAAGTGTTTTGTAAAAACTACCATAATGGAACAGACTCCAAGTCAAGCACAGGAAGCCAAGAGGCTCTGGTTTAGATTTAATAATTCACTCTAAAGGCTTTTCAACTGCTACAATTTTAAGCCCTGAGGCACAGCCACATATATTCTCTACACTATACGGGAGCTGACGGAGTGCCCCAGGATGCCTATGGGACAGGAAAATAGGAAAGACCTCAGGTCCAAAGGGCAGACCACACCCTGCCAGGCTCCAACTAATGCAGGAGAATAAACCTGCTCTCAAGAGATGAGGGGCAGTCGGTGAATGGAATTTCCAACTCAGCCTATTTCAGGTCTAAGCTAGCACTGAGATTGAACGTTGATACGGACACTTTCCTACAGGCCTGTAAAGAGGAACTCTATGTGAGAGATGCCAACTTACAGAAATGGGCACGAGCCCTTTGGGAAGCACACTGGCAATGTGTTTTAAGAAGATACAAAATCTTTTCTGCCATCTGATCAGATATTTCTACTCTCAGGAATTATCCTAAGGAAATAGTCTAAAAAGAAGGCGAGGTGGAATGTTTCCTACTGAATTAAGGCAAAACCATTGAGACAATGTAAATGTAACTACAGAAGGATAGCTATGTCAATTATGTATCATACATTAATTTTCTCAACATAGCCATTAAATATTATATCCCACAGAACAATGAGGAAAAATGTTTGGACAACACACTGTATTTAAAAAGTATATACTGCTTTATTATTTTCTAATATTACAACTCTAAAAATTTCAAATCAATAGAAAAATGAAGAGTTAATTGGTGAGGCTGGTGGCTTGTGAATGATCTTGTTCCTAATTACTGTTATATTTTCCCAACATATATATGCTGCTAAAGACACAAACAATGGAAATGGCCAGGAACCAGCTTCCAAACATCAACAGTACTTTTAACAGCTAATATATTTAAACAGACAGGTACATACATGTAGAAAGAGCCTAAAGAAAGCATCATGGAAGTATACAGGTATGTAAGTGACAAATATTAAAAAAAAAAAAAACTGCACACTTCAGGAAAGTGCCACAGAATCACACCACAGTGCTTTGGTCACTCCTGATCCAGTTTATCTAAAGCCACAAAGGCAAAAGGTCTAGTAAAATGGATATTTAATCACAAGATTCTAGGTTCTAAAATGCCCTGGGTCTCATTAGTCGCTAAGTCACGTCCGACTCTTATGACCCCATGGACTGTAGCCTGTCAGGCTCCTCTGTCCATGGGATTCTCCAGGCAAGAATACTGGAGTGGGCTGCCATTTCCTTCTCCAGGAATGGAGAATGGGTCTCCTTACCCATCTCATTAGTTTTCCTTTGCTTCTGGGTTATTTAAAGCAGGGAAGATACTCCACGTCAAGGTGTGGCTGTCGGTGCCCCAGTCAACAATCTCCCGTCCTGTCTACTCCCCACCTGCAGTGGCCACTGTCTGACCTGGAAGCACTGTGCCCGGGACACACTCCAGGGCTGACGTGCCAGTGAGCCCTGAAGATGTTTTGAGTTGCTCCTGGTTTTCAGGGCCCATTCTGTTACATTCTCTGATAGCTCAGTTGGTAAAGAATTTGCCTGCAATGCAGGAGACCCCGGTTCAATTCCTGGGTCAAGAAGATCCACTGGAGAAGAGACAGGCTATCCACTTCACTATCCTTGGGCTACCCTGGCGGCTCAGCTGGTAAAGATTCCGCCTGCAATGCAGGAGACCTGGGTTCGATCCCTGGGTTGGGAAGATCTCCTGGAGAAGGGGAAGGCTACCCACTCCAGTGTTCTGGCCTGGAGAATTCCATGGACTGCACGGTCCATGGGGTTGCAAAGAGTCGGAAACAACGGAGCGAGTTTCACTTCACTTCACTCTATTACATCGATGTTGTCTGTCTGTAAGGAGAGCCTCTTGTTCTATCTCTCCTTTTGCTGATTCTAGAAAGCCTTGGGTTGCCAAGGTGACTACCTGATCTAGGAGACTTTTTCAATGAAGAAAATGACATGTGACTACTTCCTTACCCCAGAAGACTGAAAATGTGATGGCACTTATCTAAATAAAAGGAACAAAGCTAGACAGAAGGAGATACCTCCAAAGGTGATGAGACCACAGATTTCAAAACTGAAGTCAAATTGTTCTGAAGGGTGGATTAATACCAAGTGCCAAGTCACAGTGGTGGCTGTATTGGGAGCTGAAGGTAATCACACTCTTGATTATCTCCCAGAAAAGCATCCTGATTCTGCCCAAGACTCATAGCCCCTGGCCCTGTATTTCTTTTTGTTGTAGAAAGGAATTGTTCCTGACCAAACCCTTTCAACCAATTAACAAGGAAGGCCAAGCAGCCTTTAAAGAAATGATTTCCTTAACTAAGGAAGCAGGCAAAGATTTAAAGGTATTAGAGACTGATTACGAAATCTACTGTGGATCCTGTATAAAATTCCACAAGAAATGAAACCTGAGCTCCCAGACAAAAGCACCTGTTTCACAGGGAGTACGTTTATGGTCACGTGACCTGTGCCATCTCTTACGCGAATGCATTTGAGAAAGCACTCACGTTGGTGTTGTCGAGTGTTGTTTGTGTTATTTATCTGAAGATAACATGTACGATCTTACCAAAGGAAGAGGAAAGAAGCTGTGTGGACAGTCATATTTTTTCCCAACAATGATAAACACTTCATTGGCTATTCAAACTAACATGTGGGGAAAAAACTTCAAAAATCCAAAAGGTAACCTAATCCCCACCACCCAGCACTGCCTTCTGTCTTTCTGATCAGCATCTATGGAGACATTCCAACATCCTGCTGATGGGATGTTATACTCTTACAATACAAGGGAATGGAAGATGAAGGGAAAAGGGGAGCCTGCAAGATGGGCAAATTACATGCTCAATTAAAAAATAGTATTTAAGAAATGCTTTCGAGAATATATTTTTTTGAAAAGAGCCTATCATTATTATTTTTTGCATCCAAGTGAGGCCAATTCATGGTAATTTCCTAGTGATAATTAAAAGTCTCAGCTGGAACACACATTCATAAGCACATTTCATAAGAGAAATAGCACTTCATTTTCTAAAAATACAAGAGATAAAGAAAAGCAAATATTAATCGTTGGGAGTCAAAAACATATCAGATCATCTCAAGGAATTTTTTTCCCCCAAGTAAATCCAGTAACAAAGGCTGCTTACCAACGGATTCAATCAGTTCTAAAGCAAGACATACCAAAGGCCTATGGGGTGATTTAGCACTCATGGGTACTAAATGTAACAATATTTTCTAAAAATTCCCACATTCCCTGGGATTTTGACTTCTTCCCAAATTAATGGGCCACCCTAGGCCTGCAAATGCCTTCTGCAAAGCAACCCATGGCCAGGTCTATGTAAAACGCCCCACCTTTTCAGATGACAGCCACCCAGGGCTGCTTGTTACATCTTCATTTCTGAAAGAGCACAGGTCTTACTGAGAGGTAAAGACCGGGGAGCCCAGCCCACATTCACGGTCTCTCACTTTGGTCCTGTCACAGCCGTTCAAGATGGGACCAGTTTCGGTTAGATGTGACTGCTCCAGGCACCCTGCCACCACACAGCGCCTCTGCCCACAGAGTGGAGTTTATTATTTAACTGGGACGACACCAGCGGGCAGCATGATTAGAGCTCGCTCCTTGTGCTCGGTGTAAAGACGTGTCCACTCCTCACCAGCCTCCAGGCAGCAGTTGGGGGTGTGGAAACTGGGGGCTATCCATTTCTATGCCTCCTTACTTGGCCTGAACATCCCTGCCTTTAGCCAATGCTTTGGAACAGAGACTGACTTTCATCTCTCTTTTCCGGCTGCTTTACACACCACTGGTAGAAAAGTCACTTGCTTCTTGCCTCTCTTGCTTTGGAGGCTGAGGAATTCGGCTGAATGATTGCAGCTGCCACGGTAACCTCTTTGGCATGCACTCCGACACCCCCTCACCTAATAGCCTTTTCTCATCTGACTGCCCTGGCCCGCCGTTGCGGCCACAAGCCCTTCAAGTGGTCACACTGCAGCGCAGCCCCCATGGAAACCCGCTTGGAACTGTTCAAGCTCATAGCAAAGAAGGAGGTTTTTAATACAGATTGTTCTTTTTAAATCCTTTACAAAAACAGCTGTAATCAATCGTGCTGGGGGGCTCTGTATAAAGCTGCCACTCGGAAAGCTCTAATATTGATTCTTTCCCCTTGCATGGCTTTTAAGAAAACAACCCCATGTGAAGAAACCATAATCAATTTCTCGAGACTTTGCTAACATGAAACAGTGTCTAAATTAAAATATACTTTTTAAAATTAAATGAAAACCATAGTAAATATAAGAAATCCATCCATTATCCTGCCTTTTATTTGAGGACTGACGTGTTAGTTTTTAAAGCAAAGTCAATTGAACAAATGCAATAATTATTAAATACTGATTAAATCTCAGCAACTCTTCTGAGAGTTGTTTAGCAGGTGACACTAGCTGAAAGATTAAAGGGAAATCCGTCTTCATTTGAGGTCTGGCATTTCCAGTTCTTCATTTGCAAGATAATATACTATTTTCTCTGTGCCTATTCTTAGAGAAACTATCAATTCTAAGCCTGTGTTTATAGACAGTCATGATTCCAAGTGGTCACATCCTGACTGGACGTCCAAATACCAGAATATTTTAAGCCTTTTCACAGGAATTCTGGTTGATATATTATTCTGTCAAATTTGCCTTTCCACATGAGGCCCCTTAGAAGCCTCAGCATGCCAAAAGGTGAAAAGTCAATATTTAAAGCTGCAGTGTGCAAACAGAGCAATTTGGTGCTTTCAGTTGAAAATTATATTAAAAACCCTCACCAGCATCAACAGCCAATTTTCGGGATTAGGCATTAAGGGAAAGCACAATTTCATATAATGTCTGTTATCTGGACTTCAATGTAGAAGAAAAAAACCTGAAGACTTCAGTAAAATGCATACATAAAATGAATACAGAACTGAGATCTAAGCAGACTGACAACCCATAATACTTTGTGTCAGCATGGCACTTACCATGTGAATGAAATTAGATCTGATCAAATCCAAGAGCTAGCAAAAAAGAAGGAAAAAAAACCACACAGGAAAACTTAACTGCCATTTGCTTTTGCTCCCAAATAAGAGTAATTTCAATTTCAAGGGAGAGAGCTACAATTTCTGTGGCAAATATGTGATATTCGGTCAAGATTCACATTCCTGGAATCCACAGACCACAGGATTTTACCCAGGGATGCGTGTACAATTTGCAAACTTATTAGTTGAGAAGTTTAACTCCCTTTCCACACCCACCCCAACCCCTCAAATTAGAGAAGGCCCCTGCTTTTTCACCAAACTAAATAAGCAAGAACTCAGAATTCTGTAAAAGTCCTTAACACTAGCTGATCAAGGGCCTAACCCTTTGACAAGCTGGGCCTCCTGGGGTTGTCACACAAGGAGGATTTCACAGCTTCACTGCCCTGGGCAGCCTTTTTATCCCTAGTAAGTTATTTTAAGCAACTTTGCTACAGCAGACAAATCTCTGGCCTTCCTCTCTTCCATTGTAAAACTGCTGCAGCACAAAACAGCTAAGCCTTAAAGAGAAACCAGAATTGGCCTGGTCAACTCACTTCAATCCCATCCTTCTATTTGAATGCTCTAGATCAGGGCTGTTGGACAAAACTATCTGTGATGATGACAATGCTCTAGATGTGCTTTGTCCAATGTGGAAGCCGCTAGACACATATAGTTATCAAGTGGTTGAAATATGGCTGGTGCGACAGAGGCACTGAATTTTTTATTTTATTTTTAATCAATTTAAATGGAAATAGCCACACGAGGCTAGTGGCTACTGTATTGGACACTGCAATGCTAGGGAGAATGTTTAAACTGTTGTTAGAAGCCTGGGCGTAGCAAAGTTGTCTGCAGCTGCTGGGCTAAGCGGCTGTGGGGTTAAATGCTCTCTCCTTAAATGATAAGTGCTCATTAGCAGAAATCAGTTCCTAACACAGAATTGCCTTTTCCATCACAACACTCCCTTTGCACTACACACCTGTCAGAAAAAAAGTAAGGATTCAATCTAAGCCATTTAATAACTACTGATTAACCAAATCCCTACTATGTGCCGAAAAGTTCTATCATCTGTTTAAAAATAACAGTAATGAATAAACAAAGTGAATGGATAAACAACGTGTGATACAGCCAAACAATTGAATACTATTCAGGGATAAGCTAAAATGAGCTAGCAAGCCACTAAAAGACCTGGAGGAAACATATGTGCATATTACGAAGTGGCAAAAGTCAGTCTGAAAGGCTAAACAGTACATGATTTCAACTATGACATTCTGGAAGAGGCAAAACTGGAGACAGTAAAAAGGTCAGATGTTCAGGGAGAAGGAGGAACGGATGAACAGGTGGAACGCAGGGAATTTTTAGGGCAGTGAAACTATCCTGTGGAAAACTGTAGTAGTTAATACTTGATATGATGCATCTGTCAAAACCCACAGAATGAGGACTTCCCCGGTGGTCCAGTGGCTAAGACAACACTCCCAAGGCAAGGGACCTGGGTTCAATCCCTGGTCAGAGAACTAACTAAAGAGCCTGAGTACTGCAACTAAGACCCGGCACAGCCAAGTAAATAAATAAGCATTTTTTGAAAACCCATAGAAATATACAACACTAAGTGTGAACCTGAATGCAAACTGTGGACTATAGGTAATGATAATGTATCAATATTCATTCATTAATTACAACCAATGGGTGCAACAATAAGGGAAATGATGGGGTGCTGGGAGATACATGAACCTACATACTATCTGGTCAATTATTCTGTACATCTTAACATGTACTCCCTCAAAATAAACTCTATTAATTATCATGAAATCCAAATCTCTGGAGAATTCTTGCCCATATATCTCTCCTGAGCTATGCTCCCTTCCAGAACAACAACACACGTTTTTGGCAAACCAGCACACATGAGATGGTTCCTAGGTGCGAAAAATGTGTGTACATGGCTGGATCAAAGCAATGGCAGATACAATTAGCTGCATGAAATAAATGAGACCTTCTGGACTTCTGGGAGTGATAAGTGGTCCTTTCACAGCAGTGATGGGTGTCTGCATTCATGCTTATTAATTCACTGTTGCCTCCACTGCTGCATCAAACAAGTAAGGAAACTGGCAACAACAGACAGGTAAATGCAATCTTCTCCTGGGGAATGTCTGCACGACTGCACCAGTGTTCTGTCCCCCGAGCCATCACAATCACCCAGATGGTCTCTGATGCACTAATAAACCACAGGAAATAAAAACTCTAGTATAGCCTGGTTGTGAAAAAAATTATAAAAGACATTCTTAGGACAACTGGGGAAATCTGAATGTGGACTGGATATTATAAGATAGTATGGACCTAGAATTAACTCTCTTGGGTAAGACTGTTTTCATATAAAATACTGTCCTTACTCACAGTGGGTGCGTACTGAAGTACTCAGGGATGAAATATCCTGATGGATGAATTTTACTATCAATAGCACAACCCTCCAAAATCTACACATAAATCAAGCAAATATGACTTCTAATTACTGAATTCAGGTGGAGGACAGTCTTTCAACTTTTATGTATATTTAAGAATTTTCTAAAAAGTTTCAGGGTAATGGGGGAGACAATTTCAGCTGAAAACATTTCATATGACACCGAGGCTGATCATAAGGTAAACAGTTCATCCCTAATGGGTCAAGAAAGTGGTGTTTTCCTAACTGGGAGGAAGAGTGGATTGAACTTCACTGAAAAGTACAACAGCCTGTTGTACAACTGGACCCACAAAGGACCACATGGGAAGAGGGGAGGTGATCAGACAAATCTTCCAGAAGGAAAGAAGGTCGTGAATTTGAGAGATAAACTACAGCCCTAAAGAATTTCCATCTCTGAAGACAGAAAAGGGAAAGATACAGGGATAAGAGAGGCATCTTCAGAATAAGGGGGGGAAATTCACCTTAGATAGGAAATCCCTTATCAGAACCAAGTGTGCAGATAAACTCTTAGGTGTCCTTTCTTTGGACAAACAAGTATTCGAGACACATAAACAGGAGCAGGCCATTTTCACACACGGGGTGGGGGGCTTCATGGGATTCATCATTTAAAAGGCAAAAGAAACCAAATTGGAAGCAAAAATTCCAGGCTGTGAGTGGCTCAAATATTAGCACCAGGAAAACAAAACTACCTCCTTGAGCACAAGTGACGGGAAAGTTAGCAAACAGCTGTGTCAAGGGAAAAGGATTCAGAACTTCCCATTGCGATCCTCACCTTCCCTCCATTTAATTCAACAAGAAATTGGCGGTGGCACTGAGTCCTAGAAATTATTATATATTAATATATGAAAAAGGTGATTTGCAAATTCAAGCTGTACACTTCTGGTTTGTGTCCTTTCCTGAAGGCACTGGGCTTCAGTAAAAAGTTGGCTAAAACAGACCAACCAGTCTTAGAGAATAAAGTTCAGAGAGCAACCGGAGTCTTAGAGAATAAATCCTTTCCCCTGGTCATAGCCTTCTCTCTCAAGACAGGTTTGCATTTCTAAGACTCACAGCAGGTAGATTGTGGGGTCCTTTTTCAGGCATTTTTATATATCTGAGCATGCAAACTCTGGGAGATAGTGAAGTTAGGGAAACCTGGCATGCTGCAGTCCACAGGGTCGCAAAGAACCAGACACGACTGAGCAACTGAACAACAATGAAACTCAGAGATGTCAAAACCTGCTCAGGAACACATTAGCAGGCTTTGCATCCCTTGGAGAAGGCAATGGCACCCCACTCCAGTACTCTTGCCTGGAAAATCCCATGGATGGAGGAGCCTGGTAGGCTGCAGTCCACGGGGTCACTAAGAGTCGGACACGACTGAGCGACTTCACTTTCACTTTTCATTTTCATGCATTGGAGAAGGAAATGGCAACCCACTCCAGTGTTCTTGCCTGGAGAATCCCAGGGACGGGGGAGCCTGGTGGGCTGCCGTCTATGGGGTTGCACAGAGTCGGACACGACTGAAGCGACTTAGCAGCAGCAGCAGCAGCATCTTTTTTAGGAAGGGACAAAGCGAATCCCCACAGTGGGAGAGAGGCTTGGATTTCTAGAGGTTTCAAACATAACACGTAACGCAGTAAGTTCTAGGTGGTTCTTAAGTTTTCCAGACCATAACATACGGACAGAAGTGTTCAATGTCTTTCTCACAAAACAATAAGACTAACACCTCACAATCTTCTGTGGAAAGCTGTCAGATGACTCTGGACAGGTGTCATCTCGGTCACAACAGGGTAAGAGCCTACAGCCTGCAGGGCCAGGAGGCCTGGCTTTGTTACTTTTCGGCTAATGGACACACTAACCATGGCTGATTGCTCCCAGCTGGTTGTTGTTGAGGGTAGGGGGAGGATGTGGACGGCTGCTTCTGCCAGGAATATTTAGGGACAATTCTGGAGTAAATTCTGAGTAGTCAAGTGACAACTCTGGATAAATGCCTGGTGAGACGGCTGCTGCTGTATACGTGCTATGCTGTGCTTGGTCGCTCAGTGGTGTCTGACTCTTTGCAGCCCCGTGGACTGCAGCCCGCCAGACTCCTCTGTCCATGGGGATTGTCCAGGCAAGAATACTGGAGCAGGTTTCCATGCCCTCCTCCAGGGGAATCTTCCCAACCCAGGGACTGAACCCAGGTCTTCTGCATTGCAGGCAGATTCTTTACCATTTGAGCCACCAGGGACGCCCAAGGACACTGGAGTGGATAGCCATTCCCTTCTCCAGGGGATCTTCCTGACCCAGGAATTGAACCAGGGTCTCCTGAATTGCAGGTGGATTCTTTACCAGCTGAGCTATCAGGGCAGTCCACTGCTATATATATGTGAATCATACATAGGCTTTCGTACAGTGATAAAGTGGATGAATTGTGGTGACAGTGACCTCATCTCTCTTCACCCCAAGTTCCCAAGGGCAGACTCCAGGTCTCCCCGTGGCTCAGCTACCCATCCAGGGTCTTTCCTGAAGATCCAGTCTGTGGTGCAGCCTTGCCAACTCCTCAGAGATGCCGCAAAGTTGAGAAGAGCCAGGGCTAAAGGTGCCTGGCCACCCTGTATCCACTGAAACCAAGAGTTAATTTGTTCACTTCTTGAGCACCTACTGTATGCAGGATGCCATGGGAAGTACTGAGACCATGAAGCTGAAGGTGAGATGATACCAGCTAGGCATGGGGAGGGGGTGGGGGGAGGTTTGAGGGGTGGGAGGGAAGAAGGGAACCTGGAGGCAGAGAATGCCAGCTTTTAGGGGACCAAGATTGGATGGGAGGTTATTCAGAGGAGCCTCAGTTCTACACTGTGGAGGGCAGTGTGTGTGTCCAGGAACAGGAATGATAGTGAGAGGAGGCTGTGTAAAGGGGCAGGTCATGAAGGGCCTTTGGGGAGAAACTAAAGAATTTTTATTCTGTAAGTAAATGAGGGGCTTAAAGGAGAAGTTCAAATTTGTGCTTTGGGAAATATCAGGTTGGATATAGTGCAGATGATGGATTAGAGGGGCTGGACTGGAGCCATGGTTGATGAGTCAAATTATGGCAGCAATTATGTAAGAAGTCTCAGGCAGACAGACTGGATGGCATTAATGTGGGTAGAATCTATAGGACCTGACAACTGATCACATGAGGGGTAAGAGGATATAATGACTTTTTTAAATGACAAGAGTGGTTGCTATCCTTACAGTGCATTTGTGTACCAAATTTAAATGGATGAGACCCCAAAATATTCACAACATAGGGCAGGTATTAATTAGCCCCATGTTATAGCTGGAGAATCCTGAGCTTTAGTGATCACACGGTGAGTCCCCCATCACTCACATACAACCCTAACACCCAGGATTGGAATGAGGGGTAGACTCCTTCACGGACTCAGAAATACACGAAGAAGCAGGCATGGGGTTCCCACAGCACTGGTTTGAGATTTGATGAGCTTGGAGACCGAGCGAGCAGGGCGTGCCAGTGACACTTCTAGGGAGAGAATCAGAAATGAAACTTGATGGGTGACAGATTCCTCCCCTTATATTGAATGAATGGATTTTTATAGTTCATTGGGCCACACTCCAGACAGTTAGCAACACAGGAGTTAGAAAGGGCTTAAGGGACTCCAACCTGAAATCAGTGCACCCAGACAGAAACTCAGAGGCTTAGTCCATCTCCTTTGGGGTAAGATGAGAAAATAACAATGCCTGTCTCCCAGATTTCATGGGAAAATTAGAGACAGACAACTTGTGAACCAGCACTGTAAACTGGAAAATAAAAACCCAATGGATGATTATTTATAATTGTGTAGATTTGCTCTTTTAGGCAGATCAGCTACCATTTTATTGATTAAAAAAAAAATGACTGTTATTCAAACTCAGGCCACTCTGGGGAGTCACACAACTTTCTTAGTCTGTGTCATAATGACACGAGGGGATCACAATGATCTGGCTAACCTTTATATAAAACAAACCAAACAAGCTTACCAGGACTGAAAAACAAAGGAAAGGAAGGCTCTGTAACTACCCTAAACCCAACTCCACCTTCACATGAGCTACCTGAATATGGAGTTCCTCGTATGGTTAGAAAGTAGGGAATGAACGCAGCTCAGGACTTCTATTAGGTGACCATTTAATGGTAAATGAAGATGACACAACAGTGACCCACAGAAACAGATCACAATATGCAGAGCTGAGAGATCTTCTGGAAATTACGGGACAGATTCCTGCTTTGTGGCTCAGACATCAAAAATTACATCACACACCTCTACTGTGTTTAGAAAATTAGCTTCCACAGCACCTAGGCTACCAGGAAAAGATGTCCAGTCATCCCAGGAGAGCACAACGCATCAGCCAACTTTAAAAAAAAAATTATATTTATTTATTTTTAATTGATTGAGGATTGCTTTACAACATTGGTTGATTTCTGCCATATATCAACATGAATCAGACATAAGGGTACAAATGTCTCCTTCCTCTTGAACCTCTCTCCCACCCCTCTAGGTTGTTACAGAGCCCCAGCTTGAGTTCCCTGAGTCATGCAGCCAATTTCCAATGGCTATCTATTTAACATGTGTTAGTGTATATGCTTCCATGCTATCCTCTCCATTCACCTAACCCCCTCCTTCTGCTCCCTGGGCCTTGAGCTTCTGCCCCAAGGGAGGGAGGGAGTCCTGAAGGAGGCAAAGTTTTCACACAAGAGGAAGTCCCCCTCACAGGCAGGACCAAGGGGGAGTTGCGGAACCTCAAAGAGCTGTGCAAAAGCAGGGGCTCAGAAGGCAAAGTACAGACAACTTTTAACGCCCCACACAGCCTGAGGAATCTGCACTCACCTCTTCCCTCTCTACCACCTGAGATGCCCCAAGGCCCAAGGCAGTAATCTTTATCCCTGGCTGGACTCAGTGGTCCCTAGCAGGTGGCCAGAGAGGTTTCCAAGGACAGAGACTGTTTTCACAAAATGAAAGATTTTAGGTATTAACCACATTCTTCTTTAATATGAACAAACATTTTCCACCAGGGGCTCTGGAACCAAAGACGATTAAGAAAAAGATTTGGCCTGCAGCACCTCCAGTGGGCTCACCTCTCCTTGTCCTCGGGTCCCTGCTCCAGGAGAGGTGGTAATAACACACCTCAAGACCACCTTGGTGGCCTCGGGAAGCAGAGGACGGCTGAGATACGACCTGGGCCGGCACTGATGGCCTTTAATACAAGGTTAAAGCACCCCAACTTGCCTTTCCAACAACCGTCCCCAACTGCGGGGAAGGCCAACCCTTCAATTTGCCTGTCCTGAGCCAAGGCCTTTCCAGAAGGAAAAGTCCCCCTGTGCAATAATAATAAATGCCCCCGGTGACTTGATAGAGACAAGAGATTCAAAGGTACTGATGACACTATTATCTCTTCTTTCAGGTTCCAAAAATCACCAAGCTGACCAAGAGAAAGGTTTATAAAATAGGAAACATTCCAGAGAACTGCCTTCAGGATTTTTTTTTCATTCCTTGTGACAGCGTCAGCTTGTGATCATCTAGGTTTTCTTCCATTTCCACACAGAGCTGTCAGGCACTGTACTCTGCAAGCCAACGGGACGGGGTGCTGTCCTCCGAGGGAGCCACCAAAGAATGAGTAATTAGAAACAATCAAAGTGCATTCTTTGCTTGCAGAAAGGGCAGATCACGGGTGAAACGAATCCCACTATGAGGTCTGATCAGAGGAAATTACCATTTCGTAGGTCAGAAACATCAGCAACTTTGCATGGTTTCATCTATACAGAATGTGCATTTTTAATTGCTTTGTTTCTGTTCTCAAGTTGAGCAGAAGTAGTATCTGGACTCTTCACCATGGCCTGTAAGACTGCAGGATCTGCTCCCATCCTCATCTCACTTGCCGCACCACACCCCGCCCCGACAACAAGCATTCCCACTTGTTTCCACCACAGGATCTTTGCACTAGCTCTTTGTCTGCCCGAAACTCTCCCTCAGGCTTCTGTGTGGTCAATTCCTTCTCATTTCAGAGGACTCACCTTTCTTTTAGAAAATCTTTTCAAAAAGGCTTTTCATGACCCTCTTACCCACCACTCTCTATCCCAACACACTCCGAAAAGACTATAATGCAAACCACATGTGTAATTTTAAATTTTTAGCAGTGAAATTTTTCCAATTAAATTCATCTGTTTGGCTTTTTAAAAACTGGTTAAAACGGACATAAATTTCACCATTCTAACCACGTGGGGAGTGTATAGTTCAGTTGCATTAAGTACATTCACACTGTCAAGTAACTATGCCTACCTTCCATCTCCAGACCCTTTTCATCATCCCAAACTGAAATTCTGTAGCCCTCAAACAATAATTCCCCATTTCGTGCCCCTCCAGCCCCTGGTAACACCATTCTACTTTCTGTCTTTGGAATCTGATTATTCCTCATATGATACATGGAATATACAATATTTGTCCTTTGGTATTTAGCATATTTCACCTGTCATTTATTTATTATGTTTTATTTGCCCCAGTACATGAACAATTGGCTTCCCTGGTAGCTCATTGGTAAAGAATCTGCTTGCAATTCAGGAGACGCAGGTTCAATCCCCAGGTCGGGAAGATCCCCTGGAGAAGGAAATGGCAACCCACTCCAGTATTCTTGCCTGGAGAATCCCATGGACAGAGGCACCTGGCAGGCTACAGTCCATGGGGCCACAGAAGAGCTGGACACGACTTAGCAACTAAAAACATAAACAATTTATTTTAAGATGTAATCAGTGTAAAAAATGGGATATTGATAATTTTCTTTTCATCCCAAGTCTCTAAACTGCAGTGTGCATCTTACACTTACAGCTCTTCACAGTGGGAGTGGCCGTGATTCACTTACTCCACGTTCATGTGGTACGTAGCCGCCACGGTGGAGAGCATAGGTCTACCACATCACCTTTTTAAGTTTCGTCACTTACTTTTCTCTAGCCAAAATTATTTTAACTTTTATGTCTATGCTCAGCAGAATATAAGCTCCTCAAGGTAGGGCCTGTGTCTTCTGTTCTTTGTTTTGTTTTCTGCTCTAAGCCAAGCATATATTAAGTAGAACAGAATCATTTAAATATTTCTCGATAGATGTCTTTAGAGCAGATGATTTTACAAATGGAAGACTCCATCTCCAAGATATCACTGAGATCCTCTATTATCTAGAATGGCAACATCCCTGAAGACCACCAGTAATCAGATGTTCCCTTTCACAAAAAGGCTCAGGGCAGCATGGGACGCTGGTTAAGAGCCTGGACTCAGCCTTGCCTGGCACATAATGAGCATTCAACAAATATCTATTGCTATTACAGGGCCCTCCCCAACTATATTCCAACATTTATAGCTTCATTTAGCAAATACTTAAGAACCTACTGAAGGGTACTGTGTCTACATGGCTGTTTCTATCACAGGAGCTTAAAGTCAGGTAAGAGTAAGCTATCATCCAGGGGGCAGATGTGGGCTAGGGGTGGTATACTGAACTTTAGGTCCCCACAACAAGGAAATCTAACCCAGTCTTGGGATAGGGGGTCAGGAAAGACCTCCATGGAGGAAAGGATCTCTAGGCTTAGTTAATAAGAAGGAAGAAGAGAGAGTGAATATGAAAGAGCATTCCACCTAAGCAACAGCCACGCGTAACTCCTCGCCTTTCCCTGATCACATAATGACTTTGCATTACTCCTCGTGACTCTCGTTTGTATTATTCTCTGACTTATGTCTTCCTATCCCCACAGACGAAGACTTTACCTCATCACCTGCTTCCCTGCTAAGCACAGAAAACATTTAGGACATGTTCATTGAATGAATTAACTTTCCCCCTTATTTTTCCCACTTTTTCAAACTGGCCGCCTGAGCCATGGCTCTCCACCCGGGCTACACCAACCAGCTCCTGGCTCCAACAGACTCGTGCTCAATTTACAGTACCAAACCAGTTCACATTCTTCAAACCTGCAGATACAAGAAAAGATGCCTCTGACTCCATCTCTGTGGTGTTTATTTCCCACCTACGAATCAAGAACACCAAGTGAGAGCTCCACCTCCAGGTTTTCCCTCAGGCAAGTCACTGAGCCTGTCTGACCCACATACATCACCTCTCCAGCCACCTTGCCTGTCTAGCTAATACAGACAGAGCTTCAGGGCTTTATCACTAAGTCCTCATCCAACCATTTTAGCAACTGGACGATTGTTTAGTATCTTCAACAAATTCTGATTATGTTTTAAAGGTACGTTATGAAGAGCAAATTCTTTTGAGCTGCTTCCTCCCCATTTTTGTTTAAACCAACTTGTGACTGGCCAACAATTTTATTCATTATAGTTACCATTTCATTTTCCACCCCCACGAGATGTATTCTTTCACTATTGGATGTGCCAAGAGTAATTAAGTACTTCTGAGTAAGAGATAAAAAACCCACAGGGTTTGCTGCAGATCGGGTTTGCCTAGCCCCTACCTCATATAACTTTTAAGACAAAGCAAAGCAAACTGAGAAAACTCAGAAGAGACCCACTTTTCCAGAATGGCAGCTGAGCTATGGTCAGAAAGCTCCTTCAAGGAAAAGTTGACAAAGAAAACTCCTTCAAGTTTAGAATCACCTTTACTGGAGTATTAGATAAAGAGCGGGCAATAGCGGTGCAGTGGTAAAGAATCTGCCTGCCAATGCAGGAAACGCAAGAGACGTAGGTCGGATCCCTGAGTCAGGAAGATCCCCTGGAGTAGGAAATAGCAACCCACTCCATTAACCTTGCCAGGAAAACTCCATGGACAGAGGAGCCTGGCAGCCTTTGCAGTCCACGGATGGTGAAAAGTTGGACACGACTGAGCAACTGAGCGTGCACAAAAGGAAGCAGTGGGAAAAATACAGACGTGCAGACCTAGGTTTGGAGCAGAGCAAGAGTTCACAGGCGTTTCCCCTCCTGAAAAGTGAAGAGTATACCTCTGCAATGGTATAATGCCACCCGCAGTAACAGTGCCTGGCACACAGTCAGTACTCAAGAGATGTTACTCTCGCTCCACTTCTCAGAATATAGTTGGGTAATGAGGCTTTTATGGAAAAAATAAGTTTAGGAAAAAAATATCTATGACTACTAAATTACCCTTGTGAACACTTGACCAAAAAATAAAGCTGGCAGAACATGCCAAAACTTAAGACTTTCGAAAGCAGTCATTATGAAACCATTTTCTCTTCAAACTGCAACTGAGAAGTGAGAATTCTCCTTATCTTTTTGCTCCCAGAATTCCTGAAGTCAGACTTTGATGACATTTGATAGAAACTGTTATAGCCATGATAGCTTACTATAAAATTTTCACTGTGTAAACAGAAATAAAGATATACTTGAGCACACATACACACACACGTACACACACTCCTCCTTAAATATAAACGCTTACCATGGAATTAACGTATGAGAATAATGCCCAAGCTTCTCAAACTGCAAGGTCAGAAGGACTTAAAACAAAAGACAACTAACATCTTAGGAAAACTAAGATCAGCAAAAATATTTTCTGTTATGTTACATATGCTTATCAGCTGTCTTTCACATGAACCAAATAACTACAATGGTTATTGTAAAACATGCCCAAATAAAATCTGTAATGGTTCATACTTCATTATTTTCCCAGAAATATTGTGAGTAGAATAACTCAAAACCCTTTCACAATATTTCTTATCATTCTAAGGAATTAGCTGCAGCCTTTGCTTCCAAAGCCATAACACTATTAATGGTTTTATAACACCATAGCATTAGGACAAATTAAATGCTCTTAAACAATCAAGAAATAATTAAAGGCTGAGAGAGAGTTTAAGTGTTTAAGTTCATGAATTTACCAAAGTCAACTCTAATGCTTGTATGTGAACTGTGCTTTGAAATTAAAATTCCCGATTTCTTTAAGAGAAGGCATCTAAGAAACCCACAATAAAGTCAACCAATATAATAAACACTATAACCAGGATAACTCTCATGATAAAACACTAGACATTTCCTTTCACCGCTTTATGCCACACCTCCACATCATCCGATGACGGCTTCCCACAGCCAAGGTAAGGCAGCTAATGCTTCTGGCACCGAGATGAGGGAGACCAGGCAGTGGGTACCATCAACAGCAAAAGGGGTGCTCTCTCTTTTTCTCCATCATGAGATGCTCTCACTTCTCTCTGTTCTCACCAAGTCTTCTCACAAGACTTTCAGGATCAAGCGATTCATGCCCAGGAAACAAAAGCAGAACTGTCCCAACGCCCCAACGGATTGGATGAAAACGCATAACAAAATCAGGTACAACTCCAAAAGGAGACACCGGAGAAGAACCGAGCTGGGTCTGTAAGGTGTCGCACATCTGAGCTGGCACACATATAGATGCTGTATCAAGGTCACCCGCATCTTACCATATCGCTGTGAAAACATCACTACTGTCTGGACAGCCAAATGTGCGTTACTGGGAAAATGATTTGTCTCTTTGTTTCAGTGTTTCTGTATTAGTGAGCTGGCTTGGTGATAAATACATAAGATCTTTTGTTTGAAAAAAAAGAAAAGTGACTCTACAGGGAACTCAAACCCGGGCTCTGTAACAACCTCAAGGGGTGGGATGGGAAGGGAGGTTCAAGCGGGAGGGGACATATGTATACCTATGGCTGATTGATGCTGATGTTTGGCAGAAACCAACACAACACTGTAAAGCAATTATCTTTCAATTAAAATTACATAAATTAAAAAAATTTTTAAAAAGAGGTCCAATATCCTACTATATAGCACAGGGAACTTGCTCAATCTTATGTAACAATCTAAATGGGAAAAGAATTTGAAAAAGAACAGATGCATGTGTATATACAACTGAACCACTTTGCTGTCCACCTAAAACTATCACAATATTGTTAATCAACTATAATATAAAATATAAATGTCTTTAAAAAGTATATAAAAAAATGTGAGTCTAGAATCCTACTCAAGATCACACAGCTAATAAGTGACGTAAGAGGCAGAAGAGAAGGCAGACTCAAGCCCAGATCTGCAGAGCATCATGCATATGGCATTCTTCACTCACAGTACGAGTCATCCAGGGAGTGACAACTCAGGTATTTCAACTGGCTGCAGAACTTCAACTCCACAACACTCTGGGTCATTGATCCCCCAGTCTTCCACCCCTGGGCCCTTCCCTTCCCACCCCCAAGGGAAACACCATTTCATTCCAAATGTCTTCAGTTTCTTCATGACCATTTCTATGAGGCCTTTCTGATCAGACACACCTAGGGCAGGGCTGGTGGAAGCAAAGGTGGCTTTTCCCAATCTATGTGGGATGTGTGCTGGGGGCACAGTGGGACTCAGGGAAGGCTGAGACACAGCCAGAAGGCGACCCTCTCAACACTGCAGTGACAGCAGTGCTGCTGGTGCTGGCATCACAGACCACTGCCTGCCCTGTCCCTGCTGCAACCGGCAAGACCCCGCAAGGACAGTGCCAGGGCTCCTGTGTGCTATGCTCTGTTTATCCAAAACGCCATTAAACTAAGACTCAACCTAAATTTATTTCTTCCACACAGAGAAACACAGAAGATTCTTTTCAGTATGACAATCCCACAGGACCCTGAGATATCATCTGAATAAAAGATAAAAGTCAGACTCAGGATGGTTTCAGAAATCAGTGTGATTTATCAGGGCCTCACTACGTGTGTGTACGTGCATGCTAAGTCGTGTCCAACTCTTTGCAACCCCATGGACTGCAGCCGGCCATGCCTCCCTGTCCATGGGATTCTCCAGGCAAGAATACTAGAGTGGGTTGCCAAGCCCTCCTCCAGGGGACCTTCCCAACCCAGGGATCGAACCCACATCTCCTGCATCGTAGGCAAGATTCTTTACTGCCAAGCCATTGGGGAAGCCCAAAGAGATTCTATTTCTTATCTAACAAGAAACAAAGGACCTCACTGTACTTAGCTATAAAATAAGAGATTGGGCATCTCTAATAAAACTTTCACCTCTAGAAAAAAAAATTCTGAGAATTTTTGAAAAATTGAACTTATAGACAGCTAATGTATACACTTAACCAGACTATTATTGAACAGTAATCTTATTTCTAAAAACAAACTTCAGAAATAAGACCTCAGTGTATTAATGTACACCATTCATACAAAAATTCAGTCATACAATACTCATTTTTAAAAAACTGTAATTAAAATACTTGATATGCATTATGCCTTTATTGTACATCTTTAATGCATTACAATTTTCCTAAAAACTACTTTCCTTTCCTCAACATACAACTTTAAAAAATAAATAAATATACCTCGGCAAAAAAAGATACCTATCCCATTGCTTGCTAATTTATCAAAGTTTGTGAAGTAAAGAATGGACACAGAATGACTAAAATGGAACAGAAGGCATGAAGTCAGTTTTCTAAAGGATCACAAAGTTCAACTCCCAAAGCAATGGACAAGGAACTTTGCAAAGCACCAGCAAGGTCAACCTCATCACTTAACTACACAGAAATGAGAAAATTTCTAAGACGAACCACAGGAAAAGATATCTAGAATCAGAAGACATTTCCTCAGAATGTTTTGTTTGGGGTTAGATATTACAAGTCCAGAGGTAAGTACATCTTAGGCACATTTACTCAGCAGCAAGCACTCTTCAGACTTTCCCTTCAGAATACCTTACAAAAGAAGCCCCATGAAATGAGAGGTCCTTTACCTCCCTGTGTGAGGCCAGGCCACAGGCTGCAAGTTTAAAGGACTGCAGGCTAGACCCAGAGAACGTCACTGTAATGAGAAGACGAGTGAAAAGTCTTCTTTTGGGTTCTGGTTATCTTCCAGACACCCTCCTCACACTCATGTACCCTTGGACTTGCCCTTGCAAAGAGAAAAGCACAGAAGTGGCTCTAACAAGCTGGAGGCCACACCACCTTCCTACCTGTTCTTTCCTACCCCCTGCTGATGGTACAGGCAGCCTACACATCCATTTTTCAATGGGACAAGGATAGATCCCCACATTTAAAAATAAGACTAAAACGTAAAGCCTTCTCATCAGGACACATGGGGACACCTGAGTCTTTAAAAGGGTGTAATTACCAAGCCACCAAGCTACAAGGCTGTACCTAGGCCTGGGAACAGAAAACAACCGAGATGCTGGCATTACTTTCAGTGTACAGCCCTGTAGTTTGGTAATTGGCAGTTGACTGGCTGTAGAGCCTGCTGGTCTGTAATGACAGAGCAAGGCCATCTGTGGCCCACGAGTCAAGATGACAAGTATCCTCATGTAGCAAGTAGAGAGGAAACAGAAGTATAACCCTTAATTCAACAGTGCTTTTACAGGCAAAGGGCCTGTCAGCTGGCACAGAGTACGAGCTTAAATTATACACATTTTTAAGTTCAAAACTCCATTTTAGCACTGCTGTACACAAACTCCAGTGCATAGATGTGGGTAACGGACAACCTTCTTATGAGCTAAATTTAACCCAAATGTATTAAATATGGACTGTAATACTTCCATGTCAGCTTTGAACATTGCTTTGAAGAGCAGTACTCAAGGTACAAGGTGGAGTTCTGTACCATCAACATCACCCAGTTATTTGTTCAGTTCATCAGTTCAGTCGCTCAGTCATGTCCAACTCTTTGTGACCTCATTGACTGCAGCATGCCAGGCCTCCCTGTCCAACACCAACTCCTGGAGCTTACTCAAACTTATGTCCATCGAGTCGGTGATGCCATCCAGCCATCTCATCCTCTGTCATCCCCTTCTCCTCCCGCCTTCAAACTTTCCCAGCATGAGGGTCTTTTCAGATGAGTCAGTTCTTCGCATCAGGTGGCCAAAGTATTGGAGTTTCAGCTTCAGCATCAGTCCTTCCAATGAATATTCAGGACTGATTTCCTTTAGGATTGGCTGGTTGGATCTCCTTGCAGTCCAAGGACTCTCAAGAGTCTTCTCCAACCACAGTTCAAAAGCATCAACTCTTTTGGCGCTCAACCTTCTTTACAGTCCAACTCTCACATCCATACATGACTTCTGGAAAAACCATAGCTTTGACTAGACAGACCTTTGTTGGCAATGTCTCTGTTTTTTAATATGCTGTCTAAGTTTGTCATAGCTTTTCTTCCAAGGAGCAAACATCTTTTAATTTCATGGCTGCAATCACCATCTGCAGTGATTTTGGAGCCCAAAAATATAAAGTCTTTCACTGTTTCCATTGTTTCCCCTTTCTATTTCCCATGAAGTGATGGGACCAGATGCCATGATCTTAGTTTTCTGAATGTTGAGCTTTAAGCCAACTTTTTCACTCTCCTCTTTCACTTTCATCAAGAGGCTCTTTAGTCCTTCTTCACTTTCTGCCATAAGGGTGGTGTCATCCGCATATCTGAGGTTGTTGATATTTCTCCCGGCAATCTTGATGCCAGCTTGTGCTTCATCCAGCCCAGCATTTAGCATGATGTTATGTTTTAAAACCATAAATTCTTAGACTGCACCCCAGACCTATTGAAACAGAAACTCTGGGGGTGGGACTCGGTGATTTGTGCTGCAACCAGACTACCAGGTGGCTCTAATGCCCACTGAAGTCTGAGGCCCACTAGCTTAGAAGAGAATGAAGACACAAAGGAAAAAAGTACAAGACATTTATATGAAATGGGGTGGGACACAGAAAGAACACTCAGGTAGAAAAGAGCATGAGGAAATGTAGTAGAAATAAGAGGAAAGCTAGGTTTAAAAACCAGGAAACTGAAGATATTGAGTGCCAGCCCAGGATGCCCAAACTCTGAAATGGAAATTGTAAAAGAACAACCAAAATGCTGGCATACTTGAAAGTTTGGGAGCAGGAAGTGAGATTCTTAGAAGGGTGGATTAGGAAGAGCTGGGAAGCCTTGACGGAAAGCTATCAGGAAGGCTACCCTAGAGCAAGATAATGAAATAGGGACAAAGGAGGGGTTTATAAGGTCTCAAGATTGGAAATTTCATTAAGGTTTGGCAGCAGAGACATCCTGCTGACACCATTTATAGAAAAAGCAATGAAAAAGGTACATGTGGGAGAAGACCAGCCAATGTTGTTTTTGGTGTTTGGGATACCAACAGAGCATCCAAGGAAAACGTCTACCAGGTGATCAGAACAGTGAAAAAGAAAAGAGCACAGAGCCAGAAAAGGAGATTAGAAATGATGCGGGCATGTGAAAATGATGGTCTGAAGCCACAGAGTTTACTGATACTGGCGGGGCAAATAAAAAGAAAAAAAAAGAATGGAATTCCATAGTGAATTTCTTTCTTACATTTACTAACCTATCACCAAATAGCAGAACCATCCAAGTCCCCAAGTGGGAAATCTGGAATTGAGATCAGCCTGTAGATACACAGAGTGAGAGAAGTGGGGTAATTTAAACACAAAAGCTCTGCTTGAAAACAGCCCTAATTGTATTTTAGGTTGGCCTAGAATGAAGAATTGAAGGTGAGGATTACCAATTATATTTGTTTCAAAAGAATCCCTGGTTCTAGTAGTTACACAGAATTTTGCTCTAATTATCTTATCGGTAAGAATGAGAGTGTTATGAATGGCAACGTGATGAACATCAGGAAACAAGTGTTAGACTCATTGTTATTCTATTACAGAACCTTTCCCTTTTACCCCGGCAACAATGAGTTTTTTCCTCGGAAACTCCCAGAGCTCCTAAGATCACGGGGGTCGGGGGTCGGGGGCGGGGTGCCATGTCAGCCCCCTACCCTCTGGCTCCCCTGGCTGACCATCGCCTGCAGAAGTCCTGCCAGAGCAAGCAAGGGAGGCAGGGCAGTTCAGTAACCGTACCACCTCTGCAACTTTAAGTCACTAACAGGTTATGGCCCAGAAACAGACGCAGAAGTACAGCTGACCCTTGAACAGCGCAGGGGTTTAGGGGTGACAACCTTCCTTGCAGTTGAAACTCCACACGTAACTTATAGTTTGTTCTCTGTGTCCACTGCTGCCTGTATCCTCCCCGTCTGTCTATCATGCCAGCCATTCAACCTACCATGGATCGTGTAGGACTGTAATGCTGCTGCTGCTTAAGTCGCTTCAGTCGTGTCTGACTCTGTGCGACCCCATAGACGGCAGCCCACCAGGCTCCCCGTCCCCGGGACTCTCCAGGCAAGAATACTGGAGTGGGTTGCCATTTCCTTCTCCAATGAAAGTGAAAAGTGAAAGTGAAGTCGCTCAGTCGTGTCCGACTCTTAGCGACCCCATGGACTGCAGCCTACCAGGATCCTCCATCCATGGGATTTTCCAGGCAAGAGTACTGGAGTAGGGTGCCATTATACTTACTATTAAAAACAAAAACAAACAAACAAAAAAAAACCCAACGAACCCACATATAGGTGAACCGGCATAATTCAAGGGTTAACTATGTAGTCAACTGATTTTTAACAAAGAGCAAAGGCAGTACAATGGAGAAAAAGCAGCCTTTTTGACAAGTGGTGCTGGATGCGTGCTAAGTCACTTCACTTGTATCCAACTCTTTACGACCCTTCGGGCTGTAGCCCACCAGGCTCCTCTGTCCATGGAATTCTCCAGGCAAGAAAACTGGAGTGGGCTGCCATAACCTCCTCCAAGGGATCTTCCTGACCCAGGGATCAAACCCGCGTCTCTTAGGTCTCCTGCATTATCAGGTGGGTTCTTTACCGCTAGCGCCACCGGGGAAGATCCACATGCCAGAAAAAAAGTCTAGACACAGACCTTACATCCTTCAGAGAAATTAACCCAGAATGGATTATAGACTTAAATGTCAAACACAAAACTCCTGGAAGATAACATAGGAGAAAAGCTAAATGACTTTGGGTATGAGAACGACTATTTAGAGACAATACCAAAAGCATTATCCATGGAAGACATAATTGATAATAATTCATTAAAATTGAAAACTTCTACCCTGCAAACTACACGGTCAAGAAAATGAGAAGAGAAGCCACAGACTGGAGAAAAGATTTATAGAAAACATATCTGATAAAGGACTATGATCCAAAGGTTGGACAGCAAGTGGTCTTCCTATTTGTCAGGGCCACCTGGCCATTCTGTGTTCACCAGTATTCATTTCGCTTTCAGCTCATCTTTTCTCCACATCACAACCTTCTGGATTTTGTTCTTCATCAGATCCTTTCACTGCTGGTACCCACATATTTTCCCACAATAATAAACATTTCCAGCTAAGGGAAGGAACTGGGAAAATAGATACGATAAGGAAGAAATGTGCTGTTTTGATATGATAAGAACTTCGTTAAATCTACTGAGGGATGCCACACCATGGGGCCACAGAACCGCGATGAAATAAACAAGAGTGGAGCGGTATCAAGCAGCAGCTATCTGGAGTATAAACTCAATCAAGGCCATCCCGCTCACATACAGTAAGGCTGTTGTGAATTCCCACTTCCCCGCGGACCAGTGGGAATCCAGTGCTTGTTTATCCAAGGGTTCTAAAACGGGCAGGCCCAGGGGGTGGGTGAGCAGGCACTGCTTACAATATGACAGATGCTCTGGTTGTTTTTTCTTCCTCTCCCCAGCAATGACTTTCAGGGACACTACCCTCCATTTCTTCTCTACGTGAGATGTGTGTACATTTCTGTGCCTAGAAGAAAGTCCCCTTTGCTGGGCCAAACACTTACTGGGCACACTTTGACCTGGACATTAAAAACTAGAAGATCAACAAATACCCTTCAAGTTAAGGGTGTGTTTTCCTGCCAGTGTGTGGGACTGTTCACTCTAGCTTTGAAGAGCTATTTTCTCTCTTTTTTAAAAGACTAAGGTCTCTTAATATACTATGTAGGGAGTACATGGATAGTTTTAAAGGATCCATCAGCCTCCTGATTTTTAAGAGAAATGAAACCAAGTGTATGTGTATAGCCTTCATCAAAGTCTCCAAGGAGTCTGTGATCCCAAAATAGCTTTAAGTAGCACTATACTTGGTTCTCCAGGGAAATCCAGAAGCACTCTTCCATCTTAAAAGTCAAACCCTAAAGTCACACCGACAATAAAACTATAGCCTTAAAAACATAAACTCTGTCCTTTTGTATCTAGACAATGTTACGCATTGTATTATGCTTCACCAACTACTTTAAAGGATCAATATTTGAAACCCTTTAATAATTCAGTTACATACCTCCTGTGGAAGGCATACCTCGCTTAATACTTTTATATAAACATCCTTTAATCTTCACAAAAAGCTGTGAAGTAGCTTTCATGTTTTAAAAGTATGAAAACAGACTTACAAAGCTAATTTTTTTTTGAAGGTCACTGTACTAGGAAGCTGGGGTTTGAACCCAGGTCTTCTGATGCCAAAATCTGTGGTAACATTCTGTAAACTACTAATTTAAATAAATATTAACTGGACTATAGAGACAGAAGGTTGGTTAGTGGTTGCCTAGAGCTGGGAGGCATGAGAGATGAGCTGAGAACGGTGTGGGGCCGAGGAGCAGCGAGGAAGTGACTGCTAATGGATACTGGTCTTCATTCAGGGGCTTGATGAAAAAGTTCTAACACTAGAGTGTGGTGATGGCTGCACAACTCTGAACACACTAAAAACCCCTGAGTTGTGTACTTTTTAGATGGATGAACTGTACAGCATGTGAATTATATCTCAATAAAGCTGTTACAACATCAAATGAACACTAAAGGAGAGTACCATTTTCAATATTTTGTCATCTTAAAGATCAAGATGAATATAATTCAAAAACTCATGACTTAGGTGCTTTTGTTTCCCCAAGTATTTACAATTCATTTCACATTAGGACGGTCAGTGGTAGCTAGAAGAGAAAAGTTGACTTACTATTCCTGGATTAATTCCAGCTTGGCTAGAATCTGGCTGAAGACCTCTTGAGTTTCCTCTACCTCTCCTCCTGCAGGGTCGGGACTGAACTTACTTATCTGTATTCTGACTTAAAGAGACATAAAAATGGAGACAAAAACCTAATACTCAGAAAGGTTTAATCAATAAATTACTACTGGTCATTAGGGCTATGGAAATAGCAAGTTATACTAATGTCATGAGAAGTACTCATACACACAGCAAGCCAAGCTTGTCTTTAAAACCACAGTTTCATTCCTCCACTTCCCTTTTCAGAAATGTTCAATGGTCCCTTATTATTTATCTTATAAAATTCCAAATTCTCTGCCTGGCACCACACCCCCACCCCCACCCTCATCTCACATCTGTTATAAAAGCCTCAAGTCAGTCGCCCTCCTCACGGTTTCACACTCAATTCCGTCTTCAAGTTAGGGGGGATTCTCCAGCAGTCCTTTCCCTTCTTCTCCCATGGCTAAGCTGGTAAAGAATCCGCCTGCAATGCAGGAAACCTGGATTCAATCCTTGGGTCGGGATGATCCCCTGGAGAAGGGAAAGGCTACCCACTCCAGTGTTCTGGCTTGGAGAATTCCATGGGCTGTGGGGTCTCAAAGAGTCGGACACGACTGAGCGACTCACTTTCACTAGCCTTCAAAATCCGGTATCTTTTAAGCCTACCTCAAGTCTCACATCCTTCTTGACCATTCAGCCTTCACTCTCTTCTTTCACATTACATCCCATCTAGTCACCACTGAACCTTGTACCAAATACAGTAAACTTGCTTCCATCATCATTCTTTGGGGAGGAGACCCCATGTGACAGGCACACAGATCAGAACTGTGTATAAAGGAGATAACTTAGTTGTTAAACTACCATGAGTAGACTTACTTCCCAACTCCAATAAGTCATGCAAAACAGTCAAAATAAACTAGTTCATTCACTAGCAACCCATGAAATAATCTGGAAATTATCTTTATAGGTGAGATTTAAGACAATGTATCATTTTAGAGTTTTCTATTGAGGTGCTTAACTAATATGTATCACTTAGTTTATTACACAATAATAATAAAAAATTTCACATGATTTATGGAAATGCTTCAAAAATGGATATTTGATTTATATGGACTTCAGTTCAGTTCAATTCAATTCAGTCGCTCAGTCATGTTCGACAGTTTGCAACCCCAGGGACCGCAGCACGCCAGGCCTCCCTGTCCATCATCAACTCCCGGAGCTTGCTCAAACTCATGTCCATCGAGTCAGTGATGCCATCCAATCATCTCATCCTCTGTCGTCCCCTTCTCCTCTCGCCTTCAATCTTTCCCACCATCAGGGTCTTTTCTAGTGAGTCAGTTCTTCGCATCATATAGCCAAAGAATTGGAGTTTCAGCTTCAGCATCAATCTTTCCAATGAACATTCAGGACTGATTTCCTTTAGGATAAACTGGTTGGATCTTCTTGGAGTCCAAGGGACTCTCAAGAGTTTTCTCCAACACCACAGTTCAGAAGCATCAATTCTTCGGCGTTCAGCTTTCTTTATAGTCCAACTTTCACATCCATACATGGCTACTGGAAAAACCATAGCCTTGACTAGATGGACATTTGTGGGTAAAGTAAGGTCTCTGCTTTTTAATATGCTGTATATGGACTTACTCCATTTAAAAATCACATTCATTCTTCCATTCAATAATAGCACCCACTAGGTGTCAGGAATTTAGTCATCAGAACTCAACGCCTATTTTAAAAGGTAACATTCAGAAATACGTTGTCATTGGGTTCATGTTGAAAAGATCTCCTCCATACACATCAAGGTATCAACTGAAGACAACAACCAACACAGGCGCCTAAACAGGCAACATCCGTATCAGTGAAGGTCTTTCAGCTTCTTGCCATGAAGCCACCGTTGGCTATATCTTTTGCTTGGGCATTGTTCTTAGTTACCAAAGCCTTGAGCCTGAATCATAAATCCTCTTCTTTCCCAAGAATCAAGACAAATCTAGCTATTTTCCTCTCTCCCCATCTCCACCCACCAGAAAAGCAGCATGTCTGAACCCGAGCAAACCATTTCTAAATGACACAGAGCTCTACCCTACACTTACAATCTCCTCAACCGCCAAGAACAGAATGGATCCTTCTCAGATGGGTTTCATGCAATTAGAACTGCTAACTACTCATGCGTACCAATTATGGGCTTTATTTACAAAGTACACTGAGTGTAGACACGGTTCAGACACGCCCTGACATCTATCCTCAGGATCAGTTTAACATACTTACCTTCCTCTTGCACTTGTGTATCTTATTTAAAAAAAACATCCCCCCCCCCCACCGCCCACCGCCAAAAAAAAAAATCCCAGCCTGGCATTCTAGGACCTTCCTCTTCTACAACAGAGGTATTGTGTTCTTGGGCTTGGGGCAAGTATCAAAGAGATAGAAATACTGTTTAGCAAGAAACACCATCCTTATATAAAGGTATGGAGGGACCACGCATAGGACAAAATGTTCAATTGATCCAATCTTAAAACTGCTTCAAAGTTAAAATCCACAGCATGAGAGCAGTAGTGTGGCCAAAGAGGAAGAATCATTTCCATGTTTAGCTTTTTCTCTTTTAAACATAATAAAATGTCTTAAAGCTGGCTTGTATGTAGTTAACTTCTCAAATGATCATCCCCAAAGAGGGAAATATAATGATGAAAAATCTGAACTCACATTACAAAAATAATCCAAACCATAAATTTTCTAATTCATACTTGGACTCCCAAGTATGTCACTTAATCATATTTGAACATACGTGTTTGTGTGATATTCCGAGAATTCACTGCAAACAAACCATGTTTTAACAACCAAGCTCAAGAGGAAGCTGAGCGGTCCAGCTTTCACTAAAAGTTTAACAATTTATTACAGTTCAAGCTGGAAATATACTATTCTTAGACCAAGAGAAAATTTATACTAACTCAAACCTTCTCTACAGCAGGCAAATAAGTTAAGCCTGTGGATTTGTATGGATGCCTCAACTTGCAGGGTCAATAAAGGGAGTTTGAGAGATGAACAAAGGAAGGACATTGGGGCAGAAAATGCTATTAAATCTGAAGAGTAAGTGTTGTCAGGAGTAACTGAGAAGTAGCCACCTTTTCTGAAGTCTTTCAAGACCGTGAAGTATTATACACCAGAGGGAAAAAATTTTAATCTAGCTGACTTTATTAAATTCCTCCAGTGACATACATTTTGCGTTTGAATGTTTACGCAGCTCCCTTAAATAAATATTGGTATTTATTAGCCGTGCACGTTTGCCTGGTGGCTTCTTTCAACTACCTGAAACTTTCTCATTGCTCTATAAACTATGAGTAAATGCTACAATGGAGACATAAAGAAGACCAGAAAGCTACTTCACATCCTGGCTCATACTCAATAGACATTGGTTAACTGATCGGGCTTTGAACTAAACAAAACATTTCTAAGTTATTCAAAGCTAGCTGAGTACCATAACAGATACTCTTTTTTTTTTTTTTGGCCTGATTTGTAGCTTGCGGAATCTTAGTTCCTTGAACAGGGATTGAACCTTGGCCACCACAGTGGAAGGGCCGAGTCCTAATCACTGGATTGCCAGGGAATTCCCACACCAGCTACTATTAATGAACGCTAACTGAATCCCATGTGTGCCCCATGATTCTGGTGGCCTAAGAAAGGAGACAAAACAAAGTCTGTATTAACCATCCATCCACCTACCCATCCAAGAATATGAAACCTCTAAAGTGCTAGGCACCATACTAAAGGCTGAGAATATAATGTGTGTAAATTTTTCCAACTTCTTATTTTCCTTTGCCTCAACATCCCCACAAATAGGCTGTCAACACCTCGTGCAGATGACCAGTTGCCCCAGTGCAATAAAGCTGGCCCTACCACACGTCCCCCTTCCTGCCCTCCCCCAATTGTGAGCTGCTGCTGCTGCTGCTAAGTTGCGTCAGTCGTGTCCGACTCTGTGCGACCCCATAGACAGCAGCCCATCAGGCTCCCCTGCGGCCATTTGTGATGATCCCTAAAGACCCTACATGGAGGTCGTACGCCCCCCTTTATAACACAACATACGGAACTGAACAAAGTCCCCATCCCTCTGGAGCTTGGTCTAATGAGAGTCAATCAACTGCCATGAAAACAGATTGGAGAAATGTGTTCCCAGGAGAGGTGAGCAGAGCCACGAGAGAGTGTGTGCCTGTGTGTGTGTTGGGGGTGGGGGAGGAGTGGTCAAAGGAGACTGCTCTGAGAGCTGAAGGTGGATAGGCCTTAACTAAAGGAAGAAAGAAAAGAAAAGAGAAACAGAGAGGAAGAATGTTTCACACAGAAACAATAGTTTCTGGGACTTCCTTGGCCATCCAATACTTTGGCCACCTGATGCGAAGAACTGACTCATTGGAAAAGACCCTGAGGCCGGGGAAGATTGAGGGCAGGAGAAGGGGACGACAGAGGATGAGTTGGTTGGATGGCATCACCGACTCAATGGACACAAGTTTGAGCAAACTCCGGGAGTTGGTGATGGACAGGGAAGCCTGGCGTGCTGCAGTCCACGGGGTCGCAAAGAGTCGGACACGACTGAGCAACTGAACAAGAACAAACAACCCTAGTGGTCCAGCAGTTAAAGACTCTGTGCTTCCACTGCAGGGGGGCTGGGGGCAAGGGTTCAGTCCCTGGTCGGGGAACTAAAATCCCATATGCTGCTCAGTGTGGCCAAAACGTAAAAAGAATAAAAGAAAGAGCAGTTTATGCAAAAGTCCCAGAGCAAGGAAGTGGCCCACAGGAGAAGCTGAAATCTGCCCACGCTACTGGGTGACAGGAGAGCAGGCAACACGAGGAGACGGGGCGGAGAAGCAGGCAGAGGCCAGACATGCAGCAGGTAGGCAAGGGTGTGTCCATACCTTAACATTAAACAAGAGGAAATAACAAAACCCAGAAAGCTTCATGTAGCAACGATAGAAAGTGGACTGGATCCCAAATCAGACGAGCGCTTCCTAGTCCCAAGTTCCAGATCAAAAGCAAGTGGGTGCCAACCTCTGCCTCAGTCAGTGTGTCAGACGAAGGTACCAAGACCTATCTCCCAGCACCCGGTGAGGAGTGCATTAGGTAAAGCATGTGAAGTCGCTTTGTAAAGTGTTTAGCAAATCATTGGCATTATAAGATTACAGGTTATTTTAAATTAAATGTCGGAACATAAACCATGATTTGCATAAATTCTATTTTCTCCTTTTAACATCAAATTAGGAAACATGTGCCCAAAGGTGGGAGGCTTCCCAGGTGGATATAACATACTTTAAGGGTAATATTCTCACACTTGTGCTTCACTGAAGGAAATGATGTTTACAAAACTTAAGACCTAATTAAAATTCAGATGTTAACCTACACTATGACCTTTTATGGATGGATGGCCTGCTCTTCAGCTACTCATATATTTCAATACACCATATATTATATTTCAATATACTAGAATCTTAAATGATCACCATGTAAACTTCCTCAGAAAAAATATCTCTGGTATTAATCCAGAACTGTATGTCATCAATCAAAAATCTTATTACACAGAAAGCTTGGTGCCAAACTAGACAGAAAGCTTACCAATCCTTGTATATAATTAGACATAAGTAAGTACAAGTGGCTTTCATGGTTTGAAGGCAATATTCTAAAGTAGAGCAATAAAGCATAAAGAAAAAAATACATTTGTGGTTCTTTACGATGGATAAATGATTGTATCATCTACTTCGTTCTTGGTGTGTGCAGTTCTTGCTGCCAGAAAATAGCAAGCAAGAAAAAAAAAAGCAGGGTGCTCTAAAACTGATGTTGGTGTAAGGTTTGCTTATCTCTACAACTTCCCATGACCCTTATCTCTTCCTAAAAGGAAGATATTAAAGCAATCAAATTTAGCAAGAGGAATGACTCAGTACACACACACACACACACACAGTTTAGGCTATTTTCATATTATACAGTGTAACTCCTAGGTCATTTGCAGCTAAAACTGCTACAGGAATCTTCAAAAAATATTTTTTAAAAATCAAAATAATAAAACAGTGTAAAATTTTATAAAAATTCTAAAACAACCCATGAGTATAGCATACTTACAGATTTGTTATCAAAACTGAATGCCTGTAATATTTTCTGAAATTAATACTGGTTTTATAGGGATTGAGTCTATTTAAAAAGTATGCCTCGTAAAACACATTTTTTTCTTACAAATATTTATCAAATGAAACTTTTAGCAATGTCTCCCTCAATGTAAAATAAAGGTGTAAAATTTTGTAAAATAAAGGTGTCAGATTTTCACATCATTTTTAAAATGTGAAATTTTCATTACATGTTAACTTCAAGCCTAAAATTGCTGTTTTCTCTTCATCAGTCTGATTATAAAATAGCCATTCTGAAATTACTGAAATATCTACAAGATTGTTTCATTCAATACCAGAAAACTCTTATAAGCTTAACGAATTGGAGAAGCATTACCGGCTAACAAAGGCAAGAAGCTTCAAGAAGCCACAGGAATTTCATCATTCCATCTTCCAACGTGGGAGGGGGGAGGGGAGACCACGCTAGGAAAAGCTAAGTAAGTGCACACTGAAGGATTGTAAAGTATCCCTTCTACAGAACAACAGAACCGCAGAACAAAATAGGCAGCCTTCAAAAAAACAGCATAAAAATACTTTTAATTGTATGTTAAAAGTTAGGAACAAAAACCTAAAACCTTTGTCCCTTTTAGCATTGAAAGCAGAGAAAGAGTGCCTATAAGTAAGAATATTAGAAAATGTTGTCCTAAGTAAAAGTTAGGACTTGAAAACGATATTGAGTCAGAATAAATGCCTAGGTACATAAACACCAAATGTATTGAGTGAAACAATGCATTTTTTAAAAGGCAAAGTGCAAACTGATTTTAAGTCAAAAAACAGTGGCTGGATAGAATGCCTTCCTTTTAGATGCTGGACAGAATTCAAACAAATGCATGGCAACAACACCGCACCATTTACTTCCCTTTCAGTTTTGAAACCCATATGTGCCAAGATCAATAACATGGAATATAATCTAAGAACTTTAATATATCAAAACAAAAGAGGGAAAGAAGGTCTTCGGGACCTCTGGGTAGAACAGTCTCAAGATGAAACTCATGAGTAAAAACAAGTTAGAGTTTAATATTAGACACTAGAATCTGTATTTGATTCCTTATTTCATGTGTAGACTGAGACATCAGCTTGAACAAAGTCTGGGTAAAGTAAGGCTTTAAGCCAAGCCCAGCTGGAGAAGAACACCATCAAGTCAGGGGCAAGTCAAATACACACCAATGTTTCAAGGCTTCTGCTGAAGAATGCTTAAGTTTGTTCCTTTCCCCAAATTAGGACCCAACAAGTCCTCCAAGAAAGCAGCAAGAACTGATTCCTCACACTGCCGATCAAGTCCCTGATTCATGGGGCACTCACCCTGCCCCCCCAAGAGTGAACACAGGCTGATCTTGTTCAAGGAAGAGGAAGGAGGAAGAGGGGAACTGACGGAAATGGAGCTATCTGAGAAAACCTATTCTAAGAAAAAGGAAGTGGGCACAAGAGACTCTGGCACCTGAGTTCACGGTAGGGGCAGGGGTGGAATCAGAGTGGAGAGATTGAAGTCTCAGAGCAGAGGGCCTGGCAAGCTCGCTGAGCTAGTTAAGAACTTTTTCTATAACTGGTTTCTTCCTCGGTATCTCTCCCTCCATAGAGTCTCAAAACGATCTGCCTGCTCTCATAAATAAGCAGAGTCAACCGCTTGAAAAGCCCATTAGAATCCAAAGTGACCCATCCTGAAACTAGCTTGCACTGGTGATGAGCCGTACAAGAGCTTAAGTACAAAGCCTTGGGGCTGGATAGGTTAGGCTACTTCCTGGTTCCTTCCTGCTGACTCTGGGCAAGTGACTTACCTGCCCCGAGTCTCTCTGGTTAACTCATCTGTGACTTGGGCTGGGTAACAGTATACCCGCCTCACACGAAGGCAGGGAGGATTCCACGACTGAACACAGAGCGCTTAGGACAGTTGCTTGGCACCCAAATAAGCAGTGCATAGCATTAGTTACTAGTAATTTTTTACTGATGAAGTGACTTTTCTAATGTCCTAAGTAGAGATGGGTTTGAGAAGAAAAATTATTCTTATCAAGAAATAAGATTCTTATCTCTTAAGCAGATTCTCCCTTAATCCCATTTAGTGGCTGAGAGGTGAATTTCTGGGGGTTTGTAGGAACCGAGAGCAAGCATGTGAAAGGTGTCTTCTACGCACCTACATCACCTGCCTGGGCGAGGCATGGGCCGAAGAATACCTCCCCCAGGGGACGAGTTAACGGGCCAAAGGGCTAGAAGCAAGTTGGAGCTCCCCGGGGACAGTCACCTCCTATTGCCAGCAGCCCTGCTCAGGTGGGACTTGGATTGTTATGATTCAGTTCAATTCAGTTTAGTTCAGTCACTCAGTCGTGTCCGACTCTTTGTGACCCCATGGACTGCAGCATGCCAGGCTTCCCTATCCATCTCCAACTCCCGGAGCTTACTCAAATTCATGTCCATCAAGTCAGTGATGCCATCCAACCATCTCATCCTCTGTCGTCTCCTTCCCTTTCTGCCTTCAATCTTTCCCAGCATCAGGGTCTTTTCAAATGAGTCAGTTCTTCGCATCAGGTGGCCAAAGTATTGGAGTTTCAGCTTCAGCATCAGTCCTTCCAATGAACATTCAGGACTGATCTCCTTCAGGATGGACTGGTTGGATCTTCTTGGAGTCCAAGGGACTCTCAAGTCTTCTCCAACACCACAGTTCAAAAGCATCAATTCTTCAGTGCTCAGCTTTCTTTATAGTCCAACTCTCACATCCATACATGACTACTGGAATTGTTATGACTGGCCAGTTTAAATAAGAATCACTGTAATATACTTCAGTGGAGCACTTTAGTTTTTAATGAGACATGCCTGGAGAAGGGAGGTTAGGGGTCTTCTTTGGGGCTAAGTTACTTCTCCAGGGTTCTAGGGGTCTGTTTGTTGGTTGGGAATCAGCCCAAGTCAATGGAGGTGCTACACGTGCACAATGAGGGGGGGCGTGTATCAAAACTCCCTCCTCACTGCACAGCTGACACAAGTGTGCCAATAATGACAGTATCAATGGCCATTAAGCTTTCTTCTTCAGTAGAATTTTTCTCTCTCTGGGAATGACTGTTAGCATTCTCCATCAACTGCTTGAACTGAATTATCACTAGATTCTATCAAAAATCCTACACTTAGACTGGGGCAACTATCCCATCTTCCACTTTGATTTTAATTCTTACATTTTACATTATACACACTTGTACATATGAGATCACTGACAAGCGCTGGGGGTTCAAATGTTCATGTGAGCCAAGAGGTCCCAGCCTATCTAAGCTGCCCATATTTGGAGGGACTATACACTGCTACAGAAACCCCAAAGGCCCAAGTGTAAAATTTCAAACCAAAATGCGAGAGAGAAGTCTCGTCGGAAGGGAGCTGGATTTCAAAACCGACGAATCAGAAAAGTTCTTCTAACTCTATTCTTTGAGCTAAAAGACTAGGACAGTTAATCACTACCACAGTTTTTAGGCTCTGGTTCAACCTAAAGAAATAAGTTTTGTTTTAAACCATGTTCATTAAATTTAAAAATATAAAGTTCAATAATTTTTTGAATACTTACTTGAGTAATATTCAGTACTTATCGAATTTCTATATTAAGGCATTTCAGGGTATGCAAACATACAGAAGTTCTCACTATAGCCCTCAGAAGAAAAACTGATTTAAGGTCTTTTAAAACCATATTGTCCCTGAAGACAGGCCAACTAAGGAGAAACAAAGGGCCAATTAATAAACATTCCCCGAATTACTGGTTCCAACGGGCCTACTTATGAAGACAAGTGGTTCTATCTACAAGCTGTATTAAAGCTTCCTAGAGTTACTGTTATTAGGGTTGAAACCCCCTTTCACAACATCTCATAAGCCACTCATTTCTAAAAAGGCCGCTCAGTTCACAGCAGTTGCTGGACAGCTCTCAAATAGACTTTACCTCCATTTTCTGAGTTAGATAAGACTAACAGATAAGACTTTTGTTATTCGGGTATCCCACATTGGCAGGAGACCCTCAAGCCTCCCAGCTGTTTAGGGGGATTGTGATTCAAGAGCAGGAAACATATGTAAACACTTGGGGGGTAAATTTGTTTGCTTTTCCCCCCGTATCAATACCTCCGCTTGGGAGGAAAATGAATGAAAAGGAGAAAAAGGAGAACACGAAACACTGCTATACCAAACTGTTTTCCTACAACACTCTTCCCTAAGTTTACATGAAGAACTAAGGATCTCGATTTCAGTATAGAGTGTTCTTTCAACACTCCATTTTTAGATGCCTCCACTCAGACTACCCAAGAAATGCTTCTGACAGATAGAGATAAAAGGTACACAGACACATTTGAGTTCAATTTGCTAGAACAGTGATAAGAAGAAATTTCACCCAACACATAATATGCTGCAAAAACGCATGACATGATGTCTACTCTATGCGCACACTCTCGTCTAGGAGGCTCTAAAGTTGGGGGTCAGAGCTTTTTTGTTGCTGTGGTCCTACTCACCACCAAAATCAACATGAAGATGAGTGAAGTGCATGCCCTCAAAGCTGAAAATTTCCTGTTTTGCGTTCACTGCAAAGCAGATTCTCACCCATTAAAACACAGTGTAAACAGAGGGCTCAGCCCAGCAATTTCATTGGTCCATTTCAGGTCATGGCTACTTTCAGCAGTTCCTCACCTTTCCTGAATATTCCTGTCACTTCAAGAAGAAAAAGGAAGCATTGAGATGATGGGGTAAAATATAGGTTAAGAACAGAGAAAGGATGGCAGCTCGCTCCCTGCAGGGAAGATTGCCTGAAGGCGAGCAGAATCCTTCTATCAAGATGGATCACACTGCAGTCTGCAGCAAAAAGCACCTGTGATCCTTAGAACTCTCTTCCTCCTTGACCTTTCATGTTTGGGGAAAGATAAAGCGTGGGCATCTCAACTACCTTTATTATTGTTGTTGCTGCTATTGTGACAAACATCTATGAAACCTGCCTAAAACTTTGCATAAAAAGCCAAACCAGGAACCACCCAAGTCAGGTCAGCCATCAAGACAAAGTATCCTTTAAATTCAGACTCCATAGTTTTACATAAGAGCCACTCGATAGCCTATATCAGCAGGGGAAAAAAAAAACCCTCTATCTAGGTACACCCTGATACCACTTATTATTTATTACCATTATTTTATGAAGAGTTCAGACTAACCTCACGATTAAATACTGGGATGCAGCAAATGAAGGCAGACCCTAACAACTGCCGGCAGCTTCTTCTCTAAATAATGGTGGAAAGCGTTGGTGGGGAGGTGGTCCCCAAGTTTATGAGTGAGCCTGAGTCATAATTAGGCCTCCTGGATCCATATTTACCAACTGTGACTCACACTGTAAGTGTGGCTGTGGGAGACTCTTACAGGATAAGCCACTGAACCAGATTTTCATATGTACGTCCGAGGTATCGGATGTGAGTGGAACTTTCAAGAGGGGGTTGGCGGGGGGCGGGGGACGGTACATCACTGCCTAAACGCCATCAACTCAAACCTTTGAGACACAATAATAAATTGAAAATAGCCCGCACTTTCCACTCAACTCGGATATGAGACCATTCAACCTCACACAAAAAGGTTTTGTGAATCAATAGGCCATTTAGAAATGGTCCGTTTTCATTCTAGCACAGCGGCTTTTTAAAAAATGGTCACACCCAATATAGCAGCCTGTGGTCTGCGTGGAAAGTGCTGGTTCAGAAGAGCTCTGCTCTTTGTGAGGGCTCCCATCAACAGAGGGAATTCACGGCAGGATGCACGGCTGGGCCCATTAATCAATATATGGAAATTCAAACAAAAGGCGTGTGCAAGCCCTCTTCCCAAAAGCATTTTGTAATTCCACATAAGGAATCAGAGGTGAGGGACTCTAGATAGTTAGAGGACTAACCATTCTGACAAATCTTTAATGAAACACTTGAGAAATCCATTCACACATAGTCCTGTTTCACACACCAGCCTTTTTCCTCAGCTCCAAACTTGATAGCAATAACTAATAACTCACCTCCCTTTCTTTGTACTTTTAGCTGAGACCACTGAGGAACAGAAAACTCCATCGTACGTTCTACAAAATTTTCCGCATTTCGTTTTTCCTCCAGTTTACTATGAGGATGGCATTCCCATCACACAAAAGAAAGAGAGGGTCTTCTGTAGGGAAGTCCATGTCTCCTCCATCACTGCATTCTACGAACTGGAGCCTTCTGTGTTCTTTAATTGGCTAATTTTTTCACTAACAGGAATTTGTTTCAGGTTTTTAAAACAGAGAAGAGAGAGACAGCAGGCCAGCCAATCAGTCAAGTGCTAAATTGCTGTGCTATGCTATGCTATGCTAAGTTGCTTCAGTTGTGGCCAACTCTTTGCAATCCTATGAACCGTAGCCCCACAGGCTCCTTTATCCAAGGAATTCCCCAGGCAAGAATACTGGAGTGGCTTGCCATGCCTTCCTCTAGGGGATCTTCCTGATGCAGGGATCAAAGCCATGTCTCTAATGTCTCTTGCTTTGGCAGGCAGGTTCTTTACCACTAGTGCCACCTGGGAAGCCCAAAGACTAAATTCATGTCATCGCGTGTGTTGCTCAGTCATGTCCAACTCTTTGTGACCCCGTGGACTGTAGCCTGCCAGGCTCCTCTGTCCATAGGATTCTCCAGGCAAGAATACTGGAGTGGGTTGCCATTTCCTTCTACCAAATTAGCTTACCCTAAATGAACCTAAGATCATGGCATCTGCTCCCATCACTTCATGGGAAATAGATGGGGAAACAGTGGAAACAGTGGCTGATTTTATTTTTCTGGGCTCCAAAATCACTGCAGATGGTGACTGCAGCCATGAAATTAAAAGATGCTTACTCCTTGGAAGGGAAGTTATGACCAACCTAGATAGCATATTCAAAAGCAGAGACATTACTTTGCCAGCAAAGGTCCATCTAGTCAAGGCTATGGTTTCTCCAGTGCTCATGTATGGATGTGAGAGTTGGACTGTGAAGAAAGCTGAGCACCAAAGAATTGATGCTTTTGAACTGTGCTGTTGGAGAAGACTCTTGAGAGTCCCTTGCACTGCAAGGAGATCCAACCAGTCCATCCTAAAGGAGATCAGTCCTGGGTGTTCATTGGAAGGACTGATGCTGAAGCTGAAACTCCAATACTTTGGCCACCTCTGTGAAGAGTTGACTTATTGGAAAAGACCCTGATGCTGGGAGGGATTGGGGGCAGGAGGAGAAGGGGACGACAGAGGATGAGATGGCTGGATGGCATCACCGACTCAATGGACAGGAGTTTGGGTGGACTCCGGGAGTTGGTGATGGACAGGGAGGCCTGGCGTGCTGCGATTCATGGGGTCGCAAAGGGTCGGACACGACTGAGCGACTGAACTGAACTGAAATGCTAGTAAGGGCTCCTCTGAGAACGTAAGAAAGACTGTGGACTCTCACCACACTCTGAAACTGGTGTGTCCACACAAAATTCTACAGTTTCTGGCAGTTGATTCATGAAATCCTTAGGTTCCATCCAGGATTCATGGACTCCTAGTCAAACTGGAAAAGTCTCTGACCTCAGGCTATTTTGGATGCTGTGAGGGACCACGGTTGGGCCCTTCCAGGGGTAGATGTAAAGGGTTCCCTTTCTAAAAAACACAATAGATCACGTAAGTGGAAAATTCCTCTGCAATTTCTGAGCAGTCTACAGAAGGGCAAACTCCTTCTTCAGCTAATACTTTCTTTGTAGGAAAAGTTCTGCCCTTTAATTGCTGATCTTCCCCTCTCCCTGTCCCCTCACAGCTTGTACCACCTCACCAGGATAACTCAGCAGCCCCAGAACTGCTCCTCCAGCCAGAGCTCTGGTCTCCCCACCTTAAGTCACAAAACCCCATCCAAAAACGGAAGGGATGCCAAAATGTCATCCCTGCTACCCTGTCAGGGTATCCTGTTTACTCCACAAAACAGGGGGTCCCAGCACTCTGGGGAGTTCATGGTCAGCAGGATGTTTGTCAGAAATGCAGATGCCCAGGCCACACCCCAAACCTCAGAACACGCTGAACTGACCGAATTTCAGAGTACGGTGCAGGAATGTGCGTGAACTGACCGAATTTCAGAGTACGGTGCAGGAATGTGCGTGAACTGACCGAATTTCAGAGTACGGTGCAGGAATGTGCGTGAACTGACCGAATTTCAGAGTACGGTGCAGGAATGTGCGTGCTTACAGAGCTCGTGGACATTTCTCATGCACCTGCAGTTCGTGAACCGTTGCTCACAAATCATCTTTCACTGAAGCCTGGGTGAGATTCCCCTTGCCTGTCTCCTTCCTAATATTAATTTACGTGTTCATTCTCACCTAAGACTGTTCTGTTTCTTATCTCTACATGAGAATATTCTCTACCTACTTAAATGTTACCTATGTCAAGAGGTCTACCTCAAAGCCCTTCCTTCCCCAACATGGACTGATCTATTCTGATCTCTCTCAAAGTGAATTTTTCTAACTTCACACATCTGAACTACCTAGTCCTTAAAATGGGCTTCCCTGGTGGCTCAGACAGTAAAGAATCTGCCTGCAATGTGGAGACCTCGGTTTCACCCCTGGATCAGGAAGATCCCCTGAAGGAGGAAATAGCAACCCGCTCCAGGATTCTTGCCCGGAGAATCCAATGGACAGAGGAGCCTGGTGGGCTACAGTGCATGGGGTCGCAAAGAGTCGGACACAACTGAGCGACTAACACTTAGTCCTTAAGATACTAGTGATTAGCCCAGTCCTGGTTCTACAGAATTGGAAGAACATGGAATGAATGTAAATATGTAAACATTAAAAGAACTCTCAAAACCACTAAAATCCTGTCTGTTGAGTTTCTACTTTCTGAAATGCCTCCAAAATATTTCTGAAACACAGCCCAGGCAGAGAAGAGTTAAAGTCTTTAAACCTGCTCTCTCAGCTAATGCAATGGATGCCAGCTACTAGAGCAAAGCTAGTCAGGTGGAGACAGCTGTGCCAGGGCTTAGCCTAACAGGATATACCGACAGTGCGAAGAGCCAGCTCACTGAGCTTCTGGAAAAGACCTCAACTCTGCCCCTCCCCCTCCTCCCAGCAGCGTCTCAAAAACCCCTGTGCCATTTAATTAAACAGGCCCATAAAAAGTAGTGCAGGCTTAAAACTCCACATGATAACCTGTTGTATAAAAATATACAATTACTTTTTTAAGTTATGCACAATTCGGGTGATAATTATACCAATAATAAACTGCCCTAGAATATGCATGTGTTTCAAAAAGCTTCAATCCTCAAATCTTATGAGTAGGCATGTGTGCAAGCGTGCTAAGTCATTTCAGTTGTGTCTGACTCTCTGCGACCCCATGGACTGTAGCCTGCCAGGCTCCTCTGTCCATGGGATACTCCAGGCAACAATACAGGAGTGGGTTGCTATGCCCTCCTCCAGGGGATCTTCCTGACCCAGGGACGGAACCTGTGTATCCTGCATTACAGGAAGATTCTTTATCGCTGAGCCACTGGGGAAGCCCATGAGTGGGAATAACCATTCCTAAATCCACTCATTTATTCAAAAAAATTAACTGCAAAGCTTCCCAGATATGTGACATCGTGCTAAGGGTGGAGGGGACACCAAGATGAACGAGAAATGGTTATTGCCTTGAGGACTCAGCACAGTCTTGTAGGAAGGGATATAATAAAGACAAATAGCTAGAGCACAAAGCAGTGTGTGGTAAGTGCTATGACAGAAAGTCAAGGTACTAGAGGGGCTCAGGAGAGAGGCAGCGATGACCAGAATAAATAGAGAAAACAGCAGCAGCAGTTCACTCAGGTTTTGAGGTTAGGATTGAGAGGACAGTCAGCAAAAATCCTTATGATCGGAAGGGACGGGCAATTAAGGCAGAGTTGTTGAAAGGATAATTGAACTGACGTTCCTTGACTTCTCCTGGGTACACCCGTAGGACAGGGATGACTACATCCGTCAAGTCACTTTGCTGATAGGTAAACCATGTCCCATCAGTCCAAAGGCCCGCAGGTTCTTTCTTTCCTAACAATAGTGTGGCCCAACCTCAAAGTAAGTCCCCAAAGAAATTTGGGGGAAAACTATGTTTGGCAATACACTAGACAAGAAGAAATGAGAGGGAGCCTTCTGGCAGAGCAAAGGACACAAAGTCAGGAAACCTGGGTTCAAGTTCATTTCTTCAGCTAGAACACCTTGAGTAAGTCACTCACACTCTGTTTCATCATATGCAAAATATAATGCAAATGATAATTTTCCCACCCAGTAAAAGTGCCATTCCAACACATGGATGTGAACGTCCTTTGTAAAATTATAAAGCTTTTCAAAATGTAAGGCAATATTACTGGGTAGGTTTTGAAAAGTTTTAAAATATATTTTAAAGTATACATTGTCTCAATAAAAAAAAAAAACCTCAAATAATATGACTGTCCACAGCAAGGGGAGCTCTAGGCTCAAGCAGAAGTAGATGCCAGAGTGGAAAAACGGAAATAAACAAGATGATGCTAAGATTGTTGGGCTACTAGAAAACCAATCCTGAAAGCACCTTACAGTTAGTCTTTCTGTTTAATAAACAAAGACACCTCCTTAACAGAAAGTCAGCTCAAATTTGTTTAAATTAAAAACTGCAACATAAAAAAGTCCTAAATGATATTCGATTAAAAAAAAACACTTATTTTCTTGAGATTACATGATGCTCCCTCAATAATTATAAAGATATTACTATGGTCCTACCTAGTTTCCTTCTTTATCATCTTGGCTTTTTTAAATAGCTAGGGTCAATCAAGATTGCCGGGAGAAATATCAATAACCTCAGATATGCAGATGACACCACCCTTATGGCAGAAAGTGAAGAGGAACTCAAAAGCCTCTTGATGAAAGTGAAAGAGGAGAGTGAAAAAGTTGGCTTAAAGCTCAACATTCAGAAAACTAACATCATGGCATCTGGTTCCCATCACTTTATGGGAAATAGATGGGGAAACAGTGGAAACAGTGTCAGACTTTATTTTTGGGGGCTCCAAAATCACTGTAGATGGTGATTGCAGCCATGAAATTAAAAAACCCTTACTCCTTGGAAGAAAAGTTATGACCAACCTAAATAGCATATTCAAAAGCTGAGACATTACTTTGCCAACAAAGGTTCGTCTAGTCAAGGCTATGGTTTTTCCTGTGGTCATGTATGGATGTGAGAGCTGGACTGTGAAGAAAGCTGAGCGCTAAAGAATCGATGCTTTTGCACTGTGGTGTTGGAGAAGACTCTTGAGAGTCCCTTGGACTGCAAGGAGATCCAACCAGTCCATTCTGAAGGAGATCAGCCCTGGGATTTCTTTGGAAGGAATGATGCTAAAACTGAAACTCCAGTACTTTGGCCACCTCATGCGAAGAGTTGACTCATTGGAAAAGACTCTGATGCTGGGAAGGATTGGGGGCAGGAGGAGAAGGGGACGACAGAGGATGAGATGGCTGGATGGCATCACCAACTCGATGGATATGAGTTTGAGTGAACTCTGGGAGTTGGTGATGGACAGGGAGGCCTGGCGTGCTGTGATTCATGGGGTCGCAAAGAGTCAGACACGACTGAGTGACTGAACTGAACTGAGGGTCAATCAATAACGAATATTCAGTATACAATTATCTAAGTTAAATACATACGCACATAAAAAACAGAATTTTACCAAACTGAAAGTAATTTTCATAGTTAAAGAAACAAACACAAGACACATACACACATCTGTACCTTATATTGAACTCTTTTGCCATTAGCCATAAAAATGTTTGAAGCTCTAAGTAAACATATTAGCCTGTTAACCTGCACTAAAGGATTCTATAATGTGACTAATTAAAATAAATCCTCCTTTGATCCCATACAGCCCTCAAGACTTTCAAATTCTAACATATCAGACTAGCATATGCTTTATAATTTAACTAGCATGCTTATAATTTAAGAGTCAAATACATTTTTTCCATCCAAAGAACCCCTAACACGCCAGACTCTGCAGCTATTTCTCAAATTCCTCACCTCCTGAATATGTAGCAGCTTCAAGTTGCCTTCCTCCGCTCCCCATTTTTCCTTAATAACTGATTTTCTCCACAAGTTCCTCCCTTTTAACCACAGTAGCAATAAAATTTATCGTTCAACCAGGACACTTTGGAGAGGGAAAGAGGGGAGCTATTAATAATTAAGCCAGAAAATCAGGTATGAAAACCCAGGACATATGCTCAGCCCACATGCGTGCTAAGTCGTTTCCATGGTGTCCGACTCTGCAACCCTATGGGACCACTGGAAAAACCTGACAGCTTGTTGATCTCTGGTAGAAATGGAAGAAAAACCATCCCTCACTGTTAAAGAGGCATTAATAACCCTCAATTAAATAGGCATCAACAACGTCAGCTTCCAACTTCAGAGGCTCATCCTCATCCAAAACACTCATTAAGTGCATTTTACTGCACTGGGTGCTACCAAGGTCAGAGGGCTACAGAGCCCATGTCCTCCCTGAATGGACAGTCCAAAGGAGGAAAATGATATGGGCTGTAAAATTGGAGATCCTCACACACCAAACAGGTGATTCAAAAACGGAGGCCAAGGAGGAAGGGCAGAGCTGGATTTCGGAATGGAGCAGAAAGCAAACCAGTTAAAGGGGAAAACTGGTGATCCTTAAGGCATGGGCTCTGGGGACACAGCGACAAGCCACACCACGTGTTGGGAGGCGAAGCCAGGCAGAAACAGGCTTCTCTGTGATGTCCTCGTGAAGCCCTTGTCCGTGTGAAGCCCGTTTCACATGGTCCTTTCTCATGGCTCGGTGCAGGTTCACCTGAGTTTAGGGCCAAAGCATCCTTTACCATGATGTAAGTGCACCGCCCCGTCCAGCAGCCATCAATCACACCCTCACCTCCCACTGACCTGTAAAGCTCCCCTAAACCTGGGGACACTTGTGCAGTCACTGGAGTCTAATGAGCACCCAAAAACCAGATGTTCAATAAATATCTTTAAAAATCATAGGAAAATATGCAGAACATAAAATATACCGCGTTAGCCATTCTCAACTGTACAGTTCGGGAGTGTTTACATTCACTACGTTCTACACCCATCACGACCATCCACGCTCTTCATCTTGCAAAACTGAAACTCTGTACCCATTAAACTAATCCCCATTCCTCCTGCCCTCAGTCGCTGGGCCACCACCCTTCTATCTTCTTTCTGTGTCCAGGAATCTGGCTGCTCTAGGTGCCGCGCATAAATGAAAGTGGAATCCTACAAGACTTAAGACTTGTCTTTCGCGACTGGCTTATTTCACTCAGCATAATCTCGTCAAAGTTCATCCATGGAGCAGGTCGCAGAATTTCCTCTATTTAAAACTGAGTAATAACCCATTGTACATATGTGCTTTTTTTCTATAATAAATACCTTTTGAATCAAAGTACCTCAGAGACTGGAACACAGTCTCCTCAAGTGTGAGTTTTAAGTTTCTTTCTTAAGGGCTTCCCTGGTGGCTTAGCTGGTAAAGAATCTGCCTGCAATGTGGGAGACCTGGGTTCAACCCCTGGGTTGGGAAGATCCCCCAGAGAAGGGAAAGGCTACCCAATCTGGTATTCTGCTGGAGAATTCCATGGACTGTATAGCCCATGGGGTCACAAAGAATTGGACATGACTGAGCAACTTTCACTTTCACTTTTCAGAGAAACAGAGATGAACTTGCAATTAACAAAAATGTAAGAAAATGCTTCCCAAGGCTCTCTTCTATGCCCTACACTCAAGGAGAGTACGGGACTTAATAACTCACTGGGCCTGTGTGAACTGAGATTTTCCTGGTAAAACGCCTTGCCTTTATCAGTTTATATTTTAAAGCTTCTGTTTCAGGACAGGAGGAAAACCTATTTTCACAAAGGCCAAGAGGGTAGCCTCTTCATCTGCAAAGAGAAAGCCACTACAGAATGAATAAACAATTGATAAAGCTTTTCAAATCCTGACTTCCACAAACCACAGAAGTTTAAATAAAGCTGTGTGTGTGTGTGGCTGGGGGGGGGTGTTCTGGGCAGCCACTGTCTCCACAAGGGTGATCTCCAAGGCAGGCAGGAGCACCGGGGACCTGCCGAGAGCGACAGACTTCTGAGTCGTCAAGGCACTCACCGCTGCATCTGGAGGGGCTTCCCGTTTCCTTCCTCCACCATCTTGAGATGCTAAACAGACATCAGACACACGTAGATAGAGATGCTGTTCATAACGAACATGACACTTTTCTTCCTACTCCTTGGCACTTCCTGGAAGCCTGATCGAATTATCTCCATGAAGCTAAATATAATGACTTGTTTTAGAAGCATTTCTTCTGGAACTCTTCCTGTCAATATGGCCCTATTTTCCCAACCATGTTAATTAGTCCTAACTGCTTTTGTTTGTTCCTCTCATATGACGTCCCAGAGGGTGCTATGCTGCTGTGCTCAGTCAATCAGTCGTGTCTGGAACTTTGCCACCCCATGAACTGTAGCCCACCAGGCTCCTCTGTCCATGGGGATTCTCCAGGCACGAATACCGGAATAGGTTGCCATGCTCTCCTCCAGGGAATCTTCCCCACCCAGGGACTGAACCCAGGTCTCCCGCATTGCAGGTGGATTCATTACCTGTTGAGCTACCAGGGAAGCCCAAGAATACCGGAGTGGGTAGCCTACCCCTTCTCCAGGGGAACTTCCCGACACAGCAATTGAACTGAGGTCTCCAGCATTGCAGGTGGATTCTTTACCAGTTGAGCTACCCAGGAAGCCCTCCCAAAGGATAGGAAACTGTTAAAATAGACCTTGATCCAAAAAGGACACCTTAGAAAACTGGAAAACCTGAGGAGGAGAGTAACCCACAAGACTAAGAAGACCAGAAATGTTATCTAACACAAGCAAACAGGATGAACGAAAAAAATGAGAGTAGAATGCACTGGTAGTGAAAAACTCATTAAACTCATGTCTTATTGCTTTTTAATCACTAATAAGTGATCAAGAGACTTTAAGGAGAGTGGAGGTCATTCCTCATGTTTTCCTTTAATCCCTGTGGTCTGGTGCTAAGCAAATAACTACCACACTTAATACATGTTGATTTATAGATTGATGTTTCTTTGACCATGAGCATCATGCAAGATGATTGGTTTTCTTCCTTTCTTAACATAATTCAGTAATTTTTTAAAAACAAAAATTCAACCAGAAAGTGAGAGTCAACACATCCACACATTCTTAAGTAATTTACCATGTATGCAACTCTACAAAGCACAAAACCAAATGAGATGATCTGTAAGAAAGCAAGAAGTACCCAAGATGTTTGAAGAAAATACTTTAATATCATCTCATTCACACTTAGATGTGTTTCATCTTTGAAACATGGGAGATAAAAGATCTTCCTTTAATGTCACTTCTGAAAGAACTCCAACATGAAATTCTATGGTCAGTGCTGGTTATTTACAAGTAATGCCAAGCCCTGCTTTGTTTTCTTATTGAAAAGAAAAACCAACAAATGATTACAGCATAAATTTGTTCTCTTAGCCAAACCTTTGGTTTTGCTCACTTTTTTGAGACACAAACACACATAGATTAAAGGAGAACATCCTAATAATGGCCAGGCAACAAACCCCAAAGACAGCTCAATTTGCAACTGCCTCTCCTCTTATAAGATCCTCACAGGGATAACAAAACTGATGGCAATCAGACCCCCGCAAGTCAACACCTCGGTCAGTGAACTCGCATGGCTGATGCTCCTGGGGACAGCACACATCCAGCTAGCTGTCCGCTCTGACTGTACTTAGGGCAAATGAATTTCTTCTCCAGCAATGGCTCATTCTGAAGACTTGAATGAATTCTTAATATTTCATTCACAGCTCAGCAAAGAAGATCCTTCTGAAATATCAGGGCATGGGTGGCTACAGAAGTTGCTGTGGCAACTGCCCCTCCTTCAGTTTTCAGCAATTAAGAAACTTAGTGGCATTGCTATCAATCTTCATGCACAAGAGAATCTGAGGCAGACCATTCCATTATATAACACAATTTTAAGGGACTAAAAGCAGTGGCAAAAATACCTATATTTGCTTAAGGGAAACTGAACGAACAACTTCAATCAATCCAACCTAAGCAGTAACATTTATTTGCAACAAAGCTTTTTTTTTTTTTTTTACTATCTTTCATCTAAAATATTTAATAAACATTTGTCTCTTTAAAAGGACAATGTTTTCTGATATATTTTCATATCCATTTTGTTATTTTTAACACTATAAAGCAGATTTCCAGAAAGGGAAGCCCAATATATCACATAAACTTTACATTCAACACAGCCTACAGGAAACTAGAGTTTGTGTTATGGCCAGGCCTCAAGACTAAACGTTCGGAAACCAATTAGGCTTGAAGTCAGGGGTCACTGTAAATAAAAAGATTTTAAAGACAAAGCTGACAGATATTTTTAAGTATATTAGCCCTTAAGGAATAGAAGAATGAACTTTTTCCCTCTAAATTATCCTTAAAATTCATGGCTAGGTTATAGGCCCACTACAAAATACTAGGCTCATTAAAATAGCATTTGAAACCAGTACAAAATAAACAAAATATCCCAAAGCAAAAATCTTTCAGAAGAAAAGTTATTAGATTGACTTCCCTGAACACCTAAAACCACTGATTTCTAGGCAGTCTTTTTGATAACCACCTCATTACTGTCACAGAGAAAGGAGCCTTAGAGTACTCCACTGCATGCGTTTATTCCTTAAGTATATTGCTTCCAGAATTTATGGAGAACTTTGTGACAACTCTGAAATATCTGGACACTGTGAGGTCCTGTAAAAACTTCAGGCTGGGGATCTCAAGCAGCCCAAGAAGCTTCTAGAATACAGGCAAGAGTTCAGACTCCAAGGGATTTAAAATCAGGCTTTTTCTCTTATCTTAAAAAAAAAATTGAGAACTTCCAGAACCACCAGTCTTCTCTCTTACTCTGCACCATTTCTAAACTCTCCTGGTAAGGAAGAAACACCTAACTATCACAGTACGATCTTTTCAGTCCCCTCAAATTTATCATAATGTCATTAGAATGAACCAAGTTCCGCCATTTTTCATAACAGTAGACGTCTATGAAGGTGCCGCTAATGCGCCAATGTTAGCAGGCATGCTATCTGACATAACATGGACGATACCTTTGTTATTTTGTGAAGACAGACTGACTGGCTGGTTGACTAGCTATTTTATTACAGTCTGCCACTGTCAGGTTGGACTGAAGATTCTGGTGTAAAATTCCCCAATGAGGGACCTGAGGCTTGATGAGCTTTCCGAACAACAATGCCCAGACAGGTTTCCAGTGCTCTGGCCAACGACGCACCCTGTCTCTAAATGAACAGAGGAAAAGCACACAGGAACCAATCCTAATCGGCTCCCGGAGACCAGGATTTCCTCCCGACCTGGCACATCTTTGTGTTTCTCAAGGTGCGCCCACTGACGGAGCACAAGCTCCATGAAGCTGGAACTGGGCCTAGGTCACTTGCTGCTGCAGCCCTGGCACCTACAGCCCCGCCAGGCACACACAGGAAATATGATGACCACCCACACCCAGAGGATACTCAACGTATCACAGAGCTACCAGTGAAACCCCTACCTTGGAGCATTCAGGCCATAACCAACCTTCACATGATTTTCTTATCCATAGCTGCGGCAACTCTAGTTCTGTCTTTCAGGAGAGAAGTGAAAGGGAAGAAACAAAAAGAAGAAAAAGAAAAGTTGGCGCAAGCCATTCTGTTTTCAACTTTCTCACCCATAAATTAGATTCTTTGTAGAGTAAGTCCATGTTATCTGATGACTCGGTATTCCCCGTGGAGATTTCCTTAAGTGTTCACAGTTGATGAACACAAATCATTCCTGTTTGGGTTTTCCATTTCAACATCATGCCTTTGAGCTGCATGAAAAAGCCATTTCTACGTTTCATAAAACTGCCTAATGTAACGCTGAACTGCTAAATGACCATTTTTTTAATATCATGTCAATCTCCTGAATCAAAGCGGATATGTATCTCCTGCCCTGACATCACAGAGCTTCCTACCAACTGTCAGATTCTGCTCTTAACTGTCAGGCATTTTCTTTTCAAGGCAGTCAAATTGCGGCCTCGGGAGGTACCTGGGAAGCCTCTCTTTTTCCTGTTGGTATTCTTAAAGCCAAAATATGCCACAGCCGTGTAACTGGTAACAGATATTCATAGGGTTGTCAGAGTCATAAATAAGAGATGCTCAGTCAAATTTGAATTTCACATAATGAATATTTTTTAGTATAAATATGTCCCACATAGTGCAAGGGGCATACTCACGTTAAAAAAATTAGGTGTTTATCCGAAATTGTATTTTAACTGAGCATCCTGTATTTTATCTGGCAATCCTGTGGGTGAGGGGATAGGACAGTGAGACAGCAAGAGGCACAGTGAGGCCAGAGACTGTGATGAAGGGACTGACAACTTGGGTGGAAAAACTACAGGGGTTGAAGAAACTCAGTATGATGCTTAAAAGTTGGTGGGGGAAGAAGGCAGAGGACGAGGAGCTTGAGAACCATTAGCTGAAAGTCATCATGGAAAGACTACTGGGGAGAAACAGCCTTGGGCTACCACACAAGACTGCCCAAAGATGCAGGTAAAAAAATTTAAAAATGAAACCACAATTCTGGCAACAATGAACGCAGAAAAGACAAGGCACATTCATGGCAAACGGGCTACGTTCCAGGCACCTCGCTAGCCTCTTCCTCTGCATCCCTGATAGCTCGTACACCTGTAGCAGTTGGCTTCCACCTGGAGGACTACCAGAGAAGGTGAAGGCACAGCCGGGATGTGCTCAGTCACATGTGGCCAGAAGCCAAAGCCAGCTTGTCTGAATTCTAAGCTCCAGCCCTTCCCCCGACACCGTCTGGAGGAGCGCATGACTCAGAAAGTACCACGCTGAAGATACTGGTTAGCTGCAAGTCTTAGGAAAGTCAAAAGCTGGAATCTTTATCTCTCCTTCTTATTCCACGACAGTCTGCAAAATAATGACCAGAATTTAATGTTAAATATGGGGGGAAATATATTTTCTCCACGTCCCAGAAGGCAGGCTTTCTTTATCTTTCTTTCAAAGAAGAAAGTCCAACAAAAACCTCCCTCAAAAGGAGCCTGTTGGAGGTACCTGGCAAGATTCACACTCCCTGGTGCTGCAAGAACTCAGTTAGGTGACTGCTATCTTTATAAAAGGTGTTAGTCTGAAACTGACAAAGTAGAATAGCTCTTACCCACATCTGAAGGCCTCACCTGCCCCTTACTCCAAGACAATCATTGTGGCAAATAATAACAGTAGCTAACATTTATTGTGGGCTTACTATGTGCCAGATGTTATTCTTGAGTCTTTGCGTTTATAAAAAGTATTTAACCTGTGCCAAAAGTTTAGCAGACAGGTACTGTGATTTCCCCACTGTATAAATGAGAAAAAGGAGACAGAGATTAAGATAGAGCTGTAAATAGTAGGTGATGCTGGTTTAGACTTACACATCTTGAGGTAATGATGGAACAGATCCATCTGATGTCACAACTCTAGCATGCCATGAACTGTCCTAAACTGGCACACAGAGTTTGTAGTTCAGTCATGGAACCGAAAACTAGATGCCTTGTTCCAATACCATCCTCACTGGCACACACATTGACGTATGTAAGTCTGGATTAAGCCATGATGATACTAGAATCAGTGAGTCATACCATGGGGTAGAAGGAGAAGTCAGAAGTTACCAGAACTGAATCATAAGACTACCCCAGAGAACCACAGCTACTTAGTATTCTTAAAGGGCTTAAATGTAAGGATGGAGGTGACGGCAGTTCATTGTGTTTATTAACATTTTCCATCTCCTTTTCCATCGTATTTTTATCTCTTGAATTTCAAAAGCAAGACAACTCCCAAACTTACAGCTTTTAAACACTGAGTACATTTTTGATTTGTGTAAATAAAATATTTTAAAGTGGTTTTTATATATACTGTGCCATTTCCAGTTTCGTAACTTTCATTTTACTGGTTTTTTTAAAACAACCTTTTATTCTTTGGATTGTTGAAAAGAAATATACATATGATTTACTACTCTTAAGCATATACTTCTCTTTTATATAATAGGGCAAAGAGATAATAAACCTTTTGGGAAAACATGCCCTGTAAAAGGTCTTTATGGTCCTTAACGATCCTGAAAAAGATCACTCTATGTAAAAGAGAAGCCATTTCAGACTCGGAAATGCTCCAATTCTATCTACTATAACATCACTAATTCACTGTGTGACCTTGAACAAGCTGTTTTACCTCTCTAGGTCCCGATGTGTAAACACAGATGTCTCATTTGTAAAATGGGAGGGTTGGATTAGATCGCAGTTCCCCAACTGGCATGTGCTGGCCCAGCTGTGCCAGGCTTCTGATGCTCCCGGGCCCTCAGGGCATCTGTACAGAGCCCACACTGGAGGCCCCAGAACCACACCTCCAGCCAAAAGCAGCCATTTGTCTCCTTGCAGTGAGTGTATAAACCTTTTCAAAGTGTTCTATGAAGTGAAAATGACTGGGAAGCACTGGAGTGGATGACCTCAAGGTCTCCACTAACTCTAACATCTTGTAAGTCTGAGCTACGGCCCATGGCCAACGACTAAGTGATGCTGTCAGTTGCAATGCAGAGCGTGGTGCTGTATAATCAGGAACACTCAACACGTTTGTTACAATGGCTCAGACTGCAGTGGCATCACTCAAAGAAAACAACATTAATATAAAAATCAAATATATAATTACAACGTCCTTTACTAGCGTTCCACCAATTGGAAATTTCTATTACTGAATACCTTAGTTTATTATCTCTGTTTAGAAGGTCAAGGCACCTTGTAAGACACTAAAGTGTTATATAAAAAGAAGGAATCAATATTTAGCACAGTTTTAATACATACAGTATTATAGCATATTCTGACTTTTATGAGTCATTACTACATGCCCCAGTAGCCTCCCTATTAATCATTCTAAAATTTTGATGAAGAATTATAATGGCACTTTTCATGACCCTTGGGCCTGCCACCTCCAACATTTAGACAAAACAATCACACTTTTCAGAGAACTAAAATGTTTGGAGTCCATCAAAAATGCTTTTTTAAGAAGCCAGAGAAAATAGGGTTTAAACACCTTTAATGTCTATACTGTTTTTTCCTCAAAGTAAAGCAAAACCAACAAGAGGCGAAAAAAAAAAAAGCCCACCATCTCTGGTGTCTGGTGTGGTTTAAACTATTAGGTCAGAAAGTTCCAGGCAACTCATCATCAGAAAGATGTAAATAAGTGGGAGGGAGCTGGGAGAGGAAAAAAAATAATAATGACAAAGGACCTAGAAGGGCTGCCTTAGAGAGGACAAGTTAAAAACAGAATCTCCATTGCTTAGCTGAGCGGGCACAAGGGACATCTAACTATATACACACTGGGATCAAGAAGAAAGAAGAGTTACTCAGTAATTCCAGGGATCTCAGGGAAGGGGAAAGGGCAGGAAGCATTTGGGGAAGAAGATGACTTTTGGGGTAGGTGCCCCTTGAATAAAGAGAAGGCTTCTAACTCCCTCAACAGCAGGCCTCTGCTCAAAGGTTATTCTTCACAACATAAACCAGCCCAAGCAAAAACCCTGGGATGAAAATCCCCCATGACATTTACATAAAGAGAAATGGGTCCTGGGTTTGGCACTTAATTTTTGTCAGAATCATACCACTGACGGCCACAGCGGCCACCTACTCACGGAGTTTTGGAATATGACGATGGCTACAGGGAGAATTTGTTTTTAGTTGACTATTCTCATTTTAAACTTAACCCATTCCTAACACAGCAAATTTGAAAGACATAGAATATTATAAATAAGAGAAAAAAATTATCCGTAAGCCCACCACCAAAAACAATCACTGATAACATTCTGATGTATTTTCCTCTGTTCATTTTTAAACACACCACCGAATAGAGTCAAAAGGATGAGTGGTTCACCGTGATATCTGAAATTACCTCCTTCCCCACCTAGCTTTCACCTCTTGAATCTAAAAGTGGAACAACTTGCTTCATCCAGGTTTGATGCCGTTAAGTGTGATTTGGGGTAGTGTTTGCACAACCCACTGGGAGAAAGAAGTGGCTATTCTTGGCTGGAGGTGACGGACCTGTGGCCTCCACCACAGGCTCTGTTCAGTGGCCCCGAGGTCTCAGACCCATCAGAATCTCAGCACAGCTGTGCCACAGCATCCTAGCTGGGAAACTGTGAGTTAACTCAACTCTCCCATTTTACAGATGAGGATGTTAAGACCCAGAGAGCTAAAGCAGTGTGCTCCAAGTCACCCTGTGACTTACAATGTGAACAGTCCTGAAACTGGAGTCTAGGCTGACTTGTCTTTTACATATAATGCCTCATTATGGTCTTCTAGAATATTAAGAGTCACAAAACCCCTGTATAAGTCATGCTTTCCCTGATGGTTTATCTCTTTGCCCTATTTTATATGGAATAGTATATGCTTAAAAGCATTAAATTGTAGGTATCTCTCTTTTGGACAACTCAAAGGCCAAAGGGCCTTTGTTATTTAAAAAGCAACCACAAAACTAAGATGAAAAACCAAGGATATAAAACTAGAGGTTTTCACGTTTAAATAATTTACATTAGTCTTTAAATAGAAATACTCCCCCAGTATATATAAAATCCAAACCACTTAAAAATATCTAGACTTTTTAAAACTACATTTCTTTCCTGAAAGGATGTCTAAGCATATCCTAATGAGTACTGAGTATTCGCATTTTCTAAATCTTGCCTAATATGATGTTAGAAGAATGAATACTTGTTTGGGCTTGCATTTTTTGGTACTAGTGATCATTATTGGTCATTTGTTAATTCCTTGGTAAAAGTAATAATTTTATGACTCAAGTTGAGCAACCACTGCTTCTTGCTTTCAGCCTTAAAAAGACACCCTTACTCAGAGATCAAATATCCTTCAATATTTTTTTGGTTTAGGGTTTTAAAAATACATAACCCAATGCACAAGAATGGTATTTTGGTGATGACCTGAGGCAAAGATCTAAATAGGTTGTGTGGGTTTTTTTTTTAAGTATCCAATTTCACAACCTCCTTCACTGGATAACCTTCACAGGATAACCAGTACCTTCTCCCAAGGACTTACCATATAATTGTTGTTCCACACACTGAAAATTTCTGAGAAGTGCTATTTTGTTTGGTTGTTTGTACATTTTTACACTCACGTCATCCTCTTTTATTATTATAGCTTTACAGCAATTTTCAATCTCCAGTAATACAAGTCTCTGTCTTATTTATTTTCCAAATTAAAAAGATACATGCAAGTGTAGATACATGTGCTCCTATACAAACATATATATATTCTTCCAAATAAACTACAGGGTCAGTTGAAAACACTTTTTATCGAGTAGGTGTTTGAAGACTATATGCAAAGATCCTTTAGCATCGCGATTTTCTCCGTCCCTTAACATGAACTATTGCACTCCTATTGCAAACATCCAATGCCTTTTTCTTAGTGTACCGTATTGATGTGTCCCAAATATGCTGATTTTCGGCTCATTTGGAGACCAACTCAGAGCAGGTTTTAAAATTCCCCAGTTAAACCCAGCAGATCTAACTCCATCTGGTAGATCAACGCCACCCCCCACCACTGCCTTTCACCCCCAAACAGCCTGCAGGGCTGCCCAAGGGGGTCCTGATATCCAACACAGTAGAAGGACCAGGTCAGAGGGCCCTGCGCCCCAGGAGCAAGGAGTATGGACTTTACTGGGGCGACAGGGAACCACTGAGGGCACTTACTAGGAAGGAGAATGCCATGATCAGATTTCTCTGTGAGAAGGACAAACATAGCCCTGAGAATTTGGTGGCTAGCTTAGGCAGAAAGCACCCAGCAGAGGCGGGAGAAGGGCGGTTCCTCCCTCCGCACTGTTCCTGATAAGCAGTGACCTGGGCAACGCAGTGGGAAACAAAGACCGATCGTGGTGTTGTTTATGGCATGGTGGCACTGCCTCCATTGCTATGAAGCGTGCATTCAAACACTCCAGAGGCAGAAATAAAGAAGCTCGAAACTTGTCCCCAGGCATGGTCTCTCCCCACCTGTGAATAGGCACACTGTCCCTCTTCCCCTTGGGGTACATTCGCTTAACCAGTACTTACTGAGCACCCATTATGGGTCAATCACAGTGCTAGCTGTAGAAATAAATCCTGGGTGCGTCCATGCCAAAAATCAACAGGAGTCATGGAAAATGAAGAGTGTGACTCTGACACGCGAACACAGAGCCAAGTATTAGGAACTAGAGCCAAGCAGACATCAGAAAGACAGTTGCATGGAGCCATCACCTTCCAGAGGACACCCGCCTTTCTCCTCCAGGCTGGTGGCCAGCTCCCAACCTCCACCCCCTGCAGATCCTGGACCTTGTGAGTACCTTTCAAGCCTTCCTCAAAGCTGTATCACCATCCCGGTTTTACGGATGGGTCAACAGAGCCAAGTGAAACCCACAGTGGCATGCAGGGGAATCAATATAGAATCCAATTCCGGATTCCCTGGCTTGACCATTTTGTCTTTGTGATGTCCCCCAAGTTCTTACAAAGGCCCTTCATACTCAAAAAGAAATGGGAAAGACCTTTCCTCACTTTTTGCTCAACTGTTTGCTCTCCTCCCCTCAATGGGGATGGCATTTCCACTGGTCTCCAGGTACAATCTATCCACTGTTAATAGGAGACCATTCCCTTTGCACTCCTATAATCTAGAAAGAAGTTCTTCTCTCTCCCTCATAGCACTGAAAACAGGCTAGAGACATTTGCTTCACCTTTTTAACGCAAAGAAGAGAGTGAAGAAATTTCTGCATTTATTGGCCACACGAGGCAAAACGAGAAACACATATTGTTATGTAATAGCAGGGTGGTTTCAGTCTGTACATCAAGCATGTAAACTTGTAACTTTTTTCTTTTGTCTCTGTAAAATGATTTTTGATGCTTCATTCTCTACAAAACTTCAAGTCTGCCATCTCTTTAAAGATTTCTATGTTTAAATCTTGAATCACAGATGATCAGTACGTATTTACTGAAATCTAATCGATTTAGACCTATTACAGAAATCGGTACAAAGCCACTTTGGCCCAGGCCCAAATCACAGAGAAAAACTCCAAGGCAAACCACTACCAGTCAAGTTGAAGAGCCAAGACCATTGGCTTGGCTCTACCACTGGATGCTTTACTTTGGATCAAATGCTTAGTTTTGCTCAGCCTCTCCTCCAACCTCAAGGGGTGACTACTTTCCTCCCCTGTGAAACAAGGTCAATGACGCCCACCCCACAGAGTTACTGTGATAAGTGATCTTGATAAGTTTGTAAAACTTAAAAAAGCTCTGTACATTGATAAGAGATATGCAAACATCCTGAGTCCTCCCCTCTGGAAGCACTGTGATGACCACCCTTTCAGTTACATGAGTTCCTTGTCTCATTCTGATTCTATTTATGGCCAAAGTAAGGCCAAATAATGCTTTTTTCCAGAGGAGACGGGGGGAATGCAACTATCAAGGGAAACCCCCAGAAATCAATAAAGACCTGGGAATCCAGTTTGTCGTAAGGCATGATCTTGGAGGAGGAGAGTCTCAACGCTTCTAAGCACTACCTTCTGTTTGAGTTCAGCAAACCTGCCTGGAGGGTTGACCAGCAGAGGAAGATTTTATCATAAGGAAGGTTTAAGGAGGAGGAAAAGACTAGAGCAACAGGGCCTGACTTTTAGCTCCTAGGGCAAGAACCTTGTCCCTACCTCCTAAGCGGCTCAGAGGTAATGCAGTCCCACCAGGACACAGGGGCAGGAGGGTGCAGCCTCCCTCTACTGGGAAGGGTGTTCTGACAAGGAATCTGTCCAGGGACCTAAGTCAACCGTCCAGTGCTGCAGCAATAAGGCCGAGCAGTATTCACCAAGCACAGGTGGGAGGCTGAGCATGGGGAGGCTGCATCAACCCCAAGGTGAGAGATGACCACGTCCAAGACAAAGCCACCTCCTGCCCTAGTGACCTCACACCCAAACCGGAAGTCCCACTTCCTGCCTCCAGATTGGCCAAAGATGAGACAGAGGGTGTCGTAGGGAGAGGGAGTGGGCAGCCACAAACATTTGGGAGCACTTGGGGAGACAGTGACATCCTGACTGGGATTCTCCTGAAGAAGCGAGAGCAGGTGTTCCAGCCACTTCTCTGGAGCAAGCAGAAACACAGAGTGCAATTTTATGTTTGTGACCCAACGCCTCCAGCACCCCCAACACTCGTGTCGAAGCTCCAATGACCTGTTAAATTACAGCCTAAGTCTTGTCTCCCTCAAATTCTGATCCCATGAAAGACTGTAATAATTGGAAAGTCCTCAGCCATCACATCTTTTCAAAATAAGAACCACCCACCACCCACTGAAGGGCGCATGACACTCCACCGCGTGCGTGCCCAGTCGCTCAGTCGTGTCCCACTCTCTGTGACCCCATGGACTGCAGCCCACCAGGCTCCCCTGTCCATGGGGATTCTCCAGGCAAGAACACTGGAGTGGGTTGTCATTCCATGAGGTCCCATTAAACAGTCCAGGGAAGTCTTTGAGGTTTATTAGGTGTAACCACAGCCGTGCTCTGATGCCTACTGGAAAGGAGGAAGGGAAGGAAGGAAGGAAGATTTTTAAATATTACTGAGCACGTTGATAACAAGCCTTGCGGGCTTATGATTCCCAGCCACCCCCAAATCATTAACAGGGGGGCAGTGTGGAGAGGGGTGGAAATAAGCTAAAGACCCCCAGCCTCCTGCACAAAGAGCCTTGTCCATGCTGCCCCATGCTCCCCCCAGCAACTTGTAGGAAGCCAGAATGTCTACATCTGAAAAGAAACCCGGAGAGCCCGGACCCTAAACTGGAATAGCTAGCTAAAATTAGTTCTGACTGATTTTCATTAAATCTTTCTAGCCAGTTGTCAGTGTGCTTCAGAGGAAAAAGTATATACATGCATACACATATATATATGTGTATGTGTGTATATATATATATATATATATATTTATCTCACATGTTCAGCAGATGTGGAGAGGAATCAAAGCAGAGCTGAAGGGAGCAGCAGTCAGCAAGTGGCAGCTCCCCCAAACGAAAGGTCAGCCACGGATAATGCCATCCCCACAGTGATAAATGTGCACATTAGAAAGTTAAATTTCATGAAAAGAATGTCCAATAAAGCCATCAATTTTATTTTCGGTTCATCTGGCTGCAATTTCAGCCTCCGGTCACTGGGCTCCAGGAACACAGCAACCAGGCAGGCACCTGGACCCTCTGGGGGGTTGGAGGGGGGGGGGCTGGTCCCCGAACCACCGCGTTCCACACATACTTTCCCAAAGCCCACCGAAAGGGCTGCTCCCTCCTCCTTAGCTCACTGTCTGCACAACATTCCCTGCCCTTTGATGTGAAAGAAAAATCCGCCGCTTGACCACATTCCCTTCCACTGGGCTTTTTCTGAAAGAAGCCAGGACACCCCCACTCTTGGGGCCACACCAGCTTGCAGCCACCCTGCCTGTCGCAACACCTGGGGGAAGGGTGACTAGCTGAGGGTTGGGGTGAGTTTACATCCACTAAATCCTGTTACCCCCAGTACTACTTAAGGGGAGAGACATCGTTCACAGAATTCCCCACAATTATCCTTGCCAAAAAAAGCCCACCTCTTTTTTTTTGGAGGGTGCGCGGGGTGGGGGGGGGGGTGGGGGTTGGATTCTAATCCCACTTAGTTAAGAATCCCTCCATCCTTCTTAAAGTGACAGGATAATTTGCTATTAAATGCACATTTAAACCAACGTTTTATAACGTTGCTGCTGTTTTCAGTGAGTCTCCTCCCCCTTCCTACCAGGCATTTTGGGCTACAGTAGCCATCCCACAGTCACCTCCTACTGAATAATTATACTAGTGGGCCAATTAAACTAATCACCTTGCCACGTATTTTTATCCGACTTACAGACGTAAATCTCCCCCAGAACGCCAAGAATGAAAGGCTCCTCTCCAACAGTACCTAGCACTCCGAGCGCCACTCCTGGAAGAGGCCCAAGGCACCTGGAACAAGCTTAACTCTCAACCAAAATTACTAAGTCACATTTTCAAACATGGTTGAGTGTGTGTGTGTGTTAGTCACTTGGTCGTGTCCAACTCTTTGTGACCCCATGGACTCTAGCCCACCAGGCTCCTCTGTTCATGGGACTTCCCAGGCAAGAATACTGGAGTGGGTAGCCAGTTCCTTCCTCAGAGGATCTTCCCAACCCAGGGATCAAACCCAGGTCTCCCACATTGCTGGCGGATTCTTTACCATCAGAGGCCCCCCGGGGAAGGGACATTCATGTGTATTCACCATATATCCCTCTTTCTTCTTCAAGGAAACCTAGGATCTCCCGTTATTCTTCCCACACTGCTTCTACACTTCAAAAGCCTGAATTTCGTGTTAATGTGGTTTAGCTGGAGCAGCCAAACAACGCCAAATCCTCTAAAAAGAGATTACAGAGAATGACAGTGAGATACAATGTGGGATTTTTAGCAGCTCAGAAATTCATTGTACACATTTTGGGAAGAAAAAAAATTTTAAGGGATTTCAAATTCAGAGGTTTATCATTGTAGTGTGGGGAGTTTGCCATGGAGGAACTGAATTAATAAGTCTTCGGAGAAATTTTTCCTGATGAATTACACAATCTTCTGATTCTGAAAGGGAGGACACATTTCCATTCAAAGGCCAAGTGACAAGCACTAAAAGGGAAAAATTCCAACCCCAGGCAAAGAGCAGCAGGTGGGAAAGACACTTCACTTGTGTGAAACTAATCCAGAAATAGACATATATATATAAATACACCCTTCCCAGAGAAAGGAGGCGAAGAGGGCGACAGAGGATGAGATGGTTGGATGGCATCACAAACTCACTGGACATGGGTTTGAGCAAACTCTGGGGGATAGTAAAGGACAAGGAAGGCTGGCGTGGGGTCACAAATCATAGGACATGACTTAGTGACTGAATAACAACAACCCAGAGAAAGTTCCCAGCTGAGGAATGTCACTTCTGGGCGAGCTGACAGTTCCGAGGTGGTACTTCCACAGAATTCATCTTACACTGCTGCTGCTGCTGCTGCTAAGTCACATCAGTCGTGTTCGACTCTGTGCGACCCCATAGATGGCAGCCCACCAGGCTCCCCCGTCCCTGGGATTCTCCAGGCAAGAACACTGGAGTGGGCTGCCATCATCTTACACTACACATCCACAAACTGCCCATTTTGCTCTAAAGATCCAATTAGATAGATTAGTAACTATCTCAAATAAAGATCATAGATCCTTAAGCTACTTCCCCTCTCTTATGAGTATAAATAGCTCTTCAAAAAGTTTTATAATATATCATAAACTGAATAATTGCCTACAGAGAAAATCACTTTAGTTGCCTCCTTTGATATCATTACAGCATAAGAATAGCATTAAGACAATGTATCCCAATGGGACAAAGAGCTGCTGCTATCAATTAAGGGAAACAAAGGAGGAAAGGGCTCCTGACCTTCAGATAAACTTCTTTTTCCAAAGAACCCAAAACTCTGTCTTTGGTGAAGAACAAGGAAAATAATATATAGTGTCTTCTTGTGCCCTAACTTTTCTCCAAGTCAGAGGGAAAAAAAAAAAAATCAGGTAACTGCTTTAAAAATTCACACTTGCAGGCAACAGGTACTTCAAAAGCTTGTCAATCAATAAACCGACACAGGCCTGTCCTAATTAGGCCACTAAATAAAAGGTATTCCTAAGGCATAGCTCTAAAAGAAGACTCTCACATTCGCCCGTTTGAGATATGCTCCAGATCACCCATCGCTCCTTTTATTTTCAGCTACAGATGTCACCAAAATCCTAGAAAGATAATTAAGTGCAAAGAAACACATCCCAGGGTATCTCAGGGTATCCTAAATATAAGTCTTTTTCTCTTAGGTTTCACAGAAAGGATGGTGGGGTGTAGAAAAGGATACTCAGCTCATATTCAATATAACCTTAAAAGGAGAATAAAAATTCCACTATTAAAAAGTATAAAAATAGGCTGCAAATCCACTTGGCATGTTAGTGAATAAGATCGTTCTGATTTTTCTCTCTCGTTTAATCAAAACCCTTTTAGGTCAACAATGTTACCTGGTGCCGTTATACCAAACAAAACTCTACCAGCTCAGTCCTTTAACCGGGCAAGAAGAGAAAGGATCCACATTTTAGTAATATCCCTGGATTTCAGTATTATTTTCTGTAAGAAATTAGCTTCCCAAACTTCCTCTTATTTCAACCACAGAGCAGGGAAAATTCTCACTTCCCAACACAAATGTAAAACAACCAACCACACATTCCTCTCCAAGAACTCTAGGCAGCTATCTTCTCTGACAAAGTCTTTCGTTACCTGGTCAGCCTTAGGCTCAAGGATTCCACATGCATTCTTCAACACAGATAGTGGAAGCCCACCTACCTTCTCCAGACTGGAGGTCATAAATCCTCAGAGGCTGTAGCCCAGCTCCAGATACCACAATCATTGAATAAAAGAGTTCCTTACACAAACATCCTTCCTAGTTTTCAGAACCATCTTCCTAGATTCAACTTTTCCCTCCCAACACCTCTCCAATATGCCTGGTTCTACCTTTAAAAACCGACTCATTTGAAAAGACCTTGATGCTGGGAAAGATTGAAGGCAGGAGGAGAAGAGGATGACAGAGGATGAGATGGTTGGATGGCATCACCGACTCAGTGGACATGAGTTTGGGTAAACTCCGAGAGCAGGTGATGGACAAGGAGGCCTGGCATGCTGCAGTTCACGGGGTTGCAAGGAGTTGGACACAACTGAGCAACTGAACTGAACTGAACTGACCTTTAAAAATCTTACGAAGAATTTACTGGAATAATCTATTTACTGGTCCACTTATTTACACACTGAGGAAACTGCTGCTTGAAAAAAAAAAAATCTGAATACGCCTGGTCAGCTCCTAACTCCAAATGCTCTTTCAACGTTTCTTCTCTTTTGGCTCAATTTTCAAAAATATACAATGCGTTATTTATGTGGGAGTGAGAACCCCATCTTTAAAGCATGTGATCCTATACAAAGCGGGGCTGGAGGGGTACGGTGGTGAGGGTTGGGGGGTAGGAGGGCGGCGAGGAGACCTGAATTTCAGTTCTGACTAGTTCTCCCTGGTTAAGTCACTTAACTTCCCCAAGCCTCTGCTCCTTTATCTGTAAAATCAGAGGGTCTTAAAAGGCACTTGCAAGTTCCAAACTTCTGCACTCAAGTTTCCTTCCTAGACTGTTCTCTCAAATCCAGTCTTCAAAAGCTCCACTTTCTTTTAACCTCCATATTGTTTTGGCTTTTGCCCTTGGGTGTCCAGGGGAAGAGGCTTTTGTTTAAAGAGAGGCCTGAGATTCCCCAGGGGCCCGAGGGTTAAGGCAGGTCTCCCGGAGCAGGATGTGCATAATCAAACTCAGACAGCAGCTGCTGAGTTGGAGATAATCCTAAAAGGACTGCTTCAGACCTCCTCTTTCTCTCCCAGTAAAACTGCCTGGCACCAGGCCTGTTCCGGCTGTTTGAACCTTATGTTTTCAGCACATTGCAAACAACATCTTCTGTGGATTCAACTCTCAAAATGCCAATGGATTTTTCTGTTTTGCTTTTTCAAGCTGGCTCTCCAGAAGCAAATACTTAGAAGACATAAGCACATACCGTGTCCGCACGCTGATCACCTACAAATAGGTTGGGATGAAAAAAAAGAGTCTTCGAGGGGTAGGGATGCAAAGGCTCCTTATTCAGGGGATTAATGTTGTCCCTCTGTTCACTCTGACAATTTTTCATGAGCTAGCAAAAGTGAATAAAATGACAAAAATCACCCACTTAGAAATTGCTGCTTTTGGGGATCTCACACTAATTCCCAGTACTGACCTGGTGTTTCCACAAGGTCACAACCTCTCCCACGGCTCTCTGACTTGTTCCACTTCACTTTCACGGCCTTCTGAAATGAAAACTAATTCCAATTTGCTTTCCTGGAAGTACAATGTGAATAACAACCTAGCTTCATAAAATGGGTTTTATTTGTAGATTCAAGGGGGCTTTTTTACTATGTGTACTTTTAAAAGCAAAAAAGGTTGTCGTCACAAAGTTATCTTGGCAAGATTCTTGTATCAACTCTACCTGGCAAACGCCGTCTTATTCCAGGAAGTCTTGTGGGAAAAGAAAAGAGGATGTGCTAGGAGAAATCACTTAGTTCCAGAATACAAGAGTGGGCTGCCTCAGCCAAACCAGGGGTCAGCGTGAATTATGAGAAGCTATAAATTTGTTCATGTAATTAATGTTCTACTACTAACTTCTAAAAATAACCAAAATTAGGATTTACATTTCTTTCACATATGCAATGTCAATTTAAGATTTTTTTCACCCTGAGGTATCCAAGGTGAAAGAGGTATCTTTTAACAATCTGATATAATTACACATTCTCATACGAAAACTGTTTTGTTGTTGCTTTAAAATTTCTCAGAATACTGCTTTCATTGAATCACTGTTCAAGAATACACGTTTTTCTAATACTTTTTCTCTTTCTCTTTCCCCCCTCTTTTTTTTGCTGTGCCATGCAGTATGTGGGATCTTAGTTCCCTGACCAGGGATTGAACCCACATTCTCTGCAGTGGAAATGCAGAATTGACCACTGGACAGCCAGGGAAATCCATACTTACTCGCTAATAAATATTTATCACTTAGAAAAATTTCCCTAAGATGGAGTCATGGAGAGTGAATGCCTCCAGAAACTTGTCTTAATACTCTGGAATTTGAAGACTTGACAAAAAGCAAGGTGGGAGGAATAAATAACTTATAAAGTCAGCTTTATGATTGCTTCTACTATCTAGGGAATTGGAAGCATTCTTTTCATCCCAAGGAAGTAATGAGTGGCAACCACACTGACGTTTGGCCTCCTTTCACAAGCACGTAATTCAAACTCACTTTTTCCTCTCCTAACAAGGCTCCCATCTCCATCAAGTGGCCATGGGGGGCCACACCCGAAGCCGCAAGCTCCCCAGATATGCTTGATCCAGGCTCATGGTGCCTGCTGCACCTGCTCAAGTAGTAAGGATGTCTGGAGTGTGGGCTGGTTTTGCGTGTGTACTTTTAGGTGGAAGATATGAAAATCAAACCATGGAAATCATTGTAACAAATTAGCGAGACAAGGCAGACACGCATACTTCCTGACTGAAAACTAGGATGGAACCCCTCCAAACGTTCCCACTGGAAGACGCTGCCAGACTTCAGATCAAAAAACTTTAATGGATTAAAACTAACAACTTGAGAGGTGAACCGTATTGTTCCTAATTATTATTACCACTATATTCACGCACCAGCTGTGAACAATTAAAAGCCTGTGTCTCTAAAATTCCCATGAACCCAAGAACAAAAGTTAGACATTTCTGAAAGAAGTTTCAGCTATTTATCTGCAAGATAACTGCTCTCAAGGTAAGGCCACCTTCCTAACTATTACCACAAGGCAGAAGCCCACGGTGTCACAGCAAAGTTTTGTTTCTTACTCTTTCTATGCCACATATTTTATCGTTAAACATTAAAATAACCAAGAAATATCCTGAGAGCACGTGCCTAGGGTTTTCATACCATTAAACGAAGAGCACTGGTCTCTTCAATCCCCCTTCTTCTGTGCTTCCTAGCCTCTTCTCACCAGAATTACCAATAAAATATGAGATCAGTTCAGTTCAGTCACTCAGTCATTTCTGACTCTTTGCGACCCCATGAATCGCAGCACGCCAGGCCTCCCTGTCCATCACCAACTCCCAGAGTTCACTCAAACTCATGTCCATCGAGTCGGTGATGCCATCCAGTCATCTCATCCTCTGTCGTCCCCTTCTCCTCCTGCCCCCAATCCCTCCCAGCATCAGAGTCTTTTCCAATGAGTCAACTCTTCGCATGAGGTGGCCAAAGTACTGGAGTTTCAGCTTCAGCATCATTCCTTCCAAAGAACACCCAGGGCTGATCTCCTTCAGGATGGACTGGTTGGATCTCCTTGCAGTCCAAGGGACTCTCAAGTGTTTTCTCCAACACCACAGTTCAAAAGCATCAATTCTTCGGTGCTCAGCCTTCTTCACAATCCAACTCTCACATCCATACATGACCACAGGAAAAACCATAGCCTTGACTAGACGGACCTTTGTTGGCAAAGTAATGTCTCTGCTTTTGAATATGCTATCTAGATTGGTCATAACTTTCCTTCCAAGGAGTAAGCATCTTTTAATTTCATGGCTACAATCACCATCTGCAGTAGTAGGATATACCTTTATTCTTATAGTTACACGTGTAGGCAACAATGATAAAACATACCATTGTTTAAGGGGTGGCCGAGCACACACAGGGAGCCACCAGGTAAGAGGCTCAGAGAATAAAGAATCCTTCTGCAATGCAGGAGACCCAAATTTGATCCCCCAGTCGGGAAGATCCCCTGGAGAAGGAAATGGCAACCCATTCCAGTACTCTTGCCTAGAGAATTCCATGGACAGAGAAGCCTGGCAGGCTACCGTCCATGGGGTCGCAAAGAGTCGGACATGATTGAGCGACTCAACTCAATAGATTTATTTAATGGATATTAAATATATTTAACAGATATATATATATAAATTTATATAGATAAATTTGTCCATATAATACTGCATATAGACCATACAGATAAATGGAGTAAAATCAAGAGTTTGGAAATAAATCCTTACATTTATGGTCTATTGGTCATTATAGTAATTTTTGACAAGGGTGCCAAGAAAATGCAATGAAAGAAAGAATATTCTTTTTAACAAAATATGTTGGGACACATGCAAAAAAAAAAAAAAAGCTGTACCTCTACTTCATAACACATGCAAAAATTAATAATTAACTTAAAATGGATTACAAATGTAAATGTAAGACCTAAAAACAGAAAATTCTTAAAACACATAGGAATAAAGTGAGGAAAGGGTTCCTCACATATGGCAACAAAAGAAAAATAAACATGACTTAATAAAAATTATAACTTCTGTGCTTTGAAGTACACTACCAAGAGAATGAAAAGACAATGCACAGAATAGGAGAAAAGATTTACAAACTAAATATCTGATAAGCGACCTGCAGTTAGAACATATAAAGAACACTCAAATTTCAGTAATAAGAAAAATAACCCAATTTTAAAGTGGGCAAAGATTTAAACAGACATATTCCAAAGGGAAATACAAGTGGTTAATAGGAACACAAAAAGATGCTCAACGTCATTAGTCATTAGGTAAACAAAAAACCACAATGAGGTACCATGACACCCTCACTAGAAGGACTATGATCAAAGGCCAGATAATAAGAAGTGTTAGCAAGGATGCAGAGAACCCTCGTGCACTGCTGGTGGAAATATAAAATATTCCAACTACTTTGGAAAACAGTTTGACAGTTTCTCAAAATGTTAAACATAGAGTTACCATATGACCCAGCAATTCCACTCCTATGTATACAGCCAAGAGAGACAATACCATATGTCCACACACAAACCTGTACATGAATTTTCAGGACAGTATTGTTCATCCTGCTCAGTCACTTCAGTCATGTCCGACTCTGTGCGACTCTATGGACTGTAGACCACCCAGCCCCTCTGTCCATGGGATTCTCCAGGCAAGAATACTGGAGTGGGTTGCCATTTCCTTCTCCAGGGGATCTTCCTGACCCAGGGATCAAACCCAGGTCTCCCACATTGCAGGCCGATTCTTTACCATCTGAGCCACTAGGAAAGCCCCGTAGTATTGTTCATAATTGCTCAAAAGTTGAAATAATCCAAATGTCCATCAACTGATGAATGGGTAAACAAAATTTGGTACATCCATATAACAAGATATTATTTGCCAATAAAGAGAAATTCAGTACTCATCTGTGTACCAACATGGATGAACCTTGAAAATATGCTAAGTGAAAGAAACTGGTCACAAAGACCACATATTATACGACTTCACTTACACAAAACGTTCAGAACAGACAAAACTATAGAGACAATCTACAAAGATAGAAGGCAGATTAGTGGTTCCCTAGGACTTAGTGGGGGCAGAATGAGAGCTGACTGTTGATGGAATGAGAGGGTTTCCTTTTAGGGTGATGAAAAATGTTCTAAAATCAAATTGTGGCAAATGTTGCACAACTGTGAAAATACCAAAATCACTAGACTGTACACATTAAATGGGTGACTTTGTGGTATATGAATTCTATCTTAAGAAAGCTATTAAATTATACACACACACACACACACACACAAATATATGTACATCAGCTACAAAGAGCAAAAAGACAAGACTGTTTGCCAGTGATGCATGGCCAAGCAAACAATTTTTTTAACAATAAACTGTTTTCAGATAATCCAAGGCATGTTTTGATCCTGAGTTCAGTGTCAAATTTCGTATTTAATAGAGGACCTCAGACCAGGGCTTCCCTGGGAGCTCAATCAGTAAAGAATCTGCCTGCAGTGCAGGGAACCTGGGTTCGATCCCTGGGTGAGGAAGATCCGCCGGAGAAGGAAATGGCAACCCATTACAGTATTCTTGCCTGGAAAATCCTACGGACAGAGGAGCCTGGCAGCCTAAAGTCCATGGGATCACAAGAGTCAGACACGACTTAACGACTAAACCACTCAGACCAGAAATAAAAACACCAAAAGGTTATTAGCAGAGAGGTGGAGTCCATAGAAAGTCCTTCCAAGCTTTCTAGTTCTCCAGCCTAGAGCAGTTATTCTATAACTTCAGTATTTGGACGTTAAAATGCAGAGTCGAGGGTGGGAGCCAAGAATGTGCACTTTCAATAAACTACCCCTTCCCTCCCCCAAGATGATTCTAATCCAGGCAGCGTGAGGACAGTACTTGAGCAAGGAGACCCATCCACCTGGAAAGGCATCTCTGGGCAGTCCTGGGGCTAATGAGCTGTAAATCAGTGGGTGTGTCGTGATCACAGTTAGGCAGCATTTTTCATAATAATTCTGGCCATCAACTTCACAGGCATTTGGGAGATATTCAAATTTGAAAATCTGTGGCTGAATCGTACTGGGTGAAATGTCCACCACCTTTGGAAGAGGAGATTCAGTCAGTCCTTGGGACCCGCCCCCACCCCCCCACCCCCCAGAATACCATACTTAAGCTACTCGAAGCCTCAGGAACTTCCCAGAGTGCATTTGCTTGCCAGTTTTCAACAGAACTATTAGATTCCAGGACAACGAAACTGTACATGTAGTGTGTAATACTCAGAGACTAAAAATGAGGAAAGAAATCTGCTGGGAACTCTAATCCACAGAAGAAGGACAGCTGGCCTTCACCCTGCAGCTGTTTCCTGCCTCCAGCAGGTGGACCACATTCTCCCTACTGTGAGAATTTCACCTCCTACTCCAAAAAATTTCAATTTCCCATATTCAGAAGCAATCTCCATCCTCCTATTTGGGAGGAAGAAATCTGAGCGACAGCAGCTAGATGGAGTGGCGTCTCCGAGAGAGGAAATGGTTAGTCATGAAGATTATAGCATTCTAAATGACAACTGGAACCAATGTACTCAGCTGACAAAGGAGAAGAGAACAGAGTACCATGTTGCAATGTGGACTGGAATTTTGAAAACTTTATTCCGAGGCAGTAGGTAGAAAGGAGAAAAAAAAATTATTTCCTTTAAAAAAGAAAGTTCAGCCATTATAGAGCTATAGCACGTTCCGTGGCAGAGATCATGGATTTTAGAAATAGGGAAAATGAGACAGAAGAGGCTGAGAGATGTGCCAGAGGTCACTGCTGGTTATTGGCAGAGAAAGGCCAGCTTATAGGAACCCAAGTCTTGTGGCTACCTGGCCACCAGTCTCTTGCTTCATGCAGAATAAACAAGAAAACATGAAGCAGGTGCTCTGTGGACAACAGTGAAGAGGTACAGAAACGGTTCCCAACCTACCGTCCTCCTGTTAGTTCCTAACCTGCAGCCCATCATTTGTTTCGGGGGTGTTTTTCACAATAGTAGCTTAAGCCTCATAAGGAAAGCCATAAGGGCCTCCCTGGTGGCTCAGCGGGTAAAGAATCCGCCTGCAATGCGGGAGACCTGAGTTTGATCCCTGGGTTGGGATGACCCCCCCACCCCCCGCCCCAGAGAAGGAAGAGGCTACCCACTCCAGTATTCTGGCCTGGGTAATTCCATGGTCTACAGCCCATGGGGTCACAAAGAGTCGGACATGACTGATCGACTTTCACAGCCCACGGGTCATTGGTGATCATGACACAGCATGACTGCCTCATCCAGTCTAAGCAAAGAACCTGGGTTGTGTGTCACAAAGTAACGGAGGAGTGAATGGTTGGGCAGCTCAGCCGACCTCCCACCGCTGGGACACACTGGGACGGTGGCTCCTTTCCCTACCACCCTTCATGCTGGCTTGGAGACCAGCTGCTTCTCATCCTTTGGAAACTCTTCCTTTGCCCTCAAGTCCTGGCCCCTCGCTGTGGCTTGAGTTTGCTCATCCCCCAGGTACACACCTCTCTGGCTCACATTAGGCAATCAAGCTGGCCATTCTGCCTGTTTTAAACACCTGTAAAGATCCCTTGAAGTTTGAGGCAATGTCAGAGGGCAATGGCACCCCACTCCAGTACTCTTGCCTGGAGAATCCCATGGACAGAGGAGCCTGGTAGGCTGCAGTCCATGGGGTCGCTGAGGGTCGGACACGACTGAGCGACTTCACTTTCACTTTTCACTTTCATGCACTGGAGAAGGAAATGGCAACCCACTCCAGTGTTCTTGCTTGGAGAATCCCAGGGACGGCGGGGGTCTGGTGGGCTGCCGTCTATGGGGTCACACAGAGTCGGATGCGACTGAAGCGACTTAGCAGCAGCAGCACATTTCAATAGTTTCCCTGTTCCCTAAAAGTTGGCCAATCGAAATCTGTCCAATTTTCAGTTGGACAGCAAATTGGTCCTTCGACTAAGGAAACAATGTGTAGTCTAAAACCAAGTTCTTAGGAAAGGAAAGGAAATCTATTTTAAGTTGCTCAGTGTCTAACTTCAAAATATTATAAGAACAATAGAATCTAAGGTTAGAAGGAAGCAATAAAGGTCAACTAACCTCCCAGCCAGCTGATGCTCTGAATCTCTTCTAAAGATCTCAAACAAATGGCCATCCAAGCACATGCTCACTTACTTCTAGGCTGGGGCCTCACTACTTCTGAAGTGGCCTATTCCATCCCTGCTTGCCTTTCAGAAAGGGCTTTCTTTTATTCAATCAAAATCTGTCTCCTCGGAAGCTACCACCCTTTATATTCCTAACTGTCCAAAACAATGAAAGATCTAAGAAGGCAAAGGGTCAGATGTAAGCCATCAAATCATGTCTTCCTGGTGCTTGTAAGATGATGATGCTTTCCAGAAAAATACTTTTGTTTTTAAATTTTCCTGTAAAATAAATACAAGCTCTCGCACATGGAGATGCTAAAGGAGAGTAGTTTTATATGAAATTAACTAAAAGGCTTTTCTGAATGAATACTAAACACATCTGCAAATAATTTTTGATGTGGAACTAGTTTGAATCTTCTGGGTTTTCTGTCTCTATTTATACCTCAAGGCACAAAACTACAAAAGCAGCCTGGTAAAGGCTCACAAGAGCAGTGAATGCCCAGGGAGAAAAACAGCAACACTAGGAGGCATCTCTTAATATTTAAAACCAACAATAGCGTTTTGGGTAAATCTTATTAACGTAATACACCAAGTTCTGGGCAAATGAAATTTTAACTCATTTATATCAGATATGCCTGCAATCCATATTTTTATTAAAAAGGACAATAAGCATTGAGAGGCTTGGAAACTGCATGTAATTTTGAATATTATGCATTATTTTTCTATCATTTAACTGTTACAACTGTTTTTAAACATAGTATGCTTTAAAAATGCTCCTGTTGCATATAATTCAACCACTTATACCATTTCTTTTAAAGTTTGTGGAAAAGTTTGCAGTCTTGGAAACCACCTCAGATCTTTTGTGCAATGAATAAGTTACTAAAATATACATATTAAAGGAAACAAAACCTTGAGAATGAGAGGTAAACAGCACAATTCATCATTTTTATAACATTCATCACTGTTTGATGTACTAAAGACCTCTATTTACAAAATCTTTTGCTGTTAAAGATGCAAACTATTTAGAATGTTTTTAAAAAAGCATTTACCAGTCAAAGATAAACAAATTTATCTTTTCCTTTATTAATATTTACCAATCACTAAAATAAGACATCAAAAGTACATTGCTGCACTCTCCTGTTTAGTAAACTCATCAAATACATTTGCTCTTAAAATGTTTTTTATCTAATGTGCCAATAATCTTCAAATATTCCATACACAACTAAGTTGACAGTAAGCACTCCCTACCCCTGGCTTTAGCACCCCCAAGTTCTCCACTTCCCTCGCCTGTCTAGGTCCAAATGCCAGTTAAAAGTGTAAGTTTACTGTGTACTACATCTGCTATTTAACTGGTCACTAAATAGATGGATGCAGGAGTTTTCACATGAATAAAGGGCAATGCTTGAACCTACATCCAAGTTACAACCTCTGCTTCCCAGTTAGGACCCCTTCCCAGTTATGACCCCCTCTCCCCCTGCAAGATATGAGCCCACTTCCAAGACATGGTCCTCAGGAGTGTAAGCCCCAAGGCCAAATGTTGCATGTACCAAACATCTTACTCTGGAAAAATCAAGTAAGGTGAATGGCACCCCACTCCAGTACTCTTGCCTGGAAAATCCCATGGATGGAGGAGCCTGGTGGGCTGCAGTCCATGGGGTCGCTAAGAGTCGGACATGATTGAGCGACTTCACTTTCACTTTTCACTTTCATGCATTGGAGAAGGAAATGGCAACCCACTCCAGTGTTCTTGCCTGGAGAATCCCAGGGACGGGGGAGCCTGCTGGGCTGTTGTCTATAGGGTCGCACAGAGTCGGACACGACTGAAGCGACTTAGCAGCAGTAGCAGCAGCAGCAGGCTTGAAAGAGGAAAGAAAAGGGATTATAGTAAGAGCCAGAGCACAGGGAAGGGAAGACGAGGTGTCCCACTCTGACAGTGTTCATTCTCCCCCCTCAGGTTAACAGTCCCCCCATTTTTACCTGGGGAGCCAAGCCTTTCCCAGCACCGTCTAAGGGATTCAGCCTCTTCCTCCACTTATAGTTCCAGCGATGATGCTCGTGGCCCAGGCCAGACACAGTCAGGTCAAGCCAATCAAGAGTCAATGACATGCTCTTCTCGGATTCTTAGTAGAATGATTGGCAAAGAGAAGCTCTTTCTACCACATCTGCTGAGAGGATGGGCTGCTTGCTAACCTGGAGTTGCCAGACCCATCTTGCCACCGCAAGGGGAGTGGTCTCTTCTAGTTGTCATCGATATCTAAAATCTTCCTGTCTTTAGTAATACAACCTCCCCAGATTTTTACCAGGCATGTGGCTGCCCGTGGATAAACTACATTTCCCAACCTGCATTGCATCTTGTACACTCTGACCAAAGGGGTGTATTAATAGGTGGAAGTGATGCATACACTTCCAGGCTATGGCCTTAAGAATAATGGACAGGGACTTCCCTGGCAGTCCAATGGTTAAGACTGACTCCACCTTCCAACGCAGGGGGCACTGGTTCAATCCCTGGTTGGGGAATTAAGGTCCCACATGCTGTAGGGTATGGCCAAAAAATAAAAGGAATGGGCCCATCTTCTCCTTGACCCTCTCTCCTGGCTGGGAGACAATAAAGATGAAGCAGCCACCTTGGGGCCACAGATGAGAGCTGCATGTAAAAACAGCAGAACCATCCCAGCAGCCCTGTCTTTGGACTGTTATGTCAAAAGGAAATAAAACAGCTATTTTAAGACACTGTATTTGGGGATCTCTTTTTAACAACAGCTGAGCTGTTACCTTAATCAGTATAAGTCCTGGGAGTTAAACCTAAGAAAGGAAAGTTGTACTGAGAGACATGTAAAACCTGAGACCTGATACTTTAGCTTCTGGATGCAGCCCAGACTGAAGGCAAAACGACTCCTGGGCTTCTGCATTATCTCGGCCAAGAGTTCCTTTTTATTGCTCATGCCGATCCAAGCTAGGATTTTTGTTACTTGCACCTGACCATGTCTTCACTGCTTAAATGACGATGGCTGTGGGCTACCATTAAGCCTAACAGTCCCAGGAGGATCTCCCAAGCCATCCCTTTCTTCCCAACCACTGCCTGCTTCCCTGAGTCAACATCACACAGAAGCTGAAGCAGCTATTCTGTCTCCTCAACAGAACTGTAAATTAAGGGCATTCTAGGGGCTGGCTTCTGTAAAGGGAACTCACTATTTCTATAAAGTAGTGTTTCACCAACTATAATGTGCCTATGAGTCACTGGGAGTCTTGTTAAAATGCAAATTAGAAGTCAGCAGTCTCAGGTGGGGCTTGGGGTTCTGGATTTCTAATGAGCTCCCAGGTGATGCTCAGGCTGCCAGAACAGGGCCCCCATTTTTGGTAGTGACGCCCTAAAGCAGTGGTCTACAAGCCTGCCTGCACAGCGGAATCACCAAAGGCAGCTGGAAACAAACAGCGAAACAAAGCAAAAGCCCATGGACATGTGGGCTCCCCCAGGAGCCCTCCTTTAGTGGCGCCTGGACTGTTAGGGATGAGAATCATTTCTCAGGAGTTCTCAAAGTCTACTGAGCCACAGACATCAACCGAGGGGCTTTTAAAAACTCAGATTGCTGGATCCCACCCACAGATTCGATTTGGTTGGCCTGGAGTTAGGCCCAGAACCCGCATGTCTAACACGTTCCTTGGTGATACAGAAACTCTGATCTGTCCACTTTGAGAACCCCTGAGCAAATGCTAGAGTTAATAATGCCTCCAACAGACCAAAATTTCCACTAAGAGCAAATGCCTTTATCTGTCAGTTGTATTCTATCAGTGCTCTGGAACATCTATCAGGATACACTGGGGGTGTGTGCATGTGTGTGTGCGAAGTCGCTTAAGTCATGTCTGACTCTGTGTGATCCTATGGACTGTAGCCCGCCAGGCTCCTCTGTCCACGGGTTTCTCCAGGCAAGAATCCTAGAGTGGGTTGCCGTGCCCTCCACTGGGGGAGGGGAGAAGAACTCACATGTCTGCTTCCTAAATTGCTAAGACTAGTCTCTGTGAAGGCTTAATATTTTCCTAAGGACACACTTAACCCTGTTCTCACCAAAATAATAAACAGTAATAATGCTGAATTTTATTCTGGCTATTACAGACTCATCAGGTTTAAAAGCCTATGAATCACAGCAAACAGCTCACTTTAACAGCTTGCTCAGAATAATACTTCTTTCCAACTGTATTGTAGGACAGATCCATGTTGAATGGCAGTTTCTAAAGGGTCAGCATTTTAATGTTATCCTGCGGAGCCGTTTTTAAAAGCTTTGAGAACTCCAGAATTCTTAAACAAGGTTTTTTTTTTTTTTTCCCCCTGAGTCAATTAAAGATATCCCCTTTTATTCAAGGGATGGAAAACTGTGTTTTAGAGTTGAGCGAGGGCAAACATGCTCCCGAATTAGCTATCTGAACAAAGTAAACTATGAATAGAGTGGATAATGGGCTGCTGCTTTTTTACTCAAGCAAGAACTAAAGACAACTCGGATGTCTTATTCACAGGACAGCCTAAAGCAGTCTCTCTTCCCAGCTCCAACCGGAAACATTCTAGTTCCATGGAATTAATTCGACTTGAACCAGGTCCAAAAAGCTGAACTGAAGTGCAGTTACAATAAGAGGGCCATCATTAAGACACGTGTAGACGGCTTACACATGAGCGGTACATTCAGACAAGCCCTAGAATGCATTTCCAATCAAACACACCATCTCTCTGCTCAAAGCCTGAACTCAGGCAAATCTAACAAGCTGACCAAACATGCTTTGCTGCAACCAGACCAGAGAGACAGGCACCCTTCATTCCACTGAGGAGAGTTCTCAAAAGGCGAGGGATATATTTCAAATTTTTAAAGACGTCCTCGGAAAAATTTAATTTATACATGTATAATCTTTTGTCTAAAGAGTTCTCACATGTATCCTAATCCACCAACATAATTATCAGAAGAGTGTGAACCAGCAGAAAGAGATGTTGAAGAGCAGGGTAGAAAAGGAAAAGGCTGGGAGGGCATGAAAAGTGAAAGTTGTTCAGTGGTATCCGACTCTTTGGAGTTCTCCAGGCCAGAATACTGGAGTGGGTAACCTTTCCCTTCTCCAGGGGAATCCTCCCAACCCTGGGATCGAACCCAGGATTCCCACATTGCAGGCAGATTCTTTATCAGCTGAGCCACAAGGGAAGCCCTGGGAAGGTGCGAGTATTTCCCAATTGTATGCAGCTTAGACTGTGCCCAGCAGCAGATCTGTCCTGGGAAGCCACTGCACTCCACGTGGCTGGTCACGTGCAGTGGACAGTGGGTTTAAGAGGACAAAATCTTGCGTGCCAGACTTCCTTCAAAGCTGTTATTGTTGTTCAGACGCTAAGTCGTGTCCGACTCTTTGCAACTCTATGGACTGCAGCACACCAGGCTTCCCTGTCCTTCACTATCTCCCTGAGTTTGCTCAAACTCACGTCCACTGAGTCAGTGACGCTATCCAACCATCTCATCCTCTGTCGCCCCCTTCTCCTCTTGCCCTCGGTCTTTCCTAGAAGCTGGGGGAAGATCAAACAAGTATCCAGAACAGTAGTTCTCAAATCTTCTAGAAGTGAGAATCACCTGGGGAGCTTTCCCAGCTGGCTGGGATTCTGGTTTAATTGGTCCTGAGTGGGGCCCAGGCACAGAAAGCTTTGAAAAGCTCCCTAGGTGAGTTTAATGTCCAGGAAAGACTGAGAATCACTGATTCTGAACTTGTTCTTCACAGAAGACTAGGAGCTGAAGAGGAAAGACACCTCTTCTTTTCACCAAAACACAACAGCCACAAAAAAAGAAAGAAAGGAAAAAAAGTCAGCCTCTCCTTTTGTCTTTCCTATCTGGTCAGCAGCACCATCGGTCTTCTCAGCCTCAGGTTTAAAACCTCAAAAAAGGTTCTTTGATCAACATATCTTATTGGCCATCCATTTCAATGTGCGTCAGCCGGGGACCAGCGCCAAGTTTACGCCAGGCCCTCTCCTAAGTGATCATTAATCCTCACAGGATCTCGATGAACGGCTACTGTGACTCATCTCCTTTCCATAGATGAGAAAACTAAGTAACCTGCTGAAAGCCCTGTAGCCAGGTACCAGCAGATCTGGCATTTAAAGAGTTTCCTGTTAATTCTACACTCAGTTCTCCCATTACCAGACTGAAGCTTGTGGAGAAAAGCTTTCAAGGTAAGATGCTGAATGTTGGTAAAGAAATTAGGAAATGGGTGACCTAGACTATTAGCTCAACAATGCAAATGAAGGGTCTGACCCATCACTAATGGGGTCTGCACCCATCAGAGACTGCATTAAAAAGTGATTCAACCCTCACTGCTCTCTTGAAGAGTATAGTATCAAACCAGGTCTGTCTAAAGGTAGAAAAACTGAGGATCTGACTTCTGCTCAGTCACCTAAAATATAGCTGTGTCAAGTAATACCACCAATTATAGGCAATAAATGGGAAGTGCCTATCAGAGTTCTGAGCACAGAGTATATCGGGGTGGTAATGTCTTGTGTTATTGTCTTTTAACAAAACTCATTTCTTCAAAATATCATCCCACAGACTTATTTTCTGAAAAACTAGGGCTCAAACGTATTTACATTACTACACTAACATTTACAACATTAGTATTCAAGAGAAAAGATGTCAGAAGACAAACCTTCACCCACCACTGGAAAAAGCACTTCTACTTGGGCCCTCAGTTCCACAGACTCTTTTCCCTGAAGGCACTGACATAATTTTAGTCTAAAAATCCAAAGAATGTTCCCCCTCAACCTGCAACAGCAGTTTGCTATTCACATAAAATGTGGTATTAATTCATGAGGATTTTGCTTCTAGTTTTGATTCTAATCTCCAAGAAGCTTTTATCTCTGCCTACGATCTTTCCAAGATTTACAAATCAACTTGATTTCAGTCCCTGATCTCTATGGGTCTCCCAGATCTCAGTGCTCTCAGCCCTCCTCCCCGAATAAGCCAAAAGGTTCACAGACAATAAAGGAGTCATTTCTGGCTGGAAACTCAGAAACTATCTAAACATCACTTTAAATATTCATTTTGCACAAAAACACATGAACCACGTCGATGCACAGTATATAACAAATAATGTGCATTCCACTTGGAACTTCATTTATTCATCAAACATGGCCAGAAGTAAGTGTATTAAGTGCTAGTCATCAGTGTAGGGAATGAGGAAGAAGGAGCCAAACAGGAAATGTGTTATGGTAAGAAAACAAACAGCAATAAATCAGATAGCCTGTGCCCAATTTATACATCTACCACTAGCTAACTATGTGATCTTGGACAAGTCCATTCCAGCCCCAAAATCCACTGTTACACCCTGAAAAGGCAGAATCCAAAAGAACACAATGAAAATCATCCCAACACTTTTATACCTCTTTCATTCATCAACTAAGACCTTTTGATCAACTGTTCAAACATAATATAAGATCTAGCTCTAATCTTTAAGATTCCAAAGCTTACAGAGTGTGGAGAATTAAATCGGATGAAAGGTAAGATTTCTTTCTCCCCTGATATAAATATCAATAGACTCCTCAGGTTCTAAACAATTTCTTGCTCTTTGTGCCTTTTGTACATTTTAACATTCGGAAGTCTTTTCTTGCACAGCAGATGGAGGAAAAGAAAAAAGCATCAAAACCCAACGTCTAATTCTGGTTTCTCTCTAAGACATGGTCCCACTTCAGGGAAGACTTTTTGTTTGCCTGGGAAAGCAGTGACTTCTCTTCTACAAGCGGTTCTTCTTATCCTTCTCAACTGTAGTTCTCAGGCAATTGTGATTGCTAGGTATGCCAAACTAGATTCAGACAAAAACAAAGTGATCCACAGTTTACAGAGAATGCATATGTTAAATATGGGCCCAACCCATCTGTAATTACACTGAATAATCAAAAGATACATAATAGTGGCTTGAAGGTAGGTATCATGTCATTTCTTTATAACTCACGAGACAAGTAAGAGCTTTGCACCTGGTTGATAGGCAGTAACATGAATTAACTTACCACAGCTTCCCCAGTGGTTCAGCAGTAAAAAAATCCGCCTACAATGTAGCAGACAGGACAGAAGCCACAGATTCAATCCCTCGGTTGGGAAGACCCTGCAGAAGGAAATGGCAACCCACTCCAGTATTCTTGCCTCGAAAATCCCATGGACAGAGGAGCTTGGTGGGCTACAGTCCATGGGGTCACAAAAGAGTCAAATGACTAAACAACAATAACAACTGCCTTACCAAATATAAATCTTCATCCAATAACTAATCAGGACAATTACAAAATCTAATCAACTCAAATACAATTAAAATACTCCCTTCAGTTCAGTTCAGCCGCTCAGTCGTGTCCGGCTCTTTGCAACCCCATTAACCGCAGCACACCGGGCCTCGCTGTCTATCACCAACTCCCGGAGTCCACCCAAACCCATGTCCATTGAGTCAGTGATGCCATCCAACCATCTCATCCCCTGTCGTCCCCTTCTCCTCCTGCCTTCAATCTTTTCCAGCATCAGGGTCTTTTCAAATGAGTCAGTTCTTCGCATCAGGGGCCAAAGTATTGGAGTTTCAGCTTCAGCATCCGTCCTTCCAATGAATATTCAGGACTGATTTCCTCTAGGATGGACTGGTTGGATCTCCTTGCAGTCCAAGGGACTCTCAAGCGTCTTCTCCAACACCACAGTTCAAAGGCATCAATTCTTCAGTGCTTAGCTTTCTTTATAGTCCAACTCTCACATCCATACATGACTAGTGGAAAAACAATAGCTTTGACTAGATGGACCTTTGTTGACAAAGTAATGTCTCTGCTTTTCAATATGCTATCTAGGTTGGTCATAACTTTCCTTCCAAGGAGTAAGCATCTCTTAATTTCATGGCAAATAGATGGGGAAACTGTGGAAATAATGGCTGACTTTATTTTTCTGGGCTCCAAAATCACTGCAGATGGTGATTGCAGCCATGAAATTAAAATTTTAAAAATATTCCCTGCTGCTGCTGCTAAGTTGCTAAATGAGTTCAGAGGTGAGACATAAATGAAGTTAAGATTTTAATTCATTAGTACACCTAACAGATGAATCAGTGTTTACAATAGGATTCCAATGTTGACCACCTTGAAGCATTTTACAGTTACAATCCCAGGTACTAGGTCAGATATTTCAAGTATTAACTAAATTTCCAACCTGTATGCGAGTCTATTTTGAGCTTCACCTGAATATAATCCAGGAAACGGATGATGCAGGAAATACAAAAAAACAAACAATGCAGCATCACACCCTGCTTAGTGAAAACCAAACTGCTCATAAATTGTGTGAAAATGTATGTCCCTTGGTGCCAAGGGTCAGAATGCAAGCGAGAAACAAGACACATGCATACATATTGATGCATATGTGATACATTCCAGAATCACAAAACAACGCTGAAATGAAAGAGAACCAAATGCATTTAAAACATCTACTGTGGGTTAGTTTTTTTGTTACAAGTGTTCAGTCATTATAGAGGCGAGTCTTGAAAATTAACCCAAAAGCAAAATATTATAATTCCCGATTTTACACTGAAAAAAAAAAAAAAAAACCCACGAGCTCAGAGATGATAAGCAATTGCGCCCCAAGGTCATATGGCTTTCAGGTGGTAATACCAGAAACTGAACCACAGTATACTTGATTCCAAAACCTGCAATATCATCTCCTGTGTTATCTTCATTTGGGTGGGCACACATGGGAAATGTGGCAGCACCAGAAGTATGACAGCACGTGAGTTAGATCTATGTATGTTATGACCCATACTTACTGCGATGTCACACACCTGTCAGCCATGCAAGTGGAGACTGTTGCCTAACAACTCAGTAAACAGTGGCCCTTCTGGTTCCTAAACATGTCAAATGAACTGAGCCTTCAGCACAGATGTATCAAGCCTTCTACAGTAAGTCTTCACTTAACCAGATACTAGACCCTTACATTAACATTTTTGTAAGCTTTTATCAGATGCTTTTTTTGCCTTTGTTGAGATGATCATATCGTTATCTCCCTTAAACTGTCAATGACTGCACTGCTCTTCTGATGTTGATGCATTCCTTGGATAAACCCTGCTGCTGCTGCTGCTAAGTCGCTTCAGTCGTGTCCGACTCTGTGCGACCCCAGAGACGGCAGCCCACCAGGCTCCCCCATCTCTGGGATTCTTCAGGCAAGAACACTGGAGTGGGTTGCCATTGCCTTTTCCAATGCAGGAAAGTGAAAAGGGAAAGTGAAGTAGTTCAGTCGTGTCCGACTCTTCTCGACCCCATGCACTGCAGCCTACCAGGCTCCTCCGTCCATGGGATTTTCCAGACAAGAGTACTGGAGTGGGGTGCCATCACCTTCTCCAACATATATGTATAGATATATACAAATTTATTCAAGATAATCAGGGTTTTACTGTATAGCTTTTTTTAAAATTGAAGTTGATTTACACAGTCATCTATATACAGAGTTTTTTCTATTATTAACAGTTTCCAAGTTATAAACATTCTTCAAATCCATTTGTAATGGCTGTATGATATTTAATGTCTAACTCAGAATCTTTTGTTTAACCATTCCTCTAGTATTATACCAGAGAAGGTAATGGCACCCCACTCCAGTACTTTTGCCTATAAAATCCCATGGACGGAGGAGCCTGGTAGGCTGCAGTCCATGGGGTCGAGAAGAGTCGGACACGACTGAACTACTTCACTTTCACTTTTCACTTTCATGCATTGGAGAAGGAAATGGCAACCCACTCCAGTGTTCTTGCCTGGAGAATCCCAGGGACAGCAGAGCCTGGTGGGTTGCCGTCTCTGGGGTCGCACAGAGTCGGACACGACTGAAGCGACGCAGCAGCAGCTAGTATTATACACTGAGGTTGTTTCTAGTTTTTTAACTATCGTAAGTAAAGCTTCAATAAACACATTTTCCCAGCTACAATTATTTCCTTTGGAGAGAGTTGTAGAGATGAAATTACTGGAGAAACTTATCATGGGCCAGAAATAATCAATGACACATTCTCTGATATTGCCCACATTTAGAGAAAAGGCTGAGTACAGGCATACTTCATTTCATGGTGCTTCAGAGATACCGCATTTTTTAGAAATTAAGGGTTTGAGGCAACCCTGCATCTAGCAAGTATATCTATGCCATTTTCCAACTAGCATTTGCTCACTTTGTGTCTTTGTTTCACATTTTGAAAACTTTTTCATTATTACTGTATTTATTATGGTGATCAGTGATCTTTGATGTTACTATTATAATTGTTTTGGGGATGAACTTTGCCCATAGAAGACAACAAACGTAACAAATGCTGTATGTATTCTAACCACTCCACTGGCCAGCGGTTCCCTGTCTCTCTCCCTCTCCTTTGGCCTCCGTGCTCCCTGAGACACATGATATTGAAATTAGGCCAATTAATAACCCTACAGTAGCCTCTACATGTTCAAGTAAAAGGAAGAGTCTCTCACTTTAAATCAAAAGCTAGACATGAGTAAGCTTAGTGAGGAAGGCATGTCTAGAGCTGAGAGAAGCCAAAAGCCAGGCCTCTTGTGCCCAACATTTGCAGTTATGAATGCAAAGGAAAAGTTCTTGAAGGAACTGGAAGTGCTACTCAGGTGAACACACAAATTTGAACAAAGTAAAACAGCCTCATCACTGATATAGAAAAAGTTTAATGATCAAGCCAGACATAACATTCCCTTAGTGAAAGTTGCTCAGTCGTGTCTGACTCTTTGCCTTTGCGACCCTGTGGACTATACAGTCCATGGAATTCTCCAGGCCAGGATACTGGAGTGGGTAGCCTTTACCTTTTCCAGGGGATCTTCCGAACCCAGGGATCAAACCCAGGTCTCCAGCATTGCAGGTGAATTCTTTACCAACTGAGCCATCAGGGAAGACCCAACATTCCCTTAAGCCAAAGCTTATTCCAGAGCAAGGCCCTAACTCTCTTCAATGCTGCAAAGATTGAGAGAAGTGAGGAAGCTGTGGAAGAAAAGGTTGTGGCTAGCAGAGGTTGGTTCTTAAGGTTTAAGGAAAGAAACCATCTCTGTAACACGAAGTACAAGGTGAGAAGCAAGTGCTGATGTAGAAGCTCTGGCAAGCCATTCAGAATATCTAGGTAAGGTAATTCATGAAAGTGGCTACACTAAATGGATTTTCAGTATAGATGAAACAGCCTTCTATTGGAAGAAGATGTCATCTAGAACTTTCATAGCTACAGAGGAGAAGTCAGTGCCTAACTTCAAAGTTCAAAGGACTCTCTTGTTAGGGGCTAATAAAGCTTGTGACTTGAAGTTGAAGCCAGTGTTCATTTATCATTCCAAAAATCCTAGGACCTTTAAGAATTATGCTAAATTTACTCTGCCTGTGCTCTGTCAAAGGAACAACAAAGCCTGGATGATCAGCACATCTGTTTACAACATGGTTTACTTAATATCTTAAGCTCACTGTTGAGATGTACTGCTCAGGAAAAAAAAGATTCCTTTCAAAATATTACTGTTCATTGACAATTTACCTGGTGATTGCTGAGAGAAGAGATGAAGGCTGTTTTCACGCCTGCAAACACAACATTCATTTTGCAGCCCATGGATCATTTCAACTTTTACTATTTAAGAAATACATTTTGTAAGGCTATCGATAGTGATTCTTCTGATGTATCTGGGCAAAGTAAACTGAAAACCTTCTGGAACGGATTAACCATTCTAGATGCCATTAAAAACATTTGTGATTCATGGGAAGAATTAAAATATAAACATTCACAGGCATTTGGAAGAAACTGACTCCAACCCTTTAAGGGGATGACTTTGAGGGGTTCAAGACTTCAGTGGAGGAAGTAACTGCAGATGTGATGAAAATAGCAAGAGAACTAGAATTAGAAGCACAGCCTGACGATGTAAATGAACCGCTGCAATCTCATGATAAAACTTCAATGGATGAGGAGTTGCTTCTCATGGATAAGCAAAGAAAGTGGTTTCTTGAGATGGAATCTACTCCTGAAGATGCTATGAATATCTTCATAGATCTTTTTGATCTTTCAAAGAGCTTTTTGAAATGAAAACAAAAGATTAGGATATGACATAAACTAAGTTGATAAAGCAGCACCAGAGTATGAGAGGACTGATTTCAGTTTTGAAAGAAGTGCTACTGTGAGTAAAATGATTATACAGCACCAAATTCTACACAGAAATCATGAGGGGAAGAGTTCACCTATGTGGCAAACTTGACTGTTGTCTAATTTAAGAAACTGCCACAGCCACCCCAGCCCTTGGTAACCACCACCCTGATCAGTCAGCAGCCATCAACATCGAGCAACGCTCCACCAGCAAAAAGATTAGAGTTTGCTGAAGCCTTAGATGATGGTTAGCATTTTTAGCAGTATTTTTGATTAAGATAATGCACATTGCCTTTTTTTTTAACATAACAAAATACAGTATAGTATAAACATACTTTTATATGCACTGGGAAACCAAAGAACTCATGTGGTTTGCTTTATTGTGATATTTGCTTTATTGCAATACTTGCTTTATTGTGGTGGCCTGGAACCAAATCCACAGCATCTTGAGTATATCAATACAAAAATGGCCCCAATATCTCAGGGTAGAGCTGCTGCTGCTGCTAAGTCGCGTCAGTCCTGTCCAACTCTGTGCGACCCCATAGACGGCAGCCCACCAGGCTCCCCTGTCCCTGGGATTTTCCAGTCAAGAACACTGGAGTGGGTTGCCATTTCCTTCTCCAATGCATGAAAGTGAAAAGTGAAAGTGAAGTCACTCAGTCTTGTCTGACTGTTATCAACCCATGGACTGCAGCCTACCAGGCTCCTCCGTCCATGGGATTCTCCAGGCAAGAGTACTGGAGCGGGGTGCCATTGCCTTCTCCGCAGGGTAGAGCTAGGCCTCCCCAAATCAGAGAAAGAACCCAGCTATGAAAAACCATTCTATCATGCATATTCTGGGCCGCTCTCTGGACTAGAACTTATCAGATGAGCCCATATAGTGTGTCAAATCCCCACACTTTAGAGGCGGAAAACCAGGAATTAGAATACTAGTGACTAACATCTGACATAGAGTGTAGACACGCTACTGTGCTAAAAGCTCCAGTGTATTCTGTCTTACATAGTCCTAAGACCCTATCTTTGGATATTCCACTTTACAGATGGGGAAACTAAACACAGAGAGGTTAAGAAACCTGCCCAAGGTGACACAGTAAGTGGATTCTAACCCAGGCACGTCTAACTCCAATGCCCAGGCCCTGAGCCACTCTACTATCTGCTCATTTAGATTCTTGTCTTCACAGCACTGATGCTGGGCTCCGGTGCTATAGAAAGAACCCATAGGGAAGGAAGTTAAAGGCCTGTCTCTGCAAACGAAGGCCAAGGCCAGAAACCAAAAGAGTAGCCTGAGATCCCCTCGGTGGTTTACGCTTCAAAAAGCCTTCCAAATTACATCAACAAGTCATGCTGTCTTCCCTCTAGAATGAAAGTGAGTTCTATCACATTAACTGCTCTTGAGGCTATAATACACTGGCTTATACGAGAACATACATGGGAATTAGATCCTGAATATTTAGAGTGATGTATGTAATCCTAGTACATGATGAATACCTAGCTCAAGTTAACTGATTACCACCAGCTAGCAGAAATGACTTGCTTTTCTGTAACATGAATAAATTCCTTGCTCCAGTAATAGAATAGTAAGTATTTGGCAGGAGCTTAATAATTACTTATTGATTAGGTTAATCTTAACATTGCTCCAATTATACCCTGAAGCATATAGAAAAAGATAAATATTAAAGACAGAAAGTTCTTCTAGTTCACTTCATCATTTTACAGATGGGAAAGCTGAGGTCCCACAGGGATTATGATTGCTAATTACGTGTGTACAAAACATCACTTTTGCCTTCAACATTATACGTTTACTTTTATTGCCTTTATACTTAATAAATTGTACAAAAATACATTTTTAACTTACTCTTTTTTGACAAGAACTTTTAAAAAATAATTTTCCTTTCTCTGGGTATCTTGTTCTATGTGTCATTCTTACCATAAGACTAAACTCTATTCATTGTACATTCTCCTTAAACATCTGTACTATTCATATTTAATATACCTGTATAATCATAAGAAGAAACAATAAACGTCACAACGCTTTATAAAGGACACAACTACTGCATCTTTGTGACATTTCTCACAGAACAGATTCAACAGCAGAGGAGAGAAATGTGAAAACATATCTCATTTTTAATAACATTTTTCTATAGCTTGGAGTCTAAGACTGTGACCTGGCTCACATAGCACTAACAGGTATACCAGTTGGCCTCACTCTGCTGATTCAAATGGAGTATTCTCCAATGATTTTAAGGCTTTCTTCCAGTCCCATCAACTCTTTGAGACACCAGAGAAAAACAGACATACATCATCTATTTCAAGAATCCTTTCTTACTCAGAGCCAATCACCCCTCTAGGCAATCACCCCAGAAATTCTTCCATGCATTTCTACTCTTAAAGAATCAAAATGCTTCTTATCTCTACTCACAGCTCCCCAACACGCCTCACCTCCCATGCCATCTCATTCTAGATGCCCAGGGGCACTCAAGCACATGATGCCACCGTAACTCTCTCCCTGCTAGGAACTTGATCCAACTGAAGGACACTGACTCAGACACGGAAGGAAGCGGGAATGTACACGGATGGGAAGCACTGGACTCACTTATTCTTCACATCAACACTACAATGTTGATGAAACTGAGGTTGAGAGAGTCAAAACTTGCAGCAAACTAGCCCAGGTCCTCCCCCGGGGCTGGTGGATTCAGCTGATTCCAGACCACACCATCTTCAGGGGCCACAGCAAAGCTGAGCGTCAGCAAGTCTAACAGACTCCAACTTCCCAGGCCGTGGGCACCTGCGCTTAAATATGGAGCATCAACAGGTGTTTACTGCAGGGGTCAAAGTTATGGAAACAAGGGCCCTCTCCTCAGATGGGGCCAATCTCCATGCCCTCAGAGGGCTCAGGGGCTTCAAGAACATCAAATATGGATCTCTCATTTCATAGCCAAGAAAACAGAACCCAAGAAAGAAAAAATACTATTATTTTCTGTACCTTAGGTACCATTCCCATGCTCCCTCATTTTACCCTCACACCAGTCCTGTGATAAAGGCATTCTCAAGTGCAATTTATATGCACACATATGTATTTTTTTTTTTTTTTAGTGACTCAAATATTTAGTATCTTGTCCAAGTCCTAACAGGAAGTAAGCAACAAAGTACCAGCATCTCCCCATCCCAAGTCCTTTGTCTCTATCTTGGCCCTCAGGGTCACAGGTTCTTACTCAGGGGGAGCTTCAGAACTAATACAAAATAGCTTGTAAGAAGGGGTAAAGTGTGTGACTGGACCTGTGGTTACCAACTGTGGCTACTTTATTAGCATCATCTGAGATGCTTCATAAAAATACAGATTACCCACCCCCTTTTAGGCTTCTAATTGTTAGAAGGCCCTGAAATCTTTATTTTTTACATACGTTCAGTGATTCGGATTATCAGTCTGCCTTACTATTTACAGAAAGAGGAAAAAATATGGCTAGATCAATCATAAAAGGCTCCCTGGGAGCATGGATATGAATCAACAGAATTCAAAAGGAGAAACACTGAAGAGGTAGCCATGTCCAGGGAGCATTCATGAAGGTGAGGCCAGTGGCGAGGGTGGGGAGACGTGATGGAGAGTGATGGGGGCCGGGGTGGTGGCTAACTGTGCTGAGCGCTGTGCTAACTGGTTTCAGTCACGTCCGATTCTTTGCGACCCTATGGACTGTAGCCCACCAGGCTCTTCTGTCCATGGGATTTCCCAGGCAAGAATACTACAGTAGGTTGCCATGCCCTCCTCCAGGGGATCTTTCCAACCCAGGGATCGAACCCAGGTCTCTTATGTCTCCTGCATTGGCAGGCGGGTTCTTTACCACTAGTGCCACCTGGAAAGGCAGAGGTACTTAGACTCCATACCAGGGTAACAAGGGGAACACAAAGTGGCACAGGATAAATCAAAGAGCAGGTGTTATTTGATTTATCCTTTAAATAAATCCAACAGGATAAATGTTTGGGTCAGGAAGGGCGCTGACATGGCTGCTAACATGGGAAACATGCTGGCTTGTTCAGTTGCTAAGTCGTGTCTGACTCTTTGCGACCCTGGCTGTAGCCTGCCAGGCCCCTCTGTCCATGGGATTCTCCAGGCAAGAATGCTGAAGTGGGTTGCCATTTCCTCCTCCAGGGGATCTTCCTGACCCAGGGATTGAACTAGAGTCTCTTGCACTGGCAGGTGGATTCTTTACCCCTGAGCCACCAGGTCAGCTTTACATGTTGGCAAGGCCCCAACAAAGAAAAACGTGAAAAGGAATGCTACCTGGATCACCAACATATGAGCTCCAAGAAGACAGAGGGGCTGCCCAGTTTGCTCATGCCTTTACGCCAAACACTTGGTAGATGCTGAATAAATATCACGGAATGAACAACATGTCGGTGCATTCAGTGGTCAACTGGTCACAAAATCAACAACTATGAATACATCAGGGACCTGACTTCAAGATTCAAATCTGGAAGTCTAGAATTAAGATGAGGGTACTGGCAGAGGCGACTAAAAAAGAGTAGCTTGTTTTCTGCAAAAACAAGCCAGTTCTTCATTACTTCTTGCTTTTCTCTAAGACTTTATTTGGCTTCTGGTGCATGAAAGAATCAGGTGGTTCTGAAATACAGGAATGTACCTTCGACAGTGGCATGAACAGCAGGTCTTCTGTCTTAGGAAGAAGAAAACGATGGGCAAGATCTTCTGGTTTGATTTTTGGCAATGGAGGAGAGACAATCTCGTGAGAATCTAAACTCAGATGGCATTCCTCTTGTGACCCAAGATTCCTGCCAGCAGACAGGCCGATAGCACAGTGACTTAACCGGACTCCCTATAAACCTTAATGGCACAGCTGGCCAGGCTCTGTGTGGTTAGGTCAACCTTGGGCTTTGCCAACTTGAGTAGACTCCTGGCCCCAAGTTGGCTACTGAGGTCACTGGGGGGCTTCTGGAGACTTGAGGACTAGTTCTGCCCAGGAAAAAAAAAAAAAAAAACTAGATGATATTTTGATATCCTTTTCAAACTAGTGATTATTCAAGATGCCACGTGTGTAATCACGTTACTCAGTCCCTCAAACGGCAACCACCATCAAAATTACACGTTCCAGGTACCAGAAGTAGGAGTTGGAGGGTGTACTCAAATTCCTATGGACACCCATTCTTCCACAGGCCTGATCTTAATAAGATCTTTCCTTCCTAAGAGACATCTACCTACTGCTAAAATCCAACTAACAGAGAAAGAGCCCTTGTTCCTCTAAGATTCCCTAGCAAGTATAATTAGCTACATTACTAGAGCAGCCAAAATTTATTTTTTCAAGGAACTGCAAAAGGTTATATGGTTCCAATTTAATTTTTCCTTCGAATGCAAACTTTCCAATGCCTGCCTTTCATAATACATGAGAGGTAATGCATGGGTCCAAATGATTTGACAGTTTCTTTTAATTCACACACATCTAAGCATGGGTATAAAATTCCACTAGTTCAAAACACTTCCTTTTCTTAAATATATCTCCGGTTCAAATTACATGTTTATAGCAGTCTGCAATGTATTATTTCTAAACAATCATGTAAAAAATTAATAGAAAAACAGCAGCATATCACTACTGCCACACTCCGTCAGTCTTTCCCCTCGCATGGTCAGTGGGAAGTATAAATGCACGGTCATGACCAAGCTCTCCCTGCTGTCTCCAGCATGCAGAAACCAAGGGCCGCTGGTTCCTTTCCACAGACAGATAGCCTTGAGCCTTAGTTGCTGAGAATCTCCTTTTCTTTTCCCCTTGAACGTGGTATAAAACTCAAGAATGCACTAACTGCAGATACTTTTCCTTCCAATAAAAGAGAGGCTCTGAGTTCAGACAATCACTATTTCTGACTCCCCGGAAAACAGTTGCAGTTTTCCCATTAAAATGCAAAGTACTGGAAATAATGTACTAGAATGGCTAAAATGTTGAAAAATGAAGTCTTTCATTTATGCGGCTACACTTGAAACAAATAGAGACTGAAAAGTTATTTAAATGAACTACTGGCCTTCCTGGGCCTTGAAACAGCTGCTTTTGAGAAAAACTGCCTCCCTCACAAAGACTCTCTGCTACAGTCTTCATTCATGCTACAGTTGACATTTTAAAAATCTCTAATCACCCTTTTGAATGATATTCCAATTCCTGAAAATGGTATCTACCACAGTGAAACACCTTATTTGGAACACATCCAATTCTGGCTGGAAATGAGAAATACTAGAAACCCAAAGATACAGAGTTGGGGAAGGGGGGAGGGTGTCACGGGAGAAGACAGGTATAGTTCAGCCAAAAAGCTTCCTTATGAATCACTGCTGGATTTAAGAAAAAACCCAGGGAGATATTCTTCCTGTAGAATCCTCAAATAGTAACACTTTCTAGCAAATCTCCAAACAGGACTCAGCAAAAAGGGACCTCCTTAGCCCAGCACAGCTTTTTACGAAGGCTTCGCCAGAAAACCTTTAGATAGAGTTCTCCCTTTGCCCTGTTTTGCAACAAGATGAGCAATAATGATTTTCTGAAAGAAACAGAGAATGTCTCTTTTGGTGTGCAAAGAGCCAAAGTTCATAACTGGCTGGGAGATTACCAATCCCAACGGATAAAAACGATCGTATGCCAAAGAGAAATGCCGTTAAGGCTCGGAGCTCTACAGCCAGCAGGAGCACCCAAATTTTCATGTGTTCAGTTTACGCTCTCCAATCTCGCGTAACGTTTGGCGACCTGCTAGCACACCCAGAGCCCCTCCGCACTGATGATAAATGCCACATCGGCTGCTAGGTGCCAAAGAGGTTTCCCAATCCTAAATCGTATCAATTTAAAAGGGAAAAAAAGGAGGGGGCCGGGAGAGAAGGGAAGAATAACACGCCAAAGGCGAGGGGGGGTGGGGGAACCTCACAAAACCACCCCTAAAGATGACATGATTTGTCTTGGAAGGGACGGTCCGGTTTATTAGAAATGGACACGTTGCTAAGTAGCCAAGGGAGGAGGTATGCGGAGCAAGAGGAGGGTAGAAACAGCTGTCCTCCCTACCCGAGGCCCCGGACCGCGCTGAGGCTGCAGACGGGCTCGCGGGTTTTTCGGGGTTCCACCCAGCCGGACAAAGCTCGGGGCGCCCAGGTAGGGGCCGCCAGGCACAAGGGCAAGCCCAGGAGGCATTTCCCTGTAGAGGGCGCTCACTGGGCGTCATAGGGAAACCAGCTCCAACCCTCGAGCCAGAGGAGAGGAAACCCAGTTCCCAACACCAAGGCCGGGGAGGGAGGCTGGGTTGCCCGCAGCCGGGGCCGGAGAAGAGATTCCCCCGGGCCTGAGGGCACCCCGGCCGGGGTCCGCGAGAGCCAGCGCGGCAGGCTGGAAGCTTCAGGCTGCGAGCGGCCAGGCGACCCGAGGCCGAGCGCAGTGCCACCCGCACCGCCGTCTCGCCCAGCTGCCGCGCTCGAACGCGATCCGTAAGAGATGCCCTCCCGCCCCTGATGGCCCGCGAGTCCCCTGGACCCTCAAGCAGGACGGGTCGCCGGGACTGCGAGTCTAGGGTCCGCACCCCGGCATTTTCAGGTGCATTTTCCACGCACTCCCCCCGCCCCTCCCCAGCAGGACCCAGGATTGCGCGCCTCCGCGGGTCGCGTTACCCCGTAGTGTCTGCTCTCTCGCCGCAGCCACTGGGAACATCAAACAAAAGAACTTTTTTGCAAACTTTCCTCTCCGGACACTTTGTGGGTTTCTTAAAAAGCTTAGCCTCATCTTCCCAGAACCTGCATTCAATCCAGTAGGGAAGCTGGCGCGGGGGGCGGGAGTGGGGGGGGGGGCGCGGGGGGAGGGTGCACGGAGGAAGGGACCCCCAAAGTTTCCAGGCCGTCCCTTAGTCTCGGGGAGCGCGCGGGGGGGACCAGTTCCTTCGAAGCCCTATGCATGCTTCCTCTCGTCCCCCTTCCCCATCGGTCCTTCTCGGCCACGCAGCAAGACCCGCGGGAGGGTGAATAAGTTGGGAACCTCTTCAGCGGCCTCCGCGGTTCGACAAAACGGCAATACCTTCGCTCTCATCCCGGGGGACCTCAGGGTAACTTCGGCGAGAGGCGCTTTTCTGTGGGAAGGGAAAGGGGAGAAGGCGTGGAGCGCATTTGTCCCTTAGATCCCCGGGGGATCCCCAGCGATACGTCTGGCAGCGGGGGGCTAGAGGGGCATCCCCCAGGGGGCGCTCCCCAATTCCCCGCGGGGTCTGCGGACTCGGCTTGGCTTCCGCACCCTAAAAGGCGCGCGCGTCCCCCGCCCGACCCAACTCACCGACTCGGCGGACACGCAGGCCACCAAGACCCAGGTGAGCAGGATCCAAGCGCGCCGCATATTCCTCCGGGACCGGTGGCTCCCAGCCGCCCGCTTGCAACAAGGGAGAACACGAAGCTTCTCGCCCAGCGCCCGGCGCTGCTCGCGCAGAACGATCCGGAGCAGAGCTGCCGCAGCGATCGCTGTTCGGGGGGCTCGAGGGGACTCGGGGGGCTCCGGGCTCCGGAGCGCCCGCTTCCTCCGGCTGCGCCCCGGGACCGCGGCGCCTTCTCACTTGTTGGCTCCTCCACTCCCGAGGCCGGATTGTGGCTCCGGGCGGGGGAGGCGGCTCGGAGGATCTTGTTGCTCTGCTGTGGTTTTACTCCTCCGCGGACTCCTTCCCTGTGTCGCTGCTCCGTTTCTGATTTTTTTGAGGAATAAATTAGATGGCTTCGAATGTAGCTGCAGCTGAAGTTTGGGGGCAGAGCGGCGGGGGCGCGCGATCCGCGCGGCTGGAGCTCCCGGAGTATCTGGAGAGTAGCGCGTCCGAGCCGGGCTAGTGGCTCCGCCGCGGCGCCCCTCCTCCGCCTCCTCCTCCTCCCGCGCCGCCGCCTCCCTCCCCGGGTCCTCCTCCTCCTCCGCTCCCTCCCTCCTCCTCCTCTCCCTCTCCCTCCCTCTTCCCTCCCCAGCCGGCTTCTCCGGACTCCTCCGGGCCGCCCGAGGAGAGGAGGCGGCAGTGTGACTCCCAGCGAAACCCGGGAGAAATTCCTCCAGGATTACGCCCGGATTGGCAGCTCCGGGGACCAGTGGCCACAGGCGGCTCCGCGCCGCGGCTGCGCTGGGTCCGCTCGTCCTCAGTCCAAGCTTCAGCGCTCTGCTACGCCTTCATTCTCTGGCTTCTTTCTCCCCTAGTCTCTCCCCCCTTTTCCTCTCTCCTCCTGCGTACTCCTTCTTCTCTATTTCCTTTTCACTTGCACTTTTCTGGAAGAAAGATCGGTGAAAAACGAGATATGTATTTATTAATAGCTTTTCTGCCTGCGAGAATTGGACTATCGGTAAGAAACTGCTTTGGGGGCGGGAATGGGGGGGGATGGGAACCACGAAGTTTACAGATGCCTGCAAGCAGTGTGAAGTGTTTCTAAGTCTCCAGTTAATGAAAATTGTATTTAAAAGAGAAGACAGTCAATGTAGTAAACGTATATTGAGTATTTCCCATTCTCCCTAACCACCCTCCCCCCAAAAGGAAGTGGAGGAATACTCCCATAAATTAAAAATGCAACACTTTCAAAGCTTATAATTTCAACTAAAGACTTAAATACCATTTTGCCTCACAGAGTTTAAGCCCCTAAGGTATTTTATAGGTTCCATTTCAGCACAGAAATAGGAAGCTACAAATAGGGCAATTTGATGAGAGTTGGATGGAGACCTTGAATAATTACCGATTTAAGAGAACTTTAAAGAAAAGAGAGAGAAAGTAATTTCTAGTTTGCAAAAAAAAAAAAAAGTGTTATTTCCTGAATGGAAGTAATCGATCTGAAATATTTTATTGTGAAGTCTTTTTTTTTTTTTTTTCAATTCTGGGTCTATAGTACACTATACAACATGGCAAATGCATAGTTCCTTCCTATTTCTAGCATTATGTTTCCCTCTGACTTCTGAAGTGAATGAATTATGGAGCCATTCTGCTCCTAGAATGCCTGCTCTAGGAAACCAGGGAACTTTCTGTCTTGTTCACTACTGTATTCTCATTCCTACTTCATAAAATACACAATATATATTTCTTGGATAAACTTTGATCTAAAACTGTGAAAGTATCTGCCTGCAGTGCAGGAGACACAAGAAATGCAGGAGAAGATCCCTTGGAAGAGGAAATGGCAACCCACTCCAATATTCTTGCCTGAAACATCCCATGGACAGAGGAGCCTGGCGGCTACAGTCCAAAGGGTCACAAAGAGTCAGACACCGCTGAGCACGCACAGATACTAGACCGTGAAAAATTTTGAACTTGGGATAAATTAGACTCATACTCTAAGTGAGAAATTACAATGTCTTAGTAACCTTTCAGGAAGAAATCTCAGAGAAAGAAATTCAGAGAGCCAGAGGAAACGTTAAGAGAACTGAGTCTGAGATGTCCACTTCTTTGGTTTAAAAGTCCCAACTACCAGGCTCCCAACAGGCAAATCTAAGGTGTTGGCAGCCAAGAGGTAATTTGGAAAAATGGAAGAGTAGACAGAAAAGAAAAATATCAGGAGACTGGGAGTTGTAACATCAGATGTTTCTGATTCCACAGAAACTGAGCTGGTACCTGTAGATCGATGTGGGTCTGGGTCTTGCTTGGTTCTGGGGAGAATGAACTATGACGGTGTTTTTAAGATGGATTCTTTGTGGTTTGAACACGGATGAACGTGGCCATTCCTACTTATGCAGGGCTGCCAGTCCACGGGCCACTGTCATCCTATAACCTGGATGAAAATATTCTTAGCTCCCCTCACCAATACCCTGTATCCCATCCCCTCCCACCCCCACTCCCACCACTCCCCACAGAAAAGGGTCTGGCTAAACATGCAGAGTCAGCAGCTTCCAAGTAGGGAGACTCAAACCCCAGTCTCTGGGTTTCAGAACCTGTGGGTTCCGTAGAATTCATCCATGGGTTGAAGAATTTCTTGAGATGGAGAGACTTCTGAAATGAGTTTCCAAAGGACAATGAACAATACAAAAGAAATGTCATCTCTATTCCCAAAAGAGACCCAGTCTGCTCTCCAGACTTTGGGCAAGGCCACTCCCCCCATCTCCCCAACAGTTAAGTGAAGTTGCTCAATCGTGTCCGACTCTTTGCGACCCCATGGACTGTAGCCTACTAGGCTCCTCTGTCCATGGGACTTTCCAGTCAATAGTCCTGGAGTGGAGTGCCATTTCCTTCTCCAGGGGATCCTCCCGACCCAGGGATTGAACCCAGGTCTCCCGCATTGTAGACAGATGCTTTTACCATCTGAACCACCAACAGTTAAGAACCCATCAAATAAACTAGAATTTTAGTGAAAGGGAAAAAAGCACTTCTCGACTGGCTGTCACAGCTATTGATGTTTATTGGGTCATCCACCTAATGAGCATGGAGACTGCTCTCTGTTTCAGCTTAGGCAGACTGGTAGAAATGAATTAGCAGATGCATCTGTGAAAGGAATGCATCTATGCAACTGATGACATACCCCAAATCTCTTGGTATTTTTGAGACTCTCAGTGACTTGGTATTTTTTTAATAAATCGTCTGTAGGAGAATTTATGTAATAAGGAGATGGTACTGTTTTATGGTTTTTCCAGTAGTCATGTATGGATGTGAGAGTTGGACCATAAAGAAGGCTGAGCACCGAAGAATTGAGGCCTTCAAATTGTGGTGCTGGAGAAGACTCTTGAGAGTCCCTTGGACTGCAAGGAGACAAACCAGTCAATCCTAAAGGATGTCAACCCTGAACATTCATTGGAAGGACTAATGCTGAAGCTCCAATACTTTGGCTCCCTGATGCAAAGAACTGACTTATTAGAAAAGATCCTGATGCTGGGAAAGATTGAGGGCAAAAGGAGAAGGGGGCAGCAGAGGATGAGATGGTTGGATGGCATCACCGACACAATGGACATGAATTTGAGTAAACTCCAGAAGATAGTGCAGGACAGGGAAGTCTGGCATGCTGCAGTCCATGGAGTTGCAAAGAGTTGGACACAACGTAGTGACTGAATGGTAACAACTATTTTGAGAGTCACATAATACCAGGTGTATGATAACAAATATTCAAGACTTGGTGCTTAGGTGCATGAACAGGGGTGGCCAAAAGGATAATCTGACCGTGGGAAAATCACAGACTGTGAAAACACTTACACAAGAGCTGGCTACAAAAAAATTAGCCCTGCTGAGTGGGAGTGGGGTTGTCCCCATTGTTAGACACATGTCTAAACTTGAAAATGGTGGAGACATGTGTCTTAGTTTATTTGAGCTGCTTTAAGAAAAATGTCATAGACTAGGAGGCTTATAAACAACAAAAATTTATTTCTCACAGTTCTGCAGGCTGGAAGTCCACAATCAAGGTGCTGGCAGCTGCAGTGTCTGGTGAGAAGAGGCTTCCTGGTTTAGAGACAGTTGTCTTTTCACTGCGTCCTCATGTAGTAGCAGAGGTGCGAGATTCTCTAGAGCCTCTAAGGGTGCAAGTCCTATCCATGTGAGCTATGCTCTCATTACCCAAGCACCTCCCCAAAAGCCCCACTACCTAGTACCATCACCTTGGAGATAAGGATTTCTTGGAAAGTGAAATTTGCTCAGTCCAACTCTTTGCGACCCCATGGACTGTAGCTTCCGGGCATCTCAGTCCATGGAATTTTCCAGGCAAGAATACTGGAGTGGGTAGCCATTCCCTTCTCCAGGGGATTTTCCCGACCCAAGGATTGAACACGGGTCTCTTGCATTGCAGGCAAATTCTTTGCCATCTGAGCCGTCGGGGAACCACATGTGGGACACGCTCACTCAATCTATGAGTTTGACTATCGCTACAGATAGTCACCTATCTGTGCTTTTACCTATTTGAAATATTTTTAAACTGATAACGGACTAAAATTCAGTAGAATCTGGTGGACTGTATCAAATACAGTACGTCTAGCTTGTGACTAGAGCCAGAGGCTCCTCTCTAACCTATGTTTTCAAGTCCTTATTTCAGGACTGTGCTTTGAGGGGCACAGCAAATACAATAGCAGAACCAATCACTTTTCGAACAGCTTCACTGATTGCTAAAAATAAATGCCCTTTCTCAAGAATCTCGAAAGAAAATATAGCAAATGAACAGAATGTAGAGACTAAGGTTCAGAAACATAAAAAATAAAAATGAGAACCTATTTTGTATCTATGTATCCTATGATTACTGTGGAAGGGCAGGTGTTATGTTCCAGGGGGAACTGTCAGAGCAGGAAACTGCAGAGGAAAAAAAATGCTACCTGGTTGTTCTTCCACTCAGCATCCCCTGGAATGTTCCCAAGACTCTGGGTTAGAAATCCATTTAGTAGCATCAGCTCTGACTAAATTCACTCAGAAGAAAATAGAACCTGAGACTATGATGAAATCTAGCCAGCCAGATCAGAGAAGGCAATGGCACCCCACTCCAGTACTCTTGCCTGGAAAATCTCATGGATGGAGGAGCCTGGTGGGCTGCAGTCCATGGGGTCACTAAGAGTCAGACAGGACTGAACGACTTCACTTTCACTTTTCACTTTCATGCATTGGAGAAGGAAATAACAACCCACTCCAGTGTTCTTGCCTGGAGAATCCCAGGGACGGGGGAGCCTGGTGGGCTGTTGTCTACGGGGTCGTACAGAGTCGGACATGACTGAAGCGACTTAGCAGCAGCAGCAGCAGCAGCAGCCATCCAGCCAGACATTTTCAGTGCTAATAATGGCAAGTGAGTGGAGGCCATGATGAATATCCACAGGCCATTCAAAACAATCTATTCTTAGCCTCAGTCTTCACACTGTTCTCCCTGTTCACCTCTGTCAAGCCTTTGCCAGGGATGTTGACTGATTTGAGTTTCATAATTTGAGTCTGTGCTAATGTTGAACAAGATGGTCTCATTTTGGGCACCAGGACACAGGCAGGAAAGTCAAAATCGTAGAGTACGTAAATTATCCCCTGAATAACACAGAAGGCAAAACACTCTTTTTGGCGTCCCTAACCTTGGAAGGAAAGTCATGACCAATCTAGATAGCATATTGAAAAACAGAGACATTACTTTGCCAACAAAGGTCCATCTAGTCAAGGCTATGGTTTTTCCAGTGGTCATGTATGGATGTGAGAGTTGGACTGTGAAGAAAGCTGAGTGCAGAAGAATTGATGCTTTTGTGGTGTTGGAGAAGACTCTTGAGGGTCCCTTGGACTGCAAGGAGATCCAACCAGTCCATTCTAAAGGAGATCAGCCCTGGGATTTCTTTGGAAAGAATGATGCTAAAGCGGAAACTCCAATACTTTGGCCACCTCATGCGAAGATTTGACTCATTGGAAAAGACTTTGATGCTGGGAGGGATTGGGGGCAGGAGGAGAAGGGGACGACAGAGGATGAGATGGCTGGATGGCATCACTGACTCGATGGACGTGAGTCTGAGTGAACTCCGGGAGTTGGTGATGGACAGGGAGGCCTAGCGTGCTGTGGTTCGTGGGGTTGCAAAGAGTCGGACACGACTGAGCGACTGAACTGAACTGAACTGAACAGAATGGCATGGTTCTTGAAAGACTGGCAAAACTTGGCATCCTTTCATTTGACGAATATACGTGGGTCACCACCTGCACACGCCTGGTCCTTGTGGGGTAGGCACATGAGTTTTCTCAAAATATGTTACAGTAACACATTTTAAACTGAAAGTTGTCCTAAAGTCACAAGTCTATGACTAAGGTCCATGTCAAGTTTCACCCTAAAATCAGATATGAAAATTTAAAGAAAACATTATTTATAGAATATATCATTCTTGGGCATCAAGCAACATTTTCCTAAGAGCTATATATGTGAAATTAGAAAGTTTCCATAAAGGTATCTTCAAATTATTTGCACTGCACTTGTATTCCAGTTGGACAGGAATATCTAATCTTGGTTGATCTGATGTGAAATGGTATTCCTCTTGTTACTACTGTCTGCATAGACTATTACTTTAATGGCAGCAAGCCCTACCGCCCCGCTGCCCCCACTATTCTTAGAGATCCATCTTCTCCAAGACCCTGGAGGGGAACCCTACATACTGTATACTAAAAAGCCCACATCCCCTTGCTCACAATTACGCAGACCACGGCTGGATGTTAGGGGAGGCAATTTATTAGTGGGCCAGATTCACCCTTCAAATCATTTAAACTAGGGAACTCAATTGTACAGTGACCTGGGAGTTATCCAGAACCGGTAAGGGTTCTTGTGTCCTGAAACAGAAGGGGCTGATCTGCAGTAGAAAGAATAAAGCAGGTGAACAGAGAGGAGAGAATCAGAGAACACACGACTCCAGAATAATGCAAGATTCCTGATTTTTTTCCAGTTCCTTTTCTAGCCTCTTTTTGAGATCCAAACCAACTCGATTCCTTTGGGATCTACAAAATACTCTGGTAAAGTCAAGTCTTTAAGGTAAAGTCCTCATTTTTCCTTAGCTAGTTTTAGAGGATTTCTGTTCCTGGTAAACAAATGATCTCAGACCAAGACAGAGCTGAAAATGAGGTAGAGTTTTGACTATGTTTCCTTCACTTGGAATAGAATAGAATCCTTGCCATTTACTGCTTTATACACATATGAGTGAAGAACAGCTTCCGTGAAGACAGCCTACCATAAAAGTTATTTAGATTTCCAGAAAAAAAATTAGGTAAAAGGTATTTACATCATTGAATTATGTTGAGGAAAATATTTTCCCCAACTCAGTAGAGTTAGGTATCTTAAATATTCTAAAAGAATAGAATACATATATATTTATTTGAATAGAATAGTATTAATATTGGGACCACCTGCAGGCTAATACTGGCAATTGCTTCATTGAACATATTTCTAAAAGGTCTAGATGGCAGAGTGCACAAACATCCAGGTGTGAAACGTTACCAAATTCTTTCAGGTAGTGAAATGTGAAACAGGCAGTATGGTCACGCCTGGGTGAGCTGTTAACTCACTCAATACACTCAGGTGACAGAATCTTGCATTTTATACCTGCTGTTAGTGCACTTCAGTGGATAATAGCTCAGGGTTTGGCAACACAGAGACTGGAGTTTGACTCATAATTCCACCCTTTATTGTGCTTTAAGAGGGCTTGGCACCCAACAGCCCATTGACCCTAAGTCTCAGTTTCCTCATCTATAGATTGGAAATAGTAAGGTTAATGTGTGGAATCTGTGAGCTCATGCATCAGAGCAGTTATTGAGTTATTTTGTACATAGTCAATTTCCAATAAATGCCCTTGTCATTATTAGTGTTTCCTCTGTCTGAAGTAACCTATCTGTTCTCTCAGTTCTCTGGCTAATCCCTACTTGACCGTTCAGTGTCAGTTTAGAAGTGTCCTCACTGGCAAACATTTGAAGGCCTACTGTGTGTCACAACACCTCCTCCAGGTAGCCTTCCCTGATCCCCCTCAACTGAATAAAGAGACCTTTAAGACAGTTAATTCTCACCTATTAATTATAACCTAGGATAAAATATTTGGATATTAATAAAATTTGTTCATATAAATATGTTCTGTTGTGTCTAAAAGTACAAAAAAAAAAAATAGCATCAGTAAGGGCATAGTAAACAAGAGAACCCAGCATTCTACCTTTAGAAAAATGTGCACCATAACAAATATAAATCTACATAAAAACCTAGAGAGGGAGTGTAAAAGTCCAAAATTGTAAATTCTAAAGGAGAAGTAAAGAGAACTGAATTGTTAAACAAAAAACCCTCAGATCAGATGAGAGATCAAATCAGTCGCTCAGTCGTGTCCAACTCTTTGCAACCCCATGAATCGAAGCACGCCAGGCCTCCCTGTCCATCACCAATTCCCAGAGTTCACTCAGACTCACGTCCATCGAGTCAGTGATGCCATCTAGCCATCTCATCCTCTGTCATCCCCTTCTCCTCCTGCCCCCAATCTCTCCCAGCATCAGTCTTTTCCAATGAGTCAACTCTTCGCATGAGGTGGCCAAAGTACTGGAATTTCAGCTTTAGCATCATTCCTTCCAACAAATCCCAGGGCTGATCTCCTTCAGAATGGACTGTTTGGATCTCCTTGCAGTCCAAGGGACTCTCAAGAGTCTTCTCCAACACCACAGTTCAAAAGCATCAGTTCTTTGGCGCTCAGCCTTCTTCACGGTCCAACTTTCACATCCATACATGACCACAGGAAAAACCATAGCCTTGACTAGACGGACCTTTGTTGGCAAAGTAATGTCTCTGCTTTTGAATATGCTATCTAGGTTGGTCATAACTTTCCTTCCAAGGAGTAAGCGTCTTTTAATTTCATGGCTGCAGTCACCATCTGTAGTGATTTTGGAGCCCAGAAAAATAAAGTCTGACACTGTTTCCACAAAGTGGAAGTGATGGGACCGGATGCCATGATCTTCGTTTTCTGAATATTGAGCTTTAAGCCAACTTTTTCACTCTCCACTTTCACTTTCATCAAGAGGCTTTCTAGTTCCTCTTCAGTTTCTGCCATAAGGGTGGTGTCATCTGCATATCTGAGGTTATTGATATTTCTCCCGGCAATCTTGATTCCAGCTTGTGTTTCTTCCAGTCCAGTGTTTCTCATGATGTACTCTGCATATAAGTTAAATAAACAGGGTGGCAATATACAGCCTTGACGAGCTCCTTTTCCTATTTGGAACCAGTCTGTTGTTCCATGTCCAGTTCTAACTCTTGCTTCCTGACCTGCATACAGATTTCTCAAGAGGCAGATCAGGTGGTCTGGTATTCCCATCTCTTTCAGAATTTTCCACAGTTTATTGTGATCCACACAGTCAAAGGCTTTGGCATAGTCAATAAAGCAGAAATAGATGTTTTTCTGGAACTCTCTTGCTTTTTCCATGAACCAGCAGATGTTGGAAATTTGATCTCTGGTTCCTCTGCCTTTTCTAAAACCAGCTTGCACATCAGGAAGTTCATGGTTCACATATTGCTGAAGCCTGGCCTGGAGAATTTTGAGCATTACTTTACTAGCGTGTAAGATGAGTACAATTGTGCGGCAGTTTGAGCATTCTTTGGCATTGCCTTTCTTTGGGATTGGAATGAAAACTGACCTTTTCCAGTCCTGTGGCCACTGCTGAGTTTTCCAAATTTGCTGGCGTATTGAGTGCAGCACTTTCACAGCATCATCTTTCAGGATTTGAAATAGCTCAACTGGAATTCCATCACCTCCACTAGCTTTGTTCGTAGTGATGCTTTCTAAGGCCCACTTGACTTCACATTCCAGGATGTCTGGCTCTATGTGAGTGATCACACCATCGTGATTATCTGGGTCGTGAAGATCTTTTTTGTACAGTTCTTCTGTGTATTCTTGCCATCTCTTCTTAATATCTTCTGCTTCTGTTAGGTCCATACCATTTCTGTCCTTTATCGAGCTCATCTTTGCATGAAATGTTCCTTTGGTATCTCTGATTTTCTTGAAGAGATCCCTAGTTTTTCCCATTCTGTTGTTTTCCTCTATTTCTTTGCATTGATCACTGAAGAAGGCTTTCTTATCTCTTCTTGCTATTCTTTGGAACTGTCACTCTTTTGAATTCAGATAGAAATAAGGAAAATGTTTCTGGGAAGGAAGAAATACACTGTATAATAACGTCAAAATTCATTATGTCTAATGTTTGCTCTTTTTTTTTTTTTTTTGTAGCTGTTAGCAATGCCCCCATCACAAAGGAAGAGAAGATATCTGCAGATTTCACTCCAGTGGTGCACTGTGAAAGCAGCTCTTCCCACCTGCTCACTCACCACACCCCAACACCAACAGCCCAAGGTGACTTATGTGAACAGCCCAGTCTGAATGTCTTCCTTTCCCTCCCAACTCGTGTAACACTATATAGAAACAGACACAAATGCATCACACACACGTGAGTTTTTCGGTTAATTTTGTTCTTACTTGTTTTGCAAAAAAGATCACATTAAACACCTCATTTATCTTGTAGAAATTCCTCCAAGTCACTTGACAGAACTTTCACTCATTTTTTTAAATGGCTGCATATTTCCTTTGGTATGGGTACTTCACACTTGATGTAGTCATTTCCCCGCAATAAGGCATTCAATCTGTTTCCAGTGGTTTCCTAAAAACAATCTTACAGGAAATACCATTTATATATTTCCTTAATTCATGATGATTTTCTTTCTGGAGGCTAGATTCCTAAGAGTGGGACTGTTGGGTTGGAAAGTATAAATATTTTTAATTTTATGAGATGGTGTTTGACAGTTTCACAACAGAAAGCTTTCACATTTCCGCCAGGGATGTTTGAGAGCATTCTTCTTTCTCCACGTTGCAGCCAGCAATAGATGTTAACTTTCTTCTTGGCCATTTAATAAGTGTGAAATGGCAGTTCATTGCTAGTGTTATGTGCATTCTCCTGAGTACTGGTACTTTAGGGCATCTTTTTTTTTTAAGGTTTTGGTTTTTTGTGTGTTTTTATTTATTTATTTTGATGTTGACCATTTTAAAAGTCTTTGTTAAACTTGTTACAATATTGTTTCTTTTTTTGTCCTCAAGTCATATGGGATTTTAGCTCCCTGCTGCTGCTGCTGCTGCTGCTAAGTCGCTTCAGTCATGTCCAACTCTGTGTGACCCCATAGACGGCAGCCCACTAGGTTCCTCTGTCCCTGGGATTCTCCAAGCAAGAACACTGGAGTGGGTTGCCATTTCCTTCTTCAATGCATGAAAGTGAAAAGTGAAAGTGAAGTCGCTCAGTCGTGTCTGACTCTGCGACCTCATGGACTGCAGCCTACCAGGCTCCTCCGTCCATGGGATTTTCCAGGCAAGAGGACTGGAGTGCGGTGCCATTGCCTTCTCCATTTAGCTCCCTGACCAGGGATCAAACTTGCACCCCCTCCATTGGAAGGCAAAGTCTTAACCACTGACCGCCGGGGAAGTCGCTAAAGCATTGTTTATATTGGTTATATTTGGAGTTGGTCTTATGTGTATTATCTGTTTGTATCCTTTTCCCATTTTTCTTATATGACCTCTTGTATAATTGCTCTAAATACATCAATCTACAACTGTGGTATTAATCCATCTTACATATATTTTTACATATACTATAATCTATTTCCAATTAACTATCCTAACAACTGATTTATTTGTATGTTTCCATGTCATACCATAATCATTTGACTACCTTGATAATACAGTGCCTTCTGATATTTCCAAAACCAATCCTCCTACTCTCTAACTACACATTGTTTTCTTTTTTTCCATACTTTTCTCCGATATCTTTGGGTGTTTTTTCATCCATATAAATTCTAAGAATATTTTAGACAATTAAATCATTTTAGAATTCCATTTGGGGTTGAACTAAATTTATTATTGGCTTTGAGACAATTAATGTTTTTATGATATTGAGTTATTTCAAACCAGAAAATATTATATTCAACTTTGTTAAGATCTTTCCATTTTTTATAAGATTTTATAGTTTCCTATAGATCCTTATGGAGAAGGCAATGGCACCCCACTCCAGTACTCTTGCCTGGAAAATCCCATGGATGGAGGAGCCTGGAAGTCTGCAGTCCATGGGGTCGCTGAGGGTCGGACACGACTGAGCGACTTCACTTTCACTTTTCACTTTCACACATTGGAGAAGGAAATGGCAACCCACTCCAGTGTTCTTGCCTGGAGAATCCCAGGGATTGGGGAGCCTGGTGGGCTGCCGTCTGTGGGGTCACACAGAGTCGGACACGACTGAAGTGACTTAGCAATAGCAATAGCAATATAGATCCTTATAGATCATGTGAGCTTCTTTTTATAGATAATCCCATATTAATATACATTTTAGCACTGTTATAGTGTTTCTCCTATTTCATCTAGGAAGTTATTGCTAGAGGAAAACTGCTTTATCTCACATTTTGTATACTACCATCTTTTAAAATTCTTTCAGTTCAGTTCAGTCTTAGTTACTCATATATTTTTTAATAGAGTCTCTTGGCTTTCTAGGCATACAATTATATCATCAGCAAAAAGTGTGGTTTTATTATCTTTTCTAGTATTTATGCCAGTTATTTAACAACATAAGTTATAAAGAATGAGGGTGATAATAAGACATTCCAATCTAGCTCCTGATTTTAAGGAAAATAATTTAGTGTATCTTAGCATTTAGAATAATACTTGTGGTTGGTTTGCAGGTAGTTTTTAGCAGATGAAATGTTTCATTACTTATTATGAGTTTTTATTAGGAACAGTTCTTGAATTTGATGAAAGCCCTCTATGTTCCAAGATTTATTGCTAAGATTCCATGGGTTCTGTCCTTTAGCTGGTTGATGTAATAAATTGTGCTGATGTTCCCTGAGAGTGATTTTTTTTTTTTAATAGCAAGCCACTTCCACATTCCTTTAACAAAACTTACTTGATCTTAGTCTATCATTTTTTGAGAACTTGCTAATATTTGCTAATACAGATCTTCCTCAGCGTATGATAGGGCTATGTGCTGATAAAACCATTGTAATTTGAAAATGTCATAAGTCAAAAATGTATTTAATACACTTAGCTTACTGAATATAGAAGTTTAGCTTTGTTTACCTTAAGTGTGCTCAAACACTTACATTAGCCTACAGTTGGGAAAAATCATCTAAACACAAAGCCTATTTTGTAATAAATAAATACATTTTAGATCTTAGCAGTGATCATTTTTCACCTTCTGATTTTTATTAAGAAATCATATTTTTAGTATTAATTTTTATTATTTATTTGCAGATGCATTTGAGCTCTTTAAGTGCACTTATTTTTTTTAAACTTGTGTTTTCATCTGTCTTCTCAGGTGAATTTTCTTCTCAGTTTTATTTTCAAGTGTGAGATCTAATGTATTTTCCTCACTCAGGCTACAAAAAGGTCTTTAATGACCCAGACAACCATGATGGTGTGATCACTCACCTAGAACCAGACATCCAAGAGTGTGCAGTCAAGTGGGCCTTAGGAAGCATTACTACAGACGGAGCTAGTAGAGGTGCTGGAATCCCAGCTGAGCTATGTCAAATCCTAAAGATGATGCTATTAAAGTGCTGCACTCAGTGTGTCAGCAAATTTGGAAAATTCAGCAGTGGCCACAGGACTGAAAAATGTCAGTTTTCATTCCAATCCCAAAGAAAGGCAATGTCAAAGAATGCTGAAACTACCGTACAATTGTGCTCATTTCACATGCTAGCAAAGTAATGCTCAAAATCCTTCAAACTAGGCTTCAACAGTATGTGAACTGAGAACTTTCAGATGTACAAGCTGGATTTAGAAAAGGCAGAAGAACCAAAGATCAAATTGTTAAAATTTTTTGGATCATGGAGAAAGTAAGGGAATTCCAGAAAAACATCTACTTCTGCTTCATTGACTATGCTAAAGCCTTTGACTGTGTGGGCCACAACAAACTCTGGAAAATTCTTAAAGAGATAGGAATATCAGACCACCTGACCTGTCTCCTGAGAAATCTGTATGCAGATCAGGAAGCGATGGTTAGAACCAGACGTGAAATGAGAGACTTATTCAAAATTGGGGAAAGAGTACAGCAAGGCTGTATGCTGTCACCCTGCTTATTTAACTTCTCTGCAGAGAATCATGTGAAATGCCAGGGTGGATGAATCACAGGCTGGAATCAAGACTGCTGGGAGAAATATCAACAACCTCAGGTATGCAGATGATACCACACTAATGGCAGAAAGTGAAGAAAAACTAAAGAGCTGCTAGATGAAGGTGAAAGAGGAGAGTGAAAAAGCCAGCTTAAAACCTAACATCCAAAAAACTAAGACACTGGCATCCTATCCCATCCCTTCACGGCATATAGGAGGGGAAAAAATGGAAGGGGGAAAGAAAAGCCCAAGATTTTATTTTCTTGGGCTCCAGAATCACTGTGGATGGACCCTCCTAAGCTATCTTGTATGTTATTTTTAATATTTACTCATCTGTTTATTTATGTGTCCGCCCTTGGGTCTCAGTTGTGGTACACAGGATTTTGCCGTGTCATGAGGGATCTTCTGTTGCAGTGCACAGATTATCTAGTTGTGGTGTGTGGGCTTAGTTGCTCCACCACATGTAGGGTTTTAATTCCCTCACTAGGGATAGGACCTGTGTCTCCTGCATTGCAAGGTGAATTTTTAACCACTGGAGCACCAGGGGAGTCCCTCTTTCTTTATTTCTGTGTACATGCACAGTGGCTCAGGCGTGTCTGACTCTGCAACCCCTGGGCTATAGTCCGCCAGACTCCTCTGTCCATGGATTTTCCAGGCAAAATACTGGTGTGGGTTACCATTTCCTACTCCAGGGGATCTTCCCCACCCAGGGATCAAACCTGCGTCTACTGCACCTCCTGCATTGGCAAGAGGATTATTTTACCACTGAGCCACCTGGGAAGCCCTATCTTTTATATTTTCCAAAATGAAATACACTACTGAAATTATGACAAGGGTAGCTAGAATGGGCTATGGAGTGAGACAGATCTAGGATTTGAAACCCATTTAGTGAGAACAGAGAAGGTTTAAAGAGCAAGTGTTCTTTGCAAGGTGAACGTCTCAGGGAAAACTTCATGCAAACCACGAAATGTCTTCATATAACAGACTAAAAACTGTGACTCTGAGAGTTTCCCTCATTTGCTCAAATTGACTCAGCTTTTAAGTTTTAGAGGCAGGATTCCCAGATCAGCATGTCTAGAACCTTTTTTTAAATCTTCTGAAATTTCTTCCATAAATTCTTCTTAGTCAGGAGTTGGAAGCACTAGTTATTGCTAGCTGTTTAAAGGCTTAAGCAAAAATTTATAAATATTTCACTGAGGAAGTTCCCAGTTTTGTTTTCTATTGTACTTTTTAGTTTTCTTATTTGCAGATTTTGTAAACTGTTTTTTAATACTGAGTGTCAAATGACTTGTATTGTCATTAGAGAACACAATTTGAAGATTGTTATGTGTATCAAGCTCAAGAGGACTCAAGGTGTGGACTCAGCCCCTTCTTACCAGGCGATGTTTACCTTCTTGTCTAGGTGCATCATGGGTGCTCTCCTGGAGAGCCAGATGCAGCTCAGGTTCCTGTGCTTTAAAAAGAGACATAAAAGGACATTTGAAGGTTCTAGAGAAAAGCAGCAAAAATGCCTGCAGATTTAGGAGCTATCTAATTAGGAGAGATTAAATGAAATAGTCAAGCTCAGACAAGATTAAGGATAACAGGAAAGTGATTGATGCTTATAGAGTAATGAGAATTATCTTGGAGAGATACTCACCCATCAAATCCTAAACTTGGAACTAAGAGCATCACTTAGTTTTGAAGGAAATAGTTTTAGGACAGATGAGAGAGAACTAATTATGAACTTTTGGAATTTTCTTTTTGTTTTTGCTATAACATTTTATTATACAAAATTTCAACATACATAAAAGTAAGAAAAATCAGATATTAGAGATCTTTTGCCCAAATATGGCTTAGACTGAAAATAGAAACAGATTCTGGAATCATTTTTATAATGCACAAATAATGACTGAATGCTGGATTTTTTTAAAGGGTTTAGGATTTTTAGAATTTAAATTTTGAGGTGGATATTCCAGAAGATATTGTAAATAAGAAACTTTATGGGTAGTGAGCCTAAGTTTGACATGAGAAGGAAAACATCGGGTAGAAGGAAAGGTCACAAGTGTCCCAGAAAAATATCCTGACAACTTAGAGGGAAAAAAAAACTTAGAACAGTTGGGATGTGACAGCTTTGCAAAAGCATGAGAAATTAGATCTCTGAGCTGTGACTATAAGTCATAATTCAATTTCCTTTGCAACACTATAAAAAATTCAAAGTTTTATAAAAACAGAATGAAAGCTTATAAGAATCAAGTAATGTCACCTCTCCTTCTGACCAGAATGGAGTCACTGCTACTGGGTTTGCCTCCCCCCTCCATCATAAACAACTATAAATTTGAGCAAAACAAATGAGGTTGCTGTTTCAAAGCATTGCCTAACAGGAGGTGCGGGACTGTGGTTCTTGAGAGAAGGGAAATACACAAAGGATGCTATGGCTACCCTAATTTTCTTCCTGGGGAAAATTTTTGGCCTGTAGTTCAGGAGGGGAAAGCCCAATAGCAGTCTGGCTGAGTTGAGGGGCAGGGGTGAAAGACTGGGGCTGTGGAAGGCTGAATTTGTGACCAGAGTCCTGGAAAGGAGTAGCTAGGCAAAGGTGACCCCAGAGCTCTGGTGGGGATGCATCATAGGTGCTTGGAGAGGGCTAGCAGCCTAGTAGGAGACGGCTATTGTGAAGCTAAGAGCAGAATAGAGATAAGGGAGATTGCATGGGCTGGCTGATATGGATGCCTGGACCAGCCAGAGTAGACAAACATCACTGCATTCAGTTGAAAATCAGAGTAAGACCATATATTAAGAGTAAGTTCTAGCCATTCCTTTGGACTAAAGATAAAATAGACCTACCCTAAATAGCATAACGGAGAAGGCAATGGCACCCCACTCCAGTATTCTTGCCTGGAAAATCCCATGGACGGAGGAGCCTGGTGGGCTGCAGTCCATGGTGTCGCTGAGGGTCGGACACGGCTAAGCGACTTCACTTTCACTTTTCACTCTCATTCATTGGAGAAGGAAATGGCAACCCACTCCAGTGTTCTTGCCTGGAGAATCCCAGGGACAGGGGAGCCTGGTGGGCTGCCGTCTATGGGGTCGCACAGAGTCAGACACGACTGAAGCGACTTAGCAGCAAAGAGCATAAAACCAAGCCTGGCATGAAAATCTACCGCTACTGTAACTGCCTGCCAGAACAAAACTCAATACTCTTTGATGGAAGGCAAAATAATCCAGACTCCGACAAGGTGTTCCTCACAATATCCAGAATACCTTTGATAATTACTTGACATGCAAAGAAACAGAAAAATATGACCAATATGGGGGGAGGGGGGAAGGTGCTCAATAAAAATTAACCCTGAGGTGGCCAAGATGTTATATTTAGCCAATAAAGACTTTCAAATAACTACTATAAATATGTCAATGGCTTGAAGGAAAAGATGGATGTAAAAATTAAACAGGGGAGGGATGTTCAGTGGGAGGGGACATGGATAAAACTATGACTGATTCATGTTGATGTTTGGTAGAAAGCAACACAATATTGTGGAGAAGGCAATGGCAACCCACTCCAGTACTCTCGCCTGAAAAACCCCATGGATGGAGGAGCCTGGTGGGCTGCCATCTATGGGGTCACACAGAGTCAGACATGACTGAAGCGACTTAGCAGCAGCAGCAACACAATATTGTAAAGCAAGTATCCTCCATTTAAAAATAAATACATTAAGAAAAGGATTAAACAAATAAGGAATATTAGCATGCAAATGGAAATTATAAAAGAAGAGTTAGATGAAGATTCTAGAACAGAAAACTAAATATCAGAAAAGTAAAAATAAAATGAGCAGTCTCTTTAACTTGTGGGACAAGTACTCTAATGTATATAGTATCTGAAAAGAGAAAAGGACAGAAGACAGGAAGCAGGAGGGGAGGGGAGTGAAGAGGGGAAAAAAAGAGAAAGCAAGAGAGAGACAGAACGGGCCAGAAAAAGTATTTGAAGAAACAGTGGCTGAGATCTTTCCAAAGTTAGAGTCAAGAAGCTCAACAAATAGAGTGTGAGATAAATACAAAACAAACCACACCTTGGCACGTTCTAGTGAAGTTGATGGAAAACCATGATAAAGATAAAATCTTTAAGAAGTCAAGATTAAGAGACACATTAGGCTCAGGGGAATAACAACAGAAATTACTGACTAAGTTTTTTGCAACTCTGGTGGCCAGAAGACAGTGAAAAATTATCTTTAAAGTGCTAGAAGGGGGAAAAAATAACTGTCAACCCAGAATTCTTTATCTAGTAAAAGTATCTTTGAAAAATGAAGATGAAATAGAAATGATCAAATAAGCAGAAGCTGAGAGGACTTATTGCCAGAAGATATGCACTGTAAGAAATACTAAAGGAAATTCTTCATGTGAAAAGGAAGTGGTGCCGAGTGGAAGCTAAGCCTACAGGTGGGAATGAAAGAACACCAGCAATGGTAAGTATACATACAGTCATCTCTCGGCATCTACGGGGGAGCTGGTTTTAGGACCCACCAAAATACACCAAGGATCATCCCTCATAGTTCACTCGGTAAAAAATCTGCAAGGCAGGAGACCCGGGTTCGATTCCTGGGTCTGGAAGTCCCTTGAAGAAGGAATTGGAAACCCACTCCAGTATTCTTGCCTGGAAAATTCCATGGACAGAGGAGCCTGGCAGGCTAGAGTCCATGGGGTCACAAGAGTTGGACACAATTTAGTGACTAAACCACCACCAAAATATACTAAATACTGTGGATGCTCAAGCCCCATACTCAACACTCCATATCTGTAGTTCTGCATCCACAGATTCAACCAACCACAGATCGTGTGACTATAATAGTTACTAGGGGAAAAAAAACTCTGTGCATACATGGACCCATGCTGTTCAAATCCATGTTGCTCAAGGGTCAACTGTATACATTTTTAAACCTTTTTTTCTCTTAATTTTTAAAAAAAACATTTGATTATTTACCGTAAAAAAAAAAAATTACAATTCTAGTCTAGAATTTATAATGTGTTCTTAGTGTTAACAAAATCCATGAGAGAAATAGCAAAAAGAATGGTATGGGTGCTAAGGCTCTGACTTTATATGAAGTGGTAGAATATTAATCAGAATTAGATGTTGATAAGGTGAGGATCCATATTGTGACCTGAGGGTAACCAAACTTTTATGATATGCCCAGAACTGAGTTGTTTTCCAGAATGTTTAGTCACCTTATCTCACATTTGAGGCAAATGAAATAAAATGGGCAAGATGGTACATTTAAACCCAGTTGAAGCGATACCTGCATTAAGTGCAGATTGACTACGCATATGACTTAAAAGCAGACATCAGCCTGGATGGAAAAGTAAGACTTGGGGCTTTCCTAGTGGTGCAGTGGTTAAGGCTCCTTGCTTCCACTGCAGATGGCATGGGTTTGATACCTGGTCCGGGAAGTAAGATCTCGCATGCCCCATGACATGGCCATGAATAAATAAAGTAGACTGCTTTATGAAAAATAAGGCTCAACTATGGGAAGTTAATAAGGAATGCATTTATAGATATATAGCCCCAAATAGGTTGTAATTTTTGGAGAAGGAAATGGCAACCCACTCCAGTGTTCTTGCCTGGAGAATCCCAGGGACGGGGGAGCCTGGTGGGCTGCAGTCTATGGGGTCGCACAGAGTTGGACACAACTGAAGCGACTTAGCAGCAGCAGCAGCAGGTTGTAATTTTAAAAATGGAAAAAACATTCCTGGTGAACAGTAAGCCTAAGAAATCAAACGTAGCAGTATTAGTACCTGACAAAATAGACGTCAAAACAAAAAATATTACAAAGGATTTTAAAAGACTTTTCATAGTGTTCAAGTGTCAATTCGTCAGGAAAACATATACTCCTGAATATGTATGTAACCAGTACCAGAGCTTCAAAAGGCAGGAAGTGAAACTGGCAGAACGAAGGAAGACAGTCATAGCTGGGTATTTTAATGCTCTCAGTAATTGACAGGATAAACAGATTTTAAAAATCAATAAGGACAAGGAAGATATGAACAAGCCTCTCTCACCTTAACCTTATTAACATTTACAGAACACCATACCCAACCCCTGCAGAACGTACATTCTTCTCAAGCTATATCCGCCAAGGTACACCATAATCTGTCACACAAATAAGCATCTAAGTTTCAGAAGCAATTTAAATCATGCAGAATATGTACTTTGGCCACAGTAGAAACTAATTAGAAGCTAATAACAAAAGGAATAACAATAAGATACTTAGAAATGGCCCAAACATTTGGAAATTAAACTGTAATTTTAAATAACCGATAGGTCAAAGAAGAAATCATACGATAACAGCAGAAAGATTTTTTGAGTGAATGAAAATATTAAAGTTTGAAACTTTAACGTGTGCGTGTGTGCGTGCCTGTGTGCGTGTGATCACACATTGTAAAGAACAGAAATTACTTTAAAAAATAAAAGAAAATGGAGACCTGAAAAAAAAAAAGAAAATATTAAAGTTTGTAAAATATAACCAAACAGCATTTAGAGAGAAATACATAACTTAATTTTTTTTTTCCTATTATTTGGCTGGGCCATGCGGCAGGCAGAGATCTTAGTTCCCATGCCAAGAATTGAACCCATGACCTTTACAGTGGAAGTGTGGTTTCATAACCACTGGACCACCAGGGAAGTCCCAAGAAAGCAAAAGAGACACAGATGTATAGAACAGTCTTTTGGACTCTGGGGGAGAGGGAGAGGGTGGGATAAGTTGGGAGAATGCATTGAAACATGTATAATATCATATATGAAACAAATCACCAGTCCAGGTTCGATGCATGATACAGGATGCTCAGGGCTGGTGCACTGGGATGACCCAGAGGGATGGTATGGGGAGGCAGTGGGAGGGGGGTTCAGGATGGGGAGCACGTGTACACCCGTGGCAGATTCATGTTGATGTATGGCAAAACCAATACAATATTGTAAAGTAATTAGCCTCCAATTAAAATAAATTTATATTAAAAAATAAATAAATACTTATACTAGAAACAAAGGTTTCAAATCAGCTCCCTAAATTTTCAATTTGAAAAGCAGAATAAACTCAAATGGGTAGAAAGAAGGAAAATAGTAAAGTCAGGATTAACAACATAGAAAGTAGACAAACCGTAAAGAAAATAAAAAGTCAGTTCTTTGAAAAGATTGATAAAAGTATTACCCCCTAGCAAGACTGATTAGGGAAAAAGTGGCCCTGTAGGCAAAAGTGAAAAACTCAGAGAACTATGAAGTCACTGCTGTTAATTAGGGGAGATGTGCACTCGTGTGCTGTTGGGTGTAAAGATGAAAGTCTAGAAAGTCATTTTTCTAGGCTCACCGATTTTTGAGAAAAACATTAAAGCATTTTTTTTTTTTGCCCATTTTTTCAACTGCAACCCAAAAAGGAAACACTAAGAAGAGATAAAGTGGGAGAAGGTGGATGTACATATGGTTAAGTAGTATAGAATCTATGAATGGAGGTTCACAGATATTTTATAAGACTTGAAATACAAAAAAAAGCACAAATAATCCCATTGTGAAAACATTAGTCTTATTTTTATTTCTTTTGGAAGCTTGCTGCTGCTGCTGCCGCTAAGTCGCCTCAGTTGTGTCCAACTCTTAGCGACCTCATGGACTGCTGCCTACCAGGCTCCTCCATGGGCTTCTCCAAGCAAGAGTACTGGACTGGGGTGCCATAGGGAGACTATATATATATATATATTTATATTTATATATTTTATATATAAATTTTTATATATTTTTAATATAAAAGTATAAATTATATATATATATGTATATAAAACCTAGTTAATCATAATACTTGGTTCACACTATCCTCTTTGAGCATAACTATCTTTTCTTTTCAGTTATTTTTTATTAACAATTATTTAATGAAAATCTAAGAACCTGCCATTCAATGTAAGATCTATAGTGATCCCTAAGTTAAACCTACCTATGTGCTATCTTCCTCAACTCCAGAAACAATTATCCTAAATTTTCTTTATTACTTTTAATGTTATTTTTAAACAATATGTTGTTTCATTTTGCTTTGTTTTTTTAATATTTCAGACTTACTTTTCTCAATATTATGTAACTAAAATTCACCCATGTTGTCATGGGTGTAGCTCATTCATTCTATTGGGTGACTGTCACAGAATAATTTATCTATTTGGCTACTGTGACTATCCTTTTTTTAATTCCCCAAAATATGAGTGTTTGGGTAGTTGCACAAGTATTTGCCTAGGAGTAGAATTGCAACATCATGAGACATGACTTTACCAGATGATGCCAAACTGTTTTCCAGAATGGATGTAGTGATTTACACTTCTGTTTGCAATATAGAGGTGATTCTGTTGATTCATATCCTTTCCAATATTTGGCATCATCAGATTTCTAAACGTTTGCCAATTAAATGGGTATAAAATGCTGTCTCATAGTCTTGATTCACATTGGCCATGAATGTTACTTCTTCTGTGAAGTGACTCTTCCTTTCTTTTTCCTGCTTTTCTATTGGATTATTTGTTGTTTTCTTATTAACTTGAAGGAGTTCTGTGTATACCTTAATAACAGTATTATCTTTTATATATGTTTCAGATACCTTCCCTAGTCTTATCTTTTCACTTTTGAAAAGTCTTTTTGATGAGCCAAAGTTCTTTGTTTTACTGTAGTTGAATAGCTCAAGCTTTTATTTGACAGCCATTACAGGTTAATGTATTTAAAAGATCTATGGTCAGTCACCTAGAAAACTCAAAATGTTTTAAAGTTTTGCACTTGACAAATGATCTTTAATCCATGTATAACTGATTTTTGTATTTGGTATGAGGTAGGGATTCAATTTCACTTTGTTTCCTTTTATAGATAATTGTATCTGTCTTCATTGTTTTCAAATAGGAAAAGTGACAGAAAGCCTAAGAAGAAAAATCTCACAGCAGATATTTTTCTCATTGGAGTCAAAGAAAAGAAAGCCATGCCACCCATTTGAAAGAACACAAATCTAATGCGATGCCCAAATTTATCATCACATTGCAGGAATGGAAAGAGCCTTCAGAGTCATATAATTCATCACTCAGCCCCCAGAGATACTTCAGCTAAATCGCCCAGGACAAATTAGTATCTGACTCACATTTTAAGATATCACTGGGAAAAAATTTCTCATTCCAACCCTTGGTTGTTTTTCTTAGAAAATTTCTCCTCTGCCTAGTCATAGAATCATGCTCATTTCCTTTATATTGAACCCTACTGGAAAATAATTTATTGTAATAATAATCTGCACATGGATCACAAATCTCCCTAAAGATCATAAACTCAAATTAGTTTAAATTAGAATTATAGATAAAGGTTTTGAATACTTGTCCATTAAAACTTTCACTGATCTACAAAACATTTACTTCCCTTTTGGACAATAAAAGAGTCAGAGCACTGATGCAGTGATGGCAGGGATCATTAATAGCATAGAGAATATTTATCTTTTTTTAATTGAAAAATATTGAGAAGTAGCGAAAGTGTTAGTTACTCAGTCATGTCCAACTCTTTGTGACCCCATGAACTATAGCCCTACAGTCCAGCTCTGTCCATGGGATTCTCCAGGCAAGAATACTGGAGTGGGTTGCCATTCCCTTCTCCAGGGGATCTTGCCAACGCATGGACCGAACCCAGGTCTCCTGCATTACAGGCAGATTCTTTACTGTCTGAGCCACTAGGGAAGCCCTGAAAATTATTACATCCATTTAATTTTATTTAAGTCTAGTCAATTTATTTTTGCCTTTCAAAGGGAGGGAATAAATACATGTATAGAGTTAGAAATAATAATTGTTTTACACAATAAAAGCACCAGCAAATGCCAAAAAATGATTTGCAAACTATGAGTTTAAAGCTAATTCTCAAATCTTGGAACTTCTTTAAATAACAGGGAAACAAGGGACATAAATAATTAAGTAGATACTAGTTCCATTTTGGCCAATCATGTGCAGAAAATAGAGTGGGAAAGCCCTTCTTACAATTCAAATACAAGATCATATTCTTGGATAGATATTTTACCTAGTAATAAAAGTCATAAGGATCTTCATATTTGTAAAGAAATGGATAAAATCCAGAAAACTTACTCCAACTTGATAATTTTGAGAAAGGCCATAAATTATTTCATCTCTTTCTGCTATTTTCTCGTGTTCTTCCCTGGTGACGTTTTCTTCTAAACACCTCTCAGTTTGCTTGCGTTTGACATTCTCACTGCACATTCTTTGTCATAGACTGAAATTTAGTACTTCTTTCTAAGGGACCGTTTGAGTTACGGTTCTTCCACACAGCTTTAGTGTTCTCAAGACAGGTACCCAAGGAGTGAGTCATAAAGGTGGAAGTTGATGATAGCTTTATTGCTTTTATGGACAATAGCAAACAGCAATACACATTTAGGGATGGGGATAGGGGGATGATATGTTAACATTAATTTCCTTTTATTTAGAAAAGTATCTTATAAAGGAATGCCGATAATAGCAATCTAAAGAAAGCCCTAATTGAGGTTGGTGCTAAAACCATTCAAATGCTGAAATAGACTTTAAAACTAAACTGGAGGCTACATTCTCTGAGAATTAGTAAATGAGCTAGAAGTTATATTTCTGGTTTTGTTTTATGTTCAAAGATGTGTACTCACAACTTTTGCCCCATTAAACTGGAAGTCACACAAGCTCTTTGGGTTCGGATCAAAGAGTTCTTGGTTTCTGGCTTTGCCTCTGCCATAATCTGATGAGTTTTGACCGAATCACTCTATTTTTCATCTGCTTTTGTTACTATATTAAATGGAGATGACATTTTACAAGGCTTTTGTTAGAAATAAAAGTACTTCAGTATGATTAACTACTACACGCTATGTTTACGAGTGCAATTCCTTATTTGCCCTCGAAGTGATTCAGAAGGCATCTGGATCCTGGTCTATCTCCATTCTTGGTTTAGAACTAAAAACAGGAAAGCAAAGACCTACTGAAAAAAAGACCATACAAAAGCCCCAAAGCATATGTTAATATATATTTTAAAGAAAGAAATGGGAAGAAGTAAAAGCATCATTTTTGTCATTCAAGCAAAGATCAAAGAATTACATTGGAGACTGTCCATGTGAAAGGGTCCAAGCATACCTGTGAGTGTGTTTCTGAGTCAGACATAGACAGAGAAGGGCAGGTAAGGAGGCCCTTCTGAGTCCCCCTCTCGTGGGCCAACAACACGTCTGGTCCAGGGGAGGACATGTGGCCTTTCCGTCGCCCTGGCAGGGCTCTCCAGGGGGTCCCCAGCAGGACTGGAGGAGGGGCTGTGTTCCCAAACTGAATCAGCTCAGAGCCGGTTCCCACCATTCAGTTTGGTTCATGTTTGGTTCCTGGCAACAGTCCAGAAAAGATAAGGTGCCGATGCCTAAGAAAGAAGGGGACAAAGAAGCAGATGGGTGGTGGAGGGTCACTCTTTACCATATTTCTTGCCCTGTTCACTGGTGGATGATTGGCCATTGTTGATTTTTCCTTTCATTGAACACTTTTATGTGTTGGGAAAGATGCTGTCCTTCAGACTTTTTAATTTAGATTTTTTTATTGAGTGAGGTTGGTTTACAATGTTGTGTTCATTTCTGTTGCTCAGCAAAATGATTCAGTTATACATGTATATGTATATACTTTGTTTTTTAAAATAATTTTTTTCCATTATGGTTTATCATGAAATACTGAATATAGTTCTCTGTGCTATAGTAAGACCTTGTTGCTCACTGTCCTTTAGGTTTGTTATCTGTGGCTCCAATGGAACATATAGTCAGTGTCTTTCTCAGGGAATTCATAGGATATTCTTATCACTCCCAGAATGGCTTGCCATTGGCCATGGTTCTTTTGTTTAAAATTTTTAAAGGCTTATGTAAGGGGCTTCCCAGATGGCACTAGTGGTAAAGAACCCACCTGCCAATGCAGGAGACACAAGAGACGTGCATTCAGTCCCTGGGTCTGGAAGATTGCATGGCAAACCACTGCAATATTTTTGCCTGGAAAATCCCTTGGACAGAGGAGCCTGGCAGGTTACAGTTCATAGGCTCGCAAAGAGTTGAACACAACTGAAGTGACTTAGCATGCACGTGAGAAGCATTTGTATGGCAAGTGTGAGAGAGAAGACTTGAAATGGGGGCAGGAGTTGTCTTGGGTAGTGGGGAATGTCAGGAAGGAGCAGAAACAAGCAACCCCCAGGAAATGTATCAAAGTAAAATCCTGACGTTCTGAGACACAATGGCAATAAACGCTTACATATTAAGAAGTATGTCACCTAGAGGGACAATAACAAGATCACAGTATGAATTGGTGAAATGTTTCAAATTTTAATGGTTTGTTTGGTTTTTTTAAAAATCTATTTAGGAAAAATTACAGACATAATTTTACTTGTCTTGGAAACTTTGTATTTGGTTTCCAGGTACAAAAAATATTTGAGCTTTTAAGTCTTACCTTTAACATAGAGGACCAAAGGAGAAACTTAAGGGGTAGAAGCATCATTACTTTTGAGGAAAAAAAAATGGCTTTGTGACAACTAAGGTTGAGTTGAAAATAGCATCACACATTCTGTGTGCACAGGACACAATGACATCTGAAGGTGGCCAACAGCAAAGCCGGGTCTAAAAATGCTTTTTTTGATGAGGTGGAGAAGGAAATGGCAACCCACTCCAGTGTTCTTGCCTGGAGAATCCCAGGGATGGGGGAGCCTGGTGGGCTGCCTTCTCTGGGGTCACACAGAGTCGGACACAACTGAAGCGACTTAGCAGCAGCAGCAGCAAGTACAGCTGGAATGTCAGCCCAGGCCACCTGCGCCACCTTCCTTGCTCAGTTCAGTTCAGTTCAGTCTCTCAGTCGTGTCCGACTCTTTGTGACCTCATGGACTGGAGCACGCCAGGCCTCCCTGTCCATCACCAACTCCCGGAGCTTGTTCAAACTCATGTCCATTGAGTCAGTGATGCCATCCAGCCATCTCATCCTTTGTCGTCCCCTTCTCCTCCTGCCTTCAATCTTTCCCAGCAGCAGGGTCTTTGCCAATGAGTCAGCTCTTCGCATCAGGTGGCCAAAGTACTGGAGCTTCAGCTTCAGCATCAGTCCTTCCAATGAATATTCAGGACTGATTTCCTTTCGGATGGACTGGTTGGGTCTCCTTCCTTGCTCCTCCAGCCCAAATCTTTCCTTCCTCTGCAGTCCCACAGCCTCTTATTATCATCTCTCACTCAGGTCACCTATCATGTGCCCTAAACAGCCCCTATAAAGTGTCTCAAGAACTTAGGCCACAATTCAGATGAAGTTTCCTAGAAACAGAGCCAAAGATGCACTTCACGTGTAAGCGATAGACTGAAGGAGTTCTCGTGGGAGGTGTCTGTAGGGTGGGGAGTGCAGCGGGATCTGAAGGGGAAGGAGGTGTGTTCCATCCAGTCCTCTTCAAGCTTTGGAGCATAAAGTGTATTGCAGAGTCTGTCCTGCCTTCAAACAGGTGAGCAAAACTTGTATACCCTTCCCCTGAGCTCTGACCTTGGATGAGGGCATCTTCGCTCTGGGCAAAGTGGCTTCCATTGCCCAAGGGCAATCCTCTGGACAAGGTTGCAGGGAGAGGGTTTAGTTGGAGCCCAAGCAGAAGCAAGGGGGACAAGCACACCAACCAGCAGATAAAAAGGATTCCAAGGGATCTGGGTGAGGGTCCCATACCTGTGTCAAATTGGCATGGGAATCAGCATCATGTTTCCAGAGTGGGCAGAACATTTCTGGAAGAGAATTAACTGAAACACAGACAGACCTGGGCCTAGGGTTCACTTGGCAGGAACCAGCATGGACCAATCAAGACCCAAGACCAAATGATAATAGTAAGAGTAATCAATAACAGCTGATAGTGATATAGTGTTTACTGCATGCCAGACCCTATGCTAAGTCCTCTACCTAAATGAACACATTCATTCTTTGCAATAGCCCAAAGAAGTAGGTACTGATCTTATTCCCAGTTTACAGAGGAGAATATTAATTTATAGGTGAGGAAGTAGCCGTTCTTGGAGAAGTTATGTAACTTCACTCAGGTTATAAACCAAACAGGTGACTGACCTGAGTTTTGAATCCAGATAGTTTCTACTCTGAGTCCTTGTGCTCTATACGACCTTTCTGCATATTGCCTCCCCTTTCCAGAATTTAGCTACCATGCCAGCAAAGTGAGGATGATGTGTATGAGTTTCATATTGCTGCTGAAACAAATTCTCACAAACTTGGTGGCTTAAAACAATGCACATTTATGATTTTACAGTCGGGAGATCAGAAGTTTGAAATGGGTTTCATGGGGCTAAAATCAAGGTATCAGCTGGCCCGAGTTCCTCCTGGAGGACCTGGGGAGAATCTGGTTCCTGGCCTTTTCCAGCTTCTAGAAGGCTCCCTGGTTTGTGGCCCCTCCCTCTTTCTTCAAAGCCATCAGAGTAGCATCGGTGCATCTCTCTCTCACTCTGACTCTCCAGCCTCCCTCTTTCAATTATAAGAACCCTTAGTGACTACATTTGGCCACCCAGATAATCCAGGATAATCTTCCCTTATTTCATCATATCTGCAAAGTACTTTTTGCTGAAGTAGTATATTCATATGTCCTGGGGATTAGGGTGTGGACATCTTTGAAGGTCATTATTCTGCCTACCCCTGGAGAAGGAACTGGCAACCTACTCCAATATTCTTGCCTGGAGAAGCCCTGTACAGAAGGGCCTGGGGGGCTGCAGTCCATGAGGTCACAAAACTGTCGAACACGACTGAGCGACTGAGCACAAGCATACTGCCACAGTGAGGCAAAGAGCAGCCTCAGCTTTATTTTTGACCACCTAGCCTGGCAGAAGGAAGATTTAATATATTTTAATTTTAATTATAGGTGGCTCAGTGGTAAAGAATTCGTCTACCAACGCAGGAGACGCGAGTTCTATCTCTGGGTCAGGAGGATCCCCTGGAGGAGGAAATGGCAGCCCACTCTAATAATCTTGCCTGGGAAATCTTATGGACAGAGCAGCTTGGCAGGTTGCAGTCACAGGGTCATGAAGAGTCGGACACAACTGATTAAGCATGCAAGCAATTTTAACTCTGGAAGAAGAAACTCTCATTTCTTTCACATCTGAGTTAATAAACTGAGATTCATACTTGGTATTGGGGCTTGTAGACACATCTTATCCCTGGTAGCTGAGCTGGTAAAGAATCCGCCTGCAATGCAGGAGACCCTGGTTTGATTCCTGGGTTGGGAAAATCCCCTGGAGAAGGGATAAGCTACCCATTCCAGTATTCTTTCCTGGAGAATTCCATGGACGGTATAGTCCATGGGGTCAAAAAGAGTCAGACACAACTGAGCCACTTTCACTTTCATACACATCTTATAAGCCACTTCCACTCATTCATTCATTTAACTAACATTTACTTACCACCTGCCAGTGACTGTTATGTGAGACAAATGATCTTTTAGTATGTTTTAGCCACTTGACATTTTTGAGGTCAACTTGTTGGGGTCTAGGCTACACTAACTACTGTCAGTTCAGTTCAGTTCAGTCACTCAGTCATGTCCGACTCTTTGCAACCCCATGAACTACAGCACGCCAGGTCTCCCTGTCCTTCACCTACTCCCAGAGTTCACCCAGATTCATGTCCATCGAGTCAGTGATGCCATCCAGCCATCTCATCTTCTGTTGTCCCCTTCTCCTCCTGCCCCCAATCCCTCCCAGCATCAGAGTCTTTTCCAATGAGTCAACTCTTCGCATGAGGTGGCCAAAGTACTGGGGTTTCAGCTTTAGCATCATTTCTTCCAAAGAAATCCCAGGGCTGATCTCCTTTAGAATGGACTGGTTGGATCTCCTTGCAGTCCAAGGGACTCCCAAGAGTCTTCTCCAACACCACAGTCCAAAAGCATCAATTCTTCGGTGCTCAGCCTTCTTCACAGTCCAACTCTCACATCCATACATGACCACAGGAAAAACCATAGCCTTGACTAGACGAAACTTTGTTGGCAAAGTAATGTCTCTGCTTTTGAATATGCTATCTAGGTTGGTCATAACTTTCCTTCCAAGGAGTAAGCATCTTTTAATTTCATGGCTGCAATCACCATCTGGAGTGATTTTGGAGCCCAAAAAAGTAAAGTCTGACACTGTTTCCACTATTTCCCCATCTATTTCCTGTGAAGTGATGGGACCAGATGCCTTGATCTTCATTTTCTGAATGTTGAGCTTTAAGCCAACTTTTTCACTCTCCACTTTCACTTTCATCAAGAGGCTTTTTAGTTCCTCTTCACTTTCTGCCATAAGGGTGGTATCATTTGCATATCTGAGGTTATTGATATTTCTCCTGGCAATCTTGATTCCAGCTTGTGCTTTTTCCAGTCCAGCGTTTCTCATGATGTACTCTGCATATAAGTTAAATAAGCAGGGGGACAATATACAGCCTTGATGTACTCCTTTTCCTATTTGGAACCAGTCTGTTGTTCCATGTCCAGTTCTAACTCTTGCTTCCTGACCTGCAAACAAATTTCTCAAGAGGCAGGTCAGGTGGTCTGGTATTCCCATCTCTTTCAGAATTTTCCACAGTTTATTGTGATCCACACAGTCAAAGGATTTGGCATAGTCAATAAAGCAGAAATAGATGTTTTTCTGGAACTCTCTTACTTTTTCCATGATCCAGCGGATGTTGGCAATTTGATCTCTCGTTCCTCTGCCTTTTCTAAAACCAGCTTGAACATCAGGAAGTTCGTGGTTCACATATTGCTGAAGCCTGGCTTGGAGAATTTTGAGCACTGCTTTACTAGCGTGTGAGATGAGTACAATTGTGCAGTAGTTTGAGCATTCTTTGGCATTGCCTTTCTTTGGGATTGGAATGAAAACTGACCTTTTCCAGTCCTGTGGCCACTGCTGAGTTTTCCAAATTTGCTGGCGTATTGAGTGCAGCACTTTCACAGCATCATCTTTCAGGATTTGAAATAGCTCAACTGGAATTCCATCACCTCCACTAGCTTTGTTCATAGTGATGCTTTCTAAGGCCCACTTGACTTCACATTCCAGAATGTCTGAGTCTAGGTCAGTGGTCACACCATCGTGATTATCTGGGTCGTGAAGATCTTTTTTGTACAGTTCTTCTGTGTATTCTTGCCATCTCTTCTTAGTGTCTTCTGCTTTTGTTAGGTCCGTACCATTTCTGTCCTTTATCGAGCCCATCGTTGCATGAAATGTTCCCTTGGTATCTCTAATTTTCTTGAAGAGATCCCTAGTCTTTCCCATTCTGTTGTTTTCCTCTATTTCTTTGCATTGATTGCTGAAGAAAGGTTTCTTATCTCTTCTTGCTATTCTTTGGAACTCTGCATCCAGATGCGTATATCTTTCCTTTTCTCCTTTGCTTTTCACTTCTCTTCTTTTTACAGCTATTTGTAAGGCCTTCCCAGACAGCCATTTTGCTTTTTTGAGTTTCTTTTCCATGGGGATGGTCTTGATCCCTGTCTCCTGTACAATGTCACGAACCTCATTCCATAGTTCCTCAGGCACTCTATCAGATCTAGGCCCTTAAAGCTATTTCTCACTTCCACTGTATAATCATAAGGGATTTGATTTAGGTCATACCTGAATGGTCTAGCGGTTTTCCCTACTTTCTTCAATTTCAGTCTGAATTTGGCAATAAGGAGTTCATGGTCTGAGCCGCAGTCAGATCCTGGTCTTGTTTTTGCTGACTGTATAGAGCTTCTCCATCTTTGGCTGCAAAGAATATAATTAATCTGATTTTGGTATTGCCCATCTGGTGATGTCCATGTGTAGAGTCTTCTCTTGTGTTGTTGGAAGAGGGTGTTTGTTATGACCAGTGCATTTTCTTGGCAAAACTCTATCAGTCTTTGCCCTGCTTCATTCCGTATTCCAAGGCCAAATTTGCCTGTTACTCCAGGTGTTTCTTGACTTCCTACTTTTGCATTCCAGTCCCCTATAATGAAAAGGACATCTTTTTTGAGTGTTAGTTCTAAAAGGTCTTGTAGGTCTTCATAGAACCTTTCAACTTCAGCTTCTTCTGCGTTACTGGTTGGGGCATAGACTTGGATTACTGTGATATTGAATGGTTTGCTTTGGAAACGAACAGAGATCATTCTGTCGTTTTTGAGATTGCATCCAAGTACTGCATTTCGGACTCTTTTGTTGATCATGATGGCTACTCCATTTCTTCTGAGGGATTCCTGCCCGCAGTAGTAGATATAATGGTCATCTGAGTTAAATTCACCCATTCCAGTCCATTTCAGTTCACTGATTCCTAGAATGTCAACGTTCACTCTTGCCATCTCTTGTTTGACCACTTCCAATTTGCCTTGATTCATGGACCTGACATTCCAGGTTCCTATGCAATATTGCTCTTTACAGCATCGGACCTTGCTTCTATCACCAGTCACACCCACAGCTGGGTATTCTTTTTGCTTTGGCTCCATCCCTTCATTCTTTCTGGAGTTATTTCTCCACTGATCTCCAGTAGCATTTTGGGCACCTACTGACCTGGGGAGTTCCTCTTTCAGTCCTATCATTTTGCTTTTTCATACTGTTCATGGGGTTCTCAAGGCAAGAATACTGAAGTGGTTTGCCATTCCCTTCTCCAGTGGACCACATTGTGTCAGATCTCTCCGCCATGACCCGCCCATCTTGGGTTGCCTAATGGCTTAGTTTCATTGAGGTAGACAAGGCTGTGGTCCGTGTGATTAGATTGACTAGTGCAACTTTAAATGTGAGCACTAGAGAGTAGGTGCCTCAGAGTCTAGCAGATGCCTTGTTATTTGGATTAAATCATTGTAGTTTTTTAAAATGTCTTATTTTTTAAATTTTAAATATTTATTTATTTGGCTGTCTTGTATCTTAGTTGTGGCACAGAGGATCTTTGCTGGGTCAGGCAGGATCTTTCCTTGCAGCGCACAAAGTCTCCAGTTGCAGCACTCAAGTTTAGTTGCTCCGCAGCATGTAGGATCTTAGTTTTCCGACCAGGGTTCAGACCTGCACCCCCTGCCCTGCAAGGCAGGTTCCCAACCACTGGACCACCAGGGAAGTGCCCATCTATAATTTTTAAAATTGTGATAAAATACTCATAAAATTTACCATCTTCATCATTTTTAAGTGTGCATACAGTTCAGTAGTGTTAGTATATTCATATTGTGAAAGAGATCTCCAGAACTTTTTCATCTCACAAAACTGAAATCTACACCCATTAAACAATAGCTCTCCATTTCCTGCACACTCTGCCACTGGCAGCCTCCGTTCTACATTCTGAGTTTAACTACTCTAGATGCCTCATGTAAGTGGAATCATAGCGAATGTATATTTTTGTGACTGGTTTATTTTAATTAACAAAATGTCCTACAGGTTCCTTCAAGTTGCAGCATGTGTCAGACTCTCCTTCCTTTTTAAGACTGAATAATATTCCACTGTAAGTATATATTCCATTTTGTTTATCCATTCATCTATTGATGCACATTTGAGTAGCTTATCTGTAATGCTTTCAGGGTGTAGGAGCCATCTTTACGGGAGGTGGACCCCGCAGGCAACATTATAGTTTGGCTTAAATCTTCACCTCCTACAGATTCTAGCCACCAACTGCATTTCTTTTTCTTTTCCTCATCTTTATTTAATTTTTTTATTTGTATACAATTTTTAAAGGTTACTTTCCAGTTACAGTTATTACAAAATAGCGGTTGTATTCCCTGTTGCATACAATACATCTTTGAACCTGTCTTACTCCCAATAGTTTACACCTCCCACTCAACTACCGCTACTACTGCATTCTAATTCCGAAATGACAAATTCGGGGGTTTAGGAATGGTAGCTGAATCAAAGTAGGTACAGAGGCAAAATAGGTATTTTGAAAAAATACGTGAGGAGTCACTAGTAAATTTCTCCCCATATTTTGTTATTCTGTGTATAAGAGAACAAATCTACACACACACAAAAAAAGTTTGAAAATAGGAGTAATGGAAAGCATTACTATAAAATGTAAAGCCTAAACTTGACATCAAAACACCCCAAATTATATTCATTATTCTGAAAATTTCTATTTGCCTCATGCTGAAGCACAGAATAGAATTTTAGAGCTCTTTTATGATTATGCGTAGCTTTTTGGTCTATTATCCAAATAGGAGGCCTATAATTTATGCCTCCTATCTTGAAAAAAATGTTTTTCAACTTTACATTAAAACAGAAAAAGAATCTTTCAAAAGCCAACTTAGGTCAGAAGTTAGAGTTGTTTCTTGAACTCAACAACGAATAAAGTTTGGGTATTTCGTTTTTAAAAAAGAACAGTGACACTCTACGATGGTGTCTATCCCATAGAAATGTTGGCAATGTGTACAAGGTTGTACGAACAAAAACATTCATTGGATTGTTGCCTGTATAAAGAGAACAGAAATGTCGTAAACATCGAACGACAAGAGAATAGTTCTATAAATCACGGTACATCAATACTATAGAATAATATGTATCCATTTAAAAGAATGTAGTAGATCACTATATGCTCATCTGGAAATAGCTCCAAACAAATTGTTAAGTTAAATTAACCCAAGGCACAGATTAATACATAGAGTATTCATTATTTCAATCCTTTTTTATTTTCTTGAGAGCCAACTGCCTAATAGCTAGTTGTGAGAATTTAATGAGGTATAATTCATGCAAAACTTAATTAGAAACCATGTAAAACTTGCTTAGAACACTGGCACATATATTAAGTGCTCCAAAATGTTAGTTCTTTTACTAGACAACATTCTGCTTATGTAAGCAGCAGCAGCAGCAAGCAGAATAACAAAATAAGCAGAATAACCTCCAAGAATAAGTCTCCAAGACATGATTCTTCCACATCCTTAAACAGAGCCAGTTCCGGCTGAAATTGTGCCCTTGGCCTTCATCATTCCCTCATTAACTGCAGACCTGCTGCTCTTCAGGCTTCCAGAGTCCTTGGGCTATAGGACTTCTATCCCCATCATGTTCCATCACCCCATTACTCAGGATGCCTCATGTGGCCCTTATACAGACCTATCACCTTTGGGCAGAAGATAAAATATCTATCTGCTCCCTATGTACATAAGATCCTGGCTGAATTATTAGCCAATCTGGAAAATAACTGTTTATACACGATCTACAAGTCTTTGCTAAGAATCCTCATTTTTCATCAAGATGTCTGCATTTTGGAAACACATTCTCCTTTAATGGCGTAACTGCCAGATCCCTACCATTCCTGGTTCAGAGTACTTGGAGGATGCAGTTTGTCATGTTGGGTCTGCAGTCCTGTGACCTGGCTCGGAAACTCAAAACACCACCTGTTCTTAGTTCTGTGGTCTAGCACAAATTGCTTACTTTTCCTAACCAGCATGTTTTCATCTATAATTGAAGATAATATCTACTTTCTAAAAGTTGTTGGAAGGATTGTTTTAAAAGTAGATGTAAAGATTTGGAGAAGGAAATGGCAACCCGCTACAGTGTTCTTGCCTGGAGAATCCCATGGACAGAGGATCCTGGCAGGCCATGGTCCATGGGGTCACAAAGAGTCAGACACGACTGAAGTGACTAAGCACGCACGTAAAGCATTTAGCATAGTGTGGGGCATATAGGATGTACGTACCAACTGGTAGAGGTATGGCTGTCTAGATAAATGGGTGGATATCAAGACAGTCAGTTTCACGTGTCTGGGTCATCTCATTAATATAATATGTATGTTGATCTCATCTCATTATGGCTGTAAGCTCCTTGAAGATGGAGCCCTAACTTCCACTAAATTATTTTTTTTCCCCTTTGCTAAGGTGACTTGGTTCCCAGATCTTCAGGGAATCTTTCCTGTCCTCTTTGAAAGACCATGGTTGGGACCATGCATTCATTTTCTGGATTGGACAGTATGACCAGCAGAATAACATAAAAGTTAAGGCTACTCTCCCTGGAGTCCAACAGACATAATTCTGCCATATACTCATTGTGTGGTCCTGAGCAGATTATTCAACCCTAATAAGCCCCAGCTTCCTAGGATGTGTATGTGATCAGTGGAAATTGCTACCTTGTAACAGTTGATGTGAGAATTCGATTAGATTGTGTGTGTGAAACATGTGGCAGACTGCCTGGTGTATAATAAGTGCTGATAAATGTTAACTGATATCATTATTGTCATCATCATCATTTTATCTTCCTCCTCTTCCTCATCAGAGTACTAGAAAACCCAGCCCTGATACTGATCATTTATTTCTCATTCCTTCATTTGGACCATTGCTTAAGGAGTGTCAACTATATCAGGAGCTGTGATGGGTGCTGTGTGCTGTGCTGAGTTGCTTAGTCATGTCCAACTCTTTGCAACCCTATAGACTGTAGCCTGCCAGGCTCCTCTGTCCATGAGGATTCTCTAGGCAAGAATACTGGAGTGGGTAGCCTATCCCTTCTCCAGGGGAATCTTCCCCACCCAGGGATAGAACCGGGTTGTCCTTGCATTGCAGGCGGACTCTTTACTGGCTGAGCTACCAGAGAAGCCCATTGTGATGGGTACTGTAGGGTATAAAGATGGTTGAGTGTGCTTCTGAAATCACATTGCTCACTCAGTGATGACGGAGACAAACGTGCAGACAATGTGGTGAGCTGAGTGATGGGGTGGTGGTCACAGGGAGCAGGGTAGAAGGAGGATGCTCTGCGTGCACTTAATTCACCTAGATATGCTCTCTGGAAAGGTCCACCCCCCATTTCCACGCCTTCCCAGAGAGGGAAAGTGCATTTTGTCCAGGGCTGGGAGAAAACCCTCTCCATTCACTGCCTCTTAGCAGAGGCTTACCTATTTTAAGGCAAATAGGAGGAAAATGTGACATCGTGAACAGAAGAGATGATCTGAAATGGGTGGGACTCCGTGGTCACCCTCTGGACCCTGATGCTGGCAGTGGCGGCTTTGCTTGGGTTTGGGGCCGGCCCTCATTCATTCGTTCATTCATCCAACTGTTTCTGAAACTTCTTGAGGTTATTCTGTCATTAGCGTGAGTGGTTGAGCGCCTACATAAACATGCGATGCCTAGCATGTTCCATGCTCACAAACACTCCAAACCTTCTGTCAACTATTTACTTTTTAAAGGTTTGTTTGTCTTCTCTGTTTACAAATTATGATGCTATTTACAGACGTTCATGTATTGAGAAGAGAGCACATGTTTTGAGTCATGAAACTTGGATTTTCATCACAATCTCTGCTTTAGATGTCACTTTAACTTTCTGGTCCACACTTTGCTCATCTGTAAAGTGGGAGTTACATTGATGTTATCATTGCTATTACTAAAAACACCTTTTACATTTCTGTTTCTTTTCCTAAGGAATAGAAAGATTGGTGAAAAATCGGTGGAGAAAAAGTCTTGATTTTCCAGCTGCTGGTCAGTATACATGTTTAAATCTCACTAAAAATGTCTGGTACAAATGGAAATATCTTGAATGCTTTAACAGGGTACCCTAAAGTATCAAAGTGCAGTGAAAGTTTTGCCAGTCAATGATAAACATTGTACAGAAGCTTTTTCATTTTTTAGCATTTTATTACAAATGTTAAATGAGCACATTGATTAAAGAGATTCTGAATGTGGTTTTTAATAAAACAGAAGACAGCTGGCTTCTGTTGATGAGATAGGAGGATATGAGTGGATGTTGACATTGATCTTTGAAGAAATTTACACGGAGAGATAAGAAAGGAAGAAGAGGAAGGGGTAATGTTATTAAGGGAAAAAAAAAGATCAATTAATGAGGAACTAGGTCAAGAAATAGATTCCAGGTCCAGTTCTGTTCTGTGGCCAGGGAAATGGATCTAAAAGCCATTAGAAGTGCACTATATTGAGTTCTACTAATATTTGGATCTTGCCAGAGTAGAAAAATGTCATAGAATTTCTAACTCTTTTAACAGTGAGATCTTCATTTTTGAATAAGGGGGGCGGGATTCAAATTATTTTGTTTGTAATACTACAATTAAATTTAATCGTGAGATGAAATTTGCATTTGGGGAAATAATAAGAGTTAGAATCAGATCTCTCTGAGTTTTAACTCCTCTGCAGCATTTATAGAGAGGCCAGACATTCCTCAGGCTGCTTCCAACCGACAGCTTAGCACGTGGGGTAGGGGCCGGTACAAGAACCTGGAGATTGCTGCTCAACATGGGGCTCCTCTAGCGGGAAAGTTTTGTTCTCACTTGTAAGCTTGGCTGAGATTTCCTCCAGGCTGTGCTACAGTCTGCATCTCCTCCTGCTTCAGCCTCCTTCCTGATCTGTTCCTTTCACAGTGTCAGGCCTTTCACAGCATCATGACCTGAAATCTTTCCCTGTTACCCCTGCTCCCTCACCCCTTCATCCTCTATAGAAATTGCCCCCAATAAGTCTTTTGAACTTTTAAATCCACCTCGACATCTGCTTCTTGGCAGACTTGAACCGACGCAGTTCCTCAAAGGTTTTTTGTGAAGCTGAAATGAGATCATTCATATAAGGTGCTTGGCACGGTGTTGGATTCATAGCAAATCTCATTGAAAACTGGCTGATGAAATTTTGAGAAAGAAGAATGAAGTTGGAGGAATCACACTACTTGATTTTAAGACTTACATCAAGCTATAGATATCAAGACAGTGGAGGTATTGGTAAAGGGATATAGACACTTAGGTCAATGGAAGAGAATAAAGAACCCAGAAATAGACCCACACAAATATAGTCAATTGATTTTTGACAAAGGCCCAAAAGCTGTTCAATGGAGAAAGGATGGTCTTTTCAACAAATATGTTGGAACATTTGGACATCCATAGGCAAAAAAAAGAGAAACTTGACCTAACATCATACCTTATACAAAACTTAACTCAAAATAGATCATAGATCTAAGACTATAAAACTTTTAGAAGAAAACATAGGAGAAAATATTTGTTTAACTTGGGGTTAGTTCTTAGAGATGACACAAAAGCATGATTCATAAAAGAATACAACCATAAGTTAATCAAAATTAAAACCGTTTTGTCTGTGAGATATACTGTTTGTTAAGAGGATGAAAAGAGGAGCTAACAAATGGGGAGTAAATATTGGCTAATTAAATTTTCTACAAATGATTTATATCCAGAATATATTTAAAAAACCCTCAAAACTCAACAGTAAGAAAATAAACCAACTAAAATACAGATAAAAGATGAACAGATACTTCACTAAAGAGGATGCAAGGATGGCAAGGAAGCATGAGGAAAGATGTTCACTATTACTCCATCACGGAAATGCAAATTGAGGTCACAATGAGATATCAGTAGATGCCTAGTAGAACGGTGAATTACTGACAACTCAGAGTGCTGCCAAGGATGCAGAACAGCTGGAACTCTCATTCATAGTTGATGGAAATGCAAAATAGTACTACTCTGAAACTTTCCCGTAATTTTAAATATAGACCGTATGACCCAGCAATCTCACTCCTGGGCATTTACCTTAGAGAAATAAAAACTTGTGTTCATACAAAACTCTGCACACAAATATTTAGAGAAGCCCTATTCTTAATTTCCCCAAACTGGAAACAGCCGAAATGTCCTTCCACAAATGATGCATCAACTGTGATACAGGCGTGCGGTGGAGTACTGCTTAGCAACAGAAACGAGCCAGCTGCTAATACGTGCAATGACTTGCATGGAGCTCAAAAGCATTAGTCTGAATGAAAGAAAATCTCAAAAGGTTATATACTGTATGATTCCACTTATATGACAGTCTCTAAAAGACCTTAAGACCTTCCCAGGTGGTGCTACTGGTAAAGAACTCCCTTGCCAACGCAAGAGACATAAGAGATGTGGGTTCCATCCCTGGGTCCAGAAGATCCCCTGGAGGAGCAAATGGCAACCCCCTACAGTATTCTTGGAGAAGGAAATGGCAACTTACTCCAGTATTCTTGCTTGGAGAATCCCATGAACAGAGGAGCCTGGCAGGCTACATTCCATGGGGTCACAAGAATCGGACACAACCGAGCGACATAGCACACAGCAGTCTTGCCTGGAAAATCCCACGGACAGAGGAGCCCAGCAGGCTACAGTCCATCACATCGCAGAGTCAGACACGACTGAAGCAACTTAGTGCAAAGGACAATACTGTAGTTATACAGAACAGATCGGTATCCAGGGGTAAGAATGGGGAGAGTGTGACTGCAGAGGAGCAACATGAGGGACTTTTCTGAGGTGATGGATTTGTTTTGTACCCTGATGTGCTGGTGGATAGGAGAATCCCTACAAATATTAAAATTCATTGCGCTGTGTACACACACACACAGAGTTGATTTCACTACATGAGAATTTAAAATATAGAATTAATTCAAATATTAGTCATTAATGCTATTGGTATCACTGAGTGTTTGTTATGTAAAAAATAGTTGTCACTGGTCATTGTCTAATTGTAAGTATTCCTGTTTTTCATTTCCTACACTCTGCTGAACCTGCCGTCAAGCTCATGCTTGCTGTGTTCTAAAACCTCATTCAGTTCCACAGTCAGACTAGGAAGATTTTGTTTAGAAAATTGATTCAGCAAAGGATAGTCATCAAATGCTATGAAGATTACACAATCGATTTAGTGAAAGTCAGTAATGACGGTAATGATGATACCAGGTATGATAACAGCATCCCGAAGCTCAGGAACATTTTCTTAGTGGCTCGTATATGTAGAGAGATCCTAACAGATATTAACATTCACTCTTTCCATAGGCATGAACATCAACAAGTCATGGCTCAAAATGGGGTGAGGACTTTCAGGGGAATCCCCGGAGGGACACCTCACTGTGATTCTGAGAAACCGAATGATTCTTTCGGCTTCCTGGACAAACTCTCCATGGGTCTGCACCAGAGAGTAGGAGCCACAGAAATCCCTGTGAGGTCTGAGTCACCTCCTTTTCACTTGTCACTTTCTAATCAAGCCCTGACTCTTTGTCAGTGACTGACCCCGCCTCTGATAGGTGGACAGGGTTGCTACCAGCTTCCTCCAGATGGCAGAGGGTTGGCCCCAGCCCATTGGTGGAACATAAAGGCTGGCATGGAGGTACCTGGGTACCAGGTGCGTATGAAAAGTGTAGCCACGGGATTGCCTTCTCTTTGTATTGTCAGTTTTTCTCCAAAGCCCACCCACCTCACCTACCACCCACGGGCCCACTCTGAGTTTGGATTTTCTACACGAGGCTAACAGATTCCCTGGTGGAACATAGAATTCTACAAACCTTATTTATGCACTCGTTGGAAGCTCAGCCAGTTTTAGAGGAAAACTCCCTGATGGTAGAAATGTGAATTTTGTGTATACAGAGAATACTGTGGGTGCCCCGTGACGGTATCATACTGTGTGCCAGACTCTCACGGTGCTTTCTCAGTGTTTTTTTCCAAAAGAGAAGGCTTCAATAATACTGGTATTAAAATAAGAAAAATTAAAAACACTGAGTTATTACCTTTTCCATTTGTCAAATTGGCAAAGAATAAGGAACGACCATGTCCACATCTTCACTCTGCAAGTTCACGGCTTGATTGATCTGATTCTTAGGTCCAGCTCATGCCCTCTTCCTGCACATAGTCTCATCTTTTAATTTACTATTATTTATTTACTATTATTGAATAAAGCTCACTGCTTCTTACTATAAATGCAATATGTGCTCAGTACAAAAAAATAGATAAAATACCAAAAACTGCAAGCAAGCAAAAACAATTACCTGTAGAGAACAGATTTGCAGTTCCCCAGGGGGAGGGGGCTGGAGGAGGGATGGAGTGGGAAGATGGGGCTGGCAGATGTGAGCTGTTATATAAAGAAGGGACACACAGCAAAGTCCCACTGCATAGTATAGAGAACTGTATTCACTATCTTATAATAAACCATAATGGAAAAGAATCTTTTAAAAATACCTGTAGTCTCAAGAGCCATAGATGATCACTGTTGAAAAGTTGATGACATTCCCCACAAGTCTTTTTGTAAAGCACCTGTGTTCCTGTTTTTAAATAGAGTTAGGACAACATCAAGTATAATAATCTGTTGCTGTTGTTTAGTCACTCATTCTTATCCGACTCTTTTTCGACCCCGTGGACTGTAGCCCACTAGGCTCCTCTGTCCGTGGGATCTCCCAGGCAAGAATACCGGAATGGGTTGCCATTTCCTTCTCCAGGGGATCTTCCCAACCCAGGAATTTAACCTGCATCTCCTGCTCTGGCAGGTGGATTCTTTACCACTGAGTCACCTAGGAAGACCTTAGTAGTCTGTTGTTCGCTTGCTAAGTCATGTTCAACTCTTTGTGACCCCATGGACTGCAGAAAGCCAGACTTCCCTGTCCTTCACCATCTCCAGGAGCTTGCTCAATCTCACGTCCGTTGATTTGTGTGTGTGTTAGTCGTTCAGTCGTGGCCGACTCTGTGACCCCATGCACTGCAGCCCACCAGGCTTCTCTGTCCATGAGATTTTCCAGACAAGGATACTGCAGTGGATTGCCATTTCCTTCTCCCGGGGATCTTCCCGACCCAGGGACTGAACCTCGGTATCCTGCATTGCAGGCAGATTCTTTACCAACTGAGCTACAAGGGAAATCCCAATTAACCATCTCATCCTCTGTCATCCCTTTCTCCTCCTGCCTTCAGTCTTTTCTCAGCATTAGGGTCTTTTCCAATGAGTCAGCTCTTCGAGTAGTATTCTGTAGCTTACTTTTATTTTCACATAACATCTTATCAAACATAGTCTTGTTCTTACACAGTCACATCATTTAAGCAGGGCAGTAGGTGATTCTGTCCCAAATGACAGTTATGATGTCCCATCATGAAAACTCTCATCACCATCACCATGCCAGGTTAATTTCCTTACTCTGTTAAGACTGTGCTCTCTCTTTCTGTCCCCTGCCACAGGGAGAAGGAGAATGAATGTTTACCTGGGGTTTTCACTTCTGGTTAAAAAACTTTACAGCTGACAAACCTCACCCTACATTAAAGGGCCTCTGGGGATTCAATTCTCTGTTTCTTAGAAAGCCTAGAATGTGTCCATGGAGCACTCTGGCATCCTTCCAGCAACTTCCCAACACGTAGAGGAGATAGTCATCAGGGTCTAGTGTTACCAACCTTATTAATACCTAATTTCTTCTCTGAAATAACACCACCTGCCACAGCTTAGAGTTTTGTTTTCTAAGGCCCTCCTCAATGTTTTCTGGAATACCCAAGACAAACAAATGTCTGTTTGCTACAATCTTTCAAATCTGCTTCTTGCAAAATAACCACAATAGAGGATTCCAGCTGCTCCCCGGAGACTCAGAAATGACATAAGCTTTTTGAACCTCCTTCAGATCTGTGCTTCAAAATTAAGGAATAAAATTATAAAACTTTACTGCATATCCAAAGACAATGCAGAAAAATTGCAAAGTAATCTGAATTTACAAATAAGGATCTTAAAGGATCTTTAAGACCCAACCAAAGCACTTCCATTCAGGGAAGTCTTCCTGGAAGAGGTGATACCTGAATTGAAGAGTAGAGGATTAACCAGGGTAGGCTGGGGGGCAGAGAGTGAGACCATCCTGGCAAGGAGCATGACGTAAGCAAAGGCACAGAAGCAAGAAGTATGGAGGTGACTCTGTCCAGTGTTCTTTCTGCTGTTAGAGAATAAACTACAAGGTGGTATGGGGGGCAGAGGGAGACTAGCCAGAAGTGAGACTAGAGAGCTACGGAGGGAACAAAAGGAAAAGCCAAACCCGCCCAGGCTGAACACAAAAACATTCTATTCCGGTGGGCTTTATGGATTTAGGGCTTCCCTGGTGGCTCAGAGGGTAAAGAATCCGCCTGCAATGCAGGAGACCTGGGTTCCACCCCTGGGTTGGGAAGATCCCCTGAAGAAGGGAACGGCTACCCGCTCCAGTATTCTGGCCTGGAGAATTCCATGGACAGAGGCTCCTGACAGTCGACTGTCCACAGGGTTGCAAAGAGTTGGACGTGACTGTATGGATTGAGTGTTTTAGTCTACCACAATTTCATACAATATTTAAATCCTTGTATGTAAATTGAGATACAAACAAATGTTTCTTAGTAATTTTCACTCCCCAGATTTCTCCTATGCAGTGAGAACCTATCTTCAAATATTTTCTATCCCTTCTCCATGTAGAGCTTTGTGAAAGTTTAGGTCATTTGTAAGTTTCACCCTAACAGTAGGAAATAAGCATTTGAATTACAGTATACACGTATGTACATGTACAAGCATGTGTGTGTGTGTGTGTGTGTGTGTGTGTGTGTGTGTAATAGATATACAATAGATATACTTTGTACTTCATTCCCTAAATACCCTTTCATATGTCTGTGGCTTGGTGCATGTTGTTCCCATGCCTGAAGGCCTTTCCTCCTAATCCTTTCCCACGAGATAAATTCAAGCATATTCTTCAAACCCAGTAACACCCGCCTTGAAGCCAGGGCCCTGGCAATTCATCTGTGCCCCCAGATAATTTTCTATCACTTTTTCAGTACTTCAAAGAGTAGTTCTCAATGGTGGCTGTACAGCAAAAGCACTGAGGTTGCTTTGCAAAAATACCCTTGCATGGACTTCACCCTCTAGAGATTTTGATGTCATTGGTCTGGGGTAGGGCCCAGGGATCAGTATTTTTTAGAGCTCTCCAGGTGGTTCAAATGTGAATCAAAATTGAGAATCATGATTTATTGACACAATTTAGTATTTTTATCTCACGAATTTTGAAATGTAGATTTATTTTCATTCAGTTCAGAATATTTTCTAATTTCTATTGAGACTTGCTCTTTGATCCATGGATTATTTAGTAGAATATTATTGAATTTCCAACTATTTGAATATTTTCAGTTATATCTTTGTTATTGATATATAATATAATTCCATTGTGGCCAGAGAACTTATATGATTTTAATTCTTTTAAATGTGTTGCTGCTGCTGCTGCTGCTAAGTCGCTTCAGTCGTGTCCAACTCTGTGCAACCCCAGAGATGGTAGCCCACCAGGCTCCCCTGTCCCTGGGATTCTCCAGGCAAGAACACTGGAGTGGGTTAAGGTTTGCATTAGAAGCCAGAATATGGTCTGTTTTGATGAATATTCAATTCCTTGAAAGCCATTTGCATGCTTTTGTGGTTGGAAGCCAACTATATCAAATTGATGTTATACCAATTTGATGTAGTTGGTTGATTTTATGTTCAATTCATATATCCTTATGGATTTTCTGTCTATTTATTCTATCAAGTCCTGAGAGAAGAATATTAAGGCTGTAACTGTGGATTTTTCCATTTCTCCTTTTAGTGCTATATGCTTTTGTTTCGTGTGTTTTGAAACTTGCTAGTTGCGTGCACATTTAGGCTTGAGTCTACCTTGTGAGGTGACACTTTTACTGTGGTGTAGTGTCTGTCTCTATCCCGGTAACTTTCATTGCTCCGAAATTTACTTTGTCTGTTATTAACGTAGCCATTCTAGCTCTCTTTGCATTAGTGTTTGCATGGTCTACCTTGCCCATCTTTTTATTTTTAACTTACCTGTACCATTGTGTTTATTTCTTCCCCAAGATTTACTTACCTAAATTTTCTAATTGAATCGCTTATTTTCCAAACCTTAAACTTTTTATTTTGTACTGGGGTATAGCCAGTTAACAATGTTATGGTAGTTTCAGATAAACAACAAAGGGTCTCAGCCATACATATACACCTATCCATTCTCTCCCAAATCTCCCTCCCGTCAAGGCTGGCACATAACGTTGAGTAGAGTTTCACCTATGTGCTATACAATAGGTCCTTGATGGTTATCCGTTTTAAATATAGCAGCGTGTCCATGATCTTCCCAAAGTCCCTAACTCTCCCTTCCCCACCCCCAGCAACCATAAATTTGTTTTCTGTTAGTCTCTTTCTATTTTCTAAGTAAGTTCATCTGTGTCTTTCCTTTTAGATTCCACCTATAAGGAATGTCATGTGGTATTTCTCCTCTATCTGCCTTCACTATGACACTCTCTAAGTCCATCCACGTTGCTGCGAATGGCATTATTTCATTCTTTTTAGTGGCTGAGTAATATGCCATCGTCTATACGTACCACATCCTCTGTATCCATTCCTCTGTCGATAGACATTTAGGTGGCTTCCATGTCTTGGTTATTATGGATGGTGCTGCAGTGAACACGGGGGTGCGTGCATCCTTTCAGATCATGTTTTTCTCTGGATAAATGCCCAGGAGTGGGATTGCAGGGTCATATGGTGGCTCTATTTTTAGTTTTTTTAAGGAACTTCCATAGCGTTCTCCACAGTGGCTGTACAATTTACACTCTCCTCACACTCTCCACTATTTGTTGTTTGTGGATTTTTTGATGATAGCCTTTCTGACTGGTGTGAGGTGATATCTCATTGTAGATCTGATGTGCATTTCTCTAATAACTACTGATGTTGAACATCTTTTCATGTGTCTCTTGGCCATATGTATGTCTTCTTTGGAAAAATGTCTGTTCAGGTCTTCTGCCCATTTTTCGAGTGGGTTGTTTGATGCTGTTATTGGCCTAAGCTGTTCGTAAATTTTGGAGACTAATCCCTTATTGGTCACATAATTTGCAGATATGTTCTCCCAATCTGTGGCTTGTCTTTTTGTTTTGTTTATTGTTTCCTTTGCTGTGCAAAAGATTTTGAGTTTAAGTAGGACTGTGTTTTCAAACGGTATCTTAATACAACTCCAATATATAAATGATTGTGAGCAGAGTTGCTCTGGTTGAAAGGCAGGATTAGCTTGCAGGATATTATGCTCTGAGTGACAGAAAGTGAGAAACCACTGCTGTAAATCACAATTCAGCTTCAAAGGACTGAGACATGACCGCTGAGAATATAGCTTCTTCTCACCAAAGGTGAAATTCCTCTGTCATGCATTCATTATTTCAACAAATTTTGTCACGTTCAGTCACAGTTTCTCCTTGGGCACACTAAAGTTGAACCCATTTTTCCTGTTATTTTTACTCAAAAATGGAAAAGAGAGGGTCATCTTTTCTGCATCTTGACAGACCACCACCCTCAGTAGTCCTTGTTAATTTGTAAGATTCTCCCCTGGATTTAATAAGAATAACAGAGACAAGACTAATGTTAGGCAATGTTCATTGTAATGCTAAAATTTCTGTTCTTTTCAGCTATTCTTTGCATTCCTGAAAAGGGATGCTTAGCAAGGAGACCAAGCTGAGGCTTAGGAGGGAGACAAAGCTAAGGATCAGCAAGGCTCTGGGCAAGGGTCCAAAGCCAGTCAGTGACATGGTGGGCCTATGTCCCATCCTCAGCTACTTGTTAACAAGGCTCGGTAATTTAGTGTGACCCTGGTGGCTTTTTGCCACACTTCCGTGTGAGTAGCATCTCAATACTATAAAGCTCCAGATTAAATTAAAAATTTTATATTGCTGTTATTTCTTAGTTTCAGGCCTGGAATTTAGTATCTATTGATTCCTGGAAAAGACAGACTATGTGGCCTCCACAGTCACAGCTCTTGATGGCACTATCCCCCACTCCACACCTTGAGGTATAACCAGGTAAGCACGTGTAAAACTGAACAGCCTACATCTCAGGATCTGTCCTGATGCTCATCTGTGTTCTTTCTGTGATTCTCTGTCAGCATCTCTCAGGGCTGGAACGTAGCTCTTCCAGCATCATTCTGGAAGACAATATTCTTGCAGAGTGTTTAACCACCTTCCTCGATCATGCAAGGTCAGATCCTTCACAGATCTAACCTATTTGATTTTCACCAGGATTGTAAACTTTTATCTTATATGCTCTTATCTTGCATATTTTCTCTCTATTAAGTCTTGCATTCCAGGTTATTTGATCATATCAATCTTTCAGTTCTTTAGTTCCTTCTTTAAGGACAACTGGGTCTAATTTAGCCTTTAGTCTTCTCCAGTCTTCTAAAGTCTTTACTATAAACTTCTCCCCTAAACAATAATAATTAGCTATTCCCTACTCTGACAAAGACAAAACAAAGAAGTGTCTACTAAACATTTATTATTTGAAAAAGAAAAATGTAGGATGACAACCTTACTAACAAGCAAATGAAATAGTATTAAAACAACCATACACTACTCCCTTTTTTTATCTTTTAGGAGACTAGTCAGTGCTGGCAATGATGTGTATAAATATATATTTTCATATACTGCAGATATCTGTATATAAATTAAAACAATAATATTAAGAAGCAATTTAAAAATAAGTATCAAAGAACTTTACCCAGTATTTAAACTGAGTGCCGAAGAATTGATGCTTTTGAACTACGGTGTTGGAAAAGACTCTTGAGAGTCCCTTGGACTGCAAGGAGATCCAACCAGTCCATTCTGAAGGAGATCAGTCCTGGGTGTTCTTTGGAAGGAATGATGCTAAAGCTGAACTCCAGTACTTTGGCCACCTCATGCAAAGAGTTGACTCATTGGAAAAGACCCTGATGCTGGGAGGGATTGGGGGCAGGAAGAGAAGGGGATGACAGAGGATGAGATGGCTGGATGGCATCACCGACTCAATGGACGTGAGTTTGGGTGAACTCCAGGAGATGGTGATGGACAGGGAGGCCTGGCGTGCTGCGATTCATGGGGTCGCAAAGAGTCGGACACGACTGAGCGACTGGACTGAACTGAACTGAATTGCCTATATAGACCATAGGTAATACTTTGAAAATAACATTAAATTTGAAAACAAAATGTAAATTATAAATGCAATATGAATTCTGTGGAACATAAACTGGAACAAAGTGAGAAGAATGTTTGATTTTGGGTGGTGTAACTCTGGGGAATGCTTTTTCTTTGTTTTTCTTTTTTATATATTTTCTTTCCACCTTTCTTTTATACATATTCCTTTTTAACTGAGGTAAAATTCACATGACATCTCAGTCTCTGGCAACCACTGACCTATTTTCTATCTCTATGTATTTACCTCTCTGGACATTTCATATAAATGAAATCATACAATATGTGACCTTTTGTGCCTAGTTTTTCACTTAGTATAATATTGTCAAGGTTTGTACATGTGTGCTTAGTCATTAAGTCCTGTATGACTCTTTGCAACCCCATGAAGCCTGCCTGGTTCCTCTGTCCTTTGGATTTTCTCAACAAGAATAGTGGAGTGGGTTTCCGTTTCCTCCTCAAGGGGATCTTCTTGACCCAGGGATCAAACGCATGTCTCCTCCAGCTCCTGTGTTGGCTAGTGGATTCTTTACCACTGAGCCACCAGGGAAACCCTTTCAAGGTTCATCCATGTCATAATATATATCAGTACTTCATTCCTTTTTATGGCTGAGTAATATTCCACTGCGTAGATATACCACAATTTGTTTATCCATTCAGCTGTTAATGGATATTTAAGTTGTTTCCAACTTTTGGCTGTGGCGAATAGTGCTGCTATGAACATTTGTGTGCAAGTTCTTGTTTGAATACCTATTTTCAATTCTTTGGGGAATATACTTAAGGGTGTTTTTAGAGAACTGGAACTAATTACTCAGCAAAGGCATATTTATTAATTTTTCTCTCTTAATTTGTGTGTAGTATCAAGGATGTGGTGAAATGCATGAAAGGAAACCCACACGGTAGGTTTTCCCGTCCCTGCAGGTACGTGTGTGAGCTCTGGTGGGTGGCCATAGTGGTCGTAAGGCGTCAGTGCTCTAGCGCTACTCAAAGTGCAGCCTGACAGCCAGGTGCTGGTGGGTGGACGATGTGGCACCAGCCAAGGACCAGTGTGTTGAGCAGTGTTGCTTAGCATTGATAATGCACTAGCACTGATAAGAGTCTGGGGAGCTTTTCAATGTCATACGCCAGCCTGGATGGAAGAGGGGTTGGGGGGAAAAGGGTATATGCATATGTATGGCTGAGTCCCTTTACTGTTCACCTGAAACTGACTATACCCCAATACAAAATGTTTTGCTGTTAAAAATAAAGTTAAAAAAATATATATTATAAAAAAAGAATCTGGAGAGCTTTTGTGGTGAGACTAATGGAGGTCCATGAATCTTTGAATGAGGGTTAGGGAAGGATGGGTCTTTAGGTCTTTAGGGATATAGATCTAGTACGTTTCTACTGGGTCTTCCCAGGTGGCTCAGTGGTAAAGAATCTGCCTGCCAATGCAGGAAACGCTGGAGATACATCAGGAAGATCCTCTGGAGAAGGGAATGGCAACCCATTCTGGTATTCTTGCCTGGGAAATCCCACGGACAGAGGAGCTTGGCAGGCTACAGTCCATGGGATCACAGAGTCAGACAGGACTTAGCGACTGAGCATACACACACACAGGTTCCTATTAACCTTGTATGGCATGCTTAGGCCATGTATGGAGGTGGGGAAGGAAGAGAAGAGTTTGCACTGCTCTCTATCCAGGCAAACCTCCTCCCCACACCACTTATGACTCAGGGCTGGCTCAGTGGATGGATGGTTACCCAGGCAACAGATGTTGTACAGCTCTCATCCATAGTTCTGCTCTGTGTGTGACAACTTGGTCAGGAACACTGGGCTTTGCTATGTTCTTCTGAAACAGGTGGGGCTCTCATCTGGGATTTGTTTCCATTTTGATCACAGAGAGCTGATCCCAGAATTACACAGATGGCCCCAAATCACCGCTACTTCTGTTTCCTGCAAGGCAAAGATAATCATAAAAAAAAAAAAAAAAAAGATTACAAATGGAGGGAAAAACTCCCTCGGTGAAATGGATAGAAATCATTTACTGTTATTTTTTGAATGTCGTATATATTAAGCCCACAGGAGCCCTTGGAAGAATATTACAAAGATATTGCAGGCAGAAAAAAAACAAAACAAAAACCTACCTGAGAAATCGTTGTTCCTCTTAATGGAGTGTGGAGATTAATCTTTTTTGGGTTTCAGACATCAACCTAGTGCTCAAAAACTTGAGGCAAAAATGATGCAGGTTTTTAATCAAAGTTTGGCTGAGTCAGAGTAATGTCTCAGGTTAGTTCATTCCAACATACATGTTTCAACCAAAGCTGGGTAGCCTTTAACATTTCTCCTTAACTGGAGAGTGCTTTAATTAGAGAAAGCAAAGCAAGCAGCTGGTATGAATCTGTTCTGCTGTTAAGTTTTCTATGCCCAGGCCCAATTTGGGGCACTCCTTCCTAAGCTTTCAGTACCATTCTGGAGTCTGAATTTGGGGGTAGTCAACAAGTGTTTACCAGCAGTATTGGTAAAATTTTAGCATGAGACTAGAGAACAAAAAAAGAAGTCATCCTGACATCGCTTCCTTCTCCTTGGGTAAGCTTTAGCCTCAACTTTTTAGCAGTGGAATTTTATTAACTTTTCCCCCCTAAGGCAACTGGAAACTTGAGAAAATTCAAGTCCTCCTTCCTGAGCCTCTGGCTGTGTGAGGTTCCTTTAGGACTTCTCTGTCTCCTCCAGATCCATTCTCTTCTGAGAATGGATATGGCAAATATGTTTCAAATCTGACCCACAGTGGTCCTGCTATGCTGAGAACAATTCTAAGGCCCCTGCAGGGCCCAGCAACAAGCAATATGTGCCTGCCTCAGACCTAGGAAGGGATTTCTACACAGGCCTTTTCAGTCTGACTTCGACCCCACAGAGATATCCCTCTGCTGGGGAGGTGATTCTCTTGGCCTGAGGTCCCATTGCCCAAGCCACCTGCCCAGGCCTCCCTGGTTCCTTAACACAGGATGCAGTGAAATGGGTTTGGGTTCAAACCAACCTAGATTCAAACCCTGGTTTCGGTACTTACTAGCTCTGTGACTCTGGTGAGAGAATTAATTGAAATAAGTACAATATCCAAAACAGATGCTCTATGAATTATACCTTACTTCTGAGACAATTTGCGCCTGTTTTGAGGAAGCTGTTTCTGGCCCTCTCAGCTCCAGGGCCTCTCACATACCTTTTCCCTCCGGTCTTTTCTCCTTTTACTGTGATTGGCGTTCTCCTCATCTCTCTCCCCTCACTGGACCAAGCCATTTGCAGTGTGTGCGTTAGTTGTTCAAGAAATGCTGCGTGCTGTTTAAATGCTTCTAAACTACTGGTCCTTACCTGTCTGTGATGGGAAGGATCAGTCCGCAGGGCTCCTTCACCGCTGTCAAGGGCAAAGGGAAGCCCTAGCAGCGTCTGCTTTTCCCAAACAGAAATGAGCCAGCAGCACAGAAGGTGAAGACAGCCTTAGTTGTCTCCAGACCATCAAACGATAAGAGAGCTCTTCCGAAATTGGGTGGAGAAGCCAAACGCATCCGGTGATGAGCTTTGTGGTGACCCACCGTGCCCGCGCTACCACTGCGTCTCTGGGACGATGGGACTTTCTTTGGATGCTGCTGGAAATCAGAATCCTACTTGGGGCACAAGGCAATGCTCCTCTCCAGCTGCTCTTCAGCAACGCAAAGCCTCCACTAAACCCTTAACCCTCCTAAAGTAGACCTTGGGGGCTTAAGCTTGGCATTGGGTGAACTTATAATTAAAGCAAGCCACGAAACAGTCTCTCTGCCAGACTTCAGTGTGGAGGATTGAGTAGGGATGTTAATATTTTATGTAGGGTCAATGCTTTCACCCCCATTGTCCCTCCTTGTTCTTCCTTAGCAGGGAAGTGGTCTTTAGTATAAAATACAAATTATCTTCTGGGAAGAGATTGGTTTTAGCTTGAAAGAGCCTGACTTGTACTTCCCTGGTGGTTCATTGGCTAAGACTCCACGCTCCCAATGCAGGGGGTCTAGGGTTCGGTCCCTGGTCAAGGAACTAGATAGATCCTGCCTGCCACAACTAAAGACCCTGCCTGCCTCAATGAAGATCAAATACGCTGTGTGCTGCCACTGAGACATGGTGCAGCCAAAGAAATAACACATGTGAATATTTTTTAAAAAGAAAGAGTCTGACTTATGTAGTGGGTGCCCTTCCTGAAGAATTTTAAAACATGGGCAAACAGGGACCTCAGTCACGGACCTGAGGGGAGCCCTGAGAGATGCCATTCACTAGCTCCCACCCAGGGCCAATGACAGGATGGAGCTGGGATCCTAGGGAGATGATAGTGATGTGGGAGGGTAGGTGACCAAAGAGAAGGGGTTTCCAGGTTCCCACATAATAACGAGCCAGCTCTTACTGCACAGTGGCTCCCAGTGCAGGTAAATAAGTACCTACCCCAGGCCTTTGGGCTTCCCAGGTGGCGCTAGTGGTAAAGAACTCACCTGCCAATGAAGGAACCGCGGGAGATGCAGGTTTGATCCCTAGGTCCGGAAGATCCCCTAGAGGAGGGTATGACAAACTGCCTGGAAAATTCCATGGACAGAGGAGCCTGGCAGACTATAAAGTCTACAGGGTTGCACAGAGTTGGACACGACTAAAGCAACTTAGCACTCACACATGCACCCAGGCCTTTGGGAGCCCCATTATTTTTGAAAAGCCACAAGTAAGACTGGGTTCTTTGGGGATAAACTAAGAGGATCCACCTTTCTCAACTTCAAGGGGTGCAGTGGCAGCATCATGTGGACAATGTCCAGTTTAAAAAAAAAAAACAAAGAAAAGCTTCTGATATCTTGTGTGCATGAAAAACTCTCCCTTTCTCTCACCCACACCATAACAATAATTTTTAATACAAGCTGCATGCTTCATCGGGTTTCAACTCATTTCATTCTTGGAAGTGAAAGTGCTAGTCCAACTCTTTGAGACCCCACAGTTCCTGGTTCCTCTCACCAGGTTCCTCTGTCCAAGGAATTCTCCAGGCAAGAATGCTGGAGTGGGTAGCCATTTCCTTCTCCAAGGGATCTTTCCGATCCAGGGATTGAACCTGTGTCTCCTGCATTGCAGGCAGATTCTTTACCGTCTGAGCCACTATTCTTAAGTATTATCACTTCACCATTTTACAGCCGAGGAAGCTTCATTTCACCATTTTATAGCCCAGGATGCTGAGCCAGGGAGGGATGAAGCAACTTTACCTATGTTGTGTATCCATGGGAGGAGCTCATGAGAGGAGATCTGGGATGCTGAAGGCAGCCTCTGAAACGGGACTGCACTCCTCACCCCAAGACCACACTACCTCTCCTCAGCCATCAAGACCTTCCAGATGCCTCCTTTAGTCCTGACCCCCTCACCCCTCTCCTCACTGCTCCTCCTCTATAATCTCACACCAGTGCATGAGGCATTCTGAGGTGGCTCTCCTGTGACTGGGCGGATCTGTGATTCATTTCCAGATGAGATTGGGACATTAGGGTATTTAGGAGGATATTTATGCTGTTTAGATATTCAGAAGCATGAACCTCATCCCAGAATCATTTTTGAATTCCTGGGGTCAGGTTTCGTAATAGACACAAAGCTAGTGTTAGGAAATGTTTGACAGATGAAATGAATGAATAAGTGTATGACCTTAGTGATATGGGAGACCACTGGACCAGATGGAGCAGGATGGGACCTAGTAAAACCGTCATTAATACTTATTGACCACTTGCTATGTCCCAGGAAGGGTGCTGAGCACTTTTCGTACTTTATCCATTGCTTCATCAACACACCCTCTGAGGTAGGTTCTGCCCGTTGTATGTTTGAGGAGAGTAAGGGTCAGATTAAGTTAAATTTACACAGCTAGTAATCTGCAGAGCTAGGATCCTAACTCAGATCTGTCTGTTGCCAAAGCCATTGATTTCAACCTTCACAATCTCCTCCTGCTGTTCTAATAACCCTGCCCTGATAGTCTAACCTTGTGTGCATGTGTGTGTGTGTGTGTGTGTGTATGTGTGTGTGTGTGTGTGTGCCTACTCAGTCCTATCTGATTCTTTGAGACCCCATGAACTGTAGCCCGCCAGGCTCCTCTGTCCAAGGGATTTCCCAGACAAGAATACTGGAGTGGGTTGCTATTTCCTCCTTCAAGGAATCTGCCCAACCCAGGGATCGAACTCATGTCTCCTGCTTTGGCAGGTGGATTCTTTACCACTGAGCCACCAGGGAAGCCCAATCTAACTTGTTAAGGAACAGACCAGAGGCTTTTCCGGCTATCTTTTTATAGCCCTACCACCTTTTCTAGGATCTCCCTAAAACAATACTGGATGTGGTCATCTCAAAAAAGCTGTTTTTCTTATCGGTGTTGTATAATCATCTCATTGTTACTGTGTGTGTGTTAGTTTCTCAGTCACATCTGACTCTTTGCAACCCCATGGACTGTAGCTTGCTAGGCTTCTCTGTCCATGGGATTCTCCAGGCATGAATACTGGAGCGGGATGCCATCTCCAGGGGCTCTTCCCAACCTGGGGATCGAACACAGACTTCTCGCACTGCAGGCAGAGTCGTTACCATCTGAGCCGCCAGGGAAGCTCCTCACTGTTACTGCTGCTGGCTAATTCATGTTGAGCCCTTGCTTAGGAACTTTCAGTATTTAAATGCATTTAATACTGACAACCACACGAAGAAGGTACTTTTAGTAAACTCCTTTTACAAGTGAGAAAATGGAGGTCCAGAGAGGCAAATTAAAACTAGCCCAAGGTTCCACCATTAGTGAGAGACAGGTTGGTATTTAGTCCCGAGCAGTCTGATTCCTACCTTCTCAACCAATGTACCAACCTGACTGCCAGCAGTGCTCCACATCCCAGCCCTAATTAGCAAGGGATCTTCAAGCCCTTCAAAGGGCTTGATCTCTTATCATGGTTGTCTACACCTTAATCCTGGCCAGATGTCCTGTAAGCATCTCACAGATCTAGGCCCTTGGTTACCAAGGAGACCAGGTGGGGATGGATCAGTGCCAGTCTGCCAGCACCATTGGGAGAACTGTGCTGCAGATAAAAGGTCAGAACTAACTTCTCCTTGTCATTAAAATACCCATTAAAAAGTACATTAGTCAGTGAATCTGGCTTACTTGTTTCTCCACTGGCTTTACATGCACAGAATGTTGACTTTCACCTCTGTGTTTTGTCGAAAGTGTCAAATTCCACATTGGCTATTTCATCACAAGGGTAAGTACCGTGTGTTTAGATATTTGCTGCCTTTAGACTGTGAGACTTTTTCAGTGAAAGCTTCAGAAGTTTTTGGACAGAGGCTAGAGTCACAAGGTGCTTTAGGGCTCAAAGTTCAGACCCGCTGTTTTACAGATAAGGGAGGCAAGGTGGGCGAGCTCTGCAATGTGCAGCTAGTCAACGGCCGATGCAGGACTGGACCTAGTACCTGCCACTAACAGGCCAGCTGTAACTGTGAAACTCAGTCCAGTTCAGTTCAGTCACTCAGTCATATCCGACTCTTTGCGACCCCATGAATCGCAGCACGCCAGGTCTTCCTGTCCATCACCAACTCCTGGAGTTCACTCAGACTCACGTCCATCGAGTCGGTGATGCCATCCAGCCATCTCATCCTCTGTCATCCCCTTCTCCTCCTGCCCCCAATCCCTCCCAGCATCAGACTCTGACTGTGAAATTACGCTTGCTCAAAACTCCTTCGGGAATTTGTTTTGGCCTCATTGGCAAGTTTTGAGAATCAAAAATGGCTATTTCCTCATTGGAAAAGGAAGAAGGCAGTGGTCTCAGAAGGCATTAACATCTGAACAGTCACAATGATCGACTTTCTGGCCAATTTGGTCATAAAGGTGGTCAACAGGAAGTTATTTCCTTAAATATCCAGGTCCTATATTTGAATTAACTACAGTCGATGTGTCAATTTTGTGTATCAATGGTGGTTTAGTCACTCAGTCGTGTCTGACTCTTGCAACTTCATGGACTGTAGCCTGCCAGGTTCCTCTGTCCATGGATTCTCCAGGCAAAAATACTGGAGTGGGTTGCCATGTCCTTCTCCAGGGGATCTTCCCGACCCAGGAATCAAACCCAGATCTCCTGCATCTATGAGAGAAGCCCAATATTTCTGTGTATTAGGTTGGTGCAAAAGTAATCACGGTTTTTGCATTGTTTTAATTTGCCTTTGACATTGAATACATTTTTTAAATAAATGTGGTTATGTTATACATTATTTTAATGTGTGTTTCTCGCTTTTTTTTTTTGCTAATGACTTATTACTTGCTATTAATTTTGTACTTATTTTAGACTAGGGAAATGTTAGACAAAAAGCAAATTTGAGTGATTTTCTTATTTGAGTTCAAAATGGGTTGTGAAACAGTGGAGGCAACTTGCAACATCAACAACACATTTGGCTCAGAAGCTGCTAAAGAACAAACTGTGCAGTGGTGGGTCAAGAAGTTTTGCAAAGGAGACGAGAGCCTTGAAGGTAAGGAGCACAGTCGCCAGCCGTCAGAAGTTGACAACAACCAACTGAGAGGATCATCGAGACAGATCCTCTTACAACGACACAAGAGATTACCGAAGAACTCGGCGTTGATCTTTCTATGGTCATTCAGCATTTGAAGCAAGTTGGAAAGGTGAAAAAAGCTCAATAAGTGGGTGCCTTATGAGCCGACAAAATCAGAAAAAAACATCATTTTGGCGAGTCGTTTTCTCTTATTCTGTGCAACAACAAAGAACCATTTCTCGATTGGGTTGTGATATGCAACAAAAAGTGGATTTTATACAACAACCGGCAACAACCAGCTCATTTGTTGGACTGAGAAAAAGCTCCAAAGCACTTCGCAAAGCCAATCTTGCACCAAGAAAAGGTCAGCGGTCATTGGTCTGCTTCCAGTCTGATCGACTACAGCTATCTGAATTCCGGTGAAACTATTCCATCTGAAAAGTATGCTCAGCAAGTCAATGAGATGCCCCGTAAACTGCAATGCCTGCAGCCAGCATTCGTCAACAGAAAGGGCCCGATTCTTCTCCATGACAACACCCTACTGCACATCACACAACCAACACTTTGAAAGTTGAACAGATCAGGCTACGAAGTTTTGCCTCATCCGCCATACTCACCTGACCTCTCACCAAACGACTACCGCTTCCTCAAGCATCTCGATACCTTTCTGTAGGGAAAACGCTTCCACAATCAGCAGAAGGCAGAAAATGCAAAGAGTTGTTGAATCCCAAAGGATGGATTTTCATGCTACAGGGATAAACTTATTTCTCATTGGCAAAAATGTGTTATTGCTAATGGTTACTATTTTGATTAATAAAGATATATTTGAGTCGAGTTATAATGATTTAAAATTCATGGGCCAAAACTGCAATTACACCTGTACCAACATAGAAACTCCATGTATTTCACTATGTATCTATAGACAGAGTCATATTGAAACTTGGGTTATTTTTTCATCCTTTATCCTTTCCTAACAGGAAAATTGTCACACCATTCAATAGCTCTTATATACAAATTATCTTCCACAAATTTTCACACAGAACTCTGTCACTTTAAAAATAAACTCGTAGCGTGGGGTTTCCATTTGGGGATAATGAAAAACTTTGGGCACTGGATAATAATGGTGGTTGTACAACATCATGAATGTACATAAGGCCACTTAAAATAGCTAAAATGGTAAATTATGAATATTTTTCCATAATAAAAAATATGTAAAGAAACCTAATTTTTGGGAATAAGAAAAAAATTAGATCAATTGAAAATAATATATCTCATTGACTTAATAAATATATATGGAGTATTTGCTCTGAGGTGCATATTTGAAGGATATTTGAAATTCCTTGCTAACCATAAGGTATTATGAACATGTAAAATAAGTGTTTAACTGTGTCTGTGTTTTTGAAGTGAGTGCCAGGTATTCACTCTTCACCCTTCTCCACGTTGCTGTTTGTTTGGGGAGGCTTTCCTGAAGGGACTGCAGCATTAGACTCTCTTACCATTTGGCTTCCTCTTAGGTTTGGCCAACAGGAAGTGCCTGGAGAAGGGAGGGAGAGAGATGTGTGAGGCTGGGACATTTATTCCCACATTTTCCTTCCTTCCAGGTTGAGTAAGTTAGTTGTATCTTTCTATCAAAGGCCAGGGCTCCTTATAGTCAGCCTTCACTGGCAGAGTTTCAAAAAATACCTTCTCCCTTTCCCCCTTCCAGCCTAGGTTGGTAACAGCTCTCAGCTGTTGCTAGACCCAGCATGCTGCTACAGTCCCCATTGATTCCCTTCAGCCCACCTGCACAGCTGTGAATGATCCTTTTATTCAACAATCCTCCGATAACCTGGCTGAGTATGCCAATCAAATGCCTGCAGGAACTCTGACCAATATAATTATGCATATTTGTGTGTGTGTACAACACTGTGTAGCAAATGATAAACCTTTTTTCTGCCTCAACTCATGTTATATAAAGCCACTGAAAAGTGCACAAAGAAAACTTTGCCTTGTCTGAGAAATCCAGAAGTATTCAGACTAGGGAGAACTGAGTTTTAAAGATTTTTCCCACTTAAGGCTACTTGTAGGTTGGTTGGTTGGTTTGTTTGTTTTAATCTTTTTCAGCATTATGTCCCACATAAAAGGTGACCATTCTCCAAATGAGTTAACATTTTCTAAAAACTCCAATTATTTTAGAAAAACCAGTCTTCCAATGAACAAAGTTTTGAACTATACAATCTCCTTTATTATAAAACAAGCAGGCACATTTCAACTTGAGGATACTGATTGCTTAACACGACACTCTTTTGAATAAACCTATATTAGTTTAATGAAGTTTTTCTGTGATTAGTATAATTTACTGCAATTGTGTTCAAACCTCAAATTATGGGTATTATACACATGAAATACTGGCATTGGTCTAAGGAAATTAATCACTTTCCTGATGTGAAATTAAACAGGTACTCTACAGGGCAGGACTGCCCGTTAGCACATGATGTGAAGAGGCCAGCCCTCCTTACTGGTCCTTGTGGTGCAGATTCTTCCTTTCTCACAACTGCCACTGCCTTTGCTTTGTATGTGTAAAACACACACGGCTTGTTACAGAGCAGTGCTACCTATAGTGGTGCTTGTTGCTGTTGATCAATATCCTACAGCTATGCACTTCAGGCTGCCCGCATCCCTCACCTGGACAACTGCCAAGACGCTTCCTCATGTGGTCATGCACTTGGCTCTTTGCACAAGGATGCCTGGGCCGAAGCAAGGCTGAAATGTAGCCTGTGCTCTGCTCCCCAGGCCTGTCTAGGCTGCTTCGATGAAGAAAAATTGCCTTTTAAAAATTTACTCGAAAGCAGCAACAGCAGCTCTATTGCTAGTGTCTCCTAACCAGTCTCTCTTCCGCTGGTCTTGCCTTCTTTTCATTATCCTCATTCAAGAATAAACTTCTAAAATGGAGGTTTGAAACACTGATGAAAGTAACTGAAGACACACATCATTGGAAAGATATTCTGTGTTAATGAACTGGAAGAATTAATACTGTTAAACTGCCCATACTACCCAAAGTAATCTACAGATTCAGTGCAATTCCTATCAAAACTCCAGTGTTATTTTTCACAGAAATAGAAAAAAAAAAAAATTATAAAATTCACAGAGAATCACAAAAGACCCTGAATAGCTGAAGCAGTTTTGAGAGGGAAGAACAAAGCTGAGGCATCACACCTTCTGGTTTAACATTATTTTACAAACCTACAGTAATCAAAACAGTATGGTTTCTGACATTAAAAAAAAAAACATATAGACCCATGGAACAGAAAAAGAGAACCTAGAAATAACCCTCCATATAATGACCAGACAATCTTCAATGATGGTGCCATGGATACACAATGTGGAAAGGACAGTCTCTTCAGTAAATGGTCCTGGGGAAACCAGATATCAATATGTATAAAAATGAAATTGGACTCTCTTATCTCTCCATATACAAAAGTCAACTCAAGAATGAGTTAAAAACCTAAGTCCTGAAACTGTAAAACTGCTAGAAGAAAACGTAGGGGAAACATTGGTCTGGACAATAATTTTTTTTTTAGACGACCCCAAAAGCATAGAAAACAAAAGCAAAAATAGACAAGTGGGATTTCATCAAGCCAGAAAGCTTCTGCATAGCAAAGAGAACAATGAATAGAACGAAGAGACAACCTATGGAAATAGGAAAAATATTTGCCAACCATATATCTGATAAAAGGTTAATATCCAAAATATACAAGGAATAACTGATAGCAAGAAAACACATAACCCAATTAAAAACATGAGCAAAGGAGCCAACTAGACATTTTTCCAGAGTGACATACCAATGGCCAACAGATATATGAAAAGATGCTCAATATCACTAGTTATCAAGGAAATGCAAATTCAGACCAGAATGACATACAGACCTGTTAGGACGGCTGTTATCAAAACACCAAAGATAAATACTGGACAGGATGTGGACAAACAAGAACATCTGTACAGAGTGTGGGAATGTACATTGGTTCACCATTATGGAAAGTGGAATGGAGGTACCTCAAAGAATTAAAAATATAGCTACTGTATGATCCAGCAACTCCCTTCTGAGTATTGTATATCCAAAGGGAATAAAATGAATATCTCCAAGAGGTACCTGCTGGAGAAGGAAATGGCAACCCACTCCAGTACTCCTGCCTGGAGAATCCAATGAGCAGAGGAGTCTGGCAGGCTACAGTCCATGGGGTCGCAAAAGCTGGACACAGCTGAGCAACTAAACCACCACCAAGAGGCACCTGCACTTCCGTGTTCACTGTATCACTGTTCACGACAGCCAAGAATGGAAACAACTCAGGCGTCCCTCCATGGGTGAGTGGATAAAGAAAATGTGAGCGATATGTATGATATTCAGCCTTAAAAAAGAAAATCCTGACTTTGCTACACCATGGATGAACCTGCTATGTGATGGGCACAGAAGGGCAATTCTGTCTCTACTCATAGATGCAGAGAGTAGAATGGTGGTTGCTGGAGGGGTGGGGGTGGGGGAAATGGGGGAATGTTGAATAGAAAGTGTAAAGGAAAACATTGTGAGTTTGACCATGTTGTCTCTCCCTAACCCATTCAGTGGCTCTGCGTTCTAGAGAGCAGTGTGTCTTAAACTTCTATGTGCAATATGAATCACCTGGGGTGGGGTGGGGGACGGGGTGCATCTTGTTAAATGCAGATTCCACTTCACTTGGTGTGGGGATCTGTGAGTCTGCATTTCTAACAAGCTCCCAGATGAGACCAACGCTTCTGGTCTGCTGACTTCTAGAGAAACACTGCCCAATATGAATGTCTATGATGATGGAAATGTTCTCTATCTGAACTGTCTAATGTGGTAGCCACCAGCTTCATGTGAATGTTGGGATGATGTGTGAATATTGAAAGATGCCTTGTGTGACTGAGGAACTGAATTTTACATTTTATTTCATTCTTAATCAGTTACATTTATGTATTTCAGTTCATTTTTTAAATTTATGGATGTGAGAGTTGGACTATAAAGAAAGCTGAGCACCAAAGAATTGATGCTTTTGAACTGTGGTGTTGGAGAAGACTCTTGAGAGTTGCTTAGACTGCAAGGAGATCCAACCAGTCCATCCTAAAGGAGATCAATCCTGGGTGTTCATTGGAAGGACTGATGTTGAAGCTGAAACCCCAATACTTTGGCCACCTGATGCAAAGAACTCACTCATTAGAAAAGACCCTGATGCTGGGAAAGATTGAAGGTGCGAGGAGAAGGGGACAACAGAGGATGAGATGGCTGGATGGCATCACTGACTCAATGGACATGAGTTTGAGTAAGCTCCAGGAGTTGGTGATGGACACGGAGGCCAGGCATGCTGCAGTCCATGGGGTCACAAAGAGTCGGATACAACTGAGCAACTGAACTGAACTGAACTGAATAGTTGATTCACAGTCTGACTGAAGTATAGTTGATTTACAGTGTTGTATTAGTTTCTGGTACGCAGCAAAGGAATTCAGTTACACACACATATATAATATATATATATTTTTAATAATTATTTATTTATTTTTTGCCATGCCAGGTCTTTGCTGCTGTGCGGGCTCTCTCTGGCTGCAGAGCAGGGCCACTCTCTAGCTGTGGTGCCCAGGCTTACTGCGGGGGCTTCTCTGGTTGTGGGGCGTGGGCTCTAGGGCACGTGGGCCTCAGTAGTCGTGGCACATGGGCTCAGTGGTTGAGGCTCCTGGGCACTAGAGCATAGGTTCAGTAGTTGCGGCCCATGGGCTCAGTTGCTCCGCAGCATGTGGGATCTTTCAGGATCAGGGATCAAACCCATGTCTCCTGCATTGGCAGACAAATCTTTTTTTAATCACTGAGCCACCAGGGAAGCCCAATGTGAAATCTTTTAAATTGGAAGATTAGAGTTCTTTTTTGTTTTTTGTCTATATTGCCTGACAAAATACAGACCAAAAAAAATATAGAGTTCTATTTTGTCTGTATTGCTAACTTTAAAGAAGCCAAAGATATAAAATTCTGCATCTCAGATATTGGCACTTCTGTAAAAACTCTGAATGTCAAAAGCTTTGTTATTGTTCAGACGCTCAGTCATGTCTGACTCTTTGTGACCCCATGGACTGCAGCATCCCAGGCTTCCCTGTCCTTCACCATCTCCCAGAGTTTGCTCAGACTCACGTCCACCGAGTTGGTGATGCCATCCAACCATCTCACCCTCTGTCAAAAGCTTTATTTCTTCAATTATTCATCAACAGTGATTGCAATTTGCCCATTCTGTGCAGAAAACACTTTCAGGAACAGAACTTCTGGGATCTTGAGTCCTTGCACAGGGTGGATCGTATGTTCTTCCAGACTGTTATTTTTCCCGCGTGCTATTGCAGGGCCGTTGTGATCTTGTCTGCCAACACCAGCCCATTTGTGGTGGCTGCCTAGCTTGTTTCAGACCTCCAGCTGGGAGCTTCAGTGTGTGTTCTGGGACAAACTATATTCTTTTTCATATAAGGTACTACCTATACTTTCATATAAGGCTCTACAAGTTATTTAGTATAGTTCCCTGTGGTATATGGTAGACTTCCCTGGTGGCTCAGACAGTAAAGCATCTGTCTACAATGCAGGAGACCCGGGTTCGATCCCTGGGTCGGGAAGATCTCCTGGAGAAGGAAATGGCAACCCACTCCAGTACTATTGCCTGGAAAATCCCATAGACAGAGGAGCCTGGTAGGCTACAGTCCATGGGGTTGCAAAGAGTCGGACACGACTGAACGGTATATAGTATGGCCTTGTTGGTTATCTATTTTATATGTAGTAGTTTGTATCTGCTAATCCCAAACTGCTAATTTATCCTTCCCCCCACTTTTCCCTCTGGTAACTGTAAGTCTGCTTCCGATGTCTGTCATTCACGTACAGTTACACGGTCACACGGGGCTAGTGGCTGCTGTACTGGACATATCGACCATAGACGATACCATCCATGCTTCTCACTATGACATACGGAGCCATGCGGTGATCTGTCTTTTGCTCAGTGACTGCTCCTTACTCCCCACCCTTCCCTGTTCTGTATTGTTTGGTACAACATCACTTAACAACCGTGATTTTCCAAAGGGACAAGTGGTTTTTATGCTACCACTTTGCACATGCTGTTCCCTTTCCTTGAAAGGTTCTTCTCCACGTTTTGCGCCCAGTAATGTCCCTTTTTCCCCCCCTGGTCCAATCCTAGCACCTGCTCCTCTGTGAATCCCTGCCCTCTTCCTGCTAACCACAATCACTGACCACCTACACATACTGAAGGCCTTTCACATAGATTATTTCCTAGAAAACCTGGTATAAGGAAACTGAAGCTGGAAGTGGCTTGCCCGCGGTCCCAGAACTGGAAAGCAGATTATACATTCAAATGTAGGTCTGCCTGATCCTGAAGCTCATTCTTTTCCTTCCACACGCTGGTGCAGTGCTACGACATGCAGAGCCCTCATCACACCATGCTGAAATTATTTCTCTCCAGTTTCTCTGCTCCGCGGGATCATAAGCTCTTAGAGGTCATGGTTGAGATATTATTTATTTCTGTATCCCTGGGGCCTGGCACATCATAGGTACTCAGCATCTCTCGTGGAATCAATGTGTATGTTTCAGCTCTCCAGCTCCACAGCAAAATCCCTGAGTGCAGCCACTGGGTTCATTTCACTGATGTGCTGGGTGCTTGGCAGGTCCCTAGTAACTGTCTGAATAAATGAATGAATAACTAAATGAGCCTGTTGACTGTGGGCGACATTGGCAAGGATTCTTTTAGGAAGCCAAGAGTACAGATTCTTGCTGAGCAGCTTTCGGATGTCAAGATAAAACACTCATCTTCAATCTTTTCAAGATTTTACTGAATGCTATTTTTCTAACTGTGTCACTTTGTCTCTTGAGCTATTTTGGATCGAAATCATACATTTTAATTCAATTAACCTACCTTATTAAACAAATATTTAGCAAATCTATTACCAACAAAACTCTGTGCTAGGCCCTAAGAGTACAGAAAAATATAAATTGAATCAGACATGTTCCGTACCTTCAAACCTGTTAAGACTTAATGCAGGAGAGAGATGGGTACCCAAAGTCATGCCAAGGAGAAAACAAGGAGACAAAATAGAGGAGTGTGAGGAAGCTCACGATGGAAGGAGACTGGGATGACAAAGTTTTGATGCTTACTCCTCTTCAAGTCTGCCTAATTAGTATTGCCAGCATTCTCCTGAATTAACATCTTGTAAGATACACTTTACTGAGAATGGGAGAAAATGGGAATGCTTTTACATTGCCAGTAGGACCCAGGAATATAAATTGGCATGATCTTTATAAGGGTACTCTGTAATCCTATTCAAAGTCTTTAAAAATATGCCATTTGTTCCAGCAATTCTACTTGCAGGAATTTACCCTGAGATAATCATCATGGCTATGTACTGGGTTTCACTGGCAAAGACTTCATTGTAACATTGTTTATAATGATTAAAAAATGCGAGAAGACAAATTTATAAGCTGGAGGGAATGAAATTGCTCAAAATTTATATAATTGAGTACTATTTTATCATAAAAAGTCTTACAAATCTATATATATATTGATATGGAACAACATCGTTATACATTTTTAAGCAAGGAAAAGCAAGTTAGAACATAGAATATGCCGTGAGATTTCCTAATTTGGGGGAAAGTTTGAGGGTACTTTTACATGCACAGATTAACACAGACTTTAGGGAAAGATCCACAGGCTATGCGTGATGGAGTCACATTGTTTGTGTCTATGCTTTTCCTCTGTATATGCCACTTTTTATGACAGAAAAATACATCTACAAGAAAAATGAAGATACCAGTCTATTCAGTGGTGTCGTTTTAGCCTGGCCTCTAATTACAAAATATCTTCTTAAAGATCCAAGATACCTCACAAGAAATCCTTAGGTGGCCAACTGCTTAGTGATGTCTCTGGCTTGGAGAAGTTCCATTGTCTCTGTCAGCATTCCGTGTCTTCATTCCTCGATTGAAGATGGCCATGAGTTCCCTCTCTCTGCTTGCAGACGCATCCTAGATTGAAGCCATCTCATCTTTGCCCAGCCGTCACTTGATCACTGTCCCCGGGGGGGCCCTATAGTGGAAGTAAGCCTTCCGACACCCCAAGGCGAGTGGCCCAGGTACTTTTCTCACTGTCCAGTTTCCTTTGATGAACAACTTCTGTCATGGAGGTCTCTCACTCTTTGATTTTGTTGTCTTTCCTCTCTTGTGCTGTCTCTTCCTGAGCTTCCTACTCAGGAAGTGGTGGGTGGGGAGTGGGATCATACACAAAATCTTAATGAATTGTCCCAGGAGCCCATGAGTTGCAAAGGAAAAGCAAACAGTAATTAGAGCCAATTAGGTGGCACTAGCAGTCCATGGGGTCTCAAAGAGTCAGATGCGACTGAGCAACTTCACTTTTACTTTTCACTTTCATGTATTGGAGAAGGAAATGGCAACCCACTCCAGTGTTCTTGCCTGGAGAATCCCAGGAATGGGGGAGCCTAGTGGGCTGCTGTCTATGGGGTCGCACAGAGTCGGACACGACTGAAGCAACTTAGCAGCAGTAGCAGCGGGAAAGAATCTGCCGGCCAATGCAGGAGACATAAGAGACATGGATTCCATCTTTGGGTTGGGAAGAGCCCCTGGAGGAGGGCACAGCAACCCACTCCAGTATTCTTGCCTGGAGAATCCCCATGGACAGAGGAGCCTGGCGGGCTATGTACATCAAGTCACAAAGAGTCGGACACAACTGAAGCAACTTAGCATGCTGCAACATCGGATATTATTTGATCTGTCAAAGACACATGTAAAAAGAGAAAAACAAACTAAAGGGAATCTCCCTGGTTTGTTTCAACAGCACAGATAGGTTTAGAAGCCTTACATTAACTCCTTAAAGGAAATTCAAGTTATCATCTTAAAGATTTCTTCAGCTTTACATAAGGTAGGACAGAAAATTTTAAGAGCAAAATTAGAAAATGATTCAGCTGTTTTTTGCTGAATCTTTTTTTTTTTTTTTTTTGCTGTTTAAGGAGTGTGGCTTAAGCCACCTGCATACCTTTTCACAGTACCTTTATAACAGAGTCTGGCTCCCTGATGTCACTCTGCATAGCAGATTGTGTGACAAGGGGACTCAGGAGGCAGTAGAGAGCAGGGTGTGAGGAGAGAGCTGTGTGCGTAGGAAGCACCAATGAGACCGTAGTGGTGGGCCTGAACCCTGAGAGGCCACATCCACAAACCAACTGGAATAAAGTCAGCAGCTAATCAGCAAGCGGGAAGGGGAAGCAAAGGCTGAGAGCAGGCAGGTGTACACCTGCTGAAAGAGGAACCGCCCCAGCCAGTGTGGCCGGTGGACGTGGAGGCCGCGTTCCAGCAGCAGATGCGCTGCGCCTGCAGAGCCGTCCGGTGCAGACGTACTGACTTCCGGTCTCTGCAGCCCATCTGCCTCCATGTCTGTGTTGTGGGCTACATGCCGGCCAGGGCCTTGGACATCCCACAATCCCTTCTGCCTCGGAGCCTTTGAACCTGCTGTTCACGCTCCACGAAGGCGCCTTCCTCTTTGCCTAGCTACCTGCTGCTCACCCGGGATATCTCTCTATCATCTCCAGTTCTAGCTCTAGTTTTATATCTAGATGGACATGTAGATCTAGACACACACACATCCCTCTTACTGTGTCCCAAGCACAGGCCTAAGAAGTTAAGAGGGTCATTTCCTCAGGAGATCCCTCCCTGACCACCCACCTCAACAAGGTAAAGTCCCCTGTCATGAGCCTCATGGCCCTGTGCATTTCTCCGTTGTATCACAAATGTATTTTTCCACTCTGATCACAGTGTAGAGTTGTGTCCTGGTATCTAGCACAGAGCTTAGCACCTCAGAGATGTTTCATAGTATTTACTTGTGTCTCTTTGATTCATCTCTGTCTTCTGAGCTAGAAGGGCAGTTCTGTAAGCACAGGCATTGTGTTTCAGTTCATCATTTGCTCCCAGTGCTTGGCACACAGGATGTAGTATTCATCGCTGAGTGAATGAGTGACGTCTATACCAAGAGCCAATGCGGAGACTGCAGTGGGGGTAAGACCCAGTCCCTGGCCTCATACAGTTTTCATGCAGTTTAGCAGGGAGACAGACAAGCAGACTGCTGCTCTTCAGTGTGAAAGTGCTGGAAAGAGTGTGAACAGGGGCAGTGTGTTATCCGGGGTGGCGGTGGGGGGGTCGGGGGCGGGGGAGGTGGGCTTAGAGATGGGGGAGGGGAGAAGGCAGGTGGGGGTTGGAGTGGGATCCGAGAAGGCTTTCTGGGGGATATGCATCTAAGCAGAACAGGTGAGTGTTAGGCTGGTGCTGCCAGGAAGGAATTTGAGCACTGTCATTCCTGCCGAAGGGAGCAGAGTTGAGACCCAAGAAGAAATCAGGGACCGAAAGAGACAGAGACAGGCACACAGGAGGGGCAGGCTGCCTAGCTCAGGCTAGCGGCTATGAGACTTACCCCAAATCTTACTGGCAAAGGTAATTATAAGGTAAAGGTAGCAAATTAATCACTTTTAAAGCTAGTATGAAGATTAAAAGACAAAACAATAAAATTAATTAAAACCGTAATAATTAACTAAGGGATACATAAACTTTAAAAGATGTAAAATACAATATTGAAAACATAAAACGTGGTGGAGGGTAAAATAAAAATGTAAGGCTTTGGAAAAAATAATAAAAAAAAAATAAACGTACTTCTTTTGAGGAGGGATAGATACTGTACAAAAACTTCATTGCACAGTTAGACATCATCTATGAAATTGTTTTCTTCCAAAAAAAGAAAGATAAAAGGGACTTCCCTGGTGGTCCAATGGTTAAGACTTCGCCTTCCAATGCAGGGGCTGTGGTTAGGGATCCCTGGTTGGGGAGCTAAGAGCCTACATGCCTCAAGGCCAAAAAAACAAAACATAAAACAGAAACAGTATCGTAACAAATTCAGTAAAGTATTTGAAAATGGTCCACATCAAAAAATTAAAAAAAAAAAAACAAAACAAAAGGAAAACCTGATTGGGAGGGTTCAGTTTGGAAGCAGGTATAAGCCTGACTTCAGAAAGGCCCCTTGAAATGTCCCCAGGACCCTTTCTAATTAGATGGCGTGGGATTCAGCTCAGGGCCCGAGGATCTGATCACCTACTCTGTGAGCTGGGCCTGCGGGTTAAAGACTAGCAATGAAGAGAATGTTTTTATATAACAGACTTTTTCTCCTCTTAAAAGCTAGCTCTGTTTTTGAAATGCCCTCGTCCGATACTGATTAGACGGGAGGTGGCCCTTATTTCCTGTCATCTTCCCCACACCTTAAGCCTCCCAGTGACCGAGCCAACCATCCAGGAGTGCTTTGTTAGGTTCCCCCTCAGGCCTCCCACCTACTTGAGGGAAATCCACAGTGTTTGCGTTCCTGTTATTCCTAGAACTCTGAGAGGTACAGAGAAAACTAAGAGAGTCCTTAGCATCGAAGAGCTAAGGTTCACTTGAGGATATAAGATGTATGTCCCTAAAGCAATTAGGGTATGGTATTAATTAAAGTTCTTTTATTTACAGGCAACAGAAACTAGCTCTTCTTTCTTAAGCAAAGGGGGGAAATTACTGGATAGAAACAAGGTGATCACACAAAACTGAAGGAGAGTTTGATAACCAGGATGCAGTGTGTACAGAATCCAGGGTGGCCCAGGGATCCTACTGGTGGGAACGTGGATCTTATCTGTTGAGATTTGTCACGTGGGTGCCTTTAATTTATTTACCGGTCCCCTGGTGTTGGACATATAAGCCATTTCCAATTTTTCATTGCTATAAATTACAATGTAATAAACAACACGATACATTGAATCGTTGTCTGAGTGCATGATTAAGAAAAAGACAATGACCAAGTATTTAAGATAGATCCTTGTATGATTTTAAATGCTGGCATCACCTGAAGGATTCTGCCCAGCCAGAGCAATGTTCCATTAACTTTGCCATTCTAGGTGGGGTGTCTTCCTCTGCGTGCTCAGGAGGCTGTTCTGTAAATCAGTGACTGCATAGTGTTCTAAATAGATCAATAGTCACTGGAAAGAGTGACCTCAAGGTCTAATCAATAACAGGCCAACTATTTATTCTTGGTCCCCAGAGATGAGTCTATGTTGTAGAAGTTAGGGAGAGTGAACTGACTGCCTTCCCAGCAGACTCTGCCATGGGTCAGGAGAGGAAGGAGGCAGATGTGTGTCTGGAAAGGGGATAAATTTTAGTGGTCCATCAGGGACCCCAGAAACTTCTAGTTTGTAGTTTTTTATTTAAGCAGCACTTACCATGTGTCAGGCACTCTTCTAAGGGTTTTACAAATATTCAGTGACTTAATCCTCCTGCCAATTTTATAAAGAGGTATTACTGTTAATGTCATTTTATGGATGAGAAGCCATATAGTAAGGGCAGAGCTGGAATTTGAACAACTATACCTTGTTTCCACAAATATATTGAAGTTTATACTTGGAAATTAGGATGTTTGAAAAATGCCCAAACATTATCAACAAAGAGCATGATACTCTGTTGATTCTACATCTCCCACACTGGGCCCCTCCATCAACACCACTCTGCAGCTCCGGTTCAGGCCATCACTGTCTCTCCTTTAGACTATGGTTTCCAAATGTCATCCCACAGACTCTGATGAAGTTTGCACTAATCTTCAGGGAAAAGGAAAATTAAAGACATTGCAGTGAATTTCTCCATATATCTAAATTTATTTAAAATAAAGTACTCAAAACTGGATAGCCCACTCTTAAAATATTAAGTTGGGCTCTTATCTTACAACATATATAAAAATTAATTCAAAATGGATCAAGGTCCTAAGTATAAGAACTAAAGCTAGAAAATTCTTTGAAGAAAACATAGGGATTTGGGTTTCATGACATTAGATTTAGTGATGATTTCTTGGGCATGATGCTAAGCACCTAGGCAACAAGGGGAAAAAGCAATTAAAAATTGGACTTCATCATAATATAAAACTTTTTTGCATCAAAAAACAATATCAGCAGAGTAAAAGATAATCCATGGAATGGAAAAAAAAATTTGCAAATTATCAACCTGATAAGAGATCAAGATACAGAATATATAAAGAAATCTTGCAATCCAACAACAAAACAAGTAGATTAAAAAATGGGCAAGGACTTGAACAGACAGTTTTCTAAAGAAAATGTACAAGTGGCCAATAAATGCATAAGAAGATTCTCAGCATCACTAATCATGAGAGAAATTCAAATTAAAACCACAATGAGATATCACTTCATACTCATTCAAATGGCAATTATATAGAAAGAAAAAAAAAAACAGAAAATATCAAGTGCTGGTATGAGGAAAGTATCCTTGTGCACTGCTGGTAGGAATGTGAGACTGTGCAGCCACTGTGGAGAGCAGTTCCTCAACAAATTAAACGCATGATTATCATAGGATCCAGCAATTTGCACTTCTAAGCATATACCTCAAAGAACTGAATGCAAGGATTCAAGCAGACATTGGTAAATTCATGTTCATAGCAGCATTATTAACAATAGTCAAAAGTGGGAAAGACCTGTCCATTGGCAGAAAAATGGATAAATAAAATGTGGAGTATGCCCAAATGGAATATTATTCGGCCTTACAAAAGGTGAAAATTCTGATCTACAATATAGATGAACTTTGAGGACATTATGTGCTGAATGAAGTAAACCAGTCTCTACAGGACAAATGTTATATGATTCCATTTGGATGAGGTACTTAGGAGAGTCAGACATAGAGACAGAAAATAGAGGGGTTGTCACCAGGAGCTAAAGGGTTGGGAGAATGAAGAGTCAGTGTTTAAAGCATAGATTTTCAGTTGGGGAAGATGACAAAGTTCTGGAGATGGGTGGTGGTGCTGTCACAGAACAATGTGAATATACTTAAGGCCACAGAACTCTAAACTTAAAAATGGTTAAGACAGTAAATTTTATTTTGGCCCATGAACTCCTACAAGCTCAAGAACTACTGTTCTAGTTCACCTGCTAACTTTCTCTCTGTCTCTTCCATACACTCAGAATGGTATTTCTGAGATCTTGTCATGATAACATGATAAGATGTTTCAAACCCTTCAGAAACTCTTATTACCCACGCTGGTGAAATCCAGGGGAGGATTGCATGCATGCCAAGTGTAGCAAGATGATCCATGGGGTACAAGAAGAAATCTAGAATTACAGTTCTTTTACATTTTCATTCCATTATTAACAAGTATTGATTAGGTATCTTTTCATGCCAGGGGCCATCTAGGCTCTGGGGATAGGTGGTGAATAAAATAAATCCCCACCCTCAGGGAGATTATACTCTAGTATACAGTTATATCCCACCCAGCATATTAGCATAGTATAGGTATATAGCAATTACTGTTAAGTCTGCTAAGTCACTTCAGTCATGTCCAACTCTGTGCGACCCCACAGATGGCAGCCCACCAGGCTCCCTTGTCCCTGGGATTTTCCAGGCAAGAACACTGGAGTGGGTTGCCATTTCCTTCTCCAATGCATGAAAATGAAAAGTGAAAGTGAAGTCACTCAGTCATGTCCTACTCTTAGCTACCCCAAGGACTGCAGCCCACCAGGCTCCTCTGTCCATGGGATTTTCCAGGCAAGAGTATTGGAGTGGGGTGCCATTGCCTTCTCCAATATAGCAATTACAGGTAAATAAATAAATGTACACAAGGTGTGTACACGCCAAAAAGATTTTTAATGACACAATCAAAATGCTGGAGATCCTATATTACAGGATAAAATCCAAATTTCTTGATGTGAGATGTGCTTTTCATCAGGTTTCAACACTCTCTACTTCATTATCTATGGTCTAACTTCTCCAAACTGCTGACCATTTCTTCAGCAGGCCTTTCTGACCCACAGATCTGCATCTTCGCATATGCACATCTTCTGCCTGAAATGTCCTTGTTCATCTGACAAAGCAGTACACTTCCAAACATCACCATGATGACCCTTCCCTCCTCCTCAAACAAAGATTTCGGCCAATTTAGGCACTTTGCTTCTATGATAGGAACTGAAGCTTCCAAATGCCATGCCACAGGCACTGTGGACACCGATATTGTATGGTCCAGGCATTGTGTTATCTAGACATTATGTATCAGATACTCAAAATCCCCTCTCCCTCTTGCCTATCTGTACAATAAAGATGGGGAAGTTAATATATTCTTCCTAGACTCCCTTGCAGCTAGATATAATCATGCAGAACAGTCCATCTGGTGAAACTACAAGTAAGGATCCCTGAGGAATCCCACAAGGATGTCCTCCAATAAACCCCTTGCACATCTAATTCCAACTGTTTCTCAGAAGACCTGAACTGGCATGTTAGAAAATATGAATAATTTTCCTGAGTTAATGCCTTGGGTGGAATTTGATATATGTATTTTTTCACTCCAAAGACCAAACTCAAGTTCTTTCCAACACACCACATTATAATTTTGTGCTGTGTGTGCTAAGTCACTTTAGTCATGTCCAACTCTTTGCAACCCAATGGACTTAGCCCTTCAAGCTCCTCTGTCTGTGGGAGTCTCCAGGCAAGAATACTGGAGTGGATTGCCATGCCCCACTCAGGGGATCGTCCCGAACCAGGGATCAAACCCACATCTCTTAAGTCTCCTCCATTGGCAGGCAGGTTCTTTATCACTAGCGCCACTTGGGAAGCTCCATTATAATTTTGTATTGTTAAATAGTACCCTCTACCCCCCAAAAATATGGCTATATCCTAACTCATGGAAGCTGTGAATGTGACCTTTTTTGTAAAAAGAGTCTTTGCAGATGTAATGAAATTAAGGACCTTGAGATGAGTCATTGTTGGTCAGTCACTAAATCTTGTCTGACTCTTTGCAACCCCATGAACTGCAGCACAACAGGTTTCCCTGTCCTTCACCATCTCCCGGAGCTTGCTCGAACTCATGTCCATTGAGTTGGTGATGCCATCCAACCATCTCACCCTCTGTCATCCCCCTTCTCTTCCTGCCCTCAATCTTTCTCAGCATCAGGGACTTTTCCAAGGAGTCTGCTCTTGTCATCAGGTGGCCAAAGTATTGGAGCTTCAGCTTCAGCATCAGTCCTTCCAGTGAATATTCAGGACTGATTTCCTTTAGGATGGACTGGTTGGATCTCCTTGCAGTCCAAGGGACTGTCAAGAGTCTTCTCCAACACCACAGTTCAAAAGCATCAATTATTTGGCACTCAGCCTTCTTTATGGCCCAACTCTCACATCAGTACATGACTACTGGAAAAACCATAGCTTTGACTATATGGACATTTGTTGGCAAAGTGATGTCTCTGCTTTTTAATATGCTATCTAGATTTGTCATAGCTTTCCTTCTAAGGAGCAAGAGTCTTTTAATTTCATGGCTGCAGTCACCATCTGCAGTGATTTTGGAGCTCAAGAAAATAAAATCTGCTACTGTTTCCATTTTTTCCCCATCTATTTGCCAGTAGGGGATGGAACCAGATGCCATGAATCTTAGTTTTTGAACATTGAGTTTTAAACCATTTTTTTTTACTGTCCTCTTTCATCTTCATTAAGAGGGACTTTAATTCCTCTTCACTTTCTGCCATTAGGGTATGTGAATTCATCCTGGATTGTACGGGTAGGTCCTAGAATCAATGATAAGTATGGACATAAACACAGGGAGAAGGTCATGTGAAGACCAAGGCAGAGATTGGGTGATGCCGCCACAATCCAAGGAATACCTTGATTCACCATAAACTGCAATAGACAAGGAGATGGTCCCCTAGAATCTTCAGAGGGAATGTGGTCCTGCTGACACCTTGATTTCAGTCTCCCAGCTTCCAGAACTGTGAGAGAATAAATTTCTGTTAAGTGACCAAGTTTGTGGTAATTTGTAGCAGCAGCCACAAGAAATGAATGCTAAAGTTTTCTTACTCTCTATCTTGGTGCTAGCACAGAACCTGACATATACTACATGTTTTAAAAGAGTAAATTGGTTAATAGATTACTATATAGGGATGATGAAACAAAGCTTTAAATTGTTTCCAAGGAACTTGGACTGAAAGGTATAAAATTGTACTCAATGATGATAGATTTCGAGTATGAGGTTATCTAGGAAGAGAACTAATATCTACTAAGTGCCTGCTGTGTAGTAGACAGCAAGATAAGTTTAATAAATCGCATTACATTAGGAGTATTTATAAATTATAGTGGTAAAGGCAAGATATTGGAGCCAAGTTTGAGCTCTGATTTTTATTAGCTGTATGACCTTCAGCAAATTACTTAAAGTCTCCTAGTTAATATTTACTTATCTGAAAAGTGGGGAATCCACCCTGTTTCTAGGATTAAAGCAAGATAACGTTTGCAATAGCTGAGCACAGGGCTGGGCACATAGAAAACCTCAAAAAGCCTGAGTTATTATGAGTGTAACATGGTGCTGGGCAGCAAGCAGCAAGAAATTGTTGGGGGTGGAAGTTACTTCCGGCAGACAGCTGATTTGGGGAGGCAAATCTCTACACCAGGGAGCAGAAAAGGAAATGGCAACCCACTCCAGTATTCTTGCCTAGGAAATCCCATGGAGAGAGGAGCCTGGTGGGCTACAGCCCACGGGCTCCCAGAAGAGTCGGCATGACTTAGACACTAAACCACCTCCACCACTACACCAGGGGGCACACACAGAAGGAAGACCCTTCACACACACACACACACACTCACAGGCCCTCCAGAGAACTGACAAAATGCGCTTCACAGGAGAGCCCATATTTGGACTGCCGCCACACACTGGGAACAAATAGCCTGTTGGTGTCAAATGGAAGTACTGTGGTGACCAGTGGAGAGGGTTACTAGTTTACAATCAGTAGTCTAATAAAATGAGACTGACCTCAGCTTTCTCTACACCCAAAAACCAAAGCAAAGCATGCTGGGAAGTGGGAGATGTTTGTAGAGCCAGAGGAAGCCAGACCACCCTGCAAAACCGTGGAATAGTCTCAACCCTGGGGAAACTTAAAAAAAAAAAAAAAAAAACACCTCTTGGTATGCCCAGATATGCCGACTTAACTGATCTGGAATGGAACACAGGCATTGAAATTTTTAATGAATGGCCTGGGTTGGGAACCACCTCCCTAAAGCCTGTGCTTGAGGGAGGGTTCCCAGATTTAACAAGCAAAATGAAAAGTACGTATTTTAAAAACTTATTTATCTAAAACTCTTAATTTCACGGGCATTCTGCATTTCGTCTGGCAATTTTAAGAGGGAAGAGAAAGTATTTGAAATGGATAGAAGACTGAAATTTTAAAACAAACAAAGCAGAATCTTAAGGACTGAATATAACCCCTTAATAATAAAAAGCGACTGAAATACATGGAATTGGGCTGACTCGTCATTCAGAGGAGCTGCTACCCAGCGAGAAATGTCGGCGGGGCATGGGGGTTGGGGGTGGCGTGGAGAGTTTGGAATCAATTTCAGGAAAAATAAACCGTTTCATGTTTATGTCCCCAATGAACTGAGATTCCTAGTAAACCAATGATATCACTCTGACCTTGCCCCAGAGATGAGCAAACAGAAGCCTCCAGAATTGACGTGATTTGTACAAGTTCAACACAGCTGGTAAGGGACAGAGCCAGGATTTGAAATCCCTTGGTTGGGAAGATCCCCTGGAGAAGGGAATGGCTACCCACTCCAGTAATCTGGCCTGGAGAATTCCATGGACTGTATCCACCATGGGGTCGGATATGACTGAGTGACTTTCACTTCACACTTAGTTTGACTTAAAAAAAATAAAATAGTGTGGGGAGGGTGGCGTGGGAGTAGAAAGCTCTTTCTGCTGTACCATAATGACTTTCAAAGTGTTTTTTGGTATTAGTAATATGAACAGATTGATTCCCCAAAACCACAGTTAACCCATAAAAGCACAGGAGGCCCACCTTCATTTGAGGCAGGGGCTGGAGGGTGCCTTTGGAGCCTTGGAGGCTCAGACCCTGCAGACTGGCCTGCTCCTGCCTTTCCGCGCTGCTCGGGATGAGCAGGGTGAAGGGCTGAGCTGGACACGCCCGTCTCCTGCCCTCTCAGTGGCTGAGCAGCCAAATGGCAGTGGCTGCTTGGATGCAGGGTAGTAGAAGGAAAGAAATCTTAAAAATTAGAGCAGAAATAGATGCAAAAGAAACAAAAGAGACCATAGCAAAAATCAACAAAACCAAAAGCTGGTTCTTTGAAAGGATAAATAAAATTGACAAACCATTAGCCAGACTCATCAAGAAACAAAGGGAGAAAAATCAAATCAATAAATTAGAAATGAAAATGGAGAGATCACAACAGACAACACAGAAATACAAAGGATCATAAGAGACTACTATCAACAATTATATGCCAATAAAATGGACAACGTGGAAGAAATGGACAAATTCTTAGAAAAGTACAACTTTCCAAAACTGGACCAGGAAGAAATAGAAAATCTTAACAGACCCATCACAAGCACGGAAATTGAAACTGTAATCAAAAATCTTCCAGCAAACAAAAGCCCAGGTCCAGATGGCTTCACAGCTGAATTCTACCAAAAACTTAGAGAAGAGCTAACACCTATCCTGCTCAAACTCTTCCAGAAAATTGCAGAGGAAGGTAAACTTCCAAACTCATTCTATGAGGCCACCATCACCCTAATACCAAAACCTGACAAAGATCCCACAAAAAAAAGAAAACTACAGGCCAATATCACTGATGAACATAGATGCAAAAATCCTTAACAAAATTCTAGCAATCAGAATCCAACAACACATTAAAAAGATCATACACCATGACCAAGTGGGCTTTATCCTAGGGATGCAAGGATTTTTCAATATCCGCAAATCAATCAATGTAATACATCACATTAACAAATTGAAAAATAAAAACCATATGATTATCTCAATAGATGCAGAGAAAGCCTTTGACAAAATTCAACACCCATTTATGATAAAAACTCTCCAGAAAGCAGGAATAGAAGGAACATACCTCAACATAATAAAAGCTATATATGACAAACCCACAGCAAACATTATCCTCAATGGTGAAAAATTGAAAGCATTTCCTCTAAAGTCAGGAACAAGACAAGGGTGCCCACTTTCACCATTACTATTCAACATAGTTTTGGAAGTTTTGGCCACAGCAATCAGAGCAGAAAAAGAAATAAAAGGAATCCAAATTGGAAAAGAAGAAGTAAAACTCTCACTATTTGCAGATGACATGATCCTCTACATAGAAAACCCTAAAGACTCCACCAGAAAATTACTAGAACTAATCAATGACTATAGTAAAGTTGCAGGATATAAAATCAACACACAGAAATCCCTTGCATTCCTATACACTAATAATGAGAAAACAGAAAGAGAAATTAAGGAAACAATTCCATTCACCATTGCAATGGAAAGAATAAAATACTTAGGAATATATCTACCTAAAGAAACTAAAGACCTATATATAGAAAACTATAAAACACTGGTGAAAGAAATCAAAGAGGACACTAATAGATGGAGAAATATACCATGTTCATGGATTGGAAGAATCAATATAGTGAAAATGAGTATACTACCCAAAGCAATTTATAGATTCAATGCAATCCCTATCAAGCTACCAACAGTATTCTTCACAGAGCTAGAACAAATAATTTCACAATTTGTATGGAAATACAAAAAACCTCGAATAGCCAAAGCGATCCTGAGAAAGAAGAATGGAACTGGAGGAATCAACCTGCCTGACTTCAGGCTCTACTACAAAGCCACAGTTATCAAGACAGTATGGTACTGGCACAAAGACAGAAATATAGATCAATGGAACAAAATAGAAAGCCCAGAGATAAATCCACGCACATATGGACACCTTATCTTTGACAAAGGAGGCAAGAATATACAATGGATTAAAGACAATCTCTTTAACAAGTGGTGCTGGGAAATCTGGTCAACCACTTGTAAAAGAATGAAACTAGAACACTTTCTAACACCATACACAAAAATAAACTCAAAATGGATTAAAGATTTAAATGTAAGACCAGAAACTATAAAACTCCTAGAGGAGAACATAGGCAAAACACTCTCCGACATACATCACAGCAGGATCCTCTATGACCCACCTCCCAGAATATTGGAAATAAAAGCAAAAATAAACAAATGGGACCTAATTAACCTTAAAAGCTTCTGCACATCAAAGGAAACTATAAGCAAGGTGAAAAGACAGCCTTCAGAATGGGAGAAAATAATAGCAAATGAAGCAACTGACAAACAACTAATCTCAAAAATATACAAGCAACTCCTCCAGCTCAACTCCAGAAAAATAAATGACCCAATCAAAAAATGGGCCGAAGAACTAAATAGACATTTCTCCAAAGAAGACATACAGATGGCTAACAAACACATGAAAAGATGCTCAACATCACTCATTATCAGAGAAATGCAAATCAAGACCACTATGAGGTACCATTTCACGCCAGTCAGAATGGCTGCGATCGAAAAGTCTACAAATAATAAATGCTGGAGAGGGTGTGGAGAAAAGGGAACCCTCTTACACTGTTGGTGGGAATGCAAACTAGTACAGCCACTATGGAGAACAGTGTGGAGATTCCTTAAAAAACTGGAAATAGAACTGCCTTATGATCCAGCAATCCCACTGCTGGGCATACACACTGAGGAAACCAGAAGGGAAAGAGACACGTGTACCCCAATGTTCATCACAGCACTGTTTATAATAGCCAGGACATGGAAGCAACCTAGATGTCCATCAGCAGATGAATGGATAAGAAAGCTGTGGTACATATACACAATAGAGTATTACTCAGCCATTAAAAAGAATACATTTGAATCAGTTCTAATGAGGTGGATGAAACTGGAACCTATTATACAGAGTGAAGTAAGCCAGAAGGAAAAACACCAATACAGTATACTAACGCATATATATGGAATTTAGAAAGATGGTAACAATAACCCTGTGTACGAGACAGCAAAAGAGACAGTGATGTATAGAACAGTCTTATGGACTCTGTGGGAGAGGAAGAGGGTGGGAAGATTTGGGAGAATGGCATTGAAACATGTAAAATATCATGTATGAAACGAGATGCCAGTCCAGGTTCGATGCACGATACTGGATGCTTGGGGCTAGTGCACTGGGACGACCCAGAGGGATGGTATGGGGAGGGAGGAGGGAGGAGGGTTCAGGATGGGGAACACATGTATACCTGTGGTGGATTCATTTTGATATTTGGCAAAACTAATACAATTATGTAAAGTTTAAAAATAAAATAAAATAAAAAAAAATAGTGTGGGGAGGGTGGCGTGGGAGTAGAAAGCTCTTTCTGCTGTACCATAATGACTTTCAAAGTGTTTTTTGGTATTAGTAATATGAACAGATTGATTCCCCAAAACCACAGTTAACCCATAAAAGCACAGGAGGCCCACCTTCATTTGAGGCAGGGGCTGGAGGGTGCCTTTGGAGCCTTGGAGGCTCAGACCCTGCAGACTGGCCTGCTCCTGCCTTTCCGCCCTGCCCAGGATGAGCAGAGTGAAGGGCTGAGCCGGACACGCCCGTCTCCTGCCCTCTCAGTGGCTGAGCAGCCAAATGGCAGTGGCTGCTTGGATGTTTGCTTTGCGGCGATTTCTGCTGCTCCATCATGATGTTGACGGCTTGTATTTCTGTATTTTAATGAAATGCCGTCTTACTGTGCCTGTCCTTGTTGTGTTTGAGTCCCAAGGCTGTTTTAGTAAAGGCCACAGTTTTGCAAATGGAGAAAAGTAAACAAAGCTACCTGTTTTGCAAGACTGCGCGCTGCCCAGCTGAACTCTCCCAACCTGACTCCCTCCCACCAAACAAGGGAGGTTCCCTATCCCCTTCCAAAAGTAACTTTTAGATGGGGGCACCCAGTTACAGAGGGGGCTGAGCACAGCTGTCGTGACAGGCAGGGGCAGTGACTCAGGGTGTGGGGAAGACAAGCTGCTGATGGTGGCTGCTACCCAAATTACCTTAAGCCCCCATATGTGAAAGAGGAACACTTACTGAGTAATACCAGCCCTGCCTCGCCCATTCCCACCACCTGTTAAAAGAAAATATGTCTTTTCCCCCCTCAGCTCCCCTCTTTTCTCAACTACGTGCAGAAGTTCATGTTTTCCAGCCTGTCTCTTGGGATTTTGAGATAGGGGGTGGGGGATGAATGCAAACAGAACTAGAAACAGGAGGGAAGAGAGAAGGGAATAAATTGGACGGGTTTGTGGACTGGGTTTTGAGGAATGTTTTTGGTAGAGCTGAGAGTAAGATAACAAAAGCAATTTTCGGCTGGGAGAGAAAGGGCATTTTTTTTCCCCTTAAGTAATTTATTGAGGTGAAATTTGCATAACATAAAATTAACGCTTTTAAAGTGAAAAATTAAGTGGCATTTAGTTACGTTCACCCTGCGGTGGAACCACCACCCTACCTAGCTCTGCAACATTTTTATCATCTCAAAGTAAAACCCCAAGATAGGGTAGTTTGAGATGGTTGATATGGAATAAGAATTGGATCCCTGAATGTTTTTTATGAGATGTAAGTGAAAAATAGGGTTTATTTTTAATAAGTAGTTGTGGACTTCGATAGGATTTTGACCTAACCAGACTGGGTCCTAAGGGCCCCGGGATTATTGGGTTCCATCCACACAGTGATCCCATGGTTACCAGGGTGCCCCTGGGCCGGAGACCTGCAGGAGCATTCACCCTGAACACAGCATGAGGTCTGGCACATCCCAGACCAGGGGTGCCCCAGGGTGTGCCTGGTGTTCATCGTGCTGTGATCTCACCAGGTCAGGTGCTGGGAGGGACAGGAGACTGGCTCTGTGATACCTCCTGCACCCACATGCTCCGAGGAGAGTCTGGCCGTAGTATCCCCCAAGAGAGCCCCCACCAGCATCCTTGGAGTTTGAGCTTTGGGTATACCCAGAACCCTCGAAATCCCCTTGCGAGACGATGAGTGCAACTCTTCACTCCCATCCATAGTTTCCCTGCAATGGCCTGCTTCTTAGTCCCCTCAAGTATTCACCCCACCAGCTCTGTGCCCCAGTCCCCCACCCCCAGGTGACCAGGTGCTAATAACCTTCTAACTTTCTACATTGCCGTGTAATGATATAAGATAATATATACACAATACATAGATAGATTAGATAGATAGATAGACAGACAGATGGATGAGAAATGGATAGAATCTCTATGTAGGGTTTTGGGTAGTTCATTGCTTTCTCTGGAAAAATTAGGTCATGGATTTTGTACATGTTCCAATTCTCATTCAAAAATACCTTGTGGACATCCCTCTGTCCTCTGGTTCTAATTCACTTTTTGTATTGGCTACATGATAATCCTTGATGACACTCTTTCATAATTTATCCATTATTTATCTTTCTCTTGATAAGATATTTTTGTTTTAAGTTTCTGTCCCTACAAACAGTGAAGCAATAAATATTATTATGCATGTATCTTTATGTGCTGATGTTCTTGCTTCTACAGGATAGATTCCAGGTTTGAAAAGCATGTGTATTTTAAAATTTATCATGTATTTCCAGATTGCTTTCAAATGGCCCATCATATTTTCAACAGTAAAGTATGGCGAATACCCACACCCCTACTAGCAACAGTCTCTATCATTCTTGTTTTAATGTTTTCCATTCAGATCAGATCAGATCAGTCACTCAGTCGTGTCCGACTCTTTGCGACCCCATGAATCGCAGCACACCAGGCCTCCCTGTCCATCACCAACTCCCGGAGTTCACCCAGACTCATGTCCATCGAGTCAGTGATGCCATCCAGCCATCTCATCCTCTGTCGTCCCCTATTCTGCCTGCCCCCAATCCCTCCCAGCATCAGAGTCTTTTCCAATGAGTCAACTCTTCACATGAGGTGGCCAAAGTACTGGAGTTTCAGCTTTAGCATCATTTCTTCCAAAGAAATCCCAGGGCTGATCTCCTTTAGAATGGACTGGTTGGATCTCCTTGCAGTCCAAGGGACTCTCAAGAGTCTTCTCCAACACCACAGTCCAAAAGCATCAATTCTTCAGCACTCAGCCTTCTTCAAGTCCAACTCTCACATCCATACATGACCACAGGAAAAACCATAGCCTTGACTAGACGAACCTTTGTTGGCAAAGTAATGTCTCTGCTTTTGAATATGCTATCTAGGTTGGTCATAACTTTCCTTTCAACTAGTAAGCGTCTTTTAATTTCATGGCTGCAGTCACCATCTGTAGTGATTTTAGAGCCCAGAAAAATAGTCTGACACTGTTTCCCCATCTATTTCCCATGAAGTGATGGGACCGGATGCCATGATCTTCGTTTTCTGAATGTTGAGCTTTAAGCCAACTTTTTCACTCTCCAGTTTCACCTTCATCAAGAGGCTTTTTAGTTCCTCTTCACTTTCTGCCATAAGGGTTTTCCATTCAGATCGTTGTAAAGTAATATTTCGCTGTAAACTTAATTTGCAGTTGTGGACTACTGGTGAGCTTAAGCATCTTTTCAAGTTTATTGAGAATTTGGATTTGCTTTTCTGTGAATTATCTATCACATTCTTTGCCTATTTAATTGGGTAATTTGTAGGAGCTCTTTTTATAGTGTCTTTATTTATCATTTATCATTATTTATCATTTGTCAAGTTATCTGTAAAACTTTCCCCCTCCAAATCTATTATCTTAGCAGCATTTTCAATTAAATAAGTCAAATATGTCTTTCTTTCAGAGGTTCTGAGTTTCCTGTCCTGATAAGAAGATTCCCCAACCCACGCATTTACCTAGATTTTCTTCTAAGCATTTATTGTTTTATTTCATATAAATATAATAAGTCTTGTGTACATCTACAATTTGTTTATGGATATGGCATAAGATGGGATTTAACTTGTTCTAGCAAGCTGGACTAGTATCATGTATTAGGTAGTCTATTCTTTCCCTACTGACTTGCCAACTTTGTCGTGTATTAGATGCTCACATGCACCAGGATTGAGTTTTTCTTCCAAATTCTGCTCCTCTCATTGTTGGTCCCTTCCTGCAGACAGTGGTTTGATTACAATGGCTTTTTGGAGTGCTCTGATATCCCATAAGGTTAGATGTCTCTTATTGCTACTTTTCCCCCTATTTTTCTTATCTTCTGGACATTTATTGTCCATGTCAGTTCTAAGCACATTTTACTCAACTAAAAACCAAACCTGTTGAAGGCAAAGTACGGTATTAGTCAAGATAATAGATGTTTTCCACCTTTGTGTTGGAGGAGACTAGGAGTGGGGAGGATGGGGGGCTTGTGGGGTGCGGGTTGTTATATTCATTTTATGTTCTTATTTTAGTTTTAAAAACCTACAAGGCACTGTTAAACAGGAACCCTAATAGCAGGCATAAATCTGAAATGAAGAGACAGAATTGTGAGCAAAAAGAAACATTCCAATACTTTATTTCCTCCTTTACATGCTTGTGCTAATCTCTTCATTTTCTTTGTTGTTGTTCAGTCGCTAAGTCACGTCTGACTCTTTGTGCCCCTGTGAACTGCAGCTTGCCAGGTTTCCCATTCCTTCACCAGCTCCCAGAGTTTGTTCAACGCATGTCCATTGAGTTGGTGGTGCCATGCAACCATCTCAGCCTTTGTCGTGCCCTTCTCCTACTGCCCTCAATCTTTCCCAGCATCAGAGTCTTTTCCAATGAGTTGGATCTTTGCATCAGGTGGCCAAAATATTGGAGCTTCAGCATCAGTCCTTCATTTTCTTCCCTTACCACACTTTGTTTGAATCTCTGAATCTCAAAGAAAATGTTGAGTTACAATTCGCAATAGTGGGCATTTTTGTCTGGTTTTAATTTTTTGAAATGCTTTTGATATTTGGCCAATAAGAATGATATGGACCACTGATTTTTGATAAAGAGACAATTATATCCAACAACTACCATTTAATTCTTATTTTCCTTAAAGTTTTAATAAGGATGGCTGCTCAATTTTATCGAATGCTTCTATTGATAGGATATGGTTTTTCATTTTTAATTTATTGATAAAAATATTCATGTTGATAGATTTCTTGATGTGCTTTGCAATCCTAGAATAAATCTATTCGGTTATAGTGTGCTATTTTTTGCCAGATTGCTAAATTCTATTTGTTAATATTTATTTAGAAATAAGATTGGCCTACAGTTTCCTTTTTTGAACTATCTTTATCAGAGTTTAGCATTAAAATCATGTTTGCTTCATAAAATAAATTGAGAAGCTTTCAATTTTTCCATGGTCTAGAATAAATTAATTAATACTGATATTATCTATTCTTTGAAGATTAGAAAACTGAGCTGTTAAACCATCTGTCCTGATACCCTTGTTAATGGCTAATCTTTAACAACCTTTCTCTTCTCTCCCACTAAAATTGTTATTCAAGTTTTTACTTGGATTAATTTTGGTAATTTCTTCTAGATCTTCCAATTTATTGTCACAGAATAGCATGTAATACATTCTTAAAATTATTTTAATCTCTTCTGTATCTGTAATGATGACTTTTTTTCACTCTCAATTTTGTCTGTTTTTTATTGAGGTATAATTGACATACCATTATGTGAATTTCAGGTGTTCTTGTTTATTTCTTTGTTCTGTCTTTCTTTAAAGAGACTAGGGAAGGGTTTATCAGTTCCACTGAACTTTGTATGAACAAGCCTTTGGATTTAATCAATAGTATCTTATGTGATTTTCTTTCCTATGTAGTTCACTCATCTTTCATGTTTACTGGTTCTCCTTTAGAAGGCTTTAATCTTCCTCTCTCCCTCCTCTTCCCTCTCCAAAGGAGATATAATAAGTGCTTTTGCTTTGCTGCCTCATCCTTCTCCCACTTCTAGGTTTTGCTAAGATACAGAAGCACTCTTCAATAAGATTATTATTATTATTAGAATTTCCTGGGAACATTCATTGCCTATTTCAAGAGTCCTTATTTGGAATTTATATTACACATCCTCAGGCAACCTACAGTGATAGATTGATATATTTATATAAATAGCAAGCATCGTAGCTCACTACTCTTTCCTTTTACTCACTCTTTTTTCCTGATCTTGAGTTCTCTGTTATGATTCATTTGTTTTTTAATTAGAGCCCTTTCTTTAGTATTTCCTCCAGAAGGGCTATGGGAATAATATGTTCTCTGAATTCTTGCACACCCCAAATATCTTTCTTTCTTGATGATCGATAAAGACTAACTTGGCCAGCATAGGAATCCTAGGTGGCAATCCTTTTTTCCTCCAAAGTCTGTAACTGTTCTTCTAGTTTTTAGTGCAGCAGAGTTGAGCACCAATGTGATTTTCCTTTCTTATTCTTTTTACCTGTGAACTGAAAGATTGATTGCTTTACCTTTGGAATTTGGAAATTGACCAAGATATACGTGGCTGTAGAATCTGGTGAAAACTTGCAAGACAGGTATGGATCTTTCTTCATCTGTAGGAAGTTGTCTTGCATCATTGTTTAATTGTTGCCTCTTCTCCAGCTGTTCCTCCTTCTTCAGCTGGAGTTGCTGTTTTCCCTGACAGAAGCCATCATTTCTGTGGTTTGGGTTGTTTCTTCTACTTGATCCTCCAGGCCCTGAGGTGAATCTCAACTACTCTTTTCTTAATTCAGTTTGTTTCAGTCTGAAAAATCACATTTGTCTGTTTGCATGCCAGGCTGTCTTCTGAAGGTTTTTCTTAAGTCTCCACAGCTTCTCTTATTATTATTATATTTGTGTATAGTTTGTAGACTATCTCCTCCAGTAGCTCCAACATTTTATGTCTTTATTTTTTATGTTCTGACTGCTTTGTTTGTTCTTTCTCTCTCCCTAGCTGTTAGCCTTAATGTATTGTTTTTTCTTTGTTTACCCCTTGGGGCTTGGGTATAGCTGCTAAGAACCTTCTGTAGCATCACTTTCGCTAGCAGTGGCAGGCATTCTGGGTCCCTGCCACAGGAGCTGGCAGTGGAACCAATAATGGGTTGTCCCATCCTTGTGAAGGCACCTCAGGAAGGAAGACTTTGCATTTCCTATCTTTTCATGAGCCCCCAACCTCAAGGATGAAATGGCCTCAACCTCCCTATACAGCTCTTGAGTTGGGATATACCAGTGGATACAGACATTCCCTGGGATGGGCGATCCCTCAGGCCAGGATTCTCAGTGTTCAGCCCCTCCCCTGAGTCCCTCAGACCCTAGTGACCAGGCTCTTAGATGGTGCAGAGGGGAGAAAGCCATTTCACTGCCTAGATGCACCATTACCAGTTGCCAACATCTGTCTGGATTAGCCGATTCAATTAGACTGTCTGAAACTGCAGTTGGGAGGGAAAGGAGGTCAGGACATCTTCCCCAGTTCCTGCTCATTTTTACAAGTCAAATCTCCATCCATCCTTGGGGAAGTGATAGCTAGGGAGTTTAATATGGACATGTATACAACACTGTATTTAAATGGATGACCATCAAGGACCTAATGTATAGCACATGGAACTCTGCTCAATGTTATGTGGCAACCTGGATGGGAGGGGTGTTTGGGGGAGAATGGATACATGTATGGCTGGGGTTGGGGTACATGTATCTTGTGGATACACATGTATGGCTGAGTCCTTTCGCTGTTCACCTGAAACTATCACAACATCGTTCACTGGCTATGCTATGCTATGCTAAGTCGCTTCAGTCGTGTCCGACTCTGTGTGACCCCATAGACGGCAGCCACCAGGCTCCCCCGTCCCTGGGATTCTCCAGGCAAGAACACTGGAGTGGGTTGCCATTTCCTTCTCCAATGCATGAAAGTGAAAAGTGAAAGCGAAGTCGCTCAGTCGCTCAGTCGCGTCCGACTCCCAGCGACCCCATGGACTGCAGCCCACCAGGCTCCCCCATCCATGGGATTTTCCAGGCAAAAGTACTGGAGTGGGGTGCCATCGCCTTAAATGTTAAAAGAAACTCTCCATTCTTAAAGGTTGTTTTCAAAAACCATTTCCTTGGTGAATCCCTTTCTGGTCCTTCTGTCCCAGTGTTCTCAATTCTGGCTGAACATTGGCATCTCCTAAGGAGCTTTTAAAAACACCATTGCTGGAGTCCACCCCCAAAGACTGATTTAACAGGTTGGGCTCCGGGATTTGTGAACCCTCCTGGCGACTCTTCCAGATACAGCCAGTTTGAGCATCACGGATCTCACCCGATGTGATTGCTCCCTCCACCTCCTCCCAGCATTCAGTCTTTCCTGTGTTATACCTTTTATGAACTGAATTTATCCTCCTACCAGTAGGCTTCTTGAGCTCACTTCCATTTATTCCCTCAGTAACTGTCATTCATTTCCTTACTTCTTTCATTCACTCTTTCATGTATTCATGCAACAAACGTTAATATCTACCATACTCCAAGTGGCAGGCCCTGGAAGATTTTTAAGTGAATAAAAGTTTCTAAGAAATTTTATTTACAGATTTGTGTGAGCTTAGTTGGGGTTTTTCAAACAGATAGGATCTTTTCCTTGCAGTTTTCACTAAAAAACCCCAAGAGGGACTTTCCTGGTGGTCCAGTGGTTAAAAATCTGCCTTCCAGATGCAGGGGACGTGGGTTCGATCCCTGGTCTGGGAACAAAGATTCCTTATGATGTGGGGCGAGTAAGCCTGCATGCCACAACTAAGACCCAATGCAGCCATAAATAAATTAATACAACAAAAAAGTCCAGTGTTTTTTAAAAATTTAAAAATAAAATAAAAAACCAGGAGAAAACGGCTGTGGACTGCCTGCTCACCCTGTCCTGAGAAGTGCTTTTGTGAGAAAAGGTGCCATCTCAAATTCAATTTTTGAATAAAGACTGCAGTGTCAGTTGTTGACAGAGACAAATGGGAAGAGACAGAGAGATCTGTGAGTGTGCAAACCTCAAAAGCCACATAGTGCGCAGGCGTGTGCTGCTAGCGGCTGCTACTTCCTAACCCGGAATCTAAAGTCCAGGAAGAAACGATGGCAGAGTTTCCCTTTCTTGCCCCAAGTTTCTCTTTTTTTCCAGAAGTGGGTGTATTCAGAGGCACGATGTGAATAATGTTTGCTCCGAGTCATGAAAATGGGAAAGCATTTCTGACCACGGAGTTCTGGGTGCATGTGTAATGTTGGCAGGTCCTCATCCGCACCGGTGAGGAGGCGGGGCTTTCCGGAAAGGGCCACCTGCCTGAGAGCTGGGTGATGACGTGGTTCTGGCCCCTCTGTGATTTTTTCCACGTGTCCTGAGCACCCCCCCCACACACGACTGGATGCTCAGGTGGTCTTCCTATCCTAAGTGAACATTTGTGCAGACCAGCTTTCACAAACAGGCAGACGGAACCCCAGAGGAAGAGAGGAAAGTAAAAGTGTTGGTCACTCAGTTGTGTCCGACTCTGCGACCCCACAACCAGACTCCTCTGTCCATGGAATTCTCCAGGCCAGAATACTGGAGTGAGTAGCCTTTCCCTTCTCCAGGAGATCTTCCTGACCCAGGGATCGAACCCGGGTCTCCTGCTTTGCAAGTGGATTCTTTACCATCTCAGTCACCAGGGAAGCCAGAGGAAGCGGTGTCTATAATGACAGACTGTTTTAGGCCAGATTCTGTAAACCCCCAGATAGAGCAAGGAAAGTTGGCTTCTGAGTTAAAAAGAAAAATGCCCCCAAATTAGAGTAATTTTTCCCTCTCTTGTTTATTGCATTTTGAGTCCCATCTCGCTTTTCTGGAGCCGAGCCAAGCTCCAAGAAAGAAAAAAAAAAAAAAGAAAGAAAAGGCTGTAAGGGTAACTAATGATGGCGAAAGTGCCACCATGAGCCCGCTCAGATACTTCCTTTCCAGGGAGACTCAGCTCTCACCCAACGGCCATTTTCCTTTCTTCACGCACAGTTTTTAGTTTGTTTGTTTGTTTTTTAAATTTTATTTTATTTTTAAACTTTACAGTATTGTATTAGTTTTGCCCAACATCGAAATGAATCCGCTACAGGTATACCTATGCTCCCCAACCTGAACCCTCCTCCCTCCTCCCTCCCCATACCCTCCCTCTGGGCCATCCCAGTACACCAGCCCCAAACATCCAGCATCGGGCATCGAACCTGGACTGGCGACTCGTCTCATACATGATATTACACGTTTCAATGCCATTCTCCCAAATCTCCCCACCCTCTCCCTCTCCCACAGAGTCCACAAGACTGATCTATACATCAGTGTCTCTTTTGCTGTCTTGTACACAGGGTTATTGTTACCATCTTTCTAAATTCCATATATATGCGTTAGTATACTGTATTGGTGTTTTTCTTTCTGGCTTACTTCACTCTGTATAATAGGTTCCAGTTTCATCCACCTCATCAGAACTGATTCAAATGTATTCTTTTTAATGGCCGAATAATACTCCATTGTGTATATGTACCACAGCTTTCTTATCCATTCATCTGCTGATGGGCATCTAGGTTGCTTCCATGTCCTGGCTATTATAAACAGTGCTGCGATGAACATTGGGGTACACGTGTCTCTTTCCCTTCTGGTTTTAACAAGTTTGAGGATCTGGTTATCCAAACCTAGATGGATAGTTACACGTTGGAAAGGATGTAGAAGATGCTATTGACATGCGCATTGACAGCCATGAGAGGCACGTAGGAAATAGAACAAAGGGATGTGCGCACAGCAGCATATCTCCATCTTTCTAGCCCATTCTGCTTTCAATAAATGTGAACGTTTCACCTCCTTCTAGAGTTTCTGACACGTTCAGTAGATATACCCTCCCTCCTTGCCATATTGACTTGCCTGGGAAGCAGACTCTGATATAGCGCTTGGCACACAGGATGTTTATTAAAGAGTGAACATGGCCTCCATGCTGTGGAAGGAAGGGCAAGAAAGTAGGAGTCCCTTCTGGGGGGAAAAAGGAGATAAATTTGTGGCAAGAAACAGGAACTTAGTCATTTCTTTGGGGAGTTTAGTTTCTAGCTTGAAAATTCATGGTACCATGTAACTCAATGATAGCCTTGGCCAACTCCAAGGAAGGATGTGGAGCTAGCATAGTCCTTCTGAGTTGTCCTCAGTTGGATGAAGGTGGACATCCCTTTATATTCCTGTATCAGTGGTCATTATGTGTAGGCTGTCTAGGCTCCTTGGGTGCAAAGGCTCTCAAAAGAGTCTGACAGATGAAAGCTCTCTGTCGAAAACACTCCCTGCAGTTGAGACAAAAAGTCCTTCTTGGAAGAAGACCTGGAAGACATAACACAGTGTCCACCAAATTCGGTGACTCATTCCCTGGAGGGCTAGGATATTCTTGCCTTCTCTGTGTCTCATTTAATTGATGGCTGTGACAGAGATTGCTAAGCATTCATCAAACATCCACTCCATATTTACTGGTAATGATATCAGGGCTAGAATATATTATTTCCCTATCATCCTCTTTCGTAGATGTAGCCATTGGTTTTGGCCAATGAGATGTAAACACTGATGTATGTGGAAGTCCTGGGAAGCCTCTGTGGAAGTTGATGGTTCAGTTTTCTCCCTTTTTCCTTTCCACCAGCAGTGATGTGGACCAGTTAGATGGGCTCTGGCAGCCATCTTGGACCAAAATGTAACTTTAAAGACAGAAGCTATGTACTAGCAATGTAGATCAGAACAGGAGGACCTTGACACCCTGATGACTCTGGAGCCACCAGATCACATCTGAATTGAAGTCTCCGGACTTCTTTTTATGAGAGAAATAAATATCTATCCTGTTTAAACCACTACTATTGAACATTCTGCTTTACAGCCAAATTTGATCCCAGCAGATTCAGGAGCCAACCTCTAATGGGAATTTCTTATGATTAAGATAACGATTTTTTTTTGCTTCCTAAATAATTCTGGAATCTGTCTCCTGTCTATTGCCACTGCCCCTTTAGTGGAAGTCCTTACTGTTTCTCCTTTGAACTTTCACCCCTTTCTCAAATAAATTGTCTATCCTGCTGCCAAAGAGATCTTCTAGGTGACACATTTTATTACATTACTCCTATTGTTAAAAACCTTTCAAGAGGCTGGTAAGTTCTAACCTGTTTGTGATGGCATGTTTCGTCTTATGAGTTGAGTATCAGGACCTGAGCATGTCCTACTCCATATTTGGGTTTAATTTCGCTATGCGGTTTATATCACGTATTCATTAGAATCCAAGGAACATTGCTAGAAATATCACTGGAAGCTCCTGCAGGCAAGGAAGCCACTGGGAAGCACTGTATCCTACAATAGCCAATGGAAGAACATAAACTTATTTGCTGGTAAGGTGGGTGTTGGAGAAGGCAATGGCACCCCACTCCAGTACATTTGCCTGGAAAATCCCATGGACAGAGGAGCCTGGTAGGCTGCAGTCCATGGGGTCGCTAAGAGTTGGACACGACTGAGCAACTTCACTTTCACTTTCTCTTTTCATGCACTGGAGAAGGAAATGGCAACCCACTCCACTATTCTTGCCTAGAGAATCCCAGGGACAACGGAGCCTGGTGGGCTGCCATCTATGGGGTCGCACAGAGTCAGACACGACTGAAGCGGCTTAGCATAGCATAGCATAGCATAAGGTGGGTGTTAGGGACATCTAAACCCACTTATGAATCATAGCACAGCAGCCACCTCTTTCCCTAACCACACAATCTTACTTTTCTTAGAATTTCATTGCCATCTGAGTCATTCCATTTTTCTTTCATGTATCAATGTTCTAAGCATTCTCAGGGTTTGTTTTTTGCAGTGAAAATGTGGGTTACAGACCCACAGCTGAACCTTTAGTCACATCCGAAGCTCCACTGGACGGGTTGCTCTCACTGGTGTTCAGAAGCTACCAGCGGTTCTATTGCGCTGTTTTACTATATCAGTATTTTCCTTCCCAAGAAGATCTCTTTGACTTTATTTTTGTATGCATGTGCCTTTAAACAAACTTTTGTTCTGAGATCTTTGTAGATCCACATACTGTTGTGAGAAATAATAGTGATAATAATACCCTTCACTTAATGTCTTCCAATGGTAATATTGTAGGTGATTTTTGTATAGTATCACAACCAAGAGACTGACGTTGATATAATCTGTGCCAATATTTTTTAAGTTTTTATTGTTTTCCTTCTTTTTATATGCATCATATACTTAAGGGCACTAACTCTTGTGTCAGGAACTTGTAGTGGAAGACACACAATGTACTCTTTTTACTTCTGTCGGCATGTATTGTACAGAGTCTGTGTGCTTCTCATAATGTAAATAAACTTTTTATGTATTAAAAAATAAAACATCTTCAAGAGCTCTTTTTACCCCTTGGGATAAAGTCTAGAAATCTTGACATAGCTTTCAAGCCCCTCCAAGTTCTGACCCTAACCCCTCACCCTTATCCGTTGCCACTTTTTCCTTGGTCCCCTCACACCCAGCCTTGCAGAGTTACTCTACTCCCTGGAAATGAATCTAGACGATTCCTATCCATCTTTAAGCTTCGTAATTCCTCCTGGAAGCATTAATTACCCTCTCTAAGGCTTGTTAGATACCTTTTTTATTTTTTACTCCCTTCATGCCTGGCACAAAGAAGATGCCCAACAAATATTTGACTCTAGATTCCGCTGTTGGGAGGATTCCTGTTTAATTGCCTTTATATGGGCAGCACCTAGCCCGATACCCTGCATATACTAGGTGCTCCCTGTGTGATGCCAGATGACCAGAAAGGAGATGGGAACTGAGCAGAGAAGAGCAGCGTGAGCACAAGCTAGGAGACAGCATGCTCCAGGACAAGTAACTCAGGTGGCAAAGAATCTGCTTGCAATGCGGGAGACCTGGGTTCAATCCCTGGGTGGGGAAGATCCCCTGGAGAAGGGAAAGACTACACTCCACAGCATCGCTAAGAGTCGGACATGACTAAGCAACTAAGCAAAGCACAGCACAGGATCCAAAATCAAAGGGAGAGAATGTGTTAGATCAGCTCCATTTTTAGGAAAGTAAGATTTGCCTGCATGCTCATGTAAACTTAAAATGATCTGAATAGCTATGTTATCATTATGACACAAAGGGATATTCTTATTCTCCAAGTACAGTGTTTTAGGGTAATGTGGAGGTCATGGAGCCACAGTCCACAAGCCAGTTTTGGAACACCAAGCAGTCTTGGAACACCTGCAGCAGCAGCCCATGCTCCTGCCCGAGAGTTAGTTAGGTGTGGTGCACTCCCAATCAACCAGAGACACCATTGTGGGAGGTGGACACTCTCAATTTTGAAGCCTGGTTGTGCCTGTCAGTTAACATGGATTTCAGTTCAGTTTAATCCAGTTGCTCAGTCGTGTCCAACTCTTTGTGATCCCGTGGACTGCAGCACACCAGGCCTCCCTGTCCATCACCAACTCCTTGAGTTTACTCAAACTCATGTCCATTAAGTCAGTGATGCCATCCAACCATCTCATCCTCTGTCATCCCCTTATCCTCCCACCTTTAATCTTTCCCAGCATCAGGGTCTTTTTTAATGAGTCAGCTCTTTGCATCAGGTAGCTAAAGTATTGGAGTTTCAGCTTTAGCATCAGTCCTTCCAATGAATATTCAGGACTGATTTCCTTTAGGATGGACTGGTTGGATCTCCTTGCAGTCCAAGGGACTCTCAAAAGCCTTCTTCAAACCATAATTCAAAAACATCAATTCCTTGGTGCTCAGCTTTCTTTATAATCCAACTCTCACATCCATACATGACTACTGGAGAAACAATAGCCTTGACTAGATGGACCTTGGTTGGTAAAGTAATGTCTCTGTTTTTTAATATGCTGACTAGGTTGGTCATGGAGAAGGCAATGGTAACCCACTCCAGTACCCTTGCCTGGAAAATCCCATGGATGGAGGAGCCTGGAAGGCTGCAGTCGATGGGATCGCTGAGGGTTGGACACGATTGAGTGACTTCACTTTCACTTTTCACTTTCATGCATTGGAGAAGGAAATGGCAACTCATTCCAGTATTCTTGCCTGGAGAATGCCAGGGATGGGGGAGGCTGATGGGCTGCTGTCCATGGGGTCACACAGAGTTGGACATGACTGGAGTGACTTAGCAGCAGCAGGTTGGTCATAACTTTCCTTCCAAGGAGTAAGCATCTTTTAATTTCATGGCTGCAGTCACCAGCTGCAGTGATTCTGGAGCCCCCCAAAATAAAGTCTGCCACTGTTTCCACTGTTTCCCCATCTATTTCCCATGAAGTGATGGGACCAGATGCCATGATCTTCGTTTTCTGAATGTTGAGCTTTAAGCCAACCTTTTCACTCTTCTCTTTCACTTTCATCAAGAGATTCTTTAGTTCTCCTTCACATTCTGCCATAAGGGTGGTGTCATCTGCATATCTGAGGTTATTGATATTTCTCCCAGCAATCTTGATTCCAGCTTGTGCTTCATCCAGTCCCGCATTTCTCATGATGTACTCTGCATATAAGTTAAATAAGCCGGGTGACAATATACAGCCTCGACGTACTCCTTTTCCTATTTGGAACCAGTCTGTTCCATGTCCAGTTCTAACTGTTGCTTCCTGACCTGCATACAGATTTCTCAAGAGGCAGGTCAGGTGATCTGGTATTTCTATCTCTTTCAGAATTTTCCACAGTTTATTGTGATTCACACAGTCAAAGGCTTTGGCATAGTCAATAAAGCAGAAATAGATGTTTTTCTGGAACTCTCTTGCTTTTCAATGATCCAGCGGATGTTGGCAATTTGATCTCTGGTTCCTCTGCCTTTTCTAAAACCAGCTTGAACATCCGGAAGCTCACGGTTCATATATTTGTTAAAGCCTGGCTTGGAGAATTTTGAGCATTTACTAGCGTGTGGTGGTGGTGGTGGTGGTTTAGTGGCTAAGTTGTGTCCGACTCTTGAGAACCCGTGGACTGTAGCCTGTCAGGCTTCTCTGCCCATAGGATTCTCCAGGCAAGAATACTAGAGTGGGTTGCCGTTTCCTTCTCCAGGGAATCTTCCTGACCCAGGAATAGAACCTGGGTCTCCTGCATTGCAGGCAGATGATTTACCAACTGAGCTATGAGGGGGAGTAAGATGAGTGCAATTGTGCGGTAGTTTGAGCATTCTTTGGCTTTGCCTTTCTTAGGTATTGGAATGAAAACTGATCTTTCCAGTCCTGTGGCCACTGCTGAGTTTTCCAAATTTGTTAGCATATTGAGCACAGCACTTTCACAGCATCACCTTTTAGGATTTCAAATAGCTCAACTGGAATTCCATCACCTCCACTAGCTTTGTTTGTAGTGATGTTTCCTAAGGCCCAGTTGACTTCGTATTCCAGGATGTCTGGCTCCAGGTGAGTGATCACACCATCATGATTATCTGGGTAGTGAAGTTCTTTTTTGTACAGTTATTCTGTGTTTTCTTGCCACCTCTTCTTAATATCTTCTGCTTCTGTTAGGTCCATACCATTTCTGTCCTTCATTAAGCCCATCTTTGCATGAAGTGTTCCTTTGATATCTCTAATTTTCTTGAAGAGATCTCTAGTCTTTCCTATTCTATTGTTTTCCTCTATTTCTTTGCATTGATCGCTGAGGAAGGCTTTCTTATCTCTCCTTGCTATTCTGTGGAACTCTGCATTCAAATGGGTATATCTTTCCTTTTCTCCTTTGCTTTTTGCTTCTCTTCTTTTCACAGCTATTTGTAAGGCCTCTTCAGACAGCCATTTTGCTTTTTTGCATTTCTTTTTCTTGGGGATGGTCTTGATCCCTGTCTCCTATATAATGTCACGAACCTCCATTCATAGTTTATCAGGCACTCTGTCCATCAGATCTAGTCCCTTAAATTGATTTCTCACTTCCATTGTATAATCATAAGGGATTTGATTTAGGTCATACCTGAATGGTCTAGTGATTTTCCCTACTTTCTCCAATTTAAGTCTGAATTTGGCAATAGGGAGTTCATGATCTGAGCCACAGTCAGCTCCCAGTCTTGTTTTTGCTAACTTTATAGAGCTTCTCCATCTTTGGCTGCAAAGAATATAATCAATCTTATTTCAGTGTTGACCATCTGGGAATGTCCATGTGTAGAGGCTTCTCTTGTGTTGTTGGAAGAGGGTGTTTGCTATGACCAATGCATTCTTTTGGCAAAACTCTATTAGCCTTTGCCCTGCTTTATTCTGTACTCCAAGACCAAATTTGCCTGTTACTCATGCGAAGAGTTGACTTATTGGAAAAGACTTTGATACTGGGAGGGATTGGGGGCAAGAGGAGAAGGGGACGACAGAGGATGAGATGGCTGAATGGCATCACTGACTCGATGGACGTGAGTCTCAGTGAACTCCGGGAATTGGTGATGGACAGGGAAGCCTGGCGTGCTGCGATTCATGGGGTCGTGAAGAGTCGGACATGACTGAGCGACTAATCTGATCTGATCTGATCTGATCTGATCTGACTGGGTGTTTCTTGACTTCCTACTTTTGCATTCCATTCCCCTATAATGAAAAGGACATCTTTTTTGGGTGTTAGTTCTAAAAGGTCTTGTAGGTCTTCATAGAACCTTTCAACTTCAGCTTCATCAGCATTACTGGTTGGGGCATAGACTTGGATTACTGTGATATTGAATGGTTTGCCTTGGAAATGAACAGAGATCTTTCTGTCATTTTTGAGATTGCATCCAAGTACTGCATTTCGGACTCTTTTGTTGATCATGATGGCTACTCCATTCCTTCTGAGGGATTCCTGCCCACAGTAGTAGATATAATGGTCATCTGAGTTAAATTCACCCATTCCAGTCCATTTTAGTTCGCTGATTCCTAAAATGTCGACATTCACTCTTGTCATCTCCTGTTTGACCATTTCCAATTTGCCTTGATTCATGGACCTGACATTCTGGGTTCCTATGCAATACTGCTGTTTATAGCATCGGACCTTGCTTCTATCACCAGTCATATCCACAACTGGATGTTGTTTTTGCTACACGGGTGTAGGGCCACCCAAGACGGACGGGTCATGGTGGAGAGTTCTGATAAAATGTGGTCCGCTGGAGAAGGGAATGGCAAACCACTTCAGTATTCTTGCCTGAGAATCCCATGAACAGTATGAAAAGGCAAAAAGATAGGACACTGAAAGATTAATTCCCCAGGTCGGTAGGTACCCAATGTGCTACTGGAGATCAGTGGAGAAATAACTCTAAAAACAATAAAGAGACAGAGCCAAAGCAAAAACAACACCCAGTTGAGTTAGACAAGGCTGTGGTCCATGTGATCAGTTTGATTAGTTTTCTGTGACTGTGGTTTTCATTCTGTCTGCCCTCTGATAAGGATAAGAGGCTTATGGAAGCTTCCTAATGGGAGAGACTGAATGTGGGGGAAACTGGGTCTTGTTTTGATGGATTTAGCCTCATCCATTTCCACACCTGCAAAATGTGAAAGCATGGCTGTCCTACCATGTAGGATCATTGTGAGGATTCTGTGGGGCAAGGCTTGGATACTTAGAACGGAGTAGACACATGGCTGGTGCTTGATAAAGTTATCATCATTGTTATCACAAAAAAAATCTCAACCAAGTATGAAGTATGGGGGTCTCGGGAACAGAGGGGTTATTCTCACAGGCACCTCTCTTTCTCATTAGGTTACGTCACAAGTACATAGATAAGATTATTAGGTTTACTGCTTGTGGCAAGCTAAGTAATGTCCCATCCCAAGAGATACATATGTCCTAATCTCCTAATCCCTGGAACCTGTAGATGTCATTTTATACAGAAAAACAACAACAACAACAACTTAGCAGTTTTGATTAAGTTAAAGAATTTGAGATGGGGATAAAATTTTGGATTATCTGGGTGGACCAATATGCAATAAATTCTGATAAGAAAGAGATAGGATGAGATTTGACACACACATAAAAGAAGAAAACAAGGTGATCACAGAGTGATGAGGTCGAAAGCCAAGGAATGCATTGGTCATCGGAAGCTGAAAAGACAAAGAACAATTTCTCATCTAGAGGGAGTGAGGTCCTGCCGACACACTGATTTCAGCCCAGGAAGTCTGCTTGGGATTTCTGGCATCTGGAACTGGGGGAGAATAAATTTCTCTCTACCAAGTTATTTTAAGCCACCAAGTTGTGTTTAAGCAGCCCCTGGAAACTTAAATATTTGGTTGAATTATTATAATATCTGTGTTTATAATTTTTATTTTTCCTATTTGTTTTTTAAAGTTATTGCCTTCATTCATTATGCCTTTTGAGGGGAAAAAAAAAGTTTTTGAAATTAGTGGAGCCAAGATTCAAGTTCTAAGTGGCAAATTTTGATACTTTTTTCTTCACATTTACTGAGCAGTAAAAAGTTGTTTTGCTCAATATTAATCTTCAGTGCAGAGCTTCAGTACAATTCATATTTTAATACTTAAATTGTCTTTTAATCTTTAAGAAAGAATCTGAATTTAGAGCATTGCAGATCTGAGGACTGGGTAAGAATTTATATTTTGTTTCTCTCATGGTAAGTTGTTTAAAAAGCTGATTATTTATTAATGATGTTTCTAATAGAGTTAAGTGTTGAAAACAATTGGCCTTTCCTTTACTGCAAAGTCTAGATTTCCCACAGTGAAATCACACGCTGGAAAGGGAGCAGCAAGACATTTGGTTGCTCTTTTTACTTCTCTGGAAAATGTTCTAGGGACAACTGGACAGAAAGTTGTAAACCATGTGTACTCAGTGGAGGACCATGAGTTCAGGGACCTGGGGACTCGTCATGCCTTCCACCTTGTTTCTTGGCCAAATAAACTCACTTGTTTGTGATGGTCAGAGGATTCCTATAAAGAGAGTCAATCCTTTCCTCCCTGTAAAAAAAAGGCAAATACATTTGATTGTCATTATTCATAGTAGTTCTATAAAGTAATTCTATAAAGTCACCATAAGTGCTGAATTAGCAAATACTGATATGAGCTCCTAGGGGAAAAGGAGGGTTAGGTTCCTGCGGGCTCTGGTCACTTTTTCGTCAACTGACAATACATAACCTCATAGATATATACTGTTGACACCTTACTGAGCATATAGCGTTGCTTCATTAACATTGAACTCACAGCCAACAGTACTAAAACTCACGCCTGAATGAAGAGCATCTGACACAGGTGTGCATCTTTGTTCTGCACATGTCCTTGAATGACCGCAGAAACACAAGTGAGGTTACAAACACATTTCAGTGAGTGGGACAATTTGAAAACACAGGATCCGCGAATCGTGAGGAGAAAATGTATCCCCATTGTAGGTGGACAAAGTAGACTTTCTCACCAATGTAAAGTTTGATGGGAAGGGACTTTATTCACACATATAAACTGAGCCTGTGCTCTGAGGAAGAGATGGTTCTTATCGTCACGAGGCTTAGAGTCCTGTCAGGGAGCTGGGTGTGGAAACAGAGGCCTGCACCTCTGAGGCTATCACAGATCTGGGTCTGAGGCCTCAGGGCACAACTGAGGGAGCCATGGTGATTCCTCATGAACCAGGAGAAGCAAGCATGTCAGGGAGAACTACAGAACTACAGAGGGCCCTTCCTGACAGCAAGTCTCTAAAGTGGGAAGAAGAGCCCAAGGAACCTAGGCTCCAGGGAGATGGAAGAGAGGGGAAGGGGAGCTAAGGGGCAGCAACAGGAGGCTTGCTTTCTTCTCAGTTCTGTTTGGAGTCTGTGCTCTGTGTACTATTAACAAATGTAGGAGAAGGCAATGGCACCCCACTCCAGTACTCTTGCCTGGAAAATCCCATGGATGGAGGAGCCTGGTAGGCTGCAGTCCATGGGGTCGCTAAGAGTCGGACACGACTGAGCGACTTCACTTTCACTTTTCACTTTCATGCATTCGAGAAGGAAATGGCAACCCACTCCAGTGTTCTTGCCTTGAGAATCCCAGGGATGGGGCAGCCTAGTGGGCTGCCATCTATGGGTCACACAGGGTCGGACACGACTGCAGTGACTTAGCAGTAGGAAGGTTTTAGATATGATTACCTTCCCTGGTGGCTCAGACGGTAAAGCATCTGTCTACAATGTGGGAGACCTGGGTTCAAACCCTGGGTTGGGAAGATCCCCTGGAGAAGGAAATGGCAACCCACTCCAGTACTATTGCCTGGAAAATCCCATGGACAGAGAAGCCTGGTAGGCTATAGTCTATGGGGTCGAAAAGAGTCGGACACGACTGATCGACTTCACTTTCACTTTCACTTTCACCTTCCCTGGTATCTCAGCTGGTAAAGAATCCGCCAGCAATGCAGGAAGCCCTCTTTGGATTCCTGGGTTGGGAAGATCCCCTGGAGAAGGGATAGACTACCCATTCCAGTATTCTTGGTCTTCCCTGGTGGCTCAGCTGGCAAAGAATCTGCCCGAAATGCGGGAGACCTGGGTTCAATCCCTGTGTTGAGAAGATCCCTTGGATGAGGGCATGGCAACCCATTCCAGTATTCTTGGGCTTCCCTGGTGGCTCAGACGGTAAAGAATCCACCTGCAATGTGGGAGACCTGGGTTCGATCCCTGGGTTGGGAAGATCCCCTGGAGGAGGGCATGGCAACCCACTCCAGTATTCTTGCCCAGAGAATCCCCATGGACGGAGGAGTCTGGAGGACTATAGTCCATGGGGTCACAAAGAGTTGGACATGACTGAGTGACTAAGCACAGCACACAGCATACTCTGATTAATTGTTCTTGATAGAGTCACAGGAGAAAATTAAATATGAAGAGGGATTCAGTTCAAGCGAAACCAAAGTGCTTTGTGGAATGATTTAAGTTCCTAAATATAATTTTTCTGATATAAGATCTAGAGTTAAATGGGGGCATTGATCTGATCAAGTCTTGTTTCTTTATTTTCCAGAAAGGATTGAGTAGTCTGTCCCAGGTTTTATAGTGGCAAGGCTAAAACTAGGGACACCTCATGACAATTTCCACTCTGCATAATTTTTTAAAATAGACTTTATTTTGTAGAGCAGTTTCAGGTTCACAGCAAAACAGAGCCAGGAATGGAGAGTTCCATATGCCCTGGCCTCAATCCCCCGTTATTATCAACATCCAGCAGCAGAGCGGTACATTCATTACCATCCGTGAACCCACCCTGACACATCACTGGGAGCCAAAGTCCACAGTTTATATTCAGATTCAGTCTTGGTGATGTTGATTCTGTGTGTTGTAAGGAAAATATAGTGACATGCATTCTCCATTACAGCATCACACTGAATAGTTTCATTGCCCCCCAAACCTTTGTGTTCCACCTGTTTATCCACCTCCCTGACAACCACTGATTTTTTTTTTTTACTGTCTCCATAGTTTTGCCTTTTTTCAGAATGTCATATAATTGAAATCAAACAGTATGTAGCTTTTCAGATGAGCTTCTTTCACTTAGTAATATGCATTTAAAGTTCCTCCATGTCTATTCATGGCTTTATTGTTCCTTTCTTTTTAGCACTGAATTGTCTGAATTCAGTTTATCCATTCACCTACTGAAGGACATCTTGGTTTCTTCCATGTTTTGAAAATGATGAATAAAGCTGCTATAAATATCTGTGTGGAAGCTTTCATGTAGACCAAGTTTTCAGCTCCCTTGGGTAAATGCCTGGGAATGTGGTGCTGGCTTATATGGTAAGAGCGTATGCTTAGTTTTGTGAGAAACTGCCAAATTGTCTTACACAGTGACTGTACCTTTTTGCATTTCCACCAGCAGTGGATGAGAATTCCTATTATTCCACAGCCCCACCAGCATCTGGTACTGATAGTGTTCTGGATTTTCTCCATTCTAATAGGTGTGTAGTGATATCTCGCTGTGTTCATTTCTATTTCCCTGATGACATAGGCTGTGGGGCATCTTTTCACATGCTCACTTGATATATATATATATATATATATATATATATATATATGTTGATGAGGTAGCTCTTAAGGCTTTTGAATCATCTCTTAGTCGAGTTGTTTGTTTTCTTATTGAATTCTAGGAGTTCTTTTTATATTTTGGACACCAGTGCTTGATCAGATGTATCTTTTGCAAATATTTTCCCCCAGTTTGTGGCATGTCTTCTCCTTCTCTTGACTCTGCATCACCTTTTAGCACAGTGTAGGTGCTCAGTGAATATTAACTAGATGAGCGAATTAATGACATAAGATCTCTGAAATTGAAATAGAAGCCTATGATTCTTTTCTAGGTGCTGGTTACAAGTGGGTGTTCATTCCATTCATTCATCAAGATGTATACATTTTTCTCTCTGTAGCTTACAAGCTTAAAAAAAAAGTTAGAAAAATAAGAAAAAATCCACAGAAAAGTACAATTTGAAAGAAAAATGTCCAGATTATATAAAATGTATACTATCTGACAGAAAGCTAGAATTTTGAAGTGATCTTAGAAATAATCTAGTCCAATTTTACAGATGTCAAAACTTAATTGCAAAGGGACAGTCTGACCTGTCACTTGGGCCTTTCAGTGAGAGCAGAGTCCCAACAAAAAGCCAACAGACGTAGAATCTGATAGACCTCCTCTGTGAGGCTCCTTTTCCTCATCTGAAAAATAATGATGATAACAACACACTGACCTCATAAGGCTGTCCTGAGGATTAAGTAAAAACCATGCGTGGGAAGCTGAGCCTGGGCCCCAGCCGACTATGTGCTCAGTAAATGCCGCGGTTAATGTCACTGCTGTTGTTACAACTCCAAGCACAGGACTTTGCAAATAGCATTTGTTTAATAAATACTGAGTTCTGGTCTCTACTCTCATTTGGAGGGAAGGAGGGGGACGGTGGCACTGGTTTCAGCATTGGTCCCTAAGAACAAACAGGATGGCAACTGCTCACAAAAATTTAGAAAAGCTGCTTGGACTCTGACATAACTGCCTGCTACGAAAGTGGGTATTTGTAAATAAATGGAGGGCATTATTTCCAGGATCCTAAAATGTTAACATTTACACAACAAACGTTTAGCATTTACTTTGCTTGCCAAGCCCCCTCCAGTCACCCTCCTGTTCATCTTCACCACAAACCAGCCTTGCAGAAGACTTCAGCGGCAGCGATGGTGGGGGTCATCTCCCATAGATCGAAGGTAAGCAACCCCGTCCAACCAGCTCCTGACCACAACACTGCTTCTCTGGGGGAGATTCTGGGGTGGGTGTCAGGGACGCTGAAGCTTCGGTGCATCCTTGGAGGGAAACTCAGTCCAGGGCTTATCTCTTAGGTCTATTGTTGCATTTTTACATTTTTTAAATAAACATTTACTACTGTGAATGTGTGAAACAAACACCTAAAATACAGCACATGTTAAAAAGCCCTGTTTGGGCATTTTCTCATTTCTACCAGGAGCTTAAAAATCTGAAAGTGACTGAGAGCTGCTCTCAGCCTCTCCCAAATCTGTCACAATGCCAACAGCAGCATGATGATGATAAATGCAGTACCAGCTCGCACTTACTGAGCAGGAGAGCAGAGGGGTGGTGAAGAAGTGGGCTCTGCCACATGAGTGCGTGTGTGCATGCGTGCTAAGTCACTTCAGTTCTGTCCGACTCTTTGGAACACCACGGACAGGAGCCCGCCAGGCAAGAATACTGGAGTGGGTTGCCGTGCCCTCCTCTAGGGGATCTTCCCAAGCCAAGGATCGAACCTGTATCTCATGTCTCCTGAATTGACAGGAAGGTTCTTTACCACCAGTGCCCCCGGAAAGCCCCTGGCGCATGATTATCAACATTGAGTACCATCCTCCTTCTGCCTCGTGACCTTGGACAAGCCCCTGCTGGTTTCACTTATATTGAGCACCAGGATGTTAGTGACAAGGCCTTCTTAAAAAGGCATAGGATCCTCACAACTGCCTTGTTACGAACAGAGTCAGACACCTAATAATCATATGATAAGCAGTCAAATATATAGAGATAGTATCTGTCACTTAAATGTGGTTTCCTTGGATTCATAGCAACGCAGTGAGTTAGGTAGCATTATCATTTTAATGTTATAGATAATGACACTGAGGCTTCAAGAGATTAGGTAACTTGCCTGTGGTCACATTGCTTATAAGAGGCAGAGAAAGAATTCAAACACAGGCCTCTTTGATGATCAGTTCCGTGTCTATTACCATCTTGCCTCTCTGCCTTATTTATAATAGTGGGACATTGATAAACAATCTAAAAACCTAACAAAGAATGAATGGTTAAATAAACTCTGAGACTTCTACATGATGAAATGCAGCCATTAGACCCCACTGCGCAGGCAGACTTCCAGTCCTGCTCCTGGCACAGCCACACGTTGCGTCCTGTGATCGGCTGGCCCAGACACCCAGTGATTCTGATCACAGGAGTGAGTTCCAAACCTGTGAGACCCTGCTGACGCTGACCCTTGTCTTGCCGAGGTTCTGAGAATGGAGTCTCTCCATCCTGTCCTAGAAAACCTCTATTCTTTCTGAAATCTTCTCCATCCTTCCTCCTCCTCCAAGACGTCTCCCGAATGACCTCAGTCCAGGCTGCCTCCCAGCAGTTACCGAAAGCATCTGCAATTTACTCTGGTGCCAGTGTGTTTCCCCCAACTCACCCACCCCACGCTAGAACGTAAGCACTTGGAGGACAGGAATTGTGTCCTATTTTCTTGGCCCACTTCCAGGGCCTAATACAGCAAATTCAATAAATATTATGTAATAATAATAGCTACCTTTCGTTAACAGCTTACTCGATACTCAGCCCTGAGTTAGACACTTTATGTGCTTTCAGGAAACCCAGATGGAAGAGAAGAGGACCAGAGCCACACCCTCCCTCAACATCTATGAGGCCCCTGAACGGATAAGGTGCAAGAGTCAAGCCAGTTCCAGGCTGAATATGAAGCTTCTAAGGGAAGGTGAGACCTGGTCACGTCACTTAAACTCCCTGACCTGTGTTTGACCTTCCTTGGAAAATGAATTTGGTAGTAGTACCCGCCTTGAGGGGTTCTTGGGAGGATTAAAGTTTAGCATTTAGCCCATGTGTGTGCATGCTAAGTCGATTCAGTTGTGTCTGACTCGGTTTGACCCCATGGACTATAGCCCTCCAGGCTCCCCTGTCCATGGGATTCCAGGCAAGAATGCCAGAGTGGATTGCCATGCCCTGCTCCAGGGGATCTTTCAGACCCAGGGATCAAACCCACCTCTCTTATGTCTCCTGCATTGGTAAGTGGGTTCTTTACCACTAGCGCCACCTGGAAAGCCCTATTTAGCCCACAACCAGGCACATGTTAATCATTTCACAAACAGTATTTCCAGGCACATGTGGCAAGAGACCTGATCAGGGCTGCAGGGCAGAAAAAGGAAGAGTGTGAGAGACTGCCATTTTTATAATCCCCACCTAACAGCAGAGAGGGAGAGCAGGATGGTGTCTAACCAGCATCACTCAAAGGCAGGCAGAACCAGAGGCACCACCAACAATCAAGGGCTGCCACACGTCCCCTCCTCCTCAGTGGTCCTGAGCAAGATGCAGAAAACGTGATCCCCAAACTCCCTGCAACCCCCAAACTCTTTCTCTATCCCTGGCCAGTCTTCACCCTTTGCTACCCACCTGCCTTTGAATTAGGGCTGCCCTGAGACAGAAAGTAAGATAAAAGCTTATAGCAACACAAACTTGCAGTGATTTTCACTGTGAGATACTATTTTTCAGAGGCTACAATAACTTCAGGGTGGAAGGCAGGCCTTGAAATGGATCCCACAACCACCGAGGTTATCCAAGGCAGGAAGGCAGGTCAAAGAAGGGGTTCCTGCAGTCTTAGCCCTGAGGATAAACCAGACACACTAAGAGCATCTTTCCCAAGCCTTGGGTTCAGTTAATTATGATGTGTTTGCACAAAATGTAGTGGATTTGACCTGTTTTAGGTGTTGAGTTAGAATAGTAGGGAAAACAGAGAGGTGTGTCTAAGGTTTTTTTGGTAAGAAATGTTGGTTTGATCTGGAGTTCAAGAGGACAGAAGCACCCTTCCAGGGCCAGTGTCCTAGCTCAGGATCCTTCTGCTCTCATCACTGGCCCTATCTGGCTTTCCCTGGTGACTCTATAATCTCCCTATGCTCTTTAGTAGAAGGAGCAAAGAGCCAGTGAGATGGTAGATTCAGAAGCAGATATTGCGTTGACATCATTTCATAGAGTTTATCAGCAGGAGACAAATAAAATGCCCTGTTAATGTAGGATGACATCCCCCTTACCCCTACCTCTGAGCAACGCTGAAAGACAGGTGTGTAGTATGTGGTGTGGAGGGGAACAGGAGGCCATGTAGCTTTTGCCATGGGCTTTCTTGGGTGGAATAAATTGTTTTTATCTGCATACCTGGTGTAAATACCTAAAGGCTTGGCCTTCCTTCTGGCCAGAAGAGTAAAGATTCATCTATAAAAATACCTGAGCTGTCTCTTTAGTCATGTCCCACTCTTTGCAACCCTATGGACTGTAGCCCACCCGGCTCCTCTGTCCTTGGGATTCTCCGTGCAAGATTACTGGAATGGGTAGCCATGCCCTCCTCCAAGGTATATTCCCGACCCAGGGATAGAACCCACGTCTCCTGCATCTCCTCCATTGCTGGCAGATTGTTTAACACTGAGTCACTGGGAAAGTCCATAATAATACCTACTTTAGAGCTAAATTCTGATCTATTTGCCCCATTCTTTCTTTTCAGCTCTTTCTCTTGCTATATCCCGAAATGAGCAGAAAGGATCTTGTACCTGGTCCCCAGGCTAAAGGCAAACATCTTCTTTCAAATTTTTGGCCCAAATACTCACTAGGGTCCTCTGAGAATATGCCCAGGCAGAGGGGGTCCTAGGGTCACAGCAAGAAAGCTTAGAATTCACCTGGCATCTCTCATCTCAGGAAGGGAAGAAGGAACCCTCTACCACCAGCCAGACACATGCATAGGAGCCCAATAAAACCCAGAGTGGCTGCTCTTGTTTTAAGTTGAATCAGTAACTCCAAATATATTTAAAGTGTTTTTTATTATAAAATAGTTTAGATATACAAAACGGCAGAGATACTATTATAATGATGTGCAGTTTACCAAGTATCCCTCTTAAGAAATAAGATAGTAGCAGGCTGGTTGAAGCCCCTGGGTACCCGTGTTCATATCACCCTCAACTCTCTCCATTCTGGAGGCAGCCCTACATGGGCGCTACTGTTTACCATTCTGTCTGAGGTCCTTATATTTTTATTACATCAGTAAGAATCCCTGAAAAGTGAAGTGAAAGTGAAGTCGCTCAGTTGTGTCTGACTCTTTGTGACCCCATGGACTATAGCCTACCAGGCTCCTCCATCCGTGGGATTCTCCAGGCAAGAGTACTGGAGTGGGTTGCCGTTTCCACAACACATTTTGTGGTTTCACTTCAGTTCAGTTCAGTCGTTCAGTCGTGTCCGACTCTTTGGAACCCATGAATTGCAGCACGCCAGGCCTCCCTGTCCATCACCATCTCCCGGAGTTCACTCAAACTCACATCCATCGAGTCGGATGCCATCCAGCCATCTCATCCTCTGTCGTCCCCTTTTCCTCCTGCCCCCAATCCCTCCTAGCATCAGAATCTTTTCCAATGAGTCAACTCTTCGCATGAGGTGGCCAAAGTACTAAAGTTTCAGCTTTAGCATCATTCCTTCCAAAGAATACCCAGGGCTGATATCTTTTAGAATGGACTGGTTGGATCTCCTTACTTAAATTTAAATTTCCTTAAATGGAATTGTTTGGTGTATATTCTTCTGAGATTTGCTTTCATTATTAAACTTTTTAAAAAGATACCATGCTAACACGAAGTTCTGGTTTACTTATTTCTTTTATTGGTCTAGTGTATCCCACTGTATGACTATACTACAGTTTATTTGTTCATCTTTCTGTTGATGTAAATTAGATGATTATGCTTGTTTATTTGCTATGCCAGTCATTCTTTGTGCTGGGCAGAACTGCAGGAGTCTCTCAGATGTCAACTAAGGAATAGAATTTCTGAGTTATCAAGTTTGACCATCTTGAGTTTCATAAGATACTGCCAGAGGGACTGTAGAAATGGTTGGTACCAATGGGCACTCTCACCAACAATGACAAGAGTTGATATTTTTCACATTCTGTGGGGGAGGAAAAATAATGTCAAGATGAGAATTTGCACAGAATACAGTTCAAGGCTTGTTTTCTACTGCTCTGAGTCATTTGTTTGTAAGTTTGCAAGGATTTATTGACAGACTCCTGTGAGCTCATCTAAAGGTGACAATGTCTGGAGAGGGGAGGGAGGGAAATGTACAGGGTAGCGTGGAATCATCCAATTCCAGGGAAGGAAGGGCTCTTGGAGTAAATCGAGTCCTACCTTCTAGTTTAAGCCTCACAGAAATCTATATGGAAGGGCCCCCTACAAAGCCTTTCTCCAGTCAGTTCATGTTCTTTGTGTTGCTGTTCAGTCACCCAGTCATGCCCCATTCTTCGCAGCCCCATGGACTGTGGCACACCAGTCTCCTTCTCCCTCCCCATCTTCCAGAGTTTGCCCAAGTTCATGCCCATTGCATCAGTGATGCCATCCAGCTGTCTCATCCTCTTCTGCCCTCAGTCTTTCCCAGCATCAGGGTCTTTTCCAATGACTCAGCAGTTTGCATCAGATGACCAAAATATTGGAGCTTCAGCTTCAGCATCAGTCCTTCCAGTGAGTATTCAGGGTTGATTTCCTTTAAGATTAACTGGTCTGATCTCCTTACAGTCCAAGGGACTTTCAAGAGTCTCCTCCAGATCATGGTTCGAATGCATCAATTCTTTGGCAGTCTTCCTCCTTTACGGTCCAGCTCTCACAACTGTACATGCTCAATGTTCTTTGGGCATCTGCTAAATGACAGGCCCCATACTGGATGTTGAGAAACACGGGTGAGCAAGACCCTCAAGACACTGTGACAGACTGTAGTGAAATACTCACAAATACACAGCTGTGGTGGGCATAGCGCCACCAAGGGATGGAAAAGGGGCTCTGAGAGTGTGTAGGGTGGCAGGAGGCTATCGGGCTTCCTGAAGGTGTGGAAGAACATTCTAGGCCCTGAGGTGAGAAAGAGCCTAGATGGTGAGAGAAGGAGCCTGGTGTGCTCAGTGTTGAATGAGAGGAGGTTGCCATGAGGTGAAGCCAGTGAGGCACACAGGGCCCAGACCACACTTGGGGTTGTGGGCCTTGTTGCAGGTCTTGGCCTTTATCTAAAACTCAGCGGAAGCCACTGCAAGTTTTAAGCCAGGAAGTGACATGATTAGATTTGAATTTTAGGAAGGCCCCTCATCTACAGTATGGAGAATCAACTGGACAGGGCACAAATGGGTGTGGGAAAGCCGGTTAGGAGGCAATTATAAATGGTTCCCAGTGAGTAATTACAAAGGCCTGGACTGGATGGTGGCAGAGGTAAAATCAACTTGAAAACCCCCTGGGTGCTAATTCTGTATCACTGTGTCAGACTCTTTGTGACCCCCATGGACTGTAGCTCTCCAGGCTCCTCTATCCATGGGGATTTCCAGGCAAGAATACTGGAGTGGGCTGTCATTTCCTTCTCCAGAGGCTAGATGTGGCAAAGGTAAAAGTCAAGCTGAAAACCCACTGGGTGTTAATTCTGTGTCCAGAGATGTACATGCATTGTCTCATTTAGCTCACAGCATGAGGCCTATGAGATGAATCCCACCATCACCTCCAGTGGGTAAATGATTAAGCTGAGGCTTGGAGAGTTTAAGAAATTCACTCGAGTTTAAACATCTTGTTAAACTATGGTTGAGGGTGGAGAAAACAGGGGTGGCAAAGGACACAGCAAGCCCCCCAGACAGAATTTGAAAATTCCCAGAAAATAAACGAACAAAAAAACAAGCTGAAAGGAAATGGGATATAATCTGCGGGCATGGACCAGGAGGCTAGGAGAACTGATTTGAGTCTCATTCAAATTGGTCTTTGCATCTCAAATACCTTTTCTGTCTGAATAACATTCTTTGTCTTTTCTAACTCAAAGGCTCAAAGATGATTCTACGACTTTTTAGAAGTCATTTGGTCTCTCAGCATCTCTTATTTTCTCCTTAGTAAACAAGGATTATACCTCTCAACTGAGATGATACATATGAGTTTGTTGTAGATTTTAAAGAGATTTACAGCCATCAGTCATTATTAGGATGACCTCCAGACCCTCAGATGAGGCCAGTCCTCTCATCTGGGGGCAGTTCTCCATGTCAGAAAAGGCTTCTTCACTTTGATGTGTGTTAGTTCACAAACTGGCCCCTGCATACATATAGGGAGGAGAGAGGAAAGACCAAGCAGATTACTTCAGACTGCTGGGTAGTAGGTTTAATAAACAAGGGAGCTTAGGAAGCTTGTTGGCTTCTAACTACTGGGGCAGCTATAAGATGAATAGATCTCAGCACTTGCCCACTAGAATCTTAAAGTTTATATGGAGCACTTACTTGGCTCAGTCACTTATCCCATCCAGATGGCTTCAGCAACACCTTACTCCCTCAAAGCCAGGTCCCTGGGAGAGATCCCACTGTGGGAACATACATTCCAAGGACAGGTGAGGGAGTGAGGAGCCTCTATTTCTTGGGTGCAGCTTGGGGGTCAACCAGTGGTTACATCCTCTCCATGACCTCCTCCAGCCATCTGAGACCAATTTTCTGTATCTTCTACTCTGATGGAGCTGCTGTTGGATGCTAAACCTGACCCTGCTGCCCCTCATGAGTGACAAGGCTTCAAGCACTGAGGCAGCCACTCTGCCCTCGCTGGGGAATCTCTTCACACTGGACATCAGGTGCTCTTTTAAGCAGCTGTAGGATGAATAGATCTTATACCTCAGCACTTCAGGATTCTGCCCTTGGGTCTCTCTGGAGGCTCTCTGGTTTTTAAGTGCCTGGATTAAAATGTGGCCTTCAGAGCTGAACACAAGACCCCTGCTGCTGTCTGACAAACCCTAAGTATGGTGGACCTGGCTCCTCCTTAGTCCCCACTCTCCACTGCTTCCCTCACAATGTCCAAGTCACACACTGCCAGACTGGGAGAGGGCTCTGACATGTATTGGGGAACCAACTCATTTTCATATGACTTCCTCCTGCCTTCTCCCAAAGGAGGCTTGCTACCCATTCTTATACGATTTAAAGAAAATTAAATATATAAACTATAAGTTAAGTTCAGTTGCTCAGTCTTGTCCGACTCTTTGTGACCCCATGAATCACAGCATGCCAGGCCTCCCTGTCCATCACCAACTCCCGGAGTCTACCCAAACCCATGTCCACTGAGTCGGTGATGACATCCAGCCATCTCATCCTCTGTCATCCCCTTCTCCTCCTGCCCCCAATCCCTCCCAGATCAGAGTCTTTTCCAATGAGTCAGCTCTTTGCATGAGGTGGCCAAAGTATTGGAGTTTCGGCTTCAACATCAGTCCTTCCATTGAAGACCCAGGACTAATCTTCTTTAGGATGGACTAGTTGGATCTTCTTGCAGTCAAAGGGACTCTCAGGAGTCTTCTCCAACAGGGCTTTTAAAGCCAGGACTGGATGACTTCACAAGTGAATTCTATTAAACATTTAGAGAAGAGTTAACACCTATCTTTCTGAAAATGTTTCAAAACATTGCAGGGGAGTGAACCCCTCTGAACTCATTCTGTGAAGCCACCATCACCCTGATACCAAAACTAGACAAAGATATCACAAAAAAAGATTACAGACCAATATCACTAATAAACATAGATGCAAAAGTCCTCAACAAAATACTAGCAAACAGAGTCCAGCAATATATTAAAAGGATCATATACCATGATCTAGTGGGATTTATCCTGGGGAGGCAAGGGTTTTTCAAAACTCACAAATCAATCAAGGTGATATACCACATTAACAAACTAAAGAATAAAAACCATATGGTCCTCTCAATAGATGCAGAAAAAGCTTTTGATAAAATTCAACATCCATGTACGATAAAAAAAAAAAAAAAAACTCTCCAGAAAGTAGCACAGAGGAAACATACCTCAACATAATAAAGGCCATATATGACAAACCTACTGCTAACAAGATAACGATGAAAAGCTGAAAGCATTTTCCCTAAGATTAGGAATAAGACAAGGACGCCCATCTCACCAACTTTATTCAACATCATTTTGGAAGTCCTAGCCAAAGCAATCAGACAAGAAAAAGAAATAAAAGGAATCCAAATTAGAAGAAAAAAATAAAGAAGTAAAATTGTCACTGTTTTCAGATGACATGATACTATATATATATATTCAGTTCAGTTCAGTCGTTCAGTCATGTCCGACTCTTTGCGACCCCATGAACTGCAGCACGCCAGGCCTCCCTGTCCATCACCAACTCCTGGAGTTCACCCAAATTCATGTCCATCGAGTTGATGATGCCATCCAGCCATCTCATCCTCTGTTGTCCCCTTCTCCTCCTGCCCCCAACCCCTCCCAGCATCAGTGTTTTCCATTGAGTCAACTCATTGCATGAGGTGGCCAAAGTACTGGAGTTTCAGCTTTAGCATCATTCCTTCCAAAGAACACCCAGGGCTGATCTCCTTTAGAATGGACTGGTTGGATCTCCTTGCAGTCCAAGGGACTCTCAGGAGTCTTCTCCAACACCACAGTGCAAAAGCATCAATTCCTTGGCTCTCAGCTTTCTTCACAGTCCAACTTTCACATCCATATATGACCACTGGAAAAACCATAGCCTTGACTAGTCGGACCTTTGTTGCCAAAGTAATGTCTTTGCTTTTGAATATGCTATCTAGGTTGGTCATAACTTTCCTTCCAAGGAGTAAGTGTCTTTTAATTTCATGGCTGAAATATGTACATTGGTTTGGCCAAAAAGTTTGTTCAAGTTTTCCTGTAACATCTTATGGAAAAACCTAAACTAACTTTTTGGCCAACTCGATAGAAAATCCTAAAGATGCCACCAAAAAACTACTAGAGCTCATCAATGAATGTGGTAAAATAGCACGATACAAAATTCATATACAGAAATTTGCTGCTGCTGCTGCTGCTAAGTCACTTCAGTCATGTCCGACTCTGTGCAACCCCATAGATGGCAGCCCACCAGGCTCCCCCATCCCTGGGATTCTCCAGGCAAGAACACTGGAGTGGGTTGCCATTTTCTTCTCCATTGTGTGAAAGTGAAAAGTGAAAGTGAAGTCACTCAGTCACATCCAACTCGTAGCCACCCCATGGACTACAGCCTACCAGGCTTCTCCATCCATGAGATTTTCTAGGTAAGAGTACTGAAGTGGCTTGCCATTGCCTTCTCCAACATAAATTTGACCTGTATGCAAAAAACTATAAGACACTGATGAAAGAAATCAAAGATGACACAAACTGATGGAGAGATATACCATGTTTTTGGATTGGAAGAATTAATATTGTAAAAATGAGTATACTACCCAAAGCAATCCACTGATTCAATGAAATTCCTATCAAACGACCAATGGTATTTTTCACAGTACTAGAACAAAAAATTCACAATTTGTATGGAAACACAAAAGACCTCACATAGCTAAAGCAAGCATGAGAAAGAAAAATGAAACTGGAGGAATCAACCTTCCTGACTTCAAACTATACTACAAAGCTACAGTCATCCAGACAGGATAGTATCAGCACAAAAATAGAAATATAGACCAATGAACAAGACAGCCCAGAGATAAACCCACACACCTATGGGCAACTTATATTTGACAAAGGAGGAAACAATGTAAAATGGAGAAAATACAGTCTCTTCATTAAGTAGTGCTGGATAACTGGACAGTCCTGTGTAAAAGGATGAAATTAGGGCACTTCCTAACACTATATACAAAAATAAGTTCAAAATGGATTAAAGATTTAAATGTAAGGCCAGAAACTATAAAGCCTTTAGCCAAAGCATAGGCAAAACACTCTTTGACGTAAGTCACAGCAAGATCTTTGACTCACCTCCTAGAGTAATGGAAATAAAAATAAACAAATGGGACCTAATTAAACTTAAAAGCTTTTGCAACAGCAAAGTAAATAAGGTTAAAGGACAACCCTCAGAATGGGAGAAAATAATTGCCAAAGGAGCAACTGACAAAGGATTAATCTTCAAAATGTATAAGCAGCTCATATAGCTCAATATCAGAAAAACAAATAGCCCAATCCAAAAATGGGCAGAAGACCTAAACATACATCTATCCAAAGAATACATACAGATGGCAAATAAACACATGAAAAGATGCTCAACATTGCTCATTATTAAAGAAAGGCAAAGCACAACTACAGTGAGATATCATCTCACACCAATCAGAATGGCCATCATCAAAAAAAACTATAAACAGTAAATGCTGGAGAGGATATGGAGAAAAGGGAACTCTACTGCGTTGTTGGTGGGAATGTAAATTGGTACAGCCATTATGGGGAGTAATATGGAGATTGCTTAAGTTGCAGTAAAACTACCGTGTGACCCAGCAATCCCACTACTGGGCATATACCCTGAAAAAAAGAAATTCAAAAAGATACATGTACCCCAATGTTCATTGCAGCATGGTTTGTTTGCAATAGCCAAGACATGAAAGCAACCTAGATGCCCATCAACAGAAGAATGGATAAGGAAGATGTGATGCATATATACTATGGAATATTACTCAGCCGTAAAAATTAACAAATTTAAGTCAGTTGTAGTGATGTGGATGAAACTTTGTTGTTGCTGTTCAGTCAATAAGTCTTGCCTGACTCTTTGCTACCCCATGTCAGGATGTGCTCAAAGTCACGTCCATTAAGTTGGTGATGCCATCCAACCATCTCATCTTGTATAGCCTCCTTCTCCTTCTGTCCTCAATCTTTCCCAGCATCAGGGTATTTTCCAATGAGTTGGCTCTTCACATCAGGTGGCCAAAGTATTGGAGCTTCAGCTTCAGCATCATTCCTTCCAATGAATACTCAGGGTTGATTTCCTTTAGGATTGACTGGTTAATCTCCTTGCAGTCCAAGAGACTCTCAAGAGTCTTCTCCAGCACCACAATTCAAAAGCATCAGTTCTTCAACACTCAGCCTTTTTTATGGTTGAACTCTCAAGTCCATATATGCATACTGGAAAAACCTTAGCTATGAACATTTGTCAGCAAAGGGATGTCTCTGCTTTTTAATATGCAGTCTAGATTTGTCATAGCTTTTCTTCCAAGAAGAAAGTGTCTTTTAATTTCATGGCTGCAGTCAACATCCACAGTGATTTTGGAGCCCAAGAAAAGAAAATCTGTCACTGTTTCCACTTTTTCACCATCTATTTGCCTTGAAGTGATGGGACCAGATGCCATGATCTTAGTTTTTTGAAAGTCAAGTTTTAAGCCAGTTTTTTCACTCTCCTCTTTCACCTGTATCAAGAGGTTCTTTAATTCTTTACTTTCTGCCATGGGGGTGGTATCATCTGCATATCTGAGGTTATTGATATTTCTCCCAACAATCTTGATTCCAGCTTGTGAGTCATCCAGCCCAGCATTTCACATGATGTACTCTGCATATAAGTTAAATAAGCAGGATGATAATATACAGTCTTGACAGATTCTTTTCCCAATTTTGAACCAGTCAGTTGTTCCATGCCTAGTTCTAAGTCTTGTTTCTTGACCTGCATAGGTTTCTCAGGAGACAGGTAATGTAGTCTGGTATTCCCATCTCTTTAAGAGTTTTCCAAGATTTTTTGTGATCCACACAATCAAATGCTTTAGCATAGTCAATGAAGCATAAGTAGAGGTTTCTTGGAATTCCCTTGCTTTCCCTATGATCCAATAAATGTTGACAATTTAATCTCTGGTTCCTTTACCTTTTCTAAATCTTCTTTGTACATCTGGAAGTTCATGTACTGTTGAAGCATAGCTTGAAGGATTTTAAGCATGACCTTGCTAGCATATAAAATGAGTGCAATTGTGCTGTAGTTTTAACATTCTTTGCCATTGCATTTTTTGAGATTGGGATGAAAACTGACCTTTTCCAGCCCTGTGGCCACTGCTGAGTTTTCCAAATTTGTTGGCATATTGAATGTAGCATTTTAACAGCATCATCTTTCAGGGTTTAAAGTAGCTCAGCTGGAATTCCATCACTTCCAGTAGCTTTGTTTGTAGTAATGCTTCCTCAGGCCCATTTGACTTCACATTCCAGGATGGTTCTAGGTGAGTGACCACACCATCATGTTTACTCAGGTCATTATGACTTTTTTGTATAGTTATTCTGTGTATTCTTGCCACCTCTTCTGAACCTCCTCTGCCTCTGTTAGGTCTCTTCCATCTCTGTCCTTTATTGAGCCCATCTTTGCATGAAATGCTCCCTGGGTATCTCTAATTTTCTTGAAAAGATCTCTAGTCTTTCCCATTCTATAGCTTTCCTCTATTTCTTTGCATTGTTCACTTAAGAAGGCTTTCTTATCTCTCCTTGCTATTCTCTGGAACCCTTCATTCAGTTGGGTATGTGTGTGTACACACTAAGTCACTTCAGTTGTGTCTGACCCTTTGTGACCCTATGGACTGTAGCCCACCAGGCTCTCCTGTCCATAGGATCTTCAAGCAAAAATACTGGAGTGGATTGCCATGCCCTCCCCAAGGGAAAGAACCTGCATCTCTTATGTCTCCTTGGCAAGTGGGATCCCCCCAGTTGGGTATATCTTTCCCTTTCTTCTCTGCCTTTCACTTCTCTTTTCTCAGCTATTTGTAAGTAAGGCCCTCTCAGACAACCATTTTGCCTTCTTGCATTTCTTTTCCTTGGGGATTTTTTTGATCACTGCCTCCTGTACAATGTTACAAACCTCTGTCCATAGGTCTTCAAGCACTCTGTCTATCAGATCTAAGCCCTTGAATCTATATGTCACCTCCACTGTATAATCATAAGGGATTTGATTTAGGTCATACCTGAATGGTCTAGTGGTTTTCCCTACTTCCGTCAATTTAGCCTGGATTTTGCAATAAGGAGCTCATGATCTGAGCCACATTCAGCTCCAGGTCTTGTTTTGCTGATTGTATAGAGCTTCTCCACCTTTGGCTGCAAAGAATACAACCAATCTGATTTCAGTATTGACCATCTGATGTCCATGTGTAAAATTGTCTTTGTGTTATTGGAAGAGGCTGTTTGCTATGACCAGTGTGTTTTCTTGGCCAAACTCTGTTAGCCTTTGCCCTGGTTCATTTTATATTCCAAGGTCAAGCTTGCCTGTTACTCCAGGTATCTCTTGATTTCATACTTTTACATTCCAATCCCTTATGATGAAAATGACATCTTTTTTTGGTGTTAGTTCTGGAATGTCTTGGAAATCTTCATAGAAACAGTCAACTTCAGCTTCTTCAGTATCAGTAGTTGGGGCATAGACCTGGATTACTGTGATGTTGAATGGTTTGCCTTGGAAATGAACCAAGACCATTCTGTCATTTTTGAGACTGTACCCAACTACTGCATTTAGAACTCTTTTTTGACTATAAGTGCTACTCCATTTCTTCTAAGGGAATTTTGTCTACAGTAGTAGATATAATGGTCTTCTGAATAAATTCACCCGTTCCTACCCATTTTAGGTCACTGATTCCTAAGATGTTGATGTTCACTCTTTCCCTGCTTGATCATGTCCAATTTACCTTGATTCATGGACCTAACATTCCAGGTTCCTATGTGATATTGTTGTATTGTTCTTTATAACACTGGACTTTACGTTCACCTCCAGACATATCCACAACTGTTCATTCTGCTTTGCCTCAGCCTCTTCATTCTTTCTAGAGTTATTTCTCAACTCTACCCCAGTAGCATATTGGACACTTACTGACCTGGGGGACTCATCTTCCAGAGTCATATCTTTTTGCCTTTTCATACTGTTCATCAGGTTCTCAAGGCAAGAATACCAAAGTGGTTTACTATTCCTTTTTCCAGTAGACCATGCTTTGTCAGAACTCTGCACCATGACTCATCTATCTTGGGTGGTCCTGCACGGCATGGCTCATAGCTTCACTGAGCTACACAAGGCTCTGATCCATGTGATCATTTTGATTAGTTTCATGTGATTGGGGTTTAGTTCTGGATGCTGTGGGATTACAGTTCTTGCTTCTTCTGTCTGCATTCTGATGGATGAGGATAAGAGGCTTGTGCAAGCTTCCTGATAGGAGGGACTGGCTGTGGATAGGAGGGACTTGCTCTCTGGTGAGCAAGGCCATGCTCAGTAAATCTTTAATCCATTTGCTTGCTGTGCTCCCTCCCTGTTAGTTGTTTGGCCTGGACAGGTGACCATAAGGTGACCCAGTCCTGGAGTCTACAGGCTCTATGGTAAGGCTATTGGTGACCTCCAAAAGGACTTATGCCAATAATACGCACCTCCCAGAACTGCTGCTGCCGGTGCCCCATCCCTGCATCAGGCCACTGCTGATCCACACCTCTGCAAGAGACCCTCAAACACTCATAGGCAGGTCTGGCTCAGTCTTTTGTGGGGTGACTGCTTTCCTCTGGGTCCTGGTGGGCATGAGGCTTTGTTTATGCCCTCCAAGGGTCTCTGTTTCCCCCAGTCCTGTGGAAGTTCTGTAATCAAATCCTACTGCCCCCCTGGGGATTTCCAACCCTTTGCTGGATCCTTGGGTTGGGAAGTCTGATGTGGGGCCTAGAGCCTTTGCAACAGTGAGAGAACTTCTTTGACATCATTGTTCTCCCACCAGGTGGGTATGGGATTTGATTTTATCTTGATTGTGCCCCTCCTACCATCACCATGTGAGAGTTTTAATGGTATCCAGTCTTACATTTAGGTCTTTAATTCTCTTTGAGTTTATTTTGGTATCTGGTGTTAGACTATGTTCTAATATTCCAATTTTATTCTTTTACATGGGGCTGTTCAGTTTCCCCAGCACTACCTGTTGAAGAGACTGTCTTTTCTCCATTGTATATTCCTGCCTTATTTGTTGTAGATTAACTGACCATAAGTGCATGGGTTTATTTCTGTACTCTATCCTGTTCCACCCATGTGTCTGTTTTTGTTGCACTACCATACTCTTTGTCCTTGGATGTGGGGTGTTTTTTTTTTGAATGAACCTACAGTTTGTTATACAAAGTTAAGTAAGTCAGAAAGACGAAAACAAATAACATTTATTAATGCATATGTATGGGATCTAGAAAAATATTAATAGTCCTGATGAACCTATTTACAGAGAAGAAATGGAGATGCAGATGTAGAGAATGGACTGGTGGACACAGCGTGGGAAGGAGAGGGTAGGACAAGCCAATAAAGTTGCTTTGACATACGTGCACTATCATTATAAACCGAATCACCAGTGGGCAGCTGCTGTATAACACAGGGAGTGCAGCCTGGCGCTCTGTGATGACCCAGAGGGGTGGAATGGTGAGGGGTGGGAGGTGCAAGCGGGATGTAACACATACATATATGATTATAACTGACTCACACTGATGTGCAGCAGAGACCACCACAACATTGTAAAGCAACTATCCTCCAATTTAAAAAAAAAAGGAATCTGTTGCATTTCTATACACTGACAATGAAATATCACAAAGAGGTATTAAGGAGACAGTCACATTTACCATCACATCAAAAAGAATGAAATATCTAGGAATAAACCTAACTAAGGAGGCAAAAGACCTGTGCTCCAAAAAATGTATGATGCTCATGAAAGAAACTGATGATGTTGCAATCAGATGGAAAGATACACTGTGTTCTTGGATCGGAAGAATCAGTATTGTTAAAATGACCATACTACCCAAGGCAATCTACAGATTCAATGCAATCTCTATCACAATAACCAGTGGCATTTTTCATAGAACTAGAACAAAACATTTCACAGTTTGTATGAAAACACAAATAGAAAGAGAAAAACACAAAAAGAACAGAAAGAAGAACAGAGCTGGAGGAATCATGCTTCCTGGCTTTAGACTATACTACAATGATATAGTAATCAAAAGAGTATGGTACTGCAACAAAAACAGACACATGGGTGGAACAGGATAGAGTACAGAAATAAACCCATGCACTTACGGTCAGTTAATCTACAACAAAGAAGGCAGGAATATACAATGGAGAAAAGACAATCTCTTCAACAGGTAGTGCTGGGGAAACTGAACAGCCCCATGTAAAAGAATAAAATTGGAATATTAGAACATAGTCTAACACCAGATACCAAAATAAACTCAAAGGGAATTAAAGACCTAAATGTAAGACTGGATACCATTAAAATTCCTAAAGGAAAACATAGGCAGAACACTCTTTGACATAATTACAACAATATCTTTTGGATATATCTCCTAAGGAATAAGAAATAAAAGCAAAAATTTAAAAAGTGACCTAGTTAAACTTAAAAGCTTTTATACAGCAATGAAACCAGTAACAAAGTGAAAAGACAACCTAATGAATGGGAGAACATATTTGCAAAGGGATCCAACATATATAAACAGCTCATAGAACTCAGCATCAAAAAAGCCAAATAACGCAATTTAAAAAATGGGCAGAAGAACTGAATAGACATTTTTCCAAGAGAAAATGCAGATGGCCAATAATCACATGAATAAATTCTCAACATCACTAATCTTCAGGGAAATGCAAATTGAAATCACAATGAGGTATCATCTCACACCTGTCAGAATGCCTTTCATCAAAAAGAACACAAATAACAAACATTGGCAAGGATGTGGCAAAAAGGGAACTCTTGTACTCTGTTGGTTGGAATGTAAATTGGTGCAGTCACAGTAGAGAACAATATGGAGGTTTCTCAAAAAACTAAAAATAGAACTGCCGATTTTTAAGTCATAGACCCAGTAATTTCACTCTTGGGTGTAGCCTGAAAAAAATGAAAACACTAATTTGAAAAGATGCATGCACCCCAGTGTTCAGAGCAGCATTATTTACAATTGCCAAGTATGGAAACAACCTGTATCTGACCTTTGCGACCTCATGGACTTTAGCCCTCCAGGCTCCTCTAGACCACCAGGCTCCTCTGCCCATAACTGGCAAGAATGCTGAAGCAGGTTGCCATTTCCTCCTCCAGGGGAATCTTCCCAATTCAGAAATCAAACTCACATCCCCTGCAGCTCCTGCATTGACAGGCAGATTCTTTACCACTGAGCCACCTGGGAAGCCTATACATAAATACATAGGTGCATGTATATACACATCAGTTCAGTTCAGTTACTCAGGCCTGTCCAACTCTCTGCGACCCCAGGGACTGCAGCACGCCAGGCCTCCCTGTCCATCACCAACTCCCGGACCTTACCCAAACTCATGTCCATTGAGTCAGTGATGCCATCCAACCACCTCATCCTCTGTCGTCCCCTTCTCCTCCTGTCCCCAGTCCCTCCCAGTATCAGGGTCTTTTCCAGTGAGTCAACTCTTCACATGAGGTGGCCAAAGTATTCAGCTTCAACATCAGTCCTTCCAAATGAACACCCAGGACTGATATTCTTTAGGATGGACTGGTTGGATCTCCTTGCAGTCCAAGGGACTCTCAAGAGTCTTCTCCAACACCACAGTTCAAAAGCATCAATTCTTTGGCCCTCAGCTTTCTTTGTAGTCCAACTCTCACATCCATACATGACTACTGGAAAAACCATAGCCTTGACTAGATGGACCTTTGTTGGCAAAGTAATGTCTCTGCTTTTTAATATACTGTCTAGGGTGATCATAACTTTATTTCCAAGGAGTAAGTGTCTGTTAATTTCATGGCTGCAGCCACTATCTGCTGTGATTTGGAACCCCCAAAAACAAAATCTGCCGCTGTTTCCACTGTTTCCCCATCTATTTGCCATGAAGTAATGGGATGGATGACATATAATATATACATTATACATTAATGTATATGTTATGTGTGTATTACATATAATATATACACACATGTATACACACACAGTGAAATGCTATTGAACCATTAAAAACGAAATTTTGCTATTTGCAGCAACATGGAGGGCTTGGAGGGCATGATTCTAAGTGAAATGTGTGTATCAGATCAGATCAGTCACTCAGTCGTGTCCGACTCTTTGCGACCCCATGAATTGCAGCACGCCAGGCCTCCCTGTCCATCACCATCTCCTGGAGTTCACCCAGACTCATGTCCATCAAGTCAGTGATGCTATCCAGCCATCTCATCCTCTGTCGCCCCTTCTCTTCCTGCCCCCAATCCCTCCCAGCATCAGAGTCTTTTCCAATGAGTCAACTCTTCACATGAGGTGGCCAAAGTACTGGAGTTTCAGCTTTAGCATCATTCCTTCCAAAGAAATCCCAGGGCTGATCTCCTTCAGAATGGACTGGTTGGATCTCCTTGCAGTCCAAGGGACTCTCAAGAGTCTTCTCCAACACCACAGTTCAAAAGCATCAATTCTTCGGCACTCAGCCTTCTTCACAGTCCAACTCTCACATCCATACATGACCACAGGAAAAACCATAGCCTTGACTAGACGAACCTTTGTTGACAAAGTAATGTCTCTGCTTTTGAATATGCTATCTAGGTTGGTCATAACTTTCCTTCCAGGGAGTAAGCATCTTTTAATTTCATGACTGCAGTCACCATCTGTAGTGATTTTGGAGCCCAGAAAAATAGTGAAAGACAAATACTGTATGATATCACTTATATGTGAAACCTAAAAAATACAACAAGCTACCTGGAGGAGGAAATGGCAACCCACTCCAGTATTCTTGCCTGGAGAATCCCATGGACAGAGGAGCCTAGTAGGTTACAGTCCATGGGGTCACAAAGAGTCCGACACGATTGAGTGACTTCTCTTTCACTTTGCAGTGAATAAAATAAAAAGAAGCAGACCCACAGATCCAGTGAACAAACTCATGGTTACCATGGGGAAGGAGAAATATAGGGGTGGGCAGTGGGAGGTACAACCTACTGGGTGTAAGACAGGCTACAAGGATGTATTGTAAAACCTGGGGAACATAACCAAAGTCTTGCAGTAACTATAAATAGAGTGTAACTTTTAAAAATTGTATACATTTCTTTTAATTTTTAAAAAAATTTAAAAAGAGGGGAAAAGGCAGGGTTTTTTAGAGGATCCAAATAAGTCATAATGAAAACATATAGTTGAACCTCATCATTTCCCTCATTGCCAGAGTCATGTAGCTTAATTTCATTTTTCAAAATTTCTCATAATTTGTAAAAGAGGATTTTACTTGAAATTTGACCAAATTTGAATAGAAAGGTAAATTTAAGGCAGGCTGTAGAAGTGCAGAGCGATGGGGAAAGTTTCAACTCACTTTTATGGATAGTGGGGAAAGAGCATTAAAAAAAAATGTGATGCTGCTTTCCAATATCACCTGGTGCTTTGGAACTTCAAACTCAATGCTGAGTCCTTGGTAAAATGAATGTGTTAAGCCAAAATATAAAAAGTGAGAGAACTCATTCCCTTGTTTCCATGAGAGAATTCCTTCTTTTTCAACCTGAATTTGAGAAGTGAACATTTACTGTGTCCAAGTAGGTAGAAATACTTCAGATTTTCTTGTTTTGGTCACTGATGCTTGCCTCAAATGTACTTACTAGAAACCAAGATATTTGATTAAATTTTTGCCCAATGGAGTGCTTAGGTAGTTATAGAGGAGGTGTACATAAAACCAACTGTAGTAGCCAAGTGCTTTTCACTATAACATAAAACCCAGATACAAGTAATGAAAAATTCCCTTTTGCTTCAATTCTCAACATGCTGTCTTCACATTAGGAGATTTCGTGTGTGCTTTCTCTTCTCCACTGGTGTCATTATGACATTTTCTCTCCCATACATTCAAGATTTAATAACTTTAAGTACCGTCAATATAACATTTCTGAGAGCAAAGGCTGCATTTCATGTTTCTGGCTTATTGAGCAGACTTCTTTGTCTGTTGTTGGTGGTGTTTTGGTTGTTGAGCTGCTAAGTCATGTCCGACTCTTTGGGACCCCATGGACTGCAGCACACTAGGCTCCTCTGTCCTCCACTATGTCCCTGAGTGTGCTCAGATTCTTGTCCATTGAGCTGGTGATGCTATCCAACCATCTCATTTTCTGCTGCTCCCTTCCCCTTTTGAAAGCCTTCAATCTTTCCCAGCATCAGGGTCTTTTCCAATGAGCTGACTTTTGGAGGAGACTCCTTGGAGGGGATGCCAAGAATGTGTGATGCTAACTCAGTTGAAATAAAACAGTTGGCTAAGAAAAAAATGATTTTTGCATAAATCACTTTTCTGCCCTTATTAATTTCAGTTGTATAGCCACTGCCTTTGCAATTGGGATGGGGATAGCTGTAGGTCTTGCCCCTTCAAGATAGTTTCTCTGGACATTCTTAGAGAGGGGCTCATTAGAGAGAGGCTGGATTTCAAATGACCCCAAAGCCAAGTGACCCCCATTGCATGCAAAGGCATATTCTCACCAGTGAATTGGATATTGGGAGTTAGGCTGCATTTACTCATAAAAACATCAGGGCTAAACACTTAGCTCTTTAATTAATTAATCAATTCACTAAACACTTGCTGAGATATACCTTGCTCATCCTTTCAAAGCCCGGGACCCACAATGCATCTTACCTAGAACTGGAAGGGTTTCCAGAAGCTGCTGTTTTCAAGTCCACACAGCTAAATACTTGGCAGAGTCTCCATATGACCCAAGTGATATTTGAAGAAAGCTGCCATATGTTGTCGCTCATACGTTTTCTTTTTAAAGCTAAACATATGTATACATACTGAGTCATTTCAGTTGTGTTTGAGTCTTTGTGATTCCAGGAACTGTAGCCCACCAGGCTTCTTTGTCCATGGGATTCTCCAGTCAAGAATACTAGACTGGGTCCTCCAGGGGATCTTTCCAACCCAGGGACTGAACCCACATCTCTTATGTCTCCTGCATTGGCAGGCAGGTTCTTTACCACTGAGCCACCAGGGAAGCCCTGTCAGTTCAGTTCAGTTCAGTCACTCAGTCATGTCCGACTCTTTGCGACCCCATGAATCGAAGCATGCCAGGCCTCCCTGTCCATCACCAACCCCCAGAGTTCACTCAGACTCACATCCATCAAGTCGGTGATGCCATCCAGCCATCTCATCCTCTGTCATCCCCTTCTCCTCCTGTCCCCAATCCCTCCCAGCATCAGAGTCTTTTCCAATGAGTCAACTCTTTGCATGAGGTGGCCAAAGTATTGGAGTTTCAGCTTTAGCATCATTCCTTCCAAAGAACACTCAGGACTGATCTCCTTTAGGATGGACTGGTTGGATCTCCTTGCAGTCCAAGGGACTCTCGAGAGTCTTCTCCAACACCACAGGTCAAAAGCATCAATTCTTCAGCACTCAGCTTTCTTCACAGTCCAACTCTCACATCCATACAGGACCTTTGTTGGCAAAGTAATGTCTCTGCTTTTGAATATGCTATCTAGGTTGGTCATAACTTTCCTTCCAAGGAGCAAGTGTCTTTTAATTTCATGGCTGCAATCACCATCTGCAGTGATTTTGGAGCCCCCAAAAACAAAGTCTGACACTGTTTCCACTGTTTCCCCATCTATTTCCCATGAAGTGATGGGACCGGATGCCATGATCTTCGTTTTCTGAATGTTGAGCTTTAAGCCAACTTTTTCACTCTCCTCTTTCACTTTCATCAAGAAGCTTTTGAGTTCCTCTTCACTTTCTGCCATAAGGGTGGTGTCATCTGCATATCTGAGGTTATTGATATTTCTCCCGGCAATCTTGATTCCAGCTTGTGCTTCTTCCAGCTGTATAAAGGTACCCAATAGGACAGTGGTTTCCAGGCCCTTTTCTTAGTAAAGATGTCAGTACTGAAATGTGGGGGGTGGACTTTATCATAAATGCCCTGCATTAGTGCAGAGAACACCTGACCATTAGCATCCCTTCTCCTGGGACTCTGTTCTAGGAAGGTAGCCTAGAAACATCTGTGCTTTAGGAAGTGACCTGTGGGATCACGTTCAGTTGGGCAATTCATACTTAGGGGCACATTAAGAGCAAAACATCCGAGATGGTCCCCAAATAGCTCTGATAATTACTTGTACCAAGGAGGATGCAAAATGTGATGATGGGAAACAGAGGAAGGGAATGGGCAGTTATTAGAAGTCTTCCATGTGCCAAGACGCCAAAGTGCTAGACGCTTTGTACACTGAACCTATTTTATTCTCACAAGGATCCTGGGAAGCAAGTATCACTTTAGTCCTTGTGGATGTCCATTTTGAGAAGAGTCTGACTCCAAATAACAGACAAACTGACCAACAAAAACTTAAAAGATAGGAATCAATTTGAGTGGTAACGTGTTTTGCAAGCCTGGGGGTAGGCAGCCCAGCACTTGCTGGGAGCCCTGTGAGGCGATCAGAGAAGCGTTCTCCCTCTATCTGTTCAGCCCTCCTTAGTATGTAGTCTTCATCCTCAAGTTTAGCTCGTTGGGGTTATAGGGCCACTTGCTGTCCCTCCAGGCATTGTGTCCAGATTCTAGGGGGACGAGAAGAAGAGAAAAGGCAAAGGGAGAAGTTCACTGCAGCCCAGGCTAGCCTTTTGGAATAACCTTCCATCCACTGTCCTTGCTGGTTTTACTTCCAGTTCATGGCCAGTATCAGATGGGAGAGTGGAAATGAAAAATTTTATCTGAGCATATTTCAGCCCCAAACACAATCAGGCTTTTATTGGTTAAAGAAAATGGGAAATGGATATGGGGCAAGCAACAACAGTCTGCTGCTTTATGTTCCAAATGAGAATTCAGGCCAAGAGACATGAAGTAACTGTTCACATCCACACAACTGAAAAAGGGTTGAACTGAGATTTGAAGGCAGGCGCCTCCAGGTCTAAAGCTCTCACTCCTTTCATTGAGCCTCGTGGCCTCGAAAACAGCACAGATGGATCTCCCTAATACTGTCAGAAGCAGGTCTTTTCATGCTCCAAGTCATTTTACTGGTAGGGAAATGAGGCACAGAGACGTCAAAAGATTTAAGTAACAGAGGATTTGAACCCTGAAACAGTCACTATAAAGAGGCAAAGCAGTAGCAGTAACATTCGTCTGAAAACTTTTCTGTCTCTAAGTATCAGAGAGGGAGAGGGAGTGAGCGAGCCCAGGAGAAAAGGAAAGAGATGAAAGTTAGCACATTAATGTGAGCAGGAATAAGAAAGCAGACATGAAGAGGATTGATGGCAACTCTACCTGGGTCATGAGCTGCTTCTAGCCACCAGCCTCCCAACGAGGTGAGGGAAGAGGGCAATGATCTTGGCATTCAACCTGGGACTTACAAGAAAGATTGATAGAGAGATGTCGACTGAAACAGTGAAAAACATGTATAATCAACCCACAGACCTTTGCGGGGGGATCCATCTTGGCTAAGAGATGTGTGCACACCACAGACTTAGAAAATGAACTTGACTTTGGGAAGGTCATGGACACACTGCTATATTTAAAATGGATAACCAACAAAGACCTATTATGTAGCACACGGAACTCTGCTCCAGGTTATGTGGCAGCCTGGATGGGAAAGGGGTTTGGGGCAGGATAGATACCTGTATACGTATGGCCGAGTCCCTTCACTGCTTGCCTGAAACTACTACAACATTGCTAACCAGCTATATCCCAAGACAAAAGAAAAAGCTCAAGGTTAAAAAAGAGAGAGGGGTGTGTGTGCACATGGCAGGATCCTGAGATGTACCAAATATGGATAGATCCAGGCAAATCAAAATGACTGGCCAAAGGACGCCCAGAAAAAAGGCCCCACATAAGTGATTCAAATTGCCATGAGGGTTCCACTCAATGACTCTGTCTGAGCCCACCCATGTGTCTATCCACATGTACTGTACTCTTTTTCCTTCCTAATAAATCCTTACTTGCTTCACTAAGGAAAAAAAATATACAGTCAATTATTGAAATAATAATGAAATAATTATTGAAATGGTAATGAACTTTATTGAAGAAATAATGTTCTTCAGATTGTGAAAGTGAAAATGAAAGTTGCTCAGTCATCTCTGACTCTTTGCAACCCCGTGGACTCTACAGTCCATGGAATTCTCCAGGCCAGGATACTGGAGTGGGTAGCAGATTGTGTGTATTAAGCTATTCTGCTTTAGCTTTAACATTTTCAATGTATTGACCCTTACAGATGTGGCTTATAGCAGAAACACCAAAAGCTGAGTGGGGCCCACTGATTGGTGTCCTCCAAAGTGGTTCCCATGTAGAGTGTGTGTGTGTGTGTGTGTGTGTGTGTGTGTGTTAGTCACTCAGTCGTGTCCAACTCTTGGCAACCCCATGGACTGTAGCCTTCCAGGCTTTGCTGTCCATGGAATTCTCCAGGCAAGAATACTAGAGTGGATTGCCATTCCCTTCTCCAGAGGATCCTCCCAACCCAGGGATCGAACCCTGGTCTCCTGCATCGCAGGCAGATTTTTTACTGTTTGAGCTACAGGGTGAGACTGACGATCTAATAACAACATGCATTTATTTGGTGAGAACTTAGTGGTCAATGCTTTAATCTGTGATCTCATTTCATGTTTACCCATCTCTGGGAAAAGATTTTTTATTTTTTTTTCATTTTTCAGGTGAGAACCCTGAGGTTCAGTGAAGTGGCTTGTCCCAAACATACACATGTGCAAGGGTCAGGGCTGGGGCTATAATCCAAGCCCCACTGAACCCACCTCCAATGGTCTGGTCTGCTGGGAAATGGGGCTAAGATGAGTGGACTTACAGGTAAATAACTTCCTAAATGCACTCGTGCAGCTGAATTTTTGAAGCTAAATGAGAGGCATTACGTCTATCTCTTCTTATTTATATTTTGCAAATTCAGCCCAACATTTTAGCCGGTTGAGATATTTTTAGACTAGCAAACCAGTGTGATTCTGAGGATTAAGCTACATTAATTCCATTGCACTTTCCAACATCTGGCAGACAGGGCATACCTTTACGTAAAATTAAAAGGCAATGGAAGTTTTAAAAAAATCTTAAAAAAAAAATGTTGGCAGTAAAGTTGCTTTCTTCCAGTTGTTCACAAATGAAACACGCTGTGCTGGTTTCTGAAAACCAAGATGCCTGGAGAGAAATTTATAACTTCAAAACAAAATCTAGAGGTTGAGGGATTTAGCAGTTTGCAAGGAACACAGAGCTAAGCCTGTGAGAAAAGCTGTTCAAAAATGTCCCGACCTAAAGGGTCAAGGTCTTTTTCAAAAGTCCCCGAAGAACCTCTTAGACATCTGAAAGTTGGGGAGACAGTATTTTGAAAACATCTTTCTGCTGGGAGCTGGCGCTGGTCAAGCTGTGTGTTTTTCCCACACAAACGTGCTCACCCTCTACGAGCCAGGCATTTCCTGTACACCGCGGGTTTTGTTATCCTTCCTTCTTTTTTTTCCTTCTCAAGGAATTATCCCAGATTTGTAGCCAGCCATCTCTGCCATATTTTCTCTCAGAGCTTAGTCACACTCCCATATATGGGATCCTTATCACATAGCTCACTCCCTGGCTAGGACATTTTATAGGAAGTGTTTAGTGCATTATCGGCTTTCTAAACCAAGTAATCCTCAGGATGGAATGACAACAACAGCAGCAGCAAGCCTGCCTGATTGTGTGTCTGTGTGTGTCTGTGTTTCAGTTGTCTTTTCTTTTCTTTTTTTTTTCTGCTAAAACATATTTGACAAATTTAAACTCAAGCTTTCATCTCCTTCAGTAGTTTTTGGAATGAATATTAACAAGCTAGAAAGGAATCTCCGCTTATTGCCTAGAAGTAAAGTTGCAAAGCAGATGGGAGACTTTCCCCATAATAAAGGATTTCAAATCCCCTCCACATTTGGATGCGTCCTCTGCCCAGGCAGCAACAGCACAGGCTTAGAAAGAACTACTCAGTCACAAGGGTAGTCCCGCTTAAATAAACAGAAGTGAAATGAGCTTCACAGAGTTGGTCTCTTAGCAGACTGTCTTGCCTTGTGAGGAGTGCAAAAAGGTGAAGGTGAAATGCAGTGACTTTCATACTTTTATGCAATGAATTATGGCGTTCAGAGGACGTGCACATCTCTTTGTCCTTGGGCAACCTAACTCCTCTTACCAGAAACCTGAGGTTCCAAATGACAAAATATTTGCTTGAGATTGCACAGCTAACCAATGAGTCAGACATGACTGAAGCGACTTCACATGTATGCACACAGCTAACACCACTCCCCATTCAAAAACTCTCATCGGTTCCCGTTGTTCAAGTCCAAACTCATCAGTGTGGTGCTTGGGCTTAGTAGTTGTGACACACAGGCTTAGTCGCTCTGCGGCACGTGGGATCTTAGTTCCCCAACCAGGGATTGAACCAGCATCCCCCCCTGCATTGCAAGGCGGATTCTTAACCACTGGCCCACCAGGGAAGTCCTCAGTCCTTCCATTTTGATGGAACCCTTACCATGTGTGCTGGCACTGCCAAGCCCACAAGCCCACACTGAGGTATGACATGACACCTGTCCTTTTTGTTTTAGAAATATTTATTGTGTGTGCCAGGCACTATGCTATGTTATGCATTAACCAGGAAATACAGATTCTGCATCATCAATATGTAGTCTAGAGGGCTGGTGTTGAATAAGCAATGAAGAGCATCGCAAGTGAAAAGAATAGGGCTCCATAAGAATGTACAACAGGGGAACTGAATTGAGCTTAGGGGATCACAGGGCAAGAGCATGCAGAAAGTGTTTAAAATGTGCTTTTAACTAAGCAAGCTCTGCTTTTAGTTTACACTCCATCTTCCTAAACTTTAGAATCAGATTAATAATAACAAACATATTCAATCATTTCATTATATATAAGTCAAGCAACTAGCCTGATAAATGAATCAGTTGCCTAAGAGTTCAAGGCTTGAGTTTACCTAACTCTTGGGCAACTAATTCATTTATCAGACTAATTGCTTGCTCGAGTAAACTCAAGTCTTGGAATGATTGGCCTTTTGGAATAGGTCTGCTCAAGATTGATTTAAAATTCCTAAGCTCATGTAGCAGTGGTAGTCGGGACAATTCTAAGATGGTCCCCAATTCCCACCCTCTTCTTACCCAATAGTTACCTTCTTCTACTCAGACACTAAGGTAGGTACTCCAGCAAAGGGATTTTGCAGATATAATTAAGGTGTTAAATCAGTTGACTTCAAAATAGGGAGATGATCCTGGGGCAAGGCTGAACTAACCAAATTAACTCTTAAAAAAGATTGGGCTCTTTCTGGTGAAAAAGACTGGGAGAGTGAGACAGATTCAGCTCTGGCTGGCTTTGAGGATGGAGGGGGCCATGTGGCAAGGGAGGTGAGCAGCCTTTAGGAGCTGAGAGCAGCCAGCAAGGAAATGAGGACCTCAGTCACACACCCACAAGGAACTGAATACTGCTAAAACCACATGACTTCAGAAGATGACCTCGTGCTTCCAAGGGGAACAAAACCTTGTGAACACCTTCTAGCTTTGTGAAATCCTGAGTAGAGAATCCAGTCATGCCAAGCACAGCCCTCTGACTTACAGCTCTGTGAACTCACAGATGGAGCTGTTTTAAGCCGTTATGTTTGTGATAACTTGCTACATACAAGAAGCAGAAAACAAGTACACCAGCTAGATTTTTCTGTTCAGCATCTTTTCCTTGAACTCCTAATAACAGACTCAAATCTTCTTGACAACAAAGACTGGGCAAATGCTGAGCCAGATCATCATATTTCCCACCTCTGGGCATGATAATAAACTCAGGTGTTGGGCAGTAACCCAAGCTATGTGATCAGTGTCTCTACCTGATTTACTTGGAGAGCTAGTTTTTCTTTCTGGTCCTAAGCTTAGGACCCAGAGCTGCCCATAGTCATGTCCCTCATGATAAAGGGGACACGACACACATAGCCCTTGACACCCAAAGGGCTGGGAGAGTCTGGGAGAGTTTGCGTTTCTGAATCCACTGAACTTTGTCACCTGACCCACATTCTTTCAGTGGTGTGTTTACACAAGCCAAGGCTCCCCCTTTCCAGTTAAGCTAAACCATGTTCAGCTTTTATCACTGGTGTCCAGAGTCCTGAACAATACAGCTAGAGGAGTCAAGAACTGTTAACTGGGAGATACCAGTGCTCCTCATTAGACAATATCAAAGCATAGAACACCTCTTTGCACATAACCTGGGTTTTGGGTTCTTCACCTGGTGCTGAAAGACATCACATGATAACAAAAATACTAAATGCTAGCTCAGTCACTGTGTTAATATTAGAGCTGCAAGGAATCTTAGACATCATCTGATTAAGGTTTCTCCTTTTCTGCATGCAGAAGCAGCTCAGGCCCAGAGATGAGCAGCTAATCATTGGTTAAAAATGACCCAGTTAACCAATGCAGTACTATAAAGCAATTATCCTTCAATCAAGAATAAATAATTTTAAAAAAATGACTCAGGTTGAAGGAAAAATGATACTGCTTGCTTCTAGTTTTTCTCTTCTGCTTTCCATGTTTACTTGGTTAATTCTGCCATCTTCCAAGAGTGTTTTTCTCAAGCTTTAAAAAATCATGTCTACTGAATACTGTGACTTTTTGGATCCCTATAGCTTATTTTCAAGTGAAACTTTCCAGTCTTTGAAACTCTGATGGTATCTGATCCTGATTTTTACTTGATTCAACCAAAAAAGTGTAAAACCGTATCTACTAGTACATACTATTAGAAGCTTAGCCCCAGCACGGCTTATCTTTGTGAAGATAATATGGAGATAAATTCATAAATGATTATCTCCCTTGCATGCAAATATAAGTTGTTTCCATAGATACCTGTTCACAAAACTGATGAGGCAAATGTTTTCCAAAACCTGCTTGAATGACACCTCTGCCATATGAAATTATTAACTTCTTATTTCACTTGAATATAAAATCTTAGGCTGCTAGAGTTGGCAGGAGTCTAAGAGATTATTAAACCCAGCCTTCTGCTGTTCAGACAAAGACAATGGGTTCCAGAGAGGAGGAGGGTCTTGCTCAAGATCAGATTCTATCTTAAAAACATCAATAAGCAATTTGCAATGTCTTTTAAAAAGATAAATAGATAGAAAATTTTTCCTTAAAATTTGCAATGTCTGCATTTCTACACAAAAAAAAAAGTAGCAAAAAATATAAAGATCACCCATCATTTGCATTTTAGAGTAACTTGGGAAAGGTTTGTTTCCAAAGTTTTTTTTTTTTTTAAATCTTACCAATAAGATATAACAAAAATACCGATTTGTTATAAATCTAAACATTAGGAGAGGATGACTGCTTTTCATTATGAAAATTAATACCATTTTATTTTTAAACACTTTGAAAATTTTAAACAGTAGAAAGAAATAAAGAAGAAAAATGATCTTAATTTTCACTACTCAACAAAACCACACTTCAACATTTTTCGTGTTTTTTCTTTCAATCTGGCTTTTCAATATGCATAGGAAATTTAAGAGAATGACAGCCACAAATATTTTCCCATGTTATTACTTCTTTATAAATATCTACTAAGTGCATGTGATACATTTTTCTTTTGAGAGTTACTATTCTATTATGGGAATGTTGGTTTTAAAATAACCTTACAATGAGCATCTTCATATATAAATATCTTTTTCCTTATTTAGGATGATTTTCTCTTTCCTCATAAATGGAATTTCTGGGTCTGTCTTATAGTAGGTGCTTAGCTCAATAAATATTCACATGAACAGAATGAAATGAACATATTAATCAAATAAGCTAGGTGTGCCACAGGAAAAGCAGCCCTCATGTCTCGATGACCTAACAAAATGTGATGAAGAATTTAGTTCCTAGATCCACAATATCATCTTTCAGTTCAGGTTACTTTCTGAAGCTGCTGTCTTCCTTCTGCAGTCCAGGCTGTTCAGTCTTTCGGCTCCACCTTCTCAGCGGGGGCCTCTTCCATGATCACATCTTCAGAGGCGTGTTGCTAAATGCTTCTGTCCCAAGTGACATACATCATCACCTCTGCCCATAACCCAATGGGCAGAACTAGGTACACAGCAAGTTCTGACTCCAAGGAGGGGAAGCAGCGTGAGGAGGTGTATTCTTGCCATGCATAAGAAGTAGGTGAAGACTTCCCTGATGGCTCAATGGTAAAGAATCTGCCTGCCAATGCAGGGGACTGGAGTTGAATCTCTGGTCTGGGAAGATTCTCTATGCTGCGAAGCAGCTAAGCTCATGTGCCACACTTTTGAGCCCAAGAGCCACCATTGCTGGCCATGTGCTGCAACTACTGAGGCCCACATGCCTAGAGCCTGTGTACTATAACAAGAAATGCCACAGCAATGAGAAGCCCACTCATGGCAATAGAGCATAGACTCGCTCGCCTCAATCAGAGAAAGCCTGTGCACAGCAATAAAGACCCCATGCAACCTAAATAAATTAATTAATTAAGTAAAAGAAGAATTTTTAAAAAAGAAGGAGGTGATCAGTGAAAAGTTCTGACACATTAAGGTTAATGTTATTGACAAACTGCTTTCCTTTTGAGTCATACGATCGATTCCCATGAGAAAGTCCTTTTCATTATACTTAATTAATTTCAGTTCAGTTCAGTTCAATCGCTCAGTCCTGTCTTAACTCTTTGTGACCCCATAGACTGCAGCCCACCAGGCGTCCCTGTCCATCACCAACTTCCGGAGTTCACCCAAACTCATGTCCATCGAGTTGGTGATGCCATCCAACCATCTCATCCTCTGTCATCCCCTTCTCCTCCTGCCCCCAGTCCCTCCCAGCATCAGAGTCTTTTCCAATGAATAAACTCTTCGCATGAGGTGGCCAAAGTACTGGAGTTTCAGCTTCAGCATCATTCCTTCCAAAGAGCACCCAGGACTGATCTCCTTCAGAATGGACTGGTTGGATCTCCCTGCAGTCCAAGGGACTCTGAAGAGTCTTCTCCAACACCACAGTTCAAAAGCATCAATTCTTTGGTGCTCAGCTTTCTTTATAGTCCAACTCTCACATCCATACATGACTACTGGAAAAACCATAGCTTTGACTAGACGGACCTTTATTGGCAAAGTAATGTCTCTGCTTTTCAATATGCTGCCTAGGTTGGTCACAACTTTTCTTCCAAAGAGCAAGCGTCTTTTAATTTCATGGCTGCAGTCACCATCTACAGTGATTTTGGAGCCCAAGAGAATAAAGTTTCTCACAGTTTCCATTGTTTCCCCATCTATGTGCCATGAAGTAATGGGGCCAGATGCCATGATCTTTGTTTTCTGAATGTTGAGCTTTAAGCCAACTTTTTCACTCTCCTCTTTTACTTTCTTCAAGAGGCTCTTTAGTTCTTCTTTGCTTTCTGCCATAAGGGTGGCGTCATCTGCATATCTGAGGTTATTGATTTTCTCCCCGTAATCTTGAGATTCCAGCTTGTGCTTCATTCAGCCCAGCATTTCTCATGTTGTACTCTGCATAGAAGTTAAATAAGCAGGATGACAATATACAGCCTTGACGTATTCCTTTCCCGATTTGGAACCAGTTTGTTGTTCCATGTCCAGTTCTAACTGTTGCTTCCTGACCTGCATACAGATTTCTCAAGAGGCAGGTCAGGTGGTCTGGTGTTCCCATCTCTTTAAAAATTTTCCACAGTTTGTTGTGGTCCACATGATCAAAGGCTTTGGCATAGTCAATAGAGCAGAAACAGATGTTTTTATGGAACTCTCTTGCTTTTTCAATGATCCAACTGATATTAATTACTTTGGATATTCCTTTAGATATTCTTTGGATATTCTTCCACTTAAAAAATATTTGCTCTAGTGATGGACAAAAAATTTAATTTACATGCTTTTGATTAGTGTGAGATTGACTTTTTCTTATATTAATGAGTTCATTCATTAAATCAACCATTCAACAAATATTTACTTAACAGGTGACGCAGCACTGACCAGGCCCTGGGGCTCCAATGGTGAACACACAAGACACGGTCCCTTCCTCACGGACCTTGTATCCACTGACTAATGAGAGTTCTTCTTTTTAAAACTGTCTGTATGCATCCTTGCTTATGTTTAGGTTTTTTGCATTTTCCTCATTGAATTGCTTGAGCACTTTATACAGCAAAGAGAGCAACCCTTTGTTGTATTTACTGGAAATGTATTCTGTTTGCCTTTTAATCTTGGTTTTGGTGGTACTTTCCCTTTGTTACAGAATTTTGAAATTATCTATTCAAACCTAATGGGCCTTTTCACTTATGATTTCTTGCTTTTAGGCTGAGAAAATGTTAAAAATGGTTATTTCTGAGTTTTCTTATCATTTTTCTCTTACTAGAAACCACCTTGTAAGAAAACATATGCACATGACACATAATTATTACTCTAATATAATAATGATGTTATTCTTTTATTACTTCAATTGAATATAATTATATATAATAATTATTATGTATCAAATATATATATGTATGTTTTCATGGAAGAAAAAAAATTCAGGAATATGTATATGATAAAAATATTCATAAAGACATATATTATATATAATTATATTATACATTGTATGTGTGTGTGTGTTATATGATTGAAGTATATATGTATGTGCATTTTCTCATAAGGTGATTAATATATATAATTGTTTATGTTAATTATATGTTTTGTAATTTATATATATATAAAATTCAGTGCAGAATCCAAGACTCCATAAGCAGATTGTGAACATAAAATTTCCTTCAGTAGGTCCCATGGCCTCCCATCTCTCCTGTTAGTACACCATTTTCTCCTCTTTGGGTTACTACTCTCTCTCACCTCCAGCTTTCCCACTGTATTTCTAAACCGTTTTCCTCTCCGCAAACTGTTCCCTTTGAAATATTAACTCACAAGAAATAAAGACCTTATTTTTGTTAGGGGAATTATATTTTAATTGGGGCCTCCAGTCCTGTACCTGACAAAGATTAATTTTCAAAGGAGAAATTTCAGGCGCTGTGACAGTCAGTAGTGAGGAGATTTTGGCGCAGGAAATCCACATCTGGCTTACCAGATCCAACTTACATGGCACCTACTGAAATTCTTCTCCCACTCGGACATGAAATCCAGAGCCCAGCTATCCTTTGCTCACTCTGTTCAAGATGGGCTCTCCTTGGACAGCCTCTTTTCCCCTTGAGTTTATTTATCATTTCTCCCAAGACTAGGTTCCTCTCCTGGCTACTATATTTCTGTCATTAGCCCTAACACGGAAGCTCAGAATCTCAGTCACTTCCAGACCTGAGGTCCATTCTCGGTCCCCCAAACATCTCTGTTCTGTACTTGGAAGCATCTTCCATCTAGACTCTGTTCCACTTTTCCAGAGCCTCATGGGCATGGTCAATAGGAACCCTCTCTCTTCTGAACCCACAAAGGACCTATGTCTGTGGTTTTCAAAGTGGGGTGCCTATGGCAATCCTTTGGGGTAAAACAAGAAAGTAGTGAAAATTTTGCTTATAAATTTCAGCCTTATAAATACCAATTTTTGTGAATATTTTTAAATGGACTTAATATATTCATTTAGAAGTACATGACCAATTTTCAGCAATTCTAAGATCCTCATTGGTTCACATTTTAACATCCTCATATTAGGATGTATTTTACAACTGATGCCTAAAGAAAGCCTTATGTCCCAATTTAATTTGCAAAAATATTTTTCTCTCTTCATGGGATGTAAAATGTGATATACAATTGAGAGTGTCTTGAATTCTATGAAAAATGTACATATATAGAGAGTGTGCTTGCTCACAAAGTTTTTAGCTAATGAAGCTGCAAAATGAAAAAAGTTGGAGGTTACCAATCTGTATAATTCAGTTGTTCTCATTATACACTGCCTCGAATTAGTGATTAACTCTGCACACGTGTGTGTCTGCAGTTGTACACACTCTGTGATGAACTTGATGAATTCAGTCCATGTGTTCTTCATTTTACAGTTCTTAGAAAACCTTCCACAATCTAGGCTAGTGGCTCTCAACTCTATTAAACCTAAGGCCCCTTTTATAGCTAATATTTTATAATGTCCTCTTTACTATCTTAAAATGAAATCCATGTATAAGTTTAAAAAAAAAAAGAAAACCACATTGCCTTAGTTAAGGTTTGCCAACTGCTAAAACAAATAGACCCAATATTTAATGGCTTTAATACAACAGAAATCTATTTCTAGCTCCTATCATAGGACTGGGCAGGTAAACAGTTGGTGGTGAGCAGAAGCAGACATGGAGGGGAGAGTGCACGAGGTTTTCATGGGCCAGGCCTGGAAGCGTTGTGCATCGTTTCTCAGATGCCTTTGGCTGGAACTCAGTCACATGACCACAACTAACTGCAAGGGTGGCTGGGAAATCAAGCCTGGCTGGGGGCCCAGGAGCAGAGGAGAATTTGCCTTTTGGTGGGCGTCTACCAGTTTCTGATGTGAATGCAAGTGTTGCTGTTTAGTCACTAAGTCACGTCCGACTCTTCTGCGACCCCACTGACTATACCCCGCTAGGCTCCTCTGTCCATGCGATTTCCCAGGCAAGAATACTGGAGTGGGTTGCCATGCCCTCCTTCAGGGGATCTTCCCCACCCAGTGCTCGAACCCACATCTCCTGCATTGCAGGCAGATTTTTTACTGCTCACAGATTCTTTACCACTGAGCTACCAGAGAAGCCCTGGTGAATACAATATCCTGTTATTAAAAAGAAATAAAAGACAAATGAAAAAAAGTGAAAAGGAACATAACTTATAAGAAAAAATGTGATTTTCATTATGTAAATCCTCAAGCTTGGCCATGCTAGCAGACATGAGGTCAGATACTGATTCCTCTATGGGGAATCCCCTGCAGCTGAAGACAGTTGTATTAGTGACTGACATAACCTTCACCGTTTTACCACTGCAGTCCATTGGAGATGTATTGCTACTAGTAACAGGAGTTCCTGAAATGGTGAGCAACTCTTGGTAAAATTCTGAACAAAGTGTTTAGCTAGGTCGCTCAGTTGTATCCAACTCTTTGCAACCCCATGAACCGCAGCACACCAGGCCTCTCTGTCCATCACCAACTCCCGGAGTTTACCCAAACTCATGTCCATCGAGTCAGTGATGCCATCCAGCCATTTCATCCTCTGTCGTCCCCTTCTCCTCCTGTCCCCAATCCCTCCCAGCATCAGGGTCTTTTCCAATGAGTCAACTCTTCGCATGAGGTGGCCAAAGTATTGGAGTTTCAGCTTTAGCATCAGTCCTTCCAATGAACACCCAGGACTGATCTCCTTTAGGATGGACTGGTTGGATCTCCTTGCAGTCCAAGGGACTCTCAAGAGTCTTCTCCAACACCACAGGTCAAAAGCATCAATTCTGCAGTGCTCAGCTTTCTTCACAGTCCAACTCTCACATCCATACATGACCACAGGAAAAACCATAGCCTTGACTAGACGGACCTTTGTTGGCAAAGTAATGTCTCTGCTTTTGAATATGCTATCTAGGTTGGTCATAACTTTCCTTCCAAGGAGTAAGTGTCTTTTAATTTCATGGCTGCAATCACCATCTGCAGTGACTTTGGAGCCCCCAAAAATAAAGTCTGACACTGTTTCCACTGTTTTCCCATCTATTTCTCATGAAGTGATGGGACCAGATGCCATGATCTTAGTTTTCTGAATGTTGAGCTTTAAGCCAACTTTTTCACTCTCCTCTTTCACTTTCATCAAGAGACTTTTGAGTTCCTCTTCACTTTCTGCCATATGGGTGGTGTCATCTGCATATCTGAGGTTATTGATATTTCTTCCAGCAATCTTGATTCCAGCTTGTGCTTCCACCAGCCCAGTGTTTCTCATGATGTACTCTGCATATAAGTTAAATAAGCAGGGTGACAATATACAGCCTTGACGTACTCCTTTTCCTATTTGGAACCAGTCTGTTGTTCCATGTCCAGGTCTAACTGTTGTTTCCTGACCTGCATACAGGTTTCTCAAGAGGCAGGTCAGGTGGTCTGATATTCCCATCTCTTTCAGAATTTTCCACAGTTTATTGTGATCCACACAGTCAAAGGCTTTGGCATAGTCAATAAAGCAGAAATAGAATAGAATGTTTTTCTGGAACTCTCTTGCTTTTTCAATGATCCAACGGATGATGGCAATTAGATCTCTGGTTCCTCTGCCTTTTCTAAAACCAGCTTGAACATCTGGAAGTTCTCAGTTCATGTACTGCTGAAGCCTGGCTTGGAGAATTTTGAGCATTACTTTACTAGCGTGTGAGATGAGTGCAATTGTGTGGTAGTTTTTGAGCATTCTTTGACATTGCCTTTCTTTGGGATTGGAATGAAAACTGACCTTTTCCAGTCCTGTGGCACTTCTGAGTTTTCCAAATTAGCTGGCATATTGAGTGCAGCACTTTCACAGCATCATCTTTCAGGCCTTCCCTTAATTTACACTGTTGATACGTTCCTGGAAAATCTAATGCATATTAAAACTCTGTGACAAATGCTGTGTGTTTATGTATAAAATAAAATGGGTCTTAAGCTCAAATTTATAAAGATTTTTTTTTTTTTTACCAAAACGAATGTCCACTGGGACACTAAGAGGTCCAGAGAGTTTGAAGGACAAGCCTTTGTTGTCCAGGGTTTTCTGCATATCTCATGATGTCTAGTGTCTTTGACACCTCCTGCTTAATGCCAACAGTGGCCCCAAAAGTCATAGTGACAACCAAATATACTACCTCCACAAGTTTCCATAACATCCCCTGTGGAGATGTGTTGCCTTTTGTTCAGTACATGCTTGTCTGGGATATCCCTGTTGATCCAATAGTTAAGATTCCATGCTTCCAATGCAGGGGGTGTGGGTTCAACCCCAGGTAAGGGAACTAAGATCCCACATTCCACATGCTGTGTGGCATGGCCAAAAAACAAACAAAAAAAAAACACATTTATCCAATTCACTCAGGAGTGCATGACTAAATGAGGAAAGGGACAAACTCACTAACCCTGGAATACTGCTAGGAAGCAAAGAACATGTCTGTATTTGGGATGCCAGCCCTGTGCCAGGCTAGCTGATTTCACATATACTATCCCACTTAACCCTTGGAACACTCTTGCAAGGTAAGGATTAATATCAAATGAACAAAGAGGGGCTTTTGAGGTGAAAAGCATGTCTGCACTCACGTAACAGGCAAGTACGTGGGGAATTGGAACTGAAGTCTGGGTCTAACTCTAGAATCCATGCTATTTCTGTTATTAGGGTGAACAGATGTCAGGATATAAGATTAAGTGTCTTCAGTTCAGTTCAGTCACTCAGTCGTGTCCAACTCTTTGCGACCCCATGAACCGCAGCACGCCAGGCCTCCCTGTCCATCACCAACTCCCAGAATTTACCCAAACTCATGTCCATTGGGTCAGTGATGCCATCCAACCATCTCATCCTCTGTTGTCCCCTTCTCCTCCTGCCCTCAATCTTTCCCAGCATCTTATCCTGGATTAAAGATCATTAGCACTCCCTTTCACTCTCAAAAGCCCCAGTTTGGATAATAAATTACATGATCACTACAAATATTATATACTGCTATTGTTATCATGGTTTATTAAATTATTAATTAATAAATTTCATTATTTAATGGAAATATCAAGAGTGAAAGTGAAAAAAAACAATCTCCTTCTGTGCCAGACACTAGTGGGATGACTGAAGAGGCACAATGAGCTTTCTCTTCTCTATTCATTATCAGTGTGCTTTTTAAATCATCCACAGAGTTTTATGTCTCTTAAACTTCTTAGTAAAAGGATTTTTTAAACAATAGGAAAGTAAACACTTGTAGATATTCAATCGTTACCCATTATACAGGATGCTGTCCTTTACTTTGAAGTCAGATATGTTGCCCACTGAGAAAGGGAAAGATTAAACACTCCTAAGCAACAAGGACTTAATATACAGCACAGGGAACTCTGCTCAGTATTCTGCAATAACCTATATGGGAAAAGAACCTGAAAAAAAGAATATTTGTGTATTTATAAACTTTGCTGTACACCTGAAATCAGTATAACATTGGAAATCAGCTATATTGTGTGTGTGTGTTAGTTGCTCAGTCGTGTCTGACCCTTTGTGACACCATGGACTGCAGCCCGTCAGGCTTCTCTGTCCCTGGAATGCTCCAGGCAAGAATCCTGGAGTGGATTGTCATTCCCTTCTCCAGGGGATCTTCCTGACCCAGGGATTGAACCCGGGTCTCCTGAATTGCAGGAGGATTCTTTACCATCTGAGCCACCAGGGAAGCCCCACGGGAAGAAATAGGAAAGTTTCCACTGAGACACTCTAATATAAAATAAAAATGAAATTAAAAAAAAAAAGTCCTGAGTCTGAGAAACAGCTGGAGACAATGTAGGAAGGTAAGCTGAGATATTCTGAGTGAAGGGATGTGTTGCTGCTTGCTTTGACACATTACTGAGTCAGGGAAAAAACCCTCCCTTCCCCTGTTTAAAAGTTAGAAGCTTATCTCTACCTGCTTCTTCAAAAACTGCTTTAAATACACCCATTTTAGACATGCCCCATGCACATATTGGTCCCAGAGATATGAGAAAGTACTAGAAAAAAATTCACAGGGTATTTGAATCTGCAAAGAAAATGTTCGACTTCACTGGACACATACCCTCAGTCTCGGCCACCTCTCCATCGTGTTCCTGCCGGCTCCTTCCCCTCATCTGCACAGCTGTTTGTCTCCCCACCTTTGGTTTCTGCTCTTCATGACATTTTGTTGTTTTTGCTCTGGCTCTGTAGCTCACTGCCAGGGGCTTGTGAAACAAAGACTGTCCTCCTCCTCCTCTGCTCAATAAATTTGTGTTGCTTCAATCCAAGAACCCACCTAAACCCACTCAGGCCCTTCCCTGGCTGCCATCACTCACAGGCTTAGTGGGTATGTGCTCTGAAGATAATTCTTACAAAACAAGGAGCCCAGCAATTGCCCTTGCTTCTTGGTTTCCCAACAAGAGCTTCAGTCTTGGGAGTACTGGTGTAGATGCTGAGCCAGACTCCCTTTGGGGCCCATCGGAAGGTATGGTTCAGACCCAAGGAGGACAAGAGGCCCCATGGGTACCCTGTCCCTGGTTTAGCCATCACCATTGACAGAGCTCAGGGATGATGCTTGCCAAAGAGGATGAAAGTGAGAGTCGCTCAGTCATGTCGGACTCTTTGCGACCACATGGACTATACAGTCCATGGAATTCTCTAGGCCAGAATACTGCAGTGGGTAGCCTTTCCCTTCTCCAGAGGATCTTCCCAACCCAGGGATCGAACCCAGGTCTCCTGCATTGCAGGCAGATTCTTTACCAGCTGAGCCACAAGGGAAGCCCAGAAATACTGGAGTGGGTAGACTTTCCCTTCTCCAGTGGATCTTCCCGACTCAGGAATCAAACTGGGGTCTCCTGCACTGCAGGCGGATTCTTTACCAACTGATCTATCAGGGAAGCCCAGTAGCATCCCATTAAAGGCTCACAATAAAATGATAAAATTTACAAAAATAATAATGACAGAACTGGGTTTAAGAAATATTATCCTGTTGCAGTTGCTTCCTTCAGCTTCTGATACATCTCAGAAGAAAAAAAAAATCACAACAGAAAAGGACACACAAAATGCCCTTCACCAAGCTTCCCAGGTGGCGCTAGTGGCAAAGACCCTGCCTGCCAGTACAGGAGACAGACTCGGGTTTGATCGCTGGCCTGGGAAGATTCCCCTGGAGGAAGGCATGGCAATCCACTCCAGTATTCTTGCCTTGAGAATCCCACGGAGAGAGGAGCCTGGCGGGCTACAGTCCATGGGGTCCCAAAGAGTTGGACGTGACTGAAGCGACTTAGCACAAATTTCTGTAGGGGAATGGTACCTATGAAGGCTGAAAAGGGAAATCTTAACTCCTTAAAGGATACATATGAAACGATCCCCCTAAATGTGGCTCTTAGATTTCTTTGCTGTATAAGGCAAGTTGTCCTGCTGAGGCCATAGGCAAATATGTACCATAGAAAACTCTCTCTCCTCCTGGCCACACCCATGGCAGACACTGTTAATGGACCACCTGCGCTTTCTTGCTAATTCTTAATAGAGTACTTTAGGAGAAACTGATAAACATTGCCAAGGGAGGGGAAAGCTCTTTACCCTTCTGACCTAGAGGAAGTACACAGCCCCTAAAGGAGTAGACATGTCATCCTGAGAAGATGTAGGCCTTCATACAGGAATCTGGAATCTTAGAGGGTGGATTCAGACTCAACTTATCCACCATGGAGGAGTTCCTGTTCCCCTTGCCCAGTACATCTGTCTTGAGGTCTAGCTGGGCTGGAGTGCACTAGGTGGGAAGGGAAAGGTGTGGGGATATTCCAGAAGCTAAGCAGGGAAATCCCAGAGAGGAACACAAGCTGGAGATAGGTAAGTTACACTGTGTAAGCCAGATTCCTTAGTTGAAACTAGCTTTCTGGGTCTGTTATCTCTTTTGCTATCCTTGAACTGTAAGCCAAATTCATTCATTCATTCATTTAGTCATTCATCTACCCATTCTTTCATTCATTTAACAGATGTTTGTGGAGCATCAATCTGTGGCAGTCACTGAGCTACGATGTAGGTTATGGGGACGGTGACATACAGACAGACCAGGGAAGGCAGACTAGTGACAGCCATTCATGCTTATTAATGCTCCAAGTGATCATTTACAATATTTGAGGATGGGAATTGCTGGTGCTACGGGACCACACAGCCAGGGAGCCCGGGTCCTCTGAAGTCTAAATGTGCTGGTTAAGGGGTGTCTGTTTTCCAATATGGTCTAATTGGATGGACTGAATAGAGAGTCACACTGTGGGCAGGGCTTGGGCAGGAAATTAAAGAGGCAGCTGTGCCCTAGGAGTTGTGGCTGTGAGATCCAGCCACCTTATCCACATAAAGCTTCTTTTACTATCACCAGTCTTACAAGACTGGGTGTAATATTAACAGAGGCTTGATTTTTATAGGATGTCATGAAAAGCTGTCATTGTGTCTTTGTATTCCTTCCCAGAGATAATTCTTAGAATTCTCCACTGTGCAGGCCTCCTGTCCTTCAGCCAAGCTTCCAGCACATCCTTGCAACCACTCAGACCACCCTGAGGCCACTCTTCTCACTGTTGACACCACCACCATTGTTCCTGACATAGAAGATAAGATGACCCAAGACCAGAAAGTCATCATGGTCAAGAGGTGAGTGGATAGTACTCAAGAGCAGAGAGGGTTGGGACGGGGGAGGAATTCCTTAATAGCTATTATAAGTGGAGATACCACAAGCTTGAACAAATGACTGGGACAGGAAGAGGGAGGCGTCAGTCAGCAACAATGCCAAGAATGGATGCCTGGGCAGAGTAGGGCCATAAAAGAGGCTCAGAGAGGACTCAGGGAGCAAATCAGAAAGGAAGATAATGAAGGAAGGCCAAGAATTCCCTCTTGAGCATTCAGGAGTGTGGTGGGGACTGGGGATGGTGATAGACTGGATCTGGGAACTTGAAGCCTGGGATGTCCGTTTATGTTCTTGGAATGACTCCCCGGGGGCTTTGCATGTAACCAAATATTAGCATTCATTTACTAAGCAAATACTCTCTATCCTTGGACTGGCAGGGACTGGAGTGTCATGCCCCTACCCTTATCACAAAGACAGCTCAATCTCTGCCCCCAAGTTCAGTACAGTTCAGTCTCTCAGTTGTGTCCGACTCTTTGCGACCCCATGAACTGCAGCACGCCAGGCCTCCCTGTCCATCACCAACTCCCAGAATTCACCCAGACTCATGACCATCGAGTCAGTGATGCCATCCAGCCATCTCATCCTCTGTCGTCCCTTTCTCCTCCTGCCCCCAATCCCTCCCAGCATCAGAGTCTTTTCCAATGAGTCAACTCATTGCATGAGGTGGCCAAAGTATTGGAGTTTCAGCTTTAGCATCAGTCCTTCCAATGAACACCCAGGACTGATCTCCTTTAGGATGGACTGTTTGGATCTCCTTGCAGTCCAAGGGACTCTCAAGAGTCTTCTCCAACACCACAGTTCAAAAGCATCAATTCTTCGGCACTCAGTTTTCTTCACAGTACAACTCTCACATCCATACATGACCATTGGAAAAACCATAGCCTTGACTAGACAGATCTTTGTTGGCAAAGTAATGTTTCTGCTTTTGAATATGCTATCTAGGTTGGTCATAACTTTTCTTCCAAGGAGTAAGCGTCTTTTAATTTCATGGCTGCAGTCATCATCTGCAGTGATTTTGGCACCCCCAAAAATAAAAGAATGCTCAAACTACTGCACAATTGCACTCATCTCACACACTAGTAAATTAATGCTCAAAATTCTCCAAGCCAGGCTTCAGCAATATGTGAACCGTAAACTTCCAGATGTTCAAGCTGGTTTTAGAAAAGGCAGAGGAACCAGAGATCAAATTGCCAACATCTGTTGGATCATCGAAAAAGCAAGAGAGTTCCAGAAAAACATTCTATTCTATTTCTGCTTTATTGACTATGCCAAAGCCTTTGACTGTGTGGATCACAATAAACTGTGGAAAATTCTGAAAGAGATGGGAATATCAGACCACCTGACCTGCCTCTTGAGAAATCTGTATGCAGGTCAGGAAGCAACAGTTAGAACTGAACATGGAACAACAGACTGGTTCCAAATAGGAAAAGGAGTACGTCAAGGCTGTATATTGTCACCCTGCTTATTTAACTGCTATGCAGAATACATCATGAGAAACGCTGGGCTGGAAGAAACACAAGCTGGAATCAAGACTGCCAGGAGAAATATCAATAACCTCAGATATGCAGATGACACCACCCTTGTGGCAGAAAGTGAAGAGGAACTAGAAAGCCTCTTGATGAAAATCAAAGAGCAGAGTGAAAAAGTTGGCTTAAAGCTCAACATTCAGAAAACTAAGATCATGGCATCTGATCCCTTCACTTCATGGGAAATAGATGGGGAAACAGTGGAAGCTGGCTGAACTATGTTCAATTCAGTTCAGTTCACTAAGTACCTGTTGAGTGTCTCTGTGTGCCTCTCATGAACCAGCTTGCTTGAGAGGGAGGCTACAAGAAGAAAATGAGCAGTTTGGTGGGGGTCAGGCATGCTAAAGAGAGGGCATCTTTTCAGGCATCAGTGCTCTGTCCTGTAGAGGCTGCCCTTGGCACTGGCGGCCCCTGACAACTCACATGAGATTTCTCTTAAATACCTTCCAAAGCAGTTCCCCTAAGACCCCAGTCCATGCCCCCAGGCAGCCAGGAGTCTGTTCCATTTGATCCAAACCAAGCAACGCCTTTCTGAAGTTTTTATAGAGAAAAAGAAGTGATCTGACTATAGAATTTCAAAGATGAAAGCAGGGGCAAGGACAGAGAATGAATTGTGTGTGTGTGTGCTCAGTCATGTCCTACTCTTTGCAACCCCATGGACTGTAGCCCGCCAGGCTCCTCTGTCCATACGATTTTCCAGGCAAGAACACTGGAGTGGGTTGCCATTTCCTACCTCAGGAGAATGAATTGGAGATGGAGAAAATGCAGACATAGGAGGCCAGTGAGCCATAAAGGAATACTACAGGTTTACTGAATTGGTGGCAGTGAGTAGAGCAAAGGGACAGAAGAAATGAGGACACAGAGGCTCTGTCAACCGATCAGTTGTAGAAGATGAGAGAAAGGAGTCTGAGATGACCTTGGGCAAGTGGCTAAGGAGAGTCAGGGGCTCTGAGGAGAAGCATTTGAAGACGGAAGATGGTACATTCAGTGTTAGTGGTGCTGCAAGACTCCCTCCTTCCTTTCCAGGATTCTTCCTATTGATTCACCTTCTCCAGGCTCAGTCTTCCAGTTCCTTTTTCATGGGGTTTCCAAAAGGCAAACTTTACAGGACCATTCCCTACGTCCAGCCTCATAGTGATTTCTGTCACCTTCAGTGAAAGGCCACTGTGCACAGCACAGCCTACAAAGCCTTGGAACTGTGCTCTGCTTACAGCTTAGCCTCATTCCTGCCATTCTTCCTCTGGGTCTCAACACTCCAGACATTCTGAAATATTTGCATTTTTTTTAAGAAGCCAGTTTCATGCCTCAGTGCCTTTGTGACTGTAATACCTCGCCTTGGAAGTTCTTTCCCTCCCTAATTGCCTGGTGAACGCCTCACCATTTGTTCTCAAGAAGCTTAAAATTCAACAAAGCATTCCCAGTGGTCTTCCTCACCCTCCCAGAGGAGGTTTATTCAAAGAATGCATGGCTGTTCAATCTTGAAAATCAATCATTGTGATCCACCACATTAATAGCTAAAGAAGATAAACCACATGGTCTTATCAGTTGATGCAAAAATTTTTTAACAAAACTGAGCATGTGTTCATGATAAAACTCTCAGAAGAAGATAAGAATAGAGGGCAACTTTCTCAGCTTGTTGAAAAGTATCTAGCCTACAGCTAATATTACACCTAATGGTGAAAGGCTGAACGCTTTCTCAAGATTAAGAACAAGGTAAGGGATGTTCGTTCTCACTACTCTTACTCAGTATAGTATTGGAAGTCCTAACCAAATGAATAGCACAAAAAGGAATTAAAATGCATACAGATCAGAAAGGAGGATATAAAACTGTCCCTATTTGCAAATGACATGGTTGACTGTGTAGTAAATTCCATGGAATCTATAAATAAACAAACAAAAACAACCCGACTCCTAGAGCAAATGAGTGAGTCCAGCAAAGTTGCAAGATATAAGACAAACATACAAAAATTGTATACATTTGTTTTCTATATGCACAATTGTATATAATAAGGTAATTGTATCTCTATATATCAATGAATAGGTGCGCATCAAAGCTCAAAATACAATGCCACTTACAATTACTCAAAAAAAAAGAAAAAAAAGGGAAATACTTAAGTGTAAACCTAACAAAACATTTACAGAACTTCTATGCTAAAAACAACAAAACAATGTTGAAAGAAATCAAAGATCTAAATAGATGGAGACATAGTGTGTTCATGGATTTGAAGGTTCAGCATAATTAAGAGGTCAATTCTCCCAAATTTCTATGAAGGTTTAATGCAATTCTTATCAAAATCCCAGTAAGATTTTTTATCAGATCAGATCAGATCAGACCAGTCACTCAGTCGTTCACTCAAACTCATGTCCATCGAGTCAGTGATGCCATCCAACCATCTCATCCTTTGTCATCCCCTTTTCCTCCTGCCCCCAATCCCTCCCAGCATCAGAGTCTTTTCTAATGAGTCAACTCTTCACATGAGGTGGCCAAAGTACTGGAGTTTCAGCTTTAGCATCATTCCTTCCAAAGAAATCCCAGGGCCGATCTCCTTTAGAATGGACTGGTTGGATCTCCTTGCAGTCCAAGGGACTCTCAAGAGTCTTCTCCAACACCACAGTTCAAAAGCATCAATTCTTCAGCACTCAGCTTTCTTCACAGTACAACTCTCACATCCATACATGACCACTGGAAAAACCAGAGCCTTGACTAAACAGACGTTTGTTGGCAAAGTAATGTCTCTGCTTTTGAATATGCTATCTAGGTTGGTCATAACTTTTCTTCCAAGGAGTAAGCGTCTTTTAATTTCATGGCTGCAGTCACCATCTGCAGTGATTTTGGAGCCCCAAAAATAAAGTCTGATACTGTTTCCACTGTTTCCCCATCTATTTCCCATGAAGTGATGGGACCAGATATAGATAAAATTATTCTAAAATTTATTTGGAAATGCAGATGAACTAAAATAGCTAAAATTGTACTGTAAAAGAATACAATGGAAGGAATCAGCCCACTTGATTTCAAGACAGAGCTGTGATATTTACAGAGAGATAGACACGTAAATCAATGGAATAGAATAGAGAATCCAGAAACAGATTCACACAAATAGGCCCAACTAGTTTTTTTACAAAATTACAAAAATAGTTCAATGGAGGAAGGCTGTTTTTTTAAATGAACCTCAACCTAAATCTCACATCTTATTTAAAAATTAACTTAAAAGGATCATGACCTTAAATGCAAAATGTAAAACTATGAAACTTCAGAAAAGAAAACCTCAGAAAAAATTTGGGGGATCCAAGGCTAAACAAAGAATTCTTAGACTTGCCACCAATAACATGGCCAATAAAAGAAAAAAATTGTTTCATCAAAATTTTAAAATTTGCTTTGCAAATATTCTGTTAGAGAATGAAAAGATAATTTTCAGACAGTGAGAAAATTTTTGCAAATCATTTTTCCAACAAAGGACTAGTATCTAAAATACATAAAGATCTCTCAAAATTCAAAACTAAATAATAAAAGAAAAACAATCCAATTAGATTTGAGGGGAAAGGCATGAAGAGACATTTTACTGAAGAGGATACATTTACATTTACATTTAAAGTCACTCAGTCGTGTCCAACCTTGCGACCCCATGGACTGTACAGTCCATGGAATTCTCCAGGCCAGAATACTGGAGTGGGTGGCCTTTCCCTTCTCCAACTGAAGAGGATATAGAGATAGTAAATAACCCTGTGAAAAGAGCCTCAACATCACTAGCCATTAGGGAAATGTAAATTAAAAGCACAATGAGTTATCACCATCCATCTATCAGAAAATCTCAACAGTTGTGATGGCATTAAACTTGATCACTCATACATTGCTAGTGGAAAGGCAAAATGGTTTAGCTACTTTAGAAAAATTTGGCTGTTCCTTAAATCAGGAGTTCCCAACCCACCATGGTCCATGGAAGCACAGTGGTCCGAGGCCTGTTAGGAACCAGGCCACACAGCTTCATCTACCACTCCACATCACCGGCATTACCGCTTGAACCATCCCCTTCACTCAGTCTGGGGAAAAATTGTCTTCCAGGAAACTGGTCCCTGGTGCCAAAAAGGTTGGGGAATAAAAATACAGTAACCGTACAACCCAGAGTTTCAATCCTAGGTATTTATCACAGAGAAATGGAAACATGTTCAAACAAAAAGCTGTACATGAATGCTCAAAGCAGGTTTTCTGGTAGCAGCCCCAAACTGTAAACCACCAAAATATTCTTTAACGGATAAATGGCTAAACACACTATCGTACATTCATAGAATACTTTGCAGTAAAAAGGAATGAAATTGGTAAACACAACAGCTTGGATGAATCTCCAAGGAATGATGCTAAGTGAAAAAATCCAATTCCAAAATGTTGCACATTGTATTACTACATTCATACAACATTCTTGAAATGACAAAATTATAGAAATAGAGAATGGACTACTGACTGCAGAGAGTTAAAGATAAACCGAAGAAGGGGATGCAGGAGGCAAGGGGGACTGGCTGTAAGAGGACTACAGGAGACATCTTTGCGGTGATGGTGTTGCTGTGTCTTGACTGTCTCATTGTCTGTATTCTGGTTGTGATTTTGTACTATAAGTTTTCAAGATGTTACCCTTGGGAGAAACTGGATAAATAACACACAGGATCTCTCTGTATTGTTTCTTACAACATGAATTTACAATTATCTCAAAAGAAAAAATTTAATTAAAATAATAAAGCAAAAACCACACCCCTTTGTCATCTCGTAGGTCAGAAGTTCAAGCACAGCACAACCGGATCTTCTGCTCAGGTCTCACCAGGCTGAACCCAAGGGGCCAGCCGGGGCTCTGGTCTCATCTGAGGTTTCACTGTCTTCTTCGAAGTTCCATCAGGAGTTGGCAGAACTAGTTCCTTGTGACTCTAAGATGGCCCTCCCATTTCCTGGGCTGACCAGGGACGATTCTCTCAGCTTTCTAGGGCCTTCCTGCTGCTTCTTGCTATGTAACCCTTCCTTTATTCCCTCTCATGCTTGGAATCCCACTTCTGGAAGGGCTCAGATCCATTTAGGGCCTCACTTGATTAGGTCAGGGCCCACCCAGATACTCTTCCTTTATAATAACTCCAAGTCAACTGATTAGTAGCCTAACCATGGGTGTGACAGTCCACCATATTCACATCTCCTGCTTGTACTCAAGGTGAAGGAATTGCACAAAGCATGTACATTGTGTGCTGTGTGCTAAGTCACTTCAGTTGTGTCCAACTCTTTGTGACCCCATGCTCTGTAGCCCTCCAGGCTCCTCTGTCCATGGGATTCTCCAGGCAGGAAGAATCTGGAGTGGGTTGCCTCCAGGGATCTTCCCGCCCCAGGGATCGAACCCGTGTCTCTTGTGTCTCCTGCACTGGCTGGCAGGTTCTTTACCACTAGCGCCCCCTGGGAAGCCACATGTATACCGCCAGGCAGTAACATTTGTACTAGCCTAGACTTCTGCCCACCACAGGCCATCTTAGCCCCAGTGGTCCCAGTGGGATAGGCTGAGGTCTTTGTTGGGACTTCATTGCAGTGCAATTCTCTTCTCTGCTCAGTCCTTCAGCCTTCATTCCCCATAGTTGATGATCCCTAGAGCACTTGCCTATCAATTTTCTGCCTATGAGTTTTTTTTTTTCCCCCAAGGAACCTGACCTAAGACAGTAGGTGCTGCTTTATCACTGAACTAGAAGACATGGAAGACAGATTGATAACATTTAAAAAACCCTGAGCCAGCTATACGTGAGATTCTACTTTAAAAGAATGCTGACCGAGCTGCGGAGGGGCAGGGGGTGGTTATCCCTAGGCTGTCAAGTCAGGACCATCACATGCGGAATCACAACAATGACCAAGTCACTCCACAGTCTGCCTCCAGACTCAGTTCAGTTTGAAATCAGCTCTCTTTTAACATCATCACTATGACATCATAGCTATCCTACTCTGAGAGTTCACTCTGTTTCAAACTGTGCAAAACATTTGGCCAACCATCCAATGAACCCTTAGAGCAGAGTGGTTGAGAGTAACAGGGGTTAGACGACTCAGCGTTGAATGCCAGCTTCTCTGTTTGATAGCAGTATGGCTCCAGTTAGTCAAGCTTTCTCAGCTCAGTTTCCTCTTCTATGAAACAAGGATGATATCTGTTTTATAGAATCACCCTTCATGTAGATCTCAACACGTGCTTTGTACAGAGTAAGCATTCCATAAATATCAGCAATTTTAAAGCCTCATTTCATTCTTATTAGAGTTCTGCAAGAGGGTTTGTAGCTGGATAAGGTGAGGTTCACAGAGGTCAGGCAGCCTCCTAGTATCCAACAAACAGCCGAAGGGGGCCACAGGTCAGGTTTAAACCGGCCTCCTTCCCTGGTGGCTCAGACAGTAAAGAATCCACCTGCAATGCGGGAGACCTGGGTTTGATCCCTGGATTGGGAAGATTCCCCTGGAGGAAGGCATGGCAACCCCCTCTGGTATTCTTGCCTGGAGAATCCCCATGGACAGAGGAGCCTGACGGGCTACCGTCTGTGGGGTTGCAAAGAGACACAACTGAGTGACAAATTTTTAGAGCCAAGAACACAGATACACCAGATTTTACTCACAGAATGACCTGCATTAAAAGAACTTGTATCCAAGTGCTCTTCAGAGAAGCCCTTGCTCCCCACAAGGAAGGATAATGAGCCCCAGGCCACGCATCCCTGACCAGTCCTCCACCTGAAGGCCAGCCAGATTCCTCAATGGCTGCTGCCCAATCTCCTTCCCAGAACCTCAGTTTTTCCACTCTGTGTTAGAACTGTCCTGCGTCGTTTTCCTGCCCAGATTGCTGATTCTGGGGTGACTCCGTGGTGACTTGGGAAAGGGAGTTGAGGTGGGGAGAAGGTCGGAGCTGTGGATAGGGATGCGCAAGAGAAACAGGAGTTGCGCCCCTCCCCAGCCTCCATTTCCTTTCCAGGAGCCTCTGGGGGCAACAGTCATTTGCTCACAATATTTTCCTTAATATCCAAGAGTGTAAACTTGACATATTTTGAATGTACAAATTCCACATCATCCTTTCTCCTTCTTCACTATTTAAATGAGATAAAATGTCCAATGAGATACAGGCTTGGTCTTATTTAAAATTACAGATCTATAGCTGCAAAGGGAAAGAGTCCCTGGGAATAAAGGGCTGTATCTATGTATTCTGCCAAGTCTATTTTCTACCATTGAAAACCCCATTTAGCCACTTTGACGTGGGTTGAATAGGTGGGGCATCCTTTTACCACCATTTGTGTAGCTGCACTTGGGCAAATGTCAAGTCCAAGTCTGAGTATTTGGATAAAACAGGGTCAGCAGTCTCCTGACAGGCTTTCTGTCTTGCAGAGAACACCTTACCGACCTTCTCTCCACTAGGACTTTTAGGAAAGCATTCAGTGAATAAGACTTCTGATTGCTTTCTCTCTTCAGGATAAATATCAGAGATCAGCCAGCAGAAGCTGCAGAGCCCACCTTAAGCGCAAACGCTGTGAAGACTCAGAGCGTTTAAAGTAAAACAAACTAAAAATGGTTCTATGTCTGGTCACTTCCAAATTATTCTCGTACTTACGGTCTATCTAGGACTGCGTCTCATTTATTTCCTTCTCATCAGTTATGTATCTTTGGCCAACAAATCATCACCGGTAATTCCTTTTCCAAATGCATGGATGGGAAGCAATGAAACAGAAGAAGAAAATTGGTTTCTTGTGTGAGCTAAATTCAATTTTACAAATAAATTGGGCCTGTGCTAATGGCCAGGCATTCTGCTTGGTACTAGGGATAAAAGGACTGCGGATTATCATCAAGTGACAGGGAAAGACCAGTTGATTCTCAGTGATGAAAAGTTAGCCCAGATGCTATGGGAGACATGGGAGTCATTCAGTTCTGCCTTGGTAGGGATAGGGAGGATCAGGGAGGGCTTTGTGGAGGAGGTGACAGCTATTCTAAATCTTGGAGATTGAGTAAGAGTTACCCAGGCAAATCAGTGAGAAGGTGATGAAGTCATTGTACACAGTGGATACTTCTGCAAAGGTTCTGAGGTGAGTATATGGCATGATTTATATTCCATACAATTTAATTTCAAATACTTCAGCCTAGACAGAGAGATGTATGTGTTATTTTTAATCTACATTCTAGGAGCAATTTGTTAACATTCGAAGTACCCTGCTCAGGACTACACATTCCAGAGTTTTTATAAGTTTTTATAGATGCTAATTGGATGTCACACTCCAGAGGTACCTTCTACCAGAGCTTCAGCCATCTTTTTTTCCCTTCCAGCTTTATTGAAATATTTATAATATGTGTAAGTATAAGGTGTGCAGTGGGATGATTTGATAACATGTATATATTACAAAATGATTACTACAATAAAGGTAGTTAACACTTTCATCACCTCATATAATTACCATTTTTTGTGGTGATAAACTTTTAAATCTACTCTATTAACTTTCAAATATTTAATACAATGTCATTAATTATAGGCACCCTACTGTGCATTGTATCCTCCGAATTTATTCATCTTATTGCTGAGAGTTTTGTACCTTTGACCAACATCTCTTACGTCCCTCACCCCCAGCCCCTGGCAACCACCATTCTATTCTCTACTTCTATGAGTTTGGCTTTTTTAGATTCCCAATATAACTGAAAACATAAAATATGTCTTTCTGTATGTGACTTACTTCACTTAGCATAATGTCCTCAAGATCTATTCATGTTGTTGCAAAGGCAAGATTTCCTTCCCTTTTAATGGGTAAATAATGTGTGTGTGTGTGTGTGTGTGTATGTTTGTGTGTATATATAATACATCTATGTTTGTGTGTATATAAGACATAATGTTATATGATATTACTATAACACATTATATTATATATTGTTGTTCAGTCTCTTAGATGCGTCCGACTCTCTGTGACCTCATGGACTGTAGCACGCCAGATTTCCCTGTCCTTCACTATCTGCCAGAGCTCACTCAAACTTATGTCCATCGAGTCTGTGATGCCATCCAACCATCTCATCCTCTGTCGCCCCCTTCTCCTCCTCCCCTCAATCTTTCCCAGCATCAGGGTCTTTTCCAGTGAGTTGGGTCTTTGCATAAGGTGGCCAAATTATTGGAGCTTTAGCTCCAGCATCAGTCCTTCTAATGAATATCTAGGGTTGATTTTCTTTAGGACTGACAGGTTTGAGCTCATTGCTGTCCAAAGGACTCTCAAGAGTCTTTTCCAATACAACAGTTTGAAAGCATCAATTCTTCAGTGTTCAGCCTTCTTAATGGTCCAACTTTCACACCTGTACATGACTGCTGGAAAAACCATAGCATATGAGTATGAGTATATGGACTTTTGTCAGCAAAGTGATGTGTCTGCTTTTTAATACACTGTCTAGGTTTGTCATAGCTTTTCTTCCAAAGAGCAAGTGTCTTTTACTTTCATGACTGTAGTCACGATCCACAGCAACTATTTCCTGATATCTTGTTCTGGTTTGATTTCCATTTCTCTGGTGATTAGTGATGTTGCGAATTTCCCCATCTATTTGCCATGAAGTAATGGGACCAGGTGCCATGATCTTAGTTTTTTGAACGTTGAGTTTTAAGCCAGCTTTTTCACTCTTCTTTTTCACCTTCAAGAGGCTCTTTAGTTCCTCTTCACTTTCTGCCATTAGGGTGGTGTCATCTGTATATCCAAGGTTACTGATATTTCTCCTGGCAATCTTGATTCCAGCTTGTGCTTCACCCAGCCTGGCATTTCACATGGTGTTCTGGATATAAGTTAAATAAGCAGGGTGATGATATACAGCCTTGACGCACTCCTTTCCCAATTCTGAACCACTCCGCTGTTTCATGTCCGGTTCTAACTGTTGCTTCTTGACCTGCATACAGGTTTCTCAGGAGGCAGGTAAGCTGGTCTGGTATTACCATTTTTAAAGATTTTTCCACAGTTTGTCAAGATCCACACAGTCAAAGGCTTTAGCATAGTCAATATAATATGTCATGTTATATATATAACATTTTCTTCATACGGTCACTTAGGTTGTTTCCAAGTATTGACTACTGTGAATGATGTTGCAATAACCGTGGGTGCACAAATGTCTCTTAGAGATGGTGTTTTCATTTTCTTTGGATTTATACTCAGAAAGGAGATTGCTAGATCATATGGTAGTCGTATTTTTAATTTTTTGAGGTATCCCTGTACTGTTTTCCATAGTGGCTGTACAAATTTCCATTCCCATCAACAGTGTACAAGGGTTCCCTTTTTTTTCACACCCTTGCCAAAAGTTATCTACTGTCTTTTAATGATAGCCGTTCTAATAGGTGTGAGATGATATCTTGTTATGGTTTGATTTCCATTTCTCTGGTGATTAGTGATGCTGAGCATTTTTTCATGTACCTGTTGACCATTTGTATATCTTCTTTGGAAAAATGTCTATTCAAGTCCTTTCCCCATTTTTAAATTGGAGTGTTTGGTTTTTTTGCTATTGAGTTGTATGAATTCCTTCTATATTTTGTATAGTAACACCTTATCAGAGAGATGGCTTGCAAATATTTTCTCCTGTTCCATATTTGGTTTGCAAGTGTTTTCTCCTGCTCTCCTTTTTATCTTGATGATTCTTCCCTTTTTTTGTGAATGAAGTTTTTAGTTTGATGGCGTCTCACTTGGTTGTTTTTGCTTTGATTATTTGTGCTTTTAGTGTCATAACCAAAAAAACCTTTGCCAAGACCAACGTCAGGAGCTTTCTCCTTGTGTTTTATTCTATCAGTTTCATAGTTTCATGTCTTATATTCAAGTCTTTAATCCATTTTGAGTTCACTTCTGTGAGTGGTGTAAGATAGGGATTCAGTTCTATCCTTCAGCACGTGAAGATCCAGTTTTCCCATCATCATTTACTGGAGCAACTCTCCTTTCTCCTCTGAGTCTTCTTAGCTTCCTTGTTAAATACTAGATGGCCATATATGCATGCGTTTATTTCTGGGTAGAGTCTCAGCAATCTTTATCTTCCATTCTCAGTAGAGAGTTTGTTCACTTAGAAATAATTTTCATTCATTACATGAATGTTGAAGAAGATATGGTGGATATTTAGAAATACAATATGGGCACCCTATGCTTACATGAGCAGGGTGAAGAATTTTGCAAATTCAAGGGCTTACAACCGTCATACTGGCTCACCAAGCCTAAGACTCCACCTAATCCGTGAGCCACACTTAACAGATAAGGCTGTTGCCTGATTCTGACTAGAAGCCCAGATGAATTCTGTCACTAGAATATTGTCTCATTGTACAAGGTGTGTGTCAGACAGAGAGCAAAAATTTCATTGAATTTAGGAAAAAAGATTGTGCATGTTTGTAGTGCCTGTTTTATGAATGGTAAATATTTGTATGTATAGAAGAATTTGGTCTGAGTCTTGCTTTCAGTACAACCTACCCAATGCAATCAACCCCTTAGCCGGGCAGTCCTCGTAGAGGATATTTATCAATATAACCCTCAGCTCCCTTTAACTGTGGTAAGCTATAGATACCCTACACACACACACACACACCAAATAATTATAAGCAGTCAAATTGGCTGGAGTCAGTTTCCTACAGCATGATTCCTTTGTCTGTTTTTAACAGTGCTAGCCATCTTTCTCCACCACTCTAGGCAGGGAGTTATCCAAGGTGGCTCAATTCAACAGAGCAGCAGGAGGAACAGAATTCCACGGAAAAAAGCCCAAGTTCTCTGGAAGACAATACCAGTTCTGACAAGTCTGCAGGGTAATGTGAGGACAAAAACAGAACCGCTTGATGACTGGGAACTGAGAGACGGATGGAAAGGGGTGTGTTGCCCGGGTCAGGATGGGTGAGTCAGGACTGAGGCTGTGACCAGCAGGTGATTGCCAGAGCACACCTTTGTCTCGGTGCCAGAACATATCACGCAGCGTAACAGAGCCACAGGCATCTGGACACCAGTCAACTCTCCACCGCTAAGCCTGTTACCTCTGACGTCACCACTCACCTCCCCAGGTGCACTCTGCCTCCTGTGTTTCCCTTTCAGCTAGTGGCATCACCATCCATTTCAGAATCATCTTGGGCATCTCCAAAATCATCTCCTCAATTTTAATCGATCATCAAATCTAAAAACTTCTCCCAGCTAAGTATCTCTTGACCTCATCCCCGGTCACCTTGATTCTGCCTCAGTCATCTCTCAGTTGCTGCCTGCGTTGCAAGAAGTTCCATGTGTCTTCCTGCTCACCATGTGGCCCTCCCCACGCCTGCCTCTCTGCCAGGCCACAGCTGCCTCTCTGCTGCACACGTGAAAACCCTTAAGAAGCTCCCTGTTGTCCACAGTAGACCAAATACCAGAGCATGATCTGTTAGAACGTTTTATTACAAGTGATAGAAACTTCGATGGAACTTTAATGATTTACAGAGCTGAATTGCAGGAAATACATGGGTTGTGTCCCAGGAATTTGAATCAGGGGCTTGAATATAACTGGAATTTTTTCTCTTTATGTGTTGTCAACATTGTCTTTGCCTTTTTACACAAGCCTGGACCATGACCCCTGGGCACTTGGAGCTCACTTCTACCTAGTTGCTGGTGCCACCGGAGTGGATAAAGCACCTCTTGTCTTCAATTCCAGTTTGTAAATTTCCAGGGAAGACATCCTGCGGGTCTGGCCAGGATGAGAAGCCCATCATCTGTGGTCTCATATACTGAGATGGGGCAGGGAAACCATGATTACAGTACAGGTCCCTGGTCGGGGAGCAAGAGCATGATGCACCATCAACAGTGATGAAAATGGATGTCCTTAGATACTCTACCAAAGTTCTGGCCATGAAAAACATGATCCAGATAATTTTCTCTCTGGCCAGCTAACACTAAGTGGTATGGTACAGGAATTAAGCCCTTCTGCTCTGGAGCCATAGAGATGTGGGTTCAAATCCTTGCTTTCCCAGTTCCATTTGTTGTATGGCCTTGGGCAGTGTGCATAACCCCAGTGAGTCTCAGTTTCCTGATCTGTAAAATGGGGAGAGACGTATGAGCAGGCGTCAGGAGCACTTAGGATGGAGCCTGGCTCACAGCCTGAGCTCAGGGAGCTCTTCCTGCTTCCGGTGGCTCTGGCATGAGTGAGCAGCAGGGCCTTGGGCTGCTGCCTGCTGCCAACAGAATGAGATCAGGGTTACTCAGAGGAACAGACTGACCTGATTCAGAGAACTCCAGGGAAGGGGCCCATCTGACACCCCAGAGAAGACAGTGCCAAGAAGGGGAGTTTCTTGGCACGTGATTTTCTCAAAAGCAGGACTGAGGGGTCCTTTGAAAGCACCCCATCTCCCTGCCAGAGAAGGACAACGTCTGAGGGGAGGCACTCCTCCAGCAAGATGGTTATCAAGCCGCCAGCCTCACAGGTCACAGCCTGGAATCATCTCTTTATTAAATAAATACTAAGAGGCCCCTGTAAAGGGAATCTGGGTATAATTACCTGACTCATTAAGCTGCTCAGTCAAAACTGGGAGGCCGTTTTACCCCAGTGGCTGCACTCTCAGGCAATTTTCCTGTTTCTGGAAGCAGCGAGTGGAGTCTCCCTCTTGAGGGGGGTGAAGGCTCAAGGTCGTGTGCTAAGTGTCCTCATCCCTCAAGAAGGCTCCAGCCAAGCCTCCCATTCAGAGGGTGAGTCCTCCCCTTTCCTGTTCCGCCAGATCTAAATTGGTCTTGGAACAGAGAACAGAAGGAAGGGCGGAGGGACCAGCTGGGCAAGGAGTCAGCTCCTTAGTAGCCTCTACCGAGGTGTTGAAATGAAGCAAGTTAAAGGCATATTAGTTTAAAGGAGACTTTTCATCAATGAGAGGAGGTGTTTAGGTAGGAAGCAAATGTAATCATTTTGTGATGGGGCATAATTCGATAATTAATGGGGAAGTTGTCAGTGTAATCTTGAGGGAGTCCCAGGAAATGAAGAAATCTGTCCTTATTAACGAAAACCCAGGAGAAAAAGTTATTGGAATGCAGACAATTCACCAGCAAGGTCTTGGGAGCAAGTCTTTATTAGATGCATGAGTTGGGACAGTCTTCTGCCCCATCTGTGCTTTGTTCAGACCCTATTTGCCCAGACCCACTACTTTTTTTGTTGTTTCTCTAAATTGAAGAATAGTTGATTTACAATGTTGTGTCAATTTCTGGTGTACAGCTGCTGCTGTACAAACGGATTTAGTTTCACATAGATATATTTTTTCATATTCTTTTCCACTGTAATTTGTTACAAGATATTGAATATAGTTCCCTGTACTATATAGTAGGACCTTTGTCGTTTATCTACTTTTTTTTCTGTTTTATATACAGCAGTGTGTGTCTGTTAATCCCAAACCCCTAATTTATCCCTTCCGCCCTCTCCCTCTGGTAGCCGTAAGTCTGTTTTCTATGCCTGAGTCTATTTCTGTTTTGTAAATAAGTTCATTTGTATCATATTTTAGACTCCATGTATAAGTGATATCGTATGATATTTGTCTATCTTTACCAGACCCACCATTTCTCTGCATGGAAATCCAGATAAGAATGAGAAGGTTGCAGGGGAAACTGCTTCTCAGAAGGGCTGGCCCACGCCTCTGCCATGCTTGTCAGGAGTGGCCAGGAAGATGAGCCTGCCTGGTGGGCCAGCCAGGTTCCTGCTGCCCCAAGGTTGCCAGGGCAGTGCAGATGCCCCCAGGTCAGAAAAGGAGTCTGAAGGGAAAGTCCTAAAGCGGTGCCCACAGCACTGGTTAAGGCAGGGCTCGGGAGCCAGAGTGCCTGCATTCAGCTTTCTGCTCGGGGTCATAAAGGTGTGTGACCTCGGGCCAGTGACTCAAGCTTTCTGAGCTTCAGTTTGCTCACACGCAACGAGGACAGTCATTGTGTCTGTCTCATAGAGCCGTTATAAGGATTAAATGAGTCACTCCATCTGAAGTGTTCACAGCAGTGCCTGGCGCTTAGAGTCTGCTCAACAAGTGTTAGCTGTTATCTAGGACTTCACGGTCCGGTATGGTAACCACTAACCACATGCGGCCATTGAGTACCAGAAGTGTGGCCAGTCTGGCTTGATAGTTGCTGTAGGAATAAAATATACACAGATTTCAAAAACTTTGTATAAGAAAGGATATATAAAATATCTAATTGACAGTTGTTCTATTGATTAACTTAAGTTGATATTTCAATTATATGTTGAAATGATAGCATTTGGGGATATACTGGGTTAAATACTCAACTGGGATACTATACTGGGATATACTCAACATTCAGAAAACTAAGATCATGGCATCTAGTCCCATCACTTCATGGGAAATAGATGGGGAAACAGTGGAAACAGTGACAGACTTTATTTTTTGAGCCTCCAAAATCACTGCAGATGGTGACTGCAGGCATGAAATTAAAAGACGCTTGCTCCTTGGAAGAAAAGCTATGACCTACCTAGACAGCTTTTTAAAAAGCAGAGACATTACTTTGCCAACAAAGGTCCATCTAGTCAAGGCTATGGTTTTCCCAGTAGTCATGTATGGATGTGAGAGTTGGACTGTGAAGAAAGCTGAGTGCCAAAGAACTGATGCTTTTGAACTATGGTGTTTGAGAAGACTCTTGAGAGTCCCTTGGATTGCAAGGAGATCCAACCAGTCCATCCTAAAGGAAATCAGTCCTGAATATTCACTGGAAGGACTGATGTTGAAGTTGAAGCTCCAGTACTTTGGCCACCTGCTGCAAAGAACTGACTCATTGGAGAAGACCCTGATGCTGGGAATGACTGAAGGTGAGAGGAGAAGGGGACGACAGAGGATGAGATGGTTGGATGGCATCACCAACTCAAAGGACATGAGTTTGAGTAAACTCCAGGAGTTGGTGATGGACAGGGAGTCCTGGCTTGCTGCAGTCCATGGGGTTGCAAAGAGTTGGACATGACTGAGCGACTAAACTGAACTGAACTGGGCTAAATGAATAGTATAAACATTCATTTCATGTTCTTATTTTAAATTTTGGTAAAGAATACATAAAACATAATACACATTTATCATCTTAACTGTTTTTAAGTGTACACCTCCTTTACTCTCCTGAAATGAAAGTTATAGATAATACAACTGTATCTATAGGCATAATTTAAAAAAATCAATACAATGGCCTAACTCTAATGTGAAGGATAAGAGAAAAGAATCTGTTTGGGGGGAAAAATGTATTTCAATTTATGGCTGGACATGAGTACTTGAAGACAAAGTAATCAGGTGCTTGAATACATATGCAGAATCACTTTTAATGGAATTGCTATTAATGCAGAGAACTAACTCAAATTCTAGCAAATTATTGCCATCAGAGATGTGATTTTCTGAAATGCAACAACTGTTCAGTTGCAGCAAAACAAAGTACAATGTTTTATCTACATGATTCCATTTTTGTGAAGCTGAGCATCAATTTAAATGGAGCAAAATGTATATGCATATATGGAAACTGTAGTTAGATTCTAAGCTCAGAGACCGGAAAATTACTCTGGGTTCCTCTTGACTTCTAAATATCCCATTGGACATTCATTTAAGTGAAAAATCTATCTACAAGTTCATATACATTGAGCAGAGCTGTCTACTGCATGGTAGGACATCTCGTATCCCTGTACACCCTGTATGCCTGTGGAAGGTGGGTGGCCTCCTCCAACCACTGGGACAGCCCAAAGCCTCCCTTCTCTCTTCCCACACTCTACTTCAGAGGCTGCAGAGTCCCCGCTGAGACGCAGCCATGTCGTATTGTGAGAAACGCAAGGCGGTGGTCCCAAAGGTACAGCGTTCAGTGGGCTGCCCTGCTTCCTTGTCTGGAGGTCCATTCATGGCTTTCAGTTCCTCACCATGAGGTTAGTCCTCTGATTCAGCACTGACCACTCTCCAGAGAGCACCAGGAGCCTAGATGGAAGTTCTTCCAGAACCTCAGAAACAACAGACTCAGATCCTTCCCTTCAAAACCATGCCCTGCCTTGACATCCAGGTTTCAGGGTCGCCCATGCTTTCTTGGGACCAGAAACTTCTTTTCGTCTCCCTCCAGCGTTGCTCCTCGCCCTAACAGAAGGGTTAGGTGGTGGTCCCGCCTCGTGGTTCCATGGCACCTTTTTCATCAAGAGCTTTGTTCTTTCAAACACATACTCGGAATTTCAGCATACCTCTGTATTCCTCTGGGCAGATTCTGTCACAGATTGAGACAGAGATCAAATTAGACGCAGCCTTTTCTAACAAAAAAGTCAAAGACCACCTCAGAGATAAAGGTGGACTTTATCTAAGGGCACCTACCAACAGCTGAAGAGGAAACTGGCATGAAATCCCAAGCATCTGTTTGGAGGCTCTCCCCAACCCCTGCCCTTAAAAACTTTAAAAGAGAAAGCTCATTTCTCAAATTGTTTCTTCTGAATATAGAAGCTACTTGAAACAAAGTTTAACCTTTCTAGGGTTCAAGTTCATTTATTCTTTGCATGCACGAATGCAGCAACTTCTTTATTTCTAAGAACAAAGCCTTGTTGAAAAGAAAAATGTCTCTAAAGTCTCCTTGGACATCAAATAATTCTTCAGAGGAAACGCTTTGATGAGTAAAGTGTAAATGAGTAAGAAACATACGGATTAGATTTCTCATATAGTACACATGGATTTAAGAATTAAGAGGAAAAATATTTTTGGAAAATATGGTTTGGATTTGGATTCTGCCTATTCCATAAACATTGCTGAAGTTAAAGAAGACAAATTTTTCCCTGTGTCTTGCTCCCCACCTTCAGCCTCAGACATTACCAATCATTCTTTCTAAAGAGTAACATCAGATATAATAAAGGCCAAGAAGGACTTTTAAACAGGCAATTCACACTATTTAAGAACCAAATATTATTTGTAACAGATTCTCTTCCATCAGATGGGTTCTAAAGTGTTTTTCAGAAATACCTCTTTGTTGGCCAGTGCAGCTCACTAACCAGAAGGGACTCCAAGCCCTGTGTTTCAGTGACTGCAAGACACCGCCTTCTGTAAACCAGACTTTGTGGCTGGCAGTTGCATTTCAAGGAGGCCCCTTCCTACCCTTGGGGAGATGATTTTTACCAGTGGTGGCCTTGACGTGACCTTGTGCATGAACCACAAGTTGAGCCCAATGGAGAATGCTTTCTTTTAGTCAGCAGAAACTTTTTCACAGTATGGATAAGGGATTAAGTAGCATTAGGGATATGACAGCAGTTAACACTGAATGTGGCACATGGAAGGTGAGCATTGCATGCTAGTTCTGTCTGAAGAATCTGAGAATCGTCTCCTGTGACCTCCGAGGATGGGAGCTACTCATCCCATGTGGCCCTGCTAAGGGGCAGGCCTGCATGTAAGTACTGGGGAACTCTGCTTCCCTGCCACTGACCCACACTAGACAATGAGTCTCCATCAGAGGATCTTATCTGGGGCTACAGAGATTTCTATTGTCCAGTCACTGGGCTGGGTGGAACATAGAGTAAGCCCTAGGTCAGCCCCCTTTTCCTTGAGCACAGTTCAGTTCAGTTCAGTCACTCAGCCGCGTCCCACTCTTTGCAACCCTATGGGCTCCAGCACTCCAGGCCTCCCTGTCCATCACCAACTCCTGGAGTTTACTCAAACTCATGTCCATTGAGTCAGCGATGCCATCCAACCATCTTATCCTCTGTCGTCCCCTTCTCCTCTTACCTTCAATCTTTCCCAGCATCAGGGTCTTTTCCAATGAGTCAGCTCTTCACAGCAGGTGGCCAAAGTACTGGAGCTTCAGCTTCAACATCAGTCCTTCCAATGAATATTCAGAACTGATTTCCTTTAGGATGGACTGGTTGGATCTCCTTGCAGTCCAAGGGACTCTCAAGAGTCTTCTCTAACACCACAGTTCAAAAGCATCAGTTCTTCTGCGCTCAGCTTTCTTCATAGTTCAACTCTCACATCCATACATGACTACTGGAAAAACCATAGCCTTGACTAGATGGACCTTTGTTGGCAAAGGTCCTTGTGCACAGAGAGGAAGGCAAATGAAGCAGAGCAAGTAGAGACAAGAGGCTGCTCCTCCTTTTCCAAACCAGTATCTCATCCTCCCAAGTGGGGGGTCTTTTATAGCAAACATCTTTATTAAGATATGATTCAGGTGCCGTATAACTCATGCATTTAAAGTATGCAACTCAATGGCTTTTTGTATGTTCCCAGATATGTGTAATCATCATCACAATCAATTTTAGAATATTTTCACCATCTCAAAAAGACCCTCCCCATTTCTCCTCTCTTCTATCACCCTCTCCCCCTAGCCCTAGGCAACCACCAATCTACTTCTATAAATTTTCCTGTTCTGGACTTTCATATGAATAGAATCATATGATATGGGGTCTTTTGTGACCAGCTTCTTATATTCAACATAATGTTTTCTAGGTTTATCCACATTGTATCAGAACTTCAACCTTTTTATAGCTGAATAATATTCTACCATATGGACGTGTGTGTGTGTGTGTTAAGTTGCTTCTGCTGCTGCTAAGTCACTTCAGTCGTGTCTGACTCTGTGCGACCCCATAGACGGCAGCCCACAGGGCTCCCCTGTCCCTGGGGTTCTCCAGGCAAGAACACTGGAGTGGGTTGCCATTTCCTTCAGTCGTGTCCAATTCTTTGCGACTCTATGGGCTGTTGCCCACCAGTCTCCTCTGTCCATGGAATTATCCAGGCCAGAATACTGGAGTGGGTTGCCATGCCCTCCTCCAGGGGATCTTACTCACCCAGGGATCTAACCCATGTCTTCTACAGCTCCTGCGTGCAGGACCATGTGGACATACCATATTTGTTTATCCATCCAACAGTTTCTAGGCATTTGGTCCATTTCCACCTGTTGGTCATTGTGAATAGTGTTGTTATGAACCTTCATGTGTCCCAAGTATGTCTGACCTTGCTTTCTCTCCATCTCTCCTGTCTCTACTTTGGTCTAAAGCATCATCTGCAAGAATCCCATCTCATCTCACCACTCCACCCTTTGCCCTCTCCAATCCACTTTCCACCTGACCTCCAGAATGATCTTCTAGATATACAAATCAGCTGATGTCACTCCCTAGTGTAAAACTCCTCAATGGATTCCTATTATGTTAGAGAAGAAATCCAGGATTCATTCTGTGATCAACAAGGTTCTGTGAGGTCAAACCCACCATCATACTCCTTCTCTCCAGTTATACCTCCACCTCACTCACCTTCTCCAGGCTCATGGCCTTCTCTTACTTGCTTAACACAACCTTCCCTCATCCTGGAATTCCACATGGCCGATACTTCCTTATCCCTCAAGTTGTGGCTTCAATGTTGTCTTCTCAGAGAAGCAATCAATGATCAACTAAGGTAAAGCTAGGCACCCCCTAACAACCCCTCCATTAATACTCTTTTTCAAAGCATTTCCTTTTTCCTTCAATGGCACCCCACTCCCATACTCTTGCCTGGAAAATCCCATGGACGGAAGAGCCTGGTAGGCTGCAGCCCATGGGGTTGCTAAGAGTTGGACACGACTGAGCGACTTCACTTGATATGATATACAGAATTTGGAATTCCTTGTTTATTTGTTTATCACGCATCTTCCCCAGTGCAAAGCCTATTTTATTTACAATTGTATCCTTAAGACCTAGAACAACAGGTTGACAGAATAAATATGGGTTCTGTGGAGATAAAGAGAGGAACACTGGTTAACTTCAGTTTTTGGATCCAGTTTTCCCTGAGGGCCCATCTCACATACCAGGAGACACCCCCGTGTTCTCATTATAAGCTCCTCTTTTTGAGCTAGTTTAAGTGACTTCTGTTCCTAACACCTCAACAATCCATGACTGATGACTTTTTCTGTCATTGTTAGGCATGACTTGCTTCTTTGTTCCACTCATATATTTCCCCAATCCCCCCAACAAGCCTTTCCAAACTTTTAACTTCTGTATCCCATTAAAAGCATTTCTGTGTTTGTATACCCGTGTTCATAGCTTTATTCACAGTAGCCAAGGAGTGGAAGCAACCTAAATGTCCATTGATGGATGAATATATTAATGAATGGAACTATTTTATACACATATACATGCACACACACTTGGATATTATTCATCCTTAAAAAAGGAAGGAAATCTTGTACTATGCTGCAACATGGCTGAGCCCTGGGCATATTATGCTTGTTGAAATAAGTCAGTCACACATGATTCCATTTATGTGAGGCATCTAAAAATAGTGAAATTCACAGAAACACAAAGTAGAACAATGGTTGCCAGGAGCTGGAGGGAGGGGGAAGTGGGGACTTGTTCAGTGAGAGTTTTAGTTTTGCAGGACGAAAAGCATCTGTTGCACAAAATCGTGAATATACTGAACATTAAAAAGTGTACACTTAAAATGGTTAAGATGGTAATTTTTACATTAGGTATTTTTTTAACCACAATTCTTTTTTTTTTAATATAAATTTATTTATTTTAATTGGAGGCTAATTACAATATTGTATTGGTTTTGCCATACATCAACATGAATAACCACAATTCTTGAAAAAAATGTACAAAACATCTTTACTTCATTCTCCAACCCTTCCCTCTCTTCCTTCCTTCTTTCTTTCCTTCCCTTCCAGGTTGAATATCTCTAGTCTAGGCCACAGCCCAGACTAGGCGAGGCGCTAACCAGATTCAAGCCTGGTTGGAGGAGGACGCTCCCAGGTCCCAGGATGTGCCTGCTGGGTGTGCCTGCTGGATGTGCCTGCCCATGTTCTGTAGAGCACAACAAGGGGCAGGGCCATTTCTCAGTGGCCACAGCCGGAGGCTCGCTAGGTCTCCAGTGTGGGCTGACTGCCAGGGGGTCCCCATGAAGATGTCTCAGGCCAGCTCTGATGTTGTCGCAGATTTTTTGAGCCGAGGGTAAATTGCCTCCATTTCTATGTTTTCACTTTAACTTTTTTTCCCAGTTGATTCCTCTTTTTCTCTGTAATGAATACTGCAAAAACCTAGGGCCATAGACTTAAGTAGGCTTTGGGGCATGATAGCCAAGAACATTGTTTAGGAGAAAATATTTTTAAATAAATACGCAAAGGAAGGAACCAATTCATCCATAAGTTGCTTACTGTGTAGCTGGAAAATCCCTCTATTAGTGCTATGTAGGTGGACGAGATGGTTGGATGGCATCATCGACTCAATGGACATGAGTTTGAGCAAGCTCTGGGCGATGGTGAAGGACAGGGAAGCCAGGCGTCCTGCAGTTCATGGGGTCACAAGGTCAGACATGACGGAGCAAGTGAACAACAGCAACGAAAAGGTTTAAGTTCACTCTGACAGCGACTCCAAAAATGGAAGACTACTGTTCTCCTAAGAAATTAGAATATCCTATTCATTTGATCTTACAGCTATTGTTACTATCTCTATTTTATAGATGAGGAAATGGGGGCCCAGAGAGAAACTTGCTCAAGGTCACACGGCCAAGAAATAGAGCCAAGATTTGAAAACATGCCTGTGTGAGTCTGAAGTGTGAATGTGTGGTCATCAGACCACCACTGATCTCTCTTAATAGTCGTTCACCATTTATTAAATTCTCAATAAGGACAAATGTCTAAACTAGGCTTTAAAGAGGCCCTAAAACAAGAAAGAGCTCATCCATAGGGAATGGCCAAAGAATGATTTTAAATAAATATCTATATATGGTACTCTAGATATATACTTTAAATAAGTATATATATGAGTGGAAGCTGAATATCTATGAACTGACTACATATAGAAGAGAACAATAAACAGTCTAGCTGAGACTGAATCATGGACTCTAGAGCTGGAAGGTATCTTGGGAGTCACCTAATCCTATCACCCACCCAAAGCAGAGATCTCTTACACAGAATCTGTGGTAGTGCCATGGCCAACCTAAAGCTAGCCAAACCCATATTTTGTTTTCCAGCTTTGGTTATTACGGAGTTCTTACTTTTCATCAGCCAAATCTATCTCCTTTGGGGGGATTTTCCCACTGGTTCATTCTTTCTGTTGGATCTATATGCAATAAGTCACTTTTCTAGTTTCTCCAACTGCCCTTCTTCACATGGGAGAAAGAGAAGAGAAGCATACGTTGACCACCCACCCTGCTCCAGGGCCAGCAAAATAACCCCACCAAATGGGGAAGATGATTTCTTATTGAAGGGCTTTGAGGCTAAGAGATCTTGAGAAATTTGTCCAAGGTTACACAGCCCAGTTTGATTCCTGGGTTAGGAAGATCCCCTGGATAAGGGATAGGCTACCTATTCCAGTATTCTTGGGCTTCCCTGGCGGCTCAGCTGGTAGAGAATCCACCTGCAGTGTGGGAGACCTGGGTTTGATCCCTAGGTTGGGAAGATCCCCTGGAGAAGGGAAGGGCTACCCACTCCAGTATTCTGGCCTGGAGAATTCCAGGGACTGTATAGCTTAGCCAAAAATAATAAATAAATAAATAAAAATTTAGAAGTAGATTTTCCATGTTTTGATAAAATGCTGAACATTCCAGGAGACAGGGCAGAGTCTTGAGACATTTCATTTGAAACCCCTCGCAGGTGACTATTAATGCTCTTCAGGTACAGGTGTCTACCTGGCTCTGATCCCAACTGCTGCTGCTGCTAAGTCACTTCAATTGTGTCCGACTCTGTGCAACCCCATAGACAGCAGGGATTCTCCAGGCAAGAACACTGGAGTGGGTTGCCATTTCCTTCTCCAATGCATGAAAATGAAAAGTGAGAGTGAAGTCACTCAGTCGTGTCCAACCCTCAGTGACCCCATGGACTGCAGCCTTCCAGGCTCCTCCATCCATGGGATTCTCCAGGCAAGAGTACTGGATTGGGGTGCCATTGCCTTCTCTGCTGATCCCAACAGGTGTTTTTAAATCCACATTTCTCCACCTCCTTCAGAGTTGATATAAAAAAAAAAAAAAACCTTAACAAATTATTTTGCTGAAATTTGTCCAAAACATCCTTCTCTAAGTGTGTTCTGTTGACTGTTTGCTCCAGCGGATAATATTAAATACGTTCTTTGCTGCAGACCTTCTCAGAGTCTTTAATGAGCTAACGTGCATGGTGACTCTCAAAAAGGAACTCTACTAGCACCCTGGTTTCTCAAAGGTGAGGTGGTTTTTTAAATTTTTTTTAAATCTCTCTTTTTTTTTTAATCTTAGGTGGGGTTTAATGCTGTGTTTTTTGCTCATTTGTGATATTCCCTTGATCTCCCAATCTTGTAATCCTGTGGAAAAAGGACACGTTAGCCTTGCATGGCTTGTTTATTGAACTTCTGTTAATGCCCAGTGATTAATGCGTTCTTCAGAAAGTATGGACACAGGCCATCTTTAATAACCTGCTCTAGAACTTTACTGTGCTTTCATACCAAGCTTGTGCATCGACAGTTTTCAAAAGTCTCTTTCCTCCTCTCTCTTAAAGGACACTTTCTTTTTTTCTCCAGGTTTAACCCACAACAGCTCTGAAATTCAGCACCGTGATATTTACATGACATTTACCTAGAGATGACATTTTTAACACAGTTAGGTGCCATCACGGGCTTCCGTTCCCTCCTACTAATGCATACTCTGTCTTTTCCAGGCTGAATATCATTCTGTTGATGGAGACTATATAAATGAAACATAAATCACTCAGCCTCTTAGTCAAGGCAGATTCCTAACTACCCTGCCTCAGACTTGCATGTTTCTCATTGACTTCCTGGATCTCCTCTAATTCATAACATTTCCTTTTAAACCTAGCTGGAGCATCCCTCACTTCATTCAGTTCTTTCCTGGCTAACCACATCTCTCCCTCTCTTCATTTCTTTGTCATGCCTGTATTGACTTGTCCTGTTTTCTATATCATCTACTCGTTGAAGAATTCCTTCATCCAAAACATATTTTCTGAGTACTGTTGTGGTAAGTGTTGGGTATCTGAGAGTGGACAAACCAAAAATAATCTGGAAGTTAATACCTTTGGCAGGGAAGACAGCTGTTAAACAAGAACTAAGAATTACAAAAGGAGATGGATGGTGCAATGGAGCAGATAATCTAGGCTGAGTGTCAACAAAGGTCTTCCTGCCCAAGTGTTGTCTGAGAATATAAGGATGTGGGTGAATTTGCTAGAGAAATAGTGGGGAACAGGATGTGATGGGGAAGACCCTTGATGAATATTCAAGTAACGAAAATAGGTCAGAATGGCTGAAGTATAGAGATGGGGTGGGGATGTGTGCAGGAGGGCCTGAACTTGACTTAGATAAACTTAATTTGACATAATGAAGAGTTAATAGATGTCACAAAAGGACCTGCAGCAGAGAAGGACATCATCAGATGGAACTCTTTTTCCAAACAGGGGACACGTTCTTTTGCTTTCCCTCTTTGTCTTACGAATGTGACTTTCAAAAGCTCTCCCCACCTTCATTTGAAAAGTTGTTCTCAGCACTTCCCAAGCTCCTCAGATCACCCCAGGCTTTGGCCACTCTGAATACTCTAATTTTATGGGAGTTTGGCCACCTTTTCATCAGCCCCCTCAGTGCACATATGTGCACTCTATTTTTGTACATGTGCTTTAACATTCTAAACCTGTTAGTCAGTGATAGAAGGCTTCAGAGAGTGGAGTCGGATTCTGAAGGTGAGAAATTCTGAAGGTGACAGAAGTGATGGGGCGGGGGGAAAAGAAGTTTGGTAGAAAGGATAAGTCCCCTAAATGCACGAGCCTGGGCAGCTGCACAAGCCACACACGGTCCGTCTTCTTCTTCGGTGACTTGTGGGAGGATGAGGTGTGCTGGCAGGAAAGTTGCAGCAGGGCTCTGGAGGCAGCCTGAAGCCTGGCCCTGGTGCAGCCAGCTGTGTGACCCTGGCAAGTGGCTTCACTACCCTGGGCCTAGGTGTCTTTTTTTAAAAATCCAATTGTTTTTCTAAATTGTGGTAAAATATACATAACATTTACCATCTTAGTCATTAAGTGTACAGATTAGCGGTTTAAAACACACTCATAATGTTAACATCACTGGTCATTCATGTACCCCCACAACCCTTCATCTTGTAAAACTGAAATTCTGCTCCCATTAAACAATGATTCTCCATCTTCTCTTCCCCCAAGTCCCTGGCAACCACCTTTCTACTGTCTGTCCCTATGGTTTTGTCTCCTCTAAGTACCTCAGGTAAGTGGACTCGTACAGAACATTCACCCTTAGTGACGGCCTTACTGCACTCAGCATAATGTCCTCAAGATTCACCCATGTCCCAGCATATTGCAGGATCCCTTCCTTTTAAAAAAAAATGCTTATTTATTTATTTTATTTTTGGCTGCACTGGGTCTTCATTGCTGTATGTAAGCTTTCTCTAGTTGCAGCCAGCAGGGGCTACTATTTGTTGTGGTGCGAAAGCATCTCATTGCAGTGACTTCTCTTGTTGCAAAGCACGGACTCCAGGTACGCAGGCTTCAGTAATTGCAGCAGGTGGGCTCGATAGTTGTGACTCCTGGGCTCTAAAGTGGAATCTTCCTGGTTCAGGGATTGAAACTTTGTCCCCTGCATTGGCAGGCAGATTTTTATCTACTGCGCCACCAGGGAAGTCCAGGATTCCTTCCTTTTAGTTAAGGCTATGGTTTTTCCAGTAGTCATGTATGGATGTGAAAGTTGGACTATAAAGAAAGCTGAGCGCTGAAGAATTGATGCTTTTGAACTGTGGTGTTGGAGAAGACTCTTGAGAGTCCCTTGGACTGCAAGGAGATTCAACCAATCCATCCTAAAGGAAATCAGTCCTGAATATTCATTGGAAGGATTAATGCTGAAGCTGAAACTCTAATACTTTGGCCACCTGATGCGAAGAACTGACTCATTTGAAAAGACCCTGAAGCTGGGAAAGATTGAAGGTGGGAGGAGAAGGGGACGACAGAGGATGAGATGGCTGGATGGCATCACCAACTCAATGGACATGAGTTTGAGTAAACTCCTGGAGTTGGTGATGGACAGGGAGTCCTGGCATGCTGCAGTTCATGGGGTCACAAAGAGTTGGACACGACTGAGTGACTGAACTGAACTGAATATTTCACTGTATGTACATACCAAGATTTTGCTTACCCATTCATCTGTTAATGGACTCTTGGGTTACCTTTGTGTCTTAGCCATTGTGAATAGTGCTTCTGTAAACATGGATGTACAAGTATCTCAATGAGTCTGCTTTCAGTTTTTGGATATATACCCAGAAATGTAATTAACTGGATCATATGGTAATTCTATTTTCACTTTTTGGAGGATCCACCATACTGTTTTCCAGCAGTTACACCATTTTATATTCCCACCAACAGTGCACAAAAATGGTTTCCACATTCCTCACCAACACTAATTTTGTTTTGCTTTGTTTTTTGGATAGTAGGCACCCTGATGGATATGAGGGGGACCTTGGTGCCTTGACATATGAACCATAGGGGTACAACCATTGGCTGACCCTGAGCCCTTCCTCCCTATGTCTGATTCCTCTGTCTGCACATGTGTGTGTTACAACATGAAATTTACATCATGTGGGCTCTGGGCCATCCAGCCCACCACCTCCTTCTTGAACAGTTTGCAAGTCAGAAGCTGGACTGCAGAAACAGCATCTGGGAGCAACTCTCTTTGGACTGGAGAAGAGGTGAAAACGCATTCTTCTGGGTCATTTCCTCATCATCTTTTAATAAAACCTGTCCACTGGCTTCAACCAGCAGAAGGGCTTGGCTGACTGGTTATGGGGATGGTAACCTTTCAGAACAGAGATTGCCCTCTCCCTGCAGCCAAGTGAGTGATTCATTTTTGGCCCAGTTAAGCCTGGAGGGAAGTGAGGTTCACCTAGACGCCTGCTCACAAAAGGCAGATACTCCACATGGGGGCAGTTTTCTTGAGGAAACGTATATTTGAAAACCACCTAAGCGCGTTCTTCAGGGGATAAAACATTCTAACTCAATGGTCTGCCATTGCGTGTTTGGAAAGCTTGTGGGGAGCAGATGCGAGGGGGAAGAACATTTGCGTTCAAAAGCAAAAACAGTTCCCCAAACTAAACTGGTCCCAGGAGGCTAAAGTTAGCAGGATGAAAGATAATTATTTCAACTTGGGGGAGAGTCACCAACAGAAGTGCCTTCTCGCTGCAGCTCCTTCCTCATTAAAGCGGTTACCAGGCACGGCAAGATATGGAAGGAGGGACATCTTTTCTAGACACACAGCAGACGCAGTTGCTGGCAGCCCAGACTCCATGGCTCCGGAAAGAACCCCCACAAACACCGCGGTCACCATCTGAAAACCAGAGGTGCTGCGGCTCCATCAGGAAGGAAGCAGCTTACACGGGAGCAGGAACGCCTCTGTGTCAGATCCAGGCAGCTCCTTATGGGGAGAGAACCACAGGACTGGAAAACCGGGGTCCCGCTTCTGTGACCTGGCAAGGCACCCATTTGCAACACCCTCTATTGGTGAGTTGTTGCCAGCAGGAGGGGCCAGGGCTGCAGAGTGGGCAGGAGAGTGGCCTGGGAGCTCCACTCTTGGCTTTGGGGGAATCTCTGGATGGATTAGGTTGCCCCTGGTGGTGATGGATGCTGAGACCCCAACAGAAGCTCATCCATGAGAGAACAGGAGGGGCCTGGCTGGTGAACTGGGCCCCCCAGGAACAAGAGCTGGGTCTAGAGGAAGGCTGATCTGAGGCTCGAACATTCAACAGACTCCCTGGCGCTGGCCCAGTCTCCTGCTCCGGGGATGGTATGGTGGTGCCAGCTGGCTGCCCACATGGGAACACTGCGACTATGGGATGGGGACTGACAAGGGATCCTGGCCCAGTGGACACTTGTTGTGTGCGGCAGGGCACCTGAATCAGAGTGCTCCACGACTGATGGAATCGCTCAGTTCTCTGACTCACAGCATGGAACAAATTCCCGAATGTTCTTAGAGTGCTTAAGTGGGATGGGAAAAAGCCGCAGCGGGAAAGGCTAGGTTTCCTGCTGATAACGCAGTTTGAGCAGTTAACTGGAAGAATCCAAGATGTGGTTTATTTCCCCCAGCAGGTGAAGCACAAGTCGTACTGGTTCCAGTGGAGGTAGGTTTACTCCAAAGTTGGTGATGCTTCCACTTTCCAGCCCTCTTTCAGCTGGCCTCTTCCAAGCCCCCTGCCCCAGGAGGTAACCTAGAGCTGGGGCCATATGGCATTTGCTTTTTAAAAAATCAGATATCGGGAGTAAGAGCTTTATATATTAGTTTTTTTCTAAAGGAGCTCTACAATTCTGAATCCCCAAATGGAGTGCCCCACAAAACTTTCTGAGCTTTAAGTTATATGGATGAACTAGGATCCAAGGGAGAGAATCAGACCATTTTTCTGGAGTTTACAATATCAAAACAAGTCCTAAGCAGGAGAGTGGATGCCTTTGGTACCTGTACTCTGCACCCCTCATCTGCGTGTTGAGAATCAAGAAGTGGTCCCTAGTCATCACCTTCAAAGGAAAGATGTTCTAAGAAACTTGAAAATAAGGTATTTTCTGATTAACACTCCAAAGGGGCTCTACCAATTTCCACTGTTGGTGGAAGTTTAAAGAGAAAAAAAAACAAAAAAGGAAGCAAGGCAGCCCTCCAAAACCCAGGGTGTTGGCACAAAGATAAAAACACTAACTGAAGAAGTGGAGGCAGGTCTATCACGTCTTGAGGGAAATGAAAATTTAAACAAGATGTCACTACATATCCCTACATCAGAATGGCCAAAATCCAGAACACAGACACCACCAAATGCTGGCAAGGATGCCAACAGGAACGTTCATTCATTTTTGGTGGAAATGCAAAATGGTACAGCCACCTTGGGAGACAGTTTGGTGGCTTCTCATAACATTAAATACATTTTTACCATATGATCTAGCAATTGCCCTGCTGGGATTTACCCACAGGAGCTGAAAATGTATGTCTGTACAAAAAAACCACAGACAAATGTTCATAGCAGCTTTACTCATCATTACCCAAACTGAAGCAACCAAGATGTCTTCAAGTAGGTAAGTGGATAAGCAAACTGTGGCCCATCCAGATGACAGAATGGTAGTTGGCCCTAAAAAACAAATGAGCGATCAAGCCATGAAGGAATCTTCAGGACAAATGAAAGGAGTCAATCTGAGAAGGCTATATACTGAATGAGTCCAACTATACAACATTCTGGAAAAGGCAAAAACTATGGAGACAATAAAAAAAAGGTCCGTTGTTGCCTGAAATCCTGGAGGGAGAAATGAATGGTCAGAGCACAGAGGATTTTTTTGTGTGTACTTAAGTCACTCAGTCGTGTGCAACTCTTGCAACCCTATAGACTGTAGCCTGCCAGGCTCTCTGTCCATGGAATTCTCCAGGCAAAAATCCTAGACTGAGTTGCCATTTTCTTCTTTTTTTTTTTTTTTAATTTTATTTAATTTTTAAACTTTACATAATTGTATTAGTTTTGCCAAATATCAAACTGAATCCACCACATGTATACACATTTTCTTCTGAAGAATACTACCACTGCTGAAACAAGCTGACGAGCAATTTTTAGCCCATTCACACAGCTGCCTGTGAGGTTCTGGGCTACTAGTCCGATAACTACTTGGGTTTTGGCAGATCAGATAAGCCAAGTTTTTATTTCCCTTCTATTTAATGAAACTTTAAGAAAAAGAAAGAAGGTAATTGATGTCTTCAGGCTAGGCTTAATCTGGCAAAAATAATTCCTGATAAAACCTAGGGTTTTCCTAAGCCCGTCCAACCATGGTTTCTTAAGAGTATGTTAGCATTTGTCAAGCCCTTTCAGGAAGCTGATACCTTTAGCACATTTGACCAGAGCCCTGCCTCTTATTCTCTTGCAAGAGAGAGAATAGCAAACAGCATCAGCTATTGTTTTTGATGTCAGCAATCTTCACCACAGCACTAGAGAATAGAATGTGTATGTAAGAAGACAAAAACAAGGAAAAGGTATGTTCCCAGGCTTGTTTTTTGTAGCAACTATACTGGCTTCAGTTGAATAAGTAATTGTCCTGGAATTCTTGGCGTTGGAGCAAACACGTCAGCTCCCTGGTTACGCCTACGTCACTGCTCAAAGTACTACACACTTTAACCTTCCTGCTCTTTCCATAGGCCTGGGTTTGTCCTGTATCCAGGAAACTTTATATGTTGTCTAAACTGAGCATCCCAGCAGGATGCAAGGCAGATTCAGAATGCTGGCCAGATTCTACCTGGATCCACACCACCAAGGGCAGTGGAAATACTCTGTGTACTAACATGGTGGGAATCTGTCAATTACACGCCTGTCTAAACCCACACAGTGTATACCACCGAGAGTGAACGGTAAGGTAAACCGGACTCTGGGTGATCCTGACGGGTCAGTGCAGGTCATCAGCTGTAACAAACGTCCCACTCTGGTGGGGGATGCTGAGAACAGGGAAGGCTATGCATAAGGAGGGGCAGGGGGTACCTGGGAACTCTATCTTCTGCTCAATTTTTCAGTGAGCCAAAAAGTCCTCTTGAAGAAAAATTAAACAGCGGAGGCAGCAGAACTTAACTGCAGACCCAAAGGCAGGCTAAGATGCACCTGGACCAGAGGACCCCGTACAGGATTCCCATGAAACCAGAAACGGAACAGTCACACACTGTGGGTCCATCCTGGAAGGGGTGGTCTGTGGCCCCTGGCCCACAAACCTGCTCACACACAGGCTCATCTACAGCGTTTACTGAGCACCTGCTGTGGGTCAGGCGTTGGCAGTGAACACCGTTGGGAGCCTGGACTGAGTCCAGGAGACCGGAGAGAGCCCCCTACTCCAAGGTGGACACAGCACACGGGGAAGGAGCGTGGCCACGCACATCGGGGATTGGGGGAGTTGCACAGAGCACAGAGCATCTGAGCTGAGCTTTGCAGGACCATGAAACCGATCAGGCAGAGTGCCAGAGGCAGATGCTCCAGGTGCGTCACAGCTGCTGCACAGCCTGAAAGCACAGTGTGCTTGGTGGGCATTGGGAATGGCGGGGATCCCACGGTGCTGTCAGTGGGGGGATGGGGCACCCCGGGTGCAGGGGGTGAGTAAGAGCTGATGCTCGACACATGGCTGGGTTGCCCCATCCTGATCCCTGAGATGCCAAGGAGTGTGGGCTCCATCCCAGACTCCTTGCTCATTGGGTACTGGCCCCACTGCTTCTCTCTGGAAGGTCTCTCCTGTCTCTTGTCCCATAAGCTTGGAGGGGTGGATGAGCCATGGCAAACACCAAGCATGGTGTTCAGCAAATAGTTAGCATTCGTTTTTACTATTAATTATTTTGTCATGTAGGACAAAACCACTATCTGCCAGTCACATTAGCATCTCAACAACAGAGCAGTTGGGTGATGTCAACACGCTAAATATGAAGAAATTTACTTGGAAAAACTGAAGGTTCTTTTTCCCTCTCCCAGCCTGAGCAGCTGCTCAGTAGAGGATTTTCTCAAATGAGATACAACTGTTGGCAATGATTTTTCAGACGACATCAGGTATGTTCATGGTGGTATGGCCGTAGTGGCAAAGATGTTTTAACAGTCAAGGACTGGATTAGGACAAGTGGGAAAGGTTGAGGCAATGAGTCCAGTGTACGATGCCAACTTTTTGTTTTTTTTTTCTTTGGCCAACCCTATTACACCCCTTTGGGGAAGTTTCACAACCCTGGCCATCTTCGCAGCAGCATACAAGAAGTTGTGTGTACACCACTAGTCTAAACTTAAAAGGCAATTCTGCTGCTCACAGCAATGTTCTCTGGAAAACCACTTGACAATACAAGTTGATTTACATGTCAGCATTCACATTTTGGAGCATTCTTTACAACTCCAACTATCTCATTTCTCTTTATAAGTTTAACTTACAAATCCTAGTCCAAATATAGGCTGGTGGTATTAGGTTCTCCAGAGAAACAGAACCAACAGGATATATATATATATATATATATATATGTCTCTATATATGAGGAGAGCTATTATAGGAACTGGCTATCACAGCTGTGGAGGCCTACAAGTCCCACAACCTGCTGTCTGCAAGCTGGAGAACCAGGAAATCTGGTGCTGTGATTCAGTTCAAGTTCAAAGGCTCATTGTGCATGAGGCAGGGGAGTATAAATTCTAGTCTGAGCTTGAAAGCTGAAAACTAGGAGCAGCAAGGTCCAAGGGAAGAAGAAGGGTGTCTCACATCAAGAGGACAGAGAGCAAATTCACCCTTTCTCTGTATTTCTGTTGTATTCAGGCCCTCAATAGATTGGGTGAGGCCCACCCACCCACATCAGGTAGAACAATCTGCTTTACTCTGTCTGATTCAAATGCCGGTCTCTTTCAGAGACACCCTCACCAACAACATCCCCAAATAACATTTTACTAGCTGTCTGGGCATCCCTTAGCCCAGTCATGTTGACACACAAAATTAACCATCAGCTGACATGTACATGTTCTATGGTCATCACTGCTGGGCTTATCTTTGATTTCTGTTGAAATTACTTAGAGGTACATACGTAGTACCTTCTGGCAGAGACACAATTTTGAGGAATAGAACTGCAACTGAGCTACCCCGGTGGTCAGAATGCATACAACCTCCCCTTGGACATTTCTGAGAACTCTGGCCCTCTATTTCACACCCTATGTGTGGTCTGGCAGGTCCCATGCTAGATTTGGGCTTGGCATTTTGTGGATCAAATATGATCCAAAGAAAATGAAGAGAGGGCACGAAGGCGAGCGTGGGAGTGAAAAGGTGCCTGCGAGCCTATATATTTCTGTGGGTAGACACCCCTGTGAGCTCGAGCATCATTTTCTCAGGCACCCTCCTCTGCTATTAGCACACTTCCTGACCAAAGAAAACACAATCCCACTGACTTTAATAGATGCTATGAAGACTAGGGCTGTTCTAGCAGTAGCTTGGGACCCTGGGTGTTTTCGCAGCTTTCACCCATCATTTTGTACTGGGGACATGGTTGGGTTTAAGGGCAGAAATGCTGAGGACCAGCAGAGCCCTCTGAGGCACTGGATTCTGCAGAGGAGGGCAGCAGGAATTTATGCAGTGACCAGCGGCTCCATCCTGCCTCAGCAGAGCAAGGAGCTGCTTCTGCCCTTCATGTGAAATTTAAGCCAGAAGCTGACCCACTGCTGGAATGAAAATTCAAACCCAGCCACCAGCTGGTCTTCGGGATGAGTTTGAAGCTGTCTTTGATGATGGTACCAGCAGTGGTGCAAGTGGAAGTGAGAAGTATGTTTCCAGCAAGGGAGCTGACCTAGACTGATAAGAGGGACAGGGAGAGGACTCCAACAATCTTACAGGAAAACCTCCTCCTAGTAAGTCAAAACTGGGGGTGGGGTTTGCTAAGTGACAGCACCACGGCTGGTTTGGAGCAGAGCAACCAGACTGTGGTCATGTCACTGTGACCTAGGGTCCCGTCCCTCTTGGTGAAGAGCGGCATGTCCACCTTGGACCAGTGAGTCATCACATGGGAAAGTGCTTCTTCTCATTGTGGAAAAAACACCCTATCCCAGTGGGACATTTCACGGTTATCTTTGCTCCCTAGAAAATATGGTGATGGTGGTGATGGGGGGGTGGGTGGTGGTGGTGGCAAATCTAGCCCCTTAGAAATGAAAGCCATATAGATGCCATATTTAAAGAAAAAAACACAAAACACAACAAGCCAGGCCATTACATTATTGCTGACCATAGGAATTCAGTATTTATAATTTACATTCTTTCCCATACTTTGCCGTTTTTCAGAAGAGCCGAGGTTTATGGCCTGGCCAAGTCATAAATCAGTTTCCTGAGGGCAGAGGAAGCCGCTACACGCAGAAAGAATTGCTTTCCGGCGGTTTGCAGAATGCATCAAAACATCAGCGAAAGAACCCACATGGAGCGAGGATCCTGCTTCAAGGAGCACGTGACTCCGGTCATCCCTTCCACCAAGCACGCAACCAGCTGAAACCACTCGGAGGGTCAGCGTCTGCGGTGGCTGGGAGGTTTGACCACTGCTACGCAGCGAGTCCCGGAGCAGGAGAGGCAAGGCCGTGGGCGCTGCCTAGGGTTTCTCATCATCCTTTTGTTGAGGCCGGCTGGGAGGGAGGTGGTGAGGGGCATGGGTGCAGGCTCAGGGCCAGTAATAGGGCTTAAGACATGCACACAAGACTAAGGAGCCTGGAGTGGGAGAGACAGCATTAGGCTCTGGGCTGATCTGACACCCACGAGTGTGCTCTTGGTCAAGTCCTTAAGCCCCATGACTCCGGAAAACAGGAATAACAGCAAACTCAGAGGATGGAGGAACACACATCACAGGGGCACGAGCAGGGGAGTGGGAGGGGCAGGTGTCTCAGGCGCCCCTTTCTCTTGTAACTGCAAGGGCCGCGCTGGTACTCAGCTCTCTAGAAAGCCAGCTGAGTGCTGCAGTGGCCACTCAGGAGACACATGGGAAGAAGGAGAGGTTCCCAGAGCCCCCGTCGGGAGGTCTTTGGAAGGATCCCAGTCCCCTGCATGCCTGTGTGTGGAAGATTTGTGAGCAGCGGCCCTAGTGAACTCACCCCCCCCACCCCAGCTCCTGGCCTGGATTTCCTCCAGACTAAGAGAAGGGAGAGGATTCTAAGAATTCTAAGAGGATTCTTCTGAAACCTGGGAATCTTTAAGATTTTCCCGGGTTGCATCCATAATATCTCTAATCGCCTTGTGATGGATGTAGTTGGATTGATGAGACTGAGGAGTCAGGCGGGTGGGAACAGCAAGGTTTATGGTCCAGATTTTCCAGGATGGACTATTACACAAACCCCACTTGCAGTTCAACAACTGTAGTTAAGGCTACTGTAGGTAGACTTCAGACATGAGGATGCAATATTTTAGGTCCTGGTCTCAGGTTCATCTACCTTTCCTCTTTGAAAGGCAAATAAACCTTATTTCCTGTGGTTGCAAAGCTACACATGAGGCCCCTTGCCTCAGCATCCACAAAAGTATGTCCCACACAGGGACACTGGTATCTGAGGGCCTGGGGAGATTGTGTGTAGGGCGGGGGGCGGGGGCAGGGAGGGCAGGAGGCCAGGCACATGGAAGAAAACCTTTTGCCATTTGGGGCATTATCAATGCCCACAACTTGCAGGCAATGTTTTCAGAGCATTCGGATAACAAAACAAACAAAATTAATACCTGGGGCCCAAGAGGTTCAAGCCTGAGCCCAGAATGGCTAAGGAGGTTGGCTGGTGGGTTGCATCAGCTGGAAAAGCAAAACTCTGAGGCAAATTCTATTTTCTGAATGATGTTCCTGTCCTCTCCAGGTTTATGAGAAGGGGATGGAAGAAAGGGAAAGTCAAGGTGGACAGAACCGCAGATGAATTTCTGAAAGGGATTAAAGGCAGTCTTCAGTAAATAGAGGAGACAAGGAAGAGTTTTACATTTCAGCATTCCCACACACTGAATAAACAAACACACACACCCCCAACGATTACCCTCTTCTTTGGTAGACATTAATGAGTCCTTCAAATTCACAGAAGATAGCAAAATAAAAAAGCTGTATTTCCTGCATCAAAGATAATATCAGAGTTCAATAAAAAATCTGGTAACCGTCACCTGTGGTAGTCCTGGTATCAGGTTTAGAATGAACTGATAAAGTGAAATGCTGTAAAAACTTACTGTGGCCAAGCCATGAGAGTCTGCAGCCCTTCAGTCTCAGCCATTACTAATGTTGAAACTTGCAAAGAACCCAGTAATACAACCCTCGGAACCTACACACACAATGAAGGCAAGAGATGCCCTTGGAATAAAACACTAAAGAACAGAAGTCTCAGCTCTCCTCATATGTTGATTTCCATCATAAAAGTGGGCACTACATTAAGGACTGCAATCACCTAGCTGGGGCATCCCTGGTTCTCACAGCAGTAAGAACTCTGTACATGAAGCCCACCTGGTGGACACGCGGTGGGCTGCTGTGGTCACTGACCATAATTCAAACAGCACAGAGCACCAGAGTTAATGCCCCTGTTTAGAGTGTGCAATTCCTCTGGTTTCTAGTGGTTAAATATTTATTTTCCAGCCTGCATTTAGCTTTCTCCTGTAAAGGCCTGACCAAGTGCACTATTACCAACAAATAAGAAAACCCAAGGGTCCGATTCCAAAGAGAGATCCCTGACAAAGGGAGATAGCACTTAAAGATGATGCAGAGTGGCTTCAGAGGGGGACCAGGAGAGCTGAGTCTGTCGTCTTTGGTAAAGAACTTTATTTCCCCTAGGTGAGTACTTTTCTCATGAACTCACTACAGAAGTGATCATGGTGAAAATAAGACTGGCGTTTCGTCTTTTATCATCAAAATGCGTAAAACGGGTCAATGAAGTGTCTTAGCACTGCTGTGGGAGCGATTTGCCCAAGGCTTTTACAAATGGTGAAAATAGACACAGGAAAAGCAGGGACAGGTCACAGAAAGACCTTTAAGAATGACAAAGAGGAAAAAGTACTAAACACTTGGCACTTCCCTGGTGGCTCAGTGGTAAAGAATCTGCCTGAGATGCAAGGAACACGCATTCAATCCCCCGGGTCGGCAAGATCCCCCAGAGGAGGAAATAGCCACACACATTCCAGTATTCTTGCCTGGAGAATTCCATGGACAGAGGAGCCTGGCAGGCTACACTTCATGGAATCTCAAAGAGTCGGACATGACTTAAGAGACTGAACAAGAACAATGAAACATTTGATGCAATGCTACTTACAGAGAAATATACATACAGCATTCTATGAGGATCACCTTCAGAACAATGGCGTCTTATAACAGGGCATTTTGTAAACGACAAAGGTGAGATCACTTGCAACCGAATCGTTTCTGATATTATATGACAACTCGGCTCTCCTTCCATCAAAGTGAAGCCTAATTTCCTAGAAATGCGTGGAAAAAGTAGAGCAAGGCCAGAGTCATGGCCTCTAGGAGGAGCGGCAGTTGTGGTTCCGGCTGGTCCAGGGAAGCGCTGGTTTTGGAACCACTGTAGTAAGAGCTCTTACTGAAAGGGGAAAGGGCAGTTTCATGGCAAAGAAAGGGCATGGAAAGCATCTGGGAACTTTCCTGGCCATTCTGTACAAGGCCATGGAGGAACAATGTCTCATGTGTGCTCCGCGCTTCCAGGTCACCCACGCTGGGCAGGGCCTCCTTGAGAGCAGCCTTGGAGAAGCAACCCCTTCCTTAGCTGGACCAGCTACTGGTCAGAAAATGAACCTGGAGATGCTCAGGGACGTGGCCCAGCACGAGGAAGTGGAATTGAACACTATGTCCGGGATACACATTCTGTACCTTCAAGCTCTCAGAGAAGCCAAACAAAACACACTCACCTAACTTCCGAAGTAAGACAAGTGTTACACAGTGCCTGTTTAAGACAGTGATGGAAGTGCAATCAGGTCTACAGAGCGGGTGCCTCTTGGCTTCTCTTTGGGACTTTAATTGGAAGGATGCGACTGTTGTTCAGAGAGCATGTGCACGCTCAGAGCTGCGGCTGGCACAGCAACCCCCACAGCCCCCAGCCACTGGGCTGGCAACACTTCTCTGGAGCATGTCTGAGTGGGCTCTCAACCGAGTGGCTGCCAGAGGCCCAGGGCACAGGAAGTGACCTGAGCGTTCCATGATTCATTTAACCCCTCCACCCCGGAATTCTTTGCAGAAAAAGAAAAACATGACGGCTGTGGTTAAAGATTTCCTTAAAGGGGGAAAAGGCATCGAAACCTTTGCGCTCTGAAAGGAGGGAACAAAGCGATTGGTTTCAGCGAGTTTATGAGAAAATCAACTGGGTACTGGTCACTTGTTAGAAAAATCAATCCAACTTGGCTGATGTAACCATTCCCTTAGCGCACACACGCAAAAGACAACAATGACTATCTTGTTCACTTCCTATTGATCACTTGGGAAGTTTAGGAAAAGGAACATATGTGTCTGCAAGCCCTCTAAAATACATATATATTTTTTCTCTTTTCTTCTCACTACATAAAACACAAACATATTCACAGTATCCTAAAGCCACTTGAAAAACACAGCGATTGCTTACAAACAGTGAAAAGCACCAATAAGATACAAAGAAATGAGCACTTAACGGAGGCCAAATTTGATGGGTTTTAACGCGAACCATTTTATTTAAAACAGGGATCCATCAGAGGTGGTGAACTATCAGGGTCAGTGGTCTAGAGCATGGCACGGATGAAAGGGAATACTCACCAGCACCTCACGTGGGACTAAAAGACAACGTCAGCAACACACCATGAAAGAAAACTAATAAAATGGAAAAGGCACCTGGCTGGGGGCGGGGTCACGAGCACTGCCTCCGGGGAGGTTCCCGCCTCTGCGCTGTGGCTAAGTCTGACCAGGGACACTGGCGAGGGAACAGGAACGTTCTGGTCTAACGCCCAGGATCCTGTGTGTGGAGCTAACCTTCCCGCAGCCTGGTGTCTACCTGCCACATGTGGTTTCAGGTCCTAAAGGGGGGAGGAGGTTACTAAATGTAACACCAAAGCTCCCCACTTTTTTTCCTCCAGGAGAGAGGGGAGCCCTCCTCAAATTCAACGTCAGCAGTGGCTTCTGAAGGCTTATATAAGCATCCCAACTTAAAAAACAAGCAGTAAGGAAATAAAACATAGTCAAGTGGGCTGGGCTTAAAACCAGTCAGTCAAGTGGAAGGGCAGATTCAGAGAAAGAAAATGGTGGCGACCTGTCCATCAGCTGTCCCGGTGGGATGCCCTGTCTCAGTGAAGATGTTTAAACGGCACCCACCACACAGGAAGCACAAAGCTGCTCCGGCAACTGAGTAAAGAGCTACCATCTCCTCCTCCGAGCACCGTCCTGCTACCGGTGGCCAAGTGCTGAAGTTACCAGGGACCCCCAAAGGCCCGAGCCCCTCCTGCAATCATCTGCCCTGTGGGGCTGGGCTGTGGGAAACAAGACCCACGCTCTCAAATAACGACCCCCTCTCCAGCCCCGTTCCTTCCCGATCACACTGTGCCTTTCGACCTCCCTCCTCCCGGCAAGTCCAGCCGATTCCGTCCCCTCCCAGTTCTAGGCACTCCCTGGACACATCGTGTATTATTATGAACCAGGGTCTTTTCATTTCTTTCCCACTCCGTTGGTGACTTTTGACTTGGAATGTCGATTCCTTCTTCTGGAAGAATGGCTCTCGCTGTTGCCTGGATGCTTGTGGGGGCCGTCTTCAGAACCTGGTCAAGAGGAATCGGGACACGCCGTCAGCATCGTTGCGGGCTGCGGGCCCAGGCTCTGGCCTTCTGCCCCTGCTCTCCCTGCCCGGGCTGCCCGCTGCTCTTCCACTGATCCTCGGGCGCCATCTAGTGACCTTGCTAATAAACCAACGCATACACGCCCCAGTGGACATGAGTTTGAACAGGGAGGCCTGGTGTGCTGCAGTCCATGGGGTCGCAGCGAGTCGGACATGACTGAGCCACTGAACTGACTGACTTGACTGATAGAAGCCCAGGCCCTCGGCTAACTAGCACAGCTAGGGCCTGGGTGTCCTGAGGATGTTTTACACTCCCCGCAGGGTGGACTGTGGTCCATGGCGTTGGGGGCCAGAAGTGAGAGCATAGATCACATCAGAGCACAGAGGAGAGCCCGTGAAAACTTACACCACGTGGGTGTCGAGTCTACCTTCGCAACCGAAGGACACACCAGGGACGTTTTCCCCACCTTGGTCGGCTGCAAACCGTAGTTTCTAAATCTCTAAACTGGAACGAATTCTTGACTTGACAGATATGAAAGCTATTACACGACTTTGGGGGTCTGACCTAGAGGCCTCCCACTACTCAGGACAGGCAGCCAGGAGTCACCTGGGAAGATGCCGAGGGCCCGCGAGAGGCTCAAGGTCTACAGGGCCGGCATCCTTTGTCACGCTCCGTCGTGTGGGAGCTCAGAGAAAGGCGTCTACATGGGCTGAGAGCTGAGCAATCAGCAGGTCCCCAGCCAGCTGGACGGTGGGGCCGGGGCAGTGGAGCTGGGGTGGGGGTGGGCATTCCGGCAGGGGGTGTGTAAGGTCTGGAAGGTCATCGGAACTTCCTGGCAGGAGGCTGGCTCTGCCCCAGAGTTGGGCACGTGGACAACCTCTGGCCTAGCAGCAGAGCCAAGATTCTCTGCTCCAGGGCTCAGGTTCTGTTTGTTTTTTAAACCGTCGGCCTACCTTCCATTTCAACGTATCTCTACCATTGCTTATATCTTGTAGTCTTGTCACTGGAGAACCTGGAAGTGCCACGGACTGATCCCTGAGCTGGGGCGGCAGGGGCGGGGGAGTGGTTCTGAATAAGGGAGCCCCCAGGGGAGAAACCCTGTGCCCACCTCCATCCGCAGTCCACAGTAGTTGGTGGATTCAGGAGAAACCACCTCCAGCAGGATGACCAGCACTCTGCAGCGTTTTCCCAGGGAGAGCTGTGCTGAGCTTCACCCCGAAGAATCAGGAGAGCAACTCAGCAGAGCTGTCCCTCCCTCACCCCCGCTTTGCTGAGCCAGTCTTAGGGTTGACATTCAAGGTCTCTGGTGTTCACGTCTCTCCTTTTAGTCAAGTCCCATGATCAGTTCATAACTGACAAAGCACTGTCTAGTGGAGCGTCCTCGGGGTCATTTTTCTACAAGCCAAATTCTTTAAAAATAACCAGGTGGCCCCAAATCTTTCCAGAATGCTCCTTGGGGAGAGGCCAGTGGGAGATCCCTGACTACACTGCTGAAATCCCTCTGACGATTGTCTGTCTCTTGAATCAACGCAATCAAGCAGATCCGCCTCTTTTTTGAAAGGCTTCTCTCCTGGCGCACAACTCTTCCTAACCCCTCTCAACTCACAATGAAAGCCAAGAGGAGGAACATCCCCATCAGGATGGCTGAGACAGTGGGGTCTCACTCTGCCCTTCTATCTCAGAGGAGGCAGAACCACACAGCGCCTCTTCTTATGAAGCCAAGTTTCTTGGGCAGAACCTATGAGCACTTTGCTTGTTTCTTTTTTTTTTGCTTGTTTCTTAATAAGTAACAGGAGACATGCAAGTGAGTAGGTTGGAGACCATTTAGGGCTCCAGATATTTATCAATATTCAGAGGATAAGGATAAATTCTGATTAGAAATCCCTTTACTGGGCTTTGGGGGCCTTGAGCAATAAGCAGGAAAAAGAGAGAGAAAAATACCTTTTGAACCTTTCCCGTGAGGCCAGGAGATGTCCGGACTGTAGGTGCCATCTTCACACTCTGAGTAGGTCTAGGGAGAGAGGCAGGCTTAGTGGTGGGATGGAGTGCTCCCAAGGGGAGGGTGCCAGCAAACAAGGAAGGGTGCTCCACCCAGGCCTCTCCCGGGCTAGGGACCCCCACCAGCAAGGGCAGGACCGCCTGGTGCTCAGGCTCTTAGCTCTAAGAGCAAGGCTACTCCCAAGTGATGTGGAACAGATCTTCTAGAAAGTGCCTTTAGCTCCTTAGACTAAAAGGATAAATAGAGGATGAAAGCTGCTATTTTCACTTAAAAAAAATCCCAGTTGACGAGACTGCTATAGCGTTTTAAGCCCCCTCACATCAATCCTCTACCTTAATCCTCCTCTACTAGGAATGGAGGGCTTCCCAGGTAGCTCAGTGGTAAAGAATCCGCCTGCTAACGCGGGAAGCACTGGAGACTCCGGTTCAATCCCTGGCTCAGGAAGATCCCCTGGAGGACTAAAATGGCAACCCCCTCCATCAGTCTTGCCTGGGAAATCCCACAGAGGAGCCTGGCGATCTACAGTCCATGGGGTCTCAGAGAGTAGGACACGACCGAGTGGCTGAGCACGCCCGCACACATGTACACACAACGAAGTAAGCAGGGCGAGAGTTTCTGCAAGGGAGCCCCAGGCTGGGACGCAGGAGGAGGCCTGCACAGGGTGAAAGACCCAGCTTTGCAAAAACTGGTCCCGGGCTTGCCCCGCAATTAAAAACAAACAAAAAGAATTCGCAAATAATTTTAAAAGTTTTAGCCCTCGTAAGAAATGAGGATAAAAGTACGGGAGCTATTGAACAGGGCAGTCCCAAGCAAGAATGGCAATTATAGGAAGTGAATTCTGAACCGGCTGTGTTTGGGGCGGCGGGGGGGCGGGGCAGAGGGCGCTGACACCCTGCCCACTCGCTGCCGGCCATGCCCCATCCTCCGTGACTGTGCTCCCAGCTACAGTGCCAAGCAGGGTGTGATCAGACACAAAAAGCCATCTCTGCATTCCCTTGTATACCTTTTCTCGGTGACCGTAGTGCTCTGCATACCAAACCATGCCGTACAAGCACAGGAAGGTGGTGAAAGCCTGGAAGAGAAAAACAAGCACAAAACAGTTTTAGAATGAGGGTGCAACCATAAATTCCATTTTCCCGAACTTTAGGATTTCGATGGGAATTCACACATGGCGTCTCCAGGAGTTTCTGCCTCCTGCCCCAGGACGCCGGTTACAGCACAGCTGGGTGCCGCAGCGATGACCCCGGGAGGCAGCGAGGAAGACCGCGAGGGCTTTCTGAGAGAGGAGCTGGGAGACCTCGGTTACCAGTGTCTCCGTGGTTGGCTGGGCTTCCCTGATAGCTCAGCTAGTAAAGTGAAGAATCGGCCTGCAATGTGGGAGACCTAGGTTCGATCCCTGGGTTGGGAAGATCCCCTAGAGAAGGGAAGGGCTACCCACTCCAGTATTCTGGCCTGGAGAATTCCATGGACTGTATAGTCCATGGGGTCACAAAGAGTCGGACACGACTGAGAGACATTCACTTCACTTCATGTGGATATCACTGTGACTCTGCCGTCAGAATGACGATCTCTTCCAGGTGTGGGATCAGGTAGGTGCATTTTCTGAGCAGCTCTGTGGCTTCTGGCTAAGAGCACGTATTGGCCTCTATCTTGTACCTCTTTTTGGGGTCTGAGTCTCACAGTCCATCCTCTGCACCCTGCCCCCCATCACTAAAGTCAATTAGGAGGACTCAGCCGGTCAGCTTCTGAGGGAAACAGTATTTTTTTTTTTAATATTTATATTTTGGTTCCGCCGGGCCTTCCTTACTGCATGCAGACTTTCTCTAGTTGTGCCAAGCTCTCCGTTGCGGTGTGCAGGCTTCTCACTATGGTGGCTTCTCTTGCGGTACAGCATGAGCTCTATGGCACGTGGGCTCGGAGTTGGGGAGCAGGGGCTGACTGCCCCACTGCAGGTGGGATCTTCCCTCGACCAGGATCGAACCAGCGTCCCCTGCATTGCCAGGTGGATTCTTAACCACTGGAACACCAGGGAAGCCCAGGAAGAGGGTTTCTGAATGAAAAAGCAGCTTTCCTTCCGTGTAGGGTCACAGTGGTGCCTGGGGGCCCAGCAGGACACATGTCCATGTGGAGGTGGCGGGGCCCAGCAGGACACCGCTGCCCTGGGCGCGGCACTGTTTAGTCTCAGTGGCCCCACTGCGATCCCAGTTCTGGCTGCTTCTGTTTTTCTGTTAGGTAGATCGGAAAATAAAGACAAGGTCAAGTTGTCTTGTGAGACTGTGTGAAAACACACAGGCATGGTCCATGGTTACCCAGAGGCTGGGATCACCTCCACTCCCCCCTGGTGTACCTCACCAGCCCCCCTACACCCTAAATTATGCTCTAATTTAAGGGAAAAAATAGCACCTAGAAATCCAGAGTTTAAAAATGTGTCAAAAAACTGAAAGCTGGGGGAAGTTCCTGGCTGCCTGGACTACACCATGTGACAGGACAGGAAAGGCCCCCAGCCGGGCCTCAGCGTCCCCTTGTGACCGTGAGGGAGTCGCCAAAACCAAGCAAACTGCCCGTTCTGCTGTTACGTGGTGTCATTCAGTCGCTCAGTCGTGTCTGACTCTTTGCGACCCCACAGGCTGCAGCACGCCAGGCTTCCCTGTCCTTCACCATCTTCTGGAGCTTACTCAAGCTCATGTCCATTGAGTCGGTGATGCCATCCAACCATCTCATCCTCTGTCATCCCCTTCTCCTCCTGCCTTCAAGCATTTCCAGCATCAGGGTCTTTTCCAACGAGTCAGCTCTTCACATCAGGTGGCCAAAATATTGGAGCTTCAGCTTCAGCAGCAGTCCTTCCAATGAACATTCAGGACTGATTTCCTTTCGGATGGACTGGTTGGATCTCTTGCTGTCCAGGGGACTCTCAAGAGTCTTGTCTAGCACCGCAGTTTGAAAGCATCAATTCCTAAGCGCTTCTACTGTTCTGTTTCTTCAGAAGTCCTTACTTTGGGAACCCAATGACAGAACATGGTCCTCAAGGTCTAACCTCCATCTCTTCCACTGCGTTTCCTACTGGGGACCTGTCCCCTTGACTCAGCCATGGGAATAGTTGTGAAATTATGCTGTAATCTTCTCTTCTTGAATAATTTCAGTTCTTTCTAAGAGTCATAACTTTAAATCTAGAGGTGTTAATCTCAATCCTCATCTCACAGCAGAGGAATAAAGCTCAGAGAGGCAAATGACCTTCTTAAAGATGCACAGTTAGAGGGTGGCAAGACTGAAACCAGAACACAGGTTTCTTTACATACCTGGATCAAATTTTAGGGGTGTCTATCAAAATAAATGCTAATTTCAGGTCTACGTGTCTTTAGAGCGCTATCCATTATTTATCTGTCCATTCATCCATTCCCGGGGGAAGAAAGGCATCATGGGAGGAGCCAGTGTGCCCAGCCCGCAGTCCGGAGGGCGGAGCCCGGACTGAAGGGGACGAGGCGCTGCGCCTTCTCGTCACGGGCGGCCTATAGCATAGTCCGGGTCCAGTTCCTCCGGGTCAGCGACATTCATGGAGTGTCTGCTGGGTGCACGGAGTCACCTTACGGGTCAAAAAAGAAAGGAATCTGAGTGCTCCCCTGGTCCTTCCATGCCAGTGAAGTGGGAATAGCGGAATGGCGGGGAGAGAACATGAAATATAAGAAGACCCACTAGTTCATTAAAAAAAAAAATTAAATCCTTATTGAAACTCGTGTATATTCGGGTGTTTTTTTTATTTAAGAAAGCTCGTATCTCCCCATCAAAATACTAAGCCATGAATGAATATACTAAAATTATAAAATGAAACACGACTTCTAATCTTTAACACAGTCCAGTACTTATTCAGATTTCTAATATACGGCATCATATATTAAATGTACTGTTTTCACGGCATGGCAAGAGTGGGAAGACTAGGGGATCTGTAGCACGTAAAACTACGTGTGTCAGCTCCTCAGGGAGAGAGCAGGACAGCCTAGGTTGCAAAGGAGGGGAGGGAGGCGGGGTTCCACCTCCAGGGACCAGTCCGTGACTGTGCTGCGGGGGTCGTCATTGCGCTTCTCGCCCACCAGAGGGCAGACGTGCAGGGCTTTCTTCCCCCAGCTTTCTCTCCTGCCCTGGGAGGGCAGACTGGCAGCTTAGGGCTGCTCCAGGAGCAGACAGCTGGGCAGACCTTGCTTTGCAGTGGGGCGGGGGGGTGGGGGGGCAGGCAAACACTGGCAGGTGCTGCGTGGCAGATGCTTATCATCACAACCGCCATGCAAAGGACCTGCTGTGGTGGCCAAATTTACCACTTCACCTGGGTAAAAGAGGCCCTTTTCACACTTGTCCCAGGAGACAAAAGCTTGTAATTTATGGGTTTGCAATCACACCTCTGGAAATCTAGGCAAGTACCTACTTAAAATGTCAAGGCCTGGCATTTAAATAGCAATTGTGCAGATTTTGTTTAAAGAAAGAGAAGAAAAAAAAAAAAAGGAAAGAAAAAACGTGAGGGCTGAGAACCAAGGCAGCACACAGGCCCAGGTGTGGCTTCCATATTATGGTTACCAGCATTCAAATCCACCCAGACTCATTAGACAACTGGTGCTGTGGCAGCTTATCAACCAGCATACGGGGCCTTTATTTCTATATTAATCACAAATTCTGTGTATACTCTCTTCCCAATCAAGGCGAATAACTGGGGGCTTTGTTTCTCTTAGCGTGGAGACATGGCGTAAACTTGTTCTCTTACTGAAAAATGTTTGCCTCCCTCCTAAGACTGAGACCAATCTTGATCTTTAATTAAAAACCGTGATTATAAAATGTGCCGGGCACACACATCTTTTAATATTTATTAAACCCACACTTTATTTCCACTCTTTTTCTCTAACTGAAACATGTGCAAGGCCGTGGGGGCCCCTAATCATCCCAGCCAAAGGCTTCTCTTCAGGCCAGCTCCCCTTCCATGGCACTCATGACAACACTAACTGGGGGATTCTGCTTATCTGCGAAGTCCTCTTCCCCGTGGCTGTTTCTCGTCCCCGGCCCAGCCTCTAAAATGTGGCTGCTCCCTGGTCCCCATCCTCAGCCAGCCTCTCCCCTCACTATGGCCCCCGACTCTTACCAAGCTGATGGCTCCTACCATTTACCCCAAGCATGGACACCTCCTGACTCTGTGTCTCCACTGCTGACCAAGTCTTTCCAGAGCTCCTGGACAGACCAGAACTTCCAATGACACAAGACACCCTCACCTGTAAATCTAATGGTCCCTCACACCTTAACACACCTCCTTTCAACGAGCTTCTCGGATACCCCTCAACCAGTCACTAGTACCGGAAGCCACCAGTGGCCCAAACAGGAAAGCTGGAGCCGCCCTCCCCACCTCTGACGAGGGGACGCCTGCTGGGCCGGGTTCCTGCCGCCCTTTCTCTGCACCTTCAATGCCACTGCCTGGGACAGGCCCTCCCTGAGCTCCCAGCGACACCCTCAGGCTCAGCCCTCCTCCATCCCGTCCCTTCCACGCTCTCCCGGCCTCCAGCTGCTCCGCGAGGCAGTCTTTCCACTGAAAAAAAAAAAAACCCTGAATTCCCACCGACATACAGAGCTGGTCCCAGGCAGACACGTCCGACCCCGCCTCCTCCGCCTTGCTCTCGCCCTCGCTCCCCAAACAGGCCGCCATCTTCCTGTGACTCCGGCGCGGGGGCGCTTCGGTCTTCACGCCTGCCTGTCTCGTCATACGTGTCTAGGTCTCCTGGTCTCCGTCTCTGGACCTCACCCCCCTTGTCTCCCTGCATTTGATGAGTGTTTCCCATGCATCAGACGCTGTGCTAGCGTCCCTGGCACAAAAGGACGATGGAGACTTATTCTCCGTGAGCAGCAGGAAGTGCCAGGTTGAGGAGACCGACATAAACACCACAGAAAATGTCACGCTGGGGCCAGAGCTTGAGGAGGTATGAACAGAATGGGACTGGGCCGCGCAGGAGGGAGTCCTCTCGTCTGCCTTGCAGGCCGGAGTGTACTGTACGCGGGGCGCAGATGGAAGGTTGGTCTTGGCATTAAGGTTCACCAGGTGGAGGAAAAAGCAGGGTAAAGCACTCAGCGTGGGCAAAGGAAACCTCTCGGGTGCAGGCAGGACAGGTCTGGAAGGACGACGCGCTGAGGTGTTCAGTAACCAGGAACAGTCTGGTGGAGTCTGAGGACAGGGGACTGCAAGGCTGGGTGTGAGAACCACCCAGGCAGTAACGGCCCCGAACACGCGGGCCCTTCGTATTCCTGCTGCTGGGTGTGCGCTGGGGACCCATCTTCCTTCCCGCCGTTTCTGCCCCCCAGAGGGAGCTTCCCAGGGTAACCCTGCGGCTTTCCCTCACCCCTTCCCCAGGGGGCAGTGTGTCTTAACTGACTGGGGAACAGGGATGAGCAAGCGGGCCACTTCCTTTCTCAGCGAGGGGAGGCCAGCTTTTCTGAGGCTGGAGAGGAAAGTGTGTCTGCTCCTGGGCTCGTGATTGGAAGGCTCTCGTTGGCATCAGACGCGGACACTGAGAATGTGGGCTCCCGGTCATACAGCGGCTGCTGCTGACCTCCACAGCCTTCCTTCTTCCTGCCTGTCTCCTAACTGCTCTGAACCTGGTGGTGGGGGGGAGATACCGTTCTCTTGGGCCCTCTCAAGCCCCAGCAATCGAGACTGATTCTAAGCGGGGAGGAAGGGATTCCGACCTGAATTCTGGAAGACTGCTTTGGCACCAGAGTGGAGAACGGATCTGAAGGGCAGGATGGAGAAGATGGGAGAGGACGAGGTGAAGCTGGGTCACATGGCGGGGAGCCCGATGGCTGACTTGAGGGGTGACGTCGGGAGGCGGCGGCCGCCTCGCCTCGGGGCTTAGGCTGGGTGCCCACAGGATGGGAGGACCGTGCACTGTGATCCCGGGTGACCCCGAGCACACGTGGTCGCCTGAGCTGCACCCAGCTTGTCGGCTGCTCTCTCCGGAGCTCCTTGGGCTCTGTGCACACACACCGAGACGATGTCTGAGCATCAGTAGTCGGCAGAGGTAATGCCCACGTGCCCTTGGAGGGCCTCCGAGGGGAACCCCCGTGGAGAGGGGAGCGGAAATCTCTAGCCAGACTCTCTGGGTTTGAGCCCTGGCTCTGCCATGGATGACCTGTGTGACCTTAGGTAAGTTAGGGGGACCTCTCTGTGTCTTTATCTGGGAAAGAGGGGATAACAAAGTATCCCCTCAAAGTGTAAAGCTCAAATATGCAATGTGTGAAAAGTGCTTCGAGCAGCGCCTGGCGCACGGTAAGTATGAATAAATCTCATCTTTGCCAGTCACCTACCTGTGTGGCTCCACATCAGGGCAGCTCTGATGAGCACTCGGCCACATGACAGACTTACAAGGGACCACGCTAAGGGATGGAGAGATTGAGAAACTGGTCGTGTCCTCGATAAAGTTACCCTCGCATAGACACCAAGGTGCATCAAAATTCACCAACCTAAGGAGGCAGATGCTAAGTGTCTAATCAGTAAAACAGAGTGAAAGTCTCTAAAACAGAGACTGGAGGGGCCCGGCCAACTGGGTGACCAGAGACAGCTCCCTGGACACGGCCAGCCGTGAGGAGACTCTTCTGGCTACTGATGCCCCCGGAGGAGGCCTGCAATAGGCTGTGATGAAAAGCACCTTCTGCCCACATCTCAGGAGTCCCGCCGGCCTTAACCTGCCTGTGGTCCCCTTGGCATCAGGTGAGGGCTGCACCTGCCTACCATGTGTACCCGCTACAATTCACAGAGCCGGAGTGCCCATGCCAGAGAGAAACGTGAGGAGCAAAGAGTAACAGTTCCTGGCCCGTCTGACACGCTTCCCCCGCAACCAATCCTTACATCTTGTCTCACTGTGATGGAAAAAATACATCTGAGCTTGAATTCTGGAGTTTGAGGACAAACGAGATCCTTCTCCCCTTTCACTATTCAAGATAAAACAGCACAGGCTCAAGGTGCCCTGGCATAGTTAGGATTTCTAACAAGTAATCCTAAAAATAGACACCGTGAAAGACAATAAAAACACTTTAAAAATACAAAGTTCAGTCCTGCCAAAGGAAAACACAAACAAACAAAAAAAGACTTGAATCTGATTAACCCTCTAGATCCAGCTACCAATTTATAGAAAATAACAGAAGACAAAGAAATCTGGTAAATGACAGTAAGGATGGCATCAGTAAAACCAGACAAGGGGAAAACCTACAGGACAAAACAGTCTGTTTCTTCAACAAATAAACTGCAAAGGAGAAAGTGCTAGAGATGGAGGGAAACATGTAGATTAAAAGAGGCATGCAAACCAATTGCAATGAGTAGATGCTGATTCAAATAAACTGTTAGAAAATACAAACTTGAAGGAAACACTGAACAGTATGAAGGGCTGAATTCTGTTTCCAGTGTGATAATATCATGGCGGTTGCACTAAACAGAAAAGCCTTCCTGTCTTTTTTTAGAAAGACATCCTGAAATAGGAAAAGTGGGCCTGCTTCCGAGTAAGCTGGGGTAGGGACAGTGTGTGTGGAACAAAAGGACATGAGACCGGCCACTGGTGGGTAACTGCTGAATCTGGGTGATGCGTTACGTGAAGGGGGAGCGACCTTATGTACTTCCATGTTTGAAGTTTATGTGGTAATAATAAAAATTTTTTAAAAGCCCGAGTTAATTTTCTAGACTAAGTAAAAGCGAAGAATCTTAAATGTAAAATAAGACTTTTCTCCAAAGTAACAAAACAAATTAAAAGGACAATAACAGAATTTTAAATTTAAAAAATTTTTTTAGGTAAGATCCTGTTTCATTTGAGAGATGAGGGAAATGTCCCAGGACAATGAAGCTGGAGGCCCCCAGGACTCTTCCCTTCAGAGAGGAAAACACACCCAACACAAGCGTGGCCTATATATAACATTGGCCAGGGGAGAAGAAATAGCGTGGCCTGATTGCCTCCAAACCCCCTCCCCTTACATGGCCTGTAAACCAGAGTCTGTCGTTTTGTACATGAACACTTGGTAATATACACATTACAGGGCTCGGGAACTGTCCCTTCAAGGCAGACCTGACATTCTCAGCAAATGTAGGCGAATGCTCACGAGTGAAACAAATGGGAGTATAATTATGCACCTGCTGGGGGCATGTGATCAGACCTACAAAGGGGACCAATTTGGGGTGCCACGTGGTCCTGTGTATTTGTTCTTGAACTTCATCCCATGGCCAATCTTGGGCTATTACAAGTATTATGTCTTGCCTTCTATAAATGTCTAAGAAACCTTGGTGCACAAGACGGTCTTGTTTTTTTTTCTAGAAGAGACCATGGGGAGTTTAACACTTCAAGGTAGAAAAGTAATGACTTACCACGCAAAGAAGCCAAAGCACAACATAGAGTATTTGGGTCTTAGAGAAGAGATCTTGTCCAAATTTTATGCAGACAATAGCTTCCAGGAAACCAATGACCCTGTGACACAGAACAAGAGGTTAAATAACAAACTCATTAGAATATAACGCATTAACAGAAACATGCATAATTCCATCAGAAAGTTCAGCAGGTCAAAAGATTTCTGCTCCAAACACGAAGCAAGTCCCCTACAAAATGACAGTGCTCTAGTCTACTGTGCTTTCTTTAGAGACAATACATATTACATGCATTATATATATATAGATAGATAGATAGATTTAATTAAAAAGGCTATTTTACTGTTATTCCTCTCTTCTTTTTCTTCAGATTATCTTTTTAGAGCAGTTTTTCAGGCTCATAGTAAACTTGAGGGAAAGGTACAGATTTCCGACCATTCTCTGCCCTCACACATGCACAGCCTTCCCCACTAGGAATATCCCCCACCGGAGCAGCGCATCTGTCACAAATGATGAACACAGTCAGCCAGAGTCCACAGGTTACCTCAGGGCTCACTCTGATGGTGGTGTACATTCTGGGGGTTTGGATAGATGTTCAAAGTGTAACATACCCACCACTGGGGTTCCCAGGTGGTGCTAGTGGTAAAGAGCCTGCTTGCCAAGGCAGGAGATGTGAGAGATGCAAGTTCAGTCCTTGGGTTGGGAAGACCCCCTGGAGAAGGGCATGGCAACCCACTCCAGTATTTTTGCCTGGAGAATCCCATGGACTACAGTTGCAAAGAGCTGGCACAACGGAAGTGACTTAGTGTACATGCATCTACCATTACAGGGTCAGACGGAATAGTTTCACTGCCCTAAAAGCCCTCTGTGCTCTGCCTATTCATCCCTTTATTCCTCTCCAGGAGTAAGTTATTTTTCATATCTTCCTTCCTCACAGACCACAATCTCAGTGTGTATATTTTCATAGCTACAGACCACTTGATGTCATCTTGGTCAGAGCCATAATGACAGGTGGACAGACACCCCCTTGGTTGAGACCCTGGCAGGGACAGGAAACCCACCACCTCTGTGGGCAGCTGCTTCTGCTCTTTCAGTCTCTTTAGCTTTGGGGAAGTTGTTCCTTATCTCCAGTGGGTGCCTGCCTCCTCCTGCCCCAGTCCTAACTCTGCCCTCCACAGTCATACAGGGGAGCGTGAGCTTCCAGGTAAGGCTTTCAGTAACTTGAAGGCAGCGATCACATTTCCTCCCAGCCATCTAGGAATTTCCAGATCTAATATGTCCAGTTCTGCTGACAATAAAAACCCTTTATCCTCTACATCAGTAGTAATTTTGCTACATAAAAAAATGTTTAAAAAAAAAACTTTCATGTTTTACTCTTGAATTAAAACATCAAAGAAAAAAGCCAATCTTGTATTATAGAACTTCATTTATGAATATTAAAATCAGATCTTTATTACGGTTCAGAAATTGAAGGTAAGAACTGAGGAGGTGGGGTAACACAGCTCACCCCTTCATCCCAATGACTGCCCAGAAATAGCGACTTCTGACAAGGCCACGCTAGGTATTCCTTGCTCAGGAGGGAAGCGAGACAATCAGGGACTGGTCCTGTTGCAGGCATAATCTCTGAAAAGGCAGGAAAGGGCCCGGAAGACCCCAGGCCCCCTCCCCACTGCAGACACAGAGGTCACTGCCATGGTCAAATGGATGGACAGCTCTAAACAGCTGAAGACCTGGAGCCAGAACCACCAAAGCAGAAAGTCTCCAGTATGGATCTCTAGAGAGTCTGGGGTGGTCTTGTACCCCGGGGCAAACCAAACAAGGTTTAGGAGTGGTTGCCTGAATCTTTAAAGACCACCCTTACACACACACCCCGGCCCAATAAAGCACAGCCCTTGTGAGAAGGCCGCATTTCAGCCCAGCATCGTGGGAGGCCAGAGGGAGCAGGGCTGAGGTCCGCTGTCGCCCTGAGGTCGAGACCACCATTCGACACTAGAGGGCAGCAAAGCAGCTTTGGGAAGGGCTCCTGTGGGCGGACACAGAAAGCAACGCAGCCCGGGCTGGGCCGGCCTGAGGGACTGCAACCGGAAGAAAGTCTGCCCACCTGCCCTGAGCGGACAGAACAGCGGGCTTTACTGTGACAGGCTTCTAAACAGTCAACTGACCGAGGCACCCTTGGAGAGCTCGGTGACCAGCTGATTAGAGCTGTGTTTCTCAGACTTCTGTGACCTGAGTCGCATGGCAGGAAACACAATTTTCATCTTGTCCCCTCTCCCACACACACAACCTGCCCCAAAACACACAAAACAACTGTCCCCTTGCTCTGACATTTTCCTACCCTATTTCACTGTCAGAAAAATGCTGGTCATGACTCACTCAGTTGACTTCATAACAACCTGAAATTTGCTCTAAAGACCAGTGCTTTTCAATCAGGAACTTCAGGATGACTTGTTCCCACATGCTGAGGAATCTTAGCTGACCTGTTGTCCATGGAGGTGCCCTTGAGTAGAGACTGGGTGGGGGAGGGGTCAGGATGGAGGAAGGGGCAGCGTGAGGTCACGAGGTGACATGGGTCTTGAAGGCCACCCCAGAGCTTGGCTTTCAGTCTGAGGGACCTGAGAATCCTGGGGGTGTTGCAGCAGAGGGCTGAACTGGATTGATTTTGTGGAGACTCATTTTGGAAGAGAACTGCTGTGAGGAGACCAGGGAGCAGGGTGAAGACCTGGAGGAGATATGGGATGTGGGGAGCAGCGGGAATGGGGATGCATCACGTCAGCTATCCACGGACCCCTTATCCAGCAACGCTAGCCCTTAGAGGGAGTCCTGAAACGTAACATCCTCCTGGGAGGTCAACATCACTTCCTTATGGGACTCCAATTGCTGTTGGCCTGGGGCTTGAGGCCAAAGGCCTGGGTACTATGGGAGCCTCTATGAAGCCTGGCAGCTGAGGCAACACCAACCACCTCACCCTGGGCAGCCCCTCCATGGTATTGCCCTCAACTTAGAGCCAATTTCAATCTCAGATCTTGACCAGGCTGAGCAAGGTGGCCAATCTGTGGCTGGATGGAACCCAGGACTCCCTCCCCTTCATGTTTGTTGCCGTCCTTATCGTGAAGGAGCGTGTTCAGTTCAGTTCAGTCACTCAGTCGTGTCTGACTCTTTGTGACTCCATGACTGCAGCACGCCAGGCTTCCCTGTCCATCACCAATGACCAGAACTCGCTCAAACTCAAGTCCATAGAGTCAGTCAGGTCATCCAACCATCTCATTCTCTGTTGTCCCCTTTTCCTGCCTTCAGTCTTTCTCAGCATCAGGGTCTTTTCCAATGAGTCACTTCTTCACATCAGGAGGCCAAAATATTGGGGTTTCAGCTTCAGCATCAGTCCTTCCTGTGAATATTCAGGTCTGATTTCCTTTAGGATGGATTGGTTGGATCTCCTGGCAGTCCAAGGGACTCTCAAGAGTCTTCTCCAACACCACAGTTCAAAAGCATCAATTCTTTGGTGCTCAGCTTTCTTTATAGTCCAACTCTCACATCCATACATGATTACTGGAAAAACCATAGCTTTGACTAGACAGACCTTTGTTGGCAAAGTAATGTCTCTGCTTTTTAATATGCTGTCTAGGTTGGTCAGCTTTTCTTCCAAGGAGCAAATGTCTTTTATTTCATGCAGTCACTAGTGATTTTGGAGCCCCCCAAAATAAAGTCTCGCAGTTTCCATTGTTTCCCCATCTATTTGCCACCTCTTCTTAATATCTTCTGCTTCTGTTAGGTCCATACTGTTTCTCTCCTTTATTGTGCCCATCCTTGCATGAAATGTTCCCTTGGTATCTCTAATTTTCTTGAAGAGATCGCTAGTCTTTCCCATTCTTTTGTTTTCCTCTATTTCTTTGCATTGATCACTGAGGAAGGCTTCCTTATCTCTCCTTGGTAGTCTTTGGAACTCTGCATTCAGATGGGTGTAGCCTTCCTTTTCTCCTTTGCCTTTAGCCTCTCTCCTCTTCTCAGCTATTTGTAAGGCCTCCTCAGACAACCATTTTGCCTTTCTTTTTCTCTGGGATGGTCTTGATCACTGTCTCCTACAGCATCACAAACCTCCGTCCATAGTTCTTCAGGCACTCTGTATATCAGATCCAATCCCTTGAATCCATTTGTCACTTCCACTGTATAATCATAAGGGATTTGATTTAGGTCATACCTGAATGGTCTACTGGTTTTTCCCTACTTTCTTCAATTTAAATCTGTATTTGGCAATAAGGACTTCCTGATCTGAGCCACAATCAGCTCCCGGTCTTGTTTTTGCTGACTGTACAGAGCTTCTCCATCTTTGGCTACAAAGAATATAATCAGTCTGATTTTAGTACTGACCATCTGGTGATGTCCACGTGTAGTGTCTTCTCTTGAGCTGTTGGAAGAGGGTGTTTGCTATGACTAGTGGGTTCTCATGGGCAGGAGGCAAATCAACTTTGGGCTGCCTGAGGTGCTTCTGCCTGGAGTGAGGCTGGCCTCTCATAAATAAAAACGACCTTAATGCAGAACCCGGCATCAGAAAATCCTCCGCGGATGGAACAAGAATGTATCACAGTCTTATTGAAACTGGGGCACAAAAGCTCTCGGCCTGGTGTGTGTGAGCTGGGTAGACAAGTCAACCTCGAGCAGAGACCATTCTGTCTGTAGCACCTGGTTGCACCTGGATTCTCAAGATGCCACAGCCTGTGTGCATCCTATAGACGCAGCCCTGCAGCTGCACAAAACGCTCTGCCACGAGGGCTTGGGGCGAGGGTCAGTCACTCTCCGGCGGCCAGGAGCTGACTCTCCACCAGTGGAAACAAGCCGTGTATACAAGTGACGCAACTATGATACAATCCCACAGGGAGCCAGGAGTCAGGGAGCCAGGAGTCACCGCGGAACTTCAGGAGGCGGTTCCGGTTCCTGTTCGGATGAGTTCCGGTTCCGGTTAGGATGAGCAAACACACCTTTGGGGAGGAAGTGAACACTGAGCTGGGCCTTAAGGAGGTAGAGAACTCTTTCAGTTGTGCTCCATGGAACATGTGGACTTCCTATGAAGCCCCGGGGCAGGATGGAGAGGGGGAGAAGGGGGCAGAGGGTCCTGGGTGGCACGCCCAGAACGATCCTGCCCAGTTGTTTTGCTGTATATCAGGGTTTGGAGCAAGATATCATTGGAGAAAAGGGATGCAGTTGCTGAAAAAAAAATTTGCGACTATTGCAGAGGACTGGGGCCTGTCAGTAGGTGTTCCTGAGAAAAGGAGCAGGGAGCAGCAGGAAAAAGGGTGGTCAGTCTGGAGGAGGATGGGATGGAGGAGAAGACACTAGAAACAGGAAATGCGAACGTGGCAAGGATGCTGCCCTTGCAATGTAAGCGCTGAGGGTGGGAAACAGAGATGCATGTGGACCAGAGGGAAGGCAGTATGAGAGGCTGTGAGCAAAGGTCAGCAGGCAGATGATGGTGGCCTGGGAGTGCTGGGGAAGGTGGAGGAGGCGGGGAAGGTCTCCAGTTGTGCGTTCTCTCCAAACACTCCCTCCTCCCGTAAGGACACTGAGCTGCATGCTGTGTCTACCCTTAAGGAGCCTGGAAGAACAGCAGCATAATTACAAGAAGTTGTGGAGGGGAGAGGGGTGGCGGGGAAGCCAGCAAAGGAATCAGACGCAGCAGAAACGGAGGAAGAAAACCTGCAGGGCAGCTGCTGCAGGAGGAAGAAAACAGTCTGGAGATGGCAGATGCTGCGGAGAAGACGGGAGAGACGAGGGTGGAGAAGGACGTGCCGATGTGGAGCTGCCCTTGGACAGCGTGATGTGCAGAGGAGCAGAGGCAGAAGCTTACTGTCTTGGGTCACCAGCAGGGCTGGGACAACTCGGGAGAGGAAGCCAGTGTGGTGAGAGGCAGTTCGGACAGCAACCGGGCTCCAGGCCTCGACCCTGGGGACCATCAGCTCTGACCCAACCCCTGGAGACCCAACCCAAGAACTTGCCAGAGGAGGAAAAGTGGCTGCTCACTTCTGTTACAGCCAAAGCTTGGATCCCTTCCGGGCCAAGGGATCCAACATCTTTTCTTCATCAACCAGCCCAATGCTCTCCTTTGGAGGCACAGAAACTCAATTATAATGGGGAGGGGAGGGGGAGAAAGGTGAAGATGAAGACAGTTTCACGTGCCCATCTGGGCAATCTGTCCACCTCGATCTGGCCCTGACACCCACGAAGACGTAGTAACTGGAAGAGGTTCCCCCACTCCGACTTCTCCCCATGGGTTCCCATTCTCCAGATGGATGGAGTCCTGTCTCAGTTGGGCCCAGGATGTTTAGGGACAAAAGGCTGTAAGTTCAGCTCCATGGCACAATTGCGGAGCCCACATTTAAAGTCTGTATTTCATTACATATAGCAGCAATTAATGCCAGCTTTTTGAGGGTGTTAACATTTACAAAGGAGAAAAGTACCTACTACATGGGCTTCACCTCTGTTCCCTTGCATGTCCATATTGTGATAGAGCCAAAGTCATCCCAAAGTTAGTGAAAAGAAAACTATAAAGCATGAACTAGCTGTTAAAGAAGGGGTTTCTCTGGTGGCTCAGTGGTAAAGAATCCACCTGCCAATGCAGGAGACACAGGTTCAGTTCCTGGGTCAGGAAAATCCCCTGGAGAAGGAAATGGTGACCTATTCCAGTATTCTTTCCTGGAGAATCCCACGGACAGAAGAGCTTGGTGGGCTATACAGTCCATGGGGTCACTCAAGAGTCAGACATGACTTAGTGATAAAAACAAAGTTGTTAAAGGAAGTCAGACATTTCAGTGTGTGCTGTTTTGATAGAAGATGAAAGAAACCAAAAAAAAAAAAAACGAAGGTGACAGGGAAGCCGGAGGAAGGAAGGAAAAGAAGATGGGAGGTGGTGGCCCCCGAGAGGCAAACACCAGAGAAGAGACTGGAGGCCAGGCCTCCTGCAGCACCATCACAGGCCCACCATGCCGACCAGACAGAGGCTGCTCCTGCCTGTTCACACACCAGGTGGGTCCACCCTGCGTGATTTATGAACAGGGACTTGCTGTTTTTCAGCACAGCCCACTAATCTCAAGGTCCACTGACCTTGACATCATCATTCTGGGAGTCCTTGATTCTCAACAGAGCATCCTAAATCAGCCAAATGACCTCGCATTTATTTCAGCTCATTTGCATTTGACCTTCTTTCACCATTTTCCAGTAAGGGGCAGCTTTTCTGTGTTTGCTTCCACCCTTTCGCCTAGTTCCTCTAGGCTATTTCTCCCACCACAGGGATTAAACTTTCAAGATACCAGATTAAGGAGAACTACCTGTCTCTCTGATCCACCATCTCCTTTTTCCTCAACAGGTGACTAGACAGAGTTCTCCAGTCGCAGCAGAATAAGACTGTGGCAAGGACTTATAAATGTGAAAAGAAAAATGCACACGGAAAGAAGATGCATGGGACAGAGGAAAAGCTCAAAGGAAAAAAAGATCCCCAGTCCTTGGACAAGACAGTAAGAAGGCAACCTGCCTTCCCGTGACAAAAGTATGTAAGGAGTCTGGTAAATGTAGATTCTCTCTCCCACGAGAGCAGTCAACAATGGAAACTGAATCCATCCTATTACCCTTTAAGCTACTTTGGGTAGGAAAATCAGCTTACATCATAGAGCCTGCCAGAAACAGTGACAAAGGCCTTTTGTCTGTTGGGAAGAAGGCGGTGGGAAACTTGAGCAACCCTTCCAGAATCTGGGTGAGAGCTGGATACACACACACACACACACACACACACACACACAAGTTTGGAAGGAATGACAATGTAATGTATGCAGCAAGTATCTCTAAACAGTTGATGTCTTTGGATGATCTTTAGTTTATTCTTTTCTACATTATCAATATGCATTACATGGAAAAAAAATTATGTTTAAAAATCTGTTGTGGTTTTCATCGGATTTTCTTTATGCTCAGTTTAAAATCTAGATTAGGTCCTGAATTTAAGCTCCTTGAGTGACTGAACTTCACACACAGATGTGCTGGACGTCTTTGGAACTTCTGTTGCTAGATGGCTTGGTGAGATGTAGATGGTGTTATACTGAGGAAGCGATTACCTGAGATACTGAACAGCATTTCACGTTTAATACTGGGGGTGAAACTGGATAATCTATGCTTTCAAATCATTTAAGTAATTATAAATTCAGATACAGCATTTGTATCTATAATAAGATGATAAATTGTGACCATGTGGCTACGTGTTAGTTTTCTTTGGGACAATAAAACCAGACCCTTTCTGGTGTGTAAGTAACATGAAGCATGGTCAAGCCCATCACAAGTCGTTGTCCCAAACTTACCATCGATTTCAGAGGGAAGTCAAACAATTCATTTCCTATTTCAGGAAACAAGGCCTCCAATTCTATGTGGAAAATATCTTTTGATTTCCTACTGTCTTTTAAAAAAATAATTTCTACCTCCTCTTTCTGTAACTTGCCAGTTAACTAGTCTAAATTTAAATCAGAAAAGGAACATTAAAAGTGAAAGATACACAATAATTGCACTGAAAGGCAGTTAATGCAGGGTCAAGAAAGAACTCAAGAAATCTACAGACATAAGTGGTTTCAAATGATAAGAGATTACTCACCCAAACACCCAGCACTGTGTTCCCACGCGTTTGCACTGCGTGTCGGTGAGGTAAGCGTAGTACTGTCTGAAAGAACAAAGGTAGAATTCACTGAGAGCCTCTGGAAAACCAGCAAGCCAATACAGAACTAAATCACTCTGACAGTGTGAATATAAAAATTGTCTGCCTTGTTCCACATACTCAAGCTGCCTGGTCTAGTTCTATTCAAAGGAATAGGAAGCCAGTGCCTGCTGAAACCTTCCTGTAAGAGGCTAAGAATTTGGACTGGGATGGAGGGAGGTGGTTTAAAGAGCCAGATTATTGGCAGAGGCAGTCTTGATTCAGAGGCAGACTCCCACACTCCTGAGCCAAAGTCACCCCAGGTGGGTGCTTCAGTCTCTCTCCTTGGAGGCAGTTCCAGAAGCTCACCTACACTGTCTCTGTCTCCTCTGGCTCTCTCCAGGACAAAGGCTGCTGACTGTAACCAGGCAGGAAAGCTATACATTTTGGCTCTCAGAAATATTTCAAGGTGACTGGCTACACGCCCAGTACTCATAGCCACACGTGGGAGAGGCGGCCTATAGGACAACACAGGGTGGGAGTCTTAAAGCTGCCCCTGAAACTCGACCCATCCCTGGGGAGGTGACATCTGAACCAGTGGGTTAAGGGCTGGGGTTAAAGACTCTCCTTTGAGGGTTTGAGGAAAGCTATGAAAAAGGCACATAAAACATGCACACAAAATTCTGCATTAAACTTCAGAGGGTTCACGAATGCCTAAAGCTCATCCATGAACTATCGGCTCTGTACCCCAAAGTGAAGAATTCTAGCTGTAAAGAATTCAGGTTTTCCTCTAACTTCACATTTTCATTACCTAATTTCCTTTTACCAGTTCAGCTACTTTACTAATTGCATCCATGCCCTTATACTGCACATTATATTAGACTAAAAGAATATTCACTCAAATGTCTTCTCAAAGCAGAGTCATATGAAAGTCTAACCAAAAAAGAGGAAAAGAGAGACCTGGTAAGTATATATGATTTATACTGAAGCCTGAGTTTTCGCTTCTTTCTGGGCCTGCCATTGACTCATCGGAACCTAAAATCCATTAGCATTTCCATCTTTCCAAGAGGCTTGTCAACCATCTCCTTAGCCTCAAGTGATGTAGGAACAAAGGAAGTGGCTAATTTTTAAACAAAAAAAGAATCGTTTGAAAACCCATAGAGTTTGGCAAAAATTTTAAGGAGGTCTCAAAAAAGTCCAAACACTGGATTTTTAGTTTCTGGTTGAGTCTCTAGTTTTTGCTGTGAAATATTTAACAATAAGGAAATTTCATGATAAATCACATGTGATTTGCTCTTCTGTTTTCTAAGAGATTTCTTTTCCCACTTATTTGTTGATTGCTCCTAATTTTATGAAGGAACTGCTGCTAATCTTTCCTGAAATAATAGTAAGCCTCAAATTACATCAAATTTTAAATATGATAAGGAGGTGCCAACCCACAAAAAGGAAAATTGCATTCATGAGATAACTATTTCAGCAGATCACCAGTCCATAAAGTGCCAAAGGGCTCGGTGTACCAACTGTTACCTTCCTGTATATATTAATATATATTTGCAATAATGAATGAGAACAATAAGAAGTGCTAGCTGGGGGTGAGGGCTATGTCTGACCAAGGAAAACACCCACTCTCCTTGGCAAACAGGACCCTCTATTTGCGTAGATTGCTCACACATTAAAAATAATTAAATTATCCCACAGTTTCCAAAGAAGTTTACTTTGAATCAGCAGTGTAGAGACTTTGGGTGTTTCCACTGAAACAATGAAGAACAACTGTTCTACTCTTCAGTGCCGAGACTCCACACTAGTTATAAAACCCTAATCGCTCTTTCCAAACAGAAACAACAGAACAAATGAAAGCGTTTCACTCTGAAGTTCACTGGTCAGTGTGGGGGACTCCAGTCTCTGAACAGCACCTCATCTCTAGGGTCCTACATGAATCATGACTCCAGGGCAAGGACAGCTTCCCTGGAGGATGAACACCCAAGCTTGTCCCTGCTGTCCTGGAGGACCACAGGAAGGACATTTGAAAAAGGAAATTAACTGGCTCTAAAGGAACTAATAAAGTTTCATTCTAAAAATAACAACATTTATGACTTCAATCCACCGTAAAAATGTTTGTATTTTTTGATAATCTCATGAAGAAAACCTCAGTATGTCTCTCCCTCATTTTGTTTTAAATAGGATGCTACAGGGGAAAAAAGGGCTTCCCAGGTGGCTCAGCGGTAAAGAATCTGCCTGCCAATGCAGGAGATACAGGTTGGATCCCTGGGTCAGGAAGATCCCCTGGAGAAGGAAATGGCAACCCACTCCCGTACTCTTGCCCAGAGAATCCCCATGGACGGAGGAGCCTGGCAGGCGATAGTCCATGGAGTCATAAAGACACAGCTTAGTGACTGAGCACAGGGGAAAGAATAGCAGTGAAGATCATAAAGCATAAAGGGGTTTGAATGTAATGGGGTGGTGTCGGTCTTCATGTTACTGAGGTTGGAAAAGCAAAATGTTTTCTTCATGTTCTGGATATATAAGTCTTTCTGTTCCCTTGGAAGTATAATTGTCTAGAATGACATTCTCACGGAAAATCTGCTAGTTTATATGACCTCCTTTATGCTACACAGGAGAAATGATGGGCAAAATGACCTGCAAAGCAGGTTAACATGTTCAAATGACCGTCAGGCTAACACAGAATTACCTTACTGTGGGAGCCGTGATGCCACCAATAAAGAGAATTCGACACCAGCTTAATGGATGACTGGCTTGGAACACAAAGATATGTTTCAGGAAGAAGGTATTCAACTCGGTCAGCTGCAAAAGAAGGAGGCGTGAGTCAACCTGGTGCTTTGAGCTAAGTCATGAGCCTCTAGTCCTTCAATGGACACTCTATAGCTAAAACTAATTGGTATGTTCAAAGCATTTCCAGAAAATATATTGGGTCTCTTAAGAGTATGGTGTTTAAGCCCAGGTACAGCCAGGACAACATGGGCACCAACCGAGCAGGGGTCCAGAGGAGGTGCTGGGTGCTGAGAGGGGCACAGGGGGCATCGGCCATTCAGCCTGTTTCCAGGTTCACGTGATTGTGACCTGGCTCACAGGCATGAGCTGCTGGGACAGTCGGGAGGGAGATGCTTCAAGAGCAAAATCAGGAAAACAAATCTCTGCTGAGCAACACCTTCACAGCTGGACAGAAATCAGGCCAGGTCGAAAAGACATCTGACAGCAGGGAAGCAGGCTCTTTAATAGCCAAAAGAAGCTTGAGATGCTGTGCGTGACTGAGAGATGACTACGGGCTCATTCAGCTCGTGCCGGGGACCAAGCAGATCTCAGACGAAAGGCTGAAAGCTCCTAAAAGTGTGTGTGGGGGCTGGTCCAGGCTTCACCCGGCAGTGAGACTGCTCCCTCAGGGGCGGCAGCCAGTGCCACCATCACGCGACCCGTCCTGGCGGCACAAAACGTGTCTGTCAGGAAATGCGTGCTCCATGCCCAGAGGCCCCTCCTGTCCCCTCCAGATTAAGTGAGCAGCACAGATTAGGAAAGGTCACCGCTTTAGGAGCACATGAGGACTTCCCTGGTGGTACAGTGGATAGGAATCTGCCTGCCAATGCTGGAGACACGGGTTCGATCCCTAGTCCAGGAAGATCCGGCATGCCACGGGGCAACGGAGCCTGAGCACCACAACCACTCAGCCCGCGTGCTGCAATGACTGAAGTCTGTGCACCTAGAGCCTGTGCTCCCCAACTAGAAAGGCCCCGCAACAAAAAGCCCAAGCACCACAGTGGAGAGCAGACCCCTCACCGCAACTAGAGAGCCTGTGCAGCAACAGAGACCCAGGACGGCCAAAAATAAACACAATTAAAAAAAAAAAGAAAAACGAGCATCACATGGACCAGCAGGTTCATTTCAGTGACCTAAAATGTGCGTCTTTCCCCACAGGGCGGGTTTTAATTTATTTTTAATTGGAGGATCATAGTGCTGATTTTAAGGATATAAAATAAGAACGGTTCACTCATCATCACCACGTATAGGAAACTGATCCCTGCATAGCACTCACCATCCAGGGGACAGTGGGCCGTGGAATTCTGCCATCCTAGGAAAATCCAAATCCTTCCAAGGTCCTCACAATCAAAGGGAACCTCTCCCTGCCCTGGCACTGCCCCAGAAAGGAAAACTTGACCATCATCTACTTATGTAACCCCCCTCCTTTTCAAAAAGTTTTTTTGATGGGAACCATTTCTAAAGTCTTTATTAAATTCGTTACAATATTGCTACTGTTTTTTTGTGTTTTAGTTTTTTGGCCTTGAGGTATAAGGGATCTTCACTCCCTGGCTGGGGATTGAACCTGCAGCCCCCTTGGTTGGAAGGTGAAGTCCCGACCAGTGGACTGCCAGGGAAGTCCCTATGTGCCCATTTTATCCACTGACTTCCCCAAACCATGGTGACTATATACCTGTTCATCCACATAGACTTCCACAGCCATAGACCTCATTTACTGAGATCCATATTATCATTCTCCTTCTGTGGACAAAGACTGTCTTTCAAGTGACACACGCCAATTTTCTCCTTGTGTTGGGAGTATGTTGTTCATGTGTTCAAAATATAACGTCTGAAGATTCTGGAAGACAACTCAGGTGAAAACTAGTTTTCCTTAGCTACTCTCCCAAAGCTGTGGAACAATTAACCTGTGAACAGGACGGTCCATAAAAAAGCCTGCCTCCAGGAAAGAGTTGTTTGGTAATCTCTTTCCGAGACCCTAGGCTGTCTGCTTGGAAGGAGGGCCTCTCCCCACTGCTGATACCACTCCAGAGGACCCAGGTCCCCAGGGGGCTCCAGTCCCCTCAGGGAGCTTCTTTATTTAGCGCTTCACCAATTACCTAAAGTGGTAACAGCTGAGGTACCATCTTAACACTCAAACACTGAGTCTGGACTATAAAAAAAAAAAAAAAGCCTTACATTTGTTACTTTGGTCCTGAAAAGACCATTCTATGGATAGAAAGCAATCCAATGCCTAATTCACTGGGTGATAGATGCTGAGCACAAGGTTTTTACAGGGAATTTTAATCTGTTTCCAATTTGCAATTCAATGATCCATATTTTAAAACATCTTCACAATGAAGCAAGACCTTAAGTGTAACAGCATTACTGTTAAATTGTTCTGCATGTCAGCTGTAGAACAGTACATCTTTTGACGCATGGAGCTGATAAGCAGTGTCAACTAGCATGAACCCTAAATCAATGGAGGGTTTTTATGTTGGTTTTGTTTTTTTCCTACTTCTGAGCATCTGAAAAAAAATTACCTGCCAGATGATCATGAAAAGGTATATTCCAGCCACTCTCTGAAATGAAGACTTGGGGTCAAACCACCGCACGTAGGTCCAGCTGGCAGGAGTAAACTGGAGCACGGCTCTTTTGATCTTCCCGGTGGTGGTGTGGATGTCCCTGAAAAGAGAGAAACAGTTCGCTGAAAATTCAGAGAGGTAAGAAAGGACAAAAAAGAAAAAAAACTGCACTGACTATTTTACAACCAGTACCCAGAACAAAAGATCCCTTCCTGTTTGAGCATCTCTCCAACAGCGGCCTCTGTTCACAGGTGAGGCGCTGAGAGCGTCACACCTGGCGGGGAGCCTTGGCAGGGACAGGTACGACGCAAAGGCCAGGCCACTGCAGGGCCATCACAGGGCACGGTCTGTGAGCTGGTGACGTGAGACGCCGAGGGACACTGAAGACAGCGACTTGGAGCTAGGCCAGGAAGGGTGAGGACGCGGCAGCGACACAACTCCCACCCGTGGCTCACCACCCCCCACCCCAACCTGGGGGCGCAAGGTATGGGAGGTGACCCATGTGGTTCCTGGCCCTATAGCTGCTTCGGTTAAGTTTCAGGTGATGAATTGCGACTTTTTTTGACCTTTCTTGGGTTTCATCCTAGAAATCACTCAATTAAAAATTTTATATTCCTGTGATAGAAACAAACAGTCCCACAGGTCATAAACGAGACCACTGAGGCTCGAAGACACAGACTGGCTGATGCCGGCACACCTCCTAAGCCTCAGAGCTGGGGGCAGATTCTGGTCCCCGCGTGGGAGACCAGGGGAGCCGAAATCCAAGGTCGCAGTATTTAATTAATGGTAAAGGTTTTTCAATTCAACAAGAACATTATGTGGAGGACCTTCAGGTCTTAGACACTGTTTCAGATGCTGAAGGCACAAGGACAAACAGGCCAGCCTTTCATTCTTGGTGTGGGGAGGGGGACAGGAGGGGTAGTAAGAGAACCCAGGTTTGTTTCTTCACCCACTCACCCGCCCATCAACAAGCCTGCAGTGAGAAAACCTCCTGCAAGAAGGCTTGCGGCACAAGGCCAACAAAGAAAGAGAGTCTATTCCCAAAATCAACAAGAACGAGGAAGGGCCTGTACTAAAAAATGGTGGAACTTCATGGAAAGAGGTAGAGAAAGACTGGGATAAAGATACGATGTGATGGGGATCTGGACATTTAATGGAGTGAAAAGGTTAATCCAACCTGATCTATATTCCTTCATGTTTAATGTAACTTGAAACCAGGGGGACTTTTTTGTTCATTTGTTGTGTTTATGTCTTGGAAACTTGACAGAATGATTCTCAAGCTGAATTTGAGCATAAATGTACGAAATTAGGGAAGCATAATGGAGTGTTTAAGGAGCCAGGCAGCCTGATGCAAATTCAGACTCAGCTTGCTAGCTGAATGTCCTCAGGCAAATTACCAAACCGAAACCACAGTACCGTCATCCCTAAAATGAAGAGAACGGTGGTGTGTCTACCCCTAGGGTTGATGTAAGGCTCAAATGAGATACTGTGTATGAAGGTTGCTGAGAGCAAAACCCAGCGCTGCTACAGATTTTGTTACATTATATACTGCTCAAAATATATTGAAAAGTCCTTTCAAGTCAGTGGCCAACGAAAGGATTACTCACGAAAGGGATGGAATAAACTGGTTAATCAGATGCAGCACACTGTGGAATCTCCCCCTCATACCACATGCCAAGAGTAATTTGACACGGAATAAACAGGTTACTTATAATCGCCAAGCCCATGGGCGTTGTCCTCAGGCCCATGAGAGACCATCACAGGGGAATGACATGATGGCTCTGACGGTCCTGAGACCACCTCTCGGGCAGTGCTGGCGGAAGGCTTAGAGGGGTTAACCTGGGGACAAGGCAGTCATCAATCCAGCCGTGGGAGTGGGAATGCAGGCTGGGGAATAAGGATTAAAAAAGAGGGGATGGATTTGAGAAACTCGTAAATGATTCAGCATTTTCCGGATCACTGCCCGAAACTGGGTTTAGAACCATTTTTGAGCTCCAGTGACCAATGTATAATTTACTCCTCGTCATCAGAGAACGCACTCATGCTGTGGGATACTGAGCAGTTAAGTTCACATCATGAGAAACGGTGACTCGGGGCCCGGAGGAGGACGACTCACTTGAAACTTGCCCAGTGGTAAGTCCGCATCTCTAAAAACCGGCAGACAACCATGCCCAGCCAGATGCCGCCCCCGTTGCACAGCAGGATGTCCAGGATGACTTGGTCCCACCAGCACTCGGCAAAATTGGGTAGAAGATGCATGAAGAAAAGCTGGGAAACACGAGAGAGGACGGTTGTGAAAAATAAAACAAACCTGGGGTGCCATCCTGAAAGATAATGTTCCTTTTAACAGTATGCTCTTTTGTTCAAACTTGTTGACATTTTAGGTTTCACTGACGTATTAAAAAAAAAAATAAAACCAAGTTCTGTAACCAGGTTCTTATTTTTTATTTCATGACAGTTTGCAAATACTGCTAATCCAAACAGCGCCTTTTTAAAATTTATTAATACAAGGTTTTAAAGAAATGACCCATCTTGAAAAATACTACCAATAAATCACCTTGGCTCATGACAATGTGACATGGACCCCAGAGAAGGAAGGGAGCAAAGTTTTCTCAACTGCCTACAGGGCACTGGCAGAATCCTCGAAACCAGCAGCTTGAGAAATTAAGCTGTGTATTTTAGAAACGGTCTACAGATATTTGAATAAAATAGTAAGCTGTAAATTAGCTTAACAGGAAATCTCACACTAACCGACTTGCAGTGATGATCTTTTATTAAGTGCCTACGGTGTAGCAATACAAGGTGGTGAGACAAAATGGACTGAGGTCCTTGATCTCAAGCCGGACTTATTCAGAACCAGACACTTATTCAGAACCCCAGAATCAGGTAAGCTGTGGCAAGTGCTACAACGGTGACATAAATGGGAACCGCAGAGACACGGAAGAGATTCATTCTGAGAGATGGCAATTGTGGCAGATTTCTGGAAGGGAGACAGGCTGGAGCAGGGTGGTTAAGGACAGGAGTGACTGGTTTCAAGAGATGGAGATGAAAGTGAAGATATTCCAGAAAAGAGGCACAGTGAGATCAAGGGTGGAACAGAAGTCTTTTACAGAAATATTTCTGTCCAAAACAAAGGACCTGTTCGCTGTGTCCAGAGCAGCACAGTGTACTGCATGAAGGCTCACTTTTAAGAGAGTCTGAAATTATAAAGACAATGCCTGACAGCTATCTGGAAAGAGGCAACCCATAACTGTAAACCTCTGAAGTAATCAAATAAATGCTACAAATTAGAACTATTCACGAAAGCATTTCATAGACTGTGCACACAGGTGTGCTAAGTCACTTCAGTCTTATCCCACTCTGGGCGACCCTAAGGACTGCAGCCCACCAGGCTCTTCTGTACGTGGGACTCTAGGCAAGAACACTGGAGTGGGTTGTCCTGTTCTCCTCCAGGGGATCTTCCCGACCCAGGGATCGAACCCACATCTCTTACATCTCCTGCATTGGCAGGTGGGACCTTTACCACTAGAGCCATGTAGAAAGCCCTTTCACAGACTGCAAAACCACACAAATACAAGGATTCTGTCTTCCTGATGTGCCTGCTGCTGAGAAGATACAGAACAGCTACTGTGTGTGAGGGTGAGGGGCCAGGGGCTGACCCCTGGCAGGCGGCGCACCGCCTGGGACTGACTCCGAGGTCCGAGCCATGACATGGAGCATTAACTCACATGAGGCAGAGAGAAAATTCTGCAGAAGCCAATGACACAGACCTGCTGAAACAGGACTCTGCCAGGGAGTGGATGTGGAGCACTGACATCCACCTGCAGAGCCTTTCTAGAGAGTACCGGGTTCGGGGGTGAGACAGCCCAGAAAGAGAGGAGTCGGGGGAGCTGGAAAGAGTCACCTTCACTCACTCACTATAGATCTGGGGGCGTCTGCCCGTGTGAGACAGAGCCCTGGGGTCTGGGTCTGGGCAGACATGGGCCCTGCCCTCTGGAGGCAAGAGGTTTAGCAGAAAAGAGACACCTGTCACGTATCTAACGTGGACCAAGTGTTTCAGGGGAGAAGGGCCGGATGCTCTACTTGCAGGGGCACCAATGTGAGCCCAGCCAGTGGGAAGACGCAGGGCAGGGAGGGAAGAACTCAGAGGATGGCTTCCTGGGAGGTAAGGACACAGCAACTGTGCAGGGCAGGTAGCAGAGGGCAGGTGAGAGGTCTTGGGGAGGCTGAGCCAGCTAACACCCTAACACCGGCCTTCGTAGGCTGTTGAGTCCCGCCCCCATCCTGATTTTGCTTTAAGAGCAATGGACAAACAGGGAAGAGTTTGTAGTAGAAGCATGTGATGGGGTTGAGGTCTGTAAGGATCACTTTGAAATAGACAGTGTTGCAGGAGCAGACAGGAAATTCAGCTAAGAAGAGAGTAGATTAGATACAAGTGGGAGCAGAGGGATGACCTGGAGAGGTGTCTAGAAAAGAGGCGTCAGGACTTGGGGATGAAAGGATGCCGGGGAACAAAGAAAGGGAAGGGCAAGAGGCCAGGGAGGTGAGGAAGGCCGAGCGCCTCGCACAGGTCACACGGGGATGAGGTCCTGAGGACGCCTGCAAGTCGGAGAGTGAGTGTGAGGTACAGGGGCGGGGACACGGGCGTGCTCACAGGCAAGCACCCCTGGATCCACTCTTGGCTCGGAGCTCCAGTTTCCACTGTTACACTGGGATACACACCACCCTTCCAGGTCACAGGGAAGATTCTCGATGACTACAAACAGTGGCAGGCACTGTTACACACTGAATCGTGGCCCCCTTAAAGCCCATACGGTGGAGGTCCTGACCTCCAGGGCCTCATAAGGGTGAGCTTATTTGTAAATGCAGTCACTGCAGCTGTAATTAGAAAGGTGGGGTCATCCTGGAGGAGGGCGGGCCCCTAACCCAGTATGACTAGTGTCCTCATAGAAGGAACGCCGCATGAAGGCACACGGGGAGAAGGCCATGTGGGGACAAAGGTGCAGATTGAGGTGATCTACAAGCCAAGGAACACCAGAGGCAGCCAGCAAACCACAAGCAGCGAGGAGAAGCCCGGGAAGCGGTGAACCAGGCAGATACCCTGAACTGAGGCTTCCAGCCTCCGGGGCCGTGAAAGGCATGTTAATAGAAGTGACTGTCTAACCAGTACACTTGCTAAGTTACGATCAGGGCAAAGATGGGCCTGTGCACCATCACTGAAGAATAATCATAATCAAGAAATAACTGTGCACACAGCCAAATTCTGTTCCCTGGGAATGATTAAGAATAATACAATAACTGAGCAATAAATGAACCAGTTCTCCGAATGTCACTTCACTAATAGTTTTTCAAGAATATATCTCTTAAATTCAGTAAACGAGACAAACTTTTGATTACTGAGATAGCTGAGCTCTAATGGGAATTCAGTTTCGGCTACAAAGCGGCCTGGATACACTCATACAGTCCCGAACACCACAATTCTATTTATCTCAAACTGGAAACTAGTTAGTGGGTGGAGCGCCTGTTAACTTCTCAGCGGAAGTCCTCATTACCACTGAATTGTGTTGTTTGGGATTTTAACTCCATTCTTTATCTTGATTCCAGTTGTTTCTCTTTAAGACTTGTGAGATAGAGCAGGCCTGAAGCTGACAAGGAGCTTCTCTGTGTGTTTGACAAAGGCTTAAAATATCCCTTGGGATTTAAATAGTTTCATGCCACAGGAGCTGGAGAACGGATTACGTGACTGCTGACTGACGGACTGTCTTCCTCCTACGTACAAACTGCCCACGCTATAGCATCTAGACAGCGGCCCACGCCCCCTTCTTACCTCGGTCAGCTCCCAGGTGATACTGATTGTCCAGCAGAGACCATAACTTCGGATCAGCAGGGCCTTCATGGCCCAGCCCCAAAAATGTCCAAAGGCAAATATATCAAAGTGGCTGATAATCCTCTCCCAGGTGATGACATGACAGTTCACAGCATACTCCTGTTTAAGATAAAACGGAAATAATTAGTAATGCTCTAGAAATCTACTTGCTTCAGGGTCTGGACAATAAAATGAAAACAACTGATGTGATCTTGACAACTAATGTGTGTCCTGCCCAATAAAAAGTTTTAGTAATTGAAGTTGTTTGAGGAAAAATGGACAAGTATTAGAGTTTATACACTAGAATTGCTTTGTTCCGAACTGCAAAAGCTTAAATAAAGTGGGAAACAAAATCATTTTACAAAAGCTTAACCCATCCTAAAGAAATGGCATCAAAGAGCCCATGTCACTTGCCCACAGGGCAACTGTGTTAAAATCAGTAACAAAAACACAGAATCCTAATAAATAAAGAATAAATAGAAACCCAACTGGTTTGGAAATTTAAAAACACACCTCTAAATATCATGGAGTTAAAAAGAACTCATAATAGAAATTTAAAATATACTCAGTATTAAATGATAATGAAAATATTACACATCAAAATGATGAGATACAAGTAAGCAGAAGTTAGAGGAAAATACACACTCTTAAATGTTTTTATTAGAAAAGAAGAAGAGCTGAAATATCCAACTTCAGAAATTAGAAGAAAGCAGAATTACTCCTCTACCCAACAATGTATAATATTGCATAATCTAAATATTTAAACACTATAAAGCTTTCAAGAATTTAGGTTCCATCTCTAACACCTTTTTCTTTTTAATATGTTTTTAAAAACTTTCAAATCAATTTCCTTTTATTTCTGTATTTATTATGAAAGCAGTTATCATATGACAACAATTCTCAGAGAGTTCTACATTTCCCATTTGCTTTTCCCAAATTAATCAGATAGGAAGGAGTAAGATTTCAGTCAGCTGGCAGAGTTCCTGTAAAGTATAACATTTTCAAATTCTAGAAACAATACTCTCTGAAGGAGCAAAAACAGCACTGGGGTTCCCCTCTCTCTCTTCTGAAATCCACTGCCTCAGATTTCTGAAGCTTTCTCAGAACAAATGCACTCTAACTTGCAAAGCTGAAAGGACATTTTTAAAAACTGTATTTTTTTTCTGATATGGGATGATGATGGTAAGTGGAAAATCTAGAAAAAAAGAGGGAAAAAAATCAATAGGGGTAAGTCAAGATAAGGCTTAAAAAAAGCCACAGCACTGCCATGAGATGACAATTCTCCTTCCAGGCTCTGGAGCACGTGCCTGTCACAGGAATCACAGAAGGACAGAGACACCCTGGGCCTAACACAGTTACTCGTTAGGTTAAGGAGGGTTCAAGGCCCGGTCAACTCCCGTTTCCACAGACGCCCTATCCTCCTCTTTACGCTGCAGCGCGCTGCGGAGGGTTAGATAAGAGAGGGCTGAGTCCCATCTTCAGAAGGCTGCTCTGAGGGCAATCATGGGTTGCAGACCACTTCAGAGGCCTTTCTACTCTCCAGGAGAATATTTCTGTGCTTCAACAAAAGGGAAGGTACTCTGAAGGCACCACAAAGAGCTAAGTGTGTCTGCTGGCGTATAACTATTATATTATCAAATAGTAGTTAGGAACAAATTTGCCAGCGGTCACATCTGGAAGATCCTGAGGTCGAGGTCCCGGTCGTGAGAGGGACACAAGACGCCACTGTTTAAGGCAGCTAGGGAGCACCCACAGGCACAGCCCTGGAAGCGGGAGGAAGAAGCGTGCAGTGAGGACTCCGAGGGCCGTACAGGGAGGAGGGAGCAGGGGGGAGCACGGAGCCCGCCCTCCCAGCCGACCCACCGCTGGCCTGGACGGCTCCACCTCTCCGCTGTTTGCCCAACGCTAGACCAAACACCAAGTCCTGTTCACTTTACATCCCAATGTGTTTCTTCTTCCAACTCAGTGCCACCGTTCTTTCTTGCTTAGACACCTGCGATAGCTTTCTAAAACTATAAAATGTATAGCTGATACCCTGACCACCCACCTCCAGCTTAAGACTGCAAAGGTTTTAACAGGTCTCTCTGAAATCAGTTCTCTATAAATGAAATGATTTTGCAGATCATAAATCAGACAGTTTTGGGTGTGTGTGTGCTTGGGGGCATGTGTGTGTCTGGGAGCGTGTGCATGTTTGGGAATGTGTGTGTGTTCGGGTGTGTGGCTTTGGGTGTGTGTGTGTGTTTGGGGGTGTGTGCATGTTTGGGGGTTGAGCATGTTTGGGGGTGTGTGAGTGTATGGGAGTGTGTGCTTGGGGGTGTTTGAGGGTGTGTGTTTGGGGGTGTGTGCGTGATTGGGTGTGTGCGTGTGTGTGTGTGTGTGTGTGTGTGTGTTTGGAAGGGCAGCCTTCCCAGTGTGGAAGGATCTTGGGCCTCCTACCCTGCTCTGTTGCTCACTCCTCCCTAGGGAAGCTGGTGACCACGGAAGCAGAAAGAACACGTGTACCCACCCTCTTTAGGGTCCCCTCTTGGGAAATTATTCACATACAGACAGCACAGGCTCCTGTCAGCCCCCTCACCCTTGGAGGAATTTTTGTGAGTTGGGTTCTGCCCTGTGGGAGGAAGCCCGTGGATGTCTGATGGGACAGCGGAGCAGAACCTAATTCGGGACAAGGGATTAGCACTGCCACGTGGCCCGGGTCTAAAGCCATCTGCTCCACTGAGCTTGAACCAGGAAGAAGTCAGCTGATGTTGTACACTCTTCTTTCCCGCATTTTCAAAACCAGACTGGAGATGGGGCATGATGTTCACTGACCCACTAAAGTATCAGTTGAGATCAGGTAGTTCCTCTGCTTATAAACCTTCAGGGTCTCTTAACTACATTCACAAAGTACTCCTACCTCCTGTCCACACCTCCCAGCCTCAGGAACGGCCCTCCTCTGCCTCTCATTCCTTCTTTCCTTTACTCTTAACTCATCCCAGGTCCCCAGTTGGAGACTCCATGAAGACTGATCCTTCTTCCTGAATAATGGCCTCAGGCCCCTATTCTCCCACTTTGCTTGGCTAATTCCCACTCACTTTCTAGTTGTCAGCTTAGACAGCGTCACCAACTCAATGGACAAGAATTTGAGCAAATTCTGGGAGATAGTGCAGGACAGAGGAGCCTGGTGTGCTGCATTCCAGGGGGTCGCAAGAGTAGGACACAACTTAATGACTGAACAACAAGAATAAACATCAGCTCTTACAGAGGCGTTCCTTGACCTCTCAGAGTAGACAAGTTCTAATAGCACCCATATCTTTTTCTTTATCCCACTGCACTGTGTACTGAAATCATTACACTTTCTTGATTCTATGACACATCTTTTTCACATTTAGCATTCTGAGAATTGGGTGAATATTTCAATGTACTGAGCTTCCCTGGTAGCTCAGCTGGTAAAGAATCCACCTGCAATGCAGGAGACACTGGTTCGATTCCTGGGTCAGGAAGATCCCCGGAGAAGGGATAGGCTACCCACTCCAGTATTCTTGGGCTTCCCTGGTGGCTGAGCTGGTAAAGAATCTGCCTGCAATGCAGGAGACCTGGGTTCGATTCTTAGGTTGGGAAGATCCCCTAGAAGGGAACAGCTACCCACTCCAGTATTTTGGCCTGGAGAATTACATGGACTATATAGTCCATGGGGTTGCAAAGAGTTGGATGTGACTGAGGGACTTTCACTTTCAATGTATTACAATGTTTGGTGCCTATTTCACTTTTCTCCTTCCAAGTCATACAAGTGATTGATAGGGCATCATACAATTGATGCTGACCCTATGATCAAGCTGAACATCATAAAAGAGAGACCCCTAGACACTGTGAGGCCCAGTGTGGTACACGGCACTGCCTACGAGCAGCCCTGCCATGGAAACCTGCCTGGAGTCTGGATCCCATCCAGCCTCTACATCTAACTTCCAGTTTAGAGGAAATACAGGGAGACAGAGGGATGCATTAATGATACCCTGGGAATGCAAGCTGCAAAATCCAGAAGTGAGAAGCTCCATGGAATAAACAATATAGTTTCTTTGACAAATAAACACTGATGTTAAACCAAAGCATGGAGGGACTGCAGACTAAGAGATACGAGAGCTGCAACAAAGGCGACATGCGGACCTTGTCTAGATCCTAATTCAAACAAGTCAACCATTAAAAACAAAAGAAGAGAGAAACCTTTATGAGACAACTGGGGAAGAGATGCGAACACTGCATACTGTTAACTTTAAGCAACTAAAAATGGCATTGTGGTTACGTTTTTAAAAATTTATATATTTAAATACTGATGTCTGATAATAAGATGTGTGTGTGTTAGGGGAAGCGAGAGGGTGGGATGAAACAAGATTAGGCATGTGCTGATAAAATTTTTAAAACTTATCGAAGTTATCTTAAACAATTCTCTAAGAAAAACAGCCAGCAATTAATTTGTTTAATTTGCCTTTCTGTAGATTCTAGGCCCCGAGAGGACATGGAATTGGGAGCAGGGGGGTCTTTCCCCTGCTGCTCCAGACGACCCAGTCTATAAAGCTGATGCACTTGAAAGCTTGTCTGAACCTTATACCATATATTTTTGAACAGAATAAATATTTAGAAACATAGCAAACTTTTCAGAAAATTACATAAAAGACTGTCTCTCATAGGATTTCAGTGACTGCCCTCCCAAACCCAAGTTATAATATTAATTTTCAGGGGGAAGGGGTGTCTGCATTTCAACGTGTGGCACCTGCCATGGATGAGAGCCAGGTATCAGGAGTAGGAACCAGTGGTGGCTGAAGGAATGGGGAGGGCAGAAGGCCCAGGGAACCAGGGACTAGAGGCTTCTGTCTTACATAAAGACACTTCTCACCACAAGTCCTAAAAAAGGAATGCGTGTCTCTAGAGCCATCAAGGAACAAGTCCTCAGAACTGTACAAGCTTACTTTAAGGAAGTAAAAAGTGATGAGGAATTAGAGATGGAGAAGACTAAGACCAGGCCAGCACCAGCTGGAATTCCAGAAGCTGAAAACTGCCTCTGGCTTTGCTTTGTTTGCTGAGAAAGAATTAGCCGGTCCTTGGAAACCAGATTTTAAATGCCAGTGTCAGCTCTTTGGGGGACTGTAATTATTGACATAACAATAGGATATCCCTGTGATGTTAAGTCGGAGAAGGCAATGGCACCCCACTCTAGTACTCCTGCCTGGAAAATCCCATGGGCGGAGGAGCCTGGTGGGCTGCAGTCCATGGGGTCGAGAAGAGTCGGACATGACTGAGCAACTTCACTTTCACTTTTCACTTTCATGCATTGGAGAAGGAAATGGCAACCCACTCCAGTATTCTTGCCTGGAGAATCCCAGGGATGGGGGAGCCTGGTGGGCTGCCATCTATGGGGTTGAACAGAGTCAGACATGACTGAAGCGACTTAGCAGCAGTAGCAGCAGTGATGTTAAGTTCCTAAGGAAGGTGGATGTCAAAGTGTTATGAGATTTCCTCTCCCCCATCCACTGTGAGAACAAGCCTGCTGCTGCTGCTGCTGCTAAGTCGCATCAGTCGTGTCCGACTCTGTGCGACCCCATAGACGGCAGCCCACCAGGCTCCTCTGTACCTGGGATTCTCCAGGCAAGAACACTGGAGTGGGTTGCCATTTCCTACTCCAATGCACGAAAGTGAAAAGTGAAAGTGAAGTCGCTTAGTCATGTCCAACTCTTAGTGACCCCATAGACTGTAGCCTACCAGGCTCCTCCGTCCATGGGATTCTCCAGGCCAAGAGTGCTGGAGTGGGTGCCATTGCCTTCTCCAGAGAACAAGTGTGACACACCAGCAAATCTACCTGGAAGTTAGTTTATCGTATGACCATTCTGACTCAGGAAACTCGTGGCAGGTAATAACTATAACCTGGCATATCCTTCCCCTAGTCTCTGTTTCATAAGACACCTGGGGGCATCAAACACTCGTTATCGTAACTGTATGTTTAAGGCACTGTCTTAAGGGCAAGTGTAGGTTTTAGACCCAGATGGATCTTAGTTTAAGCTTCTATTTCCTCCTTGGTAAAATGAGGATATGAACATATACACCATATGTAAGGCACTATATATAAAGCACCCAGCTCGGCCTGGCCGAGCAGACAATCCACAATCAACAACTGTTGTCAACCTCACCCTAACTGTTACAATCAGCATCATTAGAAACTGGAAGTCACCCTGTACCTTTCTCTTCCCTTAGAGGAAGAATCTCAAGACAGACTTTGCTCCTTGAGACTTTCAAATAATTTTTGGCCTTCTTATTTTTGTCTTTAACACATCCTTTTATAAAAGTTAAAGATAAAATCTGGAAATACCATTCCAAGAAGGGTCTGACCAATCTCGACTACGCTAGAATGATCACTTTTTCAACTTTTAGCTAACTCCCTCTGTACCGCGTTCCTGCTTGTTAAACAAGGACCCACCTATGGCCTAAATGTCTGTTCTTCTTTTCTGACTGTTGCTAGGTAGTTCTTCAACCTGTACTAAACATCAGGCCTTTTTAAAAATTGAAAAAGGAACAGTATTACAGTATAAAATAATCTCTTCACTAAAAGCCGAAGCCATTAGTCATTTTAGACAAGAACAAAGTTATTTATTGTGGCTTCATAAAAGTAATGAATGAAATGGCTTCCCTCATTACAACTTGGCCCCTTCGTGGCAAGCAGGGGGGAAGGATCGGGGCATCAGGGCTGGAGTCGGGGAGCGGAGGGGCTGCGGGAGACACTGACGGGCTGGGCTGCCACCACTGGAGGACTGGTGCGTGAAGCACCATGCTGGGCCTTCGTCTAGGCCACAGCAAACGTCCAAGGTAAGCATTATGTCACTTTACAAAAGAGGGAACAGGCTGCAGGTCCACAGCCCAAGGCCCCACAGCTTACAAGTGTCAGGGGCAGAGTTCCCACCTATGGCTGATGGTAACGCTCATCTCTTCCTACCACCCACTTTGGGCCAAGAAAGGATTCACATTCCTGGACTGGATCACTCATCGTGGAAACAGGCACCACACCAGCCCACCCAGAGACTGGTGCCGAGGTTATCTACGTAGGAAATGTAGGGAAAATTTCTATGTAGGACCAATTTAAGATATGAAGCCAACATTACCTCCTACACCCAAGGGGTCAACCAGCTTCTCTAACTCACAGCGGACAAGTACGTACCATGACGTCTGCTTCCCTTGTGGCATAGCGAAGGTTTGGGTCTAGCCAGTACATCAAGGATTTAACCTGCTCGAAGTTCAGGAAGAGGAGGAATACCAGGAACAGGAAGTAGAGCACGCTGAGCCCTGCAGGAAACAAGAAACACCCTCAGGTCCAGGAAGGAAGCCGGTGTCAGACGGCATGATGCTTAGTGGCCCCAAGCAGACACTGGTGCTGAAATGTGGGCTGTGGGGACCCCTCACGTGACAAGCTGGCCTTTCCTTTGATGAGAATTTGACACTCGGTCCTCATCTAGAAAGAGATGCTGACACTGGGAGCTGGAGGGGTGGCAGATGACCGGCGAGGGGGTGGATAAGAAGACCCGGGACTCGGGCCAGGACGGCAGGCAGAGGCGATCAGGTGGGTTCCTGGAAAGAGGGTCCATAGCCCGCATGTGGCTAGGAGCTGGCGGAGACGGGAAGGGAGTGAGGCCGCTAGGAAGGGACGGCCAGGGCTCAGGGCTACTGTGAAGACCACAGACTTGACCTGAAGTCAAAGGAGGAGCCCCTGACGGGATCCAAATAGGAAAATGAGGTGACCTGGGGAACATTTCAGGAGATGGCCTCTGGCCACTTGCATGGAGACTGGACTGGAGGCGGGCAAGGAAGGCCTGGCAGATGGCCCGGTTTGGGGTTTGAGGGGTGAGAGGTGGCCCAGGGTCACTCATCCCCCCACTTACACCCCACATTAACCCCTGTGGGCACCATGATATGGTCACACCACATCGTAAGTGGTAGCCTAATAATCGCCCACGTCATTTAAAAAAGAAAGTCAATAGTCTACCATAAGAAGGCAAAAGCCTGCAAAGATATTTTAGAAAGACTTGAGAACCAGCCACCAATGGCTTTGTTACTTTCCCTCTTCTTTTCGAATCTGCTGGGATGAAAATGCTTGTGGAGGACATCTAGACGCTGTGATACAAACGACCTTGGACCACAGCACCCCATCCAAAGTGGGCTGGCACTGGTCCCCAGGGAGCCGCTCCAGAGGAGAGAGTGTCTGTGGCTGGAATGGAATCCTCCGAGACAGCTACAGCGCAGGCTGGTAGACAGGGCCTCTCCTGGTCCTCGGGGCGGGGGGGTTGGCTCAGAGGACACAGCTGACTTGGTCGTGTATCCCAGGGCCCAGGGCGCATGTGTTTTTAGACAAGTCTATAGGATAGCCTTCTTATGTATTATTATGTACTAGCTACTTTTACTGGTACTTTTGACTGCAAATACCTCCCACGACACCTTCTCATTATGACCCTTTTGAAATAATTATTTTGGGATACAAAGAAAGTGTGGACCAGGAGGCCCTGTGTGAACGAGAGTTCACAGTTGGGCTTCAACATCCCCGAAGGCCTGAATATCATATGTAAAACTGTGTGTGTGCCTGTGTGTGTGTGTGTGTGTGTACACTGGGAAAGGGTCTATAGTTCTCATCAGGTTATCAAAGGGTTCCAGGACTCCAGGGAAGCAATAAAATTGTTCATTACCTAGAATGGACCATATGAAATTAGAAAAACTAGATGTAGCCATCTAGCTGAAAATGACTCACAACTTTTAAGTGGCCATATTAAGTCCATGAGCTATAAGTATAATACAACCAGAACTATATAGTAAGAAATGGAAATGAGTCACATACTTACCTGCAAAAAAAAAACCCTCCCGTGGCATCCCCCGGCCCTTCCCAAGCCCCGTAGTCCCACCTACACCCAGCTCTGCCTCTCCTGGTCTGGCCTGCCTCTAGTATCTTCCTGGATCCTTCTCTGCAGGCAGGTTTCTGCTTAAGCACACTTCCTTCGCGCCTCCCATCACCTCCAAGTGAAAGCAGCTACTAGTCAGTGTCGCTTCTTGTGGTTTTAATAAAACTTCCTGCCACTTGGAGACATCTGCTTTGCTCAGATTACTGATTTGTTTCCCAGTGTGCTCGCTACAGCCGCCCTCCCTGCACCCGGCCTCTTCGCCTGCAGGCTCAGGGCCACAGGAGCCACCCACTCGGGACTCGGTGAACACCTGCTGAGCACATGACCGAGACTCACCACTGAATTCAGAGACTTACTTATGATCTCTGAAGGTGAAAAATAAACAGACTTGAGCATAATCTCCATTTTAAGGGTCCCTTCGCATAAGGTTGCCCTATCTGAACCTTGAATAACTTTTTTGGATGATTACTTAGGTAAAATGAAGCCAAGCCCCAAAGTTTTGAAGATTAGATTTAAATCCACTTGGGTGGTTTTACTCTTTGGATTAGAAATCAAGTAAATGTCATAAGAGACCCAACATGTATATGCGACGCTCATCACTAAACTGTAGTTCAAATCAGGGCTCTTTGCTAAGACCTCTCCTTTTCTGAGTTCTTTCCCACTTGCGACACCAGGGAGATTGCTGGGGTTTCGGTCCCTCCTGGATGCTGACAAGGCAAACACGCTCATATGATGCACCTGAGCTTCACTAGCGATGAGCCCCGTCAGGAAGAACAAGCCACACGCCCTCACATCAGATCCCGTGCATTAATGGACAGCAGTGTTGGGAGGCTGGGGCGGGGGAGGCCAGGCGGGGAGGGATTGAAACAGTTCACGTGTATAAGAATTTCCGCTGTCACCAGCACTTTATTTTGTAGCAAAGCATTTTAATAAGAAACTGATACCAGGAACACCAAAAAGTAAAAAACTATTAAGTTTTACAGTAGAGCGGTAAGAAAAACTGTTCTAACATACAAGGAAAAAAGATCTGTTGAGAGTAGAATGGATTTTGAAACTGACTAATGTGCAACTCACCAAAGACCATTCGCCACAAGGCCGGATGAGGCCGGGTAAAGGGACCTGCGGAGATAACATTACAAGGTCAGAACAGACTACTTTCAAACCAAGACCAAAATAAAGATAGTGCTGCTGATTTCCACAGAGATAAGGGGTTAAAAAATCCTCTCTACTGTCAAAACTTTTTTCTAGGAAAACTCTGGGAGGTCAAAGTCTAGGTTGAAAGGTTTTATCTACATTGTAACAACTGTCCCCACAATTGTAACAGGCATGAATTACAACAGAGGCTTTTTTTTTTTTTTCCTTAAAGCTTTGTCTTCAGAATCAGATGATAATTTCCCATAGACACAATGACAGTGAGTAGGTCACCAGACCAGCCTTTCACTGCATGCAATACTTACTAGATCTGAACAAGAGATCTCACAGCTTTGTTCTGGACATCCTGTGTGTGTGTGTGAGAGAGAGAGACAGACGGAATCGTGTGTGTGTGTGTGTGTGTGTGTGTGAGACAGACAGACAAGACTGTGATGGACGAACAATAAAAGAGAGAAACACTGTGCTTGGAGTGTGTGTGTGTGTGTGTGTGAGAGAGAGAGAGACAGACAGACAGACAGACAAGACTGTGATGGACCAACAGTAGAAGAGAGAAACACCGTGCTTGGAGGGTGTGTGTGTGTGAGAGAGAGAGGGAGAGACACACACACACACACACACACACACACACACACACAGACAAGACTGTGACGGACCAACAGTAAAAGAGAGAAACACTGTGTTTGGAGGGTGTGTGTGTGTGTGTGTGTGTGAGAGAGAGAGGGAGACACACACACACACACACACACACAGACACACACAAGACTGTGACGGACCAACAGTAAAAGAGAGAAACACCGTGCTTGGAAAACAAGTGAGATGCGGAGTGACACAGAGCAAACGCTTGGAGCCGGGAACACGCGGGCCTTTGATCATGACTTCTGGTAACAAAACACCTCTCACCAGTTCAGATACACAGATACACATTTCACAAAACAGAAGCCAAAATTTCACAGGATGAAACTTACTACACGTGATATAACGATACGTTGCCTTCTATTTTATCTCATTAAAAAGAAAAAAAAAAAAAAAGTAATAGAAGATGAATGCAAGTAATCTGGGCCTTGATCCACTAAACTGATTTACCACTAACTGAAGGGTTACAGCTGGCAAATACTGACCACTGTTCTAGAGGGCCCCTGACCTAGTTTGGGGCTGCCCAGGCCTCCCTGCACTTGGAGGATTTCCAGCGGTGTGATCCCTTATCTCCAGGAGAGAGGCCAGAACTTGCGGCCCAGCCTTCTCTATAACCGGGTCTCGATCCTATAGCTGCACCTGACGTGCAGGGGAACGTCAGAGGCTGGGGACAGTGGAGGGAGGTATGCAGAGCGCTCCTCTCCCCGCTCCATCCCTGTGGTCCTGGCCGCCAGGGACAGTGGTGGGAGGCGGCATCCCTCACGCTGGTGAAGCTGGCGCTGGGGACACCACAGCAGAGGCAGTTCCATTTAGTACGCACTGCAGACGTGACAGTAACACAGACTGTGGTCAAGGCTCACTCATGGACCAGGTCTGGGTGATGGGGCAGCTCAGAAGTTAGCTAGGAGGGGGGGCCTGGCTTCCTGGCCCTCCCAGGATTCCTCCAGCTAGTTAACATCCGAGAACACGCGCTTGCATCAGCAGAGTCAGCTTCTGTTGCTTGTGACCTGGAATCCTCCCTGAAGCAAACACTACATTGTAATTTTTATTCTGTAACTCATTCCAAATGGCCTATTTCTTCTTAAAAAGGCTACACTGAAACACATTCTACCTGCTTTCTTTGGATGAACCAAATTCATATGAGGAATACTGACTCAGATTCTGGGTTTACATGTTGAGAGTTCCGAAATTAAGTTTGTGAGGGACTCTGCTTCATCCCAGTGAATATGGTGTCTGAGTTTTGGATGGCAAGCAGTGAGAGCTCAGATACTGAGCAATTTAATAATAGGTTAATAACTCTGTTTGATTTCTGAGTTCTGACAGCAAAGATTCGGATTGCAAGGGATACCTGTATTCTTTTTAATCAGCTGCTTTTTTTCTCAAAAAAGGCAAAGTGAAACACAGAAACCAGAATCCCCTTCCAGGTAACACAACCTGGTTAACTTTCTTTGCCAATTATTGGAAAATTGATAGTTCCATTTGTCATCTTTTAAGTTAATTTTCTCCTTCAAATGCTCTTCTTCACGGATGCTGGGTAATAGCTTCACTTGTCACCAGGAATGACTTGTCCTTCAGTAGCAGTCTGGCTTGCAAGTGTTACTCCATCCAAACTACTGAATTAACCTTTCAGACAGAACAGGGGACTCCAGCTTTCTCTATGACTTCCTTTTACAAGGTGAAACTCTGAATCTATTATTTGGCTTGCAACAGAATTCCATGCCCAATCGACACTTTGAAACCACAGAGTGTTATTCTCAAGAGCACTCCTGACTCAGTCAGCGGTGCTTTCCTTAACCCTTACTGGGTAGCAGGCCGGAGGGTGAGACACACCACCCTTTAGTCCTCCTGGCAGATGAGGCGAGGACCACCATCGTTCCCTTTCTACAGATAAAGGCATCGGGGCATAAGGAACTCACTTACGGCCACACCTCTCCAGGACTCCACCTTCAGGTCTGGAGAACCCACGGCACTGTTCCATCAACTGTCAGAACTGGGAAAGCTCGGGAGACCGGGGCCGGGAAGGGGGCACAGAGCGAAGGGTCTGAGCCAGGACTGTCTCGGGGCCAGGAAAGGGGCAGAGAGAAACAAGCTAGTGAATGGAGCTTAGCGCTACTACGATGTGGAACCAATAAGATCTGGAAAGATGGGAAGGATGAGAGGGCAGGGAACTGATACAAGACCCCGCACACTGACCAGTAGAAAGGCCTCCAAAGTCATCGTCAGCCTGTGGTTACTCTAAGAGTGGCCTTCTGAAAGCAGAACTCAGCCCTTTCTTCTAGCTAACCCTAAGCAGGACAATTTCAGAGTAAATAAGAGGATAGGGTGGTTGAGCAATGTGGGGTTGATGGGGCCTTAAGTTCTCTCCAACCCAACGTGCAACTGCTTCAGGTCAAGACTTATGTCTCTCTGTCTGGCTGTCATTCCTGATACAGACATGTCCCAGGGCCTGGAAAGAGAATATCCATCTTACTGCACTGCAGTTTGGTTCTTTAAAGCCTTATCTTGATTTACGGCTATGGAATTTTTCCCTCTTTTCTCCAATATCCCACCTATATACCATAGTATTACATCATAAATGTTTCTCATAAAATACGATTTCTAAAACTGCCCTTTCTGCCTTGCATTTGATCTAAGGAAGACTTCAGAAATCTAATGTGGGGGGTTTCAGAAGAGACAGTGGAGCCCCAAGGAGCTCTGTCCTGAACTGGGTGGGTGGGAACAGACCACCAGGGCCTTTTACCTACAAAAGGTGAGATATAAGGCCAGCCTGGAATGTTAGGTAACCTTTCAGGAGCTAACTTTAAACCCAATCCAGGCCTTATTTCAGTTGTCCAATACCCCCTTACCCCCTCTTCTTTCTAAGAAGAAACTCTGAATGCTTTTGTGTAGTATTTTCAGAAGTAGATGCGAGCAGATTTACTCACACAGTAGTCTCTTCACTATCAGAGACAATAATATTGCTAAAAATACTATTTTGCCTTTTAAAAGATGGAGGATGAGACTGGCGGTTTCCTATAGGATGAGCCTTGATACTTACACTCATTGGTGTTCACACACATTTGGCTCTGCCAATCAAGTCACCTCTAAAACCACACCTCCTACAGCATCCACCTGCCCAGGTGGGCAGAGCCATCCTGGACCATTTACCTCATCCCAATGCCTGCCCACAGATCTCACTCCCCTGCAAACTATTTTCTTGGTGGGCTTCCTCTGCCCAGTATTACAGCCAGGACATGCAGGAGGGGTGGTCCATCTCATGGCGGGGGGCGGGGCGGGGGGGGGGGTGGTCGAGGCAGGACTTCTTGTCTATACTTTATTTCTGATTTCGTAAAAGCTGCCTGGAAAAGTCTGGGTCCTCAGTTCAATTATGCAGGAGAGACGGGGCAGGCATCTCAGGGTGGTGATGGAGAAACCAGTGCTGGTTTGATTTACGAAGGTGGTTTTCGCACAAGACACATTATGAAAAACTACATGTTTTACTTTCTTATCAGTCCCTATGACTGGAATACCTCCTTTTTAATCAGATATTAAGAGCCAGTTTGATTTCAAAAGAAAACAGAAACCAAATGTCTTTGCCACCGGAGAGCACGCATTTAAAACACTTCCTCGGAAATCAAAACATAAGATCACAGCCTGAATTGCCAGCAACCTATGGTCACATCCGCGAACATCTGAGCTCCACGAACCAACCCGAGGGAGAGAGAATCCTTTTAACCCAAGTCAGAAGCTGCCTCTCCAGCAGCGGGAGGACTGTGCCTGGGAACCTCACAGTCTGCCTCTTCTCTTTATTATCTCGTTTTCAGCTTTATCGGGTGTAATTGACAAAGGAAATTGCAAGATATTTGATTAGTACTAGTTGAAAGTTTAAATTCCTCCAGGAAAAACCCAGAAAAGGCGAAAAAAAAAGATCTCTCAGCAAATTTCAAACCTAAGAAAGAATTTTTCTATCAAAAAAAAAAAAAAAAGGCATGGGGCAGGAGACAGAGAATGGGGGGAAATTACACCATTTTTTCCTTCTTTTAATTTAGGAGACAATGAATCTTCTGGATTGCCTTCATGCCTCAAGGAGATGTGATTCGCACTATCTATGCTCAGAGAAATCAGGTGAGGACAAATAGAAGGGTAAACTTGGAAAAATCAAGACACCCTACAGATCTCACCCTCTTCAAAATACCCTGAAGAAGAGCTGAACAGTGCTCCTCTTGCAGATGAGCAGAGGACAAGACAGGGCTGATTCTGTGAACTTCTTTCTGGACAGATTCACTACTTCATTCACCAGGTATCTGTTGAGAAGACCACAGTGGGCTGGGCAACGGGGGCCCAGGGTAAGGCTGGGGTGGCTGGGGTTGGGTGGGGTAGAAGGGGAGGAAGCGTGAAGGAGGCCCTCCGAAGCTGGAAAGGCACACGGGAGTCACCTGCTGAAAGAAATCTCGCAGCCAGATGGAGATGCAGCGGGTTTCTAAATTTCACTCCGGTGACCGTGACGCAGTTATAATTACACTCCAATGACACAGTGGCATAGTTAAAATTACACTTACACAGGAGGGCCAGTTGTGCTAAGGAGGTGGAGGTGGCATTTAAAATATTTTCTTCAAGGGAACCGGAAGAGAGAGAATGGGAGAGAAGGTTTCAGGAAAGAAGCGGGTATAGGTAACAGACCCTCTTCTTTCCGGGTCTCCCCCCACTCCCCACCCCCGCCCCGGGCTCTCTCTCCTTGTGCGTTTATCGGATGCAAGGAAGGAACTCTGGAAGCTACCCCGTCACTCACTCTGTTGACTGTCAAATGAAAAAGTCTGCTTGAGTCTCCTCCACGCCTCCTCCATGTAACCCAGCGGTAAATTCTAAGCTGATGGAGGCAATCCTGGTTCTCTTCCACTCTTCCAGTCATTGGAGATCTACGGGAGATCTATGAATGTGCCTGGGAGGTCCTCCAACCATGGTAAATGCCTGTCCTCAGGTCGGCCTGGAGCAGAGGTGGCGTGGGGCCTAAGCCTAACTGAAGTGGGGGTGGGGGGCGGGGCACGTGCACTGCAGGCTTTCTAGAAAAGGCCTCTTCACTCTAAGATGCAGGGGAAGACAGGGCCCCTCTGTGGCTGGACACCGCCCACGGCTGCACGCCAGCAGGGCCGCAGCTGTCCCAAGGCCACGAGACAGGTAGAGAACCTGGGTCTTCACATGCCACCGAGCTGCTCAATTAGACAACCCTGAACCACTCTCTCTCGGAACCTCTCGTGGATGTGAGAAAGCAAACGTTTTATTTATTCTTTAAGCCACTTTGAAAGAGATCTCCTATTATTTGTGGCCAAAAGCATACCAGCTGTTATAGACCTTATGGAGAAAGTCAAGGGTCTTTGTCATCTGGACTCTGTTCCAGAAGAACCACAGGGCCCCCTCCTGTAGGAGCGGACCAGTCCTAGTACACAGAGAGCGTACGTGAACGTGATCACACACACAAGACATAAGGAGACGAGCAAAGGCAGGCTGATGTGTAAACATTTAGGGCAACCTTTACTAGGTCAAGGAGAAATGCACGCGAATCTGCCAAAACAGAGCCATTCTGGGAATGCCATCCACTGTGGGCACTTCCCCAAAACTGCCTTTCAAGGAGAAGGCAGACGCTGGGCTCTGTTCCTCCCATTCATTCCAATACTTAATTCGAGAATTTGCATCAAGTGTGGGGAAAGTGGAAGACAAGGTGGCAAGACTGGAATGGGAAGAGGCGTGTCCATCCCACTCAGAGAACCATCTGCCCAGCAGAATGGCTCCTGCAAAGGCTGGCGTCTGAATGCCAGCTGGGGGAGAGGGATAGTCACATACCCAGGGAACCCTTTCCAGGGGGCCGGCCAGGCCCCGGCCCCATCAACTCCATGCCACCCCCTGATTCAAAAAAAAAAATATTCAAGGACAGCATTCTTTAATGTGGAAACTTATGGTTTTACTACTGATCTGATGTAGAGTAACTGGCTCTTTAGAGAACAAGGCAGACAATAGTGGGCTCGCTCAGTACACGCGGCTGCGAGACAGTCCCTCCAAGCACAGCTTTCCCGACATCCTAACCCTTCCTGCACAGAATGCTGAAGGTCTCTGTCCTTTTTGTGGGCGAAGGGTCTGATCACCAGAGGAGGAAAGGCACAGCCTCCCCACTGCGGATGTGGAGTCCAGGCATCCCAGACACAGGCCAACAGAGGTCCTGAGACTGCACTCCTGGAAGAAAGAAGAGCCAGAGACTGGCAGAGAGAAGGAGAAACAGAGAGAGAGACACACACAGGAGACAGAGACGAGGCACCTCACGATGGGCCTCGCATGAGACAAGACCAGGGCTCTGCTGAGCACAGGACCGTGCAGGGCTGGGCCCTAACCCCAGGCAGGCGGCAGCGGCTGAGGGTGGTCCAGGAGTGACTGGCAGGCCTTGGGATCAGGCATAAACCAAGCAGGACTCTGCGGGTCCTCCCTGCTTTGCATGTTATCACAAAGTCAGGGGAGCCAGGGAAAGCATGAAAACAAACAGCCTTTATCTTTCCAAAAGGGAAAACAAAAGCCCAGTCCCACCAGGAGAGACTGAGCCAGTTATGTGGACATTGAAGATGACAAGTCTTCACCAGGGAAAAGAGGAGAAATCAGCAGAAATCATGCGAAATGTCACATCCGACAGATGCAATCCCCACCGTTCAGGGCTTTGGAGACCTTAAAAAAAGCACCACAGCCCCAGTGCCTGCTGGAGTGCCCCAGCAGGAAAGGCTGTAAAATCTCAGCTATGGAGGGCTGAGTCTGGGAATCCCTAAACTTCCAGTACGGCTCTTAGAATTAGCAAGCCTAAATTAAAAAAAAAAAAAAGCAGAACAGAAACCTGCGAAGCTGCGAAAAAACAGGCAAGAATTAACACCCAGCCAAGGAAAACAGGAGGCTGGAAGAACAGACACATCTCTGGATTGATTAGTTTCCTAAGCACATACTGGGTTCTCATTGACTGATTTAAAATAAAAATTAGAAGAAAAAAAAAAAAAGATGGTCGGGGACAAATGAGACAAGAAACAGGAAGAGAGGGCACAGACCAACAATGGTCCTGGCATCAAGCGATGGCTGGGAAGTAAGCCACTGACCCACACACGACACGGCAGGCAAGGGCTGAGGGAGTGTCAGGAGCCACCAGCTGAACTGTCACCTATTCATCTTCCCTTGGGGCTCAGGCACCCACAGGCCTTGTGTTGGTAGCAAACCCAAGATGCAGTTTACCATCTACTCTGGGCTACATTCTTAGGCCACCTGTGTTAAGACCAGGTTCCAGAGCTCAGGGGGACCACCACTGTGTAGAAAATGCTCGATGCCCCAAGTGGCCACTTAAGCTGCATGACAGCACAGCGCCCTTGAAAGAGAGGATGGGCTCCGTGAAGTCCAAGCTGTCCCTAAACCTAAAATCTTGAGATGTTGTGTGCTGGGGCTTGCATGCGTGCTAAGTCGCTTCAGTCGTGTCTGACTCTTTGTGACCCTTTGGACTGCAGCCCACCAGGCTCCTCTGTCCATGGGGATTCTCTGGGCAAGAATATTGATGTGGGTTGCCATGACCTCCTCCAGGGGATCTTCCTGACCCAGGGATCAAATTTGAGTTCAACACTGGGGATGTTTCCTAGAATGTAAATGTCATAGCTGGGCCAATTCCCTTTCATTCCATGACCCCTCTGTATCTTGAGCATCTTCTCGCAAAGAGTCAGACACAACTGAGCAATTTTCACTTTCTCTTTTCTTTCACTTTCACTGTATAGAGTACAGTGGTACAGTGTCCTTATTTCAAGCCCAAGGTGTCCAGAAGCAAGTGTGCAAGCAGCCATGGGATAGCTGGTGCGACTGTGCTTCTCAGGCTTCCTTGGTGGCTCAGATGGTAAAGAATTTACCTATAATGCGGGAAAACCAGGTTCAATCCCTGGGTCAGAAAGATGCCCTGGAGAAGGGTGTGGCAGCGCACTCCAGAATTCCTGCCCAGAGAATTCCATGGACAGAGGAGCCTGGAGAGCTATAGTCCATGGGATCGAAAAGGGTAGACACGACTGAGTGACTAACACTGTACTTTTCAAAGTACTGTATTCTGAGACTAACAATGCTTTATCTTTTGGGTTTGCTTTTTTAAATATATTATTTGAGAAGGATTATAAATCTATTATAGCAATGTACTATGTAGCCGAATGTATTAGTTGGTACCTAACGTTGAATTTATGAACAAACTGGACTACGAATGCACTCTGGAACAGAACTCGTTAGTGTGCAGGGGACTTTCCTGAGTACTGTGATCCATAAGAAGCAAGTATTTGATCTTTGTCCCCTTTCTGGAACCCAGTTCTAAACTCCAGGAATTTCCTAAGTGATAAGAGTCTTTTGTTACGTTAATGAAGTGGCTCAGGAAGGAGGCCAGTGGAGCCAACAAGGTGATTAGAGATAGGAACCCTCAGTCCCACCCGCCCTGACCTCTGGGGATGGGGGAAGGGCTGACGGGCAAATCAATCGCCAATGGCCAAAGATTTAATCAGTCATTACCAACGTGATGGAACTTCCATAGAAACCTAAAAGCATAGAGCTCAGAAAGCTTCTGGGTTGGTGAGCACGTGGAGATCTAGTGGAGATCTGGTGCAAATGGTGCCCCGAGAAAGCATGGAAGGGGCTCCTCCCTTCCCAAGGAGCACCTCTGCATCTAGCTGTCGGTTAATATTCTCAGTCATCTAGTGAGTAAACTGGTCTCCTGAGCTGTTCTAGCAAATTAATCAAACCCAAAGAGGAGGTCACGGGAACCTCTGATCTACAGCCATTTGGTCAGAAGCACAGGGGATACCCTGGACTTGTGCCTGGCATCTCAGTGGGGGCAGGAGCAGCCTGGTGAGACTTAACCTGTGGAATCCAATCTATCCCCAGGCAGACAGTGTCGCACTGAGCAGAGCTGCACGACGCCCAGCTGGTGTTCAGCAACGCTCAGTCCGCCACCACCCCTCCATGCCCACACACGCGATGGAACTGGTACTGGAATCCTATCACCAGGGTGCAGCTCCAGGTAGCATCAGTAACGTTCATAATGAGCTCTGTATATTACAGATTATACTCTACTGAATAGATGGGAGGATGGAGAAGAAGCACATCTTTAATCATCATATTTAAAACCTGAGCAGGGCCAATGGAGCACAACTTGCAAAAAAAGACTGCAACAGTTACAAAATACCCTAAATGTTTAAGAAACAAGATACAAAAAGTGAATATTTTAAAAATCACCTGCAGAGAATAAGTAAAGAATATTCCAGGGAGAAAGTACTAGAGCAGAATGCTGCTGCTGCTAGGTCGCTTCAGTCGTGTCCAACTCTGTGCGACCCCATAGACGGCAGCTCACCAGGCTCCCCCGTCCCTGGGATTCTCCAGGCAAGAACACTGGAGTGGGTTGCCATTTCCTTCTCCAAGGCATGAAAGTGAAAAGTGAAAGTGAAGTTGCTCAGTCGTGTCCGACTCTTAGCGACCCCATGGACTGCAGCCTACCAGGCTCCGCCATCCATGGGATTTTCCAGGCAAGAGTACTGGAGGGGGGTGCCATTGCCTTCTCCACTAAAGCAGAATGAGAAAAAATAATATAACTTGTTAGGGACCATTCAGAGGAAAGGGGTGAATCTTAAGTGTGGCAGAATACCAAATTAGTTTTTCAACCAAGGCTTTTGCCTCACGCCATAACACTGAAAGGGGAAAATTTCACAGTAATCATTTAACCTGATAATGAAAATTCATATCCCAGCAAAGTTTCCAGTTAAAGACAGCAAGTTATTTAAGCAATATTCATTAAAGCACTGACCCCAGCCTTAGCAAAAAGGAGTAAATGAGCAGTAACTGTGTATTTTACAACTTGGCTGATAATACCAAAAATAGTAACAAGAACAACAGTTGACATTCACTGAGTGCTTATGTTTGTCAGCCACTGTTCAGAGTATTTTACGGTATTAATTCAGTTTACTCTTACTGCTGTACTTCTCTCTGCTTCAGACAGAAATGTTTTAAAGAGGGACAGAGGAGACAGAGCTAGGAATGGCAGAATGGGCAGTCTGCCTCCAGAGCCTGTTCCCCTAGTCACCACGCAACATTCAGATTCTTTTTTTTATTCCACCCTCCAGTTTCATTTTCTATTTGACATGCATCTCAAAAATACCAACAAGGACACAATGCACAGGAGAAATGTGATAAAGCATTACATCACTTACCATTGGGGAAAGCTAATACACTGATGATAAGAAAGAAGAAAATTACAGACAGGATGCCCCTCCAGATGTTGTCTTCTGGGACAGAGTCATCCCTGAAAACAGAAAAGGAACACTGAGTGTTATTTTTGAATCTACAGTCAGTCTAGAAGGAGTACGAGCTCCATGTTCTAAAAAACTGGGTTTTTTAATCTAAATCGCTAACTTTATTTTGCTGAGCTAAGTCATTACATTCACTAGTTACTATTCACTATGGTATCTCCTAAAATAATACAGCCCTTATAGTAAAGTCCAGTTCTTATGATAAAGGCATCGTCAACCTTACACCCCAACACATGTTCTACTCAGACAAGCATTTGAGAATCATCATTCTTTTACAAAGGGGCTTCCCAAGTGGTTCAGTGATAAAGAATCCACCTGCCAATGCAGGAGACGCAGGAGACACGTGTTCAATCCCTGGATCAGGAAGATCCCCTGGAGAAGGAAATGGCAACTTGCACCAGTATTCTTGCCTGGGAAATCCCACGGACAGAGAAGCCTGGTGGGTTACAGTGCATGGGGTCTCAGAGAGTCGGACATGACTGAGCGCACACACACACACAAAGATGACCTTCACTACAGAGACTGTGGCGGAAAACTGTGCAGGAATCAGAAAGGAAGCATAAGGTTATGAAACCTGCACGCCCCAGAGCCCATGTTCCACAAGAGAAGCCACTGCAATGGGGAAACCCAAGCACCACAGCTAGAGAGTGGCCCTCATTTGTCACAACCAGAGAAAGCCCACAACGGAGACCCAGCACAGCCAAAAATAAAAATTACTTCAAAAAATAAGGAGGAAGGACATGAGGCAATGAGATTATGCAGTCACTTGTCAAATATGGGCAGTTGGCTCCCCAAGGGATGAACAAAACGGGGCAGTGTAACGCCACCAGAAAGCACTAGTAAAAAATGTTAAAGGAAAAGTGAAGAGAAAACAAAAGACCAGATTTAAACTTGTATTTAAATTCTAAATATAAGAACTGTAAAGAAGGAGACAAGCTTCTCCACCCTGCTCCAGCCTGGTCATTCCTCATGTGTTACTGTGTTGAACTCCTCCATAACCCCAGTAAACAGAAATGATTACATCTGTTGGTTTATATGTTATCTGTCTTCTCTGCAGAAAGTAAACTCCTAAAGGCAGGGAATTATTTACACCTGTATCCACAGAGCCTGGGGACACAGTAGGCCCTCAATATATTTCTGGACTGACTATTATGGAAGAAAATTTACTGTTTTACAATGAAGCAAAATTCCCCAAGGGCTTCCCTGGTGGCTCAGTTGTAAAGAATCCACCTGCCAACATAGGAGATACAGGTCCGATTCCTGGGTTGGAAAGATCCCTGGAGAAGGAAATGACAACCCACTCCAGTATTCCTGCCTGGGAAATCCCATGGACAGAAGAGCCTGGTGGGTACAGTATGGGGTTGCAAAAGAGTCTGACATGATTTAGCAACTAAACAACAAAAATCCCTGGAATGCAAATTTTCTTACCATTGATGGTGAAAATTTTAGGTTTTAACAGTTTACATTAATAAAGAAGATTCTAGTAACATATCTGGGGCTCAGAGAAGCAAACAAAAGTAGGAAAACAGAAAAACAACTGGAAGATTTTCTGAAGTATTGACAATTTTCAAGAAGCTTGGGAGAGGGAAGTTCAGTGTTCCAGTTTAGAAAGAAGTAGGATAAGTAAGAGAAAATATGAGAAGAAACACAATGGAAGGACATAGTTTAGAGATGATGAAACTGGTAGCAATACATTTAAAAATGATCAAAGAAACTGGGTTTATCTGGAGGAGGACTGTCTACAGTGAAAGTTTTCAAAAGACAAAGTTAAATTAAGATTGAATGTTACTAAAGGACAAGAGACAGGTCAAAAAGAATCTAGAAGAAAACCAAGTTTGCATAAAAAAGATCTTGAGTATTAAATACACACATGAAAAGGTATGGAATGAAGCAATTATTACCTCATTAAGGACTGAGTCCTGGGTGGTGGTTTAAAAGAGTTAACTTAGATACCAACTCCTGTTTAGGCCGCTAAGTTTCTGTACCCAATGAAACTATTTCCAGACTTACGACAAGACTGAACGTAAGGTTCTGAAATAAGACGTCATACAGGTCTTAAACGTTTCCTAGACCATCACACAGCCAAACAGCACTGAACTAATCCTGGACAAACAACACTTGGTGGTTAAATTCAGAAACCTGATTACAAAACCATTCTTTACAGTCGGATAGACTTCTTCTCCTGGCAAAGTGCAATCTTATTTTAATGGTCATCCTAACAATTACACATTTGCCCAGAGGTTATAAACACAACTTTTAAATGCCAGGCTGATCATCCTAGGGCACTTGCCATGCCCTTTGGCTTATGTAGGGAAGCCCCGTACCCAACTCCCAGGAACATTAGCTTTTACTGAAGAATGGCTACACTCAGCAAGGGTAGGGACACAAGGTCCTCATTCAGACCAAGGCACACTACTGATACTGCTAATGATGACAGTCAGGGTAACAGGTCCTGTCTGTCAAGGATCTACTGCGTGTCAGGCAGTTTCTAAACATTATCTCTAATTGTCACAACCCATCTGCAAAGTGGGCCGTTATCAACCACATCTTACAGATGAGGTAACAGAGGTCACACAGGTTTAGTAACTTTCTCAAGACTGTGGAGCTGACAAGTTGCAGAGCCAGCTTCAAACCAGGCCTGCTAGACTCTGAAGATAGTGATCTTTCCCCTTTGCCAAACTGCCTTAAGAAAACTTACCTGTGACCCTGAATCCCACCTGACTCATCGGAGATGCACAGGGATGGCATACGAGAGGTGGACTGGGCATGCAATCGGTAAGTCACAAAATAAAAGCAAGGCTAAAATGAGTACCTGTGGCCGAGGAAAAGAAGATAGAGCCTCATAACTCATGCCTTATACCAAAATACATTCTAGATGATTCAAACAACTAAAACTAAAAACGAAACAAAATTCTAGAAAAAAAAAATGATGGGAGAACTAAAAAAAAAAACACCTATACACCCCCCCACAAAGACACCACAACCTCAGAGTGGGGAAGGCCTTTCTAAAGCATGATACAAACCCTCGAGGTCAAAACGGAGAAAGCTGACAAATTTGCATGACAAAGAAATCAGTAACAAAGTCCAAGGAAAAGTGATGGGTAAACTTGGAAAAAATATTTGCAACTCATACGAAGGCAAAGGGTTGACTCGCCTAATTACAAAGCTCTCCCCATCAAATCAATTAACAGAAAGAACAACAAATGGACAGAGAAAAACAAATAGAAAAGTGGACAAAGGATGTGAAGAGACACTTCACTGGGCAGAAAAATCCAGCAGCTCTCAGGCAAGTAAAAAAAAAGATGCTCAATTGTGTTCATGGTACTATATGGACACACTGGAGCAATACAGAGAGACCACTTTTATCTACTTTATCCCTGATGGCTCAGATGGTAAAGAACCTGCCTGCAGTGCAGGAGACCCAGGGTCAATCCCTGAGTCAGGGAGATCCCCTGGAGAAGGGAAGCGCAACCCATTCCAGTATTCTTGCCTGGAGAATCCCATGGACAGAGGAGCCTGGTGGGCTTTCAGTCCACGGGGACGCAAAGAGTCGAACACGACTGAGCAACTAACATGACTCTTCCTTACCTTATGGAAAAAGGAAAGAAATTGATAAACAGGTATTCTCACACACTACCTTTATGGGGGGGCATTTGACAACACATTAATTTATAAATGCATATATTCTGTGACTCAGCAACTCCATGTACAAGAATGTATCTCACAGATAATACCCTCATCTATGCAAAAATGACATATGTACAAGGCCGCTCACCATAGCATTGTATGTTTTAGCAAAACAAGGAAACAACTAAAAGAGACGTTAAAAAATTACGGCTCTGGCTCACAAGCAAGTACTTGTTGCTGTTCAGTCGCTCAGTCGTGTCTGACTCTTTGCGACCCTGTGGACTGCAGCACATCAGGCTTCCCTGTCCATCACCAACTCCCGGAGCTTGCTCAAACTCATGTCCATAGAGTTGGTGATGCCATCCAACCATCTTACCCTCTGTCATCCCATTCTCCTGCCTTCAATCTTTCCCAGAATCAGGGTCTTTTCCAATGAGTCTGCTCTTCGTATCCGGTAGCCAAAGTATTGGAGCTTCAGTATTAGTCCTTCCAATGAATATTCAGGGCTGATCTGCTTTAGGATGGACTGGTTGGATCTCCTTGCAGTCCAAGGAACTCTCAAGAGTCTTCTCCAATACCACAGTTCAAAAGCATCAATTCTTTGGTGCTCAGCTTTCTTTATAGTCCAACTCTCACATCCATACATGACTACTGGAAAAACCATAGCTCTGACTAAATGGACCTTTGTCAGCAAAGTAGGCAGCCATCAAAACAATGAAGATGCTTTTAATTAACTAGTACAGAGTAATTTAAGAGATCATGAAGTAAACAAAGCAATTTGCAGAACGGGAGTATAGTAAGCAACTTTTTGTGCAAGAAGAAGAGCATGCATAGGTATACGTAACTTGTAACTTGTGCTCTGAGCTCCACAGGGTGTCTGGAAATCCACCTAAGAAATGATCACTCTGTTTTATCCAAAGAGAGTAAATGAAGAGTTGGGGGAGACTTCTCACCATACACCCAGTGGAATATCTTGGATTTTAAGCAATGTAGATATATTACTTTCCAAAAAGTGGATTATACATCAACATTAAATTTGTTAAGAACTTGAGATCGGCGATAAACAATGAAGCTGCAATTTTGTAAATTCTGAGCAATCTTACTAGAAAGATGGGATCAAAGAATGGCCTAGTTTTGGGAGTTAAAAAAAGGAAAGAAAAAAAAAAAAAGGCCGATTAAATCTGAATAAAATAGCAGTAAGTCTGAAAAGTTGGCCATTTTATATTTGCCTAATTAGAAAAAAAAAAAGTATCAAAGACGGACAGCAAGCTCTTTGGTAAAAGTGAAAACATGCAGTACAGGAAGATCACACTCCTGTGATCAAAGACCGAAGGGTAGGCCAGTGAGCGAAAGAAGAAATCTGAGTCAGATCAGACCAGGGGTTCCCACTAGGCCTTCTGAGTTTCCTGAGAGCAGAGAGGGCACCCGCACAGTGCCTACAAAAGGTGGGCGCGTAGAAAGAACGGAATGGGTGACTGAGGAGGCTGCCCCCCGCCCACCGGCCTCCCCACTAGCTGACCGGGGCCACTCTGTGAGACCCTCAGCTCCCCATCATCCAGAGACTTAACCACATGCCAAAGAATATGGACATTTTCCATAGTTAATCATGAAAAGCAACTTGGCGGCAAAGGCTACAAAGACCACACTATGGATTCCAGAAACCTTCCATCAGAGGACGAGAAGCATTTATCTCCTGACATCCACTAGGTCTGTGCCTCTCAGAAGGCTGGCTACAGCTGCTCTGCATTAGTTCTCTTAATCTTCCTAACACCCTTGAAGGGGGAAATGATCACAATCTACATTTTACTGACCCCAAAGGCTAAGTGTTTTCCCCTTTAGGAGGCTGTTTGGTGCAGTGACAAGGAGGACAGGTTTGTGGCCAGACTGCCTGGGCCTGAATTCTGAATTCACACTATCAGCCTGTGTGACCTCAGGCAAATTATGCAGCCTCTCTGTGCCCTGGTTTATCACAGGAGAGTAACAGTTCCACCTCACTGGGTTGCTGTGAGGATAAAATGTGAGGGACTTAGAGCACTGCCTGGCACAGACGGCCTGTCAGTTAGTAATTTGTAATTTCTACCCACTCATTCCCTCAGCTAGCCAACACCTATCGTTGTGGACAAAGATGAACAGACATAGTCCTGACTCTTTGAGAGAATCATGATGAAAAGCACAGTAAGACACAAAAATTAAATAATTATCTTAGTATAACTTTGGCCTGAGAGAAGTTTTTAATTTGCTGGAACAGCCTCTGATTAACCCAACAAAACCCCCTAAACCCAAAAAAAAACCCCCGATCGTTCACACAAGATTGACCCGTTTGTGGAGTCGGTACCATCTCCTCCGGCTTTGCCAGGGGCAATATGGTTCCCACTTCCCAGGGAGGCTTGTAATCTGCAGTCAGGGCTGCCAGAGCCCCATCTTGACTTTCCCTGGTCTCAGGATTCTTGCTTTACGGCAACAAAAAATAAGAGGACTTCAGACTTAGAACTGTGAGGCAGTAGCAGCGCCCTGACCTCTTTGCTAGGTCCTCTGAGGCTCCTAACAACAGGCACCTCGGTCTTGGAGCTGCTGAACTTTCCAAAGGCCTTTCCCAGCTGCCATTTGGTTGAATTGCTCCACAGTTCTCCGGGGTAGTATTATCATTACTTGGAGGATGAGGAAAATAAAGCTCTTGCTTTATCTTGCCCACAGTTATAACAAACAGAGGCAAAATGAAGTAGGTGCCAGGGCTTCTGGAATGCTGGCTGGAGGTCAAGATTGCTACACTGACCCATATGATACAGATGAGCTCAGGGAGGCCAAAGTTCTTTTCCCCTTGCTCTGCTAAATTTAGGAGGTGTTCCAGCAGCACGCTGGGGTAGCCCTGACCATACACAGCTAAAACACCAAATGGACAGATTACAGGAAAATTGTCATTTAAGATCCCTTCTCATTCACCTGCAGCAGCTCCAGCACCCAGCACAAGGCCTGGCACAGAGCAGGCCTTCTCAACATGGTGGGTGCCAGAGACGGGAAGAGGCCAGGGCAGAGCAGATGCGTGACCCAAGAAGCGTGAGGAGGAACCACGGCCCAGGCCCAGAGGCCCCCTGCAGGTGATTCTCCTGCCTTGGCGCTGACCAGCCAGGGGCTGAAACACCCCCAGCAACTCAGCGGTAAAAATCTGTCTGCAATGCAGGACACATGGATTCGATCCCTGGGTCGGGAAGATCCCCTGGAGGAGGAAATGGAAACCCACTCCAGCATTCTTGCCTGGGCAATCCCATGGACAGAGGAGCCTGGCGGGCTACGGTCCATGGGGTTGCTAAAGAGTCGGGCACGACTTAGTGATTAAACAACAACTACCCAAGACAGAACCCGAAAAGCAGGACAAGTGAAAGGAAAGCCCTAATATTTTTTTAACAAAGGTTTGAACACAAAAAGCTTTGGCCTAGGATTTTTAAACTTGAACAGGTTGCAGGCAGTGAGCAAAAAGACCAGGGACAACAAGCAAACCTTCCACTCTAGACTATCTTTAACCACGGCTGTCTCCCTGGGGCCAAGAAGGTAAGGAATCCTTAACCTTGACTCTTAAACGCAGAGTTGGTTGTCCCCTCTCCCCCTGTCATCTTCGCCTTTCCATCTTTAATAGGAATCTCTGAAACTGAGACACAAAGATAGGGTCATGTTCAGGAGGCTACACACCGTTAAGGAGCCTCTCTCCCAATGGAAAACTCAGTCTCAAGTTACAAAGTGGACTAATGTTAACTAACTTTGATATTAGCTTTGAAGACCACATTCATTTCATTTCATAAAATGTTAGATTCTTTTCAAGAATTAGAGCTGAAATAGCAACTGACAGAGAAGAGTGATATTTTTTGAAAGTTCATACTGTATAAATGATTTTTCATATTTGACTCATTTAGCATTTTACTGGGTGTGTATTCTGCGATGACTAAGATATCTGCCCTCAATAAATTGATATAAAAACAAATATTACAATAGGAGAGAGAAATACTAATAAAAGACATTTCGAAGTATATAGTAAGTCCCATACCTACGAACCTTCAAGTTTTGAACGTCCAGAGGTGTGAAATGTGCATTCCATCAACATCAGGCCTGAGTGAAACTGCAGCCTGCCCTCCAATTGTGTATCTTGGCGAATTCTGGACTTCCGAACAAACTGGACTTATGAATGCACCCTTGGAGGAACCTGTTCATATGTAGGAGACTTAACTGTACATAAACACTTCTTCCTCTGAGCTTCCAGGAACCACCAAGAAAGGGGTCTGGGAGGGGACCATCAGGACGGTTGCCAGGGATGCCATGGGCTCGTGGGTAGGCAGAAGGCGCTCTCAAGTCAGAGGGAGGTACCAGCCTGGCACCAGGTGTGGGGCTGCCCGGGCCGGCAGCGTGTACCTTGTACAGTGGAGGCAGGTATAAGGTTCTATAACAAAGGCCCTCAGGGGCCAGCAGGCACTCCCGACAGGTGACAGAGATCTAGGGAACGACTGTACACAGATGGACTGGATCAAGATCCTGACTTCAAAAGGTTGTGAGGAAAGCAGGGTGGAGGATGGTCTGAAGGGAAGGGCGGTCAAAGCCTGGGCGTGTCTTATGCCAAAGAGCTGGGGTTTGTGAGCTAAAGCCTGGGCACGGGCAGAGGAGGACAACTAGGAATGCTACTGAGGCCCAGCTGGACCTGGTGAAGATAAACTAGATGAACTCCAGGATGCCGGAGACCTGGGCTGGGTGGAACACAGACTGCTGAAGTACACTGAGTACAACCGAGGGCTCAGGAAGCAGTCCTTGCTGCCTGAACGAGTCCTGGGCTTTCAAATTTGTTGACCCTAAAAAGCTTGTGAACATCCCTACAGAAATCTGGGGCGAGAGGGATTCTATCACAAGACAAACTGCATTGTCATTGGTAATAGAACGATATATAACGTGCTAGACACTAGGCCGCAGTACTAGGCAAGCAACTCTCCAAGGTCAGCATCAGCTAAACCAAATAGTTCTGTGTGTCACCCAGTGCTTATTTACCCCAAAGAAATATACATTATATACTTTACCCCGTTATATACATTACCCCAAAGAAATATGACATGAAATATATATATATATATATATATATGTATATCTTTGGGGTATACACAAAGACCCCAAAGAAATATGACACATTTTCCCTTTCGAGAAATGAATAATCTTATTAAGGACATGCACGCATGCATGCATGCTAAGTCGCTTCAGCTGTGTCCGACTGTGTGACCCTATGGACAGCAGCCCACCAGGCTCCTCTGTCTACGGGATTCTCTAGGCAAGAATACTGGAGTGGGGTGCCATTTCCTTCTCCAATTAAGAACATAAAACACCAGAAATAAGGACAAGAAAGGATATAAAGAGGTGCTTATTTTAATCCAATTAAAAAAGCCATGATTTACATAGGAAGTGAGGAAGAGAAATGTTAAGAGGGTTAACTGGACTTCTTTCGAGAGGGCCTAACACAGGCACCCCTCTACCTCCAGGGCTGCTGTCGCCCAGCACACAGCTGCCGTGGACAGTCATTTAATGTTGCTGGTATCCGGGAACAAGGACACCCAAGGCCTTCTGTTAGTGGGGAAGAAAGAACACGCTGTACCTAAAGGAAATAGGCTCCAGACAACTGAATCAGCAGTATCAGGAGACAGTTTCTAATGGGAATTGATATGGTCTAAAGGGGAAAAACAGGGAAGGCTGGCAGGTCTCCAGGAGGGAAGAGACACAGAAGGTGGAACTATGCCTGCACAGTAAGATCAAGAAAAGCTGGAGCTTCGGAGCCGCTAAGGGAAATGAGCGAAAACCACTATCACGAACAAGTAGAAATCAATCAGTCAAAAGTCTGACCATGTGCCTGCCCACATCCGCCTCCTCAGTCCCACATTAAGGAGAAAAATTAGCCCAGGTGAGTGGATGACCCCTTCTGAACAGGAAGCTGCAGGAAGGCAATCTCTTCTGGGCAAGTGATGACTTTTGCTGGACAAGTGTCACTGGAGAGACTGTTTCACTATTTTACTGCCAGGAGCCTCTTGAGGAGACAGTGACCTGTTACCAATGGGATCTAGTAGATTTTGGCATTTTCAAATCTAAAGCCCGAGTGTCTGAAACTAAGGCTATTCAACATGTCCAAGTTTACCAACCTATGAAAGGCGAGCTCAGAGCTTCAGACAAAGGTTCTCCTCTCCCCACGTTGGCTGAATACACTTTTATAAGACATATGCAGAGGCATTTGACTTCTAAAACTGGTTACCCTAAAATGTGGCAAAGTGCGCTTTTTCCAATCTTAGGCGGCAGGATTCGATAGCATCTGGCTTTACTGTGTTGACACTGATAGGGGCTGGAGACTGAAACGCTATGATTCAACAGTGAGTTGGCCTAGCTGCCATTTAACAAAAGCACCACTGGACGAATACAAACTTGTCTTGGACTCCTGTGTAAGGCACCTAATCCTTGCAATCCTAAATTCTTGCTGTGTCTCTGCACCACGTGTCATGACCCAGGTAGTGTTTCATGCATACTGGTAATCTGACACCGGGAAAGTATTCTACCCCTGGCTCTCTTCAACTACTGGTTTTTGAAAAACAAACTTTAAGACATATTTTTAAAGTTTTACTGAAAGAACTGCACTGAACAGTCACCAACTCAAACCCTGTTATAAAATAAGGTTCTTACTGTAAAAGAGTACAAAATGATTAATCTTCATTTAAGAAGTCATTACTTTCAATCTTTATGGAAGAAGACAGAGCGATCACAGTAATATCTCAGTTTAAAGGGTCACAAATCACTACAAAAAATGAGTAAGACAGTAAGTACTAATTGTACTAATGGTGCTTATGATTTTATATAACATGAAACTTGTTCTGAAGTAGTTCTTTAATGTATGATTTCTGTCTCTGTGAAATGAGGGGGAGAAGTAAAATCATAATCAATTTTGGAAAAGACCATAGCCTACAGTTCAGATTATGCCTTTTCTATTACTTTTGACAAGCTGTTAAAATTCACACTCATTTCTTATACTTTCACTGCTGTAATTTATTGAATGCTTTGGCAGGACATGCTGTAAAAGGGAACTTCCAGAAGAATGTGACTTTCCATATTAGAAAAGAGGAAGAGAAATCTGTTCTGAAAGGGCCTAGAATAATAAGGTAAAAGGTTGAAACACACTGCTCATTCTTGCTTCTTATTATTTAAAGTAAAATAGCACAATTACTTTTCTAATTTCCAAAGAAACTCCTGTACTAACTCTATCCTTGCCAACCCACATGAGACAAAGTAAAACTGAAGTTAATATAAAACAGGAATATATGTTCTCCAGGCAAAGCATTGTCCATTTTTCCAAAGTTTTTATTCTTTTTCTTAATTATAGAGCACACCACACCCTCACTCAATGAAAAATCTAATTTAGGAGGCAGCAGCACACAATGAAATGATGTAATAATAATAGTTAACGTTTACTGAGCAATTACTATTCATTATGCATTGAGTCAAGAACCCGCCTACAAAGCAGGAGACCTGAGTCATGGGTTCAGTCCCTGAGTCGAGAAGATCCCCTGGAGCAGGCAGTAGCAATCCACTCCAGTATTCTTGCCTGGAGAATCCCATGGACAGAGAAGACTGGCGGGCTACAGTCCATAGAGTCACCAAAGCCAGACAGGACAGAAGCAACTTACCATGCACAAGCTAAATACAGGTTATCTAAAAAGATGAATTGAACACTTAAAATGAAATCCTATCAGGTATTACTAAATATTTCACTTTATGTACTGATAAGCAATCAGGGGCTAAGCAATATTAAGTGGCCACACAGACACAGATACTAGGTGGTAAAGTCAAATGACATGATAAGTATTTGAAGATAACCATAATTAGGGACAAGACTTCTCTCCAAAGCTTATTCTTGGTTGGATACTCTGAAAATATCTGTCCTTACTCCACAGAGAATTAGCAGAATATTTTACCATAAAAGTAGCTGTTTGCCTCAATCATTAATTGTTCCATATGCTTTATGCCTTTAGATAGATTCACACAAATAGATAAACACTTACAAAATAAGAACCAAGAGTTAAATGGATTGTGGAGGAAAGGAACAAGTGTATTGTAGGAGGACATTATCAGTTTTATGAAAATCTGAAAAAGTTGCATTGATTCTCAAGGGAGATACCATTGGCACTTGCATGTATACAAGTGTGTAGCTGCACACGTGCGCCTGTGAGTCAGGGACAATTCTTTATCTTAAACGCTATCCCTGGCATTTACACATTTAGGATCCTTAACCCCCACCTGCTACATATCAGAAGTTCCCCCAATGCTGAGGTCACCAAATATACTCCTGTACAGTTTCTGTGAGGGATGAGAACCACTGATTGTTGGATAAATATATTAGGAGAGAAGAAAGGTCCGTCTAGTCAAAGCTTTGGTGTTTCCAGTAGTCATGTATGGATGTGAGAGTTGAACTATAAAGGAAGCTGAGCACCGAAGAACTGATGCTTTTGAACTGTGGTGTTGGAGAAGACTCTTGAGAGTCCCTTGGACTGCACAGAGATCCAACCAGTCCATCCTAAAGGAGATCAGTCCTGAATATTCATTGGAAGGACTGATGCTGAAGCTGAAACTCCAATATTTTGGCCACCTGATGCAAAGAACTGACTCATTGGAAAAGACCCTGATGCTGGGAATGATTGAAGGCAGGAAGAGAAGGGGATGACAGAGGATGAGATGGTTGGATGGCATCACTGACTCAATAGGCAGGAGTCTGAGTAAATTCCGGGAGTTGGTAACAGACAGGGAGGCCTGGAGTGCTGCAGTCCATAGGGTCACAGAGTCAGACACGACTGAACTGAACTGCACTGACATTAATTATGCATCATGTGCCAGGTACTCTGTTAAATACATTCACACATGTTCATTTAATCCTTATAACTCCATATTAGGTAAGGACCTATTTTATCCCCATTCTACAGAGGAGAATCCTGAGGCTCAGAGAAAGGCTAAACCACTTAACCAAGGTCACACAAATAGTCTTGCAACCAGTAGTCTGGCTCCAAAACTCCACATCTCTAGGTTAGTGCTTAAGCATGGTTGGTATAAACACACATTTTTTTCGTTAAAGAGATTCATTCAGAAAATATAAACCCTTATAAGTAGGACCCAGGGTATACCTGTCCTTTAGGCATGAATCAGTTCCTTGGCTTGGGGCTGAGGGACCTAATACTCAGTGAGGTAGCTATAAGCTGTGGGCCAACAAGAGTTGGACGGGGTAGCTCCTAGGCACAAGTGAACATAAGAAGTGCTGTGAGTGAGTGTGCATGTATGTTTTCAGGCAGTAAGAGAGTTGTGCTATAGTGTGTGTGGTGTGCGTGTTTTATTTAACCCTTTCCATAGCATCTACAACGCACCAGGCATTGCTACAGTGGCCTGACAATGTCTCATTTCAGCATGTATGCCGGGATAAGAGAACAGAGCGGGCACCTTGTGTTGTGTGATGGGCTGGGGGGTCTGTGTGGCAGTACTGGAATGTTGGCTGTGATGTGTGTGCGCATGGCTGGCAGTTTGTGTTGTGGTACAAGCGGTCATGTCTGGGGCTGCGGGAAGGGTTATGCGAGACGACTGCCGTACAACGCACAGTGGAGTACATTTTTGTGGGCAGGTAGTGCTGAACCCTGGAGGAGCTCGGCGGGGAAGGGGTCTGGATTACGTCCTGGGCCTGGGCATGGCACGTGAAAGACGCCCGTAGAGTGGGGTGTTTGCAGCGGGGACATGTGTGCTGCAAGTGGTGCATACCAGATGATTCATGCGGTGTGCTAGGCGGGGACGGAGGCCGGAGAGGAGGGGGCCGGTGTCGTGATGCGTGGAGAGGGGAACGATGCTGGGAGCCGGGGAGGGGGGAGGGAGGGCGATCGCGCCAGCGGAGCCACGCGTGTTCCCGGGGTGGCCCGAGGCGCTGCATGGGGAGAGGCGGTATGGGGACAGGCGTGAGGGTGGGTGGAGGATGGACGTGGGTCGCAGGGAAGGGACAAGAGCCGGTCCCCGAGGAGCGGTAGGGGAGCGAAGCTGGGTGTGCTCGGGGACAGAGGCGTCGGCGGGCGAGCCCGCGCTGGGAGAGAACGAGCCCGCTTCCTCTCCCGGCCATGGCTCTCCCCACCCCCCGCCCCGCCGCGTCCCCAGCCAGCCCCTTCCCCTTCGCCCTCGGGCGCGCCAGGGCCGCCCCGCACCTGGTGAAGGCGAAGTACATGAGGCTGACGATGGTGAAGCTGAGCAGAGTGATGGTGTGCGGCCGGTAGAAGAAGTCGATGGTGATGTCCTCCACTTGCTGCTCGTTGATCATCCGGAAATGCATCTTGTAGTTCACATCATCTTTACTCAGGGTCCGGCTCCCCACGCAGGACGCCATGGCCCGCCTCCCGGTCCCGCGGCGCGCCCCGGCCCGCGGAGGCTGGGAGCCTGGGGTGGGGGAGCGGGGGGCGGACGAGCCGCAGCGGGAGGGCTGGCGGCCGGGCCGACGCCGGGGCCGGGTTGGTGAGCAGCTCGGGCGGGGCGAGCCGCGGGCGGGGCCGGCGCGGGGGGCGGGGCCGGCGCGGTCCACGCGGCCTCGGGCGGAGGGTGGACGCAGCTCGCCCGGCCCGGGCCCCCGGGAGGGGCGTCCGCAGGGACGCGCGGCACGTTCCCAAGCCCATCGGAAGGGTCTGCGGCGCTCACGGTGGAAGGAGACCGTGTGCCCCCTGCGGCCGGCTCTACTTCGCCGCGCGCCGCCCGCTCCCCACCCGCGCAGCCGCGCCGATGGTCTAGCCCGCTCCGGCCGCAGCCCACGTGGGCCGGCGGGAGAGCGAGCGCCGGCGGGCAGAGCGGCGCCGAGGGGCGGCCAGCGGGGTCCGGCTGGGCGGGCGGACGGCGAAGGCCTGGCCACAGGTAAAGGGGGAGCGCTCCCTGCCCGGGGGGCTCCCGGTTCGGCCCACCACCACCCTCCTCCTCCTCGGCTCTAGGCCGCGCCCCTGAACGGCGTGGCTCCGTAGGCCCTCGCGGCCCCGCTGAGGGTCAGCGATGTTGTTTTTTCCCCTTGGCGGGTGAGAAGGGCGCGCCGCGACGCTGGTGTGTTTAGCGCGCTTTGCCCGGGCGGTGGGGGCGTGGGGGAAACGCGGAAGGAGGTCTAGATGGTGAGGGGGACTTCCTCCGGAAGTTGGTTTTGGGGGAACCTAAAACCGGACCTGGTAGAATGGCCGGGGCGGGGAGGGGTTGGGAGGTCAGGCCGTGTTCCCGAGGCCCCTGATTCCCAAACCGTCCTCCTCCCCATCTTTCAGTCTCCCGATCTAAGCCTCCCAGAGGTCGAAATCTTGCACCCTCGGCGAATGTATTTAAGCGCCAATGAAACTACTAAGGCGTACAGTGGAGAACTAGTCTATATGTGTTAGTGGACTTCAAATTTTACTTAAGGCTTTTGGCTTTTGACGCAGACGCCTTTACCAGATTTTAAGTATTTTGTAAGCAAATGAGTTCACCGTAGTTGCAACCGATTCATTTCTGCCCAGAAAACGTGGGAGCAGTGCGAGACTCTGGGCCTGGGGGATACAGAGTTTGAGACGGTGCATGCAGGGATAAAGACAGACAGAGCCCTGCTGTCGTGAACTAACAATAATCGATTGTTAGAAGTATACACGGCGATGAAATGATGATGTAGCAAAGACAGTGCGCTGGTCAAGAAAAACAGAAGGATAAACATTATTTGTTTGTGTAAAGACCGTTTAATGAATATGGATAGAATGCAAAAGTTGATCTTTCTGATGTGGGGAGAGTTTTGTTTTGGGGGGTTTTTTTGAAGGATAATTGCTTTACAGAATTTTGTTTTTTTCTTTCAAACCTCAACATGAATCAGCCGTAAGTATACATACATTTCCTCCCTCCTGAACCTCCCTCCTGTCTCCCGCCCCATCCCACCCCTCCAGGTTGATACAGAGCCCCTGTTTGAGTTTCCTGAGCCATACAGCAAATTCCCTGTTGGCTATCTATTTTACAAATGGTAATGTAAGTTGCCATGTTGCTCTTTCCATACATCTCACCCTCTCCTCCCTTCTTTTGGGTAGAGCTTTGACTTGAGCCTGGCTCTAGAGACTTTGAAGTGAATCGGGGATTTCAGAAGTTTGATGGAGGACAGAATGCTTGGACAAACTGAGAAGTCAGAACATTTTAGAGCTGAAGAATCGTCTTATTGTACCCATAAGCTTTTAAAAACTTGTCTTTTAAAGAATGGTTATTGAATCCCCCATCAGGGGCCAGTCGTGCTGAACCACCCTGAGAAACTTTTATCCTCAAGTAGCAGAATTGTGGTCTTCTGGCTTCCAACTGAATGCCCTTATGAGACTGCTGTACAGGGAATGAATGTTGTAGCTCTGAGGAAAAACACGGCAGATTTGGAGGCTCATTTCCCACCAGAGTTTAACAAAAATCACTCATAAGGCTGCGTAATTACATTTTTCCTTTCTAAAATCATTTCAGAATGACAGGGAGACGTTTCACTTTTATATATTACTTTCAGGAGACTTCCCTAAACCGCAGATCTCCAAGAAGAGCTTAGACCCTGAAGCATTTATTTGGTCTAATGCCAAACATAAAACAAGCTGAAATTCAGTATGCTGCTGCTGCTAAGCCGCTTCAGTCGTGTCCAACTCTGTGCGACCCCATAGACGGCAGCCCACCAGGCTCCGCCGTCCCTGGGATTCTCCAGGCAAGAACACTGGAGTGGGTTGCCATTTCCTTCTCCAATGCATGAAAGTGAAAAGTGAAAGGGAAGTTGCTCAGTCGTGTCCGACCCTCAGCGACCCCATGGACTGCAGCCTACCAGGCTCCTCCGTCCATGGGATTTTCCAGGCAAGAGTACTGGAGTGAGTTGCCAGTGCCTTCTCCTGAAATTCAGTATGGAGAGAAACAAATCAAAAAGTTGTATGCAACAATTAAGTCCAAACTCATTTATGTTTGGTTGTGTAATCAGTGAATATGATGATTATTATATGGCTAACGTGTTGGGCATTTTCCACATGCTGGACTCTGCTATATTTTAATGGATTGTCTTATTATATAAAAAATGCATCGTTTACCCTTTAATTAAGCTGGCTAAATATAAAAGTTATTTCCTGATTAAAAAATCTCTTTATAAACAACCACTTTTTCAGTCAAAATATACATATATCCATTTCTGGTTGCTTGTAATACATTTCTGTCTGTAATACATTTTGCTTATTAGTTTTGAACCCCACCCCACCCGTCCATTTTGAAAGTCTTTTTCTTTGTTCCTGCAGTCAAACAGAATTTGGTTTTGTTCAGTTCTCTTTTGAGGAGCAGCTTTACCTGTGAAATAATCAATAGTGTTCAAACCTGAGAATAAAGCAAGAAATGACCTTCTACAATGATAATATTTTGATGATTCATTTAAGACTAAGTAGAATTCTTCTTGTTTTTGTGACTAATGTACATACATAAAATGCATCTGAATAATTCAGTGTTATTTTGATCAGCAATCTGCTTCTCAAATGTCCTTCAAATCAAATTTCAAGAGCACTTAACTGCATCGCCTTGTTTTCTTTAATTATTAACAGATTCAGCTGTAATTTTAATATTTACAGATGTTTGTTTTAAATGTTTTTCTCATGCCACTGATTTTGCTTTCTGTTTTTAAATTGTAAAGCATATCTTTATCTTTCCAGTTCAGAAGTTCCTGTCTTTTGGTTTGTAACTGAAACTGCCTTGTTTTTTGCTTTTCCCATGCTTAAAAACATCTGACCGCTTTAGTCATCTAAAGTAATAAACACCTTTTAAGCAGCAAAAGTAATTTCCAGTTTTATCTTTTTGTGGTTTGAATACTGTTTTAAACGTTTAAGTGAAATAAGTTTCTCTTTTTTGATGGTTATGTATTTCTTTTATAGGCAACTTTAAGAAAAATGGCCCTGTCAGCCCAACAGATACCCAGATGGCTCAACTCAGTTAAGTTGAGCAGCTTCATGACTGCTCTCCAACTCAGAAAAGGTTTTCAGAGACCAGGAAAAACATTGTTGTGTGGCGTTTTTGCTCAGCCCCATGCGTCCTCTGAGGATTGCTTTCTCCAGTGGGGTTTTAGGACTTACAGGACTTCCTCCATGTGGAATAGTTCCCAGTCTGCCAACTCAAGTAGGCGAGAGATTAATTGTGCCCAAAGCACTTTGCTTCCTTCCGTGAATGAGCCGCCACAGAAGACACAAAAGATGCCCGGCCTTGATTCTGAGCTGTCCCTAGAAGGTACTTTTTCAACTTTCAGAAAACTCCCCTTTGCCTCACCCTGGTAGTTTGAACAAGCTACCTGTTTATATTTCGTTAGCCAATTTCAAGTCATACTTGGTGTCAGGAAAGAAAAGGAACAATCCACTTCTATTCATTTGCTTCTGTTACGTAATAATCTGCTTGCTTTTATTAGGCCTCTGACTTACTAAGAAAAAAGTTTTTAGATTAATATGTTTAAGATAGTTTTATAGCTATGCCAATAGCACTTGCTTTTTATGTTCTTTATTTAGATATTTTTAAAAGGTTTATTAGGATCTAATTTACCCTATTCTATACACCTAATTAGGGTATAATTTTACTCAAGTAAAAGTCATCCTTTGTGAGTATACAGTTTTATGAATCTTGACATCATGCTTTCAGTTCTGTAGCAGCCACCACAGTCAACAAATAGAACAAAAAGAACAACTAGAACACCCCAAAAAGCTCCCTCGGGTAAATTTTTTAAGTCACTCTTCTCCTGCCTGTGCTTCCCATTCTAGGAATATTCCTATGCAAGGAATACTTCACTACAGATGAGATAGTGTTAGGTTAAGTAGATGATAAACACAAGTGAGCTGGGCGGTGAGGGCCGTGAGGGGAGACTGGCTGTGAGAAACGAGAAAGGGTAGAGATTAGAGACAGAAAAGTAGAACATAAAGTCAAGGCTCTGATTCCTCAGCCTCAGGCGGGTTACAGTTCCCAGGGTCTTTTACAGTGTGTTGGACTTGGATGCCTGCGTGCTAAGTCACTTCAGCATGACCAGCTCTTGGCGACCCTATGGGCTGTAGCCCACCAGGCTCCTCTGTCCATAGGATTCTCCAGGCAAGAATACTGGAGTGGGCTGCCATGCCCTCCTCCAGGAGATCTTCCCAACCCAGGGATCAAACCTGTGTCTCTTGTGTCTTCTGCATTGGCATGCGGGTTCTTTACCTCTAGGGCCATAACAAAACCTCAGACTCAAGGCTGTACTAGAGAGGGTCACTTTGTGGCAAATGATTGGGGGTGATGAAAACAGAATCATAGAAATCCTCTTAAAGATATATTTGAGAATAATTTGGAGGAGAAAAGATCAGATCAAAATGACATTTCAGGATATGATGACTTTAATCCATACAGTGCAGGCTGGTAGAGTATGTTGTACTTTTGCCCGAGTTAACAAGCTATGGTAGTAGACTCAGTCTTTCTCAGAATGTACTATAGGTCATTAAGCATTCATACCTGTTGACAAGTGAAGGAAAGGAAAGGAATTTTGTACAGGACTTCACCAACGAATTTCTTACTTTGGAGGAATAGTAGTGGTTATCTAAATAGTCTTAAGCTTATCTCTTAGAAGGTAGAAAATATATGGAATTTTTAGATGTTTAACTCAGAAACGATGCCAAGATTTAAAAAGAAGCAAACTAGGCAAGAGACTGCCTTTGTAGAAAGAACATGTAAGTATACAGATAAGAAAGCTAACTTGCTTCTTTCCTACATCCTGGCCGCAAAGGACTGGATGATGTGCCTCCATTGTCCCCGTTGCAGCCGATTTCTGACGAGGAGGCTGTTCAGATTATCGCAGGCCCTCCATTGCCCCCGTCTTCAGTCACACTTCGAGACTATGTGGATCATTCCGAGACTCTGAGGAAGTTAGTGCTTCTAGGTAAGTCTAAGTAACCCACACATTTTTTTTGTTTTGCCTTACTTTTAAAATTAGCATTTCTATCTTTATCAAAGTACATGTACATGCCTAAAAGTCAAATAGTGTGAAAAGGCGTCCAGTGAAAAACTGTACTCCCAGCTTCATGCCTCCTGACCTGTATCCTGGACTCTCTGCTTTTACAGCTCTTTCTATTGGTATTTAATCTCTAAATGCCCATGTAATCGCTTGTAGTGCTGTTGCTTGTTTCATCAGTTTTAGATATCAGTTAATCTCTTGCACACATGTACTTTTCCCCTTCATTCTCTTCAATTCTCCCAATAGGCTATATTAACAATTTTGGAAATAAATCATTAGTCACTGATCCCATTATAATTCTAAATATTGCTCACTGCTCTCTAGGAAGTGTGCTATGATTATTTTTCTTCTTGTACAACCTTTCATTTTCTTGGAGTTAGTAATTACTTTGTTTTTTGTTTGATTCCCTTCTTTGAATTCTTTAGTTTTCTTTGAACTTTCGCACACCTTCCAGTGGCCGCTCAGGACAGTTTTTCCTAACCCTCTCAGATGATTTTCCTTCCATTTTCCTACTGCCCTGACCTTTCTCTGGAGCCCACTGTTCTGCTTTGGATGGCATCTCTAGGAGTGCTCTTGGACTACTAGTAAGGATTAAAGGCAGCCAAGAGCTCTCCCTGCAAACTTTGATGAGTCCTCTTTTATTTTTCAATCTAGCACCTTATTGCAACTTTCTGCTTTTCCTGTTATCTCTGCATCTGGTGTTTCTCTTATTCTACATTCCCAGATAATGAACTGAGGGATTGAGAGGAACAGGATAGGCAGGATTATCACAGTCCCATCTGTTTCTCTCATGTCTTGGTTACTGCCTTAGTTTTCCAGAAAAAGGAGCTACCTAACTTGATAGTCCTCCTTTGAGCAGTTTTCCCTGGTACTCTAATATTAGTGCTCTTTCTAAAATGCGGATCTGGCTGTGTCAGTGACCTACTTGAAATCCTTCTGAGCTCTTCCTGGTCTGGCCCTTGCTCACCCCTTCAGCTCCACTTGCCCACCACTCCCCTCCTTTTTGTTTGGCCAGGTCTGACAACTGGAGAACTTAACTCAAGTTCAAGTGACTTCCCAAATGTCTTCTCTGACCCTTCAGACAGAGTGACTCTCCTCTAGGCGTCCCCCCCCGCTTACCTCAGTCTGGACACTAAGAACACCTTTATAATTGTTTACACATCTGTCCCTGTAGAAGTTACTCGGATGTATAGGGAATGGCTTTTGTTCTCAAGAAGCTTCAGGTCTTCAGAAGCATCTAAATAATAATGGAAATCCAAAAACGAAAGGTACAGTGATAAATTCCACATAAAAGATACAAATAAAGTCTTCTGTGGGTTCAAAGGAGAGAGAAAGATGACATCTGCAAGCAGGGAAGCCCAGGACGTCCTCGGCCTTGGGAGAGGTCCCACGGGAAGGGCATGTGGCCCCTACCTTTGAGTAATCTTCAGTATACTTAGAGTTTTGAAATATGTTTCAGCCATTCCTTCATCTGTATGCTGATCCTTCAACAGCACGTCCTGGCAGTAACTTAAATGACAGTGCCCTAGAAGGATCCACGATCCCATTGTTACATAGTATTTTTTTTTTTTTTTAATTGAAGTGGGTTGCCATTTCCTTTTCCAGGGCATCTTCCCGACTCAGGGATCCAACCCATGTCTCCTGCCTTGGCAGACAGATTCTTTACCACTGAGCCACCCAGGAAGCCCCAGTCGTGTTTTTGAGGACCCAAGTGTCCTGGTTCTTCCTCTGCATCTCAGATCTGTTTCCCGCCTTTCTCTGCTTGTTCTGTATCCCAGGAGGCTCACCTCTGTGCTCAGACTCCTTCGTCAGCTGGCTTCTGAGCAGCTTTAGTCGTGGGAGGCACATGCAAGAGGAGGGGGACGGCAGGTGGGAGCATTTTTTCTCTGTCCCTTCCCTATCTTGGGTCATGTAACTGCCTTGCTCCATGGCAACAGCTCCTACTGAGAGCAGCCCTTGCCTAATAGCTTGCAGCTCCCTCTGGGTTCACAGGAGACTCCCGCCTCCCTGTCTCTCTAGCACTAAGGATGCCCTTGTTTATTCCCGTAACTCTGCTCACATCACTGTACAGAGTCCCTTCATTAAAGTTTTTTCATTTGAACATGCTCGGGCAACCTCTGTTGCCTGCCAGACGCTGGCTGATACACAGAGTGTGTGTAACCAAACTGAACTGATGGGTCAAAGCCAACTTAGGGCTGTGGTCACCTAGAAGTTAGCATCATGTATTATTCATTCTTTATATCCGCAGAAGTTGCCTGGTCCATAAGAGGCATCAGTGACTATTTTTTTTCAAGTTAATGAAATCGTTGAGTCAGCCCACGTGATTTGTGCTGACAGCGGTGTGCCCTCCTGGTGAGACTCTGCCCTCCTTTTGCTGTTAAGAAGCAGCTTTTGAGGAATTTGGTTTCAGCACAGTCAGGGCCTGACAGCTCATGCTGAGCGAGGCACTGGAGCACACGTCAGCTGCAATACTGAGTTAAACTGAAGTCCAGACCCTTGATGTGATTTTTAAAGCGTACCTTCCCACATTTATCACAAATTTTTGGAACTGTGTTTAAATAAGATAGTTTAGTGGTAAATAAATAAGATAGTTTCTATCTTATTTATCCACCCACCCAGTAATTTAAAATCTTTTTCTGTTAGTACAATTTTTAAAATTATACTATAGAAAAATTACATCTAGTTATTAAAACTGCAGCTATTAAGGAGAAAAAACCTAACCTCCTCTCCATCTCCAGTCTCACTTTATGAAGGTAACCACCATCACCAGTTTGTTGAGTAGCTTCTTCATCGTTTTCTAAGCAAATGCATATATTACAGAAAGCCGTGCAGTAGGTCTCATGTCCTCATGTAGTCAAACTTACTATTATTTTTTTTTAAGTCTGTGTTTTCTTCTAATAATTTTAGAGTTAGTATATATTTAGAGTCTTAATCTATCTGAAATTAATTTTTGTATCAGCTATAGAAGGAATTAATAATTATTTTTCAAATATATAGCTAGATGTCATATTGTGTTTTAATGAACAGTCCATCTTTTCCCCCACTGATTTTAAATGTTATTATTTGAACACTCGATTTTTAGTTCATCTTGGATCTGTTTTTAGTCTTCATTCTGCGTGTATGTGTGTTTGTGTAATCTATTTTTCTGTTAATTATCATCATATCAATGCCTGTTTAATGTCAAGAAGTTTGGGTTTAGAATGACATTTGGATCTAATACATGGAATTATAGACACCATTTTTAAAAGTGCTTTTATTTCATTGCATTTATATTTAAGACTGTAAAGTTACATCTAGAAAACAGTTTGAGAGCTACTTTTTAACCTGAAGAAATATTTTTAAGAATATAAAGTTTAAAAAAGAAAAAGAATATCTAAATAAAATTATACCTTATTATCTCATGTTTACGATAAGGAATGCTGCTAAGTTTCTTCAGTCGTGTCCAACTCTGTGCGACCCCATAGACAGCAGCCCACCAGGCTCCCCTGTCCTTGGGATTCTCCAGGCAAGAACACTGGAGTGGGTTGCCATTTCCTTCTCCAACGATAAGGAATAGGCCTTTCTTATTCATGTTTGATTTTTTTTTAATCAGATAAAAAGGAAAATCAGAGAATAAAATACTCAGTTTTAATGAGAATTTTGAATCAAAAGTTACTTTGATTCCCTGCTTAATTGAGGTGGACATCTAATTATATCCATAACCAAAGTCCAATAACTTGCTTTCTCCCTCTTCTGACTTCCTCTCCTGTCCCTTGTCTCATTTGCTTAGACTACCTCAGATTCTGAGACCTTGTGAAGGTGGAAGGTTGTGTACTTTCTGCTTCGCTGTTACTTGAGAACTGTATATTTCATGAGCTGTTTGATGAGCTCCTTCGAGGCTCTTGTCTTTATGCTAAAGACAATATGAATAAAAAAATATGAGTAAAGTGAGTAAGACATAGGGTTTGCTTTTGTTCCTCCTGTGGAGGGATTAATAAACCAATTTTTAAAATAATGCTTATAACTAAAATGATAAACTTCAAAGAAAGTAGCAGTTCATGGGGCTTGTTAGCCTGCAGAATGATCAGTGAAGCAGTTACCATGGAGATCAGTAAGGGCTCATAAGCACCCTGCAAATAGTATCCAAGAACCTTTAGATGTCGATGATGATGGATAGAAATTTAGCCCCAAATGCACTGTTTTCCTTTATACATGACTTTGAAAGAAATACTAGCTTTTAATGTATTTTTATTTCTGCAACCAAATTAGAAGTTTCTGTTGGCCTGACTCAGGTCTCCTTTGGGCAGGTCGTTTACCTTCATCAGTAATTTCTGTGTTTCTATACATGACGTTTAATGACTCAGCCACACAGGTATCTTCACACAGGGTTTGTCATTTATTCCAGGAGTGGATTTATCCAAGATAGAAAAACATCCCGATGCAGCCAACCTCCTCCTGCGACTGGATTTTGAAAAAGACATTAAGCAAATGCTCCTGTTTCTTAAAGATTTGGGCATAGAGGATACCCAACTGGGACCATTCCTGACAAAAAACTACGCTATTTTCTCTGAAGACCTTGAAAATCTGAAGACCAGGTAGGGCTGTTAGACTGATTTTCACATAACTCAAGAAGGGGCTGTGAAGAAATAACATGCGTAAGTTATTTTTTTAAGTCTCAGCAGCATAAGGATCTGCTGACATAATGAATGTGAATGTGACTTTCTGTTACGGACCTTCTTTGATCAGAATTAAGTATCTAGGGACTTCTGTGTGCTCCCAATGCAAGGGACCCGGATTCAACCCCTGGTCAGGGAGCTGGACCCCAAGTGATGCAACTAAAGATCCCGAATGCTGCAGTGAAGGTCAGAGATCCCATGTGCCTCAATTAAGACCTGGCGCAGCCAAATAAATAAATACTTAAAAAAAAATTAAGTATCCAAATTACTTCTTTTGTTCAGCTACCCATTATTATTTTTATGCTTTCAATTTTTTGCTAAGCCACTACTTTGCTGTTTCTCTCTGGAAACTGGGATAAGTTTTTTTTTAATCCATTAACAAATGGCTGAATTATCTGAGAGCACACTTAAGATGTGAAAGCCTCATCTCTTCTATTGTTCTTTCTGGCCAATGTTGGATGGTAGATATTTAACCTTCTTTTGGCAAATACTGTATAATTTGCTTAGTTGCTTCTGTCAGTTGGCTATTTTGGTTTTTCCTTTTTTTTTTTTTTAATAGCGCTCTTATAAATATCTGTGTACTTCACTCAATATTCAAGGAATTTATTGAATTTGTGAGAATTGATACAGTCAGGTACTATTGACCGGTGAGGTGAGAATCCTGCTGGGCATTGGCAACGTCACAGAGAGTAAGACAGAGTCTGGGTCTTTTAAGTTCATATCTTGGATTTTTCATCACTCCGACCTCATCAGGTTTTCCCAGACTCACTGCGTGAGAGCACTGTTCACTAAGCTGCCCAAATTGGAAATACTGGTATTAACTTGGACTTCTCGTCTTTTATCATCCACATCTAAGAAATAACCAAGGTCTGTTGGTTCTGTTTGTATCGCTCTCAAATCTTAATCTTCCCTTTGAATACTTGACCTCGTGTCCCCGTTATCTCACATGAAGAATGCCACAACCTTCTCCTAACTAATCTGCCTCTCATCTTCTCACCCAGACCGTTCTCACACCGGTTTCAGAGAGCTCCATAGTTCCTTGAAGGTCTCTGAGTTAGGAAAAAACAGAACAACAACAAAGAAACATATTTCTTACATAATTATTCTTTAATAATTTGAGCCCTTACTATATAAGCAAGGCATTTAGAGATGTCCTCTCTCCCTTCATGTGACTTAGAGTCTGTGTAACGCAGACAGGCTGTTACAGTTCAGAAGTCAGAAGGAATGGAAATGTTTCTCAGGGACTCAGTCTGACGGGGCCAGCTCTGCTCCTGACTGTCTGGAACACTCCTCCCCTCCCCGTGTAAAAACCAGCTTGCCCTTTCGCTCAGGATGTAGTCCAAGGAAGAGTACATCCCAAGAGGTGGAGATCACTGGGAACCATTTCAGAGGCTGCCCAATGCACCTTTATTATTTATATCCTTGGGAGAGGCAGAGAGAGGTTAAATAATCTGCCCTAGATGCTCCAGCCAGTCCAAGTGGCAAAGCTGAGATTCAGATCCACTTAGTCTAACTACAGAGTCCTCGCTACTGTACTGTACTGCCTCCCTACTTTTAATTCTATGAAAGAAGCATACATTTAAAAGGAGGTTGAGTTAACTTGCTCAAGATCATACATACACACATGAGAATAACAAAGATTATTTTCATATACAGAGTATAGTCTAATTATACAGTTCCTAAACCTGGCTGTCAAACTGGAACATTTTTTAAAGAATTACTTGGAATTTTTTAATAGGTTATTTACCACATAAATTACCACTTAAAGGCGATCCAATGAAAAGTAAGCTTCTCCTAGAAGAGGCAAAGGTATAATCTTTTTTTGAACTTAGCTTCTGGCTCTGGTATGTACAGATTTATTTTCTAGAATTTCTGTGATTGCACTGACTACATACATTTGTTTGCTTTTCAATGAAGAGAATTTGAAACATACTAAAGAGTTGGTTGATTGTTTTTAAGAATTTTCAAATGAATGGTGTGCATTTAAGTTAGTAGAATTTTTTTTTTTTTTTTTTGGCTGGGCCTTGTATCTTAATTTTTTATTGGAAAAGTTATCCCAGTAGATAACAGTTTCAATAATGTTTTTTAATCAGATGTTGGTCTCTCCTGTGACCAAAAAAAGAAAAAAATTGTAATTGTCCTTTCCAGCCTACTTATTTCTATTCCTCATCAGCCTTGCAAGACCTGTCTAGATAGGCAGGTACTATTATCAGGGTTTTTGTTCAATTAGCTAAGAATATTTTATCATACACCAGCATGTATGTGTGTCTGTATGCACTCATATACAAGAGCGCACACACACACAGATGGTAGCATTTATACAACTATGCTGCACCTCAGATTCTTAACTCTATTTCAGAGATAGTTTTTTATTGGCTCTTCCTATTCTTTTAACCCTTTTTCGGTTCATGCTACAGATCTGTCTAGTCCCGTTTTGGTAAACACAGTGGTTATTTTCTAGTCTTTACTGTCACAGAGAAGCTGCAGCGACTCCCCTTTTATAGAAATCATTTCACACATATCGGTATATATCTGTAGAACTGCTAGGTCAAAGGGTATATGCATTTATAATTTTAATAGACAGATTGCCCTTCATGTAGGCTTTCCCGTTTACACTCCCACCAACAGTGTACATGTGTGCCAGCTTCCTTATTATCCTCATAATATAGTGTCATTGAGCTTTATAATTTCAGTTCATTGTATTGATAAAAACATTACCTTGTAGTTTTGGGAATGATGTTTAGACCATCAGATGTTTGAAGGATCTTTTCATATGTTGAATGTCTGTTTACATTTCCTTTTCTATAAATTATATGTGTCCTTTACCATTTTTAATTGGGCCTTTTTCTTTTTTTTTGGTAAGCATTTTTTAATGCATTAACAAAATTAGTTCTTTATGACATGTTGTAAATATTTTTCCCAAACTGTCACTTGTCTGACTTGGTTGGTGAATTTTTTTTTTTTTGCTTTGCATTTAAAGTTTTGTGTAGTTTTATCAATTTTTTTCCTCTCATCTCCTCTAAGGGACTGGTTTAAAGGAATAATAGTCATTTAGTGTAAAATATAAGTTCTGATACATGGTATAAAAATATCATAGTCATTAGGGTTAGGCATGCCTGGGTTCAAATTTCAGCTCTGTCATTAATTAGCTAGCAGCCTAAAACAAGTTATTTAACTTCTCTTATTCTGTGTTTCTTCAAATGCACTGTGGGAAGTTTATCTGGCTTACAGGGGTTTGTTTGTTTTTCTGATGAGAATCTAACAAAATAATGTCCTAGAATATTTGAGGCATTTAAACTGGTTTTCACTATGTTTATAGATTTTAAAAATCAATAATGTTACTTTATAGTCGTACTTTCTGGACTTTACTGCCTTATTTTGGTTCCCAGAAACAGCAGGAAATTTCTCAGTTGTTAACAAATTACATACTAAAGACTATAGTGAAAATTATTTATGGAAATACATTCTAAGAATTCTCTGGCAGTTTAGGACTCCGTGCTTCCACTGCTTAGCTCCCTTCAGGGAACTAAGACCCTAACGACCCTAACGCCATGAGACAATGAGACAGCCAAAAAAAAAAAATTCCTCTTTCCAGTCTTAGCCACATGCTTGATGATTTTTCTTTGTAAAAAGAGTTCTAAATCTCTTCTTAATTTCTGTTTTCTATTCTTAGCAAAAAAAATTCTAAAACAGAAGCTATCTCTCTTTTTTTTTTTAACCAACCAGTAAAACAAGTCAGATTAACTGAAAAGCGAATCTGTTTTTTAGTGGATTTCAGAAATATTTTCTGTTTCAAATTATAAATGGAAAAGCTGGATGGGTACTTGTTTTGTTTTAATGTGTGCGTGCTTGCTCACTTATGTCCGACTCTTTGCAACCCCATGGACCATAGTCCGCCAGACTCCTCTGTCCATGAAATTCTCCAGGCAAGAATACTGAACTGGGTTGCCATTTCCTTCTCTGGAGGGTCTTTCTGACCCAGGGATTGAACCCGCATTTCTAACACCTCCTGCATTGGCAGGAAGATTTTTTTTACCAGTGTGCCACCTGGAAAGCCATTTAGTTTAACCATATTTGAGTCATTATTATAGAATGTTTTTGCTTAAACTTTTTTTTTGGTTTGTGAATGCTTTAAAAACAGTTGTTACTTTCGAAGGTAGCAAGACGCTAGTAAATATTTACGATATGTGCATGTATTTTGTTTCTCTAGGGTGGCTTATCTACAGTCAAAAAATTTCAGTAAGGCGGATATTGCACAGATGGTCAGAAATGCACCATTCCTTCTGAGTTTTTCAGTGGAGAGATTGGATAACAGACTGGGATTTTTTCAGAAAGAACTTAAACTTAGTGTGAAGAAGGTAAAAGAGAACTGAAGAATTGTATGTTTCCATGTCAGCTACATTTAGTAACTGTTAAAGCTCATGTTTCTAACTGATGCCTGGCCCCTATGAATTCTATCAATGCCTGGTATTTTCTGTACAAGAATGGATTACCTTACTAGGTTAATGATATTGCTATATCATCTTATGATAATTCCATCAAGTTTCTTCCTTAACTATTATTTTGAGCGTTTGTTTTTTTCCTCAAACAGTAATAAGTGTTTGTATTTCTGGGCTCCTTAGCATTTCTTTCCTGGGTCATATCTTAAATTTTACTTTTACATCTTAGTTATGCCTTATTTTTTCCAAACTAGTTGAATGTGCATGTATATTAATAATAGGTTATTTTCTAACTGTAGACTAGAGATCTGGTAATTCGTCTCCCAAGGCTACTAACTGGAAGTCTGGAGCCCGTGAAGGAAAACATGAAGGTAGGACAATAACAAGGTTTGGAGAAACCTGCTTCTGAAGTGTGTGAGTCCTCTGAAGGGAATGGGTTTTGCTCTCATCATCTTAAAGAAAACCAGACTGTAAAAGAAGCTATTTCTAAGAAGGTGGACCTAGGAAATAGTATGATAAATATACTGCAGGCGGTTTATTTTAGTTTATAATTTTTTCACATATTGAGCAGGTGTTACATGAGTAAGTTGCATTGCAGACACTGGTACCGTAGTCCTAGAAGAGCAGGTTAGGCATCTGGGTGGGACCTGGAAGCCACTTCCTTTGCCCAGGATGAGGGTCTGTGTTGTTGTCCCCTGGGTGGGAGGCGAGCGGCGGCATCTGGAGCTTCTTTGCAGAGGGTAGTGCCCGCACGTGGCTGTGCCAGGACCCAGCTCTAGTTCCATCAGAGAACACACCAGACACTCTACTGCTGTGTAGAACCAGGGGCAGCTGACTTGTTAGTGTCCCACAGCGGTCATGGGATTTGAAATTATTATATAAGGCCTATTTGCTGAGGTGCCTAAAGTGTTCAGTACTCAGCTGTTGAAGAAATTTGTATTGAGCTTCTGCCCATGTTCTTTTTCGGGGAGACAGTCCCTGCCGTTGTGGAGTTCACAGTCCAGTGGAGGGGGGTCGCCTGCAAAGTGATGAGAGCAATGGATGGTGGGGAAGCGTAGGATACTCTGAACGCACACAAAGGACCTATCCCACATTGGAGTATTTTTTTATTTTTTTGAATCATCTCTGGAATTTTGACATGTAACATTTCCAGATGACATGATTAGGAGTGTGCTTGGGAGCAGAGGCTCAGAAAGCACTTTGATAATCTTCCTGCCAGTCTATGTGGTGTAGGGTCCATACAGATAACCTGACCAGGCCTCCGGTGGGCACTGTTCCTCTGTCTTGTAATTATGATAGCTGCTTTGGTGAGCTTCATGATGGTCATCAGGGCTGTGAGTAGCTCCTCTTCAAGAGAGAGGTTTAAAATTCAGGTTACCCCAGAAGCAAGTAGTCATGAACCGTTACGGGCGTTGGCATAGCCATCTCCAGATTTTAATGTCCTTTAATTTTGAAAGAATTAATGTGTCTTCTGGCATGTTACCAAAATAACTATTTGTGTTGGTGATTCATGGGCTTCTCTGGTAGCTCAGTGGTAAAGAATCCACCTGCCAATGCAAGAGACACAAGTTTGATCTCTGGGTCGGGAAGATCTCCAGTATTCTTGCCTGGGAAATCGTATGGACAGAGAAGCCTGGAGGGCTACAGTCCACGGGGTCTGTAAAGAGTTGAACTCAACTTAGGGACGGAACAAAAACAAACAATGACTTTTGTGCTTCATCACAACTCTACTTTCTTTTAGGTTTTTCAGCTTGAACTAGGTTTTCAGCAGAATGAAATTCAACACATGATCACCAAGATCCCGAAGATGCTGACTGCAAATAAAAGGAAACTTACCGAGACTTTCGACTATGTGCACAACGTGATGCGCGTGCCCCACCACGTCATCGTCAGGTTCCCGCAGGTGAGGCGCTCACAGCTCTGCCCTGAAGAGCTGCCGCCACCCCTCGTCCAGAACTTGCACAAGCACACCATGCTCTCGGCTTGAGAAAAGCCGCCCATGCTGTTTGTGAAGGAATCAGACCAAACACAGTTGAGTTCTGAGAGCTGTATTAAGGCCATATTTTTTTTTTAATTTATTTTAATTGGAGGCTAATTACTTTACAATATTGTAGTGGTTTTTGCCATACATTGACATGAATCAGCCACGGGTGTAAATGTGTTCCCCATCCTGAACCTCCCTCCCACCTCCCTCCCCATCCCATCCCTCAGGCACATCCCAGTGCACCAGCCCTGAGCACCCTGTCTCATGCATCGAACCTGGACTGGCGACCTATTGCACATATGGTAATACACATGTTTCAGTGCTATTCTCTCAAATCATCCCACCCTTGCCTTCTCCCACAGAGTCCAAAAGTCTGTTCTTTACATCTGTGTCTCTTTTGCTGTCTTGCATATAGGGTCATCATTACCATCTTTCTAAATGCCATATATATGCATTAATATACTGTATTGGTGTTTTTCTTTCTGACTTACTTCTTTCTGTATAATAGGCTGCAGTTTCATCCACCTCATTAGAACTTATTCGAATGCATTCTTTTTAATAGCTGAATAATATTCAATTGTGTATATATACCACAGCTTTCTTATCCATTCGTCTGCCGATGAGCATCTAGGTTGCTTCTATGTCCAAGCTATTGTAAACAGTGCTGTGATGAACATTGGGGTACACGTGTCTCAATTGTGATTTCCTCGATGTGTATGCCCAGCAGTGGGATTGCTGGGTCGTATAAGGCCATATTTCTTTTTGCCCATCTTTGTATCAAGACCAGAATCTAGTAAATGTAATAACGGGATTACTTGTGAGAGAGAAGGGCACCCATATACATCTCTGGAGGAAAAATAAGCGATGAATCTGTTTCTCTGTGGTTTGCACCTAGTCTTCATTCGGCCTGTTGGAATCTAACGTGTTCTCTCCTGTGCGCTTCTCTATTCACATGGAAATAGATCACTTCCCTTAAAGATTTTTTTCCATTCTAAATGTATTCACAGTCTGCCTAAATCCATTAGTTAACAAGCCATGTTGTAATGATCTCCTATCAAAGCATGTAGTTCTTAGCTCCAGTTAGTCATCATGCCAACACCATAATTATGTTTTCTAAGCTGATCAGACTTTCCTGTTCTTTAGCTGGTGAGTGACATTATCTGCTTGTTCAGAAGAATGTTTCTTTGAAAGCAGGTCTTGTCTGATTTATACACTGCTAAATTCCCTGCACCTGGAATTAGAAGGGACCAATTAGTAGGTACTGGATAGATATCTGTTGAACAAATGAATGAATCTAATGAAAGTCATCCTTCTTTCCTATTTGGCATGTGAACAGACACTCAGTGAGTATTCATTGGATAAATGAAAGATTGAATTGCATTAAAGTGATTCCTCCATTTGCTACATGTGTTCTCAATGAAAAGGTGGGAAATGAAACATGACTTTAATACAACTCTCAGAACTAGCCTGCATTAGGTACAGTTTCCTCACAAACAACATTTATTTACCTATCATATTTCACTGTGAATGGGCCCTTAATAGAGAATTTTTGTTTCATCAAATGCATGAGTATTCATTATAAAAAGTGTTAGAAGCCTGCAGGGGTGCAAATTTGGCTTTATGGAACCATCATAATGTAAGTAATCTTCAACTAAAAAGCAATAACAGTTTTCCACTTGGTTGATAAATAATTCTGTGACAGTAGAACATGATAAGAGAATGTGATTTGAGGATGTAAAAATCAGTCATGGTCTGTATTCTCATGGAACTTGTAATCTAGTGTGGAAGACAGGTTTTTAGAATGTAAATTGCTTTACATTATGTTAGAGTCTTAGCTAGATACCATATACAGCTATTGATTTAATTCAGGAGAGGCAGGAAGATCTTAGAAATAATAACAGCTATTGATTGCTTATTTACTATGTGCCAGCTCTGTCTCTACTGCTTTACTTGTATGTATTCATTTAATCTTCACAGCAGCCCATATGAGGTAGGTAGTATTATTGTCCCTACTTCCCGAATGAAGAAATTAAGCATACGGAGATTCAGTAGCTTGTCCAGGGTTACCCAGGTAACAGGGGCCAGAGCTTGGATTAGAACCCTGGCAGTCAGTTTGAAAACCCGTGCTCTCACCTGAGATCTGCTGCTCTAAGGAGTGACATTTGAGTTGTCAGTAGAATGAGTTGGGTTTAACAATGGACAGAAACCTTGCAAGTAGAGAAAAATATTAGCTTGACTAGATACATCAAAATCTGTTGTTTAAAAACAAAGATTTTTTTTTAGGTACCCCAGATCCTAGCTTCTGAGAAGCCCGGTTATAGATGTGTGGCTTTCACATTGGGAGGATTCTCAGACTCCTACATAGGATTTTTTTTTTTTTTTCCTTTAAAAAAAAAGCTTCATTAATGGAAACATAGGCTGACTGACAGCCAGTACTATGAGGGAACTGATGTAGACTTAAAATTTTTGGCTGGTGCTTTAAAAACTTAGTGGTAGGAAACAGTTTTCTCATGCAAATGACAGTGCTGGTTGGTACATAATTTTATGATTAATTGAAAATGGAGAAGCACTTCTAACTTTAAAACTACGGTTAATATAGTCATTTCAGAGCAGTGACCATGGAAGGTAAAAGGTAACAAAAGCAGTGAGAGTAATAACAAGGAAGAAATAACTTTTAGGAACTAAGCTTATCCCTTGTTTCTCCTCTTTCCTTATGGGTTTCTGTGAAGGCAGAGCTGAAGTCCATGTTGGGGCAGAAGGGGATCGAGAGAGAGAAAAAAACTTCAGCAGTGACTTTTGAACTTGAAAGAGCCTACAAATCTAAATCGATCATAATGAATTCACTTTGAACCACCGGGAAACTAATATAGTTATCTAGTCATAAGCTGTATAATTGCCTCAAAGCGTTACTGTATTTAGGAAATGAATAATAGTTTGGGAGCTTCAGAGTCATGTGTGGTCTTGTCTGTATGTTGTGTAAGCTGAGAGTGACTGCAAGAGTCATATTTAAGAAACATCTAAATGCTTCTTGTGTCTATTGAGCAATAATAACACGATAATCAGAATGCAGTTGCCACAGTGAAGGCAGAGTAGCGCATAATTTGTTTCTGCAGAGAGAGAAAAAGATGTTCCAAAAGCAAGCCAATCTCATGTTGAGTTAGCACACTGTACTTTTTTTGGCCACTGTTCTCAAAGTTCTTTAGTTTTCAACACTCATTTTTCACGATGTCCTTGCCAAGTGATCTACTATTATTTCGTTTCCACTTGAATATAAACAGACTCTTGGAGTTTATGTGCTATGTGGAGTGTCCCCAGTGCATCTGAAATACAGTCACGGGAAGGACCTGAGGCCTAGTAGGAAATGTAGTTCACTGGGCCTTGCCAGGGAGCCTCACAGATGTCTCTTTAGCTCAGGGCTCCATTCAGGTCTGGCCAGATCTTGCAATTCTCCCATCTTCCTTGCAGCTGGCTTTACAGATTTAGCCTGCTTCTAACTCTTTTTAAAACTACTGTATTTACCCCATTCCTCAGGAGTTTTAACTCCAAAGCAGTTAAGTTACTCCCCTGAAGTCCAGGTTCATTTCATTTTAATACCAGAGGGAGCAACAGGAATTTAAAAGGAAAGAAAGGGAAATAGGGAAGCTTCCCAGATTGTGAAATCTTACCCAATTTTTCATGCCATAAAGCACCATCTCTTTCTTTGGTTCTTCAGCTTGGCAAGCATCAGAATCACTTGGAGGACTTGTGGGCCCCACTCTCAAAGTTTCTGATTTAGTAGATTTGGGGTGGGACCTTCGGGTTTGCTTTTTAAACAGCTCCTCTAGTCTCTCCAAATAAGTCTGGTCTTTGCCTACAGTGCAGCGCTTTATTATTTTAGAATTGTTCTGAATATTAGTTTTGAGTTCCTAATTTTTAATCATAATTTCTTAGTAGAAGCCAAAGTGTTTAAACCCTCTAGCATTTACCGTATTTGTTGAACATGTGGTTAATTCTTTATATTTGTTCATCTATTAAACTGTTTAGCCAGATAAACATTTTAATAGTTCATATTTTAGTATGCAGTGTTTTTTTTTAACTCTTTTTTCTTTTCTAGGTATTTAATACAAGGTTGTTTAAAGTCAAAGAAAGACATTTGTTTCTTGCCTATTTAGGAAGAGCACAGTATGACCCGACAGAACCTAACTACATCTCTTTAGACAAATTGGTATCTGTGCCTGATGGAATATTTTGTGAAGGGATGGCCAAGGCATCAATACAAGACTTCGAGAAATTCTTAAAAACTCTTTAGTTTTTGATGAATGTTAAAATGTAATAATGTAAAGTGAATGTATATATGAATAAATATATTTTTAAATAAATGCTTCAGACCTCTTATAAATTTGGGGACACTTCTGATAGATGCTTCTTCCAAGTTTCTGGTGACTTAACTCACATTTGACTCAACCATTTCCTTCCTTCTTGGGAAAGAGAACTAAAATGCAAGCTTAGAGAAAGGGAGGCTGTTTACCAGGCTGGTGTGCTGTCCTGGTGAAGGCGGGAACAGTGGAGGATTTTCCTTCTTGTTTTCAAGGTCTTTTAAAATCATTTCATCACAAGACAGCTCTATTTTCTTTGACCTGTTAGGAGTTCAGAGCATGCCATATTATCCATCTAGTATCTACTAGTCTCTTAGATTTTGCTACAGAACAGATTCGATTTTGGTTTATCTGCACCGTTACGTTCCTGAGCAAAGAAAGATATTGAAAGTTGCCCACAGTTGGCTACTGAGAATCTGGAAAGAAAAAGGGATAGGAAAGTCATCTCAAGGACAGCAATGAGATGTAGTACAAGGCCACATAACAAACCTTTGTCTTGTGGCCGGGGTATAAAGATTTAGCATGAAATGATGCTTTTTTTTCCTGTTTCCCATCTAGACATGTGATCCTGGGCACAGGATCTGATTATTTGTGAGATGAGGCATCATGGCTTCAGGTATCTGCCTTAGGATCACGAGACTGTTGACGCTGGTGCCCCCAGGAAGCCACACTGGTATTTGCGCTCCCATTGTAGTCCGCTCCCACACTGACTCAGGCAGCGCGTTCTGGTCTCTCTGGTTCATGGAACATGTGTACATCTGTGCTTGTCCACGTGGAACCCTGAGCCAGGATGGAAAAAGTCTGATGATTCTAGTGGAGAAATGAGGTGGAATAAGATCCCTGACCACACCTCAGTTGTCCCAGCTCTAACCCCTGAGCACCACAGAAGGGAGTGAAGAGGCCATCTTGGGTATTGCAATCTCAGCAAGGTCCACATGGAGCAGAACTAGGAGCACCGGTGTTTTAAAACAACTAACTTTAGGGATAGTTAGTTGTGCATTGGGGTTCTATGTGCTGGATGTCCTGAAACTGAGAAACTAAACTAACTCGTAACTGGTTGGGGTCTTCCTATTAATGTATTTTACTCATTCCCTCAACAGAGTAGAATACAGTGGTGAGTGTGGCATAGATACATGTCTTCATGGAGTTCTCTAACAGATGAGCTCAATAAACGGAACACAGGGACTTCTGTGGTGGTACAGTGGATGAGTCTGCCTGCTAAAGCTAATGCAGCGGACACAGGTTCAATCCCTGGTCTGGGAAGAGATATGCGGTGGAGCAATTAAGCCCATGCGCCACAACTACTAAGCCCACTGTCCAGCCCAGGAGCTGTAGAACCTGTGCTCTGTAACAAAAGAAGCCCACACAATGAGAAGCCCATGCTCTCCATAACTAGAGCATTGCTGCCCACTTGTAGAAATGAAGACCCAGTGCAACCAACAATAAATTACTAAAAAAAAAAAAAAAATAGGGAACGTGGAAGAAGGTTCAGCCAGGAGGCATAGCATGGAACCAAACTGCTTGGTCTTTCTAAGGCTCAGAACTTCATTTTGCCTTAGTTAACTACCGACTCAGAACAGGCTAGCTATGTTACTGTAATGAACAACCCTAAAACCGCATATGATTTAGAATGTGGACGTTTTTAATCAGAGACGTTTTTAATCTCACACATGTCCAACTTGGGGCCAGATAGTTTCTGTTCCACATTATCTGAGTGACGGAGGTTGGTGGAGTTTCAACCATGTCTGGAATGTAACCCATCTATGGAAGGGGAAAGGAATGTGAAAAATTGCTGTTAAAAATTTCTCACATTTTTCTTTGTCAAAGCATCACATAGGCATGCCTATCTTTAGGCATGGAGAAGTGCAATCCTGCCATATGCCAGAAGGAAAATAAAAAATGATTTTTTAATCAATTCTAATGGCTATCAGCAAATGTCCAGGCTCTCTAGGCTTAATACCTATTGTTCAGTCACTAAGTCATGTCCAACTTGGCAACCCCATGGACTGCAGTGCACCAGGCTCCTCTGTCCTCCAGTGTCTCCCAGAGTTCGCTCAAATTCATGTCCATTGAGTTGCTGATGCTATCTAACCAGAGTTGGACGCTATCTAAGCAGAGTCCTCTGTTGCCCCCTTTTCCTTTTGCCTTCAATCTTTCCCAGCATCAGAGCCTTTTCCACTGAGTCCGCTCTTCCCATCAGGTGGTCAAAGTATTGGGGCTTCAGCTTCAGCAACAATCCTTCCAATGAATATTCAAGATTGATTTCCTTTAGGATTTGATCTCCTTGCTGTCCAAGGGACTCTCGAGTCTTCTCCAGCACCACAGTTTGAAAGCATCAGTTTTTCAGCGCTCAGTGTTCTTTATGGTCCAGCTCTTGTTATCCGCACGACTACTGGAAAACCCAAAACTTTGACTATATGGACTTTTATCAGCAAAGGGATGCTTTTAAATATGCTGTCTAGATTTGTCATAACTTTGCTGACAAGGAGCAGACATCTTTTAATTTCATGGCTGCAGTCACCATCCACAGTGATTTTGAAGCCCAAGAAAATAAAATCTGCCACTGCTTCCACTTTTTCCTCTTCTATTTGCCATGAAGTAATGGGACCAGATGCCATGATCTTAGTTTTCTGAATGTTGAGTTTTAAGCCAACTTTTTCACACTCCTCTTTGACCCCCATCAAGAGATTCTTTAGTTCCTCTTCACTTTCTGTCATTATAGTATCATCTGCGTATCTCAGGTTGTTGACATTTCTCCAGGAAATCTTGATTCCAGCTTGTGATTCATCCTAATACCTTTAGGGGCTGGATTTTGTGACAGTCCTGGGTATAACCCCTTGAAAAGGTTTTCCTTCTCCTGTCACCTTCACCCTGGAACCAGCAAACAAACTTGAAGTGTAGGGAAGAAGGGAGAACAATTTAATGAGTTCTTGTAAGGCAATTTGCCAGCTTACAAATGTATTGCATTTCTTCCTATCTTCCAACTTCACTTTGGCTAATGTAGTCTGGGAGCAGGCATTCATTACCTTTTTAGTACGGCATATAGTGCTGAGTAATACAAGAAATTGTGGTGTCACAGAGGAAAAAAAAAAGGTAGAAGCCAACAAGATTTTAGATCTGGATTGTGACTAAGACCATTAAACCTTTCAAATTTACAATTAGATGGCATTCTATACTGCCCCAAATCTCAGCTTAGGACATAAGAAAACAAGCGGTTTCTGGTGGGTAGTTGCTATGAACCGAATTGTGTCCTCCCACCACCACTCCCCCTGCCCAAACTGCAAAACTTTGGGAGATAATGTATGTTTAGACGAAGCTATAAACATGGGACCTTCATGATGGTATCAGTGTCCTTGTAAGGGATACAAAAGAGCTTGCTCTCTCTGCCATGTGAGGGCACAGTAAGAAGGGCACCCTATACAAGCCCCTGGAAAAGAGCTCTCAACTGAAACTGACCATGCTGGCACCTTGCTCTTCTGCTTCTAACTGGAGAGAACTGTGAGAAAGTAAATTTGTTTTTTTAAGCTACCCAGTCTATGGTATTTTGTTACCATAGACTGAGCGGCCCAAGACAGTAGTGGTGCAGAAGTTCATCAGCAACTCCGTAAGCATCAAACATCGTAACCAAACCCGACTGTTTTGTCTCTAGGGTATTTTGTTGTTTTTTAAATACTTTTAAATCTCTTTAATACACCTGGAGTTTATTTTGATAAAAGGTGTAAAGAGATGGTCTGACTTGTCTGTCCCCTAGGCCTGCCTCACCCACAAATTAACCAATTATTCTGTTCTGCAACCTTTAGTAAAATTCTTACCTCAACAATTTGTGATCCTGCTGTCTCTAGTTTTTTACACTTTAGACTTAAGTTGGACTAAAACCTTTAAAATGTACTTTTACCTTAAAATTGCATTAAAATTCTGCTGCAGTTCAAATTTAGTATTAAATTGTTCTTCTCAACAAAACTATCACTGAAATGGCTTGATGTACAACTTCAGCTGGAGAAACTGAAGGTGGGAGAGGGTTAGTTTCCCCTGGATCAGTGGTGTAGCATATGGCCCTAGAATCAAGGAGTGCCAAAGTTGTATCTTTGGGGCTTCCCTGGTGGCTTAGTGGTAGAGAATCTGGCTGCCAATGCAGGAGACACAGGTTCGATCCCTGGGTCAAGAAAATCCTGTGGCAAAGGAAATGGCAACCCATTCCAGTATTCTTGCCTGGGAACTTCCAGGCAGAGAGGAGCCTGACTGGGCTTTAGCCCATGGGGTTGCAAAAGAGTCAGTCAGGATTTAGCAAATGAACAACAACATTTTATCTAGAGTCAGATTCTGTAAGGTGAATCTGGATTCCTCCTAGTTTAAGTGCCCTTGGACAATTTATGCAACATTTCAGAGTTTCAGTTTCCTCTTCTCTAAAATGGGTACAATCACAGTATTTATCTTACAGGTTTCCAACGAAATGAAACTAAGTCCATAAAACTTTTAGCGTGTTGCTTGACACAAAGGGCGCAGTTATTATTGCCCAACCTCTCAGAGCTCGTCAGTAACAGAAGCCAAGCTAAAGATCTGGTGGTCTAATTCCTTGCCTGCGTGAGTGCTAAGTTGCTTCAGTCTTGTCCGACTCTTTGCGACCCTATGGACCGTCGGGTCCTCTGTCCGTGGGATTCTCCAGGCGGGAATACTGGAGCGGGTTGGCATTTCCTTCTTCAGTTCTAATTCCTCGCCTAGTGTTTTTCCCCACCTTGTCGCAGGGAACCTATCGCGGTTCCACGCCTACGAGATTAGCATAATCGTGACCGACAGGTACAGGACCTCTGAAGAGCCCAAAGGCTGGTCGCCAGAACTGCGCCTGCGCGAGCGTCTCCCCGCTCCCTACGCGCCTCCGACGTGACGCAACGCGCCTGCGCCCTGGGCCCGCTCGACCTCTAGGACTTACCCAGGAGGCAACGCTCTGTGTAAGGTCAATATGGCGGGCCGGCCAGCTGGTAAGTGAGGGGCGGCCTGCCTGGCGGGCATCGCCGCCCTGAACCTTTTATACTCGCAGCAACTTGCTGCTCTCCCTGTGCTCGGTCTAAAAGGCCAGGTTTATGGCGGGAGGGAAGGAGGCGGCTCCAGCCCACCTCAGAGACGCCTTGGGCCCACTCCCTTTCAGTCTCCGGGGCCGGCTGTTGGTGAAGGTGCCCGCGGTGGCCCCCATAGCCCTGGCGCTCCGGATGCTCAAGCTCTGAGCCCTTCTCCTCTCGACCTTAGAAGAAGTTCAAGGGCACCAGGAGATAATTAGAGGCTCTCAACCCAAATGAACCGAGCGTTTACTGTGAGCCAGGCGCTGGCGTGTGCATTAGCTAGGTCCCTTCTGTCAGCGCAAGGACAGTGTCCGTTTTCCTTGTAGGCTGGTAAAATAACTGAGGCGAGTGGCCGGAGGAATCAGGATTGGAAGCCTCGCCGCACCTCTCTCGCGCTTCTCAAACGGAATTTAGAGGCAGCTGAGTGAGTGAGGGTTACGACGAAGCTTCAGTTTAATAACCTTGGCTTATCTGGAACATCCACTTGGTCTTTGGATTTGGAGACATTTGCATCTATTCTAGGTATTGGAACAGATGTGTTTATTATGGAATAGGACGCAGATATTACTGGAATAGTTAAACAGCGTGAAAAAATACAGTCCCTTCCCCGCCCCCCACTCCCCGCGCCCCGCTTTTTGTCGGTCCCTAACCCGCCTGCCAGTGCAGGAGACGCGGGTTGGAACCCCGGGTGGGGAAGATCCTGTGGAGTAGGAAATGGCAACCCGCTCCAGTATTGCCTGGAAAATTCCATAGACTGTGGAGGCTGGTGGGCTCCATGGGTCCACTTTGCGACCATGGGGTCGCAGAGAGTCGCAGGCGACTGAACACACACACAACCTCCTAGCTTTTTTTTAAAAAGTTGGTCCCTATTTCTGTACCTCCAGCAGTTGTTAAGCTATTAGGAAACACCAGATTGCCAGAAAAATTCGTTACCCATGACCTTGAGCTTTGGGGGAGTGGCGGAGACATTTAAAAATTCATTATTTCCTTAACTAGACAACTACTGAAGACATTGTGCTTCAGTGCTGTGTTTGGAAACTACATAGACCTGGCCTCAGCTCCATCACTGGCTGCCTCTGATCTTGGATGGGATAATTTATGTAATACTTACTGCTCTTTTGCAAGGATGGGCGGGTTGTAAGTAACTCAGGCAAGGGAGTAAAACAAATAGAAGAGTGCCTGGCACAGGGTAAGTGTTCAGTGAATATTAAACATTATTACGATCACTGGTAACTATGTTTTCAAGTAATTCTCTCCTACAAGTGTGTGTAGATTGTTGACGCTTTGTTAATTGTTACTTTAGAAGCATTAATTTCCAAAGAGAGTTACCAGAGCTGTGATGTCTAAGAGGTTGAATCAAAAGAGAGTTTGTTTTCCTTCCTTGGTTAGGGACTATCCCTAAGACAAAACTTTAAAAGAAAATTTAAACTTTCCGTACCTCCCCTTCTGTACCACGTCTCTCCTGTAAACATCAGACACTGTCATGTTGCCTTTAGCTCCTACTGGGTAGCCCATCAAGCTCAGTTCTGTTTCGGAAAGAGTTTTAACGTTACCTGTTTCTCCTCATACACTTTGAAATAATTCATTCCCTCCATGGAAAGTTAGCTGCTGGGGAAGAGGGCTAGTCCATATGGGATCAGAACCCTGCCAGAAATACATATATTTTTAAAGAGAGTAGCCAAGTGAAATAAAAGTAATGTCAAATAAAAGTTTTGGAAGATGGGGGTCATTTAGATCTGCTAGTGTATCGTGAAAGCTCATATTTTCATACAACTCCAACTCCCTTGAAAAGTTTAGAGTTATTTCCTGTAACCTGTTTCTGAAATTGCAAATGATGGAAAAGTTCCCAGTTTCTTTTCCGTCTCCCACTCCTTTAATTCTAACAGCAGCAAGGGGACATAAAGGAATGGGATGCTTGACTTTGAAAAGCTGGAGTGGCAGTACAGTTGCCCCTCCGTATCCGCTGGTTCCACACTGGAGGATTCAGCCAACCTCCTGATGGAAAATAGTTTGAAAAAAAAATTTCACAAAGTTCAAAAAAACAAAACTTGAACTTGCTGCTCTCAGCCATCTATTTACATAGCATTTATTTTGTATTTACATCGCTCTTACATTGTATTAAGGTGGCAGTGGTAGTAAAGAATCCCTCAGGAGACTCAAGAGAGGCAGGTTTGATCCCTAGGTTGGGAATTTTGCCTGGAGGAGGAAATGGCAACTCACTCCAGTATTCTTTCCTGGCAAATCTGAGGGACAGAGGATCCTGGTGGGCTACAATCCATATAGGGTTGCAAAGAGTCATACATGACTGAGTGACTAAGCACAGCCCAGAGAAGATTTAAGGTAGGAAGACGTGCTTGGATTATATGCAAACACTGTACCATTTTATATAGAGGACTTGAGCCTCTTGGAGTTTGATATCTGAGGGGGGTCCTGAAATCAGTCCCTTGCAGATAGTGAGGGACTGTAGTCATACCTATAGGTCTTTCAGGTGTTTGAGTTTATCCTTTTTCCTTACTGTCCAGTTTTTACCTGCAATCACTTGCTGATAGACCAAGTAAGCAGTTTTTACCTACAATATATAGAGTATATGCTTTTAGAAGAAATTCCTTCCTGTGTTTGCATTCTTTTAAGTGGGATTATTAGCAATTAATAGTGTGACAATATCAGTTTCAGCATCAAGCAGGTGGCTGGAAGGTATTCGAAAATGGTATTACAACGCTGCCGGGTTCAATAAACTGGGTGAGTATTTGTGCTTTTTTATTTTGTTTTCTTCTTTTTCTGAGTATAGTGCTTTTGTAGGAGTTATTATGGATCCTCAGAATACATGAACTGTTTGTACCTGTGTACCTTAAATTTTAAAATTAAGTCACATTTTATTGTTAAATCCGTTTCCTTTTTATTATTGAGAAGAGAGGGATGGAATTGTCCCAAATGTATGAGGTGGACATGATTTATGTTCTTGAAATATGAGAGTAGAACATTTTCCCTATTATATGTTCCCTCTCTCAGCTCCTCTCCTTAGCATTTTAAAATTTAAGTTATGTGAACTTTGAAAGTAGAGATTTTTCAAATGTGAAAATTGTCTGCTGTCTTTACAGTTAGTTGATTTCTGAACTTTTTTTTGGAACTTTATACTTTGTGGTGAACTTCATCTTTTGTAACTGAAGCCTGATGGAAGCATCGTTAAATGTTAATGGTTCCTTAGTACACTGTCATTTTAAGGTTCTTTAATTCCTCGAGCTCAGAATTACAAACTATACTAAGGTAGAGATGTGGTTTATTGATATGTGTTTAAAAACATGGTAGAATTTTAAATGTTTTTTAAATTACTGTAGATAAAATGTGAACTTTGTGGAAATGTATTTTAAAAGACTCATTGTTTCCACAGTACCATTTAAGAAATAATCCATTAAATAACCCATTATTGTATGTGAAATGGCATTGAGTTTCCATCATAACTATTTCTGGATATATCACCCAAGTTAATGACTTAAGTTATAAGTCAAAATTTTACTTATTTTTTAAGAAGTTATTTTCAAGGTGCATATTCATTCTAACTTTGTTTTTTTACCATAGGCTTAATGCGAGATGACACAATACATGAGAATGATGATGTAAAAGAAGCCATAAGAAGGCTTCCTGAGAACCTTTATAATGACAGAGTGTTTCGCATTAAGAGAGCACTGGACCTCAGCATGAGGCAGCAGATCCTGCCTAAAGAGCAGTGGACAAAATATGAGGAGGTAGGACAGTTTTTGTGTATTTAATAATGTTGGCCATTAAGAGTTGAATATTAGAAACAAAGAAGACATTGATTTGTATAGTGCTTTAGAGTTCTTAAAGTTGTGTCAGATCAATATCCTTATGATAGTCTTGTGAGGTTAGAGCAAATGTTAGCTCTGTTTTAGAGATAAACACATTGAGGTCTAGTGATGAAGTGACTTTCCAGATCACTAAACACATCCCTGAGATAGAGATCCAGGAGTAGAATCCAGGTCTCCCTCCCAGGCCATGTTCTCCCTCTGCACTCTGCTTGAATGAAGAAAGGGTGGTGTTGATGTGATCGGCCCCTTTAGTGGCTTTCTGGCTCCTAGAAAGGCTGAAGCAATCCCTCACCCCTGGGACTGCATTGAAACTAGGCCAAACCTTGTAGACTCTCATTTCTTTCTCTTTGACAGACTCTGATAACCTATCAGAACAGCTTATTAACAATATTTTTGTGGCATTTTACATAAGTGAAAAGCAGACAGTTTTCAGTCTGCTTGAGAATATATTTTCTTAAGTTGGAAATAAGTTTTGTAGATTTCTTTTTTTGTTTAATATTAACCTGTTGAATATTTGGGATATATCAATATGTGATGATGGCATATACTATTTTTCTTTTGTTCATTTTTTAGGATAAATCCTACCTTGAACCGTATCTGAAAGAGGTTATTCGGGAAAGAAAAGAGAGAGAAGAATGGGCAAAGAAATAATTCAGTAATCTAAATCTGTGGATACAGCTGTTCTCAAGTATTTTTATGAAGTTGGTTAAACCTGAAGTGTACAATGTAGAACTATTTGGGCTGTAAATGTATTACTTTAAATAAATATTATAACTATTGTTAGAGTTTTGGAGTTCTAAACCTTATTCTGAATAACTACTGAATTTATGTTGCTACTGTAGATAAGCAAGATATCTCGAAGCCCCAGCAGGGCCTTCCTTGCAAGGATGGAATGGGGCAAGAAACAAACACCAGGGACTTTGTTTTATCTGAAGTAAGTAGCACGGGGCTTCCCACGTGGCACTAGTCGTAAAGAATCCTCTGTCCAGTGCAGGAGACATAAGAGGTGCAGGTTCAGTCCCTGGCTTGGGAAGGTCCCCTGGAGAAGGAAATGGCAACCCACTCCATCCAGTCTTCTTGCCTGGAGAATCCCCATGGACAGAGGATCCTGGCAGGCTACTGTCCATAAGATCACAGTCAGACACGACTGAAGCGACTTAGCATAACATATATAAACAGCGCAGCAGACTGGCTCTCACACTTTGAAAGTTACTGAATGAAAGGAGAGAAGATTCAGCCCCTAGTTTGCCAGGATTGGGAAAGAGCCATTATCAACCACTGTTGTCCAAATAAATTTTGCATCCTATCTTTTTAAAAAAATTATGTATTTAATCCCAATATGGGTCTGTATAAGTTATATATATGTGCTCCTGTGCTAATATGTATTTCAGAAAATAAAAAGTAGACAATAGGCAAGACATTTTGTCCAGCTCCCAGTGACTTTTCCACTTAGGAAATGATCATTAAAGTCTATTTTGGGACTCCCCTGGCAGTCCGGTGGTTAAGATGCCACACTTCCATTGCAGGGGGCACAGGTTCAATCCTTGGTCAGGGAACCTAAGATTCTACATGCGTAGCGGTGCAGCCAAAAAAAAAAAATCTGTTGTAAGCGTTAGATAGTAATGATATTTAAAAGTAAAGCTATAGTCCAGTTACATGTTAGAACCATCCTATAATGTCATCATTCCCACCCCTAAATTCTAAAATGCTTATTTTGGTGAAAGAGAGAACACAGAACCACAGCAAGTAGGGGAAGGAATTGTGGAACCTGCAGTCTACAGTGTTCCATAAGCTAGTGTGTGGTACACCATCTCTAATTGGGATTGTCCCTTGAAAAAGTGTGAAAGACAATTTTTGTATTTAGAGGCATGCCTCAGAGATACAGTGAGTTCAAGTCCAGACCACCACAATAAAGCAAATACTATAACAAAACGAGTCACACAGTTTTTGGTTTCCCAGTGCATGTAAAAATTCAGTCGCTCAGTCGTGTCCAACTGTGACCCCATGAATCGCAGCACGCCAGGCCTCCCTGTCCATCACCAACTCCAGGAGTTCACTCAGACCCATGTCCATCGAGTCAGTGATGCCATCCAGCCATCCTATCCTCTGTCATCCCCTTCTCCTCCTGCCCTCAATCCCTCCCAGCATCAGGGTCTTTTCCAATGAGTCAGCTCTTCCCATGAGGTGGCCAAAGTACTGGAGTTTCAGCTTTAGCATCATTCCTTCCAAAGAAATCCCAGGGCTGATCTCCTTCAGGATGGACTGGTTGGACTCTCAAGAGTCTTCTCCAACACCACAGTTCAAAAGCATCAAGTCTTCGGTGCTCAGTTGTAAAAATTACAACTGTACAATTAAGTGTGTAGTAGCACTGTGCTTTAAAAAACCAATGTATGTACCTTAGCTAAAAGATCTTGCTAAAAAATCCTAACCATCATCTAAGCCTTCAGCAAGTTATAAGATCGAAATCACTGATCACCATAACAAATATAATAAGTTTGAAATGTTTCAAGAATTGTCAGAATGTCACAAAGACGTGTTCCAAATGCTGTTGGGAATTGGCGCCAATAAATGTGCTGGACACAGGGTTGCCACAAACCTCCCATTTGTAAAGAAAATCAATACATGTGAAGCCTAATGAAGGAGGTATGCCTGTAGTTAAAATTTCTGAAACAATCAGAAGTGGGTGTGTACATTTGACATATATTTTTATCACAGAGTGAGAGAAAATTATGACAATCATGTTTCACTTTAAATGGGCAAAAGATTCCTTCATTAGCGTGAGGTACTAGATTCAGCCACTAGGTGGTGATGCACTGCAGCTTGACTATTAAAAGGGGCACAGCACCACCGCTGCCGAAGATTTGTCCGTTCTGTACGCCCCACTCCCTCCCCTTCATTTTTCAGGATGACAACACCTTATGAGGTTTATGGCCATCAGGAGAATTTACTACTAAGCTATATACTGATGTAATGAAATTTAATATACGAGAGTAATGAATTATGGGATGTTATTTAGTTTCAGGATTTTATTACTTCAATCAGTTTTGACCATATTTCCTTTTATATGATTGCTCACTCTTTAAACATACCAGATGACTGTATAAGGAACACCTAATAAAGTCTAAAGATGTTAAAATACATATATTTTAATTTATTTGCCATAATTTGTTTAAATTCAGGTTATACTGGTGTTCATATTAAAAGCCACAACATGTTATAAGCTGAGATCTCAGGTCAAATGGTGCCTCTCAACTATTTTGCTAAGAAATTTCTTTGTATTTATTAACAACTGAGCAAGGACGAAGAACTGAATTGTTAAAAGTTTGTTAATTTTTAGCATAGATTACAGAAAGCTTGTTAGTATTTGAGTGGGTTATGTATTATGACAAAGTATTTAAAGTGTTATTCTGGATTCTGACTATATCTCACCTACAGTTGAAAAAAAATTATTATTTGCTTGACTTTGTATTTTAATATCTTTGCCTATTTTGGCATAAATGCCAAAAATGTAATTTCAAAATAAATCCCTGTGAAATTTCTGCTAACATTCAATTGAATCATTGTTCTATTAGTATTCTAACTATTTTGAATAAAATTTTTATACATGCCTATGAAATTGTATCTATAAGTCAAGAAAGATAATTATTTGTTTTACAAGACTCAGCTTCTAATTCCTTATGCATACATTTAAAACATGGTGTGCCAGTAAACTAGAAACTAGATGCCAACTATTTAGGCGATCATTATCCTTTAAAGATGGACATTTCAGCTATAAAATGAAGCAGTTTATGAAATGAGTCATTATTTTAGGAACAAAACATCCTGTGTCTGTATTTTTAATTTATGCACTTATTATTAGGATGAACTAATATCAATTGATGGAGTATCAATCTTGTAGCAGACACTGTTCTTATGTTGTCTCTTAATCCTCCCTGCAACCTTCTGACATGATTACAACCATTGTATGGAAGAAGAAATTGGGCTTGTTCATTATATACATACACATACATATATACATAAAATATATATATATATATATAATAAAGAAATAACAATTAGAACCCTGTACGAAACAACTGATTGGAATTGAAAGGAGTACCACTGGGCTGTCTGCTGTCGCCCTGTTTGTTTAACCTATACACTGAGCACATGAGAAATGCCGGGCTGGATGAGCTGGAATCAAGATAGGCAGGAAGAACATCAATAACCTCAGACTAGCAGATGATACCACTCTAATGGCAGAAAGTGAAGAGGAACTAAAGAGCCTCTTGATGGTGGTGAAGGAAGAGAGTGAAAGAGCCTGCTTAAAACTAAATATTAAAAAAACTAAGATCATGGCATCCAGCCCCATTACTTCATGGCAAATAGAAGGGGAAACAGTGGAAGTAGTGACAGATTTCCTCTTGGGCTCTAAAGTCACTGCAGATGGTAACTGCAGCCATGAAATCAGAAGACGATTACTTCTCGGCAGGAAAGCTATGACAAACCTGAACAGTGTGCTGAAAAGCAGACGTTACTCTGCCAACTAAGGTCCGTATAGTAAGGCTATGGTCTTCCTGGTGGTCTCGTGTAGTTGTGAGAGCTGGACCATAAAGAAGGCAGAGCATGAGGGAACTGATGCTTCCAAACTGTGGTGCTGGAGAAGACTCCTGAGAGTCCCTTGGACAGCAAGGAGATCAAACCAGTCAGTCCTAAGGGAAATCAACCCTGAATATTCTTTGGTAGGACTGACAGAGAAGTTGAAGCTCCAGTATTTTGGTCACATGATGCAAACAGCTGGCTCATTTGAAAAGTCCCTGAAGCTGGTAAAGATTGAGGGCAGAAGGAGAAGAGGGTGTTAGAGGATGAGATGGCTGCAAGGCATCACTGATGCAGTGGACATGAACTTGGGCAAACTTTGGAAGATGGTGAGGGACAGAGAGGCCTGGCGTGCTGCAGTCCATGGGATCACAGAGTCGGACACGACTGGGCAAGTAAACAGCAATATATATATATTTGGTGTGTGCTTTCTGTGTCTCATGCTAGGAAGAAGCTAGGTGTAGGATAGACTTTTTGAACATTGGCGCTGTTGACATTTTGGGCTGGATAATTGTTTATTGTGGGACTTTCCTGTACAGTGTAGGGTGTTCAGTAGCATCGTCCATTTCCTCCAGTTCTGGCCACCCAAAATGTCTCTAGGCATTTGCTAAATGTTCCTCTGGGTGACAGAATTGCCTCTACTTGAAAATAACCAGTACAGGGGATACAAAGGGAGAAACCAAGATGGTGGAGATTGACATGTAAATAGATGTATAAATATGTAATATATGTAAACAAGTGTGTAAATTTGTAAAACTGTATACACTGGGTGTTACGGATACATGGAAAAGGGAAAATAAATCAATTTGGCAGGTGATCACAGAACACCCACTGACAACTTAGCGGATTCCAAAATGGTAAGCAGAGCCAGCCAAGCTAAGTGGAGGAAGGTAAACAGGAAAGTGCAAAGCAGGGCGTGTGCCAAGGAAAGAGACTTCACACTGGTGGAGTGGCAAGTGTCTGGGAGGTGAAGCTGATGGAGCCTGGAAGGTGCACGCTGTATTGAGGTGCTTGCACTTTATGAGCAGGAGAGCGTTTGAGAAGATTCTAGCAAGTAAAAATCCCCAGAATTTTCAAGTGAGGTTAAGGGGGATGAATGTTAAACATTTCTCGATACTGAACTGCCAATTTGCTTTTTAAGACCGTAATAATTTGTACTTTTCTCTGGTGGCTCGGTGACAAAGAATGAGCCTGGCAATGCAGGAGTTGTGAGTTCAATCCCTGGGTTGGGAAGATCCCCTGAAGAAGGAAATGGCAACCCACCCCGGTATTCTTGCCTGGGAAATCCCAAGGACAGAGGCTACAGCCCATGGGGTCACAAAAGTCGGACACAACTTATCGACTAAACAACAACAACAAGCAAGCAAGCATGAGAGTTCTCAGTGCACACCTGCCTGGACCAAGTATTTCATTAAGAACAATCTTGGTGAGTTTGGTTGGAGAAAGGGTTTCTTGTTTAAATGTGTGTTTCTTGGATTGAGTAAACATGCTGCCATATGCTGTTATCAAGTTGTTTTTCCTCCTTTATCATGTCTGTGTCCTTTGCCTATGCATCTATTTTTATTTTCACAGCATTTTCTTTATTTGTTTAGTTTTCTTCTTAGCTCCCCTGCTCCCCACCCCCCAATTTGGGTCAGTTCTTATCTATTTGTATGAGACCTTTATATATTTAGACAGTACTCCTTTTATTCAAATTTGCTAAAAAGATACTTTCTTATTCTGTTGTTTGAATGTTGTTCTGGTTATATTTTGGATGCCTTTTCAACTTCGTTTACAGTGGGTTTTGTCGAATGGAAGTTTCTAATTTTTATGTAGTTCAGTCTATCAGTCTTCTCTGTGGTTTTGTCTTTAAGGCCATGTTTGAGAAGTCCTCTCTTTACTCCATGGTTATATAAATATCCAGTGAGGTTTTTCATCTAGTACTATTAGCTGTAAGAAGTAAAACCATAAATCTTTAATCCTTATGGAATTAGGTATATGATGTGAGCTGAGTACATTTTTGAGAGATACTAGGAGGTCAGTGGCAACCCACTCCAGTACTCTTGCCTGGAAAATCCCATGGATGGAGGAGCCTGGTAGGCTGTGGTCCATGGGGTCGCGAAGAGTCTGACATGACTTAGTGACTTCGCTTTCACTTTTCACTTTCATGCGTTGGAGAAAGAAATGGCAACCCACTCCAGTGTTCTTGCCTGGAGAATCCCAGGGACAGGGGAGCCTGGTGGGCTGCCGCCATCTATGGGGTCGCACAGAGTCGGACACGACTGAAGCAACAGCAGCAGCAGCAGCAGGGGGTCCAGTTGGTAAGGCTGGATGATCAAGGTCATGTGCAGGGGTGAAGGTGGGAGGTAGAGAGACAGGAAGAGGAGACCCACTAAGGGGGATCCCTTGAGGATTGTTCTTGTTCAGTCACTAAGTCGTGTCCACTCTCTGCGACCCCCATGGACTGCAGCACACCAGGCTTCCCTGTCCTTCAGCATCTCTCGGAGTTTGCTCAAATTCATACCCATTGAGTCAGTGATGCTATAACCATTTCATCCTCTGCCGCTCCCTTCCTTTGTCTTCAATCTTTGCCAGCATCGGATGTGAGCTGGTAATCAGCCCCTTCTGTGGGCTTGTTTTCTGTAAGATTGTTCCCCGTGCTGGATATTCCAGATCCACTCTCTACACATCTCCATCCCACTCTGTGCCCCAGAGACTGATGTGTATGGACTGCATCTACGGACGCCTTGTCCTCCGGCTTCTCACTTGGGCTCGGCCAATGGGAAGTTACCTGCAGAAGAGGACAGACGAGCAGAGGGACTGGGGTGTCTGTTCCCCCAGCTCACTCCTGCTGGGCTGTGGGTTGGCCATCCCTCTGAGGACTCCTGCAGCTCTCTTCCTCCCCACATCCATCTCTTGCTGGTCCCTTAACCTTGCCTGTCCTTTTTCAGTAGATCTTTCGTTGAATATCCCTTGGTTGCAGGAGCCTGACCTGCAGCTGAGAACCTTGACTCACACAGAGCTGGTCTCCCAGCCCTGAGGGTAGTTGAGGTTTCGCTTGGGAGCACCACGGGCAGCAGACCTAGTCTGTGGTCTGTCCCTGGGAAAAGCCTGCTTCCTTGACATTGGCCAATTCATGGCCCAGAGTCAGCCTCCAAGAGATCACATAAGCTCCTGTCGAAGGCAATGTCTCCTACCACCCTCTCCTCTCTGCCTCTATGCCTGATGGATCTGCTTCCAATCAGAGACTTACTCTTCCACACAATTTAATTCAGGGAAACGCCAGTGCTAAAAAGATGCTGTATGACAGAAAACAGAAGGTTCGCCCACCCTGACATGGGGCTGCACTGTCTTTCTGGGCAAGCTCGCTCTTCTTGTTTAACTCCCTCTTCACCAAACGCACTCTGCAAAATTCTGCTTCTAACCTTTGTCGCTTCTGGGGGCGCCTGCCGCTTGAAACCCTCACCATTCTCTCTGCTTGCCAAATTCTAGCTTTACTTTAAGACAAAAGTAAAATTCCACTTACTTGGAGAAGCCCTCTCTGATCCCCAGATATTTGACATTTTCTATATTTTTTAAGTTCTGAGACATTACTGCTTCAACAAACCATTTGTTACTTAATCATGGCTAATACTATTTACCTAGTGTTCATTATGTGCCAGCTGTGGTCTTGTTATTCCTTAAAAAAACTCTTCTAGGTGGGTATGATTATCTGCTTTTCATACAGGCTCATAGAGAGCCAGTAACGGCTATAGGATCACAGTTAGCCAGTGGGCAAAATGAAATTTAAATTCCATCTGCTTTTATATTGCTCTGCTGTCTGAATGGCAACCCACTCCAGTGTTCTTGCCTGGAGAATCCCAGGGGTGGGGGATCCCGGTGGGCTGCCGTCTATGGGGTCACACAGAGTCAGACACGACTGAAGTGACTTAGCAGCAGCAGCAGCAGCTGTCTTTTTGGTGTATGGTATCTCATACTTACCATCTTTGTGATTACAAATTTGATGTCATTTTGTACTTGTCTTTTGCTTTTGCTTTTATTTTTCTTTTTAAACTCTACCAGTTATCTAGCTTTAAAAGTAGTGCAATCATCTTTTCTCCAAGGAAGTGACATTTAAACTGTGCCCTGAATGTTGGAGAGGAGCCACCAGGGGAAGCCCCCTGGTTCTCTGTGCAGGAGACCACCTGGGAAGCTTAAAAACAAATAAGCAACCCAAACCGAAACCACTTTGTTGCCTGGGTACCACTCCTGAGAATCTGAATTGATCGGTTTGGGATGTGGCCTGGAATGCAGATGGTTTTACTGTGTAACTAAGCTGAGAGACATAGGTCAAGTGCAAAACGGTCCTAGCTGAGAAAACATCAAGTGCTAAGGACCTGTGGCGGCAGGGAGTCAGTAAGGGGACTCTGCTGGAGCAGCCCATCACACTGAATTCTGGTGGAGAAGGGAGAGGAAACCCCGAGGTCAGAGAGGCAGGCACAGCACCCACATTGGCTGTTTTATCCCTGGGTGCGTGCTAAGTCTCTTCAGTCATGTCTGACTCTGTGCGACCCCATGGACTGTCGCCCTCCAGGCTCCTCTGTCTGTGGGATTCTCCAGGCAAGAATTCTGGAACAGATCACATACCCTTCTCCAGGAGATCTCCCTGACCCAGGCATCAAACCTACATCTCACGTCTCCTGCATTGGGAGGCAGGTTTGTTACCACTAGCGCCTTCCCGGGGAAGAAGTTTGGATTTTACGTAAATACAACTGGAAGGCCCAGAGGGTTTTGAGCAGAGCAGTGAACTATGATTTTAAAGCAGGTACTCTGTGTATAAAACTACCTCATTCTTTTTAAGGAATGCATAGCCCTCCAGATTATGGATGTCCCGTAATTTATTCAGCCACTTTCCAGGTGATTGACATTTGGGTTGCTTCCAAGGGAATGCAATTACAAATAGAGCTGCAGCGAATATCTGTGTGCACTGTGCTTTTACATTTTTGTAGGATAGAGTCCAAGGGCTTAAAAAATTTAGGGAACACAGTGGGGGTGGGGAGGGGAGAAAATCCTTTAAAACTCCCTGTCATGCGAGGGAGAGAGCTCTCTTAAGCCCAAGTGTCTTAAATGTGTGTTCCACACCAGCCTGGATAAAGCCAGGTTTAGCAGACCATCAAGATCTTGCGAACAGCCGCTGGAGTGTCCTGCAATAATACTGAAGTGTGAGAAACATGGACACGCCCGGTGTTCCTGAAACGGACATTTCATTTCCCCTTAGGTTTTAATAATATCATAAATTGATTACATTTGCTCTGCTTTCAGTTCTATCCAAGAAATTTCGCTAACATATTGTATGTTTAGTATTTCATGTTCACTTGAAAATCAGCTTTTTAAAACTCTTGTCATAAATCAGAGCAGAATTTCACTTTGAGATAAGTATACCGTTTTTAAATAATTTCCATTGTCTATAGAAAAGGAGGGCTTCCCAGGTGGCACAGTGGGAAAGAGTCTGCCTACCAGTGCAGGAGACATAAGATACATGGGTTCGATCCCTGGGTCGGGAAGATCCTCTGGAGGAGGAAATGACAACCTGCTCCAGTATTCCTGCCTGAAGAATCCCATGGACAGAGGAGCCTGGGAGGCTACAGACCATGGGATCACAAACAGCTGGACACGACCGAGCGCATACATATAGAAAAGGAACTTAATATAACATGTTTCTCCATCTATTCAAATAACTTTTTTGTTAACTTCTCAGGGCTTCCCTGATGGCTCAGTGGTAAAGAATCCACCTGCCAATGCAGGAGACACAGTTTCCATCGCCGGGTGGGGACAATTCTCTGGAGAAGGAAATGGCAGCCCACTGCAGTATTCTTGCCTGGGATAATCCCATGGATAGAGGAGCCTGGCAGGCTACAGTCCATGGGGTCACAAAAGAGTTGGACACGACTGAGTGACTAAACAACAACAAGCTGCTTTCATCTTTTTGGCACATGTGTACATTCAAATAAGTTCTGATCTGTTCATTTTACTAACATTTATTCATAGGTTGTCCCAGATGCTGGGGTCCAAAGACGGAGCACACTCAACTTCCCTGCTTGTTGAGTCTGCAGTCGGGAGAGGGAGGTAGCCCAGCTGGTAGAGTGTCACCACTCGGAGTGAGCAGGGCTTCCTCAAGGAAAGCCGGGGATGACGCGGGAGCACGGAGCGTGGATCCAACCCCACACTGAGGGCTGGAGGTGGGTGATAAGCAACTGGAATGGATTGTGGCTGAATTAAGGAGACATCTCATCTGGAGGATATCGTGAAATGAATGGAAGTTGTATGAGTTTCCTACTGCTGCTGTAACAAATCAGGGCAAACTTAGCTTAAAACAAGCCAAATCTATTGTTTTACCATTCTGGAGGTCAGAAGCCCATAAGTCTGAGCGAGCTAAAATCAAGGGGTCAGCAAGGCTGATTCCTTCTGCAGATTCTGTGGAAGAATCTGTTCATTTATTCTTGCAGCTTGTCAAGGCTGCCAGCATTGCCTGGCTTGTGGCTACATCCCTCCAATCCCTGCTGCCGTCAGCTCATGGCCTTCTCCCATCACGAATGCCCTATACCTCACCTTTTCTTATAAAGAATCTTTATTGATTATACTGGGCCCACCCAGATAGTCCAGAACAATCTCCCCATCTCAAGATTCTTAACTGAGTCACATCGGCAAAGTCCCTTTAGTCATGGAAAGTAACATATTCACAGGTGTCAAGGATTTACAGGATATTTCTAGGGAGGCAGGCTGTTATTCAGCCTACCACAGAAGGCAAGAGAGAAGCCTCCAGAAAAGGATGGATGAACTCAAGGATACACAGCCCCCCGTCCTGCCCTAGGATGAAGCTGAAGCCCTGCACTGGCCACTGCAGCTGCTGGACCCCGCTGCTGGCCTGGTTAATTTCTGGCTCTGTGCCTGTGTTGTCCCCAAAAGACAAAATCTTGAGGTGGAACATCCAGTTGGTGGAACCTGGGTCAGACACCCCATGCCAACTGCTAGAAGAGGGTGTGTTGCTCCTAAAGCTCTGGTGACAAGAGGCAGGGCTTTGCCTTCCACCAGGACTCACACTTGAGGATTACCTCCTGAGACTCGCCAAGAGCATGCTCGGATGCTGGGGGCCCTGATGTGGACACGCCACCACATGTACACTGCAGGAATGAACCAGTCACCAGGGGCATCATCCTGGAGGAAGAAGAGCCTGGGCTGGAGGCCTGAGGGGGGTGTAATACTAACTCAGTAAGTTCTTCGGTATTTCTTCTTCAGGCAGCTCATTTAAGTACACTGGGGGCCTTTATCAGGCTGCCATTTTCCAAAAGAACTTTATTATTACAAAAAACCTGAAATCGAAGTCACACAATCTGTTTTAAAAGTGTACAAACCAAAAACCAGAGTCACTCTCACTTCAATATACTCCTGGTGGGTGTGCAGATTGGATAAGATCTTTCCCAAAGTCAATAGATTCCAAGACAAAGATTCCAAGATTCCTTTCGAAGGACATACCATTTGCTGCAGTGATTCTGGGTCATCTCAGGTACATCTCAGAATGGGGAGTGGGGGGAAGGAAATAGACAAAAATGTAGAGATTTATATACATGGATGTTAATTCCAGGCTTGTTTATAGTAGCAAATAGGGATAGCATCGCTGTCCAACAATGTAGGGAATGGCTGTTGGAATTTTACTGATTCAGTGATATTCTCAAAGGTAACTTAAGTACATGGGATATTGAGAATATGCCAAGACTTCCCTGGTGGTGCAGTGGATAAAAATCCACCTGCCAATGCAAGGGACACAGATTTGAACCCTGGTCCCAGAAGATTCCACACCCCATGGAGCAACTAAGTCTGTGAGCCACAACTACTGAGCCCACATGCCTAGAGCCTGTGCTCTGCAACAAGAGAGGCTACTGCAGTGAAAAGCCCAAGCACTGCAGTGAAGCCCAAAAAGGAATATGTCTTACTGACTGAAAAAAAAAGCAATTTCAAAACAAAATATACTACCAATATTTTAAAAGCCATATATATGTTTGGGGTGGGGGGAAAAGCACAGTGATTTTCCATACATTTGCAGAGGTGTAGGCCATGGACCCGGAAAAGGCAATGGCAACCCACTCCAGTACTCTTGCCTGGAAAATCCCATGGACGGAGGAGCCTAGTGAGCTGCCGTCTGTGGGGTCGCTAAGAGACACAACTGAGCAACTTCACTTTCACTTTTCACTTTCATGCATTGGAGAAGGAAATGGCAACCCACTCCAGTGTTCTTGCCTGGAGAATCCCAGGGACGGCAGAGCCTGGTGGGCTGCTGTCTATGGGGATCACACAGAGTCGGACACAACTGAAGTGACTTAGCAGCAGCAGCAGGCCATGGACCCTCTGAAATTTATCCACAGGTTCTACATAGATTCCCTGGACTAAAAAGGATATCTTTGGCTAAAAGGTTTAGTGGAGATTTTAGACTTTCTATATGCACTTTTCCATGTTTTCCAAATTTTCAATGAATTGCTTTTATAATCTGAGCTTTTTTTTTAATATAATGGCACTGGAAAAATTAAGCTGTAGTTTAGGAATAAAGGAAGAAAAATATGTATGCAGCACAAGTTTTCTTAACTAGAAGTGTATGTCAGAACTACCTGAAGTGCTTTTTCCACAATCCGTATCTAACCCCCACCCCATCACTGCTGCAGAGAGTCTGATTTAATATGTCAAAAAAAAATCCTCAGAATCATCTGCGCACCTCTGCTTAAGGATCACCAATTTCAAACATGTATGTATTTCCCATACAAAAAAGCAAAATGCCAAACCTCCCCTGACAGTAATGCCTTCTCGCTCTTCATTCTTCATAAGTAAGATATTTATGATTCTCCAATCCTTAACTTCATTTCTTCACCTCTCTTTTAGTTCTTAATAGCATGCATCTCACCAGAAAGCACTATTCTAACTTAAATCTTGGAACTCTCTCATCCTTCAATATGTCTTGTGTCACTGTTAGCATCTATAAAGTATTTTGGATCTCACTTGCTGGCAGAGCTCTCAGAATATAAGCCATTGGCTTTTTTTTGGCCACCATTTGAATGATGTTCAATACCCAACTAGGAAAAAGTTGCTTTTGTAGTACCTCCTTGGAAGTTTGCCGACAACAGAAAGAATAAGTCCTAAATCGCCCTCCAAAGCAAGGGTCAAACCTTAACACCCTTAACTGGAAAACTGCAAGACTCAGTGACTTAACTTGGTGAGCAGAACTTGGCATAAAAGCAACATGATCAGATGCTTTTTCTCAGAGGGAGAGCTTCCTACTGGAAATTGATTGAGAAGACAAAGAACATGCTGACTCACTGGCTGGAACTGGTCTCCGGGGTTAGAGAGAGTACCTTATGTCTTTACCTTACTCAAATATTTACAGCACAAATGGGTGAGCCAAAAGAAGGAACAGACATTTTTGGGCAATGGTTCATTATTCTTTTTTGACTCCCAGTCGCTTTTCTTTCCAATTCACATTGAAATTTTGGTATAAGATTTTGTGAGTTAACGAACTTGAGTATTGAGACCTAAAAACATAGCTTAGCTCACTGACCCCCATTTTAAACTTTTAATTGTTGAGACTGTTATCTGAAGATCAGGAAAAAAGTAAGAAAATTGATTTGCCGATGAACAACTGTTTCAAATTATGACTTGGTTGACTTAAAAAGCAAAATATCAACATTAGACCTTAACACTTCAACTTGGAACTTGGTCCCGGAGCTTGACTGAATTTATAACCTTAATTCCATAGCTTCATCATTCCTAGGAGGAAAGGATCTATGGACTTTGGTCCAGAGATTTAAGATAGGGGCTTGAGAGTAGAGAGATGGATGAAGGCAGCTGTTTAAATATTTTAAGAGATTCTTTCACTGGACATATTTGTTTTTTAAATGGAGGAGTTCTGACTGAGTTAAACAAAATATAGAGATATTAGTATTTTTAGATTTCTCTCTGATAGTCTGGAAAATCTTTACATTCTTCTTGACCCAGTATGATCTTTACTCTGGAACTTTTGCTTCCTTTCAATTATGAAAATACTGGCAATAACTGCAAGTTGTAGCCATCTCTGCTGTGAGTCAATAGAGGTGGTTTAGTGTGGTCAGAATCTAGAGACCACTGCGTGAGGTATGAACACACTGGAAGTTTTGGGAAGAAGGTATAGATGGACCTTAATTACATGGAGAAACAGGACAGTCTGAGTAACTGAATTTAACAGTTCTAGCTGAGTGAAAAAAACTGGTTTAAAACTAAATATGAAAAAACTAAGATCTTGATATCCGGCCCCATTACTTCATGGCAAACAGAAGGGGAAAAGGTGGAAGTAGTGACAGATTTCCTCTTCTTGGGCTCTAAATTTACTGCAGTTGGTGACTGCAGCCATGAAATCAGAAGACAATTGCTTCTTGCCAGGAAAGCCATGACGAACCTAGACAGTGTGCTGAGAAGCAGAGACATTACTCTGCTGACAAAGGTCCGTATAGTCAAGGCTGTGATCTTCCTGGTGGTCATGAACAGTTGTGAGATCTGGACCATACAGAAGGCAGAGCACCAAAGAATTGATGCTTCCAAACTGTGGTGCTGGAGAAGACTCCTGAGAGTCCCTTGGACAGTGAGGAGATCGAACCAGTCAATCTTAAAGGAAATCAACCCTGAATACTCATTGGAAAGACTGATGCAGAAGCTAAAGCTCCAGCATTTTGGTCATCTGATGCCAAGAGCTGACTCATTGGAAAAGACCATGATGCTGGGAAAGACTGAGGGGAGAAGAGGGCATCAGAGGATGAGATGGCTAGATGGTATCACTAATGCAACGTACCTGAATTTGGGCAAACTCCGGGAGAAGATGAAGGACAGAGAGGCCTGGTGCTGCAGACCATGGGGTCACAAAGAGTTGGACACGACTGGGTGATTGAACTACAGCAACAAATTGAGTACTTATATATTCCGGGCAGTGGAATAGTGGGGAGACAGTAGAGTGCCACATTGAATACAATGAGACAATTAATTAAACTTTCTGGCTGCATGAGGCTTGGGTAGAGGTGCTCATCAGTGAGCCAGAGGTCTCTCTGAATCAATTCAGGACTGCATTGTGTGTGCGCATGTAATTTTTAACGATGCTGATGTAGACTTATAGAATGGCATCTGTTAGGGACCATATGTCCATGTCCCCGCCCCCCCCCCCCCCAATCTATATGTTGAAACACTAATCCGCAATGTGATGGTATTTGGACAGAGCCTTTGGAAGGTAATCAGGTCATGAGGGTGGAGCCACCATGATGCAATTAGTGCCTTTATAGAAAACATACAAGAGAGCTTCCTTTTTTTTCGGCTCTCTGCCCTGTGAGGATATGAGAAAACAGCTGTCTACAAACCAGGAAGTGATTTCTCACCAGACGCTGTCCTGCTGGTACTTTGATCTTGGACATCCTGTATGTGAGAGCTAAATGCTTGTTGCCTAGGCCTCTCTGTCTGTACCGGGGTATTCTATTAGAGCAGCCTGAACTGATGAAGACACCAACCAGGAGACCTTTGGCTGTACTATGACCATCAAGATGTTTATTTTCTAGTCCACAGACTGAATCCAAGCTACATATCTTTGGAGGGTCACTGGATGACACGCAACATGTCTACTTCATAGATACATAAATGCCAGTATTAGCACATCAGTCTCCTTCACAGTGGAGGGCAGTTTACTGGCTTTGCCTTCCCTCCCACCAGGGTGAGCACCCATCTCCAGCAACACAGTGGTGAGGCCCTGTGCAGCCCTCTCTCAGTGCTTGGTTGGCATCCTGGCATGGAGGAGTGTGCGCCTGGCCCAGCACAGTGAGACCTGTAATCTTGGCCGGTCCAAGGAATCAGTGCGGCTGCTACCCTCTCCTGCTGTGATTATCTTTGTCCTTCTGGACAACCCTACTTTGCTGCCCTTCATCCATGGAAATAAGTGAGTGTGTGTGTGTGGTGGGGGGCAGGGGGGAGTGTTGCCACTAGTCACATACTGGAGACAGGACAGGTCTGTGTGGGGGCAGCTAAAGAGCATAGGCTCTGAAGTCAGACTGCCTGGGTTCAGATTCCAGCTGTGTGACCTCAGACCAGTTGCTAAGCCTCTCTGAGCCTGTCTCCCCACCTATATAATATGGGATGATGATAATATTACCCATCTCATAAGATTGTGTGATAAGTAGGTAAACATGCAGAACGGCACTTGGCACTTCAGTTCAGTTGCTCAGTCGCGTCTGAATCTTGCCGACCCCATGGACTACAGCATGCCAGGCTTCCCTGTCCATCACCAACTCCCAGAGCTTACTCAGACTCATGTCCATTGCGTCAGTGATGCCATCCAATCATCTCATCCTCTGTCGTCCCCTTCTCCTGCCTTCAATCTTTCCCAGCATCATGGTCTTTTCCAATGAGTCGTGCTTAGCACTTAGGAAGCACTTAAAGCATGGCACTCATTATGATTTCACAAGTGTTGACACAAAATTATTTACCTTGGCCTTTCAATTTCCAGCATTGAAACAGATTCCTCTTCACATTTAGACTCTTGTTTTCATGCGAAAGCAGCTGACAATACCAGGAAGAGAAAAATGGCTAATATTATTGACCTGGAGTGAAGTGGCTGCAGGGGCCCAGGGGAGGGGCGGAGGTGGGCACAACACCAGGGAAACAAGTCTGGATCCCAAGAAGCCGCTACTGACTCTCCCAGACTGACCACCTGCCCTGTGGGTACCCAGGCCCTTGCCCTCTCCCACTTCCCTCACCATCTTGCCTTTTTATGGGGCAAGACATGACTGCCTATGAGTAGCTGAGGATAAGAATATCAGGGAGAAGAGGCAGAGATCAGTCTGGGTGTTTATTCACTAAAAAAACACATCTTGACCTATATCTATGGATTCCACCCTGTTCACTCTACCCACACATCCGCCCTGCCTTCCCCTCCCCCACCCGGGCCCTGGTATGAAGCCTTCAACAAAGGATCGTTTGTATGTTGGGTTTGTAAAGGGGGGTAAAAAAAAGTCCTAGATTCACACATTTGTAAAGAAAAAATTATCTGGCCCATATCTTTGCCTCCCGTTGTCAACAGCAGCTCAGTGGCTTCCAGAGTCTCCCCGACCACAGAAAGCTGACCTTCTTCCCAGCTCCCCTCTTTTCTGAGTAAGGTGAGACTGACCTCAGAGTTTTGTATTTATCAGTGGATTTTGCCAAACAAACCAGCTTAACGAAAAACATGGAATTGAGACCGTCTTCCTGGGGCCAAAACCTGAACAGTAACAAGAACAGAAACTTGGCGTTTGGGGCTCCATTGTTTCTGGAATCCTTCTCTTGTCCTCTCTCCCTTCCCCCAGGAGTGTTGAAGTGGTTGAACTGAATAAAGATTTCATTCAAAGGGAACTGATCGGCTCTGCCACAAAGCGGGTGGGAGGTGCGTCATCGGGCGTCAGCAGCCTCGCTGAGCGGAGGAAGGTGGTATATTGCTGGCACCCTTCATGTCGGGGGATCAGCTTTCTCTTTTGGCTGACAGTGTCTTGTTATTACAGTTTGTTTAAAACTGGAGTCCTCTGGGTCCCTTTCTGAATAGCACTATCAGCATCTTTCTCAGCAGCGGAGATGTTTCTTTCCCCACTTCAGATCTGGCCTTAAAAAACCAGACCGTATTTGTTGGCTTGTTTTGGTCTTTTAGACAAAAGAGTTTTCAGACTCTTTGAAGTTTTAGACATTTCACCTTATACATCAGGAGAACCTTGATTAAAAGATCTTTTAAAGATAGATAGCCAATATGCATAAAGCAGAAAGTACAACTCTTTGCAGACAATAATCTATGCTTAAAAGGGACCTTAAGAGCGATAACTTAAAATATTAGAGTAGTAAGCTTGGAGATGGAGGTTAAGGGGCTGTAACAAAGTCGTTTATTTATTGAGATTATATTGCTATGCTGCTGGCTCAGTGGGACTTGTGAGGATGGTGAAGAGAGGAAACAGATATGACTTTGGAGCAGTAAGGTTTAGCAGGCAGTGGGATGGTGATGTCTTTGGTTGGAAAAGGAAGAATCAGTTTGGGGATAGATGGTAATAATATACTGGAACTGTTGAGCTTATGTGCCTGGACGACACCCCCACCCAAACGTAGACTCCATGGAGACAGCAAGATGCCTCGGGTATGTTTGTATCTAGAACACTTATTACCCATTAAATGTCTGATAAATGGTTGGATTAATTAATTAATGATGTCACGTGGACATGTTCACCACACAGGTAGGAAAGTAAATCTGATGCTCCAGAGTAGACCAGGCTCTAGTGCTCCTGAGAAAATCCACGAGAGCTTATACTTGGAGCCCTAGGGACAGATACATGGGAGAGTGAGTGTGAGTGAGGGGAGAAGGGCGCTGAGAATAGACGTGAGGGGGCTGCTTGTGCTTCCCTAGGGTCAGCCCCCTGGGCATTTCCAAGCCTTCTAGACCACTAGGGCCACAACTGACCTTTCACAATTTGAATAGAAGTCTGAAGACGAGAGGTACATGAGAAGTATTATAGTCTCTCCCGCAAACTGTCTTCCTCAGGAGGTACGGTACAATGGAAACAGCAATTCTCAGAAGATACCACACGCGTTTATTAGCCAGCAAAAGTCACGCATTCAACCTCGTCTTTCAAGTTTGGTGGCGTCCTAGGTGTCCAGCAATACTCTGCATGTCATGTTCGTCTCGGGGAGACATGACAGTGGTGGTGGGACCAGCTTTAGGCTAAAGGGATGAATCCTCCTTGAAGAAGGAACATGTGGGACCAAGGGGAACCCAGGCCCCATATTTTGTGCTGCTTTGACAGCTCTTGTAAAATCAGGAGGGCTTTGAATGGCCTAACTGTAGGTTCCCCTTCACACATGGCTCCTGGAGGTAAGATCCACTGGCCAAACAAACCTCCTCATCACAGGAACCAGCACAGTCCCTGCTCATCCCTGAACAGAAGGCTCCAGTTCCCTGCAAGCCCACAGAATTATTCAAACAGGCCAGCTGCATCTCCAGAGGGAGCCAGGGACCGCCCCCCACCCCCCACCACCTTGATACTGCAAAGCCTGCCTCCCACAGTCCCCGGTTATTCACTCAGTTCCTGAGTACAGTGCCCACATGACTTCATGTGGCATTCAGGGTCCTCCTCCCAGGCTGTGAGTATACATGATTAATAAACTGCTGTCCATCTTACCTGTCCAGTGCCAAGTGTCACCTGTTTGGCAATCTCTATAACCAGTGGGGTCAGTAGGGGGTGATTGAAACAGGCCCTTCCAAGCATATGCTGGATCCCGGATCTGATATCCCACTCAATACAGGGTGCCTGTACAGCATTTCAAGCCAATTCCCTTATCTTTAGCACCACTCACATCTGTAGTAAAATATTTTTTCCCATACATTTTATTTTTTTTTAAGTTTATTTTTTAATTGAAGGATAATTGCTTTAATAATTTTGAGTTTTCTGTCAAACATCATCATGAATCAGCCATAGGCATACATATGTCCTCTCCCTCTTGAACCTCCCTCCTATCTCCCTCCCCATGCCACCCCTCTAGATGGTCATAGAGCCCCTGTTTGAGTTCCCTGAGCCATACAGCAAATTCCCATTGGCTATCTATTTTACATATGGTAATATCAGTTTCCATGTTACTCTCTCCATATTTGCTAGTTTACAAACCTGATGGTAGCGTTGAAGCTTCTGCAGTAGCTCTTTCTACTAATGTGGATGTAGCACTGTTTAGAGACAGTTCTATAGCGTGTGGATACCTGCCAGATCTTTCACAGGATCTTCCAAAGGCTAACTGTATTCCTGGTTGGGTATTCCCAGAATGCTTTGTTGTTATTCAGTCGCCAAAGTCGTGTTGGGTACATATATATCACTCTGTCTCGGCTGAAGTATTCTAAATTATGTTACAAATGATATGAATGATCTCTTCTTTCATATTGCAATCAACTGGCTTGAACTTCTTTTTCATAAGGTAGATACCTTGGTGCATCTTTTTCCCAGATCTCTGGGAATTTGCTGGGTGGGCTTATGTCTCTCCTAGTCAGCTGTTCTCTCTGAACTTACAGTATCTTGTGTGTGTTCTCCCTTTCTCAAATCCCTGCCCATTTTGGGCACCACCTTGCTATCCTCAGTCCCCAAATCACCACTGTGACTAGTAGACGTTGCTGAAGGTGCAAAGTCAGGAGAGGCCATTCACCTAAATTCAATATTTATGGAACTGCCACATGACAAACAAATTTGAGTTTCAGATAAACAGTGAGCAATTTTTTAGTATAAATGTGTCCCCACTATGACATGGTAACCTATATTTAGGGTTAGTCCTAAATGATCGTGTTAGTCACTCAGTCCTGTCCGACTCTTTACGGCCCCATGGACTGTAGCCCACCAGGCTCCTCTGTCCATGGGATTCTCCAGGCAAGAATACTGGAGTGGGTTGCCATTCTCTTCTCCAGGGGGTCTCCCTGACCCAGGAATAGAACCCAGGTCTCCTGCATTGTAGACGGTTTCTTTACCATCTGAGCTATCGGGGAAGCCCTAGTTCTAAGTAGTAACCCTAAATACTAAACCCGGAAAACATCACCTCTTATTCCAACAACCAGAAATTGCCCCCAAGTTGCTTTTCCCTTTTGCAGCTGAGGAGCATCCTCTTGTCAGAGACGAACACGTGGCGTGAGGTGAGAGCCAGTGGCCACCGGGCACTGTGCAAAGGTAGGTGAAGGGGTAGGAAGCTTGAAAGAAGCCACTGGCCTTGGCTCTGTGACTTCAGCAAAAGCAGTACCAAAGGTGGTGAGAGGAGAATGATTTTAAGTGATGAAAAAAGAGAATTTTTTTTGAGGTTTGGCAGTGGAGAGCGGATACGAACTTGAAGGGGATGGAAAAACCTCAGGATTTTTAAAAAATTAAATGGATTTATATGTTTTTGTGGGTGAAACGGAAGGAGCCACTAAAGATCAGAAGATTAAAGATGTCAGAGAGAAATGAAGTATGGATCAAAGATTTAAGAATAGGGGAGCCCTTTCTTTTGTGACTGTCTGATGGAAAAGTGGTGTTACGGCCTGAATTGTGTGCCCTAAATTCACACATTGCAGTCTTCATCCCCAGCACCTGAGCATGAAACTTTATTTGCAGACAGGGTCTCCAAAATGAGGTCCTAAGAAAGTGCCCTAGTCCAATTTGACTGTTGTTCAGTCACTAAGTCGTGTCCAACTCTCTTCGCAACTCCATGGACTGCAGAATGCCAGCCCCTTCTGTCCTCTACTATTTCCCAGAGTTTGCTCAGATTCATGTCCATTGCATCAGTGATGCTATCTAACCATCTCATCCTCTGCCACCCCTTTCTCCTTTTGCCTTCAATCTTTCCCAGCATCAGGGTCTTTTCCAGTTAGTTGGCTCTTTGCATCAGGTGGCCAGAGTATTGGAGCTTCATCTTCAGCATCAGTCTTTCTAATGAATATTCAGGGTTGATTTCCTTTAGGATTAACTGGTTTGATCTCCTTGCTGTCCAAGGGACTCTCAAGAGTTTTCTTCAGCACCACAATTTGAAAGCATCAGTTCTTCAGCGCTCAGCCTTCTTTATGGTCCAGCTGTTACATGCATACATTAATACTGGAAAAACCACAGCTTTGACATCTGTCGGCAAAATGACATCTCTGCTTTTTAATATGCTGTCTAGGTTGGTCATAGCTTTTCTTCCAAGGAGCAAGTATCTTTTAATTTCATGGCTGCAGTCACAATCTGCAGTTATTTTGGAGCCCAAGACAATAAAATCTGTCACTGTTTCCACTTTTTCCCCATCTGTTCCCCATGAAGTGATGGACCAGATGCCATGATCTTAGTTTTTTGAAGGTCGAGTTTTAAGCCAGCTTTCTCACTCTCCTCCTTCACCCTCATCAAGAGGCTTTTTAGTTCCTCTTCACTTTCTGCCATTAGAGTGGTGTCATCTATCATTTGACTGAGTGTCCCTATAAGAAAAGGAAATCAGGACACAGACATGCACACCAGGAAGATTATATGGAGACACAGCAAAGGGAGAGCCATCTACATGCCCAGGAGAGCGATCTCAGAAGAAACCAACACCGCCAATATCTTGCTTTCAGACTTCCAGCCTCCAGAACTGTGAGAGAATATGTTTCTGTGTTTTAAGCCACACGGTCTGTGGTGCTTTGTTATGGCAGCCCTAGCAAACTAGTTCAGTGGTACTTGTAGTCACTGTGCACACAGGCTTAGGGTCAGACAGGCAGGTTTGAATTCAGGCTAGGTTTCGAATGGCTGTGTGGTCTTGGGTGACTTACTAAATTTGGAAGCTTCAGTTTCTCCCTCTGCAAGTGGGAATAGCAGTTTGTATCTTGTATTGTTGTGAGGATTAGAATGAGGTGATGCCCCTTTGCAGAGTGTGTAGAGAGTAGTTAAGTGCTCAGTCGTTTATTCCTTCAACAAATGTTCACTGAAAGACTCTAAGCGAGGCACTGTTCTAGGTGCTGGGGACGTGTCAGTGAATGAGGTAGACGGAAGCCCCTGCCCTTGGGTCATTTCCATCCTGATGGGGGAAGACAGACAATAAACAGTTATGTGAAACTGATAATAAGTTAGGTAAAATGGGAAAATCTGCAATATAAGTGCCAAGGAGAAAAAGTAAAGCAGGGAAGGGGTAAACAAAATGCTAGGAGGTATTTGAATTTTACCTAGGTGTCCAGGGAAGACCTTACTGAGAAGATAAATGTTGAGTTAAAACCCGAAGTGGGAGAGCCAGCATTCCAGCAGAGGAAAGAGCAAATGCAAAGGAACTGTGGCAGAAATTAACTTGAGCTTCCCTGGTGATTCAGTGGTAAAGAATCTGCCTGCCAATATAGGAGATGTGGGATCTATCCCTGAGTCAGGAAGATTCCCCTGGAGAAGTAAATGGCAAACCAATCCACTATTCTTGCCTGGGAAATCCCATGGACAGAGGAGCCTGGCGGGCTACAGTCCATGGGGTTGCAAAAGAATCAGACACGACTTAGTGACTGAACAACAACAGCAACACATAAGGCACAGCAAGGAGGCCAGGAAGTATGTAGGAATAGGAGATGAGGCCAGGGAGGAGTCAAGGGCAGGCTATGCAGGACCCATAGTGATTGAATGATGGCCCCCAGAATATACGACTATGTCCTAACCCCTGGGTCCTGTGAATATTCTCTTATTGTCAAAAGAGTGAATAGTGCCTTGTATGACAAAAATATGACTACGGATCTTGACTTGTTGTTCAGTCACTCAGTTGTGTCTGACTCTTTGTGGCTCCAGGGACTGGAGCATGTAGGCCTTCTCTGTCTGCTCAGATTCATATCCATTGAGTCAGTGATGCTATCTAACCATCTCATCCTCTGCCACCCGTTTCTCCTTTTACCTTTAATCTTTCCCAGCATCAGGGTCTTTTCCAGTGAGTTGACTCTTCACATCAGGTGGCCAAAGTATTGGAGCTTCAGCTTGAGCATCAGTCCTTCTAATGAATAATCAGGGATGATTTCCTTTAGGATTGACTGGTTTTATCTCCTTGCTTTCCAAGGGAATCTCAAGAGTCTTCTCCAGCATCACAGTTTGAAAGCATCAATTTTGGTGCTCAGCTTCTTTATTGTCCAACCCTCACATCCACACCTGACTACTGGAAAAACCATAGCTTTGACTATATGGACCTTTTGTCAGCAGAGTGATGCCTCTGCTTCTTAATATGCTGTCTAGGTTTGTGATAGCTTTTCTTCCAAGGAGCGAGCAACTTTTAATTTCATGGCTGCAGTCACCATCCACAGTGATTTTGGAGCCGCAGTGTTATCTTGGACTATCCACGTGGGCTTTGTATGCAATCACACTATCCTTATAAGATAGATATACCAAGGACAAGGTGATGGAAAGACATAGCAGTGACAGGTGGAGTCACAAGCCAAGGACCGCTGGCAGGCACTGAAAGCTGGATGAGGCAAGGAGTGTATTATCCCCTAGAGCTTCCAGAGGCAACACAGCCCTGCCAACACCTTGACTTCAACATATGGCCTATAGAACTGTAAGGACAAATTTCTGTTTTTTTTTTTTTTTAAGTGATCAGTTTGTGGCAATTTATTACAGAAGACCTAGGTAAGTAATAAAGGCACCAGAGTCATATTAGGAATTTGACTTATCTTCTGAGTGATGGGGGGACCACTGGAGAGTTTTGAGTAGTCGAACAACATGATCTGACATTTGTTTAAAAGATCACTTTGGAGACTATGCTGCGGTGTGGGGTACAAGGGGCAGAAACAGGGGCATCAGGTAAGAGACAACTGTTGAGGTTTACATGAACTGTGATGATGGGTAGGGCCAGAGTGGCAGAGTGAAGGTGGTGAGAAGGGACCAGACTGGGTATACTTCAAAGGTAAAGTCAGTAGGCTCTCTGGTAGACCAGGTGCCTTGTGTGAGAGAAGGGAGGGGTCAAGGATGACTCTAGGATTTTTGTTTTGAGCCAGTGGGAACATAGGGTTGCCCCTGCTGAGATGAGGCAAATAGTGGTAGAAACTAGTTTTGATGGGTGAGATGAAGGGCCAGTTAAGTGCAGAGATGTGTGACTTCTGAGACGCCTATTAGACATCTAAATGGAGATACTGACATATGGATCTGGAGTCCACGTGAGGGTTTGGGGCTGGCAATGTTAACTGACAAGTCAACAGTACACGGGTTGTATTTAACACCAAGACAAGTTAGCTCTTAAGCAAGAGGGGCAGCCTTTGTTACATTTTGTGCTGTTTCATTTTAATTGACAGGGTGACCACGCTGCAAAACCTTTATTGAGTCAAAGCAGCGCAAGCAAGTGCCTCTAGATGTCTACAGTCAGATTGGTTGGCTCCTGACATGTCCTTAACTGACTCTGAGCACACGGACGACAACCGCCGGGATAACGGCGTCATCTGGCAATGCTACTGACTTCAGACCTAGGAAAATGCAAAACATTTAAAAATCAGTAATTTTATAAAATCAGTCCAAGCTTCACTCCTCTTGCAAAATACGCCCCCAGTCTCCAAATGGTCCTCCCTGAACAGAGTTCAAGCAAGAGTTCTGTCTAGTATTGCATCCTTGCTCACACTCCAGGAAGGCACAGCCCAAACACCCAAGCTCACCTATAAGAAAAGGAAGTCTTCCATTGAGACCTGGGGAGTGGAGTGTATTTGAAAATCCCTTGGGTGTTTTTTTTTTTTTTTGAGCAATAAATTTATGCTGAGTTTGAGGCAGAGGAGCCACAAGAGCAAGTTAATTAATTTTTCTGAGAAAGATGTGGCTAATTTGAAGGCAATAACAACGACTTATGCCTCACAATTGCTATGCTTTATCCAGCACTTTATATTCACAATCAGTTTCAATGACTGTTGTTTATTATCATAATCACTTACATTCTATTTCCTCTTGAAAGGAAAGCTGTAAATATCACCGACCTATGGGAAAAATAAATTTCAAAGTCAGAGACGGTAAAATAACTTCCTTAGAAAAAAGTTTTTTGAATTTTTCACTCTGATTTACTTCATTAATTACAGGACTATATATGAATCAAATGTCCATGTGTTTGAATGTAGCCAGGGTCTCAGGAGAGGCAAGGCGAAGGAAGAAATAGAGGCATTGGTGTGAGAGCTGAGTTCGAATCCCAGCTCTGCTCCTCACTAGCTGTGACTTGGGGACACACGGCCTCTGCTCTGACACTGAGTCTCCTGCCCCATCAAGTGGAGGTGTAGCCACTGCCTTTGGATGTTGTGAGCATGAAACAAAGCCCTGCACCCAAGGCACACAGCAGGGGCCTGTCACGGGGCACTCAGGAAAGGCCCGGTGCCTTTTTGCACCGTGTACCTCTAATCTACATCATAAATCAAGTGACGGGCTCACGGTCTGTCCTAGGCCCACCGTAACTAGGTGCTGGAGGTTAAAGAGTGAGTAAGACACACTGCTGGCTCTTGAGGCTCTCACAGTCCCTTAGGGAAGTGCATTCATTCAACAGATATTCATTAAGTGCTTATTGTGTGTCAGGCACTGTTCTGAGAGGGGAGAGACAAAATTCCCATCCTCAAGGAACCTATGTTTTACTGGAGGTGACAGCAATCCCACTGATGAAGAAGTAAGTAATGATTTGGTACGTAGGGGTCAGTGCTGTGAAGAACTGGGACCGGAGAATGGTGGTCGGGGTTGTGATTTTGGTAGGGTGCCTGGGGGCAGCCTGTCTGAGGAGGGGACCCTTGAGACGTGGCCTGAAGAAAGTGGGGGAAGAGACTCTCCAGAGTGTACCAAGTGCTGAGGTGGGAATGGGCTTGGTTTGGAAAAGAGGTGGGAGGTTGGTGAGGCTGGAGTGGATCAAACCAGAAGGTGCGGCTGGGAGGAGAGCCAGGGGTCAGATAGCAGGGGCCAGAGAGGCACTCAGTCATCTGTAACACGAATGCTCTGCTGGTGCAAACCTGGTGCTTTGGGGACACAGATGGGGGGCTTTGTTCACTCTGCTTTGGGCTGAGGTGTGACCTTTGGGTTGGTGCAAGGCAAGGCCGCTCAGAAAGCCGAGGATGGAGCTCAACCCTTCACCGCATGGTCGGGCTCCCGGGGCCAAAGACAATAGGACGCTGCGTGGGTCCTCAAGGGGTTTAGTGGCAGTCAGGATTATGAAACAAAATCCTCGACCCGACAGAACCCAAGGGGGGTGCCATGGACCCCACAGTGGAAGAGGTCATGGCATGTGATGTGGATTGCCATGCTTGGGCACCTATGGTGGCCAGAGAAGCCCTTTGAGCTGTAATGTGACCGGATCCCACAGTGAGTGGCACTGAAGAAGGGGGCATAGTAGGGGAAGAAAATTAGACCTTTGCAGAAATGAACTCGAAGACACACAGGACGCCTCCTCTACTTTGTCCAAAGGAGGTGTCTGCCAGCATGACACCACACGTCTATGACACCCTATCTTGTCTCGGGGTGGTGGGCGAGCATAGCTGTCGGTGTCTCTCAGAACCAAGGGGCCTGCTCTTTCACACAGCAGTCCCTCAGGACTCTGGCCTTCAGCTGGCAAGCTGGTCTGCAGGTCTCTGTCTACGTCAAGAACCGTGAGGAAAGGGACACGGTTTCAGGGGATGCCCACCTGTCCTCTTGCCCTGGGCCACCTTCTTAAGATGGGGATGAGGAGGAAGGGGGTCACTGTTAGTCCGTCTGCCAAGAGGCGGCAGGCAGAGAAGGCTTGAGGTCAAGCAGGCAGGTCTAGGTCTGACTTCCAATTCTGCCCCGAGACAGCTGACTGTGGGCCAGTAACTACCCCTCTTTGGGCTTTATTTTGCTCATCTGTAAACTGGGCTAATAGCTATATAAATTTCATACTCTTGTTATGGGGACAAAATGAATTAAGCATTTAGCATCATGTCAGGCGCATATGAGGCTGTCAGTAAAGGTTAGCTATGGTTTCTCCCTGTAATATATTTCATTAAAGAGGTAGAAATGACCTCAGTTCACATGAACAGTTTGAATTGTTTGCACTTGACATGGTGGATCCACAGGAGCCAAAAAAAAAAAAAACTCTCTAAGCCATAAGGTGATATGATTAGATCTCATGGTGAGTGGCATTGAAGATGAGCTGAGGAAGGGACAGAATGGGATAACAACCAAGGCAGTAAACACTGGCTTCTGTTTCAAGACAGTTGGTTGCAAAGACTAAATGATTACTTGAGGGGAATTCTTAGGACAGACTGTAAAGGAAGTTTCCAAATCTAGGCTCAGCAGCTGTGCCATCCCTACCATGGACACCATTTGTGTCCAAAGAGGTGGGTTTTGTCCTTTACTCTGGCCAAGGGATCAGTAGAGAAAAAGGATAAGGTCATGGCCATCCGGAGCTGGTACCAGAAGAATGGAACCAGGATGGAGTCCTTGCTCAGACACTACCCACTGGGCTCCAGTAAGCATCCTTGTCAACACCCGTTGTCATGGGAACCGCTTTACCTCTAACTCTAAGAGACTTTTACTTTTTGGCTAGCTCATTCTCACCAATTAGGGAAAATATAACCAACCAATACCTTTACTACCCTTCACCATGCCCGGCACATCACACATACCCAACAACTGTTTCCTGGCTGCATAAATCAACCTATTTTTTCTCTCTAATCAAAAACTAAGTTATAACCTATTATTGGATGAGGTTCACATTCCTCCTGATGGCTAAATCTGATGATGAGATTATTTGGCCAATGAGTAATCAGTTCAATTCATGGTCATAAACTAGAAATACCTTGCAAAAACAGTACTACAGATTTTCCAGGTCACGTGCATTTTATAAGCCCATGTTTGCCAGAGAAGTGTCACAGGTGGGACAGTAATTGAAGTCAGCCTTTTAGATTTGGCTGTTGAAAGTCATTACTCACTCTGGGCAAAGAAATGGTAGGGAGGCTATGTAGCATTTGAGAAACTTGAGGCATTAAGACTTATCAACTGAACTTTACAGCTGGAAATATGATGGTGTAGGAAGGTTAAGTGGCTTGGTCATTGTGCCAAAGGTAGGAACATACATTAGGGATTATTAGTGATGGCTTTGCTATGAAATTCATCAACAGGCCCCCAAGCCAATATTATTCCCTTGTTCCAACACAGAACTCGGAGAGAAGGGAGAGGCGGCAAGAGGAAGATGATTAAGCAGTAAAACTCTTTCTAGAGGAAAGTGAAAATGTGTCCAAAGTATATAGACAAGGAGCAATATTAGAGTCAGCCAGAAGAGACCCAAGGAGCTACAACTGTTTAAATAAAATTGCCATTTTATATTCACAATGGGCCAGCTTTTATCCCGGTATAGCTCCTCAGGAATTCTCTGGAAAGGTTCCTAACTCTAGAATTACTTGGTGTGAGTGAATTGGGGCCCTATGAAAATGATACTCAGTGATGATTTTATGCAACTACTTTTTAACCACCTAACAGACAGAGAATCACTTTTCTCCCAGTCCCACGTTGGCACGGTCCTGGGATGAAGGTTCAGCAAATCCCATTATACATGGATTTGACTTTTCTTTCACTTTGATAGCTTTGGGGAAAGAAACTCCAATGAGTTGTGTATTTGTCCAGCTAACTCAGCATAAATATTCATTTCTACAGAATATGTGCACTATGCAAAGTTGGCTCAGCCATTTAAACTTATAAAAAGTCCAGCACATGCTGTAAGAATCACTTAAGTAACGAAAATAAAAACCCCAGTGATGTCTATACCTGGAGAATCATATTGCTTCTACTATTGCCTGTTCCCTTGCTACAGGCAGCAAATACCAAGAAAGTTCGTTCTGTTCCCTCCTGTCTCTGTCGTTCTGTTGGTCCTATGGTAATTACATTCTTTCCTCTGATATTTTGAAATGTTCCAGCCAGCTTAGTCTTTCCTTAAGTAGTCTTCCACTTTAGGAAACTGCTACCCTCTTTCCTGATGTTTCACTGTCCCAAATTCATCATCTATGGAAAACCTCTCTCTCCCTCTCTCTCCCTTTTTTTTTTTTTCTTTTCTAAGCTCCCATTGATATGGTGAGACAAAGATAAGTAAGTCACAGTTTTTGCCCCTGAGAAACTCATAGCGTAGTGGAAGGCAGAAATGTGATCAGGAGAATACATGGGAACACCAAGTGGAGCTGTATTTGCCAGCCCGGAAAGAAATCCAGGAAAGCCTCTGAAAAGAGGTAGCATCTAAACTGAGTCATAAGCATTAAATAGGAGTTGGGGATGGGTAGGCGGAGGATGGTGGAGATGGCAGTGGCACCCCACTCCAGTCCTCTTGCCTGGAGAATCCCAGGGACAGAAGAGCGTGGAAGGCTGCAGTCCACGGGGTTGCTGAGGGTTGGACACTGCTTAGCGACTTCACTTTCACTTTTTACTTTCATGCATTGGAGAAGAAAATGGCAACCCACTCCAGTGTTCTTGCCTGGAGAATCCCAGGGACAGGGGAGCCTGGTGGGCTGCCGTCTATTGGGTCACACAGAGTCGGACACGACTGAAGTGACTTAGCAGCAGCAGCAGCAGCACGCAGAGGATGGTGGAGAAGGCAACGGCAACCCACTCCAGTATTCTTGCCTGGAGAATCCCAGGGACAGAGGAGCCTAGTGGGCTGCCGTCTATGGGGTCACACAGAGTCGGACACGACTGAAGCGACTTAGCAGCAGCAGCAGCAGCAGCAGGCAGACGATGGAGCAGGAAAAAAAGAATCCAGTGCTAAGGGGTCCATGTGAACAAAGAAAAAAAGGCCAGAGTTTGGATGATGCTGATGTGGAGTCAGGGGTGGAGGACCACAGGTCGTCTGGGACACCCGTGATGGCAAAGTAGGTGGCAGACAGTTGGAGAGAGAAAACTGGAGAGGTTGACAAGACCCCATCACCAGACCTAGTCATACTTGGAGGTCTCCTTTGAGAGTTCTTTTGTGCTAAAGCTTTGAGAGTTCTGTTCCCAAAAGAGCCTGCTTCTTTCCAGTCATGTCTCCACAACAATACATGGTCAAAGGGATGGAAGAAGTAATCACTGAGAAATCGTTTTCACGGTGAGACTCATAGAGTCATTAAACAATATGTATGATATTTCTGAATGCAGATCATATCCAGAGTTTTGTTCCTGTGTAGATTAGTTTAGACTCACAATCAATTTGCTTATTGATTTACTCAAGTTTTTATTACTCACATTATGTTTTAATTTTATTTATTTTTACATGTCTATTTATTTTTTAATTTTAAATTTGTTTTTTAATTGAAGGATAAATGCTTTACAGAATTTTGTTGGTTTCTGCCAAACATCAGCATGAATCAACCATAGGTATACATATGTCCCCTCCCTCTTGAATCTTCCCTCCCACCTGTTTATATAATTATCTACCACAGGCCAAGACTTGAGCCAGACACTAAGGATACAAAGGGAAATAAGACAACAGCCCCGGGGTACAGTGTTCTCCTTTAAAGGTACCACCTAAGAAAAGCTCCTGCCTTCATGAAATTCATGTTCTGGGTGCAAAGACAGGCAGACAAACACAGTTTCAGTGCTGTGGTCAACGCTTGCCTTGAGCAGAGTTTAGTAAAATTGCTAATTTACAAGAATGATCAGGAGAGAAGTCAAGACTTGATATTTACAGAGTGTACTCTACCAGTTGTACGTGACCTCAAAAAAGTTATTGAACGTCTCTGAGTTTGCTTTCCTATCTATAAAATGGGGGTGATGACATCTATCTGATAGAATAGTTTCCAGGATCATATGAGACAATATATGTACCTGCAGCATTGTAGGTATAACACATTTAATTTCAACCAAAATTCCTCCAACGTGCAATTTGCGTTCAAGTCATATACTAGTTCTTAATCCTCAAAACACCTCAAAGATAAATAGGATATAGTTTGCACCTTTAAGGAACTCTCCATCATGTGTTAGTTTTCTTCTAATTAATACAGATATTAACTTCTATTTTTCACATCTCAGTTTCTCACCCAGGAACTGAGGTTAGTCTTCCTGCCTCCCTCCCCTCCTTCATAGAAAGCCTCAGGACCTAAAAGAGCTTAAACATGCACACGTGCACACACGCACACACACACACACACACACACAGACGCATGCACGTGCACAGTGCGGCATTAAGCACACATTCTGAAAATAACTCACCAAACAAACAAAGCTTCTTCATGCCAGGATTTGTTTTGGGCCGGGGCTGCTAGTGCTTTGGCTCATAGAGCTGTAGGTTTTAGAGTGGTTAGTTCTAGGACATAGAAATGTGTAGGCAAGTTTTCTGGCTTATGTCCAGAATCCCTTTATGACTCCTTGGTGAAGAAAAGGCAGAGAATCACAGGAGCCGTGGGTTCTAATACCTCTCCCAAACTGCTGGTGCTATCACTGGGCGGGAAAGCAAGAATTCCATATGCCAAATGCCTTTGGATGACATGATGGGCTTGGGGACTTCCTTTAGGATTTTGTTTCTGTCTTGGGATGTGCTACACTTGTTTGTCTCTTCCATGTGTTCTGTCGGGCAGCAGCTGTTTCTAAGTTATCTGGGCCAACCCACAGGGACACTTAAGCATCCAGAGAACATTTGTGATAATACACCAGATAAATCCATTTCTGTTACATGGTTTTCCTGCAGAGAAACAGGGGAAAGACCAGCATTTGGATGTTATTCCAGCTTGTGAGGCACATCTGCCACACATTAAGCAACCATTTTAGGGATTCATTTCTGAGAATGACCTCTTTTCATTTTGGAAGGACAGCTACAGCTACATTTCCCTGAAGGTTTCATTCTATCAAAGGCAGCCCAAACACAGGGGTTGTTGAAAATTTCAATCCCATCCAATGATGTGCCAATGAGTCTCAGTGAAACAAAATCTGGCAAATGACATCATTGTGTATATTTTTTCATTTATTCCTTTGTTTCTTTTTTTTTTTTTTTTGAAAATGATTTTTTTCTAAGTGATTCAATTGAGTTGTAACTCATCATAAATCTTGTCCCAGAATCAATAGAACCCAGTATGAGCTGACTGGAAACTTTTTGTAGTTCTTTGGCAAAAAAGGATGATATTTAGGGATCTAAGACAAAGAGCAAAGTTTAAAAGTAGAATTTAAAAAGCACGATGTGGTTGACCTGCATGTGTCAAGCACAGTCTGTACCCACCATGGTTAGAGTATGTAATAAAGGAGATTTCAAGTATCTTAAAACTCTCAAAGTTCAAGGTATTTTGTACTCTCAAAGTTCAGGGTAATTCTAGAGCAACCTGGTCCAGTCTACTGTCAAAAAATAAATAGGAATGTGTTCAGTCTCCTCCTTTGCTTGTCTACTTTAGGACCCAACCTCATCTCATCTCTCCTGATAGCTCTAGTCAGCATAATTCAGGGGAGATAAAATAGAAAGTCAATTTTATTTTATTTTTTTAATGGAAAATAGGAGGAGCTCCTGGTGAACTCGTTATGGCTTTATGGTTGCGAGGAATGGAAACTCAGCACAGCTGCAGAGATGGGGATTCCTACATAAAGAATGAACATCATGGGGATCACAAAACACTGTGACAGGATCCCTGAAGCTGCATTTCTGAGTCTTCCCCACTGTCATCACATTTGATGGCCTCAGCATCCACAGAGATAATCCACTCAACATCCTGGCCTCAGTCCCCTGACCTTGTCACTTCCCATGCCTTTTCTTGCAGCCCCTATTAATCCACCTACCCCCCCATGGTCTTATCCGAAAACTTGCTATTCTCAGTAACTGCACCGCCTTCAAAATTGTGATTTTTCAGCATCCCACATTCATCCCTTTGATTAGTACTCCCACACCAACATTTCTTTATTCTTATCAGCATCTCAAACCCACTGACTTTACCACTTTTTCACTGTCCCTCACCACTGCCTCTTTTCCCTCCCAACCTCCTTGTTTCTCTCTTTACCCAGCATGGATTCTGTAGTCTGTGATGGTAGTCACTCTCTTCAGTTCAGTTCAGTTCAGTCGCTCAGTCGTGTCCGACTCTTTGTGACCCCACGAATCACAGCACACCAGGCCTCTCTGTCCATCACCGACACCCAGAGTTCACTCAGACTCACATCCATCGAGTCAGTGATGCCATCCAGCCATCTCATCCTCTGTCGTCCCCTTCTCCTCCTGCCCCCAATCCCTCCCACATCAGAGTCTTTTCCAATGAGTCAACTCTTCGCATGAGCTGGCCAAAGTACTGGAGTTTCAGCTTTAGCATCATTCCTTCCAAAGAAATCCCAGGGCTGATCTCCTTCAGAATGGACTGGTTGGATCTCCTTGCAGTCCAAGGGACTCTCAAGAGTCTTCTCCAACACCACAGTTCAAAAGCATCAATTCTTTGGTGCTCAGCTTTCTTCACAGTCCAACTCTCACATCCATACATGACCACAGGAAAAACCATAGCCTTGACTAGACGAAGCTTTGTTGGCAAAGTAATGTCTCTACTTTTCAATATGCTATCTAGGTTGGTCATAACTTTTCTTCCAAGGAGTAAGCATCCTTTAATTTCATGGCTGCAGTCACCATCTGCAGTTATTTTGGAGCCCCCAAAAATAAAGTCTGATACTGTTTCCACTGTTTCCCCACCTATTTCCCATGAAGTGATGGGACCAGATGCCATGATCTTCATTTTCTGAATGTTGAGCTTTAAGCCAACTTTTTCACTCTCCACTTTCACTTTCATCAAGAGGCTTTTGAGTTCCTCTTCACCTTCTGCCATAAGGGTGGTGTCATCTGCATATCTGAGGTGATTGATATTTCTCCTGGCAATCTTGATTCCAGCTTGTGCTTCTTCCAGCCCAGCGTTTCTCATGATATACTCTGCATATAAGTTAAATAAGCAGGGTGACAATATACAGCCTTGACGTACTCCTTTTCCTAGTTGGAACCAGTTTACTTGCGTTCTAAGTCACTTCAGTTGTATCTGACTCTTTGCAACCCCATGGACTGTAGCCTACCAGGCTCCTCTGTCCGTGGGATTCTCCAGGCAAGAATACTGGAGTGGGTTGCCATGCTCTATCCTCCAGGGGAATCTTCCCAGCCCAGGGATAGAACCCAAGTCTCTTCTGTCTACTGCATTGGCAGGCAGGTTCTTTACCTCTAGCACCACCAGGGAAGCCCCAGTCTCTTACATGTGCCCTCAAATTCTTGTTCTTTCAGTTACTCCATGACACTGGAAACATCTCAGCTCTAATTGAATCCAGCTCTCTGACAACTCTGCCATGCATGCACCCCAGCAATTAACTCAACATGGGGAAGAGGCACAAGCTGATTTTTCCTTCTTTAAACTCATGACACTTAAATCTCAAGTAGGCCCTCTGCACCAGCTGGTGCGCTTACCTTCTTTCTCTTGTCAATTCATTCTTTTTTCCCCAAGACAACTATTTCATACTTTCCTTCTTTCCTTAAACAACTGTCCCCCCTTCCCCTTCCTCACTCTTCATTAGGACCTCTACTCTCACAACACCGAGAAGTGAAAATAGAAGCAGTCAGAAGAGAGCTGCTTCCTCTGTCTGCCACTGGAACAACCTGTCTGTACATCGACCCACATGTCCTGCCTTCCCTCTCATTATGAAAGATAAATTTTGTTGGTTTTTTGTTTCTAGTCTCATGCGGAACCCCTCCACTCATCTACGTCTCCCCTCCGTTTCCTGGTTCATCAACCTTTCTCTAGTTCATCATTTCCTTTTGCATATCAACATTCTGTAACATCTTCCACATTTTAAAAAACTCTGTTGACCCAACCTTCCCTTCTGGATACAGCCCCTTTTCCTTCTCTGGCAAGAATTTGCAAAGGAATGTTTACACTCACTGCCTCTTGCTCATCTCACACTTTCCTCAATTCTCTCTAATTTCAGGGGGTCTATTACCATCACTGGGCTTCCCTGGTAGGTCAGCTGGTAAAGAATCTGCCTGCAAAGCAGGAGACCCCGGTTCAATTCCTGGGCTGGGAAGATTCCCCTGGAGGAGGGCATAGAAACCCACTCCAATATTCTTCCCTGGAGAGTCCCCAAGGACAGAGGAGCCCGGTGGGCTACAGTCCATGGGGTCGCAAATAATCGGACATGACTGAGCGACTGAGCACAGCACAGTATTGCCATCACTCCCCTGAGATCCCTCTCGACGAAGTTGCCAGTCACCTCCGTGCTGCCACCAAGGTCCACCCTAGTCTTCATCTTCTCCCTGTCTGCAGCATCTGTGACACCAATCCCTACAGTTGGTGACCCCTTCCTTCTCAAAATACTCGACTCACTTGGTTGCCAGGGCACCACGTGCTTCCACTTGTTCTTTCTTCCCAATCTCCACATGTGGCATTCTCCTAAAATCACTCCTCTTTCCCTCTCTACCCATAACTCCTTCAGTATTCTCAGTAACATGGTTTTAAAGAAAGAAACACAACATTTATACTGATGAGTCCCCACATTACAGCTCCAACTCTAATCTCTCCAATGTCCTACTCTCCTCCATCTGAATGTCTCCGAGCCATGTCTAACTCAACATGTCCACACCAAGTTCTAAACTTGTGCCCCTACCTCTTCCTGCCAAGTGTTCCCAGTTTCAGTAAGTAGCAATATTATTCTTCTGGTGATAAAGCAAAAACCTAGGAATCATTCATCGTTCCTTCCTTTCCCCTGGCAGCCATTACCCAATCCGTCAACAATTCTATCAGCTTTAATAGTCTAACAGCTTTAATATTCCTGAGCCTTCATGTTCTCAGCTGCAAAATGACAATATCAGGATCTACTTTACAGATTGGCTCAGGAGATTACATAAGGTAAGAGATACGTGCTTAACACAGAGCAGCCACTCAATAAACATTAGTCTCCTTGTTCTTTCCAATAACTGTAACAGTGGTGCTCCCCTTGAGTCCATTCTGCATCTCCACGTGGCATTTGAGGCTTGTCATAGCCTGGCCCCTCCATATCTCTCCACACGTCAGGCTCAATAAATACATTTTATACTTACTTTTCCTTTGCAGAGCTTTTGACATCTTATTTACTTCTGATCATTTCTATAAGAAACACATTTATCTTCACCATTTTAAAAGTTGGAAAACTGAGATAGAAGTTACTAAATTGCTTAAAATCTTAGCCAATCAATGTTAGATTTGGAAGTGAAGCAAAGAGCTTTCATTTTGAGACGCTTGCTTTTCTTGCCAGGCCACGCTGCCTCTCCAACACAGAACTTTATCACCCTCGGGCCCAGATCTCTTCTCACTTACTTGAAAACCACTCCTTGCCCCTCCTTCCCTGCTTCTCCTTCCAAGAATGTCCTCTCTTTCTTCCTTTGCCTTCATCATTCTTCCACTGAGGACTCCAGTGTACAACAGTCTCTCAGATTAACAATATTTATTGTTTCTCTAGGCTTCCCAGGTGGCACTAGTGGTAAAGAATCCACCTGCCAATGCAGGAGACGGGGTTTGACCCCTGGGTTGGGAAGGTCCCCTGGAGAAGGAAATGACAGCTCACTCCAGTATTCTCGCCTGGAGAATCCATGAACAGAGGAGTCTGATGGGCTACAGTTAGTGGGGTTGCAAACAGTGGGCTAGGACTGAGCATCTGAGCACAGGTTGTTTCACTAACTCAGTCATTACCTTCCTCTCTCCTTCTCTCACTCATCAAATATTTAAAGAGTATCAACTCTATGAAGTTCTCTCTGCTGAGGATGGAATACAGGGATGAAAAGGACCCAGACCTTATGACTGAGGAACTCACAATTTAGGGCAATGGGGCACCTCAGAAGGTGAACACTGGTTCTTGGATGTCAAAAAAAAAAATAATACAATCCTTTGTGGCCCTCCAAAGGTCAACTCTATTTGACAAAATCTTAATCCTATTTAATTTCTCTCTATGGGTTTTCTTGGATACCAGCACCTTTGACATTGACTTCACAGAAAATGCACAAAATGTATGGAAGATTAGTGCTACAAAACTATGGTGATGAGACGGCTGTGACTGGAGATCTTCCTCTCGATTGACTGCACCATCTGGGAATTGCATTTGGAGAGGTGGCCTATCTGTGCTTGTTGGCTGAGATTAGCTGCCTTGTGAATACCGTTTGCGTTTGCCCCTTAGAGCCTTTGTCTTTGAGAATTAAATACAAAGAGTTAACTGAATAAAAATCTGTTTATTGTTTATAAATCTCTTTACAAAAATTATTCCACCAGTAATTAAGTCAAGTGCTGGAAAAAAGTCTATTAATGCAGTATCAAATGAATATCTAGCAGCTAAAGCTACTTTCTCATATTGAGTTAAAATAAAAAGTTAAATTCACTACAAATAATTTTAAGAAGTTACTTTCCAATTGTTATATTTTTGTTGGCAGAATAACTGAATGATGTTTTGAAAAATTTGATCACATTGATATTATTATTCAATATTTATATCAGTTGATTTTCATTGGTAATTTAATATATTACAATTTATGTAAAAGTCATTAAAAGTCACTCAGCAAGAGGAGTTACAGATATTATAAATTATAAAGATATTAATATATTTAAAATTTTAATTTAAAAAATTCAACATTTGATTTAATCTTAATATTGCATTGAATAAAAAGTGAGCCTCATATTTTTAAAATGTACACACAGCATTAGACACTGTATATACTGTATGTATTTTTCTACATAGCACCTGCGTGGATGGTAAGTCGCTTTCGTTGTGTCCGACTCTTTGCATTCCCACGGACTGTAGCCCATCAGGCTCTGCTGTCCATGGGATTCTCCAGGCAAGAATACTGGAGTGGCTTGCCATGCCCTCCTCCATGGGGGTCTTCTCGACCCAGGGATTGAACCCAGGTCTCCTGCATTGGTAGGTGAGTTCTTTACCACAACCACCAACTGGGAAGCCCACACACAGCACAAACATGTGCAAATATCTGCTGTGTACAAACACACGTACAACATATCCGAAACGCCCCCTCCACTTCCTCTCCCAGAATGTTACAGCAGGAAACAGTGGCGGTGGCCGAGCATAGAGATCCTTATGCTGAAGAGGACCTGCCTTGGGCTCTTGGAAAAGGTTGTGGCAGTTTATAATTATGCAAAAGAAAAGGAAGACAAGCTGTCCTTTCAGGAAAAAGCCACCATGTTATCAAGAGGAATGAAGATGGTACGAGGGAGCCCTGAAGGGCATTGTTGGGCTGTTTCCCAGGAATCACGCTGCTTCCCAGGAGGCACTAGTGGTAAAGAACCCGCCTGCCAGTGCAGGAGACACAAGAGATGTGGGTTCGATCCCTGGGTTGGGAAGATCCCCTGGAGGAGAACACAGCAACCCACTGCAGTACTCTTGCCTGGAGAATCCCATGGACAGAAGAGCCTGGAGGGCTAGAGTCCATGGGGCCCCAAAGAGTTGGATATGACTGAGTAACTAACACTTTCACTTTTGTGTTGGGTTTACCAGGCATTATCTGAGCTAAGCTCAGTAGGAGATAGGCAGGTCCACCAGATTATTACAAGGCCCTGGGGGTTGCCCTCCAGTGAAATGAAGGAGAGATACAAATGATAAAAAATATGTTTTTTTGGTTATCCCCTAGTATCAAGACAAAAAACAAGCCTGAACAAATGAATCTTTCTGTCATCATTTGTACTATACTGAGATGTCTGGAGTAAAATAAAGTGACCATTTCCCAGTACGTTAAAAATCTATGGCATATTTCTTGGAAAATATACCACAAAAATAAGGCACATGTACAAATATATGTGCAGCTTATAAAAACATGTTAATCTGTGGTGTTAATCTATCACGTGATGATGGGGCCCATCCACAGGTCGGTCAGCACTACCTAGCTGCAAGTCAATCGTGTCTTGGGGATATCAAGTCATCATTATATGCAGCGATGTATGAAAGGGCTCTAGATATGGACAGTGCAGGAAGAACTCAGAGAAGCCCGGGTTTCAGATACAGGTGGCCCGCTTCCCTGAGCTGGTCCAGCAGGTCCTGACTGTGATGACTTGCTTCCAATGAGCCAAGGCTTTCACGCCTCCCAGCCTTTGCCTTCACATTTCCTTCTGCCTGAAGAGCTGTTTCTGGCAGAGCAGGGCTACTCACCAGCTCAGGGCTCTGCTCAAAATTCATGTCCTCAGATCATCCTGCTGGACCCCCCTCCCAATGCTTTATTCTGTTCTGTTTTTTTAAACTTATGATACCTATCATAAACTTATTATAAACTTATGATACCTGGTGCAAAGAGTTGACTCATTGGAAAAGACCCTCATGCTGGGAAGGATTGAAGGCAGGAGAAGAAGGGGACGACAGAGGATGAGATGGTTGGATGGTATCACCGACTCAATGGACATGAGTTTGGGTAAACTCCTGGAGTCGGTGATGGACAGGGAGGCCTGGTGTGCTGAGGTTCATGGGGTCACAAAGAGTTGGACACGACTGAGCGACTGAACTGAACTTATGATTCCTATCCTCACCTGACATCATAGCATGTGTCTATTTGGTTATTTTGTTTATTGTCCATCTCCCCCATTAGACTGTAATCCTCATCAGTTAATCAGTTCAGTCACTCAGTCGTGTCCCACTCTTTGCAACCCCATGAACTGCAGCACGCAAGGCCTCCCTGTCCATCACCAACTCCCTGAGTCTACTTAAACTCATGTCCGTTGAGTTGGTGATGCCATCCAACCATCTCATCCTCTGTCGTCCCCTTCTCCTCCTGCCCTCAATCTTTCCCAGCATCAGGGTCTTTTCAAATGAGTCATAGGACGGGACTTTTGTTTGCTACTGTACCTCCAACTTGGTGGCTCAGTATTGGTTGAATGTGTCAATGAACCCATGAATGAACAAGAGAGACCAATCTGATTTTTGGCTTAAATGGAGTACAGCTTGAATGTTTCTTTTTCATTACTTTAGGCCACGGGTCCCCAACCTTTTTGGCACCCAGGACCGGTTTCATGGAAGATGGTTTCAGGATGATTCAAGCATGTTACATTTATTGAGTTCACGGAGTGGGAGGCAGAGCCCAGGTGGTATTGTGAGCAGTGGGGAGCAGCTATAAATACAGATGAAGCTTTGCTCTCTTGCCCGCTGCTCACCTCCTCCTGCATGGTCCACGCTCTTGGGGTTGGGGACCCCTAGTTTTGGCAACCTCTCCTTCTGATTGTAGTAGCGAAACTCCTGAATGAAACAGACATCTTTTTCTCTCTTGTACATCCCTCCTTTTTTTAAAAAAAATCTCTCTCCATCACTTTTCACATTACAGGCAGCTGATGTGGTCTGAGACCTGCAGGAATAAACTTCCAGTGGACTCTCTCCTACCTCCTCCTCTGCGCTCTGCCCTGCTTAGAATAAGTCCGTAAGGAAATGTCTTGGGCGAGCAGGTTTTGAAAGCGCTTTCTTCACCTGGTTGCAAAGGGAGAGACACCCATCCCTTGGTCACATACCACTGGGATGACCGTGGGACTCTCGCCCAGTCCTACCAACAGGTCCTGTTGTCAAGTGTGAATTACTGTGACCTCCCAGGTCTCAGCCAAGAGTGATGACAGTCTCCTCCAGGAAGGCCATACAAAACATGTCCCTGGAATATATTGCTCTAATCAATTTCAGACCTTGCCTTAGAGGTCCTCGAAGCTTCCCAGGAACCATCTGAATGTACATTCCCATGAGATTCTGACCCAGGACACCAAAACATCTTGAAATGAAACTGCCTGATGAGTTTAGACATTCCTATGTACCTATTTCTGGGGAGATCTGAAAACACAACCTAATTTCTACTATGGGACAGGGGTTGTGTTTGTCTATCACGTGAAATTTTTGCAAATGTATATACCCTTTTTATAGCCTCTAAAGAAATGAAAGAAATCAGAGACTTGGCTTGCTATTGCCATATGGAATATAGTGTGAGTAAAATTTACCAGCCTGCAAACCTACAATTTCTGGTCTTAAATCTTACCTATGACATGTGTTTTTCTTCTTATATATGGAAATCCCTGAACATTTAGATGGAGATTCACTTGCTTGTCCCCTGAATTGTAGTTCAATGCAGAGACCCTTTTCACTGAATTAGATCATTTAACTCTCTCTAGCCATGAAAATGTTTTTTCTTTTCATCCATATTTCTTTCAGGAAAGAGAGTAGGTCAGGAGGAGAGACACCAACCTGACTTAACTTTTGTGTCAATGACACACGTAGGACAGTGTCCTAGTTAAAGGGTGAGCTTTGAAGTTGGGCAGACGTGGAAGAGAATCTTGTATTCTCAACTTTACCAGCTCTGTTATCAGGGCAAGTTATTGAGGGAGGTGGTATTGAAAAGCAGTTAAGAATGCGAGCTCCTAAGTATGACAACTTGAATTTGAATCTTGGTTCTGCTACTTACTCTATGCGGTGTTTAGTCCCTAAGTTGTGTCCAGCTCTTGCAACCCCATGGACTGCACAGGCTCCTCTCTCCATGGGGTTTCCTAGGCAAGAATACTGGAGTGGGCTGCTGTTTCCTTCTCCAAGGGATCTTCCCGACCCAGGGATCAAACCCACGTCTCCAGCATTCTATGACCTTGGGCAATTGATTTTACCTCTCTGAGCCTCAGTTTCTTCTTCTATAAACTAATACTTTCCTGGGTGAGAGTTAAGTGAACTAAAGTATATAAAGTTCTTAGCACAGTTTCTAGCACACAGTAAGGACTCAATCCATGTAAGCTGTTATCATCAGCAGCATCCATACCATTAGTAGCTGTGGTGTTAGTTAAGATTACACAGCTAATTAGTGATGGAATTGAAAAAATCCTTAGATGCATTATTCTTGGCCAAGTGATTTTTCTATTCAAAATGTGTAGCCTTGGGAGATGTGTGTGCGTGTGTGCATGTTCAGTTGATTCAGTCATATCTGACTCATTGTGACCCCACGGACCACTCGCCAGGCTCCTCTGTCCATGGGGATTCTTCAGGCAAGAATAGTGGAGTGGGGTGCCATGCCCTCTTCCAGGGGACCTTCCTGACCCAGGGATTGAACCTGCGCCTCCTGCATTGTAGACAGATCCTTTACTGAGTCGCCAGGGAAGATGTGGCAAGAAGTTAAATAAATGAGGATGGAGATGATGTTAGTAATGATGATGATAACCTGAAACATAGTTTTCTTGTAGTGGTCCTCATCCTTGGTTACCTACTGGAATCATCTGGGTGGTTTCCAAATACTGATGACTGAATTTCATCACTGAAGATTCTTATATTAATGGTTTGGAGTACAGCCTGGGTGATGGGATTTTTAATATATTCCCCCAGTAATTCTAAGCCAAGATCAGGCTCTGATGCCCCCATCGAGGAAGACCAACAGAGGAGTTTTATTCCCTGGTGCCCAATTCCCAGCTGCTACAAGACAGAGAGGACAGAAGCTCAGTGCTGGGAGGCAAGCCAGGGGACCCACAGCAGCTCGCTACCTCCCCACCTGGGAGCAAACAACCCTGTATTCTCTGTGGGCGTCTCTCCCTGCACCCAGCTGTCAAAGGCTACATCAGAAGACAATGCATCCGCATGAGGGCCCACACATGTTTAAAAGCATATTATCTTAGAGATTGCCATGAAAGTCTCAAAATGCCTGTGTATGCGTGTATGTGGGGGCATGTGTGCATGCATGGGTGTGTAAATAAAATCACTGTAATCAATCATTTCAGATTCCCCTATATTCAACCAGAATATAAAATATAAAACAGCCAAATTATTTCTACTTATTTATGCTACGGGGCCCCTGATCTTGAAAGAACCTTGAGGCTGCTCCAAGTCACCGGCTGGCACCACGTTGCCCATCTAGCTTACCGCCTTCTGTTTCAGAGTGTTGGTCAAGTCCCCTTCATGATTCACGGTCGTCATCCGTCAGGACGTAATCCCACTTTGCCCAGGGGTGAGTGATGGGAGCCGGGGCCTGCCTGGCTCGAGCAGATCTTGCAAAGCTGAGCCAATGTCGAAACTGGGATGTATCCAATTGGAGAACAGAGACTCAGAATTACATCCTCAAGAAGGAGCCAGGAGGAGAAGCTGGGGTAGCAAATCCAAAAGCCAGGGTTCTGGAGCAGGAACCAAGCTGTGGAGTCCAAAAGAGATGTTGTGATATCAGCAAGGCAGTGGGGCGAGGATCATAGGAGCGGGAGAGACAGAAGGGGTCTTGGAGCAATTCTGGGGAAATGTACTGAGGCACCTTCTTTTTTAGGGAAGCAGAGACCAGAGTGCAGTGCACAATTATAACTGTCTACATACCTAGTATGCTGGGTGCTTCTGGAATCCTCACTTTAGTTATCATTTCTCAAGTCAACCTGCTTTTCTCCCTTCCGGGTGTTCCTTCCTGTTAGGAACCACTCCTGCCCTTGCCCCCATGACATGGGACCTTTGTCTCTGCTCTGTGCCCTGGTCATTAGGCAGCTGTGTCCAGCACAAAAATTCACCCTGTGACCAGCTTGGAAAAGCTTAGTCTGTTACCCTTTCCTGTAAGGTATTTGCCTTTATAGAGAGAAAGACATTAAGGTGGAGATGTTTTAAATAGAATTGCAGATGCCTGTCATCACACCAGTGACAGATGATGGAGACTTTTGGAAGAAAGGAGAATTTTTTGAGAATTAATAAAAAAAATTCTCATGGCTACATTCTACATTTTACATTCAGAGACAAGAACTGTCTGAATGTAGCTGCCATATGCATGTCTGCAGAGAGGTCTGGGCAGGTGAGGTGGTGACCCAGCAAGGAGGAGCCACCACCGAGAACCAGAAACCTGTGCCTGAGTGCAACTTGGCACCGGCAGTGTGACCGGCAATGGACCCAGCCTTCCGGAGTCCTGCGTCTTCATTTGACCAATGAGCTTGGCCAGCATCATTGAATGACCATTAAGTTCCAGTTAAACTTGGGGGTCAAAGCGAGCAGCAGTTACCGAGGGAGAGAGTGCTCCCAGGACAACGCTTTTCTAGACGTGCATGTAAGGGAAGTGGAAGAAATGTATTAACTCTGCAGGGGCGCTGGGTACGTCGTCACAGAGGAGAACCTCGGAGCACTTCATGCTGGAAGCAGCCCTGGGGACTGTGTGAGGGTTAGGAGCTACGACACTGGTGTCCTAGAGCAAGCTGTAATCCAGGTTCTGCCACTACTGTTGGGAATGTTATCTGAAAAATGGGGATGATAGTCGTATACATCCTATAGGTGAGAAGTAAGATGATACAAGTCAGAATGACGCTTAGTGGACTTGCCAGGTGGTCCAGTGGCTAACACTCTGGGCTCCCAATGCAGGGGACCAGGGTTCGATCCCTAGTCAGGGAACTAGATCCCGCATGCTAAGATGTGGTGCAATCAAACAAATAAATAATAAAAATAAATACTTAAAACCCCCTAAAAAGTGGTGGCTAGTACCTAGGAAACGCCTTTATCATTTATCACTGTATAGACACACACACACACACACGCTGTCATTTCAGTTGTCTCCAACTCTTTGCAGCCCCGTGGACTGAAGGCTGCCAGGCTCCTCTGTCCATGGGATTCTCTAGGGAAGAATACTGGAGTGGATTGCCATGCCTTCCTCTAGGGCATCTTCCTGACTCAGGGATCAAACCCGCATCTCCTGCATTGCAGGCAGATTCTTTACCGCTGAGCCACGGGGGAAGCTCGTATATATGGGCTTCACTGGTGTGTATATATGTATATATATACACCCATATATATCAACCCACTCCAGTATTCTTGTCTGAGAAATCCCATGGACAGAGCAGCCAGAAGGGCTATAGTCCACAGGGTTGCAAGAGTTGGACACGACTTAGCAACCAAACCACCACCACTGCCACACATAAGCACACAGGTATAGGCCGCCCCACCCGGCTTGGGGGGTCTTAGTTCCCCAACCAGGGACTGAATGCTGGCCCTGGGCAGTGAAAGCGTGGAGTCCTAACCACTGAACCACCCAGGAATTCCTTATCATTTATTGTTGAGTAAACAATGCTTCCCTGGTGGCTCAGAGGTAAAGCGTCTGCCTACATGGGAGACCTGGGTTTGATCCCTGGGTCGGGAAGATCCCCTGGAGAAGGAAATGGCAACCCACTCCAGTACTCTTGTCTGGAAAATCCCATGGACTGAGAAGCTTGATAGGCTACAGTCCATGGGGTCGCAAAGAGTAGGACACAACTGAGCGACTTCACTCTCACTCAAACAATACAGAAGGGAGAAAAGAGACTGGGGCCAAGCATGCTAGATGTAAGAAAAGGAAAGGCAGAAAAACAAAAGGGAATGAAGTACTTGGGCACAAGAGGAGCCGAGGCTCCCCCCGGGAGGGTGAGACCGGCCTGCAGAGGCAAGTGGGGGCCGGACCTAGGCGGGCCCTGCAGGTCTCTCTCTGCAGAGTCAGGGGAGCCTTTCATAGCAGTGGGAGGGTTGGAGGGTTCCAGGAGGAAGTCTCTGGCAGCTCTGGGGTAGCTGGGCTGAGGCGGGAGACTGTGACAGAGATATGGGAAGATCAGATGTGAAAAACGCTCATTTGAAGGTGCATAGGTGAATTTGAGAGGTGTGGAGAGACCAGGGCGGGGCCGGGAGCCTCCCTACCTGGGAGAACCTTCTGGCAAGAAATGTTTTCCTGGCCTGGGGGGAGGCAGGGTTGGGGTCAGGCTCCTACTACCCTCTGCCGGGTGGAGCTGGTGGCAGGCGGCTGCAGGCCACGGGATGTTGAGTGAGAATCTGCCCTCCTACCCTATCAGTCTCTTAGATGAAAAACTCCCCTTAACAGCTGTAAATAGACTCAGGATGAAGTCTCTGAAGGCAGCTTGAACTTGAACCTGCTTCTTCAGTTGCTAGGTCTATGACCCAGGCAAATTACTTAGTTCAGTTCAGTTCAGTCGCTCAGTCGTGTCCGACTCTTTGCGACCTCATGAATCGCAGCACGCCAGGCCTCCCTGTCCATCACCAATTCCTGGAGTTTACTCAAACTCATGTCCATCGAGCTGGTAATGCCATCCAGCCATCTCATCCTCTGTCGTCCCCTTCTCCTCCTTCCCCCAATCCCTCCCAGCATCAGAGTCTTTTCCGATGAGTCAACTCTTCGCATGAGGTGGCCAAAGTATTGGAGTTTCAGCTTCAACATCAGTCCTTCGAATGAACACCCAGGACTGATCTCCTTTAGGATGGACTGGTTGGATCTCCTTGCAGTGCAAGGGACTCTCAAGAGTCTTCTCCAACACCACAGTTCAAAAGCACCAATTCTTCAGTGCTCAGCTTTCTTCACAGTCCAACTCTCACATCCATACATGACCACTGGAAAAACCATAGTCTTGACTAGACAGACCTTTGTTGGCAAAATAATGTCTCTGCTTTTCAATATGCTATCTAGGTTGGTCATAACCTTCCTTCCAAGGAGTAAGCGTCTTTTAATTTCATGGCTGCAGTCACCATCTGTAGTGATTTTGGAGCCCCCCAAAATAAAGTCTGACACTGTTTCCACTGTTTCCCCATCTATTTCCCATGAAGTGATAGGACCAGGTGCCATAATCTTAGTTTTCTGAATGTTGAGCTTTAAGCCAACTTTTTCACTCTCCTCTTTCATTTTCATCAAGAGGCTTTTTAGTTCGTCTTCACTTTCTGCCATAAGGGTGGTGTCATCTGCATATCTGAGGTGATTGATATTTCTCCCGGCAATCTTGATTCCAGCTTGTGCTTCTTCCAGCCCAGCATTTCTCATGATGTACTCTGCATAGAAGTTAAATGAGGCTCATCCTAATTGCCTTTAGCCTCAGTTTTCACATCCATAAAATGGAGTTAGTAATACCTACCACATAAGAGCGCAATGAGGATTAAGTGAATTAATATGTGGAAAGGACTACAATGGTACCTGAAGCAGAGTAAGAGCTAAGTAAGACTTTGCTCATTAAAATATGTAGAATGATAATAACTGGACTTGCTTCAAAATTTATCATGAAGTATTTGGGGCCAAAGTCTGACATTTCATAGCCCTCAGTTAAGTTAGCTACTACTGTTACAATTCCAATGAAGTCAATCCTAAAGGAAATCAGTCCTGAATATTCATTGGAAGGACTGATGCTGAAGCTGAAACTCCAATACTTTGGCCACCTGATGCAAAGAACTGACTCATTGGAAAAGGCGCTGATGCTAGGAAAGATTGAAGGTGGGAGGAGAAGGGGACGACAGAGGATGAGATGGTTGGATGGCATCACCGACTCAATGGACATGAGTTTGAGTAAACTCCGGGAGTTGGTGATGGACAGGGAGGCCTGGCGTGCTGCAGTCCATGGGGTCGCAAAGAGTCAGACTCAGTTGAGCGACTGCACTTATTACTATTCCAAGGGATGCCCCAAGCTCAGGGGAAAACCCAGAGGGTGAGTTAAAAGTATGCAGGGAAGGATATTTTCCATTCCGGGCAATACATTTGAACACAGGATTGGCTTTGCTGTATTTCTACTCTAAATTTAGTTGGGTGTATTTATTTGTCAATCATTTTTTTGCATTTATAGATTTTCTCCTATACAATCAGCAAGTTCCATCTATGAAGAGATATTTAGCCCCTGCTCCTTACAGTAGGACGAGATTTTTATCTACCTGAAGCTGTTTGAGTCCCCCCACTCCCGCAACGTCCGCCTGCTCTGTGGCAGAAGGATGAACTAAATGACCTCCTCTCACCCTAAAGTTTCTTCTCCTGAAAGGGATGCGACAGGTCAGATTTCCTCTGCTGTCTCACACATCTCTCTGCACCTCTCAGCCCGTTCATCTCACTGGTTTTGAAAAATGAATGCAGGATCCCTTCTTTCCTGGAGCTGCCCCTGAGTTGGGAGAGAGAGAAGAGCCATAGGGAAGGAGCCTCAAGGAGAAGAGAAGGTGAACATTTCACAAAAAACCAGCGAGGTCACCAGGTACATGGGAAGCTGGGGGAATTGGGACATCACTGCCATCCAAGGGCTTCAGCCCCTGGTCCTCTCCCATGAAGGACAGCATGCCCTCCCTCGAGAGGGCTGGTCTCTTGCGGGGAAGTCCAACTGGGGTCCCAGCTCCGTCTCTTGAGCTACAGGGTCTGGAGCTACTTACCTCTCTAGCTTTTTCTCATCTGCAAAATGAGAACAACAACAAAACAAGAATATGTCATGGGCAGTTAGAAGGATTCTGTCTTTCTGTTTCCCAGACATGCCAAACTTCTTCCCACCTCCGGGCCTTTGCACGTGCTGTTTCCTTGGCCCAGAGGGCTCTCCCATCAGATTTGTGTGGCGAGTTTCTTTTCCTCATTTAGGCCTCAGAGAAAATATCCTCTCCACAAAGAGCTCGTTTCTGACCACCCCATCAAAAATGGCCATTCCTGAACACCGTTGTCACACTACTATGCTTTATTGTTTACGTAACTCTCATCACGATTTGAAACGGCCTTTCCTTACGTACTTGGTTGTTGTCTGCCTCCCCTGACTAGCACGTAAGTTTCACAAAGACATGTCCACTGTGGTATATCCCATGCTTGGCACATTCAATGAATGAATAATGTATTAAAAGCACTTATATTTTCAGTCAAAACTCAATGATATTATTATTATCATCATTAATTTCATTTCCAGGAAAGAACAGTCAGGTTGACTGTTGTTTTGTTTCTAACAATCCAGAATTCTCTAGGCTTTGATCATAGACAACTTCAACCTATGTCCCATTCAAGTTTCATAAAAATACATCTTTGGTGAAAAATGCCTATAGAGTCACATGATTCCTTCATTTTTCTAAGCATTGCAGAAGCTACACGATCAGAAGAAAAACTACTTCCTCATCCCTTGGACCATTAGAGCCCATTGTCATGATTTTTGGAACAATTGGATGGGCAGGATCCATCCTCTGGTGGTTGCCATGGAGATGCCCACTGCCAGAATGGAGGCCCATTCTAGAGGGCACCCACTTCCTCTGGGCCAAGTTCACATGCTGCGTTTGCTGCTGGCTGGGCCATTCCAAGGAGGAGGCAGGAGGATTGTAGGTACCTTTTGATGGGTTGCATCCCTGCTGATTGGGAGGAAGTCAGGCTGGGCACTGGACTCCCCATCGTGCAGACGCATGGAGGCCAGAGCACAGGCTTTGGCCTCTCTGGGGTTGTTTCCTCCCCAACCCCTCCCCACCCCAGGCTCAGTGCTTGCCTCTTTAATCACTTTATACCCAATACCCAATGCATCTACACTACACATTCTCCTTAGCCTCGTCTCAGCCGGGATATAAAGGGCATGCTGAGTGTGGGTCCGTGGGGCATTGTTCTCTCCGGCGCAGGGGAGTAGAGTGACATTCTATATTAATGTAACTAATTAATGTAACAAGAGGCTGGGTTTGACCTCCCGGCCCACAAACCCCCAAGATGATGCTGGGCTACCAGGCCACGTTTCCAGGGCAGTGGTGCTGGACTCTCCGCGTCTCAGACAAGAACAGGATTATCAGGGTGTATCAAAGACGGTTCCTCTCCTGGGGGCATTAATTAATTTCCTCCCCCTGCCCCAGCTTCCAGAATTTCAAAGGCTCATGTCGCTGTTTGATCACCAGAGGGCACCATCAGCCTGGTTTCTGGTGTCGCTGCTGCTCTGATCAGAGAGAACTTAACAGGTATGACCCCGTGAAATAAAACTAAGTATTTTAGACCCATTTTAGAGTCGATAATTGGCTCATTGCTTTGAAGTAAGGCCACTAACAGTTAAATAAGGCAGGATTTCCTTGATTCCTTCCGGCCTGATCTCAAGATGAACAAGAAACCAGGAGGCTGGTTTAAATGGTTTTCAGGGAACTAACTGGTGGCTCAGTGGTAAAGGATCCACCTGCCAATGCAAGAGAAGTGGGTCAGGAAGATGCCCGCCCCCCACCCCGGAGAAGGAAATGGCAACCCGCTCCAGTATTCTTGCCTGGAGAGTCCCATGGACAGAGAAGCCTGGCGGGCTACAGTCCATGGGGTCACAAAGAGTCAGACACGACTTAGGGACTAAATGACAACAAGAAGGCACTGATAATTCCAGGCGTAAAAGGACAAATAGTGATTCTGGGCATGAGAAGCACGTGGCTTTCTATGGAAGTTGAGGAAGGCTTTGAAATAATTTCAGGGAGAAGCACTTCTGAGATCTGCCTCTTCATTCACCTTGAAAGATTCATCCTTTCCCTGGCCCTGAAGAGCCAGCACTCCATCAGGCCTCTGGCGTCCAGCACTGTCTCCAGAGCCTCTCTCTTCAGGTGAGTCCCCATGGGGATCAACACAGCCATCAGGACTCTTCTGTTGGGCATACTTTTGAATCTAGCTGACCCACAGTAGGTTTATGGAGAAGGCACTTGTTAAGCAAATGAACACTGCAAAGATTGCTAGGGTGTGTGATCCAAAGCTTTTGGTCCACAACTTTTCATTGTGTGTAAACAGACTGAATTCAAAAGTGAGTCTCAACAGGGCCAGAAGAGTTGGTCTCAGGGCCAACTTGGAAATGCTGGTAGCCTTCACTTGGAAACGCTGGTAGCTGTTATGGTTTAGAAAATAATAAAAATACATTTAGAAAATCCGTAACTCAGACTCTCTGTTCATTCACCCACCATTCAATTAATAACTCTTGAAACACTACTTTCCACTGTGTTGCATAGACGCCCCTTTGCCCTGGGCTCTTCATTGTCTTATGGGGGATAAATATATACAAAAGGGAACTGCTGTGCAGTAGGGTGAGGATGACTGGAATGTAAACAGTGCTCCTGGAAGAGAGGAAGAGAACAACGCGGTCTGAAGGGTGAAAGACGCCTTTCTCCTTCCATCATTCTCTACCTGATCGTGCTCTCATTCATTCTGCACATATTCATTGCATGGCATCCAGGTAGCAGGTGTGCGAGTACATAGGCATCCATGACAAGGTCTGCATAAATTGGGGCCCTATCATGAAATTAAAAGACGCTTACTCCTTGGAAGGAAAGTTATGACCAACCTAGATAGCATATTCAAAAGCAGAGACATTACTTTGCCAACAAAGGTTCGTCTAGTCAAGGCTATGGTTTTTCCTGTGGTCATGTATGGATGTGAGAGTTGGACTGTGAAGAAAGCTGAGCGCCGAAGAATTGATGCTTTTGAACTGTGGTGTTGGAGAAGACTCTTGAGAGTCCCTTGGACTGCAAGGAGATCCAACCAGTCCATTCTGAAGAAGATCAGCCCTGGGATTTCTTTGGAAGGAATGATGCTAAAGCTGAAACTCCAGTACTTTGGCCACCTCATGCGAAGAGAAAAGACTCTGATGCTGGGCGGGATTGAGGGCAGGAGGAGAAGGGGATGACAGAGGATGAGATGGCTGGATGGCATCACTGACTCGATGGATGTGAGTCTGAGTGAACTCCTGGAGTTGGTGATGGACAGGGAGGCCTGGAGTTGGTGATGGACAGGGAGGCCTGGTGTGCTGCGATTCATGGGGTCGCAAAGAGTCGGACATGACTGAGCGACTGAACTGAACTGAACTGAAGGGGATGACAGAGGATGAGATGGTTGGATGGCATCACCAACTCAATGGACGTGAGTTTGAGCCGACTCTGGGAGATGGCAAAGGACAGGGAGGCCTGGCGGGCTGCAGTCCATGGATCATAAAGAGTCAGACATGACTTAGTGATTGAACAACAACAAGCTCTCAAAACTAACCAGCCGACGCACCTGGGTAGGACAAGTCCCTCCCTGAGGAGGAACCTCTGGCAGACTCCTCCTGTTCACAAGGAGCTGGCACTCCGGTCTTTCCTTTTGACCTGAGAAGTGTTTCTTTTTCTCTTTTTGATCATATGCATAGAAGGAAATGGGTTGTACTTTTCTAGAGGAGGAGCAGAAACAGCGTTTCTCCCGAGGGCCACCGACTCATGTAGAAATTGAGGAAAGAGAAAATGAATCCAGAAAAGTCAAATGCAAGTGTCAGAAACCCAGCCTGAGCAAGCATACACTGCAATTAGGATCCATCAGAATGCACTCTTGCTATGACTCATAGCAGTGAAAGAACATCTGACCATGTTAGCCTTGGGCTTGCGTCTGGGGACCTCAGTAGCTGGAAGCAACTTTCGAGTTACTCAAAACTCTTTTGATTGCAAGTGACGGACACCTGACTGAAACTAGCTTCAGCTGAAGAGGGCAGAGGTGAACTACAGATGGTGGCTCTAGAGACTCCCTTTCTCAAAGCTCTCCTCTCATCTTCACCTCTCTGGGATGTGGGCTCCATTCTCTACTCCAGAGAGCTAGTTTTCTCTGGAGGACGAGAACCAAAGTTGCTGGCAGTTCTTTGCTGACATCTTTTCAGCTTTGCCTGTGTAGCGTAAAGCAGTCCTCCTTCCTAACTTCTCTTAGAGAAATCTGGGTGTAGATCCTGATTGGCTCAGCACTCATCTTTCTTCAACTGCAGACCAATCACAGAGGTGAGGGGGGAAGGGGTCGCGTACCAAGGCTGGCCCAACCTCGGTCCTACACCTCTCCCTATGTCTGGGGTGAGCGTGCTTGGGAGCAGAGGCTCAGAAAGCACTTTGAAAATTGTATTGCCATTCTGTGTGGTGTAGAGGGGCTTTCCAGGTGGCGCTAGTGGTAAAGAACCCACCTGCCAATGCAGGAGATGTAAGAGACATGGGTTCGATCCCTGGGTTGGGAAGATCCCCTGGAGGAGGGCATGGCAACCCACTCCAGAATTCTTGCCTGGAGAATCCCATAGACAGAGGAGCCTGGCGGGCTATATAGTCCATGGAGTCACACAGAGTTGGACACGACTGAAGTGACTTAGCACGCACATGGTGTTGGGTCCGTACTGATAACCTGACCAGGCCTCCTGTGGGTACGGTTCCTCTATCTTGTAATTATAATAGCTGCTTTTGGTGATCTCCATGATAGTCATCAGACTGTGAGTAGCTTATCCCCAAGAGAGGGGTTTAAAATTCAAGTTATCCCAGAAGCAGGAAGCTATGATTCCTTAAGGGCATTAGCACAGACATCTCCAGATTTTAATGTCCTTGTTTTAAATTTTGAAAGAATCAATGTGTCCTCTGGCATATTACCAAAACAACTATTTTTACTCGTGATTCATATCAACTCTACTTTCTTTCAGGTTTATCATTTGAACTAGGTTTTAAACATAATGAGATTCAGCATATGATCACCAAAATTCCAAAGATGTTAACAGCAACTAAAGGAATGGTTTGGGAAGGCAATTTACAAGATTTACAGAGTTTTATTAAGTGTCAGACACATGCATTATATCTCACAGATGTCAACATTGGCATTTGAACCTCAAATTACTTTTATTACAAATTTCTCCCCAAAACTCTCATGTGAGCTATAGCCGGCCCTGTAGGAAGAACAACAATAAAGACTTTAATGGGGAGACCTATTTACAAATACATGATTTTTTAAAACATAGTATGATGAGAGGGAATTTAAATTATAACTTTTATAATGACTGCTTTGTCCAGCAAGAGAACTTGTTTATTACTTCTTGAGTCTGTCGCTGTGGAGCATATCTTATTTTTCGGCGTAAAGTCACATGGACAGTCCTCAGATATGTGAGTGCTCCTTGGTCTTGGGCAGAGGGGCAAGTGAAATCGGATTTTTTGTGGCCAAGCAGAGATGCTTTCCCCAATGCTCCTTAGTAGATCTGGTGATTTGGGAGCAGGATGGGGAATATGCAAGAGTTACAGTTGGAGGAGAAGAAATCAAGACTTCAGAGCACTTCCTTTCTGATTAGAATCTTTCTGATGGATTGAGGTGGTCCCAACTAAAGTCCATGACGGAAAGGATCCCAAAGATCCTTGAAGAGAAGGCACAGGAAGGAGAGAGGGAGGGTCAGTGTATATTTGAGTCTGGGAGTCACTCTTGACTTTGACATCTTGTTAGAAAGGCAGAGTTGAGAACAGAGCTGGAGCACAAACATCAAAGCTTTAGCCAGAGAACCCAAACGTTTAAGAGCTAAATTTTGGAGAAAGAGGGAAAGGCTGGCTCCTTTGGACTCAGTTAAGTCTCTGAGGTTCTCAAACCATTCAACTGGAGGTGGCAAGAAAGTAAGAGGAGAGAACAGGAGCAACTGGGGCTCTGTTAACAGCAAATGACTACTTGAATATTAAAAAGAGATGAGACCTTATTGGAACATCAGGCAGGTCATACTAAAAATAGTGAAATAGTAAAAATATTAAAACATGGTAAAATAGAGATTTATCATCCACCTCAGATTTACAGGGCTTACCTGATAGCTCAGTTGGTAAAGGATCCGCCTGCCATGCGGGAGACCCAGGTTTGACTCCTGGGTCGGGAAGACTGTCACAGGTTTTAAAAATCAGTTTCTGAGTCAAGAAAGTTTTTGAAATGTCTATAATAGCGAGAAGAGGGAAAATGCTATTAGATATTAGAAACAAATTTTTTACAAAATGGGTACCACTTCTGCATTTGAAGATTACATATTTCCGGGCAAGGTAAGGATGCCTTCTCCAAGAATGTAGCCCGACTCAAAACAAAAAGCTAGAAAACAAAAGAAAATGAAGCTGTAAATGTCAACCTTTTTGCAGGCTCTGCTATGTAACAGGTGGAGGCAGGCTCTCCTGGTTGACTGTTGCTTTGCGAGGCGTTTTCCTGAGGCTCAAAAGAAAGGCCTCGTTTCTTTTGAGCAGCAGTGAGGGAGGAGACAGGAGCGGATCTGATTTATATAATAAGGAAGTGGGATTTTGAGATTCCCAGGAAAAGCTACAAGAGAAAGGGGTGGTGGTGGTGGTGGTGGTGAGGAAACAGGGCAGAAGCTAGGAGGATGGAGAAGAGACAGGACCAGTGAAAAGGTCTCAGAGGTGGGCTCCAGGGAGACCGCTCGAGGACAAAGGCCTCTAAAGTGACTTTATCAGTCACCTCCCGGGCCTGTGGCCGTGTAACTTCTCTACACCTGCAGTGTAGTGTGCCTAGCATACGTGGCATCCTGAGGGCTGTGGGGAGCCAGGGATCAAGGATGATAATCACGTTGAAGACAAGATGGCAAGAAGAAACTGAGAAGGATAGGGAAGTGAGTATTCCGCCTGAAGAGGATCCTGGAACAAGAGGGAACTGGGGAAACCTACTGCTCCATGATTCCCCAGAAATATCGGGAGCAGGAAAATGCTGGTTTTCTCAGCATTAATCTGAGATGCAGGTTTCAGATGTTTTAAGGGGAATTATTAACAAAAGGATGCTCCCACAAGGACAGCGAGATTTGCAGGCATCCAGATGGTTGGCCCTTCCCTCAGGCTCTCTGCTAGGGATTTCTCATGGGTTTCTTCATTAATTTCCTTAGAGACATTTGACTATCTAGGTCTAAAGCATGTTAGTACACCTGGAAGATATCCAGCATGGATTGAGTTTTTCTAAGTGAATGAATTTCAGAAACAGGGATTTGATGGGAGCCAGAGAGAGAGCTGGGTTTCCCAGGTGGTGCCAATGGTAAAGAACCTGCCTGCCAATGCAAGAGATGTAAGAGACGTGGGTTTGATCCCTGGGTCGGGAAGATCCCCTGGAGGAGGGCATACAACCCACTCCAGTGTTCTTGCCTGGAGAATCCCATGGACAGAGGAGCCTGGTAGGTTAACAGTCCATGGAGTCACAAAGGGTTGGACATGACCAAACGACTTAGCAAGCACTTAGCACACACACATGCAGGGAAAGGGCCAGGAACAACCAGGTTAAGTTTGCTGCCTATGTATTTGAATTTTATAAAAGAGTCTCGAATGAAATAATCACTTTGGACAGTTGCTGTGAAGATCTCTTCCAGTTTGTGTGTGTGTGTGTTGGGGGTGGGGGAAAATGGCAGCTTGAATTAATTGGCCTCAGTTATTGGTTTGCTTTCATCTGCAGCCACGTAAGAAAGATAACCCCAGGACTGTGCTAATTGTAGAGCCATCAGAACAATTTGTTAAAAGGTAAGCCTAGCTGGTGGAGTCCTAGGGATTCTGTAAACATTTTGTCAGTTTGCACATTTTGCAGACAACCTTTAAGGAAACATCTGCTTGTTTAATGGGCTTCCTTGGGTGAGCTCTGTCCTGGGAGACACTGACTCCAGCTTTTAATCCTCCTTGCATTCGAACTGATGGCCTCTAATGTTTTTTTTCGGCCATTAATCACATGGCCAATGCACCCCGTCTTGCTGGAAACTTGGAGGCTATGGTCAGGGCTGGTCCCAGATGGTTTTCTGGAGAATGGCCACCGTGAGCAGCCCCTCCCCTTCCCTGGAAACTGCCCCCTGCCCCCCGCCCCCTTAATATGTGACTCCTCTGTTCTCCTCTTCTTTTGCCTGGAATGAATGACACTGTTGAAGTAGGTGAGCACCCAGGCAAAGAAATTAGTAGAATAGGGCACTTATTCCAAAGGAATAGCTGTATGCCTTGCTAAAAAGTATTATGGAATCCTTTCTAAAAGAAGTACTTTTAAGAGTGTTGGACTTTCCTGGTGGAGCAGTAGATAAGGATCTGCCTGCCAGTGCAGGAGACACGGGTTCGATCCCTGGTCCAGGAAGATTCCACATGCCGTGGAGCAACTAAGCCCGTGGGCCACAACTCCTGAAGCTGGTGCACTCTAAGGCCCTCGAGCCAAAAGTCCTGAGCCCATGTGCTGCAAAGACTGAAGCCTGCGCGCCTAGAGCCTGTGCTCCAAAAGAGAAGCCACTTCAATGAGAAGTCCAAGCACATGATGAAGAGTAGCCCCCCACCCGGTCCCCCATCGCCTGCGGCAACTAGGTAAAACCCTTGCACAGCAACAAAGACCCAGCAGCTCCTCCAAGTTTTTACAGGGGCAACCCACAACACACACACACACACACACACACACACACACACAACGGTTTTCCAAGAGAATATTTGTACTATGTAGCATAAGACATGCTGGTATTTCCTATCCTATTGTATTTTATTCTATCTCATTCCATTCTGTTCTTTCAGTGAAAAAAAGCTGCGGGCCATGACTCATGACTCTGATGTGATAACCCACTAATGTGTTACAACCCACAGTTTGTAAAACATTGTAATCTGGAGCATTTGAAATTGGGTCACAATATTAAAATCCCATTTGTTTTTAATCCAGCATGCCTGGAAAGTGATTAGAAGGCATTAATAAGGCTCTCTACACTCTGATCAGTCCTCTTTCTGATCTAAACAAATCAGCCTTTCGAATCATGTTGAATCTGATGAAGGGGCAGCCCTCTTTCTCTTACCTGGCTGAACAGGAGTTGGGAGGACGTGGTTTTGCAACCCAGCTCTTATTCCAGCTCTGCCACCAACTGTGAGACCCTGTTCAGGATACACCTCAGCCTCTTTTTCTAGTCTGTAAAATAATAATGTTGCTAACAGTTAAGATGTTTCTATGTGCTAATCTCTGTTCCAAGTATTTTACATGCACAATTCACTGCAGATCTGCCAGTGAGATGCTATGTTGGCCCCCATGTCACAGCTGTGGAAGGCGAGCCCAGGAGAGGTTTTGCTAAGGTAGTCTACATGCTAAGGCTGTAGACCTGAGGACAGCCAGGATCTGTGACTGGGCAAGCTGTACCATTATTATACACCACCCATTTGCATGCATGCTAAGTCGCTTCTGTCGTGTCCAACTCTTTGCAACCCTATGGACCATAGCCTGCCAGGCTCCTCTGTCCGTGGGATTCTCCAGGCAAGAATACTGGAATGGGTTGCCATGCCCTTCTCCAGGGGATCTTCCCAACCCAGGGATGGAACCCATGTCTCTTAAGTCTCCTGCACTGGCAGGCAGGTTCTTTACCACTAGCACTGCCTGGGAAGCCTGCCTCTATGTGGGGCCCGTTGAAATAAGTGACCTCTCAGGTTTTCCTCAAATCTGACTTTCTGTGTTTCTCCTTGTCATGTGCTTGGGAGTTTCTCAAAGACTCAAACTATCCTCCTTGTGGTTTTTTGGGAAAATGTTTGTGATATATGGCCCTAGAATATTATCACCTCTATAAGATGAACCCCAACCAATGTTTCTTACTCTCAGAAGAGGTGTGAGTGTGTGTGTGCATGTGTATGTGTAGGTGGTCAAGGAACACGGAAGGCAGGGAAGCTGAAAAAATCATCCAAGCACGTTTCTTTCTTTGCCCTTCGCATCCACGCCCCCACAGTCCACATCAGGCCACATCAGGTGCTGGGTGGGAGTGGGCACCGTGGGACTGTAACTGTTACTGCTAAGAGCTGATGAGGAGAGGATGCAGACAGGCCAGCCTTCCAGGTGAGACCCCTGCCTGTGCAGGAAGTCAGTGGTGAGGGTACACAGGCGGGGTCAAAGGTTCCAGGACACCAGGTGTTAATGGAACTGCCGGGAGTAACGGGAGAGAGGTTAGGGCTAGCTTGCAGTAGGAGGCCTGAATGCCAGGAGAATCAAAGATGCTTGTAAGAGACCTTTAGCAATGAAAATCATAATGTCAGGTATTACTGTGTTACACTTCTACGCTGATATTCTTGGCCAGTCGGGCACTGTCTAATGTTGCTAAAATATTAACTGACTTCTAACAGAGGGTCAGACAATCTTCAGCAGCCATTTGAACCTTGAAAAAGAAAAATGCAGGAAGGGAATTGTCATGTTGGTTCCACCCAATTGTAAAAATGTACTTCACAAGGAAGCAGTCCGTATTTACTTGATGCTCCATTTTAACAAATATCAAATAATAAAATCCTCATGGAGGAGACAGGGTTCCCGCCTCCCACCCTTTTAGGACCACTGTGGGGAAAAAAATCTCTTAAGGGACACACATGTAAATAAATAGGAAAGTAAACAGATTCGTCTCAAGGGGTAGGTTTTTTTTTTGGTTTTTCTTAAAGAGGAAAATTTTCTTAAAGAGGAAAATATAAATTCCCTCTACAAGAGGAAAATATAAGCACCAAATATCCTAATTGGTGCTTTAATTAGGATTAATGTGAAAGGAAAGTTTTTAGATGGGCTGCAGTTCCCAATGGCAGCTAGTTAAAGGAGACTAGAAACAGTGATGAAATGAACAAGAATGAAACACATGGCAGGGAGAAAGAGGAGGTGGGGGGGTGGGGGTGTAAAGAGAGACTCGGGACCCAGGAGCAGGGACAGGTGACAGCCGGGTGCTGAGCTGAGTAGCAAGAGCTCAGGGTGAAAGGGACAGTGGTCAAAAGTCTGAAGGAGGCGGGAGTGGAAATAACTGAAGGCAAAGTGAAATGGTCTTATTTAAGGGAAAAAGTAATCATATGAAGAAAAGGGATTTAGCACAGTTGCCATGTATTTTGGAGAGGTGAAGAAGGGATGGATTTTAATCCTAAGAGGACTAATGTTGTTTGGTTGCTGAGTCCTGTCTGACTCTTTTGCAACCCCGTGGACTGTAGCCTACCAGGCTCCTCTGTCCTTTGAATTCTCCAGGCAAGAACACTGGAGTGGCTTGCCATGCCCTCCCCGACCCAGGGATGGATCCCGCGTGCTGTTTCGTCTCTTGCATTAGCAGGCGGGTTCTTTACCACTAGTGCCACCTGGGAAGCCCCAGAAGACTAAAGCAGTTTTCCATTGACATTTGTGTAGTTAGGCATAAATCCACTCCTGGTTATGCCTACTGACAGGTTCTGTGTAAAGGTGTTAAAAGCCAAGCTTGTCTACAAAGCTGTCTAGAAAGTTCTGCCCTTAAGCATATGATTTTACAAATGGGCATTGTTTGAATTGTGTTTTATTAAATCTTTGTATTTTTTATTGTGGTAAACTGCACTTTAAAAGGGACCATTTTACAGTGTACAATCCAGTGGCATTTAGGATATTCACGTTCTTGTGCAACGCTATGATTATCCAACTCCAGAACTTTTTCATCTTCTCAAATTGAAACTTTGTACCCATTAAACACTAACTCTCCATTCCCCCTCCCCCCAGCCTCTGGCAACCACTATTCTACTTTCTGACTCTGTTTTTAAAGACCAATTCATTATAAGTTGTAGCTGTGGCATTTCATCATCTTAGCATTTGAGAAGCAAAGTCATGGAAGGAAAGCTTTTCAAGGAAAAGTAGGGCTTATGGTGACATTTCAAACTCGTAAATCTCATATTTATCTATTTCCAAATAAAGTTTCAACCATTTTTCACATTTAAAGTGTTCATTTAATTAATTCTAAATGAGTAGACAACAAATTTATCTTTGTTTTTAGTGATTCCTAGGAATGGATACATTGAAGTCTCTTCAAAAAGAACAAGAAATCAAATTGTTGTTCCACCAAACCATTCTATTTGACTAGAATCTACTGAAACTAGTCAGTATAGGCTCCTGCCCTAAATTCTAACAAAATATATGGAATTGTTTCTATAATGATTGAGAAAACATTCACCAAGTTAATTGTTACTTGCCATTTCTTTTACAGGTAAAGCCTGGGATATTAACAAATAGACAAGAGAGCAATAAACAACAGATACTCTGATCATTTAGCTAATTCTACTTAGAGTTCTGAAGCAAGAATAGATTATGATACATTGATAGTAAACATGACATTCTCAGCACATGTAAATAAACCTGAATTTGAGAACCTCTGTTTTCCCAGAGTGCTAGTAAATACACTTTTAACAGAGATCTCATGTAAAGTAGCCATATGCTTATAATTATCCAAATATTGTAGATCCCCTGTGTGAAATTTCACATCTTTATTGCTTCTATTTTAATGTTGACAAAGTTGGTAGTGATTTTTAAAACCAAGTCTGATCCTAAATAGGAAAGACAATTTCCTATGTAATTGCAGTTTTCTATGCAAGATTTGGCAAAGATCAAATCATTTCTAGAGTTTAATCATCTTTACTCTCATAAGCATACTAGATGCTCATTTGAGAAGGCATTTTGTCTGCTCAATTTAAGTATCCCAATACTTATTAGCGAACTGCAATGTGTTTTTAATCTAGACGATTTGGACAAACATAAAACATGTTGAATCATTATAGAAGAAAAGTGTTGCCACAAATTCACAGTGAAATACAGTAAAAGATCACTATGTCAAACAAATTAAGCTTTTTTAGAGAAGCAACTTAACAAAAGAAATTCTTAAGAGAATATGAGAGCTGGTTAGATTGACGTTTTAAAATATAATTCCAGAGCAAAAGTATAAAAACTGAGAAATAATAAAATTACCAGCGAATTATTTTACATTTAAAAAATCCAAATGGCTGAGTAATTAATGGTCACCATATTTACATACGGGTTTCCCCAATGGCTCAGCAGGTAAAAGAACCTACCTTCAATGCAGGAGACTCAGGAGACTCAGGTTCGATCCCTGGGTCAGGAAGATCCCCTAGAGAAGGGAACGGCAACCCACTCCAGGATTCTTGCCTGGCAAATCCCATGAACAGAAGAGCCTGGTGGGCTATGGTCCATGGGGTTGCAAAGAATTGGACACAATTGTAGTGACTGATCACAGCATATACATACATGCATCTTTAATAAGAATTTGCATAATTTGCTGTATGCAATCTACATAAAAACCCCAGAGGGGTTTATTTTTACCTCCATCTGAAGTGACAGACGATTGCCAAAGCAGACAGACCTCATGGCACAATAGGTCTCCACATCACACTGGGGAGAGCAGGGGGGATAGGGGGCTGGTGCCTCTAAGGCTGAATTGTGCAAGAGTTTTATCTTCATGTGCACCATTTCCTACGGGGCTTTTTTTTTCCCTCTTGCCTTCTCCACCACTTTTCGTCTTTCTTCCTGTTGCTCAGGATTCCGTTGACTATTCACCCTTGACCTCCTTTGAGGAAGATTGCTCAGTACTCTTAAGTATTTTCTTTTTTCTTTTCTGAGGGACTGTGGCCTGAAGATGAAGTCAGGAAAGGTCAGAAACACAGAGCAGCGATGCTCAGCTTGTAGAAATGTGGGGCGCCAGGGCCTCAGTAGTAGGTTTCCTCCTCACGCCTCTTGCTGAAAGCTCTAGGAGCTCAAAGGAAGAGAATTCTAAACCCACTGTCCCGGTGCTTTTCGTCCTTAGCCTTCTTTCAATCAAAAACCTGCCAGTCTTAAGTCTTGTTTCTCTTGGACCATACAGGTATCAACTAGTTACTGTTCTCAGATTATCCGTGTCAGTTTACTTGGAATAGTATAATGGTGGTAGAAACACATGAATGGGGATCATACCTGATCCCCATTTGTTTAACTGGGACACTATGAAAACAGTACCACAAACTAAAGAAATTATTTCATTTGTGCAAATTTCAAGTGTTAGACTATCCTCCTAGAATATATTTCAGGAGACTTTACAGAATGTCTGCTTCCCCTGTGGGTAGGCCCCCTTCCCCAAAGGCTCAATGGGTAAAGAATCCACCTGCAATGCAGGAGACACAGAAGACGTGGGTTTGATCCCCTGGAGGAGGAGCTGGTAACTCACTTGAGTATTCTAGCCTGGAGAATCCCCATGGACAGAGGAACCTGGTGGGCTGCAGTCCATAGGGTCGCAGAGTCAGACATGACTGAGCGGCTAAGCACGCAGGGCCCATACTAAAAAGTTAATCTCCTCTGTCACTTCTGTCATAAAAGCTGCTTTTCAAGTGACAGTCTAATGAAAAAAAATGGCATAATGCAAGAGATGAGCTCTTTTAAATTAATGTATTATTTATTTTAATTGAATATCGTTGATTTACAATGTTGTGTTAATCTCTGCTATACAGTAAAGTGATTCAGTTATACACATTCTTTTCTGTATTCTTTTCCATTATGGTTTACCACAGGATATTGCTGTGTTGTATAGTAGGAGCTTGTTGTTTATTCATTCTCTCTGTATATGTCCCTAGTTTGTATCTGCTAACTCCAGATTCCCACTCCATCCTTCCCCTACCCTAAGATAAACTATTTACTTAAGAGAATCTTCTCTCTCTGGGTCAGTATGAAATAATGCTTTAAAGACAACAACAGCACCGATTTCAGATAGTAACAGGGCAATTCTGTTTGCTTTGATTCTGTATCTTTGGGCAGGTACATCTTTTTTAATGGATGTTTTGTTGCCAAATGCTTCACACACCTAATAGAGGACCCTCTAATTTCTCAAACTAGTGTTAATGTAGATGTCACTATCCCTTGCTTATCTTGCAAGCCCCTGAAAACTTCACCAGGTCCAGCGCTGTTTGGATTCACCACCGGTAACTCTCTCAGTGTCCACAAGAGGGCAGGACACACCATACTGCACAGCTGTCGGTATTCCCTTCTCTTTGGGGGGGAAAAAATGTAACCATGAAAACAATACTAAGCTGTGAAAGGTGCCTATACCAGACCTTCTCATTTCAGCTCAAGAACCTCTCCCCCTTTTTGCTGTTCCTCATAGAAGAAACAGCTAAAGAAATTACAAGAGAATCTAAGACTGGACAAGAAACAGCTGAAGAAATTACAAGAGAATCTAAGACTGGACTGAAAAATTCTACAACATTGTTTCAAATTCTTAAAATGTTCTGAGAAGGTCTAGAGGCAGATCTTCGTAGTTTGTTCTCATATCTTTATTTTTTACAACACATAAACACACACACACACACGGAGCAAAGGCCTCTGTGTGGTCTTGTTAATATTGAAATTCTTATTTGAAACATATCCACTAGGGAGGAAGAGGTACAGCTTTATCCCTTACTGAGGATCATTGTCATAATACCTGAGATGTGAAATGTTTTTTAGTATAGGGAAAGCACTGGCTTAAGAGTCAGAAAGACTTGCCTCCCTCCTAGTTGTGCAGATCCCTGACTGGCTTGTGACCTTGGGCCCCATTCACTGAGTTTGTCCATCTGCTCATCAGTGTCATTAGAAGTGGTTTCAGGCAAAGGAGAGCCATCACCTCCTTTGCTTGGACCTGAGTCTGGGAGCAATGTAGGAGGATAATATCTGCACCAGTGGAATCCTGCTAGGAGAACAGACCACATCCTCTGTGATCCCTGTTCTGGTGTCATATCCTCTTACCCATGACTCCTTCCAGTGCTCCTAAGGTACAATAGGCTGATGACTTTGGTTCCTGTTTACTGATAACTTGTGGCAGATAATAATTGCCATGAGCAAAAAGAAGAGTGGACATACAGGACAGCAGCTGCAGGCAGGAAGCCTTCTTACTGACTGGGGGGATCTGAAACCATGAATCACCACTAATCAGACTCCATACTGATAGAAATTAAAATACTGATAACCCAAACCACAAGTGTTTGTTTCCCTGAGGGAAGGGATGGAGAGAGACCGCAAGGAGGAGGCCTCTCTGGGTTGACACGGGAGAGAATACAAGCAGCAGGCGGAAGGGGAAATGCTTCCTCTACAAGTGGGAAACAAGGGGTTTTAGTCTGTGGTTTGGGAGAGGCAGCATGTGCAGGGAGGGGAAGGGCTGGTGAAGACCTGCAGAGGGGACAGAAAGGACACGGAAGAGAGACGTCCAAGGAAATGGCCTTGGCAGTGAAACAAAATCAAACCAAAAAACGTATAGGGACCAGCAGACATGCTTGGGACATAATGTTAAGTGACAAGGGGCGGAAATGACATAACATCTATCCCTGTGCGGCAATCATAAGTACATAAAAGACAGAGACAGATTACAAGAGGACCCATAATGGCAAGCACATTTTCAAAGTCTGTTGTAGTGGCAAAAATCTGAAAAACAATTTGTTTTGTTCAGTTCCACTTCCTTTTATGTTGTTAAGTTTGAAAAAAAAAAATAAACTATTTGGAAGCACAGAGAAAGGAAGGAAGAAAAGGTTATGGTAAGGCATCTTGGAGTCTAAAGTCTCAGAACTTGATAATCTTGAAATAAAAACTGGGTCATAAGTAGGCCTGTGATAGAGCCAGAAGGGACATCCACAACAGATAGAGAGGAGACTGGCCAGTTCCATGGCCCAGTGGTTAAGAGCTCAGGTTCTGGAGCAGTGTGAACTTGGCCCTCAGTTCCATTAGCTGTAAAATGGGGATAATACAATCCTGACCTCATAAGATCGTATTGAAGATGAAAGGAAACAGGTTCTCTTGGGTGTTTGCCATTACCTAGGGAGGCCAGTGTCCAGACCTTAAGGAAGTTTGGGAACGAAGGGAGCACGGAAGCAAAACTCCCTCTTTACGCAGTCAGGTGACTGGTCTCTGCAGGGACAGAAGAAGGAATGAAATAGCAAAAGGGAGAAGGGGGAAGAAATTGAGAGGGTGAGGAGTAAGAAGACTGGGAACACGTGCGCGCGCGCGCGCACACACACACGTACAATGCGGTGTAGGCGAGGAAATCATCTGACAGCAAGTAAAACCATAAAGAAAAGAAAAAAGCAAGAAGGAAGTAGAGACATCGGCCCAGGAAGACATCGGCCCAGGAATGGGACCAGCACTGGGTCTGGAGCCTGCGCCCTCAGATTCTGTTTCTGGCCGCACATCCTGTTGGCAGAGCGTCCTTGGAAAAGTCATTTATCCCCTCTCAGTCTCATCGTTTAAATCTGTGAATGTGGAAAACTGGAAGGCCAACCTCCCATAGAGGCTGGGGCGATTGAAGAGCATGTTATGGTTGGTGCCGGGAGCACCCAGTAAACGCACGGAGAAACTCGACGTCCACAGCGCTCCAGGGGCACGGAGACCAGCGAGTGAGAGGCAGCCCCTCCGCCTCGATTTCAGCCGTCAGGCCCGGGAATGAGTGAGGCAGTGGGTGGAGAAGACAGGCACGGGGAATCTGGGGACAGATAAAGGAAACTCGTGACGGGGCGAGGCTGAGCTGAAGAGAAACAGATTGGGGAAGAGTTGCAAAGGGAGGGGTCCACCGAAAGGGAAGGGGGGGGGGTCCGAGGAGGGAAGGCAGAGAGAGATGGGAGGGCGGTTTGAGAAGAAAAGCAGGCTGGGGAAAGAGGGTTGGAATGCAGAAGGAACTTGGGGAAGGAGGAAGTATGGAAGGCGGAAGGGAAAGAAGAGAGGGGAAAATGGGGACGCACTGGAGGCGGGGGCCAGGCCTTCAGAAGGGAGAGGACCGGGGTGACAGCTGGAGGAGAAAAGAGTCGCCTAAACGCAGCTTCCGAAGAGGCTGGGGACTGCGAGGAGAGAGGCTGGGGCCTGCACGAGAGCGCTGCAGCTTTCAGCATCCATCCAGACTCTAAAGACTCGTGGCCTTTGGGTGACCTCGAGGGTCGGGAACAGACGCCTGGTCTTTGTGGAAAGCGGTAACCCCAGTGAGAGAAAGGGGCTGTTCTGGGCTGAGCCCTACGCCTGGCGTGCGCGGCGAGAGGCTTCCCTGGCTCCTGGGCTGGCCATTGAGGGGGAGCGATCGACTGGCCCGGGAGGCCGGAGCCGGGAAAGGAAGGTACCACTGCCCGGAGTCGACGCGCAGTCGGTTGCAGAGACGCCTGCTCGGAGCTGTCCCTGGGGGGCGCCGCCGCCGCTTGCCTCCTCCCGGGGCTGCACGTTTCCAGCCAAGTGGAGGCGACCGAGGTGGTGGTGCTGGTGGTGGGGGCGGGGGAAGACCGGGAGCCCGCGAAGCGCGGTGCTGCGGCGGGACCGAGCTTCGAACAGAGCTGGAGGGGCTCTGGCGCTGCGGAGGACCCTGGCTTCCTTGCCGCCGAGCGGCCTCGCGAGCCTACTCCTGCCCGCCGCGCCGGGCCCCGCTCCGCGCGCACCGCCCGGCAACCCCGCGCACGTCCCGCGGGGGCGCTGCGTGCCCCTTCCCCGGCCACCCGGCCCACAGCGGCCCCCTCTCCCCCACACCTCCTGCCCACACCACCCAGCCTCTCCTCCCACCCTCTCCTCCCCTTCCCTCCGTCCTCTCCCCTCCCCTCCCGACGAGGGGCGGGAGGGGGCGTGGCAGGGCCGGGATTTGTGTGGCTGGGACCCGGCTCCTCGCACTCCGAGTCCGCCGGAGGAGCCGGGCCCCGGCCGCTGTCCAGCCGCTCCGTGCCGCCCCTCTCGCCCGGTGCCGCCGCCTCTCGGGGAGACGCTCGCCATGGATACCTCCAGGGTCCTGCTCTCGGCCGTCTTCCTCATCAGTTTCCTGTGGGATCTGCCGGGTTTCCAGCAAGCTTCCATCTCTTCCTCCTCGTCGTCCGCCGAGCTGGGCTCCGCCAAGGGAATGCGAAGCCGCAAGGAAGGAAGGATGCCGCGGGCGCCGAGAGAGAATGCCACGGCCCGGGAGCCCCTGGATCGCCAGGAGCCCCCGCCGAGGCCGCAGGAGGAGCCCCAGCGGCGGCCGCCACAGCAGCCTGAAGCTCGGGAGCCTCCCGGCAGGGGCCCGCGCGTGGTGCCCCACGAGTACATGCTGTCAATCTACAGGACTTACTCCATCGCCGAGAAGCTGGGCATCAATGCTAGCTTTTTCCAGTCTTCCAAGTCGGCTAATACGATCACTAGCTTTGTAGACAGGGGACTAGGTAAGTGGCAAAGAGGACACCCGACTGCTTTCTCCCTGGAGGTCAGCCGCCAGGGCTCAGCTCCGGCGCTGGCAGGAGGCTGCATCTGTGAATTCGCCTTTCCGCTCTGGATACCTCCCCCTTTTCTTTTCTTAAATTGCTTTTTCTCAAGCCCAATACGTTTCCGAACGCGGCTGCAGATTTTATTCCAGTGTGCAATTCTCCCTGCCTCTCTTTCGTCTGTTTCTTTCTTTCTCCATTCCTTCCCTCTTTCTCTCGCCTTTTGCAGAAAGCAGCGTGGGGGCCGCATGTCTGGTGGCTGCTGGAGGAAGCGTGGAAGGCGGGAGGTGGCGGGTAGATGACCCGGGCTGGAGAGGAGTCGCGGCGGGCACGGATGAAACCCGCGGCGAGGTTTCCCGGATGGTACCGGGTGTACGGTCCAAGGCCCCGAGCTGCGCGTTGCGGACCGAGCGGCCCTGGGACCCGAGCAAGCCCTGGGAAGCCCCGAGCTCCCATCGGCTCCGGGAAAAGCCGTCAGAAGCGAATGCTGCGGTCCAGAGCAGCGAGTTCTCGAGCGGCGGGTGGCAGTGCCCTGGCCCAGCCGTTCCGCTGGTACCCGACCGCTCCTGGCGCTGGGTGTGGGCATGGTCAGTCGCATAGGAGCCCCGCGCCCTCGGGGTCGCAACCGAGTCATTTCTGCAGAGGCAGCGGCAACAACTGGCTGGGAGAGCCGGGAGCAGAGGCAAGTGGGCTCAGTTTGGGTGTTTTGTTGGTTCTTAATCCACGTGGGTGCCTGACTGTGCTCACCCACCTTTCTCAGCCAGGCAACTCGCCTCTCTCTGCGCATCGACCCAGGGGCCCCGTCTTTGGGCCCCTCCGTGGGCTCTGGTGCATGTGTGGGTGTCTGCGGAAACCCCTGCGCCCCCTCCCTGCCACCCGCGCGGGTCTGCAGCGTGGCGAGTGCCTTGGAGAGAACCTCACGCTACCCTGGTCCCAGAAATTGGGGAGGGATCCGCCGGCGCCGGGCACTCAGCTCCTAAAGAGACAATAACGTGGAAGGAGATGGGATGAAGGGGAATAAAGCAAAGGGAGGGCAAAGGGGAGGTAGGGGGCGAGGAGAAAGGAAGGAGGCATCGGTCCACTCCGCCACCCGCCCAGACGTAGCTCCTCGGCTTCGATATACCTTCCCAGCCCCGCCACTTCCAGGTCAGTGTAAGTGAGGTCTCCCAGGAACTGGCCAGCACCGGGGTTCGGACCGAGACGACCACCCGGCTGACCTGGGGACTGGCACGCCCTTGAAATTTACAGAACAGGCCCCGAGCCCCCGGCTCTTTCCAGGCTTCAGGCCCCAAGCCCCCTTCCTTGCCGCCGCCTTCCTGACCCGCATGGATCCAGCCCACGAGGCGTTCGCGGCTGCAGCAAGAGGTCAGCGAGGTTCACGAGCTGCCGAAAGGTCTGGGCGGCAAATTAACGCCAGGTATTTTATGGTGATTTCAGGACTAGTAAAGCCACCTTGGCAAATACAAGTGGCTTCTTCGCAGCTTTGCATCAGGGTCCCCGGCCTCCCTGCTGCCGGCACAGCTCGCCCTGACCCCACTTCCAACCCTCGCCCTACCTCTGTTGTTTCTCTGCCTCCAGATCCTCTGTGTATCCTTCATCCTCTCTAACTCCCTAATCGAAGACTTACCCCAGACTTCCCCAGTCGAGAGACTAAGGAAGAACAGAGGGGATTATTCTAAAGGCCTTTCCCCAGGGAAAGAAGTCCCGGAGGCCCAGGGTGGCCAGCGGTTGGGCGCGCCTTTTCTTCTCCGCACGGGAAGTTGCCAGAACCTCTGCCCCTCCCCCAGACAGACGCCCCCTAACTCGCAAGCTGCGCCCCAAGAGTTTGGCAGAGGACCAGGGGACCCTGCGGGCTGCTGGGAGGCGTCTACCGAAGCCTGCGGCGTCGGGGCAAGTGTGGGAGGTCTCTGGGGACTCCAGGTCGGGCGCAGACGCGGGCTCGCTTCACCCTGGCTTGTGCGGCTGCCTCTCCCCGGGCATCGCGCTGGGCGCCCCTGGGCGCCAGAGGTAGGGAGGAGACTGGCTGCGCGCCCAGCCTGGGGGAGGCAGGGGTGGGGGGCGGGGGGCTCTGTTCCTGAGCCAAGCTCTCCAGGCTAGCCGGACCGAGATACAGACGTTCGGCTTCCACTCCCGAACGCGGTCCCCAGCCGGAGGAGACGCGGCGTGACCACCTGGCCCTCCGCGTCCAAGGCGCGGTCTTCCCCGAACCCTCAGGTTCCCAGAAAACGGGAAGAAAAGGCAGTTCGTTGAGCCGGAAGGTTGTGCGGCGGGTAGCACGCCGCGCGGGGGCGAAGGAGTGCGAAGCCGCCGGCTGCAGGGGGCGCGCGGAGGAGGGGGCGCGCAGGGGAGGGGGTGCTTTGCGGACCACAGCCCCAGCTTGATAAAGGGAAAGCCTCACTTTCCCTCTCACTGATTTTGATTTGATGTGTCACCGGCGGTGACCTCGGGCTGGACCTTCCGGGGCTTGCTTAGCATCGGGCCCCTGATTGGAGTGTTTCAACTCAGCGATCTAATTGAGGGTTCATGTCATAACACATCAAACGGTGTCTAGTCTCCCGTGATGGAAGGGACCCGCCAGCCGCGCATCCCGGGTTCCTGGCGAGGACTTCCGCCCCTCTCACGTGGGGACTCTCAAACCGCGCCAAACCCTCGGGCCTCCCCTCCCCCAGCTGGGGATGGCAGGACAAGGAGCAAAGAGAAGCGGCCAACCGAGAGCCGCGCCGGCCGCGCTGACTTGGCGCCTTGCCTCGGGGATGTTTAAATCGCCGTCGAGTGTGGCAGGCTTGGCTTTGAGAAGCAGCGGGTCCCTCGGGGGCACAAGCAAAGACCACGTAAGGAATCCTGAAGCCCGCTGTTGAGGTCTGAACTACTTAACATACAGTATTCCAAAAAAAAAAAAAAGTCTTCCTCACCTGAGGGCCCCCGGAACCCCAAAAGTTACACCTAAAGCTTGCATTTCAAGAATGGGAGCGTGCGGATGAACTTTGCCCAGCGTGGATGGATTCAGAGCGCTTTAGATTTGTGACGACTGCATGTTCAGTACTGCCTCACTCCCTGCCCTCCTTCTCTCACCGCCCCCCTCCCCCCACCCAGGAGACTTGATTGCAAGCTTTTAAAAATATGTCCACCCTTTCAGTTTGCTCTCCGATATAACTGGGATATGTTGACATATTGAGCATTTACTGTGTACCGAATGCTGGGCTAACATCTGTTACATGAATTATTTCATTTAGTTCTAACAACACCTCCCTCCCCCAGGAAGAAAGTGCTACAATCCCTGTTTTACAGATGATTTTAAAGAAGGCAGAGAGATTAAGCAAGTTGTTCAAGGTCACACAGCTAATGAGACCTGAAGCATATAGCCAGTTCTGCAGGCTTACCTCTGGCGCTACATGGATAGAGCAAGGCAAGAGGAAATTTCTAAAGCATGGTGGCAGGAAACAGAAGTAGAAAAAATGGACAGACTCCCTACCTCTGTAATCTCTCAAGACTTAGGAGTTGGAGTGAAATGTTGAATTCACAGGTCTAAAACTGAGATGCACCTTGCTTCCTCTTTGATCTCCCTGTAAAAGGCACAAACCGCTTTATCCCTGACCTTCAATTTTTAAAGGTAGTTTTCACATAGCATGTATGTGAGTGAAAGTCACTCAGCGGTGTCCGACTCTTTGCGATCCCATGGACTATACAGTCCACGGACTTCTCCAGGCCAGAATACTGGAGTGGGGAGCCATGCCCTTCTCCAGGGAATCTTCCCAATCCAGGGATTGAACCCAGGTCTCCTGCATTGTGGGCAGATTCTTTACCAGCTGAGCCACCAGGGAAGCCCTGACCTTTAAGAATGCCTCCAAATCGTGCTTTCAAGATGATTTTGGATCCACAGAGATGGGAAAGTGTGTGCATGTGTGTGTTGGCACAGTGATAGGATCAGGATGGACCAGGTTGGATATACAGACATTGCAGTTAGCCCATGATAGAGCTTATTAAAAGACCACAAGTACAGGGGGCTTGGATCCCCAGCCCCGGAGCCTGGGAAAGGCAGACAGTGAGAACTGTGAATTCAGTGTGGCTGTAAGATAGAGGGTGAGGGAGAGTGAGGCCAAACTCGGACTTTAATTTAGGTAGTGAGAAGCACCACTGTTAATTCCAACAAGGGACCAAAAAAAAAAAAAAAAAAAAAAAAGCCTCTTAAGGATGAAGAAAACAAAATGAACCTAAGAACACTGCTGTGAGTTAGGTTTCTAGATAATTTTGAAATAAGAATACTCTTTACGTTTTTTTTTTTTTTTTTGGTTGTTGTTACAATAGCACTCTCAGAAAGGAGGCAGTAGGGAACAGATAAAAACCAACCAACCAAACAAACCCAAAAAAAAAAAAAAAAAAAAAACCCACTAAAACCTAGATCTGAACATCCTTGAAGAACTTGACACCCTGGAAATGAACCTCAGGAGAGTTTGCCCGGGATCGCTGGCTTCTAGGTTTACCTTCTGGGTCGCGATTGCCAGGGGGCAGGGCAGGACAGTTGTGGGGATAGTCTGGCGGCGGGAAGCACTTCTAAGAGCGGCGTCGTTCCCTCCTAATTGAAGTGCGTCTGGCGCGGTATGTTTATGCAAAACAGCGAGTTTCTGGGTGGACCTGGGCAAAGAGTGGTGCAATCAACGCAGCCGGGCTTTTGCCCGAACCCTGTTGTCGTTGGCAAACGGAAAATGAAATATAAGCAGGGAAGTATTTTAATGGGGATGGAGGGAATTCACAACTGTTAATTATTTGGTGACCTTGTATTCGATTTGTTTGAGTCCCTTATAAAAACACTAATGCAGACCAGACGGCCAAGTGAGGAAGCCGGCAGAAGGTTCCAATCTAGGCTTTATTTCCCCGGAAAGAGGGAACAGCCTTGGGAAAGGACTGCTGAGCGTTCAAGTGCGTGCGGGTGAGGACGCGCCCCCCTGAGCCCCGCGCAGGGTTTGCGAAGCCCTCCAGGTTCAGGATCCCGGTCAAGTCCAGTGAACGGGCAGGTCCTGGAACTAACCCCCGGGGTAAGGGAAGGAAGCCTGAAACCAGAAGTTTGTTCTGCCCTTCTGGATGGGATGACTAAAACATTTTTCAGGCCATAAACCTAACCCTTGGCCACGGGCTCGTTGTTAAATGGCAGTTACTGTCACTCCCATCCCTAAGGCCTTAAGGGCCGCCTTACAAATGCCGCTTTAGCAAGAGGCTAACAACGCCTAGTGTCTTCTACAGCGAGAGGGCAAGTATCGCCAGAATTCTGGGCCGGGCTTCCTCAGCAGGAGAGACTAATCAGAAAAGGACACTGTGCTTTTTCCTGGCGCGGGAGGTTCTGGGGCTCTGGGAGTTTGCGAGTTGCTGGGGGGGAGGGGATCGAAAAACGTGCACCAACGTCCTTGTCGTTTCTGCACATGAAAAAAAAAAAAAACATTCCCTAAGCCACAACCCACGATAGGCCTTGGGAATCCCTTCCCGGGCAAACTGAATCAAGACATGAAAGCTCCCCCTTCTGACCAGAGTGACCTCGGGGAATGCAGAGCGTTGGACTGATGGGCTCTCTAGTGCACCCCGTTTTTTTCTCTCAGCTGGAGCTCTGGGGTTCTGGCCGCACACCTCGGGGAAGCTGGTGACTTCTTCCTGGGGGTGGCGTGGTCAGACAGGGAGAAGGCAACTGAGCAGACAGGTGGGGGAAATATGTAGCAGGAGGGCGGAAAGAAAACTTTTGTTTCCTGCCAGGACTTCTGCTTGCATCCAACGACCCAGAGCAAATCAACAAAGAATCCCTGGGAGCCTTTAAGTGCAGAGGAGAGTTCTGGTTCTAGAACTCTGCGGGTATGGAATACCCCCTGGTTAAGCGATGCTCTCTGGACCTGGGAAGAGGTCCGAGTTGAGGCCGCGAGGGGTGGTGAGCAGGAATGTGGGTTCACAGCGCCATTTCCTTGCTTGGTACATACCACCTCCCTCAACCCCGTTCCCATCACCCCCACCCCAACCCCCGCGCCCTTAAAGCCTGGCTGTTTATTTTTAAGCTCAGTGTCGGTTAAATGGTGTCTCTTGTTTGGTGGTGGTTGTAGTGGTGGTGGTTTAGTAGCTAAGTCGTGTCCGACTCTTGCGACCGGCTTTCTGTCCATGGGATTCTCCAAGCAAGAATACTGGAGTGGGTGGCCATGTCCTTCTCCAGTCTCCTGTTTACAGGGATCAAATAGGTCCTCGTCGGCATAATGGGTTCCAGGGAGGCTGCTGCCTCCCTCCAGGACAGTCCATTAGCGCTGCTGGGGGCCCAGGGTTGGGTCTGCTGGGGGTGAGCTGCTTCAGGCTCTGGGAGCCGGGAGGCGCGCGCTGCGCGGCCCGTGGCCGGGGCGCCTGGGGACCCGGCAGGGTTTAGGGACCCGGTAGTGGGCGTGCGTGCAGGGGAGGAGAGGGCGGGTCTGACGGCTGGAGCGGAGGGGAAAGCAGGAGCGGTGGCAGCGCGGAGGATTAATTTTGGGGTCAATCGGGGATGGTTTACCCATACCCCTTCTCCCCCTAAATAACCTCTGACCCGAAGAGAATCCGTGAGCCTGTTTTATAAATCTGGCATCCGGGCAACTTGGTCCAGTCGCGATCCCACTTCTCAGCCGACCGCCGCTCCCATGCCCAGTAAGGTGGGCGGGGGGCGGGGAGGAACTGAAGGATGCTAGACTATGGGTCATAACTGCCACCAGGAATCTCGTTTATGCTAGCGCGTTATTTCGGGACTCAGCCCGAGGTGAACACAGTGCAGCGGAGTTGCCATGATGCCGGCCTCAGGAGGAGTGTCCGGGTCAGCACCTGAAGAAACACGAATCACTGAGGTTTCTCCTGAGCAGGAAGCCCCCCCCCCACCCCCCCCCCCCCCCGCCCCATCCCGTCCCCCGCCCCGGCGCTGACCGTCCCATATCCCCGCACATAACCACACGCCAGTTTGAGCCAGTCCTTCCACCTGCAACTTCAGGACTGGTCATGGAGGGGAAACAACGTAAAATGGGAAGCTTTTCTTCTACTTTGAATCTCCAAGCTCTCAAGTCCAAAGGCCGAGATCATGTTCAGCCCAAAGGGCAGTTTCAGGGCTGAGATGCAACTCCCCTGGGCTCTCAGGTGACCCTATACAAGTCGACATAGCAGGTGGGGCGACCTTGGGCAAATCAACCAGGTGTGGACCCTGCTCCGAGGGTCCAGGAGACAGCAGTGACCTGCAGGCGATGCTGCGGCCGAGGACAACGGGGCACAGGCTGCTTAGCTGCAGAGGAAAGGTACGAGAGAAGGTCGACTCGTGGGTGCTTCCGAGCTTCTGTTTGGATTTCAACTGCGGTGCTGTCAAATTAAGATCTGAGCCAATGTGGTCCAGAGCCCAGGATAGGATATCAGTGAAGAGAGAAGCCTGATGAAGTGTCCTTCATCTGGGCTTTGCATCTCTGGCTCATGAGCCCCTGTGGCCAGGAGAGTTGCACCATGTGCGTGGAAACTGCTTTATAAATGAATCTGTTTCATCCTGAGAGACAAAAGGAGTCTCTTCCAAGTACTCTGGACTCCTGCTAGGGGTGCCCAGTGCCCAGAGATCAGGAAAAGGGCTGGCATGTCTCCTTCCAGAAACTTGCTGAAAGCTCCCTGGAACAGCGAAGTTGTTCCCAGCCGGGTGGAAATCGGGGTTCCCCTTCGCTCTCCCCACCCAACCTCACTGGTTTGCCTCAGGCTGAGTGAAAACTTGCTGTGGGAACATTGAGGTTTCTCTTCCGGATAGAGGCTGGCCACCAGACTCATTCTTTGTGGTTCCCAAGGCCCCGGCTAGAGCCAGGCAGAGGGGGCAGGGACGTGCTGGGGCTTTGGGAAGAGGGTGGAAAAGTCCTCTGTGGAGGCTTTCCTGGGGCCTTTCTGATCTTTAAAAGGTGGAAAGAAGCTGAGAAATTCAGGGCAAGCTATTGGGGAAAACACTGGGGAAGCCAACAGACCAGAGCGAAGGCTCATTGGGTGAATGTGTGGTGAGGAGGTGCTGGCCCAGGGGAGGTCTGTGGGACTGTGATGCCACAGCCTCCTCGCACTGAGGCCCAAGGCGTCATTCATGGCTACAACTCCTTCTCTTCCCAGCTGCCTGATGAAGCTAGGGAACACCTCTTCTGTACCCTAGATTGGCTCTGTGGACAGTTTGTGCCCCACAAACGTGCCAGCGGGAGAGTGGGAGGCGAGGAGCAAGGAGACCAGCCACTAGGGCTCTCAGGGGTGAGGTAGATTTGCATACTGCCTACCTGCTACCTGCAGAGGAGGGCCCTGTCCTTGATGAGGTTCTGGCTGGAGGTTGGTAGTTCACTTGGCATTGTGGGAGGGACCCAGAGCAGTGGATAAAGCCTAGGGACTGAGATGGAGCAAGGTGATGGGAGTGAAGCTGAAACCCTTATGGGCCTGGCCCTTCACTGGGAGCCCTTGTTTCTTTCTTGACCCCTCTGCCCAGCACCTCCCCTCCACTCACTTCTGAAAATCTTGTGGAGAGAACTGGACTGCATCTCAAAGAAGACCAAGAGGAGGACAGGTGCGTCTTCCCCCCAGGACCCCTTACCTGGCCATAGGTAGTTATAGTAATATTGGCTGCATTGGTTGGGTGCTTCTGTCTGTCATGCACAGCCGGCTCTGGTTGCCTCCACTCTGACCTTTACAATGACTCTGCAAAGTGGAGGGGTGGTGGTGTCATTTTCCTGCTTTACAGATGAGGCATATGATGCTGGGAGAGCTTATGTGATTTAGTCCATCCAAGATCATCCAACCAATAAGTTACAGGTCATAATCCCAATCGGAGAAGGCAATGGCACCCCACTCCAGTACTCTTGCCTGGAAAGTCCCATGGACGGAAGAGCCTGGTGGACTGCAGTCCATGGGGTTGCGAAGAGTCGGACACAACTGAGTGACTTCCCTTTCCCTTTCCCTTCAGGATCCCAATCACGGCTCAGACTCTAGATTCCTATCCTCTTTCCATGTCATCAGTAGTAACTAACAGGTACACATATCCTCGGATGTCTTTCTTACTCTATCTCATTTGCCAGCCTTCCCTCAGTGACTGTGAGCTGGCATGACGTTCTCATTTAGCGAAAGTTGTTTCCATCTAAGTTCTATTTCAAAAGTCCAGTTGTTGGCATTCCCCCGGTTCTGCTGATTAGGAACTGATTGACACTTGGAGATCAGGGATGGATGTCCTCCCCACAGTCACCGGCAACGCAAAAGAGCTGGAGAGTTCTCAGGGTCTCTACCAGACACACAGCTCAGCGGCTGGGAAGTCCAGAGTGATGGCACCGATACTGGAGCCAGACTGCCACATCTACCTCTATCTTGGACAAGTGACATTTGAGCCCTCTGTGTTTTAGTTTTGTGAATCATGACATAACAATGGTATTTTTTCTTTTTTTTTGAAGAAAATGACTTAGATAGTTTTGAAACTTAAATGACTTATTATAAGTTTAGAATTTAGATCATGCCCAGCACACAGTGGGCTTCTCAGATGGTGCTAGTAGTAAAGAACCTGTCTGCCAATGCAGGAGACATGAGACATGTGTTCGATCCCTGGGTCAGGAAGATAGATCCCTTGGAGAAGGGAATGGCAACCTACTCCAGTATTCTTGCCTGGAGAATCCCATGGACAGAGGGGCCTGGCAGGCTAGTTTGTAGGGTAGCAAAGAGTCAGACACGACTGAGGTGACTTAGTACGCACATAGTGAGTGCATAAAACAGAGTTCACTGTTAGGATTATGCTGGAGTTGAGCAAAAGCATCCCAGACAGGGTGAATTGTGTGGGTGGCCTCATGAATCAGTGGGACGGCTCAGCAAGGTCAGCAGTTTGCAAGGCTCAGATCTTGGTGGAGGTGGGGCTCAGGACAAAATGACCTGGAGATCACTGTCCCAGAAGAGGGTAATAGTTGGAGAAGAAATTATTCAGAGACCTTCATACCCCATCGGAGAAAGGACGGAAGACTCCTTTTCACTCACCCAGTACACCTGGCTCTATTTCCAACTTGTGGACTTGGGCAACCTCAGGGCATCGTCAGGGCTGAGTGACCTGGGAAGAAGAGGCTCCAAGCCAGCTCTGAGTTCCCTGCTTCAAGGTCTTCTCATTTCCAGTAAAGGGAAAAAACAAAAAAGGAATTCCTGGTAGAACCCAGCGCCCTTTGTGTTGGCGGCTCTGTGATGGATGTGGGTCTCATGTCCTCCCTGTTTGCCCCGCTGCCCAATCAGAACCCTGGAAGAGGGGCGTGGCTCCGGTCCCAGGGCTTCCGTCCGAATCAAGACCTTCAGATCGTGTCCCCCTTCCGAGTTGCAAGACCCTGGGCGAGGGATGACTCCTCGTGGAGCCCCCTCTGTCACCTATAAAAGAATGAGTGCGTAACAGTTAGAACGGGCCTCCCACGCTGTCGCTGAGGATTCACGCACGGGACCGAGGCCACCAAACCCTGAGCACGTGCCCGGCACAGAAGCGCTCCCGGGAGCATTCAGGGATGTTTTTGAAGGTGGTGGTGGGGGGGTGTGGGGTGGGGGGCGGAGGAGGGAAAGGCTGAGCAGCTAAGACCTCCGGAGTCTCCTTTGTGAAGACGGGCGATTATCCTCCCCGCTCCGTCCCCACCTAGCGGACTAGGGGTGGGAGACCCCGCTGTCATCGGAGCTTTCTGGGTCGCAGCCCATCGCCGGAGGACACGCGGCCGGACGAGCGGTGGGCGGCCGGTGGAGGCGGGTGGGGCCTGCCAGTGGCCGCTTAGGTCACGGCGGATTTAGAGGACGCGAGCGGGACACGCACTAATTGGCAGCGTCCTGGAGCCCAGGGTCTGGGCGCGAAGGGCCTTGCGGGGCGAGCTGGAGCTGCGGGGCGCCCTCCGGGCCCCGCAGAGTGACGCACGATGCAACCAGGACTCTCAAGAGGGACTTCAAGTTTCGGACATAGGGCAAGATGTCCTGGGGAAACGCATTGCGGGCCGGGCCCTTTCCGCCCCAAACCAAAGGATGTTTGGGGTTTTAGGAGGCTGTCTGCAGGATGGCGCGCGAGGGAGCCGTCCGCAGCTCGATTAGTGCGGGTGGGCGGGGTAGGCTGCCTTACCGCTCTCCTGGTATCCTGACTTAAGGCGCCCTCGGGTATCCTTTTTCTTTACGCACTGATATTTGCTTCTTGGGCGTCCCTGGTGGCTCAGATGGTAAAGAATCTTTCTGCAATGCAGGAGACCCGAGTTCTATCCCTGGGTCAAGAAGATCCTCTAGAGAAGGGAAGGGCGACCCACTCCGGTATTCTTGCCTGGAGAATCCCATGGACAGAGGAGCCTGGCCAGACTACAGTCCATGGGGTCGCAAAGAGTAGGACACGACTGAGCAACTAGCACTCCAATGATGGGAGAGGAGGCTTGTGGGAGGGAGTGTGAAGGGCTGGTTTTCTACCCACAGATGGCCAGGACAGCAGGAGCCAGGCCTTGTGATGCCAGGATCGTCAGGCAAAGTATCTGCAGGGTCACAGTGGATGGTGTGTGCACTCCCCAAGCTGGAAGCCTCCTCTGGGGCTATTTCTGTAATGCATGCCTCCAGAGCAGGTCCAGACAGGTGGAGAATGTGTTCTGATGGGGAGCTTCACAGAGCCACCACGGATGGTGGATTAGAGGTTCTGGACACACGTGGCTGTAAGAGTTTTTTTTTTTTTAAAGTGGGGGTGTCTGTGGCAGGGGGCAGGAGGAGCAGGGAGCGATAGGAACTTGGTTCTGGTGAGTGCTGCCTTAGCTCTTGCCCTGGCCCTGAGTTTTACCCTCCCCACCTGGTGGGGCATCTGAAAGAGCCCAGGGGGTGGGCTCATCTAGATGTCTGTGTGGTTCCTACAGTGGTAACTCAACCAGCATCACCTGGGAACTGAGGAAAATGCAAATTCTGGGTCCCACCTCAAACCTCTGGGGCCCAAGAGAGTATACATTTCTGACAGATTCCTGGGGAAAGCTGATGATGCGTTTTTAGGGACCACTGCAGTTTCAGTGGCTTGGAGAGCTATTCACACTGCTCTACTCTGGTACCCGAGTCACCGCATTCTCACGCACATGGCCCTGAGCCCACTTCCAGGCCCTGGTCAGCTTCTTCTCTGGGTCTGTGCTCCTAAGGGTGTGTCAACTGCCCAGTGTGTGCACCTGTAGCTGGGGAAGTGCGCACCTGTGGCACATGTGTCCATGCAGGTGAGGCCCCCCAAACTGTGGGATGGAGCCAGTATGGGAAGAAAAGACAGCAGGATACAGGTGGAAGCCCCCATTTGTATTCTTTCTCCTAGCTCTGGAATGGGTGGGGAAGCAGGCTGATCTTGCTAGAAAAATCAAGTGAATCCCAAGTCTGCAGAACCAGTGGAAACCTCTTTTTACAGAGGTTTTCTCTGTTTTGACCCCTCTTGAGGACTACAAAAACATGGCTCAGCTGTGTAGACTAAGCATTTATTAGTTCACACTTTTACTTTTTAAAATTTAAATTAAAAAACTTTTTTTTTTTTTTACAATATTGTGTTGATTTCTGCCATACAACAATGCAGGTAGGGAGGGGATTAAGTGTAATTATGGCTGATTTGCATTGTTGTATGGCAGTCCATGCTTTTAAAAAAAGGAATGAAGACAAAAGCAGGCTGATTTCTCTGTGTTGCATGAGAGAAAACTAAATAAATCATCTTTTACACCTCCCTCTTCTTCCCCTATACCTCTCCAACCAGTGACAAATTGTCTCAAAAGTTATGTAAGCAGAGATGGAAATGATTTCCTAAAGGATCCCAGGTTTGATTCCTACCAAGCCCTGAAAATACAGTTTGGACTGTATGCTTCATCACTTATACCCTGGCCACTCCCAGTTGCCTTGGCTCCAGGACCTGGACTCTAATGGATAGGCAATGAGAGCCATGGGCTCCTGCTGCTAAGTCGCTTCAGTCGTGTCCGACTCTGTGTGACCCCAAAGACATCAGCCCACTAGGCTCCTCTGTCCCTGGGATTCTCCAGGCAAGAATACTGGAGTGGGATGCCATTTCCTTCTCCAATGCATGCATGCATGCATGCTAAGTCATTTCAGTCGTGTCCGACTCTGCGACCGTATGGACAGCAGCCCACCAGGCTCCACCATCCACGGGATTCTCTGGGCAAGAATACTGGAGTTGGTTGCCATTTCCTTCTCCAGGGAGCCATGGGGCTTACCGGCTAAATGCTCCAACTCTGGAATTAAAGAGACCTAGGTTTGAGTCTGAATACCACCACTTATTGGGCTTCCCTGGTGGCTCAGAGGTTAAAGTGTCTGTCTGGAATGTGGGAGACCCGGGTTTAATCCCTGGGTCGGGAAGATCCCCTGGAGAAGGAAAGATCCCCTGGAGAAGAAAACGGCAACCCACTCAAGTACTCTTGCCTGGAGAATCCCATGGAGGGAGGAGCCTGGTAGGCTACAGTCCATGGGGTCACAAAGAGTTGGACACAACTGAGTGACTTCACTTTCACCACCACTTATTAGTTTTCAGACTCGGGTAATTAGTTTTTCCAAGCCTTGGTTTTCCCATCTGTAAAATGGGAACAATATGAGTACTTACCTTGCAGGACCGATCTGTGCTCGTGGATAAAGTAAGGATGAAAAATATGTCAGCCCTCAAGACATCGAGCTGGTGCAGCAAGAACCTTAGGTTTGTCCCTCTTATCACCTCCTTAGTTTGGGGAGAGAGAAATTTGAGAGACAGGAAGGGGAAGCCTCAGGCAATAATAGGCCCAGAGATCTGGGTGGTGGTTGAATGTTGTCAGACACAGGTTTCTTTAAAGGAGAAGAAAGTGTGCTGAATTCCCACTGATTTTAATGTGACCCTGGTCGGTTTGAAGGTCTCGGCTTCCATAAATCAAGTGCCTCCAGCGGCTTTTCCCTTTTCACCTCTCTAACCCTTCCCACAGCTCCATCTCAGGTCCGGACTTGCACGACTGAGTGAGGCGGCCGGCTGCCCAGCGGTCAGCCTGGAGTGGGGACTAGGTGTGGCAGAGGCTCCAGATCTAGTGCCCCGGGGCTACATCTGGACAGGCATCGAGGGCCGGACCCCAGGACCCGGTGACACTTTTACTATTGAAGTCTACCCCAACTTTACTAGCTTCTGGGGCAAGCTGGGGGCTTTGGGGATTTTTGTATTTGCTGGGTTGTAAATATTTTATGAGAAGGCAGCCCAGGAAAATCTGGTTAGCTTTCTGCCTTGCAGACTGAAGTGGGATTGGCTTCATGCACAGATGTGTCAAAAAAAGAAGTCCAGTTTTGCCTGGGTCCCCAGGAATTCACCTTGAGTTTTTAAAAGCTTGTTATTGTCCCTCCTCTAGGTGCCCCCATTTTTTTCTCAGTGGTAACCAAAAATTTTATCTTCAGGATTGGTTGCAAAGCAAGACGATTTCAGATTGGGTAGGTGGAGGAGGGGAGAACGTCAATCTGTGTGTGTATGCATTGCTTAGGTTCTTCTCCTTGCTGATGTATTTATTTCTCATTGGCTGCAGGATCTTCTCAATGGATAGATGCCTGGTGTTAGTGTTGATTCATTTGCACCCTTGCAGACTTTGGAAACCCTTCTTGCTCTTATGTTTCTTAAGTGACTAATGAATTTAAAAAAGAAAGAAATTGCCTTGCAGCTCCACATTCTGTGAACTTCCTACTGGGCCTAAAGGTTTCAGCAAACCTGTCTGCTGGGCAGCACCTTCCACCGTTCCACCAGACACCTGGGTTTCAATTTGGGCTGTCCCTTCAAATAAGCTTGGAGCTTTTTTTTTTTTTAAAGCAAAGCTAAGAAACCCCAACAAAACTCCAATACCCAGGCCCCGTCCTCAGATATTGATCCAGTTGACTGAAGCACACCCTGGTGCTGTCATTTTTAAACTCTCTAGACAGTTATAAAGGGCAGCCAAGAAGTTCCCCACTTACTGACTGGCCTGTACCCTGGGTCAGACAGGCCTGTAGACGCTGAGGTGAGCAAGATTGGCCAGTACAGGGGGCTAGCTCCTACGGGCTGCTGGAGATGGGGCATGGCTGTTGCTGGGAAAGGCAGATCATGAGGAGACGAATACAAACGAGGTCCTTGTAGATCGTGCTCAGTGCCGAGAAGGTAATACACCAGGGTCCCCCGATAGTGACCGAGGGAGTCTGCTTTAGATCAGGGTGGTCAAAGATGGCCCTTTCGGAAGAGGTGACATTTGAACTGAGACGGGAATGATGAGAACGAGCCAGTCAGGAGGTGTGGAGGTATTGCGGCCACAAAGGGCGCATTAGTGGTTACTCAGGCTCCTGGGAGTGGGTGGGAAAACCGGGAGGCCGCTGCGGCCGCCTTCTCCACTGACTTCCGCGCAGGGTGTCCCGCGCTGATGGGGACGAGGGGGCCGCCCTGGTGCTCCTTCCTTTTAGCCGCGCTCCGCCAGGGCGGGGAGCCGGGGTGGTCAGCCCTCCGGGCAGGCGCCCCGGGACCCCTACCGACCTGGCCCAGCTCCCTCCCAGGGGCGGCCGCAGAGCTCCGGGCTGATCTCCCTCTTAAGTGAAACTGACTGTAATTATTATTATTATTTTTTTTTATCTCGCAGACGATCTCTCGCACACTCCTCTCCGGAGACAGAAGTATTTGTTTGATGTGTCCACGCTCTCAGACAAAGAAGAGCTGGTGGGCGCGGAGCTGCGGCTGTTTCGCCAGGCGCCCGCTGCGCCCTGGGGGCCGCCGGCCGGCCCGCTCCGCTTGCAGCTCTTCGCCTGCCAGTCGCCCCTGCTGCTGGAAGCGCGGAGCCTGGACCCGCAGGGGGCGCCCCGGCCCGGCTGGGAAGTCTTCGACGTGTGGCGGGGCCTGCGCCCCCAGCCCTGGAAGCAGCTGTGCTTGGAGCTTCGGGCCGCGTGGGGCGGCGAGCCGGGCGCCGCGGAGGACGAGGCGCGCGCGCCTGGGCCCCAGCAGCCGCCGCCCCCGGACCTGCGGAGTCTGGGCTTCGGCCGGAGGGTGCGGACCCCCCAGGAGCGCGCCTTGCTCGTCGTGTTCTCCAGGTCCCAGCGCAAGACCCTGTTCGCCGAGATGCGCGAGCAGCTGGGCTCGGCGACCGAGGTGGTCGGCCCCGGTGGTGGGGCCGAGGGGTCGGGGCCGCCGCCGCCGCCGCCGCCGCCGCCGCCGTCGGGCACCCCGGACGCTGGGCTCTGGTCGCCCTCGCCTGGCCGCCGGCGGCGGCGCACGGCCTTCGCCAGCCGCCACGGCAAGCGGCACGGCAAGAAGTCGAGGCTGCGCTGCAGCAAGAAGCCCCTGCACGTGAACTTCAAGGAGCTGGGCTGGGACGACTGGATTATCGCGCCCCTGGAGTACGAGGCCTACCACTGCGAGGGCGTGTGCGACTTCCCGCTACGCTCGCACCTGGAGCCCACCAACCACGCCATCATCCAGACGCTGATGAACTCCATGGACCCCGGCTCCACCCCGCCCAGCTGCTGCGTGCCCACCAAATTGACTCCCATCAGCATCTTGTACATCGACGCGGGCAATAATGTGGTCTACAAGCAGTACGAGGAGATGGTGGTGGAGTCGTGCGGCTGCAGGTAGCGGCGCCTTCCTGCCGCCTCGGCCCGGGATGGCTCGGGGGGAGGTCCGACCGCGGAGAGGCGGAGGGGAGCTGGCCCCCGACGAGGCGGAGAGCGGGGCCGCAGCCTGGACTTTTTTCGGCCGGTGGGAGACCAGGGAGTTCTGCCTTCCCAGAACCTTCCACCTGCCTGCCCAGAGGGAGAGACGGAATTTCACACCTTCCCCGGGGGGGGCCATCCTGGAAAAACCAGCCAAGGAAGATTTCTTCAGTTTTTTTTTTTGTTTGTTTTTTTCGGTCGTTATTAGTGTGGGTTTGGGTTTCCTCATGTGTTTCAACAGATTTCCATGGGAGGTGGGGGGCAGGGGAGACGCATACCTATTTCTCAACTGCTCCAAGGATTGGGGGGAAAAGAATGAATAGTTAGTTTAAGAAGGGAACCTGTGGAAGGAAGACTCACCTTCTACCACATCTCGGTCGGATTGTTTTCTACTTGTGCAAAGGAGGTGGGTCTTTCTGGCCCTGTTCTGTGACCCCCACCCCGCGCCCCTGCAGAAAGTGTTAAGGTAGAGATATTACAAAGTCAAAAGGGGTCCTGCCTTTGGAAGAGCTTTGCAAGACAAGAGGCGGATCCAAGCGGGCCTTTGCCGCTTGCTTGTATACCCAGCTCTGCCCCGGCCTCTTCGGGTATAGAGAAGTGGCAACCTGCATCTCACTCCAGGGGGCTCAGGTCACCGCCTTCACTGGCTTTTTCTGGGGGAAAGGGGAGCTGGTATGGATGGAATGACAAGAATGAGTCCAAATGGAACCCCCTGAAGGATAATGAGAAACCACAAGACCAGCCTCTGACGGGCTGACACCGAGGTGCCTTCGCCCAGGCTGGAGGTAACCTATGGAAAAGCCCTTCCCCATATCTGTTTCTCACTGATTTCTTTAGGCAGAATTTGCCAAAATTCAGACATCCCCTTTGAAGGGGAAGGTGATTTCCCATTTAAACAAACAAACAACAAAAAAAATGGGCAGAACTGGGGAACTTAGAACTAAAGTAAGAGATGCAGAGGATAGGAAAGTGACCCAAGAAGAGGAAGGGTGAAGTCGGAGGGGAGGTGATTGCCCACCTTCCTCCCCAAGGATGCGGATGGAGGGTCAGGCCCAGGAGCTGGGAGGAGAGGGATGAAAGGAGGCACACGTCCTTGTCTTCGAAGTTTCTTTGGAATCTCTCTTCCCTCCCCTCTCTCTGACATTCCTGCAAGATTACCAGCCAGCAATAGCCCAGGGCTCCCCCAAAAGAATTGTTTCAGATTGTAATTACCAGTTAGGCAGTGTTTTTAAAACTTAGTAATGAGGAACTGTGAAAAGAGCAAAGTGTTACATTGAGCTTGGGGTGGGAGATGGGGAACGGTGTGTTGAGAAAGAAGGCAAGGGTGGAATTCATCTTCCGGAAGCAAGAGAGAGCCGGGTGCAAGTTAAATACCCATCCTCAGGTTGCCAAAAGCATGAACTTTCCCCAGTCTGCACCAGTGTTATTTTCAAACATCGTCCATAAGTAGGCCCTTTGAAGAGTTAGCTTCCTTCTTGTCTTTGACCATGAAATGGTTTAAACAAGGGAACTTGTACCAACCGTTACAAGACCTTTTTGTTCTTCCTAAGTGGTGTTGCTCTCTCTGAATCTAAACCTGTCGCTTGTTTGGTTCAGAGAACTACAAACTATCCAAGAAAGGGTGAGACTGATAATAAATGCTAATATAAAATGCTAAGTAAAAAAGAAAAAAAAAAGACTTGGCCAGGAGAAATAATTTAAATGCACATTTGCTTTGGATGCACTGTTGTTCTGTTAAGGCTGTATATATTTGTTTATTTAAGGTGACTGAAAGTGCAAAGAGGAAATGGACAGCATGCAATTCATCTTAATGTACAAAACGTTATATGCACTCAAATGTTATAATTTCTAATATTTTTAAAGTTTATATTCGAGTTGTACAAAGTTAAGCATTCATCAGATATTTCATTCTTTCATAATGTTATCATTTTCTTAAATATTATTACAAAATTTTAAGTCTGTCTAATGGAGAGTTTTTTTAAAACTGTCTACCTCACTATAATACAAGTATTTACAACACAAAAGTTACCAGAGGTCAATTAATATTCAAAACATTTTTTACAGTACACTTTTCCTGGATGATACTCAATCTAATACTGTATTATTAAACTCATTTTTCCCCTTAATAAATCTGCCTGTTTTATATGGATCTATTTAGAAAAATCATGTTCTCAAGGAATTACTGTCAATGGTATTTTGGTCCAGTATGAGACTGAATGTCTGAAAAGGTGTTGATGATTTTGAAATCCATCATTCAGAGCATTGCAGTTTCTCCTCACAACTCTTCCATAACTCTCTTTTCATAAAATTTTCATTCACTAGATTAAAGCCAAATCCTTGTCAACTGTTAGAACAGCGTTTATGAGCCTGTAACTCGTTCCAACATCTCCAAAGCCCAGATAGGAACTGGATTGCTTCTTAGTTTCTTTAATGTTGAAAAAAATTGTAAGTTAGCTAGGCCAGCCAAGATGTCCATAATTACCGCTTACATTATGGCATAGGGGGAGCAGAAGATATGAAATGCTCCTTGCTATAAATTAGGGAGCCTGTGTATAAGTGTAACTCTGTGTGTTCACTTTGTAAGGCATGATGCTGTCCATGGATTATCTCATTTAAACCCCTCAGAAACTCCATGAAAACTTATTATAACCCTCATTTTGCAGATGAGGAAACTAAGGTGTGGCAAGTTTAAGTAACCTGGCTGTGGTAGTTAGGATTTAAACTTAGTTCTTTCAGATTCTAGAACCTGAAGAATTAACCGCTAGACACTTCTACCCTGAGATATCTATCTGCTCTCTAATTGGTCCTGAAAAGCGGGGATTTGCTGTTAGCCACTATTGTCAGGAATGACCAATTGGAGGAGGAGCTGCTGCTCCAGGGGCCACCAGCATTGTCTGAAGTTTTGGAATATGTGAATTATGACTGCTGGAATAAGGAATCTGAAAAATGGGTACGGATTGCAAAATCCTGGGAGTTCTCAGCTTAGGGCTCACTTCTGCAAATGCATGGTTTAGGTCATTGCTGGGCTTCTGTAGCGTCTCTGCAATTTTCTGGAACTGCCTTGGGTGTGGTTTTTGTGAATTTTGGTTATCAAAATACTGATTAATTTACAGATAGGTTATGTTTCAATAGACTGGTTTTAAGAGGACTGTTAAGAATTGAGAAACATTTTCCTTTGGAAGCAATGTTGTTTGAGTTGCCAGGTCATCTTGCAAAAGCTTTATTTACCCTGATGGAAATTCTGCCCCGCCACCCCACGGAAGTTTTTAACAAAGCAATTTTGACCAATGGGTTTTGGGCACAATCACCTGAGAAAGCAAAAGAGAAGCTCCTTGTCTTTCCTGGGTGGAGTCTCTTTTTGAAATAGTTGAACATTCTTTGCATTTTCCCACTACTTGTTCTGTACCCTTCACTCAAGTCCCTCAACCTCACAACTGCCCCAGGACTTCCAGCCCTCCCCCTACTCTGCTCCCAATCCAGAGATTTCCTTTCTCTGCACAGATATTTCCATCCCCAAAGTAATTTTCTTCTCTTTCCTCTATCAGAAAATTTATTTCTCAACTCAGATGTTAGAAGAAACAATCGATTGAATTAGATGAAGATGTTAACATCTCCAAGCTTCCTAAGCTTGGAGACATTTGCAGTTTAAGGAAAAAAATCTTGCTTAACTCAGATCTCTTGTGAGCGATGTGAAGTCAATATGGGAGGACTCAACACAATTTTGAGCTAGGCACTAGGGACAAAGGGATGAATGAAGACACTTAGCAATGTGAAACTTTTTGGTGTCCATTGGGGGACATTTTGTGCAATAAAGAGACTATTTACAGCTAACATTTAAAAATTAATATCCAATGTATTAAAGCAAGCAGTTAATAATTTAATTGTTTCCAAAGATCGTTAATTTAATGAATGTAGGCCCCATGAAGCTTTTTTGGGGGGCTTGTTTATTTCTATATTCTTAGCATACAGAATAGTGCCCAACATATGGCATGCACTCAATAAATATGTTGAATGAACATTTACAAATCCAATTTTACTTATAAATCTAGTAATTTTAGCAAGCGTTTTCAAGGGAGCCTTTGATTTTTGTCTTCTCAACTCAAGTTGAGTGGACCAATCTCCCTTAATCAACCAATTCTGGTTACAAACCTAGTTAATAAACTTCTTTTAAATATCGTACATTGCTTTTGTCAATTTAATATATTCATTTTCCCCTCAAGCCCTTTACAGTTCCCTAACAGGAAAAAAAAAATCTTCCCACATACTTAAATTCTTCTAAGTATTTCAATACCGCTTACACCATTTGATTTAACACTGGGTGGGAATCTAAAGTTAATTGCCCAGGTGACCATTTAAACCGACATCAGAAGGCTGTTAGATACCTTACTAAGCCACGTTTTCTTCAAACGTGCAAACATTTAAAATATCAAATAAATATAGGTTGTCTCAATGATTATAAAACATTATTTTAGAACTTAATATAAGTATTAATTTAGATTAATTTAGGTTCCAACTAATCTTTGTACTTATTCCAAAGTTTCTTTGGGTTAAAACCACTAACCCTCTACTATAGTTTCACAAGCAAGTGAAAAGACCATGTCAACAGACTGTGTGGTTTCTAATCTACCAGAGGTTCAGTTGAGGAAGAAGCAGATGGATTCTTCTGAGAGGCCAGAATGCCAACTCCTCCTTAATAGTCACCCACCAACAGGAACTCCAAAGCCACATCTTTTACAAGTTGGTCTCTCCTGGGTTCAAGAGAGGCTGTTAACCCATCTTTCCTTCTGATTTGAGTAAACTGAATTCCATGCTCCCCATTAAGATTGAGGCTTTTTTTCATTAATGAGCTGGATTTCACATTTATTTAATAACTTTAGGACATTTTCTTGTTTTCACCTTTGGCTTTAAAATTACTGCCACTCTATTGAATTCTTCTGCCCTTCCATAACTTTTCCACCAGCTCTTCCAACTTTATCATCAAACTCTGGTAATCAGAATTCTGTAATCTTTTTCTGTATTTGTCCTGTCTGGAAAATCTGCAACTCTTACAGTTATGAGAATGACATCTAATGGAAACTGCACATGCTTGTTCCTTGCCTGATTCTGTGGTTCACCATACAAAATTGTGGGAATGAGAACACAGTTCCTGCACTTGAGGAGTTCACAGGAATATTATTATTGTTATGTTTACTATTATCTCCTTGGTTAATCATTACAGGAACTCTAATTATGATTGTTCTGCTTTACAGATGAGAAAACTGAGGCTTAGAGAGGTTCAAGCAATTGCTGGGGAGAGCTAAGATTTAATCTGATAGACTCCAGAGTATATTTGCATCTGCTCAGTCTTTCGGCGGTTATTTATTAAGTTCCCATAGTGTGGAAGGCTCTGTTTGAGGCTCAGAGAAATTACAAATAGAGCTAGAGGTAAAGGAAGTTCCAGAATTGAGCTGAACTTTCCAAGACTTTGCAGACTCCTAAAGGCAGACTGCTCTCTCTACCTAAGTTCTGCTTTTAATGGCTTATTTCCTTTCCAACACACAAATTCTCTGAAAGCTTTATCCTCCCTCCTCCAGAAATGTTGAAGAAGCAGGCAGAGTAGGATCAGGAGTTGAGAAATGAGGAAAAGGGCAATATTTGCAGCCATGGGTTCTCTGTACCATTCAGATGTTCAGAATTACAAAGGGTGTAACGCTAACCCTTCCAAGAAAGTCCAAACTTATTAGTAATAAAATGTGTTTGATTTAAAAAGAAAGAATTTAATAAATACTTATTATATATTAGTGTCATCTGTGACTAGGGGCAGAATTCACCAGATGTAACTGAGGATGATCACATGAGTTGAAATTAGAGCCTCTTGAGGCAACTTTGTTTTTGAAAATTCCTCTTTCCAGTGATGATTCCTTTACCTCTACTGGGAGTTCTTAAGCATGATAATTATTCAGAAGTAGGAATGTGAAAACTAGTTAATATGCCTTTTCTTCTCAAAACAGCTAGGGAATCAACAGTGTGTGCATCGGGAATTTTAAAACAAGTTTAACAGGATTATTTACTTTTGACCTAGGCAATGACCAACTGGGATACATCCCTAGTTTAACAGGATTATTTACTTTTGACCTAGGCAATGACCAACTGGGATACATCCCTAGTTTAACAGGATTATTTACTTTTGACCTAGGCAATGACCAACTGGGATACCTCCCTGATTCAGGGATTCGGCAGTCCATGCTTCCAAGTTTGGTTGCGTTTGCAACAGCGGGAATCTTCTGTCTGCACTGAATGGTTTACTTGGGATTGCCAACTGACTTACACCAGCCAGTTTTTTTTTTTTTTTTTTAATTTCTTGATTTGATTTCTACTTTGTTAGAATTCACTTGTAATTTCTAGGGAAATTATCTTCTCCAATTTGTCAGAAGGAAGGGACACTTGGATTGCCAAATATCTACCCTCTTTGCCTTTGAAACTAATGCAATCATTTACATGGAGGAATACTTACCTATGTTGAGACAGTCTTAAAAACTCAGGGTTTCTGTTTTAATCTTGAAACTTCCCTTTATCTCCAGTTTTATATCTAAAATCTTCAATAAGTTGAGCAAACCATGGAGATAATTAACTTCCGAGTTATATTTTTGTCCTTACTAGTGGTTAATGCTGTGGGATACCAATAGCATTCATGTCGTGGTAGAAGATTGAAATGTATTCAAGGCCCTTGGTGGAGAGCTCAGTTCATAGTTTATTCTCATCAGAAAGAATTTTTAATGTGGCTTATTTTAAAATTGCTGTCCAGAACAAATGGACAAAATCCACCTTATACGAATGTTTGGTTTAGGCTTAAACAATTTTGTATGTATTCATTCCAGATTTTAACTTTTACTAAAACCTGACTGCTAAAGCTTCTTGGGAGTGAGCTTCCAGTGAGACAGAACCTCTGCCACTGCAGGGAACAAATGGTTTTTCCAAATAAACAGATGATTGTTTCACTAAAAAAACAATTTTCTGTTTTCTAACATTTGCTTATACTAATTGGAAAGTGACGTCTCAGCCAACACATTGGTAGGTGTTGCCTGGCTGGCAGTGAAAGTGTCTTGGGTTGAACAGGAGGACAGCAGAGTGGTTGAAGAGTACCATGCTCTGAACAGACACTGTATCTTAGAACTCCTCCAAGTTATCCCAAATCTTTGAATTTGGGTTATTTGTCCAGAGGTGGACTGCAGGTACAGGTAGATCTAGTTTCAAATTCAGTTCAGTTCAGTTGCTCAGTCGTATCCGACTCTTTGCCACCCCATGAACTGCAGCACGCCAGGCCTCCCTGTCCATCATCAACTCCCGGAGTTCACTCAAACTCACGTCCATCGAGTCAGTGACGCCATCAGCCATGTCATCCTCTGTTGTCCCCTTCTCTTCCTGCCCCCAGTCCCTCCCAGCATCAGAGTCTTTTCCAATGAGTCAACTCTTTGCATGAGGTGGCCAAAGTACTGGAGTTTCAGCTTCAACATCAGTCCTTCCAATGAACACCCAGGACTAATCTCCTTTAGGATGGACTGGTTGGATCTCCTTGCAGTCCAAGGGACTCTCAGAGTCTTCTCCAGCACCACAGTTCAAAAGCATCAATTCTTCGGTGCTCAGCTTTCTTTATAGTCCAACTCTCACATCCATACATGACCACTGGAAAAACCATAGCCTTGACTAGACGGACCTTTGTTGGCAAAGTAATGTCTCTGCTTTTTAATATGCTGTCCAGGCTGGTCATAACTTTCCTTCCAAGGAGTAAGCATCTTTTAATTTCATGGCTGCAATAGTGTCTTCCAATCTCTTGGTGTCACCTAGGCTGCAGGTGGTCACTCTGTAATCAGGTTTCCTGGGTCCTTATTAGGTCCACCCATGTTCCTTAGCAGGGAATTAGCCAGGAAAATTTGTATCTTCCCTAGCAAGTCAAGAGGGTGAAGGAGAGGTTATAAGGGCAAGAACTTTGCTCCTCCTGTTGGCATGTTGGTGGGTTTTGTGGTTTGTGGTGAGCTTCGACTCTCTGCTATTTATATAATGTATAGACAATGGTGGTGGTAATGGTAGTTACAGTGTCAGTCTGTTTAACCATTAGAAATTAGAGATAGGGACTTCCCTGGTGGTCCAGTGATTAAGAAACCACATTTCCACTGCAGGTGCATGAGTTCCCTTGGCAGAGAACTAAGATCATGAATGCCACACACGGCCAAAACATAGGATGAAAAAGAAATTAGAGATAAATATATGATAATAATAGAATCAGTTAGGCCTATTCAGTTTTATTTAATAGAAAACTCTTTGGTTAAGAATAACTTAAATAAGAAAAGTTAGTTCTCACATAAAAAGAGAAAAGTTTAATTATAGTCCAGGGTTTAATGAGGATTCCACAGTGTCTTCAGAGTCTGAGAATCCCGTCTGTTTGCTCCATCATTTTAGCTCAGTTCTTTCATATTCAAATTTACCTCATGGCCCAAGATGGCAGCTGGAGTCCAGCAGTCACACCCCAACTAGAAGTCAAAAGATAAAGAAAACAGCCAGAAGGGAAAAAAAGGACTTTCCCAGCTGGTTCAGCTCCCTTTAAGCAGCCTTCCCAGAGGTTCCAAACAACATTTCTCTTTAATTTTCATTGACCAGAACCTACCAACAGCTGGCTTTGAGGGAGACTAGGGAATGTAGCCTTACTCTATATAGCATGTGGGCATCCTTTGGTTAGGCAGCAAGTAGCGTTCTTGCCTGGAGAATCCCCATGGACAGAGGAGCCTGGCAGGTGGCAGTCCATGGGGTCACAAAGAGTTGGACACTACTGAGTGACTAAGCACAGCACAGCACAGCCTTGTGATAGGAGGGGCTTCCTTGGTGGCTCAGATGATAAAGAATCTGCCTGCAATGCAGGAGATCTGAGTTTGATCTCTGGGTCGGAAGATCTTCCAGAGAACGGAATGATATTACAAGCATAGATCCAACCCCATCACTTATGCCTCCTATTCCCTGGAGCTTTCCTAGCCCTGAGTACTCCTCACGTAGAGTAGAGTTAAAACCACAGTGGAAACCAAGTGTCCCTAAAGTGACAGTTGAGAAGTGCAGGCTCTACAATAAAAGCCCGACTAGAGAACAAGACTAAGGCTGGGAAGACTAAAGCCCTTTACTTCCTTCCTCCAGAGCTGAAAATGCACACCACCCTGATTTAGCTATTTAACTGCAGAAAAAATGACAGTTAAACTGAAAGACAAGAGCAAGCACTTATTAAGGAAAATGTCCACTGGGAAGGCAAACGGTTGACTTTGACAGATCAGATTAGGAATTCCTCCTCCTGTGAGAAAGTGCTGATAAGGGAAACAGCATATGTGGAGGATCCTATCTCAACATTAGCTGTCTTACTATAGGTGTTCATATTATGCTGAATGTGTAACTAGCCATACATAGTTACAGATGTATAAATAAGCCTATTATTATATGCATATGGATATATTCTCTATCTTTATCTGTTTCATGTACCATATGTATCACCATGCATAATGTTATAACCCTGAGCTTTGCAATCAATGGGCCTGGAAGGATTACAGTTGTGCTGAGATACCAGGTCTGGGGCAACCAAAGTTTTAGCAGATTACCTCGACCCAAGGGCAGACTCTCTGTTTGTTCCATCGTGTTCTACAGACATTACCAGCGGCAATGTACACTCTGACTCAAAAAAATGCTGGCAGGCACTGCTAAAAATTAGTTTGTTTTAGACAGTGTCATGGTATATACCATGGGAATACCACTTTTAAGTGTCATTTATCCATGCTGGGAAATAAGTAAAAACTCAAGTTAGTTGTAGGTGCCAAGCCATACTTGATTGAAATGCAGTGCTAACCTGGGCTATTGATCAGGGGTCAGCGCATAGAAGTAAGAACTAGTCAGGCTAACCATAATTAAGAACCAAAAGCTCCTTAGCCTCTGGACCAAAGAACTTTAATAAGATAAATGAAGAGACCAGGTAACTCAAAGAAATTATAGTGTCACTGATAACTGTGTAATAGTTATGTATACACACCATGTATAATAAAAAACAAAACCAAAAGCAGTATTCCACTACTTGGATGTTTCCAGTAGGGTTTCTGTGAAGTTCTGTGAATAATGCATCAGCATTCAAATGGCATCTTTTGCTGCACATCTCAAACATTCTACCTTATTCATTATTTAACATGTTGGCCTTTACAAATGGGCAAAATGATGAATTTTAATGATTGTTCACAGCTGAGTTTCATTCAAGAACCAAGCCTTGAGGGCTCAGTAGCTTCATATGTTATTTTGCTCAAATGTAGACTAGAGAACAAATATTTCTCCCCAAAAGTATGCTCAGCGAGATGTTCAGAAGCCAGTTCGGGTTGGTGTGGCTGTGGGGATGAAGAGGAGGGGCTTTCAGTGACCATGGCATCAAATGGCGTGGCTTCTTGATAGTATGTGTCATCTGCAAGTGTGGGCCATAGAGCTATAACATAGAAATGTGCACACACCTATGTTTAACTCGCTTACAGGGTTTTTTCAAGTTTAACAAATGACCTAGTATGTAGAAAATACTCAGCAATTATTAATGATTATCATCATCATTATTCTATTTGTTTTGGGTATATTTTTGAAAGCTGTATTCATTTTTGACTGGTGATAGAAAGGACAGTTCAAACGAGCTGGTCCTAAGGAAAAATCATTTATTTGTGAAAGAGTTGTGAGTACTTTTTTGACTTCTATCATATGCCAGATGCATCAGATCAGATCAGATCAGATCAGTTGCTCAGTTGTGTCCAACTCTTTGAGACCCCATGAATCGCAGCACGCCAGGCCTCCCTGTCCATCACCAACTCCCGGAGTTCACTCAGACTCACATCCATCGAGTCAGTGATGCCATCCAGCCATCTCATCCTCTGTCGTCCCCTTCTCCTCCTGCCCCCAATCCCTCCCAGCATCAGAGTCTTTTCCAATGAGTCAACTCTTCGCATGAGGTGGCCAAAGTACTGGAGTTTCAGCTTTAGCATCATTCCTTCCAAAGAAATCCCAGGGCTGATCTCCTTCCGAATGGACTGGTTGGATCTCCTTGCAGTCCAAGGGACTCTCAAGAGTCTTCTCCAACACCACAGTTCAAAAGCATCAATTCTTTGGCACTCAGCCTTCTTCATAGTCCAACTCTCATATACATACATGACCACAGGAAAAACCATAGCCTTGATTAGACGAACCTTTGTTGGCAAAGTAATGTCTCTGCTTTTGAATATGCTATCTAGGTTGGTCATAACTTTCCTTCCAAGGAGTAAGCGTCTTTTAATTTCATGGCTGCAGTCACCATCTGTAGTGATTTTGGAGCCCAGAAAAATAAAGTCTGACACTGTTTCCACTGTTTCCCCATCTATTTCCCATAAAGTGGTGGGACTGGATGCCATGATCTTTGTTTTCTGAATGCTGAGCTTTAAGCCAGCTTTTTCACTCTCCATTTTCACTTTCATCAAGAGGCTTTTTAATTCCTCTTCACTTTCTGCCATAAGGGTGGTGTCATCTGCATATCTGAGGTGATTGATATTTCTCCCAGCAATCTTGATTCCAGCTTGTGTTTCTTCCAGTCCAGCGTTTCTCATGATGTACTCTGCATATAAGTTAAATAAGCAGGGTGACAATATACAGCCTTGACGTACTCCTTTTCCTATTTGGAACCAGTCTGTTGTCCATGTCCAGTTCTAACTGTTGGGGATGACTCAATAGGAGGATCTCTGTAGAAGAGAAGACTTGCTAAAGTCACTGGAGCACAGTGCAGTAAGCATCATTAGATAAGTCAATGCAGAGAATTCATCCTGGTGCCAAAAATATGTGTCAGTTAGGATCAGGTTCATCTACTTGAACAGAAAGCCCCAAGTAACAGTGACTCAAAGCAGACAGTTTGTCTCAATTTTGAAAAAAAAAAAAATTGGAATTTGACATTCCGGGGTTGATATAGTGATTTCTTAGTCATTAGGAATTTTTTTTCATCATTTAAATGTGGTTTCCATCCTCAAGTTTGCCACATAGTTCAAGATAGCTGCTGGAGTTCCAGTCATCACATCCATGTTCTAGTAGGCAAGAAAGGGAAAGACATGCAAAAAGAAGGCACCCCAATCCCAGCAGTGTCAGCTACCTTTACAGAGCCTTTCTGAAGTTTCACATAAGGCTTTGACTTACATCTCACTGACTAGAACTTAGCTGTGTGATCTTACCTGGCTACAAAGGAGGGTGGAAAATGTAGTCTTTTACATGGGCACGTAATTGCTGGGAATAAAACAGTTTCTGTGGTCATGGAAGGAGGTAGCACATGGATATTGGGAAGATACTGGTTTTTAGGAAGAATATCAGTACAAATTCTCCCCAGGAGTATGGGACTTACCACTGGAAATAGAGAAAGAGTAGCCAGGAATGTAGGGTTAGCTTTAAACATTTTTTTTCTAAAATTGAAATATATAGTTGAATTACAATGTTGTGTTACCGCTGTACAGAAACGAGACTCAGTTACACACACACATACATGCATTCTTTTTCATGTTCTTTTTCCTTATGGCTTATCATGCTATGCTATGCTAAGTCACTTCAGTCGTGTCTGACTCTGTGCGACCCCAGAGACGGCAGCCCACCAGGCTCCCCCGTCCCTGGGATTCTCCAGGCAAGAACACTGGAGTGGGCTGCCATTTCCTTCTCCAATGCATGAAAGTGAAAAGTGAAAGTGAAATCACTCAGTCGTGTCCGACTCTTAGCAACCCCATGGATTGCAGCCTAACAGACTTCTCCATCCATAGGATTTTCCAAGCAAGAGTACTGGAGTGGGGTGCCATGGTTTATCATAGGATACTAAATATAGTTCTCTGTGCTATTGAGTAGGGCCTTGTTGTTTATCCATTCTAGTATACCAGTTTGCATCTGCTAATCCAAACGCCATCCATCCCTCTCCCACATCCCTCCTCCTTGGCAATCACAAATCTATTCTCTATGTTCCAGATTAAAAAAAAAATTGCCTATTTTCTCAATTACAAAGATGATTTATTTTTAATATTGCTTACTGTTATTGTACAATGTACTATCAGATACTGCTTTCTTCAAATATCTGGAAAAAACTGTGACCCCATGAGAGGAGAAAGCTCATGTTACAGAAGATAAGGGTGAGTGCTCACTTACTTGCCCTAAAGAGCAGTAGCAGCTGGGTTTCCTATCCTTTGAACAGCACTGGAAGGGTTAACCAGCTAGGGCTTACCCAGGACTAGAAGATGAAAACCAGTAGGCTGGGATATTACTTTTATTGTGTTGACACAGATGCATTTTTGTAAGGATTTATAAGAAACTTTTAATTTTTCAAAATACTCTGCCTCTTGCTTTTCAAATTCCATTTTACTTATGTATGTGTCATCGAGGCTGCAGCCTCACAGGGGGAGAACGACAACAAAAATACTTCTCTTTTCTTTGAGGTTTTATATTCATGGGGAACATTTTTACTGAGTCAATAAATTGCTGCTTACCAGTGAGGGTTCCCCAAAGGAACTGATTTTCAGAAAATGTTCTGAAGTTTGGGCAAAGTACTAATCATTTCAGGAAGAGGGAACAAACAACGTGAGCCCGTTAACTTCCAAGAGAAGCAGGAGTTTTTGTGTGATAACATCACCACCACCTATAGTGATTAAAAAAAACACACACGCACACAACAAAACAGCAACCATTTATTGACTGCATGCAGAAGCCAAGCCAAGTGTCTTCCTTGAATCCTCCCCTCCTCCCATTTTCTGCTGTCTACTTCCACCATCCCCAATTTACAGATAAGCAAACCGAGGTTCAGAGAGGTTAAATTAAATGCCTGAGGAGACAGGGCAGGGGGTGAGGGGGTGGGGTGGGGGAAGCAAAGCTGGGATCCACACCAGGCAATTTGATCCCACAGCCCACAGCAGTCTGAACCACTATGTAATATTGTCTCACAAACATCCCTAAAATCTGCTCCATCTCTTATCACCGACAAAGCCTTGGATTTGCTGGTGGAGAGAAAAATGCTTGAAATCTAACTGGGCTCCTCTAGTATCTGTTTTGACAGCCGAAATTAATTGTTCATTTTCTGAGCACTTTTTGGCAAGTCTTTCTGATGACCCGAACTGCCGTCTCCTTCCTCTGGGGCTTGGCAGGTCTCCCCGGTGCGGAGCTCGGGGTGGGCCCGAACTCCAGCGGTGCAGCGCGCTGGCAGACTCCAGGATCTTCTGGGGGAAGGACGGGGTTGTGCTCGGCTCTCTGGGGTTGCTGAGAAGGATGGTGGGCGATCGCTGCGTCTCTGATGAGACTGCAAGCCTCAGAAAGCTGATTAAACCAAATGCGATAATTGAGTTGAGCCTATCGCACATCTGTGCCGTTCCTCTTGCCAGAGTACAATGAACCGTCTTTCTCACACCCCATCTCAGCGCCCTCCGGGGAACCGGAGAGGTCTGTCCTTCCCCGGCACATTCCCTCGCTGTTGACCAGAAGAGGGAGCAGCTTCCGCTTGAAGGTGAGGCGTAGACAGACACCCGTCGGAAAGGCCACCCATCTCCCCAAAGGCTCGGACTTAAAAAAAAATAATTGTGAAAAAATGCTCCCGAGGACAGAAAACTATCAATATTTTCCGATAGTTCTGAGCCCCTGGGTACCATTTGGGGCAACTTGATTTAGAAAGGTAAGAAGCTGTCCCTAAATGTGCATTAATTATTTGAGAAGAGCCTCCACATCCTTGATATCATTATTGTCAAGATACCCACGTGCTGGTGTCTGAAACAGAAGGCACGAGTCTTCTGTGCAAAGTACTTATAAGATAAAAATGTAAAAGAGATTATGTGGATAAATGCCTTAATTTCCACCCCTCCTTAATTTCTCTGGGTTCCTTTCTTGCCAATAATATAGGATGCAAGTAAATGGGGGAGGTTAATGTTTGGCTTTGGATGAGAATGTTTTCTCCCCGGATTCTTCACAGTCATGGCAAGATTCCTGGTAAAGGTGAAGACTTCAGGCTGAGTTTTAAATTAGGAGGAGAAAAGTCCATTGAAAAAGGGGAAGTGATTCCTATAGGTGAGGATGGGATGGAAGAAGAGTTGTAAAAAAAGATCAGTCACCAGTGTCTGCTTGACAGCAGAAGGAATAAAGAATTGGGCAGACTGTCGGGGGAAGAGGAGCATGAATTTGAGGATGGAAGCAGTGGGAATGACTGAGGCTTCCGTGAAGAGTAAGGAGATGCTGGCAACCTCAGATAATGGGGAGGCATTTAAAGCAGTGGGTCCCGGTGGGGAAAAATTCAAGAAATAAAGCCAAAGATATTAGGGAGGTCAGATGTACTCATTAGCCAGGCAAGGTCCCAGGGTATACCTGCTGCCAGGGGAAACTTTTAATAGCTCCTTTGTTGACTGTCCTAGAGTCCCGGTTTGGCTGGTAAATGGCAAAGTCACGCTAGCCTTGGTTTATACAGGGTTTATGGTCACGGAGTAAAGCACCTACTTAGCTATGCATATGGAGGGAGAGGAATATATTCTGGAGAGATTGTCACACACACACACACACACACACACACATGCATACACACATATGCGAATAACCCTACCAGGTAGTGGGAACAGTGAAAAGTCACCTAACTTGATTCCTTGTCACAAGGGGACATAGTGTGGGGACCATGAAGGTGAGTCACTCCGTTTGATAGCAGAACCCCAGGGACAACTGATATTTATTGAATAAAAGAATGTTGAACAAAAAATCCACACTTGTTAGATGAATGAAATTGTGTGCAGGTGGAGGGAGCAGAGCTCGATGTGAAGAAAGGGTGAGACCAGAGCCTGAGAGCAACCATTTGGGTTGAGAGCGACCTGCTGGGTTGAATTTCTAGGAAGAAGCGTGGAGGGCTCTGTGGAATCTCGCTCCGAGTGGGTTGGCCTCAGTGAACAGATGAGAAATACAGAGGCCATGTTTTGGGGGCATGAAGGAGACATAGAGCAGGCGAAGCTTCGGGGCTGGAGAGGTGGTGAAGACCTCACGTCTAGTGTGTGCCAGCAACCGCGCCAGGTGTGAAACAGCAGGGAGTGGTGCACAGGGGCGGCCCTCACCGTGATCCTGGTCTGGCACTTAAAGACAATGACAAACAGCAATAAATCAGAGTGATAATGTTAGAGGAGGGCAGCCAGGAAGGTGAGGAGAGAATCCTGCAGGGGAGAGGCTCAATCTTGGAGAAGGAATAGGGCTTCTCCAGAGGCAGAGGCGGAGGAGGGAGGATGAGAACATTGTGGAGGGATCAGTTTTGCAGAGAGCTGCAATGGACATTCAGAGTATCTCTAGGACTAGACAGCAGGTGGGGGCACAGGGTGAATGGCCTTGAATTCAAAGCCAAGGCACGTACATTTCATCCTGTGGCTCACTGTAAGTTGTTAAAGCAAGGGAGTATTTCACAAATCAGTTCTGTGCGTTGGATGGAAGGACAAATTGAAGGATGGAGAGACTGGAACGAGGGAGACAGGTGAGCTGAGAGAGAGATCTTGATATAGCAGAAGAAACAGAGGAGGGGATGGCGCTGGGGACTCTTGCAGGGTCTACTCGAAACGTTCCAAGGGCAGTTTGCATGTGGAAGATAAGGGAGAGAGAGGACTCAAATATTTTGACTATGAGGAAATTTGGGGAGGGTGGTGAAAGGAGACAGCCCCAGAAACAGAACTTCAGAGATGTAAGAAATGAGTTTGGTGAAAGAAAGCAGAGACAGGTTGAGAGAGCTTAAGCCTGGAGGGGTTGAGATGGGGTGAGAGTGTGATGGGGGGAGGAGACAGAGAACAGGAAGGAGAAGGGTGGAGGTGGGCTCGCTGCCAAGGCCGCGAGAAAGTGGTTTTGTCTTGTTTTCTAAGATGGATGGGAAAGCCTGGGTATATTTGGTTTTGATGGGGTTATAGAAACAGAAGGAAAAAGCTGATGAAAAATGAGGGAGATTCTGTGGTCACCCGAGAAAGCAAACAGCTCCAGCAGCTGTTGCAGTTCTGGTAAGAAGCTTAGTACCAGCAGGTATTCTAATTCTTGAAGATGATGCTGGCGAGTTAAAATCCAGGTGAAGATTGGGAAAGGAAGGCAGAAAAAGAAATGTTGCTGAAGAGGCAGAGAGCAGCCAAGGACAAAAATGGAACTGATGTGTGTTTAGTAGGGATTGATATGTCAATAGAGAAGGAATGAGAAAGAGAGGGAGGGTGTGGGATCCTGTGGGTGCTGATGACACAGGAAAAGATAAGAAAACCAGAAAGCAAGTTGAAGATGACAGTGGGTGTCGATTGTTTTTGTCACCTGACATCCATACCTACTTCTTGAGGTAAGAATGCCCCGGGGTTTGTTTTGGAGAAACCACCCTTAGTCAACGTTTAACTCACATGATTAGAGTTTGGTTGACTGCACTGAACCCCAGCATGGCAATGCGAGACTGAGTCTAGTCCTAACGGTGTATTCTACCCTCTGAGATTGGTGATTGGTACATGTGTATGACATGGCTAAGTCAGAGCAAGGGAGGCTCCATTCTGGGATTCATTATGGTGCCATTGGGGGAGAAGACACTTTGTTTAACCCTGGACTTGAACCTTGAAGAATATAAACTGGAGTTGCTACAGATACATTACAACTTTGAGGGAAGAGCCCATCCGAGTCTATGGACAACATGGTGGAATGAGTGTTGGCAGATGGAGAGAGAAACCAAGCCCCATGGTATCATCTGAGCCTAAGCTTGAAGAGAGCCCTAGCTCTGGATGGCCTTTGGTTTGGGTTTTCTGACTTGCAATAGAGAGTTGCAATGGATAAAAGGATATAGAGGGAATGTTATGGAAACACAAAAAGGTGACTGAAGAAGGAAGATAGTTGAATGTAGGAGTGGGAGAGAGGCACAAGCAAAGAGATTGCTGGAGTTTATCAAATGGATAGGGATTGAAAGGAGAGGATGACCTGACCAGACATTTAATATGCAGAGGGCACCTTTGGAATATAGTATATTTCATGGATGGACATCAGTCTGGGAATAGAAGTTGCTCTGGGGATTCAAAGATATTTCTTTCATGAACACAAAGAGAACAACCTGCAGTGATGATCACCACACTCTGGAATACTGATAGAAGCCCATTCTCTCATTCATTCATTTGCTCAGTAAAAGTTTGTTAGCATGTGCAAAACACTATGCTGAGAATCAGAAGGTAGAAAAGGCATAGTCTTCTCCCTCGAAGTGCTTCCTTGAGACAGGGCAGCAGTCAGATGTCATCATAGTTCTGGGTGGTCTGCAGACTGGATAAAAGTCCATGAGTTTGAGCTCAGAGGGAGCCAGAGGGAGGAGTCTACGTGGCCGTAAGTTCATGCAAGTTGTGCATCTGTCAGATGCCTCAGTTAACTGCTGGTTTTGGCACTGGCAGTCTAGGTGAACTTTGTTCTCTCTTGGAGTCTTGGTCCCACATTAGAAAAGAGGAATGTGGTTCTCTCTGTTTTCCTGTTCTGTTTCTCTTAATGAGAATGGACACTGACTTATTAACTGCGCTAACCTCTGGTTATTGTAGGATGCTGTTCGTTCAGGCAATCACATGTAGATTTTGAAAGTCCTCTTGACTTTCACCAATTGGTTGCACTAAGTACAGGTCTTTTTTTAAAAAACAAATAATGATACTATTTTGTATATCTAGGTCCAATGGCAGGCTCACTCTATTTGCTTTTCAGAACAGTGTGTCTAAGCAGCTGCAACACATATTTGATGCAATGAAAAAGCAATTTTTGTCTTGAAAAGAAACCCTAACATTTCTCCCTCTGTAAGCCTGTCCAGATGATCATAAGCCAGATAAGACCCTGAAACAAATTCTCTTTTACCATTTGTAATGAAAAAAAAACCTCCTTTATTCCCAGCGAAGCCTCCCCTTTTCATTAATGGAAACACAGCTCTTATCTTGATGTATGTGTAGCTGGTGCTTCTTCAGTTCTGACAACAAGAAAAGTGAGCATCAGAAAATAATGGAGCCCTGAAAAATTGCTGTACTGATACCACTGAAATTTCTCCTTCTTTCAAGCCAAATCCACCCACGTGTCATGTTTGAGAAATGAAAAGCACGAGAGACATCTGTTAAGTCGACAGTCTGCAAAAGGGTTTTTCTTTTAAATAGTCAGCGATTATTTAATCATTGGCCAGCCTTGAACACTCTTCTAAGTATGGTGACAGCTAATAGAAGGGAGAAGACATCCTCTTTTTCAGAAGCTTCTAACTTAAAATGGTAAAAAACGGTTAGGAAAATAAATGTAAAAAGCTGCAGCAGTTTCAGAACCCCTGGACTCAGATGCAGTGGCTGCAGCTTCCTGGGCCATGTGCCATTTTGACAGTGTGTGATAAGAAGAAAAAATGTACCATTGCCTCATTCTTCACATACTTTGAGGTGAGTGAAAAATAAAAATAAATTCTACCCTTGAGGGAAGCCTAGCCTACCCAAACTGTCCTGTGTGGCAATCAGGTGGTGCCAAGGTCTGGCTGGTGTTCAGTGATGTGCCTCCAGCACTTACAGTGAACACTGATCTGTAGCTAGTTCAGAGCTCCATGTGTTGCCATAAAGCTCAGGTAGTTGATGTGTTCTTCTTGCCATCTAGAATGATTAAAACCAACGCCTATAAAATATATTTGCTCAAGTCCTTTTAACTGGATCTCCAGATTAGACAACCTTGTCTTTAGTCTGGAGTGGGCCAGGGCCATAGAAGGAGGAAGCAAGGATGAGCGACTCCACCATGAGACGGTATCCAGGGCATTTAGAGCTGTTACAGGCTTTGGGGTTTTATACTGACTCTGGGTGGGGGACGAGGGCTCTGGCATGGACACCTCACTCACTTGCAAGACCTTGGCTGGGACCTGACCACCTCACGATGCATGTGCGCACGCTAAATTGCTTCAGTCTTGTCTGACTCTTTAAGACCCTATGGACTGTAGCCCACCAGGCTCCTCTGACCTTGGGATTCTCCAGGCAAGAATACTGGAGTGGGTTGCCATACCCTCCTCCAGGGGAATCTTCCTGAACCAGGGATCAAACCCATGTCTCTTACATCTCCTGCACTGGCAGGCACGTTCTTTACCAGTAGCACCACCACCACTTGCAAGGCCTTGACTGGGACCTCACCACCTCATGGTAGCCTTACCCAAAGTCCGAGACACCTTGACCAAATACCAGCTGCTCTGTCCACTGATTGGTGGTTGGTGGAGTGTTCTCATTTGCTCTTGAAACTTCAAGATGTGACCTAAGTATTATAGACTGCATATTTCCATCTCCCTTAAATCCATATGTTGAAGACCTAATTCCTAATGTGATGGTATTCAGAGATGGGGCTTTCAGGAGGTTATTAGGTCATGAGGATGGAGCCTTCATGATGGGGTTAGTGCCCTTATAGGAAGAGAAATAAGAGAACTTCCTTTCTCTCCCTCTTTCCCTCCCTCCCTCACTGTCCCTTTTATTCCTTCTCTCCTCCATCTCCCTCTTTCATGTAAGGATCCAGCAAGAAGGCATCTATCTGCAAGCAAGGAAGTGGGCTTTCACCAGAACTGAACTGGCCAGCATGTTACATTGATCTTGGACTTTTCAGCCTTCAGAATTGTCAGGGATAAATGTTCATTGCCCAAGCCATGGCATGGCCCAATCTATGGCATTTTTGTTATAGCAGCTCAAACAAAGACACGTGAGTTGGTCTGCCTGTCTCTATTTCCCTGGGGAGTTCAATACTAACTTCCATAGCAGATAGTCTGTGTGGTCCCTATTTCTCAACTCATTTCTTTATGCTAGGTTTCACCTCACCACCAGTCTAGCCAACTGGTAATATTGAGTTCCAACTGAACCAAAGCTCACCCAGAAAACCCTCGATGCCAGTGCAGGATGTCAGCATGAGACCCATTGCCATCATTTTCTGGGAGCAGAATTCTATGAAGGAAGTAGATAAACAGATGCTCAACTGAAGAACAAGAGCAGCAGCTACTGCAAAGAATAGATCCCCAACAATGTCAAGACAACTATCTACAACATTTTGCCCAAGGGTTCAAGGCAGCCATCAGCAAAATCCACTATCTAGGAGCTCTTCAAGGGAATCTCCCAATCTAAGCAGCTTAGTGTCAAATCCTGTCTGAAAGCTTTCTCTGTGAGTACAGGAAAAGGGATGGCTGACATGGAATTCCTGGAGGATGAGCGCAGTAAGAACCACTGTCTCAGAAAATCAAGAGAATCAGGATGTCACAAGAAAGAATAAGGGTACTTCAGCAAAGGAGCAGGATCTCAGTTCACCCAGCTTTCAACATGGGCCCATTTCCCCTCCAGAATTAGCATTTTCTGTCCTGGCCTTTCTTGGTTATACTGGGGGAATTTGAGGGAGGGGAACCTGTCTCTTTCTTCTCTTTGGAAACTAAATTGACGGGATCTCCATTAAATTTCAATAAAATATCTCTGTCTGGGGCTTTCTCCCACCCATGGGTCTGCTATCAAGTGCCCACAATTCAGAGGACCTGATCTAGCCCAGGTTATGGCCAAGAGAAAAAGAGAACCAAGATGACTGACTCTCAGCCAGTAGAAGCTCAGGGTTAATCCTGACTTTCCCCTTCATGTACTATCTCCAGGTGGTTTCCTGGTTTCCCTGTGTTCCCTTCTCATTCTCTCCACTCAGCTTCAGGACTGGGTGTTGATGTTATTTCCGTGTTGAGTTCGCCTCTGAGTTCTGCTCTGAGCTCTAGTTTTCCTCTGGAGGAGACTCATGCTGTCAAAGTGATATCCCTACTTTACTTTTGCTTGGGACAGCCAGGATTGGGGGCAGGAGAGAAAACCGCCTTGACCTCTCAGCCTCTAGAAAGGAGCCCTTCCTCACGTCCCCTTGCTCATTACATCCCTTGTTCATTGCATCTCCTCATCACAATCGAATATAAGGCAGGGACTGCACTGACAGCTAGGAAGAAAGTAAAATATTCCCAGGAGGAGCTGGGTGTGGGGATCCCAGGACACCCCACTGTTATCTCTTTGCCACTTTCTCTTTTTCTTTTATTCCTGGGGGACTTTCTCTGCCTCCTGTTTTCCTATTCTGCCACTCAGATTCTATTTTGTGTGAAATTTGCTGCTTTTGGGAAAGATGATGTTTTGCTGCGGTGCAAAACCAAACAGAAAATGGAAAAAGAAAAGAATCTGAGCTAAACCACTTAGACTCACCTCTTGCTTCCATTCAGTAAACTTCCCTTAAGCATCTAGTGTGTGCCAGGCATCTTGCAGGGAGGTATATATGCCTTCATGACGGGGTTAGTGCCCTTATAGGAAGAGAAATAAGAGAACTTCCTTTCTCTCCCTATTTCCCTCCCTCCCTCACTGTCCCTTTTATTCCTTCTCTCCTCCGTCTCCCTCTTTCATGTAACTGCACCTCCTGCAGAGGGAGTTGAGCCAAGTGGAAGCTAAGGAACAGGCCACCCTGTGGAAGGCAGGGGTTAGGGCTGGATGAAGGTGTTAAAAGTGGCCAACCAAGACAGAATAAGAAGTGAACTGGGATTATTTCCTGTGACCTCGTGACTCATCAAAGCCCCTCTGGGGGCGGGGGGGTTGAAATTCCCAGTTTAAGGAAAACTAGCATGCACACACACATACTTTCCCCAGTGGGTCATAGCCATGGATAGTCACACATTTATATAATTACTGATGCTTATTCTAAAGTCGTGGGGCTTCACTGGTGGTTCAGATGGTTAAAAAATCTGCCTGCAGTGCAGGAGACCTGGGTTCGATCCCTGGGTTGGGAAGTTCTCCTGGAGATGGAAATGGTAACCCACTCCAGTATTCTTGCCTGAAGAATCCCATGGACAGAGGCGCTCAGCAGGCTATAGTCCACGGGGTCGCAAGTCAGACACAACTGAAAGACTAACGCATATACATTCTAAAGTAGCGGTTCTCAACCAAAGGAAGTCACACTCTCCCTTTTCAGGCACATTTAATAATATCTGGAGTCCTTTATTTTGGTTGTCAAGACTGGGTGGGTAGGTGGAAGGGGGAAGGAGAGGTGATAGTTACCAACTTCTAGTAGATAGAGATCAGGGATGCAGCTGAATATCCATCAATACACAACCTCCCACAACAGAGAATTATCAGGCCCCAATGTCAGTGGTGCTGAGGCTGAGAAACCCTGTTCTGAAGGAGATCCCTTGCCTCACTAATTGTGCAGCGATACTAATAACTAACATTTGTCAACCCTTTGCCTGGTGTCAGACACTCTTCTTAGGATTTTACACGTGGCCTCTCATTTATTTCTCATAACAGATTACAAGGTAGGTTTTATAATCATCACTTTTTTTTTTTTTTTTTTTGATGAGAAGAGTGAATCCTGGAGAGGTTAAGTGGTGTGCTGAAAATCCCATGTTTAGAAAGCAGCTGGATCAGGATCTGAGCCTCAACTTAACCACTTCGGTCTACCTTTCCTCCCATGACAAAGCATGCTAAAGTCCTTTGTTCTCAAGAAGACAGAGTGAAGAGAAGATCTCAACAGCTTGTCTTTATAATGGAAATCACTGAGGTTTCCAGTCTCTAAAGACTGCCCTGGGGTGGGTGGATACTGGTGAATAAGAAGGAAGACACAGATAGGCCCGGTGTTCACGATGGGACAGGTGTGGTCGCCCTGCTTCGCGGGTATCCCTGCAGCATGAGCCAGACCCAGAAGCTTTTGGAATACCACTTGGAAACTTCTTGGCAAAGCCTAACAATGGAAAAGCATAAGCAGATCCTAAATTACCATTATCATTAATCGGGCTTGACATGAACAACCCCCTCCTAAGTACTGTTCAATCATTGCCCCTTTTCATGCTTTTCTCCCAGATTCCCACAGGCCTCCTTAGACTGAAGGGTACCTGAGCCCTGCCCCTGTGTGTGGTCCTCAGTGGAACAATGGAGGCAAAGGAATCCCTGACAGAGCAGGCTGGGACCTTGGACATAAAGCAGATACGGGGCTCAGCCCGGGCCCTGCAGTGTGAGAGAGGGCCATAGGGCACAGGGCAGGAAAGGGAAGAGGAAGCGGGAGAGAGGTCAGGTCTGAAGGGGTGGGGCGGGGGCGGAGAGAGCCAACGATGGAGCAGGTTTGTGTTCAGACACATCCAGAGTTGTCACTTTAATGGATTCTGCAGGAGGAGGCAGGCCTGCTTTCCAGGTAGCCTGGGAAACCAGCTTCCCATGAGAGAAGAATTTTTAAAAAGCCCTTTATTCAAGAAATCTATTTGTTAGTAATTGTTTTAGAGCATTCTTCTTTTTGATATGTATTAATTATGCTTCAGATTTTTTCTCAACCCATGAAGGTTTTTAGGGAAAGGCTGGACCACATCTCTGAGCTGTCCACTCCCTTGTCCTCTTATTCTGCAAATATTTGTTGAGATCCCACCAAGTGCTAAGCACTGTTCTCAGCATTAGGGATACAGCTGCAGACAGAATAGGCGTGGCCTTGCCCTTGTGGAGCTCATACACCAGAGAGGAGACAGGAGGAAAAAACAGTAAGTAAAATAAAATAATAAATAAATAACTTATGTCTGTGCATCAAAGGCAGAGAAGGCAGTGGCACCCCAATCCAGTACTCTTGCCTGGAAAATCCAATGGGTGGAGGAGCCTGTAGGCTGCAGTCCATGGGGTCGCTAAGAGTCAGACGTGACTGAGCGACTTCACTTTCACTTTTCACTTTCATGCATTGGAGAAGGAAATGGCAACCCACTCCAGTGTTCTTGCCTGGAGAATCCCAGGGACGGGGAAGCCTGGTGGGCTGCCGTCTATGGGGTCGCACAGAGTCGGACATGACTGAAGCGACTTAGCAGCAGCAGTGCATCAAAGGACCCAATGAAAAGAATGAAAAGGCAACCGATGGAATGGGAGGAAAAAAATGTGCAAATCATACAACTGACAAGTGGTTAATATCTAGTATATGTAAAGAACTCCTACAGCTCAACGACAAAAAAAAAAAAAAAAACTCAGCCAGATTAAAAATGGGGAAAAGAAGATAAACAAATGGTCAACGAGCGCGTGAAAAGAGGTACAGTGGCGCTAGCCATTGAGGAAATGCAAATCAAAACCACGGTGAGATTCTCCTTCACACTCACTAAGAGCGCTTCTGTAAAAAGATAACAGATATTGGTGAGAATGTGTAGAAACTGGAACCCTTGTGCATTTGTTGGTATGAATGTAAAATGGTGCAGTGCTTTGGAAACAGTACTGTGGTTCCTCAAAAAAGTAAAAACAAAATTATCGTATGATTTATAAATTCCACTTCTGGGTATGTAACACTGGGTTGGCCAAAAAACTTGGGGTTTTCTATAACAGCTTATGAAGAAACTCCAAACAAACTTATTGGCCAACCCAATATATTCAAAAGAATTGAAAGCAGGATCTCAGATATTTATGTCCCCAGCACCACTATTCATAGCAGCTAAAAGGTGGAAGCAACCCCAGTATCCATCGATGGATGAATGAATAAGCAAAATGTGATCAGTTCAGTTCAGTTCAGTCGCTCAGTTGTGTCTGACTCTTTGCGAGCCCATGGACTACAGCACCTCAAGCCTCCCTGTCCACCACCAGCTCCTGGAGTTTACCCAAACTCATGTCCATTGAGTCGGTGATGCCATCCAACCATCTCATCCTCTGCCGTCCCCTTCTCCTCCTGCCTTTAATCTTTCCCAGCATCAGGGTCTTTTCAAATGAATCAGTTCTTCGCATCAGGTGGCCAAAGTATTATATACATGATATATACATGCAATGAGGCATCATTCAGGCTTAAAAATAAAGGGAATTCTGACATATACTAGGACATGGATAAAGCTTGGGGACATAATGCTAAGTGATAAAATTAAGTCACAAAAAGACAGATATTGTATTATTCCACTTATATGAGGTACCTAGAGTTATCAAATTCAGAGACAGAAAGTAGAATGGTGGGTACTAGAGACTGAGGGAAGTTGGGGTGGAGAGTTAGTTGTTTAAGAGGTAGAGAGTTTGGGGTTTGTGAGAATTCTGGAGATTGATTGCATAACAATGTGAATGTACTTAATACTACTGAACTATACGCTAAAAAATGATTGTGATGGTAAACTTTGTGTTATGTGTATTTTACCACAATTAAAAGTATAAGTAAATGATAATTTTGTTAGAAGGTGACGAGTGTCATGAAGTAAAAATAAAGCCACGTGATGGGAAGGGGTGTGCAGGATGGATTTGGTGTTGCAATTTAAAAGCTGACATCTTTAAGTCTCACTGACAGTGACGTTTGAACAAAGACTTGTATATGGTGGGGGTTGAGCCACGTGAATCTAGACGAAGAGCGGTCCAGGCAGAGGGTGCAGGTGGGACAAATCTTTAGGCGGCCTGGCATGTTCGAGGGACAGGAGCTCAGGGAGCATTGAGCCAAGTGAGCAAGGCGGGGAGAAGGGGCAGATGGTTCTGGGCCTTGGGAGCCACTGCAAAATCTGACTTTATCCTGAGTGAGGGCAAAGCCACCAAAGAACTTGGAATGGAAAAGAGCCGTAGGCTGGCAGGCGTTTCAGTGTGGTCGTTCTCTCCGCTGTGCTGAGAAAGGGCTGTAGGGGGCCCGACAGGAGACCAGGAGGACATCCTCCTGAGTGACAGAACCGCGGTGGGATCCAAGTGGGAGCAGTGGACACGCTGAGGGGAAATTTGAAGGGAAAGCCAGCTGATTTTTCTGATGAGTTGGAAAGCGTGTGTGTAAGAAAAACGAATGAATCCAGAAAGACCCCAAAACTTTTGTCCTGTGCCATAGGAAGAGTGGAGGAGTCATGAGTTAACTGAAACGGGGTGAAGGGCAAACGGAGCAGGTTTTGCAGGGAGGAATCGGTGTTACGTTTGGATATGTTGCGTCCGAGGCAATAATCACCTCTTACCACAAGAACCTCAGTGGATGTTCAGGCCTGGATTTCAGAAGGGACCTCCCCTCTGGAGACTCTGCCTGGGAAGCCAGCAAGCTGTAAAAGGTAGAGGTTGAAAGCGGTGAGTCAGGAGGAGTCGCCTTCAGGGTGAATCTAGAGAGAGAAGAAGCCCCAAAGGCACCCACGGTGACCTGATGTCAGTAGGTCCCAAGCATAGGAGCGACCAGGACAGGAGCCTGAGAAGCGGGCAGAAGTTATGCGTGGAGCCCACAGTCTGCAGAGAAGCTCCGGAGTGGAGCACACTGCATTTTGAAGATAAGGAAAAATCGCGTCCCAGAAGAGAGAGGTGATGTACTCAAGTCGCGTTGCTCGTCAGTGACCATCGCAAAGGAAGTGCTTCTCACAGGAACTTGCCTATCCAGGAGCCAGAAACAGAGCACCTAATTTTAACGCGGCGGGGACCAAACATTCGTAAAGGAAGAAAGTTCTTTGAGGCTCATCTGGACCCGCTGTGTAATTAGACAGTACATTACAAATGCTATAAAACTGACAATAACGATAAGCAAAGCCAAAGGAAAGAAAAGTGGACCGTAGATCTTGGTGTCTTCATGGGGTTGAGCAGTTGATATGCTAGTAGTACTGGCACAATTATAAATTTAACTTTCACATCTGCTTCTTCTTAAACATTCTCTGCTCAACCCGATGAAAAACCTCATTTTCTCCAAACCCTTTCAAATGACCAGAACCATCAGAATACCTGGAAGTGTTTTGGACACTCATGTTGTAGAAATTCTCAAAGTCCACCAGGTGGAATTAACAGTGTTTTTCAACCAGATGTTATCTGTAAAATAAAGACTGAAGAGAGGTGAAATATATATTTTGAGACAGTCAGTGCAGTGTAAGTTTTTCTTGCAATATCATTTCAATGGCATTCTTTTCTGTATTGTGTGTTTTACCTTGGCCTCATCTGTCTTTGACAAAGATTCAAAAAAATAGACATTGCTTTTTCAGTAGCATCTCAATATTATTTTTTCCTGTAGTATGTGTATCTTTTTTTTGTTTTCTTCTTTCCCTGATGACTGGCTGTTCCATATCTTACCCCTCATAGTCTTAGACTTTCAGGAAAACTTGGTAAAGGGAAGAAATTAAAAAGCCAAATCACCCACAAAAATAAAGTTCTTCTCCAGAATCAATAGCCAGTACTAATATTTTAACGTGTTTACTTCTAGTGAATTTCCTCCCTAGACTTAATTCCTTTAAAGTTATTCATGATTACATAAATATAACATTTTAGGTTATTAATACTTTTTAACCAGCTGGACTATTCTGGGTTCCTTGCTTCTGGAGAAATATGTGACTGAGTAAGGAGCAAAGGAAAAAAAATCTCTCCCTGGCGTCAGGGTTTGAAATGCCCATATGCCTGGGTGTGTAGACATCACAGAGTGGTGTTTTGAGAGCATGTTGGAGTAGTACGGGATCTTTCCCTTCCTTTCACCTCCTCTACACACACACACACACACACACACACACACACACACACACACACACACACGCACTTCCTCCTGGGGAGAAAGGAAACAGGAGAGGTTCAGAGGATTCAGAAGAGCCTCAGGCTCTGTTCTCCGGGGAAAATGGCAACAACTCAAGACAGATAGTCTTATGCGGGAACAGAGGAGGTTGTTTCCATTTTTCCAGGTGAAAAGTAAGGAAGTGATAAAATTATAGGGAAGAAATGGCTGTAGATGTGTCCAGGCCAGAACGCTTAAACCAGCCTCATGAAACGTCCAATCCTGTGCTGTGGTCAGGAAGCAAAAGAGTGACCCAAGATTGGAAGATGACTTTGGCTGGAAATGAGGACCGTATCCAGTCTGGAGGATAGATTTCTCCATAGATGCCCAAACTGAGGAGCTTCCAGGAGAAAGGAATTCTGAGGTTAAGTTTCTACCACTCTGAAGGATTTATGTAAAAAAGGAAGTTGAATTGTTATAGAAAAATACTATTTTCACCCTTGAGTTTGTGGACTACAATCTGTGCCAAATTCTACAAATTTATTTCATCACCTGATTTTTCCCAATATCTTAAATGTTTCTGTCTTAACATTATTTTTAATGCTGGCTTACTATTTCATTGAGTGGATGTCAATTTTCTTAACAATTATTGTTAAACATTTTGTTTTTCCCATTTTGTGCTGTTATAATTATTGCTGTATGTATCCCTAGGCACAAACATTGAGGATGAATGGTTTAAAATCAGTTACAGAAGTGAGTTATTGCTCAGAAGGTATGAACAATTTTAATTCCCATAATGCATATGCCAAATTCCCTTCCAAATGCTTGGCAGGAATGTGTACTTTCCTGAGCCATTGACAAGAGCTCACTGTTAGAATTAAACATTATTTTAGCATCAAATGACTTTGCTGTGTTATAGTTGAAGAAAAGATTCCACTAGTTTACAAATATGTTCTTTTTTCTCTGATTGAAAAAGCAAAATATGTTCATTTTAGAACATTTCAAAAGTGTAGAAAAGTACAAGAGCTAACTAAAAACCACCTAAAACCCCATTATTGGAAGACAGCCTCTATTCACTAGCTGACATCCACATCCCAGGCTTGCTTTCTATTAATTTGTGTGTCTATTCACACATACAACCACATGTGCCTATATCTGGCTTCTTACAGAACTGGAATCATTATATATAGCATTATGTAAATTTTTTATTTAAAAATTCCATGAACATTTTTTAAAATCATAAAATGTTCTTATCAAAGTCATTTACACAATTATTAATGTTTTAAACCTGTCTTAGATACAAAACAGTCAGTGATAGCCTGCTGTTGACATGTTGGAATGATAATAAAAGGATACAAACGTGCACGCACCTATTTCACATAGATTCTGACCCTCAAAGAGTAAGATTATTTTCTGTGCAGTTTAGTGAATGAGCACTGACATTGAAAATAAGGGCTTCATTTGGTTGTGTTGCTTACTAGTTATGAGACTACAAGACTCAGTGAGCATCACCACCCTTAGCCTACCATTGTCTTAAGGGTTTGTTGCAAGTATGAATAGGAAAAGACAGGAAAATGTCATAAGACGTATCATTGGCTGGGATATCATATTCTCTGTTAAACTTTATATTTGAAGTACACAGAACCCAGTGAGTTAGCCGAGACCAGAGCCCAAAATCTTACTTCTGGTTGGCATCCCAGGGCTTCTCTCTTTCCAGCAATTGTAACAAAGTGCTTGTGAGCCGTAGGATTACTACTATTAAAGGGCCACTGGATCCTAGATCCCAATCTTTTTTTCCTTTTTTAAGGACTGGACCAGAACAGATTTTTCTTCTTTTTAATCTTATCAGGTTATCTTCTGCCCAGTTGCAAGTTGGTTGTCCATGACTTTCTTCAATGGCTCACCACACACAGGCGATTGCTAACTACTGAGTTCTTGGCCATAATCATCTCTTCCTCTCACTTTTGCATGGGGGTTGTCTATTTAAAAAGCTGTCCTATTAAGTGGAGCAGCTTCTACATTCAGCAAAGTGATCATGACAAAATCCAGCCAGCATTTGCCTTGCAACAAGTGGGTGCTTTTGGCTGCGAGGCTTGTGCCATGCAGTGTGAGCTGTCTGACTTTGACGAGACATAACTTGCATGGTGCATTTGCTCTCCTCATGCAAAGACATCCTCTATTGTAAGGCACTGACCACTGTATGTGAGCGATAGAGACTCAAGACTCCATCCCTCTTCAGACACATCTCAGGTCACAGTAGGGGTTTAGCCCATCGTGTTTATTGGTGGTATTTTAGCAGCGAGATGTTGATTTTATAGGCACATTATTTTTAGGATTTGTTATTATGCTACTTATAAAACACCCGATTCATGTGGACATTTAACAGCGACTGAATTATTACTTAGTAAATACTCTTTTGAAATCATTTAGAAAATATTATTTTGTCCCCCAATTTCTTTAAAGATGAGTTAAGAAGACTCTCTGCCACCAGTTCCTTCAGCAGCCCTGAGAAAATTAATTTAGTCCGCTTTACTTTAGCTTCCTGTATGCAAAGACAAAGGTTTGGGCCTTTAGAATTTCCTGAAACCTTAGAAAAAAAGGGTCTTTGAGAACATTCAGAGGAAGAAGAGGTGGGAGAGAGGAGGAGAGGGTGATAAAAATTACTTTGCTCCCTGAGGCATGTGGTATGTCCCCTAAAGAAGTTTCTTCCTCTCTCTTTGATTGTTGAAATATGTTGAGTCACTGGGAGAACTGTAGTTTCCTTACATGCTCAGGGGAATTTTACTGTGGACACATCCTTGTCATCTATGTGTATAAATGCATGTGCACACACACATTCATGCACACAATCAAAGGCTCCATGCACATACACAAGGACTCATGGATTTTGGATAACAGACTCTTCAGTGAACAGTTAGAACTTGTGTTTATTGACCGCTTACTATGAACTGGGCACAGTTTGTATGATCTCATTTTGTATTTCATTTTATCATCACCAAGAAACTCTCATCTGAAGTGGTTGCAATTGTTGCCCCCTTCTAAAAGTGAGCAATGTGGGGCTCAGGTAGGTTGTAGAACTTGCTCATGCTCCTACAGCTGTTCTGTGACAGAGCCTGAACTCAGGCCCAGCTCTGACTGACTCTGAAGTCAGATTCTCCTCAGAATGCTAAGGACTGGGGCTCTAGGCTTCTTAGAGTTCTAACCATGAGGAATGGCAGAATTACTTCAGGACCTTTAGTTTCTCACTCAGTGTGGGGTCTGTGAAGACAAGAAGTGGGTGCTCAAAGCCCTGGAAATGCTGAGCTGGGTTTATACCCCCGACATGAGACATCTGTGTTCATTTCTTCTTGTGAACCTGTAACGGTTAGTTTTATGTGTCAATTTGGCTGGACTAAAAGGACACAGATATGTTTTCAAACATTATTCTGATTGCTTCTGTGAGGGTGTTGTCTGAAGGAGCTTCAATACCATTTAAATCAGTAGACTTTGAGCGAAGCAGATTGCCCACCAAAACATGGGTGGGCCTTACCCAATCAGTTGAAGTTCTGCATAGCACTAAGACTGACTTCCCCTGAGCAAGAAGGAACTCTGGCAGCTGATTACCTTTGGACTCAATTGCAACTCTTCCCTGGACCTCTAGCTTGCTGGCCTACCCTGGGGATTTTGGACCCACCAAGCCTTCATCATCAGTTCAGTTCAGTTCAGTCGCTCAGTCGTGTCCAACTCTTTGCAACCCCATGAATCACAGCATGCCAGACCTTCCTGTCCATCAACAACTCCCGGAGTTCACTCAGACTCACGTCCATCGAGTCAGTGATGCCATCCAGCCATCTCATCCTCTGTCGTCCCCTTCTCCTCCTGCCCCCAATCCCTCCCAGCATCAGAGTCTTTTCCAATGAGTCAACTCTTTGCATGAGGTGGCCAAAGTATTGGAGTTTCAGCTTTAGCATCATTCCTTCCAAATAAATCCCAAGGCTGATTTTCTTCAGAATGTACTGGTTGGATCTCGTTGCAGTCCAAGGGACTCTCAAGAGTCTTCTCCAACACCACAGTTCAAAAGCATCAAGCCTTCATCATAGCATGAGCCAGTTTGTTAAAATAATCTTTTCATCTTCCCATTTATCTATCTATCTACATATTCCAAATCCTGAAAGATGATGCTGTGAAAGTGCTGCACTCAATATGCTAGCAAATTTAGAAAACTCAGCAGTGGCCACAGGACTGGAAAAGGTCAGTTTTCATTCCAATCCCAAAGAAAGGCAATGCCAAAGAATGCTCAAACTACCGCACAATTGCACTCATCTCACACGCTAGTAAAGTAATGCTCAAAATTCTCCAAGCCAGGCTTCAGCAATATGTGAACCGTGAACTTCCTGATGTTCAAGCTGTTTTAGAAAAGGCAGAGGAACCAGAGATCAAATTGTCAACATCCAGTGGATCATGGAAAAAGCAAGAGAGTTGCAGAAAAACATCTATTTCTGCTTTATTGACTATGCCAAAGCCTTTGTTGTGGATCACAACAAACTGTGGAAAATTCTTCAAGAGATGGGAATACCAGACCACCTGACCTGCCTCTTGAGAAACCTATATGCAGGTCAGGAAGCAACAGTTAGAACTGGACATGGAACAACAGACTGGTTCCAAATAGGAAAAGGAGTACGTCAAGGCTGTATATTGTCACCCTGCTTCTTTAACTTATATGCAGAGTACATCATGAGAAACGCTGGAATAGAAGAAACACAGGCTGGAATCAAGATTGCCAGGAGAAATATCAATCACCTCAGATATGCAGATGACACCACCCTTATGGCAGAAAGTGAAGAGGAACTCAAAAGCCTCTTGATGAAAGTGAAAGTGGAGAGTGAAAAAGTTGGCTTAAAGCTCAACATTCAGAAACCGAAGATCATGGCATCGGTCCCATCACTTCATGGGAAATAGATGGGGAAACAGTGGAAACAGTGTCAGACTTTATTTTTCTGGGCTCCAAAATCACTACAGATGGTGACTGCAGCCATGAAATTAAAAGACACTTACTCCTTGGAAGGAAAGTTATGACCAACCTAGATAGCATATTCAAAAGCAGAGACATTACTTTGCCAACAAAGGTCTGTCTAGTCAAAGCTATGGTTTTTCCTGTGGTCATGTATGGATGTGAGAGTTGGACTGTAAAGAAGGCTGAGTGCCGAAGAATGGATGCTTTTGACCTGTGGTGCTGGAGAAGGCTCCTGAGAGCCCCTTGGACTGCAAGGAGATCCAACCAGTCCATTCTGAAGGAGATCAGCCCTGGGATTTCTTTGGAAGGAATGATGCTAAAGCTGAAACTCCAGTACTTTGGCCACCTCATGCGAAGAGTTGACTCACTGGAAAAGACTCTGATGCTGGGAGGGATTGGGGGCAAGAGGAGAAAGGGACGACAGAGGATGAGATGGCTGGATGGCATCACTGACTCGATGGACGTGAGTTTCAGTGAACTCCGGAAGTTGGTGATGGATAGGGAGGCCTGGCGTGCTGCGATTCCTGGGGTCGCAAAGAGTCGGACACGACTGAGCAACTGATCTGATCTGATATATATGTAAATATATGTGTGTATAGATACATATGTGTGGATATATATAGATGTGTGGATATATATGTGTGTGCATATGTATCTGTATATATATGTGTGTGTGTGTGTGTGATATCTCTTGGTGTTTCTGTTTTTCTGGAGAATGCTAACTAGTACAGACCCTGTCCCATTTAGAACAGGATTTCTTTAAAATTGTTAATGGATCACCGAACTTTTCCTTTAGGATCTCCTGCAGCTTATTATTTGGAGAAGGCGATGGCACCCCACTCCAGTACTCTTGCCTGGAAAATCCCATGGACAGAGGAGCCTGTTAGGCTACAGTCCATGGGGTCACTAAGAGTTGGACACGACTGAGCGACTTCACTTTCACTTTTCACTTTCATGCATTGGAGACGGAAATGGCAACCTACTCCAGTGTTCTTGCCTGAAGAATCCCAGGGACGGGGGAGCCTGGTGGGCTGCCGTCTATGGGGTTGCACAGAGTCGGACATGACTGAAGTGACTTAGCAGCAGCAGCATATTATTTCCTCCAGGAAAGCTCTGTTCAAGAATCCCAAAGACATGCTTCTTTTCTAATTTTTAAAAATTGTATTCCCCCACTTCCCTTATCCACCTCAGCTGTTTTCTAAGTGTGAACTGGACAGAGCCAGGAGTTTCTGCTCCATGGAGGGCACCCCTCCTCTTGCTATCAACACTCACTGAAGCTGCACTGACTTTCTTTTTGTTCTTTGATGAGGTTCCTTTTGGGTTCTGTGTGTGAAGCCTGTGGTGCCTGTAACAATAATACTCAAGATGGTCCCTTCTGTTTCCTTCTCCACATTTGGGTGCTGGCTCTCAAGATTTTGAACACCTGGGACAGAGTGGCTCTCCTGTGTATTTCTAGCACGTCACATTGTTTTATTGTCTTTCCTGATGTGTCTTGTTTAAAGTTTGTCTTTCCTCATCCCAATGTCAACTTTGTGGAAGCTTGTCTTCCTGTCTGTCCTTTCATTGCTGTGTTTCTAGTGCTTAGAACATGGCCTCGCTCAGAGCTGAATCTCAGTAGACAGTGAGTGAGTAAGTGAATGAATGAATGAATGAATTTCTTGTATCTGTAGTACTTAGCTGGTGAGGCATGGTGCACAGGTGTGTGATATCCTACTGGTGAGAAGAGAGTCAGTCCTTCATTTTTGAAGATGCTTAAGTCTTGCAGGCCCCCAGGGTATCGTTTAGTTCACTGGAACGGTAATTTACTAAACAGTACCTTAGGGGCCTGAAAAAGTTAATGCATCTCCAAAAGTTTCTAATTTACACCAGGGACGAGTTTATTTACCCAGCAGGGTTTGACCTAATAGGTCTTCACTTCATTTAAGACAGTCATTAGGACTTTATCACTTTTCCACCTTCACGTTTCCTACCCTTAGCATTTATCTCTTTGTGGAATACTGTTGCCGGTTGTTGGTGTGCACATGTGCACACACACACCCCACATCCATGTGTGTGTGCACCATATACCTATTAATACCAGGACCCAAGAAAGATGTTGCTATGTTCTGGCACTTGTATATGTAAATACTTCATGTGTATTTTAGTATGTATAATAATAAAAAGAACCAAGCCTGTGTATTGCAATCCATTCAAATTTAATATTATTTCAGTGCTTTCTTGGTGCATATTACAAATAATTGCTTAATTAGTTCACATTTTGTTTTTTATCCAATAATTAGATCACAAAGTTTAGAGAATGTAAAAAATTCAATGTATCCGACTTACCAAGCTTTATCTATAACATGCAGCCCATTATTTTATTTCTTTTTGTTTTTTCAAATAGCAAAGCTGCTTCCACTCCTAATCTTGGATACTTTTGTTCTGAGGTTTTCCAGATTTAGCCTAATCTTTCCTCTTTTACTAATTACTGTCAGTTCTGTACTATTGTAGCATGTCAAAAAATTTCCTTCACTCTTGAGTTTATTTTTTTTAAATCATTCTTACTGATTCAAGCTATGGGAATATCTTTACTTATTGTTACACTGATGTTACAGGGCTTGGTAAAATGTTTTTCTCAACTTTAGGGTCAAATCAGATATGATTGTTACCAGCAATAGGTTTTGGTAAAACAGGTTGTGGGTAGAGATATCCTAGAATGGTTAAAAAAAAAAAACAACACATTAATTTAGAGCTCCCTAATTTAGACTTTGTAATAATTCATCCTGAACTGGGCTTAAATATAGCCTTGCTGTAGAATGAGGGGTTTGGTAAGCAAATAATGCTCTAAACCAGATTGTGGAGAGCAAACTCTTTTGAGAACATTAGCTTAGTATAATGAAATCTTGATAGGGTTATTGAATTTTTTGTATCTTTTTGGTTAAACATTGTAAAAATATATCCCCTTTTGGTTAATATGGTAATTGAAGTCAGTTTATGGATATTGTATTTTCTCAGGAATACTATTCTGAACAATAGTCACAAACCTACATTTGTAATTAGCTGTTGATATTTAGAATATTGAGTCTATAGAAGTTTAAAAGGACATTTTCTGATGCAGGTGTATGGGGTTGTGAGCTGGTGCATTCTTTTAATAGTGGGCTGCAGCAAAAAACTCAACAGGATCTAGAGAAATCAAATTTTCACTGTGATTCAATAAGATTGCAGAGATTCTCAAATTTTACACAGATTATTTATTATAAGAAGTAGTCCATGTGTTTGAAATAGGCCAACTTTATTTTAAAATTCTATCATTTCAGACTTTTCATGAATTCAGAATTTATTCTTCCAGTTAAAGTGGTTGCCTCTAAATTATTGATGTACTAGGAAAGCACTCTTGGTAAGTAGATTTCAAAAGTGTGCTTTTCTGCACTATTTCGTTTGCATTTTGTTTAAAAAACAACATTAAAACTGGACTACTAATGGAAATACAGACAGTGTTGGAGAAGGGGATGGGGGACTGCTGTTGCCATGGCAACCCTCACTGGTCCTCAGGCAGGGATTTTTCTACCTCTGTGTTATCAACAGGTGGTAACAATATTTGAAAGATCAAGGGTCTAACTTTACTAACTTGACCCTGGCATTCTGTAGAGCTACCCTTAAATTCCTAGCTCTTTAATGGAGCTCGTGCTTGCCTGTCAAGTTGTAGCAGTAGCTGGTTCTAGGTTCTGATTCTATTTTCATATCCTAGGTTTGAAGCTGTACCTAAATTCACATTCTTTTTCCCCTGAGCTCTACCATATATGACTGAGCTTTCATCTAACAGCTGAGGATGAAAAACTATATCCTGCAAACGGTCCTTTCTTATAAATAGAGAAATCTGAGCTGGTTTATCACTGACTGAGTCGCTTTCAAGAACATAATTTGGGTTTTGTCATTTTCTTTAAAACATTTATTTTTGGCTTCTCTAGCATAAAAGACATCCAGCGGGTATAGAAGCTACACAACAGATTTATGTCAGAAGAAGGGAAGAGTGTAATTCCCTGGCAGTCCAGTGATTAGGACTTCACACTTTGACTGGGAAGGGGATGGGTCCAACCCCTGGTTGGGGAACTCGGATTCTACAAGCTGCGTGTTGCTGAGTGGAGGGTGGAGATGGGGGTTAGGAAGCAGGGGGAAGGGAAAAGGGATAGTATATTAACAGGAAATAACAAGCTTAGTATTCTGTAATTAAATGTGATGGTTTTAGTCAAAATGACTTGTTTGGTGCTACCTTTGCATGTCTTCCAATATATGAATGACACAATTTTGTATAGCGTTTATAGATCTTAACAGATTCTTCAGTTAGATAACATGTTAAATCTTGATGAAAGTTAATGCTGATTCATAATCAGATCGAGGTCCTTTCTCTGTAGTCTACGAGAATACAGATGAAGTTCATATGAGAAATCCTAAATGTCACGAGATACATACAAAATCCTATGTGTTTTAGGAGTGGGGAGGCACTTGTCTGCTTCAAGTTATCCTTGGATGCTCCATCCTTTTAGGGAATTTGCTGTATATCTATCGGTAATTTTTCACAAGGTTTCCTAACACTGAAGACACATGTAAATATGTGTGAGAAAGCAGTAGTTAGCCTCAAGTAACAAATAGTAATCATTATTTTAATCTTATATTTCAATTAGCCTTAATCTTTTGTTTGTATAGCCTTGAAAAGCTGTAAAAATCAGTCATTATAGTTTAATTACTAACCATTATCCTGGGTGGCTAACTCCACTTCCTTCTAAACAAGTTCCTTCTTTCATTTTGTTTTTAAATGCTGCTACGGGCATTCTCTAACAATAGTGTTATCCTTTCTATAGCAGGCTTTGTAAGTTCCTCTGTAGAATATTTTTCAGTTTTGTTGGTTCCTCCTGGTGCGAGAGAGCTGCCTCTGCCTTTTTCTTTTTGAACGGGCCTGTTCGCTGTCCCACTTCAGGACAGAATCACACTTAAGTTTTACATAATGACAGAAGTTGACTGTTTCCTGCTCTAGTGTTTATCTAGTAAAACATTTTACATTCCTGGATAGATACCAGTCTGTCATTAATGGATTCTTGGCTTTGGGCCAATAGCTAATAGTTTTATTGGTCCTCATAACATAGCTATGTGATTTTTGTAACCACAAGGGGCTCTTTTCTGAGTTTTTCTTTCTTTTTCTTTCCTTAAAAAAGAAGTAACCTAACAACCTAGAGGTGCTCCAGATTTAAAGAACAGAGCACTTCTTTTCAAATCGTTATCTACTCGTCTTCATTCATTGTTTTTGTGCTTATTAAAATTCTCACGGATCTTGGTGTATTTGGAACAAGCGTTGGGACTCAGTTGCTCCATCTTATTCCCAGCTTTCTCATTGCCTTAAAGAGGCCTGGCAAAGCTCATTTTCTCTGCTAGGTGGTGTCTATTTGCCTGTCTAAATCAGGGAGGGGCAGAGAGGTTATTTATAGTGTGAGAGTTTGTCAAGCTTTATTTGATGGCTTTTTAAGTATTGAGGAAGGGGGAGCAGCATTTGGAAATCGTGGCATTAGGTCCCTGAAAGGAAAAAAAGGTCTTTCCTCCTGGGTGAGTATGTGTGAAGCCTGTGCATTTCGTGTGTTTTTTTTCCACCAGGAGACACAAGTGTTATAGTTGTGAATTCAAAACCTGCCACGGTAGTCCTGCCCTCACATGAGAGTGTGTTTTGGTGTCCTTCAGAGCTTCGATGCCTTTTTCCTCTTAGTGACGTTTCCCATCTAGATCTTTCTCCCTCGACTCCCTATGTATTTTAAACTGAAAGTTAAAATATACTTTGGGTCCCTAAATTCTCCTGCAATTCGATCATCTCCCTAATGCATATGCTACTGTACAATTCTAGGATCACAAAACCATCTTAACATGAAGTTAGAAGTTGGTCATGGTGCTAATTAGGTTGTGTTCCAGGGATGTCAGATCCTGTTTTTTTTTTTTTTCTTTTTTTTTTTTTGCCTTAATAAACACAAAAACAGTAACAACCTAACATGAAGGTAATTTCTGATTGTGGAAACTTTGGAAAAAATAAAGAATACAGAATAAGACAGTCACCTTCCAATCCCAGTCTCCACTCCCACCTCCCCATTTCACCACAAGGACAGAGACAACACTTTAGCTTATTACTTGCAGCAGTTTTCCCCCTCTATTTTGACTCATACTTTGCATTCTGTTTCTTTAAAGCTTGTTATATAATGCTCATGTCCACATGCCACCTACATTTTCCATTAGCATCATTTTAAAGGTTGCATAATCCATCATAGGAATTATGCCATCATTTACTCACCCATCTTTCAATATGGAGTATTTTGTTTTCTTTTCCTTTTATGAAAAACCGCAGTGAACGTGTCTGTGTGTAAACCCTGGCCTGATTCTTAGGATTCTCGAAGACTTTGCTCCGTTTTTAAGACAAGCCCACAGCACATTAGAGGAGCCCAGTTCTATCGGTGGAAACTTAACTCCAGGCAGCTGAGGTAAGTAATTCCAGGGAAAATACTTTCCCTGGGGAGTAGTGAGTAAGAATGCTCTACTTCTGGTGCAAGGATTTTGCACCAAAAAAAGGGTGCAAGTCTCAGAGTTCTGTAGGTGGGGAGAAAGTCCTAATTATTTTTTAGAGGGAGATTTATTCTTGTTCAGCTGGAGAAGCCACCGTATGACACATGTGTGCATGCATTTTGGTGACATGGCACAGCTGGGGAGGAGCGAGCACTTTGGTACTGCAGGTCAAGTTTACTTAACACTGTGATGTTTTAAAACAGGATGATGCCAGCTCAATTAAATGTCCCAGAACAGCAGTGTGTTTTGGGAGGCAATTCTTTCACAAACAAAACAAAATAAATGTTTTTCAGTCTTGAAAACAACACCTGCAAATAAATTGGACACTACATGAAACATGCCAGCCACAAGCTAAAATGATCAGAAAAGTCCCAAGAGAAGGCTCTGAATAAGGGCCTCACTAATCACCCATTATTCCCTTAGCTGTGATTGCTTATTTTAGTCTTTCTGTGACATTTATGCATTTTACCATTATATTAAAAATAATGTATGCAGTTTTGGACTCAAGAAAGTAATAGATGAAAATAAAAGCCCACATTCTTTTATGTGATATGATTATTGCTAGTATTTTGGCTTGCTTAGCTGATGCCTTAAAATGGCATGTTTCTTCTACTGGGCCCAGCCTCACTCTCTTTTCCCGTTAATATCAGAGCCAGGTGTATTTGGAAGCCGAGCAGAGGACTCGAAACGAGCTATCGCTCTCTCTGTTTCTGATTATTAAATTAAGGCTGTCACTTATCAGATTTTAGGAGGAACGTTTTCTTTCCTCTGGATACCACAGAGCTCTGTTTGGGTAAGCTCTGTTCAGGCTGCCAAGCCTAGCTGTGAGTTTTGACAACTGACTGGGTTGATGGTTGAGTTAAAACTCCATCCAATAGACCAGCAGCGGAGAACAGCTCTCTTGAGTTACTTTCGTGTGAAAATCAGGGGTGACCAAATGGGCTTCACAGCCCAGTGAGACAGTTGGATGTTCAGAGCAGTCTCTGGGTCTCTGGGAGGTCCCACAACTGGCTGGAGGAAAGGGCACAACTTTGGCTGTGGCCAACACTTTCACTTGGCTTTTGCCCAAGAAGGGCTTAGTTCCAAAATCAGAGTATGTAGTTTGATTTCTCATGCTAACAAGGGAAACTCCAATGTATCTGAGCAGTGATCTGGACCAGCCTCTGGACCTAACCTCAAAGCCAAGGGAAGAGAGGATCCTGGGTTCTTTGGAGATAAAAGCCACATCTTCATCCCTCCCTGGGCACTTAGCAGCATGCTTTGTATATGGCAGTTCATCCCTGAACATTTGTTGAAGGGATCATCAAACAAATCAATTAGGAACAGGTATTAGGGGCCAAAATATATGGGAAGAGGCAAGTCTTGTGTCAAGGCTAGGGGTATGCATTTTTGCCTTGTGGTACCTGAGGCCACAAGACACCAAGATACAAGAATCATAAGGCTCCCTTTGTTTCGTGGTTTCCAATCTGTTAACAACAGTCAGAGTGGGTGACTTGTCATGAAGTAGACTGGGAGGAGGGGACTGAGGAGGAGGTGGCCACCTGGGCTGCAATGAATTCTCACCAAGCAGGGCCTACTATAAACAGCCGTGTTTTAAAATAGCAGGATGATAATGTGAGGGATTCCACAAATGATCTTTTCTCTCTCAAGTTCTCTCTTCTTAAATGGGTTATGAAGTCATGCTCTTGTCTATGCACTTTCCTTTTATTGTGAACTCCCCATCTCGGCTGGAGCAAGAATTTTGCAAGCTTTGAAATATGTCAACATAAAATAAGCTTTGAGACAGCTTGAAAAATGTAGATTCATAATGGACTCCACTAAAAATATGGTTTGTTAAAAAAACAAACCAGGCTCGATCTTCCTCACTTGGAAAAACAATCAGATGGAACTTGAGCTATCACCATCCTTTTATAGATTCCTGCACCATGAGAAGCCAAGCATTTCCCAATGAAAGCTGGCATATTTGTGATGTTCCTTTCAACCACTCGCCCAGTGACCTCTGTGACCTCTTCAAGTTCTATGGGATAGTCTGTGAGGCTTGTACAGAGGTTACCTATTCCGTGAAGCCTTCCAGACTACTCCTCATATGACAACCTATCTGTCTGAGTCTACTCTAGCTGTATATTGGCTTGTATTATTCTCTGATTAACTCACTGGTATTTTCCCCATCTTCTCAACAGACAAGGTCCTTGGTGGTAAAAATGAATGGGATATATTTATTGGGTGACTGCATTTAAGTTAAATACACACACTGACTCTAAACACATTCAAAGTAATGAGATGAATTTAATCTAAGACTTGTAAGGATTCTGGGGACCTGGGTTGGTGAGAAATGATGGGGGTTGGCTGAGGGTCAAGGAACTGGGGGAGTTTGCATTTTTGGTTTAGTGTAGGCAGTGGTGGGGATGAAACAGACACTGGCTATTAGAAACAGGTGCAAATACAGGAGGGAATATAATTTAGAGGCTAGTCTATTTTCACTTCATTCATTTTCTGTGGTAGTCTAGGTGTTTTTAACCTCATTGATTTTCAGGGCCCACTGCATCATGTTTTCCAAAGATTGGAAATGTTTTCCAAACATTGTGCTTCATTGTTTTTCACATTTATGGCTGTCTTCTTTCCTCCAGTTAATTGATGCTTCCACATGTTATTTAGGGCATACTCGCAACCAGCATCCTAACTGAGCTCTGTGTATGGAAAATCCACCCTTTTATGCCCACTTCTGTCCTTCAAACCTTAATTCAATACTCTTTTGGGAATTTCCTGGCCATCCAGTGATTAGGACTTGGTGCTTTCACTGCTGGGGTGTAGGTAGGGGAACTAAGATCTTGCAAGCCATGTGGTGCAGCCCCATCCCCCCCTAAAAAACCCCCAACTCTTCTGCTCCTAGAAGCCAGAGGCATCATCAGATTTTGTTAGACACACTGGGGAAGTGCCACTCATCACTGTAATTATACGAGTCATTTGAAGTGGTTGGCAAGCAGATGTCCTTAGCTGGAGAGCCCAGAGAGTCTTGAGAAATCAGGTTGAGAAAGAGAGAAGGTAGCAAGGATTTGATCATCAGGCCTATGGGCCGAGAGTCTCAATCTTTGAGGCAGAATAACATCACCTGGGACATGAAATACACACCTATACACACAATAGCTCCACCACCCCCCTGGAGATTCTGATCTGTGCCCAGTGTGGGACACAGGCATCAATGTAAACGCTCCCCCAGAGATTCTGCTCTGCAGGCTGATTTGATAAACACATTGGTTTGCAGAACCTTTAGAATTCGTGGGACTCTATCTAAAACCCAGTGGAGATGGTCATTCGTATTGTCTCCTAATAGTCATTAACATTTTCCATTGTAATACTCTCTCTTCTTCCTCCTTCTTTTGCACAAGGAACTGGAAAGAAACTTAAGGATCATCAAATTTTGTTCAGTAGGTTTCAGTTCAGTTCAGTCGCTCAGTCGTGTCTGAGCGACACCATGAACCACAGCACACCAGGCCTCCCTGTCCATCACCAGCTCCCGGAGTCCACCCAAACACATATCCATCGAGTCGATGATTCCATGCATCTCATCCTCTGTCGTCCCCTTCTCCTCCTGCCCTCAATCTTTCCCAACATCAGGGTCTTTTTCAATGAGTCAGCTCTTCGCATCACGTGGCCAAAGTATTGGAGTTTCAGCTCCAACATCAATCCTTCCAATGAACACCCAGGACTGATCTCCTTTAGGATGGACTGGTTGGATCTCCTTGCAGTCCAAGGGACTCTCAAGAGTCTTCTCCAACACCACAGTTCAAAAGCATCAATTCTTCGGCACTCAGCTTTCTTTATAGTCCAACTCTCACATCCATACATGACCACTGGAAAAACCATAGCCTTGACTAGACGGACCTTTGTTGGCCAAGTAATGTCTCTGCTTTTGAATATGCTATCTAGGTTGGTCATAACTTTCCTTCCAAGGAGTAAGCATCTTTTAATTTCATGGCTGCAATCACCGTCTGCAGTGATTTTGGAGCCCAGAAAAATAAAGTTAGCCACTGTTTCCTCTGTTTCTCCATCTATCTGCTATGAAGTGACAGAACTGGATGCCATAATCTTAGTTTTCTGTATGTTGAGTTTTAAGCCAAATTTTCACTCTCCTCTCTCATTTCCATCAAGAGGCTCTTTTGTTCTTCTTCACTTTCTGCCATAAGGGTGGTGTCATCTGCATATCTGAGGTGATTGATATTTCTCCTGGCAATCTTGATTTCAGCTTGTGCTTCTTCCAGCCCAGCGTTTCTTATGAGGTACTCTGCATAGAAGTTAAATAAACAGGGTGACAATAGACAGCTTTGATGTACTCCTTTTCCTATTTGGAACCAGTCTGTTGTTCCATGTCCAGTTCTAACTGTTGTTTCCTGACCCGCATATAGGTTTCTCAAGAGGCAGGTCAGGTGGTCTGGTACTCCCATCTCTTGAAGAATTTTCCACAGTTTGTTGTGATCCACACAGTCAAAGGCTTTGGCATAGTCAATAAAGCAGAAATAGATGTTTTTCTGGAACTCTCTTGCTTTTTCGATGACCCAGCGGATGTTGGCAATTTGATCTCTGATTCCTCTGCCTTTTCTAAAACCAGCTTGAACATCTGGAATTTCATGGTTCATGTATTGCTGAAGCCTGGCTTGGAGAATTTTAAGCATTACTTTACTAGCATGTGAGATGAGTGCAATTGTGCGGTAGTTTGAGCATTCTTTGGCATTGCCTTTCTTTGGGATTGGAATGAAAACTGACCTTTTCCAGTCCTGTGGCCACTGCTGAGTTTTCCAATTTTGCTGGGATATTGAGTGCAGCACTTTCACAGTGTCATCTTTCAGGATTTGAAATAGCTCAACTGGAATTCCATCACCTCCACTAGATTTGTTCGTAGTGATGCTTTCTTTTTTTTTTTTTGGGAACCAGTCACAAGGTGGCCCCAACAATGTTGTGAGATTTATCTCCAGGAGCTTGACTAGATTCCTAAACTAAAAATCTCCAGAGGCTTCCAACAGAGGGAGGGAGAAAGGAGCCATTTTCGTAGTGATGCTTTCTAAGGCCCACTTGACTTCACATTCCAGGATGTTTGGCTCTAGGTGAGTGATCACATCTTCTGGGTCATGAAGATCTTTTTTGTACAGTTCTTCTGTGTATTCTTTCCACCTCATCTTAATATCTTCTGCTTCTGTTAGGTCCCTACCATTTCTGTCCTTTATTGAGCCCATCTTTGCATGAAATGTTCCCTTGGTATCTGATTTTCTTGAAGAGATCTCTAGGCTTTTCCGTTCTATTGTTTTCCTCTATTTCTTTGCATTGATTGTTGAGGAAGGCTTTCTTATCTCTCCTTGCTATTCTTTGGAACTCTGCATTCAAGTGGGTATATCTTTCCTTTTCTCCTTTGCTTTTTGCTTCCTGTCTTTTCACAGCTATTTGTAAGGCCTCCTCAGGCAGCCATTTTGCTTTTTTGCATTTCTTTTTCTTGGGGATGGTCTTGATTCCTGTCTCCTCTACAATGTCACCAACCTCCATTCATAGTTCATCAGGCACTCTGTCTATCAGATCTAGTCCCTTAAATCTATTTCTCACTTCCACTGTATCATCATAAGGGATTTGATTTAGGTCATACCTGAATGGTCTAGTGGTTTTCCCTACTTTCTTCAATTTAAATCTAAATTTGGCAATAAGGAGTTCATGATCTGAGCCACAGTCAGTTCCTGGTCTTGTTTTTGCTGACTGTATAGAGCTTCTCCATTTTTGGCTGCAAAGAAATAATCATTTTGATTTAGGTGTCAACCATCTGGTGATGTCCATGTGTAGAGTCTTCTCTTGTGTTGTTGGAAGAGGGTGTTTGCTATGACCAGTGCATTCTCTTGGCAGAACTCTGTTATCTCAGTAGGTTTAGGGTTTAGCAAATGTACTTCAGGACTCCCCAGGTATCCCCACCTCTTTCAACCAGAGAGGTCTTACATTTTTGTATGTATGTATGTTAATTTGGTGGAGAAGGAAATGGCAGCCCACTCCAGTATTCTTGCCTGGAGAATCCTGTGGATAGAGGAGCCTGGTGGGCTGCCGTCCATGGAGTCACACAGTCAGACATGACTGAAGAGACTTAGCATGCATGCATGCATTGGAGAAGGAAATGGCAACCCATTCCAGTATTCTTGCCTTCAGAATCCCAGAGATGGAGGAGCCTGGGGGCTGCTGTCTATGGGGTCACACAGAGTCCGACACGATTGAAGTGATTTAGTAGCAGCAGCAGCAGCATGTTAATTTGGGGTTCTGGTTAATATTTTGTTTCTAAAATAGGTTCTGTTGCTACAAAATATTTGAAAATCACTGTATCGAGTTCAACTGCTTTGGAGATGAACCCCCTTTTAGAGATTTGTTGCTGGTCCCACAGACAGATCACAGCAATGTGTGAATTGGATGGTGTGCTATGGAGCAGGAATGAGCTACTTATTTTGGCTGGGCCACTTAAGTAACCAGGTGACCTTAGCGCCTAACTTCTAGGGGCCCTGGCTATTGTCCACACTATAATAACAGGAATGCCCTGTCCTCAGCTCAGAGTAATTGGAATGAGAATAGATGTTATAATGCGCTAGAAACTTCAAATTCAGGATGTTTTCTCCTCTTTACTCTCCTGCCGAAAGACAAAAGCTAGTTAAAACTGCATCCTTTTTCAGGAAGGATGGTGTCAAAATTAAAAGTCAGTCTAAGAAGTTTAAAAAATTTTAATGTATCCATTCAAAAGTTTGAGCACCTAATCTATACCAGGCTTTGTGTCCATTTCTGGAGCTTCTATAGTCAATGAGATGGACCAGTTCCCTGGACTCCACGAGATTCTGCAAACAGACTCTGAAGGTGATTTCAAAAGGGATTTCTGCTGGCAGGTCTGTTAGGGTTAAGATGCCACTCACTCCTTGGGTGAGTAAACCAGAGGCCCACATTCTCTTCGTCCCCATGATAGGTGAAGGGATAAAAGGCAGGTTGTGGGTCTGCTTAATCGGAGTGAACTTTGGTGTAATCCTTTCTCTAGCTGCAATTGTAGAGGAGAGTATGTAGTCCTGGACTGTTCTTAACCACGGACAAAGGACGCCGGACAATAGAGACACTCAGAGGAAAACCACCCTGGGAGATGGGGAGAAACCACGTGGATGATACTGTTTGTGTTGCTTGATTCATGGGGCCCTGAAACCAGGACAACCCTCAAGTATTTTAATTATACAAGGAAATAAATCCCATCTCCATCTTTTAAACTCACAAGCCAGTTTGAGTTTTTCTTTATAAATCATCAGATATTGAGAAAGTCTGAGCTAATATAACACTCTAAACATTCATTCATTTACTCAACAAGTACTTATTGCTGGGCCAATGCTTAAAGCATAGCAATATGCCTGGGATTAAATGGGTGTATAAACAGAAATAGATTTATATGAAATGGGTGATCATGACCCATAGTTGTCTGGATCTTTAAAAGGTCCTTTCTGTGCAGTGGTTTAACCCAGGAAGACTCCCAATCTGTGACGATCTATGGATCACCAAGCTTAGATTAATCATACAGCTATGCACAGAGACATTTATTTAGTGACTGTTCCCGATACTTGCACATTGGTTTCACTCTTGAGGTCTTGGTTTTCAGTAGAGCATATCATATGAAAGTTTTACATTATCATTTGGAGGAAATTCAGATATTTTGAGTGATATCCAAAAATATTCTGTTTCTGGGAATTTTGGTTCCAATATCCTGTGTTTGTTTGCAACATGCATGCATGAAACTCTCTTCAGGGGAGACCTGTCATACTGCCCCAAATCGGCTCACAGCCACCACATTAAAAAAAAAATCTAAATGACGGGCAGGAAGATCTGCTCACATGAACATCATTCAAAGCTTGGGAGGTATTTGAGCTCATGGCCAGTGCACAGATACTGCCGTGGAACTGATCTGCTTTCTGGGCACCTTTGGCTTGTTGAACCAGACCACGAATTTGGGCTGGATATCTGTTGCTTACATGTATTCTGTATCTCATCCAAATACAATGTAATTCCTCCTGAAGTGTTCATTGGTGCCTCCTATTATATTCTACAGGAGTTTTTCTGGCTATGTTTTATCATATGTTACATTTTGCCATGTTGGTTGATAAAGGAAGGAAGTGAGATGTAGGAAAATATAGAAGATGAATAAAAAAAAAACACACCCTAGCACTAATTTGCTTGGATATTTTAAAACTAGTTCCATATCATTTTACCAAGATGCCATTTTTTAAAAAATTTCATCACAATATCACCATCACATCTACCACAATTAAGAATGTTCCCTAAATAGCGTGGATACACCATTGCTTTTAAAATTTCCTTGTCTCAAAATGTCATTTTACATTTGGTTCATTCAATACAGATCCAAACAAGATCCATACATTGCATTTTGTTGTTTTATCTCTCGTCTTCTTTCATTCATATCGGTTCACTCTCACCCCACTCCCTGATCCCACCCTATGCTCTTTATTGGTTAAAGGGACTGGACTGTTTGTTCTGTAGAGCGTTTCACTTTCTAAATTTGACTGATTGCTTCCTTTTAGTATCCTATAATTTATTATTTCATTTCTTTTATTTTCCTATAAACAGGTAGTTAGGTCTCGGATGAATTCAGTTCACGTTCATTTAATTTAGGCAAGGCTGTTTGAAGGGCAGGGCACTTCCTCTTCTCTTCTGTCGGCAGGCACCTAATGTGTAGGTATTTCTTTTTAGTGGTGCTAAGGTTGAGCCATGGGTTTGGGAGCTCTTAGTCTTATCCATTCATTATGAACTTCACTCTCATCCATTTAATTGATTGTTTTAGTATCCATTGATGATTGTTGCTGGCACGCATCCTTTCACTAGAGACTGTAAAATGATGTTTCATTCTTTCTGCTTTATTAGCTGAAAATCTTCCACAGAGAGCTTTCCCTCTGTCATGGATGCTGTAACTATGTACTTAGAAAAGGGAAATTGCCAAACATTTCAAGTCCTGACTGATTTTATTCTTGAGGATTACAAGCAGCATTATAGCCTGCTCTTAGAGTAAGGACACACAGGGGCTCAGTACTAAGTGGAGTCCCAGCCCAGATCTGACTCACAACGGCTCTAAGGGGACCAGGAACACCCCCTGGACAAATTTAGTAGTTGGTGCAATTTGCACATTGGTTCTTTGGCTTCTGGGGTAAGAGCTCTTTTAGTGGAGAAAGTCAAATGAAGGTTTGGTTGGTCACCAAACTTTGGCTGTTCACTCCCTCTAGCCAAGATAGCAAATCAAAACAACCAAAATTGCCAGGGGACTGAGAGAGATTATTGTCACTTTTCTGGGTCTGACACATGCAAGGGCGGTGGGCTTCATTATATCTATGTTTAATTCAATCAGTTTGACCCTGACAAAGATCAGATGATTGTGGGAGGTCACAGTACACCCTCAACCAATAGAAACTCCTGTTCTTCCAGATGTGCTTTCTTTGCTCAAATCAAGCAGATTGACCTGGCCTCAGGTATGTGGTGTGCGGCCACTGATCTACTGAGCTGGGGCATATTTTTTCCCCCATGCATATCAGAAGGGAGGGGCAGAAACAGTTGGTATTCACTTGGAATGGACAACAAGACACATTTATAGTCTTGTGCCAGCACATAGTAAGCCTCCTGTCCTCTGTCTTCATATAGGTCAAAGAAACCTGGGCCACTTGAGTGTTAGAACATATCATTAATCTACTCTAGTGATGACAACATGTTAATCAGACCAAATGACTAAAAGCGTCAATTATATCAGAGTACTGATAAAATATGCGGACTCCGGAGGACAAGAGGTAAACCTTGGGAGATTCAAGGCCTAGTGGCCCAGTGGTCTAGAACACGCCAAGATATCCTCTTCAAAACAGAGGCAACTTAATGCAGCCAGCATTTGAAGGGAGCATATTTCACACCCAGGCATTCTATTCCCAGGATGTACAAGACGCTGCTGAAAAGGACTGAAAGGATTTGGCAACCGGTCAGATCTATTCTTTGCATAAACATGGAGACAAACGTGACGCCGACGTTTCAGGAGACATCGAGATAATGGTGATGCTAGAAGCTCAATTTTTTCATGAAAGATAATGATTTCAGTCTAGACAGATTTATTTTGAGCTGCACATGATCACACATCCAGAGTTTGAGAATTATGTGGATAGTCTAGCAGGCAGTTGGACCTGTTGGGTCAGAGCTTATAAGAGATGTCAGGGCTAGAAATCATAAGACTCCACTAGTCATTCAATAACTATTTTTTGGAAACCAGTAAATTGCTTAAAGCTGGAACAAAGTCTCAGCCTTGTGGCACGAGAAAATTACCAAATATTTTCTTAAAATGCTAAATTATATCCAGGGGAAAATGGTAGTTTATTTGACCTGATGTTGTCAGCCTAGTTTTACTATTTGGAGCCATTCATTCCCTCATTCAATCATTTATTCATTCATGTACTTGATGAGATTTCTTGGGAAGAAAAAGAGCAGAACAATGGTTTCTATCTTAAGTGTTTATCAGAATCACTTGGGAGCTTAAAAATATTGAATGGCTACTTTCCACCCCAGACACAATGAATCAGTAACTCCAGAACAGTTCTTTTAAAGCTCCACATGGGATTCTGACATTTGCCAAGGCTGAAAACTACCAATGGAGTAGAAAACCCCCCACATCCTAGGTGAACTGCTCATTTAAGAGGGAAGAAAGGCTAGAGAAAGATATAGGGCAAAAGGAATCAGCAAAATGAAAGTGATTCAAAAGAGGATAATGCCATGGAATCCAGGGGAAGAGCAAATTTCAGCAACATCGTGTGTGTGTGTGTGTGTGTGTGTGTGTGTGTGTGTGTTTAGAGGGTGGATTCAGGCTTATAACCAACATAAGTAGGGAGTTGTGGAGGAAAGAAAGGCATCAGTGTGGTGTTTATTGGGGAGATGAAGGCAGAGGAGAGGTGGCAAGGAGAAATCTTCGGAAAAGATACATATCCTATTTTAGTAGGAATACAGTGGCTCTTGAAATCGTAGTTTGTTGTTTGTTCACTCAGTTGTGTCTGACCCTTTGCGACCCCATGGACTGCAGCACGCCAGGCTTCCCTGTCCTTCACCATCTCCCAGAGCTTGCTCAAATTTATGTCCATCGAGTCGGTGATGCCATCCAACCATCTTGTCCTCTGTTGTCCCCTTCTCCTCCTGCCTTCAATCTTTCCCAGCATCAGGGTCTTTTCCAATGAGTGGCTCTTTGCATCAGGTGGCCAAAGTATTGGAGCTTCAGCTCCAGCATCAGTCCTTCCAATGAATATTCAGGGTTGATTTCCTTTAGGATGGACTGGTTGGATCTCCTTGCAGTCCAATGGGACTCTCAAGAGTCTTCTCCAACACCACAGTTTAAAAGCATCAATTCTTTGGCACTCAGCCTTCTTTATGGTCCAACTCTCACTTCCATACATGACTACTGGAAAAACCTCTGAAATCATATTACTTTTTAACTTTGACTTCAAGCATAGTGTCCCACAGGTTGGGTGTGATCATTTGGTGTACCGCTGTCTGGAAAAGAGGCATGTCCTCAGACCCCAAACCAGAGCCCAGATGTGGGACTGTAGGTTGGAAAGAGAGGGATTCAGCATCCCTTGATGTTCACAAACTCAAGCCATCCCAAGGGAGCTACCATGGTTGACATCAAAATGGAGTTTTCATATGGGCCAAACATCAGGCTTGGGGACAAGCTATGTTTGGATCAATAGCCTGTGTTGTTTCCCTGCTTGTATGTCTCTTATGAGCTCTGTGTGTTTTTCTCTTGTCATAAAGAAATGTCTCTTTTGACAGCAGTAGTTTCTTTCAGCTGAAGAAAAGAATGAAGGACAAGCATTTCATTCTCTGGTGCCAGGTGCCAGGAAATGAAGCACAGGATAGCCAGCACGGTGGTAGCCATGCTTCATGCAGCTTCCCCTTCTGGAGGGTCTTGCTTCAGGCTTTAACCACCCTGAGGGTTCTGAATAGTGTTTCAAGTAGGAAGGCAGTACTGATAGGAGCCTGTGAGGGTATGCAATGAGGGTGCTGACTCATTTAATTGTGATTTCTTTTCATGTATTTCTTGTTGATTTCTCTTGGGAAAACCGCTTCCATGGAGAAGTAAGAACTAAGTCATGCTTTTTTCATCTCCAACTTTTTATTCCAAAACCTTTCAGAAAACATGAAAAGATATTATAATAATCAACCATATTTTTACCATGTAGACTCAACAGTTCTTAACATTTGGCCAATATTTGCTTTATCAGTTGATACTTCTTTTTTCTGAATTATTTAAAAGTAAATTGCAGACATGGTATCTCATTCTGAAAATACTTCATAATTCATTTCTCAAAAATGAGGACAATTTCCTACAAAACCACAATGCTACTATTAGCCTAAGAAAATTAACAATAATTTCTGATTTCATCAAATATCAAATTTATATTTAAATCTCCACTGTCCCTAAAATGTCTTTTTAGCTGGATTTAAAAAAAATCAGGATCCAATTAAAGTCTATGCATTATTTTCAGTTGTTGTGCCTATTCATTCTCTTTTAATCTAATACATCCCCCCATGATACTGGTCGAGAGTTTTTTGAAGCAAGGATCATATCTTTCTTTTTTTAAAAAAATTTAACTTATTGGAGTATAATTTATTTATAATGCTTTATTCGTTTCAGGTGTACATCAAAGTGATTCAGTTGCACACACACATTCTATATATATTCATTCTGTATTTTAGATTATTTTCTCATACAGTTTATCACAGAATATTGAGTAGAGTTCCCTGTGCTATACAGTAGGTCCTTGTTGGTTATCTGTCTTATGTATAGTAGTGAATATTCATCGCAAAGCTCCTGAATTATCCCTCCCTCCAGGCAAGGATCCTATCTTAGCCCTTTTATCTCCAGTCGTGAATCTGACCATTAACAGGTATAATGACAAATTACTGCTTTTGGAGCTGCCCTTGGGTAGACTCCTCTCCTAGAATCTGGGTTGGCTCTCCAGCTGCTTTGACCAACAGAATGGATTCTGGAGCTTCTGAGACCAAGCCTTCAGAAGGCCTGGCAGCTTCCAGGTTTACTTGTTAGGGGAAGCCAGGCCCCATAAATCAGTCTGACAGCTAGATCGCTGTGTTGTCAGAAGCCCAACTTAGTCACATGGAGAGGCCAGCGGAAGAGAAATGGGGTCCCAGCTGAGCTCCCAGCAGCCGGGAAGCCTTGTTTGCCCATCTGTGTGCATGAGGCCACCTTGGCAGTGGCTCTCCCAGCCCCAGTGGGGTTGCCCCAGCTGATGCTCTAGAGATAACTGATCTTACATCTTACTGAGACCTGCCTCGATGGCAGAACTGGGAGCCTGTCGAGGAGTGCTGTTTCAAGCCACTACGTTTTAGGGTGGTTCGTACTCAATACCCTAAAGAGGTGCTCAACAGCTGTTTATTGAACTAGACTAGATCGAACCTTGGACAGAAGTCATGTGAGAAAAGAGGTCAGAAGGTATACAACAGTAAAGCATTCCTTTAAGATCCTCTCCTAGATCACAGTGAATCAAAACGAACCCTAAAATCAAAGGCCGTCTTCATCTTCGTCTCCATCCTAAGCTGCAGAGGACTGTTTCCTGCCCAAACTCAGCTGTCTCCTGGCTCTTCGCACCCCAGCAGGCTCTGCTAAGGGCACTTCTCACAGCTGCTGCCCATGCATGCACTATCTTAGCCTATCCCCAACTTCTCGGGGCATCTGATGTTGCTTTCGCCCTCTGTCTGGAATGCCGACACCCGTGCTCTCTCTGTGGGTATTCACATATCAGACGCCACCCCCACTCTACAGCCATTCCTCCAGCCTTTCTGTGCTGCTGCAGCAGTAACGATTTTTACACTTTCCCCAGAGTTCCTAAGGCCCTGGAGAGCAGGAACCACGTCCTTTCATTGTTCTGATCCTCCCATCACATTGCTGAAGATGTCCATCATGGGATAGGCACTGGAGCATGGGAAGGAGCCTGGCACAATGGCGAGGTGGCAAAGAGTCAGTCTGGAGTCAGATTGCTAGGTGTGGGTCCTCCACCCATCACCTACCTGGATGATACTGAGAAAGCCCCCCAACCTCTCTGTTTGCTGATTTAATCCTCTGCACAATGGGGATGGTTAGCAGGACCTACCTTACAGGATCCTGTTAGAATTAATTTGACACAAAGCTTGGAATAACGCTTGTAGTTTTTGTTTAGTTGCTGAGTATAATCATGCTCTGGAATAATGCTTACCATATAGCAAAAATTCAACAAACAAGAACTGGAGCAAGCTCCGCGAGATAGTGGAGGAAAGAGGAGCTTGGCATGTTACAGTCCATGGGGTTGCCAAGAGTCCGACATGACTGAGTAATTGAACAACATAGTAAAAACTGGATGTAGCTCTTTTAATCAAGGAAGTTTGTCGAATTGAATTAAGCTTCTTTCCACACTGAGTGCCCGCTTTCTCTCCCACCCTCTGGTTCCATTGTACACTGTACAATTTTCTATAGTAAATAGCGCTTTATTGGATTTAGAGAAAGAAGTAAAGGGTCAACCCTCAGGCCAGGAGGATATTATGATGTGAATAATATGATGCACAGACCTCAGAAAGAAGTCGTATCTTAAATGCCCAGGATGTTAACAATTTCTCAAAATAGATGGACTTTAGACTGAAGAAATATTTGTGGGTGAGTGGGAAGGAGGAGAAGGGTGGGACTAAGAAAGAATAAAGTCCCCAGGTTTTGGCCTAGAGTGACTGATAACTACTTTTTAAGGCAACACAGGAAGCTGGCTGCTGCTGCCCCCACCAGAAGTCCTTGGTTGGGTTGGATTCAGTTGGGCCCCACCCTCGTGCCAGTTGCAGTTGTTTATTTCCAGCCTCTTTTAGGAACCACATTAGAGAGGACACACCCGTTGAGTCCCCTTGAAAGATCCTGTAAAAATGAAGGCACTCCCTTGTAAGTAAAATATCCCTGAATGCAACAATATTTGGATAATTATAGTCTCCCAGGAGCATAATCCTTAAATGGCTGAGATAATTATAGCATCCTAGGCCTGTGGCACTTCTCTTTTGAGAACCTAATCCCATGGGCAGAGGGAAGTGGGGACCCCAGCATGCTGCTTCTGCTGAGTCCCCAAGCCCACACCTATGATGGATCATTCTAGAAAGCAACCCAGCCTTTCTTGTTCATGGCAGGGTACAACAAAGAGCCCTGTACCCAGGTTGCACGAGTGAGTACAGACAGACCACTCTGTGTATCCACCAATGAAGTGAGAAATGATTCTCTGGAACTACTCTTCTGACAGTTACTAGAACCCTGATGTTCTGGGAACAGTCGTGGCAAGGAGAGATCCTGTTGGCTTGACTCTATGTTCATCCTCTAATTTAGCTTCGGGGGGCTAGTTGAGGGAGTGTGGTGTTTTGGCCACAGCTATGTTTGATCTCTCAAAAGAATAGATAGATTTGAAGAAAGACCAGTGTGGTTGGTTCTAGACTGGGCCTCTAGCAATGGTCAAAGACCCATTAAAAAATGTGTGCAAATGAACTTATTTACAAGAGAGAACTAGACCCACAGACATAGAAAACAAACTTACGGTTGCCAAAGGGGAAAGGGCAGGGGGAGGGATAAATTAAAAGTTTGGGATTAACCTATACACACTCATATATAAAATAGATAGGCAACAAGGACTTACTATATAGCACAGGGAACTCTACTTAATATTTTGTAATAATCTATAAGGGAAAAGAATCTGAAAAAGAATATATATATATATATATATATATACACACACATACATGCACACACAGGTACTTGTTGTTGTTTAGTTGCTATGTCTGTCTCTTTGCAGCTGCATGAACTGCAGCACGCCAGGCTTCCCTGTCCTTCACTATCTCCCAGAATTTGCTCAAACTCATGTCCTTTGTGTCAATGATGCCATCCAAACATCACATCCTCTGTCACTCCCTTCTCCTCCTGTCCTCAATCTTCCCCAGCATCAGGGTCTTTTCCAATGAGTTTCACCTTCATCAAGAGGCTCTTTCCATCAGGTGGCCAAAGTATTGGAGCTTCAGCTTCAGCATCAGTCCTTCCAATGAATATTCTGAGTTGATTTCCTTTAGGATTAACTGGTTTGATCTCCCTGCTGTCCAAGGGACTCTCAAGAGTCTTCTCTAGCACCAAATTCAAAAGCATCAATTATTTGGTGCTCAGCCTTCTTTTTGTTCCAACTCTCACATCCATACATGACTACTGGAAAAATCATAGCTTTGAGTATATGGATCTTTGTTGGCAAAGTGATGTCTCTGCTTTTTAATACACTATCCAGGTTTGTTACAGCTTTACTTCCAAGGAGCAAGCATCTTTTAATTTCATGACTATAGTCACCACCCACAGTGATTTTGGAGCCCAAGAAAAGAAAATCTGTCACAGTTTCCATTGTTTCCCCATCTATTTGCCATGAAGTGATGGGACCAGATGCCATGATCTTTGTCTTTTGAATGTTGAGTTTTAAGCCAGCTTTTTCATTCTCCTGTTTCATCATCATCAAGAGGCTCTTTAGTTCCTCTTTTCTTTCTGCCATTAGGGTTGTATCATCTACATATCTGTGGTTGTTGGTATTTCTCCCAGAAATCTTGATTCCAACTTGTGATTCACCCAGCCTGGCATTTTACATGATGTACTCTGCATATAAGTTAAGTTAGCAGGGTGACAATATACAACCTTGACATACTCTTCTCCCAATTTTGAACCAGTCCATTGTTCCATGTCCAGTTCTATCTGTTGTTTCTTGACCTGCATACAGTTTTCTCAGGAGCCAGGCAAGGTGGTCTAGTATTCCTGCCTCTAAGAATTTTCCACAGTTTGTTGTGATCCACACAGTCAAAGGCTTTATTGTAGTCAATAAAGCAGAAGTAGATATTTTTCTGAAACTTCCTTGCTTTCTCTATGATCTGATGGTTGTTGGCAGTTTGATCTCTGGTTCCTCTGCCTTTCCTAAACTCAGCTTGCACATCTGGAAGTTCTTGGTTCACATACTGCTGAAGCCTGGCTTGAAGGAGTTTGAGTATTACCTTGCTAGCATGTGAAATGAGTGCAATTGTATGGTAGTCGAACATTCTTTGCCATTGCCTTTCTTTGGGATTGGAATGAAAATTGACCTTTTCCAGTTCTGTGGCCACTGCTGAGTTTGCTGAGTTTTTCAAAATTGCTGGCATGTTCAGTGCAACACTTTAACAGCATTATCTTTTAGGATTTATATATATATATATATATATATATATATATATATATATAATTGAATCACTTTGCTGTATACCTGAAACCAATATATTGTAAATCAATTATACTTCAATTAAAAAATAGAAAATGTTTAAACCAGTATTCACAAGGCAGAGATAGAGACCAGGGATGGTTTGGTGTAGCCCATCACCAATCACCTGGGAAAATAAGCCAAAGTGAGTTTTTAATAGATGGGCAGCCAGAGATGTCCAGCCTGTTGGTGAGCGACAGTGTCTCTGTCAAAGGTACCACAACGTCCTTTAATTCCTGGAAGCCTCCCTTCCCATAGCTGGCATTAACCTACTCTTGACTGACAGTAGCTCTCTGAGTGATTTAAAGTCATTGTGAGGAATGTTTTATTAACTAGACTACCACCTCCTGGAGGAGAGGTACTGTGGTTGATAAGACAGGGACCCTGTTACACACTGTCTCCGGAACTCACCCCATGGTTTATGGGAACAACCTGCATTTTCCTTTTACAACCTGCCACTGTTTGGTTCCCACAATTAGAAAGGATTGTTATGACTCACTTTGCTCATAGAGCTCTTTTCTTTTGAGGCTTGGCAAGGTCACTTTCTCTAGTTCAGCTGACTTCTGTGGGCCCTGGGATGGTTTACAGATAAGAATAATAAAACTCTTTAATGACGTCTATTTCCTAAGCTGGAAGAGGGGTCAGAGCACAAGTTTATCCCTTTGGGTTCCACACAGTTTTTTTTTTGTTGTTGTTGTTATCCTTGTTGCATCCATATCCTTTGGAACATTCACTCATTCATTCACTTGCTTCAGTGTTTTTGTTTCATTTTGCAGACATGTTCTGGATTCTGGAAGACGAAAGCGCTAACATATGTACCTTGCCCTTTCAGAGCATATTCTGCACACAAGATACTCAGGAAATAGTGCCTGTGTCTCTTAAAGGACAGCCATGCATCTGGATGATGTTACTATGAGTTATTTCAAACCACTGATAGATTGAACACCAGCTTTCTTATACCACAAGTATTTTCCCCGGGGTCATCACTCTATTGGCTGAAAGTGAAGAGGAACTAAAGAGCCTCTTGATGAGGGTGAAAGAGGAGAGTGAAAAAGCTGGCTTGAAACTCAGTATTAAAAAACTAAGATCATGGCATCTGATCCCATTACTTCATTGCAAATAGATGGGGAAAAAATGGAAATAGTGACAGATTTTATTTTCTTGGGCTCCAAAATCACTGCAGATGGTGACTGCAGCCATGAAATTAAAAGACTTGCTCCTTGATAGAAATGCTTTAACAAACCTAGTTCAGTTCAGTTACTCAGTCGTGTCCGACTCTTTGTGACCCCATGAACCGCAGCACTCCAGGCCTCCCTGTCCATCACCAACTCCCAGAGTCCACCCAAACCCATGTCCATTGTGTCGGTGATGCCATCCAGCCATCTCATCCTCTGTCGTCCCCTTCTCCTCCTGCCCTCAATCTTCCCCAGTATCAGGGTCTTTTCAAATGAGTCAGCTCTCCGCATTGGAGTTTCAGCTTCAACATTAGTCTCTCCAATAAATACCCAGGACTTATCTCTTTTAGAATGGACTGGTTGGATCTCCTTGCAGTCCAAGGGACTCTCAAGAGTCTTCTCCAACACCACAGTTCAAAAGCACCAATTCTTCGGTGCTGAGTTTTCTTTATAGTCCAACTCTCACATCCATACATGACTACTGGAAAAATGATAGCTTTGACTAGACGGACCTTTGTTGGCAAAGTAATGTCTCTGCTTTTTAATGTGCTGTCTAGGTTGGTCATAACTTTCCTTCCAAGGAGTAAGCGTCTTTTAATTTCATGGCTGCAATCACTGTCTGAGGTGATTTTGGAGCCCAGAAAAATAAAGTCAGCCACTGTTTCCATTGTTTCCCCATAAGGAGCAGCGGCTGCACTTTGCTGGAGTGGCCATGAAGAGAGACCCCATGTCCAAGGTAAGAGAAATCCAAGTAAGACGGTAGGCGCTGAGAGAGGGCATCAGAAGGCAGACAGACTGAAACCACAATCACAGACAACTAGCCAATCTGATCACATGGACGACAGCCTTGTCTAACTAATGAAACTAAGCCATGTGGTGTGAGGCCACCAAACATGGACGGGTCAAGGTGGAGACGTCTGACAGAATGTGGTCCACTGGAGAAGGGAATGGCAAACCACTTCAGTATTCTTGCATCGAGAACCACATGAACAGTATGAAAAGGCAAAAAGATAGGACACTGAAAGATGAACTCCCCAGGTCAGTAGGTGCCCAATATGCTACTAGAGATCAGTAGAGAAATAACTCCAGGAAGAATGAAGGGATGACTGGTGATAGAAGCAAGATTTGATGTTGTAAAGAGAAATATTGCATAGGAACCTGGACTGTCAGGTCCATGAATCAAGGCAAATTGGAAGTGGTCAGACAGGAGATGGCAAGAGTGAACATTGACATTCTAGGAATCAGTGAACTAAGATGGACTGGAACGGGTGAATTTAACTCAGATGACCATTATATCTACTACTGTGGGCAGGAATCCCTTAGAAGAAATGGAGTAGCCATCATAGTCAACAAAAGAGTTCAAAATGCAGTACTTGGATGCAATCTCAAAAACGACAGAATGATCTCTGTTTGTTTCCAAGGCAAACCATTCAATATCATGGTAATCCAAGTCTATGCCCTGACTGGTAACGCTGAAGAAGCTGAAATTGAACAGTTCTATGAAGACCTACAAGACCTTCTAGAACTAACACCCCCCCACCCCACCCCCCCAAAAAAACCTAGACAGTATATTAAAAAGCAGAAACATCACTTCACTGACAAAGGTCTGTATAGTCAAAGCTGTAATTTTTCCAGTAGTCATGTATGGATATGAGAGTTGGACCATAAAGAACGCTGAGTGCTGAGGAATTGATATTTTTGAATTGTGGTGCTACTTCTTGAGAGACCCTTAGACAGCAAGGAGATCCAACCAGTCAATCCTAAAGGAAATCAACCCTGAATATTCATTGAAAGACTGATGCTGAAGTTGAAGGTCCAATACTTTGGCCACCTGATGTGAAGAGCCCACTTACTGAAAAAGACCGTGATGCTGGGAAAGATTGAAAAAAAGGAGAAGGGGATGGCAAAGGATAAGATGGTTAGATAGCATCACTCACTCAATGGACATGAGTTTGAGTGAACTCTGGGAGATAGTGAAGGACAGGGAAGCCTAGCGTGTTGCAGTCCATGGGGTTGTAAAGAGTCAGACATCAATTGGCCACTGAGCAACATCACTTTTTGCCATTGTTCTGCTAAGGTGATTTGGAAAAACATGTTGATGGGGCCCTGCCTTTTCTGACCTGTTTATTTCTAATGACTTTCTCTTTGAAACATGTAGATATCACATTAGGTACTTTTCCTGGGATTCCTGTACTGTCGGGGTGCCTGTTAAGGTCTTGTGGGTTGCACAGAGGCAGAGTTTGTAGCAAACGAAAGCAAGACTAGAAGAAGTGCTTCTAAGACTTAGAACTACCTTTCAGGTAAGCTTTTGGATTGTGGCAAACACAAAGATCCAGAGTGAATAATATTTCAATTACATCAGAAAAGGGGCATGCTGCCCTGTCAATAGACACCAAGTCAAGGTCTCTCTGAGGTTCCCTGCAAATTGAAAAGTGCCAGAAAGTACAAAGGATCTATTCCTAAGCTCTATCTAATTTTTTCATCTGGTAAGAATATTTAATGTGACGCCCACCCTCTTATCAGATCTGTAAGTGCACGATACAGTATTGCTGACCATAGGCACGGTGCTGTCCAGAATTTACTCATCCTGCACAACTGAATCTGTATCCCTGTGAAACAGCACCTCCCAGTCTTGCCCTCGCCCAGTCCCTGCCAATTGCTATTCTCATTTCTACCTCTATGAGTTTGACTATTTTAGATACTTCATATCAGTGGATCAGTGGGGCCACGTGGTACTTGTCCTTCTGTGACTAGCTTATTTCACTTACCATAATGCCCTCAAGGTTGACCCTTGTTGTTGCAAATCTCAGAATTTCCTTAATGCTAAAAAATATTCCTTTGTGGATATACAGCACATTTTCTTTGTGAATGCTGTTTAGATTGTTTACACATTCTAATTTTTACATGAAACTTTAGCATCTACAGGATAAGGCTTTTTTTTTTTTTTTAAATCTGGTAGGTTGCATTCTCATCATCAGCTAGCTTACAATTCTTTAAAATCCCACAAGAAAAATAGAAGAGTCTCTAACACAGGATATGCATACATGCTAAGTTTACTTTGGTCGTGTCTGACTCTTTGAGACCCCATGGACCGTAGCCCACCAGGATACCCTGTCCATAGGATTCTCCAGGCAAAAATACCGGAGGGGTTGCCATTCCTTTTTCCAGGGGATCTTCCCAACCCAGAGATCGAACCTGCATCTCTTATGTCTCCTGCATTGGCAGGCAGGTTCTTTAACACTAGTGCCACCTGGGAAGCCCACCTGGTAAACAGGATATGAAGTCCACCAAGACCTGGCTCTGTCTGTGCCTCCAGCCGCATTTCCCACCTTTGTCTTCCTTCTCTTTCTGCTCTGGCTTCACTGAACTCTGCAGAGGTCAGGTTCCCACATACAAGTTGCTGCCCGCACTTTGCCTCTACTAACCCTGCTTGCTCCCCGCAATCTCTTTTCCTTCCCTCAACCTCTTCATCTAGGAGATTCCTATGCAAATGTGAAGACTCAACTCACGTACCACCTCCTCCAGGAAGCCTTTCCTGAAGCTTTGTCTCCTCTCCACCCCGTGAACTTCCCCTCTGCTCCCATAGTACCCTGCTTGTGAGTCTGTCTTTTGGCTTCCTGCAATATATTATAACTATCTGTTTCTGTGATCATAAGTCCTATTCGATTTTGAACACCTTGAGAGTGGTGACATTTTATCTCTGCTTCCCTAGGGCCTAAGTACTCAACACATATTTGTGGGCTGACTTAATGAAAGCTATTTGGTTTTCGGGCCTCAGCTTCCTCCTCAGCAAAGTGGGGACAATAGTATTTTCCTTGCAGAATGTCTGTGGGGATTGCAAGCATGTGGATAAGGTGCTTTATCCCACAACTGCCGGAAGAAGCTTATCAATTAAAGTCCAATGGACCCATCATGGGAAGGACATGTTGTGACTGAGTACTGAGAATCATAGTCAAAGAGGGGAGGATGGGGCTGACTGGGTGATGTATGGTCTTCCACCCTTTCAAGCCAGATGGGTGGGATCTCAGAGGCTGGGCCCAGCTCACATACTCAGTGACCCTCAAAGACCACTGGTTGCCAGTGTAGGTAATAGAGGTTGGCAGATTCTTGAGGAAACCATCTTCCCTTCGTTCAGCAGACCAGTCAGATGACCCACGAAAGCCATCAAAGCGTGGAGTTAGGGTGAGTGGCTTGCCTTTCTGCCTCCTGCAAGACCTGTGCTCCTCCTGAAGGTGCAGCCACTGTCCTGGCGATACTGGTCTCAGGGCTCAGCCTGCCTCACGCTCCATGTGCAAGCTTTTGCTATTGTTTGCAGCGGTGTTCTGAATCCGTTCAGTTAAACCTCAGTTAAATCAGAACTCCAGCCCCTCTGAACCCTTGAATACTTTCCAAAGTAAAAGGTAAACTTTAAAGGGCACAAACCACAATGAAACTTTCAGGAAAATAAATAAGCAAACAAACTGAACAGTAAAACCGCAATGAGGAAACAAAGCTCAAAGGGTACCACTCAGAAATGACTTGCTGAACTAGGTTAGATGTAGTCCAGAGTTCAGCTCACACTTCTCCACCTCTCATATGTAGAGGTTGAGAAGCTTGGGGTTGGAGTTAAGGAGACTTAGGTTTAAGTTCTGGTGCTTCTATTTATTATTTTTGAGATATTGGACAAATTATTTTGCCTGTCTAAGCCTTGGTGTTCTCAGCTGTGAACTGGAGGTAGCAATGATATTTTGAGAACTAAGATAACACATGGAGGGGCTTAACATAGTGTTCAGCCCACGGTAAATTCTGCATTAACTTTAATTGTTATCAAAAATCTCTTGACTGTGAAAAGAAATATTTCAGACCATTAGATCTAAGTATCAAAAGCTAAATTATGTCCAGCATTCTTTATTTATAAAAGGCGACAAACGGATATTTTGGAAAGACTATCAATAACAATTCTTCATACAAAAACTGACTAACGTATCTCAGGTTGGATTATGTAGTAGAACCAGAGGACTTATAGAAAAATAATGTACTGGTAACAGATTTCTGTAGAAATAACCCAGGATCATCAGACATTTTGTATTATGTCTAAGCTAGGTAGAACATTTAGAAAATCTTACACAAAAGCACAGTAGTGGTCTACATTAGTCTGCTGCAACAAATTACCAAAGCTTAGTGGTTTAAAACAACAAAAATTTATGATCTTACAGTTTTGGGGGTCAAAAATCTGAAATGGATCTCACTGGGTAACTCAGGTTATCAGCAGGTCTGGATTTCTTCTGGAAACTCTGGGAGAGAATGCAGCTTCTAGAGGCAGCTCGTTGTCTTTGATTTGAGGTCCTATCTCCGGTGGCTCAGTGGTAAAAAATCTGCCTGCAATGCAGGAGGCCTGGGTTTGACCCCTGGATCAGGAAGATTCCCTGGAGAAGGGAATGGCTACCCACTCCAGTATTCTTTCCTGGAGAATTCCATGGACAGAGAAGCCTGGAGGGCTTCCATGGGTCGCAAAGAGTCAGATAACGACTGAAAGACTAACACTTTCCTCCGTCTTCAAAGCCAGCAACCTTGGGTTAAGTTTTAATCCTGATGTCCTTTCTCTATTTCTCACTCTTTTGCCTCTTTCTTCCGCTTTCGAAGACTCTTTTGACTAACTGGACCTACCTGGATAATCCAGAGTCATCTTCACACACTAGGCTCGGTTAGTTAGGCAGCTTAATTCCACCCACAGCCTTAATTCTCCTCTACAATGTAACCTAACGTGTTCACAGGTTCTGGGGGTTAGAATATGAGCATCATGGGGCCATGGAGGGGCATTATTCTGCCGACTCCACCGTTCTAGAAGTTGTGTTGTATAGGGGCTAGCAACGTTGGCACCTAATGAAGTTGTTATTTCCTGCCTTCCCTTGAGACTCTTGGTTGGTATGGGAAAGGCATTTACATATTTAACAGGTTATTTAACAGGGGTTTTTTTTTTTTTAAGAACATCCATGAAGTAGAGGGGCGTGTTGAAAGAGGAAAAGATATATATTACTATACACAAGAAACCTGCCACTATGAACAGAAGCGAGCAGCCTGTAGCAAGTCATCTAGAAGTCAAGTTTATTTTCCTGACTCACTCTACAATCTTGAGTAATTTTTCAGCCTCTCCATGTCTTTCTCTGAACTTCAGTGTACCTTTCCGCACTTTTGCCACACAAACAAAATAACTTAAGTTTAATTAGAGAGGTGCTTCCCCAAGTGTAGCTCCAAGGGGACTGTTATACACATCCAGACACTTTTTTTTGGTTTTCTGTGTTCTTTGGAAGGAATGATGCTAAAGCTGAAACTCCAGTACTTTGGCCATCTCATGCGAAGAGTTGACTCATTGGAAAAGACTCTGATGCTGGGAGGGATTGGGGGCAGGAGGAGAAGGGGACGACAGAAGATGAGATGGCTGGATGGCATCATGGACTCGATGGACGTGAGTCTGAGTGAGCTCCCGGAGTTGGTGATGGACAGGGAGGCCTGGCGTGCTACGATTCATGGGGTTGCAAAGAGTCAGACACGACTGAGCGACTGAACTGAACAGAAAACCTAACCCAAACTGGCTTAAGCAACAAAGGGGAACTCTTATCTCAGGAAATGTTCAAAATAGGTCAGGGGTCAAAATTGGATGAATACTCTATGATTTTCATATGAAAAAATCTATGATTTTTCTGTTTCTGCTTTATCACTTATCAGCATCGTTCTCCCGCAGACATACCTCACGGTGGCACAAATGATTGTGGCACTTCCATACGTCGATATCCACTCTGATTGGTTCAGCCAATATCACTTATGCCAAAAGCCCACCCTTGGATCAATAATAATGGCCAAGGGAATGGCATATACAGATTGTTAAGCCAATCAAAGCTGGAGTTGGTGGGGGCTGGGAAAGAAGGTCAGCTTCTAGAGTGGATACCTGGGTAAGAAAGAGGAGATGATACAGATGAAAGTCTTAGGGGTGAATGGATGCAGGGTCCACAAATAACTAATATCCACTATGGCCCTGAGAGATGTCATTATGTGAAAGAAGGTGTACACTTTTTTTTTTTTTTTTAGAAATTGTGCTTTTTGAAGGCTAGTTGAATTAGATCAATTCAGTATCTTCAATCATATCTCAAACACTGGAAAATGTCACAGAAAGTTTCAAAAATTCCAAAATAATTGTGAAACATAATTATAAGTTTCATGAAATTATGTCACCTAAATAAAAGTTATTGCTATCTCCCTTTATTGAGGGACTGTATAGAAAGAAACTGGCTTTCAATAACACCTCGTGGTTTTAGAGATGGAAACCTTTTGCATCAAATTCCAACAGAATGGTTGAGTTATAAAAAAAAACAATTTACAAACCCAGGGCTGGTTCATAATGCGCATGGATCTCTAAACCCTTAAGTGTGTGATCTTCTACCCAGCTCCACCTCAGTCCTCCCTTTCTGTTTTAAAAATAAAGCTACCAGTTTATAAACAACTTTCATACCAAAGGCTTGACCCCCTGGGTGATAAGTGACAAGAACAGTGTACTAATGGACATTTTAAGAGTTCCACATAAGCAGACTTACCCTGCCTCAAACTCACTTGGGGTTATCAGTGTAATCTTTTAAAAATTACTTTCTAAACAAACTTAACAACTAAGATGATTGGTATAAGGCAAGGAAAGTTAAAGCCAAAAATATTTCAAATGTGGCTTGAAAAAGAATGATGGCACATACATTACCGACCAGTGACTGAGCTCTGGACATTTTCCTGTTTTCTTTGTAGAACAGAAGAATTTTCATCTACTCTTGTGCCTTTGACCTCCAGCCGCAAATCACAATCTTGAAGAAAATGTGAATGGTATAACAGGATTCAGAATTATTCCTGCACTTCACACTGTGTTAGGTGTGATGGTGAACAAGATAAATAGATGGAGTCTTTTCCGTCTATTTACGATGTGATGCTTTTATTTTAAATCAGAAGCTTAACTAGTCTTTAGTTTAAATGGATGCATTGACTTCAAGTTCTTTCCTCCTCTCCCCCCTAAGACCCCTAAAAGGAAGGAGAAAATATTAAAAATAAAAAATTTGAACCAATTCTGGGAAGCCTGTAAAGCAACCAAGGAACAGTACCTGACACAGTAGGATAGAGGCGGTTACAACCTAAATTACCTGGTAAAAGGGAGAGAGACCAAGAAGGATATTAACAGCAGGTAAATCATCTCTCCCTGTAATCCTCCTCCTGAAATACTAAAAAAGATTTAGAGGAGCCAGGAAACCCTGGTGAGTTTGAGGTGTGGAACCAAAATCAGAAGACTTATTGTGCTGAAATTCTATAAGGAGAGCAACTGAACCCAAGAGCCCCTCTTGCTAATCAGGAGTCTATCCCCAAGAATGATATTGAAAACTTATTTTTTGGACTCATTCAGGGATACCAGACACCGAAGTGCAGGGAGGGTGTTGAACTGAAACAGTGGATTAAGTAAAGAAGCTCCATCATGAATGTGGGACCCTTCAGGATGCTTTCTCTTCTGGAAATATAAATAATTCTATCAGCCTTTTGTTTATTAGCTGGAATGCTTTTATAAAGAGAAACTTCCCCTCATTTGATACTTGCATATATGGTAAAAAATGATGAATTAGGCTTTGTTTTCCTTCACTGTTTATATGAACCCATGGATTTAAACATATTTAATGTGTTCCAGTTTATTGATCTTATCCTATTGAAGCTTAAATTGTCCCATTTTTTTGGCCAGTGAGTTTAGCTACTGAGTCTTTCTGACATAACATTAGTAATCGTTAATAGCATCTTTGCTATCAATAGAATGAAGTGATAGAATGATCCAAGCTTACTTTGACTCTTTTTCCTTTAAATTACAATCATTGGAGAAAAGTGTCTAACAGGAAAAAGTGAGCTGTCAGAAAAGAAGCTCAGGGGAAACAAAGATAATACAGAAAGTCATAGAAACCTTCAAAAATACGTTAGTGACATTGCCAGGATGGAAGATAAAGCAAAGGAAATTTCCTGGGGGTAAAAAGAAGAATACAAAGGAAAACAAATGAAACGAAAATGATCACACATTGGTCCAACATTCAACTAACTGTAGAACCAGTAGAGAAGAATAGAGAGAAAGAAAAAGGAAGTAAATTACTTCAAAAGAACTCCTCCTCTCTGCTCACAATTTTCCCCAAGATTAAAACTATGAATCTTAAGACTGAGAGGACCCACTAGGAACCAAGTAGAGTGAATGAACCTAGACCCATATGAACACACAACATCATGAAATTTCATGAAGTTCCAGCACATAAACAAAGGGAAAGACCCTTTAAAATTAATGACATACAAAGAAACAAAAATGAGGAAGGCTTTGGACTTTTCAGCCTTAAAATACAATGGAGGGACTTCTGCTCCTAGGTAAAAATGGTGTGGTAGGAACTGGGTTCGTCTTCTTGCCCCAAACAACTGAAAAGTCAGGTACCATATACAAAACAAGGTTTTCAAGACGTGAGACACCTTGTCCTGAGTGATGGGAAGCAAACAAGGTTGCCTCAGCTTCCCACCTTGAGAGAGTTTTCAGGTGATGGGAGGGAATTTAAGGAGATTAAGTGAAGGGTTAAGGAGATTAAGCTAAGAGTGCGGTGAGATTAAGACAACTGGAGTTCACAGGACAGAGTCCTGGAGAGACAGCAGAGCTTTACAGAATGAGAACTCCCAGAGACCTGCAGAAGAGTTTCCAAATATTCAGGAAAGTGCTGATCTGTGTCCTCACTGAGGCTGGTGAAGAACCACCACAGGTTAAAGAATCAGAGGGAACAGTTCCTTGAGCTCACATAGGTCTGCCAGTAGCTCCTGTCCGCACCATCCAGACTGGAGTTGGAATATTCAGAAGGATCTCTCCTCATTAGTGGAAAATAATTAGTTCTAAATGAAATGCTGCTCTGGTATTGCCTGTCAAATATTTAAAGCAACACCCAAAGGGATCAAAGTATTTCTGAGTGACTTCTAGAAAGAAAGAAAGTGAAGTCGCTCAGTCATGTGATCCCATTTGTGATCCTACAGACTGGAGCCCGCCAGGCTCCTCCAACCATGGGATTTTCCAGGCAAGAGTACTGGAGTGGGTTGCCATTTCCTTCTCCAGGGGATCTTCCTGACCCAGGGATCGAACCTGGGTCTCCCACATTGCAGGCAGACTCTTTACTGTCTGAGCCAGGGGAAGCAACATGGGACTTCCCTGGTGGTCCAGTGGCTTGGACTCGATGCTCATAATACAGGGAGTTGGGGTTCAATCCCTGGACAGGGAATTAGATCCAGCATGCCCAACGAAGACTGGAGATCCCACGTGCCACAACTAAGACCGAGCATAACAAAGCTCAATAATATCTACAAGCATGCAAAAATATCTAGTACCCAGCAAGAAGAAGAGTAATATTTTTTAAGAACTGAAGGAAAAAGTTCCAACCTAGACTTCAATACCCAAGTGCTACGAATTGAATGTGTGTGTCCTTCCAAAATTCATATGCTGAAATTCTAACACACAATATGATGTGGAGCCTTGGGAAGATGATTAGGTCTTGAGGGCTGAGCCTTCATTGAGGGATTAGTGCCCTTACCAAAAGAAACCCCAGAGCGCTTCCTTGTCCCTTCTGCCATGCGAGGACACAGCAGGAAGACAATGTCCAAAAAGACTGGCGGCTATGGACAAGGAAGGGGATTCTCATCAGATACCAAATCTGCTGATGTCTTTCCAGCCTCCAGAGCTGTTGAGAAATAAGTTTCTGTTGTTTATAAGCCATCCAGTCTGTTGTAGTCTGTTATACCAGCCCAAACAGACTAAGACACAAAAAATACCCAAGACATTAGGTACCAAAAAATACCTGAGTGGAAACTGAAGTTAAAGAACTTTCCAGACATGTAGAAGCTGAAAGAAACAATCACCCACAGACTCACATTATAAGAAATATTAAAAGAAGCCCTATAGACAGAATAAAAATAATGCCAGATGGAAATACAAATCTAAATTTAAAGAAAACTACATTATGAAAGTTTTTGTGGGAAAGATAGGGAGTTTGGGATTGGAATGTATACACTGCCAGATTTAAAATGGATAATTAACAAGGACCTACTGTATATCTCACGGAAATCTGCTCAATAATCTACAGCAAGTTAATTGGGAAAAGAATTTGGAAAAGAATAGATACATGTATATGTAAAACTGCATCACTTTGTCCTACACCTGAAGCTAACACAATATTGTTAATTAGTTGTTCGGTTCAGTTCAGTCGCTCAGTCGTGTCCGACCCTTTTAGACCCCATGGACTGCAGCACGCCAGGCTTCCCTGTCCATGGCCAACTCCCGGAGGCTACTCAAACTCATGTCCATTGAGTTGGTGATGCCAACCAACCATCTCATCTTCTGTCGTCCCCTTCTCCTCCCGCCTTCAATCTTTCCCAGCATCAGGGTCTTTTCAAATGAGTCAGTTCTTTGCATCAGGTGGCCACAGGTATTGGAGTTTCAGCTTCAGCATTAGTCCTTTCAGTGAATATTCAGGACCAGTTTCCTTTAGGATGGACTGGTTGGATCTCCTTGCAGTCCAAGGGACTCTCAAGAGTCTTCTCCAACACCACAGTTCAAAAGCACCAATTGTACTCCAGTATAAAATAAAAAGTTAAAAAAAAAAGAAAAAAATGATAACCAGAAATGGTAATTGCTTGAATGACTTAAAAATTATTTACATCTCTTTAGAAGAGAATTTATTACTTAAAAATGATAGCAATGTAGTGAGGGGTCTATAAGGTATGAGGCAGTAAAATGTATGATAACAGTAGTATAAAGACTGGGAAGGGAGAAATATAAGTATACTATTGTAAGATTCTTAAGCCATATATGAAATGACAAATATCGCTACAAGGTAAAATATTGCTAGAAGGGGTACATATTTAAAATGTAAATATGTATACTGTAAATCACAGAGTAACCACTGAAATAACAAAACAGTTACAGCAATTAGTCAACAAGAGAAAACAGAATCATAAAAAATATTCAATCCACAAACAAGTGAAAAAGTAAACAAAGAACAGTTGGTACAAATAGAAAATAATCACATGATGATAAGTTTAAACTCAGCCGTATAAAAAAATATATACATGTGAAATTAAACATCTTAATTAAAAGGCCAGCATAAATAGCTTGAATAAAAAAGCGAGACACCCAGTTATATGCTGCTCACCAGAAACTAGATTAAAGACATAACTAGGTTAAAAGTCAAAGGATGAAAGAAGATATACTATCCTAAAACTAATTTAAGAAATCTGCTCTTACTACATTAATATCAGAAAAAGTAAACTTCACAGCAAAGACTATGTCCAAGGATAAAGAAGGTCATTTCTTAATGATAAAGGAATCCATTAATCAAAGAATCATAGCAGTCCTAAGTATTTCTTCACCTAATAATACAGCTTCAAAATACATGAATCAAAAGCTCATACAACTCCAAGAAGAAATAGACAGATTCATACTTTTAGTCATAGATTTCAATATTCTCATTTAAAAAAATTTTTTTTAATGTGGGCCATTTTAAAAGTCTTTCTTGAATTTGTTACAATATTGCTTTTGTTTTATGTTTTTGGTGTTTTGGCCCTGAATGAGTCATGTGGGATTTTGGCTCCCTGACCGGGGATTGAATCTGCACTCCTTGCATTGGAAGGTGAAGTCTTAACCAATGGATTGCCAGGGAAGTCCACTCTTTATATATATATTTTAGGCATAAAATTTATAAATATATATAAAACTATATGCCTAAAATTACAGATTTAAAATTCAAAATAGTAACATTAGAGGGAGATCAATGAAGTAAAAATATTCTAAAGTTTTTGCATTGATCATGCATGTGAACTCAGTCACTTCAGTCAGGTCCAACTCTTTGTGACTCCATGGACTGTAGCCCACCAGGCTCCCCTGTCCAGGGATTTTCCTGGCAAGAATACTGGAGTGGGTTGCCATTTCCTCCTCCATTCCTCTTTTAATTTCTGGAACAAAGAGATTTTGTTTGATTCAGGAAGAATGGAGACACCTTGAACAATCAACCTACTTGACCTAACTGACATTTATAGAACATCCAACAACAAGAACACTTTTTTTTTTTCAAGTATACAGAAAACAAGTCTGCAAAGTACCAAGGATGCACTGGACAAGTCAACACATAGCCTACCTAGACTGGCCATGGAGACCATAAAATATTACTCAATACATTTGAAAGAATTTCAAGTCGAACAGACTATGTTTTCTGACCATAATGGAACTAAATTGGAAATCTGGGAAACTCACAACCAAGTGGAAATTAAACAGCACATTAAAGATTTTACTTTTCATTCATCTTTTCTAAGGAGACAAATGTACTCTAGAAAATAAAGAAATAAAACAAAGAAGAGAAAAATCTTGAGCTTCAGGATACACAAGATATTGTCAACAAGGAAGTTCAAGAGGACAGCTGTTAGTGGACTAAGAGCAACCAGACTGGAATTGGGCAAAAGGTGGGGGAGCTTCATGACGGAGGCTCCCGAGAACAAAATAAAAGTGATTCACCACTTGGTGTATTTAAACATAGGCACATGATTGATGGAGAGGTTTGAAATATCTAAGGATATGTTTACAGATAATTATGAGATAAAAGGGAGGTAATTAGGTAACACAGTAAAAATTAAAAGTTGTATAAGAAGCATAATTACATTATACTAGTTGGCTGTGCTGAGAACAATATTTTAGGGTTTATAGTAATGGAGGCTACAGTTATTGATTTTACAAAAAAATATGTGACAGCTGTATTGGGAGGGTAGCAGTACGTTTGTGTAAGAGAGTTTAATAGTTATCATAACGTCAGTAAATAATGCATGTATTTCATAAATCAAGAGGTAGAGCAATAGTCCTGAGAAGGGCTGGCCCTGCCTAAGCCCTGGGGCATGCTAGAGGTACTGCTGAAATATAACATGAGCTAGTGTTTCATCATGCATTGGAGAAGGAAATGGCAACCCACTCCAGTGTTCTTGCCTGGAGAATCCCAGGGGCCGCACAGAGTCAGACACCACTGAAGAGACTTAGCAGCAGCAGCAGTGTTTCACTGAGGCACTCAGCCACCTCATCTTATGGTCTCTGAATCTCTGTTATGGGACCAAAAGCATCTGAAAAAGAAAAAGAAAAAGAGGTAGGGACACTCCATCTTTCTTTCTTTCTGCGGAGGCGCACAGACTCTGTAGTTGCGGAACGTGGACTGTAGAAACCCTGGGCTCAGTAGTTGTGTCCCATGGACGTAGTTGCTCCTGGGCCTGTGGGATCTTACTCCCCCATTGAACCTGCATCCTTTGTATTACAAAGAGAATTCTTAACCACTGGACCACCAGGGAGCATAAAGGAGATAAATATTAGAAGAAACCATTTTCAAAAGTTTAAAGTGTTGCTGTTGAAAGTTATACTAGGAAAAAGGAACAGGAAAGAGTGGATCAGAGGATTTTTGTCTTCCAGTATAAGCTCTCCTTAGTCTAATCTATAGAGGAATTTAAAGCAAAGGTTTTCGGAGCATGTGCTGAGTTGCTTAGCATGTCCGACTCTTTGTGACCCCATGGACTGTAGCCCACCAGGCTCCTCTGTCCATGGGGATTCTCCAGGCAAGAATACTGGAGTGGGTTGCCATTCCTTTCTCCAGGGGATCTTCCCAACCCAGAGATTGAATCTACTGCATTGCAGGTGGACTCTTTACCATCTGAGCCACCAAGGAAGCTCTTTTTGGAGTATAGTTGATTTATAATGTGTTAGCTTCTGCTGTGCAGCAAAGTGAATCAGGTATATTGATGTATATACATATATCCACTCTTTTTTAGATTCTTTTCCTATATAGGTCATTACAGAGTATTGAGTAGAGTTCCCTGTGCTGTTCAACAGATCCTTATTAGTTATCTATTTTATATATAGCAGTGTGTATATGTCAGTCCCAATCTCCCAATTTATCCTTCCCCTCTCTTTCCCCCTGGTAAGCATAAGTTTGTTTGCTGCATCTGTGACTCTCTCTCTGTTTAGAAATAGAGGTATTTCTAAAATAAGAAATTAAAGTAACTTAATTGGAAACAGCCATGTTGCCTATCGAGCTCTGTTTCTACTGAGGGCAGAATGAGAGGAAAATTTCTTAAAGTTGCTCACTGGCATCTGAGTTGTAGAAGATAAAGTCGAGTGTGCCCTATGTATAAAATTTAGATATACTTCTAACTGAGTGTTTAACTGAGTTGAATAAGTAGTAATGTTGTTTTGTAAGGGTGATGACTTTAAAAATACCATTTAAAAGAGCAATGGCATTGTGACAGACAATTAATTGACTAGGGGGGTATACCAGAAAGCCTTGGTAATGCAATACTTAATCAAAGTTAATATAAAAACCTATGATGAACAAAACATAAGAAATTTTAATAAAAAAATAGGACTATATTACATAGTTTTTCTTTTGTGTCAGGCTCCAATATTGCTTGTCTTGGCACTGTTTAACAAATATCTTAGGTACTGGGAGAAAAGTAATCATGTCTGCTTTCTTAATTCTGTGTGAAGATTAGTCCCAAGGGAAAGCTTTTGGAAAACTTGAACATATTATATAAAGGTAAGTTGCTTCAAATAATATCCATAGTATTTAATTACCTGTTAAGTCATTAATTTTGATTATATTTGTTTCCAGTACCTTCTATAATACTTTGGCCACCTGATGAAATAGCTGACTCATTGGAAAAGACCCTGATGCTGGGAAAGATTGAGGGCAAGAGGAGAAGTGGGCAACAGAGGATGGGATGGTTTGATGACATCGCTGACTTAAGGGACATGAGTTTGAGCAAACTCTGGGAGATAGTGCCAGTCAGTGAGGCCTGGTTTGTTGTACTTCATGGGGTTGCAAAGAGTCAGACACGACTTAGTGACTGAACAATAACAAATGTCTATAAAAGTCAACAGTCCTGTTTTCTACAATGTTCTTGGCAATATGAGTAATTCTTACGGATATCATTTGCTCTGCAGATGACTAGCACTTAATGTTATTAGCTGTTGGTCCCATTTACCTTACTCCTCACAAGAAAGGGGCAATTTGTCCCAGTTCCACTGTTGGTTTTTCCTGCGCTTACGGCTTGGACTGCACAACGCGGCAGGCCCAAACGCACTTGCTGTCCAGGAGAAAGTCTGCCAGTGGGGGCGTGAGCAGTAGAGCTCCAACACTGCGAAAGTGACTGGGGACTTGGTAGCGAAAATGGAGTCACGCCCCTGGGCAGGCACCTTCTTCAAAGACCTGTTTCTCTCAAGGAAATTGCTGACTTTGCACAGACGCTGAGACAACCTGCATACCGTAATCTGAAAGCAAAGGTCAACTTAAAGGTCACAAGTTTTAAGGGTGCTACTTCAAAGACATTTATCTCCTTTACAACACCATTAGTCTTGGGTAATGGTCTATTGTCTTTCATCATCCCAACCTCTTCACCTGCCTGTTTACTTTGAGTCCAACATCAGAATCCAAGCCCCAGCATAAAGGGGTGTTTTTTGGCTATTTAACACTGGCCCAGCAGCAGGTTGTACATAGTCTGATTTCCAGTTGTCAGTTGTTTAAATGAAATGCAGTTAATAAGGGAGTGTATGGTTTAATCTTCCATCTCAAACATGGAAGGGACCTTATTGGGGAATGGTTAACAATTAATAAGAGAGCTCTATGCATTAAGATATGTATTGTAGTTTTAAGTGTAAGCCTTAAAAAAAATCAGGGGCATAAGTATCCAGCAATAAAAGTAGCAACATTTGTATAGTACTGATTTAAATATCATTTAATCTTCTTTGTGACCTTATGAAACAGATATTATTACTAGTGTCAATTTATAGATGGATGATATAGAGATGAGTAATTTTTCAAGGTCCTAATAAGTAGGGAAACTGGTGTTTGAACCCAGGCACTATGGTTACAAAGCACAGGTATTTAACCACTATGCTATGCTTCCTTGCATATAAAAGAATAGTATATCAACGTAGTGAACTATTATGTAGCCTTTAAAATCCTTATAAAGCCAATACAGTGACATAAAAATGGAATATACATTTCATGACCCTGTGTTTTAAACTGTATAAAATATATACAGTGAAAGTAAAGGGAACAGGAAAAAATTGTCTGAGGCCAAGAACCCCAGAGGGTCAAAAGAAAAAACAATCACAAAACTAAAATATGATGAGAGAGGCCCTTAGTAGAATTTGTGCATTGTTGCTAAGAACTCACTGATTCAATTCCACTTCTCAAACTCAGGTTTGTCTCTGAATTTTGACTTTTTGGAAACTTCTGGAGAAAGATTTTTAGGTGACTCTCTTACTGGTGCACATTACCTAACACTCTGGTGCTCAGGGCACAGACTCATTCTATCATGGCTGGTATTCACCACATGTTGCCCAGTCTTCTGCCTGTGTAGACCTACTCATATCACAAACAACATAATGGGAATAGTTATTGAAGTATGGTAGTGAAATTATGTTGGTCATTTTTCTCTTATGAGAAATAAGCAAAACAGTCCTAAAATTTTTTCAAGAAGAATGTCTTGAACTCTGTTTTAAGAATGATTGTCATATATAGATTTATTTCTTAAAAATAAATGTGTCATGTTTTATTAATACCTATAAGCATAAGAAAGGTAAAATTGGATCCAACCCTGGCAGTTAAAAAAAAAATCACAATCATAAATGGGATGGTATTGAGGGGGAAGAATTGTATTGGGTGGAAAAGAAAATGTTGAATTCCAGACAGTATCAGTGGTCATTCAATATCAATCCATTCATCTTTTTAACAAGTACTCAGTGAGCACACATCATATGCCAGGACCTGTGCGAAGTGCTGGGTATTCAGTGGTGATCACAACAGACAAGGTTCCAGCACTTGAAGACTTTACCATGTAATTAGTAGTGGAAACAAATTTTAGTCAAAGAAGTTAAGTGTGTAATCACTAACTATTGAGTGCTGTGAAGGAAAGAGCAGAGCGTTGTGACAGAATAATCTGGGGACCTACTTTAGACTGAGCATCAGAAGAAGGTCTTCCTGAAAAGCAGAGGCTTAATATTATACCTGAAGCCTGAAGAAGGACCAGATGAACTAGGAGTCAATGCACACACACTTCAGGTGGAGGGAACAGCAGAGGCTGTAAGGACCCTCAGATGGTAAAGAAAAGGTCAAAGAGGTGGGAGTGTAGTAATTGAAGATGGGGATGATGCAGGTGAGGGGTGAGGTCATAAGAAAGGAGTGGGCTTAATTATCGTAAGTGCGGTGGACGCTACCAAAGATCCTTGTTTGGACAGTAAACTTGAGAGGGACAAGAATGAATATAAGGGGCTACAGTAGGTGTCCAGGTAAGGAGTGCTGGACCTCTGGATTAGGGTATTGATAATGGAGATGGGGAGAAGAGGAAGAATTGAAAAAATACATTATAATGAAAGAACTCTCAGGATTTGGATAAGGGATTGGCTATGGTAAGGAAAGGACATTAACAAAATTAGGTATTAGGGTGATAACTGCCGTAACAAACAGCTCCTTCCACGTCTCAGGGACTTAACCCACTAACATCTGTTTTCTTGTTCACATCACCATCCAGTATGGATCAGCAGCAGAGTGAGGAGGTGTCTGCTCCCCACACTCACGTTCTTACACCTTGTAGAGCCTCCATTCTCAAAGGTGGCCTCGCAGATTACCAGGAGCAGAAAGAGAGCATGGAGGACCACGTGGAACATTTAAGGGCCTGCTGGGAATGGAGGGCACCATCTCTGTCCACGTGCTGGTTAGCCAGCGCTCAATTACATAACCGTGCTTAGCTGCGGCCCTTGGGAGTGCTGGGTGATGCACTCTGGTTGCCTGGTCGGAAAGCAAATGAAAGCAGTTTGTGAGCACATAGCATTATCTCTGCCCCAAATGACCACCTGCTTTTCGCTTAAGTAAGTGGCTGAGTGGCACCAGGACTGTCTCTCTGCACATTGAGCTGGGGAAGACTCTAGGGGGAACAAGTCTGTAGGAGGAGATCAACTGAGTGGTTGTAGACTTACTCAGTTTGAAATGCCTAACTGCCTTCCAGGTGGAGATGTTACTCAAGGGCCGAGTTCAGTTTCTGGTCAGCTACATAAACTACTAGGAAATGGCTAGATGATTTGGGCAAGCCAGGTGCATTGCTTGTGTCTTTGCCTGCCAGCTTGTGCTTGTGCTCAGGCACTAAGTCGTGTCTGACTCTTTGCAACCCCATGAACTGTAGCCTGCCAGGTTCCTCTGTCTGTAGGATTTTTCAGGCAAGAATACTGGAGTGGGTTGTCGTTTCCTCTTCCAGGCAATGTTCCCGACCCAGGCATAGAACCTGCTTTACCACTGAGCCACGTGGGAAGACTTTGATCGCCTACTTATTTATTATTGAATAAATGTTTGCTGAACATCTGCTATATTCCAGGTATGGTCTAGGCATGGGACAAAGAGCACTATATGGGACAAAGAGCATAATATGTTTAGAGCTTATGCCCCACTAGAGACAGATAAACACTAAGCAAGATAAGGAAGTAAAATACACGGTATGTTGGATGGTGATAAGGTCTAGAGAAGATAAGATGGAGCAGGGGACTAGGGATTAGAGTTGGGGAGAGGTTAATGCTCTTGTAAATAGGATGCTCAGGGAAGACCTCACTAAGGAGGCGACTTAGCAGCAAAGACCTAAAAGGAAATGAAGACAAAGGCATGGGGTTAACTGGCCAGTGGAGACTCAGGCCAAGGGAGCACTGAATGTGGATACCTTGAGACAGGAGCATGACTGCGCCTCTGGCTAGACCAGAGCAGGGGTGGAGGAAAGAGTAATAGGAGATGAGGTCATGGGGGGAGGGGTGGTCAAGCCAGACCATGCAGGCCTTACAGACCTTTGTCAAGATTTTATCTTTTACTTGTACCATGTAATTTATGTTTATTTAAAGTTCCCTTCTAAAAGTTGAACAGTCACTCACTAAATTTTCCCTAGTCCCTAGTTTAGGACACAATATAAAATAGGTAGGATCACCTGTCTCTGTAGAAACACATTGGTTAGAGTTCTCGTTCCATAAAGGCTAGGTACCATATTCACTAATACGTTAACCAAGAGTCACCGAATATATAGGCAAGGCAGTGTGGAAACAAAGATGAAAGCGATATGGTTCCTACACTTAAATAGTTCCTTTTAATGTATTGCACTGCTGCTGCTGCTAAGTCATGTCAGTCGTATCTGACTCTGTGTGACCCCATAGACGGCAGCCCACCAGGCTCCCCCATCCCTGGGATTCTCCAGGCAAGACCACTGGAGTGGGTTGCCATTTCCTTCTCCAATGCATGGAAGTGAAAAGTAAAAGTGAAGTTGCTCAGTCATGTCCGACTCTTAGTGACCTCATGGACTGTAGCCTACCAGGCTCCTCCGTCCATGGGATTTTCCAGGCAACAGTACTGGAGTGGGGTGCTGTTGCCTTCTCCGTGTATTGTGCTAGGTGCCATGATACAAGCAGAGAAAGGAAACCTTAATTGGCTTAGATGAATGGAATAGGTGCCTGAAGAAGGTAATGCTTGAGGCAAGACTTACCAAGTGAGTGGGTGTTGACCAGGCAAAAATGGTGGGGGCAGGCACTGGGGAAATGGAAAATAATTATCCAGAAAGAATTAAGGCAGAGTAGACAGTGTCAAATAGATGAATACTACCCCTGATGGAAAGTAAGATAATTAAAATCAAGGAATATTGTGGGAAAGGATTTGCACAATTTGACAAGATCCTCATTCCACACATTCTTATTCAAAAACACTTATGAGAGTTGGCTAATACTCTATTTAATGATCTGCCAAGTTTGTTTATCCTGCCACCAATTGAAGGAAATCTTGGTTGCGCTCAGTTTTTGATGATCGTAAATGAAGTCCTTCTAAATGATAAAAACAAAAAACCAAAATTACTTATGAGAACTTCCAATCTGAAATATGCATATAAGATCCTAGAACAAGAACAATGAAAATATCTAGATCTCATGTAACAGATGAGGGAATTGAGATCTGAAGAATCAAGTGGCTTTTTGTTGTTCAGTTGCTAAGGCGTGTCCGACTCTTGGTGATCCCATGGGCTGTAGTACGCCAGACTCCTCTGTCCTCCTCTGTCCCCTGGGGAGTTTGCTCAAATTCATGGCCACTGAGTCGGTGATGCTATGATAAGTGCCATATTCAACAGTAAAGAGTAAGTGAGTGGCTATGTGAAGACCCAGTGCTGTGAACTGTTCAAGCTGATGCTGCCTCAAGCCCTTCAGGAACAACCACTCTTCTTGTCCTGTTTTTCTTTGTTTTGTTTTCACTTTAAATACATATGTGCCTCTTTGAGCTCACCGTATTTTGGTGAGATTTTAGCATGGTTCCCCAACTCCCCATGAATTCATTCTCAAACACCTGTTCGAATGGGTCTTACTCATAGGCTTCTGCTTGGAGGATTGCTCCCAGCCCAAACTCTTCTATAGAAACTTTCTCTGGGAAACACAGCATTTGTTGGTTAGTTCTTCTTAATTTTAGGTTATGTTCTGTTACTCTTTCTCCTTTGGTCTTGGAGAACACAGAGAACTTATGAGGCTAATTTAGGGCAGATATGCTAAAAGTCCAAAGTAATGTTTTCTCTTTGTAGAAAACACCCCAGGGGCAGAGAATGTAGGAAATTATGCGTCACTCTGATGGAAAACAAATGAAAGCCTTTGCAGCAGAAATGTTGGGCTCTAATCATCTAACACGTCCATCACCACATGCCAGTGAAGATGTGTTGTGTAGGCAACAGCCAATTGGACATCCAGAAAACAAATACCCCCATTCCCTTCTTCACCATGTCCTCCACAGTGGTTTGCAGAGATCACAGAAAGCAGTGGATAAGCTTAGAAAAAGAATGTAAATGCATGTGTGACTTTAATAATTAGATTAGGATGTGATGTATAAACCTGCATGAGGAAAAAAACTCTCTTGAAAGGACGTGGTGTTTCTCTTATTGAATGAATACCATGGTTATTTTATTCTTTTCAGGTATGTTTATCTTGAGGAGCTCATTCCTGTGTCACGTACCTGGAGGAAGAAGAATATCCTCAGACAAGTCACAGGAATTGAGACGGAAGACCCCAGGAATGCAGGCTGGAGCAAGAATGCCTGGTCTAGCCTTCTTGCATTCCATAAGTCTGGGAAGATTTTCCTTTGATGAAGGTTGAAACCACCTTGACGTTGCATCAAGAGCAAAGAAGCAGGAGGTAGGAAGAAGTCTCACAAGTTGTGCCTCCCTCTGGTCTGGTCAGCTGCAGTCTGTGGACCAGCTTCCTTAGTTGCATGCTCCTCTCTGAACTTCTTTTCTCTTTGTTACACCCTAGAAGCAAGGTAATTGGGGCACCCTTGGGCAGTTTTAAAGGAGTGAACAGTTTTCTCCTGAGGCCAGAGATAATCAAAGAGAGACCCTAAAGTAGAGTTTCTATCTGGAGGCATTTTGCCTCCTAGGTGACATTTGGCGGTGTCTGGAGACTTTCGATTGTCACACTGGTGGTGGTTGGGAGGGGGGTGATGCTATAGGCATTTAATGGTTAGACCAGGGATCCTGCTAAAACATCTTGCAAAGCAGAGAACAATCCCTACTACAAAGAATTAATTATACAGCTGAAAATGTGCATAGTGTTAAGACTGAGCAACTCTGCCCCAAAGTAAAGATGAATCTCAGTAGAACAGAGTAAGTCGCATGTATTGCAGCTCTTCCCAGTTTCCAGATTTTTCTTCCAATTTTACCTTTGGAGATTATGGGTTTTTATTGCCAATGACACAGGAAACATTTCCTTGCTCCAGTCTTAGGTAACAGGCACCCTGAGTCCCAAATCAGAGAAACCTATTTCCTGGACTACGTGGCAGCCCCCCCAACCCCCCACAATTCTCCAAGTCATTAATACCAAATATTTATTGAGCTTATACTAGTCCTATCAACCAAATAGTACTCTGAGGAGACAAAGAAATGTGGGATGCCCTTGCTTCTCAGAAATGGTTAAAGCCTCAGTTGGGATCTCTGAGCTGTCACTGTCTTCACAAAAGTCCTTTTATGAGGGAACTTGATGATTTGGGAAAACAAGCCTTACCTCCCACAGAGATCAGGTAGATTCCAGCCTCTTCTGGTTCTTCCCAGACTCAGGAAGTCATTCTTGAGGTTTATAATAAACACCTGTGGCATTAAGACATTTTTAATTCTCTTAATCTAACCAATCATGGGATCTAGAAATTGCTTGGTATTAATTGTGCCTGATTCTCAGATTGTGCTCTGCTTTGATTTCTTGGTAGGTTCACTTTTATCTCTTAACTACATTTTGCTCATTGTATTCTCCCTTGAGAGGCTGAAGATTGACTTGTAAAGACCACCTGCTTTAAGAGCGTTGTTTTTTGAATCTTCTTTTCTTTAAAGGAGAAAAGCGTACTTGGAAGTGGCCAAACATTCCTGGGGGCCATTGTTTGTCAACTGGAACAGATCTAGAGTTTTCAATATTTATTGATATTATACACCTCCCCTCCCCATACATGTAGAAAAAGAACAGAAACTACTAGGCATTCTCTCCTTGGGGTGGGTGGGGAAGAAGAGGAAAGACAAATCCCAAATTCAATAATTTGTATAAATTATAAGGTAAATAAGAAGAAAATTGTAACTTGGCATAAAAATTAATATAATACTAAATGACATATTAGTGTTTCAAAATCGTAGTAGTGTTTCTTACAAATATAACTCTCACACTTCTGATTTCTACATATGTGTTACTTAGTTTATTGTTTATTTAATTGAAGTTTATACCGTGGGCTTCTCCGCTTTGTGCTATCAGCCATGTGTAAAGTCTGAAGTTTAAGTTTTGAGTGTGACTAATTTACTCATAAGATGAGAATGATAATTTCTACAAGGTCAGCTGGAGTATATTAAAGATCTTATTCAGCCAAGATTTAATAAAGAAGTAAGTCAAGCTAAAGCTCTACTCCTCTTAGAAAAGGATTTTAGAAGATAGAAAATATATCAATATGCAGTATGGAATGAAACATCTTTTTGGAGATGAAGGAGTTTGAAAACCTGATCACATGAGAGAATTCAGTTAGCTTGACATCCTTAAATATTTATTGAATGCCTATTACATACACTAGAATTAAAATATGTTTTTTAACCAAGAAATCAGTGCAATGGTTTGGCTCAATTTAAAAATAATTGTTCATTTTATTAGGGCTTCCCTGGTGGCTCAGATGGTAAAGAATCTGCCTGCAATGCAGGAGACCCAGGTTCAGTCCCTGGGTTGGGAAGATTTCCTGAAGAAGGGAATGGCAACCCACTCAAGTATTCCTGCTTGGAGAATTCCTTGGGGCCACAAAGAGTCAGACACGACTGAGCAACTAACACTGTCTTTCATCCATCTTATTAATCCATAATAGCTACTATGTATAAACACAAATGGGTGTCTAACTACAAATTGGCACTTGCCATGGGCACTTGCCATCCACCTCTAACAAGGATTAAATCATGTGCTGCTGCAGCTGCTGACCTTCAATCCCTCTGGAAAGAGTTCAGGATGGAAAGCAGAAATGAGGCCCCCTGTGGTCTCTATAGATAGTTAGATACTTTCAGGTGATGATTTTATGAGGCCGATTCTTGTATTTTCTCATATCTAGGAAAAGCACTAAAATCCTTCATGGTGAGGACTGTTCCTTGTGACTAGCAGAAAGCTTCACCATATTAGCAGACACTTTCTGGAAAAATACGTGCTTGATTGCATGAAATCCCTCTTCACCAAAGTCAGATGATATACACTGACCTTCCCCCCTGCCTTTTTGGAGCAGTTTCTCAGATCTGTCTGAGGGGCTGTCTCCCAGGCTGCAGTCCTCATTTTGCCCCAATAAAACTTAACTTGCAACTCTCATGTTGTGCTTTTTTTTAAGTCGACAAGGGGTAGAGTGGGGTTAGGAGAAAATGTAAACATGGGTTTACAGGCTCCTAACCTCAAGAATCTTACAGGTTGTAAACAAATGTATGTGTATGTGTGTGTGTGGTGGTGTGTGTGGTGGGGGGTGGCATGCGTGCGTGCGTGCTCAGACACTTGTCTGACTCTGTGTGACCCTATGCACTGTAGCTCTCCAGACTCCTCTGTCCATGGGATCCTCCAGGCAAGATTACTGGAGTGGGTTGCCTCCTGACCCAGGGATTGACTCTCTTTCGTCTGCTGCCTCAGCAGGCAGGTTCTTTACCACTAGCGCCACCTGGGAAGCCAGAGGTGTGTGTAGGATGTGCGTTTTTTACAATGCCGTTGTCATACTAACCGGTGAAACCTGTCCAACTGAGAAAGCGGTGGGCAAGGGAGTAATATCAACGTTTCTTCTTAAATTACTTCTTTACTGATAAGAGTTACAGAGAAAGTTAAAAATCTCTTGTAAAAAACTGAGATTTGTTTAGAAACCGTAAACAGTTACAGATTTATGAAGAGCTGTTGAAACAAAAGCCAAAGCAAGAAATAAACTATTACATTTCAAGTGCTACTAAATTGTAAATTGTAGAGGAGGATTACTTCTTTTCTCACCACCCCCCTCCACTCGCTGCCCCCACCCCCCAAGTACAAATACAAAGAGAGAGAAGGAAGGTATCTGGCTATTTACATGAAAAATGACTCTCCCCTACAATCACCTTCTGTCAATAAAATGCTTATTTTCTGACATGTCAATTAGGTGATTCATAATCCAGATGACCATCTCCTTCCATTTAGTACTGTTGGACTGGGTTAAATGTCTTAAGTGTTTACCCTTGATGACCAGTGGCTTGGATCTGTTCTCAGTCAAACTGGGCCACTCATGACATGTTTGCCTGTAGGATTTCTCTTGAGGTAAAGTAACCATTATTATCAGATTTTAAACGGAACGGCAGATTAGGACAGTGGCTTTACCATCGGCAGTGAAGAATGCTCGTTTTACAGTACTGTGCATCCAAAAATACAGCGTTTTGGGGAAGAGTTCAATACAAAATAAATAGCCTGTAATTTATAGAACTACAGTGAGGAGGACGTCTGTGATGGAGCTTGGTACTTCAAAGGAATCGTTTGTTGTTTAAAAGCCAGTTATTAGGGAGAATGATTTGTTTTAGCATCTTAAGCTAATTTTAAAAGATCTGACTGATAATGAAGTAATCAGGTTTTTCTGAGATTGGGATGAAATTCACATAAAATCCACCATTTTAAGGTGTATATTTCAGTGACCTCTAGTACATAAAGTAACCATATTTTAAAAGAGTAGTGAATAGGATTCTAAGGGCAGGGAATAATAAAAATAATCATCTTGAATTTTCCATTCATGAACATATCTAGTTATATAAAAAATGATTAAGTAATTATAGTATTAACATACTCCTTCTACAACAAAGCAATTGATAAATAAATAATATGTCTCTATTCTACTGAAGACACACGTTCTTAAACTATTTTGCAATTCAAGTTACTAAGGCATTCTTAATTCTCAAGAAAGGCAGATGGAGTTCAAACTATCCACTTTTGTAATTTATTTACAAACATGGCATTTGGAAAATGTTTCAATAGAAACTTTAAAAATTATTCTGGAAAGTAGAAAAGATACCTTTTGATAGAAAAAATTAGATTGGTAAAACTTTTTTGCAAATAGGTTGAATTTCAGGTAAGATTGCTTTTTACTATTATGGAGTAAAATGTCAGAATGTTATGTAAGAAAATTAGACTGGACAAATACACTGATGAGAGACTTCTTTGCAAATTAATAGAAATTAGAAGCTAAAAATTTGTCTTGGCCCAAAGTACATTGTTTTAATTTGTGATTCTCAGGTAGAGGCGAAGGCATATTCCCAAAGATATAAAAACAATTTCATTGAGGCTTTCAAATTACAAGTCTCTGTGGCATCCTCCCACCTGCTCCCTGCCAAAATTTTCATTTGTCTTCTTGATATATGGAGAATAAAATCCTGCTTCCCACTTGAGACCAAATAAAGGAAGCTAACCACAGCTTTTTTTTTTTTTTTAAGAGAGATAGCTTTAAATTTAAATCACACTGTCAGAATTTATAATTTAGTAAACAGTTAAGAATGATCTCTGTATTATTTGTGAAAATACTAAATAATTACAGTAAAAATATTAGGGTATTTTTTTAATTGAAATAGAGTTGATTTACAATGTGTTAGTTTCTGGTGTAAAGCAAAGCGATTCAAATACACACACATATATAGTTTTTCTGTATTCTTTTCCACATTCTTTTGCACTATGGTTTATTACAGGATATTGAATGTAGTTCCCTGTACTCTACAGTAACACCTTATTGTTATCCATTCTATGTATCATAGTTGCATTGGCTAACCCCAACTCTCAATCCATCCGTCCCCCATCCTCCAACCACAAGTCTTCTGTGTCTGTTTCACAGTAAGTTCGTTTGTGTCATTTTTAGATTCCATATATATGATATCGTATGGTATTTGTCTTACCCTTTTTGACTTACTTCCCTTAGTATGATAATCTCTAGGACCATCCGTGTAGCTGCAAACGACACTTTTGTTCACTTTTGTAACTATGCACTGCGTCTTCTTTGCCCATTCATCTGTTGGTGGACACTCAGGTTTTTCCCACGTGTTGACGACTGTGAGTAGTGCTGCTATGAACATAGGAGTGCCTGTGTCTTTATAAATTATAGTTTCCTCAGGATATATGCCCAGGAGTGGGGTTGCTGGATCACATTGGCAACTCTATTTTCAGTTTTTGGAGGAGCCTCCATCCTGTTCTCTGGAGTGGCTGCACCAATTTACATTTCCACCAACAGTGTACTCTTTAGAGAAAGTATTTTATTTAACCTATTTAAGGGCCTCAGTCATTATAAGCGCGCTGGTATCGATACTATCATTTACGTCGAAAGAATCCTATTTCATTAAAATAGAGCTGCTATGAACCTCTGCTTGGCCATCTTTTTTATTTATTTATTTTTTTTTATTGCTATAGCTAAAGCAGTTAGGTTGGGGGAGAACTTGATAAACAGATTTGTGACACATTGTGTTAAACAAATTGAAGTTAGTTTATACAACACAGTACTTCTCAGATACTTTAAGAGGGGTTTGCCTGATGAGCAAATTTTGCTGTTTCATTGGTGTCTTATTTGTATTGTTCTTTTAACTAGTAAAGTTGTGGAACATCTTTTCATCTCTTAATTTTTTCCTGAACATTAAATATTCATATCCTTTACTTAATTCTCTATTTGCTTGTTGGTCCTTTTCTCACTTTTTTTTTAAAGCAGTTTATTCTTTTCCTTACATATATTGCAAATATTTTCTATCCATTATTTGTCCTTGAATTTTATGATGCCTTTCTTGAAACAGAAATAAAACTGCCATTTTATTTTTTGAAAATGGCAGTCTTCCTTCTTATGACGTCTGGGGTTTGTATTTTAGAAAAATCTGCTTCGCCTCAAAATAATAAAGACATTTTTCTCTATCTCTGTAACAATTATATAATATTTGAAATATTTCAGTGCCAATAGAGGCTTCTGCAATGATAGAAATATAGGGTAGTACTAGCACCAAGTGACAATTGAACACTGGAAATGTTGTTAGGGGGACTGAAGAACTGAAATTTTAATTTTGTTTAATTTTAATTAATAAAAAGTTAAATAGCTGCATATGGGTAGAGGGTACACATTGAACAATACAGATATTTATCTGAAATTTGTTTTCATATGCACTGTGGGGTAAATAGTTTTTCCTATATGAATATTCAGTTATTCTAATGCTATTTATTGAATCACTATTATTTTTACCCATTAATTTGAAAAGTCACTTATATCATGCATCAAATCCACATGTAAATACCGATCTGTTTCTGCACTTTAATTTGTCTCAGTGATCCATTTGTCCTTCTTTGAACCAATACATCATGTTTTAAAGTACTCTTCATTCAGCTGGTAAGGCAGTTCCTTCACGATTTTTCTTTCTTTCATTCTTCCCTTCTTTCTTTCTTTTTTTTTCCTTTTTTGGCTGCATTGCAAGGCTTAAGGGATCTCACTTCCCTGACCAGGGATTGAACCCAGCCATTGCAGTAAAAGCCGGGAATCTTAACCATTCAGTTCAGTTTGGTTCAGTGGCTCAGTCGTGTCCGACTCTTTGCGACCCCATGAATCGCAGCATGCCAGGCCTCCCTGTCCATCACCAACTCCCGGAGTTCACTCAGACTCACGTCCATCGAGTCAGTGGTGCCATCCATTAGGCCCTGCTTATTGTTCATTTTGAGGGGGGGACCATGGCATGGCACGCGGGATCTTAGTTCCATTCCACCCGGTATGGAACTTGTGCCTCATGCACTGGAACCATGGAGTCCTAACCACTGGATCACCAAGGAAGTCCCATTGGGCATCATTCTTGTCTCTCATATACCTCTCAGATTTTACACTCAATCCATAGAAAATCCTGCCTGCTCTACCTTCAGAGTATATGCCACATTATTTCCTACCTCCATCACTTCTACCACGTACATGTCAATTTGAACCATCGTTATCTCTTGTCTGGATTTTTGCATTAGCCTCGTGTTTGCCTTCCTTCTGCCCCTGTCTTAACACAACGCCCAGAAAACTTCTTTAAATTTATAACTCAAGTCATGGCTCTGCTCAAATTCCTCAGAACAAAACCCCAAATCCTCAGCGTCCCTCATGGCCCTGGAAGATTAGCCTTCCTTGCTGTCTCTGACTCATATTCTCTTCCTCTTTCTTGATCCCTCATCTCTTTTAGATTTTTGCTTAAATATCAGTTTTTCAATAAACCTTTCTCTGACTACCTCGTTAAATTTTCACAACACCCTATTCTTCCCTATCCTACTTTTCCATTTCTCTTACAGCTCGTATCATCATCTGACATAGTCTATATTTTATCTGTTTGTTTGTTGTTTATCTTCTCCCAGTAGAATGTAAGATCCATGAAGGGAAATCTTCTGTTTTATTCATTACCATATCCTCATGGTCTAGAAGAGTGCTTGGTGCATAGTAAATGTTCAATGCATATATGATTTTTTTTCTTCTTAATCTATTAATATTTCTTCAAATATTTTCTTGGATCCTTTCTGTCTCTTCTTCTTCTGGGGTCCCTATAGTGTGAATATTGGTGTGCTTAATATTGTCTCTGGAGAAGGAAATGGCAACCCACTCCAGAATTCTTGCCTGGAGAACCCCATGGACAGAGTGGAGCCTGGTGTGCTGCCATCCATGGGGTTGCCATGAGTCTGACACGACTTAGTGACTGAGTGACAACATCGACAATGTTGTCCTGGAGGTCTCTCAGGCTGTCTTCATTTTTAAAAATTCTTTTCTCTGTATTCTGTTCTATGGCAGTGACCTCCACCATCCTGTCCTCCAGGTCACTTCTCTGTTCTGCATGGGTCATTCTGCTGTTGGTTCCTTCTAGAGTTATTGCTCATCTCTGTTTGTTTGTTCTTTAATTGTTCTACCATCACATGCCAGTGTAGTCGTGTCTGACATTTTGTGACCCCACGGACTTAGTTCTTCTAAGTCTTAGGTAAACATTTCTTGCATCTTCTCAATCTTTGCTTCCATTCTTTATCCAAGATCCTGGATCATCTTCAGTATTATTACTCTGAATTCTTTTTCTGGAAGGTTGGCTGTCTCCACTTCATTTGGTTATTTTTCTGGGGTTTTATCTTGTCCCTTCATCTGGGACAAAACCCTCTGCTTTTTTATCCTGGTAAACTCTTTGGGATGTGGTTTTGGTTCTAGCCACTGGCAGATTGTGGTTCTTCTTGCTTCTTCTGTCTGCCCTCTAATGGATGAGGCTCAGAGACTTATATAAGGTTTCTGGTGGGTGGGAATGGTGGTGGGAAAAACTGGATCTTGCTCTGGTGGGCAGGGCTGTGCTCAGTAAAACTTTAATCCAATTATCCACTGATGAGTGGGGTTGTGTTCCCTCCCTGTTAGTTGTTTGGCATGAGGTGACCCAGCCCTGGGGTCTATGGGTTCTAGGGTTAATGGTGACCTTTAAGAGGACTTTCAGCCAAGGGGCCCTTTCCAGGGCTGCTGCTGCCAGTGCTCCTCTCTCCATGGTGAGCTACTGCCAGCCCACGCCTCCACAGGAGGCCCTCCAACGCCAGCAGGTAGGTCTGATTGTCTCCCGTGGGGTCACTGCTCCTTTCCTCTGGGTCTTGGCATGAATAAGATTTTGTTTATGCCCTCCAAGAGCAGAGTCTTTGTTTCCCCCAGCCCTGTGGAAGTTCTGTAATCAAATCCCATTGACCTTTAAGGTCAGATTCCCTGGGGATTCCCAGTCCCTTTGCTGGATCTCAAGGCTGGAAAGCCTGACATGAGGCTTAGCACTTCCACAACAGTGGGAGGGCTTCTTTGGTATTCTTGTTCTCCAGATTGTGGGTCACCCACTCAGCAGGTATGGGATTTGATTTTATTGTGTTTGAGCCCCTCATACCATCTCACTGGGGTTTCTTCTTTGTCTTTGGGTGTAGGCTATCTTTTTTTGGTGGGTTTCAGTATCTCCTGTCAATGGCTGTTCAACAGCTAGTTCAGATTTTGGTGCTCTCACAGGAGAAGAGCACATGTCCTTCTACTCTGTGTTAATCTATTCATATTAATTCATATTTAAATGAATAGTAGCCTGGAGAATGGGGGAGCCTAGAGGGCTGCCGTCTGTGGGGTCGCACAGAGTCAGACGTGACTGAAGTGACTTAGCAGCAGCAGCCATATTTGTATTCCTGGAATAAACTCTCACTGGTCTTGATAAATAGTATTTTTTTATATTTTGCTGATTTTGAGTTAATACCATATCATTTAAGATTTTTATTTTTTTGTTCTTAAGGGAGAGTAGTTGGTAGTTTTTTGTATAGTTTTATAATGGTTCAGTTTTTCTATCAGGATTATGCTTGTATCCAATGAGCTGGAGATGTGTTTTCTATCTTTTTTCTGGTCCTATAACTGTATATATTATAGTCTTTACAGTGCATTCATTAGATGTTTTGTAAAATTTGTTTTTACCAAACAAAAATATTACCTTGTGGTATTTTACCAAAATACCAACTGGGGTTAGTATGAAGTTTGGAGTCTGTTGACTCAACTCTCCGTCTGTGGAGATTAAGTTATTCAAATTTTCTAACTCAATTTATTTGTGATAGAACTAAATTTTGTTCTGATAAAATCTTCCAGTTAATTTGGATTTGAAAATTTATGTTTGTAGAATGGCTGGCTTTTTATTTCTAATGATGTTTATTTGGGTTTTTTCTTTTTTTTAAAATCTTACTTTTTAAAAATTTATTTATATTTTAATTGAAGGATAACTGCTTTACAGAATTTTGTTGTTTTTTCCTACTTGAGTCTTTTCTATTTTTTGCCTACAAAAGTTTGTTTCTTACATTGGCCTTTTAAAGGAAGCTTTGGTTTTATTTATTACTTTTTTCTTTTTGTTAAGTTTTTTCTACCTTAATTTGTCTATACTATAGTGTTGAACACTTATGTTTTATTTTTTGCTTTCTTATTTTTTAATAAGCATGTATAAGTGTAAAAAAAGCACTTGAGCTGCATTGATAGACTGTTCTCTTTGTCATACATTTCTAAATAATCTGTAGTCTCAATTTTAACTTGTTTTTTATTCAACAATTATTCAGAAGAGTATCTTAAAATTTACAGTTGACATGGTCAGACATTATTTTTTGTTGCAATGAGCAACTTCTATTTTAAGACCCTCAGAATCAGGCCCCTCCTCCCAAATTTTCTTATTTATAAAATGAGGTTTAGCCTTGATGATACATTTATGGCTTGATGATACATTTTTAAAAATAAATGTGTCATGGATATTTGAGAATATACATTTTCTTCCTTTATTATACACAGTGTTGTGTTTTATGGTTATCCCTTAAAACCTGCATGACAGTAGCTAGTTATTCAGAACCTCTAATACTTTGTTGATTTCAGAGCCACATGTTCTGAGATCTCCTTACAGGAATGTGATGATTTGCATTTCCCATAATTTCTAGTCTCTATATTTCAAAACTATGCTGCTAATTGGTTGGCTATTAACATGATAAAGATGCACTGTTCTTGATCTTTACATTTTCTTTGTGGATTGGTACTTTTATTAAAAGTCAAATAAATTTTTTGTCTGTTTTTTGTTTTGAATTTTATTTTGTCAAACTTAGTTACTGTCAGCACTTTCTTGGTTTACATTTCCATCTTTGTGCTTTAGCCTTTCCCTATTACCTGCTTTAAGTATGTCTCTTTTAAATGATATTGCTGTTAGTCATTCAGTCATGTCCAGCTGTTTGTGATTCTGTGGATTGTAGCCCTCCAGGCTCCTCTATCCATGGACTTCTCCAGGCAAGAATACTGGAGTGGGTAGCCATTCCCTTCTCTAGGGGATCTTCCCAACAAAGGGATTGAACCCAGGTCTTCTGCATTGCAGGCAGATTCTTTACTGTCTGAGCCACCAGGGAAAATGTGGACATTAAAAGTAAAATAGAAGCATATTAAACATTGTAAGAATTTACCTCAGCAAAAATGGATTCCAATCAGGCAGTGCCAAACTGGAAGTGGATAGCAATACTCTGCCAACAGTAACTGGGGAGAGACTCTTACAGAGAAAAGGTAGAAGCAAAGTAATTATTGATTGGCTGTAGCTTAAAACCTATTAATAGTTGGCTGTTTGTGATTGGCTGGCTTTAGTGTTCTGATTTCATAACCTTGGGGTTTGGCCTTTGGTTTGCTTATATAGGTCACTATGATGTTAGAGCTACCTCAGTCTAATGGTCTCCTTGTTTATTAATTTAACAATATACATCTAGATACTAACTATAACAGTCTCATTTTTAAATTGGAGAAACAATGCATCAAACTCATAAAAATGAATATTCATAAACTCTAAAGAGCTTAAAAATTCAATAAGACCAACATCCCTGGATAAAATGCACAAGGGATATGAGCAAAGCATTCATAGAAGATCAAATGGCCAACAAACATAGGAAATGAAACTCAATCTTATTAATATTCAGAAAATGCAAGTTAAAATGATAAAAATAGTCTGTGAAAAAAGGAAGTTTGAATGTAAAAAATAAGAAGATTGATAATTTACTGGTGGCAAGAACATGAAACCCCCAAGTGCACTGACTATATAGATAAATTTTACACATTTTTATCTCTCTGTGAGAGAGGAATGACTATCTCTCTCAGCAGTTTTCCAATAATACTAAAGAATGCCTGTGCTGTGCTGGCCTTAGTTCCTCAGTTGTGTCTGACTCTTTGCGACCCCATGGACTGTAGCCCACCAGGCTCTTCTGTCCATGGGGATTCTCCAGGCAAGAATACTGGAGTGGGCTGCCATGCCCTCCTCCAGAGGAATCTTCCAGGATCGAACCCAGGTCTCCTGCATTGTAGGAGGATTGTTTACCATCTGAGCTACCAGGGAAGCCTAAGAATACAGTGGTGTACGGTAGCATATCTCTTCTCCATGGGATCTTCCTGACCCAAGAATCGAACTGGGGTCCCCTGCATTGCAGGTGGATTCTTTACCACTTGAGCTACCAGGGAACCTCAAAGAATGCCTCCCCAAAACAAGTTAGTTTTGGTGAGATTGATAGTTGGACATTAACTCAGTTTGAGTAGATGCTCCCTCTGGACCCATTGGTTATGGCAAGGGAGTAGGGTCAGGTAGCCAGCGGTGGGTGCTCGGGTTATAAGAGAGGGGAGCAAGGGATTGGATCTTAGGAGAACAGAGAAGAGATTGCTGTATAAGCAATGTCACAGATGGTGCCTAAATTTTGTTCTACCATATGTAAAATGGGGGCAATAGTAGAAGACATCAGATATGCAAGTGCATACGTGAATTTCACTGTTCACCTTCCTCAAATAAACATACCCACTTGGAAAGCTTTCTTGGTTCCAAAGGAAATGAAACCAGGGAATTGAGCCAATGTATGTGATCTGTCTTGCAATCCTTAGATGATTGGGCAAATACAAAACCTGAGGTGTTAATTACTTCTGAAACCATCAGGGAAAATAGAAGCACATGCAACTCTCAGAAAGGAGCTGATTTGGTCTGCAGAAGAGAATTTGAAATTCTTAAAAAGAGAAGCTCATAAAAATGTGGCCTTGTAAGCTGAGGCATTTCAGCAGTACTAATGTGAAGGAGAATTTCAGACTGTTCATTCATCAGGCTTCCCACTCAAACCTGTGTGGTGTATTTTGCAATTTAGCTGAAATGGTCATACTTTCCTAATAAGTACTCCTGCAAAGCAAACCTTTACTCATGTGGAAGAAAAGGCAAAGGGGAATCACAGAACCATGTAATTTAAAGCTAGAAGAAAGGGAAGAAAGAGGACCGTTCTTTTTTAGTTAACAACTTGACTTCTGGAAGATATTTAAATACATGTAATTTTATAAATCTTAAGTGCATGTTGTGAACTAAGATACAAGTAGAACTCAGTAATAAAAGTGAGGCAAGGGAGAATGACAATTTACATGAAATAAGATGCCATAGTGTAATGAGAGATGCCAGCAGCTTCAGGAATTTTAACTAGCCATATATCCCCTCTTGGGAAATATGTGCTTCTGGCATTTGAATATATTGCATTAACAATTACCTGGTTTAAGGTATCTCCCTATCGTTACACAGACTCTTTGAAGGGAGGCATATCTCATTCATTTTGGTAACTGCCCTCCCCAGAGCTCCTATTAGTTCCCAAATTACAACTGGTGTTCAACCAAAGCTCGCTGAAAGACTGAATGAATAATTGGATAGAGAGGATTTGCATAGAACGGTCAAAATCCATCGTGTCTCTGTTCCCAAATATTCCAAACTGGTGGTTGATAAAGGAATCAAATTAGATACAAAAACCAACCGAAGTTTCTGTATTTAGCATAAACTCAGAGTTAGTAAGGTCCAACTTAGAACTTTCTACACTTACTTATCAACATGGGAATGCATGAGGACAGAGTTGTGGATATACTCTTAGTTCCCTGAGCCTTTCTCCCCAGCGTGGATAACCTCAAGTCCGGGTGTGCTTGGGACAGTCCCTGTTTACACGCCTGTCTCAGTGTCATTTTTGTGTCCCATTTCACAAGTGTCTCATTTGGAAAATAAGTTACATGGTCACCCTATTGATAGCATCTTTTACAACCCTATGTTTCTGAACCCACATGCCCTTCTAAATATTGGAGATTTTGTTGCATTAGAATAGTACTTTGTTCAATGAGGGCAGGGTGAACTCTTTTCCCTGGAAATTCTGTAGAAACATCTTGGAGCTGTGTGAGAATCAACTTTGATAGCTTTTGTAGATGACATCTTTGGTTATCTTAACACGCTAGGACATTTTTGACTTGAGTGAGACTCCAAGGGGCCAAAATATCTTGATGCAGGTTTTACAAATCAACCACTTTATGTTCACTGCTTGACATTTGACCCATTGTAAAGGAAGAAGTATCAGGTTTCTCTGAGGCTTTGAACATGAAATTCTCCCACACTCTGACAAAACCCATTACCAAGAGATTCGACATAAAAGTGACAAAGGCAGTGGTGAGAGTTTGGAGCTTCGTGTGGTTTCGACTCCAGGTGTCAGGTATGTGGTGAAGGTAGGTTAGGCAGTATACTGATGACTGCTTTATACCCTGACCCTTTGTACCTGCTTATTCTCCTCCCTGCTCCCATCCGTTCACCAAGACTGTCTTTTCTGTCTGCTATTACTCTGTTCCTATTAACCTGGCATAAATGTCGATATTCAGTCAGATCTGTGTTCATTACACATTTATCAAATATTTGTCATGTGCTAAAACTAAGAACATAGAGCTTTATTAAAAGGCCTCTGAATTCTGGGAGCTCATGTTCTAGGCAATGAGACTGAAACATAGGTAGATCTTTAAATTGTAGTCTGATAAGGACCATAATGGAAGTCTATCCAAAGGGTTATGGAAACATTGAGGCAAGAATGATTGACTAGTAGTTACATTTTTTGAGGTTTTCTGTTAGGTACAAATGCCCTGTAGGCAGTTAGGAATATGGACCTGGGACTCAAGAAAGAGACTGATGCTGGAGCTAGAGAATTCTGTCATTGTCAAAGAGGGTAGAATTGGAGTCTACCAGAGTGGCACATAGTATAGCACAGAGTTAAAAAATCCAGCCTCTGGAATTAGACTCTTTGGAGTAAAGTGCTGCTCTGGCAAGATACTAATGAGTCTTTTGCTTCCCTTTTTGAACTGTCTTCATTATGGTTTATGTAAAATCATTTTTGTTGGCAGTACGTAGACTTCACGTTATGTCAACAAATGTATGCAAAACTTCTCAGAAATTTTTCTTTCATTGGGCAAATTGTTTGATTCCTATTAAGAGTGAAAATGAGTTTATTACATATTTGTTACTGCTTCATTAATGAGGTTCTATCTATCTACCTACCTACCTGGGCTTCCCTGTGGCTCAGCGATAAAGAATCTGCCTTCGATGCAAGAGCTGCAAGGGACTTGGGCTTGATCCCTGGGCCAGAAAGATCCCTTGGAGAAGGGCATGGCAACCCACTCCAGTATTCTTGCCTGGAGAATCCCATGGACAGAGGAGCCTGGTGGGTTACAAAGAGTCAGACACGACTGAAGCAACTTAGCACATTAATATCTATCTACCTGTTTATCTGGAATAACTGAAAGTGTAATTTTCCTAAATGGAAATCAAGGAGAGACAATTTCTGGTGATGAGGAAAAAAATCTATCATATAAATGAATATATCCTGGAATTAACTCCCAAATGTCTGTTGTTCTTTAAATATTCCCTCTTATCTCAAGGTGTGTGAGATAAAGCAATGTAGATTTTATCTTGGAAGTGACTCAGGGAGGCTGACCCTGATTGGAGAGTCTGGTCAGAGAATGCTTATCTCTCTCACCCCTTCTTACCCTTCAGGGCACAGAAGAGGAATGATACTAAGTCTTATACCAGCATCTCTCAAAGATCTAAGTCATTTGATAACTCTCAGTCCTGTAATCACTATCAACTTCTCCTTCTGTTATGGATCATGAAATACTGTTAGGGATCGTGAAATCTTCAGCAGCAGAGAATTAGAGCCATCACTTGATCCAAATGACATAGGAAAGGCACTGTGTAACCAGCAATAATATGCCAGACTCTCTCCAAGATCCCTCTGCAATGTTTTTCTTTAGGGTATGAATGATTGAGGATATAAAAATGATTTGCTTTAAAGAGCCTTAAAGGAAAAAACATTTGTATGGAGTATATATTTACATGTCCTGAGTGGATCTTACATGCAAAAAATAAATTAAAAAATTTTCAGATATATATACTATTATAGGAAAGCAAAGGCTTCCCTGGTGGCTCAGAGGTTAAAGTGTCTGCCTGCAATGCAGAAGACCTGGGTTCGATCCCTGGGTCAGGAAGATCCCCTGGAGAAGGAAATGGCAACCCACTCCAGTATTCTTAGCTGGAGAATCCCATGGACAGAGGAGCCTGGTGGGCTACAGTCCACGGGGTCGCAAAGAGTTGGACATGACTGAGCGAGCGACTTGACTTGATAGGGAAGCAAAAACATGAATAATAATAATAACAATATTAATTGCTTGGACTTATACAGCAAATCTAGACAAGTGTATTAAAAAGCAAAGACATCACTTTGCCAACAAAGGTCCAAAGAGTCAAAGCTATGGTTTTTCTGGTAGTCATCTACAGATGTGAGAGTTGGACCATAAAGAAGGCTGAGTGCCAAAGAACTGATGCTTTCAAACAGTGGTGTTGGAGAAGACTCTTGAGAATCCAACCAGCAATCAATGCTGAATATTCACTGGAAGGACTGAAACTGAAGCTCCAATATTTTGGTCACCTGATGTGAAGAGCTGACTCATTGGAAAAGACTGATGGTGGGAAAGATGGAAGGCAGAAGGAGACGAGGGTGACAGAGGATAAGATAGTTGGATGGTATCACTGAGTCAATGCACGTGAACTTGGGAAAACTCTGGGAGATGGTAAGGGACAAGGAGGCCTGGTGTGCTACAGTCCATGGGGTCGCCATGACTTGGTGACAGAACAGCAACAGCAACAAGATAGCAATTACTGTGTGCCAAATAGCCACTTAAATTCTCACAATAACAATAAGATATTAACCACTTAAATTCTCACAATAATAATAAGGTAGGAATTTTATTATCCTCATCTTACACATGATAAATTGGGGGCCACATATTCAAGAATGTTTTTGAAGCAAATCTGGGATTCTAATTTGATTAAAATAATTCTATATCAAGGCCAAGTTTTTCTTATAAGTGCACAAGAAATAATAATGGGAATTATCAGGAACATGTAATGCCAAAACATTTTAAAGAAAAATAATTTTTAGTGTGAATTATTTTAATATATGCATTTGAAATCTTTTTCATCACTTGACATAAGGTTGTATTTGACTGAAGAATGAAACAAAAAAAAGTCTTCTGATTTAGTAGTGAATCCTTTTCTGGATCACTTAGTGTTGAGTTTGGCCAAACATAAGCTCTTCCTGTACCAAATTGGGATTAACTTGGGCAGGAGAGAGGAGGACTTTTAAGTAATCTCTTTAGTGGTAAATCACTGCAGATACTCAAAACTTGCTGTATTTCAAATAATATCTATGAAAGGAATGATGAAAATATCCATTTTTAGAAGTCCTCAGAGAGTTTGAAACTTAGTAATATACTTAAAATTGAGTCCTGGGGACTTTTAAAGCATGTTCTCACTTCTTTTTATAGTTTTGGAAGGCTTTGAAAGGAAAGCCATGTAATACATTTTTCTTACCCTTTCAGAGAGGGATAAACAATTCTGTGCTCCTACTTTAGGCATTTTCCTGCACAGTGTTGATAACTGGGTCAGGTAGGTTGGATGAGTCAAGTCACAGGTTGGATGAGTGAGAGGTAGCTGCCTCAGGAGGCCAACGTGCTGGGTGCCTTGGGCAGAAAGGTGAACGTCAGGATGACAGAGCTCATACTCCAGGGCTGACAGATGAGAGGTCAGTGCGTGTAGGGAAAAGAACACCAGGCTTGGAGACAGAAGCCCAGGATGGAGCACCAACTCTGTAATGTAGTGGGCGGTGTGACCGTGAACAAATCGTCTGAAGTCTTGGAGCCTCAGACTTTTCATCATGAAATGGAAAGAATACCTAGTTTATTGTTAATCACAGAAGTAACTGAGAAAATACAGGTATTTTTAAACTATTCAATGATAAACTAATGTTTTATTGATGGTAAGAATAGTAGCAGAAACCTGCTGAATGACTGCTTGTGTGCAGGGCAAAATTTTTAGGCAGTGATATAACAATGAGTGAATGTTAGACTTTCCAGTAGGGAAGACAGATAATGAATTGGTAGTGATATATATACATATATATATATGTGTGTGTGTGTGTGTATATATCTATCTATCTATCTATCTATCTATATATATCACGATGGTGTGATCACTCACCTAGAGCCAGACATCCTGGAATGTGAAGTCAAGTGGGCCTTAGGAAGCATAACTGTGAACAAAGCTAGTGGAGGTGATGGAATTCCAGTTGAGCTATTTCAAATCCTGAAAGATGATGCTGTGAAAGTGCTGTACTCAATATGCCAGCAAATTTGGAAAACTCAGCAGTGGCCACAGGACTGGAAAAGGTCAGTTTTCATTCCAATCCCAAAAAAAGGCAATGCCAAAGAATGTTCAAACTACAGCACAATTGCACTCATCTCACACACTAGCAAAATGATGCTCAAAATTTTCCAAGCCAGGCTTCAACACTACATGAACTGTGAACTTTTAGATGTTTAAGCTGGATTTAGAAAAGGCAGAGGAACCAGAGATCAGATTGACAACATCCATTGGATCATGGAAAAAGCAAGAGAGTTCCAGAAAAACATCTACTTCTGCTTTATTGACTATGCCAAAACTGTGTGGATTACAATAAACTGTGGAAAATTCTGAAAGAGATGGGAATACCAGACCACCTGATTTCTCCTGAGAAATCTGAATGCAGGTCAGGAAGCAACAGTTAGAACTGGACATGGAACAACAGACTGGTTCCAAATCAGGAAAGGAGTAGGTCAAGGCTGTATATTGTTACCCTGCTTATTTAACTTCTATGCAGAGTACATCATGAGAAACGCTGGGCTGGAAGAAGCACAAGATGGAATCAAGATTGCTGGGAGAAATATCAATCACCTCAGATATGCAGATGATACCACTCTTATGGCAGAAAGTGAAGAAGAACTAAAGAGCCTCTTGATGAAAGTGAAAGAGAAGAGTGAAAAAGTTGGCTTAAAGCTCAACATTCAGAAAACTAAGATCATGGCATCTGGTCCCATCACTTCATGGGAAATAGATGGGGAAACAATGGAAATAGTGTCAGACTTTATTTTCTTGGGCTCCAAAATCACTGTAGGTGGTGATTGCAGCCATGAAATTAAAAGATGCTTACTCCTTGGAAGAAAAGTTATGACCAACCTAGACAGCGTATTAAAAAGCAGACACATTACTTTGCTGACAAAGTCCATCTAGTCAGAGCTATGGTTTTTCCAGTTGTCAAGTATGGATGTGAGCGTTGGACTATAAAGAAAGCTGAGTGCCAAAGAATTGATGCTTTTGAACTGTGGTGTTGGAGAAGACTCTTGAGAGTCCCTTGGACTGCAAGGAGATCCAAACAATCCATCCTAAATGAAATCAGCCTTGAATATTCATTGGAAGGACTGATGCTGAAGCTGAAACTCCAATACTTTGGCCATCTGATACAAAGAACAGACTCATTTGGAAAGACCCTAATGCTGGGAAAGATTGAAGGTGAGAGGAGAAGGGGACCACAGAGGATGAGATAGTTGGATGGCATCACTAATGGTTGGATGGACATGAATTTGAGTAAACTCTAGGAGTTGGTGATGGACAGGGAAGTCTGGCGTTCTGCAGTCCATGGGGTCACAAAGAGTTGGACATGAATGAGCGACTGAACTGAACTGAACTAGCTCAGAGTTTTGCATGAAGTTGAAGTCACACTATCAGCTCTGTGAACATCATCACAAGGCTTCACCGGCCTGAGAATCAACTTCTATGCTCACCTGTATGGCGGTTGACCACAGGCTTCGAAACTCAGCACGTGGAACCCTCCATAGAACTGTTTACAGCGTGGCACCTGGTTTCCTCCAGAGCAAGTTATCTAAGAAGGGAAAGAGAGCAAAAGAGAATAAGATGGGAGCTGCAGTGTCTTTTATAATCTAGTCTCGGAAATGACATATCATCACTCCGATATTCTACTGGTATGCACCTCAATCTTGGTCTAGTGTGGGAAGAACTACAGAAGCATGTGAATAGCAGGAGCTGGGACTCACTGGGGGCCCTTATTACAGTCTGGCTATCACAATAGCATGACATGTGCAGTAATAAGTGCTGCAAAGTAAAGCGCTTGATGAAGAGTGGCGGGGCTTGGGGCCTAAGTTAGACAGCCTTTCTAAAAAGTTGACTCCTCCTAAACTAGGATCTTAGAGAGAAAAGGACCAGACGTAGGAAGGTCCAGGGAAGGGCACTAGGTAGAGGCCCCTAGGGCAGCAGGAGGTACAAAGGCTCTGAGTGAAAGAGGTTAGACTTTCCGAGGAATTGTTAGGGGGATGGTGTGAACCAGTGATGGTAAAGGGGAGAGAGTATGGCGTTAGATGCCCCTGGAGGGTCAGGCAGAGTCCAGATCATGTAGGCCACGAAGCCCTGGTGATAGTTTGCATTTTTTTTCAGAGAGGAGAGGAAGTTATTCAAAGACTAAGTGGGACACAGGTATAGCTTGCATTTTAAAAAGAACTTTCTGGTCCTTTCTGGGGATAGGAGAAAGAGAGACAGCAGGAGTGGAAGCAGAGAGAATAATTTTCAAGTTGTTTTAATAGGTCATAGTCCAGGTAAGAGGGGATGGTGACAGGTACAAGTTGGAGGGCAAGTGTGGTGAGCTGTATTTTGAAGGAGAAGCTTTCAAGATATGCTGATGGCTTGACATTATTCTGTGTCTGTGTAGGTGTGCATGCGCGCATGTAGGGCTAAGGACACGATCAAGAATGATACCCAAGTTTCTGTTGGTGCCATTTACTCAAGTAGAGAACAGTGAGTGGGAGGGTTTGGAGTGGGGATCAGTGGATGAGGATCTGAGAGAGTCAGGAGTAACTTTTCAGTTGTGGTATCTTTGAAAGAGCTACGGAATACAGCTAACAAAGAGGCAGTGGTACATATGAGACTGAAGCTTTGAAGACAGCTCTATGAATTTGGGAATCATCAACAGACATGTTTTAGAAGCTACGGAATGAATGAGATCCTCTAAAGAGCGGGTAGATGGAGGGGGAAGGAGCCCAGAGAATTCTAACTTTATTCTGGGGATAAAGAGATGACTCCAGCCATCAGCACTTGGCACTCCAGTCCTTCCCATGAGTGCCAAGGACATGTATCAGAGAAAGAAGCAACAGAAGAATGAAAGGCCAAAAGGAAAGGAAAGGTAAAAAAAGGGAAGGAAAGGAAGAGAAGACCCATCGGAGGAGGAGGCAACTTTATGGAAAAGATCCATAGCAGGAGGAGTGTCTGTGGACTGAGCAGAAAAGACGATGAGAGTGGCCACAGGGTAAAGGAGAAAGAGACCGTGGCCCACGGTGCCAAAGGGTGTTGAGACACACAAGTGTTCCCTGGCTGTGTTTACAAGGTCAGTGATCTCACTGGTGACTTTTACAAAGGAGGTTTTGGAGATGATGGAGGAAAACGTAATAGAGGAGGGATTAGATGGGTAATGGAGAAGAGCAGACAGGAGACATAGACAGCTCTTCCAGAACGTTTGCTGCATAGGAGAACAGAACAGAAACTGCCTGACGTTCTGGGTGATGCTTGTTCTTTATCCGACTATGAATTTTCTTTCTCATGGCTTCTCCCCTTAAACTGTTTTGTTTTTCGTAGGGTATGTGTGTGTATGTGTGCCATGTAAAGAAAGAATAATGATTAGTTTTAAGTCTGTTACTAAGGATACACAATAGGGAAGTGATCACAAGTGGTACCTCCAAGGTTCAAGAGAAATCCCTGATTTAGGGTGGGGAGATGGTTTTCTGTAACTCTGGTTATTTTGTTTTTGTAATAGAAATCTGGATTGTGCTTTATTGAGCCTGCAGTTACATTGAATTTTAGGTATTTTGTATGCTGCTAAAATATGCTTGGGTTTTCCAGGTGGTGCTGATGGTAAAGAACCCGCCTGCCAATGCAAGAGACATAAAAGACTAGAGTTCGATCCCTGGATCAGGAAGATTCCCTGCAAGAGGGCATTATCATCTCCAATATTCTTGTCTGGAGAATCCCATGGACAGAGGAGCCTGGTAGGCTACAGTCCAGAGGGTCATAAAGAGTTCACTGCTGAAGCAACTTAGCACACACAAGGGGAATAGGGGAAGGACGGAGGAGTGTGTGTGTGTGTGTGTGCGCGCGCTTTAATATTGGAAATTAAAGAGAAAGACTTCTGATGCATGAAAGAGGAAAAGCCAGAGCAACCAAGAGAGAAAGAACAAGACATCTAGATAATAAAAGGGAGGCAAAATAGACCAGACAAAATTAACCTTTAAACCCCTTTGTCTCCTTTATCAATACTTCTCTCCACCCTTCCCAACCAAACAAGACTTTAGAAGTTGATTTTTTTGCTAGATTTATCTAAGATGTGGTGGTACTTTCTTCTTTCAGTTTGTAAGTAATTTTTTGCCTGGCAGGATGAGTTACTCATTTTCAGTCTGACTCATGCCTGGATGTGGGATCTTGAAAAATGACCCAGCTGGGTGTGGAATAATATCGTCCACACAACATAAAGGGCTTGTGATACTCCATGTGGTAAAGTGAACGGACCATCCAAACCAGAAAGCAGATAAGATTTTCTTGGTCTAGTGCCAGCCTGACACTTGTGGGCAAAATGCAGCAGCAAGGAGGGTGGGAGAACCTGCTTAATATACTGGAGACCCTCCATATTCCTGGGGTTATACTGGGGTCCTTGCTCCTCGATGTGGTGTGTTACATGAATGCCAGTCAAGTTATGAGGAGCAGTAGTTTGTGTAGTAGCTTGTTCAGCACATCAGTTTTATTCTTCCTCCTCCTCCTCTTTCCTTCCCCTTTCCTTCTTTCTTTGGTTCTTTCTTTGATACATGTTCCTGGCACGCACGGGAGTGACAGTGCTGATGGCTGAAGTCATCTATTTATCCCCAGAATAAGCACAGAATAGGCGAGAGATTACGCAAATTAACACGGATTGTGCATCCAAAAATACTTTGGCCTTAATCGAGAAGGAGGGCGGTTGTCCCGAGCCCCGACCTTTCCTTGGACTGCTTGGGCCTCCTCAGGTCAACGGGAATGGCGCTAACTTCTACCGAGGGTCGGGCATCATGCCGAGTGGGCCTTGCTTCATTCAGTCCTCCCCAGAGTTCTGAGGTGAGTAGTAGTCTGCTCGTGTTACTGTTGAAAAGAGTTGTCACTGAGGTATGTTAAATGACCTGGCTGAGTCTGACTTGTACTGATTTAATATCATTTATATACACATTTACATACCTAGTCTCTTTCTTGAAACATGGAAGATGGTGTTAAATGATGGCGAATTAAAAAAGAAAAAGCTTTGAAAGGGAGGATGGCCACTGGTGATTCATCTACTGAAAACTCAAACCTATTGGCTGTCAGTGGGTTTGAACTATGTGAGTCCTGTCTTCTCTTATCCGTCCTACTTCTCCATTCCCACCAGAATAGGCTACTGTCACAGAGAGTTGTTTCCCTGGGGGGGGTCAGATGGTAAAGAATCTGCCTACAATGCAGGAGACCTGGGTTCGATCCCTCGGTTGAGTTCGATCCCTGGGTTGGGTGCGATCCCTGGGTTGGGAAGATCCCCAGGAGAAGGAAATGGCAACCCTCTCCAGTATTCTTGCCTGGAGAATTCCATGGACAGAGGAGCCTGGCGAGCTACAGTCCATCAGCTCGCAAACAGTCAGACACGACTGAGCAACTAATACTCAATACAGAGAGTTGTTTAGCCTCAGGCAAAAAAAGTGATTTAGGCACAGTTTTTATTTCCCTGTGCCCCTAGCTTCTAATTTCTTCCTCTGGTGCTATCCTTATGCCCTCCCCCATTTGTCAGTGTCTCCCAAACCTTTCCCTCTTATTAAATCCTACTGTTGAGAAAGGAACAAACTCATTCTCAGTGAGGTGCAAATTGCTCATCAGTCTTGGTATACAGCCTCTCCTAGGGGAATTTTCTTTTATGAAGAGGAGAAGAAAAGACTTAAGCAAAAGAAATGAAAAGCTGTCCTGGCAGAATGTTTGTAATCAGTGGGCAGTTGGGTGACTGAGAAACATTTTCATCTGGGAAGCTTTCTCAGGGCCCCAGTGTGCATCCCACCCCCAAGGTAGCTGCTCCGGGAAAATCCAGCCTGGCCCTGGCAGGACACACCCGTTGAAGACTTTTCCCTTCATTCTCCTTTGGCTTACTCACCCTCCAAGATTTTCAGATTTATTAATGTGCCCTTAGCTTTGGATGTATTTTATTTACATACATGTCATCGATAACCTGGAAGAAGAAAACTGCAGGGTCCTCTAAACTGTAATTTAAGGGAACTGAACTATTTTTTGAAGATAAAGTAAGGTAATGAAAGGTAAAACATTTTCCAGTTTCTGGCACATAAAAAATGTTCTGGGACTAAATACCTTTATACAAGGGGCTTTGGGTACATGGTTAGTGTTCTTTTAAACCTCTTCCCACCATTTTTGTTAGTTTTTTTTTTTTTAATCACTAAAATCATTAACATATGCTCATTGAAGGAAATCATCAAATACAGTGGCTTACAAGGAAAATGTGCCCACTTCTTCCTCCCCTTGAATCCCAGTTTCCTGAAGATATTAATTTGTGTGTACCCTTTCACAACTTTCCCTGTATTCTTATAAAGATATCTATTTTATATATAAGATGTTTTCTATTTATATAAAGTAAATGTTCAAATACATTTATATATAATAATGGTAGCTAAAAATGTATATTTGCATATATATATTTATGCTTTATGTATATACATATAGAAATGCACATAATAGTTTATTTTCTAATTTCTACATGGTATCATGCTAAATAGACTATAACTTGAATATTTTTACTTGCAATAGGTCCCAGACCCACCAGACTAACCCATCCTTTTTAAACACAATATTCCAGAGCATGGAAGTGTCATAATTCAGTTGAGCAATGCTCCATTGATGTATACTTAGTTACTTCTATCTCCCCCTCCTCAACCTTGAGCAGTGGTGACGATCAGCTCTAAGTATTAGTATTAAAAGCATCCTCAAAGTGGTCCAAAAAATAAAATCCAGTAGTAAATGGTTAACAGTTTACAAAGACTCACCAAGTAGGAACTGAAAATATCCAATTACAGCTGAGAAGATGTTCATCTCTCTAAAGGCGTGGATCTGCAAACGGGAATAATTCGTGACAATTTTTAGTCTTTACATTAACAAAAATGAAAAAGCATGTCAGTACTGACTGGTGGCAAAGATAAAGGAAACGGACACCCTTGTGTACTGTTGGCGGGAATGTGTACTGTGCCCAGTGGTGTCTTTCAGAAGCAGGACTGTGCATGTTTCCCAACACTGAAGTCCCGTGTTTGGAATCCCAGCTGACATGATAAGAGCACCAGGATGCACATGTATACATTTAAAGATGTTTACTGCCTGGTGGATCTTCAAATTCAACATTTTCTTTTACTCTGATGCTCACAAGACAGAAGTCCACGAATGATTTCAGAAACCTTAGAAGGGTGCCAAGTTCATGGAAAGTGCTCCAAAAATATTTACTGTTATTCGGAAACTAGAGATAAAAAAAGTAGGAAACAAAAGACACCAGTAACAAAAATGGGAAAAAGAAACCACAAGAGCTAACTAACCATGAAAAGACATCAGTGAATGTTTGTGGAATATTTGTGAGCATGAATTCCATGCAGATGTCCTACTCTCTGGAGAAATACAAGCCCCAGGAAGGTGGGGGAGTCACATGTATGCTCTGCCTACCAGGCAGCAGCTGCAGTTGTGCCGTGAATGTCAAACAAAGAGAAAGCTCCCCTAAAGGACAGTCTAATTCTTTTTCAAATTGTGTATACTCATACTTAACTCTGATTCTGTCCGTGGAAAGAAACGCAAGGTTTTAATCTCTTTCTTACTTTTTTAAAACCACTCACCCACTGCTCAGGTTGGAATTTCAGAGCACTAATATTCCAACATCTTCCTTTGAGGCTCTGGATGAATCACGTAAATCCCACAGTGTCATTCAGCAAGTGTGGACTGTGAGCCCACTACGATCACTGATAGGGCTGGACTGCGGTACAAGATCGGTGTCAGCTTTAGAGGGTTTACCAGCTCTATCTCAGATGTGAAGGACACAGGGCAGGAAGGTGTACAAGGGAGGGGGTTGCCAATTATTAGAATGTAACATGATCACATGCTAAACGAAAGAAATAAAGAGGAGGTGACATTTGTGTCTTGAAGGATGAGTGGACTGATTTCATCGGAGAAGGGCATTTCATGGTTGATAAGGACGTTTGTAAGGACACAGCGACTGGAAATAGTGCCTGGCAAAGCAGTGGCTTTGGATTGATGTGAGTAGTGCACGATGGGAAAGGTGATCTGGATCTTATTTTGCTTGCAGATCACAAAGGGCCACCATGGCTCTAACCAGAGCAAATCAGTGGGGGAGACAGTGGTGGAAAGGACTGAAGTTACACTTTTGTGAAGCAAATTCTGGAGAATTTGTTGAGACTGGGTAGAGAACTGCTGAAGGGAGGGAAACCACCTAGGACACCACTCTAATTCTATTTGTAGGGACATCACGGTGTGAAGCCTGGCTCCAGATTGCTTGGGCTCAGATCCCAGCCTTATCATTTATTAGCCATGTGATTTTAGGCAGGTTACTTATTGGCCCTGTGCTTCAGTTTCCCAGTCTACAAACTGTGGATAATAAGAATCCACCTCATGGGATTGCTAGGAGAATTAACTGAGTTAATACTACTTTAAGTGCTTAAAATAATACTTGGTACATAGTATTGATTTACTGGGTAATTGTTAAGTAAAAATAAATAAATCATAGTAAGAGCTACTGAAGGTCAAGACCAAATAGAAAGGGCTGGATGGAACTGATAAATATTTATCTTTGAGGTACATGTAGATGGATTTGGTGACCAGTTGGAAGTGGGAGATGTGGTGACAGGGAGCAGGAGGCTGTGTTACCTGGTGGTGAGCAGACAACTCCAAAAATACTGTAGTGCTGGGAACCATGAGCAAGTGATTTAACAGTGCTCTAAACCTTATTTTCCCTGTCTATGAAAGCAGGCTGCTAATGCATTGAAACCTTATATGGCTGTTTTAATGCTTAAATCAGAAAATGTGTCTAAAATGCTTAGCATAGGGCTTGACAGCTAGTAAGTTCTAATAAATATTACTTACATTATTATGTGTCAAAGTTAAAAATGCAGAGAGAGGGAGAGAGAGAGAGAAAGACTGAGAGCGAGAAAGAGAGAGGGAGAGAGAACGATGGTGTCATTTGCTAAGAAAGTAGGCATGGTATTGCGGAGAAGGCAATGGCACCCCACTCCAGTACTCTCACCTGGAAAACCCCATGGATGCAGGAGCCTGGTGGGCTGCAGTCCATGGGGTCGCTAAGAGTTGGACATGACTGAGCAACCTCACTTTCATGCATTGGAGAAGGAAATGGCAACCCACTCCAGTACTCTTGCCTGGAAAATCCCATGGATGGAGGAGCCTGGTGGGCTGCAGTCCATGGGGGTCGCTAAAAGTCGGACACGACTGAGCGACTTCACTTTCACTTTATACTTTCATGCATTGGAGAAGGAAATGGCAACCCACTCCAGTGTTCTTGCCTGGAGAATCCCAGGACGGGGAAGCCTGGTGGGCTGCCATCTATGGGGTCACACAGAGTCGGACACGACTGAAGTGACTCAGCAGCAGTAGCTGGCATGGTGTTGAAGAAACAGAGGAAAGACAGTAAGTTCCCTTTTGACCTAAGTTTGCGATACCTGAAGGATATTATGTGAGATAGCTAGCTGGGGAATGGCTCTGGATCTCCTGTGAGAGGTTTTGAAATTGTCTGTACTTAAGTCTTGGGACCTGATACGATCACCCATAGAAAGTAGAAGGAGAAAAGAACAAGATAGCATTTCTGCAGACCTGGCATTCAAGGGTCAGCTTGCTGGAAGAGATGTTAGCAAGGGAAACCAAACATGTAATTGTGTTCCAGAAACAGATACAGCGAGTTGTGTCCTGTAATACTGTGGAAGTCAGATATCTATCTATGAGAATGATCTCCTGCTTGAAGTGTTATCAGCAACACTGATTTCCTGGTGGCTCAGACAGTAAAGCATCTGCCCACAATGTGGGAGACCCGGGTTTGATCCCTGGGTTGGGAAGTTCCCCTGGAGAAGGAAATGGCAACCCACTCCAGTACTCTTGCCTAGAAAATTCCATGGATGGAGGAGCCTGGTGGGCTAGAGTCCATGGGGTCGCAAAGAGTTGGACACGACTGAGCAATTTCACTTTCACTTTCCACATCCACTTACCTATTTCAATGGTCCTTGCAACCCTTCCTCAGTCATGAAACTGAAGCTCAAGTTTCCAAATGGCAGAACTAAGACTTCAGAGCAGATCTTTAAACCCAGTGCTCTTTCAACTGTCCCCAGCATATACAAAAATAAAAACCAACAAAAAAACCACAAAACATACCCCCCTTAAACGAAAACAAAACAAGCCAAGTGAAATGTAGATTTGAGTTATCTTGTTCTTATAATTCTTAAGGACTCGTTGACCTTTTGAGAGTCTTTGATTCTCTACTTATCAATTCCACCAATGACTGGAAATCTCTGTTGGCACCTGCTCCTAGGCATGGCCCCAGAGACTTGGAAGAGCAGCCCTGAGGATTCAGAGAGCTGAGAAATAGGCCCCTCCCCCAGGGTAGGAAATGAGGAAAGATGGAACACAGAGGTTCTCGCAGGAAACCAGAAGACGGCTGGGCTTTTTTTTTTTTTTTTGCATTCATCTTGCCCCAGGCGAGGGGCAAAGGCCAGTTTCTTTAGCATTTCTGTGCATTTATCCTTCACTGGATGAGAAGGCCAGGGCTTTAAAATTGGGCCAGTCTAGTTTTAAATTCTAGTTCTGCCACTTGTCAGCCATGTGACTCTGAGACTGTCGTATAATTCTTAAAAGACCCAGTTTCATCTCCCAGGACGTAGTAATATCTTCCTAGGGGAAGAATTATTTGTGTTTGACAAGTAATTGAAGCTCAGTAAAATTGTGTGACCCTTGACTGAGATTGATGTCCTTCATTGCGGTCTGATTGGGAGAAGCACTGCTGTATCTTAACTAGGCTAGAGAGCCCTATGAGGTCAGCCCCTATCCTCCACTCCAGCCCCTTCTTGCAGCAGGGACCTCCTATGCCCTCTGCCCGTACCTTCTCATTTTGCTTGTAGATCACAAAAAGCCAAGTGGCTTTAACCAGAGAAAATCAGTCTTACAACAGGGCCTTTGCACATGCTGTTCCTTCCATCTAGAATATTCCCCCTCCCCTTCTTGTCAAGTTAACTCCTACCCCCTTTGAGAACTCAGTTCATGTGTCCCTCCTCCAGGGAAACCTTCTGACTTCCAGACAAAGTTGTCTCCTATAGACTTTTCCCTGATTGCGCTTGATGCTGCTGAGTCGCTTCAGTCGTGTCTGACTCTGTGCAACCCCATAGACGGCAGCCCACCAGGCTCCGCCATCCCTGGGACTCTCCAGGCAAGAACACTGGAGTGGGCCAACATTGCGCTTATCTGGGTACAATTTTCCCATCGATTCGTGTGGTTTTCAGTTCCGGTGTGAGAAAGCTGAAATCTAGTCTGTTTTTGTTATCTTTGAATTCTTAGTGGTCTGTCACATAGCAGATTCTCAATATTTGTTGATTGAATGCAAGGTGTATAGTACAAGCAATGCTAGACAGCTGCAAGTGTTCAATCAATTTTCAGTTGGTTTCACAGCTCCCAGAAGCACGTCAGAGACCTCTTGTGACGGTGAAGCTCTGGATCCTTCTGGAAGGTAATACTGTATTGTAAAATTATTATGGCATTTAGAATTGCAGTGAAACTGAATTTTAATCCTAGCTTTGTTTACTAACTGAACGAATTTTGTAATCTCTCTGACCTTCACTTTCCTTATCTACAGAATGGGACAATAATCCCTTGCAGGGCTGTTGTTGATAGTCATTTACATATTTATGGAGTACCTTCTCTGTGCCAGGCACTGTTCTGGCCACTGGAAACACAGCAGTGAACAATACTGATAAAAGTGGCCGTCCATAGTTTAGCAGGGAAGACAGAAAATAAGCAAGGAAAATAATTAAAATAGCTATGTGTTAAATGCTGATAAATGCTAAGAAGAAAAATGCAGCAGGAGGGAAGTGTGCAATTTGAGAAAGCTATTTAAGTACAGAAGTGAAGAAAGTGAGAGAGCATTTTAGGTGGAGTGAAGATAAGTGCAAAGGCCCTGAAGCAGAAGTGTGCTTGGCACAGTTGAGAAATAGAGAAAAACTGATTGGAGTTACTGGAGAGGAGTTAATGTCAGGGGCAGGGGGTATGGGAGTAGTAATCAAAGAGGCCTGAAAGGTAACAGGGGCCAGATCAGGTTGGTTTTATGGATTACTGTGAGGTTGATTGAGGAGGGTTCTAGATAGAGGACTGACGTGAATTTTAATGGATCGCTTTGGGTGCTGTATTCAGAATGGGTTTTAGGAAGAGGAATGGCAGAGGAAGAACCAGTGAGAGCAGTCAGATGAGAGATGCTGGTGGCTTGAATCAGAGAGGTTGAATCAGCGGAAGCAGTAAGCAGTGGTTGGATTCTGCATGTATTTTTAAGGTAGAGCTGATTTGCTAATGGCTTACATGTGGGGAGTAAAGCATGAGGGGACCCAAAGGTCAATTCGGAAGAACAAGGAGAGTGGAAATGCCACCTACTGAGATGAGAAGATCTATGGAGAAGCCAATTTTGCCAATGGAATGGGATTTGGGACTTCGTTTTTGAGCATTTTAAATTTAAGATGCCAATTAGAAGTATCCAAAGACAGTTGGGGATATATGTCTGGAGTTTGTGAGAGAGGTCTGGAATGGAGATATAAGTTAGAGAATCATCTGCAGAGAGATTGTGATCAGGTCATGGGACTGGATGAGAAAATATCCAGTCTAAGGTTGACAAGTGCAGATATGAAAATAGCGAGATTAGATCCAAGGATGGACATTTAGAGGTTGGGACAGTAGGGGATACCAGCAGAAGAGTCTGGTAGACAGGCAGGGAGGAAAACCTGGTAGGTGATTGTGATATCCAGTAAATAAAAAGTGAGGGAAAGTGGGGGAGCGCTGGATAGAGAGTTTGGGATCAGCGAATGCAAAGTATTATATATACAATGGAATAGTGACAATTGCATAGCACAGAGAACTGTATGGAATATCCTGTAATAAACCATAATGGAAAAGAATATGAAAAAGAATATATATGTATATGGTGCTTCCCAGGTGGTGTTAGTGGTAAAGAACTCATTTGCCAATGCAGGAGACACAAAAGACACATGGTCTATCTCTGGGTTGGGAAGATTCTCTGGAGGAGGGCATGGCAACCCACTCCAGTATTCTTGCCTGGAGAATCCCATGGCCAGAGAAGCCTGGCGGGCTAGAGTCCATAGGGTCGCAAAGAGACATGACTGAGCAACTTTGCATACACACACACACACACACACACATAACTGAATCACTTTGCTGTACAATAAAAATTAATACAGCATTGTAACTCAACTACACTTCAATAAAATGCATTTTAAAACATGAAGGAAGTGTTCAAGGGGGAGGGTGTGACCCATTGGTGCCAAATGCTATTAAGAAATGGAGTAGGATGAGATCTGTGAGAATTAGCAGTGTGAAGGCTAATGGTTTTGTTGTTACATGCATTTATGCATATAATAGAGGAAGAACTAAATTGAGCCATAGCCACCTTGTAAGAAGTCTGTCTTTCACGGAAGGGAAATCCCTTTGGGTGAGCTGAGTCTGGATTGGTATATGCAAGCATGTTCCTGGAGCCTTAGGTAATAGGATCTGAAGTAAACTGGACCCTTTTCATTACAGAGTGAAAGAGATTTGTATTGGGGATTTGGCAGGGGTGACCTGGAAGGAAAGAGATGAGGAGGAGGGAAGAAAGAGTGCAGGAGGTTATTGAGATGATCTGAAGCTGGGATTGTGTAAGTGGTTGTTGTTCAGTTGCTAAGTCGTGTTGGGCTCTTTGTGACCCCGTGGACTGCAGCATGCCAGGCTCCTCTGTCCTTCACTATCTCTGGGAGTTTGCTCAAATTCATGCTCATTGAGTCGGTGACGCTATCTAACCATCTTATCCTCTGCTGCCTCCTTCTCCTTTGGCCTTCAATCTTTCCCATCATCAGGGTCTTTTCCAATGAGTTGGTTCTTGGCATCAGGTGGCCAGAGTATTGGAGCTTCAGCTTCAGTCCTTCCAATAAATATTCAGGGTTGATTTCCTTTAGGAGTGACTGGTTTGATCTCCTTGCCGTCAAAGGGACCTCAAGAGTCTTCTCCAGTACCACAATTTGAAGGCCCACTAAAAAATTCCTAATGTTCAGGAGCCCTGGGTAACTGAATGACAATATTTAAATTAGGTAGTGAATAACTAGGATGAAACCATTTCACCTCTGACTGAATCTTTGATTGATTCTATTATATACATCAATACATTTTAAGAGTGATTTTTTTTTTCTTTTTGGGTAGAAACTGAGGGAGGGGTTGAATTTCATGCTCAAGTTAATGTGAGGTAGCCCACATGCTATGGTTTTTCCAGTAGTCATGTATGGATGTGAGAGCTGGACTATAAAGAAAGCTGAGCGCTGAAGAATTGATGCTTTTGAACTGTGGTGTTGGAGAAGACTCTTGAGAGTCCCTTGGACTGCAAGGAGATCCAACCAGTTCACCCTAAAGGAGATCAGTCCTGAATATTCATTGGAAGGACTGATGTTGAAGCTGAAATTCTAATTCTTTGGCCACCTGATGTGAAGAACTGACTCATTTGAAAAGACCCTGATGCTGGGGAAGATTGAGGGTGGGAGGAGAAAGGGACAACAGAGGATGGGATGGTTGGATGGCGTCACCAACTCAATGGACATGAGTTTGAGTAAACTTCGGGAGTTGGTGATGGACAGGGAAGCCTGGCGTGCTGCAGTCCATGGGGTCGCAAAGAGCTGGACACAACTGAGCGATTGAACTGAACTGAACAGAGATCATATGCTGGATGGATGAGATCGAAAGATAATCCATAAACTGATTGAATAGAGCAGGAGCAGAAATTCAGAACTGCAGGTGACTATGGGAGTGCCGTCCCCACCCCTGGAAATTTTCAGGAAAACTTGCAGACAGGGATTTTGGACTTCTCCTGGGTATGGAATGGGAGGCTGGAGGCAATCTCACCTACACCACAATATCCAGGGACATCTGTATTTCAACTTACAAGGCCCCAGGCCTACAATAGTGTCAATGTAAATGTTACTTTCTCTCTTCTATCTCAGCTCCTTTTTAACCAAATTTCAGCTGATTCTCCAGACATTTTATTTACTAACCACTATGGTTAACTACTCAAAATGGTGCTAGTTGCAATAGGCACCATAGAGGGGAAGATAAGACAAGCACTTTGTTTTCTAGATTCTTGAAGTTGAGATGTGGAGGCAAAGCTGATGCAAGGCAGGATGGATGCAAGGGTCATGGGGCATGCCTCAGACTGTCAGAGCTGTGGAATTGTTTGCTTAGTTGATGCCCTGTCTGGTTTTGGCTTTCCAAATTTTCAAGCGCTCCCTCCATAGAGCAGTGAATTCCACTGGACAGTATTCAAGTTGGGTAATGTCTAACTGCCGTCTCCATAGGGCAATAATTAGTCAATGGAAGCAGTACTATAACAAGCAGCTGCCAATTTCAGTGACTAATCTAACAAAGATTCATTCCTGGCTGAAGTCCCCAGTTCCATGTAGATCTGCTGGAGTTGGAGGAGTCAGATCCTCTACTCCACGCTGTCATTCAGGGACCCAGGCCCTTTCTTCCTAGTGGCTCCTCTGTCCCTTCAGCACTCAGGCTCTTAGGCATCTGGTTGGCCAACAAATGAAGAAAGAGTGTGTGAAGGACCCCCTGGTCTCACTTGCCTCCCTCCAATATTGCACATCACTTCCACTCATCTGTCAATGGTGAGTACCGCTCATGTGGCATCACCTTCATACAAGAGAAGTGGAAAATGTGGTTTTGCTGAGTAGACATGAAGGGGAAGTAGGTCTAGTGAGCATCCAAATCTTGGATAGTCCCTGCCATAGACCGGAAAGGGGAAAGTAGCATAATTATATAGGGGGTTTTTAAACAGACTATCAAGTGCCAAGTTCAGGAATATTGTTGTTTTCAATACATTTTACTTCATAGGAGACAAATAGTGAACACAAATGAGATGGTAAAGGCATTAGATCTACTTTAGAGCTCAGTGCCTGATGTTAAAGGATCCCATCTAGCCACTTTCATTAACATTTTTCATTTATAGACATATTGTGTGCCTGACTAGGTGGTAAAAGCAGCCTCTTCTAAATAAGCTTCTAGAGCAAACACTTTTATCATTGGATGAACACTGGAGCAGCTATAATTCCTTAAGCCAAATTTGAGAGCTTTGAGCCCATGTTCAGTATAAACTTTCTATAGGAAAATGGAACTTGGCATGGGAAATGATGGAGTAAGGGTAGGGTACGTGGATTTTTCTCTCCTTTTGGGGGGATAGAGCAGGTATTTAATTCAACCCATGGGATAATTCTCAAGCATGAACCCAGTGCTACTGTGGATATAAAAATGAATAATTCTTATTTCTAACCCTGACAAGGGAAAGATCATTTTGAATAACATACAAATAAGGAGGCTTTAGAGTTGGCTAAAATAGCGTGGTTAGCCAAACTTGATCATGCTCAAGCAAAATGTAAGGCATCTTTCTCCTTTCTGTGGCTGAGCCAGACTATTTGAGAAGCATGAGCAGGCACTGTAATAAGATAAGTGAGCAGGAGAAGAATTTCACAGATGGTTTATAAACCATACATACTGTTTTCAAAAGAATACTGACATCTTGGGGTAAAACCTTATATTTCTGTTGTGTATTGTTCCTATGCCCTTGCTTGCAAGTGTATCGCCCATACAGCCTTGAAATTTGAGATTTCTTTTAATTAACATCCTCATGAACCTTATCACCAGGTTCAATGTGATTTTTTTTCTTGATATACTCCCTCTTTAGCCTGAGGCTGCCCACAGGAGGCCGTGTCCCAACTTTCCCATAAAAATGACTTCCACATTCCACATCCCAATTACTCTGAAGGACCTGCCCAAGATGCCTATAAAACCTTGCTACAGTCTACACCACCTTCTAACTAATATTCTACATGTGTTTTTGATCATTGAATCAGATTTTCAAAAGTCAGAATGGTTTTCCATGTGGAGTTTGAGTAAACATATAAACCTTTGTTATTTATATACACGGTTCAAAAAATAATATATGAGGCCAAAGTTGGAGAAAGAGCATTGGATTAAGAATTGGTAGGGCTCAATTCTCGGTTCAGCCACTTATTCTCAGAGTGACGTTGGAAAGGTTAGCTAATCTTTTTGAGTCTCGGTTTCCTGACTTGTAGTTACCTCCGGGCTTATGGTGAGACTTAAGTGAGCTAATGCATGATTCGGGGTCACAGAAGGAGGTGCTTAAAGTAGATGGTCACATAGGGAGGTACTTATAAGTGGATGCTCAGGAGATAACTTTACCCTTTTAGGTGCCAAGGAAGAAACACATTCAGGTCAAACCACTGTTGGGATTACTTTTAGTTACAAGTGACAGGAAGCTTAAATCAAACTGATTTAAATAATGTAAGAAAAGTGTTCGCTCATTTAGCTGAAAATTCCAGAGGTGGGACATCAGGCATGGTTTGATCCAGAGATTCAGAACGTTGTCAGGGTTGCAGGTCTGTTTTTCAGTGGCCCTCCTTCATGTTTTGGCTTTATCCTTCTGTTGGCTTCTCTCTTGTCACATAGCTGCCTGCTGCCCCAGGGCTATATTTTCTTCATTCACATCCAGGGGGAAAGAAGCTTCTCTTGCCCCAGACATCAAAGAGAGCTATAAACTTCTCTCTGGTTGGGCCGGTTTAGGTCATGGGCCCATCACTGAATCTGTCTATCACTGTGACTAGGCAAATATGACTCCTTGATTGGTTTAATCAAGGCTAACATCTGGAGTTAGAAGATGGAGTTACAGCTTCTCAGACCACAAAACTGAGGAATTGCTAGTCTTATTAGGAATGAGGGAAAGAAATGGATACAAAAGAGACGATTCTTTGGCAAATCCCCTCCTTGAGTTCTTCCTTTCTTTCCATACATATACCTTTGAAAGTCTGTGCCTGCTTGAGCCACACATATCTTTTCATCAAAGGGAGACCCCTCAAGGAGCTTCCCTGGTGGCTCAGTGATAAAGAATCTGTCTGCCAATGTAGGGGACATGGGTTCCATCCCTGATCTGGGAAGATCCCTCATGCCACCGAGCAGCTAAGGCCGTTCATCTCGACTATTGAGCCTGTGTTCTAGAGCCTGGGAACTGCAACTCCTGGGTCCATGTACCGCAATGACTGAAGTCCTAGAGCCTCTGCCCCACAACTAGGGAAGTCGCTGCAATAAGAAGCCCACACACTTCATAATAGAGAAAACCCACGGATCAATGAAAACCTAGCACAGATGAAAACAAAGAAATAATTTTTTTTTTTTAAATAAGGAGACTCCTCAAGCCTCATCTTAAGCTCAAAATCTAGGATGTGTGGCTGACATGCCTTCTTTGAGGTTAGTTTTTGTATGGATTTCTTTATAGTCTAGTAACTCACAGCTAAATAAAATTATCCACTTCTGTAGAAGAACCTGCAAGTAGTCCCTATTATCCATCTCCCAATCCTCTCTTTAGTTATAGAATTCCTGAGTTTTAACTGGGCACTTGGCTACCCAGTTAGATGCTATGTTTCTCAGCCTTCTTTGCATTAAGAAGTGGCCATAAATTCAAATTCTCAACAATGGAAATTGAGCAAATGTCACATGGGCAACTTCTCCATCACATTTAAAAAATTAATTTCACATTTTTTTCCCCCAACGTCACTGCTGGCTAATTGTAGATTACAAACGTGACTTATTGGGACTTCCCTGGCAGTCCAGTAGTTAAGACTTTGCCTTCTAATTCAGGGGGTGTGGGTTCGATCCCTGGTCAGGAAGCTAAGATTCCACATACTTCGTGGCCAAAAAAACCACAGCTTGAAACAGAAGCCATACTGTAACAAATTCAATAAAGGCTTTAAAAATGGTCCACATTAAAAAAAATCTTAAAAAAGAAATGTGACTTGTATTCTATTTCTATTAGACAGTGCTGCTCTAGGCTGGTATATGAAAGAGAAAGAAACTTCTGGGTGTTTTTTTTTGTTTGTTTTTTGGACCCACTGTATAATTAGTTCTTTTTGTTGTAACTACTAAGTCTAGGACTCTTAGTACAGCATGTTAAATATAAAACGGTGGAGGAGAATTGCAAGGAAACTTTTATTTGAAGAAGTAGACAATAAGAAAATAATCCTTGGAGGTTGCTGCTTCAATGCATATATCACAATCTACTTGACAGGGACAGTTCCCTGCCTTGGAGATCAGTGGGTTCCTTGGGCAGCCAATCTGCAAACCCTTGCTGTGCTCTCTGAGGATCTCCCTTGTTCATTGCCTTTCTTGGCTTATCTGAGATGGATATTGATGCAAATGCTTTTTTTCCCTGAGAACTGTACTTCTTTGGAGCTCATTACCTTTTGGAGCAAATTTTGTGGGGGGGTGGGCAATGAGTTGAGTAGTTACAGGCTGTTGTCAGCCAAGCTTGGGTTTCTTGGGTTGAACCAAATTCCTTAAAAACTTAGAAGGTTTCCTGTCTATTTGCTTCCCATCAGTTCTGTGAGCTGGTAATCAAAGCCAGAATTCTTATCTAGCCATCTCTGGGTCTGGGAATTCCTGTCTCTTAGCAACAAGCTTCTGTGCCGTGCCCTACAAAGATGACCAGGGATGAGCACTTGGCCAAAATCCAGCCATTCACAGCTGGGCAGGAACCTGTGAGGCAGCCAGCCCAAGGGCGCTGCCTGCAAAGATTCCTGGTACTGCGTGGGGAACTGGCAACTTACAAGGATCCTCCTTGTGAGTTTCTGTTCAAGGTGTGCAGGGAGTTAGCTGGTCAGCAGCAGCAGAAGCAGGGGTGGCAGAATCTGAGAGACAATGGGGTCAGTGCAGTGACCGAGCACTCGAACAGGAAACAGTAGCTCCCTGCTGCTACTGGGGCAACGAGGTCAACAGGCACGAGAGTTATATCTGAATAAGGCTCCCATTTCTGAATACCATCCTGGGCTCCATAAAGCCTGCTGGTATGGCCAGGGTGGTGGGTTTCATGACTGAGAGCAGAGGGACCTCTCTCTCTAAGAAAGCCCTGATAAGACCCTTTGTTGGCCTACAATCACCTGAAGTGAGCCTCCCAACCGTGGATCACCGCCGTGTGTCTGAAGGGCACCTCATCCCTGGTGGGTATTTTTCAGACACTCTGGATCCCCTCTCCTTGAAACAGACAGAATAAAAACTCCCCTCTCAGATTTGTTAGCAGATTTTTCTGGCAGAATAATGAGCCCCTCTTGCCATTAATCTTAATAAGCTTTGGGGCTAACAAAATCCATTTTCCCAAGGTCAGAATGATTCTTAAGTGGACTTTGGGAAACATTTGAACCTTTTTGTCACTCAAACTAAAGAATTAAAACACATTTCTGGAATTTTTTTCTGGGGTTACTAGAAAGCCAGAGTGAGGCGCGGTTACCTTTGTGTATTTTTCTTTACAAAAACCTTGACGTCAGGAGACAAGGGCCTTTCTTAGTTCTGCTTTGTATTTCCACATATAGTACACATTTTCCCAAGAAGAGTTCTAGGAAAAACATGGACCAAGGCATAATGGTGGACCAAGGAAAGTAAAAATATTTTTATGAAGCAAATAGTTTAAAAACTGAAGAAACAAGAATGACGCTGATATGCCACCCTAGTTCTAACTCAGGCAGCTGGTTCCTGACTTTGTGTTAGGTTCTCAGACTAAATTCTTCTAATGCGAAACAGTGCATGGCAACAAACCCCCCGTTTTCTCCCAGGTAGAGTGACATAGTAGGAGATGTCACTTTGAATACTCCCCAATGAGGGAGAAAGATGACAGATTCAACTGAAGCATGGTTCAAAGATGCAGGAAATGGATACGATACATGGTGTCGTTTAGGTTTAAAATAAGGGTACTTGAGTGTTCAGTGTTACTTGCAATAAATATATTAGATTTAAGCCTCAGTTTGAACCTAACCATAACTGGACCCTGAACTATCTGGTTTAAATGACTGGTAACATGAGGCATTTCATAATTTCTGGCCCATTAGTTGTGATCAGGTCCCAGTTAACATTCCAGGACCTGGCTTCAGCTAACCTACAAGAAAAATTTGAAGACGGGGCACATATTTGGACAGTCCATGCCTTTGGTATGGTATTTGCCATGTTGTCAATGTTGTAGGTTTTTGGTTTTTCTTTTTTTTTTTTTTGAGTTTTTAAAGTTTTTGTTTGTTTTCAGAGTTGGACTGATGGAGGGAATCTATATTTTTCTTCTTTACTAAGAACTTGGGCTGTATGTATTTCCTGGTCCAAAATTGCTCTTTGTGTGTAACGCCAAGAGAAAACTCTTTCCTAGGGTAATAAGTTTCCTATCTATTGATCAGTCAAGGATAAAAGCTAAACTCTATTTTCCTACTTCACTTCTGCACCTGAGTGAGAAGTAAAACTTTCTGCTGCCATGTTTGGAAAGCCCATATCACACACTCTTCACTCCTCCAATATGAATCCAGTCTACTCCTTTGGGGCCCACTATCCCCCTCATGGAAAGCTAGTAGATTTTCTTAAACTTGAAATCATCAAGAAGCTATATGTTTAAACACTATTTATAATAGCCAAGACATGAAAGCAACCTGTGTCCATCAACAAAGGAACAGACGAGGAAGATGTGGTACATACATACAATGGAATACTACTCAGCCACAAAAAAGAATGAAGTAACACCATTTGTAGCAACACGGATGGGCCTGGGGATTATCACACTAAACGAAGTCAGTCAGTTGGAGAAAGACAAATATTATATGATATCACTTACATGTGGAATTTAAAACATAGTACAGATAAACTTATTTACAAATCAGAAACAGATTACAGCTACAGGAAATGCATTTATGATTACCGAAGGAGAAACAAGGTGGGGTTAATTGGGAATATGAGATTAACAGATGTACACTATCATATATAAAATAGATAAGGAACTAGGATTTACTGTACATAACAGAGTGAACTATATTCAATATCTTATAATAAACTATAATGGAAAAAGAGAAAAAATAATATAAATATATGCATATATACATATAACTGAATCACTTTGATGTATACCTGAAACTAACACAGTACTGTAAATCAACTCTACTTCAGTAAAAAATGGGGCTGTGTGTCTCAATGACTTGAAGGAGAAACAACAAAAGGATTCTAATGCTCCACCTGGAAGGATCAACAGGATCACCCTAGGTAGGCTTTCCCCAGCAACAGGGATCGGTGGCCAAGGCTGGACTCGAGAAGAGGTAAGTATTGCCAGCTGTTGACTTTGCCTGGGGACTCACAGCCCCACAAGGCTGTATAAAGTGATCCTGATGCATTTAAAAAAATAATATATATATATATATATATATTTTTTTTTTTTTTTTTTAAGTAGTTTCTTCTCTCAGTCTCAAGGTCCACGGTGAGCCATGTTCTCAGGGCAAATGCACAGCAGTCAGGATCCGAGGGCATAGATTTTGGATCTCTGCAGGCTTGTCCACCAGTGTTATATTCCTGGATTTCCAACTTTCACTGGAAACACTTGATTGTTGCACAAATCAGCCATGAAATCTCCTGAAGTTCTTTGACTTCTAAACTGATGGTAGGCCTGGGCTCATCCACTGGATTATCTGTGTGTTAAAAGCTAAAAGCTGGAAGTTCAAGGATTTTAATGCACGTGGAAGGAGTTGGTATATCTGGCCATGGAACGTTATATTAAACAGAATTAAAGTATAAGATTACAGATTGGAGATTTAAATGAAACGTCCAACAGGACTTGTGTTTCTTTGGGTCTAAGAAACACAAATGGGATGGGAGTGGGCGGGTGGTCGCTAGGACGCATCTCCTCTCTGATGTGGTTTGACCGCCACCTTCAGCAGGTGGCTGCGTTCTCACACCTGCCCTGCATGTTTGTGTGGCTTCTGCATTTGTCACTAGCAAGCTTCTCTGTAGGTTAATATGTGTCCCTAGCTCTACTCCCATGCTATTTTGGAAAAAAAAAAAAAAGAGCGAAAAGCCTTATTTGGCTGCATGAGACTTCTTTTCTGATGCCTGACCAGCTATTTACTAGCTCCAATGGGAACAAGAGGTGGAGGAGGCAGGCGCAGGGCTGCAAGCAGATATTTACATGCCCACACAGAACTTTATGAGTGCAACTCATATAATAAACAGATCTCCAACTTCTGTGCTGCAGAGTCTAGGATGGTATGGGAAAAGAAAAGGATCCCCCTCACCTCATTTTTCCCAGCATCAGCTAGGGTCAGATGCATAGCTCACTTTCATCAGAGTAGGTAACTGATACCCCTGCATTTAGACAAAGCATCTAGAGAGACAATAACTTCCACCCACTTTTAACATAATATTAGTAATGACCATATATAATTGTCTCTATCTTTCAAATAATGATCAAAACATCATGATGTGTTTTGCACACATATCCCAGAAACAGATATAACTCCTTTTGTTTGATCCTCTGGAGAAGGAAATGGCAACCCACTCCACTATTCTTGACTGGAGGATCCCATGGACAGAGGAACCTGGCGGGCTACAGTCTATGGAGTCACAAAGAGTCGGACATGACTTAACAACTGAACAACAATTTGGTCCTCAAAGGATATGTAATAACCTGTTAGCAGCTACCTTCTCTTCTTGCCCACAGGGATGAATGGGGAGAAGAGACAGCTGAACTATAGGTAGGTAGAAAATTTGTTTCCTTTTCTTTTCTAGCCTCTGATGAATGAGTGCACAAGCATGCGTGAACATGGCTTCCCTGGTGACTCAGTGGTACAGAATCCACCTTCTGATGCAGGAGACACAAGAGACACAGGTTCGATTCCTGGGTCGGGAAGATCCCCTGGAGTAAGAAATGGCAACCCACTCCAGTATCCTTGCCTTAAAAACTCCATAGATAGAGGAACTTGGTGGGCTATAGTCCATGGGTAGCAAAGAGTCAGATGTGACTGATCGACTGAGTGTGTGTGCACACACACACACACACATGCACACACACTACATGAACACAAACCAGCGATTACTTGTTGCCTACTTCAATATCGATTCTCCTTTCTTTCTTAGTAAAAGAACCTGACATTTAGCCAGGCACATAGTCTCCAAGTTAAAGGGCTATATTTAAAGTCTCTCTTATAGCTGCTGCTGCTGCTGCTAAGTCACTTCAGTCGTGTCCGACTCTGTGTGACCCCATGGACGGCAGCCCACTGGGCTCCCCGTCCCTGGGATTCTCCAGGCAAGAACACTGGAGTGGGTTGCCATTTCCTTCTCCAGTGCATGAAAGGGAAAAGTGAAAGGGAAGTTGCTCAGTCCTGTCCGACTCTCAGCGACCCCATGGACTGCAATCCACCAGGCTCCTCCATCCATGGGATTCTCTAGGCAAGAGTTCTGGAGTGCTTATAGCTAGTTATGGTCATATGATTTATTGGTTTCTAGTCAATGACACATAAATAAAATAATAAGTGGGACTTCTAGGAATTCTCTTTAAAAGTGACACAGTGTACCTCTCTTTTTCCATCCTGTTGACTGGAACTCACATGTTATGGCTGGAGCTTCAGCAGACATTCTGGACCATGAGAATAGTGAAGAGGGGAACCTGAAGAAGCATAGGTCCTTGGTTTGAGTCAGTTCTGGATGGTATGTTTCCAGTCTTCTTTTACACGAGAGAGATACAACCTTGTGTAAGCCACTGTTTGTATGTGAAATGTATTCAAATCTAAGGCTAACTATTACACTATGAACAGGGAAATAGTGAGTGACACTTGTTCTTGGGACTCAAAGTCTGCTTGGAGCAACAACATTTTCCTGGAGCACACTTTTTTCTTGGATGAAATATAAGTTCTGTATGAGGCAGGCACTCTCTCCTCAGATGGGTCAAAGCAGCAAATGCAAGATTTTTTTGGTTCTCTGAGGGGCTTATGGGGTCTGGGCACTCTGTCCCAGGCTGGAGGCACAGTCTTGTTTCCACGAGGGAAACACATAAAGGGGAAGACAGACTTTGGGCATTTCACAGGATGACTCCAGTATAATAGGTGTTTTAAAAGATGCTGCCGTTTTGAAATTTAGTCAGAACTAGCGGTATGCTAGAGCCCGATTGTGTTAGCAACCAGAGCATCTCTTCCCACCTCTATGCTCAGTGATGTCATTTTGGTAGCTTGAAATTGTCCTTGGTGGGAGTATTTACATCATAGCAAATGCTAAAAATCAGTTGTTTTCTTTTGTCCAGAGATCCTACTTATCAGAAGACCACTAGCTAACATTGGATAATTGTTCTGAAAAAAATCTTCCTTTTTTTGGTTGAACTATCAGAGAAATGTCTAGGCCATCATAGATAACTTACACAGTTCAGAGCTTTATGAGTTACAGAATAATTTCCTAGACATTATATAAATTTGAGCATTATAACAACCTGTGAAATAGGCTGGGCAAATCTCATCATCCCTCTTGTGTAAGGGAAGGCTGCGATTTAGCAATGCACACAGTGAATGAGAAGTGAAATTGGATTAGAACTCTGTGCTTCTCTTATTCCTGCTAATTCCATAGGAATTAACCAGATTTCCCTAGGAAACTAGAATAGGGAAGATGAGGGAAATCCAGTTATGAAGGGAAAGATGAATCAAAGAAGATAGTAATTTTTTTTTCATTTTCAATGTTATTTTTTACAAAACAGGCCTTGAGAGATAATACACAAGTAATTAACGTGAGAGCTTGGAAAGCAATCCCTTTCTTTGAGTATGCCTATGAGTGTGCTCAGTCATGTCTGACTCTGCAACCCTATGGACTATAGTCTACCAGGTTCCTCTGCCCATGGGATTTCTCAGGCAAGGATACTGGATAAGTTGTATTAACCTTGCCATTTCCTCCTCCAGGGGATCTTCCTGACCCAGAGATCAAATATGCATCTCCTGCAGTGGCAGGCGGGTTCTTTACCACTTGAGCTACCTGTGAAGCCCTTTCTTTGAGTACTAATACTAAATGTAGTCTTTTATGAAGCTGTGGTGGGAATCAGTGTGCTATTAAGGAAAGAACATGAATTTCGGAATCACATGCCTAGTGCCAGATCTGGTCTTCTCATTTTACTGCTGTGTTAACTTAGCCAAATCACTTAACATCATCATGCTTCAGCTTTCTCATCTGTAAAATGGGTATTAAAATGGCTTTGCGAGGATTAAATGAGATAGCTAAAGCTAAAGCAAACAGCACACAGCCTGGTACCTAGGGGACACTCATGACAAGTAACATCCCTCTTTCCTTTAAAATTTTGAGATCAGTTCAGTTCAGTCACTCAGTCATGTCCGACTCTTTGGGACCCTATTATCAAAAGTAAATTACGAGCTGCGATTCATACCTACAGTTTTCTTGAAACAGATAAACATGTCTCTAATCTAAAACCTTATATATTGTAAATGTCCTAGAAGGACTTCTGGGCATCTAAAACCAGAACCAGCATTACAGGTTAGTGGGAAACTGAGAGTTCAGACAAGAATTTCGTGAAAGAAAACCAGCAGTTTTTAATTTCGCTCTCAGTCTGTACTACATTCCATGCTGGCTTTTGAGACCAAAACCAAATCTGGCAGCAGCAGGCAATCATACAGTTTTCATGTAATTCAATAATTTATCACAAAGAATATTCATTTATAAACAGTGACTTGTTTTGGAATGATAGCAGCTGTCAGTTTGGAGGCCTTGTTTCTGCCCCCCGGGACAGAAGTCTGGCTTCCCCTTTGCTAACCCACGCAGGGTTGCCGAGTTTGGAATCTGAGGCTGAATGTACTTTACAATGTGTTTATGTTTTGGTATGTGCATTATTTCATTTTTACTTTGTGGTCATGAAATCCATGTTGCCAGATGCTGAAAGTGCCTCTGTAGAGCCCACCCGTGCTCGAGGAGAGGAAATAATCAAGCTCAGAGTTGCAACCGCACCTGAAGACACTTGGACCAGAAGAGGTAGCAATGTACCCTTTGGCCATGACAGACACACAGCATGCTGGTGCTCCTCCATGTCATCATTTAGATTTGCTTCAGCAAAAAAGAATCCTGGATCCTTTGCTTCTTTGAAAATCAATTGCCAGAATGACTTGTACATCTAAAAGTTGTGATTATGTCTCTCCAGTGTCTTGGGAAATTCAATGTTTTGAGTTCAAGAGATCAGACTGCCTGCTGAGAATCAAGCATTCAGCATCCCATGAAAGCACTTGATACTTTGAACCACTTCTTCACAACTTTACATCCGTTTCACAGACAGCCAAAGGTCCCTGACTCCTCCTAGAGCTCCCAGGGACTCTTGAGAGGTTGGAAAGCCATCGAGTAACTAATGAGGGGATCTTGCCCATGGGCTGGAGGTCTTCCACTTCCAGCATCCATTTTCATTGCCTGCTGTGGCATTTGCATTCTCAAGTTAGCCTTTCAGAGTTCAATCAAGTTCACTCTCAGTGGCCGCTTACTAACTGTAGCCAACTAGAAAACCTATGACATAGTCTACTGGGAGATAGACTGAGAATTGAATTGTGTCCCTCCCACTACCACCAGCAACAAAAAATTAAAGTCCTAAACCCCTGCACCTGTGAATGTGACTTTATTTGGAATTAGAGTCTTTGAAGATGTAATTGAGTTAAGATGAGGTCATTAGGGAGGGCTCGCATCCAGTATGACTGGTGTCCTCATAAGAAGAGGGAAATCTGGACACAGGCGCTCAGGGTGAATGCCATGTGACAATACAGGCAGGGCTTAGAGTGATGCAGCTGTAAGAAGTGTCAAGGACTGATGGCCACCATGAAAAGCTAGGAAGAGGCGAGGAAAATGTATCCCTTCTTCTGACACCTTGATTTCAGATGCTTAGTCTCCAGAAATTGGAAACAATCAAATTCTGTTGTTTTAAGCCACTCTACTTTGGGTATCAAAATCTGTGTTCATTTCCTAGGACTGTTGAAACAGTGTATCACAAACTGGGTGGCTTGATTTTCCCTACGTGTCTCAAGGAGCAGAGAAAGCCAGGGGAATTCTGCAAATCACCTTCTGTCATTCCTTTAACACGAATCCCCATCCCTGTTCTCCATCCCACGCCCCCCTGCCCCCCGCCCACCCCTCCTGCTGCCGAACATCTTACAATGCTCCTTTGGACTCTGCTGCTGACATCTCATGTCACCACCACTCCAGGTAGAGATGCTCAGGCTCCTGATTTCTTGTCGCCATCTATTGGCCCTCTGCCCAAGGAGTAGCAATCATTTAACAGGAAAAATAACTTCCCAGTGGGATGACTTCTCCATGAAATTCCTTCCAAGGGAAGGAAATTCCCTTGTTAAGTTATGCTGACTTAACAAGACATCTTCAGAATTTTCCTAAGAAGCTCTAAGGAAGCCTCTCAAACATCATGATGCAAGTAGAAGTGGTGCTGAGCTTTTATTTCCATTTCACAAAGGAAAAGGTAAGGGAAGAGTCTCCTACTCAAATTCTCTCCCTTAGTAGTAACACTTTAGCCAGGGCTGGTTTTGCCCAGATTTTGGTCTCAGGAGGAGGGATTTCTTTTCCCTTGCAGTCAGGAGACATGTGGTTTCTAGTCCCCAGATTGTTTTAATGGTTTTTTTTGTTTGTTTGTTTTGTTTTGTTAAACAAATAATAGATCTTCTATACCGATGAACGTACACTTTTCCTTCAGGGGGCTTCAAATAAGTTGCACATTTGTGATAATACTAAGCCATTTCTTCCCTGTAAGTTGGGCTGCACCAAATCCCCTTCCTGTGGTCTGCCTGTATGCCATGAATGGTCTGTGAGAGCCGCGTGGCACAATGAGGCATGCGGTAATTTTCCACTCCTCTTTCTCCTTAAATAGAAACTTCCAGCTGGTTTTCCCCTCCTGAAGTTTTATTCCACTTACTTTCAAATTGTTAGGTTGCAGTAAGCAATCTGGGGCACTTTAGAATACGAGTCGGGATGGAGTGGGGCTGAGAGAGAGAAAGAAAAGAGCATCTGGAAATCTGGAAGAATGTGGTACATTGGAAACCTGATAGGCTGCCGCTGGTGTTACCAGGCCTCATGGTTTATAACAACTATGCAACACTTATGGCTAGAGACATGCGCACCCCTTACTCGGGTGCACCATTCACACTCCGGGGCAGACCGGGGACACAGCCCTGGAGGTTTGAACCTGGGACAGGCAAGCCTGTGTCTCCTGACTGTCTCCCATCGGGAGCAGGCCCAGGTACCCTGGCCTGCAGCAAGCACTCTGTGTGGGAACACGGTTGGGTTGATATCAACAACAGACCCACTTTAAGTGCTGCGCGATATATAGCTGGAGGATATCCTGGAAGGGTGACAAGTTGGAATGAATGCAGAAGAAACAGGAATTCCCGAATTCCTTTGAAGGGTAGTATCATAGGGAGTTGCAGATGGACCAGGTGCTTTCTCACTAACGATCATAGTTACACTGGTCACCATTTGTGAATGTTTCCTATGCCTCTGGCATATATTATCTCATCTAACCCTTATGATAACCCTTTGAGATGCATTTTATAATTTATGCTCTTTAAAAAAAAATAGATGCAGCAACTGTCTTAGAGCTTAGCACAGTGTCTGTCGTGTGGCTGACCCATACTAAATACCTACTGACTGTGTCATGAGAGGTGTAAAAATGTGCTTAAGTTCATGTAGTAATTGATGGAGGCCACATTTATACCCACTCTGTGTGGTATCTACATTGTTAGAAACCAATGTACTTTGAACGGAATTTCAGATCGAAATAGAGCTGGAACGAGGACTTACTCACGCAAAAGTCAGAAATCCAAGAATGAGTAGCACTGAAACACTTTTTGGGGGCAAAGTAAAGGAAAGAGGGTTGGAGTTGGCTGAGGTGGCAGATTAGGGCAGTCAGGATAAAGCTGTGAACAAGGCAGAAAGGTTTCAGAGTACAGACTTGAAGCTGTAGAGGGACATGTGGCTGAGGTGACGGAGGGGAGGCTCTGGAATCTTACAGGATATGAACATAAGGAATGGATCAGCTGAATCAGGGCAACTCTGGACCAGCCAATGGCAAAGGATCAGTGATAACGATCTAGGTTCCTTTCTTCTTTTGCTTGGAAGAAACTGCTATGTCTACATGTTAATGAATGGTTCTTCAACCCGAGGTCCTATTTTAGAATCACAAGGGCAGACAGGGCAACAGAAGTCTGATTCCAAAGAGATTATATCACTCTGGCCAATCTGAAGATGACCACTTCAGAGTTTGGAAACAGTCTGTGTCATCGTAAGCGTACAGGGCCCTCCAAAAAGCAGCTGCTACTTGAGTCAATGGAAAATGATCATGAGGAGGAAAATGTGAGCCGTTGTGCCTGCGTCCTGCCCAGTTGCCTTCCCCGATGGAGGAATGGCCAGCACTTTGAAATACTAGGAGTGAGGAGTTTGCATGCAGAGGTCTGGGTGCTTTGCGACATGGGAATGTAGAGCTGGCCACTTCTCTAGGAAGGGAACTTAAGTTTTGGCAAGCTTCAGGCTTGGTTGTTACTTGATTATGTAACTGCTGCCCAAGTGGAGGGTCCCAAAGCACCACAGTGCCCTTCAGATATAGTGCCTACAGGTCAAAAAAAGCTCTCTGGATCCTCCATGATCCAAAAAATGCAACAGAGCAGAGCTTCACAGTTAATTCTTGATCAGTTATATCAATGCATTGTCTAAACAGGTGAAGGGAATGCATGCTGAACTTAATGTGGAAAATACCAAATATTTCTTACAGATTTTGTTGATTACCTCTAGCCAGAATCCATTCTGTCTTTTATCCACGATGATATCTGTTTTGTTCGTATGATATTGGGGGAAGTTATTTCATTTCCAGCTTCAGAGGTGAGACCCGATTCAGTTCAGTTCAGTTCAGTCGCTCAGTCGTGTCTGACTCTTTGCGACCCCATGGACTACAGCACGCCAGGCCTCCCTGTCCATCACCAACTCCCGGAGTCCACCCAAACCCATGTCCATCACCAACTCCCAGAGCCTACTCAAACTCATGTCCATAAGATCTGATTAATCCTGGCCAATTAAAGGAAGCTAATCTACTTGTCAACAAATGCTTTGTGAATGGGAAAATGACCTAATTCTTGTACATGAGAAGGTTGTTGGAGGCTTCAGGGAAAGTTTTCCCTTGTCCTTAAGAGAATGGGACAAAAGCCAGCTTCTTCTTTCAAGGGAGACAAATAAGGGAGAATGTCAACCTTCTGCTGCTGGCTGACGTTTTATGGCTGGAGGTGAGGTGAGATTCAGGATAAGGCTAACAGGTGGTAGAGGGCAGAGAGTCATAGAAAATGGAGCCCTGAATGTATCACGAATAGAACCTCTCTACCTCTGCATTTTGAGCCCACATAACTGATGTTTCAGTCAGCTGGATTTCTGCTTTAGCACTTGAAAGCCTTTGAACTGATAATCCACGAAATTGGTAATAGCATGGGAGAGAGAGAGAAGGAAGTGGCAGTTGATGGTTAAGTTGGTGGATGGGTAGGAGAAGGAAGACTGGGGAGCATGCAAGACAAAGCAAAATTCACCTAAAACAGCCAACTGATATATCTAGGGCTCTAAGTCAACCTTAACTTAACCTGTATTTTTCTTTACTAATGGTTGTAGGTGAAAAGAGGAATGGGAGATTTCAGAGTTTCTACTTCCCAGTGTTTATCGCCCAAAGAATTGACCAAATCTAAAAGTATAGCCTCTGTATTAAGGTCAGACAGTAGTAAAGAACACAGGAGATGAGTGTGTGCTGCACAAAGAAATATGAACTAGCCAGCCACCTGGCCTGCAAAAACTGTATGAACCCTTTCCTCATCTAGGTGCATAGTATGCCCTGTGACTACAACGTGGATTTACACAGCTATCTAGAGCTTGGGAATTATTAACATGCCATTGCAGAAAGATTTCCTTTATCTTGTTGGTAGTAGGCGCTTTTTTAAAAAGCATTTTTTGATCTTAAGAGTTTGAGTAGCATTGAGTTCTCAGTGACCCACATCAAATTTCAGGTTTGATCTTTTGATTGTGAACATAGTATGTATTTGGGAGATACCGACTAAAGGCTGGGGGAGGGATGGGGCTTAAGAGCCCCCCAGGCTATGTCATATTATAAAGTGGAATAATCTCAGTACCCAGACTGAACACACACATACACAGGCAGGGAGGGAAAAAGAGGCAGAGAAAAATGGAATTAATGTCAGTGCTGTTCACAAGGCTTGCTTCACTATAAGATCATGCTGTATAGGAACACTGCTTTGGTCATTGAAACTCTTCAATATCTCTTTCTGAGAGTAAGCTTGCTTTACATAATGTTCAGGGCTAAAAAGGAATAGTGGAATGGAATCCCTACACATTAACAAGTGACAAAGAGCCACACAATTCCGACCATGACATGTACTGAGACTGTGAAGAGAGTGATTTCCAACTGTTTTCTGCCACAACATATGTGATGGATGATGTCTATGTCCAGGACACATTCCCCAGCGTGTGCCTCTTGTGTCTGTCTGTTCAATTCCAGGGGTCCTCGAGGTAACATGAACTCTTTCTCTCCAACTCAATAAAGCGTATCTGGGAATCTGGTGATTTAAAGTGACATGGTCTTAGGGATAACCTCGAGGCTACTTCTAAGTTTTATTTAAAAGTGAATCATTCACAAACGTCAGTACTTTAAGTATTTTTAGCAACAGATCACTCGTAATGCATCTCACAACTGATTGTGAGGCACTAGCATGACATTACACCACAGTTGAGAACTGTTTCCAGAATGAAGTCCTTTTCCTTATTTAACCCCAGTGTCTGTTTACTAAGTTAGCAGATAGTATTGCACTGGATTTTCACAAATCTTTCCTTAGGAACTCTAACGTGAAAGTCCAAATATTCCACATCACTCCATGAATGTAACTTTGTGTTCAATTTTTTACCTGTCCACGTGACTTACTCAAAAAACTATGAAGAGAGGGAGGTTCAAGACGGAAAGGACATATGTACACCTAGACTGATACATATTGATATTTGGCAGAAAACAACAAATTTCTGTAAAGTAAATTATCCTGCAATTAAAAAATAAAAAGCCTCAAACTACGAAGAAATAAGATAATCCAAGCTTATCAGAAAGAAAATTTTCTAAACAGAAATGAGATTTATAAAAAGCAATTGAAGCCATTACCCTGCATATCCTCAGAAGTAGCAGAATGATGAATAATATCAAGATTTCAATACGTTTTGTTTTTAAAGAAAGTTTTGTGTTTGCTAGAGTTTAGATGTCGACGGCCCTACCTGTCGGGGAGAGCGCTCTTCATTTCACATGGTTCTCATCTGGGCTGTGGGGCAGCCTTAGGTGGCCCTGTCCTTTTTGTGGCTTCCATCCTAGGAGGTTCTGGGTAACTAGCATGATGCTGTATCCAGCATAGCTGCAGTGCCCTACCTGTCTGTGCTGAGAGTGGATCTGTCCTGTGGTCATCTGTGTGCCCTCTCCTCATCTGGGAAGAAATCTGCCTAGACAGGAGAATGCTGGGAGAACTCCCAGAACTGGAATTCTTCCTCCTGTTACTGCGAGCTCTTGCTTCTCATTTTTCTGCTCCTGGCTGACAGGTGGATAAAACCCAGCACAGTGGAAGTCATAGGAGGAATTCAGTCCAGATCCTCACCTCGAAGTTAGCCAGTTGGTCTGATTACAGAGAAAAGAAGCCCACCCGTGGTCTGAATTAATGCCACAAAACATGTTTAATCACAGCCAATGTACACACACACACACACACACACACACACTTACAAACACACACGTTTTCATTTGCACATCACAAGAGTAACAGTTCAATCAAGTCAGTATTATGAATGTATGAATGAAAGGAGATATTTTGCCAAACCTACAGTGGACTGCAGCTCTTGGAGGTTTGGAATTTGGAACATCTTTCTTCTCACCCCCACCTCACTAGCTGCACTCCTTCAACCCTAGGGAGTGGAGCATATCATCTCTTGGCTAAACCAGACTTCTCGATAGTCAGGGAAGAAGGGTTTGACATGGCACACCAGTGCAGAACCTGTGGGACATGACAGCCCAGACAGAAGGGGATTTGATGAGTTAAGTGTAAATGAATAAAAAACAGATGGATGAGATTTTTTGCTTAAATGCACATGAGATTTACAATTAAGGGAAGAGAGGGACTGGGGAGAGAGCTTTGGCAAAAATGCCATGAGCTCTGCTGGATCCTACTGAACTGTTCAACAAACCCAAGGCATACCAGGGTCAGCTTTCCATCATTAATGGATAAAATGCAGCCCATGACCACACACAAGCCAGGAAATAGAAATGGTCCTAATAAATACAGCCTTGCATCAGCAAGGTTCTCAGTTTGTGACAAGACCAAAAAGCCTCATATGATATCTTGTAAGACATGCATCCCACAGGCCAGCTGTTGACATGTTCTTGGAACATGAAAAGGATGAGGGTCTTCTCTATACCTCACCTGCCCTTCCTGGGGTCTAGGCATTTACAGGTCACAGTGTCTCATGGGGCTTTTTAAAAAGCGATGCTTTCGAATTCTAATTTGCCTTCCTTTTCTTTTTGCCACATCTCTTTACTAATTGAAAACTGACAGCAAAATTGTCCTCAACCACAAATATCTAGAAGAACATGGAGACATTCGAACAGGCTGAAATACTTTGACTTTTATGAGTTTTAAGAAGATTAATCAAGGCTCTGGAAAGAATTTTGTTTCATGGTGGACTCAACAAAAAAACGAGCTGGGCCCTCCTGTGATTGGCCAGAGGAGGAGGCCTGGAGCCGGGGCCCTGATCAACCGCTGGTCAAGCCGGGTGAGGCCAGGCCGCAACTTCTTTCCGCGGTGACGCAATCATGGTGGCCATTGGACGCTATCTGTTGCTTGGCCTTCAGACTGATGTCAGTCTCCGCTCCCTGGGAGTCCTAAATAAGCCTCCTCTGAAGTTCTCACAGCTGAGTTTCTCCCTCAGGGAATTTGTTTTCTGAGGAGTTTTTGTCTCAAGTGGAGGCATGTTTCCCTACCTCATTTCTTGACAGCGACGTTACGTAACCCAGGCTGGGGTGTGCGGTGGTTGGGTGAGAGGCAACGGGGAAAGATTTTACCTCAGGGATAGCAACAGAGAAAGTGGGGTTGACGAATGAGAGGCGCGCATCCAGGTATTAGTGCTGGTGTCGGACAGCCTGCGGAGAGGAGTGAAATTCCCTCTTCCCTCACCCATCCTTCGTCTCCTCCCAAGGGGCTCTTGAGTGAGGCGGATTATACCAGCCAGCAGGTCTGAGGACTGACTGAGTCTGAAAGCCTCCCTCTTCACCACAGGGCTGCTCTGGGTGGCTGGGCTTTACCTATACCTGGGCAGGTGCTGCTCTCCTGAGTGTCTCCACAGAGGACCAGAAGTAGTGGAACTTTATGACCCACCTTTTTATCCCAAGTCTCTTTTATGAAATTGTTTTTTTTTTTCTTTCTGACATCCTAGGAATTTTCTCAAAGTCTCAGGGGAAATAGATAACAAACTCTTGGGATGGGGGCTTGTTATCTTATCTGGTTTTGTGACCTTTATTCCAGCACAGGGCCTAGCACACCACAAATGTTGGGAAACTTCTAGGACTATGAATCTCCCAGTACTTGAAGCTTAGCACATCTGCTGTGATAGGGGCATGTGTCCCTTTTTAGTCCATTGACATTTTTCTTCCCTGTTTCCTCCTCTAGGTGTGTGTTCACGCTCCTGTGTTTCAGCACATCCTCCCCTCCCTCAACAGCATTCACTAAGACACTCACCACACGCTCACCCCCAGGAGTTTGCTCAACTTGAAAACATCAGGGTTTAACTGTCCTGTGACTCATCCCCAGTATTCTGGAAAAGAAAATCATCCTGTAAGTCCTGACTAATGTGGCCCAAGTGCTAATGGATTTTATAGCCATGTCCCCCAGATAACATACGTTGTTAGAGATAGCACCCTAAGTGAAAGGGTGGCTCTGACGGCGGGAACTCCAGGCTCTGCACTGAGGCCCTCTGCTGAGCTTTCCAGAGCCTTTCATTCAGTAGCAGGACATGGCCCTTTGGTCAGACAGATCTGTGTGTGTTCCCTGGCTCTCCCAGGTACTAGCTCTAGAAGAGTAGGCAATAAACATGACCTTCCAAAGCCCCCTGGATACCAACACGCATCCTAGGGCATCATGATCATGATTATCATCATCCCTAGGATTATTGCTAAGATGATGGAACGATGCATGTCAGCCTAGCGTGGTGCCAGGCACACAGTAGGCACACAATAAACCCAAATTCTTATTCTTTTCTTTGGGTTACTCGTTTGCCGCTACAATAAACTTATTACTAGAAGCTGCCCTTGCCAAGCACCCTGACTGCCTTGCAGAGGTGCTGTCTGCTGGGTGGTGTAGGGGTTGTTTCCCACCAGTCTTAGAAGCTTGGGACACTCCACTTCTCAGTCCAAACCCGCCTTACCTGAGGATCTCTTTGCCGTCTGTTCTGCTGGGGGCACTGGGGGGCCACCCTCCAGCGAGTCCTCCTCTGCAGATGCCTGCATTTCTGGGCTTGGTCCTCAAGTCTCCAGGCTTGAAGGCTCGGCTCGCCTCGCCCCGCCAGGATTGCCGGCATCCCCTTCAGGATGGAGGGGAGCACCCGCTTCCTCTTCCCGAGTTACTGTCCTCTGTGCCCTGCGGTGCCAGCAGGTCCTGCCCAGGAGGAGCGGGTGGGCTGGAGCAGAGAGGATGGAGCAGGCCTGGGGCCGGAGCCGCAGCATGTCCCCTGGAGCGTGCATCTCCGCTGAGCAGCCCGGCGGCCGCGCTAATAAATATCAAACCCTTCAGCAGGGAAATAAATTATCCCCCCACTGCTAGAGAAAACAGTCGTGATAAATTGTCGTGTTAGCCAGCAGTGTTTAAAGTAAAATCAGTAAAGTGTGAGTAATGATGGCTGAGTCAAAAGTCCTGTATTAAACACAATGGTCTGACGAGCACGCGGGCAGCGTCCAGAGGAAAGCGAAGGCCGGCTTAACTAAAACAACTCTTGTTCGGAGTGGGGGAAAAAGGACTTGGGATTTATTATCCTATTAGTGTTTTTTTTTTCTTCTGCAGGAGCAGCTCTCAGGGTGTCCCGGGCATAAAGTCAAAATCTCCATTTACGAGAGATGTTTAGAAAACATGCTCTTAGAAGTGCGAACTACCAAGTTTTTGACTGGACAACAGACATATGGTTGAATTCTTTCAGTATAGTGGAGTTCCAAAAGTTGTGAGGGATTTTTAGCTGCCGTTATCAATGGGGCTGGCTGGGGAGGGTTTTGGGGTGGGGGGGATCTAGAGGATGTTTTCCTTAAAAAAAAACGAAACAAAACACAGTGGTTGGTTACGTACATGTACCCGTTTTCAATATTTATACATTATGCTTTATAATGAACAGTGAAACCTCACTAATTCCAGCTGGAATTAGAAAAGAATCAGAATTATGGGAAGCTGTGAGATGTTTTAAGTGAAGTGGTTGCAAAGTTCTAAGACCACGGTACTAACAACAGGGAATACTTATCACTGAGACCAAACCATGTTCTAGGCCCTCTGTGGACCATGTTACACAGATTAAACACTGACTGACTTTCTTAGGGTCCCATAAGTGCCAAGTGATGTAGCCAGGATGGAGACTCAGGTCTACTATTTCCAAATCTGCATCCTTAACCCCAATGCATGTGGCTTTTAATCTATAAATCCTACTTGATTGTATCCTGGCACAAGGATTATGCACGATAATTAAGGGAGTGGGCCACAGGAGCATCACTTGGGTTCACGTTCAGTGATGATGAATTTCATTAGTAGTATTCATAATTGTCGCAATAACTCTTGATCAGCAAGTGTGCAAGTTACCAAGATGCTAGATACTTAAAATGGTTTATTTTCAAGGACACAAGGCCCCAGTACTCTTATTTATGTTATAGATATTATAGTTAAGGATTTGAGGCAGCTTAGTATACATACAGAGTATAAAAGATCATGCATCCCTCCTCTAATCTAAAATTAGTTCCTCCTGCCTTACTGTCTAGTTCCCTCTTCAATTTTCTCACAGAGGATTTAGTTCAATAGGTCAGCTCCTGTCTCTTCTTCATCTCTGCCCTTTCTCTCTGTGGTGGTCAACTCTAACACTTTTTTGTCTGTCCAACATCCCCTCATTTTGAGAACAATTTTTCTCTTATCCCATATGAATTAGGTATGGCTGCTGATCAACAGACCCTGTCTTCTCTGCCATGGTAGTGGGCACAAGATACAGTCTAGCCATTCAGAAGACCATGTATCAGTGGACACTTTGATGATCCACAGGTGACCATATGTCCTAGGCATGACTAGAATTTTTTTTGGACAGGGATTTGTATCAATGCTAGTAGAGGGAGGAGAGAGAGAGGGAGAGAAAGGCTCTTTTTTTTTCAGTCACTTCGAGTCTTAAGTCCTTGTGGAACTCAAGCTGATCATGGCTCTCTGGAAATCTATATGAGTAGATCATAATCTTGAAACTGAGAGCTGAGAGGTGGAGACAGGGAGCCCTGAAAACATTTTGAATAGTCTCTCTCCTCCATGCCTTACATTCAATGAGTTCTTAATTTCTGGTGGCCATAGGTGATCAATTTAATTAGCTGTTATGCTAGATTACTATCCTTAAACACTAAAATAAATTTTTACAGGCTTCATCCCAGTGAGGTCAGATTTCCAAACCTAAATTCCTTCCATGAACCTGAGAGTCTGTGCACATTACTTCTGGATACCAATTTCTCCACAGCTCTGGGTTCTTGATTTTGAGAACTGTAGCAGGGGTGAATTTATTGTTCAGGTTCTTGGTTGCTAAATTTAGCAGAAGTGAATTTATTGAAAGACTTTTGGGTAGTTTGCAGAACTGATCAAAACCTAGAATGTCAAATTATTAGCACCATGCTCTAACCAACTGAGCTAACCAGCCACCTAGAATGTCAAATTAAACTATTGACTGAACCTAGGGAAATTTGGCAACAGAGAAGAGCCAAGGTCTTCCTTTAGGGATAGGCTGGTTGGAGAGCACATCATGAGAAACGTTGGGCTGGAAGAAGCACAAGCTGGAATCAAGATTGCCAGGAGAAATATCAATCATCTCAGATATGCAGATGACACCACCCTTATGGCAGAAAGTGAAGAGGAACTCAAAAGCCTCTTGATGAAAATGAAAGTGGAGAGTGAAAAAGTTGGCTTAAAGCTCAACATTCAGAGAACTAAGATCATGGCATCTGGCCCCATCACTTCATGGGAAATAGATGGGGAAACAGTGGAAACAGTGTCAGACTTTATTTTGGGGGGCTCCAAAATCACTGTAGGTGGTGATTGCAGCCATGAAATTAAAAGATGCTTACTCCTTGGAAGAAAAGTTATGACCAACCTAGACAGCATATTAAAAAGCAGAGACATTACTTTGCTGACAAAAGTCCATCTAGTCAGAGCTATGGTTTTTCCAGTTGTCAAGTATGGATGTGAGAATTGGACTATAAAGAAAGCTGAGTGCCAAAGAATTCATGCTTTTGAACTGTGGTGTTGGAGAAGACTGTTGAGAGTCCCTTGGACTGCAAGGAGATCCAACCAGTCCATTCTGAAGTAGATCAGTCCTGGGTGTTCTTTGGAAGTACTGATGCTAAAGCTGAAACTCCAATACTTTGGCCACCTCATGAGAAGAGTTGACTCATTGGAAAAGACTGATGCTGGGGGGGATTGGGGGCAGGAGGAGAAGGGGACGACAGAGGATGAGATGGCTGGATGGCATCACTGACTCGACGGATGTGAGCTTGAGTGAACTCTGGGAGTTGGTGATGGACAGGGAGGCCTGGCGTGCTGCAATTCATGGGGTCACAAAGAGTTGGACATGACTGAGCGACTGAACTGAACTGGTTGGAGAGTCATCACCAACACTGTGGCTGGACAGTAGCTGCCTCTGTAATTTCTTTGCAGTTGCAGGAATAGCCTCTAATTATCTTTGTTGTATTATGTCACTCTTATCAGAATTAAAGTCCTGGAAGCTATCATCCTTTTGTCTCTGTCTAAGTCACAAACCTACTCCCATTTCTGTTAAGAAGTTTTGTGTTTATTTCATGAAGGATATTTGTATATACTTTTCTTGTAATGTCTTTTTTTTTTTTTTTTTTTGCTATCAGAGTAATGCTAGCTTCATAAAATAAACTGGGATGTATTCTCTACTCTACTATTTTTTGAAAGAGTTCATATATAATTTATACTTCTCCCAAATGTTAGGAAGAATTTGTCAGTGAAGCTATCTGGCCTTGGACTTTACTTTCTGGGAAGATTTTTTAATTAATAAATTCAATCATTTTAACAGAGAGAGGATTGTTCAGACTTTCTATTTCTTCTTGTATCAGTTTTGGTAATCAGTGTTTTTCAAGAAATTTTTCCATTTCATCTAATTTGCCAAGTTAATCTTTTAAAATTGTCCCTAGAACTTATGACTGGAAGTTTTAACCTTTGACCACCTTTATCCAATCCCACCACCTCTTACTCCTGGCCTCTGGGAACTATCAGTCCAATCTCTGTTCCAATAAATTTGGTTTCTATAGATTCTTCATGTAATGGGTCTCTTTAATTTTCAATCTCTTCTTCTGTGTTCTGAAATTTCGTTGTGATGGGTTAGTGTTTGGTCTATAGAATTTATCCTGTTTAAAATTTGACATAATATTTTAAATATTGTCTTACTTTGTTTGTGAAATTTAAGCAATTATTTCATGAGATAGTGCCTGCTCTCTATTGCCTCATTTCCCCAGTAATACTGGAAATTCTGGATCTAGCCTTCATATCTTACTTTTTTACCCCCCGAAACAACTCTGTTTTCTTTTCCATTATAGGAAAATCTTTAAGCCCAATTCAGCTTGCTCATTCACTCTTCACCTGTGGCAGCAAATAAACTGAATTTTTATTTCAACAATTTTCTTTCCTAACATCTCCACTTGGCATCTCATTTAAAATAATCTTATTTGTATATGTAACATTCACCTTTATGACTGTGATGTTATTAATTATACTAAAATTATACATTTTACTCTGTAATTACATTAAATTTGTCTCTCCATTCCTCAATCTTCTCATCTTAAATAGGAGGAATTACAAATACCACCATTTTCATATATTTTTTGTGAGGATTAAATAAGATAGTATATGAAAACTGTAGATAGTATATGAAATGTCAGAACAGCTAGAGGTTCTCTGCCAGACAGAACGTTTCCTTTTCCTTCAGAAGTTTACTGAGAAAGTGGACAGAAGAGTTGCAGGGTCTTGTTCTCCACTGTGTGGAAACAGCTGAAAAGTGAGAATGGGGGATTGATGAGGTTGCTGCTGGGCAGGGCACCTGGGTTGCACCTCCTCTGGTCTTGGATGCTCCCTATTACTTTTGGGCAAAGCTAGCCATGTAGTTGGAGAAGGCGATGGCTCCCCACTCCGGTACTCTTGCCTGGAAAATCCCATGGACGGAGGAGCCTGGTGGGCTGCAGTCCATGGGGTCGAGAAGAGTCGGACACGACTGAGGGACTTCACTTTCACTTTTCACTTTCATGCATTGGAGAAGGAAATGGCAACCCACTCCAGTGTTCTTGCCTGGAGAATCCCAGGGACGGGGGAGCCTGGTGGGCTGCTGTCTATGGGGTCGCACAGAATCAGACACGACTGAAGCGACTTAGTAGCAGCAGCCATGTCATAGTATTTTTCAACCCCTTTGCCCTAAACATGGCTGCTATCAGGAATCATTTATTCTTTTAGCTATTAACTGGCGCTTGGGAATAGGGACATATTCAGAGGTCAGGTTAGTCTGTTGACATGTTAGTACCCCAACCGATGTTATAATCAATTGTCCCACCCCTTTTACTGAACTTGGCTTTCCTCAAGTGCAAACTTTCTCGGTGTAAGCCATGCCTTTTCTACCTCTGAGATGGTGAGTGATCTTTTCTCTGTATAATAAATCCACTTGTCTCTCAGGGTTATCTCGCTCATAATCCTCCTTCTTACTTTTAGAGAACAACTACATATTTAGAATATTAACTATTTATTGTTGTGTAACAGACTATCTCAACACTTAGTAGTTTGACACAGACGATTAGTTCATACGTCAGCAGTTTAGGCTGACTCAACCGGGTGGCTGACTGAGCTTGCCTAAGCATTTGCTGGTACCAGCCTGGTCAGCTGGGGGATTGGCCCGTCTAAGATGTTTCAGCTGAGATGGCTTGTCTCTGCTCCACGTGGTGCCCAGTCATTCAGCAGGCGAGGCTGGGCTTGCTCACATGGCAGCGGCAGCAAGAATTCCAAAAGCTAGAGGAATTTTGAAGTCCAACTGGCCCAAAGCAAGTTGTAAAGCAAGCCCAGATTTAAAGCGTGGAGGCATAGACTCCACTTGTTGAAAGAACTGAAGCCATTTGTATAATCTATTGCTTTTTATTATGTAAAAGTTTATCTTGTCAGTAGCTTTTAAGTCTCTTTATCCTGGTAGTGGGGGTGAATATTAACAATTCTCCATCTACTTTGTTCATCTTTTTCTATGTAACTCTTTAATCCTATCTGTAGCTTTTTTTGGCATATGCATTCAGACATCTCTAATACGTTTCCCTACAAATTACTTAAATGTTTGAAATTCAAATAACTTATTAAAATTATTTTATGGTAACTTTAGAGTGCTTGCTGCTGCTGCTAAGTCACTTCAGTCGTGTCCGACTTTGTGTGACCCCATAGACGGCAGCCCACCAGGCTCCCCCGTCCCTGGGATTCTCTAGGCAAGAACACTGGAGTGCTTACTTTATCACATATTGAGTTTTTATAGACGTGTGTGTGTGTGTGTGCTTAGTCACTAAGTTGTGTCTGACTCTTTGTGACCCCATGGGCTGTAGCCCGCCAGGCTCCTCTGTCCATGGGATTCTCTAGTTGCTATGCATGGGTTTCTGACTGTGGTGGCTTCTCTTGTTGCAGAGCTCAGGCTCAAGGGCACAGGCTTAGTAGTTCTGGCACATGGGTTTCGTTACCTGAGGCATGTGGAATCTTCTTGGACTGATCGAACCTGTGTCCCCTGCATTGATAGGCGGCTTCTTAACCAGTGGTCCACCAGGGAAGTCCCCATTTTAATGATCATTTCTTTTTGATAGGTTTTAATGAACAAAAGAGGTAAATACCCATATTGTTCTTTTTCAGGTTTTTTTTTTTGTCATTCTCACATCTTTATTTTTCCTTGTAAAAGGTCAGTATTTTTTCAAATTTCATACAGTTATTGCTTTTAATGACAAAATAATATGGACAGAAAAGTCCATTTTTGTCATTTTTTAATACTGTATACTTGGATGATAAACTCTTTATATATTAAAAATATGAAAAATACTACAATATTTAGACTTTAAAACAAACTCCCCAACTTTCTTTTTTTCTCCAACTTTCTTTTAAGTTTATTCCTATTGTATTGTTTCCTTACTATTGTTAAAAGGATCTGGATCTACCTGTCTTTAAAAATGATGCATTATTTAAATAATTATTGCCAGTACAAAGGAGTGATATGGCTCTTTCAGAATTTATTTTGAACTTTGCTCTTTTACCTAACTTAAAATGACTTATAGTGGATTTTCTCATGATTTTTTTGACTCCATAACTACATGCACCAATTCTGATGATAAATCTCCTTTTGTGTATGTCTATACACATCCAACCAGTCCATTCTAAAGGAGACCAGTCCTGGGTGTTCTTTGGAAGGACTGATGCTAAAGCTGAAACTCCAATACTTTGGCCACCTCATGTGAAGAGTTGACTCATTGGAAAAGACTCTGATGCTGGGAGGGATTGGGGGCAGGAGAAGAAGGGGAGGACAGAGGATGAGATGGCTGGATGGCATCACCGACTCGATGGACATGAGTTTGAGTGAACTCCGGGAGTTGGTGATGGACAGGGAGGCCTGGCGTGCTTCGATTCATGGGGTAGCAAAGAGTCGGACACGACTGAGCGACTGAACTGAACTGAAACACATCCTATTGGTTCTGTTTCTCTGGAGAACCCTGAGTAACACATGTTTAAATCATGTCATCTTCAACTATTAATTTGTCTCTCCCTTTCAATACATATTCATCTTATTCTAACATTTTGCATTAGTCAGAATCTCCAATATATTAAAATTAAAAAAAGGTAGTGGTGGGCTTCTTTGCTTTATTCTTCAGTTTGAGTACACCATTCAGAATAAAAATGACTAATTTCAGTACCTGCTGAACAAATAAGTTTTGTCTGAAAGATTTTTTAAATTTATTTTTTAATTGGAGGAAGATTGATTTACAATGTTGTTTTGGTTTCAGTGGTATAACAACAAGTCAGCCATAATTATACATATAAAAGGTTTTTGATGTGATTATTTGGTTAGGTTTTTAAAATATTGAGTCATAGTTAAATTTCTGAGGTAATTAGTTGATTGTAATGTTTTTCTTTTAAATTTCTGTGGAATTATATCAGACAGTTAAAAATACTAATTAAAATTTAGATTTTGTGTATTTATAAAAACGAAAATGTCTAAGTTAATATGATTTTTATTAATTCTCCTCTTTTTAACATTTTTCTTCTGTCTGTATGTAGTTTTTTGGTTGTAAATTAGATACATACAAAACTTCCTTAAAAGTCATGTATTTGTAAATAATATATCTGCTATCAAAACATAATGATCTTCTTTTGAATTACAAGAGATTATTAATAATATTTGCCCATATTACATTTTAAACTCTTCAGTACTTTTATGCTTTTTATATTTTTCTAAATTCATACATAGATTTAAATAATCAAGTAGTATGTCTTTTGATGAATGAACTAAGTACATTTTATTTTTTTATGTTCTTTATTTTATTTGTTCTGTCCTATGTCTATTTTATGTTCTTAAAAGGCCTTCCATTTTTCCTTTATATTAGCAATTTAGATAAATGGACTGTATTTTTTTCATGTAGAATAACGTATAGGTTAATTATCCTATGCTTATCATTATGATTACTTTAAAATGGGTCATAAACATTCTTAGTTGCAGTAGTCATTAATGTATTACTATAAACTGGTCACAATTATTTTTAGTAAATGTTTAGTATTCTAATTATTAATTTAGATCTGTCCATTTAAACATAATTATTTTGGTTTCTCCTCTGTGGAGGATGACACTTTTTTGTGCTTCCTGGCCTGCCCCCACCCCCCTTCCTTCTATTCATCATTTGTGTTTAATCTGAGGTTCTTATGCATTCATCATTTTTGATTTATTTTGTTCTACTTTTGTTTAAACAATCATTCCAATTAGTTAGGTGTCTCAGCACTATCACTCTCCTCTATTTTTTTTTTTTTTACATATTTACTCTTATCAGTATTGACTCACTCCTTTTTCCTATTAACATTTGCTTATTTTTTTAAATAAAAAGAGGATAGTTGGTTTTACTGGATACTGTACATCATTTTCTGCATCAACTTTCTCATTCAAGGATTTCTTCCTATACCCCTACTACAGGGTTTGATGAGCTGGTTGACAGTCCATGTGACCTCTGCAGAGAGGATGTTCAGTAGATTTTCTAGAAGATTGACCATTTAAGATTTTTGTCTTTACCTATTAGTCAGAGTTTGGGTGTGTGTTGTGTTCTTAGATTGATTTTTTGTCTTTAAGAATTCTAAAGCTCTGACTCCATTATCTTGGGTTAGCAGTAAAGAAACCAGAAGAAATTTTAATTGTGACATTTAAAATTGTACAACCCTTATTCTTAAAATTTAACAATTTCTAAAATTTAAGTAAAGATGTCACAGTTCAGGAACTTCCCTGACGGTCCAGTGGCTAAGACTCCATGCTCCCAATGCAGGGGACCTGTGTTCAATCCCTGGTCAGGGAATTAGATCCCACATACCACAACTGAGACCAAATGCAGCCAAATAGATATCTTAAAAAAGGATGTCACAGCTCAGTGTGGAACTCAGTAGCTTTATTGGCCTTTGCAGGTCACACTAGTGGTATTTACGTTTTAGAGCTTGGCTCAGATGGTAAAGCATCTGCCTATAATGCAGGAGATCCGGGTTCAATCCCTGGGTTGGGAAGATTTCCTGGAGAAGGAAATGGCAACCCACTCCAGTATTCTTGCCAGGAAAATCCCATGGATGGAGGAGTCTGGTAGGCTACAGTCCATGGGGTCGCAAAGAGTTGGACAAGACTGAGCTACTTCACTTTCACTTTTCATAGTTCAGTTGGTAAAGAATCTGCCTGCAATGCAGGAGATTCCGGTTCAATTCCTGGGTCAAGAAGATCCCCTGGAGAAGGGATAGGCTACCCACTCCAGTATTCTGGCCTGGAGAATTCCATGGACTGTATAGTCCATGGGGTTGCAAAGAGTTGGACACAGCTGAGTGACTTTCACTTTCTCTTTTTGTTTGTTTAACTTGAGACAGTGCTGGTTCTTTTAATTCATAGTCTTCATTCTTCAAAGGGGCTTCCCAGGTGATTCAGTGGTAAAAGAATTCACCTGTAAATGCAGGAGACACAAGAGACACAGATTCGATCCCTGGGTCAGAAAGATCTCCTGGAGGAGGAAATGGCAGTCCCCTCCAGTATTCTTGCCTGGAGAATCCCGTGCATAAAGAAGTCTGGCGGGCTACAGTCCATGAGGTCACAGAGTCAGACAGGACTGAGCAACTGAGCACACACACAGATTCTTTCAAAAATTCTAGATTTTGAAAAATCATACCTTGATTATTAATCCTAGGCTTCATTGACTTTTATAGGTTACATGTTGAATTTATGTTCTTATTTTCCATGTATTTCATGTTTTCTGGTATTCTTCTGGACTTTGCATACTAATTATCTTTATTTAGCCCCTAAGAATATATGTTTTCAAAATCTTAAATATTACCCCTGGGAGACTTATATCAGAGCAGATGTTTACCTTGCTGCTTTTTTAGTTTTGTTCTTTGAGTTATAAAAATTTCTTTAAAAAATTTGCTTAGTACTGTTCCCCCTCCTTTTGTTTAGTCTTCGTTCTTGAGGATGCAGAGAATTTAAGTACATAGGAATTGTAAGTGACCTGTGGACAAATGACATTTTAAAATCCAGCTTTACTCTGCCTTAGCAATCCTCCTGTGGTAAGTCTCCCAGTGCCCACGTCCACACCTTCATTCCTTCTGCCAGCAGTGTAACAGGTACCATATGGTACCTTCACACTCAGACTACACTCCCCAGCTTCACCTATAATAAAGAGCCTGGATTAGCAGTTTATTGATACTTGTCAAGGAACTTGGAGTAAAAAGGATTTGCCTGTGCATAGAGCCTGGTTTAGTTAGAAGGGTGAGGATAATAGAGGAGAAGGCAATGGCACCCCACTCCAGTACTCTTGCCTGGAAAATCTCATGGACGGAGGAGCCTGGTAGGCTGCAGTCCATGGGGTCGCTAAGAGTCGGACACGACTGAGCAAACTCACTTTCACTTTTCACTTTCATGCATTGGAGAAGGAAATGGCAACCCACTCCAGTGTTCTTGCCTGGAGAATCCCAGGGACAGGGGAGCTTGGTGGGCTGCCATCTATGGGGTCGCACAGAGTCGGACACGACTGAAGCGACTTAGCAGCAGCAGCAGCAGCAGCAGCAGCAGCAGCAGCAGCAGAAGGATAATAGACCTTCTGGATGGATACAGGTGTGTGCTTCCTCTCTGTTGTGGGAACGGGACCACAACTGAGATGTGCATGGTTGGGGGCTTCTGCACCAGTCCTGCTCCAGAAGGAGGGCTTCATTGCACTCTGTGAGCTCTGACCCCTCTTACGGGTAAGCCCCAGAAGGTAGACAGGCTTGACACATCAACTAAGAGCTTCAACCTTTAAAGCTGGAAACGGAAATAGGCTGCTTTTCAGAGGCCTCCAGAAAGGGAAATCTCAGAGCATAGCATTGCTTGACTTGGATTCATTTAACTTTTCTTGCCACTTGGTGAGGCTTGGGAGAGGGCTGAAGTCTCCTGGGGTAGCAAAAGTCAGCAAAGATCTTTTGGAATGGGTAAGGCTCTGCTGCAATATAAAGAGATTTTATAAGAGGATTTTTCAGCAGCACTTCAAAAATGTGGGCCCCAGATTGGTATCAGGCTTGTCTGAGAAATTGTTAGACATGCAAATTTCTGGGCCCCACCCCAGATCTGCTGAAAGACACTCTGAGGTTGGGATTTAACCATTTTTATTTTAACAAACCCTCCAGATGATGCTAATGAAAGCTCCATATCGAGACCCACCAGCTCCTCAAATCTAGAGTAAGTAAGCAAGGTAAGTGAAGTCGCTCAGTTGTGTCCGACTCTTTGCGACCCCATGGACTGTAGTCTACCAGGCTTCTCTGTCCATGGGATTTTCCAGGCAAGAGTGCTGGAGTGGGTTGCCATTTCCTTCTCCAGGGGATCTTCCTGACCCAGGGATCAAATCCAGGTCTCCTGCATTGCAGGCAGACACTTTACCCTCTGAGCCACCAGGGGATAATTAGGCTGAGTTTATCTACTTTGGAATTCTGCAGCTGTATTATTGTGGTCAAAAAATGTGGGCTTTATTTTCTTTTTAATTTATTATACCAAATTGATTGGTTCTTATAGGTGTTTTAAATAATGTTTAGTCATTCAACAAGTATCTTTTGAATGCCAGCTGTGAGCTAAGCACTGTACTAGAGAACAGCCACAGGGCAATGAGCCAAGATGGCATAGTGGGAAAGAATTGGCCTGCCAAGCAGGGGACCCGGGTTCGAGCTCCGGGTCGGGAAGATCCTCTGGAGAAGGAAATGGCAACCCACTCCAGTATTCTTCCCTGGGAAATCCCATGGAGAGAGGAGCCTGGAGGGCTACAGTCCACGGAGTCGAAGAAGAGTTGGGCACACTTAGCAACTAAACAGCAAATTGAACCAATAAATACCACCCCACCCCCAACAAAACTAAAGAAGTAAGACTTTACTACTTAGCCCAAATGTTTGTATTTATGGACTCCTGGGCCAAATTCACCCAAGAGATATGCTATATTTGGCCTGTAGTATGTTTTTAAAACACCCTGCCAGTCAAAATGTTTCAATTAATAGTTTCTACATGAAAAGCTGGAATTCTGGCCTCTTTAGAAAAGTGAAAAGCTCTGGTAGTGTTGATTGATGCTCTTCACCCAGCATGACCAGTGGGAGCTGAGTTCTGGCTCTCCCCTACCAATGGGCACTTGATCTCAAGTTTGCCCAAATCTACCATTTCTGGTTGTTTCCCAATCAGATGCCAAGTGCCCGTTGACATTGATCACTGTATTGAGGTTGTCTTTTATAGTGGAGTTAGGAGGGAATGTAATATTTCTTATACTCACATATTTGTCAAAAATGATCAAGATTTAGAGAATAATATATTTCAAGAAAAAAAAGAAAATTGCATGTTTCTTTCTTAGCATGAATAATATACCTGTCTTAACTTGAGTTCCATAGAAATCAGAGCCTGAGACAATAGCTTATTTTATTAATAAGTACAATTCCAGGAGCGTCCCTGGTGGCTAAGATGGTAAAGAATCTGCCTGCCAAAGCAAGATACCTGGGTTTGATCCCTGCCTCAGGAAGATTCCCTGGAGAACTAAATGGCAATCCACTCTAGTATTCTGGCCTGGAGAATTCCATGAACAGAGGAACCTGGCAGTCCATGGGGTCACAAAAAGTTGGACATGACTGAGCGACTAACACACACACACAATTCCAGGGAAGCAGAGGCAAAGGGACCTAGAACTGTTTATTGGCCTACAAAACCAGCGAACAAACCTGAGGATTTTGTCAGCTGTTGATTATCTCTACCTTAATATGCAATCAAGGACCAGAATCAAAATTCTGTTTCTGGTATGATCCCCATAAACTCTCACTCTACTGGAGGACCATGATGTGTCCTCTGGTATTAGTATTTGGGTCTTCTGGTATTAGTATCATCTCAGGACATCTAAAAATCCTCAAGAAAAGTCTGGTTCTTCCTTTTCCCTTAAGGCAGTTATCCTGGTGAATGATCATAGTCAGCTCTGGTAGGATTCGAGTACTATTGACTGGTCATATTTGCGGTTGTATTGAACTGTCCCTTTTGAAGGGAACCTAGCCTCCCCCACCCCACACACCTCAGCCCCTCTTTAATCAGTGGACTCTGGGTCTGTGAACTGAGATGTAAAAACTGTGTTTTTCATTATGGCGGCTGCTGTTCCCCTTCTGCCTATCTTCCCTTGTTTACTTCTGATTACACAAGGATTATGCTAATGCCCCCTCTTACCAATACATTCCTTAATGCTTTAGTGAATTGAATATTCTCTGGACCTTGCCAGGAACACTGTCATGTAGAGAGTTATCAGGTAACTCAGGTAATATTAGTGTAGTTGATGCACTCTTTTTTTTTTTTTTTTAAAGCAGCTTTACTAAGATAAATTTACCAAAAGTATGTAATTCAATAGCTTTAATTATATTAACATAGTGTGTTCACATGCATATATTACCTCAATCAATTTTAGAATATTTTCATTGCCCCCCAAGGAAAATCTGCATCCTTCAGCCATTACCTCCTAATCATCTCAATACTACTAGCCCTAGGAGTGATTGCTAAGTCACTTCAGTCGTGTCCGACTCTGTTCGACCCCATAGATGGCAGTCCACCAGGCTCCCCTGTCCCTGGGATTCTCCAGGCAAGAACATTGGAGTGGGTTGCCACTTCCTTCTCCAATGCATGAAAGTCAAAAGTGAAAGTGAAGTCGCTCAGTCGTGTCCAACTCTAGCGACCCCATGGACTGCAGCCTACTAGGCTCCTCCGTCCATGGGATTTTCCAAGCAAGAGTTCTGGAGTGGGGTGCCATTGCCTTCTCCAACTACATGGCTGCTGCTGCTGCTGCTAAGTCACTTCAGTCGTGTCCTACTCTATGTGACCCCATAGACGGCAGCCCACCAGGCTCCCCCGTCCCTGGGATTCTCCAGGCAAGGACACTGGAGTGGGTTGCCATTTCCTTCTCCAATGCATGAAAGTGAAAAAGTGAAAGTGAAGTCGCTTAGTCTTGTCCGACTCTTAGCGACCCCATGGACTGCAGCCTACCAGGCTCCTCCATCCTGGGATTTTCCAGGCAAGAGTACTGGAGTGGGGTGCCATTGCCTTCTCCTAGGAGTGATTAGGTGATCACTAATTTTCCCTTTTCATTGATTTGTGTGTTCTGGACATTTTGTATAAAAGGAATAACATAATACATGGTCTTTTGTAACTGACTTCTTTTACTTAAGCATAGTGCTTAAAAGTTTCATTAATTTTGTAGAATGTATCATTTCTGAATAATATTTCATTGTACGGATATACTACATTTTATTTACTCATTCATTCTTCAGTTGATGGACATTTGGGAGGTTTCCACTTTTGACTGTTATGGATAATGATGCTGTGAACATTTTTATGTACAAGTTTTTGTGTTTATATATGTTTACTTTTCTCTTAGTTGTTTACATAGGACTGGAATTGCTAGATAATAGAGTAACTCTACATATAAGTGTTAGAGGAAACCTCAATTGTTGTTTGAACTGGCTGTACCATTTTGCATTCCACTAGTGGTGTAGAAGGCAGTGGCACCCCACTCCAGAACTCTTGCCTGGAAAATCCCATGGACAGAGGAGCCTTGGTGGGCTGCAGTCCATGGGGTCGCTGAGAGTCGGACACGACTGAATGACTTCACTTTCACTTTTCACTTTCATGCATTGGAGAAGGAAATGGCAACCCACTCCAGTGTTCTTGCCTGGAGAATCCCAGGGATGAGGGAGCCTGGTGGGCTGCCGTCTGTGGGGTCACATAGAGTCGGACACGACTGAAGCGACTTAGCAGCAGCAGCAGTGGTATATGAAGAGTTCCAATTTCTCTATATCCTCAGAAACACTTGTTATTATCTACCTTTTTAACTATTGTTATTGTAGTGAGTGTGAAGTGATATCTCATTTTTGTTTTTGATTTTCCTTTCCTTGATGGCTAATGAGGTTGAGCATCTTATCTTTTATTGGGCATTTGTATATCTTCTTTGGAGAACTGTCTATTTAGATTCTTTGCTAATTTTTAAGTTAGGTTATTTAGTTTTCTTTCTATTATTGAGTTCTAATAGTTCTTTGACTATTCTAGATCCCTTATCAGATATATAATTTTAAAAATTTCTCCTATTCTTTGGATTGTCTTCTTACTTTTATGATGGTGTTCTTTGAAGTCCAAATATTTTTTATTTTGATACTATCGATTTATCCATTTTTCTATTGATGCCTGTTCATTTGGTATCATATCTAAGAAACATTGACTAATCCCATATCACAAAGATTTACACTTATGTTTTAAGAATTCTGTAACTTTAACTCTTACATTTAAGTCTTTGACCCATTTTGAATGAATTTTTACATGTCATGTGAGGTAAAAGTTCACCTTCATTCTTTTACATGTGTATATCTAGTGGTTTCAGCATCATTTGTTGAAAAGTTTCAACAAAGTATGCTTGTTGAAAAAAAATTAACTGTAAATAATACATTCTTACATCCTAGCTCTCTTAGCCATCTGAATTCTTTCTCAATACCATTATTAAATAAAACATTATTCGGACACTTGTTAAAATAGCTAGGAAGATTTTATTCAGGACTATTGCAATAAAAGTGTTGCAATGAGAAAGAGAGATCAGGTTCACCTTCAAATATAGCAAAGACAGCTGAGGACTTATAGCCAGCAAGCAGAATGAGGGGGTCAGAAGATGGAAACTTACTCAAAGGAGACATCAAGTGTAGGAGAATTCATCCTAAAGTGACTTAATAGGATTCTTCCTGAAGGTAGTCGATGATGATCAAATATCTAGGATGGAGGATAAAGAATTTGATCAAGTATCAAAGCAGGAGGATTTTTGCTAAACTGAATTAGCAGAAGTTTTGCTAAAATTGGGCTCTGCAGAGATAGACATGGAGGCCAAAGGCCAAGGACTAGTTGAGTAAAAGGCTTAGAGGAGCCTGACTAAAGTTTGGTCAAGGAGAATCTCTCTTGCCATGCCAGGGAAATCCTACCACATTTACCTAATATATCCAGGCAACTATCATAACCAAGTAACTATCCCTGTAAAGAGTTAGGGCCAGTTCGGGTATCCTTGTCAAACACTGAATCCCAAGTTAAAAGTCAGTGCCCTCTATCAATGAATTTTCAACTACTAAGCTTTAGAGTGCACTGCCAAATCCAATATCCTCCCCAATCTACCTTCAACCATATCTTCCCTTTTTTGGTCATATATATTAGGCAAGTTCTGCAATTCTTTTGGTGTAAAAGACATTTCATCCTCCATGGATTATACCATCCCTGTTGCACTCTTCTGAGGTCTAACCCTGTTAACAGTCTGGAGACAATGAAGAATGATGGGAACAACACCATGGTGAGGCCAAGTATCACCTTGTGAAGCACCCACTTCATCACCTGAGCTCATCACCTGATATTCAGGCAAGAGGAACTTTCTCCTCTGGCAGTAAGGAGGAATATACTTATGTTGGCCTGGGTTGCAGAGCAATTGAGGGTTTGAATATTCTGTCTGGTTGATGCAAATATCTCTATTCCATATTTTAAGTTACCACATTTCCTTTCAGGACCCTAACTCTGACAGGAGAAACCTGTCAAGGCTACATGTCTGGTCTCTATTGAAGTTCTGCCATCATTCCAATCAAATCTTGGACCTAATTTTCTGCACAGTCTTAAAGGCAGAAACTGAAAGAGAGGAGAGTCTCCTGGAAGCAGCCATAAAGACCTTCTGGTTTTCGGTAGATGCCCTAAGCCTATCAATTTATATTTTCCAAGCTTCCAATATAATCACCAAAAGTCAATCCTGCACAAATCCATTACGCTCATTGCTTGCATATTATTCAAGTGCCACAGTACTGAATAATTCAACATCTTACCACCTATATACGCTGCTATTTGTATTAATATTTACTCATCTCAACTAAACACAGGCGAAATTCCTAACAGTCATAATGCCGTTGTTAGCCAAGGGTTGTCACTACCCCAGATGCCACCATCAGTGAGGTCCCCGTTGCTTTCAGACCGCTGCGTAACTCACCTCCAAAATCCAGTCTTAAGATTCAGCTTCCTAAGGGTCACTCTTAGTGGCTACTGTTTTACACTAAAATGCCCTGGATGCAGAGCCCAAAATAAAAGCCCAAGTGCTGATACTTTATTAGGGAATGAAATCTCTGGGAAGCAAGCATCAGGAGAAATGGGAGTAGTTAGGAAAGGAGGTTGTGCAAATACAAGCTGAATCACTGTGTGGCTACCACCTGACATCACGTGCAGCTCTCTGTTCAGTCTCACAAGACCAGTTTCTCAGGGTTGTATGAATTCCTGTGCCTCAGAATAGTTCATTTGGAGAGGCCATTTAATCTCTTAAATCTCTTAAAAGTCAAATCGTTGCCTCCGTGGGCACTAACGTTCCCCATCTTTTGGTTTGGGAATGCATGGGGCATGTATAGAGACGAAATGGGTCCTGTGTCATCTCCTGGCTCTGCAACACGGACACCCTAAGGCTGAAGGTGAGAGGCAGGGGACGTGGGGATGAGAAACTGCTGTTGGATTTGCGCTTTGGTGAAGTTCATTGCTGTGGTGGCAACTGAATGGAGTCCGTGTAGAGATGACCATTGATGAAGAACCTGGGGTGAGAGAAATGTTCACAGATCCCAAATGTAGGTGAAGCCAAGAGGAAATGAGGTGGTGAATATGAGACGGAGATTCAGCATCCATCTATTTAATAGGCAGTCAAAATGTGCCTATGTTACAGAGTATAATTTAGCATCCCATTATGAAGCCAACTGTGGTAAGATCTATGCTTGTTATGCACATGAAAATTAAATGGATAAAACGCTTATTGAACTGAAAAAGACCAATATTTCAATAATTGTTTTTGAATATGAATGAACTAAATGTTGCTCCTGTAAAATGCAGCTTTGTATTTAAGGAAAAATATTGTCTGCACTCCTTCACTCATTTATATTATTGCTCTGGCCCCTTGAGCCATTCCTATTTCAGACTCCTGTGAAAGGCATAATAATAGTATATGCCATTTATTGAGCACTTACCATATTTTGGATGCTTTATGTAACTTATTATTTAATCGTCTTAGCAGAGTTAAATACTATGTATTGCTTCATTTTAAAAATAAGGAAAGCTGAGGCATAGACAAATGACCGTAACTTGTCCTAATTAACAACTAAAAATGGCAGAGCAGGAATGAAATGAGAAACATCTGACCACAAAGCACATCTGCTAAGCAGCTACTGCATGCACTGAGCAACAGATAGCACACTGTGCTAGTTAGGCTTCTCCAGAGAAAGAGAACCAGCACTTACTTTTTATTATAGGGAGCTGGTTCATGCAATACAGAGGCTGGTAAATCCAAAGATCTGCAGAATTTGTCAGCAAGCTGGAGACCTAGGAGAGCTGATGGTGTAGTTTCAACCTGAAGATTGACAGGCTGAGATCTAGGGAGAGCAGATGATCCAGTTTGAGTCTGAAAGGCAGAGAAAAGGTCACTATTCTAGTCAAAGGCCACTGGGCAGAAAGAATTCTTTCTTACTTAGGGGTTATCAGCCTTTTTGTTTTATTCAGCCCTTCAACTGATTAGATGAGGCTCACCCACTTTACGGAGGTCAATATGCTTTACTCAGTCTCTGGATTCAAATGTTAATCTCATTCAAAATCACTTTAAAAGACATACCCAGAACAACATTTAACCAAATATCTGGACTTCATGGTCCAGTCATGTTGACACATATTAACCATCAGATACACCTTGCCTCACTCAGTTCTCACCACTGCCTATGATTCCTATTTTAAGCTGAAATATGGAGGATGATAGAGGTAAAATAGTTCTCTCACAGTCCCTACAGGAGCTGAGAGTCATCCTCAGCATTCCCAGGAGCCAATGCTGGAGTTATTTCCCCTGCATACCACACTTCTTTCAACAAGAAAATTTCTGTTCTACAATGAAGGGCTATTAAGGAGAAGATGACAGGGACGTGTGTTCAGCAAGAGCACATGTTTCAGGAAGATTAATTAGCAGGGAGTATGGAATGGATTTGAGCTTTGTCAAGGCCAGGAGACAGCTTGGAGACTAATGTTCATTCTAGAGCCTCACTTAACACCTCTAGGTCATTAACCATGGATGGATTTTCTTGTTGAGAATTTGAAGCATTATCCTAGGGTGCAATACTATATTAACCCTCTTCTTAATTTACTCACAAAATAGATTTTAAATGATTTTTCTTCTGTAGTAAATGTTCCTCTATTTCTATAGTGAGTTTTTAAAATTTAGCTTAGTTTTATTTATTGCTTTTACTTTTCTCTTCCAAACACTTATGTTTAAACATGTATTGCTGTTCACCTTTTGTAGATTGGAAAGTTAGCTAATCAGTATGCAAGTCTATATTGGCATTTGCTATCAAAAAGCATTAGAGCACAGTGGTGAGTCCAGAGCTGGACTCTGAAGCCAGACTGCCTGTACCTTGAACATGTTACATAGCCTCTCTGTAGCTCAGTTTCTTCATCTGTAAATGGGTTTTTATAAGTGAATTTTTATATAAAAAGCACTTAGGACAGTGCCTGGAACATATTAAGATATCCAAAGGTTAGCGGTTTGCATCCAAAGGCATCCATAGGTTACTGCCTATATGATAGACACTATTCTAGGTACCATGAACAGAATAATGATGCAAACAAACTAAATCCTTTTGTCCTTTGCTTTTGTGAAACTCATATTCTATGGGGAAGACAGACATGTATTCTTATTGTTTATCAAAAAGAGCAACTTTAGCTAAAAATATTATTTTCACGATTGCAGAAACAGACATGGCACATAAACATAAACACACTTCTAACCTCAGTAGTGGTGAGGAAATAGAAAACTATTTAATATTTTCCCCCCCCTTTTTTTTTTTTTTTGCTTTCCTCTTTGCTTGACAAAGAGGAAAAAATAAAGTTGGTAAGATTGTGGGGAAAAATGATTTATGACACACTGCTGAGTGCCATGGCTTTTCTGGTGGGCGCCTGTATTTCCCTCATGCTCCATACCTATTCCTTCTTGAACTCCTGCCACCTCTACTTTGAAATATACATTCTGAAACCACCCTGTTACCCACCTCCTCCAGTGTGAACCACCCCTACTTCTTGTCTGGACAATTATAATACACACCTAACTGAATCCCTGCTTCCCATCATCCAGTCTCCACTCAGCAGCTAGTGACTTTCTTAGCTGCTGCTACTGCTGCTGCTAAGTCGCTTCAGTTGTGTCCGACTCTGAGCGACCCCATAGATGGCAGCCCACCAGGCTCCTCTGTCCCTGGGATTCTCCAGGCAAGAATACTGGAGTGGGTTGCCATTTCCTTCTCTGGACTTTCTTAGCAGGTCACCACAGTCAGGTCTCCCTATTGTGCAAAAGGTTTCCTGGCACAGGTAGAGCCCTCATGATTTGACTTCTGCCTACCTCCCCCATATCTTCCTGATACCCACTCCACTTCAGCCACCTCAGCTTCATAAGTGCTCAGATCTGCCCAGCTCAGTCCACCTGGCAGATCCTCCTATGTGCTGTTTCTGCCTGGAACAAGTCCCCCTAGAAGGTGGATCCATTCAAATCTAATATCCTCTGGGATACCTCCTGACCATGCTCTCTAAAATACCAGTCTGTCACTGTACTCTCACCTTCTCTGTTTTTCTTAAAGTGTTCATCGCTCTCTGAAACCACTTCATGAGCTTAATTTCTCACTTGTAAATTGTCTGCCTCCTCCCATGGGTATAGGCTATATGTGGGCTGAGATCTTACCTGACTGGCTCACAGCTATATCCCCAGAGGCTGTAATGCCTGGGATTCTGTTTGCCCTTAATAAATATAATAAATATTTGTTGTACGAGTGAATGAGTAGCAAACCCTTAAACTCTTTAATGTTCAATTATCCAGAAATTCTACTTGTGAAAGTTTACAGAAGCAGACAAGGTGATGCTAGAGGAGTGTTCATTGTAGCATCATGTTAGTTCCAAACTCGAAACAATTTCTCAGTCCAACAGGAGAGGATTAATTTATAAACAGTCAATGCTGTATTCATACATTAAATACTTTACAGCTATTAAAATATACATGGTAAACTGTTACTTGAAAACAGTATGGTGGAACTAGTCACAATATATTATTGACTGAAAAAAGCAGGTTATAAGACACAATGTACTATAACAATCCATTTAAAAAATAGCATATTTATTGTATGTTCAGAAAAAACTTTGAAAGATATAAGGTTCACCAAAACTTGAATCATGGTTTTATCTGAGATGTGGGATTATGATTCATTTTAAACCTTTTTCTTTGTGTTCCTCTGTATTTCTCAAAATTTCTATGATGAAAACATAGCACATTTGTAACTTAAAATGTAATAAAATATGTTTTTGCCTTCTGTATTAAAGAGTTTATTTCTCATAGTGATCTATGAAGGATCCACTGTCTTTTTTCTAATTTCTTTTACTGAACACTGAGTGCTATGCTTGCTTTGAGGTGGGTATTTGTGATCCCGGGATAAATCAGGCTGCTTAATAATGCATTGTCTTCAAAGGAGAAAGAGGCCTTTGGTGGTCAGCTGGGTCTTCTTCCCAACTAGAGAATGTTATGCAGCCTCAGGCCGCTGAGATGACCAGCATGCTACAGAACGGCACTGCTACTTTGTAAGCTCTCCAGAGCTTATGTCCAGAGTTCTAAAGACTTTAGTATTGAGATTCACTGTCAGCCAGCTAAGATTTTGTTCAGGGTTATGTACTGAATATCTGATTGCCCTCCAAATTCATATGATGAAATCCTAACCCTCAAGTGATGGTGTTGGCCAGAAGACAGCGTCCTAGAACCAGGAAGTGGGCTCTCGACAGATACTGAATTTGCTGGTGTCTTTATCTAGGACTTTCCACCTTCCAGAACCAGGAGAAATAAATGTTTGCTGTTTAAGCTACCCAGTTTGTGGCATTTTTGCTATAGTATCCTGAACAGACTAAGATAGTGGTTTGCGGGCAAATGAATGGGTTGCTCTACATAATCCACTCTAAGTCGGGAGTGTAAAAGTCGTCTATACAACAGTGAAAGAGCCGGACAGGAAGTCGACCTTTAACTAAAGCCAATTAAAAAAAATTCATGGAATCTCCTGCTTTGCAGAGACAGAAGAGGAAAAGAAGGACGAATATAGGGAAGGTGGAAAAGGAGACTCTTGTTCTCCAGAAATAAGAAAATAGAGATTATTTACCTTTAATTTTAAACTCATCATGAATTCACCCAAGCAGACTGATCAACTTAAAATGAAGCCACATTTCTTTCTTCACTGTCTCCATTCCCTTCTTATTTTAACCTGCAAGTGTTTTGGCCAGGATCCCAGTGGGTTCTGTGAAGACTAGCTTCACTCTCCCTCCCACCACCCCCAGTCCCCAGCTTAAGTTTGTTCTGTTGATGTCACAGACTGATAACTGCCTTGGAAGTAGCTATAAACCCAGGATACATTTGTAAAATTTGTGAAATGTGTGGCTGATGTGAATAAGTGATGAGACTATCTTATGAGATCACGTTCTCAGGGTGGCATGGAACAGTTTCATTAAAAATATGTAAATGTCTAAACTTTAGAAATACATTTTTTGTATGTTGTAGCATTATTTGTTGAGCACTTTTCTCCACATGGACTATAATATGAATCCTCTTCTCAAAGAAAATATTAGTTTTGTAATAGGACTAACACTTGAAATCAAAATCCTTAGTTATGTATTCAAGTTTATAAAATGTATTATTCTGTGCACATTATGATGCAGTGAGAACCCAAAGTTCTCGATTTGAATTCAGTTTATGGGAGTATTTGGGCATCATTTGGGAGGTAATAACTATCATAAAGAATCCATTGTTGTGAAGTGTAGAAATGAATGACATTTAAGTAAAAAGCAGTATGTATTTCTCCTTGCTGTTCTGTTTCTAACAGAAACAAGATAAGAACTGGAACTCTCTCTTATAATTAATTTTATGTGAAAATGCCCAACAATTGTAAGGGGATGTGCAAAATGGATAAACGGTGGGTCACAAGTGAATTGAAAACAGCCTTGAAGGGCATAGTATTTAGAGCTGATATATAGCCACCGGATAGAAAAGTATGATTAACTTTAGAAACAGAAGTCTGCAATCAATTTCATCCTCTTTAGAGATGGTCTGAACTGATGGAAGAAAGTCTAGGAGAAAAAGAGAGCATAGATCTTCCAAGAAGTTCTGGCTCCTGGATGATGTAGGTGGAATCTTCTTCCTGTGGTGCCCTTGGAATACCAGGCTTCTCTTGTTAGGAGCCTCGGAGTGAAAGAAGCTTTCCTTGGTGGTGGAAGTCTCCCCCTGGGGCAACTGCTATCTGAAGACTGAGTATGCAAGGGCTCTGTTTGTTGACTTGGCATGGCCTGGCCATCTGCATTCCCTGCTAGGCAATTTTCCTTTCAGGATTCAGCTAACGTGGCAGATGAAGACCCAGAAAACACATACACACACACACACACACACACACACACACAGAGCATGCTTTGTCTCTGTCTTCTACAGAAGCTCTTCAGAGAACCCAGGCCTGTCTCTTGAGTCCCACCAGCAGATGTCTCTCCTGGGTCTAAAGGCCAGATTCCCACATGCTTTTGTCTGGAGCCAACTTGGGTCTTAATCCAATGCGACCCTCTCACCAGTTCTTGGTCAGAGGGTCAGTGCTTTGCACCTTGCATGCTATTCTGCTTTTAAAGACTCTTTCCTAAATAAGATCTTGGAAAATAAGATGTGTCTTGAAGTTATTTTTAAGTATGTCTAACTGAAGAAGTTTCCTTCATTTTCAAGTGACAATATAATGCAATAATTTCAGTAAGTTTTGCCACAAAACATCCTCAACAAAAGAACCACAGCAGAAGATTTAGTTTCAAGAAGAATTTCTGCTTTGTTAATCCAGGTAGTTCTAAAATGTAAATCTGGTTAGGTGATTACTCTTCTTGAAACCTTGTCCTGTCTCTTCATTGCCCAAAGTTTACATCAGAAGCTAATTAGCACTAATATTATAATATTAATAATATTTGATAATATCTAATGTAATAATGATGTAGGAATATTGTTATATTATTTTTCCAGGTCTAAGATGCTTGTGGTATTTGCCACTTTTTAAAAATTGTGATTTGTTAGAATTATATTTCTCATTCTGTATAAATATTCACTATTATATAAATGTTATGTTATTTTACAAATAAATACAAAATAGTTCTTAAATAAAAATAATATTATTTAACATTTAATACTGTATAAGACAATTGTATTATTTTTAGTGAAGTAGAATTCTCAATTGTATTCAGGCCCCACAAAACCTGGATCCACCCAGTTGACTCCTCAGTCACAATTCACTTACAGTAGATCCTGTGACTATAAGCATCTGGAAAAACTGGAAGTAGGAAAAAAGACAAAACCCAAAGGAAAGAAAGTTCCTCATTTATCTTATCTCTCAATGAGAGAGGAAATTGCTTTGAGTTTCTTGGGAGGATGCTTTAACCCAAAGTTTGTTTCCTTTGGGGGTTCTTAGGAATTACTTTTCGAATATGAGTGTCCAAACCGTGAGCAGCCCTGGGGTTTCCACCTGTGTATATTTCAGACTCACAGGTGTGTCACAGCCAAGGGGGCTTTCTGTTTTCCAGTGGTCCTGCTTCACCATCTTGCTACCCAGATCCTCTTGTAGAAAGTTGCCTACCATTGTCCAGCCCAAGCCTGCTTGGCTCCTCCAAACCAGCCTGTGAACCAATTCTATGTGATGCTCAGAAAAGATAGATACCACACACAGGTTGAGAGATGAACAAATCCTAGTCTATTGTGGTAAGTTCCTCTTGTTAGAAGTTTTAAAGTCTTTCCATTCTATAATTGAGCCTCTATGAAATAAGAGAAGGAATCAGACAATTTTATATTATTACTCTTCAGATCAGTCGCTCAGTCGTGTCCGACTCTTTGTGACCCCATGAATTGCAGCATGCCAGGCCTCCCTGTCCATCACCAACTCCCGGAGTTCACTCAGACTCATGTCCATTGAGTCAGTGATGCCATCCAGCCATCTCATCCTCTGTCGTCCCCTTCTCCTCCTGCCCCCAATCCCTCCCAGCATCAGAGTCTTTTCCAATGAGTCAACTCTTCGCATGAGGTGGCCAAAGTACTGGAGTTTCAGCTTTAGCATCATTCCTTCCAAAGAAATCCCAGGCTGATCTCCTTCAGAATGGACTGGTTGGATCTCCTTGCAGTCCAGGGGACTCTCATGAGTCTTCTCCAACACCACAGTTCAAAAGCATCAATTCTTTGGTGCTCAGCCTTCTTCACAGTCCAACTCTCACATCCATACATGACCACAGGAAAAACCATAGCCTTGACTTTTTTCCTATATAGCCTCTCAGTCTGTATTAAATATTTCCCAGTAATGTAAAGCTTTGATAACCCAGAATGCTTTTATCTCCCCAAATGGTAAATTCAGCACAAAGGCATAACAAAAAGGTCTCCCTCAAAACTTAAGAAAACTTACTGTGTGTGAGATCATTCTTCTGAGAACATCAACTTTCCCTAAAGAATAATTTGAACATAAGTGTCTACAATGTTTAATTTACCTAAATGAAGCCTTAGAAGTGCGTGTGATTGCTTCTGCCCCTGTCAGCCCAAGGGGATCGGCTGTGTTAAAGTCTAGAAAATGAGAAGCTAAAGAGGTAGAACCTTCCAGAGCATCTCTATCTCTATCAGAGAAGATGGCACTCTGTTTGATCTTCAGTCATAAACAAAACGGAGCTTGTGTGGCTGACTGGATGAGTAAATTGGATGGACTCATTGCTTATTTCATGCTTATCAAGCTAACCTTCTGATTATAACCTTATGTCCCCTGTAGATTCTCCTACTGGGAAAGTGTTGACTATAGAAAGCTGGCAGTGAAGGTCTTTGGCAGTTATATTTTTATGATTAATTAACAAACTGGCATTCTCCCAAGCTTGAGCACCATGAGGCACAGAAACCAAGAGGAAGTTCCAGGATTACAGACAGATCGTGGATGACTGGTCGTGACCTCACTGGACTCTGTCTCCATGGTGGCAGGACCTGGCTGGCCTCTGAACTCTGTAGCTGAGCTCTTTATCTCATTTTCCCTAAGTGTATAAGAGTTAAATATTAGTTTAAGTCTGTTCAAATTATGGTTAGTTGGAGATCAGTTCATATTTATGTTCTAAATGTTCTTTATTTATCCATTCCTTCAGTTTTCCGTGTAACAACTTCTTATTGATGACCCACTCTGTTCAGGGACTTTATTAGATGGTGAGGGTACCCTGATGCATACAGCACCATCCCTGGCCTCTAGAAGACTTCACTCCAGTTGGAAAAAACATATATTTTAGATAATCATAATATGTTAAATTCTGCAATAAAGTTATAGGGAAAAAAGGAATGATTAATTGTACACCTAGCAGTCAAAGAAGTCTTCCCTTCAGTTCAGTTCAGTTGCTCAGTTGTGTCCAACTCTTTGCGACCCCATGAATCGCAGCACGCCAGGCCTCCCTGTCCATCACCAATTCCCGGAGTTCACTCAGAGAAGCCTTCCCTTAGGAGGGTAATATTTGTGCTGAGTTGTAAAGGTTGGCCAGGGGTTTGGCAGGCAGATGGAATAATCAGAAACTTTCTAGCAAGAGTGAAGAACATTTTCAAACAAGTAGCTCAAGAACATCTTCAAACAAGAATGGAATGTGGGTGTGAGTACATGTGAGCTGGGGAATAGAAAAGAGGAAGATGGTTGAAGCTGGAAAAACAGGCAGGTGTCAGGAAAAGGTCTTTGTGTGTTGGTCTAAGGAATGACTATCTTTATCTTGTGCATTAGAAGAAGAGTCCTTGAAATGCTCACCAGAGAATGTCATGGATCATATCACATTTGTCTGATTATAGAGGATGATTTCATGGGCGTGGGCCAGGTAGCAGGAAGACCAGTTGGGAGATGATTAAGTGTTAAGAGAAAAAGTACCAAGTGGAAACTGATTTCAAGGAAAATTACAGTGGGAGAAGTGTCAGAGGGCTAGGATGAGGGGGAAGTCCATCATGAGTCCCACATTTCTGACTTGAAATGATGGCGATACCTTCAACCCCAATGAGGAATAAAGGTTGAAAGGCAGGGAATTTGTTATGGGGAGGTGCAAGAGATGTTCAGTTGGTGATTGGAAATAAACATTTGGAGGTCAAGAGAGATATCTGGGCTGGGAATAAAAGTTTCAGAATTAAAGAACAGGTAGTAACTAAAGACATAGGAATGGATGATATGTCCAAGAAGATTTTGTAAGAAGAGAGGAGAATAGAGCCAAAGGCAGGACTCTGTAGGACTTTACCATGTAAGCAATGAACTGAGGAAAGAGGGAATGGAGAACAAGGGGCCAACTGATGATTTGTTCTGGGATATTCTCACATTAAATTATCTTGATAATTACCAGGACTATGCTTCTTTTTGTCTTTTTCTTCCTTCTCTCTCTTTCATCTCCTTCTCCAGCATCAATTTTTATTTTTCCATTTCTTCTTCTTCCTTTTCATCCTCTCCTCTTTCTCCATCCTCCCATCATCTCTCTTTCTCCTCCTTCTCCTTCTTTTTTCTTAAGTTTTGACTATTCCAAAATAAAATCTAGGGATAATGAAGCAGCATTCTGCTTTCCTATAAAATCTTCCCTACCCAGTCTCAGAATCCTAATACAGACAAAGCATCATTTACTTTGCAATTGCTACATAACACCATTCATTCAGTTCCATGAATTATCCCACTGGAACCTCCCCAAATCCTATGGGAGAGGTGTTCTAGTAACTCCCATTTTAAAGAGGCCGAGACAGCTTCCATGGCTTGCCAAAACCCACACACCAGATGTGTAGTCAGGATTCAGACCTGTGTCACACTTCCCTTCCCCATTACTTACTCCTCTTGTCAGTTACAATGTTGTGATGTTCAGTCCCTTTGCACCTAGCACCTCTTTGAATCCTTCAAGTCTTAATTCCTATTAGCTTGAGAGGAAAAAGTCCCTTTCCAAGTCCTTTTTCTGTGCCTTTAATAAGGTGTGTTGGCTGCTGGGTCTGTTATGACTTTTCCTGTCTCCTGTCCACCATATGGGCTTCCTTGGTACCTTAAATGGTAAAAAAAAAAAAAAAAAGAATCTGCCTGCAGTGCTGGAGACCTGGGTTTGATCCTTGGTTTGGAAAGATCCCCTGGAGAAGGGAATGGCTACTATTCCAGTATTCTTGCCTGGAGAATTCCATGGACAGAGGAGCCTCATGGGCTAAATGGTTTTGGATTCCTCTCCTGATGGTCGATTTTGCCACCAAGACAGGTGGTCTCACCTTTGAATAATAATAATAATACTAGCAAACAGTTGCAGTTATTGTGTGTCAGGCACGTGGTAGCTCATTTTATCCAGCAGCTCTACAGATCATCGGCGGGGTTTGCTGTACTCCCTGCATCTGAGCTTGGCCCCGGCTGACCTTCCAGGACTCTGACATGCGGTCGACTCCCTTCCCTACTGGGTCCATGACTAAGTCCCAGCTGGTCCCCCTCCTGCTGGCAGCTGAGACTTTCTCTGAGCCTGGGCCCTGCTGTCTGACCCCCAAGCATGTGGTCTCTATCCCATGGGACTTTTACCCCCGACGTCTACTGCTTTTGAAAATAAACACCCCCAAATCTGCCTTAACAAGTTGCTGACAGTGCTGCATATGGAGTATTAATGTGTCTCACTGTCATAAATAGAGTCATAAACAGAGACAGCCTCTTCTGGCCCAGACTGCCTGGGAGGCAGGACTGTCCCAGTAAACCTCTCATCCCAATTTTCTGGAGACAAACATTTCTGGACTAGTCGAACTTTCTTTTATTTGCTTGGGTTCTGTAGCTGTAATAAACTGGGTAACCTCCCAGTCTGCTTATGGCCTGGGTGGAGTTGGTGAATAAGTCCCACCTCTGAACTCCCAGGTCTCTGTCTCTGGACCCAGAGTGTCCCATCTCAGAGAGAAATGGGATTTGCAGACCACAAGATTCATCAACATGCTGCCTCTTACTGTAACAACAGGTTTGTTCCACAGCCAGAAATGAAAGTGTTACTGAACCAAGCTTGTGTCCACTTTCCCACACACAGTAAAGCCAATCTACAGACACCTGGCTGTGGTGAAGGAAAGTGTGGTGTTTATTGCCGGGTGGGCTTCCCAAGTGGTGCTAGTGGCAAAGAATTCACCTGTCAATGCAGGAGACATAAGAGACGTGGGTTTGATCCATGGTCAGGGAGGCCCACTGGAGAAGGGAATGGCAACCCAATCTAGTATCTTTGCCTGGAAAATCTCATGGACAGAGGAGCCTGGCGGGCTATGGTCCATGGGGTCACAAAGAGTTAACACGACTGAAGTGACTTAGCACTTAGCCGAGCAAGAAGTTAGGGTCTTTTCAGAACTAGTTGCCCTGGACGCCTTGCTTGGGGCCGTGCAGTAAACGCTACAGTTTCCTTCATCACAACCGGTATCAGTAGATTGACTGCTTTATTGCATGTGGGCAAATGGACCCAAGTTTGGTTTGGTACAAATTTTGTGGAGAAAGTGGGGGAGTCTTGTTCTGAGAAGGCCCCATAGGATCCTGCTCAGTTATAAAACCACTGCAGGTGGAGTAGAATATACAATTCACATTTACTTTAAAGATTAAATGAAATATCAGCTTTCCTACTCAGTACAGACTGGATTTCTGGAGGTTTTTGTCACTGTCCTCTGAGGGCAGAGGTACTTTGGTGGAAAACTCTGTGAGGCTCTGGCCTGGGGTGTGGGTGAGTCAAGACAGTTCCATAACTCCTCCTCGCTCCCCTCCGTCTCTCTCCTCCCTTCCTTGTCTTTCTTCCTCTCCCATCCTTCTTCTATCTCCCTCCTTTCTTCCTTCTTCCCTTCTTTTTCTCAGGCTCTAGTTCTTCTTTGTTTCTGTCAATGAAATGCTCTCCCTAGTGGGGACAGACTGTCACTGGCATTTTCCAAGCGTAACTGAGCTGGGGAATCTGTGTAACTGTCACAGACTCTTAGAATGCCACTGCCTGTGGCGACCACAGAAGTCCACCCCTTTGACATCTTAGGTGAGGAATGGAAAGTGACTCAATCAAGATGGAAGGAGGCAGAGCCAGACTAGACCCCAGGGCTCCAAGGCTTGTCCCGAATTCTCAGCGACGTCGGGAGAATTGTCAACTAGGCTTTAAATCAAGAGACCAGGTCTGATTTCATCAAGAGGTTGTGGGATTTGCAGATCATCTTGTTGCTTATACTGCTGTAAGAACAAGATCACGGTGATGATTAGGAGGTGTCTGCTCCAGATTAGTAATAGAACAGCCCTTCTGGAAATGCAGGGTTGGAGGGTGCTCTTGCCAAACTGTAGTAACCAGTGCCCGGGAATCCAAATGCAGCCAAAACCAAGGCCCGCTGCTCCAGGGGATGGAACAATCTGTTCTTTCCCTGCCCATCCGGGAAGCTGGGCATGTCCTGAGACAGGCCACTGTCAGTGAGCGCAGCTGCTTTCCCCAGAGGGAGGACCCTGGGAGCACCCCCACATTCCTGCACCCTTGTTCCCCTTGGCAGCTGGTTACATTATTCTTCCCAATGACAATATGGTAGACTGATAATAGCACTCGTTTAAAATGATTATAAAACAATTGTATGGGTACATGCAAATCTCTTCATTCAGACAGACTATGGCTACATGCTGCCATAGACCTAGAAGAATCCAAAAGATATAGACAAGCAAGATAATTTCGTATCCCATCTCTTCTTCAACAAAAATGTCTGAGAATGACTCCAAGACAGTAGTTTTGTGAGAGGAGCTTGAAAGACACAAAACACAATCATGGTCCCTGTCCTCAAGGATTTGACTCTCTATTGGTGGATCCTATTCATTTCCTATTTCTGCTTTAATAAATTCCTCCAGACTCAGCATCTTAAACAGCTCACTGTATCATCTTACACTTCTGGAAGTCAGAAATCCAAAATGGAGCTCATTGAACTGAAAACAAGCTGGTAGGTCTGTCTTCTTTCTGGAGTCTCTAAGGAATATTCTGTTTTCTTGCTTTTTCTAGCTTCTGAAGGCCACCCACATTCCTTGACTCGTGGTCTCTTCTGCCATCTTCAAAGACAGCAATGGCCAGTCAAGTATTTCTCCCTTCATCACCTTTCTGGTTTTTCACTCTTCTGTTTCCCTTTGCCAGTTTTTCTTTTTAACTGGAGGATAATTTCTTTGCAATGTTGTTAGTTTCTGCTGTACAACAACGTGGATCAGACATAAGTATACATATGTCCCATCCCTCTTGAACCTCCCTCCGACCCCCTACCCTATCCCACCCCTCTAGGTCATCATAGAACACTGTGTTGAGCTCCCTGTGTTATACAACAATGCCCACTAACCATTTTACATATGGTAATATATATATATATTTTTCAATGCTACTCCCTCAGTTCCTCCCACCATCTTCTTCCCTGGATGTGTGCACAAGTCTGTTCTCTATGTCTGCATCTCTGTTCTTGCCCTGCAAATAGGTCCATCAGTACAATTTTCCCCTCTGCCAATTTTAAGGCCACTTGTGATAATATTGGGCATATTTGGGTAATCCAGAATAATCTCTTCATTTTAAAGCCATCTGATTAGCAAAGTTAATTCCCCCTTGCTATGTAATATAGCCTAATTATAAGTTCTGGGGGTTAGGAAGTGGATATTTTTGGGAGGCCATTGTGCTCACTTCGCAGATTCAGACATAGTCATAGGTAATCATTAGAGGCTTCCCTGGTAGCTCAGCTGGTAAAGAATCGCAATGCAGGAGACCCTGGTTTGATTTTTGGGACAGGAAGATCTGCTGGAGAAGGGATAAGCTACTCACTCCAGTATTCTTGGGCTTTCCTGGTGGCTCAGATGGTAGAGAATCTGCCTGCAATGCAGGAGACCTGAGTTGTATCCCTGGGTTGGGAAGATCTCCTGGAGAAGGGAACGGCTACCCACTCCACTGTGGTTAGTGCACTGATTGGAGGAGAGAGGAGATAATTATGGGAGCTGATAAGAAGAGCACCTAATCCAGTCTGAAAGGATGATGTGGTGGTGGTGGGGCAATGAGCGGGTGTTTCTGGAAAAAGTGACATTTGAATTTAGATTTTTAGCTTGAGTGAGAGTCTGGTCAAAAAAGGGGAAGAGACATTCTAAGAAAAGGGAGAAGGGTGCAACAGAAGCAAGGATATGCCGCGTAACGGAGAGTGGAACTACGGCTGGAGAGTAGGTTTGGGGAAGAGAGTGGTGGAGACATAGGAGATTGGAAAAGTCATGCACTGGAAGGTTCTGTTGGGAAACACATGGCACTTTCAAAGAGGGTAATTAAAGAACCTTTTAAAATGTTTGAATGAGGAGACTTTTGCAACGTTTGGGTTGGGTTAAGAGAAAGCAACAGGGAGTGATGAAGTACCCTGGATGGGCAACAGCCAGAAGTATCACCCTCCCTAGGCCTGAGGGCAATGAGTCACTGCGAGATGGTGGGGAGTTGTGACTATAGGGGGAGCTCCTCTGTGGGAGCTGTGGTCTTTGAGAGAAAAACACAGTGATGTCAAACCACATCTTGGCAGGGAGAGGTCCAGAGGAATACAAGTTCTGATGTCCCCACCTTCAACCTGCTGTTCTTGCCTTTCACCGATTAATCCAACCAGAAGCCAGGGGGTGGGGGAGTTTGGTGAAAACTGTGTGTGAAATTTAGCCCCATGTGACTCGAAGAAAGTGATTTTGGAAGGGAAACTGCAGGGACCAGACAGGAGGACCTTGAATGTTGTGAATAGAGAATCTGAATTTTATACTGAAGGTCACAGAGAACCTAGAAAGTATTGCAAGCAGGTCAGTCCATGGCTGTTTGAATCTTGGCATAGGTTTCCACTCCCCACATTACCTTCATCCTGTAGGGTAGAGATTTTATCTAGTCTCCATCTCTTATCTTTACTCCATCTCTGAGAGCCTTGACAAGCTGATTGGCACACTTTGTTAGCCAAGATATGAATGGCCAGCAATGCCTTAATGTGTCACTTTCTTCAGACATGTTTAAATTCACTGGGAGCCTTTAATCCCTGGATCAGTTAGTTATTGCCATGAAAATGTGCTACAAATTACTTCCAAACTCTGGGACTTTAATAAGTATTTATTTAGCTCAGAAGTCTGTGGGTTGGTGATTTAGGCTGGAAAATTTCTCTGGTCTCACCTGGGCTTGCTCATATATCTGGGGGTCATGCAGTCTGTTGGCTGAATATCCATACCACTGGCTGGTGGTCAAATGTTTTCTGATGTAGCTCTTTGCCCCATGTTTCCCCCTCCAGGGGCCTAGCCTGGGCTGGTTCTGAGCAGAGTGGCCGAGGCACAGGAGCAGAATCAGAAACGTGCAGGCTCCTGACCAAGCTTCTGCTTGTGTGAGGACTGCCATCATTCTATTGGTCAAAGTGAGTTGGTGACTAAATAGACTCCACTTCTTGAGAGAAACTGCAGAGTCACATGGCAGATGACATGACTAGAAGAGCCAAGAAAGAACTGGTGCCATTGTGGCAATTCATCTGCCAATCATTGTTTAGGCACCCAGGCAACAGAGAATGATTTCTTTATCAAAGTATGGATTTGTTTCTGGCCAGAATCTCCCACTAAACTGTCAGGCCTGCAGAGCACTACTGTACCTCCAGTGGCTCTAACACATGTGCTCACAGGGAAGTTTCACTGAAGCCTGCAATGCAGGAGACTCGGGTATGGTCCCTGGGTGGGGAAGCTCCCCTGGAGAAGGAAATGGCAACCCACTCCAGTATTCTTGCCTGGAGAATTCCATGGACGGAGGAGCTTGGTGGGCTACAGTCCATGGGGTCGCAATGAGTCAGACACAACTGAGCGACCAAACACGCATGCACACCTGCACGTTTAGACCTGCTGTATTGCTGTTTCACTTTCTCCGTTTCAGGTTTGGATAAAGTGAGGTGAATCTAGTCAAGGAAGAGCCGTCCCTCAGTGGAGGCACTGTCTCACTTTATCACTCTGCACTAGGCACAAGGAAGGTGGCTCAGTTGCACAGCTTGAACAGAAAAGTGAAAGAGTTAGTCACTCAGTCACGTCCAACTCTTTGCGACTCCGTGGACTGGAGCCCACCAGGCTCCTCTGTCCATCGAGTTCTCCAGGAAAGAAAACTGGAGTGGGTTGCCATTCCCTTCCTTAGGAGATCCTCCCAACCCAGGGATCGAACCTGTGTCCCCTGGATTGCAGGTGGATTCTTCATGGTCTGAGTCACCAGGGAAGCTCCCAGCTTGAGCAGATGACATCACTAACTAAAGGATATGATACTTCTGTTATGGAATGGGGTCCCCTCTAAATTCATATGTGTTGAAATCCTAACCCCTAGTATGTCAGAAGTGGAGAAGTCAATGGCACCCCACTCCAGTACTCTTGCCTGGAGAATCCATGGACGGAGGAGCCTGGTGGGCTGCAGTCCACGGGGTCACTAGGAGTCGGACACGACTGAGTGACTTCACTTTCACTTTTTACTTTCATACATTAGAGAAGGAAATGACAACTCACTCCCGTATTCTTGCCTGGAGAATCCCGGGGACGGGGGAGCCTGGTGGGCTGCCGTCTATGGGGTTGCACAGCGTTGGACACGACTGAAGCAACTTAGCAGCAGCAGCAGCAGTATGTCAGAATATGACTGCATTTAAAGATTGGGATTTTATTTTATTTTTATTTTTTTTAAAGATTGGGATTTTAAACAGGTAATAAAGCTAAGAAGAATTCATGTAGGTGGGTCCTATTTCAATATGACTGGTGTTTTCCCAAGAAGAGATTAGGACACAGACATACATGGAGAAAAGACCACGTGAAGACCCAGGGAGAAGAAGCTGACTATCAGTCAAGGAGAGAGACCTCAGAAGAAACCCTGCCAATACTTGATCTTAGATTTCTAGCCTCCAGAATTGTGAGAAAATAGATTTCTATTAAGTCACACAGTCTAAGCTACCTCGTATGGCAGCTCTAACAAATTAATGCATCCCCTTTCTTACAAGGGAACAGTTTATTTGGAGTGAGGTTTGTTTGGAGGGACTCTCCCAACCCCACTCCCGATGTGAGTCAGAGGAATACAAGTTGACAGCCTGGAAGAGGCTTGCCCACAGATGAAGTGCCAAGTGTTGCATATACGGGAAACTCATGGGATCCCTTCAGCATGGCCCATTGCAGGCTGAAGACAGATAGTGCTGGCCCTTTCATGTGGCCTTTCCCGGAGCTTTGCAAGCAGTTCTAACTTGTTCTTTGTAGGCCGATGCTAAATTCAATTCATTAGCAAGTTTCCCAGTGGCCTAATTTTATTGGTTCCTCAGGAGTTCCTCTCTTGCTTTTCAGGCCTCTAGTCATCTAAAATGTGGTGTCTTCAGCAAATTCACCCCTCTCATTATGTGTGATCCCTCTTCTAGGCCATTTAGCCCTTCTCGCAGCTCCTAATAAATAAATACTGATTCGAAGACCAAAAACCCAAGAGGCCATACATTTAATTGCTTTCCATGCTGAGCAAGAATCATTTATTAGCGCTGTGCAAAGCGCAGTGTTTGAAAACTCCAAACCACATGAAACGCCGTAAGTTCTGAGCCAGAGCCTAACGGAGAAGCAGCCAAGTCTCATCTGAACTTTGTTAGGCTTCATGACCTTTCAGAAAACCTCAAAGCAAACATAATTCAGACCCTGGGTAGGCTCAAACTCTGAGCTGAGTCCTGTCATTTGTTTGGTTTTGTAGCAGCTGCTTGTATCACAAATCCGCACTTCTGGTTTTTTAAAAAAAATAAAAGATCCCCACGATGGCTTCAACCCAGTGTGATGTTCTGCTTTGTTTTTGTTTTGTAACATGTCTATTAACTGTGAAACTCAAGACTCCTTTGGAAAGCTAGCTCAACTTGTGGGTTTAGGATTGCCAGGTAAATCGGGACCAAGTGATTTAAGTGGAATTCGGTGAGAAATCAATTGTCGTGAATCTGATTGGAATAGCTGGGAGAGAAGGAATAGCTGAGGGTAGGAGCTGGAGGCCAGAAGGGGATAGCTCTGTTTTGCTTTAAACAAGGAAGGTTTGGTGCTGAGGCATTGTCTGGACACAGTGTGTGCGTGGTACAAATGTGTCACTGGCCTCTTCAACTTATGTCATCTGTAGTTCTCTGCTTGTCCTGAACTTCATTCAGAGCCCCGACAAGAGCTTTGCAGACATTTATATATCACCATGTGTCCGTCTGGGCCTGCTGGACCGCTGCCTGACTGAGTTAGGCTGGCTTGACAGGGAACACTATGATGAGAAGGAGGCCAGCCTGGGGCTTTTCTTGCTGCAACTGGATGAGAAAGGGCAGGGACGTGGCAGACAGGAAGGGTTTGGACTCTGAGTCAGACGTGTCCACTGGGTTGGCAAAGATGATAATAGAAGTTTGGTCGTATGCACTGCATCCGCTCACTGGAGATTATGCTGGTAGCCCAGACAAAGAGAGGTGAGCGGAAGGAACACGGGGACTTCTTTAAGCAAGTGGAACCACGCTGCAGACTGGCATTTTAGCGGTCAGCCCAGCTTGGCCTGGTAGCAGATGGCTGCCCCAACCACGGGGCTGAAGCTGGGGGCCAGGATTCTGATCAGCTTGGATTAAAAGTTAATTTGGGTAGGAGGGGAGGGTAAAGGGGGTGATGCAGTAAGAGCCTGCAGCTCTCCTCTGCTGCAGGTAGAGCTGGAAAGGGCTCAGAGCAGTGGAAGGAGATGAGGTCATAGAAGGGGCGGATCTAGACCAGGCAGGGCCTTGGAGGCCATCGTGAGAACTCGGGAAGGAAGAGGCTCCAACCGCTTACCTTGTTGTCTCTTCTTCTCTGCTTCAGTGTTCCCAAGTCAAAGCAGGTCCCACAATGAGCTTAAACACTTTTTCGTATACTTCAGGGGGTACGCAAATCAAATTCAAATTATTTGCTATGGTAATCTTTTTGTAAACCTTTGTAAAATTCTCAGTGTAACCAAATTGCATTTGGTAAAGTTAATGGTTATATAATTTCATATCAGTCCTGCAGAAAGGAACGAAAGAGTAAAAAATATTTCAATAATATTTAGATCCCACTGCTTTGGACTTCCATGTTGATCTCATAGATGTTTTATCTCTGTTTATGTACATAAATATTTTAATACAAATTATACCAAAATTGATGGGTTTTATTGAAAAAAAAATAGGATTAATCTTTGTTAAATCAAGTGATCCTTGGATAATATTTCCATAAACCAGTTACACCATTTTTATTTTTGTTTGAATAAAAGGATTATCACTAGGATTAATTAAGTTTCTGGTTTGATTAATTTATTATGTCTCAACTTTTACCTAGTTGTACATTCTGTGGTTATGAGTTTTCTTTGCAGAAGTGATTTCTACCAGTGTCATCCCTCAGGTCTAATTTATATATATGTAAAGATTTGATGCTTCCATTCACTTTTGGCTAATAAGCATTCTAGATCATATGCAAATTTAGATACTGTTAGTTTGTTTTAAAAAGCTATTTCTACCAAGTCTGTTTTCCACTTTCAATTTTTCAGTTTTTCATCGGTAATACATTTTACCACATACAGTTAGTTTTATTTTCTGTTGATTATATTTTTCAATAACATTTGATAATAATTAGATGAACTGCTAATTGCTAAGTTTTTCTTGGCGCAATAGCCAAAAAGCACAGTTTTAGGAGCTAGATGACAGCAAAGTCTAAAGTGGGGTTGAGGGCTTGCCCTTGGCCTGTCTTACCTCTTACCAGCCTGCCATGCTGTCCAAACCCATTAAACCTTTGTTTGTAGGCAGTTTGGCCCGTAAAGAAGATCTGTTTTTAGCTCTTTGACACAGGTGCCAATTTCACCTGTGGAGGAGGAGGGCCACTGAGGCGGAAGGTCAGACAAACGGCTGCTCCATCATGATGAAATTTCAGAACAAAGCAAAAAACTGCATATCCTTTTGATGATACATTTTGGCCCACGATCATTATTCCCACATTCCAAAGTTGCTAATCTTCATCCCTTTAATTTATTGCAAAACTTTGTGACAACTTAACAATGTAAGCAAGAGCCTTCTGTAAGCACTTTAAGGAAAAGTTTAAAATGTGCAGGGTTGGAGTAAAGTGAAGACTGGACCTAGAGATTATCATATTAAGTGAAGTCAGACAAAGACAGATATATCACTTATATGTGGAATCTAAAAAAAAAAAATGATACAGATGAACTTATTTACTAAACAGAAATAGACTTGCAGACATAGGAAACAAACTAATGGTCACCAAAGTGGGTAGTGGAGGGGGGGGGGGTGTTGTTTAGTCACTAAGCTGTGTCCGTGAGGGAGAGGTAAATTAGGAGTTGGGGGTTAACATATGCACACTGCTGCTGCTGCTAAGTCGCTTCAGTCGTGTCCAACTCTGTGTGACCCCATAGACGGCAGCCCACCAGGCTCCCCCATCCCTGGGATTCTCCAGGCAAGAACACTGGAGTGGGTTGCCATTTCCTTCTCCAATGCATGAAAGTGAAAAGTGAAAGTGAAGTCGCTCAGTTGTGTCCAACTCTTCTCGACCTCATGGACTGCAGCCCACCAGGCTCCTCCGTCCATGGGATTTTCCAGGCAAGAGTACTGGAGTGGGGTGCCATCGCCTTCTCATATGCACACTACTGTATATAAAATAGGCAAACAAAAACCTACTGTAAAGCACAGGGAACTAGATTCAATATCTTGTAATAAGCTATAATGGAAAAGAATCTGAAAAAGAATATATATGTATGCATAGATGTATGTATGATGTATATATATGATATATGCATATATACATGTGTGTATGATGTATGTATATGATATATGTATATATATGTGTATGATGTATATGTATGATACCTGAATCATTTTGCTGTACACTTGAAACAAAGACAACATTGTAAATTTATTATATTTACTATATAATTTTTCAAAAAGGTAAAAAAAAACAAAAAGACTGACATAAGTGCTGAAAACAGACTGTAATTGGTACTAAAGAGAACAGGAATGTGGGGCAGAAGACCTGGTTCCAGACCTAGTGTGTCTTCTTTCTAACTTGGGGGACCTAGGGCCATTTACTTGGCCTCCTTAAGGCTCAGTTTTCTCAGCTACACAATCCTGAACATCTCATAGGGTGGCTATGAAGCAAGCAAACGCTTACTGAGTGGTGCTCATGAACTTGGGAAGTGAAGTTTCCTTCTTCACAAAACATCTTGTCTTGTCCTATCTCTTCTCCCCTCTTCCATCTAATCCCTCTTCCTCCCTCCCATCCTCACCCTCCTTCTGTTGGTGGGCCACACTTAATAGACTTGGGGCAGGGGCTGGCTTCACCAGAAAGATCAACTTATGATTTAGGGTGGGGATTGGTATAGTATCAAGTATCAAGGGCTTCCCTGGTGGCTCAGTTGGTAAAGAATCTGCCTGCAATGCAGGAGACCTGGGTTGGGAAGATCCCCTGAAGAAGGGAAAGGTTAACCACTCCAGTATTCTGGCCTGAAGAATTCTTCGAGTCCATGGGGTAGCAAAGAGTCAGACATGACTGGGCAACTTTCACTTTGATATAGTATCAGTGGATCTAGAGGTTAACTTTATCCATGTGGGCAATCAATCAACCAATCATGCTTATGTAATGAAGCCTCAATACAATTCTGGACACAGAAGCTCAGGTGAGCTTCCAAGAGTGGTAACACTCAGTAAGTACTATCACACACCAATGCTAGAACCTCCTGTGGACAATGGCAAGGTCACATTTGGGACTCTCCTAGACTCTCTGCACATGAGTTTGAGCAAGCTCTGGGAGATGGTGATGTACAAGGAAGCCTGACGCGCTGCAGTCCATGGGTTTGCAAAGTCGGGCACACAACTGAGCAACTGAACTGAACTGAACTAGACTCTCTGCCCTGGGGCTTCCCTGGTGGCTCATATGGTAAAGAATCTGCCTGCAATGCAGGAGACTCAGGTTCAATCCCTGGGTCAAGAAGATCCCCTGGAGAAGGGAATGGCTACCCACGCCAGTATTCCTACCTGGAGAATTCCATGACCAGAAGAGCCCAGTGGGCTATAGTCCACGGGGTCGCAAAGAGTTGGATGCGAATGAGCGGCTACCACTTTCTCTTCTTTCTCAGACTCTGCCTGATGCAGCTCTTCCTTTGGCTGATTTTAATGTATTCTTTCCCTGTAATAAGTTCAACGATGGACGTAAGAGCTTTGATTGAGTTTGTGAATTTTCCTAGTGAATTATGGAGTCTGAGGATGGTTTTGGGAAACCCTTGAACTCAGTTGTTTTCAGAAATGAGAACGATCTTATGCACTCTTCTCTCTAACTTTGTAGCTGGATCCTAACTCCTTGCCCTTTGGATTCAGAAGTCTTATTTAGCATTGGCAGTTAGGAAGACTGGACCCTGAACGTCACAGTTTAGCTAATTCCAGGTACCATCCCCATTGTTTATTACTTCTTCCTCAAAATTCTGAAGAAAAAAGCCCCTGTGTATCATCTTTGTCATCTGTGGTGATTTTTGGAATGAAAGAAAGAAAAGAAATATTTGTCAAGTACTTATTTGCTTTGAGCTGCGGGTGAAATGCAGTTGAGATTGTGTAATTCGAATTCCTTCAGGGAGAAGTAAAGTTTGCCAAACATAAAGAAAAGTTTGCCCACGTCACGTGTATGGCTAATTCACTCCACAAATGCTTGTGTTCAGGCTTTGTTCTAAATGCAGTGGGTGCTGTACTAAGTCCTGTCCTGCTCTTTGCAACCCCATGGACCATAGCCTGTCAGGCTCCCCTGTCCATGGAATTTTCCAGACAAGAATACTGGAGCAGGAATGCCATTTCTTACTGACATTTCTCGACCTAGGGATCAAACTTGCATCTCCTGCACCTCCTGCATTGGCAGGAGGATTCTTTACTACTGTGTCAAACAATTTACGTGTATTAACTCATTTGACATATTGACCACTGAAGCAGGCTTAATTATTGTTATTCTCATCATCACACAAGTGGGCAAGCTGGGCCCAGGGCAGTGAAATAACTTGAATGAGTTCCCATGGTCCACAAATAATTGAGACAGGCAGAAGATCAGGTTCTAGAACTATTCTGGAGCCCCTTTGTTACTGAGGCTGTCGATTCAAGACTTGAGTCTTACGTTAAAAGGATCCCAGTCTAGTGGGGGAGACAGACTTATAAGCAAAAAATAGTTTTATCTTACAAGTTCTGTGATAAAGTGCAGAAGTGAGAGGAGCAAATACAAATTGCTTCCACTGGAAAACTGAGATAGGTTTTTAACTTAGCTCTCTTCCTTGGGCTTCATAACCAATCCATCTTCACATCTGTTAATTCTAACCCTCTACTTCATCCCAAATTATCTGGAAGCAACTCTCTGTTGCAAAATTTTCCTAGACTGTAATTGTCCTTTAACTTTCTCTGCAATGTCTTTTGTTAAACAGAAGTTTGAAATTTCAATTTAAAATAATTTCTCATACAACCCTACTATAAATCATAAAGATATTATATTTTCTTCCCAAAGTTTTAAAAATTGCTCTTCACATTTAGCTCTAAGTCATGCCATTTGTTGGAATGGAATTTACTTTTGTGTACTGCATGTGCTAAGGATATAGTTTTATAATTTTTTTCCTTATCAGTAACCATTTGCTCAGCTCCAGTTTTCTGCAATCCAATATCTTGTAACAAGCTATAATGGAAAAGAATCTTTATATGTATATATGATGGTGTATATATATGATTCAGTGGTCACATTAAAATTATTTAAATACTCATCTGATTCCTAAAGTACTGACTTCACTTAAAGTTGCTACAATATCTAATTAACCTTTGTAATATCCCCCATTTGAGCACAAAAAAATTTCTTTTCTGGCTGAGAGCCAGTGTAAGAGATGTGACCAAAATGTACCTTGTCATAAACAGGGGTGTCTAAAATACACATCATATTTTCAATGATGGACTTACCTCACACAATGACCATCTCTGCCACATTACTTTTTAAAACACGAGAGAAAAATACTAGGAATATTTTCTATGTTGTCCAGCACATGATTATTGAACTAATAATGTTCCAAGTATGTTATTTATCACAGAAGTAATTAAAAGAAAAATCTCATATGCCCTGAGGTCCTTGAAATCTAAAGGATGATTGAGTATCTTAATTGAGTGTCATAAAATTTTCCTCCCAGAAAGAGCCCTTAGAGATTATCTGATGCAACTCCCTCCTTTTATGTTAAAGAAAGAGTGTCAGAAGAGTAAATGATATGTACTAGACCATACAGCTGAAGCCTGGTTAGGTTCCCCTCGCCCTCAGCTCTGCTTGTTAAGGAGCCCTGAATAAGTCTTACTGTGACTAACCTGTCTCCATGCACCTTGCTTTACCTGAAGGAAGCGTGGGATTTCCCGAGTTCCCTGCTGGTTTGCACACCTGTAATCAGGGCCTACGAGTAGTCACCACCTTGGAGCATGTGCTGCACACAGCTTGTCCTTCCTCATGAACAAATTTGTAGGAACTGATCTCCTACGTTCGGCCTTGGTTCTCAAATTTGCACTGCTGGTTGACAAGACCACTGAACTTTGTTGCTGGAAGATTCGAGCTTTTCAAAGGAAACTTTACCCAGGCTAACACGTTCATCAGTATTGTCTGATGTTTTTTAATAATGAATGATCAAGACCTTCCTAATCAAAACCTCAACTAGACCTGAGCTGATTTCTAATACCCTGTCACAAATCATGTTCTACGCTGCAGTGCTAATGTAGGAACAGGTACCACGTCTGCAACTTTGTTGGATGCTACAGAGAGGCCAAAACCCATAGAACCCTTCTCATCTTCTTTCATTTAACAGCCCAAACAGAGGAGTCTGTCAAAAGAAGAGATCCTTTAAGAATTTCCCTCGCCAGTCATCTGTGGTCTCATCTCTAGGTCTTCTACTTAGGAACTTTTTGGACAAAGGACCACAGACCTGTTGGTGGTTGCCATTTCAGAAGGTATTTTCCTAATATGATTCCTAGGCATGATCTGATAACTTACCCCAAACCCTTATTGGGGCATGAAGCTCAGCTCCTGAGTTCCAGTCCTGTAATTGACGATGCCAAACTTCTGTTGTGTCCCACATGTTGCTGTGACTGTCTATTTTTATAGGATAACTGCTCCTCAGTGCCTAAGTTTGTGGTTTCCTCTGCTGTAAGTAACTACAGAGGAGAAGAATATAAGACAAATACAGTAAGGCTGCTTGTTTTGACCAAACTGGCAATTAATTAAGTCCATGTGGTTAGAAGTTGCAATCAACATTTGCAGCAAGAGCAGCATCTTCTGGATAAACAGAAGAAATGAAAAGAAACGGATGGGGAAAGGATCTGAAATCTTGGTGCAGAGGCTTCATGGCTGTGTATCCAGGGACTCATATTTATTTCCAGGTGTATGCAAGAAACTCTCAGATGGTAGGAGCTAACCAGCATTGATGTATGGAAGAGTAGGAGGAAAGCTTTAATTATGTCTATCCTCAAATTTGAGATGGAGATGGAAATCTCAGCACCTGGTTTGTTTCAGAGGGAGTGGGATGAAGGACCACCTCCATTCTGTTCATGCGTGTGCCTTTCTAGAGAACTGCATTTGCAGCAGGAATTCCTGTGAGCATGAAAGAATCCCCAGGAGAGGATTCCTTTCCTGTAGCACGTGTTGCATGAGAGTAACATTGAGATAGAATTGAGAACAGAGGTTGAAAAGGCAAGGCAAGCATATTGAAGAGGAGCTATGCCAAAGGCAGATGTGGCTGGCTATTTATGAGAGTGAGACCACCAATCCCCCTTCCCACTGCCTTCTTTAGAGGCATTCTGCTAATTGTAGAGGCAACTCCTGGAAGAAATTCCTCTTTTTATTTATAATTCCAATTGTTTGAGAGACTGAGTACACACACACACACACACACACACACACACACACACACACAGCGTCTCCTCTCATTACAGGGACGCTCATTCTCCTGGCCTCCACTTTGGAGCAGGGACAGTGCTCAGCCTTCCTGGTGAGCCCTATTCATGCTGTTCAGTCCTGCATCTTCACTGGAAGGACTGATGCTGAAGCTGAAACTCCAATACTTTGGCCCCCTGATGCAAAGAAGTGACTCATTGGAAAAGACCCCGATGCTGGGAAAGATTGAAGATGGAAGGAAAAGGGGACGACAGAGGATGAGATGGCTGGATGGCATCACCGACTCGATGGACATGAGTTTGAGTAAACTCCGGGAGTTGGTGATGGACAGGGAGGCCTGGCGTGCTGCGGTCCATGGGGTCGCAAAGAGTCGGACACGACTGAGCGACTGAACTGACTGACTGACTGACTCATGCTGTGTGGTGGCCTTGTGCCCTGTCCCTGTGGAGCAGTTGCTGCAAAGCAGTGCACAGTTCTTCTTGGGGCCGTGACTTGTTTTTCTTTCATTTATTTTACTTCCTATATTCTTCCTTAAATGAAAAAAAAAAATCTTGGCATATGGCCTATCTTAAAAAAAAGGCTGTTCTGGTTTCCATTTCTAAGAGAATTTTGGCAGCAAAAGTCACAGTGCTGGATATTTTACTGCATGTATCAATCAAACCCAGTGCATATGGAAACAGGCCTATCTAGATAAACTCTCAGAGCAATCGCTGTTCACAAGAAGCCATTTCAAGAAAAGGATTTTCCAACCCCAAGTAGAGCACAAAATAAGGCGATAAGGAACGGGCAAAAGGAATGACTCAATGACCAAGAGGAATGGTACACTTTTCTAGTTCATAAAAATAACAATAATTACTCAGTGGCATTCAGGTTTGATAAACCTGATTTTTTTTTTAAGTCAGGAATCCACTGTGTGCAAGTCCAGACACCAAATTCAAACCACTTTAGTTAAAAACAATGGGAATTTATTTTAAAGATTCTTGGCTCTCTCAGGGAATCTAAGGAAGGGTTAAAGGCTTCGGCTACAGAAGAGGCCAGCATGCAGATGGCGCCCCATTACAAGCGGAGTCATCTCTCGTGGTGCTGTCTGCTTTTGTCCACGTGGCAGAAACAATGGCAGGAGGGTCCCTCTTCACCTTTGAGAAGAGACTGATCTGACTCCTTCAGTCCCTCGTCCAAATGTGCACCGTGGGACTTCCTGATGCAGGCGCTCACCTCAGAACAACCAGCTGTAACAAGAGAGATGGGACACGCGATTGGCCTTGCTGGTGCCAACCTCTGGGTCAATCCACTGGTTGGGGAGGGCAAGGGTCATATTGCATGAAAGTTCCCACTTTAAGTGTGTAGATCCAGAAAAGACAGAGCAGAAAATAGGTGTGGTCTACAGAGTTCAACACTATTTGGAGAGCTGCCTTTCAGTGTTTGTTTTCCTTACAACTTTGCTGGCTATAGGAAAATAATATGTTTCTTTGACTTAGTATGGAATGGAACCCATGTTTGTGTTTGTGCCTGGAGGATATTTTTGGCTCTAGGAGGTTAGGCTCACACTCTCCCCAGAGTGAGCTCTGATGGCATTAAATATAGGCCTCAGTAAGAACCAAATACAAACGAATGCTAGCCAACATCATGGTTTGAAGAGTATTATGTTTCTTCTAATTAAAGGCTCTTAGGCAGCAGCTGGGCTGAGAAAATGCTCGAATCAAAGATCAGCATCTTGTAGCATGCTGATTTTCAGTGAACCGTGAGCTGGGATTCATTGCCACACACCTCTTCCTGAGACTTGTGAGAGTCATTGCCCTCTGCTGTTCCTGTCTTCACTAAAGTGCGGCCAACATACTACGTTCTCAACACACTCCATTCCCCCTCTGACTCTCTGCAAACAAGCATGCCCCTGCTGGTATACCCGTTTGAAAGCTTCTGATTCCTAGCTTGAAGATTATCAGGGTGACTGGTTAATTATTTCCAATTTGCTTTATTGTAGTAACACTCATTAAAATTATTGAAAGCAATGCAATATTCCAACAATGTCAGCAGGAATATGGGTCAAGGTCTTTTATTCGATGGGAAGAATTTTCATTAACCTAATTACACGCAGAATCCATACAACTATGGCAAGGTCGAAGCACATTGAGAGTTCTCAACTACTTCTACTGCCTACATTCACAGGTAATACAATCACACTTCTAAGGAGGAAGTGGACAATCAGAGGCATGTGAATCAACAAAGGAAAGAAATCAACAAATGGCTTGAGAAAATACTGTGAAATATAAGAAATGGTAAATGGTTCATTAAAGATAAAAAGAAAAAATTTTCGTAAGATTAAAAACAGTTAACTAAAGGGATCCAAAGTAAATCTTTGAAGGCATCTGTTTTGTGTTCTCAATAAAATTCTCAAAAATGTGTCCTTTATCAAACAAAAGAGGAAGGAGAAGATGATAAGACAATAGACGAAGATGAAAAGAGAGCTGCTTAGGCTGTAGGAAGAGATTTTAAAAGCTCAAAAGATAAAGGTAGTAAAGAAATGTAGATGCTTCATACATTTCTAAGTTGCTATCATAAATTTAAACAGTTGTAAATGATCTTCTTTATAGTGTACTATGACCATTTGTATTTTAAAACAAAATTATTTATTTATTTAAATCATTATTTAAAAAGTGTCCAATGTGATTTAAATGGCTTAATTATTTCTGTGATGACCATCGTCTACTTTAAAAAAATACTTGAACAAACTCATCTTTAAATGGTGGAAATTTAAAATAGTTCCACACATTTTCAGTTCACTTTTCCCTTTTCTATAAGATTTATAGCAATATAATGTAATTTATATATGGATTTTCTCAGTTAATCTTCATATTTTTAATACTAGAAATATGAATATACATTTAAACTTAAACTTTAAAAATTTTCTATAACCACAAGCTCTGAAAGTTACACAAATTTTTTCTAGTTTCAGCTGTCATTAAGTTATTGATTCCCAACAGATCAAAATAATATAAATGTATCACACATTTTGCTAGTTATTAACCATATGAAGTATGATTTTATTTGGAATGCAGTTTTAACGAGATGGTTAAGGCTATTTATCTTTTGTCAGTCAGTTCATATGGTCATGGATGAATGTTACTTATTGTTAGAATGATAAATAATTCAGCATCCATTCCATTTGCTATTTGTATAGATGAAAATGAGGCAAATTTTGTTTGCATCAATAAGAATTTTTGTTATACAATGTCATGCATGCTTTCAATCCCGTCTCTTTTGTACACCTAAAGGTCACATAACTACAAAAGATAAAAGTTATTTGAATTATCTAGCTTCTGATAAATCCATAATTTCTTCTCATAATTTTGTTGACAACAAAGAATCAGAGGCCAAATGACAGGCAGCATGATGTGCTACCCAGTGATTCCAGCGCTTTCCTTTATTGACATCTACACCAATGTCTCAAACTATTGCCTTGTTTGTCACCCTGGAGGTTTTTAAATTCTAGGCCAATGTGCCTGTTTCAGTTATTAGAGTAACTTCCCTGAATCTCAGAGACATAAAACAATCACTTTGTTGTGTTTACAGATTCTGTGGGTCAGGAATTTGGTCAGGGTGCAGTAAGGTCTTATTCTCCTCCATAATGTCTGGGGTTTCAGATGGGAAGAATCAAAGATCAAAGGTTTGGGTGACTCGAAGGCTTGGGACTGGAATTATCTAGGAGTTCCTACACTTCCATGTCCAGTGTTGGGTTGGATGACTAAAATATGAGCTCTGCTGAAAATGTCCATCAGAGGGCTTACACACAGCCTCTCCATGTGGCTTGGGCTACAATATGCTTGTGTGTGCTTAGGCTACAACATGCTACAAAACAAGCTGCCCGGGCCAGAGCAGCAAGACTTCTTACAGGACTAAAGGCCAGAGCAAATATCCCAGCAAACAAAACAGAAGGTGCTTTTTCTTTTATGACCTTACATTGGAAGTCATCCCTTCTATTGGACTCTGTTGTTCAAAGCTGTCATAATCTAGCCCAGATCTAAGAGGAGATGAAGACTCCACCTCTTTATGGGAGAAATGCTGATGAACTTGTAGCCATTTAGAAAGATTGCCCTGACACCTTATTAAGATTTGGAAGAGTGAGAGATTTGTTTCTTTTCTAAAGTGGGAGGAAGGCAATTATGAAAAGAAAGAAGAACCTCATAATATCTTGACTGTATGTCTTTTCCTAGGTAGACCAATTTTAGGAAAATTTACATGTAGAAGCTGAGCTTCTGGAAACTGATTCTGTTAAAACCGTTCATCTCTCATACATATATAATATATTGAAAAGTGTTTCCATACAACCAAGGTTACGTGCACATTAGTTTGACTATCCCTACAGCAGTTTTGACAAACCTGATTTGGATGTAGCTTAGTGTAATTTTTAAATTATGCAAACATTTCACTATCGAATGTACAGCAACAACAAAAACACAAAAATTTCTTTAAAATAAAAGAAGAAAGAAGCCTGGTATTGAATTTCTCTTTTGCAGTATTAAAAACTAGAGGACAGTGTAACATGAAATACAGGACTTAGAAGGAAATGGTTGAGATTTAAGCATTCTGTACTCAGCAAATTGTTGCATATGAAAGAAATTCCAAGATAAAAAAGAGCAGGGAAAATAAATCACTTATGTATCTTTCAGAAAGAAACATTCAAAAACATTAATTGAAGATATGTTTGAGCTCATCAAGTGAGTATAAGAATAAAATCTCAAGAATGGGTAAATTAGGAATGACAGCTTTGGGGGTGGCTGCATAGCTTTTGAATCTTCTTGAATCCCCACATAAAAACAGAGAGAGTATATACATAGAAAAGCAAAGTCATGGAAATAACTTACAGAAAAACTAAGTGACAATGTATCTCTAAAAATCAAATATAAATGAGAGCGTTATAGGCAGGAAGGCTAGGGGTCTCCAAATGGAGGAATTGGGCTGCAAGTGTCAAGCGTTTTTTTTTTTCTCTCTCTTAATTGGCAGGAGAAAACAAACTACAAGTGTCAGATGCTTTTTTTCTGCTTCTCTACATAAAATTAAAAGGAGGTTTTTTTTTTAAATTTCTGTGTTGCCGTGATGACACCTGGTTCCCCCAAACTTAACTTTTCTCAAACCTTGAGCTAACCAGTGTATTTTTCTTATGGAAATGTTTTTCTTAAGCTATGTTAATGAGCTATGTATTTACCTTAGACTCTGTCTTTCTTCAAGTCGGTTCCACCTAAGACTCAGAACCGAAAATGGCTCAACAACCCAGTATGTTTTACCAATGGAAATGCTCTCTTAAGTTATATTGGTGACGCTATGTATTTCCTTGGAAATCTGTCTTGCTTCAAGATTCATGTCAATTGTTTTATGCCCTGGGATGACTCACCTTGCACCAATGTTATCTCAAAATGTATGTTGTGGGTGAGGGGCCTGGTGCCACTCTCTGAGTTTTGAGACATTTCCTTTTCCTAATTAGTAGCTTGCTAATAGGAATAAAACTTCTTGCTAAAAACTAGCAAGGGGGCACTGTTTTTGCCCCCTTCTGATGTATATACCAGAAGCTTTCTCTATCTCTTTTATACTTTAATAAAACTTTATTACACAGAAGTTCTGAGTGATCAAGCCTCATCACTGGCCCTGGATGGAAATCCTCTCCTCTGAAGGCCAAGAATCCCGGCATCTTTCATGGCTCAGTGACAACCTTTCATAAGTAAGTGGTAATAAACTGTCACAGCCACATCTGTGTTAGAGAGCAAAGGGATCTATCTGTGAGTGGGAGAACACATAGCCCAAGTCATTCACAGAGAGGGCAATACAGCTGATTTGAGAAACCAGATGAAAGTGGAGAGACTTTTTGCCACCATGGTAACGGATGAGTAGGAGGGGGCTCATGAATCGGTGCACGCTAAGCTGTTTCAGTCGTGTCCGGCTCTGTGTGACCCTATGGACTGTAGCCCACCATGCTGCTCTGTCCGTGGGATTCTCTAGGCAAGATTACTGGACTGGGTTGCCATGCCTTCCTCCAGGGGATCTTGCTGACCAAGGGATCGAACCCAGGTCTCATGTCTCCTGCATTGGCAGGCAGGTTCTTTACCACTAGCACCACTTGGGAAGCCTGCTGTAAGCCTAAAGTGCCTGAAGCAGGGTACCTCATGGAACGTCAAAACAGACCCCCCTGGACTCCTTTTTAGGCTAGGTTTCCACACCAAGGACACACTTTAGGGGAGAGAACTGTAGAAGCAATAGAGCCAGGAGGGTTTAGAAAATGAGCCACCATATTTTAAAATACTATATAAAAACAATAGAAGTGCTTGTTTGGCGCAGCTGGAAGAAATCTCTGAACCAAGCCTCCTTCTAAAAGTTCAGGAAAACGAAATTCACGTGAAAATGAGCAATAGAAAAGTACTGAGGCCAAATGCTATGTAAAATTATTATAGGAAAAAAAAAGAGATTAAAAAGTAGAATAACATCCCACAGACAAAGAAAGCATGCCAGAATGACATGTTCAACAAACAGATAAAACTGTAATGAGTTATTTCAAAACAAACTAAAAGGATAAAGAAAGCGATACAGGCATGAAAGAATAACATTAATAAGAGTTAGAAAACCTAACCAAAGAGATGACAGATTCACCAAAGAATTAAAAATACAGGAAAAACATCATTTTAGAAATGACTAAACTAGAAGAAAAACAGGAATGAATAAACACAACAGATGTCTAAGGTGAAATAAAACATGAAAAGGAGGGAACATGAAAATCAAGAGGAAGAAAGAGACAAAAAACAAAAGGTTGAAAGAAAACGGCAAATATTAAAGTTAGGAAAAGGGGATCTAAAATATTGATAGCAGATGTCTCTAATGAAGGAAAGGGAAGGAAAGGAAGAGAAAGATAATGAAGTCTGTAATTCAAGGATATTTTGCTGAAATAAAATGATATTTTAAATAACACATTGAAAGAATATATTGCATTCTTAAGAGGAGGTGCCTGTACCAAGACATATTCTAATAGAATTATTAAAAATTTCAGACAAAAAAAATCCTTGAAGAATCTAGACAAAAATAGTAAGTAACTTACAGGGGAAATGAAACTAGATTATCATTGGACTTTTTGACATTAACACTTATGTCAGAATAAATGAAGTAACATATTTAAGATAGTCAAGGAAAGAAATACAAGCCAAGAATTTTATGTCCAAAAAAATTGGCTTTCAAATATAAAGGATACAGAAACTGTTATCAACATTCAAGAACTCAGGAAATATTGTTCCCATGAGATTTTACTAAGGAATCTACAAGAAAACAAGTGTCAGACAAGCAATATGACTAGTGAGACTTCAACCTAATGACTCGTAGTAAATATTAAACACTTATTTACTTGCAGAAATAAGACCAAATGAGGCTTAAAAGGAAGAAATTATACTACACAATGGCAAGATGGTATGAGAATACAGATAATTCAATCATCCAATCATTTAAATCGTGGAGGACAAGAGGCAAACACATGCAAACAGAAATTCTTAACTGTTTTCGGGAATTATGATTGGTGGTGGTAATATTATGTTGTGGCTTCCTTGGTGGCTCAGACAGTAAAGAATCTGCCTAAAATGCAGGAGACCCAGGTTGGATCCCTGAGTTAGGAAGATCCCCTGGAGAAGGGAATGGCTACTCACTCCAGTATTTTTGCATGTTGTTACTCTAAGACATTCTATTCTAAGTCATTTCTTTCTCCAGGGGATCTTCCCAACTCAGGGGTTGAACCCGGGTTTCCTGCATTGCAAGCAGATGCTTTACCATCTGAGCCACCAGGGAAGTGTAAATATTCCAAGACTGTTGTATGTGAAGAGTGGGTAAAGCAAATGAGTAACTGTGGGATATTCTATAATCCTTTGTGTTTTTGAGAACTAGGATTGTTAGAATGGAGTAAAAGAAATACAGATATCATATAGAAGAGGTTAAGCAAAAGTCTCACGGTTTTAAATTTGAATTATAAATATCAGTATGTTCTTTAAATGCATTTTAATATATGTAAAATATACACATATTGCTGTTGTTCAGTCACTAAGTTGTTTCTGACTCTGTGACCCCTTGAACTGCAGCACACCAGGCTTCCCTGTCCTCCACTATCTCCCTGAGTTTGCTCAAATTCGTGTCCACTGAGTCAGTGATGCCATCCAACCATCTCATCCTTTGTCTCCCCCTTCTCTTCTTGCCCTCAACCCTTAGCATCAAGGTCTTTTCCAATGAACCTGCCCTTTGCATCAGGGGGCCATAGTATTGGGGTTTTAGCTTCAGCATCAGTCCTTTCAATGAATATTCAGGGTTGATTTCCTTTAGGATTGACTGGTTGGATCTACTTGTTGTCCACAAGTAGACCCTTGTCTACAAGGGTCTTCTTCAGCATCACAGTTCGAAAGCATCAATTCTTTTTTGCTCAGCCTTCTTTATGGTCTAACTCTCACATCTGTACATGACTACTGGAAAAACCATAGCTTTGACTATATGGACCCTTCTTGGGAAAGTGATGTCTCTGCTTTTTAATACATTATCTAGGGTTGTCATAGCTTTTCTTCCAAGGAGCAAGGGTTTTTTAACTTCATGGCTGCAGTCACCATCTGCAATGAATTGGGAGCCCAAGAAAATAAAATGTCACTGTTTCCACTTTTTCCTCATCTATTTGCTATGAAGTGATGGGACCAGATGCCATGTTCTTAGTTTTTTGAATATTGAGTTTTAAGCCAGCTTTTTTCACTCTTCTCTTTCACCTTTATCAAGAGGCTCTTTTGTTCCTCTTCATTTTCTGCCATTAAAGTGGTATCATCTGCATGTCTGAGGTTTTTTATATAATCCTCCAGCCCAACATTTCCTATGATGTACTCTGCATATAAGTTAAACAAGCAAGGTGACAATATAAAGGCTTGATGTACTCCTTTCCCAGTTTTGAACCAGTCCGTGGTTCCATGTCTGGTTCTAACGGTTGCTTCTTGTCCTGCGTACAAGTTTCTCAGGAGGCAGATAAGGTGGTCTGGTATTCCCATCTCTAAGAATTTTCCACAGTTTGTTGTGATCAACTCAGTCAAAGGCTTTAGCGTGGTCTATGAAGCAGAAGTAGATGTTTGTTTGAAATTCCCTTGCTTTTTCTATGATTCAACGGATGTTGGCAATTTGATCTCAGGTTCCTCTGCCTTTTCTAAACCTATCTTGTACATCTGGAAGTTCTCAGTTCACGTACTGATGAAGCCTAATTTGAAGGATTTTGAGCATAATCTTGCTAGCATGTGAAATGAGTGCAATTGTATGGTAATTTGAACATTCTTTGGCATTGCCTTTATTTGGGATTGGAATGAATATACACATATACTTAAATATAAAATTGTTTTTTATATCATTCTAGATAGCAAGAAAACTGTCAAAAATTAGTAGAATATAAAAATAACTTTCACAGTCAATTAAAAGAAAATCTTATCAGTCAAAATTAGAACATTTTGAGTTTTTTAAAATACATTTTGCAAGTATGAGTGTTAAGTCACTTCAGTATGTCTGATTCTTTGTGACCCTATGGACAGTAGCCCACCAGGCTCATCTGTCTATGGGATTCACCAGGCAAGAATAATTGAGTGGGTTGTCATGCTCTCCTCCAGGGGATCTTCCCTAGCAGAACCCATGTCTCTTATGTTTCCTGCAGTGGCAGGTGGGTTCTTTACCACTAGTGCCACCTGGGAAGCCCCCAAACCACTTTATTGAGATACAATTAGCATACAAAATTTAGTTTTATTGAAGATAAAAATTGTAGTAGATCAAAATCCATCTAATATTTCTAAATTCTTGGAATATTTTTGACAAACCAATTGGTCACCTACTGAAGATGACAGGGAACCTGTTCATTAACTTGAAAACTAGGTGAATAAAAGAAAGGAATGAAGAGTCTATCTTGTATGAACTGCTTCTTTCTGTATCAGTTGTATTACAGAGTAATCAAATGGCAAATGAGGGCAAACACCTTCTTATAAAATTATTTCCAGGTAATAAATGAAAACAAAATGTTAGAATTTAATGTTATCATACTTCAACCTATAATGCTGATCACAAATGGCTACTAACATCATAAGAGGATAAAATCAGACATTATATGCTTCTGATTGTCTTACCAGTGGGATTGAATTTGCCTCTGGATCCAGCTGCTCACGTGCAGGAGACACAAAGGCTGGAAAACATGTTGAACTACACAATAAATGTGTGACCAGCAAAAACAGGCTGTGGGAAACTTGGTAGTTTAAAATCTTTGGTTCTTCATCCCATTAATCATAAGGAAAATAAATAATGAAGGGAGAAAATGAAGTTAAAAAGACTTAAAAGACAGATGGTGGTTAAGAAAAAAGGGTGTGCACTTGGGTGAGAAAAATCCTAAAGAAAATTATTATAACAAAAGTCTGGATGCAGTTATCTTTTGAAGGCGAGATTAGGAACTGGGACTGGAATGAAACACATGGAGAGTTTTCTGGGGTATTTGATAAGATACTGTTTCAATCTTTGAGTCTGAAACATTGATTAAATTATATGCTATGCTATGCTATGCTAAGCCACTTCAGTCGTGTCTGACTCTTCGCGACCCCATAGACGGCAGCCCACCAGGCTCCCCCGTCCCTGGGATTCTCCAGGCAAGAACACTGGAATGGGTTGCCATTTCCTTCTCCAATGCGTGAAAGTGAAAAGTGAAAGTGAAGTCACTCAGTCATGTTCGGCTCTTTGCGACCCCATGGACTGCAGCCTACCAGGCTCCTCCGTCCATGGGATTTTCCAGGCAAGAGTACTGGAGTGGGTGCCATTGCCTCATATGGACTACTGGAATTTTGTACCTCCTAATCTCCCTCAGCTATTTCTTTTCTCCCCCTAGCTCTGTCCTCTCTGGAAATCACCTGTGTATTCTCTGTATCTGTTTTGCTATGTTTGTTCATTTTCTTTATCTGCCACATGTAACCGAAATCACATGGCATTTGTCTTTCTCTGTCAGACTTATTTCACTTAGCATAGTATCCTCTAGGTCTATCCATGTTGCTGCATATGGTATTATTTCATTCTTTTTAATGGCAGAGCAACATTTCATTGTGGGCTTCCCTGGTGGGTTAGTGGGAAAGAAACTGCCTACTAATGCAGGAGATGTGAGTTTGATCCTTGGGTCAGGCAGAGCCCCTGGAGAAGCAAATGGCAACCTACTCCAGTATTCTTGCCTGGGAAATCCCTTAGACAGAGGAGATCGGCAGGCTACAGTCCACGGGGTTGCAAAAGAGTTGGACAGGACTTAGTGCCTAAACAACAACATTTCATTGTAGTATATACATCTTCTTTATCCATTCATCTATTTGATGGGCACTTAGGTTGCTTTCATATTTTGTCTATTGTAAATGATGCTGCAATGAACATAGGGTGTGTATATCTTTTCTTTGGATAAATACCCAGAAGTGGAATTATTGGATCATATGGTAGTTCTATTTTTACTTTTTTGCGGAACCTCTATACTGTTTCCCATAGAGTCTGCACCACTTTACATTCCCACCAATAGTACATGAGGCTTCACTTTTCTCTACGCGCTTGCCAAAACATTCTGACAGGTGTGAAGTGATAGCTCACTGTGGTTTTGATTTGCATTTTCCTGATGATTAGTGATGTTGAGCATGTTTTTATATCCCTGTTGGCCATCTGAATGTTTTCTTTGGAAAAACATCTATTCAGATCCTCTGCCCATTTTTTAATCAGGTTGGCTTTTTTTTTTTTTGATGTTGAGTTGTATGAGTTCTTTGTATATTTCAGATATTAATCCTAAATGAGATGCGTTAATTGCAAATATCTTCTCCCATTTAGTAAGTGGCCTTTTTTGTATTATTGTTTCCTTTGCTGTGCAAAAGCTTTTAAGTTTGATATTGTCCCATTTGTTTAAAATTGCTTTTGTTTCCCTTGACTGAGAAGAGATATCTGAAATACTAAGGCTGATATCCAAGAGCTTAGTGCCTATGTTTTCTTCCAGAAGTGTTATGATTTCAGGTCCTACATTTAAGTCTTTAATCCATTTTGGACTTATTTTTGTGCATGGTGTGAGAGAATAGTCCAGTGTGACTCTTTTGCATATTGCTGTCCAGTTTTTCCAAAACCATTTATTGACGAGGCTTTCTTTTCCCACTGTACATGCTTGCCTCCTCTGCCATAGATTAATCGCACATATCCATGTGTGTTCTCTTCTGGGCTCTATGTTCTGCTGCATTGATCTGTGTGTCTGTTTCTGTGCCAGTATCATAATGTACAGTGTGGGAAATACAGTCAGTAAGTACATAAAATCTTTGTATAGTGACATACCGGACATGAATTTGAGCAAACTTCAGAAGATAGTGAAGGGAAGCCTGGCATGCAGTAGTTCATGGGGTCACAAACAGTTGAACACAACTTAACAGCTAAGGAACAACAATGACAACACGGTGAGATATTGTAACTAAACTGATCTCGGTGATCATTTTGAAATGTATAGAAATACCTATAACAGGAGCTAATATAGTGTTGTAGGTTAATTATCCTTCAAATACAAGCAAACAAACTCATAGAAGAAGAGATGAGATTTCTGGATACCAGAGGAGAGGGGTCAGGGGAGGAAGAGTAGGATGAAAGCAGTCATAAGTTGAAATTATAAGGTAAATAAGTACTAGGGATATAATATACAATAGGATAAATATAATCAATACTGCCATATGTTATATATGAAAATTAACAGATCAAATTCTAAGAATTCTCATTACACACAAAAAATTTGCTTTCTATTTCTTAAATTTTGTATCTATGTGAGATGATAGATGTTCACTAAACCTATTATGATATACATATCATAAGAATGATTATGATAATCATTTTGTAATGTGTATAAGTCAGATCATTATGCTGTACACTTAGCAATAGGTTGAGAGATGGAGAAAGATTTATTTGTTTTAGGGAATTGGCTCATATACTTATGGAACCTTGGTGGTCTTGTCTGGGTAAGCTGGCAGGCTGGAGACCTAGGGAAGAGCCCATGCTGCAGTACTAGCCTGAAGGCTGTCTGCTGGCCTAATTCCTTCTTGCTCAGGGAAAGTCAATTTTGTTTTATAAAAGCCTTCAGCTGATTGGAGGAAGTCCACTTGCATTAAGAAGGGCAATCTACTTTACTCAAAGTTCACGATTTAAATATTAATCTCATTCAAAAAACCATTTTTTCAGAAATATCTGGAGTACTATTTGACCAAGTATCTGGACACTGTGGCTCAGTTGACACATAAAATTAACCATTATGTATGGCTAAAAATAAAATAATAAAAAGTTGGTAAATGTAACTGAAAGGGAGAAATGAGACAATGATAAACCAAAATTAATTTATTTAAAATTATCTATTTCAGACAAGTTGAAATTAACTTCAAAAACATCAAATGGAAGACAAATCATTTTATGTTGATAAGCTTTAAATAAACAAAAAAATATTACATTTACAAAGAGGTTTTGAACTTAACAATATTGAAATATAAGCAAAAACACATGTAAAAATAAATCTTAAAAAATTTATATATGCTATTAGAAATCATCAGAAAACACAATAATAATGAAAGAGTTTGTAAAGAGCAGTATTGCATAGGAACCTGGAATGTCAGGTCCATGAATCAAGGCAAATTGGAAGTGGTCAAACAAGAGATGGCAAGAGTGAACGTCGACATTCTAGGAATCAGCGAACTGAAATGGACTGGAATGGGTGAATTTAACTCAGACGACCATTATATCTACTACTGCGGGCAGGAATCCCTCAGAAGAAATGGAGTGGCCATCATGGTCAACAAAAGAGTCCGAAATGCAGTACTTGGATGCAATCTCAAAAACGACAGAATGATCTGTTCGTTTCCAAGGCAAACCATTCAATATCACAGTAATCCAAGTCTGTGCCCCAACCGGTAACGCTGAAGAAGCTGAAGTTGAATGGTTCTATGAAGACCTACAAGACCTTTTAGAACTAACACCCAAAAAAGATGTTCTTTTCATTATATGGGACTGGAATGCAAAAGTAGGAAGTCAAGAAACACCTGGAGTAATAGGCAAATTTGGCCTTGGAATATGGAATGAAGCAGGGCAAAGACTAATAGCGTTTTGCCAAGAAAATGCACTGGTCATAACAAACACCCTCTTCCAACAACACAAGAGAAGACTCTATACCTGGACATCACCAGATGGTCAACACCAAAATCAGGTTGATTATATTCTTTGCAGCCAAAGATGGAGAAGCTCTATACAGTCAGCGAAAACAAGACCAGGAGCTGACTGTGGCTCAGATCATGAACACTGTATTGCCAAATTCAGACTTAAATTGAAGAAAGTAGGGAAAACCACAAGACCATTCAGGTATGACCTAAATCAAATCCCTTATGATTATACAGTAGAAGTGAGAAATAGATTTAAGGGCCTAGATCTGATAGATAGAGTGCCTGATGAACTATGGAATGAGGTTCGTGACATTGTCCAGGAGACAGGGATCAAGACCATCCCCATGGAAAAGAAATGCAAAAAAGCAAAATGGCTGTATGGGGAGGCCTTACAAATAGCTGTGAAAAGAAGAGAAGTGAAAAGCAAAGGAAAGATATAAACATCTGAATGCAGAGTTCCAAAGAATAGCAAGAAGAGATAAGAAAGCCTTCTTCAGCGATTAATGCAAAGAAATAGAGGAAAACAACAGAATGGGAAAGACTGGGGATCTCTTCAAGAAAATCAGAGATACCAAAGGAACATTTCATGCAAAGATGAGCTCGATAAAGGACAGAAATGGTATGGACCTAACAGAAGCAGAAGATATTAAGCAGAGATGGCAAGAATACACAGAAAAACTGTACAAAAAAGATCTTCACGACCCAGATAATCACGATGGTGTGATCACTGACCTAGAGCCAGACATCCTGGAATGTGAAGTCAAGTGGGCCTTAGAAAGCATCACTATGAACAAAGCTAGTGGAGGTGATGGAATTCCAGTTGAGCTATTCCAAATCTGGAAAGATGATGCTGTGAAAGTGCTGCCCTCAATATGCCAGCAAATTTGGAAAACTCAGCAGTGGCCACAGGACTGGAAAAGGTCAGTTTTCATTCCAATCCCAAAGAAAGGCAATGCCAAAGAATGCTCAAACTACCACACAATTGCACTTATCTCACATGCTAGTAAAGTAATGCTCAAAATTCTCCAAGCTAGGCTTTAGCAATATGCGAACCGTGAACTTCCTGATGTTCAAGCTGGTTTTAGAAAAGGCAGAGGAACCAGAGATCAAATTGCCAACATCCGCTGGATCATGGAAAAAGCAAGAGAGTTCCAGAAAAACATCTACTTCTGATTTATTGACTATGCCAAAGCCTTTGACTGTGTGGATCACAACAAACTGGAAAATTCTTCAAGAGATGGGAATACCAGACCACCTGATCTGCCTATTGAGAAATTTGTATGCAGTTCAGGAAGCAACAGTTAGAATTGGACATGGAACAACAGACTGGTTCCAAATAGGAAAAGGAGTTCGTCAAAGGTGTATATTGTCACCCTGTTTATTTAACTTATATGCAGAGTACATCATGAGAAACGCTGGACTGGAAGAAACACAAGCTGGAATCAAGATTGCCAGGAGAAATATCAATCACCTCAGATATGCAGATGACATCACCCTTATGGCAGAAAGTGAAGAGGAACTCAAAATGATGAAAGTGAAAGTGGAGAGTGAAAAAGCTCAACATTCAGAAAACGAAGATCATGGCATCCGGTCCCACCACTTCCTGGGAAATAGATGGGGAAACAGTGGAAACAGTGTCAGACTTTATTTTTCTGGGCTCCAAAATCACTACAGATGGTGACTGCAGCCATGAAATTAAAAGACACTTACTCCTTGGAAGGAAAGTTATGACCAACCTAGATAGCATATTGGAAAGCAGAGACATTACTTTGCCAACAAAGGTCCGTTTAGTCAAGGCTATAGTTTTTCCTGTGGTCATGTATGGATGTGAGAGTTGGACTGTGAAGAAGGCTGAGCACCGAAGAATTGATGCTTTTGAACTGTGGTGTTGGAGAAGGCTCTTGAGAGTCCCTTGGACTGCAAGGAGATCCAACCAGTCCATTCTGAAGGAGATCAGCCCTGGGATTTCTTTGGAAGGAATGATGCTAAAGCTGAAACTCCAGTACTTTGGCCACCTCATGTGAAGAGTTGACTCATTGGAAAAGACTCTGATGCTGGGAGGAATTGTGGGCAGCAGGAGAAGGGGACGCCAGAGGATGAGATGGCTGGATGGCATCACTGACTCAATGGACGTGAGTCTGAGTGAATTCCGGGAGTTGGTGATGGACAGGGAGGCCTGGCGTGCTGTGATTCATGGGGTTGCAAAGAGTCGGACATGACTGAGCAACTGATCTGATCTGATAAGAAGTTGATGGATTAAGTAAACTAAACATAATTTTAAGTACTATTAAATATTTAATTAATAAAATATTAATTAACTAATAATATACTTTTTACTAATATTATTAAAAGTTATCAATTTAACTTTGTGTCCTGCCATCAAAAAATACACATATAGAACATTTATAAAAAATGATCTTATTTCAGATCATAATGAAAAGCCCAATATATACCAAGTTAAAATAACTTTGGTGGGCTATTTTCTTTATCTACAAGGCAACAAAATTAGAAACTAATGGCATACATTTTAAAAGACAAAAACAGAGGAAACTATACATTTGGGGAGAAAGCTGCTGTCCTAAATAGCTTGATCAAATATTTGTAAATTAACAATAATGCAAACAGTTCATAACAAAATTTAAATGATTCAGCAAAAGCTGTATTCATACTCCCAATCATACACATATTTTCCCCTCAATCAAATAAATATTATTCAGGCGTTTTTTGGATGAAAGCAAGTCCAGTTTGAACCAGCTGGATCTATAAGAGAAATTTATTGGTCCACAAATGGGAAGAATGGACATTGCTAGGGAGGGGTCAGTTTTCCCAGGATGTCCCCTATTTGTCCTGTCTGTCATGTGTCAGCTTCATTCCTGCCTCCTGCAGAGTGAATGTCTACAGGAAGTGGCAGGTGTTGCATCAAGTTTTCACCTTTCCCACCACAGAAGAAAGGCTCCCTCCAAGTCATTCCTACTTCTGCCCCAAACTTCCCTTAACCATTTTCTTCAGTTCCAATTTGAATAATCCTGAACAGGTCTCTGAGCTAGCTTGAGTCAGATTCCTGCCTTTTGGCCAATCTCAACCACGAGAGAAACAGGTTCATTCTAGCTCCTATTCAGAACACTTCTTGAGAGAAGTAGGAGCAGATGTAAAGCTCTCCCAAAGAAGGTGGATGTTCTTTCAGAAAGAAGAGACAGCAGCCTGGCCAATGGAAGTTCAGGCTCACTATAAAGAAGAGTGAAAACATATTCAGCTGAAGAAGCTAATAAAAGAAAAATAAATTTTAAAAACAAAATAAAGAAAAGTAAAAGAAATTTAAAAAGAAATAATAGGTAAGAAGGAAGTATGGGTCAAAACAAAAGACAGTAGCAGGGTGAAAAAAATATGCCAGGCAATTAGGGAGCAAAAAAGTGAGAGATTACAATATTAGTATCAATAGATACTAAAGCATAGTATTAGATTATTACAATATTATATATTAAATTATACTATATTGATTTTAAAGTTATATTGTTATTGTTCAGTCCTCTCCCATCAGGACACTTCCATAAGCCTCTTATCCTTATCAGAGGGCAGACAGAATGAAAACCACAATCATAGAAAACTAATCAGGCTGATCACATGGACCACAATCTTGTCTAACTCAATGAAACTATGAGCCATGCCATGTAGGGCCACTCAAGATGGACAGATCATCGTGGAGAGTTCTGACAAAACGTAGTCCACTGAAGAAGGGAATGGCAAACCACTTCTTGCCTAGATAAGCCCATAAACAGTATGAAAAGGCAAAGAGAAATGAAACTGAAAGGTGAACTCCCCACATCAGTAGGTGGCCAATATGCTACTGGAGAAGAGCAGAGAAATAGCTCCAGAAGGAATGAAGAGGGTGAGCCAAAGCAGAAAAAGCTCCCAGCTGTGGGTGTGTCCGGTGGTGAAAGTAGAGTTTAATGCTGTAAAGAGCAATATTGCATAAGAACCTGGAATGTTAGGTCCATGAATCAAGGTAAATTGGAAGTGGTCAAGCAAGAGATGGCAAGAGTGAGCATCGACATTTTAGGAATCAGTGTACTACAATGGACTGCAAAGGGCAAATTTAATTCACATGTCCATTATATCTACTATTGTGGGCAAGAATCCCTTAGAAGAAATGGAGTAGCCCTTATACTCCACAAAAGAGTCTGAAATACAGCACTTGGGTGCAAACTCAAAAAATGACAGAATGATCTTAGTTTGTTTCAAAGGCAAACCATTCAGTATCACAATAATCCTGTCTATTCCCCAACCACCATGCAGAAAAAGCTCAAGTTGAATGACTCTGTGAAGACCTGCAAGACGTTCTACTCTAACACCATAGGAAAGATGTCCTTTTCATCATAGAGGACTGGAATGCAAAAGTAGGAAGTCAAGAGATACCTGGAGTATCAGGAAAGTTTGGCCTTGGAATACAAAATGAAGCAGGACAAAGGCTAACAGAGTTTTGCCAGGAGAACGCACTGGTCATAGAAAACTCTCTCTTCCAACAACACACGAGATGACTGTACACATGAATATCACCAGATGGTCAATACAGAAACCAGATTGATTATATTATTTCCAGCCAAAGATGGAGAAGTTCTACACAGTCAGCAAAAACAAGACTGGGAGCTGACTGTGGCTCAACTGCTTATTGCCAAAATTGAAGAAAGTAGGGAAATCCACTAGACCATTCAGGTATGACCTAAATAAAATTCCTTATGGTTATACAGTGGAAGTGACAAATAGATTCAAGGGATTAGATCGGATAGACAGAGTGCCTGAAGAACTATGGACAGAGGTTCATGACATTGTACAGGAGGCAGGGATCAAGACCATTCCCAAGAAAAAGAAATGCAAAAAGGCAAAATGGTTGCCTGAAAAGGCCTTACAAATAGCTGAGAAAAGAAGAGAAGCCAAAGGCAAAGGAGAAAAGGAAAAATATACTCATTTGAATGCAGAGCTCCAAAGAATAGCAAGGAGAGAAAAGAAAGCCTTCCTACATGAACAATGCAAAGAAATAGAGGAAAACAACAGAAAAGGAAAGACTAGCAATCTCCTCAAGAAAATTAGAGATACCAAGGGAACTTTTCAAGCAAAGATGCGCACAATAAAGGACAGAAATGGTATGGACCTAACAGAAGCAGAAGATATTAAAAAGAGGTGGCAAGAATACACAGAAGAACTATACAAAAAAGATCTTCATGACCTAGATAACCACGATGGTGTGATCACTGACCTAGAGCCAGACATCCTGGAATGCAAAGTCAAGTGGGCCTTAGGAATCATCACAATGAACAAAACTAGTGGAGGTGATGGAATTCCAGTTGAGCCATTTCAAAACCTTAAATGATGATGCTTTGAAAGTACTGTACTCAATATGCCAGAAAATCTGGAAACTCAGCAGTGGCCACAAGACTGGAAAAGGTCAGTTTTCACTCCAATCCCAAAGAAAGGCAATGCCAAAGAATGTTCAAACTATCACACAATTGCACTTATCTCACATACTAGCAAAGTAATGCTTAAAATTCTCCAAGCTAGGCTTTAGCAATATGCGAACCGTGAACTTCCTGATGTTCAAGCTGGTTTTAGAAAAGGCAGAGGAACCAGAGATCAAATTGCCAACATCCCTTGGATCATCGAAAAAGCAAAAGAGTTTCAGAAAAACATCTACTTCTGATTTATTGACTATGCCAAAGCCTTTGACTGTGTGGATCACAACAAACTGTGGAAAAATCTTGGATGGGAATACCAGACCACCTGACCTGCCTCCTGAGAAATCTGTATGCAGGTCTAGAAGCAACAGTTACAACTGCACATGGAACAACAGACTTGTTCCAAATTGGGAAAGGAGTATGTCAAGGCAGTATATTGTCACCACAAGGCAGTATATTGTCACCCTGATTATTTAACATATATGCATAGTACATCATGCAAAATGTCGGGCTGGAAGAAGCCCAAGCTGGACTCAAGATTGCCAGGAGAAATATCAATAACCTCAGATACGCAGATGACACCACCCTTATGGCAGAAAGCAAAGAAGAACTAAAGAGCCTCTTGATGGAAGTGAAAGAGGAGAGTGAAAAAGTTGGCTTAAAACTAAACATTCAGAAAACTAAGACCATGGCATCTGGTTCCATCCGTTCATGGCAAATAGGTGGGGAAACAATGGAAACAGTGACAGACTTTATTTTTGGGGCTCCAAAGTCATTGCAGATGATGATTGCAGCCATGAAATTAAAAGATACTGGCTCCTTGGAAGCTATGACCAATCTAGACAGCATATTAAAAAAGCAGAGATGTTACTTTGCCAACAAAGGTCTGTCTAGTCAAAGCTATGGTGTTTCTAGTATTCATGTATGGATGTGACAGTTGGACCGGAAAGAAAGCTGAGCACCAAAGAACTGATGCTTTTGAACTGTGGTGTTGGAGAAGACTCTTGAGAATCCCTTGAACTGCAAGGAGATCAAACCAGTCCCTTCCAAAGGAAAGCAGTCCTGAATATTTATTGGAAGGACTGATGCTGAAGCTTCAATAATTTGGCCACCTGATGCGAAGAACTGACTCATTGGAAAATACCCTGATGCTGGGAAAGATTGAAGGCAGGGGGAGAAGGGGACGACAGAGGATGAGATGGTTGGATGGCATTACCGACTCAATGGACTTGAGTTTGAGCAGGCTCAGGGAGTAGTTGGTGATGGATAGGGAGGCCTGGAGTTCTGCAGTCTGTGGGGCTGCAAAGAGTCAGACATGACTGAGCGAATGAACTGAACTGAACTCAGCTGCTCAGTCATGTTTGACTCTTTGTGACCCCACGGACTGCAGGACACCAGGCTTCCCTTAGTTTGGTCAAACTCTTGTCCATTGAGTCAGTGATGCCCTCCAACCATTTCATCTTCTGTCATCCCCTTCTCCTCCTGCTGACAACCTTCCCAGTATCAGGGTCTTTACCAATGAGTTGGCTTTACCAATGAGTTTGGCCACATCAGGTGGCCAAATTATTGGAGTTTCAGCTTCAGAACCAATCCTTTCAATGAATATTCAGGATTGATTTCTTTAGGATTGACTATTTTGATCTCCTTGCAATCCAAGGGACTCTCAAGAGCCTTCTCCAATGTCACAGTTCAAAAGCATCAATTCTTTGGTGTTTAGCCTTCTTTATGGTCCAACTCTTACATCTGTACATGGCTACTGGAAAAACCATAGCTTTGACTATATAGATATTTCTTGGGAAAGTAATGTCTCTGCTTTTTAATATGCTGTCTAGGTTTGTCATCACTTTTCTGACAAGGAGTAAGAATCTTGTAATTTCATGTCCGCAGTTACCGTCTGCAGTAATCTTGAAGCTCAAGAAAATAAAGTCTGTCTCTGTATCCATTGTTTCCCCATCTATTTGCTGTGAAGTGATGGGACGAGATGCCATGGTCTTCGTTTTTTGACTGATGAGTTTTAAGCCAGCTTTTTCACACTTCTCTTTCATCTTCTTCAAGTGGTTCTTTAGTTCCTCTTCACTTTATGCCATAAGGGTGGTGTCATATGCATATTTGAGGTTATTGATATTTCTCCTGGCAATCTTGATTCCAGCTTTTGTATCTCTCCTTGCTATTCTTTGAAACTCTGCATACACATGAGAATATCTTTCCTTTTGTCCTTTGCCTTTAGCTTCCCTTCTTTTCTCAGCTATTTGTAAGGGCTCCTCAGCAACCATTTTGCCTTTTTGCATTTCTTTTTCTTGGGGGTGGTCTTGATTACTGTCTCCTGTACAATGTTACAACCTCTGCCCTTTTTCCTTCAGACACTCTATCAGATCTAATTCCTTGAATCTATTTACCACTTCCACTGTATAATCATAAGGGGTTTGATTTAGGTCATACTTGATGGGCTAATGTTTTTCCCTACTTTCTTATTAAGTCTGAATTTTGCAATAAGCAAGTTCATGATCTGAGCCACAGTCAGCTCCCAGTCTTGTTTTTGCTGACTGTGTAGAACTTCTCCATCTTTGGCTGGAAATAATATAATCAATCTGGTTTCTGTATTGACCATCTGGTGATATTCATGTGTACAGTCATCTCGTGTGTTGTTGGAAGAGAGAGTTTTCTATGACCAGTGCGTTCTCTTGGCAAAAACTCTGTTAGCCTTTGTCCTGCTTCATTTTGTATTCCAAGGCCAAACTTTCCTGATACTCCAGGTATCTCTTGACTGCCTACTTTTGCATTCCAGTCCCGTATGATGAAAAGGACATCTTTCCTATGGTGTTAGTGTAGAAAGTCTTGCAGGTCTTCGTAGAGTCATTCGACTTGAGCTTTTTCTGCATGGTGGTTGGGGAATAGACAGGATTATTGTGATACTGAATGGTTTGCCTTTGAAACAAACTAAGATCATTCTGTCATTTTTTGAGTTTGCACCCAAGTGCTGTATTTCAGACTCTTTTGTGGAGTATAAGGGCTACTCCATTTCTTCTAAGGGATTCTTGCCCACAATAGTAGATATAATGGACATGTGAATTAAATTTGCCCTTTGCAGTCCATTGTAGTACACTGATTCCTAAAATGTCGATGCTCACTCTTGCCATCTCTTGCTTGACCACTTCCAATTTACCTTGATTCATGGACCTAACATTCCAGGTTCTTATGCAATATTGCTCTTTACAGCATTAAACTCTACTTTCACCACCGGACACACCCACAGCTGGGAGCTTTTTCTGCTTTGGCTCACCCTCTTCATTCCTTCTGGAGCTATTTCTCTGCTCTTCTCCAGTAGCATATTGGCCATCTACTGATGTGGGGAGTTCACCTTTCAGTTTCATTTCTCTTTGCCTTTTCATACTGTTCATGGGCTTCTCTAGGCAAGAATGCTGAAGTGGTTTGCCATTCCCTTCTTCAGTGGACCATGTGTTGTCAGAACTCTCCACGATGATCTGTCTTGGTTGTCTCTACAAGGCATGGCTCATAGTTTCATTGAGTTAGACTAGATTGTGGTCCATGTGATCGGTTTGATTAATTTTCTGTGATTGTGGTTTTCATTCTGTCTGCCCTGTTGGATGAGGATAAGAGACTCCTGGAAGCTTCCTGATGGGAGGGACTGGCTGTGGGTCAACTGGGTCTTGCTCTGGTAAGCAAAGCCATGCTCAGTAAATCTTCAGTCCAATTTTCTGCTGATGAGTGGGGCTGTGTTATGTTAAATATTATGTTTTTGTAATATTAAGATAGAATTTAAAGCAAAAATATCATCAGGGGTGAAGTGATCATTTAATAATAAAAAGAATAATGTAGTAGGAATATATTAAATTCAGAATCTGTATGTGTCCAAATATTTAGTCTTAACATGAAAAAGATTATGAGAAATTAACTAATACACAATTATAGGAGATTTTAATATACTTCTCTTAAAAATAATAAATACAAAGTTAGCAATGATGTAGAAGATTTGAAAAATATTACGTCACTGCCAAACAGCACGTATAGAAAGGCTGAAGTACACAAATGCATGTATAGCATTTATAAACATTTATCTAGTTCTAGGCCACAACGTTAATCTAACCAACTATTTAATAATTAACTTAATTAAAAATAATGAAATAATGCCATTTGCAGATGTGGCTGGACCTAGATTCTCATACTGATTGAAGACAAATATCCATATATCACTTATATATGAAATCTCAAAAAATGGTACAAATGAAATTATTTACAAAATTGAAATAGAGTCACAGATATAGAAAACAAACTAATGGGAAAGCAAGGGAGGGATAAATTGGGAGATTGGGATGGACACACACTACCATAGGTAATGTAGATAGCTAATAAGTACCCACTGTACGGCACTGGCAACTCTACTCAGTACTCTGTAATGACCTATGTGGGAAAAGAATCTAAAAAAATAGTCGATATATATGTGTGTGTAACTGATTCACTTTGCTGTACAACAGAAACTAACACATTGTAAATCAACTATGTGTGTGTGTGTGCTCACTCATGTCTCACTTTTTGTGACCTGTTGGTCTGTAACCCACCAGGCTCCCCTGTCTATGGGATTTCCCAGACAAAAATACTGGAGTGGGTTACCATTTTCTCTTGTAGGAGATCTTCATGACCCAGGGATAGAACCCACATCTCTTGCATCTCCTTCATTGGCAAGCAAATTCTTTACCAAAACTATATACCAATGAAAAATAATTGAAAAAAAGAGAAACAATATATGGTTATCCTACAGTATACCTGGCCAGGACTCCTCAAAACTGTCAAGATCATCAAAAACAAGGAAAGTCTAAGAAACCGTCACAGCTAAGAGGAGTCTAAGGAGACATGATTATTAACTGTAATTTTGTATCCTGGATGAGATCCTTGAACAGAGAAAGGATATTAGGTAAAAAACTAAGACAATATGAATAAATTATGGAGTTTAGTTAATAATACTGTATCAATATGGCACCCCACTCCAGTACTCTTGCCTGGAAAATCCCATGGATGGAGGAGCCTGGTAGGCTGCAGTCCATGAGGTTGTGAAGAGTCAGATATGACTGAGCGACTTCACTTTCATTTTTCACTTTCATGCATTGGAGAAGGCAATGGCAACCCACTCCAGTGTTCTTGCCTGGAGAATCCCAGGGATGGCGGAGCCTGGCGGGCTGCTGTCTATGGGGTTGCACAGAGTCAGACACGACTGAAGCGACTTAGTGGCAGCAGCAGCATCAATAGTAATGTATCAATGAACAGCCAATTTTATTTATTAATTGTAACAAATCTTCCAAACTAATGCAAATTTTAATAATAGGGGAGATGGTATAGATATGGTATATGTGCTCAGGCTCAGTCACATCTGACTTTTTGTGGCCCCATGGACTATAGTCTGCTGGGCTCCTCTGCCCATGGAATTTTCCAGGCAAAACTACTAGAGTAGGGTGCCTTTTCCTACTCTAGAGGAACTTCTTGACCCAGGGTTCAAACCCACAACTCTTGCATCTCCTGCACTGGCAGGTGGGTTCTTTACCACTAGCACTATCTGGGAAGCCCCATGTAGGTATGTCAGTTCAGTTCAGCTGCATAGTTGTGACTGGCTCTTTGTAACCCCATGGGCTGCAGAATGCCAGACTTCCCTATCCATTACCAACTACTCCCAGAGCTTGCTCAAACTCATGTCCATCGAGTCAGTGATCCCATCCAACCATCTCAACTTCTGTTGTCCTCTTTTCCTCCTGCTTTCAATCTTTCCCAGCATCAGGGTCTTATCCAATGAGTCAGTTCTTCACATCAGGTGGCCAAAGTATTGGAGTTTCAGCTTCAACATCAGTCCTTCCAATGAATATTCAGGACAGGTCTCCTTTAGGATGGACTGGTTGGATCTCCTTGCAGTCCAAGGGGCTCTCAAGAGTCTTCTCCAACACCACAGTTCAAAAGCATCAATTCTTTGGTGCTCAGTTTTCTTTATGGTTCAACTCTCATGTCCATACATGACTACTGGAAAAACCATAGCTTTGACTAGACAGACCTTTGTTGTCAAAGTAACGTCTCTGCTTTTTAATATGCTGTCTAGGTTGGTCATAGCTTTTCTTCCAAGGAGCAAGCATCTTTTAATTTCATGGCTGCAGTCACCATCTGCAGTGATTTTGGAGCCCAAGAAAATAAAATCTGTCATTGTTTTCATTGTTTCCCCATCTATTTGCCATGAAATGATGGCAATGGATGCCATGATCTTAGTTTTTGAATGTTAAGTTCTAAGCCAGCTTTTAACTCTCCCTTTTCACTTTCATCAAGAGGCTCTTTAGTTCCTCTTCACTTTTTGCCATAACAGTGGTGTCATCTGCATATCTGAGGTTATTGATATTTCTTATTGTAGAATAAGTTATTGTAGGTATGCTGGAGTGGGTAAAATGACACTTCTCATGCAGTCTATTCTATTTTCCTATAAATCTATACATAACTTTTCAAAAAATACTTTTTGAAAAACTTAAAGTTTCAAGAATAGATAGGAAGAAGGAAAATGAGAGTGGAATCACCATGCCAACAGACCAAATTAAGGAACTAAAAACTGCCATATTCTGGGAACTTGATAATATGACAGAGGTGACATCAAAAGGATTTTGGATGATGGAATATCATATCATAAATGGTCCTAGGTAATTCATCTGTATATGGGAAAAACTGCATCCTAACCACACAGTATTAAAAAAATTATAATAATTTTCACATTTACTAAATGTGAGAAGTAGAGTTTATAACTTTTATATGAAAATGTAGGAGGATATCTTTATGATGGTAAAATAGGGAAGGATTTCATTAATGTGACACAATAGTCACAAACCATAAAAGAAAATATTTGAAATGTTAAAAATTATGCATTAAACATTCTATAAAACAAAAGAATAAACACAGTTGAAATGGATGCCATGAGCTTGAAGATATTTGTAATGCATTTTAAGAAAAAAACTGATATATACATGGTAAAGAAATTGTGTACATAACTTGAACAAAACTTCTATGTGTGCACACACATACAAGTATAGACAACATAACTTGTAGTAGCAAAAGTATGCAAATGAACTAAATGTCAAATACTAAGGGAATGGTACACAAAGCTTATTACATTCATATAGTCAAATATTTATTGTACAGCAGTTAAAAAGCATGAACTAAAACTATATGTGAAACACACATATATCTTCAAAGCATGAACTTGAGTGAAAAATTACAATAAAATGAAATGTTTAATATTATACCACTAATGTAAATACACACATAACATTACTGTCAGTAAAGCAGAAAACATGGGACAACAATAATTTTTATAATTGTATTTATAATTAAGCAAAGCTATAATAAAGGTTCAGCTTTATCTGTAATGCTTTATCTCCTTTAAAAAAGATTTGAATCAAGCATGGCAAAAGTAATAACATTAAAGAAATCCAGATGGTATCACTCTCAGAGAGTGAACTCCATTTGACAAATTAAGTTCCTTTAGATAGAAGATACCCTAAGTGAAAAACAAAAAATCAAAAGCTCTTCTGCATGAGAAAATGTGAATTCCTCCTTTAAAAAATTAGCGAGGGTTGGGAAGATTGAGGTGAGTGAATAGAGAGCTTGGCATGGACGAGGGAGGAAAAAAACAAGAATGAGATAGCAAAAGCCCAGACACTTAAAGGGACTGTAAGTAGCTCTTTGGTATCTAAAATGAATTTTAAAAACAGAAGTAAATATGACAAAATAGTCATTTGTTTTCCAGAAGAGTGTAATGTAATTCCTAACCATGATGCCCAGACATTCATTAAGTTGCTTTAAATACAAATACTTTAAAGAAGGGATATTTTTTGTAAAAATTGGAGACACAGCCTGGGTTCCTGTTTGGATTAATATTGTCAGGAGCAAAGACAACAAACACAGTAACAGGAATCCAGAGGCTGAGTTGATTATGAACATGAAAGTCTTCATGCAGAGAATATGGGAGAAAGGGTTTGGATTTCCATTGCCTGAAACACTGGAGGCATGAGGCAATGTTATCTAGAGGGCAAGAGGATAGAAGAATCCAACTTGAGTGCAGTAAATAAAATAATGTGACACACACTTGCTGAGAGGAGAAATTGTGCAATTTCCTGTGGGTGTGATGAAGTTTTCATAGCAGATAAGATAGTTGATCTGGGTATTAAAGCCTGTATATGTGTGAGCTGGACTGACAAGGTGAAAAAGAGCAGAGGGAACAATAGTTTGGTGGTTAAAAACACAGACTCTGGGGTAGATTGCTTGGTTTAAATTCTGTCATTTATGACTTAAATCCCCATGATTGTTACTTACTCTCTTAGCACTTCAGTTGCTTTTTCTGTGAGATGAGAAATCTACCTCCGAAGAGTTGTTTGTAATGATTAAATGAATCACCAGTACACAGTAAACTCTCAATGTATTGCTATCATTATTATATTCAGGAAAAAATTAGTAGTTCAGCATGACCTGCATTGGGATGCCTAGCAGTGAATACTGAAAAAAGACTGTAGAGGTCTTATCCACCACATTAATTTAAAAGCTTCTGTTGGTCATGTGCAGCACTGCAGCTTTTAAAGTATAATCAGAGTTTTGCTTTAGAAAGATGTCTGTGGGAGTTCCATGGGCAAGAATTGAAAGTGAGTGTGAAGGCAAAGAGAGTAGCTAGGAGATTTCTGCATTGGTCTGCACTGACTACTGAACTGTAAGAGACGATTCCTCACCTAGGGCCATACTGGAGCAGGTGAAAGGAACCAGGCTTACATTAGAGTTGTTTCCCATAGAGTCTCATTCTGGCCTCAGAATTCACAATGCTTTAGACCAGAACTCTCCAGAAGAAATATAATGTAAGCTACAAATGCAAGCCACATATGTCATTTCAAATTTTCTAATAGCCAGAGTAAAAAAGTAAAAAGCAATAGGTAACATTACTTTTAATAATGAAGTTTATTTAACTCAATATATCAAAATATTATTATTTTTACCTATAATGAAGATGACATTTTATTAGTGATATATTTTGCATTCTTTTCATAATAAGCTTTAAAAATCTGATGTGCATTTTGTATTTACATTTCATATCAATTCAGATTAGTCATATTTCAAGTGCTCAATAGCCATGTATGACTACTAGCTATCAGACTAAGAAGGAAGAGTAAATCTTTCTGCTATCCCTATTGTCTTTCAGATTAGAAACTCTCTAGGAGAGTTTCTAGAAAATCTCTAGAAATCAGTTTCCAGAAAATATGTCAACTTCTTGTTCTGACCAGCAGAGAGATGTTTAATCATTTACAGAGTCCTTTAAACTGGCACTAGAGATAGGCCCACTGGGCTAATTTTGTGTGATAAAAATCTTTTTATTTTCCAGTGATCTGCTGTTCTGAAGACAATAGCTATAATTTTTAAGAATTTGTCATATTTCCTACAAACTGCAGGGCTTACCCGTATTGTATCCTATCTTGACAGTCACTTGGAGGCTCTAGGGTTGCTGCATAAAGATAAAATTAGATTTTATGTGGGCTATAAGGTGACATGAAACATTTGGATGAGCAAGGTCAGTGGTGAGACTTCTTTTTATATTGAATCATTTATTTGTTAAAAAATGGTGAATGCCTACTATGCATTAGGCTGGGATTGAGGGACCCAGTGCTGAGCCTGAGACATGATCCCTTCTCTCATGGAACTTCTGTCACATTGGTAAAAGTTGAAGTCATTTATGCTCAGAACCCCCTGGTCCTGGAGGCAGGGGCATGGACTGCATAACTCTTTTCATCTGGTTGTTCTTCATGTCTCTCCTAATCTGGAGGACTTGAGTCACAGGTGAGAGAGTTGTGGCAACTAACGGCCCAGTTAAGGTGGGTCACACTCTCCCAGACTCCCTTGTAGTGGCTTGAATGGTGGTCTCCCAACCATTGGGATAGTTATGTCCTTATCCTAACCCCTAGAACTTGTGAAAGTGAACTTACTTGGAAAGAGGATTTTTGCAGATGTAATTAAGTTAAGGATCTCAAGATAATATTATCCTGGATTATCTGGCTGGGCCATTAATCCTATGATAAGTTTCCTATAAGAAATATGAATAAAGACACAGACAACAAGAAGAACTACATGAAGACACAGAGATTGGAGTGATGTTGCTACAAGCCGAGGAATGCCATGGGTTGCTGGCACCCACCAGAAGCTTGGAGAGAAGCTTTGAATAGACTTTTCCTCAGAGTATTCAGGAAGAGACAACCCTGATCCCGCACTTTGAATTTAGACTTCTATCCTTCAGAACTGTGAGAGAGCACATTTCTTTAGTTTTAAACTACCCACTTTGTAATTTGTTACAGCAGCCACAGGGAATGAATACATCCTTTAGATGTAGAGCTTTGTGGAAGGAAGCTGCCTTCATTATCTTTGTCAAACATATATTAAGCTCTCCCCATGTTCCTGGTATAAATTGTGGTACTTAGATAAATTCACCAACTGCTCTAAGGATCCCAATTCATGTCAGTCAGCCTCCTTTTGTTTAAACAAAAAGACCTCTCAGTTTTCTCCCAATCTGCTAACTTTTTGATGTCCAAAAAGGGATCCTCATGTTTCAAAACTTTGGAAAGCTCTGGCCAATAAGACAAAATATGAATGCCAGTCCCATAGCAGACACCACCTTCTTGGGGGGAAGGTGTCCTAATTTTCCTCTCTCGAGGCATCTCCCAATGTGGCTTCATGAGAAATCCTTGCTTTGGTCCAAACGGACTTGTTACCTCTCTTGAACATAGCTGTCCTGCTGATCCTGTTCGTGATGCCGATTGTCTTGCTGTATCTCACTCTGTGCATAGTTTGCTGAACCCAGGGTAGGTGAGGCTCGAGCTAAGAGGTTGGAAGGAGACTTGAGGGGCTGTATGAACTACAAACATGTTCATTCTCTCCTAGCTGGCACAGCAGCCATAGCACAGCCTCTCTCCTGGCTGACACGGTAGCCATGGCAGTGAACGTTTGCTGCTGTGACCAGCGTGTGATGCTGGGATTTGTGGCCTCTGGAGGAGAGGAATTCAGTCGGGGCCAGAGATGAGGTTTGAACACTCCAAGTTTTTGTGTAGTAAAGTTTTATCAAAGTATAAAAGAGACCATGAGAGCTTCTGACATAGACATCAGAAGGGGACAGAAAGAGCGCCCCCTTGCTAGTAGCAACTAACCTACTACTACTAAAATTGGCACTGGAGAAGGAAAGGCAACCCACTCCAGACAGAGGAGCCTGGCGGGCTTCAGCCCATGGGGTCACAGAGAGTAGGACACGACTGAGTGACTAACACACACACACACACACACACACACACACACACACACCTATTAGCAAGCTGCTAATTAGAGAAAGGAAACACCTCCACACTGAGAGAGTGGCACCAGGCCCCTCACCCACAACATGCATTCTGAGATAGCATTGGCACAAGGTGTCATCCAGGGCCATAAAACAATTGACAGGAATCTTCAAGAAAGACAGATTTCCAAGTAAATACATAGCTCATTAAATAGCTTAAGAAAACATTTCCATAAGAAAAATGCTTTGGTTAGCTCAAGGTTTGAGATAAAGTTAAGTTCGGGGGGAACCAGGTGTCACCATGATAACACAGGATTAGAAGAAAACCTCCTTTAATTTTGTGTAGAGAAGGGAAAAAAAAAAGTCTGCCACTCGAAGTTTATTTCCTCCTACAATAAAATAAATAAATACATAAAATAAGTAAATTGTTTTTAAAAAAGAGGGAGACCTCTGGCCTCCCCACAGAGGCTGTTAACCCTCTCAGCAGCAGACGCTATATCCTCTCCTGTCACGGCTGACCCAACGGACGCAGCCATGAAGCAGCAGTAAACGCTGCCACTTTCTTAGGCGGAGCTCACGTATGCGTCCCACACACAGTGGCCCACAGCCAAGCAGGTACCTGGTGATGAGCGTGCACAGTGCTGGAAGTGCTCTCAGCTGGTACAAATCATTATTTACGAAACGTGGGGTAAGAGCAAGAGGCTGCGGGGGAAGAAAGCCTGACCACGCCATCTTGGCTAACTTGCTCTTTCCAGTAAAAGCGTCTGCCTACAATGCAGACCTGGCTTCGATCCCTGGGTCAGGAAGATCCCATGGAGAAGGAAATGGCAACCCACTCCAGTGTTCTTGCCTGGAGAATCCCATGGAGGGAGGAGCCTGGTGGGCTACAGTCCATGTGGTCGCAAAGAGTCGGACATGACTGAGCAACTTCACTTTCACTTTTCACTTTCTACAGTACCTCACCATTCAAGCCCATCTGCCTTTGACTTTGTTCTCTCTGCCTACTCATCCTTTCATTCAAAGTTCCAGTAATATCTTTTCTGAACCGTCTCTAGTTTACCCTGAGTGCCTAAGAATTTGATTCAACATCTGCTTAAGGTCTTTGTCCTGCTGCAGTTCAAGGTGTTCATTTACTTATTCTTTCTTCCTTCTGCACTGTGGACTCTTCAAGCATAGGACCTGAACTCCCTCATCGCTGTGTCCTCAGATGCTGCAGACAGCAGGCACTCCATAGTCTTTATAGAATCACCAAAGGATGAAGTACGTGATCCTCAAATATGAACTTACATAAAGTAAAACTAGAGTGGTATACGAAAGAATGCCATGTTTATCGGGCCACTTCATGGATGCAAATGTAGGAACACCCAAGAGATAATGCTGTAAGTGTCAGATCAGGAAATAAACGAGTCAATTTTCCTGGTCGATTTGTAGACTTTGAGAGTGCTAGGCTTTGAAAGTGATGGACTGTGGACTTTGAAAGCACCCTTCCTACCCCACGAGCGCCCCTCCTCCAGTCGCTTTCTCTGTCACATTCCTTCCCCTGCCCTCCACCAGGGCCCACCCATGCTGCCAGCCTGAGCAGACATCCACACCATGGGATTTGAGCCCCACATTGCTTTCATCTTCCTCCTGGACAGGGATGAGATCCTCTCGTCTCATCAGTCATTTGCTCTCTGTCAACAAGCCTGCTGCTAGAAGCCTGCTGTGGCTCAGGTGGCTGGTGGGGAATGTCCCAGCGGAGACTGAGGCCGTTTGGAGTGAGCAGAAAGGCCCCGCAGCCAGCAGGTGCCCAGAAGCCCCAGAGGAGAGGAAACAATCTAGACGCCTTCCCCTAAGAGGTGGTTTTACCAGAAGAAGGATGAATAGGCCGGAAACCATCCCGCCAGCAACCCTCCTCTTGTCAGCTCCGCGCTGGACAGAACAAATGCGCTTTATCTGCAAGTCAGATTGGCTTCCGCAGGCCGATACATCATGCAGAGACAGAGCGACTCCCTCCCAAGGAGCGTCATCTTCTCCCTCTCGAGGTGCCCTGATCCCCTGGCGGCCTTCCTGCTGGCAACCAAACAAGTTCAAAAGGGCAGAGGGATAAGGCGGACGCTGCCTGTGTTCTCCCGACTCGTCCATCCTGGAAGTCCAGGCTGGCCCTGGAGGTGGGTGTAGCGGCTTCAGGCTCTCTCTGGCATTGCTCAGCAAGGCCCAGCAGCCCGAGCCCAGTGGGCTGGGAGTGGCTGACTTCCAAGTGCTTCTTTCCACTCACCCCACCTAGATGGCTTAGAATAAGCTGGAATTCTGCTCTGCTTAGTGTTGGGATGGCCTTTCATCTCTGGTGGGAGGATCAGGAGGACTGATGATCAAACCTTGTCTGCACTGATCATGGGTTTTACCCAGTACTGTTGGCGTTCCCACTGCATGATGGCAGAGTGTTCAGAAGAAGGTTAATTTTGAGCTTAACAGTTCAAATTGGGAAAAGAAAGGGACCTAGGACATTTTGAGTTTCCTCTTGATTATTCTAATCACTTCCTCAGTACTTAATTCCTAACATGACTGTCCACCATTTAGGACAGAGCAAAGGAGACTGAGAGCAGTGGGAAGGGAGGATGAAAAAGGAGATGAGGAGAAATCAAAGGCATGTAGGAAGGTCAGGGGGATGGGACGGGTTGAGGTCATTTGGACAGAAAGCTGGAGCAGAAGATACTGTAAGAATTGGACTCGTGTCCTGCTGAACCCACTTTTTATTCTTTGCTCAAATCCCATTTCTTTCTGTCTCAAATACTGCACTGATTTTGGAAATGTGGCCTTATAACTGCCACATGAACAGCTGACCTTTATTCTTTTTTTTAAAATTTTTATTTATGTATTTTTGGCTGTGCTAGGTCTTTGCTGCTGTGCAGGGTTTTCTCTAGTTGTGGCGAGTGGTGGCTACTCTCTAATTTCAGTGTGAGGGCTTCTCATTGTGGTTGCTTTTCTTGTTGAGGAGCAAGGGCTCCAGGGTGCTCGGGCTTCAGTAGTCGGGGCACGTGGGCCCAGTAGTTGCTGCCCCCGAGCTCTAGAGCACAGGCTCAGTAGTTCTGGTGCATGGGACAAGGTGCTCGATCAGTCATCTCCCTTTTGGGAGAGTCAGTGAGAGGGACTGGAAAGAGTGAAGAGTGTTCTAGACTCAACTCCCCCCTTCACAAGCTGTATGACACTGTGCAAGTCATTTGACCTCTCTGGAGCTCAGTATCTTGAGCTGTAAGATGGTACATCCAATTCTAAGATTTTTTTTTTCTAGCTTTAAAACTGTACAAAATTGGGTCCAATCTTTTATCTGCTTACACTTAGCATCCTGTGATACATCTCACTCTATGTCTTCAGCTGTGTCTTTCCCCTCTCCTTTCTTTATTTTCAGTATCCACGCCATCCTGAAGTAATCACAATCTTTCTCTCTCTTGATTCTGGTCTCTGAACATGCCATTCCATCTGCTTAGAGTGCCTAATCTCATCTCCCCATCTCTAAACTCTTATTTTTCCTTTTCTCTGCGTCTTCTGGGAAGTCTCCTCTGGCCCTGCCCTGGCTTTAGCTGAATTAGGTTTCCCATGTGTTCTTAAAGCTCCTATGTTTATCCGCATGTCACTTTCTAGAGGATATTTTAATTGATTTTCTTGATCTTATTGAAGGAGGATTTTTCCTTGTAGACCTTATTTCTACAATATTTCTAAAATATCTAGAGGATATTTTAATTGTAGACTTTGATCTTATTGAAGGCATGAGCCATCTTTTGTATTTACATCCAGTTCTTGGACAGAACACAGTGAATGTAGCAGCGAGTCACTGAAGTCGACCTCAGAGCTGTTGTCTGTATCTTTCTAATTTTTTTCCTTAGGAATACATGGATGAAATATTTTCTTTAGTAAAAGAGGGCAGAAGGCAACAGGAGTGGCAGAAAACGGGCAATAAAGCAAATGTATTTGGACCCCAAAGGCCCCTGGATTCTGTTAAAGAACAGTATACACTCTCGGACTAAGGATGTGATGCGGCTTGTTTCAAAGACTTGGAAAGCGTGGAGCTGACCTCAGTGGTGCGAGCCCCTCAGGGGAAAACATGAGATGTGAACTGAAGCTAAAATGCGGAGGGGTTAGAAGTGAGCAATAGAAGCTATCGAGGTAGTTTCTGAATCACTTTTCTCCTTTCTCAATGTCTTTGTGACTCAGGCTCACACTCACCCTCATTCTTAACTACAGAAGTTAAGGTCAGACCCTCATCTGAATCGTGGCTTTCCCACATTATCCCAGCCACAGTGAGAAACCAGGCTTTGGAGGAACCTGGGGGCGATTCCAACACATTACAAGAGAGTCAAAAGGGCACATGAATGTCATTACTTACCGAGCAAATGGGAGGCAGAAACTCTGGAAACACATGCTCATTAAAGAAAAAGTGAAAAATGGAGAAACATAGCAAGAGAGGAAAAAAAACTAACCCGAAGTCTACCTGCCCCTCCCCAAAGACAATTATCAAAGAGTTTCATAGGTTTTATTAACTTCTTTTTCTCCATGCACATTTTACCCCCTTTGCTTTACTTTAAAATTAATTAAGCAATACTGTATATGCAACTTTCAAAACTTTTAAACTTAAGTCATAAAAGAAGAATCTTCTTATTTTATGGATACTGTAAATAAAACCTTTGGGTTGATTTTACTGTCTCAACATTTCTATTTTTTAAAAGTACTAAATGGACATATATCCACAGCAAACAAGTAGAGACCAAACAAAAGTAAAGAAAAATTCAAGTTGTCATCAAATAAAATTCACAATAAACTTAATAAAGAGTGTGTGAACATTGTATAAGGATCTCCTTTTCTAGAATAAAACAAGCATTTCTAGAGTTAACTTGGGTAAGCCATAGGCTTGTGAAGCGGGAAGAAAAAACAAATTGTGGTTCCTGGCTTGTTTCTCCCCAAGAGAAGGGAGGAATTAACTGCTGTTCTTTTCTGTCTATGATCAGGCCAAATAGCCCCCAACGATCCAAATTACTATTGATTTCCAATCTCTCAGGGTGAGCGAGATGGTCAGAGAGGCCCTGGGCCAGCCGGCGGTCATGGTCTCTTTTGCTGGGGGGGTTCCAGGAGGTAGAGTCTCCTCAAACCTTCTGGAGCAGAGACCTGGTTCTCTCTTCTCTTCAGCCAGGAGCCAACTGCTCCCTTCAGTTGGGATGGTAGAGGCTTCCAAGTACTTCTCACCAGAGAATAGGCTATGGGTCGCAATGGAAGGAACTTCTACTCACTTGAAGGGATTTCCTCATAGCTAACTGAGATGCCACGAAAGAAAGCTTCATTCAGGTAAACGCCTCTGAAAGGATTAACAGGTGCATGGTTCAGTTCAGTTCAGTCACTCAGTCGTGTCTGACTCTTTGTGACCCCATGAACTGCAGCACACCAGGCCTCCCTGTCCATCACTAACTCCTGGAGTTTACTCAAACTCATGTCCATTGAATCGGTGATGCCATCCAACCATCTCATCCTCTGTCGTCCCCTTCTCCTCCTGCCCTCAATCTTTCCCAGCATCAGGGTCTTTTCCAATGAGTCAACTCTTCACATGAGGTGGCCAAAGTATTGGAGTTTCAGCTTCAGCATCAGTCCTTCCAAGAAACATTCAGGACTGATTTCCTTTAGGATGGACTGGTTGGATCTCCTTGCAGTCCAAGGGGCTCTCAAGAGTCTTCTCCAACACCACAGTTTAAAAGCATCAGTTCTTTGGTGCTCAGCTTTCTTTATAGCCCAACTTTCACATCCATAGATGACTACTGGAAAAACCATAGCCTCGACTAAATGGACCTTTTTTGGCAAAGTAATGTCTCTGCTTTTTAATATGCTGTCTAGGTTGGTCATAGCTTTTCTTCCAAGGAGCAAGTATCTTTTAATTTCATGGCTACAGTCACCATCTGCAGTGATTTTGGAGACCCCCCAAATACAGTAGCCATTCTTTAGCAGAGAAGTCATTCTATACATTCTATACACACACATAAGAAATGTAAGACTATCAATAATAGAGAGTGTAGTTAAACAATAGGCAAAGTTTTGAAAGTACGATTTTGAAGAAAGTGGAAACTTCTGGTTAATACACAACTTCATCCAAAATTACTTTTACTGTTGACTCTAGCTATTGAGTAACAAAACTGTTAAAATATTTTTTTGGTGTTGCTTTTTGTTTTCTTTTCTTTTGAAATATAAATTTCATTTCATATTGTATTTGGTTCTAGCTGATTTGTCTGAGAAAGAATGAGAAAAAAAGATTATAAATAGCTAATTTCAGCATTTATCAAAATAAAGGTGTCAAGTGACTAGGCATCCTGATAGGATACATAGATGGAGAAATCCTACTATTTTGTATTAGAGGATTCTAATATATAAAAATAACTTCATCAAGAAAAGATAAGAATGGAATAAAAGTTCAAGAACAGTTTTTCTCAGCATAATATTAAAAAAATGCAATGGTATAGAGATCTACAGTTACATAAAAATAACACAAGAAATTAAATTACAGATGCTTGTGTGACTTCTAAGAATTCCAGGTATCATTATCAGGAATTCTCCTACTGCATGCTCAGTTGCTTCAGTCATGTCTGACTCTTTGTAACCCTATGGACTATAGCCTTCCAGGCTCCTCTGTCTATGGGATTCTCCAGGCAAGAATACTGAAATGGATTGCCATGCCCTCCTCCAGGGGATCTTTCTGACCCAGGGATTGAACCCATACCTCTTATGTCTCCTGCATTGGCAGGCGGATTCTTTACCATTAACGCCACCTGAACAAAGATAAGGATTTGTAAAGGGGCGTGGAAATAAGAAGGAAAGGATTATGATGTAATTTTTGGACAAAAAGATTCTTGAACCAGTCCAGGTTCAATGCACGATGCTGGATGCTTGGGGCTGGTGCACTGGGACGACCCAGAGGGATGATATGGGGAGGGAGGAGGGAGGAGGGTCCAGGATGGGGAAAAAAAAAAAAAAAAAGAACTGGACATGGAACAATAGACAGGTTCCAAATTGAGAAAGGAGTACAAAAAAAAAAAAAAAGATTCTTGGACGAAAACTGATCATATTTGCAACTCCAAATTCCTGTTATCTCTCCAGTCCTCTTAAGAGTTCTAAATGGTACTTTATTCAGCTAACAATTATTGAGTCCTTAATATGTGTCCACCCGATTTAACTGACTTCTGAACATCCACCACTCCCTGACCCCAACTGTATGTCCAAAGACATCTTTCACTTCAGAGAGGGGGAAAGAGGCATGCATGGAGACACACAGGAATTAAAGCTTTGATCACTCAACAGCCTCCATGCAGAAATGATGCAAGGACATTTACGACTGTGATATGTACCTTACTGCTATCATTTATAGTGATAAAATCCTCATCCATTGCCTGGAACCTCCGGCCAAGTCCCCTCACAAACAGCTTTAAGTGGCAGGTAGTATTAATACTTTGAAGAGTAAAAAGGTATTGCAGTACTGAGTAGGGCAACATGAAATGAAGAAAACTAGTATACCAGAATATGAAAAGCAAATCAACAAATCAGTAGAATCTTGGGGATAAAGGCAATTAATAGAAATTCAAGTGCTGAGTCGCACCTTGTACCTCAATTGTCCGTGGGGAGAAATAAAGGTTTTCCTTACTACGGTGGAAATGGTGTTTGAACCAATTTTAACTAGACCTTAAAAGACACTGTGAGCAGATTTATATGTAATAACCAAAAACGAAACAACCTAAATGGATTCATCAGTGCATGAATGGATAACCAGACTGAAGTACCTCCATACAACGGAGTAATACTCAACAATAAAAAAGAAATGAACCATTAATAGATTCAACAACTTGGATGGACACAAAGGGCATTATACTGAGTGAAAAAGCTAATATCAGAGGATTACGCACTGCAATTTCATTTATATAAACTTTCAAAGTAATAAAATGCTGATGATGGAGACCAGATCAGTGGCTGCCAGGGGTTAGGGGCTAGGGTAAGGGGGGTGGTGTGATTTTTAAGTGGGAGTTTCTTTGTGGTGATGGTTACATGAATCCATATGTCATAAAATTTCTTGTATATATATAATATATATATATCACCAGTTTTTATATGTACTTTAAGTACATATAAAAACTGGCGATGTCCTAATAACATCTGTACTTAAGTTAACAGCATTATTTCCACATTAATTTTCTGGTTTTGAAAATAAGATATTCATTTGAGATAGCTGAATGAAGCATACACACAGATGCTCCTATTTTTGCAACTTCTTTTTAATCTTAAACTATTTCCACATAAAAATGTATATATGGCCAATTCTTATCATTTGGAGTAGTTGTCTTCTTTAAGTTTTCTGTGAACACCGAATTAGTGATACTGATCTATTGTGCCTAGGGAAAATACAAGGTTAGGTGCCTGCAGGCCTCTGGTCATAACATTTCAACAAGTGATCAGTACAGAAGTTTGTGTTATATGCATTTCTGCTTAAAGATGTTTTATTTAATATCTATTGTTGAGTCATTGACATTAAGTTCCCAGCCAACAGGACTATAACTCACTACTGAACAAAGCGTATCTAAAAACGTATTTTCTCCCTAAGGCATGTCACAGTTTTCTTGCATTTAGGAACACTAGACAGGACTCCAACATTACACTTGAGGTCATTTTAAACAGTGAAATCACCAACAAAAAACACAGAAATTTGAAAAACTAGTTAAACAGATGGCAAAGGACCCTTGTTTACAGTATGACAATATGAGAATTGAAACAAAAAAGCAAAGCATTACCTTTTCTGATCTCAGTTGGGGAAGTGTGTGTACAGCAACATGAATTTTTTTTTTTTTTTTTTGCTGCTCTGCCCATGTCCACAAATGACTACAAAAGAATCATGAGTGTTGACTTTGAGATTACAAATAAATTTTAGTGATCAGCTGAATTAGCAAATATGGACTCTGAGAGTAATAAGGATTGATTGATTGTATATGTCTTCATATGTCTCTATACTTGTAAATACACACACGGATATATACATATAGACACACATACATACATATTTGTTCTTGTTCAGTTGCTCAGTCGTGTCCAACTATTTGTGACCCCAAAGACTGCAGCACACCAGGCTTCCCTTCCATCACCAACTCCCAGAGTTTACTCCAACTTATGTGCATTCATTCCGTGATGCCATCCTACCATCTCATGCTCTGTCGTCCCCTTCTCCTCCTGCCTTCAATCTTTCCCAATATCAGGGTCTTTCCTAATGAGTCAGTTCTTCACATCAGGTGGCCAAAGTATTGGAGTTTCAGCTTCAGCATTAGTCCTTCCAAGAAACATTCAGGATTGATTTCCTTTAGGATTGACTGGTTTGATCTCCTTGCTGTCCAAGGGACTCTCAAGACTCTCCTCCAACACCACAGTTCAAAAGCATCAATTCTTTGGCGCTCAGCCTTCTTTATGGTCCAAGTCTCACATCCATACAACTCTTCATCACACTGGGAAAACCATAGGTTTGACTAGATGGAATTTCGTTGGCAAAGTAATGTCTTTGCTTTTTAATATGCTGTCTAGGTTGGTCACAACTTTCTTCCAAGGAGCAAGTGTCTTTTAATTTCATGACTGCAGTCACCATCTGCAGTGATTTTGGAGCCCAAGAAAATAAAGTCTCTCACTGTTTCCATTGTTTCCCCATCTATTTGCCATGAAGTGGAGGGACAGGATGCCATGATCTTTGTTTTTTGAATGTTGAGTTTTAAGCCAGCTTTTTCAACTCTCCTCTTTTACCTTCATCAGGAGGCTCTTTAGTTCCTCTTTGCTTTCTGCCGTAAGGGTGGTGTCATCTGCATGTTTGAGGTTATTGATATTTCTCCCAGCAATATTGATTCCAGCTTGTGCTCCATCCAGTGCATCCAGCAAAATGCATCATCCATTTCGAACAATGTACTATGCATGTAAGTTAAATAAACAGAGTGGCAACATACAACCTTGATGTACTCCTTTGCCAATTTTGAAAGTCTGTTGTTCCATGTCTGGTTCTAACTGTTGCTTCTTGACCTGCATGCAGGTTTCTCAGGAAGCTGGTAAGGTGGTCTGGTATTCCCATCTCTTCAAGAATTTTCCGGTTTGTTGTGATCCACACAGTCAAAGGCTTTAGCATAGTCAATGAAGCAGATGTTTTTCCAGAATTCTCTTGATTTTTCTATGATCCAACAGATGTTGCAATTTGATCTCTTGTTCTTCTGCCTTTTCTAAATCCAGCTTGAACATCTGGAAGTTCTTGGTTCATGTACTGTTGAAGCCTGGCTTGGAGAATTTTGAGCATTGCTTTACTAGCACATGAGATGAGGGCAATTGTGCGGTAGTTTGAACATTCTTTGGCATTGCCTTTCTTTGGGGCTGGAATGAAAAATGACCTTTTCCAGTCCTGTGACCATTGCTGAGTTTTCCAAATTTGCTGGCATATTGAGTGCAGCACTTTCACAGCATCTTTTTTTTTTTTAGGATTTGAAATAGCTCAATTGGAATTTCATCACCTCCACTAGCTTTGTTCTTAGTGATGCTTCCTAAGGCCCACTTGCCTTTGCGCTCCAGGATGTCTGGCTCTTATGTGAGTGATCACACCACTGTGGTTGTCTGGGTCATGAAGATCTTTTTTGTATAGTTCTTCTGTGTATTCTTGCCACCTTTTTAAAATCTCTTCTGCTTCTGTTAGGTCCATACTGTTTCTGCCCTTTATTGTGCCCATCTTTGCAGGAAATGTTCCCTTGGTATCTCTAATTCTCTTGAAGAGATCTCTAGTCTTTCCCATTCTATTATTTTCCTGTATTTCTTTGCATTGTTCATGTAGGAAGGCTTTTTTATCTTTCCTTGCTATTCTTTGGAACTCTGAATTCAGATGGGTATATCTTTCGTTTTTTCCTTTGCCTTTTGCTTCTCTTCTTTTCTCAGCTATTTGTAAGGCCTCCAAAGGCAATCATTTACCTTTTTGCATTTGTTTTTTTGAGGGATGGTTTTGATCACTACCTCCTGTATAATGTCATGAACCTCCATCCAATGTTCTTCAGGTATTCTATCAGATCTAATCCCTTGAATCTATGTGTACATACATATACACATACATATATATATACATACATGCCTATTTTATATATATATATATAGTAATATTTTCTTTGTGGCTTAGAGATTTACAGCCTTTTCTGAATAATGGGATTCTTTTGGCTTCAAGCTAACTGCTATGTGTACACTGCCTCTGTCAGAATTATTCAAAGGCTATGTTAGTTTTCTATCTATCAGCTGCTCCTTTCAATCCCCCTTTCCCCAGCTCATAGTTTAAACGTTTGAATTTAGGTTACCAATGGCCCTCAACTTTGGCTTCCTATTCCATGACTCACCCTAGCTCTTTCAAAAACAGCCAAGAATGCCTTTCCCATTGAGGTTTAGACTGATAAAGGTCAGTGAGGGTCCCCTTCTAGTGACCAATTTCCTTTTTCACTTAGACAAGGGAAACTTAAGTTCAAGTAGGATAGAACTTTAGGCACTGATCCCCTGGATGCAGAATATGCACCACACAGTCAGGATGGAGATCACAGGAAAGCATTCTAGGTATTCTTTAAGTCATACATCTCAGCTAGTTGCTTGTTTGAAAAATCCACGCTAATAATACTAAATTTGGGGACTCTGTTAATAAGGCAAAGAATATACATAGTTTTCTGAAAAGTACTAGCTGCTCGCTTCATTGGAACTGTGTGACTCTCACTGTTAGAAAGGTGGGCTTTTATAAGTCCCAAGAGGAATCCCATGTCTTGCCATTATTAGGAATTACCAGAGTTCTTTGCTGCCCACACTGGGAATGGTTTTTTAGTGGTGGTGAGCCTGAAGCTCTTTTTGACAATCTGGAATGGCCTGTCTCATAGTTGGTAGCTATAACCATTATATTCTCCTTTATGAGTGAATTGCTTTTCTTCACTTTGGTTTCTCTCTAATCCCTTGTAGGCATATGCTAGATCTGGAACCCTTACACAGAGTCTCTGGTTAGTGTATTTCTGAGAAGTTAGATAAGGCCAAGCTTTAGTTAAGCTCCACATAGCCGAGTGACATAGAACTGCTTTTGGCTAAAGGCCCTTTAATTTTCCAAGTGCTCAAATGGAATCACTTAAAATATAAAATGTATGAACATCTTTCCTCTGAACTAAATGGTCCTCTTTTTCTTGGCTTAATTTCCTCTAGACATAAAAATTAAGACTCTTTCACCAATACCAGAGATCAGTAATGCTGTACATGTTGCCAGACTCACAGATTAGATTAGCCTTTTGGTTTCCAGTAGTGTTTTCATGGAATTATCTCCATTCAGGTCAAATTCTATTTTAAGCACTCCAGCTGATTCAATAGCCCACAATTTGTACTTTTGGTCTCAAAGTAAATACTTGATTTAAGTCAAGCCGCGCAAACTACTCGTGTATTTGAGCCCTGACCCATGTAATTTTAATATCCATTAACCTTCACTATGGGATGAAATTGGAAGGATCAGATGCTTTGTAGGTTCATACAGACCCCGGGGAAAACATTCAAGTCATTTCCCTTCCAAAGCAAACAGTGTGAGTCTATTGGTCTGAGTAGGAATTGCCAATTATGCCTGGTTCCTCCCTGCATCACTTCCTTCCACTTTGTGTTATAAGGTCATAAGTGCAGAGAAATGAAGCAAAAGGTTAGGAATGGGTCTATGTTCAAATATAAGCCTGTAGTCAAGATGTTTTCAGCAATACAGGAACCCAGGTTGTCAAGCTGTCAAGCATTGTGTGCACGCTCAGTCACTTCAGTCTGACTCTTTGCTATCCCAAGAGCTGTAGCCATGGGGTTATCTTGGCAAGAATACTGGAGTAGGTTGCCATTTCATGGGGCTTTATCTGATGTGGATCCCATCAGAACCTCCCACAGTCTTTTCTCCTGGGATGTGGAGCAGAGAGGGTAGGACAGAGAGGGAGTCTAGGTAGGAACTGGGTAATCACCAGGGATAAAAGTTCAGACCTCAGACCTCTAGTTAGGAATCTAGAAGTTGATTTGTAAGCAGGTAGAAGAGGAGTGTTCACGCAAGCACAGGGCATCTTGGCCACGTTGCCGCTCTCGTCTGAGATGAAGCCCCTGAGCATGTCTGCTCTGATCTAAGGATGACGTAAATAGAGTGGCCAGTCATTCTGGAGTCAATGCTTGAAAACGACCATTCATGAGAAAATCATCAATATCATAGCTTCTTTTTATTGAACAATAATGACTCGCTCCAGGGCTGACTAATGCTACAGAACTTGCCTGGTGGCTCAGACAGTAAAGAATCCGCCTGCAATGCAGAAGACCTGGGTTGGATCCCTGGGTTGGGAAGTTCCCCTGGAGATGGAAATGGCAATGCTTTCCAGTTTTCTTGCCTGGAGAATCCCCAAGGACAGCGGAGCTGGCGGGCCACAGTCCATGGGGTCACAAAGAGTCGGACACAACTGAGCGACTAAGCACAATGACTCACTATGCATTACTTTAGGCAATTTGCATACATACACCTGGTCTCTTGCAATCTTCCCATCTCTTCCATTGCACAAATGAAGAAAAGCTCAGAGAACTTCAGGAATTTATACTTGCTCAAGAAGGTTGTGCCTGGTAAGATTAAAATTTGAAACCATGTGAATCTGACTTGGAAGCCCATCGAGACATCAGAGCCTAACGTTTTATGAGCCCCTCAGTGTGTGTGTCAGTGACTATATGTTTCTAGTTTCTTTTCTCTTCCCACTGAGGGAAAAAAAAATATAAAAACCCCTTTTGATGTGGCAGTGCTGAATATGTCTGTTCTTAACACACTTAATAACAATGTTGATTATGTCCTTTTTTATAGCACATGTATGCTTTTAACACTTTGGGCATTCAGTTTTTTGAGAAAAACTTTATGACACTAGTGAGTTGGAAATTGACCACTATTGCAGAGGTGGAAGGGAGCCCATTTCCCTGATTACTTTAATCTTAGGTCGTGTTTTATGTATTTTGTCATATGGAACTAATAGAACTATCCATCTCAAAAAGACATCTCCTAATAGAATCTGGAATTTTGAGTCTTTGGGCCTTCTATTACTGTCTTATGAAACTTTTAAGGCAAGATGTTTGTTTCATTCATCTCTTAGTTCCCTGTAGTTCTTAACGTAGTGATCTGAATATCATCAGTATTTAAAAAAAAAAAGTGTTAATGACCAAATGAATGAGTGACTAGCTATGCAATGTGTAGAGGTTCAGATTATACCCATGTAACCTTTGATTACATGCACTCGTATTTGGCTGGGGACATTGCTAGGCCACCAATCATTGGAGTTGATTTGATGACTATTTTGACTAGTACTAATAATGGCAATTTACATTTATTTAATGCTTGCCATTAAATATCAGGGGCTTCCCTGATAGCTCAGTTGGTAAAGAATCTGCCTGCAATGCAGGAGACCCCAGTTCAATTCCTGGGTTGGGAAGATCCGCTGGAGAAGGGAAAGGCTACCCACTCCAGTATTCTTGGGCTTCCCTCGTGGCTCAGCTGGTAAAAAAATCACCTTGCAATGTGGGAGACCTGGGTTCAATCCCTGGGTTGGGAAGATCCCCCGGAGAAAGGAAAGGCTACCCACTCTGGTATTCTGGCCTAGAGAATCCCATGGACTATATAGTACATGGGGTCGCAAAGAGTTGGAGACACTTCACTTCAATGCTTGCCATGTGCCATGTACATGAGGAAATCAACTTGGAGGGGTTCAGTAATTCATACACTGGAGAAGAGGCAGTGTGTCCTGGACTTGAGCCCAGTAATGGGGCTCCAAAGGCTCCATTCTTTTTTAATGCTACCTTGATCATGAAAGAGAGTCAGAAAAGTGGGGTTTTGTAGATGCAACATGAGGCACTCGCTCAGCCACTCAGTTTCTCAAGAGATTCTTTCAATACAACACAGGAGACAACATATTGTATAAGTAACCAATAATGGCCAACTGGGCTGTCTCCTACATTTTTAAAGATGAAATTAAGTGGAAGTGAAGATGGACCCCAAACAAAAAAATTTTGTGTTCCACAACTGCCCCTATCTGGTTGGGATAAATCAGGAATCTGGAATGGATGCTGACTCAGTTTATCAGTCTGTAAAATTCAGAGTGTAATCATGGACTACCAAGCCTGGAACTAGGTGATAACAGAGAATCCAAAAGAAAGAGAAGATACAAATACTTGCTTATGTAGTTTTCAATCTATTTGTATAGAAGAATTTAAAAGTAAACAGAAAAGAATAGGGATATATAGTAATCATTATACAGAGGAGATAAAATTCCTACAGTTTATGCAGAACAAGTATAATGTTCATACTTATGAACATTCAGGTAGGATGGTTCAGTGGGAGTCCTACACATAACCTAGGGAATACGTTTTTATATTGTTCTCCGACTGATTCTGGATGATTTTTTTTTTTTTTTTTACTTTGAAAGGTGCCCAGAGATCATCCTTAAAGAAAAATTTTCTTTTTGCTGTTGTTCAGTCCTTCAGTTGTGTCCGACTCTTTGTAATCCCGTGGTGCGGCATGCCAGGATTCCCTGTCCTTCACTATCTCCCAGTGTTTGTGCAAGCTCATGTCCATTGAGTCGGCGATGCCATCCAACCATCTTATCTTCTGCCACCCCCTTATCCTCTTGCCCTCAACCTCCCAACATCAGTGTCTTTTCCAATGAGTCAGCTCTTTGCATCAGGTGGCCAAAGTATTGGAACTTCAGTATCAGTCCTTCCAGTGAGTATTCAGGGTTGATTTCCTTTAGGATTGACTGGTTTGACATCTTTGCTGTCCAAGAGACTCTCAAGAGTCTTCTCCAGCACCACGGTTTGAAAGCATCGATTCTTCAGTGCTCAGTCTTCTTTATGGCCTAATTCTCACATCCATGCATGACTACTGGAAAAACTACAGCTTTAACTTTGTCAGCAAAGTGATGTCTCTGCTTTTTAATACTCTTCCAAGTGATATTGTCATACACTTGATCCTGACTATGAGATATTTCAACATTCACTCACTGGGCACCTACTACATGTGCCAAATACTTTGCATAAATGAAACAAATTGCCCCACCCTTAGAAATTGGAAAATTATTGTGAAACTAATTTTTAAATCTATGGATGGTAGAATTATGTGTAAGATTTATTTTCTCAGTTATATTATGCTATATTTATTAAAGTTTCTACAGGTAATTCGTACTACTTTGATAACCAGAATGCAAAAATTAAAATAAACAAGGTTCCACAAATTCAGATTTATGACACGTGCAAAAAGAAGATAAACGGTAGTAATAGCAATTTTGAGAGCTTCTGTGTAACAGGTACTGTGCTAAGCACTTTATATTAATTTTCTTTAATCCTCACAATGCTCTTATTATGTTAGTGCCAGTCTTATCTCCATTTTACAGATAGTGATGCTGAGGCTAAAAGAAGAGGAAATCCCAGGTTACATAGCTGTATATGGTAAAGCCATAATTGCTCTACCAAGAAGCTTACAACTACACTAATCAGATAATGTAAAAGCAAAGTAAAGGTCAAATAGCCCATGTTTCCTGATCCTGAGACTTCTTCATTGTGTAGTATTATAGCTCTGTGCAGCCAAGAGGCTACAGATGGTATATAGTGTTATTTTTGGAAGATTTTCTGTTTCCCTCTGATAATTGGAGAGACCATGAACCATATTTTATTCAATATTAAAAAAAAATTCCATCTCCAGTTTGTGGCTCTCCTTCCTTGAGGTTATCTGTCTGGGCACCACTTGGAAAATACTGTTGAATGCCTGGCATGGTGAAAATGTCATCACAAAGATCTCTTGCTTTGCTGAAGGAGACTGCAGTATTGATATAATTCTTAGGTGGGCTCAGTTTCTTGGCTTCACTGTAGGACCTCAAATAAATACTAGTGTTTTTCGAAATAATAATTTTTTGTATTATTACATATAAAATGATATAAATAATATTTGTTTTTCAAAATACTATTTCTTAAGCATCTACATGGCTTCCAGCATTGAAAAAAAACCTCAAATGGGGAAATACACTGCGTGCAAAGTGTTTAGGCACCCATGAAGGATTGCACAGTTACTCACAGGATTGCTCTTAGCCTGGGTGGTGTGTTGATGGTCAAGTGTTTTACGATTCTCTGGGGGAAAAGACTCTGTCAGTTCCACTGGGATTTGGTTTCATTTTTAGGGGTTGGGTGACCCCTGTGTTAAACTGCACATTTTCTACTTCTTCAGAAATTTTTGTTAAGAGAAGAAACTCTATCTGGAATCAAGAGAATAACTCACTGATTTGGGGAGGCTATTTACATCTGCAAATCTAGGTTTAATAGTTAATAATCACTGGATTTTCCATTGTTTGTCTATTTTAAAAGGAGTGGGACGAATTGAGAAAGTAGCATTGACATATATACACTCCCATGTGTAAAATAGAGAGCTAGTGGAAAGCTGCTGGATATAGCACAGGGAGCTCAGCTTGGTGCTCTGTGATGACTTAGTGGGGTGAGATGAGGGAAGTGGGAGGAAGGTACTAGAGGGAGGGGATATATGTATACATATAACTGACTCACTTTGTTGTACAACACAAACTGACACAGCATTGTAAAGCAATTATACTCCAGTAAAAAGTAATTATTCATTAAGCACTCTCTTCATGAAACACATGATGCTAGGTGCTTCAGATAATACAAAGATGACTAAGATGTGATCCCTGACCTCCAGGTATTTAAAATCTCTAACAATGTAAATACAAATAACTAGAAAACAAAACAAGAAGAGGTAAGTAACATACAAAAGGCACAGGATCAGGGCACATGGAATACTTCTGCTCAGGTCAACAGCAATAGTCATCAGAGATTTTGAGCATGTGTAATATGCCAGCATACCAGGATAAGAGCTTCCCATGAGTTATTTTATACACTTTACAAATAAACCTGGGCCCCCTCCATGTATCATGCTCTTCTCTGCCTAAGATTCTAATCAGAAGAGAAATAAAAGAAAAGATGGAGTGACAAAGTATGACTTTTATTACTGATAAAGGGTATGTTGGTTGAGGTAGCTTGGGACTGTAGCCAAATAGTATTTCTGATTTCCTATCCAGATCTTGGAAAAACTCATCTGAGAGAATGTTTGAGTCTGCAGAACAAACACTCTCAACCAGGTCACCGCTTCTCACTGAAGTAGAGAGAGGAAGAAAATTCCATTTGCAGGATCTTCAGTAGATTAGCTCCACGTGGTCTAGCCATGGCTAGTGACCAGGTATTACAGACCAGGTGTCACATTCCATCCTCATTCGGGGGGGTCAGGGGGAAGGGGGCTGGGGGAGATGGTGGGGGGAGGGGTAGGGAGTGGGAGTTGGGGAGGGGGAAGCAGCAGGCCTGAGGCATTCAGGAAATCTCTTCTTACGGAAAAGAGACTGGGAATGGGTTTTTCCCTCCAAGGTTCCCCAAGTTTTAATACTGTTGACACACTTGGCTTACCCAACAAGTGTGTGGTCAACTAACGATGTGGCTTTCCCTCTGGAAGAGGAGGTGGGCATTTATTAAGTCAGTCCTTCTTCTACCTGTATGGGGGCTACTCCCTTTCTCTGTAGGATCTCTAGAGAACAGGGTAGATTTTGTCCCAGAAAGCTCGGAAATGGGTCAGAACAGAGCATTATTTAAATGCACTACCATGCTATGTTGGACCTGAGACCTAAAACACATTGCTTATCCCCATTCCAAATTATTTCCAGTATGTGTACAATGGAGGCAATTAGAGGTAGTGCTTTAGGGTCAAAATGGAATATTAAGATGGTCAATACCAAAATGCATGAATACATGTTAATAATAGATGCCAATTAATAGAAGGGCCCCAAATTTGAATATGAAAAACTCTCTTATTGTCAATTATCCTTGGAGTAGCTAAAGCCCCCAAATTAATTCTTCTTGCAAGTTAAAGACTCAAAACATTTGAGTCCAAAGAAATTAAGAACAACATCAAGTTATCTTGCTCTGGCAGGCCCCCAAAACTTGAAGTCCAAAATTCAACGCCTGCCCAATTTCTTATTCTGTTCTCAACTGAGGGGTTCTCATTTGCCGGATGGGTAGCTGGAATCGTCCAGCAATGCTGTCTGGACTGGCTTGTGTTTCTCTGGAGTGGAGTTCCTTCAGGACCTCTGAAGCCATGTCTCTAAATTGCTTTCCTTTGAAGAGAATTCAAAGACAGGCAAGTTATGACTGTGGGGGTCTCACACCTACCATACTCAGGAAACAAGCTAATTCCCAGCTAAGGCCAAGTACTCATGGCAATTTGAGAGAAAAAATGTTTTCAGTTTCTTCAGAGGTGGTTATCAGTCACCAGAATCCATGATCTCACAGCTCACGTGTAGGAAATCTCTCCTAAGACGGCAATGGGGTAAGATTTCACTCATCTAAGGTCACTGAGTGGAGCCGTTAAGCGGAGGTAAAGGAAGAGCCAGGTATGTATCAGGGGATGGCACAAATCTAGGGAGTATAGGCTGATCTGAGGACTGAAAAGTGAGAGCTTTGGGAGGCTATAAGCAAAGCAATGACAGGAGACACTCTTCTAAGCATTAGACAAACACCGAACACAGGCCTGGTTGTGCTCTATCGTAATTCTGCTTGGTTCCCCTTTACTGTGGCTTATTGCTTAGGTAAGTGTCTTTCCTTAGAGTCCAGTTCCATGAATTTCTAGCACAGATTCTCTTAGAGCTTAGGCAATATCTGTGTCTCTACTTACAATGGTTGTATACCTTGAAATTCACAAATCGTGCTTTGAGTATTGTCTCATTGTCCTGGCCCTCCCTTCTCATACCTGTCTAGACTTTCTGTAATCACTTAACACAGCACTGCTGGCATTCCCAGGGGAATTCTCTGATTGTTTTCACCATTGATTTGTTACTTCTAGCTTAGACTTTCGATGGTTGTCTGAATTTGGTCCCTATCTGGACAAATACGTCAGACTCTGCCTCTGAGACATTGTATCTCCTCTTCTGTGAGACATCTTTGGGCTCCAGTAACTTTTCCTCATACAGTTATAATGAAGCCATTTCTTTTTTCCCCCAGAGCAGTTTGACCTATTTTTCTTTTCCTTTTTGCATCTTTTCTGGTCTTTAGGATCTCAGTTTATGTTTCATATCCATCTAGACTAAGATCTCAACGTTTTTCCTAAAGAAAAATCTCTTGTTCTCCAATGAAATCAGCTGGTATTCCTAGGCTTGCTTTCATTCTCAGAGCCCAGAAGTACCCTCTGGGACTGACACCTGGATTATGGTGTCTCCAGGCAGCCTTCTGGAATGTATCCAACTTTCAGCACCAGCTCCAGAATGCTAGGTAGTTATTACCATGGACCAGCACACTTCAGAAAACCTGAACTTTTCACTCTAGAACAAGGTTGCTCCTTGTCACCTCATTAGAATAATGAAATTAACAGAACTATGACCCCAGAGGTTTGACACAAATCTATATAGGCATTTCTTCCTTGATCACACAGAGGCTGAAATTTAAAGAGGCTAGAGGGGGAAGAAAAGAAAGATTTCTCTAGATATAATCTCCTTTAAGAGCGAGTAAGCAACATCTTACTGAGCTGAGTTGCCGAAATTCACTTTCATGGAATCAAATCCATGAAGAATTGGCTACGGTCCATGTAACACTGTGAATGTTAGAATTTGCACTTGGTTTCTCTAGTTATTCTGGCTTTATGAAAGAAAAAAGAAAAAAAAAAAGCCTGTTGCCAGCCCACTCCCCACTGGCTACTCAGAGAGTCTTATTACCCCACTTAGGAATTACACTCTAAAATGGACTTCAAGTAAGACCATTTCAAACAGTAAAATTTGAGGGTGTGATGGGCCATTTAATCTCCCAGCATCCTTCCTAACCTCTGCCACTCCACTCTTTTGTAGCAACAGATGACTCATTTTGAAAAGCTCAGTATGAGACTCCATACTTCTGAAGTTCACTAGGCATAAATATCACACCTGAGCACTTTGAATCCCTTTCAGCTTGATAGCTTATGATCCTGTCAAGGCTCTTTACTGGCATGGGAATAGAATCATTGAAACATGTAATTTTAGACGTAGAATAGATCTTAGACATCATGCAATTCAACCCCTAGTATGCTCCAAGCACTACAAAATGACCAGCTGACTTAGTCACTGATATATTCATTCAATAACTATTCATTAGCTATCATGCATAAAATAGTATGAGGGGCACTGGAGAGAGCAGTAAATAGGATAGATTTGGCCCCTCAGGGGCCCCTAAATTAGGAAGGGGAAACAATATGAAATAGCTATTTACACAGTCAGTTATTTCATCATATAGGAATACAAATTGCTGAAGGAGCATCTAATAAGAAAAATAGTCCCCTTATCTAGGGGAATAAAAAAAGGCTTTTCTGAGTAAGTGAGGATGTGGAGAAGATGGATGTAGGATGAGGGAACTATATGCCGACAGCTAGAAGAAGTCTGACACATCACCGACTCTGAAAGGAATCAGGTAGCTAGCATATACAGTACCGAGCCAAGGGAACAGTGATTCAGCACGAAATTAAAGAGTAGGCCAGAGCCCTATTATACAGGGTTTTATAGGTCAGATTAATATTTAAAATTTCACTGCAATAATGTGAATTCACTTAAAAGAGCATACCATGGAAATTGTACAGTTTCGTTTTTCAATTATTTTTGCTTCTATATTTACCTTTTTCTGTATGCGGTGTTCTCAGGAAAGATTTAAAACACAGAGTACAAAGGCTCCAAATCCTGTCTTCCGAGGACCTATGTTGACTTTTTTCATTGTAGTAAAAACTACATTATATAAAATTTGCTATCTTAATCATTTTTAAGAATGTGAACTTTTGTAAATATCACACGGATTGTGAAACCCATGACTCTCAACTCAAAGGGAAACAGACTTGAGAGAATAAAGGTCTTTTGACTGGAAATAACAACTTGAAGAAAGGGACCACAAAGTTTACCCAATAACAATAGATTGGAAAGAATTTGCCTAACAATGTAAGAGTTAGTTTTAACCAAAACGGAATAGCACTGTGTTCAACTAGCTAGAAGGAGGGGTGTTTCGGAGAGGAAGCAACTAGAGCTCAAAGGTAGTGAGTCTCTGAAAAGTGTTCAGCACTTTGACCCCTTCTCCATGGAAGGATTCCTGAAAAAAAAGGCAATGAGTATTCCATGTATGATTTGGGAGGAGTCCTAGGACAGATATTATCCTTGCTGTCCTCTTAAGGGGCGCATAGGACACCATTTACCTGTTTAAGAAGGCCTGCATTTAATCAGTGGATGATGCCAGCCGTTTCTTGCTGTGTAAATATCAGCCCAAAACAGTGGCTTAAAAGTAGAGCAACATTTTAACATCAATCATGGTTTCTGTGGATCAGGAACTCAGGATGGGCTCAGCTCGGTGATTCTGGTAACAATGCTATTGGGAGGTCAGTCATCACACCTGTGTTCCTGATTCCAAGAAGTGTAAAGAGGAGAAGGGCAAAAAACATACACTTTACAGATAAAATATTTCCACTCTGATAATTATCTTTTTCCAGGAAAGTGTTCCTGGAAGTCCTACATATCATTTTACTGAAAAGAGCTCACCCATATGGCTTCTCCTCTTTACTCTTGTTGGAGTCATAGCCAAAACTCCAAGATGCTGCAAAATGTGGTCAAGGCAATGGCACCCCACTCCAGTACTCTTGCCTGGAAAATCCATGGATGGAGGAGCCTGGTAGGCTGCAGTCCATGGGGTCCTGAAGAGTTGGACATGACTGAGTGACTTCACTTTTCCTTTTCACTTTCATGCATTGGAGAAGGAAATGGCAACCCACTCCAGTGTTCTTGCCTGGAGAATCCCAGGGACGGGGGAGCCTGGTGGGCTGCCGTCTATGGGGTCACACAGGCTCAGACATGACTGAAGCGACTTAGCAGTAGTCTCAAATAAAATCAACATTGTCTTGAATGTTGGCATCCTGAAAATTGGCATCTAAAATATGAAGGGTAAAATAAATTGAGGTAGGAAAGAAGCATTCTCTGTTACATTACTTAAAGTACACTGAGTTTTAACTCATAAGACACTCAGTTACCTGGCAAGACTGGTTAATTGCCAGAATCCAGGTGAGAGGTAATGACTTGGTCAGGGATAAGAGCAATGTAGATTCAGGTGACATTAAAGAAGTAGAGTCAACCAGGCTTGGTGATGGCTTGGGAAAGAGATTATGAAAGATGACTTCCAAAATTTGGACTAAATAACTGGGTGGAATGGAGGTGGGGAGAGGGCATTAGGAGTATTATCCACTGAAATAAAAATCACTGGGACAGTACTTTGTTTGGAGCATAATAATAAATTCTATTTGAAGTATGTTAAATTTGGAGAGCTTATGAGTCATCCAAAAGAAATGTGAGGAAGGCAGTTGGATATTAGGGACCAAAGCCCAAAGAGGTCCGAGTTGGAAGTAGCCTATGTTTGGGTATCAGCATGTAAACAGTGACTGAAGCCATTCATGGTTGGGTATAGAATAACTTGAGATCAGTTCATAAAGTAAGTAGATTTTAAAAGTAGAAAAAGGCCAGCAAAGGAGACTGAAAAAAAATTTAGAAAATTAGGTGGAAAATCAGGAAGTAAAATGACATGTAAGCCAATGAAAAAAAAAGTTTCAGGAGGAAGAGAGAAGGCTCAAATATTTGCACTGGATCTTGTGATATGGAGGTCACTGTGACCTTGTAAGAGCTATCTCAGGGAATTGGTGGAGGCAGAAGTTAGACCAGGGTAGAAGGAAGAATGCACAGTACGTGAGGAATCAGGGACTGTGAGAGCTGTCTGCTCTTGAGAATTTTGTCTATAAAGGGAAAGAGAGCAACAGTTGTGGCTGTTGGGGAGTGGAGCGGAGGTCTTTTCCTGAAACAATTTATTTAAAAGCTATTTGTGGTTTACAGAATCTAAGAAAAATGCTGAACAAGCAGAATAGATGCCTTCTAAGTTATGACAATTGTTATGGATGGAATGTGTCTCCCACAAATTCATGTGCTGAAACCCCAACACTCCATGTGATTGTATTGGGAAGTGGTATCTTTGGACAGTGATTGGATGAGGTCGTGAGGATGGGATTAGTATCCTTAGAATAGTCAAAGGGAGAGCTTGAGTCTGCTTTCTGCCCTCTACTCCATAAAAATGCAATTTTTGGCAGTGTGCAGCCTGGAAGAGAGCTCTCATCATTCTGGGACACTGATCTCAGACTTCCAGCCTCCAGAAATGTGAGAAATAAATTTGTGTTCTTTATAAGTCACCCAGTGTATGATATATTGTTTGTTTTGCTCAGTCACTTAGTCCTGTCTGACTCACTGAGACCCCATGGACTGCAGCATGCCAGGCTTCCCTGTCCTTCACCATCTCCTGGAGCTTGCTCAAACTCATGTTCACTGAGTCAGTGATGCCATCCAACCATCTCATCCTCTGTCATCCTCTTCTCCTCCCACCTTCAATCTTTCCCAGCATCAGGGTCTTTTCCAATGAATTAGCTCTTTTTATTAGGTGGCCAAAGTATTGGAGTTTCAGCTTCAGCATCAGTCCTTCCAAGGAATTTTCAGGGCTGGTTTCCTTTAGGATTGACTGGTTGGATCTCCTTGCAGTCCAAGGGACTCTCAAGAATCTTCTCCAATACTACACTTTAAAAGCATCATTTATTTGGTGCTCAGCCTTCTTTATGGCCCAACTCACATCCATAAATGACTTCTGGAAAAACCATAGCTTTGACTATACTGATCTTTGTTGGCAAAGTAATGTCTCTGCTTTTTAATCTAGGTTGATCATAGCTTTTCTTTCAAGGAGCAAGTGTCTTTTAATTTTATGGCTGCAGTCACCATCTGCAGTGATTTTGGAGCCCCCCAAATAAAGTCTGTCACTGTTTCCATTGTTTCCCCATCTATTTGCCATGAAGTGATGGGACCTGATGCCATGATCTTTGTTTTTTGAATGTTGAGTTTTAAGCCAGCTTTTTCATGCTCCTCTTTCACTTTCAAGAGGTTCTTTAGTTCTTCTTTGCTTTCTGCCATAAGGGTGGTGTCATCTGGATATCTGAGGTTATTGATATTTCTCATTTCATACACTAGCAAGTTCAGTTCAGTTCAGTCTCTCAGTCGTGTCTGACTCTTTGCGACCCCATGAATCGCAGCACGCCAGGTCTCCCTGTTCATCACCAACTCCTGGAGTTCAAGTAATGCTCAAAAGTCTCTGAGCTAGGCTTCAACAGTACGTGAACCGATAACTTCTAGGTGTTCAAACTGGATTTAGAATTGGCAGAGAAACCAAAGATCAAACTGCTAACATCTGCTGGATCATAGAAAAAGCAAGAAAATTCCAGAAAAACATATATTTCTGCTTCATTGACTATGCTAAAACCTTTGACTGTGTGGATCACAACAAACAGTGGAAAATTCTTAAAGAGATGGGATTACCAGAACACCTTACCTGCCTCCTGAGAAATCTGTAAGCATGTCAAGAAGCAACAGTTTAGAACCAGAGACGGAACAGTGGGCTGGTTCAAAATTGGGAGAGGAGTACATCAAGGCTGTATATTGTCACCCTGCTTATTTAACTTATATGCAGAGTACATCATGAGAAATGTCGGGCTGGATGAAGCACAAACTGGAATCATGATTGCCAGGAGAAATATAAATAACCTCAGATGTGATATATTATTAGAGCTGTCCAAACTAAGACATCCATTTTGGGGTCCTTGGCAAAAGATATGAGCTCAAGCTAACTAGTTGGCTTGGTCTAGCTTGGGTCATAGGTCATAGGCTCACCCTTTGGCCATGCATAATGGGTATCTTTCTCTTTTAATGTATTTAAATATACATAACATAAAATTTGCCATTTTAACCATTTTTAAGTATACAGTTGGGTGGCATAAAGTTCATTCATAATGTTGTGCAGCCATCATCAATCACTATTCATTCCTAGAATTTTTCATCATCTCAAACAAAAACTCTGTAACCATTAAACAATAATTACCCATTCTCCCCTTTTTCAGCCATTGGTACTCTCTATTTTACTTTCTGTCACTCTGAATTTTCTCATTTTAGGTACCTGATATGAGTGGAATCATACAATATTGGTCCTTTTGTATCTGGCTCCTTTCACTTAGTATACTTTCTTCAAAGTTCAACCATGTTTTAGCATGTATCGTAATTTCATTTTTTTAAGGCTGAATAGTATTTTGGAGAGAATATCTTGCTGGAAGTTCTATGAGATCGCAAGCAAAGGAGGTTGGCGGGTAATTGAGGTCTCGCAGAGGAATGGCCAAGCAGGTCGTACATATCCAATCTGCTAGCAGTCTTATCTCCTTAAGCTTTCATACTCCTTCCCCTAGAGTATGCAGGGAAGTTCTGGCATTTCATCCTTGATAGCAGTTAACCTAGCAGACAATTAATGCTGCTGACAGGTGCCTGAGCCAAGGCACTAAATCCAAACTCTGGGTAGGTATGGGTATGCCAACAAATTCTGCCCAGTCAAGCCTTATAATTTGTCCTTTTTCTTCAAACACCCTTAGAATTTGCTCCCATACCCTCCTCAGACTTCTGCAGATACAAGTTGGTGAGATCCTGCAAGTCTTTTGGTGCAGAACCCAGAGCAAGCCTCGTGTTTTGGGGGAGACTTTTGTTGGGCTCATAATCTGCTTGGAGGCAATTATTGGTGGTGGGATGGACTCCTAGGAGAGTGGCATTATCTTGTGAGGCACTTGCACAGTTGCTTTAAGTATGGGGAGGCTGCTTGGGGCTGGAGGGGCTGCTTCTACAGGCCAGGAAGGTTATATGGGGTTTTCATTCTAAGCCTCAGTTGCGTCTGTCCAAATGTCCCTATTCCATATGCCAAGGTCCCGTACCTTTCCCACCAGGCCCTTGCCTTAGTGAAGGGTGTATCTGACACCTGCACACCCGAGAACCTATTTTGTGCTGCAGGCCTGCCACCCTTACTCCCAGGTACCACACCTGATACTCAGCTGTACATATTCTGTGACTACAGGAAGTAAGATTCCTTCAGAGCTGTCCTTCATGGTTTATGGTTTTCCTTCCTGTTCTGAGTGGAATAGTTACCACCTTCAGTTTCTCCTTTTCCTTTTGCATTCTTACTAGAGCATTGAAAATAGCCTACTTGTTCATAATCACCATCAGCAATCAAGTGCCGCTACTTCTTGATGGCTCACTACCTCATCCTGCTCCCATACTTTATCCACCAGTGACTGTTTGAGCAGCTGGATGCCATGCTTTGAATTACCGGTGCTCCACCTCCACCCTACACAGTGGTTCTCTATTTTCCTAAAGTATGTGAGCAACCTGGTCAGAGAGCAGCATTTTGAAATATTTAGAGTACAAATTAATTGCTGACATGGGTCCTTTTGAGAAAAGAAGCTGGGGATCAGGGACAAGGAGACAAGGGATTTGCTTTCCAAATGTACCCTTTTTCACATGTAGAGCAATAATAATCGTGCAAACAATTATAATAGAAATACTCAGTGTCTGTGTGTGGGATTTAAGCTGCTAAAGAGAGAATCTCCTAACTCTGTCTCTGCATCTCTTTGAGGATGAAAGCACTTAACTTTTAGTCTAATAAATATATATCCCTCCTTTAACACAATGATGAATTCTGTTAGCTACTACTATTATTTTCATAAATAAAATGTAAAGAAAGTAAATAAAAGAATTATTTTGAATATACCCAAAGTTCTCTTTAAAAAGTGAAGGGACACCCATTTTCTATCTCCTACGTGGGGATATGTACCTACGTAGGGCTGAGCCAGGGCAGTGGGTGACACGAGCTGGTGGCTGGGCTCAAGGTTCTCTGCTGAAGCCAGGGAAGTTGGTGCTGTGCTGAGTGTGTTAGGAGTCTGAGGTGTGTGAACTGGAGACTGGGACAGGGTACACATTCACAAACAAGTAATCAAGCTGATGCCATGTATAAATGTATAAATACAGCCGGAGTTGGGTTGAGTCAGATGTGAGACAGGCAGGCAGTTGAGAATCCTACACCAGGGGGAAAAGCGCCAGTGGTGCCCCTTCTGAGAGGTCAAGAATTCGATAGTCTCTTCATTTATAAAATGTGTTGGATTAATTGATCTTGAATTCAACCCATCTTATTAAGCCTAATAAGCCTAAAGTACACTCTCCTTTAAATATAGCATAAATACAACAGAATTAATTGTGGACTCACCTTATCATTATAGGGCTTGCCTAATAGTTCAGTTGGTAAAGAATCTGCCTACAATGCAGGAGACCCAGCTCGATTCCCGGGTTGGGAAGATCTGCTGAAGAAGGGATAAGCTACCTAGTCCAGTATTCTTGGGCTCCCCTGGTGGCTCAGCTGGTCAAGAATCTGCCTGCAATGTGGGAGACTTGGGTTCGATCCCTGGGTTGAGAAGATCCCCTGGAGAAGGGAAGAGCTACCCACTCCAGTATTCTGCCTGGAGAAGTCCTTGGACTGTATAGTCCATGGGGTTGCCAAAGAGTTGGACACGACTAAGTCACTTTCACTTTCGTCTTATTATAAAAACTACATGCATCAAAATCCAGATTTTAAAAAGAAGCCAATCAATGATGGTCATTTACTATGAAAGGCACCTCCTATGGGAAATTTTTTCAATGCTTCTTTAACCTGCAGGCACCTGAGTATTACCGGGCTGATTCTCCATACCCAGACCACACTCCAGACCAATTAAATCAGAATCTCTGGAGCTAGAATCTGTGTATCAGTACTTAAAAAAAATTATTTAATTTTTGATTGGAGAACAATTACGTTACAATATTGTGGTGGTTTCTGCCATACATCAACATGAATCAGCCACAGGCATATACATGTCCCCTCTGTGAGATGGGAAGTCTGGTGTGCTGCAGTTCATGGGGTCGCAAAAGAGGAGTTTTTAAGAGGATGCAATGACAGAAGCAAAGTTGTAGTGTTATGATACATGAATGCTGAATTCATGAGGAGAGCTGCTGTGTATCTTTGAAATGCACCTGATCAAGGACCAAAGGCACATCACGATGAAGACACTGACACAGATGATTATTTCTAGAGAGCATTTACCAACTCTCTGAGATGGAAGCCTGTTGATTATTGTTAAATTCACACTGGTACTATGTGTTTGAAGCTGGTTGCTATGTTTAGTTCAACTGCTGAATAAATTTAGTTAGAAATTTATTCATGCATGTGCTCAGTTGTTCAGTCATGTGGGGACCCTTTGTGACCCCACCGACCGTAGCCCTCCAGGCTCCTCTGTTCATGGGATTTTCCAGGCAAGAATACTGGAATGGGTTGCCATTTCCTATTCCAAGATTTAAACACAGTAGGTGATTAATTTATTTTTAAACATACCTCTTCTGTTACAAAGCCTAGCTAAAACCACAGAGTACATTTGTTGTATGAAAAAGAGCCCCAAATTTGCTCACTGCATTGGTTTCCAGGGAGGGGTGACCACTGTTGATAAAGTCATTTTTATGTATTTTGTAAAGAAAGTAGGGTTAGAAGCTTGGGAATTTCAGCCTCAAATAGGGGTGATTCCAAATGGGTGATTCTTGAAAATTCAAGATGTTTTGGGTGCTCAGCTAGGAGATGCATAAGTCCATTGGTAAAAAGAAGATAAAGAAAGTGTTTGTCTCCCAGGAGTGGGAATCAGAGATGGAAGTGGGACAAAGAGTTGGGATTTTGTCATTTTTGTTGTTATAAACCATATTGTTTTTGAATTTTATAAACCATGAGTGTGTATTAATTTGATAAAAATTAATGAAAAATTAAAATGTCTGGAAGGATACATTTATTTATAACAGTGCTTTTTCATAGGGAGAAAAAAAGGTTATAATTATTCAAAGTTTTTGCTCAATATGCTTGTGAATTGTCCAATTTTTTTTGCAAGAGTGTATTCACACATGACATATTCTTAAAATAAGTAAAAATATGTAAGAGTGAAAGAAATAACAAAAGAATATATCCTAGGGAAAAAGATTGATTTCAGTGAAATAAATGACTGGTAGACTTCAAAATCCCATGGACAGAGGAGCCTGGTGGGCTGCTGTCCATGGGGTCACGAAGAGTCAGACACGACTGAAGCAACTTAGTAGCAGCAGCAGTAGCAGACTTCAAAATGTAAATGAAATGGTAAACTAAAATTGTCTACTGATTGTTGAGTAATACGAATAAAAAGTGATTCTAATCTGGACAGAGTATGGTTTGATTTGGAGACACTAAATCTAAAGAAACAAGTCCTAAAACCTGCCAGAAAAAAAAAAAGTAAACCCCTACATTGGAAACAGTAATGCACTGATATTGTGTTTCTCATCAGCTGTGCTGATCCTAAAATAATATGACAAGATCTTGGAACATCTAAGAAAAACTAGAACCTAGATTTCCTTATCTAGCCAAATTATTATTTAAACTTGAAGAAAAAATTAAAGATATTTGTGACATTCAATTACTCAAGATATTTTTACCTCCAAGCTTCAAGAAATGTCAGTGGAAGATGCATTCTAACAAAATAAAAAATAAATCCCCAAAGAAAGTAAAGAACACAAAAGAAATAATGAGTCAAGAAACAAGGAAGGCCAAAGATGATGAAAGAACAAGATTAAAAAATAATCTGAATCTAAAATACCAGTGATAGCAACAACTCACCAAAGGTATAAAAACCATAATATATCCTGCATCTGAATACACTACATATGTAATACAATTAAATTAAAATTTATGCAAAATGCATAATAAATATATACTTTGAAATTTAAAATTAATTTCAATTATATTTGGGGTTGTAGAATAAAGACAAATATAAATGATAAACTTCTTAAAAATGATAAATCATGACATAGTAAAATCTATATATGAAGTTGTGGTCACAGAAAAACTTATAACTAAAAAGCCAAATATTATACAGTAATACTGACTGAAAATGAATGATCTTCCAACCAAAAAATCTTTGAAAATAATAAGATAGCCTTGAAAAATGAGGAAGACATATTAAAAGATATGAATAATAATTCATAATTAATCCATAAAATATTGTTTATTTGAGAACGTTAATAACATTACTATAACATTTTAGAAAATCTTAGTAAGAATAAAAGACAATGTAAATGTCATTACCAAAGAGATAGAGCCATAAACACCAATAGAAAAGAGAGTAAATGTTAGTACATATATAAAATTTTACAATAATATATTTGAAAGATTGCATGATATGAATTATTCTCTGCTGCTGCTGCTGCTAAGTCACTTCAGTCGTGTCCAACTCTATGCAACCCCACAGACAGCAGCCCACCAGGCTCCCCTGTCCCTGGGATTCTCCAGGCAAGAACACTGGAGTGGGCTGCCATTTCCTTCTCCAATGCATGAAAGTGAAAAGTGAAAGTGAAGTCACTCAGTCGTGTCCGACCCTTAGCGACCCCATGGACTGCAGCCTACCAGGGTACTCTATCCATGGGATTTTCCAGGCAAGAGTACTGGAGTGGGGTACCATCGCCTTCTCCGGAATTATTCTCTAGGAAAATGTAAATCATAGAGATAAATCTTAAAGCAAAGTAGAAAACCAACTTTATAATACAATATAATTGAAAGGGAAATCAAAGTACTGATATTAAAAATGGTAGAAGAACCAAATAGATTTATAGATGATTTCTACCAAAACCTTAAGAAATAGATAATCTCCATGATCCATAAATTAGTCCACTACATCAAAAAAATGGAAAGCTTTGTAACTCACTTAATTGAATTTCAAAAACTTGGCAAAGGAAGCAATAGAAAAGGAAAACATAGACCATTCTTACTTAAAAATACAGGGCAAAATTTTAAAATAAAATATCAACAAATTGAAAACAAATCTACATTAAAGAATACAGCACATGGCCTAGGAATGCAGAGATGAGTCAACACAAGAAAATTTTACTGATACAAGTTAGCATGTTAATAAATGAATTAAAAGAGAAAATCCTGACAACCGTCTCAAATAGATACAGAAAAAATGTTTGATAAAATTCAGTGACCCATAAATCAAAACATTTTTAATCAGCTAGAAATATAATAGGTTTAAAAAATCTTTAAAGAGCATTTAACAGAAATCTAGAACAAACATCATACCTAGTGGCAAAATAATTAATAGAAATTTAAAAAATTAAGTTAGAAAAAAGAGAAGGTTAGCTTACTATCACTGAAACTCTAAACTTTGTACTGGAGGTTTTAACCAATGCACTAGGACAAGAAATATGAGATATAAGCATTAAAAGGAGGAGTTATCATTTATAGCCAAAACAATTTTTATACTAAAAATTGAAGAGAAATAACTGATAAAATGAAGAGAAAAAACTGATAATGAAAGAGTTAAGTAAAGTGGTGAAATATGGGAACCACATGTTAAAATCAATTAGTTTAAGAAATTTGACTAACTAGATATTAAAATAAATGCAATTCATTTTTCTATTTTGGGTGAGGTTCCAAGGCAATAAATGGCCAATTCTTTCCAAAGTTAGTGCTAGATCACCCATAAAGGACTAGCCAGTTCTGTGACCCTTGGCTCCTTCACCCAACTCAAAGGTACAAAAGAATTTGAATTCTGGAATTGAACATTGAAGACATTGTTTGTTTGTGAGAGAGACTGTAAGAGGATCACTTGGAGAGGCTGATATATTTCCTGGAGATTGAGAGCCAAGGTGTTCGATATCCATCCAAGGAATCTAAAGATGTAACCAAACTATACATATGTGCAAGATTCATATACGTGTTTGTAAATCTGTAAGGATATAGGCTACACTCATGAAATGGTTACTTTGGCATTGGAATTGAGGGAAGGAACACACAGCTTTATTTCAGTTGTTTGAAAGAGACATTATTATTACTACAATAATGAGTGAATAATATTGATGCAAAAGCAAGTGAAAATTGGCTTTTTCAGTTATTCGTGTCTGAAGCAGATATAACTTCTGGTTTCACATATAGCTACCACTTTTGATAACAACCCAAAGTCCTTTCCAAAGTCTGAGGACATAACTCACTTCTATAAAAAGGATTCATTTTTGAGGATAGATTTTTTTTTTATGAACTGTATTTTAAATCTTGTTTGTTTACATTATGTGTGTGCTAAGTTGCTTTAGTCATATCCAGCTCTTTGTGACCCCATGGACTGTAGCCTGTCACACTTCTCTGTCCATGGGATCCTCCAGGCAAGAATACTGCAGTGGGTTGCTATGCCTTCCTCAAGTTTATATTATAGTTCAGTTCAGTTCAGTCGCTCAGTCGTGTCTGACTCTTTGCCACTCCATAAATTACAGCATGTCAGGCCTCCCTGTCCATCACCAATTCCCGGAGTTCACGCAAACTCATGTCCATTGAGTCGGTGATGCCATCCAGCCATCTCATCCTCTGTCCTCCCCTTCTCCTCCTGTCCACAGTCCCTCCCAGGATCAGAGTCCTTTCCAATTAGTCAACTCTTCGCATGAGGTGGCCAAAGTATTGGAGTTTCAGCTTTAGCATCATTTCTTTCAAAGAACACCCAGGGCTGATCTCCTTTAGAATGGACTGGTTGGATCTCCTTGCAGTCCAAGGGACTCTCAAGAGTCTTTTCCAACACCACAGTTCAAAAGCATCAATTCTTCGGCACTCAGCTTTCTTTACACATCCATACATGACTCGCACATGTCCAACTCACACATCCATACATGACTACTGGAAAAACCATAGCCTTGACTAGACGGATCTTTTTTTGCAAAGTAATGTCTCTGCTTTTCAATATGTTATCTAGGTTGGTCATAACTTTGCTTCCAAGGAGTAAGTGCCTCTTAATTTCATGGCTGCAGCCACCATCTGCATTGATTTTGGAGCACCCAAAAATAAAGTCTGACACTGTTTCCACTGTTTCCCCATCTATTTCCCATGAAGTAATGGGACCAGATGCCATGATCTTCGTTTTCTGAATGTTGAGCTTTAAGCCAACTTTTTCACTCTCCTCTTTCACTTTCATCAAGAGGCTTTTTAGTTCTTCTTCACTTTCTGCCATAAGAGTGGTGTCATCTGCATATCTGAGGTTGTTGATATTTCTCCCGGCGATCTTGATTCCAGCTTGTATATTATAGTTCTATGCTTATAAAAATTCCAATAATACAGAATAACACAACTGAAGTTAATGTTTTTCTTCACCTCTTCTTCCTCTAGTTTTATGCTTCTCCTCAGAGGTAAACATTGGTATCAGTCTTGTGTGTATTTATTGATACAATTTTTATTCATTTACATGTATACTTAGGTGACTATAACACATTTACATAAATTAAATCAAGTTGGTTGTTGCTGTTATTTGGTCATTAAGTCTTGTCTGACTCTCTTGAGACTCCATGAACTGTAAGCCCACTAGGCTTCTCTGTCCATGGGATTTTCCAGGCAAGAATACTGGAGTAGGTTGCAATTTCTGTCTCCAGGGGATCTTCCCAACCCAAGGATCAAACCCATGTCTCTTGCATTGGCAGGCAGATTCTTTATCCACCGAGCCTGCAGGGAAGAAGGTAAAGGTAAAGAGTTAGGCGACTATGACATATTTACACAAATTAAATCAAGTTGCATACGTTATCCTGTAGCTTGCTCTTTCACTTAATAGCAGTGGAGATTGTTCCATGATTGTACTCATAAATCTTCCACAGAATTCTTCAAAATTCTGCCTAATATTTTATACGAATGCCCTATGATTTAACTATTCCCATATTAAATATCTAACATTTAGATTTTTCCTAAATTTTTGCTGCAATGAACACGTCTGTACATATATCTTGGGGTACAAACTAACATATAGATGAGAACGGGATTAAACAGTTTCTCAAAGGAAAAAAAAAGGTGCTATTACTACAGCAAGGATGGTTGGCAGGTGAGCAAAAGCACCAGGCAAAATCAAAATTTGAGACCTTACCAGTTTAAAAGAAATGCTCATTTGCTTCTGTAATTTGATTGAGCTGTGTAAGAACACCCATGGTGCGCCAGAGTGTTAATTAGGTCGAGAGTAACCAATCTACAACCACCAATGAATGGGTAGACATTGGTCTTTGAGAGATAAATTGAGGGTGAGCATAAGTGCACATAGCACTGTGATCAATGTGAAGAGCAAAATAACTTTATAGCCATATTAATATCATTGTTCATGAGAGAAAAGGTTGTCAGGCACTCAGATATTCTTCAATACCTGAAGAATACTCATTAGGTTAAGTCAGGCTCCACCATGGAATATCTATACTAACTCTCTTAAGTGTGAAACCCTACAGACTCGATTTTACCTGTTGGTTGTTAACTCTACCCTTGCCTCTGAGCTGGGTTAATTCCGTCTTAAGGACTACTAAGTGCTTTTGATTAAGGGGTTCCATACGAGGTTTGGGGATCCTCTTTCTGAAGCTCCTTCCCTTCCCTTTCTCTTTCTCCTGGATCCCAGTGGCTTGGTTGGACTGCTAACCTGTTAACATGGTCTATAAAGGCTGCATCCTTCTGTCTCCGGAAGGGGTGATGATCCTACCATTCCTTAGCTCATGGAGAATGTCTTGCAGCTGTCTGAGGAACACAGATCATTAGTGATTTTGGCAGGATTTTGTTGGAAGCACAATGCTAAAGATGAAAGGTCAGTTTTATTTAACTGATGAAAACAATGAGTAGCAGATTAAGCTAGTTTTCTGGTAAACAGTGCCATTCCTTTCCAGTAAATAGTGTCAAGATGCCTTGATGAATAACATACATGGAGATAAAGAAGAACATCACTCAGTGATGGAAAATTAGGTATCTCCATAAACTCAAATATGCCTTTAGTTTTCTTGCTATGATCTGTTCCCTAAAACATTTACCAACAGGTCATCTGGTCATATTAATGGAAAAAATGAAGTATGTTCTGCTGAAGACACAGCCTACAGAGATGGGCCAGTTTAAGGACTATTCTTTTCATCTGTCTGAAGTGTTAAGACACCAAAATAAAGCAGTGTGTTCCGTGCTACTTCTGCCTTGCCCACCCGTCTGTTGAAGCTCAGAAATGAGCTGGAATGCAGTTAGCAAAGAGCCAGTCTAATAAAAATCGAATGTGGCATACCAACCCGTCAGCATCCTTCACTGTAAGATAGGAGACATAATTTTGGCCTGCTTGAGTGCATTTTTTTGAAGTACACATTAAACAGTCCATGCTGAGAGGCAGAATATCTGAAATTGAGACGAGAAGCTATACGGTGCTTGTAATCTGGAGAAGGTACCCAAGTTATCTCCATAGTAGCGAATGCTTAGGGTAGGTGCTTAAGGAAGACCACTAACTCTTGCAAGATGCTCATGGACCAGTTAGACATTTTCTGTCATAGTACTGCAAGTAATTAAAATAACTGCTAACATTCATTGAATGCTTATTACATGCTAAGCATTGTGCTCAACACTTTTCAGGGATGATTTTATTCATTCTTTAAGGTAACTGTGAGATAAGAAAGAGAGACATAGAAGGGTTAAAAGTGGAAGAGTTCAAAGCCTCATGGCTAGTGTTGAAATTGGGATTTGAACTCAGGAGACATATAACGCTTGGACCGCACTTCAGCCATTATATATGGTACCACTATATTATCTCCTAAGAGGCCTGAAGCAACAATCTCCAGCCTTTTATAATATTTGTGGTTGCTGATTTTTTAAAACCCATTCTGACTTTCCCTAAAGGACTGTGTATGGTATAAATAAATTAAAGGGAAAAACTTGAACCAATTAATGGTGTTTTTTCCATTTATTTTTAGCATTTTGCAACACCCCTCAAGATATTTGGGGATACCCTGCTGAGAAGTGAAGCAGATAGGGGTGTACTCTGACCTCAAGTGAATGAATTTCCTAAGCACTTACAATGGCTAGGTTTTCCACTGAAAACATTTTAAAAGATCCTGATGGCTGAAAAAAGAGAGAGTGAGAGAGAGCCAGCAAGCTGGCCAAGGTGAGGGGAATCCAGCTGCTTACCCTGGTCTGGTTTGTTGCCTCAGATGTTAAGGGAAAAAGTCTTTTGAAGCCATTACTTAAAAGTGGAACTTTTTGGACACCGATTCAGAACTGTTTTTGATTTTTTGGCCTTGTTTTTGTTGAAACAATATACTGTTTTACAAGCAGTGCTGAGCTTCAATTCCACATTCCTGCTGACATAACTATTATTATTCATGGTTTCAGCATCTTCTCTGGTAACTCTGCATAATTTTTAAAAATATCTAGACATATGTGTATACACACATACACACATGCATGTGTGTTGGTTTGGAAGTGAGCAGAAAAGTCTCTCTGTGGAGTGCTGGACTGGGCATTGAGTTCATTCAGATTTTTCAGAGTATGGACAGCAAAGCAGATATACCCCCAGCACCATCTTTACAACACAACCTATTTGCGTAGCAGAAGCAGACTGGTCCTGGTAGAAGAGACGGGAAAGAGCTGGATGTATCTTACTGGGGTAACATCTGGCTTGAGGAGAGCGCAAGGCCGTGCTCCTTCCTTGGGCGAGAATTTCTTCCTTTAGAATATTCTTATAGAACTTCCTTAACCTTCTTCTCACTTTGCAAATGGAAATAACAGTGGAGAACAGAACTTAGTTGCCCTGTCGCCCTTTGAGACCCTGATTGACTTTACTTAACTCATTGGTCAGTTTGTATCTTAAGAAGGAGACAGAAATCTAATGCTTATAGTAGTGCTTCTCACATCATTAACTATAACAGTATTGCACATTTCTGCAGCATGATGATTTATAAGCATTTACAGAGTATTTTCTCACGTGATTTTCCCCTGAATTCTGAAAATCAAGGCAAGCAGTATCATCCCCATTTTACAGATAAGAATACTAAGCCTCAATTTAGTTAGAATATATAACAACAAATGACACTCAGCTGGTAAGTGTTGAATCTGGAACAAGGGCTAGGTCTTTTGATTCTTAGTTTTAATACACCAAGATCATCCTTCTGATCTTTAAGATATGACATTTATAGTTCTATTGTTATAAAGTTATTGAAGGGAATCTAGAAAATATAGAAGAGTAAAAATTACCAATAATCATATGGAGGTATTTTTGCTATTAATATTCTGTATTTTTCATATATACATACACATGTATGCATGTGTGCATACTCAGTCACTTCAGTAGCGTCTGATTCTTTGCGACCCTGTGGACTGTAGCCCACCAGGCTCCTCTTTCCACGAGATTGTCTAGATAAGAATATTGGAATGAGTTGCCATGCTTTCCTCCAGGGGATCTTCCCAACCCAAGGATCAAACTCACGTCTTCTGTATTGCAGGCAGATTCTTTACCCTCTGAGGTACCTGGGAATCCTATACACATATATACACACAAATAATTTGTTTTTATATATTTAACATGTACATGTATGTATATATATACATATAAATATATACACAGATTTTTTTTAAGTTAGTGCATACACATGGTTGACATTCCTAAAAATTAACTATAGTTACTGATGTTGCACAGTAGATCTCTAGAACTTATGTATCTTGCATAATAAAAACTTTATTGTGAGCTTTAATATATGTTAAGAAGATAGATCTCATTTTAGTTGCTCTTCCCCTCAAATAGACAACCAACCACACACACACCCCACAGAAGAACAGAAGAAAATTTGGGGGAGTTTGAAAGTAATGGATATTTCAGTACCTTGGTTGTGATGGCATCATGGGTGTATGCATATGTCCAAACTCATCAAGACCTGTACATTAAAAGTGCACAATCTTGGTATATCAGTTATACCTCAAAGAAGCTATAAATGAAAAAAATAAATTTCAAAAAAAATTGAAAAGGGTGTAAAAGGTATAAATCTTTTTCTACCATCATTTCCTAGCCTTACAATTTCCCTTTCCACCTGTTTCTTGAGTAGTTTTCTGGAGATATTTTATCCATGGTCATTTAGATTGCTTCTGAATTTCATTATCACAAACCACTCATACATACGTAAACCACTCATGTGTAAACTCATATATAAAGTTACGTTTAAGCCATTTTGAGTGCATGAGCTTGTCTTTAAGCTAAACTCTGACAAATGAACTTAATAAGGTCAAAGGATGTATAGATGTCCTACTTTTAATTTGTTGGCAAATTGTTCTCCACAGGGGCTGAATCTATACACACTGCCAACAATATACAGGTGTGTCTATTTCTCCAAACTGTACTGATAGCAAGTGTTATCCAACTTTTGGACACTCAACAATTCGATGATTTTGAAATATGATTTCTCAGCATATTTTTAATTTGCAATTCTTTTATAATGAATGGAGTTAAACATCTTTTCACTTAAAATTTTTATTTTCTGTGAACTGTCCTTTTGCCCATTTTTGTATTGGCTTTATTTTCGTATTGATTTATATAGGAGGGACATTAATCCTTAATTTATGACATAAATTTGTAGTGCATTTTTTTGGTTTCAATACTTCTATTCAAATATTTGATCTTTCTGGAGTCTATTTTAAATAATGTATGTGATATGAATCTGCTGTTTTTTGTTTGTTTGTTTTCCAGATAGGTACTCCTTTGTTGCCTTACCATTTACTCCATGTGTAATTATTTTCCCAACAAATCTGAGATACTATCTCAATATATTTATATTCATTCAGTTCAGTTCAGTTCAGTCGCTCAGTCGTGTCCGACTCTTTGCTTTTTGTTACAGTGCAATAATGTGCCTCTCTATTCAAGAGCCAGTATCACACTGTTTTAATTCCTGAGCCTATAATTATGTGTTATAAAATTTATCCTAATGATGTTTTTTTCTTTCTAGTATATTTTTATTACTTCTTTCAGATTTTTTATATTTTTGCTTATTTATTTCTCCATATGAACTTTAAAATCGGCTTGCCTAGTTCCAGGAAACAAAGTGTTGCTATTTTTATTAGGAATATGTTGTATTTATAGATTAATTTAGCAGGAACTGGCACTCTGTAGAATATTAAGTCTTCCTATCCAAGAACATGATATGAATTGCTTGTTCAAGTCTTCTTTCTGTCTCGCAGGAGCATTTAAAATATTTATTCAACTAGAGAACTTGCACATTTCATGTTTTTCCTTCTAATATTTTTCCTTTTTGCTGCTATAGTAACTGGGATGTTATCTTCCCTACTTGTTGTCTATGTGAAATCTATAGATTATATACTCATTTTCCCTTAGCCATCAGCAAAATGTGATAATATTTAGTTGTTTCCAATTTTTATATCTTTAATTTCTTTCCTTTGTCAAAATTTCTTTGACAAATACCAAGAAGCAATATTAAGTTGAGTATTATTGATGTCACCCTGCTTATTTAACTTATATGCAGAGTTTATTATGAGAAATTCTGGGCTGGATGAAGAACAAGCTGGAATCAAGATTGCTGGGAAAAATATCAATAACCTCAGTTTTGCAGATGACACCACCCTTATGGCAGAAAGTAAAGAGGAACTAAAGAGCCTCTTGATAAAAGTAAAAGAGAAGAGTGAAAAAACTGGCTTAAAACCCAACATTCAAAAAATGAAGATCATGGCATCCGGTCCCATCACTTCATGGCAAATAGATGGGGAAACAATAGAAACAGTGACTTACTTCATTTTCTTGGACTCCAAAATCACTACAGATGGTGACTGCAGCCATGAAATTAAAAGATGTTTGCTTCTTGGAATAAAAACTATAACAAACCTAGACAGCATATTAAAAAGCAGAGACATTACTTTGCCAACAAAGGTCTGTCTAGTCAAAGCTATGGTTTTTCCAGTACGGTGAAGAGTTGTATGGATGTAAGAGTTGGACCATAAAGAAGGCTGAGTGCCAAAGAATTGATGCTTTTGAACTGTGGTGTTGGAGAAGACTCTTGAGAGTCCCTTGGACAGTAAGGTGATCCAACCAATCAGTCCTAAAGGAAATCAACCCTGAATATTCATTGGAAGGGCTGATGCTGAAGCTGAAACTCCAATACTTTGGCCACCTGATGTGAAGAACTGACTCATTAGAAAAGACCCTGATACTGGGAAAGATTGACGGCAGGAGAAGGGGATGAGAGAGGATGAGATTGTTGGATCGCGTCACTGACTCAATGAACATGAGTTTGAGCAAGCTCCAGGAGTTGACAAAGGACAGGGAAGCCTGGCGTGCTACAGTTCATGGGTCACAAAGAGTCAGACACGACTGAGCCACTGAGCTAAACTGAACAATTGCAAGCCATAATGGGAACATGATTAACCTAACAATACAAAATAATTACATGCAATCTGGGGGGTTAAGTAGAGTGATGTGGTAGGTGGAAGTACATACATGTACGTGTGTTCATCCACTCAGCCAGTCTTTTGGTTGGCGCATTTAATCCACTTACATTTAAGGTAATTATCTATATCTATGATCCTATTACCATTTTATTAATTGCTGTGGGTTTATACTGTGTAGATCTTTTCCTTCTCTTGTGTTTCCTGTCTGGAGAAGTTCCTTTAGCATTTGTTGTAAAGCTGGTTTGGTGATGCTGAATTCTCTTAACTTCTGCTTGTCTGGTTTCTTCATCATATCTGAGAGCTTCCCTGGTAGCTTAGATGGTAAAGTATCTGCCTGCAATGCAGAAGACCTGGGTTCAATCTCTGGGTCAGGAAGATTCCCTGGAGAAGGAAATGGCAACTCCAGTATTATCCAACTCCAGTATATCCAATACAGTACACTCCAGTATTCTTGCCTGGGAAATCCTACGGACAGAGGTGCCTGGCAGGCTATAGTCCATGGGGTCACAAAGAGTCAGACACAACTGAGTGATTAACACTTCCACTTTTCACATCTGAACAAGAGTGTTGCTGGGTAGAGTATTCTTGATTGTAGTTCTTCCCTTTCATCACTTTAAATATATCATGCCATTCCTTTCTGTTGTGGAGGTTCTGTTGAGAAATCAGCTGACAACCTTACAGGAGCTCCCTTGTGTGTTATTTGGCATTTTCCCCTCAGCAAGCCAGTACAGACCCATGCCTCCACTGGAGACCCTCCAGCACTAGCGTGTAGGTCTGGTTCGGTCTCCTGTGGGGTCACTGCTCCTCTGTCCTGGGTCCTGGTGCTGCGCAAGATTTTGTTTGTGCCCTCCAAGAGTGGAATCTCTATTTCCCCCAGTCCTGTGGATTCTTTAGTCCCTTTGGTGGGTCCCCAGCCTGGGAAGCCAGACATGGGGCTTGGAACCTTCCCAAGAGTGGAAGAGCTTCTTCGATATTATTGTTCTCTGGTTTGTAGGTCTTCCACCTGGTGGGTATCGGACTTGATTTTCTTGTGATTGCACCCCTCCTACCTTCTTGTTGTGGCTTTTCCTTTGTGTTTGGATGTGGAACCTTCTTTTGGTGGGTTCTAGTGTCCTCCTGTTGATGGTTGTTCAACAGCTAGTTGCTATTCTGGTGCTCAGGCAGGAGGAGATGAGTTCACGTCCTTCTACTCTGCCATCTTGAACCAATTCTTGCTTTTACAAATTTCTGTTTACTTTTAATTTTCAGGAAGAATGCTTCCTTCATTTTCAAGTTTTATTATTAAAATTCCTAGATTTATTGTTATATTTCCTAGATGCATTGTTATACATCCTACATATATTGTTATATTTGTAGTTTTATTGTGATCAGGGATGTTTTCAGGTACAAAGAGAGTCATGATTGTTTTATTTTCATTGTGAAATGTATCTTTTAGCATTAAAAATTTCCCCCTTTTGTTTCATTTGATAATTCTGCATCTAAATTTACTTTTTGCTTGTGTTTTTCATAATATCTTATTATTTATCCTTAAAACAGTTGAATTGTCTTTTAAAAGGATTAAAACTAGGGAACTTTTAATTTGTATTTGTGGAAGGCAGAATAATGTTTCCCCAGAGCAGCCCATATCCTAATATTCAGAATCCATGAATGATATAAGCGAAAGTGTAATTAAGGTTAAGAATTGAATTAAGGTTGCTAATTAGCTGACCTTAAAGTAGGGAGAGTATCTTATATTACCCAAGTGGGCCCATTATAAACATAAGGACCATCATATGGGCAAGAAATGTCAAAATCAGAGAGAAAGCAACACATGAAAAACGCCATCAGTCTTTGTTGGCTTTGAAGATGGAAGGGGGCCATGAGCCAAGGAAGGTGGGCAGCTTTTAGGAGCTGGAAAATGGGTGGGAACTGTTTCTCTCCTAAGGCCTCCAGAAAGGAATGCAGCCCTGTCAACACCTTGATTTTAGCCTAGTGAAACCAAATTCAGTCTTCTGATTGCTAGAACTTAAGGAAAGAAGTTGTTGTTGTAAGCCACTGAGCTTGTGGTAATTTGTTACAGAAGTAACAGGAGATGCATACAGTATTTATCCATATATTTACCATTTCATCTCTCTTCAGTACTTTATATAGCTCCCAGTTTCCATCTGGTAACATGATCCTTCTGTCTGTCTCCTTTAATGTTTCTTGTACTGGTCAAATATCTGAAAAAGTCTTTGTGTCTCCCTCAATTTTGACAGATATTTTCATCTGGTGTAGAATTCTAGTTTTAGTGTTTTTTTTTTCTTTAGGCAGTTTGTAGATGTCCCTCTATTGACTTTTGGGGTGCACACATATGGGGGTATATGTGTGTGTGTGTGTGTGTGTGTGTGTAATTGAGAAATAAAAAAGGAGATTTTCTGAGTTAGAATTGGTGCTAGTTTGGCTTCTCCTAAAATCAGAACATGAAACTCCTATGGCACCTTCATTAATCTATATAATTATCAAGAAGGGACAGATCAGGTAATGACATTAGCCAAATCAGCCTAAAGGGTAGAGTCCCACCATATGAATTAAATTACATCAGGATGTTACACTGAGTGGCTAAAGTTGTACATATCTACGCAGTAAGTAGCAGTCATATTTGAAGCAAGGGTTGGTCCCAGAAGAGATTGTGAAGCCATCCCAGAGAAGAGATCAAATGTTGAAAACCTGAAAGTTTTAGAAAAAGAGTGCAAGATAATATAAGATTAGTTCAGGATAGGAGATTCAGGTCAGCACTCCTAAAAGGCTGGGACTTAATGGATGGTGGCCAGGTTGGGGGTTGGGTAGAATCAGATAAGAAAGGATGGTTTTCATTGGTTAGTTTAATTGAAACCAAGCTAGTTTGGACAGGCTCTTCTCATATCCTGTCTTGTATTGTTGATTGAGTACCCCATCCAAACTGTAAGCACTTTGGGGATAATGTGTAACATTTCTGTAACCTACATACCACCCAGCATAATGTTTTGCTCACTGCATGTTTCCTAACTGGCTGAAAACCTTTCTAACATATCAGCTATTTCATTCAGCCTGGTATAAATAACACTAAGTGCTAGTTCATGTAAACTACATTTGACAAATCGGTGTTAAATGTTTTATGATTTATTATACCTGGCAATATTTACTAAACCCATTTTACTCTTTAAAAAGTAAATCAAGAACATATTTGCAGGAGGTGCGTGAATTTTAAATCACTTTCACCCACATTAAATGGTCTCATTTAATTTAATGAGAATAGTCTCATTTCCATTAGGAAGTTCTCTTGTGTTTTACTACTCCAGTGCCCTAAAGAGGGAGTCAAGTTTATACTCCAGCAAAGGGACAGAGTTCTCTGTGCCACTTTCATAGAAAACCTGCCCATATTATATTGAAAATTCCATCCTGCACTGATTACTGGTCTCAATAAACACATTATGGAGGCTTTTATGGTTACCAGTGCTTGAGAGTTATTAGAAAATATAATGAAAAAAATTTTAATATTGCCATGTGATTGCTCCCTAAATTTCTTTTTTCTATTTAAAAGTGTTGGTTAAAATGGTAATGTTCACCTTTACCTTCCCAAAGCACCATGGTTATTATAAAACTAAGAGGCACACACACACTTTAAAGAGCAGCTGGGCAGCTCAGGTTTGATGTTTTCCAGAAAACTTGGTGTCAGGCACACTGATCTCTCAGTCTCAAAGCCACCGGTACCCAGAACGGAGAGTGAGGAAAGGCACACTCAAGTCACATCCCTGCTAAAGTGTGACATTTACTGAATATTGAAAATACATGAAACTTGAACTTGTGAAATTATGATTACAAACTATAGATTAGTGTGTGTGTGCACACACACACATGCATGCGTGCACACACACACACAGAATGGAAGGGACTCTTCTTGATGTAATAGATGAACTTCTACCAAAGCCCTTAGAACAGTCTGTCTTAGGCCTTGAGAATTCACTGAGATTTCTTAATATCCAAATTACTTTTCAAAATACAATAAGTATTTTCAGTTTGTGAATGAGATGATGAGGTGTGTAGAATCTTTATTCTATGGACTTCTAAACCATTCTAGGCCGAAAAAGGCATTCTCTAAAGAGGAGTTGAGAGAAGGGGACGACAGAGGATGAGATGGTTGGATGGCATCACCGACTCAATGGACATGAGTTTGAGTAAGCTCCGGGAGTTGGTGATGGACACGGAGGCCTGGCGTGCTGCAGTCCATGGGGTCACAAAGAGTCGGACAAGAGTGATCAACTGAACTGAACTGAAAGAGGCATTACATAGTAACCACAGGCAGAAAGGACTAATATCTGTTTGTGGCGGCTCCATAAGTCCTAAGCTTGGCTAGGCTGAACTCCATTTTCCAGATTTTGCTTTCCTATATGCTTCCAGTGAGATATGGGAGATTTGGCCGCAGAAGTGAGGCAGCAGCTCTTCTGTGACTCACCCCGTTGTTGGTCAGCTCCCCACCTCAAGGGCTTCCCTTGTGGCTCAGCTGGTAAAGAATCTGCCTGCAGTGTGGGAGACCTGGGTTCGATCCCTTGGTTGGGAAGATCTCCTGGAGAAGGGAAAGGCTGCCCACTCCAGTATTCTGGCCTGGAGAACTCCATGGACTATATAGTCTGTGGGGTCGCAAAGAGTCGGGTGTGAGGGAGTAGCTAGAACTGCAGCTGCTTCAGTTTCCCTCGGATCTTCTTTCAGTTTCTCCAACTCGTTGGCCTGGTTTGTATGTTTAGTTCCGTGGTGAAGGCCCCAGCATACACAGCAAGAAAGTCAGAGGCAACAAGAACTGACACAGCTTTTTCCATCTCTGGGGGGCTCTGGCTAGAGCCAGACTCACATTATATCCACCTTGCCTTCACCAATAGATAGACGGACACACACACCAGTATACGTATCAGTCAAGATTCATTCAGCAAGCTGAACCACAGGCTGTACATTTATGTATAATACACACATGTATATGTATGTGTGTGTATGTATATATGTATGTGTATATATCTATTATTGAAGCTGAAACTCCAGTACTTTGGCCACCTGATGCAAACAGCCAACTCATTGGAAAAGACCCTGATGCTGGGAAACATTGAAGGCAGAAGAGGGTGACAGAGGCTGAGATGGTTGGATGGCATCATCGATTCAATGGACGTGAACTTGGGCAAACTCTGGGAGATGGTGAGGGACAGGGAGGCCTGGCGTACTGCTGTCCATGGGGCTGCAGAGAGTCGGATACAACTTGGCGACTGAACAGCAACAATCTGTACGTGTGTATGTGTGTATATGTGTATGGCCTGTGGCTCTGCTTCTCTGATGGAATCATGACTGACACTGCTGCTCTCTATGTCACGCTAGTATTGAGGCTTGAGCTGATGGACTTTGATTTGGTATTGTTTTTGTTGAAATGCATTCTTCATTTTGGGTAATCTGTGTTAGCAAAAGTGCTCTTGTCATGGATTTCCAGCAGTTCCCTTGAGGGATTACTTCGAAAGAGCTGCAGTTGTGAAATCTGGGAAGCTTTCCAAGGCTCTTTTATTAACCTCTCCTCCATCCTCTTCTCCGCTGGTATCCCTCTATTGACCAACCTATTTTCTGTCTACAAAAAGGAGATGATGCTTAATAGAGTGGCTGTGGGAACATCTTTATTTATCCTGTGATTTATACATGTCATTCTAGAGAAGAAAATTCAGAAGGAAATCCTCCAATGATGGTCAGTCCTGAGAACTCAATCTAAAATTTGAAAATCAAACTGTGTTTAGTCTTGTGCGTGGAAAGTTGCCTCAATTCTCTCCTGATTTCTTTTTCACTTTGATCTGATATTCAGCCTGTAGGACACAGTTGCATGCAGGATTCCAGACTCGATGGCCTGTCAACTTGTTTGTTACATCGTCACTCAGAAGAGGGGGCGTTTGGAATTTCGTTGATAAGATTGGCTTATATGGGAAACCAACACAGAGTGATCCAGGTTTCTCGTCCAGATCAAGTTTGGCTCAGTGGTGCTGACAGTAGCAAAAATTGCTTGTGATTGCAAGAGCGATTACCTTCTGCCACAGGGAGCGGGTCTGCTCTTTCTCGTCAGCTGACATGGAGCTCAGCCATTAGCGTCATGGAAGTCATCCTGGGGTTTCCAAGCATTTCTAGGCCAGACGTGAAGCCACACTGAGCTTGGATCGATCTGGCACTTCACGAAAAGCCAAGCCAATGTCTAAGAATTTAAAACGAAGGATCATAGCAGCTCACATTTATAGAATGCTGATTCAGGCTTGATGCCAAGTGATTTATGGGCATTTTCTCATTAGAGCAACCCTCTGAGGAAGTTATTATCCCCATGTTACAATGGAGAGCACTGAGGACCCAAGGGGTTAAATAACTTGTCTGAAAGTCACATGGCTAAGAGCTTGAAGAGCTAGGATTTGAACTCAGAATGTGGGGTGCAAAGGCGCGTGTCTCATCACCATGCTACCCTGGAAACTGGAGGGGAGTCCAGTGGGAGAGGATGAGATACCCCACGCCGCTGATTTACCGTGCGAGACAGAGGCATGCCCTGCTCCATTGCCGGTCCCCCGTTGCAGTCAGAGAATAGACCAGAGAACTGGAAGGCTGATCAGCCCCCAAAGTCAAGGCAAAAAAATCAAAGTTAGACTCAGCAGATGAGCAGTCACCACAAGGACACCTCCGGCAGCCTCTGCCTTTCCTGGCTGCGGCCCCATTCTCTGCTGGGATGACAGATTAGAGAAACGGTCATGCTTCTGTGAGGTTGTACTGAACAAATGGGAAGCTGCACAGACCAATTTTCTTAGATTATTAAATTAGTACCAAACTGAGGGGTAGGAATAAGGCAGGGTGAACAGATTCTACTTCTGGCAAGATAAGCCAACGAAAAATCTGGTCCGCGTGATTCTAGTCAAATACGCTAAGTGCCCCGTTACCCGGAGAGCACGTTTTACGCGCCATGTTAAGCTGTCAGGACTTGTTCCACTGAATGGTATGTGGAGAGGAAAGCCAGTCCCACAGGCTGCTCTGGGGGCCTGCAGACCCGCTTGGACTGAGCCTGCTGTTCAGCACGCCCCTGCTGGTTCTTGTTAACATTCTCGTGGCCTTGTCATTGATAACGAAATAAAATCAATATGAAGACTCTCACTTGACTTATAATTTGCAGCTTTCAGCATTGCCTTAGTCTTTCAGATCTTTAAGCACTAACGAGATACACTGAAAATCGGGATTCCAGTTCCAAATTGCCTACAATTTGGTGAGCACGGATGCACCGGGTGTTGCATTTCAGTTCCCTATGGCTTATTTCCTTTCAAAAAGTATCCATTCATTTCTTAGATATAGATTAAGTGCCTGTCTCTGCTAGGTGTTGGGGACAGTGGGCTAAATCCCACACGGTCCTTCACAAAAGGGAAACAGAGTCTGGCACAGGAGATTAGCGACTGTGAATGAGCCACGATCATTTAATGACTCGTGTGTACATGGAGCTCTGGGGGAGGCCGACAGCTCTGTCTAGGGGAGAGGATTTCAGGGAAGTGCGTTGAGGAGGAAGATGATGGAGCTGCATTTTGAAGCATGCAAAGGACAAGCACTTGAGAAGCTGTGGAAGCTTGAGTGACTTTTTGAGTAGTGTGAATAGACAGAGGGCATGAGTGAAGGTATTTCCAGAACGACGTGGAAAAGCAGGTGGGAAAGTAGCTAGCTTTTCATAATGGGAAGTGAGAACCACTGAAAGATTTGAAGTAAGGGAGAGCCATGATCAGAGTAGCATTTCAGTTTTTGGGGAAGCGCTCTCTAAAGCAATGTTAAGAATGGATTAGGGGACTTCCCTGGTGGTCCAGTGGTTGGGACATCACTTTCCAATACAAGGGGTGTGGGTTTGATCCCTGGTCGGGGACCTAAGGATCCTGCATGCCTTGTGGCCGAAAAAACAGAACATCAACAACAGAAACAATAGTGTGACAAATTCAGTAAAAGCATTAAAACTGGTCCACATTGAAAAAAAAAAATCTGTTAAAAAAAAAGGAATGGATCAGGGTGTCCAAAGTGGAGGTAGGGAGGCCAGTTAAAAGCCATTCCATTGCTTTTGACAAGAGATGTGCAAAAGAGAAGCCAGTAAACAGACCATAAAGTGGTGTTCAGAGAAGCAGGGTTGCATCTGGATTGAGGGTGTATGCCTCAAACAAGGCATTTCTAATCCAGGAGTGGAGAGATTCATGAAGAAAGGAGTGACCAAGAAAGTAAAAAAAAAAAACTTCAGACACACCTGCAGATGCCAAGTGAATTTGGCATTTGGAGATGACTGGTGACCTTGGGGAGGTCAGTCTCTGTGAAGTGGTGTGGGCAAAGGTCTGACTGCAGTGGGGTGGGGTGAGTATGGGACATGAAGACACTAGCATATTAGTAGGACCTGTTAATTTGAGGGGCTTGGCTGTGATGACCAGGATAGTAGGTTTTGTGTTTGCTGCTAAAAAAAATACAATACAAAACAAACCCAGGAGTTGGAAATTGCTGTGCAAATGGAACCGAGTCAGCTCCCTGTTGTCTTGTTAAGTGTTGGCGCTTTAAACTTTAAGGCATCCTGCCGCTTCAGAAGGATGAGCCAGTTGGACTCAGCCACCATGAGAACAATCTTTTGTCAAGGGCAATTGTCCTGATCCTTTCCTACATTTGTGCTTGAATCCTATCTTCCTCCCCACTTGCAGAACTTTCCTCTGTTTACTTGATTGAGGCCTGTGCCCTGAATTAGTCCCTAACATTTTTGTTGACCACATCACACTCTCCTGGCTTAAGTTTTGACTCTCTTCTGCTCTGGGTCCTGAACTTTATAAAGTCATCCTGGGTTGCACGTCCGCCCATGCCTATGAATGAGGCCAGGATTTCAACCTCTCCCAGGTTAGAATCTTCCAAAATGAATATCAAATGGCAGTGTATGATGGTAAGTTAAGAGTGGGAATTCTGTGGCCAGGCTGCCTGGGTTCAAATCTTGGCTCTGCCACCTGTTAGTTTTTTGGGTGATCTTGGACAAATTTCTTGACCTCTCTTTGCCTCAGTTTTCTCATCGTCTCCATTGGGAGTAATAACAGAATCCACTTCGTGGGACTAAATGTATTAATATATGCAAGATGCTTAGAACAGTGTTTGGCACATAGTAAGATCTCAGTGCTGTCTTCACAAATAAGACAAGTTCCGCAGTCTGTTCCAGCAAGGGTTTCTACCTTTTTGCTGCCCTCTGGTGGCCAGCGAACATATTGGAGGACTCAAAATTCTAATTTGACCCCCTGTGTGCTGGATACTGGAGAAGGCAATGGCACCCCACTCCAGTACTCTTGCCTGGAAAATCCCATGGACGGAGGAGCCTGGTAGGCTACAGTCCATGGGGTCGCTAAGAGTCAGACACGACTGAGCGACTTCACTTTCACTTTTCACTTTCATGCATTGGAGAAGGAAATGGCAACCCACTCCAGTGTTCTTGCCTGGAGGATCCCAGGGACGGGGAAGCCTGGTGGGCTGCCATCTATGGGGTCGCACAGAGTCGGACACGACTGAAGCGACTTAGCAGCAGCAGAAGCAGTGCTGGATACAATGCAGATTGCATAATAATTATGAAGATGATGACTTCCCTGGTGGCTCAGACGATAAGGCGTCTGGCTACAATGCGGGAGACCTGGGTTCGATCCCTGGGTTGGGAAGATCCCCTGGAGAAGGAAATGGCAACCCACTCCAGTAATCTTGCCTGGAAAATTCTGTGAATAGAGGAGCCTGGTAGGCTTCAGTCCATGGGGTCGCAAAGAGTTGGACACGACTGAGCGACTTCACTTTCACTTTCATGAGGATGATACTGACGAAAGTACTTGCTTATTATTTAATTGAATCCTAACAGTAACTCTAGTGAAGTAGGTAGGGATAGGGATTATTAAAATGAAAGTGAAGTCGCCCAGTCGTGTCCGACTCTTTGCGACCCCATGGACTGTAGCCCACCAGGCTTCTCCGTCCATGGGATTTTCCAAGAAAGAGTACTGGAGTGGGTTGCCATTTCCGTCTCCAGGAGATCTCGACCCAAGGATCGAACCCCAGTCTCCAGCATTGCAGGCAGACGCTTTACCGTCTGAGCCACTAGGGAAGATGACTTGTATAGTTTCTCTTAGGCATTTTTTTTTTCCTGTGTCAATTTTCTGGGATTTTGTATTAAACAGAAAATTGACACAGGAAAAAAAATGCCTAAGAGAAACTATACATGTATTAAATATCACATGTACTAAAGTAAGCCTTATTTGTAGGTGGCTCAGTGGTAAAGAATCAGCCTGCCAACACAGGAGACACGTGTTCCATCCCTGAGTGGGGAAGATTCCCTGGAGGAGGAAATGGCAACCATTCCAGTATTCTTGCCTGTAAAATCCCATGGACAAAAGAGCCTGGTGGCCTACAGTCCATGGGGTTGTGAAGAATCGGACACGACTGAGCGACTGAGCACACAAGCCTTATGTGTAGCCAGGGATTCAATTTGAAAGAAATAAAAATTTATTTGTTTAAATTTAGTTCAGGGGATATTTTGATCTGATTTTGTTCCAGTTCAACAGTTTTATAAAACATATAGCATTTGGCTTCAAATCAAACTGCTTTCGTAGTTTTTTCCCCCTTCCCCTGTGAAAGTTGCTTCAGTTCATAGCTTAGTGAAACATTAACATTTGGGTTCAGTTCTATTTGAATTTTGGTTTGGAGTTAGGTTTGGTTCAAGTTCTGCTTCCAGGAGTCTGGTGAATTTTAGATTGATGGACATTTTCAGGAAACAGCCAATGGCTAACAAGAATGCACTGTGCCTGTTTCATCAAAAACATTTCCACGGCCCTCTTGTCTGAACCCGTATGATATCTGGTTCTCTTTAAGTTGGCTGTCCTGAGACAGAATAATAATACTAAACATAGTAGTGAGTAGTGATTTTGCAACACTGACAAATGATCTCATTTTGCTGGATAGACTTCTAAACTCACAAATTCATGAATTTAGTCACACATTCATTCTAAAGGATCATACATCACAGATAGATGGAATTTGGGGGTTTGATGCTTCTCAAACTTGCTGTCTTGCCTCCTATTGCAACTGTGCAAAGAGTATATGATTATTACCAGTGTTTTGAATGTGGACAATTACTTAGTGGTAAGCTATTTTTGATTTGAAAGTATTTTCTGAATTCTGAAGCTCAATTTCATTATATTCAGGGTCCAAACTGATTTTTGAAAGAATCAGATTTGCAACGTTATGATGCAATTTAATGGACAAATAGGACTCACCTTATGGAAATGATTTGTGGCCAATCTAACTCTAACATATTTGTTTGATTAAACAAGGGAAGTTTAAATTAAGATTCTGTTTGTCTTGGGATAGTGGTTGATGGTGTCAGAGCATCAACATGGATTAGGAAGCTGGGACCTGAGAGTAAAGGCTGAATCAGAGTCTTCATGAAATAAAAGCTGTAGTAACACTTACTGGACACAGACTGTGTCCTCTCCCACACAGGTACTATATTTCCATTTAACAAAGTTTAGAGGACTGAAGTGACTTGTCTAAAGTGTGCCACTAGCAATAAGTAGGATTTGAACCCAGGCTAATCCAGAATTTAATCACTTAAACATCATAGTAAATTTATAGGTAGTTAGGAAATGAGGGCAAATGTAAACTGAGATCAAGGTGAAGCAGAAATTCAGACACCAAGCAGACGAGAGAAATTCAGGGCATGTACCGAGCAACTAGGAGTCAGGAGACGTCAAGGGTCAGAACCCTTTCATGTAGATGAAAACCAGAGAGGGGGTCAAAACTAGTCTAATAAAAGGAAAAAAAGTAAACTTGGCTAGACAAACAAGGGGGTTAGGAGAACAACTGTAAGGCCACAGCCACAGAGAAGCTTTGGCAGAAAGGTATTTTCCATCTTTGCCGCTTGGCATCATCAGAGACAGGAACTACCTTAATGATGGACCCGTTAGGCCCAGTCATAGGAGAAAATACGTCAGTACCTGTTGTTTAAGTAGACTTGTAAGGTCAGAAATAAAAACTGGTTTAAATTAATCTTGGGGGGGTCAAAGAATCTTCTTTTTTGTTACATGTCATCTAGCTCATTTCCCTACTCAAAGCAAGAATCTCTTCTATGGTGTCTCTGACAAGGTGATCCAATCTCTGCCTAAACATTTCCAGCGGTGGTGAGCTCGCCTAGTCAGATTCTTCCTCTGGTTACAGCATTCCAATTCTTGGAAAGCTCGGACTTGTGGAGGCTCAGAATTTGATCTGTCTGACTGCTATCCATTGTCCTGACTCTGCTCCTGTAGTCACACAGGAACACATCTTCCCTTTTTCTACCTGACAATCTGTAAAATGAAGATGTTTAAAAGTATCTAAAACAAAACATTTCCTAAGAGGTAAGAAAAACAAGCAAACAAATCCAGAATTCATGAGCGAAAGAACTACAGGATGGAAAAGATGTCATCCCCAAGAGCAGTCCATTGTCACTTTCAATTTTCATCCCAAGAAAATGTCACCCTCCCAGACCCCACCACCACACCGAGTCTTAAGCAGTGCCCTGCTGTCTTTGCAGAATATGAAGAGTTAAGAGCACTTTCTTTTTCTTACTAGTCTTGTGGAGATAAACTAGCATTTCTCAAAAATAGGTGTATTAAGAGACAGAAGAAAGAAGGAGAGAGGAAAAAATACAGAAGAAAGCTGATGAGCATAGCATGTGATCAGTAGACATAAGGCACAGATTTGGCTGGTGTTTCTTTCAAGCCAGAGTGCCTCCCTCTCTATGTTCTCTACAGGAATGGAGAGTAGGAGGGTGCAGTAGAATCGCATCTTCCCTTTGCAGGATTATGGCAGTGTTACGATGTGTGGAGTAAGGGGAGCTGTGGTGATTTTGTGTCCTGATAGGTGGTGGAAAGCAAAGTGGTCCTTACTTCTACCGTACAAGGAGGGCTAGGAGAATCAGCATTTACTGAGTGCCTGCTATGGATCCTTACTCCTATGCTGCTGCTGCTGCTAAGTTGCTTCAGTCGTGTCCGACTCTGTGCGACCCCATAGACGGCAGCCCACCAGGCTCCTCCATCCCTGGGATTCTCCAGGCAAGAGTACTGGAGTGGGTTGCCATTTCCTTCTCCACTTACTCCTCATAGTAACCTAGAAAGAAGACAGGGATTACGAAACTCATTTTACAGACAGAAAAATGGAGGTTCAGAGAGCTTAAATTGCTTTAGGTACCCATAGCGAGTATTAGTAACTGTAATACACATAATGCAAATACAAATAAAAGTGACATCATTTACTGGATTTGTCATGTTACTAGTTACGTATAACAGTCACCATTCTCTTCCATTCATTCTTTTATTTTTACTTATTAGTTTTTTTTTAATTAAATTTAACTTAAATTTTTTTTTGTTGTTGCTGCACCTAGGCTGTCTTTAGTTGCATTGAGCAGAGGCTGCTCTCTAGCTGTGCTGTGCTGGCTTCTCACTGCAGTGGGTTCTCTTGTGGAGCCCAGGCTCTAGAACATGCAGGCTTCAGTAGCTGCAGCAAGCGGGCTCCAGAGTGCTCAGGCTTAGTATGTGAGATCTTAGTTCCCAGCCCAGGGATTGAACCTGTGTCCTCGCCATTGCAAGGCAAATTCATAATCCCTGGGTCACCAGGGAAGACCCCATTCATTCTTTTAATCAACAAACATTTATCATGTAACCTATAGCCAACATGTGGCCAAGCTAGAATTTGAAAGCAATCAAATCTCAGTGCATAGAGATGGAAGGCCTATTGACAAACCAAGACAATGCTAAGTATGATATTTGATCAACAAAATACAATCACACTTTCAAGGAATTTACTGTTCAGTAGCTGAGACCAGCACACACAAAGGCAATTGCAATAGTGAGGGAAAATGCTGGTCTAAAGGGCATGTTATTTCCCCTCCCACATATTGAGAAACATGGACTCTGGGAAACAAATTAATGGCTGCTCAGGCTGAGTTCTGAAGAATTTTCCCTTTTAAAGTCTCTCCCCTGCTTACCTTGCACAGTGTAGTCCCAGAGTGACCACAGAGGTGGCAGTGGGGCTCCTGGGAGTGTTAGCAGGCAAGCACTCGGAAGCGGCCACTGGTCCTCGTGTGCTGCAGGAGCTCCCAGACAGATTAGCCCTTCTCTGAACTTCTTGCCAAGGAAGGCCTGAGCGAGCCCTTCTGCAGGGCCCTGGAGTATCGGCAGGGCCCCCGGGGTGGGGTGAGGGGGAACTGGGGGAACTGGTCTGCCGGGGTCCACAAAGACAGCAACATAAATTTTTTTCATTAAGACAATCTTGAAATTGTTGGCAAGCCCATAAAAAGGATTGGTTAGAGCCGTCTTGGGGCAGCTTTTCTTTGAGTTCAGTTTATTAATGTAGGTTTTTACATGGCTTTTTATTAAGAAACATATGGTACTTTAGGCCATTTAACACCAAGGAAAAAGCTTCATAAAGAAACATTCTGAACACCAATGTAATGTAAACCTGTACTCTTGCATTTTACAGAAAAGCAAGTTATTGGGAGATTTGTGAATCATTTCTAATGTTCAATGACAAGATATTTAATCTTCCTTTGGAAATATATACATTAAGCCTTTCAACAGGGAAAAGAAGAATCTGGGTAGGAAAGGGTGCGTGTGCTAAAGGAGGATGGAAATTTGACAATAGGGAGTTTATATATATTTCCCCTCCCCCAAATGCCTTATTGACCCTTTGAGGTGTTTTCTTAAAGCAGCTGAGGAGGATGTCTTACGTTGCTTGAGTTTAGGGCAAGATTCCATAAAATGAGATCCTTCCAAAACTATTTTTTACAAAGAAATGCAGCCTAATTAGTAAAAGAGCCTTAGGGTTGACCTTCTTTTCTTTTCTTTTTTTTTGCCTGTTGCTGGGCCCTGGTTCAGAGTGCTAGACTCAGAGGCAAGAAGGGTCTCAAAAGAGCATGCCTAACCTCAACAAATCATCTCCTGGAAACATGGCCCTCTCATCTTGTGTTCTGTGTGGGGACCAATATCAATATCAGGATGATAACCTAGCCACCCATCCTGGAGGCAGCCACCCAGGAATGTTCCCATACCAGAGGGAGCTTGGGCACGACCCCAAAGACAACATGTAACTGATCATCAGAAGACTGGGACCAATGGAATCTTAACAGGACAGGGCTCGTTTATACGGCAGTTTTACCTATATCAGTGGTTCTCAACTGGGCGGAGATTTTCCACCCAAAGGTATTTGGCAATATGTGCTGACATTTTGGGGTGTCACAACTGAAGCAGATGGTGCTATTGGCATCTAGTGGGCAGAAATCAAGAATTCTGGTAATTATCCTGCAAAGTCCTTATGATACCCTTACAATAAAGACTTATGCAGGCCCCAAAGCAATGGTGCTGATGTTGAGATACTAGTGCCGTCTGGGGATTAGACTGGTGTGCACACATTGGAGTGGGGATGTTGTTTTCACTTTTCTGCTCTCCCAGCAAAGCCCCAGAAACTCGTGTGGCCATACCTGAGAGTCCTCGAAGGCACTCAATTAACTCTACTCTGCCATAGGGGCAAAAGCTACAGACTTTGCTGGTAATTGGGTCGTCACCTTAGGAGAGAAGACAGGTGGCTCTGTTGTATTTCTGAAGGCCCTAAAACAAGTCAGGAAGATCTCCTGGAGAAAAAAATGGCAACTCACTTCACTCCAGTGTTCTTGCCTGGGAAATCCCATGGGCAGAGGAGCCAGGCGGGCTACAGTCCACGGGGTTGCAAAAGTGTCAGACACACCTTAGCGACTAAAACAACAACAGAACTATGAAAGCGTAGACAACAAAGGTGGGTAGGAATGGGGAAAGATGATGTTTTGGGCTGTAGGTCCTTAAGGTGGAAGACTCCACCTTTTGGGATGGATTTGAGTCCAGTCTGGGAGGCAGCTGTGTCTGCGACCAAGGGGAGAACTGCAGTGGGAAACAAGCCGCTGTCCCAGATCAGTGGAGGAGGGCAAAGGCAGGTCCAGAAACTGACTCAGGACCCCCCACCCCAATAAGGTCAGCTGTTGCTCTCCCTCCATGGCCCCTGTGGCCATGGTACAAGGTGTTGATTCGTTGCTTCCATAGTTGACGTGGGGTTGGCATCCTGTCCTCAGGGGATGACCTAAAGTGGGTAGCATCCCACGAACTGGGAAAGAGGAGAGAAAATACTCAGTTCACACCAAGTTCAGATTTTCATTGTTCTCACTTAGCAATAAAAATTGCAAAGACTCATTCAGCTCCTGCCTTTAGTAAGACACTATCCTGGGTTTTGGGGGAGAGATATAAAGAGGAATGGACCACGGCCCCTGCCCACAAAGACTCATTCTTGTGGCTGAGAAGACAGACGTATCTCCCACACCACGCAATATAACTGTAATAAAAAACAGATCGTTGCAAGTGCTATAACGGAAGTAGTACAAGTCAAACGTGGTGGGACAACAAGAAGCAGAAAATAAATTTATTCCAACTGGAGGCATGTGGGAAGATCTGATGGGGAAAGTGGCATTTATTCAGGACTTTGAAAGTGGTAGGACTTTGATGGATGGAAAGAGTTGCATGTGTCCAGAGGCAGGAGAGCACATGGCCAGTTTGAGAAATCACAATTGATTCAATACAACTGGAGCAGACAGAACATTCAGGGGGCACTGTAAATGAAACCTACAGGAGCTGACCTCAGAGGACACAGATACTAAGATGAGGAATTTGTGTTTTACCCTATCTCTAGCAGCAAACTATCTGAAGGTATTTGAGCAGGGGGATGATACGATCAGCTCTTTTCTCCAGAACGAGAATTTTGTTAGTAGTATGTAAGATGGAATGGAGAGATGGGAGTCTAGACAATCAGGCAGGGACCTTTGAAAGCAAAGATGAATCAGAAACTCCCAGCCAGCATTTGAGAGGTGGGCAGTGGAGCAGATAAGAGCAGGGCCACTGGAGCTCTATGCCACATCAAAATCCTGACTGTCACTTGGTTACGGATTGATCTTGGTTAAGTTACTTAACCTGTTTGTGCCATAGTTTTCTCATATGTAAAGTGTGGCTAATAAATACAATCTTTTTACAAGTTTTTCCCTTCAAGTATATTACAGAAAATCACTTAGGACAGAATTAGAGCTAATTATTAAAATTTCAGGAATCTGGCAAGCCAGCTGATTTCATTTTGGTAGGCTGGTCAGATCAGATCAGATCAGTCGCTCAGTTGTGTCCGACTCTTTGTGACCCCATGAATCGCAGCAAGCCAGGCCTTCCTGTCCATCACCAACTCCTGGAGTTCACTCAGACTCACGTCCATCGAGTCAGTGATGCCATCCAGCCATCTCATCCTCTGTCGTCCCCTTCTCCTCCTGCCCCCAATCCCTCCCAGCATCAGAGACTTTTCCAATGAGTCAACTCTTTGCATGAGGTGGCCAAAGTACTGGAGTTTCAGCTTTAGCATCATTCCTTCCAAAGAAATCCCAGGACTGATCTCCTTCAGAAGGGACTGGTTGGATCTCCTTGCAGTCCAAGGGACTCTCAAGAGTCTTCTCCAACACCACAGTTCAAAAGCATCAATTCTTTGGCGCTCAGCCTTCTTCACAGTCCAACTCTCACATCCATACATGACCACAGGAAAAACCATAGCCTTGACTAGACAAACCTTTGTTGGCAAAGTAATGTCTCTGCTTTTGAATATGCTATCTAGGTTGGTCATAACCTTCCTTCCAAGGAGTGAGCGTCTTTTAATTTCATGGCTGCAGTCACCATCTGTAGTGATTTTGGAGCCCAGAAAAATAAAGTCTGACACTGTTTCCACTGTTTCCCTATCTATTTCCCATGAAGTGGTGGGACCGGATGCCATGATCTTCGTTTTCTGAACGTTGAGCTTTAAGCCAACTTTTCCACTCTCCACTTTCACTTTCATCAAGAGGCCTTTGAGTTCCTCTTCACTTTCTGCCATAAGGGTGGTGTCATCTGCATATCTGAGGTTACTGATATTTCTCCCGGCAATCTTGATTCCAGTTTGTGTTTCTTCCAGTCCAGCATTTCTCATGATGTACTCTGCATATAAGTTAAATAAACAGGGTGACAATATACAGCCTTGACATACTCCTTTTCTTATTTGGAACCAGTCTGTTGTTCCATGTCCACTTCTAACTGTTGCTTCCTGACCTGCATACAAATTTCTCAAGAGGCAGATCAGGTGGTCTGGTATTCCCATCTCTTTCAGGATTTTCCACAGTTTATTGTGATCCGCACAGTCAAAGGCTTTGGCATAGTCAATAAAGCAGAAATAGATGTTTTTCTGGAAGTCTCTTGCTTTTTCCATGATCCAGCGGATGTTGGCAATTTGATCTCTGGTTCCTCTGTCTTTTCTAAAATCAGCTTGAACATCAGGAAGTTCACGGTTCACATATTGCTGAAGCCTGGCTTGGAGAATTTTGAGCATTACTGGTAGGCTGGTAGCCTGAAATAATTACACAATGGAAATTGGCAAATGCTACAAATGCCTGGGTGAGAGAAAGAGACAGGGAACTCATCCATGAGCTCTAGAACGGCCTCAAATATCACACCCAGAATCTTAAGCAACTTTGAGTGTTTCAGGTGCTACTGAACACTTGATAGAAGGAAAGGGGTCTCAGAATTAGGTATTGTAAGATAGTCTGCATTGTCTGCCTCATGAGACTCAATATATGTGGAAAATGGAAAAGTGGAATTTGAAGAGACTTAAGGAAAAAAGTCAGGTGGGTTAGCTCAAGCAGCAAGTGCTAGAAGAAATGTTTTATTGATACTTAATCCTAGAACCACACAAAATAGATGACACTATGTTTTAATTGGAGATGAGATTCAAGGATAACATAGCTGGTTTAGAAATCACACTACTTGACTTTGAATCCTTCTTCTATTACTTATTTGGCTGGTCAAGATATTTATCCTTTTTGTGCTTGAGTTTCCACATCTACAAATTAGGGAATTAATAGAATCTTTTGCAGGATTGTTATAAGGATTAAATAAATTATAGTATTTTAATAATAGACTGCACAGAACAGTGCTGGCTCATGGTAAATACAATAGATTTTCAGCCATTATTATTATGTTTCCAAATATTAACTATGCAAATTTCAGTAAGTCATGCAATCTCTTTGAGCCTTGGTTTTCTCATCCATAAAATGGAAATAATATTAACAACTAACTCATTTATCTTGTAGGGTTACTGTGAAGCTTGAATTAAATATGTTGAATATGAAAGTGCTTTGGACACTATATATAAAAAAACAAAAACTAAAGAATCACCTTTGGTGATAAGAATAAATATAGTGCAGAGAAGTGGTCTTGGGATTCAGTTCCAGGGAATGAGATAGCTATTTCTGAGCAAAATCCACAGGCAGATTGTGGACATAAGAGACAAATTGCAACAGGCTGTGCAAATCAGGAATGCTTCTGCCAAGCACACATTGGCAGGCACCTGTGTTCAGCATGAAAAAGAGTCTGACCACACAATGGTCTTTTGGCTACAAACCTATAAACAGATAGCAAACATTGTAAGAAGCACCAGCACACCATAAAAAAAAAAAAGTTCATTGTCTGATTATATCTGAAACTGGAGGAGTTACAACATAAGTGAGTAATGTGATGTTTTGAGCTCTAGGAAAGCTTCTAGGATCCCATCCCCTTCTGCCAAGCCCACCTACCTTAGCTGAATAATGTCTGACCTCAGAACTCAGTACATCATTCCTTCCTTTCTAGGAAAACTAACAGTTGAATCTCTTATCAGCTATTAAACCTCAGGGTGAGTGAAGAATTAGAAAAGTATCTTCATCCAGATCTGAGCATGCTATAAATAAATACACTTCGCTCACTTCTCAGGTGTCATCTCTATATTTGATAGACCAACTTCATCTTGAGATTGGCACCAGTAAAGTCTTTTACCCCCACTCCCACTCGTTAGCACTCTCTTTTACTTGAGTTCTGTAACATCACTTGGTTTTTCCCTTTCCTCTCCAGCCATTCTTTTTTCATTCCCTTTATTGATATTGCTGCTTCTTAAATGTTGGTATTCTTCTTGATGTATTTCTCAGTTCATCCTATAATCTCTTCTGGGTGTTCTCAGTTATATATTTATGTCTCCCACATGTAAATCTCTGGCCCATCTCTCTCTGGTGAAATCACTCTTATTGTGGATGACTTGAAAGCAAGGCAAATGTTTAAAACCAAACTCAGTTTTTTTCCTCCTCTCCCCCAACTTTCTCTTCCAATCCTATTCCCAACCTTATCAACCATCATCAGGTTTTTCAACATCTATTTAGTAACTTAAGAGCCTCACTACCCTGGATGATTTCTTCTTTCCTTTTATCCCACACATTTAAATAACTACCACCACACATCTTTTCTCCTGCGTATATATCAACAAATTCTCTTTCAATGCTTCTGCTTTGCTACCTTCATTTATGTCCTCCTAATGTTCTATTTTGCATAATTGCAACATTTTCTTAACTTGTTTTCCTAACTTGAACCTCTCTCTCCAGGGGAATTCATCTTTCCACAAAGCCAACACATTTTCTTTGTAAAGTGCAAATGTTACTATTCCACTCTCCTCTTTGAGCCATTTGTTAAATTTTGAACGATGTTCAAACTATCAAATTATCCAGTCCTACATGCGATTCCAGCTTCCTCTCACATTGCTGTCCAAACATACACGCCATCCTCTAGTTGAAGAAAATTAGTGTTGTTCTCTTAGGCTCACATGGCTTTGGACATAAGATTCCAGCACCCTCTCACTCATCCCTCCACCCCCACAGTTCAGCTAAATATCACCCTTCTGAGAAGGCATTCCTGCTTCTCTATCTCAGAGTTGCGGTCCACACAAAAATGGGTGTGACATGATCTGCAAATGATGACTTTGCCTCCAATGTCACTGAGCAAATTGAAACAGTCACGAGTGAATTTCCCCAGAATCCTATCATCACTTCTTTCTACCATCACTGTCTGCCCCCACATAATTAATACATTCTGCCTGCCTGCCACCATAGATTAGCACTGTATGCTTCTGAATAAAGTCAGTTCCTCGGTCCAGATCTTTGCTCCCACCCCACCCCACGTTACCTACCAAAAGGTAGCACTCCAGCAATCCTTCCCCTCTCTTTAGCAGCATCAGATTTTTATTTTTAACTCTCTACTGGCTCACTCCTTTCAGCATTCAAACCAGCTGTTGTCTCTCCTATCTTAAAAGATAATCCTGTTCTTTGACCTCAGTTTCCTCACCAGTTTACCAGCTGATTTCTTTAATTTCTTTGGCAAAACTCCTCAAAAGAGATTTCTGTATTCACGGTTTTCTATTTATTTTCTCTAACATCCACTTCCATCTAGGTTTGGCCCACTACTACCCCAAAACCACTCTTGTCGAGGTCACTAAGGAGGTAGCAGAGATCCAAGGAGGTCTTGGATCATTTTTTCTGTTTATACTCACTGTTTGGTGCCACGTCAGCCCCGATGGATTTAAAGATCATCAGTGTGCTGATAACTGCTGATTTTTTGTCTTCAGTTCAAATCTCCCCTCAATTCCCAAACTCCACGCCACTTGCTTACTTGACAACTCCACTCACATGTCCAATAGGCATCTCAGAGTGTGTCCAGAACCAAACCCCTGATCAATCCTGCTCCCCATGCAGGAGTCTCCACCTCAGGTGACAGCAAATCTCACTTGCTAGTTGCTTGAGCCTAAAATCTTAGAACTGTGACTCTATTTCTCTGATATCCCACTTTCAATCCACCAGGAAACCATGCTGGAGGCGCTTCTAAGTATTAAATATATCCAGAATTGGCCTCCTTCTCACTGCCTCCACTTCTCTTACCTTCTAACAAGTCTGTGGTTCTAACCTTGTCCCACTGGGGTCTATGGACAGCAACAACTGGAGTCATCCTCTTAAAATGTAAGTCAGATTTTGTCTCTCCTCTACTCAGACTCTGCAGCACCTCATCATTTTACCCAGATGAAAGGCAAAGTCCTTACCCTGGCCAAAAGGCCCATCATGACCCATAAGCTCTGGGCCCTTTGGACCTCCTCTTCTGCTTCCCTCCTCTTCACTCCCTTTCAGCCACTTTGGGCTCCACTCCTTTTCCTCAAAATCTCTATGCATGTTCCCACCTTAGGACATTAGATCAAGTCTTCTTCCACCTCCAGAGTTCTTGCCTAGATATTTCTTGGCTTCGAGCGCAGGAGTATTGCTTACTTTGTCCCCTAGGGTACCTTTGCCTACAAAAGTCCATATAGTTAAAGCTGTGGTTTTTCCGGTAGTCATGTATGGATGTGAGGCCATAAAGAATACTGAGCACTGAAGAACTGATGCTTTCAAACTGTGGTGTTGGAGAAGACTCTTGAGAGTCCCTTGGACTGCAAAGAGCTCAAATCAGTCAATCCTAAAGGAAATCAATCCTGAATATTCATTGGAAGATCTGATGCTGAGGCTCCAATACTTTGGCCACCTGATGTGAGGATCCAACTTATTAGAAAAGACCCTGATACTAGGAAAGATTGAAGGTAGGAGGAGAAGGGGATAACACAGGATGAGATGGTTGGATGGCATCACTGACTCAATGGACATGAGTTTGGGCGAGTTCCGGGAGATGGTGATGGACAGGGATGCTTGGCATGCTACAGTCCATAGGGTCAGAGTTGGACCCGACTGAGTAACTGAAGAACAACAGGGTATCTCAAGTGCCCAAAACAGTACTTGTACATAGTACATAAACAGTAATTCTCTCTCTCCTCACAAATACACAGACACTTTCCCCCATGCTCTTTCCCTCCCTTCTCTTTCTCTTCTCCTTCCTTCCTTCCTCTCCTTTCCAGACACCTTAAAACAATAAACAACCAGAGCTTCCCTGGTGGTCCAGAGGTTAAGAATCCACCTTCCAATGCCCAGAATGAGTGTTTGATCCCTGGCCAGGGAACTAAGATCCCATAGACCGAGGGGCAGCTAAGCCCACACATGCAAAAACTGAGCCCACGTGCAACAACTGGAGAGCCTGCACACCACAACAAAGAGCCCGCATTCTGCAACTGAGACTCAGTGCAGCCAAATAAACAAAAAGTAAACTAATTCATTAAAAAAAAACCCGAACAACTCAAGTGATCATGAATAGACATCTAACCAAAGAAGATAAAGAGATGGAAAATAAGCATATGAAAAGATGTTCAAAATCATTTATCGTTAGGAAAATGCAAGTTAAAAGAACAAAATATTCCTATCTACCTCTTTTATTGTTGTTGTTCAGTTGCTAAGTCATGCCCAACTCTTTGCAACCTTATAGACTGTAATGTACCAGGTTTCTCTGTCCTTCACTATCTCCCCGAGTTTGGTCAAATTCATGTCCATTGAGTTGGTGATGCTGTCCAACCATCTCATCCTCTGCCACCCATACCTCATGGAATGGCAAAAATCCCCAAACTGATAATATCAGTTACTGGCAAAGATGTGAAGCAGTGGGAATTGTCATTTATTGCTGGTGGGGATAGAAAATGGTAAGCAAATTTGAAAGACAATTTGACAATTTTTTACAAAGTTGAATATGGTCTGAACCAGCAGTTGTACCCCCAGATATTTGCCCAACCGATTAAAAAACTTGTGTCTACGTAAAAACCTGCACACAAAAGTTTATAGCAGTTTTATCCATAATTACTAAAAATAGGAAGCATACATGTGATATGATGAGAATGGCACTTTCCTTATGTGACCTTTCTATTAAAATCTTATGACTCCAGTCTAATCATGAAGAAGAACATCAGAAAATCCCAACTCTGTAGAATACTAGTGCTCCTCCAAACTGTCAAGGTTATGAAAAATAAAGATTGAGTAACTGTCAAAGCCAAAAACAGCCTAAGAGACATGGTGACTAAATATGATGGAATATCCTGCATGAGTTGCTGGAACAGAAGAAAAGTTAAGACTAAGAAAATCTGAATACACTATGGACTGAATTAATAATAAAAATTAAAATTGATCAAGTAATTATGAAATGCACCAAACTAATACAAGATGTTAATAAGTGATTTAGATATGGAGTATATGGGAACTTTCTATGCTTTTTTTTTTTGTTTTTGCTACTTTCTTTTATTTTCTTTTTTAACTTTACAATATTGTATTGGTTTTGCCATATATCAACCTGAATCTGCCACAGGTATACACAAGTTTCTTTGTAAATAAAAAGCTAAAGTTAAATAAAGTTAAAGATTCTTTGTGACCACATGGACTCTAGCCTGCCAGGCTCCTCTGACCATGGAATTCTCCAGGCAAGAATACTGGAGTGGGTATTCATTCCCTTCTCCAGAGATCAAACTTGACTTAGGGATGGAACCCATGTCTCTCATGTCCCCTGAATTGGCAGGCAGATTCTCTACCACTGAGCCACCTGGGAGACCCTCAAATGTATATTTGTTAAAATCTCTAAAGCAATCTCAAATTTACATAATACTTGAAAGTGCTTAAAAGAACTCTTTTATTTCCTAAACCATTTAAGATGATGCCCCAGATGCCCCATCACCCCCTGAAACATGAGTGTGTAATTTCTACAAACAAGCACATTCTTCTACATATCCATAATACAATCATTGGTATTAGGATGTTAACATTGATGTATCACTACCATTTAATCAACAGACTCCATTCAAGTTCCATCAGTTACCCCAATAACGTCATTGATCACAAAGGTGCCAGTCCAAAATCACACATTACAATTAGCTGTCAAATCTCTTTAATATCTTTCAATTTGGAATATTTCTTCAATATTTTCCTGATTTTAAAACCTTTGACATATTTTGAAGATTGCAAGCCAATTATGTTGAATGCCTCTCAACTTGTTTGTGTAATGTTTCCTTGTGATCAGACTCAAGTTACGCATCTTTGGCAGGAATATCACAGCAGCAGTAGTGTTCGTATGACATGACATCAGGTGTGGCTTTGTCCCAGTGATGATGACGGTCATCTTGATCACTTAATTTAGGGGGTGTCTGTTAGTTTCATCCACTGAAAAGTTGCTCTTTTTCTTTTAGTATCTAATAATTGAATGGTTTTCCATTGAAACAAACAGAGATTATTCTGTCATTTTTGAGATTGCACCCAGGTACTGCATTTTGGATTCTTTTGTTGACTATGAGAGCTATTCCATTTCTTTTAAGGATATAGTGGTAGATATAATGGTCATCTGAATTAAATTTGCCCATTCTGGTCCATTTTAGTTCACTGACTCCTAAAACGTTGATGTTCACTCTTGCCATCTCCTGCTTGACCACTTTCAATTTACCTTGATTTGTGGGCCTAACATTCCAGGTTCTTATGCAATATTGTTCTTTACAGCATTAGATTTTACTTTTACCACCAGATACATCCACAACTAGGCGTTGTTTCCACTTTGGCTCAGCCTTTTCATACCTTCTGAAGCTATTTCTCCACTGATCTCCGGAAGCATATTGGGCACTTAGTGACCTGGGGAGTTCATCTTCCAGTGTCATATCTTTTTGCCTTCCTATACTATTCATGGGATTCTCTAGGCAAGAATACTGAAGTGGTCTGCTATTCCCTTCTCCAGTGAACCACGTTTTGTCAGAACTTTCCATCATGACCCATCCATCTTGGGTGGCCCTACATGGCATGGCTCATAGTTTCATTGAATTAGACAAGGCTGTGATCCACGTGATCAGTTTGGTTAGTTTCCTCTGATTGTGGTTTTCATTCTGTCTGTCCTCTGATGGATGAGGCTAAAAGGCCTGTGGAAGCTTCCTGATGGGAGGGACTGGCTGTGGGGAAAACTGGGTCTTGCTCTGGTGGGCAGGACCATGCTCAGTAAATCTTTAATCCAATTTTCTGCTGATGGGTGGGGCTGTGTTCCCTCCTTGTAGTTTGGCCTCAGGCCAAATTACCTCAGGAGGCATAATGAAGGTAAGGGAGACCTCCTTCAAAAGGCCTTAGTGAGAGAAAAAAAAGGGCAGGCTACTGTCAATCAGATCCACACATCCCTGGCAGACTCCTGAACACTCACAAATCTGGCTCAGTCTCTTGTGGGGTCACTGCTCCTTTCTCCTGGGTCCTAATGCCCATAAGGTTTTGTTTTTTGACGTCCAAGAGTCTGTTTCCCTAGTCCTGTGGAAGTTCTATAGTCAAATCCCACTGGGCTTCAAAGTCAAATTTCCTGGGGATTCTCAGTCCCTTTGCCAGATCCCCAGATTAGGAAACCTGTTGTGGGCCCTTGAACTTTTGCAGCAGTGCTAGAACTTCTTTGGCATAATTGTTCTCCAGTTTGTGGGTCGTCTGCTTGATGGCTTTATGGCGGGGCTAATGGTGACCTCCTCCAAGAAGACTTATGCCACATACCTCGCCTCCCAGGTCTGCTGCAGCCAGAGCCCCTGTCACCAAGGTAGGCCACTGCTGACCCAGGCCTCTGCAGGAAACACTCAAACACTCAAAGGCAGGTCTGGCTCAGTATCTTGAGGGGGTCACTGCTCCTTTCCCTGGGTCCTGGTGCACAGAAGGTTTTGTTTGCACCCTCTAAGTGTCTCTGACAAGTGTGAAGTTTGATTTTAAATGCAATTTCATCCCTCCTACCATCTTGCTGGTACTTCTCCTTTGCCCTTGGACATGGGGTATCTTTTTTTTGGTGGGATCCAATTTTCTCCTGTTGATGGTTGTTCAGCAGCTAGTGGCAATTTTGGTGTTTTTGCAGGAAAAGATGAGTGCACATCCTTCTACTCTGTCATCTTAGTCTAGGACTAAGAGTCTTAGTCTGCCATCTTAGGGTGGCAAGAATACACAGAAGAACTATACAGAAAAGATCTCAATGACCCAGATAACCATGATGGTGCAATCACTCACCTACAGCCAGACATCCTGGCATGTGAAGTCAAGTGGGCCTTAAAAGCACCACTACAAACAAAGCTAGTGGAGGTGATGGAATTCCAGTGGACCTATTTCAAATCTTAAAAGATGATGCTGTGAAAGTGCTGCACTCAACATACCAGCAAAACTCAGCAGTGGCCACAAGACTGGAAGAGGTCACTTTTCATTCCATCTCAAATAAAGGCAATGCCAAAGAATGTTCAAACTACCCCACAATTGTACACATTTCATATGCTAACAAAGTAATACTCAAAATTCTTCAAGTTAGGCTTCAGCAATACATGAACCAAGAACTTCCAGATGTTCAAGCTGGATTTAGAAAAGGCAGAGGAACCAGAGATCAAATTGCCAACATCCATCAGATCATTGAAAAAGCAAGAAATTGCAGAAGAATATCTACTTCTGCTTCATTGACTATGCCAAAGCCTTTGACCATGTGGATCACAACAAACTGGAAAATTCTTAAAGAGATGGGAACATCAGATCACCTTACCTGCCTCATGAGAAACCTATAGATAGGTCAAGAAGCAACAGTTAGAACTGAACTTGGAACAATGGACTATTTCAAAATTGGGAATGGAGTACATCATGGCTGTATATTGTCACCCTGCTTATTTACTTATATTCAGAGTACATCATGTGAAATGCCAGCCTGGATGAAACACAAGCTGGAATTAAGATTGCCGAGAGAAATATCAATGACCTCAGAAATGCAGATGACACCACCCTTGTGGTAGAAAGTGAAAAGGAACTAAAGAACCTCCTGATGAAGGTGAAAGAGGAGAGTGAAAAGGCTGGATTAAAGCTCAACATTCAAAAAATGAAGATCATGGCATCCGGTCCCATCACTTCATGGAAAATAGATGGAAAAAGGGGAAACAATGACAGACTTTATTTTCTGGGCTCCAAAATCACTGCAGATGGTGACTTCTGGTCCCATCACTTCATGGAAAATAGATGGGGAAACAATGGAAACAGTGACAGACTTTATTTTCTTGGGCTCCAAAATCACTGCAGATGGTGACTGCAGCCTTGAAATTAAAAGATGTTTGCTCCTTGGAAGAAATGCTATGACCAACCTAGACAGCATATTAAAAAGCAGAGACATTACTTTGCTAACAAAGGTCCATATAGTCAAAGCTACAGTTTTTCCAGTAGTCATGTATGAATGTGAGAGTTAGATCATCAAGAAGGTGATTAACTGTGGTGTTGGAGAAGACTCAGGAAATCAAACAAGTCAATCCTAAAGGAAATCAATCCTGAATATTCACTGGAAGGACTGACTGATGTTGAAGCTGACGCTCCAATACTTTGGCCACTTGATGCACAGAGCTGACTCAGAAAAGGCCCTGATGCTGGGAAAGACTGAAGGCAGGAGGAGAAGGGGATGACAGAGGATGAGATGGTTAGATGGTATCACTGACTCAATGGACATGCATTTGAGCAAGCTCCAGGAGATGATGAAGAGCAGGGAAACTTGGCATGCTACAGTCCATGGGGTCACAGAGTCGGACACAACTGAGCAGCTGAACAACAATAGTCTGATAATTACTGGGGTGGATATACTTTGAGACAATATAGATATCTTTTTTCTCTTCAACCTTTTATTTGTCTATTTCTTTATAGCTGTTTGTTCTCTTTGTGTCCTATGTATTCAGTGAGTTATACAATCCTTACTACCATTTGAATATTGATGTGTTTGAATGTAAAATCTCTCTAGCTGTTGAGTTTTCTGTTCCAGGGTCAGGACTCTTTAGGCTATAGGAGGTAATCAAACACTAAATCCCTGGCTTTCTCTATTGGGATGGGGAAGGTTTAAAGATATTGCATAGAAAGTGTCAGTTGTGTTACAGTTGATCCATTTTCAGCTCATACTCTAAGCAGGAAGTGCCTTTCCTACTAAAAGGATCTTAAAAATTCTCTTTTATTGCTATAGTACATATGGCACAGATGAGGCAAGAGAGACAACTGGTCTACAATGGTCAGTTGTTCAGTAAGGGGCAAAGTCACTACATAGTCGTTTTAGTTAGCAATTGAAATGTGTAGCAAACACTGTGTAGAACACAAAGGCCTACAACCCCTTCTGAAGAGACCATCAATGAATATTTAAAGGCTGGCTCTGGGTGTTCATTGGAAGGACTGATGCTGAAACTGAAACTCCAATACTTTGGCCACCTCATGTGAAGAGTTGACTCATTGGAAAAGACTCTAATGCTGGGAGGGATTGGGGGCAGGAGGAGAAGGGGACAACAGAGGATGAGATGGCTGGATGGCATCACCGACTCAATGGACGTGAGTCTGGGTGAACTCCAGGAATTGGTGATGGACAGGGAGGCCTGGCGTGCTGCGATTCATGGGGTCGCAAATAGTCGGACACGACTGAACGAGTGAACTGAACTGAACTTGAGCAATGAGTAATCAAAGCTTAAAAACTTTCAAAAAATTAGTAGCAAGGGTCATAAAGCAAAATGTAGCCAACTTTGGTCAGATCAGAGAAGCCAGACCATACTAGACCTTCAGTCACTGTAGGGGAAGGTTGTCACTGGTTCTTGCCTCAATATGCTAGATTGCCTCTCAGGAACTCAACCCCCTCTCTCTTTCCATTCTCTACCTTTTACTATAGTAGTTGGAAGCCTGAAACTACATTTTCCAAATTCCTACCAGCGGATTCTAGATTCTTTTTTTTTCCCAATGAGAGATATTAAGATGTAGATATTTCTGCTTTGTTTTTTATTCAGCTATGGTGAGACCAATAGATCAGGAGACAACTGTCATTGAAGAGTTTGTTCTTGGAGATCCCAAGAGAATGGGGTACACCAAAGCATAGGGAGTCACCCAAGGAAGCCCTAAGTCGTCAGGAGGCAGAGGGAGTAGGGAAAAGGTGAGAAGAGCCTTTATGTGTTTCCATGGGAAGGAATGGAGATGCAGAGTAGCTCAGTTTAGGATTGGCTAGTTTGAGTAATTTCAGTGAGCTCTGGGTCACAGGCTTCCCTGGTGCCTCAGACAGTAAAGAATCCACCTGCAATGTGGGAGACCTGGGTTCAATCCCTGGGTTGGGAAAATCCCCTGGAGGAGGGCATGGCAACCCACTCCACTATTCTTGCCTGGAGAATCCCATGGACAGAGGAGCCTGGCGGGCTATAGTCTATGGGGTCGCAAAGAGTGGGACTTGACTGAGTGACTAAGCATGGCACCAGGTCACAGGGGAAGTCCATAGTTGTCTGGTATCTGGCCTAAGGTGATAAGGGCAGGTGGATAGCGGCCCAGAGTATGAGAGCAAATAAAGGAGGTGACTAGGGGGTGTGGACTCTGGATTGGTTCATTTGCATATGAAAAGGATGCTCACAAGTGGTTAGTTTCATGTCTCTAGGAATTAGCTTGTCCTGGGAGGGGCAGTCATTCCTGAATTAGCAAGACCCCAAGACGTCTGAGCATCAGTAAATACAGGCATTAACATGAGACCTGGAAGCCTAAGCAGAAGCAGATGTCACATATTGTTATTCTGACAGCAGCTGGCAGACATGTAGATTTGGGCAGTGGTGAGATTTTGTGGCCACCCCAGAGACACTTCATGTTGAAACCACATCTTGGTGGTATGATCATTGCCTGGAATTTCTTGGACTCCTATAATTTCTTGACTCTCTAAAAGCTAATAGCACCCCTGAAATCTAGCAGTGGCCTCCATGACCTTTCTTCTGGCATTCTTCTGGTGGTTTTCAGAAGAAAAACCGCTCAGTCATGTGTGACTGTATGTGACCCCATGGACTGCAGCACGCCAGGCCTCCCTGTCCATCACCAACTCCGGGAGCTTACTCTGGTGGTTTTATAAATAACCAATACCCTGAATTAAGATCTTCCTGCTTGAAATACCTAGAGTGATTTTTGTTTATCTGACCAAACCCTGGCTGAGATTACTGTGTACCTTTTATAATTCATTGTTGGTAAGTTTGCCAATTGAACTTCTATCAGGATTATTGTATGTAGAATTGACAAAAGCATGTGCACAATTTCCTTTCTGGAATTCTGCCTTCACAGAGTTCACTCTGCTTTGGTGAGCTGCATGTCACAGAGTCTTTTTATCCTTTGTATTCCAAAAGCACCGTGTCTTTATTTCTACACTGGTATGTTGACTTAGGACCATAAGAATTTCTGTACAAAACTGTCCTTTCTGTAAGAATCTGTGAGCACCTTTAGGACAGGGGCCTTGTATATTCCTTACAGTGTAGCCTCAGCGTTTTGCATGCTTCTTGACACACTGCAAATGGACGGATATACGTCACAGTAAGTGGGTACGTCCAGTCTTGGCTGTAAGCAGGGCGTGTATACTATTATCATAAAAATGGCTCCTATTTATTGGTTGTGCTATATGCTGGGTGTTTTGTGCTTGTCACACCATTTAATCCTCACAAAAACCGTGTAGGATAATGATATTTGAGACTAAGACTTTGATTTGATCTTGCTCAGAGTCACACAGCTGGCAAAATTGCACAGCCAAGAGATAATCCCGGTTCTGTCAGTCTCCAAAGTCTGGCCTTTTCATGTATACCATTCACATTCCCTGACAACCAAGCAGGTGTCAAAAGCAAGGCAAATGGCAGTGATATCGAAACAAGGTGGAGACTGTAATACATAGTCATCCATGTGCAGAATGGGTACGTAGAGATAATAGAGATAAGGAGCAAAACGGGTTCAGAGACCAGGTCGGTGAGCATGGGAAGAATGGAGCAGAAACAACTGAGGGGGACTGAGCTACTTTTTCCTCCTTTTGTCCCATAAAGGATCTCAGAACTGCACGGTATTGGAAGGCCAGGTAAGGAGAGCAGAGGTAATGAGCAAAATTCCTCAAAGAAACGCAGTTCTGCTCTCCCCCTACTTTCCTTCAACATTGGAAAACCAACCAAACAAACAACAACCACAACAAAAACCCCTCAAGAAACAAAGTCCATGGAGAGCTACTTAAAACCAATTGAAATATCAACATCTTTGGAAAAAGAGTTTTGGGCAGGGTAACCTCAGTTACTCTTGGAATGAGAACAAGGAAGAAAACAGAGAGCTTGGTGTTCAAGGATTTAGAAAGTTACACAGAAAAGCAAATTCCCAGCCAGGTAGAGATTTGTTTTCTCCACGTATCTAAGATCGGGGCTCAGTGCCCCAGTGGTTCGGAAGGCCCTAAATGCTCCTTTTCACTTGGGTGGAACTCTTCTGGCCTGTTTGGAACTGGATGCATCTCTTTGTAAATCAAAATCTATCTTAGATTGTGGTTGCCCGCCTACCTTCCTAAGAGCTCCCTGAAGGAAAATGCAGGGTCTTATTCATCTTCGTATTTTCATCACTCAGCAGCCCTCTTTCTGACTTGTGTTAGTTGAGGAAAAGAATGACGATTAACTGAATAAGCAAACACAGTTGAATACATGAGTAGATAAATGTGAATGAATTAATTTCCTTAGAATAGCTCTTATTTCTGTTCTATATGAAAAAACATAAAATATTTGTGTTTTAAACTTGCAAATATTTAATGGTAAATATTGGATAGGCTCTGGAAAATATTTCTGGCAAGCAAGGTTGTGGACTGATAGCTTTCAAAACTTGAGCTGCACGACTATTTCCTGTTTGGTGGTCTGGCTATTAAGATCTTGAGATTGTCACAGGCAGGTGAGTTGATAGGACTAACATGAAGTTTTCTCATCCAGTGCGGAAATGCGCATGAAATCCAATCTCAGAAAAACGATGGGTACTGAGACTTGACGAAGGGAAAAATTCTACTTGCAGTGACCTTATTATTTTCCCCTAAAACTACAAGGATTATTTCTTCCCTTTACTTTTCCTGCCAACTTCTCACAGAGCAGTGTGCACACATTATCAAATTGTACAATACTGTGTATTGGTTTTCCAGGGCAGAGTATCAAAGGCCCTCATGAGGAAAGAAAAAGGTTTTTGTAGAATGACACTGGATACTCTAAACAGTCCCGTGTTCTTTGCCTTCCAAAACTGGGGCTCCTTTTTGATCAGATTTTACATTTGAATATTTTGAATATAAGACATTTAGGACAGAAGAACGGTGTTCTTATTCTGTTAACATTTGACGTAGTTGGGGGGAAAAGAGGGAAACAAGAAAGTCTTAAGGGAAAAAAGAAATCGTTCAGAATAATCAGTAGGGATTTCTTATTTTCCACTCTTTTATGTATAGAAAATTGGATATGTCAGTGAGTGATCTTGCTTCTATCCTGTTTATCACCTGTATTATTTCAGATCAATGGGTAACTCTGATAATGCCTCATCTTTCTCTATTTAAAGGTATCTAAGTGGTTTATGGTTGAATCACTCCCACCTTTTCTGTGAGGACCTAGAAGAAAACAAACATTGCATTTGACTTTTTTAGTAATTTATTTTTCAGTGGATTAGGCTAAAATGTTAAGTTTAAAAGATTTGTAGTTATTCACAATAACTCGTGAATTTCATTCTGAAGTTCAATCCTACAAATTGTTTTTGAAGAACATATGCTAAGGCAACAACTTCTAACATGGCTCCTGAGAATGAGGCCTTTTGTATTGATATTATTAATCTCTCACTCTATAGACTAGCAGTACCCTCCTTCTGACCTCCCTTCCTCGAGTCTCCCAGAACCGTCTAATCAGAAAAGAATAGCCCCAAAAATATGGTCTTGATAGATTGCTGGCATTCTGCAGGACACTTGTTCTCAAAGGAAACTTTCCAGATGTGAATTCAGAGCACTAACAGGCAATAGGCAGTTCAGAACATGAATGAGACTTAATTAATAAGTGTTCTTGTATGCTGAAATCAGAGTTTGAAATTGAGACCAGCATGTTTCTGTTTTTCTATTAAATTCATAAATAGCATTTTCTATTCACTTGTATTTGTCTTAGATGTACTTCAGCTTCCAGAGGTATTTAAGAGCATGAGTCTCGAAAATTAGATGAACTCAGAGGATCAAATAGTCTTGGGGTCTTTTTAAGCAAGAAAGTTAACAAATGCCAACTTTTTCAAATATTCTAATGCATCTATCAATATTTTTACCAGCTCACACTTTTTATTTTCAGTCTATCCCTCTAACTTTGTCATTTCTCTAAGCTTTTCTCCTGGAGCCACAGTGGCCCAACTCATAAAGAAAATAAAACCTTAAATAATACCGACAGAGGATGAGATGGTTGGATGGCATCACCGACTCAATGGACATGAGTTTGAGTAAACTCCGGGAGTTGGTGATGGACAGGAAGGCCTGGCATGCTGCAGTCCATGGGGTCGCAAAGTCGGACACAACTGAGCAACTGAACTGAAATACAGAAACATTTAACTTTCTTTTTTTCCTATCTTTTATGCACAGGGAGTATTTTCCACAGCGAGTCCACAATAAAATATATTTCTGAGTTGTCTATTAATAAGCTAATACTAACCTAAGAGATTTCTCAAACTGGAAATCAGAGTAAGTGTCATCCTTGGCCTCTGCTCTCCAGAAGCTCTAAGTGTAGCACCTGTGGAAAGTGGAAATGTACCCCTAGGCTATATATGGCATGTGGCAGTGAGTGGAGGGGCAAGTGCGTGCTGTTGATGATAGGAGGAGATGGAGGGAGCAGAGAGCCCCTTCACAGAGAAGCTGATATTGAAGTTGAGTCTTCAATGACAATGTGTTTGTTTCCTGTGGATGCTGTAAGAAAATATCACACATTAGGTGGCTTCAAACGCTTTCTCTAAAGGTTCTAGGGCAGAATCTTTCCTTATCTTTTCCAGTTTCTGGTTGTTGCTGACAATTCTTGGCAGTTGCTTGTGGCAGCTGAAGTCCAATTTTTGTTTCCATCAAAATGTGGTAGACTTCCCCTGTGTGTGTGTCTTTTCTGTGTCTCTCCTTCTACAAGGACACAAGTCATTGGATTAGGGCCCATCCTAATCCAGTATTGCCTCATTTTAACTTCATTACACTCTTTGAAGACCCTATTTCCAAGTAAGGTCATATTCACAGGTACCAAGTCGTAAGATGTGAACATGCTTTTTGAGGGGACACAATTCAAACCAAGATGGTATGTTAGATCATGTTTCTTAGAATCTGAAATAGGGAATTCTGAGAGATGGATTTTGAAGAAAGTATTTTCAGGAGAGGGAGAGTGAGGTAAGCAGGTTGGGATGGGGCAGGAAGCCAGTCAAGAAAGTGGGCATAACTTCCTGCTGAGGCTGCTCCCGTTGGCCCAAGGCAGTCCTCAAGCAGGAGCCACTAGCAGCCAACATGCACAGCAACTGAGGACTGGGGCCTTCAACTGGTGATGGGGGCCTGGTGGGGCGCCAGTATCACGCACTTCATTCCACCCCCGATCTTACCCAGAGATGTCGCAAGAAGTTCCCTCCATCCAGGCACAATTTCCTCCAGATTCTAATTGTCGTATTTGTGTTTTACATTAAAGCCTACAAGGATTAATGGTTACTGGCTGCTGTAGTTGATCCTGAGGCTGTAGTTGATTCTTATAAACTCCCTCTCTCTACATGTCCTTTGCCTCTTGACTAGAGCTCCTGCTGGTCTAAATGGTTCAAAAGAGGGGATGGGTCTGAGCCTTTCTGTCTACCATCTACTTGTAGTCTCTACTCAACCATTTACAGTGAAAGCCCAGCATGGCAACAGTGAGGGACCCAGTGAATCATGAGTGCCCAACATATTTCTTCCTACCAATTCAGGATGAGCTGTAGTAACAACTCCTGCTCTTGTAGTGAGTTTGTTCTGTACCTGCTGGTCTACTGCAGCAAGCAGCTCAAAGAGATCAAGCTAGTCTTAGCTTTCATTTTAGTGGAACTCTTACTGTATCCCTTGATTGAAGCAGCTCTCTTTCAAGATGTGAGACTTTGAGAGCCCCATAATCTAAAGTTCTGGAGATGGGAATCACAAATTCCCCAAGCGGGTCCCTGGGAGTGGTGGTCAGCTGGATGACTTCTTACTTCCATGTCTTGGATCTCAGACCTACATATTCTTCCTACTGGAGACAGCACCATGTGATGGTAACTGGTTTAAGGTATATACCACATCCTTAAGGATGGCACCTCATCATTGCAGGCTCTTCTCTAAACAGGAGTCTTAGCTGCCTCTTCTGGAGGCCGTTTTGATGCTTGAAGCTTCTAGATGTTGCCATATATCACCCAGAGACCTGCTACCAAATATGTGGGCTTTTCCACACCAAGCAATTCTCTAATTTTGGAAGGCACTGAGTAGATGTCTTACAACTTAACCGATTCTCCAAATACTTCCTTTAGATTTCCTCTCAGATCTAACAGTACCTTTCCAGCACAATAATTTTGATCCCAAACCTCTAAATAGTGCCTTCACTGATTCCATTTTTAACTCATCCTCTAAACCAATTTTTGCTAATATATTAGGGCTCAAATTGATCATAGTGGCTTAAATAGAGGTTTATTTCACAGGTAGACAACTTATGGTTTTGATTTAACAGACCAACAATGTTAGAATTGACATTTATATTTTTTCTCTTGAATTTTCCTATATGATAGCAAAACGGCTACACTACATGTTCAAGGCAGGAAGAATGGAGGGATTTGGCCAGCAGCATCTATAAACTTCTGGGCTTCTCTGGTAGTTCAGCTGGTAAAGAATCCACCTGCACTGCAGGAGATCCTGGTTTGATTCCTGGCATGGGAAGATCCCCCAGAGAAAGGATAGGCTACCCAGTTCAGTATTCTTGGGCTTCCCTGGTGGCTCAAATGGTAAAGAATCTACCTGCAGTGAGGAAGACCTGGGTTCAATCCCTGGAAGATCCCCTGGAGGAGGGCATGGCAACCCACTCCAGTATACTAGCCTGGAGATCCCCATCGACAGAGGAGCCTGGTAGGCTACAGTCGATGGGGTTGCAAAGAGTCGTACATGACTGAGTGACTCAGGGCACGCACGCGTGTGCATGCGCGCACACACACACACACACCTATAAACTTCTATTGAAATAAACACATTCCCAGTATCTCTACCATAGGTTTTTCCATTATTTTTCATTGGCCAGATCTGGAGGAAGGTTGGGCATGTGGGATTTGTTGACAGTCTTAGACTATTGCCATCTAACTCCTGGAGATGGGCATACGGCAGCTTTGAAAAATATTGGATTTTGCTTATTAGTAAATAAGGAAGAGATGGATATTTAAGTAGGTAACTAGCACATATGCACTCTTGAAAAGTGTTATAAGAGTAGCAGAGGACAAACATGATTTTCCTTTTTAACTGCCACACCATAGCAAAATTAACAATAATTCTTCAACATTACATAACAGTTATTCCATATTCAAATTTATGCAATTGCCCGAAAGATTTGTTTGAATCAGGATTCAAAATCCACACTTTGCACAAAATCCTCTTTTTCTTGAGCCAATTCCTTCCTGTCCTTTTTAAAAAGTTGTTGATTTGTTGGAGAAACCAGGCCATTTGTCCTGTTGGCTCTCTCCCTTGCCTGGATTTGGCTGGTTACTTCCTTGTGGTGGTATTTTACTTGACTCCTCTGTGTTCTCTACACTCAGTCCTCTGTATTTGTGGGTTCTGTATCTGCTCTTTCAACAAACTTCAAATTAAAAATATTCAAAAAAAACCCCTCAAAATTCCACAATGCAAAATTGCAATTTGTGGTGCACTGGGCAACTTTTTGCAAAGCATTTGTATTAATTAGGTGTTATAAGTAGACATTATTTAAAGTGTACAGCAGGATGTGTGTAGGTTCTAAGCAAACACTATGCCATATTATGAGTTTCCCAGGTGGCCCTAGAGGTAAAGAACCCTCTGTCAAGGAGACATAAGAGATGTGGGTTCGATCCCTCGGTTGGGAAGATCCCCTGGAGGAGGAAATGGCAACTCACTCTAGTATTCTTGCCTGGAGAATTCCAGGGACAATTCCATAGACAGAGGATCCTGGCAGGCTACAGTCCATGTGGTCGCAGAGAGTCAGACATGACTGAGTGACTAACACACGTACCGATGGCTCAGCAGTAAAGAATCTGCCTACAATACAGAAGATGCAGGTTCGATCTCTGGGTTGGGAAGATCCCCTAGAGAATGGAATGGCCACCCACTCCAGTATTCTTGCTTGGAGAATCCCGTGGACAGAGGAACCTGGTGGGCTACAATCCATAAGGTTGCAAAGAATCAGACAGGACTGAAGCAACTTAGCATGTATGCACATGGCATATTATATAAGGGACTTAAGGATCAGAGGATTTGGGTATCCACAGGGCTGGGGTAGGGATTGTCCTGGACTAGTCACCCCCAAATACTGAAGGATGCTTATAATTTCTATAGATTGGTTGTTAGCATTAGGAACCTTATTAATCTTCCTAAAACATTAATTTCATCAGTTCCTCTTTTTCACTCCTGCTGAAACATCTTCAGTGGTCCTTGCTTAGAGCAACAATCCCAGACATGACAGAATATCTCATTGGCTACTAGTGATTAACTCAACCTCCAACTTCTCTTCCTTCCCCTAAAGTCAGGGAGTGGGCTGAAATTTCCAATCCTCTAGTCACAAGATTGATTTCCCTGCAATGAGTCCCCCATTCATAGAGGCCTTCTGAAAGTCATCTCATTACCATAAACTCAGGTGTGGTTGAAAAGGAGGAGATGCAGACATAAAGGACATGGTTGGGGAAGGAGAGGGTAGCACTGAAACATATATAAGAGCGTAGCACTGAAACATATATATTACTATATGTAAAATAGATAGCCAGTGGGAATTTGCTGTATGATTCAGGGAACCCAAAGCTGGTATTCTGTAACAACCTAGAGGGGTGGGATGGGAAGTGAGGTTTAAGAGGGAGGGGACATATGCTTACCTATGGCTGATTCATGTTGATGTATGGCAGAAACAATCACAATATTGTAAAATAATTATCCTCCAATTAAAAATAAAATTAAGGAAAAGAAAGGGATGTGATACAAATCACAGAGACATTCTTTTTACCTTTATCACTCTAGAGCTGTCTCAGGAGCAGGGGACAAAAACCAAATGGTATAACAAGAGATATTTCTATGAATCTTATCATTTAGGATATTACAAGGGTTTTAGGAACTCTAGCCAGAAGTAGGGAGAAGGCAATGGCACCTCACTCCAGTACTCTTGCCTGGAAAATCCCATGGACGGAGGAGCCTGGTAGGCTGCAGTCCCTGGGGTCGCGAAGAGTCGGACACGACTGAGCGACTTCACTTTCACTTTTCACTTTCATGCATTGGAGAAGGAAATGGCAACCCACTCCAGTGTTCTTGCCTGGAGAATCCCAGGGACGGGGGAGCCTGGTGGGCTGCCGTCTATGGGGTCACACAGAGTCGGACAAGACTGAAGCGACTTAGCAGCAGCAGCCAGAAGTAGAGTATGAAATCTAAAACATATTTCTACTTATATCATACTGTCATACTAGTGATAAAAATAAAGCCAGTTTTAACTTTTTAGTCAATAATATTTCACAAGTACCGCTGTACATTTCCTACTACATCACATTGTGATGTCTATAATTCTTAGTAATCCTGTCCGTCACAGCCTTCCTTTATCCACTTGTGCCTAATGGTTTTAGCATCCAGCGGTAATCACCACTTGGAGCCACTGTTTCATTGGGCGTGTCACAATGGTGATTCTCTAACTGTTCTTCCTTTTTCTACAGGCTGGAATTCCTCTATAAAGATGAACATTAGCTTTTTCATCTATTTGGTATCTGAAATATAATTTCTAAGGGAAAGGCAGAATAAATGCTTTATTTCATTGATAAAGTTTCACAGCAAATAGTTGGATGTGCTGATATTCTGAATCATGTTCAATTAGGGTATTTATAGTGATATAAACTGATGGAACTTTATATTAATATATTTGATGTCCTACAAATACATTGCAGTTGTTATTTTTTGAAATAATCTTGTTATTGGGAATCCCTTTAAGTGATCTTTTGATTTTTTTTAATTTATTTTAATTTTATTTTTATTTTTTTAAATTTTATTTTTAAACTTTACAATATTGTATTAGTTTTGCCAAATATCGAAATGAATCTGCCACAGGTATACCCGCGTTCCCCATCCTGAACCCTCCTCCCTCCTCCCTCCCCTACCCTCCCTCTGGGTTGTCCCAGTGCACCAGCCCCAAGCATCCAGTACCGTGCATCAAACCTGGACTGGCGACTCGTTTCATTCATGATATTATACATGTTTCAGTGCTATTCTCCCAAATCTCCCCACCCTCTCCCTCTCCCACAGAGTCCATAAGACTGATCTATACATCGGTGTCTCTTTTGCTGTCTCGTTGATCCAGTTAGTCTTTGATACTTTCTAGCTTTCTGGCACAAAACAATGCTTCAAATGAGAAATCATTCACTTCTTCAGAGATCTCTTATTTCTCTTTGTTGAAAATTATATTGCAAGCCATTTAATCTGGTGTTAAGTACACTCACTGTCACTGGATTGGTTTTGGGTATGAGCTTTTCCAGTAGACAGCATTAAGAGACATGTATTTTTTAAAAAGAGACAAAATTATGGGATCATTTTAATGTTTCCAATTTAAGTTTAATATCCTAACCCCTATACCATTTACCCTGACAGTTAATTTTGAACAAGAGTGAAATAATTACTACATAGCAGGAAAGAGTCGATTGACATAGTGGAAAAGGTAATAAGAATCATGAGACCTGACTTTCTACTCAGACTTATCCAAGTTTTAATTAAACTCTCTGGATTTCAATTTCTCCCTGTGCAAAATGAATAGGTAAAAACAATGATCACTACACTCTTTCCAGTTCTAATATTCTCTGTATCCATGAACTTAGACTCTTTACATGGAATATGCATTTTTATGCATTTAACAAACACTTACTTAGGGAGTAAACAATCTCTTTAAAAATGATGTCTTTATTAAACATTTTTTAATTAATTAATTTATTTTAATTGGAGGCTAATTACTTTACAATATTGTAGTGGTTTTTGCCATATGTCAACATGAATCAGCCATGGGTATACATGTGTCCCCCCATGCTGAAGCCTCCTCCCATCTCCCTCCCCACCCACCACTCTGGGTTGTCCCAGAATACCGGCTTTGAGTGCCCAGGCTCATATATCAACTTGCACTGGTCATCTACTTTATATATGGTAATATACATAAACATTTATTCTTTTTATTATTTCATGACTAATGAACATTTGTTGAGTGATTTTGTTGGATTATTTTTGAGTATACTAAATTGTTTCAGGCATGGAGAGGAATTTAAGTAAAAACAAAGTGAGATCTTCTTCTCAGGGAAATTTGGGCCGCAGTAGGGAAATAAGACATGTCTGTGGACAATTCTTGGTAAAAACCTGTTGAAACCTAGGCTGTACATTAATCAAGGTATTATCTCTAGGACACAGCCTGGGTTTCAACAGGTTTTCACCCCTGACACGAAATAATGGGCTAGAATAAAATTATTTAAATCAAATTTTTTAGTAGGTAATTGTAGATAACTTGAACACTTGGGTAAATAATTTAACTTCTCTGAAGCTCAGTTTCCTCTTTTGTGTAATGGAGACAACATCCACATCACCAATATTATTTCTGCTTCTCATTTATTGGAAACTTACTATATGCCAGGCACGGTTCTAAGTACTTCACATCTAGACCTTCTAAAAACCTTACAAAATATGTGCTGTTAATACATCCAGTTTCCAGATGGTAACTGGGGCACTGAGAGGTTAAGTGACTTAAACGAGATCACACAGTCAGTAAATGGCAGAGATAAGATTCAGACTCAGGTGGCCAGACAGCTAGATGAGGTTATAGAGTTGTGTCAGTCATACAGCGGGGCTCAGTTTATGATGGTGGTGGTGGTGGTGGTGGTGATAGTAATAGTGGTGGTTATCATCACACAAGAAAACTATCTTGGGGAGTCTGGATTCTGAGCAAATACTTGAAAGAAAAATATTGAAGTGTATAGGGTAACAGGGAAAATGACTTTAACTATTTTCCTGGCAAATATGGCAAGAACAAGATCTAACAGAGGAAAATGCTTCTGGGTCGGGGGAGCGTAGGGATAGAAAGTGAGGTTAAACTGATGTTTAGACAAGTAATTCAAAGCAGTGGCTCCTTTCAGCTCAAAAGGAGAAAGTGACAGGGCTGGGCCATTGGTGATTTACCATAGGATCCAATCAGGCCACGCATTCACAAAATGTGGGTCTTTCCACTGCTCTGCTTTACCATACTTCCTCTCCCCAATTAGGGGAAATACTCTGCTCATTTATGAAGTGGTTCGTGGGCATCTGCATGATCCCACCACTGAGGAGAACTGATGGGGTCATATCAACATGACCAAGGTCAAGTGGTCAAAAGTTATTTACTGCCCATTAGACACCATTCATGTCAGCCAGGCATATCCTGTGCAGCCTTCCTAAATGAAGTAAATATGCTAGATCCTGAGCCTTTCTGCATGGCTGTGTGGCCAGGGATGTTTGTAAGTTATCTGAGAAATCCAAACAGCAACAGCCAAAGCAGTGGGTCATAGTGTTCTAGCTGAGGGCTCATGGAGCACTGATCTTTTCCTGAGAAAGGATTTCAGAGAATCATCAAGGGTTAATTCTGGAAGAGACCATAATTTAATCCACTCACTTGAGAGATGCATAAACTGACAGCTACCAAAGCAACAGGACTCGTCCATTCGTGTCAAAAGTCAGTATGCATATGTTTTACCACTTCTGTTTTGGCTTAGAATATGTAGCGATTCAAGATTACTTAATGCCATTGAAATAACTCAACACCAAATTGAGGTAAATCCTTTAGATTCACATCTTATAACACAAGATAAATTCCAGACTGATGACTTAATTACAAAAATGTTATCCCAAAGAAAACAGTAGGAACTGTATTTATTATGTTTGGAGAAGCATTATGTCAGATTGAAGCAATAAGGTAATTTAACAGCTTGGACTACACTAAAAAATTCAACTGTACAATAAAAATAGCCAACATGGGATCAAAAGAAATATCACAAATTGGGAAGCCAGGGATTGAACCTGGCTCTTCTGCATTGCAGGCAGATTCTTTACCATCTGAACCACCAGGGAAGCCCCTTTAGTAATATAGCGTGATTTAAAAAGCTAACTGGCAAGAAACATAAATAGATCATTTGTCCAAAGAATATAATTACTAAACATAGAGGAAAATGTTAAACTTCATTAATAATCAAAGATATAGTTTAAACAAGTTATAATTATTATCTTTTAGATAAGCAAAAGTTTTCATTTTCTTGATAGCAAACAATGCTAAGTAGATAGTAAGGAATCATTTTCTGATGACATTATATATTGGTACAGCCACTTTAGGAAATAATTTGACAATATTATTAGCAACCATGTAATATTTTTATAGCTTTGTTTCGGTAATCCCACTCCTGAGAATTCATCCAAAGTAACCTCTTGACTCATTAATGATACCCAAATCTACTGCTCAATTTCGTTACCATCTGAGCTACCAGGGAAGCCCTACTGCTCAATTTCTGATCCATGGACGTGCCTTAATTCCTTATTTCCAGTGCACCTCTTCCTGATACGTTAAACTCTTCCAGTCCAAAGTAAAACTTATCTTCTCTCCTTTCAACTGTGTAGCAAGTCACTTTTTAATCTCTCTACCAGTAGCAACTAGCCCATGCTTGGCACATAGTAGGCACACAATAAAGCTGAATGAAGGAATTACTCCTGTTTTCATCTTCCAGGCCGGGCTAGGAAGCTTGGGAGTTATCTTTGACTGCTCTTCTCCTTTTTCCTTTGGTAAGACTCATCCGAGATTTTGTTCTTTCACAGTGTCTCCTGGCCTCTCCTCACTTCTCAGATCCCACTTCCATCCATGCTTTGCATGCTGTTCACTGGAGTAGCCTCCTGGTTCATCTTTTGGTTCTCAGGTTTCTCTCTTTCCCAAACCAATCCATGAGAGTATAGTCTCTAATTTATCAATGTCAATTCGGAATCATTGTTAAAAGCAACAGAAAGCAAATATAAGCAACATAAGCATTAAAAAAAGATATTTTGGAAGGTTGGCAGAGAACTCACAGAATGGGAGGAAGAGCTGATCAATCAAGTAGCAGAAAAATCAGCAAGGGTAGTGACTTATTTCAACAACATGAATTTGTATACTATCTTTCTTGGCTATTACCATTAGATGAATAGGTCCAAGTTATTTTTATGACAGTAATAACTTTTTCCTTTTATTTTCAGTCCTTCTGTTATCTTTGTTTTTATTCAGTTCTTCTTAATTTTTTTTTCTTTTTTTAAATTGAGGAATAGTTGATTGACAATGTTGTGCCAATCTCTGCTGTACAGCAGAATGACTCAGTTATACATACATTCTTTTTCTACAATATTTTTCCCATTATGGTTTATTACGGGATATTGAGTATAGTTTCCTGTGCTATGAATAGGACCTTGCTGTTTATCCATTCTAAATGTACCAGTTTGTCTCTTCCAACACCAAATCCCCAGTTTATCCTCTTCCTCCCACCCTCCCTACCTCCCTTGGCAACCACAAGTCTGTTCTCCATGTCTGTGAACCGGTTTCTGTTTTATAAATAGGTTAATGTGTACTATATTTTAGATTCCACATATAAGGGATATCATATGGCATTTGTCTTTCTCTTTCTGACTTATTTCATTTAGTATGATAATTTCTAGTTGCCTCCACATTGCTGCAAATGGCATTATTTCTTTTTTTTTCATGGCCAGCTAGTATTTCATTATACGTATGTACCAAATCTTTTTTATCCATTCATCTGTTGGTGGAGTTTGGGTCGTTTTCATGTTTTGACTTTTGTGAATAGTGCTACCGTGAACATGTGTGTGTGCACTTAGTCGCTCAGCTGTGTTTGACCCTTTGCAACCCCATAGACGGTAACCCTCCAGGCTCCTTCATCCATAGGGAGTCTCTAGGCAAGAATACTGGAATGGGTTGCCATGCCTTCCTCCAGGGGATCTTCCCAACCCAGGGGTTGAACCAGAATCTCCTGCATTGCAGATGGATTCCTTACCAGCTGAACTACCAGGGAAGCCTTGCAGTGAACACAGGGGAGATATACCTTTTTGAGTTATGGCTTTCTGCAGATGTATGACCAGGAGTGGGACTGTTAGATCATGTGGTAGCTCTGTTTTTAGGTTTTTATGGAACCTCTATACTGTTCTCTACAGTGGCTGTACAAACTCACATTCTTACCAACAGTGTAGGAGGATTCCCTTTTATCCATACCCTCTCCAACATTTTTTATTTGTAGATATTTTAATAGTGGCCATTCTGTTTGGTGTGAGGTAATACCTCATTGTAGCTTTGATTTGCATATTTCTAATGATTAATGATGTTGATCTTTTCATGTGCCTACTGGCCATCTGTATGTCTTCTTTAGAAAAATGTCTATTAAGGTCTTCTGCCCATTTTTTTATGATTGAGTTGTTTGTTGTTGTTGAGTCGTATGAGCTATTTGTATATTTTGGCGAGTAAGCCCTTGGGTATTGCATCATTTGCAATACTTTTCCCAATCTGTAAGTTGTATTTTTTTTTTTAAACTAGTTTTCTTTGCTGGGCAAAAACTTGTAAGTTTGATTAGGTCACATTTTTTATTTTTTTCTTTTTCTTAATATATATATTTGATTGATGTATAGTTGATTTATAGGAGGACATATTGTTGATGTATAGGAGGAGAAGTGGATGACAGATGATGAGATGGTTGGATGGCATCACTGACTCGATGGACATGAGTTTGAGCAAGCTCCGGGAGTTGGTGATGGACAGGGAAGCTTGATGTGCTGCAGTCCATGGGGTTGCAAAGAGTTAGACATGACTGAGAGACTAAACTGAACTGAACTGATAGATGATTTACAATGTTTCAGGTGCACAACAAGGAGATTCAGTTATACATATACACATATATTATTTTTCAGATTATTTTCCATTGTAGGTTATTGCAAGATATTGACTATAGTTCCCTGTTCTATACAGTAAAACTTTGTTGCTTATTGTAATTATATATATATATATATATTTTTTTTTTTAGTTAGAAATCTAGCATTCTCTTCATACTGAGTCAAACAAGTAGAATCAAAATGTCAAATTTTTTAGCTTGGAAAAAATGTCATCACTTTCATAAAATATATATATCATACATACTATTTATGTATATGTTTACAAAGACTTTTCACTACACTTGATAAAGGCTTGAGAAAGAACATCAAAAAAAGAAGAGAAGGAAAAATTGGAAAACATAAACTAAATGAAATGGGAGCACTGAATATGAAATAGAAAAAGTGAAACAAACTAGATAAAAGTAAAAGATCATCATATAGTCCAGGTGTTTTTAAACATGACTGTTCATTAGAGTCACATCTAGAGCTTTGGGGAAAGAAAGCAATTCCTGGGCATTTGTATTTTTCAAAAAATTCCAAGATAATTCTGATATGCATCTGGATTTAAAAAATCAATTACAGATTCTTCTATTAAATTGTATTTTTGGTGGTATAGAAGTCTATTATTTTCTGTTGACCAATCATGATACTATGGTATTAGGTGAATAGTAGTTCTGTTGACCAATCATGATACTATGGTATTAGGTGAATAGTAGTTACATAATCACAACAGTAAAAGATGTTTATCAGTTTTCACAATCAATAGCCAGACAAAAAATAAAATATAATTAAAATTGCAAGTCATAATGGAAACATGATTAACCTAACAATACAAAATAATTACATACATTTGGGGGGTTAAGTATAGTAATGTGGCTAGTGAAAGTGCATACGTGCACATGTTTTCATGTTTCTTTTGTTCGGTGCATTTATTCCATTTACATTTAAGGTAATTATTGATATGTATGACCCTATTGGGCTTCCCAGGTGGCTTAGTGGGTAAAGAATCAGCAGCCTTCAATGCAGGAGATGAGGGTTCAATGCCTGGGTTAGGAAGATCCCCTGGAGGAGGGCAAGGGAACCCATTCCAATATTCTTGCCTGGAGAATCCCATGGACAGGGGAGCCTGGTCAGATACAACCCACGGTGTTGTGAAGAGTTGGACATAACTGAAGGGACTCAGCATGCATGCACACATGCACATGATCCTATTATCATCTTCTTAATTGCTTTGAGTTTATTTTGTGTAGGTCTTTTCTTTCTCTTGCATTTTCCTGCCTAAAGAAGTTCCTTTAGCATTTGCTGTAAAGCTGATTTGGTGGTGCTGAATTCTCTTAATTTTTGCTTGTTTGTAAAGCTTTTGACTTCTCCATCAAATCTGAGTGAGAGTCCTGCTGGGTAGAGTAATCTTAGTTGCAGTTTCTTCCCTTTCATCACTTGAAATATATTCTGCCATTCCCTACTGGCTTGTAGAGCTTCTGTTGAGAAATTAGCTTATAATTTTATGGAAGTTTCCTTGTATGTTATTTGTTGTTTTTCCCTTGATACTTTTAATATTTTGTTTTTGTCTTTAATTTTTGTCAGTTTGATTACTATGTATCTTACTGTGTTCCTCCTAGGGTTTATCCTACCTGGGAATCTGCGCTTCCTGGACTTGGTTGACTATTTCCTTTCCCATATTAGTAAAGTTTTCAGCTATTATCTCTTCATATTTTTTCTCAGGTCCTTTCTCTCTCTCTTCTCCTTCTGGGACCCCTATAAAATGAATATTGGTGTGTTTAATGTTGTCCCAGAGTTCTCTTAGGCTGCCTTAATTTCTGTTCTTTTTTTTTTTTTTTTCTATGTTCCCTTTTGTGGCAATGATTTCCACAATGATTTCTGTCTTCCAGATCACTTATTGGTTCTTCTGCTTTTGTTATCCTGCTATTGATTCCTTCTAGTGTATTGTTCATCTCTGATTGATTGTTCTTTAGTTCTTCTAGGTCTTTGGTAAACATTTCTTGCATCTTCTCTATTCTGTTTCTGAGATCCTGGATCATCTACACTATCATCATTCTGAATTTTTTTTCTGGGTATTTGCTATCTCCACTTCATTTTGTTGTTTTTCTGGGATTTTACCTTGTCCCTTCATCTGGGACATTATTCTCTGTTTTTTCATCCTGATTAACTTTCTGTAATGTGGTTTTTGTTCTAGCTACTGTGAAATTACAGTTCATCTTGCTTCTTCTGTCTGCCCTCTGGTTGATGAGGCTAAAAGGCTTGTGTAAGCTTCCTAATAGGAGGAACGATCTTGCTCTGATGGGCAGGGCCTTGCTCAGTAAAACTTTAATTCAATTATCTGCTGACGGGTAGGGTTGCATTCTCTCCCTGTTAGCTGTTTGGCCTGAGATCTATGGTAGAGTTAATGGTGACCTCCAAGAGGACTTACACCAAGGGGCACCTTCTAAGGCTGCTGTCACACTGCAGTGCCCCCATCCCTGTGGCTAGCCCGTGCCAACCCACGCCTCCATAGGAGATCTTTCAACACTAGCAGTTATGTCTGCTTCAGTCTCTTGTGGGGTCACTACTCCTTTCCTCTGGGTTTGATGTGTGCAAGATTTTTTTTGTGTGACCTTTAAGAGTGGAGCTTCTGTTTCCCCTAGTCCTGTGGAAGTCCTATAATCAAATCCCACTGGCTTTCTAGGTCAGAGTCCCTGGATATTCCCAATCCCTTTGTTGGATCCCCAGGCTGAGAAACCTGATGTGAGGCTAAGAACCTTCACAACAGTGGAAGAACTTTCTTTGGTATTACTGTTCTCCAGTTTGTGGGCTGCCCACCTGGTGGGTATGGGATTTGATTTTACTGTGATTGTGCCCCTCATGCCATCTCACTGTGGCTTCCTCTTTGTCTTTGTACATGGGTTATCTTTTTTTGGTGGGTTCCAGCATCCTCCTGTCAATAGATGCTCAATAGCTAATTGCGATTTGGGTGCTCTTTCAGGATGAGTGCACATTCTTCCACTCTGCCATCTTGCCTGGAAGGCCCTTTTTAAAATTTTTGCCTCTATTTCTATTGTCTTTGGCTTCTCTGGTAGCTCAGATGGTAAGGAATCAGCCTACCAAGCCAGAGACCTGTGTTCAAGCCCTGGGTTGGGAAAATCCTCTGGAGAAGGAGATGGCAACCCACTCCAGTGTTCTTGCCTGGGAAATCCCATGAACAGAGGGTCCTGGTGGGAAACAGTCCATGGGATTGCAAAGAATCGGACACGACTTAGCGATTAAACAATAACAATTGTCTTGGGAGACTGAGCTAAGAAAACATCGATATGATTTATGTCAGAGAGTGTATTGCTTATGGTCTCTTCTAGGCGTTTTATAGAATCATGGCTTATGTTTAAGTCTTTAAGCCATTTCGAATATATTTTGGTCATGATGTGAGGGTGAGTTCTAACTTCAATGACACACATGCAGCTGTCCAACTTTCCCTGCACTACTTGCTGAAAAGACTGTCTTTTCCCCATTTTACACTCTTGCCTCCTTTGTAAAAGATTGATTGTGGATGTGTGGGTTTATTTCTGCGCTCTCTGTCTGTTCCATTTTGCCATATCCCTGTTTTTGTACCAATAACACACTGGTTTGACTACTATAGCTTTGCTTCCCCTCATCTCCCCCCAACCCCAGGATTACTCTAGCAATTCTGAATCTTTCACTTTCCATATAAATTTTTGGATTATTTATTCCAGTTCTGTGAAAAATGTTATGGATCTTATTGTATCTGTAGATTGCTTTGAGCAGTACTGCCATTTTAACAATATTAATTCTTCCAATCTAAGAGCATGGGATATCTCAATTTCTTTTAATTCTTTTTTATTTTCTTTATTAATGTTTTATGGTTCTCAGAGTATAAATCTTTCACCTCTTTGGTCAGATTTATCCCTAGGTATTTTGCATATATATATATACACACACATATATATATATATATATATATAACACATATATATATGTATATATATAATTACTATATATAATTATATATTATATATTTTTATATTTATAATATATAATTATATATTTTATATATAAATAAAATTATTTATTTATATGTAACATATTGTGTATATTCATTAATATAATTAATATTTATATAATATTAATATAATTAATATATTTTATATAATATAATATTATATAATATATTATATATAACATATAATATATTATATAATAATATATTATATATTTATTTTTATTTTTATAAATTATATATATTTATTTATAATATATCATATATATTATATATATTTAAAAGCTGGTTTTAGAAAAGGCAGAGGAACCAGAGATCAAATTGCCAACATCTGCTGGATCATGGAAAAAGCAAGAGAGTTCCAGAAAAATATCTATTTCTGCTTTATTGACTATACCAAAGCCTTTGACTGTGTGGATCACAATAAACTGTGGAAAATCCTGAAAGAGATGGGAATACCAGACCACCTGACCTGCCTCTTGAGAAATTTGTATGCAGGTCAGGAAGCAACAGTTAGAAGTGGACATGGAACAACAGACTGGTTCCAAATAGGAAAAGGAGTTCATCAAGGCTGTATATTGTCACCCTGTTTATTCAACTTCTATGCAGAGTACATCATGAGAAATGCTGGACTGGAAGAAGCACAAGCTGGAATCAAGATTGCCGGGAGAAATATCAATCACCTCAAATATGCAGATGACACCACCCTTATGGCAGAAAGTGAAGAGGAACTCAAAAGCCTCTTGATGAAAGTGAAAGAGGAGAGTGAAAAAGTTGGCTTAAAGCTCAACATTCAGAAAATGAAGATCATGGCATCCGGTCCCATCACTTCATGGCAAATAGATGGGGAAACAGTGGAAACAGTGTCAGACTTTATTTTTGGGGGCTCCAAAATCATTGCAGATGGTGACTGCAGCCATGAAATTAAAAGACGCTTACTCTTTGGAAGGAAAGTTATGACCAACCTAGATAGCATATTCAAAAGCAGAGACATTACTTTGCCAACAAAGGTTCATCTAGTCAAGGCTATGGTTTTTCCTGTGGTCATGTATGGATGTGAGAGTTGGACTGTGAAGAAAGCTGAGCGCTGAAGAATTGATGGTTTTGAACTGTGGTGTTGGAGAAGACTCTTGAGAGTCCCTTGGACTGCAAGGAGATCCAACCAGTCCATTTTGAAGAAGATCAGCCCTGGGATTTCTTTGGAAGGAATGATGCTAAAGCTGAAACTCCAGTACTCTGGCCACCTCATGCAGAGAGTTGACTCACTGGAAAGACTCTGACGCTGGGAGGGATTGGGGGCAAGAAGAGAAGGGGACGACAGAGGATGAGATGGCTAGATGGCATCACTGACTCGATGGACGTGAGTCTGAGTGAACTCCGGGAGTTGGTGATGGACAGCGAGGTGATTCATGGGGTCATAAAGAGTCGGACATGACTGAGCGACTGATCCGATCTGATCTGATGCCTTTATATATATATATATATATATATAGGCATGATTTTAAAAGAATTTTACAGTCCTTTTCTGATATTTCATTATTAGTGTAAAGGAATGCAACTGATTTCTGAATGTTAATCTTGAAAACTGGTACTTTGTTGAATTCACTTATTAGATTTAGTAGTTTTTTGTGTGTGGAGTCCTTAGGGTTTTCTATATATAGTATCATGTTATCTGAATACAGTGAGAATTTTATGTCTTCCTTTTCAATTCAGATATCTTTTATTTCTTTTTCTTGTCTGATTCCTGTGGCTAGGACTACCAGTCCTATGTTGAAGAGAAACTGTTAGAGCAGACATCCTTGTCTTGTTCCAGATTTTAGTGGGAAGGCTTTCATCTTTTCACCATTGAGTATTATATTGGCTGTGGGTTTGTCGTAAGTGGCTTTTATTATGTTGAGATACGTTCGCTCTGTTCCCACTTTGGTAAGAGCTTTCATCATGAATGGATATTGAATTTTGTCCAATGCTTTTTCTGCATCTATTGAGATGATCTTGTGGTTTTTGACTTTTCTTTTGTTAATGTGAAGTGTTACATTGATTGATTTTCATATGTAATCATCCTTGTGAACCTAGGATGAATCCCACCTGCTCATGTTGTATGATCTTTTTACATGTTGCTGGATTTGATTTGCTAATATTTTGTTGAGATTTTTTGCATCTATATTCATTAAAGATAATGGCCTGTAATTTTCTATTTTTAGTGTTGGCTTTGTCTGGTTTTGTTATCAGGTTGACAGTGGGTTTATAGAATGTCTTTGGGAATGTTACCTCCTCTTCGATCTTTTGGAAGAGTTTGAGAAGAATTGGTATAAGTTCTTTGTATGTTTGGTAGAGTTCACTTGTGAAATCATATGGTCCTGGACTTTTTTGCTTGTTTTTTTGTTTTTACAGATTCTATTTCACTTCTAGCGATTGGTCTGTTCAAATTATCTACTTGTTCTTGATTTAATTTTGGTGAACTGTATGTTTCTAGAAAGCTGTCCATTTCTTCTAGGTTGTCAAATTTGTTGGCATATAATTCTTTATGCATGTGCTATGTGCTCAGTCATGTCTGACTCTTTGAGACCCATGACGGTAGCCCACCAGGTTCTTCTGTCCATGAAATTTTCCAGGCAAGAATACTGAAGTGGTTGACACTTCCTACTCGGGGGCAGGAGATCTTCCCAACCCAGGGATCAAATCTGAGTCTCTTGCATCTCTATATCTCCTATACTGCCAGGTGGATTCTTTACCACTAACCCTACCTACTACTACTACTACTACTGGGAAGCATCTCTATATCTCCTATACTGCCAGGTGGATTCTTTACCACTAACCCTACTACTAACCACTACCACTGGGAAGCCCATAATTGTTTATAGTATTCTCTTATGAAGAATTTTGAGCATTACTTTACTAGCGTGTGAGATGAGTGCAATTGTGCCGTGGTTAACCCTTCCTATATCTGTTTGCTTTAGATTGATAGTCATATAGACTCAAACACATTTTAAAAAAAGAAGAATCTTCATTTTCTTAATCTCCTTCCCCACATTTTATGATTTGATGCCCCTTTTTACATCTTCATATTTATCCTTTTGCTGTGCTTTGACAAGTAGGTATTGTGCTTGTTTTTCTTTTTGATCTGTATACTGGCTAATTTAAGTGATTTACATTCCAATTGTTATTTCTTCCTTCCTATTTCTTCTTGCTTCTTTTCTATTTAGAATGCATGCTGTGTGTTAAGTCCCTTCAGTTGTGTCCAACTCTTTGAGACTCTATGGAGTACAGCCCTCCAGGCTCCTTTATCCGTGGGATTCTCCAGGCAAGAATACTAAATTGGGTTGGCTTGCCCTCTTCCAGGGGATCTTCTCAACCCAGGGGTTGAACCCACATCTCTTATGTCTCCTGCATTGGCAAGTGGGTTCTTTACCACTAGCGCCACCTGGAAAGGCCCCCATTTAAAGATGACCTTTCAATATTTCTTTTAAGATAGGTTTAGTATTGCTGTATTCTTTTAGCTTTTTGCTTGTCTGAGAAATTCTTTATTTTTCCTCCTTTCCTAAATGGCAGTCTTTCTGGGTAGAGTATTCTAGGCTGCATATTTTTCTCTTTCAAGACTTCAAATGTATTTCACCACTCCTTTCTGGCCTGCAGTGTTTCTGTAGAGAAATCAGCTTGATAACCTTATGGTTTCCCTTGTAAAGAACTGCTTTTATCTTGCTGCCTTTAGAATCCTCTCTTTAACTTTTGCCATTTTTATTATGTCTTGGTGCAGGTCTGTTTGGGTTCATCTTGTTTGGGTCCCGTCCTGATTCCTTTCTCTCTCTATTTTTTTTTTCCTTTTGCCCTACCCAGTTAAGTGGAGATTTTCTTGCCCTTTGGAAGTCTGAGGTCTTCTACCAGTGTTCAGTAGATGTTCTGTGAGAGTTGTTCCACCTGTAGATGTGTTTTTAATATATCTGTGGGCAGAAGGTGAGCTTCACATCCTCTATCATCTTGATCTGGACCCCAGGGCAGTAATGACTTTCCTAATGTTTAAGGTATGTTTTCTTACCATCCTGTAAGTTCAACAGCAAAGATTATGTAATTTATTTTGTAGTCCTAGAGTATTGGGTGCAGAGTGTATACTTGACAGGCACAGACCAATGAGAGAAAAGAAACATGAGCTGACTTGTGGCAGAGTGTAGCATAAGACTCTGGGGAAAAGTGACTCCAGTGGAAAATCTGGAATTCCAGTTTGCTGATCCTGACCCATATCTACCAGAGCTACAGTCTTCTTTTCTAGGTCTCTGAGAGAGAGCAAGTCAGCATGATAATTTGGAAAAATGCTCCCTTGTTATTACTAGTTAGTACTTTGGGTCCTGGAGGTGGAAATGGAAACCCACTCCCAGTATTCTTTCCTGGAGAATCCTATGAACAGAGGCGCCTGGTGGGCTGTAGGGCTGCAGTCCATAGGGTTGCAAAGAGACACGACTGAAGCAACCTAGCACTGCAGCACTTTGGGCCCACGTTATTTTGTAGCCTTCCACTCTGATAAAAGAGTTGGATCAACTATGAAATGTGAGACTTCTTTAATCCTTTTTTTCTCCTGAGCCATCCATTGGGCTGTTCAGAGGCCCTAACCTTAATGACCACATCACCATGTCATAAGGAGGAAAGAGAAAGAAAGAGCCCCTTCAAGTAATTCAGTAGGAAAGATCTCCAGAAGGACGAGGTCATCCTCCAAAGAGCAATCCTAATGGAAGTCGGAACTTTGCTCCTACCACAAACCCCCTTCTCTTGGCCCTGGTCTGATTGTGAGCCTTGGGTGCACACATGTGCTCCTCTTCCTACAGGAAGGGAATCATGCTGATTTCACTCTTCCTAGAACAATGGCTCCCCAGTCTGACTGATCAGAATCACTTGAAGAGGTTATTAAAATCTGAGTAGAATTCTGGGAAAAAATCTAGACAAGTTCCCCAAGGGATTTTCAGGCAGTCAGCATGGCACTGGAGCATGGCTTGCTTTTAAGGAAATACTTCCCTAGAAATGGGGCAGTGCCATTACACACCACATTTTTTTCCTTTCTTTGGTCAATCCAAGGATATCTAGATTCCATGATCAATCAGAAACGTGAGTGTCTTTTTCCATAGAGGAGAATCACCAAAGTATTAGTAAATTCCTACATATGACATTGTAAAGACAACTTTTTCTTCACCCTTGCTCTTTCTTCAACCTTGCTCTTATGTATTCTGCTATAACCAATGAAGTTAGCATATTGTTAGAAATTATGATCTCTTGGCAAATTCTAGAACATATGCATTTGCATGATCAAAATGTATTTTCCCTTGCAAAATGAATTTAGATTAACTTTCAAAATGTATGATACAAAGTACTACAATAATTTAGAATTATATACCCAATTATTTATAAAATTAAAGTACATTTTCAAGCTAAACAATACACTTAATCAGATTTAACCTTCCAACTTTATCTGTCCTCAGTCTTTGATTTTCTGAGGCTGGGAACAACAGCTAATATTTAGTGAGCATTTGCCATGTGTCAAGCACTCTTCCAATGTTTTACAAGTGTTATCCTATTTAATTCTTACAACAACCCCATGAAGTATGTACAACTTATCCTTCTGTAGATGAGGACACTGAAACAGAGAAAAGTTAAGGAGCTTATCGCAGGTCATCTAGCTAGTATGTGGTGATGCTAAGATTCAAACTCTGGCAGTCCTGAGCCCAAGTCCTCATTAGCTAAGAGCCTTTGTAAACTCTTTTACAGTAATACCAGCACAAACCTCTCTTCTGGGAAATGCCCTTTTTCCTACTGAAGTAGATCCTATATGTTCCTTCTGGATTAATATGTTCATCCTTCAGCCCTAGGGATTCAATGGTGAGTTAAAGAGACCAAGGAGAATTGAGAAATCAAATATCCTGCCCATTTACCAAACCAAGATTCTGCAGGTGATCTGGCTCTGAATCTAGAACTGAGCTCTTGCTAATGCCAAGACCAGATTCCTGATGATATTTGTGAAAGTCCTCCAACAGTCCATGTAACTGCGATTATAGGTAGAGAACACCCGTTAGTAGCAGACTCATTTTAAAGTCTCACCCATGGCTTCTCTGGGACTTCATTCATGAAAAGACAAGCTGCTCTGGCTCTAGAATGAACGATTATCCCTGATGATACTGAATTACTTTCTCCAGATTCAGTCTTCGTCCAGGAGTCTTACTTCCCACCTGGGAATTTGTCCTGAGAGGCTGGGCTGTTGCTGTAGTGTGTTGATGTTGAGTGGACCTACCACCAAGATCCTAGTCTCCATGCCTGTATTTGTCCTCATCTGCTGGACTTGTCAGATACTCATTATGATGAGGGCGGCAAACCTCCAGAATCTGTAGACCCTCAGCCAGCCACCCACTACGGGCTTCAAAGAGAATGTACAAAGAGGACTGAACACACATGAACATTTTCTGTGTGGCTCAAATTAACCTGGAGACCTGTGTAATTCAGTCTCAGAGCATTGCTGAGTCCCAGAAACAAATTCAAAGCCTAAAGTAAATAAAATGGAGTTTCTACATCCAATGCAAACTAATTTAAAAATTAATAAAAACAGAAATTCAGATTCCCCCCTCCAAAAAAATGGAGTTCCCATCTTTGTTCATGCAGCTGCTCCCCAGTCTTCCTTCCAACCTGCATAGTGCTTTACTTCTCCTTGTGTCCATTCCTGTACCTCCTTCTAACACACCTTATTAAGTCAATCAACTTAATCTTGCCCTCCCCCACAAAGTAAAAAGCCTCCTTCTTTAAGAAGGGAGAAGAGGCTTTGGAAATTGAGCTGACAAAGGATTTTCTCTAGTGGGAAGGCTAGAATGGTTGGGAGGGTTGGGGCTAGAGTCTTGGAACACTGCTGTATTCCTTTCCTCTCCTTCTCTTTCTCTCTCTCTTCCCCTCCCTCTCTTCTTCCTTCTTTTCTTCCTTCCTTCCATGCTGTACATTACATCACAACTTATTTATTCTATAAATGGAAGTTCGTGCATTTAACCAACACTGTCTCCCTTTCTCACTTCTTCTAAACTGTGGGTCAGTTTGAACACCTTCTCCACATTACTGAGATAGTAATTGAACAAAGGGTGTAGATGTACAATTATGACCTTCAAAAGAGAAGAAAAAATATTTTAGGCAGGTAGGGAATAAATGGTCACACCAAAATCAGACTGCAACATTTTGTTAAGCAAGTTTCTGTGTTTTAAACATTTTCTATTTCCTGAATAATCTCCAATAATCCACACTCCCTAAAATGCAATAAAAACTAGTATGTTTTCATAATAGTGATTTTTTTTTTTTTAATTCTATGGCAAATATATTTCATGTGGTGTTGCCATGTCATTTCATTTTTCTCTCTGGGTAAGTCCACTTTATGAATGTTTTATAAACATACCCCAGGAAATCTGGGGTAAGTCATCTGTACTAGCAGTCAGAAATTTATAGGCTCTAAATTCTTTGTTATAATAAATCTCTTGACGTACAAGGTACCATATTAATGGTAATTAATTTATAGCATAATTTAAACTTGTAGAAATAAAATGTTGATTGCCTCTGTCTGACCTTTCCCTGTCAGACCTAATTCACTTAGCCTAAGGCCCTCAAGGCCCATTCATGTTGTCATAGATAAGATTTCATTCTTTTTATGGCTGAATAATATTCCATTAAATTTATCTATCTCTATCTATATACCTATATACATATATATCTTTATCCATTTATCCATCAATGGACACAGGTTGTTTTGTATCTTGGCTAATGTAAACCATGCTGCAATAATCCTGGGGATGCATATGTCTTTTTGAATTAGTGTTTACATTTTCTTTGGGTAAATACCTCAAAGTGGAATTGCTGGGTCATACATTAGTTATATTTTCATTTCTTGAGGAACCTCCATACTGTTTTCCATAGTGACTGCACTAACATTTATCTTGTCACATTACTAATCAGAACTTTTTATGAAATGCTTCTCTGATCTCCTTTCCTCATAAGCTAGTTTAGACTGTGTTTGAACTGGGAGGATCCCTCTGCTTAGACTATCATAGAAGCTATACAGCCAGAAAGAGGAAGAAAAAAGTGAAACCATTTTTAGAGCTTTTTTTGAAAAGGCTAAGAGGACAAGAGAGATTCTCAAAGGAGAGGGAATCCTGGTGAGTACTCCAGGCAGGAGGAGAGCCTTGAACCTCAAGGTTCCTATCACCAAAGGCTCCATCCCAGACCCCCCGGGTCCAACAGGACTGAGTCCTCCACACGTCACAGCAGAACTCTTCCTCTTGAGGATCTGGGGACTTGAACTCCCTCTAGAGGCTGAAGTGTGACACTTAAGGGTAAGGAAGAATACATAATGCTTAGGGGTTGAAAGGAAGCCAAGTGTGAAAAACTGTGAGAATAATGAATTTACTAAGTCTAAACTAAATAGTAAAATAATGAAGGCATCATAGAGAAGGTGACAGAAAGAAGGAGCAAGTGATTGAATGAATGAGCATCAGGGGGTTTTATTGCTTTAGTTTATACTTGATTGCCCAAATTTTCTCATTCTGAATATTTGCAAATTTGCAGAAGCTATAGAATACATATTTCTGTTTGGGAGATGAGACATTTCTTAATTCTGTTTATGGAATTTCTCTAGGTTCCTTCTTGTCGTCCTACTTCCCAGCCTGGCTGGCTTCTGTACAGGAATGTTTGGCTCTTCCTGGGATATGCTGTATGATAACAGTCTCTTGGAGTCTCTGCTGGGTAGGCATAGCTTCAATTTATGTCTGCACTCTTCCAAAGGGTTTTGAAGTTTCCGAACTTCTAAATCCAGGACCAGCTATTTTGAAATAGAATAAAGAGACTTAAACAAGCAAACTGAACTCTGTCTTCCCTACCCACATTTCTTCCATGTTAACTTTAACCAGGGTGACAGTATTCAGGAGAGAGAAGCCACCCAATAACACAGAATGATTCTTTTTTTTAAACTGTGCAAAATCATGGGTTTGCTGTGAATGCTGTATGCTGGTAGGCAGGTGATCCTCAAAGAGTTAAACCACTTTCCAAGTTGTTTTGAACTAAACTTTTGCCCCAGGGTTTAAGAAATCTCCCTCTCTAATTGAAGTCTTCAGTCAGTGGCTGCTTATAATCAAGAAGATTGCACTTAAAAGGTATAGAAGTTGGTCTTATTATTGGCATTAGAAGATTTTGCTTTGTAATTACAAGCCAGGGAGTCTAGAACCAGTAGATCTTATACAGAGAGAATGGCAGACATTTCAGCTCAAACTGCATATTCACCAAGAAAAATGGTGCTGAGCTGTTTGTAACAAGAAGTACCATTGGCTTTTCATCTTTTGAGCTTCTGATATGCTATTCTATTTGTCTTCTAATGAAATTGGTGGTTATATTCATTCATCAAGTACTTACTGCTTAATAATATGTGCCTGGTGTTGTACAGAGAGCTTTGTAAACACTGAGTAGAGAATACAGATTCAGGCAAAGCAACAGACTGTTAAGTTCAAGGAACATGATCAGGAAGACTTGGGAAGGACATGTATCAGTCATCAGCAAAGTTTTTTTGTTTTAATTTGAGGAACAAATTTGAGAAACAAAGCGGCTGACAGCTTTATTGCTTTGAGGAGGGGATAGTTGGTTCAGGAGCTTCTTGATGGGGTGGGTCCGCTTCTTCTTCACCATCACAGACTTCTGGTTGCACAGGATGGCTCTGGCTCTGGGGATGGTGGCCATGCGCAAATCTGGGTGTTACTTGTTCTTCCAGATCATGTGCTGGATGCTCCTAAAGGTGACCTGAGCATTCTTGCTCACGGTGGTTTGCACGTCGGAAGTAACCAGTTTGTGCTGGCCAGATCTCTGGCACCATCACGACCCTTTTGCCATCGACTGCCGGCTGCATGCCCACAGTCTTGCTGTGAATGAGCCCATTATAGTGGAAGGAGTTGCAGGCCTTCAGGTTATTGGGTTTGGGGCTGTTGTTCAGTCACTCAGTGACCCCATGAACTGCAGCAGGCCAGGCTTTCCTGTCCTTCACTATCTCCCAAAGCTTGCTCAAACTTATGTCCATTGAGCCAGTGATTCTATCCAACCATTTCATCCTGTCATCCCCTTCTCCTCCTGCCTTCAATCTTTCCCAGCAATAGTCTTTTCCAATGAGTAAGCTCTTCACATCAGGTGGCCAAAGTATTGGAGTTTCAGCTTCAGCATCAGTCCTTCCAATGAATATTCAGGACTGATTTCCTGTAGGATGGATTGGTTGGATCTCCTTGCAGTCCAAGGGACTCTCAAGAGTCTTCTCCAGCACCATGGTTTGAAAACATCAATTCTTTCATGCTCAGCCTTCTTTATGGTTCAGCTCTCACATCAATACATTACTACTGGTTTTTGGAAAAACCTTAACTTTGACTATTCAGACCTTTGTTGGGAAAGTGATATCTCTGCTTTTTCATACACTATTTAGGTTTGTCATTGCTTTTCTTCCAAGGAGTAAACGTCTTTTAATTCCATGGCTGCAGTCACTGTCCACATTGATTTTGGAGCCCAAGAAAATTAAATCTGACACTGTTTCCACTTTTCCCCCATCTATTTGCCATGAAGTGATAGGACTAGATGCCATGATTTTCATTTTTTGAATGTTGAGTTTTTAGGCCAGCTTTTTCACTCTCCTCTTTCACCTTCATCAAGAGGCTCTTTAGTTCCTCTTCGGTGTTGTAAGTCTGCTCGTTCCTCTTGATTGAGAAGCTGGAGCAGTTCTGCATGACCATACATTATAGATACATGGTCAGGGTGGTGGCTCCGCTCACTGTGGCCGCCCGAGATGGAAAGAGCCAGCAAATATTTTTCATTAAGGGCTAGACAGATAGTATTTTAGGCTTTCTACAGTCCTAATGCTCTCTGACACAACTATCCCACTGTGCTGAAAGTTGAAATGTTGAATGTGAAATTGACCACAGAAAACACATAAATGATGAACATCATTTTCTTTTAAGTTGTGTTTATTTATGGGCATTGACATTTGAATTTAATTTTTATGTGTCACAAAGTATTCTTTCTTTTTTTTTTTTTTTCAGCCGTTAACAGATGTAAACACCATTCTTAGCTCATAGGGCTTACAGAAACAGGAAATGGAATAAATTTGGCTCATGTGCCGTACTGTGCTGACTCCAGACATGAAATAATCTCTAGGACCATCTTGCCATCATTTGAGAGGTACCTGACTGCACGGAAGAGAGAGCAACCAGTGCATTCTTTTGTCTCAGGTGTGACTTTGTGTAGCACTCTTACAAAGGCATTAGAGTTGGTAAAATATTTACTTCTATTCTAAATACTGGAAGGGCATTTTGAGGACATTCCCTGCACTCCACTCCTCCCTGTATTAACTGTTCCAATGTGTAAAAACCTTCATTTGAGAATATTCTTCCCCATGTCCAAACTCAATCAGCTGTGCTAGTCAGCTGTGCTAGAGGGAAGGTTGTATCACGAAATGAAACCAAACTGCAAACAACACTGAATAGTTGAAACAATCTGAATAGTTTCTCTATAGAGCTCCATGGGCTGGGAAGAGCTTAGCTATAGATAATGGTCACAAACAGGAGGGCAGTATCTGCAGTGTGGGTTTAGATGGCGAACATATTGGCCTTACTGCTGTCACCTGGAAAGAACCTTGTCAAATTTAGAGTGCATCGTACAGTAAAGTCTGATGATAGAGTGAACTGCTTCCAGAGACAGGGAAGTCCCCATGTTGAAATTGGGTAAGGAGGAGTTAGAGGTCAATTAGTGATGATGGGGAGAAGGTGATGTGGGATCTGCAACTTGAAATTATAAATTCTAAGACCATCACAGATGATGGCTTTGTGGCACATGTCATCTTGCTTCAGTTGGAGAAACAACATGAAAAAAAGAGACTAAAATGAATTTTGTTGTCATGCACCGTATTTTACATTTCAGATCACACAGGCCCAACCAGACATAATTACCAAGACCCACAGGTCCCTGGGTCCCTGGGATGGGCAATTGATTCCCAAACGGGTGAGTAGTTTAAACCCAGGTTGGGTTTTTCTCAGTCTTGTGAGCAAAGAACCAAGCATTTTGGTAAAAGTGGATGAAAAAGTGAAGGCGTTTCATTTCATTTTATAACCCAGGCTAATGTCCTCTCCCCTGTTGATTTCTGATCTTAGAAACCAAATACTTGCTAAGGGAAATGAAGTCTGAAAAGGGGGGAAAAAATAAGCTAAGCTTTAAGTATGTCCCAGTGGTAAGCATTTAAATTAGAGCAAAAGAAAAAAGCTCTCTGAAGCAAGCGGTGAAGGCTCCCCCGACCTGGACTCTTAGGATCCAGCCCTAAGAGAAAGGGCAGGTCCCCCAGGCAGCTGTCTCTCACACCGGTTGGTGAACTGCTTTGTCAGCAGCACCACGCATCATTAGCGGATCTGGAAACACTCCAGCTGCCTTCCTCTTACACACTCTCTGTACCTCTCACTTTAAAAAAGCTTTCATCGACATCATCCCAAACATCTTTTGTTTTCCCAGCTGGAGAAGGCTTTCTTTCTGTTTGCATCCCCTTCTCCAGCTAACTAAGTTCTTTTGCCCTTAAGAACCATGACCATGAATCAAAGGGAATCATCACCTGTAAACTCTAAAGTGAATCTGGGCACTTTGGGATTCCATAACTCATCTGTCTTCTCGGGGCTGCCATATTTAGTTACATTTTCCTTACGCTGTTGGTGGTCATTATCTTCCCTGCTTTCCATCCCCCATATTAGAGGCAAAATATGAAGCCCCTCACAGCAATATTTTCTTCTGAGGTTTAGCTCCAATGCAGCATAATCCTCTTTGCTTGGGTGGGGGGTTCCCAATCCTTCTGTCAAGCTGGGGTGAGACACATGTCTAACCTATGGCTAGAGTTATTTACTACATAAAATGATCTCCTGTTCTGGGGTTTAACATGAATTTTCTGCAAATGGCTTTATAATAAATCTCAGGAAGAAATCAATGTATTTAAAACAAATTTTTTTTAAAGATTGATACCCATTTCTTGCCCATAAAACCTCACACAGAATTCTTGGCTTTCATACATTTTTCATGCATTTTAATCTTTACATCTAAAGTTAAATGGAACTTTGAAAGTCATTTGTTTATCTTTCTGTCTCCATAGATGACACTATGCTCTGATTTTAAACATTGTAAAGGTATGAGATTCTGCTGTCTCGTTTTGGAACCCTGGTACCGCAGGAATACTTTCCTACAATGATTATCCCACCCATTTTGTGTTATTTTGGCTTACAGTAGAAAGGGTGAATAGACCATCATTATTTTCTGAGAGACATAATTTGATGTGATGAAAATATTTACTCGATGAGTTGTTTCCAGGCTGGGGAGTTACCGACAGTTCACTACTGCCTTGCCTTTAATACTTTGCCCCTTTCTCTATCCCTTACTTGTTTCTTCTTTTCAAATTTGGAAAATCCACTGCCCAGATCACAAGAGGACCAGTTCCCGGGAACTGGGCACTGTTCAATCTAGATACATGCAAAACTGTTTGTGCACAATTTGTTGCTCACTGAAAGATCCTGAGGGCTTCCTAAGTAGCACTGGTGGTGAAGAACCCGCCTGCCAATGCAGGTGACCTAAGAGACGAGGGTTCGATCCCTGGGTGGGGAAGGTCCTCTAGAGGAGGGCATGGCAAACCACCTCAATATTCTTGCCTGGAGACTCCCATGGACAGAGGAGCCTAGTGGGCTACAGTCCACAGCGTTGCAAAGAGTTGGACTTGACGGAAGCGACTTAGCATGCATGCAAAAGATCTTAAATATCCACATAAGTGGGTTTTGAATGAGACTGAAAACTTTCCCTGGTCCATGGAAACGTCTCTGGAGTTTTATTCTCAAATAAGACTTCAAGGTATCAACTGGTTACCTTCAGATGCTAACTTCCTAATGTCAAGCCAAAAGCATTGGGCTCTGATTGTGTGGGAACCCTCTATGACACTCCCAGATAGTTTCTGAGAAATAGGAAGGAAAACAGGGAAAGAAAGTGAAAAGAAAGTGAAAGGAAATTGATATCAAGGTGCTCCTTGGAAGATGGGATTTTGTGTGTGTGTGTGTGTGTGTGCGCGTGCGTGTGTGTGTGTGCCAGTAAACCTAAGGAAAAACTGCTGACATGACAGTAGTATTCAAGTACCTGAGCCTCGTGGACATGCAGCTTTCACAGAGATCAGTAAACTTAATGCCTGAAGAGGTGATGCTATTAGACAAGACTGCAGAGCTCATAAGTGGTAAGACTCAAATTGCTCATCTTCTAACAGCAGCTGATAGACAGTTGGTGATCACAGGTGTATGCACTGGTTATTAAAACATTAGAACACTTCTACCTAGTTAGTAAACAGCTGTTTCCTCGAGTCCCTGCTGCACTAGTTCTCCAAGCCTTTGTCTGGGGACTAACCCTACCTCAAGCCTCCCTCATAACCCTCCCACTAAAGGGTAGCCCTGGACATATTCAGAGCATCCAGGCCCTGCTCTAGCTTTGTGGTGGCTGATATTTATAGTAGTTTGTCAGTGCCTATAGTATATCATGGAGAAGGCAATGGCACCCCACTCCAGTACTCTGGCCTGGAAAATCCCATGGACCGAGGAGTCTGGGAGGCTGCAGTCCATGGGGTCACGAAGAGTCGGACCTGACTGAGTGACTTCACTTTCACTTTTCACTTTCATGCATTGGAGAAGGAAATGGCAGCCCACTCCAGTGTTCTTGCCTGGAGAATCCCGGGGACGGGGGAGCCTGGTGGGCTGCCGTCTACGGGGTCGCACAGAGTCAGACACGACTGAAGCGCCTTAGTACAGCAGCAACATAGTATCTCAATTGCATATTTTAAACATCACTCTTTGTGAAATTTTGCTTCATCTGTGTGCTGTCATGAGTGTGACCACACCTCCCGTCATCTCTCCCTGGTAAGTCTATGAATCTCAGAACCTGGATTCTTGATCTCTTGACGAGCCTGGGCATTCTGAGAAGGTATAAAGTGCTTTTGTAAAACTTTGGGTTTTGTTTAGGAATCAGAATGGGTTGTGGACTGAGTTGTGTACAATCCAAATCCCAATTCATATGGTGAAGTTCTAACCCCTGATAGGTTACAATGTGATATGTTTGTGATTACATCCTTAAAGAGATAGTTGAGGCAAAATGAGCTCATTAGGATGGGCCCTACCAGTATGACTGGTGTCCTTTTAGAAGAGGAAATCTGGACAAAGGCAGGTATGGAGGAAAGGCCACGTGAAGACGCATGAAGTAGATGGCCATCTGCAATTCAAGGACAGAGGCTACAGAAGAAACTGACCCTGCCAACACTTTGATTTCAGGCTTCCACCATCCAGAATTGTGAGAAGATAAATTTCTGTTGTTTAAGCCACCCGATCTGCAGTACTTTGTTATGAATGTGAAAGTCGCATCTGACTCTTTGTGACCCCATCAACTATATGGTCCGTGAAGTCCTCCAGGACAGAATACTGGAGTGGGTAGCCTTTCCCTTCTCCAGGGGATCTTCCTAACCCAGGGCTCAAACCCAGGTCTCCCTGTATTGCAGGCAGATTCTTTACCAGGTGAGCCACAAGGAACCCCAAGAATACTGGAGTGGGTAGCCTATCCCTTCTCCAGCAGATCTTCCCAACTCAGGAATTAAACCAGGGTCTCCTGCATTGCAGCCAGATCCCTTATCAACTGAGCTATGAGGGAAGCCAGTACTTTGTTATGGTGGCAGACTAATATAGTACCTCTTCCTGAGCGTTTCATTAATTCAAGGATATGCTTTCTTTGCAGCATTACGTTCCTTTGCCAAAGAACATTGCAGTTGGGGTGATCACACATGATAATTTATCAGGATGGTTCCAGTTTATGCCTGCTGACCTGGCATAATGTTTACAATGCCCTATTATCCTCACAAAAGTATCTCGGTTTGAACAATAAATTGTGTGTGTGCTAAATCGCTTGAGTTGTGTCTGACTCCTTGCAACCCTATGGACCACAGCCTGCCAAGCTCCTCTGTCCATGGTATTCTCCAGGCAAGAATACTGGAGTGGGTTGCTGTGCCCTCCTCCAGGAGATTGCCCCAGGGATCAAACCTGCATCTCTTGTGTCTCCTATTTTGGCAGGCAGGTTCTTTATCACTAGCACCACCTGGGCTCGCGAGGTCACCGCAAATTTGTCTAACTCTTGAGTCTAATATTTGCAGTTTTCTCTCACAGTCTCAGTCTCTTTCTTGTCAAGTCCTTGTCACTTTCTTCCAACCTCAGTATTTGCTGTGTTCTCTGGGTGTCCCTCAAGCAGTCCAGCTCACAGTCTAGCCCATAAAACCATGTATCATCCCGTAGCTATGTGCTGTACACAGAGTCCTGAGCAAGTTTCTGCGGAGAGCAGTACAGGAGAAAGACTCCACTCCTCCCCTTGAGGAGCGGTGACCCAACATGAGACATAAATGACCCAACTGTGAACATAAATCACAGTCATCCTGTGTCATCTGTCTGCCCCACACAAACCATTATTGTGTACTCGAGTACTTTTTTGGAAAATGTTCTTGAATGCTGTTTAATCTCTCCATCCAGAGTCACTGCAGTGGATTTATGGCAGGCTTCAGAATACAATTAATGCACACTTCTCTCCTATCCCATCCTGTAGCTGGCTGTGGCAACATAATGCTTTCTGGCAAGCTGACTGAAGAAGGAGGGAAAAGAAATTCTGTTTTTCAGGGAAATGTTAGCGATAAGCGAATTGGCAGTGTTTCAAATGGCACTGGGAAGCTAGTTTATGGTACTACAAATGTAGTTTTACCCAAACGTTTCCACTGAATGGCTGCAGTAAATACCCTCTTCCTTGCCTCCCATTGTTTGAAATTAAAACAATAATAATGATAAAAATCACTGCATTAGCAGCTGAAGAAGTCATTAATCTACCAGGTCAGAGCAAACATAACATGCAATGCTTGAAGGTTGTGACTGAATCATGAAGGACCAAAAGACAAGAAGACAGGAAATTCCTTCTTTCCTATTTCCATGGTTTTTGTTTTTTTGCCCCCCTCACCCTCCTTGCAGTAGATTAGCTACACGAGGTAAAGGGTGGTGGACCGTGTTTAGGAGGCTCTATTTTAAATCAAGTTTAAGATTTCTCAATGGCAACATTCCTCTAGAGGAAGACCAGGTTGCGATCTTGCTCAAGGTCCATTTGACTAATGAGGATATACCCCAGGAGTGAGTCCCTTCAGCTCCATTTCTAAACAGCTTACATTAACCTGGATACAGGATACCCTCAATTTCACTATCAGTACAGTGGGCACAGTGACACCCAACCACCCATTTGAATGGGGTGTGTGAGTGCCAGCGAGATTTTCTGTGCATATCCACGTGGGCCACAGACCCTGAATGATCTTGTATGCTGATGATTCTTCTGGACAGTTTCCCACAGACAATATTTTCTTCGTCCTTCCACATATGGATCTGGAAAGCTATCCTTTTGAAATAATGACTGGTGTTTCCAGACCCAGGAGATAATTTATATAATCACTATGAGGGAAACGAACAGAGCATAAGATGGTTTCCAGCCTCCATGTCCTGTATTTTGTCAAGAGACAATCTGGCAAACTTGTTTTATTTTTTTGGTTTTTTTTTGGTAACATTGCTATTTGATAGTACAAAAATTAAAGAAAAATTATTATTCTCTATTAGAGAATTAAAGAAACCTGCTTGTCTGGGCTCCAAATATATTTGGAAGGAAATGCTGTAATCGGATGTCATCACTGTCAATTATATTGAGTGTAAAAGAGGGAAGTAGGCCATAAGAAGAGGAGAAGAAATACAGAATGACTAGAACATGTTCATGGGTGATGCTCTTTCTGCCTGACTGGTCCAAGTCTTGATGGGATACATGTGGGCCCAGGGAGGTGTTCTTAAACCTCTGCTCAGAGCTCAGAAACATTTAGGGATGCTGTTGGAGGGCTAAGAAACCAATATGGTCAAATATTTTATTACTCAATGCTGCTATGATTTAAAAAAAAAAAGAAATGAAGGGATGATTTGGATGAAAAATCTTTTAGATTTAGATCTATTCTTAGAGCTCTGTATCTTTCACTCAGATATATTTTTTAAAAACAAAAACAAAAAATAACCAAAAAGAAAAGAATCTAGTTATAACTTTGAAGACCTGGTAGGAAGAAAAGAACTTTCATCGTTTTTTTTGTTTGTTTGTTTGTTTTTTTACAGGATGGGGCAAACATATCCTGAAATACACTTTGAGATGATCAGTTCAGATGCTCGGAAATTCCACTCTCACAAAAGCCCATGTTCTAACCTCGTTTGACTTCAAGGAGCATCCATTGTTCTGAGGTGGTCCATTTTATTTCTTCAGACAATGAAAATACCTTGTAAGAGTCCTCAACACACAAACCATGGAACTTTGCACTAAAAGACAGAGGTGTCATGACTTCTCCCAAGGCTGTCAGGACCAGCCTTTCCCCCGCTCTTCACACCCCTGAGACGGGGCGCTAGGCTCTGCCTGCTCTGCTTCTGCCCAGGTCTCATGAGGACCTTGGGGTTTCTACGTTACTGGGCAGGTAAGGGAGGCACTCTTGTCTTCATCCCAGCTGAGCTTGTTCTGGTCTTCCTTGCCTTGTTTTGGGAATGAACCGGTAGTTTAATTGACACTAGTAGTGATTCCAATTTGTTCATCCAAAAACCGTATTCTGTCCCTTCTCATTGGGCCAGATGACCCTTTGGTTCTCAGTGACTACCCTGGAACTGGATTGATTCAGTTCACTCCTAGACTTGCTCTTATGACCCTCTCCCCAGGGCAACCAAATACCATGGGAGAAATAGCAAGAGACTCTAGGATGATGGAACTAAAGCTTTTGGCCAAAGAAAGGAAATATGAACTGCCTCTGGTCCCTAGGGATAGAATGATGGTGCCCTGAGAAGGGTTTGGTGATGGTCCAAGGAGATTGTTAGGAAGGAAATTCAGGGTACTGGCATTCAGATACTTCCAGGCTGTTCTCTGGGAAACTCCACAGTTTCCCAGTAGAAGTTTATTTTTTACAAAGCTACGGAGAGGATGTAAAGAGTTTATGCCAGTTAAATGCTGAAAAAGCAATGGCTTTTAACTCTAGGAGGGAGGACTAGATCTCTTGCCTAGAGGACAAGCATCCTGGGAACAGCAATTGCAGAGGATATGGGCAGCTCTCAAGAAGCAAAAAAGAGTTCAGCCACCCCAGACTGTCCAGTAAAGGGACAGGACTGAGGATTTTGGAATTCCAAGTTGGAATTCTACTCCACTGTGACTTGTCTCCAAAGTTGATTGACAGGAAAATAAGGATCACAGAAGGACATAATTATTTGATTTAATATCTGAGAATATACTTCGGGAAGTACATGTGCTTCATTTATATCTATGTCATGTGTGTATAGAACATATATAATATATGTATAGTATGAAGTCACTCAGTTGTGTCTGACTCTGTGACCCCATGAACTATAGCCTACCAGGATCCTCCATCCATGGGATTTTCCAGGCAAGAGTACTGGAGCGGGTTGCCATTTCCTTTTCCAGGAGATCTTCCCGACCCAGGGATCGAACCCGGGTCTCCCACATTGTAGGCAGACATTTTACCATCTGAGCCACCAAGCAAGTCCAGTATATATTCATCTAAATAATATATAGTATTATGATAGTATTAATATATATACTATAATATATATTATATACTATAACATATATACTATAATATATAGTATATATTCATCTAAATGCATATCAGTTCAGTTCAGATCAGTCACTCAGTCGTGTCCGACTCTTTGAAACCCCATGAATCACAGCACACCAGGCCTCCCTGTCCATCACCAACTCCTGGAGTTCACTCAGACTCACGTCCATCGAGTCAGTGATGCCATCCAGCCATCTCATCCTCTGTCGTCCCCTTCTCCTCCTGTCCCCAATCCCTCCCAGCATCAGAGACTTTTCCAATGAGTCAACTCTGTGCATGAGGTGGCCAAAGTACTGGAGTTTCAGCTTCAGCATCAGTCCTTCCAAAGAAATCCCAGGACTGATCTCCTTCAGAATGGACTGGTTGGATCTCCTTGCAGTCCAAGGGACTCTCAAGAGTCTTCTCCAACACCACAGTTCAAAACCATCAATTCTTTGGTACTCAGCTTTCTTCATAGTCCAACTCTCACATCCATACATGACTACTGGAAAAACCATAGCCTTGACTAGACGGACCTTTGTTGGCAAAGTAATGTCTCTGCTTTTGAATATGCTATCTAGGTTGGTCATAACTTTTCTTCCAAGGAGTAAGTGTCTTTTAATTTCATGGCTGCAGTCGCCATCTGCAATGATTTTGGAGCCCCCAAAAATAAAGTCTGACACTGTTTCTACTGTTTCCCCATCTATTTGCCATGAAGTGATGGAACCAGATTCCATGATCTTCGTTTTCTGAATGTTGAGCTTTAAGCCAACTTTTCCACTCTCCTCTTTCACTTTCATCAAGAGGCTTTTTAGTTCCTCTTCACTTTCTGCCATAAAGGTGGTGTCATCTGCATATCTGAGGTTATTGATATTTCTCCCGGCAATCTTGATTCCAGCTTGTGCTTCTTCCAGCCCAGTGTTTCTCATGATGTACTCTGCATATAAGTTAAATAAGCAGGGTGACTCCTTTTCCTATTTGGAACCAGTCTGTTGTTCCATGTCCAGCAGTTCTAAATGCATATGAAACACTATTAATAAGACTTATTTTGTCAAGTCCCAAAGTAAAAAAGATTTAAGCTCAGAACTCACCTATTTCAGGAAGTCTTCCTAGATTAATCTCATTCAACTTCCTACATGTAATAGGCATTGATTAGTTTGTGGTTTACTCTTTCATTCAATCCAACACACTTAATGAAATTGACAATTTTGATTCTGTTTATTATTCTTGCTTGGGGCTCCTTAGCAATACCATGGTCCCTGAAGTATGATGAAAGAAGTTATATACAGCCTGGCTGCTGTTCAGCCTGGCTTCATCCTTGGAAGCTAGTGCCTCACTGTCCCTTGAGTTTATAAGATATTTTGTATACACTTGTACCTCCTCATCACAACAATTTCATTAATTCATTCATTTAGTATCTATTAATTCAGCACCTGTGCATGTGAGCATGTACAGTCACTCAGTCATCTCCAACTCTTTGTGATGCCATGGACTGTAGCCTGGCAGGCTCCTCTGCTCATGGGATATCCCAGGCAAGGATACTGGAGTGGGTTGCCATTTCCTACTCTGTATTTAGCACCTACAAAAGGCCAAATACTATATTTGTTCTGGGTTTGTCATGAAGACTGATAGACCCAGTTTCTCTCTCCATGTTCTCAGCCCACCTCTACCCTAGAACCATCCCTATAAGTCAATATATCTATTTTTTCCCAACTTTATTTCATACTTTGGAGGTTCACGGAAGACCATGGCTGGCTCTGCCATCACTGCATGCGCCTAGGCAGGTCATGAGTTGTTGATGCACATGTGGGTGTTGTTAAATACATTATGATCTGGACTCTGTGATTGTTTATTTTTCTAAATCAAGAAAAAACACTTTGCAAACTTTCATTCTGTTGGTTGTCCCAATTAGATTATACAGTGTCTTAAAAACAGGTATTGAAGGCATTTCTTTTAATTCCTGCAGCACTCAGCATAGGGCTTTGGATATATAATGTATGCTAACTAGTTGAATGGATAAATAAATGAATGTACATCCTATATAATATCTGCAAGCCTGTGGTTAAAAGTGTCATTTGAACAAAGTGATGTTTTTATTTGAGAGGCAATGAAAACTTGCATCAGTAAAATTCTGACTCAATTGGGGGTTCACATTAGTGAGATGAAAATGTATTTGAGTTTATTACCTTAGTTCTGTCTTTTACTTCACTTTAGCTACCAAGTTTCATGAGATCCAAGACATCAGGAGGCTAGGGAAAGTCTGCAATGACATAATAATAGTATCAGGATTCTATTGTGCATTTTTTCTAAACTCCCTTTGATATCATAATGTCCTATTTATATCAGTTCATGGAATCTCCTGCTTGAAGATCCCACATTTAGTTCAGTCATTCAGTCAAGTCCAACTCTTTGAGACCCCATGGACTGGCATGCCAGGCTTCCCTGTCCATCATCAACTCCTGGAGCTCAGTCAAATTCATGCCCATCGAGTCAGCAATGCCATCCAACCATCTCATCCTCTGTTGTCCGTTTCTCCTCCTGCCTTCAGTCTTTCCCAGCATCAGGATCTTTTCCAATGAGTCAGCTCTTCGCATCAGGTGGCCAAAGTATTGGAGCTTTAGCTTCAGTGTCAGTCCTTCTAAAGATTATTCAGAGTTGATTTCCTTTAGGATTGACTGGCTTGATCTTCTTGCAGTCCAAGGATCCCAAAGTTTCCCTTAATTCTTGGACTATTCCAAGAATTATCCATAATTTAGTTCCTGCTAATGCAAGTCTGTGACACGCCTGTTCCATGCTTGCATGTTTTTCGTGTAGATCCAAAGAGTTTCCTTAAACAGAGAATTAAAGTGAGAACTTACCTCGAGCTGGAGGCTCCAGAAATCTGACAGAAGTATAACTACTGATACCCCTGTGTATCCATTAGGGTTTTCCAGAGAAAAGAGAATCAGCAAGATAGTTTATGTTACAGAAAGAGACTTATTATAAGGAATTGGCTCATATGATTATGGAGACCAGCAAGTCAGAATCTGCTGTATGGGCCAGCACCTGGAGACCCAGGAAAGATAATGGTGTGGATACAGTCCAAAGACAGTCTGCTGAAGAATCTCCTAGTGCTTAGGGAGGCTGTCTTTTGTTCTACTCAGAATTTCAACTGATTGGATGAGGCCCACCCACATTGTGGAGAACAGTCTGCTCACTCAGTGTTCAACAATTTAAATATTAATCTCATCCCCAAACACTCTCCAATTGGACACATACAACTAACCACCACATACTGCATGATACAGTCTTGAAGAAGGAAAGAGCTTCCAGGAAGAAGAGAGTGTTTGTCACAGGCAGCTCTGGTGCTGGCTGGCATGGTTAGGTGCCCAGGGTGGAGTCGGAGAGGGAGGTGAGCAGACAGAACACATCTGCACAAGCGTGCCACGCTCAGCGCCTCTGTGAGGGCTTCAACGTCTGTGGACACCTTCAGCTCAATATATGGGATAGACCTGGGGACTAGTTATTGAGGCCAAACCCAAATGCCAAAGCTTGTTCCTAAGAGAATGAGCCTGCACTAGGCTACTGCCCTCTTCTTGGATTCCATGGAGTCAGTGAGGATGTTAGACAGAGATTCAGTTTAAGACTGCCTGGGTGAATTCGTGATGACGGTCACCTCAGGTCACCTTTGCAGTAGCCCAGAGGAAATATTCAATTTAGGCAAATGTATCAGACATGGGTTTCCCTTTATCAATCCATGCTGACTGACCTTTAATGAATTAGACAGAAATCTATTCCACATTGCCTGGATAAAGATGTAAGGCTGATGCATAAATCTTGACTTTAAGAAGAGGCAAATTCAAACCAGAGTTTGGAGCTCGTGCCTTTCGAGGCCATAGCAAGGGTATTAATGACTCACAGTTACGTAATTATTTGAGCCTATTTCTATCTCAAGAACCCTGAACTCCATTTCTTTTGCTATTCATGGTATCAATTCAGACTTTCCGCGTTTGAAGTACCAGTGAAACCCACTGCCTCCCATCCCTGTCCTGTTCCGAGTTTGTCGCTGCAGTGCTCTGTTGCTCAGAAGTCTTTGGCTTCCTTTATTCTCCTGTTTATTTGTGTTCATTTGGTGGAAGAATAACTCATTCATCCCTCACTGAGCCACTCTGATTGAAAAAAGAAGCACAGAACTTGTTTTCAGTCTGTTCCTTTCAAAACTGTCTCCGCCCCCCCCCCCCCCACCCGCCCCCTTCATCCCAATTCTGCTCTCAAGAGATATGACCATTGTGGAAATTAAATTATAATTAGGGTCAAGGACTTTGAAATAATGACCCCCAGACTGACCCCTCTGTCTATACTCTTAAGTGTCTCCTGGCAGTGCACCCAGCATTGGGTTCTGGGCCATTTTAAACCTGTTCCCAAAATTGCCACCTGACACTTAACCATCACACAATGGTTTGCCTTAGTAAATGCATCTGTTATATGGTACAGCCCTAAATGCTTTCCTGCAATCCAGATAAATTATGTCTGCTGTTTTGGTAATGTGGCCCAAGAATTCAATTTAGGTGAATTTATCAGACATGGCCCTTTCCTTTATCATTCCATGCTGACCGACCTTTAATAAATTAGAGAGAAATCCATTCCGTATTGGTGGATGTACAATCGGAGGGGAAGAGTAATCGGCACCGGATCTACAAACATGCCCCAGCCTAATTTCCTGCCCTTAATGTGCTCCAGTCTGTGACAGGGCAGGGGGAGGCTCATTCAAATTGCTTCAGACCCCTGAAGAGGCAAGTGGGATGGGAAGTTGGAGGAAACGTGAGGTTCTTTATGCTCAAGGGGTACAGGGAGGGGGAGCACAGCTTGGTCATCTTGGTGGGCTCAGCAATTTTTGGCTTCTGAAAAAAAGGGGATGTGTGATTTTAAGGTTCTTCCCATCTCTGAGCCTCAGTTTCTGAAGCGATAGGCTGATGTTGCTGGGAGAGGCAATCTCTGATCTCTGAAAGGTGACCTCTCCCCTGTCACCTCTAAGAAAGCTTTCAGTTACCTGGAGATAGAGCAAGACACAATGACTTGTACACCAAGGTCAGATGAGGCTGGCATTCAGATCGGCATTCAGATCGGTATTCAGATGGCTGGCATTCAGATGCTTGACTGGGATCCTGAATGGGGATCAAGCTGACTGGGCTCCGATGAAATGTATACAGTTTCAAAGATCAGAGGGATTCGGAAGCAAGCAACGTTAGAGTTCTCTTTCATCCTAGATGTCTTATGAGAAGAAAGAAAATTTGAAAAAGATGCCAGAGATGTTCTTTGTAAACCTTGTCCTTGTAAGGATCCATTTTAATTTCAAAACACTGATACCTGCTGAGTCAGAGAAAACTTAAGCCAACCTGAACTTGAATTTGACAAGATGATCAACAAGAAAATGGTCCATCGTGAAATAACTCCTCAGTGGTCCAAGACTAAACCCCACCCCATGCAAAAATTCTTAGATTCACAACCCTGCTCAGACCCCATAAAGGATTTAAAAAGTCCTGCAATAAAGGAATCTCTTTAACTTTGTGTAACACAGGAGTTCGTAGACTTATTTGCTATCGGGATCCATTTTGTTTGCTTTTTTTTTTTTTAATTTAATGTCATGCCTATTCAAATCACTCAGAATAAATATTCCACAGAGGACACTCTGGAAAACGCCTATATGATATTTCCAGGGATCCCCCTGTCTGCTTATGTGTTATGGTCTTTAAATACATTTTCATTCTTTGGAGGAGTGTCCATCTCCAAAGTGATTTTCAAATTGTACTCATCTTCAGTCCTTAGAAAATGTTTCCCAATTTGACTCTACACACCTATCTGGGTGAGATTCATAAGAACTTGCCAAATGTGAAAATCCTTGATTAAGCTTTTGATATTTAAAGATATCAATTTGGTGTATAAATAAATAGAAAGGTAAGCATTTACTTATGTAAACACCAAGGGTTGTTTAATAAAGTTTCCCAGAGCCCCAACTTCTTTGGAGAAAAAGAGTCTGGATTGATGACCCAGAGGAATCTTTGATACGTTGAGTTCTGCACTCGCTGAGCAGCAGACATGCCAGCTGTGCTGTGGGGTGCCAGGCAGAGGCTGAAGGGTACTGCACTGAGGCTGCAACCCAGAGTGGAGCCCTGAGAAGGTGAGAGTGACTCCTCTAAGCTGGTCCTGGCATGCACACAATAATTGCTAACAGATTACATTTTTCCTCACTCTTTTTCCTCCCCTGCCCCAATTCCTAGCATGTTAACAGCATACTTTATTTCTGAGTTATTAAAAATTACATCTTTCTTATATTGATTCTTGACAGTTGCCAGCTGACCTCTAATTGGTTCCAGGTCTGAGGTTTCAAATTTACTGATTTCCCTTTTGATATTTTAATCTTTCTTCAATTCCCTCCCAGTCCCCTTCTCTGCTCATTGCCTTGTCTTCGGCAGCTGTGAGGACTCCAGCTCCATATTTCCTGTGACACATTTCTTTATAATCTTAAGGGAAATTGCCAACCAGGAAGATGGTTTTGTCTTGTCTATACTTCTTTGCTCTGCTTTGAGCAACTGCTTTTTACACCAGAGCAAGGGGACTGTGAACTCCCCAGAAAAGTAATTTGTGGGTGTGGCCTCTCCTCTTGTTCTCAGATGATGCTTGGGGAGCATTATCTAAATTTAGAAAATGCATCTAAATTTGGATGAGCACATCTGAATTTAGCATTTAGAATTTGACATTGAACCCCAAATAGATCATAGGATAAAATGATGTATAGAAATGTATGAATGCAGTGAATGCATTCTGACTACTTTGGGAAAGTGGGGTTGGGACTGATGTGTGGGAAAGTGAACCCACCAGTTCAGGCACATTGGGCTTTGAGATGACAGTGAGCTCAGTGAGATTAGAGAATGTGTCTATTTGTTAAGTGTTATATCCTCAGTGCCTGCTACAGCTTGACACTAACAGTAGACACGGAATAAACATCTGGTGAGCTGAGTATGGGTTTTCTTCTTCCTTGTCATGACTCTGATCAACAATCAGAGTTTGGGACAAAATTGGAAAATAAAATCTAACAGAAAACTCCCGCATTTCTCTCAAATGACTTTCCCACTCTTTGTGGCTCAGCTGGTAAAGAATCCATCCACAATGCGGGAGACCTGGGTTTGATCCCTGGGTTGAGAAGATCCCCCAGAGAAGGGAAAGGCCACCCACTCCAGTATTCTGGCCTAGTGAATTCCGTGGACTGTATAGTCCTTGTGGTTGCAAAGAGTTAGACACGACTGAATGACTTTCACTTACTTACTTAGCACCATTTTAGCAGTTTCTTTCTTTGGCCCAAGAAAACATTCCTAAAGTGATATCAGTAAAATTTTCCTTTAAGAATACATATTCTGAGTATACAGATCCATAGACTGTTTGGACTTTAGAGTCAGGTAGGTTCAATGCTTTAATTTTTCAGTGCCACAGGGACGTTCTTGGAAGTGAAACGACTTCCTCAAGTGAGTTCTGGGCTGCAATGGAGCCTGGGTGAGCACTTTATCCACATTTATCTGAATGTCCACTGAGAGCCTACTTTGGGCAAGACCTACTTCTCAGTTCAGTTCAGTTCAGTTCAGTCGCTCAGTCGTGTCTGACTCTTTGCGACCCCATGAATCACAGCACAGACAAATAAGGGAAAATAGGACTCATCCCATGGCCTATATTGTCTTCTAAGCACTTATTCAACCTGCTAGGTTAACCAAAATTGAACAGTTTGGGGTTTTTTTATTTACAGGGGTTAATAGATTCTCTTTTCAAAATATCAAGGGAAGAGTGAAGATAAAGCTCAGAAGGCAGCCCTTGCCTCAATGAGAAGAGTTCCATCAGAGCCCTCTTTCCTCGTGGTCATGGACTATTTCTCGAATGACTTGATGCTCCTAGCTCCTCTGTCCGTCCTTTTTACACAGAAATGACTCAAGAAGCATCCCAGAATGTGACGATGAATGTGTTGACAATATGGTGGATTTTTCCATTTGAGCCCGAGTTGTGTACACGCTGGATCCAGACATTAATTTAGGCAAGTCTGGTGGGTCTATGAGACCAGCTTCCTTGCAATTATCTGGGCAAAGGGGTCTATAGGAAGGTTCTATGATCCTGACAAGAGGGATGGAAAGACAGGGTATATGGAAAATAGCATATTGGAAGTTATCCAAATCAGCCCTCTGGGGTTTGAAAAAACCGCTTTGACTTGGTGCCTTGGTTTGGTTTCCCAGAGACTGATCCTGAGATTTAGGTGCAAGTAGTTTATTCGAATGGTGAAATTAGCATCAACTAAAGAATAGGGAAGTGATTCGGGGAAGAAGGGAATCCCTGTGGCTCAGCAGTAGAGTCCGCCTGCAATGCAGGAGACACAGGTTCAATCCCTCGATCATGAAGATGCCCTGGAGAAGGAAATGGCTACCCACTCCAGTACTCTTCCTTGGGAAATCCCATGGACAGAGAAGCCAGGCAGTCCATGGGGTCACAAAGAGTTGGTCATGACATAGCAACTAAACCACCACCACAGAAAAGGAAGGGCAGCTAATAAAAGGAAGGATATTAAGCTGACAACCATGGTGGATAACTTGAACTTCGTCCTGCAGGGAAACTCTGGCAACAGTGTAAAACTGAAGCCTAGGATTATCCCTCATCGAGGAGAAGGATAGACCAAGCCTTGAGAGTCCGTGGTTGAGAGCTTCTGGTGGTTCTTACCGTCTTCTGGTGGTACCAGGGATGGTACCTCTGGCCTGCTGCATGCGAGGACAGAGAAGACTTTTCCAGTTCTGAAAAAAATATCCTCTAGTCAGAGAGATGCGGATCCTGGTAGCAAGAAGTTAGCTGGAGCGGAGTCAAAGTGTTGAGGGACACAGTTAGGGACGCTGATAGCACTTGCTGCACTTAGTTCGGTGCTAGTAGTAAAGAATCTGCCTGTCAATTCAGGAGTCGAAAGAGATGCTGGTTCGATCTCTGAGTCAGGAAGATTCCCTTGAGGAGGGCATGGCAACCCACTCCAGTATTCTTGCCTGGAGAATCTCAGGGACAGAGGAGACTGGCGGGCTGCAGTCCGTGGGATTGCAAAGAGTCGGGCACCACTGAAGCGACTTAGCGCTCACACAAACACTTCATTTGGGTGGGGACGATAAGCAGCTTTTCAAAATACAAGGAAGAGAGTGGCAGGGAAACATGTAGCTCTGTTTCTCTGGCTTCAGATTGGAAATGCATTGATTCTTTAAACCCTGAGGTTTGGAGTTTGAGTCCTGGGACATTATTGCAGGGGCCCTGATAATACAGATGCTGATGAGACTCCTTCTCTTGGATGAGTCACAGGCGTTAGCATCTGTGCTGGTGTCAGCAAGGGGGTGCCAGGGCAGAACACAGAGGAGTCTTTTGTAACATCATGTCAAACACTCCTGGGGAGTCCCAGATTGAATTACGGAAGTTTTTGAAGTGGGTCTTACATTACACCAATGGGAGCATAACCTGTGAAGTCTGAATTATTTTTCAAGTGAGGTTGTCAGTATACGTATAATCAGTATAACAGACTAGTAAGACCCAAGGAAACTCCAGATATGAGAGTAAGTGGAGTAGAAGGTGCAGAAATAAACATAATTCCCCATGGGGGTTCCATATGCTCCATACCTCCTTTTTCCACTCTTATTCAAGATCAGGGACATAGCCAGGACTTGGAGAAGAGGTTGTAGGAGATTGACTCATTGGTCTCCAACTCTTCAAGCATCTCTATGTTAGAATCACACATCCATGCCATTTGTCATATGAATTTCCTTTCTCCCTCCAGAGGAAGAGTATATTTTCCTGCTCCTGGATCTTGGATTTGGCTATATGATTTGCCTTGGCCTGTGTGGAATGAAGTGATCTGAGCAGAGGCTTGAAATGTGTACTTACTGGCCCTCTTGAGCTTCTTCCATTTGCCATTAGGACAGACCTTACATAGCTGCTGTTTCCAGTAAGCAAAAGGACATGGGGGTGGCTACCTCTGAATGGAACCCAATGATGGAGCCAACCCAACAAGCTTGCATCCCAAAATACAGCTACTGAGTCATTGAACTCAGATCAAATTAGCCAAAATCTAGTCCATGAGAACTGTACTGTCAAGCCATAAGGTCAGAGATTTTTGAGTTTGTTTGTTATTCAGTATAAACTGACTACTACAGATGCAAGGTGTGTGAACAAATTCTGAAAATGTATGCCAAAGGGCAAATCCTGGAGGTTACGACTGTGCAGGATAACCAAATATGACCACCCAAAATCTTTGACCACGTAATTAGCACAGGCTTTGTGAGGAAGCCAAAGTTGGAAAGAAGCTTAAATGAACCAGCAGTATGGGTAGAGGTGGGCCAGAAACTTGAAAGGGAAGCAACAGGGCTTCGCAACACTTAAAGCAATCAAAATAAACAGTTGTGAAACCAGGAAAAGGCAATCCCCAGGCCCGGGGTCTGCCGACGGCTGCCTCGGCTTTGGTACATTTAATCTATCGCATTAACACAGCTTTTAGAGTTACAATCCCTCAAAAAGATTTGGACTCCATTTCTATCACCGTTGCCAGGGTCTAAAACTGTCAATTAGAAAACCATTTACCCACGTAAACCCCTCGACTGGCTGTCAGGTGAAAGTTATTACTCCAACTTTCATCTTGGCCCTTTCTTTACATGCAGATCCAAACTCCAAATTTGCCTCACTATTCAAATCACATTCCCATGGCATATTGCCGAAAGGAATGACTGAAATATTTTGCGACTATGTAAACGTTAGTCCTCACCCCTTTGTCTCTGAGAAGGTGTGACGCAGGGTTTCTGTTTGGTGTGGAGTTGGGCAAACCTTTTCCATGACTGCTTTTCTTGACTTAAAAAAATCTCAGCTTTAGTTTCTTGTTGATTGAATAAAGTAGGTTCCAATGACCCTTCTAGTTCTCTAGTCATATTACTTTCATGCTTCTTATGGACAAGTGAGAAACACAAGGTCCCTTCTAAACATGGCTCCTTCTAGTCTGGGATGCAGAGGACAATTGCTGTTCCTTGCACTTCTCCCTGATAAGTGCCACCCCAGGTAGAAGAGAAGATAACCTTCTGCCTATGTTGTCTAATCTACTCCCACAGCCTTCCTGAGAGGAGGGCTCATTAGTTCCACTTCACAGATGGAAACACTGAGGCTGGAGAGGTGTTGTGATGGAGCTGGGATTCCAAAACAGCCTGACTTATTTGAAAGCCAGCTGCTCTCCTCTTGGGCTTCTCTGTAGCTCAGATGGTAAAGAATCTGCTTGCAATGCAGGAGACTCAAGAGACACGGGTTAGATTCCTGGATGGGGAAGATCCCCTGGAGAAGAGAATAGCAAGCAACCCACTCCAGTATTCTTGCCTGGAGAATTCCATGGACCGAGAAGCCTGGTGGGCTACAGTCCTTGGGATCGCAAAGAGTCAGACATGATTGAGCAGCTAACACTTTCACTTTCACTTACCCTCCCCTTTACACTGTTTGGAGAGAGGAAGAGTCTATAGGAGAAGATCCTGAGGTCTGTTCCCAAACGTCTTGTAACAGACTAAGGCCCTCTACCTCTAGACCTGTGTTTAGGCGTGACCAAGCGAGAGGAGTCCTCTTTCACTGTCTGCAGGTGGTCACTGGATTAAACTTTAGATGTGTCGTATGTTGTGTTGAACCTGCTAACCTCCTGCTTCCACTCTTGCCTCCCTGATGGGCTTCTTTTTCTCATGAAGCAACACAGCAACCAGCAGGGTGTTTTTAACCCCTGACTTAAAACCTTCCATGACGCTCCCATCTCACTTAGGGTCAAGTCCAAAGTCAGGTTTTGACCTATCAGGTTCTACGGATCTAGCCCTGGTCGTCCACCCAGCCCCACCCCATCTTGCATTGGCAGCCCAAGATATTCATTAAGCACAGGTCACTTCCTAGGGGCACTTCTGTTCCCAGTCCATGCCATATTTCTCCTGGCTTGAGGCTTTTGCTGGCCCTTCTTTCCAGAACATTCTGGATGCCAGACTTTTGCTCAGGTGGAGTTTTCAGTCAATGTACCCTCTCCTCCACCACCCTGGTTAGTATAGACCTATCTGTTTGCTCTATCCTAGTCACTTTCAGGCTCATGATATACTTTAATTTCTTCCATAGCCCATATTACTCTCTGAGTTCATTGTATTGATTCATTTACTTGTGCACTCATATCATCTAACTCCTCTCACCAGAGTATGGGCTATTGGACAAAGGGTAGACCTTTGTCAAGCTTGTTCACAGCTCTACTCCCAGGGACCATGACAGTGCTTGGAGCATGAAAGGTATTCATTCAACACTTCATTGTGTTGAGTGAAGAGAAATGTGTGAATGTGCTTTGTATGCACCTTGTTCCATTATCATTTATTTTAATTTTAAGTCTTATTTGGGCTACCCTTTGATCTGGAAACATGATAATCATAGTTTCCAAACTATAGACTATGGATGAATGTGGGAATCTGAAGCATCTCTGAGCCTTCAGAGGGCTCAAACATTGTTTCCATGGCCATCATTATATCCCTGTGCCTAGCACAGTGCCTGGCATATACACGGTGAGAGAAAGAGGAAGAAGTTCAAGGATGAATGGAGTTTCTTAGTGGACCCTATAGCATTAGCCAAGAATGGAATTTTAGAGGAAGAAACAAAGGGATTATGTATACAAACAAATGAGAACAAACAAGAACAGTATCTCCCTTCTCTCTTACATGCTGTGATGGGGTTGTGGCAAAGTGATGGTGGGGAAGGAAGGTGCTGTCAGCTTAGAAGTCCAGGCAAGGCCAATGTGGAACACAAGCACAGGAAACTCAGAACAGACCTCTTTGTTCTGCCTCTGATCTAGGGCAAAAGATGCTAAAGAAATGACAGGGACCTTTAGAACCTCACATGGTAGGAAATCAGAGAGAGAGATTCAGGAATGAAGCTCCCACCAAAGTGTGAATGTGCTTGGAGTGTCTTTCAACGTATAGTTTCAGAAGCCTGGTGGGAGAATTGGGGATTATGTGGGAATTTGGAGTTTGGAGATTTTGGCCTATTTCTATTGACAACAATGATATTTGAAAGCTATCAGTGGAGAAGGCGATGGCACCCCACTCCAGTACTCTTGCCTGGAAAATCCCATGGACAGAGGAGCCTGGTAGGCTGCAGTCCATGGGGTCGCTAAGAGTCAGACACGACTGAGCAACTTCACTTTCACTTTTCACTTTCACGCATTGGAGAAGGAAATGGCAACCCACTCCAATGTTCTTGCCTGGAGAATCCCAGGGACGGGGGAGCCTGATGGGCTGCCATCTATGGGGTCGCATAGAGTTGGACACGACTGAAGTGACTTAGCAGCAGCAGCAGCAGTATGAACTTTCTGAAATGTTTTCTCTCAGAGAATGGAACTATCTGTTGGTTTAATAAATTACATAGGAAGATAAAGGAAGCTTGAGCAATATAAATGGAAAGTTGGGTTAGTTAGAAACCTTTCAATTTTAGAAAATAAGTTGTTTCCAAGGATAAAATATTAAGAAAGCTTTCAGGATATGTATTGTTTCTTATTTTAAACAAAAGCAGATCAAAATGTATGAGGTTATATGTAAAAAAAAAGATTCAGAAATAGATGCATTATTTCTTAAATTTCTTGCTACTATTGAGAAAAGTATGTTTCTTCTAACTGGATTTTGACTGGAATAATACAATGGTCAAAATCTAGATAAATAATGTAACAGCTGTGGGATGGGAATCTCCTTATGAATTCAGCATTCATTTTCTTGCATTTTATATTAGGTATAAGATGAAATAGATCTAAATTAATAATACTTTCATCGAATGTAACGGATATGGTAGAATGAACAATTGAAATAAATTGCCAACCCATGAAGCAGAGTGGTTTTATTTAGAAGGTGTCAAAGATGAAATATTCATATGAAAAGCCAAGAATAACTAGCATCAGACATTGAACTAGATACAGTATTAGCAAAATATGCCATTTCTTCCCCCAGGATATTAAAATGGATTCTTCTAATATCATGATGGCTTTATCTTACAGTTCTATACTTCAAACTGAAGCATACCACAATTCTTGACTCTTTTTATGGTTTAAGTTACTAGATATTTGGGGGTGGATCTCCCAATTACCCACAATGACCCAACTTCAGTAGTAGCTGAGGTGTGGGGTAAAGAGATTTTTCTATGCTTGAGTAGGCAGGTAAAAATTGGACCCCAGTTATCTTCTACTAGTCTTCCCTCATGGCTCAGATGGCAAAGAACCCGCCTGCAATACTGGAGGCCTGGATTCAATCCCTGGGTGGGAAGAACCCCTTGAGAAGGGAACAGCTACCCACTCCAGTATTCTGGCCTGGAGAATTCCAAGGACTGGATAGTCCACGTGATCACAACGAGTAGGACACAATTGAGTGGCTTTCACTTTCTTTGCCACTAGCACCACCTGGAAAGCCAAAGAAAACAGTATAAAGCATCCTCAAAAACTTAAAAAAAAAAAAAAAAGAAGTACCATTCAGCAGTTCCAATTCTGGATATTTTCCCAAAGAAAATAAAAACACTAATACTATTTGCTGCGTTATTTACAATAGCCAAAATATAAGCAAACTAAGTGGCCATCAATAGATAAATGAATAAAAAGATGTGGTATATATACACGATGGAATATTAATCAGTCATGAAAAGAATGAAATCTCGCCATTTGTGAAAATACGGATGGACTTAAGGGGATATTGAACTGTGGTGTTGGAGAAGACTCTTGAGAGTCCCTTGGACTGCAAGGAGATCCAACCAGTCCATTCTGAAGGAGATCAGCTCTGGGATTCCTTTGGAAGGAGATGCTAAAGCTGAAACTCCAGTACTTTGGCCACCTCATGCGAAGAGTTGACTCCTTGGAAAAGACTCTGATGCTGGGAGGGATTGGGGGCAAGAGGAGAAGGGGATGACAGAGGATGAGATGGCTGGATGGCATCACCAACTCTATGGACATGAGTCTGGGTGAACTCTGGGAGTTGGTGATGGACAGGGAGGCCTGGCGTGCTGCGGTTCATGGGGTTGCAAAGAGTCGGACATGACTGAGCAACTGAACTGAACTGAACTGAAGGGGGTATTATCCCCTTCATAGATCACAGCCTTGTCACAGGGAAGTGGCTTGCATAGCTCCATGAAGCTATGAGCCATGCTGTGCAGGGCCACCCAAGACAGATGGATCATAGTGAAGAGTTCTGATAAAATGTGGTCCACTGGAGAAGGAAATGGCAAACCACTCCAGGTAATCTTTATGTATAAGTATAAAAAGGCAAAAAGATATGACACAAGAAGATGAGCACCCCCCCCTCCTCAAGTCAGAGGGTGTACAATATGCTACAGAAGAGGAGCAGAGGGCATTTGCCAATAGTTCCAGAAAGAATGTAGTGGCTGGGCCAAAGTGGAAATGACACACAGTTGTGGATGTGTCTGGTGGTGAAAGTGAAGTCCAGTGATGTAAGAAAAATACTGCATAGGGACCTAGAATGTTAGGCTTATGAATCGCGGTAAATTGGACATGGTCAAGCAGGAAATAGCAAGACTGAACATTGATATATTAGGAATCAGTAAACTAACATGGATGGGAATGGGTGAACTTAATTCAGATGACCATTATATCTACTACTGTGGGCAAGAAACCTTTAGAAGACATTAAGTAGCCCTCATAATGAACAAAAGAGTCTGAAAAGCAGTACTTGGGTGCAATCTCAAAACTGACAAAATGATCTTGGTTCATTTCCAAGGCAAACCATTCAAGATCAGAGTAATCCAAGTCTATGCCCCAAACACTCATGTCAAAGAAGTTGGCAGGTTCTATGAAGACCTGCTAGAACTAACACCAAAAAATAGATGTTCTATTGATCATCAGGGATTGGAATGCAAAAGTAGGAAGTCAAGAGATACCTGGAATAACAGGCAAGTTTGGGCTTGGAGTAAAAAATGAGGCAGGACAAAATTTAACAGAGATTTGTCAAGAGAATAGGCAGGTCATAACAAACACTCTTTTCCAACAACCCAAGAGGCAATTCTGCATATGGACATCTCCACATGGTCAATACCGAAATAAGATTGATTATGTTATTTGCAGCTGAACATGGAAAAACTCTATTTAGTCCATAAAAACAAGACCTGGAACTGACTGCGGATTCAATCATGAGCTTCTTATTGCAAAATTCAGGCTTATATTGAAGAAATAGGGAAAATCACTAGGCTACTCGTGTGACCTAAATCAAATCCCTTATGGCTATAGAGTGGATATGATAAATAGATTCAAGGGATTAGGTGTCAAGAAGAACTATACAAAAAGTCTTAATGATCCAGATAATCGTGATGGTGTGGTCTCTCACCTAGAGACAGACATCCTGGAGTGTGAAATCAAGTAGGCCTTAGGAAGCATCACTACAAACAAAGCCAGTGAAGGTGATGGAATTCCAGCTGAGCTATTTCAAATCCTAAAAGATGATGCTGTGAAAGTTCTGCACTCAATATGCCAGCAAATTTGGAAAACTTAGCAGTGGCCACAGGGCTAGAAAAAGGCAGTTTTCATTCCAATTCCAAAGGAAGGCAATGCCAAAGACTGCTCAAACCACCATACAATTTTGCTTAATTCACACGCTAGCAAGGTTATGCTCAAAATCATTCAAGCTAGCCTTCAGCAGTATGTGAACCAAGAACTTCCAGATGTACAAGCTGGGTTTTTAAGAGGCAGTGGAACCAGAGATCAAACTACCAACATTCAGTGAATTATGGAGAAAGCAAGAAAATTCCAAAAGACATCTACTTCTGCTTCACTGACTACGCTAAAGCCTTAGACTGTATGGATCACAACAAACTGTGGATAATTCTTAAAGAGATGGGAATACCAGACCACTTTACCTGTCTCCTGAGAAACTTGTATGCAGGTCAGGAAGCAACAGCTAGAACTGGACATGTAACAACGGACTTGTTCCAAATTAGGAAAGGAGTACATCAAGGCTGTATATTGTCTCCTTGCTTATTTAACTTATACAAAGAGCACATCATGCAAAATGGGAGGCTGGATGAAGCACAAGCCAGAATCAAGATTACCTGGAGAAATATCAACAACCTCAGATATGTGGATGATACCACTTTAATGGCAGAAAGTGAAGAGGAACTAAAGAGCCTCTTGATGAGGGTGAAAGAGGAAAGTGAAAAAGCTGGCTTGAAACTCATCATTCAAAAAACAAAGATCATTGCATCTGGTCCGATCACTTCATGGAAAATAGAAGGGGAAAAACTGGGAACACCACCAGATTTTCCTCTCTTTGGGCTTCCAAATCACTGAGGATATTGACTGCAGCCATGAAATTAAAAGACGCTTGCTCCTTGAAAGAAAAGCTATGACCAACCTAGACAGCATGTTAAAATGCAGAGACATAACTTTTTCAACAAAAGTTAGTATAGTCAAAGCTATGATTTTCTGGTAGTCAAGTACATATGTGAGAGTTTGACCATTAAGAAGGCTGACTGTGGAAGAATTGATGCTTTCAAACTGCAGTATTGGATAAGACTCTTGAGATTCCCTTGGACTGCAAGGAGATCAAACTAGTCAATCCTAAAGGAAATCAACTCTGAATTATACATTGGAAGGACTTGCTGAAGCTGAATAATTTGGTCACCTGATGTGACGAGCCAACTCATTAGAAAAGATCCTGGCACTGGGAAAGATTGAAGGCAAAAGGAGAAGGGAGTGGCAGAGAAAGAGATGGTTAGATAGCATCACTGACTCAGTGTACATGAATTTGAGCAAACTCCAGGACATAGTGGAGGACAGAGAAGCCTGGCATGCTACAGTCCATGGGGTCGAAAAGAGTCAGAAATGACTTAGTGCCTGAACATCGACAACAACAACATTAAAACAGAGAGTTCTATGCGAAGTGAAATAAGTCAGACAGGGAAAGACAAAGAGTATATGATTCCACTTATATGTGGAATCTAAAAAACAAAACAAATAACAAAAGAGGAACATGCTCATTGATACAGAGAACAAACTGTACATATATACATAGAAAACAGGTGTAGGAGAGAGGACTGAATGAAGCAAGTGGGGGAGAATAAGAGAGATGAACTTCCATTTCTAAAATAAATAATTCATGAGGATAATGTTTAGCATAGGAAATATAGCCAAAAATATTATAAAAACTTTGCAAGGTGACAGATGGTTAATAGACTTATTGTGGTGATCATTTTGTAATGTATAATATTGAATCACAAATTCAATATTCAAAACAAATATTCAGACACAGACACACACACAGAGGAACTGCTTTGACCCTCAGATAGCCTGTGTAATGTTTTGGAAAAGATATTTTGTTCTCTGTTCTGGAAGACTATTCTTTTTTTTTTTTTTAATTGTGGTGAGAAAAAATTGTCAAAGGCTCCCATGAGAGAGAAAAGTACTGAATGAAGCCTTAGGTTCAGGGGAAAAAAAAAATTAAAAAAATTTTTTTAAAGAAAGGTAGAGGGCTTCCCTCGTAGCTCAGTCGGTAAAGAGTCTGCCTGCAACACAGGAGACCTGGGTTCAATTCCTGGGTCGGGAAGACTCTCTGGAGAAAGACATGGCAACCCACTCCAGTGTTCTTGCCTGGAGAATCCCATGGAGCCTGGCAGGCTACAGTCTATGGGGCCGCAAGAGTCGGACACGACTGAGTGACTGAGCACTCACAGAGGACAATTAAGTGTTTCTTTTGACTTTGAGTTGCATATATGCCTATTAATTTCTGACTATACTCTTTTTGTTTCTTATATACTTATTATTTATACCTTTTCTTACTACCAAAAAACCCCACAAAAACCCATAATCGACTTGAGAGTGCTTTGTGTACTTTCTTTCTTTGGGGATTATTCTGAGTTGGGTCTCCACATCCAGATATCTAACCAAATGGCCCATTATCTCCTTCAAAAGGAGTTAGATTAATTGTAATAATTATTTGGGGTATGCTAATTTGAACATGTTCTTTTTGAATTTGGCTAGATGACTTTTGGGTCCTCCCTGGTGGCTCAGTGGTAAAGACTCTGCCTGCAATGAAGGAGACCTGGGTTCAATCCCTGGGTCAGGAAGATCCCCTGGAGGAGGGCATGGCAACCCACTATAGCATTCTTGCTGGAGAAGTCCATGGACAGAGGAGCCTGGCGGGCTGCAGTCCATGGGGTCGCACTGAGTCAGGCATGAATGAAGCAACTCAACAGCAGCAGGAGGAGATGAATTTTCCCCTAATTTGTATATTGTCAACACACCAGGGATATCATATTTATAGTTCTAAATATTTCTACAAATTACAAAAAAGAACATCCAGTCTCACCTCAGGGTGCCCTACTTACTATTTCTTTCCAGCTAGAAAAATCCATTCTTTCAGTTGCTGTTTTGAGCCTGGTTTCTGTCTATTAAGGTACTTTACCCTCAGTCCAAGATCTGAGCTAATGATCTCTGAGATGTTACCAAAACCTTTTTGGAATTCCAAGTACATAATGTCAATCTTTCCATGGTCACCATGGAAATTATATCCTAGAAAAACTCAGTCACTTATTTCAGTATGACCTATCCCTTATAAAACTAAATTGGCCATTTCTAATAAACTTCAGCTTTTAAAATTGTTCCCTTACTAAATCATTGGTAATTGTATTCATTAGTATTCTTACCATGACCAACAGTACAATTAATATGAAACCAAAGCAGAATATTAAGACAGTGCTGGTGTAGTGGGAAAACCACTGGACTCAAAATCTTGGCACCTGGGATTAAAACAGATTCTGCCATTTGTTCTTTGACTTTGTTCAAGTCACATTACCTTCCTGAGCCTCATTTTCCTCAAATGTATTCAATAACACGGGGGATAATGACACCTACCTTAATAGGTCCTTGTTAAGATTTAATACGGAGAAGGCAATGGCACTCCACTCCAGTACTCCTGCCTGGAAAAGCCCATGGGCAGAGGAGCCTGGTAGGCTACAGTTCATGGAGTCGCTACGAGTCGGATATGACTGAATGACTTCACTTTCACTTTCCACTTTCATGCATTGGAGAAGGAAATGGCAACCCACTCCAGTGTTCTTGCCTGGAGAATCCCAGGGACGGGGGAGCCTGGTGGGCTGCCATCTATGGGGTCACACAGAGTCGGACACGACTGAAGCGACTTAGCAGCAGCAGCAGCAAGATTTAATAAAATGACAAATAGCCCATGGAAAACACAAAATGCATACTCATTATTTGCAATTATGTCTCACACTAATTTTTTTTTTTTTGCTACTGTGACTAATTCATAATTAGGCAAAATACAATTAACAGGGGTAAAGAAAATCAATAGACAACTTCTTAAAACTCAGTTTAACCACAACTTTTGAACTCTCTCTCCCACCAAAAATTTATCAGAGCTAGTATGTTGCTGTAATACAAAACAAAATTTTAATTTTCCTTTTTTTCTCTTTCAGCAAATTTTTTCTTTGCAATTGATAGTGACTAGCAGATATTTAAAAACACGGAGATGAAGGATAGAGAGAGAATTCACTCCCCAGGGGAAGACCACCATGACTTCACACCCACAATCAACAAATGCTCCCAGGCCATTTAGGAAATGTTTTCTATTCTCTTGATTTAGTTCATCTAGTCCTTGTTACTGCAAGGAGATCCAACCAGTCCATTCTGAAGGAGATCAGCCCTGGGATTTCTTTGGAAGGAATGATGCTAAAACTGAAACTCCAGTACGTTGGCCACCTCATGCAAAGAACTGACTCATTGGAAAAGACTCTGATGCTGGGAGGGATTGGGGACAGGAGGAGAAGGGGACAACAGAGGATGAGATGGCTGGATGGCACCACTGACTCGATGGACGTGAGTCTGAGTGAACTCCGGGAGTTGGTGATGGACAGGGAGGCCTGGCGTGCCGCGATTCATGGGGTCACAAAGAGTCGGACACGACTGAGCGACTGAACTGAACTGAACTGAACTGAGTCCTTGTTACTTCCACAGCTCTCTGAAACTTAAAAATATGATTTTAAAAATGTGTCAGGCTTTTTTGGTTGTTGAAGCTGTTGTAACCTACCATCTGATTTCTGAAAGGAGAAGCAATGAAAAATATTTAGCTTTGAAAATATTAAGGTCCTGATCTTAAAATAGAGGAGTCTTTTCAAAGAAAAAGGAAATTGATTATTTTTTACTGACATGTATATTATGTTACCTTTATCTCATTTCGAAGTGTTCAAGTAAAAACATTATCACCAATCATGGCTCTTTGTATTGAGGTTTAACTGCCTTCATAGAAACAAAAAAAACTCATTTACAGCAATAAGTTCAGTTTTGTGATATGACAAAAGCTCAACAAATATTTGTGAAGTGGATATATTGATGAGTAGTTATGCAAAAGATACTGCAAAAATAATCTGAAATGCTAGTTTTGAAATTAAGTTATTCACTAAACAAAGTTGACATTACAAATACTGGAAGTTGCCTATGAAGAGATAAGAAGTCATGAAAATATATGGCACCAAATTTTTGCTGGGCAAAAGAGGAAAAAACAAAGATTTTAGTGGTCTTACAAGACTAGAATAACAAATTGAAAATCAGAAACTTCAAACACATGATCACTTTTCCTCACAGAATATTTGCTGAATTTCGGGGCTACATGAAATGCTGGTATATCAGAGTCTCAGAGAAACAGATGGAAAAAAAAAGAGAGACAGAGATAGGCTATCTATCAATTCTCTCTGCATTATATGATATGCATATGGATATCTATATCTTTCACATCATATACATCTATCTAAACAGACAATCTGTAGATATATATACATAAAGAAAATTAGAATTTATTTTAAAAAGGAGAGTCAGTTGGATCTTTTACAAGCATTTTCTAATAATGAAGAGGACTTTCCATTTCAAAGACAGTATATCCTTACATTTGATTGAACCCCACAAATCTTCAAAGTATTTTTAAATTGGAAAAATTAATCTTAAAATAGATAAATAATCATAGTAAGAAATTATGATATACTTGTGTCAGTAGCTGATAGAATAAGCAACCAAAAAACTCAAAATGATAAAAATTCTGAACTTAACAAGCTTATATTATTTGACAAATATGAAACATTACACCCCAAAATAACACTTTTCTAGGTATACATAATTAACAATGTACTGGTATACAAATTAACCATATGTTAAGCCATTAAGCCAGAATTGATAAATTTTAAAAGACTGACCTGCCTCTTGAGAAATTTGTATGCAGGTCAGGAAGCAACAGTTAGAACTGGACATGGAACAACAGACTGGTTCCAAATAGGAAAAGGAGTACGTCAAGGCTGTATATTGTCACCCTGCTTATTTAACTTCTATGCGGAGTACATCATGAGAAACACTGGGCTGGAAGAAACACAAGCTGGAATCAAGACTGCCGGGAGAAATATCAATAACCTCAGATATGCAGATGACACCACCCTTATGGCAGAAAGTGAAGAAGAACTCAAAAGCCTCTTGATGAAAGTGAAAGAGGAGAGTGAAAAAGTTGGCTTAAAGCTCAACATTCAGAAAACGAAGATCATGGCACTTTGTCCCATCACTTCATGGCAAATAGATGGGCAAATAGTGGAAACAGTGTCAGACTTTATTTTTGGGAGGCTCCAAAATCACTGCAGATGGTGACTGCAGCCATGAAATTAAAAGATGCTTACTCCTTGGAAGGAAAGTTATGACCAACCTAGATAGCATATTCAAAAGCAGAGACATTACTTTGCCAACAAAGGTTCGTCTAGTCAAGGCTATAGTTTTTCCTGTGGTCATGTATGGATGTGAGAGTTGAACTGTGAAGAAAGCTGAGCACTGAAGAATTGATGGTTTTGAACTGTGGTGTTGGAGAAGACTCTTGAGAGTCCCTTGGACTGCAAAGAGATCCAACCAGTCCATTCTGAAGGAGATCAGCCCTGGGATTTCTTTAGAAGGAATGATGCTAAAGCTGAAACTCCAGTACTTTGGCCACCTCATGCGAAGAGTTGACTCATTGGAAAAGTCTCTGATGCTGGGAGGGATTGGGGACAGGAGGAGAAGGGGACGACAGAGGATGAGATGGCTGGATGGTATCACCGACTTGATGGACGTGAGTCTGAGTGAACTCCGGGAGTTGGTGATGGACAGGGAGGCCTGGTGTGCTGCGATTCATGGGGTCGCAAAGAATCGGACACAACCGAGCGACTGAACTGAACTGACTGAAAGGACTGAAATTACTTAGAATTCAAATAGATCCTTTGACCACAGTGGAATCAAGAAAAAACAGCAACAAAACATGATTAGAAAAAGTTAACTACTAGGAGATTGAAAAAAATAAATTTATAGACAATCATGTATCAAAGAAGAAATCATTTTGAAAATTAAAATATTTTGAACTGGATGATGATGAAGATATGATATATCAAAACTGTGGCATACAGCCATCTATGTAGAAGGAGGATAATTCATACCTCTAAATGGAGAAAATTTAAAAAGTCAGGAAATGAATTATTTAAACCTTCATCTCAAAAAATGAGTAAAGAGGAGTAAATGGAAATAAATAATAAAATGACAAATTTTAAAAAACCACATACATACAATAGAGAAAATCAGCAAAACCAAAAGTTAGTTTCTTAAAAAGATTTACAGAATTGATAAGTTGCTGGCAAAACTTGTTAGGAAATAAAAACAAATGATTGGTATCAAAATTGAAAAGGACAACATGACTACAAATCCTAAAGACACCAAACAATAGTAACAGGGTATTACAGTAAACTGGACACTAATGTATTTAGCAATTTGGATAAAATGTACAAACCTCTTAAATATATATTACTTACTACAACTAAAAATATAATTAAAACTCTGAACAGTCTAAAGATCTATTTAAAAATGAAATTTGCTATTCAAATTACAAGTCAGCTCTTTCATAAACATGAATGCAAAAACTTTTAAGCAAAATGTCAGGAAATTGAAACCAGTGATATATAAAAAGAATAATACAATATAGCTAATAGACTTTACTTTGGTTTTGGAAGGTTTTCCCATTAGAAAAATCAACTAACATAATTCACTATGTTAATAGAAGAAAAATATTTAAAAAGCAAACCACTTCAATAGAATAAAAGAAAGCGTTTGGCAAAATTCAATATCTATTCATGATGAAAATTCATAGCAAAGTAGCAATAGGAGAGAACTTTTTTAATCTGACATATAAAAATGTTATATTCAATGGTGAAATACTAAAGACTTTTTCCTTGCAATCAGAAGTGCGTAAAGTAAGATTCAATTCATTAATATATAAAATACAAAACAAGAAAAGTTAACCTATCTGTGTTAGAATCCCAGATAGTAGATTGCCTTCTCCAGGAAGGGAGCAACAGGAGGACTCATGGGGTGCTGATAATGTCTGGTTCTTGATCTGTTGTGGGTATACAGTTATATTCACTTTTTGAAAATTTATTGATCACTTATTTAAAATTCATATGTATAAATGCACAAGTTTCAACAAAAAGTTGATTTAAAAATATTCAGATGGAAATTAAAAAAAACAACAAGTATTTCAAATAGGTGGCATTCTCTTATGAGATAGCAGTTGGACTTCTCAATGCTCAGGGCCGTTGTCTGCCATCATGTTGACCCAGCCATGACAAGGGCTGAATGATGAACATATTGAGATCTATTTAGAGAAGCTGAGCTCCTTGGACAATGGGAAACCATCCAGGCCTTTCATCAGTTTCCTTATAGTTAAGTGAACTTTTCCGTCATCCTTTCCAGTCATCGGATAATACAGTCCTATGTCAGGAAACTTTCCTACTGCATGTAACTGTCCCGTTACTCTCCAAAGGAAAGGACTAGTGAACTATCACAGACCTGTTTCTCATTGTTCTGCCCCTGATGGGGTGGGAAGGCAACATTACAAACAAAACAGAAAAATCCAAAGCCTCTTGAAGAACTCAAACCAGGTAGGAGCAGAAAATAACAATAGCCTCAAGGGTCCTCTGGTCAAAAAACATTCTCAGGAACTTCCAGTCCAAGAGCAGTAGCTTATGCCTGAGGCGTGGACTCTTGAAGCCGGTATTCAAGGAATATTCTCCAAACAAGTTGCACGTCTTCTGTCTATACCTAGGCACACAGTCCCTTTCCAATGTCATTGCATTCTAGCATTTGTTCAGGAGCTCCTGCAGACTTGCTAGTGGTCAGGTAAAGTGCTGGCACACTTGGAATAGGAGTTGTTGACTCCTTATTTTCTTAGAATGGAAATCCAGTCAGCCAGCTTTAGCAAGACAAATGCTGTGGCTTTTTTCCTTTTTCTTAGCAGGCAACATGATTTCAATAAGCTAACTTCCCATTTCTCCAAGAAGTTCTCTTTAACTTACTGTAATTCACAGCCCTTTATACCTTCTCTGAACTCTGAAAGCACATAGGAATGAGCTTCAGCTTAGACAATGGCTGTTTTCACCCTCTCACATACACACACACACACACACACAGCTTGGAACCCAGCATTCTCTACCGATGTAACATTTGTGAGTTTCTCAGGATGGCCCACAAGGCCTGCATGATATAAATGCAACCAATAGCTCTGTATTTGTAGTCTGCTTAAAACCTCTGTCTTTTTATTGTGACATTTAGCAGGAGACACAAGTCTTTTAGAGTCCTGTCTTGACCTAACAGAGCTCCATCTGTCCTTGGAGATAGAGGATAATCTTCTCCCTGACCTGCTCTAAACTGCTTACTGTTACTGACAATCCCAAAGCAATCAGGCTCCTCCCTAGTTCTCTGACATTTTTGCTCACTCCATTCTTTCCCTCTTTGATTACTGTTCAACCACACTGACCTTTTATCTCTTCTTAAATACACCAAAGATGTTCTTGTCTCCACCCTTTGTACTTGCTCTTCCCTCCGCCTGGAATGTTCCCTCCTAAGACTTTCATTTGACTATCTATCTCCTTCTTCTTCCTTCTTGGAAGAAATGGCAACCCACTCCAGTATACTTGCCTGAAAAATCCCATGGACAGAGGAGCCTGGTGGGCTACAGTCCATGGAGTCACAAATAGTCAGACACGACTAAGCGCTTAAGTACACACATGCATGCACCCCTTCTTACTATTTAAATGTCAGCTTAAGCATTATCTCCTTAGAAAGACCTTCCTGACCACCCAATAAATCTGAAAGTCATTCTCAAGCCTTTCCCTAGTTTAAATAACTTATTTCTACTGCTTATGGTGTATGTACCCTCACTTAATTGCACAGTGTCTGACATACAACTGCAAGTTCTATCTGCTTCTTTGAGAAGCAGAGGCCAAGGATTAGACACCCAAGCAGCTTATTAGTGGAAACACCTATAAGGGATAACATAGAGGAAGCTGAGAGAAGGCTGGGAGAGGTTTTAGACTGTGACACAGGTCTGACAGGAGGCTAGTGAAAGGAGAGAGGGAAGGAAGGGAGATTGGGTAAGAAGAGCCTCAGACCACGGTGCAGTTCTCAGCAAGTTTTGGCTAGACTGAAGGTGGGGCCCACACAAAGGTTGCTCCCTGGGGAAATCCCATATTGGGCAGGAATGGCCTCGGTCCAGAACCCCCCACCAAGCTCAGATTGTGGCAGAAAGTGGTCTCTGGGAGGTTGGATCCACAGTGAATGCAAAGGCTCAGTATGTGTGACTGTCGTCCACCAAGGTCCCCAGGAAGGTTCCCTGGAGAGAGGGCTGAGTGGTGGGCTTCTGGGGCCTCCCCATCAGTTTACAGATATTTGTTGACAAATGAAACAGTAGATAAATACATGAATGAGTCTCTGACGTCCACAGTGGAGGCACCTTCATGACCTAACTGGACAAACTGTCGAGTTCTTCAACTGGTCTCCTGCAGTGCTGGCTCTTTTTCATCATCACTTCTACAGACAGGACACACGTGTGTGTTGTGTGTAGGTCAGGGGTCACGTCTGTGCTTGATACCTTACGATGGAGACCTTAATTGATCCATAAATTAACTTTTTTTTATTGTTAATATTCTTGTTTTCTCTAACCAGCTTACAATGCTAATCCTTTTCCTGTTTCCTCCACAGTTCTTAGCAGCATGCTAGGCACAGTGAAGTTCTAAAGTAAAGATCTCAACCTCAAATCGCCTACTGAGCCAGGCATGCTATGGAGTTGAGTGAAGAAGTCTGGCGTGGAGTGGTAGGGACTGATGAGTGGAGTGCGCTTGGCCCAACCAGCTGGGATGACTGCTATAGAGGGGTAGCCAATTATTGCCAGGTGGGTATGCAGACTCTGAGCTACCAAATCAGATGATGCCAGAAATCTGGATTTTTTTACATGACATCTCCTGATTTTTCAAATGTTGGGAACTAATTAAATATTTCTTAAACACTCTGCAGGCCAACACTAGCCTGGCCAAGCAAAACATGCCTGTGAGATGATTTGGCCACCAGCAGTCTCCATTCTAGACCTCAGTTGACAGACAACATTTCTAGATCTTTAAAAGTCATCGTTTTCCTTAAAAAGTTTTGTGGCAGTTATTCTTGGAAATCTTTTCAGAACCAGCCAATGACTCGTCATTTATGTCACTACCCAGTATCTTGGATCCAGAGAGCATGGAAGAGAATTGACCATAAATGTCTGAGTCGCAAAGGTCATGGAACTCCTGGGGCTGGGGGAAATCCTCCATGAAATACAAAGTAACAGACATCACATTGCCAGTGTGTGAGCCAGTGTGCCAGAAGAGCAAGGCTAAAGATAAACAGACGGATCTCACTCCCTACCCAAAAGGAGCACTAAGTGGCCTCGGAGGAGGGAATTCTAAGGCAATTTCACTTTCTACATATGTTACGACCCAAAGCTAGAAAATCTAACTTTTTTTGGTAGTAAGCCACATGATTAGAAATTCCAAAAGGTAAAAGGTAATAAAAACAACGGTAAAACTCATTAGCTGTTCAAAACGGTGGTGGAGGATTAGTCACGAACTTGTGCCCGACTCTTGCAAGCCCATGGACTGTAGCCTGCCAGGCTCTTCTGTCCATGGGTATTCTCTAGCCAAGAATACTGGAGTGGGTTGCCATGCCTTCTACAAGTGGATCTTCCCGACCCAAGGATCGAATCCTGGTCTCCCACATGCATAAGGATTCGAATCCTGATACCTAATATGATGATCATCTTCAACCCTCAGTCAGGATGCACTCCAGGTTTGTGGTGTCGATGGTGACTCTTTCTTGGGTTATCCGAAGAATGAAGAAATCATAGATTTTAATAAGCCCAGAGGAATCGAAACATTTGCCAGAGTTTGACATGTCATAGAAATATAAGTTCTTGGATTCACATGCTTATCCACAAAGTTGTTGGAGGGGACTGCTGTGCTCTCAGATTTCCAAAAGGCTGCTAACATGTGCTACTCTTTCAGAGGAAATCTTTGTTTGTTCCTTAAAATTGTGACTCTAATCCAACAATGCTGACAATGTGCTTCTGAAATTGCAACACTGTTTTCACTGATAATCCTAAAATGCTTCACATTAATTTTTAATTTGCATAATGATTGCCTTCTTTAAAAGTTATCTGTCCAGTTTTAACACAAATAAGCAAACTTCGGAAAGTACAGTGATGCTCATTGCTTTCTCTCTCTTTCTCGACATTTCAGGTTCAATGTACTTTCATGTTTTGTCATAACTGTAAGAAAGCACCTCTGTGTAAACAAGCACTTTGACGAATTGGCTTTCTCGGTCCTTCAGTTCCCGAAAGTCTTTGATCTGAGGAAGCAGCTCAGTAACTGTCGTCATCCAGTTTCCCCATCTGATGGCATAAAAATAAATGGTATCTGCCACACGCTGGTTTAACTGCTCCCAAATATCTCATAAACTGGTGGTGTCTGTGGGGACTGGCTTGGAGAACACTCACAAGTGGAATCACTTGCTGCATCACATCACCCAGTGGACTTGCCCACAGAGGTGCTGGCCCCAACCTCGCGGGATGAGGCAGTGGTGGTCTGGCACACCAGCCTGTGCTATTGACTGCAATCGAGTGTCAAGCTGCCTTTTCTCCCTTTTCTCCACAATGGTGCCCCCAGTGGCAAGTGAACCCATCTTTTTCATGTGTAGACCAAACTTCTCCAACTCATTATGGGCATGCAGTTAGGGCTCAACAGGTGGAATAGGTCAGATAATTACACATGCATATATCCATACGTATAAGGATCTGCACCCATGCCACTGCGAGATGTAGCATACCCATAGCCTAGTCCAGAAAACTGTCCTCCGACCTAAACTTCTAGACTCTCTTTTTTTTAATTTATTTATTTTAATTGGAGTCTAATTGCTTTACAGTATTGCAGTGATTTTTGCCGTACATTGACATGAATCAGCCATGGGTGTACGCGTGTCCCCCATCCTGAACCCCCCTCCCACCTCCCTCTCCATCCCATCCCTCAGGGTCCTTGTGTTCATTCTACAAATATTTAGTGAAAACATACCATGCCCAAATGCCTAAATTCACCTGTTACTTGTTGAGTCTTTCGTGGTCAACCTCCATCTCTTTCCAACAACAGCAGAAATAGGACAGAAGGGCTTATTTCCAAATGGTCTTGGCAGAAGGTGACAAAGAAATCAGCCTCTCTAGATGAATCCCTCGCTACGTCATTAGTTTACTAACTTCTGTGTACTGGAACTGGGGCTGCTGCCAAGTGCAGTGTTCTTTCTGGAAAAAAATAATAATAATCGTAGCTTCCAATCCTCTACATAATCATATTCTACTTCACTTGGCAAAACTCTTCACCTCCTTTGATTGAGACTTCAATTGCTCTCTTTTAAACTCTCACATAGTAAAACTTGCATATTTCTAAATCCTTCTTGAAATTTTATATTTACTTTATATGTTCTACCATGGGTAGTATTCTACAATCCTTGACCAAAATGCTTTGAGGCCTGCCACATTTAGCTCTCTGCAATCTCCCTCTCGGTCCACATCTGCTCACTGCTAGACAGCTTGCCTTGGCTGTAACTTTGTTTGACATGACAAGTTATTATCGTGTTTGCTATTTTCTGCCATTTGCAATTGTCCCTCTTTTAAGGCATGCTGTCTCCTTAGACCACTTTCAAGTATGCACAGGATGTGAAAAGAAATGACTGAAAAAAAAAACCTGCTGAAATGCTAGGCCTGTTGTGGTTTTAAGTGAAACATCTGGGCTCATTCAAATCATCCTCCCTTCTGATGTGACTTTCTCTGCATGGCTGACAAAAGGCAGGGCATTGGCCAGGTAGCCCCTCCAAAGAGTTCCTGGAAAGGGGGATTTGTCCTCCAGGGATTACATTTCTAGGCTCCTCAAACTCTTGGGCCGAAATAGGTGCATCTCATGTTTTCCCTTCAACTTGTCATGGTCTTTAGATAGCTTGATGAGAAGAGTCTCTGGAACTTCCTTCGACAGGAAGTCCAGAGGAGCCTCACTCACAGGCACAGACACAGTGAAGACTCCTGGGGAGACCTGGCCATCACCTGTAAAGCTGTGAGAGGGCCAGGCTTGTTCAGGCTGGCCGCAGAGTGTGGACCAGAGTCTAAGAATGAGGGGGCCGACTTCACTGTGTCAGCATCATTAACTGCTCCTGTTTCAGGTCTCAGCTGAAAGAACACTTTCTTGAAGAGGCTTTCTCTACTGCCCCAGCTACAGAGGATCCCCTTCCCTTGATAATCATGTCACCCTGCTTATTTCCTCCAAAGAGTTATAAGCTAGTGAGGTTTTTCTTGTTTATTTACTTATTGATTTTATTTTCTCTTGTTTTCCTCAGTGGAAAATAAACTCCACAGACAATAGGCATCCTGTCTATTTTGTGTGCCCACTCATCACCAGAACAGGGCTGGCTATACAATTTGTGGAGCCTGGTACAAAATGAGGTTGTTGAGTGCTTTGTTCAAAGAGCAGGAATTGAATACTGTTGAAGGCAGTAAGATATAAAATGTTTTCCTTTCTTGAGTGATCATTCAACTTGCTATTGTGCTTTTTATTTGCTAATTTAATGACATTCTAAGTAAAGAAAAAGTTGAAATTGTAAATTATTAGTACAGATTTTACAGTTCATTTTTGTATTATATAATGCCAGCTTTAAATGCAAATATAACAGCATTTAACTCATATGCAAATCATGAAAATCACATGATTCGTATTTCATGGCTTATACTTGTTATGCATGTCATTCCTACCAGAACAGGGGAAATGCTGCACAAAACTCACTCACCAGTTTTGTTTCACTTCCTGATGCATTCCACCAAAGCTCTCCACCTTCAGCCTAATAATGAGTAAGGAAGGACTGAAAGGAAAAAGAAGTCTATATTGCCCTATCTTTCCCTTTCCTTCTATGGCATCATTTCAGCATGAAGTAGTTGGCTAATCCAGGGAAAGAACATGGATAAGAACATGAAAGGATTCCTTGGTCCTTGTTCTGGTTCAAAGGACAAATGGAAAGCATGGCCTCTAGGATGTCCGCACCTCCCTCACCCACCTTACTTAGCAGCAGCAGTAACATACTTTCCTTCTACTTGCTTTGAGTCTCCTTGAATGCCCATGTATTGTGGGCCACTCAAATTGTGTGCCTGTGGGGCGTTTCAAATGCTATATGTGAATGGGAAAGCAAAGTTCTCTGGGCATCTCTTCTACTCAATGTCCATGCTCCACATCCTATTGGACTTCACTTCCAAAACAGAAGCTCAGTGAAAATATTCAGAATTACAAGATAGCCACAGCTGTGCATTAAACCTAATGTGGGGGTCATTTGATTGCATGTGTCTGTTCCCATGAAGCCAGCCCTGATCTACTTCCTACTGCATGTGAGCATGCTGAGCACAGAGAAGAGTATCAGTTCCTATTCGATAGAGTAATGATCAATTCAGAGCTGTCCATCTGCAGAAATAAGGAACCTCATGGCCCAGAGAAGAAAAAGGTAGAGAGAATGACTCCAGCTCTAGCTCCTGATAGTGTTTCCATTCCTAAGCCTAGTTGTACCTCTTGCCCTTGAGATCCATGAACTTTTTGTGCCTCCTCATAATAAATCTCCCCTGGTATATCTAGTTCAAAAAGTTCTAAGGTTTTTGCAACTGCCCAACAAGTGCATTTTGTGCCCTGATCCATCCATCCCTGACGCACTCTCCTGCTATACAGTACTCTCTACATGCCATGGTCTTTCACACTTCCATGCTTTTGACCAAAGAAATGTTGGTCAAATCTTGGTATGGGTATACTCTCTCTTTTCTAACAGACCAACTCCCTTTCCCTCTGGAAGACCAGTTCTTGTGTGGCACCTTCTCCAGTTCTCACTTGAGACAGTTGTTTGAGCGTCATTGTGGTGAGAAAGATTGTTGACATTTTCTGTCCCTGAGACCTCCCCCTGGGCAGAGTAAGACTTGTTCCTTCCATGTTTCTCTCAGCAGGAACCTAATCAAGTGTCTGGCCCTCGGCAGACGCTCCCTGTCTGTTGCATGACAGCTAGTTGTTGACTCCAAATTACCCTAAGTGGTTAGGTCTGGGAAATGTGTTAGGACTATTTTCAGGATACCTCAGTTACAAGTTGGTGTCCACTTCCCAGTTCTTAGTGCTCTTGTTCAAAGATGGTTTTTCACTGAAAATCTTCTAGGAGATTGTGGGAATTATGCAAGGCCATGGTAGTAAAAGGGGGTGTGGACAATAAAAAGAGGCTATTGAAGTGGGCTTGGAGTTAAGTCATTCAAGGGACTGTCTGGGCTCAGCCGTGCCTGGGGTACTTTTGATGCAAGCTATTTATGACCACAGGTCACTGACTATGATACCTACATTCATTCCTGAAAGCTATGACTCAGTTGTAAGTCCTACATATGCACAAGAGCAAGAATCTGAGGCGGGGCGTGGGGGCGGCGTATCTATCTATTGCAAATGTCATTCACAAAAATCCCCAGACTGTCTCCTAAGCAGCCTGCCTTGTTCTTCTTGTCTGGTCTGATCCCACTGGGAAGCAGTCCAAGGTGTTAAACAGTTTTTACTGAATACGGCTGTCGACCTCCTTTGGCATGACGTTTGGGAGGAGTCTCAGTGAGACATTTTTAATTAGTTATTTCTCATCTCAACTGAGAATTACTATAGAAATCAATCCTGCTTCCATTCAGAATGCAGAGTTGTTAAACTATATCTGAAATAGAATAGATATTATCATGATTTTGCCAAAAAGCTGACCCTTATAAGATGCGAGACTTAATGAACAAATGGCACATTTGTCAAGGTTTCGTTCTCATTGCTACCAAGACTGGCTGCGTGGACTAGAATATGAGATCATGTAACGACTAGGAAAAGTTTCCACACAAGTGGAAAAGGCAAAAGATGAAAATCCTACATGAGACAGAAGCAAGCCCAGGAATTTCTCTCTTCTGTGCCCACTTCTTTGCACACATGAAGTGATCCCTTACTGAACAAGACAGGAGGATGAAAAACTCGCTTTCATTCAAATGACTGGTGAAAGTACCTCTCCCTTTGAAGATCTAAAGCTTTAAGGTTCAGATGAGAAAAAAAGGGAATAGAACGTCATGTATCCTGACCCCTGCTATGCAGTACAGCGGGGGAATCAGTCTCATTCTGTTTAATTCCATGATCTAATTGTGAGTATAAAAATTATTACCCAGGTTGTGAGCCAGTCTAATCACTGGCTCATCTTTCATTAGCTCTGGGCATGTAGCTATCCTCATACCACTCTGTCCCTGACTGAACAAGTCTGTGCAAAATAATGGTTAAACCTTCCACTGTTCCCCCAAGACTGAGCAGCAGCTGGCTGTAGGTCATTCGCCAACACCAGCATTCATGTGCAGTCCACTAATTGGGCACACATCTCCTGAGTACACAAACATGCCCACACCAAAGGGGTGGCGCTGCCTCCCGACACCTTAAGAACATGCAATAATTTCATTACTTTTTAAAAAGTTAGGGGGAAAAAAAAGACTTGGCTGCGGGCAAGATTGCTTTTCAAGGGGAAACTCTTTTCCCAGGGTGCACAGTGCAGACAAAACTTACTGCATCCCTTCTGAAAATGTGTCTGGAGCAGTCTTCCAAGATGATTAATAGAGCAAGTATTTTTCACAAGGGTCTGACCTTTGAGAGGAGCACAGGCAGACAAAAGGCACTATTGGCCAGAGAAGGGTGGAGAGCTGCAGGCTCACAGGGCCCCGTGTGTGCACGTGCACCTCTCGTCTGGGCCCATGACACACCGTGGCATCCCTAGGGGGGAGCCCCCTGGACCTAAATGCCTTGGAAAGATTTTTTTTAAGTAATTATAAAGATCTTTACCTGAGGAAGATTATCTTTCAAGTGTTGGGACAGCTGGCTGGTGTACTGCAAGTGTAGAAACTGTAAAGACAAACAAATGGAGTCAGAAGATTGTTGCAGCTCAGAGCCATGGACCACAAGTTTAAAACAAGTCCTCAGAGAAAATGTATAGGTATCACCAGAGAAGGGAGCAAAGGAGGGCAGAGAATATGGGGAATTTTTGAGGACCTATTTTTTAATCTTTACAACAATTCTATAAGACAATATTCATGTTCCCATTGCATGAGTTGGTACTCAGTCATGTCCAACTCTTTTTGACCCCAGGGACTGTAGCCTGCCAGGGTCCTCTGTCCATGGGATCTTTTCAGGCAAGAGCACTGGAGTGGGTTATTGTGTTCTCCTCTAGGGCATCTTCCCAATCCAGGGATTGAACCCATGTCTTCTGAATTTCCTGTATTGCAGGCAGATTCTTTACCTGCTGAGCCACTGGGGAAGCCCAGACAGGCAAACTGACCTTGAAGAATATGGAAAGGTCCTGTTGGTAGGAAGCAGTGGCAAACCTGGAGAGTCAGGCCCAGCTGGGTGTCATGACAACTCTCATTCTTTTTCCACTATCCCAAGCTTTCTCAAGCTGAGAGAGGAAGGATTAAACAGATAGGTCTTGGTGAAAATTCACCTACGTACAAAGAAAGCACATTTCTGAGTCCACCAGTATGGCATAGGGAGGGTCTCTGCTGAGCTGGTAGGTTTAAGCAATGCTGAACTTTCTTGTGCGTGCGTGCTAAGTCGCTTCAGTCCTGTCCGACTCTTTGCGATGCTATGGACTGCAGCCCACTGACCTCCTATGTCCATGGGGATTCTCCAGGCAAGAATACTGGAGTGGGTTGCCATGCTCTCCTCCAGAGGATCTTCTCAACCCAGGGATTGAACCCACATCTCCTACATCCCCTGTGGGTTCTTTACCACTAGCACGACTTGGGAAGCCCCAAATTTTCTTGTACTAAACTGTATTAGTGGTCTCATTTTTTTTTTTTTTTTGTCTTCTTCTTCTACCTCTTAGTTTTTAAAATAATTTTAATTTATTTATACTTGGTTTATTTGTTGACTTAAAAATACTTATTGTATACCTGATCTAGCCAGTTTCTATGCTAAGCAATTCTTGTGCAGTGGTTTTCTCAGCCTGGGTTTCCCTTAATATACTGAGACTAAAGGTTTACATGTAGATGGATTTGGGAAATGATTGTAAAAGGCAGAAGTGAGGGATCAAGAAGAATGAAACAGGGAGGGAGGGAGTAAAGCCAATACAAGGACACGTAGTGAGAGGGCCACCAGTGAGAGCGGCTGGTATCCAGTCTGCCGGCACCCTGTGAAGAGTGTACAGCAGCATCAGAGGGCTCATGCGCTGCTGCGGTTGGGAGCTACCCCTCAAAGCATAACTGCTTGCACACTTCTGGGTTGCACATACATGGATGTCAAGCAGGCACCCTGTACCCCTTCCTAGGGAGTGAGGGGACCCCCCAGGCAGGAAGACAGGGGTTTGGTGCAGGCTTGATGCATGCATTGTCAGTGGAGAGTAGCTGGAAACTTGTGAAACTGTTTTCCAGAGCTGTGAACTGAGGCCAAGAGGATGTGAAGTGGTGAGTGCGAGGTCTGCTATAGGACGTTAGGTGGATACTAGGAAAAGCCCACAGTCTAGTAAGAGACATGCAGATTCAATAGATTAACACAGTACACCACCAGCAGCGCTGTCCTCCAGCTGGCCTTCTTACCACGACTGACCGATCCTCCTAAGACGGCACTCTGAAGGTGACCTTCACAAAGTCAGAGGACTTCTCTCAAACACTGCTGAGCTGGAGTCCCTGCGTCCATGACCATTCCCTTGAAGGTATCTCAACCTGCGGTAGAATTTGCATATTTTAACTTGCAGTAAGATAGCACACAGCCTCTCTGAAACCATTCCATGTATAGCTTTTCTTAGTCTTTCTTGGTCAAATATAGCAAAAAGAGCTATCCCTACAGGAATAAGAAAACGATTTCTCAGCACCATTGAGACTGGGGACGGCACTGTATCAAGCATGCTTGCCACAGTTGATTCCAAGATGTGCCTTCTCTGTTGTGCTGGCTGAGAAGCCATGGGAAACCGTACCTGGTCTTCTCCTTCTGAGAAGGATGGCACTACGGTGGATCGGTAATGATGGTGGCGGCACTAAATAAAGTGCACCTGTAATTCTGGATCTTGATTCTCCTTCAAAGTTATTGTATCATTAGCTTCCATTCAACATCCTACAATCAAGATACGGTCACTTGATATCTACGTGACTGGCTGATAATCTTAATGGCAGACCCAAGGCTAGACCATGTAAAGATAACTGGCATTCTCATGAAATGAGTCTGGGATTAGTTTTTCTTCTGAGTTCAGGGAATATAACTGTTCCTAAATGTACTGAGCACATTTAGCTTAAGAAAGCCTATGAGGCAAGAACTGAATCACACACTGAACTGGTGCTGATGCGTAGTGAGGACAAATTTTAAGAAAAGGAAAGAAACGCAGTGGACAGAGGGTGGAGACTCTTCTCACAACTTCCCTGCCTGGGCCCCCGTCCCAGGGAGCTGACCCCTGTGCGTGACCCTGACGTGGTTTAGACTTGGCCAATCAGGGCACTCCATCCTCAGAGATGAGCATGTGATCTCTCTGAGACCAACCGGAGACCTCCATGAGCCTTTCAGGGGGCCACTGAGAAAAGTACTTTCTCGTTTTCTCTGATTGCCGTGGATCTGCGAGTGGATACAGGCATGGCGATGTTAGTGCTGTAGTGCTTCCACATAGAGGGAGCCTTCCTGCGTGCTTGGGTAGGAAACCAAGCAGAGGTAAGGAGACACAGGGAGACAGAGACTGAGGCCTGAAGACCGTAACTGAAGCCCAGAAGACAGGGGTGCCAGCGGGAGTCCTTTTAATGGAAGCCGATGAACTCTCTTATTTACGTTTCTACCTCTTGTGACTGGGGCGTCTTGGCACGGACATGATGCTGCCTGGTCACTGCATTTCAAGGAGAATGCAGGTAACCCTGATGCCAAAGAGTTCATGGGCTGTGAAATCTTTGCCGCCATGGGATATCATGTTTTTGATACATGTTTAGTGACGGGGGGGAATGCTTATAGTAAAAAGTAAAGTGGAAAAAAAGCTAAAATTGTCTATAGCACAAGATGTAGATTTTTGGTGAAATGTAAGTTTATATAATTGTATAAAAGGTAGACTGAAAATAAAGAAACTGGAATTTGAGGAGTAGTTATCTTTGTAGATAGAATTAATTTTCGTTTTCTTCTTTAAGCTCTTGTTTCCCAGGTTTTCTTCAGTATATATAAACTGCCTATTAGTTTATATGAACATATTAATAAAAGGCTGAAAACTCGTACTTTGGGGTTAATGCAAGATAGCTTTCAATTAGCCCATGATGCCCCCTCAAGTATATAAAGGTTATGTTTCCAAGTGCTTGAAAAATTTAGTGTTGGACTTCCAAGTAGGATCCTTTAGGTGCTTGCGCATTTTATTATAATGGACTCTGACTATATCTCTAGCCCTGTAGCATTTTTAGTTCAAACTGGGGATGAAACTGTACCTTCTACGTGGAGTGAAAAGGGTCCAGTTATTACTACAGATATAAAGATAAAGGGGCAAGTTTTGAACTGTCCATGGATAGGGCAGTTATGTCATCTGGAGGACATTTCTTCCCAATTTTATCTGACAAAATTGCTGGATGTCAAATTCTTAGATAAACAATACCAAATTCCTGTGGGGGAACAGCAAGTCAAATAAGAGATATCTGTTCTTGGCATAAAAGCATGTATTTAAGAATTAACTTATCACATTTCACAGCTCACTGTAAACTAAGTGGGGTAGAGAAGAAAGGGTCAAAGGCTGCTCTAATTACTCTCATTGTAGCAAGTGAAATGAAATGAAGTTTCCTGGGGGTAATTGATCAAGTTGTGATGAAAAGTGAACACACGCTAGACGCTTTGGGGACCAGGATTGGGTGGAAATTGCCACTGCCTCGTGGAAGACACTGTCGTCAGTCTGGCAGAAGCTTCTGACTCCTGGAAGAATAAATAGTAACACAGCATTCAAAATCGAGGCTTCGGGAAAACAGCCGTGATCATCTGGCATTGCTCTTGCTGAGTTTTGGCTTTATTTCTTGCTGGTAACAGGAGGCTTGCGAGTTTCTTCGGTGTGTTGGGTGGAAACAGTCTATGCCTGGTGATTTTCACAAACAGATGAATATACTCCTATTTCCAAGCATGCGATTTAGCCACTTGGACTCTGGCAGTAACTGCCACCCATTTCAAAGGGGCTGGTGTAAAGCAGCCCATACTATCTGAGCTCATATCTATTACAGAAATCAAGCTGCATGTTTTTCCAGGTGCTACCATCTTGGAAACAAGGCACAAGGGGACCAAAAAATGTTTCAGAACCTAATGTGAAAGCCTCCAATTAGGCTTCTTGTCCTTCTTTTTTCAGTCTAGTTATTGCAAGCTGTTTTGGCTAAAACCTGAATGTACTTAAATGTCGTCCAATCTTGTATATTTGCTACTCTTACAACTTATGTGTTATCTTGGAAATGTTCTTTAAAAATCCCATCAAGTTAAACATATACTTGATGCTGTAGTCTGCTTTGGTCTTTTTTATTAGCTTGAGTGTGAAATTAGGCAATGCCTGCTGATTGTCAGTAAAATTTGTACAGTAGAATGACTAAATAGCAAATAGTCCAACTGTCAGAGGATTTCTGAAACCCGACCAGGAAAAACAGCAACATGGAATTAAATGCCATTCAGGGACTTTGATTCTCTATCTGTCTCTTTATGGTGTTCCATATTTCAGGCCAATCCTCCTCCCTCTCCCCTCCAACAACGCGAAAAGCAAAGAACAACTCTCCTGCTGAACACTGTGTTATTCCGAGTTATATTTTCTAAGCTTTTTGCCCAGTTAGTCATATGTCTGAAAATGCATAGAATATCCTCTTAAGCAAGAGTGTGACTCAAACTCTCACTACATACTTACAAAAGAACTTTGGCATGCCCTGTCTCTGAGGAGGCTGGGGGGTTAAGACTGGACCAAATAGTGGCAGATGCTTTCTTGAACGTGGAGGTCACTCCTGAGATCAAGCCTGGGTGGATCCAAAGGCTGGAACATCCCGCTGAGTATCACATAGAGTGGGAGGGGCTGGGAAAATTTGAACAGAAACTGAAGGAGTCAGCCCATGGCTGTTGCCAAGTTTCTCCTCCTCTACAGTAAATTTGAAATCTGCCCTTATCTCTTTTATGTCACCTCCCAAACTTAACTGGAGTCCGTATTTGTTCTCTGCATCCAACTGTACTACATTCCATCTCTCAGACTTGAAGCCAGTGTCTTACCAAAAATCTGGCCACTTTCATCACACTACAAACACTTAAGCTTGTAAAGCCTCCCTGAGGATCCTACAGTGATACCCAACTGTTTCCCAAATGCTTTGTGAATCTTCTCTGTAATGATTTCTCTCATGTTTTCAAACTTGGATACTTTGTCTATTCTCTCCACATTATTCATCAAAGTTATCAATCCCAAATAAATAGGCCATTTTAGGATTACTGTGAAGGAATGGGTTTGATCAGAAAAAAATTACTAAAAATTGCTATATAATGCAAAAACACTTGAGTTGATGGCCCTGGAATCAAGAATTCACCTGACAGGTATCACTATAGAATGTTTGGAAGTGACGCAATAGACACCTCAGAGTGTTTGTTCAAAAAAGTGAAAGTGAAGTCTCTCAGTTGTGTCTGACTTTGCAATCCCATGGACTATACAGTCCATGGAATTCTCTAGGCCAGAATACTGGAGTGGGTAGCCATTCCCTTCTCCAGGGGATCTTCCCAACCCAGGGATCAAACCCGGGTCTTCCACATTTTGCGTGCAGATTCTTTACCAGCTGAGTCAACAGAGAAGCATTTTTTTTTTTTTTGAGAGTGTCTTTTAAAAATTACTTCTGGTGTTTAATGTTCACAAGGAATACATGATCCCTGTAGATTAGAATACATAGGTAGGATAAAAGAAGACAATAGTAACAAATTACCCATAACCCACCACTGGACTGTCAATATTTTTGGTGCATATCCTTCAGGTCTTCACATTAATGTTTTTCACAGTTAGATACACAAAAACGTGACAAAATAAGCTGAGTAATCCAGAGCTAAGATTCAGACATGTTTGCTGTGTGCTTCTAGATGTCACTGCTGCCCACCACCTCGTCTTCCCAAGGGTATGTTTGCGTCCACATGATTCAGATGGAGGCTGGGGAACATCATGAGGATAGAACTAAGACAGGCCCAAATGTGGGGTCCAAACACGGATAGTTATGTTTGGCAAACTGCGCGTGTGTTTGGGTGCTGTTTCCCCAGTAGAAGTCAAATTATCAAAGATGATCTACGGGATTCCTGAGAAGGAATTCATCCCAAGTGTCAAGATCATATAAACATAGAAAGAGGGACTGGAGGAGAAGTGTCATGAGTCTGGATTCAGAGTGTAGCTATAATTTCAGTCCCCATTTATGTCACTCGCAAGGCCTCAGCTTAGTGTACTCTGGAGAAGAAAACACTGAGCTAGCAAAAACAAGTGCTTCAAGTGTAGGATTCCAACCAACCTTGCAGTAGGACTCCTTAATCTAAGCATGAAAAGAGGATCAAAGAACTAGTAAAATTCAAGTATTAGTGGTAGCTGTCTTTAAAGGAACATCATAGACTGCTGACACTCATCCACACATACTATACTGAATCATACATTGCAATCTTTTCTTTAACTTTTTATTTTATATTGGAGTATAGTTGATTAACAATGTTGCCTTAGTTTCAGGTGTCCAGCAAGGAGATTCAGTTATGCATATATATGTATCTATTCTTTTTCAGGTTCTGTTTTAAAATGTAATGTTTTATGATCATTGATCCATGTGAGTAAAAATATTTCTATAATATCATTTTAAATGGTCTCAGTATATGTTTTAGCATCATTAATTTATAAACAGTGTTTCAGTGAACATCCTGTATCTAAATATTTGGGTGTATGCTAAATAGTTTTATTAGGATGAACTCTTGGAAGTGAGATTCCGGGCCACATGGAATACATGTGTTTAAGACCTGTGAAATGAATTATATATACCAGATGACTCTAGTGGTAAAGAACCCTCCTGCCTCCTGCTAACACAACATAAGAGACATAGGTTCAATTCCTGGGTGGGGAAGATCCCCTGGACAAGGGCATGGCAACCCACTGCAGTATTCTTATCTGGAGAATCCCCAAGGACCGAAGAGCCTGGCTGGCTACAGTCCATAGAGTTGCAAACACTGAAGTGACTTATCATGCATGCATGTGTGTATGTGTGTGTGTGTATATATATATATATATATATATAATTTGGTTTTAAATATATGTGTATCTAAAACCAAATTACCAGCATTGAATGAAAGTAGCAGATGAAATGTTATTCTTTTAATCCATTTGACATCCCAGATAGAATAACCCCTTCCCTTTCTTAGGACTAGCACCACTATAGATAACATGGACATGTTAAACTAAATAGATCTGTCCACATTTGCAGCACCTGATCCTATCTTAGACGAATGTGGCAGAAACTGCCTGTGTGTAAATCCTTAGTCTTGGCTGATCTTGTTCCTCTCCACTCAGTAAGCTCATATCTAACTTGGTTACTCCCCAAAACAGTTTTTTGCATACTGTATGTCCTCCTAATTAATATCATGTTTGGGGGATAACTCTTTCCCTCATAGACTATTTCACTTTTCCTCAGATATGCTCTTGTTTGGAATTTCTGTCCTACATTTTCAACCTCTGTGAGTGTGTCAACTTAGAGTGACACCGTTTTGAATTTGAATTCACTCACATCTGAGCCATTTTAAATTAATGTGCCAAATAAAAATCCATGAAGCACGACCATTAACAGCAGTGCTTTGACCTGCACATCTGCTCCTTCCTTGTTCTTGGTTTCTTTCTGTGAGCTCATTTCTGATCTCATCAGTATCCTCTATTCTTGCTGTCTCTTTCCCATTCAGTTTTATAAGCACATTTCTAAGCAACACAATTGTTTAAAAGAGGACTGAAGAATACACTATGAAATGCAAACTTTGTTTTTCATTATTTGGCAAAGATGTAAAGAATCATAGTGCTTACATGAGAATTAAAAAATTAGCCCTCTTACACATTGGTAGGTATAAATTAATATAGTGTTTTCAGATAGTAATTTGGGAAAATTATACTGAAATCCTTAAAAAATGTTTTGTATATGCAATTCTGTCTCTATGAATTTATTTCTAAAATAATGGAACAAGCATGTAAAAGTGCATTTATTACAACACTATTAATAAACAAAAATTAAACATAATGTCTGATAGTAAGGAATTATTTAAATAAACTGTGTGTGTGTGTGTGTGTGTGTATATATATATATATATATGTATATATGGATGGGCTTTCCCAGTGGCTCAGAGGGTAAATAATCTGCCTACAATATAGGAAATCCAGGTTTGATCCCTCGGTTGGGAAGATCCCCTGGAGGAGGGCATGGCAACCCACTCCAGTACTCTTGCCTGGAGAATCCTATGGACTGAGGAGCCTGGCGGGCTACAGTCCATAGGGTCACAAAGACTTGCATATGCCTGAAGCTATTGATCATACACACATGCGTGCATATGCACATCCATGTGCATATGGAAATATGTGCAGCTATTAAAAATGAGGACAAATCTGTATTTACAGTAATGAAAGGAGATGAGTGATACATTGTTGAGTAAAAATGGCAAGTTGCAGGGTGATTGGTGTAGTGTGATTCCCATCTCAATAGTAAAGACATTGGCATTGATTTACGTAACCAGAGTGAAAAAGCTGAATCTCAATTTCATTGGTATGTGTGCTGAGCATGGGAGAAAAGGACTCTAGAAGGAAGTGTTAAGGACACCTATGCTAGAGAAAAATAGGAGAAAACAGAAGAGAAAGCTTTGGTATAGGTTTGATCCCTATAGAGACAGGAGCATTCTCTCTAGTTTCAACCCAGGGTAGCAAATAGCTCTGAACCCCTGAGCATGATGGAAGTGGCATTCCTGGTTCATACCTGAGGACAGACAGCTCTGGGAGCACAAGAGACAGCATCTTAGGCAGACCACGTTGGCCACAAGGAACAGTCAGATCAGGCAGTTGTTGTAGAAATACAAAGGCCTGTTAAGAAACTGGCATAATGGCCTTTCCTTCTTCTTCAATTGGCTAAAGCAAGTCACATGGCCATAAGAAAGTGAGGAGGAAAGGGAATATGCTCTAATTCTTTTGGGGTGGAGGGTGTCAAGTCATACAGCAGAGGCCATGGACTAAAGGAAGGATAAAGAATTATTGCAATCTACCACACCTACATTTTCTCATATTTTGGACAATAATCGTATAACATTTGTGTAATTATGCTCATAAGAGTAAATGGTGTGCTAGATTCTTACACTAGTGGGCCCCAAAGAACCTTGCCTCCTGGTGTTCATGCCTGTATTAATTTTCTAGGGTTGCTGCACCACAAATTGGGTGGCTTACAGCAACAATTTATCCTCTCACAGTTCTTGAGGCAAGAGTCTGAAATCAAGACTGGCATAGCAGAGCCATTTTCTCTCCAAAAACTCTAAGAGAAAAATCTTCCTGCTTCTAGCTTCTGGTAGCCCTAGGCATCCCTTGGCTTCTTGGCAGCATCACTCCTATCTGTCTCTGTCGTCACATGGCCATCTCGCCTCTGTCTGTGTGACTCTGCCTATTCTTATAAGGACACCAGTTACATTGGTTTAGAGGTCTATCCTACTCCTGTAGACCACACCTTAACTTGACTGCATCTGAAAAGACTCTATTTCCAAATAAGGCCACATTCTATGGTACATGGAGTTAGGACTTCAGCTTAGCCTTTGGAAGGACACAATTTGGCTCTAACAATGTCCTTGTGTAGCCCTTCCCTCACTGATTCTAGGCCATGTGACTTTCTTGAGGTCTTGAGGTCTCAAGATAGTATTGAACTTGACATGAAAGAGGTGTAATGAGCACATAAGCACCAACACTAGCCCTCTTGAAGTGGTACCACCACTACTGAGAAAGCTAAATGTAGCCTCTTTTAGGATGAAAAGACCACAAGGCAAGGGAGGCCCAGATACTACAGATGTCCCAACTGAATCCCTCCAACCTCAAGCTGAATTCGATCACAAAAGGGAACCCATGTGAACCCGTGTGAGGCCACCGTACTGCCCAGGCAAGTCACAAGATGGTGAGAAATCATAAATTGTTTTGTAGGAACTACTGAGTTTCAGGGTGGCAGTGGTAGAAAACCGATATGGATAGTTATTGGATTTCCTAAAGTCTAAGCAGAAATCAGATCTGATGTTTCCCAGCCCACCATTTCTAGAATAACTGGTTTTATTGGAATTGAACTCTAGAGATAATCCAGTCTAATTTTTTTATTTCACATATAAGAAAAGTGAGCCCTGGGAGCCAGGAACACACCTAAAGTCATGCTGCTGTAAAGGCAGGCGTCGGGCTCCTGTCTCTCGGCTCTTCCAGCATTACCACTGGGTCACGTGCTCTAATATGAAGTTACTACTCCAAGGATGGAGCTAGCTCAAGGTCACACAGCTATTTAGTGTCAATATCAGGGCTAGAAATCAGGTTTCTTAACTTCTCACTTAGAGTTCTCTTCCTTTGAGGGGATGGTGAACATTCAGAGTATTTTGTTGGTTTTGTTTTTTTAGATCTCAGACGTTTAACTGAGTATTGTCCTAGGCAATGTTATCTTTGTGCCAGAGTGGGGTTCAGGGGGAAAATACCATTGCTTATCTTTCCTAGCTCTAAAATTTCTTTCTCTTCCTTTTCCACTCTTCCCCCCTCCAAATCCCCCAGCCCTGGAAGCATGAGTAAGAGTTCCTACCCCTCCCCATCAGCCACCACTTCAGGCAGGATGGATTAATGAGGTTATGTCTCCAAAGAACTTTGAGTTCCTTGGAAGAAAGGCATCAACATGCAAAGTGGTGGTTGTTATTGCGATTACTTCACTGAGTAGGGTTTCACAGCTGTCCTGATGGAAAAGGGGCCAACAAAACAGAATGCCAGTTTCCCCCAGCAGAGGAGCAGCTGGAATGGATTATAAATGAGACTTGTGTGCCCGGTTCTCTTTCTCGTCAAAGCCCATCAGCCTTTCTCAATGCCCAGCTCTCCCCTTGACAGACCAACAAGCTCCCTGAGCCAGACAGGTGTGGGCAAAGGCACTATCTAAGCTTCTCGAGGATAAGCCTGTTTGGCAGGGGCAGCAAAACCCTATATTCTGAAGTGGAGCCAACCCATTACAAGTGTTCAGTAATGCAACGGATTTCTCCAGTGGTGATTTGGGGTAAGTAAAACATTCTCATGGCTCAAACTTCCCTTCACTTTATAGGACTGGAGGGACAGGACAGGCAGAGGAAAGAAGGTGTGCAGACTCAGACACATGTCACATTGCCAGGGCCAGAGCACCTCTGCACACCTTTTCTGCCTTCTGCCTCTTTCTTTCCTCCCCCGTCCCTCCCTCCCTCCCTTTTTCCTTCCTTCCCCCCCTCCCCCATTTTATTTTTTCTTTTCCTCCCAGTTAACATTTACACACTCAATGTCATGTCAGGCACCATGTTAGCTTCTGGAGGTACAATGGAAAACAAGATGCAGTTTTTCCCTTCAGGGAATTGCCCCTCCTGGTGCAGGAGTGAGTGAGACAGAGACAGACAAATGAACCAAAAATCACATTCCATGGCACATTCCAAAAACCACATTGCTGGCGAGACTAAGTATATGGGGCCATAGGAACCTACAGAAGAGCCGCTCAACCTGGTTTGGAAAGAGTCTTGGAAGACTCCTGAAAGACCAATCAGAGACTGTCAGATTAAATAGAGGGCCAGTGGAGGCAGTATTCTAAGTATGCTACAGTTTCATTGGTTCTGCAATAGCATAAAAATTATTAATGTTTTGTGAGGGTGAGTGTAAAGAAAGCAAAAGAAAAACAAATGATGAGCCTTCTCATGGTTTTAATTGTGGTGTAGTCATAATATTATTCTTACACATATTGAACACTTGCTATGTACCAGGTATTACCCAAAGCTTTAAATACATTAATTTATTTAATCTTCATAACAATTTTATACAGCAGGTTCCATGACTAGGCTTATCTTACTGAAGATGAAACTGAGGCCCAGAAAGATTAAGTGACTGGCTCAAAGTCACAGAACTAGTGAGTAGGAGCATCAGGTTTGCATGCAGACAGTCACACCCAGGCGCCCATGCATGTAGCCAGCACACAGCAGTTTCTTTTGTGCAGAGACCAATCACCTCTATATGTGGGCTAGTTCTGTCCTGATCTGACTTTTTTTTTAAAAAATAGGTATATGATAGAAAGGCATGGCAATAAATGTTTGACTGCAACCATGAAATTAGAAGATGCTTGCTTCTTGGAAGGAAAGCAATGACAAATCTAGACAGCATATTAAAAGCAGAGACATTACCTTGTCTACAAAGGTCCATTAGTCAAAGCTATGGCTTAAAGCTCAACATTCAGAAAACTAAGATTATGGCATCTGGTCCCATCACTTCATGGGAAATAGATGGGGAAACAGTGGAAACAGTGTCAGACTTTATTTTGGGGGGCAGATGGTGACCGCAGCCATGAAATTAAAAGACGCTTACTTCTTAGAAGGAAAGTTACGATCAACCTAGATAGCATATTGAAAAGCAGAGACATTACTTTGCCAACAAAGGTCCATCTAGTCAAGGCTATGGTTTCTCCAGTAGTCATGCATGGATGTGAGAGTTGGACTGTGAAGAAAGCTGAGTGCTGAAGAATTGATGCCTTTGAACTGTGGTGTTGGAGAAGACTCTAGAGAGTCCCTTGGACTGCAAGGAGATCCAACCAGTCCATTCTAAAGGAGATCAGTCCTGGGTGTTCTTTGGAAGTAAAGATGCTAAAGCTGAAACTCCAGTACTTTGGCCACCTCATGCAAAGAGTTGACTCATTGGAAAAGACTCTGATGCTGGGAGGGATTGGGGGCAGGAGGAGAAGGGGACGACAGAGGATGAGATGGCTGATGGCATCACCAACTTGATGGTTGTGAGTTTGAGTGAACTCCAGGAGTTGGTGATGGACAGGGAGGCCTGGCATGCTGCAATTCATGGGGTCACAAAGAGTCGGACATGACTGAGAGACTGAACTGAAATGAACTGAACTGAACTGATGGTTTTTCCAGTAGTCAGGTACAGCTGTGAGAGCTGGGCAATAAAAAAGGCTGAGTGCCAAAGAACTGATGCCTTTGAATTGTGGTGTTGGAAAAGACTCTTGAGAGTCCCTTGGACAGCAAGGAGATCAAACCAGTCAATCCTAAAGGAAATCAGTCCTGCATATTCACTGGAAGGACTGATGCTGGAGCTGAAGCTCCAATACTTTTGCCACCTGGTGTGAAGAGCTGACTTCACACCAGGTGGAAAAGATGCTGATGCTGAGAAATATTGAAGACAGGAGAAGGGAATGGCAGAGGATGAGATGATTGGATGGCATCACCAACTCGATGGACGTGAGTTTGAGTAAACTCCAGGAGATGGTGAAGGACAGGGAAGCCTGGCGTGCTGCAGTCTTTGGGGTTACAAAGAGTCAGACATGACTTAGGACCAAACAACAACAATGAAATTATATTTACTCAAGACCAGGAAATATAAGTTCTCTGTGCCTTGGACCTTTTTTAGTTAGAACCTGCCTTTAAGTTACTGAACATGTTATAACTGTTTTCTTCTCTCTTTAGCCACACTCTAAGCCCTTGGAGGCCACAGACTTGTTTGGTCTTTTCTGTCAGGACCCAACCCTACTCCAAGCATAGGGTTGTGCTCTGCACTTTTGTCCAAGAGTATCTGGCTGTGTCTCCATCAAAGGATTTATCACAGCATCCCTTAGGGTTGAATTACTTGTGTGCAAATTTCATATGAACTCTTGGGGGGACATTTTTGGGGCATATATAATAGATTTCCAGTAAATGACTTTTAACTTGAAAACGAAGGTACTTGGTACAAGTTCAGGGCTGGCTGGTAACCAAACCCAAATCAAAGCCTTGCAACCAGCTCACGTACTTTCTTCTACATCCTGTGCACTTCAGTCCTTTCAGCTCTTGACATCCCCTCCTTCATTGCCTGTCCCTGTGCAGCATTCCTCTGTTACACATCAAAGTCATTGCCCATTATACTCAGTTTCAAGTTTCCTTTGGAGGATCCAACTAAGGGATTTTTTTTTTTCTTAAAATGATGACCATTTCAAATGCCAATAAAAGTGTTTTGATTTGTTTTCAAATATTTATGTGTGCTTGTTTTATTAATGCCAAGTGTTCTGTTTAATGTATTCTAATAATCTGACTTGCAAAATTTCCTTATTGCTTCCTACTTAAATAAAAGATCTTTGCTGATAAGGAGAATAAAGATGACTTATTTAATCAAAAAGATGAATATTATTCATCCCTTAATTCTAATACAGACAGGCTCAGGCTTTTTTATATGTTAGCTTAGTATATATTTTTAATACATTTGAACTTGACAACACCCCTATGAAGGGGACACACTTACCACATCCACATTACAGATGAGGAATGAGAGACTTAGGGGTTATAAGCGATTTGTAAATGGAACGCTGAGGTTCAAGTAGATCTGATTTCTTAATGCTCTTAGAAATTTGACTCTTATTGATCTAGAATCTTTGATTTCTCAAAGCATGCCAAGGTTGATCTCATATACTTCCAGCATACAGACAGAGATACTGGTGGGCACATGTAGGTAATATGCCTAAGATCAGAGACTGTTGGACTTTAATTCTGCTGTTGGTGATACCGTACTATTCGTATCTGTTTTGAATAATGAGGTCAGAGAGGGTAGGGATCAAGTTGTTCCTGCTGCCTTTGTACAGAAGTGAGTCACGTGTAGGTGACACAGTAAACTGACCTTTAAGTATGTCTGAGTTCTATAAAAATTAGCTCCATAAACAGCTTCTGGCTTTTCTCAGCTCACCACGATGGCCACAGTGAGAGGGAGGCAGGTGAAGGTGGCCCACCCAAGACAGAGGTCCACATCTTTCTGTGGTTACTTTACTTTGTTCCCCAGGCATATGGAACTAAATTGTCATTCCCCTGCACTCCTCAAACCTTCTTCCATGTATGGCATTTCATTTGAGCATATTAAGCTCAAAGAGAACAGGGACCTCACAAAAATAAAAAATATGAAGCTGGAACTTGGCATCCGGTTAGATTCCACTCATTATAAACCAAAATTATTTCAGAGGGAATCTACATTTTTTTCATTCTTCTTTCACTTATTTACCTGAAATCTGATAGGGACTCCGCAGAACCACTGACCTCTGTCTGAAACTCACGTGTCACAGGCTGGTTGAAGGTAGTGGTGGAAGTGTGGCTTGCTCTGGGGTAAGGATACCTGAAATGGACCCTAAGCCATCACTTCCAGCACATGACCTTGGCCAGGGACCTCACCTCCTCATGCCGACTCAGGCTATTGACAGCATTCGGTGTTATTCCTATCTCTTTAAGAATTTCCCACAACAGTTTGTTGTGATCCCCACAGTCAAAGACTTTAGTGTAGTTAATGATTGTCTATTTTGGGACTATCAGCTCTCCCTTCTCTCTGGTCCTTGTCCTTCTTTTGAAACATTCATAACGATTGACTTTAGGAGCTGATGGGGTATGGTGTGAAAAGAACAAGCAAACAGCACCACCTCCCACAGGTTGGCATCTGCCCAAGGAACCAGGCTTGATTTTCTTCTGTTCCACTTGTTCCTTCCATACTCATTTCATCTGCTTGCAGCTCCCTGGAACCTTCATGCTGCCAATCACCTTCTGGTCTTACCCTTCTGCTTAGAAACCTTTCCTTGATTATAAGTAAACAAACAGGCAAACAAACCAACCAGATATTTGAAGTCTCAATCAAGCCATTACCTTCTTCATGTCTCCTTCCCAATCACCTTCTCCTTCAACCAAAGACCTATTTGATCAAGCCTTTCCTGGCACTCACTGCAGCTGGTTTAATAAACACTGTGCAGAGTTCAGAGAAGGCAATGGCACCCCACTCCAGTACTCTTGCCTGGAGAATCCCATGGATGGAGGAGCCTGGAAGGCTGCAGTCCATGGGGTCGCTGAGGGTCGGATACGACTGAGCACCTTCACTTTCACCTTTCATTTGCATGCATTGGAGAAGGAAATGGCAACCCACTCCAGTGTTCTTGCCTGGAGAATCCCAGGGATGGGGGAGCCTGGTGGGCTGCCATCCGTGGGGTCACACAGAGTCAGACACGACTGAAGTGACTTAGCAGCAGCAGCAGTGCAGAGTTCACTGATGTGGGGGATGGGAACAGCTGTAACACTGCTTTACGCTTGCCATGGAAATGTCTATATTTCTGAATGATCTAGAATGCTTTGCAGAAGATAATATATCTTAATGATCTCAGCTTCCCCAGAACCTAGCAAAGTGCCTGCGATATAACAGTTATCAGTGTTTGTTAAAGGAATGGATGAAAGAATGAATGAAGTTTAAATCTCTCTGGGTCTTCATAGAGTCAAGTAGAGTAGGGTTGACATGGACATCTAAAATTGTAGGTTGACATCTACAATCAAACTCATTTTATCACTTTTGGGGAGAGGCGCAAACTCTTAATGACAAGGTTTTCTGGCAGATTTATTTTGTTCCTTATTCTTACTTCTGTGTCTAAGAGCATTTGGATCAGTATATACCAATAGGAAATGCTTAATAAATGTTTGACGAATGAATAGAAGATCCAAGAGATTTCATTTTCAGCCACAAGATCTCAGTGACGTCCCCAGAGAAAATGGTTCCATGGTCTACAGCCTGGATGGACAATGACTGTCAGGGACAGACAATTCCTAGGAGATGGAATGGAGGCTGCTACCCTGATAACTTCAGCACCAGTCAGAGGCAATAGCCATTCTGAGGACCAATCCATGGAGCAATAAGCCTGAGAGGAACATCCTTGCTCCCTCAAAATGAGTACAATATTTTGAGTGATATTAATACTCTTTCTCTTCTATCTTAAGTATTTATGATCAGTGTTCTAGTCAATATAAAGTAAGGTTTTCACAAAGTAAAAATAAATGGAAAATTGTTATGGCAATGTTGATGTTCGAAGATTTGCAGCAAGACACAATAGCCTTGAAGGCAGGCATTATGAAACTAGAATTTTCTAAATGACTCTGGTGTCCATTTAACAGGTCAAACTAGTCTTGATGAAACACATTATACAGTTTTGTGTAGTGTAGAGAAGAAGGAGACCCCGAAGAAAACTTCACTCCTCCGAGGCCAAGGGCTTGTAGAGAGAAGATGATGGAGCAATGAGCTCAGGGAAATCAGGAAGAATATATGGATGTTTCCTCTCTGGGTCATCAGAGCCTCGTGCAGTGAGGAGGGCTAGTGGATAGGCTGAGAGTGCTGTGAGAGCACCAGGACTTTTGACCTACCTTTTGTTTTGGATGGAGACAACTGATCCTGAAACTCTATGGAGAGTCCTACAAATTCAGAGTATTTGTGGGTGGGACATGCAGGTGGATAAAGGGACTGGCGTGTGGGTCTGAGCTTTTCCTGTTTTCATCTGGCCTGGATGCTCCTTTGTGAACCCACAGATCTGACCTAGGTTGCTGGGGTGACTTAGATGAGCCTGCCACAGCAGGACAGCATTGTTGACAGCTAGGACCCGGCAGAGACTCAAAGTGTCTTCATTAGCAGGAGTGGGGTAGGCAGTGGGGCTTAAGTCTGCAGGGAGGGGCCCCAGGCTCTGAGCAAGCCAAGCAGAAATAGATCAAAAGTACTCCAGCCACAGATGTCAGCTGCGGATGCCAGCTGTGGACACCAGCCATGGGGTGGTGCCAAGCATTCCTCAGCAGACACCAGGCACCTCACACCCAGGCACAAGTGCAAATCCAGGGGTTCCCCTCCCCCAGTGTCATGGGCTGCAGGAGCCAGAGAGAGGAGCAGGAGAGGGAGACGGTAGTCCAGACGAAGTGAAGAGAAAAACAAGTGAATCTAAAGATTCTGTGTAAATGATTGGGCAGAACTAACCTGAAGACTAAACTGGACTAAACGGAGTTGTTTTCTTGCTACTTAAGGCAGGTGGAGGGCTCATGAAAAACGTCAAATGAGAAATAAAGAAACTAATCAGGGAACCCTCCCACTCACAGACAGTTTTGATCCTTAGCAGCTTTGTCATGGGGCTCAGGAGGTGAGATGCTAAAGTGAGAAGCGATTCCATTCCACGTCACGCCAGGAGGGTTTCCAGGGTCTTGGGATGCAGATGTTGCTGGGTCATCACATCTCCATTGCTTCCTTTCTTGCCCCTGAGCCTTCTCTACCCCTTCTTAACCCCCTCTCCCATCTTCTTTTCTCTTATCTCTTGAGCTTTTCCTTTCCTCTCAAGAGAGGAAATGCACACAGATGGGCAAGCTGAATCAGAATGGTGTTTCTGTAAGCTTTTTGGATGTTTAGAAGGAGTGAGGTTGAACTACACAAACCCTCAGGAAGCACCTCTCTGATAGTTATGTGTGCTGTGCTGTGCTTAATCGCTCAGTCGTATCTGACTATTTGCAACCCCATGGACTATAGCCCACCAGGCTCATCTGTCCATGGGGATTCTCCAGGCAAGAATACTGGAGTGATTGCCATGCCCTCCTCATAGATGCCTCCAAAGAACGTTATGATGGTATTACTGACTGAGCACTTATTTCCATTTTGCAGCCCAGGGAGAAATAGAGAAAGGAATGAGAAAAGCTCTTTAGAGGACGTTTCACTGATGAATACGTGAATGAAGAAACCCTCAAAAAGTTTAGCAAGTGGAACATTCCTGACGCAGTACGTTACTTGAGTAACCTAATATAATAACGGCCATAAGGAAAAAGCAAGTCACGCTCCCCAGAGACTATCTATAGTCATAGAAAGAAGATGTGGAACTTTAAGTAAATGATTAATTGGAATGATCCAAAGTGTTGTTTTGACTAATAGTGGGGTCTCTATATGGAAATCTGAGCTGCTTTGCTTGAGGGTTTCCTTGCACAAAATGATCCTGCTTTGGTGAAACTTCTGAGTGTTTAGTAAGTGACAAAGTCTTGGAAAGCTGGAGAGGGAATTGAAACCAAGCAGTTTCGGGGCCCATCTGCCTGACAGAGACAAAGAGATCCTGTTCCTTACCTCTCTGGCCTCTTTTTATTTGTGTGAACTTTTAACTCACAAAGATTGTTTAAAGTCAAACTCAGTTTGATGCAATTTTGAGTCATATAAGGGTGTGAGGATGGAAAGCCTTGCATTAAACTGATCTCTCTCCTTAGACATGACTATTTGGACTTCATAATCTATTATAATTTAACTCAGATGACCATTATATCTACTACTGCGGGCAGAAATCCCTCAGAAGAAATGGAGTAGCCATCATGGTCAACAAAAGAGTCTAAAATGCAGTACTTGGATACAATCTCAAAAACGACAGAATGATCTCTGTTCGTTTCCAAGGCAAACCATTCAATATCACAGTAATCCAAGTCCATGCCCCAACCAGTAACACTGAAGAAGCTGAAGTTGAATGGTTCTATGAAGACCTACAAGACCTTTTAGAACTAACACCCAAAAAAGATGTCCTTTTCATTATAGGGGATTGGAATGCAAAAGTAGGAAGTCAAGAAACACCTGGAGTAGCAGGCAAATTTGGCCTTGGAATATGGAATGAAGCAGGGCAAAGACTAATAGAGTTTTGCCAAGAAAATGCACTGGTCATAACAAGCACCCACTTTCAACAACACAAGAGAAGACTCTATACATGGACATCACCAGATGGTCAACACCAAAATCAGATTGATTATATTCTTTGCAGCCAAAGATGGAGAAACTCTGTACAGTCAGCAAAAACAAGACGAGGAGCTGACTGTGGCTCAGATCATGAACTCCTTATTGCCAAATTCAGACTTAAATTGAAGAAAGTAGGGAAAACCACTAGACCATTCAGTTATGACCTAAATCAAATCCCTTATGATTATACAGTGGAAGTGAGAAATAGATTTAAGGGACTAGATCTGATAGATAGAGTGCCTGATGAACTAGGGAATGAGGTTCGTGACATTGTCCAGGAGACAGGGATCAAGACCATCCCCGTGGAAAAGAAATGCAGAAAAGAAAATGGCTGTCTGGGGAGGCCTTACAAATAGCTGTGAAAAGAAGAGAAGCCAAAAGCAAAGGAGAAAAGGAAAGATATAAGCATCTGAAAGCAGAGTTCCAAAGAATAGCAAGAAGAGATAAGAAAGCCTTCCTCAGCGATCAATGTAAAGAAATAGAGGAGAACAACAGAATGGGAAAGACTAGAGATCTCTTCAAGAAAATTAGAGATACCAAGGGAACATTTCATGCAAAGATGGGCTCGATAAAGGATAGAAATGGTATGGACCTAACAGAAGCAGAAGATATTAAGAAGAGGTGGCAAGAATACACAAAAGAACTATACAAAAAAGATCTTCATGACCCAGATAATCACGATGGTGTGATCACTGACCTAGAGCCAGACATCCTGGAATGTGAAGTCAAGTGGGCCTTAGAAAGCATCACTATGAACAAAGCTAGTGGAGCTGATGGAATTCCAGTTGAGCTATTTCAACTCCTGAAAGATGATGCTGTGAAAGTGCTGCACTCAATATGCCAGCAAATTTGGAAAACTCAGCAGTGGCCACAGGACTGGAAAAGGTCAGTTTTCATTCAAATCCCAAAGAAAGGCAATGCCAAAGAGTGCTTAAACTACCACACAGTTGCACTCATCTCACACGCTAGTAAAGTAATACTCAAAATTCTCTAAGCCAGGCTTCAGCATTACGTGAGCCATGAACTTCTTGATGTTCAAGCTGGTTTTAGAAAAGGCAGAGGAACCAGAGATCAAATTGCTAACATCTGCTGGATCATGGAAAAAGCAAGAGAGTTCCAGAAAAACATCTATTTCTGCTTTATTGACTATGCCAAAGCCTTTGACTGTGTGGATCACAATAAACTGTGGAAAATTCTGAAAGAGATGGGAATACCAGACCACCTGATCTGCCTCTTGAGAAATTTGTATGCAGGTCAGGAAGCAACAGTTAGAACTGGACATGGAACAACAGACTGGTTCCAAATAGGAAAAGGAGTACGTCAAGGCTGTATATTGTCACCCTACTTATTTAACTTCTATGCAGAGTACATCATGAGAAACGCTGGACTGGAAGAAACACAAGCTGGAATCAAGATTGCCGGGAGAAATACCAATAACCTCAGATATGCAGATGACACCACCTTTATGGCAGAAAGTGAAGAGGAACTAAAAAGCCTCTTGATGAAAGTGAAAATGGAGAGTGAAAAAGTTGGCTTAAAGCTCAACATTCAGAAAACAAAGATCATGGCATCTGGTCCCATCACTTCATGGCAAATAGATGGGTAAACAGTGGAAACAGTGTCAGACTTTATTTTTGGGGGCTCCAAAATCACTGCAGATGGTGACTGCAGCCATGAAATTAAAAGACACTTGCTCCTTGGAAGGAAAGTTATGACCAACCTAGATAGCATATTCAAAAGCAGAGACATTACTTTGCCAACAAAGTTTCGTCTAGTCAAGGCTATGGTTTTTCCTGTGGTCCTGTATGGATGTGAGAGTTGGACTGTGAAGAAAGCTGAGCGCTGAAGAATTGATGGTTTTGAACTGTGGTGTTGGAGAAGACTCTTGAGAGTCCCTTGGACTGCAAGGAGATCCAACCAGTCCATTCTGAAGATCAGTCCTGGGATTTCTTTGGAAGGAATGATGCTAAAGCTGAAACTCCAGTACTTTGGCCACCTCATGTGAAGAGTTGACTCATTGGAAAAGACTCTGATGCTGGGAGGGATTGGGGGCAGGAGGAGAAGGGGACGACAGAGGATGAGATGGCTGGATGGCATCACTGACTCGATGGACGTGAGTCTGAGTGAACTCCTGGAGTTGGTGATGGACAGGGAGGCCTGGCGTGCCGCAATTCATGGGGTTGCAAAGAGTCGGACATGACTGAGCTACTGAACTAACTAACTAACTATATGTCAGGCCCTATAGTATTTATTCCTCCCATCTGTCTTATTTAATTTAATCCTCACCACAATTCTAGGGGTGGAATAGGGTCTCCTTTTTACAGATAAAATATCATTTGGTGACCTGAAAAAGAAAATAAAATTATTCTAAAAAAATAGAAAGAATCACTTGGACCAGCCCTTGCAAAATTTCCAAGTTACCAGTATAAATGCTTCTCCTTTCTTCTAAAACCTCGTAGTAGAGAAGCCCCCATGATTCTCAGTGTGATCCATTTCCGCAATAGTCCTCTGAAGACATGGAACATAATTTCACATTTGCAATTCCAGTCTTCTTTAGGCCCCTGGATCCTTTCTACTTCTGTCCTGTGCACAGCAGCACATGAGCTTTCCGTGACCAGATCACATCAGTGAAAGGGCAAAGGACAGCAGAGAAACTGAGTAAACTTCAGGGCCTTGAGTCTTCTTACATAACTCTGAAATATGTTCTTCTTATTACAAAAGTGATTTAAAAATTTACTGTGGCTCCCTGCTGGCTCAAACAGTAAAGAATCTGCCTGCCAAGACCTGGGTTTAATCCTTGGCTTGGGAGGATCCCCTGGAGAAGGTAATGGGAGCCCACTCCATTATTCTTGCCTGGAGAATCCCATGGACAAGAGGAGCCTGGTGGGGTACAGTCCATGGGGTCACAAAGAATCAGATACGACTGAGCGACTAACACACATACACACACACACACATGCTTTACAATGTTGTGTTACTTTCTGCCATACAGAGAAGTGAATCAGCCATGTACACACACATATTCCCTCCCTCGTGGACCTCCCTCCCACCCCTCTAGGTCACCACAGAGCACCGAGCAGAGCTCCTTGTGCTTTATAGCCAATTCCTACTAGCCGTGTATCTCACACATGGTAGAGTATACATGTCAATCCCAATCTCCAATTCAACCCATGTCTCTCCCCCTGCTGTGTCCACGCATCCATTCTCTGCTTCTGTGTCTCTATTCCTGCCCTGCAATAGGTTCATGTGTACCATTTTTCTAGATTTTATATATATATATATATATATATATATATATATATATCGTATTAATATATATTTGTTTTTGTCTTTCTGACTTACTCCAGTGTGTATGACATTCTCTAGGTCAATCCATGTCTCTACAAATGACCTAACTTCATTCTTTTCTATGGCTGAATAATATTGCATTGTATATATGTACCGTGTCTTTTTTTTTTAATTTTATTTTATTTAACTTTACAATATTGTATTGGTTTTGCCGTATATCAAAATGAATCTGCCACAGGTATACATGTGTTCCCCATCCTGAACCCTTCTCCCTCATCCCTCCCCATACCATCCCTCTGGGTCGTCCCAGTGCACCAGCCCCAAGCATCCAGTATCGTGCATTGAAACTGGACTGGCGACTCGTTTCATATATGATATTATACATATTTCAATGCCATTCTCCCAAATCTTCCCACCCTCTCCCTCTCCCACAGAGTCCAAAAGACTGTTCTATACATCAGTGTCTCTTCTGCTGTCTCGTATACAAGGTTATTGTTACCATCTTTCTAAATTCCATATATATGCATTAGTATACTGTATTGGTGTTTTTCTTTCTGGCTTACTTCACTCTGTATAATAGGCTCCAGTTTCATCCACCTCATTAGAATTGATTCAAATGTATTCTTTTTAATGGCTGAGTAATACTCCATTGTGTATATGTACCACAGCTTTCTTATCCATTCATCTGCTGATGGACATATAGGTTGCTTCCATGTCCTGGCTATTATAAACAGTGCTGTGATGAACACTGGGGTACACGTGTCTCTTTCCCTTCTGGTTTCCTCAGTGTGTATGCCCAGCAGTGGGATTGCTGGATCATAAGGCAGTTCTATTTCCAGTTTTTAAAGGAATCTCCACACTGTTCTCCATAGTGGCTGTACTAGTTTGCATTCCCACCAACAGTGTAAGAGGGTTCCCTTTTCTCCACACCCTCTCCAGCATTTATTGCTTGTAGACTTACTGTGTCTTCTTAAAGTACTGTTGCTGCTGCTGTCGCTAAGTTGCTTTAGTCGTGTCCAACTCTGTGCGACCCCGTAGACGGCAGCCCACCAGGCTCCCCTGTCCCTGGGATTCTCCAGACAAGAACACTGGAGTGGGTTGCCATTTCCTTCTTCAATGCATGAAAGTGAAAAGTGAAAGTGAAGTCACTCAGTCATGTCTGACTCTTCACGACCACATGGACTGCAGCCTACCAGGCTTCTCCGTCCATGGGATTTTCCAGGCAAGAGTACTGGAGTGGGGTGCCATTGCCTTCTCTCTTAAAGTACTATATGCCCCTTATTTTAAAAAGAAAAATATTGTATAGTATATGATGAAGAAAGTGAGGTTGCCCTGAAATTCTACCTTCAAGAGATTGCCAGGAACCTTAGGTCTTTAATGAAGAACTGGCTAGAGAAGTATTGCTCAGTCATTGATCTCTGCCACAGCAAGAAAAACAGGACTTTGGTCAGTTTGACATAGTGAAAAGAATACAGTTTGGGAGCCAGACAAACCTGGGATTGGATCTCAGGTTTGATCTTGGACAAGTTATGTCAGTTCTCTTATTCTCAGCTTCCTAGATCTCAAATGGGTGATGACAGCACTAACTCATAAAGCTGGAGAGGCCTGAATAGGATGTATGCAAAGCTCTCAGCAAGGTGAATGGCACAAAGCAGGTATTTAATAATTGCATTGACAGAATATCACAGAGATGCAAAAATTTCTGCAAAAAAAAATTACCAGCTGCTGAGACAATTCCCCAACATCTACTTTTTCTCCCACTGAGTTAATGGCTAGACTTCAGGTGTATAAGTTACAGAATAGGTTCTTGGTAAAAGTTTGTTGATTTTTAATGCAAGGTGCCTATCGGAATTTTCTTCTGTGTATGTGTTCTTTATTGAATGATTGAAGCTACTCATAATAAAGTGAACCCTCAAATTATTAATATCTTAAGATACATTTTCAGACTCTTAAAATAAATTATACTTCTGTAGTGACAGCTGCCCAACCTCACTTTTGATACATTGATGACCTGGAACCTTGAAGCTGCCCTCTTCAGTCCCAGGGAGAGAGAGTGATGCGATGTGAGAGTCATGGTGTGAAGAAGGCGTTTCTTCCTAATGAATGCCCAGCTATCCCACTTTGTTTGGTTGAAAAGCAAGACTCCAAGCCTCAGCCTCTGTGACTGCCAAGATCCTGTCACTCTGAATGTTCTCGTTTCCAGCTGTGGCCCCATGATGCCTCTTCAAACCAATTATTCTGCAACAATTGATCACATCCCATGCCCATCACTACATTTGAGAGCCGGACAGAAATACTGCCCGACAGATGAGCCAAGCAGGGGCCAGAGGCTTCAGGTACAACACCTCTCAACCCACTTGCCAGCGTGGGACGTGCCCTGGGTGCAACTTAACAACTCTGTCGGTGGTAACAAGGCTGAAGTGCTGAAAGACTCACTGCTTCCCGCCTGCTGATGACCTCAGGACTTGAGAGCACTTGCGTGTCTGGACTCTTCTTCCTCAGATCCCTTGTGTCCGCAGCAAACAAGCAAACATGTTTGTTAATTGTCTGTCTCCATCTAGCTGGAATGTAAGCTCCAAAAGGGCAAGGCATTTGGTCTGTTTTCTTTATTGCTATAGCTCCAGTTCACAGATGTGTGCCTAATATATGATGGGGTCTCAATTTATGCTTGTTGAATGGAGAATCCAACAGTGATGACTTGCCTTAGTTTTTCTCAAGGAAAGAGAGGTCCTGATAGAAATAAGCAAATGGTAAATTTGCTGACTATGGGAATTTGTTTACTAAAGCAGGAGACACTTCAGAGGATCTGCCTTATCATTATAAGAGATGTTTATTCTGAAATACAGCTGCAATGAGGTATGTTTGATGTCGTTTTAGGCTCACAAGAAGAAAAATGTGCTCATTTTTTATTGAATTTTACTATTCTTACTCACTTAAGTTTTTGAAGGGCCACATGGATCATTTTAATAAAAATTGAATTTCAGTAGTGAATCTGTCAAAAGAAATATAGTTTATGCCATAGAATTTAATGTGAGTTTATTTTTTGCATTTCAAAACAGAGGAGTGATTTGGGGAGGTTCTAGAAATCTTTTGCCCTCTGATTAAGTCTGAGGATCAAAACTGAAAAATAATCTTTCTTCATTTCTTAATAAGGACTTACTTCCTGTTAAATTTAGCCATGACTGACTCTGACCATGCCAGACACCTGTTGCTTTTCCTCCCAGCACTTGTCTTCACCTGGCTTATGTTCCAAATGTTGCTGTTGGATGTGAGTTTACCTGTTTAATTGTTTAATATCATCTCTCTTACATTGTAAGCAGGGATTTTCATCAGTTTTGTTCATGCTGCCTGCCCAGCACCTAGAATAGTGCCTGGAATGTGGTAAGTGCTTAGTGTAGATACATCAAATAAACAAATTAATTAAAATGTACATTACACATCCCAATATCTATGCAAACATATCTTGGAGAGGAAGTGATGGCAACGATAGGGCTGGGCACCCAGGGCACTCACTGGAACTTGGGACATTTGGACGTGGGAGTAAAATCAGTCCAAATCCACTCTTTCTAGGTGTTTTGCCATCAGGCGTTGAATCTCCCTCAGCTTGCTCCTGAGTCTTGCAAAATGGGAATAATTATAGCCACTTAAGGAGTTACGGAGATTACATGAGAAGAGGATACAAATGTGCTTTGAAAAATCTGCTAAAACTTACAGAAGCATCAGGTTTCCTTATGTGTTGTGTACACATGTCTGTTGATGGAGTGAGTGATTGGGTTACACTAATCCGTTGCTTAATTCAACCACTCTGCTGAAGAGGCTACTAATGGATGCTCAGTTGTCATGGCAGGTGTGTAAAGGGAGATGCCTTTCCCATGAAATACCAGGGATCAGAGGCCAATCAGAACTGCCCAAGGAGCTGTTTAAAAATTGTATATTCTGAGGTGTGGTAAGCTGTATGCTTGTTTGCATTTATTTGTCTCCCTTGCCACTCTCAGGCTGCCATATATACCATGTTTTCCTGGAGGTGATGTTTGGTTTTCATCCCCCAAAATATGGGCGTGGCCATAGATTTGCCCTTAGTCGATGAATTATAAGTGAGCATGATGCATGCCACACCAACATAGAAACATTAGATGTGTTGGCATGGTTTGGCTTGGCATCCCCTCTAGCTTCTGCACTCAGTTAAGAGAATGGCACACCCTAGTTAGAGGATACTCCTTCAGCCTAGTTTCTGGAATGAGGATACACATGCTTCTTGGTCAGGCCCAGGCATGCCCAACATAGCCACACCGACTCACAGCCCTTATGAAACGTGAGCACAAATGTTTGTGTGAGCCACTGAGATGCTGAAGTGGTTTGTTACCTTAGTGAAAGCTGACTGGTAAACCAGGATCCACGCCAAGGCCCCCACAGTCCATCCACTGAGGCTCAGAGATCTGTGTTTTTAAAAACCTTGTAATCAATCAGATTTGGGAACAATTCTCCTAGATTATCTACACCCCATCCTTCCTTCCTCCCACCTGCCCATAGGAACAGGGTTTGACTAACGCGTCTATCATCCCTATAACTCAGCTGGTAGCATTCTTGGTTGTCAGGCCAGAAGGAAAAGAAAAGGATGTCTCTCTGTGTTGGGAATTATGATCGAATATGAAGCTGCAGAAACTGAATCTCAAATTAAATCAGAGATTTCAAGGTCACCTGGCCTCTCCTCTCCAACTCTTTACTTGGAATGTGATAGAATAATTTATTACTACAAAAGCAAGATATAGACTATGGAAAGACATACTCTATTATGGGCCAGATGGTTTGGATTTTTATGTGGTTATTATTCTAGTTTCTGACAATTCCTAATAAGTGTGCCTACATTTGTTACTAAATTATTGTTGGCTAATCAATGCCCAACAGTTCTGCCTGCTATGAGGTCTTGAGGTACTTACAAAAAGCAAGAGGGTACTGTCAGTCTTCACTGGTAGAGACCAAGCCCATGGTTCCAAGGAAGACTTTCATTTTATTTACTAACATCTCAGGATTAAATGGAGAAGGCGATGGCACCCCACTCCAGTACTCTTGCCTGGAAAATCCCATGGACGGAGGAGCCTGGGAGGCTGCAGTCCATGGGGTCGCTAGGAGTCAGACACGACTGAGCAACTTCACTTTCACTTTTCACTTTCATGCATTGGAGAAGGAAATGGCAACCCACTTCAGTGTTCTTGCCTGGAGAACCCCAGGGACTGGGGAGCCTGGTGGGCTGCCGTCTATGGGGTCGCACAAAGTCAGACACGACTGAAGCGACTTAGCTGCAGCAGCAGGATTAAAACTAAAGACTTCATGTCTGGATTATGAAAAACGACCCTTGTATTTTTTGATCACTTATAATTAGACCATATGAGGGGTCATGGGTAAGATTAAAATCACTTTATTTTACACGAGTAAAGCAAAATTTCTTAAAAATTGTTGGACAATCTCATAAACATGGTTATCTCTTATTAAAGTATAGACAGGACTGCATGGACAACCAGGTCTTTAATGAATGGCCCTTCTTTCAATGTCAGTGACAATAAGGATGACACTTATCTTGATCATTTTTTAAGGGGAACAAAAGGATAGAGAGATGTTCTAATTATGATATTTATGACATTAAAATTGAATTTGAGTTTTGTTCCTACTTTGGTCTTGTATAAAAGATAACTGTTCTCTTCATGTTATAAAACCCAAATTCCCATAACCTCCAGTTATAGTCAGTAGGATAGAAAAAGATATTTTATATAATCAGCTATGCTCCAGAGGGCTTTTTGAAATGCATGTTATTACAGAGCTTGGGACTAATCACCTGGAATCCCCTGAGTCCTTCTTTCCCTACACAGGTATCTAATAGATCGAAAGATGTAATCACTCATGACAAGCAATGAATACACAACAGGATTCTAGTGCATTTATTTCATCAGCAGAAGAAACTTGGGAATATTCCATATTCAAATACATTGAAATAGAGATGTTAAGAGCCAAAAGCTATGTAAACCCCATTTTCCCTTGAAAATGAGGGTCTGCATTCCTTTGAGTGTAGCTTTCCTCAGCTGCTGTCCCCCATGACTCCCAGAAGTATGAAATTCACAAATATCCAGTTACTCCTTGCAGAGGAGACTTAGTAACCAATATTCATATTAGCTTCACATATTCTTTTTTTTTTAAAGTTGATTACTTTTAAATATTAATTAGATAGTAAGACATCAATTCCTGAAACCCTCCAGAAGGGAGTCCAGGATGGTCCAGCCGATGATGGAGTGTGTTTTGTTATGGTCCCTGCTGTTGATGTTGGCTTGCAAGGTGCAGGGGGCAGAGTTGACTGTGTCACTTTTTGGAATAAAACCTGGGTATGAGTTTATTTGCCTGGTATTTGCCACTTCTTCTCAAGCTGAAGACAGAAATCTTGGTAATTAAAATTTCTGAATATTTAGATTCTGAATATTCTATTTTACAAAGTCATGGGATTTTGCTGGAGGTGGCAGAGAGGTAATGAAGACATTTGAAAATCTGCTGAAAGCTGTAGACCTTCTCCTCACCAGAAATCCAAGTTTTAGGGAGTTCACCTGGGGTTAGTGGAGTCCTGGGTAAGAGCTCACAAGATAACGAAAACTGCATGGAACTTGAGGTCTAGTTTCTCCCTCATTTCTAGCTGTGTGGTCTTAGGCAAATCACTTAACTTCTCTGAGAGTTAGCTTCTTTTTAGATTTATAAACTATAAAATGATTTATAAATTTTATCATTTTTCCTTATAATTGCAGAAAATGTAAATATTCCTGAGCCCCTGCCCCCCCATATTGTTCTCTTTCTCTTTTAATCATTAAGATTAAATGATTTAATCTTTCTTTCTACCAATTGTGTGTGACAGTAATGTCAGTGACTGGTGAGCTTCCTAGGCCTTTGCTTTGTAAAATTTAAACTAATTGTTGTACATTAAAATAAGGTAAAAGAGCAAAAGCAACATGTATATATTTACAAATAAATATCTGAAAATCATTTTGCTTCTCTAATTGCACCGCAAACCAGGGAGATGTATTCAGCCTAATATTAACATCCAACAGTTTTGGAGCACTTCCTGTGTATGCCAGACAGTTGCTAAGGCCTTTGTATATTTATTTCCCATTATTTCAAAGAACCATAGGAAGAAGTTTCTTTGTTTGTATGTGTCCCTTTATCTTCTCCATATGTTCTTTGTGTGTTTTGAGATACTGCATACAATAAAATACACAGATCTTAAGTTTACAGTTTACCAGATAAAAGAATACACCCATGAAATCAACACATTCAAAATAGAGAGCACTGCCATCACCTTAGAAAGTTCTTTACTTTGAGTAAATATCTAGGAATGGAAATGCAGTTATAACTCTTCCCCAGTGTCTCAGGTGAGCATTTGCCAAAGGACTTTCTTTTTATCCTTCAAATTTCAAATTCTTGAAATTTTTTAAAGCAAAGATATGTATATAAACAATCCCCCAGCAGTGTATGGACCAGCACCTTGAATCAAACATATTAATATTTCTGTGAAAAAATACTACTACTCTTCATGCTGAGTGGGATATATAAAATCTATAGATAACTTCATCTCTTGTCAGGTTCATGTTGGGTTTTGCTACCAAATAAGTGTACTATAAAATTAATTAAAAAAATTTTTTTTCTAAAGTGTTGTTTTTAAACAGCTTTATTGAGGTATAAGTTAAATTCCATACCATTCAGTCATGTAGTGGTTTTTGGTATATTAAAATTTTTTTTAAAAATTGTTACCATCTTTCTAAATTGCATGATACAGGAAGCTTGGGTCTGGTGCACTGGGATGACCCAGAGGGATGGTATGGGGAGGGAGGTGGGAGGGGGGTTCAGGATTGGAAACACGTGTACACCCGTGGCGGATTCATGTTGATGTATGGCAAAACCAATACAATATTGTAAAGTAATTAACCTCTAATTAAAATAAATAAATTTAAATTTAAAAATTGTAGTATAAAATACATCATAAAATGTTAACCATTTCAACTATTTCTGTGTCATTAAATACATTCACAATGCTGTACAACCATTACCATTATCTATTTCCAAAACATTTTCATTGTTCCAAACAGAAATGTTCTTTTTTTCATTGTTCTAACTGTTAAGCAGTAACTCCCCATTCCTCTGCCCCCCCAACCTCTGGTAAGGTCCACTCTACTTTCCACTTCCATAAATTTGCCTGTGCTAAAGAGCTAATACAAGTGGGATCACACAATGCTCATGCTTTTGTGTCTCGCTTGTTTCACTTAGCATACTGTCTTCAAGGTTGTTCCATGTTGCAGCACTTATCAGAACTTCATTATGTATACACCACACCTTATTTATTCAGTCATCCAGTTGATGGATGTTTGAGTTTTTCACCTTTAGACTATTGTCCATAATGCTGTCATGAATATTCAATACAAGTTTTTGAAATTTTTTTTTTTTATAATTCTTTGGGATAAAGACCTAGGAGTGGAAATGCAAGATCATATGATAATTGTATGCTTAACTTTTCAAGTTAATTCTATGTTTTTGAGGAACTGAATCTATTTCCCACAGTGACTGAACTATTTTGTGTTTCCAAGCAGCAGTGACGTTCTACATTCTCTACATCCTCACGGATACTTGCTACTTTGTTCTTGTTATTGCCATTCTAGTAGATATGAAATGGAGTCTCATTATAGTGCTGATATCCATTTCTCTAATGATGACTAATCCTTGTTGCCACTTTTACATCTTCTTTCAGGAAATGCCTCTTCGATGCCTGTGCCACGGCCTTTGCCCATTTTAAAATTGGGTTGTTTGTCTTATTGTTGCTGAGTTATAAGAGTTTTTTATTTTGGACTAGCTGTGATTTGCAAATATTTTCTCCCATTATGGAGGTTGTTTACTTATTGTCTTGGTTATGCCATTTGATACACAAATGTTTTAAATTTGGATGAAGTCTAATCTTCTCTTGTTGCTCATGCTTTTTATTGTCATGTCTAAGAATCCATTGCCAGATACAAGGGTGTAAATATTACCCCTATGCTTTCTACTAAGAGTTCTAGGGTTTTAACTAATATAATAAACAGTTACGTTGTTGATCCATTTTGAATTCATTTTTGTATATTATGTTAGGTAGGAGTCCAGTTTCATTCTTTTGCATCTGGCAATCCAGAAGAAATTCAACACTTTATTGACAAGACTATTCTTTACTCATTGAGTGGGCTTGGCACTCATGTCAAAAATCAATTGGCCATAGATGTAGGATTTATTTCTGGATTCTCAGTTCCATTCCATTGGTCTATATATCTGTCCTTATACCAGTACCACAGTTTTTCTTTTTTTTTTCTTTTTTTAACTGTAAATTTGTCATAAGTTTTGAAATTGAGAAGTATAAACTCTCTATCATTGTTCCTTAAAAAAGAAAAAGATTCTCTTGACTATTTACAGCCCTTTACAATTCCATGTGAATTTGGATTGTGTTAATTCTGTAGGGTACTTTGGCCATTTAAAAAATATTTGGCATTTCCATTTAAATAATATTAAATATTTTTATTCATGAGGGTAGGATGTCTTTGCATTTACTTATATCTTATTTACTTTCTCTTATCAATATTTTATAATTATGAGTATATGTCTTTCACTTTCTTTGTTAAATTTGTTCCCTGATATTTTATTCTTTTCAATGCTATTGTAAATGGAATTTTCTTAATATTCTCTTCACATTGTTCATTGTTGATGTACCTTATGCTTTTCTTATGCTTCTTATGCTTTTTAACATATATTCAGTTAGTGAAAAAGTTCATTTGTTTTTTTCCCCATAAGATGGCTCTACTAGAATTTAGTTATCTTTAACTTCATTTGAAACAATTTTATTAGTTTGTATTATGACACCTGGCACACTAGCATGCATTTAAAGTAAAACTTATCAAAATTGGTGAATTTTTGTGTAGCCATTTTATTATTGAAGATGGAAGGAAAAAAGCAACATTTTCATCATATTATGCTTTATTATTACAAAAAAAGTAAAAAAAAGCCCTGAAACACAAAAACTATTTGTGCAGTGTATGGAGAAAGGTGCTGTGATTGATCTAATGTGTCAAAAGTGTTTTGTGAAGTTTTGTGCTGGAGATTCCTCGCTGTATGATGCTCTGTGGTTGAGTAGACCATTTGAACTTGATAGCAATCACACTGAGACATTAATTGAAAACAATCAACATTATACCATGAGGGAGATAGCTGGCATACTCAAAATATCCAAATCAAGTGTTGAAAATCATTTGCACCATTTTGGTTATGTTTATTTCTCTGATGTTTGTGTTCCACATAAGTTAAGTGGGGGAAAAAAAAACTTTCTTGACCATACTTCCACATGTAATTCTCTACTTAAACATAATGAACACGTTCTGCTTATAAAGCATATTGTGACAGGTAATGAAAAGTAGATACTATACAATCATGTGGAACAAAAGAAATCATGCAGCAAGCAAAATGAACCACCAGCAGCTACACCAAAGGCCAGTCTTCATCCAAAGAAGGTGATGTTGTATATATGATGGATTGGATGGGAATCCTCTATTATGAGCTCCTTTCCAGAAAACCAAGCAATTAATTCTCTGCTCCCAATTAGACCAACTGAAAGCAGCATTTGAGAAAACACATCCAGAATTAGTCAATGGAAAATTCATAATCTCCCATCAGGATAATGCAAGACTGCATGTTTCTTTGATGACTAGGCAAAAATTGTTATAGCTTAGCTGGTAAGTTCTGATTCATCCAATATATTCACCAGACATTGTCCCTTAAGATTTCCACTTATTTTGGTCTTTACAAAATTCTCTTAATGGAAAAAATTTCAATTCCCTGGAAGACTGTAAAAGACACCTGGAGCAGTCCTTTGTTCAAATAGATTAAAAGTTTTGGGAAGATGGAATTATGAAGTTGCCTGAAAAATGGCAGAAGTGGAACAGAAAGGTGAACAAGTTGTTCAATAAAGTACCTTGTGAAAATAAAAGATGTGCCTTTCATTGTTACTTAAAAATGGAAGCAACTTTTTTGCCAACCCAATAGGAGCATGTCATCTTCAAATAGAGATAATTTTATTTCTTTCCAACTTAGATAATTTTTATTTCTTTTTCTTATCTAATTGCTCTGACTAGAACTTCCAGTACAATGTTGAATAATAGTATTGAAAGCAGGCATCCTAATCTTAGAGGGACATATTTGTCTGTCACGACTGAGCATGATATTAGCTGTGGATATTCCTACGTTTCTGAGAGTTTTTATCATGCAAGAGTGTTGGATTTTTGTCAAATGATTTTTTGCATTAATTGAGATCATCATTTAAGCTATTTTTCCTTTGTTCTATTAATACAATATGTTTCATTTATTTATTTATTTAATGCTGAACTACCCTCACTGTCCTGGAATAAATCCCATTTGGACATGGTGTATAATTCTTTTCATGTGCTGTTAAATTTGGTTTGCTAGCATTTTGTAGAGGAGAGTTTTAAATTCAATTTATGGTTTTTGTGTGTTTTAGAACTGAGAATAAGGAATTGGGGAATTCAGTAAGGTGACTAAATACAAAGCAAGCTGATAAACGGAGCCACATCAACATGGAGATCCCTAGCAGTGTGTCCCTCTGTCCCAGGGTACTGAGTGGTTCTTTTCAACATTTTATCAGTGGTGTGAAGGTGCAGAAGATCCCTTGCAGCAGAGAGGGAAATCTACTGCTTGAAAGTGAAAAATAAAGATTCCCAAAGTCTGACAGCTTGGAATAACCAGGCCAAACTAACAGAGTGCATTTAAAATAAGGGATCAATATTTGGGGTTCAATAAAATGGTTAGGGAAGGATGGGAGGCTGCGAGATTAACAACTCTTCCCGTAAACAGAGCTGAGATTTAGCTGACCGAAACATCTACATGAACGGTGCCTTTCTGAGGCTGAAGAAGAGGAGGACAAACTGGGGCTGTGCTGACAGTGTCCTGTCCGCAGCGCACATGTGCACGTGCATGTTATGTGTGGGGCTTGCTTAGTTCTGCTCTTGGCTCTGCAGGCCTGTCCACATCTGGAACATTTATTGCCTTCACTTCTGGGTGCCAATTTTTAAGTGACAAACTGGAGCCCATCCAGAGGAGAGTGACCAGGACAAAGAAAGGACTCAAAATCATGTCAAGCCAGGGAGTGTTGAAGGAACCAGGGCTATTTGGCCTGGGGGAGAGAAGATTAAGTGGGGGATTTGAGAGTTGTTTTCAAATCACATCATGTGAAAGGAGAAATAGACTTGCTCTGTGTATTTCCAAAGTGGGGGAAAAGATCTAGCGGTGGTCAGAAGAAGGGAGAGGTCAGCCTTCTGCAGGGAAGTCTGAGGCTTGGGGGCTGGACCCGGCATGGGTAGCACAAAGTGTTTTAGCATCTTAGCTCCTCCACCCCCACTTCTGGGGAATTACTTTCATTCCCTCAACGTTGTCACTGAAATACATTGAACTTTACCCCTGACCCAATTCAGGCGAAAGAGTCCTTTGCCTGGGATTTGGGGATTTAGGAGTGTGGAGGATTCAGGCTAGCTGAAGTGGAAACTTTCAGAGGTAAAACTAAAGAAGTGTTTCCCACCCAAAGGAGAAGATGTATGGCAAGAAAAAAAAAAAAAAAATCTAACACTCAGAGGTGTGATAAAGAGGAGAGAAAAGGAGAGAGGAGAGGGACGTGAAACAAAGGGGAAACAAAGTGGTTAAGTCCTGTGCTCCAGATGTTCCTGAGGTTCACTATACTTTTATCTCCTCACAACTTGGTCGCTCAACCCTTCCTTGGATTTTGTGAAATACCCTACCGTCATTCCAAAGGGATGGTCTCATACTGAAATTAGAATTGGGTTTTTGTCCCTTTCAGTTAAAAGGATTCTAACTAATATGAGCAGTCTGAGGAGGTAGTGACAGCTCCATCTGTGGAGATGTTTAAAGAGAAGCAGGGCTACCATCACCTGCCAAGAACACTATGAAGTGATTGGGAGTAAAACTGGAGTAAGATTGGTATTGAAAGGGTAATTTTTGAAGCTGGGTCATGGGTTTATTATCTTATTATTTCCACTTTTCTTCTCATTTAACATTTTTCATATTAAAGAGGAGAAAAAATGACTTGGACAGAATTCCAGCACTGAGGAAATATGAACTAAATAAGTGGTTCTCAAACATATCAGACTCTTTGGAGTTGATTTCAATGATAAGAATTCGAAACCTTACTCCTGGAAATGTTGGTGGAATCTGTTAGGATAAGGCTCAAGACTCTAGACATTTTCAAAATTCTGCAGATGGTTCTGACCATCATCCAGGTAAAATTATTGTTGGATTAGGCATGTTAGCTCAGTGGGTAAAGAATTTGCCTGCAATGCAGGAGACCTCAGTTTGATTCCTGGGTTGGGAAGATCCACTGGAGAAGGGATAGGCTAACCACTTCAGTATTCTTGGGCTTCCCTTGTGGCTCAGCTGGTAAAGAATCCACCCACATTGCAGGAGACCTGGGTTCGATCCCTGGGTTGGGAAGATCCCCTGGAGAAGGGAAAGGCTACCCACTCCATTATTCTGGCCTGGAGAATTCCATGGACTGTATAGTCCATGGGGTGGCGAAGAGTCGGACACAACTGAGCAACTTTCACTTTCAGGCATTTAAGGCAGCTTCCAAACCTAAGATCTGTAGGCTCAAGGAGAATAAAGGCAGGACATGACCAACACCTTTAATTTCAAAATGTGAAAACTGAGATCCAAAAAGGTCAGGTGATTAAAGATTTGGTAAGCAGCAGTGGGAAAAAGTCTAAATACCCAGGCAATCCCTGTACTCTCTCCTGCTCTTGTCGATTTTATAAAATCATGAAAACCTTCTCGATAAACAAGGAGACACAAAGAAAGCTGACTCTGGATCTAGAAGGTTTAGTTAAAATCCTGGCCCTGCTGCCCATGCAGCTCTGAGTGTCCTGGTTTGCTCATCCATTTCATGGGTGATTGCTGTAAACTATACGAGTCACTCTATGTCTATCACTTAAAATAATGCTAATAATGCTTAAAATAATGGTAGTAAACAAGTGTTTGCTACCGTTGTAGCTATTACTTGCATCAGCTTAGGGAGGAAATTCTCACTGAAGACATTTGAGAATATTTTAGATGGTTATTCATTGTTGACAGTTCAGAGCAGGATTATTTCCAGCCCACACCCAGTATCTGGCTTATTGCTTCATGTCATCTTGCTCAGTATAAGAGTTCAGGCTGCAGAGGCTGAGTCATAACTTCAGCCCTGGTGGGCCATGCTGGCCACCTCAGCCAGAGGGAAGAAGAGACAGAGTGGTCATACAAGAGTCACAGAAATATGATTAATCCTTTTATTCCAGAAGGACTCTTGCTTTGTTTATGGTTTTTATTTCCTATGTATCCAGTAATCAAACCAATAAATAAAACTTCCTAACTTTAATTAAAGCAAATCAACAACAAAACAGCTGAGACAGGGTGGCAACTGTTAGGTATTGTAAAATTAGACATTATCTAAAGAGTAAAACGGGCGGGTCATGGTGGAGAGGTCTGACAGAATGTGCTCCACTGGAGAAAGGAATGGCAAACCACTTCAGTATTCTTGCCTTGAGAACCCCATAAACAGTATGAAAAGGCAAAATGATAGGATACTGAAAGAGGAACTCCCCAGGTCAGTAGGTGCCCAATTTGCTAATGGAGATTGGTGGAGGAATAACTCCAGAAAGAATGAAGGGATGGAGCCAAAGCAAAAACTGCACAGTTGTGGATGTGACTGGTGATAGAAGCAAGGTCCAATACTATAAAGAGCAATATTGCATAGGAACCTGGAATGTCAGGTCCATGAATCAAGGCAAATTGGAAGTGGTCAAACAGGAGATGGCAAGAGTGAATGTTGACATTCTAGGAATCAGCGAACTAAAATGGACTGGAATGGGTGAATTCAACTCAGATGACCATTATATCTACTACTGTGGGCAGGAATCCCTTAGAAGAGATGGAGTAGCCATCATGGTCAGTAACAGTACGAAATGCAGTACTTGGATGCAATCTCAAAAACGACAGAATGATCTCTGTTCATTTCCAAGGCAAACCATTCAATATCACAGTAATCCAAGCCTATGCCCCAACCAGTAACGCTGAAGAAGCTGAAGTTGAACGGTTCTATGAAGACCTACAAGATCTTTTAGAACTAACACCCAAAAAAGATGTCCTTTTCATTATAGGGGACTGGAATGCAAAAGTAGGAAGTCAAGAAACACCTGGAGTAACAGGCAAATTTGGCCTTGGAATACGTAATGAAGCAGGGCAACGGCTAATAGAGTTTTGCCAAGAGAACGCACTGGTCATAGCAAATATCCTCTTCCATCAACACAAGAGAAGACTCTATACATGGACATCATCAGATGGTCAACACCGAAATCAGATTGATTATATTCTTTGCAGCCAAAGATGGAGAAACTCTGTACAGTCAGCAAAAACAAGACCAGGAGCTGACTGTGGCTCAGATCATGAACTCCTTATTGCCAAATTCAGACTTAAATTGAAGAAAGTAGGGAAAACCACTAGACCATTCAGGTATGACCTAAATCAAATCCCTTATGATTATACAGTGGAAGTGAGAAATAGATTTAAGGGACTAGATCTGATAGATAGAGTGCCTGATGAACTATGGAATGAGGTTCGTGACATTGTCCAGGAGACAGGGATCAAGACCATCCCCGTGGAAAAGAAATGCAGAAAAGAAAACGGCTGTCTGGGGAGGCCTTACAAATAGCTGTGAAAAGAAGAGAAGCCAAAAGCAAAGGAGAAAAGGAAAGATATAAGCATCTGAAAGCAGAGTTCCAAAGAATAGCAAGAAGAGATAAGAAAGCCTTCTTCAGCGATCAATGCAAAGAAATAGAGGAAAACAACAGAATGGGAAAGACTAGAGATCTCTTCAAGAAAATCAGAGATACCAAAGGAACATTTCAGGCAATTATGGGCTTGATAAAGGACAGAAATGGTATGGACCTAACAGAAGCAGAAGATATTAAGAAGAGATGACAAGAATACACAGAAGAAGGTCGCAAAGGGTCGGACACGACTGAGCGATTGAACTGAACTGAACTGACTGAAAGAGTAAAAGCAGGAAAGGAAGTGTGAGCTCCAGGGAAGCAGAGTTTCAGCCTGCTTCTTCCACTGCCTACCTGGCAGCCAGTGCAGAGTTTGCCATGTGGTTGGGGGTCAATAAATATGTGTTAAAGGGACTGATCTTTCAGGCAATGGCTCCTACATGTTAAAGGCAATTGAGACCATTTCCGGTTCCAAGTGTCAATCTGCAACTTTAGTTGTTCTGTAAAACTGGAGAATTTCACAAATATTAAAAAAAAAAGTGAAGTTAAACATAAAAAGAAGATTAGATATTTCCTGTGACCTCAAGGGCTATTTCTAAATAAAGGGAGAATGATTTCAGGGACAACCACAGAGAAAAGGAAACCATGGGGAAAACCTCTGCCTCCCACATATTGCTTGCTCTTCATCGTCCAATGGGCTCCGTTTTATACATACATGTATATATATTTATTTATTTATAAATTATATATAATTTATTTTTTAATCGGAGGAAAATTGCTTTACAGGGTTGTGTTGGTTTCTTCCATGCAGCAATGCAAATCAGCAATAATTATACATATCACTTCCTTCTTGAGCCCACTCCTCTAGGTCATCACAGAGCACCCAGCTGGGCTCCCAGTGCTATACAGCAGCTTCTCACCAGCTATCTGTTTTAAACATGGTGGTGTATATATGGTGGTGTATATATGTCGATGATACTTCCTCTGTTCATCCCACTCTTTCCTTCCCCTACTGTGTCCACAGGTCTATTTTCTACATTTGCGTCTCTATCCTTTCCCTGTGAATAGGTTCCTCAATACCATTTTTCTAGATTCTATATGTGTTAGTCGCTCAGTTTTGTCTGACACTTTGTGACCCCATGGACTGTAGCCTGCCAGGCTGTTCTGTCCATGGAATTCTTCAGGAAAGGATACTGGAATGGGTTGCCATTCCCTTCTCCAGGGGATCTTCCTGACCCAAGGACCCAACCCAAATCTTCTGCATTACAGGCAGATTCTTTATGGTCTGAGCCACCAGGAAAGCCTTATACGGGTTAATAGAGTATATTTATTTTTCCCTGTCTGACTTACTTTACTCTGTATAACAGGCACTATGGTCATCCATCTCATTAGAACTGACTCAAATTCCTTCTTTTTTATGGCTGAGTAATATTTCATTGTATATATGTACCATGACTTCCCTGGTGACTCAGATGGTAAAGCATCTGCCTACAATGCAGGAGACCTGAGTTCGATCCCTGGGTTGGGAAGATCCTCTGGAGAAGAAAACGACAACCCACTCCAGTACTCTTGTCTGGAGAATCCCATGGACAGAGGAGTGTGGTAGGCTACAGTCCATGGGATTGCCAAGAGTCGGACGTGACCAAGCAACTTCACTTTCTATGCACCATACCTTCTTTATCCATTCATCTATTGATGGACATCTAGGTTCCTTCCATGTTCTCAGTTCAGTTCAGTTCAGTTCAGTTGCTCAGTCGTGTCCAACTCTTTGTGACCCCATGGACTGCAGCACACCAGGCCTCCCTGTCCATCACCAACTGCCAGAGTTTACTCAAACTCATGTCCATTGAGTCAGTGATGCCATCCAACCATCTCATCCTCTGTCATCCCCTTCTCCTCCTGCCTTTAATCTTTCCCAGCATCAGGGTCTTTTCCAATGAATCAGCTCTTCACATCAGGTGGCCAAAGTATTGGAGTTTCAGCTTCAAAATCAGTCCTTCCAATGAGTATTCAGGAATGATTTCCATTAGGATGGGCTGGTTGGATATCCTTGCAGTCCAAGGGACTCTGAAGAATCTCCTCCAACACCACAGTTCAAAAGCATCAATTCTTTGGTGCTCAGCATTCTTTATAGTCCAGCTCTCACATCCATACATGACCATTGGAAAAATCATAGCTTTGACTAGCCGGACCTTTGTTGGCAAAGTGATGTCTCTGTTTTTTAATATGCTGTCTAGGTTGGTCATAACTTTTCTTCCAAGGAGCAAGTGTCCTTTAATTTCATGGCTGCAGTCACCTAGCTATTGTAAATAATGCTGCTATGAACACAGGCATACATTTGGTTTTCTCAGGGTGTATGCCCAGTAGTGGGATTGCTGGGCCATATGGTAGTTTTATTCCTAGTTTTTAAAGAAATCACCATACTGTTCTCCATGGTGGTTGTATCAATTTACATTTCCACCAGCAGTGCAAGAGAGTTCCCTTCTCTCCACATCCTCTCCAGCATTTATTTTTTGTAGATTTTTTGATGATGGCCATTCCGACTGATGTGAGGTGATACCTCATTGTAGTTTTCATTTGTTTTTCTCTAGTAATTAGTGATGTTGAACATCTTTTCATGCGTTATTGGCCATCTATATGTCTTTGGAGAAGTGTCAGTTTAGGCCTTTGCTCATATATTGATTGATTGCACTGTTTGTTTTTCTGATATTGAGCTACATGAACTGCTTATGCACTTTGTAGATTAATCCTTTGTCAGTTGTTTTGTTTGTAAGTTTTTTCTCCCGTTTTGAGGGTTGTCTTTTCACTTTGCTTTTTGTTTCCTTTGCTATGCAAAAACTTTTAAGTTTAATTAGGTCCCACCTGCTTACTTTTGTCTTTATTTCCAATACTAAAGGAGATGGGGCAAAGAGGATTTTGCTGCTATTTATGTCAAGGAGTGTATCGTGTGTGTCTTCCTAGAAGAGTTTTGTACTTTCTGGCCTTACGTTGAAGACTTTAATCCATATTTTTAAAATAAATTTATTAATTTAATTTTTAAATTAAAAGATAATTGCTTTACAGAATTTTGTTGTTTTCTGTCAAATATCGATATGAATCAGCCATAGGTGTACATATGTCCCCTCTTGAACTTCCCTCCCACCTCCTTCCCCATCCTACCCCTTTATGTTGATACAGAGCCACTATTTGAGTTCCCTGAGACATACAGCAAATTTCAATTGGTTATTTTACATATGGTAATGTAAATTTCTATATTACTCTCTCTATACATCTCACCCTCTCTTTCAGTATATTTTTGTGTTTGGTGTTAGGAAGTATTCTACTTTAATTCTTTTACATGTAGCTGTCTAGTTTTTCCAGCACCTTTTATTGAAGAGGCTGTCTTTTCTCCATTGTATATTCTTGCCTCCTTTGTTAAAGATAAGGTGCCCATAAGTGTCTGGGTTTATCTCTGGGCTTTCTGCCTTGTTCTATTGGTCTATATTTCTACTGTCTTGATGACTGTAAATTTGTAGTAGGGTCTGAAGTCAGGAAGGTTGATTCTTCCAGCTCTGTTTTTCTTTCTCAAGATTGATTTGACTATTTGGGGTATTTTGTGTTCCCACACCAACTGCGATTTTTTTTGTTCTAGTTCTTTGAAAAATACCATTGGTAGTTTGATAAGGATGCACTGAATCTGTAGATTGCTTTGGGTAACATAGTCATTTTGAAAATATTGATTCTTCCAGTCCAAGAACATGGTATATCTCTCCATCTGTTTGTGTTTGATTTCTTCATCCATGTCTTAAAGTTTTCTGCATGCAGGTCTTTTGTCTCTTTAGGTGGTTTATTCCTGGGTATTTTATTCTTTTTGTTTCAATGATGAATGGGATTGTCTCCTTTATTTCTCTTTCTGAATTTTAATTGTTAGTGTATAGGAATGCAAGGGATTTCTGTGTATTAATTTTGTGTCCTGTGACTTTACTAAATTCATCAATTAATTCTAGCAATTTTGTGGTGGCATCTTTAGGATTTTCTGTGTATAGTATCATATCATCTGCAAACAATGAGAGTTTTACTTCTTCCTTTTCAGTCTGGATTCTTTTTATTCTCTGATTGCTGTGTCTAGGACTTTCAAAACTCTGTTGAATAATAGTGGCAAGAGTCGGCACCCTTGTTTTATTCCTGATCTTAGAGGAAATCCTTTCAGTTTTTCACTGTTGAAAATAAATGTTGATGTTGGTTTGTAGTATTATGTTGAGATATGTTCCTTCTATGCCTACTTTCTGGAGAATTTTTATCACAAATGAGTGTTGAACTTTGTCCAAACCTTTCTCTGCATCTATTGAGATGATCATATGGCTTTTATCTTTCAATTTGTTAATATAATATATCACATTGATAGATTTGTGTATACTGAAGAATCCTTGAATCCTTGGGATAAAACCCACTTAATAAGTGTATGATCCTTTTAATGTGCTGTTGGATTCTGTTTGCTAGAATTTTGTTAAAGATATTTACATCTACGTTCATCAATGATATTGGCCTGTAATTTTCTGTTTCTGTGATATCTTTGTGTTATTTTGGTATCAAGAGGATAGTGTTCTCATAGAATGAGTTTTGGAGTTTTCCTTTCTCTGCAATTTTCTGGAAGAGTTTGGTAAGGAGTTTGGTAGGGGTTAGCTCTTCCCTAAACTTTTGGTTAACTTGGCCTGTGAAGTCATCTGGCCCCGGGGTTTTGTTTGCTGTAAGAATTTTTATTACAGTTTCGATTTCCATGCTGTTCTGGTTTCTCTTTCTCTGTTTCATTCTCTTTTCTTTTCCCCACTACCCTCTCCCACACCTTGTTTTGAAGACTTTTCTCTTTCCTTCAACTCTCTTTCTCTTCTTATTATTCCTCCTCTAAGACAGTGGTTTACTTCTGGTGATAAAATGGAACTGAGATATCAATTAAATAAATCCTTAATTAATATTTAGGAAGCTCATGCCATGTGCTAGGCACATTTTTATTACAACTTTTTGTTGGTATTAAAGTGTAATTTATACGCATGAGAGCTCACAAATCTTACAGTTACATCTTGAAGAATTTTCTACACCTGTGTAATTGCCACCAAGTCAAGACAAAAGACCTTTCCAGGCTCCCTGCAGGCTCTCTCCTGCCCACCCTGTTCAACACCCTCCCCAAAGTTAATCACTCTTCTGACCTCTATCACCAGAGATTACTTCTGAGCTTCTTGTGATTAGAATCATGCATGTATTCTTTTGTATCTAACTCTTCTTGTTCAACATTATGTTTGTGGGATTCATTTATGCTATTGCATGTAGCAGGTAGCTTTTTCCCCCCCAACTAAGCTGTATGTTACCAAGAAGAAATAAATTTTTTTCTTTCTAAAATTGCCAACCAAATTGAGTTCCCTTGTGCATCAATTTGGTTCATGATGGCTTCTTTCTCCTCATCCATCCCCAGCTCCCATTCTCTAGTTCCATGTAGATTAGTGCTGCCTGATAAGGAAGAAAAGAATTCGTATGCTTGGGTTATACCTTCACCTTCTCAGCGAAGTTGGGGATTGTAACATCTGAGATCCCTTTCAGACTGAGGTTTTCACAGGTTATCTATTTGTGTGTTACTATCTTCCCAAGTTAGCTGCCTTTGCAACTTGGCTACACAGGACCTATGGATTACAGGAACCTGCCTTGGTTAGGATTTCACTGACAACATCCCATTGTTCTTCTTGCTAATTCTTTCCTGCCACTAGAGGTCAGGGTTCAGTTAGTACTACAGAGGGCTGAACAATTGTTTAGGGCCAATCAGCACTCAGGAGGATCCTGGGGGGCTGTCTGGGATGCAGTGGGTTGTGTGCTCAGTTTGAGACTGCGCATGAAAACGCTGAGTTATGCAAGCAAACAAGTTGTGCCATTACCAGTGGAAAACTGACCTCAAGCATCACAAATTCATTTTTATTTGTTTACTTATTTATTTTTAATAGGAAAGGACATTTTGTTTAACACATTTCACTTTATTTCTTTCTAGCAGAAGAATGCTTCCATCTCCAGAAAAAAATTTAAGCATTCTCCTTGGAAGTTCCAGAAATGCTTGGTTTCCAGATTTAACAACAATAACAATAAAAATGTTCACTCGGAAGTTTCTGGGGATCACTTGAGCAGCTGCAAGACTTTTTTTTCCTGACAACTAAAAATACTTAGTAGGTAAGCATCACTATTTTTGGCCTAAGCTTATTTTAGGGTTCTAAAGCCCAGTTCTTCAATGCTGCTTGAGTCTTTACTACATCACCCCAATTCACCCTGATCTCACAGTGCTGACACCAAAGAGGTATAATGCAGACTAGAATTGTAGTCAATACCTTAAAAATTTGCAACAAGAAGGCAAAAGTTAGAGATAAGGAGGTCAGTGGTTCTCAAGGAAATAGTTTAGCTTTATAAATCTTATCCAAAAGCCCCATGTATAAAGTAGATGAAAAGTAGATTTCTTTGGGACTTCCCTGCTGGTCAAGTGGTTAAGAATCTACCTTAAAATCCAGGGGACAGGGGTTCAATCCCTGGTCAGGGAACTAAGATCCCACATGTCTTACGGCAACTGAGCTCATACGCTACAACTACTGAGCCTGTGTGCTCTGGAACCTGCATGCCACAACTAACACTGGGCACAGCTAAATCAATGCGGTTGTTTTCAAGTAGATTTCCTCTGGGTGAAAGAGCTATGTCTCCTGCCTGCTCAGCTCCTCAAAGTTGCCTACCCCCCTCCATGGCCACAGAGGATGTATTTCTGATGTCCTGTAACTTTAGGAATATTTTTTGAAAACCAGCAAGATAGTCCAAATCCTTTATTTTATGCATCGTAGGACAGAGGTCCAGTACTTGCCTAGCTGGCACCATACTATGACAATGATGTCTGGCATGAAATATGACTGGAGATGAATTATTTTTATTAAAATTTTAGGTGTTTTTTTTTTTTTCAAAAACACACTATACACTTCTTAATTCAGCATATCAGTTCAGTTCAGTTGCTCAGGAGTGTCTGACTCTTTGTGACCCCATGGACTGCAGCATGCCAGGCCTCCCTGTCCATCACCAACTCCTGGAGCTTGCTCAAACTCATGTCCATCGAGTCCGTGATGCCATCCAACCTTCTCATCCTCTGTCATCCCCTTCTCCTCCTGCCTTCAATCTTTCCCAGCGTCAGCAGGGTCTTTTCTAAGGAGTCAGCTCTTCACATCAGGTGGCCAAAGTATTGGAGCTTCAGCTTCAGCATCAGTCCTTCCAATGAATATTCAGGACTGATTTTCTTTAGGATTAACTGGTTTGATCTCCTTATACATTGATCTATAGAGTGTGTGTTTAAGGCTAAATAACACACGTTAGGTCAGTTTTGCCAGACCCTTAATTTGGTAGAGCAGCAACCCTGTCAGGTTCAGATTTAATGGGTTAAAATTATGTTCTGATAAATTTGAAACTTCACGAAGGGAGAGGATTTGATCCTTTCACAAGAAGAGAGCAATTCTGTATCTCAAGTGTGCACTAGTATTTGCTGCTATGGAGACCACTTGCTTACACCAGATGTTTTGAGCAAGAAAATTTTCACAGCAAGTAAGGAGGGAGAGAGTGTAATTAGGCTGGTTGCTGCTGCTGGGAGAAGGCACTGAGTGCTTGGCATAAAAGGGAAAGCAAAAAAAGCTAGGGGAGGAGGATTCAGGGAGAATCTTGCTGTTTGTCATTGCCTTTATCAGTCTTGTGGTGACTTATTCACATACCAGCGAGGGAAGGAAAGCTATGGAAATTTGAGAGCAACTTTCAGCAAAGGCGTTTAATATCAAATTGCTCTCTCATCTCCCCGCATCAATTTCTATGACCCAGTGAATATTTACTCTAACGTTAGAGGGTCTCACTCAGATGAGCAACATTATACTCAAGTTTACAGAAAACCGGGGCTATTAATGCCAGATAAAGATCAACGAGGAAGCAATTTGTTTATATCTTGGTGTTTGAATTTCTCTAGTTCCTGTCCTAAATTGTGCCTCATCTTTAACCTAAAAACAAAATAAAATTAGTAAATATGCTTGTTCTTTTAATAAATAGTTGTGTTTTAAACTAAAAAGAATTCCTGGTACACCGTGATACCAGAAGCAAAATGATTTGCTATTATTTTCCTCTTATTTTATAAATCTGGAAAGAGCATGCATTTTCATAGTATACTGAAGACAGAAGAGCATTCTGTGGTGTGCATACTGGGATCAGCTATTGGGCCTGAAAAGAATGAATAGCTCATTGCCGACAGGGGGCTGGATCTAGTCCTTTCCAGTGTACCTAACCTCGCATTGCCTCCGCTTTGTGAGAGCAGACCTGGGAGAATACTTGGGGATTTGGAGCCTTGTTAAGGTCTTGCTTATCTTGATTAGTACGGAGGAGAGTTTAAGTCACCTGTCGTGTTGTGTCTTGATGTGTGTTCCTAGGATGAGGAATGTGTTATTGTGTACTGGGATTCACCTGGCCTGGTGGGCTCACTCAGTAAGGGGTGGAAGGTTCTACTCTTTTTGCTTTGGCCGCCAGCTGTTTTGCAAAGTTTGAAGCTGAGAAGCAGGGGATTGTTTAACTAAAAGCCCCCAGATCTAAGGAATGTGGTCCAAGATGCTCTCTGAGCACTCCACTTGCCTGCGGTCCTGATAGCTACTCTCAGAGGGACATACTGTCCTCAACATACCAAAGGATCCTGCATCATCAGGAAGTCAGAACAGAGAATCAGAGGTTAACACAAACTGAAGGGCAGAAGGTCAAGTAAAAGCTCATCCCTCTGTCCAGGGCTTGTGAAGAAATATCCTCTTTCTTGGAATCCTTGTCCTTAAAATGGCTTATGGCTGAGTGGAACCTTCTCTGGACAGGCTTTTGGGTGTTTAGTATATCTGTGATGACGAAGCATTCATTTTCATTGTTTTAATAATTGAGCATTCAGGTCAAACCTTTGTCTTACTTCTAACCCCTTGGCTTATTGATATTCCAAGCCAAGCCCCTAGTTTGATTCCCCCTATGTGAGAAAAAGGAAGGTCTAACCACAGTGATAATCTTCTGAGTTCCTCAGAGATGATCCTGCCACCCAACTCTCTCTTTCTGATGTAGAGAAACAGAAGAGGAAATGTGGAATTGAGACCAGGATCAAACAGATAAGGACTAAATTCTGGGTTTATGAGCTGATTAACGGTATGAGCTATTGACAAGGACCAGGACAGCATGCATATCCAAGACGCTTCAGGGAAGCCAAGAATATGACTTTGCACCCTGGGACTCTTGGTGAGCTCAACTGGGGAAACTTTAACCTCAGCTGACCTACCCAGGCCAGCACAGCAAAGCTATGCACGATGGCAATAGCAATGTATATAGCTAAGGGCAAAGGAGAGGAGAGTTTCTGCCTCTTCTCCAGGAGTGAAGAACAAGAAGGGCTTGGGAAGAACTTCATCTTTGGTGTGGGTCAGAATCTCATCCTTTTCTAGGAAGAGGAGGTGGAGGGAACAACTGTGGAGTCCAGGCTGGGAAAGGAGACTTCATAGTGGTCAGTACCTCTCACTGCTTATATATGAAGGGACAGAGGCTTGAATGAACATTGCTAAGTTTGCAGCATGTTCACACCCACCACCAAAGGGAGGTTTGTCCTAGAGACCAATTGTTCAGTGTGTGTTCAGGGACTGAATTCTGTCATTCAGCAAATGTCTATTGAGTTCTTTGGTTATTATTCTAGCACGAGTAAGGCAATGATGAGCAAAACAGATTCTTTGATCTCATGGAATATATAATATAGTGGAGTAACCCAATACGCATCAAGTTGATGCATCAACATAAACTTAAAATCAAGGTGAGGTTCTCAGTGAGCAGAGAGTCTTTCAATTCAATATTTTTGCAGAGAGCTTTCTTCAGTCAGACCTCCCCACACCAACCTCTTGGAGCAGCCTTCTTGATTTTCTTTCTTTTCTCTTGAGTTACTTTTTCCCTACTGGCACTTACTTAGGGGAGGTTTCTCATCAGACATTAGCAGGAACCCTCTCGCCCGCAAATACAGTGAAACAAAGTCTTTTTCCTCAGAGGATCATGTGCTGGGAACTTTCCATTTCCCTTTTCACCAGACTACACAACAGCACCTATGTTCAAAGGCACTGAAAAATTACTCGGCTTTCATGGCAGGGACGAATGGGGGACTGAGACAGACCTTACAAGACTTATCATAATGAAAGCTTCAGAGTTAGTTGCTGGTACCAAATTCCAGAGAAATTGGACTGGAGCTCTAACCCAGCTGGACCATATGAAGAGTTGGCAGGAGATTTCAAGCTTCTCCAGGGAAACAAAGATACATGAATCCATTTCAGAGACTGGGTTGTCTCCCAAACAGTAATCAGATTCCTGTCTTGCATCCCACAATCCCACAGGTGTAAGCCACATGAACAAATATGTGCTTAGGGGTGCGGGTGGGAGTGCTGGGGGAGGTGATGACAGTTCTGAATCCATCATGCATCATCTCAGGTGGCAGCTGTGCATCTGTTCCGTATTTTGAAGCCCCCTCCCACACCAGTAGAGCTATTTCAGCAGATAATATCTGGGATCGACTGAAAGAAAAGTCATATGTTACCCAATGTCCTGAAATGGCTCAAGAAGATGGATAAGGGGTAGGTGTCAGGGTTGAAAACTTGCATTTTACCTCCTGACTTTCAAAATCGTTTGGATGGCAGTTCTGATGCTGTCTTGGAAACTGGACTTAATTAGCAGGAAGCAGCACTCTCCGTGGGAGCTCTCGGACAGGCACTTTGGGTCCCTGCCTCCCCAAGCTCCCTCCAAGGGATGGGATTTGAATCGTTGTGGCCCTTGGGGCTCCTACAAAGTACTTCCAGCCCATATGTGGCTGCAAGCGATAATCCCAACACGTTTTGCAGGAAGAAAAATTGTGCTGGGAACAGCAAGTCAAGCATTTGCTGAGTTTTAGTAGGAGGTGTGAAAAATATGTAACTCGACTCAGGGTCATTCCCGTTGGCCTCACTGCGAGCCACAGGGTGTGTGAAGGGAAGCAGAGGCAGCGCCAAGCTCCCATCCATCTTTCCATGCCTCCATTAATCTCTCCTCTTCCTGAAAACGGACTTATCTTGCAATTGGTTTAAAAATCTCCCAGGGCTGCAAATAGGACTGCCGCTAGCACCAGATAGCCTCTGTGCTAATTAGAAAAAGACATTCCCTCCTGGGTGGGAGAATTCAGAAAGACGCCCCCTCCAGGCAGATCAATTAGTGAAGGGCACCTTCTTCTAAGCTAACTCTGGCAGTTGGAGAATAGACTGGATTTCAGGCCCCCTCATGCTGCTGTCTATGGGATCGCACAGAGTCGAACACGACTGAAGCGACTTAGCAGCAGCAGCAGCAGCAGCAGCATGCTACCCCACTGGACCTCACAATGCCCACTGGCCTCTGGCTCACAAAATTGGCACTGACTAGTCTCCTAATTAGAACACAGTTCTGACACTGTCTCCTGGCTGGTATCTGCATTCTTAGTCCTCCTCACTTAACCAACACTGAAACTCACAATCCCTTCGGAGATATTAATGAAGATCATAATGAATGAACAGATTCATTCATTACGATTTCTTTTAGTTGCACTGTCCTGTTCTATGAAGTGGTGACTGGCTCTTCAGACACAAATTTTCAATACAAATCCTTGCTGTGTTGCTCTTTTTCCATGATCTTCTCTCCAATATTTTCTTTCTACATAAGGAATGAGCTGCAGGTTTAAATTCATATTTTTCTACATTGGGAACAATTTTCTATCCTGTTTTCCTTCACCACTAGTTTGAGATTATTTCTGACTTTCAGAAGCCATTTCATCAAATCTTTTTTTTTCTTGGCCTTTAAGTATGCCTGCTCTCTCAAGACCTCACCATCAATAATAATAGTTATAATAATAATTATAACAAAAATAATTGAAGTTACCATATTCCATGTGCAGGTGCTGTGCTATGTGCTCTTTGTGGATTAACTCATTTTAGTTATCACAGAAGCCATATGAAGCTGGTATTATGATTATTCTTGTTTTAAGAGGTGCTAACTGAGCCAAGAAAAGGGAAGTAATTTGCCAATAGCACACAGCTAGTGAGCAGTGGAGCCAAGATTCAAGCCTGAGCAGTCTGGCCATAGAGCGCCCACTCTTAACCTCTATTCATATTGTCTCCATCTATTCACTAATCACTACTGTCTACTTCTCCATCACTCTATGCATTCACTATTGTTCTACACATGTTTATTAATGCCTATCTACCAGGCTTATGCTAGGTCTTGAGGATGCAAACACAAGCTAAGACACAAACGGCCTAAAATAGATAGTTTTAAAAGAGTGGGGGTGGACACATAAGTATAAAGGCAATAGTCTTTATATGGTTTTATAGTTGACATGTCTTGGATGTTTACCTTGCCAATAATAGCCTAATCCAGAAACTTCCCTTTCCCATTGCATCTGTAAAGAAGAAGCTTAGGTGCCCTATCTATAGCACTGTATAACTATTTGCTTGCCCCATGACTGGACCAGAGGGGCTACAAGATCTATGTTCTACCAATGCAATGGATATAAACCACCAATTCGGTCTTCAGGGGTATTTGAACTAAGGACACAATAAAGATAGGTCCTTAAGAGAAAGGCTGGTGTTGTCACTTTGGCAAACACACGTGTTGGGGAATTGCATAAGCAAAGGTTCTGATATGAGACTGACCATGATAGTTTATGGACCATGAAGGACCTGCCTGATGCCAGAGAGATGGCATCCAGGCTAAGATAGTGGGAGATAGGTGATTTAACCCAAAATATAAACACTAATTCCCAAGAGCCACAAAGGAACATCAGTCTAACTGATGGCTATGGATAAAGGTGTTAAGAAGGTAGGGCCTTAGGGGCCAAATGCAGATGTCTGTACATGACACATGAGGTGGATGGCTTTCAAACATTTCCTTCTGCAAACTGCAGGTCATTGGGAAGCCAAAGCCACAAAGCAAGTAAAAGGATCATTGTTCCGGTATAAGCTAGGGTCAAGGCTATGGAACCTTCCTTCCTGTTCCCTACAAGTTAGTGGTGCCCCTGGAGTTGTATTACTTGGAGCCTTTGCTTTGGGAGTTCACAATCTGAAGATGAAGGGTTTCACCAGAGACTGGCAAGGTTAGAGCTCCTGGGGGCCCAGACTGGGGTCAGAGTGACTTCCAGGACGCTGCAGTGCCCAGAGGTGTGGGGATGAGGACTTGATCTGGCAGAAGAAAGGGCAGGGAAAGGACAAAGCTGCCAGTTACTTTAAATGACAGGCTGGCAGCCAAATGTGTTATCTGTATGCAGTTGCTCTCAGAGGTTTGTAGGAGCTTCTGGTCTTTATCACTGGATGGCCTTCCTAGCATCTGGATGGTGTAGCTTGGTCTTAATCTTTATTTTGCTTGCAGTCTGAAATAATGGACTCTATGGCCATTCTTAACCTCAGTTTGATTCACAGAGTTTCCACACTGGAAAGAGATGTCTAATGTTTGTTGAATATTGAACTGAATTAAAGTAATCATAAAGAATAATTGGTTACTTCAGAATTATCATAGAATAAAGTCAGAATATTTTTAGATAGTGGCAGGGAAGACCATTCTTCTACTGCAGAAGTCTTTGGGCATTATATTTACTTAAGGAATGAAATGGGTAAAAACATTCAACTATATTTCTTCCATTTCATATCTGGCAACATAAATAGACCATGATTGGAGTTAGACAGACATGAATTCCATGAATTATAGAATTCTAGCTTACTATGGTGATTGCAGCCATGAAATTAAAAGACACTTATTCCTTGGAAGGCAAGTTATGACCAACCTAGAGAGCATATTCAAAAGCAGAGACATTACTTTGCCAACAAAGGTCCGTCTAGTCAAGGCTATGGTTTTTCCCGTGGTCATGTATGGATGTGAGAGTTGGACTGTGAAGAAAGCCGAGCGCCGAAGAATTGATGCTTTTGAACTGTGGTGTTGGAGAAGACTCTTGAGAGTCCCTTGGACTGCAAGGAGATCCAACCAGTCCATTCTGAAGGAGATCAGCCCTGGGATTTCTCTGGAAGGAATGATGCTAAAGCTGAAACTCCAGTACTTTGGCCACCTCATGCAAAGAGTTGACTCATTGGAAAAGACTCTGATGCTGGGAGGGATTGAGGGCAGGAGGAAAAGGGGACGCCAGAGGATGAGATGGCTGGATGGCATCACTGACTTGATGGACATGAATCTGAGTGAACTCTGGGAGTTGGTGATGGACAGGGAGGCCTGGCGTGCTGCGATTCATGGGGTCGCAAAGAGTCGGACACGACTGAGTGACTGAACTGAACTGAACTAATGGTTGATAGTTGGAAATGCTAAATAAATTTCCCTCAGCATCAGTTTTTAAATGAAAGAGTACAAAACCCACCTCCCAGGATGATTCTGAAGATCAAAAGAGCTCTCCTGGGGTAATCACGGACATCAGTGCCTGGCATGTAGTAGGTACAGATTTGCATTCAATCAAATAAATGAATACAAGTGATTTCACCTCTTATCTCAGTTTCCTCATCTGAATAATACATACTAACTACATGTGTTTGACAGGTTTTTGAGAGAACAAGTGAGATAACAGATGCAACAGCCCTAAATTCTCTTACTATTTATAATATTAAATAGAATAAATGGTTTGAAATGAACAACTTGAAGAGCAAGAAAAGGAGCAAAACCAAAGTCTGAGAAGTGGTTAAAAGGAGCATTGACTACCTCTTTGTATGGTGTTGGCCAAAAAGTTTGGAAAAACCTGAAAGAACTTCTTGGCCAAACCAATAGGACAAGAAACAAGAGCATAGACAAACTTATGGCCCAGTCAATGCCCAGGGGACCCTGGCTGTTAACAGCCAAGAGCCTGGTAATCTGTGGGTTTGGCATCACAGTTTTGTCCCCCTGGCAGACAAGCTTCCAGAGAAACCAGAGCTATGGCACCCATCCACCCAGGCGCTGGGCAGCTGACTGAGTAGGAGTCCCTCCTGGGTGTGGCTGGCTCAGAATTGTCTCCCTGTCTGTGTCAGTTTGTCTCTTCGGACAATAAAGACTAAGTGTAGCGTTAGTCACTCAGTCGTGTCCCACTCTTTGCCATCCCACTGACAGTAGTCCGCCAGGCTCCTCTGTCCATGGGATTCTCCAGGCAAGAATACTGGAGTGGATTGCCATTCCCTTCTCCAGAACTTTGTTCTCTACCATAAATATGATTTTAGTGCTGTCTACGGAGGCAAAGTCAAGAGGGATACAGTCCAGTATCTCGTTCTAAAGTTTCTCCTTTTTTTTAATGAATCTTCTAACAGTTTTACTCATGTTCATTTATTTATTTTAGTAGGTGTGGTATGGTTAGAGTTTGACTTTTTCCGTAAGTATATGCAGTCCATGGAGTGTCAAAGAGGCAGACACAGCTTAGCAGCTGAACAACAACAGCATAAGAAAAGGCAAATAGGTGTCTGTCTCGGGCTACTATCACCAAATACCATGGGCTGTGTGGCTTATAATCAACAAAAAACTCTTCTCACAGTTCTGGAGGCTGGGACGTCCAAGACGAGAGCAGGGGCGGTTTCGGTGTCTGGTGAGGGTACACTTTCTAGTTCATAAATGGCCATCACGTCACTTTGTCATCACATATGGAAAGGGCAGAGGTGCTCCCTGGGGTCTCTCTTAGAAGGGCACTAATGCCATTCAGGGGGACTTTATCCTCAAAACCTAATCATCTCTTAAAGGATCCACTTCCAAATACTGTCACACTAGGTGTTAGAATTTAAATTTGAATTGGGGTGTTGATTGGTTATTACAAGACCTTCTAGACTAATACCAAAAAAAGATATCCTTTTTATGATAGAGGATTGGAATACAAAGTAGGAAGTCAAGAGATACCTACAGTAACAGGCAAGTTTGGCCTTGGAGTACAAAATGAAGCAGAGCAAAGGCTAATAGAATTTTGTCAAGAGAACGTACTGGTCAGGACAAACACCATTTTCCAGCAACACAAGAGATGTCTCTACACTTTGGCATTACCAAATGGTCAATACTGAAATCAGATTGATTATATCCTTTGCAGCCAAAGATGAAGAAGCTCTATACAGTCAGCAAAACCAAGACCTGGAGCTGACTGTGGCTCTGATCATGAATTCCTTACTGCAACATTCAAGCTTAAATTGAAGAAGGTAGGGAAAATCACTAGCCCATTCAGGTAAGACCTAAATCAAATCCCTTATGATTATACAATGGAGGTGACAAATAGATTCAGGGGATTAGATCTGATAGACAGAGTATCTGAAGAACTATAGACAGAGGTTTATAACATTGTAAGGAGGCAGTGACCAAAGCCATTGCAAAGAAAAAGAAAAGCAGGAAGGCAAAGTGGTTGTCTAAGGAGGCTTTACAAATAGCTGAGGAAAGAAGAGTCATGAAAGGCAAAGGAGATAGGGAAAGATATACCCAACTGAATGCAGAGTTCCAGAGAAAGAGAGATAAAAAGCCTTTCTTCAATGAACAATTCAAAGAAATAAAGGAAAACATTAGTATAGACAAGACTAGGTATCTCTTCAAAAAATTAGAGACATCAAAGGAAAATTTCATGCAAGGATGGGCATGATAAAGGACAGAAGTGGTAAGGATGTAACAGAACCAGAAAAGATTAAGAGGTGGCAGGAGTATAGAGAAGAACTATACAAAAAAGATATTAAAGACCTGGATAACCATGATGATATTTCACTCACCTAGAGCCAGACATCTTGGAACGTGAAGTCAAATGGGCCTTAAGAAGCATTACTACAAACAAAGCTGGTGGAGGTGATGCAATTCCAGTTGAGCTATTTCATATCCTAAAAGATGATGATGATAAAGAGCTGCACTCAATGTGCCTGCAATTTGGAAAACTCAGCAATGGCCACAGAACTGGAAAAGGTCAATTTTCATTCCAATCCCCCCAAAAAAAGGCAATTCCCAAGAATGTTCAAACTACTGCACTGCTGCTGCTGCTAAGTTGCTTCCGTCGTGTCTGACTTTGTGCGACCCCATAGACAGCACCCCACCAGGCTCACCCATCCTTAGGATTCTCCAGGCAAGAATACTGGAGTGGGTTGCCATTTCCTTCTCCAATGCATGAAAGTGAAAAGTGAAAGTGAAGTTGCTCAGTCATGTCCGACTCTTAGCGACCCCGTGGACTGCAGCCCACCAGGCCCCTCCATCCATGGGATTTTCCAGGCAAGAGTGCTAGAGTGGGGTGCCATTGCTTTCTCTACTCATTTCGCAATCTAGTAAGGTTATGCTCAAAATCCTTCAAGCTAGGCTTCAGTAGTACATAAACTGAGAACTTTCAGATGTACAAGCTTGATTTAGAAAAGGCAGAGTAGCCAGAGCTCAAATTGCCAACATTTGTTGGATCATAGAGAAAGCAAGTGAATTTCAGGAAAACATCTACTTTTGCTTCATTGACTGCACTAAGGCCTTTGACTCTGTGGATCACAAAAAACTGTGGAAAATTCCTCAAGAGATAGGAATGCCTGACCACCTTTCCTACCTCCTGAGAAACCTGTATGCAGGTCAAGAAGCAACAGTTAGAACTGGACATGGAACAACGGACTGGCTCAAAATTGGGAAAGGATTATGTCAAGGCTGAATGTTGTTACCCTGCTTATTTAACTTACATGCAGAGTACATCATGTGAAATGTCAGACTGGATGAATCACAAGCTGGAATCAAGATTCCTGGGAGAAATATTAACAACCTCATATATGCAGATGATACCACTCTAATGGCAGAAAATGAAGAAGAACTAAAGAGCCACTTGATGAGAGTGAAAGAGGATAGCGAAAAAGCTGGTTTGAAATTCAATATTCAAGAAACAAAGATCAGACCATCTGGTCCCATCACTTCATGGCAAATAGAAGTGGAAAAAGTAGAAGTAGATACATTTCTTTTCTTACACTCCAAAATCTCTGCTGATGGTGACTGCAGCCATAAAATTAAAAGACACTTGCTCCTTAGAAGAAAAGCTATGACAGACACAGACAGCATATTAAAAAGCAGAAACCTCACTTTACTGACAAAGGTCCATATAATCAAAGCTATGGTTTTTCCAGTAATCATGTATGGATGTGAAAGTTGGACCATAACGAAGGCTGAGTACCAAAGAATTGATGCTTTTGAACTGTGGTGTTGGAGAAGACTCTTGAGAGTCCCTCAGACTGAAGGGAGATCAAACCAGTCAATCCTAAAGGAAATCAATCCTAAATATTCATTAGAAGGACTGATGCTGAAGCTAAAGCTCCAATACTTTGGCCACCTGATGGATAGAGCCAACTCATTGGAAAAGACCCTGATGTTGGGAAAGATTGAATGCAAAAGGAGAAGGAGACGGCAGAGGTTGAGATACCTAGATAGCCTCACTTACTCAATGGACATGAATTTGAGCAAACTCCCAGAGATAGTGGAGGACAGAGGAACCTGTAGCCCATGGCTGCAGTCCATGGGCCTGCAAAGATTCAGACATGACTTAGCGACTGAATGACAAGACAAAGATTCAGTCTATACCAGGAAGAAACCACTGAAGTAAAGGCAAAAATGTGTTATTGGGCATGGAAATGGGTAGAGAATGCAATGAATGGTACTAAATGTTTTAAGGTAACAAGTAACAAGGTCATCAAACACCATATCAATGTTACTATTTATAAATACTAAACGTATCCATTTTGGGTAGTGTGTCATCATATAATTTTCATACTTGCCTGATATCATTTTTAGTTTAGAATATGTTTTTGGCTGGAACACCACAGAGTTTACAGCTGCTTCCTGCAGTTGGCTGTAATAGATTATGAATTCAAATAAGGAAGAGGATAGATAAGACATGATGAGCAAAAGAAAAATAGAGCAGGAGTAACTTTTTATTAATATTCTGGTTTTGAGTTATTGAAATCACAGGTTGATTGGAGTGAAATTGTCCACAATTGTAACAAATTCTAGAAATCAGAACATAATGAAGGTCCAGAAGCTTTAGTCTGGTCAAGCATGGACCAGTTGCCAGGTATGGTGATAAAGAATATTATCTTGTTTGGTCCCTAGAATGGTGCTGAATAAGGTAGCCACTTTCCACATGTGGCTATTTAAATTTTAATTAATTAGCATTAAGCAGCATTAAAAATTCAGTTCTTCACTCACTTTAGTCATATTACGGATCTACTCCAAGAGCACGCTGGGTGCCATGGATCACAGCACTTGTGAAAGACATCAGGATTTTAATCTGGCTGTCACTTATTAGCTATGTGACTTTGATTTATTCCAGTTATACTTTCTAAGCCTCAATTTCCTCATCTATAAAATGAGACTAGCTATATCTTAATGAAAGTGAAAAAGGAGAGTGAAAATGTTGGCTTAAAGCTCAACATTCAGAAAATGAAGATCATGGCATCTGGTCCCATCACTTCATGGCAAATAGATGGGGAAACAGTGGCTGACTTTATTTTTCTGGGCTCCAAAATCACTGCAGGTAGTGATTGCAGCCATGATATTAAAAGACATTTACTCCTTGGAAGGAAAGTTATGACCAACTTAGACCGCATATTAAAAAGCAGGGACATTACTTTGTCAACAAATCTCCGTCTAGTTAAGGCTTTCTTTTTTCCAGTATTCATGTATGGATGTGAGAGTTGGACTATAAAGAAAGCTGAGTGCCAAAGAATTGATGCTTTTGAACTGTGGTGTTGGAGAAGACTCTTGAGAGTCCCTTGGACTTCATGGAGATCCAACCAGTCCATCCTAAAGGAGATCAGTCCTGGGTGTTCTTTGGAAGGACTGATGTTGAAGCTGAAACTCCAATTCTTTGGCCACCTGATGTGAAGAGCTGACTCATTTGAAAAGACCCTAATGCTGGGAAAGATTGAGGGCAGGAGGAGAAGGGGATGACAGAGGATGAGATGGCTGGATGGCATCACCGACTTGATGGACTTAAGTTTGCGTGAACTCTGGGAGTTGGTGATGGACAGGGAGGCCTGGCATGCTATGGTTCATGAGGTCACAAAGAATCAGAGATGACTGAGCGACTGAACTGAACTGATACCTATGTTGTACAGTTGCTATGAGGTTACCTAGTAGATTATCTGATGCAGAGCTGATGATGAAGAAGATGGTGATCAGGGAGGAGAAGGATGAGGGGATTCAAACTCATCCTCAGAAAGCTTCTGGTGTGCCTTTAAAGCATTCTGGTCACTCCATGACCTAACTGTGCACTGCCATGGTAGGAAACCTCCCGTTTCAGCACATTTCCACCATCTCCATAACACATAACCTCCCTCCAGGACACAGATCTCTTCAGTGACTCCATGCACTAAATGCACTTATTCCTATAAGTACATAACTTGTCAGATTTGAAAGTACCACAGCCCAAAAGTTAAAAAGTATCCTTGCAATCAAATCTAATATCAGTTTACCCTTGAGAGGACAAACTTCAGTGAAAGAAACCAGTTTCTAGCTGCAATGTCAGGAACCAGTGAGCAGATATTGGCAATAATTGGGGGGAATAGCAAAATTCCTCTTCCCAAGCCTGCTTCTGATTGCATGTTTTCTCTTTTTCTGACATCTAATAGACAAGACATTGCTTAAAATTCTCCTGCTGTTAGCAGGCCGAAGAAGTCACTGCTTTAGAGACTAACACACCTGCAATTGCTCTGTTTTCTCCTGTCATACCAGCCGTTTTGTAACATCTGGATAAGTAGCTACAACACAGCATCTTTTCCTGTCTTGAGTCTCAGCCTCCCACTGACCACAGGGTCAAGTGTTTTGCTTAATTCCACATTCTATCCTGCTGTCTCTTCAATCAGTGCTGTCATTTCCCCGGTTGGAGGGTCAATGACTCGTCTGGACAATAGGTCTGCTATAAGCAAGTCTTTGCCTGGGGTATAGATTACTCATAAATCATATCTTTATAACAGCAATAACATTCCCTGTCATCTAGCAGGTGCGTTGCCTAGTGGTTTGTGACCTGTCTGGACAGTCAGGCTTCTGCCAAATGCATATTTGTGGAACTCTCGTGGTACACGTATCACTGCCAATATTTTTTCCTTGCCTGCTCAAGTAGACTTCTTTTTCCAGCCAAAAGCAGCATTAGAGATGTACAAGTGACTACTGAACCATCCGTTTGCTTGCTGAGAATCTCACTATGGGTTCTCAACGTCCTTGTACATTACTAAACAGTTATTTTGGTAATGCCAAATTAGAATTCAAAATAGAAGAGGAAAGGAACTCACATGTGCCAAGCGCCTGCACAGTGCCAAGCCCTGTGCTCCTTGCCTCACGTGTGATATTTTATTAAATCCTCCCAACAAACTCATGAGGTGAATATTACCTCTGATCTCTTATAATGAGGAAAGTGAGACTATACGAAGTTTGATAACAGTACCAGCTAGTAGCTATCATGCCCTGACACCAGGCGCAGTGATACGCAACTGTGTATAACTTTCTCATTTAGTCCCTAGACTAGGTGCCATGTCCTGTAAGTAACAACTAGTCACATGTAGCTACTGAAATTCAAATAAATTCAAATCAAAAAAATTTCAAGTTCAATTCCTTGGTGATACTAGCCACATTTCAAAGGCTCAGTTGTTACATGTGGCCAGTAGCTCCTGTCTTGATAATGCAGGAATAGGACATTACCATTATTTCCCAAGTTCCCCTGACCAGTGCTGCCCTAGGGCAATGCCTGAGGTGGGGCCAGGTACTTTGATACACATACTACAGATGGGAAAAGAGGGGCTTTGATGGATTTTGTGACTTGCTGAATAAAAATAACAGTTATTTTGGTTCATTAGGTAACCTAACCTTGTGCATTAGATCCAGGCTTGAATCCAGTTCCAGGAGTCTTGCCCTTAACTGCATCTCTGAGCTATGTACTCAGTGACTCATCTAAGGACAGGTGACGCTGGAGGGCTCCTGGGCAGAAGGCGCCTTGAGAATTCACGGATAGCCATTGCAGCCTCACAGCAGACCCTTTCTGATAAGCCTTATCTCTGGTGCTAGGCATGTGGGCCTCATCACTGGCATTTCCTTGATCTGGTTTCACTCCTGAGGTTATCAGATGCTCCGGGATGTTTGCCTCCACCGGTTATTGCACGTGCATCTTTAAAGGTCTCTTGTCTCTGTGGGAGCCCTTCTCCCCATCTCACAGCATCATCTCTGGGCTCAAGGGGTTGTGCTTGGCTTCCCCATCTGCCACCGCTATTCATCCTGGCTGCACGCGAAGTCTTTATCATTCCTGAATGATCCCGGAGGCTGCTGCTGCTGCTAAGTCGCTTCAGTCGTGTCCGACTCTGTGCGACCCCATAGACGGCAGCCCACCAGGCTCCCCCATCCCTGGGATTCTCCAGGCAAGACTCAATCCCAAATAGTAGTCTGTGACTCTGGCTGGCCCTTCTGAAAAGCATGAAGAATACAGCACAGTGGATTTCATCTGCTGTCAGGCAAAGCTTTTCTGCTGACTCAGAATGCAAAACTTCCTTTGTGGCCAGAACAGAGGCATGGCGGGTGGTTCTATTGCTTCCACTCACTGCAGCCTCCAGCCCTGGCTCTTTTTCTCAGGAACCAATTGCACTGAGCCAGGATTTCTGCTAACACCAAGAGCTCGCCAAGACACAAGACTTGAGGTGAAATTTCTTACTGTTGCAGAGGAATACACTTTGTGGAGTGGCCCTGACCTATGAAGGGTCTGTCCTAGGCAGTTTGGGAAAAATAACACTTCATGCGCCATTACTGCATGTCCATGCCACTGATTCATGCACATGATTTCATTTACTCTTCACAAAATCCTTAAGTGACTTCTGCTTTATTACTCCCACCATACAGACGAGAAAGTCAAGCATAGAGAAGAAATTTGCTTGAAGTCACTTAGCTTTTTGGAAATTGATTGGGATTAATATTTTGAATCATTATGTTTATTACCTCTTCAGTTCAGCTCAGTCACTCAGTTGTATCCGACTCTTTGCAACCCCATGAATTGCAACAGTCCAGGCCTCCCTGTCCATCACCAACTCCCGGAGTTCACCCAAACTCATGTCCATCGAGTCAGTGATGCCATCCAACCACCTTATCCTCTGTCTTCCCCTTCTCCTCCTGCCCACAATCCCTCCCAGCATCAGAGTCTTTTCCAATGATCAACTCTTCGCATGAGGTGGCCAAAGTACTGGAGTTTCAGCTTTAGCATCATTCCTTCCAGAGAAATCCCAGGGCTGATCTCCTTCAGAATGGACTGGTTGGATCTCCTTGCAGTCCAAGGGACTCTCAAGAGTCTTCTCCAACACCACAGTTCAAAAGCATCAATTCTTCAGTGCTCAGCCTTCTTCACAGTCCAACTCTCACATCCATACATGACCACAGGAAAAACCATAGCCTTGACTAGATGGACCTTTGTTGACAAAGTAATGTCTCTGCTTTTCAATATGCTATCTAGGTTGGTCATAACTTTTCTTCCAAGGAGAAAGCATCTTTTAATTTCATGGCTGCAGTCACCATCTGCAGTGATTTTGGAGCCCAAAAAATAAAGTCTGACACTGTTTCCACTGTTTCCCCATCTATTTGCCATGAAGTGATGGGACCGGATGCCATGATCTTTGTTTTCTGAATGTTGAGCTTCAAGCCAACTTTTTCACTCTCCTCTTTCACTTTTACTCTAATTCTATAAATAAAAATTTATTATTCATGATTGACCAATGAGATAAACAAGCCTTAGCGATTAAAGCTCTTTGTCTAGGATTCAGGTAATAACCAAGCTAGAGATGACCGTAACTACAATAGCGCATATTTTGCTTGTTTGTTTTAGTCACTAAGTTGTGTTCTGCTCTTTGTGACCCCATGGATTGTAGCCCACCAGGCTCCTCTGTCCATGGGATTTCCCAGGCAAGAATACTGGAATGGGTTGCCATTTCCTTCTCCAGGGGATCTTCCCAACTCAGAGATCAAACTCCTGTCTCCTGTATTGGCAGGCAGATTCTTTACCATTGAGCCACCTGGGAAGCCCAGTGTATACTTTGGTTATTTTTTAAAAGTCCAATTTTAAATAATTCAGCTTGAAAGTAAAGAGTTAAGAATAAGGTAAGAAGAGTGCTTTGTGAAATTTAAATCACTCTACAAATTTAAGGTACTCTTTTTTTTATGTCACAAACTCATCATTAATTGTGTTAAATATTACTTCTTGGTCATGTTCTTCAAGTCATACCCACCAATGGTTTCTGCTCTCATAAGTGCTCAAAAACCCAATAAAAGAAAATAAGTCCATCAGTAAGGATTCAGTTAGACTGCATTAAAAGGATAAAAACTACAGTTAACTTGGATAGAAGTTTGCTTCTCACTTCTGTTAGAGAAGCTCAGAAGTGAAAAGCCCAGGGCTGGGGTGAGGACCTTCTCTGTGGCTGTCGTTTTCATGGACCAAGATGGCTGCCAGGATTAGGACCAGCATGTCCACAATGAAGATGGTTGGATGGAGAAAGCAGAAAAAAGTATGAATATCTTTCCCATTAAGAAGACCTTACTTCTTTTGGTTCTACCCATTATATCTTTTATACCCATTATATCTTTTGGTTATGCAAGAACATGTCCAGTTAAAAGCCAGTGTTATGTTTCTAAGAGAATAGATTTGGAGTGAGCAAACTGACCATCTCTGCTAAAAGAACTAATGTCTTGGAAAAAAAAAAAAGTAATGTCTAAAATAGTCTACAGATCTGCTAATCTATGAGGTCATAAGGCGTTGCCAGTTTTCTGGCTCATGTCCCAAAATGCGGCCCTTCAATGCTGCATGGCACAGTCTCTAACTGTGGATCTCAGAAACAACATAAACCACATGTGGTTTTCCCTTTTTCTTGGTCAGCATCGCACCCAGGGCCTTCGCAGGACCACCTTCCTCTAAGAATGATCTTGAGAAGGATATCACTATTCTCCTCCTTATGCTCCCTATTCTATAAGTCATTCCCAATTTTAGTTTAACAGTGCATTCATTTAGAGACAGGCCTCATCTGTTTAATTTCTGTCCCATTTTTTGCCTCTTGTGTCTAGGTGACCACCATTAGATTTAGGCATGGCAAGGTTTTAACCTGAGTTAAATGTTGACACTCCAGGACTTTCATTTTAAGCCATTATCACCAAATGCATTAGAGCAGCAGCACTGCTGAGACCCTGTAGAAAGTACCTCTAACTGTGTTCAGTTAAAATAACAATTGATGGAGCATCTTGCCTTCCCTGAGGTTCAATAGCCTTACCTTTCATATAAAGAAGTTGGGAGTTCATTTAAATAATCTATAACCACTGTCAGATTTTGATCTATAAATCCTTGGCCCTACATAGATGTGACCTGAGAGGGTAGCCATTGGGATTCAGAGGCCAGAAATAGAGCAGAATTGAAAGGGAGGTTGGAAGAAGCCAGATCTCTTTACCTGTTTTGCCATAGTTTAGCTTTTTCCAGTCTAAACTTAAACTGATCACGTTTAAGGAAAGGAAGAGAGAGTAGACATCTCTTCCTCTGATAAGCAGCAAGTGCTTGGAAGCCCAGTGTGTGAGAGCATCTCATTGGGCAAATGGACGAGGAAAACACCTCCGAGCTGCGTCTGGGTTCTCCCCGACCTGTTTTCTTCTGAATCTCCATCCTGACACTTCTGGTTCCATTCCCTACATTTCAGTGTTCCTCTGGTTCTAAATCTCACCCATAGAGTCCCCCTTATCCATCTTATCCGCACATATCTCTATCTCCAAGCTTTCTGTTGAGCTCCAGGCCCACAAAGAGGCCTTCATAGGCCTTTTCAAAAACTATATCTACAAACAAAATTGCCCCTTTCCCCATAAAATATGCTGATTCTTCAATATTTCAAGTTTCAGAGAACTACACTGTCAGCCTAACTAACTGCCTGGTTCAAAATCAAGAGCCGTTTTAGAGCCTGCCCTTTCTTCCCCACTCCTCCTCCCTTTATCCATCTAGCAAATCCTCTAACTCCTGTCATCTCCTCCCCACCACCAGGGGCTCATCATTTTTATCCACAGTAATATCATAATTTCAGAGAAGGTGATGGCACCCCACTCCAGTACTCTTGCTTAGAAAATTCCATGGATGGAGGAGCCTGGTGGGCTGCAGTCCATGGGGTCGCTAAGAGTCGGACACGACTGAGTGACTTCACTTTCACTTTTCACTTTCACGCATTGGAGAAGGAAATGGCAACCCACTCCAGTGTTCTTGCCTGGAGAATCCCAGGGATGGGGGAGCCTGGTGGGCTGCCGTCTATGGGGTCACACAGAGTCGGACACGACTGAAGTGACTTAGCAGCAGCAGCAGCAGCATCAATATCATAATTTAGGGCTTCCCAGGTGATACAGTGGTAAAGATACAGGAGACACAGGAGATGTGGGTTCGATTTCTGGGTTGTGAAGATCCCCTGGGGTAAGGAATGGCAACCCAAGCCAGCACTCTTTGCCTGGAAAATGTCATGGACAGAGGAGCCTGGTGGACTACATTCCGTGGGCAAGGAGTGGAACATGATGGAACAACTGAGTGCACACAAGCACAGTATCATAATTTCTGGCATTAATCCCTCCACTATAAAAGAAATTTGTTTAAAAAGTTGTATTCCTATAATCATAAGAATAATAGTAATAATATAATAAATAATATAAGAATTATAGTAATAATAATAGTGATCAGATCAGATTAGATCAGTCGCTCAGTCATGTCCGACTCTTTGAAACCCCATGAATCGAGCACGCCAGGCCTCCCTGTCCATCACCAACTCCCGGAGTTCACTCAGACTCATGTTCATCAAGTCAGTGATGCCATCCAGCCATCTCATCCTCTGTTGTCCCCTTCTCCTCCTGCCCACAATCCCTCCCAGCATCAGAGTCTTTTCCAATGAGTCAACTCTTCGCATGAGATGGCCAAAGTACTGGAGTTTCAGCTTTAGCATCATTCCTTCCCAAGAAATCCCAGGGCTGATCTCCTTCAGAATGGACTGGTTGGATCTCCTTGCAGTCCAAGGGACTCTCAAGAGTCTTCTCCAACATCACAGATCAAAAGCATCAATTCTTTGGCGCTCAGCCTTCTTCACAGTCCAACTCTCACATCCATACATGACCACGGGAAAAATCATAGCCTTGACTAGACAGACCTTTGTTGGCAAAGTAATGTCTCTGCTTTTGAGTATGCTATCTAGGTTGGTCATAACTTTCCTTCCAAGGAGTAAGCGTCTTTAAACTGAAGAAAGTAGGGAAAACCACTAGACCATTCAGGTATGACCTAAATCAAATCCCTTATGATTATACAGTGAAAGTGAGAAATAGATTTTAGGGCCTAGATCTGATAGATAGAGTGCCTGATGAACTATGGAATGAGGTTCGTGACATTGGACAGGAGACAGGGATCAAGACCATTCCCATAGAAAAGAAATGCAAAAAAGCAAAATGACTGTCTGCGGAGGACTTACAAATAGCTGTGAAAAGAAGAGAAGCGAAAAGCAAAGGAGAAAAGGAAAGCTATAAACATCTGAATGCAGAGTTCCAAAGAATAGCAAGAAGAGATAAGAAAGCCTTCTTCAGCGAGCAATGCAAAGAAATAGAGGAAAACAACAAAATGGGAAAGACTAGGGATCTCTTCAAGAAAATCAGAGATACCAAGGGAACATTTCATGCAAAGATGGGCTCGATAAAGGACAGAAATGGTATGGACCTAACAGAAGCAGAAGATATTAAGAAGAGGTGGCAAGAATACACAGAAAAACTGTACAAAAAAGATCTTCACGACCCAGATAATCACGATGGTGTGATCACTGACCTAGAGCCAGACATCCTGGAATGTGAAGTCAAGCGGGCCTTAGAAAGCATCACTACGAACAAAGCTAGTGGAGCTGATGGAATTCCAGTTGAGCTATTCCAAATCCTGAAAGATGATGCTGTGAAAGTGCTGCCCTCAATATGCCAGCAAATTTGGAAAACTCAGCAGTGGCCACAGGACTGGAAAAGGTCAGTTTTCATCCCAATCCCAAAGAAAGGCAATGCCCAAGAATGCTCAAACTACCACACAATTGCACTCATCTCACATGCTAGTAAAGTAATGCTCAAAATTCTCCAAGCCAGGCTTCAGCAATATGTGAACCATGAACTTCCTGATGTTCAAGCTGGTTTTAGAAAAGGCAGAGGAACGAGAGATCAAATTGCCAACATCTTCTGGATCATGGAAAAATCAAGAGAGTTCCAGAAAAGCATCTATTTCTGCTTTATTGACTATGCCAAAGCCTTTGACTGTGTGGATCACAATAAACAATTATAGTGATGGTAACAGCAAAAATAATCATGACCACTTACTTTTCTCCATTCAGTAAAAGTGCTTTATACGTCTTATCTTCATTTCTAGTAAAACCCATATTGTTTTACCCATTTAACAGATGTGAAAACTAAGGCTTAGTGAGGCTAAGCAGCAGCTCCAGTGCCACCACGTTAGTCAACAGTGGAGGCAGGATTTGAATTCTGTTCTCCCCATCTTCAGATCCTGTTCAGGTTTAAAATCCTGCTTGCCCTACCATTTGCCCCCTTTTCCATCGCCTCTAGGACAGAATTTCAGCATTCTCAGCATGGGGTACACGGGTGTGGTGATCCAACCACTACTACTTCCCAGCTTCATCTTCTGCCGTGTCCCTTCATTCAGAACTGCTTTCAGCTTCAATATAATTCCCTGCCCTTCTGTGTCTCTTGGGTTTATAAATGCTGTTCTCTACCCACAAAGGTCTTTTGCCATGGATCACACTACATTGGATCTAAACATTCAGTTCAGATATGCAGTTATCACCTCTCCTTCAAAGCCTATCTGGCCTTCTGAATCTATTATTTTCACTATCCCCTGGGCTAACCATGATCGTAGCCCTTATTATTCTAACTTTTCACTGTCTCCCCTTTCCTTCTGAGAGCAGAAACTCCTTTCTCCTTTTCCTCTATTTCTCCTTTTCTTAGCACAATTCTACTGAGAGAATTTTGCACTCAATAATTGTTGATGGTGATGATAATGATTTTCATGTCATTTCATGTTATTTTCATGATGGTAAATATAAAAATGATGGTAATACAGCTGAAAGGGAGGAGTTTTCTCTAGGACTCAATCTGGCCTTTCTTTAAGCACTTCTGAAATCATCCTATCCAAGCCTATGGATTTTCATCTTTGCTTTTATATTGATGACTTCAAAATTTCTGTTTCTAGGCTTGACTTCTCCCTTGAGCTGCACATGAATATATCCAACCATTTCCTTAGTGCCTTGAAGTGTAAATCTAATAGGCATCTGGGTCTTAATACAGCCAGAACAGAACTCTGGAGTATTTCCTTCCCAAACTGTTATTCTTCCAGTATTTTCCATTGTATTTAACAGTCCCATCTTTGACTCACTTGCTTTGGCTAACAACTGAAAGCATAACCACTGTGTCTCTCCTGCCCTACATCCAATTCATTAGCTAATCCTCTTGGCTTTCCTGTCTCCCAAAATAATAATAAACCATGATGTAACCTACCATTCCTCTCCTTAATCACTGCTACTATCCAGGTGTAAGTCAAAGTCATCTTTCGATAACAGGCTCCCAACTGGTCTCCCTGTTTCCACTCTTGTCCCTCTATTATCCATTCTCCATATAGCAGCCAGAGTGAACTTTTGTAGCAGAATCGTATCATGTCTTTACCCTCGTTTAAAACCCTCCAAGGGCATCCCATCACATTTAAAATTAAAATGCACTGTGTCCCCTACTTGGATCTACAGAACCTGCTGCCTGCTTCCCTGCCCTGATCTCCACTGCTGTCTCCTTACATCTGGATCTGGCTACACTGACCCTCTTTCTGGCCACTTAAACCAGACGAGCCTGTTTCTGCCTCGGCCTTTTGCTCCTGCCATGCCTTGGCCTAGAACACACTTGTCCCTAGGTCTTTGCATATGCAGCTCATCCTCCCGATTCTCTGCTCAGGCCCTCTTTGGAGTGGTCTCCTCTGGGCACCTGTCAGAAATAGTCCCAAATCCGCTGTTCCTCTTTTCCCCGTGACCTTTCGCCATATGCTGCTTTAGCATTGATCACTATCTGAAGTGAAGTCCATTCAGTAATTTAATTACTCATTTATGTTTATGTTTTTATTGCCCTGCCAACTAGAACATAGAGCCATGAGAAAGGGACTCTTTCCTTGTCTTTCCTTCTTTCCCTCTTTATCTCTCACCCTCTCCATTTCTGTCTCTCTGTCTCTCCTATAAAGAGATTTAAATTTTAGATATGTACATGCATGCATGTAAAAGCCTCCCTGAACCTCTTTATGATATTACCATGACAAAACCAATAACTTCCATAGAAAATAACAGTGTCTTGCCTTATAGCACAGGGAACTATATTCACTACCCTGTAATAAACCACATCGGAAAAAGACTATGAAAAAGAATGCAGGCATATGTGTAACTGAATTGCTTTGTTTTACGGTGGAAGCTAACACAACACTGAAAATCAACTATACTTCAATAAAATAAACTTTTTAAACAACCTCTTTAGAAAATCTATTGCATGTCAACTATTATTCTAATGGTATGTCCAAAAAGCTAGTATTATGACACATGCAACAATCTGGATGGAAAATATATATATTCTAAGTTAAAAAACAAAAAGCCAGTCAGAAAAAAGAGTGTATTACCAAAGTGCACAAAATTTGTCCATGGTGATAGAAATGAGAAAAGTGGTTGCCTTTGAGTACACTGATTGGGAGAAGACTGAGAAATCCTTTGGGCTAACAGAAATGTTCTGCTCTAGACAATAATTTTATGGGTACTTGTGTGTGCTAAGTCGCTTCAGTTGTTTCTGACTCTGTGCAACCCCATGGACTGTAGCCCATCAGGTGCCTCTGTCTGTGGGATTCTCCAGGCAGGAATACTGGAGTGGGTTGCCATGTCCTTTTCCAGGGGATCTTCCCGAACCCAGGGATTGAACCTGCATCTCTTATGTCTCCTGCATTGGCAGCCGGGTTCTTTACCACTAGCACCACCTGGAAAACCCTTTATGGGTATAGTGAAAGTGAAAGTCTCTCAGTCATGTCCGACTCTTTGTGACCCCATGGACTATACAGTCCGTGGAATTCTCCAGGCCAGGATACTGGAGTGGGTAGCCTTTCCCTTCTCCAGGGGATCTTCCCAACCCAGGGATCGAATCCAGGCCTCCCGCATTGCAGGCGGATGCTTTACCAGCTGAGCCACAAAGGAAGCTTTATGGGTATATACATGCACACACAAAAAAACTGTTCACCTATATACTTAAGATTTGTTGAAATTTTCTCATTGCATATTATCCATCCATCAATCAATGAAGCCAGTAGTAATAGTCATTTAGCCACAAAGAAATCAGATTTGCTTTAAAGTTTTAGGTAAACTATTTTTTTTTTAAGGATTCAGTAAAATCTTCACTTTAGGAAAACAATCTCTTGAACGTGTAAGGAGATGATGGTTCCAGCACATCAAGCTGTACCCCTCCTGTGAAAAGGAAAAATCTCCCTGAGCCCTGACATTTGCTTGCTCCCTTCCCTGTAGCTCCAAGGACAATGGTGAATGTAAGCTACAATAAAAAGGTCATTTTCTTCTTTCAGCAACAGTAACACAAGTGGCTACATTTCCTGATTCTGGATTAAGTTCAAGATTTCAAATACAAGTGGACTCGTTTCTGATTAGAAAGTTTGATATTTATCATAGACTTCCCTGTCTTCCATAACCAGTATGAGAGAGATTGCGAAAAGGTAAACTGAAAGGGACCATTCTTTTATTCAACAATTAACCCCATCTGGGTAAATAATACGGCGCAGGGCACTTGAGCCACCGCGGTTAGGCTCTGAGTTCAGAACTCAACACGGCTTCAAAGCGGCGTCGATGAAACGATGACAAGATGCTACAGAAATGGCTTTTTATGTGGAATATAATGCGTGTCTAGGGTTACATAGTACAGTAACGAAGAGAAGAGGGTTGTAAAGACAGAAGATAGAGTGTCTGGAAGTACTTACCTGAAGGAAACACAATCTTGGTTTAGTTCAGGCCCTTAGGCCTAGAAACACAGTATATGGTCTAGAAACCTGAATATTCGAAAACAGTTTCACCAAGGGTTGTAAGGTTTCCATCTCAGGCAAATAAAAACAAAATTCCCTGGCAGTCAGCAAGGCAGCCAAGGATGGAGATGCTTCTGAAAACCTGAGCTTCATTCCCTCTTTTATCAGATAATTTCATTACACAAAGGGGCATATGTCTCTTAAAAGTATCAAACAGCCCATTAGAACCGTGAAAGCCCGTCAGTCAACAAATCCTTTTGATAAAGATCGATCGCTCCCTGAATAAGGGGAAAACATAGTCCGGGTCAATCTGTCAGCAAACGCATTCAAAAATCTATACTCTGAATTGAGACAAGGAACTCTTAATAAACTGAGATTACTTTCCAAGAAAATATTTGGGTTCCCTACAAGCCCAGGCCTCACACCTGACTGCGTTTGGCATCCCCGGGAAGAATAGGCCGAGTGATCCACGGAGGTGTGCAGGCATCTTTGGTTACTTCTAGGGCAGGCCTTGCCTGATTCCCACCTGCCTGTATCACTTTTAGTAAATGGCACAGGGGTGGAAATGAGTGGGGGAACCTGCTCGAGACTCAGGCAGCTCCAATTTCTCAAGTGGCTTTTCTATTGTAATATGGGTATTCTGAGGCTCACATGAGAAACCCAGGGTCTGGGACCTGCTTCAACAGTAAACTGTTCGCACAGACCCCCTGGAACAAAAAGCGCTTGTGCATCTAATCTCTGTCCATTACAGACATCTCCGGAGAGCCCCAGGAGGAAAACAAAACATGCAGAAAATAGATTTGGATCATCTTTATGACCTAAAAAAAAAAAAACAAAAAAAAACTACCCTGTCAGTTAATTGCCTCTGCCTCCCAGGAGCATAAGGGGAAGGAGCGCTCACTTACGGAGTCCCTACTGTGTGTGCTTTGCAGGTTGCTGTCATTCTCTCACTTAATTCCAGGACTACACTGAAAAGCAGATATCATTATGCCCATGTTACACAGCTCATGGGAGGCATAATTGGCCAGTGTTTTACCCGAGGCATTTAGCTAGTGTCAACAGTGGCATTTGGACCTGTGGCATCCCATGTATAAGGCTTGTGGCTCAGCTGGTAAAGAATCCGCCTGCAGTGTGGGAGACCTGGGTTCGACCCCAGGGTTGGGGAGATCCCCTGGAGAAGGGAAAGGCTACCCACTCCAGTATTCTGGCCTGGAGAATTCCATGGACTGTAGAGTCCATGGGGTCACAAAGAATCGGGCACAACTGAGCGACTTTCATTTTCACTTTCAACAGTGGCATTTGGACCTGTGGCATCCTGTGTATCAGGCTTGTCCACCGGAGTGACTATCAGCGTCTGGCTTCCCCCTCAAATGGTCCAGGGCCACCCATCTCCCATCCCCACTGCCCCCTGCTCCTTGGCTGGGCCAACTACTGGGGAGTGGAGGACCCTCTGAGTTTTTTGCCATTCAGTAAAAGAGACTCATTCAAAGTCAGCTAGGTAAGGACTTCCCTGGTATCTCAGAATGTAAAGAATCTGCCTGGAATGCAAGAGACCCGGGTTCAATCCCTGGATCGGGAAGAGCCCTGGAGAAGGGAATGGCAAACTACTCCAGTATTCTTGTCTGAAGCATTCCGTGGACAGAGGAATCTGGCAGACTACAGTCTGTGGGATGGCAAAGAGTTGGACATGACGAGTGACTAACACATACACAAAAGAGACTGGCTCAAGGTCAGCCAGGTGAGGAAGGATTGGATAAAGTGGAGGATGATGTGAGCTGTACGGTTGGAAGAAACCATACACTAGAGCCCAGATACACAGTATAGAAACATGTGAGCACAATTTGCTCCGTCTGGATAGTCACAGCGTCTATAACTCAATCAACAGTCAGAAGCCAGGGATGGGGAGCACGGTAGGAGGCAGAGACTCTGTATGAGGATCAAATAGACCGTGCCGGTTTACTGACTCAGTATCTACTTATCTTGATTGTCAGGAAAAGAAATGATTTAGATTTTGGAAGGACTGGATTCCAATATGAGCTTTGCATCAAATGTAACTGTGGGACTTTGGGAAAGGTAATTTACCCCACCGAGTACCAGTTTCCTCATCTGTATAATCAGGCTAATGGCACCACCTGATGGAAGAAAAGTGAAGATTAAAAGGAGTAATGCACAGGAAACACCCAGGCTAGCACCTGGAGTATGGTAAGCCCTCTGAAATCTCAGTCCTCTCCATTTCTTTTTCCAGCCTCTTTAGGAAGTGCCATTTCTACAGAGACATTGGCCCTATGACCTAGTATAAGGAAATAAGCAATGACTGTGCTGATGAATTAAGACCCAAGGTGCGCTCAGCCCACAGTGAGGTCCCATCACTGCTTGGGCTTATATTTGGGGCAACCAAGATGGATCGTTTTGCTTCCCTGCCACACTTTGTGCAGCAGCAGAGAGAAGTGATCTGGTATCATCTGAGGCAATGGTCTCACATGATTTCTGGTTGGGTGCCAACCTTTAACACAGCATCCATACCCAATCAACTTTGTCATCCTGTCCAGAATGACAGCCGCTGTCCCCACTCCATACCCCACCAATCCTCATCCTAGTGTTCCAAGCCATCATCCCTTGGTTTCAAGCCTGAATTCCCATTTGCCTTTTCAGTGGCATGGCCTGGGCTCAAGAGCTTAAGAATCAAGAATGAAGGGGCAGGGTGGGTAGTGTACACAAGAAAGTGGAGTAAAAAAACCTCATTTTTAAATGAGAAATGAGTGCATTTTATCTCTTCTTATTTGCCCTTACTAGTTTTGATGGAAAGTGCTTGAATCTGGAGTTCTGGTGTATCTTTCCCCTTATGTGGCCTTGGAAAGTCACTCAGACATCAGTTTCCTGTTAGTAAAATTTGGACATATCAGATACTATCTCTGAGGTTCCTTCTACTTAAGTATTCCGTAAGCCTGTTTCACAGGTTTATCATCCACCCTTAAACAGGACGAAGGAGGCCAAACTAAGGTTAAAAGGTTAACTAAGGTTAAAAGGCTGGCGGGTTAAGGTTAAGAGGTGGCACTAGACAGAGTCCTAGGTTCAAGACCAAGGTCTGTCACTAACTCTACATGCTCCTAAGTGGGATACATCCCCTTTTTAAGCCTCCCTCTCTCCAACTGTAACAGGAGAATTGTTATAAGAATCGTTGGTGATTCTTCAAAGTATAATATTTCACAGTGGAATGAATAAACCAACAAATTCTAGAAACTCATGTACTTTTACCTTACCACAAACCTGCACCTTTGTGGGCAACTAACCAAAAACTCTTAACAGTCATGGGTCTCTTGAAGCTCTCTAATATTCCTGGTAGACAACAGGGGGCACTCTTGGCATGTGTGCATCCAAAGGGTCCCCAGAGACCTTGGTGTGAGCTTCCAAGGCATGTGATTTTTCTGAAGCTAAAGTTTTTATGGTATATTGCTATAAACGTTCTTTCTGTCCCAACTGCCTGCCTCTTGCTCACTGAGCCATATTTCATCTCCGCTGGGCCCTGGGTTCTCCTTACATAGGAATTCCCTTGTGGCTCAGATGGTAAGGAATCTGCCTGCAGTGCAGGAGACCTCGGTTCAATCCCTGAGTCAGGAAGATCCACTGGAGAAGGGAAAGGCTACCCACTCCAGTATTCTTGCCTGTTCAGGAAGAAACAAGTAAACAAGCTTTATAGACTCTTCATAAAGTCAAGTGGATTGCTATATAAATGCCACATAAATCATCATCCTTGAGACCAGATTTTCAAGGAGATTGTTACTACAGGCACTGTCTTCTTTTTCAAAAGTTCAGGGCTTAACTATGGAGTGTTATGGAAATTCTCATCGATTATTAGCTATCAAGTACATTTATCAAGGAAAAATAAACCTCTTTCTATATATAGATTTGTATATAAGGCAGTTTAGAAATTTTGGTGGCAATAATATTCAGAAAAGCACAGTCAGCAATCACACTTGGGGTAACATGACACAATTCTTAAAACCAGCTTTGTCCTTAAATGGTACTATCCGTTAGTCAATGGCAAGGTCAACTACATCGGGTCTTAAGTCTGCTTGCCTTAGATGAGTCACTTAAGCCTCGAACTCTTCAGGCCAAAACTCTGGGCTCTACTGGATGTTATCTAGGCCTCTTCTGTTGCATAACCTTTGCCCTATGGATGCTGTGAATTGGGAGGCTGTTAGGTGCAGGGGAAGAGTGTGTCTTTGACATGGGACAGAGTTGAATGTGAATTCCTGCTTTGCCACTAACAAATGGCCTAAAAAAACACTGCTTTCTTTCTCTAATCTTGGTTTTCATATCTTCAAAATGGGGATAAAAACACCTATCTTTTGATTTTTTCCTGATAACATAATAATATAAGATAGCCCACAAAGGGCCAAGTTCAGACAGAAAATATTTAGTAAACATTAGTTCACGTCCCTTCTCCCTCTAGGCGTGGATGTTATGCAGGCTTCATCTGTGTTTAGTCAAAGTAAAAACGACATTAAAAGTGTTAGTCTCACAGTCATGTCTGATTCTTTGTGACCCCATGAACAGTAGCCCGCCAGGTTCCTCTGTGCATGGGGTTCTCTAGGCAAGAATAGGGGAATGGGTTGCCATTTCCTTCTCCAGGGGATCTTCCTGACCCAAGGATTGAACCTGGGTCTCCCACTTTGCAGGCAGATTCTTCATCATCTGAGCCACCAGGAAGCCCATGTTTAGTCAAAGAGGAGGATAAAAGTATATAGAAAAAAGTAGGTATGAATTTTAATGAGTGCCTGAAACAATGTCCAGGGTTTCTTTAGTGCAGAATCACGTGGAGTTTTAAAGATTTAATTCAGAATTTGAACCTTTGGTGAAACAGCCCCGAGACAACAGTGGAAGTTAATAGGTCTGCAAGCAGCCTTTGGTGGTCTGGTATCACCCTCAGCTCTAGCAACCCAGCCTACCAGCCTGATCCAGTTTGCTTGGTTAATGCTTTTGGACTTGAACAGAGATTCAGGAAGTAAAATCTGAGGGTAGATTCTACCAGAGTCAGAGGGGTTACCCAGGTGACACTAGTGGTTAAAAAAAAAAACACAAAAAAAACCTGCTTGCCAATGCAGGAGATGTAAGAGATGCAGGTTTGATCCCTGGGCCAAGAAGATTCCCTGGAAAAGGAATTAGCAACCTATTCTTGCCTGGAAAATCCTGTGGACTGAGGAGCCTGGAAGGCTACAGTCCATGGGGTCCCAAAGAGTTGGACGCGACTGAGCTACCAAGCACAACTTGATAGACAAATAGCCTTCAAGATAAATTCCCCTGGTTTTTAAAATAGCATTGTGAGTATAAATAAGCAGAAGAAAACCTTTTTTGAGTTGAGCAGGGGAAAGCGCCTGACCTCTGAGGCCATTTGCTTTGATCCAGTGAAGAAGGAAAGAATACATAGTGGGGAGTGAAACTGCTAAGGTTTGAAATGTTTGCCTCTGAAGCGGCAGGCATGACCCTACTAAGCACAGATTATATAATACGTATTACCATAATGATGCCTGTAATTGCCTTCAGAGATTCTATTTTCTACTGAATCTTGGTTTTTCCCTAAAACACAAATCAATGGTCTCTTACCAGTTAGAATTGGAAAAGGCAACTTGAAAAACAAAATATAATGTTGCATTTTTGACAAATAATATCAGCTGCTTCTGATGAAGAGTGTGTCCCTTTAAGAAAAAAAAAAGTCTTGACAAATTCAACATCGCATGCGTGCTCAGTCATTTAGTCCAACTCCTTGCGACCCCATGGACTGTAGCTCGCCAGACTCCTCTGTCCATGGAATTTTCCAGGCAAGGATACTGGAGTGGGTTGCCATTTCCTACCCCAAAATTTAGCATTACTTTCAGCAAAACAGTGTGGCAGATTCAATCAAGGTTACAATGATGTTAAAATACAGCAGCATTCAAAGGAAGTGTGACCATAGTCCCCAACCTGGTATCTTAATATAACAGATAGAAATTCAGTGATTCTGTTTTTTTCCTGAGGTTGATAAGTTCCTTGCATTCTTTCTCTGTGATTTTGAAAGGAAATGCTTATAATTATTGGTTCTCTATGTAATGATTATCACATTTTTTATTTCAGAGCTAGCATCCCTGGAAACACATTCCTTATAGTAACCTGAAACCCTCTCCCACCACCACTTGGGCAAGATTCTGATTGATTTCAGCAGAACAAAGGAACGATTGCATCCCATTTGAAAGCCAGATGAGGTGCTCTTTGTTTCATTCTAAATTGGGAGTGATAATGGTTGGGTGGTCATTACTTCAAGCAGGGAAATAAAACAGTCCTAACAGTGAAGAGGGCTGGTGTACAGTGGCTATTTTCTGGGATGGAACTGGTTAACTAAGAATTGAAAAGTCATCCTCTGGTAGCCTGAACAGGAACCTACAGTCTGCAAACACTTATTCCCATCAACACTGCTCCAAGGAGGTGCCGAAATGCAGGGTCCCTCATTCTGATCTTGTGTCTGTCCTGGTATGAATTAACAGAGGGGAACAGGAAATGGATCGACACTGTTCATAAGTGAGGCGGCCAGGCAGGAGGGGAGGTCCTTCTGCTTTCAATCAAGAGAGGGGGTACAATCTGAGGTGTCATCAGTACATCTCAACCATCGGGAAACCCAGGCTTCTTCAGGGAGCTGGGCTTCTCTATGGATGGAATTACATACTTTGTGAGTAAGAATTATTTCTCGTATAGAATACCTGTTAGCTTACAGCAAAAATGTGAGTGGAAGGAAATACACGGGACTGGTGAAGTAAGCAAAGCAAACACTTGAGTGTATTTCTCCCCTTGACCCTGCACCAGACAGAGGAAACCATTATCGTCATCATTATCTATGTTCTTATTAATATTATTTAATAGTAATACTTTTCCAAGTTCCCAATCTGGAATACCCAGAAAGACCAAAAATCATTTCCTTTCTTGGAGACCTTTAGAATTCAGGAGCTTAGAAGCAATTTTCTCTATGCCACTGGATTATTTGCATTATAGGTGTTATAGTGAGCATTGCTAGCCTTGCTTTAATATTATTGACACTGATCCTTGCTTTGTTGACATCTTGGGTAGCTACTATGAAGAGCTGGGAACTAATTTGCTTAATTTCAACCTTACTAATCCAATCAACTTGCCTGTTTACTTTGTGTGCTCAGCAAGCCTTTGAAAAACGAGACTTTTAAGTGACTTCCTACTCCAGGAAAGATTTGTACATGGCACTTGGTCTTAATCAGAGAGGGGATGGACTTGTGTGGGTTGGATGTGGTCAGAGGTGCTGCTGAGCAGAAGTGGGAGTAGGAAACTGGAAAACTGCCTGTCTCTCCTGATCATCTTCATTGCATGACTACAGAATTCCATTTGAAATAAGCTCCCCAACATTAAAAAATGCCCATATATAAGTGCGAGCACAAAAGCAGAAAGTGTGGTGTTCCTCTGTTGCTGTTACTTGGCATTGTATTCGCCACATCTCAATTTTTCTCCTCTTGTGCAAATCAGTGGGAGTTTCCTTGAAACTTATTTTTATTCTCATTCTTATTCATCAGTTTGATACTTTAGCATCAGAGCCCACCAAGATACTAGCCACCTCTTTGCTATAAATCCGGTGTATTAAACTATTATGGCATTTATGAAAAAGATCTAGTTTTTTTCTTGCTCTACAAAGCATAACACGGCATGTTATGTGAAAGTTCCATAGAAGCGCTCCTCATAATATAGAGTGGGTCCCTCTTCAACAGTATAGTCCCCAGGGGTTAGCATATCCTTCTAGTGAATAGTGAAATCTCAGTAAATATTTGTTGAAGGAACCGTTTGTGTAACTTACTGGCAATATACTCAGTTGACTGAGCAAATGCTTCAAACTCTCAGGAAATATTACCAGAACTGTATCTATAAAAAGCCAAAATTACATAAAAAATATTCAAATCAGTTCTTTGGCAATATCTTAAGCAAAACTGATAGACTATTTGTTCCACAACCAACCCTCAGCCCCGATTTTCATTGCCTGTCTTTGTATCCTATGAACACAGGCCTGGGGCCAGAGTTCCCTTTATTTCTTATATTTTGTTTGTTTTCATTATTATTATTATTTTTAAAGAGAATGTTTCTGGTAGTTCAAACAAAGAGTGGTCCTTTCCATTTCAAATTAATCATAACAGAATGATTGGAGAAGAGTATCCAAGCAGATTTTATTTTACTGACCAAAAGATCAGTTTAATGTAAAGAGGAATTTTCTTGATTCTGGGACCACAACGCAGTGAGGGAACTCTTGGATGAAAGTCATAATCCAGCGGAGAAGGATGAAAGGAATTTAAAGGTGAATTTGGGGACTTTGGAAATTTAATACCATGATTTGGTATCAGATTTAAATTCTTTCCAAAGCCACTGTGAAATCAAGGTGGGGGTGGGGTAACTTACAGCAAGTTGAATGTTATTAAAACTGTATATGAAAGTATTTACCCTTATCTTTTCCTCCCCCAGTCAACACAATTTAAAAAAATCTCCATATAAGATGCCATTGTATTTTATTGAGCTACATATTCTAGAAAATTAAAAGTTTGCTGTGTCTGGTACTAACAATAAAAGTATACATGTATAAATCACAGGATTAAACAGATATCACAGTGCAATTTTGTAAATCTGCAATCCAGTACAATTTGAGAAGATAAAACACCAAAGAGCCTGAGTGAGAGTTAACTCAATTCTTCCACGGCGTGGAAAAGGTGGATTTATTCCTAAATGAATGGCTAAATGGATGACTTCAGCGCAAGTTTCCTTCTATTGCCTGGAGAGTTCTGTGTGCCTGGGAGCTTTGAAGACATTCTCTCATACTCTTGTACCAGTGAGTGAACCCAGGGAAAATACAGGAGCGGGGCTGCTCCATATAGCAATACCCTCAATGAAGTTGCAGGTAAAGAGTGTTTCTTTTTCTAAGAGCTACACAATATGTTCCCCACCCCCAACTGACCATGCAAACTCGTTAGTTTACTGCTGGCAGGAGTTGGTTTCAATGAGTAGACCTAATAAGGTCCTTCCTAAAGGATAACCACCCTGGTTTGCCTGTGGTTCATACCACCAGGGGTCATCCTTCTTAGCTTCAGGGATTTCAGCTGGAAAGATAGGATAATGCTATTAGGTTAAAACTAAAGCTTCAGAATCAAATTGAAGCTTGAATCCTGACTTAATTTCTCAAAGCCCTCAGGCCCTCAACTTAAAATAGAGATTTAGCACTAATTTGTCTGGCTAACTGTAAAAGAGATAAATGTGGGAAGAGTTAATATAGAAGTTAGTATAAGTCATCACTCAATGTGTGGGAGCCCAGTATCATCATTTTATTTTATATTTTATCATCATTTATATTGATACAAATTCTTGGAAATGGGAGAGATTTTGACCCTAAACATGGCAACCCACTCCAGTACTCTTGCCTGAAGAATCCCTTGGTCAGAGGAGCCTGGTGGGCTTACAGTCCAAGGGGTCACAGAGTTGGACATGACTGAGCGACTGATACACTGATACACATACACACAGTTCATTTGATAATATCCCAATCAAGTGGGTATCCAGCTTATGGTAAATTGTCAATAGGAAAGTTAAAATTAAAACATTTTAGAAAAAAAGGTTAAGTTACTGTTTGATTTTATTTGACATTTGCAATGAATTGGTTTTTTTTTTGTAAAAATTGATTGCTCAAGTGCTTTAATAATTTTACTTTGATTTATTTATTTAATTGGATATTTGTTATCTGTTCACTGCCTCATCCATCTAAAAATAAAAAAACATTACGATTCTGCACCTAACCAACATTAAAATTAGTAATTTTTCCCCAAACAATATACTTTGACCTAGAGATTCACATTTTTTTCTTTTCCTTTTCAATTTAAGAAGTTTCTCTATTGTGAAATTTTTCACTATGACTTCTAATTGTGGGCTTCCCCAGTGGCTCAAAGGTAAAGAATTCTCCTGCAATACAGGAGTCACAGGAGACATGGGTTTGATCCCTGAGTTGGGAAGATCTCCTGGAGGAGGGCATGGCAACCCAGTCCAGTATTCTTGCTTGGAGAATCCCATTTACAGAAGAGCCTGGTGGGCTACAGTCCATAGGATCCCAAAGAGTTGGACATGACTGAAGCGACTTAGCATGCACACTGCCTAATTGTTCTAATTTCGTCCCTAAAAATACCTGTAACTCTGAGCTGAGCTCTGTTGTGTGTTTTTTTTTTTTTTTTTGGTCCCCATATTGAGTATGTTCTTTTCAATTATTTCAATATTTATTCTTTTTCACTTCAAGTTTTTCTCCATTGGATTACCAGTTCACCTTCTCCTTTAGAGTAATTATCTTTTATAGTTACTTTGCCCCTTCTGTACATGTCTCAAATGTACTTATAAATGTATTTATAGTTCTTTCTGAATTGAATTAATCTAGATTATATCAGAACACAGATTTGAAGGTTTTTTCTACTAAAGGGATGAAAGTGAAAGTCGTTTAGTCATGTCCAACTCTTTGTGACCCCAAGGACTACACAGTCCATGGAATTCTCCAGGCCAGAATACTGGAGTGGGTAGCTGTCCCCTTCTCCAGGTGATCTTCCCAACCCAGAGATTGAACCCAAGTCTCCCACATTGCAGGCCGATGCTTTACCAGCTGAGCCACAAGAGAAGACCAAGAATACTGGAGTGGGTAGCCTATCCCTTCTCCAGCAGATCTTACCGACCCAGGAATCGAACCAGGGTCTCCTTCATTGCAGGCAGATTCTTTACCAACTGAGCTATCAGGGAAGCCCATTAAAGGGATAACTCTATGCAAAAACAACCTTCCCCATAAAAAAAAAAAAAAAAGACAACAAAACCTAACAAGAGTTTAGGTAAAGTATTGAAACAAAGATACCTCTGCTTCATTTTAGCATCACTAAAACTGGAAAAGTCTCTGGGTTAGCAAAGTGTACACTAGGAACAACCACAGAACACTTGTACCAGCATTCCTCATGCCTATGCCCGTGCAAGATGCAGCTCGAGTCCCCACATTCTTTACCATGGATCCCATGTGAAACCTCAGAGTTCTTCATCACAGCTCTCCCAGAAGCTACTAGCCATCAGTTGGGATTGGCGTATGTTAAGAAATCTACTGGGGCTTCCTTGGTGACTCAGATGGTAAAGAATCTGCCTGCAACGTGGGAGACCTGGGTTCAGTCCCTGGTTTGGGAAGATTCCCTGGAGAAGGAAATGGTCACCCACTCCACTATTCTTGCCTGAAGAATCCTATGGACAAAGGAGCCTGGTGGGCTACAGTCCATGGGGTAGTAAAGAGTTGGACATGACTGAGTGACTAACACACACATTTTTAGCTCAGCAGTAACAAAATGTGCAATACAAAATATTTTTTTAAGCTTCCAATGAAAATTTTAAGGATTTTTGTTCTTAAGTAACTCTATCTGTTTGGTATGGTTGTCCTCCTGCAGATAGGTAATGATCACAGTGTTCCCCAAATTGCTGTTCCTTATCAGATCCCTGTAATTGAGATCAATTTTCATTTGGCTGCTAATCACATGTTTATCGTGAATCTCCTGGTTTCATCATGCATCTTTTTCCCTTAGTGATTATTCCGTGAGGAGAGTTATAAGATAATTTGGGCACACATAATAAGCGTACTGGGCAATGGATATTAAATAAACATGTGGAGAGTTAAGAGCTACAGAGGCACGGGAAAACCCTGCCTTTGTGGATTTGGTATTTCATAACTCAGAGGAGCTATTTACTGAGTGTTCATTATGTACCCAACACTTCATCTACCCCATCTTATTTGATATTTCTGACAACACCATGCGTTAGGAATAATCATTATTTCTATTTTACAGATGAGGACACTGGCCTTGAAAAAGTCTAACTTAATTGTCCGAGATCACACAGACGTTAAATACCAGAGCCTAGATTCAACCTATATCTGTCTGGTTCCAGTATCCATTCTCTTAACCACTAATTTTTTCCCATCTAGGATGTCAATAAAAATACTACCTTCAACAAAAACAAGCTGAAGATTTTCTTATAAGGCATGAAGCCAATAATCATGTTCTTTCATATGATGGGTCAATTTCTTCCACTGTAAAAATGGAACCTGAGAGTGGTGTGCATAAGAAGACTTGGAATAAACCTGCGGAGAAGGAAGGCCTATTGTTCACTGAGCGGAAACATAAAAGAGAACAAGAAGATCCTAGAGCAGGGCGATTTCATATTTTACACTGAAATGAACTCCAGATATGTGTGTGTCAGGTAACCTGTGTGGCCCCCACTCCCAACTCTTTTGTCTGTTCCACTGACCCAGGAGAGAAATAGCCTCCACTGAATTGTTTGCTTCAGGAAGGTCTGTTGTTCTGACTCCCAGTTGTGTCCAATTCTTGGTGACCCTCAAGCCTATACTTTGTCTAGGTGCCCTTGAGACCTAGCAGAATCAGCAGGCATTGAACAAGTGTTTGCTAAAAGCAAAAGTGCTTAATGCAAGAGATGAGGAGATAGAGGGAGAGAAGGAAGAATGGGGGAAAGAAAAGGAAGAAAGGGAGGGAGGAACAGAGGAAGAAATCAGCATCCTTAACCTCCCTACCTTTGGGCTTCCTGGGTAGCTCAAATGGTAAAGAGCCTGCCCGAAATGCGGGAGACCCAGGTTCGATCCCTGGGTAGGGAAGATCCTTTGGAGAAGGGAATGACAACCCACTCCAGTGTTCTTGCCTGGGAAAACCCATGGACAGAGGAGCCTTGGGGACTACAGTCTATGGGGTTGCAAAGAGTTGTACACAGCTGAGCAACTAACACAATCTCCTGCCCTAGTTTCTTTCCATGGTGGAACACTTCTACCTGCAAATCCCCTGTGTGGTGATTTGGTTATGGATGACCAAACTCCTGGGTATTGCCTTCTCTGGGCTTTTTGGCCCCTTTTGTTCCACCTACTTTTCAAGAAGACCTTCTGTGCCCATTTCTGCTTTTCTGTGGAGAGAGCAATCAGGCATGCCTGGGGTAGGACCTTGATTTGGGCATCAGGTTGGTCTGTCTCACCTCTGATCAAGCTGCTATTAGAACAGCGTCCGAAACCCTAGACACCAAGGACTTTAACCAGAGGTCCACTGCTATCCTGACCCAATAGTCTTTGGGGTCCAGTGGTCAGTATTGACTACATTGGCCAAAAGCAGGTATCTGCCTCATGGTGACACTGTCCTGTCCAAGAGTCACAGCCTAGATGTGGTTTCCTCCCTATAAAATACACCATTTCATCTCTGGCCCATATGAGACCATCTTTAAACCTTTATCCACTATAAATTATCCTCACCTTAAAAAGCAGGCACCCTACTTTTCACACTTATTCCTGTAAGTCACACCTGAAATACAGTTTTAGATTTTTCCTCTAAAGCCCCAGAGCTCGCTCTGCCCGATCTTGTTTGTGATGCTCTTTCTCTGTAATGGCATGCCCACCCACCTACCCCTCAGCAGTCATTCTCAACTTCCCTCTCTTGTATCCCACGTGCAAGCCATCATCAGTCCTTTCACCTCCACATTTGAAAAGCCTGCCATATCTGACCACTTTTCACCACTTTCAGTATTAGTATCCTAATCTGCATCATTGTTGTCGTTCACCTGTTCCACTGAATTACACTCCTAACTAACTCTCTTGACTCCTTCCATCCAGTCTCTAAAGAGCGCCAAGTAGCCCTTTCTAAGACAAAGCAGATCAGTCATAACACGTCTGTGATCAAACAGTCCATTGGTTTCCCCCTGTCTCACTCAAAATCAAATATAGTGTGTCACATGTCCCACAGCTCCCCCACTACCAGCCGGCTCCTGTTTACCTCCCCAACCTTATCCCCTTCCTCTGTCCCCCTCACTCAGTCTGCTGTCCCACACGGTGTGACACTGGACACATCACACATTGGAAAGCAGACCCCAGTCCAAACACTTCCCACCTTAGGGTCTTTGAGTGTGTTCCCTCACCTGGAATGCTCCTCCCCATAGATCTGCATGGCTCAGTCTTCTGCTTAATCCAAGTCTCTGCTTACTCTCGCCTCATCAGAGGTGACACACTTTCCCATTTTCTTATCTTCCTAAGCTTTCCTTCACATCATGTGCATTCACTCATTGAACTATTGAACATGCATCCTCTCCACTGGGTAGAAGGTTCATGAGGGCGCAGATTTGGTATAGGGCCCTAGAGCACCACAGCAAAATGCATGAAGAATTGACATCTGACAAGGCATTGTTGAGTGATTAAAGGAAGAAACATCCAGAGAGCTTTGCAAAGAGGTTAGATGGAAGGCTGGAGTAGTTTCAGAGCATCAAGGCCCACGTCTGATCTAAAAAGAAGTAAAGCCAATGGCTCTACTTACTAAAAGTGCGTCCCCACCCCATGCTGAGCACTGAAGAATTGATGCTTTTGAACTGTGGTGCTGGAGAAGACTCTTGAGAGTCCCTTGGACTGCAAGGAGATCCAGCAGGTCCATCCTAAAGGAGATCAGTCCTGAGTGTTCATTGGAAGGACTGATGTTGAAGCTGAAGCTCCAATACTTTGGCCATCTGATGCAAAGAGCCAACTCATTGTAAAAGACTCTGATGCTGGGAAAGATTGAAGGCAGGAGAAGAAGGGGACGACAGAGGATGAGATGGTTGGATGGCATCAGCTACTCAATAGACATGAGTTTGGGTAAACTCCAGGAGTTGGTGATGGACAGGGAGGCCTGGTATGCTGCAGTCCACGGGGTCACAAAGAGTCTGACGTGACTGAGTGACTGAACTGAACTGAACTGACCCCATGGTTCTGCACCAGCCTTGAGCCACTACTGGTTACAGTGAAGACTGCTGGACAAACCAAGATTCAGAGAGCAGAAGCTTGTGAGCCATCTCTACTGTTGCCCCTTACCTCATCGTGGGCCCATCATTCCTGCCAAATAATCTAACAGCTCTCAGTAATAGTGAACAAATGAGTTCAGTCTCCTGAAGAGTGTGGCAAGTAGGTCCTTTGAAAAACTAAACTGAGCCACTGAGGCGTAAAGATGAGCCCAGGGTCACATAGGCAGGTGAACAAGAAATTAGGATTAAAATCTAGACTACTTCCTTTCTTCTCTCAGGTGTTGACTATTATAAATATTGTGTTTGTAACTGGTTCAAGTTTCATGGATGTTTCATTTGAATAGGAATGAAAGAAAGAGAGGCCCTAAAAGATAGCCTGTTAATTTTCCAAAGTTGTGGTCTTTGTGTGATACAACAGATGATCTTAAGCAATTAGAGCCTTAGCGAGCCTCCCTTTGGGTTTCTCTGACTGCTTCTCTCTGTTTGCAGACATAATATTCTGTTTCTCCAAAACATCTCTGGTTACCAAAAGTAAATTTTGTGGGAAAATGGTGACGACGGTCAAATAAAGAGTTAACACAACCAAAACAAAAAATCCAGTTTGAAATATTTTTACAACGTTCTTTACACTCGAGCCCGCTGGAGGAAAAACAGCATTTTAAGTGCTGCTCTTTTTCCCATTAGGTTGTCTGCTTTTACAGGTGGCAAGTTTCAGCGAGATCTGAAGGCAAAAGGCTCATGCAGAGATGGTCTGGAGCAGAAAGATTTGACCCGCCTGACCCCCTGCCCATGCACACAACATAATCACTCACAAAATAGATACTAAAATAATGCTAGCAGCTGCCTGGCCTCAACGAATAAAATAAAACCGAACACATTGAGAGACAAGGCAGAAAGCCTGTCCTTAGCTCACCCCCTCGGGCCTCGGCATTACAGCCTCCCTGGCCTGAGTTAACAGAGATCAAACCAAATGGTTTTTTGCACCTCCCTTCTTTTCCTTGTGTCATTCTGACACTCTTTTTTTTTTTTTCTAACAGGTCTTGACTCAATGAATTTAAACGCCCTTCTCTTTCTCACTCACCACATGCAAACTTTAATTAAGGCTGTCTGTACATAACACTAAAATAACTTGTTGAGATGTGAAACAGTCAGATCACTGAGTTTGGGGCCATAAGAAGAGGGAGAGGGAAGGTCAAAGAGGATCATGAATGATGGCAAAAAATACCCCAGACGTTTAGACAGGCTTATGTTGTTTTTTTTTGAATTGAAATACAGCTGATTTCAATGCTATGTTAGTTTCAGTTATACAGCAAAGTAATTTTGTTAGACATATATATACATTTATATATAGCTATATTATTTTTAAAAATTCCTTTCCGTTTTGATATATAACAAGATACTGAATATAGTCCCTTTTGCTATATAGTAAATCCTTGTTGTTTGCTTTGTATGTGGTAGTGTGCGTCTGTTAATCCCATACTTCTAATATATCTCTTTCCCTACTTTCCCCTTTAGGAAGCATACTTTTTTTTTTCTCCTATGTCTGAAATCTGTTTCTGTTTTGTAAATATGTTAATTTGCACATGTTAAAAATTTCAAATAAAAGCGATGTCATATAATATGTCTTTCTCTGACTTACTTCATTTAATATGACAATCTCTAGGTCCATCCATGTTGATGCAAAGGACTGAGCAATATTCCATAGTACGTATGTACCACTTCTTTATCCATTTATCTGTTGGTGGACACTTAGGTTGCTTCCATGCCTTGGCTATTGTAAACAGTGCCATTATGAGTAGATAGGTTCCTTTTCAAGGCATTCTCTGCTTTTGGCTGTAGGCTCCCTGCCTTGCCTTTCCCTTTAATTGTAGGGGACAAGCATTTCCTCACTAAGGCAGATCTACCTTTCTCTAAAGCCATTCTCTTCACCTGGATGCCCATAAGCTTCCTACACTGTATCATCTCTGTGTTATGAATGTTGGGGCTTCCCTGGTGGCTCAGCTGGTAAAGAATCTTCCTTCAGTGCAGACCTGGGTTCGATCCCTGGGTTGGGAAAATCCCCTGGGGAAGGGAAAGGCTACCCACTCCAGTATTCTGGCCTGGAGAATTCCATGGATTTTATAGTCCATGGGGTCGCAAAGAGTCAGACATGACTGAGCAACTTTCACTTTTATGAATGTTAGCACTTTTATGGATTGTTGACCTTTCATGAAAGAGAAATCTGAAGTTCAAAGATAAATACCAAATCCACGGCTTCAATAAAAGATTAACTTGAAAATTTTAAATAAATAATACATTTTGAAAAAGAGTTTAATATTCATTTAAAAACTTCAATGCTAAGTGGGAACTTAACTTGCATTTCTCAACTTAAAAGTTTCAAAGGAATGAATGCTGATTCAGATGCCTTCCAGTACTAATAGTTAATGAGCTTATATAGTTGTTGTAAAAGAACTTCCAGACCCCATTTCCCCTTCCTGTAGCTTACATGGCTTATACAATAGTGATCACGGAATGAGTAAAAAGGTGGCCGTTTCTTAGCTTTGCAGACTTCAGAGATGTTTATTAGCTTTACATGGGAAGTTTCACTACTGCTGTCCAGTGATTCATTGCAAGTTGGAGTTACAAAATTCCCTTCAAGTTGCAACAAGAAAAGGACAAAACCCAGAAGCTGTAGTCACAGGGATAATGAAGAGAGCAGAAGAACAAGATAAGCCACTCCCAGTTAATCCACACGTGACCCAATCGTTCTGCTGAATGTATTGGAGCAAGCAACCCTCCTTAGGAAGGTGGTTCATGAATCCTCCTGTTTAAAATCTGAACTTTTGAAATATTTCAAATATGAAAATTGACAATGGACAATAGAACTGGCTCTAACAGTTATCATCCAGTTATTGAGCTTTCGTTGCAACATGTCCAGTCCCTAGAGTATAATGAATATAATGAGAATAACAGCTTTCGATTTGCTCTGACAATGGTGATAAGTATCATGTATTAATTGCTTTTGTGAATTTTACATTTATTGCCTAATTAATCATGACTGTTGCATTCTAAGTAAACCTATATTACTTAAAAATAATTTAAAATTCTCAAAAATGGTTGTTTTAAAAGGTAATTTGGCTATTTGAACTCTCGAGACTGGACTGTTACTTTGAGAAGGATGATTTGACAAAGTGTATAAAAATTATATATATTCTTTGAACTCTCGAGACTGGACTGTTACTTTGAGAAGGATGATTTGACAAAGTGTATAAAAATTATATATATTCTTTTAAGCCAAAAGTACCAATTCAATTCAAAAATTTCAATTCCAATTTAATATAAAAATTCCAATACAAATTTAAACAATAACGTGTACACAAATATTCATTGCTACATTATTTACAAATGGCAAGACTAGAAGTAGACTGTTCATTCAAAAGCATTTTTATAAAGGAATTATGGAGCATTCACAGCAAAATTAGAAGGATAGGCTCTGAAGTCAGAAGACCCAGTTTACATTTTAGTTCTATCTAGCTGTGAGGACTTAATCAAGATCCTATACTTGCATAAGCCTATTGTTTTTTTTTAACCTATAAAATAGGGAAAATAATATAACTTAGCTATCGATGGCTATGAGTGAAGCTTTAGTAAGATAAAGCACATAAATGACTCAGCATAGTGTCAGGAATGCAATGAGCACTCAATAAATGTTATAATTCTTTCTATTATGATTATTGCAACAATTCTATGGACAATTATACAGCTATTAAAAATGATAAACTAGCTTAACTTGTTGGCATGGAAAGATGCCCATCGTCATAAAACACATCAACAACCAACTTTAACCTTCTTCCTCAATGACCATCATACCCAATTCCACCAGAGCACAAAGCTATAAGGATATGAACCATAGTTGCCTTGTTCTCCATAGAAATCTCAGAGCCTAGAAAACACTCATCACATAGAGGCCACTCCATAATACTTTATTTAATTTTTGGACACAAATCTTTTATTTTAAAATATCCTAATTGAAGCTAGGCAAATGGTGACCTTAACTGGTGTTTTTTTTTTTTTTTTCCTTTCTTTTTCCTTTTTTAATTGGAGGATAATTGCTTTATAATGTTGTGTTGGTTTCTGTCAAATGACAACAGATCAGCCATCATTTTATATATATATATACATATATATGTGTGTGTGTGTGTGTGTGTGTGTGTGTGTATTATTCTTCCTTCTCTCTTGAGCCTCCCTCCACACCCCCGACCTGATTCGAGCCCTTTAGAGCTTGTGACCTGTCAAACTCTAGACAAATGTCATTTTGTTAACATGGTGTATTTCAATTTGTTAATATGGTGTATCACATTGATTGATCTGCATATAATGATGAATCGTTGCATCCCTGGGATAAACCCCACTTGATCCTTTTAATGTGCTGTATACCCTGAGACAACCACAATTCAAAAAGACACATGTACCCCACTGTTCACTGCAACACTATTTACAGTAGCCAAGACTTGGAAACAGCCTAGATGTTTAGATGTCATCTGTCAACCCCTGTCATCACAGAGCACCAAGCTGGGCTCCTTGTGTTACACAGCAGCTTCACACTTGTCACTATTTTACACATGATAGTATATGTGTGTCAATACCACCACCTCAGTTTGTCTTAATCTCTTCTTTTCTGCTGTGCTACAAGTCTGTTTTCTACATCTGAGCTTCCATTTCTTCTCTGTAAAGAGGTTCCTCAGTACCATTTTTCTAGATCCGTATATATGCATTAGTATATGATATTTGCTTTTTTCTTGCTGACTTTCTTCACTCTGTATAACAGGCTCTAGGTTCATCCACCTCACTACAGTTGACTTAAATTCATCCTTTCTATGGCTAAGTAACATTCCATTGTATATATGTACCACATCTTCTTTGTCTGTTCATCTGTCAGTGAACATCCAGGCTGTTTCCATGTCTTGGCTACTGTAAATAGTGTTGCAGTGAACAGTGGGGTACATGTGTCTTTTTGAATTGTGGTTTTCTCAGGGTATACAGCACATTAAAAGGATCATACACCATGATCAAGTGGGATTTATCCCAGGGATGCAAGGATTCTTCAATATATGCAGATCAATGTGATACACCATATTAACAAATTGAAAGATTAAAAATGGTATCATCATTTTAATAGATGTAGAGAAAGCTTTCCTCAAAATTCAACATCCATTTATATATATATATATATATATATAAAACTATCTAGAAAATTGGCATTGAAGGAACATACCTCTACATAATAAAGGCCATACACGACAAATCCATAGCAAACTTTATACTCAATGATGGAAAACTGAAAACATTTCCTCTAAGATAAGGAACAAGACAGGGGTGCCCACTCTCACTACTATTATAAAATGTAGTTCTGTAAATCCAAAGTGTTAGTTACTCAGTCGTGTCCAACTCTTTGAGATCTCATGGACTGTAGCCCATCAAGCTCCTCTGTCCATGGAATTCTCCAGGTAAGAATACTGGAGTGGGTAATTATTCCTTCTTTAAGGGAATCTTCTCAACCCAAGGATCAAACCCAGGTCTCTTGCATTGCAAGCAGATTCTTTACCATCTGAGCCACTAGGGAAGCCCCTTGGAAGTCCTAGCCACAGCAATCAGAGAAGAAAAAGAAATAAAAGGAATCCAGATTGGAAAAGAAGAAGTAAAACTCTCACTGTTTGGAGATGACAATGATACTACACATAGAAAATCCTAAAGATGCTACCAGAAAATTAGTAGAGCTAATCAATGAATTTAGTAAGGTCATAGGATACAGAATTAATACACAGAAATCCTTTGTATTCCTATACACTAACAAAGAAAAATCAGAAAAAAAATTAAGGAAATGATCCCGTTCCCCCTTGCAACAAAAAGAATAAAGCACCCAGGAATAAACTACCTAAAGAGACAAAAAACCTGTATGCACAGAACTATAAGGCACTGATGAAAGAAATCAAAGACAACACAAAAAGATGGAGACATATATCATTTTCTTGGATTGGAAAAATAAAAATTGTCAAAATGACTATACTACCTACAGCAAAGTATATATTTAATGCCATAATTACTAACACTTAATACTTTATTAAATGAAGAAATGAATTTAAGAAAAAGCAAAAAATGAGTTTACGTGGATATTAAAATGCTAGAAGCGAATACAATAAACTGCTGACCATACTTTCCTCAGAGAAGAATTATGGGAGGAAAATAGGTTTTCACCTACTTTTTTATTTACTATTTGAAATAATCTTATCAGATAATGACAAAAGATATTCTTATGTCAGGACTAGAAAAGTCTTACCACTGTTATGACCATGGCCATGTAAGTATGTGTATGCTTACAGGCAGGAACTAGAGAAGAATGTATAGAGATAGATAATGTTTTAGGTTAGTTGTATTGTATTTTCCCTTCTCTATTTTGTTTTTAATCAAATGCCATTGTTTAAAAATATTTTACACAGATTACATTTAACTAGTATAAGAACTGGGCTTCCCTGGTGGCTCAGCTGGTAATGAACCTGCCTGGAATGCAGGAGACCTGGGTTTGATCCCTAGGTTGGGAAGATCCCCTGGAGAAGTGAAAGGCTACCCACTCCAGTATTCTGGCCTGGAGAATTCCACGGACTGTATAGCCCATGGGACCGCAAAGAGTCGGACATGACTGAGCGACTTTCACTCACTCACTAGTATAAGAACTAAAATTTCAAAAAGGGGTAAAATGCATTTTCTATCATTTCATAGGAATATTCACTATTGGTTTTATAATCAGAAAATAGTTTTGTTACTAAAGTTAGAGAAGTTTCTCATATACATTTTGGAAAACACAGAAAGTAAGTTAAAAAAAAAAAAGTAGAAAAAGCAGCCTGGCAGGCTACAGAGTTGCAAAGATCAGACATGACTGAAGCAATTTAGCACTGTACAGAAAATATATTAAATTTAGAAAAAAGATCTTAACATTTAAAGACAATATACCTCTCAGGCACAATTCTAATTTACTATTCTTTAAACAAAGTTCAAGTTGAGATGCAGAGAGGATGAAATCACAGAATTTGCAGTTAGAAAGCTGTAGAAATCTCATGGTTGTTATTGTTTAGCCACTAAGTCACGTCTGACCCTCAAGACCTCACGGACTGTAACCCGCCAGACTCCTCTGTCCGTGGTATTTCCCAGGCAAGAATACCAGAGTGGGTTGCCATTTCCTTCTCCAGGGGCCCCTCCCAATCCAGGGATTAAAGCCATATCTCCTGCATTGCAGGCGTATTCTTTACCACTGAGTCACCTGGGAAGCAGAAATCTCAGAGAGTTAACCTGCAATCATGTCAAATCTACCACAGAGAAATAAAGAGCATCAAACTCCTTTCAAGTTGACATCCTTAGTGATCGTCTTATCACTACCCTGGAAGCTCCCCTAGTTTCTTCCTCTGACTCCGTGTTTGTGTTTATGCGTGTGTGTGTGCTGTCATGGTTTGAACCCAGTCCTAACTACAGAGCTTGGTACATTGTGAACACTCAACTTATTTTTAAATGAATAAATGATGTTTCAAAATGTAATAAAATAACTTTTAAATGGGAATAGAAGAGATTGGAGCAAAAGACAAGAAAGAGGAAGAGAATGAGAAAATGGGGGGATACGAGAGGAAGGAAGGATGGAAAGAAGGAAGGAAAAAAAGGGAAGGAAGAGGGAAAGGAGGGAAGGAAGAGACGTTAGTTAGAAAGAAAGAGAAGAGATGGAATGAGTCAGAAACTGCCCTTTCTGTCCTCACTTTATTTTTCTTCTCTGTGATTACAGTAGTCAAATGAGAAATCAGGCACACCAGGTCTTTTTTCAGAGACTGACTTCAGTAATGGCTGTGGCAACCAACACTTTCAGAATTTATTAGCTTCTGGAAAAAAAGGGATGAGACTTGAAGAGGGAGCCTATAACAACATTTATTCTGGACCTCTGTTTAATCTGAAGCTACACATCTGGGAAGGTAGAGAAGTCAAAAGGCCCAGTTCAGCCTTTCCGTTGCCGCAAAGGGCAGATGGTTTTATAAATAGCACAAAGAAGAAAGACAATAGCTAGCTGAAACTGATACCCTATTACTTAGCAGAAATAAACGTTGAATAAAACGCAGAGGTAAATCATGCCCAGATTGAAGAAGCATGAGCCACAGGTTATTTAGCATAAACCTAATCTCGCATTCTAAAAAGATTCTTCCCTTTTTTCTGCTAGGAAGATGGGAGTAGGATGGTAAAGGAGAAGGGGAAAGGAAAATAATGAACAATATTTCTCTAAGGCCTTTAGTTTTTTGTCCATTTTGGTCTCTCCCTGAGATCCTTGGCAAATCTACTTTAGATGGGCAGTAAAATTATGAAGCATATTTTAAAATTTTTTATTGAAAGATATTTGCTTTATAATATTGTGTTGGTTTCTGCCATATATCAACATGAATCAACCGCAGGAATACGTATGTCCCTTCCCTCTTAAACCTCTGTCCCATCTCCCTCCCCATCCCACCCCTCTAGGTTGCCACAGAGCACTGGGCTGAGCTCCTTAGGTCATACAGCAAATTCCCACTGGCCATCTATTTTACATATGGTAATGCATATGTGTCCATGCTACTCTCCCAGTCTGTCCCACCATCTCCCTCCCACTCTGTGTCCACAAGTCTTCTCTATGTCTGCATCTCCGTTACCACCCTGAAAATAGGCTCATCAGTACCATCTTTCTGGATTCCATACACATGTGTTAATATACATTATTTGTCTTTCTCTTTCTGACTTACTTCAGTCTGTACAATAGGCTCTAGGTTCATCCACCTCGTTAAGACTATCTCAAATGGATTAGTTTTCAAAGTTGAGTAACATTCTCTTGTGTATATGTACCGCAATTTCTGTATCCATTCATCTGTTGATGGACATCTGGGCTGGTCCCACGTCCCAGCTATTGTCAAAAGCGCTGCAACAAGCGCTGGGGCACATGGGTCTCTTTCAGGTTTGGTTTTCTCAGGATGTATGCTCAGATGTGGGATTGCTGGGTCATATGGTAGTTCTATTCCCAGTTTTTTTTAAGGAATCTCCATAGTGGCTGTATTGATTTACATTGTCACCAACAGTACAAGAGGGCTCCATTTTCTTCACATCCTCTCCAGCATTCACTGTTTACAGATTTTTTAAAAATGATGGCCATTCTGATCTGTGTGAGGCGACACCTCATTGTGGTTCTGATTTTGCATTCTCTAATAATGAGTGAGGTTGAACACCTTTTCATGTGTTTTTTGGTCATCTGTATGTCTTCTTTGGGGAAATGTCTGTTTAGGTTTTTCTGCCTATTTTTTGATTGGGTTGTTTGTTTTTCTGGTATTGAGTTGCTTGTATATTTTGGAGACTAATTGTTTGTCAGTTGTTTTGTCTGAGATTATTTTCTCCCATTCTGAGGGCTGTCTTTTAATCTTGTTTATTGTTTCCTTTGCTGTGCAAAAGGGTTAAGTTTAATTAAGTCCCATTTGTTTAATTTCATTTTTATTGCCATTACTTTAGAAGGTAGGTCAAAAAGGACCTTGCTGTAATGTATGTCAAAGAGTGTACTGCCTGTATTTTCCTCCAGGAACTTTATAGTTTCTAGCCTTACATGAAGTATTTTTGAAGTAAGCGTCTTGCTTTAATCCAGTAGGGCCAAAGAAATATATACTCTCTTGTTAAGCTGTCCATACATCCTAGAGGGAAGGAGAGGACTGAACCAACCGTGAGTCTGTGAGTACATGTGTATGTGTGTGCATGTGTGTGTGTGTGTGTGTGTGTGTACGTGCTTGAGATGTGAAGAGTATGTGGAGTCTGGTCAAGGGACTGGGGAAAAATAAAGTGGTGAAATATATCTATGATTATAGATAATCGTAGCACGGCTTGTTTCATGATCATACTCAAACTCTTTCCCAATCTCCCTCCTGCTTGCTAACTTGAACTCATCCTCTACTTCCCTTCACATGCATTCATTTATGCCATCTTTCTCACTCCCTCTCGGGAGACATGCTCATTTCTGCCTGTACCTTTGAATGTGCTGTTCCCTCTGTGTGAAAAGTTCTTCCTACCCTCATCTACCTAGCCTATTGCTGTACATGCCCCAACACTTGCTTTATGAAACACTTTTGTTATGGCACTTTCCACAAGCTCCCCAAAAAGGATGAGTTGCAGTTTAATTTCTTCCTCTTTTGTGACTTCACAACTCTTTGCTCGTGTGTCTACCAGAGAATTTTATCATCTGTTCATCTATATTTGCATATATTTCTTTCCTTCTAGACCCTGAGATTCTCAAGGACAGCAGCCATCTTACTCTGTTCCCAGTACCTAAGTAATGCCTGGCATGGAGAAGACCCTTAATAGAGATATGTTAGATAAAATACATTAAGAAGCTTTCAAATTCCGGCAATTCCATGGAAGATGGATTCATGCCACCTCATCTCTTAAAATGAAGGGAATGATCCTGAAAGAAACACTTAAGCATGGCTGAAGTTTGGCAGAACGACCACACAAACACTGAGGAAGAAAGTGTAAAATCAAGGGTGGTAGGTCTTGGCATTAGCCCTTTGTCCCCTCTACATATTACTAATGGGATAAGGGTATTATCAGGATCTGAGTAGTAGCAGAATCCAGTCAATAAGAAGGAAAACAGACCATGGGTTCAAATCACCACTTGGCGCCTTGATCTTGAATGAAATAACACACTTGGGTATGATCACACTTGAGTGCAATCTTGGAGAAATAAATATATCTCTGTGCCCACTTTCTCAACTGTAAAATGTGTCTATTGTGAGGATGGAATACATTAACAGGTGTAAATACTAAAAATAGTTCTAGCTTGGAGATACACAAATTCATAACTTACTGCATCAGTGACATTCTAAAATCCAAAGTGGCCAGGGTGGGAAGCAGAATCCAGCTGAGGTACAAAGTTCAACATTCTCAATCCCAAGCTGGATGTTTTCTACTTGTTCTCTTTGGATGGCATGAACTTAAGCTGTGGGACAACTAAACTTCAAACGGTAAATTCATTTTTCAGCTTTTAAAAAAGTTACGCAGAAAAGGGAATTTTCTGGAAAAGAGCACTTAACCTACTGGTGCTTTGTGGAAATTTAATGATGCTGTAGTGCATAATCAACTGTGGGCATGTGTATGTGACTAAGAGATTTCCATGAGCTACATGATAATTGCAGAGGAATATGGTCGTTGGAGACTTCCCAGTCAATGGGAGAATTGCTTGTTTCCCTGATACATACATTGAACTCAGAGCAGCCAAGGATGACATATTAAATGAGGTTCTGCACTACTTCAAAACGGGTTTATGTTTACACTTCATTGTGAGAGTTTTTTTCAATGGTTTAAAATGACTCAGAGGAAGTTATGTAATGTTTATGGAGACATGTGCTAGAAAATAAACCAGGAACCACAATTGTAGTGTTAGAAGTAGCTCTTGAATAAGCCTTCACATTTATTTATTTACAGAATGTCTTAAATAACAAATAGGTAATTAAAGGACTTTCAGTTCTGGTAATGGCAGCACTGTTTGTATCGAACTAACCTTCACACTGATGACAACTACACATCCTAGACTAAAAAATAGTCTCTTGACAGGCACTGGAAATCAAACAAAAGCAAATGGACACGTAAGGAGATACAATCTTTGAAAGATGGGATACAAATCAGGTGAGAATCAAATTTTTACAGCTTTTCCCCCAAGGTCACTCCTTAGTTTGCATGAAAATAAAGGACAGAAAGAATTAACCTTTCTCAGTTCAAAAGTTGGAGGTTGGATTTGAGGCTGCCAGCACATCTGGGAATTAAGGGGGTGATATCCTGTAAAGGATGTAGTTATGGAGAAAGGAGCATTTATTTGCATAAAAATTCCTCTCAAAATTTTGACTGATACTAAAATTATGAATGTCCTTGGTGTGACTCCAAGCAGAAGTCAGTAGGATGCACAGAAGGAGAAGCAAAAGAGCTGAAGAGATGTCAGCAGGCAAAGTGTTGGAGAGACAGAGATTGGAGTTCAAGTCCTAGCAAGTTAGAAGGAATTAGTAAACACTTTGGGTTTCTCATTAAAACCCCAGAAGGACCACGCCTTAGAAGTAAGGACAATACTCCAAGACTAAAGGGAGTATCTTTGCAACTAAAGGCAGAATCAAAATAAGTCTTTCCCTAATAAAGCACTAAAGTCAAGCCTCTATAGATATGAAATAATATTTCAGTAGTTTGGTATTTGCTAAAATTAAATTCAATACTTTTTAAATAAAAATAACAAAATCCAGCTTGTTTTCAGCAATAAAACATACTGTTAAATTTAAAATAAGAAATTATTGCTCCCAGTTTTAAGATAAATAAGTACTAAGGATGTAATGTACAACATGATAAATATAATTAATACTGCTGTATTGTATATATTAAAGCTGTTAAAAGAATAAATCCTTAAAATTCTCATCACAAGGAAAAATGTTTTTTCTCCATATCTTTAACTTTGTATCCACATGAGAAGATGAAATCATTAAACTGTGTTCACTAAATTGTGAACATCACTAAATTTAGTGAACTAAATGAGTTTACTAAATTGTGAACATCATTTCATGATGTATGTAAGTCAAATCATTATACTGTATACCTTAAACTTATATAATGCTGAGAATCAACTATATCTCAATAAACAAAGAAAAAAACAGAAATTATTAGACAGGTGAAGAAGATGGAAAAAGTGACCTATAATTCAAGAGAATATGTATAGTCTAGAGAATGAGACATATGGATGAGATAGGTTGAAATTAACAGATAAAAATTTTACAATAATTATAATAAATGTGTTAAGGATTTAGCAAAAGGGAAAGATGGTTATAATGAATTAAGAGTAGAGAATCTCAGGATAGACATGAAACTTCTAAAAAAATATAAAATTTAGAACAAAAAATAACATATCCGAAAACAAGCTTTTATTAACGGGCTTAGTAGTAGATCAGAAACTGCACTAGAAATGAGCAGTGGACTTGAACTCAGGTAAATAGATGAGATGGTTGGATAGAGTCGTGGACTCAATGGACATGAACTTGGGCAAACTCCGGGAGATAGTGAGGGACAAGGAGGCCTGGTGTGCTGCAGTCCATGGGGCTACAAAGAGTCAGACACAACTTAGTGACTAAACCACCACAAAAAATAGATCTTCAAACTGAAGCACAAAGAGGAAAAATGTTTGAAAAATAAAGGAAAAGAACCTCAATCACTTAGGAGACAACATCAAACAAACTTTTGTATAACTGAAATCTCTGAAGAAGGACAGAAAGAAAACAGGGCAAAGACATATTTGAAATCCTTCAAATTTGATGAAAAACAGAAATTAATTGATCCAGGAAGTTGAGTGAATGCCAAGCAGGGTAGACACAGAGAAAAACAGAACTAGGCTTATCATGATAAAAGGGCTAAAAATCCAATAAAGAAAAATCTTAAAGCAGCCAAAGTTTAAAATAAAAGATTATATAGAGGAACAATATAAGAATAATAGCCAAATTCTCATCAGAAGTCACAGAAGACAAAAGGCAATATATGAATAATCATCATTAATTATTAGGAAATTCAAATTAAATCACAATAAGATTTTATTTCACTGAAGTTAATAAAATTTTAAAAAGATGAATACTGTCAAATGTTGGTGAGGATATGGAACACCTGGAATGCTCATACACTGCTAATGGAAATGTAAAGAGCTGCAACCATCTTGGAAAACTCTTTTATAAACCTCAACACACATCTACCTATTACCCAGAATTTGCACTCTAGGTAATCCACCCCCCATAATTGCCAATGAAAACATATATGTTCACAAAAATATCTGAAGAATAATGTTCCTTACATCTTTCATCAAGATTGCTCCAAACTGGAAATAACCCAAAAGCTCATGCTTCCCTGAGGGCTCAGTGGTAAAGAATCTGCCCGACAGTGTAGGAGACATGGGTTCGATCTCTGGGTCATGAAGACCCCCTGGAGAAGGAAATGGCAACCCTCTGCAGTATTCTTGCCTGGGAAATCCCATGGACTGACATCCATGAAGTCCCAGAGGAGCCTGGTGGACTACAGTCCATGGGGTCATAAAAGAATCGGATACAATTTAGCAGCTAAGCAACAACAACAAAGAATACTACTCAGTAATAGTAAGAGATGAATTGGGAATGAGGTTAGCATCATGGTGGCATTATTCTTTTTTTCTTTCCCCATTGATTAACAACTAATCAGACATTCCTAGCAAAAAAAAAAAAAAAAAGACAACCTTTGCACAGCATTCCAGGATTCCTGAGAGATCCATTCATCTGTGTGTGTGAAAGTAGGTGGATTTGATTGAAGAGGAGATTGCAGAGAGAAGGGAGTGAGGTAACAAAGCTGGCATAAGCAGGTCCAGCAGTTGGTCAGCATGACCTTTGGGGCAGAGGAAATCAACAGAAGGTGGGAGTGGATGTCTGTTCAGCCAGATATCCTACAGCTGGAGGGATCCATTGCTCTCTCTGAGAAGAGTCCATAGTGACTCAGGGTAAGGATAGAAAAAGGAAGTAGGTGGACAAAGAAAATTGAAGGAAAATGCCTCCTGCTGTCTGTGATGAGGTTCTAACAAAAGAACTACCCACTGACCTCTAGGACCCCCTACTTAGGGATCCCCCTACTAAGCCATGGGCACAATCAAGAAAACAATTGCTAAGTACACACTTCCCCCCAACCTTAGCTGGTAAGTCAGCTCTGCTAAGAAAAACCAAAAACTTGCGCTATAGCTCCACCTTCTGGAAAATAAAAGAAGGTCCCTAATTACCAACCCATTAAATTATTAGAATCAAAGTAAACAAAATCTTGCCTAATAAAAAATGTATTCACTACTTCAAATGCATATATCATCAAACACCATAAAAAGTTCATAGTAATATAGCATAACAAAAAGAAAATGACAATTTTCCAGCAAGTGAATCCAAGAACAAGGAATATTGTGATCTAACTGAAGAAGAATTTAAAATAGCTGTTACGGGGAAAATTAACAAACTACAAGAAAAATAAGAAGGCAATACAATCCTCTAAGGAATAAAATTGATCAAAGGAAGGAGTGTTTTATTAAAGAGATTTAAATTCTGAAAAAGAGCCAAACTGAAATTCTGGAGATGAAGAATTCAACAAATGAGATGAAGACTGTATTATAGTTCACTGGACATAGAACAGATAAAATGAAAGAGAGAATCAGTGAACTGGAAGACAGGAATCTAGAAATGATTTCGGTGAACAAGGAGACAGAACTAAGATATATATATAAAGAAACTCTATGAGGGTTATTAGACTTCATTAGAAAAGCCAACATAAGAATAATGATTATTCTAGAAGAAGAGGGGAAGTAGTAAGCAGAGAGTTTATTTAAAGAAATACTAGCCTAGAACTACCCAAACATAGGAGAGGAACAGGATACACAAATCCACAAAGCTAATCCAGCACTTAATTATGTTACCACAAAAAGACCTTCTCCAAGATACATTTTATTAAAACTGTCAAAAGTCTGTGATATAAATCTTAAAAGCTGTCAGGGTAAAAGGGCAGTAATCAACAAGGGAACCCTTAGACTATCAGCAGATCTCTCAGCAGAAGCTCTATAGGCCAGGAGAGAGTGGAACAACATATTCAAAATATTGAAAGATAAAAATAACCAGCCAAAAATACTTTATCTTACAAAGTTATCTTTCTGATATGAAGGAGAAATAAAGGCTTTCACAGACAAACAAAAGCTGAGAGAGTTAACCACTACTAGACCTGCTTTACAAGAAATTTAAAAGGAGCACTTTAAGTTGAAACAAACAAAATGAAAGCCATGAAAACCTCTGATTAAGGCAGTAAATTGCCATAATATGAAAACTGTAACTCTTTTTTAGAATATCATATCAAACTCTTAATTACAACATTAAAAGTATTAAAAATAAATATAGCCACAACAACTTGGTAACAAAATCATGGCATAAAAAGAGGTAATTTGGGACATCAAAAAAACAAAACAGAAAGAGTAAAAAATGGAACTACTATACACAAATGAATATAACTGAAGATAAATTGCTATCAGCTGAGAAAGGACTATATATACATATACGCCCAACACCCAAGCACAAAATCATGCTAAGTAAAATAATAACAAATCTTAAGAGAGAAATAGAGAATAATACAATAATTATAGGGAACTTTAATAACTCAACATCAGTAATAGATGGATTATCCAGACAGAAAATCAAGATGGAAATATTGGAAATGCACCACATTTTAGAATAAGTGGAGTTAATGACATATATAGAACATTACATCTAATAGTAGCAGAGCATACATTCTTCTCATGTGCACACGGAATATTCTCCAGGATGGATCATATGATAGGAAAGGAAGTATTAACAAATTTAAGAAGATTGGAATCATACTAGCTATCCTCTTTGACCACAGTGGTATGAACCTAGAAATCAAAAAGAGGAAAATGAGATTTACAAATATGTAGAAATTGAATAATGCACATCTAAACATCTATTGGGTAAAAGAAGACATCAAAATGGAAACAAAAAGTTACTTCAAAATGAATGAATATAAAAATATAGCATATCAACTATTGTGGGATGTAGCAAAAGCAGTTCTGACAGGGAAGTTTGTAGATATATATATATATATATATATATACACACACACACACACACACACACACACACACATATAAATTAGGAAGATCTCAAACAACCTAACTTTACACATCAAGAAAGTAGAAAAAGAAAAAAATTAAGCTCAATGATAGCAGAAGGAGGGAAGCAATAAATGTCAGAACAGAAGTAAATAGAGAAAAATTAGAAAAGGTTGACAAAACTAAGGTAAAAAAAAAACTGACAAACCTATAGCTACACTAAGAGAAAGAGAGAGGACTCAGATAAAATTATAAGTGAAAGAAGAGGCACTACAACCAACACTACAGAAGTACATAGACTCATAAGAGAATATTTTGAAAATTATATACCAACAAATTGCAGATTATAGGAGAACCAGATAAATTATTGAAACATACAACCTACCAAGACTCAGCAAGAGAGAAATAGAAAATGTAAACAGGCCAAGGACAAGAGACTGAATTAGTAATCAAAACACTTCCAACAGAGGTAATCCAGACCAGATGGCTTCATTGGATAACTCTATCAAATATTTGAAAAGTATTAACACCAATAATTCACAAATTCTTCCAAAATTTTGAGGATAGGAAACACTTCCAAACTCACTCTATGAAACCAGCCTCACTTTGATATTGAAACCAGATAAGGATGCCACGAGAAAACTATAGACCAATATCCCTGATGTATATACATGCAAAAACTGTCAACAAAATATTAGCAAACAAATTTCAAGAACACTCTAACAGAATTCTATACCATGACCAAATGGAACTTATCCCTAAGATGTGAGAATAGCTCAACACATGCAAATCAATAAATGTAACATATTACATCAATAAAATGAAAGATAAAAGCTACATGATTAATTAAATGCAGAAAAAACAATTGGCAAATCAACATTCTGTCATGATAAAAAACCTTACCAAATTAGGTATAGAAGGAATGTAAATTAATAGAGACCATTATACAACATCAGCTCAGTTCAGTTCAGTTCAGTTGCTCAGTCGTGTCCGACTCTTTGCAACCCCATGAATCGCAGCACACCAGGCCTCCCTGTCCATCACCAACTCCCAGAGTTCACTCAAACTCATGTACATCGAGTTGGTGATGCCATCCAGCCATCTCATCCTCTGTCCTCCCCTTCTCCTCCTGCTCCCAATCCCTCCCAGCATCAGAGTCTTTTCCAATGAGTCAACTCTTCAAATGAGGTGGCCAAAGTATTAGAGTTTCAGTCCTTCCAAAGAACACTCAGGACTGATCTCCATTGGGATGGACTAGTTGGATCTCCCTGCAGTCCAAGGAACTCTCAAGAGTCTTCTCCAACACCACAGTTCAAAAGCATCAATTCTTTGGCCCTCAGCTTTCTTCACAGTCCAACTCTCCCATCCATACATGAACACTGGAAAAACCATAGCCTTGACTAGATGGACATTTGTTGGCAAAGTAATGTCTCTGCTTTTCAATATGCTATATAGATTGGTCATAACTTTCCTTCCAAGGAATAAGCGTCTTTTAATTTCATGGCTGCAGTCACCATCTGCAGTGATTTTGGAGCCCCCAAAAATAAAGTCTGACACTGTTTCCACTGTTTCCCCATCTATTTGGCATGAAGTGATGGGACCAGATGCCATGATCTTCGTTTTCTGAATGTTGAGCTTTAAGTCAACTTTTTCACTCTCCTCTTTCACTTTCATCAAGAGGCTTTTTAGTTCCTCTTCACTTTCTGCCATAAGGGTGGTGTCATCTGCATATCTGAGGTTATTGATATTTCTCCTGGCAATCTTGATTCCAGCCTGTGCTTCTTCCAGCCCAGCGTTTCTCATGATGTACTCTGCATAAAGTTAAATAAGCAGGCTGACAATATTCAACCTTGATGGACTCCTTTTCCTGTTTGGAACCAGTCTGTTCTTCCATGTGCAGTTCTAACTGTTGCTTCCTGACCTGCATAAAGTTTCTCAAGAGGAGGCCAGGTGGTCTGGTATTCCCATCTCTTTCAGAATTCTCCACAGTTTATTGTGATCCACACAGTCAAAGGCTTTGGCATAGTCAATAAAGCAGAAATAGATGTTTTTCTGGAACTCTCTTGCTTTTTTGATGATCCAGCAGATGTTGGCAATTTGATCTCTGGTTCCTCTGCCTTTTCTAAAACCATCTTGAACATCTGGAAGTTCACGGTTCACCTATTGCTGAAGCCTGGCTTGGAGAATTTTGAGCATTACTTTACTAGCATGTGAGATGAGTGTAATTCTGTAGTAGTTTGAGCATTCTTTGGCATTGCCTTTCTTTGGGATTGGAATGAAAACTGACCTTTTCCTGTCCTGTGGCCACTGCTGAGTTTTCCAAATTTGCTGGCATATTGAGTGCAGCACTTTCACAGCATCATCTTTCAGGATTTGGAATAGCTCAACTGGAATTCTATGACCTCCACTAGCTTTGTTCGTAGTGATGTTTTCTAAGGCCCACTGGACTTCACATTCTAGGATATCTGGCTCTAGGTCAGTGATCACACCATCGTTATTATCTTGGTCGTGAAGATCTTTTTTGTACAGTTCTTCTGTGTATTCTTGCCATCTCTTCTTAATATCTTCTGCTTCTGTTAGGTCCATACCATTTCTGTCCTTTATCGAGCCCATAATTGCATAAAATGTTCCTTTGGTATCTCTGATTTTCTTGAAGAGATCTCTAGTCTTTCCCATTCTGTTGTTTTCCTCTATTTCTTTGCACTGGTTGCTGAAGAAGGCTTTCTTATCTCTCCTTGCTATTCTTTGGAACTCTGCATTCAGATATTTATAGCTTTTCTTTTCTCCTTTGATTTTCACTTCTCTTCTTTTCACAGCTATTTGTAAGGCCTCCCCAGGCAGCCATTTTGCTTTTTTGCATTTCTTTTCCATGGGGATGGTCTTGATCCCTGTCTCCTGGACAATGTCACGAACCTCATTCAATAGTTCATCAGGCCCTCTATCTATCAGATCTAGTCCCTTAAATCTATTTCTCACTTCCATTGTATAATCATAAGGGATTTGATTTAGGTCATACCTGAATGGTCTAGTGGTTTTCCCTACTTTCTTCAATTTAAGTCTGAATTTGGCAATAAGGAGTTCATGGTCTGAGCCATAGTCAGCTCCTGGTCTTGTTTTTGCTGACTGTATAGAGCTTCTCCATCTTTGGCTGCAAAGAATATAATCAATCTGATTTTGGTGTTGACCATCTGGTGATGTCCATGTATAGAGTCTTCTCTTGTGTTGTTGGAAGAGGGTGTTTGTTATGATCAGTGCATTTTCTTTGCAAAAATCTATTAGTGTTTGCCCTGCTTCATTCCATATTCCAAGGCCAAATTTGCCTGTTACTCCAGGTGTTTCTTGACTTCCTACTTTTGCATTCCAGTCACCTATAATGAAAAAGACATCTTTTTTGGGTGTTAGTTCTAAAAGGTCTTCATAGAACCATTGAACTTCAGCTTCTTCAGCATTACTGGTTGTGGCATAGACTTGGCTTACTGTGATATTGAATGGTTTGCCTTGGAAACGAACAGAGATCATTCTGTCATTTTTGAGATTGCATCCAAATACTGCATTTCAGACTCTTTTGTTGACCATGATGGCTACTCCATTTCTTCTGAGGGATTTCTGCCTGCAGTAGTAGATATAATGGTCATCTGAGTTCAATTCATCCATTCCAGTCCATTTCAGTTTGCTGATTCCTAAATGTCGACATCCACTCTTGCCATCTCTTGTTTGACCACTTCCAATTTGCCTTGATTCATGGACCTGACATTCCAGGTTCCTATGCAATATTGCTCTTTGCAGCATCAGACCTTGCTTCTATCACCAGTCATCCACAGCTGGGTATTGTTTTTGCTTTGGCTCCATCCCTTCAGTCTTTCTGGAGTTATTTCTCCACTGATCTCCAATAGCATATTGGGCGCCTACTGACCTGGGGAGTTTCACTTTCAGTATCCTATCATTTGCCTTTTCATACTGTTTTTGGTGTTCTCAAGGCAAGAATATTGAAGTGGTTTGCCATTCCCTTCTCCAGTGGACCACATTCTGTCAGATCTCTCCACCATGACCCGCCCATCTTGGGTTGTCCCACGGGCATGGCTTAGTTTCATTGAGTTAGACAAGGCTGTGGTCCTAGTGTGATTAGATTGACTAGTTTTCTGTGAGTATGGTTTCAGTGTGTTTGCCTTCTGACGCCCTCTTGCAACACCTACTGTCTTACTTGGATTTCTCTTACCTTGGGTATCTCTTCATGGCTGCTCCAGCAAAGCGCAGCCATTGCTCCTTACCTTGGACGAGGGTTATCTCCTCACCACCACCCTTCCTGACCTTCAACGTGGGATAGCTCTTCTAGGCCCTCCTGTGCCCGTCCAGCCACGGGTCCTTGGACGTGGGGTTGGTCCTCCCGGCCACAGCCCCTGGCCTCAGGCGTGGGGGCGTGGGGTAGCTCCTCTCGTTGCCGCCCCAACCTCAGACGCTGGGTATCTCCTCTTATCCCAAAGAAAGGCAATGCCAAAGAATGCTCAAACTACTACAGAATTACACTCATCTCACATGCTAGTAAAGTAATGCTCAAAATTCTCCAAGCCAGGCTTCAGCAATATGTGAACCGTGAACTTCCTGATGTGCAAGCTGGTTTTAGAAAAGGCAGAGGAACCAGAGATCAAATTGCCAACATCTGCTGGATCATGGAAAAAGCAAGAGACTTCCAGAAAAACATCTATTTCTGCTTTATTGACTATGCCAAAGCCTTTGACTGTGTGGATCACATTAACTGTGGAAAATTCTGAAAGAGATGGGAATACCAGACCACCTGATCTGCCTCTTGAGAAATTCGTAGGCAGGTCAGGAAGCAACAGTTAGAACTGGACATGGAACAACAGACTGGTTCCAAATAAGAAAAGGAGTATGTCAAGGCTGTATATTGTCACCCTGTTTATTTAACTTATATGCAGAGTACATCATGAGAAATGCTGGACTGGAAGAAACACAAGCTGGAATCAAGATTGCCAGGAGAAATATCATTAACCTCAGATATGCAGATGACACCACTCTTATGGCAGAAAGTGAAGAGGAACTAAAAAGCCTCTTGATGAAAGTGAAAGAGGAGAGTGAAAAAGTTGACTTAAAGCTCAACATTCAGAAAACGAAGATCATGGCATCTGGTCCCATCACTTCATGCCAAATAGATGGGGAAACAGTGGAAACAGTGTCAGACTTTATTTTGGGGGGCTCCAAAATCACTGCAGATGGTGACTGCAGCCATGAAATTAAAAGATGCTTACTCCTTGGAAGGAAAGTTATGACCAACCTAGATAGCATATTCAAAAGCAGAGACATTACTTTGCCAACAAAGGTTCATCTAGTCAAGGCTATGGTTTTTCCTGTGGTCATGTATGGATGTGAGAGTTGGACTGTGAAGAAGGCTGAGCGCCGAAGAATTGATGCTTTTGAACTGTGGTGTTGGAGAAGACTCTTGAGAGTCCCTTGGACTGCAAGGAGATCGAACCAGTCCATTCTGAAGGAGATCAGCCCTGGGATTTCTTTCGAAGGAATGATGCTAAATCAGAAACTCCAGTACTTTGGCCACGTCATGCGAAGAGTTGACTCATTGAAAAAGACTTTCATGCTGGGAGGGATTGGGGGCAAGAGGAGAAGGGGACGACAGAGGATGAGATGGCTGGATGGTATCACTGACTTGATGGACGTGAGTCTCAGTGAACTCTGGGAGTTGGTGATGGACAGGGAGGCCTGACGTGCTGTGATTCATGGGGTCGCAAAGAGTCGGACACGACTGAGCGACTGATCTGATCTGATCTGATAATGAAAAGGACATCTTCTTTGGGTGTTAGTTCTAAAAGGTCTTGTAAGTCTTCATAGAACCGTTCAACTTCAGCTTCTTCAGCATTGCTGGTTGGGGCATAGACTTGGCTTACTGTGATATTGAATGGTTTGCCTTGGAAACGAACAGAGATCATTCTGTCATTTTTGAGATTGCATCCAAGTACTGCATTTTGGACTTTTTTGTTGACCATGATGGCTACTCCATTTCTTCTAAGGGATTTCTGCCCACAGTAGTAGATATAATGGTCATCTGAGTTAAATTCACCCATTCCACTCCATTTAAGTTCACTGATTCTTAGAATGTCAACGTCCACTCTTGCCATCTCCTGTTTGACCACTTTCAATTTGCCTTGATTCATGGACCTGACATTCCAGGTTCCTATGCAATATTGCTCTTTACAGCATCAGACCTTGCTTTTATCACCAGTCACATCCACAACTCGGTATTGTTTTTGCTTTGGCACCATCCCTTCATTCTTTCTGGAGTTATTTCTCCACTGATCTCCAGTAGCATATTGGGCACCTACCGACCTGGGGTGTTCCTCTTTCAGTATCCTATCATTTTGCCTTTTCATACTGTTCATGAGGTTCTCAAGGCAAGAATACTGAAGTGGTTTGCCATTCCCTTCTCCAGTGGACCACATTCTGTCACACCTCTCCACCATGACCTGTCTGTCTTGGGTGGCCCCACATAGCATGGCTTAGTTTCATTGAGTTAGACAAGGCTGTGGTCCTAGTGTGATTAGATTGACTAGTTTTCTGTGAGTATGGTTTCAATGTGTCTGCCCTCTGATGCCTTCTCGCAACACCTACCATCTTTCTTGGGTTTCTCTTACCTTGGGCGTGGGGTATCTCTTCACAGCTACTCCAGCAAAGCGCAGTCACTGCTCCTTACTTTGGGCGAAGGGTATCTCCTCATGGCCGCCCCTCCTGACCTTGAATGTGGAGTAGCTCCTCTCTGCCCTCCTGCGCCCGCGCAGCCACCACTCCTGGTATGCATAGTCAACTAATCTTTGACAAAGGAGCCAAGAATACTGAGTGGAGAAAGGGTAATGTCTTCAACAAATGGTGCTGTGAAAACTAGAGAAACACATGCAAAGCAATGATATTGGCCCTCTATCTTACACCACTCACAAAGATTGAAACTGTATCAAAAAATTAAACATAAGACCTGATACCATAAATATATAAGGAAAATGTAAGAAGAAGCTCATTTATATTGGTCTTGACAATGATTTTTTGAACATGTTGAACACAAATGACAAAAGCAAAAATCAACAAATAGGACTACATCAAGCTCAAAAGCTAATGCACAGTAAAACTAACAACTAATGAAAAAAAAAGACAAGGAGGACTCCAAGATGGCAGAGGAATAAAGTGGGGAGATTACCTTCCTCCCCACAAATATGTAAAAAAAAATCATCTGCATGTGGAACAACTTCTATAGAACATCTTCAAAATGATGGCAGAAGACCCCAGACTTCTAAAAATGCAAGCCAATCTCCTTAGAATAAAGTAGGGGAAAAGATAAAGATTAAAAAAAGAAACAGGATTTTAGAACAGGGACATATGCCCTGGAGAGGGAGCTGATAAGGTGGAAAAGTTTCCACAAACTTGGAAGGAAAGGTGCACCAAATTAAATCCCACAGTTAGCCTGAGGCTGTGGACTTTAAGCACAACAGGGAACTTTGGGAGCAATAAAAGCTGGAGTAAGGCCAAATCTAAGCCTGAACTGACCCCACACTGCCCACAAAAGGATCAAAGGCCTTCCTAGAAATACTGAAGGATTTTGGAGAGTTTCTTTTGGGGTCTTGGGCTACTGCGTTTTGCTTTCACCAATAGTCTTAGGGTTTTGTCTTCTGTGCTATGGGACCTATGAAGTCTTGGTGCTACAGTAAGGGATCAGGCTTGAATCCCTGAGGGTGGGAGACCTGAGTCCAGGACTATGAACCACCAAAGAACTCTTGACCCCATGGAACCTTTAGCAAAAGTGCTCTCAAAGACCTCCAACTCAGCACTAAGACCAAGCACCACCAAAGGCCAGCAAGTTCCAGTGCCAGGCACCCCACACCAATCCTTCAGCAAAACAGGGCAACAACCCTCCACATTAGCACACAGGCAGCCCAAAACATGCTACTGAACTTGGCACTGACCTTTGGAAAGACAAGATTCAGCTCCATCCACCAGACTACAGGCACAAGTTCCCCTAACCAGGAAAACTTCATGAGCACTAGTTCAACCTCACCAACAGGCAGCAGATTCCAAATTAAGAGTAATGATGATCTTCCAGCCTGCAGAAAGGAGACCTCAAACACAGTAAATTAAACAAAATGAAAAGACAGAGAAACATGCAACAGATGAAGAAACATGGTAAAAATCCACAAGACCAAACAAATGAAGAGAAAATAGGCAGTTCAACTGAAAAAAAATTCAGAGTAATCATAGTAAAGATGATGCAGAAGTTGAAAATAAAATGGAAGCACATATAAATAGACTGGAGGCATGGATCAAGAAGATGCAAGAACTGTTTAATAAGGACGTAGAAGAATGAACGGAGAAGGCTATGGCAACCCACTCCATGGAAAATCCCATGGACAGAGGGGCCTGGTAGGCTGCAGTCCATGGGGCCGCTAGGAGTTGGACACGACTGAATGGCTTCACTTTCACTTTTCACTTTTATGCATTGGAGAAGGAAATGGCAACCCACTCCAGTGTTCTTGCCTGGAGAATCCCAGGGATGGGGGAGCCTGGTGGGCTGCCGTCTATGGGGTCGCACAGAGTTGGACACGACTAAAGCGACTTAGCAGCAGCAGCAGAATGAAAGAACATACAATCAGCAATGAACCATACAATAACTGAGATAAAAATACATTGAAGGTGAAGAAAGTTGCTCAGTCATGTCTGACTATTTGCAATCCCATGGACTATAGCCTGTCAGGCTCTTCTGTCCATGAAATTCCCTAGGCAAGAATACTGGAGTGGGTTGCTATTCCCTCTTCCAGGGGATCTTCCCAACCCAGGGAGCAAACCCAGATCTCCTGCATTGCAGGCAGATTCTTTCCCAGCTGAGCCACAAGGGAAGCCAAGAATACTGGAGTGGGTAGCCTATCATTTCTGCAGGGGATCTTCTTGAGCCAGGAATCAAACTGGAGTCTCCTACATTGCAGATGGATTCTTTACCAGCTGAGCTATCAGGGAAACCCCCTACGGAAACCATAATTTAAAGAGATACATGTACCCTAATGTTCACAGTAGCACTGTTTACAAATATCTAGGACAACAAAGCAACCTAGACATCCATCAACAGATGAATGGATAAGGAAGTTGTGATACATGTGTACACTGGAATATTACTCAGCCATAAAAATGAGTTCATTTGAGTCAGTTCTAATGAGGTGGACTAACCTAGAGATTATTATGCAGAATGAAGTCAGAAAGAGAAAAACAAATGTCATATATGAACACATATACATGGAATTTAGAAAGATGGTACTGATGAACCTATTTACAGGGCAACAGTGGAGACACAGACATAGAGAACGGACCTGCAGACAGTCATGCAAGGAGAAGGAGAGAAGAATTTAAAGAGCAACATTGAAATATATACGTTACCATATACAAAACAGATAGCCAGTGGGAATTTGCTGTATGACACTGGAAGCTCAAATTCAGTGTTCTGTGACAACCTAGAGGGGTGGATTGGGATGGGAAGTGGGAGTATGGTTCAAGAGGGAGAGGACATATGCCGGGGACCAGCCCTGGCTGATCCAGGGTATTCGAAGCGGGGAAGGCGCCGGCGACCTATTTATTTAAATATTTTATCAAAGACATAAAGAGTAATAGGATGAGGGTAGCTCAGTAGGAAAATTCAGTGGAGAAAAGAGGCTGAGTAGCTTGGTTTACGCAGGAGACCAATAAAACTTCAAGACAAGAAGTTTGCACCACTTACGTAGGCCGCAGGCATCCTTCCGTTCTCCCAAAGGAGAGAAGACACTGAGGCCTCCCCGGTCGGATCTTAGAAGCCCAGGCATAATTAGCAAGCATGGCGGGTTCCGTGCTCCAGATGGAGACTCAGCCAGAATTTGAGAGAGAGAGAGACATGGGGAGACCAAGTTTCGGTGAACAAGGCCCGCACTTTATTTTTCAAAGTAGTTTTTATACCTTAAGTTGTGCATAGAGGATAATGGGGGAAGGGGTGGAGTCATGCAAGGACAGCAGTTCCTGGTCCTAATCGAAGCCAGGCTTTCAAACTTATCATACGCAAAAGTTCAGGTGAATTACATCATCTTCTGGCCAGGAGGCCTGTTAACATTTTAAGAAACTTATTTTTCTCTAACGGTGATTATTCCAAAGTCAGGCGATTATTCTAAAGTCAGGCGCCAGCCTCCAAAAAGCATTGGATAGAGTTGCATTCCTATAGGGCAAAGGTGAGGTGGGCTCAATCAAGAAAAGAATTAACTCAAGGTTCCAAGGTTACAAACACTGAGGCTACTACTTACATTTCTATACACCCATTATATCAATCAATACACTGCCAAGGACACAGTAGGTAAGGAGTATGGAGACTTAGCAGCAAACATTGGCCCAATAAGTGAAAAACCCTTCACCAATACAATTTCTAATCAATCTTTTAACTACTCAAAGGAATCTGTGTTTAGGCAGTTTAGAACATCTCCTGCCTCTCACAGTTGGGAGGCTCTGAACAATCACATGTGGCCAGAAAAACCTATTCAGGCAGGCTAGAGGATTTCCAAAGGAGTTTGTAGGTTGAAACACTGTCACACCCAGGAATTATTAACTGGAGCTGTTATCTAACTCTTTTTCCAGAGAGAGGTAGTGGGGGACAGCCCCCCATAAAGTCAGAGATGTAGGTGAAGGCACAAAGCAGAAAGTAGGCAGACTCTGGTTTGGGGGGGTAAATGCTCGAGAATTTCCATGGGGACTCCTGAGGCTTGATCCCGCCTTTGCGTGTGCTGAGCCTCCTTCCTCATGACCTTTGTCATGGGTGGAGCTCCTCACGCTGGCTCCTGGCAGACATATGTGTACCTATGGCTGATTCATGTTTATTTATGGCATAAACTAATACAATATTGTAAAGCAATTATCCTCCAAATAAAAATAAATTAAAAATACCAAAAAAAAGAGAGTAAAAGAAAAGGCAGCCCACAGTGTGGGAGAGAAATTTTTCAAACCATATGTTGAACAATTAATTAATATATAAAAAACTCAGTCAACTTAATAACATGAAAGCAGGCAATCAAATTTTAAAACTGGCAGAATAACTAAAATGGTATTTTTCCAACGTGGATGTTGAAATCACCAAGAGACATGTGAAAAGATGTTCAGTATCACTACTTATCAGAGAAATGTAAGTCAAAATCATAATGAGGTATTAGTTTACATCTGTTAGAGTGGTTATCACCAAGTAGACAGGAAATAACAGGTGTTGATGAGACTGTAGTGAAAGTGAAACTCATATATTGTTAGAAATAATGTAATTTGGTCCAACCACTATGAAAAACAATATGGAGATTCTTCAAAAAATTAAAAATAGATCTACCATGTCTTCCAACAATTCTGCTTCTGGGTATATACTTGTATTAAATGAAAACAGGATTTTGATGAGATAAATGTACTCCCATGTTTATTATAGTGTTATTCACAATTGCCACGACATGGAGACAAACCAAATTCCCATCAATAGATATATGGATAAAAAAATGTGGTGCATATACATGATGGAATATTATTCAGCAATGAGAAAGGAGCATATCCTTTCATTTTCAACAACATGAATGGATTTTGAGCACATTTTGCTAAGTAAGAGCACATTTTGCTAAGATAAATGAGACAAATACAAGTACTATCTGATTTCACCTTTATGTGGAAACTATAAAAGTTAAACCTATAAAAACAGAGAGTAAAATGATGATTACCAGGGGATGGTGGGGGTTGAAATCCAAGTTATAATGTTTAAGGGTACAAACTTTTAATGAGCAGTCAATTAGTCATATATAGCTAATGCACAGTATAGTAAATATAGACAATTAAATTGTCATTAAAAGTGATAAATAACACTACCTTGGCTATCCTACTACAGTATACAAATGCATCAAAGTAACACACCGTACACCTTAAACTTTCACAATGTGACATCTAAAATTTACTCAATAAAAATACATAAAGTACAAAGAATAAACAACTGACACACAAAACAATAAGGATGAATCTCAAAAACATCACGTTGAGGGAAAGAAGTGAGATACAAAAGAGTTATGATGTCTAGGTGATGTCCGCCTCCGGCTATATAATGAGCAATAAAGCTCATTATATAGCATAGCTCAGGCAAAGCTGAGCTATGATAATAGAAACTAGAAGAATCATGGCCTGGAATGAGAGAGATATGGGCAAGAAGAATTGACTGTAAAAGGTGCACAAGAAATCTTTCTGGAGTAAGTTGGAATATTCTATATCTTTACTGAACTGGTGGTTCTATGGATGTAAACAATTGTCAGAACTCATCAAGTTGTACAGCAACAATCTGTGCATTTTATTGTGTGCAAACAAAATAATAAAAATATCCATAAGTTCCAGAAAAACATCTATTTCTGCTTTATTGACTATGCCAAAGCCTTTGACTGTGTGGATCACAATAAACTGTGGAAAATTCTGAAAGAGGTGGTGATACCAGACCACCTGACCTGCCTCTTGAGAAACCTATATACAGGTCAGGAAGCAACAATTACAACTGGACACGGAACAGCAGACTGGTTCCAAATAGGGAAAGGAGTATGTCAAGGCTGTATATTGTCACCCTGCTTATTTAACTTATATGCAGAGTACATCATGAGAAATGCTGGGCTTGAAGAAGCACAAGCTGGAATCAAGATTGCCGGGAGAAATATCAATAACCTCAGATATGCAGATGACACCATTCTTATGGTAGAAAGTGAAGAAGAACTAAAAAGCCTCTTGATGAAAGTGAAAGAGGAGAGTGAAAAAGTTGGCTTAGAGCTCAACATTCAGAAAACAAAGATCATGGCATCTGGTCCCATCACTTCATGGGAAATAGATGGGGAAACAGTGGAAACAGTGTCAGACTTTATTTTGGGGGCTTCAAAATCACTGCAGATGGTGACTGCAGCCATGAAATTATAAGACGCTTACTCCTTGGAAGAAAAGTTATGACCAACCTAAATAGCATATTGAAAAGCAGAGACATTACTTTGCCAACAAAGGTCCATCTGGTCAAGGCTATGGTTTTTCCAGTAGTCATGTATGGATATGAGAGTTGGACTGTGAAGAAAGCTGAGCACCGAAGAATTGATGCTTTTGAACAGTGGTGTTGGAGAAGACTCTTGAGAGTCCCTTGGATTGCAAGGAGATCCAACCAGTCCATCCTAAAGGATATCAGTCCTGGGTGTTCATCGGAAGGACTGATGTTGAAGCTGAAATGCCAATACTTTGACTATCTGATGCAAAGAGCTGACTCATTGGAAAAGACCGTGATGCTGGGAAAGATTGAGGGCAGGAGGAGAAGGGGATGACAGAGGATGAGACGGCTGGATGGCATCACCGACTCAATGGAGGTGAGTTTGAGTGAACTCCAGGAGTTGGTGGTGGACAGGGAGGCCTAGCGTGCTGCGATTCATGGGGTAGCAAAGAGTCGGACACGACTGAACGACTGAACTGATCCTTAAGGAACAAAAGGAAAAATAATAATCAGGTTATCATTTAAATGCAAAATAGTTTACTGGTTAAGTTTGAAGAGAATTTTTACATAGGAAAATGAAGAAACTATACCATTATATACCATCCCTTCCAGAAGATATATGTGGAAGGAACATGTTATAACTTATTTTATGAGGATAGCATTACCCTAATAACAAAACCATACAAAATCATTACTAAGGAGGAAAAATACAGACTGATATTTCTCATGAATATAGATACAAAAATCCTTAAAAAATATTATTACCAAATTGAATCCAATTATGTATAAAAAGAATTATACATATACTAATGTATATGTATAATTATACATTATACATATACTATTGTATACTAAGACTAAGTGAGATTTATTCCAGATATGTAAGGTTGAGTCAACATTTGAAAATTAATTAGCTTCATCATATCAACAGACTGCAGAAAAATATATATGATCTTATAAAAAGATGCAGAAAAAGCATTTTAAAAAACCTAACACCGATTCATGGCAAAAATGTTCAGCAAACGGGGAATAGAAGAAACTTCTTCAGCTTGGTCAAATCCTACACTAATGTCATACTTAATGATAATGCAGAAAATTTAGATGTTTTTCCCCTCAACTGGGGAAGAAGAAAAGGCTGTCTCCTCTTATCAGTTGTAGCAAATGTACTGCAATAATTTAATATGTTAATAACATGGAAAAGCAGGGAGGTGTTATGGGTACTCTGTACTTTCTATGCTTTCTATGTAAAAACTGTACTTTTCATGTAAATATAAAACTGCTCTAAAAAGTACAACTTTTCTAAATGAAGAGGATTGTCTCTTGAATAAATCATGTTGGGAAATTCTGGCTCAAACAAAATTAAACTAGTTTGTTTACCAAAAGATGTTTCAGAACTTTTAATATGCTGATATGATTTGAATCCTCTACCAGAGAGACAGTATATACAGCTTTTCACAAACTTACTTGACTAAGAAACTTTTCTTTTTAGAGTATATCAAAGGATTTCTTCCTTTCAGAACACATATTGGGAAGTACACTATTATAGCAGTGAACCAATGACATCTAAAAAGGTCCAGAGGCAACTACATCTCTATGGGTATACTTCATTAAATACAACTCTTCACATACAGTTTCTTTCAATTAGAGTGACTTTGAACTAAAAAGAAAGGCTTTATCCTGACACACCACTGTTGTTATAGACAGAGGGTAACTGCTATAGATAGATACATCAGGTCAGAAAAATGAGAATAAAGTAAGCACAACAATGCACTGAATTCTGAAATGTAGCTTGGGATATGTTGGAAATTCCTCAATTAGAATTTTGTTTTCTGTCTAGGAATAATTCTTTATTATCTTTTGAATCATATTTCCATGGAAGGAAGCTTATGTTTTCAGCTGAGTGCTTTCCTCAATTTGTTTGCTGCCTGTAGAAATTTGGACGTTCAAATACTTATTTTTGTTCTGCACTCTTTCCATCCCTTCCAATGTAAGCTGGTGGTATTTCTAGCAATGCACTTTTCTTAAAATCTTTGTGGGTCTTCTATGCATATTGTTTCTGTTCACTCATTAAACAAAAAACATATAGTGGAGATGTCAGCCTTTCTATACCTTGGTTTCTTATGAAACTGCTGGTCTTCTTAGAAGAGACTGCTTGATTGAACAGTTCTCTAAAGTACTATCTCACATCCTTCTAAAGCCTTAAAGATTTTTACAGTTATATTCCAAGCTTTATTATTAAAGCATGTTTTCAAATATCACGTATACATGAAATCTAAAATACAATACAAATGAACATGTCTATGAAACAGAAACAGACTCACAGACATAGAGAAAAGAGTTGTTGTTGCCAAGGGGGTTAGGAGGAAGGAAGATTGGAAGCTTAGGATTAGCAGATGCAAACTCTGATACATAGGATGGGTAAGCAAAAAAGTCCTACTATACAGCATAAGGAACTAAATTCAGTATCTTGTGATAAACCATAAAGGGAAAGAATATGAAAAAGAATATATATATAACTGAGTCACTTTGCTGTACAGCAAAAGTTAATACACTATAAGTTAACTATGGGTTTCTCTGATGGCTCAGACTGAAAAAAATCTGCCTATAATGAGGGAGACCTGAGTTCAATCCCTGGGTTGGGAAGATCCCTTGGAGAAGGGAATGGCCACCCACTCCAGCATTCTTGCCTGAAGAATCCCATGGACAGAGGAACCTGGTGGGCTATAGTCCATAAGGTCACAAAGAATAAGACACAACTGAATGACTAATACTTTCACTTTTCATAAATCAACTATACTTAAATAAAAATTTAAAAAATGCTTTCCTAGACGTGTTCTTTTTATCTTTTCCTAGAAGCTACTCCTTTTTTTTTTAAACGTTGTTCAGAGTGAAAATTTTCATAACCAACAAGTCATGTCTTCCTTTTACTTAACATTCTTTCCTTTATCTTATCACTCTTTTCTTGCATTTTGCTATAGTCCATAGGGTCACAAAGAATAAGACACAACTGAATGACTAATACTTTCACTTTTCATAAATCAACTATACTTAAGTAAAAATTTAAAAAATGCTTTCCTAGACGTGTTCTTTTTATCTTTTCCTAGAAGCTACTTCTTTTTTTTTAAAACATTGTTGTTCAGAGTGAAAATTTTCATAACCAACAAGTAATGTCTTCCTTTTACTTAACATTCTTTCCTTTATCTTATCACTCTTTTCTTGCATTTTGCTTTTATCAACAGGAAGGAAATAGGTAACTGCTTTATCACTCACTATGGAAATCTCCTTATCCAGATCATCCGTTTCTTCAGTTACATTCTCTTCCTTCATATTACAGTTGCGACAGGGTGGCTCAACTCTCTGCCAGCACGGAAGACTCCTCATTTTTTAGAGTTTTTAAATGTTTCCAATAACGTTTACCTCATGTTCCTTTAAATTTAACCAGCAGCCTCCTCAAAGGCCATGGAACTTCTAATGAAAGTGTTTTCAAGAAACTTTGGGCTTTCATTAACACTATTTTCAAAGTCCTTGAAAAGTTTATACCTGGTTCTAAAGCCACTCTCTTTTATTCCTAGCTTCTGTTTTCCTTTTTTGTTTGCTGGTTTGGGGTAGCGTCCCATTTCTAGGTATCAAAATCTGATACCAGCCACGAGGGTTGAGTCCCAGACTGGGTTTTGGCTGGATTCGAGTCCAGCACATGTGTTTCTCAGGCGAGTGTATGCTCCTCGGTTCTGTCTCATCACAACAAAGATTTGGAGTGACGGACATTAAAGCCCTCAGCGTGTCACAGCTCTAGGGTCTTGGACAGGCTGTGTTATAGCTCTCAGGTCTCAAGCGGACCATGATATAGCTCTTAGACAAATCAGTGTTACAGCTCCTTGTTACAGCTCTATTTTATTTAGATAATAGCAGGAAAATCCATCCTCGAGGCATGAGGGCATGTCGACCCAAAGACGCAAAGAGAAGAACACCCCAGGGCGAGGGGGAGAGAGAGAGAGAGAGAGAAAGAAAGAGTGCACGCATGCAGGGGAGGCAGAGAGAGAGTGCTTTGGCTCCTCCTTTTATATGTTTTTCCTCCCCCTGGGCCTGCCCTATGCAAATTGAGCCAGCCAGGAGTGCTGTTTGTTCTACCTGAAGTCCTCACTCCAGTCCTTGGACCTTCCTTTGACCTTCCTTTGTTCTATTTCCGCAGGCCTTTCCCCTCCTTGTCTTTTAGCCACCGCCATTTTGGAGTCCTGTTTCCTATTCTAACTACCTAACAGGTTCAAGTCCCAACCTGAGGTAAATAGTTTCACCTGGCAGCTGTGAAGGGATGGGTATAAGGAAAGAAAAGGTTTAGAGTCAGGTCTTGGTCCTAAAGAGGTCCCTGGGACACTGTGAGCCAGATATACTGGGGAGAGCACTGTGCAATTGCCTGTTTATTTTTGACTAAAAATAAACTGGTTCAGCCCCATGTGCCTATGGGAATCCAACAGCAGGTCCAGGACAGAATTATACTGTTCTCTTGGACTCTGAGGTTTTTCTCCTACATTCTTGTGCTCTTGTTCATTTCTACTCTATTTCTTCTGTTAGCCCCAGAAGACTGCTTTTATTCCCCTCCCTCTTAGCCTTACAAGTGCTGACCCTTTATTCCTAACTTATAACTAGACCAACTCCAGCTCATCATCAACACCATTGGGGACATCTTCCTGCCATTTCTTTGCAACAACGTTTGGGCACTAACAACCAGTAGGGAGACTACCTTGGAAGGGATAGCATCTAAAATCATAAGTGCAAATCATGACCAAATTGTGTGGTGGATTTTTACTTAAGGGTAAAATTTTGGGAGTTAGAGCATGGGAATTAGAGACATCATCTCTGGTTTGGGTCTGAAATGGGTCAGGCAGTATCATTCCCAACCAATAACCCCCTGGGACTTATCTTCCAGGATTGGGAAAAATTCAGACTGCTGGGATTAAAAACAAAGAAACTTGTTACGCTGTATAATCATGCTTGGCCATGATATGGGCTAGGAAGACAAGAAAAGTGGCCACTAAATGGGTTCCTGGGTTATGATACTATATCGCAGTTAGATTTATATTGTAGAAGGAAATTTAAATACAGTGAGCTTTCATTTGTTCAAATTTTCATGGCCCCATATTTAGACAATGAGACCCAAAAGGAATTTAAGGTGTGTGTAGCTCAGAGGGATAATTCTGATAAGGACACAAAAGATGTTTTAACTGATTTACCCTATGGGACCAATCCAAAGGTTAAATCCTTTACAAGGAGGACCCAGAGCTACTACTGGTAGGAACCATTGCCTCAGTGGAAGACATAGCTAGGAATAAAAAGAGGTCCCACCCATATTCAGGAACCTCTTTTTGCACCTGAGTGCCCAAGGGGCCCATCTTGAGCTCACCTAGTGCAGTCAATGATATGTTACCAACCAACTGCCCCTACAGTTTTGTCTCTGAGAGAAGTTCCCAGTAGAAATCAAGGAACAATAAGGGTTTATGTACCTTTCTCAATGTCTGATCTAAGTATGGCAGAGGACAAGTTGGGAAGTTTTTCTGAGGATTCTGAACATTTTACAAAAGTCTCTCTGACTCTCATTTTACAAAAGTCTCTCACTAGTCTCTCTGACTAGTGAGATCTTTTGATCTCACTTGGGGGGACTTAAGAGCTTCTTGATGAAAGTGAAAGAGGAGACTGAAAAAGTTGGCTTAAAACTCAACATTCAGAAGATCATGGCATCTGGTCCGATCACTTCATGGCAAATAGATGGGGAAACAGTTGAAACCATGACAGACTTTATTTTCTTGGGCTCCAAAATCACTGCAAATGGTGATTGCAGCCATGGAATTAAAAGACGCTTGTTCCTTGGAAGAAAGGCTACAACCAACCTAGACAGTATATTAAAAAGAGACATTACTTTGCCAACAAAGTCTAGTCAAAGCTATGGTTTTTCCAGTAGTCATGTATGGATATGAGAGTTGGACTATAAAGAAAGTCGAGCACCAAAGACTTGATGCTTTTGAACTGTGGTGTTGGAGAAGACTCTTGAGAGTCCCTTGGACTACAAGGAGATCCAACCAGTCCATCCTAAAGGAAACCAATCCTGAATATTCATTGGAAGGACTGATGCTGAAGTTGAAACTCCAGTACTTTGGCCACTTGATGTGAAGAACTGACTCATTGGAAAAGACCCTGAGGCTGGGAAAGATTGAAGGCAGGAGGAGAAGGGGACGACAGAGGATGAGATGGTTGGATGGCATCACCAACTCGATAGACATGAGTTTGAGCAAGCTCTGGGATTTGATGATGGACAGGGAAGCCTGGCGTGCTGTTCCATGGGGTTGCAGAGTCAGACACAACTGAGTGACTGAACGGAACTGGGGGACTTACAGACTTTACTATACCATTGCTGCACCCCCAAGGAAAAGTAGGGTATAATACTGGCAGCCAGAGCCCATGCAGACCAACTGGAAGCCCAACAGGACCATGCAGTGCACCAAGTGAGAAATGATGCTGTCCCTGAAACAAACCTGCAATGAAATTACCAGCTGAATTCTATTGATAGAGATAGAGCAGGATCATATGATTAACTGTTTAACAGAGGGTTTGAAGAAACTTACAGTAAACCTGTTAATTATGAAAAGGTGAAAGAGGTCCAACAGGGACAGGATGAAAATCTTGCAGTCTTCCCGAGGAAATTAGTGGAGGCTTTTAGAAAGTATACAAATTGGACCCCTCCTCACCTGAGGGCCAGGCCCTTTTGGCTATGCATTTCACAGCCCAGTCTGCCCCAGACAAAAGGTAAAAAATTCAGAAGGCAAGTGCTGGTCCTCAATGCCAATGAATGATTTGCTCCATTTGGCTTATTCTGTTTTCAATAATAGGAATAACAGGCTGAAAAGGCTGAATGCATCCAGAGAAATATGTAAGAGACCCAAACGATTGCAATGGCTTTATCTGGTCAAAGACCACCCCCTTGAAGGCAACCCTTTCTGGGTCAATCTGGTCCTGGCAGACTGCACGGCCCATGGGTACCCATACAAGGCTGGTGTATCCTGTGTAGACCAAAGGGCACTGAAGGAAGGACTGGAATTGATGTGTCCTTGGCAAGCAGTCAGGGCAATGGCAGAGGGAATGCCCCAGACACCAGACAGCAATGAGAGCCCCTCGGGTATTGATGCTTTTGCAATCAGAAGACCAACGGGACTCAAGGCCAAAAGTGGCTCTGCCTAGAGATACTGTCTACATAACTAATGTCCAGCCTCAGGTGATCGTTGATGTGCCTGGCTACTTGATAGACACTGGTGTAACCTTCTCAGTTTTAACCCAAAGGATTGAAAACCTTAGCAATCATAAGGAATATGTAATGGGGTTTCCAGGGAATAAACAGGGGCACATTTTCCTAAAGCCCATTTTGTGCAACACTAATGGTCAAGGAACCAGAGATCAAATTGCCAACATCTGCTGGATCATGGAAAAAGCAAGAGAGTTCAAAAAAAAAACATCTATTTCTGCTTTATTCACTATACCAAAGCCTTTGACTGTGTGGATCACAATAAACTGGAAAATTCTTCAAGAGATGGGAATACCAGACCACCTGACCTGCCTCTTGAGAAACCTATATGCAGGTCAGGAAGCAACAGTTAGAACTGGACATGGAACAACAGACTGATTCCAAATAGGAAAAGGAGTACATCAAGGCTGTATATTGTCACCCTGCTTATTTAACTTCTATGCAGAGTACACCATGAGAAACGCTGGGCTGGAAGAAGCACAAGCTGGAATCAAGATTGCTGGGAGAAATATCAATAACCTCAGATATGCAGATGATACTACCCTTATGGCAGAAAGTGAAAAGGAACTAAAAAGTCTTTTGATGAAAGTGAAAGAGGAGAGTGAAAAAGTTGACTTAAAGCTCAACATTCAGAAAATGAAGATCATGGCATCTGGTCCCATTACTTCATGGGAAATAGATGGGGAAACAGTGTCAGACTTTATTGTTTGGGGCTCCAAAATCACTACAGATGGTGACTGCAGCCATGAAATTAAAAGATGCTTACTCCTTGGAAGAAAAGTTATGACCAACCTAGATAGCATATTGAAAAGCAGAGACATTACTTTGCCAACAAAGGTCCGTCTAGTCAAGGCTATGGTTTCTCCAGTAGTCGTGTATGGATGTGAGAGTTGGACTGTGAAAAAAGCTGAGCGCTGAAGAATTGATGCTTTTGAACTGTGGTGTTGGAGAAGACTCCTGAGAGTCCCTTGGACTGCAAGGAGATCCAACCAGTCCATTCTAAAGGAGATTAGCCCTGGGTGTTCTTTGGAAGGAATGATGCTAAAGCTGAAACTCCAATACTTTGGCCACCTCATGCGAAGAGCTGACTCATTGGAAAAGACTCTGATGCTGGGAGGGATTGGGGGCAGGAGGAAAAGGGGACAGCAGAGGATGAGATGGCTGGATGGCATCACTGACTCGATGGAGGTGAATTTGAGTGAACTCCGGGAGTTGGTGATGGACAGGGAGGCCTGGCGTGCTGTAATTCATGGGGTCTCAAAGAGTCAGACACGACTGAGCGACTGAACTGAACTGAATGGTCAGTTGTTTTTACGTTCACTTCTTTTTGTGCCTGACTGCCCCATCCCTTTAATGCGGAGAGATTTACTTACTAAATTAGAGGCCACTATGTTTCTTGAGGGACAAAGGAACCACCCTGATAGCCAAATGATTTTAACAGAAAAGGGCAGATTGAATCTGAAGTTGAAATAGAAGCCTTAACAAGCCCTGGAATGTGGAATATCGAGGTTCCAGGTCTGGCCAAAGAGGTCCAGCCAGCAGTTACTACACAAGATCCTCAAAGAAATAGCTGTTGTTCACTGTAGGGGACTTTAGTCTCAGATTGCCAGGTCTGAAATTGGAAAGGGAAATCACCAAGTTGACCAAGAAGCTAAGAAAGGTACATGCATACAGATAAACAGGCAGTTTTAAAAGTCATAGGCTTTATAGAAGAAATTCACAACCCTGCTATACCAAGGAAGAAAACTGGGCTAAAAATAGGTGAATAAGTCAAAGCGGATGGTATGTTAGATGAAAAGATTACAATTCCACAACCTCAACAATGGAAAGTAATCAAAGCTTTATATGAAACTACCCATTATGGATCTGAAGCTCTTTGGAAAGCTCTTCGGAATTTACTACAAAGGTTGTCTGTGCATAAAGGAATGAAAACAGTGGTGGCCCAGATTACCAAATCATGTGACACATGTTTACAAAATAACCCTAGAACAATGCCACCCCCTCCTCCATTATTTAGACCCATTCAACCTCAAGGAAACAGCATGGAGAACTGGAAAATTGATTTTACTGAGATGCCCATGTCTGAAGGATACAAGTATTTACTGGTAAAGGTAGATATATTCACTGGCTGGGCAGAGGTTTTTCCCACATGTACAAAAAAGGCATCCGAGGTAACAAAAAACTTGCTTAAAAAAATAATCCCACGTTTCAGATTACCTCAATCTACAAAATGATAATTTCCCAGATTTAGGAACTACTTGGTGGAAATGGTTTGGGTTTTCAAGATCGTGGCTGAAATTCTGGACAAGGAACTAGGAGGCCTCTGTTTTTGTGTGTTCATATGTGTCTGAAAAGTGTGTGTTATAGGTATGATATTGCCAAAAATTAATTCCTGAAAGAGCTCTAATAAATTGACTTAAAGGAAATTAAATAATCATACAAATACTCAAGAATAAAAAATAGTCCTGCCAGAATGAATTTCAGGCTCATATTATCTGGAAACTATTCAGGACAAAATTGATATCTTGTATTAAGTTTTTCTTGTGATTAACACAGGCAAAGAGTTACACGTGACCAGGATTTTCTATGATTGGATTAAATTTAGTTGGGTAAGTGATGTTATGTCCTTGGGCTATGTCATTCTTTCAAAAGTTGTGGCTTGTCCCTTTCCTTCCTGTTACATTCCCCCCTCAGAGATTTTACTCCCATATTCTTATGCAAGGTAGAAGCGTGAAGGTCTATCTTGTATAATTGCTTCAAGACTGAGTAGAGGCATAGACCCTGCCTATCAGAGAGTAAAGATCTCTAGATACCTGATCTAGGGGCCCCAAGGGCAGGGCAGCTTCTTGTTTTAGTCCATATGGGCTGAAATCTCTATATAGCCATCATCTTGATGTAGAACTGTTGTAATTTGTTCCTTAGCTTTCCTATGTATCTTCTTGACGATGAAGAATTTTTTCATACAACCCCCAGTGTACAGAAATATCTGTAAAATACTTAAGAGTCATGGTCAAACACCTGAATATAATGTAAGATACAGTTTGGTTACAATAACCAGAATTACAGATGACTATGAACTTCCAGATATGAGATACCCCTCATCCAAGGTAAGGAGCAGCAGTTGCGCTTTGCTGGAGCAGCTGTGAAGAGATCCCCCATGTCCAGGGTAAGAGAAACCCAAGTAAGACGGTAGGTGTTGCGAGAGGGCATCAGACAGCAGACACACTGAAATGATAATCACAGAAAACTAGTCAATCTAATCACATGGACCACAGCCTTGTCTAACTCAATGAACTAAGCCATGCCTTGTGGGGCCACCCAAGATGGGCTGGTCATGGTGGAGAGGTCTGACAGATTGTGGGTCACTGGAGAAGGGAATGGCAAACCACTTCAGTATTCTTGCCTTGAGAACCCCATGAATAGTATGGAAAGGCAAAATGATAGGATACTGAAAGAGGAACTCCCCAGGTCGGTAGGTACCCAATATGCTACTGGAGATCAGTAGAGAAATAAGTCCAGAAAGAATGAAGGGATGAAGCCAAAGCGAAAACAATACCCAGTTGTGGATGTGACTGGTGATAGAAGCAAGGTCTGATGCTGTAAAGAGCAATATTGCATATGAACCTGGAATGTCAGGTCCATGAATCAAGGCAAATTGGAAGTGGTCAAGCAGGAGATGGCAAGAGTGAATGTCAACATTCTAGGAATCAGCAAAGTAAAATGGACTGGAATAGGTGAATTTAACTCAGATGACCATTATATCTATTAGTGCAGGCAGGGATCCCTTAGAAGAAATGGAGTAGCCATCATGGTCAACAAAAGAGTCCGAAATTTCAGCTTGAACATCTGGAAGTTCATGGTTCACATATTGCTGAAGCCTGGCTTGGAGAAATTTGAGCATTACTCTACTAGCATGTGAGATGAGTGTAATTCTATAGTAGTTTGAGCATTCTTTGGCATTGCCTTTCTTTGGAATTGGAATGAAAACTGACCTTTTCCAGTCCTGTGGCCACTGCTGAGTTTTTCAAATTTGCTGGCATATTGAGTGCAGCACTTTCACAGCATCATCTTTCAGGATTTGAAATACCTCAACTGGAGTTCCATCACCTCCACTAGCTTTGTTTGTATTGATGCTTTCTAAGGCCCACTTGACTTCACATTCCAGGATGTCTGGCTCTAGGTCAGTGATCACACCATCATGATTATCTTGGTCGTGAAGATCTTTTTTGTTCAGTTATTCTGTGTATTCTTGCCACCTCTTCTTAATGTCTTCTACTTCTGTTAGGTCCACACCATTTCTGTCCTTTATTAAGCCCATCTTTGCATGAAATGTTTCCTTGGTATCTCTAATTTTCTTGAAGAGATCTCTAGTCTTTCCCATTCTGTTGTTTTCCTCTATTTGTTTGCATTGATGGCTGAGGAAGGCTTTCTTATCTCTCCTTGCTATTCTTTGGAACTCTGCATTCAGATGGTTATATCTTTCCTTTCTCAATTGCTTTTTGCTTCTCCTCTTTTCACAGCTATTTGTAAGGCCTCCCTAGACAGCCATTTTGCTTTTTTGCATTTCTTTTCCATGGGGATGGTCTTGATCCCTGTCTCCTGGACAATGTCACGAACCTCCGTCCATAGTTCATCAGGCACTCTATCAGATCTAGTCCCTTCAATCTATTTCTCACCTCCACTGTATAATCATAAGGGATTTGATTTAGGTCAACCTGAATGGTCTAGTGGTTTTCCCTACTTTCTTCAATTTAAGTCTGAGTTTGAAAATAAGGAGTTTATGATCTAAGCCACAGTCAGCTCCCGGTCTTGGTTTTGCTGACTGTACAGAGCTTCTCCATCTTTGGCTACAAAAAATATAATCAATCATATGCAATATTACTCTTACAGCATCAGACCTTGCTTCTATCATCAGTCACATCCACAACTGGGTATTGTTTTTGCTTTGGCTTCATCCCTTCATTCTTTCTGGACTTATTTCTCTACTGATCTCCAGTAGCATATTGGGCACCTACCGACCCGGGGAGTTCCTCTTTCAGTATCCTATCATTTTGCCTTTCCATACTATTCATGGGGTTCTCAAGGCAAGAATACTGAAGTGGTTTGCCATTCCCTTCTCCAGTGGCCCACAATCTGTCAGACCTCTCCACCATGACCCACCCATCTTGGGTGGCCCCTCAGGGCATGGCTTAGTTTCATTGAGTGAGACAAGGCTGTGGTCTGTGTGATTAGATTGACTAGTTTTCTGTCATTATGGTTTCAGTCTGTCTGCCCTCTGATGCCCTATCGCAACAATTACTGTCTTACTTGGGTTTCTCTTACCTTGGAGGAGGGGTATCTCCTCACCGCCGCCTCTCCTGACCTTGAACGTGGAGTAGCTCCTCTCAGCCCTCCTGCACCCGCGCAGACACCACCTCTTACACACACTAGTAAAGTAATGCTCAAAATTTTCAAGCCAGGCTTCAGCAATACGTGAACCGTGAACTTCCAGATGTTCAAGCTGGTTTTAGAAAAGGCAATGGAACCAGAGAGCAAATTGGCAACATCCGCTGGATCGTGGAAAAGCAAGAGAGTTCGAAAAAAACATCTATTTCTGCTTTATTGACTATGCCAAAGCCTTTGACTGTGCGGAGATCCAATTGAGTTCAGTTCAGCCGCTCAGTCGTGTCCGACTCTTTGCGACCCCATGAATCACAGCACGCCAGGCTTCCCTGTCCATCACCAGCTCCTGGAGTTCACTCAGACTCACGTCCATCGAGTCAGTGATGCCATCCAGCCATCTCATCCTCTGTCATCCCCTTCTCCTCCTGCCCCTAATCCCTCCCATCATTAGAGTCTTTTCCAATGAGTCAACTCTTCGAATGAGGTGGCCAAAGTACTGGAGTTTCAGCTTTAGCATCATTCCTTCCAAAGAACACCCAGGACTGATCTCCTTTAGAATGGACTGGTTGGATCTCCTTGCAGTCCAAGGGACTCTCAAGAGTCTTCTCGAACACCACAGTTCAAAAGCATCAATTCTTCAGCGCTCAGGTTTCTTCACAGTCCAACTCTCACATCCATACATGACCATGGGAAAAACCATAGCCTTGACTAGAAGGGCCTTTGTTGGCAAAGTAATGTCTCTGCTTTTGAATATGCTATCTAGGTTGGTCATAACTCTTCTTCCAAGGATATCCAAGTAGTCCATCTTAAAGGAAATCAGTCCTGAATATTCATTGGAAGGACTGATGCTGAAGCTGAAACTCCAGTACTTTGGCCTCTTGATGCAAAGAACTGACATATGCAGAAAGACCCTGATGATGGGAAAGATTGAAGGTAGTAAAAGGGGACAACAGAGGATGAAATGGTTAGATAGTATCATCAACTTGATGGACATGAGCTTGAGCAAACTCTGGGAGTTGGTGATGGACAGGAAGCCTGGCGTGCTGCAGTCCATGAGGTTGTGAAGAGTTGGACACAACCTCATGCGAAGAGTTGACTCATTGGAAAAGACTCTGATGCTGGGAGGGACTGGGGGCAGGAGGAGAAAGGGACGACAGAGGATAAGATGGCTGGATGGCATCACTAACTCGATGGACGTGAGTTTGAGTGAACTCCGGGAGTTGGTGATGGACAGCGAGGCCCGGTGTACTGGAATTCATGGGGTCGAAAAGAGTCAGATACGACTGAGTGACTGAACTGAACTGATCTGAACTGAAGTGACTAAGCAAAGCACAGTACAGCACACTAATATGTAATTGTGAAATAATTCATTTCTCTTTGTTATTAGAATTCTTTTTTTTTACCAATTTTGTTAGGTGTTTTCATAAAACATTTCAAACTGGCTTTAATTATAGTTATTTCAACCTAATGTCCCCCCCCCCCCCACAAACTACACTTCATCATCTAATATAAAATACTTGACAAAATACCTATAGTAGTCTGAGATCTTGACTTTAAAGCCAGTTCATTTGGTTCTGAGCACCAATTTTAAGAGAAAACTTATTTAAGCATTGTATTCGTTTTCTAGGGCTACAGCAGCAACTGTATGATTGAATCAACTGGGTGATTCAAACAACAGAAATTTATGTTCTCACAGTTTTGGAGGATAGAAATCCAAGCTCAAAGTGTTAGTAGGTTTGCTTTCTTCTGAGGACTTTCTCTTTTCCTTGCTGATGACTGTCTTCTCACTGTATCCTCAAATGGTTTCCCTTCTGCCTGTATTTTGATCCCCACTTCTTATAAGGACACCCATCATACTGGATAAGGGCCCACCCTACAACTCCATTTTAATTATCTCTTTAAAAGCCTTATCACCAATTATGCTTACCTTTTGAAGTACTGAGAATTCAGTTCAGTTCAGTTCAGTCACTCAGTCGTGTCCGACTCTGTGACACCATGAACCGCAGCATGCCAGGCCTCCCTGTCCATCACTAACTCCCGGAGTCCACCCAAACCCATGTCTATCGAGTCGGTGATGCCATCCAACCACCTTATCCTCTGTCATCCCCTTCTCCTCCTGCCCTCAATCTTTCTCAGCATCAGGGTCTTTTCCAATGAGTCAGCTCTTCGCATCAGGTGGCCAAAGTATTGGAGTTTCAGCTTCAACATCAGTCATTCCAATGAACACCCAGGACTGATCTCCTTTAGGATGGACTGGTTGTATCTCCTTGCAGTCTAAGGGACTCTCAAGAGTCTTCTCCAACACCACAGCTCAAAAGCATCAACTCTTCTGAGCTCAGCTTTCTTTATAGTCCAACTCTCACATCCACACATGACTGCTGGAAAAACCATAGCCTTGACTAGATGGACCTTTGTTGGCAAAGTAATGTCTCTGTTTTTTAATATGCTGTCTAGGTTGGTCATAACTTTCCTTCCAAGAAGTAAGCATCTTTTAATTTGATGGCTGCAATCACCATCTGCAGTGATTTTGGAGCCCAAAAAACTAAAGTCAGCCACTGTTTTCACTTTTTCCCCATCTATTTCCCATGAAGTGATAGGACCAGATGCCATGATCTTCGTTTTCTGAATGTTGAGTTTTAAGCCAAATTTTTCACTCTCCTCTTTCACTTTCATCAAGAGGCTCTTTAGTTCCTCTTCACTTTCTGCCATAAGGGTGGTGTCATCTGACTATCTGAGGTTACTGATATTTCTCCTGGCAATCTCGATTCCAGCTTGTGCTTCTTCCAGCCCAGGGTTTCTCATGATGTACTCTGCATAGAAGTTAAATAAGCAGGGTGACAATATACAGCCTTGATGTACTCCTTTTCCTATTTGGAACCAGTCTGTTGTTTCATGTTCAGTTCTAACTGTTGCTTCCTGACCTGCACACAGATTTCTCAAGGGACAGGTCATTTGTCCCATCTCTTTCAGAATTTTCCACAGTTTATTGTGATCCACACAGTTAAAATTTTTGGCATAGTCAATAAAGCAGAAATAGATGTTTTTCTGGAGCTCTCTTGCTTTTTCAATGATCCAGCAGATGTTGGCAATTTGATCTCTGGTTCCTCTGGCTTTTCTGAAACCAGCTTGAACATCTGGAAATTCACGGCTCATGTGTTGCTGAAGCCTGGCTTGGAGAATTTTGAGCATTACTTTACTCAGTTCAGTTCAGTTCAGTCACTCAGTCGTGTCCGACTCTGCGACCCCATGAATCACAGCACGCCAGGCCTCCCTGTCCATCACCAACTCCCGGAGTTCACTCAGACTCACATCCATTGAGTCAATGATGCCATCTAGCCATCTCATCCTCTGTTGTCCCCTTCTCCTCCTGCCCCCAATCCCTCCCAGCATCAGAGTCTTTTCCAATGAGTCAATTCTTTGCATGAGGTGGCCAAAGTACTGGAGTTTCAGCTTTAGCATCATTCCTTCCAAAGAACACCCAGGGCTGATCTCCTTCAGAATGGACTGGTTGGATCTCCTTGCAGTCCAAGGGACTCTCAAGAGTCTTCTCCAACACCACAGTTCAAAAGCATCAATTCTTCGGCACTCAGCTTTCTTCACAGTCCAACTCTCACATCCATACTAGATGCACTCACTTCATGATGGAATTGCTCTTAAAGAATACTCTGAGATAGTGACTTATCTGGGTTTGGTTGTTGGTGGGGGTTTAGTCACTAAATTGTGTTTGACTCTTTTCAACTCCATGGACTGTAGCCTGCCAGGATCCTCTGTCCATGGGATTCTCCAGGCAAGAATACTGGAGTGGGTTGCCATTTCCTTCTCCAGGGGATCTTCCCAACCCAGGGTCAAACTGGGGTCTCATGCATTGCAGGCAGATTCTTCACCAACTGAGCTATGAGGGAAGCCCATAGTTATTGCATCTTTTGGATTATGACTAGCTCAAGATAGCTAATTTTACATATTGGTGGCACTAGTGGTAAAGAATCTGCCTACCAATGCAGGAGACTTGTGAAGAATCTGCCTACCAATGCAGAGACATGGATTTGATCCTTGTGTTGGTAAGATCCTCTGGAGAAGAAAATGGCAATCTGCTCTGGTATTCTTGCTGGGGAAATCCCATGGACAGAGAAGTCTGGCAGGCTATAGTCCTTTGGTTTGCAAAGAGTCAGACACGACTTAACGCAGGCGTGCATGTGTGCACATATACACACACTCTTATAAAGAACAGAACCTGCTTTTGATCTGGTCTTTCTAAAACTTAGATATTCAATGCCTCGCTGGTGCCTGTATTTATGGGATGGTTGAAGCATATAATACACTTATTAATAAACAGCACTCTCCAAGGAAACGGAAACCCACTCTAGTATTCTTGCCTGGAAAATTCTATGCACAGAGGAACCTGAAAGCCTGCAGTCCATGGGATTGCAAAGAATTGGACACAACTGAGTGACTGAGCACCTTAGCACCTGCAAATTGTGTTTTTTTAAATTGGCAATTCAAAATAAAATTAACAACCAGGATTATTAGTAATGATTGATTATATAAAATATTTCAGATTTTTTTCAACTTAGAGAGTACCCAGCTAACATTTGACTTACGTTGTTGTATATTATGATATGTAAAAAGAAAGTATTGGTCATAAATTTTCCCCATGGATGAGTGTAATCAGGTATGCTACATGAAATTTTGTGATTCTTCTAGCACTACCAAACTTAGAGATTTATGAGCTGTCAGTCAGCTATAAGCCTTGTCACTAATGGATTCTGTTTTCTTGGCTCCATGGAAGTGGATTAATAAATCTTCATAAATAGTCTTTTGTCTGTACAGTGAAGAAGTCTGCTGTCTGGCAGGAGTATATGCAATCCTATGTGGTCTGTTGTGATTATTCTGTTACTCACCCCAGAACTTTCATTTGTGTTGCCATCAGCATAGTCTTGTCCTTCATACAGTACTCATCACCCAGAGCAATGAAGCAAAGAATCAACATAAACTATTTGGTAAGTCAGACACACAGCCTTCACTGTTGGCAGTTCCTGACCTTATTGGCCCTTTCTCCTTCTTTATAGCTGGGAAGTCTGATGTCTGGGTTCTTTTGGCTCTCTTATAGGCTTGAAAATATTGACATCAATCCATGAGAAGGCTTGTCAACACAATTAGAAAAATCAGGTTTCACTCAATGAACTTAATAAAATATAAGGTGAACTTTTCCACTAGTTTTAATTCCATAGTACAATAATTAAATATTTTGGAATAATGTTTGAATGCCAAGAAACATGTCAAAGATTTAATTGTCATGATCTCATTTAATCCTCACAATGACCCTGTGGATTATCCCCATTTTATAGAACATGAAAGTGGAACTCAGAGAAGGTAAGTTAAGAAAAGACAGAGTTATTAAGGAGCAGAAAAAAGTTTGAGTCTACCCCTTAGCTACAACTTCATGCTATTTGCCCAATGGGCCAATTAAAAGACCACCAGAAACCAATTGTCTAGCTTTTTTCTTTCATTTTTGTCAGCTACTTATGCTTATGATCATGTAGATCTTTCTCTGTGAATGAGTAACTGACCAGAAGACTTGCTATAATATAGTTTGGCATGGGGGGAATAAAGAAAATATTTGTTCCTCTACTGAGTCTGATATTGGCAATGATCTTGAAATCATCAATGAATAAATGTTTTCATACAGCTTATAATTAATGTTTATACATTCTAAAGGCTTCTTCGTGTTCTATTGGGCAGAAGACGCATGTTTCTTCAAACTTCTTGGCCTGACTTTGCCTATTTATGTAACATATTTTTCCTTTCATCGTGGAAATCCTTTAGGCAGCCCATGCTTTATCATTATATGTTGGCATTTGACTCCATATAAGAATCTGCCACCAGGGCTATTGGTTTCTGGATTTTTCTCATGTACAGGGTATCTTAAGTCAGAGCATTAGTCTTTCTTTGTACATTTGTAAAAGCTGTCTGATAGTGAAAGCAAAAATGAAGCTTTCACTTCCTCTATAAATATTTGTGTGGTGACCTATGACTGTTGGCCAGCCTGCCTGCCAACACCCCATTAGAAGTCATCCCTTTTACAATCATCTACTATCATTTGATAACCTCTTGGGGTTAAGAGTACAGATGTAAGATCTCGAAGATTTCTGATGGGAATACTTCATATCCCAAGTATGTTTTCCCTTCAAAATGACATCACCACAGGGAAACATTTTTCAAATAATTTGGCCATCATGTTAAGAAAGCTTTGTTAGAAATATAAAGACTCACTCTGCACCTCAAACAAAAATTTTTAGAATCCAAGGTTGAAAGAAAAAAAAAAAATCTTACCAGTTAGTCTTAGAAGGTCTTGGTGTGATGAGTTACCAGGACCAGCAAGGAATAGTGCCATTACAAAGACTGCACTATATGACTTTTCTATCCAATTCTAGTGTTATGAAAGCTCATAGTTTCTGGGTTTTGCTTTAAAGACAGTATTTATACTTCAGATTTGAACACAGAAATAATCTAGTACATTATATGAAAAGCTGCTGTTAAGAAAAGCAGTCAAATGCCACCTGAGGTTTGAGATTTTCATCTCCAAGTTTCCTCCTACTTGCTATTATTTTATGGATAAATGTCACTGGCAGACCTCTGTAGCCACCCACCTCTTTAGCTTCATGCACTGAATTTCTCCAGAAGTACTCTGCACAGAGCAACAAGAAGATTGTCAAACTAAGACATTAGACTGTGGAGAAAAGCTTCCTTTTGGAGGGCCAGAAATAGACCGCTGTGATAGAATACCTGTGATATGCAAATTTCTCAAATTTTAGTTCTCAAGGCAGTGTGTGCATGCGTGTGTGTGTGTGTTCCAAATGCTTCCTTGCAATGTATAGAGTTGGAAAAAATACATTCAATATTGGTTAAGGATCTATTATATACCATCTTGTGAGTTATGCACCTCCCATGCAGAGACAGTAGTAACAGAAAATAACAGATCACATTTACTAAGGAATTACAATGTGCCAGGCTCTGTTCCAAGCACTATACTGGTAATATATCACTTGATTTTTACAGCAACTCTATGCATGCTGCAGTCCATGGGGTTGCAAAAAGCCAGGCATGACTTAGCAACTGAATAGCAACAAATGAGGTTGGTACCATTATCTCCATTGTCCCGATGAAGAAACTGAAACTCAAACATGAGAAAACCAAAATATACAGCTAATAAGGAATGGAATTAGAGTTCAAACCAGGGCAGCCTGACTCCCAAGTCCACTATTTTATACAACTTTACTGAAGCTCCTCAAGAGCTCATAGGCTGAAAGAGAGGCAAATCCAAATTACCTTAGAGACTTGTAGAAAGAAAGTAGCTGCACAGAGGAGAAAGATATTCATCTTCCAGGTGTGGCGATCTGGGAGGACTTCACAGAGTTGATGTTAAAGCTGACGCCTGGTGGGTGAGTAGCATTTCCCAGTGGATGAGCTGAAGAAAGGCGTTTCAGATAAAAGGAACATGGTCAATACAGATGCGGATGTGTGCAACAGCTTGGGGTGACAGGGTCACTACAGCGAGTCATGACTCTTGTCATGTAGGGTGCATACAAGTGGGAAACTGGTCTGAGATGACCTGGTTGGATGGGCAGCAGCCCCAGAGGAAAGGGCCTTCCATCTTAGGCTAGAGTGATGGCTTTTCTACATGCCCAAGAGCCTACAATGAACTTTGCACAGGACATTTGCATGACTCAATTTTTATTTCAGAAAAGTGATTTTAAGATCTGTGTGATGTCAAATTTGAAGGGTCCAGGACTGGAGACAGGAAAACAGCTATGATGTTACAGAACTATTCAGGCAAGGGATATTGGAGCCAAAAGTCAACTATGTTAACAAGAAATATTTTTGAGAGATGTTTAGTGCTGGGATTAATAGAACTGAGAGGCTGACTGGGTTTGGGTGTGAGGATCAGGAGAGGGTAAGGAGTGGATGGCATTGCTATTCATTTCCCTGAAGACTGAGGGGTGAAGAGCATGGGAGAAGAAGCCTGGGTTCTGCTTTGAAACTCACCTCCTTAATTGCCCCTCCTCACCCACTCCTCTCTTCTCTGAGCTGCCAGATTTAAATAGTTGTATATACCTGCCTTCAGCACTAGACTATGAGCCCCTTGGCAGAGCCTGTAATGTGTTTATCATTCAATAAATGCTTGCTAACTGAGTTCATGAAGAACAGAACCATTTTTTATGTGAATGAATAATTGACCGTTCAGAGAAAACTTGCTCCCCATAAGGGTCTGTACTTCGTCCTGCTCTGCCTTCAAAATATTTAGGATAAAATGGATCCTTCTTCCTCAAAATATGTTATGGGTTTGAAAGCAAGGATTTCACTACCCCTCTGACTCCAGCCTGTGGTTTTTCAGCTTGAAAATCCCCAGTCCCTTCAAACGTTTCACAAACAACATACTTTCTGTGCACTTCCTCATCCTACCAGCCCTCTTCTGCGCGTGCTTCAGTCTCTCCACGCTCTTCTTTAAACATGACACTCTGTTAATCTGACCCATACAGAATGCAGTGTGCCCATTACTTCTGAAGAGGTAATGTCAAATCATTTCATAGCTTATGTCAGAGCTATTTTTAAGGGAGAAATTATATTTAGGAAATTAAGTTGGTAAGCAGCTTGAGGTAGATGGTGTGACCTTGAAGGCATAAATTAGAGGCAGTTAAGTAAGCCACAGGCTATTCTATCTCAGAAACTAATAGAAATTGTATATTGGGGAAGAGATGAAGATGATTAGCCTATGAACTTAATTTTTTTGGAAAATGTAACTGAAATAAAACATGCATGACACTAAAGTAATGCATCCAAAGTTTTACAATTCAATTAATTTTTAGATAGTGAACATCCTTCAGACCATGAAATAAAAACATTCTCAATAACTACTCCCTGTTTAGTCCCCTTCTGGTCATTCACCTCTATCAGAGGAGGTACCGACTGTGGGAGGTCTTGTTTCTCTGTCCCTGAGCAATGACCTGTCCGAGCCTGGCTTCTTTACACATGATGTCTGTGATGAGCAAGTTTCCCTGGTCTGGGGTAAAAGGGCGATGGATGATCCATTTCAATGGACAGAACTCTAGGACTTCAGAATCTCAATAGTTGTTAGCAGGTTCCATCCATCATTGGCATCAGTTGTCTCCCAGGCAAAGGGAAATTGCTTGGCCAAGGTTTGGGCTTAGTCTCTAGCCTTCTGTCTCACACAGCTTTGGGACTCTGGAAAAAGGCCTCAAATCTCCAGTTGTGTTTCTTCTGTGATATGTGGCCACTGAAATCTCTGCTACTTTCTCTGGCCCCCATCATGGCCCTCTGCCCAGGCCAAACCTTGGTTCTCAGTCTTTCGCCTTCATCGAGAATCAGAACACACCCCCAGTGACAGCTGAGATTCCTCAAATTTTCTCTGAGTATTTCTCCTCTGACTGAAATTTTACTCCCTTCTGGTGTTCTTAAATATATCAGGAGTAAGTAAGCTTTCCTTTTAAGACCAGATAGTAAATATTTTTGGCTTTGCTGGCCATATGGTCTTTGTCACAGCTACTTAATTATTCTTTTGTAGCATGAAACAATACAAAAAATTAAGAATGACTGATGTGGCTTGTGGTCTATAGCTTGCCAACCCATCAAAAATATAATTATTGCAATTTACTTAATATTCCTAGTTCCTCAATGAGATAAGTGGCCCATACAACTTAGCCCATCCTAGGTTAAAACAGAACCCTACCAGAGGATTTTTAAGATCAAGCACAGCTGACTTGTAAATTGTTCTTGGGTGGCTAAGATGTAAAATCTTCTTTTCATTTCCCCAAACTTTCAGCAAACTCTTACTGTACAGAGCCTTCCATAACTAAGATTCTGGGTGTTTGTATGTTTGTGAGTGTGAAAATAAAGGGATAGAGCTCAGTCTGGAGTTTGATAAATTTTGATAATTTAGGAAATCAGTTAGCAATACTTCTTTTTTCCTTATCAAGTTCCAGAAATTATTGAGTGATAGCCGTAAGAGACATGAAAATGGAACCCAAAAGATGAGTTTAATTAGTGATACACTGGTTGTGTTTTACAACATTTTGTTTTGCTTTTGGTCATGTTTTTTTCTTTTTCTGCCTTCTGCTAGATGAATTAAGGATTGTTTACATCTCTACTATTGGCTTATTAATTTTAGTCTGTTTTTCCTTTTCTTGTGTTGGGTTAAGTAATTGCCTTCAGAGAAAGAAAACTATACCTTGAAGCCCAAATCCAGCCCACTGCCTGTTTTTACAAAGTTTTATCGGAATACAGCCATACTATTTATTTATTTATGTCATTGGCATTTATTTTATTATGTCATTGACATAAGTAAATAAATAGTATGTGCTTTTAAACCACAAGAACAGAATTGAGTAGTTGTGACAGAAGCCATGTGGTCTGAAAAAACGAAAATATTTTCTATTTGGCCTTTGACAGAAAAATTTGGCCCAAACCCTGCCCTAAGGCTGTCGATTTATACCTACATTCACCACAGTCCCCTTATGCTCGTGCATTTGTCCTTGGACGCTTTGATTTCTGTCATGTATTGCTTTATGTATGTCGAATCTGTATAACTATGTGCATGTGTGAGTGCTAAGTTGCTTCGGTCATCTTCAACTCTTTGCAACCCAATGGACTCTAGCCTGCCAGGCTCCTCTGTCCACGGAATTCTCCAGGCAAGAATACCGGGGTGGGTTGCTGTGCTTTCCTCCAGGGGATCTTCCCGACCCAGGAACCAAATTCACGTCTCTTTTGTCTCCTGCACTGGCAGGCAGGTTCTTTACCACTAGTGCTGCCTGGGAAGCCCCATGACTAGGTACACACAGATTTTAAATTGCAATTATTTCATTTTATACTGATATCCTTAACATCATGAAATGTCTGTTTATCTTCAATGCCTATTTCCTTAAGGTCTGTGTTTTCTGATACAAGTGTAATTGCTCACAATTTATTTGGTTAGTTCTTCTATGCTCTATTTGCATCTTTTTACTCTCAAATTTTCTGTTCTTAATGTTTAAAATTCATCTCTTATTAACACAGCATATTGTAAAGTTTAGTTTTTTATCCAGTCTGACAATTTTATTATTTTACTTAAAGTATTTCATCTATTTATATTTAATATAATTACTTATAATTTAATATAATTAATTTAATTATAATGTAATTAACTATAAATTAAATTATTAATTTATAATATTTATAAAATTATTGTTGATTTATAATAAACTATAAATTAATTAACTATAATTTATATAATTAATTATAATTAATCAGATATGTTTTTATTATTCCAGTTTGCCTTTTATAATTTGTTAATTATATACTTTTTTTTGCCTCTATGAGGGGCTATGCTAGAGGTTACGGCATTACATTAGGTTCTAATACAAATTTGTTTACCTTTTCCTTTCATTTCATTTTCCTGAAAAAGTTCCTTGAATTTTCTTGTAAGAGAGGGCTCACTGGTGAGAACTTTTCTGTAGTTATTTTTCTGAAAATAATTTTATTTTACCTTCATCTCTAAAGAATATTTTCATTTCCCTCCATATGATCCTTTGAATAAATTATTCCATTTTTTTCTGGCTTCCATCATTTCCCCTGAGAAATCAGATGCAAGTCGTTTCTGTTTCTTTGAATTAAAAAAATAATTTTTAAACTTCTATAATTTTCCTTAGGTGTTTAAGTTTAAAAGTTTGACACTCATGTGCCTAAATGTGGTTATCTATGTATTTATAACGGCTTGAGGTTTGGTGAGCTTCTTGAATCTGTAGATAGATCACTTTTTTTAGTTTTAGAAATCCTTAACATTCTCGGTCTCCTCTCCTTCTGGAATAGCATTTATATGTTGCAGTTGAGTATTTCCCACATGTTTCTTATGCAGTACTTTTTCTATACTTTTTTCTCCTTTTGTTTCAGTTTGTGTATATTTTCAGTTCAGTTCAGGAGTTCAGTCGTGTCCAACTCTCTGTGACCCCATGAATTGCAGCACGTCAGGCCTGCCTGTCCATCACCAACTCCCGGAGTTCACTCAAACTCACATGCATCCAGTCAGTAATGCCATCCAGCCATCTCATTCTCTGTTGTTCACCTCTCCTCCTGCCCCCAATCCCTCCCAGCATCAGAGTCTTTTGCAATGAGGCAACTCTTCACATGAGGTGGCCAAAGTATTGGAGTTTCAGCTTTAGCATCATTCCTTCCAAAGAACACCCAGAACTGATCTCCTTCAGAATGGGCTGGTTGGATCTCCTTGCGGTCCAAGGGACTCTCAAGAGTCTTCTCCAACACCACAATTCAAAAGCATCAATTCTTTGGTGCTCAGCTTTCTTCACAGTCCAACTCTCACATGCATACATCCATACTGGAAAAACCATAGCCTTGATTAGATGGACCTTTGTTGGCAAAGTACTATCTCTGCTTTTCAATATGCTATCTAGGTTGGTCGTAACTTTCCTTCCAAGGAGTGAGTGTCTTTTAATTTCATGGCTGCAATCACCATCTGTAGTGATTTTGGAGCCCCCCAAAATAAAGTCTGACACTGTTTCCACTGTTTCCCCATCTATTTGTCATGAAGTGATGGGACCAGATGCCATGATCTTCGTTTTCTGAATGTTGAGCTTTAAGCAAACTTTTTCACTCTCCTCTTTCACCTTCATCAAGAGGCTTTTTAGTTCCTCTTCACTTTCTGCCATAAGGGTGGTGTCACCTGCATATCTGAGGTGATTGATATTTCTCCTGGCAATCTTGATTCCAGCTTCTGCTTCTTCCAGCTCTTCTTCCAGCGTTTCTCATGATGTACTCTGCATATAAGTTAAATAAGCAGGGTGACAATATACAGCCTTGACAGACTCCTTTTCCTATTTGGAACCAGTCTCTTGTTCCATGTCCAGTTCTAACTATTGCTTCCTGACCTGCATACAGCTTTCTCAAGAGGCAGGTGAGGTGGTCTGGTATTCCCATCTCTTTCAGAATTTTCCACAGTTTATTGTGATCCACACAGTCAAAGGCTTTAGCATAGTCAATAAAGCAGAAATAGATGTTTTTCTGGAACTCTCTTGTTTTTTCCATGATCCAGCGGATTCTGGCAATTTGATCTCTGGTTCCTCTGCCTTTTCTTAAACCAGCTTGAACATCTGGAAGTTCACAGTTCACCTATTGCTGAAGCCTGGCTTGGAGAATTTTGAGCATTACTTTACTGGTGTGTGAGATGAGTGCAATTGTGCGGTAGTTTGAGCATTCTTTGGCATTGCCTTTCTTTCAGATTAGAATGAAAACTGACCTTTTCCAGTCCTGTGGCCACTGCTGAGTTTTCCAAATTTGCTGACATATTCAGTGCAACACTTTCACAGCATCATCTTTCAGGAGTTGAAATAGCTCAACTGGAATTCCATCACCTCCACTAGCTTTGTTTGTATTGATGCTTTCTAAGGTCCACTTGACTTCACATTTCAGGATGTCTGGCTCTAGGTCAGTGATCACACCATAGTGATTATCTTGGTCATTAAGATCTTTTTTGTACAGTTCTTCTGTGTATTCTTGCCAGCTCTTCTTAATATCTTCTGCTTCTCTTAGGTCCCTACCATTTCTGTCCTTTATTGAGCCCACCTTTGCATGAAATGTTCCCTTGGTATCTCTAATTTTCTTGAAGAGATCTCTAGTCTTTCCCATTCTGTTGTTTTCCTCTATTTGTTTGCATTGATCGCTGAGGAAGGCTTTCTTATCTCTCCTTGCTATTCTTTGGAACTCTGCAATCAAATGGTATATCTTTCCTTTTCTCCTTTGCTTTTCACTTCTCTTCTTTTCACAGCTATTTGTAAGGCCTCCCCAGACAGCTGTTTTGCTTTTTTTGCATTTCTTTTCCATGGGGATGGTTTTGATCCTGTCTCCTGTACAATGTCATGAACCTCCATCCATAGTTCATCAGACACTCTATCTATCAGATCTAATCCCTTAAATCTATTTCTCACTTCCACTGTATAATCATAAGGGATTTGATTTAGGTCATACCTGAATGGCCAGTGGTTTTCCCTACTTTCTTCAATTTAAGCCTGAATTTGGCAATAAGGAGTTCATGATCTGAGCCACAGTCAGCTCCCGGTCTTGTTTTTGCTGACTGTGTAGAGCTTCTCCATCTTTGGCTGCAAAGAATATAATCAGTCTGATTTCTGTGTTAACCATCTGGTGATGTCCATGTATAGAGTCTTCTCTTGTGTTGTTGGAAGAGGGTGTTTGCTATCACCACTGCGTTCTCTTGGCAAAATTCTATTGGCCTTTGCCCTGCTTCATTCTGTATTCTAAGGCCAAATTTGCCTGTTATTCCAGGTGTTTCTTGACTTCCTACTTTTGCATTCCAGTCCCCTATAATGAAAAGGACATTTTTGGGGGGTGTTAGTTCTAAAAGATCTTGTAGGTCTTCATAGAACCATTCAACTTCAGCTTCTTCAGTATTACAGGTTGGGGCATAGGCTTGAATAACTGTGATATTGAGTGGTTTACCTTGGAAAAGAACAGAGATCATTGTGTCGTTTTTCAGGTTGCATCCAAGTACTGCATTTTGGACTCTTTTGTTGACCATGATGGCTACTCCATTTCTTCTAAGGGATTTCTGCCCACAGTAGTAGATATAATGGTCATCTGAGTTAAATTCACCTATTCCAGTCCATTTTAGTTCGCTGATTCCTAGAATGTCGACTTTCACTCTTGCCATCTCCTGTTTGACTACTTCCAATTTGCTTGATTCATGGACCTAACATTCCAGGTTCCTATGCAATATTGCTCTTTACAGCATCGGACCTTGCTTCTATCACCAGTCACATCCACAGCTGGGTATTGTTTTTGCTTTGGCACCATCCCTTCATTCTTTCTGGAGTTATTTCTCCACTGATCTCCAGTAGCATATTGGGCACCTACAGACCTGGGGAGTTCCTCTTTCAGTATCCTATCATTTTGCCTTTTCATACTGTTCATGAGGTTCTCAAGGCAAGAATACTGAACTGGTTTGCCATTCCCTTCTCCAATGGACCACATTCTGTCACACCTCTCCACCATGACCTGCCCGTTTTGGGTGGCCCCACAGGGCATGGCTTAGTTTCATTGAGTTAGACAAGGCTGTGGTCCATGTGATTAGATTGACTAGTTTTCTGTGATTATGGTTTCAGTGTCTGCCCTCTGATGCCCTCTCACAACACCCACCATCTTACTTGGGTTTCTCTTACCTTGGACATGGGGTATCTCTTCACGGCTGCTCCAGCAAAGCACAGCCGCTGCTCCTTACCTTGGACGAGGGGTATCTCCTCACGGCCGCCCCCTCCTGACCTTGAACATGGAGTAGCTCCTCTGGGCCTTCCTGCACCCGCGCAGCTACTGCTCCTTGGACGTGTATATTTTATTGGATATTTATTTTATTTGTGTATTTTATACTGAGTCCACTTACCCTTTCTGTCTGCTGTGACCAATCTGTTGCTAAACTCAACCTATCAGTTTTTTAATATCAGATACTATAATTTTTCAGTTTCATAGTGTTAATTTAATTTTTTATAGTATAAGTTTAGTTCTTTATTATATTTTAATTCTTTTATCTATGCTGTCATTTTAAATTTTTATTAAGTATATTTATCATAACTATTTTAAAGTCATTGTATGCTAATTATAAATGCCGGTATTATTCCTTTAATTATCAATCATATTTTCTTGTCTCTTCCTTTGACTTGTTATTTTTATTTCTTTCTAGATACTGTACAATTCTGAAGGATACAGATAATTTTATATCTCAACAGGGATGAGTGGCCCTTTCCTCTATTAGACAGATAAGGTAAAGTGGTGAACTGGGTGACTGAAATTCTGTTTTGGTAAGATTCTATCTTCCTTTAACTTGCCCTGTTTTTATGGAGTGACCTTCCAGGCTTTTGACTGAGATCCTAGCAGATTTCCATTTCTTCAGATCTAAGTGATTACAGAAGATTCAGCTCTCATTTTCAGAGGCTTCTATCCTAGCTCTCCAACCTTTTATCCTAAACAGACTCAAAATCTTGCAAGTATCTTAAAGGGAAGACCAGTAGTGTACTTAAAGTACATCTCATCTTGATGGAGAATCTTTGTTTACTAAACTCTGAAAAACTGTAAGATATTTTATTCTGTGTTTTTGAAGCTTTTGTCCTAGTTGATAGCCTTTTGCTCAGCCCCAGAGCTAAAGAATGACTTATGGGGAAATCTTTCAAATTTCTAACCTGCTACTAACTGACCAAAAATACTTTGTGAACTTTTTCTCCAAGAAGAAGTTCTGCATCTCATTCTGTACCCAATATTCACAAATGTCTTCCAGGGAAGGGAAAAAAAAAAATCCTCGTAAGTGTCATTTCATCTCCAAACAGTTCTTCATTCCCTGGAATTTTAGCTCATCTATTCTTCATAGTTTTCACAGCTCTGAAATGCCTTTAAAATATAATGCTTATAATTTATCTTTTTTTGAGTTGTTACAATGGGCTTTTCATGACCTACTTTATCTTACTTGAAAGTGGAAGTTTCTTGAGAGACTGTTCTTTATTAGTGAGCAAAATTGATGTATTGTGGTTAATCCAATCCTCAATAAATATTTACTGAATACCTTCATGTCAATAAGGAATACATTTGGCTGTGAGTAATAGAAAATCTGACTATAGTAGCTTAAAGAAACACATATTTCTCCTGCTCACTTAATAAGAACTCAAGAGTTAGGCAGTAACTAATATTGTTTCAGCAGCTCAGTGATGTCAGTGTTCATGATGTCTCTGAAATTCTCTTGGCATTTCCCAAATCATCTCATCTCAGAGTCACCAGATGGCTACAACTTCAAATAATATTTCCACACTCAAGGCAAAAAGAACACGGAAGGAAGGGCCATGAGAGTCAACTGTGCTTTTTACTGGGAAAACCATTGCTGTCCAAAATCTCTCAACTAATTTTAGATTGATTTGATTGACCAGGCTCTGTCATATAGCCATACCAACAATAAGGAGGGTGAGGAATTCAATACTTACCTAATTAGGAGTTGATCAGGTAAAGATTAAATGTGACAAATAACAAATATCGAGGCAAAGAAAAATTCAGTGTCAAGGACAATCAATAGATGAGAGACCATCATAGCAGATTTTCAGGGGCAAGAAACAGCAAACCAAGTATACTTTGAGCACTAAGATCACTTATTATCTTATATAATAAGATGCCTAGAGGAAGGATGAAGTAAATTAACCTACAGGTTCCACAAAATCAATAAGGATCCATATTATTTTACCTTTCTGTTCTGCCATTCCCAATAGCTAGAGCTCCATTCATGATCATATATTGTCTATAGCATCTTCAGGCCCCATATCTTTATACATCAAATTCCAGAGGTAAGACTAGAAATTATTCCTGTCTTGGACCCCAAGAGCCTCCAACAGACTCTCTTTCTCTTTCCAACAGACTTTCTTTCTCTGTCTTAATAGTATCATGTGATTAATGTCTATGAGTGGCCTAAACCAACCATTTCGAAGAGGTAATGAACTGACCACTCGTTCTTTTTTAAATTTGTTTTATACTTTATTAATTGAAGGCATATTTGTCATTTACTATTTCCTAACATTTTATGATTTTCTTGAAGAATATGGAGTACAAAGAAAATCATACATCAAGGTTGGTTCAGCAGCCTTTGGCTGTGAGAGTCTCAAGGAATGACTGATATTTGATTTTCTTTCTTTTTTCTTTTTAACTGAAGTATAGTTGATATACAATGTTGGGTTGTGAAGAATGAATTAAATGAGACAATATTTGTAAAGCTGCAGCACACAGAAGACCCTCAAAATTGTTTGATCTTTTTCCTGTCTCTCATAAAATAGCAATGTCCTGTGGCAGACATTCCAGACTGTGAGACTACAGAAGTCAGGAAATGAGTGATCCCTGATTGCTAATAGCAACTCAGAGAACCCCCGCTAGAATGAGGGCTCCAGTCAGGGGGTTCCATGAGCTTCAGGGGGAAAAAAAACCAACTGAAATTTAGCAGTTGTTTTGTTGTAGCCATAGGCAGCAAACCTACATCACAGTAAGAGTACCTGTGGAAATATTTTTTTCACATTCATATTATCATATTTCAGTTATGGCCAATATCTTGAAATGTTTTTTTGCCTTCATCACTACTTTGAAATGACATTTATTATTATGCACTGCTCATAAAATCTTGTTCTTTAATGAACTGATAGAAAAGTGTGCACACACATTTCTAACTTCCTAAACTTTGTGTTTTTCTTTCATACATTTAAAAATATTTTGATGACTCAGTTTCAACAAACTTGGCTTCTTTTGTAATATTATATATTTTATTTGTTGTGTCTAAGGACATTACTTCGAGAAGCCCCTGGACTTTGTCAGCAGCAGCAGGGGGTAATAACAGAATGAACTCCTGCACCAGAGGGACTCAAGCATTGGTGGGGTGGGCAGCGCGTGAACCCTATCAGCCCAGTGCACCAGGCATTTGGGGGCTAGAAGCCCAGCGTTCTCCTGCCTGTGACCCTCAGCAGAGGCAGGGCAGGAAGCAGATGACCCGGGCCTGGCAGCGTCTGAGACTCTTTCCTGAGCATTCTTGTAAAAAAGCAACCACATTGCCACATGTGCCTGGAATTTGATTTCCAGGCCAAGTGTCAGCTTTTCCATGCTAAGACTCCCTCGGGTTTTGGCCCAGGTTCTCCTGCTGTCAAGGCCCAGCCCTTTCAATGCCTCGACCACCTGCCAGAGAGAACAGATTTATGGCCTTTTGGCGGCCACTTCTGAGTCACGTCGTCAGCCACAAGCTTCCACCTGCAGCCTCGGGAGGCGGGGGCTGCAAGGTGCCTGAACAGACAACCGAGCTAACCTCGCTCGGCGGGGGCAGCCTGCCCTTCCTTGCAGGCCAGCAGCCTTTACAGATTGTTCCAGTTTCCTCCCCTCTGCTCTAAAGGGGCATTTTCTTCTCAGAGAGTGTGTCTAAGTTTTTCCAATCTTATCTAGAAATCTTGGTTTCTCTCAAGTTATTCTTTTCTTCTGGAATCCAGCAACAAATTTGCCACAGGAAATGGTAGGGAGAGAGGCTTATGCAATGAGAGGATGTTGTTATAAATAGGAGCCCCTGCTGTGACTTTCTTAAATAAACAGGTGGCTAAAGTTTCCAGGCCACGGTGGAGCTACAGCTCAGAGGTTAAAAGGAGTCTGAGAATGTGTTAGTCGCTCAGTCACGTCCGACTCTTTGCGACCCCGTGGCCTGTAGCCCGCCAGACTATCTCCTTCCAAACTCCTGCTTCTCCTGAAGTGAAGTGAGCCCCGTGACCACCTTGGTTTGGGGGTCTAGTTCCACTGTCCCCTGCTAGATGAGGGAAGAGGGTTAAGCTTCTAGAGATAATGGCCTGAGTGGTGGGTTCTGCAGGGATGAAGAAAGCCCCCTGTGGCAGAAAATTCTCCCTCAGAGCCTGAAATTACATCGCACACATGCATTATGTGTACATGTAATATATATACTGGTTGCATATATTTATCTATTAATAAAGCTTCCAATGCTTCCAAGAGAAAAATACACAAAATTGTTTCAATTAGTTTCCTCTTTGCATTAGTAGCTTACCTGATCTTTTCAACTCTGGGCTAACAGATTATGGATAGTGAGAGAGGACAGTATCATTTGATCCAGCATGGATGCTTAGAGAATCCATATGTAAAGGGAAAAGAGGAACCAAAGCAGAACTCTGGAGGATTGAGGAGGAGCAGCTGGTGAAGATGACCCTTTGGATCCAGGAATGATCTTAGGCATATACTAGACAGTCAAATATTTATTAAATGAATGAGTGGAGAGTGGAAAAGTAAAACCATTGCTTTATTTTACCACCTTTTTTTTTACCATTATTAATGCCCCTAACCAGACCACCTGACCTGCCTCTTGAGAAACCTATATGCAGGTCAGGAAGCAACAGTTAGAACTGGACATGGAACAACAGACTGATTCCAAATAGGAAAAGGAGTACGACAAGGCTATATATTGTCACCCTGCTTATTTAACTTATATGCAGAGTACACCATGAGAAATGCTGGGCTGGAAGAAGCACAAGCTAGAATCGAGATTGCCAGGAGAAATATCAATCACCTCAGATATGCAGATGACACCACCCTTATGGCAGAAAGTGAAGAGGAACTAAAAAGCCTCTTGATGAAAGTGAAAGAGGAGAGTGAAAAAGTTGGCTTAAAGCTCAACATTCAGAAAACAAAGATCGTGGCATCTGGTCCCATCACTTCATGGCAAATAGATGGGGAAACAGTGGAAACAATGTCAGACTTTATTTTTGGGGGCTCCAAAATCACTGCAGATGGTGACTGCAGCCATGAAATTAAAAGATGCTTACTCCTTGGAAGAAAAGTTATGACCAACCTAGAGAGCATATTGAAAAGCAGAGACATTACTTTGCCAACAAAGCTTCGTCTAGTCAAGGCTATGGTTTTTCCTGTGGTCATGTATGGATGTGAGTGTTGGACTGTGAAGAAAGCTGAGTGCCGAAGAATTGATGCTTTTGAACTGTGGTATTGGAGAAGACTCTTGAGAGTCCCTTGGACTGCAAGGAGATCCAACCAGTCCATTCTAAAGGAGATCAGTTCTGGGTGTTCTTTGGAAGGAAAGATGCTGAAGCTGAAACTCCAGTACTTTGGCCACCTCATGCAAAGAGTTGACTCATTGGAAAAGACTCAGATGCTGGGAGGGATTGGGGACAGGAGGAGAAGGGGACGACAGAAGATGAGATGGCTGGATGGCATCACCGACTCGATGAATGTGAGTTGGAGTGAACTCTGGGAGATGGTGATGGACAGGGAGGCCTGGCGTGCTGCGATTCATGGGGTTGCAGAGAGTTGGACACGACTGAGCGACTGAACTGAACTCATTGGAAAAGATCCTGATGCTGGGAGGGATTGGGGGCATGAGGAAAAGGGGACGACAGAGGATGAGATGGCTGGATGGCATCACTGACTCAATAGACATGAGTTCGAGTAGACTCCAGGAATTGATGATGGTAGGGAGGCCTGGCGTTCTGCAATTCATGGAGTCACAAAGAGTCGGACACAACTGAGCTACTGAACTGAACTGAACCTCATCCACCCCCACACTAAGGAGTTCTGGGTCTTGGGTAAACCCTTATCGAATCCCTAGAATTGGTTATTTCAAAGCTTTCCTGATCTTTGGGTAACTAAGGCATTAGGTAACTGACTCACAGGGATGTATTTTTATAACTGTCATACCCAAGGGAGTAAAACTGAAAGTGTTAATCACTCAGTCGTGTCCAACTCTTTGCGATCCCATGGACCAGACTGCCAGGCTCCTCTGTCCGTGGAATTCTCCAGGTAAGAATACTGGAGTGGGTAGCCATTCCCTTCTCCAGGGGATCTTCCCCACCCAATCCTGCATTGCAAGATGCAATCCTCCTTTACCATCTGAGCCACATGAGAGTAATTAGGAATAAGTTTAAAACTAGGGGATGGGAATGAAGGCAGTGAAATAGCATCACTGTTCATAACATGAAGTATTATTTCCATTGCAGACAGACAGACCTATAAATTGAAGGCAGCTAGGAAACCATTTCTCTTCCTATTTGTTTAGGGCCTATTTTCTCTAAGAATTAAAATATCCATCAAAAGTGAAGTTTAGCAAGTTTGTAGCATTGCACTTACAGATCTTTCAAACAGTGTGGAATAGATAGATAGATGGATGAATGGAGAGAAAAATAAAGAAGAACAAAAATTCACTGAATTTCTACTGAGAACACTGTACAATGTTAGAACTGGAGAGTTTTTCTTTGTCCCAGATTAATGCAGAATATAAATATAAAGATTTATCTTTTACTTTAATATTAGTAAATATTAATGAAGTTTCAGTTTTTCCTCTCTATATCAAGCTTATCTTTGGCTTTTACTATCCCAATATGTTTTGGTGGGGTATGTGATTTGACATATTCAAGTGGATTCAATCAAAACTGACTTTATATTTTAGATATGTTTGCTGCTGCTGCTGCTAAGTCGCTTCAGTTGTGTCCGACTCTGTGCGACCCAAGACGGCAGCCCACCAGGCTCCCCCGTCCCTGGGATTCTCTAGGCAAGAACACTGGAGTGGGTTGCCATTGCCTTCTCCATAGATATGTTTACCAAATGTAAATACTCATACTGGAAGCAAATAGAGACACACTTTTCACATGATATCTGTGTCTTATGGGCTTTCCAGGTGATACTAGTTGTAAAGAACCTGCTTGCCAGTACAGGAGACATAAAAGACATGGGTTCAAACACTAGGTTGGGAAGATACTCTGAAGGAGGGCATGGCAAGCCACTCCAGTATTCATGCCTGGAGAATCTCATGGACATTGGAGCCTGTTGGGTGACAATCCATGGGGTCACAAAGAGCCAGACATGGCTGAAGTGACTTAGCATATATGCATGCATGCATCTGTATCTTATACCTTAAAAAATGCCTAAAAGAAAATACACATAAGTGAACTTAATCACATTTTAATGAGTCCCACATTGTCACCTAGATAGATTTATCAATATCATGTTTCTAAAGCAAAAAATGAAATGTAGTTTTAGTTCATATGTATCAATAAATACATTCAATCAAACCATATAATTACTTTGACAACTGAATGAGTTATCCAGTTGGCCTAAATTGATTGAGCTAACCTCTATAATTGCTAACTCTAAATTTCTTTGTGTTCATTAGAATAATTGTAATACAAATTTAAATAGACAATGCAAATGTCCAAACTGTACAATAAAATGTCACTTGATTTCAGAAATGTCAGTTCTTGGATACTTTTAAATGAGAGCAAGACAGAAGTAGTTCCTGTCAAATTTTGGGGGGTTGCTCACAAAAAAAAAAAAAAAAAACAATAAAAAATGGAGGACAAGGGCATTCTGTGATGTTCAGTGTCCTGCCAATTCTATTACACATCATTTTTCAAAATACATTTCACAGTGATTAATGTTAACTTAAGAAAGCCTTCCTCAGCGATCAATGCAAAGAAAAAGAGGAAAACAACAGAATGGGAAAGACTAGAGATCTCTTCAAGAAAATTAGAGATACCAAGGGGACATTTCATGCAAAGATGGGCTCAATAAAGGACAGAAATTGTACGGACCTAAGAGAAGCAGAAGATATTAAGAAGAGGTGGCAAGAATACACAGAAGAACTGTACAAAAAAGATCTTCACCACCAAGATAATCACGATGGTGTGACCAGTCACCTAGAGCTAGACATCCTGGAATGTGAAGTCAAGTGGGCCTTAGAAAGCATCACTACGAACAAAGCTAGTGGAGGTGATGGAACTCCAGGTGAGCTATTTCAAATCCTGAAAGGTGATGCTGTGAAAGTGCTGCACTCAATATGCCAGCAAATTTGGAAAACTCAGCAGTAGCCACAGGACGGGAAAAGGTCAGTTTTCATTCCAATCCGAAAGAAAGGCAATGCCTAAGAATGCTCAAACTACCACACAATTGCACTCATCTCACACGCTAGTAAAGTAATGCTCAAAATTCTCCAAGCCAGGCTTCAGCAATATGTGAACCGTGAACTTCCAGATCTTCAAGCTGGTTTTAGAAAAGGCAGGGGAACCAGAGATCAAATTGCCAATGTCCGCTGGATCATCGAAAAAGCAAGAGAGCTCCAAAAAAACATCTATTTCTACTTTATTGACTATGCCAAAGCCTTTGACTGTGTGGATCACAATAAACTGTGGAAAATTCTGAAAGAGATGGGAATACCAGACCACCTCACCTGCCTCTTGAGAAACCTGTATGCAGGTCAGGAAGCAACAGTTAGAACTGGACATGGAACAACAGACTGGTTCCAAGTAGGAAAAGGAGTATGTCAAGGCTGTATATTGTCACCCTGCTTATTTAACTTCTATGCAGAGTACATCATGAGAAACGCTGGGCTGGAAAAAACACAAACTGGAATCAAGATTGCCAGGAGAAATATCAATAACCTTAGATATGCAGATGACACCACCCTTATGGCAGAAAGTGAAGAGGAACTAAAAAGCCTCTTGATGAAAGTGAAAGAGGAGAGTGAAAAAGTTGGCTTAAAGCTCAACATTCAGAAAACGAAGATCATGGCATCCGGTCCCATCACTTCATGGAAAATAGATGGGGAAACAACGGAAACAGTGTCAGACTTTATTTTTTGGGGCTCCAAAATCACTGCAGATGGTGGCTACAGCCATGAAATTAAAAGACGCTTACTCCTTGGAAGGAAAGTTATGACCAACCTAGATAGCATATTGAAAAGCAGAGATAGTACTTTGCCAACAAAGGTTTTGTCTAGTCAAGGCTATGGTTTTTCCATTGGTCATGTATGGATGTGAGAGTTGGACTGTGAAGAAAGCTGAACACCAATGAATTGATGCTTTTGAACTGTGGTGTTGGAGAAGACTCTTGAGAGTCCCTTGGACTGCAAGGAGATCCAACCAGTCCCTCCTAAAGGAGATCAGCCCTGGGTATTCTTTGGAAGGACTGATGTTGAAGCTGAAACTCCAGGACTTTGGCCACCTCACGCAAAGAGTTGACTCGCTGGGAAACACTCTGATGCTGGGAGGGTTTGGGGGCAGGAGGAAAAGGGGACGACAGAGGATCAGAAGGCTGGATGGCATCACCGACTCGATGAACATAAGTTTGAGTGAACTCCGGGAGATGGTGATGGACAGAGAGGCCTGGCATGCTGCGATTCACGGGGTCGCAAAGAGTCAGACACAACTGAGCGACTGAACTCAACTGACTGGAAGTGATTTCATATGGTGAAATGATCTTTACTTTATCATAAGATTTTCCAAGATTTATGGATAATTTAATGTATTTTTATTAGATAGCTTGAAAAGGGAACTATTTTTAAATAAATTTCTGTAGAGAAATAATGCCACTTACAATGTTTTATCTCTTGCTTGGGACTTTGGGAATGTGGGACTGTGTACAAGGATCTTTACAAATTTAGCTTGTAATATATATCTGTTGTACAAATGTGAAACACTTCAGCATTCAAATTTACATGTCCCTAAGGGAATTAGAATTTAATGAACTAAAGAGAGCCTTCAGTTCATTTCAGTCGCTCAGTCATGTCCAACTCTTTGCGACCCCATGAATCACAGCACGCCAGGCCTCCCTGTCCATCACCAACTCTCAGAGTTCACTCAGACTCACATCCATGATGAGTCAATGATGCCATCCAGCCATCTCATCCTCTGTCGTCCCCTTCTCCTCCTGCCCCCAATCCCTCCCAGCATCAGAGTCTTTTCCTATGAGTCAACTCTTTGCATAAAGTGGCCAAAGTACTGGAGTTTCAGCTTTAGCATCATTCCTTCCAAAGAAATCCCAGGGCTGATTTTCTTCAGAATGGACTGGTTGGATCTCCTTGCAGTACAAGGGACTCTCAAGAGTCTTCTCCAACACCACAGTTCAAAAGCATCAATTCTTCGGTGCTCAGCCTTCTTCACAGTCCAACTCTCACATCCATACATGACCACAGGAAAAACCATAGCCTTGACTAGACGAAGCTTTGTTGGCAAAGTAATGTCTCTGCTTTTGAATATGCTATCTATGTTGGTCATAACTTTCCTTCCAAGGGGTAAGTGTCTTTTAATTTCATGGCAGCAATCACCATCTGCAGTGATTTTGGAGCCCCCAAAAATAAAGTCTGACACTGTTTCCATTGTTTCCCCATCTATTTGCCATGAAGTGATGGGACCAGATGCCACGATCTTTGTTTTCTGAATGTTGAGCTTTAAGCCAACTTTTTCACTCTCCTCTTTCACTTTCATCAAGAGGCTTTTTAGCTCCTCTTCACTTTCTGCCATAAGGGTAGTATCATCTGCATATCTGAGGTTATTGATATTTCTCCCAGCAATCTTGATTCCAGCTTGTGCTTCTTCCAGCCCAGCATTTCTCATGATGTACTCTGCACAGAAGTTAAATAAGCAGGGTGACAATATACAGCCTTGACGTACTCCTTTTCCTACTTGGAACCAGTCTGTTGTTCCATGTCCAGTTCTAACTGTTGCTTCCTGACCTGCATATAGGTTTCTCAAGAGGCAGGTGAGGTGGTCTGGTATTCCCATCTCTTTCAGAATTTTCCACAGTTTATTGTGATCCACACAGTCAAAGGCTTTGGCATAGTCAATAAAGTAGAAATAGATGTTTTTCTGGAGCTCTCTTGCTTTTTCGATGATCCAGGGAAATTAGCAATTTGATCTCTGGTTCTCCTGCCTCTTCTAAAACCAGCTTGAAGGTCTGGAAGTTCACAGTTCGCGTATTGCTGAAGCCTGGCTTGGAGAATTTTGAGCATTACTTTACTAGCGTGTGAGATGAGTGCAATTGTGTGGTAGTTTGAGCATTCTTTGGCATTGCCTGTCTTTGGGATTGGAATGAAAACTGACCTTTTCCAGTCCCCTCTATTTATCAATATTTAGCATGTTACATGGACAGACATGTTCAGAACAGGGATTTTGTTCAACATCAGTGAGGTAAATTCAGGTCATATCTATCTGATTGAGGAAACTGAGTCATCTAGTGCTAAAATGTTTTTCTACAAATCCTACAACTGTTCAGTATCAAATTTAAAAATATATTCCTATTTCTCAGCTAACTGGAAGTGGCCTCATTGAAAAATGCCATTTTTGATTATGAGTTCTGAGTGTCCCAGTGAGAGAATGTTTGCAATTTGATCAAAAAGTATTTGGCTCCAGTACATGTTTGAGGCCATGGTGACCCATGAGTCTCAGCTATTTGACAATCATTCCTCATTTTTCCTGGTGGTGGCCTAGATGTAAGTTATTGTTACCGGTACCAGAGAAGAAGGGAAGAGAAATCAGGTTATTATAATCACACATTCATTCTCTTCATCCACTTCTCTAGACTATGAAAAGTCTTAGTGAAAATAAAAATTCTACTTTTTTATTTTGGCATGTTAGAGATAAGAGAAATTCCAGTTATTATAGTATCTTTAATGTAGAGGTTTTAGGAAGCAAATATAATTTTTTCATTTCCTAAACATCTAGCTCAGTTATTCAGGAGATCTTTTTTGAGTAGAATGTGAAATGCAGTGGAAAACTCTATAGAGGTAACTGCATTGCAAAGTTTTATTATATTTGTAGAGAAAAGAGAATAAAAATAGGAATTTCATGGCACATTTACCTTTATAATCCTTGAATAAATCATTTCAATTGTTTGGCATCTGATATTTTCACCTGTTAAGTGAATGCATTGTGTCATAATATCACTAAGGACCATTGTCTCTGAGACACTATTATTCTTTGCTTCTTTTTCAGTCTCCTTGATGTGTTAGGGAGATTTTAAGGACAAAAAGACATTTTTATAATAGCCTGAGAACCATTAATACTGCCTTCTGTGTATTATTTCTCATAGTTTGAAGCTGTTTATGAGACAGAATGAACTAAAAACTACAGGCCAGGACAAGGGATTTGTGATCAGAACCTCAAAGTACTTCTCTGAGAAGAGACAGAAATAAAAAGATAATAGTATTGCTGTCATTAAAATAAGAGCAACAAAACCCACATGTAGTTATAAAAGTCTTTAGCAACACACATTCTTAAAAGCCAAGTCTTGGAGCAATTACTTCATAAAAGTGTCTCTTTAGGCTTGCATTAATGGGTCTCTTTTGGTGATTGTTTTAAAATTTTTTTCAAATTTTCTTCCTTATATTCTCTGTATTTCTCTCTTCCTATTACCCTTTTTCTCTCTCAAGTGAAGGACTAGGCCATTTATAATTATGATTGTGGGTGTGATATTACAATACTTTCATTTAAAATTATTTTTTATGTATTTGGCTGCTTCAGGTCATAGTTGCAGCACGTGGGATCCTCATTGCATCGTGCAGGAGTGTTCCTTCTTTGCATCACGCAGGATCCTTGTTGCAGGGCATGGACTCTCTAGTTGTGGCACACTGGCTTAGTCGCTCCACAGCACATGGAACTTTAGCTCCCTGACAAGGAATCAGGCCCACATTCCTTGTATTTGCAAGGTAGGTTCTTAACCAGCGGACCACCAGGGGAGTCCCAGTATTATAGTCCTTTTAGATTTACATGTTTATTCACCATAATTAAAAAGTAGAATAGTCTAAATTTTCACTTTTTAAAAACTAAAACCACAATTCCCTCTACAACTGTGGCCCTTGATCGCTCATGGGCGTGTTCTCTTCTCTGGTACTTGGCTACTCCGTTGAGTTCCTTTACACGATCACATCACCTGAAACACAGCAAACTTCCCATGGAAACACATGGGGAAAATGAAGGTTCTTTTTCAGCTTCCAAAGGCTCCAGACAGTCAGGCTGGGGCATCTTGCTTCTCTCAGAATTTAAGGAAAATGAATAAAACTACATTACTGTTACACTGAGTATCTTGAGCTTGCACATATGATTCTGTTATGTCTGACAAAGGCTAATACCTAACCAATTTCACTGGAAAATGAAGCATTTTAGCAAAACAGATTCATCTCAATGTGGCCTGAAACTACAAAGGAACCGAAAAACCAAGAAACAGCCCCTTTTAGTTGAGAGATACAGATGCCTTTGCTTTTTCACTGGCAAAGGCAATCGTTTTTTGCCATTAGACATTTTATTTTCAAGAAACAGCTGTCCAGTTTGGACCTGTCATTTCTGTGACTGTGATTAGTAAGAGATGTTAGGAACAGTCAAGTGACTCAAAGAAGTAGAGCCTACCAAGGCAGGAAGCCCATAACCCAACTGTAAGTATTTTTTGGAGGAAAAAGTACTTAAGGGACACTGCAATAATAATTTTCCTTCTGTGAGTGATTGTCTTTATATTTTGCTTTTCTGAATAAAAGCCCATTATAATTAGTAACTATTTTTAGACATACATTAATTGCCATGTGGCCATGGAGCACTTGTTAACTCTTTTCAAGTTCTGGAATTTAGAACAAATGTGAAGCAACCAATGGCCTTCATGGCTTTCAGATAATAGTAATAATCCCTTCCTATTTATGTTTTACTTTGTGTTTTATAAAACTATTCTATGCCTTGTATAATTTTTAATCTTATCATGTCTGGTAGAGAGTGAGAGTAACTTTATTCCAACCTCACAGATTATTACCAGCCCAGCAGTGGCATAGTCACACATTCCCAATTATCCTGCTTACATTGACTATCCCATTTTCACAGTGCTCTAAGAGTTCTCATCTGTACACACAGAAAAATGCAATTTACTGCATTAAAATGTTTTATTCGTTAGTCTTTGTCCTTTGAAGTAAAGGACCATGTATTTTATTTCTTATTTATATCCAGCTCTTAACTGAAAAGATAGTAAATCCTCAATTAACTTCATGTTGATCATTTGATTCATTTGAGTCTAAGAAAAGTTGATGTAGAAACAACCAAAAGGCAGAGTACTCCATGAAAAAATAACCTGGTACATACTTTTATCCTTCCTAATCTGTAAGTCACTTGCTTTCCCCATTGCTCACCTGCATTTGGTATCAGAACTCTAATTTTAGGTTTAACTGATAAATTGCTGCACATAATTTATCGGAAATTCTGTGTCTCAGGTAAGAAAACCTAGCCTCTGCATTCTAGAAAGGCAGACATTTATAGACACATTTTGTCAAATGCTGTGGTTAAAAAAAGCATATTGGGAATTCAGTTATTAGAAATGTGCTCAAGATCAAGTTTGTTACAAAGTTAACATGTTAATAAGGCACACACAGGTGGATAAAAACATTCATTCAAGCTGTTGTCTTTCAATATCCATTCTCTCCTTCTCCATTAGTAAGAAAATTCCTAGTTAGCTGGGCACAGAAATCATTGAGAATAAAGAGTATTTTCCAAGTTTTCTTTGCATGGCCATCTCAAGCTTTCCTGGTAGCTGAGCTAGTAAAGAATCTGCCTGCAATGCAAGAGACACCAGTTCGATTCCTGTGTTGGGAAGATCCCCCAGAGAAGGGATACGCTACCCACTGGAGTATTCTTGGGCTTCGTTGGTGGCTCAGATGGTAAAGAATCCACCTGCAATGCAGAAAGCCTGGGTTTGATCCCTGGGTTGGGAAGATCTCCTGGAGGAGGGCATGGCAACCCACTCCAGTATTCTTGCCTGGAGAAACCCCATGGGCAGAGGAGCCTGGAGGGCTACAGTCCATGGGATCACAAAGAGTCGGATGTGACTAAGCACAGCACAACATAGCCATCTCAGTAGCCAATGGGCTGTAAGTAATTATGTCACATGCTTCCAGGAAGCGCTCTTAAAGGAAACATCTTTATTTATTTATTTATTTTTGCCTCTTCTTACTCTCTGCTGGTTTGAATGCAGTTATGATGGCTAGAGTTTGGTACTGTTTTGGTCCATTATGTGGATTCTAGTTGCAAAGATTAGTGGAGCAAAAAAGTAGGAGGGGTCTGAATCCCTGATCCATGGACACCAGATCTATGGATGACCTTTTCTTGAAATAAACTTTTGTCTTGTCCAAGCCACTGTTATTTTGAGTTTTGTGTCACCTGTGTGCATGCTGCATGCTTAGTCATGTCTGACTCTGCAGTCCCATGTATTATAGCCAACAAGGCTCCTCTGTCCATGGAATTTTCTAAGCAAGAATACTGGAGTGGGTTGCCATTTCCTTAATGCAGGGGATCTTCCTAGAATCTGCATTTTCTGCTTCTCCTGCATTTGCAGGCAGATTCTTTATCTACAGCTGGACCTAAATTCAATGGAATCACTAAAATTAGATAAAAAGTAGAATGAAAATCAAAAGTATGTGGAGATTTCCAGTTTAAGTTCAGACATAGAAAAGGCTTTGGAAGTCATCATTCTTATCATCCTTATAACAAAAAAATCCTGGAAACAATGAAAACAATCACTTTTCTTTGGCCTGTCAGAGAACTGAGGTCAAAGAGCAAACTACCTCCCAAACTCTAGAAAGGTACCTCCAGGGAGGACAGAAGACCTGAGCGTTTGCTTACCTAAAGCAATGTCTCTGGAACATTAAACTAGAAATTTTGATGAATTTCTGGAAACCAAGTATGGAATAGCGTTAGAGTAAGAAGCTCCTGGGCCCCTCCACATATAAGCAGAATTTTCTTCCAAGAACCCCACCAGGCTCTCATAGGATGGATAAGGGAGAATCTGGAGAAAGTCCCCCTTGGTCCCCCATGGCATGGGGAGTGGAAGAATAGCCATAGTGAAATCCATGAAGACCCTTCTTCCGTAAGTTCAGTCTCTACAGAGGACACTGTCAGAGGTTAACAGTGAAATCTCATCTCAGTGGGGATTGGAAATTCTGTTCCACTAAGAGTTTCACCTAGGAAAACAAATTCATAATTCACAAGGGAGAAGGCTTCAAGGACACAGACTAGGAAGACTGAGAATACCCACTGCAGTCAGAGAATGGGTTAGGGGCAAAACAAAGAAATCTCTGTTCCCAGAGGAGGGATAGAAACACTTGCGGATGCAGGTCCACGGTGCACTCCATTGGCTGAAGCTTCATCAGAAGATTAGAGAGTATTCCACCCCCAGGCATGCACACACACCCTACAGCCAGACAGATAAAATTCCAGTAACGATAGCAGCAGATTATAGCTGAGGAATCTGCTGCAAACGGATTCTCTCTAAGAAATGGCATAAGCGAAGCCCTCAAACCAAAAAGAGAGGCAAAAGAAGGCCACTATAAGATTTTGAACCCTCTGGCATCCATGGATACAACAGACATCAAACACAGGCAAAATCCTGATCAGCTTTGCATAAATCCTCACTATTTGTTGTTGTATACAATAAATCTGTGCATGCGCAGTTGCTCAGTGGTGTCTGATTCTTTGTGACCCCATGGACTGTAGTCCGCCAGGCTCCTTTGTTCATGGGATTATCCCGGCAAGAATACTGAAGTGGGTGGCCATTTTCTCTTCCAGGGACAATAAGTCCAACTATTAATAAAAAGTTGTAAAACATGCAAAAACACAGTCAGAAGAGACAAAGCTATCTTCAGAACAAAACTCAGATGTGACATGTGTTAGAATTATCAGAGAAGGAATTTAAAATAACTATGATTAATATATTAAAAGCTCTAATGGAAGGCATAGTCTATGCAAGTCCAGATAGGTAAAGTCAGCAGAGATAGGAAAACTGTCAGGAATCAGAAGGAAATGTTAGAAATCTAAAACAAAGGAATAGATAAAAGCAATTCCTTTGATGGGCTCATCAGTATATTCAATAAAGCTAAGGAAAAAATCAGTGAACTTGAAGATAGGGCAATAGAAATCACCTCAACTGAAATGCCAAGAAAATAATGAATTAAAATAAAAATACAGAATAGAGCATCTAAGAACTGTGAAGCAATGTCAAATTGTGTAACATAAGCATAACTTAGGTAATGGAAAGAGAAGAAAAAGGGAGAACAGAATTATTTGAGGAAATGATGATAAAAAAATTTTCCAAAATTAATTAGAAATACTACACAACAGATCCAAGAAACTCAGAAAATGCCTATCAGGATAAACCAAATGCATGTACAAACATACCCTTATACAAACTGATGAAAACTCAGAAAAATGATAAAATCTTAAAGGCAAACCAAAGTGGGGGAAAAACTCCTTACTTAAGAAAAGCTTAAGAATTAGAAAAATAAAAATTTTGTCTAAGTGGATGGTTGGTTTGTAGCTAAATATTTGAGGTGCCAAATAAAACTAAAACTTTGGCACTTTTTAAAAGCAAGATCTGGAAACACGTCATAGTCATTATTACTATAAGTCATGACATGTTTAATTGAGCAGCAGGTCTCGGGCAATGGATTGCTATAGCTCGACCCCGTAGTCATCACTCTTCAAGTTCAAAATGTTCATTTACTCTTTAGTGTTTCAATTGACCCCCATATGTTGATGGCATTATCTATCTGTTTTATTTTCCAACTAAAATATTGTTCTTAAACTGTTAGAGTTGTTGTATAGTTCCTAAATGAAGGTCTAAAGGAAATTCACTGAGGAACTGAGAGGTCTTTGCACGACTATAATGACATTTTAGAAGGCGTTCAGAAATGAATAACAATAGGATGCATACTCCCTTCTGGTATTCAGTATAGGAGAGCTGGGCCTGGCTGTGTTTGTGGGTGAACAGGACAGAACACAGCTTCTATTGTTTTGTAACTATCTGTGTGTGCTCAGTCACGTCCAGCTCTGCAGCCCCGTGGACTGTAAACTGCCAGGCTCCACTACACATGGAATTTCCCAGGCAAGCATTCTGAAGTGGGTTGCCATTTCCTACTCCAGGGGATCTTTCCAACCTAGGGACTGAACTCACATCTCTTGAGTTTCTTTCATTGGCAGGTGGATTCTTCACCACTAGCATCTCCTGTCCCATCTATACCATTTCAGTTAAGTAAGCTAGCTCAGAATATGGCAGTAGCTTAGCACCTGATAATGCAAGTGTACTTATTGGGTTTTTTTATATTGAACTATGCATACTACCCATTGCATCTCTACTTTGTGATCTGAACCACTTCCCTTTCTTGAGAGAGTTCCTATAAGTTTTCTACAGAGTGGGAGCCATAAAGTTTATACCTGAGCAATGTCTGTCGCATGAAAATGTGTCATCCATAAACCCTTCATCTGTCATTTAAGGTACCAGTGAGCAAAATGACAGTTAAGCTTTGGAGTCTTATACTTGAAAACTCTTTTTCAATAATTTTAAGAATTTAAAAACAACCTCTTGGAGTAGATAATGGAAAAAACAATTTCTGAACAATGATTTATGCAATAATATTCACATATTTGGACACATAAGGCATATTAAGCAGTAAAGAAATTATTCTGGCAGATTGATTTTCATCCTAGAAGCGAATGCTGTACTTTGTCCCAGACTGCATTTATTCAGAGAACATTCACCAACCTAGAATTTACAAGTTAGTTCACTTGACATGTTCCAGAGAGACCTGGGGCAGAGTAAAGAGAGAAATCTTATTGGAATGGCATTGAAAGCAAGAACTGCTGGACTATGTAAGCAATTTTTTTGAAGAAAAAATTGTTTTCTTTCCACAGATTTTTTTTGAAGAAAACTTGTCCCTTTTCAACGAAATCAGAAGAAAAAGAGAATAGTATAAAATTCAGGTTTACATAACTGAAAGGTCATAAATATGTGGATTTTAAAGAAGGAAGCTAGCATTTAACGTACCTACTATGTGGCAGATACTGTGTTTATATTTAGCTTTCCAACTCTACCACCAGCTGCTTGTCAGGAGAGCCATTTTTTCCAAATGTTTTCCTCTCTGAGCTAAGCCAGGGTAATCACTTTATAGGAGTTACCTAGAATGAGAGGGACCATGTCCAGATCCAGCATCTTAGTCCATTCAAGATGCTGTAACAAAAGTACCAAAACTGGGTGGCTTACAAACAACAGACATTTATTTCTCACAGTTCTAGAGGCTGTGAGTTCAAGATTACAACACCAGTAGATTTGGGCTCCAACAAAAGACCTCAAATAAAGTATGCAGCCCAATTTCTAAAAATTAGAAAACATAATAAATACTAATTGCAAGCATATACATATATATGCACACACATATGTATGTATATAATACTTTATGTAAAGATACACATACATGATATGTGTGATGCTAAAAACTCAGTCTCTGTGCACCAGTACCAAATCAAATCTTGGAGGCAGAGTTTTGGGTGAAATGGAAAAGAATAGCTTTATTGTCTTCTCAGGCAAAGAGAGGCACAATGGACTTGTGTCTCACAAACTGTGTGTACCAACCTGCAGGTTTTTATTTTTCTAATAATGAACGACGTTGAGCATCTTTTCATGTGTTCGTTGGCCATCCGTATGTCTTCTTTGGAGAAATGTCTGCTTAGGTCTTCTGCCTTTTTTTTTTTTTTTTAAACTTTACAATATTGTATTAGTTTTGCCAAATATCGAAATGAATCCGCCACAGGTACACCTGTGTTCCCCATCCTGAACCCTCCTCCCTCCTCCCTCCCCACACCCTCCCTCTGGGTCGTCCCAGTGCACCAGCCCCAAGCATCCAGTATCATGCATCGAACCTGGACTGGCGACTCGTTTCATACATGATATTATACATGTTTCAATGCCAGAGCTTTATGAACTGCTTATAGAGTTTGGAGATTAATCCTTGTCAGCTGCTTCTTTGGCAATTATTTTCTCACATTCTCAGGAAGTGTGTTTTAATCTAGTTTATTGTTCCTTTGCTGTGCAAAAGACTTTAAGTTTAATTAGGTCTCATTTGTTTACTTTTGTTTTTATTTCCATTACTTTTAGGAGGTGGGTCAAAGAGGATCTTGCTATGATTTATATCAAAGAAGGCATTATATATGTTTTCCTCTAAGAACTTTAGATTTCTGGCCTTAGATTTAAGTCTAAAATCCATTTTGAGTTTATTTTTATGTATGGTGTTAGAAAGTGTTCTAATTTCCTTCTTTCACGTGTATCTGTTCAGTTTTCCCAGCACCAATTATTGAAGAGTATACTCATTGTATATTCTTGCCTCCTTTATCAAAGATAAGGTCCCCATGGGTGCATGGGTTTATCTCTGACTTTTCTGCCTTGTTCCATTGTTGCATACTTCTGCTTTTGTGCCAGTACCATACTGTCTTGATGATGGTAGCTTTGTACTGTACTCTGAAGTCAGGAAGGTTGATTCCTCCAGGTCCATTTTCTATCTCAAGATTGCTTTGGCTATTCAGAGTCTTCTGTGTTTCCATAAAAAGTGTTAAATTTTTTGTTCTAGTTCTGTGAAAAATACCACTGGTAGTTTGATAGGGATTGCACCAAATCTGTGGATTTCTTTGGGCAGTAGAGTCATTTTCACAATATTGATTCTTCCAATGTGAAGACAAGGTATATCTCTCTATTTGTGTTTTCTTTGATTTCTTTAATCAGTGTCATATAGGTTTCTGCATACAACTCTTTTGTCTCTTTAGGTAGGTTTATTCCTAGGAATTTTATTCTTTCTGTTGCAACAGTGAATAAGAATGTTTCCTTGATATTTCTTTCTGAATTTTTAATTGTTAGTGTATAAGAATACAAAGGATTTCTGTGTATTAATTTTATATCCTGCAACTTTACTAAATTCAATCATTAGTTCTAGTGATTTACTGGTGGCATCTTTAGGATTTTCTGGGTATAGAGTCATTCATCTGCAAACAGTGAGTATTTTACTTCTTTTCCAATCTGGATTCATTTTATTTCTTTTTCTTCTCTGATTGCCATGACTATGACTTCCAAAACTATGTGGGATAATAGTGGTGACAATGGACACCTTTGTCTTGTATCATCTGAGAGAAAATGCTTTCAGTTTTTCACCACTGAGAATGTTTGCTGTGGTCTTATCATACATGGTCTTTATTATATTGAGGTAGTTTGCTTCTATGTGCATTTTCTGGAGAGTTTTTATTATAAATGGGTGCTGAATTTTGTTAAAAGCTTTTTATGCATCTATTGAAATGGTCATATGGTTTTTATCTTTCATTTTGTTTATATGGTGTATCACATTGATTAATTTGCATGTATTCAAGAATCCTTGCATCCCTGGGATAAACCCCAGTTGATCATAATGTGTGACCCTTTTAAGTGTTGTTGGATTCTGTTTGCCAGTATTTTGTCAGGATTTTTGCATCCAAGTTCATCAGTGATATTGGCCGGTAATTTTCCTTTTTTGTGATATCTTTTTTTGGTTTTGATGTCAGCCTGATGGTGGCATCACAGAATGAGTCTGGAAAGATTCCTCCTTCTGCAACTTTTGGGAAGAGTTTGAGAAGGATAGGTGTTATTTCTTTTCTAAACATTTGATAGAATTCACCTGTGAAGCCACCTGGCTCTGGGCTTTTGTTGTTGATAGATTTTTTATCACAGTTTTGATTTTGGTGTTTGTGATTGGTGTGTTCATGATTTCTGTTTCTTCCTGGTTCAGTTTTGGAAGGTTGTACTTATAACTTGTCCATTTCTTCAAGGTTGTCCATTTTATTGGCATACAGCTGCTTGTAGAAGTCTGTTATGATCCTTTGTGTTTCTGCATTGTCTGTTTTAACTTCTACTTTTTTGTTTCTAATTTTATTGATTTGAGTCTTCTTCCCTTTTTTTTTTTTTTTTGATGAGTTTGGCTAATGGTTTGTCAGTTGTGTTTATCTGCTCAAAGGATCAGCTTAGTTTTATTGATATTTGCTATTGTTTCCTTCATTTCTTCTTAAATTCTTTCTGCTCTGATCTATTTCTTTCTTTCTACTAAATTCAGGGGGAGGGGTTGTTTTTATTTTTCTAGTTGCTCTAGGTGTAAGTTTAGGTTGTTTATTTGTTGTTTTTCTCCCTTCTTGAGGTAGGCTTGCTTTGTTATAAACTTCCCTCCTAGAATGCTTTTGCTGCATCCCGTAGGTTTTGGATCATTGTGTTTTCATTGTTGTTTGTTTCAAGGTATTTTTTATTTCCTTTCTTTAGTGAACTTTTAGTTATTTAGAAGTGTGCTGTTAAGTCTCCATATTTTTTTTTAGAGCTTTTTCCTATAATTGATATCTCATCTCATAGCACTGTGGTCAGAAAAGATGCTTGATATGATTTTAATTTTCTTAAATTTGTAACCCAATACATGATCTATCCTGGAGAATGTTCCATGTGCATTTGAGAAAAAGGTGAATTCTGTTGTTTTTTGATGAAATATCCTGAAGATATCAATTACATCATCTGGTCTAATGTATGATTTAAGGCTTGTGTTTCCTTATTAATTTTCTGTGTGGATGATGTGTCTATTGTTGTAAGTGTTGCAGGAAGGCGGACCCCTTCCACGGCCCGAAACTGGGCTCTTGTCTAACACTTGGAAATGAATTGTCCAAGGAGACACAAGTGCTGACAAAGCAAGAGATTTTATTGGGAAAGGGAACCCGGGTGGAGAGCAGTAGGGTAAGGGAACCCAGGAGAACTGCTCTGCCACAGTCTTGGGTTTTATGGTGATGGGATTAGTTTCCGGGTGGTCTTTGGCCAATCATTCTAATTCAGAGTCTTTCCTGATGGCGCACGCATCGCTCAGCCAAGATGGATGCTAGCAAGAGGGATTCTGGAAACTGGACAGACACGCGATGTCTCCTTTCGACCTTTCCCAAACTCTTCTGGTTGGTGGTGGCTTATTAGTTCCATATTCCTTATCAGGATCTCCTGTCATAAAACAACTCATGCAAATTGTTACTATGGTGCCCGGCCAGGGTGGGCGGTTTCAATCAGTGTGCTTCCCGTAACATAAGTGTGGTGTTAAAGTCCCCTGCTATGACTATAGGGAAGTCGCTCAGTTATGTCCAACTCTTCGCTACCCCATGGACTGCAGCCCACCAGGCTCCTCCATCCATGGGATTTTCCAGGCAAGAGTACTGAAGTGGGGTGCCATCACCACTCCAGTACATAGTCATCAATGTTACAGTCAGTTTCGCCTTTCGTAGTTGTTAGCATTTGCCTTATGTTTTGAGCTGCTCATATGTTGGGTGCAGCATATTTATGCATGCATAATTTTATAATTGTCTTATTTTCTTCTTGGATTGATCTCTTGATCAGTATGTAGCGTCCCCCCTCATCCCTTGTAATAGCTTTTATTTTAAAGTCTATTTTGTCTCATATGAGTATTGCTACTCCTGCTTTCTTCTGATTTCCATTTGGTTGGAATATCTTTTTCAGCCCCTCACTTTCAGTCTGTATGTGCCCTTAGGTCTGAAACAGGTCTTTTGTTGGAAGCATATATATGGGTCTTTTTTTTTTTTTTTATCCATTCAGCCAATCTGTGTCTTTTGGTTGGGATATTTAACCCATTTACATTTAAGGTACCTATTGATACGTATGTCCCTATTCCCATTTCATTCATTGTTTTGGGTTTGTTTTTGAGGGTCTTTTTCTGCTTTTGTGTTTCCAACCTGGAGAAGTTCCTTTAGCATTTGTTGTATGGCTGGTTTGATGGTGCTGAATTCTCTTGCTTTTGTTTGTCTATAAAGCTTTTGATTTCACCATCAAATCTGAATGAGATCCTTGCTGGGTAGAGTAATTTTGATTGTAGGTTTTTCTCTTTCATTACTGTAAATATATCTTGCCACTCCTTTCTGGCCTGCAGACTTTCTGCTGAAAAAAGAGCTGCTAGGCTTATGCAATTCCATTGTATGTAATGTATTTTTTTTCCCTTGCTAGTTTTAATATTTTTTCTTTTTGTTTAATTTTTGTTACCATGATTAATATATGACTTGGTGTATTTCTCTTTGGTTTTATCCTGTATGAGACTCTTTGGGAGCTGGGTGGCTAGTTCCTTTCCCGTGTTTTCGGCTATATTGTCCTCAAATATTTTCTCATACTCTTGCTTTTTCTCTTCTTCCTCTGGGACCCCTATAATTTGAATGTTGGTGCACCTAATGTTGCCCCAAAGGTCTCTGAGACTGTCCTCATTTCTTTTCATTCTTTTTTAAAACTCTGCTCTCCTTCGGTTATTTCCACCACTATATCTTCCAGCTCACTTATCCATTCTTCTGCCTCAGTTATTCTGCTATTAGTTCCCTCTGGTGTATTTTTTTAATTTAAGTTATTCTTTTGTTTATTTAAAATTCTTTATTTCTGATTTTCAATTCTTTATTTCTTCTAGGTCTTTGTTGAACATTTCTTGTATTTTCTTGATCCATGCCTCTGTCCTATTTATTTGTGCCTCCATTTTATTTCTGAGGTTTTGGATCACCTTTACTGTCATTACTTTGAATTCTTTTCCAGATAGATGCCTAACTCCTCTTCATTTGTTGGTTTTGTGGGCTTTTACCATGCTCCTTCATCTGTTGCATGTTTCTCTGTCTTTTCATTTTGTTTAATTTACTGTGCTTGGATTCTCCCTTCTGCAGCCTGCAAGGTTGTAGTTCCTCTTATTTGTGGAGTCTGCCTTTAGTGGGTAGGGTTTTACTGTGAGGGTTTCCTGGTTGGGGGTACTGGTGCTTATGTTCTGGTGGGTAGAGCTGGTTCTTGTCTCTCTTGATGGCAATGTCACATCCAGTGATGTGTTCTAGGGTGTCTGTTGGTTTGGTATGGCTTTGGGTAGCCTGTCTGTTAATGGGCAGAACTGTGTTCCTGTATTGCTAATGGTTTAACCTGAGGAGTCCAATCATGGAGCTTACTGGCCTTTTGTTGGGGCCTGGTCTTAATGCTGAGATGGAGACCTTTCAGAGAGCTCTTACTGAAGAAACAAACCCATAAATGAAAGCAAATCTAAAAACTATACTAGCAAAAAATGCAAAACCGTAAAAATGGGGGGAAATGCCAGATAGCAAAAAAGTACTGTAAAATAGAAAAAAAAAATTATTTAGAAATAAAAGCATTTTAAAAAGTAAAAATAAGTTTAAAAGTTAAATAATAAAAAGAACAATAGAAAAATATGAAGAATAAAAAAAGATAAAAACTGTATAAAGAAAGTGGTAGTAAGAAGAATGTTTTCCTGTGCCCTCTGTTTTCTTTGCCAAACAGAGAGCTTCAGCAAATCTGCCTACACATCAAGTCCCACAGTACTTCTAGGAAGGTCTCTGGATCTACTGGTGGTGCTGTGGTGTTAGCTCAGACGCAGATCTGGCTTTACTCCAGCTTGTATCTCCTTCCAAAATCCACAACTGCCCCCAAAGTCCGTAGTCTCAAGCTAATTGCAAGGATGTGATCTGCTGCACTTGCTCACTTGCTCAGCCTGGCTGGGTGAAAGAGAGGCGTATGGCAGATACAGCTGAGATATGTGCAGAGTGTCTGAAGGGCAGAGGTCTGTGGGAAGTTGCCACAGTCTAAGGTGGGTCATGTGCTCCCCCAGGGGAATTGGCCCTGGGTCATTCTTTCCTCAGCAGAGCCAAGCTACATCAGCTCCCAGGAATTTGTGGGCAGAGACCTGTGTCTGCTCACATCTTGGTGGCAGCTGCGACTTCTGGGGTCAGCACCACAACAATATCTAGTGCCCCGCCTCTGGCACTCGGGCAGGTTTTGGCCATGGCCAACCAGCTGGCATTCCCACCTCTGGGGCCGTAAACTGCAGTCACGGCTAGTCCTGCCTCTGGCACTCACGCTAGTCTTGTAGGCGGCCAGCCAACATGTCTACCTACGGGGACTCAGACTGCAGTCTCACCCCCATCGTCTGGCATTCACAAAGATAGTGTCCTGCTGTCTGTGAGGACACAGATTTAGAGGGTCCCCATGAGAGTGATCTCTTGCCTCTCTGGCAGGCCAGACTTTCTCTGGACTCCCTCAGCTGAGCCATACTAGCCCTCTCAGAGTATCTTCATGGCAGTCAGCCCCAGTCGTCTCCCTGGAGTCTGACCCTCAAAGCCTGAGCCTCAGCATTCAGCCCCCACTCTCTGCAGCAGGCATGCAAACAAACATTTCAGGCTGGGAAGTGCTGGTCAGCGTTGATCTCTGTGGTGAATTCTCTTCATTTTGTCTTCCCAGCACCTGTTGCTTTCTGCATTCCCCTCTGAAGTTCCAAAGCACCCGCCACCCCTGCCCACAAGGAAGTTTCTGAGTGGGTGGAAACTTCCTCCTTCAGTGCTCCCTCCCTGAGGTGAAAGTTCCTGTTCCAATTCCTTTTTTTTTTCTCTTTTTCTTTTTCTTATATCTTTGCCCTACCTCATTCTGTGGAGTTTAGCTTGCCTTTTTGGAAGTCTGGCACCTTCTGCCAGTATTTAGAAGGTGTTCTATAGGAGTTGTTCCACATGCAGATGTATTTTTGATTTATTTGCGAGGAGGAGGGTGATTTCCATTTCCTACTCCTCTGCCATCTTGAATGTCCTCTGGTGAGGAGTTTTACAGTAATGGTTCAAGGGTGAGGATGCTGATAAGAATCAGAGTGTGTGCACTGTATTCCTTGATCTGGCCTCAAGTGTTCTCCTATTGATCTTCTCAAAGTTATCAAACCGTGCCTTTCTCTGAAATGAAGAATGCTAATATCTTCCATGTGTGAGGGGTTTTAGTTCTGTAAAAGATCTCAAAGCTATTGTTACATGTATCCCTTGAGGTAGAAGCAAGACCCTGCTCCAAGGCTACACTATTGGCTCTTGACTGCTCCTCCCTTGTCTCTATATCCCTACCCTTCCCTGTTCGAATCTGCCCTTTAGAACTCAGGGAAGATCATGGAGGCTGGAACCCATTTCCTACAAACAAGAAACAAGAGGCATAGGAAAGCTTCTGTGGCCAATATTTTATATATATAATCATGTGAATATACAGAAATAAACATACACGTGTATAAGTATGCACACTGAGCTCTCCTAATGGCAAAAGTTCTCACTTTAAATTTTACTATATGTACTCATAATAACTATAATCAAAATAATCACACCATTTTGCAATTTATTTTATTTATTTTGTCACCATGCTGTACATTGCTCTCCAGGATTTATTTATCTTATTCCTGAAAGTTTATAACTTTTGATTACCTTCATCCATTTCACTCACTCCGCCCCCTGGCCTCTGGCAACCACCAATCTGTTATCTGTATCTATGAGTTCATTTTTTTTTTTAGATTCCATGTATACATGAGATTATACAGTGTTTATCTTTGTCTAACTTATTTCACACAGCATCAAAGTCTGTTCATGTTGTTACAAATGGCAGGACTGCCTTCTTTTCAGAGCTGAATAATATTTCATTCTGTACATATACAACATCTTTATTTATCCAGCTATCCATCAATGGATGCTTAAGTTGTTTCCATTTCTTGGCTCTTGTAAATAATTCTGTAATGGAAATGAGGGTGCGGAGACCTTTAAAGTTAGTGTTTTTGTTTCCTTCAGATGAATAATCTAGAAATGGAATTGAATAGAATGATGGTTCTATTTTTAATTCATTGGAGAACCTCCATACTGTTTCCATAATGGCTGCACCAATTTACATTCCCATCAGAGGTGCACAAGTGTCCCCTTTACTCTACATCTTTGTCAAAGTAATCGCTTATCCTTTTGAGATAAGCATTCTCATATGTGTGAAGTGATACCTCTCTGCAGTTTTCATTTGCATTTCCCGTAAGATTAGTGATGCTGAGCATTTTTAATATACCTCTTGGTCAGTTGCATGTCTTCTTTGGAAATTGCCTATTCAATTCCTCTTCCCGTTTAAAATCAGATTGTTTGTGGAGTTTTCTTTTTTGTTGTCTGCAATTGAGTTGTATGAGTTCGTATATATATTTTGGATACTAACCACTTATCAGATAATAATTTGCTAATATTTTCTCCCATTTAGTCAGTTGCCTTCTCATTTTGTTGATGGTTTTCTTTGTTTGCAAAAGCTTTTTAATTTGATGTAGTTCCACAAGTTAATTTTTGCTTTTGTTGTCAAATTCAAAAAATTATTGCCAAAGTCTATCTCAAGGAGCTTATCTCCTATGTTTCCTTGTGGAAGTTTTGTGGTTTCAGGTCTTAAAATTATGTCTTTAATCTATTTCGTGTTGGTTTTTATATATGGTATAAGATAGGAGTCCAGTTTCACTCTTTTTCCTGTGGCTACTCAGTTTTTCCAAAGTGATTTATTGAAAAGACTTTCCTTTTCCCATTGTATATTCTTAGTTTGTTTTTCAATTAATTGATTATATACATGTGGGTTTATCTCTGGGCTCTCTATTCCATTCTGTTTTTTATGCACTTTTATGTCACTGCTGTACTATTTTGATTACTATAGCTTAGTAGTACAGTTTGAAATCAGGAAGTGTTAATGCCTGCAGCTTTGCTCCTCTTCCTCAATACTGATTTGGCTAGTTGGGGTCTTTAGTGGTTCCATGCAAATCTTAAAACTGTTCTATTTCTGTGAAAAATGCCTTTGGAATTTTGATAGGAATGTGTTGAATCTATAGATTACTTTTGGTAGTATGGACAATTTAACAATATTAATTTTTCCAACATATGAGCACAGAGTATCTTTTCTATTTATTTGTGTTTTCCTTAATTTCTTTCATTGATGTCTTATGGTTTTCAGTGTACAAGTTTTTCACCTTCTTGGTTAAATTTATTCTTAAGTATTTTATTCTTTTTGGTGTAATTATAAATGAGATTGTTTTCACAATTTCATTTTGAATTGCATAAATGAAAAGTAAAACCAACCATATTTTTTCATTTTAAAATTTATTAACAAATCACCTATTGAGCATGTACTACTTGTGAAAAACTTGGGACACAGCAATGTAGAACACAGATATGGTTATTGTCCTCATGGAATTTACATTCTTATTCTCATATTGAACCAGAGGAAGTGTCACTGTTAAAAACAGCAAGGACTTGTCTTGTCAGTCTATCATCAAATCTATCTTTGACCCAGATGAGCTGCTTCTAAGGGTCTAGAGGTATGGTTATTTATTAATAAAAGTTCAATCAAACAAGCAGAATATATATATATATATATATGGCTTCCCTGCTGGCCCAGGTGGTAAAGAATCTGCCTTCAATGTGGGAGACCCAGGTTTGATCTCTGGGTGGGGAAGATACCCAGGAGAAGAAAATGACAACCCACTCAAACACACACATATACATGTGTGTGTGTGTGTGTGTGTGTGTGTGTGTGTATGCACACAAATATCTTCTTTTTGTATTTATGTTCTAGCGGTTCTGCTTCTTTGGGTCAACATATATACACACACATATGAATTAAGGATATGTATATATGTGAATTTGTTACAAGTATTGACCCAACACAATTATGGGGACAGTTTTCTAAACACCCAGTGCTGGAGCAGTGATGGGTGCTAGTTCATGATACTCATGATGGGTATCTTGGGTCACATTGTAACATGGTGGCCTATAGTCAGTTCTCACTAATACCCAGAAATAAGCCAAAAGCATTTTTCAAAAATAGAGTGGTTTTATGCAAAGGACGACCTGGCTTTGCTCCAAAATCCAGAGAACATGAGCTATGATTCAACTACAGAGGCTCACCCGAGGCCCTGTACAGCATCCCTATCTGCCACCAACACCTCAATTATCACTATAGTTGTTGGATTATATAGTTCAGGTGGCAGAGCAGTTTGCATTACACAGCTTGGACTTTTTCCAAAATCTTCTTTTATTCTGGGCCTTACTCAAAACAGGCAGTTCTTTAGGTCATGTGGTAAATGGATTGGAGAAGTAAGCCTAAATAGGTTATATGTTGCCTCCAAAATCAAAAAAGAAAAAAATTCACCAAGTACTGTGGCTCTTTCTTAGTGGGAGGAGGACTCAGATGCAGCAACTTGTCTTTCATCACAGAAGGGATGACTCAACACGCTCCAGACTACTGAAGTCAGAAATGTCACCAACGTGGAAGACCTTTGAATTTTTGTGGTATTTGTTTTCTACTTTGTGGCACACACGTATCTTAACAACATCTCTAGAGTATTTTTTACTTTCTCATCACCAGGTTCAAGCAACTCAATAACATCAGTGTAATGGACCAGCACTATGTCTTATGGAATAGAAAGGTCCCCATGGACTGCAGTCATGACATAGGGCTGGAGAATTGATATAGCCCTGAGGTAAGACAGTAAAGGCCCTGCCAGATGAAAACAAATTGCTTCCAGTGCTCTTTACTAACAGGTATAGAGGAAAAAACCAAAAAAAACATTAAGCAGATTTAATAGCTGCATAAGAATTACCAGGGGATGTGTTAATTTTCTTTATGAATAAAACCACATCTGGAACACCAGCTGCAATTGCAGTCACTATCTGATTATGTTTATAGCAGTCCACTGTAATTCACCAGGATCCATCTGTCTTCTGCACAAGCCAACTATGTGAGTTTCATGTGGTGGATGTAACTACCACTACATCTTTCACGTCCTTGATGGTGGCACTAATTTCTGAAATTGATCATGGAATTCAGTACCGACTTTGATTTACTACTTTTGCAGGTAGAAGCAGTTCTGACAGCTCCCACTTGGCCTTTCCTACTGTAATAGTTCTCACTCCATAGGTCAGATGAGAGGATACGTCAATTGGTGAGTGTGTCCATTCCAATCATGGATCTAAAGCTAAAGAAATAATCACAGTGAAGGCAGGGATCCAATGATCCCACTGTGTGAGGTACTTGACCAAAATTCCATTGATCACCTGCTCTCCATAAAGCCTTGCTCTGACTGGTAGATATTAGCAGACCACAGTAGCAGTTTGGTCTCCAGAAATTAGTGTCAGTTTAAAACAAGTATCCAATTATCCCTCCAAAATCTGATTTTTTCTCCTTCCCCACTGGAGAAAGAGAGATCTCTTTGGGAAAAGTTAGGAAAGCGATTAATAGGATATTTTTGGCAGCATAGCAGGGTCCTTCCTCAGTTCAGTTCAGTTCAGTCGCTCAATTGTGTCCGACTCTTTGCGACCCCATGAATCGCAGCATGCCAGGCCTCCCTGTCCATCACCAACTCCCAGAGTTCACCCAGACTCACGTCCATGGAGTCAGTGAAGCCATCCAGCCATCTCATCCTCTGTCATCCCCTTCTCCTCTTGCCCCCAATCCCTCCCAGCATCAGAGTCTTTTCCAGTGAGTCAACATTCGCATGAGGTGGCCAAAGTACTGGAGTTTCAGCCTTAGCATCATTCCTTCCAAAGAAATCCCAGGGCTGATTTTCTTCAGAATGGACTGGTTGGATCGCCCTGCAGTACAAGGGACTCTCAAGAGTCTTCTCCAACACCACACTTCAAAAGCATCAATTCTTTGGTGCTCAGCCTTCTTCACAGTCCAACTCTCACATCCATACATGACCACAGGAAAAACCATAGCCTTGACTAGATGGACCTTTGTTGGCAAATTAATGTCTCTGCTTTTGAATATGCTCTCTAGGTTGGTCATAACTTTCCTTCCAAGGAGTAAGCGTCTTTCAATTTCATGGCTGCAGGCACCATCTGCAGTGATTTTGGAGCCCAAAAAAATAAAGTCTGACACTGTTTCCCCTGTTTACCCATCTATTTGCCATGACGTGATGGGACCAGATGCCATGATCTTCGTTTTCTGAATGTTGAGCTTTAAGCCAACTTTTTCACTCTCCTCTTTCACTTTCATCAAGAGGCTTTTGAGTTCCTCTTCACTTTCTGCCATAAGGGTGGTGTTATCTGCATATCTGAGGTTATTGATATTTCTCCTGGCAATCTTGATTCCAGCTTGTGTTTCTTCCAGTCCAGCATTTCTCATGATGTACTCTGCATATAAGTTAAATAAGCACGGTGACAATATACAGGCTTGACAACCTCCTTTTCCTATTTGCAAACAGTCTGTTGTTCCATGTGCAGTTCTAACTGTTGCTTCCTGACCTGCATACAAATTTCTCAAGAGGCAGATCAGGTAATCTGCTATCCCCATCTCTTTCAGAATTTTCCACAGTTTGTTGTGATCCACACAGTCAAAGGCTTTGGCATAGTCAATAAAGCAGAAATAGATGTTTTTCTGGAACTCTCTTGCTTTTTCCATGATCCAGCACATGTTGGCAATTTGATCTCTGGTTCCTCTGCCTTTTCTAAAACCAGCTTGAACATCAGGAAGTTCACGGTTTACATACTGTTGAAGCCTGGCTTGGAGAATTTTGAGCATTACTTTACTAGCGTGTGAGATGAGTGCAGTTGTGTGGTAGTTTGAGCATTCTTTGGCATTGCCTTTCTTTGGGATTGGAATGAAAACTGACCTTTTCCAGTCCTGTGGCCACTGCTGAGTTTTCCAAATTTGCTGGCATATTGAGTGCAGCACTTTCACAGCATCACCTTTCAGGATTTGAAATAGCTCAACTGGAGTTCCATCACCTCCACTGGCTTTGTTCATAGTGATGCTTTCTAAGGCCCACTTGACTTCACATTCCAGGATGTCTGGCTCTAGGTCAGTGATCACACCATCGTGATTATCTGGGTCATGAAGATCTTTTTTGTACAGTTCTTCTGTGTATTCTTGCCATCTCTTCTTAATATCTTCTGCTTATGTTAGGTCCATACCATTTCTGTCCTTTATCGAGCCCATCTTTGCATGAAATGTTCCCTTGGTATCTCTAATTTTCTTGAAGAGATCTCTAGTCTTTCCCATTCTGTTGTTTTCCTCTAATTCTTTGCATTGGTCCTTCCTCAAGGGAACCCAAATTCTTCTTTCTTTATGGGTCTCTGCATCAAACAGACTGAATCAATATGGAAATTCATTGATAGGCTATGGATTTAACATGTTCAAACCTCCTTGGGCTTCCCTTGTGGCTCAGTGGGTAAAGAATCTTCCTGCAATGCAGGAGACCTGGGTTTGATCCCTGGGTTGGGAAGATCCCCTGGAGAAGGGAAAGGTTACCCACTCCAGTATGCTGGCCTGGAGAATTTCATGGACTGTATAGACCTGGGGTCACAAAGAGTTGGACATGGCTAAGCAACTTTCACTTCACTTCACTTCAACCTCCTTGGTGTTTTGTAGAGGAAATATCCAAGAGCTTTGAGAGATTGAAATGTCAGAGGAATTTGTCATGAAAGATGTGCTCAGGCAACCCCTCTCTACGGCCTTTGTGAGTCTAGAGGATGGTCCCTTTCCTGAGGCCTGAATCACACCCAGTGAAGTGAAGCCGCTAATGTATGTGCTGTGGCGAGTAAACCACAGGAAGAGACCTGTACTTAGCCAGCTTACATCGACACAGAGTCAGAAAGCAAAGGTGAAGACCAAACTAAAGAGCCAGAGATATGAATATTCTCACTCACCATGCCCATGATGTGTGTCTAGAGACAGATGTTCCATACATTATTAGGAGTCAGGCAGTCATTCTTAAGAGTTTTTTAATGGATAGGCCTAATAAAAATTAGTCCTGTGAAACTGAAGCTTCTCTACTGTGTTCAGGGATCAATTGATTTCATTGCACCAGAGACCAGGCTCAAGAGAGAAAATACAGTATCTGCTTAGTTATAAGGGCTTCCCCAGTGGCTCAGTGGTAAAGAATCCTCCTGCCATGTAGGAGACACAGGAGATATGGGTTTGATCCCTGGGTCGGGAAGATCCCCTGGAGGAGGGCATGGCAACCCACCCCAGTATTCTTCCCTGGAGAATTCTATGGACAGACGAGCCCCGGCAGGCTACACTCCATAGGGTTGCAAAGAGTCAAACGTGACTGAAATGACTGAGTACCCATGCCTAGTAATAAAGTCTTAGACCCTTCTTTTGTGCCTTTATAAGTAGGGGATGCATGTTATCTTTGCTCAGTTACAGATAATTTTCTATCAGCACCCCTAGCAGGCCTAGAAGTGACACTTTCATACAGTGATGAGGAGAAAGATAACCAGAGTAGGACATAACTATTATATATTCATAAAAGTCCTGTCGAGATAAGAGCCTGAGACATGAAAAATTTAGCAATCAGAACAGGTACTCCAAAAGGTTGTACATGACTTGCATATTCTCTCTTTTCCCTCATGCAGTTTTGATCCCTTCCAATGCCTACACAACCACATCTTTCTCTCTCTCTCTCCCCTCCCTCTACCCTTAGCCTTCCTCTGTTCTCCCATAATAATCTTTCTCACATACTTGTGATTTCTTGGTTTAATACTACTTCCTGATATCTACTTTGAATTTTCTAGTTTGTTTCTGAATATCTATTTTCTTTAATATCTATATCAGATAAGAATATTACTGGGGTGCATATTTTCCCATGAAAATAATTCAGCTGAGGTTCAGTTTTCTTATGATTTTCCCTCATCACCTGCCTGATTCAAAACAAAATGCAATTCATACACACATTACAAAAAAAAAAGAGCTGTGGCCTTAGGGTATTTTATTTAGTTTAGACTCTAGTGAACTTCAGCGGATCTTGCATATTTTTAAGACAGAAACTTGCTCCTGATTATTCAGATATAAATATAGTCTACAGCATGATTTTTTTTTCCTTTTGGGATTAACCTTGGTGTCATTCACTGAATGTTTTCCAATTCAGCATTTTTCTCTTGGAGTCTGTGAAATATCACGAGATCTTTTGCAACATTCCAGGCAGAGAGCTTCACAAACTTGAGTATGTTGTACGCAACCATTTAAAAGCATAAAAATCACTCGGTTGTGAGTCACACTTCTTTACATGAGTCACTGGATTTTTAACTTGAACATATCAGTATCATTAATGTCAGTTTTACTTGAATAAATAACCTCCTCACTGTTGTTGCTTATGCAAGATTATAGTTATGATCAACTATGCATACAGAATTCTTGATCTTCAGAAGAATAAGCTGCTTATATATTTGGAGAGTTTTTGAGTTAAGAAAAGTTATTTGTCAATACTGCTTCAATGTTAAGTTTGAGAATCTCAAGAGCAAATCTGAAGTGCCTTAAGCACACATCATGCTTTGATTGATTCTGAAATAACACTTTTAGAAACTTGTCTCCACAGCCACTGCATTTTTAAAAACGTCTGAACAGTGAAGAAAACTGAGCACTGAAGAATTGATGCTTTTGAACTGTGGTGTTGGAGAAGACTCTTGAGAGTCCCTTGGACTGCAAGGAGATTCAATCTGTCCATTCTAAAGGAGATCAGTCCTGGGTGTTTTTTGGAAGGAATGATGCTGAAGCTGAAATTCCAATACTTTGGCCACCTCATGCGAAGAGTTGACTCATTGGAAAAGACCCTGATGCTGGGAGGGATTGAGGGCAAGAGGAGAAGGGGACGACAGAGGATGAGATGGCTGGATGGCATCACTGATTCAATGCACATGAGTTTGTGTGAACTCCGGGAGTTGGTGATGGACAGGGAGGCCTGGCGTGCTGCAATTCATGGGGTCACAAAGAGTCGGCCATGACTGAAAGACTGAGCTGAACTGAACTGAACAGTGTTCTTAGTTCTTAAGCTAGTGACTTGACCCAGATATTCTGTGGTTTTCTGTGGGAAATATATTCTCATACAGCCAACGTTCCCATTTCTGTACCCAGATAAAGCTTTAAGAAGCTACTTAGAACATCTCCTTTCCAAGACTGTTCTTTGGGATACCATTAATTTTTCTTCCTACTGGTAGCACATGATATTTATTATGTTCTTATCAGAGATCCACGTTTTTATGTCTTTAAAGAAACTGGAGAATACCCATGAACTGGGTCATCAAATGCTTATTTTTTGGTAACCGGATTTAAAACATGATTATAACATTCTGACAGATGTAAAAATGTATAATTTTTGTTGAAAAATTTAAATCCATTAAGTCTTCCTTTCATACTAGATACAACGTATTTAGCTGAGCACACACACACTGAACAATCTAAAAACATTTGTGTATGACAGTCACCAACTCATGTGTCAATATCTCTTTGTCAAGTACCTGTATATACGAAGTGCACTATGCTTGAGCTGGGGAGATAAATTGCTTTCTAGCAAATTGACTCATAACTAGAACCAAGGCAATTTCTATCATCTATCCCCTTCAATTTCTCTCCACACAAAAAAATAAAATTTGTTCCTCCCTACTTTGCTTTAGGACAGAATATCTAACATCTCCAACCTTAGCTTCATATTTAATTATCTGAGGTAACTTTTTAAGTCCTCTCTTCAGTATATTCTTATTTTTCTTTAATTCCTTGAACATATTTATAATAGCTGCCTTAATGTACTTACCTATCATTTCTAAGGATGTTTCTATTAACTGATTTTTCTCCTTGTTTTGAGTTACATGTTCATGCTATTTTTGATTGGATGTAGTCAGTGTATATTTCAAATTGTTGCATACTTATTTCAGTTGCCTTCCTTTAAGTACTGGGCTTTGTTCCGAGAGGTAATTAAGTTATTTTTGGATCAGCTTGATCCTTTTGAGGCTTTTTTAAAAAAAATGTTAATGTAGGTGCAGACTATCTTTTACTCTGGGGCTAGATTTAGTACTCTTTCTAAAGCATGCTCTATCTGGAGTCTCTGCTGAATGTCCTGAGTCTTCAATAAAGTCACTGTATTCTGACTGGTCAGAATTGGATGTCTCCCAATACTGTGGGAGCTCTAGGAATCGTCCAGGTTACTGCTACTTGACAGGTTGTGCTTGGACTTGTAGAGTTTCTCCCTATATGTGCAAAGTTTCATATCCATCAACAGTCAAGAGAAACTCTATGCAGATTTCTCTGTATAGCTCCCTTTTCTCTGATACTTTGCCCTACAAACTCTGGCTGCTTTAACTTCACTGATCTCTGATTTTCATCTCCTTAACTGGGTATTTTGTGCTTCGGATTCCACCTTCCTGCCTGAGTCAAAGGTATCTTCAGGAAGAAAACTGAGAGATCACAGGGCTCAACTCTTCAGTTTTTCTTCTCTCTGGAATTACAACTCTGTGCTTCATATTATCCATTGTCTGAAAATTATTACTTTATATATTTTCCCAAGTTTTCTAATTTTTACAACAGAAGGAAAAGTCCGGTTCCAAATACTCCATCAATGATAGAAACTTGGGGAACTTTTAAAGTATTTTTCAAATAACTAGACTATACCACAGAGATTTTAACTTACTTGCTAGAGATGGGGCCTGGGCTTTGGTGTTTTATTTAAAAATTTCCAAAAATAAAAAAAATAAAAATTTCCCCAGGTTATCCTCATGTTCATTTTGGACCAGGAACCAAAGGAAGTTTCTGCATCAGTCATGTAGGAAATATCAGGTTGAGAATATGTAGCAAAGGCTGGATAACCAGAGAGTGCCTATCTTCAAGACCAGCTTATCTCTTGGGGATGAGGATTTGAGAGAGGCAGGAAGAAAAGCCGTCCTCTGTCTCTTCAAGTACAACCATACAGACATCTCCTTCAAGATTGCCTTCGTCTCCGCCCCCCACTCCCTTTTCTCTTCTTCTCAGATTGGCTAGGTGGCAGGAGGCCCAAGTCAGACTTAGACTAGAGACACTCATTGGTTGCACAGAGGAAAGCCTGTGAAATGAGTCAAATCATATCTCCAAAAATGATATTAAAGTTCCAAACTCCAGTTGCCTGTTATTGTGGCTTTATTTGGAAATAGAGTCTAGTCTTTGCAGATGATCATGTAAGGATGAGGTCATTAGGGTGAGCCTTAATCTAAGTCGACCAGTAGTCTTATAAAAAGACGAAATTTGGATATAGAGACAGACATGTCAGAGAAATGATGTAAAGATACAGGAAGAATACCATCTACAAGCCAAGGACCTCCTGAGGCTACCAGAAGCTAGAAGGGAGACATGTGAAAGATTCTCTTTCACACCCTTCAGGAGGAACAAACTATACTGACATCTTGATCATGGATTCTAGTCTCCAGGGCTGAGAAAATAAATTTATAATGTGTAAGCCATCCAGTCTGTGGTACATTTTTTACAGCAGCCATAAGAAACTGATGCATCTAGCAAAATTTTAAAAATATACACATCAGGCACCAGTCCTAGATATTCTGAAACAGCCTAAGAATATGCATTTTTCAAGCTTTGCCAGAGGTTGTAGGACGTGTAGCAAGGTTTGAGAAGCACTGTTCAGGACATTTAGGTTGATGTTGGTAGAGAAAACTCATTACAGTTTATTGTCTTTCACCTTCATTCTCTAGCAGACACTCCTGGATATCTCCTATTTCTTCAGGATCATCCAAACTGAAAATAATGTAACCTTAGTCGTAGTTTCTTTCTAGGGCTTCTTAATAATAAAGCCTCCCAGAATCCACTGTTTCTTGGCTCCAAGAATTTATATGTGAAATGTAGTCACATTACAGCTGCAAAGGTTTCTCTACTAGCTTTATGTTACTAGTACTTTTTTTCATAGTTTTATATGGTCAGGAAACGACTGCCAAGTCATTCACTTCTGCTTTCACTTGAGCACTTTGTATACCGTTGATGTCCACTGGCTTGCACCCAGACAGGCCCTGGCTCTTGAACAGTTGTTATTTTTGGGAAGCCCTCCTTGACCCTGAGGTCCTGTTTGTGTCTGGGATTCCCAGCCTTTTTCCATGATCTCCCCTGACCCCATGCACCTGTGTGGGAACTGAGACCAACATTAACCTTCTCTAGGTTAGGCAATGGAGATTCTACACCTCATCATGCTTGGATATTACTTCTAGGAAACAATCTTGCCAGGGATAAAAGGCTAACATGAGTCATTATCACTTTCCTTTTATTAATAACTAACCATAGACACTGGTCATCCTAAAGACAGTCAAAGTAGCATATCCTGTAGTAAAGATGTCCCGGAAGATGTTGGACAGGAAAGGAACAGCAGGCCAAATGGCTAACAAAGTGTTGTGCTTGTCACGAATTATTCTGGAACATTTAGCTGCTTGTTTTTATATCTGTGGGATATTACAGAATGCAATCAAATGTGTGTTTCTAAAGAAACAAATCCTTGGTATGGTACAAAAGCAGTAATTACAATCAAAACATCTCCACCCCATGTCCTTTCTACTTCTATTCATGATATTACTATTCCTCCTGACACCCTAGCTTGAATTTCAATGATCTTTCTATGACATCTCCCTCCATCTTCACATCTCAACAAGTATTCAATTCAATTTGACACATATTTGCTGAGCACCTACTGTGTGCCAAGAATCTCCTAATGCTAAGGAGATGATTTTACCTACCTTAGTTCTTGTGAAGGAAGAAAATAGTAAATTACTTTACAATATTTGGGGTGGTTATTTGTGCTATGTAAAAATATATTAAGGACCAAAAATAAAGAGAGGGTGCTACTTTATTTAGGGCGAACAAAAGAAAACTCTGATTTGGTAACATGTAAAGAGAGAAGTGCTGGAAGTTAGGATCGAGCCATGTGGATATCTGGAAAAGAGCATTCTAGGCAGAAGGCACATTAATTGCAAAAGCTTTTAAAATCCCATGGGGAGCAGATATATAGAATCTGCTTATTCATTTTTGTTTCCTCCGTGCCAAACGAAGGCGCTTGAGTGTAGTCTATGCTCAACAGTTCTTCATCTACTTGAATGGAGACAGGAAAATAAATAAGTAGGCAGGTATTCAACTGTTACACCTACTGTTGCCAGTACGACTGTAACAGTTGTTTAAGGTCAGCTTCTGATCTCACTGAGCAGAGTTCCTGTTGATTGGTCGGTGCCTAAGCCAAAGTAATTGGCAAATATCTTGACTATCAGCCTATTAATAAGTGAACAGTAGTTATACAGCAGCTGCAGAAAATATTCTCTTAGCTCCAGGCCAAGGACTGAAGATTAAAAAAAAAACAAAAAACCTCTTACTGTATGAGAATTTTAAAAAAAGAACTAAATCACTATGAAACATTTAAAGGTGAAACTATATTTCAAATGTACTTCTCTAAACTCAGTTATGGGGTTTCCTTGGTGGCTCAGATAGTAAGGAATCCGCCTGCAATGCAGGAGACCCAGGTTCATTCCCTGGGTTGGGAAAATCCCTTGGAGAAGGGAATGACAAACCACTCCAGTATTCTTGCCTGGAGAATTCCACAGATAGAGGAACCTGGCAGGCTATAGTCTATGGGGTTGCAAAGAGTCAGACATGACTGAGCAACTAACACACACACAAATTCAAATATGAATTTAAGGGTTGCTATTGTGCCTAACAATATTACTGATGCACAGTTGACTGTTGGTTGGATGCATGAAAAGAACTAAAGAGATTTTCACCAAATCAAAGTGTTACTGCCATTTAAGGTAACCATGCCACTCAATATCTTTTGAATCACTAAGAGACAACAGGCCCTGGAGAGTTTGCTATTGTGGCAGATAATATTTTCCAAAGATGTCCTCAACAATATCTCCTTGCCACATGTTCTTCTAGACCCTTACTATCCCCCCATCAGAAAAGGTGGATTCTAGGTCTTCTCTCCTTGAAATTGGGTGAGTTTTATTGTGGCCTTGACCAATAGAATACGGTACAAGAGATGCTATGCGACTCCTAAGGCTAGGTCAAAAAAATGTCATGCCCTTCATTCTTTTGGAGACATGCTCAAAACCAAGACACTATGTTATGAGGAAATCCAAGCAACTTGCATAAAGGCCCATAAGAAAACCTGAGGACATTTGACACAAGACCTTGTTGAGCTACCAGCTGAGTCAGTATCAGTGTGTCCGTCATATGAATGAACTATCTTAAAATGGATCTTCCAGTCCCCAGTAGACCTGCTCCAGCTAACACTGCATGAAGCAGAGATAAGCCACCCCTACAAGTCCTTCATAAATTACAGATTTATGAAAAACATGATTAGTGCCATTTTTAAGCATAAGTTTTGGAGGACTTGCTATGCAGCAATAGATAAACAGAAGAACTACTGGATACATAGATGGCCACTACAAACCATTTGTATTAGTATATTCCTGGGTTCAGCTCTTAGACATGAGAATTAGGTGTTCACATTAGTAGACCAGACCAGGAGATATGTTTGAGAGCTATGCATAATAGATAATTCCTTCCTTATAGGAACCAGGCTGGGGAGAACATAAGAAGTAAGGAATCATCTGAAATGTTCTATAAATTGATTAGGAAGCAGATTAGATATCTAAAGAAGTAAACCTACTTGAATTGTTAGCCTAATTTTCACTATTTATTATTTATGCAATTGCTTTCTTGAGTTATGTTTCTAATACTTTCATGTCTGCTAAATCTTATTAATTTGGAGGAATTAATTCTTGAAGTGGAGTTTCAGTTCCACAAAATGGGGTAGAAGTCGTTCCAGGGGGTCAGGCTGCTCTCTAAATCGTAATTCTGGCTCGGCAACTGCACATGATTCCAGTGAGGAAGAAATTATGAAACAGCCTGAAAATGAATGACTAAAGAAAGGACTTTTCAAGAAGCTTAAAGCTGAAAAGAATGCACGAAAAAGAGAAACAAAGGCACATAACCAAGGATCAACAAAAGATGCAGCAGGAATGATGCCCAAAATATTAACTGAGAATGGGTTGGAACTTGCAAATATGGAAAGAACATAGCAAGGACTTTTTAGTGTTGGGGCAAGAATAATAAAGAAAAGATATAACTATGATTTTCAGGTTACAGAAAGATAGCAAAACTTGTGAGATATCCATTTCCTCCACCAAGACAATTGGTCTGAAACAGAAATGGGAGAAAGAGAGTGGAACTGAAGTTCAGTGCAGGCCTGGTACTTGTAAGAACAAGCCTAGGTGCTCTAGTGAGTTCAGGAATCCCAGTTAGAAACAACTGCATCCCAGAGACAACTAGGAAATCAGTTAGCTTCTGTGAGTCATCACTGTGGCAACATTGAAAGTAGGAGAGTACTTAGAAGAATTCAAGTATTTTCAGAATATTAAGTATGCAAAGTACAGATCATTGGGTTTGATGTTGGTATAAGGCAAGATTCTAGAAGGTATCATTAAAAGGAGTCATATGAGTTTTCCTAGAGAGGCCCTGTTGGAAAAACCTCATGTGGGACTTCCCTGTGGTCCAGTGGTCAGGGCTCCATGCTTCCAATGCAGGTGGTGTGGATTTGATCCCTAGTCTGGGAACTAGGATCCCACATGCTATGCAGTGTGGCCAAAAAAAGAAAAGAAAAAGCCTCATGTCATGTTGTCATAGGGTTTCTAGAGTATTAAATCAGAGGAATACATAGCACAGTGCATCTGAATTCTAACAAATTTCTCAACAGGACTCCAGACATCCTTGAAGACAGAACAAGAATAGATAGTTTAATGACTGTTTTTGCTATCTTCCTATAGGGAGGCTTCTCATGACACACAGTAGGGCTGTTTCTTTAATCATGTTCAACTAAGCATTTTACAAGTGGCATACTGATCATAAATGTGAAAGATTGGAAGCTAAGACAACATCATAACTTGGCACAAATTTTGTAAGAAACATAAAACATGATGTGATGAAGGTGGCATAACTTAATAGGCATGTGGGTTTGACTGTGTACTCAGAAAAAGTTCACCGAATGAGAGAGGTGAGATCACTGTTGATTGTAACTCAGCAGTTCACTCTGAGATTATAATACCTACCCATTTCTTTGTTCCTTGGAAATCTGAAGAAAGTATAATCCAAATTCAAAAATCAAACCTTAAGCCTTCTGTCATTTAGCCCCTAACCTTTTTGGCACTAACGGATCAACTTTGTGGAAGACAATTTTTTCATGGAACAGAAAGGGAGAAATGGTTTCATGATGATTCAAGTGTATTTCATTTATTTTACATTTTTTTCTATTATTATTACATCATCTCCACCTCAGATAATCTAGCATTAGATCTTGGAGGTTGATGACCCCTTACTTTAGGCATCATCTACTTTCTGAACTTTTTCGCAGGTAGAGAGACTTCCTAAAGCCTTTTGCTCTAAATAGTTTGTCTTCACAAAAGAAAAAATGTATGGACTTCCAGTTCAAGATGGTGGAGGAGAAGGACATGTGCTCATCTCCTTCTGTGAGAGCACCAAAACTGCAACTAGCTGTTGAACGACCGTTGACAGAGGACTTCGGAAGCCACCAAAAAAAAAAAAAGAAAAATGCCCTTTGTCCAAAGACAAAGAAAAAACTGCAACAAGATGGTAGGATGGGCACAAATACAATAAAATCGAATCCCATACATGCCAAGAGGGAGACCCACAAGCTGAAGAACAATAATACCCAAGAAGTTCTCCAACTGTTATGAAAGTTCTGAGCTTCATGTCAGGCTTACCAGCCTGAGGATCTGGCAAAGGAACTGGGAATCTGCAGGAATCTGACTGTGAAGGCCAGCAGGATTTGATTACAGAACTTCCACAGGACTAGGGGAAACAGAGACTCCACACCTGGAGGGCACAAACAAAATCTTGCACACACCAAAGTCTAGCAGAAAGGAGTAGTGACCCCACAGGAGACTGAACCAGATCTAGATGTTAGTGTTTGAGGATGTGGAGGTGTGGATCAGCAGAGGTTTGATGTGGGGATGGGAACTGGCAGCAGCAGTCCTGGAAGTATCCCATGGGGTATATCCTCTTGGAGGTCACCATTAACCCTATCTTAGAGCCTACAGACCCCAAGGCTTGGTCACCTCAGGCCAAACAAACAATGGGGAGGAAGTGCAACTCCACCCATCAGCAGATAATTGGATTAAAGTTTAACTGTCCACTAGAGCAAGACCCAGTTTTTCCCACAGCCAGTGCCTCCCACCAGGAAGCTTACACAAGTCTCAGCCTCATCCACCAGAGGGCAGACAGAAAAAGAACCACAATCCTGCAGCATCTAGAATGAAAATTACCTAACAGAAAGTTAATCAGAATGAAAAAGCAGAGGGTTAGTCCCAGGTGAAAGGACAACATAAAACCCCAGAAAAACAACTAAATGAAGTGGAGATAGACAACCTAAGTGATAGTGAAGATGGTCCAGGAACATATCAGAACAATCAGAAACATAATTAAGAAGATGCAAGAAGTTTTACAAAAGACCTAGAAGAACTAAAGAACAAACAAACAGAGATGAGCAATACACTAGAAGGAATCAATAGCAGAATAACTGAGGCAGAAGAATGGATGGATGACCTGGAGGACAGAATGGTGGAAATCACTGCTGCAAAACAGAAAATAGGGAAAAGAATGAAAAAAAAAAAAAAGTGAAGACAACCTAAGAGACCTCTGGGACAACAGTAAACACACTAGCATTTGCATTATAGGGATGCCAGAGGAGAAGAGAAAGGACCTGAGAAAAATATTTTAAGGGATAACAGCTGAAAATTTCCCTAACATGGGAAAGAAAATCATCAACCAAGTCCAGGAGGTGAGGAGAGTCCCAGGAAGGATAAACCCAAGGTGGAACACACCAAAACACACAGCAATCAAATGATAAAATATTAAAAGCAAGAGGGGGAAAATGACAAATAACATACAAGGGAACTCCCATAAGGTTATGAGTCGATTTCTGAAGAGCAACTCTACAAACCAGAAGGGAAAGACATGATATACTTAAAGTGATGAAAGGGAAGAACCTACAACCAAGAATATTCTACCCAGCAAGACTTTTGTTCAGATTTGATGAAGAAATCAAAAGTTTTCCAGAAGAGCAAAAATTAAATGAATTCAGCACCACAAAACCAGCTTTACAACAAAGGCTAAAGGAACTTCTCTAGGTAGGAAACACAAAAGAAGAAAAAGACCTACATAAAATAAACCAAAAACAATTAAGAAAATGGCAATAGGATCATACATCTCAATGATTAGCTTAAATGTAAATAGATTAAATGCACCAACCAAAAGACATACTGGCTGGGCAGATGAAGCCATGTACATGCAGGCACCTCCACTTGCCACATTACTCTCCTTACTGTATGTAATTATTTTATATTGTTAGGGTAATCAAGCTTTCATTATGGCTTGCAACTGTAATTATCTTTTTTTTCTCGTCTGGCCATTGATTGTGAAAGCAGATAAACATCTTCTACTGTTGTGATTATGTAACTATTATTCACTTAATACCATTGTATCATGATTGATCAACAGAAAATAATAGCATTCTATATCACCAAAACTACCATTTAATAGAAAAACCCTTAACCACTTCTAAAAATCCAGATGCATATCAAAATTATCTTGGAATTTTTTTAAAAATACAAATGCCCAGGTATTGCTTTTTCTCTCCAAAGTTCCAGATGTGTTTCTAATGAGCAGCCATGTTTAAAAACATCTGGACTAATGATTTTTTAAATTTTTATCTAGTTTGTTTCACTTTTTCTATTTCACATTTACTGCTCTTATTTCATTTACTTTACATTTTCCAGTTTCTTTGTCTCTTTTTTGTTGTCATTCTTTCTCACAGCTTTATTAAGTGGAGTAGAAAAGCTTTTGTATGCATACTCTCTCTATATATATACTATATATATATTATATATACTATATACATATACATTTTTTAATTTATGATTTTTTGCCTAATTAATTAATGATATTTTGATTCAACTCATTTGATTTAGTATAACTAGAATGCTAGATTTCTAACTTATATTCACTCAAAACTTTGATATAGTTCCATGTATTTTGGCACATAGTATTACTGCTAAAAATCCAGAAAATTTATTATCTTTGTTGTTGTTCAGAGGCTCAGTCATATCCAACTCTGTGACCATATTGATTGCAGCACACCAGTCTTCCCTGTCCTTCACTATCTCCCAGAGTTTGTTCAAACTCACATTCATTGAGTCAGTGATGCCATCCAACCATCTCATCCTCTACCGTCACCTTCTCCTCCTGCCTTCTATCTTTCCCAGCATCAGGGTCTTTTCCAATGAGTCAGCTTTTCACATCAGGTGGCCTAAGTATTGGAGCTTCAGCTTCAGCATCAGTCCTTCCAATGAATATTCAAGGTTGATTTCCTTTAGCATTGACTGGTTTGATCTCCTTGCAGTCCAAGGGACTCTTAAGAGTCTTCTCCAACACCACAGTTCAAAAGCATCAATTCTTCAGCCCTCAGCCTTCTTCATGGTCCAGCTCTCACATCTATACATGATTACTAGAAAAATCACAGCTTTGAATAGATGGACCTTTGTCGGCAAAGTAATGTCTCTGCTTTTTAATATGCTGTCTAGGTTTGTGATATCCTTTATTCCAAGGAGCAAGCTTCTTTTAATTTCATTTAAAATTTTTGAATGAGGCTTGAAACTTCTAATCCAATGTTGAGAATCAACAAATACCATGCTATGAAAAAAACAGGAAATTAATATGTGATAAAGTATTATTAGCTAAAGGACAAATTTTGTTCAAATTTCACCAAATTTTACTCTAGTTTGCATTATTTGTTTTCATACCTTATTCCAGACTCCACATTGTATTTAATTGTGTTGAGCAGCTTCTGTTGAATGCAACTAATTCTGGTAAATTCTTTTTTCATTTTTATTTTATTACAAACATTTTCTAATTTTTTTTTGTTATGACTTCTGAGATACACCCATCATTTCAAAATAGACATTTAATTTCCAAAATGCATGAGATTTTAAAAAGTATCATTGATATTTTTCATTTGCATATGAATTTCTTATTTAAAGGCTTTCTTCTCTGCAGTCATCCTCTGTGTCTTTTCAGTCTTCTAACTTTGTTGAGGATTTCAATGGCTAAATCAAAGATGTCTCTTGGTAAATGTCATATTGCATTTGAAAATATGTGGGTTAATTTCAAATATCTTTTGACATTAATTTCTAACATAATTCCACAGTGATAAGAGAACAGACTCTATATGATTTTAATAGCTTTAGACCATGAAATTTTTGCATCTTGGTTTATGTACCAGTGTTTCCTAGTTTATAGTCTATGGGACCTTGAGTAGAATTTGCTTCCTACTTGTGAAAACTGTAGAAGTCTTAATTATGTTGAATTTGTCCAGAGTGCTTTTCAGGTCTACTCTATCCTCTACTTCTTTGTATATTCATTCTATTAATTTTGAGAGTTTGATTTTGAAACTCCAAGTAAAAATCTTCATTTATCTACTTAAAAAATAGTTGTAATATATAGTGGAACTATATGTAACCTTGTTCTATATTTTCCAAGTCTCCTGTAAATGTGTTATTATACTTTTGTAATTTAAAAAATAAAAAAGAAAGAGATTTAAAAAAAAAAGAAGAGATGTGTGAATGACAATAAGGCTTCAGAAAACAGGATTTGGGTTATGTTTTTAATTGCTAATTATCTTTTTCACTCTTTTGTTATAAATGGGGCTCAAGGGTAGTAATAAATGGAGACACAGGTTTCAGAAGAATCATAATAATTAAGATAAATTAATATTCACATTATTAAAATTCTCACAACTCTTTGTTGTTTCATCAAAAGCAGTGTAAGTCATCATATCATTACTAACAGGATCTCTTCCTTTCTTTTTAAATTGATTTTTATCTTTTTAATTTATTTTTAATTGGAGGATAATTGCTTTACAATATTGTATTGGTTTCTGCTGTATAACAATGTGAATCCCCTGCCTTTTGAGCTTCCCTACCACCTCCCATCCTACCCTTCTAGGTCATCACAGAGTGCCAGACTGGACTCCCTGTGTTATATAGCAGCTTCCATTAGCTATCTATTTTACACATGATAATGTATATATGTCAATGATCCTTTCTCATTTTGTCCTACGCTCTCCTTCCCCCACTGCATCCACAAGTCCTTTCTCTATGCGTCTCCATTCTTTCCCTGCAAATAGGTTCATCTCTACTATTTTTGTTGATTCATATATATGTATTAATATGCAATATTTGTTTTTCTCTTTCTGACTTCACTCTGTATAACAGGTCCTAGGTTTATCCACCTCACTACAACTGACTCAAACTTGTTCAGTTTCATGGCCGAGTAATATTCCATTATATATATGTATCACATTTTCTTTATCTATTCATCTGTTGATGGACATCTAGGTTTCTTCCATATCCTGGCTGTTGTAAATAGTACAGCAGTGAACATTACAGTATATGGATCATTTTGAATTGTGGCTTTCTCAGGGTGTATGCCCAGAAATGGGATTGCTGGGTCATATGGTAGTTTCATTCCTAGTTTCTTAAGGAATCTCCATACTGTTCTCCAAGTGACTGTGTCAATTTACATTCCCAAATACAGTGCAGTAAGGTTCCCTTTTCTCCACACCCTCTTCAGCACTTATTGTTTGCAATTTTTTTTTTTTTTTAGTGATGGCCATTCTGATTGGTGTGAGGTGATACATCATCGTAGTTTTGATTTGCATTTCTCTAATAATGAGCAATGTTGAGCATCTTTTCATATGTGTATTGGCCATGTGTTTATATCTTCTTTGGAGAAGGAAATGGCACCCCACTCCAGTACTCTTGTCTGGAGAATCCCATGGATAGAGGAGCCTGGTGTCCAGGGGGTCGCAAAGAGTCAGACACTACTGAGTGACTTCACTTTCACTTTATATCTTCTTTGGAGAAATGTCTGTTTAGATCTTCTTCCATTTTTTTTAATTAGCTTGCTTGTTTTTCTGATATTGACCTGTATGAGTTGCTTATATACTTTGGAGATTAATCTTTCGTCAGATTCTTCATTTGCAATTATTTTCTCCCATTCTGAGGATTGTGTTTTCATCTTGTTTATAGTTTTCTTTGCTGTGCAAAAGATTTGTAAGTTTAATTAGGTCTCATTTGTTTATTTTTGGTTTTATTTCCAATTCTAAAGGAGGTGAGTCAAAGAGGATCTTGCTGTTATTAATGTCAAAGAGTATACTGAGTATGCTTTCCTCTAAGAGTTTTGTAGTTTCTGTTCTGACATTTAAGCCTTTAATCCATTTTGAGTTTATTTTTGTGTATGGTGTTAGAAGGAGTTCTAATTTCATTCTTCTACATGTAGCTGTCCAGTTTTCCCAGTTGCATTTATTGAAGAGAATGTCTTTTCTCCATGGTGTATTCTTATCTGCTTTGTCAAAGATAAGGTGCCCATAGGTGTGTGGGTTTATCTCTGGGCCTTCTATCTTGTTCCATTGGTCTATATTTCTGTTTTTTGTGCCAGTACCATATTATCTTGATGACTGAAGCTTTGTAGTGTAGATTGAAGTCAGGAAGGTTGATTCCTCCAGCTCTGTTTTTATTTCTCAAAATTGCTTTGGCTATTTGGAATCTTTTGTGTTTCCACCATACAAATTGTAAATTTTTTTTTGTTCTAATTCTGTGAAAAATAGATTTCTTCCTTTCTTAATTAATTAATCTATTGATTAATTATTGCAAGAAGATGTCTCATACAGAGCTAAAAATATAGATCACTAAGAGTAATAAAACACAAGACATTTACACGAACAGTATGCATTGTGTGCAATTAAAGAATTTTTTATGAAGATTGAGTCAATTGAGAAGGAAATGGCAACCTACTCCAGTATTCTTGCCTGGAGAATTCCATGGACAGAAGAGCCTGGCGGGCTACAGTCCATGGGGTCGCAAAGAGTCAGACACGACTGAGCGACTAATACTAAACTACTACTAGGTCAAGGCATGTTATATGTGCATTTAAAAATACATGTGCCTTTTAAGTTCAAAATCAGAATATCATGCCTACTGTATTGTAATCTATTTTTTTATTCACCAATCTCTACCTTTTCATACCAGCAAATGCTTACTTTATCTAATTCCTAATGTAGTTTTGAGTTTATCTAATTGTGCCCAAAATTCCTTTAAAGGTCAGTGTTTCAGACCAGGTTTAATCCAGGACCATTTGTGGCATCTGGTTGTTCTGTCTGTTACCTCTCTTCTTATCTAGCACATTACCCCATCCAAGTAGGTTTTATTACACTGACTTATAGAACAGATTTTTCTGCAGCTAAAGGCTTAAAGGATTCAAGTTAAACATTTTTGGCTTGAACACACCATAGGTGAGGTATTGCATCATAACAGAAACACACTATCTGGTTGCTTCATAAAGATATTGAACTTTTTTAAGTGGAGAAGGTTTGTGAATAATAAAATGGTTTTACACTGGAAAAAAGATAACATTAACCTGAAAAAAAATTTTTAAATATCTGAGAATTAAAGTTAGTGCTTAAGACAGAAAAGAGAGTAGTTGAAGGATTAGTAACTCAAAAAGGGGGCACAGAAACAGCCCTTAAATTTTTCTTCTATCTGGGTTAAGCAGTGATGTGTCGGACATCAGACAGAAGAATAGTCTCAGATTTATCACTGGAAGAAGCACTCCTGAAGATGAAATAAGAGCTCTGAGAGGATTAGCGAGAAAATTGCCATCCAAGCCTGACTACAAAATTTATAAAGACAGCGTGTTGATTTTTAATGTAAATTTTCTTTGATAGTCAAGAATCTAGGATCTGATTTAAATCTAACATCCTTACCATGTAAGCCTGGAACAAAACAACCTCAGGGACAGAGAATTCAAAGTGAGATATCTTTCATATTCATGCATTTGTTCTGTTAGTCAAAAGCTATATTGTCCAACATACTAGATAAGTTCATAGGAGGTTATAAAAGATGGTTCTCTAATCCTTCTTTCCAACCTGCAAGCTGCAGAAAGCTGTAGAGTTTCAGCAGTCGCCGCTGTGGTCTACAACAAGTCTTATATGTGTTGGAAAAAGAACCACAAACAGCCCGAATCAAACTGGTGCCCTCTCTGCTCAACTTTTTGCCTACCTGGATCTCAACTGCTGACATGGGTTAATAGGAACAGATCCAGGAAGCCAGTGAGAAAGATAGCTGCTGTTTGATCTAAAAGGAAAAGAAGGTAATAGCCACAGGGAGAAGGAAGCAACCTTAATGATAATGTAGCTCGAGGCTCTGTTATACTGGGAGGAGCGCCGAAAGCCTTACACAGCTGCACAGCAAGCAGCCATTTATAATGATCCATAATCCACGAGCCAGAGCCACCACACCTCCCACCTGGGAGGAGAGAAGGAGAGCAACACCCCAGAGGCTTAGAGATAAATGTCTCATGTTGGAATCAGAGAATAAGAAGCTGACTGTAACTCAGGTTGGGATAAGCAGATTAAATTGTCACAGCAAAGGAGATTTTCCCTTCTTACAAGTTGTGAGCTGGGTATCATTCATCTTTATCTCCTGCTGATGTTCCTTGTTTTCTCAAAATGCTGCAGCGGGCCCCAAACTGTTATTTATCTTTCATGAAAAGAGGAAACAGATTCTTGTCTGAGACAAGGTTCATAGGGCTGTGGACCCAGGCACAGGTAATCCGGAGATACTAGGAAGCACTTTTAAGAACCCACATGTGCTGGGTGTTGTCCCAAGTTATTGACACAGAGGCCACACTTGCCTTGAAGAGGTCACATGTAGAATCTTATTAAAGTGTATGAGATTTTAGTCGATGTAGTCTGTAGACAACTCATACATCTGTCTGGAAGGTATTTTATGGGTCTGGGAAACAATACTTGCAAATTGTGTGTTAATTATAAAATAGTTCTTTAGACTACTTTAAATTTGATAGAATAATATCTTTTCAAACTTAATGCATATTTTTCCCTAGCAGTTTTTCACTTTATCTTCTCCCTCCATAGGCAACTAGCCCATTCTGGGCTCAAGGAGTCAGAGGAAGTATGCAACAAGGAGAAAGCAAATGAATTATTTTTGGCACTGTTTGCTAAAGGTTCAGCCTTTGGAGAAAAATTTCTGGAAATAGTTAAATGTTTGAGAGAAACATCATGAGAGAAAGAGAAAGCAGGACACTTTCTACTCACCAGACAAAAGTTTCACAGCTGAAACCAAGAGGTAGAGAATGAAACAGACAAGGAGGTAAGAACAGAAAAGTGATTGCATCATCTGACAGGATCAAGAACTGTTTCAGCAAAGGGCTGTTGTGGAGGGCTTGGTAAAGTTCCCAGGATCCCAGTGGGAGCTGAGTCAGCCTCCAGGCCAGCCCCCTTCACTGCGATGAACATTCTCTCAATTCTAGGATTTAGGCCAGCAAACCTAAATCCCTAAGTGCTTGCAGGGGACTGCACTTTGACTATATCTAAAACTTACCTGTAATCATCAAATGGAAGTGATGCCGAGTCACATCTGGGGAAATACTTCCTTTGTAATTTCTATTAGGACACTTATAAGCTTTTTAAAACTACTAACTTAATGGTGTTGAGAAGGAGGAAAATCCTCAGGACCCAGTGAGGAACTGAGCAGAGTCATCTCAAGATCCTCTATGAGCCAAGGCATAGAGGAATTCGGCTCCATCACAGTCGGGGATGTTAGAAACTGGCCAATCTGATGCCATGTATGTTATGCCATATGCTTAGTAGAACCCAGAGTCTGTAGGCTCTCTCTCTCATCCTTTTAGCATGACTTAGGATGGGCATTAGATTACTAGAAGTGCAACACAACAGGATAAAAATTGATGCTTTCTATGAAATGGTAACAGGGATTCCTATTGGATGTGCTAGAACTGGAAGAAGGTGGGAGAATCCATTAAAACAAACTAGCATGTGCTCTAAAATCACTGAGGATGGTGACTGCAGCCATGAAATTAGAAAATGATTGCTTCTTGGCAGGAAAGCTATGACAAATCTAGACAGTGTGTTAAAAAGCAAAGACATCACTTTGCTGACAAAGGTCCATATAGTCAAGGCTATGGTCTTTTCAGTAGTCCCGTACGGTTGTGAGCACTGGACCATAAAGAAAGCAGAGTGCTGAAGAAGTGATGCTTTCCAATTGTGGTGCTGGAGAAGACCCTTGAGAGTCCCTTGAACTGCAAGGAGATCAAACAAGTCAATCTCAAAGGAAATCAACTCTGAATACTCATTGGAAGGACTGATACTGAAACAGTAACTCCACCTCTCTAATGAGCTCTTTGATGATCAGAGAGGTTAAGCAACTTGTCCAATAGTACAGAGAACTGATGAGTGACAGCTGGGATTAAGCATAGCCTTTCTGATCCCAAAGTCTATAGACTTTAGCGCTTTACTGTCAGCACAGACACAAGCTCCAAAGCCTCAAACTTCCAACCATCAGCTCCGCACACGTGCACACAGAGTTCAGTGATGACTGCGTATCTTTCCATATTCTGCTCACTAGGTTATGATGAAAAAGACATACGTGCTTTAAGGAAAGGAACCTTTGGCTGGAAGTCTGACCTCTCCCCTCAGTTACCAAAAAAACCTTCTCATTTTAAGCTGTGTGGCCCTGAGCAAGCCTGTTTACCTCTCTGGGTTTCAATCTGTTATCTTTTCAGGGGAATAGGCTTGTTGACTGCAAATTTCTTTTAAGTTGCTATATCCTTTGTGTTTTTGACACAGCAAAGCTGAAGAATGTAAAGGGTGGGCTGACATGTTCACATTTCAGATTAGGCAGTAGTGGGCCAGCTCTTGGACAGGGCTACAATAAACGATCTGAAAAGAGTGGCTCAACAATTGAGTATAAACACGAAGAGGTGGTTGTGAGAGGTGGGAGGGGAGAGAAGAAAAAAGAGAGGGGAGATAAGAAAAAAAAACATTACAGAATTTCACTCATATCTTCCTGAGAGGCGAGAAGTCTTGGAGCTAATAACTAGGAGCAAAGAAAGCGTTCCATTGTACCACCTTCTGTTTACCTGGAGGCTCTCCCCCATTCCAGCAACTCAGACTACAAAAGGTTTGGCAGGTGCCGAGGTGATCTCTGTCTCTGGGAAAAGTTTCATGTTGAAACTGGCCTCTAGCCACTGGGCGAGAAAGAGTGAGCTGGCATTGACACTACCCACTGGCAGTTAGGACAAGCTCTTAGGTTGAGGCTGTGGGCCACAGGCAGTGTGGAAAAGAAAGGGAGAGAGTGGACTACTAAGGTAGATCCCTAGGAGCTGTGAGCAAAGATGCCAAGGCTGGGAGCTGGGTCTCAGACTCCTACCTGCTGCGGAACAGCAGAGAGACAGCAGCTCGGGATGGCAGGCACTTTCCCAGCTGTATCTCACGAGCCAAACTCTTCTGTTTCACAGAAACAACCCTGAAAACGTTCCAGGGAAGTAAAAACCCTGAGCAAATAGGATAGTTTGTGGCTCCCTGTATTACTCTGCCTTTGTCTTCACTATAATTTGTTCTTCGTGGCCTCTTCATGCCTCTAGCTAAATGGACTTGCATATGAACACACAGGACCGAGAATTCTGGACTAATAAATGTGAAGGGCTTGATACCGCACCACAACCACCTTCTGTTAAATGAAATGCATGTTGGTGACAAAACTGTTTGAAAGATTTGGAAAAGTTGTGACCAGGAAAAGTAAAGAATAAAAGGATGGGAGGGAATTTTGAATTTATGTTCCAGTCCACATATCATTATCTCGAGTTCAATGAGATAAAAAGCTATTTTAATCATTAAAGAGTTATGAGAAGTAGTAATTATTTGGGGAAAAATGTCACAGTCAGTCATTGTCTATTGCTATTTAAGGCTATTGTTAGTCAAGAACTTCTAAGTTGACAAACTGATGGTATGTTGAATGAGCTGCCCTTGTAAGTTCACAAAGGTCAGGTAACAACCAGCTATTCCTCAGGTCAACGAAATCTCCAAGGAAAATATTAAAAAAAAAAAAGTTTATTGAATTCTTATCCACAGCATGGCACTGTGATAGCAGATGTGGGTCAAAACAAAATAGAATAAAGCACCTCAGAGACTTACAAATGTCAGAACCAATGTTTGCTTTCCCTAAGGAATTCACATGCTGCTTCGTCATGGGCATCTCTGGGAAAGAGACAATGATTTATTTTTCTTTGATCACAAAAACATTTGAATTAACCTTTGAGAAATATATCAGATCCTGTGACCTATAAATTTCCTTTTTAATTCTTTCACCTCACCCCCAGATCCTTTTTTTCCTTACTAATTTTTATTGGAGCATAGCTGCTTTACAATGTTATGTTAGTTTTTACTATACAACAAAGTGCATCAGATATATATATATATGTGTGTGTGTGTGTGTGTGTGTGTATATATATACACGCATGTGTGTGCTGAGTCACTTCAGTCATGTCTGACTCTGTGTGACCCTAAGGACTGTAGCCTTCCAGGCTCCTCTGTCCATGAGATTCTCTAAGCAACATACTGGGGTGGGTTGTTGCGCTCTCCTCTCCAAGGGATCTTTCCTACCCAGAGATCAAACCTGTGTCTCTTATGTCTCCTGCATTGGGAGCCTGGTTCTTTACCACTAGCACCACCTCGGAGCCCCTTTTCTTGGATTTTCTTCCCATTTAGGTCTTCACAGAGCATTGGATAGATGCCTTCTGCTATGTAGTCACTTCTCGTTAGTTATCATTTCATACATAGCGTCAATAGTGTATATACATCAATCCCAACCTCCCAATTCCTCCCACCTCCTCTTTCCCCCTTGGTATCCATATATTTATTCTCTGCATCTGGATCTCTATTTCTGCCTTGCAAATAAGATCATCTATATAATTTTTCTAGATTCCACATATATGCATTAATAGATGATATTTGTTTTTCTCTTTCTGACTTACTTCATTCTGTATGATAGACTCTAGATCCATCCACATCTCTATAAATGACCAATTTCATTCCTTTTTATGACTGAGTAATATTCCATTGTATACCAATCTTTTTAATGCATTCCTCTACCAGTGGACATTTAGGTTGACTTTACATCCTGACTGTTGTAGATAATGCTGCAATAATCATTGGGGTGTATATGTCTTTTTGAAATATGGTTTTCTTTACGTATATACCCAGGAATGGGATTTCTAGGTCATATGGTAGTTCTATTTATAGTTTTTTAAGGAACCTCCATACTGTTCTCCATAATGGCTATACCAATTTACATTCCTAACAACAGTGCATGAGGGTTCCCTTTTCTCCCCAGCCTCTCCAGTATTTATTGTTTGGTCATGGCCATTCTGACCAGTGGGAAGTGATACTTCATGGTAGTTTTGATTTACACCCACAGATCTTGATTCCCTATTCTACCCATAGTATTCCTGAATCTAATATCCATCTGCAACCACAAGAATAAAAAAATAATTATGAATAAAGAGGTAAGAGACATGTTCTTAAAGTTAGAAAGTTTTAAGTGCCATAATAGAAGTTTCTGTCAGGGAAGAAGTAAGGTTTAGATGAAGAAGATACCAATTTAATATGGATAAAATCTGGGATATCTATAAAGTAGATGGCCTTCAGAATAAGGGTCAGAAACTTAGAGTGGTCTGGAAAGCAATGTAAATAGAATAAATGAACCAGGTAGAGATAGGTAATTGGTCATGGATGTTCTAAAAGTGAATGCCACTCCTCAGATCCAGGTTTTAAGGCAAAAACTGCCTATAGATATGCTCAAAACTCCCTCAAATCACCCATAAGTTAGGGAAAAACTACTTGAACTCCTCAAAGAATAATTCTTATTATCACATTTATGCTATGACACCAAGTTAATTGGTATTTTCTATATTATATCCTTTTTCCAGTTATATATTAAATGATGGAGCTGAAACATTCAAAGAAACAACTGTATAATCATTTCTCTTGAGAAAGAGGTTGGATCCCTGTGAGTTAAGTGTATTTTATGCTATTCTCTTGTATATTCCATGATCAAAGTAAAACTAGAGTAGAGCACTTTCATTTTGTGCAGAAAGACAACATGTATCTCACTGAATTAGTAGAAGTCATGTGCCACCAGCCATTGACCATGAGCACCTTTAGAATTTTAATCAGATATTGCTACACTGGTAAGCCAGAAATGTATCAAGCCATCATCAGTTAACTGCTCATAAAACTGTCAACAAATAGACAGAAGAATGAAGAAATTAAGAAAAGCAAGGGGAGCCTCAAAAGAATATTGTTGGCTTGCGACAATATGTGAAGTTAAAGTGAACCAACAATTGCTGCTGCTGCTGCTAAGTCGCTTCAGTCGTGTCTGACTCTGTGCGACCCCATAGACGGCAGCCCACTAGGCTCCTCTGTCCCTGGGATTCTCCAGGCAGAATACTGGAGTGGGTTGCCATTTCCCTTTTCAATGCATGCAGGCATGCTAAGTCGCTTCAGTCGTGTCCGACTCTGTGTGACCCCATGGACATCAGCCCACAAGTCTCCTCTGTCCACAGGATTCTCCAGGCAAGAATACTGGAGTGGGTTGCCATTTCCTTCTCCAATCAACAATTGAAATAAAGTAAATAAGTTCCATTTCGGTGGCATTGGTGAGGGCCTGAAATGTTGCTTCTAAATATCAGTAGCAGTGAACCTTGGTCTTCACTTTCTTCTGAACTTGACTCTCCAAAGTTTCAGATCTGACTGTTTTACTGCACTGAGGCATTTGGGAAACAGAATCTTCTTGATGGAATTTCAAGTCTAACATTTTACTCTAATGTACACAGTACAATTCAGTCAATTGTTTAACAGAAACTGAGTATAAGGGTCAGCAAATCTGGCTCAGGTATGAGGCTACTGAAAGAGTCCAAGTTTGCAGATTTTTTTAATCTAAAATAAACTGTGATTGGATTTCAAGGGTTTAAATGAACTCTACAATGAAGCAATCCAATAAAACCACCTTTTCAGAAGGAAAAGCAACAAAGGAATCAGAATTCTCTGGTGATAACTGAAGTTATTTTGTGCCAGAAAGAATGATCTAGTGAAACTGTTAGAATCTAATCAAGACCAACATTTGCATGTTAAAGAGCTCAAATCTACACCTCTCCTGTAAAACTAACATTTCTGTCTTTTAAGAGAGCACTGGGTCTCAAATAGAGTAATAATAAAATAATTGTTTTCCCTTCCCTGTCTTTCTCCCAACTCTCATGGCCCACATTATTTTCATGGACAGAATCCTATGCAGGGAGAAGGAAGTGGGAAGACTGTGAAAAAAACATTCCATGGGAGAAGAAATTTGCCCGGACCTAGTCATTTAATTTTTGGCTTCTCTTCATCCACTACCATTGTGTAGTCTGTTTTCAGAAAATGGAGAAGCAAAAAACCCTTGCTAAAGTTAGACTTCTGGTATTTGAGAGCTTGAGTCAAATTTCTGTGGAATAAGAGAAGGCAATTTGTTGTCACATGTGTTATTATCAAGTATTATTATCAAGTTAATAAAGACTAGACTGGACCATAAAACGTAGTGTCCAAATCCAGGAAAACAAGTTTGTGGTGCTGGTGTGGGTGGGGAAAGACTTCCTTATACTAATGAAGAAACATCTGTGACTTCTCCAAATTGGTTCAGAAAAGTGACTGTCAGGGGTTTCCCTTAGAAACAGATTGATCTCACAAGTAATATATTCATTTTCAGAAGAAAAGGAATGTATATATTGAGAAGTTTGTTCAGGATTTTCCATATGATGTACCCAAATGAACTTCTTGTCCAACCCAGTATATGTATAACTGAATCACTTTGCTATACAGCAGAAATTAGCACAACATTGTAAATCAACTATATTTCAATCAAATAAATATTAAATTTTTTAAAAAAATTTAAAGGAAGAAAATGTTTATTAAAATTTCAGATTTCTGCTACTTTACAAGGCAGAGCTCTAAGCAGAGCAGGAATGAGCTACATAACTTCATATAGGAGGACAGGCCAGACTCTGAAAGAACAAGGTGTAGTTGTGGTTTGTCTGCCTTTCCTAAATGATTCCTACTTTCACACTTCCTTTCTGGCCTAAGCCACTTAAGAGGGAAATGGAACTCCTCGGTGGCAAAGGATGGAGGGAGAGATATAAACATCTCATGAAAGACTGACGTTCTAGATGTGGTCAGCATCTAGTGGGTTTTGATTATTCAAGCTCTTGACTTGGCTTCCTTCTCTCCTGCTTGCCCTTAACTTCTGTCATTGCTTCTCATGCCAGCACTAGAGAGATGGTAGGAAAGACCAGGTGTGAAACAGAACTTAAAGTGTAGTCCTGTGGAGCAAACCTGAAGTTTTGGGTCTGGCATAGCCCTTAGTGTTTTGTAAAATTTTCTCTGATAAATTATGAAAGGAAAACAATACTATTACAAATTAGATTGGTGTAATGGTCAGAAGCAATGTGGTAATCTGAAATTATTATATCAGAGTACAATTTTAGAAGTCTTATCTAACTAAAAATAAGGATAATCCATTAGGGATAAAATCCATGGTTAAAAATTAATCAAATTTAGAGAAAGAAATCTTCAGGTTTTAAAAAAGTCAATTGCATTGTCACATTCTGGCTGCCAACACATTTTTTTGTCAGAAACAAATAAGAATTATTAATATAAATAAAAGTACTTTGCAAAGTTTGAATTACTACTCATATAAAATAGTGTTGTTTTTTTTTTTTCATTTTTGGTCAGGTTGACCACTCTAAATTTAGTTTCTTGTAATCAGCCTCATAAAACACGTCTGGAAGTGCATGTTCCAACCTTCTGTGATATTTACTGAGCAGTGACTATATTCCAGCTATTGTTCTCAGACCTGTGGATATAGCAATGAATAAATTTTAAAACTTCTGCTCTTACAATAGGTGTGTGGAGGAGGACAGAGAAATAAATAAGAAAATCAACATAAATAAGTTGGATTAAAAGAGTGTTTTGGTTGTAAGAACATCAAACAGGATCACATAAGGAAGAATGAGTGAAATGAACTACTTTAGCTTAGGTGTTCAGTGAAGGCCTCTCTGACAAGTTATCATTGAGCTGAGACTTTTGAATGTTAAAAAGGAATTTTCAGTGGTGAGGATGAGCTTATTGTTCTGAAGGACAGAAATGCTAGGAAGACTAGAACCTAGTAAACAAGAGGGAGAAAGTTATGTGAAATGTTTCAGAGAGTTAAGCAGCAGCCAGATGGGATAAGATCTGGTAAATCAGAATATGGGGTTTAGATTATATCTAAGAGGGAACAGCATTGAGCATTTGAAGCATAGGACAATATAATCTGATTTATGCTTTTAAATGATCAGTTTTCTTCCCCTTTTGTCCATGACTGACTGGGTTGTTTACGATCAGTCTTCCCACTAAGAACTAGAAAAGAAACGATAAGACTAACAGCTGACTTCTTAACAGACGTATGAAATCTAGAACACAGTTGAATGAAACCTTTAAAATACCATTTAAAAAAAAAAACAATCTGCCATCTTAGATGTTGTTAAGATGATAATATCATGATATTATCTAGGTATACACCAATAAAAATGCATACATATGTGTGTGGGTGGACATACAGATGTTCATAGAGGTATCACAACAACCCAAACTGGAAGCACTTAAGATTTGTTCCTAATGGATTAGATAAATAAATCAAGGTATACTCTATACATTGAAACACTATAGAACAATGCAGCTAAATTAACTCTGGCTGTGTATAATAATGTTTAAATTTCTTGCACATAAAATCCAACCATGAAGGAAAAATAGACATTTAAAATAAGCAAATTAGTGTGATACAGGTTCAAACATAGACAGACAACAAAGCAGAATATAGAATAAGTGAATAAAGAAATTCCCTGGCGGTCCAGTGGTTAGGAATCCACACTTCCACTACAAGGGGTGTAGATTTGAACCTGTGGTCGAGGAGGAGCTAAAATCCTGCATGCCACACAGTGCAGCCAACTAAATAAATAAATAATAAAGTAAATGAATAAGTACAATTAAAAATTAAAAAAAGAGAGGTGACCATGCTGGTAAGACAATCAATTATAGAAAAGAATGAAAAAGAAAATGGTAATGCCTGTTACAAAGAAATTTCAATGGCCCAGGTGAAGAATGGCAGTTATATGGACTTAAAAGTTAATCAAAGTACTCTTACTAACGTAAAGATGTTTGATTTATGGCCAGTGCAGCACTCCAGAGTAGTGAGAAAATAATGGTTCTCTTGGTGCTGGTTCAATTGAATACTCATAGAGAAAACGGGACATGAGTTTGAGCAATCTCCAGGAGTCAGTGATGAACAGTGAAGCCTGATGTGCTGCAATCCATGGGGTTGCAAAGAGTCAGACATGACTGAGCAACTGAACTGAGAGAAAACAAAACTGATCTCTATCACACACCATATGCAAAAATGAATTTCCAGATGGATAGTATGTTAATTTTAAAAGAAAACAATGAATATAGAATGTAAATTTGATACAGGAAAATATTTAAACCTAAAGACAATAACTGAAAAAAATACAATTTGCTAAATCATACCATCTTTAAGTAGGAACTTTGGTATATCTTCAAATAGGTGAAGAGGCAAGCCACAGAATGGGAGAGCCTACTTGTAATGGATGTATTTGACAAAGGGCACATATCTAGATTATGAAGAATACCTACTAATCAGTAATACAGACAATCCAATTAAAAAAATAATGGGCAGGAGACTCAAGTACTTCACCAGAGAGGATATCCAAATAACCAGTAAACACTTGAAAAGATGATCAACCTTAGTATTTATAAAAATTAAGCAAGTAAAGTTGCACTGTAGTACCAATACACATCTGCCAGCTTGAGCAAAATGAAAACGACATAATACAAAGTATTGACAAGTATGTGGAGCAAATGGGACTCTTACACCCCACTAGTAGGAATACAAAGTGTTATTCACAATCTACAAGCAAGAAATTCCATTTCTAGGCTACATCCAATCAAAATGTGTACATATATGCACATGAACCCCTTCACAGATCGCAACCTTGTTATTGTGAAAGTGATTGTATAACTCAGGGACACTACGAGCCATGCCATGCAGGGCCACACAAGACAGATGGGTCATAGTGAAGAGTTCTGACAAAACATGGTCCACTGGAGGAAAAAACGCCAAACTACTCCAGTATTCTTGCCACCATACCCTCATGGGCATTAAGAAAAGGCAAAATAATAAGACACCAGAAGATGAGCACCCTTACCCCCAAGTCAGAAGGTGTCTAATGTGCTACAGGGGAGATGCAAAGGGCAATTAATAACAGCTCCAGAAAGAATGAAGCAGCTGGGCCAAAGTGGAAATGACTCTCAGTTGTGGATGTGTCTGGTGGTAAAAGTAAAGTCCAATGCTGTAAAGAACAATATTCCATATGAACCTGAAATGTTAGGTTTATGAATCAAGGTAAACTGGATGTGGTCAAGCTGGAGATGGCAAGATTGAACATCTCATCTTAGGAATCAGTGAACTAAAATGGATGGGAATGGCAAATTTAAATCAGATGACCATTATATCTACTACTGTGGGCAAGAATTCTTTTAGAAGAAAAGGAGTAGCCCTCATAGTCAACAAAAGGGTCTGAAATGCAGTACTTGGGGGAAATCTCAAAAATGATAGAATGATCTTGGCTCAATTTCAAGGCAAATGATACAGTGTCACAGTATTGCAAATCTATGCCTCAATGCTACTGCTAAGTCGCTTCAGTCGTGTCTGACTCTGTGCGACCCCATGGACTGCAGCCTACCAGACTCCTCCGTCCACGGGATTTTCCAGGCAAGAGTACTGGAGTGGGTTGCCATTGCCTTCTCCAAGAAGCTGTAGTTAACCAGCTCTATAAAGACCTACAAGACCATCTAGAACTAATACCAAAAAAGATGTCCTTTTCCCCATAAGGGATTGGAATGCAAAAGTAGGAAGTCAAGAGACCTGGAATAACAGGCAAGTTTGGCCTTGGAGTACAAAATGAAGCAGGGCAAAGGTTAACAGAGTTTTGTCAAGAGAAGGCACTGGTCAGAGCAAATACCCTTTTCCCACAAACCAAGAGATGAATATATGCATGTACATCACCAGATGGTCAATACCAAAATCGGATTATGTTCTTTTCAGTTGAAGATGGAGAAGCTCTATACATTCATTAAAAACAAGAGCTGGAGCTGACCATGGCTCATATCATGAGCTTCCTATTGCAAAATTCAGACTTAAATTGAACAAAGTAGGAAAATCCACTAAGCCATTCAGGTATAACCTAAATCAAATCCCTTGTGATTATACACTGGAGACAATGACTAGATTCAAGGGATTAGATCTGGTAAACCAAGTACCAGAGAACTATGGATGGAAGTTCGTAAGACTGTACCTGAGGCAGTGACAAAAACCACCCCAAAGGAAAAGAAATGCAAGAAGGCAAAGTGATTGTCTGAAGATGCTTTACAAAGAGCAGAGAAAAGAAGAGAAGCAAAAGGCAAGGGAGAAAGGGAAAGATCTACCCAACTGAATGCAGAGTTCTAGAGAATATTAAGGAATGATAAGATAACCTTCTTAAATGAAAAATATAAGGAAATAGGGGAAACTATGGGAGAGACTGGAGAAGGTGATGGCACCCCACTCTAGCACTCTTGCCTGGAAAATCCCATGGACGGAGGCGCCTAGTGGGCTGCAGTCCATAGGGTCGCTAAGAGTCGGACACGACAGAGCGACTTCACTTTCACTTTTCACTTTCATGCATTGGAGAAAGAAATGGAAACCCACTCCAGTGTTCTTGCCTGGAGAATCCCAGGGACAGGGGAGCCTAGTGGGCTGCCGTCTATGGGGTCGCACAGAGTCAGACATGACTGAAGCAACTTAGCAGCAGCAGCAGCATGGGAGAGACTAGAGATCTCTTCAAGAAAACTGGAGACATTGTATGCAAGGATGGACACAATAAAGGATGGTAAGAAATGTTAAGGACCTAACAAAAGCAGAAGAGATTAAGGAAAGGTGGCAAGAATATACAGAAGTATACAGAAATATCTTAATGACTCAGATAACCATAATGGTGTGGTTGCTCACCTAAAGCCAGACATCCTGGCATGTGAAGTCAAGTGAGTCTTAGGAAGCATTCCTAAGAACAAGAGCTAGTGAAGGTGACAGAATTCCAGCTGAACTACTTAAAATCCTAAAAGATGCTGCTGTTAAAGTGAATCATGCATTATGTGTGATTCAAATTTGGAAAACTAAGGTCAGTTTTCATTCCAATGCCAAATATGTTCAAACTGTCATACAATTGGCTCTCATTTCACATGCTAGAAAGTTAATGCTCAAAATCCCTCAAGCTAGGCTTCAACAGCATGTGAACCAAGAACTTCCATATGTACATACCTGATTTAGAAAAAGAAGAGGAATCAGACATCAAACTGCCAACATTCTTTGGATCATAGAGAAAGCAAGAAAATTCTATAAAAACATCTAATTCTGCTTCACTGACTATGTTAAAGCCTTTGACTGCATGGATCACAACAAACTGTTGAAAATTCTTAAGGAGATGGGAGTACCAGACTATCTTACCTGTCTCCTGAGAAACCTTTATGTGGGTCGGGAAGCAACAGTTAGAACTGGACACGGAACAGCTGACTAGTGCAAAATTGGGAAAGGAGAATGACAAGGCTGGTATATTGTCACCCTACTTATTTAAATTCTATGCAGAGTATATCATGCAAAATGCTGGGCTGGATGAAGCAAAAGCTGGAATTAGTATTACTGGCAGAAGTCCAACAACCTCAGATACGCAGATGACACCACTCTAATGGTAGAAAATGAAGAGGAACTTAAGAGCCTCTCAATGAGGGAGAAAGAGGAGAGTGGAAAAGCTGGCTTGAAACTCAACATTTAAAAAACTAAGATTATGGCATCTGGTTAAATGCCATAGTTAATCTTAGAAAACTAAGATTATTCCATCACTTCATGGGGGGACCATGAAAGGGGTAAAGTAGAAGCAGTGACAGAATGTATTTTGTTGGTCTCCAAAATCATTGCAGATGATGACTGCAGCCATGAAATTAAAAGACACTTTGCTCCTTGGAAGGAGAGCTATGAGAAACCTAGATAGTGTATTAAAAAGCAGAGACATAACTTTGCCAACAAAAGCCTGTATAGTCAGTGCTATGATTTTTCCAGTAGCCATGTACAGATGTGAGAGTTGGACCATAAAGAAGGCTGAGAACCAAGTAATTGATGTTTCTGAACTGTGGTGCTGGATGAGACTCTGAGGAGTCCTTTAGACTGCAAGGAGATCAAACCAGTCAGTCCTAAAGGAAATCAGTCCTGAATATTCATTGTAAGACTGATGCCGAAGCTCAAGCTCCAATACTTTGACCACCTGATGCAAAAAGCTGACTCAATTTCCCTAAATTAAAAATTTTTTATTATTATTTAATAATAAAATAAAAATTTTATTATTTCCCTAAAAATAATTTCCTCTAAATTTTCCAGACTTTAGAAAAGACCCTAAAAAGAAAAGAAAAGAAAAGAAAAAACCCTGATGCTGGGAAATAGTAAAGGCAAAAGGAGAATGGAGCAGCAGAGGATGAGATTTTTAATAGCATCAGTGACTCAATGGACATGAATTTGAGCAAACTCCCAGAGAAAGTAAAGCACAGAGGAGACCGCATGCTGTAGTCCATAGGGTCACAAAGAGTGGGAGATGACTTAGGCACTGAACAACAAGGACAGTATGCATATGAACGTAAGCATGCATGCATGTGTATGCACACACACACACACATACACACACATACACACATGGATATTTATAGCAGCATCTTTCATAATAGCATCAAAACAAAAACAAACCAAAGGTCCATCATTAATGAGTTAGATCAATGAATTGATGCATAGTCATGCATTGGAATACTATAGAACAATAGAACTAATCAAGCTTCTGCTACATACAGCAACATGGTTGCATTTCATAAACACAGTGTTGAACAAAGGATATCAGATAAGTGGAATATACCTATGAATATATATATTTTCCAGTCACATAATTATAAATGAAAGGAAAAACTGATTTATGGCGTTAGTAGTCAGGAAAAGACCCTGATGTTGGGAAAGATTGAAGGCAAAAGGAGAATAGAGTGGCAGAGGATGAGATGGTTGGATAGCATCACTGATTCAATGGACCTGAATTTAGACAAACTCCAGGAGACAGTGAGGGAGATGGAGGCTTGGTGTGCTGCAGTCCATGGGTCACAATGTGTCAGACACAGCTCAGCAACTGAACAACAAGAGGATATTTTCCTTTGGGGAGAAGAAAAGGATAACAATAGATAAGTATTCATATGAACGGTTTCTGGGATTCCGGTAATGTTTTATCTCTTACTTTGGTGTCCATTAGGATTGTGCTCCTGTTGTTATTTAGAGAACTGTCCATTTATAGTGTATTCACCTCTGTACCGTGTTATAGTCTAACACTTAAATTTCACTGTGCAATGAAGAGACTTAGTAATAGAGGGAATGGAAAAGATGAGAAGACCTGTTACAAAGCAATTCCAGTTGCCCAGATGAAAAAAGATGGTTGTTTGGACTCCGATATTAACAATGCAAATGGAGACAAGTAGGCATATAAAACTATCAGAGATATGTTGGTGAGAGAATCAAACTGCTCTCTTGATGGCTTCAATACAGAAGTTTTATGGATCATGGATAACTCCTACCTAATGAATGGATGGTGGAATTAATACCCAGTCCTAAGGCTTCACTGTTTGCCAACCACTATTTTAGATGTTCTGGAGGCATTAACTTGTTTGATACTCGTAATACATTCCCTCTGAGCTGATGAAAACTGTCTTCAGTAATTCCACTTTATGAATAAGGAAATGGAGATGCTCAGAGTTTGAGCAACTTCCACAATGTCCCATAGTTAGAAAGTGTGAAAGTTGAGACTGAAATAAAGAAGACTGAATGTAAAGCCATCTTTAATTGCTATGAATACCGCCTACCCAGGAAGACAGAAAGGGAGGAGAAAAGCACTCCAGTTTTGTATTGCTGCAAAAAGCTCAGTGGGTTAAGACAGCAATCATCTTATTATATCTCACAGTTTCTATGCGTCAGGAATTCAGGATCTCTCATGTCATTGCAGTCAGACAGTACCTAGAGCTGGAAGAGCTGGGGCCAGCAGTAAGGGAATTAAAGTGTCGGGGGGCTGGCTAAGCATTATATTTCTCCAGGTAGCCTCAGGTCCTCTCCCTGGGAACATTCCATGTGAGTCAGATTGGTCTTCCTCACAGCATAGAAGTGTCAGGGACTGTTTTTGTGGTAGATCAAGGTTCCAAGAGAATCAGATGAAATCTATATTGCCCTTTATCACAGTCTCAGAACTTAACATTACTGTTGCTGAAGTCATAAACCCACCTATTAATATATTCAAGAGGAGGAAACCCAGGCTCCCAATTCTAGATGAGAAGATTATAAGCATTACACTGTAAGAAGAGCATGCAGAACAAGAGATATGGTTGCAGCCAGCTTTGCAAAATAAAATATGCCAGATGAGAAGAGTTTGAACAGGGAAGAAGGAAGAATAGATGCAGACAAAGAAGGTAAATTTTTTATAACTAATATAGAAAACTTCCATTCAACAAATAATTGTCATACACCCTGTATGTGCTGCTGCTAAGTCACTTCAGTCATGTCTGACTCTGTGTGACCCCAGAGACAGCAGCCCACCAGGCTTCCCCGTCCCTGGGATTCTCCAGGCAAGAACACTGGAGTGGGTTTCCATTTCCTTCTCCAATGCATGAAAGTGAAAAGTGAAAGTGAAGTCGCTCAGTCGTGTCCGACTCTAGCGACCCCATGGACTGCAGCCTACCAGGCTCCTCCATCCATGGGATTTTCCAGGCAAAAGTACTGGAGTGGGTGCCATTGCCTTCTCCCTGTATGTGCTAGACACCACTAAGAATTATAAAGGGCCAAATGTGATTCTTTGTTAAGCCAAACATGATCCTTGAACTAAAGAAGCCAAGATTGGCTAGGTGGGAAAGTTAAATATAAAACACAGAGTGGGAAGATTTAGGAGTTCCTATACAACGACTGAAGCAACTTAGCAGCAGCAGCAGCAGCAGCATACAATGACCACAGCAAGATCCAAGGGATTTTACATTGTAGAACCAGGGTATGAAAACTACAGCTCGAAGTGGAAATCCAGTCTATAACCTGCTTTTGCTAAAGTCTTATTGGAATATAGCCATATCCACTCATTTGTATATTGTCTATGGCTGTGTTATGCTACAAAGACGAAGTTGAGTAGTTAGGACAGAGAACATGTGGCCCACAAAGCCTAAAATATTTACTGTCTGGCTCTTCACAGAAAAAATTTGTCTAACTCGGGTGTAGAATATTGTGCATCCACTCAGATGAGAAAGAACTGAAGCCAAGAAGGAAAGTCCCAGATTTCCGGCATGGCAGAGAGGAATGCACAAGGGCTTCTAATTTGGGAAAATAAAATTGTTGGCCAACCACTTGCTAGCCTCATGAGCTTGAGGAATTTATTTTATTTCTCTAAATCTTAGTTTCCTTTCTTGAATAAAAATCTTAGTTGTGCTTTTACTGCCCAGGATGATGCTGTGAATCAAGTAAGACGGTGTAGGAGCAAATGCGTCATACCCTGTGAAATGCTGAACATATCACTTACTTCTTTTTTACTCTTATTTCCTCTCAAGTAAAGCTTTGCTAATCGTCTTTCATCTCATCTTTATTTTTACACTCAGGGCATTGGCTTTTGTTTATAACTTTGAATGAGTCCATCTTTTCCTATTTTGATTACAATTATCATTCTCTGTTCTTTGGTCCTTTTTTGCTTTAAGACAAATCCTGGGGCTCCCCTGGGGGTTAAGAATCCACCTTCCAATGCAGAGGGTGTGGGTCTGATTCCTGGTGAAGGAGCTGAGATCCCATATGCCTAGAGGCCAAAAACCCAAAACATAAAAGAGAAGCAATATCGTAACAAATTCAATAAAGACTTTGAAAATGGTCCACATAAAAACAATCTTTTTAAAAGTCCTGATTTCTCCAACTACTCTTACATTTCTGTTACTTATTAATCACTCCTCTCTAATAGAGTCTTTACTACTCTCTCTTTTACCTTGAAATTCTTTTTAAAATCTTTTTCCAACCCATATTTCTACTTTTTCACATATTGATTTTGGAGGAGTGCACTGTTAGAAGAAGACACCAAAATCCTCTGATTCTTTTTGACAAAGTTCCTTGACTCTGTCCCACAATTGCTCAAAAATATTGGTACATTTTAAGTATGGTACAGTCTAAGAAGTCTTGAGAAGATACTTCTATAGCGATATTTGGGAACCTCTTTCAAATCAATGAGTCCATGACAAGTTCTGGTCGATTTAATGACCAGGGCAATTTAATTCAACTTCATTATATTCTTATACATCTGAACCTCACCATCATTCATTGTTGGGCCTTGATTTTCTACATCCTTCATCCTATCACCACATTAGCTGCCAATCTATCTAAGTCTAGTCACGGGTAATCTCCTTTTACCTTCCTTTCACTAAGCAATTTCTACTCAATTTACAATCTCCAAAGGACTGGACTGGTCAGGAAACTATGACCACATGGATTTTGAATAGTTTCAAAACTTCCATAGTGAAATATCCCATTCAAAAGGGTAATCATTTCACCACTTGGTTCAGATGAAACTGAGCTCTTGCACTTCCCAGCCAGCTTGTTATTTAATACACATTCCATACACAGGAAATGTCCATGACCAGAAACCTCACTAAATAACTATGACAATAAGCTCAAGAATGTTATGGTCAAGAACACAAACAGAGCAGGAGGATTTCAAGAGTTCTTCCAGGGAGAATCACAATAAAAATCCTAGTATTTCATGGTGAAGACTAACTGGGAAACTAACTGTGAATGATAATACAACAGAATTCCTGCCGAAATTCAGTCAGCATTACAATCTAGTTGAGGAAATGAATGACAGTGATGAAATTCTTGCAGTGTGTAAATGTCAGATTGGGGCCACTGGGAGGAGTACGGATGTATTTGTGTGAATAGGGTAAAGAAAAAGCATCTAGAAAGAGTTTGAAGGGGAGTAAGATCAGATGCAGTGAGTTTTTAAATCTCTTACTTAGGGAAAAGTTCTACCTCTATGACAAACACACTGTGTTACAAATTCCTTATGAAATTTCTTTAGATGAAATTTGTTCTGGCTCTGGCCACATTGCAGCCTTGAGCAAACCTTTTAACTTGAAGCAATTTGTATGAAACTTCACATCCACTGGACCTTGAAAATGGTCAATTATATGCTTTGTTGAATGAATAAATTTGTGTTCTGGCAAAGGAAAAAAAAAGTTAAGAGTAATGCAGTTTCTTTACGTTTTTTTTCCCCTTTTTGGCTTTTTTGTATCATGTTTAGTCTTGTCTACATGACTTAGTTGTGTATATTATACATCTCCTGCCCAAAGTATTCCTGACCAGTCCTAGAAGGAGGGTGATGTGATATTAGGATAACTCAGTGAATTGTAGAATCTTAGTTCTCAGTTCAGTTCAGTCGCTCAGTCATGTCCGACTCTTTGCAACCCTGTAAACTGCAGCACACCAGGCCTCCCTGTCCATCACTAACTCCTGGAGTTTACTCAAACTCACGTCCATCGAGTTGGTGATGCCATCCAACCATCTCATCCTCTGTCATCCCCTTCTCCTGCCCTCAATCTTTCTTCCCAGCATCAGGGTCTTTTCAAATGAGTCAGCTTTTCACATGAGGTAGCCAAAGTACTGGAATTTCAGCTTCAACATCATTCCTTGCAATGAACACCCAGGACTGATCTCCTTTAGGATGGACTGGTTGGATCTCCTTGCAGTCCAAGGGACTCTCAAGAGTCTTATCCAACACCACAGTTCAAAAGCATCAATTCTTCGGTGCTCAGCTTTCTTCACAGTCCAACTCTCACATCCATACATGGCCACTGGAAAAACCATAGCCTTGACTAGATGGACCTTTGTTGGGAAAGTAATGTCTCTGTTTTTGAATATGCTATCTAGGTTGGTCATAACTTTCCTTCCAAGGAGTAAGCGTCTTTCAATTTCATGGCTGCAGTCACCACCTGCAGTGATTTTGGAGCCCAGAAAAATAAAGTCAGCCACTGTTTCCACTGTTTTCCCATCTATTTGCCATGAAGTGGTGGGACTGGATGCCATGATCTTAGTTTTCTGAATGTTGAGCTTTAAGCCAACTTTTTCACTCTCCTCTTTCACTTTCATCAAGAGGCTCTTTAGTTCTTCACTTCCTTAGAAATAACCTAGCACTGTGGTTTCAGAACAACCACACCCTGACTAGAGCTCTCCAAGATTAAATCTTAATAGGCCCATGGCATTTTGAGAAAAATAAGAATGATGTTGATGTGCACATCCATATGTGTTTGTGTGTGCCTGTGTGGTATGTTTGCCAACTTTCGTTTCTTAAAAGAACTGCCCATTTTATTACATTAAAATGCTCTTTCTCTTATGAAGTGCTAATTGTAGCAGATGTTAGCTGTGTATGTGCGTATTCAAGCCTTGGCAAACTAAAATTATGGCAGTACTCTGTTTACCCTATCCACCAACCCTGCCAAGTTTTTGAAATTGTGCTGGTATGGTACACATAATATGAAAATCCTACTTCCTTTGCTCCTCAAATTACCTTATCTAACTAAAAGCTTGTCATGCTAATAAATAAACCCAGAGAGATAGTTTGGAGGGGGAAATCCTCTTTTAAAATTTAGCAGGGAGGAAAATAAGGAATTTCCTCTGTTCATGTTCCTTTCTCCCACAAAATATCAGAAGTCTTTCCTAAAACTTGAGTTTTTTCCTTTGGATACAGTTTGGGCACGACAGCCCATCCCCCCTTCACATTCCTGGAATCAGCTGCAGTATTTGTGGGTAGGATGGAGTCTATTGCCTTCCTGTTGAATCAGCAAAGAGGCAGTTGTTAAATGGTGTCCAGTCTCCTACAAGGAAGACAAACATGGCATATCCGGAGCTATTCCAGAGATTAGGTTCAGCGGGTATCAAAAATTCAATCCTGACTGTTCCTGTGGCCTAGAAGTACACTAATGTTGAAAACCTGGTCACCTTTTCCATTCTTTCTTTACCTATATACATTAGATATGTTTACCAGAAGATAGTATTCAAGAGCATTGTCACCATGAAAATGGAATACTATGTCATTGCATCCTGAACAATTTGAGGCCAAAGAGCATAAAAAGAAAATTAGATGTTTTAACGTGGTTCAGTGTATACCAAAAAACAGCCAACCACAATATATATTTTTACTTTCACATACTGAAAGCATCTTCAAAGATGATAGATTGCTAAGAACCCTTAGGAACAACGATAAATAGGAGGTGATCCATTCACTGGGAACAGATAAATAATTATTGTCCTTCTTATCCAAAGATGACTTTGTGGACAAAGTGTTTACCACTAAGTGTAAGAGTCACCAACCAGAAGTCCTTTCCACATTGTGCTCCATGAAGGTAGCCCCTGGTTTTATAGGTACTGGCATTGAGCACCCAAACTACATAATATGTTACCTATTTCTAGGACACTAGCCTTCCCAGGGTTCCATTCATTTATTTATCAAATATTTATTAAATACCTACTGTGTGCATGTCACTGTGTGGCAATGCAAACATGTATAAGATACAGTTCTCACTCTTGAAGATATTAGTCTTCTTTAAATATATTGAATATCTACTGCACGTTCAGTGTTGTGGACTAAATTATGCCCCTCAATTCGTATGCTGAAACCCTATCGCCCAAACTGACTGTGTTGGATATACAGCCTTCAAAGAGATAATTAAGGTTACATGAGGTTGTAAGAAGCAGAAGGCGAAGGGGACGACAGAGGATGACATGGTTGGATGGCATCACCAACTCAATGGACATGAGTCTGAGTAAACTCCGGGAGTTGGTGATGGACAGGGAGGCCTGGTGTGCTGCGGTCCATGGGGTTGCAAAGAGTCGGACATGACTGAGCTACTGAAATGAACTGAACTGAGCTGAAGAGGCTTCCCAGGTGGCACTAGTGGTAAAGAACCCACCTACCAATGCAGGAGACATAAGAGACATGGGTTCAATCCCTGGGTCAGGAAGATCCCCTGGAGAACAGCATGACCACCCACTCCAGTATTCTTGCCTGGAGAATCCCCATAGACAGAGGAGCCTGGAAGACTGCAGTATATGGGGTCACAAAGGGTAGGACACGACTGAAGTGACTTAGTGCACACACATGAGGTTATAAGGTGGCGGGGGAAGCTGTGAACAACAGAAGAGGCCTCAGCACCATGAAAAATAAATTGCCAATTGTTTAAGCTACCTAGCCTGTGGCATTTTCTAATGGTAGCTCTAAGTAGACTGAGATACTAGGCAATACACAGCATGTATTTACATACATTCACATGCTATGTGGTGCTGTCTTATTTAGAGCTGTGCTCTGAAGTATGTCTTCTGTTATAACCCAGATCTGTTCTAGTTTGAGGAGTGGAGTTGTTTGTTTTGTTTTCTCAGAATCTGTGAGATTGTTTTCTCTGTGTTGCTCTTCTGGAATCTGACTTCCTTCCATAAAGACATCCTCAAAAACTTGGTGCTCTCAAGCTGTTGTGTGACCACACTGAAGCCGTCCCTCGGGTCCCTCTTCTGAGATGGAATGATCCTCTCCTCTGTATTTCCTCTGTTACGTCCATCATGACTTCATTCAGAGAGGACTGTAGGCAGACATCACCACCATTCACATGAAGCTGTCCGTGACTGGTAACAGTTTTCATCTGAAGATTAAGGGTACACCCTTACCTTGCTACCTAAGGTGTGATCTACACGCTGCTAGCAGCAGGCTCACTTGGTAGACTGTTAGACATGCAGGATCTCAGGACCTTCCAGGCTGACCTGTGTGCAACAGAGTTTGAGAAGTTCTGCTCTACCAGTAGTTAAAATATTTAGTTAGCCATGTGTCCACGACACAGGCAGCACCTCAATGAGACTCAGCTCCAGCTTCCTTAAAATGGAAAAAAAGCCATTCAAATAATCTTCCCCTCCATTCTGCCCTTTCAGTCATCTTGCTTGGGTGAAGTTCCTTGTCCTTGCCAGGTGTCATTGTCCTGCCTTGTAGTGTCTTCTGCCTCTTTTCAGGAATGTTTGGTCACAAATGCAGCCTCCTAATCCATTTGCCTGAGTGCCACCCCCTCTATTCTGAAACATGGTTTCCTCCATTTAAAGAAATTCCCGATTCCTTCCTCACCTGAGATCTAGACCTACTGTTATGCCATCCTTTAAATCTCAAACTTTCTGATCACCAGTGTGTCCCCCTGTCCACTTTACTTAAATTGACTCCAGAAGAAACTCTTCCCAAGGTAAGAAAAGCTAAAGCTTTCATCACTTCAGATCTTTTCACAATTAGAGTTAAAATTTAAACATATTTATGTGTGCAACTTACAACCAACTAAAAAAAAAAATTAAAACCACAAAGAAAAATTTTAAAGAAACTAGACATTCCAGGGAATAATAAGTGCTCTGCATACCACTGAGTACATTTGTCCTAAGGCAGGATGATCTAGCTAATGGTTTACGAGTGGAAGACTCAAGAGTTAGACTATCTGAGTTCAATTCCTGATACACTACAGAATAATTTAAAAAATAACTACCAAAATTGCCTATCTTAAGAGCAGGAGTATCCTGGGAATTATCTGGTCATTTGAATATTCAAAGATACAACTGTTTATCCTAGCTAATATCACAGTGCCATAAAAATTGATCCGGCTCCAAGAATATGAGAATACTATAGCTCCAAGAGAGTATTACTGACACGTGTGTTAGAGCGTAATGCCTGACAGTGTGGACCCTGACCTCAAGGTTGAATCCTAGCTCTGCCGTTTAAGCTGTGTAGCTTTGAACAGATTTCTTAACTTCACCACTGATTTTTCTCATTAGCAAAAAGGAGATAATATTAATGTCTATAAGTTTGTTTAAGTGATTAAATGAGTTGTTCTTTGTGAAAGTACTTAAACTATTCCTAAATACAATGCCAAAAATGTCAGTTATTATTTTAATACCATAGCCTACCAGGTAGAAGAGCTTTTCCTAGAAAGTTATCTTCCATAACCATCCCCAAGCCCAGCTGAAAACTTGACCTTGTATGTATCCCTTGCCTGGGATAGACAGCCTGGCCAATATTGTTCTCAAAGCCTTTGTATATTAAAGAAATGAAAAAATTGAGAGGAGGAGTCTCAAGCATGATAGATAAATAAATCTGTTATTTCAGCTATCCACTGAGCAAATTCAAATTATTCCCTAGGTACCTACTAGTTGCCATGTACTGTCTTCATGGAACTAACAGCAGCAAAGATGTGCCTAAAAACTAGACTCCAAAATAAACATACAACTATGGTAAGTGCTTTAAAGGAAAAACAAATCAAACAAACAAAAACACATGTTCTCTCTCTGTTGCAGAGACTAATAAGGGGCCCTACTATGAGAATTAGGTCATAGCAGCAGTGGAAGAATCCAGAAAAAGAAACTCCTTTTCACACTTAATAATAATGCATTTCCTGAGGCATTCTAAAAGAACCACAAGTTACAAGTGGTCAAATCCTTCTTAGAGGAATTCTTTTAAATGATTCTTCAAGCCTCACAGTTGACACTGTCTTATTCATTATAGATCCTAGCAGGGCCTTCTGTTTCAATGAAGAAACGTGGTTTGTGTGCCCTGTTCACTCCTTTGTTCTCAGAACCTAGAACAGTGCTAAGTATATCAGGAATTCGATAAAAAATAGTTGAACGGTTGAATTAGAAAATGAATAAATGAACAAATTGGGAAACTATTTTTACATAACATTCGTTAAAACCCTCTAGAACTAGTGCCCTGGGGAGGATATGGGAAGCCACGGAGGAACACTGTCACAAAGAGGAAGCGGAGACCCGGCCTCCACCACAAATTGTGCACTTCCATGACCAGTTGAGTGGGAGTAAGGCACCGAGCCTAGGGAACAGAAATGAAGCTCAAGACTTCCTCTTCCTGCTTCATTCTTGTATAAAGACATTACAAAATCCCTGTGATTGCCATTTCTGCATTTTTTGCCTGCATTCCACCCCCACCTTCTCTGCCCATCTTTAACATTTCCTTTATCCTATTTGATGTCTTCTTCTATTCTGATGCCTGATTCATTTAAACCATCTTTAACAGCTGTTTTTAGGTCTTCAGACATTGTTGAGTGGGGTTCAGAAGTTTTTCCCTCACAATGTTCACACTGTCACATGTTAAATCTGGACTATATCAGATCCAGGGCCAATTCATCATGCACTGAATTAATCATCGAGATAGTCTCTAATTGTAACAGCATAAAGTGTTAGTGCCATCCTGTTGCTGGATAGTTGTGGTTTTGAGAACCACATTCAGAAGTTTGTTCAAATAAGTAGTATGGTTAATATTTCTATCCCCAAATTAAGGCCCCTTTATAGTTACAGAAAGCAGATTAATGGTTGCCAAAGGCTAAGGGGAGGGGGAAAGGGGAGTGACTGCTTAATGAGTATGAGGATCTCCTTTGGGGGTGATAAAAATAATTTGGAACTAGAGAGAGGTGATAGGTACACAATATTGTGAATGTACTAAATGCAACTAAATTGTGCACTTTTCAATGGTTAAGCTTATGTTATGTGAATTTCACCACAATGTAAAAACGGCCCTATAAGATACAAAGAAGAGAATGCCCCCTTAACAAAGAATATAATCTCCTGCACCCCAAACTCTGAGGATGCCTGAACTGAATGATCATTCTGCTATACTTCAGTGGCCAAAAGAAAGATGGAATACTGGCTTTGCTAAGGCAAAGAAGAGCTGGGTAACTAGGCATTTGTTACCAGAACTTTTTTACTCACTTGAGATATATGAATTTATCTATTTAAAGCAGTTTTTGAGCAACATGGATGGACCTAGAGATTATCATACTGAGTGAAGTAAGTCAGACAGAGAAAGTGTAATGTCATATAGTATCGTGTAATGTCATATAATATGTGGAATCTAAAAAATAATGATATAAATAAAGCAGCTTCCGGATCTCAGGATGGTATCACGGTGGGAGGGCTCTGGGGTTGCAAGAAGAGAGCACAGTTGCAAGACCCACTTTAAAAATATTTCTGTGAGTCTGGAACTAAAATATGTATGGGTAATAGGTATAGGAGAGGAATTGCTAGGGTGGGAAAAATACAGCTGCAAGGAAGAAAAAAAGGGGGTGGGAAGAAATGACGGTTTCTTTAAACACAAGTATTAATCACAGTTCAGATGCAATTCGAGGTATGAAGCCACAGCTGTGAAGGGGAGGGCAGAAGGAAGACATGATTATTATTTTAAATATATTTATATTAAATCATTACTGAAAATAGGAAACCAGACAAGAAATTTGCAGCTGGGAGTAGGGCAAAGGGAACTTAGTCTCCTATCCGTTGAAATGGATGTGTTAAATGGGTCTTCACACAGGTCAAAGAGGGCATCCTCTACAGCTGGAAGTGGGAGGACTGCTGGAGAAGGCTAGTTTGTCTACCTGTCACTTTAAAATATGCTCTTTCCCTTTCAGTTTGTAGGCGCTTCTTGAAAAATAGAGAATTTATGAAAATGAGAAGAGAACAATTAGCTTCCTAGCTGGGTTACTTTGATTTCTCAGCTTTAAGAAACTCCATGGATTTTGTAACACAATGTCATTTTTTCATTCTTCTGGAGGAAAAAAGTCAATATTCTTAACAGTCTTTGGATATTAGACGTGGGAGTTCTTTAGGGCAGAGACTGTTAACCTCCTCAATTAGTTTCTGTGTCCCAGAAACTATCACATTTACGGATGGATGCATGCATGCATGGATGAATAGATGGTTGGATGGATGGATGGACAGATGCTTTTATGAAAACAGGACCATTTATACATTTTTAAAAAGACATAGGCAATACCTAGGTATAAATTAGATTTTAGTTTAAAGCTGTAGAATCACATTGAAAACCTGTATAGACAGAATAAGCATGAGACAACACATACATTAACTTGGGTGCCCCTTCTTATTTCTACCTTACAAGGAGACATTCAATCCATCATGTCACTCAGGAAATAATGCCAGCTACCACTGGCTTGTACAGTCTCACAGATCTAAATTAAAATACTGGTTTTGTCCCTTGCTGGCCGTGCAACTTTGAGTGAACAGCTTTTTTCTGTTTTTGTTGTATGATTGGGTTTTTGTTTGTTTTTGAGTAGCTTTATCTTTCTGAATCCAAAATTTCTTATCTTGAAGTGAAGTGAAGAAATGAAGTGAGAGTCAATTAGTCATGTCTGACTCTTTGCAACCCTGTGGACTATACAGTCCATGGAATTCTCCAGGCTAGAATACTGGCCTTTCCCTTCTCCGGGGGATCTTCCCCACCCAGGAATTGAACCCAATACAGTCCATGGAATTCTCCAGGCTAGAATACTGGCCTTTCCCTTCTCCAGGGGATCTTCCCCACCCAAGAATTGAACCCAATACAGTCCATGGAATTCTCCAGGCTAGAATACTGGCCTTTCCCTTCTCCAGGGGATCTTCCCAACCCAGGAATTGAACCCAGGTCTCCCACATTGTAGGCGGGTTCTTTACCAGCTAAGCCACCAGGGAGGCCCTTATCTTATGAAAATGATTATGTTAATAAAAATCGGGAAAAATTGTTGTGAAAATTAAATCAGGTGATGGAAGTAGAGTACCTGGCATGTAAGAATATTTTTTAAAGGATTAATTCTTTCTCAAGTTGACGCAGTCGTGTGCTGAAGCCAGTTTGTACCACTTCCTGTGTACAATTGTTTTATATCTCTTATCAGCTATGTGTTCATCAAGTTGGTAGCTTGAAATACACTATAGCAGAAGTATTTATGCCACAGAAGTTGGCAAAGACAATGACCAGGATTTTTTTTTCTGGAAATACAACTGCCTAAATAATCCTGAGGAACATAAACTTTAGACAGTACTACAAAGCTATAGTAATCAAAACAGTGTGGTATTGGTACAAAAGCAGACATGAGTCAATGTAATAGAATAAAGACCCAGAAATAAGTCCACACACCCATAGGTAATTAATCTTTGAAAAAGGAGGCAAAAATATACAATGGGGAAAAGACAGTCTCTTTATCAAGTGGAGCTGGGAAAGTTAGACTGCTGCATGTAAATCAATGAAGTTAGAACACACCCTCATACCATGCAGAAAAAAAAAAAAAAAAAAACTCTTAATGGCTTAAAGACTTAAACTAAGACATGACAGCATAAAACTCCTAGAGGAGAGCATAGGCAAAACATTCTCTGTTATAAATCATACCAATGCTTTCCTAGGTCAGTTTCCCAAGGCAATAGAAATAAAAACAAAAGCAAACTAATGGACCTAATCAAACTTATGTGCTTTTGCACAGCAAAGAAAACCATTTAAAAAAAAATCTATGGAATGGGAGAAAATATTGTAAATGATGCAATGAACAAGGGTTTAATTTCCAAAATACTCAAACAGCTCATACAATTGGACAACATAAAAAACAAACAACCCAATCAAAAAATCACTTTAACATGGTATCGTCAAAGAAGACATATAGATGGCCAGTAGGCCCATGAAAAGATGCTCAATATCTCTAATTATTATTGTTGTTTAGTCACTAAGTCATGTCCCACTCTTTTGCAACCTCATGGGCTGTAGCCTGCCAGGCTCCACTGTCCATGGGATTTCCAGGCAAGAATACTGCAGTAGGTTTCCATCTCCATCTTCAGGATATTCCTGACCCAGAGATCAAACCTGCACCTCCTGCATTGGCAGGCAGGTTCTTTACCACTGAGCCACCAAGGGAAGCCCATTACTAATTATTAGAGAAACACAAATCAAAATTACAATGAGGTACCACCTCACAGTGGTCAGAATGGCCATCATTAAAAAGACCACAAGTAACAAATGCTAGAAAGGGTGTGGTGAAAAGGGAATCTTCCTACCCTGTTGATGGAAATGTAAGTTTGTGCAGCCACTATGGAAAGCAGTGTGGAGGTCCCTCAGGAAACTAAAAATAGAATTACCATATGATCCAGCCATCCCACTCTTAGACATATATCTGGACAAAATTATAATTAAAAAAGGTACACGTGGCCGCTATGTTCATAGCAGTGCCATTCACAATAGTCAAAACAGGGAAACAACCTAAACACCCACGGACAGATGAATGGATAAAGATGTGGCACGTGTAACACATAAGCAGCCATAGGTAATACATAAATAAATGAGTGTTGTTATGTTCCAATAAAACTATTTACATAAACAAGGAGCAGGTTGAATTTGGACATTGAGCTATAGTTTACAGACCCCCACCACATATATTTTCACCTGGACTACTGTTTTTCCCAGAGTAATATTTCTCCTTACTTGTGGCACTGTGAACAGTGAGGGGAAAAAAAAAATATATATATATATATATATATATATATGTATTTATATTTATATATATATATTTCTAGAAAAATAGGCAATATCATAAAATTGGCCTTCTCCACTCATTTGCATTAACTGTGTGGCTTCTATAGACTTTTGTGTTTGTGTCACCAAGTCTAAATGAGCCCTACAGTTCCTTCCAACTCTATAAATTTATAGTCTGTTGACAGTTATCAATGTGGCCAGAAGTCAGACTCCTGGGAACTGTGCCCACCTCATTTCTTTTATTAGCTACCAAGCCCTCCATAAAATCATTTGCTTTGAAGTTAAAACAGATATAAAAGACAAACCACTTGGGGAAGGGGCAAAATAGTAATTTTCTATATGCAGAAGCAACAGATAAGGATAAAAATGCTTGTTGTTCCTACTTTTTTTTCCTTTGCCACAATCTAATTTTTATAAGGGTTTGCTTACCAAGTACAGAACAGAGGAAAAGATGATGAACCCTATTCAAGTTCTTTAAATGTCAGATAATTTTTAAAATATTAATACTCAAAGACAAAAATAGATTATTTCCACAGTTTGAAGTCAACTTCCAATCTGAAAGTTCACTGCAGGCAGAATTTTGATTCAGTTCAAGTTGTTCTAATGGCTTTGCCCTTTTCCTTGGCTCAAATCATTATGAAACATTTTTTATTGTCTTTTAAACAAAAATCATAGTCTCGATAAAAATGAACACAAGAAAAAAATAAACAACATTCTCTTTATGACTACTTTCTGAACCCATTCTGAAATATAATTCCATGTATACAATTCTTTTATAGCTAAAGACATCTTGTTTTCTTTAGGCTATTTATCTTAGATATGATGCAATAAATATTATCTAAACACAGATTCTTCTCTGGAGTAAACATGACTAAAATATTAATACATTTCATCAACTCCAAGAGGTACACTTTTCACATTTTAAAATTTCCATAATTGAGGTGACTTTCACAATTACTGTTCTCTAGTTAAGAGTTGTGATGTAGCTTTCATTTTAAACACATGTTGTTGTTCAGTTGCTCAGTCCTTTCTGACTTTTTGTGACCCCATGGACTGCAGCATGCCAGGCCTCTCTGTCCTTCAGTGTCTCCAGGAGTTTGCTCAAACTCATATCCATTGAGTCAGTGACGCCATCTAACCATGTCATCCTCTGTTGCCTGCTTCTCCTCCTGCTCTCAGTCTTTCCCAGCATCAGGGTCTTTTCCAATATGTTGGCTCTTCACATCAAGTGGTCAAAGAATTAACGTTTCAGTTTTAGCATCAGTCCTTCCAATGAATATTCAGGACTGAGTTCCTTTAAGAGTGACTGATTTGATCTCCTTTCTGTCCAAGGGACACTCAAGAGTCTTCTCCAGCACCATAGTTTGAAAGCATCAGTTCTTTGATGCTCAGCCTTCTTTATGGTCCAACTTTCACATCCAGACATGACTACTAGAAAAACTATAGCTTTGATTATATGGACCTTTGTTGGTAAAGTAATGTCTCTGCTTTTTAATATGCTGTCTAGGTTGGTCATAGCTTTTCTTTTAAGGAGCAAGCATCTTACTTTCATGGCTGCAGTCACTGTCTGCAGTGATTTTGGAGCTCAAGCAAAGAAAGTCTGTCACTGCTACCATTTTTCCCCCATTTATTTGCCATGAAGTGATGAGCCCAGATGCCATGATCGAGCTTAATTGTTCATCTTGATGGAATGACTGAGCAATGATAATTTCTCCACAGTTCAATTAGCAAACTCCTTAAAAACTATTTGAGAAAAATTATCAGCATTGGTTGCTGTCTGACCACCTTTTGTTGACATCTTATGGTCAGATCAAAAAATTCCTATAAAAAATTTGCCAAGTAAGCATTAAGGGCTGGAAGAAAAGCCTAGATACTCCAGCAGAATATTAAGAAATACTGCATCATTAATGATTCCAATGGAACAAAGGAATATTTTGAGGAAAAAAAAAACATAAACCTTGATAACTATTCATTTAAACCTGATTCAGGACAAAGCTTCTAGCCACAAAAGAGTTAAAAGGTTGACAAATATCCAAGAAAACAAGTTTAAACTGAAGAAAATTATCAAAAGTAGTCATTTCAGGGCTCTGAAATGTCCTCATAAATGAAAAATATATCAAGATGCAGCCTCCTATACTGTTGTGGAAATGTAAATTGGTACAACCTCTACGGAGAACAGTATGGAGGTTTCTTTAAAAACTAAAAATAGACCTAACATATGACCCAATAATCCACTTCTGGAGATACACCAAGAGAAAACCATGATGTGTAAAGGTACTTGCACCTCAGTGTTCGTTGCAGCACTATTTAAAATAGCCAGGACATGGAAGAAATCTACATGTCTACTGACAGAATGGATAAAGATGTGGTACATATATATGATAGACCAAGAGCCATAAAAGACAACAAAATAATGCCATTTGCAGTGATGTGGATATGTATAGAAACTGACATACTAACTGAAGTTAAGTCAGAGAAAGACAATTATTGCACGATATTGCTTATATGTGGAATCTTTTAAAAATGGCACAAATAAACTTTTTAACAAAACATAAATAGAGTCACAGACATAGAAAACAAACTTATGGTTACTAGGGAGCAACATGAGGAGGGTTAAATTGGGAGGTTGGGCTTGACATACACACACTACTATATATAAAATATGTAACTAATAAGAACCTGCTGTATAGCACAGGGAACCATACTCAATACTCTGTAATGGGCTATATGGGAAAAGAATCTAAAAAAAAAAGAGTGGGTATATGTATATGCACAAATTATCGACTTTACTGTACACTTGAAACTAACACAACATTGTAAATCAACTATATCCCAATAAAATATTTTTAAAAGATGCATTAATTCATGACAAGCTACTCAAAGTTTGAATAAGAACACTGGACCTCTGCAGAGTTCATTCTTTCTTTTTAGGGCATAAAACTTTTATTTATAATACTACAATGGTGGATACAAGTCATTATACATTTATCAAAACTCATAGAATATACAACACCAAGAACGGACCCTAATGTAAACTATGGCTTTGTGTGACAATAGTGGAAAAACATAGGCTCATCAGTTGAAATAAAACTACTTCTATGGTGTGGAATGTGAATAACAGGAGAGTGTGTACATGTGTAGACAAAAGGAGTATATGGAACTCTGTGTTTTCCACTCAATTTTGCTATGAACCTAAACTTGCTGTAAAAAAGAAAGTGTATTAATTAAAGGAGACATTCAGAATATATGAAGAACTCTTACAACTTAGTAGGAAGATAAGCAACACAATAAGCAACACAATTAAAATGGATAAAATATTTGAAGATATTTCACCAAAGAAGATACATAAGTAGCTATGAACTGTGTAAAAATACTCAACATCATTAGCCATTAGGGAAATGCAAATTTTTCGCATGGCCAAGCAATTCTATTTCTAGATATATATGCAAGAGAAATAAACACACACATTCATAAAAAAAGCTTGCACATGAATGTTTATAGTAGGGTCATTCATAACATACCCAAACCGGAAACAACGCAAATATTTTTAAACAAAATGTGACAGTGGAATATTACTTAATGATAAAAAGGAGTAAAGCGCTGACATGTGCCATATTATTGATGAATCTCAAAAATAGTGTGCTATGGGAGAGAAGTCAGTCACAGCAGAACTACATATTGTGTGAGCCTATTAACAGGACATTTCCAATAAAGGCAATTCATAGAGATAGAAAGTAGATGATTGATTTCCTTAGGTTAGGGATGGGAGCAGAGATTAAATGAAAACAGGCAGAAGGCAAATTTGCAGACTGATGAAAATGATCTAAAACTGGATTGTAGTGATGGTTGCATAACTCTTCATATTTTCTAAAAATAATTGAATTTATACTTATATGGGGTTAGTTTTAAGGTACATAAGCAATATCAATGGCAACCCACTCCAGTACTCTTGCCTGGAAAATCCCATGGACGGAGGAGCCTGGTGGGCTGCAGTCCATGGGGTTGCAAGGAGTTGGGCACGACTGAGTGAATTCCGTTTCACTTTCATGCATTGGAGAAGGCAGTGGCAACCCACTCCAGTGTTCTTTCCTGGAGAATCCCAGGGACAACGGAGCCTGGTGGGCTGCTGTCTATGGGGTCGCACAGAGTCGGACATGACTGAAGCGACTTAGCAGCATGTGTAAGAAGCTAAAGACCAAGGAGAGAAAGTAATTTACTTATCAAGGGCTAGATTCATGAGAGTCAGAATCAGAAATAAGAATTCATAGCCAGTGGACTTTCACTATGAGATTCTAAGGTTCATTCTAAGGTTCATGGAAAAAAAAAAAATTCAATGGAATACAGCTTTAAATCATCTTTGGAAAAAAATGTGAGATTAAAAATTATTAATAAATGAATAGAAATATGAGCAGATAAACAGATATACTCTTTAGACATTCAACATCAATAAGTCCAAGTAGCTAATATTCAAACATGAATTTTATTACAGGATCTTTATGTTTTGAAGTATCTACTTTCTTGTTCAGTGTGGTTCATTCTTGCTGCGTGTGTAGAAATCCCATCTCCCAATTCACACTGGAAGCTCTCAATGATGATAGACCATGGTTTCCTACTTGGGAGAGGGGGAGCTTCCTTAACCTGCTGTTATGCAGACAGGACTGCTTCAATCAGCACTTGGGTACCCTACAGCTTCCCATGAAGTCAGCTCCACTGAATTCTCCATTCAGCTGTGTACTCTTTACAGTTTATTGGAATTCCTAATAGGTCACCCAACTTAACCAAAAGCACCATCTTCATTCTCCTCACTTTTTCCAACTCCAGGGAACCCTCAAGAGTTGTCCAAGAAATAAGAATCTCAACTCCACATACACAAAAAGGAGCCTGCTTTGATTTTTCTTTTTCAATCTCCATAAAGGAAATAAAACTGCCCTTGAAACCTGGAAACAAAATTTTCCCTGAGATGAATGGAAATTCTTATTTTTGCTTTTAAACTGCAATATATCAGTTCAGTCGCTCAGTCGTGTCCGACTCTTTGTGACCCAATGGACTGCAGCAATCCAGCCTTCCTTGTCCGTCACCAACTCCCAGAGCTTGCTCAAACTCATGTCCATTGAGTCGGTGATACAATATATGGCTTGAGCATATAAGATGAGAAGGACATTTTTCTTAAATACCAAGTCTCAATTTCTTTTTGTGCTCAAGAAAAAAATACGGAGCCCTCTGGTGGTAGAATTACTATACTCACAATTAAGTTCCCTGACAAACTTCTTTTAGTAATCTAATGGCAAAAACTTTTATTTCACATTCAGAAACTTGACAATTCTTAATCTTCAAAGGGGCCTTTTATGAAAAGTGAGTGAAAGTTTTACTTTATATAGTTGTTTGTGCATTTTCCTGTCAAGACGTTTGAAGCCAATAAATAATTAAATCCATGGAACAGTACTTCCTAGATAATGTCAAAATGAAATGAAGAATTAGAAATGAGGTTCAGAATCACTTTGATGATTAGAAGTTGACTGATAGTCCGTAACATCCTTAAATATAAAATAGTTCCACATATTAAAATCTTTTGTAACTATTTTGGTTTATTTACAAACTTTACTGCATCTTATGCCCAGTATTTAAATCTCATCATTAGTAGATGAAACTGTTCTTTTGTGTAACACCATGTAACAGGTAGCTTCTAAGATGCAATGAGTTTCTTGAGGTAAATTATGCTACCGCTTTTCTTCTTTTGAGAGAAAGCAAGAGAGAGATTCATTATAAAAACCTGGCACATGCAATTCTAAAGATGGATGAGTCCCAAGATTTACAGGGTGAACTGGCAAGCTGCAGATCCAGGAGAGCCAGTGGTTTAGTTCCAGTCTGAGTCTGAAGGCTTGAGAAGTAGGTAAGCAGTTGATGTAGTTCCTGTCAAAAGGCTGGCAGATTTGAGACCCAGGAAAAGCAGATGATTCAGTAGTTTGGGGGATTGAAGTCAGGAGGGTTGGAAGTCAGGAGACAAAAAAACTGATGTCCCAATTCAAAGGTCATTAAACACAAAGAATTCTCTCTTATTCAGGGGTGCATCAGCCTTTTTGTTCTCTTCAGGTCTTCAACTAATCGGACAAGACCCACACACATTATGGAGGGCCTTCTGCTTTACTTGGTTTACCAATCTGAATGTTAATTTCCTCCAAAATCACCCTCACAAAAGGATCCAGAATCATGTTTGACCAAATCCCTGAGCACCCAGTAGTCTAATCAAACTGACACATAAAATTAACCATCACACATCCAAAGGGTAAAAAAGAGACATAGTTACACACAGAGGAGCAAAGATAAGAACTGCAGTAGACTTCTTAGCTGAAACCATGCAAACAAAAGACAACAAACTAGCATCTACAAAATGCTGAAGAAACTGTCAACCCAGAATTCTGTGTGCAGCAAAAATATCCCTTAAAAATTAATCTCTGTGTAGCATAAAATTGCATAGAAGTAAACACACACACACACACACACACACACACACACACACAATAATGCTACCAGTTTTGTAAGATGCCTTCTAATTCCCAGGAATTGACCTATATCTTTTGGACCATAAATCTAACTGGCTTTGCTGATTGATGGAAAGCAGAAAACTACCGTTTGTTTCTCATATTTTTACGACCTCACTACAGAAAAACAAGAAAACACAGATGACAGGATCATAGCCATTAACAGTGAAGGTTCCAACTGCCTGATAGAAACAAGGAATACAAAAGTCAACAGTTGCCTAATTTGGCCCTGAAAGTTTTTGTTTTATTTTATGTAAACACCTAGAGCTCAGTTTGAAATGTGTTGACTCATCCAATGCCCGTTAAGGGGTATCACTTCCTGACAGCAGATTTGCTTCAAAGGCTTTACTGAGGTAAAAGGTCAGAAGTAGGTTAGACATGTGCATTTTATATAGCTCGCCACATAAGCACGCTTTATCTAATCATTACTTGTGCTATTTCCTTAGAGCTTGTACTGGCTAGTTCTTAGACTTGTGTGTTACTTTCAGAAAATCAAAAATCTCCTCTCCTCTTCAAATGTAGTCACACAAATTGCATCAGTTCTTAAAGAAAGCCATACCTCAAGACCTCACAAAGAGGTATCTATTACCAGGAGCTCTAAGCAAATGTTCTTTTAATTAGCTACATTTATCTTTAATCCTTGTTTTGACAGAAACTCTAACATAAACATACATTACCAATACATAAAGCCCAGCTCAAAGTATGGTTAATTTTTATATTTGACAGACCCAGTTGGAAAAAATAACTTTGACCTTTCTCCATCTTTGTGTGATGTCACTACGACCTAGTCTTAGAACCTAAAACAGAAACAGTGGCATCTGCAGCTAAAGTACAATAATGATTCTTAAACTGCTCCTTAAAAGTGGCAATAAAAATCCTAATAAGACCTCTGGGCCTTATGTCGAAGCAGCTGCAAAATCAAGTTGAATAATTTCTGCAAGGACTACAGTAATTATAAAACTGATTAAAGTTTACCTACACTTCATTCCTAGAGCGTTTTCACCAAGGACTTAGAAACCAGATGGTTCAAGACTATGCATGATGGATATATTCCATGAAGCATGTCCGTTGTCATGGAAACAACAGAAATAACATTATCTTTACTGTCTATTCCTTCACAAAACCATGAATTTTAAGATTGTCGCCAATTTAAGCACAATTCAAAGGAACACTTTAGGCATCAGGTCTGAAAGGGGTGCCCCTACCCATGTTTTAATACTAATACTAAATTCTGAGAACTGAATTCACTAAAAATATCTTTAGTGAACCGATTCACTTTCTACAGGGGTGTTTAAAGAGAGCCTTCAAGTTTTTTTTGGAATTTTCATACCCTGTAGAGAATTAGAAGGACTAAAGAACCTGAAGAAGTGAAGGTGGGTCTTAGAGAGTGCTCCTCTTCTAGAAGAAAGAGTGTTTGGGAGAGAAATTTCCTTCTCTGTGGAAAAGCCAGCCTTGCTTCTTCCTGGAGTGATCTCCTCCAGTTATCCCCCAAGTTTATCCCTATCCTTATGCTAAGGAAGAACCTTACCAAACTTATTTTCTCCTCTTCATTGTCTTCATCCTCAGTCATAACAACCATTAAGAATAATCGAACATGTCTTGAACACTTACTATGTGCCTAACATACATCATGCCAATTCATCCTCACCACCACTCTGTATCACCCTTACCTCTATTTTATAGATAAAAGGACTGTGGCTTGAGCAGTGCTTCTCAAACCATAATGTATACATGAATCATTCAGAATACAAGCCCTGGAGCAAGGACCAGACTTCTGCATTTCTAATAAGCTCCATGCGATACAAATGGATGCTAGCCCATAGATCACACTGTGTAGCAGACTTTGATGGTTAAAAACGTACCCCCAAACACCCCAAACTATTAAGAGGAGCCTGAGTCTGTAATTTCCTGACTCTAGAACTCCAGGTCTTAATCACTATGCTCTCCTGTCTCCCAATTCATAGTACTCATCACAACAGCCTCTACTTAAGTAAACAAGAGCACTTTGTGCCATGTGACTTATCATCATTAGTTCTAACTCAACCTTGATGATGATCCGGAAATGACACAAGAAAAAATGGAAAATGGAGGCTCTGCTGTATAATACATTTGGAAAACATTAAAAATAGTCTCATAGGTGGTAGTGTTTGCCTTCAGATGGTTGGGGTGAGCTACCGACATCAGAACCCATCTCTCGTGTTCTTATGTCTTATGAATCATGACAGTAAATGCCATTTCTCACTAAGAGAAGCTGAAATGTCCTCACACTAACTTTCGCAATCTTCCCATTTGGGGCTTGGACACATAACCTAGATTATGCCAATCAATTTAAGAATCCTGTGTTAATTTTCCATTGTTGCTGTAATAAAGTACTACAGTGTCTTAAAACAACTTGAATGTATTTTCTTACTCTTCTGGAGATCAAGAGTCCAGTGCAGGTTTCCCTAGGCTAAAGTCAATGTGCCAGCAGTGCTGGCTCCTTCTGGAGGCTTTGAGCGGGGAATCTGTTTCCTTGCCTTCTGTGGCTCTTAGACGCTGCCTGTGATCCTTGGCGCATGGCCCCTGCCTCATATCACTTCACACTCCTGCTTCTATCATCACATCTTTCACTTTAAAAAAAAAATTAAGTATAGCTGATTTATAATAGTGTGCTAGTTTTAGGCGCATAGCAAAGTGATTCCGTTATACATGTATGCATGCATGTCTATACTTTTTCAGACTCTTTCCATTATAAGTTATTACAAGATGTTGAATATAGTTCCCTGTGCTATTCAGTATGCCCTTGTTGTTTATTTACATATTTCTTACTATTCACTGATCTTCATACCTTCTTTTTTTACTTTTAAATTTATTTTTAATTGAAGGCTAATTGCTTTACAGAATTGTGTCATACCTTCTTTTTATGAGAACCTTTGTGATTACATTGGGCCCACTCAGAAAATCTGAAATAATTTCCCCATCTCTGAATTATTAACCATATCTGCACAATCTCTTTTCCCCGGCATGATAACGTATTCATTCAGAGGTTATAGGGATTAGGACATGAATATCTTTGGGGCCATTATTCAGATTACTCCAGACCCCAAGATTTTTAGTTGGAAGATAATAAGACAAAGAATGAGAATTGTGGAGAATCCATACTGAGAGCAGAAAGTGACTCCAGAAGGCACTATCCAGTTCCCAAGAGGGCAGCAGCACCTGGTGAATGTCAGTGCACAGTCAGCCAGTCAGGCAGGTGCACAAAGGGCTCGGCGACGGCAACGTGTGTCCCCAGACTGGTATCTACCAAGGTGATCCTGGTGTCCCTAACCTTCATTGCTTCTGCCCTTTCTCCAAACCTGGCTCTGCAATAGCCTGCCATTTCTGTGAGCCTCCCAACATCCTTTTAATACTTTCTCCTGCTACTTACATCAGTCAGAATGTGTTTGTGTTGCTTACAACTAACAACCACTATTAAATGTTCCCTTCCAACAAAAAAGGCAAACTAGCGGAAACCAGATTTTGGAGATATCAGAGTAAAAATATTTATTTGTGTTTTTTTCTAATGCTTCCAAATTTTCCTTGACCACAACATCTATCTATCTATCTATCTATCTATCTATATATATATATATTTTTTTTTTTGCAATATGCTCTTCCTAAACAGTGTGCCATAGTAAAGTATTGCTGCTTCCAATTTTACAGATATGAAAACAAAGGTTCAGAGGGCTTAAATAAGTCATCCAAGGTTACACAGCTAATATGTGCCAGATACAAGATTTAAAACCTTATCTTCCCCATTAAAATGTCTGTATAGAAATAATTTGTTACAAAGGAAATAATCAATTTATAAATATTTGAATGTCATGATGTTTAAAGTTTCATTATAATTATTTAGTCTTGTCATGTGTTTGCAAGTCACAGGCTTTCCTAATATGATAGCATTACCAGAGAATGTGATGGGGGGAAAAGAGCTTTCTGGGGTGATTATCACTAATTTCTAGAGTGATTGTCACTTTATGTTATAACTTACTTTGTATATACTTTATAGAAAGACCATTTACAGGGGTAATATTTTAATATCAAATCATGCAGGGGAGGTTCTATTCCCCATAACCCCTCTCTTCAAATGGCTGTAAGGTCTCTCACTATGTATCTCCCTTAAGGAAGGTACTATGGAGACAGATAGCTCAGTTGGTAAAGAATCCGCCTGCAATGCAGGAACTCCGGTTCTATTCCTGGGTTGGGAAGATCTGCTGGAGAAGGGATAGGCTACACACTCCAGTATTCTTGGGCTTCCCTTGTGGCTCAGCTGGTAAAGAATCCACCTGCAGTGTGGGAGACCTGGCTTCGACCCCTGGGTTGGGAAGATCCCCTGGAGAAGGGAAAGGCTACCCACTCCAGTATTCTGGCCTGGAGAATTCCATGGACTGTATAGTCTATGGGGTCGCAAAGAGTTGGACACGACTGAGCAACTTTTCACTTTCACTTTCACATGGAGAGAGAAAACACTACACTGCTGGCTTTATAGTTCTGAAATCAAGTTTTGTAAGACCATGGAAGAAACAACAGTCTTAAAAGCAGTGGATTTTAATTGTAAGAGTCAGGTAATTGAAAGAGTAAAAAAAAATTTAGTTTTCAATTCAAGAGGCTGATTTCAGTATAAAGGGTCAAATCCCGTGGGACTCAAAATGTATAATTTATACTATAAAGTGGGGGAAATACAAAGTAATGGAATACTACCCATCTACCCAAAAGGAAAAGAGGGCTCCATCACCTCGTAAGAAAGGAAAGGGGGCAGCAGCACCATCACCCCAAGATGGACCCCTGAAGCAGTATCATCATAGAAACTTCAGAGGAGTCTGAGGCATCCCCAACAGAAGAGACCACTTCCTGGCTGCTTCCCAGAGAATAAGCTAGAAGACTGCAAGCCACATTGCGAATCTCTGCCTCCCACATGGTCCCTAAATAGTAAATGAGCAATAATTGAAAAGGGTTTCTGGAAAGACAGACCTCCAAGAAGCCTCACAGAATCCCAAACATTCCGAAGTGTTGTGGGGAAAAACCTCCAGCCTCACCCTCTTACTCACTCCCACTTCCTCTCCTTACCCAAGCATGCACACAGCATGGCTAGAGGGAATGACAGATAATAACTAGACCAGAAGAGGTCTCTGGTGATATGAGGACAGTAAAGAGTCAAGAGAGGACAGAGTGAAAAAAGCCAACACCTGGGACCATGGAGGAGCTGCGGACACCAGCCGTGAGTGATGCAGCCTTAGACAGAATGTCCAAGGCCTGACGAGATGGTTACATCTGGAAGAGGTCAAAAGCACAGGAGGTGCTCAGGGACGCACGGCAGCCTCCCCACACACCCACTGTGTATGTCATCTCTGATTTACAGCCCCCTCCAACACAGGAAGAAGAGAAAAATCTAGATGGGGGAGAATCTTGATTTGGGTAATTAATTACTTACTCCTTCCACACTAAGGGATTAAGTGTTAGATTAGAAGTTAGTGAATTTTCTAAAATTGGCAATATTAAATTCTATACTCTCAAGCCAGCATGAATTTTGAAATCTAGCATGAGTTTAATTATAGACAGAAAAAAAAATGCTTTATCCTGTTTTCATATATTGAGCTCGTGATGAGGTAAAATTTATACTTAGTGCCCAAATCTCAAGGAAATGGGAACTTCCTCTCAGTACGGTGTGACTTGTTAGGGAATTCTTTTTTATTATTCAGAGTACTCTGGTACACCCCAATTATAGCGTTATGCCATAAACTTGAAAGGAAGTTTATTTCTGTGAGAGAGGGAGAAACTGTGGAACAGGTGGACATCACCTCTGTCAGGGGCTAGAAGACAGAAGAAGGCCTCATTGGTGACCACTTTGCTTTCGAAGGCAGGAGTCATGAGCTGCCTGGAAGGTTATGGGCCACCTGAAACAGTTTTGTGAGCCACTCATGGCTCATGAGGGAACAGGTGGGGAACTGCTGGTGTGGGGGAGGAAGCAATAAAAATGCATGAGTGTAGAAGAGAGTTGGAATGGCAAAAAGACAAAATAAGCTATAATTTCACTGAAAAAGAAAAAAATGTAAGCATCAAGAAATAGATTCTGTGGGTTCACAAGGGACTCTTGAAAGATGTGAAAGCAAAAAGAACTCAATATTTTAAATTAAATAGAAAAAGGAAAGGAAACCAACTGAGAAAACAGTGGATTGGACTTTTTAGCAAAGAGGGCTGAAGATCATTCTAAATAAATCAACACTATTGAAATTCTTAAGAGAAATGAAGACTTCCGGAAATGAAATAGGGGGTGAGAAAAGAAAGACTTAATATGTGTAGGAATATAAACAAACCAAAAGGTTCTTGCAAGAAGGCATGTCTCATGTTAAATAATTTTCCCGGGAAAATATAATCATTAGTTAGTGCAGCAGAAACAGCCTTGGAAATTATCAAAAGTCAAATATATTAAATTGTTCATTAAAATTGTTTTAATATTTAGAAGAAAAAATTTAAATGATCAGTTAAGATGGGTCCAAATAATGTGAATTCTGTTTAAGGCAAAGGACTTCCCAGGTGGCTCAGTGGTAAAGAATGTGCCTGCAATGCAAGAGACCCAGGTTCGATCCCTGGGTTGGGAAGATCTTCTGGAGGAAGTCATGGCAACCCACTCCAGTATTCTTGCCTTGAGAAAACCCATGGACAGAAGAGCCCGGTGGGCTACAGTCCATAGCGTCACAGAGTTGGAAGCAACCGACAAATTTTGAAATCATGCAGAAACACCCGATTTTACTAGTCTATTTAGTTTCTCTATTGTAGGGACATGACAATAGGTAAACATTGATCAAGTCCTAAGTGAGGCAGTTATAGACAGTTTTATCCCTCAGTTCATTTTAGAAACAAATTGTAGTAGTCATTGTGAGTTAAGAGATCAATATTGTAGAGTAGGAAGCCTCTGGGTTTACCTTCCCTCAGGAACATATCATAGCTACAAAGATATGAAGAATAAATCTTAGTGAAATTGGCCTGGGGACTAGCAGAGAAGCTCTTTTACAATCAAAGCTGAGAAGAAAGAACCACATAGAATCTGGTAGGAAGGGAGGAGAAGCAATTTGATCAGGGACATGCACTCTAGTGAGAGATACAAAAGAGGAGAGGATTTTAGAAGCTTGGAGATGCTCCCTAGAAAGCAAGGGATTCAAGCTACTTGCTAAGCATCCTAGCCCTGCAGTTCAACTCCAGGAAGACAATCCTCCTTAGCTAATTTGAAAATTAATGGGGGCTTTTAGAAAGTGAGCCTCTGCTCTTAAAAAGCACTCACGCAGATATGCTTAACTCCCAGTATCACTAGGAAAGCAGCTGACTGATTGAAAACTGCCCGGGGCTCTAGCCAACCTTCCAAGACAGCTCGGGAAGTTCCCCAGCCTGCACCAGGCTCCTGCCCTAGTCTCAGCCCTTCTTGCTCTGGCACTCCTCCCGACTAAGGCAGAGGTTGCTGTTGCTTAGAGTGTACATGTTTACAGGGACTGGAGCCAGCAAGGACCCCTTTCTACCTCTCACCAGGACAGAGGAAGCCATTGCGTGGACCTACTCAGAAGTGAGTGCAGCTAACTGCCAGTGTTAGGGGAAGCACACTGACCGAAACCGACCACCCTGGCCAGGCTCTCTAGTTTGCATGAGTTGTTTTATGACCAGAGGTCCTGGTAAGGAATACGGAACTAATAAGCCACCACCAACCGAAAGAGTTCAGCAAAGGTCAAAAGGAGACACCATGTGTCCGTCCACCTCCCAGAATCCCTCTCACTGGCATCCATCTTGGCTGAACAAGGCATGCGCCACCAGAAAGGACTCTGAGCCAGAATGATTGTCCAAAGACAACACGGAAACTAATCCCATCACCATAAGACCTCAGACTGCAAGCCACATGGCAGAGCAATTCTCCTGGGTTCCCTTACCCTGTTGCTCTCTGCTCAGGTGCCTTCTTCCAATAAAGTCTCTTGCTTTGTCAGCATGTGTCTCCTCAGACAATTCTTTTCTGAGTGTTAGACAAGAGCCCGCTCTTGGGGCCCTGGAGGGCCCCCCACCCCTCCTACAACACCAGGAGGAGGCTGTCATCATCAAAGCGACTGTACCTGTGCTCACTTGGAAGGGAGTGAGGTTATCTGGAGGAGACTGCCACTGCTAGCATTCACATCCCTGTGCGTACTTGGAGGAGTATGGGGCCAGCTCAGTGGTGTAACACCAATCTCTCCAGCCACAACTTAGCCTCTCACCAAGGTACACGCCCCAGGAAAAAGTGAAACCAGCACAAAAGTGCAGCCCCCAAGCCCTCTGGGCAGAGCTATGGTAGGTCAGTGACAGTCGTTAAGGATAAAAGAAACCCTGGCTTACACCCAATTCTGCCTCTAGCCCCTCCAACTCCCACCAAAGCAGTGGCTGCTGGCTCACCCTGGGGAAGACATACACCATTCTCACTTCAGATCCAGCTCTCCCATTAAAGCCACTCACTGTACCTAGGCAGACTGCATAGGGATGCTCCCACACAAGGACACACCTTCACGACTGAGATAGGTAAATGATTCACTTAATTTCATAGAAATGGAGAAAGTTAAACAAAATGATAAAACAGTAAATATGCTTCAAACGAAGGAACAAGAAAAAAACATTAAAAATTCCCTCATGAAACAGATAAATAATTTATCTGGCAAAGAGTTCAAAGCAATAGTAATAACAATTCTAACTGAACTGAGGAAAAGAATAGATGAACATAGTGAGAATTTTGACAAAAAATAGAAAATGTAAAAAAGAAACAGCTGAAGAATAACTTAAATGAAAAATACACTAGAAGGTATTAAAAGCCAATTAAGTAATACAGAAGAATGCATAAACAATCTGAAAGAATAATGGAAACCACCCAATCACAATGTCAAAAAGAAAAATGTATTTTAAAAATAGGAATAGTTTAAGGGACTTCTGAACAACATCAAGGATACTAACATTCACATTATAATGGACTAGAAGGAGAAGAAAGGGAAAAGAGTAGAAAATTTATTTGTTAAAAGTATGGCTAAAAACTTCCCAAATCTGAAGAAGGAAACAGATATCCAAGTATATAAATCACAGGGGATCACAAACAAGATGTACTCAAAGATACCCGTGCCAAGATACATCATAATTTAAATGGCAAAAGTTAAAGATAGAGAATTCTAAAGTCAGAAAGAGAAAAACAGAGTCACACAACAAGAGAAACCTCAACAAGGCTATCAGCTGAGTTTTTAACAGAAATTTTGCCAGCCAGAAAAGAGTGGTATGATATATTTCGAGTGATTAAAGAGGGGGAAAGCCCACAACTTAGGATACTCTACTAGGCAAGTTTATCATTCAGAATCAAAGGAGAGATAAAGAACTGTGCAGAAAAAACCAAGAGTTCATCAATACTAAGCCAAACTTATAGAAGTGGTAAAGAACTCTTCTTTAAAGTGAAAAAGAAAAGGTTTCAACAAGAAGTAAGAAATTAGAGTAAGGGAAAATTCCCAGTGGTAAAGGTAAATATATAGTAAAGACTGAATCAACCACTTAAATAAACAAGTGTGAATATTAAAAAAATAAAAAGTATAAAATCAACTACTACTACTACAACAAAAGCTAAAGGATAGACACAAAGGTGACATAAAAAACACAAAATGTAATGAGGGAGGATTTTAAAAATGTAGAGCCCCTAGAATGTATTTGAACTTAAATGACCATCAGTTTAAAATAAATAGATTTAGTTAGTTATAGGTCAACATACCTAAACTCTATGAGAACCACATATCAAAAACTACTATATAACTACTATATATATGTATATATATATATATACATATACATATATAACTATTATATATATACATATATATATATAAACTAGAGAAAAATTAACATAACACTAAAGAAAATCATCACACCTCAAGAGAAGATATTAAAAGAGCAAAACAATTACATAAACCACCAGAAAACAAATAGCAAAATGCTAATAAGGATATAACTATCAATAATTGCTCTAAATGTTAATAGATTAAACGCTCAAATCCAAAGACCTAAGCAGCTGATTAGATTAAAAAACAAAGCTCATCTATATGCTCTCTACAAGAGACTCACTTCAGAGTTAATGACACAGAGAGACTGAAAATTAGTGGCTGGAAAAAAGTATTTCATGCAAATGTAAGTGAAAACAAAGCTGGGGTAATAGCTTTTATATTGCAATAATATTTATGAAATATAATTTGTAAAAATACTGAATCACTATGCTGTATGCCTGAAACTAATATAGTATAAATCAAATATGCTTCAATAATTTTTAAATTAATTAACAAAATTCTAGGATAGCTATACTCTAGTCAGACAGAGTAAACTTTAAAACAAATTCTATAATAAAAGACAAAGAATAAAGTTATATAATGATAAAGGAATCAATACAAGAGAGGATATAACATTTGTAAACATAAATGCATCTAATATAGGAGCACCTAAATACACAAAACAAACATTAACAGATAAAAAGGGAGAAATTGACAATAATGCAATTATAGTAGGGAACTTTAACACCCCATTTACATCAATGGACAGATTATTTAGACAGAAAATCAATAAGCAAACAGTGCCTTTAAACAACACATCAGGTCAATTGGACTTAATAGATATCTATAGGACATTCTATCTGAAAACAACAGAACACACTGTCTTTTTGAGGGCTGATGGAATGTTCTCTGGGATGGATCACACACTAGGCCACAAAACAAGTCTCAACAAATTTAAGAGAACAGAAATTATATTAAGCAACTTTCCTGAACTACAATTGTATGAAACTAAATATCAGTTGCAAGAAATAAAATGAGAAAACACAAGCATATGGTGACTAAACAACAAGCTACTAAAAAACCAATGAGTCAACAAAGACACCAAAGAGGAAATTAGATAATACATCGAGACTAAAAAAATAAAAGCACAAGTTTCAAAATCTATGTTTGTGTGTTAGTCGCTCAGTCATGTCCAACTCTTCTTCGACCCCATGGACTGTTGCCCGCCAGGCTCCTCTGTCCGTGAGATTCTCCAGGCAAGAATACTAGAGGAGGTTGCCATTTCCTTCTCCAAATCTATGGTACAGCAAAAGCAGTTCTAGGGAAGTTTATAGTAATGCAGGCCTACCTCAAGAAATAAGAAAAATCTCAAATAAGCAAACTAACCTACTACTCTTAAAATTAGAAAAAGTAAAATAAGCAAAGCCCAAAATCAGCAGAAGAAAGGAAAGAATAAAGATCAAAGTGGAAATAAATAAAATAGACCCAAAAAAGAAAATATCAATGAAATCAGGAGTCTGCCTTTTAAAAATATTAAAAGATTGATAGGCCATTATCCAGACTAATTTTTTTTAAAAAGGATTCAAATAAGTACAAAAATGAAAGAGTAATTACAAAAAGTCAAAGAAATAAATGCAAACATAAAGGACTACTATGAACAGTTACAGACAAATGAATTGGAAAACCTAGAAGAAATGGATAAATTTCTTGAAACATACAATCTTCCAAGACTGAAAAAGGAAGAAAAAGACAACCTGAACAAACCAATTACTAGTATTCAAAATGAATCATTAGGCAAAATCTTCAAACAAAAGTCCAAGATCAGACAGCTTCACAGGGGGATATCACCAAACATTTAAAGAATAATTAATACCTTTTCATAACTAATACCTGAAGAATAATTAATACCCATCCTTCTCAAACTATTCCAAAAAATTGAAGAAATTCATTCAGGAAGGCTACTATTCTCTGATCCCGAAGTCAGACAAAGACACTACAAATGAAAATTACAGCCAATATCCTCAATGAATATAAATGCAAAAATCTTCAACAAAACATTATCAAACCAAATTCAACAGTACGTAAAAAGAATCATACACCACGATGAACTTGGATTTATCCCAAAGATGTAAGGATGGTTTAATATTTGCAAATCTAACAATTTGATACCACATTAGCAAAATGAAGGATTAAAATCATATGATTATCTCAATAGGTGCAGAAAAATTATCTGACAAAATTTAACACCATTTATGATAAAAAGTCTCAACAAAGTTTATATAGAGGCAACATACCTCAATATGATGAAGGCCATTTATGACAAACCCATAGCTAGTATCATACTTAACAGTGAAAAACTGAAAGCTTTTCCTCTAAAATCAGGAACAAGACAAGAATGTGCAGTCTCACTCTCTGTTTAAATAATATTGGATATTCTAGTCACAGCAATCAGATAAAATAAGAAATATATCCAAATTGGAATGGAAGGAGTAAAACTACCGTTTGCAGATTATATGCTAAATTGGTGGATATAGAGAACACTAAAATCTCCATTAAAAAGCTACTGTAACAAATAAATTAATTCAGTAAAGCTGCAGGATACAAGATCAATATTCAGAAACCAGTTGTATTGCTATACACACTAATAATGAACTAGCAGAGACAAAGGGAGTTGAGGAAAATTGATGATAGTAAGAAATGGAATAATGTCCCATATTCAAGGATTGTTAGAATTAATATTGTTAAAATGTCCATACTACCCAAGGCAATCTACAGATTTGATTAAATCTCTATCAAAATATCCAGGACATTTTTTCCAGAACTAGATCAAGTAACTATAAAATTTATATTAAATGACAAAAGACCATGAATAATCAAAGTAATCTTGAGAAGAAAGAACAGAGCTGGAAATGTCATGTTCCCTGATTTCAGACTATACTACAAAGCTATAATAATACAAACAAAATGATACTGTCACAAAACAGTCACAGATCAATGCAACAGAATAGAGACTCCAGAAATAAGCCCCTGAACATGTGGGATAATTAATACAACAATGGAGGCAAAAATATACAATGGGGTAAAGAGTCTCTTTAATAAGTGGTTTTGGCAAAACTAGACAAGAAAAGAATGAAATTAGAACACTTTTTTCATATTGTATGCAAAAATAAATTCAAAATGGATTAAAAATCTAAATTTAAGATTGGAAGCCATAAAACTTGGAAAAGGAAATGGCAACCCACTCCAGTATTCTTGCCTGGAGAATCCTGTGGACAGAGGAGCCTGGTGGGCTGCTGTCCATAGGGTCACACAGAGTTGGACATGACTGAAGCCACTTAGCATGCATGCATGCGTTGGAGAAGGAAATGGCAACCCACTCCAGTATTCTTGCCTGGAGAATCCCAGGGACAGAGGAGCCTGGTAGGCTGCCATCTATGGGGTTGCACAGAGTCGGAAATGACTGAAGCAACTTAGCAGCAGCAGCAGCAGCAGCCATAAAACTCCTAGGAAAAAATAGACAGTACACCCTTTAACATAAGTCTTAGCAATATTTATTTTGAATAAGTCTCAGGCAATGGAAACAAAAATAAACAAATGAGGCCTAATTAAACTTAACAGCCTTTGCATAACAAAAAAAATATCAACAAAACAAAAAGACAGCCTTTTGGATAGGAGAAGATATTTGCAAATGACATGTCTGATTAGGGATTAATGTCCAAAATATATAGAGTTCATACAACTCAATATAAAAAAAAATCCATTTTAAAAATGGGCAGAAGACATGAATGGTCATTTTTCCAAAGAAGATGTACAAATAGCCAGTAGGCATGTGAAAAGATGCTCAATATCACTAATCATCAGGGAAAAGCAAATCAAAACACAAGATAGCACCTCACACTCATCAGAATGGCTGCTGTCAAAAAGACAGCATGTAATAAATTCTGGAGAGTATATGGAGAAAAGGCAACCCTAGTTTACTGTTGGTGGAAATATAAACTGATGCAGCCACAATGGAAAACGGTATGAGAGTTCCTACCATATGATCCAGCAGTTCCACTTCATAGTGTAAATGCAGTGAACATTAAAACAGTAATTCAAGAGAGTATATATACCCTAATGTTTATAATAGCATTATTTATTATAGGCAAGATATGAAAGCAATGTGTCAAAAAATGAATGAATAAAGCTATGAGATATATATATATATACACACACACATATATGTATCTATATGTATATATTGGAGAAGGCAATGGCACCCCACTCCAGTACTCTTGCCTGGAAAATCCCATGGACAGAGGAGCCTGGTAGGCTGCAGACCATGGGGTCGAGAAGAGTCAGACACGACTGAGCGACTTCACTTTCACTTTTCACTTTCATGCAATGGAGAAGGAAATGGCAACCCACTCCAGCGTTCTTGCCTGGAGAATCCCAGGGACCGGGGAGCCTGGTGGGCTGCTGTCTATGGGGTCGCACAGAGTCGAACACGACTGAAGCGACTTAGCAACAGCATATATATATATACACACACATCTATGTGTGTGTATATATATAATACAAAATGTGCAATTATTGTAAAATATATATAGCTTTATGTATAAAACTGGGCTCCCCAAGTGGTGCTAATTGTAAAGAATCTACCTGCCAGTGTGGGAGACATGAGGTGTGAGTTCTATCTCTGTGTTGGGAATATCCCCTGGAGGAGGGCATGGCAACCCACCCCAGTATTCTTACCTGGAGAATTCCATGGAGAGAGGAGCCTGGCAGGCTACAGTGCTAAGAGTTGGACGTTGAAGTGACTTACCACATATGCATATAGAATTCAGCCTCAATAAAAAGTAAAATTTTTCCATTTGTAACAACATGAATGAACCTGGAAGGTGGTATGCTTAGTGAAGTAAGTCACAGAGAGAAAGATAAATATTGTATGTTTCACTTATATGTGGAATTAAAAAAAAAAAAAAACAGATTAGCATAACAAAACAGAAAAAGACTAATAGATACAGAGAACAAACTAGTATTTACCAGTGGGAGATAAGAGGAGGGGTAAGATAAGAAAAGAAGATTAAAAGGTACAAATGACTAAGTATAAATAAGATACAAGGATGTAACATATGGCAGAGTGGATATAGCCAATATTTTATAATAACTTAACATGGAGCATAAGCTTTAAAAATATTAAATCATTATGTTATACACCAGAAACATAATAAAGTAAATCAACTAACTTTGCTTTGAAAAATTGTATACAAATCATCTACGACTACAATGTGAAATGTGTGGTATCAGTACTGTGAAAGACAATTAGAGTAACAAAACATTTGAATGCAGAACCCAGAAACAGACCCACCTACATACAGAGTCTTGTTCTATGCAAAGCGCCGCTGCCAGTCACGGGGAAGGATGAACTTTTAAGGATAATGCTAGAAAAATTAGGCATCCATACTATTTTTTACGATTTTAATTGGATGCCTTCTTCAGTTCAGTTCAGTTCAGTCGCTCAGTCGTGTTCGACTCTTTGGGACCCCATGAACCGCAGCACGCCAGGCCTCCCTGTCCATCATCAACTCTCGGAGTCCACCCAAACCCATGTCCATCGAGTCGGTGATGCCATCCAACCATCTCATCCTTTGTTGTCCCCTTCTCTTCCTGCCCTCAATCTTTCCCAGCATCAAGGTCTTTTCAAATGAGTCAACTCTTCACATCAAGTGGCCAAAGTATTGGAGTTTCAGCTTCAACATCAGTCCTTCCAATGAACACCCAGGAGTGATCTCCTTTAGGATGGACTGGTTGGATCTCCTTGCAATCCAAGGGACTCTCAAGAGTCTTCTCCAACACCACAGTTCAAAAGCATCAATTCTTCAGTGCTCAGCATTCTTTATAGTCCAACTCTCACATCCATACATGACCACTGGAAAAACCATAGCCTTGACAAGACGGACTTTTGTTGGCAAAGTAATGTCTCTGCTTTTGAATATGCTATCTAGGTTGGTCATAACTTTCCTTCCAAGGAGTAAGCGTCTTTTAATTTCATGGCTGCAATCACCATCTGCAGTGATTTTGGAGCCCAGAAAAGTGAAGTCTGACACTGTTTCCACTGTTTCCCCATCTATTTGCCATGAAGTGATGGGACCGGATGCCATGATCTTAGTTTTCTGAATGTTGAGCTTTAAGCCAACTTTTTCACTCTCCTCTTTCACTTTCATCAAGAGGCTCTTTAGTTCCTCTTCACTTTCTGCCATAAGGGTGGTGTCATCTGCATATCTGAGGTTATTGATATTTCTCCCAGCAATCTTGATTCCAGCTTGTGCTTCCTCCAGCCCAGCATTTCTCATGATGTACTTTCTGCATACAAGTTAAATAAGTAGGGTGACCATATATAGCCTTGACATACTCCTTTTCCTATTTGGAACCAGTCTGTTGTTCCATGTCCAGTTCTAACTGTTGCTTCCTGACCTGCATATAGGTTTCTCAAGAGGCATGTCAGGTGGTCTGGTATTCCCATCTCTTTCAGAATTTTCCACAGTTGATTGTGATCCACACAGTCAAAGGCTTTGGCATAGTCAATAAAGCAGAAATAGATGTTTTTCTGGAACACTCTTGCTTTTTCGATGATCCTTCTTCATATCAGACATAAATATCCATTCCAAATTGGTTAAACATTTTAATATACAATGAAAAAACTGTAAAGCTTTTAGAATATAATATAGGAGAATGTTGCATGACCACAAGATATATGGCAAACACACTGAATTTTGTCCACCAAATCCAGTATCTTTTTCATTGTGGGCACTCTAAAAGCACACTTCCTACTCACCTCTGTTTCCTAGGGACTACATAAATGGCATCTGACCATTAGAATGTAAGCAAAAATGACTGATAATCAACACTGGATGGCCTGATTTTTATGACTAAACACATGATCCCCCTCCCACATTATGTCTCTCTTCTGGGCAAATGCAGAGAATAAGTGGAGGACTCCAAGGTCCCAATGGGTGATGGAGCCTGGATCTCCAAATAACCAAATGGCACAGAGGCTCTCCCCACTCCCAACACGCTATAATATAAAGATCCCATACAAATCAACAAGAAAAAATTAGTAACTGAAAGGAAAAATTGACAGTTAAAAAAGAAAGCAATTAAATGGTAAATAATCAGTTTAAAAGGCATAACACCTCTTTTGTAATCAGGGATATAAAAATAAAAGTCATGTTGCATACTCACCTGATGGACAAATATTTTAAAGTCTAATGATATTAAACATTGGTGAAAATGCAGAGCAATGGGAACTCATGTATTTCTGGTGGGAGTATACATTTGTATGACCACTTTGCAAAATAGTTTGTCATTACTTAATAAAAATGAAGATCTCAATACTCAATTATCTAACAAAATTAAATATGTATATCCAAGAAGAATTCATGTACTGTCCACCAGGACATATACCCAAAACATGCACCCGGAAGCAATCCCAATTTCATTCTTAATAGTAGGGTAGGTAAATAAATTTTAGAAACGATCAACAACTCCATGCAAAAATGCCGATAAGTCTCAAAAATATAATATTGAATGAAAGAAGCAAGCCACAAAAAAGATATGCAGTATTGTTCTATATAAATAAATTTCAAAGAGAATCAAAACTAAGTTATACTGTTTAGACTGGACAGTAAAAAGCAAAGAAAACATTAAAAAAAAAACTCAGGATGATGGTTAATTCAAGAAGTAGCTCATGATTACACAGATGTCTGTTCTATTATGAGTTGTTAAACTGTATTTGTATATTCATGCACTTTTCAGCATATAATTTATATTTTTTATGTAATAAAAATTTTATTATATATGATAATTGCATACAACATTGTACATACAACAGAAGTGTGTAAAAAAGAAAAAATGATAAATTTATATGATAATATTTCCAGCAACCAAGTTAAAATTAAGAACACTCTGGAGAAAAGTAAATATCACCACAAAATGAAAATAAGAAATTCAATACCAGAACAAAAAGAGCCGTTATTGAAAATTAAAATATTATAATGTCTTAAATATCACTCCATAGCAGAGAGCTGACATTTTAAAAATCTATAATAAATTAACAGCTATTTTGTGGGTTTACTCTTAAGTGACAATAATTTCTCTTTGGTTCATCTTCAAATTCTAACTCTTACAGATATCTTTTAGAACAAAATAAATCAGGTCAAAGGACAAACAATTCCTTTGCGGAGATATCTCAACTATGACCTGAAAATGAGAAATGAGCCTACGGAAGAGCGTTCCAGGCTGAAGGGACAGAAAACGGGAAGGTCCAGAGATGCAGAAGGCCCTAATTCATTCCAAAGACTAAAAGAAGACAGACAATCTTGGCAGAAACATAACGGTATTTACTGAAGGAAGGCTATCTGAAGAGCAAGGGTGGGAGAAGAGAGATTTCAGAAGGTTGGATTTTACTAAAATGTTACTCAAATCTCTACTGTGTTCCATCAACTCTGATAACTGCTCTCTCATCCTCCCCTCTACACACATAGTTTTGAGATGAACAGTTGTGCAGTCATAGGGGGAAAGTAGTGTAATTCCATAGAGATTTGGCGTCTCTAATTTCTGTGTTTCTATAAATCTCATAAATAGTAAACTAGTACCAAAAAGAGGGAAAGGAATGGAACTAGCCAGAGTAAATAAAAAAATCCTTTCCCTTGACTCTGTGTTTCATACTGAACACCTGATTAACTGTTCGTGGGCTTCCCTGTTCCCAGAGACACAAATCCTAGAACCACCGAGAGGGGAAGTGGTTTCCAGAATTTAAGCTTTCCCTTTCCCACCGCAATGTTTGTAGACTTTCAAATAAAATGTTTAGGATTCAAGGCAGTGCTTTTCCAAATGGGAGCAGGCAGGTTTTCAAGGTGTGATCTACTTACCCTCTTTATTGCAAGAAAACGTTTGACTCTTTATACTTACCTGAGTTAATAAATTTTGTTCTTGTTGACAGGAAAAATAATAGCTTTGAAGTAAATAAGCACACTGTGCTTTAAAAGTCCACTCTGTTTCCCTGCTTCATTCTCATATACAATACACACATTATTTCAGATAGACATTTAGAAAGACAGGTATATACCTGGTGCTTTAAAATAAATTATACATTTTCTGGTGCCAGAGCACGCAGATGGTCCATTTACCACTTCAGGAGACTTGCCACTGTTTTTGAAGCAGTAAAAGTTTCTTTTTTCTCGCCTTTTTTTTTTTTTTTTTAACTTCCTATTCTCTTTCATGATATTCACTAATACTATGAAATTCTCCAGACATTTGAGAAGCCATTAAAAAGTGGAGAAAACTTCGGTTCTCTATAGACTGTGGATCTAATATTTGTTTTTAAACCAAATAGGTGTGTTGAAAAAGGAGGTACAGGGATTTACACTTGTATAATAACATGGCCTTGGGTTGAAAGGCAGGCACACCAGTGTCAAATCACTTCAAATAGTCACTTATACATATGAGGAACTCAAGGCCTGCTGGTTAGTTGATCGATTAATGTACCAAATGCAGCTTGCTTCCTTTGTCTGGACCCCAGGAGTTCTATGGACATTAGGAAGGGATGAAGAATACCAGAGACTCTTAGGATCGTATGGGATACAATCATCCCATAAGGAATATTGAAAGTCACATTTTGTGAAACTCTTTGCAAAGAAGTAATTTAAGATGCCCTTCTAGGGTCCCATATATTCTTTCAAATTGATTATATAAAATATTTATTAATGCTTCATTAGAAATTTGTGTAGACTATAAAGTCTGAGTATAGCTATATTCATGAGCAGATAGAAACGTCAGTCACTCTACTAAACACAATTCCAAAAGATTACAGAAAAAACAAAGAAAGATACTAACACTTTAAAGAAATAATACTTTCTAAATATCTACTTAGCAACAACTGTTTTCCAATCATTGTCTGGGTACTGGTGATATCACACTAAATAAAGCATACATAAAATGTGCTTTCATAGAGTAAGAAGAAAGAAAGTGAAGTCGCTCAGTGTGTCTGACTCTTTGCAACCCCATGGACTGTAGCCTGCCAGCCTCCTCCATCCATGGGATTCTCCAGGCAAGAATACTAAAGTGGGTTGTCATTTCCTTCTCCAGGGGGATCTTCCCAACCCAGGAATCAAACCTGGGTCTCCCACATTGCAAGCAGACGCTTTACCATCTGAACCACACTGAGGACCTTTCATAGAGTAAGACTGGTAATAAAAAAGTAAGAAGAGAGTTCCAAACAGGGATTAGAGAGGATGGAATTATACCAAGGACAAGGTAGTGAGGTCAGAGCAATTTTCTTGTTTTCAATAACATTTTGTTTCATATATTAATATTGAGAATTAAAGTTGTAAATTGTCAATTCATTATTAAAGGAATAAAGATTAACTAAGTCTTCAGGGCTAAACAAAATGGTGCAAAATTATTAATTAAACATTCTAATGAATGCTTTTGAATTGTGGTGATGGAGAAGACTTTTGAGAGTCCCTTGGACTGCAAGGATATCAGATCAGTCAATCTTAAAGGAAATCAATTTGAATATTCATTGGAAGGACTGATGCTGAAGCTGAAACTCCAATACTTTGGTGACCTGATGCCAAGAGCCAACTCATTGGAAAAGACCCTGTTGCTGGGAAAGATTGAAGTCAAAATGAGAAGAGGGTGGCAGAAGATGAGATGATTAGATAGCATCACCGATTCAATAGACATGAATTTGAGCAAACTCCAGGAGATAGTGAAGGACAGGGGAGCCTGGTGTGCTGCAGTCCATCAGGTGGCAAAGAGTTAGACAAGACTTAGTGACTGAACAACAACAGCAGAATGGAAGTTAGGACTTTCTTCACTGATTCTCGGCTATAATTATTCAATCTCTCATGTTTATTGCTGCTGAAACAGAAAACAATGGAAAAGGCAAAGAAAAGATGGAAGGATGAATTGATAGGTTGTTTGGATGAGTTGGTAGATTGGTTGATATTGTCAAACTAGAGGGAATTATACTGATGGTATGGAAAACTTTCAAATATCTAAGTATACACTAAAAATAATCCTCTCATGCTGGTTCATTAGGTGATTGAGTTCCATAATGGATGGTAATTTAGTGATTCTCCAAATCTATATACTATAGAATTCCACTCAGCTATTAAAAACAAAAAAGAACGAAAATAGTGCCATTTGCAGCAACATGGACGGACCGAGAGTTTGCAAACTGGTATATATAGGATGGATAAACAAAAAAGTGTTGTGGGATCGCACAGGGAACCAGATTCAACAACCTGTGACAGAAGAAGCAAGAGTCAGCAGTCCTTATCCATGCCTCACCCTTCGCAGAAAGACATGGATTGGTGAACTTCAAAAAATATCAGAGCTGGATTTTGTATAGTAGTGGGTGAAGCATTTTAAGATGTATTGACTGAGTTTGGAAGATACATAGAGATTTATATGTGTAAATTTATGTTTATATTATAATCTTTAAGCTTTATATTTAGTTTTTAATACCCTTATATTTTCATAATTCAGTCCATACATACATTATTTTATCCTATTTTTAAAATGTTTAAAAGAGAAAATTAAAATTTCTGTGATAAACCAAAATGGAAAAGAACATGAAAAAGAAATATATATGTGTGTGTGTGTGTGTATGCGTTTATATATATTTTTTTATATATAGAGAGAGATCTGAATCAGTTTGTCATACAGCAGCAACTAACAATATTGTAAATCAACTATACTTCAATAAAATAAAATTTTTAAAAATAAATAAAAATAAAGTTTCAAATTCAGTTACTCAGTCACATTAGCCACACTTCAAGAGTTCAGTAGCTGCATGTGGCTACTGCCTGGCCAGTCTTGGGCAGCACAGAAGTTCATTTTCCATCATCTCAAAATCTTCCCTTGAACAGTGCTGCACAACCTTCCTAGAAGGTTCTGCTCCTAATTTGAGGAGCAGAGAGAAAATGAGACTGCAACAAATCCTCTGGAATTAAAAAAGAATTATATTTTTTTCTCCATAATTCCTGGAAGCTTCCAGTACTCATTTCCAAATGGGAAATATGTTAAATTTCTCCCTTTCCTATTTCACTTAGTGTTTGGTTAAGATCGCCTGAAGGAGGGCATGGCAACTTACTCCAGTATTCTTGCCTGGAGAATCCCATGGACAGAGGAGCCTGGTGAGCTACAGTCCATAGGGTCGCAGAGAATTGGACACGACTGTATCGACTTAGCATATACTCACTGCTCAATCCCACTCCCTTAAGCTTTGCATCTCTCTTTATCACTTCCCCTGTGCCACCTTCTACACAATGAGTCCAGATTTTGTTATATTTTTTCATCATAACAATATGTTCGTTTTTCCTATTTGGAAAGGATCTTCCCTTGACATCCAGAACACTGCCATCCAAAGGAAAAAGAAGGAAGTGGACACTTAACAGAATTCATTAAGCTACTATAGAGCAAACATTTTGGAGTCTTTTTCCTCTCTGCCAACCACATCAACCCTCAAATAACAAGTACTTAATTGCACTATCTCAGCCTAATAAGAGATAAATTCATGATTACATAAAAGTCAAACTTCTCCCTTATGTTTCTTGACCTCGACATGAAAAAAATGTTGTAACTTAAATTTCAGATTGTTCTTACAGCCAAGGGTTTCTCTTATCCAAATATACCTTTAGGAACTAGTAGAAAGGACTTGCTGATAAATGTTTCAACACCATGCTTTATTAAAGCAAGTTATTTCTGTTGTTTACTATGTGGTTAGACCATGATGAAAAGCAGATCTTCAACCGTGCATTTTTTGTGTGCAAATTCTTTACCTTTGTGTTTACAAAAGAAAGTGAAGATCTTACGTGGCTATTTGTCACCATGCCTTAGTAGCAAACAATGTACACTGCCAACTGCTGATGGTTTCACTTCCTAATTAACTTTCCTAAAAGCATAAGGACCATCTAGATGAAAAAAAAAAAAAGCCCTCTCCCCTTGAACCTTCCTCCATCCCACTCAGCTGAGTCCCAATGGGATGATAAGCACAGTACTGAATAATAAAGTCCTCCGGTGTGATTGGAGAGAAAGTCATCTGAGAAGGCGTTCTGCAAGACATATTTGTTATCTGCTTTATTTAGAACCTATTTAAGGATTACAGCATCAAAGCAGTCCTGCTCCAAACCCACACGCAAATGTTGAAGGCATTCGCAAACATATTTATTTACTTTATTCCCAAAGTGAGATTCATTTTCACTTAATCACTAACAATATCTCCCAGGCCTTGGCTGAGTGACTCCAGATCACACATGCACACAATATCACAATATATTAGTAATGCTGAACCTAAAATAGAATCATTATTAGAAGAAGTAAAATTTTCTTTTAAATCCTTGTTTCATTTGGTGTTTGTAACAAAATCCACCCCACTAAAGAATCAAGTAACTACTCAAGTGTACTACAGTCATTACACCACTGTCTATTTTAATTGATGGAAATATTTTGGCAAAATTTGGGGGTATGTTTGTAAAAAGTGTGTTACTGCAGTCATTGTATATAATTTCTTATAGATGCAAGGATTATTTTGTTCATTTTACAAGAAAAGGAAATAAGGAACTTGAAGGTGAAGTCACCAACCTCAAGTTGCACAATCTGTCAACTGTGAATGAAACCAAGGACCCTCCTGTCTGAGTCACATGTGTTTTAAAGGAAATAGCTTCACACTTTAGGATACTCTACTCACCTTGGAGAAGAAATGAGGATAGTTTCTCAGGCAGCAAGTTCTTATTCATTAAGAATCTTCTGATGTCTTTGCAATACTTTCATAATAACTAGAACTGGTGAGCGAAGAGTGGCTGTAACACCCCTGGCATTCCTGAATGCATGATCCTGACTTTACTTTCTGGTATGACCACTTATTTCCGTACGTCTCACTGCTCCAGAAAGCATAAGCTCAGTCATGAAGATCTCCGCCTTGTTTATAGACCGTTTTAAAGGATTATTTTTGAGTAGGTATGTCAAGATACAGCTCCAGTTCTGTGATATCCCCACTCAATTGGGACTGTCCAAATCACCACTTATTACATATTTATCTGTTTTCACTACTAAAAATCATTTTGCCTAGAATATTAAAAACCTAGTCAGCCCCACTAGTTCTTTCCAGTAACGTATAATAACTAAGAGAGAACAGTGGCCAAGGACACAATTTGGCAGAAGACACCTGGAAGAATAAAGGCAATGCAGTGTAGATCCGAGTAAGGAGTTACTTTCAATGAATCTTCGTGCCACTTGGTCACAGGGAAAAGCCCAGCTGAAATCTAGCAGAATGTTTATCCCTCCCATGACTCAAGTGTAGGGAAAGCATGGCCATCTTGGTGAAGCACTTGGGGAACAGTAGCTGAATTTGCACACAGAGACTTCCCTGAGCTAGGTTTTCTTTGGCAGTTACTTTTCTATTGATTTAGCAATTTAAAAGCAAAAATAAAGTTAGTTCACTCAGAAAACCCAGGAAGGACATTCAGAACTTGAAGTCAAATGTACATGGTCCTCTTCCTTAAAGGATATTTAGAAAGGCTGGTTGGGTCTAAGTGTTGGTCTGGTTACTATTCAAAACACAGCAACCATTTGTTCAGTGGAATAGGCAGTGACACCAATAATTCATAATTCTCATAGAAACAATCTGGTCATTTGCCAGGTCAGTTTATTTTATTATTATTTTTTTTTTTTGCCAGGTCAGTTTAAATTGACTGTACACACTGCCAAGATGTAAAGAGATAACTATGTGTAAAATGGTTGTGCAGAACTTTAACAAAGAAGCAAAAGGAAAGGAAGATGAAAGAACTTAAAATTGTGTGGCCGATTAAACAACAGCCAAAATAAAGTTTGCCTTCCAAAGTCAACTAAGTGCAAACTCTACCTTCCTGCATGAAAGGGCACTTTGGACCATACAGTTCACACTCAGATGTCATTTCCCGCAGATCTTAAGCAGGTGAGGGAAGTAATTAAGAGGGAGTGACATTCACTTATCTAAATCTTGAACACAGTAGGGGAAGGGAGGCAGCAGAAAGGAGATGCCTCTTTTTCGTTCAGGGAGCTGGGATAGAATTGGGTGTAATAGGCACCAGGGACAGATTAGGTTGGTGAAACGGAGCTGGTGCCAGGAAGCAAGGTGCCCTGAGGCATGGGGGGCTGATCATTAGTCCCATAATGGACATGCACTTGAGAGATCTTGAGAACCTTCAAAAGAATATACGAATCTTAAATGCAAAGATAAGCTTGAATTTGAAGCCAATGGGGTGACCGGACATAGAACCTGGAAGGAATCAGGTACCAGATAATTTTACCTGAATGTTTTGTTCCTATGTCAGTGGTGTTCTATGAACCCAATACAGGATCTACAACTCCTGCTATAAAGAACAAACTAAAAACTGATAATCAGCTCACCTAATTAAGAAACAATGCCTTCAGCCAAAGGTGGGAGATAGAAGAGAGGTAAAATCAAAATAGTTGTTTCTGAGGTCAAGCAAAAAATTCATATGCTAATATACATTGTTAAAGTTCATAACATTTTTTTTTTTTTTTTCAGAACAACACAGACATAACATACCTAAATTAGCATCAGTATCTCCACTTACTGGGAAATACAAAGTTACGTAAAAATCATGATAAAGTAGAAGAAAGGCAAGAATGTCAGAAGACAATATCAGTTGCTTTTAGAACTTTTCAAGATATAGATATGAATATCTGCCCTCCAATAAAATTTAGAAATTATTTTTATAAAAAGCACTCCATGTGATGAAATATCAGGGGATTCTAGGGGGGGAAGATCCCCTGGAGAAGGCATAGCAACCACTCCAGTATTCTTGCCTGGAGAATTCCATGGATAGAAGAGCCTGGCGGGCTACAGTTCATGGGATGGCAAAGAATCAGACACGACTGAGCAACTGACACTCTTAATGTACAGAGACCTTTATAATACTCTATTAAGAGAAGTTATAAAGTATTTAAAACATTCAAAAATGGTTGAACAAGTCTTTAACCAGTTTTTAGATCTTAGCTTTATATATAAAAGGCATTTTAATTTTTTTTCCTCCACATGAAATAAGTAATTGCACTTGTCTGCTCGAGAAGACTAACCAGTTGAACCAGAAATACTAGGTTCAGATGATAGAATCATGTTTCTGATGCGTGGTCTCCGGAAGCAAAATCCCTTAGGCAAGACGGTCCTATGGCAGGGGACCCTCCAGGACTACCATGAATAGTACTGTGAGAGACCCAACGAAGTGCTAACATAGAGTCACATATCTTATTCGATTCTCACCACAATCCTTTAGAATGGAAATTCTTATTTTCATTTTAGAATGAGAAGATAGAGATGAAGAGAGTTTAAGTGACTTGACTATGGATATACAGCAATTAAATGGTAGAACCAAACTTTGAATCCAAGCCTATGGCTATGCTCTTAGCCAATACTATATCCTGCTCCATGCTTTTTCACATGGTCCAGCTTTAATGAAGAGTAAAGGAAAATGCCAAAGTAATGGTATCCAAGTTGTTCTATAAGGTCTGTTATGAATTGAATGTTTGGGCCCCCACTCCCAAATCCATATGTTGAAACCTCATCACTAGTGTAATGGTATTAAGAGTTGGGATAAAAAGGTGGAAGAGGAGAGAGAAAAGACTGGCTTAAAAGTCAACATTCAAATTAGGTCATGCTGCTAAATCACTTCAGTCGTGTCTGACTCTGTGCAACCCAATATATGGCAGCCCACCAGGCTCTGCCATCCCTGGGATTCTCCAGGCAAGAACACTGGAGTGGGTTGCCATTTCCTTCTCCAGTGCATGAAAGTGAAAATTGAAAGTAAGTCGCTCAGTTGTGTCTGACCCTCAGCGACCCCATGGACTGCAGCCTTCCAGGCTCCTCCGTCCATGGGATTTTCCAGGCAAGAGTACTGGAGTGGGGTGCCATTGCCTTCTCCTGCTGCTGCTAAGTCGCTTCAGTCATGTCCGGCTCTGTGCGACCCCAGGAACGGCAGCCCACCAGGCTTCCTCTTCCTTGGGATTCTCCAGGCAAGAACACTGGAGTGGGTTGCCATTTCCTTCTCCAATGCATGAAAGTGAAAAGTGAAAGTGAAGTTGTTCAGTCGTGTCTGACTCTTAGCGACCCCATGGACTGCAGCCCACCAGGCTCCTCCGTCCATGGGATTTTCCAGGCAAGAGTACTGGAGTGGGGTGCCATTGCCTTCTCTGCCCGCCAGACCTGCCCACACCTTAATCTTGGACTTCCAGGTTTCAGAATCATGGGAAATAATGCTTGCTTTTTAAGTCACCAAGTCCATGGTATTTATTACAGTAGGCTGAATAGACTAAGACAAATCCTTTAACCATTGATAGACATTACTGATATCTCTAAGTAACATGTGTCTGTAGCTAAGTAGCAAAGTCACCCAATCAACTGACCCTTGAAATCAAGGTCCATCATCACTTTCTGGGGATATTACCAAGTCACCTCAGCAAATAAAAGTAGAGTTCTATTAAATTTTCTTTCCTCGAAGGGGCATAGGAGACTTTCACTCACAACTCATTAGGAAGAATTGATCTCATGACCACAAACACTAGGGCCAAAATTCAATCTTATCATGGAATAGAGGAAACCAGAAACATTTTAGAAATCACACTAATGACTACTCCAATAACTACAGCTCTCAGTCATGTGAGCTGCAATCCAAGTGTGTAAACGTGCTTTAGGAGAATAGAGAAGGATATTGGAGGAGCAGAGAAAATTCCATACAGCAGGTGACACTTAGATTGGCCATTAAAATACCGGAATGATTTACTTCTTAAAGAAAAGTGGGGAAAGGGTATTCCTGGAGAGGGAAGAGAACTACGAAAAAAAGCTCCTGGCATAAAGGTGAAAGAGGAGAATGAAAAGACTGGCTTAAAAGTCAACATTCAAAAAACTAAGACCATGGCATCTGGTTCCATCACTTCATGGGAAATAGATGGGGAAACAATGGAAACAATGACAGACTGTATTTTCCTGGGCTCCAAAATCACTGCAGATGGTGAGGGCAGCCATGAAATTAAAAGAGCTTGCTCCTCAGAAGAAAAGCTTTGACCAACCTAGACAGCATATTAAAAGGCAGAGACATTACTTTGCCAACAAAGGTCCCTATAGTCAAAGCTATGATTTTTCCAGTAGTCATGTATGGATGTGAGAGTTGGACCATAAAAAAAGGCTGAGTGCCAAAGTATTGATGTCTTCAAACACTGGCACTGGAGAAGACTCCTGAGAGTTCCTTGGACTGCAAGGAGATCAAACAATCTATCCTAAAGGAAATCAACCCTTAATATTCATTGAAAGGACTGATGCTCAAGTTGAAGCTCCAATAAATTGGCCACCTGATGCGAAGAGCCAACTCATTGGAAAAGACCCTCATGCTGGAAAGATTGAAGGCAAGAGATGGGGATGACAGAGCACGAGATGGTTGGATGGGATCATCAATTTAACAGACATGAGTTTGAGCAAGCTCTGGGAGACTGTGAAAGACAGGGAAGCCTGGCGTGCTGCAGTCTATGGGGTTGCAAAGAGTCAGACATGACTGAGCAACTGAGCAAAAACATGAAGGTACTCTGCGGGTTCAAGAAAGCAAGGAAGTATTCGGGGGGAGATAGAGCACCTGACCTGCCTCTTGAGAAACCTGTATGCAGATCAGGAGGCAAGAGTTAGAACTGGACGTGGAACAACAGACTGGTTCCAAATAGGAAAAGGAATACGTCAAGGCTGTATATTGTCACCCTGTTTATTTAACTTCTATGCAGAGTACATCATGAGAAACGCTGGGCTGGAAGAAGCACAAGCTGGAATCAAGATTGTGGGGAGAAATATCAATAACCTCAGATATGCAAATGACACCACCTTTATGGCAGAAAGTGAAGAGGAACTCAAAAGCCTCTTGATGAAAGTGAAAGTGGAGAGTGAAAAAGTTGGCTTAAAGCTCAACATTCAGAAAACGAAGATCATGGCATCCAGTCCCATCACTTCATGGCAAATAGATGGGGAAACAGTGGAAACAGTGTCAGACTTTGTTTTTCTGGGCTCCAAAATCACTGCAGATGGTGACTGCAGCCATGAAATTAAAAGACGCTTACTCCTAGAAAGGAAAGTTATGACCAACCTAGATAGCATATTCAAAAGCAGAGACATTACTTTGCCAACAAAGGTCCGTCTAGTCAAGGCTATGGTTTTTCCAGTGGTCATGTATGGATGTGAGAGTTGGACTGTGAAGAAAGCTGAGCGCCGAAGAACTGATGCTTTTGAACTGTGGTGTTGGAGAAGACTCTCCAACTCCATGTTGAGAGTCCCATGGACTGCAAGGAGATCCAACCAGTCCATTCTAAAGGAGATCAATCCTGGGTGTTCTTTGGAAGGAATGATGCTAAAGCTGGAACCCCAGTACTTTGGCCACCTCATGCAAAGAGTTGACTCATTGGAAAAGACTCTGATGCTGGGAGGGATTGGGGGCAGGAGAAAAGGGGGACGACAGAGGATGAGATGGCTGGATGCCATCACCAACTCGATGGACGTAGGTTTGGGTGAACTCCGGGAGTTGGGATGGACAGGGAGGCCTGGCATGCTGCAATTCATGGGGTTGCAAAGAGTTGGACACGACTGAGCAACTGAACTGAACTGAGAGCAGAAAAACTTAAACCATATTATGCTTAGGAGTATCCTGAGGAGTTTGGAACCCCATCTAAATCTGCAGATTTTGAGTAGGATCTAGTTACCTTCATCCCTAGCCTCTGTAACTGCCTGTGATTGTGGTGCCAGGGATCCAGGGACCATGCCATGAGGTATACTAAAACACAAAGTGGGAGAAGTAACTAGAGAGAGTCTAGAAAGAAAGCACTGGATCCAGAAACTGAAGATTCCTGTTTCCCTAGCTGAGAGTTGTCCCCACAATTGGGGGAAGGAAAAAAATTAGGACTTTCAATCAGAGGAGATTTTTAGAGCTATTGGTGGCAGTATGAAGAACAGGTTGGAATAAAATGAAAGGTTCAGATTTCAGAAGCTACTGTATTAACCTAGTATATAGTTAATGAAAGCCTGAACTAAGGATGCTAACCTGAAGCTGGGATATACATTGTTTTAAAGTCAATAGCAAAAGCAACAATTTTTTAGAACTTTGACTAACAAAAAATTTTTTCAGATAGAAGTATATTTTATCATTGACATTGTTAGGATTGCCAATGCATAGAGATAATAAAAATCAGACTGGCTTTTAGTCAATTTTGTTCTTTTCTCAAAGTGTCTCCAAACTGTGCATGTCCTTATTGCCTCTACGTTCCTGTAGACCATTCTCACCACACCTTTGGGATGTTTCTGGTGGGCAACCAGATTGCAGTTCAAGGAGCTTTGACAAATATATATATAAATTCATATAAATATATAAATATATATATATATATATGAATCTCCATGAAACCACCACCTCAATAAAAATATGAAATTTATTCATCAGCCAATGGTTCTCTGTGCACCCTCCCCAATCTCCATCCCCGGCCACCGATTGGCTTTCTATCACTATAGACTTGCTTTGTGTCATCTAGATTTATGTATAAATGGAAATATATGTATTCTTTTCTGTCTGGCTTCTTTCATTCATCATACTGTTGAGATTGATCCACATTGTTGCAAAAACTAGTAAGTCATCCTTTTTAATCCTGAGTGGATTCCATTGTAAAGATGTACCAGAATTGTTTATCTGCTCATCTGCTGATGAACATTTGGGTTGATTTCAGTTTAAGGCTATAATAAATAAAACTAATTTGAACAAATTTTTGTGTAGCCATAATTTTTACTTTTGGGGTATAAAAACATAGGGCTGCTAAAATTGATGTGTCACATGGTAAATGTATGTTAAACTTAACAAGAAACTGCAGAACTGTTTTCCAAAACGGTGTCATTCCGTATTCTCACTAGCAATGTACAAGGGTTTTAGTTGCTTCACATTTTACTAGATACCAAGTATGCTATATTTTCTAATTTAAGTCATTATTCTGTAAGTAATGGTATTTCATTATGGATCCTTTCCTTTGGCTATAAAATTTTCATTAAATCAAGGACTTGTACCAGATCATCCTAATTTTGACCCCAGATGTAGCAAAAGGAAGAATTCAGCCATGACCACTTATAAAGATGAGATATCTCTTCAATAGTAATAGATAGACTTGGGTTTTAATGATGGAAAAAAATAAAATTCTATAAACTTCTTTTTGTTCAACCCAACATTTTACTTAGTAATTATCCAAAGAAAAATGGACATTCCTGAAGTTCAACAAATCTTCTTTTTCTGACCTCATATTTAATTTTCTATATAAAGCATTGCTTTTCTCCATAGAGCTTTTCTTTTCCATATTCCATATAATTTTCTTCATTTTTTTTGTTTGAACTAAGATTAATAGGCAAAATAAATTTCAGAGGAAAATGAAGAGATACACCACACAATTCTTTCAGATTACAAAGCAGTTTTCTAAGGAAGATCTAAGCCAAGCTGCTCCAGAGTAAGCAGAGCTGTAGTTATACTGCTGTAAATCAGCTAAGAACATTTCACTTTACCTGGTAACTAATGTAACACTTGTGAATTGTTGAAGAATCACATCCTCAGTTGAAGATGATAATTTGCTTCCTATGGGAAAACAAACTCGGACATACATAAACACATATTCAGTATACTCTCAGCTGATGTCACTAAGGTCTAGGTATGGGTTTACACATTTCTGCATTTAAACATCTGGTGAGAGAGGCAAAAAATATTGACATTGATAATATAGCAATAAACATAAGCTAACTGGAATATTCTCCTTCATAGATCACAGCCTTGTTATGGTGAAGGGGCTTGCATAACTCAATGAAGCTATGAGCCAGTCCATGCAGGACCACCCAAGATGCACTGGTCATAGTGAAGAGTTCTGACAAAATGCAGTCCACTGGAGGAGAAAATGGCAATCCAATCCAGTATCCTTGCCTAGAGAACCCCATGGACAGTATGGAAAGACAAAAAGATATGAAACAAAGATGAGTGACCCCCCCCACCCACCTACCTCAGGTCAGAAGGTGTTCAAATAGTTTACTGGGGAAGAATGGAGGGCAATTACTAATAGCTCCAGAAATAAGGAAGCATCTGGGCTAAAGTGAAAATGATGCTCCATTGTGGATGGGTCTGGAGATGAAAGTAAAGTCCGAGGCTGTAAAGAACAACATTGCATAGGAACCTGGAATATTAGGTTCATGAATCAAGGTAAACTGGATGTGGTCAAGCAGGAGATGGCAAGAGTGAACACTGACATCTTAGGAATCAGTGAACTAAAATAGATGGGAATGTGTGAATTTAATTCAGATGACTATTATATCTACCACTGTGGGCAAGAATCGCTTAGAAGAAATGGAATAGCCCTCATGGCCAACAAAAGGGCCTGAAATGCAGTACTTGAGTGCAATCTCAAAAACGACAGAATAATCTTGGTTTGTTTCCAAGACAAACCATTCAACATCACTGTAATTCAAATCTATGCCCCGACCACTGGTGCCAAAGAAGTTGATGCCATCTGTGACATACAGATGGCCAAAAGCACATGAAAAGATGCTTAACATTCCCAACTATTAGAGAAATGCAAATCAAAACTACAATGAGGTATCACCTCACACAAGTTAGAATGGCCACCATCAAAAAATCTATAAACAATAATTTCTGGAGGAGGTGTGGAGGAAAGGGAACCCTCCTACACGTTTGGTGGGAATATAATTGATACAGTCACTATGGAGAACAGTATGGAGGCTCCTTAAAAAACTAAAAGAGAGCTGTCTTATGATCCTACTCCTGTACATATAAGCAAAGGAAACTATAATTCAAAACATACATGCACCCCAATGTTAATTATAGCTCTGTTTACAATAGTCAGGATATGGAAACAACCTAGATGTCCATTGACAGAGGAGTGGATAAAGAAGATATGGTACATATATACAGTATAATAGTACTCAGCCATGGAAAATAATGAAATAATGCTATTTGTAGTAACATGGATGGATCTAGAGATTGCCATACTGAGTGAAGTAAGTCAGAGAGGAAAGGATAAATACCATACGATATTGCTTACGCGTGGAACCTTAAAAAATGGTACAAATGAACTTACTTACAATTCATAAATAGAGCTTCAAATGTGAAAAATTATCATGGTTGCCTGGGGGAAAGGGAGGACTAATTTGGGGAATTGAGATTAACATATATACACTACTATATATAAAATAGATAACTCATAAAAACCTACTATATAGCACAGGAAACTCTATTCAATACTCTGTATTAACCTATATGGGAAAAGAACCTAAAAAGTAGTGGATACATGTATATGTATAATGGATTTACTTTGCTGTACAGCAGAAACTAACACAACACTCTTAATCAACTCCAGTAAAATTTACTCCAATAATTTTTTTTAAAAAACATAGAATTGAAGTATAAAGATAAAAAATTAGCATATATATTTGTAAAACATTTAAGTAAATGTGATTTCCTAACGGTTTAGTAAAATGTAAATAAAAATTATTTTTTAAAAAGAGCTAAAGTTACTTCTAGATGGCATCAACTTATTCTTCTCCCAGTCTCTGTGACAGAAAAATGAGGAAGTCAGGGTGAAGAGTTCCTTTTTCTCAAAAAATTACATAAGGAGGAATTCTACCCCATCTCCAACTTTCTAACATGGTTACTTTAAGGAGGAAATCAATTCTTTGCCATCAAGGAGTACAAAGAAAGTGTGTTGTTGGTCTTTGCATTTTTGGGTGAAGTTATGGGTGTAGCCCTCTTGCATCCAAGAATATGTGAGGTTGCAAACAGAGTGATGCCCTGCAAAGCCCTAGACTGACAACTAAAGCAGATATTCAGAAGATATTGTTTGGGAGGGATTCCTATGAATTTATATTCCTTAGACCATTTCCCCTGTACAGTTGTGAATCAAACAAATGATCCTGAATTAAATGATTTTCTCATGTCTCCCACCTGACATTCCACAGAGCGCAGGTCTCTTCACAATTTGGCTCAAATTTCCTGGAAATTCAGCCGAAACTCAATCTTGGTTTGTGAATCTTGGCAAAGGATTCTGCTGGCTGCTCCAAGCTCCCCCCAGCCGGGAGCACGCACTGCCTTCCCAATCTGGAGGACCCAGGGGGCCAGCTTTACTGCGTGTTTATGTTGGTTCACCTCCCCAACTCCAGGGTGACGTCTCCTTTCCTGAGTTCCAGGTCTACCACCCCTGATGTTGATCACCACATCCCAGGGGGAAAATAAAAATTCTAGGGCCATATTAATGATGAAAAGTTCTGTAGCATCCTCCTCTGACGTGGCCAGTTTAGTCTTGGGCTCCCTCCATTGCCGGTCCCCCTGGACAGCACTCTTACACGTGGCTCCACGTGTAATATTGATATCCCCTTAAGTGTCCTAAACGCCCTTTTAAATGCCCTTCCCTTTACCACCTCCCTCACAGCACCGTGAGGTAAGGGAGTTACAGTGTATCAGTCCTATTTTATCATTTGGGGATTCTTGTAATAAGCTAAAATGGTTCTCTCTATAGTATCTCTCCTTTCATGAAGAATTTCAATCAGGGAGATTGCAATTTAAACCTAATTCTCTTTTCAAAATATAATTTACCATCTCCTCAAATTAATAGCTACATTTAGAGCAATTGCAATTGTTATTTTATGAATGCATTAAATCCCAAAGTGTCTTTTTAAATGTAATAATTCAAAAATCCATGACAAATTGAGCAAGTGAAAATACTTAATTAAATTTGGGGTGAGCAAAAGACTGCTAAAACTTAAAGCATAAATAAGTTATAACAAGTACAGCATTTTATCTTAATATAGAACTCAGTAGATGGACTATGAAATCTTTTAAAAATTCAAGAAGACATAAAAATTTAATAATTATTAAGGGTTAAAACTCAAATTGGAATACTCTTTTTTACATTATTTATTTTTAATTGGAGGATCACTGCTTTACAATGTTGTGTTGGCTTCTGCCACACATCAACATGAATCAGCCATAGGTCAACATGTGTGCCCTCCCTCTAGAACCTCCCTCCCACCTCTCACCCTATCCCACCCCTCTAGGAAGTCACAGAGCACTGGGTTTAAGCTCCCTGTGTCATCGAGTAAATTTCCCCCAGCTATCTATTTCATATATGAGAATGCATGGGCTTCAGTGTTACTCTCGTTACTCACCCCACCCTCTCCTTCCCCTACTGTGCCCGCAAGTCCATTCTCTGTGTTTGCATCTCCATGGATTCCCTGCAAATAGGTTCATCAGTACCTTTGTTACGAGTCCAAGCTTGCTCTGATCACTGCACGATAGGCCAATAAATCTGAGAGCCAAAGTGTTGAGGCAAGAAATACAACTTTATGTGGAAAACCAACTGGCTGAGAAAATGGTAGGCTAGAGTCTCCTAATAACCAACTGGTCAGGGCCTGGATGCCAGTTTCTTTTATGGATCATAGATGGGTGAGGTGAGGAAACAAAGTAAGAAGACCATTTAATTCTTGTAAATATCTTCTAAAATGTCAAGCTTCAGGCCGGGGGATGTCTTAGTTTCACCTTCTCACAGTCCCTACAGGTGGGTGGGCTCAGGTTATCTCCCTGAGGCAGGCCATTAGGTATGCCTACAAGAACAGAAGCAGCAAGACAAGGGTTAAAGTCCCAGAAGTAGATCTAGTATGAATTCAAAATTAACCATTATGGTTACACCATCTTTCTAGATTCCATATATATGCATTAATATGCAATATTTGTTTTTCTTATTCTGACTTAATTTACTTTGTATAATAGGCTCTAGGTTCATCCACCTCATTAGACTCAAATGCATTCCTTTTTATGGCAGAATAATATTCAAAATGGATTAAAGATTTAAATGTAAAGTCAAAAACTATAAAGCTCTTAGAGGAAAACATAGGCAGTAGACTCCTTGACATAAATCACAGCAAGATCCTCTATGACCCATCTCCCAGAGTAATGGGAATAAAAACAAAAATAAACAAATGGGACCTAATTAAACTTAAAAGCTTTTTCACAGCAAAGGAAACTGTAAACAAGGTGAAAAGACAACCTTCAAAATGGGAGAAAATAATAAAAAATGAAACAACTGACAAAATAAAACAGTATCCCCCAAATATACAAGCATCTCATGCAGCTCAATACCAGAAAAACAAATAACCCAATCAAAACGTAGGCTGAAGAAGACTACTTCTTTTTTGCTCCAAAAAAGACATACCGATGGCTAATAAACACATGAAAAGATGCTCAACATCGCTCATTATTAGAGAAGTGTGAATTAAAACTACTTTGAGATAGCTCCTCACACAGGTCAGAGTGGCCATCATCAAAAATCTACAAACAAAAAGTGCTGGAGAGGATGTGGAGAAAAAGGAACCCTCTTACATTGTTGGTGGGAATGTAAATTGATACAGCCACTATGGAGACCAGTATGGAGACTCCTTAAAAAACTAGGAATAAAACTAACATATGACCTAAAAATCCCACTACTGGGCATATACCCTGCTGCTGCTGCTGCTAAGTCGCTTCAGTCGTGTCCAACTGTATGCGACCCCATAGACGGCAGCCCACCAGGCTACCCCATCCCTGGGATTCTCCAGGCAAGAACACTGGAGTGGGTTGCCATTTCCTTCTCCAATGCATGAAAGTGAAAAGTGAAAGTGAAGTCGCTCAGTCATGTCTGACTCTTAGCAACCTCATGGACTGCAGCCTACCAGGCTCCTCCATCCATGGGATTTTCTAGGCAAGAGTACTGGAGAGGGTTGCCATCATCTTCTCTGGAAACCATAATTGAAAAAGACACATGTATCCCAATGTTCTTAGCAGAACTGTTTACAATAGCTAGGACATAGAAGCAGCCTAGATAGCCATTGACAGATGAATGGATAAAGAAGTTGTGGTACATATATACAGTGGAATATTTTTTCATTCAAAGAAAAAGTTCTCTACCTCACAGCATACACTAAAAAGTCTTACAGGGAATTAAAAAACAACAACAAAAGGAATTTTTTTTGCTTAACTTACTCTTTACTAGCATAACATACTCTAAAATTATTAAAAAGATGACTGGTTATATGTGAATTCAGGAAGGTGAGAATAAATAAATTTAAGAATGTCAAAATTACCACAAACAAATTGACAAAAGACAAAAGAAAAGATGGACGTATACATAACAAAAAGAAGCTTCCCTGGTGGCTCAGGCGGTAAAGAATCTGCCTCTTTGTGACCCTACAGACTGTAGCCCTCCAGGCTCCTCCATCCACGGGATTTTCCAAGCAAGAATACTGGAGTGGGTTGCCATTTCCTTCTCCAGGGGCTCTTCCAGACCTAAGAATCGAACTGGCATCTCTTTTATCTCCTGTATTGCAGGCAGATTCTTTTCCTCTGAGCCACTGGCTTCCCTGAGAAGTATGCATAGCATATATAATAGCAATGGATATATACTTCCTATAGAAATTTCATAAGAAACCATATTATAGTTGGTCCATAATATGGGATGAATTGGCCCATAATGATATGAAATATGTATGACCTAAGAGTTTTATAACCCCATGGACTGTAGCCTGCCAGGCTCCTCTGTCCATGGAGTTCTAAAGGCAAGAATACTGGAGTAGGAAACCGTTTCCTTCTCGAGGGGATCTTCCTAACCTAGGGATTGAACCCGGGTCTTCTACACTGCAGGCAGATTCTTTACTGTCTGAACCATCAGGGAAGCTTCTTTCTTTAAAAGTCAGTGGGTATTGTCTAAAATTCAATATTTCAAAGAAAAAATAAGATGCAGTGTTTACCTGCTATTAATAAATTTATAAATATTAAAGAAAAATACATAGTTGATGATGATATAAAATGGCCTTTCTTGTTTTATCCATTACTGCTGATAGTTTAAATTGGTAATTTCTGAAAAGCAATCAGAAACATACATTAAGAACTTTACAAATATCGTACTTTTTGACTTAGATATTCAAATGCTGGACATTAGTTTTGCAACAATAAAAAGGAATTATTCTAAGATGTAGATATAAAGATGCCCATTATAATAGCATGATTTTAGGAAAGGTTGAATTTTTTCATGGAAATATGTAGGCAAGTCAGTGTCAGGAATTAAAGTTGGTAGGTAAAGATGCTTGCTTCATACAACAATTCTCATCCACACATTTTCAAAGGAATGCTGGGGCCAGACATTCAAAGCTGTTAAAAAATCATGTTACAAGGATGGCCCTGACTGAGGCTAGATTTATATGAAAGCCCAATAAGGGGTTAAGGTTTAAGATCAATGAAAAAGCCTTTACATTATGATTATGTCCGTTCCAAATCTTTGGTACTTCAACATGACTGATTGGTTCCACAGAAGCTGGCTGCCTAGAAATATTGGTAAGCGTTCACAACCAGGATACCTTCTGGGTTCACAAAGAAGGATGTACCTGTAGCCTACTGAAACTAGGATGATTCTTTCATTTGCTGAGACTGTCCTGGTTTATTCTTCCTGTCTGGGTATAAATGTTTAATTAAGTGCCTCCTTTTACTCTCAAAAATCCTCCATTGTTTGGATGATAAACTATATGTCACCCTAAAGACCCATTTAAGTGAATAAATACCATTCATTTTAATGAAATGCTGGTTTAATACAATGGAACATAGTAAAGAGCTTTAGATGAAATAGCTCAGTGTACTTGCTTATGGTATTTGCCAGGAGCGCTGTCCATTATATTATGCTGTTCTCTTTGAGAACTTAGGAGAGGCATTTCTTTCAGGACTCATTTGCATTTTGGTCTTCTGGACTCCACTGTAGAGCTATAGAACTTTCCATTTTTATTCACCCACTGTTAGGTGCTTGGAGCCAACCAGTCATGGCCCTAGAGTTTTGGGAGACAAATTATTAGGTTTATAACTCACTGCTTTACCTCCCCTTTCAAATTGCAAATAGTCGTTTTTCATTTTAAGAGTTTAAAAAGTATCATTCCAACCACCCACTGTGAAACAATATGATTTCCATTCTACACAAGACACATCCTACTGTGAATGTAGGTGTCAGCCAGCAGACATCGCATTTGTGAGGTCACCCTTCATGGAGACCATGTCTTACCACTGCCGCATTGGTGATGCACTCCCAGAGTGCAATCAAGAAAGGAAACCCATGGTTTGCATTACGTTCTGGAGTTGATTGGGGAATTTGTTCCTGTAACTAGTATTTCCCTTCCCTTCCTTTATTTAGGTCAGTTTTATTGGTCCTGCAGCCACAGAAACCTTTCACTCCAAATGACACCTGGCAACTTCGTCTCGGGTGAGTGTGAGGATATGATATAATTCTTCCTCTATTGCTAGAAGGTAATAGAGGCAGCTATTGACAGAGCTTCAAATAGCAGGGCAAGCCTAGGACTGACTAATGCCATTTTCAACACTGGTTGGCAAAAGGTAGGGACTTAGAAAATAGAGGGTTTATGCTCTGTCACTCTGACTTTGTTTTCCTTCCTGGTATCTTTGGACTAAGCATCAGCATTTCCTCAGCTACAAAGACACATTTTTAAAGAGACATGGTCATACTATCTTTGAACTTTTATGCAAATTTAAAACTAAAGTAAAAAGCTTGTTTAAAAAAAAAAAAAAGACAGTTGCCAGCTACAAATTGGCACTTGCCATCTGTCTCTACAAAGATTAAATCAGGAGCTGCTGCAGCTGTCAACCTTCAACACCCTCTGAAAAACGTTGAAAGTTTAGGGTGGAGATCAGGAATGAGGTGCTCTGCTCTGTGAAAAAGTGGCGGAAAAAGTCTTCAGATAGACATTCTCTGTACATATTATGAGCTAAGTTCTTGCATCTCACATATTTAGAAAAGCACTAAAATCTTTCATAGTGACATCTGCTCTTTGTGACTAACACTAACCTTCACAAGACTATTCTGCAAAAAAAAAAAAAAAGAAAGAAAGAAAGAAAGAAAAAGTACTTGGTTACATGTACTCCTCCTTCACCAAAATCACACACAGACAGACGTTCCCCTCAGCCTCTTTGGGGCAGTTTCTCAGAGTTATCTAAAGTGCTCTCTCCTGGGCTATAGTCCTCATTTTGCCCCCTTAACTCACAACTCTTACACTGCACATTTTTTTCAGTTGATGCAGTGTATTTAAAAAAAGAAACTAACAGTCTGTGCTAGTTTTAATGCTGCTAAACAAACATCTGCAGTTATTTAAACTCCAAGCACATGGTAAGATTGCACTTTCTGGACCCTTGAAGTTACATAGGGCCATGTGACCAACCCACCATCTTCTTAAAGAATGGGGACTGGAATTTATTTCCTGACATTGCAGTTAGGTGCCGCTATAAGACATTGCTTTCCCTCTGGCACAATGATTGAGAACATCCTAGCTAAGGGCTGTTCCACCACCCTGGACCTTGAGTAATAATGATCAAGAAGCAAAGCCCCAGCTGACCATCGGTGGGCGTGCACTGTGGTATGAACCTTTGTCTTTCAAGTCACTGAGATTTAAGGACTGCTTTTTTCTACAGCATAACTAAGTGTATATTGATGTTACATGCCAGGATTTCAGATAGAATAGTGGAATCTATTCTATCTAAAGTACATTATAGAATCCATAAAGCAATCCAGAGCACATGGAATCCATGTACTCTATGCATATATGCGTGCTCACAAGTGTGTGAAGTTTATTAAATGGGTCTTTAAGCACCATGCAAGAGATGTGGGTTCAGTGCCTGCGTTGGAAAGATCCCCTGGAGAAGGAAATGGTGACCCACTCCAGTATTCTTGACTGGGCGATCCCATAGACAGAGGAGCCTGGTGGGCTACATGGGGTCACAAAGAGTCAGGCACAATTGAGGGCGCACACACACATACACATGTTCTTGCTTATCCAGAAGAAATCAGGTTAACATCTATTAGCATGGACTAATTAATCACCAAGTTGCCTTTAATTATTATTAGTAGAAGTGTCTCAGTTTACACAGTAAATTATACAGTCATGACAGCGCACCTGCATGTTTCTAGCAAATGTAATAGACTTCATAGTGTTCATTTTGCTCACAAACCTCAAAAACCTCCATCTTATTTTCCTACCTTTATTTTTTAATTTCCTTCATTTTTGCAATTTATTTCAAACTTTCTCCATTTTCCTCTCATGTAGTAATTTTAATTTCCCCATTGGGAAACTGATATAAATAATATATGTATAAATTTTAATAAATTAATTTAAAATTAATTTATTAAAATTTTATATTTACATGTGTTTGGAGAATTATAAGTTGACTTTATTTCTTTTAATACTATTACATATCAGAAAAGCAGCCCCTTCTGGTAACTAGTTAGGCCTGAGATTAACTACATAATGTGCGATAACGGTTGCATAAGTCAGGGCTTTTAATGACAAGCAACAGAGGTAGGTTCTGAGTTATGAAGAAGATATCTGGTAACTCACAGAATTATTGGAAGAGCTTGAAGCTAAAAGTAGCCCCAGGAAATCCCCCCAAATCTAGAACCTTATTCACTGAGGAAACAGCTTCAGCTGTTTGGCCCTGTTGCCATGAAGTGTGAAAAGTGTTGGTCACTCAGTTGTGTCTGACTCTTTGTGACCCCATGGACTATAGTTTGCCAGGCTCCTTGTCCACGGAATTCTCCAGGCAAGAATACTTGAGTGGGTAGCCATTCCCTTCTCCAGGGGATCTTACCGACCCCAGGATCGAACCCAGATCTCCCACATTGTAGGCAGATTCTTTATCATCTGAGCCACCATGCATAAATAGAAGGTTCCTATTCTTTACTTCTTGAGAGCTCCTGAATCAAATTCTGATGCAGATACCCCTGACCAATATGCTGGGTGCTAGTGTTCTACCGCAAAAAAAGGCTGAAAAGGCAAATATTTGGCATTTTCAGCAACTATAGTAAAAGAGAGTCTTTGTTCCACATAAAGATACATAGGATGGGGAATTAAATAAATCTCCCCTTGGCCTTTTGGTAAGGGTTTAGAGGCTGAATCAGAATAAATGAAGAATCAAAATAAATGGCAAATGTCTATTTTAGGCAATGAAATTCAGTATGGAACTACAAGTGGTCATTACAGTGTACACCCATATTGGCTGTAACCTATTCTTTGGTCAAATATCCAGAGTCCTATTTATTCCCATGCACTGAGACCACAGCTGCTATTTGAAAAGCCAGATGTGTTCATCCACTTTACACCAATAAGAAAGTTCTTTCTTCATTACTGATTGCATTTTGACTAAAAGGAAGGCAGAGAGATAGCATAGCCCTCAACGGGGAGCTGAGGGGGAGAGGAAGCCCTGTGTTCTTTGCAATACCCTCCTGGAGTAGAACTTCCATCACAAGGGGAGCTGGGAGCAGGGAAGGAGGAAGCAAGTTGTGGCTCAAATGCCATAGACCTCTTGCTGTTCTTACTGAAGTACAGCTTCTTGAATAAATGTTTATTTACTCAAATATAAATGTGCTTCATCCAAGTACACTTATAAATGTATGTCCTTAAGTCAGTTCCCAGAGAAATTAAAAATTTTAGTGAGTTTTGTTTTCCATTTATGGTTGTTTCATTGGACAGACATTTATGAAGCTTATCACTTCATCATTCCAGAAATCATCTTTCATTTATCTCAAATAGTTGTTTAAACTTCAAAAGGTTTTGATTAGCATGCCATACAGTTTATATCAGAAAAACTTCCCAAACTTACAGGACGCTGCCTCCCTTGTCTTCATGCTCGTCCTTTTTGTTCTGTCAAATAATTAGTGTGAAAGAGCCTGAGAAATCAGTGATGATTTTGAAAAGAAAGGTGAAATATATCAATGAGCAATGGGAAAAATAGAGGGCAGGAGGAGAAGGGGACGACAGAGGATGAGATGGTTGGATGGCATCACCAACTCAATGGACATGAATTTGGGTGAACTCCGGGAGTTGGCCTGGCGTGCTGCAGCTCATGAGGTCTCAAAGCATCAGACACGACTGAGAAATTGAACTGAACTGAACTGAATGATGATAGTGAACAGAATTGTGTCCCAGGACACAGTGTACCTGTATATGCCAATTTTCTGCCCATGTGGCTTTCCATTCATATCACTAAATTCAGAATAACAGGTGGGAACAGGGAACCAGCCCATATTACTCTAAGTGGCTAACTTGAGGGATAATTTTCATTCATTTAAAAGGATCCACAAATTAGTGTCATTCTGTGGACTCTCAAGATGCACAGTCAGACCTTATGACAGAATTTTTTTAGTCAATTTATGTCAAGTTCATATAAACCACTTTTCCACTTTCATTTAGTTTAGTTCTTTGGTGATAAAAGGGTTTCAAGGCCAGAATATCAGTTTCGACTCAAACCATCAATACAGTCGCGGACCATGCCAAACCTGATTCTGATCAGCGCTTCTGCACACAGTATATCATCTATGAGGACTTGTCTAATCATCACCCAGAAAGGGTTTGGCAGGGCAAAGTCTGGATGACTCCTTCCAGCTGGTTTATAGATTGTGTGATGTCCTTTGAGTTGCTTCCTCTTGATAACTGAACTCGCACAGTGTGATAACCTAGTGATTGCACTGTTTTCATCAGTCACATTTTTACAAATAAGTAGACTCATTCATTGGAGAAGGCGATGGCACCCCACTCCAGTACTCTTGCCTGGAAAATCCCACGGACGGAGGAGCCTGGTAGGCTGCAGTCCATGGGGTCGCAAAGAGTCAGACACGACTGAGAGACTTCCCTTTCCCTTAGTTATTTAAAAGCAGCTGAGAACATATAAGTGGCTAAATTTTCTTTTGAGTCTTAGAACAGGTAAATGTTTTAGCCTTAAATATTGAAATTGCATGTGATCTAAATAAATGCTATTCAAAACATGGTTCTGCAGACCAGCCCTGGCTTATGAACTGTTTGTTACGGATCTGTGAAAAGCAAAAACAAAAAATGAGAATCAATGTTTACAAACATTTATAGCAATTTGACAATGTAGCTTTATTTGAATTTAGTAATAGCAAATTTGGGATTAATGTTTGTATGACTTTGTATTCTTCTTTCATTTCTATACTTAATCATTTTCATCATACTCTGTGAAACAAAACAGTGCTTCACGACAAGTAGTTTGAGCATAAGTCTATGCCCTCCTACATTCTCACCAATTCTATGAAGAATGATAGTGTATAGTAAATGTAAATTTTCCCATTTACATTTTCCAGAAAATATAACTTTATGCTTTGCATCAGTATTATATTTCTGTATAACAAGTTGCCACAAGCTTCATGGTTTAAAGCAATGTCCATTTATCACTCATAATTCTTTAGGTTAGAAGGCTGGCACGCGTGGCTGTGTTCTTTACTTCAGGTATCCCATGGCCAAAATCAAGGTGTTGGCTAGACTGAGTCCTTGGCGGGAGGCTAAAGGGAAAAGTAAACCCCCAAGCTCATTCTTGTCGTTAACAGAGTTTAACTCTTTGCAATGGCAGGACAATGGTCCCTGTTTCCTTACTGGCTATCAGCCAGAGACTGCTTTCAGCTCTGAGGCTCTGCCCATAATTTTTTGTCACTTGGCTTCTTTCATCGTTAAGCTAGTAACAATACGTGGAATCCTTCTGCTTCATATCTCTGACTTCCTCTTCTGTGACCTAAGACATGTGGTAAGGTCAAGCCCAAGGGATAATCTCCCTACCTGAAGGGCAACTATGCCATGTAATATAAGATAACCACAGAGTAAAATCTCTCAGAGTCACATACCCAGGGCTTCTGTGGCCATGTCCATGGGGAGCTGGGGATGAGGGAATCTTTGAAGCCATCTTAGAATTCTGCCTACCACATGCTCCACTCTCATATCTAAATTTGGCAATCATTTCCCTTGAATTCTGGCCAATAAAGACTCTTGACTATTAAATAATATTCTTTACATAAATCTACCCTTTGTTTGGAGGAGGTCTTTTTCTGTATAAAATAGGTTAAAATTGTTTCATTTCAATGACCCAAATGATATTCACTAAACACCTCCTGTTTGAAAAAAATAGCAACTGCACCTGTGTACTGTATATTATAATGTCTAATTTCAATGTCTCAAATTTCACAGAGCATGGGAAAATAAAATCCCTTCTTTAAAAGTTCATTTTTTTTAAGTTTATTCTTTTTAAAGAACATTTCCCATTAAGAGTTATTTCAAAGGAATGCCTGCGGTTTCTGCTAACTTATTACATAGGAGTAGCATATATATATTCAGTCATGTCTGATTCTTTGTGACCCTTTGCACTGTAGCCCACGAGGCTCCTCTGTCCATGGGATTTTTCAGGCAAGAATACTGGAATGGGTTGCCATTTCCTCCTCCAGGGGATCTTCCTGACCCAGGGATTGAACACGTATTTCCTGCATCTCTTACATTGCAAGAGGATTCTCCACCTGCTGAGCCATCAGGGAAACCAACTTATTATAGACCCATCCTTTTATAATGTAAACCACAGGCTGTGATAAAGCATACCAGTTAGAAATATAAACAAATATATTATAGATAACTTAAGTAACATTTTTCTCCCCTGTAAATACAATTTAGATCACTTAAAAGCTGGAATCAAAGGAAACTTATTTTTAGATATATTTAGAGCTAGGAGATGTAGCAAGCAAGAGCAACACTAGCTAATTAAATCAAATACCATCCATGATCTCTGTTAACATTTAAGGGTCAAGATGAAACAATATGGAAAAAGTCTATGATCCCTTGATAAGTATAACTTGCAACAAATTGGCAAACTGGTTGGAATTAAGAGCCAAAAATAGCAGTTTTGCTGTATAAATTTTTTTTGCAATGACTTTATAGCTTCACATCCCAGCTTGCATTACTCATTTTGTGAAATAAAGAGAAAACTATATTTTTTGAAAAACTTACTTTAAATAAATTACCCCACCAAATTGGCCAGTTAAAAGAAAATATTCCATTGGTTGATGGCATTTGAAACAGCTTCCCTGGTGGCTCATAGGTTGAAGTGTCTGCCTCCAGTGCAGGAGACCCGGGTTCGATCCTTGGGTTGGAAAGATCCCCTGGAGAAGGAAATGGTAACCCACTCCAGTACTCTTGCCTGGAGAATCCCATGGACGGAGGAGCCTGGTAGGCTACAGTCCACGGGGTCGCAAAGAGTTGGACACGACTGAGCGACTTCACTTTCACAGGAAAAAAAGAAAACCAAATATTCTTTGACACTGAGAATAATTCAGTCAAATATAAAGTAATTGAAAGATTGCTGCTGTGAGCCGTGTCCTACACCAGGATTCATGACCTCCAGAGGAGAGGATTTCCATCCTGGGTCAGAGACGAGGCTTGATTAGTTGGAGCTTTTTGTATAGCAAAGTTTTATTAAAGTGTATTAGAGATTGGGAAAGCTTTTGACATAGGCATCAGAAGGGGACAGAAAGAGTGCCCCTGTTGCTAGTTTCTATGTCTGTTAGTGAGCTTCTAATCAGATAAAAGAAGCACCTCAAGGCTGAGGGAGTTTCAGCAGGCCCCTCTCTCACAATATGCATTTTTGAGATAGGATGGCACAAAGTGTGTCATCCCTGGCCGTAACAATCGACATGAATACTTGTTTGTTGAGCCATTATCAGCCCAAGGCTTGAGAAAAGAAAAAAAAACAAAAACAAAAAGGTTAGTCTTAAGCAGAACAGAGAGGGGGGAAAAAAGTCTTCCACTTGCAGTTTGTATTCTCCTGCCACTTGGGGACCTCTGGGCTTCCTACCTGCTACCCTCTCAGTAATAACTGCATCCGTGCAACTTAACCTCTGCTTAGTATTGTGGCTGTTTACATTAAGATGAAAGCATCTAAACCAGCACCTTGTTTCTGAATTGTAGCTTAATGTGATTAACACTTTCTTCATTTTTCCATGTTGATATTTTTATATAATTCCTCTTAAGCAATGCAATCAAGAGTCCAAAAACTATAGCTCCCAGACATAAAGAGCTGACTTCAGAACACTGTGATTCTTAAAGATTGTGCTTCACCATGGAGAAAATAGTTGTGTGAAGACAAAGTAAGATAGAGCCAATTTTTCATTGGATAAGCTCAGGCTCATGACCTTTGCCTGGTGTCTGGATCAAGAAGCTTGCTCTAAGAATCAAAAAAAAAACAAGTCAACTTTGTGTTTACCGATTCCTTACTCTAACTATGTTTTGTCTTCTCATACATCTGCAGGTAGATGTCCTCAGAAATTTGAATAAATATTTGACCATAAGATGCGCCAAGTATTGGCCAATACCCAAGAGTTATGAATGTACATGTTCTAATGCCTATGTACATGCAAAGTCACTTCAGTTATGTCCAACTCTTTGCGACTTCATGGACTATAGCCTGCTAGGCTCCTCTGTGCATGGGACTCTCCACACAAGAATACTGGAGTGGGCCGCCATGCCCTCCTCCAGGGGATTTTCTGGACCCAGGGATGGAACTCGTGTCTCTTGTGTCTCCTGTATTGGCAGATGGGTTTTTACCACTAGCATCGCCATGTTCTGGTAACCTCCTATTAACCTTTAAAGACGGTGCTGCATCCAATTTCAAATATGGGTGGGCTCTCCCTCACCATCAATAAACAATGCTCCACCCCAAGCTGACTGTCCCTCAGTTCAACCTAATCCTGTCACTATTTACCCTAAAATAGCATCATATTCCATAGGTTAAAGATTTAGTCCCACAAGCCTACCCCCTGCTTCAGATGCCATACAAGTCCAGGCTGTTACTCATGCCTCTGCTCAACTGGCTATGTATTCAATATTTCCATGACCCACTCCTTGGATTTCAGACACCAGTCACAAGTCCAGGTTTTACCTGTACCTCTGATGAACCAGCTGTAAATCAGAAGTTCCCATGATTTCCTCTTTGGGTTCAATTACTTTGTTAGAGTGACTCTCAGAATTCAAGAAATCTATTTACTCACTGCTGCTGCTGCTGCTAAGTCACTTTAGTCATGTCCAACTCTGTGTGACCCCATAGACAGCAGCCCACCAGGCTCCCCGATCCCTGGGATTCTCCAGGCAAGAACACTGGAGTGGGTTGCCCTTTCCTTCTCCAGTGCATGAAAGTGAAAAGTGAAAGTGAAGTTGTTCAGTAGATTACCAGTTTATTACAATGGATCTTCAGTTAAATTCAGTTCAGTTGCTCAGTCGTGTCTGACTCTTTGTGACCCCATGAACCGCAGCACACCAGGCCTCCCTGTTCATCACCAGCTTCTGGAGTCCACTCAAACCCATGTCCATTGAGTCAGTGATGCCATCCAACCATTTCATCCTCTGTCGTCCCCCTCTCCTCCCGCCCTCAATCTTTCTCAGCACCAGGGTCTTTTCAAATGAGTCAGCTTTTTACATCAGGTGGCCAAAGTATTGGAATTTCAGCTTCAGCATGAGTCTTTCCAATGAACACCCAGGACTGATCTCCTTTAGGATGGATTGGTTGGATCTCCTTGCAGTCCAAGGGATTCTCAAGAGTCTTCTCCAACACCACAGTTCAAAAGCATCAATTCTTCTGCACTCAGCTTTCTTTATAGTCCAACTCTCACATCCATACATGACCACTGGAAAAACCATAGCCTTGACTAGATGGAATTTTGCTGGCAAAGTAATGTTTCTGCTTTTTAATGTGCTGTCTAGGTTGGTCATAGCTTTCCTTCCAAGGGGTAAGCATCTTTTAATTTCATGGCTGCAATCACCATCCCCAGTGATTTTTGGAGCCCAGAAAAATAAAGTCAGCCACTGTTCCCACTGTTTCCCCATCTATTTCCCATGAAGTGAGGGGACCAGATGCCATGATCTTAGTTTTCTAAATGTTGAGCTTTAAGCCAACTTTTTCACTCTCCTCTTTCACTTTCATCAAGAGGCTCTTTAGTTCTTCTTCACTTTCTGCCATAAGGATGGTGTCATCTGCATATCTGAGGTTATTTATATTTCTCCTGGCAAACTTGATTCCAGCTTGTACTTCCTCCAGCCCAGCATTTTTCATGATGTACTCTGCATAGAAGTTAAATAAGCAGGGTGACAATATACAGCCTTGACGTACTCCTTTTCCTATTTGGAACCAGTCTGTTGTTCCATGTCCAGTTCTAACTGTTGCTTCCTGACCTGCATACAGGTTTCTCAAGAGGCAGGTCAGGTGGTCTGGAATTCCCATCTCAGAATTTTCCACAGTTTATTGTGATCCGCACAGTCAAAGGCTTTGGCATAGTCAATAAAGCAGAAATAGATGTTTTTCTGGAGCTCTCCTGGTTTTTCGATGATCCAGCAGATGTTGGCAATTTGATCTCTGGTTCCTCTGCCTTTTCTAAAACCAGCTTGAACATCCGGAAGTTCATGGTTTATGTATTGCTGAAGCCTGGCTTGGAGAATTTTAAGCATTACTTTACTAGTGTGTGAGATGCGTCAATTGTGCGGTAGTTTGAGCATTCTTTGGCATTGCCTTTCTTTGGGATTGGAATGAAAACTGACCTTTTCCAGTCCTGTGGCCACTGCTGAGTTTTCCAAATTTGCTGGCATATTGAGTGCAGCACTTTCATAGCATCATCTTTCAGGATTTGAAATGTGGAAGGATCAAAATCAATAGCCCAATGAAGAGATACATTGGGTGGCATCCTCTGGGTGGAGTTTGGACCTTGCATAGTGGCACAAGGAAGTATTCTGTTTTCCCAACCTGGCAGCTCTCTGAACCCTTTCGTTTTGGTTTTGTATGGAGGCTTTATTACATAGGCATGATTGACTTTAATTATTGTCAACGGTGATTGATTCAACCTCCAGAAGTCAAAGGAGGGGATAGGAATGAAAACTTTGACCCTTATTTATGGCTGGTTGCCCTGGTGACCAGCCCCCATCCCTAGGTGCTCTCCAAAGATCACCTCATTAACATAAAATCCAGTTGTGGTGAAAGGAGCTAGTTTGAATAACAAGACACTCATTTCACCTTTATGGTTCTGAAGCAATTTTAGGAATTGAAGACAAGAGACCATGTAGTATAAAAAGAGATGCTCTCATTGATCAGGAAATTCTGACGGTATAGGGAACTGTGAGCCGGGAACTGTGAGCCGGGAACTGTGAGCCAGGAACTCTGGAGGAAGACCAAATATACATGAGAAATATATATATATATATATATATATATATATATATATATATATATATATATATATATATATATAAAACCAGATACATTTCTTATAAATCACTATATTGCCACTCTTGTTGGTGATGAATACCCAACCCTAAATGGTGTGAGATGGCTGAACACACAGCAATCCTTGACATGGGACAGATCAAATTAACATCAGTTTATTGGTCACATGTGCTCACAGCCTTGGGGAGGAGGACACTGCATGCCAGGCAGGGCCACAGAAGGGTTGCTCCTGAGAACAGACTCAACAATCAGGGGCTGTGGGATACAGATTTTGTACTATCAAGATGAGATGCTTCTGATTCCCGTGGTCCGTTAGAACAGTTTTGCCAACTAGCTGGAAACCAAAGCCTATTAGGTTGAAGACTGGAGTGCAACTTACGTGACTGATGGAAGAACTGGCTAGACAGGGCCCCTTTTTCACTGGGTGTGGGTATATCTGGTGAAACCAGGAAAACTCACAGTGAGGTTCTTGGGGCCTTGTCTGTTTCAAATATGTTAAGACAGCATTTGAAATGTTCTTATAATGCATCTCAAGTAAGAAAAGAGTCTGAACAAATCAAGACCCAAACCAGCACTGTCAGGACAAGAAACACATCCTAGCCACTGCAAATTTTCTCTACAAATGATGACAACAACAATAATTTCCAACCTTATCCTAAAGTTCTAGGAGGAAGGAAATTTTTAACATCCCACCCCCCCCCCACAGCCTATCTGCTTTGTCACCCCTTACGACATCTCTTGATCATAATTCTCATTGATATTTATTCACGTATGTGTCTTCCTCACTTTTCCTGTGTGAATAATCCCATTTTTGTCCATGGGCAAGACCAGGGTTACTCCATGAGGTGACCTGGTGCATGTTCAAACTGCTCGCTGCTCACTTCCCTCTTGGCACAAAGACTGTCATTTCTATGATGAGCTGTTTCTGTTTTTTTCCCAGAAGAGTACTATTGAAGTTTTATTTACATGAAATGATTCATTTCCACTTTTTTGTCCCCCCTCCCCGGTAGCTTAGAAATTGCCAAAAACCCCAAAGTACCTCATGCTGATGCTGAATCATCTTTAGATGTTCCTGGAGGACAACCCTGAGTTCGTGAATGTGTCTATCGTAAGAGTAACTGGACCTCCACCGCAGCAGACCCTAAATGAAGTGGCCTTCTCTACACCTGTCCATCACCACCGTGGAAAAAGGGAAGACTGTGTGCAAGAGATGGAGGGAGGGAGAACGAAAGGGAAAGTGGGAGAGAGACAGAGCGGGAATTTTGCAAGAATCAAGTAGATTCCAGAAAGCAGTGCCATTAATAACATGTGTCACTCTTGATGACACGAGGAGCCAAATTTGAGACTTCACAGCCAGCCACCAGGGGAAGTTTTTACCGGTACAGTCACTACATAAACTCCCATTTGGTCTTTTCGGTACCCCCTGCCCCGCAGGCATCCTGTAAATTTTCTTGACTTTCTTTCACAAGATTTCTGAACTTGCACGTCCTCCGTGTGCAGCGAGTGCCAGCGAGACTGAGGTCACGGCAACACCCACGGCTGGAGGTGATGGGAAGCAGCTGCTCTGTTGCTAGTTCCTTCGAGTCACCTGCTGCCTTAGAGAGGATAAAAGACACTGCAGATGAATTCAGCCTCCTTGCTTTTTTTTTTTTTTAAAGTATGTATTTATTTGGCTGTGCTGGGTCTTAGTTGTGGCACGTAGGTTCTTTGTTGGCTCACCGTCTTCTCCATTTCTGATGTGGGGGCTTAGTTGTCCCAAAGCAAGTGGGCTCTTCATTCCCTGACCAGAGATTGAACCTGTGTCTCCTGCTCTGGAAGGTGATTCTTAATCACTGGACCACCAGAGAAGTCCCATCCTCCTTGCTTTTGCGCTGCCTTCATTCACTCACCCGTTCATTTATGTATTCAAAAACTACTTACTGAGCATCAAGTATAAGCCAGGCTTTCCTCCTGCATGGTTTTGTTCTGCCCGTATCTGCTAAGGGAAAGAAGAGAGGAACCATAGAAGCACAGGTGCTCTAAATCCATCCCAGCGTCCTTCTTTGCCAATTCAAACACTGGAGAAAATGAAACGAATGTTAAAATATTAGAAGGTTAAGCAGAAATAGTTCTTAGAGTGAATAAATTTCTTTAGGGCACTATCTGTTGAAGTCAACACTAGGTCAGATGGATTCTGAGTTGGAATATTAACCTGAAAATCCAGAAGTCAATTTGGTTATCTCACTTTGATCAGACAGCATTTGCCTCTGTGAATGTTATCTTTTAACACATGTAAATATTTGCTATGCTTTTTTCTCAATCTCTAAGATACTGTTTCTCTCAGATTTCTATTGATTTTCAAGGTACTGGATCAGATTCTGATTATTAGCAAATATGTTATTTTTCAAATCTTATACAGGCAAGCTATCAGATCCTAAAAACAGGTAAGGGGGATTTTTTTTCCTAAAATAAATAGATACTAATTACAATCCCATATTTTTGAAAAATGATAACAGCATCCCTGTTAGTTTGAAAGAAAATTGAGGGTTGTTTTCTTCTTCTGAGCAATGCGTTTATGAATGTCCATTTCCTTGGTTGGTATAATCACATAGCCTGTGGAAAATGCTGTCGTTTTCATATGTTAACCTCAGAAATGAACATTACAATTACCAAAACTCCTGAATCTTTTGAGAAAAAGTGATCAGTAAGAGAGCCTGGGAAGTATGAGTCTAATAGTAAGAGATGTATTTTTAACAATTCTGTAAACTAGTAAGAAAAGGCTTCTTGAAAACCAGTTAGAAAGTTCATTGCTGATATGATCACCTATGAAGTTCACTAAATATTTCAGATGACTCTGAGATCAATGAGAAAAGGCAATGGGTCTCAGCATCTCCATTTTCAGTGAGGTGAGGTCATGAAGTTACAAGGATTTAACTTAAATAAACACACACACAAAGCATTAGTCTTTTCGAACTTATAAAAGAATTGTGTCTACATGTATGTGTTTTCATAAACAGAGAGCATGGACTCTTAACTAGGTAGATTAAACTATTGTTCAAGCTGAGGATAAAAGGTAGAAAGATTATGTCTGATGTTAGGATCAATGGCACATTGGAGATAAAGGTAGAGAGAGTAGAAATCATCCCAATCATTCGAAGATGGTCTTTTTCTCTATTTGACAGCCTGAGCGGGGGTTATAGAAATGAAAGCTGATTTCCCCAGCCTTGAAATAAGACCCCTGGTGGCTAATACCTGACATTATCTTTGTGAGACCCTGAGCAGAAAACACAGCCAAGCCACCTGGATTTCTGACCTGCAAAACTGAGTTAATAAAAAGGATTTTGTTTGAAGTGGCTAAATTTGCAGTAATTTGATATAAGGCAATGGCACCCCACTCCAGTACTCTTGCCTGGAAAATCCCATGGATGGAGGAGCCTGGAAGTCTGCAGTCCATGGGGTTGCTGAGGGTCGGACATGACTGAGCGACTTCACTTTCACTTTTCACTTTCATGCATTGGAGAAGGAAATGGCAACCCACTCCAGTGTTCTTGCCTGGAGAATCCCAGGGAAGGGGCATCCTGGTGGGCTGCCATCTATGGGGTCGGACAGAGTCGGACACAACTGAAGTGACTCAGCAGCAGCAGCAGTTAGGTAAAGCAGGTAATCAAACACTGAGTCTCTGCTTCCAAAAGAACTTCCAAATGGACCAAGACAAGCCATGCCTCAACCTGCCCTATCTCTCGCCAGAAATTCCTGGTCACAGCTTTACTGCCTTTTCAACCATTCCCTACTTGCCATGCCTGTCATATGGAATTCATGGTATAGTTTCTCAGGCTCCTTCCCCAGTGCTCTTGTATCTTCATCCTGACACCATATCCTTGGACCCACTTCATATGAAGCCTGTCCCAGCACAACATTGGACTCCAGACCCTTGGAGCTACGCTGACTCCCTCTCAGTCTGTCCCAACGGAGACGGCAGGACCCTTGTAAATTTTACCACAGCTCAATTGTCTTTCTTCATCACAGAACAGTATCTTCTTGGGGCGGGGTTGGGGGGAAGATGGATATAGAAAATATTTCAGAAGACGAATAGCCAGGTTTGGAACTGATAGGATGAAGAAAGAATCAGAAATGTGGAGCCTGGGAGGCATGAAGAATGGTGAGATCACTGTCAAACTTCAGAGACTTAGAGCTAGCCTTTTAGGATGAAACTGATTTTATCATGCTTAGTGTGAAGTGTTCCAGGAGCATCCAAACTGGTCATATATCCCTTGGAACTGTAAGCTCCAGAGCCTTTCATAATGGTCAGTGCATCTGAAATGCTCTCTCCTTGAGTGCTGAATAGAGATATAAATTATTCACTTAATAATAATAAGTGCTCAATTGGGGTTTGAAGGGAAAGTTGTTAGAGCTGACCATGAAGAGTAGGAAAAGCCCCAGTCTTAAGCAACAAATTAACATTTAATAAAAAAAATCTTAACCAGAAATCTAGAAGAGATAAAAGCCGAAACACAAGTTAACTGTTGGATGGTATTACAGACTGATTGTTGAGTAGTGGGTGTGATTGTGGTTGTAGATTTTTTTTTAACTCATCTTCCCTTTGAAATACACACTAAAATAATGGCGGGTGGGATAATTGTGTTGAAATCTCTTGGTTTAGATTTAAAATACACCTCAAAAATTGTGAAGAAAGAGGGGGTTAAGAACATTGAAGCAGAAAGTTGGACGGGTATTAAAGCTGGGTGATAGGCGCATGGGGATTCAACAGATAATTCTCCTTACTTGCATGTTTGAAAATTGCTGTAATGACAGGAAAGAAAGAAAGAGAAAAAGAGAGGGAAGGAAGGGAAGGTGGGAGGGAGAGAACAAATGAAGAGTCGCCACAAGTTGCCAACTATTTTTCACTGATGCTGCTCATTGAACCCTTTTCAGTTCAGTTCAGTTCAGTTCAGTCACTCAGTCATGTCCGACTCTTTGCGACTCCATGAATCTCAGCACGCCAGGCCTCCCTGTCCATCACCAACTCCCAGAGTTCACTCAAACTCACGTCCATCAAGTCGGTGATGTCATCCAGCCATCTCATCCTCTGTCGTCCCCTTCTCCTCCTGCCCCCAATCCCTCCCAGCATCAGAGTCTTTTCCAATGAGTCAACTCTTCGCATGAGGTGGCCAAAGTATTGGAGTTTCAGCTTCAGCATCATTCCTTCCAAAGAACACCCAGGGCTGATCTCCTCTAGAATGGACTGGTTGGATCTCCTTGTAGTCCAAGGGACTCTCAAGAGTCTTCTCCAACACCACAGTTCAAAAGCATCAATTTTTCAGCACTCAGCCTTCTTCACAGTCCAACTCTCGCATCCATACATGACCACTGGAAAAACCATAGCCTTGATTAGATGGACCTTTGTTGGCAAAGTAATGTCTCTGCTTTTGAATATGCTATCTAGGTTGGTCATAACTTTTCTTCCAAGGAGTAAGTGTCTTTTAATTTCATGGCTGCAATCACCACCTGCAGTGATTTTGGAGACCCCAAAAATAAAGTCTGACACTGTTTCCACTGTTTCCCCATCTATTTGCCATGAAGTGATGGGACCAGATGCCATGATCTTCATTTTCTGAATGTTGAGCTTTAAGCCAACTTTTTCACTCTTCTCTTTCACTTTCATCAAGAGGCTTTTTAATTCCTCTTCACTTTCTGCCATAAGGGTAGTGTCATCTGAACCCTCTTAGTCTACTCTAAACCCAATTTGTCAGACTGTAGGCATTGACATCTGTTTCTAAGCCTTTAAAGTTTCCTTCCTTATATTCATCAAATGTTTACTACACGGTGAGCCTGTGTGAAAGTCTTTGCTAGAGTTAGGTTGATATGAGTTAGGTTGGTATGATATTACTCATATCCACAGATGAGCATCTTATGTGGGAACCAACAAAGATGTCATTTTTGCCATAAAATATGACTGTAACTCACCATAGAAACAGCCTCATTGAACAACCGTAAAACATGTGGGCACAAAGCTCCCTTTTCCACTTTCTAATGTCCTGAAAACAAAAATCCACCGCTGCTACTCTATTGCATCACTACTCACCTACAAGGCCCTGGATCAATCTGACTCCATCCGAGGAAGGCAGGTTTGGAAGAACAGACTGCCCACTTCAGAGAGGGAGCTGGGAAGGGGAGAGGGACGATGCCCACCCAGTCAGAAGAGGTACCAGACGGCCCCAAGCAGTCCGCTGACCTAGTACTATAACAACAACCCCAACAGAGAAGCTAATCTCCTTAATGGAAAACAGACACGTCTCTTACTTACAACTCTTACAGCTTTCCTGCCCTCTAAGTATTTTGCTCGGCTGAGAGGGGGTGAGGGCGTGGGGACACTTGATGTCTCCAGGAACCACCTGGATGAAACGCAGCAGAAGAGGTTACCTGGAAAATGCCTTCTTCTCTCTGCATCCCTCCCCGCTCAGGCGGTGCAAGAGAAAGAGAGGGGCTCGGGTGGGAAGATGTGCTGAGCAGACAGAGAATATCTCCTTCTTCGTTTTCGATTAATTCTGCTTCTCCGGTGGCACAGGACTATGACGAAAAAGGATGAATTCTGCTGGATTTATTAAATTTCAGTATAGTGTTTGGAGGACATGTGCAGCATTTTACATACATGCACAGACTCCCCTTTTAGGCCTAATAGAAGAAGAAAATGACACCATGCTAAGGACAGGCGCTCCAAACAAATAATCTAGAAAGTCTCATTTAGTAACCATCTGGCTCTCGTATGTTGAGAACAAATCATAGTGTAATGTTTCAAAAGGATTCAGGGTTTTAGGCAGACCTAAAATTCAAGACTGAATCTTGGCTCTGCCAATTACAGGTGTGAAAAAGTCTCTTGGCTTCCTTGACTCTTAACTTCCTGACTTTCCAGTCAGGCTAGTGGGCTAATCGTGCAGTCCAGGGTGGTTGTGATGGTTAAATGGGATATTTGTGTAGCTGAGAGATGTAGATATGAACTCCTCAGACCAAAGCTCAGGTCTGTGAAAATGTAAGTTCACCCTTTTCTATGGTTGAATTTAGACAGTATCTTAGAATGGACCTTTGTTGGCAAAGTAATGTCTCTGCTTTTGAATATGCTATCTAGGTTGGTCATAACTTTCTTCCAAGGAGTAAGTGTCTTTTAATTTCATGGCTGCAATCACCACCTGCAGTGATTTTGCAATCACCATCCTGCCCCTTCCTTCCAGTGGCAGAAATTAGGTTTAGTCAGTTCTAGGTAAATCAGGTTGATTCAAAGTATTCTCAGGCAAAAGTTCTGGATAATGGCAAAAAAATCACAATATTATAAAGTAATTATCCTCCAATTAAAATATACAAATAACTTTTTAAAAAAGAAAAAAAAAATCCAGAAAAAAGTTCTGGATATTGTCATGTTTGGCAGTGTGAGTGTGAACCTTCTTCCTTTGAGTGGGGCAAGGGAGTGGGGGATGCTGCAATAGATGGGAGTGGGGACCATTCCCTCCAGATCAAAGCCAAAGATAGGCCAGCTCCCAAGCAGCTGGAGAGTGGGCACAAGACTGGTGTTGGCCAACAAGCTAGCCTCGCCCAGAACATCAAATCAGAGTGAGCAGGAAGCAAGGGATGCTGGAGAATGTATCTTGGCAGCAGCAGCAGCAGTGGCATCCAGAGCCCTGTTCCGGGAGTGGGAGAGGTTGACAGCAGTGACGCCCCACGTCCATTTCTGACACAGGTGACACAGTGGTGATGTCATCTGCATGTTGCCAGAAACTTCCTGTGCTGCGGTTTTGGCCGGAGGTAATCCACCCTTTTTTTCTGAACCCACTGATTCTGAGAACTGTCTGATATCCTTCCCCATAAATTCCTTTAATGCTTATGTTAACCAGAGTTGTCTCTTTGTTTCTAACCAAGGATGCTGACGATTCACTTAAGCATTTCTCCAGAATGTCCCTGAGAGGGTGGCAGAATAAGGCACCCAAGCTCCATGGGGATTTACATGGTAACAGCTCATGTAGAGAGATCTGTCTTCTAGATGGTGTTCATGATCAGTTTCACATAAGCATCTGTGGAGACATATATGGTTCTATCTAGTCCTTAGTTATCATCCCCTCTCCACACCAGCCACCACCTGAGATGTCTTTGTTTCCATCTGGGCCCCGAACTTATGGTTCTCACCACATTTACCATGAGCATTTTCATCCTGCAAGTCTTCTGGTCTCAGTCTCAGAAGCTGGACAATGTCAGTCCCATGGAAAGAACCCTCTGCCCCTGCACCCCATGAGGGGATCAGGATAATTTGTGGTTTTGCCTACTACTTTGGTTTGTCTAACCTCTAGTGGCACAAGGAGCTATGAGGTCTTGCTGCCTCCCAAGACTCTGACAAGGAGTGGAACCTAGGACTCCTCAATATTTGGATCTTCTAATGTTTGGGCTTCTATGGTTGTCTGCTGGGATTCAATCCAGTGTAGGAGAGGGGCAGGTTGCAAGATCTGGTTCTTGAAGACATTCACTAGATCCTAATGTTTTCCAAACCCTCCGCCACCCCCAGACTGGAGGATTGTATATTTCTCAGAAAGGAGGGGAAAGAGCAACCCAGATATACCACATATTCATCCACTTTTATTCCATGTTAATTTTTCAGACCAGGACTTTGGCATATGTATCACTGTTTATTTTTTAAATGTATGCACATGGTTACTTTATAGATCCTATTAAAATGTACATAATGCAAAGCAGTAGCTTTTATCTCACCTTTACCAGCCCCCAAGCTATTATTTTTACATAATTTAGCCATTTCTTTTATAAGATTATGTCACTGTTTATTGATTTTTACTACTACTTTTCTCCTGTAAAATATGTATATTTAATACTAATACACTCCCCTCTTCTCCTGTCCATCCTTCCACTAAAAAATGTTATGAAAACACATTACAAGACAAACATCCAGCACTGGAAAGTAGGGCAGTGACTGGATTGTCAAGCAGCCTATTGTGAGAATGTGGAGGAAACAGCTTTGTATTTACATAGGTGAACGAGAATTGCCATTGTTAAAATCTGAATGTGAAAACCAAAAATGATTATTAAAAGAGAATAGATAAAGCAACTATATTCATAAAATCAGACAAAACTAGGAGGAGGGAAAGGAAGATGTGGGGTGGTGATAGGAAGAAAAGCATGCCAAAATATTCATTTTATACAAAGAATCAAGATACATACATACTTTATTTTGTTTAACAGAAAAGATAATTTGGGATAACTTAAGGATAGTCATGAGTAGAATTAAATAAGGACCATTATTTTCTAAATGATTATAGAAAATAAAAAAAAGAAAGAATCTCAGAAAATAAGGACGTGTAGTTTACATGAATACAGAAAAATAACAAAGGAAAAGGCCTATTTTTCCTTCCTTTTCTTGTAATGTTCTAGAGTCCCTCACTCTCCCATATTTATTGAGGTACAATTAACAAATAAAAATTGTATCAATTTAATAGACTATAACACATGATTTTTTTAAGGTGTACAAAAATGATGATTTAACATACGCATAACTGATTTCAGGCTGTATACCTCATCCTGTAGCGGCTTGAAGCAGGATTTTGATTCCCAGCCAGGGACTGAAGTCAGGTCACCACAGTTGAGAGTGCTGAATCTAGCCACTGGACCAGTTGTTGTTTTTGTTGTTGACTAAGTTGTGTCCAACTCTTTGTAACCCCACACACTGAAGCACACCAGGCTCCTCTGTCCTCCACTATTTCCCAGAGTTTGCCCAAACTCATGTCCGTTAAGTCAGTGATGCTGTCTAACCATCTCATCCTCTGCTGTCCCATTCTCCTTTAGCCTTCAGTCTTTCCCAGCATCAGGCTCTTCTCCAAAATTCAGCTCTTCCCATCAGGTGGCCAAAGTATTGGAGCTTCAGCTTCAGCATCAGTCCTTCCAGTCAATATTCAGGGTTGATTCTTTTAAGATTGACTGGTTTGATCTCCTTGTTGTCCAAGGGACTCTAAAAAGTCTTCTCCAACACCATAATTTGAAAGCATCAATTCTTCAGTGCTCAGCCTTCTTTATGGTTCAGCTCTCACACACATACATGACAACTCAAAAAAACATGGTTTTGACTATACAGAATTTTGTCAGCAAAGTAATGTCTCAAATCTAACTGCTGTCTAGATTTGTCATAGCTTTCCTTCCAAGGAGCAAGTGTCTTTTAATTTCATGGCTGCAGGCACCATCTGCAATGATTTTGGAGCCCAAGAAAATCTATCACTGCTTCTACATTTTCCCTTTCTATTTGCCAGGAAGTGATGGGACTGGATGTCATGATCTTCATTTTTTTAACATTGAGTTTCAAGCCAGCTTTTTTACTCTCCTCTTTAACCCTCATCAAGAGGAACTTTAGGTCCTCTTGGCTTTCTGCCATTAGAGTGGTATTATATGCATATCTGGGGGTTTCCCAGGGGGTGCTAATGGTAAAGAATCCACCTGCCATGCAGGAGACATAAGGGACGAAGATTTGATCCCTGGATTGGGAAGATCCCCTGAAGAAGGAAATGGCAATCCACTCCAGTATTCTTGCCTGAAGAATCCCATGGACAGAGGGGCCTGTTGGGCCGCAGTCCATGGGGTTGTTAAGAGTAGGACATGACTGAAGCAACTTAGCATGCATCTGGATATCTGAGGTTGTTGATATTTCTCTTGGCAATCTTGATTCTAGCTTGTGATTCATCCAGCCTGGCATTTCCCGTGACATACTCAACATATAAATTAAATAAACAGGATGACAGTTAAATAGACTGGATGACAGCCTTGTCATACTCCTTTCCCAAATTTGAACCAGTCAATTGTTCCACATCCTGGTCTAACTGTTGCTTCTTGACCCACAGACAGGGTTCTCAGAAGATAGGTAAGGTGGTCTGTTACTCCTGTCTCTTGAAGAATTTTGCACAGTTTGTTGTGATCCACACAGTCACAGGCTTTAGTGTAGTCAATGAAGCAGATGTTTTTTCTGGAATTTATGGCTTTCTCCATGATCCAACCAACGTTGGCAATTTGATCTCTGATGCTTCTGCCTTTTCTAAACTCAGCTTGTACATCTGGAAGTTCTTGTGGCCAATGAAAAAACTCTGGCCCCTTGACTTTGCTGGAATGAATTCCCACAAAGACAGGAAGTAGTGAAACAAGTAAGGAAAATAATACACATGAATAGGAACACATGGGTGGATTCAAAGAAAGAGTTGAGTGCTGGTGGTAGTTTTAATCACTGTTTTTTGTTGTTGTTGTTGTTGTTCAGTTGCTCAGTCACATCTGACTCTTTGCAACCCCATTGACTGCAGCACTCCAAGTTTTCTTGTCCTTCACCATCTTCTGGAGTTTGCTCAGACTTAGGTCCTTTGAGTTGGTAATGCCATCCAACCATCTTGTCCTCTGTCATCCCCTTCTCCTCCTGCCTTCAATCTTTCCCAACATCAGGGTCTTTTCTAATAAGTTGGCTCGTTGCATCAGGTGGCCAAAGTACTGGAGCTTCAGCTTCAGCATCAGTCCTTCCAAAGAATATTCAGGACTGATTTCCTTTAGGATCGACTGGTTGGATCTCCTTGCAGTCCAAGGGACTCTCAAGAGTCTTCTCCGACACCACAGTTCAAAAGCGTCAATTCTTTGGTGCTCAGCCTTCTTTATGGTCCAACTCTCACATCCATGCATGACTACTGGAAAAACCACAGCTTTGACTAGGTGGCCCTTTGTCAGCAAAGTGATGTCTCTGCTTTTTAATATGCTATCTAGTATTGTCATAACTTTTCTTCAAGGAGCAAGCGTCTTTTAGTTTCATGGCTGCAGTCACAATCTGCAGTGATTTTGGAGCCCAAGAAAATAAAGTCTCTCACTGTTTCCTTTCTTTCCCCATCTATTTGCCATGAAGTGATGGGACAACATGCCATGATGTTCGTTTTTTAAATGTTGAGTTTTAAGCCAACTTTTTCACTCTCCTCTTTCACATTCATCAAGAGGCTCTTTCTCTTCATTTTCTGCCATAAGGGTCGTGTCATCTGCATATCTGAGGTTATTGATATTTCTCCTGGCAATCTTGATTCCAGCTTGTGCTTCATCCAGCCCAGCATTTCTCATGATGTACTCTGCATATAAGTTAAATAAGCAGGGTGACAATATACTGCCTTGACGTACTCCTTTCCCAATTTGGAACCAGTCTGTTGTTCCATGTCCGGTTCTAACTGTTGCTTCTTTACCTGTATACAGATTTCTCAGGGGGCAGGTAAGATGTTCTGGTATTCCCATCTCTCTAAGAATTTTCTACATTTCATTGTGATTCACACAGTCAAAGGTTTTAGCAGAAATAGATGTTTTTCTGGAATTCTCTTGCTTTTTATATAATCCAACAGATGTTGGCAACTTGATCTCTGGTTCCTCTGCCTTTTCTAAGTCCAGCTTTTGCATCTGGAAGTTCTTGGTTCCCATACTGTTGAAGCCTGGCTTGGATAATTTTGAGCATTACCTTACTAGCATATGAGATGAGTGCAATTGTGCAGTAGTTTGAGCATTTTTGGTATTGCCTTTCTTTGGGATTTGAATGAAAAGTGACCTTTTCCAGTCCTGTCGCCACTGCTGTTTTCCAAATTTGCTGGCATGTTTTTTTTTTTTTTTTAATTTTATTTTATTTTTAAACTTTACATAATTGTATTAGTTTTGCCAAATATCAAAATGAATCCATCACAGGTATACATATGCTCCCCATCCTGAACCCTCCTCCCTCCTCCCTCCCCATACCATCCCTCTGGGTCGTCCCAGTGCACTAGCCCCAAGCATCCAGTATCGCGCATTGAACTTGGACTGGCATCTTGTTTCATACATGATATTTTACATGTTTCAATGCCATTCTCCCAAATCTTCCCACCCTCTCCCTCTGCAGCACTTTCACAGGATTGTCTTTTAGGATTTGAAAAAGCTCAGGTTCAGTTCCATCACCTCCACTAGCTTTGTTCGTAGTGATGCTTCCTAAGGCCCACTTGACTTCGCATTCCAGGATGTCTGGGTATAAGTGAATGATCACACCATCGTGTTTATGTGGGTCGTGAAGATCTTTTTTGTACAGTTCTTCTGTGTATTTTGACACTTCTTCTTAATATCTTCTGCTTCTGTTAGGTCCATACCATTGCTGTCCTTTATTGAGCCCATCTTTGCATGAAATGTTCCTTTGGCATCTCTAATTTTCTTGAAGAGATCTCTAGTCTTTCCCATTCTGTTGTTTTCCTCTATTTCTTTGCACTGATTGCTGAGGGAGGCTTTCTTATCTCTCTCTCTCTTTTTTTTTTTTAAATTAATTTTATTTTATTTTTAAACTTTACATAATTGTATTAGTTTTGTGACCCAGAGGGATGGTATGGGGAGGGAGGAGGGAGGAGGGTTCAGGATGGGGAACACATGTATACCTGTGGTGGATCCATTTTGATATTTGGCAAAACTTATCTCTCTTTTTTATTCCTTGGAAATAGGCATTCAGATGAATATATCTGTCCTTTTCTCCTTTGCTTTTCACTTCTCTTCTTTTCTCAGCTATGTAAGGCCTCCTCTGACAACCATTTTGCCTTTTTTCATTTCTTTTTCTTGGGGATGGTTTTGGTCACTGCCTCCTGTACAATGTACAAACCTCTGCCACAGCTCTTCAGGCACTCTGTTTATCAGATCTAATCCCTTGAATTTATTTGTCACTTCCACTGTATAATAATAAGTGATTTGATTTAGGTCATACCAAAATGGCCTAATTATTCTCCCTGCTTTCTTCAATTTAAGACTGAATTTTGCAATAAGGAGTTCATGATCTGAGCCACAGTCAGCTCCCAGTCTTGTTTTTGCTGACTGTATAGAGCTTCTCCATCTTCAGCTGCAAAGAATATAATCAGTCTGATTTCGGTGTTGACCATCTGGTCATGTCCATGTGTAGAGTCATATCTTGTGTTGTTGGAAAACAGTGTTTGCTAGGACCAGTGCTTTCTCTTGGAAAAACTCTATTAGCCTTTTCCCTGCTTCATTTTGTACTCCAAGGCCAAACTTGCCTGTGACACCAGGTATCTCTTAACCTCCTACTTTTGCATTCCAGTTTCCTATGATGAAAAGAACATCTTTTTTTGTTTTGTTTTGTTTGGTGTTAGTTCTAGAAGCTCATGTGGGTCTTCATAGAACTGTTCAATTCGCCTGAAGTTGAATATTTCTATGAAGACCCACCTTCTAGAACTAAATCATTGTTATGTGGCATTTATTCCAGGTTTCCTTTGGCCAATCATCTTGCTTTTCCTGACTCTGAGTCCATATTTGGTTTATCTGGGGATCCTCCCATGTTTGTGTTCACATCTCTTAGCCAAGATGGATTCCAGTGAAGAGGCCTAAATGTAGATTGATATCACCTACTATGGGGTGGCACCCCTTCCCTTTCTGACCTCCAAGGAGCTTTTCTGTACATGTGTAGCCAAGAAATTCTCCTTAACCTCAAGAGTGAGAAATATGTGGTCTCTGTATTTTATCTGGGCAGGGCTCACCCTCTCCTATTATCTTTGCCTTGGAATATCTATCCATAGGGGACAAACTAACTCTTCAGCCTGGGTCCTATGTATCTCCTGTCTCATATACATTGTGAAAATATTACTACATCAAGTTACTAACATCTTCATCACCTTACATGGTTACCATTTGTGTGTGTCTGTGTGTGTGTTTGGTGAGAATGCTTAAGATCTACTCTCTTGGCAAATATCAAGTTTATAATACAGTGTTATTAACTATAGACACCATGGATGTACATTAACTCCAACAATTTATTCATCTTACAAATAAAATTTTGTATCCTTTAACCAACATTTCTCCATTTCTTTCAGTCCCCAGACCCTAGTAACCACCATTCTATTCCCTGCTTCTTTGAGTTTTACATTTTTAGATTTCACATATAAGTGAGATCATACAGCATTTGTCTTTCAGTTTCTGGCTAGTATCATTTAGCATAACATCTTCTGGGTTCATCTATGTTGCTCTGAATAACAAGATTTCCTTCTTTTTATGGCTAAGTACTATTCTACTGTATGTATATGCCACATTATCCTTTCCTCCATCCACATACACTTAGGCTGTTTCTATATCTCAGTTCTTACAAATGATGGTTCAGTAAACATATGCCTGCAGATAACCTCTTCTAGATCCTGATTTCATTTCATTTGGATATATACTCAGGAGTGGGATTGCTAGATTATATGGATTACATAGAGGTTGTATTTTTAATTTTTTGAGGAACCTCCTTCCTGTTTTCCTTAATGGCTATGCGAATTTTCATCCCCACTAAGTGTACAAGGGCTCCGTTTTCTTCACACCCTTGCCAGCACATCTTATCTCATCTTTTTGATACTGAAAACAAATTTATTTTAAAAATACAGGCCCTGCAAGCCTAGCCAGGTCTCTGGGCATCTTTGTAACTCAGTCTTCTTAATTGTGTAATGAAAATAAAATGCCCGTTTCATATGGTTATTGCAAGATTGAATGAGATCAAGCAAATCTGACAGCCTCCTATTGCGTGGTATCAGTAAATGTTTACATTCAAAGTAGCACTGTCCAGGATTCAAAAGCAATTCAAAAAGAGCTTTAATCTTTCTTTGCATCTCTTGAGGAGCATATCAGAAATTCAATTCAAAACTTGAAGTGTGACTTCTTAAAGTTACAGTTTTCTCAGAGCCCATAGCTTCTCTGGAATCCCCATCCCCATGCACCATTAGTCTCCACATCAAGATCTCCTTGGTCCACAGCAGTCCTTGTTCTCATAGTCCTTTCCATTCTTCCTCGAAACTAGCCAGTCTTGTCTCTCTCTCTACCCACCTTCCCGATGCTATATTTAAAAATCATAAGAACATGGCCACACATTCAGATCTCTTCTTACAGGAGAGAAGATGAGAGAAGTTACATAAACTCGGGCAGAGAAAAGAAGGAAGTAAAATTGGAATTATGCTTTAATAAATTTTATCCCCATCACATATGTAAAGTGCCTTACACATAATAAATACTTAATGCAGAGCTATTTCCTTTCTCAGTAACTCCCAACATATCATAAATGCTTAGTCTTTGTTTTTGATATATGCTCCATAAATAAAAATAATTATTTAATCTTGAACACTAAATTTCTCAACACTCTCTCCCCAACTCTACCAAATTAGCAATTTGAAATTGGGCACAGCTTCACAGGAGAAGGGCTGCTGTTTTAAAGCAAATCTATGATTCAGATAAAATTAAAAACCTGCATTACAATATGAATACTCACCTCCTAAAGCCTCTAGTCTATGCTTGTTTTTTTGTTTTTTTTTTTTCATTGCATTTTTCTCAAAGCAAGGTACACCTGCACCCCACAGCATCCCTGAGGGGCCAAGAGTGAAACTAGACTCTGCATAAGACCCCCTTGGTTGTTGCAACTTTTTTAAAAGTAAGATTTTTTTCTCCTGACATTTTAGAAGTGTTATTAAAACTCACTGGATTCTTGGGATTTGGAGAGGGAAGAAAAGAAACAACTGAACCTTGATTTTCCTCCCCTGGATATCATGTTTGTTTTGACGTGTGGGTGTGGCGTGCTTTTCTGGCAGTGACTGTGCAAATTCAGCCCTGGGCGTCTGCAGGACACAGCACAGCCATGTCTAGGTTGCTTGGACAAGGAGTATTGCTTTTCTGTCTGCAGGTCATTCACACACAGCTGCTGGGCTCAGGTGTCACTGCACCAAGCTGCTCTGCTCTTTCGTTAAGATCTTAAGCTACATACTTATGTGTCCGATAACAAAAAGCAGGGAGAGGCACTGGTGGAGATTTAATGTAGAGGTGGATGAAGATGGGTTATGGAGTCATAGATCTGTAGGAAAGGTGCAGGCTGCGAGTCTCTGACCCTTTGACAAGACACCACTGTCTTTCGTATGACACGTTTCTAACTGAGTGTCAGGATGCCATCATTTCTGCCGTGTCTTTTTTTTTTTTTTTTTCATTCTGCAGTTCTTTTTGCCTCCTATTTCAGTGGGAGGTCTTCTCAGATGTCTTTGAAATTTTGAGGTTGCCTCTCCCTCACATATCTTGGCACGATGTAGACAGTTATATACGTTCTGTTGTTGCTGTTGCAGATTTTTTTCTGTTGAAATGAGTTTTGATATTTTATTTGCCTCAGTCATCATCTTTCCCTTCTTCCAGTCATGGATTCTGCTTCAGCCATACACAGTGGACTACTTGACATTCGTGCATTCATTATGTTATTTCACACCTACATTCCTTTGCGTGTTCTGCCTCCCTGCTTAGAGTACATTTTCCTTAGATCCACAAAGATAGGGAAAAAAAACTTACAGTTACCAAAGGGGAAACGGGAGGGGAAGGATAAAGTTTGGGATTAACATATACACCCTACTATATCTGAAACAGATAACCAGTAAGGACCTACTGTACAGCACGGGGAACTATCCTCAGTATTTTGTAATAACATATAAGGGAAAATAATTTGTAAAAACAAACAAACAAAACAAAACAAAAATAAATAATTATAAAACTGAATCACTTTGCTACACCCCTGAAACACACAACATTGTAAGTCAACTATACTTAAATGTAAATTTTTTGAAAGGGATTCCTTTCCTGTACTTCATTTAGCTATTGCCAGTGCTTGTCTCTCAGAACTCAACCTGAGTTATTCCGGAAATTTTCCTTGACTCTCTCATTGTGCTGTAGCAACCTGTAAATACCACATAAAACCAATAGTTGCTGAGCACTTATGAAGACCTAAGCATTGTGTTAAGCACCTAACCTCTTTTAATTCATTTAATCCTCATGACAATCTTAGGTTGAAAGAATTCTTGCTTAAAATCCATTTACAGACAAGAAGAGACATAAAAACATCAAGGAACTTGCCCCAGGCCAGGCTTGTGGTAAGGTTCAAATACAAGAGCAGGTCTGTGACTTCAAAGCCTGTCCTCTTTAGCACTAGATTATTCTACCATTTCTAATACGTAAGGTGTATTTACTGATGTGCTTTATTTATGGGAAAGTGTTCCTGGCTCTTCCATTAGTTTGAAAATTCCTTGGACTGAGAGCTAAAGTCTTACTTCAGCATGTACCACTAGCAAAGTGCCTGACTTCAATCAAGGTCTCAACCAAAGTTGTTGAATAAATGAGAGTGGAGGTCTCTAGTCTGTCACCTTCCACATTCAGCTTACGTCAGAGTACCTCTTTTCTCAGTGAAATTGAAACTCAAATTCACCAGGTCAAACCATACGATATGCTAGTGAGGAAAAGCAGAAGGAATCCGAGGCAGCTGGTATACTGGCAATGAGTAGAGTGAACAGTACACATTGTTTTTATGTGTAAGTGCCCATAGATGCCAAGCTCCAGGGATGAATTTGTTTGTGCAGCTGGGAGCCAGGGGCAGCCAGCCACCAATGTCATCAATAGAGGAACATAGACCAAGGGACAGAGGAAAGGTATCCTGTGAAACCAAAAGCTGATTGAGAAAAACCCATGTAAGTTCAAATAAAGGACAAGATGGTATCGACAAAATGCAATGTCGTGTCTATTTCAATAGTGATGGTACAAGACTATAGCATGTGCCTGAGCATTTGCAATTATCAAATCATCTATCGTGAGGACTCAGTAGTGAGTCCCAGAGAAAGAAAGCTAGGATTTGTTTAGAGAAATTGCAACAAGGAGAGATAGGATCTGCACTCACAGAAGTAACTCTGTGGAGGAGCTTCTAGGCAGTTCTGGATCACCAGCTCACTTAGTTAATAAATGAATGAGAGTGAATAATAATAAAAAAAATTTTTTAAAAAGCAAGTATGTGAAATAATTAAAGATAGGGTGAGGTACTAACAGTCCCACTGAAAACAGCAGACTATGCATTTCCATGAGAAAAAATGGGATTGTGAATTAGATCTGTGATAAGGAGAGGAGAGAGTGAAGTATTCTCCAGGAATCCTGAATACAGGAGCTGCAGGGAGTTACGTATTCTGTGCACAGCTGGAGAAGTCATACAAATATAATGCGCAGGGAAGAAGAGTTATGTAGTTAGGTAGGATTGCAAGGGGACAGCAGAATGGGTTTCAGATGAGATAAAAGAGAGAGAATAGATGAATGTGTATTTCAAGTTTTGAAACAGAGAAGAAAATATCAAATTATTGGGAATATACATGCAGCAAGAGAAGTGGGAAAAAATCAGAAAACTACTTTTTATAAATCAAAAACTGTGGTCATCAAAATCCTGGCTTCAAAAGAAGAGATTTCAATAAAAGAAAAGATAGGGGCAGGAGATTTGGGGGAAATGAATGAAAGGGAAAAAAATTAAAACGATTTTGTTTTAAATGCAGTAGCCCATTCCACGGAGAAGGCAATGACACCCCACTCCAGTACTCTTGCCTGGAAAAGCCCATGGATGGAGGAGCCTGGTAGGCTGCAGTCCATGGGGTCGCTAAGAGTCCGACACGACTGAGTGACTTCACTTTCACTTTTCACTTTCATGCATTGGAGAAGGAAATGGCAACCCACTCCAGTGTTCTTGCCTGGAGAATCCCAGGGATGGGGGAGCCTGGTGGGCTGCCATCTATGGGGTTGCACAGAGTTGGACACGACTGAAGTGACTTAGCAGCAGTAGCAGCAGCAGCCCATTCCAAATCAATAGAAAGAGGGCAGTGATACCAAGCTTGAGACGGCAAAGGGTAACGGAAAGAGGGCCACCCCAAGGGGAGTAAGAAAGGTCAAATAAAAATGTGAAGAGCACAACACCTTCAAGTTGGACATGGGATTTAAGTAACGTACACATAAAGAACCCAAGAAGAGAATAGAAGAGCCAGTATTTCAGAACGAGGAAAAGAAAGTTGAAAAGAGACTGTTTTAGGGGCTCTCCATACGGATCAGTCTAGAGATACAGGTACTAAAGATGCTCAGTCATGTCCAACTTTAAGATATGAAAGATATTGAACTGGCAGTCAGTGCTGGACTCCACCCGCCAGTCTGTTGCTATGTGAGAGAACAAATCAATACATCTCTGTGGCTTATTGTTGGACTAGGTGATTCAAAGTTCATCTAGTTCTGAAAGTTTATGACGATATTGTGGCTCAAAAAGTGAATAAACCCTCAAAGGGGAGGGATAAGTCAAAAACTTTAAAAAGCAAACTGGAGTGTGCAAGATGCTCATAATTGAATGTATAGATAGCTAAACGGAAGGTTAAGAAAGAAAAACACTAAAAATAGAAGTAAATAAAAGGAGCTTATAGATGCACTAAGATGTATGCTTCCTGAGGTCAGGAGTTCTGTCTGTCTTGCTTCTCATTGAATCCCCAATATCCAGAACAATATCTGGCTCACAGCAGATGTTGACTTGACTGGAAAGATGGGGATTGCCAGATTTTTACAGAGATCCAAAGAGGGCATTGGTCTGAAGAGCGTCAAGGAGTTCGAAAGAAAAGGATTTCCAATAAGTGCAAAGTATTCACAAGTCATCAACATCATGTATCTGCATGATTGATACCTTACATGGGGATTGCCACCAACTTACCTTGGTCACACCACGTGCGCTAAGTTCACCAGGACACGATCCACATGAAACATTGGCTTGACGCTAAGTGTGGTGACATGGAATTAATTCACATATTGAAAGGACTTTAAAGTGGTACAGTGCCTGCCAAGTTACTTTTTTTCTCTTCAGCCAAAAAGCATGTGCTTTTCCACAGAAGAATGCCAAGAGACCTTGATCATGAATCCATTTCTGTATTGCAGGACCATTCCTGACAGAACACCTCAATTATAGTAAAAAATCTTCCCCAAATAACTCCAATGGCTTCAAGGTTTAGCCTCAATTTTTTTTTCTTCTCTCAGTAAAGCAGGTCCTCTAATTTACAACTCACAGATTTTCAAAGTGTAGGAACTTTAAGGAGGAGTATACTTTTACCTATCTTAAGTTCAAAGACTGTATGGACTTAATTATTAAGCTCTCCTGTCTTGTTCCATCACCCTCAAATCAAGAACTTGGATACAATAATGAGGTAAGAAAACAGAGGTTCACGTGCATCGTCACAGGAAGCTAGCCAATAAGTTTGGCTAAGTTTTCTAGGGTTCAACATGGCATTCCTTTCATCCAGCAGCCAAGACACTTGCACTGAACACCTGGATTGGACCCTGTACGAGGGGACTGGAAAGATTAATAAGGCAAAGTGTCTCCCTAGAGGATTTTATGGTCTAGTGGGAGAGACAGGCATGTCCACATCTAAACAGGAAGGAAAACAAAAGGGAACTGATATTTGTTAAATATCTGCCCGAGGCGAGGTTCTGTGCTATATGCATTATCCTCTCTCCTTTGCGATAGTCTCTTTTACAGCTAAGAAAACTGAGGTTCAAAGAGGGCTTGAAACTTACCCAAAGTTTCAAACCTGAGTGTGGTATAATACAAGGGGCCTCCAGATTTTTTCTCCTTGAAAATTCCTTCCTATGTCCCTCTACCATACTCAAATGCGATTTTCACAAAGTTAAAATAACAGTGGTGATAAATGCTCTACAAGTAGTAGTCTGAACAAAAGGCTATGGGAGAGCAAAGGGCACAATGAAACGGTGCCTTGGAGAGGAAGGAGGTCAGAGAAGGTATCACCGAGGATGTGACATTTGAGCTGGGCCATGTTAAACAGCTGGAGTTGGTCCTGCTGAATTACTAATGTGTTGATTTTTTGACTACACCTCTTGGGCACTTACCAGAGCCACAAAGTGAAGGAAGCAATAATTCTTCTCTGGTCACCAAAACTGCTGAAATGGAGTCACCTGCTATTTCTGCACCCACTGGTTTCACACAGAGAGTTTCTCAAATAAGGTTATAGTCAGAGGATGTTAGCTTAGGGAGTAGCAGGTGTGTGGATGGAGAGGGATACGGACCATGTCTGATGGGAAGGGGAAAGCCACGGTGCTTTTGAGCCCCTCTTGTTTGCATGCTGGGACTAGAGGTACCCGGAATAGATAAATGGAAGCAAACAGCTCCAAAGAGGATCTGCAAAAGCATTTGGTATAATTTTTTGTCTGAGGGTTGTTTTAAAAAGATCTCAAGCATGGATTTTTTTTTTTTTTTAAAGCAGAGTTTCTGTTTACCTATCGATGATAAATCAACAGAGTTGCATGGCAGCCAAACGGGTCTTTCAATGTGCTGCTTCATTTTTCCCGTTAAGCCTAAGGAGTGTCCCAGAAATGGAAAAAAAATAAGGCATTAAACTTCAGTGAAGCAAAATCTGGAAAAATGTGTGTGATCCACTGAACAAAAGACACTGGTTGGACATTAGTGGAAAGAACCTTAGAGTAAATTATGGAAAGTTTAGTGACTATGTACTCTGAAGGAAAATAATGGAATGCCCACATAAAGTACATAGAGTCACTAAGTTGGGAAGGAAAGGGAAAAAAACTGAAAAGTTTTTGAAAGCACTATGATGGTTTTCTATAGGATAAGGTGCACAAAGGCAATAGCTGAATAACTACGAGCCAAAAGACTGAAGCAGAGAATGACTGAGTAGCTCCTGGGTAATCTCCTTGTTTCCAATGACTCCTCCCACTGTAACCAGTCACCTCCCTAAAATTCAGATTTGGTTATATCACTCTTCTGCCTAAATGTCTTCAATGATCTAGTTTGAAGAAAAAGTCCACATTTCTTAGTGTGCCATGAAAGAACTATGGTAATATAGCCCTTCTTACTATCTACCTTTGTTTCTCCCTTTCCTGAACACACACCGTGCTGAGTTATCTGAAGATACCCCAAAGCCAACCTTTGAAATGCTGAGAATACTTTTTCTCCTGCCTGGAATGCTATGCTCCACCACTTATTCTTTTATTCTCCTGGCTCCCATTCCTTCATTCTTTCAGAGAATGTTTGTTGGGCCTGGCAATAGGTCAGATGCTGCATTGAGAGCAGTGATGGAGAGGTAGATAGTCCTGGCTTCATCGTCTAGCCTGATTATTATCACTTCCTTCATGAAGTATAGGCTCCAAGGCTGGATTGAATGCCCCTCCTACCCCAAAGCACCGTGAATGAATGATTAAGTTATTCATTGTTAAGTAATTCATTGTTTAATGAATAGCTAATTAACCATTAAATCAGTAAGGACATAAAAAGACCATGTGTGTGTGTGAGTGTGTGCTCTTAGTTACTTAAGTTGTGTCAGAGTTACTTAAGTTGTGTCAGACTCTTTGTGACCCCCTGGACTGTAGCCCACCAGGCTCCTCTGTCCATGGGATTCTCCAGGCAAGAACACTAGAGTGAGCTGCCATGCCCTCTTCCAGGGGATCTTCCCAACCCAGGGATTGAACCCATGCCTCCTGCATTGCAGGCAGATTCTTTCCCACTGAGCCATGAGGGAAGCCCATGAAAGACCATAAGAATTACCATTTTTAGTGGTATCATTTGCCCAACAGTATTTGCCTCATTTTGGTTCAACAAACATTTATTGGGCATCTACCACCAGGTAATAACTAGGCACTGGGCGTGTGAAGATAATTAAGACAAGTCTCTGACCTCAAGTAGTCTGCAATCCAAAAGATGAAACAAATCCATAAATTTTAATATAATTGTAAAAGACAGAAATGCATAACTTACTATAGTGTCAAAGGATGTTTTGAAAGTTTCATCTGAACAAATCTTTCATTTCTCACAAGAACTTGGAGGTAGAAGACAATTCTTATCATCCCTATTTTATTGTGAGAAAACTGAGATTAAGTCATTTGTCCATTACTTAAATCCAGCCAATCTTGTTCCCTAGCTTATGACCTTAACATCTTAATAGGCATGATAGTTGCTGTAGTGAAGTTAATGTAAAAAGTGCTTTCTCAGAGAAATTAAGGAAACAATTCCATTCACCATTGCAACGGAAAGAATAAAATACTTAGGAATATATCTACCTAAAGAAACTAAAGACCTATATATAGAAAACTATAAAACACTGGTGAAGGAAATCAAAGAGGACACTAATAGATGGAGAAATGTACCATGTTCATGGATTGAAAGAATCAATATAGTGAAAATGAGTATACTACCCAAAGCAATTTATAGATTCAATGCAATCCCTATCAAGCTACCAACGGTATTCTTCACAGAGCTAGAACAAATAATTTCACAATTTGTATGGAAATACAAAAAACCTCGAATAGCCAAAGCTATCTTGAGAAAGAAGAATGGAACTGGAGGAATCAACCTACCTGACTTCAGGCTCTATTACAAAGCCACAGTTATCAAGACAGTATGGTACTGGCACAAAGACAGAAATATTGATCAATGGAACAAAATAGAAAGCCCAGAGATAAATCCACGCACATATGGACACCTTATCTTTGACAAAGGAGGCAAGAATATACAATGGATTAAAGACAATCTCTTTAACAAGTGGTGCTGGGAAAACTGGTCAACCACTTGTAAAAGAATGAAACCATAACACTTTCTAACACCATACACAAAAATAAACTCAAAATGGATTAAAGATCTAAACGTAAGACCAGAAACTATAAAACTCCTAGAGGAGAACATAGGCAAAACACTCTCCAACATACATCACAGCAGGATCCTCTATGACCTACCTCCCAGAATATTGGAAATAAAAGCAAAAATAAACAAATGGGACCTAATTAAACTTAAAAGCTTCTGCACATCAAAGGAAACTATTAGCAAGGTGAAAAGGCAGCCTTCAGAATGGGAGAAAATAGTAGCAAATGAAGTAACTGACAAACAACTAATCTCAAAAATATACAAGCAACTCCTACAGCTCAACTCCAGAAAAATAAATGACCCAATCAAAAAATGGGCCAAAGAACTAAATAGACATTTCTCCAAAGAAGACATACAGATGGCTAACAAACACATGAAAAGATGCTCAACATCACTCATTATCAGAGAAATGCAAATCAAAACCACTATGAGGAACATTTCACGCCAGTCAGAATGGCTGCGATCCAAAAGTCTACAAGCAATAAATGCTGGAGAGGGTGTGGAGAAAAGGGAACTCTCTTACACTGTTGGTGGGAATGCAAACTAGTACAGCCACTCTGGAGAACAGTGTGGAGATTCCAAATAGAACTGCCTTATGATCCAGCAATCCCACTGCTGGGCATACACACTGAGGAAACCAGAAGGGAAAGAGACACGTGTACCCCAATGTTCATCGCAGCACTGTTTATAATAGCCAGGACATGGAAGCAACCTAGATGCCCATCAGCAGATGAATGGATAAGAAAGCTGTGGTACATATACACAATGGAGTATTACTCAGCCATTAAAAAGAATACATTTGAATCAGTTCTAATGAGATGGATGAAACTGGAACCTATTATACAGAGTGAAGTAAGCCAGAAAGAAAAACACCAATACAGTATACTAACGCATATATATGGAATTTAGAAAGATGGTAACAATAACCCTGTGTACGAGACAGCAAAAGAGACACTGATGTATAGATCAGTCTTATGGACTCTGTGGGAGAGGGAGAGAGTGGGGAGATTCGGGAGAATGGCATTGAAACATGTATAATATCATGTATGAAATGAGTCGCCAGTCCAGGTTCGATGCACGATACTGGATGCTTGGGGCTGGTGCACTGGGACGACCCAGAGGGAGGGTATGCGGAGGGAAGAGGGAGGAGGGTTCAGGATGGGGAACACAGGTATACCTGTGGCGGATTCATTTTGATATTTGGCAAAACTAATACAATATTGTAAAGTTTAAAAATAAAATAAAGTTTATATATAAAAAAAAAAGTGCTTTCTCAAAACAAAGAAAAGAACTGAGTCCAGAATTGAAATTCAGGATAAATTTCTTGGAGGAGCTGAGTCCTTTCCTGTGCTAAATCTGGGGTCAATACAATGAATTATTACCTTAGCTAATTAAATAAACAGACCAACTTACCTGAAATCAGATGAGAATAAAGGAACCACAGTGGTAGTCAGATGATTCACACAGGTGTGACATACTCTCTGTTAAATATTAATATTATATACCATTTGCCATGTGCCACTCTTGTCATCCTGGCCATCCTAACTGCAAGTCCCATCTTTAGAAGATTTAAGCTGCCAAAGAGGCATGCTGCTGCTGCTGCTAAGTCACTTCAGTCGTGTCCGACTCTGTGCGACCCCACAGACGGCAGCCCACCAGGCTACGCCATCCTGGGATTCTCCAGGCAAGAACACTGGAGTGGGTTGCCATTTCCTTCTCCAATGCATGAAAGTGAAAAGTGAAAGTGAAGTCGCTCAGGACTGCAGCCCTCCAGGCTCCTCCGTCCATGGGATTTTCCAGGCAAGAGTACTGGAGTGGGGTGCCATTGCCTTCTCCGAAACAGGCATGAATGAGCTTCTATTCTCATTATTCTATTCCATTTATCTAACTCTCCATGCCAAAAACACATTCCTATAATTAATGATAGGTTTGTAATAAATCTTGTTATCAGTGAGGCTAAGTCCTCCTACTTTGTTTTTCTTCAGGAGTGTCTCAGCTATGCTGCTACTGCTACTGCTGCTAAGTCACTTCAGTCATGTCCGACTCTGTGCAACCCCATAGACGGCAGCCTACCAAGCTCCTCCATCCCTGGGATTCTCCAGGCAAGAACGCTGGAGTGGTTTGCCATTTCCTTCTCCAGCTATCCATGGCCCTTTATATATATATATATATATATATATATATATATTTTTATGTTTATCAATGAATGCACTTTGCTTGTGTTAGGTATCTATTGCTATAAAACAAATTGTTCCATTAGTGGCTGGAAGCAACACAAACATTATCTCACCATTTTTGTGGGTTAAGAATCCAGGAATAGGTTAGCTGGGGTCCTCTAGCTCAGTGTCTCTCATGGCCAGCCTGTGGGCAAGAGATAGTCACCTCAAAACCTGACCTGGGGAGGAGTCACCTTCAAATTTCCTCTTGTGGCTGTTGGCAGGCCTCAGATGGCCTAGAGACATAAGCTACAGAAGTGATAGCCCCTCATGTCTTCCATATTCTATACACTAGGGAAAAGTCGTAAATCCAGCCCACCCTAAAGAGAAGTGGATCACTCCAGGCATAAATACCAGGAAGCAGGGATCATGGCAGCCATCTTAGAAGCTGCCTACTACTGTGTCAGTCGTTCAGGTGTGTCCGACTCTGTGTGACCCCATGGATTGTAGCCCACCAGGCTCCTCTGTCCATGGGATTCTCCAGGCAAGAGTCCTGGAGTGGGTTGCCATTTCCTTCTCTGCCTACTACAGACATTTGTACATGTGTTTATTTAAACGTAAATTTTGAAAACAGAAAATACATTCTCATAGTTAAAAAATTTTAATGTACCTGATGGCATATGTTAAGAAGTGTCCCTCACACCTTATTTGTCAAGTTCTATGAAAAATATTACTGAAATTTTGACTATAATTCCATCAGATTTAGAGATTTGAGAAGAATTGGTACTTTTGTGATATTGAGTCTTGCTCTCCATGCAAAGGTGGTATCTTCTGTCTAGGTTTTATATCGTTCACTAGATTATCATAATTTTCTCTTTAAAGATTCTGCACATTAGATTTATTAGATTTATTTCTAGCACAATTTTGTTGTTGTTATAAATAGCATCTTTTAAATAAATATATTTTCTGATTACTTCTTGCTGATTATAAATATGCAGTTGACTCATATATTAACCTATATCCACCATGTTTGCTAAACTGTCTTACTAATTCAAAAGAAATTGTCAATTTATTTATCTTTGTGAATAATTATGTTAACTGCAGTGATAATAGTTTTGCTTTTCCTTTTCCAAATTTTATACTTTTATTTATTTTTCTTTTTTTACTGTGTTGATTAGGACTGACAGCGCACTACTGTTTTTCTGATTTTAAAGGGAATGTTTTGACCTTTCATGATTTAAATAACTATCTATATAGTTCTTCCCCCACTCCAGTACCCTTGCCTGGAAAATCCCATGGACGGAGGAGCCTGGAAGGCTGCAGTCCATGGGGTGGCTGAGGGTCAGACACGACTGAGTGACTTCACTTTCACTTTTCACTTTCATGCTTTGGAGAAGGAAATGGCAACCCACTCCAGTGTTTTTGACTGGAGAATCCCAGGGACAAGGGAGCCTGGTGGGCTGCCGTCTATGGGATCACACAGAGTTGGACACGACTGAAGCGACTTAGCAGCAGCAGCAGCATATAGTTCTTCAGGAGATACCACTTAGCAGATATAAGATGTTAGTTTTTATTTCTAGTTTACTAAGATATTTAAAAATAATTAACAGACTTGGAATTTTAATTATTCTTTTATTTTTTATATATTAAGATGATGATATCATTTTCTTCTTTAATCTGTTAATGTGGGGATTTTCTATTATTGAACTAACTTCATAATTAGGAAACCATCTTAGTAATGATGTATATATTGTTGTATTTTATTTGCCTATTACTTCCTTTAGAATTTTTGTATCTCTCTTAGTAAGTGAGATTGTCCTGAAGTTGACATTTTTCATACCATAAATGTCTGGCTTTTATAGTGAAGTTTAGTAGCCTCATAATAGAAAGTGGGAGTATTCTCTCTTTTTCTTATTTCCTAGAAAAGTTTGTAGAAATACCTGTTATTTAAATATTTGAAAGCATATAAAAGAATTTTCTTATAAAAACATTTGATCCTAGCATTCTCATTGTGAGAAAGTTTTAAACTTACGCTAATTAAAATTATCTTATGGTAATGGAACTATTCAGATTTTCTGTTTTCTCTTTTGTTATGTTATAGTCTTTCAAGCAATTTGTACATTTCATCTAATCTTTTTAATGTACTAGCATAAATTGTTTATAATATTCTGTTATCTTTTTAAGCTCTTCTGTTTCTGAAGTTATATCCACCTGCTTATTTTTTATAATATAGATTTTTTGATGCTTTCCATCTCAGTTTTAAATAAATCTTACTAGACATTGAGCAATTTTGTCACTTCACAAAAACCAAACTCAGTTGATTCCCTTTGCTTTCTATTTCATTTATTTCTTTCTACTTCATCCTGATTATTTTTCTCCACTTTTGATTTTATTGTTATTTTTATTTTTTTATTGAAGTTTAATTTACATACAATGTTATATTAGTTTTGGGTGTACAACATTGGCATTTATATATGCTATGGGATGATCACCATCAGAAGTCTAGTTACCTCCTGTCACCATTTAAAGTTATTACAATAGTGACTGTATTTCCTACCTTGTATATTAAATTCCCATGATTTATTTACTTTATAACTGGAAATTTGTGCTCACTAATGCCTTTCACAGATTTTGCCCATCTTCCCTCCATCTCTCATGGCCACTAGTTTGTTCTCTATATCTATGAAGCTGTTTCTGTTTTGTTTTATTTTGTTCATTTGGTTTGGTTTTTTTAGAATCCACACACAAGTGATATCTCATGGTATTTGTCTTTGTCTGACTCATTTATTTCACCTAGCATAATACCCTTTTGGAAAGGGAAATGGCAACCCACTTCAGTATTCTTGCCTGGGAAATCCCATGGATGGAGGAGCCTGGCAGGCTGCAGTCCAGGGGGTCGAAAAGAGTCAGACAGGACGGAGTGACTCAACAACAACAACAGTATGCTTTAGATCTATTCATGGTTTCACAGATGCTTTTAAGGGCTGACTAATATTTCATTAAATATATATACCATATCTTCATCCATTCACCTATGGATGAATGGATGGACAGTTTGTTTCCATATCTTGGCTATTATAAATAACGATGTAATAAACATAGCATCGCGTGTATCTTTTCAAATTGGTGTTTTAATTTTCTTCAGATAAATACCAATAAGTAGAATTGCTGGATCATATGATATTTCTATTTTTAATATTTTGAGGAATCTTCATTTTATTTTCCATAGTGGCTGCATCAATTTACACTCTCACCAACAGTGAATGAGGGTTCATATTCCTCCACACCCTTGCCATCACTTGTTTTCTGTCTTTTTGATAACAGTCATTCTCACAGCCATAAGGTAAAATCTCATTTTTATTTTTATTTGCATTTCTCTGATGTTTAATAATGTTGAGGATCTTTTCATATACTTGTTGACCATCTTATATCTTGTTTGGAAAAATGTCTGTTCAGGCTTTGACAATTGTTTAAATTGGACTATTTGGGGGTTTTGATATCAAGTTGTATAAGTTATTTATATAGTTTCTCCCATTCACCTGTGAAGCCATCTGCTCCTGGATGTTTGTTTGTTGGGATTTGTTAAGTTACTGCCTCAGTTTCATTACTAGTAATTAGTCTATTTAGATTTTCTGTGTCTTCCTGATTGTCTTGGTAGGTTGTATGTTTATGGGAATTTATTCATTTCTTCTAGGTTTTCCAGTTTGCGGTTATATAGTTGTTCATAGTAGTCTCATGATCCTTTGTATTATTGTGGTATCAACCATGACCTTTCATCTTTCATTTTTTATTTTATTTGGGCTCTGCTTTTTTCTGATAAGTCTAGCCAAAGATTTGTTAATCTTGTTTATCTTTTCAAAGAACAAGCTTTTAGTTCTATTAATCTTTTCTATTTTTTTAGTATCTGTTTTAAATATCCACTGATATTTTTTATTTCTTTCCTTCTGCTAACTTTGGGATTTGGTTATTCTTTTCCTTTTTTTTCTTAGTCTCCTTAGGTATAAGGTTAGATAGCTTGAGATTTTTCATGCTCCTTGAGGTGGACCTGTATTGCTATAAACTACCCTCTTAAAACTACTTTTGCTGCATCCCATAGCTTTTGGAAGGGTATGTTTTCATTTTCATTTGTATCAAAGTTATTCTGATTTATTCTTGATTTCTCCCTTGACCATTAATTGTCTAGTAGCATGTTGTTCAGTCTCTATGTAGTTTTTTTTTTTTTAATCCAGTTTTCTTTTTGTAGTTGATTTCTAGTTTCTACCCTTGTGATTGGAATTGATGTAATTTCAGTCTTCCTAAATTTACTGAGACTTGTTTTGCGGTGTAATGTATGATCTCTTTTGGAAGATGTTCCCCATGGACTTGAAAAGAGTATGTACTCTACTGGTTGCAGATGGAATGTTCTGTCTACATCTATTATGTTTATCAAGTCTAAAGTGTCATTTAAGGCCAGTATTTTCTTGCTGTTTTTCTGTCAGGATCCATCACATAAGTAGGTATTAAAATCCCCACTATTACTGCCAATTTATCTTTTTATGTCTGTTAATGAGTTCAGTTCAGTCGCTCATTTGTGTCCAACTCTTTGCGACACCATGGACTGCAGCACACCAGGCCTCTCTGTTCATCACCAACTCCCGGAGTTTACTCAGACTCATGTCCATTGAGTCGGTGATGCCATTCAACCATCTCATCCTCTGTCGTCCCCTTCTCCTCCTGCCTTCAATCTTTCCCAACATCAGGTTCTTTTCCAATGAGTCAGTTCTTCACATCAGGTGGCCAAAGTATGGGAGTTTCAGCTTCAGCATCAGTCCTTCCAATGAATATTCAGGACTGATTTCCTTTAGGATGTAGTGGCTGGATCTCCTTGCAGTCCAAGGGACTCTCAAGAGTTTTCTCCAACACCACAGTTCAAAAGCATCTATTCTTTGGCACTCAGCTCTCTTTAATATTTATGTCTGCTAATATTTGCTCTATATATTCAGGTGCTCCTATGTTGGGTGCATAAATGTTTATAGGTATTATACTCGCTTGTAGGATGGACCCCTTTAACATTATATAATGCTTTTGTCTCTCTGTTGATATTTTTAAGTTGATTTTTGAGTTGTAGTGTTACCTTCAATCATCCTTGTCTAATAGTGTAGGGTTTGTCTAGTATGTAGTGTTATCTTCAATCATCCTTGTCTAACACAAATATGTAAGTACTGTTTTATCTGCATTCCACAAGTTTAATATGTAATTTTCCAAATTTTATCATGATTTTTATTTGACCTATGAGTTATTTAGCATTTAAATTTTCAAATGTACAGTGTGGGTTAGTGATTTTTTGGTAATATATTTCTAATTCAATTGTATTGTTACTACAGAACATAGTCTGCATGGTAAGAACTCTCCAAAACTTGCTAAGTCCTCTCTAAAACTTGATAAGTCATCATTCTTATAACTGGTTAATTTTCATAAATGTTTAATGAATTCTTGAAAAGAATGGCTGTCTCTGATCATTTGGTATGAGAGTCAACATAACAAGTTTGGTAATAATAGAGAGCAAATGTTCTTTAAGTTATTGACTGTTCTGATTTATTAATTGTTGGGAATTTTTTTAATATTGGTTACAATGATTATGGGTTTTTCATTTTTTCTTATAGTCTTAGTATTTACTTATATTTTAAAAGTGTATAATTATGTTCATGCAAGTTTTGAACTGTTATTCCAAGGGAATTTAGCTTTTTTGGTAGGCTACAGTCCATGGGGTTGCTAAGAGTCGGACACGACTGAGCGACTTCACTTTCACTTTTCACTTTCATGCATTGGAGGAGGAAATGGCAACCCACTCCAGCGTTCTTGCCTGGAGAATCCCAGGGACGGGGGAGCCTGGTGGGCTGCCGTCTATGGGGTTGCACAGAGTCGGACACGACTGACGTGACTTAGCAGCAGCAGCAGTAGATATTTTTACTCAAAGTAGTGATCCTTGTCCTAAGGCCTTGTTTTGTCTGAAGTTACCATAAACGTACCAATTTACTTTTCATTATTATTTTCTGGTATATCTTCTTCTAGCATTTTCCTTTCAATTTTTATATCCTTGTATTGTGGGCAAGCCTCTTACAAACAACATAGTTAGACCTTTTTTAATCCAGTCAGAAAAACTTAACCTTCTAACTGAAAAGTTTAGCTCATTGATACTTACTGAGATTGTTTATGTATTGAATTTCTTTTTACCACTTTATTTGTGCCCTTCTATTTGTCCTGTATTTTCTGTTTGCATTTTTCATTGCTATTTTTTGGATTGCTTAAGATTTTTGTTATCTTTTCTTTTTTTACTCTTTACTCATTTGAAAGTTTACACTGTATTTCTCCTACTTTGGTAGCTGTTTAGAAATTTTAATAAGTAAGCATATTAAAATGCTTTAATATTATTCACCCTCATATGCTATTATCAGGAAATATTTTTCTTGTAATCAAATTTTTTTCACATATCACAAGTTAAACACTATCATTGTCACTGTTACTTTAAAATGTAATTTTACAATAAACATTTATCTAGATTTACCAACATGTTCACTCTTCTCTCTCCTCTCTCGCTTCTCAGACCTTCCCTCTGGGATCGTTTTCATTCTTCTTGAAGTATATTCTTCAGTAGTTTATCTACTGATGGTGATAAACACCATACTTGATGATAAACAGGTTTTTGTTTTCTTAAGAGTGTCTTCATTGTACTCACATTCTTAAAAGACAGCTTTCTTGTATGTTTTCAATTATTTCACTTGTTTCTCTCAGACTTTGAAATAGTATAACATTATGTGCTATTTTTCACTTTTATCTTTCATTGTTACTTGTTTCTAGTCTGTTTTTTCTCTCTTACTACACATTACATTTCTTTTCCTTTGTTATCTTGCATCTTCAGCACAATGTAAATATATATATATGTTTGCATCTTCCTGCTTGGACCTTAGTGATTCCTAAATCTTAGGATGTGTGTCTTTTATTGGTTTTGGGAAATTTTTCACTGCTATCTCAGAATAATAGCTGTTTTCATTTTAATGGCCACTCCTTCTTTACCACTGATTATATATATGTTGGACATTTGTTTTCGTTTTATGATACATGATTCTTTTATCTCATTCATGGTTACCGTATCTTTGACATGGGTGCATCTGGTGATTTGGTCTTCCCAGACGTCACTAGTGCTAAAGAACCGCCTGTCAATGCAGGAGACATAGAGATGCAGTTTTGATCCCTGGGTGGAGAAGACCCCCTGGAGAAGGGAAAGGCCACCCACTACAGTATTCTTGCCTGTAGAATACCATGGACAGAGGAGCCTGGCGGGCTACGATCCAGTCGCAGAGTCCCACACGACTGAAGTGACTTAGTACACATCTAATTCAGTCTTTCTCTTGAGCTGTACGGAATCTGTTTTTAAAACCAATTGAGTTTATTTCAGTTATGTTTTTCATGTCTATAATTTCTGTTTCAAATGTGTCTTATTGTCAACGAACGTCTCTAAACTCATACTTTTAGTACTGTTTTTTCCCTTGTGGCTCAGCTGGTAAAGAATCCGCCTGCGATGCGGGAGACCTGAGTTCGATCCCTGGGTTGGGAAGATCCCCTGGAGAAGGGAAAGGCTACCCACTCCAGTATTCTGGCCTGGAGAATTCCATGGATTGTATAGTCTATGGGGTCGCAAAGAGTCGAACACGACTGAGCGACTTTCACTCACAAACTTATAAAATATGCTCTTTTCTATTCTATGTTTGAATGTCATACTTATTGTATATTTGATATTTGTTTCAACTACTGAGTATTTCTGCTGATTCTCAGCCCTGTTGTTCTCACATCTGTTTTGAAATATTTGACAGTTGAGTCTCTCTTATCTGATGTAGTTTTCTCTGAATAAATTCTTACCGGCATGAAATTGAGAGTACTCTCAGCCACATAGGATTTATACCTGCTTTTGGAATCCACCATTAAACCTATTATTTTCTAATAATTTTGTTTTTAAAATAAAATAGACAAGTTTATTTTATAAATTAGGATTTATCTCTGTTCACTGTTTACTGAAGGTGTGGCCTTTTTTGGTAGGCAGGGTCTTGGCTTCACATGCAGATTTTTGATCTGTCTCTTTACAGTACGTGGACATTAATATTCGTTTCCTTCTCCCTGTGAGGCCATTAAAACATAATCTCCGGATCACCAGAAATCCACAGGTGCCCAAAAAGCAGCCATAGACTTTTCTCCCAGGATTTATGCTTTTGTTTCATGTTTGACTGCTGGGGATTTCCTTACTCTGTTGCCAGCTCAACCATGCAATGAAAAGTTTTTCCAAACACTTTATATAGTATCTGGGATTATTCTGTAGTGGAAGGCTTTTCAGAATATCAAATTTTTAAAGCTACCAGAAATGGAAATCGAATTTATCCTTTTTAAATTTTGCCTAAATTTAAACAACTCCTTTTTAGATGACTAAGTTCTTTTCTATTAAAAATTCTTTATAATACAAATGTTTCTGTAAAAATAGAAAATTACAAAAATCTCATAGAAAGAGAATATTGCTCAAAATTTTAACACTTTCTGAAAATATTTATGTTAGTTTTAGGTTAAACCATGCAAAATAGTCTTGCAGTAGGTCAAAATTAACTTAATATGGTTCAAATAAATATTTCCTTCCAGCCTTTTTTTCAATAACTGTGTGATATAGTTAAAGTAATAATTTATATGCAATCTTATATATATTTCTCCTTTGCAGAAACATTTCCCACTAAACTTTTCACAAATACCCTGCTTATACAATACATATACACATGGTAGTTAGCCTAGGTGTTTTAATCATTTCCCTATTTTCAGACATTTAAATTGTTTACACACTTTTTCTTTGGAATATAGTTGATTTACAGTGCTGTGTTAGTTTCAGGTAGACAGCAGGGTGAATCAGTTACATATATACACATATCCATCTTTATGCATAGAGTAATTTTTTTAAATTTTGTATTTTCTCTTAGAATAAATAGAAATGAAATTGATGATTCAGAAGATTAAATTTTTTCAGACTTATTGTTTATCAGCAAAATTTGCAAATTTAAAATGTCAGAAAAGAATATTTAAAGTCTCTTTCAATTTTCTAAGGCAGTATTTCAATACCTCATTAGAAAGTCATGTAATGCTTTAGCTCTAACCTACATTTCAGTTACTGCGATGTGTTCTCATTTTCACATTATCTGTTCCTGGTTTAAATACACATTTTGTGTAATTATTGATGTAATTTTTTCAAAAGTATTACAAAAGTAAAATTACCTAAATTTATCTGAATTAACTTTTCAAAGTTATGCCAAATCTCACCAAAAGCCTAAAATATAGTTCCAAGTAAGTGTCCAGATTTCATTTCATTTCCACTTGTGGAAACACCATTTTCTTCCTCTCCCAAATTCCTATCTATGTAACAATGTGTGTGTTAGTCACTCAGTCGTGTCCGACCCTTTGTGACCCCATGGACTACAGCCCACCATGCTCCTCTGTCCATGAAATTCTCTAGGCAAAAATACTAGAGTGGGTTGCCATTCCCTTCTCCAGGGGATCTTCCCAACCCAGGGATCTATCCTGGGTCTCCTGCACTGCAGGCAGATTCTTTACCATCTGAGCCACCAGGGAAGTCTATGTAACAATAATGTGTAAAATCTAGTGAGAGAGAAATACACAAGTTATTGTTACTTAGCTTGTATATTTTTCTCTCACTCAATTATTTCAATAACAAAAGCTACTTTTATTGAATACCTAATCTATGCCAGGAAGGATGTTAGGCAATTTACATGATCTCTAACTTCCATGACAAACTTGCACGGTATCATCATGACCTTTTGATATCTGAGGAGAACAGTATCAGAGAAGTTAGAGTCATGGGGAAATAAAGGGCATGATCAGAGCCAAAATGAATTTGCCCCAAATCAAGTCTTCCTCTATAGAAATATAAGCACACACACACTCTAGTCAAAGTTATGGCTCAAAAAAACAGGAAAGGGATATCTTTTGTGTATCACACCAGGTGTCTTAGGTCAACAAAAGGCTGATCCTTTATGTCATAGATGGAATTTAAAGGCAACAATAAATAAATTTAGCTACCAACATGGTGAAATAACTTGCTGAGAAGCAAACAGAAAAGCTGAGAAAATGAACGCATAGCCCATCGATGGTTTTCCCAGTGGCTTATTATTTTCATCAGCTAATAACACCTAAGAACAGTGTTGCTAGACTAGCTCTTTCATTCAGTGCCATATTCAAGGGATGTTGTTTCACAGTTTTAATAGTCCTGTCAACATTCGTCAGGAAATCAGGGCAGGCTCCAGAATCCTGCCATAAAAACACAGTGGCTTTTTTTTTTTTAATTAGAGTTGTGCAACCTTCGGCACACCCCAACCCTATGCTTAATTGATGTGTCTCACTCTTACCTTAAGCTCACCAAGATTCAGATGAATCCAAGCAAGGGAAGCAGAAAGGGGTCAGCATGGACTCAGCCGAAAAAATGTATTTTCGTAGGTTCCACAGTAAACTTTTTAACTCTTGATGCCATGGCTTTTTTAAAAAATGAATAAATAATAGCAGAAAAATCTAACTCTCACTAATATGAGAGCTGCTGGGTAATCTATATACAGGACACAAGTTCTATGAAACACAGAAAGGTAGATGTAAATTCAAGATTCTTGTGGAATCAAGGTTGCTATACATGTATATACCTGTACAGAGACTGTTATGTAGGTAGGAAACTGGGAGCCTAACTTAATTTATCAGTTTTATTATTTAATTTAAAAATGATCTTATTTACCAAAAGGCTTGCATCCATGTTGTTTTTGAAAAACATAATGAGTCTTCTATGATTATCATCCCTGGATTTGTGTACTCACTGAAACTCTACAGCTGGAGGTATTAGGAAAGAGGAGGTTATTTAACAGTAAAGTGTGACACTTGCTGCTTTTCCCAAAATCCTTAGGATTGCAGAATCCTAGATATTTTGCTGCTGCTGCTGCTAGGTCGCTTCAGTCGTGTCTGACTCTGTGCGACCCCATAGATGGCAGCCCACCAGGCTCCCCCGTCCCTGGGATTCTCCAGGCAAGAACACTGGAGTGGGTTGCCATTTCCTTCTCCAGTGCATGAAAGTGAAAAGTCAAAGTGAAGTCGCTCAGTTGTGTCTGACTGACTCTTTGCTATTAAAACCAAAATACATTGTGGCAATGATCATTTCTGGGTTTAAAGTTTCCATTGTCCATGGATTAAATGGAAGAAGTTTGTTCTTTTTATTTTTCAATTCAAACTTCCAGTTGAACTAATATGAAACCCACTTGCTAAACATGGAGGGAAATTAAGTTTTTAAACTATGCAATATAGAAAGAAATATTTTCTTTTTGGCACAGAAGAAAAATTCATACTTTGAATCTCCCCCTATTAGTGATCTTTCTGCCGCAGTTCTTAGTTTCTCTAAGATCAGATGATATTTTAAACTACAGGCCAGCAAAGGAGATGCAGACTTAGAGAACAGCCTTTTGGACACAGGAGGTGAGAGGGAGAGGGTGGAATGATTTGAGAGAACAGCACTAAAACTTGTACATTACCATATATAAAGTAGATAGCCAGTGGGAATTTGCTGTATGATGTAGGGAACCCAAAGCCAGTGCTCTGTGACACCTGAAGGGAACAATGGGGAGGGAGGCAGGAGGGAGATTTAAGAGGGAGGGGACATATGTATACCTATATCTGATTCATGTTGCTGTATGGCAGAAACCATCACAATATTTAAAGCAACCGTCCTCCAATTAAAAATAAAATAAAATTAAAAACAAAACAACAACAGAAAACATGACTGGGTCTTTCTTTTTAAAACCTATGCTTACTATAAATCAAGTATCTTGAATTTGACCTTAAATTTAATTTTCTTCATATAAACATATACAGCATCAAGTACTATAGATATAAAAAAGTTTCCTCAATTACTTTACCTAGACTGTACATTCATGTCAATCGTTAAATCAAAATTCTGTTTCATTTTTTTTAATAAACCAAAAACTTTTTATAAAATGATGCTTCCCCAAAATTCATGTACAAATTATGACCTCACTTTTGTAATTTTTCTTGGCAACATTTCTGGAGTAAATTAATCAAATGCAACCTTCCATAGGAAAGCACTTCCAAAAAACAACTTCCTCCACTGAAATGGAGTCTACAGAATGACAAATGATTTCTCCAATTTATAATGTCAAATTTAATGCTTATTTGACAAAGTATTCGTTTTATTGATATAACTGATTGGCAGTTCATTAGATATGTAAAATAATTCATTTCCTGTTATATCACAAATATTCAGGTACAAATATATCTGAACATCTAGAGTAGATGTGTTGCAAAGGTAATCTAAGAATATTCCTACATTTTGATAAATTAGGTTTGAGGCCAAAATGGAATAAAACAGGTACAGAAATTAAACTTGTTAAATTTTTTGTAATCGTTGTAATAGGAAGTGACATCTCATAAACTTGTCTAGGAAGAAAATCCTGACCTCCTGTAATAAAGTCAATATGTGCAGAGAAATGGCATGAGGGTCAAATTAAGCGTTGATCTGCCTTCCCTGGAAGAAATACCAGGCCACCTTTGGTCAAGGACTAACTTCATAAATAAGCCTAGCAAGTAGTTACCCCAACCTGTATGTTCTATTGTCTTTCTCAAAACATCTTCCCAATGTCTGTTACTGATACTGGAAATTCCACCATTAGAAATTTATTCTTCTTTTTTCATGTTTTGTCCAATACCAAAATGTAAATACTACAGAAAGTAATGATATATGAAGCTTATCAGTCATTTATGTCTTCACAGTGATGTGTTGTTAACAGACGAGATGGATAAAGTTTGAAATAATCAGCGATAATGGGAAGGGAAATTCTAGTAAAGGGAAAAAGCCCTGGAAGATGCCATAATGCACTGGGAAATATGAGTGGGCATAGGAAGAGAAGGGAAGGCAATCTTTTTAACTTTTTATTTTATGCTGGCATATAGTTGATTAACAATGTTGTGTTCATTTCAGGTGTACAAAGTGATTCAGCTATACATATATCTATTCTTTTTCAAATTATTTTCCCATTTAGGCTGTTGTATAATATTGAGCAGAGTTCCCTGTACTATACAGCAGCTCCTTGTCAGTTATCAATTTTAAATAGAAGGAAGCCAATTAAGCAAATGGAAAGTGTCTATTTAAATGGAGGTATAATCATCTGGGGTCATAGCTGCATGAGGTGAAATGCTGCTGGTTGGACTTGAACTCTGCTTCTAAGAGCTAGGAAAATACATGGAAAATAACACATGCAAGGTCTTTTCAAATAGAAAGTAAAGTATAAAATGGCTAAGAAAACAAACTATGTTCTGATCTAAAAATATGATCCTCAAAGAGTTAGGATCCACAGACATCTCTAATGGCAGCATTTCTTTTTCTGTTTCTACAACATGGTTGGAAGGCAAAAACTCAACAGCAACTGTTTAAGAGGAAGTTCCAAGGGAACATTACATTAGTATTTCTCAAGTGTGGTCCATGGAATACTTGAATAGATGGATACTAGAATGGTGAGTGGGAAGGAGTTCTTTAGATAAGCAGGTCTGAGAAACGTTTTATATCATGGGTCTCTCTTAGAGGCTTAAAATATGTGTATGGCAGACACTGCTATGTGTTTCTAAAATCCACTTATTTATTCTCCAAATCACATTTCCCAGTATTCATTTGCAGTTCAGTTCAGTTCAGTCGCTCAGTTGTGTCCAACTCTTTGCAACCCCATGAACCACGGCACACCAGGCCTCCCTGTCCATCACCAACTCCCGGAGTTCACCCAAACCCATGTCCATTGTGTCAGTGATGCCATCCAACCATCTCATCCTCTGCTGTCCCCTTCTCCTCCTGCCCCCAGTCCCTCCCAGCATCAGGGTCTTTTCAAATGAGTCAGCTCTCCACATCAGGTGGCCAAAGTATTGGAGTTTCAGCTTCAACATCAGTCCTTCCAATAAACACCCAGGACTGATCTCCTTTAAGATGGACTGGTTGGATCTCCTTGCAGTCCAAGGGACTCTCAAGAGTCTTCTTCAAAACCACGCTTCAAAAGCATCAATTCTTCTGCACTCAGCTTTCTTCACAGTCCAACTCTCACATCCATACATGACCACTGGAAAAATCATAGCCTTGACTAGATGGACCTTTGTTGGCAAAGTAATGTCTCTGCTTTTTAATATTCTGTCTAGGTTGGTCATAACTTCCCTTCCAAGGAGCAACCGTCTTTTAAGTTCACGGCTGCAATCACCATCCCCAGTGATTTTGTAGCCCAGAAAAATAAAGTCTGACACTGTTTCCACTGTTTCCCCATCTATTTGCCATGAAGTGATGGGACCAGATGCCACGATCTTCATTTTCTGAATGTTGAGCTTTAAGCCAACTTTTTCACTCTCCTCTTTCACTTTCATCAAGAGGCTTTTTAGTTCATCTCCACTTTCTGCCATAAGGGGGTGTCACCTGTGTATCTGAGGTTATTGATATTTCTCCTGGCAATCTTGATTCCAGCTTGTGCTTCTTCCAGCCCAGCCTTTCTCATGATGTACTCTGCATAGAAGTTAAATAAACAAGGTGAAAATATACAGCCTTGATGTACTCCTTTTCCTATTTGGAACCAGTCTCTTGTTCCATGTCCAGTTCTAACTGTAGTTTCCTGACCTGCATACAGGTTTCTCAAGAGGCAGGTCAGGTGGTCTGGTATTCCCATCTCTTTCAGAATTTTCCACAGCTTATTGTGATCCACACAGTCAAAGGCTTTGGCATAGTCAATAAAGCAGAAATAGATGTTTTTCTGGGACTCTCTTGCTTTTTCCATGATCCAGCAGATATTGGCAATTTGATCTCTGGTTCCTCTGCCTTTTCTAAATCCATCTTGAACATCTGGAAGTTCACAGTTCACATATTGCTCAAGCCTGGCTTGGAGAATTTTGAGCATTATTTTACTAGCATGTGAGATGAGTGCAATTGTGCGGTAGTTTGAGCATTCTTTGGCATTGCCTTTCTTTGGGATTGGAATGAAAACTAATGTTTTCCAGTCCTGTGGCCACTGCTGAGTTTTCCAAATTTGCTGGCATATTGAGTGCAGCACTTTTATAGCATCATCTTCCAGGATTTGAAATAACTCAAGTGGAATTCCATCACCTCCAATAGCTGTGTTCATAGTGATGCTTCCTAAGGCCCATTTGACTTTACATTCCAGGATGTCCAGCTCTAGGTGAGTGGGAGTGATCACACCTTCATGATTATCTGGGTCATGAAGATCTTTTTTGTACAGTTCTTCTGTGTATTCTTGCCACCTCTTCTTAATATCTTCTGCTTCTGTTAGGTCCATACCATTTCTGCCCTTTATCGAGCCCATCTTTGCATGAAATGTTCCCTTGGTGTCTCTAATTTTCTTGAAGAGATCTCTAGTCTTTCCCGTTCTGTTGTTTTCTTCTATTTCTTTGCACTGATCGCTGAGGAAGTCTTTTTTCTCTCTCCTTGCTATTCTTTGGAACTCTGCATTCAAATGGTATATCTTTCCTTTTCTCCTTTGCTTTTCACTTCTCTTCTTTTAACAGCTATTTGTAAGGCCTCCTCAGACAGCCATTTTGCTTTTTTGCATTTCTTTTTCTTGGGGATGGTCTTGATCCCTGTCCCCTGTACAATGTCCCTAACGTCTGTTCATAGTTCCTCAGGCACTCTATCAGATCTAGCCCCTTAAATCTACTTCTCACTTCTTAGGTATGGCCATGTGACTGAACTCTGGACCATGGGATGTGATTTCTGTGTAGAAGTCACATGAGCTACTTTCTGGATCAGCCCAAAAAAACCTTCCATGTACCATATTCCCTGCTCTTTGCCACTTCCAACTTTCTGGAATGTAATAAATCTGGAGTGATTTGAAGAGCTCTGCTTTGAGGATGCTGAAATTGATGGAGGTGAGTGGCTTTACGAATTGTTTTGGAAGCAGCCACCTAAGAACTCTACCACTGCACCATATCATGAGCCAGAAATATATCTTACTATGTTAAGCCACTGAGATTTCAGTATTTTTTCCTATTACAATTCTTTAGGTATCTATCCTAAGTAACTAAATGCTTTGAATCTGACATGTTTGAAAGGTATTATGGTTAAAAAAATGTTTACTTTTATTAAACCAGATCTTCCACTGATTTGATCACAATAATTTTAGTTTTGTTTTGCTTTTACTTTAATAAATATTAGCTAGTAGAACTTAGTTTTCTAATAGTAAATGTGGGAAGTCATAGAAATAGGAAGTAATTGATTAATTTTAATTAATTACAGTTTATAATTAATTTCTAATAATAGAAAAGTGGACAATATGTCTTTGTTTAGGGAGAACTGCACTAAGCCTTTCCTCACTCCCTCTAACCTTCTGGAAGTTTATTCTAGCTAGAAGAGAAGTTTATTCTAGCCAAAAGAGGAGAAGTCTAAGAAACAAGCTGTGTCCAGGGTTACGAGGATGTACAGCACCAGGAATTTTAAATATAAACTCACACACAAAGCTATGTTCAACCCAGAATTAACTAGGTGAGAGGAGGAAAGTTCTTTGAGGAAGTAGCTCTGAAAGGCCTCTTCCACAGGAGCTGGGCCTGGTCCAGGGAGTTTTGCATTCATCTATGAGGACTTTGATGGCAAAAAGACCTTTGACTTTATTGTCCCCAAGACAAACATTTTTCATCTGGACAAGTATAAGGTAGTCAAGGTGCCCTTGATGTGCTGAGCAGGCAAGTTTGCCTCCACAGTTGGTACGAATTTTCATTGCCATATCTTCAAACTGCCACCATTCCTTGGGGAGGAGATGGCTGACCATCCCACCTTTGAAGACCGTCTGACCACAGACCTGATGGACACATGGCTCAGAAACATGAAAACCAGAAAAACGGAAGTTTTCTTTCCAAAGTTCAAATTAGATTAGAAGTAGGAGGTGTATCTACAAGGGACTGAGGAATATGTAAAACAACACGAAAGGGCAATCAGCACAATCCAGGTTGGTGGGAAATAATTTTCAAGAGAGAAATATTCCATTTCTTTGACAAATTGGTTATAAGGGAAAAAAGGAGTTGGAGTAATCTACAGATTGAAAAAGCCTTAACGAAACATATCAGCCAAATTTGCAATGTGTCATTTTTATCTAGATCATGATTCAAGCAAACTATAACAAAATACGACACTTGTGAATGATGTAGCAGTGCATAATATTAAACATTCTTAATAATGTCTGACAATTATATTGAATTTATGAAAATTACTGAATTTTATTATTCATAAAATTATTTATGAAAATTATTGAATTCATAAAAAGACTTTTCTAAAAAAATTTTTTCAAAAGGTATGCTGTGCATGAACTGCTGAAGCAGATGGGAATCGGCTGAACCTTCTCACCCTGGGCTGACCTGTGTGAACTCTCAGTCACTGCAAGAAATCTAAAAATTGCCAAGGTTTTACAAAGAGCAACGATTGAGGTTAGTGAAAAAGGAACTGAGCCAGTGGCAGGAACCCTGTCAAAAATTACTGCTGATTCCATGCCTCCCATCATCAAAGTGGACCGATCATTTCATTTCACGATCTGTGAAGAAACCTCTGGAATGCTGCTATTTTGGGGCAAGGTGGTGAATCCACCCCTCCTGTGACCTGTGACACGCACGAGTGTTTAAACCTACACAGGACGTTGGCACTGGGTATCGAAAGGAGAAAGTGTCCCTTCCTTGGTCCACAAAAGTCAGCTTGAGTCATTCTTAGATAAATCTGATTATTAAATTCAAACTTATTTTAAGGAAAAAAGAAGGAAGAATTATATATAGAAGCTAAGGATTAATGAGAAGAGACAAGTGTGGTGACAAGAGACAAGTCTAGTTTTTTACAAGTTTGCCTTGTTTCCTCTTTTCATATAAGGAATCATCATAGTAATTTCAATCATTCATAATGGTAATGACTAATAATGGCCTTGTTCAGCTCTTTTAATAAAAATATATATTGTGATCTTGTAACAGTTAGGACTCTATCAGAAGAAGCATCTCTACTGAAGGGGATTTATTGGTCTCAGAGAGAAGGCAAACCTCAGTAGTGGCTTGACCCAAATGCTACACTGAGTCCTCAAGGACTGGCCTTTGGTCTTGCTCTTCTTCCCCCTGTGAGATTTAGCAGCATCTTCAGTTTGTACTCATACCTCACAGGAGAACTTCTTTACCCCAGGAAAACTTCACCCACATTTTGTTGACCTAATGTAGGTCAACATCCCTTCTTGCACCCAAACAAATTCCACTGTTTGGGAAAATGCCATATACTTGTGTTTGGATTACGTGGTCCAGTCACTGTGGCAACAGAGACCATCTGCTTAAATTACAGAGGTCAGGTCCCTCGCTTGTGGCTGGTAGTGGGTTAAATCCTTCTCCCACACCACATGGCTGCCATGCAACAGCAGAGAGTTGGAATTATTGTTGGAGGGATAGTCATAGATCAGCTTTTGAACAAATTATATGGTGATAAGAGTTAACACTTTTACACCAGACAGTTATCATATACCAGACACTAAGTATTTAAATATATGAACTCATTAAAAAGTATAATAGGCACCACAAAACAGGCACTATTATTAGCCTCATTTTACACATGAGGAAACTAAGGTATAGATAGGTGTTTGTTTTTTGCCCAAAATCAAGGCAAATTGATAACAGAACTTAACTTTGACTCTGGACGGTCGACTTACAAGTACATATGTAAATATACACTTAATGAGATGTATAAATACATCTATACTTTTACACATACATATATATTTACATAGATACTTATATCACATGCACACTCACACACACACATTGGTTAATTCCTGGTCTTCAGATCTTATGATTATAACAAAGGTGCCATCTGGTGTTAGAACCCTCTAATTGCAGAAAAAGCACCCAAGTGGAAATGAAGACCCTCAAACAAAATGAACTTTAACTTCACAATAGTCTGAAGTCCTACCAGCAGAGCCTTCCCCCTCTTTGAGGCATCCTTATCATGCCTGAAAACACATTTAACTTGTCACAGTGTTGCTTTCAGCTGACCCTCACACTTATTCTCTATGTGCCCTGCAAAAACCACTCCTGAATGAAAATCACATTATTCTCATGTACAGGGAGATGGCATGTATGAACTCTTTTTATCCTGGGAAAATGAGTTGTCCTGTATGACACACCAAGTCTGCCCACTTTTAGCACCCAGTCCAGCCCTGTGCATATGCCCGCCAGTCCCATGTAGCTGACTTTGAAGGTACTTCTCTTCCTCTTTTTTAATTAATGGATAAAATGTGATGGCTGCAAATCTTGCCCAGGACATGGGAGTACATTGTGACAGACTCCTCGTATAGTTTCTCTAGCAGCTTTGGTAAACTTAGGCCTTGATATTGGTCTGACATAATTCAGGAGATCTCCAAGGATGACACCTTGGACAAAAACCCATCCCTGCCTTTGTGGTTCTTGTTCAGAATAATTAATTCTAGATTTTTGAAATTATTTCCAAAATTATCCTTGAAATGAAACAAGGTCCCCAGGACCAGTATCTTCTAGCTCAGACCTTCTTGTCAGCCTATTGTAACTTACTCAGTCAGAATTTCCTCCAGTTCATGATTTAATAAGTCTTCTGGTAAACTGAAGGAGCAATTTAACTGTGCATACTCACTCATCTCCTTAAAAGCTCTATGTAAATCTAGAGTGCCTGCCTCCCTCTCAAATGAGCATCCTATTAAAATAAATGATTAGTTACTATACATACACAGACACACATACACTCACACACAAGACTCCAACACTGTAGGCTTAACCTCTGAGCTGCTAGACATCAAGTTTCTCGTAGCACATAAGGCGTTAATAGTGCAGTGTTATTGCAATGCATTTAAGTGAGCTGAAAGTTTTTGGCAAAATAGAACATTCTTAGTTAAGCTTCAAGCACCAAAGGTTACACACATGCAGATTACACAATTTCACAGCTGTATAGCATCAACATATTCTTAAAAAGACGTGACGAGAGAAGGTGCTGAGCAGAAGTTCACTGATAACGTGGCAAGCAGTGTGGCTTTCAAAGTTTTTCCCCTGAATCAGTATCCCATTAAATAGTTTGGCAATAAGGATTTATCATAGTTAGTGTGAACTGCAAATATTCCGAGAGCATTAGCTTTTCAGCTGGGTAACGTCACTGAAGGAGCCCTGAATGTGTGTGTGCTCAGTCGTGTCTGACTCTTTGCGACCCCATGGACTATAGCCCACCAGGTTCCAGGAAGTCTTCCCAACCGAGAGATCAAACCCGAGTTTCCTGCGTCTCCTGCCTTGGCAGGTGGATTCTTCACCACTGAGCCACCTGGGAAACCTGTTGTTGTTCAGTCACTCAGTCGTGTCCGACTCTTTGAGATCCCACGGACTGCAGTATGCCAGGCTTCCCTGTCCGTCGTGTCCGACTCTTTGAGATCCCACGGACTGCAGTATGCCAGGCTTCCCTGTCCTCCACTATTTCCCAAAGTTTGCTGGTCAAAAGCTGCTTCTGGGCCTTTGGTCCAATGGTAGACCCTGGATCCTTGCTTCCAGGAACTTAGGTCCAGAGTTCTATGCACAAGTCAGGGGTAAAGAAGTAATGATATTTACATACTCTTTCTTTACATAATCTGGAAGACTCAGAGTTCAAACTGCCTATTCTAAAGAGACTATGAAAATATTCCTTCTATACCAGAGAAAATTCTGCACCTGATTAACATTTTTATTTCCTAATCTTTTCAGTACAGCTGAGTCTTCTTTTAGGACTAAATTCTTCCCCTTGATTACAAGGGCTATTCGTGAATCTATCTGTCAGGCGATCTTCAGTGCTTTTTGTGGGCTAGAATACCGTATCACCCCACTACTCCACCAGGGAAGCTTCCCTGGTGGCTAAGATGGTTAAGGATCTGCCTGCAATGTAGGAGACTTGGGTTCGATCCTTGGGTCGGGAAGATCCCTTTGAGAAGGAGATGGCAACCCACTCTAGTATTCTTGCCTGGAGAATTCCATGGACAGAGGAGTTGGTGGGCTACAGTATTTCACTTTCCACTACTCCTCCTGCCAGATCCAGTTTTACCATCTCCCATCTTCCGTTAGACTCCTTGACAAGAACCAGAGTCTGCAGACCTGGATTCAAGTTCTACAGTGAACAAATAATGAGGGAATTTTCTGCTGTGATAGAAATATTTGATTTCTTGCTTTGAGCAGTACTTTGTGTGGCCCATTTCCTGCAGAGAATTTATAAACAATAATAAAGCTGACAAAAAAGCTGATCTACTTCTTATTATCATCATGCATTGATAGCTTTAAACAAGATCAGTGAGAAGCTACTGTTTCCTCCCAAAATCTTTTGTCTAAGCTCTAAACAATTATTATAGTTTCCATTGAGTTTTACCATTAATATGCAAGCCTCAAAGTAATACATCTTCATTAATTATTCTTTAATAGTTATTGTATTATGCATGAAAGTTAATTCAGAAAACTCCTAGTTATATAGTCAGCCCTCACCACAGGTAGACTCAGCCACACACATTTGTTTTGAGAGTAAGTCGGTAATAGTTTAGAATAAATCTTTGTAGCTCACCTTGGACACAGGTCAACTCTCCAACCCAAACCCATGGTACTACATATTCTTGTGTTTAGGAAGTAAATAAAAATAAACAATGATAACATAGCGATTGTAAAGGCAAAGAAAGAGAATTTTAAATACTTCAATTTGTCATTCTGTGTGAGCACTTGAAGTTTTTACTTTTTTGGAACTTTCAGAAAAAAAAAAGACAATTCATTCACTCCAGGATTGTGTCCTTGGAAAACGCTGCAGAAAGTAGGTACAACAGTGAAGGCTTTCCCAGGGCTTTCCCAGGGAAGATGAAGCTATGCCCACAGAAAGACACAAAAGAAAATACGGCACAAGGAAAGCAGTTGAAATTTTTTTTTTTTATGCAATTTTTCTCTTCTGATTTTTTTTCTAATGTAAAACTTTAGATGAGATCAACCAAACACAAAAATATTTGCAAACAACCAGCATCAGCTTTGAGCAATGCATAGTCAGACATCAAACTTTAAAATGGACTCTTTTAGGTCAGCTTACTCAGACTGTGTAAGGCTATTAACCATGCATCAAAAAATACAAGGAAATGGACATTTCTTAGGAAAAAAAAGAATGAAATTTTGAAGAATGACAGGAGAAACCACAAAAAAAATAATGCTCTTATATTACAGGAAGCAATTAGACAATAATATCTGAATCCCACAAATTTTCACCTAGAATAGACACATATTCTATTGAGAGAATAGCACTGACACACGTATGTTACCATATGTAAACAGATGTTCAGTGCAAGTTCAGTGGATGAAGCAGAGCACCCAAAGTCGGTACACTGGGACAATCTAGAGGGATAGGATGAGGAGGGAGGTGGGAGGGGGTTCAGGATGGGAGGACACATGTATAAATTTGTGGCCAATTCATGCTGATGTTTGGCAGAAAACACCACAATAGTGTAAAGTAATTATCCTCCACTTAAAATAAATAACTACATTAAAAAAAATAAAGCCGTGGGTCCAAAATGTCAATTTCTTTTGTAATTTAGTCACTTTCAAGTGATTTTTGCAGATTTAAAACTTTGGAATTTCTTACCAGAAACAATAGATATTTCTGATAAACTTTCTTTCTAGTGAAGATATTTTGGTGGAGATGTTTTTGCTTAGAGATATTTCAGAACCACTAGAAATGTGCCTGTATAAAAGATTAAAAACAAAAATGAACAGTATTACAGTTTCTAGAACATTGTGATTGAAATTTTTGTGAATTTCTACCAAATTTATCCTTACGTGCAAGAATTTTCTATTCATATATATGTTGCTTCACATGAAAAAATTAAAATTGAAATTAATAGACTGTTTTCCATCAGTTATAAGTGAAGATAGGATAAAAGATTTGGTTATACTATTTTTGGAATGTGAATAAGCAAAGAAGATAAATTTGTCCTTGACAAATTTGCGCTGTAATACTCACTCCAGTTTCAGACCAATATAGGTATAAAGATTTTCCTTTTTTGCAAAAACATACTAATATAGTTAAAAGTATTGCTCCACTACTTTTTTCCTTTTTGTACTGTAATATTTATTTATTTTCACTAGTATGATCATACACATACATATATATATAGACACACACACACACACACCAAGAAAATAAAAGTTGCACTGTGTTTCTTTTCTGGCCATTACTATTATTCAGCTCATTAATTCACTTAGCCTAGAGAGGGAAGATATTTATTCTTAATGACCCTCTGCGAGTGTTAAACACACTGCAAACATCACTGAAGCCACGTATAAAAGTGGAACCATGAAAAGTGAACCATGGACAGCCCTGTGGTCTGGTGTGCTTTTTTATTATACAGTGTCTAGTGTATTATAATGGCTTCCAACAGTTTTAAATACTCCTCTTCACTCCATATTTACCCTTTATTTTCCTGCCAGATTCATCATCCAAACATTCATGATCAAAGTCAGCAGTGACTCCAAAATTTGTATATGAGCTTTCTTAGAACTGTCCATCAGCTTGGAGAGGACATCAGATCGCTTGTCTAAGACTGAATTTTCTCAGCAAGGGCAAGGGTTTAACTTTTTGCTTTTTTGGAGGCACAGGAGGTAGGGAGGGGCAGGTAGGGAGGAAGAATCAAAAGCCAGCTTTTCTGACTACTGGAAGGAAATCGCAACCCACTCCAGTGTTCTTGCCTGGAGAATCCCAGGGACGGGGGAGCCTGGTAGGCTGCCGTCTATGGGGTTGCACAGAGTCGGACATGACTGAAGCGACTTAGCAGCAGCAGCAGCAGCTGAGTAACAGCATGGAGGTGTCCTAATTCCACAAGCCTGGAGACTGGGAATTCAAAGGGAAATCCAGTATATCAGCTAGTCATGTGATGGTGGATAAGTTTTTATTCTCAGTCTCCTCATCTGAAAAATGAGGGGGTGGGCCTAGATGGTCTCTTAAAGCCCCTTCCAACCATAACATTCAGTGCTTATGACTCATTTGCCATGGCAGTCTTCAGCTACGGATGGCCCTAGATTTATGCCAAATTTACATTGCATCAAAGTGGAGAGACAAACAGCCACGGAGCCAGAGACTATGAGTTAATAGGCAAGCTCTAGCTGGATAAATGAGAAAGTATCAGGTTCCTCTTTAAAGGACCAGGTGTTTTACATAGCGTGTGTTGTTCTTCCATAAACTTTGGCTTCTTAGATCATGTCTACATTCACAAGTCCTTCTGTAAACCATGTCACTATCAACCGAGACAAACGTTGAAGTTTTCTCTTTCTGTTTTACCTAGAACTCCTTTAGTCCCACTGGACAAAAATTGGGTAAAAGTAATTTTTAAAATTGCTGCCTATCAGTCCAGTTTACACAACAAATATTTCCATATGGGCAGGAGCCAGTTTTCTGGTATTTGGAGGACAAGCCAGATCTCAGAGTGGTCTTTTAAATCAAAAACCAAATGTGGGGTTGAGCTCATTCCCTGGAACTTTGTTAAGGAGAATTCATTTCACTTCCTTGGCATAAATTAAGCTGCAGTGAGCGAGTGAAAGATTCCACCACCTTTTCTGAGATGGTAAAATGAGCTCTGCAGTGGAGGTCAGAAAGAGACCTGGGCCCTCTGGAGAATGTGGAGGAAGCGGGATCCGATGGCATGTGTTGGTTTCCTGGCTGCCAGCCAGGAGAAATCAAACAAGTGGCCAGTGAGACTCAGGCGTACATCCTTCAGTGGTGGGGGGACACCTGGTGAGAATCTCTGATCCTGCCCCAGGCTGCAGTGGGGACAAAGGAGAAGGGAGAGACTTGTCTACAACAGGAGGAGGTGTGCTAACATCACAGCCCTCTGCTCAGACACCGACACCAGGGGCAGAGAGTAGCCCCAAGGGCCCTTCTGTGCCCAGTGAGAGGCATTTGGCTTCAGGAGTCTTCATTAGCAGCTCCTTTGCTCAGTGAACCGTTTGAGTATGAAGAGCCCTGAGCTTTCTTCTCAGATCTCTGGGACCCTCAGAATCCCCATCCCTCAGAGCATCTTCTTCACTCCCACATCTGCAGTCAGTCATCACCTGTGTGTCACCAAAGCTCCTCAGCCACTGCTTGGCCCAGAACATTCTCCTGTGGCCTAGACCCCAAAACCCAGCACCTTACTGCCCCTCTCCAAAATCACTGCAGATAGTGATTGCTGTCACGAAATTAAAAGACACTCACTCCTTGGAAGGAAAGCTATGACAAACCTAGACAACATACTAAAAAGCAGAGAATCACTTTTCTGGCAAAGGTCTTTACAGTCAAATCTATCGTTTTTCCAGTAGTCATGTATGGATCTGAGAGTTGGACCATAAGGAAGGGTGAGCACAGAAGAACTGATGCTTTTGAACTGTGATGTTGGAGAAGACTCTTGAGAGTCCCTTGGACAGAAAGGAGATCAAACCAGTCCATCCTAAAGGAAATCAACCCTGAAGATTCACTGGAAGGACTGATGCTGAAGCTGAAGCTCCAATACTTTAGCCAGCTGATAGGAAGAGCTAATTCATTGGAAAAGACCCTGATGCTGGGAAAGATTGAATGCAAAAGGAGAAGAGGATGGCAAAGGATAAGATGGTTAGGTAAGTATTACTAACTCAATAGATGTGACTTGGAGCAAACTCAAGGAAATAGTGGAAGACAGAAGAGTTTGGTGTGCTGAAGTCCATTGGGTCGCAAAGAGTAAGACACATCTTCAAGACTCAACCATATAACAAACATGTGAAAGAATGTGTACCACAGGGGAAATGGAGATGGAAGTTAGAAGAGATTTTTGAAATATGCTTCTGATTGTTTAACACTTACTTCTCCTCATACCAGGACCTTGTGTATATCCTTCATGGCATGCCATCATCACAGTTCTTAATGAATTTCTTATGTTTATTTCTAACATGAGTTTTGTCCATCCCCTTCCAACAGAATATAAAGTTTGTGAGGACAGAGACTCATTCCATCTTGGTAACTACTAAGTCCTTGGCATCATACAGGTCCTGGCACCTAAAATATTTATTGAATTGGTTTATTAATTAATAATTCAATGGTTTCTATAATTTAAAATAATAAAATGACAAACTCCTTTAATGGCTATTTATAGTTTCTGGGATAAAATCCTGAAGCACTTTCATTCATCATGTTTCTGGCTTTCTCTGCGTCTTCATCTATCAGCTCCTCTCACCATGGCCCCCCATTCTGCTCCAGAGTTCTTCTCTTCAAGGTTAAGATTCTTTGAGGGCAGGGACAGTGTGTTATTAGACTTTGGAGGCCCATGCTTTATACAGTGCCTGATATGTTATAGTTCCTGAGGGAGCGTTGGTTAAATGAGTACTTCACTTACAGATGGGAAAAGAGGGAACTGTATGAAATGGCTTAGACATGAAGGAGGGGCTGCTCTCTCAATGAGAGCTACCTTGCCAGTTGTAAACTCTGGCACTTTGGGAAAATCTCTTATACAATGGATATAACCACAATTTTAACCCCTTTACAGTGCTCTTAGTACCCAGTGAGACAGCAGGTATGAATGTATAGTGCAAACTCTAAAGAACTTATTTTTATTAAGTTATTTTTATTAGATAGGTAGATAGACTAAACGTCACATTTATTTCTCTAAATCAGATTTAATCTGTGCCAGATGACATTGAATGGCAAGAGATCCAACTTCCATTATCATTGGTATTTCTTTCCACTGACCCCAGGATTACTCAAAAGTGTCAAGAGACTTTCCCTGGTCTTCATATTTAAAGAGGGCCCTCTCATTTTCAGCTCCTACCACTCACTGTGAATATGTTTCTGGTTCCAGCCCAGAAGGTCTCCTTGTAGACAGGAGGCTCTGTGCTTCCATGCCGAGCTTATACTTAAGACTGTTGTGCCAGCCGCTCTCTAGGAGATTCTGTTATACACCTCTGCTCTCAGTGAATTGTGGTAGCTTCATCAGCACCCCCAAAATTCTCAGTCAGTATGTGCTGCCTTCAACAGTAGAGGCCCCTGCATAATGAATGGGTTATCCAGTGGCTCCCCTGCCTCGGGATCCTAGGCAAAGCCATGTCAGCTGCTTCAGGGCATAGAATTCCTTTCCCCGTGATATATCACCACTTTTCTTACATCCAAGGTTATAGCTGTTTGCTATAGGTGCAAGTGTTTTTTTTCTTCTGTCACATCTCTCCACAGATACAAGTAGAAAGTTGTGATACACAGGTGAATTTGGATGTCCTGGAACCAAAGCTTAACTGATTCAGAGTAAAATCTGTGAAGAGCTCCCTAGCCCACTGCCCTGTGTGTATACTGTGGCCACAATGTCTCAGTCATGTGACCTGGCCAAGGCACAATCTGGTCGGACTTCAAATGTCTTATCTACAAAACAGGAGAGTAATGCCGCACAGCTTAAAGCTAAGCAGCTAGACCTAAAGACCACAGGAGCAACTACATTATACTACATATGACCATGCTTTCACAGGTGTAATCTCATAAAACGCCTTCCAACTCTAAAATCTAATCCATCATTTACTGGTGAGTGGTGTTTTGCTTTGTTACTTAGTTTGCTAAGTCGCTTCAGTCGTGTCTGACTCTGTGAGACCCCATGGATGGCAGCCCACCAGGCTCCCCCGTCCCTGGGATTCTCCAGGCAAGAATACTGGAGTGGGTTGCCATTTCCTTCTCCAGGGGATCTTCTCCACTCAGGGATTAAAACTGTGGCTCCTGTGACTCCTTCATTGCAGGCAGATTCTTTACCTGCTGAGCCACGGAGGAGGGCAGGGTTGGGGAGCCCATGCTGTACATCACATCCTTGTAACTTCATTTATCTTAGCTGCACTGGGTCTTGGTTGCAGTCCACGGGCTCTTTGATGCTGTACCACGGCAGGGCTTTCTCTAGTTGCCAAGGCGGGGTGGAGGGTGGTGGGGGGACTTCCCTTGTTGTGGAGCTCGGGCTCTAGAGTGAACAGGCTTAGTAGCTGCAATATGGGCTTCTCTAGGTGTGGAGTGAGTGCTTAGCTGCCCTGCAGCATGTGATATCTTAGTTTCCCAACCAAGCATTGAACCCACACCCCGTTCATTGGCAGGCGGATTGTTAACCACTGGACCACCAAGAAAGTTCTGTGACTTATTTATTTACACCTAATTGTTTGTACATCTTCACCTATTCCCCTTCACCTCTTTTGCCCTTCCTCCCACCCCCTTCCCTGCTGTTAACCACTAGTTTGTTATCTGTGTCTGTAAATCTGTTTCTGTTTTGCTATAATTGTCCATTTGTTTTAGTTTTTAAATTGCACAGACAAATGAAAACATACAGTGTTTGTCTTTCTCTCTCTTACTTCACTGAGCAGCCCCATCTATTGTCCCAAACAGCAAATTTTCATTATTTTTTATTGTTGAGCAATATACTCCATCATGTATGCATGTGTGTGTGTGTCTATGTTTGTGTGGATATATATGTATACATATATATATATATATACATCATATATATATATATATACACCATATGTCTTTTTTGTTAATTTTTATTGGAGTATATTTGATTTACAATGTTGTGTTAGTTTCTTCTGTACACCAAAGTGAATCAGTTATACATTTACATATATCCACTTTTTTTTCTATTCTTTTCCCATATAGGTCATTACAGAGTATTGAGTAGGGTTCCCTGTGCTATTCAGTAGGTTCTTATTACTTATCTATTTTATGTAGTGAAGTGTGTACATATTCATATCTTTTCATTCATTCACCTGTTGTATATCATGGCTATCATACATAATGCTGCTATGAATATTGGAGTGCAATTATGTTTTAAAATTAGTCTTTTTTTCCTTCAAATAAATATCCAGGAGTATTTATGAATCCTGAATCCTATGGTAGTTCTATTTTTAATTTTTTGAGAAAATTCATAGTTTTCCATAGTGGCTGTACTAATTTACATTTCCACGAACAGTACATGAGGGGTTCCTTTTCTCCACATCCTTGCCAACATGTGTTACTTCTTGTCTTTTTGATGATAGCCATTCTGACAGGTACGAAGTGACAGCTCATCATAGCTTTGATTTGCATTTCCCTGATGGCTTGTGATGCTGAGCACTTTTTTACATGCCTGTTGGCCATCTATGTCTTCTTTTAGAAAAGTACCTATTTAAATCCTCTGCTAGTCTTCTAATCAGGTTGATTGAGCTTTTCTAGCCTTTTGTTTTATATTGGGGTATAGCCAATTAACAATTTTGTGATGGTTTCAGGTGAACAGCAAATGGACTCAGCCATAAGTACACACATATCCATTCTCTGGGTTTTTTTTAATATTACATTTTATTATTTCTTTATGTATTCAAGATGTTAACTCCTTATAAGACACATAGTTTTATAAGACCATGTGTCTTATAAAACACATAAGTTTTATAAGTTTTATAACTCCTTATAAGACACAAGAAGCAAATATCTTCTCCCATTCAGCAGGTCACCTTTTTAGTTTCCTGATGGTTTTCCTTCACAAAAGCTTTTATGTTTGACTAATTCCTGTTTATTTATTTCTGCTATTGATTCCATTACTTAGGAGACAGATCCAAAAAACTTTTTGGTAAGACAAATATCAAAGAGTATACTGCCTATGTTTTCTTCTAGAAGTTTTGTGGTTTCTTGTCTTACAATTAGGTCTTTAATTCATTTTGAGTTTATTTTTGTATACAGTGTAAGAAATGTTCTAGTTTCATTTTATTTCATCTATTTCATTTATTCAATTTTCCAAACACCATTTATTGGAAAAAAAACTTTTCCCCATTGTAAATTCTTGCCTTTTGTCGTAATTAATTGACCATGTGATTGTGAATTCATTTCTGCAATTTCTGTTCTGTTTCATTCTCTACATGTCTGTTTTTGTGCCAGTACCATACCATTTTGATTACTGTAGTTTTGTAGTGTAATCTAAAGGCAAGAAGCTTGATATTTCTACTTTTGTTAATTTTTCTCAAGACCACTTTGGTTATTCAAATTGTTTTTATGGTTCCACACAAAATTTAATGTTATTGGTTCCAATTCTGTGAAAAAATGTCATGGGATTGCATTGAATTTTTATATTGCTTTGGGTAGTATGTACATTTTAGCTGTATTAATTTTTCCTATTCTTGAGAATGGGATATCTTTCTATCAATTTGTATTATCTTCTTATTATCTTCAATTTTCTTTTTTTTTAACTTAAAAAATTTTATTTTATATTAAATTTATAGTTGATTTACAATCTTAAGAGTTTCAGGTGGCAGCAAAGTGATTCAGTTTTACACATAAATATATCTATTCTTTTTCAAATTATTTTCCCATTTAGGTTATTATCACTTTGCCAACAAAGGTACACATAGTCAAAGCTATGGTTTTTCCAGTAGTCATGTATAAATGTGAGAGTTAGACAATAAAGAAAGCTGAATGCTGAAAAATTGATGTTTTCAAATTGTGGTGCTGGAGAAGACTCTTGAGATTCCCTTGGACAGCAAGGAGATCAAACCAGTCAATGCTAAAGGAAATCAACACTGAATATTCATTGGAAGGACTGATGCTGAAGCTGAAACTCCTATGCTTTGGCCACCTGATGGAAAGAGCTCTCTGGAAAAGACCCTGATGTTGGGAAAGATTGAAAACAAAAGGAGAAGGAAGTAGCAGAGGATTAAATGGTTAGATAGCATCACTGACTCAATGGACATGAATTTGAGCAAATTCTGATAGTGGAGAACAGGGTTTGGGCATAATGTTGATCTCACAGAATGAGGTTGGAATTATTCCCTTTTCTTCAACTTTTTGGAATAGTTTTAAAAGGCTAGGTATTAATTCTTTTTAAAATGTGTGTTAGAATTCCCCTGTGAAACTGTCTGGTGCAAGACTTCCTTTGGGGGGATTTTTTTTTTTTTTTATTACTGATTCAATTTCATTACTAATAATCAATCTGTTCAGATTATATATTTCTTCCAGATTTAGTCTTGGATGATTGAGTGTTTCTAGGAATTCACCCATTTTTCCTAAGTTGTCCAATTTGTTGGTGTACAGTTATTCATAATATTCTCTTATGATTGAATTATAAAAGTACAAAGTTTTGTTCAAGCGTGAGATATCATTTTTAATGATTGGAGGTCTTCTTTAAGAACTGGTGGCTTCCCAGTTGGCACTAGTGGTAAAGAATCCACCTGCTAATGCAGGAAATGTAAGAGACATAAGTTTTATCCCTGGGTTGGAAAAATTCCCTGGAGGAGGAAATGGCACCTCATTCCAGTATTCTTGCCTGGAGAATTCTATGGACAAAGGAGCCTGACAGGCTATAGTCCATAACGTCACAAAGAGTCGGGCATGACTGAAGCAACTTAGCATGCAAGCATGCAAATGAAAGGGAATAAAACAAGCCATAATTACTTTCATATAACTGGACTTCAGTTTGTCTTATTTACGTGATTATTTCTTGGTCGAACGACTGTTATCCTGAACTATCAAGCAAAACATCTCAGTAACTTTAGACATCTCCATTGCTGTTGTTTAGTCACTCAGACATCTCCATTACCCCCATGCAATTTTAGTTAAAGCTAGAGAGAAAAAGAATGTACTTAATTAGTCCATTCTTTCCCTGAACTCTAAGGTCTAACTCTAAGATTTTCATCTATGGTAAGTAAATATTTATAATCTTTATCTTCTTATATCAGTGTATACTCTCTATAATAATTACTTCCTTTAGTCTGAAATTTGGGTGCAAAATCAGGTGACATTCAAATCTGGACTGTATTAAATACCTTTGGGTTTGATTGAGTAGGATTTGTAAACAAATGACTTTCCTAAAAACATGAAGTCATATAAAATCTTTTACTATTAATGCCTTGTTCTCTCCTGACACCATAAATAAACCTCATTTCCCCTCAAGGATTAGTGAGAAAAGCACATTTTGAAAAATCTCTCCTTTGGCAAAGATATTAGGTAATTGCTACCCACTGCCTTGTACTTGCTTCCCTTTGGTTCCTAATGAAGAAAGTAAACAATGTTTCAAGTCAAGCGAGTCTTGGAGCTCAGCGTTTTAAGCAGACTTCTACTATCTTGGCATTTCTACAAGGTCTGTTACATGATTTACAGTGAAACTGGCTATGGTGAGCAGCCTAATCTCTACCAATGCCACATAAAATCAGTCTTGCAACATTTTAGCATCATCTGCTATTGCTTCTGATCCACTCTCAAATTCCTTTCTAGTTTTCTGTGATTTTTATTTGGCTACCTCAAGAGTCTCCTTACCTAAGCATTACTGAGCATTCTAATCTTTCTTTCTCTTTTATTGCACACTTAACGGGGTCTGCTGTGGGCACTGTACTGAACCCATTTCTGTGAGAAGTTCTGGAAGGACCAGGACATAGTGGCCCCATTGGCTTTGGAGCAGCACAGAGTGAGCCCAAGGCTCCTACAAGGTTGAAAGTGACAAAAGATATAGACAGACCAGGAAATAGAATTTGCAGCACAGAAGACTTCTTGGAATAGACATCCTTTAGAGTGACTATTCGGAGAAGGCACTGGCACCCCACTCCAGTACTCTTGCCTGGAAAATCCCATGGACCGAGGAGCCTGGTGGGCTGCAGTCCATGGGGTCGCTAGGAGTCGGACACGACTGAGCGACTTCACTTTCAGTTTTCACTTTCATACATTGGAGAAGGAAATGGCAACCCACTCCAGTATTCTTGCCTGGAGAATCCCAGGGACGGGGGAGCCTGGTGGGCTGCCGTCTCTGGGGTCGCACAGAGTCGGACACGACTAAAGCGACTTAGCAGTAGCAGCAGCAGCTGCAGAGTGACTATTAAAAGATCAATGTTTCTTGGACCTGTGGAGATGGAGGAAGGAACACCAGGCAAAAGAATTGTGTGGGCAAAGGCAGTGAAAACTCCCCAACATGTATTCAGTCTGGAGCAGTTCAGGCTGGTTAATCACTAGGCACCTTGAGGGAAGTAAATTAAGGTTAGAAAGGTAGTTACCAGAGCATGGATATTTGTGATTAGTATAGTGATCATTCCATGTTACTAATCAACTTATAAATCTATTCTCTCCCCTATTAAATGCTAGATCAAGTCTCTATGCTAGGTGGCGGGAAGTAAGTAGAGGGGAGGGGAGTAAAAAGAACAAATAAGTTATGGTTCCTGCCTTCAAGGAATTTAATGGAGGAGAGAGACACACTAAGATCCTTATAGCACAATGGGTCCCCTTATCAACTGTGAGTCTCTGGACTGGTGTGAGAACCCAATGCTCCAAATGCTAAAGCCCACCCCATTTTCATCTGTCACCAACAGAAGAATGTAACATGACATTTCTTCTGTGTATTTTGTTAGCAAGATCCTTTTCTCTTTTTCTCTCTCTCACATGCCTATAGGTGCCCGAAAGAAAACAAAATGATGCACAGCAAACTATTAGCTTCGAAATTAAATTGAAAATAGTTGAAATTAAGTGAAAGTTCCAGGGGGGTAATATAATTTAATGGATGAAGTTGAAAATAGTGGAATCTCTGGTGAACTGAAGATCCTGCCTAAAGGCTTTTTTAAAAAACTTTTGTTTTGAGATAATTATAGATTCATATACAGTTGTAAGAAATGATACAAAGATCCCATGTGCCCTTTACCTAGATTCCTTCTGGGATGACCCAGAGGGATGGTATGGGGAGGGAGGTGGGAGGGGGGTTCAGGATGGGGAGCACATGTACACCCATGGCGGATGCATGTTGATGTATGGCAAAACCAATACAATATTGTAAAGTAAAAAAAAATAAAATAAAATAAAATAAAAACAATAGTATCACATCACAACCAGGATAGTTTCACTGGTATAGTCAGAATACAGAACATTTCCATCCCTGCAAGGATTCCCTCATGTTACTCTTTTACAATGACACCCACTTCCTATTCCCACTCTGTCCTGAATGCCTGACAATTCTTAATTTGTTCTCCATTTCTATAATTTTGCCATGTTACAAATCATGAACCACAGCTTATAAACCTTTAGAACTGTTATTTTTACCTCTGGATTATTTTCTGGAGATTTACTCAAGTTGCTGTGTTTGTCAATATTTTTGTTTCTTTTTATTCCATGATACTGATGTATTACCATTTGCTAACCATCCATTTAAAGTATGAATAAAACTGATATAAACATTCATGTACAGGTTTTTGGTACAATCAAAATTTTTTATTTCTCTGGAATAAATACCCAGGAGTGCAATTGCCAGGTTATACATTAGCTGTATGGTTAGATTTTTAAGAAACTGAATGGCTTCTTAAAAATACTCACACCATATTTACACCAGTGGTATACGAGTGATTTACACATATTTACACCAGCAATGATGGCTGGATGGCATCACCGACTCGATGGACGTGAGTCTCAGTGAACTCCGGGAGTTGGTGATGGACAGGGAGGCCTAGTGTGCTGCGATTCATGGGGTCGCAAAGAGTCGGACACGACTGAGCGACTGATCTGATCTGAACACCAGTGGTATGTGAGTGATCCTTTCTCTGTAAACTTGTCAGCATTTGCTGTCACTGCTTTGCATTTTAGCCATTTTGACAGGTGAGTAGTGATATCTCATTGTAGTTTTAACTTATTTCCCTAACTGCTAATGATGTTGAACATCTTTCAAAATGCTTCTTTGCTATCTGTATATCCTTTTTGTCTCTTTGTGTCTTTTGCTCATTTTCCAACTGGATTTTTTGGTGTTTTGTTAGTTGAGTTTTGAGATTTTTTTTTTTTTAATATATTCTAGATATGTTTTCTGTTGGAAATGTAGTTTTTTTTAATTTTATTTTATTTTTAAACTTTACAATATTGTATTAGTTTTGCCAAATATCGAGATGGATCCGCCACAGGTATACCTGTGTTCCCCATCCTGAACCCTCCTCCCTCCTCCCTCCCCATACCCTCCCTCTGGGTTGTTTGAAAATATTTTCAGCCACTTTCTAGCTTATCTTTCATTCCTAATAGCCTTTCACAGAGCTATTTGTATTTTTGAAATCCAGGTTATCCATACCTTTTATGGATAATACTTTTGATGTCAAGTTTAAGAACTTTTTGCCTAATTCTAGTTTCCAGAGATTTTCTCCTATATTGTTTCTAAGATTATTGGAGGCTTATGTTTTACAGTTAAGTCTTTTGGAGTTAATTCTTACAAAAAGTATGAGACTTGGAGTGAGGTTTATTTCTGTGTGCCTGGATATCTACTTGTTCTAGCAACGTTAGTTTTTGCATTTTTGTCCAAACTTACTTGGGAATGTTTACAAGGGTCTATTTCTGGGTTCTGTATTTTACTCCATTTATTTATGTGTTTGCATGTGTGCGTGTTAGTCGTTCAGTCATGTCTGTCTCTTTGCAACCCCATGGTCTGTAGCCCATCAGGGTGCTCCATCCATGGGATTCTCCAGGCAAGAATACTGGAGTGGGTAGCTATTCCCTTCTCCAGGGGATCTTCCCAACCCAGGGATTGAACCTAAGTCGCCTGCAGTGCAGTCAGATTCTTTACCCCCTGAGCCGCCAGGGAAGCCCACTGGTGGGTTTATCCCACTACTAACAGTACACAGTCTTGATTACGGTCACTATACAATAAGTCTTGAAATTGGCAGACTGATTCCTCCTTCTGTGGTCTTCTTTTCAGAGAATATAAGCTGTCCTATTCGCTTTGCCTTTCCATAAAATTTTAGAATAATTTTTTCTACATCTTCAAAAAATAATGCTGGCATTTTCAATTGAATTAAAACCATATGTCAGTTTGAGGAGAACTAGCATCTTTAGTAGGCCTCCCGGTGGTGCAGTGGTAAGGAGTCTGCCTGCCAGTGCAGGAGACGTAAGAGAAGAAGGTTCTATCCCTGGGTTGGGAAGATCCCATGGAGTAGGAAATGGCAACCCACTCCAGTATTCTTGCCTGGTTGGACATTATTGGCTACATATACACAGCATCTTTAGTACATTAAGTCTTTCAATCCATGAACACACTGTATCTCCATTTCCTTAGACCTTATTTTGTTTTTTTAATCAACTTTTTTTTTTTTACTTTTCAACATACAAGTCCTGCTTATGTTTGATTTACACCTAAGTAGTTCTTTTAGGGCTTCCCAGGTGGTGCTAGTGGTAAAGAACCCACCTGCCAATGCAGGAGACATAAGAGATGTGGGTTCAATCTCTGGGTTGGAAGATCCCTTGGAGTAGGAAATGGCAGCCCACTCCAGTATTCTTGCCTGGAGAATCCCATGGACAGAGGAGCCTGGCGGGCTATAGTCTGTAGGGTCTCAAAGAGTTGGACATAACAGAAGTGATTTAGCACAACACAAAAGGTATTTTAATTTCAGTATACACATGTCCACTGCTATTGTATGTTTATCCTGTATCCTATCACCTAAGAACTTAATTCAAAGATTTCTTCAGTCAATTTCTCTGGATTTTCTACATAAACAATCAATCAGATCATCTGTAAATAGGGACAGTGTTCATTCTTCTTTCCAAGTTGTATGCCTTTGAGTTTCTTTACTTGCCTTATTCCACCAGCCATAACTCCTAGTTCTCTTTGAATAAAGTGATAGGAGTGGACATCCTTACCCTTTTCCTGGTCTGAGTAGTAAAGCATTCAATCTTTCACCATTAAGTATAATGTTAGCTGTACATTTTTGTACATGCTGTTTATGTACAAAAACACTTTATGAATGAATGTATTTTTTTTTTGTTAACATTGCATGTGACAAACAGAATCCATCTTCAGGATATTTTCAGCCTCCAGGTCAGTACCTTACAATCTCCACAATGAATTTGTCCAAATCTTGATTTTTCCCAGCTATTTCAAAACAAGAGAGAATTATGCAATAAAAGAAGTTACTAACTGCAGGGAAAGCAATCTTTCCTAAATCACTGTGTGGCTTTTTTCTTCATGCTTCTTGAAAGTTCCACCCAGTTGACTATACCTCTGTGTTCTAATAGCAGTATCTTCCCTTCTAAGGTAGTCATCTCTGGGCAATGCCAGGAACACCATTCCCTTATATTAAATGATTTCAGAGAAAGAACATAGATTTTTGCTCTTTTCCCAATTCCCACTTTCTTGGCCTTCTGCTGTCAAAGGACTTAGACTTTAGCCAAGACTTCAGTAAGGCTCATGGTTGCCACTCTTCACAAGAGCTCCAAGTTGAAATGCCTAAATTCAAATTTAATAAAGAAATTAAGTACAAGAAATCTTGGCCAGAGGGAGGAGACATAGGTACACCTATGGCTGATTCATGTTGATGTTTGACAGAAAACAACAAAATTCTAAGCAATTATCCTTCCATTAAAAAATAAATAAATTTTAAAAAGAAAAAAAAAGAAATCTTGGCCAAGAATAGATAAAAACTGAGACTAAAATACTATGCAAACTAGACATGAGAAAGAGAAACAGAAAACTACTAAGAAAAGATTGTTTAGGGGATAATTGTTCTGTCTCTCAGTATGTTTTCTGAATGAAACCAATCTTAAAATAAAGCCATCTGAGACACTGATGTATAGAACAGTCTTATGGACTCTGTGGGAGAGGGAGAGGGTGGGAAGATTTGTGAGAATGGCATTGAAACATGTAAAATATCATGTATGAAACGAGATGCCAGTCCAGGTTTGATGCACGATACTGGATGCTTGGGGCTAGTGCACTGGGACAACCCAGAGGGATGGTTTGGGGAGGGAGGAGGGAGGAGAGTTCAGGATGGGGAACACATGTATACCTGTGGTGGATTCATTTTGATATTTGGCAAAACTAATACAATTATGTAAAGTTTAAAAATAAAAAAAATAAAATAAAGCCATCTGAAAATAACAAGGAGCTATCACAGAATTGAAATCTTGGGTCATCCTCAACAGTTTGGTTAAATGGTCACGCTTTATTCTTTATTCCTTAGTTTTGTAACTAGCTAAACAGTTACAAAGACAACCGTATTCCTCTCAACATCAATGTATTTCAGAGAATTTGCCATCAATTTAGGGAATCATTTGCTCCAAGACTTCCCTTCAAGGACACAGATTTGCTCCTTACTTTTGAACATAGGAATTGAGAACAAAGTGATTACTCTTGATCACCTCTCAACATTGGATTTAGCCATCACTTAAGTGAGGACTATTATCCAGCCACACATTTTAATCTTTCCCATTACAGCATGCAATTATAATAAAGTCTTTCTGAACCGCATTTTGAACTCTGTAGTCTGAGGTAAGTAATTTTTGTCAATTTATCCTAATGTCTTTCAAAATTTTCTATCCTAAGTGGTACAGATTGAGTAATTCTTCTGATCTCATAGGGCCATGGGCCTTGGTAATGCCATGTCCATTTCAGTTCGATTAACTTCGAATGAAGGAGAGAGTTCTGCTTTGGATACTTGGCAATGTAACCATAAACAGAAGACTAATCTTTCAATAATACAAGTTTAAGAAAATAAGAGGTGACTGGAACTCTGTTGTAATGAAATTGCCCGTGCATGGCAGTTTCAGGAAGATTTTTTTTTTTTTTTTTTTATTCTGGGAGAGTTGAGAGAGCCACACTGCCTCTACCCAATGAAAGTAATTGAGTGAATGATTTCACTTGTTTCTTCTTGGGACTGAATTAGGTCGTCGCCATCTGTGGAGTGCGCTAAATACCTTAGGGGAAGAAGGCTGTTTTCTCATGTCATTTATGTAATGGCTGTGTTGGCACTTGCCACCTTTGAGCAAAATCAATGTGCAGCAAAAGTTGGGCCAGGTTTTCCAAAGCTGAAGTAAACTAGGGAACTGGGGCAATTGTTCAGTTAAATTGACCACATTTCTAAAAAGCAACACTTTCCTTCAAATTACTCAAATGCTTCAGGGAACATTTCTAATTGCACTGGCCTAACACTTTTCTTCAGCTGTTGACATCTGGCCACCAAGCTTCTTGCTGGAGCCACAACCAAGTATAAATGGGTGAGAAGTCTTCATGGGGACATACTTTCTTCAACTATTGGAAGTGTGGTCAGGAGTAAGAAGGACTATGCTGTTCTGCGTGAAACTGAAAGATAGAACAAGGAGGGTACTGGGCAAGATCTGCCAACAAGGCAGGGCTAACCTCAACTGAAGGAAGTTTCTCCAAATTTTCCAGTGATAAAATGGACTTCCTCGGGAAGCATTAAGTTTTCTGTAGCTGGAAGTGTTCAAGGAAAGGAATGAATCAGTATTTCTTAAACTGTGAGTTACAACTCATTAAAGAGTTATGAAATCAGTTTAGTGGGTTGTAACCACCACTTTTTAAAAAGTAGGATGGATTGGAATGGGATGAGATGGAAGAGGATGGAACAGAAGAGAATTTTTTTTTAAATAGGGCATTGCAATAGTAATTAGTACTGTTTTGTAAAACTTTATTTTTAATTATGTGTGTGCACTAGGTCACAATGTAAAACATATTTTTCCTGGACTACAGTGTAAAAGGTTGAAAAACACTGCCTTATTCATCTAGTAAAGGGGATATAGTTGGATAGGAATGAATAAACTACATGACTATCAAGACCTAGTTCAAAAAGGAAAACAGTCAGTTAAAGTGTAATAATCTCTGTAAGTTAATAAGAAATCAGTTCTCCGAAATATGTAACTATTTCTAATCCTGAGCCTGGAAAATAATCCCCCCATCGTTCTGATAGAGAAAACACCATATAAAGTATTTTTAATACTTTATTACAGTAAACACAGTGACATATTTCATGGGATTTTTAAAAATGATATCCCAAAATAAGGCCTCATGGCATCACACCAAAGCAAAGGTCAGAAATCACGTCTAAAGAAAGCCAATATTGATGCAGTCCAATACAAGTGTTTCTGATGGTCTGGTTTGTTGAAGGATAGATATGAGCTTGAATGTGCTTGTCTACCATATAATTAAATTCATATCATCATAGCAAAAAAGTCAGATATGACTGAGCAACTAAACCACCATCAGGGCAAACATATTAAGTAACCAGCAGATCCTCTTAATGGACAAACAGCAGCTGTCTTTCTGCCTGTTCTAGAAAAGTCTAAATGCCTTTCAGCTTAAAGCTGTGAACACTTAACAAATTACATTGTTAGTTGCTTGGAGAGGTTTTTCTATGTCTTACCACCATCATATACAAAGTGAGTTCTTCAAGGATATAGGGACATGACTTACTCTACTTTCTCAAACCAGCATACTACACAGAATGTGGTAGGCAGTCAATAAATGCTTAATGAATAAATGAAAATGCTTAGGAAAGTATCAAAGAGAACCCAACCATCTAGGGGAGGAGGACAAAGGGTAACCAAAGAAAAAGGGAAGAATTAAATGCAGAAAGTTTTAGTTTCCATAAAGCAAGATTCCTCTGATAATTAAAGGCAGGAAAGCTCACCTTAGACATAGAACGAATAAAAGTGTTTTATTTCCAGATCTTCTGAGATCTCAATAGAGACATTAAAAAGATATGAACTCCTAAGTATCAATAATCTAGATTCTGTATCACTCGATGCACTTGCAAACATTTCTGCAAACTTTAGAAATTTCTGTTGCTCTTAGAAACTAGTATCAGGATAAGCTTATATCTAGAGAATTTAGGAGAAATTTAGTGATGAACATGTCTGGGAAGGAAGGACAGGGCAGGAGGGAAACTGTCTATCAGGAGGGTCAAAATCTCCCTCGACACAGTAGCAGGGAAAGCTGTGTTGCTCTAGCAGAAAGAATATTTTTTGATGTTGTAAACCAACCAGTTCTCTATGCCCCTTCAAGGCATTAAAAGCAAATCTGTTCCAATGAGGGAGTGGGGCATCTACTCATTAGAAACGGTACTCAGAGCCAGATTTTTACTTTTTCGTTTTTGGCAGTGCCACACAATCTCACTCTAGCCTTGGCAAACTTTTCTTCTCAACATCATGAGGCCTTTCTTGACACATCTGTGAAATGTATACATGTCAGAGCGTGTGAAGGGTGGATGACATCAAGCTGCAAGTGGGAGAACCATGTTTTCAGCAGAGAAACAGTCAAGGCATTAATGAACATTACATGCCAATAAAGAGTCGAGGCTCCATCCCATCAATGGATGAGTATTTGAAAATCACAGAAGAGATCAGTAGAATCCAAGTGCGGGTACTGTTATAAACTAAAATCATACTATGCACATCCATACAGTGGAGCTCCGGGCAAGACAAAACCAGGTTAACATAAAAATGTAAAGCATAAAGATACCAAAATTCAAGATTCCCGCTGTCTACCTATAGCTCTCATGTTTCTGTCTTTTGGAGTCATCCAGAATTTTTTTAATGTATAGTTGGAAAGACACTTAAAGATCCTAAAGTCCAATCTTCCTGCCAAAGTAGATCTCTTCCTTGAAGGTAGCCATTCCACTTTTGCATGAACATTTTGAGTGAAAGAGAACTTACGGTATTTCCAGGAAGCCAAATCACCCGTGAATACTGTGGCAAAAAGAAAATAGTTCTTTATCCTAAGTCTCATACAAATCTAGCTTCCCTTTGTGCTGTTATCATCGGATAACAAAGGACGTTTTTTAAAAATTGTTCAGTAAGAATAGGATGACCAACTGTGCTAGTTTGCCTACAAGTGAGAGGTTTCCTGAGATGCGGGGCTTTTGGTGCTCAAATCAGTAGCATCACAGAGGAAAAACAACAGGATGACTGGTTGTCAAAATGAACAACAAATAGAGATGAATTCACCAGAAAGTGCAAAAGGATTTCATATATTTACTCTTCCATGAGATACTTATATTCTTGGGCAGTATGCCCTTCTGGTAAGCATTCTCTCTCAGATCAAAAGGTTAAAGGAAATTGTGACTTCACATGATTGGGTCTTTCGGGATTACATTTCTTAAGATAATTGTTTTTATTTGACTTACTATGGGCACAACTACTTTAGTGTTCTGGGGTAAATACAGAAAAGGATCCCCTGATTTAATCAACAAGAAAGACAGTGACGTATCCCTCATATAAAAGCACTTGTAACCCAGGTTAACAGTAAAATAATCAGTCCAGAGAAATTAAACAGAAACATATATATACAAGAGCCTTGGTCTGTGTTTAAAATGACATTCTCAAATCAGAAAATTCCAGCTGAGTGATTTCATCTTCAGAAAGTACTGAATCTTCCTACAACATAGACAGATCTAGCATTCATTAATGTGTTCTATTGCTGTTTGAGGGAATTCTAACCCGATTAGATTTGTTAGGGAAACAGATTTGTTCCAAAAGGGGCAAAAATCCACATGGATAGGTCCTAAGAATAACAGAGGCAGGCTAGTAGAGCCCAGCCTGGGAGCTGCTCATTTATGGAATGAATGTTGAGAACAGAGAGATTTCATAAAAATATTTCAGTAAGGAATAAGAGCAGTACTAAAAATGAAAGAATATAGAAAAACGAGAGAGCTGATGTATGGGGACCTTCCGTCCAACAAGCATAGCAGTCATAAAACTGTATATACCAGACATTGAGCAATCCATTAAAGTCGTAGAGTCAAGGTTCCCAGAGTGAGCAACATCTATTCTCCTCGAGGGCAGAAGAGATCTCAGTTTCTGGTTTCATGCCTGAAAAACCAGTGAGGGAGGAAAGTAAGGAAAGAAAATAACCACACATGTGGATTCAGGTACAGAGAGACACCTTGCTCACTTTGACTCGGGGCAGGCTGGAGTCTGCCGAAACCAGCCCTTCAAGGTGCAGCTTCTCCCTCAACAGCTCATTTTCCTACAAAATAAGAATAAGAAAGCCACTCGGTATGTTTTTTTTTTTTTTAATCCCAAATTCTACCTGCAAATATAAATTGGCCGGCTAGCAACAACTGGCTTGCACGGACTCCATTTGGAATAATGATAAAGTTCAAAAGGTTAATCAAGTTATTAACATTTTCAAAGAAGGGAAATTTTCTTTCCCAGATGGCTTAACAGGTGACTCCTATAAATTACACAGTACATTACAGCGGGCATCCGCTAGCCCAGTTATAGTAGAGAGTCTGTCAACATTTCCATTATAAAGCCCTATTTTCAGACTTTATAACTCAGCCATAAAACTCTGCTCCAAGCTGGGCCTTGGCTTTCTAGTGGAATTCTCAGCTCAGCAGCAAACTTTCTTTCTTCTCCTTCTCCTTTACCTTCTCCGTCTTCTCCATCTCCACCGTCTTCTGTCTACACCCAACATCATCTCCTCTTCCTCACCCTCCTCCTCCACCTTCTACCCATGGTGAAAATGTTTTAAAAAAATAAAACAAAACATGGCTCTAGATAAACTAAATTCAAGGAGGACTTGCACAGAAGGAATCTTCCAGGCACTTCCTATCGAAGCACATTTTCTAATGCTGAGGTATGGAGATTCTTTTTTCAGAAACTATTAGAAATCAAGGTTTTTCTGATTAAGACCTGTGTTACAGTCTTTGGAATCATAATGAAGATGTTTAAGCCTTAAGATGTTTAACATCTTAAGATGTTAAGATGAAAATGCTCACTAGCATTTTTGAAGCAGAGAGATTTCAGGAGAGGAGATTTTATCTTAGAAATGATTCACTTGATTTTTTGAGTTCCAAATGTCCATATTTAATCCCATCCCCTCAAGGTAACAGCAACAGTATATATCCCGTTATTTCATCAACACATGCATGGGGCTTTGGAGAACACAGCCTCAGCATGGCAACTTCCAGATGGTGGGTGTGTGTGTGTTTACAGGTCACCAGGGTGGAGAGAGAAACAGCACACAAAATACGCAGTGACAAAGAAGGTGCATAGGTGACGAGTGGAGGTCTGCTTTCCAAGTCTGCTCGGTCACAGCCTGGGGAGTTTTTATGGCCTATTCAAGGCTGTGGTGCAGACTAAACAACGTTTCCTTTCCTTTCACCATGACATCCTCAAAGACCAGGCCAGAGGGTGGGGAAGATGAAAGCGCACGGCCAACTCAGCTCAGAAGAGAGGTTGCTGCTTCACTGTGAAAGCTCTGATGCTGACCTTGGGCCCTCATCCCCAGGCCCCCTCCTGAGACCCATCTCAGCTGGAGAGTCAAGTCACACTGGAATTTCTCTGCACATGCGGGTGGTAGGGGAGTTCCAGAAGTGGGTTTGAAACTCTCTCACAGGGGACAGGCAAGGACAGAGCATGTCACGGTGGTGCTTGGACAGTGTTTCCCCAAGCCCAGGCCAATGAGGATGCATCCGAAAATGCTTCAGGGAGAGGATGGTCTTTCTCATCATAGTACCATCTGTCTTGAGGCCAGCTCAGAGGCTCCTAAAGTTAGGCATCACCTCCCACCTGGAGGGGACATGGCTCAGAGGCAAAAGGTAGCTAACCTCCCTCTTTATCCAGGGAAAGACCTATCAGCCTCCTCAGAACAAGGGACTGCAGCTGTTGGATTGTCCAGGGAGCAACACTTTGGCTTGAGAAATGTTCCAGTGGAGGTGCTAAGATTTATCTACCAAGCTCAGTCCAGGCACATCTGTTGAAGACTCTCGCTTACATATCCTATTCTCCCAGCCAATGGCCTTCGTATATGTTTTTCATATTTCATGTTAACATACTTGCTCATTAGCAAAGGTGATTGGCTTGGAGGAAATTGTGCCCTTTACAGCTCATCTTTTCCTCCTCATGGTCCTATTGTTTCATTGCTGTTTTTCAGTCTCCTAGTTGTGTCTGACTCCTTGCATCCCCAGGGACTGCAGCACGCCAGACCTCCCTGGCCCTCACCATTTCCCTCAGGAGTTTGCCCAAGTTCATGTTCATTGCATTGGTGATGCCGTCCAGTCATCTCATCCTCTGACATCCTCTTCTCCTTCGGCCCTCAATCTTTCCCAGCATCAGGGACTTTTCTGATAAATCGTCTGTTCACGTCAGATGACCAAAATATTGGAGCTTCAGCATCAGTCCTTCCAGTGAATATTAAAGCTGAGCTCCCTTAAGGTTGATCTCCCTTAAGATTGATTGGTTTGATTTCCTTGCTGTCCAAGGGACTCGCAGGAGTCTTCTCCAGCATCACAGTTCAAAAGCATCAATTCTTTGGCACTCTGCCTTACGTTCCAGCTCTCACAACCATACGTGACCACTGAAAAACCATAGCCTTGACTATACAGACCTTTGTCAGCAGAGTAATGTCTCCGCTTTTCAACACACTGTCTGGGTCTGTCATCGCTTTCCCACCAAGAAGCAATTGTCTTCTGGTTTCATGGCTGCAGTCACCATCCACAGTGATTTTGGAGCCCAAGAAGAGGAAATCTATCACGATTTCTACGGTTTCCCCTTCTGTTTGCATGGTCCTGTAATCGTGTTATATTTGAATTTGTGACATACATCACCATCATTTTCATAGCAATAGAAACAGCAGCTGTTGTGAAATCAGGATTTACAATTCACTGGGGGGTGGGCAGGGTGGGAAGAACTGAAAAGAACTTCAGAGAACAGTAGGTCCAGCCTCCTGTCATAGACAGGCACACAGCTAAGCAGACCAAGGACTGCTTTCAATCAGCACACTCCACGCTAGAGAATAGCTCACCTCTCCCAACTGTTCTGTAACTAAATGTGTGACCATGTCACTCCTGCACAAACTAGCCAAGAACTTCAGATGGCAGGCACTGCATCTTGTCCATCATTTTCCCTCTAGCATTTGATCCAGTGTCTGAGAATCATGGATATTTCAATGAGTTTGTTGAATAATGGAGATACCGTATACTGAGCCTATAATCAGCTTTACAGCCAAGATTTGTTCCTAGTATACCTAAGTAACTTCTGCTACAGTTTAAATCTACTGAAACTCTGACTCTACATGAAAGAAGTAAATTGTTCAAAGATAGCCATGAAATGGTTATTCATTCTAATCTCTAAGGCAAGTTATTTATTCACCACCTAATTCTTTAATTGTCTTGCTTAAAAGCTGGCAAATTCTTTATCTTCATAATAATCCACTTTCTGCTGAAAAAGGGAGAACAACTTCTCTTTGCGATTTGAAATTCTAATTGTAGCTCAGAGCACTGGGTGAGGATTCTGAAAACTTTGATTCTAGTCCTGCTGTTGAGTGACTCTCTGCAAGATGAGCAACTGGTCTGATCCTGTTTCCTCATGAGTAAGACTCTGCCTTGCTTCACAAGGGCTGTTGTGAGGACAAAATAAAATAATCTATGTGGAAAGCCTTTGAAATTCTTGGTTGCATACAAGTGGCAATTATGAGTGTTACTAAAATTATTCAGGTAGAGTGTACTTACTATGCAACACAGCGGATCGCCTGCTGACTCAGTGGTTACCAGCCCAGAATGATGGTTCAGTCACAATCTTATGTTTGTTAAAGAAAACCAGAACCAGACAGTAGTTAAAGAGGTAAAGACAGATTTCATTCAGGAACTATTGCAACAGAGGAAAAGAAACCTCACTATAGAACTGGGCTCAGTTCCCAATACAACAGGAACAAGTGGAGATTCATAGCCAAGGAGAGGATTGGGAGGGTTGAAGGATGGAAAATTACTATAAGAAGACATCAAAGATGGGGAGATTCTTGCTGAAGCCAGGCCAGGGTGATCAAATATCAGAGATCGGGGAGTCTCTCTAAACTGACTTAGCAGTATTTTTGCTAAAACTGGGCTATGCAGATCCAGGAAGGACTGGAATAGGAATAGGGACAGGGTCCCAGTGCTGAGGCCTAATGGAGAATAGGGCTCAGAGGCACCTGACTGAAGTTTGGGCAAGGAGAGTGTCTTTATCACATTACTAAGTGATGTTAAGCTTTAGCCTCGGGCCCTCCTCAGTTTCTCTATTTCAGCCAAACTTGTGCCACTTCTCACCACCCCCCGTTTATATATACATATATGTTTCCTGGGTCCTAGTTTAGGCAATACATGTCACTCAGAAGTCAACCACGAATTGAAATTTCAGAATTTGAATGACATTTTAAGCATTGTTAAGCAAGATGGAATTCAACCTTCCATTCAAACCTTCCATTTCACTTGTAAATGGAACATGTGAATAGGTAGATTCTAATTTATAGACCAAGAAGTCAACATTTCAAATTTAATTTTCTTTACAATGGAAGCCATCTGGAGTACATTTTTTTTTTTTAATCCCAAAGGTAACGTGTTGTTTTTCCATAATGAACTTCTCTCTTTTTCTTTTTCACTATTTTAAACTCATTATTTTCCCCAACCCAGCAAAATGACAGCTGATCAGATACAACCTGAAATTTTTATTGGCTGACTCTAGTATTTCACTGAAAGTTCCATGGTAACCCAGTAACCCAGAGTTCTCATTATCTGAATGGAATCTCTGGGTTTTCCTTTAGACCTGATCCTGATTCATCAGCCTGATAGAGGCAGATACACTGACAATCACCATTTTGGCCAAATGGCCATGTACCTGTTAACACTACCAGTTTCGAATTGTTTAACCCAAGAGTCCAGTAAAATCTTGCCCATCTTCCTCCTGGACGTCCTCCATCATTTCCATCAAGGAGGGATCCATTGTCCTTCTCCTGCCATCATATAGGGATGAGATTATGGAGAATCTGTTTTCTCAGACCGCCTCTTTTAAGCTGATATATCCCCAATCATTCTCCTGTTTCCTCTAATCTGTGTCTCTTCTCAAGCTTTAACTTTTCTGTTATTTCCCTTCAAAGTGGACGACGCCTGCACATTTGTTCCTCAAGTCTTCCTTGAGATTTGGGATTCTGCATTTTACAGAACCTCCCTCCACGCCTCCACAATGTTTGACTCACTCAGCAGCAGTGGCAGCAGCTATGAGGCTATGAGACCCTGCTGTGCGCTAGGGGTTTGACGTAGTTGTTTTCAATTTTGACAATCCACAGGATAAGCATTTAATTAATTAGCTCCACTTTACAAAGAAGGAGAAGGAAGCCCAGAGGCAATAAGTGAATTGACCAAGGTCATACCTACAGCTGGACTGATTAAGGAAACTGCTGTTTGATTCCAGTTTCTGTGTTATTTCTACTAAACAGACTTGCTGTCCCTTTCTTCTCTTAAGTCCCTGTTTCCCTACTCTCAATTCACTATCAATCTTAAATCAATCATGTAAGTATTTAGCACATTAACTTTCCTTCTTCATTTTTGTCCTACCCTCACTCTTCAGTGCACTGCCCCCCAATTCTTTTCTGTGTTTCTTCTTATAGAGATAATACAATCCTTAAAAACTCTTCCTCAAGTAATCATTGGGACAAACAAAATGAAATCTGGAGCAGATAGCAGATCCAGTTTTGAGGAAGCCCAAAGTGTATATCAGAGAAGGCAATGGCACCCAACTCCAGTACTCTTGCCTGGAAAATCCCATGGATGAATGAGCCTGGTAGGCTGCAGTCCATGGGGTCACTGAGATCGCACACAACTGAGCAACTTCACTTTCACTTTTCACTTTCATGCATTGGAGTAGGAAATGGCAACCCACTCCAGTGTTCTTGCCTGGAGAATCCCAGGGATGGGGGAGCCTGGTGGGCTGCCGTCTATGGGGTCGCACAGAGTCAGACACAAATGAAGCGACTTAGCAGCAGCAGCAGCAAAAGTGTATATATTTTGAGAGATATCTTTAAGAAAAATAGTGAAAATTTACTAATATAAAATTAGGTGGACATATAAATATTTATTTAAAATGAGAAAAGAAATTACAACAAACTACAATGTTAAAATACTAAGAAAAAAAATCACAAAAATCCAGAAATTCAACATATTTTTCTTTACTAAAAAGCTGACACATCTGTTAAATATTTTTGTCCTATATCTTTTGTTTGATTGTCTCTTCATATGACAAGAATATTATAATATTAATTTCTATATGTATTTTTTTAATTCAGGAAAATTCTAAATTCCTCCAGAATAATTGTTCCAAATTTGTTGGGTTGGCCAAAAATTTCATTCAGGTTTTTCTGTAAGATGTTATGGGAGAACCTGAACGAACTTTTTGCCAGCCCCATATTTTTCAGGCTTGATAGCTTAAATTAGTTTATTTGAGTTTCATAACTATTGCTTGTAATTATATGCTAAGATGTTTAATACATTAGAATGCATAACACATAAAGTGTGAAAGTGAGAGTCGCTCAGTCATGTGCGAATCTTTGCGACCCCATGGACTATACAGTCCATGGAATTCAAACACTACAAAAATGTTATCTAGAGTACAGCTTCAGATTGTGTTCTACAAAGATATAAATTCTGATCAATTCTATTCCATGTAGTTCTCAATAATGAAAAGAAAAGGCTGTATACTGCTTTTACCAATTGCACGCACTGCACATAGGAATACAATTTCATCAAGAGAGAAAACTTCCATTTTGTTTAAGTATTTATGAGAATTAAATTTATGGCCTACAAGTTTGCACATCTACAGGGTGAAAGAATTTTCCACCCTAGCTTCTAGCTATTCACATCTCAAAACTCTTCTTTCACACCACACGGTTCTCAGGCACTGCTGTGCCCTGACTTTCTTCTTGCAACTTCATGTTGAAACACTGGGGGAGTCATTTCAGTGAGCAATATTTCTATGTTATTACTACATGGGACAACTAGTAAACTGTTCATGGAATAAATTAAAACCCATAAATATAACTTACAAAACTCAAACTAAGAGAATCTTAACTCACCTTCCACTTAGCTGGGTCCCCAGAATGTCCATAGTCCCTCCATTATCATCTGGTGTGTGGAGAATGGCAGAGGGAAATCTAGAGTAGAAGGGAACAGCATCTTAACCAACTGCAATTAAAATATCTTAACTCTGAAACTTTTACAAAAACTATGACCATATAAACACACATATAGGTCCACTCTCCACATATAGGCTCTCCATATAGAGCCTTGGACAAGATCTATGCAAGCAACAGGGACTCTGAAATATAAATTTGATACCCTTCTGGATAAATATTCCTCTGGTAGTTAATCACCAAACCAGCGCCCCTAAACAATTTCCAAGACACTGCAGGATGAAAGGCATACCCCCAAAAAACAAAAGCAGAGTTAGCAAGTAAAATAAATCTTTTAGGAGAATTAAACCTTATTGCTGAAGGTACTATATCCAATAGACTTAGAGTCTTTGATGTAGACCATTTCACTGTTTTGTCTCTTCATCTGTAGATAGAATACTCATAAAATATAGCAAGTGCTCAATACAAGTTTTGTGAATTAATTAATGAACAAATACTTGCATTAATGAATGCTATTAAAAAACAACATTTGTAAATAAATCTTTGGTAAGCAAAATAGACTGTGAGGCAGAAAAGATAGGGTGCTACATTTAAAATCCTTGAAGTTGCAATGTCTGCCTCAAACCTGTCAAATAAGTTGCAATTCAAATGATGCTGTTTTCAACACAGATTGTTGTCTGACAGTGAACAACAGTTTCTATCCAAATAAAAATGTTTTTAAGCACTCCTGGATGTGAATCCAATATGGAAATGGATTTGAAATAAACATTAAACATTTTGCCATCTGTTGCCCTGCTGAGTCACTGAAGAATATCTTTCTCAAATGTTCATATTTTTAGATTAACTGGTCCATGGCTGCCAGGCATGAAGAAGAAAGAAAATCTGAAACTCAGTAATTCCACTAAGTTGTAAAAAGATGCACTACAGAGATACTGCTATTTGGGGATGAGGTTGTGGATTAATGCTGGAGTCAATCCAGGGGAAACATTCCTAGGTTGTCAGAACATTTTATCCAACAATTAATCATAATCAGCACATTCTAATAACTTTGATTAATTTAATGCTTACTTTTTTAATCTCAAAACTTCTACCAAAATATATTTACTTTATATTTCTAATCTTTAGAGGGTCATCTTTATAATGAGCATCTGAAATTTAAGGAAGAATTTGGAGTAAGGGAAGGAAAAGATAAAGGGGATAGAATAAGAGAGAACTGGAATAAATGATGAATGAGTGAGATTTTCAAAATAGCAGTAAACAAGGAGAAGAGAAGACTTTAAAATAATCAAAGAGGCTAGTACTGTTTCTCACTTTTTAGTCATGCCTTTCCTCTGAGAAGTATAGCACAAGCCAAAGAAGTTAGCTCCAATCTACTCAAGGCTCAGAGAAACAACACAAAGTTGGTCTCCCTCCTGCACATTCCCACCTCCGGCTGCCTCCAGAATTACTTATCGAGCCCTAACTCCCCCACATTTACAGGCAGCCTGAGACCTGAGGCCCCAATCCCAATTGCAAGACCACCTTCATCCTACTTCCGTAGGCTGAATGCCTTTCTGGGTCCACTACGTATTAGGTCCAGGGTATAAGGGTTAATATAAATGGAAAAAAGAGGTAAACTCTAGGGAATAATTGCAGAAATGCCTTTTAAGACAGTCAAGACAATTTCTGCCACTAATAAAAATTTTAGCAATCCTAATCAAAATCTCAACAGGATGTTTTAGAAATCAGAAAGCTAATTCAAAAAAAATGTGTCAGGAAAAGCAAAAGGATCTAGTTGGTACAAACTTCAAAATAATTTTGAAAAAGAAGAACAAAGTTGAGAGACTTACAGGCCGAATTTCAAGACTTACTATAAAGGTACAATAGCCATGACATCATGATTTTGTAAAAAGATGAACACACAGATCAATGGGACAAAACAGAGTGCAGAGATAAATCCACACATATATAGACAACTGGTTTTTACAAATGTCAATGGATAAATAACAATGTCTTCAAATAGCACCAGCACAACTGGATATCCAAGTGCAAAAAAATAAATTTGACCGCCAAACTTTTGCTCCATGTACAAAAATTAACTTTAAAAAATCATAGGCTTAAATGTAAAACAGGAAACTATACAACTTCTAGAAGATAACAGAAGAATAATATTTATGACCTTGGTTTATGCAGATTTCTTATATAAAACCAAAAATAAAAATAAAACCATAAACCATAAAAGAAGAAAGAACTAATAAATTGGCTTTCATTAAAATTAAAAACATCTTCTGTGTTTTTTAAATTTTTTTATTGAACTATAGCTGATTTACAATATTGTGTTAGCTTCAAGTGTACAGTTAAGAACATATACCTACATACATAATTCATTTACATATCCTTTTCCATTATAGGTTACTATAATATATTGAATATTGTTCCCTATTCTATACAGTAGGTCTTGTTTTCTGCCTATTTTGCATATAGTAGTGTGTATATGTTAACCCAAAACTCCTAATTTATCCTTCCTCCTTTTTCTCCTTTGATAAACATAAGAATGTTTTCTATGTCTGTGAGTCTGTTTCCGTTTTGTAAATAAGTTCATTTGTATCATTTTTTTGGATTCCACAAATAAGTGATATCATATGATATTTATCTTTGATTTACTTCACTTAGTATGAGAACCTCTAGGTTCATCCATGTTGCTGCAAATGTCATTATTTTGTTCTTTTATGGCTGCATAATATTCCAGTGTGTGTGTGTGTGTGTGTGTGTGTGTGTACACTTTTTTAATCCATTCTTCTGTTAGTGGGCATTTAGTTTGCTTTCGTGTCTTGGCTATTGTAAATACTATTTACAATAGTAAATGCTATGAACATCAGGCTCCATGTATCTTTTCTAAATAGACTTTTATCTTATCTGAATATATGCCCAGGAGCTGCATCACATGGTAGCTCTATTTTTAATTTTTAATGCAATCTTCATACTGTTCTCCATAGTGGCTGTACCAACCTACATTACCACCAACAAAACAGTCTCTCTTTGAAAGATAAAGTGAAGAAAATGAAAAGACAAATGATGAAAACTAGGAGAAAATATTTGTAAAACATATATCTGATAAAGAACTAGTAATAAGAATGTATGAGGATTCTGAAAACTCAATAATATGAAAACAACAGCACTAAAGAAAAAAGGAATAACATTATCAAGACAGCAACATAGATTGTTCCCAACTTCGGTCCCCCTCCTTGCAAGAAGACCAACTAGCATCTGTGTGTAAACAAGATACCAGACCATGGAAGTGAGGCTGAAGCATCCCCTCAGACCCCAGAAACTGATCAGGGTGGGAGCAACAGCTACACTCTGACAGCATTTTCCCTCCCCCAGGCCAGAACAGCATTGAACTAAGAGGAACCCCCAGGCCTATGGTTTCTCCAGTGGGAAATGGAGGGCCCAAGATGGACATTCAGCTCCCTGAGTACTGCGAGTCCTTTCCCAGGAGGCCCATTTCGGTGTCACTTCACAGGGATCACAGAGAAAAATCTGTAGGGCTTGACCACTGGCGATCAAACTGTGATGAAGAGATGAGCAGGGCTTACAGCAACAAGGGCTCAGGTCTTGGTAGACCAAGTTCCTTCTCACACCAGTGCCTGACTAGAGATCCCAGCCAACCGCTCATCTGCAGAGCCAAGCCAGTGGCCCCATTTGGCTAGGAAAATTGGTGTGCAGTTCTGTCTGATTCAGGATCCAAAGCAATGAGCCTATCTGGGCTTGGAGCCTATGCTGCCATACCACCCAGGCCAAGAAGCTAATTCATAACCCCACACATTGCTAAGTGCAGACCTCACCCTGCCTGACCAGGAGAACCTTGCGAGAACACCTGGGAAGCAATGTAACCCAGCAGCGCCTGAGCAGAGAGCCCAGCCAGAGGTTCTGCCTGTCTGCAGAGCTCAGCTGGTGGCCCTGTCTCCCCAGGGAGCTCAGTGCACAGTTCTGCATGATTTGGGTTCCTGGCCAGCACGCTATGCTGGCCTTGGAATGTGTTTTGTTTCCCTGCCCAGGCAGGGAAGTAGGCTCATGGCCCTCAGTCTCACGCAATGAGGAAGACTAACCAAGGTACCTAGTAAGCTGCATCCTATAACCCACCAGCAGAATCACCCAAGCAGAGAGCCCAGCTAGCAGCTCTTCCCATCTGCAGAGATTTGCTATTGGCCATACCTGATCAGGGAGGTCAGTGGACAGTTATACCTGATTTTCTTCCCCAGACAGTGGGCCATGCTAGCCATGGAACCTGTTTTATAGCTTCACACACACACACGAGCTGGGAAACAAATCTGAAGCCATGCCTAGAGCTAAATATATCAACTAGTCTCAGCTGACCATGAATCCAAACCAGAGCACCTGGAAAGCTGCATAGCCCTTCTACAGCCTCAGCAACAAATATCACCTGAGCAGAGAGCCCAGCCAATTGCCCTGCCCATTGGTGGATCTGAACTCATGGTGCCATATTGCCAGGAAATTTGGTGGGCAGTCCTGTCAGATTCAGGTCCCCAGCCATTGAGTAGTAATGACTTTGGAAATATTCTACAACCCTACTTGTTCAGGACAGCAAGTTCATAGATCTCCCCAATTGCCAAATATAGTATTAAGTCCCACTTGACTAGGAATCCCAACCAGAGAATCTGTGCAACCATGGAGTCTATCATACAATCTAGCTAATATAGGAAACAAAGACAGCAGTCCTACCCAAATATTCCCAACCAGAAGCACTACTTTGAACTTCATTACCTTGGGCAGTGACCTCAAATAAGACACCTCCCAATGGCAAGCCCCAACTACCCAAAAAAAACTACTGGCTGACCAGTCCAGAATCCCAAGCTGAGTTGATTATTTCTGCCAAAGTGAACCTGTGAGGTCTGGAGGAGGGCCAACTTATTTAAATGCTCAGATACTAATGTAAGAAATCAAGGATCACTAAGAATTGGGTAAACATGACACTACCAAAAGAAACAAATAAAGCTCCTATTTGTTGTTGCTGTTCAGTCACTCAGTTGTGTCTGACTCTGCACCTCCATGGACTGCAGTACACCAGGCTTCCCTGTCCATCACTATCTCCCAGAGTTTGCTTAAATCAGGTGTCCTAAGGATTAGAGTTTCAGCTTCAGCTTCAGTCCTTCCAATGAAAATTCAGGGTTGATTTCCTTTAACATTGACTGGTTTGATCTCCTTGCTGTCAAAGGGACTCTCAAGAGTCTTCTCCAGCACCGAAATCATTAATTTTTCAGCAGACCGCCTTCTCTATGGTCCAACTCTCACATCTGTGCATGACTACCTGAAAAACTACAGCTTTGACTATATGGACCTTTGTTGGGAAAGTGATATCTCTGCTGTTTAATATGCTAAGTTTGTCATAGCAGCTTTACTTCCAAGGAACAAATGTCTTAATTTCATGGCTACAACCACCATCCACAGTGATTAGCCTGTCACTGTTTCCATTTTTTCCCCATCTGTTTTCCAAGAAGGACCAGATGCCTAGCTTGAAGAATTTTGAGCCTTACCTTGCTTGCTCCAATAATAGTCCCTAAAGAATGAAGATCTATAAACTGCCTGACAAAGAATTCAGAAAATCCTCTTAAGAATTTTAGTAAACTACAAGAGCTGAAAAATAGAATGACTAACCTGAAGACTTGAATAGAGAGCTTCAACAATAGATTGACCAGTAGAAGAAATAATGAGAACTAGAAGAGATTTCATTTGAAATTATCCAGTCAGAGGAGAAAAAAGATGAAAAAGAATGATGCAAACCTATGAAATTTGTGGGCACCACTAAGAAATATATACATGATGGGAATTCCAGGCCAAGAATAAGAGAAAGGAACCAGAAAAGATATTTAAAAACCAGAAAAGATATTTAAATCAATAAATATTTAAATATGGGGAGAGAATAGACATCCAGATTCATGAGGTCCAGAGAACCCCAAATTGGTTTAACATGAAAATGGCTACATAAGGACACATTAGAGTCTGACACTGTTTCCACTGTTTCCCCATCTATTTCCCATGAAGTGATGGGACTGGATGCCATGATCTTCGTTTTCTGAATGTTGAGCTTTAAGCCAACTTTTTCACTCTCCACTTTTACTTTCATCAGGAGGCTTTTGAGTTCCTCTTCACTTTCTGCCATAAGGCTGGCGTCATCTGCATATCTGAGGTTATTGATATTTCTCCCGGCAATCTTGATTCCAGCTTGTGCTTCTTCCAGTCCAGCATTTCTCATGATGTACTCTGCATAGAAGTTAAATAAACAGGGTGACAATATACAGCCTTGACGAACTCCTTTTCCTATTTGGAACCAGTCTGTTGTTCCATGTCCAGTTCTAACTGTTGCTTCCTGACCTGCATACAAATTTCTCAAGAGGCAGGTCAGGTGATCTGGTATTCCCGTCTCAGAATTTTCCAGTTTATTGTGATCCACACAGTCAAAGGCTTTGGCATAGTCAATAAAGCAGGAATAGATGCTTTTCTGGAACTCTCTTGCTTTTTCCATGATCCAGCGGATGTTGGCAATTTGATCTCTGGTTCCTCTGCCTTTTCTAAAACCAGCTTGAACATCAGGAAGTTCACGGTTCACATATTGCTAAAGCCTGGCTTGGAGAATTTTGAGCATTACTTGACTAGCGTGTGAGATGAGTGCAATTGTGTGGTAGTTTGAGCATTCTTTGGCATTGCCTTTCTTTGGGATTGGAATGAAAACTGACCTTTTCCAGTCCTGTGGCCACTGCTGAGTTTTCCAAATTTGCTGGCATATTGAGTGCAGCACTTTCACAGCATCATCTTTCAGGATTTAGAATAGCTCAACTGGAATTCCATCACCTCCACTAGCTTTGTTCGTAGTGATGCTTTCTAAGGCCCACTTGACTTCACATTCCAGGATGTCTGGCTCTAGGTCAGTGATCACACCATCGTGATTATCTGGGTCATGAAGATCTTTTTTGTACAGTTCTTCTGTGTATTCTTGCCATCTCTTCTTAATATCTTCTGCTTCTGTTAGGTCCATACCATTTCTGTCCTTTATTGAGCCCATCTTTGCGTGAAATGTTCCTTTGGTACCTCTGATTTTCTTGAAGAGATCCCTAGTCTTTCCCATTCTGTTGTTTTCCTCTATTTCTTTGCATTGATCGCTGAAGAAGCCTTTCTTATCTCTTCTTGCTATTCTTTGGAACTCTGCATTCAGGTGTTCATATCTTTCCTTTTCTCCTTTGCTTTTCACTTCTCTTCTTTTCAAAGCTATTTGTAAGGCCTCCCCAGACAGCCATTTTGTTTTTCTGCATTTCTTTTCCATGGGGACGGTCTTGATTCCTGTCTCCTGTACAGTGTCATGAACCTCATTCCATAGTTCATCAGGCACTCTCTCTATCAGACTAGGCCCTTAAATCTATTTCTCACTTCCACTGTATAATCATAAGGGATTTGATTTAGGTCATACCTGAATGGTCTAGTGGTTTTCCCTACTTTCTTCAATTTAAGTCTGAATTTGGAAATAAGGAGCTCATGATTGGAGCCACAGTCAGCTCCTGGTCTTGTTTTTGCTGACTGTATAGAGCTTCTCCATCTTTGGCTGCAAAGAATATAATCAATCTGATTTCAGTGTTGACCATCTGATGATGTCCATGTATAGAGTCTTCTCTTGTGTTGTTGGAAGAGGGTGTTTGTTATGACCAGTGCATTTTCTTGGCAAAACTCTATTAGTCTTTGCCCTGCTTCATTCCATATTCCAAGGCCAAATTTGCCTGTTACTCCAGGTGTTTCTTTGGACACGACTGAGCGACTAATCTGATCTGATCTGGACACATTAAATTGTTAAAATTTACAGACAAAGAGAAAAATACAAAAGCAATAAGAGGAAAATGACATGTCACATTCAAGGGGAAACCCCTAGTCCCAATAAGACTGATGTGTGGGTTTCTCAAAAGAAAATTTTCAGGTCTGGAGAGAATGGGAGGATATTTTCAAAATATTGAAAAATTTTAAAAGCTGTCAACCAAGAATATAATGCCTAGCAAAACTGTCTTTCAGAAATTAAAGAGTGATAGACTTTTCCAAATAGACAAAAGCTGAGGGAATTTATCACCACTAGGCTTGCCTAACAAGAAATGCTAAAAGGAATTCTTCAAGAAGAAATGTTGTTAATTAACAACATAAAGACATATGGATAAAGATGTAAAACTCACTGGTAATAGTAAATATATACTCAAAGTCAAATTCTCTAATACTGTGATAGTGATGCATAATTCACTTGCAATTCTGGTTTAAAAATTAAAAAAGAAAATGTGGTAAAAATAACCAGAGCTACAATAATTTTTCATTGGATATGCAAAATAAAAAGTGTATAAACTATTGCATCAACAACCTAAAATGTGAGTAATGTTGGAAAAGGAAAGTATAAAATTTACAAATGCTATCAAAGTTAAGTTTTCAGCTTACAATAAGATGTAATATATTTTCTGTGAGCCTCATAGCACTACAAAGGGAAAACTTTCAGTAGTTACACAAAAGATTATGATAAAGCTGTCAAAACATACTACAAAAAGTCATCAAATCACAAAGAAGAGAACAAATAGGAAGGAAGGGACTAAGGATATACAAAACATTCAGAAGACAACAAAATGACAATTTATAAATTCCTTAAGCTACCAATGACTACTTTAAATGTAAATGAACTAAATTATGCCATCAAAAGACAGAATGGATTAAGAAAGTAAAAAATCAAGCAATACATTCCCTACTAAAGACACACTTTAACCTTAAAACACATACAGTGAGAGTGAAGGGGTTGAAATGATATTTTAAGCAAATGATAACCAAAAGATGGCAAAGGTAGATGTATTTCTAGTAGACAGAATAGACTTTAAGCTAAAAATGGTGAAAAGAGGCAGGGAAAACCATTATATAACGATAAAGAGGCCAATTTATTAAGAATATATAACACTTTCAAAAAAAAAGGAATATATAACAATTTAAAATACTTAAGCACTCAACATTGGAGCACATAAACACATAAAGCAAATATGAACAGAACTAAAAGAAGACATAAATAACATTACAATAATAATGTAACGCACCACTCTCAACAGTGGATAGATTATCCTGATGGGGAATCAATGAGGAAAAAGTAGATTTGAGTCATGCTATAGAACAAATGGACCTACCCAGAACATTCCATCTTACAAACAGCAGAATACACAGTCTTCTTCAGCATATGTGGAATATTTTCTAGAACAGATTGTATTACACTCCAAATAGTTCTTAGCAGATTTAAGACTGAAATCATAGTATCTTTTTGATTACAGTAGTATGAAACTCTGATAATTATGAGATAGTAAGATAGCATCACCGACTCAATAGAAATGAGTCTGTACAAACTCCAGGAGATAGTGAAGGACAGGGTAGCCTGGCGTGCTGCACTCCATGGGGTCACAAGGAGTCAGACACGATTTGGCAACTGAACAACAACAACTAGTATAAAACTAGAAACCAATAGCAGGAAGAAAACTGGAAAAACCATAAAATACATAAATTAACATACTCCTGAACAACCAATAGCTCAAGGATGAAATTTAAAGGAAAAATTTTAAAGCATCTTGTGATTTAAAAAATGGAAATACAATATGCCAAGTTTATTGGATAAAACAAATGCAGAACTAACAGGAACATTTTTTGTTTGTTTGTTTTGTTTTGTTTAATTTTATTTTATTTTTAAACTTTACAATATTGTATTGGTTTTGCCAAATATCGAAACGAATCTGCCACAGGTATACATGTGTTCCCCATCCTGAACCCTCCTCCCTCCTCTCTCCCCATACCATCCCTCTGGGTCATCCCAGTGCACCAGTCCCAAGCATCCAGTATCGTGCATTGAACCTGGACTGGCGACTCGTTCCATATATGATATTATACGTATTTCAATGCCATTCTCCCAAATCATCCCACCCTCTCCCTCTCCCATAGAGTCCAAAAGACTGTTCTATACATCAGTGTCTCTTTTGCTGTCTCGTATACAGGGTTATTGTTACCATCTTTCTAAATTCCATATATATGTGTTAGTATACTGTATTGGTGTTTTTCTTTCTGGCTTACTTCACTCTGTATAATAGGCTCCTCATTAGAACTGATTCAAATGTATTCTTTTTAATGGCTGAGTAATACTCCATTGTGTATATGTACCACAGTGATAAGCACATACATTAAGAAAAAAGACAGTTCTTAAATAATCAAGATAACTTTATACCTCAAGCTACTAGAAATAGTACCTTGCTAGAAATAAGTCCAGATTTAGCAGGAGGAAGGGAATAATAAAGATTAGAGCAGAAATAAAAAGATAGAGAATGTGAAAACAATAGAAAAGATAAGCAAAACCAAGTGTTGTCTCTTTGGAAAGATAAACAACCTAAACCTTTAGCTAGACTAAGCAAGATAAAAGAGAGAAGGCCCAAATAAATAAAATTATAAATGAAAGATAAAATTATAACATGCCACAGAAATACAAGGGATCATGAGAGACTACTATGAAAAACTCTATGCCAACAAACTGGACAACTCAGAAGAAATGCTTTAATTCCTGGAAACATACAATATACCAAGACTAAATCGTGAAGGAATAGAAAGTTGAAACAGAAAAATAATGAGTAAGGAGAGTGAAATAGTAACCAAAATCCTCCCAAAAGAAAATGCCTAGGCCCAGATGGTTTCACTGGTGAATTCTATCAAACATTTACAGAATTATGTCAATTCTTCTCAGACTTTTACAAAAAAGTGAAGAGGAGGGGACACTCCCAAAGTCATTTTATGAAGCCACCATAACCCTGATACCAAAACCAGATAAAGACACTATAAGAAAAGAAAATGCTATTTATCCCTGATGAATATTGACTCAAAAATTCTCAACAAAATACCAGTAAAGCAAATACAGTAGCACATTTAAAAGATCACACACCATGATCAAGAAAAATTAATCCTTGAGATGCAGGAATGGTTTAAGGTACACAAATCAATAAATGTAATACATCACACTAATCAAATGAAATATAAAATCGTAAGGTCATCTCAACCCACTCCAGTGTTCTTGCCTGGAGAATCCCAGGGACAGGGGAGCCTGATGGGCTGCCATCCATGGGGTCGCACAGAGTCAGACACGACTGAAGTGACTTAGCAGTAGCAGCAGCAGCAGCAAGGTCATCTCAATAGCCACAGAAAAAATATTTGACAAATTTCAACAATCATTCATGGTTTTAAAAAAGCTCTTGACAAATTAATATAGAAGAAACATGTCTCAAGATAATAAAGGCCATATATAAGTCCACAACTAACATACTCTATAGGGAAGATTGAAAGATTTTCCCATAAGACTGGGAAGAAGACAATGGTCCACTCTCACCATTCCTATTCAACAAGTCCTGGAAGTCCTAGCCAGAGAAATCAGGCAAAATAAATAGATGAAAAGCTTTAGAATTGGAAATAAGCCAAATTGTCTCTATTTTCAGATGATATGATTTTATATGTAGAAAATACCAAAGAAGCTACAAAAAGAAAACTGCTAAAACTAATAAGTGAATTCAGTAAAGTTTCAGGATATGAAATCAACATACCAAACTCATGGGTACACTAACTGAATTATCAAAAAAAGAAATTTTTAAAAATCCAAATAGCATCAAAAATAATAAAATACTTAGGAATAAATTTAACCAAGGAAGTGAAAGATATCTACGTTAATAAGATACTAACAAAATAAATTGAAGACACAAATAAATAAAAAAATATCTTGCATTCATGTATTGAAACAGTTGATAGTGCTAAAATGTTCATACAGCCCAAAGCCACCTATATGCAAGCCTTAACAAGATTTCAATATCACTTTCCAGAAATAGAGTAAAGCAAATAGAGAAGCAAAGAGTGAGGGAGAGGGGTGGGAATTAAGTGAACGTGATCAAAAGGTACAAATTTCTAGTTATAAGATATTATGTACAGTGTGATGACTATCACTAACAGTACTATATTGTACATTTGAAAATTGCTAAGCAAGTGGATTTTGAAAGTCCTCATCATAGGAAAAATATTTTGTAACAATGTAAGTTGATAAATATTAATTAAACTTATTGTGGTCATCATTTGTAATGCATACATATGTCAAATCATTATGTTCTATGCCTTAAACTTTTCAATAAAGCTGGAAAATTTTTAAATTGAAAAAAATAGTTTTAATAAATAAATAAAAAGAAAGTAACAGAAAAAGATTTGAAAAAGATACTGTACCAAAGAAGATACATGGAGCAAATAGCACATGAAAAAAATGCTTAGTATCATTATCATCAGGGAACTGAATATTAAAACCCCAATGAGATACCACTACATTCTTATTAGATGGGCTTTTTTAAAAAGATAATTACCAAATACCACTGGTGAGAATGTGGAACAAAGTGTAATAAGTGAAAGACACAATAATTACAATAATACAAATTATTTACATGAGTGAGTGAGTGAAGTTGTTCAAATATGTCTGACTCTTTGCAATCCCATGAACTATAGCCTACCAGGCTCCTCCATCCATGGAATTTTTCAGGCTAGAGTACTGGAGTGGGTTGCCATTTCCTTCTCCAGGGGCTCTTCCCAACCCAGGGACTGAGTCCAGGTCTCCCACATCACATGCAGACGCTTTACCATCTGAGCCACCAGGGAAGCCCAATTATTTACATGACATTCTATCAAAGGCAAAACTAGAAGGACAGAAATCATATTTTCTGTTCTTAGGGGCTGGAGTGGGATGCATAGGAGCTGGAGAGGGGAAAAGGAATTATCTCCAAAGGGACTTGAAGGAAACTTTTGGGATGATGAAGATGTTCTCTGTCTTAATTGTGGAGGCAACTGCATGACCATGTAAGTTTGTCAAAATTCATTGACCTGTATACCAAAGAAAGGTGAATTCTATGATATGTAAATTATAACTCAATAAACCAAAAACAAGCATCACAACAAGTCCAAAATTGACTGCATATAAGTCATCTTGTGAATCATTGTTTTAATGGCACTCAGATTGAATCTGGACAAAATTCTGCACATTTTTTGAATTATTGAATTTTTTAATGATAAATTTTCAGAATAGAATACATACTTCTAAAGTGTTAACCACAATAAAACTTGTTAAAAGATGAGGCATCATTTAATATTACTGTCATAGATGAGCATCTATGGTAATTGCCTGTGCATTCATTCACTTTCATCATGCAAGAAACATTTGTTGAGTGTTACTAGCCTACAAGGCCAAAAGGACTCGTTTTTCTCCAGTTCACCTTTCCAGGTGGAGCAGGTGGTAAAGAATCCACCTGCCAAAGTAGGAAATATGGGTTTGATCCCTGGGTTTAGGAGATCCCCTGGGGGAGGAAATGGCAACTTACTCCAGCATTCTTGCCTGGAAAATTCCATGGACAGAGAAGCCTGGCAGGCTACAGCCCGTGGGGTTGCAAAGAGTTGGACACAATTGAGTGCACAAAAGGCTCAGATCTCCAATTCTGGGCCAACAGGATACACTTCAGTCTTCTGCAGTAAGCTTTCATAAAGTATGGTCAGATGAGACCAAGTCTTAGAAAAATAACTGCAAGCTTAGTTTCAGCTAGTTCATAATGGTAGAGTTGTTTCACATTAGAAAATAAGGTCATACAACATGGCAACATTACTGTTTCAATTAAGGACTGCAATTACTACACTGAGAATGAATGAAATTTATCAAAGACATTTTAAGTCTTTCAACTTAAATATTTCAACTCTCAAGTTACTCAAAAGCAAAATGCTTAATGTAAACTCTAAAAATGTTGTTTTGATAATGAATGGAGGTAAGCTAAATACATGAAAATTTTTGGTCATAATCTCAACCCTACATTTTAGTCCCATCTGTGCCAATACATTACATTTTCCCTACTTCTCATCTCCATGTTGAAAATAATCAAATGACCTAGTAATTTCCACGGACTCTTTCATTAAATGTGAACTTCATCAATGTTTCGAGCCCCCCAAAAACAAGCAATCTATAGAGAATTGGTTTTGTGGACATGCCACCTATATAGTTACACAGATCCCCAGTTTAGAAGGACCTACATTTGGGATGATGCTCTGCTGTTGCTGTATAGAAATTCTTAGTAATTTTTGAACAAGGGCCCCACATTTTCAGTTTGTACCAATCCCCACAAATTATGTAACTGGTCCAAATTTATAAATATTTAATACCAAAACTAACTTGAGATTCTAAGTTACTCTTTACACTTGGGTGTATGCAATTGGGTCATGCAATTGACTAAAAATTATCCAAATTTATCTTGAAACACTTTAGTTAAGAAACCATAGCAAGAAAACTGGCAGGTTGAAGTCATACAATGTCTAGGAATTTCTGGTAAGACAGACATGTTGGAAGAACAATTCATTTGTCTGAGGATTTAGAACATCCACTTTTCTACTCCAGGTTTAAAAAGGTATCAGATCAGATCAGATCAGTCGTGTCCAACTCCTTGCAACCCCATGAATTGCAGCACGCCAGGCCTCCCTGTCCATTACCAACTCCTGGAGTTCACTCAGACTCACGTCCATCGAGTCAGTGATGCCATCCAGCCATCTCATCCTCTGTCGTCCCCTTCTCCTCTTGCCCCCAATCCCTCCCAGCACCAGAGTCTTTTCCAATGAGTCAACTCTTCACATGAGGTGGCCAAAGTACTGGAGTTTCAGCTTTAGCAGCATTCCTTCCAAAGAAATCCCAGGGCTCATCTCCTTCAGAATGGACTGGTTGGATCTCCTTGCAGTCCAAGGGACTCTCAAGAGTCTTCTCCAGCACCACAGTTTAAAAGCATCAATTCTTCTGCGCTCAGCCTTCTTCACAGTCCAACTCTCACATCCATACATGACCACAGGAAAAACCATAGCTTTGACTAGATGAACCTTTGTTGGCAAAGTAATGTCTCTGCTTTTGAATATGCTATCTAGGTTGGTCATAACTTTCCTTCCAAGGAGTAAGCGTCTTTTAATTTCATGGCTGCAATCACCATCTTCAGTGATTTTAGAGCCCCAAAAAATAAAGTCTGACACTGTTTCCACTGTTTCCCCATCTATTTCCCATGAAGTGATGGGACCGGATGCCATGGTCTTCGTTTTCTGTATAGAGACAGCTAAATAGATTTTTCTCTCATATAATCAACTGTCTCTGTAAAGAAGCTCAAATTTAGACTTGGTGTTACTGGGGTTTTCATTTTACTCTTTGGTCAGTGCTTCCTCCTAAAAGGTTTTATATATTCATGTCTGATGAGTGCCTACCATGTGTCAAGCATTATGCTTAACACTAGACATAAAACAGGAAAACAAAATTAAACAAAACAAGAAAGCAGTATTCTTCCCTCATGAAACTTAAGGTCACCAAGTTAGTAACTCCTTATCTTTCCACTTATAGTCTTTATAATTTTGTTACATTTTCTCTCAGGGCATTGATTTTTAATCTATGAATCTGGGAGACCAATTTGCTATATATCAACTTTTTCAAGAGTAAAATAATACATGTAGTTGTACCCTTTAAAATGTCAGATTTTACTATTCAATAATGAGAGAAAGTTGGCTTTTAAAAAAAGTGCTTGGGCCATGTGTAAGATATCCAATAAATGTTTAGCATTGCTCCTAATATAAACCATCACCATTCTTCCCTTCATATTAAATGGCATGAGCTATCATGGTCAGCCTCAGAGCTGGCTTCCAGCCGAGTCTGCCCCTGCAGCCGGCAGGGCCCATGGTAGCAATGTCTTTTTCTAAAAGGGCTGAAAAGCATTTGGCTTGAATCTCAAATGCTGAATTTTTCTGCAAGATGGCAAATACGTAACCCAAGTTCTTTGGAGCAGAGCTAATTTTAAAAGCATTAGAGCAAGTGAGCCTTCTCTTAATCATGGTCCAGACGAAAACCAGTTGGTCCCCTACAGTCTTCCTTCATCCTCAGTGGTATTCCTCGGGTCCTTTGGTTCTAGAAAAAGCATCTCTCTCATGCATTAGTCATAATACAAGGCAGCAGATGCCTAATGCCTACTTTCGTACCAGCTCCTGGGCTGAAGAAGTGACAACAGGTTGGAATTAAGCGGAACCTAGGAACATCCTGGGGTTCATTTTTATTTGAAGTTACAAAATCAACAAGTGCCATTTTCTGGGCTTGGCAAAGGGGAGCAATGTAAAGGTATCAAATGGCATCCAGACATATTGGACATAAATGAAGGGTCATGTCCCCTGACAGCTCAGCAGGGGTGAATTTAGTTCCTGCAAAGCACATGGAGGCTTTTATTCCTCCCTTCATGGAAAACGTGTTATTTTATGTGTTCAGACTATCACCTCCTCCTTTGCTCTTTTAGAGAATATATTCCTGGTGGGAGCTACAAAATTTACTGTCCCTCAATCTCACCACACAGGTGAACACGTGACCACTATGAGCCAATCGGAGTCTTCTTACAGATTTCTCACGCGATCTGGAGGGACAGGGCTTTCCTTCCTCTCAGGTCCTGCCACTGGGAGAATATAGGATCTTGGATTCCTAGAGTATCATAAAGTCAGTCATGAGAGGACAGGGCTAAAAGCAGAGTGAAGCAGAAATGAGAGATGATAAGGGAAACCTGGTGTGCCTGACAGACCAAACCACACAGAGGCCAGCCTCTCCTCCACAGCGCATAAGCTAGAGCATCTTTCTCTTAAGTTTCACTTTGTTTATGCCAGTTCAGACTGGAGTTCTGACACTTTCAAGGAAAAGAATTCTGATCAACCCACCACATCCTCTGAAGTCTGCAATTTTATAATCTGCTGGACATCAAGCAAAGTCAAAGTCTCACCAGGAGGATGAGAGGAAACCAGATTCTCCAACTCAAGGAAGCCTACCTCTGGCTAATTAATTTCTTTATGACTTCAGATTCATAGTACCAAATTTATGGGAGCAAGTTATTAGAACTTAGTGCTGTTTTCTGTGTAGAGCAGATCTGTCAGTCAAGGTCCATGTGCTGACAGTTGGTCGGGAGAGGATGAGGCAAGGCATCACCAAAGGCCCTGAAAGTCAGAACTTGGTCTATCACACCGCTAACCAAACGAAAGTGTGACTAGGTCCATGGGCTTCCACTTATGTCACTAATTGTTTCCCTCCTCTAACAACTGCCTCTGTGGCTTAAGATTAATGCCTCTACAAATCATTATTATCTACCCAAAGGCAGAGAGCAGGTTAAATGAATGCCAATATGGCTGGACAGAGTTCCAAAGTCAACTTACCAGTTTCCTTCCCCACTCCACACATTATGCCTTCTCTTCCGCCCACACTTTCATTTATGAACCTCTACTGTTTACTCATTCATTCATTTATTTCACGAACATTTCTAATCATCTCCATATGCCTGCTATCATGGTTTAAGACATGAGTCTCCCTTGATTAAAACCTTCAATGGATTTCTGGTCAAATGTGTGGGAACTAGAATGGATCACATGATTCTCTACTATAACTCTTAACAAAAATGAGGGCCAGTTGCAAGATAAACACTAACATCCACCAAGCAAACAAAGGAAAAAAGCTCACTGCCATAATTATCAAAAACTGAAAGCTGAAGAAAGAGCATTCTGACACAATATATGCCCAGGTCTCCCAGAGATAGAACTGGTGATTTCATAGAATCTTGAAAATTCCTACTGATACTCCTGATGTGAGAAAGAAAGGTCTTAAGTGGAGTTCTCTCATCTTTTCCTTCTTTTGCTGGGGAGATAATGGTTAGGAAGTGAAATAAACAGATCTAGTTCTCGTTAGTGGGAATGACGACTCTAGGACTCTACACTAGATTGAAGAAAATATTCCAAAGCTCAAGAGTATATCCCCAACGAAGGAAGATATATCTCCAACTAGATACAATGAACATAAAGATGAGTGAGTCAAAATAATTCATCTATAATATATCAATGCAAAAAAATTTCCAAACCAAGCTCACTATGTTGAACATAAGCACGATGGAAACATGGTGTGCTAATCATGTAAACAGATTACAAACAGGAAAGGAATGAAAGGAAGCAATTCAACAAGCAAGACAGGTAAAGAACCTAGTTTGCCCAAAAACATAATTATGGAAGAGAAGACAGTTCCCCGTGAGCACTTTAGTCTATATAATAATTTCATGGGTGTGATAATTCAAGAAGACAAAGTGAATAAAATGAAACAGGAGCTGAAAAATTAAGAAAATAAAAAGACAAATTCAGTTGAATATCAAATTACTAACAAAAACTTCAGATAATCCTAGGAAATGCAGAAGAAAACAGTGGAGATTAGAACAATAAAAGTAAAATATATAAGAATGACAAAGATAGCCCAGAATAAAACAGATGTTATTAGTATTCCTTAGGCATAAAATCCAAAACATGGGAGACGAAATCATTCAAAGATTATGAGAAGAAAACATTTCCCCCAAATGAAGAAAACTTTGAGTCTGCAGATTAGAAATATACACAATGATGTGTATATACCAAGTCTGTCCATTGGATATCCATTTCCCTTATTCCTTCTATATATCCACTCCCACCACATGACTTATATGCTTTAATGTCCAATGCCAAGGGTCACTTTTGATTGGTTTATATCAGTCTTGCAAATTCCATGGGTGTTGATTCAGGTTGGGCATGGGAAATAAATGTGTCAAATCAGGTAAATTTTAAGATTTTTGCTGGGAATATTGAAGAAAAATTATCTTATATTTTGGGGGGGTGTATGTGAAATCTACAGAGAAGTTTTAGAAATATTTCTTATAGTGAGAACTACCATAAATGTGTGTATGTATATGTGTGTATGTATACATATATATGTATGCTGTATACATGTATATACAGCAATTTTTTCATTTCACTTCACTTCTCTCTTAATAAATTTAGTGGATGTTAAATTAAATCTTTATATTTCAAAATATTTGGGGAACTGGTTGAAATTCACCCTCTAGGATACCGGAGAAATCTCAGTTCAGTTCAGTCGCTCAGTTGTGTCCAACTCTTTGCAACTCAATGGACTGCAATACTCCAGGCCTCCCTGTCCATCACCAACTCCAGGAGCTAGTCACAAGTAGATGTCATACTGACAACACTCCACTGAAAGACTTCTCAAGGTGGGTGTGCAGGGTGGGAGTGTGTCTTAATGTTTATTTTGTCTGACAGCAATATTGCTATTATAATATTGTTTTGTGTATGTGAGAGTATATGCTGTATTTTGAGTATTTAGCATTAGATATTAGTATATCTTTCCCCATGTTTTGCATTCAAATCTCTGTATCATATATTTGCATTTTTCTGTAATCTACTTATAGCTGGATATTTCAAATTCAGTATGAGAATCTATTTCTTTCAGTAGATGAATTCAAAGTGTTTTCATTTATTGGGATTACTAATACTTTTTAATTTATTTCTACCATCTTATTTTGTTTTATATTTACTTTCCTTTTTTATTTTATTTTATTTTTTAATATAAATTTATTTATTTTAATTGGAGGTTAATTACTTTACAATATTGTATTGGTTTTGCCATACATCAATATGAATTGGTGTTTTCACTTGTCTCTCCTGCTTTCTGCACTTTAACCAGTCATTACAGTGCTTTACAAGGATCTCATCTTTCATTTAAATGTAATATAATATTTAAATTCTACCTTTGATGTTAAATCTTCTTCCAAATTATTAATTACCATGGGTTTACTTTATAGAGAATAAAGTAAGAAAATGCTTATTTATATTTACTCATGATTATGATTTTCTTTATGGCTTCCCTGATTGCTCAGTTGTTAAAGAATCCACCTGCAATGCAGGAGACGCTGGTTCAATTCCTAGGTTGGAAAGATCCACTGGAAAAGGGTTAGACTACCCACTTCAGTATTCTTGGTCTTCCCTTGTGGCTCAGCTAGTAAAGAATCTGCCTGCAATACGGGAGATCTGGGTTTGATCCCTGGTTTGGAAAGATGCCCTGGAGATGGGGAAGGCTACCCACTCCAGTATTTTGACCTGAAGAATTCCATAGACTGTATAGTCAGACACGACTGAGCAACTTTCACTTTCATGAGTTTATTTATCATTGCTCTAAGTTTGCCTATGATAAATTTATCATTTATCATAGGCCTTTCCTTCTAGTTTGGTTCTTTTCTTTCTAAAATACACCCTTCTTTCAGCAACGATAAGTACTTAGTAAATACACTATTTGCTTGAAATTTTCCTCTAACCTCAATCCTTAAAAACATTATAAAACTAAGTATAGGATTTTAGGTTAATGTTTTACTCAGTACTTTGAAGACAGTATTCCACTGTCCTCCAGCTATCATTCCCAGTAAGTCTGCTGTCAGACACTTTTTGGGGGGAAGAAAATCTGTCTTTTGTGTCCATGATTAAGGTATTATACTTTTCTGATGTTGCAGTACAATGCACCTATGTACTGATTTATTTTTACTTATATTTCACATGGATTCGGCATATGCAATTGTATGCTGGAGTCAGCTCAAACTGGCTCACAAAAGCCAGCTATGCATATTTCTTTCTACCACCACAATCAAAGCAGCAGCCTGATTTCAGGTGGTAATTCACCTAAATTCAGCTGGTAATCTGAAATCCTCCATGATGACAATATTTGCAGTACAGCAGCCAAGAAACACTGTAAATCAGAGCTAACTTTTTATCTTGACAAGCTAGTTGTTGAACATTTATCAGTGTGCCACTGAGTACATGGTTCTTTGAACTAAGAGCTGGTGAATTGTGTGTGTGGGTTTTTGTTAATATGTTTGGAAAATTCTAAGCATTTCCCCATCTCCATTCTCTCTTCTTAGTCTGTCATCTATATCTCTTAAACTCTTGTCCATTTTGCCCCCTCTGTTATTTCTATCTAACTCTCTCTCTGCTGAATTCTAGGTAATTTTCTCAGTTCTGTGTCACAAATTACTAATTCTTTCTTTAACTGTGTAAAATCTAGTATTTAACTTATCCATAAAGGCATCAATGTCATGTCTACATTTCTAGAAGCTTTATCTGTTCTTCAAACCTGTCTCTTCACAGTGTACTGCTCTCTCCTTATAATTTTCATTTTTCCTTTTATCCCTTTAGCCATTTGAAACAATTGTTTTATATTCTTTCTTGGATTTCCCTATCACACCAAGTTCATGGGAATAGTAGTTTTCCTATCTATAGTGTCTGCTGACTCTTTTGGAATAGATGATTTTCACATAAAATTTATAAGTTTTCATTATTTCCCCACCTTCCTCCTTTACTCCAAAATGCCTGTGCACTCTGAGGTGTAACAGTCTTGCTACAAAATCACTTTACTTTTGCTTTTGGTCTAGAATTAGTTTTGATATTAATTTCTCATCTTGGACATTTCAGCATTAAATCAATGTTATAAATTCCAACTTCACAAGATTTTTGGTGACCGAGAGCTTTAATTCTTCTCACACCTTCCCATCCAGAACTTCAAAAAGTAATAAACTTTCTAGCTGCATGACTTGAACCGGTAAGTTTTCACTCCTTTTACCAAGAAAGCAGCCTTTTCTTTCTATGATCCTAAAGTAAGGATCTCTGCCTCACTCAAGCCCAGTGCCATATTTCCTATGTCTATTGTTGTTTAGTCACTAAGTCATGTCAGGCTCTTTGAGACCCCATGGACTGTAACCCACCAGGCTCTCCTGCCCATGGGATTTCCCAGGCAAGAATACTGGAGTGGGTTGCCATCTCCTTCTCCAGTGGATCTTCCGCACCCAGGAATCAAACCTGTATCTCCTGCATTGGCAGGCAAACTCTTTATCACTGAGACCCCTGGAAAGCCCACTTTTACATGGACATTAAAACCTCAGTCTCTAATCCCCTTAACCAATCTAATACTTTTCAAGACCATGACAGCATCTGCTCAGAAGTTTACTGCTCAGATCTCATGCTGCCTTTATTTCTGACATGACAGTACGCCAGAAATGATCTTTTTTCAAATCAGTTTCTATATTTAGACTTTATTTTTATGTGTTGTATCTAGCATGTTTATGGTTTAATTGTGAAACTGAAGAGTATGTGGAGTTTTTAATTAAAAGTATTTATTTTTATCTATTTGTATGTGTGCATTGAAAGCCATTTAGAATAGTGTTCACCTATTTCTGGTGGCTCAGATGGTAAAGAATCTGCCTGCAAAGAAGGAGACCTGGGTTCAATCCCTGGGTCGGGAAGATCCCCTGGAGAAGGGACCGGCTACCCACTCCAGTATTATTGCCTGGAGAATCCAATGGACAGAAGACTCTGGTGAGCTAGTCGATGGGGTCCCAAAGAGTTCAACATGACTGAACAACTTTCACTCATTTAATGGTAATGATTGTTATTTCTAGAGATTCAGATTGTTATTTTTTTTAGCTTTCTTTGTGTATGTTCAAATTGTTTGAATAATTAAATAATTAATTTGTCTCATTTTTAACTGGAGAAAAAATAGTTGTAAAATAAATGTAGTGTCTCCCAGGCCTCCCAAAGACCAATCTCCTGCTAACCAAGGACATTCATGATCTGACCTCATCCTGCCTGTCTAGACCCATTTCTCAACAGTCTCCCCATATTCCCTACCCTCTGGTTCACTGGACAACCCAACATTTCCCACACATGTTTCTTTTGTCACATTCTTATGACTTCATTGAGGCTCCTCCCCCAGTAAAAATCTTCTCAGCATGTCCTCATGTTCTCAGCAGGTCCCAGTATTACTCAATCTTGGAACCACTTTTTTAAAACCTCTTCATAACCCTTTACTTCCTCTTTTAGTCTTCTCCAGTTCTTAATATAATATACAACATTTTCCATACTGAATCACATTGATTTATCTGTCTATTAATCCCTTGAGAGAAGGGCAAGGACTATGTCTGATATTTTTATCCCTAATTTATTCAGTAAATGAGTTCATGAATAAATAAATGAAATGAATGTTCACAATGTGCTAAGTTAAAAGCAAGCTTTTTTTGAGATTTCACTCTGGGTGAGCTGTAGGTTCATCTGAGGTGCCAAATAAGCTTTTGTAACTCCCTGTGTCCTCTAGATATATAATAGTCAGTTGGGACATTTTGGTAGTCCTGGACAGCTGTTAAGAAGTATGTAGGGAAAGGATGGCCAATGGTATTCTGTAATGGCTTACATGTGAATTGCCATTAGTTGTCACAGCACTTTTTAAAAAAGATTTTTTTGTCGTATAGTTGATTTAAAATGTTCTATTAGTTTCTTCTGTATAGCAAAGTGAATCAGTTACACACATACATATATCCAGTATTTTTCGTGTTCTTCTTCCATGTAGGTCATTACAGAGTACTGAGTAGAGTCCTCTGTGTTGTACAGCAGGTCCTTGTGTGTGTGTGTGTTAGCCGCCCAGCTGTGACTGATGCTTTGCGACACCACGGACTGGAGCGCACCAGGCTCCTTGGTCCCTGGAATTCTCCAGGCAAGAATACTGGAGTGGGTTGCCAGTTCCTCCTCCAGGGGAATCTACCCAGCCCAGGGATCGAATCCGCATCTCCTGTGTTGCAGCCAGATTCTTTACCAGGGCACCATCTGGGAAGCCCACCTGAATGAGGTAGAGGAACTAATATCTATCACTTAAAATTACTTACAATGCTTCCTTTAATATAAATGGGTTAAAGCAAAATACTACTAATACTTAAAAGGCCAAACAGGGAGACACAAATCCACATGAGTTTATCTGCAGTCTTTGCCCAGGGTGAGCAGGAGTTTTGACTTTGCATAATGATTTCATAATTTTATCTCATATGAAAAAATTAGTGGGGCACTTTCTTCAAATAAAGAAAATAAACATGTAGTTGATATCAGAGCAGAGACTTGGAACAGAGCTAGGTGCTGCCATAGTGAAAGTTCCTACAGCTGACAAATAAAAAACTCACCAGGACTGACTAGCTGGAGTTGACCTATAAATATGGCATGGAGCCGAAGAAGGAAAGTTGAGTAAAACTGCTCAGTTTGTTTTACTTTTCTGGTGAAATGACCATTTGTTTCCAAATAGTCCCAAAGCTCATGTCTTTAACGGCCATTACTCCACTGTACTGGCATGCTGCTGAGGGCTTTGCTTATTCCCTAATTATCTAAAAGAGCTGCTGGAATTCATTAAAAAATTATAAGTAATATCCCAACTACCTTCAAAACCAAGTTCAGCAATATTCTTAAATCTTGCATCAGTGGTAGACTCCCTTGGTTTATTCTGAAACAGACTAGAAATTGACAATACTGGAACCACCTAAGCCAAAGATGAGGCAGCCAGTTATTTTCCAGTAATAGTTGTTCCCGTGGCTTATTTAAAAGTCCTTCAACTGAGCAGACAAGAACAGAACAAATCAAACCATTTTCAGTAATGTACAAGTTTTGCACAGCTATTTAACTAATATGATAGAAGCCTCTTAGATATTGTAGAAAAATAATGCCCTCTAGTTTGAATTGCCATGGAAAATGAAGTATGTGAAAAGTGGTGAAGAAGATATTAAGACATTTAAGACTCTAGGATTCTTCATTTTTTTCACTATTAACTGAACTACTTAGGAATCTAAGTCAAATCCTACAGCAGCAAGTGCTATTACAACAACCATTTCATTCTGGTAAAAATATTTTTGACACTGGCTAAAGCCCAGTAAAATTCAATCTCAAATTCCGGTAGAATTTGTGTTCAAACAACCTCTAAACTTGACTTTGACATCATTGTGTCCCATTTCACTGCCTTGAAGGTTGATTTTTTTTTCAGGCAATATAAAGAACTTTTTTTCTTCTCTATTTTTTCTATCACCTATTGAGTCTTTGATATGCCTTAGGCACAACAACTTTAAATACATCATCTTATTTAATTATCACAACAATCCCTTGAACAGAAACTACCCTTTGAGCATACTGAGATACATGCAGAAGGGACTGAGATGTGGAAAAATTAAATGTTTTGCCCTCTGTCATGTAGCTGGTAAGTAATGAAGTTAACATTTGATCTGAGAGAGTCTGACTCAAAGCCCCACACTTTTCACACATTTGTTAGCCAGCTCCCTCCCCCAACATATACTGTTTTCCTCTATCTCACATCTTGGAGCACTTGTGATTTTTAATGTTATCTAAGATTATAGTCCACAATTTAAGTCCATTGTAAGCTTTATCCCCTATATCATAATCAATTTCACCAATATACAACTGGAAAGCATCACAAAAACTTGATACACACACATATACATATACCATATATATATATAACATTTATTTTTCTATATACACATATATATTATCCATCTATATATGTATCTCTCTATGCAAGGGTAAGCGGGGAACACAGAGAGGTAGAGAGAGAAAGGAAAAAATGAAAAACTGAAGCTCCGGACCCAATGTGACAAGATAATACCTATCAGAGGCAAAGATACACTCCCACATTAACATCAGGCACTCTGCTAGATCTTATGTTCACAGTACATCAGTTCAGTTCAGTTGCTCAGTCATGTCCGACTCTTTGCAACCCCATGAATCGCAGCACGCCAGGCCTCCCTGTCCATCACCAACTCCCAAAGTTCACTCAGACTCACATCCATCGAGTCGGTGATGCCATCCAGCCATCTCATCCTCTGACGTCCCCTTCTCCTCCTGCCCCCAATCCGTCCCAGCATCAGAGTCTTTTCCAATGAGTCAACTCTTTGCATGAGGTGGCCAAAGTTCTGGAGTTTCAGCTTTAGCATCATTCCTTCCAAGGAACACCCAGGACTGATCTCCTTTAGGATGGACTGGTTGGATCTCCTGAGTCCAAGGGACTCTCAAGAGTCTTCTCCAACATAGTAAATGCTTAATAAATGTTTGTGGAATGACAGGAATCAGAGAAAATGTCCCAGAAAGATGAGGTTTCCTTGTTTTCCCCTGAGCTGTATCTAAAGAAAGTTTAGAGACTAATTAGGTGAAGAGGTGAGAAAGGATGCTTCAAGCACGAGAAATAGCTAAGGGTCCTAAGACAGAGCTAATAGTATGTACCTCACAGGCCTGCTGGGTAGTTTAAGATACTAAAAGTAAAGCCCAAGAAAGCTGCCAGTTAGTGTTAAGTGACCCATCAATTGTAGATCTCGTTAAGAGTCAGAAAAGAGTTTCTGAATCAAAGATTAAGAAGTTGGAGAATGATTTTACCAGCATCGTTAGGGGCCAAACTGATACCCATTTTATACCTAATGAAGAAAAAGGAGAAAACTAATACCATATTGTTAATCAACTATACTCCAATATAAAATAAAAATTGTAAAGGCGGTGCTTAGTGATTACTGAACCTTGTTAGCACATGAGGCTCAGATTGGAGTTGCTTGGCTCAGCTACCAGTGCAAATTTGTCATTCCCTGCAACTAGTGCTTGTTACTGACCCTGCCTGTCTTAGTTGGGTGACCTTACCATAAAGTGTGCTAAGCAGCTGTCCTCATTCATTCCATAATCAAGCAAGTTAGAAAGTCTTCTTAACTAAAACTGGCTATTTCCTTAAAATTATAAAAGAAGGTAGAATGCCAGGAAAAATAGAATGTAACTGAACGTGCCCATATGGGACAGTATTAAAGTGTGAGAAGGAACTAATAATAAAAGGGAAAGTGGCCCGACAATGTTCGCATGATGCTGAGTGATGGTGGTCAATTCGGAACCAGTGGGTTTGCTTGAGCAAAGGATGTTCATCCAGAAACCTCCAGATGGCAAACAAATTTTTCATTCTTTGATGCTTGTCAAGTCAAGGTCTGTCTCAAATTAGTCAGATATGGGAAGCATGGGGAAGATTCCCACATGAGCAATCCCCAAAGAAAAGCCTCTCATTTAATTACTTTTCGTGAAGGGCCCTGCATTTAACAAAGTTAAACTGGACCTTGTCATTGTGATACACGACTCATCCCCGGCTCAAACTTTGATTTCAAATAACTTTATCCATTACCTGTCTTATTTATATGCTCGTCTATCTTGCTACCCTCCAGATAAATTAAGACTTTTCTTCCCCACTTCAGTCTTTGTCTGAATTATACTATATTCACTAAGGTAAATCCCTTTCCTCATCTACCAAACCACTAACTTTCTTTTACCTAACCCAAACCGAGGCACCTACAACATGGACGTTTCCCACACTTCACCCAGCCCATCACCCACCAGAACAACCCCAGCCCAGCCATTCCTCCTCCATGCTCTGAGAGTTAAGTCATCTGGTTACATTTCAGCTGATGATATGTGTCTGTTTGTCTCCTCTAATGGCTTGTAAGGCCTTGGGGGTCGAGCTCATGTCTAATCTTTGCTGCATACATCTGTACACTACTGAATACATCATTACTGTACATTACTCTAATCCAGTGGGGACTCAATAAAAACTTGTTGACTGACTGATTTAGCACAGGGCTGATTATTACGTAAGCCACTTTGGTAAATAAATTTCAAATAATGACCAGCTCACACAAATGTTTTACTAGCTCACCCTCCCCATGGAATTAATATAAAGAATGAAAATCAGCAGTCATTTCTACTTGCCCAGCATTAAATGTTAACTCACCCCTAGAGGGTAGCTATTTTCAAGCCTAATTTCAAGTCAAAATGTCTAAAATGGTTGTCATTCTTGGTGACGTGCTGGGAGGATTCAAGAACCAAGGTATCAAATCCAGTCATTTCCACAGGTTATTAACCCCAACCCTGAAGATCATTATTTCTAGCATATTACTGATAATAATTATAGCAGTTTACTTGAATCGATGATTATTAAATAAAAGGGACTTATTCTCAAATACATTCCAACAAAAGCAATTGGATAGTCATTACATTTCTTTCTTGTTGCAGTATAGTGGATGTATAATATTATTTTAGTTTTAGGTTTGACATAGTGATTCAACATTTAAATACATTATGAAATGATGACCATGATAAGTATAATAACCATCTGTCACCATACAAAATTATTACAGTATTATTGGCTATATTCCTTATGCTGTATATTATATCCCTCATGCTGTATATTATATCCCTGTGATATATATATATATATATATATAAACTGTTTTTATATATATATATAACAGTTTATATATATATAAACTGGAAGCATATACCTCTTAATTCGCTTCACCCACTTCATCCAACCCTGCCACACCTGGGTTTTCTAGTGACCACCAGTTTGTTCTCTTTATGTATTGTTTACTTTGTTCTTTGTATTATTTCTTAGATTCTATACATAGGTGAAATTGTATAGTATTTGTCTTTATCTGACTTGTTTCTCTTAGCATGAAATCCTCTTGGTCCATTCATGTTGTTGCAAATGGAAAGATTTCATTCTTTTTATGGCTGAGCAATAATCCATTGTAAATGTATGTATGTAAATGCATATGTGTGCATACACATATATTAATACACACACACACACACACACACATATATACCACAACTTTTTATCCATTCATCCATCAATGGACGCTTAAGTTGTTTCCGTATCTTGGCTTTTAAATAATGTGCAGTGAACATGGAGATGCCTATATCTTTCTGAGTTAGTGTTTTCATTTTCTTTAAATAACTACCTAGAAATGGAGTTTCTAAATCATATGGTAGTTCTATTTTTAATATTTTGAGTTTAATTTTGAAAACAAACTCCATATTGTTTTCCATAGTGACTGCATTGATTGACATTCCTGCCAATAGTGCACAAAGGTTCCTTTTCTCCACATCCTCAGTAACATTTGTTATTTCTCGCCTTTTTGATAATAGCCGTTGTCATAGGTGTGAGGTGATGCCTCATTGTGGTTTTGATTTGCATTTTCCTAATGGCTAGTTATGCTGAGCATCTTTTCATGTGTCTGCTGGCCACCTGTATGTCCTCCTTTGAAAAGTCTCTATGCAGGCCCCCTGCCCATTTTTTTTAATAGGGTAGTTTGAGTTTTTTGATATTGTGAGTTCTTTATATATTTTGGATATTAACACATTTTGATAGACATTGCACTGAATTTATAGATTGCTTTGGGAATATGGACAATTAATACTTTTTCCAATGCACAACTTGGATGCAGGTCAAGAACATTAGAACATGGAACATTAGACATGGAACAACAGATTGGATCAAAATTGGGAAAGGAGTATATCAAGGCTATATAATGTCACCCTGTTTATTTAACTTATATGCAGAGTACATCATGCAAAATGCCAGGCTGGATGAAGCACAAACTGGAATCAAGATTGCCGGAAGAAATATCAATAACATCAGATATGCAGATGACACCACCCTTATGGCAGAAAACAAAGAAGAACTAAAGAGCTTCTTGATGAAGGTGAAAGAGGAGAATGAAAAAGCTGGCTTAAAACTCAATATTCAAAAAACTAAGATCATGGCATCCAGCCCCATCACTTCATGGCAAATTACGGGGAAACAATGGAAACAATGACAGACTTTATTTTCTTGGGCTCCGAAATCACCGCAGATGGTGACAGCAGCAGTGAAATTAAAAGACGCTTGCTCCTTGGAAGAAAAGCTATGACCAACCTAGACAACATATTTAAAAGCAGAGACATTACTTTGCCAACAAAGGTCTGTATAGTCAAAGCTATGGTTTTTCCAGTAGTCTTGTATGGATGTGAGAGTTGGACTATAAAGAAAGCTGAGTGTTCAAGAATTGATGCTTTTGAACGGTGGTGTTGGAGAAGACTCTTGAGAGTCCCCTTGAACTACAAGGAGATCAAACAAGTCAATCCTAAAGGAAATCAACCCTGAATATTCATTGGAAGGACTCATACTGAAGCTGAAACTCCAATATTTTGGCCATCTGATGCAAAGAACTGACTCATTGGAAAAGACCCTGATGCTGGGAAGATTGAAGGCAGGAGGAGCAGGGGACGACAGAGGATGAGATGATTGGATGGCATCACCAACTCGATGGACATGAGTTTGAGCAAGCTCCAGCAGTTGGTGACGGACGTGGAAGCCTGGCGTTCTGTAGTCCGTGGGGTCCCAAAGAGTCGGACATGACTGAGCAACTGAACTGAACTGAACGTACAAACACAATACATCTTTCCATTTATACACGTCATCTTTAATTTCCTTCAGCAAAATCTTACACTTTCCAGAGAACAGGTCTTTCAGGTCCTTTGTCAATTTTTTTAAATGTAATTTTATACTTCAATGGAATAAAATTGATTACAAACCTTAATTTGATTTATACTATCCTTTAATGATTAAATTAATTCAATATACAGGAATGTAGCCATGAAAATCACTACCTGCCCTTTTACCCATCTAAGGCAAAGAAATTTTAAAAATAAATTTAACACGTTTTTCTTCTTTTTGTTCCCTTTTGCTATCCTTTCATAAAATCCTGGGAGAAAGGAGAGAAATAAGTAATTTTACATGTACTCTCTGTTCAGGTTATCGTAGTCTTCTGATGTGGGTTAGGACAGACGTTGACTAATGCAGCTCAGAATTCAAGGGCAACAATTAGCAAATGCGTAAGGAATCAATCCCAGTTTCATGGTAGACACAATTTTCTTACCTAGATCAAGGATTCCGAACAATATTTTCAAGATTAATTTATTCAAGTTCTTATCTATGTATGAAATAAGCATGTTTAATTTTTTTAATTTTTAATATCGTATTTTATTTTTTAATTAAAGCTGAAAAAATAAGTAAAAGAAAAATAGTAAAAGAAAAAAAGAAAATCAAGCAAAGTTATGGGCTGATAATGAAAACCTAACCACAGTGTTTGATGTTGTTTAGAATTTGAGAGCTCCAACAAGTTCTGGGCAGAATTAAAAACAAACCTCAGATATATAACCAATATTTTATAATAATCATAAATGGAATATAACCTTTAAAATGTGAATCATTATATTATAACTTGAAACATAATTTTATGTATAAGCTTTATCTTGATTTTAAAAAGAAAAAATAAACGAGAGAAAACAACCCTTGGAACAGTATGGGGCAATAAGTTAGGACTTGGTTTTAAAACAATTTGGGATAGTCTATGTGTCAGTTGGGGACTAAATATGTTTAAACAAACTATCAGTTTGGATTATAAAATGTAAATACTAATTTAAAGAAAATTGTTTTAAGAAGTATTGAAATACTTGAGAATTACTATAAAATGCTATACCACTAATTATATTTAGCTTATTTTAGAATGTTTGTGAGAAAACTGATTAGCCTATCTTCTGTCATGCTGTGAAAAGATTAACTGCTTTTGGTGCTCTGATATTTTTTAAGCAAATAAGAGTTTCAATCACATAAAACATTTGCAACATTTCAGATCCCAGAAGGTTTTTTTCAAGTCAGGTTCAGCCTGATTCACTGTGACAGCTTCTCTGAAGTTGCATCCTCTAAGAAGCAATAATTGTCATTTGGGGGCCTTCTGGGTGAAAAGGCACAACAGACCCAAAGGAGCTACAAGATATAATCTGCACAGCAAAGAAATGCCCAAAGTCTAAAGGCAATGAAGTGAATAGTTTAAAGTATATTTGGCTTTAAAGCTTATCTCTTTATTTTCTGCCCTTAATTGGGCAAATATCATCAATTACAACAAATTGTCTTCAAACTTTGAGCCACACAGAGATAAACTTCACATTCACTACTTAGACTTTCAAGATTTCCTTGTATATAAATGGAAATAATTAGACCTTGGATAAAAAAAAAAAAACTAACAGAACAAAGAAAGGCCATGATCTAATATCAGAATAAAGTTAACAAATGTCATTAAGTGAGATGATTGGTGATGAGTGAAGGTCATGCCCAGTTTACTTTTCACAGTTGATAGATCAAAGCCATTCCTTCATTTGGGATAAAGACTAAATGCAGTTAGTTTGGCCTTGGAAAATCCTTTCACATAATACGAAATCTCTCTGTAGTCTGCTGTTATTAAGGCACATGAGTGGTTGTAACACGTGCCAGGGAGTCAAGATAGAGTGTCAAAAATATTAAAAAGTACATATTTTAAATGATGTTTTTCAATCCATGATTAAATAATGTGGGAAATGCAGTCATAACATATTATGGCACACCATTGCTGTGAATATTATATTGTACAAGGATACACAGAAAGACAAATACGACTGTCATGGAATGATGGATTCATGAGGTCAGAAGGCAGTAAAAGGTCAATGTGCCTGAGCACCCATCTGATCCACAAATCCTCTTCCCTGCCAGGAAGTCATTAGTCCATAACCGGAAAGCCTGCCTTGATGGGGACATCGTCAGCCCTGCTGTGGCCATGCATAGCTCTGTTAGAAAGCTCTCACTCTCTGTGACTAGGAGTATGGTTTCATGCATTCTGTCATATTTCTAACCTTTGAGACCAAACAGAACAAGCCAAATCCTTCCACCACCAAACATTCCTTAGCAGTTTGAAGATGGTTATCTCATTCCTATCATCATACCTCCAAGTTCTCTCAGTCCCTTAAAATATTCCTCATGGAGCATTTTCCAGTCTCTCAATATTCTGATGAGGCTCTCTAGTTGCAATTCAATTTGCCTATGTCCCTCTAAAAATATAGACCTAAATATAGAATTCAGTGTATAACTGTCCCAGCGCAGAGACAAAACTATCATTTCTCTTGTTCCACGTGCTCTTCTTTCTGTAATTCAGCCCAAATCAGCACTTTCAGTAACTGCTATCATTTGAGCAACAGTTCTCCAATCTAGACTAACTGATGTTTAATAAGTACTTTATGCTTAGAAATTGTTTCATCTATATATTTCATTTGAACCTGACAATAATTTGCAATAAAGGTATTATTTTTGTCATTTTCAGATGAAGAAAATAAGATTTACAGAGGGTAGTTAAATTTTTCCTGGAGCACATAAGTAAGTTGCACATCTGAGGCCCAAATCCAGGTCCTGTGTCTATAAATCAAGGACCTTTGTGACTCTACTTTAGAGTCTTTGATGATGCTTCAGTGATATAATGATAGACTGTTGTCAAAGGCAGAACTTTAAAAATTAGTTTCCTGTTCTTCCAGTGTAGAACACTTCATTCTAACCCTGGGATAGAATGAAGGCAGCACGACCTGCTAAGTCATGCTGCCTCCTTTTCAAATAGTTACAAACCATCCTTTTAATTATTCACCCAAGATTCTTGCCCATACTTGACTTCAAACTTGGGTGACTATTGTTTGTAGTCTGATTCTTTAATTTTTTAAGTCAAAACTACATTTTCAATATTCCAGTCTTTGGACATCAAATTGTACTACAAAATTGCCAGAAGATCACCAATGGTTATTCTTTTTGAATTCAGATCTCATTATGTAATATATATGGTATTAGTTAAAGCTTTAAAACATTCATAAATTTTTTTATAAATTCATTAATCTGATGTTTGCCATCAAAAACATTGTTTTAAATTTTTAATTTTGAAAACAACTGCACTAAGAACAGAATCCTAAAGCACTTAAAGACCTCCATGACTTCCTCCAACGTAGGAGAAGGGTATGACTCCCTAGGAGGTATATCAGAATCCATATGTTGGGGGCTTGAAGAATGTGTAGGGTTGAAAAAGCATTTTACATATCACAATATAATTTAATAATGAGAAAAATAGTGGTCTCCCATAACAAACTGCAAAGACTTCAGGAGTTTCCAAGTTTACTAATTAGGGCCAAGAATTTTGAAAATTTAAAACATATTGCCTGAGTTAATAATATTCCATTAATCAGGATCCTTGCATACAACTGGGCAGTTAGTTATAAATCTCCTTTAGTTTTTTCCACCCAGCTTGGCTTTTTTCCTTGTTGATGGGATTCATTTAGACTTTGCCACAGGCTTTACTGAAATCCAGGTATGGCCTTTCCCAGACCTCCCACTCCTCCTGTAAACACTTTCTTCATTTTGTTTCCAGGACACCAAACCCACTTGGGTTTTCCTTTTACATTTCTGGCTACGTCTTCTCCAGTTCCTCTCCATTTCCTTGACGTGTGGATTTTGAGGTATCACAGAACTCAGTCCTTGGATTCTGTTTCTTTCTTACCACACCTACTCCCGATGATCTCATCCAGACTAAGGACTTGGGCAGCATGTTCACCACCCAGCTCTCCCCTGAACATGTCTGAATATCTAACTGTCTCCTTGGCATCTCCATTTGAAAGTCTAAGAAGGTTTCCAGACTTAATACGTTGAACACTGAGCTTCTGATAACTGCCCTACCAGCACCATCACCATACACTAGCTCTTACTGCAGCTCTCCCATCTCAAGAAATGAAAACTCATTCTTCCATCCCTCAGGCTAAGAACCTCAGTGTTATAGTTATCTCCCTCTCTCTCTTTTTTATAATTCGTACAACATTAAACTAACTCCTTTAAAGTGTATGATTCAGTTCATTTCAGTTGAGTCGCTTAGTCATGTCTGACCTTTTTCAACCCCATAGACTGCAGCACGCCAGGCCTCCCTGTCCATCACCAACTCCCCGAGTTTACTTAAACTCATGTCCATTGAGTCGGTGATGCCATCCAACCATCTCATCCTCTGTTGTCCCCTTCTCCTCCTGCCTTCACGATTCAGTAGCTTTTAATATATTCAGACTTGAGCAACCCACACCACTTTGTAACTACTTTGTAAAGAACATTTTAATCACCCGTAAAAGAAACCCGCTTCTCATGAGCTCCTGGTCCCACTCTCTGCCAGACAGCCACCAGGACACCTTGTCTTCATGAATATTCTTATCTGGATATTTAATGTAAATGAAATTTTTCATATGGGGCCTTTGTGACTGGCTCATTTCATTATCTTAATGCTTTTTTTTTTAAAGCTTAGCCATGTTGTCACTCCATATCAAATGCTTCTTATCATTTTATTGCCCAAAAAAATTCTTCATATGACTATACCACATTTTACTTATTTATTAACCAGTTGTGAACATTTGGGTTGTTTCTACTTTTTTGCCAATTTGCCTGTGGAATTATGTGACTTTTTGTGTGAAGGTATGTTTTCAATGATCTTGAGTATATAGAAAGGAATGTGATATCTGGGGAAATCTATGTTTAACATTTTGATGAGCAGCCAAGGTGTTTTCCAAAATGGCTACACCAATTTACCAATAAACCAGCAACCAAGGAGTGTTCCCATTCCTCAATATCCTCTCCCTGACTTCTTATGGTCTGCATGAGCTCCTCCCTTTATCCCACACTCCATGCCCAATCAATCACCTAATTCTGCAGCTCTAACATCAAAATATATTCAGAATCTGATCATTTTTCAGCATTTCCAATATCCAGGTATGAGGCAGCAACATCTTTCACCTTTTCCCACATTTGCCCTCCTGCTGCTGCTAAGTCGCTTCAGTCATGTCCGATTCTGTGTGACCCCTTAGACGGCAGCCCACCAGGCTCCCCCGTCCCTGGGATTCTCCAGGCAAGAACACTGGAGTGGGTTGCCATTTCCTCCTCCAATGCATGAAGGTGAAAAGTGAAAGTGAAGTCGCTCAGTCCTTTCCGACTCTGAGCGACCCCTTGGACTGCAGCCTACCCGGCTCTTCCATCCATGGGATTTTCCAGGCAAGAGTACTGGAGTGGGGTGCCATTGCCTTCTCAGTTCACTTTAGTTCAGTCGCTCAGTCATGTCCAACTCTTTGCGACCCCATGAATTGCAGCACTCCAGGCCTCCCTGTCCATCACCAACTCCTGGAGTTCACTCAAACTCACGTTCATCAAGTCGGTGATGCCATCCAGCCTCTGTCGTCCCCTTCTCCTCTCTTTGTGACTCCATGAATTGCAGCATGCCAGGCCTCCCTGTCCATCACCAACTCCTGGAGTTCACAAAACTCACGTCCATCAAGTCGGTGATGCCATCTCATCCTCTGTCGTCCCCTTCTCCTCCTGCCCACAATCCCTCCCAACATTAGAGTCTTTTCCAATGAGTCAACTCTTCACATGAGGTGGCCAAAGTACTGGACTTTCAGCTTTAGCATCATTCCTTCCAAAGAACACCCAGGACTGATCTCCTTCAGAATGGACTGGTTGGATCTCCTTACAGTCCAAGGGACTCTCAAGAGTCTTCTCCAACACCACAGTTCAAAAGCATCAATGCTTTGGTGCTCAGCTTTCTTCACAGTCCAACTCTCACATCCATACATGACTACTAGATAAACCACAGCCTTGACTAGACGGACCTTTGTTGGCAAAGTAATGTCTCTGCTTTTTAATATGCTATCTAGGTTGGTCATAACTTTCCTTCCAAGGAGTAAGTGTCTTTTAATTTCATGCCTGCAGTCACCATCTGCTGTGATTTTGGAGCCCAGAAAAATAAAGTCTGACACTGTTTCCACTGTTTCCCCATCTATTTGCCATGAAGTGATGGGACTGGATGCCATGATCTTCGTTTTCTGAATGCTGAGCTTTAAGCCAACTTTTTCACTCTCCTCTTTCATCAAGAGGCTTTTTAGTTCCTCTTCACTTTCTGCCATAAGGGTGGTGTCATCTGCATATCTGAGGTTATTGATATTTCTCCCGGCAATCTTGATTCCAGCTTGTGCTTCTTCCAGTCCAGCATTTCTCATGATGTACTCTGCATATAAGTTAAATAAGCAGGGTGACAATATACAGCCTTGACAGACTCCTTTTCCTATTTGGAACCAGTCTGTTGTTCCATGTCCAGTTCTAACTGTTGCTTCCTGACCTGCATATAGGTTTCTCAAGAGACAGGTCAGGTGGTCTGGTATTCCCATCTCTTTCAGAATTTTCCACAGTTGATTGTGATCCACACAGTCAAAGGCTTTGGCATAGTCAATAACGCAGAAATAGACTCTCCATCAGAGTGACCCTGCAAATATGTCAGGTCTCATCACTCCTCAATGGTCCTCATTACGCAAAACTTACCTCACTCAGAGTTAAAACCAAAGATCTGCAATGATCAAAGACCCAATGTGATCTGGCCTTTGGGTAGATTTCCTACCTCACCTCTATTTTCAAATTTGCTTGCTCTCTTCAGCCCCACCAGGAGCCTCACAGTTTCTCTAATGTTCCTGCCTCAGGGCCTTTGCACTTGTCATTCTGCTGCACTTGCCCTTTGACCTCAAACACTCTTCCTCTGGATAGTCACACAGTGATCACCTTCATGACTTTTTGGCCTCTACTTCACAGTCACCTTGTCAGTGAGAACTTGCCTCCTCACATCACGAATTGCAACTTTCTGCAAAAACACACCTCAAATCCTTTTACTCTGCTTAAGTTTTAGCATTTATCACTATCTAACATACTAAATATTTTACTTATTTATCTTATCTTTTAATATTAATTTAATAAATAAATATTTTACTTGTTTATCTGATGACCAGAAAGATTGAGGACAGGAGGAGAAAGAGGCAACAGAGGGTGAAATGGTCAGATGGCATCACCGACTCAATGGCTGCCACTGCCGCCAAGTCGCTTCAGTCGTGTCCGACTCTGTGCGACCCCATGGACTGCAGCCTACCAGGCTTCTCCGTCCATGGGATTCTCCAGGCAAGAACACTGGAGTGGGTTGCCATTTCCTTCTCCAATGCATGAAAGTAGAAAGTGAAAGTGAAGTCACTCAGTCGTGTCTGACTCTTAGGGACCCCATGGACTGCAGCCTACCAGGCTCCTCCGTCCCTGGGATTTGCCAGGCAAGAGTACTGGAGTGGGGTGCCATTGCCTTCTCGGATGTCTGAGCAAATTCTGGGAGATAGTGAATGACAGGGAGGCCTGGAGTGCTGCAGTTCATGGGGTAACAAAGGGTTGGACATGACTGAGCAACTAAATAACAGCAATCTTATCTTTTGTCTTTTCTACTACTAAAATGTGAGTTCCATGAAAATCAGGGTTTTTCACTCTTTTATTCACTGCTATATACCTAATGCCTGTACACATTTCTGGCACATAATAGGAGTTTAAAATACTTTCTTCACTTGGTTTTGTTGAATGAATGAAAGATCTTCCAATCTATCCGCTATCAACAAAGGAAAAAGGGTTAGTGATGGTGACTTGGTAAAGACATGGGAAGTCTCAATGATCACTGCTTCATTATTTCCAGATCAGTCCTTTGATAATCTGTTCTGGAGTGCTGCCTGGAACTTCAAACATGTGTGGTTCACATGTCTGGAGAGAGGGCCTGACTAGTGCTCTCATACACCCTATTCTTCCTTCCTTGAAGACTTACCAAATTGTCATTGCTTTCTCACTGAATCATTGAATCACCTGTATATATACTAATGCATGGCAGGTCACCAGGTGAGTCACTTCCAAGGACCTCTCCTGAGGTCAGGCAGTGCTGGCCATTCTATCATGGTCTCTTACATCAGCAGTCTTCAGGCTTTCTTGTTCACTTATTTCCTAAAATAACTTCAAAAAGCTATGTATCCCTTCACATTTTTTAATTAATTTATTTATTTTAATTGGAGGCTAATTACTTTACAATACTGTGGTGGTTTTTTGCCATACATCAACATGAATCAGCCACAGGTGTACATGTGTTCCCCTGTCCCAAATCCCCCTCCCACCTCCCTCCCCATCCCAACCCTCTAGTTTGTCCCAGTGCACCAGCTTTGAGTGCCCTATTTTATACATTGAACTTAGTCTGGTCATCTATTTCACATATGGTAATATACATGTTTCAACGCTTTTCTCTCAAATCATCCCACCCTCTTCTTCTCCCACACGGTCCAAAAGTTTTTTCTTTATATCTGTGTCTCTTTTGCTGTCTTGCATATACGGTCATCATTACCATCTTTCTAAATTCCATATATACATGTTAATATACTGTATTGATGTTTTTCTTTCTGACTTACTTCACTCTGTATAATAGGCTCCAGTTTCATCCACCTCATTAGAACTGACTCAAATGCATTCTTATCAATAGCTGAGTAATATTCCATTGTGTATATGTACCACAGCTTTCTTATCCATTCATCTACTGATAGACATCTAAGTTGTTTCCATGTCCTAGCTATTGTAAACAGTGCTGCGATGAACACTGGGGTACATGTTTCTCTCAATTCTGGTTTCCTTGGTGTGTATGCCCAGCAGTGGGATTTCTGGGTCATATGGCAGTTTTATTTCCAGTTTTTTTTTTTTTTTAAGGAATCTCTACCCTGTTCTCCAGTGACTGTACTAGTTTGCATTCCCAACAGTGTAAGAGGGTTCCCTTTTCTCCACACCCTCCCCAGCATTTATTGTTTGTAGACTTTTTGATAGCAGCCATTCTGACCGGCATGAGATGGTACCTCACTGTGGTTTTGATTTGCATCTTTCTGATAATGAGTGATATTGAGCATCTTTTCATGTGTGTCTTCTTTGGAGAAATGTCTGTTTAGTTCTTTGGCCCATTTTTTGATTGGGTCATCTATTTTTCCGGTATTGAGCTGCATGAGCTGCCTGTATATTTTGGAGATTAATTCTTTGTCAGTTGTTTCATTTGCTATTACTTTCTCCCATTCTGAAGGCTGTCTTTTCACCTTGCTTATAGTTTCTTTCATTGTGCAAGAGCTTTTAAGTTTAGTTGGATCCCATTTGTTTATTTTTGCTTTTATTTCCATTCCTCTGGGAGGTGGGTTATAGAGGATCTTGCTATGATTTATGTCAGAGAGTGTTCAGCCTATGTTTTTCTCTAGGAGTTTTACAGTTTCTGGTCTTACATTTAGATCTTTAATCTATTTTGAGTTTATTTTTGTGTATGGTGTTAGAAAGTGTTCTAGTTTCATTCTTTTACAAGTGGTTGACCAGTTTTCCCAGCACTACTTGTTAAAGAAATTGTCTTTTCTCCATTGTATATTTCTGCCTTCTTTGTCAAAGATAAGGTGCCCATAGGTGCATGTATTCATCTCTGGGCTTTCTATTTTGTTCCACTGATCTATATTTCTGTCTTTGTACCAGTACCATACTGTCTTGATGACTGTAGCTTTGTAGTAGAGCCTGAAGTCAAGCAGCTTGATTCCTCCAGTTCCATTCTTCTTTCTCAAGATTGCTTTGGCTGTTCAAGGTTTGTTGTGTTTCCATACAAATTGTGAAATTATTTGTTCTAGTTCTGTGAAAAACACCATTGGTAGATTAACAGGGATTGCATTAAATCCATAGATTGCTTTGGGGAGTATACTCATTTTCACTATACTGATTTTTCCGATCCATGAACATGGTATATTTCTCCCTATATTTGTGTCATCTTTGACTTCTTTTATCAGTGTTTTACAGTTTTCTATATATAGGTCTTTTGTTTCTTTAGGTAAATTTATTCCTAAATGTTTTATTCTTTTCATTGTAATGGTGAATGGGATTGTTTCCTTAATTTCTCTTTCTGTTTGCTCATTGTTAGTGTATAGGAATGCATTTCTGTGTATTAATTTTATATCCTGAAATTTTACTATAATCATTTATTAGCTTTAGTAATTTTTCTGGTGGTGTCTTTAGGGTTTTCTATGCAGAAGATCATGTCTTCTGCAAACAGTGAGAGTTTTACTTCTTCTTTTCCAGATAAACCATTAGCCAGACTTATCAAGAAAAAAAAAGGGAGAATAATCAAATCAATAAAATTATAAATGAAAATGGAGAAATCACAATAGACAACACAGAAATACAAAGGATCACAAGAGACTACTCTCAGCAACTATATGCCAACAAAATGGACAACTTGAAAGAAATGGATGAATTCTGAGAAAAGTGTAGTCTTCCAAAACTGAATCAGAAAGAAACGGAAAATTTTTTAACAGATCCATTACAAGCATGGAAATCAAAACTATAATCAAAAATCTTCCAATAAACAAAAGCTCAGGACCAGATGGCTTCACAGGTGAATTCTACCAAAAATTTAGAGAAGAGCTAACACCTATCCTACTCAAACTCCTCCAGAAAATTGCAGAGGAAGGTAAACTCCCAAACTCATTCTCTGAGGCTTCCATCACCCTAATACCAACACCAGACACAAAAGAAAGAAAAACTATAGGCCAATATCACTGATGAACATAGATGCAAGAATCCTCAACAAAATTCTAGCAAACAGAATCCAACAACATATTATAAAGATCATACATCATGACCAAGTGGGCTTTATCTCAGGGATGCAAGGATTCTTCAATATTCACAAATCAATGTGATACACCACATTAACAAATTGAAAGATAAAAACCATATAATTATCTCAATAGATACAGAGAAAGCCTTTGACAGAATTCAGCACCCATTTATGATAAAAGCTCTCCAGAAAGCAGGCATAGAAGGAACATACCTCAACATAATAAAAACCATCTATGATAAACCCACAGCAAACATTATCCTCAATGGCAAAAAATTGAAAGCATTTCCTCTAAAATCAGGAACAAGCCAACCATGCCCACTTTCACCCTTCACGTTTTTAAACTGAAATCTTAAATTTTAATCTACATTTGAAAATATATTTGTAATAGTAAATAGAAAAATATTTTCAATGTTGTGCAGGTCAGGAAGCAACAGTTAGAACTGGACATGGAACAACAGACTGGTTCCGAATAGGAAAAGGAGTACGTCAAGGCTGTATATTGTCACCCTGCTTATTTAACTTATATGCAGAGTACATCATAAGAAACGCTGGACTGGAAGAAACACAAGCTGGAATCAAGATTGCCGGGAGAAATATCAATAACCTCAGATATGCAGACGACACCACCCTTATGGCAGAAAGTGAAGAGGAACTCAAAAGCCTCTTGATGAAAGAGGAGAGTGAAAAAGTTGGCTTAAAGCTCAACATTCAGAAAACGAAGATCATGGCATCCAGTCCCATCACTTCATGGGAAGTAGATGGGGAAACAGTGGAAACAGTGTCAGACTTCATTTTTCTGGGCTCCAAAATCACTGAAGATAGTGATTGCAGCCATGAAATTAAAAGACTCTTACTCCTTGGAAGGAAAGTTATGACCAACCTAGATAGCATATTCAAAAGCAGAGACAATACTTTGCCAACAAAAGTCCGTCTAGTCAAGGCTATGGTTTTTCCTGTGGTCATGTATGGATATGAGAGTTGGACTGTGAAGAAGGCTGAGCACCGAAGAATTGATGCTTTTGAACTGTGGTGTTGGAGAAGACTCTTGAGAGTCCCTTGGACTGCAAGGAGATCCAACCAGTCCATTCTGAAGGAGATCAGCCCTGGGATTTCTTTGAAAGGAATGATGCCAAAGCTGAAAGTCCAGTACTTTGGCCACCTCATGCGAAGAGTTGACTCATTGGAAAAGACTCTGATGCTGGGAGGGATTGTGGGCAGGAGGAGAAGGGGACGACAGAGGATGAGATGGCTGGATGGCATCACTGACTCGATGGACATGAGTCTGAGTGAACGCCGGGAGTTGGTGATGGACAGGGAGGCCTGGCATGCTGCGATTCATGGGGTCGCAAAGAGTTGGACACAACTGAGCGACTGAACTGAACTGAACTGACTGAAACTGAAATATGATGAAGATTGAATGTAATCAGAGTGAATAGTTCATTACACTATGTGATAAAAGGAGTTTTTACCATTTTATGCAATAACATGCCAAATTCAAAAGAAATCATGCATACCTTTTATCTGTGGGTGTTAGCCAATGTATCTTAAAAATTTTAATAGTTCCAGAAGACATTCCATTTAAAAGATTAAATGTACATTGAAAAGATTCAGAATTATTAAGTACAGCATTTGAGAGTTCTGAACTCAGAACATTCCAATCCAGATACAGCACCATCCTAAACAGAAATATGCACAAATCAGGGAAAGACAAAAAGTCCAATCAAACTGAGATACTTTCATCTTTAAAGGAGCCTTCTCCAAAATCAATTTTTCCAATCATTACGTTGCCAACAGAGAGTTTTATACTCTGGGACAATCTACCACAGTAAGAGCATGCTGAGGGATAAGAGTGCAGGTGGGTTCTCAAGGAGTGTTAGGAAAAAGAAAAGAAATACAAACGGAAGGAAAGCAAGAATTAGAAATTGACTTCTTTATGCAAAAATAAACTCAAAATGGATTAAAGACCTAAATGTAAGGCTGGAAACCAGAAAACTTCTAGAAGAAAACACAAGCAGAATACTTTTTTTTTTTAATTTATTTTTTAATTGGAGGAAAATTACAATGTTGTGTTGGTTTCTGCGGTACAACAACACAAATCAACCATAACTATACATATATCCCCTGTCTCTCGAGTCTTCCTCCCCCCCTTATACAATCTTCTAGGTGACGACAGAGCACCAGGTTGGGCTCCCTGTGTTACATAGCAACTTCTCACCAGCTACCTTCTTTATGCATGATAATGTATGTATGTCTATGATACTTTTTCCATCCATCCCACTGTGTCTGTAAGTCCATTCTCTACATATGCATCTCCATGACTTCCCTGAACATAAGTTCATCAATACCATTTTTCTAGATTCCATGTATATGTAGTAATATACAATGTTTTTTTCTCTTTTTGACTTAGTTCCTTTAGTATAATAGGGTCTAGTTTCATGCACCTAACTAGAACCGACTCAAATTCATTTATGTTAATGGCAGAGTAATTCCATTGTGAATATGTACCACATCTTCTTTATCCCTTCCTCTTTAGATGGACTTCTAGGTTGCTTCCATGTCCTGTCTACTGTAAATAGTGCTACAATGAACAGTGGGGTACATGTGTCTTTTAGAATTGTGGCTTTCTCAGGGTATACACCCAGTAGTGGGATTGCTGGGTCAAATGGTAGATTTATTCCTAGCTTTTTTAAGGAATCTCCATACTGTTCTCCATAATGGCTATATCAGTTTACATTCTCACCAACAGTGTAGAAAGGTTCCCTTTTCTCCACATCCTCTCCAGCATTTATTATTTGTAGATTTTTTGATGATGGCCATTCTGACTGATGTGAGGTGATAAGGTCAGAAACTATAAAACTCTTAGAGGAAACCATAAGCAGTACACTCTGACATAAATCACAGCAAGATTATCTTAGACCCACCTCCTAGAGTAATGGAAATAAAAACAAAAATAAACAAATGGGACCTAATTAAACTTAAAAGCTTTTTCACAGCAAAGGAAACAATAAAGAAGATTAAAAAGACAACCATCAGAATAGGAGAAAATAATTGCAAATGAAACAATTGACAAAGGACTAATCTCCCAAATATATAAGCAGCTCATATACTTCAATATAAGAAAAACAAACAGCCCAATCAAAAAATGGGCAGGAGACCTACACAGACATTCCTCCAAAGAAGACATACAGATGGCTAATAAACACATGAAAAGATGTTCAATATCACTATTAGAGAAATGCAAATCAGAAAAGTCTTTAATATAAATCATAGCAATATTTTTTGGATCTATCTCTTAAGGAAAAAGAAAAGCAGAGATGAACAAATGGGACCTAAAACAGCTTTTGCACAGCAAAGGAGACCATTGACCAAATGAAAAGACAACCTACTAAGTGGGAGACAATATTCACAAATGATATGACAGCTAAGGGGTTAACATGCAAAGTATACAAAAAGCTCATACAATTCAATATCAAGAGACCAATTTAAAAATAAGCAGAAGGTCTGAATAGACTTTTTTCCAAAGAAGACAGACAGATAAGTAGTTTCAGGCATATGAAAAGATGCTCAACATCGCTAGTCATCAGAGAAAAGCAAATCAAAATTGCAATGAGATGTCACTTCATACCTATGAGGATGACTATCATCTAAAGCACAAGACATAACAAATGTTGGTGAGGATGTGGGGAAAAGGAAACCTTAGTACACTGTTGGTGGGAAAGTAAATTGATGCAACCACTATAAAAGATAGAATGCAAGTTCCTCAAAAAGCTAAAAATAGAACTACCATATGATCTAACAGTTGCACTTCTGAGTATATATTTGAAAAAATGAAAACATTAATTCAAAAAGATAATGCACCCCAATGGTCATTGCAGCATTATTTTTTTACAATAGCCAAGATATGAGTTAAGCATTCAATAAATTGAAGCTATTTTTATTATTATTATTAAGGAGATCCACTGTAAAATCCTGTCTTTTCTATTGAGCAGCTCAGTAGGTATAACCTTGAGCAACTTATTTTAACCTCTCTTGAATCGCTGCATCAAGAAAAGTATAGTACACACTTGTAATCTGATTAAACAAGTCTACTCTTAGATATTTATTCAAAAAAATTGTTTTATTGATTTGTACACAAATCTTTATCCAGGATGTCAAAATCCAAAAGCTGTGAAAAATCAAAAGATTTGATAAATGAAAAATGTGACCCAGCCACACATGAAACAATTCATAGTCTCTATTTATCCTATTGAGTGATAATATTCATTCATGCATTAAACTGAAAATAACTACAGAGCGCTTCCTCAGAACTTGTGGGGGGCTATGCATACTACACAATATATACATTGAATTAGCTTTTGAAAATCTGAAATATTCTGAATTCTAAAACAGGCCTTGCCTCAAGGTTTTGGATAAAAAATTGTGGATTGTCCTAGAAAAAAGAGGAAGAATGGAAGGAAAAAAAGGAAGGAAAGAAGGGGGAAAAGGAAGAAAGGAAAGAAGGGAGATAAGGAGGTAGGGAGGGAGAAAAAGATGTTTTCCTGGTACCAATCCTTCCTAACCAGTCCTCTCGTCAGAGTTTTTCTATCTTTGTCCTTCTGCAGGAGAGCCACCTGCTCTGGTCCCTGTGACAGCCATCTGATGGCTCCCCAGCCTCCTCCTTACTGCCTGGGCCACTAGAACTGATCTTACTGATAAAGTTTTTAAAAGATTCTGAACACTCACATTCAGAATTTGGCTCTGCAGGCACTGCAGGGCCCCTTTATCATTCTTGTCTCAGAATTAAGAACCTGGGAGAGAAGCAGAAAAACAGATGAAAGAAAAACTATGTTGAGAATTTGCCAAATAGTGAATTTTTTCACACCCCTCTCCCTCAGCCTTTCCACAGAGAGTTGGTTTCAATCTAAATACTTCAAAGCTTTTGTTGATATCTGTTTTCCTCTGGTCCATACAACCCTCACCCCCACCACAGAGAAAGGGGGGAAAGATCCATATTCCAGTGTGGGGCCTTGGAATTCATTTAAAGCAAATATTCCCCCTAAAATGTTTCAATCCACAAAATGAGATTGTTTTTCAATCTTTTATTTTGCTTACTCTGTTTCCAACATGTTCTAGTTGCAGCCTCATGCGTAAACCATTGTGAACATGTTAAATTAGAAACACATTTTTTATTGTTATCTTTACCTCTCCAATTTTTAGTCTTCCCTAAAATATCTTGTGACCTCTGTGGTACCATGTCACATGTAACCCTGTCACATGAATTTTATGTCCCTTCCTCCTTAATTAGCCATGGTTACAGAGCAGCAATTTTGCTCAGAATTTCTTCTAAGAAAGGGTTAAATAGGCAAATGTTTGGATCAAGTTCCCCTAACACCTTTGGATTAATTGGATTTGAGGCTAAAAATAAATTATCCAATAGGTTAACATGAGGTAATGTTGAAAGAACTGCTTGGAAAAGAACTCCAAAAATGCAAGAATGTCACCATGAATAGTTAAAGGCACCCTGCAAAGGGAGAAGAAAGCAGGTACTTATCTCAGCTTCAGGATGTTGACCAAGTTATCCCTGAGACACTAATTACAGACAGTAATACTATTATCCCTTACTGCTGATGGGGAATGTAGGCTTTCAAAACAGAAAAGTGTTCCTATTCTTGAGGAATTTGCCATCCTCTTTTGCGGGGAGCGAGCTCCACCTGTGGCAAAGGTCATGAGGAAGGAGGCTCGGCATACGCAAAGGCGGGATCGAGCCTCAGGAGTCCCCCTGGAAATTCTCGAGCATCTACCCCCAAAACCAGAGTCTGTCTACTTTCTGCTTTGTGCTCTCACCTACACCTCTGACTTTACGGGGAGCTGTCCCCCACTACCTCTCTCTGAAAAAAGAGTTAGCTTACAGCTCCAGTTAACAATTCCTGGGTGTGACAGTGTTTCAACGTACAAACTCCTTTGGAAGTCCTCTAGCCTGCCTGAATAGGTTTTTCCAGCCACATGTGATTGTTCAGAGCCTCCCAACTGTGAGAGGCAGGAGATGTTCTAAACTGTCTAAACACAGATTCCTTTGAGTAGTTAAAAGATTGATTAGAAATTGTATTGGTGAAGGGTTTTTCACTTATTGGGCCAAAGTTTGCAGCTAAGTCTCCATACTCCTTACCTACTGTGTCCTTGGCAGTGTATTGATTGATATAATGGGTGTATAGAAATGTAAGTAGTAGTCTCAACGTTTGTAACCTTGGACCCTTGAGTTAATTCTTTTCTTGATTGAGCCCACCTCACCTTTGCCCTATAGGAATGCAGCTTTGTCCAATGCTTTTTTGGAGGCTGGTGCCTGACTTTGGAATAATCACCTTTAGAGAAAAATAAGTTTCTTGAAATGTTAACAGGCCTCCTGGCCAGAAGATGATGTAATTCACCTGAACTTTTGCATATGATAAGTTTGAAAGCCTGGCTTCGATTAGGACCAGGAACTGCTGTCCTTGCATGACTCCACCCCTTCCCCCATTATCCTCTATGCACAACTTAAGGTATAAAAACTACTTTGGAAAATAAAGTGCGGGCCTTGTTCACCGAAACTTGGTCTCCCCATGTCTCTCTCTCTCCCAAATTCTGGCTGAGTCTCCATCTGGAACGCAGAACCCACTATGCTTGCTAATTATGCCTGGGCTTCTAAGATCCGACCGGGGAGGCCTCAGTGTCTCCTCTCCTTCGGGAGAATGGAAGGACGCCTGCGGCCTACGTAAGTGGTGCAAACTTCTTGTCTTGAAGTTTTATTGGTCTCCCGCGTAAACCAAGCTACTCAGCCTCTTTTCTCCACTGAATTTTCCTACTGAGCTATCCTCATCCTATTACTCTTTATATCTTTGATAAAATATTTAAATAAATAGGTCGCCGACACCGTTCCCACTTCAAATACCCTGGATCAGCCTGGGCTGGTCCCCGGCACTCTTTAGCGTTCTACTCCAAATCTAGAGTTGCCTTTCCTCCTGTGAGATATTCTCAGCAAATAAAATGCAGGGAGGCAGGAAGGAGACTGATTCTGTGGTCGAATCCGTTTGCTAAAAGATGCCTGCTCTGCCCCCTTCTTGTTGTCATTATTCAGTAGTTAAGTCATGTCCAACCTTTTGCGACCCCATGGACTGCAGCACACCAGGCTTCCCTGTCCTTCATTATTTCCCAGAGTTTGCTCAAACTCAAGTCCATTAAGTTGATGATGCCATCCAACCATCTCATCCTCTTTCACCCCCTTCTCCTCCTGTCTTCAACCTTTCCCAGCATCAGGGTCTTTTCCAATGAGTTGGCTCTTTGCATCAGGTGGCCAAAGTATTGGAGTTTCAGCTTCAGCATCAGTCCTTCCAATGAATATTCAGGGTTGATTTCCCTTAGGATTGACTCGTTTGATCTCCTTGCTGTCCAAGGGACTCTCAAGACTCTTCTCCAGCACCACAATTCAAAAGCATCGATTCTTTGGCCCTCAGCAAAGGAGAATGGATGCGTGTAAATGTGTTGCTGAGTCGCTCTGCTGTGCACCTAAAGCTATCACAACACTATCAATCAGCTATGAAAGAAAGTGAACGTGTCATTTATTCAGTCGTGTCTGATTCTTTGTGACTCCATGGTCTGTAGCCTACCAGGCTCCTCTGTCCATGGCGAGTCTCCAGGCAAGAGTTACTGGAGTGCCATTCCCTTCTCCAGGGGATCTTCCCAACCCAGGGATTGAACCCACGTCTCCTGCCTTGCAAGCATTTTCTTTACCATCTGAGCCACCAGGGAAGCTCTGTTAATCAGCTATACTCCAGTACAAAATAAAAAGTTTAAAAATAAAGTATAATTTCCCAAATTTACTTGACTATGAAACTCTCTGTACATTCACCAATAGCTCACAGAGCTAGGATTCCTTGGCACACATTTGGAGAAATATTGTTCTAGAATCACTATGTTACCATGTTCTGGTGTTGCTATTCAACAGACAAAACTAAATATTCCAGATTTGGTCCACAAGTTTAAAATCATAGGGAAGTGTGCATGATTTTGTTCATCCAGTTCTTGCAGTGTTTTGCAAGGAGGAATCTTTCTAAAGTGGGGCATTTGTCCCCTTCGCGCTCTTGAAGCAAGTTTGGTGGTAACATATGTTGGCTACATCCAAGCACAAGCTTCATAATAATGAATGGTCTACAGTAAGTCTTTTCTCAACCTGGATGCCCCACACCCGGACTTGCTATAGAGCACTGAAGATGGTTTACATGTGTAGGCTCTGCTGCTAAACAGCCTGGCTCTGCCACACGTTACTCATCATTCGTGTGCTTCAGTTTTCTCCTCTATCCAGTGGGGTGACGACACAAGGGTCAGCCTTATCAGGCTCCTGTGAGAATGAGATGAGCTAATTCATACATAACTTTCCAATAGCTGTTGGCCCATAATGGATGGAAGGGAGAGGGAGGAAATGAGGGGAAAACAGGGACAGAGAAAGAAGGAGAGATAGTAAGAATAACAGACCCTGTTTATGGTTCTGGACTTCTAGGGACTACACGCTTACAGGCCAACGTCTAACAGAAGAAAATGGAGCAGTACTTTATTAAAAGCAGAGCAAGCACAGTTCTCTGGCAAACTAGGCTAGAATCCAGGCTTCAGCACTTAAGGAGGGCTTCCTCTTCCCTTTCTCATAGCCTTCAAATGGCTCAGCCTATAAAGCAGTTGAGCCTGCCCTACCAGCGAGAGAGGAAGAAGGACTCAGCCAGACCTGTGCAGAGGGCCAATCTGAAATCAGGACTCACCTGTGGAGGCGATAAGGAAAAAACCTCACAAATATGAATGAAACACCACACAGATGCAAGGCAGGGTAGACCAGGTGTCCCTGTCACCTGGACCCTAGCTTTGGACTTGCACTGTGGAATATCTACTATAAAGAGAGTTTGTAAACGTTTAATCTATTAATATAATCTCCCTAAATAATCCATACAAGTAACATATATTTACCAATTTACCAATATTTCAAAAACAAAAAATGTAATTACCTCTCAAAACTGGAAACGTACTCAAATCCCCAGTATTGACATAACTGTGCCAATATTCCTCAGTGTCTGGGCAGTGCATGGGAAGCAAGAGGAAAAGGAGGTGAGGTGTTCTCAGATGATGAGGGGCTCTAGGTCCCCCACCGGAGCTGCCGCTGGGCTCTGTCTCCACCATAACCACAGCCCACTCACTCCCTTAACCCTCAGAGCGATGCATCTCTTCTTCCCTGGACCATTTTCCTGGTTACTGCCTTCCTACGTCATCCTTTGAGGCACTGTCTTCAGAGTTGGTCCCTACAGCTCACAGGAGGCACATGGTAGGGGACGGGGAAGAAGTCAGGATTAAGGAACAGAAGTGTAAATCTGTATGGCATGTAGGCAGGGGAGTCATTCCCCATGTCACTGGTAAATTCACCACCATCCTTCTCCTTCCTCCCCACCCACAGCGGGTTTTGAGACTGTTTCACGCCCACTTATCTGTGCAGTAAAAATTGCAATTCACAAATGGAAATTTGTTACATCTTTCCAGAAACAGTGTGGGGATTTTTTAAAATATTCCCTCTAATGACTAAGAATCCTCCTCAATAATGTGACAGGGTGCAGTTTTAAATGCAGTGACTTTTGACTTTGATTGTTCTTTTCTTATTCAAATTAACAGTTGCCTACAAGAATCTGGAAATGCAGGAAATTCATGCCTTCATTCCCAGGCATCACCACAGGGTCCCTGTCCACATTTTCTGTTCTCAGAGTGTATATGCTCAAGTCTGTGATGTGCCACTAAAAGCCAATGGTCTATAATTGAGCCTGTGGCCCTCAGACCTCTGCCATGTACATCCCCAGGGCAGCTCAGATCCATCCTGAGGCACTGACTATACTCTTAGATAACTTGTGACTAAATAAACCTGACCTTAGCAAGTTGTGTCTGGATGTTATAAACTGGATACAGTTCTCAAGTAAAGAAATGGCTGTGGGTGTCCAAGTAGGTCATCTGGATATAAGCTCCCAGCCATGCTGGCTCTTGCCCTTTGGGCTAAAGCTTTATAATTTCCCACGTTCTTAGTGAAGGGGATTTTCATCAAAACATGCCTGGGAATCTCAAGTATCTTTAGTCTTTCAACACAACTTAGAGGGATTTAGCTGTGTTGGGTGCGCTTCACCGGGTAAAATGTAGCCCAGAAGTACCAGGCAGCAAAGTCTCTGGAGCAGAGGGTCAGACACTCACGGCTGGGAGGAGTCCTGCAGGCCTGTGCAGCTCTCCCTGAATGCCAGGTGTGGAGGGCAGTGGGAGAGGCCAAACCTTCTGGCACTGTGACCTCAGCAGGAGCTGGGACAAAGCCCTCCCTCACTCAGACACCGAGGAAAGATAATCACCATTGTCACACTCGGTCATCAGGTTCTCACACCCTCCTAAGCTTGGGTTATATTCTGCAACTTTCAGCTCACAACACAGGTATAAAGCTGGCTCCAGGGGAACTAAACAGAACTAATTCTGGCAGGTACCACCTATTGGGCCGGATCCGGTCACCTCCCCACACATGATGTGAAGGACCTTAGCCCAGCCTTTCTAGATGATTTCAAGGTCATTTGCCTTTCTTGTCAGAATATGCACTAGGAGCTTCCATAGTGGTGTTTCCTCCTGTACTGTGAAGTAGCTGGAGTTGCCCTCATTGAAGAAAGGGAAAACCAAAATAAATACGCAAAGGCTTCCCTCCCCCACTCTACTGTAATATCCTATTATAAAAGACTTTGAACTCTTCCCCTTTGTAATTGTGTGGCCACATAATTTTGATAAGAGTAGACCAGCCCTGGTGGCTTCCCTGGTGGCTCAGACAGTAAGGAATCTGCCTGCAATGCAGGAGACCCAGGTTCAGTCCCTGAGTTGGGAAGACCCCCTGGAGAAGGGAACAGCTACCCACGCCAGTATTCTTGCCTGGAGAATTCCATGGACAGAGGAGTCTGGTGGGCTACAGTCCATGGAGTCACAAAGAGTCAGACATGACTGAGTGACTAACACCAGCCCAGGCCTGTGCATCTCAGGTCATCTTGTTGCCTCTTGCAGACACATGCAGACACATAGCTATACTCTAGGTCCTAGCATAGTGGCTAGCACATATCACATGCTATGTAAATATTTTGCCAGTGAATTGATAAGATGTTATTTTTTCTTTGACATTTTATATTCACATCCTGTTTAACATGGAAGAAACACTGTTTTGCCTAAACTTTCATATTCTTTTTGCCAAGGTTCATGCAGATGGTCTGCATATCTAAGTTTGTATTAATAGTCTTCTGAATTCTAATTAATTTAGCATGTTAATTACTAATTCCTGACTCTTCCTTAACCATCATCTCCAATTAATCAATCTGTCCTATAGTCTTAAATAGGACTTCTCAGTAAGTCTCAAATGTGTCAAACTTTTCCATCTGCTATGCCACCATCATAGTCCAAACCACCTTCATTTCTCTCCCAGACCCCTGCAACCACCTCTTAGCTAGGCCACCTGCCTCCAGTGTTACAATCCTGTCCAAATGCAAACCTGGCCCTGTCAATTCTACGCTTAAAGTCCTGAGTTAGAGACACGTGTCGGGGGTTCTGGGAACATGTTCTCAGCACTCCCAGAACTCCAGCAGGCAGGTCCTGACACCTGTGAGTGAAGGTTCTAGCTGCATACAGTCCCTTCACATAGAGCTAGTGTAGGATCCGCTCCTACCCTGGCCTAGGCAGTCAACAGCAGAGCAGATTTGGTAGCCTGGATTTCTGAGTATAGAGGGACTAGAGGAAGACCTTGTCAATCGGGCATTTGTGGAATCCCCACTATGCCCTCCACTTCTTCGAGTTGACCTCAACCTAGTAGACATGTGCAGGCCTTTCAGACACTTCCAAAGCAAGAGAGGGAAGAATAGTGAATAAACCCTCCCTTCTCTTGAGCTCAGTAAAGGGAGACACAGAAGCTACTTCCAGGTGTCTCAGCAGAAGGCTGGCATCTGTCTTTACACTATGCCTGTGTACACACATACACACGTGCTAAGTTGTTTCAGTCGTGTCCAACTCTGTGCAACCTTATGGACTGTAGCCCCCCAGGCTTCTCTCTCCATGGGATTCTCTAGGCAAGAATGCTGGAGTGGGTTGCCATTTCCTTCTCCAGGGGATCTTCCTGACCCAGGGATCAAACCCACATCTCTTACGTCTCCTACTTTGGCAGGCGGATTCTTTACCACTAGAGCCCCCTGGGAAGCCCCACACTATAGGCCTACAGGGCCACAAATCCATTTTCTTTTTACCTCCAATAGGATTCCCATCTTTAAGGACACTTCAACAACCATGCCTGATTCCTAAAGAGTAAACAGGGGAAACTAACAACCCATCTAAGAAATCCCAGCCACCAGACAGAGGAAGATCACGTAGAATAATCAAAATAAGTTCCCAGTGAAACAGAACTGCTGGAGAAAAAACATGGAAGTCTGAGTAGAAAATAAGATTAATGAGCCCTACAAGCAGTTTTAAAAGACTTCACTTACATAAAAATGAAATCTCTCAGGGGAAAATTTATTAGTTAAATTAAAGGAGAATATCATCATTAAGGGGGCTTCCCTGGTAGCTCAGTTGGTAAAGAATCTGCCTTCAATGCAGGAGACCTGGGTTCAGTCTCTGGGTTGGAAAGATCCCCTTGAGGAGGGCATGGCAACCCACTCCGGTATTCTTGCCTGGAGAATCCCCATGGACAGAGGAGCCTGGCGTGCTACAGTCCATGGGGTCACAGAGAGTCAGACATGACTGAGTGACTAAGCACAGCACAGCACAGCACATGATCATTAAGACCCTAATAAGTGCTCTAGAAGAGCAAATTCAAGATACACTTCAAAGCACTGAGCAAAAGTTTGAAAGAAATTAAAATATCCAAGAAAAAGGTAGAAACTGGAGGGATCCAGAGAGTTATTAATAATATAAAAATAATAGCTGTTTCTAAAAGAGAAAAAGGAACAGGTGAAGGAAGGAGTAAGAGTAAGAAACAGCTCAAAAGAGTAAGAGAAAACTCCCCTGGACTGAAGAAAGATCCTCAGACTGGAAGCGTATATATGGAGTTTCAGGCTGGATTGACAACAAAAGAAAAATCGCAGACAACCAGACTGGAATTCTTGAGCTTTAAGGAGAAAGAGGAAATCTCATAAGCACACAAACACTTAAAAATCAACCTATCTGGGGCTTTCCTGGAGGTCCAGTGGTTGGGAGTCCACCTGCCACTATAGTGGTTGCAGGTTGGATTCCTGCTCCAGGAAGATCCCACATGCTGCAGCGAAACTAAGCCCCTGCACCACCCCTCCTGAGTCCACGTACTCTAGAGCCCATGTCTGCAATTCCTGGGCCTCCCACTGCAACTGCTGAATCCCACATGCCTAGAGCCCACGCTCTGCAACAAGAGAAGCCACCACAATGAGAAGCTTGTGAATGGCAATGAAAAGTAGCCCCTGCTCACTGCAGCTAGAGAAAGTCCATGCATAGCAACAGGGACCCAGCACAGTTGAAAATAAATAAATACTTTTTTTTTTAATCAACCTACCTGCTATTGTTGTTTTTGCTTAGTTGCTAACTCACGTCCAACACTTTGCAACCCCATGGACCATAGTTTGCCAGGCCCCTCTGTCTTTGGAATTTCCCAGGCAGGAATACTGGAGTGGATTGCCATTTCCTTCTCCATGGGATCCTACTGATCCAGGGATCGAACCCATGTCTCCTGCACTGGCTGGCAGATTCTTCACTGCTGAGCCACCAGGGAAGCCCTACCTGCTGTTGGAGGGGGAAAAGAAAATCCAACTTCTCACTCAGAAACTAGAAAGGTAGGAGTTAGGGAAAACCATCTACAAACAACTGACAGGAAGGACTATAAACCAAGAATTCTGTACCCAGCCAAGACACTATTCTCTTTTCAAGTGAGTGAAGAATACTAGAAAACAGGTGAGGATGAAAAATATGCATATTACTCAAGCTCCCTTAATAAGGAAATTCTTGAGGAAAAAAATGAACACTTTCATAAATGAATAAAAATAGAGACTCCAAGACGGGAGACGATAAAAAGGAACAGCTGTTAATATTACTCAGCATCATGTATATGTATGTAAACTAAAATCTTAATGAAAATGAACATTTATTTGTATAGTATATAGTATATAATTGGCAACAAGTAAGTACAATTGAAGCAGAGGGATACATTTTAAGAAGAAGCACTATCTCAAAATGTAGGAGTTGGAGGTAGAGGGTGGAGAAGGCAAAAGTACTCTCAAGAGGGTAGAGAAAGGAGAAAAGGTAAGCAGAAATCAAAAACATTCCACAGAAGAACAGGTGAATAAATAGTGGCTGTGGCAGCCACAGAAGTGCCCTGTCTTCCTTCAAGAGAAAACTGTCATGAGGAATGCATTTTGCTAACAGTCTTCAAAGGCTGGTGTGGGGGAAGCAATTGGAAAATCTCTTAAAGCTAATGATATGACTAAATAACTGAACCAGAATTAAAAGTCAGTTTGGAAAGGAGATGTATGTAAGCTAAATATTTTTGAAAACCAGTGGCTTTATTCTAGAATAAACTCTTAGGAATGAAAACTGGGGAAAATATTTCATTTTAGGAGGAACAAAAATTATGACTACATACCTGTGGCGGATTCATTTTGATATTTGGCAAAACTAATACAATTATGTAAAGTTTAAAAATAAAATAAAATTAGAAAAAAAAATTTACTTGATGGAAAATGAGGAATAAACTACTGCTTTTCTGCATCAAAAAAAAAAAGAATTGTGGCTCAGAGGTTAAAGCATCTGCCTGGAATGCGGGAGACCCAGGTTCAATCCCTGGGTCGGGAAGATCCCCTGGAGAAGGAAATGGCAACCCACTCCAGTATTCTTGCCTGGAGAATCCCATGGAAGGAGGAGCCTGGTAGCCTATAGTCCATGGGATCGCCAAGAGTCGGACAGGACTGAGCGACTTCACTTTCACTTTTCACTTTCAAGAATAAATTTAACAAGAAAAGCACAAGAACTATATGAAGAAAATGAGAGATATTGTTAAAGACAAACAAGATAACCACTCTCTTGGATGGGAAGACTTATTATCATTAAATGTCAATTCTCCTAAAATGAATATGCAGGTTATGGGGAACAGAGCACTCACATGTATTGCTAGTGGAAAGAAGAGGTTTCCTATCATTTGTGGAAAGCAATCTTAAAACGTATGTTAAAATAAACAGTATTCTTTGACTCAGTAATTCCAGTCCTGGAATATAAAGCACTAATGCTTAAGGACATATGTATAGAATATTTATTGCAGCATAGTTTGCAATTCCCGAAAACTTTATAAACAAAATGAATGTTCATAAATGGGAAACTGGCTAAACACATTGTGATACATCTACATCATAAAATTCTATATGTCTCTCTAAAAGAATTAAAAAGAGCTTTGCCAAGTGACTTGGAGGGAGTTCTACACAGTGAGAAAAAGCAAAATGCAGGAAAATGTGTATAATATAATGCCATCTTGGTAAAAAGAAAAAAGCAACCGCACCACCCAAAAAATGTCTGTGTGCATACATGTTTGTATTTCCTTGATTCTGAAATACACCCGCACATAATGGGTGTTGCAGCCTCAAGGAACAGCCCAAAGGCAACATCACTAATGCTCCTGATGGTGCAGACGACAGCAGAGTCCAGAAAAGCACACATGCAATGTCTGTGAATTGAAAAGGGCTTCCAAAGAGTCAAGCTCTGAGTATGAAGAAGTTTAGGGGTATCTAACCCACTTTATTTCACTTACACAGTTTTTCTTTCATGTGTACAAATGAGTGATGTAAGAAGTGATGTAAGAAGGTGTAAAAGAGATAGTTCCATAAGCTTAAAAAGTACAAGAGTTAAGAAAGCATTGTGTCATGGTTTAATTGGCAGCATTTTCATCTTCCAACGTAGAACGCAATTGTGTGTCTTACACTAAATTAAATTAAATTAAGTGAAATTTAATTTAAGAGAAATTAAGCATCTTAAATTAAGTGAAATTTGCAGTATACATATGTGTATATTAATAGCCGTACAGAACTATATGAATACGGAGAAAATTATGCAATACAATGCAGGAGGGTCATATGAATGCATTAGTCTGCTAGGGCTGCCATGACAAAATTCCCCAAACTGAGTGGCTTAAATAACAGAAATGTATTTTCTCTGGAAGCCGGTGATCGAGGTGCCAGCAGGTTTGGCTTCTCCTGAGGCTTGTGGATTTCCACCTTCCCACCATGTCCTCATGTGGCCACTCCTCTGTGTGTGCGGCCCTGGTGTCTCTCCCCGCTCTGATAAAGACACCAGTCGTATTGGATTAGGCCCCTACCATTATGACCTTATTCGATCTTATTCTCTCTTTAAAAGCTCTAGCTCCAAATACAGTCACATTCTGAGGTACTGGGGTTTAAGTGTTCAACTATAATTTTGTTCAACTATAAAATCGAGGAACACAATTCAGTCCAAACAATAGGTTGTTTGGGGAGACTTGGGGAAAGAAAAGAAGAGAGACCACATAATAAAGGAAAAGAAAAGAAAAAGGATCACACTTTTTTTTTTAAAAAGTCATGCATATATAGGCGCTTACATAGAATCATGTATATATACCCCAATATTTGGAGCAACACTATTTACAATAACTAAGACATGAAAGCAACCTAAATGTCTGTTAACATATGAATGGATAAAGAAGATGTGAGATTTTATATATATATATACACACACACACACACACACACACACACACAATGGAACATTGCTCAGCCATAAAGAATGAAATAATGAATAATGTCATTTGGAAGAACAGGGATGGACCTACAGATTATCATATTAAGTGAAGTGAATCAAGCAGAGAAAGAAATTGTCCATCACTTATATGTAGAATCTCATTATAAACTAACTGCTGCTGCTGCTGCTAAGTCACTTCAGTAGTATCTGACTCTGTGCTACCCCATAGACAGCAGCCCACCAGGCTCCCCCGTCCCTGGGATTCTCCAGGCAAGAACACTGGAGTGGGTTGCCATTTCCTTCTCCAATGCGTGAAAGTGAAAAGCGAAAGTGAAGTCACTCAGTTGTGTCCAACTCTTAGCGACCCCATGGACTGCAGCCTACCAGGCTCCTCCATCCATGGGATTTTCCAAGCAAGAGTACTGGAGTGGGGTGCCATTGCCTTCTCTGTATAAACTAACTACTTGCATTTAAAAAATTTTAAGTACATGTGTTCCCTATCCTGAACCCCCCTCCCACCTCCCTCCCCATCCCATCCCTTTGGGTCATCCCAGTGATTCATGTCAATGTATGGCAAAACCAATACAATATTGTAACGTAATTAGCCTCCAATTAAAATAGATAAATTTATATTAAAAAATAAAAACTCAAAAAAAAATTTTTAGTAAAATCCTAAGTGAAATAAAATCACAGATGTAGAAAACAAACTTATGGTTGCCAGGGGACAGGAGTGAGAGAAAAATCTGGGGTTGGGATTGACGTATACACACTATTGTATGTAAAACAGATACCTACTAAGAACCTCTGGAGAAGGGAATGGCAACCCACTCCAGTATTATTGCCTGGAGAATTCCATGGACAGAGGAGCCTGGCAGCTACAGTCCATGGTCTCGCAAAGAGTCAGACACAATTGAGCAACTAACATCAGTAAGAAACTGCTATATAGTACAGGAAAATCTACTTGATTTTCTGCAATGGCCTATATAGAAGAATCTTTAAAAAAAAAAGAGTGGATATATGTGTATATATAACTGATTACTTTGCCATACACCTAAAACAAACACGTCACTGTAATCAGCTATATGCCAAAAAAAAATTTTAAGACAAAAAAATAAAAATGAAATCCTGCATATGCATAAATAAGTATATAAAGATGCAACTATAAAATAATTATTTTAAAAACATTTATTCAATGATCTGTCACTGTCCTTGGGTGAAGGCCAAACTATGTTAACAATTTATAGTTCTTCTAGGGTGAATCCCTCCCTCCCTCCTCAGGTTCCCCTGTGTACTGATTTGTTTACTTCACTCTCTCTGCTCCAGAAACCCCGAACTTCCTTCACCTCCTCTGAAATTCCTGCCACCATCCAGTGTCCTTTCTCTTCAGAACACCCTTCTCCAATTTCGATCTATTTAGCCTTCAACTAGGAGAAGGCAATGGCACCCCACTCCAGTACTCTTGCCTGGACAATCCCATGGACGGAGGAGCCTGGTGGGCTGCACTCCATGGGGTCGCTAAGAGTCAGACACGACTGAGCGACTTCACTTTCACTTTTCACTTTCATGCATTGGAGAAGGAAATGGCAACCCACTCCAGTGTTCTTGCCTGGAGAATCCCAGGGACGGGGGAGCCTGGTGGGCTGCCGTCTATGGGGTCGCACAGAATCGGACACGACTGAAGCGACTTAGCAGCAGCAGCAGCAGCCTTCAACTACCAGTTTACTGTTTATTTAAGGCAGGGATTGGCAACCAGGTAGAATATATTTGAGGCTTTACATACAAAGAGACAAAGTCAAGGATATTATGTAGGTACTTACAGAATAAGATAGGAAACAAATTTTCACAAACTTTTAAATAAAATTTTAACAAAATTCAAAACACAATGGAGCACATTTTTTCGTAATAGAAGTCTACTAATGAGGAAAATGAAATTTCTTTTGGTTGGGATAGCATTTCGGTGATTGGGGCAAAGTCGGTGTTTTCTAATACTATAGTAGAAGCATGACCTTGTTCTTCCACAAAGCTTTTCCTTGCTTTTCTGCGGCACAGTGTATGAGCGGTCATAAGTCAATATCGCTTTGGAAAAAGGTACTACACGGCATTTCTGTGGATTATCACATACACGCACCAAGCACACACACAAATTCACCAAAGATGAAAACAAGCACCAGTAAATCTGCTCACGTCAGCCTCTGGATTTCACTCCTCCTTTACTTGCATGCCATCTTTGTTCTGCCAGTCAATTCACTTGCTATCTTTTATTGAGTAAAACAAAGGCAACTGCCTGTAGTCAATATATTTTAAAGCCAACTTTCCAGGCACAAATGGGTACTTTTCAGAGTCAGAACTAGAAGCCAAATACAAAAGATGACCGACTATATGTTCATAGGAAAATGCACAAAGTCATTCTAGGTCCCAACACTTCAAGGTAAGAAGTTGTATCTTGGCGCTTCCAAATGTCATGATTTTTTTCTTACTGTCTTCTTTAGTTTCTGGACACAGAGAAGCTTGGCAAAGTCAAAAGTGCATTAAAAGAAAGCACAAGTTAATAGAGTAGGGAAATTTTCCTAACTGTGTGGCTCAGCATCCAAAAGCTTCACCAAAGTAAAAGTGTAAGAATTTGAATAAATTAAAAAAAAACACATATAACACCATAACTCAGTTCAGTTCAGTCACTCAGTTGTGTCCGACTCTTTGGGACCCCATGGACTGCAGCACACCAGGCCTCCCTGTCCATCACCAACTCCCAGAGCCTACCCAAACTCATGTCCATTGAGTCAGTATTGCCATCCAACCATCTCATCCTCTGTCGTCCCCTTCTCCACCTGCCCTCCATCTTTCCCAGCATCAGAGTCTTTTCCAATGAGTTAGCTCTTCACATCAGGTGGCCAAAGTATTGGAATTTCAGCTTCAACATCAGTCCTTCCAATAAACACCCAGGACTGATCTCCTTTAGGATGGACTGGTTGGATCTCCTTGCAGTCCAAGGGACTCTCAAAAGTCTTCTCCAACACCACAGTTCAAAAGCATCAATTCTTCAGTGCTCAGCTTTCTTTATAGTCCAACTCTCACGTCCGTACATGACTACTACATATTAACACCATAATATGCAACTAAAAAGACAAATGACAATTCACAGGGCTATTTGGAAACATATATTTATATTTTCTAAAAAGCCAAATGACAAACCAGGGAAAATATTTACAATTTACATATTAAACAGCCTCTAAAAATGGAGAAGAAAAAGACCAAAACCCTACACAAATTTTCACTAGAGGTATAATCAGACAACTCATTGAAAAATAAATGCAAATTACTCTTACTCATATGAAAAAAATATTCAACCTTTTTCATCATAAGAGAAATGCAAATTAAAACTGCAGTTAGATGCAATTTCTCACCTATCATATTGGCAAAACCCCAAAACTTTGACATCATACTTTATTGGCAAGACTTTGGGGAATAGATACTCTCATAATTTGATGATGGGAATGCAATATGGTATAACCCCTAGGCAGGGGAACTTGGCAGTATCCAGCAAAATGTCGTGTGCATTTACCCTTTGACCCAGCCATCCCACTTCTAGGACTCTCTCCCACAGAAACACTGGCAAAGATACAAAAAGACGCATGCACGAGGCTATTCATTTCAGCATTATTTGAAATAGCTAAAATCTGGAAACAAACCAAAGGTCCACCAACGGGGGCCGATGGAATTAACTACAGTATATCCAGCCTAAAGGGGTTCTAGGCAGCAGTGGAAGCAAATAAGGATTCTCTTTACAGACTGAATATATGGGTGCCACACAGCTCTCAGACATTCTCTATCCATAATCCCCTCGGAGTCGCAATAATCTTTCATGGTATCTTGAGGCCAAAAGAAATGCCTAATAGTTTCACTTGTTAATAGACTTCAATCACTCACAATCACTTAAATCAGTCACTCATAATGATGAGGGGGGAATGGAGGACCAGAGAGAATGATACTGAAGAAGGAGAGGGAGGAGATGTTATCAAGACCAGAGAGGTGAACAGTTTCTAGGGACACAGACAGAGCAATAAAGTAAAGGATAGAAAGAGTCCCCTGGAGTTGGCAAATAGTGAAGTCAGGCAGAGTGAATTAGTGCAGAATTTAGTGAGGGAAGAAGAAAAATATGGAGATATGTAGACTGAAGTGACTTAGCAGCAGCAGCCTCCGTCATCGAGAGAAATGGCCAGAAGTTGAACAAACAATATCAACATGACAGAAGAGTTCGGGCAAAAGCCAGAGGAAAAAAGTGAACGAAGTGAAAATCTCTCAGTTGTGTCCAACTTTTTATGACCCCATGGACTGTAGCCTGCCAGACTCCTCAGTCTGTGGGATTCTCCAGGAAAGAATACTGGAGTGGGTGCCTTTCCCTCCTCCAGGGGATCTTCCTGACCCAGGGATCAAACCCGGGTCTCTGGCATTGCAGAGCCAGAGCATGGGCTTCCTTGGGGGCTCAGAGGGTAAATAATCTTCCCACAATACCAGAGACCTGGGTTCAGTCCCTTGGTTGGGAAGATCCCCTGGAGAAGGGAATGGCTACCCATGCCAGTATTCTTGCCTGGAGAATCCTATGGACTGAGGAGCCTGGCGGGCTACAGTCCATGGGGTCGCAAAAAGTCGGACATGACTGAGCAACTTTCATTTCATGTCTTGGAAGCATGAGTTTACAATTCCTCATCCAGATCCCTTAGGCCAGATGTGTTTCTGGATTCAGAATTCTTAAGATTTTAGGAAATGAATAATGGAACACGTACAGTTAATATGTAATACCTGGGAAGCACTTCATAATCAAACACACTCATATTTCTTCAGACAAATGCATAAATACTAAGAGTAAGTAGGATGAACAGATTCATATCAGTTCACATGTTTCTGTCACCAAATAAAATATAGAATGCTTTTGCTTCTCTGTAATTGGGAATTTCAGGTAAGGAAGTGTGAGCTTAGAGCAGAGAAATGCTAAGAGCAGGTCTACAACAGGTTTCTGCTGAGCGGATGGTGAAAGGAACGTTTACTGAGAAGCTAGGGACAGAGGATCAAGCATCCAGGAGGGCATAATAGAAGGATAGAGGGGGACTCTGAGTGGAGGTTTGGCCCTGGGGACAATGGCCAAGGAAACGGGGCTCAGCCGAGTCGATGGTAGGCTTGAGTAGATTGAGTCCCAAGAAATATCAGCAAGACAAGGAGATTAAGGCACCACATCTTTTGTTATTTTCCAAGTGGAAAATTTCAGAGAGGCTCTTCTGGAGTCTTTGGAAAAGAAGTCTTATCAAAAAGGCTCTGTGGGTGGAGACACAGTTTTTAGAGTTGGCCAGTGTGCTTAAGGCTTTGGGTTTCCAGTGCAGACCCTTTCCTCATGTGCTGGGGAAGAGAAGGCCTATGAATCTCACACACAGCATCCGGGGCTTTGGACTCTGAAATCTGCATGTTCGCAGGCTTAGGGCTCTAGTATCCCTTTCCTGGGAAACTGCAGGGAAAAAATTACCAGGTTTCTTGCCTTCCTCCCTAATGAAGGTCATTCCTGAGAACCAGCGGTTAATGCTTTTCATGTTCTTGGAACATCGTAGATAAAAGGCATGTCTTAAAACAAACATGTAATTTTACATGCCTTTGGAATGCCTTTTTGTACCATGCATTCTATGTTTAATAGGAGGTAGAGAGATTACATTTGGCTTGTTCTAATAAAATTTAATACATTCCCATCAGGCTGGAAAGACTCTTCAGCTTCAGCCAAAGTTTTTTCTTCAAGACTCACGTGCAGTGAACCCAGTGAAGGTAAGCCCCTGCCACGGAGGCATGGTCAGGAGGGGAGAGGGGAGACCACGTGCAGGGGGGTTCATGCCAGGGTTTGCAGGCAGAACCAGACCCCAAGGACTGTCACTCCTACACTGTGCACTTCAGCAGAGTGGGCAGAGATTACCAAACATCCCATTAAACCATTCAGCTCCCTTTCCCAAAAGTCACGGATGGAGTGAGGGAAATACCAGGTCTCCATGAGGGCCTGTCAGGATGCCGCTGGCCAGAGTCCCGAGGGAAGGCAGTGGGTTTATGAACACCTGAGATCAGGCGTGTGAGCTGGTGTTTAAACGGTTCCAACTTATCATCAAGGGCTTCAGCCAAGTTAATGAGAACCAGAGCTCCAGACCAAAACGCTTATTTTGAAAATACCTATTTTTCAAAGATTTTTGCATTTTAAATTAAACCATATGAGTAATTGTATCCTAGCTTCATAGTCGGTTCTGGAAAAGAAAATTCTTGTTGCCTAACTTGGGAAAGAACGTCATGATTTTGCCAAAGGGAAGTGGGGAGGGGGTAGAAAGTAGAGCCCTGGGGTGTCCATGGCCAAACCCACGCAGCTGCAAGTGACCTTGACCCCCAGGGAGGCAAGGGCTTCTGGGAAGAGCTTCTAGATCACTACCTTGCCCTCCCCCCAGAAATCCAAATTCACCTTGCAGGTTGAGTCTGCCTTCACCTTCCTTCTATAGAAAGTCGGAATCCAGTGAATTCAAGGTATTTGAAATTCATTTAACAAAAAGAATTGTGTAAAGGTCAGGCATTGTTTGACGGCCTTTAAATGGGAATGAATGTCTTTTGTTGGAGTAGGGGGATATTTGTTCTTTCTGTTTTTCTTTTTCCTTTATTTAACTTTGTTTTGTTTATTTGTCTTGTCCTAGGAGATATCCGATCTTTCTGGGCTTTTGCAATTCCGAAAGTTGTGGGTTTCTCCAAACAGCTATTTTCAGAAAAACTGGAGGTTTACCTGATGATAAGGCCCTCCGACTACATGTTCCTAATTAGGTCCTAACAGACCCAATTCTACATTCCCTTTCCTTTGACCTGGTGACGTTGTACCCAAAGCTATTTCATTCCAGAGTAAATATTTTGTCTTCAGAATCAATTAAGGAGCCATCAACAAAACTTGCTATTTCAGCAAAAGGCATTCATCCTTAAACCATCAAGTAAGGTGTCAAAGAACACGTGAGGAAACAGATAAACAGAGGGGTCCATGGAGTCAAGCAGAGTTGCAAGTTCAAATCTTCCTTCTGCCACTGGACTGTCTCTGTCATCATTTGCCAGCCTGTGAATAGAAGTTAATCTGTATAGAGCTTTGTCACATACCAAATGCTTTCGTGCAAATCTCATATAAAATTTTCATACATAACCTCATTTTCTTGATAAGGAAACTGATATGCAAAGAGGTTCATTTGACTTGACCAAAGTCTCAGAACCAGAAGCTGGCAGAACCGGGACTCAAACCAAGGTCTGTCAAGTTCCGAAACCTCTTTATTTATTTATGTATTTATTTATTTTGCTGTGCTGTGGCTTACAAGATTTTAGTTCCCTGACCAGTGATTGAACCTGGGCCCTCGGCAGTGAGAGCATCAATTTCTCATTACTGGATGCCAGGAAATTCCCAAAGCCCTTTCTTTTAAACTCAGTTTTGCAAAGTGAGAATTATGACAAACTGGCCTCAGAAACTTAGCATTAATTCATTGATTTGCACCCTGTTGTGACATGATGGAAAAAGCAAATCATCTGCTTCTAAATTCACATTGTCATTGTTTAGTCACTAAGTCATGTCCTACTTTGTGACCCTATGGACTGTAGTCTACCAGACTCCTCTGTCCATGGGATTTCTCTGGCAAGAATACTGGTGTGGGTTGCCATTTCCTTCTACAAGGGATCTTCCCAACCCAGGGATTGAACCTGCATCTCCTGCGTTGCAGGCCAATTCTTTACTGCTGAGCCACTAGGGAAGCCCTTTCTAAATTCATACTCTTCCGTTTACTAGTCGAATAACCTTGAACTAGTCATTTGACCTGAGTTTCATTTCCCTCAATTGAAAGATGAAGCTAATTACACTTATCTCTTAGTCTTATTGTCAAGGTAAATGTGGAAGCATCTATCATATAGGATCTCAGTAGACATTGATTGGTTAAGTCAGTCAGTTCAGTCTCAGTCATGTCCGACTCTTTGTGACCCCATGGACTGCAGCACACCAGACTTCCCTGTCCATCATGAACTCCCAGAGCTCGTGCAAACTCATGTCCATCAAGTTGGTGATGCCATCCAACCATCTCATCCTCTGTCGTCCCCTTCTCCTCTTGCCTTCAATCTTTTCCAGCATTGGGGTCTTTTCCAATGAGTCAGTTCTTCACATCAGGTAGCCAAAGTATTGGAGTTTCAGCTTCAGCATCAGTCCTTCCAATGTATATTCAGGACTGATTTCCTTTAGGATGAACTGGTTGGATCTCCTTGCAATCCAAGGGACTCTCAAGAGTCTTCTTCAACACCACAATTCAAAAGCATCAATTCTTCGGCACTCAGCTTTCTTTGTAGTCCAACACTCACATCCACACATGACAACTGGAAAAACCATAGCTTTGATTAGACAGACCTTTGTCAGCAAAGTAATGTCTCTGCCTTTTAATATGCTGTCTAGGTTGGTCATAGCTTTTCTTCCAGGGAGCAAGAGTCTTTTAATTTCATGGCTGCAGTGATTTTGGAGCCCAAGAAAATAGTCAGTCACTGTTTTCATCAAGAGGCTCTTTAGTTCCTCTTCACTTTCTGCCATAAAGGTGGTGTCTTTGCATATCTGAGGTTATTGATATTGGTTAAGTTTAGTTATGACCAACCTAGATAGCATATTCAAAAGCAGGGACATTATTTTGCCAACAAAGGTTCGTCTAGTCAAGACCATGGTTTTTCCAGTAGTCATGTATGAATGTGAGAGTTGGACTGTGAAGAAAGCTGAACGCCGAAGAATTGATGCCTTTGAACTGTGGTGTTGGAGAAGACTCTTGAGAGTCCCTTGGACTGCAAGGAGATCCAACCAGTCCATTCTAAAGGAGATCAGCCCTGAGTGTTCTTTGGAAGGAATGACGCTAAAGCTGAAACTCCAGTACTTTGGCCACCTCATGCGAAGAGTTGACTCATTGGAAAAGACTGATGCTGGGAGGGATTGTGGGCAGGAGGAGAAGGGGACAATAGAGGATGAGATAGCTGGATGGCATCACCGACTCGATGGACGTGAGTCTGAGTGAACTCCAGGAGTTGGTGATGGACAGGGAGGCCTGGCGTGCTGCGATTCATGGAGTCGCAAAGAGTTGGACACAACTGAGCAACTGAACTGAACTGAAGTTTGGTTAATTAAGATTGGTTAAGTAAGTTACTCAAAAAGAAATACAACATTGTGGCAAAGTTCTTGGCCTCGGGCTCATTCTGTACACTCAGATCCCAGCTCCACCACTTAGTGGCATCAGCTTGGGAAAACTACTTTAGTTCTTGGAAAAATGAAGATAATAATGGGGCTGTTGTGATAACCCTTGCAAGATCTCAGGACAGTACCTGGCATGTGGTACTCTATGAATGTTTTTTACTAGATGTTATTAATTTGAGTAAAAGTAGTTTTTTTGAGCATGCAACATAGTTTTATTACCACAGGTTTGGAAGGAGGGGAAGAACACAGGATTGCTAAAGAAAAAAATATTTTTTTTAATTAATTGTGGGCATTACTATTTTTAAAGAAGTACCATTCATGTTTCTCTTTTAATTTTATTTGGTTTCAATTAACTTCTCTTTATCACATCATACCATTTTGGCCACATACTGACTCATCTCTTCTCTGCCAATTTAACTCCTAACTATCCTACTAAGATCATCAGAAATCCCATTACTCTCACAATGTCTGTGTAGACAAAGGCACATGTAAATAAACACCCAGCTAATCTTAATGTTTTATGCAGTTCATAAAAGACTTTCACATATGATACAGATTCTCATTTGACGCTCTTGACAACCTACGGGGTAGATATTATTTTACATACAAGAGAATTAAGTCTTTGTGTAGCTGAGTGACTAGGACATACAGTTAAACTGACTAAGTTTTGCATTTTAGGGAAAATACTTTTTTTTCTTTTTACCTTTTGACCGTCTTCACCAGTTTGTTCCACGCTTACCCCACCATACCCCGTCCTGCCTCTGGCAATCAGCAATCTGTCCTCTGGATCTATGAGCTTGGTTTTTATGTTTTGATTTGTTTGTTTGTTTAGATTCCATGCATTACAAAGATCATATGGCATTTTTCTTTCTCTGTCTGACTTATTTCACTTAGCATATTGCCCTCAAATTTCATCTGTGTTGACACAAATGGCAATATTTTATTATTCTATGGCTGATGAACAGCCCATTGTATATATACACCACAATCTCTTTATCCATTCATCCATGAATGGACATAGGTGGTTTGTATATCTTGACTGTTGTAAATAATATTGCAATGAGCATAGGGGTGCATACATATTTTTGAATTGGTGTTTTCATTTTCTTCAGACAAATACTCAGAAGTAGATTTGCTGGATCATATGATAGTTTCATTTTTAGTTTTTTGAGGAACTTCTATAGTGTTTTCCATATTGACTGCACCAATTTACAGTCCCACCAACAGTGTACAAAGGTCATGTTTTCTCCATATATTCACCAACACTTTTTATTTCTTTTCTTTTTGAAAACAGCTGTCCTGACAGGTGTGAGATGATAGCTCAATGTGGTTTTGATTTGCATTTCTCTGAAAACAAATGATGTTGAACATCTTTTCATGTTGGTTATCTGTATGTCTTCTTTGGAAAAATGTCTATTCAGATCCTCAGCTCATTTTTTAATCAGATTGTTATTTGTTTGGTTTCGGTGTTTTTTGTTTTTGTTTTTTCCTGTTGAGTTGCATGAACTTTTTATATATTTTAATTGAAGTATATTTGACTTACAATATTATATTAGTTTCAGATTTATACCCGTGATTTCAATATTTTTATGTATTACAAAATTATCATGTGTCTAATTATAATTATAATCTGACAAAATAAAAAGTGTTACAATATTATTGATTATCGTCTCTACGTTGTGACATTTATTTTATAACTAGAAGCATGTGCATCTTAATCCCCTTCATCTGTTTCACTTATCTCCATAACCCCTCCACTCTGGTTTATCTACTGTATCTATAAATCTGTTCCACTTTTGTTTGTTCTTAAATATTTTAGATTCATATAAGTGAAATCTACTGTATTTTATTTTCTGTCTGACATTTCAATTAGCATAATACTCACTAGGTCCATCCTTGGTGTTACAAATAACAGGATTTTGCTCTTTTTCTACATTGAGTAATATTCCATTGTGTATATATGTGTGTGTGTGTGTACATATATATGTATGTATATGTGTATCCTCCTTGTCCATCTGTCTCTCAATGGACACTTTGGTTGCTTCTATACATTTGTAACTTTGGACATTATCTTTTATCAGCTATGACTTCCAAATATTTTCTGCCATTCGGTAGATTTCCCTTTCATTTTGTTGATTGTTTCTTTTGTTGTGCAGAAGCTTTTTCATTTGATGTAGTCCTGCTTGCTCTATTTTTGCTTTCATTGCTTCTGTTTTGGGTGTCAGATCCAAAGTATCATTGCCAAAACCTATACAGATGAGACCACTGCTTATGCTTTCTTCTAGTTTTTTGGTTTCCAGTCTTATGTTCAGGGCTTCAATCCATTTGGAATTAACTTTTGTGTATGGTATAAGACAGGAGTCCAACTTCAATCTTTTGCATGTGACTGTCCAGTTTTCCCATATCATTTATTGAAGAGACTACCCTTTCCCCACTGTATATTCCTGGCTCCTTTGTTGTAAATTATTTGATCATATATGCATGGGTTTAGTTCTGAGCTTTCTATTCTGTTCCATCATCTAATGTGTCTTTTTTTATGCCAGTAACTACTGTTTTAATTGCTATAGCTTCATAATATAGTTTGAAATCTGGACATATGATGCCTTCAATTTTGTCCTTTCTAAAGTTTGTTTTGGCTATAAGGGGTCTTTTGTGTTTCCATGTAACTTTTAGGATTGTTTATTTCTGTGAAAAATAACATTGGAATTTGGATAGTGGTTGTATTGAATCTGTAGATTCCTTTGGGTAGTATAGACATTGTAACAATGATTCTTCTAATCCATGAGTGCAGAATGTCTTTCCATTAATCTGTATCATATTCAATTTCTTTTTGCCTTTTCATGCTGTTCATGTGGTTCTCAAGGCAAGAATGCTGAAGTGGTTTGCCATTATCTTCTCCAGTGGACCACATTTTGTCAGAACTCTCCACCATGACCCATCTGTCTAGGTGGCCCTACACGGCATGGCTCATAGTTTCATTGAGTTAGACAAAGGCTGTGACCCATGTGATTGATTTGGTTAGTTCTCTGTGATTGTGGTTTTCATTCTGTGTGCCTTCTGATGAGGATAAGAGGCTTGTGGAAGCTTCCTGATGGGAGGGACTGGCTGTGAGGAAAACTGGGTCCTACTCTGGTGGGCAAGGCCATGCTCGGTAAATCTTTAACCCAGTTTTCTGCTGATGGGTGGGGCTGTGTTCCCTCAGCTGATGGAATTCCAACTGAGCTATTTCAAAGCCTAAAAGATGATGCTGCTAAAGTGCTACACTCAATATGCCAGCAAATTTGGAAAAGTCAACAGTGGCCACAGGACTCGAAAAAATCAGTTTTCACTCCAATCCCAAAGAAGGGCAGTGCCAAAGAACATGCAAACTACTGCACAACTCCACTCTAGCAAGGTCATGCTCAAAGTCCTCCAAGCCAGGCTGCAACAGTACATGAACTGAGAACTTCCAGATATACAAGCTGGATTTAGAAAAGACAGAGGAACCAGAGGAAATTGCCACCATCCCTTGGATCATAGAAAAAGCAAGGGAATTCCAGAAAAACTTCTACTTCTACTTCTGCTCCATTAACTATGCATCAAGTCTGTATATTGTCACCCTGTTTATTTAACTTGCTTGTGAAATGCTGAGCTGGATGAAGCACAAGCTGAAATCAAGATTGCCAGGAGAAATATCAGTAACATCAGATATGTAGATGACACTACCCTTATGGCACAAAGCAAAGAAAAACTAAAGAGCTCCTTGATGAAGGTGAAAGAGAAGGGTGAAAAAGTTGGCTTAGAACTCAACATTCAAAAAACTAAGATCATGGCATCTGGTCCCATCACTTCATGGCAAATAGATAAGGAAGCAATGGAAACAGTGACAGACTTTACTTTCTTGGGCTCCAGAATCACTGTGGATGATGAATGCAGCCATGAAATTAAAAGACGCTTGCTCTTTGGAAGAAAAGCTATGACAAATCTAGAGAGCATATTAATAGGCAGAGCTATTACTTTGCCAACAAAGGTCTGTATAGTCAAAGCTGTGGTTTTTCCAGTAGTCATGTACTGATATGAGAGTTGGACCATAAAGAAAGCTGAGCACCAAAAAATTAATGCTTCTGAAATCTGGTGTTGGAGAAGACTCTTGAGATTCCCTTGGACTGCAGGGATATCAAACCAGTCCATCCTAAAGGAAAACAGTCCTGAATATTCATTGGAAGGACTGATGCTGAAGCTGCAACTCCAATACTTTGGCCACCTGATGCAAAGAACTGACTCATTTGAAAAGACTCTGATGCTGGGAAATATTGAAGGCAGGAGAGGGGACGACAGAGGATGAGATGGTTGGATGGCATCACCAGCTCAAGGGAAATGAGTTTGAGCAAACTCCATGAGATGGTGAAGGACAGGGAAGCCTGGCATGCTGCAGTCCATGGGGTCGCAAAGAGTCGGACATGACTGAGAGACTGAACAACAACTTCAATTTCTTTCATTATCATAGTTTCAATATACAGGCCTTTCATCTCTTTTGTTATATTTATTCTTAGGCATTTTATTTTTCTTGATTCAATTGTAAGTGGGATTGGTTTCTTAATTTCTCTTTCTGACAGTTCATTAGTATTGTACAGAAATGCAACAAATTTTTGCACATTAATTTTTATCCTACAACTTTACTGAATTTGCCATTAGTTCTAACAGTTTCCTGATGCAGTCTTTAGACTTTTCTATACATAATATCAAGTGCATATAGTGACAGTTATTTTTTCCTTTCCAATTTGGATGCTTTTATTTCTTTTTCTTGCCTAATTTCTCTGTCTATTGTTTCTAATACTATGTTGAATAGAAGAGGCAAGAGTGAGCATCCTTGTCTTTTCCCTGATCTTAGTGAAAAGTTTTCAGCTTTCCATCATCAAATATAATGTTAGTTATGAACTTGTCATATATGACCTTTATTATGTTGAGGCATATATATATATATATATATATATATATCTCCACACATGTGTACCCTCTATACCCATATTTGTTTAGAGTTTTTATCATAAATGAATGTTGATTTGTTGGATACTTTTTCTGCATCTATTGAGATGATCATATGGTTTTTATCCTTCGTTTTGTTGTAATGTATCACACTGATTTGTGGATAAATCCCACTTGATCATGCTGTATGATCTTTTCAGTATATTGTTGAATTTGGTTTGTAAACATTTTGTTGAGGATTTTTGCATCTATGTTCATCAGGAATACTAGGCTGTAATCTTTTCTTATAGTATCACACTCTGGTTTTGGTATCAGGATAATGCTGACCTCATAAGTTTGTAAACATTGCTCCTTCTTCAATTTTTTAAAAGAGGTTGAGAAGTGCTGTTTTTAATTCTTTAAATATTTAGTAGAATTCATCAGTGAGGCCATCTGGTACTAGACTTGTTTTTTGAGAGGTTTATATTGATTCAATCTCCTTACAAAGTAATTGGTCTGCTCAGATTTTCTGTTTCATTATGATTTAGTCTTGGTAGGTTGTATGTTTCTAGAAATATCCAACTTGTTGACACATAATTGTTCATTTTAATCTATTGTTTGTACTAAATGACCCAAGCCAAAAACATAAAGTTTGGTAGAGGAGACATAAATATACAGTTATGATTCAGTGAGTGATAGCAGTGGATCATTTATGAAACAAATCAAAGACATCAATCTGATTTTTTTTTCTACATCACTTCTTTGGACACATTTTTTTGTCCCCAGAACCATGCTTGGACTGAATATGCAAAGATAGATGAGGAAGGATTCCTAATAATGGAAAACTTACATTTGTAGGAGAAACAGACATGAAAACAAATAACTTTGGTGTTAGTCTCTAAGTCATATCCAACTCCTTGAGACCCCATGGACTGTAGCTTGCCAGGATCCTCTGTCCATAGCATTCTCCAGGCAAGAATACTGGCGTGTGGAGCCATTCCCTTCTCTAGGGGATCTTCCCAAGCCAGGAACCAAACTCAGGTCTCCTGCACTGCAGGCAGATTCTTTATCATCGAAGCTACCAGGGAAACCCCAAATAACTCTAACACAGTCAATAAAACCCACATAGAGGTTAAGAATTAAATGCTGGGGAAACATGACATGAAACGGTTTTAGATTACTTGGTGATACAAATACGTAAGCAAAAGTGACTACTTTCTTGCCATAAGAACACAAAGCAAGACTATCAAGATCATCACCAGTGAGTGAGAAATGAAAGTTCTTGTAATTTGTTTCCCAAATATCAAATATCCAAACAAATTATATGCCAATTGGGTTAGAGGAGGAAGGACTTAATAATTTTAAAATTTGCACTAAATAAACAAATGTCCTCTAAATACCCACATCAAGTATTTATTGGCCAAGTGTCCAGGAGTTTCAAGCTGTAATGACAAGGGCATTGACTCAGGGTGGGCAAGGAAAGAAAGAGGACAGGATGCCAATGAAGGAAACAGAGTCTCTTGAATGGCTAATGAAAGAAAAATATGATTATAGTAACCAGATTGTAGGGATTCCAGAAAAATTATGGTGGTGGTGTGGTAGTCACTAAATGTTTAAGAAATTGAAGACATCTCTAATTTCATATATTTTACATCATTATGTGCCAGACCTACATATTCCAATATGGAGTTTTCAAAATATAGGCAAAGATAACATTTCGATCTAGAAAATGATGCCCAAAGGAAGGTAGTAGTCAAGGCTAAATTTGGGCTAGTGGCTGAGAGAAAGCAACCATTGAGTGCTGGGTTCAATCCAGGATTAGAAAAGGGAGCACCTATTCGCAGTCAGTTAAGCCAACTGACCTCTTTTCCCCGTGGGGGCCCATGTGCCATGCCTGCAAAAAGCAGCCTCCTCGGTGGCTGCTATCTGTAGGGGTGGCTCTGAGGGACCTGGGAGACAGTCATTTCCAGTGGACATTTATGTCTGGCACACTGTCCCCAGTCTAGGGTCCAGACAGCCATGCAGGGTGCCTTTGGAAAGCCCCAGGACACAGTGGCTAGGGTCCTCATTGTCTAAATCATAATGTCCATCTGCACCAAGCTGTACAACAAGGAGCATGGGACTGAGGCCCCACACAGGGCCAAGTTCAAGTTCCCTGGCCACCAGAAGATTCATATCTCTAAGAAGTGGAGACTTACTAAATTTAATGCGGATGAATTTGAAATTATGGTGACAGGAAAGCAGCTCATCCTGGATGCCTGGGGGGTCAAAAATATCCCTAATTGGCTTGTTCCTTCCTTACTCACACCCACCAATAAATCTTACTTTCCTGTAAAAGAAAAGAGAGAAAAGAAAAAGCAGCTCCTAGAACTGGGAGCAAGATATGATCCTTCCAAATCTCAAGAAACCAGCAAAAGGAAAACTAAAACCCAAAGGGTCTCCATCTTCAGGCACCTGGTACAGGACAGTTTAGGATATTTCTTTGGAGCAGTTTGCTTGCCAACGACCTCTGTGTTTACCAGCCATACTTCATGTGGTGGAAATTTTCTAAGAGAAATTTCCCAGAGGGTTCCCAAACCCTCAAACCTGGGGTCAAAATGACTAATCCAGGACAGTTGCGAGGGCTGCTCCATTTATGAGAGAGTTTTGGGCTGGGAGGCCAGCACGGGTAAGATCCACAGGGAAGGGGCTATGACCACAACAGGGAAAAAGTCTCCTGGACCATTCTTCATGGCCACTCAGGGCTCCCCTTGACCTCTGCTTAGGACATATGGCCCTCTGCCCTGAAAAGTCTCTTGGTTCACACCTTACTGCCCCCCCCCCCAACCAAACCAGAAGCAGAAACAATGTCATTTTCCTTCTCAAATTGCTTGACATAGAAAGGCATCATGGTAGAGATGAAACAAGGGTGTGGAATTTAGCACTGGAAATACCCACTGTGTAGGGATACAGAATGCACAGAGTTGAAGCTACCATTTAAGAAGCCAGGTTCCCTGAGTTCAAATCCTGCTTCATCTTAGTAACTGTCTGAGTTTGGGCATATTGCTAGCCACCTTACACCCCAATTTTCACAACTGTCAACTGAGAGCAATAATAATGCCTACCGCCAGTGCTCTGGGAATTAAGGGAATATAAGTGCTTATAGTGCATACATATTATTCTTCAGTAGATCATGCTATTATTTTCATAGCCTAATGAATAAACAATGTATGTCTGTGTGCTTTGCTAAACTTTAGATTTCTCATCTGAAAAATGAAAGAATAAGATCCAGGATTGGATATGAATTAGCTAATGGAAGTCAAAAAAATACACTGAACGGAAAATGCAATCCAAATGTTTGTGTTCGGTGCTATCATCGTACATAGTAGGCACTGGAATCAACCACAGCTATGATATGGAAACAAAACAACCAGCGAGAGATGAGGCCAGACCCCTTTCAAGACTCACCATCCTGAGATCTTACACAGGAAAGTTATTTGTAAGCATGAACGCCAGACAAGTGTTCCTTGTTAGCTATGCGTAGGCCCTGGAGACCAGCACTGCCATGTGGTGAGATCAAGTGAAGTGACAGATTCTGCCAAGCAAGACTCTCAGGCCATCGCTCAGAGGCGCCTGAGAAATTACTCCCCCAGAGTCCTCCTCGGCTGCACTGTGCCCCACTCCCATGCTGGCCACCTCCCCCAAAGACCCCCAGCCCCCTCCCCACAATCCTCCAGACTCTGCCCAGTCCCCGCTGGCATGCAAGTGCAGAGCTCAGCATATTCCGCATTTCATCCCCCTAGATTCACCCCGAAGGGTTGGTCCTGCCTGACTGTCCCACACAGCATCTCTAGGAGAGCCAGAAAGGAATGCACTCAACTCATCAGTGCCAGGGGCAGAACCAAAGCCAAGCATGGCCTGTCATCCAAAGGACTGTAGTGCTCCCGTCATCACCGAGAGACAGACACAGAACAGGCCCCGGGAAGAGCCTGTCACCTTCCCGAGAGCCAGGGAGGTGGGCAGAAAACCCCAGGGGGTTGTGGGTTCTCCTGTCAAAGCAAGGCCAGCAAAATCTGAGCCCTGGAAACTCCTCCCAAATGAACACTTGACAGGTAGAAGGGAAGAGAGTTAGCATCTGCCCTTGAAGCCCCTGGTGGCTCTGACGGTAAAGAATCTGCCTGCAATACAGGAGACTCAGGTTCGATCCCTGGGTCAGGGAAATCCCCTGGAGAAAAAAATGACAACCCACTACAGTATTCTTGCCTGGAGAATCCCATGGACAGAGGAGGCTGGTGGGCTACAGTCCATGGGGACTGGAATGCAAAAGTAGGAAGTCAAGAGATACCTGGAAGAACAAGGAAGTTTGGCTTTGGAATACAAACTGAAGCAGGGCAAAGGCTAACAGAGTTTTGCCAAGAGAATGCACTGGTCGTAGCAAACACCCTCTTCCAACAACACAAGAGATGACACTATACATCGACATCAGCAGATGGTCAATATCAAAATCAGACTGATTATATTCTTTGCAGTTGAAGATGGAGAAACTCTATACAGTCAGCAAAAACAAGATCAGGAGCTGACTGTGGCTCAGATCATGAATTCCTTATTGCCAAATTCAGACTTAAATTGAAGAAAGTAGGTAAAGCCATTAGACCATTCAGACCTAAATCAAATCCCTTATGATTATACAGTGGAAGTGACAAACAGATTCATGGGATTAGATCTGACAGACAGTGTCTGAAGAACTATAGGTGGAGGTTCATAACATTGTACAGGAGGCGGTGATCAAAAGCATCCCTAAGGAAAAGAAAAGCAAGAAGGCAAAATGGTTCTCTGAAGAGGCCTTACAAATACCTAAGAAAACAAAAGAAGCAAAAGGCAAAGGAGAAAAGGAAAGATATAGTCATCTGGATGCAGAGTTCCAAAGAATAGCAAGGAGAGATAAGAAAGGCTTCCTCAGGGAACAGTGCAAAGAAATAGAGGAAAACAATAGAATGGGAAAGACTAGAGATCTCTTCAAGAAAATTAGAGATACCAAGGGAACATTTCATGCAAAAATGGGCTCAATAAAGGACAGAAATGCTATGGCCCTGACAGAAGATATTAAGAAGAGGTGTCTAGAGCACACAGAAGAACTATACAAAAAAGATCTTCATGACCCAGATAATCACAATGATGTGATCACTCACCTAGAGCCAGACATCCTGGAGTGCAAAGTCAATTGGGGCTTAGGAAGCATCACTATAAACAAAACTAGTGGAGGTGATGGAAGTCCAGTTGAGCTGTTTCAAATCCTAAGAGATGATGCTGTGAAAGTGCTGCACTCAAAATGCCAGCAAATTAGGAAAGCTCAGCAGTGGCCACAGGACTGGAAAAGGTCAGTTTTCATTCCAATCCCAAAGAAAGTCAATGCCAAAGGATGTTCAGACTACCACACAATTGCACTCATCTCACATGCTACCAAACTAATGCTCAAAATTCTCCAAGCTAGGCTTCAACAGTAGGTGAACTGAGAACATCCAGATGTTCAAGCTGGATTTAGAAAAGGGAGAAGAACCAGAGATCAAGTTTCCAACATCTGTTGTATCATAGAAAAAGCAAGAGAATTGCAGAAAATCATCTACTTCTGCTTTATTGACTATGCTAAAGCCTTTGACTGTGTGGATCACAACAAACTGTGAAAAATTCTTCAAGAGATGGGAATACCAGATCACCTTACCTGCCACTAAGAAATTTGTATGCAGGTCAAGAATCAACAGTTAGAACTGGACATGGAACAATGGACTGGATCCAGTTATGAAAGGAGTATGTCAAGGTTGTATGTTGTCACTTTGCTTATTTAACTTATTGCAGAGTACATCATGTGAAATGCTGGGCTGGATGAAGCACAAGCTGGAATCAAGATTGCCAGGAGAAATATCAATAACCTCAAATATGCAGATGACACCACTCTTACAGTAAAAAGCAAAGGGGAGCTAAAAAGCCTCTTGATGAAAGTGAAAGAGGAGAATTAAAAAGCTGAACTCAACATTCCAAAAACAAAGACCATGGCATCTGGTCCCATCAGTTAATGGTAAATAGATGGGTAATCAATGGAAACAGTGAGAGACTTTATTTTCTTGGGTTCCAAAATCGCTACAGATGGTGACTGCAGCATGAAATTAAAAGACACTTGTTCCTTGGAAGAAAAGCTATAACAAACCTAGACAACACATTTAAAGGCAGAGACATTACTTTGCCAACAAAGGTTTGTATAGTCAAAGCTATGGTTTTTCCAGTAGTCATGTATGGATTTGAGAGTTGGATCATAAAGAAGGTTGAGCACCAAAGAATGGTGCTTTCAAACTGTGGTGCTGGAGAAGACTCTTGAGAGTTGCTTGGACTGCAAGGAGATCAAACTAGTTCAATCCTAAAGGAAATCAACCCTGAATATTCATTGGAAGGACTGGTGCTGAAGTTGAAGTTCCAGTACTTTGGCCATTTGATATGAAGAGCCAGCTCTTTGGAGAAGATCCTGATGCTGGGAAACATTGAAGGCAGAAGGAGAAGGGGACGACAGAGGATGAGATGGTTGAATGGCATCACCAACTCGATGGAAATGAGTTTGAGCAAGCTCTGGGAGTTGGTGATGAATAGGGGAGCCTGGCATGCTGCAGCCCATGGGGTCGCAAAGAGCTAAACACTACTGAGCGACTGAACTGAACAGGTGCTCTTGTTCTTACTGTTGTTGTTTAGTCACTATGTCATGTCTGACTCTTTTGTGACCCCATGGACTGTAGCCTGCCAGCTTCCTCTGTCCATGAGATTTCCCAGGCAAGAGTATAGGTGCCTGTGGACATTGATAAATTTGTGGATGCAACAACATTCACAGTGCTAGTCTTGCAGTTATTAAAAAACATTGATTCACTCCCTTCCAGCATGGATCTGTTAACCCTTTTCATTTTCCATAAGCTGGCTATTTAATTCACATCATTCATCGTCATTCATCCATTTATTCATTCTCTCATTCAGCCAACAAATATTTATTGAGAGCCTACTATGCGCCAGGCACTATGCCAGGAACAGGAGCTATAGTAGCGGTCAAAACCAGAGATGATTCTTATAGCCCAGTACATGCATTCTCAACAGAGGAAATATAACCATCAAGGGAAAAAAGATTCCTGGATGGTGAAGAAAAACTTACTTGTGTTATGTATAAATCACAGAAATCTATATAGTACATGCAATATATTCAATTGTGTGCATGCATGTATATATGGACATACATACATACACATACACACACGCGTGTGTTCATGGTTGTATTCATTGTATTAGTTTTCTACTGTGGCTGTAACAAATTACCATAAACTTAGTAGCTTAAGATAACACAAATTTATAATCTTCTCGTCCTGGGAGTGAGAAGTCTGAAATGGGCTTCACTGGACTGAAAGCAAAGTGCTGGCACGGCTGCGTTCCTTCTCATGCCCTGGGGAAGGATCTGTTTCCTTGCCTTTTCCAGCTCCAAGAGGCTGCCCATATTCCTTGGCTCATGGCCCTCTTCCATCTTCAAAGCCAGCGATGGCACTCGAGTCTTTCTTACACTGCACTTCCTTCACACTGGCCATCCTGCCTTCCTCCTTCACTTGAAGAGCCTTTGTGATTACATCAGGACCACCAGGCAAACACAGAATAATCTACTTCACTCAAGGTCACCAGATTAATAACCTTAATTTCATCTACAGCCCTAATTTCCCCTTACCATGCGATATGATTTATTCATGGGTTGCAGGGTGTAGAATATGGAGGTCTTGTGAGGAGGAGGAGGAGGTAGAAAGGACACCATTCTGCCCACCACAACACTACATCTACAGCATTAAATTTTCATTTCATTACATCATGTCTGAAAAGGGCTCTTAAAGGGGCAATAATGAAACGGGAATGAGAAACCTTTATCTACTAAGAAAGCAATGCAGTGTCCTGATTAGGCCTTTATATCCTAGGGCAAGACTGCCTGGGTTCAAATCCTGTCTCTATGCTAGCTAGCTGTGTGGCCATGAGCAAGTTACTTAAGCCCTCAAGAAAGACATACTTCCTCAGGTTTTATGAGGATTAAAAATGCTAATGTTTTGAAAGGACTTAGGAATTGCCTAATATGCAGTAAGTGCTCAATAAATGTGTGCAATAGTGGTAGGAAAGACACAAAGATTATTCAATTAATCACAGAAATAAATATGCAAGTTCAAGTGATGATAAATGCTGAAAAGGAAAAACATGTTCTTGGCCTGTAGTAGGAGTATAAACAAGGCAAGGGATCTCACTGTGGGTAAGAAGGGAGAGAAGAGTTTCCTAAGGAAGTGCCTCCCTAAGACTGGAGCACAGTATGGCTGCCCTAGATAAAGCATGGACTGCAGGGGTAGATGGCAGACTAAGCTGGAGAGCCAGGTAGGACCAGACCTAAGGGCTTGGGCCATGTAACACACTTTTGCCTTATCCTGAGTCACAGGAGACTGCGGATGTATATGAAGCAGAGAAGGTGGTGCAAATGAAATGGTCAGGATTGTTTGGATAGAGGCAATAGGGGACACAGAGAGACAAACCAGGAGGTGACAGGTATGGGACCAGGACCAGGGAAGGGGAGGAGATGAATAGAAAGGAGATACTTAAAAGATAAAATCAGCAGGACTTGTGGAGCATAGCAGAAAGGAAAGGGCTGTAGAGGCATCCATGTGGTGTCCAGGACCCCACGTGTGCACACTCTCACATCCATCAGTGCCCAAAGCCAGCCCCCAAGCTTGTGAGCATCCTGTTCAGGGAAAAGTCCTGCTGAAATGTCTGATCAGATGGATGGTGACTTCTGTAGCACTCTGCACCCCATTCTGTATCCTGGGTATAAAGTAAACTTTAAATTGGATACAGCTTTAACAAAAAGTGGTGTTGGCAACAGCTCTTCTTTTAAAACCTCTGTTTACTGTAGAGTGTTTTAAGCATGACGTTTTAATTTCAAATTTTTCTAAATATGTATTTTGTGAGAAATAAACAGAGATGACTTAACTGGAAACTGAATAGGGATCTCCTGGCCCTTGGCCCATATTTCTACCCAGGGACCAACTGTCTGATGAAGTATAAATCCATCTACCCAAGCTGCCGTATGACCAACATGAGCTGTGTTTATGTTTCTCTTAAAAATGCATGCACTTCTTGGCCAGCAAGTCCACGGGCCAAAGCATTGATCTTTTAGACCTTCTGCTCCAAGGAAGCCTAATTCAATTTGAGGCATGATCATTCCGAGCCAAACCGTAGCTGCATATATTTTCCTAAAATTCTCTGCATTTGCCTCCTCCATATCAAGGATAGGGCCACAATCTACCAATCAACAGAGCTGGGTTCCTTAAACCATTTGCCCTGGCAATGATTGGGAAAGGAATCCTCTGGGAATGATGAAGACTGGCAGAATCTAAACAGTGGAGGAAATCAACAAGGATTCGATGGAAGAAAGGAAAGGAGGGATGTGCCTCTTTCTATTATTTTACAAACACTGAACTCAAGAGACTGGAGTTTTACTCCCACCTCTGGCACCAGTTCCCTATGTTATCTTCACCAATTCAGTTCCATTCAGTTCAACAAGCAGTTAACGAATGAATGAATGAATTCATCAAACCCTATAGTACACACTGGGTACCAAAGATACCTAAAACACAGTACCTACTCTCAGAAGGAGGAGGGGGTTAAAAACAAGTGAATGTGTGCATGCTCAGTCAACTCTTTGTGATCCCATTAACTGCGGCCCACCAAGCTCCTCTGTCCATGAGATTTTCCAGGCAAGAACACTGGTGTGGGTTGCCATTTCCTTCTCCAGGGGATCTTCCCAACCGAGGGATTGAACCCACATCTCCTGTATCTCCTGCATTGACAGGCGGGTTCTTTACCACTGAGCCATGTAGGGAGCCTTAAAAAACAAGAGCTGGACACAATTACCTATATAGGAACATAATAAGTTTTCAGAAGTGATAAGGCATCAGTTCAGTTCAGTTCAGTCGCTCAGTTGTGTCCAACTCTTTGCGACCCCATGAATCGCAGCAAGCCAGGCTTCCCTGTCCATCACCAACTCCCGGAGTTCACTCAGACTCACGTCCATCGAATCAGTGATGCCATTCAGCCATCTCATTCTCTGTCGTCCCCTTCTCCTCCTGCCCACAATCCCTCCCAGCATCAGAGTCTTTTCCAATGAGTCAACTCTTCACATGAGGTGGCCAAAGTACTGGAATTTCAGCTTTAGCATCATTCCTTCCAAAGAAATCCCAGGGCTGATCTCCTTCAGAATGGACTGGTTGGATCTCCTTGCAGTCCAAGGGACTCTCAAGAGTCTTCTCCAACACCACAGTTCAAAAGCATCAATTCTTCGGCGCTCAGCCTTCTTCACAGTCCAACTCTCACATCCATACATGACCACAGGAAAAACCATAGCCTTGACTAGACGAACCTTTGTTGGCAAAGTAATGTCTCTGCTTTTCAATATGCTATCTAGGTTGGTCATAACTTTCCTTCCAAGGAGTAAGTGTCTTTTAATTTCATGGATGCAGTCACCATCTGCAGTGATTTTGGAGCCCCAAAAAATAAGGTCTGACACTGTTTCCACTGTTTCCCCATCTATTTCCCATGGAGTGATGGGACCGGATGCCATGATCTTCATTTTCTGAATGTTGAGCTTTAAACCAACTTTTTCACTCTCCACTTTCACTTTCATCAAGAGGCTTTTTAGTTCCTCTTCACTTTCTACCGTAAGGGTGGTGTCATCTGCATATCTGAGGTTATTGATATTTCTCCCGGCAATCTTGATTCCAGCTTGTGCTTCTTCCAGTCCAGCGTTTCTCATGATGTACTCTGCATATAAGTTAAATAAGCAGGGTGACAATGGGCAAAACAAACCAAAACTTGTGTGCAAGGGAAGATTTCCTTGAGGCAAAGACACGTGTTATGTTAAAAAATGAGCAATAATGAATAAAGATGAATAAAGCTAGATGGCACACGAAAGTAAGCCATGAGCAGACATCAGGCAGTTCATAAAGGCTAAGGAGTCCTATGGGATAACTGTCACTCTTTTGCCTCTGAAGCATCTGAACTTCCTTTGTTTGGGAATTTCCCTCCTTTTGAAGCTTTGTGGGCTTCCCAGTGTAGTGAACACTTCTGATACTTTCTCTCCCCTTGTGCATTCAGGGACAAGCATGTGACTTAGGCTTAGACAAGCAGACAAAGGTGCCAAAAAATGCTAAATTGAGAGCTAGTGACACAAAGAAATAAAGATCACCAAAAAACTCTCTCTGGCATTAAAAGCTGCCATGTCAAGGTCTAGCTTCCATGAGCATTGTTCCAATGGGCAGCCCCCACCCCCAACCCGCTCAGAATCAGGGTGCAGCAGAGCCAGCTATAGCGTGGTGGCCATCGCAGTGCAAGCTCTGTGGACCTGCTCAGCAGCATGATTTGAACTTCAGTTTCATCTGGGTAGCCTCTGAACTAGTTCTTCAGCCCCTATGGTAATTCTGTGAGCCATGAAATGGCCTTTTCATAAGCCTCTTTCTGCCTAAATTAACCAGGGTTGGTTTCATTTACTTGCAGCTAAAAAAATCGGACAGATACAGGAATACCTCACACACAGGTGAGTGAGAGTGCGGAGGCATGCGTGCAGGGTGGGGGCACAGCAGGTGGTTTAATATAAAGGGAGCATGAAGAGTGAAGTGGAAAGGTTGGGAAGTAAGGCTAGAGATGCAGATGGGATGAAGTCACAGAGCGGCTGGTGCACTGGGCTAAGAAACTTGGCCTCCAGTTTGAAGGTAATGGGTACCTTAGCACAGAAGTGGCAGTAGCCATATTCATATTTTAGACTGATTAATCTACCTCGAGTAGGTCAAGCCAGTGTAAAGAGGGCAAGGGAAGATCGGGAAAGGCCAAACAAGAGGCTGTTACCATAGTGTCTGAAAAAAAAAAAGTGATGGAGGTTAAAGGGGGCAGTGGCTGCGGGGAGAGAGAGGTGGTGAGAGCCTTGAGAAATATTTAGACAACAAAGGAGGTAATACGTATTTTCACACTGAGATAGGAGAAGTCCCTTTACCAATGTGGGCTCAATCTCTTTGACTATAAATTAGGAGTGACATCTAAGTGTCTTATAAAACAGGCAACAGTCCATGATTCTAATTACCAGTGATGCAGGTACACTGGCCTGACGACAGCAGAAACTGTTACTGGGAAGGAAAGAAACTCCGTTTACAGAAACAGGTCAGAAAGATGAAGACTGGGCAGGGATAAAACCAAGGTCTGTGAAGTTTAAAAGGCACAGCATGTGGTAAAGATGCACTCGTTTACCGCAACTTATGATACTATGGCAGAAACCTTTAAAGGAGGGATGTGACTGTATAAGAGGATACATTGCTTTATACAACAGGTGCACTGCCAGGGTGCACTCACACTGAAAGTCCGACGTACTGTTAAACCATCTCCTTTATAAAATGATTTTTATACCTTTTACCCAGAGGTATTCCCATTACAGAGACATGAATTCACTAGTGGATTTGAGCTCTTGAACATTTACAGTGAAATGTTCCTCTCATGAGACTAAAACATTTCTTGAGAGACACTGTATTCTTCCAGCAAAACAAATACAAAGGTTTGAGCATCAAGACAGGATCGCATCCCCCTTTTAAGTGTGTGTGTAGCTAAAATTGAACCAAAAAGGCAACCACACTAGGAGCATGAAAAATGGACATTTTCACAGAATCTCAGAGTTTCAGCACGTCATAGGTAAACACACATTTCTGGCCCAAGTAGAACTTTCCTTTGCAATGCAGAAGTTTTTTTCTTAGCTACAAAAGAAAATTGAGTAATCATGATTATATTTTGTTTGAAAAATTTAAGTGGTGAAAAGTTCCTTGTAAAACTACTTTGAAGACTAGAGAACAAAAATACACCTTGAATTATATTTCAGTTATGAGCTCTTCTACATTTCCCCCATTAATTCAAAGGAAATAAATGGCCATGACAATAGTCTCTTACACCATCAAATGCTTGATCACCTCACGAAGCAGGACTACCATGTTTCTGAAGAAAGACCAGGGATCCAATTTCAGTTTCTGTGAACAAGCATCCCTCCATAGAAAGCCTAACTTAGCCAATGAGTGGGAAAGGATGACCCCCTCATCCCAGCCCCTGCTGACCTCTCGTCCCCTCCCCCAATTACAGGCAGAGATGACTTTCAGGGGATTTGCTCCTAAAAGTCCCTTCATGGTCATGATTGTTGGCCCACCGAAAAGTATGCTGTGCTCTATCGCTCAGTCGTGTCCAACTCTTTTCGACCCCATGGACTGTAACCCGCCAGGCTCCTCTGTCCATGGGGATTCTCCAGGCAAGAGTACTGGAGTGGGTTACCATGCCACCCTCCAGGGGATCTTCTCAACCCAGGGATCAAACTCAGGTCTCCCACATTGCAGGCGGATTCTTTATTGTCTGAGCCACAGAAAAGTATACATTAAAATAATACTTAGAATCACAGTCTGTTCTGATTTATTTTTTCTGTCATTTAAACAGAGGATTTGGACACGTTTCTGATAGGTCATAGGATTTCTCAGGTGGTGCTAGTGGTAAAGAATCCACCTGCAATGCGGGAGACCTGGGTTCAGTCCCTGGGTTGGGAGGATCCCCTGGAGGAGGGCATGGGAACCCACTCCAGTATTCTTGCCTGGAGGATCCCATGGACAGAGGAGCCTGGTGGGCTACAGTCCAGAGAGTTACACAGAGTCAGACACAAATGAAGTGACTTAGCACACATGCACGCATGTACATAATAAAATCCCTCCAAACTCTGAACACACACATATGTACCACTGCCGCTACCTCCAAGCACATCCATACAAATTAGGGCACAGGAGAAAAATCAAGTAATGTCTTGAAATGGCAGGGAAGAGCATTTAATTTGTATTCAGCTTAGGTACCCCTCAGAGGATTTTCTCATCTTGCTTTTGAGCTTTTTTGAAAGTCACCTTGACTTAGTGAAGAACAGATTCATTTTTTAAAATGTTTTAAAGCAACTGTGCACTCTTGCCTAAGCAGAGCTGGATTTTTAATAACTAAAAAACACTACCATCACCTTCCTGCCCGCCTCAATGGAAAAAAAAAATAGTGCTTATTTTCAAACCAGTATTCCTGGAACTTCAAGCCACCACAACTTCTAAGGTGCCCGACAGCAGGAGGGGTGCAACCACCCTGGTTGGTGTTATTCTTTTTCTCTCGCATTACTAGTAGTCTCCCTAAAACCCTGAACTTCGGTAAAGTTTGCTAAGCAGACAATTACTAATTCCTCGGACCATTTTGCTCGAGAAGACAAAGTTGGCCACAGCCATGGGTGGACGTGGAGAAGGGCATGGCTGCCCACTCCAGTATTCTTGCCTGGAGAATTCCAGGGACAGAGGAGCCTGGCGGACTAGTCCAAGAGGTCGCAAAAAGTCAGACACGACTAAGTGACTAACGCACACACGCACACACACACACGCTGGTGGACAAGGTGAGCTATCCACAGGCAAGCTGTCTGCTGGGACAGCCACCCTCTGGGGAAACACTAAAATTGCTGGAAGACAGTTTCTTTCTGTTAATCAGCTCACCTTTTTCATAAGTAATCAATTATTCAGAAGAAGAAAAAGCTACTTTTAAAGCAGATTTTTTTAAGATTTGATTTATTTTTGTTTTTGTTAAAAGCTTTATCGAGGTGTGCATGCGTACTTGCTCTGTCACGTCTGACTCTTTGTGATCCCATGGACTGTAGCTCTCCAGGGTCCTCTATCTATGGAGTTTTCCAGGCAAGACTACTGGCATAGGTTGCCATTTCCTGTTCCATTATTGGGAGCTACCCAGGTGGCACAGTAGTAAAGAGTCCATCTGCCAAGCGGGGGACACAGGTTCAATCCCTGGGTCAGGAAGACCCTGAAGAAGGAAATGGCAGCCTACTCCAATATTCTTGCCTGTGAAATCCCTTGGACAGAGGAGCCTGGAGGGCTACAGTTCACGGGGCCGAAAAGAGTTAGACGCAACTGAGCAACTAAACTACAGTAACAGCAACACTCTGTTATTGAGGTATAACCAACATATCATAAAGTGTACATATTTAAAGCTATATAGAGAGAGAGTCATTGAACCATCACCACAATCAACATAATCAACAATTTCCATCACCCCCAAAACTGCGTATATGACCCTTCGTAACCCAAACTTCCTCCCCAAATCCTGCTCTGTACATAAGCAATCACTGGTTTGCTTCTGTTCACAAATAAACTTGGGTTAAGCAGCTTTTAACATCAGTTTACCTCGCATAAGTTTCTGGCCCCGTCTTTCTTTTCTTAAAAGGAAATCTGCACTCACTGACTGACAGGGACAAATTTCCCCCCACTAATTCCATCATAAATCCACTTCACCCATCTGCCTGCAGCCCCCAAATTGGATTCCACAATAAATAAATATTGCTGCTGCCTCTGCTGTCTTTATCTCAAACCAGAAAATGAATGCAAACTCAAAATCCTGTTTTCTAAACGCCCAGTGACTGAGACAGGAAGGGGTGGGGGGAGGATGGCGGCCTGTTTGTACACCCCCTGGCACTGCCTCTTCCTCACCAGCGAAGCTTTCCATGGAAATTCTGCCTGCATTAGCCTTGGCTACGTTTGGGACTATTTTTGGAAGCCTGAAAACCTCAAGGGAGTGACTTTTACTTTTATTCATGTACTCGGTCCTTACTTTTATTTATTAAAGAAACAAAAACATGTCTCCTGCTTAACTTCAACCAGCTTTCATGTCAAGTAAAACAAAACGTTGGCTGGTCCAGTCGGCCATTGGCCAGGATGGAGGGGGAGCCCCTCCGAGTGTGTCTGACGCATATGTGACCTGGGTACTAATCACCCCGCAGAGAAGGAGGAGCCATGCATGGACTTCTTCTGAGAGTCTTGTCCCAAAGGAACAACTTTGGGAGAGTGGCTGGGTCCGACTGGGAGAGAAAAGGCATCTGGGCAAAATTCCAGCAAATCTGCTGTTACATTTAAAAGCACTTCAGGTGGAGAAGCAAAGAGATGGAAGGCTCAGCATTCCCCCAGCGCTGCGACACTGACATCTCCGAACCTGAAAAAATCAGCAGAAAGGATCACAGTGTGAGAATCACCCCTCAGGTTTAGCTGCAACACTCCCCCCCCACCCCAGAGTCTAAGTGTTCATTTTAACAAGTTGTGAAGGGCAGGCAGCCAACCCCTTGGCCTCCACAAGACAAATTGATTCAAGCTTTTCTCCTTGAGCCCACAGCCAGTATGCCTGCAACAATAGCTGCTGCAGAGGTGCTGTTGTTTTATGTCAGTGGAGATCTCAAACTCCCCCACCCAGGACCAGCAGCCCTCGAGGCATCCACAAATGGGAACAAGGAACAGCAAGAAAGGCAAGCAAAGTGGAAGTTAAGTTCGCCTCCAGCATTCAAAGGGCTTCCTTGGTGGCTCGGTGATAAAGCATCTGCCTACAACGTGGGAGACTCATGTTCAATCCCTGGGTCAGAAAGATCCCCTGAGAATAAAATGGCAACCCACTCCAGTATTCTTGCCTGGAGAATTCCATGGGCAGAGGAGCCTGGTGGGCTACACAGTCCATGGGATTGCAAACTAAACCACCACCACCAGGCATTCAAAAAGCTGCTTTGAGAAACCCCGGGGAATTTGCCTGGTGGGGCATCTCCATGCCAGTGCCAAGGCCAGCCCTTTGTCCCCTCAGCTCTCACTTCTTTTCTTCCTATGCCCTCTTTACTGCTCAAATTTGAGCTAGGATTCACATATCCCAACATGCTGGATGATGGCTACAAATATTTACATCATATTGGGCAAATCACTTCAACTTCCCTGGACCTCAGTTTCATCCTGCTAAATGTATATATGGCAGAGACTACCAGATATTCAGGGAAGATAGCTTCCCTGGTGGCTCAGACAGTAAAGCATCTGCCTGCAATGAGGGAGACCCAGGTTCGATTCCTGGGTCAGGAAGATCCCCTGGAGAAGGAAATGGCAATCCACTCCAGCACTCTTGCCTGGAAAATCGCATGGATGGAGGAGCCTGATAGGCTACAGTCCATGGGGCCACAAAGAGTCAGACATGACTGAGCGACTTCACTCACTCACTCACTCACCAGATATTCAGGGCTTCCCTGGCGGCTCAGCAGTAAACAATTCCCCTGCCAATGAAGGAGATGCAATTTCGATCCCTAGGTCAGGAAGATCCCCTGGAGAAGAAAATAGCGACCCACTCCAGTGTTCTTGCCCACGAAATCCCATGGATAGAGGTGTCTGGTGGGCTACAGTCCACAGAGTTGCAAAAGAGCCAAATATGACTAAACAACAACAGCCAGATATCCACCATAAATCTGCTTCATTTTCTTCTGGGGCACAAGAAGAGTATATACACTCCCCCTCCCTTTTCCTTGTGATTAGGCATGACTGTGTGACTGTCATTCCTAGTCAACAGAATATGAGCGGAAGTGGTATGTGCCAAGAAGTTGATGTGTCCCTTTTCTCTTCCCATCGATTGCATCTGGCAAGTGACAGAGGCCCAGATAGTCACATATTGAAGAAGTAAAGCCACAAAATATATCCTAGAATCACTCGCAAAAGAAAGCTGCCCTATATCAGGAGAAAACTCTAATTGAAAAGAAGCATGCACCCCAATGTTCATAGCAGCACTGTTTATAATAGCCAAGACATGGAAGCAACCTAAATGTCCATTGACAAATGAATGGATAAAGATGTGGTATATATATACAATGAAATATTACTCAGTTTTAATAAAGAATGAAATAACGCCCTTTGCAGCAACAGGGATACAACTAGAGCTTATCATACTAAGTGAAGTAAATCAGACAAAGAAAGGCATCATATGATATCATTTATATGTGGAATCTTAAAAAATGATACAAATGAACTTACTTACAAACAGAAACAGACTCAGAGACAGAAAACAAACTTATGGTTCCCAAAGGGTAAAGGTGGGGAGGGATAAATTTGGAGTTTGAGATTAACATGTATACACTACTATATAAAATGGGGCTTTCCTGGTGGCTCAGCTGGTAAAGAACCCACCAGCCAATGCAAGAGATTCCAGAACACACATTCGAAAGAAATGGCAACCTGCTCCAGTATTCTTGCCTGGAAAATTCCATGGACAGAGGAGCCTGGCAGGCTGCAGTCCATGGGTTGCAAAGAGTTGGACACGACTGAGCACACATGTGCACGTGTGCATATGCACACACACATAATGGATAAACAAGGACCTACGGTGTAGCACATGAACTGTTAATATTCTCAATATCTTGTAATAACCTATAATGGATAGGATTCCAAAAAAGAATATATATGTATATATAAAACTGAATCACTTTGCTGTACACCCAAAACATTGTAAAGCAGCTATAATTCAATTTTAAAAAATTTTTTTAATAAAAAAAAAAGCTGCCCTTTGACCAAAATGTCTTCCTTGGACTCTTTCATGAGCAAGGAATAAAAGTAATGATCAGGTTAAGCCACTAAGGTTTTGGTGAGCCTACTTGTTTCTGTAGTCACACTATCCTAACACAGGTGATAATAACCCCTGCCCTGCCCACCTCAAAGAACAGTGGGAAGAATCAAATGAGCTGTGACTTGTAATGCGTGAAAAAAAACTTACAAAATATATCGTGTCCCTCAAGTCTAGAGCAGCAATAACACCATCTGTAGATGGGAAAGCACTCATAAATTTAACAGCGTTCATTGAGTCCAGGCATTCTGCTATTTAAATGCTTTATGAGGATAGTTTCGTTTACTATACATAACAACATCATGAAACAGATGCTATTGCTCTCCCATCAGCCAGATAAGGAAACCAGGGCTTAGGAAAGTCAGCAGCTCACCCCATATTCAACCTGAGCTAAAGACAGAAAGTCTGACACCAGAACCAATAATCTTAACCATGAACCTAGAAAGAAAGCCAGCTTCAAATGAATGAATAATTGGAACTTTTAATTAAATAAGTGAAACTTTAAAAGCACTTTACTTCAATTATCTTTTTTTTTTTTTTTTCAAAAGAAAGCCGTCTTTGGCCTACCATCTGTCCTCATGCTGACCTGGTTTTTCCATTTTCTTTTCCATGTACGCACACAACTCTTATCTTCAGCAACTGGTGTTCTTTCAAACATGATGCTGCAGACCACCACCTATAAGCTTGGATGCAGGATTCGGCATTTACCAGGGTCCTTTTTAATCTCAGTCCAGTACACTTCTATTCCCTCTAGAAACTCTTTTGTCCTCTTAAATGCACTTAACATAAGCTAAGAGACAAGGAAATGCTGTTTGATTGATGAAAAGGGCAAGGGCACCTCCCAGGTATTAACCCATTTAAGAAATCATTAAGCAATGTTACCTCATGCTTCCACCATTAGACAGGATCCCAAAGCACAATTACTGGAGCCTAGTAACAAGACCACCAAAGGTAAGCCAGGCCATTATAAACAGTTAAGAGTTACTGTGTACTGTGAGCTTTTACAGTTAGTCAGCTGAGTTATTTAGCACGTGTGTTTTCCATCCTTTCAATGCATAGGGAAAATTCACAGTGTCTAACATCTCTCGAAACCACGTTTCCACCTGTGTGGGGCAGTGGAATTAATAAGCATATAGAACAACCTCACAAATTTGGATCCTACTCATCTGGAATTCATATTTCAGTTATGCACACATGGGCCTGCCCAGACAAAAAGGCTGGCAGGGGTGGAGGTCAGTGCACAAAGTTAGAGTGAAATAAGGGCTGGCAGGGTTAAGGGAAGGTAAAAATTGGGCTGTGGAGCTCATAGGCTCTAATACATACATGTAATGAGCATCGTATACCTAAAGTCACTAATTGTGTGCTGAGATTGAGTTTATCCTTTGGTATCCATGGAGGTTTAAACAGAAACAAATTTAAACACTTAAATGAAATTTCAGGAAGAATGTTTAAATTGCTTGCTGATTAAGGCAAATAAAACATTTTCTTGCACTTTTGAGAAATACATTCACAAAAGCCAGTGGTTTAGTGACCTATCTATGGGCTTCCCTGGTGGCTCAGATGGTAAAGAATCTGCCTGCAAAGCAGGAGACCTGGGTTCAATCCCTGGGTTAGGAAGATCCCCTGGAGAAGGAAATGGCAACCCATCCCCAGTATTCTTGCCTGGAGAATTCCATGGACAGAGGCTCCTGGCAATCAATCTACAGTCCATGGGGTCGCAAAGAGTCAGACACAACCAAGTGACTTTTCACACAGATTGCATAGTTATCTATTCACTGAAGGGTGTAAACAATGCAAGCCTTAGAGTCTTCCTGACATACAAATAATAAAATACCCGTCTAGAGTACATACAGTTCAAATCTAAACCTTCCAATAACTCTAATAACCTCCCTATAATCCCTAAGCATTCCCACAGATAAGCAACATGTTGGGTCTGTGAGGTATGGTTCTTCTGCAGATGGAGAAAAGGTAAAAGAAAAGGCAGATTCAAGCTCAAACTTGATCGTGGACGTACCAAGCTACGGCCATGCTTTCTGTGCTTGTTTCTGTTGTTTAAACAATGTGTGTGTGTGTGTGTGTGTGTGTGTGTTAGTTGCCTAGTCCTGTCCCACTCTTTGCAACCCCATAGACTGTAGCCCACCAGGCTCCTCTGTCCATGGAGGTCTCCAGGCAAGAACACTGGAGTGGGTTGCTGTGCCCCTCTCCAGGGTATCTTCCCAACCCAGGGATCAAACCCAGGTCTCCTGCATTGCAGGCAGATTCTTTACCATCTGAGCTACCAGGGAAGCCCCTGTTTAAACCATGGATAATATCAAAATAGAGTTCTAAACCACATTAGGTTAACCATCTGGGGCTCAGTATCCTCTATTTTATCCTCAGTGTCTGCTCCCCTCAGTCTTGTCCCACCTCCTCTGAAATAATGAACATAAGGCAATTTTGTTACCTTTGGGGTCAGCTTCCATTTTGATGCTGTTAGGAAACATAAAAAGTGTAAGCAGACTTACAGAGACAAATAATCATGCTCCACTAGCTCTTTGAGGACATCAAATACATCCTTCTCCCTCAGGAAAATAAAACATCAGCAAATATTTTATAATAACTCTAATGGAGCATAACCTTTAAAAATTGTGAATCAGTACATTGTAAACCTGTAATTTCTATAATATCAACTACCATTTGAAAAATAACAAATTTTAAAAAGAGCTGAACAGGAAACACTGAATCAACATATATTTAATATGGTCCAATTATCTGCCAAGCAATTGTGAGTCACCAAAATTAGATAAGTTTAATTAAATGGTTATGGGTAGCTGAATTTGCAACTAATTTGTTTATGCTTAAATACTTGCCTGGTGACTCAGACGGTAAAGAATCCTCCTGCAATGCGGGAGACCTGGGTTCGATCCCTGGGTTGGGAAGATCCCCTGCAGGAGGGCATGGCGACCCACTCCAGTATTCTTGCCTGGAGAATCCCCAAGGACAGAGGGGCCTGGAGAGCTGCAGTCTATGCAGTGGCAAAGAGTCAGACACGACTGAGCGACTAAGGTACATATATAAACACTGTAAGAGCCTAAATAGAATAAGATCCCTTGGAAGTGAAAAGTTACAAAACAGATTTTGTGGTTCCACCTATGCACAGTTTTAAATGATACTATAGTTAGCAATATTATCACATTAAAAAAACACCAGCAAGATGGCCTTTCCTGGTCATCACGACTAGGGAAAAAACTATTCCTATTTTTGAACACCCCAATCATTCTCACATAATTTTTTTTAACATTATACCTAGCATGATACTTATTTGTTTACTATTTTCCCCCCTTACAAGATAAATAAGGACCATGGCCAAATGAAAGAAGAGATTAAAACTGCAGACCTTCAAATTCACTAGAGATTCAGTTTTTCTCCTGGATGCCTATTTTTCTTCCATGTGAATTGGAAGGAAAAAACAGAGTAGCAAAGTGTAGGTTTAAGCAATCTTTACAAGTTCTTGTCATATTTCAAATAAATGTTTTGGTGCACTGGAAAAAATTTGCCCTTGTGGAGCTGGAAGATGAATCTTGGCTTACTGAACCTAATCAGTTTCAAACTTCTAGCTAAGCAGAAACTTTGTAAATGCAAATTACATTGGGAAATGGTTAGGAAAAGTTGTGAAATACTGAGCATATCAGAAATTTCACAGATTTATTTTGAAATTTTAATGACAATTCAAATATTATTAAAAAGGAAGAAAACATCAGTATGGTTTGACAAACACTTTCTTAAAACAAGGCTATACAACAAGCCGAACAAAAATGAAAAGAAACTCAAACTCCATTTAACTGTTTATTGACTCTTCCTTTTTTTTTCTTTATACCAGAAAGAAGGTCATCATCTCAAGCTTCCAGCGCTGTCTCAGGGCCTTTGCATGTTTCTCTGCCTCATCTCCTCTAGTAATTTTCCAACTTATTGATCAGAGGGAAAAAACAAATAAGCTGAACTATACTTATAGAGAAGTACTCTAAAGAAGAAAAGCTTGGCTTTATTCTGATTATTCTCTTTATTTAGCATTCAGAAAATACAGATATATATAAGAAAGAGACTAAAAATCACTGATAATCCCACAGAGATAGCAATTTAATATATATCCTTTTAGATTTTTTCTATACATTGATATACATATGCAATTTAAATTTTTTTACTAAAATGGTGTGATTCTATCTATACTGCTTTATATTCTAGCTTACTTTTTCCTACTTAAAGAATATATAGTGGTCACATTTCCTGATCAATAAAGATTAACATTATCATGGTGAATGTATACCATAATTCACTTAATCCTTGATTGCTTTACATTACAACCCAGTATTTTCCAATTGTTCTCCATTATAAATAAGTGAGATAAACATTCTTTAAAATTGTTTTATCAAAGAGTGTATTTTTTCTAAAAATTTCAGAACTTCCTGTCAAATTATACTCCAGAATCCTCTGGATACCAAAGTTTACTATCCTAATGGCAAAGCAGACAGATGCTCACTCCTCCCACCCCACCTTTGACAATTCTTACTATTAACAGACTTTTTACTCTTTGCCGTTCTGATTGCTGTTCAATGACAAGCATTCTTGGCCATTTACATATCTTCCTTCATGATTTACCTATCCACTTCACACATTCTTTCTGATGTACTCTCTTCTTTTTCTGAATAATTTCCTTAACTTGACCAAAGGGCCTGGGCTCTTGGCGACTGTGAATTTGCTCCAAAGTCGTCCTTGCCTTCTGCGGCCATTTGTTGGTCTCTAACCAGAGATGCCTTTTGTTATTTCTTTCCTAAATCAGTTGACCCTTTATCCTAGCAAATGTCTTTTCTATTTTAACTTTGGACACCCTATTTCTCTCTAAATTGATTAAAAGGGTGGAGAGAGGAGGCAGCAAATTAGAATGTTAGAGGTGATGTGGGGAGGAGCTCTGTTAGGGCCTAAGCTCTATTTTTCCTGCTAAGCCTCAGACATGGGCACTGGGATGAAATTTGAAAATTTTTAAAGAAAGGTTTTCCTTGGAGTTAACAGGACATATTCATTGCTCCAGGCAGAATTACAGCAGAGATGCAAAGAGAACTTTTAATGTTAGGTTCCTGAACTTCTACATAGATGGTTAAACATCTACATAGATGGTTAAAACCCATAACAGGAACAAGAATGTGGAAAGCCAAACATGTTTCTTTTGTAGGAATCAACTTTTCTGAGAGGGGGGGAAAAAAAGGATTTTTGAAAATCCAAAGCTAAAATATGAAGAAAGCAAATTTAGACTTTGGCCCATAAACTGGTAATTTTGACCTATGGGAGATGAGGTACCTACATCTAAAGCATGACGGAGGTGGGAAGTAGGGGTGAGTGGAAAATATTGGTGGGGGTATTATTCCATTATCACAATGCCAATAGCACTCTCATTGAGAAACTACTCAAATTAATGGATTGGAGGAAAAAAATTCATGAAGATCCAGACAGTATAAACAGAGACCAGAGGAGAACTGCCCAGGAAGGGGGAAGCTTGAGCCAGACAGAGCTCCATAAATCTACATAGAGGAGGCCCAATCTGGAAGGACCACAAGACAGCTGGGTCAGCTCTGAGAGATGTCCCAGGCTCTTGCCCGACTAAAATAGGCCAGTCACCAGCACCAAGAATCCACATGGTTGCCCAGACCAGAGCCACAGACTCTCAAGCACCTCTCCTGTGAGCTCCTTTATTACGTGTGCAGAGCATCATCTCAGATATTCTTGTTTCCACCTCCTACGACAGCTGCACAGCACCCAAGAATCCTACCTGCCCATCCAAACTGTCCTCTGTGGACAAGGACTATTCATTAGCCCATCAGTTTTATAAATCTCCCCAAACCAAGGGTGGGAGTCCTGACACTGAGCGAGGCAGAGGTTAGTGTGGAATGGTAGGCCCCATGTATGTGATCTTTGGAGGCAGTGAACAAAAGGCCCAGAGGCTCCCTCTTCCCTCAGATTCCCCATCACCTCCTCTATCTGGAACCTCTGAGAAATGCAGCCCTATTACACCTACCTGGCCTCACCTGGCTAAAGACTGGAACAGACTTACTGAGAGACCACTTGTTGAGAGTCTGCAGAGTCTATAGGGAAAATATCTAAAGATGAAAGAAGCAGACACACAAAGTTCACTCAGTCTCACAGTTCTAAATTCCTGAGAGCAAGGACTCTACCTACTTATCACTATTGTATCCTAAGCACCTGGCCCAATGGTTGACACTTAAAAGGTTCAGTAAACGGTTTGGGGGATGAATAAACAGATGGATGGAATATTGCAAGAAGTCTCTAACAGAATTATCTGAATTACAAAGAGGTTGGGAGATGTTAGTCAAGAATGTACAATTGTAGGGGACTTGTCTGGTGGTCCAGTGGTTAAGACTCTGACCTTCCCCTGCAGGGGGCATGGGTTCGATCTCTGCCACATGCCACGTGGCAAGGCCAAATAAATAGTAAGAATGTACAGTTGTGCTTAATCTGAGATCTCAGTGAAAAACTGGAACAAAGCAGAGCTACTGTAGTACCCTTACAACACAAAGTAGCAGAGAAGAGTACACAAACATGGTTTCCATTTCTGCCCTGAATGCAGCATAACTCTGGCACATGGAGGGCGCCAGGGGGGCATGTAATAGCGTAACAGCTGTCCTCAAATAATAGTGGCCCGTACTGATGGTGACCACGTCCATACTCACCCAGAGAAGCCACCTAACAGGTACATCACTGGGAGGTGACCTGGACACGCTTCATGAAAAGCCTGGATCTCGAGATGACCCTTATATTTTATTATCTAGATATTTACTGAACATCTAGCTATCTCCAGGCAGCTATGTGCCAACCTCAGAAAACTTGGAAGATTCAGGACAAACACTGAGAAGTGGAGGGGGCTCCAAATGGAGAGAATGGAGTAAACAAGGATAGGAAAGTAAGAAAAAGGATAGCTTAATTGAAGAGATGCATACAGTTTACACGATAATTTTACATGCATCAACTCTCAGTCAGAAGGGAGACAAGAGTGAGCACAGTCAATACTATGAAAATAAAAGTTCCAGCTGGGAGATAACTGGTAAAGGCAAAGCGTGGAAAACAGGGAAGTAATATATTCACTCTCCCAGCAGCTTTCTGGCTGGAAACAGACAGCTACGCATTAATACAATTTCCATACGATGGTGCTTCTCTCAGACCAACCAGGCAGAAGCTGGAATTCACCTGCCTTGGATGACAAGTTTCCAGAACTGTTTCCTTAAGGCACATGGATTCCACACCACAGCACTTTTTAAAATAGCAAACACAGGCAAGATTTTCAAACATAAAAATTTTAAGTGGTTTCAGGACTATTTCAAAAACTGGACTGATTCAATGAATTTATTCTTCAGAGAATCCTGGGCAGTTAGAATTCCAGGTTGCTATTAACAAACCCAAGAGTTAATTCCCCTCTTGTATCTCATAGAGTTGCCACTGCCATATGCCCCAGAGAAAAAGCTAAATGCTGTATCACGATGAAATGAACTAAGCATTTTGGAATCAATGGTAACCTGTGTTTTAATTCCCACCCCAAATTTCAGAAGGCAGTAAGGGCTGACACCTTTCCACATCCAGAGGCAGATAACATGGAAAATAATGCCTCGTTTCCCTTTCCCCTCTTAGCACATCTCCCAACCTGTGCCCTGAACTCTAACACACCTCTTGAATTAGTGTGCAGAGAGTTTCCCAAGATCAACACTGAAATACTTCATCAAAGCCTTAATTCAAGACTAACTGGCATTTTAAAGTAACAGAACCAGCTGTGCACACAACTTGTTTGCCTGAGACACCTCTGCTAGATCCAGGCTTCTTAAAGTAATCATTCAAGCATGCCATGAATAAGCCAGGCAGCTCCCTGGATTCTCTGACCAGATAAAGGTGGGCAAGAGGCACTACCCCTGTGAGTTTTGCATTCCACATCAAGCCCAACTGCCTTGACCCCCTGGGAATTTCTTTCTCTGTAATTCCAAGTATTTGGACCGAGCAGCTCAGTCTCCAGCAATTTGACAGTTCAATTAATATTTTCATACCTAGATAAATGGGACTATAAAACATGCAGCTGCCATTACAATATGGTCTATTTTAGGAGCCACTCAAACTAGGACAGGGTCTGGCAGGTCACTGAGGTCTTCAGATTTGTGAATTCCTGGTCAGAGGCAGGTCTCTCCCACACTCAGATGCCCTGCCTTCCAGGTTCGTTCTAGCAGATGATCAGTTACCAACATCATGGGTCAAAAAGGCCATTTATCTGTTGCACATCCCCCAGAGCTTGGTACCTGACAGTATAACACTCCAAACATTTTGGAGCAGCAAACTAATTCCTCTAACAAAATTTCTCCCTCTGGAGAGTGGGAGTGAGGGCGGACAGATGGCTCTTTGCTTCTATGCCATTGCCCTTCTATACCTTGTCTAAAAAGAGCCTTTTCTTCAGAACAAAGTAAATAAAGTCAGAATGTCGGGAGAGGATTCTGACCTAAGGCTGCCTGATTCCAGACACTATACAACTTTGAAGAAACTGACCCTTCTGAGAGACAGAAAATCTGAACTGGGTAAAAAAATGGACAAGAAGAGTTTCTAGCCTCTGGAGATACCAAGCAGATTTTATTTGAAAGAACTGAAAAATCTGACATTGAAATATTTTTCAAATACAGTAAAGTAACCTCAGGTATTTGTCATACTATTAGGTTCTGAAATAACTGAAGAAATGAAATTGACTCCCATAAACTAGAAGTCTTCTGCCTTAAAATGAAAAGATGACTCTACTGCCATTATAATCCTTTTATGTTTAAGATATGCTTTTAATTAGATTCTACCTACTTGTCTCTGCTAGTTGATTCCTCAGAAGTGTTGCTTGTTTGGATCCAGTTTCATAGATTGGGTTAGAAGTTTCCAGATAAATCCTAGATTTAGTTTGTTGAGTCTAAAAACTTAGGAAGCACAACAGAAGTGCTCCAAAAGATTTATATTCTGTCACATTTCATGGGGTTCAACTTAATTCTACAAAAGCGGCGGGGGGTGGGCGGGAGGGATTATTTACTTTCTCTTCTCACGCTGTTTTGGAGAAGGCGATGGCACCCCACTCCAGTACTCTTGCCTGGAAAATCCCATGGACGGAGGAGCCTGGTAGGCTGCAGTCCATGGGGTCACGAGTCGGACACGACTGAGTGATTTCACTTTCACTTTTCACTTTCCTGCATTGGAGAAAGAAATGGCAACCCACTCCAGTGTTCTTGCCTGGAGAATCCCAGGGACAGAGAGCCTGGTGGGCTGCCGTCTATGGGGTCGCACAGAGTCGGACATAACTGAAGCGACTTAGCAGCAGCAGCTCACGCTCTTTCTGGTACTGGGAGCAAAATAACCTTTCGAGGAGCCTGGCCACAAAACCTAATAGAAGAGCATCTTTAAAATGCAGAGAAAAGAGGTAGGATACATAACAAAATAACATACCAGAGTTATGCTCTCAGAATATTTGAGATCAATTTTCTTTATAACTTTCCCTTCTTCTGCAAGACCTGAAGTACATAGAGCACCACCACCTCCAGCAGCACCCAGCTCCACTGAGAGGAACAAACAGAAAATTGGAAGAGAAAGAGGGAATCTTAGGATATGCAGAGAGGATCATGAGGGAGAGAAGAAGAGAAGGAACTGCCAGGGAAGAAAGACTTCTTAGGCCCATCTGAGGACACTCAGTATGGACTGGAACAATCTGGAAGAGAAGAAAACTGATTTTCACCACATTCTGAACTCCAAATGTGGCTGCTTTCCCAACAGTAAATCTTTGATTGTCCAGGAATCACATTTTGATCCTCTAATAGTAAGGCCCTCCCGTACTCAGAATAGTAAGTGAAGGGCTGCACATTCCTGCCTTCCAGAGTCAAGGACATGAGTAGGAAGGTCCATGTAGCTAAAAGTTATAGAGAAGTGCCATTACAATAAGTAATGTCCATAGTTCACAGAATTATACATTTAAAAAAGTCAGAATAAGACTCTCAGGCAATATAGTTCCAAAACTTCATAATTTGGCTTCCCATCTCTTCTAAATAATAGAAGAAAGCGGAAAAAGATGTAGTCATAAGATATATACATAATATATAGATATGACTCAAAATATCTTTAAATATCAAAAGTCAGGACTGAGGCTGTGGGTCTGCTGGGTTCTAGAATCAGAAGCATAGCAGCCAGGAGCTTCCAGAAGTAAGGCAGAATAATAGGAATAATAGTAACTAAAGATGCTCCATTTGAAACTCGGTACGGAGCCAGGTTCTCTGCACTGCAGGTAGTCATAAGACTTCTGGTTTTCTTGATATGGAAAAGCCAGAAAATAAAAAGGTACTGACCTAGCACAGAGGACCATAGATTCATAAGAAGCTGTGAATCAAGGAAAATGGGAGCAAAGAGACAAACCTTCCTGATAAGGAATTAAGGTTATCATCAAAGCTCAATTTTAAGGCCTGGCAGTCCAGAGATAAAGGCAAAAATCAACAACAACAACGAAAAAGAACTGGACGTTGAGGAAGAGAAAAAACAAAACAGTGACAAAAGCTCACATTTAAAATAATTCTTCCAAGATTGGCTCAAGATGGCCAATCTTGAGTAGAAGTTTTACTGAACATGGCCCCGCTGCCAGAGCAAGATCCAGTTTCTTCCAAAGCCAATCCTTCCTATCAAGAAACCTGCATAAGCATCTCAGCCTCATCCACCAGAGGGCAGACAGAAGCAGCAACAAGAACTATAGTCCCACAGCCTTCAAAATAAAAACTATAATCACAGAAAGTTAATCAAAATGAAAAGGCAGAGGATTATCTCCCAGATAAAGGAACAAGATAAAAGCCCAGAAAAACAACTAAATGAAGTGAGGATAGGCAACTTTCCAGAAAAAAGACTTCAGAATGATAGTGAAAATGATCCAGAAACTCAGAGAAAGAATGAAGGAGATGAAAGAAATGCTTACCAAAGACCTAGAAGAACTAAAGAACAAACAGAGATGAACAATACACTAGAAGAAATCAATAGCAGAATAACTGAAGAACAGATAAGCAACCTGGAAGACAGAATGGTAGAAATCACTGCCAAAAAAAACAGAATATAGAAAAAAAAAAATGAAAAGAAATGAAGACAGCCTAAGAGACCTCTGGGACAACATTAAACACACCAACATTCACATTATAGGAGTCCCAGAAGAAGATGAGAGAAAGGACCTGAGAAAATATTTGAAGAGAACACAGCTGAAAACGTCCCTAATATAGGAAAGCAAATTATCAGCCAAGCCCAGGAAGCACAGAGAGTCCCAGGCAGGATAAACACAAGAAGGAAACACACAGAGACATATGTTAATCAAACTGACAAAAATTAAAGACAAAGATAAAATATTAAAAGCAACAAGGGAACAGCGAAAAATAAAATACAGGGAACTCCAATAAACTTATGAGCTGATTTATCAACAGAAGCTCTAAAAGCTAGAAGGAAATGGCACAATATATTTCAGGTGATGAAAGGGAAGAGCTACAACCAAGAATACTCTATCCAATAAAACTAGTGCTCAGATTTGATGGAGAAATCAAAAGCTTTACAGATAAGCAAAAGTTAAAAGCATTCACCATCACCAAACCAGCCTTACAACAAATGCTAAAGGAACTTCTCTAGGCAGGAAACACAAGAAAAGGAAAAGACCTACAAAAATAAAGCCAAAATAATTAAGAAAATGGTTATAGGATCATAAAACATTAGTCTGTCAGTCTTGTACAACTCTTTGCAATCCCATGGACTGTAGCTCACCAGGATCCTCTGTACATGGAATTCTTCAGGCAAGAATATTGGAGTGGGTAGCCATTTCCTTCTCCAGGGGATTTTCCTGATTCTGAGATCAAACCCAGGTCTCCCACATTGCAAGCAGATTCTTTACCATCTAAGCCACCAAGGAACCCCAATAGGATCATACATTTTGATAATTATCTCAAATGCAAACAGATTAAATGCGCCAACCAAAAGACATTACACTAACTGGGTGAATACAAAAACAAAATCCTTATAATGCTGTCTACAAGAGACCCACCTCAGACCCAGGGATACTGACAGGCTGAAAGTAAGGGGATACGAGAAGGTATTCCATGCAAATGAAAATCAGAAGAAAGCTGGAGAAGCAATACCCATATAAGACAAAATAGACATTAAACCAAAGACTCTTATAAGAGAGAAGAGCACCACATAATGATGCAGTGTTCAAGATGCAACCATTACAAATATATATGCACCCAACACAGAAGCACCTCACTATGTAAGGCAAATACAAACATCAAGGGAGAAATCAACAGTAACACAATAATAGTGGGGGACTTTGACACCTCACTTACATCAATGGACAGATCATTCAGACAAATAATTAATAAGGTAACATAGGCCTTAAATGATACTTTAGACCAATGGGACTTCATTGATAATTATAGAACATTCCATCCCAAAACAGCAGACTACACATTCTTCTCAAGGGCACACAGAACGTTCTCCAGGACTGACCACATGCTGGGTCACAAGGTGAGCCTTGGTAAATTTAAGAAAATCAAAATCATTTCAAGCATCTTTTATGATCACAATACTATGAGATTAGAAATAAACTACAAGAAAAAACTATTTTTAAAAAAACACAAACATGTGGCAGATAAACAATAATGTACAAAGCAACCAATGCATCCGTGAAGAAATCAAAGAGAAAATTTTTTAAAATACCTACAGACAAATGAAAATGAAAACACAACAGTCCAAAACCTACAGGATGTAGCAAAAGCATTTCTAAGAGGGAAGTTTACAGCAATATAATCTTACCTCAAGAAACAAGAAAAATCTCAAATAAACCACCTAACCTAAAACAACTAGAGAAAGAAGGACAAACAAAACCTACAGGTAGTAGAAGGAAAGAAGTCGTGAAGGCCTGAGCAGAAATAAATGAAATAGAGACAAGGAAAACAATCACAAAGGTCAATGAAAATAAAATCTGGTTATCTGAAAAGATAAACAAAATTGATGAAACTTTTGTCAGACTCATCAAGAAAAAAAGAAAGAGGACTCAAATCAATAAAATTAGAAATGAAAAAGAAGATACAACTGACACCACAGAAATACAAAGAGTCATAAGAGACTGCCAAGAGTAACTATATGCCAACAAAGTGGACAACCTGGAAGAAACAGACAACTTTTTAGGAAGATACAGTCTCCTAAGACTGAACCAGGAAGAAATGGAAAATATGAACAGACCAATCACAAGCACTGAAATTGAAACTGATTTTAAAAATCCCAACAAATAAAAGTCCAGGACCTGATGATGCCACGGGTGAAATCTATCAAATATTCAGAAAAGAGTTAACACCTACACTTCTGAAACTTTTCCAAAAACTCACAGAGGAAGGAAATTTCCAAACCCATTCTATGAGACCCCTATCACTCTGATACCAAAACCAGACAAAGATACCACACAAAAAAAGAAAATTATAGTCCAATATCACTGATGAACATAGATGCAAATATCTTCAAAAAATACTAGCAATCCATATCTAACAATACATTTAAAAGTTCATACACCATGATCAAGTGGGATTCACCCCAAGGATACAAGGATTTTTTAATATCTGGTATATCAATGTGATATACCACATCAACAAATTGAAGAATAAAAGCCACATGATCAGCTCAATAGATGCACAAAGAACTTTTGAAAAAATTCAGTGTCCATTTATGATAAAAAAAAAAACCTCTCCAAAAAGTGGGCATAGAGGAAAATACCTCAAAATAATAAAGGCTGTATATGACATACCTACAGCTAGCATCATACACAATGGTGAAAAGCTGAAAGTATTTCCTCTAAGATCAGGAACAAGACACCATTTTTATTCAACATAGTTTTGGAAGTCTTAGCTACAGCAATCAGAGAGTTAAGAAGTAAAGGGAATACTAATTTGAAAAAAAGAAATTTAACTGTCACTGCAGATGACATGATAATACACATAGAAGATCCTAAAGATGCTACCAGAAAACTACTAGAATTCATCAATAAATTTGGTAAAGTTGCAGGTTACAAAATTAATACACAGAAATCTGTTGCATCTCTATACACTAACAGTGAAAGATCAGAAAGAGAAATTCAAGAAATAATTCCACTTACCATTGTACAAAAAGAATAAAATACCTATGAATAAAGTGACAAAAGACCTGTACTCAGAAAACTATAAGATGTTGATGAAAGAAATCAAAGAAGACACAAACATTTGGAAAGATATACCACGTTCATGGATTGAAAAAATTGATATTGTCAAAATAACTATACTACCCAAGGCAATCTACAGATTCAACACAATTCCTATCAAATTACCAATGGCATTTTTCACAGAACAGAAAACCCTAAAACTTGTATGGAGACACAAAAGACCCTGAATACCAAAGCAATCCAGAGAAAGAAAAACAGAGGTGAGGAATCAGGCTTCCTGGCTTCAGACTGTACTACAAAGCTACAATCATCAAAACAGTATGGTATTGGCACAAAAATAGAAATATAGATCAATGAAACAGGGTAGAAAACCCAGAAATAAATCCATGCACCTATGGTCAGTTCATCTATGATAAAGGAAACAAGATTGCATAATGTTGGAATGACAATCTCTTCAACAAATGGTACTGGGGAAATTGGGCAGCTACATGTCAAAAAATGAAATTAGACCATTCTTTAATATCATACATAAAAATAAGGTCCTAAATTTGAGACTGGACACTATAAAACTCCTAGAAGAAAATAGAGGCAAAGCACTCTCTGACATAAATCACAGCAATATCTTTTTTGATCTGTCTCCCAGAATAATGAAAATAAAAATAAACAAATGGGACCTACTTAAACTCAAAAGCCTTTGCACAGCAAAGGAAACAACAAGCAAACTGAAAAGACAACCCACAAATTGAGAGAAAATATTTGCAAAAGATGTGGTAGAAAAGGGGTTAATCTCCAAAATCTATAAATAGCTCATGATGCTAATAATAGCATCAAATAGCATTAAAACAAACATTAATGCATTAATGTTTGATGCATTAATAGCATCAAAATAAACAACCCAATCAACAAATGGACAGAAAACCTAAATATACATTTCTCTAAAGAAGATATACAGATGGCCAAGAGGCACATGAAAAGATGTTCAACATCACTAATTATTAGAGAAATGCAAATCTAATCTACCATATCACCAGCCAGAATGGCTATCATCAAAAAATGCATAAGCAATAAATGCTGGAGAAGGTGTGGAGAGAAGGAACCCTCCTACTCTTGTTGGTGGGAATATAAATTGATACAGCCACTATAGAGAACAGTATGGAGGTTCCTTAAAAAACTAAAATGGAGCTACCATATGACCCTGCAATCCCACTCCTGGATATATATCCAGAGAAAAGCATGATCTGGAAGGATATATGCACCCCAGGGTTCACTGCAGCACTGCTCACAATAGCCAAGACACGGAAGCAACTTAAATGTCCATCAACAGAGGAATGGATAAAGAAGACGTGGTGCATATATCAATAGAATATTACTCTGTCTTTAAAAATAATGAAATAATGCCATTTGCAGCAACATGGATGTATCTAGGGACTGTCATACTGAGTGAAATAAGTCAGACAGAAAAGGAGAAATGTCATAGGATGTCCCTTATATTTTAGAATCTAAAAAGTAATGATATAGATGAACTTACTTACGAAACAGTAAGAAACTCACAGACTTAGAGAATGAACTTATGGTTGTTGGTGGGAGGGATGGAGGGGAAGGGACAGGTAGGGACTTTGGGATGGACACATACACTCTGTTATATTTTAAATGAATAGCCAAGGGCCTGCTGTATAGCACATGGAACTCTGCTCAATGTTATGTGGCATCCTGGGTGCCTGGGGAGTTTGGGGGAGAACAGATACATATATGTGAATGGCTGAGTCCCCTCATTGTTCTCCTGAAACTATCACAACATTGTTAATCAGTTATATCCCAATACAAAATAAAACATTTTTTAAGGAAAATAAATAAAAAATAAATCTTCAAACCAAAATTCTAAAACACAAGAAATCTAATATCACAAAAGTTAGCCAACAAACCTAAACATAAATTTAGTCCAAATGAAATTAACTCTGTAGAAGAATTTCACAGAAATATAAAGTAAATATGCTTTGGATGCTCAGGGAGATAAATGAGATAAAGATGACATTTAAAATGAACAAAAATTTATAACTAAACATAAACAGTGAAGAAAAAATGATCTGTAAGATTTTAAAAGCTTATTTGAAACCTTGGAAATGAAAATACAGTCATTGAAAGCATTTAAAGAGTCAAATGATGTAACGAACTATAGAAACAAAGAAATAATTAGTACAATGAAAAACAGGGCAGATCAAGCAGGATAAGAAGAGCGTTCACACTGAGGGGCAAGCTGGCCTGAGGAGTCAGAAATCAAGCAGCCTGCATGGGGCAAGCCTGTGGGTATGCATACACGTGTATACACATTCATCTGTATCTATTATTTATGTATACATCTATGCTGTTAAGTCACTTCAGTCATGTCTTGACTCTGTGTGACCCCATAGAAGGCAGCCCACCAGGCTCTGCCGTTCCTGGGATTCTCCAGGCAAGAACACTGGAGTGGGTTGCCATTTCCTTCTCCAATACATGAAAGTAAAAATAAAAGTGAAGCTCAGTCGTGTCTGACTCTTCACGACCCCATGGACTGCAGCCTACCAGGCTCCTTCGTCCATGGGATTTTCCAGGCAAGAGACTGGAGTGCGGTGCCATTGCCTTCTCCAGTATATATCTATACACACATATATTTCTTTCTATCAGCTGAGAAGGCCTTGCAGCCGGACACCACAAGAACAAAAATCACACCAAGTGCCCAAATCTTGGTTTTAAGTACTCTTCTTCACTGCAAAAACAGACTTCCATAGAAAAACTGATTCCAAAACTAGGGCAAAGAAAGTAGATGAACCTATAGCATTTTGTCATGCGTGGAAAGCAAGAAAATGCTCAAAGAATGATGCAGACTTGTCAAAAGAGCACAGAAACCAGCTTGGATGGGCCCCCACTCATGCTGGTGATATTTACCAGAATGTGACGAGGCGGAAGCAGCAACAAAGTCTCTTGGATGCCACGCATGGTTCCAGCCCCATGTGGTAGAACAGGAACGTCAGATGGCCCTCGAGTTTTTAAGCTAACTGGTTCTGTTGTTTTCTGACACCTTCTGAAATGCCCAGTGCTGGAAAGCAACAGTATGAAACCAGTAGACTGCAGAACATCCCTCCTACTGTCTTCCTGTGAATGACAGATTGTGAAAATTAAAACTCTAGATATGAACATTAATTCTGATCTTTGTGATCAGGCCAGCACTGAAATGTCCTGCTTTTTAGGGGGTCTATGACTAGTGTTTTCATTTCACAGAATCACAGATATTAGAAATGGAAAAGATTTATTGAATCATCTTGTACTTATCCCCTACCAGTCAGACATTGTTCCCCAAAGTCTGACTGCACCCAGGCAAATTTGCAAAACTTTAAGAAGCAAGCCTACTATCTCTATCATAGGCAACAACATCACAATCTCACAGTTATACTCAGAAAGATTTCCCCCTGGGTTTCAACCTCACTAGTCCTGTTGTGGCTTTTCTTCTTTCATCTCCTTTTGCAGTTATAGCTTTTTTACTACTCCCCCATCAAACAGGTCAGTCCTAAAGGAAATCAACCCTGAATATTCACTGGAAAAACTGATGTTGAAGCTGAAGCTCCAATTCTTTGGCCACCTAATGCAAAGAGCCAAGTCACTGGAAAAGGCCCTGATGCTGGGAAAGATCGAAGGCAAGAGAAGAAGGGGATGACAGAGGATGAGATGGTTAGATGGGATCACCGACTCATGGACATGAATTTGAGTAAACTCAAGGAGTTAGTGATGGACAGGAAGGCCTGGCATGCTGCAATCCATGGGGTCACAAAGAGTTGGACACGACTGAGCGACTGAACTGAACTGTATAATCATTAGGGATTTGATTTAGATCATACATGAAGGGCCTAGTGGTTTTCCCTACTTTCGTCAATTTAAGTCTGAATTTTGCAATAAGGAGCTCATGATCTGAGCCATAGTCAGCTCCAGGTCTTGTTTTTGCTGTGACTTTTTTTTCTTACTATCCTTAGTCTTCTAAATTGCTCCAGAATGGATGCCCCACACTTTACACAAAAATTGCTTTGAAAAAGCTATTCAATTTTTCTTCTGTTTCTTCATTTATTCCACAAGTATTTATTGCCAGGCACCGCATGCCAGGTGTTAAGCTAAATTCTATGGCACTACCATAAATGAGACCAGTCCCTGCATCTGCCCAGGATTGCTCCTAGCCTGATTCAACCAAGAGGAGAGAGAGTGGGTCAGGGTTGGAACTGAAATAAGGAGAGACAGAGCCTCTGTGAGCATCACATGCCCACCTACACAGGGGAGGGTGATGCTGGCACCCTTCCTGAAGAGAGAATGCAAATCCAGTCCAGGTTGCACTATATTCCTGAGTTTGGTCAGGAAAGATGCTAAGTTTTTGTGTTTCTATTGGAGTTTTTCTTCCACTGAAAAGAAACTGACTACTATGCTAGATTAGCACATGAATACTGCTCTCCTGAGGAGCAGGGTTCTTTCCAACTTTGAGCCGACTGACTTCATTAGGCCACACCTAGCAACACTAATCCTGCTGTTATGTTTCCCGTGAGGGAAGAGCAGACAGTATCTGTCTCTTTCTTCAGATGGCTGATATTTCTTTCCTGTGTTCTTTTCCCTTCAGTTCGCCTCTCGGTCTGGTTGAAAAGTATTTCTCTTAGTCAAGACAAAAGCCGGCTAGTTATGAAGCATTCTCTCGTGACAATACCAAAGGACGCAGAACTCTATACTTACATTGCTTACCACTTCTTTCTAGTGGTGATACTTGTCTAGACCAAGACTATATGTAAGTAAGACAAAATAAAAGCAGGCTCATGGCAGAGAATGAAGTGGTCCCTGAACAGAGAGTAGCAGCAGTGCAGAAGTGGGACTCAGCACTGCTATCTGCCCCAGAACCCCAGGAAGACAAACCCCCTTCCGCCAGAACTCAGGGGGAAGACCCATCTCACTTAGGAAGAGCACACTGCCCCAGCTCTCCCCCTTCCCCACCCCCCATGCTGGATAGTAGTGGGGACCTTCCACATGAAATCTGGGATAGAAGTGTCATGAGAAACTCTAGAGAAAGTAGTATCCATTCACTGTGAATGAATTAATTAGCATCGATTTATCACGAGGTGAAGAAGGAGACCCCAAGGAGCATGGTGAGTCACCAAGATAGTCACTAAATCACCTTCCGTGGAGAAGGTCAGACTGGCTGAAGGGCTCTTTGTCTCTCTGCTCTGTTGGGAGTTAGATGCTGCGTCATAGCTGAACTGCATGATAGGTTAAAAAGTCAGGAGTCTGGAGTTCCTGAAATAAAGGGGAGGAGGAAAGGGGAAGAGACTAAGGGAGCTGAGGGTAGGAAAGGAAAGCAGCCGAGTAAAGAGGAGGAAGGCAACACAGAGGGCCAGGGACAAAACAGATACTTGGAGATTTCAAGTGCTTTGCAGATGTCAAGGGTGCCTACCCCTAGATTTCCTCTAGAGAGCTACAGAGTCTCGGCACTCACTGATGCTTCTGTGCAAGTGGATTATTTGGGATGCAAAGTGAAAACAGAATGGGTAGTCAAGACCTGGGCCTGGAGGAGGAAAGGGCATGCACTTGCCCATCCCCATCTGACTCCCGCTACCCCTCTGTCTCATGAGGATGTTTCAGAGTAGGGGAGGAAAAGCCCTGTATGAGGGCTCACCTGTGCTGGTCAGGGTCTACTCTCTGCAGTTCAGCTCTCTGAAGGGGCTGTCACCATGCCCTCCTGCTCACAGTGACCGATTGAGCCCCACTCAGGAACAACTAGACTCAAACTCCAGGATCCACAGCAGACGGAGTCAGCAATGACCTTTACCTCCTATGCTAACCAAGGGCAGCTTCCTGGGTGTGCAACCTGTGCAACTGCACAGGCCTCATGCTCGGAAGAGCCATCCTTGCTTTACTGCTCTGCTAGACATCAGTGCTCCAGCAGAACTAGGCAGCTCCCCGCTGGATGTGAGACTCAGTGGATCACACGGCACTTCTCCCCTCAGCAAGACCCAGGGTCCAGTTCGGCCTCGTCTCTGTCACTGCGGAGGGTAAACTTAGCCATCGAGATCTTGTCAGCTTCCTAACTGACACTTCATGCCGCTCCTCACAACAGAGACACTCACCATTCTATTGCTATCTGTCCACCTCTTTTGATTAATCTCCACAATATCCCTGATCGGCAGTTGTTGGCATTTGAGAGGCTTGTTTTTATAATTCAGATAAAGTCAGTAATTTTCTAGAACAATCATGTCTCTAAAGCAGATACACAGTTTCTCTGATATGCCAGCTTGTCTTTGGTAAAAGAACAAATTGTTTACAGACAGGGGTTTGTGGTGCCAGAAACCCAAGTGGAACTGTTGAGATACGAAAGTGACAAACTGGGCTTCCCTGGTGGCTCTGTGGTTAAAAAAGAAAAAAGCCACCTGCCAACGCAGGAGACACAGGTTTGATCCGTGATCTGGGAAGATCCCACATGCGGCGGAAGAACTAAGCCCGTGCACCACAATTATTGAGCCTGTGCACTAGAGCCTGGGAGCTGCAACTACTGAACCCAGGCGCCACGGCTACTGCAGCCCACCCGCCCAGAGCCCATGGTCCTCGGCAAGAGAGGCCACTGCAATGAGAAGCCCATGCACCACACAGTAACAAAGACCCAGCATAGCCAAAAATAAATTTAAAAAAAAATTTTAACTGATAAATCCCCAGCACTGGGGCATTGGTACTTGGAAAAGTCAAGAAGCTCCAGCCATGAATGTTTCCACACCAGGAGCTATTCCCAGCTTGTACTGAGAGAGTAATACCAATGTGTGGTACCACGGAGGGGGCTCTTCAACTTGTCTGACAGTTACCAGAAGGGCCATTGCTAGCAAAAGTGGCACATATATTTTTTTTTCCTACTTCATGTGGTGTCGTGTGATATCTTCAGATTTCATTTGGATCACTGAACAACTGATCACTTTACCGTAACTTCACCCTCACTACCCTGATTGTTGGAATCACAAGTCTGAGAAGGTTGAGTATCTTCTTAGACATCACAAGTACAGCAGAAACATGGGCCGCTTGTTGAATATCATGAGCTTATCCACGTTTCCCACATGCCCGATGGTTGGGGGCAGACCATATGGCTATATCTGGTCAATGGGCCATAAGTGAGTGTGATACACCTCACTTTCTGGACAGAAATACTGAAGAGCCAGTGCGTGACCCTCTGAGTCTGTCTCCTTCTAAAAGCATTAACAAGATGTTGAGCGGCTTGCATCTCTGAGTCAAGGTGACGCAGGAAAACGCCCTGGGGAACTGCCAGGCTTTTCTTGTACAAGAAATAAGCCTTTACATGCTAAGCCACTGAGATTTTGGAGTGTGTTCATCACCGCAGCACAGCCTAGCCTGACGAATGCGACTAGGCAGCCAGAAGTACCTTCTGCTCAATGGGACTCAAAGCTGAGAATAGAACATCATAGCCCTACTCCCAGCTCAGAGCACTCTTACTTTTCCTCAACATTATCTGGGTCAGGAGCCACCAAAAATAGGGGCCATAGAACTGGAAATAAAAGAAGAGTAGAGAAGGAAAGTGCCAAATAAAACAAGGACAGGAAATGTCAGTGAGCAACGGAAGTTTGCTCCCTCCTGTGGATACACTGGTCATCCCAAAGATGCGAAGCTGGGAAAGATGTTATCGAGCGGGGCTCCGGAGAGGATGGGGATGGAGGCCATACAATACAGCACGGAACCTTTGATTCTCAGCCAGACCCCAGGCTTTTATGTCAGGCCAACAGCAGGGTAAATTAGAAAGCTGAAAACATGGGCAGCCACAAACCAAATTGCAGAGTTTATTTTCGGAGCCTGGTATCTGCCACACAGCTGACACAATCAATATTTCTCCAATTTTTATTCATTCTCCTTTCCCCTTTCAGTACACTGAGCCTCACCCCGTGTCCAGTTCGGCTGAAGTCCCCAAATTCTGAAGCCACTCAGCAGCACCCCACCTCCAACACCTTCCTTCTCCTCTACCCTGTTTGAGCGTCAGTCCTAAGTCCAATTCTCCTTGAGCTCAGACAAGCCAATGAACGCACCAACTTATACGGCCGAGGTGGTACAGGCTGCTTTGGGACTACTGCTGAATGCACCTAGATAATCACATTGCAAGGCTCCCTGTTGCTGCTGTGACTGGACAATATGGCTGCCTGAATTTCAGCCCTCATGGTAAATGTAAGGAAGACATCTTCTGGGGAAAAGAGGCCTTCCCAGGCTTCTCAAGTCACTCGAGGGACGCAGGTGACTATTTCCTTTACGTCTAAACCGCAGGTCAGGCACTGTGGTCACAGCGCCATCTGCCCTTTTCCCGCCAGAGCCGCAGGCCCCTCCAACCCATCCTGTCCCCGACACTCTGCCCCGAACCTTCTCCCACTGCCACCTGCGCCTGGAAAGACACGTCTGCGTCACTCTCAGTGTGGCTTCGGAAGCAGAGAAAGAAGCAGAGAGACACCTGGCTTTTCTGCCACTGAAACTGGAAAACAGTCCTTGAGAAAAAGATGTCAAGGTCCAGAGGGACATATTTTTCCATCAAAACACTGTAAAGTGAGTAGAAGTTTCACATGACGCTCATGTCTTGGTATGTGTTTGTTGTTTTTAGAACAGCAGGCCCCATATCTGAAGCGATACACGCATATATGATGTGAGTGTTACCATGGCAAATGTCATGCATTTTTTTTGGTTGAAAAGAAGGGTAAATAAAGGTATAAATATTGCATTTCCTGTTACTATGGAGACGCAACAATTTGGGCCCTCGTCATTTTTGGAAAGTTTTTTAATTTTATTATTTGGGCTCACTCCCTGTCGTGAATATTCCTATCACAAAGTCTCCGGTCCCTGCTGCCGTCATTATGCTGCCCAACTAGCATTCTTGGTTTGTCTTTTTAGATGGGATATCCCTGATCTCTGAGAGAGAAAATTCATCATCTGCTTTTTTTCTTATTCCCAGATGTGAAATCTTTATTTTCAATCTTAAAAATATTATTATTAAAAGCATATTTTAAAGTCAGGGATTCTGTAGTCCACCTGGTTGTTTTTTTAAAAGGGGTAAGTCTTTTCAAAGTCTTGAAGAGTGTTTGATCTATTTTTTAACTAGTCAAGGTTTAGGTCTAACACCACTTGAACTTTTCCTGAACAAAGTGTTTTAATTTCTAACTCTGATAAGTCAGTCTGGAAAATTGGGGTGTGAACATCTGTGTAGTCTTAAAATTTCCATTACAGTCATTGATTTAGATGTTTCTCTTAACCTAAAATCTGTGGTTTAGCCTGCAAAACTGAACAAAAATCTAGATTTGGGTACTTACTTAGACTTCTTATTTTTAAATATGTTGGCTTGCTTCTTACCAACTAATCAATATATTGAACAGCTACAAAAACCAGCACTTATTATACAAAGCACTTGGAATTCAAAAATAAATGACACAGTCCCTTTCCAGAAAAAGCTTACCTTATTGATAAAACATCAAAGTATTATTACTGAGGATTTTTGTGTTGGGTAAAGTTAAATTAAGTCTAAGATTTCTTCAAACTCTACAATTCTGAGCTTATTTAATTCTACAATAAAGTTTAAGATTAAACTAACAGTAATATCAAAAATACACAGAGTTTATTTTCTCAAATTATCTCACACATATATCATCAACTCTCAATTATACTGCTGCTGCTGCTGCTAAGTTGCTTCAGTCGTGTCTGACTCTGTGCGATCCCATAGACGGCAGCCCACCAGGCTCCCCCATCCCTGGGATTCTCCAGGCAAGAATACTGGAGCGGGTTGCCATTGCCTTCTCCAATGCATGAAAGTGAAAAGTGAAAGTGAAGTCCCTCAGTGGTGTCCAACTCTTAGCAACCCCATGGACTGCAGCCTACCAGGCTCCCCTGGCCATAGGATTTTCCAGGCAAGAGTACTGGAGTGGGGTGCCATTGCCTTCTCCACTCAATTATACTAGAGGCATTCAAAATTAATAGGAAAATTTACCAAGATCCTTTGCAGCTAGTGTCAGAAGTTACCACTAGAAAAAAGGCAAATTTATTTGACTTAACTTTTGTCCATTAAACAAGGTGGTTAGGCCATGGAGGTGCAGCCATAATATACTGTCTCTTCTCCTTCCCCCAACCAGCCTCTGCTAAAAATATGACAGGACAAGCCCCCAAGATGCTTAGCAGGCCAGGGCAAGGTTGGGGCAATGATCACCTCCAGGATACAGTTAACTGCACTCAAACTGTGACCAACCAGCCTTATCCCACAACACCCTACTTCCCTTTTTGTGTTATCAGTAGTTTACATTCTCCCAGTCTGATCATTTAGACTTGGCCCACCTTGGATTCTTTCTTCTCCCTTGTTCCCAACACCCAGATACAAAGTATTGTATGGGATGGTAAAGGCTTCATTCTTAAGATCTCATCTCTCTATTTTCTGCACAAGAGCCTGCTGCATAGTGTGTGTTGGAGGGATGGGAATGGAAATATACACACTATGAGTCAGATATTTTTTAAAGATTTTATTTTGTTATAATAATTGCTTTGTTCCTCAAGTACTGTTGATTTAATGGCAGAGAAACAAAAATATATAAAGTAGCCCATTAAGAATATGCAAAGCTTAAACTCCACGTTAGGGCAGTTTATTCCCTCTCAAGAGGTCTTTCTCCCCTTCCTAATTTTAGGAAGGCGGCTGAGTATAGACATTTCTCCTGGCTGTAGATGTGAGCTTCCAGGATGGAGATATGCACAACGGAATATCATTCCAGTCATGAGAAAGAAGGAAATCCCGCCACTATACTTATAGGTGAAATAAATCAGACAGAGAAAGATGGACATTGTATGACATCACTTATATGTAGAATCTAAAACAGCCAAACTCATAGAACTATAGAGTGATGCTTACCAGGGACTAAGGGGTAAGGGAAAGGGGGAGATGTCGGTCGAAAATTTGTGATTATAAGACAAGTATGATGGTTAATAACTCTGTATTACATACTTGGAAGTAGCTAAGACAGTAAATCTTAACTGTTCTCACCACAAAAAAAAAAAAAATGATAATTATGTGAAATGATAGAAGCAATAGCTAACGATACGGGGGTAATCATTTTGCAAATATATCAAATTATGACTTCATACTCCTTAAACTTATGCAACTCTGTATCTCAACAATATCTCAATAAATCTCTAAAAAAATATCTAAGCCAGGGAACCAGTCTCAGAGGAGTTGAGCTACTGGGTGAGTCACCAAGACAAGGTCTCTGAGCTAGGAAAGCAAGACATCGGCCTTGAAGTGAAAAAGGAAACTCGGGAGCAAGAGAAAAGGAGGTCTTGGTTTTATTCCTGCAGCTGCCATCTTAGTTCTTTTCCGAAACACCCTTATCACAGAGGATGGCATATACCTGGTGCCCAGGGTATACTGAATGAACCATAAATTGGTGTGCCAGCCTTCTAGCTGGTCTTGCCTCAAGGAAATCCCTCTATCGCAATGTAGTATATCACCGATTGGTTATCACCCCACAATGCCACTTTCAATCTGTTCCTTCCCAGCTCAAGCGTTTTTCAGACCTCTAGCAGAGGCTGAAAACTAGAAGCCTCTGAGCTGGATCCAGCCCCAGATGGCTTTTGTTTGGCTCACACTGTGTTTTTCAAAAACTTGATTCAGATACATTTTAAAATAGAGATTTCTTGTGTGTGTCTCCATGCGCGTACACACACACACACACACACACACATTCAGATTTCTGGCTTCTCTTAAAAACTCAGAATGCTTGGCAACTCCAGGCCCACGTTCCCACCTGGCAATAATCAGCTGGTGCTGAGAACAGCTGCCTGGGCCCTGGCATCTACTCTCTGCTGCTCACCACACCCCCACCAGCGCCTTTGTACCCTTCCCAGCCCTCCACCCACTGTGATTCCTGCTGGCCTCCAGCAGGTTTAGAAAATGTTAACCCTTGACCTACAAGATGAACTCTAAAGTCCTAGCATTCAAGGCTCTCCTCAGTGTGGTCATAACACTACATCTCAATTATCTGAGCTCTCATTTTAAAAACTCCTCTGATATCCCTTTAAAATATCTCTTTCCTACGTCCCTTCATTAAAGAAACATTACCAGCTGCTGCCATGTGCTAAGGCATGAGCAAGACCCACGCAGTGTCTGCCTCCAGAAGGCCAATATTCCCTGGGGAGACCGGGTGTTTAAACCAGAAGGTGCAATGAAGAGGGACAGCTGCTATAGGGTTGGCAGGAAGGCAGAAAGGAGGGGTTCAGAATGAGGGCACTAACCCAGTCTGGAGCTTTTTAGCGGGGGGAGTCACATCCAGTACAAGTTCGGGGACGGTGAATGAGGAGACAGTGCCCGGGGAAGGGCCACAACTACAGCGAGGCCCAGAGGTGAGCAAAGAATGGAAAGGAGCTGGGTCTGGACTCCATGGGCAGTGGGAGTGGTGTGTGGGGACCAAGGAGTCTGAAGGCTGAGGTTGGAGAAGCAGGCAGGCACGATCACACAGTTCATCTCAAGGGCGTTTGGAAGCATTTGAAGAGTTTAAAGAAAGGGAATGGCAGGCTCAGCTCCATCAGTTAGAAAGAGCATCATGACTACTTAGGAAGGACAGATTGGAAAAGACAAAGAGGGAAGGTGGAAGCCATGTTAAAAAGATTTAAGTGTGCTCAGATACAAAAGGTCAGGTGTCACGTGATTCCATGTATGTAAAATATCTGGAATAGGAGACTCCATGGAGACAGAAAGCAGAGTCGTGGTGGCCACGGGCTGGGAGAAGAAGGCAGATGGGGAGTGCCTGCCAGATGGGCACGGAGTTTTTCTCTGGGGTGGCAAAAATGTTTCGGAACTAGATAGAGGTGATGACTGCACCACATTGAGAATACACTAAATGCCACTTTGAAATGAACAATTTTATGTTTATGAACATTTTGGGTTATGTGAATTTTACCGCAATTCTTCAAGGACTATTATGGAGTCCAGGCAAGAAGCATTTGGAAGAAATGTGGTAACGTGAGCCCAGCCCCCACGGCTTGCCCACGCCATTTCCTTCTCCTCTGGATAGTCTCTCCCCTCCTTCCTTCTTCCACTTACCCTCCAGCCCCAAGTCATCGGCCACCTCTAAGACCAACCCAGCTAGAGCTCATCACTTCCTCCTCGAATCACGGCCGTATCTCCCATCGTACACATGCAACCTCCAGAAGCTTGAGGAGTTAAGAATGTATTCTCGCCCTGGAGCCTTCGGAGGGGAGCACAGCCTGCCCATGCTTTGATTTTGGACTCCTGGCCTCCTGAACTAAAAGAGAATAAATTTCTGTTGTTCCAAGTCACCAAGTCTGTGGTAATCCATTACGGCAGCCATAGGAAACCAACACTCTTCGCCTCTGTGATCTTCAGTTTTCTCATCCCTAAAATATGGAAAATAATAGTCCACACCTTACTGGGCTGTTTAAGTGAGATTATGCATAGAAAGCACTTAGCCCAGGACCTGGCAGGTGGTAAGTGTTCGATAAGGGTTAACTAATCATTTGATTTCATTACTAGCAGCTGTAGTGTAGCAGTACCATACAGAGAAGGCAGGTCTAACTGGGGTTTAGCAGAAGGTCTCTTGAGAAAGTGGGCTTGAGCTAAGACAATGGATGAGAAGGCATTGAGAAAATGAGAGAGGGTTAGAGAACTGGGATGGACCAGAAGAGAGATGGGGCAGTGGAATTTGAGAAAGAATAGCATATCCAGAGGCCAGAGGGTAAAAGGGAATACATGACATTTGGGAATTTGAAAGCGATTCTAGACAGTGTTGGATGGCATATAGGAGCAGCTTTATTTCTGTGATACGCCAGTATCATTTCACATTTGTGTGGGAAAAATAGGGAAGTTGGATTTGGTGTTGTTTTATATCTATTCTCAATCTTGATGTCCTATCAAATGTTCATAAAACGTTCTCCATCTCGTCACTGGGTGGGTGAGACAAGGCTTTTCAGAAAGCACAACTGACAAACTATTTTCCTTTCGACCTTATACTATAAACTCAAACTCAGAACTATCCTAATTCTTCCTCCTTAAGCCATTTTACTTAAGCACACATCTCTCAGGCACATACCAGTCATATAGCTGTTTTCATTTTGTTGGGCTGTAAGATTACTTCCCATGCCAAGACCGTGGAGACTTCTAGATGATATGCATTTCATTGACCTGCTTGCTCTTAAATTCAGCCCTACCCTTTCCCTCTCCTTCTCTCCATAGTCCTTAGACTTCCTTGCCTTCTCACTTCCCAGTCAGTATGACCAAGGAGGAAGATGCCTCCTTAAGCTTAAATTTCCCAGGGATATTATATCTTTCAGAGTTGCTGTAAATGCTAAATGATAAAAATGTATGTTGGGTACCTCTGGCAGCAACTATTGCTTTTCACTCATTATATACATTGTCTTTCTTCCACTGAAATCCCATTTACAGCTGGGCATGTGGTCATTCATGATGCTGTGATCACTCACCTAGAACTCGATATCCCGGAGGCAAAGTCAAGTGGACTTTAGGAAGCATCGCTACAAACAAAGCTAGCAGACATGATGGAATTCCAGTTGAGCTATTTCAAATCCTAAAAGATGATGCTATGAAAGTGCTGCATTCAATATGCCAGCAAATTTGGAAAACTCAGCAGTGGCCACAGGACTGGAAAAGGTTAGTTATCAATCCAATCCCAAAGAAAGGCAATGCCAAAGAATGTTCAAACTACCGCACAACTGCACTCATCTCACACCCTAGCAAAGTAACGTTCAAAATTCTCTAAGCTAGGCTTCAACAGTACATGAACTGTGAACTTCCAGATGTTCAAGCTGGTTTTAGAAAAGACAGAGGAACCAGAGATCAAATTGCCAACATCTGCTGGGTCATCGAAAAAGCAAGAGAGTTCCAGAAAAACATCTACTTCTGCTTTATTGACTATGCCAAAGCCTTTGACTGTGTGGATCACAATAAACTGTGGAAAATTCTGAAAGAGATGGGACTACCAGACCACCTGACCTTCCTCTTGAGAAACCTGTATGCAGGTCAAGAAGCAGCAGTTAGAACTGGACATGGAACAACAGACTGGTTCCAAATAGGAAAAGGAGTATGTCAAGGCTGTATATTGTCACCCTGCTTATTTAACTTATATGCAGAGTACATCATGCAAAATGCCAGGCTGGATGAAGCACAAGCTGGAGTCAAGGTTGCCAAGAGAAACATCAATAACCTCAGATACACAGATGATACCACCCTTATGGCAGAAAGTGAAGAGGAACTAAGAAGCCTCTTGATGAAAGTGAAAGAGGAGAGTGAAAAAGTTGGCTTAAAGCTCAACATTCAGAAAACGAAGATCATGGCATCTGGTCCCATCACTTCATGGCAAATAGATGGGGAAACAGTGGAAACAGTGTCAGACTTTATTTTGGGGGGCTCCAAAATCATTGCAGATGGTGATTGCAGCCATGAAATTAAAAGATGCTTGTTCCTTGGAAGAAAAGCTATGACCAAACTAGAGAGCATATTAAAAAGCAGAGACATTACTTTACCAACAAAGGTCCATTTTGTCAAAGCTATGGTTTTTCCAGTAGTCATGTATGGATGTGAGAGTTGGACTATAAAGAAAGTTGAGCACTGAAGAATTGATACTTTTGAACTATAGTGTTGGATAAGATTCTTGAGAGTCCCTTGGACTGCAAGGAGATCCAACCAGTCCATCCTAAAGGAAATCAGTCCTGAGTGTTCATTGGAAGGACTGATGCTGAAGCTGAAACTCCAATACTTTGGCCACCTGATGTGAAGAGCTGACTCATTTGAAAAGATCCTGATGCTGGGAAAGATTGAGGGCGGGAGGAGAAGGGGACGACAGAGGATGAGATGGCTGGACGGCATCACCAAGTCAATGGACATGAGTTTGAAGAAACTCCAGGAGTTGGTGATGGACAGGGAGGCCTGGCGTGCTGCAGTCCATGGGGTCGCAAAGAGTCGGACTCTACTGAGAGACTGAACTGATGTGGTACTGAGCCAATTCAGAGTAAAATCTGTATTTTCAACTTCCCTTGCAGCTAGATATGATCATATGCCTAAGTTCTGGAATTTGAAAAAAATTGTGTGTGAGTTCTGCACTTGCCCTCTTCTCCCCTTTCTCCTTTTCTGGGGCTGGCATATGATGCGATGGGGAGCCACCTTGGGATACAACACCCTGAGGACAGCAGAGCAGCAAGGTCAAAGACACCTGACCCCTCGAATGACTCTGCAGAGCAAGGCCAACAAGCCAGCCAGACTTTCAGAGAGAGAAACAAACTGCTATACTCTTTATGCCCCTGTTACCTGGGGACTTGGCTGTGCAACTAGACCTGTATCTCATCTAAGGTCATGCCCAACTAAGTGTCTGGTACCCAGCAGGCACTTCAGGTACCAGCAGAGATCAACTGTGCGTGCTTGAAAGCTGAAAAAAATAACTTCCTTCTGAAAGTAACAAAAGAGTCTCTGCTTTCTGGATACAGCCCAGAACTTGCCTTTGAAGCAGTCTATCCCTTTGTTCTCAGAGCAGTAACTCAGTCGAGCCCTTTTAATTATGCAGTAAGGAAGTTATCTTAGAATTAGCTGGGGAACTTTTGAGAGAAACTCATTTCCTGCAATTAGGCCAATGGGTACTGGAGTAAATTAATTGGGATGTTAAAAGAAAGTGCACTCTTAAATGCAGGACACAAACTAATAAGACTGAGGATTTATTAGTTACACCAGTTACTTCTAAACTTTCATCATGGCCAGAATGCACCAGCAAACATCGTAAGCAGTAGTTGGATGAAATGCCTCCAAGAAATTTCATTTAATGGCTCTCTTATTAAACTCTTGCACAAGGTTCCCTGCCTTCTCCGATCAGCCTCTCAGTCATCTGTCTCTCTCCCAGCCCTTCCATGGTATCAATTTTATGCCAAAAAGGGATCGTGTCACTTCTTTCCTTTCTTTGCCGAGAGCTTCACACAATATCCCTGGCAAACACGATTGCGTTGTGTATCATCTCCCTTTCCTTTTCTCAATAATTCATATTTACCCACATTCACCAACTTCCTCCCCTTTTTACTCTGCATCCAAGCTCTTTGTTGATCTCTTAACACACACTCACCGATCTCCAATTGCTATCACTAATGGTCATTGTTGCTCATAATTAGAATCTCTCTTTCAATAGGCTCTCTTTTTTATTGACTCAGCACAGTCATTAAACAGTTGACCAGAGATGAAAATGCTAAGCTTAACTGAAAATCTGATAACTCTGTTTAATTTTTTATTCTCAAAGAAACTGGCCTTTGTTGAAGATCTCCTCCAGAACAGGAATGACGCTAACAGTTTCATAGCATAGGAAAGGGCTGCCCATTGCTGGTTGGTGTTTTCTTCCTGAGTCTCAGTTGTAATTGCTAGAAGAAGCAATAGTGGAATAAAAAGTCTCTCATTTGCAGGACAGGATTGGGACGATCCGTTTTAATCCTTCTCCTTTCTTCCCCCTTTGCTTCCTTTTCATCCTCCTTTTCCCCCAGGGTCACCATCACCACGTGCATCTTCACTGCTCTTTTCAGAGAATTAAGTCCCGCTCTGGAGACCCTGGTTGTGCACCTCTGAGCTCTCCTGCTGCAGTCAAGTGTTCTTCGAGCTCTGAGCTGGACCCTCCTAGCTTCTCTGCTGCCACCAGCCCAGCAGGCCCTCAGGGTGGCAATTATTGGGATGGCAGGAGGAGCAGAAATCAGTCGTGAATATTCTTTGGAAGGACTGATGCTGAAGCTGAAACTCCGATACCTTGGGCATCTAATGCGAAGAACTAACTCCTTGGAAAAGACCCTGATACTGAGAAAGATTGAAGGCGGGAGGAGAAGGGAATGACAGAGGATGAGATGATTGGTTGGCATCACCGACTCAATGGACGTGAGTCTGAGCAAGCTCTGGGAGGTGGTGATAGACAGGGATGCCTGGCGTGCTATAGTCCATGGGGTCGCAAAGAGTCAGACATGACCGAGTGACTGAACTGAACTGAGGAGGAGCAGTGGAAGAATGAGGGGAGTCACTGCTGTGAGACCCGAAAAGCCCAGAGGCTCTGACGCCCACTGTCCACCCGCTCCTCCACTCCATCCGCAGTAACACCTCTCCCCTCCTTAGGCAGGGAGGTGCTCTCCTGTGGCTCCTTTTCCCTTCTCGGATTTTCTCTGCCTGAATTTAACCCAATTTTCTATTTGGAAGAAAACATGTAAAAGCTAGAGGGAAAGAGGCTGCACACGGGGCACTCTTCCTGCTGAATCCCCTGGAACAGGTCCCTGGAGGAGGGAAGGTGTGGGGGAACGTGGAAGCCCCAGGATCTCTTGGCATTACCACTGTGTGTTTGGGTGGAAGACAAAACTTACAATTCTGACCCAACCCCCCGAGGACACAGGGGTTTTTTCCAGGCATTAAAAGAGGGTGATTTCAAGCAGGTTTCAAGGTTTTTGATTGCTGCCGTCTTAAAGTAGAGGATTTAAGAAATCCAACGCCACCTGTCCCTCCCTAACCAACAAACCAGACCCCCAGGAGGCTGACAGCTCTGCAGATGTCCAGGACTTCGCTCCAAGCACTGGCGCTTTCAAGGGCACCTTCCACTCTGGTTTATTTGTGTTTGGAAAATGTTGCTGCATCGATCCATCACCCCCACAAAAGAAAACAACTATAAAAAATGGAGAAGCTGGCCCTGAGGAGGACAGTGGAGGTGAGATTCAACTTGCACAGGGCATGAACGGAAGAATCACAATCGACAGGAAGCAGACCAGAAATAAAAATGGATTCCCACCTCCCACTCGCCCGAGTTGAACTTGAAAGGAGATGGAAGTAGCCACAGCTGGGCTGGCACAGCGCTGCCCTGACTCTGCCCTTGGCTCTGGCATCTACCTTGTTTGCTCTGAGTCTTGCTCAGCATTGGGCTGGGCAGGGGGTGCCCCTGCAGCACAGTCAACAGCACACCAACTATGCTTTTAGTTCCCATAACGTGCACTTCGGACCTGACCCCTCTGCTGGGAAAGAAAGATAAAATTAGAGTGTTGAGTGGGATTAGAGATGATCAAACTGAACAATCCTGGCCATGAGGCCATCCTAGACCTTTCAGCCCCAGGCAAGCTGCCTGCCGAGTTACCCAAGCAAGAGCAGACTGCCCAGCATCATAAGCTAATAGTATTCTTCATTATTCATTAATTCAAATGTTATCATCTTAAGTCATTATTACATATGGCAGTGGTCTGTTGAACAGCATAAAGCTAACTGACAGATGCCAGTCTGTCAGGAGAGGGTTGGTTTTCCCTGGGCAGTGTGCACACACACACAAGCTATACTTTGGAATGCTCACCTAGAGTTCTCACCACTAAGCCGCCTAACAAAGTGTCAGCGTGTTAGGCTGAAACTGTTCACTGAACACTGCGTCATTCTCGATTTGGAAGAGGAAGGCCAGTCTACGTACTTCCTCAGTGTGTGGATAGCTGCTCTGTCATCTCCCACCCACATGATGCTCCGAGGTCAGCCTAGGCACTGCTGTTCTGTCTGGGCAGAAGGGGGAGGAATGAAGGAGCAAATATAGGTGGTTAGATCCAGCCGGAAGTGGCCTGCATCCGATTCCCTCACTCTCTATTGGCTTTAATTCAGTTGCCCAGACCCACATAACTGTGAGCAAGTCTGGGAAGTGAAAGAAAGAATGACTCTTAGGGGACTGCAGCAGTCTGTCCTATCTGGGTGGCATGTAGGGTTTAAATAGTATGACCTTAGTGTTATGGCTCTACAACAGAACCCAGGATTCAGGGTTGATGGCGTTCTCAAAGGAGAAAAGTTAGAAAATCAGGCAGTTTCATCATGAGTGAGAGGGACCATAATATCTCACACTTTATCTTTTCCCAGGTGGAAGTGGGGTCAGATAGGGGTAGTGAGATGTTCCATACATGGACTGACTTGCGAGGAGGTTGGGGAGCATTCTCGTTTGCTGGAAAGCCCACCAAGGCCAAGACTGAACGACACAGGGGCTTCCATCCTAGCTGGCATCCTGGCCTGAACAGAGGGAAGAAAGTCCTGTAAGGGCTTATGAGCAGATAATTTCAGTTCTCTTTCCGAATTACTTAAATAAAAGAGGACCAGAAAGAGGAAGCAGACCCTTAAAAGCATCACATGCAGGGTCTCACCCGGTGGACAGGAAATTTTTTAATACTGAGGGCCAGTACCCACAGAAAAATAATCAACTCATGTAAGTTGATTCCTCATAATTTGGCATGTTTTAAGAAAGATATATAATGTATTTATTTGATTTTTAGGTTAAGAACAAAAATGTACAAGTGGTTTGTAATAAATACAATCATTAATAAAATATGTACTGCAGTTTGATTTTAATGCTAAATTAGATACACAGACAGAGCAAATGTCTAGAAAGGCAGAAAATTAAAAGAGACAAAAACAGAGACAAAGAGACGGAGAGAAACACAATAAGAGACATAGAAATACATTTCAGCAAAACGCATACCCTAACTTGATTTTTCACATTAACTAGGGAACATGGGATGCCCAACGAGAAAGGTTTATGAAGCCAATCTCTATGAACTGTCACTTCTTCCTCAACCCTTGTTCTCAGTCTTTCACAATAGTTTCTATCTGCCTCCTTGAAGTAGATATGGAAACTAAAGACATAATTCAATAGACTGAAGTCATCTCTGAAGCAAAGACTGCATGGGTCATAACGACCTCCTCAAAGAAAAACTCCCTCCAGATACAAAATCCATCTGAAGGGCCTAGGCATCCCTGTCAGATCAGATCAGATCAGTCGCTCAGTCGTGTCCGACTCTTTGCGACCCCATGAATAGCAGCATGCCAGGCCTCCCTGTCCATCACCAACTCCCGGAGTTCACTCAGACTCACATCCATCGAGTCAGTGATGCTATCCAGCCATCTCATCCTCTGTCGTCCCCTTCTCCTCCTGCCCCCAATCCCTCCCAGCATCAGAGTCTTTTCCAATGAGTCAACTCTTCACATGAGGTGCCCAAAGTACTGGAATTTCAGCTTTAGCATCATTCCTTCCAAAGAAATCCCAGGGCTGATCTCCTTCAGAATGGACTGGTTGGATCTCCTTGCAGTCCAAGGGACTCTCAAGAGTCTTCTCTAACACCACAGTTCAAAAGCATCAATTCTTCGGCGCTCAGACTTCTTCACAGTCCAACTCTCACATCCATACATGACCACAGGAAAAACCATAGCCTTGACTAGACGAACCTTTGTTGGCAAAGTAATGTCTCTGCTTTTCAATATGCTATCTAGGTTGGTCATAACTTTCCTTCCAAGGAGTAAGCGTCTTTTAATTTCATGGCTGCAGTCACCATCTGCTGTGATTTTGGAGCCCAGAAAAATAAAGTCTGACACTGTTTCCACTGTTTCCCCATCTATTTCCCATGAAGTGGTGGGACCGGATGCCGTGATCTTCGTTTTCTGAATCTTGAGCTTTAAGCCAACTTTTTCACTCTCCACTTTCACTTTCATCAAGAGGCTTTTGAGTTCCTCTTCACTTTCTGCCATAAGGGTGGTGTCATCTGCATAGCTGAGGTTATTGATATTTCTCCCGGCAATCTTGATTCCAGCTTGTGTTTCTTCCAGTCCAGCGTTTCTCATTATGTACTCTGCATATAGGTTAAATAAGCAGGGTGACAATATACAGCCTTGACAGACTCCTTTTCCTATTTGGAACCAGTCTGTTGTTCCATGTCCAGTTCTAACTGTTGCTTCCTGATCTGCATACAAATTTCTGAAGAGGCAGATCAGGTGTTCTGGTATTCCCATCTCTTTCAGAATTTTCCACAGTTTATTGTGATCCACACAGTCAAAGGCTTTGACATAGTCAATAAAGCAGAAATAGATGCTTTTCTGGAACTCTTTTGCTTTTTCCATGATCCAGCGGATATTGGCAATTTGATCTCTGGTTCCTCTGCCTTTTCTAAAACCATCTTGAACATCAGGAAGTTCACGGTTCACATATCGCTGAAGCCTGGCTTGGAGAATTTTGAGCATTACTTTACTAGTGAGCACTATATGCTTAAGTACTTAATGGTGAGGCCCAGCAAGGTAGCAAGCTTAACCCTTCTTCACAGTCCAACTCTCACATCCATACATGACTACTGGAAAAACCATAGCCTTGACTAGATGGACCTTTGTTGGCAAAGTAATATCTCTGCTTTTGAATATGCTCTCTAGGTTGTTCAGAACTTTCCTTCCAAGGAGTAAGCATCTTTTAATTTCATGACTGCAATCACCATCTGCATAAATAAGTAAATTTAAGAAAAATATTGATTAAAATTCTTTTTTCTTCTCAATTAAGAGGGAAAGGTTTCTTTTCTCCATTTTCTTGACTAACATCAATGACTCACTTGTCACAAAACTGAAGCTAATGCTTTCCTTCTCTGGAGATTTTCAAGAGAAAAGTTAAAGAGGAACAAAACCAACTTGGAAAGTGTGGAAATGAAGTGCCATGTAAACCCGGGGCAGGGTGACAAATTACACATGTTACCTTTCAACCCTTTGATTCTAGGATTTTTCTGGATGTTCCAAAGAAACAAGCTCAAAGCTTGAAATCATATTCCTAGAAAAGAACAGCTTAAACATTTCTTCTTATTTCCTGAGTATTCTAAAGGGAGAAGAAATGAACTTGTCATTCATTCATTCATTCATTTGTTAGGCATTTTTGAGCATCATAATGGGGATAGAGTGATTAATATGAGTTTAACTGAAGGTCTATTGGCTCTTAAAATCTCCATCTAGTATTACAGCATTCTTGAGCCTGTCTTACTTTTTCTTGTAAGTGTCTTGGTTATATATTGTTTAATAACAGACCATCCAAAACTACAGTGGCTGAAAACAAAAATAATCATTTATTTTGTTCAGGAATCTATAATTAGGGTAGAAGTCAGTGGAGATGGTTCATCTCTGCTCCAAGTGTCTTCAGCTAGGGCTGGCAGATCCGCGTTGAGACAGTGCACTCCACTCACATGCCTGGCAAGCTGATGCTGGTTTTCAATTGGGAGCTTAGCCAGGACTGTGATCTAGGAGTCTGAGTTTTCTCCACCTCTTCTTAGACCTCTCCGTGGGATACTGGGACTTTTTCACAACAAAGTGGCCCTATTTCAAGAGTGACTATTCCATCAGGTCTAGGAGAAAGCTGCAAGATTTCTTATGACCTAATCTCAGAAGTTCCAGAACTTCACTTCTATTAATCAGATAAATCCACAAAAGACCAGCTCAGTTCAAGGGGTGCACAATTAGACTCCTTCTCTCAAAGGAAGCAGTAGCAAGAATCTGGACTCCTCTTTATCCTACCATAGAAAAATTTGTCCAACAAATTCTTGCTCGGTTTCTTTCCCCCATGGTTTGAAAGAGAGCTTCTTTTATGCGTGTCTAAAGAAAGAATGAACCTCTAAAGACATCCTCTGAGAATAAATAAAGTATCCAGCAGGGCACTGTGGAGTTGGCCCAACAGTCTGCCGAGGGTGGTAGAAACTATGACAAAAAGTAAAGCGTAAACTCAATTTGAGATTAAAATTCTTCCCATGTATTAGTGCATGTGTGTGTGCGTTCTAAGTTGTTTCCTTCGTGTCTGACTCTTTGCAACCCTATGGACTGTAGCCCAGCAGGCTCCTCTGTCCATGGGGATTCTTCAGGCAAGAATACTGGAGTGGGCTGCCATGCCCTCCTCCTGGGGATCTTCAGAGCCAGGGATCGAACACAGGTCTCTTATGTCTCCTGCACTGGCAGGCGAGTTCTCTACCACTAGCGCCACCTGGGAAGCCCATGTTAGTGCAGAGTAGTAGTAGTAGTGTTAGTCACTTAGTCGTATCTGACTCTCTCTGACCCCATGAACTGTAGCCTGCCAGGTTCTTCTGTCCATGGAATTCTCCAGGCAAGAATACTGGAGTGAGTCGCCATTCCCTTCTCCAGGGGATCTTCCCAACCCAGGGATCGAACCCTGGTCTCCTGCACTGCAGGCAGATTCTTCATCATCCGAGCTACCAGGGAAATCCACATTAGTGCATACTCTTTCATTATTGAGTATGGTAGACCTTATTGTCTGATTATCAGAAATTCATTTCCCTTTCCTCTTCTGAGAGAGCCCCAGCATTGTTCAAAATCAACTTTCCTGCAAAGCCATGTGCTTCAGAAAAGCGTGTGCATCCCCAACCCCAGGAGTGAATTAGCAGTGGTTTAAGTCTTGCATCATCGTCTTATTACCTTGCCGGTAAATGGCTAGACATGTGACATACTCCTAGCCTATGAGATACAAAAGGAAATCCCTCAAAATGCTTCAGAGAAGAATTTTTTACGAGATACAGGAATAAACAGTTTCTCTTTTGTGTCTGAATAAGACACAAGAACTGCCACAACCAACTTTCAGCCATCAGAAGAACAAGGCTGTAGATGGAACTTCTGGTGTCTTTCCATCTTTCTGAATATCTCCCCACCATATTGCATCCATATATCAAAAGGGTATAGGCATTTGCACTGATTTGATTTTGATCCCAGGACAATCTGTGTTACATATTAAAAGCAACTGGTGAGATGGCTGGGGCTTTCATGGTGTCTTAGTGATAAAGAATCTGCCTGCCAATGCAGGAGACATGGGTTCAATCCCTGGAGAAGGAAATGGCAACCTACTCCAGTATTCTTGCCTGGGAAATCCCACTCACAGAGGAGCCTGGCAGGCTACTGTCCATGGGGTCTCAAAAGAGTCAGATACAACATAGAAACTAAACAACAACAACCAGAACAAAGATGGAATCTCAGTGTGAGAAGGTGTGTTAAATGGTTAGAATAATCAACTTCAACCAATCCAAATTACAGACATCCATGAAAGCTGAAAATGCTAATACACAGTAGATTCTCATTATTCACGGATTCCATATTTGTGAATTCATCTACTCAACAATGTACTTGCAACCCCAGTATCAATATGTACCCTGCTTTCACAGTCATCTATGCACATGTACAGAGTGCAGGGCGGGGTGGATTTCAAGCTGCCTGACATGCGCATTCCCAGCTGAGGCTGAACAGATAACACCTGCCTTCTTATCTCAGCACTCATACGTAAACAAGTGTCCTTTTCATGGTATATTTAGTGTCACACTGTTCATATTTTTGTGCTTTTGCTGGTGAGTGCAGGGCTTCCCTGGTGGCTCAGAGGTTAAAGCGTCTGCCTGGAATGCGGGAGACCCGGGTTCAATCCCTGGGTCGGGAAGATCCCCTGGAGAAGGAAATGGCAACCCACTCCAGTACTCTTGCCTGGAGAATCCCATGGAGGGAGGAGCCTGGTAGGCTACCGTCCATGGGGTCGCAAAGAGTCAGACACGACTGAGCGACTTCACTTTCACTCACTTTCACTGTTTAAAATGCCCCTAAGTATAGTGCTGAAGTGCTGGCTAGTGTTCCTAAGTTCTGGAAAGCTGTGATGAGCCTCACAAGGAAGGTACCTGTGTTAGATAAGCTTCACTCAGGGGTGAATTCTAGTCCTGTTGGCCATGAAATTCAATGTTAATGAGTCAACAATATATTAAATAAGGTGTCTTTAAACAGAAACACATAAAAAGAGATTATGTATTGATCACTGAAAAAAAAATCATGACCAGATGTTCACAGAGACCTAAGCCTGTATTTCCCTAGAAGTGATGGTTCAGTATTTGCCCATTCAGTATTTATACAAACTTTATAGAACACAACTACTATGAATAATGAGACCTGACTATATGTTTATTTCCTATTTGTGGCTTCAGGGAGTGAAACTACAGGAAGTGTGTACACTCTCAGTGAATCCCTCCCTCACGAAATCTAGCGATGTCTTGGTTATGAATCCAGGTTGTCTGGAGACCCACAGTGGCCAGGCATCATGACTAGATGACCTGAGGTAGTTCACTCCACATTCCAACAATCACCAGCAAATACAGCATGCTACAAGGAAAAGCTTACACTTTGCAGTCAACAAGAGTACTACAGGAACGCTTTCCCAATCACAGAACGTTCTCACAAAATATCATTTACAAACTGGACTTGATTGTTCTTCCAGGTTTCCTTACCTAAGGTGATAAAAACACCCCTGTTAAGGTGTCACTTTGATCTGGGGTCTCCACCATACCCCTGACAGACAAGAGGGATGCTGTTGCTACACCCAAGCATTTGAGCCCAGAGTCTTCACCGTCTGGGGGGCCAGTTTCCTTCTGAGTCAGTGGTCCAGCTTACTGGCTGCAAAGAGCCCGTCCGCACGTTCCCGAACCCATGGTGTATCATCGTCTTCTTCATGTGATGAGATCTCATTAGCCACTGCCAAAGTTAGGACCACCGAACCCTACAGCAACCCAGCCAACACAGGCCACACCCACCAATGCTGGGCTCAGCCAGTGCAGAATCCTGAGGTTACCTCCTCCTCAGCCACTGCAGAACCCTGAGGTTACCTCCTCCATCCATGAAAGCCACGACCAAGGGACTGACAGTGCTCTCCATTTACCCAAAAGGGACTTTTGATTCTTTAGGGTCCCTAACAATTGGCCCACACTTAGCCAGTGGGAAGCCTTGTGTTACTGGTTGAAGTTTCCTTCTCTGAAAAGCCAAACTTCCCAAAGGATTTGTTCCCACTTACTGCCTCCCTTTTTCCTCACTCTTCAAGCTGGTTTCAACCTCAACTACACCACCTTGGAGAAGAAAATGGCAACTGACTCCAGTATTCTTGCCTGGGAAATCCCATGGACAGGGGAGCCTGGTGGGCTACAGTCCATGGGGTCACAGGTGTCAGACACAATTTAGTGACTAAACCACCATACCACCTAATACTTCAAAAGCTTTCAGTGGCTTGCTCCATCAGCCAGGAACTTTCCCGTCTTAGCAGTCAGGTACTCTGAGCAGCACCCAACTCACCGAAGACTCCATCCTCCTCCACAAAGCCCCCTCTTCTCTCTGCATCTGCACTTCCGTCTGTCTGTCCCGCTCAGCCTCAGGCACTTTGGCTCTCCCCATGTTCGGTCCGTGCTTGGTCTCCTGGAAACCTGGAGGTAGGCTCTTTTCCCTCCTTCCTCAGTACCGCTCCCAAACAGCTTCAGCGCCACCTGCATCTTCACTGACATCATGAGGAAGCCCCCAAATTATAGAAGCAGCCCCAACTTCTCTGAGCCTTAGACTGGTATTTAAATTATAGTGGTGACTAACTCTAATACGGCAATTCACCTCTGCAAAAGCTACCAATCCAAGTGCTTTACCTATGCTAAACTCATTTGGGCCTCACAGAAAACTTATAAGGTTAAGTACCATTGTTATGATCTTCAGATGAAGAAACCAGCGGCACAAAATGTTTAAAAAAAATTTTTCTCAAGGTCACATGGCTGCTAAGAGGTAGTCAGGGTTCAGAGGCCATGCTTTTAATCACTATACTATACTGCCTTTCAATTTATTTGCATACTAAAAAGTCACTATTTGAATGCCTTATAAAAACTAAACTCATAAATATTTCACTGCAAATCTGGTCTTTCTTGAGAAGTCCCTATTTTGGAGACTGTCACCACCACCCCAGCATCCATTCTGCTGCTTCCTATCTGAATGTCCAAATTCAGACCCAACTGAATGGGTCTGAATGGAATGTCCAGTGTTGGGTGGGATGTCCAACCTCCAAATTCCACCCACTCTATCTCAAAGGTATTTCTCAAATCTGACTTCTCCTCTTCTGTACTATTGAGACCAAGCAAGAGTCATGTCAAGCCTGGGTTTTGCAGGAGTTTCCTAATTGATCTACCTGCGTGTACCCAGGACCGACTCCAGACTTTCTCCCACTGCAGGAAGTGACTTACTAAAACTCAGATCTGGTCGTGTTACGCCTTACTCAAAGTTTCCCAGTGTCCAAACTCTTTCCCAGGCCTCTCACTGTAGGAGCACCCTATGTTCCTCTCCAACTGTCTCCTGCCCCTCACCTCCTCATTCATACAAGGCGTGCTCTTAACCCCGCTCATGTGGACCTTATTCCTCCCCAAGGCTGTTCCTTCTGCCTGATTCTCACCATTCTCTCCCTAACCTCACTTGATCTGAGAAACTCTTGCTCATGCTTGGGAACAACTTTCAGAGATCAGCCAGCCTCCTCTGACTTTTTACATTCCTGTAACACACCTTCCCAAGCACTCAGTGTTTCTCCTTTGTAGCTCGATGCACAATTATCAATAAATATTTATTTTGTCATAAGCTCTTTAACATCTGTCTTCCTCACCCTCTCTCGTTAGAATATAAGACCCATGATGCAAAGGCACTTTCTGTCCTGTTTGTCACTATGTCCCCAGAGCCCATGCGAGTGTGGGAGGAAGCCTCAGAAGTGTTTTTTCAATGAATAGTTGATGGTTTAGAGCTATATTATAAGCAGCTTAAATGCCAGATTGAGAAGCTGGCACCTACTTCGTAGGTAATAAGAAACCCTAGCTGTGTTTTAAGCGGGGAAATGGTGAGAGTTGAAGTGCCACATTAGGAAATTAATCTGACAGCACTGTGGTCAGTGCACAGCAGTGCCCAGGAGAGAAGAAGTCCAGTCATGTTGCAGACTAGAGCCTAGACTGGCAGGGATGTTGGAAACAGAAACAAATGAGGGGTCAGAATTAAGAGATGCTGCAAAGTAAAAATCTGCAGGACCTGGTAACTCAATCCATTGACTAGTTGGAAATGGGTCCGTTTTATTCTAATAACTAGCGGTTGATGCTGTGTACTAGATGCCTATGATGTGGTCAAATACCAGTGAGACAGCAGGGGCTTGAAAGGAGAAGAGGACTGTAGGAAGGGTGCGCAAATCCCTGACAAATGCAAACAAATAAGACAGTTACATCTTCAGTAAGCAAATATGCAGATAAATTAAGACAAGGGTAAACAACTAAAACAATTACATTTCAACTTAAGACACTCTCCCTATCTAGTATCAAAAAAAAAAAAAAGTCATCTGGGACTTCCCTGGTGATCCAGTGGTTAAGACTCTTCACTTCCAATGCAGGGGGCACAGATTTGATCCCTGGATCAAGGAACTATGATCCCACATGCCACACGGCATGGCCAAAGATAAAAATAAATAAAATAACAACACAAAGAATAAAATAATTTTTTGAAAAAGGAAATACTTAAAAATAAAAAAAAAAACTCATCTGTTACTGCTTAAAGAAAGTTTACCTAAATGGTAGTAACAAATGCCTTTCTGCTTTGTGCATGCTCTGTTCTCATCAACAGACAACCATTCTTTATATCTGACCTAAAGTTTTCTAACATAAATTTATCATATTTTAAAACATTTACTTTCTCCTAAGTGAAGAGGAACTAAAAAGCCTCTTGATGAAAGTGAAAGAGGAGAGTGAAAAAGTTGGCTTAAAGCTCAACATTCAGAAAATGAAGATCATGGCATCTGGTCCCATTCTTCATGGGAAATAGATGGGGAAATAGTGGAAACAGTGTCAGACTTTATTTTTGGGGGCTCCAAAATCACTGCAGATGGTGACTGCAGCCATGAAATTAAAAGATGCTTACTCCTTGGAAGGAAAGTTATGACCAACCTAGATAGCATATTCAAAAGCAGAGACATCACTTTGCCAACAAAGGTCTGTCTAGTGAAGACTATAGTTTTTCCAGTGGTCATGTTTGAATGTGAAAGTTGGACTGTGAAGAAAGCTGAGTGCCAAAGAATTGATGCTCTTGAACTGTGGTGTTGGAGAAGACTCTTGAGAGTCCCTTGGACTGCAAGGAGATCCAACCAGTCCATTCTAAAGGAGATCAGTCCTGGGTGTTCATTTGAAGGACTGATGCTGAAGCTGAAACTCCAATACTTTGGCCACCTCATGCGAAGAGTTGACTCACTGGAAAAGACTCTGATGCTGGAAGGGATTGGGGGCAGGAGGAGGAGGGGACGACCGAGGATGAGATGGCTGGATGGCATCACCGACTCGATGGACGTGAGTTTGGGTAAACTCCGGGAGTTGGTGATAGACAGGGAGGCCTGGCGTGCTGCAATTCATGGGGTCACAAAGACTCGGATACGACTGAGCGACTGAACTGACCTGATGAAACAAAACTTCATAAGATAGGGAAAAAAGGCATTCCAAGTGTTCCCTGATAATAGGCAAAGACAGGCACTATCAGATAATCTGGCTGCAGTTACAAATACATAAAAATATTTAAACTCACTAATTTTAGTGCTTATACCTTAAAGGCCATTATTTACTTTTAACATTAAAGAGCTTTCCATTACACACACATAATAAATGAATGGAAAGTCTGATCAGTTCCTCAGATGAGATGGCTCCACATCTCATAGGCTTTGAGGGTTCCCCACCCTGCCACAAATACCCTTGGAAATTTTAAACTTTAATTTTCAGGAGTGGTTCAGTCTTAAGTGAGATATATGTATATATATAAAATGTCAAACTGCATTTCTCATTCCTGGCCTTTTGTACTGAACTTAAAAGACCACGGGGATAAAATGGCACTCAACACCACATTCTGTAAAAGTATTTTGGGCGCATCATATAATTTCTCAGCCAACAAAAGCTTGTCTGAATCAAAATGCATTGAAAATTCCTTAAAAATGTAACACTCCGTGCAAATCTGCAAGTAAACTCAGCCCCTCCCCCATTTCCCCACGAGGCTGCAAATGGATGCAAAAGGCAAATCAGAACATAAGCTAAAATGTGCCCCGTTAACCAATTTGTGGTGCATTTACTTATCCAAGCCTCCATGTGGTAACCAGCTTTCCGTGTTTGTGTTAGTGACCTTCTTATCTTAAAAATCATGATTTATCTGGAAAAACTTTTAATAAGGTCAGTGGTTACATCAACAAGAGAACAGTGTCTGGTCTTGAAATAGAAGGGGGAAAACTCTAAACAAAGTGCGATTAACAACAAAGCAATAATCCCCTCAAACCAAGAGGAAATGGCTTGAATGAAAACAAATGACTTGAATTTTTAAAAAATAAACCATTTTTAAATTACACAAATGCAATTTCCCACTTTTATTTACTTTGGTCATATTATTTTTCTATTTACATATAAGCAACCAGAGTTTGATGGCCGATATCATCATGGGAATGAGCAGTAGAGGAGAGAAGTACCTGTACAGTCGAAGCTGCTCTCATCCATGTTCATGGGGTTCAGCCTGAGCAACTACTGGAGATCACTATTCCACATAAGCTCTTACCTTGATGCAGCACTAATTTCATCTTGGCAACAAGTCTGTGAAATCAGTACTACTGTGCCCGCTTCACACAGAAGGAAACTGAGACTCGGAAAGATCAGGTGGTCAGAAGGCTTAGTAGAGAGATAAGATGTCACACAGACTTGGCTCATTTGACTCTAGGTCCATTCTCCACATGTTGCTATGTGATTAGCACAGATCAAAATGTCTGAAATCCCTGATGTTATGCCCAGGGATAAACCAAGACTCTTCAAACCCCATGTTAGTCTGATAGCTAGGCCTCTTCCCACCCAATGAGTAGAACTAAGCCTGAAATAAACAACTCCACCTATATATCTCTACTGCTAAGTCACTTCAGTCGTGTCTGACTCTGTGCGACCCCATAGACGGCAGCCCACCAGGCTTCCTGTCCCTGGGACTCTCCAGGCAAGAACACTGGAGTGGGTTGCCATTTCCTTCTCCAGTGCATGAAAGTGAAAAGTGAAAGTGAAGTCGCTCAGTCGTGTCCGACTCTGTGCGACCCCATGGACTGCCACCTACCAGGCTCCTCCGTCCATGGGACTTTCCAGGCAAGAGTACTGGAGTGGGGTGCCATTAAGAAGATACAAATGAAAATATCTGGATTTCCTTTTATCAACCACTGACAATAGGCGCCAAGTATTTTAACACTTTGCAATTTTTTAAGCATCCTTTCCCTTCTTGACTTACCTGACTTACCTTCACAACCAGCTGCAGCCAGGACTAATGGAAGCAGTAGGTGTGGGGTCAGGTTGACACTCCAAAGACCCCTCACCTGGGGGACCATTCTCAGCACCCCACTGTTTGGCAGCACCAAGTTAGACCCACAAAACTCTTATACCCAGACTTGTCCTGCCACACCATAGAGCCTCTACCCTGTCGTTAAAGGCTACTGTTAAACACTACCTACTGTTTATTCATTTACTTCATTCATTCAACAAATATTGAGTTGGGGAAAACCAACTATGTATCAGGCACTGTGACAGATATTGGAAAATAAGGCAGAGTTACACAGAGGGTGGAGTTTAGATAACAAATGTTTTGACATGTGTTAAGGGTATGGTAGAGAAGAACAGTGTCTATAGAAGGGATGCCTAACATAGATTTAGGAGTTCAGAGGTTTCCTGAAAGAAGGAAGAGATGTTTAAATAAAACTATTAAGGGTGGGGCAGTCAGTCAAAGGAAGAACCCACTATGTGCTGAGCATGTTCTGATATTAATTATTCTAAAGTTGTTATCTCTATCTGATATATGGGGAACTCAGGTTCCGAGGGATCTCATGATTAATAAGGGACAGCTAGTCTCAGAATTCAAATCTAGCTCTGCAAACCCCAAGCCCATGTTTCATTAATTTTTCACTGCTCTGCGAGCAAAACACCTTCTCGCAGCCCTAGAGGAACCCAGGAATATGAATCAGTACTCGTCCAAGATCTCCTGCTGTGCACAGTTCATCTCCTTAGAGGCTTGCAAGAAAGGTTTTGGTGCCAGCTGCTATTTGGGCTGCTGTGTAAGGCACTACAGCAAGGATGCTGGAACAGAGCCGGGGCAGGATCTGGGGAGGCTCTGTTCAGCATGTGCCCGTCCCGAACCTGGGGGAGCCCTGGCGTACGCTGCGGTCATGATCCACCCATGAGCATCTCCATGCCTCTGTTTTTCGAAGCCATATATCCTTCGGTATCAAAATAGATGTTATACAGCTTGATCAGCTGTCTTCTTCCCCAAATCTAATACCCAGAAACACTGGGATGTTTTAACTAATCCCTTCCACTGTCATTAGAAGAGGACTTGACTCCATTAGAGATATTCAGAAGAAAGTACTACAGGCCCTGATTGGCCATGATAAGACCGTGGGGATCACAAGAATACAACTTTAGTACAGATTCCTACATGGGCTACTTGGACTTAGTGGGAAAACCCATCATCTGGCTGAACAAATCCTGATGCATTTATTCAAAGAACAGTCTCATCATCTGCCAGCTGTACCTTCACCAGAAAATTCAGCTTTGATGAAGGAAAATCTTGCAAAACTCCAGAGCTCTCATTCTGAAAATCAGTTTTCGTTAGTGAGACGTGGGTATTAATAGGCAACTGGCTAGGCCTAAAATCTGCTCCATATAACATTCTAGCTGCCATCTTGCTCTCTCGTGCAGACTTTTATCACAGATTATAGCAAACACATCAGCTAACTGGGATTTCTGGTGGGTTATCTGCCAAGTGATTGAGGTCATTTTCTGTTCAGTGAGACCTCCGAGGTGCTGGGTACCACTGTGTCCTATGGCTAATCTCCTCTTTAAAGCAACTGCCCACAGTGCTCACAGTCACAGACCCACACCATCATTTCTCTGACAAACCTCACTCCGAGCCAGGCGTGAGCTCTGGGAGGGAATCCTCCACTGCAAGATTGTCTACACCAGCGGAGCAGTGACTCGGTTCTCTGGCTTCCTCTGTCCTCCCCGACCTTGTCAGCCTTTGCTCATCATATTCCCAGGACCTCATACTGCTTCCAGCTGCCCATAACCTCTTTAGCAGGGTGTTCACCGTGGGGAGAAGAGGGCTCCATAAAGTGGCGCCTCTGTAGGACTTCTGGGCCCTCCAAGTCAGTCCTCATCTCATTCCCTGTTCTGTTTTCCCCAAGGAGGTCACTTCGAGAAGGCTGAAATCAATTTGCCTCTAATGTTTGAAAATGATTAAAATCGCAGTAACTAATAAGAGTCAAATAAATGTCACTGAAATGTCAGTAGATTTAATCCATCTAGAAGGTCCTTCTATTTTAAGGAAGACCTCATCAACTAAAGGAAGAGAGCAACCTGGGGAGATATAATTGAGCAGGGTGTCCGTCATCCACTCCTCTACTGTGTCAAAACTCCAGGGGAAGCTTGATCAGCAGTCCACACCGACACCAGCAACATACCCGGTCCAGCACCGGCCTTTGCCTCAACACTGACAGTGACATCCACAGGAGTCAATTTTCTCCTGTGCTTACTCAAGACTTAACTGTGTGCCATCCTGAGATACAGGAGTGATGAGAATTTTGTTTTATTCAACCTTCACTGAACATGTCTCATGTCAAGTCAAGAGGGCCTCCATGAAAGGCACTACTTTGTATTCTAGATAAAAAGGTATAAACAAGGACAGTGCAGCATGAAAGATGCCCTCCTAGTAGCACAGAAACATATACACTACCAGATATAAAAGAAGATAGCCAGTGGGAACCCTCTGTACGATGCAGGGAGTACAGATTCAATGCTCTGTGACAACCCAGCCAGGTGGGATGCAGTGGGAGGTGTGAGGGACGGTCAAGAGGGAAGGGACATACATATACCTATGGCTGATTCATGTTGATGTACGGCAGAAACCAATAGAATAATATAAAGCAATTATCCTCCAAATAAAAATAAATTTAAATTCTAGAAAAAGGAGATGCTCTCCGTACAAGGGTCACACACAAGGGACCTATGGGAGCAGATTTACAAGACTAATATCCTCCCAGTGATGGATGCAGAGGGCAGAATACATGCAGGTGCTTGCAGGGTGAGAGGGCAGGGCCAGGAGGGAGTGGAAGGGTACCTTCTGAGTGGAAGGTACCCAGCCCTTATCTGCAGACATGCTCCTGATTTTCCTACACTTGGAAAGGTGACCCTAGGAACATGGCCAGATAATCTGCCCTGTAGAGGTCAGTGAAGAATTAAGCCAAATGTGAGACAACCGACACAGCTGATAGACTGAATGAGGTACCAGAGTAGAGTGAGGAGCGAAAAAACTGGCCTGAGCATGCACATTGGCTCTGCCGCGGTTAGCTCTGTTATCTGAGACAATTTATTTAAATTCTCAGGACCTCAGTTTCCTTATCTGTAAAGTGGTGAGAAAGTAGGCGTCTCATAAAGTTGCCTTAAACACGCAATTATAGTGGTAGGAGACGTGAAGCACTTGGCGCCCAAAGAAAGAGTCTCACAGCAGCCCTCTTGTTTCTTGATCTCCTCGCCAGTCTCATCTCTCTATCTGGAGAATCTAAGTAGAAACGACTGCTCCCAATCACAGCAGTAGGATCCCAGCATCCAGGCCTGAGGACTCAGAGAAACCGCGGAAAAGTGGACACAAGGGGACGTCATGTTTGAGAGGACAGACATGTGTGCCCGAAATCTATTCAAAGGACCCAGGCACGTTTTGTTGTTGTTGTTGCTTGACTAATTTATTATGATCCTCAACCTGGACTTTAGCCCCTGTATCCATCCTTTTGCCAGTCTTCCAACACTTTTCTGTCACCAGTTCCTAGAGCCTTTATCAGCTGCCAATCTGTTTCTCCACTTAACACGCTGAGGGACAACCAACTGAAGGCAAAATCCAAGGCTGTGTCATGCACACAGCTGGGATGCGGGGGAACAAGACAAGCTTTGCCACCTCCACACCCGTCCTGGGGATCAGCTCTGACTCTTGCCCCGGGGTCCTTGCAGACTTGGAGGACAGCGCTGTCCTGGCCAAGTCCCAGAACTGCAAAAAGACTTTCAAAGGCATCAGGTTTATCCTTCGCCCCCAGACTCAAGACTGCCTAAATACTAAAGAAAGAAATATGTCTAGTTATTAAAAAGGCCTTCATCTCTTATGAGCCACCAAATGGATTTTTTAATTCTCTTTACTGCTTCCCCAACTCGGGCAACACATGCAGATTGACCTCAACGAGCTCTGAGTGACAAGCGGAGAAAACAAAGCAGAAAAGAGAAGGGAGGAAATGTGTCCAATTAAACCAGTAAGATTTAATTGCCCATGTGGAGTTAAGAGAGACAAGGGTGATATCAGAGGACAGCTGGAGGTGGGAATATCTGCATGCCTTGGGGGCTGGGAAGGCCCTGCAGCGATTTAACCCATGTGTTTAATCCTCGGGCTTTGCTGATATTAATACCAGTTTAACTCCCTTGTTAAATACCAGCTAGATTGCTCTCATGGGAGACCAGAAACAAAGCAGTAACCTCCATTTATCCATGCATTCAATGGGCACCTACTGTGTGCCGAGGGTATATCCAGGCCCTCATCACATTGAACTCCTCAGTAAGTCAGCTGGACATCTGAGGGTTATGGCCCTTTATAAGAGCAACCCCCGTGGTCTGAAACACCCCCTTCAGCTTGGCTGTGAGTGCTTGCAACCTCAGGATTCAGAGTCTGCTTCATCTCTTTTCACTGCTGCCATCAACACGGGCTGGGCAGCTGGAGGTGCTTGATAAGTTCTATCTGACCCATAATCTAGAAGGCATGGGCTTCCCAGGTGGCTCAGTGGCAAAGAATCTACCTGCAATGTAGGAGACCCAGGGTTGATCCCTGAAGTCAGGAAGATCCTCCAGAAAAGGAAATGGCAACCCACTTCAGTATTCTTGTCTGGGAAATCCCATGGACAGAGGAGCCTGGCAGGTTACAGTCCATGGGGTCACCAAAGAGTCAGACATGACTGAGAGACTGAGCATACACACACACACACACACGCACGCACACACACACACTAGAAGACAAGTTCTTGACTTCAGGATAACATTTAATCTGCTAAAAGGAAACTTTTTCCAAAAGGCCGATTTTATAGAGTGGATTTCAAAAGACTGCCTATGTTCTCAGAGTAAGCAATCTGACATGATAAAGGCCACGTTCAGAGTGTCCTCAAAACGTGGGCACACGTGGTACAGGACACGAACAGACTCCAAGCTCGCGATTGCTTTGTTTTAACCTTGGCAGCCCTGCAGCTTGGCTCCCACATTCAAAGGGATGATGTATTTTCCCATATTTATTATTTGCACTGGACTACTGAGGAAAAAAGCAGGGCAGCAGGCCGGTGTGTCTCAGTATGCCTGCCAGGAATAACAGAGAGGCCTCGCACCAGTGCCTCATTAGCTTATGGAAAACAGTTCCCTAAGGAAACTGCGGGGTGTAAATAAATCTAAAACATTTCAGCCTTTTGAGGCCTGTCGATGCCAAATTTGTAAAACAGTGGTGGCTCAAGAACGCTGTAACATTCTGTTGCACGTCTCATAAATTTAGCAGAAGTTCTATAGTCTGTTAATAAGCAAAATAAGGTGATATCACAGATGTATGTTTTTTACTGAAATATGCATTACTTTGTTATTTATAAGAAGCAAAAGTATAGCTGGTAGGGTAAATTCAGTCTAAAAGAACAGGATAGTTCTAGAGATGGTCAGGCATATACCTTCCTCACTCAGGGACCTGTTAAAGGAAATCTCCTCTGTAGACGCTGACCCATGCCTGAGTATATGGCCAAAACTGGCTATAGCTTCACATATTATCCAAGCTTCAAACATGATGTGAGAGAGTATTATACACGAGGGGAACAAGTGAAGCTTAAACCTAAACCTCTGATAGAATATTTCTGTTAACCATTAACAAGTGGTATCTCTAAGTCAAAGACAACTTTTGGTCTAATCCTTCTATTTAGTAAACAAGAACCCTGAGACCCACAGAAGCAAAGCAATTTGCCAGAGTCACAATGCAAGACAGGGGCAGAGCCAAGAAAGCATGTTTCTCTCTGTCCACTGCCCATAAGACTAACAGGATGAGGGCTGCACAGCACTCAGCAGCCTGCCTGGCACATTGGGAACACTTGACAAAGGTTGGTTGTGACCGTCACTGTTACCATCATCATTATTTCTGCCGCCCTGCCATGCTAAGTTATACAGCTTATGTTTATCTCTTGACCAACAGTCATGACTGGAGAAGCTCAAAGTAGGATTAGTTTCATATCTACTATCAGTAGCAGAAGTAGTTTCACACCTACTATCTTCTATTTTAACGTGTTGTATTAGCTCAGTGTCCCTCATTAGACGATCCTCCCCAGTACTAGCTCCTGGGTCCAAGAAACCCCATACACTCTCAGTGTCCCTTAATAAGCATAACATGTTGTTTCCCACTAAATCATGATCTATTCCTTGAGTACCAACAGACTAAATTTTATCAAGGCAGGAAGCGCATCTACTTTTCTATCATTGTAGCCTCAAACTCTGTGCATAGTAGGTGCTCAATAAATAGTTAATAGTTGTGGTGTTCGATGTTGGGGTTGTTGCTGTTGTTGTTGAGTTGCTAAGTCATGTCTGACTCTTTTGACACCTCATTGACTGTAGCCTACAAGGCTCCTCTGTCTATGGGATTTCCCAGGCAAGAACACTGGAGTGGGTTGCCATTTCCTCTTCCAGGAGAGCTTTCTAATCCAGGGATCAAACCTGCATCTCCTGCATTGGCAGATGGGTTCTTTACCTCTGAGCCCTCAGAGAAGTCCAGCTGGTAGGAAGCCAGAAGCAAATAAGGCATGATGTCTCTCCTTCAGGGTTTCACAGTCTGATGAAGCTAATCCTTCTTGAACCTATTTCAGTTTTCACCCCATATCGTCCCTGTATGTCACTGCTGCTGCTAAGTCACTTCAGTCGTGTCCGACTCTGTGTGACCCCATAGACGGCAGCCCACTAGGTTTCCCCGTCCCTGGGATTCTCCAGGTAAGAACACTGGAGTGAGTTGCCATTTCCTTCTCCAATGCATGAAAGTGAAAAGTGAAAGTGAAGTGGCTCAGTCGTGTCCGACTCTAGTGACCCCATGGACTACAGCCTGCCAGGCTCCTCCATCCATGGGATTTTCCAGGCAAGAGTACTGGAGTGGGGTGCCATTGCCTTCTCCATGTATGTCACTGAGCCCATGCATTTACCTCTTCACAATATAATCTAAATTCCTAATAATCCAAGAATAACACTCAAGCAAGATTTTATCCAAGATTTGTCATAAATAATAGCCCCCAAAAATAATGCACCATTGGGCTGTAGAGCAAAAGAAAGCTGTGTAGCACAGGTTAAATAATTTAAAAGCTATATAATTCTTTAAAGAAGAGGAAACTAACCTAAATGTAATTCAAAACAGATAAAATAAACCTCTCAAAAGAATTACGTTCTGAGAAGCTACTTGATCTATACCTAAGTTGGATAGCACGTGACTTAGAAGAGCAAAGGTCTCAGCGAAAGTTTATGAACCAGAATATGCAAACAAAGGCCAAGAATTAACACCTGGTCACAGGCTGAGGCCAGCCCCAGGAAGGGAGCAGCTGGGCAGGCTAGAGGTGCACAGACACGGTCCCAACTTATGAGGGACTCTCCAGTGGGTCTTAACAGTGCTTTTCAAATATTAATGTAGACCAGAAGCCCCTGGAGGGCTTGTAAAAGCATACATAGCTGGCCACTCTCAAAGTTTCTGGGGTAGAACCTGAGGGTTGACATTTCTAACACATTTCCCAGCGATGCTGGGGCTACTGGTCCAGGAACCCTTAGTTTAAAGAAAGCACAGCACACGGATCCCAACACATACGGACATAAGGAATCAGCATCAACAACCTGCAGGGCATGTACTATGCTTGCCTTTTAAAAGTTCCCTGAGCCAATCACCAATTACGTATGCTATCCATCTGAGTGGCTCTTGAGCCAAAGGAGAAGATGAAAGAATTAAGTAGTCATTCCAGCTAATGGGACACAATGTAGGAAATAGCCTGACGTGGAAACCACCCCCTCCCAGAAAAAAGCTCCTGAAATAGAGAAGAATCAGAACCAGAGTCAAAAGGGTGGTGAGTAGAAGAACTTGACAAGAAAGGGAAAAGTTGAGAGGAGAAATTGCACCCCTGGAGTAGTGCCAAGGAATTGGCGCTCCCCCAGACTGTGGATCCAGACCTTGTAACGGCCCCGTTTATTGAGCACTTTCAGTCTCTGTCCTAGGGGCTGGACATGTGTCTCTGAAACCTCACAACATCCTCCAGGTAGGCGTCGTCTCTTTTACAGATACAGAAGCAAGGCACAACAAGATGAACTAATATCGCCACAGCAGCTAGTAAGTGCTGGCTTTAGGACTCGGACTCATGTCTGTCTGACCCCCAAGCTTCACTCTTATCCCCCACCCCGTCTGCTTTCCTATTTCCTTTCTCTAAAAATGAAACCCAAAGGAAAAGGAATTGTGGGAAACCACAAACAGCAGCATATGGCTAGAGAGAGGTAAGGCACACAGAATAAGAGGGAGTCGAGTGTGTATAGAGGCTCAGGTTTCAGGTTTGAGACAAGATAGATCTGCATCAGATCTGTGCTTCTCCACTAAGGAGCTATGTGGTCTTGGGCAGATCACGTAATCTGATCCCAATTTACTTATCTGTATAATGGGGATATTAATGTCTATCTTCCAGAGTTATTAGAAGTAATATGGATTTTCACATTAGAATTTCTAAATTTACATCAAAACTTTAGATATCTTTACATTAGAACTAGCATATTTTAGGGCATCTCCTAGCAAGTTGTAGGTGTACAAAGGTGAAGGTAGCAGCAGTGATTTGGCGGAGATCTCAGTAGTTGAGGGGCTAGAAAGAGAACCTCTAACAGCTTTAATAAGTTTCAAATATCCAGGTTTGAATCAAGCCTACACCCAATACAAAGGGAACCTGCTGCTATGAGTTAACCAACAGGGGATGTGGAAAACGGAGAGGTATCTGAAGAATGGAAGTGAACAACTTCTGATCCTCATGTTCAAAGCTGAAATAAATATATATTCCAGAAATTCTAGACTTTTAAGCTTATGGTTGGACATGTGCAAGTCCGGTACTTGGTCACCAGGATGAAGCATTTCTCCATAATTCAGAGATAAAACAAACAAGGCTTCCCTCTGAGGGTTATCTAATAAAATCAACATATAATGCTGGAGCCGAGATCAGAAGTATTCAAAGCGACCTTGAAGAGATAGACTGGCCCAAATGTTCCAACAGACTCTCCTGGAACCTAATGGAAGATATTTACAGAACTAGAGGAAGAACATATAGGGGAGATTGATAAGAAATAAGACAGAATAAACAGGAACAGTGGGCAGTAACTCTTCCTTACTAAGAAGAAATTGCTGTGGTCCAACTACATGGACCACAAACTCCTTGAAGACGGGAACTGTTCCTATTCACCTGAGCATCTCCGGGACCCAGTACAGCACCAAGCACAAAGTAGCAACTCAGGACAAGAAAGCCCCTCTGGATACACTCTGGGAAGCCAGGACTATGATGACAGCTTTCACAAAGGAGTTCCCTGTGCTCTGCTCTGACATGTCACTTGAAAACGTTCCCCAGTTCTCCATGACCCATACTCCGAAGACCCAAGTCCCTCTTGGCCTGATACTCCAGCCCCATTCTATTTTCCTTTTCAGTTTGGTTTTCCATTCCTTTTTTTTTTTTAATTAGTCAACTCTCTACTCCTGCCAAACTGATCTACTTGTGCTCCCAAAAAAGTAGCCTTATATTCTCTTGACTCTGTGTTTCCCTACATAATTTGTCTCCACCATAACTGCTCCCTCTGCTTCTCCACACCTTCCAAGATCCTATCTCTGGAAACCTCCCCTGACCATCTCAGGAGAACGTTCCATCTCCCACTTTGAAACTCTCTGAGCTCTTGTTTCTCTGCCATTCATTCAGCATTCACCAAATACTACCTGTGTTGACGTTCATGTTTTTTCAAATGACTGTGTCTTACCTCCCCAGATGAACCACAAACATCACTTCTTATTCATCGCTGCGTCCTACCTCGGACCTTGCACAGAGTTAGCACTTCATAAATGTTTGTTGGTGCTGTGAACGGTGAAAAACAAACGCTGCTGTGGTAATTCTGAAGCATCTGACACGCCCAATCCGCCCGCACGCTAATGTCATTGCTTCCACCGTAGATAAACAATGTCTCTTCCACCAGCAGTTTCCACTGGTTCCACCCTGTGCCCTGAGTAAGCGGGGACAAAGGGAGACACTTGTTATTTGTCTCAGACTGGTTGGGAATCTCCAGACTGTCAGAGACTCATGGGCTTTCATATCTCCAGTAACCATCTCTTTAGACCTGCTTCTGCTTGTCAAGCAGCTATGCTATGCTACGCTAAGTCACTTCAGTCATGTCCGACTCTGTGCGACCCCATAGATGACAGCCCACCAAGCTCCCCCGTCCCTGGGATTCTCCAGGCAAGAACACTGGAGTGGGATGCCATTGCCTTCTCCGTCAAGCAGCTATAGGGATCTTCTAAAAATCGTTTAACACCACTGGGCCTCTGTAAATGTCTGTCCTTCCAACTTAGGGTTGTCATTAAGATAAAGGAGACAATAGAACTCAAAACGCTCTGAAAAGTCTAAAGCTCTGTGAACCAAGAAGAGTTTTAAGTAACCAACTTAGCCCTTTTATCCCTCTAGGACATCACTTAGCTTGGTACCTTGGTAACTTAACCCCTTGAAAGAACTTTAGGGTACCTTGAACTTACCCCCTTTTCTTAGAAGTTAATATTGTTTTTGTTTTAATCAGAGAAAGACTAAAGCATTAGAGAGAAACTGGCTCAGAGAGAAATGCTTGGGCAGGAAGGTATCTTAAGAGTTCATTGGATTGTGTTCCTTTTCCTCTATGGCCTAATTCTGAGTTTATACATGCTGAAAGGTACTTCTTTTCTTTCAAATGCTTCAAAGAATAGCCCTGAGAAAACAACAGGGATTACTTACACATGCAAGACAGCTAAGAACAAAAGGTCAGGTAGGCTTGGGAAACCTCAGTCCCTCCAGATTCCTCCAGCTCCACTGGCCATGGGCAGGTGAGCTGATTATACAGCATCCATCAATTGGCAGGCACTGAGGAGACAAGAGAAAACCACCTCTCTAGAATCCCTGGTAGCTGCGTCTTCTACTAAGAGATCACTTTCTCTAATAGATGAGAGTGCCCCAAAGAAAAGTTCTTTCTCCTCTCCAGGATCTCTGATTACAGCACCGATGAGCAGACCCTGACAAGCTCACCTAAGTTACCCTCAGACGTCTGAGTGCTTACTGTGTGTCCAACAGGGCCATATGCCCAACCAAGCCTTAGGTTTCTGTATGTGAATGGAAGGGCCTGATGTTCGGCATACTACAGCTGGAAAACACTTTGGCCAAAACCTTTGTGCTTGCTCCAGTGCAGTTCCCCTTAACAGAGGTTCTTCTTTGATATCAATCCATCCCCACTAGTTCACGCTGCTGATTGAATCCGGCCTTTCTTATAGACAGAGGCACAGATGATCACAGAAGCACGTGAGACGTGGACAAGAAGGTACAGAAAACATAAAAAGACCTTTCCCTGCCCGATCACTGCATGAAAAAATCCACTGGGAATCTGGTCTTGGCCATCTCAGGCTGCCATTACAAAATACCACAGACTGGGGGACTCAACAGAAATTTCTTTTCTCATAGTTCTGGAGGCTGGAAGTCCAAGATCAAGGGGGCAGTCTAGCTGAGAGAATGAGAGCTCTCTCCTGGGATTGAAGCAAAGGAGAAAGCAAGCTTTCTGGTGTCTCTTCTCATAAGGGCACTGATCCAACCAAGAGAGCCCCACCCTCACAACATTACCTAAACCTACCAAAGGCCCCATCTCTAATGCCCCATCAAAAAATGCTGAAGTAAACTAGCACTTCAACATTAATTTGGAGGAGACCCAAGCATTCAATCTACAACAGAGCCCCAAAGAATGTCCAGAGCAATTCTCCACACTACAAAAATCAGCAAGTCCCACCCCTGTTACTTCCCCAAAGATGATAGCCTACAACCTGCAATTCCATTGGCTTCCAAATCTTTCAGTGACTCAAGAGTAGTGGGCCCCGAATCTGGGTCCTGAGCCCCTTCCCTCAGCCTTATTCCTTCATTGATTTTATAGTTTTTGAGGTTGATAGATTATAAAATATTGTGTGCAAACATAAGCATAATATCCCACATAGTTTTGTTTTTACAAAAATACCAAAATACTATATTAAACAAAAAAACATAAAACTAAAGGTACAAAAAGGGGTGTCCCTGGTGGTCCAGTGGTTAAGAATCCGCCTTGCAATGCAGGGTTTGATCCCTGGTCAAGGAACTAAGATCCTATGTGCTCTGGGGCAATTAAGCCCTAGTGTCACAACTCCTGAGCCTGCACACTCTGGAGCCCACATGCCAGTACCAGAGAGAAGCCCGCCTGCCACAACTAAGACTCAACATAGCCAAGTAAATTTTTTTTAATAAAAATAAAGGTTCAAAAAGCCTGATGGGCCTCTCCCATGTGCTGTTTCTGCCCAAGGGGCTCCTTAGTCTGAATCTCTCTCCAGAATGTGCTCTCATGCTTAGGCATGATATCAAAACACTTACCAACCAACCAGCCGTCCAGATAGCACTCAGCAAAAGACTGAGTGGGGTCCTGGAGACCCCTACTGTGTCCAGACCATTTACCAACCAGGCCTGAAGCTTCCCCACATTTAAGCAACCAGGACAGTCATCCATCTGTGTACTGAGCCCTTGGTCAGCTGGTACACGAGCTTACAATTGAAAAGTTCTTCCCTAGGATTCGTGCTCAGGTTCAGAGACTGCACTTCAGCATTCAGTCCCCTCAGTAGCAGCCCATCCCATTTCTCCCTTGTCTTTCTTGGATGTTATCTGCCTATTACACAACATAGTAAACTCCATTGAGAACTCCACCCCACTGTTTCATCCACTCCCCACAAGGCTCAATCCTGTGCTTTTACACATAATGGGACATCAAGAAACACTAAATAAAACCTATCCTGAGCTTTTGGAGCCACCCAGATGATCTGGACATCACTGCCCTGTAGACATGTGTTGTGGACTGAATGTTCATGTCCCCACAAAATTCATATGCTGGAGACCTAACCCTCAGTGTAGCAATATGTGAAGATGGGACTTTTAAGGAATTAACTTAGTTTCAGTTCAGTTCAGTCGCTCAGTCGTGTCCAACTCTTTTCGACCCCATGAATCGCAGCACGCCAGGCCTCCCTGTCCATCACTAACTCCCAGAGTTCACCCAGACTCACGTCCATCGAGTCAGTGATGTCATCCAGCCATCTCATCCTCTGTCATCCCCTTCTCCTCCTGCCCCCATCCCTCCCAGCATCAGAGTCTTTTCCAATGAGTCAACTCTTCACATGAGGTGGCCAAACTCCAAAGTACTGGAGTTTCAGCTTTAACATCATTCCTTCCAAAGAAATCCCAGGGCTGATCTCTTTCAGAATGGACTGGTTGGATCTCCTTGCAGTCCAAGGGACTCTCAAGAGTCTTCTTCAACACCACAGTTCAAAGGCATCAATTCTTCAGCACTCAGCCTTCTTCACAGTCCAACTCTCACATCCATACATGACCACAGGAAAAACCATAGCCTTGACTAGATGAACCTTTGTTGGCAAAGTAATGTCTCTGCTTTTCAATATGCTATCTAGATTGGTCATAACTTTCCTTCCAAGGAGTAAGCATCTTTTAATTTTATGGCTGCAGTCACCATCTGCAGTGATTTTGGAGCCCAGAAAAATAAAGTCTGACACTGTTTCCACTGTTTCCCCATCTATTTCCCACGAAGTGATGGGACCAGATGCCATGATCTTCGTTTTCTGAATCTTGAGCTTTAAGCCAACTTTTTCACTCTCCACTTTCACTTTCATCAAGAGGCTTTTGAGTTCCTCTTCACTTTCTGCCAGAAGGGTGGTGTCATCTGCATATCTGAGGTTATTGATATTTCTCCTGGCAATCTTGATTCCAGCTTGTGTTTCTTCCAGTCCAGCATTTCTCATGATGTACTCTGCATATAAGTTCAATAAGCAGGGTGACAATATACAGCCTTGACGTATTCCTTTTCCTATTTGGAACCAGTCTGTTGTTCCATGTCCAGTTCTAACTGTTGCTTCCTGACCTGCATACAAATTTCTCAAGAGGCAGGTCAGGTGGTCTGGTATTCCCATCTCTTTCAGAATTTTCCACAGTTTATTGTGATCCACGCAGTCAAAGGCTTTGACATAGTCAATAAAGCAGAAATAGACGTTTTTCTGGAACTCTCTTGCTTTTTCCGTGATCCAGCAGATGTTGGCAAACTTAGTTTAAATGAGTTTAAATGAGGTCATAAGGGTGGGGCCCTGATCAGACCAGATTAGTGTCCTTATAAGAAGAGACACCAAAAAGAGCTTGATCTCTCTCTCTGCTCTGCTTCACACACACACACATGAGCACTCAATAAGATGCAGACACCTATAAGAAAAAGAAAAAGCCTTGGAATGAAACCTACCTTTTCCAACACTGAACTTGGCCGTTTAGCCTCTAAAATATGAAAAATGACTTTCTTCTGTTCAGGCCACCAGTCTGTGGTACTCTGTCATGGCAGCCCAAGATAACGATGTGACATGACATGCCCATTTTATCATCCTCACAACCACCCTCTGAGGTTGGTGTTGTCATCTCCACGTAAAATGTATGAAAATCAAGGTTTAGAGAGGCCACCTCATATGTCTGTGTTTGAGAGGCAGTAAATCCAAACAGGCTCAAGTCTCCAACAGATAGCAAAGCCCACATTCTTAACCACTAGGCTAGACTGCCTTCTAGAAGTGCCTCACAAAAGAAACCATCATCCTCACTGACACAGTGACAACAGCTAACGTGCACAGAGTCCTCACATGCTGAGGTGCCACTATGCACTTCTCATTTAAACTCACTTCATTCTTGCAACCACACTTTGAGGCAGATATAAACATGTGCTCAATTCCAGTTCCAGTTCAGTTGCTCAGTCGTGTCCAACTCTTTGCAACCCCATGAACTGAAGCATGCCAGGCCTCCCTGTCCCTCACCAACTCCCGGAGCTCACATAAACCCATGTCCATTGAGTCAGTGATGCCATCCAACCATCTCATCTTCTGTCGTCCACTTCTCCTCCTGCCCTCAATATTTCCCAGCATCAGGGTCTTTTCAAATGAGTTAGCTCTTCGCATGAGGTGGCCAAAGTATAGGAGTTTCAGCTTCAACATTAGTCCTTCCAATGAACACCCAGGACTGATCTTCTTTAGGATGGACTGGTTGGATCTCCTTGCAGTCCAAGGGACTCCCAAGAGTCTTCTCCAACACCACAGTTCAAAAGCATCAATTCTTCAGCACTCAGCTTTCTTTATGGTCCAACTCTCACATCCATACATGACTACTGGAAAAACCATAGCTAGATGACTAGATGGACCTTTGTTGGCAAAGTAATGTCTCTGCTTTTTAATATGCTGTCTAGGTTGGTCACAACTTTCTTTCCAAGGAGTAAGCGCCTTTTAATAAGTAGCACCTAATAAGGAAGCCAGGGACACCGGACTCCCCTCGTCTCTCACTTCAACCAGTCTTCTGCTTTCCCCCTCCTTTCTCCTTGTAGCCACCTTCACCAGACATATATGGTGAATCACATGCCATTTTGTTGGGTTGGGTGTGACTCTCCAAGTGGTCTTAAATTCTTTCTGGGACAGGGCAGGGTGTGCCCTGACTTTTCTTCTTCCAATCCACAAAATGGCAGGATGTTGGAGCCCCACTAGTTCACAAGTACAATGTCTGGAAAAAAGCCAGACAACATGCCTTCTGCTGGTAGTTTCTTGTTTTCTGTCTATTCATAGGCAGCCCCCAGCCTGGGACTGAGGGAGCAAATCACATCCAGGCACACGCCAAGGAACAGGTCCAAGCCTGCTTTGCTGGCAGAGCAGCAGCCCCTACCCTGCCCTCCTCACAGCTCTAGCAGCCTGAACCAGCAGTCAGCATCACCCTTCCCTTCTTGGTTCCTCTGAAGGCACATGTGGACCAGTGCACCACCATCCACCTTCCCAGCCTCCTCCAGGATATAAACAGAAGGTGCTGGATCCTTTTTCACGAGGGGTCAGAAAATGAAGCCCTGCCTTCAAGGCTGACTCTCTCCCAAAGCTCCTAGATCAGACCGCATCTCCCCTAGATGCCCAGGCCTCCTGGGGTGGCTGCACCTCTCTGCAAGGCTTTGGGGTAGAAGCTGACATCACAGATTCCCAAAGCACGAAGTAGTAACTGGGCCATGATCCAAGAAAATGTCTTTCTTCCCCACCAGACCCCCTGAAGTGTCTATGTACCCTCTAAGAGAGGTTTTGTGATGCTGAGCACACCATTTCCTGCCACCTCCTGGATCTCCCACCGGGGAACCTGGAAAGGTAAGATGGCTGCTCCCAACAGCAGCTCCACCCTGGACGCGGTGGCTGCCGGGAATGGGGGCTGGGAGAGTGTGTGGATTTTTTTTTAGAAAAGAGGACACTTCCTGTTTCAGAGCTTGTTACACCAACATTATCCACTGTGGTTTTCTTGATTTGTGTAAAGTAACACTGTTGCTGTTCCCTTCTCCTTTTAAAAACAATTTTATTGGCATATAGTTGATTTGCAGTGTTGTGTTAATTTCAGGTGTGCAGCAAAGTGAATCAGTTAGACACATGCACATACCCACTCTTCATTTGACATTCTTTTCCTGTATCGGCCATCACAGAGCACTGAGGAGACTTCCCTGTGGTATCAGCAGGTTCTTATTAGTTATTTATTCTATACACAGTAGTGTAGATATGTTGACCCCAATATCCCAGTTTATCTCTCCCTCCCTTATCCCCTGGTAACCATAAGTTTGTTTTCTACATCTGTGACTCTACTTGTATTTTGTAAATAACTTCACTTCTACCCCTTTTTTTTTTCAGATTTCACATATAACTGATATCATATGGTATTTGTCTTTCTGTGTCTGACTCATTTTACTCAGTATGACAATCTCTAGGTTCATCCATGTGGCTGCCAATGGCATCCTTTTGTTCTTTTTATGACTGAGTAATATTCCATTATGTATATGCATCATATCTTCTTTATCCGTTCCTCTGTTGATGGACATTTAGGTTACTTCCATATTACTTTCTGTTGCGTTATTTCTAAAGGCCTCTCCCACAGTCCCCAAAGTATCTTCTGCTATGGATGGTCAGCTCTGTCCATACCCAGGGCAGTCAGGACCCACCTGGGTTCACAAAAGGGGTCTGGAGAGGCCCAGCTGACTCAAATCTTTCCTCCTGCAGGAAATTCCCACCATTCAGTTGTTCCTTTAGGCAGGGAAGCCAACCAGAACAAATTTAAGAGCCAGAACTTGTCACCATTATCAAAAAGGACCTTGATTATTTTTTTTCTAATTGATCATTTTTTCTAGCTTGTGTCAAGGGTCTGAAGTTTACACACTACTGTTCCAGTGTGAAAAGTGTTGATTCTTTTATTTTCCCACATCTGAACTGAGCCTGCTCAAAAGCTCCCATTCCCAGGCTGAGTAGAAAAACATTATTAATACATCTGTTAGTTAAGTTTATCCAGTCTCTTCCCATTTAAGGCAGTTTCATAGGTGGTAAATATTTTCTCAGAGTTCGAGGTCACTTTTGGGACTATTTCTTTCCTCCAAGGATCTCCCCTGCCCCTTCTCCAACCTAACATGGCATGTGAGTGTGAGGCGATGTTGCTGTATCCTCAAGGTGCTAAGAGAAGGGGTGCCTGTGACCCTCTGCTGAGCTCTAGGATGCCTCCCAGTTCCTGGACATCAGCCTGTCTACTGAAAACTCTTCTGAAGCATCAGCCTGTCTACTGAAAACTCTTCTGAAGCATCAGCCTGTCTACTGAAAACTCTTCTGAAAGACCAGACTGTCTACTGAAAAGTCTTCTGAAGCATCAGCCTGTCTACTGAAAACTCTTTTGAAGCACCAGACTGTCTACTGAAAACTCTTCTGAAGCATCAACCTGTCTACTGAAAACTCTTCTGAAGCGCCAGCAACTGGTGATACATACACTCTTTCTCCCTAACGAGGACAGGCCCCAGGGACCCCCACTGGCTGAATCAGCCCCACCTTGCTCTTGGGTGTCCCAGAGTGCCACCGTTAGTTCCTTTCTGAGCACCCGCTACAGGCACAGAATCCAACCACATCTCTCACAGATCCAAGCCACATGGTCTGCTGCCTGGAATACTTGCAGCGGCTACTCCGCAGTCTCCAGGCCTCCACCCTGGCCACCCACAGGCTGTTTTCAACACAACAGCAGAGTGACCTTCTTGAAACAGAATTCAAGTCCTATCCATCCTTTGCTCAAAAACCTCCAGCTGCCTTCATTTCACTCCGAGTAAAAGCCAAAATGTGAGGGACACCCGCTCCCTCCCACTTCACCCCTCCCCACCGGCACGCTCACATCCCTCTCACCCCATTCATCACGCTGGCCTCCTCGCGGAGTCCAACTTAGGGCTGAGAGAGAGAGGATGGAGAAGGAGCAGAAGGGAGAATCAGACAGGAAAAGGATATGGACGGAAGGGTCAGAAGCTGAGGGAAGGCAAGCGTGTCTGCAGGTGGCCCCATGGCTGGCAGACATGGGGAGAGAGAACGGCACAGAGCTGGTCCCTCTGCCCTGGTCACTCTGTCCCACATCCACCTGTCCAGATGCCTATGTCCTTCATGCTTGGGTTCACCCTCCCCCTCCACGTGGTCTCCTCTGCCCATTTGATGCTACAGTCTGATTCCTGCCACCTCCAGCCCCATGAGGCCCCACACCCTGTTCTGCATTTCCATTTTTCCATGGCACTTATTGCCCAGCAGAGTCTTTAAACTACCTATGTATTGTGTCTGTTTGTGTATCCGTCTTCCTCACTCCCTCACCCCGCCTCATTCCTCCAGAGCAAGGGTGCTTGTTTTGTTCACCAGCGCATCTCAAGTGCTTAGAATAAGGCCTGACACATAGTTCAGTTCAGTCACTCAGTCGTGTCCGACTCTGCGACCCCATGGACTGCAGCACGCCAGGCCTCCCTGTCCATCACCAATTCCCAGAGTTTACTCAAATTCATGTCAATTGAGTTGGTGATGCCATCCAACCATGATTTTTCAATGAGCAAGGAAATCTTCTGGATCTTTTCCATCAATACAGCTGGAGGAGAGACCTCAAGCCCTTTTCCTGCTGATATGCTGTGTTGGGCTACCGTTCCCACTGCAGACACCCGCCCCCCATTGTAGGGCACCCCCCCCATTGTAGGGCAGAATGTTTTGGAATTTCAGAGGTGCTTTGGAAACCCAAGATCTGCTTTGGCTTCTCCTTCAGCCTGTCCAGCATTTCTGCTCTCTCCCTGTTCACCATTCCCTCTCCTCCCCATCACAGGTGGAAGGACTTCTTTTTCATCCGTTCCTTTTTCTGTCTGTGTATGCCTTCAGTTGTAACCCACTAAGCTTTAGTCCTAACAAGTAGTGGGAGTTGGAGAATTCAGGACTCCTTTTTCTCTTTCAAGAAAGCCAGGATTTCTGGGCTATCATCTCTTTATGGTCCCAAAGACACACAGCCACTTGTCTGTTTTAGGCAATTCCTGCTCTTTCACTCTCTGGGACATCTGTTATGGGACATTCAGACTGTCATGACCAGAAGAGGCACAGGTAAGGGGACAGGCTGATCCGTAAGGGTATGGCTCACTGTCTCCCAAAATCTAGTCTCTCCTCTGCTAGTGTTAGAGAACTGTACCTGGGCACAAGACTGCCCAGAAGAAAACACATTTCTTAGCATCCTTCATACATCATGTCTGTACACATGAAAAAAATACGTATATAAATATTAAACATAAATACATTTTAAAATATTTTTCAGCCATTAAAAATAAACAAACCCTGCCTTTTTCAGCAACATGAATGGACCTTGAGGATGTTATGCAAAATGAAACAAGTCAGACAGAGGAAGACTAATATTGTATATTCTCACTTCTGTATGGAACCGTAAAAAGCTGAACTCATAAAAACAGAGAATCAAACCATGGTGTCCAGGGGCTGGAAGGGTGGGGGACATGGGGAAATGCTGGTCAAAGTGTACAAACTTCCAGCCATAAGATGAATAAGTTCTGGTGGCTAGCCCTGAGGTTAGCCCTCAGTGAGTGTTTATTAAGAAGGCAAACACAAGAGGGAGGGATAAAATGAGAGCCTGGGATTGACATATACACACTACTACATATAAAAATAGATAATTAATAAGAAACTGCTGTATAGCACAGAGAGAGAGAACTCGACTCAATGCTCTGCAACAGCCTATATGGGGAAGGAATCTAAAAAAACAAACAACCAAAAAAAAGAATGGAGGTGTGTACATGGATAACTGGTTCACTTTGCTATACACCTGAAACTAATACAACACTGTAAATCAACTCTACTCCAAAAAAAATTTTTAAAGAAAACAAACAAATATAAATAGAATATTTTTCTCACTAGAGAAAAGTCTTCCCAAATGTAGGAGACCATAAACAATGCAATTCAATCAGAGGTAAACAAACACAATTTGAGCCTTCCCCTTCTACGTGTTAAATCTGACCAGTGTTCTCTACATCTTCATATTGTCCCTGACAGAGCATCAAATCTAACAGGTAGGAGGAAATGACCTTCCTCTGTGATGTCAGTCTCACAACCTGTGCGTTCCCTTAAGAACTCATTTTTCATGAATTTAACTACATGCTTCTTGGCTCTAATTAATAGGAACAACTACTTAGGCTTTCAAGAAAGCTGGACTTCTGGGCTATCACCTCTTTATGGTCCCAAAGACACACAGTGTAAACCACCTTGGGACTCTAGCATGTTTCTTAGGTCTACCTAAGGTGTCATGCTAAAGCTCTCAGCACAGCCCTTAGTCTTACTTGATTTTATAAAAGTTTACTCCTCTGCTCCTTCAACCTTGACCTTGCACACTAAAGAGTCTTAGTCTTCACAGTCACACTTCTGCCGGCCCCAGATGGTTCCACTGTTCTTCTCCAGGTAAGAAGAGAAGTTGCTGGCTCTTCCTGAAACATCAACACAAGGTTTTTGAGAAAAATTGCCAGCAGCCTGTCCCTCCCCACCCACACATCTCTGCAAAGTGAATTTTACTCCCTCCCAGTCCCATTTCATCCCCTCCTTCTGCCACATACCCTAAGATAACCTTATATACCCCATCGTCCACAGGTTCCATCGTTTTCCAGCACCTGCCCCTTAGTGTGTATGAATGCGGTTTCCCGAGTACAGCACCATGAAAATGAGGCAGAAAGAAGAGGGGCTCTGAGACCCCGAGAGCCTTGAGGTCACCCAGGAGAGGAAAGGAGGTGAATAGGAGACACCAAAGAACAGGAGAAATAAGATCTACTATCCCTTCAAACACCTGCTGAGTGCCAGGTGCTATGGTAAATAATTTCATGCAAACATTTCATTTAGCCCCTTCCCTCCCAGACACATATTATTAATTCCATTTTCAAAGGAGAAAACTGGTTCCAATGGGGTTAAGTGACTTTTCATGAGGTCAACTCAGTCAATAAAAATTGGAAGTGCTCCAGGCACAGGCACAATGGAAATTTTTAAGGCACAGCACCCATCTTTAGTAGACACAACTCACTAGGACTGATTAGTAGATGAAATAACCAACATCTAAACAGCTGGTGTCATGCACACATCTTTACACCTGCTTTTCCTGGAACCAGCCCTAATAAACATGACTCCATGATGTACATCTGAGTGGCTCCTCTGATGAACAGTGTTTAGCTTGAAGACAGAATGGTTATTCTCTGTCTTGCACCAGCTAGAGGGAGCCCCAGGCAGACACAGAGCATGAGCAGTGGCCAGAGCAAGATGAAACAGAGCCTGGCTTAGTAAATAAACACCACCTGCAGAGGTGATACTCCCATCTCTGTCCTCCCAACCCCTCTCAACACAGTCTTCCCCAAAACCTCTAAAAACCACTTACCAGAAGGCCTCACACGTCATAGTGAACACTGTGATTCAAGGTAAATCACTGGCTCTCTGAACCGCAGAGATACGCTTACCAAACTCAAGAAAATACTTGAAGACAAGAATGGATGTGGCTTCCACTTGGTTGGCCCACACGAAGGCTGGAAACAGGCCAACAGATAAAGAGGTCATTGTCATCAAGATTTACACTTACCCAGCAGGGGCAGAAAGGCTGCAAGAGTTATGTGACTCACTGAAGTTCAAGGTTAACTGATACATCGTAAGAACATAAAACCAGGAAGGTGACCGTTAAACACAGCATTCATCTTCTTGGGCCTGAAAGCCATTCTGCGGACTGTCCCTTAAATGCCTTTTCGTTATTAGCAACTGGCCTTCCTAAAAGATCTGGGCAACTAGTAGCCTTCCACTGGTAAGACAGACTCAGGGAAAGTGAATATTTTCCCCTTTATGCTGAAGCCACTTATTTAAAAAAAAAAAAAAAGTTATATTTTCCCCTTTATGCTGAAGCCACTTATTTAAAAAAAAAAAAAGTTATGCTGAAGCCACTTATTTAAAAAAAAAAAAAAAAAAGTTATACTGAAGTCACTTATTTAAAAATAAACAAAGCCAACTAAAGGAAATTCTTGCTTGAAAGCCAGGACACTGGTGCTTTAGCAACATACAATCACAAAACCAAGTTCCTTATAACTGGGCCATGCTGCCCACAGACTCCTGCTCATTCAGCGCCCAGCTGATGAGCTGTGCCCTGGAACACGTCTTGTGTCTTTTCCAGTTAGGCGATGCATATCCCATAGACAGAAAAGTGAAAATGACTGAGGAATTTTTCTAAAGTTCAATCATTTTGCAAGGATCAGGATACCAATAGATGTCTCCTAAACCTTCAGAGGCAATCCTGTAAAGGAAGCAGACGTTGGAAGAGGAGAAAACAAAAGTCTATTCTTATGAAAATGTCGAGGAAATCTTAAAGAGCTCCTTTGGTGTAACCCTCTCTGAGGACTTACAGTGCCGGCAGATATCTGAACACACAGCAAATTACCAGTGGTTGCCCCACTGTCATCCCCAACCAACTTTCTCTCTCACTCATTCCCACTATAGAAGCTGAGGAAAAACAGCACTTGCTTTTCAAGCCTCTCTTGCAGCTAGATTGGTCATGTGATCACTTCTGATTAGTGAGAAGCATAGGAACATCTGCTGGGAGGCATCTGAGAAAAATTTTTCTCCCTAATGGGAAGAAGGGGGCTCATTTTGCTCTCAAGTTGAGGGTTCAGTTATCTTTCAACCAGAAGGGGCAGATCAGAAGAATTCCGTGCCAGCATTAGAATCCTAGAATTGTTCAGTGAGACCTAGAACCACCTGCCTACAAACCTCTTAGTAAATAAACAATAAAACATTCTTTTGCTTAAGTCACCACTTGTGGGCTTTCATGTTATTTGCAGCCAAAAGCACCCAACAGACTACAATGAGCATACAGTGTTCCCACTCCAAGCAGGATTTGGTACTTCAATGCAGCCCCTAAAAGCAAATCCTATTCTGCCAAGCATCAGTGCAGACTTTTGCTGAAAATCATAAGGAAATCTGAAGAAGAGGTTCCATTCCCATGCTACCCAGTGCAGTTTAATGTAAATCCAGAATCAATCGATTGGTTTCCCTTCCAAGTCCCACTTTGCACCCAGTCGCCTTCGTTCCTCTGGACATTTATCCCATGCAGATTTCAGTCTTGCTATCTTCAGATTGGAAATTCCCAATTCTCAACACCTTTTTTTCATCTCTGGCAATTTAGCTCCCTCCTGGATTTTCTAATCGTGAGTTCTTACACCGTAACTCTACTTGGTAAACAAAAGTCACAACTTAGTAGGATCTGCCCTCTTTGGTGGACACGGTCTGTGGATAATAATAGTGAATAATCTTCAAAACACTCTCTTTCACTGCCAGAGTTTGATTGGCTAACTGAGAAGGAAGAAGGGAAAGGAAAGGAAGAGAAAGGGGGTGAAGAAAAGAGAAGGAAACAGAAAGAAATAAAGGTAAAGCTTCCTTTACTTTCCCTCATTGCTTCTTTTTCTACCATTAACCCCCTCTTCCACTTGTCCCCACCTCCCCCCCAAAAAAAACGATTCCTTCTATTCTCTCTTCAACTTTCTGCTTTTTGGATCTCCTTCCATTAACTGAAAAAAATTTTTAAAAGAACAACCTATACTCCTCATCTCCCTTTTCTTGCTTCTCATCCACATCCTCATCTGATCTCATCTGATACTTGCTTCAGCCTCCCATCGTGGCACTGGAACTGCTTGGGCAGAGTCCACAAACTTTGGTGCCCATATGACCCATCCAAATGAAATTAAAGTGCCATCATAACAGTGTGGTTCTCTTTCATTTTGATGTGGTTTCTATCACAAGCTGGCTTCATAAGAAATCTTTGGGCCATAGCTCAAATTAAAAGCCCACAAACTGAAAGGCTTTTAACCCCCCATTATCACCAAGGCACACACACTCTCCAGAGTCCCTGCGTCCCTGTAAGACACTCTGCCCAACATCCACCCAGGACTCTTGTTAGGTGCAAACCAACACCAAAATGATGGAAAGTACAAACGATGGTGGCCAGCAGTGGTGATGATGAGCAAACAGGCAAATGACTTTGAGGTTTTCTGAGATACTTGCTGCTTTTCGCTCCACAGGTAAGCGAAGTATGTTCTGGGGAGATGGTTTCCAGCAGTTTCTCACCTGACTGAAGTCAGGGGTACCAATGCTATGATCTCTGCAGGACAGAAAAGTGAACCCTAGGCTTCAAGAAGTTTTGCCATTCTTTTTATATTCTTTCTAAAAGCATGAAATGTTTTTTTTTCCAAGTTCCAGAGGCTTCCTACCCATTAGGGGCTAAAAGTTGAAAACCCAGAACCTGGTTCTATCCCTCAAAATCACCACTGACTGTCTATGGCCAGAAGAATGCACGAGGCAGCTGGGCTTCCTTCCCTGGGCTGAGGAAGGGAGCTTCAGGATGGGGGCCTGGAATTTGGAGCGTTCTTTTGTCTCACGATTGTAAATGGCATGAAATTGAATCATGCGGAAAGGAGGAGGAGGGAGGAGCTAGGCGGGCTCTTGTCTCGCGGCAGCAGCATGGCTGAGCTCACAGCTAAACCCCTTTTCCATCCCCCGAGGTCTCGGCTTGATCGGGTGACATATTGCTGGCCTCCTCTTAGCCCAGCCATCACTTTTGACTCAGTTCTTGTCAGGCATCATGAGGCTGAGGAAAAGGCTGGAGGAGTAAATCAGGCATCTGTTTATTCAAGTGCTTTTGTTCAGGTGTTTTTTTCCCCTTTGCACTGTGTTCTTTCCCAACTCGTGGAAGGAGCAGCTCTGCCAGAAAACACGGTAGCACCAGCTGCTTCAGAGGACAGGCGTCTTAAACTGAGCCCAGAAGGGGCTGATCACCTGCCTGCCTGTCTGAGTAGGTATCATTCGGACAGTGTTTGCTAAATGCAAGCTGCCTCGGAGGGCACACATGGCCCACATGTACATGTGACGGGAATTCCCCAGAAGGCACATCTTGAATCGCATCACTGTGTACATCACAGAGCTGTTTTCCCACCCATGTATGTGGGATGTGGAGGGGATCCTGCTTTCTCACTATGAATAATTTCAAAGGAAAAAGCAAAGTGCTAGGGATACACAGCACTTCATCCTAGAGCTAGAATGAAAGGCGCATTTGCCTTGCTTTCATCACTGTTTCACTTATTCTTCCACTGGCACAAACCAGGCCTCCGAAGCTTGTCCAGGCCCCCTTTCCTGAGCCAACACTGCCTCCTAGAAAGGTCCTCGAAATTATCAGGTGGAGCCGGTTTCTGTCTTTACAGCTGAGTCAGTCCCAATGCCAACTCTCTACCTTATGAGAATAACAGTTCAGTAAAATTATCACATCATGTGAGTCCCCGCCTCCAGACTGTAAGCTACATGAGGGCAGAGACTATGTATTATTCATCTTCTCTGCTCAGCCTCTTTCTTGTACATAAGAGTCACTCTGTAAGTATTACTTGAAACAAATTGGCTATTTTTTTTTTAATTAAATGGGTTGCATTCTCATTTTTTCTATTCACCAAGCAAAGTCCTTGCTATCATCTTCTCCCATACCTTTAGGAATCTCAGTCAAAGCATTCAAGATTTCTCCAAAAAATTTTTTCTCCAAAAAATTGTCTAGGTTTCTCTAAGCCAGCCCTGGTTTACTACTGTTATTTTTAACATCTAGCATTTTTTCTGTCATTTCCAAAGTATCTCAGTTTAACAAATTACATGATCATCTGTGTCAATTTGGCCCACTGAGAAGCAGACACCAAGATGAGATTACATGAGCAAGGACTGTATTAGGGGAAATAGTTTTTAAGAGATGAAATGGGGAGGGAGTTAGGGAAAGCTGGGGGAGCCGTAGATTGCCAGGCAAGTCCCGAGAGGGAGGGATGGGTAAAAGCCTCCAAGGTTGCCAGCAGTCTAAGAAGGGTTTGGCGAGGTAGTCAGAAACTCTGGAGCCAAAGTTGGCCATCAGAGGAAACGCAGGCCTCCCCAGAACGAACCTGCCTCAGTCTTCCTAGCACATTCAGCCTCAGGCTGGAAACAGCCTATGAAATCATGACCTTGACACAAATGTAGAGATGGATTTTGGATTCCTTGGTCAATTACCCTCCTGTGATTGGTGGTCTATGAAGCAGGCACATTCACAAGGCAGCCCCATCACTCTAGTTGAGAAAAGGAGCCCTGACCATCTTCATGGTAAGAAGCTGCAGCCATGCTTCTTGCCCTCCCCTCAGCCAGATGAAGGCCCAAGCTTTGAAATAACAACCATTACAAACATAGCAACCATCTTCCAGGTGGTCAGAAGCACCCAAGCTAAGTTAAGCTATGATTCACCCTCTCCTACCACAACCAGGCCTGGAAAGTGACCAGAAGCTAAGAGCTGCAACAGGGCAGAAGTGGCATCACATGTTGGCAAGTGACTCTTTTTTTTTTAATTTTTTGTTTTTTAAACTTTTTATTTTGCATTGGGGTACAGTCGATTAATGATGTTGTGATAGTTTCAGATGAACAGTAAAGGGGCTCAGCCATACATACACATGTATCCATTCTCCCCAAACTCCCCTCCCACCCAGGCTGCCACATGACATTGAGAGAGTTGCAAGTGCTATACATTAGGGCCTTACTGGTTATCCATTTTAAATACAGCAATGTGTCCATGTCCATCCCCAACTCCCTAACTATCCCTTCACCTATCCTTCTGCCCAACAACCATCACTACCTTCTCTGAGTCTCTTTCTATTTGTAAGTTAATTTGTATCATTTCTTTTTAGATTCACATATACATAAATAGCCCAACTCCCTCACCTTTAGGTGTGACAACTCAGTGTGTTCTAGAACACTAATTTTTAAGCTGGCCAATTTTCCCCCCAATTTGGTGTGTCTGAAGACAGTTTTGTTGTCCCAATCTGGGGAAAGGAAGTGCTACAAACATCTATGGATAGAGACCAGGGATGTGCTAAACATCCTATAAGGTTCAGGATAGCCCCACAACAAACAATTATCCAGCCCAAAATGTCAATAGTGAGAAACTGCTCTAGAGGAAGAGACTGAACACTAAGCTCCAGTCGCCCAGCCCCAGTAGCTAGCTTGCTAAGGTGCTCCGACTAGCTGCCCCATCTTCCTTCCCTCCTCTCTTACAGTCCTTGACCTCCCAAACTACCTGCACTCGAATCCTTAACTCAGGATATGCCCTTGGGTGAAAACAAAACTAAGATACTGAGTTTCTGATATGTCTTTAGTTCCTGATTCCAGTGCTACCTAAGATGCCAACAACTTATGCCAATAGTGAGAGTTAGGCAACTACACTGTTTTAGAATGATCACTGTCAACCTACAAGACCACTCTCACTTATAACAGCAATTGCAGGCTCAAGAGGTTATCAAAATCACCCTCTGCTTCAGCTGACTGGATAAATCAGACTAGACCTGCTCTCTTTATGCAGCTTTTTTTTCCATTCAAGGACCCACCGCATTCTCTCATCCATATCTCTATTGAGATTGGAGTGACCAACCATCCTAGTTTTCCCAGGACTATCTGGTTTTAACAATTTAAGTCCCACTTCCCAGGAAATCCTTCAGTCCCAGGTAAACCAGACAGTGGCTCCACTAATTATGATTCACCATTTGAAGGGTTTCTGTCTTGGAAGCTTGCCTAGCTAGTGGATATTCCAGGCTCCATTAGAAATCAACATGAATATTCTTGTAGGTCCAAAACATCAGGAAAAAATGGGCAGGGTAGAAATGAGTGACTGGATCCAGGCACACTCCCTAAGCTCATAACATTACTGAACACTGGATCGACAGGCTGGTTGGACTGAGAGACATCCCCCGGGGCCACATGGAGCCTCTCGGCAGTGAGGTATCCCAGCTTGGTGGTGAGATCATGCCTAGAAAGACTTCTGAAAATCCGAACTGCTGAGAGCCATCATTAATTATATATTAGAGGGCACTCAGGCAGGCGAGCTGGCACACACAGCCAGAGGAAAACCTCAGCGGTCAGAGGTTGGAATTAGAGATTGCCTCATGTTGTGACTGACTTCGGCCACCTCCAATAAAGAGGTGTGGCCCGAAGGACTGTCAGCCTCGGGAGCTTCAAGATCACAGCATGACAGTCTTGTGCTTGGGGAACATGGGGATCTCTAGGAGAGAGACTCAGAGACACCACACAGATCATAAAAATAAAACCAATAGTCCTTCAAATCTCAAGTCCACAAGAACCCAGTATTACCCTGTATTCTAGGGGTACATGGGAAAGTCTTATCCTCAGGGAGCTCAAAATCTAGCCATAGAAACAAACAAAAAGGGTACAGTGTGATGTACAAGTAGCTACCGATAGCCAAGGGCAATAGACAAGTTCTCTAGGAGGTTGTGACATTCATTTCTGCTACAAGTGTTTGTTGAGCATTATAGAGCATTAGGCACTATGCCAGATGCTACAAATCCAGGAGGGGAAAAGTCAGGTATATCTCTGATCTTATGAAGCTCATGACATGAAACTTCTGATGATATAATTACATAATGAACATTTGGTAAACAAATGAAGCAGAATGAGAGCCGTAATATTTGAGCAAAAACAATCTGGGGCTTCAAACGATAAGCAGGTCAGTGTTGTCATAATTCAGGTGGACACCAGGGAGGAGGACTACAGGAGAAAGGAACCCGAAACCAGTCAGAAACCCTCAAGAGCCGAGTGACCCTGAGTTGAGCTTCTCCTGCTGGAGAGGGCAGCAGGGTGGCCCAGCAGTAACTGATGGAAGAAAGGGGTTAGCCACCAGGAAGGCAGACTAGGTCTCAGTCTGAAAGGGCCACTTAACCTCCAAGACTGAGTAAAAGCAGTTAAGGGATGATTGGCCTGCTGTGGAAACTGCCTGGTAGCTACGCCTTCCACGTGCTGACCTCACCTTCCTCCTTCATCCAGTCACTCAGTCAGTAGTTACCGAGACTCCCCACTCTGTGCCGATCACTGTGCTGGAGGCTGGGTTCATACCGTGATAAAGGAGACATAATGTCTGTGCCCAGAGGAATGCTGTCTAGTGGGGGAGTTGGACAAGTCAATAAGAAGTTATGCTGTGTGTGACAAAGCTGTAAGGGGCAAGCAGAGAATGCCAAGAGTGTTCCTCCCCCTGCTAACACATCATTCTACTCAAATCCAGTGCTACCCGACTAATCATGGTTCTCTCACTTTGCCTGCTATGGATTCCAATTCTTCCCATAATTCACACTCTTTATTCACACTCTTAACAGGTGTGTGGTGTTTCCTCCTCCTCCCCCATCATCTCGCTGAGTCATTCTCACCTTGCACAATCCTCCAATCCACATGTCCTGTCTTCTCCTTTGTTCTGCCATGGTGCATATGGCAACCCCCTACCAGAATGCGTAACACACTCTAAGGCAGTTCTTAACTCATGGATCTTTCTTCTCTACTAGACATGAGAAGAGAACCCATCCATGCATCCAATTTGTGCTGTTTCCCAATTTATTCATTCAGCACAGTACTGAAGGTTTCCAAGTGAAAGAATGAATACATAGATGAAATGGGATGATCAAAAAATGCAACTTCTGGGAACCAAAACCAAGAATAGATATATGTATATATATGACTTATACACTTTGTTGTACAGCAAGAAACTAACACAACATTGTAAAACAACTATATTCCAATTAAAAAAAAAAACTAACTTAAAAAAAAAGGACTGAGGCATGGGGTTGATAATTTTGAACAAACATAGGCAAAGATGACTGTGTCCTTTGGCAGGATTTTTTCTCAACAGTTTTCTCCTTTACTCCGGTTTTTTTAAGCAAAGAATTGCAGTGTACAATTTGATGAGTTTGGACATATACAAACAGCCATGATACCATCACCACAGGTAATAGGTATACCCAACAATTTCCAGAGAGAAAGCTGACCAAACTGGGCCACTCAACCCCAGAGTTGGTCTTCCGAGCCACTCAGACATTCAGAGCCAGTCATACTATATTAATCAGTGATATTTACAGTCCTCAGGTGCATTCCACCTGTTCAAAAATAGCAATACCTTTTTGCATGCATAGGTACACATGACCTGCTATTTAGCCTTTTAGTCAGAAGAAAAAAAAATACATTTGTTCGCTCAGAACCACAGCAAATAAGACCCTGAAGCTCTCTGTAGTTTAACATCTGGAATTCATCACCATATGCTATTCAAAGAGCCTGCGTCGGGGAGATAGGATAAGCCTTAAAACTTTCACGAACACTGAAGTGGGCTGAGGCAGGGTAGATTACACACCCACCTTCAACTTAATTTTGCTCTTGGACAACTAGTTTGCAGGGTGAGTGGCATTTACTAATAGAACTAAGCTTGACAGTGTTAAAAACACATTGAGTTAGAAGCAAAAGGCTGGGGAAAACTGAAAATCTTTGAGAAAAATCCAGGTGCTTCTCAATATATGGGGCTTATTTTAGAACTTAAATGTTTGGTTTGTTTTTTCAAATGGTTTCTCATTATCTACAACAGGAATCTTAGCCACACTTTACCCAGGAGGAACGAGGGTGGTGTTCTTAGGACAATCCAGCTCCTTGCCCTGTGCCACGTGGACTGCATTCTCTGTCCCTCAGAAGTTCTACGATCTCAGTGAGCTTGTAAGTTGTGGGTCCTTCACCAGGCAGACTGCCCTGGTCTGAGCACCGTTCTTAGTGAGGAATCTGTGCCCCAGGTAAGAACTTAGATCGCCTTGACAGCCACCCTGGAAAGGAAGTCTTCCTACCATGGAAGAGCCAGCTGGGGACCAAGAGGGTGGAGGAAACCTGCAAAAGAGTCAAGAGTCATGAAAGGGAATCCGCAGGTCAGAGAATGAGAACCAAGAAGAGTGGACTCTGCAGAAAGAGCTGAAACTTGATCCTAGCCCTGTTTTTACTTTGTTCGTTTGGTTGGTTTTTTGTTTGTTTTGAGCTGGGTTGCTTTATCTATCTGAGCCTTAGTCTCCTCACTTTTAAAATGGTAAGAGTAGTAGTATCTGTCTAATTAAATTGTTGGGGATATAAGTATTCAGTTATGTAAAATGTCTAGAATGGAGCCAGACTATCTGTAAACCTCAATAAATGAGTGTTATTATGCATTCAATAGTGTCCAAATTCCTACCGGTCGTGAGTCTTCAGTTACAGTCTCTTGAGGACTGGGAACATAAGCATTTATGATCCGGCCTGTATACAGCCCCTTAGATTTGAAGGTTTTGAATACTGATCACAGATACCAAAAATGTCAGGACTAGAAAAAACTTGATAAATTGTCTAGGCTGAGTGCTTTCCAAAATTTTCTTTTAGACCCATAACTTGTCCTTCAAACAAAACATTTCTGCAGAAATTCAATACAAAACAGAGCAAGGTGAATTTGGTTGGAGTGGGAGTGACAGGGTACAGCAGCAACCACTTACCTGACCCTCACAGACATCCCTGCAGTGATCCCCAGAAGCATATCCACCAAGACCCCCAAGTCCCCAGATAACACAGTGAGAAGACTAATGGTCTGTACACCCTCCTATTTTATAAGTAGGAAAGCTTATGAAACTTCTGGAAAACTGAAGCCCAGAAAGGTTAAGTCACTACCCCAGAGGTACTCACAGATTGAGTATAAAGCCAGGTCCAAATAAGACACTTTGCCACCTGATAGTCAGTCCATCATTATCAACAGAAGAACTGATAAATTTGTCATTGGTGCTCTCTGACCTTCCTAGAGCATACTCTCTTTCCCCCATCATCTCCCAGTCACCCAGTGCCTTCATTCAAATTTTTGCCAACATGACACTGTAAGTCGATTGGACTTCACTTAAAAATAATAAGTAAAAAAAAAAAAAAAAACCCCCCATCACTAGCACAGCCCGCCACTCCAGTATGCCCTCCCCAAAGTATCCCATCCTTCACAACCTTTCAGTCTCTTCTTCATTCTCAAAACTTATCTGCTTTCAGTCCTGTTCCCTCAAGCTCCTGTTCATTTACTGATCTACATGATGACAAACCAATCAGTAAGGAGATAGCTTTGAATGCTTGTTCATTACCCAAATAATTTCTATAAGTGTATTTTAACAAGAACTTTCTAGCAACCCTTTAGAGACAAAAAAATTTTAAGAAGAGATTCATGTTGACCACTGGGAGGTTTTAGACATATGCTCCTTCAGATCTGGAGAAGGCAATGGCACCCACTCCAGTACTCTTGCCTGGAAAATCCCATGGACGGAGGAGCCTGGTAGGCTGCAGTCCATAGGGACACAAAGAGTCGGACAGGACTGAGGGGCTTCACTTTCACTTTCCACTTTCATGCATTGGAAAAGGAAATGGCAACCCACTCCAGTGTTCTTGCTTGGAGAATCCCAGGGACAGGGGAGCCTGGTGGGCCACCGTCTATGGGGTCGCATAGAGTTGGACATGACTGAAATGTCTTAGCAGCAGCAGCAGCAGCCTTCAGATCACATCAAGCCTCAGCTTACAACACTAGGACTCCTCTCCCATGGGCACCAGTCACTTTGGCTACATCTATGACCCATCCAGGGCTTCCCTTGTGGTTCAGACAGTAAAGCGTCTGCCTACAATGTGGGAGACCCGGGTTCGATCCCTGGCTTGGGAAGATCATCTGGAGAAGGAAATGGCAACCCACTCCAGCACTCTTGCCTGGAAAATCCCATGGACGGAGGTGCCCGGTAGGCTACAGTCCACAGGGTTGCAAAGAGTCGGACACGACTGAGCGAATTCACTTTACTTCACTTCATGACCCACATCATGGTCCTATTTCTCACTCACCTCCAAATTCAGTCAATTTACACTATTGTTGGTTAACATAAGGAGAGGGGACTTCTGTTAAGTCAGAAGTGAAAGACTAAAAGGGGAACATGAAAACTGAATTAAATATACCTAAAGGAAGCGTGACACAACAACCCCAACTGAACTTGCCACAAAAAGCTCCCCATCCACCATTCTCAAGGACCTGATGTATAACTGTACCTGAGCAGCAACGAAATCACAAGCACTTTGGTTGTACACAGGGCTGCACAAGTGACTGGCAGTCAGAAGACCCGGGGTCTAGTCCCAGCTCCTGCATTAACTAGCTGTGTGGACTTGGAAAACTCTCATTCCCTCTTTAAGTCCATGTATCCTCAATTGTAAAGTGGAGAGTGGGGTTATCATGGCTCTAAAGTCCTTCAATATATACTTTTGTATGGTTCCGTCATTCTTCAAGCTTTTCACCTTATGGAATGATGGTAGAGATAACTGGCCTCCAAAAAACATGTGCTCCCCTTCCTATAGCTTCCCCTTCTCCCCACTGAGAAGCGGAAACCTGCCAGGGACATCTCCGTCTCCCTGACCCCCATAGGTAAGACCACGTGACTAGATCTTCCCAATAGAATATGAGCAAAAGCTATGCATGTCACTTCCAGGCAAGGTGATTAAGACACAGCTGTCCTCCTCCCACACTCTCTTCCTCTGTCTCTGGCCAGACGCAGAAAATTCTGAGGGCTTAGGGGAGGCAGAGCCGCAAGACAAAAGGAGCCTTGGTCCTTGAGTCACCACTTGGAGGAAGCTGCGCTAAGCAGGCATACTCATGCTGGACTATTCCATGAATGAGAATTAAACTTTTCTTGTGTAAAGCCACTTCAATTTGGTGGTTTATTTGTTATGAGCAGCTAGCATTTTCCTAACTACCATGAAAAACACAAAGTTCTGTTTGACCTTTGATTTAGACTTTTGATACAATTTGAAAAATATTTATGAAAAGTGCTAAGAGCTGGGAAGATTGAACAGTGAGAAAAAGAGTCCCTTCCCAGGCTCAGACCCAGTAGAGCATAGAGACACGTGTTCCTAGTAGAACATATTACTATATGTTGCAAAATGAGATAAATTCCATAAGAACAGCAAAGATCTACAGAGAAGGGAGAAAGGGAGAATGAATAAAGCCCACCCAACCCACTTCACTAAGGACTGTCCTGCAAAACATCCAAGTGAGCCATAATTAGTTCCCAGATTGAGTTGAAATTATGTTTCAGCTCAGTCCTGTCTCCTGACATATGGGGTGACCCACGCTGTGATTAACACACATGGTTTGGGGGTGATAGCTGCTCCCCCTGACACACCAAGGGTCCCAGCACGCCCCATGCTCAGCCCAGGCACAAAGGAGGTGATTTGCCTGGGGTTGTAGTTCATCCTTTCCTAACTCTTTAATTCTCACAGATGAAGGAACAAGATATGACAGACACGCCGACCACCCAGAGGGACTGAGGGGAAATACAATTACCATCGTGAGAAAGCAGTCTAAAAGGGCTGATCCTGAGGTATTTCAAATTTGCTAACACCTCTGAAAGGAGAACAGTTGGATAACAGGTGGTCACTAGCCACTGAAAGTTACTCTAACCTACTCAAGGGTTGAGAATATTGCCATTTATTACTTGGGGACTTGTCAAAGTATTACTTTCATTACACTAATAAATACTGTAAATGTCAAAATAAAAAATACTCTAAGTTCTGGAACTTGTCTTATCTAAATCTATATGATCTGGAAATACTTAGCAAGGGAGCCCTGTAATACAAAACAGATACACAAAGGGTCCCAAGGAAAGCCCTTGGGAAATGCCAAACTATTAATTACATATTAAACTGAAACTCTTTTTAACAGCAATTGCCTCAGCTGCAAAGAACAAAGCCGAATGCATTCCAGGGAAGGAGGAAAGGAACCAAGTTCTTTGGCTCCTTCCAGTAAAGGCCCTTTAAAGGTGAAACCAATTGTGATGGGTATTTGAATTTTGTTTAGATTACAGGGAGAGGAGAGGAGAATCTTGTGTATTTTCTATGTTTCAAATTTTTTTTAAATATGATTTTTTTAATTGTAATCATGAACCTAATCAAAAAAGGAAAATTTTCCAGGGAGACCCTCATTGCCTAGAAGCCCTCTTCTCACATGGAATCCGTGTCATTTTTCAAAATTAAGAAATATATTTTTTAATTTTAAATCTGAAAAAGTTGGAAAAATAACAACGTGCACTCAAAGGTGAATTTCACATACACACACATTGAAAGTGAATCACGCTTTTTGAGGCTATCTACTGTGACATAGAGTTTAACTATGCAATATATGTTCTCTGAATTTTTTCACAGAAGAACATAGAATTATATAATCATTAGGCAGCTGACGCAGACTGATTTGGCCAAATTCAGAATGCATGTGGATGTGACTAGCATACAGTGGAGATAGTCTGACAAATGAATCGTCAAAAGAGCTCAACCTCCACATAAGAGTCCAGCAACTTACCTCCACCACCCCAGCTAAGCCCAGCCTAGCTCTGCACTCTTCCAAGAGCCATAATCACCCACAATGACGCATCCTTGGGCATCAACAGCAGCCCCATAATAGCTAACATGCTACTCCAGGCCTATAAAGCCTGTTTTTAAGTTTGTTTATCTTCATTTACGTGCTGAATTCCCCCACAGCCTCCTTGATGAAGCCATTAAGTGCTGGGTTCGAAGATGGTGCAATCCTTGTTTTTCCTTTGACTTTTGCCATTCAAATCTGCATCTCCACCCATGAGTCCCTGGTTGCCAGCTGGCTCTTGGGTACCTGCTTGGCAGACACCACTTACTCTTTTATTCCAGGCTACCTGGCTTCTTCCTGCCACAAGGAGGTTTTCCCAAAGCGGATGGAAGGCATTTCACACAGGATGAGCAATTATTTATGTTGTGTTTTGCCACCAAGCCTCTTTATTGCTCTCCTGGGCAGATCTGATAGAGTTCCTCTGAACAGCTGGAAAGGATGTGAACCCGGGGAGTTTCTAGTCAGTTACTTCATTGGCTGTGATCATGGCATTGATAAACTTTATTCTGTGTATTCTGTGGTTCATTTTTTTTAATCTACTCATTTTTCCAAAAGTTGTTTCTGCCAGTTATACATTTTTTAACCTGCAATAAAATATTAGCAATAAAACAAGAATTCTTAATGTGTAAGATATTGTTGAAAATACTTTTCAGACCCATCCAACTTGTTACATGTAGCTATAAACCTAGTCTTACCTTGAGCCATATTTAAAATCACAGTAGTAGATTCATAGTAGCAGGAGTATAAAGTTTAGTCAGGTGGTGTTGAACTAGAGGAGCTATTCCTCCAACTAAAACACACACACACACACACACAAAATTTAGGTGAGAAAATGACAGGTTCATGAAAGACTGATTCATATCATGTATTCCAGACAACTGGACATGGAGAAACTTCCCATTCAGCATTTGGCTCTATTGACAAAGCCTCAGTCTATTAGAGGCACCTCCCTGGCAAGCAGGAAGTGAATGCTCTTAGGGTTTCTCCAGCCCCTACAAAGCCCAAGGACTAAGTGTTGAGTTCTCAGTTGAATGGTCAGTCCACTTCAACTTTTCTAGCTGCTGCTGCTTCTGCTAAGTCGCTTCAGTCGTGTCCGACTCTGTGCGACCCCAAAGACGACAGCCCATCAGGCTCCACCTTCCCTGGGATTCTCCAGGCAAGAACACTGGAGTGGGTTGCCATTTCCTTCTCCAATGTATGAAAGTGAAAAGTGAAAGTGGAGTCGCTCAGTCTTTGACTTAGCGACCCAATGGACTGCAGCCTACCAGGCTCCTCTGTCCATGGGATTTTCCAGGCAAGAGTACTGGAGTAGGGTAAATCAATTAATCTGTATTTCCAAGGGGAAATAAACAGGTTGATACCAAAAGGATGATGAAGTATCTATAGACACAATGTACACAGAGTAAAAATGAACTCTAATATAACTACTAATCCAGATTCTATAACATATAAGTACATAAATGCAAGTAAAATAGTAAGTAAAAAGTGAATAAAGAGTATATAAGTCAAATATTTAGAGCTTAAAATTATATAAGTACATATACTTATCATAAGTAAAAAAGCATACATTAAACAGAGTATACAAGCAAAGCATATAAGCCTAAAAATATAAGTATATAAAAGTACACAAATGTTAATTCAGGCTATCAAAACAATGAATTCATTAATATTTAGATGCTTTGTGATAACTGCTTCAACTCTTTGAGGAGGGGAAGTAAGTCTGTTACAGACATCTACAAATGAACCAATCACCTGTCCGCTTTACCTGTACAGACATGGCCACTACAGATAAAATAATTAGAAAATCAGGCCACAGTTTTTCTTGTAAATGGCTATTTTTGTTTGCACAAAATTTGCTTTTTTGTTTGATAATATTTGTAATGCTACCTAAGAAGCTTGATATGAAATGAAATCTCTGCTTATGATGTGATTTTATACTTCACCCAATTTTTATTCAGGAAAAAAGTATTGATAAATGTGTCAAAAGCAAGTGATGTGAAAAAGACAAAAAAAAAGCTATAACGTTTCTAATTTGTATGCTGCCTTGCAGGATAGTCACTAACTTTAGGAAAATAGAGAGTGTTCTGCTGAAATTCTCAGCTGTCTCCCCGTGAATTTCTAAGAATAAAACAGGAGAAATCCATTTCGCCTCAGAGTATTCCTGGTGTTCATGACTCCTGAGTTTCAAATCAAACTTGAATCTTTTGGGGTTCAAGCTTGTTTTCTCTCAGTGATACATGGTTTCCTGTTTATAAGAAAAAAGAAAAGTCCTTATTAAAAAAAAAAAAAAAAACTCAAAAGGCTTCCTGGACCTTGACTCCCTCTTACAAAACAGCGTTTTGATGAGTTAAGTGTAAATAAATCTGAAACATATGATTAATTTTCCATTAAGATTCACACAAGTTTAAAAATTATGAGGAAAAAATTCTGGGCAAAACAGGCTTTGTGCTTTTGCTAACCCCATAGCCCTTGGAAAATGGCTGGGTGTGTCCAATCATTGCTGAATTTGCCATCAGTAAGTGAATACACCTTTCCAAGTTTCTAATGTAACGCTCATCAGTCTAGTGCACCATTCATCACCCCAGAGCTTTGCCACAGGAACAAGTGCCAGCATGACTTTATCCGGCCATCTGGTATGTTACGTCCAGCTTGCACCTTGGAGTCTAGGCCCCCCAGCACCTCCTGAGGAAATGGGCCCAGGCCAGGATGTGCTAATCCCAGAGCTATCCTAGGAGATACGGACTATTCCCAACAGCTCAGAAAATGGAGCAAAAAGGGTGGGCAGAGAGACAGGGCCCTTAGCCCTCCACAGCTGAGGAGCTATCCTGGAAGACCCCTCTCCACCATGAAGAAAAGATTGGGTTCTCCGTGCACCGATTGAAGTGAAAGGACTATTTTTCCATCTGTCCCTCTTCACTGGTACACTAGCCTAAACTCTCCCTTTGGTTTGCTTCAGCAAATATTGGCAGTGAATCAAAGAAGTACTGTAAGACCATGGATCTCACTTTCAAACTAAACATGGAAAGTAAGCAAAAAGAAGCTGGGGTAAGGCTCTGAAGCATGATAGCTGTGCTCATTTTCCTCAGGCACATGTTCCTTACGGCACTCCACACTGCCTACATCATGGAAAGAACCCTCAAAGGAGTCTCCAAACGTCAATGTCAGTATCTCCAGGTGCTCTGCAAAATCTGAGAATTGTAAAGCTAGGAGAGGTCTTACAGGACTGTCATCTCTAATCCACCCTCACTCTATAGATGAGGAAACTGAGGCCCATTGATGCTGAAGAGACCCACAGACATCGCAGATATTATTACCACCTAATATTCTCATAAGCCTGGGCCCAGAACCATCTTACTGCACCAGGCTGGCAGTGCATCTCTAGCTCCTGATCCTTTGGTGGTCGATCTGTTTAAGAGTCACAGTGGGATATCATCTCACACCTGTTAGGATGGCTAGTATCAAAAAGATAAGAGATAAATGTTAGCAAGGATGTGGAGAAAAGGGGATCCTGTATACTGCTGGTGGGAATGTAAAGCAGTACAACCACTGTAGGAAGCAGTGTGGTAGTCCCTCAAGAAATCAGAGGTCTCTGTGGAGAGAGAGCTAAATCTGCATCATAACACTGCTGGATTCTAAATCAGTTCAAATTCAAGAAAGAGTTCTGGTTAAACATGGAATATTGACAACATGAGTTTATCACCTCTTCGTACTTAAATCCATATAAAATACAGCAAGGGTATTTTTTCAATAGCTTAACCCATAAAGACAATGGGGAGATTTCAGCACGCAATGCATTTACATTAATTTTGAAAAGACAGAGTTGAAGGAATGATGTAAGACTTAGTGAAGCAAGAGAAATTATAAAATTTGCAACCTGAGAGTCTACAGAAGTCACAGTACCAAGGAGAGTTACGCCAGTTTGCTGCATAGAACCTCTGACAGGGTCACATTTGGAGGGACAGTTCCCCAGGAGGTAGCTGTGAAAGTCTGCCTCCACAGTCCCTGTCTGGGCAGACAAGGAAACAAGACATCTCTCTCCAAGTAGGTCTTTTCTCCTATTCTGCCCAGACAGGGGCTGACTTGACCCTGGCTCTTGCCAGACACCACAGCCTTATTCTCTGCAGGAAGCAGGCTACAGAGGCTCCAGACTCAGGGGCACCAAGCACAAGGGAAAGCAGAGGGGTTGTATGGGGCTAAAAATAGGGGGAGAAAATTAAAAATAGAACTGTTGGGTTAGCCAAACAGTTCATTCTGGTTTTTCCATAACATCTTACAGAAAAGCCCGAGCAAAATTCTTGGCCAACCCAATACCATATAACCCAGCAACCTCACTCCTTGGTGAATGTGTAAGTCGCTCAGTCGTGTCTGACTCTTTGCGATTCCATGGGCTGTAGCCCGCCAGGCTCCTCTGTCCATGGGATTCTCCAGGCAAGAATACTGGAGTGAATTGCCATTCCCTTCTCTGGGTGTATACTCAAAGGAAATGAAATCAGTCTCATATCTGTACCCCACATGTTCATTGCAGCATTATTTACAATAGCTAAAGACATGGAAACAAACTAAGTGTCCCTCAATGAGTGAATGGATAAAGAAAATGTAATTGATGATAGACAGAGACATACATACAATGGATTAGTATTCAGCCATTAAAAAAAAAAAAGGAATCCCATCATTTTTGAAAACCAGAATGAAGCTGGGTGGCATTATGCTAAGTGAAATAAGACAGAGAGAGAAAGAAAAGTATTGAGTTGGTATCACTTATATGTGGACTCTTAAAAAAAAAATGTTCAATCACAGAAATAGTAGCATGGTAGTTACCAGGGGCTGGGGTGGAGGACAAATGGGAAGACATTAACTAAAGGGTACAAACTTTCACTTACAAGATGAACAAATTCTGAGGATCTAATGTACAGTACCATGATCATGCTTAATACTATATTGTATTCTTGAAGTTTTCTAAAAGAACAGATCTTCAGGATGGTGATTTTTAGACATTAGTCTGCCATCTTCTCAGTCAACTGACTTTCCAAATAAAGTCATATTCCTTGCCTCAAAAAAAAAAAAAGAATAGGTCTTCATTGTTCTCAACACACACAAAAGGTAACTTTGTGAAGTGATGGCTGTGTTAACTTATATACATTCTGGCAATGTATATAAAATGGTTTACATGTATATAAAATATAATGTTTCACACTTAAAATATGTGCAATTATATTTGTCAGCTATACCTAGATAAAGCTGAGGGGAAGAAGGAATGACAACATAGAAATTTTCAGCTAGATAGGACAACTATCTGAGTTAAACAGTGATCCAGTCAGCTTCCGACCATCTGCAGCAAGTGTTAGCCTCTCAGTCATGTCTGACTCTTTGCGACCCCGTGAACTATAGCCTGCCAGGACCATCTGTCCATGGAATTCTCCAGGCAATGGAATTCTCCAGGCATGGAGTGGGTTGCCATTCCCTTCTTCAGGGGATCTTCTCAACCCACGGATCAAAACCCAGGTCTCCTGCATTACAGGCAAATTCATTACTATCTGAGCCACCAGGGAAGCCACAAGGAAGGGAGCAAAAATCTGGGCAACTCATGCTGCTGCTGCTGCTGCTAAGTCACGTCAGTCATGTCCGACTCTGTGCAACCCCATAGACGGCAGCCCACCAGGCTCCTCTGTCCCTGGGATTCTCCAGGCAAGAACACTGGAGTGGGTTGCCATTTCCTTCTCCAGTTCATGAAAGTGAAAAGTGAAAGTGAAGTCGCTCAGTCGTGTTCAACTCTTAGTAACCCCATGGATTGCAGCCTACCAGGCTCCTCTGTCCATGGATTTTCCAGGCAAGAGTATTGGAGTGGGGTGCCATCACCTCAGGTGGCAATTCAAATGGAAATGCTATTTGTTCTGGTAAGGCACAATGTGTCTTGTCAGCCATGACAGCAAATCTCTTTCAAAATGTCATGGGCAGAGATTGGTCTTCATCAGCAGATGGCGGGGGACACAGGGCTCTGAACTATGCTGGATGAAATTGGCAACAGGAAAAGTACATCTAAGTTTTTAAAATAATAATAATAAAGTATGTGTGTCTCTGTGTTTTCACCCCCACAATCGCACCTGCATGTCATAGGAAGGGACAAGAGAGAAGGCAGCCCCTCTTTTCTGCTCTGAGGAAGCCTCTGCAGCGCTCTCTGGAGTCAAAAGTAGAGAATGGAACTCTAGGCGCTGATGTGGCAAAGCCTACAATGGCTAAGATGCCTCTGAGGGTCACATGATTCTCTACTTGGAAGTCAGCGCACTTGGTAAACTACATTTACCCTGTCCTAGAATTATTTGCAAACTTGGCTATGAGTTTAGGTAAAATGGGTCACTACCTTTTACAAAGGCTCTAGAAAAATCTACAGATCCAAAATACCTCCCTCTTTCCCCTTGGTCAAATGCCTAGAATGTTGTTTGTGGTGTAGTGCATTTCCATTATCTATAGCAAACCATCCCAAATATTAGTGACTTAAGCAAACTATAGCCATTTTATTGTCTCACAGCTCTGGGCCAAGAGAGATAGATCTTCACACCCACAAGACGCTGGCAAGGCTGCAAGCTTCTGGAGCCCAGTTGGGCTCAACCATCTGTGTACATGGATGGCAATTAAGGCTACCTTTTGTGGCTTCTCCATGTGGTCTGGGCTTCTTATCTCATGGCAACTGTGTCCTGAGAGAGAAACTCACTAGAATGAACTTTCCAAGAAGGAGCACACAGGAGCTGCCAATCCTCTGAACGGCTGGACCCAAGATGGACAATAGGTCACTTCCACTGTGTTCTAGGAATTGTGCAGCTACCAGCCCAGACCAGATTCAAAGGGATGGAGGAACAGAACCTTCTTCAGTTGGTAAAATGATGAAGAATTTGTGGCCATCATGACTTGACCACAGAGCCTCATTCCTTTAGTCCTATTTTTTTGTCAGATCTATAAAGCAGATAGCCATGGCAGTTGCGATATTAGCTTTACACAAAACCATGATTGCAGCTTACTGAACATGTAGCTTCAATCCTTTCCCGAGAGGCTGTTCCATGGGAGGAAGGGGATAATACATCAAAAGCACAGTCCAGCTCTTCACCCCTTTCTATATCCTTACTTCTTGCCATGCAGTTTGACAGTGCCCTCCACTCTGACTCTGGGCTCATCCAAGTGATCTGCTGTACCAATGAGATGGTAGGAATGTGATGCAAGATTTGAAAGGTGCTGCACAATTGAGCTTACCCTCCCTTTTGTGCCTCTGCTGACATCGTAAGAACGTGCCTAGATTCACCTGTTGAAGATGAGACACCTAGCAAAGCCAATTGCCCCAGCTGAGGCCATCTTAGATCAATGACATCACCCAAGATAGCTGGACAAGCTCAGCCAAGATGAGCAGAACCCTCCAGCTTACCTCCAGCTGACTGCAGACTGAACAATAAATGCTAAATATCTCACTGAGGTTGTCCACTTCTTTGTTACTCAGCATTATTGTAGCAATAGGTAGCTGATGCAGAAAGAATGCTGGGACTGGAGATATCTGAAAGTAGTCAAGGTTATCAAGAAAGAAAAAAAGGAGACAGAGATCAAACTTGACACACTTTCAATTTCTGCCCTGACTGTTGCCATGTACAATTACTAAATATCTAATAGATTGAACTACAAATATTTTGCAGAAGTGATTCATTTGCAGCAGGGAATCATTTGGCACCAAGAGAACCGGGCTTATAAACAGCTTGTGATGACAACAGGAAAGTGCAAAGAAAGCTCCATTTGGTTCTGCTGGAATCAGTCACATCCATGGGCACTTGGGGCTGGATGCAGCTCAGCAGAGCCCAGAGCAAAATGACAAATGAGGCCACTGGGTACGTGTACACCAGAGGGAAACCTGGCCTTTGGCTATGGTTCATTAACGAGACTGAGGTTTCTCCTTGAAAATCTGGGCAGCAGCTTTGAGAATCCTTCCAGGGATTTAGTCCCAAGTTTAACAGGCAGATGTAAAGGTTCTTTTTGTCTGAATTTGGGTGTTTTGCAAGGTTTTAGCCATTGAGCTTATTTATTTTCTTTGCCATAAATTACAAGCATAATCTGTGTATGTATAATATATGTGTGTAAGTGTATAACTATATACACATCTGTGTGTCTGAATATATATCTATCTCAATCCATGTGAGTATACTGGGGCAAATCCTATAGGAGCTATAATAAATAATGGGAAATGCATGGAGCCCTTTAAAAAAAATGGTAATAATCCATGATTCACATTGTCTGTCACAGCCACACAGAAATTATAGCCTCCTTGCAGGTGCAGTTTTACAGATATTTCTATCTTTTCTTTCCAAAAAACGGCCTACGTTATCATGATGATTGTAAATTGTCTTCTTATGTAACACACTTCTCTGAGCTTATGCAATTTAGTTTTAATGAGAAATTCTCAGTAGTGGATGGCTTTTTTCCATTGTAGGTATACCCCTAAAATGTGTTAACCACTATAATGTATAAGCAAAACTACAGTTAACCATAAATTTCAGAATAATAAAATAAACTGAATTTTCATGGTAACATTAAATTATTAGTTCTTTCTCTTCCATTTAAAATCTATAATTAAGTAAAATATGTATGTATTCACACAAGTGAACAAATGGTTAGGCTACCAATAACAGAAGAGAGTCACATTCATTTTCCCAGATATGACAGGTGTGTTTTATGAATATTTGATGTGTGGTGCTACAAGGTTACATAAACAAATATGAACACAAAAATGAATGCTAAGAGATCTAAGAACACAAATTATTAATAGAACATACTGATGCTCATATATATATATATATTTATTTAAGTATCTAAATAATACTACTGCAGAATGTCCAGAGTATATACTCAACATAGATGGTTGTACCCATATGGATTCAAGCTCTTTTTGGAAGTAACGAGAAGACAACAAGCAAAATATTTTCAAGGGCAAGAAAACATTCTTCCAGGCAGATCACTCCTTAAGCAAACAAATGTAGTCAGTTATTCAGCCTCCCTGAGCTTTGAATAAGCTGTAAGGTGAGGTTGGAGGAAGAAGAGTTGGGGAAATTGAGTGGCACTATTGGTAAAAGAACCAAAGCCAGAAATGGAAGAGACACGGGTTTGATCCCTGGGTGGGGAAGACCCCCTGGAGAAGGGCATGGCAACCCACTCCAGTATTCTTGCCTGGAGAATTCCGTGGACAGAGGGGCCTGGCGGACTACAGTCTGTAGGATTACAAAGAGTCGGACACGACTGCAGGGACTTAGCACAGGTTACCTCCAAAGATCTAGCTGGCATTAAGGTTTGAGTTGCCCTCAGGGAGGGCCTTGATCTCTAGGCAAACAGGAGGCAAGTGTGGAAGCCCAGATGAGAGAGAAGAGAAAGAAGCTGGTCAAAAGAGACTGATGGTTTTTGTGACACTCAATTATCCATTTCCGATAACAGTCTTTTCTATTGAAAAGGCACCGAGTCCACGAAAAGACTTTTTAACTTCAAAACTCTTTGAGACAATTGTTCATAAAATATATATAATATTATTTAAACAAAACACAAGTTTAGAAGACTAAATAACCATTTGTGATCCATGACTGGTACTCACTTTTTTAAAAGAAAGAACCAAAAGTTGTTTGCATCTGAAGGAGGAATTAATAGGTCAGATTCACCCCTCCATGTAAGAGAATGTATAAAAGCATTTAAGAACATTTTAGAACATTTAAGAAGCATTAAGAACATATGAGAACATTTTAAATTCAATCCTAAAATTTGTCTTCTTCCTAGATACAAGGAAACCCTTTGTTCGCACATACCTTCATCCTTTCTTTCCTCCTGGTGCATTCTGTGTGGCAACTGACTCCTTTTTCCTTAGAAATCTAAGAAACAAGAACATTAGGATCATGCCAAAGAATAATAATAGTATAGTCATTTACTGAGCTCCAAGAAGGTGCCAAGCCCTGTGCTTAAGTGGAGTAGATTATCATCTTACCTAAATCTTCCCAACACTACTCCAAGTGTTATCCAGAACATAGCTATTTGTGATGGGAGCTATTTGGCTATCTCCCACTCAATGAGTAGGAAACTGAGGCTTCGTAAGCCTCCAAAATCTTGAAGGGCATTCATTTGTCTTAGGGTGGGAGTGCCTTGAACATCAGCTAGCCAGGAAACAGCAGAGCTAGCCAGCCAGGAAATGGCAGAGCTAGGATTGAAATTCAGGTCCTCTTCCACCCAGCCAGAAATCCCTCCTTTTACACCAAGGTTGCTCTCAGAAGACTTTCTGAGGGTAGGAATGGGAACAGTACCTGGTTGGGGAGGGAAAGAATGCCACTAGCCAACCTTCCTGGGAAGTAAAAGACTATCTCCTCTGCCTTCAAACTCTTCTCCTTCCTTCCCATCTCTCCCAGCATCCTTATCAAAGCAGCCAGCATCACAGAAACCTGCCAGAGCTGTCACCCACATCTCTAGGTGCGTTCAGGCCCTGCCCCACTGTTGGGAGAATGGGACTCTTTTCCGGTGTTACCTAAAGATGCCACATATGTCCTCAGCATCATCCTTCTGTTGTTACAGTATTTCCAACTTTTCCCAAGCATTTGGGGTTTGGTTTGGACAAACCTAAAAGACATTTTGCCCTGTACTTTTTCCCATAATTTTAAACCTAAATGTATTTTATGAGAAATCTAATCCGTATGTTTCTGATTAATTTGTAAGAGCCATTTGATGTCCAAGGGCCTTTTAAGTTTTTATAAGCCTTTTTAAGACTTTCCCTCAGAGCTGTTTTGCCAACAGAAAATGAACTTAGTTCCCCACAGTTCAAGTTCTGTACCAGTCTCAACAATCACAGGATTCTCTGCTGAAACTATACTGCTTGCTGCTCTAAGAACTGATCACCCACAGATGCCCTGGAGAACTTATCACCTTTGCTCAAGTTCTCCAGTGAGACATTGCCTCTCTCATAAATGGGATGATGGTTAAGTTTCATCATTAAAACATATATCACAGTTTAGCCTGTGTTTACACCCAGCTACCAGAGAGACTCTTGAAACTTGATTGGATGGTTGATTCAATAGCGCATTAAGATAAGTCTCTAAAAATTTTCTCAAAAAACTTAAAGTAGAGTTGCCATGCGATCGAGCAATCCCACTCCTGGTCATATATCTGTTCAGTTCAGTTCAGTCTCTCAGTCGTGTCCAACTATTTGCGGCCCCATGAATCGCAGCACGCCAGGCCTCCCTGTCCATCACCAACTCCAGGAGTTCACTCAGACTCACATCCATCGAGACAGTGATGCCATCCAGCCATCTCATCCTCTGTCGTCCCCTTCTCCTCCTGCCCCCAATCCCTCCCAGTATCAGAGTCTTTTCCAATGAGTCAACTCTTCGCATGAGGTGGCCAAAGTACTGGAGTTTCAGCTTTAGCATCATTCCTTCCAAAGAAATCCCAGGGCTGATCTCCTTCAGAATGGACTGGTTGGATCTCCTTGCAGTCCAAGGGACTCTCCAGAGTCTTCTCCAACACCACAGTTCAAAAGCATCAATTCTTCGGGCGCTCAGCCTTCTTCACAGTCCAACTCTCACATCCATACATGACCACAGGAAGAATTCAGAGATGTATGCACTGCTATGTTCATAGCAGCACCATTCACAATAACCAGGACATGGAAACAACCTGAATGGTTATCATCAGATGAACAGATAAAGAAGATATGGTACATATATACAACAGAATACTACTTGGCCATGAAAAAGAATGAAATAATGCCATTTGCAGCAACATGGATGCATTCAGAGAGTATCATACTAAGTTAGAAAGAGAAAGACAAATACCATATGGTAACACTTGTATGTGGAATATAAAATATAGCAAAAATGACCTTATCTAATAACTAAACAGAAACAGCCTCACAGACCTAAAGAACAGACTTATGGCTACCAAGAGGGAGAAAGGCTGGGGGAGGGGTGGACTGGAAGTTTGGGATTAGCAGATGCAAACCATTATCTGTAGAATGAATAAACAACAAGATCCCACTGTATAACACAGAGAACTATATTCAATATCTTGTGATCAGCTATAATGGAAAAGAATATGAAAAAGAATGTATATATATATGTGTATAATTGAATCACTTTGCTGTACAGCAGAAATTAATACAACATTGTAAATCAAAATAAAGTAAATTTTTTAATGCACCTTAAAGAAAGGAAAGATCAAGGACTTCTCTGGTGGTTCAGTGGCTAAGACACTGCTCTTCCACTGCAGGGAGCATAGGTTTGATCCCTGATAAGGAAATTAAGATCCTGCATAGCACTTAGTGTGGTGAAAAAAAAAAAAAAAATCAGTCTCCATAAAAAGGCTAGAGTTTTTTCTTAACATACAGGATTATTTCTGTATTGACAATCTGGATTCTATTTCCAGCTTTATGGTTTACTAGCTGTATGACTCTGAACAAGTCACTTATTGCCTTCAGCCACAGTTTTCTCAATATAAAACAGAGATTATAGGGTTGGTTCAAGATGGTGGAGTAGAAGGACGTTACAGGAAGTTAATCAGCATGAAAAAGCAGAAAGTTACATCCCAGATGAAGGAACAAGATAAAATCCCAGAAAAACAACTAGATGAAATGAAGATAGGCAACCTTCCAGAAAAAGAATTCAAAATAATGGTAGTGAATATGATTCAGGATCTCAGAAAAAGAATGGAGGCAAAGATTGAGAAGATGCAAGAAATATTTACCAAAGACCTACGAAAACTAAAGAACAGACAAACAGAGATGAATAATATACTAGAAGGAATCCATAGCAGAATAACTGAGGCAGAAGCATGGACAAAGGACATGGAGGACAGAATGGTGGAAATCACTGCCAGAGAACAGAATATAGAAAAAAGAATGAAAAGAAATGAAAACAGCCTAAGAGACCTCTGGGACAACAATAAACACACCAGTAGTTGCATTATAGGGGTCCAGAAGAAGAAGAGAGAGAAGGGACCTGAGAAAATATTTGAAGAGATAATAGCTGAAAACTTCCCTAACATGGGAAAGAAAATAACCAACCAAGTCCAGGAAGCACAGAGAGTCCTGGGCAGGATAAACCCAAGGAGGAACACACTGAGACACATATTAATCAAATTGACAAAAATTAAAGACAGATAAAATATTAAAAGCAACAGGGAAAAATGACAAATAATGTACAAGGGAACTCCCATCAGGCAGTCAGCCGATTTCTCAATAGAAACTTTACAAGCCAGAAGGGAATGGCATGACACATTTAAAGTGATGAAAGGAAAGAAACTACAACCAAGAATACTCTACCGAGCCAGACTCTCCTTCAGATTTGGTGGAGAAATCAACATCTTTCCAAACAAGCAAAAGTTAAGAGAATTCAGCACCACCAAACCAGCTTTACAACAAATGCTAAAGGAACTTCTCTAGGTAGGAAACGAGAGAAGGAAAAGCCCTAGCTTAAAAAAAAAAATTAAGAAAACTGTAATCATGCATATCAATAATTACCTTAAATGTAAATGGATTAAATGCACCAACCAAAAGACATAGACTGGCTGGGTGTATGAAAACCGGTACATGTATGCACTGAAACTTACCACATCACTCTGTTTGACCCCCCAAATTGTATGTAATTATTTTATGTTGTTAGGTTAATCATGTTCCCATTATGCTTTGCAATTACAATTGTCTTTTATTGATTGTCTGGCTATTGATTGTGAAAACTGATAAACATCTTTTGCTATTGTGATTAAGTGACTGTATGAATACACAGAAGAACTGTACAAAAAAGATCTTCACGACAAAGATAATCATGATGGTGTGATCACGCATCTAGAGCCAGATATCCCGGAATGCAAAGTCAAGTGGACTTTAGGAAGCATCACTACAAACAAAGCTAGCAGACGTGATGGAATTCCAGTTGAGCTATTTCAAATCCTGAAAGATGATGCTGTGAAAGTGCTGCACTCAATATGTCAGCAAATTTGGAAAACTCAGCAGTGGCCACAGGACTGGAAAAGGTCCGTTTTCATTCCAATCCCAAAAAAGCCAATGCCAAAGAATGCTCAAACTACCACACAATTGCACTCATCTCACACGCTAGTAAAGTAATGCTCAAAATTCTCCAAGCCAGGCTTCAGCAGTATGTGAACCATGAACTTCCAGACGTTCAAGCTGGTTTTAGAAAAGGCAGAGGAACCAAAGATCAAATTGCCAACATCCGCTGGATCATGGAAAAAGCAAGAGAGTTCCAGAAAAACATCTATTTCTGCTTTATTGACTATGCCAAAGCCTTTGACTGTGTGGATCACAATAAACTGTGGAAAATTCTGAAAGAGATGGGACTACCAGACCACCTGACCTGCCTCTTGAGAAACCTATATGCAGGTCAGGAAGCAACAGTTAGAACTGGACATGGAACAACAGACTGGTTCCAAATAGGAAAAGGAGTACGTCAAGGCTGTATATTGTCACCCTGCTTATTTAACTTCTATACAGAGTACATCATGAGAAACGCTGGGCCAGAAGAAGCACAAGCTGGCATCAAGACTGCTAGGAGAAATATCAATAACCTCAGATATGCAGATGACACCACCCTTATAGCAGAAAGTGAGGAGGAACTAAAAGCCTCTTGATGAAAGTGAAAGAGGAGAGTGAAAAAGTTGGCTTAAAGCTCAACATTCAGAAAACTAAGATCATGGCATCTGGTCCCATCACTTCATGGGAAATAGATGGGGAAACAGTGGAAACAGTGTCAAACTTTATTTTTTGGGGCTCCAAAATCACTGCAGATGGTGATTGCAGCCATGAAATTAAAAGACGCTTACTCCTTGGAAGGAAAGTTATGATCAACCTAGATAAGCATATTCAAAAGCAGAGACTTTGCCAACAAAGTCTCAAGGTCAAGGCTATGGTTTTTACAGTAGTTATGTATGGATGTGAGAGTTGGACTGTGAAGAAAGTTGAGTGTCAAAGAATTGATGCTTTTGAACTGTGGTGTTGGAGAAGACTCTTGAGAGTCCCTTGGACTGCAAGGAGATCCAACCAGTCCATTCTAAAGGAGATCAGTCCTGGGTGTTCTTTGGAAGGAATGATGCTAAAGCTGAAACTCCAGTACTTTGGCCACCTCATGCGAAGAGTTGACTCATTGGAAAAGACTCTGATGCTGGGAGGGATTGGGGGCAGGAGGAGAAGGGGACGACAGAAGATGAGATGGCTGGATGGCATCACCGACTCGATGGACGTGAGTTTGAGTGAACTCCGGGAGTTGGTGATGAACAGGGACATCTGGCGTGCTGCAATTCATGGGGTCGCAAAGAGTCGGACACAACTGAGCGACTGAACTGAATCACTTAATACCATTGTATCATGACTGGTCAAAGAAAAATTATAGAGTTCTGTATCACCAAAACTACCATTTAATAGAAAAACCTGTAATCACTTTTTAAAATCCAGATATATACTAGAATTATCTTGGAACTTTTTGAAAAATATGAATACCTAGGTTTTGATTTTTTCTTTTGCCTTAGCTCCAGTTATGCTTCTAATGAGCAGCTATGTTTAAAAGCAACTGGGGATGAGGATCTTTTATTTTTATCTATTTTGTTTCACTTTTTCTATTTCATATTCAGTGCTCCCATTTCATTTAGTTTATGTTTTCCAATTTTTCCATTTCTTTTTTTTAATGTTCTTTATCCAGCCTTTACCAAGCATAGTAGAAAAGTTTCTGTATCCATATATATACATAATATGTTTTATATATATATTTAGAAAACTTTATGAATTTTTGCCTAACTAAAAAATTTACAACATTTGGATTCCACTTGTGTGACTTAGTATGAATAGAATGCTATGCTGCTAAGTTACCTCAGTCATGTCTGACTCTGTGAGACCCAGTGGATGGCAGCCCACCAGGCTCCCCCGTCCCTGGGATTCTCCAGGCAAGAACACTGGAGTGGGTTGCCGTTTCCTTCTCCAATGCATGAAAGTGAAAAGTGAAAGTGAAGTCGCTCAGTCGTGTCCGACCCTCAGCGACCCCATGGACTGCAGCCTTCCAGGCTCCCCCATCCATGGGACTCCCCAGGCAAGAGCACCGGAGTGGGGTGCCATTGCCCTCTCCATAGAATGCTATATCTCTTACTTAAAAAGATAAATATGCAACAAGCAACAAAGGTTTACTGTATGGCACAGGGAACTATAGTCAATATCTTATAATAATCTATAATGGAAAATAATTTCAAAATTAAAATATGTGTATATGTATAACTGAATCTCTAACACACACAAAATTCTACTTTTTGAAATTTAGTAATGTTTATCTTTTGCCAGTTTTTCTAAATGTCCTGTGGACATCTAATAAAAACATATGAGATAGAAAAGTTTAAATATATTTGTGTAGGATATGATTACTATAAATTAATGCAATATAAATCTATTATATTTAAATTATTAATTACATGATCCAACATGCTCCTATTCTTATTTTATCTGCACTTAATAAAATATTTTCAGAGAAATGTTAATATGTCTCACTATGATAATATATTTTTTCCCTTATATTTCTTCCGATTTTTGCTTTATGTATCTTTGTTTCTTTGTTGTTAAGATATCTAATGGTTTATGATGTCTACCTTCTCTGCAAAATTGTATCTTTTATCATTAAAAATATTAATCTTTGTTTCATTTAAAATAAATAATATTTAAAATATAGACAAACTGAAAAAGGTGTATAATTTTCAGACCAAAAAAAGGCAAAAATAAATAGAGATTATAATTTACAAGCTTTTTAAGGATAAAAGACATTGTGTCAGGCACTTGACAGACATTTAGTAGACCAGTGACTCCTAAATTTTAGTCTTTAGACAAACAGCATGATGAAGATATAGTGATACATAGACAGATATATAGAATAAATAAGATATATAGAAATCATCTGGAGGAACATGTTTGAAATGAAAATTCAAAAGTCAGCTTCAGTAAATCTTGAATGAGGCCCAAGAATTTGCATTTTGACAAGCTTCTTGGGTAATACAATGATCTGAGGCCCACACTTTGAAAAACACTGATGTTGGTAATGTGAGGTAGGAAGAGATAATAAAATGTAATAAAGATTGCAATAAGATGATGATACCATCAACTATACTGCAATTTTAAAAGAAAAAATTAAGTGAAATAAATTAAAAAAATTTTTAAGAGTGTCATAGTAATAATGAGGAGAAGTTAATGCCAAATTGAACAAAGGAAGATTATGAAACATTTAGGGAAAAATTATGCACTGTGTTTTCTCAATAACTGCTGAATTATTTGCATTCCCATAGGAGAAGCATAACCATGAACATAAAAGTAAATTTATGGATGTATTCCAGTTCACATTCAAAATGAACTCAATCAATTTTATACCAAAGATTGTCAAAATTTTAGTTATAATGCAGCCTGTTGGAGAACATTATTTTATTGTGGATAGAGAATGTTGAATTTTAAATTAAAAATCAAATTTTCAATTTCAGCCTGAATTAGAGGACATAGATTTTCAATAAAAGGAAAGTTAAGAGACTGAGAAACTTTAAATTATTAACTCAAAACTTTAAGAATAGCAACACTCTTCTAGGCAAAAGAAAAAAGAGGAATATCTTTACAAGATTTCTTTCTTTTTTTTTTTAGCTTTTCAGTACTGAAGTTTGTAATATCTTTCACATTTATTTACTTATTTATTTTTAAAGTTTATTTTATTTATTTTTGGTTGTGCTGGGTCTTTATTGCTGTGTGCAGGCTTTTCTCTAATTGCAGGGAGTGGGGGTTACTCTCTCAGTTGCAGTGCATGGGCTTCTCATTGCTGTGCCTTCTCCTGTCATGAAGCACAGGCTCCAGGGTGCATGGGCTCAGTAGCTGTGGTGCAGGGGCTTAGTTGCCCTGTGGCATGTGGAATCTTCCCAGATCAGGGATCGAACCCATGTCCCCTGCATTGACAGGTGTATTCTTAACCACTGGACCACCAGGGAAGTCCAAAACAAGAGTTCTTGAAGACACTACAGATACGTGAAAATAAAGAAAGACTGACCCAAATGAGAACAAGCAAAGTCTATTTATTTATAACTTGCTATAGCAAGAGTCGGTCACCAAAACTTGCATTTTGGCAGAGACTCAAAGGCAAGCAGAGGAGTAGGAAAGCATCAGAGTGGAAAAAGGGGGCTTCAGATACATCCTGATTAGAGGCTGTTGGCATGGGGGAGCTATAGACAAAGTAGAAGTGGGGCATCCTAGGTGGTTGGTTAGGGGACATACCTGGCTATCTCCCTTCAGTCTTAAGTTAGAAACAGGGACAAAAATTAGGGAAGTCACAAGTTATTAACCAAGTCCTAAAAAAGTTAGCAAATACAAACTACTATGTATAAAATAGATAAACAGTAAGGTCCTACTGTGTAGCACAGGGAACTATCTGCAATATCCTATAAAAACCAGTAATGGAAAATAGTACAAAAAGTAATATACATATGTATAACTGAATCACTTTGCTATACACTAGGAGGAGATCAGACCTGGGTGTTCATTGGAAGGACTAATGTTGAAGCTGAAACTCCAATACTTTGGCCACCTGATGCAGAGTTGACTCATTGGAAAAGACCCTAATGCTGGGAAAGATTGGGGGCAGGAGGAGAAGGGGACGACAGAGAATGAGATGGCTAGATGGCATCACCGACTTGATGGACATGGGTTTGGGTAGACTCCGGGAGTTGGTGATGGACAGGAAGGCCTGGCATGCTGCGATTCATGGGGTCACAAATAGTTGGACACGACTGAGCGACTGAACTGAACTGAACTGAACTGAATATTTAGAACCAACTGTTATGGAGGTTATTGTTTGACTTCCTAGATTGTTACTAAAACAAGCATTCTGACTTCCTCCAAGACCAACAGATAACACACTGGCTTCCTGGGCTGGTTATTACCAAAAATGGGTTGGTTTCCTGGGCAAGTTGCTATAGCTTGTGGGCCAAAATTCTATTTTTATGTTGTCCAGCCATTATCCATCTGTATAAATGGTCTTTCAGATACAAATTTTGGCTAAGATAGGGGTGAAGATATTATCGTTTCAAATTTATATTTATTTTGTATCTTGCCACTGTAAAATGGACTACTTATTAGAAATTCCACTGTGAATTCTAGTTAATTATAATGGTTTTATACAACCTTTCACAATGAGACTATAGTATTTACTCACCTTTCATAAGAAAATATGAATCAATACTCACTGGATATAGGAAAACTAGGGTAGTGCTATTTAACGTGCTTACTGTCCTGACTTAAATTATGCTGTTATATTAATAGTACGGAAACTATTCAGATCTTCTTGAAGATGGCAGAAAAATGACCTTTTTTTCTTTTATCAATCAGTATAAGTAAAATATACAATGACTTCAGCAGAAATATTTTAAAAACACAGTATCATTCAACTTCTTCCTTACAATAGAGAAATAACTCAAGGGCAGATTTTATCTTCTCTAATTGGAAATCTAAACATAGAGCTTTCACTGTTTTTGCAAGTAACCTGCAAGTTACTGGTTTTGTAGGTGATCTGAAAGGAATGCCTAGTGGTATAACAAATTGGTGGCGGACTCTAAACACTTCTGGGTAAAGAACAAGTGCCATGGAGCAGACAAAGTGAAAGATCTGTGACCAGGCCTAGGGTGTGCATGCGTGTGTGTGTGCTGTCATGTCACATTCTTGGCCATCCCATGGACTGTAGCCCAGCAGGCTCCACTGTCCATGGAATTTTCCAGGAAAGAATACTGGAGTGGGTGCCATTTTCTCCTCCAAGGGATCTTCCCGACCCAGGGATTGAACTTGAATCTCTTGTGCGTCCTGCATTGGCAGGCAAATTCTTTACCACTGTGCCACCAGGGAAGCCCAGAGTATGCAGTATCATAAGTCATTCTTGGCCACAGAGAACGACCATGAAAATGCACTCAGCTCAAGACCTGAGTTAGAGGCTGGGAGAACTGAGTGGCTATTAAGGAAGAAAGGCAGGAGATCCAGGCATGGAGTTCAAAGGCTATACCAAATTCAGGATACCCCAAGCAACAGTTTGCAGTGAGCAGTCCACTCACATAGGTGGACCCCAGCCGGGAGCTCAAACCTCAGTAAAAGCTGGAGCTCAGTCAGGATATCAAGGCTTCCCTGATAGTTCAGTTGGTAAAGAATCCACCTGCAATGCAGGAAACCCCAGTACAATTCCTGGGTCAGGAAGATCCACTGGAGAAGGGATAGGCTACCCACTCCAGTATTCTTGGGCTTCCCTTGTGGCTCAGCTGGTAAAGAATCCACCTGCAATGCAGGAGACCTGGGTTCAATCCCTGGGTTGGGAAGATCCCCTGGAGAAGGGAAACACTACCCACTCCAGTATTCTGGCCTGGAGAATTCCATGGACTGTATAGTCCATGGGGTCACAAAGAGTCAGACACGACTGAGCAACTTTCACTTCATTCACTCGGTCAGGATAACAGGTGCCAGTCAGAACATCTGTTCGTGGATGCAGGACAGATCTGAGACAAGATTCCAGTCCCAGAAAGTAGTTCTCTAAAGGGGAAGACAAGGTAACAGGGTCTGCAGTCACAGGCCTGAGCCTAAGACCAAGAGAACATGGACAGAATCAAAGATTAGGAATTATATCTGGCAGGGTTCGCTTGAAGGAAACAGACCTGGATTTATGCAAAAAAATATAACCCTGTGCTATCATGTCTCTTCTTTTATTGAAACACTGTCAACCAGTTCTGTTAGATAAGTATGAGAAGAAACCATTAAGAAGGTAGCCAAAGAGTTGCTGTCCATTCACTTCCTTCAGAGATAGATAAGAAGGTGTTACAAGATCTCAGAGACACAGATATTAATCAATTAAGCATTTTCAGGATGTGTCAGCCATCAAGCAAGCTCAGTGCTCTGGGAAGAGGAGGGGAGACCATGATGGAAGTAAGTTCATCTAGAGAAGGAAATCAAGCAGAAAATATCAACTTTCTTCTCATTGAGCCAAGGAAGGATTCCTGGAGAATAGTTTCTGGAGAAAAATCTTCTATCTGGGAGATATTATAGGAGAGCTCATCACTTTACTAAGTTCGAACTATTTTAGCATCTCTAAGTGTAAAATAATAAGTACAGTTGACCTTTGAACAATGTGGGGGTTAAGGGTCCCAACTCTCCATACAGTGTATGTGTGTATATAGCCCTTCAAGTATGAAGTTCCTCTGTACATGTAGATTCAACCAACTGAAGATGGTGTAGTACTTATGCTGCTGCTGCTAAGTCGCTTCAGTCGTGTCCGACTCTGTGCGACCCCATAGACAGCAGCCCACCAGGCTTCCCGTCCCTGGGATTCTCCAGGCAAGAACACTGGAGTGGGTTGCCATTTCCTTCTCCAATGCATGAAAGTGAAAAGTGAAAGTGAAGTTGCTCAGTCGTGTCCGACTCTAGCAACCCCATGGACTGCAGCCTACCATGCTCCTCCGTCCATGCGATTTTCTAGGCAAGAGTACTGGAGTGGGGTGCCGTTGCCTTCTCCGATAGTACTTATAGTATTTACTAAAGAAAAAAACTGCCCATAAGTGGACCTGTGCAGTTCAAACCCATGTTGTTCAAGGGTCAACTGTAATCATAAAGATTTGATTAAATGCTTTCTTAACCAAAAATTATGACTGACATAAAGTAAGCAAGAAATGAGTCTCTCTGGCTATGCCTGAAGAATACATAGCTAAGGGTGTATAAGGAGCTTGAGCCCTGTGTCAGGAGACAGTCACACTGATCTAAAGTGAGAAACCATGTGGAGCTGAGCTTGATATGGAATAGCTGGCTTTAACAAGGAAGAGGTGTCCTGGCTGGACATTCACATACAGGCGAGGCAGCAACACAGGCACCAGGAGACCAGCAAGGGACTCCTCTCTGGCCTCACCAGGCAGCTGTCCAGGCCCTGTGCTGGGTTCCATCAGCTGGACATGCTGAGCTCTGCACGTTTCCATGAGGCTTCTGGAAAGCTGGGCAGCTGGAAGAAGCCTCTGGAAGAACTGTAGGGCATCAGAGGGTATGAGAGAAAAGCAGAATTTGGAGGTCTGGAGTTTTCTTACTCTTTTCTGTTACAATATGTGGCAGAATCATTCACCTGGTTTCCAGCAAGTTTCCCTTGACCTACTTGTAGGATTAAGCAGACATGCAGAGAAGAGTAAGAAGGCTTGGGAACCAAGAATATTAACCCAGACCTAAACAAAATGAGATCACCGTCAAGCAGGAATATTCACCAAGCAGAAGACAGTCTGATGAGAAGTGTGCTATACTGGTTCAGGCAACAATTCGGTGACCATCAGAGTCAAAAATATTTAACCAAGTATTCTGGGGAAACAGCGAGGCCCTGAAAAATAACCATTCCTTGACAGCCCTCCTTGAGTTTGCAATCTAAGAGCATACACATGAAATTTACAAGTCAGTCTATGTAGATACAGCTGATGAAAGAATATAAAATAAAAATATAAGTAACATTATATCTCAAAAATTGAAAGGTCTGTTAAAATGTCCCTTAAAATGTCAAACTGATGCCATCTAGGAAGACTTGACAGCAAAGGTCAAATTCACTGAACTGAAGGGAGTAACTTGGCAGAATGCATGAGTTGTGCCAATAAGGGGGGACAGATGCTAAGCTGGAAAGGCAGTTAAAAGGCAAGGCGCACCAGAACTGAGAGAGACACGTGTACCGCAGTGTTCATCGCAGCACTGTTTACAATAGCCAGGACGTGGAAGCAACCTAGATGTCCATCAGCAGACGAATGGGTAAGAAAGCTGTGGTACATATACACAATGGAGTATCACTCAGCTATTAAAAAGAGTGCATTTGAATCAGTTCTGATGAGGTGGATGAAACTGGAGCCTATTATACAGAGCAAAGTAAGTCAGAAAGAAAAACACCAATCCAGTATATTAACACATATATACGGAATTTAGAAAGATGGTAACAATGACCCTGTATGCGAGACAGCAAAAGAGACACAGATGTAAAGAACAGAGTAAAGAACAGACTTACGGACTCTGTGGGAGAAGGTGAGGGTGGGATGATTTGAGAGAATAGCATTGGAACATGTATATTACCATATGTGCAATAGGTCTCCAGTCCAGGTTGGATGCATGAGACAGGGTGCTCAGGGCTGGTGCACTGGGATGACCCTGAGGGATGGGATGGGGAGGGAGGTGGGAGGGGGGTTCAGGATGGGGAACACATGTACACCATGGCTGATTCATGTCAATGTATGGCAAAAACCACCACAATATTGTAAAATAATTAGCCTCCAATTAAAATAAATTAAAAAAAAACAAAGTTGCACTAAAAAAAAAAAAAAGGCAGGACTTGGGATCCAGGCAGAAAGGGCAGGTTACTGAACAGTTCTTATTTCAGTTTCCACATCTGTAAAATGGGCATCCAAGTATGTTAGAGGGCATATGCAAGATTATGCATGAAAATTAATAATAGGGACTTACCTGGTTGCCCAGTGGTTAAGACTCCACATTTCCAACACAGGGGATGTGGGTTTGATCCCTGGCTGGGGAGCTAAGGTACCACATGCTGTGTGGTGCAACCAAAAAAATAAATAAAAAACATTTTAAACAAATAAAATTAATAGTAAAAAGTTTATGTGTCTTTAAATACTTTTATATATATATATATAATATAATTGCTGGTTATAGGGCCTGGAAAATGTATATTAGCTATTGTTAATAGTACTTTTCAACTAAATACAGTTACAAACTGTGAAAAAAAATACAATGCCTGTGAAGTGATGAGTTCTGTTTCTAGCACGTGGTTTGTGCTCAATAAATCCGACCTGCTAAGGAAAAAAAAAAAAGCAAGGTGCAAAAGCATAAGCAGTTAGGTAATAAGAGGCAGGGAGCTGCAATTAGGAAAGCATGCCGTTGAGGTCCTCAGCACTGTTCTGCGAGAGGAAAGGGGCTCCAGACAATGCTCAGGAAAGCCAGTTCTCACTGATGAGAGCAGGACCAATTAGAATGAAGCGACCCAGGAGCAAACCAGGAAGTCTGCAAGTCAAGGGCATGGAGGCTTCACACTAACAGCTCGTGGTAACACACTAACAGACCTGTGAAGGGCACACAAGGTCCCCGGGCAGTACCTTCCCTGTCCTTGCTTCCTTTACATCTTTCCCACGTTCAAGGACCTATAGGAGCTTCAGTTGGCTTTCCCATGAGACAGCAATGTGCCTCACTGCACACTCCCAAGGTACTAACTTCATCTCTTGCTCCACCTCTGGAGGCCCCTCCTCTTCAGCCAGGAAAGTCTCTCCCAAGCTAGTCTTGCTCATTTTCACCCTTTGGAGTCAAGTGGACCTGAATTTCATGATCAACTCCAATATGTCCTCTTTCTGTTCCTAGGTTGCACATTTTCACTTGGATGTCTCATAAGACACCTCTGATTTAGCCCATCCAAACAGATTTCTTGCATTTCCCTAACTCAAGCACACTCCTGTCACCCTCATCTCAACCAGTGGTACCAGCACTGAGTTTGTCATGCAAGCCAAAGAGCAGATGTATCATGCTTGATTCTTCTTTGTCGATGGCAAATCCTGGTGATCCCACTGACAAAATGGTATCACAGATACAAGTCCTAGGACTTCCCTGGTAGTGCAGTGGGTAAGAATTCACCTGCCAGTGCAAGGGACATACTCCATCAGTCACACAAAGAGGTTCCTCCTCTAAAATAAAGACATAAGACCTCCCGCTGCTGCTGCTGCTAAGTCGCTCCAGTCGTGTCCGACTCTGTGCGACCCCGTAGACGGCAGCCCACCAGCCTCTCCCGTCCCTGGGATTCTCCAGGCAAGAACTCTGGAGTGGGTTGCCATTTCCTTCTCCAATGCATCAAAGTGAAAAGTGAAAGTTAAGTCACTCAGTCGTGTCTGACTCTTAGCGACTCCATGGACTGCAGCCCACCAGGCTCCTCCGTCCATGGGATTTTCCAGGCAAGAGTACTGGAGTGAGGTGCCATTGCCTTCTCCATAAGACCTCATACCACACTATAAATTAATAAATAAGATTAAATTTTTAAAGATATACAGTAAAAACTTCACATAGTTCCCAACACATATGACTGTCAAACAATGGTTAGCTTCCTTACCCACCTAGTTTTTCCATTCACATCTCTTCTCAGCTATCTTTCAGGCTAGAATTACCTCCTGCCATCTGCTCTGCATAATACAGAATCCATGTGGAGCCTACACTCTCCTGTGAGAAACATGCTCTGACAAAGCCTACCCTGTCACCCTTTTGGCTTCCACATATTTTGTACCATCCACAGTCTGGACCGATTACAAACATGTGCCCTTTTTTTTCCAAATACTTTCTTTATCACACCTTCATCCCTTTAGCCTCATAGCAGAACTCAGGATGTACACAGTGAATTCTCAATAACTGCTTGGGTAGTTGTAGTTGTTAGGGTAGGAAGAACTGATAGAAATGGTGCAGGATGATAAGAACTACCTGTTTGACTAAAAAGGAGTTTAGACATTTTAATAAATGATCTACACTTGGGCAACTATTAGTCGTGGCTTGCCCAAACAACTCAAAGTAAAATATCCCTTTTGCTAAATTACAAGAGTAAAGAACTATTAGGATAATTATCCCATAACACACGCCAAAAATAAGTGGCTATCTTGACTTACTTTTATAGACACTTTGCAAAATATGTAGTCTAAACTTGCAAAAAAAATGTATTAATATTGCTCAGATTTTACTAATCCATGAATCCCTTTGGAAGAAAGCCCTAGTTTTATCCTGTAATGGCAACTGGACACTTTTTCTGTAGACATAAAAGAAATTCAATTTCTCTGGACACTTTTTTCCTTTGCTACCAGTGAGCTCCAGGGACTGGTAAACTCCTAAAGGAAAACCATAAAAAACCATAATCCAGAGAAAACAAAATCCAGCTAGTTAAACTATCACCAATAAGAAGAATAAACAGGAACAATTTTCAATTGCTTGGAATCAAAAGCTCAATTTTAAAAGGCTTCAAAACAAGAGTTTACTGTTTCCCGGACATCTGCAGTTGAAAAGAAAACACAAAAACAGCTCTGGAAAGTGCTGTGGTTTACTTCATACTGAGTGACTTCCAGGTGTGACAAGGAACACTGGGGCAGAATGAAAAATGGAATGAGCATGAACCAAGGCTTTTTAGGGCCATATTTATATTCCCCTTTTCGGCTGATAGTTCCTTGGGTATGCATGTGGTACTGTGTGCTGCTTGTTTGAGAAAAGTCTTATCCTGGGGGACAATTTTAGGCAGATTTCCCTCTGGTAAGCTCCAGGCAGACTTCTAGCTCAGAGACCGCGGGGCAAGGGCTTGGCTTAATATTATTTGCCATTGTCCTGTCTGGAGCAGCAGTCAGAGTAAGAGCCTTTGATGGTGGATGCCACAGCTTTAGAAGCAGAACTGCCAGGCAGCTGTGTATGCTCTCCAAACTGTGGAACAAGCAATAAAAAGAAAAAAGCAAGAAGAGAATTGCCAACTTCTTGCAACATGGAGCCATTACTTTAAGAGCCAAGCTGGTCATTTTTCCACCCAGCCAGCCCCGAGGTTGGCATCTGACATCAGTGTGGAGAATGACATCACAGAATCTCCAATCACCTGCTTGACTGACAGGCTTGCTCCAAAAATGCTGGAGAAGCAGAGAGGCAAGCAAAGAGGAAGAACTGATGTTGTTCCCAAAAATCCTCACTTTTTATTAAAGAGACTACTATTTCAACCAAGTGAATAAAGCCTAATCCCATAGAACAATATGCAAAATTTTCATTTTGGAGTTTAGATTTCAGAAGGGAAAAGTAAGACTGGCAAATGTGGCTTTAGGTCTATCAGCTAAAATTCCTAATTTATAAGCAAAAGGAACTGACTTTGGCTGGTGTTATTAACTGAATGTTTGTAACCCTCTAAAATTCACATGGTGAAGTCAATAACCCTCAGTGTGGCTGTATATGAGGTAAAGAAGTAATTGAGGTCAAGAGGTTCATAAAGGTGAAACTCTAATCTCATAGGATTAGTGTCCTTACAAGAGACACCAGAAATCAAGCCCACTTTCTCCCATCATGTGTGTACAGAAAGACCACATGAGGTGCAATATAGGAAGAAAATCCTCACCAGAATCCAAACTCTGCCAAAACCATGATCTTGAACTCACAGTCTCCAGAACTGTGAGAAAATAAGTTCCGATTGTATAAGCCATGCAGTCTGCGGTATTTTGTTATGGTAGCCCAAGCATACTAACACAGTGGTTAACTCCAGCCAAAAGAAATGAAGGATTCACAGAACTGACTACAGGCTCAAAAACAAGCCTGGAAACAGGCACGACCCAGGTCCACTCCAGAGAAAAGAACCAGGAGCTGAGCACTTATCAGGGCATGACTGCTATGAAAAGGAAATTTCAACTGTTTGTCTCAATTTTCCATCACTCACTTAAGTTCCAAGTCCCAGGAGGATGTGACTGATTATCTGAGCCTAGGGTGTGTGTTACCCTGGCTCTACCAGGATATGGAGAAAAAGAAGCTTGTCCTTTCATAACAGCTTGATAATGTGGACTATCCCAAGATATCACAGTGGGGAAGGGTCTTGACTCAAAAGAAAATCAAGATGTCTCTAGAAAGGGAGAATAGATATTAGACTAAAAATTTTTACTATCCACTGCACTAGCTATTAGGGCTCCCTGGTGGCCCAGAGGTTAAAGCGTCTTCCTGCAATGTGGGAGACCTGGGTTCGATCCCTGGGTCAGGAAGATGCCCTGGAAAAGGAAATGGCAACCCACTCCAGTATTCTTGTCTGGAGAATCCCATGGACGGAGGAGCCTGACAGGCTACAGTCCATGGAGTCACAAAGAGTCAGACGCGACTGAGCAGCTGAGCACACACTGCAGAGTGCAATCACACACTCGGTGGTTGCACGCTTTCAGCATCTGCATACCTTCTGGCTGCACAATTACAATGTGTACTGAACAATTACCATGTGTCCCAGTTTTTGCTTTGAGTTTTACCCATGCTGGCTTATTTTTCTCCCCACCTAACAAGAGCCAGAAAAAGCTATATAGAGACAGTTTGACTAAAGAGGTCTGTAGCTAGACAGAGACAGACGCCAAGAAACTGAAGGTGACCAAGAGAAAACGGCTGGAAAGAGAGGTCAAGGAGAAGGGTGAAGATCGGACAAATGGGAGAGGACAAAAGCGGTTGAGACGGGTGTCGTAAAAACTCACCCCGATGTTATGAAAGTGTAAATGCTTCTAGAAGACAGGAGTCCTCTAGATTCAAATTCCTCAGACACCAGGTCCTGAGACTCAGAGTTCAGAGGGTGATTGGGCAACTGTCCCCTCAGCTCTCCTCCCATCCTCTCAGCAGCCCCCAAGGCCACTTAGCCAAAGGAACATCGGAGCAGCTTGGCGACAGAAGCCCAGGGCTCTGCTAAAGGCGCCTCACACTGGACAGCAAAACATACGACAGCCAGAGCTTGACTTTCTGCAGTGAAAGGACTGGAGCACCCGGTTCTGATACTCTGCTGACTGAGTTTCTAAGAAACACTTTGTTTCAGGGTACTTCTCCTAGGCTCTCTGTGCTGTTTTCTAGGATCTTTCTGCCTCGATCATAGTTCATTCTTTAAATTGTGCATAAAGTCAAAAGGTCAATAGTGAGGAAGAAAAATGGTAATAAAGTAATCAGAGTTCCTATCTTCTACCACCTTGAAAAACTGCAAAACACACAAACTACATAAATACAAAACCACCAGTGAGTAAATAAGCAACATATGAATTAATTAGTACAAATTAATTGCGTCAGTGCCAACATCCAGGAAAAGCCCTGCATTAAGGTCTTAACTCCGCCAGTTGACCTCAGACTAGTAATGACTTTTCTGGGCCTTAATTTCCTCATCCGTTCAGTGGGCCCTAGATTAAATGATCTACAAGGCGACTTGTCCCTCAAGGAGGACGTGCTCAGTGTTCTTAATGTGCTGAGTGAACTGAGTGGTGTGGAATTAGTCAGGGACATTTTCTTGAAAGAGGAGATGTTTTCCACCTGTTCTTAGAATCTCCACAAGTTTCATTAGTCAAGTTCAATAAAGTCTTCTATGCCCACCTAGAAGGCTTTCCCAGATGGCACAGTGGTAAAGAATCCACCTGCCGATGCAGGAGACACAAGGGGTGCGAGTTCGATCCCTGGGTCAGGAAGATCTCCTGGAAGAGGAAATGGAAACCCACTCTAGTATTCTAGCCTGAAAAATTCCATAGACAGAGGAGCCTGGTGACTACAGTCCATGGAGTTGTGAACAAGACACAACTGAGCGACTGAGTACACTCCCACCTAGAGGCCACATTTAATTCTTTTATCTCAGTCCAGAATTTACCTTATTATTTGATTCGTCACCTTTGCTAACCAGTTTGCCTTTCTTCAAATGTCTTCCTCCTGATGTCCCCAGGGCTTCCCTCATAGCTCCGTAGGTAAGGAATCCGCCTGCAATGCAGGAGATCCCAGTTCGATTCCTGGGTCAGGAAGATCCCCTGGAGAAGGGAACAGCTACCCACTCCAATATTCTTGGGCTTCCCTGGTGGCTCAGCTGGTAAAGAATCCACCTGCAATGTGGGAGACCTTGGTTCAACCCCAGGGTTGGGAAGATTGGAGAAGGGAAAGGCTACCCACTCCAGTATTCTGGCCTGGAGAATTCCATGGACTGCATAGTCCATGGGGTTGCAAAGAGTCGGACACAACTGAGCGACCTTTCACTTTCACTTTGATGTCCCCAAGACCCTCCCCTTCTGGTCCTCGTCACGCTCTCTGCCTCTCCTTCTCCAACAGCCCTCTCTGGCTTCTCTTCCACCCACCCTCCACTTAATACTAATGACTCCCTGAGCTTGGTGCTTGACTTTTCTCTTATTCTTCTACGTGTTCTATCTGGACAATTGAATCCGTACCTATGGCTACAGATACCAACTGTACAGTTCCTTGTATTTATGTCTAAGGGAGGTTCCTTTCCCAAGTCCCAGATCCATATATCAACCACCATCTAGTAAGATAATATATTGCCGAATGCCTCAATTCATAACAGATTCAAAACTGAACTCACTAGACCCCCATCCACAACCTTGCCCTTCCCCTAACTCAGTGAATGGTGGCAGCATCTACACAGGCACCTTGGAGTTATCAAAGCCTCTCCCTCACATAATTGGTCAAGTCCTGTCATTCCACCTCCAACATATCTCCTAAGTCCAGCCCCTCGTCTTTATCCCCAAGGTCATATACCAGCATTAGGCACTCAGTCTTTCCCCCATTTCTTCCCCCTCCCTCTTCTCTCTCCTGCTGCTGCAGCTGCTGCTGCTAAGTCGCTTCAGGCGTGTCTGACTCTGTGCAACCCCATAGGCGGCAGCCCACCAGGCTCCCTCATCCCTGGGATTCTCCAGGCAAGAACACTGGAGTGGGTTGCCATTCCTTCTCCAATGCGGGAAAGTGAAAAGTGAAAATGAAGTCACTCAGTCATGTCCGACTCTTAGCTACCCCATGGACTGCAGCCTACCAGGCTCCTCCGTCCATGGGATTTGCTAGGCAAGAGTACTGGAGTGGGTTGCCACTGCCTTCTCCCCTTCTCTCTCCTGATCACCCTAAATTCTTGCTCATCCAAACCAAAGGCACCAGACTAACATTTCTAATATAATCATGATCCCCTCACTCACCCTTCTTCATAGGTTGTCAAACACTGATGAAATAAAATCTGAACTCACTCTCAGGCAAACTCCATGCACAGCATTCATAACGCATTAGACCGTTGTCTCTGCCTCCACTACAGCTAGCTATAGTGCAAGCATCGTGCTGTGTTTGACTGTGCCCCTTTCGTCTTTATATGCTCAACACAATCCCTGAACTTAGGGGCTAAGAAACCACTGATTACCTCAGTGAATGAATGAACCAATACCTCAAATTATCAAAATTTTCCACTTTATAGAGCATTTATTGTTTTTATTGTCCATGCCTTTAATGAGACCATACTAAAATAACAAAAATAAAGTAAGATAAAAGTTTTCTTTTACCTTAGCATTTTAAATCAGTAAGACCTTAAGTGAGCATCTAACTCCATGGTGCTCAACCCTGGGGGCACATTAGAATCACCTGAAGAGATTATTTTTTTTAAATGGCTTCAACCCAAACTCATGAAATCAGAATGTGGGGACTCAGAAAGAACGTGGGGACTCTGAGTAGACGTTGTATTTACTGTAGCTATTTGACTGCTTTCTTTGGAAAAAGAACAAAAATGAGCCAACTTTCATGAAAGAGCTTCGCATCACACTTGATGCAGAAAATTTTACATGTGGTACCTAATATGAAAGTGAAAGTCGCTCAGTCCTGTCTGACTCTTTGCGACCCCATGGGCTACACAGTCCATGGAATTGTCCAGGCCAGAATACTGGAGTGGGTACCTTTCCCTTCTCCAGGAGATCTTCCCAACCCAGGGATCAAACCCAGGTCTCCCGCATTGCAGGGAGATTCTTTACCAGTTGAGCCCTGTGGTAGCTGATACACTCATTAAAATAGACCATGAAGTGGAATATTCTTTTCATTACAAGGCACCTGAAACTCAAAGATAGTTACTTGACTAGGTTACCCAGTTGGAATATGGTGGGTATAGAATTCAAATCCAGAGCTGTCTGATACCAAATAACGCGGGCTTTCCTCTGTCTGATAAGCCCCTGTGTGGGCGCTGAAACACAGAACAGGGCAGGGAGGAACGCAGGGAGGAGAAGAATAGCCTTCTTGGCACTGGACTTGAGTGTGGGAACATCCCACAGTTACTGTGACTCAAGTGGGTAAGAGCCAGCTGTCTATCTAGACAAACTGGTTTGGAGTTGTTTTTTTTTTTTTTAATGTGACCATTTGGGCAAACACGTAAGTAATCATTGTTCTGTTGCAGAAACCAGTACTCGAGAAACCAAGCACCACACTCGGGTTTATTATGCCAGCGGGCCCAGAGGGGTTAACACTCCAAGCTCTGAGACCCAAACAAAGGGGTTACAGTGTTTTTATATGGACAGGAATAATTAACTGGGTTTGCGGGTTTGCAGGGGCTAGGGAGATTGCAAAGAGTGGGACAAGAGTGAGTAAAATAAGCTCCAGTTCCTAGTATTGTGAGTCCCCACTTTCTGAGGCCTCCATGATCTAGACTTTGCAAGGAACAAGCTGAGTTACAGAGACAGAAGGAGAAGGAAGTAAAACTTTAACTTTTCCTCTTCATTCCCCCCTCTTGATGCTTCTATCACTCACTGTAGAAAGTACCATCTCATGTTTTGGTAGGACGTTCAGAGCTTCCCATTGTTTAGGGGGCTATATTGAGCTACTACCATTTGTAACTTTATGGATTCAATCCAAGAGGTTATGATCTGGGTAACTGCATTGAAATACAAGGGCCAAAAAAGAGCCCTGCGAAGAGCATGAAGAGAGGACCTGTCAAGGGAGAAGCCACGTTGCCCAGCTCCAGACACTGTTCCAATTACCCCAGGAATTCACTCGTTCCTCTCTCCTTTTTATGATTCGTTCCCTTAGCTGTTGGGCCATGTCCCTGGCTATCTCTGATTGGTTTACATGAAAGCAGCATTTTTCATTCAAGAAGAGGCAGAGTCCTCCCTTTTCCTTCCCTGTCAGTAGGTCTAGCTCTTTCCTATTCTGTAAAACCCCCTCAACCAGGGAGTCTAGTTGGTCCTGTAACAAAAAGCACAGCAATGATAGCGATTAGGGATAGAGGCCAGGGTTGACAGTGAAAATCCATCGATGTTTCGATAGCTGGATCCTCAAGCTTCTGCCATGTGTTGACCAGCCAGCAGCCAGAGTGTGGCTGGAACAAGGCTGAAGAATCCTCAAGCTTCTGCCGTGCGTGGACTAGTCAGCTTCCGGAGTGATTAGAGCAGGGCTCAGCACCCTGTGTGGGTGAGGGCTGTTGTCTTTGGAACTGGACCTTAAGGAAGTTTTGGGGGTCCAAACTGCTTTCCAGGTGTCCTCATCACAGGAAGTCACTGCCTTCTTAACTCTGGTGTGGTGGATCCAAGGGATGACACCTATAACTTTAACAGCAGTAGGGGTTGCCAGGGCAACCATGTGAGGACCTGTCCAAACTGGCTGAAGTGGGTTTTTTTCCTCATATTTACCCCATACCTCATCTCCTGGCTGATAGAGATGAACCCAATTGCCCAAAGGAATGGGTGTCCTTTCTAAGGTTTCTCAGGCAATACGGCAGAAGACATTTCCAGGGCCTGGAGGTGTCAGGACATCTCCAGTTCAGCTAGGTGTTGGTGGTCTCCCTTGAGCTTTTTTATCACTGGGAGTGGTCTCCCATATATCTCAAAGGGAGAATAGCCTGAGGGCTTCAGGGTGCATTTATGGAGGGAGATGAGAGTCCACAGGATGATGAGGCAGTTTGTTCTAGCATTGTCTGGGTGTTGGCCTACTACTTAGAGAAAAAAACTTAACAAGAAAGTTAGATATATGGCCCAAAGATTAATAGACGTAGGAAAGCTGCTGAGGGGCTAGCCAGGAGAACCAAATCCAGACATTGATTCGTGACATGAGTATTTCTCTAGGTATGAGAAGATGCAAGAATTTGGACTAAAGATTTGCAAGAATCTTTACCTGAAAACATCTGACTATCTGAAGGGCTGTTTTTCCAGGTTTTTCCCAGAGCACAGAGTGCCTTATTTTTTGTCTCTACCCTGAACTCCTCTCAAGGGGGTGTTGAAATTCAGCATCTTGTAGTGGTCATGATTTAATCTTTGTAGAGGCAGCTGGCAAGGGCCAACTTCCAGTCAGCAGGGTCCCTTTATAGCCACATATTTGACCATGTTTTGGGGGCATTTCATGGTCATTGTGTCCCACGGTGCTGGGAAGGCTCATTCCCTGGTCTAACAAAGATCCCACTGACAGGCCACTCAAAGTGCTGTCACTACACCAGGCCTTGTAAGTAGCAAAAGTCTCTGGACCATACCTGTCTTACTAGCCTCTTGGTCCAGGAAAATATTCCCTATTTTTGCTTTTCCCCATGTCTCGAGTTACATTATTACAATTATAGATCTGACTGGAACTGTATGTCAGCATTTATCACAGGTTCAGTCATACATTTGGTAATGTAAGAAATAATCTTCTGAAACAAGCTACATAGAAAATAATATAGCTAGCAGTTATTAGTAAGGTCCCAAGCAAGAATTTAAGTCAAGAACTTTCACTGGGCATAGCCCAGTATACCTCAGGTCATGTGACTCAGTTAAATGATTATCAGATCAGATCAGTCGCTCAGTCGTGTCCGACTCTTTGCGACCCCATGAATCTCAGCATGCCAGGCCTACCCGTCTATCACCAACTTCCGGAGTTCACTCAAACTCACGTCCATCGAGTCAGTGATGCCATCCAGCCATCTCATCCTCTGTCGTCCCCTTCTCCTCTTGCCCCCAATCCCTCCCAGCATCAGAGTCTTTTCCAATGAGTCAACTCTTTGCATGAGGTGGCCAAAGTACTGGAGTTTCAGCTTTAGCATCATTCCTTCCAAAGAAATCCCAGGGCTGATCTCCTTCAGAATGGACTGGTTGGATCTCCTTGCAGTCCAAGGGACTCTCAAGAGTCTTCTCCAACACCACAGTTCAAAAGCATCAATTCTTTAGCACTCAGCCTTCTTCACAGTCCAACTCTCACATCCATACATGACCACAGGAAAAACCATAGCCTTGACTAGACGAACCTTTGTTGGCAAAGTAATGTCTCTGCTTTTCAATATGCTATCTAGGTTGGTCATAACTTTCTTTCCAAGGAGTAAGCATCTTTTAATTTCATGGCTGCAGTCACCATCTGCAGTGATTTTGGAGCCCAGAAAAATAAAATCTGACACTGTTTCCACTGTTTCCCCATCTACTTCCCATGAAGTGATGGGACCGGATGCCATGATCTTAGTTTTCTGAATGTTGAGCTTTAAGCCAACTTTTTCACTCTCCTCTTTCACTTTCATCAAGAGGCTTTTGAGTTCTTCTTCACTTTCTGCCAGAAGGGTGGTGTCATCTGCATATCTGAGGTTATTGATACTTCTCCCGGCAATCTTTATTCCAGTTTGTGTTTCTTCCAGTCCAGCGTTTCTCATGATGTACTCTGCATATAAGTTAAATAAGCAGGGTGACAATATACAGCCTTGACATACTCCTTTTCCTATTTGGAACCAGTCTGTTGTTCCATGTCCAGTTCTAACTGTTGCTTCCTGACCTGCGTACAGATTTCTCAAGAGGCAGGTCAGGTGGTCTGGTATTCCCATCTCTTTCAGAATTTTCCACAGTTTACTGTGATCCACACAGTCAAAGGCTTTGGCATAGTCAATAAAGCAGAAATAGATGTTTTTCTGGAACTCTCTTGCTTTTTCCATGCCAAGTGTTAATCTCCTGGTTGTACATCATGGAGTATCTGACCTTTATCCAAAGATTGGTTACTGAGATAAGCTTTAGAAACAATCTTAGAGTGTCCTTTTTAATAACTTAATTAAAACTTTTAGCAATATAACATAACAAGGAACTATCTTGGAAGTGAATCTTAGTAAGCACAGACCTTAATTAATAAAACTAGTACTTAATATTCAGTGAAACATGATTTTTTATTTTTGGAGAACTCATTGTGAGGACATTAACACTGCAGCCAGGGCAGGCTTCAACCCATCAAATAAAAATTATGTCTGTCAGGGAGCTGGGAAAAGCCAAGCAGTTGTCTTGGATTTCCCATAGCCCTAGCTCTTTGATTTTTAACTGTTGTTTGCCCATTTTTAATTTCCTGATTTAGGAGCAGACTATTGCCATGTTTTAAGGACATCAGGATAGCAAAAGTCTAATCATGAGGGATTATTTTTTGTAGAAGCAGACTGAGCTTTGTCTACATGTACCATAATCTTAAATAATGTTTACTTATTTTACCACAGTAACAAAAAGATTCTAAAAACAAATATAAATTACTTAAAGGCAAAGAAATTTATAACCTGTTATCGAAAGCTGCATTCTAAGAAAACTTTGTTCTTTAAACAGAGAGAAGACCAAATTCCAATCTGGTACCAGCTTACTATTAATAACAAAATTTGTTTATCTGTTTAATCTTAGAAAGTCTTTTCCATAAATCTTGAAGAACTAGCAGTATTCTTCTAAAGGCATGAAAGTAAAACCATAGAAGGCATGTTTAAAATCTGATTTTATTGCAATTGACAAAGAAACCTGGTCATAACATTTTAATGTGATAACTAGAGTTATAATTGACCATATTTTGTCAGGGCTTATCAGATCTATATGAAATTCACATAATTTTAGGATATCTATATTAGTAATATCAACCATTCAATATAACCTGAAGAGATTTATCACCCCTTCAACAGTACTTCTCATGTAATTTAACATTTCCAATGAACCCAGGTAGACTCTTTGCGATGTCTCAGGGGCCTTCTGAAGCATCCCAAAGTTAGCTAGAAGTCAAGTTATTTAGGAAGTTTTGTCAATAAATATCAAAAGGGTTTACAATACTCAATCAGCTGGATCATATAATTCTCTATGAAATAATAGTTATTTACTTAGACAAAGGTAACAAAAGATTTCAAAGGTAAATATAGAACAGATCAATTAAGAGGTAAAGAAACTTAAATCTATTATTAAAAGCAGATCAACATCTGAAGAAAGTATGTCCTCTTAACAGAGAGAAAGGCCAAATTTAAGTTTTGCACCAGCTTACTTTAAACTCATTTAGGTAAACTTAATTATATTTATTTTAAACTTAGTCAGTCCTAACCATGTACAAAACTTTTTTTCAGGGTCCACTTTCCACAGACTCTTTAATCACTTTCTATAACAGCCACCTGTGGTCAGACCTACTTTGTTTTCCCTTTATAAAATGTAATTCTATTTCTATATATATTTTTTATTAAAAACATACATCCTACTTCTTTATATGATTAGCAAACAAGCATTAATACTAGATATTTAATATTGAACATTTCCCAGTTTACATGAATCTGAAATTTATTTAGGTTAATTTTTTTTTTTTTTTTTTTGTATTTAGAATTGCTTGATTTGTAAGCATTTACTTTTTTAGGCCAATTAAAGTAGAACTCATTTACAACTTCAACAATATTATCAGAAAAAAAACAAAAGATATACACTGCTGCTGCTACTGCTGCTGCTAAGTCACTTCAGTCGTGTCCGACTCTGTGTGACCCCATATGAGAGATACATAAATCCAGACAGACAGACTGACAAGAGATCTTATTGCTTTCTGTTTGAGATTTAAAATATCTCTTTGACCCCTTTTTTTTTCTTTGCTTAAAGTTTTAATTAATTTTAATAAAATAGTACTCTTTTGCACATATTAAAAGTCACACTTGTTACATCACCAATCTTATTTCAATAAAATTCCATGTTTTTTAATTAATTAATTTTTATTGAAATAGAGTTGATTTACAATGTTGTGTTAGTTTCAGGGGTACAGCACATTGATTCAGGTCCTTGTTGGTTATCCATTTTATATATAGTACTAAGTGTATGTTAATCCACTTATTAACTTATTCTTAACTTATTCTTCCCCTCCCTTTCCCGTTTGGTAATAGTAAATTTGTTTTCTATGTGTGAGTCTCTTTCTGTTTGAAAATGAGTTCATTTGTATCTTTTTTATAAGATTCTGCATAAGCAGTATTATATGATATTTGTCTTTGTCTGGTTTACTTCACTTAGTACAGTAATCTCTAGGCCCACCCATGTTGCTGCAAAATGGCATTATTTTAGTCTTTTTTATGGCTGAGTAATATTTTGTTGTACAAATATACCACATCTTCTTTATCCAGGCATCTTTTGATGGACATTTAGGTCATATGCATGGATGGGCTATTGTAACTAGTGATGCAGTGAACATTGGAGTGCATCTATCTTTTTTGAATTATGGTTTTCTACAGATACATGCCCAGGAGTGGGATTGCGGGATTATATGGTAACTCTATTTTTAGTTTTTAGTGAACCTCCGTACTGTTCTCCAGAGTGGCTGCACTACTATAATTTACATTCCCACGAACAGTGTAGGAGGGCTCCTTATTCTCCACACTCTCTCCAGCAATTATTACCTATATAGATTTTTTATGATGGCCACTCTAATCAGGGGAAACTGGGTCTTGTTCTGATGGTCAGGGCCATGCTCAGTAAATCTTTAATCCAATTTTCTGTTGATGGGCGGGGCTGTGTTCCCTTGCTGTTATTTGACCTGAGGCCAAACTATGATGGAGGTCATGAAGATAATGGCGACCTCCTTCAGAAGGTCCCATGAATGCACTGCTACACTCAGTGCCCCCGACCCTGCAGCAGGCCATCACCAACCCATGCCTCCACTGGAGACTCCTGGACACTCACACGCAAGTCTGGGTCAGTCTCTTGTGGGGTCACTGCTCCTTTCTCCTAAGTTCTGGTGCACACAAGGTTCTGTTTGTACCCTCCAGGAGTCTGTTTCCCCAGTCCTGTGTAAGTTCTAATAGCTCTATGGTGGGGTTAATGGTGACCTCCTCCAAGAGGGCCTGTGCCATACCCAGGCCTGCTGCACCCAGAGCCCCTGCCCCTGTGGCAGGCCACTGCTGGCCTGTACCTCCTCAGGAGACACCCAAACACAGTTCTGTCTCAGTCTCTGTGGGGTCTCTGGGTCCTGGTGCACACAAGATATGTTTGAGCCCTCTGAGCGTCTCTGGCAGATATGGGGTTTGATCCCCGGGTGGGGAAGATCCCCTGGAGAAGGAAATGGCAACCCACTCCAGTATTCTTGCCTGGGAAATCCTGTGGAAAGAGGAACTTGGTGGGCTACAGTTCATGGGGTCTCAAAGAATAGGACATGATTGAGTGACTAAGCACACACACATGTTCTCATCAGAGTGAGGTGATAACTCATAGTTTTGGCTCTTGTTTCTCTAATAATTAGCAAAGTTGAGCATTTTCTTCATGTGCCTGTTGGCCATTTGTTTGTCTTTGGAGAAATATCTATTTAGATCTCCCACAGAGAAATAAAAGAAGCTAAAGTGAAGAGGAGAGCATGAAAGACTCCACAATTGTAAATTACTATGCCTCATGCGAAGAGTTGACTCATTGGAAAAGATTCTGATGCTGGGAGGGATTGGGGGCAAGAGGAGAAAGGGACAGACAGAGGATGAGATGGCTGGATGGCATCACCAACTAGATGGACATGAGTTTGGGTAAACTCCAGGAGTTGGTGATGGACAGGGAGGCCTGGTGTGCTTCGATTCGTGGGGTTGCAAAGAGTCGGACACGACTGAGCGACTGAACGACTGGACTGAACTGAACTGATGCTGAAAGTTTTACAAAACTCCCTCTCTCTGAAGTTAAAAGAATGCTAAACTAAAAGTATGGTAGTCAAATATTTTACATTTTGGGGGAGGAGAGAAGTTAGTCTGTCTTTTCCCCCAGGATCTTTAATGAAAGTGATAGAATTGTTAACCTTTTTTGAGCAATTCCTATTGCCAATCATTGTTGCAAGTTCTGATATGTTAGCTCATTTAACTCCCAAAACAACTCTGCATCAAACAGACATTGTTCCTCTAGTTTTACAGATAAGGCAACTAGATACTGAGTGTTTAAATAATATTCCCACAATCACATAGCTGAGGGAAGAAGAGAGACCTCAGATCAAATTGGTAAAGGTCTTTTTTTCTAGCATTTCCAAGATGCTTTTTCTACCTTAGAAACATTTTCAAAGCTCTCTGTACTGTGCTTAGTCACTCAGTCATGTCTGACTCTTTGTGACCCCATGGACTGTAGCCCACCAGGCTCCTCTGTCCATGGAGATTCTCCAGGCAAGAATAGTGGAGTGGGTTGCCATGCCCACCTCCAGGGGATCTTCCCAATCCAGGGATCGAACCCAGGTCTCCTGCATTGCAGGCAGATTCTTTACCATCTGAACCACCAGGGAAGCCTCTCATTTGCTTTTCATTTTTTAAAAACTAAGCATTAGTGGGACTACCCTGGTATGTGCTTTCAAAATCCATATATATTTTATAACAGTCCCTATCATCACAGCCTCTTTTGCGATTTTTAAGGATGACTCATTTCAAATAGTGAAAGCTAGCTCACCTTGTCAATTACACTTAAGAGTGTTCACTCTGCCCAAAGAACCACACCTGAGAGGATAAGAGAAGGGAAAGGATTTTTTTAAATTGTATTATAACTTACATATATGTAGTGTCTCTACCCTTCTAGGTGCTTACAATCTCTTTATCAAAGAATTTCTTTTTTAAAAAAATCAGATTTTCTGCTATCCTCAGAGAAAAGCAGAAGTTACTCTCTTCTCTGTTAATAAGGATTTGATGGGGTGTGGATTGTTATTCTTTATCAGCCACAGTTGGATACCAGTCCTGCAGTTGCCAGTGGTCAGGATGCATAGTCAGACAGGTATCAGGCCAAAACATACTTGATTTGCTTGTTCAAAATTCTTGTAATCATTCTAAGACATTTCTCAAATTAGACAGTTAATTTGACAAGCCATTTGACTAACTGTGTCTCTTCAAACATAGCATTTCCTCTTTACACAGAGATGACGTCATTGACCCAATATTGGTAACAACTTTGAACCAGACTTTCAAAGGGAATGATGAGATTCTCACTGGACCCATCTGTTTGTGACCCAGCAGGGATCTCTTTCTGGGAGTTGGCAGACCTCTTAAGTTCAGAGGCTGATTGGCCAATCTATGACCTTTCAGGGCAGGTCATGTCCTGCATTTCTCTGTAAACTGTCATTTGTCTATGCAAACTCTTTTCAATCAAAAGACTTCGGATATCCCTGCTCTGTGATGAAGCATTTCTGGATAGGATGGCTTCTAGTAGGTATCACACAGTACAGAAAACAGAGATCTTAATTCCTACTTTGAAAATTCACAAAATTTTCCACATATTTGCAAGAAAAAAAAAGAGTTCCAGTACCTATTATAATCCCAAATGGTATTAAACACAAGGAGAGACAGATAACTGAACCATCAAGCTTTGTTACTGCTATCTTTATAAACTCAGGAAACCCTGAATAAAGTTTGAAGTCATAGCTCTTTTTTTTTTTTTTTGCCTGCTACACACCCACACCCAGGCTCACACACATGTGCACACACACACTTTGTACACTTTCCCATTCCCTCTTCTGACTTACATTAAATTCAGATACAAACTCAAAGTGGCAATGCCAGAAAAATATTAAAAATTATGAGCCCATAGAACTCTGATTTTATTATTACTATATTTTTATTATCTTTATTCACATTTCATACTTTTTTAAAAAAGCTAACACTTAGCTTATCAATGCTGGTTGTCTCTCTTAACTTAGATGTAGGGGACAATTTGCTATGATTAGAAGAAAATGAGGCTGCTCAGGGCCTTTTAGACATGATTCACAGATCAAATTGCTTTTGTCGTTTCCCTGTTATCATTTAATGGACCAGGGTCACAAGTAATCACTGTGAAGGGTTTTTAGGGCTAAATCTCCCCTGAACTCTGCCTGCCCAGACACCGCAGACAAGCAGGTGACATTCCTAAGAGGAAAATGGTGCTAAATGTCCATCCTAGCATCGATGGTTCCGTCTACCTAGCAGAGATATACCCCCATCATGATTCCACCTCTGCCAGAAGATGAGACAAGATTGAAATATGCTTCCCCCAGTCTATTTAACCATATCATGTTTAGAATCTTCCCAACCTGTCTAAAATCCAGAAATGAAGTTATTTATGTTGCTGAAAAATATCAACATCTACATACTTTATTTTTAAAATTGCAACTAAACTATTATCTCAATCTCTTGCTTTCTATAAATGGTCCCTTCCCATCTCAGAGCTTCCCACATTCAGGAATCAGCTCACAAGAGACACTTACTGCTCAATGAACTAATCTAAAGGTCACTATAAATGGTCCCTTCCCATCTCAGAGCTTCCCACATTCAGGAATCAGCTCACAAGAGACACTTACTGCTCAATGAACTAATCTAAAGGTCAAGCGAACATGTTGCCTTCATTACTTCCCTAGTTGTAACCTTTCCTTCCTACCCACCACCACCACCACCACCACCCAGACCCACTGTTCATGTTCCAGGTTTCTGGCCTTTTTCCTTTTGGTCAATGTATCTAATATCATAATTTATATATAAACTAGTAGATGATAGAATCTCAACAGAACTCTGTCCCCCTATGAATCAAGGTAACCAGCCATTACTATATTGTTCTCACAGACATAAACAAAAATCTCTCAAACCAATGTCTGTTCCTTTTCATCCAATCTTCCATAGACACTCACTGCTTTCAGGGGTCCTTTAGGTGTTCCACAGAAAACTATTTGCCAAGAAATAATGAAAAAGTACTGTAGCTTAAGAAAAAGTTTGAGAATATCTTATAGTCCACCTTTCTGATTCTACAGATAAGTAAACTGAGGCTCAGAAGAGACAAAGGAGTAGGATGAAAATCAGAAAGTCCTTCGGGATCTACACAGGAAGACCATACATGAAAACTATAAATGGTCTTGGAGTAAATGTGAGGTCAGAGATTCACAGAATTTTACAACCTTGGGTTGGTAGGTACATAAAGAACTCTGGAGATCCTTGTCTCCTCCTGTGAATGTACCCCTCCCTGGTAGCCCACACAAAGCAGCCTGATCCTGCATTGGCCGCCATGGAGAACGTTAGTGTTCTCTGCAGAACTCCAGCTTCCTGTTTAAGGATGTCCAGTAAATCCTTGTGGTAGTAGAAAATAACTGAAAATAACCCAGATGTCTATCCACAGACAATGAAATATTTTACAGCAATAAAAAAGAATGAAGAAACACTTTAGGACTAAAAAATTATTATCTCCAAGTTACAGTCATATTAAAAACAGAAAATCGGATGATGCCTCACTACTATACATGCATGAAATATCTCTAGGAAGCCATAGAGAAGGAAATATAGTGCCTTGTAGAAAGGGGGGACCTCTCATCATCAACCTATTTGTGCTTTTTTATTTGAATCACCTAAAATTCCCTGATTGAAAAATAAGTTTCTTTGAAATAAAAAAGCCCCAGTTTCCAAATCTGCCTTGGATTTTTGTTTTAGGATCTGTGACTCTTTTAAAGTCTATGATTTGTTTTCTCTTTGCTCTCCACTCTTCCCTCAATTTCCCTTCCTTGACAAAAAGAACTATTTGTCCCTTCATTTGATTTTATAATAAACTTGCTGTTGGCTTTAAGTTCAAGTTCATAGGATCCAATAAAGCCAGACACTGAAGATAGCTGCTTCTTGAGATTTTAAACACTCAGCTTTCATGTCTCTGGCTCCCTCACATCCTCCTCTGAGGCTGCCAGACCCTTCTCTGAGTGCCCTAGCCAAATGCATCATGGTCCCCAGTGGTCGTGTCTGAACCACTCTCTCAGAGACAATCACAAGGACCCATTGCTTCACGACCTTCTAACACCCAGTCAGAATGTATTCCATATCTTTCAAACTAAAACTTCCTTCTTCAGCAAATCACATCCCAAGAGCAACTGAGATCTTAAATTTATAGACAATCATTCAGTAAGAATTACTGTAACTAAAAGTATACTACTGTTGCTAAAATAAGTGGATTATATTCTATACTTTATGATCCAATGACTTGGTAGAAAGGAGGGGGTTCTGCTGGGAATCTCACCCTGCAGTGCCCCCTACTGGTCATGTTAGAGGTTGAGGGAATGGAAGGAATAGCAGTGACTTTCTAAACGATGCTGAGAGAATAATTAGGTGGTAGGGTTAGGGTTTTTTTCCCATGTGCCCTTCAAATTGGGTATCATTTTGGTACATACACCATCCTGGTTACCAGCTTACACAGAATAACTATGAGTCACATTGGTGATGACCCAGTGTTAATAGAAGGGACAGGTACTTCAAACTGTGGGTGGGGGGAGCAAAAAAAGAACTCCAGGGAAAGAAACACGGTGCCTCAACTCTTCTTTAGAGTCCCCTCTCATTGTCCCCCACCCAGACAGGGTGGCTACAACAAGACACAATGCGGTTTTACCTGCCAAAACCTCTGCGCTGAACTTCTCCCTGGACTTTTTTTCCCCTTTATGAATTTTCCTTTCCTTTTAATTGTACTAGGTCTGCATTTGCAAACTAGTCCTTGAACCAGACTGGCTTTCTCTCACAACTTGGTTCTGGATTCACGGGGGCTGAGAGCTTTAAGACTTGTATCGAAGATTCTGGGCTAGGTATATGCAGGGAGGCCCTGAGGTCCAGGGACTTCTAGGTATCCAGGGGCAGCAGAAGGACTTTGAAAGAATTGTGTTTATAGCATCATAGTTATGAATATTTTACCTTACCCTGGTGAAACCGTGTTCAGATGGGGCCTTTCCCTCAAAGTTTAGAAAACAGATGCCAAGACTATCCTGTAGGATTCATAAGTTGGTGACCAAAAATACTGTTCTTCCAAGGGAACACATTACCCACCTCCAAACAATAGAAAAAGCAGTGTATGTAACAAGTATAAATATTTATGCACCCAACATAGGAGCACCGCAAAACATAAGGCAAACACTAACAGGCATAAGGGGGGAAATTGACCCCCAGTAACACAACAATGTTAGGGGCCTTTAGCACTCCACTTACACAATGGACAGATCATGAAAACAGAAAATTAATAAGAAAATACAAGTTTAAATGACACATTAGACCAGATGAACCTGATACCTTCAGGACATTCCATCCAAATGCAGAAGAATACACTTTCTTCTCAAGTGCACATGGAACATTCTCTAGAATAGAGCAGATCTTGAGTCACAAATCAAGCCTCAGTAAAAATTTAAGAAAACTGAAATATCAGGCATCTTTTCTGACCACAACACTATGAGATTAGAAATCAATTACAGGGAAAAATATTGTAAAAAAAAGAAGCACACAAACACATGGAGATTAAATAAACAATATGTTCCTAAATAACAAACAGGTTACTGAAGAAATAAAAGGGGAAACCAAAATATTCCTAGAAACAAATGACAATGAAAACATGATGACTCAAAACCTATGGGATGCCGCAAAAGCAGTTCTAAGACGGAAGTTTATAGAAATACTGTCCTAACTCAAGAAACAAGAAATAGACAGCCTAACTCACACCTAAAACAACTGGAAAAGGAGAACAAAAAAAAAAAAAAAACCCAAAACTAGTAGAAGGAAAGAAGTCATAAAGATCAGAGCAGGAACGAAGGAAACAATTGTAAAGATTAATAAGACTAAAACCTGGTTCTTTCAAAAGATAAACTTGACAATTAGCCAGACTCCTCAAGAAAAAAAGGGAGAAGAATCAAGTCAATAAAATTAGAAATGAAAAAGGAGAAGTTACAACAGACAACATAGAAATACACAGGGTCATAAGAAACTGTTGTTCTTCAGTCACTCAGTCATGTCTAACTCTTTGTGACCCCCATGGACTGCAGCATACCAGGCTTGGCTGATCTTCACTGTCTCCCAGAGATTGCTCAAACTCATGCTGATTGAGTCAATGATGCTATCCAACAATCTCATCTTCTGTCCTTTATTGTGCCCATCTTTGCACGAAATGTTCCCTTGGTAATTCTAATTTTCTTTAAGAGATCTCTAGCCTTTCCTATGCTATTGTTTTCCTCTATTTATTTGCATTGTTTACTAAGAAGGCTTCCTTATTTCTCCTTGCCATTCTTTGGAACTCTACATTCAGTTGGGTATCTTTCCCTTTCTCCTTTGTCTTTTGTTTCTCTTCTTTTCTCAGCTCTTTGCAATGTCTCCTCAGTCAACTGTTTTGCCTTCTTGCATTTCTTTTCCTTGGTTTTTGATCACCACCTCCTGTACAATGTTATGAACCTCCTTCCATAGTTCTTTGGGCACTCTGTCTATCAGATCTAAGAACTTCCCTGGTAGCTCAGATGGTAAAGCATCTGCCTACAATGCAGTAGACCCAGGTTCCATCCCCGCGTCAGGAAGATCCCCTGGAGAAGGAAATGGCGACCCACTCCAGTATTCTTGCCTGGAAAACCCCATAGACAGAGGAGCCTGGTAGGCTACAGTCCATGGGGCTACAAAAGAGTCAGACACAACTGAGAGACTTCACTTTCTTTCTTTCTTTCTATCAGATCTAATTCCTTGAATCTGTTTGTCACTTCCACTGTATAATCATAAGGGATTTAATTTAGGTCATACCTGAATAATCTTGTGTTTTTCCCAACTTTCTTCAATTTAAGTCTGAATTTTACAACACAGAGCTCATGATCTGAGCCGGAGTCAGCTCTCAGTCTTATTTTTGCTGACTGTATAGAACTTCTCCATCTTCAACTGCAAAGAATATAATCAATCTGATTTTAGTATTGACCATCTGGAGAAACCATATGTAGAGTGGTCTCTTGTGTTGTTGGAAGAGGGTGTTTGCTATGACCAGTGCATTCTCTTGGCAAAATTCTGTTAGCCTTTTGCTCTGCATCATTTTGTACTCCAAGGCCAAACTTGCCTGTTATTCCAGGTATCTCTTATCTTCCTACTTTTGCATTCCAGTCCCCTTTGAGGAAAAGGACATCTTTGTTTTGGTGTTGGTTCCAGAAGTCTTGCACATCTTAATAGAACCTTTTAACTTCTTTGACATTAGTGGTTAGGGCATAGACTTGGATTACTGTGATGTTGAATGGTTTGCCATGGAAATAAACTGAGATCATTGTGTCATTTTTGAGATTGCATCCAGGTACTGCATTTCAGACTCTTGTTGACTCTTAGGGCTACTCCATTTCTTCTAAGGGATTCTTGCCCACAGTAGTAGATATAATGGTCATCTGAATTAAGTTCACTCATTCCTGTCTATTTTAGTTCATTGAGTCCTAAAATGTTAATGTTCACCCTTGCTGTCTCCTGTTTGACCACTTCCAATTCACCTTGATTCATGGGCCTAACATTCCAGGTTCCTATCCAATATTGTTCTTTAAAGCACTGGACTTTATTCTCACCACCAGACACATCCTCAACTGGGCATCATTACTACTTTGACTTATCTTCTTCATTCTTTCTGGAGGTATTTCTCCTCTCTTCTCCAGGAGCCAATCACAAGCACTGAAATCAAAACTGAAATCTCCTAAAAAGCAAAAAAGCCCAGGGCAGATGGCTTCACACGTGAATTCTATCAACATTTAGAGACGAGCTAATGCCTATCCTTCTCAAACTCTTCCGTAAAATTGCAGATGAAGGAACACTTCCAAACTCATTCTACAAGGCCACCATCACCCTGATACCAAAACCAGATAAGAACTTCACAAAAAAAGAAAATTATAGGCCAGTATCACTGATGAACATAGATGCAAAAATCCTCAGCAAAATTCTAGAAAACAAATCCAAAAACACATTAAAAAATCATACACCATATCAAGTCAGATATATCCCAGGGATGCAAGAATTCTTCAATATACACAAACCAATCAATGTGATATACCATATTAGCAAATTGAGAGATGAAACCCATATGATAATCTCAATAGATGCATAAAAAGCTTTTGACAAAATTCACCACCCATTTATGATTTTTTAAAAAGCCCTTTAAAAAATTGGCATAGAAGGAACCTACCTCAACATAATAAAGTCCATATATTATAAACCCACAGCAAACATTATTCTCAGTGGTGAAAACCCAAAAGCATTTCCTCTAAGATCAGAAACAAGACAAGGGTGCCCACTCTCACCATTATTATTCTATATAGTTTTGGAAGTCCTACTCATGGCAATCAGAAAACTAAATATAAGGAATCCAGATTAGAAAAAAAGAAGTAAAACACTCACTGTTTGCAGACAACATGATACTACAGAAAACCCTAAAGATGCTAACAGAAAATTTCTAGAGCTAATCAGTGAATTTAGTAAAGTCACAGGATACAAAATCAATGCACAGAAATTACTTGCATTCCTATATGCTAACAATGAAATGGCAGAAAGAGAAATTAAGGAATCAATCCCATTTACCATTGTAACAAAACAATAAAATGCCTAGGAATAAACCTACCTAAGGAGATAAAAGAGTTGTATACAGAAAACTATGACACTGATGAAAGAAATCAAATATGATATAAACAGATGGAGAGATATTCCATGTTCTTAGTTTGGAAGAATCAATATTGTGAAAATGACTATATTACCAAAAGTAATCTACAGATTCAATGCAATCTCTATCAAATCACCAATGACATTTTTCACAATTCGTACAGAAACACAAGACCCAAAATAGCCAAAGTAATCTTGAGAAAGAAGAATGGAGCTGAAGGAATCAACCTTCCTGAATTCAGACTATACTACAAAGCTACAGTCATCAAGACAGTATAGTACTGGTACAAAAACAGAAATATAGACCAATGGAATAAGAAAGAAAGCCCAGAGACAAACCCACACACCTATCAGCACCTTATCTTTGACAAAGGAGGCAAAAATAAACAATGGGGCAAAGATAGCCTATTCAATAAGTGCTGCTGGAAAAACTGGACAGCTACGTGTAAGAGAATGAAATTAGAACACTTCCTAACACCATACACAAAGATAAACTCAAAATGGACTGAAGACCTGAAAGTAAGACAAGAAACTATAAAACTCTTATAGGAAAACATAGGCAGAACACTCAATGACATAAATCACAGCAAGATCCTCTATGACCCACCTCCTAGAGTAATGGAAATAAAATCAAAAATAAATAAGTGGGACCTACTTAAACTCAAAAGCTTTTGCCCAGCAAGGGAAACTATAAACAAGGTGAAAATACAGCCCTCAGAATGGGAGAAAACAATAGCAAATGAAACAACTGACAAAGGATTAATTTCCAAAATATACAAGCAGCTTAAGCAACTCAATGCCAGAAAGCCAAACAACCCAATCAAAAAGTGAGCAGAAATCTAAACACACATTTCTCCAAAGAAGACATATAGATGCCTAATAAATACATGAAAAAATGATCAGTATCTCTCATTATTAGAGAAAGACAAATCAAAACTACAATGAAATATCACCTGACACCACTCAGAATAGCAATCATCAAAAACTCTACAAACAATAAATGCTAGAGAGGGTGTGGAAAAAAAGGAACCCTCTTGCACTGTTGGTGGGAATATAAATTGATACAACTATGGAGGACAATATGGAGATTCCTTAAAAAAAAAAAAAATAGGAATAAAACTACCATGCTGCTGCTGCTGCTAAGTCGCTTTAGTAGTGTCCGACTCTGTGTGACCCCATCGATAGCAGCCCACCAGGCTCTTCTGTCCCTGGAATTCTCCAGGCAAGAATACTGGAAGGGGTTTCCATTTCCTTCTCCAAGGCATGCATGCATACTAAGTCACTTCAGTCATGTCCGACTCTGTGCAACTCCATTCAACCCAGATACTTTTCTCCAAAATATGATATCTGAATATGTATAAAAAAAATAGTCACTCAGTCATGTCCGACTCTTTGAGACCCCATGGACTGTAGCTACCAGGCTCATCGGTCCATGGAATTCTCCAGGAAAGAATACTGGAGTGGACTGCCATTTCCTTCTCCAAAACTACCATATGACCCAACAATTCCACTACTGGGCATACACCCTGAGATAAACATAATTGAAAAAGGCACATGTATCCCAGTGTTCATTGCAGCACTATTTACAATACCTAGGACATAGCAGCAACTTAGATGTCCATCTGACAGATGAATGGATAAAGAAGCTGTGGCATATATCTACAATGGAATATTACTTAGCCATAAAAAGGAACACATTTGAGTCAAATCTAATGAGGTGCATGAAGCTAGAGCCTATTATACAAAATGAAGTAAGTCAAAAAGGGAAAAACAAATATCACGTATTAACACATATTCTAGAATCTAGAAAGATGGTACTGATGCCCTATTTGCAGGGCAGCAACGGGCTGCCGTCTATGGGGTCACACAGAGTCGGACACGACTGAAGTGATGCAGCAGCAGCAGCAGCAGCAACGGACACACAGACATAGAGAACAGATTTGTGGACCTGGAAGGGTACGAAATGAATTCATACGAAAAATGGAGAGAATAGCATGAAAACATTTACACTATGTAATGTACATATATGTAAAATAGATAGCAAATGGGAAATGGCAACCCACTCCAGTATTCTTACCTAGAGAGTCCTGTGGACAGAGGAGCCTGGTGGGCTGCCATCTATGGGGTCACACAAAGTCGGAAACGACTGAAGCAACTTAGCAGCAGCAATGCACAAATGCAATCTACTAGCCGAGCCCACAAGTCAAGAATGCCCTTTTAAGACTCCCCGAAAAATATTGGTTTTCCTATGCCTTCTTAAATGCCCTAAAATACTCTTCTTAAGACTTGATCATCTTCAACTACTTAAAAACAATAAGAAAGTTCCTTTTACCTTAGCAGGCTCTGGTCTCTAATTCGTTTCATCTCTGCTGAGAGCTTGCCTGTCCGTCACCGGCTCATTTCATTGCATGGGCGCACGTGATGCTGTTTATCTACCACCCACAGCAAGCTGTGGCTGTTCCTCAAAGCCGAAATGGGGCTTGTTCACATTAACAAAGCCAATCCCAGCACATGTTCCCATAACAAGGGCATTTGACTAATTAAACATCATGATATACTGTTTTTAATTATTTAGGTCACATGTTCTCAAACAGCATGGCAGATTTCATTAGATCAGATTATTAGCCAGAGTCCCTCTTGTCTTTCAGCAAAAGGAAGGAAGAATGGAAGGGGAGGAAGGAAATGACACAGAGGAAGGAAAGCAGAAACTGTCTAAAGAAGTTAACAGAAAAACAAAGAAGGTTAAGAGACAGGAAGAAGATTTAACTCTCACCCACTTTCTAGTCCTTCCATTCACCGCTTCCCAGCCCTCAGCCCTGTTGGGTAAGACACTTGTATCTGTCCTTCAGCTTCAGGGTTCTGAACCCTGGCTTCTTACTTCATGTATGAGCCCTACCCCCTCTCCACAGGGATGGGAAGGTCTTCTTACCTGTCCTCCAGTTCCAGCTCTGCAGACCTTCCGTCCACAGATTCTCCCACTACCCCCCAGGGGAGGGCAGCATCCTTCAGGCTTTGGTCCCTTAGAATTTCATCCTGGTATCCCTGCCTGTGTTCGCCCAGGAGGCATTGATTCAGGTGGTGAGTCTGTTCCTGACACAGAACTGACTCCGCACAGTTCACCATCCCTCTGTCCTACCAAGGCAGGTCCTCAGGGCGTTCCCTCTCCACAGTTGATCCCAGCTGCTTTCTCTCTTTTTTTCTCGTCTCACTTACTATAAACCTTGCTTCTACTCCTGTCTTCCAACCCCTCCAGAAGGAATGCATGGAGCCACCAAAAGAGGTGAGGAAGACTTCTCCCCTAGAACCTTTAGAGGGAGTGCAATCCTGCTGACACCTTGATTTTAGACATCTAGACATCTGACCTCCAGAAATGTGAGAGGATAAATTTCTGTTGTTTAAGCCTCCAAGTCTGGGCAGTCTTAGGAAATTATTACTATACTTTAACCACCACCTATTGCACACCTCCTTACTGCATATATTAATAGGAGTATGTGAAGGAGACCATTAATGGAGCAGACCCTAAAGACATAGAGGAGGGAATCAGGTTAAAGAGGAGAGCCATGAAATGACAGGAGCTTGACTTGATTGATCCAATGGGCAGCCATAGGTTCTTGATTAAAGCACTTTTTTTTTTTTTTAAGTTTCAACTATAAATAATGGGCAGCATGGATAGAGAGGTATAAGCAGAGAGGGGTGGTTTCTGAAAGTCAGGATAGCATTGAGACGTTTGGTTTTAAGAATCCAGACATTAGATGAAGACTGTGTCAGAGGAAGGACCAATGGGAATTGGTATACTAAACATAAAGAATTCCAACTAGATATCAGCTAACAGAACAGGAAAGGTAACAGCTCTGCCAAAACTAATAGTGGAAAGAAAAGCTAGCTCAAATGGCAGCTTAGCCAGTGTCCATCTGAGGCCTGCACTTCGTTGGCACGGAAACAGGCCGGCTGGATTTTCAGTATCAGAGACAGGAGTCAGGTATCTATCTCAGTTGTCAAAAAAAAAAAAATCCCTCTTAGTGAGTTTCTTAGTCATTTTCCATCCTGGCCTTCCACCGCTCACCCCTCCTATCACCTTACACCTAGAGTATTCCCTTTGCAGCTAACAGTCCCTCTGACTGGGACATTCAGTAACTATGAGATAACCCTAGTTTGATCATGAAAATAAGCTCTGATCCATGTGGCTGGTGACTAGACATATGTCACCTTAACAAGAGCCACACTGCAGGTATAAAGAAACTCGAACAGTTAGGATCCAAAAAAAAAAAAAAATGTAATTTACTCCACCTCTCTGCTAAGGAGATTTCCATGAGAACTTATATTCGGGGCCTGGAGAGGAGGGTGGTTGACATGAATGTCATTCAGTTGCAAGATGTTTTAGCCCAGTGAAATGGCCGTAAGACATGGGCTAGTAGACAGATGAGGAGGGAGGGGGTAGGCATGAGCACTACCCATGTATGTTTGTTAAACACATTTACTTGAAGCTAAACAATTTTTAACTGCAATTGTGTTTTTTAAAATTGTTTTATTTTTTTAAATTTATTTATTTATTTTGGCTGTGTCTGGGCCCCCTACATTGGGAGTGCAGAGTCTTAGCCACTGGACCACAAGGAAAGTCCTGTTTTAATTTTTTCAACTTTGTGAAAAATGCATGCTAGTCCAGTAATGACAAAAATTCATTAAAATAACAATGAAGTAAGAGTTCTGCTATTGAATCAGACTTCAAATTAAGGTCAATCAAGGAGCTGCTTCAGAACTGATTGGGGTTGTGGGAGACCCCCTATCTAACAGCATGAGTTAATTCATCTCAGAAATGTTTATTGGGTAACTTCTGTGTGCTAGACCTTCTTCGAGGTGCTGGACAGACTGTGGTAAATATGACAGACCAATCTCCCACCTCCTTAGGTGGCTTACCTAAAAGGTATGTTGGAATGGGAGCAACAGAACTTCCCAATCCAGTCAAAAGATCCAAGTGTTGCTAGGTCCTTAAAGGTCAATAGGATGTATTCCCACAAAAATATTAATGGAATGTAAAGGCTATAAAGGAAACTCTAACCTGCTCAGTTGCACTGTAGCAACATGAGCTAATAGTTCTTTCAGAGGTAGAGCTTTCTTCCTTAAAAAAGAATTCGAGGATCTTTGCGGTGATGGAAGAGTTCTGTATGTGACTGTGGAGGCGGGTATGGCAGCCCACGCCAGTGTTCTTTCAGGAGAATCCTGTGGATGGAGGAGCCTGGCAGGCTGCAGTCCATGAGGTTGCACAGAGCCTAACACGACTGAAGCAACTTAGCACACACACGCACACATATGATAAAATTGCATAGAGCTATTCACACACACACACACAAACAAGCACATATAAAACTGGTGAAATCTGAAAAAGGTCTAATGGACCATGTCAATGTCAATTTCCTGGCTCGGTACTGTGCTCTGGTTAGGTAACAGTACCACTAGGGGAAACTGTACCACTAGAGGGACTGCTCTGCACTCTTTTTACAAATTCCTATGAATCTGTAATTATTTCAAAATAAAACATTTTCTAAGTATTAATAATCTGAGAGTAAAGAATGTTATGGTGACTCTGATCCACCCACTGGAAGGTGGTCTGATTCTGGTCACTGTCAGAGTTCTAAGCACATCCCTAGAAGGAGGAAGGGCAATCCATGCAGCTTCCTAGAGTCCTAGAAATGAAGTCTCCTCTCTGGCAGCTCTTTTAACATTTCCCAGGATGCCCACACCAGAGGTACACATAACAAGCCATGGCAAACACTGGACTCTGGCTCAGGAAACTCTTCCAAAATGCCTCCCCATAGCTTGCTTAGAGCCTTTTCACACAACACACATGTTCTCGGTTCTCTTGGCGTCTCACTTTGGCTCCTTCTCTGCTTATTTCCCAGGGCAGAGCTGGTAACCGTGCCCCAGACTCTTAGCACTGACCTAAGACTTCATGGATTTAGGCATCACCTCATGGTTCCTAACACTGATGTGTCTCCAAAAACAACAGCTGGGGCCATGTAACCTGGAGCCCAGCATGCATGTGTGTGTTAGTGCTCAGTCGTGTCTGACTCCCATGGATTAGAGCCCTCTAGACTCCCCTGTCCATGGAACTTTCCAGGCAAGAATACTGGAGTGGGTTGCCATTTCCTTCTCCAAAGGGTCTTTCCAATCCACTCGGGTATTGAACCCGAGTCTCTTGTGTCTCCTGCATTGACAGGTGGGTTCTTTACCAGCTGAGCCACCAGGGAAGCCCCAGTCTGAAGCCCAGAGGGACCAGTAATGCTCCTAGTTCCCTATCATGCAATCTGATTAATTTTTTAAATTTCTTTGTTCTGGTTTTATGCTCATCTAGAAGGCAATGGCACCCTACTCCAGTACTCTTGCCTGGAAAATCCCATGGACGGAGGAGCCTGGTAGGCTCCAGTCCATGGAGTTGCTAAGAGTTGGGCACGACTGAGAGACTTCACTTTCGCTTTTCACTTTCATGCTTTGGAGAAGGAAATGTCAACCCACTCCAGTGTTCTTTCCTGGAGAATCCCAGGGACAGAGGAGCCTAGTGGGCTGCCGTCTATGGGGTCACACAGAGTCAGACATGACTGAAGCGACTTAGCAGCAGCAGCAGCAACAATTGATCATAATTTGGACATTTAAATGGATTTTCTCCTTTAAGTGGTCACTTCAGTGACTAGAGAAAATAATCAATGTTTATTATCATGATTATTATATCTCTTGTTATAAATAAGGCAGTCTCCATTCTGGTTTCAGCAACAGTTAAGTCTATCCTTCAGTAGAATATAATAGTTATAACTCCAGGATGCTTTTGAACTGTGGTGTTGGAGAAGACTCTTGAGAGTCCCTTGGACTGCAAGGAGATCCAACCAGTCAGTCCTGAAGGAAATTAGTCCTGAATAGTCATTGGAAGGACTGATGCTGAAGCTGAAACTCCAATATTTTAGCCACCTGATGCGAAGAACTGATTCATTGGAAAAGCCCCTGATGCTGGGAAAGACTGAAGGCAGGAGGAGAAGGGGACGACAGAGAGTGAGATGGTTAGACGGCATCACTGACTGGATGGACATGAGTTTGAGCAAGCTCTGGGAGCTGGTGATGGACAGGGAAACTTGGCATGAGGCAGTCCTTGAGGTCGCAAAGAGTCAGACACGACTGAGTGACTGAACTGAACTCCAGGACCCGGCTTCTTGAGTTTAAATCCTTTACCTTCACCAGCTCTGGGACCCCAGACATGACCACTCACTTGCTATGGGACCTCAGGCAAGAACCTCATCTCTCTGAAGCATTTTTTGTTTCTTCATTTGTAAAGTGGGTGTAATAATAGAACTTACCTCATAACAACTGCCAAAGCATTAAATGGAGTAATGTATCTAAAGTACTTAGAACTACAGGATTCCCCGCTGACCCAGTGGTGAAGAATCTGCCTGCCAATGCAGGAGACACAGGTTCGATCCCTGGTTTGGGAAGATCCCTTGGAGAAGGAAATGGCAACCAGCTCCAGTATTCTTTGGCCTGGGAAATTTCATGAACAGAGGAGCCTGACGGGCTACAGTCCATGGGGTCGCAAAAAGGGTCGGACACACCTTAGCGACTAAACAGGAGCAACTTAGAACCATGCCTTCACACTATAACAGTTCTGTAGTAGTTATTATTACAGCCTGGAAATTAATGAAAGAAATGTGAAGGTTTGTAAATTTAGGAGAAAGACTCTGTAATTGTAAGAAATGAGTTACTCCTAAGGACTGACACACTAGCAGACCCAAGCTGAGAAATGAAACAGCCTCTGAGATGTCTCTCGCTTCCAAGGCCCTAGAAAACTGGTCATTGGTCTGCCTGGTGATAAAGGACACAAACCAATGCTAAGTTTTGCCCTATAAAGTCAAAACCATTTGGCAAGTGACACAAGGCAGAGAAACCATCTAGGAGCTCAGACACACCTGTCATACTGCTGAGCCAGTTGACACACTAAACAAAAGGAGATGCAAAGACAGCCCGTGTCATGGTGCCTGAAAGTATCCCCAGTAGCAGGGTTTTAAGAGCAAGTACTGCTTAACAAAGAACCACAGCAAATTAATACTTGGGTTTGCATAGGGTTAGGGCAAGTGAAACTGTTGTAGGCTCTATCTATATGATAACAGATCCACTGTTCAAGAAAAGTTGGCTGAGGGAACCAACAAATTAATCTCACTAAATTAATTCAATTAACTTGCCAGTTTAGTATAAGATTCGGTTAACTTTGTGTCCCATTCGGTCAAAGTGTTTAAACATTTTTTATTATAATCCCAGCCTTTATCTTTAGCTCATTGCCAAAAAAATGAGAATGAAAGTTCACCCAGGGAAAGATACGAGAGTTAGACAGTGATTTACCCCATTTCATAAAATTACCAAGACAAGCTGAAACTTAGGTATGGAAAGAGCTTAGAAAGCCAAGTCACCGTGCCTGCCAGTATTACTATAATTAGTGTTCCCCCAAAAGGTGAATTTGGCTAAGCTGCATAAGCAAAAACATACCTTAAAGACCAGTCACAGAATACCAAAGAATTAATACTATTAATAAATACCAAATTAATTTATTAATAAATACCAAATAATAAATTAATAAATACCAAAGAAACAGCTAAATCAGAGCAGGTAATCCAGGCAATTGGGAAGGGACAACTGGATGGAGCTGGTTCCTACTGATTCCCTCAAGGCAACCAGGGAAGTGATACAGCTGTTTCCCTGAAAAGACATAGACAAGGCTGGAAACCTCTTTTGTTTTCCCTGTGGGGAGTCACCGTGCCCATCAGAAGAGCTCCAGACGCAAAAATCCTATGCCCATACTATGCACAGGTCTAGGATCTCAGAAGTTAGCAAAACAAAACCAGAGATTTTTCAAAAAAGAATACAGTTCCAAGGACCAATGTCCATTCACAGAAGTGCTCCTAAGGGAGGTGGTTTGGAGAATGGAGCCAGAACATGAAAGTGCCAAATCATAAAAGCCAGTATGGTCTGGGTGCTCACAGTGTGCTAGGCACTCTTCTTAAGCATTCCCATGCATAACGCATCTCAGTCACAGGAGAGCAGTGTTATCAGCTCCATTTTACAGATGAGGAAACCGAGGCACAGGAAGATTATGTAACTTCCTCAAGATGCACAGCAATTAGGTAGCAAAGCTAGAATATTCTATCTGGGCAGTATGGCATCAGCATTTATTTGACTGACTATATATTCACTTATTTTCCTGAATATATATATATATATATATATATATATATATATATATTTGCTTGAATTATATTCAAGGCCAAAGAATCCCCTTAAATAATGCACTATGGGGTCAAACAAGAGACAAAGGACTCTATCAAATCCCCTTTGGCTCCAACAGTGGGTGCCAGTCAATTTCCTTTGCAAACATACTCTCAGATTTCAGCTGTTTTTAACTGCAGGTGGGCATAGGGCCTTTGATTTTTTTAAATATATTTTTTTTTCTTTATCTGGAAAACCAGAGAAGTGTCCTCTGTTTGCTCAGAGTTCTTATTGGACCCCACTAAGGAAGATGGAGGGCTTCCCAAGTGGTGCTAGCAATAAAGAACTTGCCCACCAATGCAAGATATAGAGCACACGGGTTCAACCCTGGGGTGGAAAGATCCCCTGAAGAAAGAAATGTCAACCCACTCCAGTATCTTTGCCTGGAAACTCCCATGGACAGAGGAGACTGGCGGGCTACAGTCCATGGGATTGCAAAGAGTCGGGCACGACTGAAGCGACTTAGCACACACACAAGGAAGATGGAGGGCTTTTTTGTGCCTTTATCCCAGGAAGCCTGGTGTCCTGAGCAGAGAAGCCATGAGGGGCTTTCAAGAGAAGATGGAACCATAAAGGCAGAGCAGCCATTTCTCACTAGGTTAAACTCCCATAAAACCTTTGAAATGATGCAACACACAGGACGCACCAAGAAAGGCCCCACTGGGCTGGGGTTGGAGAGTATTCTCTCCTTTTACTTGTAATGATTCAAACACTGAGGGATGCCAGACAAAAATGAGGAAGCGGCGGGGGGAGGAAGGATCCTGACGGAGCTTGTGTCTGCAACATATGGAATAAGTTATTGAAGAAAGTGGCTCTTACAGAATTTTTAAAAGTTGAGGAGGGGCAGCTATGCTTCTTTTGGAGACAGAGAAGATTGAGGGCGTGGTGAAAAAACAGCAAAACGGGATTAAGATAAACCAAAAACAGAGGAGAAATATTGGGCCAGATGAACTTTCACCTTCCCTAAAATGATTTATGTACTTATGAATAGCTAGACTGGACTTGATTTCTGGGGGTGAAAGTTGCTGGTGAACCTGCACGAATCCAGCATTTCTTCAGGGACTCTGGGCAGAGCTACAGTTCTACAGGCTGAGCTAACATCAAACAGTTGTGATAAACAGGGTTAGTGTATAACCTAAGTCTTGACTTGAGCACCTCACACTGAGGAGAAGAAAATATGGAAGGGAGGGAGAGAGGGAGAAAGAGAAGAGAATCTGATTGTACAGAAATCAGATTGTACAGGTCATCAGATCTAACCAGGGGATTTCATAACTGCTTGAACCAGAGAAGGCTGGGCAGAATACACTGTTAGCACACAGCTGAGCTAAATGTCAGAATATCTAAGTAACGATAGGAGCCAGGATCCCAGGGAGATGAAATGTAAAATACAGAAATCTTACTGGGAGTTGGGGAGTGGATAGGGAGATTGGGAGAATGAAGACTTGCCAAGTTAAGGCCCAAGGAGTCAGCTGAAGGCTGACCCTTAAGCTTCACTAAGGGTTCAGGTCCACGGACGGCTTCCCAAGTGGCACTAATGGTAAAGAAACCAGCTGCCAATGCAGGAGACAGAAGAGACGTGAGTTCAATTCCTAGGTCAGGAAGATGCTCTGGAGGAGGGCATGGCAACCTGCTCCAGTATTCTTGCCAGGAGAGTCCCATGGACAGAGGAGCCTGAAGGGCTGCAGTCCAAAGGGTTGCACAGAGTCGGACACAACTGAAGCGACTGAGCACAGCACAGGATATAGACTACAGCAGATTATACTAGACAAGGGCATCACCTTCTGTACTAGGATAAATATTCAATTAAACTTTTTTAGTATTATTTATTATTTTATTTACTTATTTTGCCTGCGCCAGGTTGTAGTTACAGCACGGGAAGGGGGGATCTTTGATCTCTGTTATCTCTAGTTGCAGCATTCAAAATTGCAGTTGCAGCATGTGGGATCTAGTTCCCCAACCAGGGATCAAACCCTGCATTGGGAGCCCAGAGGATTAGCCACTGGACCACCAGGGAAGTCCCTATTCAATGAAACTTTTAATTCATGGTGTGTATGTATTTGTGTTTGTACACCGAGTTGTTTTATAAAACCCACATCTTACCGTGTATATTTACCAAAAAAGTTTGAAACCATTGATAAGCAGAAGCTGCAGGAGAAATAGAGGACGAGGGAGAAAGAGTTGTAAAATTCATGAAAATTGGAGTTCTTAGCAAATTCCATGAGAGTTCTAATGCCTTCCTTGAAGAACAGAAGCCCAAAGAAACAAAATAAGGTGCCCAAGGCTCTAGGGTTCAGGACAGTGCAGAAATGGTATCTTCATTACTGTTAGGTCAAAATGCCTGACATTAAGCTTTTGATTGCTGAGGCATCCATTTCAAAGACATCCATCTGTAATAAATATATTACCGGTTGTCTGACACAGCTACTAGCAAAAAATCAGGTAAGTTAGACTGACCTCACCTATGCAGGTCCCTCTTTCAGAAAGCCCCAGGTCACCTAGATAACTGACAGCTTGAGTGACTTCACTTCTCCCTTCTTGTGCCCCAGTTCTCCCTGTTACCCTTTAAAGTGGTCAGTAGTGAGCCTAGACTTCCCACCCTTGGGCCCTAATGAAGGCGGAGCCCCAGGTTCCCTCTTTCTCCCTCTCTTCCCCTCTTCTGGGCTGTGTAGCCTTCAGGCATGCCATGGACCCTCCAGGACCCCTAAGTAATAAGTCTTGTTCAGCAAAGTTCCCTGGTGCCTTGGCTGAAGTGCATCCTGCAAGGACAGAAAGAACCTCAAGGGTTGCTCCAGCCACAGCACTGGCCTGGAGTCGGGGAATGTCTGGGGTTGGGGCAAGGGGAGTTCCCTACAAGTAATGCTGGCCAGGCCTGCCAAGTGCCTCAGGCATTCCAGCAGACAGCATCACCGTCAATAAGCTGGAACCCCACAACAAGACCAGTGAGTACTGTTTTCTAAGCTGTGAAGGAAAGAGGATAAGCAAGGAAGAGGGGTGGGGCAGAGGAAGGGTGGAGGAGTGGGAGGTGCTGCAGACAAACGTCTGCTTGGAGTATTGTCTTGGGTTGGTTTCGCTGTTGAAGTGCACAACAGTTCGACAACTGGAAGTGTCAATTCCGCCACTGCTGAACTGTGAGATCTTGGGCGTCCTTCAACTTCCATAACCCTGTTTTTTCCTCTGTAAGTGAAGCCACTCAGTTGTGTCCAATTCTTTGCAACCACATGGACTGTAGCCTACCAGGCTCCTCCGTCCATGGAATTTTCCAGGCAAGAGTACTGGAGTGAGTTGCCATTTCCTTTTCCAGGGGATCTTCCTGACCCAGGGATCAAACCCAGGTCTCTCGCATTGCAGGCATTGCTTTACCATCTGAGCGACCAGGGAAGCCCTTTCCTCTGTAAATTAGCACCAAATACTGGCAGTAAATCCTGTTGAGTGCTACCAGTATCCATTCCCTTCTGCTTATTTCCTAAGAGAGACTAGACTTTGTCTGTTCATCCACCCCTCCCATGTGACTCAAGGGAAACAGACTCCCTGTCCAGCTCCAGGGAAGAATCCTGACTGGTCTATGCCAATCACAGTAACCCCACCCTTCCTTGGCAGTAGGGCTTCCCAGGTGGCTCAGATGGTCAAGAATCCACCTGCAATGCAGGAGACTGGGGTTCAATCCCTGGGTTGGGAAGATCCCCTGGAGAAGGAAATGGCCACCCACTCCAGTATTCTTGCCTGGAGAATCCCATGGACAGAGGAGCCTGGCAGACTACAGTCCATGGGGTCACAAGAGTCGGACACAATTCCTTGCCAATAATTGGTCCAGGAACCCAAAGCAGTCATTGTAGGTCACCACCCCACCTCATTGACCCCCCAACCATGGGATAGACACATTGTCTAATTTGACTATTCAGGATAAGAGAAGCATTTCTCTTCCGTGCTTGGGTGAGAGCTTTTTCTTCTTTTGAGCTAGAATAATGAGATGGGTAGCCCCAGCTGCTACTGAGGTAGTTCTTAACTACCATAAGGGAAAGTGGTCTTGAGCTGATGATGCCCTGGCTAACAGCATGAAAGAGAGAGAGGAGAACTGTTGCAGAAAGGGGGACCCCTTTCAGGGCCCAAAAGGAGGCTCTGGTCTAACACTTAGAAATGAATTGTCTGAGGAGACAAACATGCTGACTAAGCAAAAGACTTTATTGGGAAGGAGTGCCCAGGCAGAGAGCAGGAGGGTAAGAAAACCCACGTGGCTCAAAGTCTCAGGTTTTATGGTGATGGGATTAGTTTCCAGGTTGTCCTTGGTCAATCATTCTGACTCAGGGTCCTTCCTGGTCGTACACACAGTGCTCAGGCAAGATGGATGCCAACGAGAAAGATTCTGGGAGGTAGAAGAACACGGGGCATCTCCTTTTGAACTTTCCCACACTCTTCCAGTTGGTGGTGACTTATTAGTTCTGTGTTCCTTACCAGGACCTCCTGTCCTAAAAAAAACTCGTGCGAATGGTTACTATGGTGCCTGGCCAGGGTGGGCAGTTTCAGTCAGTGTGCTTCCCCTAACAGTACCTAAGTCCTCATCAACCTACTGGATTAAAAAACCAAAACCATGATACCTCTGGATTTGGACTTTAGCCAATCATAACTTTTCTTATTGTTTGATGCAGTTTGAGTCAGGTTTTCAGTTGCTTGCTACTGACTAGATGACAATGCAACAATGCTAAAGATCAATCTATGTAAAAAGACTTCATAAACTGCAGAAAATTTATATAAATGACAGTTTTTTCCAAAATTATAAAATTTCAACTAACCTAGACAGGTGGAGTTTTTAGGAAAAATCCATAATGCTCTTTAGGGACATATTTGCCCTCTCTTGACCTCTGAACAGAGATTGTATTCTGTACAACTCCTATTGCATTATCAACACTTAATAAATGCAAAATAATGTTGTGTTAACTACAAATTGCCACCAGATGTTCTTAAGACTTTGGAACCTTCAAGTGAAACTGATTGCACAAAATAGTAGTTTAATTATTACATCATCCATCTCAGTAATGGCGAGCGTCTGTCTGTCTCAGGACTGAAAGCTCAAGTGAGACCACTGCTGCAGTGCTGAAGATCAAATGTTCGATATGTGGTCCCTAAAGGCAGATTTTGGGGAAAACCAACAATCAGCTTCTCTATACATCATCATCTTGAATTATTTTGTTCAAAGACAAAGCTCAGCATCCAAAATAAGATGTCAAACAAGAAGAAGTCAAAAAAAGAAGTTTCTGGTTGAAATGAAGTTTAGGAAGACAAGTACTCCCAGCAGTGCAGACAAGCAACCAGAAGCATTATCCATAAGTGGTTAATAAATAATAAGATAGGATGACAAGTCTGTTTAGAACAGCTAGAAGGAATTGTCTCCTCTGCTGAAGGGCACCAGGGAAGGATTCCTGCATTCCCAGAAAATGTTCCTCCCGTGCAGTGAATCTCAACCCTAGCTGTGTATTGGAATCACCTGAGTAGGGTTGTTTTTTGTTTGTTTGTCTGTTTTGTTTTGTTTCTTCCAGCTGTCCCAGAACTCCACTGCAAGCAATTAAATCAAAATTCCTGGGGAAGGACTTAAATTAGAGATCCTGAACCAACATCATTAATGTCACTTGGAGAATCCCAAGGATGGGGGAGCCTGGTGGGCTGCCGTCTATGGGGTCACACAGAGTTGGACACGACTGAAGTCAATGGCACCCCACTCCAGTACTCTTACCTGGAAAATCCCATGGGCGGAGGACCCTGGAAGGCTGCAGTCCATGAGGTCGCTAAGAGTCAGACACGACTGAGCGACTCGCTTTGACTTTTCACTTTCATGCATTGGAGAAGGAAATGGCAACCCACTCCAGTATTCTTGCCTGGAGAATCCCAGGGATGGGGAAGCCTGGTGGGCTGCCATCTATGGGGTCGCACAGAGTCAGACACGACTGAAGCAACTTAGCAGCAGCAGCAGCAGAAGTGACTTAGCAGCAGCATAAATTTGTTAGAAATGCAGATTCTCAAACCCCACTCAAGCCCCCATTCAAGGACTACTGAAGTTTGAGAAATATAAGCTTAGATGACAAAAAAGCTTATTTTTCCTCCCAGAACAGTTACAAGGCTAAAAGTCCAGGATAGCAGGGAAGACGACTCCACACAGTCAACTGGGATCCAGGTTCCTTCCTTTCTGTTGCTCTGTGGCCCCCTAGGACATTAACACCTACCTGGTCAAAGCTGGGCCACTTCGGTTTGCAACCTGCAGCAGGGAGAGAGAACTGGAAGAAAACCTATTATCCTGAGGCCTAAGGCCAGAAGTCCTACACAGTGTTTCTTTTCTGAATTTAGCCACAGGACCACATCTAATTCAAAGGATGTTGGGATATCTAGTTTTGTCTAGTCTGGGAAGAAGAAAAGGACAAAGATCAGTTTCCATGCCAGACACATGGTAGTTCAGTTCAGTTGCTCAGTCGTGTCCAATTCTTTGTGACCCCATGAACCACAGCACGCCAGGCCTCCCTGTCCATCACCAACTCCCAGAGCTTACTCAAACGCATGTCCATCAAGTCAGTGATGCCATCCAACTGTCTCATCCTCTGTTGTCCCCTTCTCCTCCTGCCTTCAGTCTTTCCCAACATCAGGGTCTTTTCCAAGAAGTCAGCTCTTCATATCAAGTGGCCTAAGTATTGGAGCTTCAGCTTTGGCATCAGTCCTTCCAATGAATATTCAGGATTGATTTCCTTTAGGATGGACTGGTTTGATCTCCTCGCCGTCCAAGGGACTCTCAAGACTCTTCTCTAGCACCACAGTTCAAAAGCATCAATTCTTCAGTGCTCAGCTTTCTTTAAGGCCCAACTCTCATATCCATACATGACTACTGGAAAAACTATAGCTTTGACTAGACGGACCTTTGTCAGCAAAGTAATGTCTGCTTTTTAATATGCTGTCTAGGTTGGTCATAACTTTTCTTCCAAGGGGCAAGTATCTTTTAATTTCATAGTTGCAGTCACCATCTGAAGTGATTTTGGAGCCCCAAAAAATAAAGTCTCTCACTGTTTCCATTGTTTCCCCATCTATGCCATGAAGTGATGGGACCGGATGCCATGATCTTAGTTTTTTGAATGTTGAGTTTTAAGCCAGCTTTTTAACTCTTCTCTTTCACTTTCATCAGGAGGCTCTTTAGTTCCTCTTCACTTTCTGCCATAAGGGCGGTGTCATCCGATTATCTGAGGTTATTGATATTTGTCCCATCAAAGAAGGAAAGAACAAAGATCAGTCTCTGTGCCAGATGATGGCTATTGTTAGAGCTATTATTATAACAAGGATGTATGCTCCTCAAGCTTAGAATACAAACACTGTTTCATCTATTCTATCCTTCTAGTAAATTCCTTGAGACCCAAAGACCTTACCAGCAGGAAACATGGAATTCCTTCCTTGAGGCCTTTTCCATTCTTTCATCCCTAGGGCCTTTCTCAGTTCTAAAGAGAACTGAGAATCCCAGGTGAGAGAAACAACTAGAAAGTTCAACTAGCTCACCAGTACCACTGCTTTGGAGACTACCTCATGGTCATACCAGACCTGGTCACACCCAGTCCAGTGGCTGATTTTCCCTGCCATGCAGATGTGTTTTTTTCACACAGGCCATAATCAAGCCTCCACTCCACTCATCATTTTAAGTCAAATGCATCTTCTCAGTCATCATCTCTAAGGATAAAACGATGCCTGCCTCACCCAAGTGCTGTAGAACACCCTTTCTTATAGTCCCAGGGCCCCACGAAACCCTGACCCTGAATCCAAGCTAGACATGCCCATGGTGAATTCCACTCTAGGACCCTTGGCGTTCTTTCTTTCCAATAAATATCAGTCTAGTACATCAATGTCTAATGACATTAACCCTTAAAAGAGAAAGACCAAGGACTTTATTCCTTTCCTTCCAGAGGGTTCCTTGGCTACTTGGAAAAACTAACAACTCCTGCTCAAAACTAGCTCTGTATACCAAGGACTATAGTAAGGGGGCTATCTTTTTCAGATCATGAACAGAAATCTCTTAAAAATATTATCCCAAGGATAACACATATCTACTGGCCTTACATTTTTATATAACTAAGCAAAGCACTCAAGTGATTTTTTCCTACTAGCACAAAAAATCTGCTCCAAGGCTACTGCTGGATATTAAAGAGGCTGACACCATTTTAAACATCTCATTTCAGCAGTTTTCAATAATATCTAGTATCTCTTCAAGGCAAGTATCATTATCATTATCTTGATCTATAATTTTAGAAGTACAGAGTTTAAGAAACCCCTAGTCTCAGTGACCACAGAGCCAGTATTCAAAACCTGGTCTTTCTGACTAATAATAGTAACTAACTTTTATTAAGCACTTTTTATTCACTGTGTACTGTAAATAATTAATAAACAGAAACCTCGATTAAACAGAGCTAAAAGACCAGAAGCGACTGCTCCAATACCCAGCAACCAGAGCAGAACCCAACAGGAGCAAGAACAACTCATCTGCTTTCCTGGCAAGGACTCAGACAATGAAAAGCCATCGACTCTTCATTTTCTCTAGCCCTCCCAACTTCCTTTTCCCCTCCATAAAAGTGTTCTCCTTTCCTTGCTGTGCAGGGACCTGCGTGTTGCTCATCATCATTTGTAGTCCCCAAATTGCAATTCTTTGCTGATTCTGAATAAAACTCCTTTCTAGAGAAATATCTGGCAGTCTATTTCAGGTCAGTATTTTAGTGGCCCATATGGGAACCGGAGAAGACCCCTGACAGCTCTGGGTCTCATGAGCAAACAGGTGTAATACTCAAAATTGAATCCATTGTCACTATTTTTCTCAGCAACCCTGCAGTTTGAAGTATTCCTTGATCCTCAGTGCAAACGCTTTCCCTTTCTGCATTTAAAGATTTCCAGGTTTTACTTGGGATCTATTTTAAAGTTTCATCTTTCTGGTTAAGGCCCTGTTTTGTATATGAGTATTCATTTAGTCAGTCTCTCTCATCAGGAAGCTTCCATAAGCCACTTATCCTTCTCCATCAGAGGGCAGACAGATGAAAACAACAATCACAGAAAACTAACAAATCTGATCACATGGACCACAGCCTTGTCTAACTCAATGAAACTATGAGCCATGGCATGTAGGGCCACCACAGACGGACAGGTCATGGTGGAGAGGTCTGACAAAACGCAGTCCACTGGAGAAGGGAATGGCAAACCACTTCAGTATTCTTGCCTTGAGAACCCCATGAACAGTATGAAAAGGCAAAGAGATAGGACACTGAAAGATGAACTCCCCAGGCAGATAAGTGCCCAATATGCTACTGGAGATCAGTGGAGAACTAACTCCAGAAAGAATGAAGAGGCAGAGCCAAAGCAAAAACAACACCCAGCTGTGGATGTGACTGGTGATGGAAGCAAAGTCCATTACTGTAAAGAGCAATATTGCATAGGAACCTGGAATGTGAGGGTCCATGAATCGAGGTGAATTGGAAGTGGTCAAAAAGGAGATGGCAAGACTGAACATCGACATTTTAGGAATCAGGGAACTAAAATGGACTGGAATGGGTGAATTTAACTCAGATGACCATTATATCTACTACTGTAGGCAAGAATCCCTTGGAAAAAATAGAATAGCCATCATAGTAAACAAAAGAGTCCAAAATGCAGTACTTGGATGCAATCTCAAAAACGACAGAATGATCTTTGTTTGTTTCCAAGGCAAACCATTCAATATCACGGTAATCCAAGTCTATGCCGCGGCCATTAATACTGAAGAAACTGAAGTTGAATGGTTCTATGAAGACCTACAAGACCCTCTAGAACTAACACCCCAAAAAGATGTCCTTTTCATTATATGGGGACTGGGTGCAAAAGTAGGAAGTCAAGAAACACCTGGGGTAACAGGCAAATTTGGCCTTGGAGTACAGAATGAAGCAGGGCAAAGGCTAATAGAGTTTTGCCAAGAGAATGCTCTGGTCATAGCAAACACCCTCTTCCAACAACACAAGAAACCACTCTACATATGGACATCACCAGACTGTCAACACAGAAACCAGATTGATTATATTCTTTGCAGCCAAAGATGGAGAAGCTCTATACAGTCAGATAAAACAAGACAGGGAGCTGACTGTGGCTCAGATCATGATGAACTCCTATTGCCAAACTCAGACTAAAATTGAAGAAAGTAAGGAAAACCTCAAAACCATTCAGGTGTGACCTAAATCAAATCCTTTACGATTACACTGGAAGTGAGAAATAGATTCAGTGGATTAGATCTGATACACGGTGCCTGAAGAACTATGGATAGAGGTTCGTGACATTGTACAGGAAGGAGGCAGGGATCAAGACCATCCCTAAGAAAAAGAAATGCAAAAAGGCAAAATGCTTCTCTGAGGAGGCCTTACAAACAGCTGAGAAAATGAAAGGAGCAAAAGGCAAAGGAAAAAAGGAAAGATAAATGCATTTGAATGCAGAGTTCCAAAGAATAGCAAGGAGAGATAAGAAAGCCTTCCTCAGTGATCAATGTAAAGAAACAGGCAAAAACAATAGAATGGGAAAGATTAGAGATCTCTTCAAGAAAATTAGAGATACCAAAGGAAATTATCATGCCAAAGATGGGCAAAATAAAGGACAGAAACACTATGGACCTACCAGAAGCAGAAGACATTAATAAGAGGTGTCAAGAAAACGCAGAAAAACTGTACAAAAAAGATCTTCATGACCCAGATAATCACAATAGTGTGATCACTCACTTAGAGCCAGACATCCTGGAATGCGAAGTCAAGTGGGCCTTAGAAAGCATCATTATGAAAAAAGTTAGTGGAGGTGATGGAATTCCAGTTGAGCTATTTCAAATCCTAAAAGATGATGCTGTGAAAGTGCTGCACTCAGTATTCCAGCACATTTGGAAAACTCAGCAGTGGCCTCAGGACTGGAAAAGGTCAGTTTTCATTCCAATCCCAAAGAAAGGCAATGCCAAAGAATGCTCAAACTACCGCACAATTGTACTCATCTCATATGCTAGCAAAGTAATGCTCAAAATTCTCCAAGCCAGGCTTCAACAGTACATGAACCGTGAACTTCCAGATGTTCAAGTTGGTTTTAGAAAAGGCAGAGGAACCAGAGATCAGCTTGTCAACATCTATTGGATCATCAAAAAAGCAAGAGAGTTCCAGAAAAATATCTACTCCTGCTTTACAGACTATGCCAAAGCCTTTGACTGTGTGGATCACCACAAGCTGTGGGAAATTCTTCATGAGATGGGAATACCAGACCACCTGACCTGCCTCCTGAGAAATCTGTATGTATGCAGGTGTACAAGCAGCAGTTAAAGCTGGACATGGAACAACAGACTGGTTCCAAATCAGGAAAGGAGTACATCAAGGCTGTATATTGTCACCCTGCTTATTTAACTTATATGCAGAGTACATCATGAGAAATGCTGGGCTGGAAGAAGCATGAGCTGGAATCAAGATTGCCGGGAGAAATATCAATAACCTCAGATGTGCAGATGACACCACCCTTATGGCAGAAAGTGAAGAGAAACTAAAAAGCCTCCTGATGGAAGGGAAATAAGAGAGTGGAAAAAGTTGGCTTAAAACTCAACATTCAGAAAACTAAGATCATGGCATCCAGTCCCATCACTTCATGGCAAATAGATGGGGAAACAATGGAAACAGTGAGAGACTTTATTTTGGGGGCTCCAAAATCACTGCAGATGGTGACTGCAACCATGAAATTAAAAGACACTTGCTCCTTGGAATAAAAGTTGTGACCAACTTAGACAGCTTATTAAAAAGCAGACATTACTTTACCAACAAATGTCCATTTTGTCAAAACTATGGTTTTTCCAGTAGTCATGTACAGATGTTGGACTATACATGAGAGTTGGACTATAAAGAAAGCTGAGTGCCAATGAATTGATGCTTTTGAACTGTGGTGTTGGAGGAGACTCTTGAGAGTCCCTTGGACTGCAAGGAGATCCAACCAGTCCATCCTAAAGGAAATCAGTCCTGAATATTCAGTGGAAGGGCTGATGCTGAAGCAGAAGCTCCAATTCTTTGGCCACCTGATGTGAAGAACTGACTCATTTGAAAAGACCCTGATGCTCGGAAAGATTGAAGGCAGGAGAAGGGTTCAACAGAGGATAGGATGGTTGGATGGCATCACCAACTCAACAGACATGAGTTTGAGTTGACTCTGGGATTTGGTGATGGACAGGAAGGCCTGGCGTGCTGCAGTCCATGGGGTTGCCAAGAGTCAGACACGGCTGAGCGACTGAAATGAACTGAACTGAACTCATTTAGCACTTTGGTCTCATCTTGAGGTCAAACTATTGATATTTCAGCCAAGGTGGTTGAAAATGCTTTTGGCTCATCCTTCAGGAGAAAGCTGCTTCAAATAAAACTGTGGCCATTCAGCCTTCAGCCTATTCCTCAGTAAGGGGCTATCTTCTGGAAACTGGCTGAAAAGCCTCTGGCCTGGCCACTTCTCCAGGACCATGCTGTTTCTTTTGAATTGGCTGATATTCAGACTTGCAAGCTGTTTGACTTGACCTGTAAGCTATTTGAACCATTTGAAAACTGTCTTTTTACATTAGAGAAAAACCTCTGAGAAATGGGTTCCCAGTTATCGAAATATTTTGAGAGTGCCCCCCTACACGATAAATGCAGCCAATATGTCCTTTCCTCCTGCACATTTCTAACTAAAAGGGCCAATCTGACCAAAGGCAATCTAGAGTATCAAAGGCCATCATGGGGAGCTTTTTCAAATCCTCAAATTTAATTTCCTTAAAGCCAAATTGGACTACAACAACTCAAAATTTTCCAGAATTGAGTGGAATGCTTATTTCAATTGGTATTTTAAGGTTTCCCAATGTAATCAGGAATCTAAAAATTGCCTCTCTGCAAAATGAAATTTTAAGATTAACTGAGGCAAACAATTGATTTAAGAGAAATAAAATGGTTCCTGATGGCACAGGCTCTGCTTCCAGAGCCACCTTGTCTGTCTTCTTTCTGCTGTTCACATCCAGACTCTGCCTCCAGCGCCATCTTCCTTCTTCCCATCTACACTGCCAACACCTTCTTTTCTACTTCAGTTCTGCCGTATTAATTCTCTCACCAAACCCCCTTTCTCTGAAATTCTCTTCACTCCCTTTTCCGCTGAACCAATCAGAAACTGTCCCCTTAAAATTAAGCCTCCTAGGGGTCTAGAGGCTAAGCCTTTATACTACCTGGACTAAAGCTGAACTGCAAGCCATAGTCAGACTTTCTCAAAGTAACCAAAGATCACAGATTTGCTGCGAAATGCAGCAGAGTCATTCAAACTTAACCGCCTGGTTTCTCTGACTTCCATCACCTAATTAATATCATCAGTTCAGTCACTCAGTCCTGTCCGACTCTTTGCGACCCCATGGACTGCAGCACTCCAGGCCTCTCTGTCCATCACCCACTCCCATAGTTTACCCAAACTCATGTCCACTGAGTCGGTGATGCCATCCAGCTATCTCATCCTCTGTCGAACCCTTCTCCTCCCACCTTCAATCTTTCCCAGCATCAGGGTCTTTTCCAATGAGTCAGCTCTTCACATCAGGTGGCCAAAGTATGAAGTTTCAGTATCAGCATCAGTCCTTTCAATGAATATTCGGGACTGATTTCCTTTAGGACAGACTGGTTGGATCTCCTTGCAGTCCAAGGAACTCTCAAGAGTCTTCTCCAACACCACAGTTCAAAAGCATCAATTCTTTGGCACTCAGCCTTCTTTATAGTCCAACTCTCACATCCATACATGACTACTGGACAAACCATAGCCTTGACTAGATGGACCTTTGTTGGCAAAGTAATGTCTCTGCTTTTTAATATGTAATCTAGGTTGGTCATAACTTTTCTTCCAAGGAGCAAGCATCTTTTACTTTCATGGCTGCAGTCACCATCTGCAGTGCTTTTTGAGCCCAAGAAAATAAAGTCTGTCACTGTTTCCACTGTTTCTCCATCTATTTGCCATGAAGTGATGGGACTGGATGCCATGATCTTTAGTTTCTGAATGTTGAGCTTTAAGCCAACCTTTTCACTCTCCTCTTTCCCTTTCATCAAGAGGCTGTTTAGTTCTTCGCTTTCTGCCATAAGGGTGGTGTCATCTGCATATCTGAGTTTATTGATATTTCTCCTGGTAATCTTGATTCCAGCTTGTGATTTATCCAGCCTGGCATTTTGCATGATGTACACTGCATAGAAGTTAAATAAGCAGGGTGACAATATAGAGCCTTGTCATACTCCTTTCCCAATTTTGAATTGGTCAGTTGGTACCTCTTCAGTTCTAACTGCTGCTTCTTGATCCGCATACAGGTTTCTTAGGAGGCAGGTAAGGTGATCTGGTATTCCCATCTCTTTAAGAATTTTCCAGTTTGTTGTGATCCACACAGTCAAAGGCTTTCACATAGTCAATGAAGCAGGTGTTTTCTGAATTCTCTTGCTTTCTCTATGATCCAATGAATGTTGGCAATTTGATCTCTGGTTCCTCTGTCTTTTCTAAACTCAGCTTGTACATCTGGAAGTTCTCAGTTCATGTACTGCTGAAGCCTAGCTTGAAGGATTTTGAGCATAACCATGCTGACATGTGAAATGAGCACAATTGTACAGTAGTATGAGGATTCTTTGGCATTGCCTTTCTAGAAATTCCCTGATAACTCAGTTGGTAAAAACTCTGCCTGCAAAGCAGGAGACCCTGGCTTGATTCCTGGGTTGGGAAGATCCCCTGGAGAAGGGAAAGGCTACCCACTTCAGTATTCTGGCTTGGGTCACAAAGAGTCAGACCCAACTGAGTGACTTTCACTTTCTACTTCTTTGGGATTGGAACGAAAACCAACCTTTTCCAGTCCTGTGGCCACTGCTGAGTTTTCCAAATTTGCTGACATATTGAGTGCAGCACTTCTACAGCATTATGTCTTAGGATTTGAAATAGCTCAGCTGGAATTCTATCAGCTCCACTAGCTTTGTTCATAGTGATGCTTCCTAAGACCCACTTGACTTCACACTCCAGAATGTCTGGCTCTAGGTGAGTGACCACACCATCGTGGTTATCTGTTTGCTAAGGTTTTGTTTTTGATACAGTTCTTCTGTATATTCTTTCCATTTCTTCTTTTTTTATTTTTTAATTTATTTCTAGTTAAAGGATAATTGCTTTACAATATTGTGTTGGTTTCTGCTACATATCAACATGAATCAGCCACAGGTATACATATGTCACCTCCCTCTAGAAACTCCCTCCTACCTCCCACACCATCCAACCCCTCTAGGTTGTCACAGAGTTGCTACCTCTTCTTAATCTCTTCTGCTTCTGTTAGGTCCTTACCATTTCTGTCCTTTATCACATTACTATTAATGTTTCTAAATCTCAGATCCACACCTTTTGGAACTCATAAAGTCTCTCCTGAGATAGTCACATGGTGCCCAATGCACCTGACTCCTGCTTCTTTTAACCCACAACTGATAAGAGATAGTCTAATATTGCAAAGGCCTAACTACTTCTATTAAATTTGTCAGGAGATAAAGATGTTAAGCATCACACCTTGCAACCTGGAGGTTTTGTGTATTAGCAAAGATATTTCCAGAAGAACTTTCTTCAATCTTGCTGCAAAGGCTCCTATCAGGTACTGCTAAGTGACCCACATGTCACCAAATTCCAGGAAATAAACTCTTGGATTCGCGTGAAATACATAAAGAAAGCAATGAACTGTGGCTGGAACTGCACGTCATCTGGTGACCTGAAAGTAAAGATTTCCTTGAATTGAAGCAGAAGACGACTGATGGCACAGCTTCCCCAAGACTTTCAGATGGCCTGCTGGAAGTTTGTTGCCAAACTTTGATGATGCTGCAACACTTCAGATGATCTCTAATGTCTACAATCTTGATAACACGCCTCTGTGTGTGCTAAATCACTTCAGTCATGTCCAACTCTGTAAGACCCTATGGAGCCCCCCAGGCTCTCTGTCCATGGGTTTCTCCAGGCAAGAATACTGGAGTGGGTTGCCATGCAACCAGGGGATCTTCCCAACCCAGGGATTGAACCCATGTCTCATGTCATTGACAGGTGAGTTCTTTGCCCCTAGTGCCACCTGGAAAGCTCCTCTTGATAACATATGAACTTTATATAAAAAGTGCCTGAGCATTCACCCTCCTACCTTCCTGTTAATTAAATGTGACCTTAATAAGTTTCCAGTCTGTTCACTTTCCCTCTAACTTGACACATCTTTCTTAACACTGAGAGACAAAAAGCCACTAAAACTTGAAAATTTGACTCTTGATCAGGGATGCCTTCAGAGAAAGATCTTGATCAAAAGGGGAAAATACAAAAACTTAATAAACAGAAACCTCAGTTAAATAGATGAAGGAGATCAGAAGAGGGAGCTCCCAGGTCCTGCAATGATAGCAGAGCTCAACAGGAACAAGAATGACTTTTCTTTTTTCCTGACAAGACTCAGTCAATGAGAAGCCATGGACTTTGTTTATCATAGCCCTCCCAGCTTCCTTCTTCCCCGTCTAAAAGCATTCTCCTTCTCTTGTCATGTAGAGATCTGCATGGCTTGTCATGGTTGCAGTGCCGAAACTGCAACTCTCTGCCAATCTTGATTAAACCCATCTTTGCTGGAAAAATATCTAACAGTCTATTCAGGTCAACACTGTTTTTAAAAACTTTTTAAAAATAATTTACATACAGGAAAGTACAGAAATCACAGGTGCACAGCTTGGTGAATTTTCACAAACTGAGTACATCCACATAGTCTGTTCCCACAACGTAAAAGCCAGCATATCAGCACCCCCAGATACTCTCCTCATGCTACTTTCTGGTCAGTTCTCCCCAACGAGCGCAATCGTTATCCTATTTTCTAGTTTTGCCTGGTTTTGATCTTTACATGAATGGAATCATACAATATTTCCCTTTTCACATCTGGTTACTTTCACTCTTTACTACATTTGTGAGATTCATCCATGTTGTTACATGTTATAATATTCTATTATATACAAAAAATGGAATTTATTTATCCATTGTACTATTGATGGGCATTTGGGTAGCTTCTAGTTGGGGCTATTATAAACCATGCTTCTATGAACATTCCAGTAAATGTCCCTTGGTAAATATCTGTACTCATGTCTATTGGATATGTACCCAGAAGTGGAACATCGTGTATGCATAGTGTTCTACTGGTAGAAGCTGTCCAGATACTATATAAGTGCTTCACAGGTATTAACTATTTTAATCCTCATAATAGTCCCCAAAATGTAGATACTATTATTAGCCCCAATAGAAAAAGCAAGAGAGTTTCAGAAAAGCATCTATTTCTGCTTTATTGACTATGCCAAAGCCTTTGACTGTGTGGATCACAATCAACTGTGGAAAATTCTGAAAGAGATGGGAATACCAGACCACCTGATCTGCCTCTTGAGAAATTTGTATGCAGGTCAGGAAGCAACAGTTAGAACTGGACATGGAACAACAGACTGGTTCCAAATAGGAAAAGGAGTTCATCAAGTCTGTATATTGTCACCCTGTTTATTTAACTTATATGCAGAGTACATCATGAGAAACGCTGGACTGGAAGAAACACAAGCTGGAATCAAGATTGCCAGGAGAAATATTAATAACCTCAGATATGCAGATGACACCATCCTTATGGCAGAAAGTGAAGAGGAACTCAAAAGCCTCTTGATGAAAGTGAAAGCGGAGAGTGAAAAAGTTGGCTTAAAGCTCAACATTCAGAAAACTAAGATCATGGCATCTGGTCCCACCACTTCATAGGAGTGGGGAAACAGTGTCAGACTTTATTTTTCTGGGCTCCAAAATCACGGCAGATGGTGACTGCGGCCATGAAATTAAAAGATGCTTACTCCTTGGAAGGAAAGTTATGACCAACCTAGATAGCATATTGAAAAGCAGAGACATTACTTTGCCAACAAAGGTTCGTCTAGTCAAGGCTATGGTTTTTCCTGTGGTCGTGTATGGATGTGAGAGTTGGACTGTGAAGAAGGCTGAGCACCGAAGACTTGATGCTTTTGAACTGTGGTGTTGGAGAAGACTCTTGAGAGTCCCTTGGACTGCAAGGAGATCCAACCAGTCCATTCTGAAGATCAGTCCTGGGATTTCTTTGGAAGGAATGATGCTAAAGCTGAAACTCCAGTACTTTGGCTACCTCATGCGAAGAGTTGACTCATTGGAAAAGATTCTGATGCTGGGAGGGATTGGGGGCAGGAGGAGAAGGGGACGACAGAGGATGAGATGGCTGGATGACATCACTGACTCGATGGACGTGAGTCTCAGTGAACTCTGGGAGTTGGTGATGGACAGGGAGGCCTGGCGTGCTGCGATTCATGGGGTTGCAAAGAGTCGGACACGACTGAGCGACTGATCTGATCTGATACAGATGAGGACACAAAGACATAGAGAGATTAAATAGCACAACCAATAAATGAAAGAATTTTATTTATAATAAATAGGGTTTAAATTCAAGAGTTTTAGGTCCAGAGCCTGAGCTCATAACCTTCAATCTATACTGTTAAGCTGAGATATCTTCTAGAACTATACCATTCTTTTATTTTGCTAACTAATTTTCCTTTACCATGCACTGATACAATGATTAAAGCACACACATACACATGCATATAAGATAACCCTAGGAATGATCGATAACTTCTTTGACATCATTGATATAAAACCAGCTATAAGCTGGTCACTTATTTATACATAAGCATTATTACTTGTACATGTTACTACTTATATATTACTACTTATTACTTATATACAAGCTGGTCACTTTCATATATACAAGCTGTGTATATATGAAAAGTTCAGATAAACCAAGGATTTTTTTTTTATTTAAAAAAATGGAATTTAAAACATAAGATAGGCAAGACATCCTCAGTTACATACACAGTTATCAAACATTCTATATTAACTGGAAAACTTAAGGGTCATACTTATCCCAGCTTCCTACAGCAAGTGGTAGTTTTACACACTAAATCACCCAATATATTATATTATTTGTTCTAAGTGTTTTGGGGGGATGCATGGGGAAAGTATACATGGGGTGAACACATTCCCCATCTGAAAAGGCTCTTATGTTCTTGTAAAGGACACTAGAGAGAACTATGACAGACAAGAAGCACCAAAACATGGTTATAAGACTACAGACTCACAAGGGTGACCAGACCACTTCCCACTCATCGACCAGAGGAGATTAAAATGGTGACATTTTGACTGAGTCAAGACTGATAAGATTTCTCCAAAAAGGGCAGCTGGGTCAGGAAGGGGTAATAGAATGAACAAATGGACAGATGCAGGAGGGCACCAAATTCTTCTGGAAAACTGCCAAAAGTGGAGTATGTTGGGAACCAGGGCATGTCCTGGGCAGAAACCCTCCCCACTAATGTTTACTGAGCACCAAGTGCGTGTTCTCTCATCTGACCCTCACAGCGGCCCAGGAAGGAAGGCACCCTGATCCTCTTTTACAAGTGAAGAGACAGGGACATAAAAAAGTTAACTTGTCTAAGGCCACAGCACTTCCAAGTACCACAGACCAGCCTTCAGGTCCAAAGCCCCCAGTCTGCTGCCTCCTGCCAGGGGTAATGGATCTGAGGGGGAACTAGGAGCCTTCCAGAATGAGGACCTTGGACTTCAGATGGAAAGCAATATAAGACCATCAGAGAGTTAGTCAAAGGGGCTTCCCTGGTGGTCCAGTGGTTAAGAATCTGCCTGCCAATTCAGGGAACTGTGGTTCAATCTCTGGTCCTGGAAGATCCCTCATGCCATAAGGCAGCTGGGCCTGCACTACCCATGTGTCCTAGAGCCCACAAAGCAGTCACTGCTCTCAGCAACTGGAGAAAGCCCTCTTGCAGCAGTGGAGACCCAGCACAGCTATAAATAAATACAAAAAAAAAAAAAAACATATTTAAAAAGAGAGTAAGAAACAGGATATAATCAGAGCAGTGCTCTAAGAACAGAATACAGCAAACTGTAGGTCACTACTTATTATGAATCAATTAAAGTAGGTTTTGACTAGCACTTTTTTCTGAATAAAATGATAGTATAGGAAATATCAGAATACATCTCACATTGATTAAAATATAATTTCATAAAATTTTTGTCTCATTTTAGATAGATAACATAAAGAGGTAGATTAGATGGATGAATAGAGAGATAGATAGCAAAGAGATGTTTATACTGAGTTGTGTATACATGAACATATTCATAGCTAGAAATAAGAAAGACAAGGGGCTCATCCCTCAGGAAGAAGAGCCAACACGGGCCCAGAGATATTAGAACCTTTGTAAACTAAGTAATGACTTCTTCCTCCCTAAAAAAAGATATCCATGTCAAATCCCTAGAGTCTAATTCTCTTTAGGACTCACCCAAATTGTCCAGAAATATCTGAAAAGGGAGCTTTACCGATGTGATTAACTTAAGAATCTTGAAAGGAAGAGCTTACCCTGGGTAATTTGGGTGAGTCTTAAAGGCAATTAGATGGATCCTCATAAAATAAGACACATGGAAGGCAATGTGAAGACAGAGGCAGAGACTAGAGTGATGAGTCTACACATCAGGGAATGCTAATAGCCACCAGAAGATGGAAGAGGCAAGGAACTGATTGTCCCTTGAAACCATCAGAGAGAGTGTGGTCCTGCCACATCTTGATTTCAGACTTCTGGCCTTCAGCACTGAGAACAGATTTCTGTTGTTTTAAGGTGCCAAGTTTGTGGTGATGTATCTTTGGAAGCCCTAGGAAACGACTACAGCCCTGGACGAGGGTTTGGGCTTTGGACAAAACTTCAGCCTCAGAATACAAATGGGATTTCAATCTAAAAGTAGAATAGAGGGACTGCCAATGCAGGGGGATTGGTCGGGGAAGATCCCACATGCCGCAGGGCAATTAAGCCCATAGGTCACAACTACTGAAGTCTGTGCTCTAGAGGTCGTGCTCTGCAACAAGAGAAGCTACCACAGTGAGAAGGCCGAGCACCGCAACAAAGAGCAGCCCCTGCTCACCACAATAGAGGAAGTCCACGATCAGCAATGAAGACCTAGCACAGCCCAAAACAAATACAGAAAAATTTAAAACAAACTTTAAAGAAGTAAAAGAAATCCATCACACACTGGTTCATAGGGCAGCCAGGCATGCCAAGTCATTTTAGTCATAACCTGCTCTTTGAGACCCTGTGGACCGTAGCCCAACAGGCTCCTCTGTCCGTGGGATTCTCCAGGAAAGAATACTGAAGTGGGTTTCCCTGGCCTCCTCCAAGGGATCTTCCCAACCTAGGGATTAAAGTGATGCCTCTTACATGTCCTGCATTGGCAGGGAGGTTCTTTACCACCAGCGCCAGCTGGGAAGCCCCATTAGACATAGGCCATCCCAGACCAATTCCAAATCTAGCCATGATGGAGAAGAGTGAGTAGGTCCTGGAGTGACTCAGGGACTGGGGGGGGTGGGGGAGGGGAAGGGACAGGGTGGGGTTCATCATGCAGGTAGGACTTTTCAGTACCAAGCAGGGCAAGCAGGAACTGACAGAGCAATCAGAGATGTTCTGCCAGTCATAAATATCTGGTTGAATCTGGCTGCATGCAATATGAGATGATATCCGTTTTCAGGGAAAAAAAAAAAAAAAGAAAGACCAGAAAATATGCTGCTCCTTCTATGGAAGGAATCTGTCCCTTCATTCAAGGGCTAGGCATATGCCAGCACGGGAGTGTGGAGGTAAGCACGAGGTCTGCTCTGACCCTCCTCGATAGCCCTCACAGCCCCTCCTGGAGCTGAGACCTCCCTGAAGGCTCAGAAGATTCATTCTCCTTCAGCCGAGAGCTTCTGAGGCTTGAACAGACCATTCCGCACCTGTGTTAGCAGGCATCAGGGAAAGGAAGACCTAACGATCTCTACAGGCTTCTAACTCACAAGTCAGAGAACCAGCCTTACTGTTAACATACAATAGGGATTTCCTAGTCCCTAAAAGTCACATAAGAGGATTTAAATTTAGATGCTCTCAAAATGCACTCTTCTTCCCCACCTTCCTAGGCAATATAGGACAAACAACTATGCATCCGTTCCAGTCTGTCCCTCAAGAATTTGTGTCCTCACACATAATATGAGGACTAGCCATAATCCGGAGAAGGCAATGGCACCCCACTCCGGTACTCTGGCCTGGAAAATCCCATGGAAGGAGGAGCCTGGTAGGCTGCAGTCCATGGGGTCGCTAAGAGTCGGGCATGACTGAGAGACTTCACTTTCACTTTTCACTGTCCACTTTCATGCATTGGAGAAGGAAATGGCAACCCACTCCAGTATTCTTGCCTGGAGAATCCCAGGGATGGCGGAGCCTGGTGGGCTGCCGTCTATGGGGTCACACAGAGTCGGACACAACTGAAGTCGGACACACAACATAGCAGCAGCAGCAGCCATAATCACTAAAACTATAGAGCAGTGGTATCTATCACTGAGTCGTGTCCGACTCTTGCGACCCTACAGACTGTAGCCTGCCAAGCTCCTCTGTCCATGGGATTATCCAGGCAAGAATACTAGGGTGGGTTGCCATTTCCTTCTCCAGGGGATCTTTCTGACCCAGGAAGATTCTGGGTCTCCTACAGTGGGTACCTTCAAATAACACTGACAATCAGAGACAAAGAACTAGGGGGGATACAACAGGTTTTATTGATACATCAATCCAGGTATGAAAGGATTCCAAAATGTGAAAACGTAATCTTTAATCTTATAACCACTAGAAAGTCTTATCCAGAATAACCAGCCTGATAATGAAATAAGATAATGTAACAGTTGCAATGAAAATCTAATAATTAATTTCTAAATTGATTCACTTCTCTGGCCTCAATTGCTTCATCTGTAAAATGAATTTTATACACAATCACTAAAGTCTTTTCCAGTCCCCTTATATTCCTTGGGCAATTATTGTAAGAGAGATACTTTTGTTGGCTTTATCCTTAGGGACTTCTGTGAGGTCTTCAAGTAGGGGGAGCTTTAGGATTTTTCAGAAAGCTGTAAGAATCTTTAAGCTGCTCCAGCATTTATTGCTTGTGGACTTCTGGATCGCAGCCATTCTGACTGGAGTGAAATGAAGTTATTGAACAAGGTGGAGTCAGTTCTCTGTGGTGAACCTCGCATTCCTGTGGATTAACTATTAAAAACGCAGAATGTGGAGGGAGGAGCCAAGATGGCGGAGGAGTAGGACGGGGAGAACACTTTCTCCCCCACGAATTCATCAAAAGAGCATTTAAACGTCGAGTAAATTCCACAAAACAACTTCTGAATACCGGCAGAGGACATCAGGCACCCAGAAAAGCAATCCAACTCTTCGAAAGGAGCGCGACTGAACAAAGAGAAGAAATACAGCTCCACCCATCAGAACACCGACACAAGCTTCCCTAACCAGGAAACCTTGACAAGCCACCTGTACAAACCCACACACAGTGAGGAAACGCCACAATAAAGAGAACTCCACAAACTGCCAGAATACAGAAAGGACACCCCAAACTCAGCAATTTAAACAAGATGAAGAGACAGAGGAATAGCCAGCAGATAAAGGAACAGGATAAATGCCCACCAAACCAAACAAAAGAGGAAAAGAAGGGAATCTACCTGATAAAGAATTCCGAATAATGATAGTGAAATTGATCCAAAATCTTGAAATTAAAATGGAATCACAGATAAATAGCGTGGAGACAAGGATTGAGAAGATGCAAGAAAGGTTTAACAAGGACCTAGAAGAAATAAAAAAGAGTCAATATATAATGAATAATGCAATAAATGAAATTAAAAACACTCTGGAGGCAACAAATAGTAGAATAACAGAGGCAGAAGATAGGATTAGTGAATTAGAAGATAGAATGGTAGAAATAAATGAATCAGAGAGAATAAAAGAAAAATGAATTAAAAGAAATGAGGACAATCTCAGAGACCTCCAGGACAATATTAAACGCTACAACATTCGAATCATAGGGGTTCCAGAAGAAGAAGACAAAAAGAAAGACCAGGAGAAAATACTTGAGGAGATAATAGTTGAAAACTTCCCTAAACTGGGGAAGGAAATAATCACCCAAGTCCAAGAAACCCAGAGAGTCCCAAACAGGATAAACCCAAGGTGAAACACCCCAAGACACATATTAATCAAATTAACAAAGATCAAACACAAAGAACAAATATTAAAAGCAGCAAGGGAAAAACAACAAATAACACACAAGGGAATTCCCATAAGGATAACAGCTGATCTTTCAATAGAAACTCTTCAAGCCAGGAGGGAATGGCAAGACATACTTAAAATGATGAAAGAAAATAACCTACAGCCCAGATTATTGTACCCAGCAAGGATTTCATTCAAGTATGAAGGAGAAATCAAAAGCTTCTCAGACAAGCAAAAGCTGAGAGAATTCTGCACCACCAAACCAGCTCTCCAACTAATACTAAAGGATATTCTCTAGACAGGAAACACAAAAATGGTGTATAAATTAGAACCCAAAACAATAAAGTAAATGGCAACGGGATCATACTTATCAGTAATTACCTTAAACGTAAATGGGTTGAATGCCCCAACCAAAAGACAAAGACTGGCTGAATGGATACAAAAACAAGACCCCTACATATGTTGTCTACAGGAGACCCACCTCAAAACAGGGGACACATACAGACTGAAAGTGAAGGGCTGGAAAAAGATTTTCCATGCAAATAGGGACCAAAAGAAAGCAGGAGTAGCAATACTCATATCAGATAAAATAGACTTTAAAACAAAGGTTGTGAAAAGAGACAAAGAAGGTCACTACATAATGATCAAAGGATCAATCCAAGAAGAAGATATAACAATTATAAATATATATGCACCCAACACAGGAGCACCGCAGTATGTAAGACAAATGCTAACAAGTATGAAAGGAGAAATTAACAATAACACAATAATAGTGGGAGACTTTAATACCCCACTCACACCTATGGATAGATCAACTAAACAGAAAATTAACAAGGAAACACAAACTTTAAACGATACAATAGACCAGTTAGACCTAATTGATATCTATAGGACATTTCATCCCAAAACAATGAATTTCACCTTTTTCTCAAGCGCACATGGAACCTTCTCCAGGATAGATCACATCCTGGGCCATAAAGCTAGCCTTGGTAAATTCAAAAAAATAGAAATCATTCCAAGCATCTTTTCTGACCACAATGCAGTAAGATTAGATCTCAATTACAGGAGAAAAACTATTAAAAATTCCAACATATGGAGGCTGAACAACACGCTGCTGAATAACCAACAAATCACAGAAGAAATCAAAAAAGAAATCAAAATTTGCATAGAAATGAATGAAAATGAAAACACAACAACCCAAAACCTGTGGGACACAGTAAAAGCAGTCCTAAGGGGAAAGTTCATAGCAATACAGGCACACCTCAAGAAACAAGAAAAAAATCAAATAAATAACCTAACTCTACACCTAAAGCAACTAGAAAAGGAAGAAATGAAGAACCCCAGGGTTAGTAGAAGGAAAGAAATCTTAAAAATTAGAGCAGAAATAAATGCAAAAGAAACAAAAGAGACCATAGCAAAAATCAACAAAGCCAAAAGCTGGTTCTTTGAAAGGATAAATAAAATTGACAAACCATTAGCCAGACTCATCAAGAAACAAAGGGAGAAAAATCAAATCAATAAAATTAGAAACGAAAATGGAGAGATCACAACAGACAACACAGAAATACAAAGGATCATAAGAGACTATTATCAACAATTATATGCCAATAAAATGGACAACGAGGAAGAAATGGACAAATTCTTAGAAAAGTACAACTTTCCAAAACTCGACCAGGAAGAAATAGAAAACCTTAACAGACCCATCACAAGCACGGAAATTGAAACTGTAATCAAAAATCTTCCAGCAAACAAAAGCCCAGGTCCAGATGGCTTCACAGCTGAATTCTACCAAAAATTTAGAGAAGAGCTAACACCTATCCTGCTCAAACTCTTCCAGAAAATTGCAGAGGAAGGTAAACTTCCAAACTCATTCTATGAGGCCACCATCACCCTAATACCAAAACCTGACAAAGATCCCACAAAAAAAGAAAACTACAGGCCAATATCACTGATGAACATAGATGCAAAAATCCTAAACAAAATTCTAGCAATCAGAATCCAACAACACATTAAAAAGATCATACACCATGACCAAGTGGGCTTTATCCCAGGGATGCAAGGATTCTTCAATATCCGCAAATCAATCAATGTAATACACCACATTAACAAATTGAAAAACAAAAACCATGTGATTATCTCAATAGATGCAGAGAAAGCCTTTGACAAAATTCAACATCCATTTATGATAAAAACTCTCCAGAAAGCAGGAATAGAAGGAACATACCTCAACATAATAAAAGCTATATATGACAAACCCACAGCGAACATTATCCTCAATGGTGAAAAATTGAAAGCATTTCCTCTAAAGTCAGGAACAAGACAAGGGTGCCCACTTTCACCATTACTATTTAACATAGTTTTGGAAGTTTTGGCCACAGCAATCAGAGCAGAAAAAGAAATAAAAGGAATCCAAATTGGAAAAGAAGAAGTAAAACTCTATTTGCAGATGACATGATCCTCTACATAGAAAACCCTAAAGACTCCACCAGAAAACTACTAGAACTAATCAATGATTATAGTAAAGTTGCAGGATATAAAATCAACACACAGAAATCCCTTGCATTCCTATACACTAATAATGAGAAAACAGAAAGAGAAATTAAGGAAACAATTCCATTCACCATTGCAACGGAAAGAATAAAATACTTAGGAATATATCTACCTAAAGAAACTAAAGACCTATATATAGAAAACTATAAAACACTGGTGAAAGAAATCAAAGAGGACACTAATAGATGGAGAAATATACCATGTTCATGGATTGGAAGAACCAATATAGTGAAAATGAGTATACTACCCAAAGCAATTTATAGATTCAATGCAATCCCTATCAAGCTACCAACAGTATTCTTCACAGAGCTAGAACAAATAATTTCACAATTTGTATGGAAATACAAAAAACCTTGAATAGCCAAAGCGATCTTGAGAAAGAAAAATGGAACTGGAGGAATCAACCTACCTGACTTCAGGCTCTACTACAAAGCCACAGTTATCAAGACAGTATGGTACTGGCACAAAGACAGAAATATAGATCAATGGAACAAAATAGAAAGCCCAGAGATAAATCCACGCACATATGGACACCTTATCTTTGACAAAGGAGGCAAGAATATACAATGGATTAAAGACAATCTCTTTAACAAGTGGTGCTGGGAAAACTGGTCAACCACTTGTAAAAGAATGAAACTAGAACACTTTCTAACACCATATACAAAAATAAACTCAAAATGGATTAAAGATCTCAACGTAAGACCAGAAACTATAAAACTCCTAGAGGAGAACATAGGCAAAACACTCTCTGACATACATCACAGCAGGATCCTCTATGACCCACCTCCCAGAATATTGGAAATAAAAGCAAAAATAAACAAATGGGACCTAATTAAACTTAAAAGCTTCTGCACATCAAAGGAAACTATTAGCAAGGTGAAAAGACAGCCTTCAGAATGGGAGAAAATAATAGCAAATGAAGCAACTGACAAACAACTAATCTCAAAAATATACAAGCAACTCCTACAGCTCAACTCCAGAAAAATAAATGACCCAATCAAAAAATGGGCCAAAGATCTAAATAGACATTTCTCCAAAGAAGACATACAGGTGGCTAACAAACACATGAAAAGATGCTCAACATCACTCATTATCAGAGAAATGCAAATCAAAACCACTATGAGGCACCATTTCACACCAGTCAGAGTGGCTGCGATCCAGAAGTCTACAAATAATAAATGCTGGAGAGGGTGTGGAGAAAAGGGAACCCTCTTACACTGTTGGTGGGAATGCAAACTAGTACAGCCACTATGGAGAACAGTGTGGAGATTCCTTAAAAAACTGGAAATAGAACTGCCTTATGATCCAGCAATCCCACTGCTGGGCATACACACTGAGGAAACCAGAAGGGAAAGAGACACGTGTACCCCAATGTTCATCGCAGCACTGTTTATAATAGCCAGGACATGGAAGCAACCTAGATGTCCATCAGCAGATGAATGGATAAGAAAGCAGTGGTACATATACACAATGGAGTATTACTCAGCCATTAAAAAGAATACATTTGAATCAGTTCTAATGAGGTGGATGAAACCGGAGCCTATTATACAGAGTGAAGTAAGCCAGAAGGAAAAACACCAATACAGTATACTAACGCATATATATGGAATTTAGAAAGATGGTAACGATAACCCTGTATACGAGACAGCAAAAGAGACACTGACGTATAGAACAGTCTTATGGACTTTGTGGGAGAGGGAGAGGGTGGGAAGATTTGGGAGAATGGCATTGAAACATGTAAAATATCATGTATGAAACGAGATGCCAGTCCAGGTTCAATGCACGATACTGGATACTTGGGGCTAGTGCACTGGGACGACCCAGAGGGATGGTATGGGGAGGGAGGAGGGAGGAGGGTTCAGGATGGGGAACACATGTATACCTGTGGTGGATTCATTTTGATATTTGGCAAAACTAATACAATTATTTAAAGTTTAAAAATAAAATAAAATTAATTAAAAAAAAAAAAAGAATCTTTAAGCTATAAAGGTTGGTTGATATGTGGAAGTATGGCTGAGGAAATAGAGCAAAGTGGCCTGCCTAAAACGCTGGGTTCCTCCCTAAGAGGCACTATGGCCAACTGGAAACCAGGAAGACCACTAGGCACTAAACCTAAGCCCTGGCCTGCAAGACATTTCTAATGGCCTCCATCCAGCTGGTTCTCAGTTTGCCTGGTGGCTCAGACCGTAAAGCGTCTGCCTACAATGCAGGAGATCTGGGTTCAATCCCTGGGTGGGGAAGATCTCCTGGAGAAGGAAATGGCAATCCACTCCAGTATTTTGCCTGGAAAATCCCATAGGTGGAGTAACCTGATAGGCTACAGTCCATGGGGTCACAAAGAGTCAGACATGACTGAGCTACTTCACTTTCTTTCTTTGCCTTCATTATAACATCTAGCTCAAACTTTTACTTCCCCACATAGTTCCCCAACTGATCCTTTTTTTTCCTTGAATCAGGTTTAACTTTCTGAAGGCTGAAAATCATGAAGCAAAAATTTATTTGAAACAAGGAGGGAAGAGGGAGCTGGACTCACAGAACTATAGAAGTGAAAAAAAAATTGTTTTCATGTCAAAACCTCAAACAAAGGCTGGACTACTGACTCCTCAGGGGGTTGATGGGTTTGAGCCACAGGAATTAGCACTTGCCTCTTCGGGTTGATCTGTTTGTTGGTTGCTATGTGGATTGGTGATAAAATATCCATTTGGGTGGGATCAAAAATTGTATTACCCTCTTAGAGCACATCTGCGAATACTCCTTTTGAACAAATGACTGTAGTTCACCAGATCTCTGTGCCGTCAGAGGCTGCTTCCCAAATACCAACTTTGAGCCTAGCCCTATCATATGGACTCATGGAGGTCTGTGAAAAATAGTGTTCGAGGGGCCAGAAAGCATGAGAAGTTCTGACAAAAAGTGACAGGGTTTGTCACTGCTGCTGAAGAGAAATGTACTGAAACTAGAAAGACGAAGGAGATGCACACCTTTGGAACATGTCTGTGGATCAAAATAACACCCTAAGAGATTCCTGAGAGAGAGCCGGGAGCCGTGTTAACCTTGGCATTGCTATCATTAAAAGGCTATGCTCATTTCTGGCACCTAACATGGGACACTTTGACAGCAACAGGGTTGATGGAAGAGGAAAGAATCTGTTTTGCAGTTAAAAAAAAAAAAAAAAAGTTCTCGGATTTCTCAGGCCATTTGAAATCATGCCAGAGAAATACTCGATTTCAGCATTCTTCAGCTCTCCGCGATGATGCCGCAAGTGGTGTCCCCCACGTGTGATGATGTATTTCAGAGCCAGAGTTTTCTCAAGATGTTCCAAGTCTGCAGGCTCCTGATCCTTTTTCAAATTACAAAGATGATAGGATCCCAGCGAGAGTTGTGATTAGTCTAAACTCTCCACAGCTGTGAGAGACGAGTGTACAATTCCAATAAAGATTCTGCGTGTTCTGGACTGAATTTACCTACGGGGCACTGAGGCCTAACTCGGGGACCACTTGCAAGAATCAGAGCTGCCCCAGTGCTATTCCGTCTCCAGCATTAGCAGCTGGAAGGCTGGTGACTGTTCTGCAAAGATGCCTCCCCTCACACCCACGACGCTGTCACTGCCCAGCAGTATCTATTTTTGGTGTAGGGGGAGAAAAAGCATTAATACATCAACCCAATGGACTGTAGCCTGCCAGGTTCCTCGGTCCATGGGATTTTCCAGGCAAGAATACTGGAGTGGCTTGCCATTTCCTTCTCCAGGGCATCTTCCCAACCCAGGGATTGAACCTGGGTCTCCTGCATTGCAGGCAGACTCTTTGCCGTCTGAGCCACCAGGGAATACCCTATTAATATATGGGAATCCAAAGAGGCCTTGCAATTCATGATGTGAACAGCTAGGACGACTATAGAACATCTTGCAACTTAACAGGTTGGCCTGGATCGTGTGTGAGAACAGAACCAGTTGTATTACCACCTCTAACTCATTTAGATCAGTGCTAGCAAGAAGGCAGGTTCCAAGCAGTCTTCAGTTACTTGGCAAAGTCAGCAGGGCTTTGTTTTCTTATTTTGGACACCTTTTCCCTAAAATACTTCCTTGGAATGCTAAGTAAATGTAATAATACACAGCAAGCCACTTTTACCATATTTAATAACTGTATTGTCTGAAGACTCTTGGCTATATTCCTTTATGAAACATCTGACGCTTGGCATGCTTTCCAAGACTGGGAAAGAGTTAGGGGACAAGTATTCACACCACTGTCAACACATATTAACAATTATAGAGATAATAAACAAGACTCTTTATTTTGGAAAAAAAATGAAAAAATATGTTTTTTTAATTGTTTTCTAATATGATTTGCATGAATTTTCCAAAGCCATGTATACATTCACCATGTACAACCACCTCCATTGCTTCGAGTCCACTGAAGTGCACCTGGTGTTGCTCCTGACATCCGGAGTTTTTCTTTTTTTTTTGGCCACGCTGTGTGGCTTGCAGGATTTCAGTTCCTCCAACAGGGCTTGAACTTGGGCCACGACAGTGAAGTCTGGAATGTTAACCACTAGGCCACCAGGGACGTCCCTGGAGATTTTTAGTAGTGTGCTTTCATTTTCCAGGTTATCACACAGCCATCCACATATGCCTATATGGCATTTCTCACTGTAGACATTGAACTTGACTTTCTCTAAAGCCAGAAAGACAACACAACTGAAGTCAGAAGTTCCAAAGAAGAGTTGATACGCTGTAAGTGAATTTCTCAAAATACCTACCTCTGGATGATCTACACATGATATCTACACATTAAAATGGGGGTGGGAGTGGAGGAAGAAGGAAATAAGCTTCATTTTTTCTAATATTCATATAAACAAAACACAAAATTAGAAACCTTCCTCTTTTATCTTTCATAGTCCTTCATGCAAATCTACATGCTAAGTCTTTCAACTACTGATGGTATACCTCAGATTTCATCTTTTCTAAAGAAAAATCAAATTATTAAGTGTATTAAACTGTATGCCAATTATGCATAACTCCCCCTGGAACCATACTGCAAGGGTAATTTCAGTATCAAGTGGTTTATTCCTGTCTTTCTGCTGGAGGTCAGTTCTGAGTAGAAATCACCCAGCAAGGTAAACAGGAGAAAAACAAAATAAAATATCAATATACTGAGTGGGATGTCATACTATACGACAAGATTCTGATAGTTAAAATAACAACCAGGGAAGCCTGACAGGTAAGGGGAATGCTGCCTTGCTGGGAATATTCAAGATTTGCCTGGTGGTGGAGATCAGCCCTGGGTGTTCTTTGGAAGAAATGACGCTAAAGCTGAAACTCCAGTACTTTGGCCACCTCATGCGAAGAGTTGACTCACTGGAAAAGACTCTGATGCTGGGAGGGATTGGGGGCAGGAGGAGAAGGGGAAGACAGAGGATGAGATGGCTGGATGGCATCACCAACTCGATGGACATGAATTTGAGTGAACTCCGGGAGTTGGTGATGGACAGGGAGGCCTGGCGGGCTGCGATTCATGGGATCGCAAAGAGTCGGACACGACTGAGCGACTGAACTGAACTGAAACATTAGTGACATGCTGATAAGTGCCTGACAACTAGCTCTAGCAAGAAAAGTATTTTGTACCATTTGCAATATCCTGGTGTAAATACACCCAGGAAGCCTAATTTCAAGCTACCCAAGTGACATCACGAATGGGAAGTTAGGAAGAGGTTCACAACAATAGACCACTGTAAACTATTGCAGATACAACAGATGTAAATAACCTCAAACATAAATTATAATAAAATATAGGATAATAACCAGACCGTGGTGAATTTTGACTATTGTTTTTGTTTTTTAATATAATTAACTGTAAGTCTACATAATTTAATTTTTTCACAGTGGCTGCATTTAACAACTGGCTCCCAAAAGTCATGAATATTTAAAGGTTGGCTCTACATTTGCGCCATCATATGTTGTCTGTTCAGAATATCTATCAGAATATCTTTTTTTTTTAACTGTAATTTTTTTATTGGAAAACAAATATAAAAAAATTACAATTAAAAAAATATCTTTAATAGATATTCTGAACAGACAACAAAAAACCCAACTAAATGAAGCTACTAATTCATTTCGATCATAGTATCTCCAGAGTTTCCAAGGTTGCCAACCTCTTTGCAATTCCCCTTCAGAAATACTCAAAAGTTCAGGTTTCAGTGTGCATACGTAGTATTTACAGGACAGACAATACCTTGCAGGTGTATCACACATCATACTTTTCCGAGCAGTGTCTTTAAGACACTGTGGCACATTCTAGCCCTGCATAATGAATTTAAATCAGTGGGGAGCACTACTTTAGTGCGTAGTGGGTAAAAAGAGTCCTGGAGCTGTTTGTGCTTAGACAGCGGCGGGGAAGTCGAGCTGATCACGCAAGGAGGCCGGGAGGCTGATCCGGGGCCCTACGATTCCCAGTTATCGCCGGAAAAATGCACACGTCGGCAAGCCAGTGTACAGCAGCACCAACCTTTCTTCCCTCTCTCTTGTTTTCTAACTAGCGATTTTACTAAAATTCAGTTTTTTATGATTGGCGATACTCTCAAGATCCCCTCCGAGAAGCTAAAATTATTAATAACTAAAACATTCAAATGTGCGCTTAAACTGACAGAAAACCTTTGTAGAGATGCAAACATACCTGTAACTAGACACTTGTGTGCAAGCTCTACATAGATCTCACTGCCAAAGGAACCACCAGCAGTAGTCGTGGCCGAGTGGTTAAGGCGATGGACTAGAAATCCATTGGGGTCTCCCCGCGCAGGTTCGAATCCTGCCGACTACGGAAAATCAACATTTTGACACAGGTGCTTATTTCTCTTTTCCAGGCTTCTCCGCAGACCATTTAAATAATTTATGAACGGCTGGGATACGACTGAGACCCCAAGGGGGCTAGACGAGGAGGAGATGACAGAGCTAGGGAGTCGGGCGATTGTGGTTACAACCTGAGTCCAGGAGGAGAGGGAGACGGGACAAAACACTTCAAACAATCGGGAACAGGAAAGCCAGTAGCGCAGAAACGGACAACGCCGACCTCCCGCCCAGCCGCCGGAACTTTCGCCCGCCTGGGGGCCTCGCGACCCCACCGCGTCTTTTCGCGCGAGCTCGTCAGCAACCAAGCCTCGCGAGGCTCGGAAACGGGGCGCGCATGCGCGGGGCGACGGGGCGCGCGCCCCGGGAAGGGATGGTGGGGGGGCGGTCCTCGCGTTGCTCCTGGAAACCACCGGTTGCCAGAACAACCCGGGAGCAAGACGTGAGAATACAAGATGGCGGAGGACCTAGACGAGCTCTTGGATGAGGTGGAGTCCAAGTTTTGCCGACCAGACCCACTGAGACTGGGTACGGTCGAGCGGCCCAGAGGCGGCGGAGGCGGCTTCTTCGGCCACGACCAGAACCGAGCCGAGGCGAAAGAGAATCTCAGGTTAACAGGCGGGAGGGGTGGACTGTTGTGGTGAAGCCTGCTCCAGGCCCTAAGGCCACCCCTCCGCCTCCAGACCGAAAAAACCGTACTCCCACCCGCCCCTCCCACGACCTCCAGCTCCTCTCCGTGTTCCGGCTCAGACCCTCACTCCCTCACTCCCCGGGGCCGCACGTACTCCCACGCCTCGTCCTCGAGGATCTTAGCATCTCTCCCCGAGGCCCGACTCCGCCCCCCCGAGCAGGCCCCGCCTCTGAGAACCCGCGGCTTCCCCAGGTCTGTTCCACCCGGACACATCCCCGCGGCTTCCAGGGGGTCAGAGGGGGTGCATCTTAGGCCCCTGCTCTCGAACCCTGAGGGAGTCACGGTGACCCGGGCCTCCGTGTGCGTGAATGATTCTCGTCCCCTTTTCAGGTGCGGGGACCCCATTCCCCAGGCAGAACAATCCTTGGGCCAGTTGCTGGAGAAAACGTTTGCATTCTGGTCCATCATTAGTTATTGTTGTTGTTGTTGTTTTTCCCTTTGAAGCTCAGAATTGAATGAGGTTGGATTTAGGAAAAAAGATTTAGTTATTGGTCACACTCTATTAATCCCACCACCATCCTTCTACCCAGGGCCCCAACTAAGGGTCGCAGAGGATCTCAGGCATCCAAATTGAAATTTGGGGAAATTTCTTAAAGTTTTGGTTTTTGATCTAAAAAAGTATCTTTCATATTTGTCAGTCTTTTTTTTTTCCTATGTAATTATTAAATAGCAATGACTTTCTTATCTCCACTTCCCCTCAATTCCATTTTTGCCAGAGTGAGTATAGGCCTTCAAAGTGATAACTTGGGAGGCTCTGCAACAACTCTTGCTTGAATCTCTTAGAAACCCTTGTGGAATTACACGGAGGCAGCTTTGGAACAAACCAAGAGAGTCAGTCTTGTTCATTTATGGTTGCGTCTGTGGATTCTGTTTTGTTTTTGTGCACCTCTATGTGATTTCCCAGAGCCCGGCACCATTGCTACCCAATTTACTAGCTTTACCTCCAATGACAGATGTTTGTTTAAAAACTCGCCTTCACAATAAAAACATTCCAAAGAGTCTAAAGTTCAGAAACAGAAGCTCTAAAAATTAGTTGAGTGCTGGGCAGCATTCTAAGAAATAAATGTTGAGCCAACTAAAATGACTGCTTTGAATGGGCTAAGGCTCACTTGACTGTATATGCAAATATCACTCTCATTAATTTGTATATTGTTATCTTGAAGGCTGGACATCCTTCTATACTGATTTCCAGCAGATCTACCATTCCTGTCCTACAGCAGTGTTAGCTTGCAGTTTCTTTGTTCTTTTTATTCACTCCTTTGAGCGTGGAAAGAATTTATCAAAGAGCCTTCCAAGAGCCTATTCATCTTAGGAGAACTAGCACAGAGGGATAGGACGACTTGGAGCTAGCTGCTGAAAATGGTAAGGATTAGTAAGGTGGACAGATCCTTTCCAAGCACAGGTCCTTTTATGCCTCTGTCTGTAAAATCCATCCGTAATCCTAGTACCCCATCCCACCATACTAAATCAAATTCTTCAATAATACATTTACAGAAGCTGTAGCAAGCCAGTGCTACTGTTATTCACATGTTAAAACTTTTCACTTGGCAGTATATTTATAAAGGTAAACTGCACAGAAAGCACCAACAAAGACCCTAAACTTAAATATAAATGCAATATATAATGTCAAACATTAAAATTTTATCCTGAGCCAAGATTGATACCAGAAAGTTAGGAACGTACTTATATTATGAATTTATTAATAGGAGACTATCTGCCAATTGTACAGTGATTTAGCCTGTATCTCTTTTTCTTAAAAGAGTTAAAATACTGGAACTGTGTCTTTAAAATGACAGTTCTGCAACTAATACATGACTATGCCACATCTGGATATCAGGAACAGCTGCTAATATAAACAGTCAGAACATAGCAATTTGATGAAGACTTCAAAATGATAAAGAGAAATATATGATTAGTTGTTTTTTTTTTTAAAAAGACTGATGTGAGTTGAAATGCAATAAGAATAATGTGGTTCAGGATGATACAGATGGGGAATATTTACAGATAATATCATAACCTCCTAGATAATAGGTATAATAATAACCAACATTTATTGAATCCTTTCTGTATACTAAGAGCCTTATGTGTGTTTTTTCATTTAATTTCCAAATCCTTATGAAGTGAATGCTATTATTACACTCATTTAACTGACCAAATCAAGACTTAGAAAAATAGTTACTTGCCCAAGTTCATGTTTCCAAGTCTACTAGGACATTGTACACCTAGATATAAGCTTTTTTGTATACCTTTCACATTTAATTGTGGTTCAAGTGTTAAACCCCAATTGTCTGTATTATGTAGAATATGTATTTTATTTTTGACAGAAACTATATTTTAAATCAAGATTCAATATAAGAAGCAAAATCAGAGAACCAATAGCTATTTATTAACCTTTGATAAAGATTATTGTATTGTAGCATCAAAAAACCAAACAACATTATATTGTCCTTTAAAATGTATATGCTTTCTCAGTGAAATGATGGCATTTTTTTCCCACTTCTATAGGAAAACATAGGTAAGCATAGACGTCATAAAATTGTGTGCTCTAATAACAGACCAGTCTTAATGTAAGCTGGTAGCTCAAACCCCTAACAGTACTGAGTAGACTGGTAACATCTGAATGCATCTGATTCTTGAAATTGTGAAACTGCAGGGGAGAAGGGAATCCAGAGAGAACATCCTGAAAACCAAAGGAGAGAATTTCTCAGGGACATTTTAGCAACCTGCTGTCACAATAGAAATTGAAGGAATTGGTGTCAGGTGCTTCTGAAAGATTAAAAGGATTGTTACTGAGCAAGGCCATTGAATGTAATGATTTGGGCAGTAGAGACTTTGGGGGCAAAAAAGGAGTTTCATTGTAGCTGAGGGATATAGAGGCCAGAGGCAGCATATTACACCTGGAGGAAGTTTTAAGTAGTTGTCTAGATCTGCTTGTTACGTACAAAATGTCTGAGGTTCTGTGTGCTTAGTCACTTAATCGTGTCTGACTCTTTGAGACCCCATGGACTGCAGCCCACCAGGCTCCTCTGTCCACGAAGATTCTCCAGCAAGAATACTGGAATAGGTTGCCATGCCCTCTTCCAGGGCATCTTCCCAACCCAGGGATGGAACCCAGGTCTCCCACATTGCAGGCAGATTCTTTACCATCTGAGCCGCCAGGGGAGCCCAAGAAACAAACACTTTACCCTCTGAGCCACCAGGGAAGCCAAGAATAGTGGCATGGGTAGTCTATCCCTTCTCCAGGGGAAATTCCCAACCCAGGAATCGAACCATGGTCTCCTGCATTGCAGGCGATTCAGAGAGATTAAATATTGGGTTGGCCAAAAAGTTCATTTGGGTTTTTCCACAACAGCTTATGGAAATTTAATTTAAGCTTAAATTCCATAAGCTTAATTTAAACTAGGTGGATAGTTCTCAACTGTTGATGACTTTACCACTCAAGGGGCATTTGACAACAGCATTTTTTGATTGTCACAATTGAGGAAGGGTGTGCTACTGGCATCTAGCTGGTAGAAGTCAAAAATACTATAAAACATCCTACAGTGCACAAGCCTACCACTGTGACACACACATCAAAGAATGATCTGGTCCAAATGTCAGTATTGCTAAGGTTGAGAAACCCTCAGCCAGGTCACCAGCTGATGCTAAATCCAGTATATTAATACTTGTAAGGAGGTAGAATAATGGATAAAAACTACTCTTCAGTAGTGATAAGAGAGGGTGGCAGCTGCCAGAAGGTTTTTGGAGTGCTTCTGTGAAGAGGAAAGCATCCTTGGCAAGAAACCAGTATGGTGGTGGTTTAGTCGCTAAGTCATGTCTGACTCTTGTGACCCGATGGACTGTAGCCCGCCAGGCTCCTCAGTCCATGGAATTCTCCAGGCAAGGATACTGGAGTGGGTTGCCATTTCCTTCTCCAGGGGATCTTCCCAACCCAGGAATTGAACCCAGGTCTCCTGCATTGCAGGCAGATTCTTTACCAACTGAGCTATGAAGGAAATGTAGAGTGGAAAATAATAAAGGTAAAAGTTAGAAAGGGAAAAACTGAAAAGGCAGAGTCTATACAGAAATGGAGTCAGTCATTCAGTGTTAGCAGCCTCTGCATTCTCTTAAGTCAGGTAAGTATCACACGCTAAGCAGTATCAGGAGCTTCCCTGGTGGCTCAGCTGGTAAAAGAATCCACCTGCAATTCGGGAGACCTGGGTTCCCTCCCTGGGTTGGGAAGATCCCCTGGAGGAGGGCATGGCAACCCGCTCCAGTATTCTTGCCTGGAGAAGCCCCATGGACAGAGGAGCCTGGTGGGCTACAATCCATGGGGTCACAAAGAGTCGGACTCTGCGGAGTCACTACTGAGCGACTAAGCACAGCACAGCACAGCACAAATAGTATCAGAGACTATCAGGACTGTAGTCCTGATGTTAAAAATTTCAGAGCAAATACGTTTCTAGAAATAGACTGAAAAGCCTGTCTTTTAAAATAAATAATTTCATGATCCAGTGAAGTTATAAAGTACTAACGATGTATAGCATCTGTACAATAGCAACTCTGAAGAGAGTTAGTCTCCTTTACTGTTAGGTATCTTGAACTGCCCTAGATTCAATTCCAAGCCTCTCCCACTATTTATATGACCTTGGGCACGTTTTTTAATCTCTTCACATCTGTGTATTCAGTAAATGTTACTGAATTCCGTAACATTCAGTAATGTTACTGCTGCTGCTAAGTCGCTTCAGTCGTGTCCGACTCTGTGCAACCCCATAGACGGCAGCCCACCAGACTCCACCATCCCTGGGATTCTCCAGACAAGAATACTGGAGTGGGTTGCCATTTCCTTCTCCAACATCTAGTAAATGTTAGCTGTTAAATAGAAGTCCCATGCAGTAACAGTTTGTCAGTAATCCTATGATGGCTTTACCTGCAGAAGATAAAGAGGTAGCTGAGGTACTCCATCAAGCAACTAACACTGTTCTGTGTGGGTTTGTAATTGATCATTTGGTTATATAACCTTTGGCTCCTGTAGTAAAGAGACTATTATTTGACTTACAATGGAACTCTTAGGGGAAAATTAGACATATGAAAATTATCTTTGTGTATAATTCTCAGGTTCTACTTACAATTGTACATATTTTTTATTCTTAAATAAGTGGTTGATATAATTTAGAAAAGTACATACCTACCTTTCTCTTATATATCATATGGCTTTAAATGTTATATTTTAAGTATGTAAAAGTACACATGTGAATTTGTACTCAATAAACTACATCTTTTTCTCAAGAAACTTGGGCTATGCCCATAGTACAAAAAAAAATTGCATCACAATTCTTTTGTTATCAACTCTAACAATAGACTTTATTGAAACAAAACTCTTCAGATACTTGGCTGACTTTATCTGCACTTAAGCTTCAAATGTTTTCTTGGTTTTTTTTTTTGTTGTTGTTGTTGTTTGTTTTTTCAGATCAGCAGAAACATTTGAAAAAGAAGATGATCTTGACAGTCTCATTAATGAAATATTTGAAGAGCCCCACTTTGACAAAAAACACTTTGTAAGTAAAGTGTCATAAAGGTAACAGCAATTCTTTCATTATCTCAAGACATGTTTAGAATAATCTAAAAGCTTATAGAATTTACAAGTATCTATAGTCCTGAATTATGAGAAGTAAAATTGTTTAAAGAAATTATTCCACTTAGATTTATACAGGAAAAAAGTATTAGAAACTGTGTGTGTTTTGCTGTTTATTTCTCATCAAGAATGATAAATTAGAAAAGGCGTTGAACAAAATGCAACTTACAGATGAAGTTGATTACTTGCATTTATTTGTAGACTCTAAGAGCACTCTGCTAAAAGATTAAAATCAGCTTGCATTATAGGAATGTGCTTAGCATCTCAGATGCTTTGCCATTGCTCTCATCCCTGAACTAATGAGTTAGTTGGTAATATTTTAATTTTTTAAATACTTGTGTATCTATGACAACTTTTTAAAAGCTTGTAAAATAATGTAACAGCCACCTGTATATTTACTACTCATACTGAACATACTCTAACATTTTCCCAGATTTACTTCTTTGTTGTTTTTTTTTTTGGCCACGCTGCGTGGCTTGCGGGATTTTAGTTCCCCCTCTGGGAATTGAACCCGGGCCAAAGTAGTGAAGGTGCCACTGAACTACCAGAAGCTATGTATCTTCAGATCAAGGCATTTCAGAAAGAGAAGGAAGTACTTTTCTAAAGAAGTATTAGAGAAGATAATTTGAAACAAAAGTAGGTTTTATAATCATGAAGAAATACACTTTTACACATTTCTTCTGTGTGCTCCCTTTTTTTTGAGGATAAGGAAACAGATTTTATTTAGCTATTTGGCTGCACGTTGCAGCATGCAGAATCTTAGTGCCCCGACGAGGGGCTGAACCCATACCCCTTGCTTTCAGAGCTTGAAATCTTAACCACTGGACCACCAGGGAAGTCCTTGTATGCTCCCTTTTTGAAGTTAGTGATTATATTCAGTTTTCCAACCTGCAGGAGAGAAAGCAACCCAAGTAAACTTCTGGAAAAAAGCAGGTTGATGTCAAACATTGATTGGATGAGAAAAGAAGTGTGTGAATTGCCAGTCCATGCCCAGCTTGTCCTAAGAGGCCAGATTATGCTCCTGAGAACAATACTCCCTCCCCCATTGCTCACCCATTGCGTTGTTTTTCTTTCTTTTTTTTTTTTAGTTAAAGTATAGTTGACTTACAGTATTATGTTATTTGCCAGTTATTTTGTTCATTAACTATTTTCAGACTCACCCAAGAAAGCCCGGCAACAGCTGCAGCTGTCCCAGTGTGCCAGCTTTGAGTCATAAACGCGAGCCAGGATGGCACATGGAGCATGCTTCCAAAGACAAAAAGAGACTCAGGCACATTAGTATTTGTCAGATATGCACCAAAAATGTTTCCAGTTCTGTTTAACAAAAGAGTTAAGGGAAAATAGTAAAACAAAGTATTTTGCCTCCATTAAATTTCCTCACCTACTAGGTAAATGATAGCATGTCTCCGCATAGTTTAAATCGCCTTTTCTCCTTCTCATTTCCTCTCCTTGGCGGTGGTCCTAGGATGTGGTTGGCTTATGTTGTTTGGTACCTTATACCAGTTAACACTTAATAAATGCTTGCTAATGATGACGTTATGTAACCATATAGGAACTACTGTATGGCTGTGACTAGGTAGCTCTACATTTTCATTGAATATCTAATGGTTGATACCATTCCGTTTGATCAAAACTAATATTCCTGAAGTTACCCAGGAGTTTGGTTAATTTATTTTTAGTTCAGGTGAGTACCGTTTACAGCCTTTAAAATGAGTCTGAGGTTTTTTTCCTCAATTGCATTTTTCCAGGATGAAGTTTTAAATAGCAGATCCTTCATATTAAATCATTGAACTCTAGTATTAACTGAAGAGTTATAAAGTGACTCTAAATCTTAGCTTGCTAATAATGGCAGTATGTCAATTTTCTAGACTAAATGTTAGAGTAGTAATTTGTAAATTCCTCAGGGAGGTCTACTTCCCTTTTGCTTTTAAAAGGTTTTGATCATTGTTTTTATTTCTGAAACTTTAAAATCATAGGAAATTTTTATTTAAGCCATTTTAAAATACTTTTGTTACAAAATAACGAATATTAGTTTTCATGTTACAATTATCCAAGTTACCTGTGGTCTTTTATTATTTTGGTTTTTTTAACAGAAATTAAAATCTAAATCTTCAGGTAACACATCTGTCAGAGCTTCCATTCAAGGCCTTGGTAAAAGGTAAGTCGGGATTGCTTCAGTGAATTACACCCACTGCTAAGCATGGTCTAGTAGATTTTGTTACCATTTACCAACATTGAGCAACAAAGCACTGGTTAGTTTTCAGGGGAAAGACCCAATAGCAGCATTTTCCGTGCTCTTCTGGTCTATGACTCCTTAGTGCAAAGGAACTTAAATGGGAGGTTATTGCTGTTGTAAATAATTTTCTGCTGTGTAAAAAAAAGTGTGAACAGTTTCTCAGAATTAATGTGCTGTTACACTCTTCAGTATTTACTTTGTCCCCTACATTATTTGGCAAACACATTTTCCTCTGACTCATTTTAACTCTTTGAGTGGTTCTGAATGTGCAGGTTTTATCCAATAAAGCACTGACCCTGGAATGAATACCTCTTCATTGTAATAGTTGACTTGCTCAGGAAAATATACAATTTGATTTCAAGAATGTAGAGTCAATGAGGCCAAATTGACTTCTCATGCTTCTTTTATGGTTTGGTTTGGTTTTCTCCCCTCTGTTGAACATGTCTAGCTGCAGTCCAGTGTACATTGGCGGAAGCACTGTTCCGTGTGGGATTGGGACAAATGCTTCACCAAGGTAAGATGTCAGAAATACATTAACGTTAATTAGGTCTTTCCAAATTGATACCCTGTTGAAACATAGTTCTTATCATCTTGGCATGAGTCTGTTTCATCATAAGAGGTATGTTTTGTTAGCCAGTCCAAGGACACTTTACTGAAATGTGTATTATTCGTAGGGGATAGTGTGAAAGCTTGATGTTGGGTATGTGTTGTTCATTGTGTTGACACCTTCTCTAAGATCACTTGAAGTGCCTGGCTCACTTCCATCCCAGCTTGGTTTCCACAGGACACCAGGAGCTGAGCTTCTGCTCCGCCCTGTTTCCTCCAGGCACTGGAAGCCAGTGCGTGGACAGGAGGACAGTCAGCCATGTGCTGTATGATGTGCCGTGCACCCTGCCTTGGCCAAGCAGCGTGAGAAGCTGTGGGTCTGGAGTACCCAGAGTTCTGAAGCAGAGTCTCTTGATTCTACATATTTCAAAAGCAGAAGCCCTCCTTTTGGCGTCTCTTCCCCAGCCCACCTTTTACCCAGTGTCTCACTCAGGACCTGGTTCGGGGTGGTCTTACAGTCACGGTGCTGCCTGTCCCAAGCCCCCGCAGCCTCAGACTCCCACTCCGCTGTCATTTGTCATAAAGTGGGGAAACAGACTGATCTTTAGTGAATCTTTTTTTATTTAAGTATAGTTGTTTACAATGTTGTTAATTTCTCCCGTCCAGCAAAGTGATTCAATTATACATATATATGCCTTCTTTTTCATACTCTTTTCTATTATGGTTTATCACAGAATACTGAATATATTTCCCTATGCTATACAGCAGGAGTACCTTGTTGTTTATCCATTTATATATAACAGTTTTTGTCTGCTAGTCCCAGATTCCCAAGCCGTTTCCCCCACCCCTTCTCCTTGACGCCCGTAAGTCTGTCCTCTTGTCTGAGTCTATTTCTGTTATGAAGATGAGTTCATTTGTGTCACATTTTAGAGTCCACATATAAGTGACATCATACGGTATTTGTTTTTCTCTTTCTAACTTCATTTAGTATGATTATCTCTGGGCCCATCCATGCTACTGCAAATGGTATTATTTTGTTCTTTGTCATGGCTGAGTAGTATTCCATTATGTATATGTGAAGTGAAATGAAGTTGCTCAGTCGTGTCCAACTCTTTGCAACCCTGTGGACTCTGGCCTACCAGGCTCCTCCATCCATGTTATTTTCCAGGCAAGAGTACTGGAGTGGGTTGCCGTTTCCTTCTCCAGGGGATCTTCCTGACCCATGGATGGAACCCAGGTCTCCCGCATTGTAGGCAGATGCTTTACCATCTGAGCCACCAGGGAAGTCCATTGTGTTTATGTGCCACATCTTTATCCATTCATCTCTCAGTAGACATTTAGGTTGTTTCCATGTGTTGTTTATTATTAAATAGTTCAGCAAATCATTTTACTCTCCTGATAAATTTGGTTCTACTTTTACAGAAGCCTACTTAACTAAATTATTATGTTTTGTCTAATTATTTCTAAAACACTTTTTCATTTTCTGGTAATTTTTTAAGAAATGAAAGACTGTGCTATATGACAACACAATCACACTTCAGGAGAGATAATCATTGTACTAAATAATAAAAGTGGGATCCAAAAAGACATTGTTGGAGGGTGCAGCTGGCCTAGACCTTGGAGGCTCAGAAAAAAGGGCTGTGGGAGGGAAACTGGGGATCTAGACCAGGAACACCAGGCCGTGGACAGGCTGCAGCAGCCCACAGGAAAGATGCTTGCTGTGAGGGCTGTAAATAAGTGTTGATAGCACCTGACTCATCCTGCATTGAGGACTGTCTGTACAAAGAATTAGAGACACAGACTGCCCTTAGAGAAGAATTCCGTCTGGTTGCTGTCAGTCCCGACTTACCTGTGTCAGCCCAGCTGGACTTGTCTCAGCCATTGCCAGACCACTCTGCCGTGGATCCAGGCTTCTCTCAACTCACCCATGAACTGTACAGCGAAGGTCTCCTAGTTACCATCCACTTATGTCTCCTGTAGTCTCAGCCACATAGAGCATCAAAGAAAAGATCCCTCACATACAGCCTTGAGCACCTCTCCCCTGTTCAGAAGGAAAATGAGAGCTGAAATCTGTCTCATATTAACTCTAAACTCATTGTTTGCCTTACCAAACTGGTGTCTTTGTTCTTCCTCTTCTTTTTTCAGTTGTTTTACCTCCAGTTGAAGCTTAGGTCAGATACTCTACTTCCAGTAGAACACTTGTAATTGCTTCTATTAATACTTTCCACTTAACATTTTTCTGCCTTTGAGTATTTTTACCTTTTTTCCCTGTCTAGAATGGAAAACACACATAGAATTTGCATTTATATGCCAGGTAAATGTTTATATTCACAGATCTTCTTCACCCATCATAAAGATATCAATCATTGACCACCCTCTTCATGATCCAAATCAGCACCCACTGAAAGATAAGCACGTACCTATTCCTGTGCATGTAAAACATTATATGTGCGAAGTACTTTATACTGTCCAGAGTACTTTTTTTGTGTATGTGTATTGGTTCATCTGCTCACAGGAAAAAACCAAGATGCAGATAGAACAAGAATTTTTAACCCCTTGTTGTAAATGAGGACATTGAAGCACTGGTATTATTTTCATTACACATATATTAATTCATCGTGTGCTTGCTGAGTCCCAGGTTTTAAGTGAACACCTTGTGACAAACAAATAAGTGGACACTTCCCTTCCCTCAGTGAGCTTTCAGTCTAGATAAGGAAAGAGACTTTAATTCTACAAATAACTATTTAATTTCCACATAATATGTAATGTAAAAGATAAGTACAGGATACTATACACATGGATAATGGGCATTCTAACTAATATGAAAGGTTAGGGAATGCTTTCCTAAGCTAATAATATTTAATCAGACTGTGATGTGGTAAGTAGGAATTAAGCAAAGAGAGGGGAGCATTGGCACCACCGTGTTAAATGAGGACGCACCACATTAGACGGGCATACCACACTAGGCGATCCTGAGCTGGAGAAGCTGGAGGTTCTGGAGGAAGGGAGCAGCCAGGTGAGCTGGAGTGTGGCGAGTGGGGGAAAGGGTGGCTCCGGAAGGAGCTGGAGAGGTAGTCAAGGGATGTTTGGTTTGGGTCCCTGAGGAGGATTTTAGAAACATAAGTCCTAGGGCAGTGGAAGCCGTTGGGTTGTTAGATTTGTTTTTTGTTTTGTTTTAAGCAAATAAAAGTGACATAATCATATTTGTGTTTCTAAAGAAATTTTGGTTCTAGAATAGAAAATGGATTGGAACTTGGAAGGACAAGACAGGAGGGAACGCTGGAAGACCAGTCAACAAGCAGTAGTTAGCAGTGGTCCAGGAGAGAGACAGCGGTAGCCGCGGTGACCTACGTACTGGCAGTGGCTGTAGGGAAAAGGGGTGTCACTTGAGATACTTAAAATATATAAATGACAGAATTCAGTGATTAAATGGCTATTGGAGGTCAGAGAGAAGGTTGTCAAAAATGACTCCCAAGTGCTGTTCCTTGCCCAAGGCAAGGACTCACCTGTGTAACTTGATTCCTAGTCCATTATGTTTTCTAGTATACCAGTTGATTATATAATGTATGCAAGAAGGAAGCTCTGTTCTTGTTTTCCAACTGCCCAAACAGCAAGACTCCCCAGTGCACTGTGTGGCTCTGACTGAGAACCTCAGAGTCTGTGCAGAAGACTGTATTGGGCTGTGTTTTGGACATTCCCACAGCTAACATCTTTTTACTTACTAGCCAGATAAAAGGACAAAGCCATTGGTGACACCTTCATGTTTGTATTTCCTCACATTTTAGAGGAAAGACCTGACAGGTATCTTTAATTGGAACCATGACTTTATGTTAGATATTCTTTTATATGTAGTTAGGAAAGAAAAATATATTTAAGCTCTGAAGACAAGCCCTGATGTACATGCCGAGGGTATAAAGGAAGGTCTGCTCTACCTGTTGAATCTGTTTAATTTGGGATAAAGCTCAGGTTTGAGAGTAATCCTGAATGATTTTAGAGTGTAAAGATTTGAGTCTTTTACCCAGCTGGTGGAAAGGAGGAAGAGTAATAGCAAAGCGTGGTGCCATTGATAAGGTATAGATAAAACCAAGGCGTCATTTTCAAGCCAAACTGAATTTTACCCTGCTCATTTTTTAAACTACTTGCAAGACTGGAGTATTCCATAGACTGGTACTAATTATGATCTAATAGAGTGAATCGTAGCAGCAGAATGATTTCTTAGCTGCAAGTTGGTTTTATGTTTCTCAGAGGACAGTGTTTGTAGGAAAATGTGGTAGTGTGAATAGATTTGAATAAACTACTAAATTTTAAATTAAAAAGCTGTATTTAACATTATGGTTGAAATTTTACACATACAAAATGTCAGGAAATTCTAAATTATAGTTCCCACAACAGCAGTAATTCAGCCAAATTGCACATATGTATTAAGGCATTAAAGTTAACACTCTGTGCAGTCATGTAATAAACTACATATGCATAAGAAAGCCAGTTATAGCAGCTTTGGGAACCATCATTTTGCATTTTCCTAACCTGTACATTCAAAATCCAAGTTCAAATGTGTACAAATATAAGTGTGTTGAATTTCCATATGTACAAATTCAATTTCATAGATTTCTAACAGTTCAAGAGAAAATATAGAATTGTTTTTCAAGCTTGTATAGATTTTAAATGTTTAGTTATTGTTATAATTAATATTTTTAGAAATATAAAGCATTATCAAACTTTCAGGCCAGAATATATTTGTAATTTTGAAGTTGACATATCTGAATTTTAGAGGGAAATAAATGAAAATAATATAATGATGGACTTTATAATTGTAGAAGTATTATATGTTTATTGAAAAAAAAAAAATGAAAATAATATAATGATGGACTTTATAATTGTAGAAGTATTATATGTTTATTGAAAAAAAACAAAAATGAAAATAATATAATGATGGACTTTATTTTTTAATTGTAGAAGTATTATATGTTTATTGAAAAAAAAAACAAAGGTCAAAGTGTATAAGGAGAAAGATAACAATCTCCTTCCAAACCTAGACAGGATACTAAAAAGCAGAGCCATCCCTTTGCCAACAAAAGTTCATATAGTCAAAGCTATGTTTTTTCCAGTAGTCACGTACAGATGGGAAAATTGAACCATAAAGAAGGCTGAGTGCCGAATAATTGATGCTTTCCAACTGAAGTGCTGGAGAAGACTCTTGAGAGTCCCTTGGACAGCAAGGAGATCAAACCAGTCAATCCTAAAGGAAATCAGCCCTAACTATTCATTGGAAGGACTGATTCTGAAACTGAAGCTTTACTACTTTGGCAACCTGATACAAAGAGCTGACTCATTAGAAAAGACCCTGATTCAAATGTATTATTTTTAATGGCAGAGTAATACTCCATTGTGTATTATGTACCACAGCTTTCTTATCCATTCATCTGCTGATGGACATCTAGATTGCTTCCATGTCTTGGCTATTAAAACAGTGCTGCCATGAACATTGGGGTACATGTGTCTTTTTCAATTCATGTTGATATTTGGCAAAACCAATACAATATTGTAAAGTTAAAAAATAAAATAAAAAAATTAAAAAGAAAAGACCCTGATGCTGGGAAAGATTGAAGGCAGGAGGAGAAGGGGACAACAGAGGAGGAGATGGTTGGATAGCATCACCGACTCTATGGACATGAGTTTGAACAAAGTCTTGGAGATGGTGAAGGACGGGGGGACCTGGCGTGCTGCAGTCCATGGGGTCACAAAGAGTCAGACAGGACTGAGTGACTGAACAACAGCAAAATGTTTTTATAAACTTATAAACACCTGTACAGGAAAATCTGGGCAGTAGTTTTTACAAAAACAGGATCATGCTATATATGTTATTGTGCACCTAGCTTTGTGCACCTTTAGGTCAATAAGTAAATGTAATTATCTCTCTTTATCAACTACCTGATATTCCATGGTATAAATGTTATTCAATCTTTTCCCTCTTGGATAGCTATACAGGTGATATCCTGTTTTTCTGCCATTTCAACAATATTGCAGTAGAAATTCTTGAGATATATGCCTATATTCTGGTACTTTTATTTGTAGAGTCCCCCAAACGGGATTGCTGTCACAACAGCTAGGTATAATTTTAATTTTAAATTATACTAAGATTTTCCCCAAAAGGTTATAAGTTCACATACCCACCAGAAATGTCTGAGAGTGCTAATTTTGGCTAACATAATTGGTTTAAATATATATTCCATAGTTGCTTTAAATTTTAATTCTTTATATAGTGTTTTAACTTTAACAAATGCTGTGTGCCACGCACTGTTACAAGCACTATCAGTATTAGCTTGGTTAGCTCCTACTAATTCTGAGCGTGTAAGTATTATCACCATTTAAGAGATAAGGAAACTGAGTCACAGAGAAGTTACTTGACTATAATTACACAGCTGGGGAATCAGCATTTGAACCTAGGCAATCCTGTCTGCACTCTTAACCACTCATCTATGCTACCTATATTAGTGAGAGTATATTTTAGGTTTTTTTTCATTTTTGTAGTTTGTAAGCACTGTTTGTCAGTATAAGTATTTGATTATGTGTTAAAGATGTTTTCTTTCACTCTGTTACTGGTCTTTTCACTTTGTTTTTGGTATCTTAGAAAACCCTTATTTCCTTATAATTTTTAGGTGATCAAATGTATCTATATTGATTCTAGTTTTAAAATACTTCAAACAATGGAGATTTCTTTAAAGTAAATCACAGTTACTATACAAGTCAAATTGTTTGCAGCAGCAATTACTAATTCTTACTGTATGTTATCGTTTTACTCCTGTCGTTACCGTATAGTACATGAATTTTGAGATCTGCTTGGCATTTCAGTTCCTCAGGTTGTCGCTGACTACCTGTTATGTGCTAAGTATCGCTTTAGCAGTTCTGTCCTGTCTCAGCAGCATTTGGCTCTTTACTGCATCTCTGCCATCAACATACAAGCCTGTTCTTTTTCCATCTTTTTTAAATATAAGCATTTCTTAATCCCACTTCCTTTACAACTACCACTTCATCTAAAGAAACTGCTTATATAGACATACCTTCCCAGTGAAACCTATGCAGACCACTGTATTTAAAATTATAGTACAGTTCCTCCCAGTGCTTCCAGTTTTATTGACTCGACTCTACTTTTTATTTTATTTAAAGCGTTTTTATCATCTAATATAGTATATTAGTTATTATAAGTATTGTTTATTCTCAAATTAGAATCTAAGCTATATGAGGACAGAATCTCACCAGCACATAGTAGGCTTTCAGTAAATATTTTTTAAGTGAGTGAATGAATACATTAATACAAAGTAGTGGGGAAACAGAAGCAAATAAGATATTGTCCCAGCACTTACAGGAGAAACAGATTCATTTCAATACAGTGTGGCAGTTCTGTGATAGAGGCATCCTGAAATTTCATTAGGAAGGGAAACACTTAAAAAGTTATCTTAAGTGAAGATCTACTCAGGTGCAATTTAAAAACTAAAAGGTCTACACATCAGTTTTTTTCTTTAAATCTGTAAATATATATGTGTACATATATATATATATATATATATATCAGTGTGTTAGATCTTAGTAAAATAGTAGGTTTATGCAGAAATTTAACCTAAAAATTCAAATAGGTAATCAGTCCATTAGTATAAAAACTTAGATTCATTTTTGTATTTCTGTTGTTTACTCAGTAATCTGTAATGTATGGTATAGTCTATGAATTAATCAGCAGATTTTCACATTTTTAAAATATTTTATTTATTTATTCGGCTGCACCAGGTCTTAGCTGCAGCATGTGGGATCATGGAGTCTTAGCCGCTGGACCACCAGGGAGGTCCCAGATTTAAACTTTTCAAATTTAAACTTACCAATCATTTCTAATGTACAGTTCTTTTTCTCTGAACAGAGCATGTGACCATCTGCGTTGTACAGCCTGTGATTTCTGGGTAGAAAGCTACGATGACTATAGGTGGGACAAATCATGTGATTACCTGTTTTTCAGGTATGTTCCTAAAAACTTCACTCTGTGAAAATGTACTTAATGCAATTTTATATTTCTTATTGTGCTGTGATGCCTCTTGGTGCCTTTGGCCAGACTCTGTGACCTGTGCTCTTTGATATTTTTCGCATCATCTCCTTTCCATCTGTGCTATCAGCCTAATTAAGGACATGTTAGTTCTGGACAAGAGCTCAGACGTAGCCTCCTCACTATTTTTCCTGAGTATAGTCTCTTCTTCCAGACCACCCTTCACTTGCTGAGAATTAAAGCATAACTCTGAGTATGCCATTCTCTTGCCCCAAACCCCTCTGCTTACAGAATAATGTCTAAATTCCTTAGCATGGCATATGAGACCCTCCACGAGTCAGTCCCCATCTGTCTGTCACCCAGCTTTGTTTGTCTTTCCACCATACAGTCTTCACCTTCACAAGATTATTATAGCTACGTCAGAGCACTCAGTGCTCCCATTCCCTGTGACTTGGTGTAAACTCTCCGCCTCTTGGGGTATCTTCCCACCATTTTATCTACCTAAACCCTACATGTCCCTCGGTACAATTCATTGCTCATTTTCCATGATTCCCTTACCACTCTCTCAACTTGGAATTAAACTCATCCTTTTTCATGTGGCCACAGCACTTTGTACCTGTTACAGTACTTAACTGTAATAAAAGGTTAAAAAACTCTTAGGTTGGTATATGTCTGACTCCCTCCTTGTGGTTGAGATAATGTTTTACTCATGTTTTTGTAATACTTACTGAATGCCTAATTTTTTTTTTTTTGGCTATACCTTGTGACATGTGGGATCTAGTTCCCTGACCAGGGATCAAACCTGAGCCCCCTGAATTAGGAGCTCAGAGTCTTAACCACAGGACTACCAGGGAAGTTCCATGAATGCCTAATATTTTTAAGTTATAAAAATATATTTGAAAAAAAATATATATATATATATATTTGAGCTATACCTTCACGTTTTCAAGTAAAAATTAAGGGCTAAAAATTAGTAAAGTACATACATCATGCATTTGGGGGCCCCCAGACCTGTGCCTAAACAAAGACTATATTTTCAGATACAAGTAATCAGAATTATTAGAGCACTCTTCTGTAGCATGGGAAACGGGTGAATGGCTTTCTTCACACTTTTCTGGTAGCTGTTCTCATGTAGATCTATAGGAGTCTCCTCTAGTGTTAATGTAAGAGTTTTTAAACTTTTCACATTAAAAAGTGTTCTGAAAATCTTGTGAAAACTTTGAATCCTCTCTATATATGCAAAGAAAAACTCAAATATGTAAATACATAGAAAAATTACAATTTGAGAGATTTCATGGTCCCCAACCCCAAAAAAGCCTAGTGTAATCCCCAAATCCAGGTCAGGAGCCCTTATTCCTGACCTGGATTTGTGTTAGTCCACTTTTTAATCCCATTGTTGGAAAAGTTAGCTTTTAATTTCAGATTCATTTCATCTTTTCTGACTTATCTAAGCCCTCTGCTATAGGCTTTCTTCTAGTTGATACAATGCATGGGGAATAGTCCACATATTTCACTAAGATGAACCGCCAATTTTTATAAAACTAGTATAATAGAATGTGTATACCATCAAAATGTCAATGAGCACAGGCATAAAGGAAGCTTGTTGGTGATGTAGTTGTACTTGAGGAGCTTTCAGTGTCTCCGAGTTATCAAGAGCAGTCGCAGTTGGTGTACTGTAGATCTGGTGGTGGTTGTGCTTACTCGCTCAGTCATGTCCTACTCTTTGTGACCCCATAGACTGTAGCCCGCCAGGCTCCTCTGTCCACAGAATTTTCCAGGCAAGAATGCTGCAGCAGGTTGCCATTTCTTACTCCAGGAGATCATCCCAAGCCAGGGATCGGACCCACATTTCTTGCATCTCCTGCATCAACAGGCAGGTTCTTTGCCACAAGCGCCACCTAGGAAGCCCATAGCTATGAGCAGCCTGGTTTTTAAAAACTACAGACTTCTAGATAGAGCTAGAAGATTCATTACACTATTAAAAATAGATGAATGGAACAAATAAAGGAGAGGCTGTGAATCCCCATCAGGATATAGATCATCGATATGATATTCTATAGAGCTTAACTGCTGCTGCTGCTGCTGCTAGGTCACATCAGTCGTGTCAGATCTGTGTGACCCCATAGAGGGCAGCCCACCAGGCTCCCGTCCCTGGGATTCTCCAGGCAAGAATACTGGAGTGGGTTGCCATTTCCTTCTCCAGTGCATGAAAGTGAAAGGGAAGTCGCATCAGTCGTGTCCGACTCTTCGCGACCCCATGGACTGTAGCCCACCAGGCTCCTCTGTCCATGGGACTTCCCAGGCAAGAGCACTGGAGTGGGGTGCCATTGCCTTCTCCGTAGAGCTTACTAGCATTTCTTTTCATCAGGCTTTCTTTAGGACCTAGTCTGTAGCGTTGTTAAATACCAGGCTCACAAGATGAATAGGACACAGTGCCTGCTCTCAAGCAGTGCTCAGTTTTGAGGAGAGACAGACTGTTACATCACGTGATAAATGTGAAAGAGGACTTTCACAGGGCAAGGTGGATGCATTCCACCCTGAGGTATCAGAAAAAGCCTCAGAGCCTTGAAGGATAACCAGGAGTTTGCCTGGCAAGCCATGTGGACACTGGTGGTCTTTTAGGGGATATTTTTAAAGACACAGGTGAAACCGCATGGTGTGTTTGGCAACTTCCAAGCAGTTTGGACTGTGTGGAGTTTTGAATATAAGAGCAGAACTTGGCAAGAGGTGAAGTAGGAGCAAGAGATCAAAAAGAGCAGAGGCATAGAAGAAGTGCTGAGGAATTTGGACTTAATTTTTTTAGGCAGTGGATAACCACTGAAGATTTTTAATCAGGGGATAGATCTGAATATTTGAGTTTACAAAAGATTGCTCACTATTTATGGGAACCAGATCAGTTTAGAATCACAGGAATTAGCGATTCCTAAGACCATGGCATCTGGTCCCATCACTTCATGGGAAATAGATGGGGAAACAGTGGAAACAGTGTCAGACTCTATTTTTCTGGGCTCCAAAATCACTGCAGATGATGATTGCAGCCATGAAATTAAAAGACACTTACTCCTTGGAAGGAAAGTTATGAACAACCTAGATAGCGTATTAAAAAGCAGAGACATTACTTTGCCAACAAAGATCCGTCTAGTCAAGGCTATGGTTTTTCCAGTGGTCGTGTAGGGATGTGAGAGTTGGACTATAAAGAAAGCTGAGCGCCAAAGAATTGATGCTTTTGAAGTGTGGTGTTAGAGAAGACTCTTGAGAGTCCCTGGGACTGCAAGGAGATCCAACCAGTCCATCCTAAAGGAGATCAGTCCTGAGTGTTCATTGGAAGGACTGATGCTGAAGCTGAAACTCCAATACTTTGGCCACCTCATGCGAAGAGTTGACTCATTGGAAAAGACCCTGATGCTGGGAAGGATTGGGGGCAGGAGGAGAAGGGGACGACAGAGGATGAGATGGCTGGATGGCATCACCGACTCGATGGACATGAGTTTGGGTGAACGCCAGGAGTTGGTGATGGACAGGGAGGCCTGGTGTGCTGCGGTTCATGGGGTCACAAAGAGTTGGACACGACTGAGCGACTGAACTGAACTGATTGTGGATATTGTGGTAATCCAGTGGGAAGGAAATGAGGATCTGAGTTATGACAGTGGGGAGGATAGACTAGAGATGGATTCAAGAGCTATTTTAGAGGTAATCCTTACTGGAAGATGAGAGACAAATGTCACTCAGGATGGGTCCTGGATTTCTGTCTTGGTTTACTAACATGGGCCACGATACAGTCCATTGATAGAATTTAAGAACAGTTTTGAAGGAGGTGTCTACACGTTCATTATGGGAGCTGATGAACCTGTGGCTCTGAAGCTCAGATAAGAAATGTCTGTACAGTGGTAGTCAGAACCATGAGACTGGAAGATGTTACCCAGAAAGGTGATTTGGAAACCTGTCAGTGAGTGCAGAGTTAAAGGCTTATTTAGTTAAGATAGGAGATGCTTTGGTGTTTTTATTGTGGAGGGGAGAGAAGACATTGGAAGGGGAGGTTATGTGAGTAGCAAGGTCCTGGAGGCTTTGGTGCAGAGTGCTGATGGAAGTGAGCTGTGGGTAGGAAGAGGCCTGCTCTGTGCCTGGGTAGAAGGTGGTCATATGCTGATGCTTTCGGGGGGAAAGCTAGGAAACGGAAGCCTTTTCACATCTCATTGCCTGGTTTTGTGAATGAAGATGTGATCTGCTTGAAAGTAGAGAAGTAGAGGGGAGATGAAACACTTGAGGAGGATGGGAAATGTTCACTGGGGAAACCAGAAGTAGGTGATGACTGAAGGCAATGTAAAAGTTCTAAGAGTATCCCAGAATGCCCAGCAGGACATTGGGAGCCATTCGTTTTTAGTGGTACCAATCTGTATGTTGGTTATACAGTAAAAACCCATTTAGTTGTTTCATTGTCCTTATCTTACAAGTGAGGGCAATAAGTGTAAGTAAGTAAGTAAGTAAGTGTAGCTTTGACAAGTTCTAGAACTGTCTAAAAGAAGTGTAAGCTATACTTGACCATCCTGCCGTAATAGCTAAATAAAATGCTCTTATTTTTCTATTAAATTGTATTTCCTTTATGGAAAATAATGATATTTTCTTTCGAAGCTTTTAAAATAATGCACTACTTGAAATGTATTAATTAGTTCCTTGGCTTCCGTGATTCCTGTTCCTGAACTCTGTAAGGATTCAATCCAATCAAGTGTCAGATGTTAAGTCTGTCAAAATATGTTATAGATTGAATAAAGGACACTTCTTCACATAGCCATTTAGTTTTAATCAAACATATTTAGCTTTGTTCAGCTGTTCTCTTTCCCATAAAACTTACTCATTCCTCCCCTATCTCACTGTAACCTTAGCTGAGTCGTTCAGCTGGTCAAAGTCTCAGTTTCCTGAAGTCAGACCCTTGGCCTTGGAAAGCCTCTCAGGTTTTTGTCAGCGTCAAACTTGTGCCTGAATTTTGTGCGATACTGCGTGTGGTGCCCGTTGGCCGCCAGAGGGCACTTTACATCCTGCTTTCCTTTGCAAACATGAAATAATAGCACTATCTTTTTTCTTTTAATTTGTACTGTATTTCATCATTTTTACTGTGTATTTTTTCATCATTCCACTTTGAATTTTTTCATCTTCTTTTGCCATGGAATAGTTACATTACATAAACTCAGTACATGAACTATGAAAATCATAGTTGATTTTCTGTTAATTTCTATGAATTAAATTTAACTTCTGTAGTCTTTTTTATAATAGCACCAAGTCAGATGGTTATCATTTTTCATGAGTTCTGCCCATTGACTCAATTATGTTAAAATTATTGACATTTATTTCAGGATAGGCTTTTTTTTTTCCTGATACTATAAGTGAATAAGAACAAATTGAAACAAATGAGATACAATATGAATTCAACACATAGAAATAACAAGCACTTTTTCTCTATTAATGAAAAATTTCCATAGTTAACATATCAGAAGCCTGTTCCTTTATGCCTCTTACATGCCCTCCATGTGCAAGCTTTTAAAATATGGCCCGGGTGAGCATTTGAGGTTGGAGATGAACCACCGTCTTTTCCACTGTTCTTACATCATGTGGTCTCTGATAGGACAAATCAGTGATTCTTCAGCTCTTTACGTCGCTGTGTTCTACAGCAGCCTAATAAACAGACAAAGGATTACCATTGTAAAATATTGCAACCCTCAGAAACCAAAGTGTATCTTCTGTTTTGCATGTGAAAACACGGAGTAGTTTAGTGTTTGGATGTTGTAAAGATTGGAAAATAAAGCAATGAGGATTTCTTTTTTTTTTTTAAGTCATTAAGCACTGAACAAAACTATTATACTAAAACCTTCTTGTTTTACCAACAGGAACAATATGCCAGAATTCCACAAATTAAAAACAAAGCTGGTAAAGAAGAAAGGAACACGAGCATACGCCTGCCAGTGCAGCTGGAAAGCTGTTGAAGAACTGACTGACCTTCAGACCGACCATCAGCTTCGCTGGGTTTGTGGCAAACACTAAGGATCCAGACGTCCTACATTCAGACAGCTGCACCCATGAGAGCAGTCTCCATTCATCGCCACGGTGTTTCGGTAAAGGCACATAGTGTCGTGCCCTTGGGAAAAGACAAAGTTCCATTTAATGGCTGTACAAATTGTCAAGGACTAAATGGACTTGGGAGGATAATGTGCTTTAACATTTTGGAATTATTCATTTTTGATATATGAGCATTTCACTTAGTAAGGTAACAGGTTATCCAAATACTTCTTTGCTAGGCTGTCTCCTGGAGTTTCATACAGATATATAGCCATTCACTAGTAATTGCCATACTCCTGACTGCTAATACACTTAGCATGAGTATTCCTCATTACAGAAGTTACAGGGGATAAAGCAGACCTTTGGCCCTGCAGAGAGGTCACTGAGAGGGGTATACATCACCTGCTCTGGTCAGATCTGCTGTTAGCAAAAATAATAATTTAGGCATGTCAGAATCCATATAGTCAGTGACTGATGAAAGGGTTTTCAAGAGTGTGGGCGAACTGTAGGTGAAAACACTGCCTGTGTCTGATGTTACTTCACAAACTCAAAGCAATTCTATGCACAACAGTTAGTATATATTACCAGTTTTAACTTATTTCTCCTCCTTTTGTTCATTTAGATATCAAAAGGTATCTAGTTTGTGTTTTAGCAAATATTCATTTCTATATTAAAAAAAGTTGTTTTGATGCACCTAAAACTACAAGGAAAAATCCTGATACAGATCATTGCTGGATTTACCAAGTACCTTCTTGCCTTTAATGCCCTAAAACTCCATTAAGTAAAGAGAACAGCAAGTAAGATATGAGAACAGCAAGTAAGATATTTTCTCAGGCAGCCTGTTGATTTTTCTGGTAGGATCAGGTTGACATGCTGTTCATTAGATAACTACATGAAAAGAGAAATAAAGCATAGCTGAACCAGCAGGTAACCTGTTGGGCTCCTTAATATGACTAAGACCTGAGGAATCCTACAAAGCAGCACATTTGGAAAAGCGGTTACCTCAAAATTACCAGCTCCCAGCCTCATCAGGAGATTCCAGTTTGCCAGACGCTCTTCACCCCATGTGTCTATTATGCAGTTCAGATATGTGACACAAGGCTTCCTTAAAGGGAGTAACCAAACACAGTTATGATCTGTTTAGTCTTATACTGAATCTGTTCCAACCATTTTACGCAAGCAAAGAAAGATCTGGTCATTAAAATCCTTTTCCTAACCGTGACACTTTTGCATATGTGTATAACTTGCTCTAGTAAGTCTAGTATTCTGATAGGATACCTCTCACTGGCAGATGCTCACATTCTTATATTAAGGATATGTTTACAGATCTTATCTTTCAATAAAAGTGTTTTATCCTCTAAAATTTTATCAGAAACATAGGAGGATCTGGGTTAAATTGCCTATTGCAAAAAATAGCAGAGCACCAAGATCCCCACATTCAGGACCTCATGGAATTTGGCACTTTTAGTCATAATGGTGATTTTTTTTTTAATTTAAACGAGCAAATTTACTAAATTATGGGTTTTAATTTTTTGCTTTTATTATTTCATTATAACTATTCTGTAACTTAGATATATTGCCCATGTTTAGCAGTCCGTAACATTATAGTTATAATAATTAATTCCCCAATGTCAGAACTGTGTAAATGAGTTCATATTTTTGTTGGCAATTTATTTTATAAGCTTTTTAATATTGTATAATCTTTAATCTAAAATGTAGAAAGTATATGTTTATATACAAATGAGTAGACTAGTACCAGTTGTATCTTATTAGCCAAAACGCAGCTACTTTACTGTCAATGTAGAAGAGTGTAGCTTGTAATCAATTATAATTTTTAAATGCAAAGTCTATAAAACTTTCAAGATGTTTTGCCCATTTGTTTTCAATATTTATAATAATTTTCTACTACCTTCAAGTATCTTATTTTTTTAATTAAAGTTTTATTGAAACACAGTATGTAACAAACCCACTTGTTCATCTAGTTGTGAGCCCTAGTGCTGGCTCAGTGCTTGGCAACATGGGGGCTCTTCGTTTCTGGCTCAGGGATCAAGCCTGAGTCTCCTGCATCACATGGATTCTTGACTGCTGGACCACCAGGAAGGTCCCAGCAAGTGTCTGTTTCTTATCAAGCCAGGTAGCTACTTTATTTGAACTCTGTTGTACTCACATACCTTTATCTTGCCCAGAAGTAAATAAATAATAAGTAGCTTTACTCTGTATTTAGGTGTATTTTTTTTGTTTTATAATAAATATTCAAATGGGGATTAATGTGATATAATTTTGATAATTTCCTTTAAAATATCAATTAAAAGTTTTGAGCCGTCCAGTCGAACAGAGAATGTATTTATCTGCATTGAGGAAGAGAAGCATGCCATGTTTCAGTGCCTGTGTAAGCATGTGTGTGTATGTGCACGTGTAAGAGAGTGTGGCAGCCAGAGGAACAGGTCTGAGCGTAGGAAGGAGCCTGCTGACAGTGGCCGGTGTCCATCCAGACCCATACGATGATGTCTGTACACCTAACACCCTCCTTTTCTTGGGCCAAAGAAATGCATCAAACTATGATTTTTAATGGTTTTCCCTCCTTTTCTTACTCACCTGATATTTTTTAATGTGGGAGGGAAGGGTCTTAAATCTAATAAGTATTGTAATGAAGCTTAATAGTAACTCAAATGCTGACTTTTTTTTCAGATGTTAGGTTTTAAACGAAATCTCTTATCAGCCACCATACTAGCTTTATGTATTGTTTAAGGTAATTCTGAAAGGAACGAAAAATTTCAAAATATACAGTCTCTTTTGAGGTTTTACATTGTATCACATTTATTTGGGTTTGTGACATCCGATGTACCCTATTTTAAAGTGTGGCATGGAATATATAGGTATGGTTGATAATTAAATTTTTTTTCAGACTTTCCCCAAGATGGGTGACAATATGAAGTGTTACAAGATCAGAGTTGGAAGTCATGTCCCTTGGAAAGCTACTTAACCTTGGGGCTTTATTTGCCTCATCTTTGTGAATGGTGATATCCCTTTTGTAAGCTTGTTGTGAAGATTAAATTATATACGTGTGAAAATGATATGACATAGTATGGTGTTCAGTTCAGAAAAAGTGCTTAATAAATGCTCTCACTCTTCTTCCTTCTATCTAAATTGTTACCACATGTTTCTTACAGTAAAGCATTTGATCACGTTTATTCATTCCCTAACATTCAATCTGTGAAAACCTACTCTGCTGTCATTTTATCTTATTTCTAGTAAATATAAACACGTCTAGCTTTATTTTCATGTAAGTGGAAATAACTTTCAAAAACACCCACTCACTCCAGCCTTCTCTTCCTGTCGACTTTAAACCAAATGAGCATAATGAAGGCCTCCCAGGCCTTTCACAGCATCTTTTTGGCTTCTTCTGCCTCCCTCCTCTTCCAACTAGACCTACAGCGCACCCACTGTTCCTTAGACTACTGCATGTTTTGCTGTCTTAATGTTCTTGCTCACCCTCATCTAATTCTATCAAAATTTGACTCATTTCTTAAAGTCTGTATTTTGTACATCAGTGGTTTTCATGGTGTTTTCCACTCTCAGAGAAGTCCCCTGGAGTCTTGCAGGGCGTCCACATGGTCAAACCTATTTTTGTAACACGAAGACGTTAATGCTTTTTCACGTTTTCACTTTGTTGACATTTAATACTGTGGTGGAGAGGCAGAGGAACCAGAGATCAAATTGCCAGCATTTGTTGGATCATAGAAAAAGCAAGAGAGTTGCAGAAAAACATCTGCTTCTGCTTTATTGACTATCCCAAAGCCTTTGACTGTGGATCACAACAAACTGTGGAAAATTCTTCGAAGAGATGGGAATACCAGACCACCTTACCTGCTTCCTGAGAAACCTGTATGCTGGTCAAAAAGCAACAGTTAGAACCCAACATGGGACAACGGACTGGTTCCAAATTGGGAAAGGAGTACATCAAGGCTGTATATTGTCACCCTGCTTGTTTAACTTACGTGCAGAGTACATCATGCGAAATGCCAGGCTGGATGAAGCACAAGCTGGAATCATGATTGCCAGGAGAAATGTTAATAACCTCAGATATGCACCCTTATGGCAGAAAGCAAAGAAGAACTAAAGAGCCTCTTGATGAAAGTAAAAGAGGAGAGTAAAAAAGCTGACTTAAAACTCAACATTCAAAAAACCAAGATCATGGCATTCTGTCCCATCACTGCATGGCAAATAGATGGGGAAACAGTGACAGACTTTCTTTTCTTGGGCTCCAAAATCACTGCAGATGGTGACTGTAGCCATGAAATTTAAAAAAGACACTTGTTCCTTGGAAGAAAAGTTATGACCAAGCTAGACAGCATGTTAAAAAGCAGAGACAATACTTTGCCAACAAAGGTCTGTCTAGTCAAGGCTATGGTTTTTCCAGTAGTCATGTATAGAAGTGAGAGTTGGACCATAAAGAAAGCTGAGCACCGAAGAATTGATGCTTTTGAACTGTGGTGTTGGAGAAGACTCTTGAGAGTCCCTTGGACTGCAGGGAGTCAAACCAGTCAGTCCTAAATGAAAACAACCCTGAATATTCATTGGAAGGACTGATGCTGAAGCTGAAGCTCCAATACTTTGGCCACGTGATGGGAAGAACTGACTCATATATAATTTCATTGCTAACACTAGCAAGCGGGTACTCTTTCTGCCCCCTTCTGATGCCTATGTCAGAAGCTTTCTCTATCTCCTTTATACTTAAATAAAACTTTATTACACACACACACACACACACACACACAAAAGACCCTGATGCTGGGAAAGATTGAAGACAGGAGAAGGGGACGACCGAGGGTGAGATGGTTGGATGGCATCACTGACTCGATGGACATCAATTTGAGCAAACTCTGGGATTTGGTGATGGACGGGGAAGCCTGACATGGTGCAGTCCATGGTGTCACAGGGAGTCAGACACGACTGAGCAACTAAACTGAAGTGGGAGGGGGGTACACAGAAAGCACTTGTGCAGTTGAGTTGTGAGCTGAACAAACCACTTTTTTCATGGAATCCATTTTTGCCTGAAAGAACAACTGACAAACTACAGGTATTCAGACTTATTTAGCGTACATTTTCTCAAAAATTAACAAAGTGAGCCACCTCCAGGAAAAGAACTGATAGTATTTGTTACCAATGATAAAATGTAAGTCTTCAAGCAAAAATTAGAATTTTGGAAAACTTGGATCTACCACTCTGAGCATGAGAGTTTCCTGATGAAACTAGTAGTGATTTGAACAAGTGATTTATAATGGATTTAAGTTAACTAAATAGTTTTTCATGTTCTCAGTTTTAACTTCTAATATTATAAATATCAGTAAATATAACCACAAATAGAACAAGCTTTTCAAGGTTTGCAATAATATTTAAAGCAGGAAAAGGGTCATGAGACCAAAAAAGTTTGGAGCTATTGCACACTCACGATCACCTCCCTCCCCGAACCTCACCCCAGGCTGCAGGTGTGATTGCTCCCCCTCCCACCTGCTCTCAAGCTTTCATTCCTCATGTAATGCCTTGTATTTTAATTATTTGTGTGCTTGTTGTATATCCATCTTGGAGATTAGACATCAAGCTCTTTATGGTTTTGAATGATCTCCTAGCAGTTCAGGGAAACTGTCTGCACCGTTGCTTCACTGACTTCCTGGAGCACTGTGGGTAAGCCACTGTGTCTTGGGCTTCAAATTTTAAATGAGAGTTGCATTGACTGACATGGGTTTCCTTCCAACTTGAGATACTTGAATCCTGTTCCTCTCAGAATACAGTGCTGTGCTAGCCATGCATTGGGAGATGCGGTTTGTGTTGTGGGGAAGAGCCCACATTCTGGGGTCAGGGATGTGGGTTTTCAAAAACACAGGATCTGATCCTCTTGGAGCTTTCAGCCAGTGGTGGAAAGAAGTGACCCACCAACCGCTGAGACCTTGAGTGCTCTCAGAGAAAAGTAATCAGGGTTCTTACAGAGCACAGGCGTTGAAATCCAAGCGGGAGGGAAGGAGGCTCTTCCTTCTTGTAGATGATTCTTAAGTTGCCTTTAAAGAACTAGAAGTGAATTTCCTTGGCTTGCTTTATACTAAGTGTGGGAGAATGGTGGTAAGACTGAGGCCGCACCGGGGAGGTAGGATTGAATTCAGAACCTGCCCCAGGAGTCCCGTGGGACAGAGATGGAACCAACTGGAAGCAGCAGTTGAGGGAGAAGATGACTAACGCTTTTTCCAGGTGGCACACACTTTGTGTGTGGTGCTTTTGTTCACAGTTCCTCTTTCCTGTCCCTCCAGGAAGACTGCACGTCCTCATCTGAACTCAGGCAGAGAAGAACGGCATCTCAAACTTGTAGAAGGAAAGGACCTCAGGGAGGCATCCCAAGAAAGCCATGTTTGTTAAGAGCGTATGAGGGCATGTGGAGTTCACCACAAAATGGACGTTCCAGAAGGCACGGGAAATGGAGCTGGCCAAGAGGCAAGAGTAGCGGAGGTGGGGCAGCAGGGGTTGGCTAGAGATGTTGAGCAGTGTTGAGATGAGAGCCTGGAAGGAACTTATATTCCATCCAAAAAAACGATCTGGGGGATGGCTGGCCTCACACATCTAACCAACTGGTTCCAACTAGAGGCAAGATGGTTTCTGTGCATGACATAGGCTCAGGGCTCGGATGATGACCCAGGCTGCTGGACTGCTGTTCTTGCATCTGGTCAGCAGCCTACACCCTTTACTCTTAGATTTGAATAGAACTGATTCTGATAAAGTCCAAACTGTTAGGAGACTACAGAGTTCATGTCTTCTGGCTGCTGCTGCTGCTGCTGCTGCTGCTGCTGCTGCTAAGTCACTTCAGTTGTGTCCGACTCTGTGGGACCCCATAGACAGCAGCTCACCAGGCTCCCCCGCTCCCTGGGATTCTCCAGGCAAGAACTCTGGAGTGGGTTGCCATTTCCTTCTCCAGGGCATGAAAATGAAAAGTGAAAGTGAAGTCACTCAGTCGTATCCGACTCTTTGCGACCCCATGGACTACAGCCTACCAGGCTCCTCTATCCATGGGATTTTCCAGGCAAGAGTCATGTCTGGCTAGAAGAATACAAAGTACCCATGAAAAGAGGTTTTGTAATGTAGTCATTGTCTTCAGAAGACCGTTTAGAGGAACTCTGAATATTAGTGAGCGAGGCCTTTCTTCTCAAGGATTTGTTCATCCAAACATGTTGTTTTTAGGGACCTGAGAGGATTGAGATTTGAACAGATAAAGAAGACTGAAAAAGACTGCTGGCCTAGGCTTCAGTTTTGCTAGAGATCAATACGAGAGGAGAGGCAAGAAGGCTGAACTCTAAGAGATAGTTTTATCATTATTCTTATTTACAGATGAGGAAACTGAGGCACAAAGAACTGGCCCCAAATCACTTAGGTTGTAAATAGCAGAGTAGGATCCAAACTTTGGTCCACTCGACTCTGCATCTGTGTGTAAGGGAAGGGAGAAGTTGCTTTCTGCAAGATGAGCTGCAACCTCAGTTGTGTAACCCAGGGCTTTCACCCTGGTATTCCCCAGCAGAGCCCTGGTAGACTAACTGATAAATACGCTGGACTGTAAAAATATACAGTCCCGGCTTTACCAAAATAATACTTGACAACATTTCCATGACTTTGTTTAGAGGAAGCAAGATACAGTGCCCAGGTGCACTAGGCTTCAGGTTGTCTCCCAGTGCTGAAGGACAGGTGGTAGACTCTGATGAGGAGGAGGCCAGGTTAGATGCAGTGAGAAAGAGCTCCAGATTCTATTAGTCAAGTCTTCCAAGGGCTCGGGGGTGAGGAAGGAGAGCCTGCCCTGAATTTGATAACCCTGGAATATTAGGGCCCAGATTCTTATCTGGTGCAGTGGTTCTCAACTTTGGCTTCAGTTGAGTTGCCTGGTGAGCTTTAAAAAGTGTCAGGGCCTGGCCCTAGGCCCAGAAACTGATTAATTTGTCTTGAAGTTAAGGCCCAAGCATCAGTATTTAAAACAAAAAACTCCCAGTTATTTCAGTGTGAGGCCTGAGTTGATAATCTACTAGCAGTGATAATGACCTTCAGCACATCACATTCCTCTCTGGTCTTTAGTATCATCACCTGTTTAAAAAAAAATTATTTGCTAAAAGCTCTCACTGCCAGTATTTTTATATGAGGCTATACTAAGTGATTTTTAATGTCCCAGGATTAAATCTTCATGAATCTCTTGATGATGTGAGCATTTTACAGTACTTATTTCATTTAGGGTTCAGAGTGTACTGTCATCAGTGTTTCCATTAGCACTAGAAACAGCGTGGGGTCAGTGCTGAGTCTGAGGCTTGAGACTGATAACAACTCATTCGCCTTAATACACAAAAGAACAGCAACCTCCAAATTTGGACCGTGCACATCCTTCGCCACTAGAAGAAGCATCTCAGAGATGTAGCCCCCCAGAAAGTGAGTCACTGGCACCATCTTCCTTTGCGAACAGCAGCCCTCACTAATAATATTAGGCAGAAAATAGGACTCTAGAATATGCATGAAAGACAATTTTAAGTCAATAGAGAAACTTGATATACTTTCAGGATTCATACATACAACAGCCACTATGGAGAACAGTGTGGAGATTCTTAAAAAACTGGGAATAAATAGAACTGCCATACAATCCAGCAATCCCACTGCTGGGCATACACCCTGAGGAAACCAGAATTGAAGGAGACACATGCACCCCAGTGTTCATCTCAGCACTGTTTACAATAGCTAGGACATGGACACAACCGACATGTCCATTGGCAGATGAATGGAAAAGGAAGTTGATGTACATACACACAATGAAATATTACTCAGCTCTAAAAAGGAACACATTTGAGTCAGTTCTAATGAGGTGGATGAACCTGGAGCCTATTATACGGAGTGAAGAAAGTCAGAAAGAGAAAGACAAATACTGTATATTAACACATATTATGGAGTCTAGAAAGACAGTACTGATGATCCTACATGCAGGGCAGCAAAAAAAAACCAGACTTTTGGACTCAGTGGGAGAAGGCGAGGGTGGGATGATTTGAGAGAATAGCATTGAAACATATTCATTACCGATGTAATATAGATGACCAGGGCAAGTTCTACGCATGAAGCAGGGCACCCAAAGCCAGTGCTCCGGGACAACCCAGAGGGATGGGGTGGGAGGGAAGGTGGGAGGGGGAAGCACATGTATACCTGTGGTCAGTTCGTGTCGATGTATGGCAAGAACCATCACAATATTGTAAAGTAATTATGTCCAATTAAAATAATTTTTTTAAATATACGTTACAAATTTTCTTTAAAAGATTCATATACACATTCAAGATTTTTATTTTTAAATTGACATGTGTAGGGGAATTTATGAAAGATTTGCTCTCAAAGAATACCGTGTGTTATTTTTACATTTTTCTAAGGGGTAGAGGTTTGAACAAGACTTTTCCCAGCGGATGGAGGCATATCCTCTTATAAGTGTCTTCAGCCTCAGCATCTGGAACCTTCCCAGTCCCTTCTCTTGGTTTCATCCCACAGCGGGCTACGCCCTGAAGACCACTTGGGCTTCTTTCCACTCAGCTTCTATGGCAGACATTTACACATTTAATCGCCAGCACTTTTATTCTGAAAGATCCACGGTGCAATAATAAACCCAAGAAATGAGACGGGAAAAATGTGTATGGCCCACCTGTAAAGGCGTAGATGATGCAGGTGTGCCTGTGGCTCAGCACCGTGTCCTCAGCGAAGGGGCTCCGTGCCCCTCCTTGCCTTGGCCCTGTTCATCAGCCTTTAGTGCCATAAACGAGTGGCTGGAGTGGGTGAGGTGAGGAGCGCAGACCTGGAGGCAGACGGCCTGGCTTGGAATCCTGGCTCTGAGCTCACAGGGAATGTGGTCATCTGCAGGTCACTTATCCACCCCGAGTCCCTTCTCCCCAGCTTGTGCAGGATGATACGAATGCTGACATCGCAGAATTGCTGGGAGGAGGTGAATAAGATGATCCACGTAAAACATTTAATGTGGTGCCTGGCACTTAGTAAGTGCTTAGTAAATGTGAATGCATACCTTAAAGATAACTCCCCCTCCAGCATTCTCCATTTTGCCTTAAACATGTCTTAGTACCCGCAAGCTTGCCTTATAGCAGGAGACCCGAAGCAACCCATGTAAAGGGAGCATCAAAGCACAGGCGCTTTTCACCTAAAGTGCCCTCCTGCACCATGCCAGTTTTGTGGTAAGAGAGGTGCCAGTTTTCAGTCAGGAGTCGAGTTGGTAGCACATGGGTCACTTCCTAAGGAATCGTGATAATGGGTCTTTTACGTTATGTGTCTTGGACTCTGCTGCTACTGCTGCTAAGTCGCTTCAGTCGTGTCCAACTCTGTGCGACCCCATAGACGGCAGCCCACCAGGCTCCACCGACCCTGGGATTCTCCAGGCAAGAACACTGGAGTGGGTTGCCATTTCCTTCTCCAATGCATGAAACTGAAAAGTGAAAGTGAAGTCGCTTAGTCGTGTCTGACTCTTAGCAACCCCATGGACTGCAGCCCACCAGGCTCTTCCGTCCATGGGATTTTCCAGGCAAGAGTACCGGCATGGGGTGCCATTGCCTTCTGGCCAATACCAGACATCCAAGTGTGGACATCTACAGGCAGAGGTGGTGCAAGGCGATGATTTCCCCACCGCGTGAAATTTCCCCACCGCTGGACATCCCCCCGTTTGCTCCTCATTGATTCTAACGTGATGAAAATGGAAACTGCTAACCCATGTGTTGGTACTTGTGCTAGAAACACGCCCTGCTCCCCAGGAGGGAGAAAGGAAAACACTCGGTTAAACTTCCCCTTTCATAGTCTAAAATTCCTGCTGCAACTTCGGGTCAGCTGTCCAGTCATCAACCCACAATCTGAGCCCAGCACCAGCCATCCCCAAGACCTGGACCAGCAAAGGAAGGAAGTCCTAAAGAAACCTTCACATGGCTACAGCTCATTACAGTGGACAAGAAAGGGGCAATTTTTATTCCAGGAACTTGGGGGATTTTAAAAGACCCATCTTCTGAGTAGGGATTCCCCAGTGGCTCGATAGTAAAGAATCCACCTGCCAATTCTAGGGACACAGGTTCCATCCCTGGGTGGGGAAGGTCCCCTGGAAAAGTAAATAGCAACCCACTCCAGTATTCTTGCCTGTGAAATCACATGGACAGAGGAACCTGGTGGGCTACAGTCCATGGGGTCTCAAAGGAGTCAGACACGACTTAGAAACTAAACATCACTTTGTTGTTCAGTCACTCAGTTGTGTCCAACTCTTTGTGACCCTGTGGACTGCAGCACGCCAGGCTTCCCTGTTCATCACCATCTCTTGAGTTTGCTCAAATTCATGTACATTGAGTCAGTAATGCCATCCAGGCATCTCATCCTCTGTCGTCCCCTTCTCCTCCTGCCCTCAATCTTTCCCAGCATCAGGGTCTCTTACAGTGAGTCAGCTCTTTGCATCAGGTGGCCAAAGTATTGCACCTTCAGCTTTAGCATCAGTCCTTCCAGTGAATATTCAGGATTGACTTCCTTTAGGATTGACTGGTTTGATATCCTTGCTGTCCAAGGGACTCTCAAGAGTCTTCTCCAGCACCATAGTTTGAAAGTGTCAATTCTTTAGCATTCCGCCTTCTTTATGATCCAACTCTCACATCTGTACATGACTACTGGAAAAACCATAACTTTAACTATATACACCTTTGCCTGCAAAGTGATGTCTCTGCTTTTTAATATGCTGTCTAGGTTTGTCATAGTTTTTCTGCCAAAGAACAAGCATCTTAATTTCATGGCTGCAGTCACCATCCACAGTGATTTTGGAGAGAAGATAAAGTCTGTCACTATTCCCATTGTTTCCCCATCTATTTGCCATGAAGTGATAGGACCGGGTGTCATGATATTTGTTTTTTGAATGTTGAGTTTTAAGCCAGCTTTTCACTCTCCTCTTTCACTTTCATCAAGAATCTCTTTAGTTCCTCTTCACTTTCTGCCATTACTGTGGTATCATCTGCAGGTCTGAGGTTATTGATATTTCTCTTGTAAATTTTGATTCCAGCCCGACATTTCATATGATGTACTCTGTATATTAGTTAAATAAACAGGGAGACAATATACAACCTTGACGAACTCCTTTCCCAATTTTGAGAAACCAAAAATTGAACCAGTACAAGCTGAATTTAGAAAAGGCAGAGGAACTGGAGATCAAATTGCCAACATCGGTTGGATCATAGAAAAAGCAAGAGAATTCCAGACAAGCATCTGCTTCATTGACTAAAGCCTTTGACTGTGTGGATCACAACAAGCTGTGGCAAATTCTTAAGGCTGACTTAGTGACCCTAATAAATTGAGAATCTAGCCCATAGGGGGCAGACCTGCACTGAGGACTGGATCTCATTTTTTTTCTTGGACTTTGGTCTCTGGAAAAGCACCCAGAAGAACATTCCTAAATATCAGGCATTTCAGTTTTTGATCAAAATCCGCCTTCTGTGTTTAAAGATACCTTGTAGTGGTGGAGCTAAATGTTTTTTCTCTGGCTGAGAATAGAAACCCTCCCTAGTCTAAACCACCTGCCTTGTTCTTAGGAGAAAAGGCCAGGCACCAAGCAGCAGAGCAGTCTCACCCAGGAAGTTTCACAGCCCTTCATACCCGGAAGCACTTGTCATCTGAGCTTGTGAACCCACCTGGAAAGTGGAACACTTTAACTGATTCACTTCAAAATTCAACTCCTTGAGCACTTCAAGGAATATAATTGGACCTAAAGTTAAAGAGGAGCAATGAAGTGACTCCTCACAACAAAAGATGGGAAAGCAAGGTGACGGACTTGGCAGAGGCGATGGAGGAAATTGCAAGGGTGAGCCAGTTTGTGCTGACGGGACTTCTGAGACCAGGAAACCTTATCTTCATGACCTTTAAGCCTGATTGTTCAGCACAGATGTTCCCAGAATACAGTGATTTAGTTTTATTTTAAGGTTTTTTTTTTTTTTTCATTTAAATATACAGAAAGCAAAACAAAATAAACAATTATTTTATACACTCACTTTTTTTGTGCATCAACATACAACATATAAAAACGCAAAAATCTCTCCACTACCCCCAAAGGTAAATATTGTTCATTTGATGTCCATCCTTCTGAACTTTTGGATGGATGGATGCTAGAGATATTTCCTGACTTTTTTTCTTAACAAAAATGGAGTACTGATACATAGATGTAATAATTACCCTGCTATTTGTTTGAGTCTTTGAGAGGAGGGAGCTTAACCAAAGAGTATATCATAGATATCTTTCCAGACCAGTATGCATAGATTTATCTCCTTTATAATGGCTCTGTGATATTCCATGGTTATGGATGTTCTAAGATTTAACTATTTTTCTGTTTATGGAGATTTCTGTTTCATAATTTTTCTGTTAAAGACAGTGCTTCAGGCAATACCTTTGTAGAGATATCTGTACACTTATTAGTATGTAATATTTCCTACAGATTATTAAAAATGGAAATTCTAGTCAGATTCTGCATCTCTAAGGAGCTTTCGGGTGATACCTGTAGTGCTGGTCTATGGACTGTAGTTTGAGCAGCCAGGTCATGAAAACAGTCCATCAAATAAAAGTCCAGCTAATCTAAGATCTATCCATATGCCGAAGAGACCCTGTATAGACCTTCTGGTTGATGACGCCGGTGGAGCCAAGCCTTTCCTACTCCGTAAAGTTATCTTGCTGATGCTGCTGCTGCTGCTAAGTCACTTCAGTCGGCAGCCCAACAGGCTCCCCCATCCCTGGGATTCTCCAGGCAAGAACACTGGAGTGGGTTGCCATTTCCTTCTCCAGTGCATGAAACTGAAAAGTGAAAGTGAAGTCGCTCAGTCGTGTTCAACTCTTAGCAACCCCATGGACTGCAGCCTACCAGGCTCCTCCGTCCATGGATTTTCCAGGCAAGAGTACCAGAGTGGGGGGCCATTGCCTTCTCTGAAAGTTATCTTAAACCATCCTAATAAGCCCCTCTGCCATCTAAATACTAGCTAATGACCACAGTTGATGTGGAACAAATAATTTGCCTAGGCAAGCCCTGTCTGAATTCATGGTCCATAAAATTGTGAGATTAAATGGTGGTGGCTTTAAGAAAAAAAAAAAAAACAACGATTGCTTGATCAAATTAGCACATTTTAAATTTTGATGATACTCTCAAATTACCCTTTCACAAGATTGCATCAATTTATGTAGTGGTGTGAACTATGGATGAGAGTGACTAGTATCTTCCCTAAAGGAATGCGATGAAGACTGTGTATTTGTTTATCATTATTAGCATTTTAAAATATATTTAATGATGAAATATTTCAAATATACAGGAAAGTATACAGAATAGGCTAAAATAGTGGTTAATACACATTTTTATTACTTTTTGCATTAAATTTAATAATTATTTTTCTCCAGAAAATTACCCACTTCAGCTGAATGTTAAATTGAGATTTCGACCCAAATTTGGTTAACTTCAAAGCCTATACTCATTTAGGCCTGGAGCAGAGACGGAGGGCAGAGCCCTGTGCTCAGGATGCCAGAAGACAGCTGAGTCAGCCCTTCAGCTGCTGTTCCAGTTCCCTGTTGGCTGCCTGGGCAACCATGAGCCCATCACCCAGGGGGCCTCCAGGAGGATGAGCGTGGTCCCCCTCCATACACTGTGACTCCCAGGGAGAAAATGAAGCCTCAAAGGAAAGCCACAGAAATACTGATATTGTTTTAATTATTACATAGAACAAATTACTGATCACAAAAGCCCAAGCCATGTAATCATCACAGAACTTAATGACATATATTTGCAAAGCAGAAAAAGACACAGACGTAGAGAACAAATATATAGATACCAAGGAGGAAGGGAGCGGATGGGAGGAATTGGGAGACTGGGATTGACACATATACAGCACTGATGCTATGTAGGAAATAGGCAACTAATGAGAACAGACTGTGTAGCACAGGGAACTCCCGAAGGGGAAGGAGATCCAAAAGGGAGGGGACACATGTATATGTATGGCTGGTTCATTTTGCTGTACAGTTAAAATTAACATAACATTGTAAACTCCCAATTAGTTTAGTTATATATATATATATAACTATATATGGAGCACAGTGGTAGCAGTGGCTGTGGTCATCAGTGGTCAGGGGGCAGCAAGTTGGGGAGGGGGGTGGGCGATGGGCAGCATTTGGTGATGACTGGAAGAACTCTGACCTGGTATAGGGTGATGGTGGAGCACCCAGGCTGGTCTGTGGGGCTGGAGGAGGGGTGTCCCTCAGGAACAGGCTCTGCTGAAGGGCAGGAAGACAGGTGTTATAGTTTATTGGAGTATAAACTATGCTCCAATAAAAATTAAAGAAAAATGATGTATAGGTAGTATATAAACTGTATATCTGTATTATTTTCTTTTACAGTTCATTATAGGCAGTAGGGTTTATAGGGCTTGAGTAGCATCGATACTCCCCATCGTTACTCCACTCTCTTCGCCCCTCCGTGAGCAGCTGCTGCTGTTCTTACCATAAGGGCTGGATGCCAGGAGCTGCCCGTTTTATGTGATGTGACAGGCAGCTTTCGGTTCTGTCACTCTAACTCGGTCCCTGAATTGACTGTCTCATTTGCTGTAGTATCAAAATCTAAAGCTGAGCCCTTGTGAACATTCCCACTGGGCCACCTGTCTTCCTTTTGTTTTATAGATGAGTCAAACAGGCTTGGAAAGTTGAAGGGTTGTGCCTGCGTATACACAGATGAGGGGTGTCAGGAACTTTTTTTAAATAAGAGGAGTCTTGTGTGCTCTGGGCTTAATTGCTCAGTCGTGTCTGACTCTTTTGCGACACTATGGACTGTAGCCCGCCAGGCTCCTCTGTCCATGGGGATTCTCCATGCAAGAATACTGGAGTGGGTTGCCATGCCCTTCTCCAGGGGATCTTCCCAACCCGGGGATCAAACCCAGGTCTCCCGCAGTGCAGGCGGATTCTTTACCATCTGAGCCACCAAGAGGAGTCTTGGAAACCATCAAGTCCATCCAGGGACAGGTGGGCCCCTGGGAAAGAGGGTCTTTAATGTCTTACCCCTCCCTTGACCTGCCTAATTCTCCTCCCCCTCACCTTGTCAGATGTGTGACACAACCACAGGGTCCCCTGAATGCTTTGTCCCTCTATCTCCCCTTCCTCAACCAGGGCAAACCACTCCTGCCTAATCTATCAGCGACTCCCCCAGGGAAACCAGCTCCCCCAGTTGCAAAAGGAGCTGATAAATAAATGCCCCCCTCCCCAGCTGTTAAGTGCTGACAATGGCTTCTAGTGGTTCTGCACTCAAGTGGATATTCTCTAACTTAATTTTTTTAAAGGTAACACATTCAAATGGCCCCAAATTAAAACAATATAAAAATTACCATTCCTAGACCCACCTGCCTTCCATTGTGCCAATTCTCATCTCAACTCTCTGCAGGTAACTTTTTTTTTTTAGCTTCTTGTGTATCTTTTCAGATACTTTATACTCATATAAGCAGATATAGATATATATTTACAAAGAACTCCTAAGAGGTCTCAGAACTGTAAGCCAAAGAAATCCTGCTAATAGTAAAACTGTAGACACTCTGAAAATCTGAGCAGCAGGTCTTTCCCAACAACCCTTTAGTCAGGACTTGTGGCTACTTTCTTGTAGTTGAAGTTCTCAGCTCTAAAGAAAATTGGTTCCTGTGGGACTCTGTAACAAGTTCATCACCCAGAAAGAACTACAACTGTTGCCTCATTTCTAGGTCTGAAAGGAAGAAAGAGTGAGATTAGGGGAGCTCTTGAGACCCATCTCTTCACTGGTTGATTCATTTGTTGACCATTCCTATGCACCAGGCACTAAGCCAGGCCCCAGGACACAGATATAATACCTGTGCTCACTGCAAAAGGAAGACAGCTTAGACCAAGGCTGTTATTTAGATGGTGTCAATTGCAACTGACAGAATATCCAACACAAAGAGTCTCTGTTTTAAAAGATCTGTGTAGTCAAAGTTATGGTTTTTCCAGTAGTCATGTATGGATGTGAGAGTTGAACCATAAAGAAGGCTGAGAGCCAAAGAATTAACACTTTCAAACTATGGTGCTGGAGAAGACTCTTGAGAGTCCCTTGGACTGCAAGGAGATCCAACCAGTCCATCCTAAAGGAGATCAGTCCTGAATATTCATTGGAAGGACTGATGCTGAAGCTGAAGCTCCAATATTTTGGTCACCTGATGTGAAGAGCCAACTCATTGGAAAAGACCCTGATGCTGGGGAAGGTTGAGGGCAGGAAAGAAGGGGGTAACAGAGGATGAGAAGGTTGGATGGCATCACTGACTCAATGGACATGAGTTTGAGAAAACTCAGGGAGATAGTGGAGGACATGGGGTCGCAGAGAGTCGGACATGACTTAGCAACTGAACAACTGAAATACGAAAACATAGAGTTGACTTTAGATACAGCTCAATTCAGAGCTTCAGCAGTGTCACTAGGAGATATCTCTTGGCTCTTTTCCCTCTCGGTTCAGTTCTCACTCATGTTGTCCAGGAACACTCAGGTTCATTTCATCATTGATTCAGGTTAGTGGAAGTGAATCAGTGCTTCCTGCAAATCCAAATATCCAGAAGTTGAGTGTCCTTACCCATTTCTAAACCAATCACTGAAGCCCACAGGGATGGACTATACCGATTGGTCTAGTCTAGGTCACATGTTCCACTCTCGGTGCCCAGGGTCAATTTTTCCCAGAACACATAGGTCCAGAGTGAAGGAGAGGTGGTACTCCCCAAATTAAACAAGGGTACTGTAGCCATACACACGAATAGACTGCTGGGGCACAAATATAGGAAGTGTCCACTCCATCCATGCAATTACAAGTGCAGTGAATAGTGCAAAGGGGAACTGCAGGGTGCCATGGAGAGTCTGCCCCTGCAGAAGAAGTGGGCAGCAACCCAGTGAGGGTTGTGGGTTTATATTCATGGGAGGGAAGACTTGTCTTGGGAAAGCCCAGATATGGGAACGCATGAAGCCCTTTCCCAGAACTGAAAGATCTACCATATAACCGGAGCTCAGAAAGCAGGAGTGGGGAGAGACCAAGACCAGATGGCAAAGGAGCCAATAGGGTGGACCTGCCCCTTTAACCCAAGCCGTGACCCCATGCCAAGCCCCACTCGTGATTTATTCCTTGTGTTCAGTCCTGTGAACCAGCTACTTGGAGTAATTGGAGACCCAGTGCTGCATGAGTGTGAGGATCAACTCTCACCAGGTCACTTCCTGGCCCTGTCTTCTCTCCACCTCCTGTTTCTCCCACTCTTGACTTCTCCTGACCCTGCTGGTCCCACACCCCCAATTCAGAAGGGTGTTTAGAGGGAAATCTGGCCAGGTGGGCATACAAGCTAAGAGCCAGTCCTCAGGACCTAGCCTCACCATACTTAGCAAGGCTGCCTCTCCACTGGACACCAACCCTGTGAACTGAGGCCCAGACATACACTATGTCAAGGCCCGGGGTCCAGGACAAACATGGGGAGTGAGCAGTAACCTTCCAAAGTGAGCAGAGGGCAGCAGAGCAGGGGCCATAGGGCCAAAAACATGATCCTGAGTGTTCTCTGGGCTCTGAAAGCTGCTGAAAGCTGACCCAGGCTTCAGCTTTGAGTTCCTGGGGAAATATTTTGTTAACAAGTCCAAGCTTGCTCTTCTCGCTGCACAACAGGCCAGTAAAATAGGAGACAATGTGCTGAGGCAAGGAATATGACTTTATTCAGAAAGCCAGCTGACCGAGAAGATGGCAGACTAATGTCTCAAAATAACCATCTTCTTCGGGTCTGGATGCCAGGTTCTTTTATAGAACCAGAAAGAGAAATGATGAGGAAGTTAAGTAAAAAAGGCAGAATAGAGAGGGAGAGATGGTGATGAAGTAAAGTAAAAAGGGCAATCAGTCTTGCAAAACATCTCCTGGAATGACCAGCCTCCAGGGAGGGATGTGTTAGTTTCTTCTTTCTTGTCACCATTCACGGGTGGGCAGGGTCAGATTATCTCCCTGTGAGCTGAACAAAAGCACATTAGTTTAACAGTCAGGCAGAGAGGCAGGGTTCTCTGAGACAGGCCACTATGTATGATTATAACAACAAAAGCAATGAAAAGTAAAATTTAAAGTCAAATAAACAGGTCCAACATGGAGTCAACATCGGCTCTTCACTGTAACAGTTTCATAACTCATTTGATGAGAGTCATGGGAAATGCAACTTCTTCAGAGTCTCTTATATAGGAAAGTGAAGAAAGCAAGACAAGAGAGCATCAGATCTACATTTAGTGCCTAATGCTATTTGCCTTAGGTTCTGGGCAGAACTTTCTCTCTACTTCCTCTCTAGTTGCTGCTGTTTCTGACATATTTAAAGCTGCCCAGTTTACATAGGTGTTTTTAATTATAAGTTGCCTCACTTTCTGAAAGTAGATTAATAAACAAATGAAAGAAGAATATTATGAGAGTTGTTTTTTGTTTTTGTTTTTTTAAATTTCGGGCCCTCTCAAGTTTTAAAACATTTCCTTCTCTCAGGTCTATGCTCTCAAAGTGGAATCAGAGCCACCACGAACGGACAGCCAGCTTCCTCTATTTAATCAGTTGCTTGTTAATGCACAATATACAGTTTCCTCCTGACAGTCCAACAAGGGTAACCACAGCTGCAAACACACATCTGTGTTTAGCTAACAGACCAGCAAGGCTCACATCAATCATCTCTTTTATGCAATACTTTATGCAAATGTGGATAAAGCTCACAGGGGGCCCAATGTCTTCTTGAAGGTGGTTTATGTGCAGAAATTACTGTTTGCATTTTCTCATTCATCAACTTGAAAATGACACTCCTCCCCATCTGCTCTTAGTATCTGACTTTAGGGCTCCCCTAACGCAACCCCTGGTGGCCAAAACCCCATAGCTCCACATCCTGCCAGCGCACCATTTCTCCAGTTTAGCACAATTTAGTAATCTCAACTTTATTTTTCTTGACATTAGAACCATGTGAAACCAGCGCAGAGCTACTTGTTGGCTGATGCTATGACTATCAGAAAACCCAGGAAGTCCTCCCACCTGAGTTGTTACTGAGCCCAAGATGGCTCTGCTTGCCACACGACAAGCCAGGGGGGACAAGGCCTGAGGCAGGGAATAGTGACTTTATTTGGAAAGACAGAAGACTGAGAAGATGGCAGATTAGTATCCCCAAAACAAACCATCTTTTGGGGTCTGGATGCCAGAACAGAGAGAGGGAGGAGGTAAGGAAGTAAAGTAAAGTTAAAAAAAAAAAAAAAAAAAAAAGACCATTAATTTTGCCTGGCTTGGCCAGCATCAGGTGGCTTGGCCAGCATCAGGGAGGGGTCGTATTAATATTAATTTCTTCTTTTCAGCAACCATTCCCAGGTGGGCAGGCTCAAATTGTCTCCCTGAGAGCTGAACAAAGAAAGGCTCTTTAGGGGGCAGGGTTCCCTGAGGCAGGCCATTACGCACGATTATAACAACAAGGGCAGGGAAAAGCAAACCTTAAAGTAAGGGGAAAAAAAAAAACAGATCTAACTCGGAGTCCGTTTTGGCTCTTCAGAGGACCCACTGGCATCCGCCCCCCTCAATGCCAGGGGCCCCTCACCAGGCCTCAGTGATTCTGCCCATTTTCCCTTTTCCTCTAGAGCATCTCCCAGGCACACTGTGGAGACAGCTGCCAGCTCTTCGAAGCAGGACTTGATCTATCTGTATGTCTGTGTAGCCACGGCTTTGCCCTCCTCCTCCTCCTCCCCACACACTGGAGCTGCACAGAGATGGTGCAGAGGCAATGGCTCTGGGCCCCTCATCTGGTCTCCTTTCCAAGCAGGCGCTTCTCACTGCCATCAGCCAGGGCTTCCAGGCACCTACCACTTTGCAACAGAGAAACTGAGTCCAGGGAGGAGCCTGACAGCAAGCATCCCCCACCCAAGGGAGGTGGTGTTCTGGAGCAGCCTCCTTTCTTGCCAAGCCTCATCCCCCTCACAGTCCTCTTTGAAATAAGCCCTGGGTGACTTACCACCCACATGCCAAGCAGCCTCTAGGACATTTTGCTGACTTAAAAGCCATCCTTTCTTGAGCCGACTATGCCCTCCCTCCCCTCTCCCACGAAAGCAGCAGCTCCTGGGATGGTTCTTGGCTGTACATCAGAAATTTTCTCTTCTATTTCAGGAAGATTCATCCGACCAGAGTGAGCAGACTGCAAGGAGCTGGTAAAGGCTGGAGGTGCCAGGAACATCAGGAGAGCGGCCAGGGCCCTGCGGAGGGGAAGGTATGTGCCTTGTCCTGGCCCTGGAGGATGGTGTGGGATCACCCAAGAGCTTGTTAGAAAGGCAGGTTCGCAGCTGCCACCCCAGGCCCACTGGATCAAAATCTGCCTTTTATAGATCCCTGGGTGACTCGAACAGGAAAGTTTGAGAAGCAGTGGATTCTCTAGGACCCTGTGATTGATTGGATCCGAGTGAGTCTCCAGGTCCTTTCTGTAACCTTCCCCACAGCATCTGGCATAATTAATGCCAAGCACAAAAGTCTTCAACGCACAAAATAAGAAAGCACAACTTCCCTTACTCAATCCTGATGGCAGCCCTGGGGCTTGGAATTGTTATCCTCATTTCAAGGAGGAAGGAGCTAGGCTTAAAGATGTCAGACCACAGGCCCAAGATTATAAACTCAGTTCAGTTCAGTTCACTTGCTCAGTCATGTCCGACTCTTTGCAACCCCATGGACTGCAGCACGCCAGGCCTCCCTGTCCATCACCAACTCCCGGAGTTCATTCAAAGTCATGTCCATCGAGTCAGTGGTGCCATCCAAACATCTCATCTTCTGTCGCCCCCTTCTCCTGCCCTCAATCTTTCCCAGCACCAGGGTATTTTCCAGTGAGTCAGTTCTTCGCATCAGGTGGCCAAAGTATTGGAGTTTCAGCTTCAGCATCAGTCCTTCCAATGAATATTCAGGACTGATTTCTTTTAGGATGGACTCCAAGGACTAGGATTTTTCTGGAGGCTGCTCGACCTCTAGATCTGCCACTTGAAGCAGGAATTCTCTGCTTCAGGGGCTGCACTTAAACCAAAGCCCCAAGAAAGAAGCATCTTGACTCCCAGCTGACAGTCACTCTAGAAACCTGGGCTGAGAGTCCCTAGGCCTCGCTGCAGAGAGGAGGACGAGGAGGGGCTGGCAGGGCTGTGAGCTGCTCCCAGGAAACAGCAGGGTGCAAGCCCCAGCACCCAGGGCCTGTCTGGGCCTGTCCTTCTGCAGCAAGCTCCCACTGCCTAGGACAAAACAGAGCCCTTTGGGCCTGGGCCCAGCTTAGCAGCTCTGGGGCGGGCAGGGGACACATGCCCACAGATCTCCTGGTTCCTCCAGCTCCTCAAGAAGCTGCCTTGCCATGGCAACCCCAGGTCACAACCCCAAGCTCCAAGACCTCTGTCCAGAAATGCATTTTACAGCCTCCCTCTTGATAGCTCAGCTGGTAAAGAATCCACCTGCAATGCAGGAGACCTGGGTTCGATCCCTGGGTTGGGAAGATCCCCTGGAGAAGGGAACGGCTACCCACTCCAGTATTCTGGCCTGGAGAATTCCACGGACTGTAAAGTCCATGGGGTCACAAAGAGTCAGATGCAACTGAGCGACTTTCACTCTTCACTTCTCTGAATCTAGTCCCAGTGTCACCCCTCTGCAAAGTCTGCACAACAGCCCCAGACAAAATTAAAGCTTCTAGAAGCAGGGACAATTCTACAAATGTTGACTGGATGTGTATCATGTGCCCAGTAACTCTGTGTGTGCACACATGTTCAGTTGCGTATGACTCTCTGCAACCCCATGGACTGCAGCCCATCAGGTTCCTCTGCCCATAGAAATTTCCAGGCTAGAATACGGGAGTGGTTTGCCATTTCCTACACCGGGGGGATCTTCCCAACCCAGGGGTCAAACCTGCATCTCCTGTGTCTCCTACATTAGCAGGCAGATTCTGAGCCACCTGGGGAAACTCAGAACTATGCAGGATGTTTTGACTTGTATCATCTCATTTTATCCTTCACCTATGGAGACAGGTACTATTATTCCCATTTTACAACTATGAAAACAGAGGCTAGTGGATTATGGGGCTAGAATTTGTTGACTGAAAAAATTATGCACCGTGTGAGATTTGTGAGTTAAATTTTATTCGGGGCAAAATGAGGACTACAGCCTGAGAGATGGCATCTCAGATATGCAGAGGAACTGCTCCAAAGAGGCAGTGGTGGGTCAGTATAGATGCGATTTTGGTGAAAGGACTATACATTCGATCAAGCACTCATTTTGGCAGAAGCTTGCTGTCACGAGGAGCAGATGTCTCTAAGAATGATTTTAGTGCTTCTCTAGCTATGAGAAGATGCAAGTTTTAGGGTTCATACAACCTTCTGAAAATATCTACCTGAAAACCTGCTCTGCCAGTATTTCCCAAAGCAGAGAGCGTCTCATTCCTAATCTCCACCCTAAACTCTTCTTGCTGCTGCTGCTAAGTCGCTTCAGTCATGTCCGTCTCTGTGCGACCCCATAGACAGAAGCCCACCAGGCTCCCCCGTCCCTGGGATTTTCCAGGCAAGAGTACTGGAGTGGGGTGCCATTACCTTCTCTGAACCTAGTCAATAAACACTGGCAAACGCACTGAATGCATGTTTCTGCAGGACATACAGGGAGACACCCAGCTGAGGGTGCCAGATTCTTCCTCCTGGGTCACAAAGAGCCCCTTCCAGCCCCAGGAGAACAGGGTCGGCAGGGTGGCGGTGGGAGGGATGAGGGCTGCTTCTTCTTTCCTTACAGTTCCCTTAAAAGTGAAAGTGTAGTCGCTCAGTCGTGTCCAACTCTTTGCAACCCCATGGACTGTAGCCACCAGGCTCCTCTGTCCATGGGATTCTTCAGGCAAGAGTACTGGAGTGGGTCGCCATGCCCTCCTCGGGATCTTCTCAACCCAGGAATCGAACCCGGGTGTCCTGCACTGCAGGTGGGTTCTTCACCTATTGAGCTACAAGGTTATAGGGAGGCAGAAATTCCTCCTACGCTGGGCATAGCCCAAAGAGAAGACGATGCTGGGCACAGACTCCACCCTCCCCACCCCCGCAGTGCTCAGAGAGGCTGGACAGGTGGCCAGGCCTTGTGTGCCCTGCAGTCCCCAGGGTGAGGGGCAGCCACAGACCCAGGGAGAGCAGGACAGAGACCCGACTCCAGAGGCCCTCTGGGGACCCTGGGGTGAGGAGGACATGACCCGGAGAGTGACCTGTCAGGGCCCCCCCAGAACTGTGGCCAGGACTGCTGCGAGGGCGGAAAGAAAGGCACAGGGGTTGAGTGGTGTTTAGGAGGTGACACTTGGAGTCGATGATTAATTGGGTGTGGCGGGAACTGGGCTGCCCTGCAGGCTCTGGCAGGGCGGCTGGCTGGGGGGTAGGGGGTCATCGCCCCAGAGACTGAGAGTGGGAGGGAGACAGGGCAGCAAGAGAGGACACGCCGGGTCTGAGAGCTCGGATGCCAGAAGCCAGGGTGCCCAGAGCTGTGGGCACCGGAGAGCAGGCTGGCCTGGGGAGACACAGGAGTCAGCTGACTAGAAGGCACGCTTCCCAGGCAACAGGAGTCTGGAGTGAAAAGGAGCGTGACAGTGAGTCACCAGGACGGCCTGCTTGGCCTGCGTCTCCCCGCCTCCTGGGGAACCCCAGCTCCTCTCAGACACAGCCCAGGAACGCTTGAGCTTGCTCACTCATATGAACTCACTTCTTGAACCAGACCTCTGCGGCCCCGGGGTTTCCACGGCTCTCCCCTCCTCGTTCCTGCCCATCAGCGACCACCCAGACTCAGAGCCATGCCTGGGTCCCGATGCCCACCCAAGGGTCGTGGCTCCAGCTCTGACCCACCTGGGCCAAGGCCCACTGGCCACGGCATCAACGTCTGCATTGGAAGAGTGCATGTTCCACAAGCAGTAAAGATGGAAACCAACAAAACCCACGGCAGGCCAGGCCCCGGCTACAGCAGGGCTAACTCAGCCCCACCACCACCACCCCACCATCACCAGGAATGTCCTGAGCACCTCCACACCTGCAGAGGCAAGCCCCATGGACCCGAGCCCCCGTGCAAACCTGCCTCCAATCCTACCCCATATTAGCATCTTTCCATAATGACTGACTCGGAGAATATCAGTTTGTTTCAAGGGGAAAGCAAAACCTCTAGTCCACCCAGACTGGGCAATCTGAAGACACGATCCAAGTAGACAAGGATCGGTACCCAGAGACTGGATCATCCAGCCTGTGGGCCCAAGCATTATAGTTCTGATGGCACGAGCCTCAACTCCCAGGAAGATTCTAACCACTTCTCATCACCTCCAGTGTCCCCAGCTCAGACCCAGCCACCACTATCTCTTGCCTGGGTTATTGCCACAGCCTCCCTACTGATCCTCCTGTTTCTACCCTTCAGTCCAGTCTTAACACAGTAGCCTGAGTAAACCATCCACCAGGCAGTGCTCTGCTGAAACCTCGTCTTCCCACCTCAGAGGAAAACCCAAGTCCTCCCAAAGCCCTGTGGTCTCAGCCTTAACATAACCACCACCCCCCACAAACCCCGGTGATGCTCTGACCTTGACTCTGGGCTGCTTGTCCTTATTCCCGCTGCTCCTCCAGTCCTCAGGCAAAGGATCTGCTGTCCTCTCAGGCCCCTTGCACTTGCTGTTCCCTCAGCCTGGAATATTCTCCCTGCACGTGGCCACCCACCCCCTCTTCAGTCTTTGCTCACAGTCTCAGTGATTACACCATCTCAGATGTCAGCACCTGTACACACACACACACACACACACACACACACACATTTTCCTCCACACCTGCTTAATTTTTCTCCTCAGTGTTTCTCACATCATAGCTTACTTGTTGATCTTGTTTATGTGTATTTCCACAGAGACCAAAATTTTATCTGTTTAGTTTGGTTCCCTCTGACCGCTCCCCCCTCCCCCAGTGCCCACAAGAATGCTCACGACTGTGTGTTGAGGTAGATCTGTTGGTCGATTGTGATGTGGGAATGAAACAATTTCTGGATTCTTTGCAGGAGACCCCCCCTTGTTCCCTTATAAATAGACCTGGCGAGTCTGTCTACTGGACTCCTGGATGGGCCCAAACATGCCTGAGAACTGGGTGAACTTAGCTTTCTTCAAACTTCTTTCATCCCAGCCCTGCTGGAATGCAGGGAGCAGTGCAGTGAACCCCTGAGTGTGAAGGAGCTCGGTGGGGAACATGGCCCCTGAGAGAGCAGAGGGGCCTGGGAGGAAGGCTGGAGAACCGGCATCTCCAAGACACCTTTGAACGTCAGTAACAAAGCAATTTGGTAATGAGTGTGAGGTCCTCTGTTCAAGGGGAAACAGTCCGGGGCAGGAAGAGTGCAGTGCCTCACAGCAGAGGAGCCCTCCTCCCCAGGGATTCTGGCAAGCGTAGCTTTACAGAGCTTAGAAGTGAGGGCCGGAAACAAGGCATGGTTGGCTAGTATGTCCTTAGAAGGCCAGAGGCGCTCTTTTCTAGAGTGAGGTACGCCAAAGCCAAGTTAGAGACTTGTAGGTGTGAGAGCAAACAGCCTCCCTCAGGGTGGCGCGGTTGTGTCCTTCCTCAGCTGAAGTGAGACAAGAGCTACAAGCCTTGTGGGATGGAACAGGTTTCTAAAAGGCAAAGCTGAGAGGTCTGAGAAGGAGCCCACAGTGAGGAACTGGGAGGCCTCAGGTCAGAGCTTGTGGGCTGAATCTCAAGACAGCCTGTACTGACGGCAGAGGTCAACAGTGGGAGCCAGGGGCCTAGCCAGGCTCCCATTTTTTCAGGAGCATTTAGCCCATCTCCTGCTGAACTTGTTGGGGGAGACTGGGCTTCCTTCCTGCAGCCCTCCTGCTGGTAGAGAGATGGGCAGGAAGCCAGGCCAGGGTGGGGAGGGGAGAGGGCTCAGTGTGGGGGGGTGGGTTGCCTAGCACCATGGGAGGGAGGGGGACACAGCCCTCAGCTGAGAGGTCCTGAGGGTGGTGTTGGAGAAGACCCTTGAGGGTCCCTTGGACTGCAAGGAGATCCAACCAGTCCATCCTAAAGGAGATCAGTCCTGAATATTCATTGGAAGGACTGATGCTGAAGCTGAAACTCCAATATTTTGGCCATCTCATGTGAAGAACTGACTCATTGGAAAAGCCCCTGATGCTGGGAAAGATTGAAGGCAGGAGGAGAAGGGGACGACAGAGGATGAGATAGTTGGATGGCATCATTGACTCAATGGACATGAGTTTAACCAAACTCTGGGAGTTGGTGATGGACAGGGAGGCCTGGCGTGCAGCAGTCCATGGGGTCACAAAGAGTCAGACACGACTGAACTGAACTAGGGTGGGGCTCCTGTTTCCCACTTTCTTTCCTCCACTGCTTTAGGCCAGTGCTCTTACTCTGTGTTTCTAGCCCAGCTTCTGTATTAACTTCAGAGGACTCTATGCTGCTATTATGAAGGGCTGACCCTCAAACAGGGTTGCAAATGTAAACGCTGGGCAAGTGTGTGGGTCTTGAAGAGGGCCGTTTGGTAGGAGGCAGCCTGATTAAACAACAAAAAACAAAGCCTGCCAGGCCTCTGAAGAAGGCAGAGTTCTTCACACTCGCAGTGTGCAGCCAGAGTTAGAACCGTGTGGTTGGCCTCTGGTTCAGCCATAAGGCTGTGTGACTTCAGGCAGTTTATCAAGGTGGCTTCAGTTTTTTTGTGTGAAGAAGGCCAGCGCAAAACTAACGTGAGGGAGACCCTGGGAGCGGGATAGAACTTGGAACTGTTAATTATAAAGGGGCAGCCACGGGGTCAAAGCCTGAAGAGAGACTTGTGCCTGAGTGAAAGGCAGGGCCGCACCTGAGAGGGGGAGCTGCGTTTTGGGTGAAGACTTCGTGCAGGAGCTGGGCACTCATGCAGTCACCTGTTAACCCAGTCAGAGCTGCGTTCCGGGTGAAGACTTCGCGCAGGAGCTGGGCACTCGTGCAGTCTGTTAACCCAGTCACTTTGCAGACCCAGGACAAAGTCCAGAAGTCAGTTTCAGGGATTTAGCACAGGCTTGGCTGGATTTGCAGCCAGGAATGCTTGCTGTTGTTCTTGCTGTTGACACACACGCTTGAGCTGATGTTGCCTCGAGCCTTCCCCACCCCAACCCTGCCCAGGGTGAGCCGTGGCAGAGGACTCAGGTGGGATGGGTTTTGTGGCTTCCAGCTGTGAGGAGGGGCAGCTAGCAGAGGTCAAGGATCAGACAGGGCCTGACAGATTATGTGGAAACTGGTAGCCATGGCCACTGTCCTGAAACTCATATCCCTCTTCCTTCTATTAACCCCATCTGGAGGGATTTAGCCATGCTGCCAGCAACAGCTGCCCAGACCCATGGCCATGATGCCTGTGAGGAGTGAACGGCCTCTTTCCCAGGGACCCTGGACATGGGTTTGGGTGGACTCCGGAAGTTGGTGATGGACAGGGAGACCCGGCGTGCTGCAGTTCATGGGGTCGCAAAGAGTCGGACACGACTGAGCGACTGAACTGAACTGAAACCAAATATACTCCAATTAAAAAAAAAAGAAACACCTGTTTAAAAATGCAAGTTCCAGAACTCACCCCCAACCCCCTAAAGCAGAATCTCCAGAAGTCAGGGAAGATGTTTCTACAAGGACCTCCAGGCCATTCTTATCATAGGAAAGCGGGTTTCCCCCCCTTTTTTTTAATGCAGATAGCTCCTAGAGATTCACTGTAATGGGGGTGGGGGTGATGTGGCAGCTGGTGGAACCAGGGTGGACTGAAGTTTTGAACACAGTGGCTCTGATGCTTAATCTACTGAGAATCACTGCTGACCTTCAAGCATACTTGACCTATTCTTACCACTTTGATGAAAAAAGCTAAGCTTCAACTGGGCTTTGTAATAATGATTTCAATCAGACTTTCTCCCTTTTGGGTACGATATGTTTGTTTTCTTTATCACCATTATTTAAAAACAAAACATAACAAAAACAAAATCTCTGCTTTTGGAACGGTCCTGTGTGTATTGTGCCCTCATGTGACCCTTTCAACAACCCACCAAAATTGGTTCTATTGTTGCCCCACTTTACAGATGAGAAAATAGTTTGCTTAAGCCCGTTGGGCTGCTAATGAGTAGTGAAGCCATTCTCACCAAATCCAAGACCATCCCCAGATGCCGCACCCCTGGGCTCAGCCTGCCCGAACCCGCCCACAGTGCAGGATGGTTCTGAGCCAAGCAGCCTCCTTGTGGAAACCAGTTTTTCAAGTTGAGAACGAGGCTCCGCCCTGAAGCACACACACCTGCTCTGCATCAGGCCAGCCATGGTGGGCTGTCGGGAGCTCCTTTAGGTCAAGCATTCCCAGGTGATGGTGCTTCAGAATCACCTGGTGAAAGTGAAGTCGAGTCCGACTCTTTGTGACTCCAGAGACTGTGGCCAACAAGGCTCCTCTGTCCATGGAATTTTCCAGGCAAGAATACTGGACTGAGTTGCATTTCCTTCTCCAGGGGATCTTCCTGACCCAGGGATCGAACCCAGGTCTCCCACATTGCGGGCAGACACTTTACCATCTGAGCCACCAGGGAAGCCCTGGGGAAGGTGTTAAACATGCAGGTACCTAGGTCCTGCATCCTCAGAGGCTTTAACTCCAGACTGGGGTGCAGCCCGGGAGTCTATGAGTATAGGCAATGATTCTGATACAAGTAATTGGAGGGAGAGGATGAAAAAAGAAAAAAGATGGGGGAAGGGAAGAAGGAAGGAAGGAAAGTAGAAAACAGGGCCCCGGGTGAGCGGTCAGCCTTGGCAGAAGGCTAAGAAATGCCTTGAGGATGGGAGGGTGGGCAGCTGCAGCCTGAATGACCTCTCTCCCTCCACACCTGGATAATCTCCACTCCTTCAAGCTCGGGTTCCCAGGTCACACCTCCTCAGTTCGGTCTTTTTCCATGACTCCAGGAAGAGTTAAGGAGGCCCCCTTAGGAATGCGCAGCCTTTAAAGTTAGGCACTCATGCATTTTCCTTATCACGTTGGCTCACGTGGTGGTTTTCACTGCTTAATGCTTTGTGGCTGAATTAATCACCCTGCGGGGGTGAAGCCACAGCTCCTGGCTGCTGTGGGCTGCTGTCTGCAGAGAGGCCGCCGGGAAGCTGGAGGAGACCCAGCTGGCAAGCAGAGTCCAGGTGGGCCTGAGCAGACAGATGTTCAGTCAGTTCAGTCGCTCAGTCATGTCTGACTCTTTGCAACCCCGTGGACTGCAGCACGCCAGGCTTCCCTGTCCATCACCACCTCCCGGATGTTCAGAGACTGACAAGAGCTGTAAGTGCTCCACAAGTGAAATGCCCACATCCCCCCGCCCTCACACATAAGCCAAAACTCTGGGCCACTTTCCTGAACTGCCAGCATCGTGCCCAGTGTAGGTTCAGGATCCATGATGCCAGTGGGTTTCATCTAGCTTGTCAAGCCCCAGCCAGAGGGCAGCAGCTACCTGGAGGGCCCTGAGGTCACCCTGGAGGCAGTATCAGTCTCCCTGGGAAAGAACACTGAGAATGATTAGTAATGTCTGCCTGGGGCCCAGCTGGCTCTGTTCTCCAGCTGCGTTAGCTTCCTAGGACTCCCACAACCAACCAGCACAACCTCGGTGGCTTACAACTACAGAAATTTATTCTCTCAGCCTTCTGGAGGCCAAACCTCTTCAGTCTCACTGATTGGGTCAAAATCAAGACGTTGGTAGGACTGTGCTCTCTCCAAAGGCTCTTGGGAGAATCCTTCCTGCCTCTTCTGGCTGCTGGGAGCCCAGGTGTCCCATGGCTCGTGGCAGCATCACTCAATCTCTGCTCCCAGCCTCTCACTGCCTTCTTCCAGGTCGTCAGACCACCCTCTCTTTTCTTTGATAAGGACACAAGTCATGGCATTGAGTACCCACCCCATGGACTGCAAGGAGATCCAACCAGTCCATCCTAAAGGAATTCAGTCCTGAATATTCATTGGAAGGACTGGCGCTGAAGCTGAAACTCCAATACTTTGGCCACCTCATGCGAAGAACCGACTCATTGGAAAAGACCCTGATGCAGGGAAAGATTGAAGGCAGGAGGAGAAGGGGATGACAGAAGTCAAGATGCTTGGATGGCATCACCGACTCGATGGACATGAGTTGGAGCAAACTCTGGGAGTTGGTGATGGACAGCAAGGCCTGGCGTGCTGCAGTTCATGGGGTTGCAAAGGGTCAGACATGAATGACCAACTGAACTGAACTGAACCCATCCCGAATCCAAGATGACCTTATCTCAAGCTTCTTAACAATTCCATTTGCCAAAACCCAGTGGTTGGGACCCCTTTACTGGTGGTTGGGACCTGGACCTATTTGGAGGCGGGAAGGAGCATGCCTTCAGCCCATTCCCCCAGACTTGTACTAAATCAATGTCGGTAAGGAAGTACTGCCTCCTGCCTTTGTGCCCCACCTCCCACGTCCTTGTTCACACCTTTCAAAACCTGATGCTGCTGAGCCTCTCCTCTCCCTAGGGACTCATGTGCCCATCCAGTAGGGGATGCGGAGGACTGAGAGGGGCAGGGAGCCTGCCACTCCAACAAGGATGGTAGACTGCGTGCCAGGCCCTCTCCAGATGTCCGCAGGAGATCACGAAGTCGGGTCTCCCCCAGGTGTACCAGATGCAGAACCCAGTATATGAGTGTGGGTCGAGGCCGTGGGCAGGTTGCCCTCATGCTCCTGACTCATGCCACCCCTGTGACCATCATGCTCCACCCCATCTAAGCATCTCCGGCTCAAAAGGTCACCCACATCATGAAAGGCAGTTGCGGTGAAGATCAGGCCACCGAAGACCTGCTCCAAATCCCCCTCTACCACCCTGCTTGCAGGCTGACCTCATTTCACTCCCCTGAACCTCACTGTAAAACCAGGCTGATAACGATACCTGAGTGAACAAAAGAAAGTCGCTCAGTCGTGTCTGACTCTTTGCGACCCAGTGGACTCTACAGTCCATGGGATTCTCCAGGCCAGAATACTGGAGTGGGTCGCCATTCCCTTCCAGGGCATCTGTCCCAACCCAGGGATCAAACCCAGGTCTCCCACATGGCAGGTGGATTCTTTACCAGCTGAGCCACTTAACTCCTTTCTCCAGTCAGACCAGGTGTCATCTCCTCCTTCACAGGCCAGATGGGCTGAATGAGTAAGTGTGAAGGTCCCAGGCCTGCAGGAGGGCTTCCGTCAACGTTTTTATTATTTTTTAAACTGAGTGAAAGTAGCTGACAGCACACAGCTGCACCATTGCAGGTCACCAGGTTTGTACACACTCCTGTTTTTAACCAGTGCCTGCACGTTGGTGACGCCTAAATCTCGCCTCCTCCCGCACATCTGGCCCACTGACTCGTATCTCAGTGTTTCCATGGTCAGACTCTGCCTGCCCCATACCTCACCTGCTCCTCGTCCTGGGTCCTCAACTGCGTGAGTAGCCAGCCAACTCAACACCTAACAGGCGTCTCTCCTTTATCCCCGAGTCAGCCAGCAAGTGTCACGGGTCCTTCCCCTTCACGTGCCTCGAATCTCTCTCCACCTCTGTATCCACCGTGTCCTCACATAAAGTCACATCATTTCTCAGCTGAAACAATGAAACTGCTTCCCGTTTTGGTCCCTTCCCTGTGCAGTGTATGTTCACAAGGCTGATTTGTTTTTTTTTTTTTTTGGCTGTGATGCAAAGCATGTGGAATCTTAGCTCCCCACCACGAATCAAAGCCATGCATGCCCCCTGCTCTGGAAGCGGAGTCCGAACCACTGGACTGCCAGGGAAGTGCCAAGGGTGATATGTTTTAAATGCATATCTAATCACGTGCCGGGGCTGCACAGGTCTTTTAGGCCAAAGACCACCCTCCCCAGGGTGGCCACGAGGTCCACCGTGTGACCAACTACCCTCCAGCCGCGTTCCCACGGCCCCTAAACCAGAGCCCTGTGCAGCTGCTGGAGTTCCCCAACCACGTGGGCCCAGCCCCTCTCATTTCTCCGTGCCTTTGCACATCCTGCTTGCTTTCCTGGGAACAGGAAATTCTTCTATTCCTTCCTCACATAATTAACCCCTTCTCAACCTTCAAGACGCAGGTCCTTCAGAAAGCTTCCTTCAGTCTTCCCCCTTCCAGCCCCCATAGCATCTTGCCCTATGTCTCTCGTGCACCTACATCATAAACGCCTGTTACTTTCCTACCCACCCCACACTCCACGCCCAACGCCCTGCCCAGACTGTGAGCTCCGTGAAGTCTGGGTCGGCGTCTTTTCTCTCTGTGTTTCCAGCACCTTCCACAGTGCCTGCCAACAGTGCCTCAATCAACATTTGTTGAATGGCGAGGACAGAGCAGCTTGATAATAAGAGGTGTATCTGGTTGACTCTTTTTTTATTCATGTTTTTTTGTTTGTTTGTTTGTTTTTAGCACTCCATATTGCAGAAGGAAATTCCTATGCATGAGAAAATTCCTTTGTTTAGTAAATCACACAAAAATCCAACAGAAATTGTGAAAATTCTGGAAGACAACATGGTCGTTTTGGAAAAGACAAAAAGATAAACAAGGTACGAGCTAAGGCAGTAACATAACTATTACAAAATGTGTATTCTGAATCCAAAAATCAATGTGAGAGCTTAATGAAAAATCCTAAACAGGGCCTGTGATACACACATAGCATCTCTATAAATGCATCCGAAATTTTTAAAGCTTCTTCCTCAGCTTTACTGATATATCATTGACATGTAATTGTTTGATTCTTATATACAGTAAAATACCATGTTATTCAATGAACAAAATAATAAGCAACAGCCTTAGTGTTTTATTGAAATATACCAAAGTGTTCTTCATGTGGCCATTTCTTCCAAGGGTCTAACACAAGCTCCAACAGTGAAGGCCTTTTGCTAGGCGACGGGGCTAACAGAGTCCTCTCCGGAACTTGTGTCAAGTGGTGGCCAGCATTCGACACAAGAACCACTGTTGAAAGCAGCATACCCCAGGGGAGCCAAGCTTGTGATAAAATCTAGATCACTATCGGTTCAAGATTAAATTTCCTGAGTAAGGCCGATGATGCGCACATCCTGTGTGGTTGATTAGAGAAGATTTGTATTTGGATAGCAGGTGACAAGGATCACAGTCTACGTGAAGGCTGAGCAGCCTATTAAAGAGATGAGGCCTGCTCCATCTCTCTGCAAACACGGGGCACAGCCTCCTCTACATAAATCCTACACCCCAGGGAGGCCGCAGCTCTCCTTTCTCCAGATCCACCGTGCACTTCCCACTCCTCTGCCGTTTTCTCCACCTGGAATGCCCTCCCCCTCTATTCCGTCCCAACAATACCCTGTCCATATGCCCAGGCCCAAGTCATTGAAATAGAGATAACAATCCCCCTGTTATCCCTTTCTTCCACATTGAACTTTAGGCTGGACACTTGGCCACTTGGCTATAGACTACATTTCCCAGCCTCCTTTGTAAGTAGATAAGGCCAATGGCCAAGTTCTGGCCAACAGGATAGGTGAGCCACTCTGGATCTGTGTCTCAAAGCATCTCTGCCTTCCTCCACCGTCTCTCTGCCCTTGCCACGAGGAGGGAAATCGAGGCGGCCATGACCAAGCGTCAACCCTGCAGCTAAAGACAGTAGATGACGGTGGAGCAAAGAAATGAAAAGGGTCCCTGAATGACCCTGCAAGGTTGAGCCATCCCACCAGCCTAGTACCACCTGCATCTGCACTGCTATGGGACAGGGAAACGAAATTGTATCTGAAGATGGACCTGAGACAGACTACTGTTTCGGGATCTCTGCACTGTAGCTGATTTATCCACCATCTCCTCTAGAAAGGCCTCCCTGAGAGCCCTCTGAAGTCCTGCCATGACTTTGGTGGGAACACGCATGCAGCATCATCCATGTGCCATCACGGCCACCTCCATGCATGTTATTTGTCACTTGTAGACTGGAAGATTCTGGAGGGCAAAGGCCACACCGACTTCATCTTTGATGTCCCCAGAGCAATCAGCACAGTGTCCTTACACGGAAGCTGTGTTTGTTGAAGAAGCGAGTGAATACACAGGGCTGCCCATTCGGGTGCTGATTTTAGAAAAGAAGCAAAGATAGCAGCGGTGGAGTTGGCACACAACACACTTCAGAAGAAACCAGAAAGAACTCGGCTGACAAATAAGAGGTCTGCGGCGCCAAGCTGGGAATAGTAATTCTCCAAAAATAAACGTATTGTGGTAACAAAGCCTGAAAAGACCGCACTGCAAAAACACAGATGGTCACCGCAGCCCTGGAGCAGCCCCTCCCTTCCGTCCAGTGACCGCGCCGCCCTCTGGAGACTGAGGTGGGCCTGGCCCCGTGTGCCACAGACCTGGACAACCACTTCTGCAAACCGGGCCCCTCCCGCCGGGCACCGGATGTGGTACCGAGTGAGAGAGGCACCAACACTGTCCTCCCGGACCATGGCAGTGTAGGAAGGGGAGAGGGTTTCCAGGCCATCAGGAAAACAGTCGTGAGGGTATGAGGTCTGGGGGGCCAGACTGCTGAATGTGAATCCCAAATCAGCCACTTACCAGCTGTGCAACCTTGGACAGGTAGCCTAACCTCTCTGCGCCTCCATTTTTCCTCACCTGTGAAACAGAGACAGTAACAGCACCTCCTTCCCAGGTTGCTGCAGGACTGAGTGAGCTCACACACAAAGGCACCCAGGACAGGGCCTGCCACACCGGCCATGGCGGATGCTGTCATCAGCATCGCCTTGCCTCTGGCCGTCACCCTCAGAGGGAGCTCACAGCACAGGACCCTTTGTGCAGCAGGCAGAGCAACACAGAAAGCCTGATTTCCAGACTAAAAGTACTGAGGGGATTACGTAACCTGCCAGGGGTCACTAGGCATAAAAGCAGGACCCCAACTGCCCCTCTGGCCACCCAACTCTAAATCATGTGCTAACAGGCAACTCTGCAGCCTCCACGTGGGGACTCCTGCTGCCTCCAGAAGGGTTCCTGGGCCTCAGGAGGGAGCAGCCTCGGGGGCTACGAGCTGAGGGGAGATGGTCACTCCCTCCTGTCTGAGGGGCCTCTTGGGAGTCCGGGTAAGGAACCAGACCTCTCTGCCCACTGCTTACCCCCCAGCAGCCTCCTGACCCACCCAGGGGCCCCAGGGAGCTGAGCCTTCTCTGCAGGCTGCATGGGGGTGGGGAGGCCCCAGGAAGAAGTTTGGGTATTTGCTGATAAAAATAGATGGAGATATCTGAGAGGACCAGAAAGTCTCAGATGACACTGTGAGCGAATCTGTAGAAAGGAAAGGGTGAATGAGGAAGTACGAAATGAGAAAACAGAAAAAATATATATATATGCTCGGGCCGTGTCAGAGCACAGGTGCTTCCTGTGAAGTCCTGGCTGAGCCTCTTAGCTAAGGTGACCCAAATAAAGCCAGACCCAGTGTGCGGGGGGGAGCGGACAGGTGGCATCGATGCGGACACAGCAGGCGACAGAGAGAGAGAGAGGAAGGGTCAAGGAGCCGCGCACGGGGACAAGAAAGGACAGGAGGAGAGGGGAGAGGAGACGGGCATCACAAAAGAGGCTGAGACAGGAGAAAAGAGGGCCTAGAGCCACGCTGTGGCTCACTCTCGGAGCGCTTCCCTCAGCAGCTGAAGAGAAGGAGACTTCTCCCCGAGAGGGCTCACTCTTTCAGGAACGTGCTGGAAGGTTCCAGTTGCTGGGCGCTGACCAGTACTCCAGCCCCGCTTCCTGGCTAACCTCCTCCCCGTTGTCTCTTCCTGATTTGCTAAGACCCACCAAGAAAAGTTATGACCAACCTAGATAGCATATTGAAAAGCAGAGACATTATTTTGCCAACAAAGGTCCATCCAGTCAAGGCTATGGTTTTTCCAGTGGTCATGTATGGATGTGAGAGTTGGACTGTGAAGAAAGCTGAGTGCCAAAGAATTGATGCTTTTGAACTGTGGTGTTGGAGAAGACTCTTGAGAGTCCCTTGGACTGCAAGGAGATCCAACCAGTCCATTCGGAAGGAGATCAGCCCTGGGTGTTCTTTGGAAGGAATGATGCTAAAGCTGAAACTCCAGTACTTTGGCCACCTCATGTGAAGAGTTGACTCATTGGAAAAGACTCTGATGCTGGGAGGGATTGGGGGCGGGAGGAGAAGGGGACGACAGAGGATGAGATGGCTGGATGGCATCACTGACTCGATGGACGTGAGTCTGAGTGAACTCCTGGAGTTGGTGATGGACAGGGAGGCCTGGCGTGCTGCGATTCATGGGGTCGCAAAGAGTCGGACATGACTGAGCAACTGAACTGAACTGAACCCCCCTCTTCCCCGAGGTCTGTTTCTCCCCAGAAAGCCGAGGACCCCATCATGGCCGCCCTCTCGTCCAACTCTGTGCACCGGGCAGGGGGAGGCCGGTGTCCAGCGTGGCCCGCGGACAGCCTCTGAGGAGAGGTCACGCACATTCCCCGCCCCAGCTTGGAGTGTCGTGTGACAGCCAAGGTCCAGAAACTCGCAGGCCCAGGGTCAAGGCCCGGCAGTGGTGGAGAGGCCCAGAGGCCCCTCCGTCTCCAGGGACAGCCCTCCCGCCCCGCGGACAGAGCAGGCACAGAAGTGACCACAGACCACAGCTCCAGGGAGCCCCGTCTGTCCCTGGAGAGGCGGCGGGTGCGCTCCACGCCGGCAGCCCCTGCCTGTGGTTGTCCAGCGCCCATGCCCCACACCTCGGCTGCGAGCCCACCAGGCCTCCTGGGGCTTGGCACCTCCACGCTTGACCGTGTACACTTCCTTCCAGGTCCGGCAAGACTCCAGGCCACGTTCCTCCACCTCCGTTGTCTCCACTTCCCAAGAAACCTGAGCCAAACACCCTCCTTGGGAGGAAAAATCCTGACATCTGCTTTCAGATTCAGATTTCAGGTTCCAGGCCCTTCCTGCCCCCACACCTGACCCCGGAGCAAGGTCAGTAGGATGGGCCTGGGGTTTCCTGCACCCCAGCAGCTCAGCCTGCAGCCTGGTCTCAGGGCAACCCAGACCCAATTCCAAGTCATGTTAGATCTGTGGTCCCAGCTGGTCTGCCACATAGCAGGTGCCCAGTGAGGATTTCTGGACGTATGCCTTTCAATGTCTGATTCCTGGAACCTCTTTCAGGAACTGCCCTGGCAGTCCAGTGGTTAAGACTTTGCCTTCCAGTGTAGGGGGTACGGGTTCAACGCTTGGTCGGGGAACTAAGATCCCACATGCCTCACAGCCAAAACACCAAAATATAATACAGAAGCCATATTGTAAAAAATTCAATAAATATATTAAAAACGGTCCCCATCAAAATAACTTTCCGACCGACACAGGTGCAGCTCGGCCTCCTCTGTTTCTGCTTCAGGCACAGGGGCCACAGGAACCCCTTCTTGGTCCCCCAGACGGCAGAGGTCAGAGGACTGCAGACCCGGAGGTGTTTCTGAGCCATCCCCCAAAGCAGGTGTATCAGTTTCCTGTGGCTGCCGTATTAAGTCGCCATAAACTGGGTCTCTTCAAACAATGGAAATTTATTCTCTCGTGGTTCTGGAAACCAGAATTCTGAACTCAGTATCCTTGGGCTGAAATCAAGGAATGGGGAGAGTGGCTCTCCCTCCAGGGACTCTGAGGAAGGAAAGAATCCATTCCTTGCCTCTTCCAGCTTCCAGTGGCAATCACGGGCTTGTGGCTGCACCAATCCAATCTCTCACCTCCGCAATCACATCGCCTCCTCTTCTCTGTGTGTCAAATCTCCCTCTGCCTCCCTCTTCAAAGGACACATGTGATTGTGTTTGGAGCCCACCTGGATAATCCAAGATAATCTTCCTGCCTTGAGATCCTTAACCACATCTGGGCTAAATTTAACTTAATCGCATCTGGATTATGACAGTGTGTGTCTGTGTGTGCTGTCATGTTCAACTCTTTGTGACCCCATGGACTGTAGCCCACCAGGCTCCTCTGCCTATGGGACTTTCCCGGCAAGAATACTGGAGTAGGTTGCCATTTCCTTCTCCAGGGGATCTTCCCAACACAGGGATGGAACCTGCATCTCCTGCATTGACAGGTGGATTCTTTACCACTGGTGGCACCTGGGAAGTGACATTCAAAGGTGAATATAAGGAAGGTGACATTCACAAGTTGTGAGGATGAAGACCTACATATATTGGAGGAGGGGGGCATTATTTATTTGAACATACCTGGCAATGCAAGAACTCTGGATGCAGGAAGATCTAACACTTCCCCATCCGTAAATCCACACGCTCCTCCCACTCCCACTCCAGCCTCCTTGGAGAATCAGCCTCACTTGAGTGACTGAAGATAGAGATGGTGACATAGAAGAAGCAGCACTGGGCTGAGAGCCCTGGCCTGGAGTGTCCCTTTGCCCCTTGCTAGAGCTGTGACTTGAACAAGTTGCTTCATTGATCCAAACATGTAGGAATGTCTTTTATGTGCCAGGCACCGTGATAGGCCTGAGTTCCCTTCAAAATGGAGGAAATGGTGTGTTCAGCACTATGCTGAAGGCAATGGCACTCCATTCCAGTACTCTTGCCTGGAAAATCCCATGGATGGAGGAGCCTGGAGGGCTGCAGTCCATTGGATCGCTGAGGGTTGGACATGCCTGAGCGACTTCACTTTCACTTTTCACTTTCATGCATTGGAGAAGGAAATGGCAACCCACTCCAGTGTTCTTGCCTGGAGAATCCCAGGGACGGAGAAGCCTGGTAGGCTGCAGTCCATGGGGTCGCACAGAGTTGGACACGACTGAGGCGACTTAGCAGCAGCAGATGTATGGACAGTGTCTGGAATTCATGGTAAGCACTCAATAAACTCTAGAATGCTCTGTGGTGACCTACATGGGAAGGAAATCCAAAACAAGAGGGGATACATGTGTATCCGTAGCTGATTCACTTTGCTGTACAGCAGAAACTAACACAATATTGTAAAGCAACTATACTACAACAAAAATTAACTTAAAAATAAATAAATTCTAGCTATTACTATTTTCTGTAGTAGGTATTCAGTAGGTGGGATTTATTTTTAACACCCAGCTCACATAGGCATGGAAAAACCAGGACAAAAGAGAATTGTGGAGGACAACAGAAAAAAAAGAGTTCCTCCATACCTTGTTTGATTTTCACAATTCTGTGTGAGTTGGGTGATCATTTATTCACCGAGGAAAAAGTAAAGCTCAGAAAGTTGAAATCCAGCACACACAGTTGATGCTCACCACATATCCATGTATATCCCCCAATTCCCCAGCTCCCCTGTAGCTAGACCGGCCATGTGACCACTTCTGTCCAGTGGACTGAGCAAAAGTGACAAGTGTCATTAGCAGGATAAAGCAGAGAACGTGCCGCCGAACATCCCCTCAGCCCTCCCTTCACCTGCCGCGGTTCCCACAGAGTTCTCATGCCAAGACAGTATAACCATAATGGTGAAACAACACAGACCCCCGAGGCACTGCTGGGCAGCTGGCTGGTCCACAGAGGACTTCACAGGGCAAGTGAAAGAACAAAAACAAAATACAGAACTTGTGTGTGTTGAGCCGCTGAGGCTTGATGTTTGTGATCGCAGCATAGCCTGTCCCTGACTTACTAGAAATCCAGGTCTTCTGACAGGGTGTTTCTCCACCATCCTTTCTCAACCAAGCTTCTAAAAGGGGTTGTCCACACTAATAGTCTTTACTTCCACACCTGCTGCTTACTTTTTACCCTCTGGTCAGCCTCTGCCCATCTGTCTACTGAATTTGCCCTGTGACCACCAGACTGTCAAAGCCAAAAGACAGTATTCTTTTTTTTTTTTTTTAATAACAAATTTCTGAGGAGTATGACTCAGCTGAAATATTTTCCTCCCTTGGTTACTCTAATAGAAAGTAACAGAAAACCTAATCCAAGCTGGCTAAAACAAATACAATTCATTACATCACATAGGAGAAGGCTCAGTGGAAGAGTGGATTCCAGAGATGACTGTCAGAGTAGATTACCAGTGTCACCAAAGATTCCAGTTCTTTCCTTTTCTCCTCTCCACCAGCTTTGGCATGTGGACTTGCTCCTTGGGCTGGGTTTCCTTGAGATCACAAGATAGTTGCAAATTGTTCCTGGTGTCCCATACAAACTGGACAAAATCCAGAGCTCAAACAGAATCTCCTCCTTGCCTCTGTCTTTAAAATAGGAAACCTTTCCCAGAAACCCTTTAGAACTCTTCCTCTCATGTTTCATTGGTCAGGATGGGTCACATGTCTGTTCCTAAACCAATCACTGACTAGGGGAATTAGAGTTACCACCACTGGCTTCCACTGTCTAGATCCACCCTCCAGAATGGAAGGGCCCACATACTTATGTCAAAGAGGACAGAGGGACAGACCTTTCTTAGTGTCCTCTCCTGGATCCTCTTCCTCTGAAGGTATCTTGGGTTTCTACTTCCCTGAGGGTTTATGCCCAGATTCTTCTGGTCCTACTCCACAGCCTCTCCCTAGCAGTCTCATTCATCCCTACTGTTTAAATTTCCATATGTATGTATCTCTCTCTCTCTCTCTCTCTCTCTCTCTCTCTCTCTCTCCAGGAGTCCAAATCTAACCTCCTGCTCTGAACCCTCCCTTGAGCTCTGGACTCAAATATAAAACCGATTGTTACACAAGGATCCTCAAACTCATTGTGTCTAAAACAGAACTGATCTAGACCTTCTCACCCCAACTTCCTCAAAGTTGCTCTTCTTGGGTCTAAGGTTCAAGTTGGTTGCATCACCTTGCACTCTCCACTGCTCCTTCTGCCACATTGGATTAATCCTCAAACCCCAGGTCTCCAGCCTGAAACCACAGATCCATTCCCCTTCCCCATCCTCACAGCTGCTGCCTGGGTTCAGGATTCATGTTTCTTTCCTGGCGCATCACGGTAGTCTCCTGACTGGCCTCCTTGCTCCAGCCTGGCGGCCCTCAACCCACTTAGCACTGCCTACAGAGCAATGCCATTGTGCCCCTTCCAATCCCTACCCCCAGCTTCTGAACACACCTGCTGGGCCTTCCAAGGGCACATCCTGCCCCTGCTGCTCTTTCTTCTGCATCCCGACAACACCATCCTTCCATCTGATGCCACCACTCTGGGCCTTTGCACTTTCTGTCCCCACTGCCTAGAACACCCAGCAATCTTCTGTTCTTCCTTCAGTCATCACCTCCTCCAGAAAGCCCTCCCTGATTCAGCCCTGATAAAGTTAACCAGTGCCTCCTCTGTGTAACAGTTTCTTTCAGTGATCCAATAAGCATGGGCTGCCAGCTTACTGTGCCAGGCACTGGGGTGAAATGAGACAGACACAGCCTCCGCCCTGTGGGAAGAAGAGGAAAAGGAAACAAAACGAAGAGATGTCAACAGGAATTAGAAGCATGAATGGGAGGGCCTCAGGGAAGAATTCCATGGGCACCTGAAAGATAAGTAGGAGCACCCGAGATAAAGGGGAGAATGAGGTTTGGGCAGAGGGATTAGCACGTGGCAAGGCCTGGTGGTAGAGTGAAGTCACTCAGTCGTGTCCGACTCTCTGTGACCCCATAGACTGTAGCCTACCAGGCTCCTCCGTCCATGGGATTTTCCAGGCAAGAGTACTGGAGTGGGTTGCCATTTCCTTCTCCAGAGGATCTTCCCAACCCAGGGATTGAACCCAGGACCCCTGCATTGCAGACAGACGCTTTACCCTCTGAGCCATCAGGGAAGTCCTAGCAGCGGTAAGAAACACCTCAAGTCTAAACCTTCTACTGGCTTCTCTTGCTGGATCTCCCACACCAGGCTCACCTGAGGGTCTTCCCTGCCAGGAAGAGTCCCTAGAGGGCAGGCTCCAGGATGGACTCACCCCCTCCTCTCTCTGCTGTGGACATGGCACCCAGGAGGAGCTCAGGGTGTTTGGGGAGAACGGAGAGACAAGGATGAATTGACCCAGGTGTCACATGTACACTGGCCGCCATTCTGCACAGACAAGCTTATTCCCAGGGAAGAGGCCGGGAGTGGAAGCCCTCTTTGTACCCACTCTCATGTCCACACCCACACTTGCCAGGAGACACCTGGCCCTGCAGGCAGCAGGAGAGATGCTGCCCCATTGCCCCTCGGGAACAGTGCTGTTTGTGTCCCCTCAAAATTCACAGTGGACACCTGATCCCCAACGCGATATCCACAAGGCAATGCCTTTGGAGATGGCCCTTTGAGAGGTGACTAGGTTGAGATGAGGTCATGAGAGTGAAGCCTTCATGAATGGGATTAGTGCCCTTATAGAGACACCAGAGAGGATCTCTCTCCACCATGTGAAGACACAGCAAGGAGATAGTCTGCAAACCAGTGTCCACTGAAAGGAAAAAAAACAAAACATAAAAGCTGTGAGTTAGGTGTTTTCAGGGATCTTACTGAGCACTATGGGCTTCCTTGGTGGCTGCAGTGTGCGAGACCTGGGTTTGGTCCCTGGGTTGGAAAGATCCCATGGAGAAGGGCATGGCAACCCACTCTGATATTCTTGCCTGAGTAATCCCCATGGACAGAGGAGCCTGGCAGGCTACACTCCGTGCAGTTGCAAAAAGTCGGACATGACTGAGCGACTAAGCACACACACGCTGAGCACTGTAGCCCAGGAATCAGCCTCTCAGATAGCTCTGAGGAACTACTCCCAGGAGGTAGGAGAGGAGCCAGTATATAAATGAATTTTGGGACTAGGAAAGACAGGTAGTCAAGCATACATCTTGGTAAAAAAGGAGCCAGTATATAAATGAATTTGGGGACTAGGAAAGACAGGTAGTCAAGCATACATCTTTGTGACTGCTGATCACAAAGAACACATACGTGAAGTTAATGATTTTAGTGCCTTTCTACTATGGGAAGACTCGAGAATCCACGGCCTTTGAAATTCTTCCCTAGAAATGCGTCTTATCTATCTAGGGGCCTGTTGATCCAAAGCACAGAGCGCCTCACCCTGTTTTTTTCCATCCTGAGTTCCCCTCCGGGCGCACTGTCCTGAGTGACTGCAGTGGGCTGTAGTTTAACCCTTTGTATAATGGGGTGATGAGCAACACTGTTCTTTTTGTTTCCACCAAGAAGAGAGCCCTCACCTGAACCTGACCATGCAGGCAACCTGGACTCCAGAACTGTGACCACTGCATTTCTATTGTTTAAATCACCTGTTTCGTGTATTTTGTTAGAGCAGCCACCTCCTGGCATATCCATTGAGGCTCTTCTCAGCAAAAGGAGGTGAGATTTCCCCGGCCCCCGCCGCCCCCTCCCACCCCCAGCGACGACAGGGCAGAAGGGGAAGATGCAGACACCTTTCCAACCTCACCCCCTTCCTCAGCTCCACTGTGGCCCCCATACTTGAGTGCACCTGAAACCTGGTCCCCAGTCTCTGCATGGCCTAAGCCGGTCCTTTGCTGGTCCTGGAATAAATAAAACACGGGGGACACAGTTCAGACAGATGTAGAGCTGTGTGCCACGTGCTCTTTTAAGAGGGCTACAGATACAGACAGAATAAACCTGGGCTTCCAGACCCAGCCTGGGTCCTCGAGCCAGTTCTAACCCCGCAGAGGCCTGGGGAGCAGCACCAGAAAGATCCTTATTTTTCAGCCTTGTTCACCCCATCCCACTTTAGAACAGCAGAGGGAGGCCCAGGGATGCTGTCCTGTCTGTGAAAACTCAGTGATCCAGAGCAAAAGGCCACCTAAGGCTACCTGATTCTCCACTCAAGATTTGGCCAGGCACCCTACAACGGCTCTCAGTGTTTTCTGGGGCTGAATCAGGTCAAAGGGAACTATGCACAAATGGAGGGAGACTTTGCTGGGACTCATCAGAGGCACGGAGAAGGCAATGGCACCCCACTCCAGTACTCTTGCCTGGCAAATCCCATGGACAGAGGAGCCTGGTAGGTTGAAGTCCATGGGGTCGCTAGGAGTCGGACACGACTGAGCGGCTTCACTTTCACTTTTCACTTTCATACGTTGGAGAAGGAAATGGCAACTAACTCCAGTGTTCTTGCCTGGAAGATCCCAGGGACGGGGGAGGCTGGTGGGCTGCAGTCTATGGGGTCGCAGAGAGTCAGACACAACTGAAGCGACTTAGCAGCAGTAGCAGCAGCATCAGAGGCAACGCTCTGTCTGGGAGGACAGCCCATCTAGGAGGACACTTGCCTGCTGGGAGGAAGATGTGCCTCGTGCCCACCCCACCCCTCACCCAGCTCCTCCCCAGCTGGATGCTAGGACAGACCTGGGCAGAGCCATCCTGGAATCACACTCTGCTTGAGTCTCACTTTTCTCTGGGGACTCAGCATGGGAAGTCCAGTGATAGCAACAGTAAGACCAGTGAACATTTACAGAAAATCCACAGAGTAGAGAATAAAAGACTTCAATGACACAGGTCCCTAAGCCATAGGTTGAAACACTATTCAGAAGCACTGAGGGGCAGGGCATCCAGTAGGAAGGCAACTGGAAGGCGAGTGAGCGTGGATAAACCCGCTAAATCCAGACAACCAGCCCCCGTCTATTATCTTCAGCTCAGTTCAGTCACTCAGTTGTGTGTGACTCTTTGTTGATCCCATGGACTGCAGCACGCCAGGCTTCCCTGTCCTTCACCAACTCCCTGAGCTTACTCAAACTCATGTCCATCGAGTCAGTGATGCCATCCAACCATCTCATCTTCTGTCGTCCCCTTCTCCTCCTGCCTTCAATCCTTCCCAGCGTCAGGGTCTTTTCCATGAGTCAATTCTTCGCATCAGGTGGCCAAAGTATTGGAGTTTCAGCCTCAACATCAGTCCTTCCAATGAATATTCAGGACTGATTTCCTTTTGGATGGACTGGTTGGATCTCCTTGCAGTCCAAGGAACTCTCAAGAGTCTTCTCCAACACCACAGTTCAAAAGTATCAATTCTTCAGCACTATTTTCTTACAGCCTTTCTTTTTCATCATCTCTTTGGGGACAGAGGGTAGCAGCAGAATCTCAGGTCCTGGGGATCAGAAAAAGCAAAACTTGCCGAAAGTTTGAGCCTGACACCTTGGTGCGGTTTCTTCCTTATCTGACCTTTCTTTATCTGGCATCTGACCTTTCCAAGTTATCACTACACCCTTGTCTGCCGCTTCCCCCACCCCTCACTCACCAGGCTGTGGGCGTGCAAGGGAAGGATGACTGATCTTCTCAATCAGAAGGAGATAGAGTTCCCCACAGAGACACCCCAGGACCAGGGTCCTCCTGGGGAAGGGATGCCTTTCCTGAACCTGTCATGCCACCGGAGACTCAGGTCGAGAACCTGCTCTGGGTAGGCGAGTGTGGGTCTGCTGAAAGCACAGACTCTGAGGGTGACAGGTGGTGGTTACACCTGGTTCTCACCTGTTCATAGTAATATAGTCCCCAAATGTGGGCATGAGGGCTCCCCCATGAGCCAGAGACCTCTGTGACAGGTTCCGCGAATTCGTAGTGTTCAGGGACATATGCAACCTTCCCCGCGCCCCAACCACACTGCTCGGTGAGGGCCTGCCCAGCCTTGGGTGGGTTTCTATCCCCTTGTGAGCATGGCAGGCTGAACTATGGCCCCCAGAAGATTTCCACTTCCTACACCTAGAACTTGTGAGTGCTACCTTATACAGAGAAAAAAGGAGGCAGAAGAATTTTGTAGGTGTCATTAAGGGTCTTGAGGTGGTTGTCCTGGTGGGCCCCACATGCAATCAATGAGTCCTTATAAGAGGGAGACTTGACGCACACAGAAGACAAGGCGATGTGACCGCAGGGCATTGGAGTGATGCAACCACAATCCAAGAAGTCTGCAGAGGTCAGAAGAAACAGGAACAGATTCTCCCCTAGACCCCCCAGAGCATCTTATCTCTGCTGACACCTTGGTTTTGTTACCAAGTCCAAGCTCACTCTGCTCGCTGCACGACAGGCCAATGAATCCAACATATGGGTGTTGAGGCGAGGAAAATGACTTCATTCAGAAAACCAGCTGACCAAGAAGGTGGCAGGCTAGCACCTCAAAGTTACCATCTTGTTGGGATCTGGACACCAGGTCCTTTTATAGAGCCAAAGAGAGGGAAGAATGAGGAATTCAAGTCAAAGGGCAGACTAGAGAGGGAGAGGCAGTGAGGAAGTAAAGAGGGTCTTCAGTCTTGCAAAACATCTTCAGGAAGAGCCAGCCTTTGGAAAGGGGTGTGTTACTCTCTTCTTTTTTTGTAGCCATTCATAGATGGGCTTGTATTTTCTTTGGCTCCAAAATCACTGCAGATGGTGACTGCAGCCATGAAATTAAAAGACTCTTGCTCCTTGGAAAAAAAGCTATGACCAACCTAGACAGCATATTAAAACGCAGAGACATTACTTTGCCAACAAAGGTCTGTCTAGTCAAGGCTATGGTTTTTCCAGTAGCCATGTATGGATGTGAGAATTGGACCATAAAGAAAGCTGAGTGCCCAAGAATTGATGCTTTTGAACTGTGGTGTTGGAAGACTCTTGAGAGTCCCCTGGACTGCAAGGAGATCAAACCAGTCCTAAAGGAAATCAATCCTGAATATTCTTTGGAAGGACTGATGCTAAAGCTGAAACTCCAATCCTTTGGCCACCTGATGTGAAGAACTGACTCATTTGAAAAGATCCTGATGCTGGGAAAGACAGAAGGTGGGAGGAGAAGGGGACGACAGAGGATGAGATGGTTGGATGGCATCACCAATGAACTCGATGGACATGAGTTTGAGTAAACTCTGGGAGTTGGTGATGGACAGGGAGGCCTGGCATGCTGCAGTCCATGGGGTCGCAAAGGGTCGGATACGACTGAGCAACTGAACAACAGGTGGGCAGTGACAGATTATCTCTCTGTGAGGTGCACAAAAGTTCTTGTTTATAGTCAAGCAGAGGGGCAGCGTCCTCTGAGCCACATTAAGTGTGATTACAACAACAAAAGAGATGAAGAGCAAGTCAAAGGAACAGTCCCAGCGTGGAGTCAGAGCTGTCTTCCTCCCCGCAGCAAATTCAGCCCAGGGACACTGACTGTGCCCTTAACGGCACCAGAACTGTAAAAGAACAAACTTCTGTTGTTTCTGTGGTTTTAAGCCTCCTAGTGTCTAGCAACTTTTACAGGAGCCACAGGAAATAAATACAGTGAGTGACCTCATAGAATTCATTCCTCTTATTCATTGGAGAAGCATCTGCCACGTGCCCACGCTATGCCAGGCACTTCTGTTGGTGCTGAGATGCACGGGACAGAGCGGGCCTTGCCCCATGGAGCTGCAGTCCAGCTGCGTGATGAGGGCCCAAAGGTGTGGAGATGAGTATCTTAAAGGGCTTGTTCCAAATAATTGACGCTGGCATCACAGAGGAGGAGAAGGAGAGAACAGTCATTTGAATAGATCCCTTATAAAGGCAGCTTTTAAAAAACCACATAGACCACCATAAAATATTTGCACCTACTGCACAAATTATATGCAAGTAGACTTTGATCACAAATGTGCTCTTCAGGGAAACAAAGGTCTCTGGATCCAAGCCACACCCCAGAATGCCTTCTGTGCCCGCCTGCAGGCCAGCTCTGGTTGGCCCCTGCACCTCTGCCCTTCAGGGATCACAGGTTCCAGTAGAGAGGGTGGGGCCTCAGCCCTCACAGGCCTGTAGAAATGACCTAACCCGGCAATAGGGTCCTGAAAGAGTGGCTTTTCAATGTTAACGTAGAGACTGGCAGCGTGTAATTTACACCAAACCTGAGGATAAGGTCATGACTCCGGGCTCACTTTGGATGAGTCAAAACACACTGGGCCCAGAAGACTCCAGGCTTTCCCACATGTAAGCTGGTCACATCCGCAACTGGTGACCTCATGTAACCACCTGGCCTGTGAACCCCATCTCCAAAGCTGGCTAAGCTCCTAGCACCACCCAAGCATGACCGGGTAACCTGATTCTGCAAAATACCTGCTGATCATCTTGGCCACAGGATCCACTCTGTCTGAACAACCTGGAAGGAAGCAGGGACCATCCAGGGCAGGGAGGAGGCCAGGCCGGTCCGCAGTCTGCCCCACCACCAGGCCCCCCACTTCTGGGGTTTAACAGTAATCCTTCTTTCCACCTCTTTTGAGAATTAACACGTTCAACGTTTGCAAATATACTTTGGAAAGTGGTAGGTGTGGAGCCAAGTCTAAATGATGTTTTTAATCATTGTCATTATTCAGTTGCCTCTGGAAACAATGAACTCTACATTGTCTTTGTTGGGTGCAAAAGAATAAAACTCTTCCTCTAAACCAGGTTTCAGTAGCTACAACTGTGTGTGTTGGCTGATTCCCACCCCACCCCCACACTCATTTGCCTCCAAGATGGCTGCTGCAAGGCTGTTTCCAGAGTAGAACCTTCAGCAAAGGCAGGTCTGACCTGTGTCCTCAGCTCCTGCAAGGTATTGCTAAAATTCTTAAACTATCCTGATCGATAAGCATTTCCCTGGGGCCTTGGACCACACTGGATAGTCTAATACCATGATTTATGGTGGGGACTTGGGCCACATGTAACCTCAGGTATGCAGATGACACCACCCTTATGGCAGAGAGAAGAGGAACTAAAAAGCCTCTTGATGAAAGTGAAAGTGGAGAGTGAAAAAGTTGGCTTAAAGCTCAACATTCAGAAAACGAAGATCATGGCATCTGGTCCCATCACTTCATGGCAAATAGACGGGGAAACAGTGGAAACAGTGTCAGACTTTATTTTTTTGAGCTCCAAAATCACAGCAGATGGTGACTGCAGCCATGAAATTAAAAGACACTCCTTGGAAGGAAAGTTATGACCAACCTAGATAGCATATTGAAAAGCAGAGACACTACTTTGCCAACAAAGGTCCGTCTAGTCAAGGCTATGGTTTTTCCAGTGGTCATGTATGGATGTGAAAGTTGGACTGTGAAGAAGGCTGAGCACCGAAGAATTGATGCTTTTTGAACTGTGGTGTTGGAGAAGACTCTTGAGAGTCCCTTGGACTGCAAGGACATCCAACCAGTCCATTCTGAGGGAGATCAGCCCTGGGTGTTCTTTGGAAGGAATGATGCTAAAGCTGAAACTCCAGTACTTTGGCCACCTCATGTGAAGAGCTGACTCATTAGAAAAGACTCTGATGCTGGGAGGGATTGGGGGCAGGAGGAGAAGGGGACGACAGAGGATGAGATGGCTGGATGGCATCACTGACACAATGGATGCGAGTCTGAGTGAACTCCAGGAGTTGGTGATGGACAGGGAGGCCTGGCGTGCTGTGATTCACGGGGTTGCAAAGAATCAGACACGACACAGTGGCTGAACTGAACTGGGCCACATGGAGATACTCAAACTCCAGAGGGCTGGAGATGAAAGGTCAGCCAAGCAGGTGGTCCACTCTGGCTACCTGACTGAACCTAAACGAAAGTTCTGGAGAACAAGGCTCAGGTGGGCTTCCCTGGTTGGCAATATCCCAGGTGCATTGTCACACATCATTGCCAGGAGAAGTCAGTGCTGTTCAGGACTCCACGGGGAGAGGACAGCTGGGAGTTCCTCTCTTGGAAATTTCTGCACAGGTGTTTCCTCCCTTGGATGAGTATTGGTAGTAAACCATAGCTATAACAGCTCAGTTGAATTTGGTAAGTTCTTCTAGTAATTTATCAAAATTGCAGGTGGCCTCAGCACCAACGATGGACCACAGAGATTATCATACTCAGGGAAGTAAGTCAGACAGAGAGAGACAAGTATCATATGATGGCACTTCCATGTGGAATCTAAATCATACGAATCAACTTGTTTACAAGACAGAAATAAACTCAGGCGTGAGTGCCTAGTCGGCTCAGCTGTCTGACTCTTTGCGACCTCATGGACCGTAGCCTTCCAGGCTTCTGTGTCCATGGGATTATCCTGGCAAGGATACTGGACATTTCCTTCTCCAAGGGATCTTCTCAACCTAGGGATCAAACACGCATCTCCTGCATGGCAGCTGCCTCCTATATTAGCAGCTGGATTCTTTACCACCAAGCCACCTGGGAAGCCCAGACCTAGAACACAAACGTATGGTTACCAAAGGGAAAGTAGGGGAAGAGATAAATTTGGAATTTGGGATTAACAGATACACACTACTCTATAAAATAAACCACAAGGGCCTATTGCATAGTGCAGAGACTATATTAATATTTTGCATAACATAAAGGAATAGGAAAATGAATACACGTATATATGTATAACTGAATCACTTTGCTATGCACCTGAACATTATAAATTAACTATACTTCAATTGAAAAACAAAAAAAAAACTGAGGGTGGTCTTGGGGACCCCACCTCTTGCAGTTGGCATCAGAAGTGAGGGTGGTCTTGGGGACTGCCTCTGCACTCTGTAAGTTCTTAACATTTTCATACCCTGGACACCTTCAGCAGTCAGTCTGGTGAAGCCTGTTGACTTTATCCAGGATAATGTTCTTAACAGCATAAAATAAAATATAAAGTAGTTTTTTTAAAAACCCACTTACACTGAAATGTAAATATCAAAATATGTGCTTCTTTATTAACACATAAAATATCAAGTTCTAACAGCAGATTTGCTGTCTAGCTTTGTAGTATCAAGCATAGCCAATGTTTTATGTGGACTGCTGTTGGTGTCAAAATCACAGGTGTTGTTACTTCTAGTGTATGTTGTTGCCTAGATTCATCATTGAAGGAGATTCTTCATTTCAGTTAGAGGTTAGTAAGAATAAACGGTCTAATTTTTTTTTCCTATCCAAGGTCACAAACCCCATGAATTTGACCCACAGACCATCAAGGGGTCCAAGGGCCCTGGATTAAGAGGCCCAATCAAGGGCTTGGGAGATAATATCACCCTTCACAGCTGTGTAAGGGCTGCTGCTCTCAATATTATTATCAACTATAATAGCTAATATTCAGTGCTTGCTCTGTGGTAGGCATAAGAAAGGTGAAAGTGTCACACAAATCTGAACCATTATTTTTATATTATATTAATGAATTTAATGGTTGATTCAGAAGGAAATGGCAACCCACTCCAGTATTCTTGCCTGGAGAATCCCCTGGACGGAGGAGCCTGGTAGGCTACAGTCCACGGGGTCGCAAAGAGTGGGACACAAGTGAGCAACTTCACCTTCATTTTAAGAAAACAATTGGTACTGCTTTTGGTGAGTTTGGCATGGCCAGGCTCATGCATGTGCTTCCAGTGGATTCTTCACTTAGGCCTCCCTACAACCTCGTGAGGTGAGTCTGCTCTTCTTCCCATTTACGGCCAAGGTGAGTATGTCTCGGTTTAATCAACTTACTCAAATCATGGTGCCAGTAATTAGTAGAACAAGGAGTTCAAACCCAGATCTCTTTGACTTAAGACAAAGCACAGCTCCCCCAAATCGGCAGAATGACACTCTGCAAACAGAGAGGGCTGCAAGGTGCCACCAGGTGACGTGCCCACAACGTCCACTTGTGCTGGGCAGAAAGACGGACCACTGAGGGGAAATAGAGACAACTCGGCGCCAAGTCCTGCATGGATTAACAAGCCAGTGATTGCCGAGGCTGTGAGGCAGTTCCTGTGATAATCATTAGCATCTAGATTCCAGAACCACGGGAATCACCGAAGACAGCTGCCTGGCGAAGGGCCTCCCTGGTTTCCCTGAGAATGCCCTTGCTCTGCACCCGGAGAAACCCACAGGTGCCCCACGGAGCAGCAGCACCCTCTGCACCGGGCCCTGTGGGCACCGCTTTCTCCCAAGGGAAAAATCTCGCAGTTCCTATGTGGTGGGAACTCCGCGTCTACAGAGCAGCTTCCGGCAGGAAAGCCCATGGCAGAGTCCAGCAAGGGGTTACCAAGCCCCGGAGCGCTGCCTCCTGCTTGGCGGGGCTCAGAGGAGGGATGGAGACCTTCTCGGGCACCAGCAAATCCGCAGTGTCGGTAGCGGCCGCCGTACTTCTCACCCGGAGGGAGCCCGGCCGGGTCCACTGGGCTCCCTGCCCAAGCCCTGTGGGCAGTCAGGTGGGAGAGTCTGGGCAGACTGGAGGGCGGGCCCGTGGTGGGCTCAGCTCACCCAAACCACGTTAGCATCACCTGTCACTTGACATAAACAGCCGCCCTCCCTACTTCTACCCATGGGAAAGGCAAATTTTCAGAAACCTCATGTCAGCCTCTCCCAGCACTTTCAAATATTTTGTGTGGAGCATGTCACAGTATGTAATAACCTCACACAGGTAACATTTCTTTTACTCTTGTATGAGGTTTGAGAGCCGTAAAGGGCAGATCATATAGCCATTTGGTAAAAGAGGCAAGAGGTTCTAGAAGTGAAGTTGCTCAGTCGTGTCCAACTCTGCGACCCCATGGAGAATGCAGTCTACCAGGCTCCTCTGTCCATGGAATTTTCTAGGCAAGAGTACTGGAGTGGGTTGCCATTTCCTTATTCAAGAGATCTTCCCAACCCAGTGATTGAACCCGGGTCTCCCACATTGTAGGCAGACACTTTACCATCTGAGCCACCAGCATGTGAAAAGCCACCACCACACAGTAAATAAAATGGCAGAAAAAAAAACCCAGATCTGAGTGGGAAGCCCCAGCTCCTTCCGCTATATCACACTGGCTCCCGCTGAGCTGAAACCACACCTGCAGCCCTTCATCCTGACAAGGTTCCTGGGGTACCTCAAGCAAAGACAGCATTAGACAAGGATCTCTGGGTGCTCACAGCCTCCCCCAGCCTGCTGCTCCTGCACTTTGCAAGCCCTCCCCCAGGCCCCATCTCCCACCCCCACCTCCCTGGCAAGCACTGCTGGAGCCAACAGGTTAGACCATTAGACACTCGCCAACATGCGGTCAGCCTTCACCAACCATGGGTAGGGCAGGGAGCAGCTGAAATGAGGGGGTTAGACAATCCTGTCTACACAGGGATCATAAATGTATAATCCTCTGCACTTACCTCCAGCTTTTTGTACAGAAAGCATTTCACAAGTAGGTCAGGCTTAGGGTGAGTCAGACAGAAGCCATCCCATCTGCTTAGGTCAAGAAAACCCAGGTGGAGAGAATGTTCTAAGCTGTTCCCTGCAGACAACACAGTCATCACGTGGAATTCGGGTAAGCGGCCTGCTTGGGGGGATTTTCACAGGGCCTGTCCAGAAAACTCCAGCCACACACCTTTCAGTCTCACCGTATTTTCCTTTTTGGTGGTGGAGTTTGGGCCTGGTTCCCCAAAGCGGCTCAGGCCCAGTCCCGAGAGATGCAGGCCATGAAAGGTCGTTCAGTTCACACACAGTCCTCCTAATTCCTGAGGTCCCCTCTGGAATTTCTGCCCTTTTCCTCACCCTCTCCCCTCACTGTGGTGCCGAGGCATCCTTCCTGGCCCAGAAAAAAAGCAATTTAGTAAAATGATGGCAGGCTAAAATGCAGGTGTCATGTTTCCCAAGAGAGGTGAGAGCAGCTCGGCAGAGAGCGTGATGGCTGGGTAAAAGAGGGCGCTGGTTCACTGCCTGGACTGATTGTGTAACTGGACGTCACCTTTCCTTTTTTCTCCCCCTTGCCTTTCAAACCTTCTTGCTCTTGGTTTTCTCTTCCCATCCTGGGACAATATCTTGGGAAGGTCCCCAAATGCTCTGGTCACTTTCAGATATTAACCAATGATTCTGATTTTCAGACATTAAATATTCCAGGCCAATCTAAGTGCAAACCTTCACCTCAGCCAGCTCAAGGCTCATTCCCTCTTCTCCTTTGGCCCCACACCTGATGCAGACACCCACCCTGGGGAGGGTCAGTGGCTCTTCCGCCTCACTTTCTACTCCCTCCATATTCACCACCTGCTTGCATCTGCAGGTGTGGAGCCCTGAAGAGAGATGAGAAGCAGAGGGGGCAAGTGTCCTTCTAGCGAATGGATTTTCTACTCCTCTCTGGCCAGAATTAGCAAATAAAAAAACAGGACGCCCAGTTAAACTTGACTGTCAAATAAACAATGCATAACTTCGTGGCATAAGAATGTGGCCTGCCATATTTGGGCAGCCTGTGTTTCCTCTGGCAGAGATACACTGGCTGCCGAATGCCTCCAAGTCATAGAAGGTGAATTTGTTCCCCATCGCTGCCCTAACAAACTGCTACCAACTTAGAGGCTTAAAGTAACAGACACTGATTCTCTCACAGTCCTTGAGATTTGAAGCCTGAAATGGACTGCCTTCCTTCTGGAGGCTCCAAGGGAGAATCCCTCTTCTGGCCTCTCTCAGCTTTTAGGACCTACCTGCATTTCTTGGTGTGTGGCCCTCTCCACCATCTTCCAAGCCAGCACCATCTTCTCTCTGACTTCTGTCCTCATCCTTCTCTTAAAATGACTCTTGTGATTGTATCGGGCCTGCCTGGCTAATCAGGATAATTTTCCCATTTCAAGATCCTTAACTTAATCACATCTGCAAAGTCCTTTTTGTAATTAAGGCAATATAACCACAGGTTCTGGAGATTAGGGCATATCTTTGCCAATCGTCTACAGGCGGTCTTTCCCCCTATTGTTCAAGGGGGCCATTGGTGGGTTCTTAAAGACCCCTTGCTGGGGATCCCCAGCACTGCCCTGTTCTCTGACCCAGGAGACGTGGGTGATGCCCCCTCCAGCTAACTTTCTACAAACATCCCTTAGCTCCTGCTTCAAAGTTCAGCCCACAGAGGCACTTTTTTTTACTGGGGTGTCCCTTCCTGAGCAGGTGGAAATCTTGGGTGGGAAGCTTTCAAGACCCATGAGTCTAGGTATCTCCCAGGGTATCAGTCAGGTCACCTTGGACCCCAAGGAAACATTCCAGCCATGGCCCAACAAATTCTGGAAGTGAATGCCATATTCAAGAAATAGTTTAATAAAGCCACCTGAGGTGGCATGTTATTCTCTTTTTTTTTAATTTAATTTTATTTTTAAACTTTACATAATTGTATTAGTTTTGCCAAATATCAAAATGAATCCGCCACAGGTATACATGTGTTCCCCATCCTGAACCCTCCTCCCTCTCATTAAAGAAATCCTCAGATCTCTAAGCAATCTTTAGATTTTCTTAGATCTAGGCTGGAGGTGGGTGATGTCCCAAGACCAGAAGTTGCCAAACCAGCTTGGATACTTCTTAGCAAATTCTTCACGAATGGTCTAGCATCTCTCTTCAAAATGTGTGTGTTGGTAGAAGTGGGGAGTAGGGAGCAGGAGGCAAGGGGGGAGGGTCTATTATTCTAGGCTTTGGATTTTAGCCAATATCCCCAGACCACTGGAAAAGTCTAGCCCATCCTTCTGGACAAAGAAAAAGATGATCCCGAAAATAAATTTGCAGTGAAGTGTGGAGTCACCTGTCTCAGAAGTACGTAACATTTAACAGAGGAGAGAACACTGATTGACTCAAAAGTATGCATCACTGATGGAAAACTGCCTCACATCAGTGATACACCTGCCCAGGAAGTCCGTCCCGCACCCGGTGTGCCTACCTGAGTCCAGCATCTGCATTCTGCAGGGGGGGCGGGGCCTAAGACACACCTTCAGGCAGGAGATAGATGGGCCCCAGGCTGAGCAGCTGGAGTTCCCCTCTGTGGACAGATACTCAAAAATAGCAGGAGCAGGAGACAGCTGAGCCCTGCCCAGATAAGAGATAAAAGACTACACATTCCTCATTCTCGAAGTCAAGGAAACCTCCTTGACTACATGTGCACAGAAAGGCTCCTTGGAAGTCAAAAAGGGAGGTGACGTCACCCCATAGTAAGTGATGTCAACCTACCTATTCACAGGCCTCCTCACTGGATTCATCTTGGCTAAGAGATGCACACACACACGGGAGGATCTGGAGATGAACCAAATATGGACTCAGAACCAGGCAAAGCAAGGTGACTGGCCAAAGGAAACCCAGAATAAACGCCCCGTATGTGATTCAAATTACCGCAGGAGCACGACTCTCCCTCTGAGCCCGCCCGTGTGTCTATTCGCATGTCCCCTTTTCTGTTCCTAATACATTGCTTGTTTCACTCCTTTCCATCTCTCCATCGAAATTCATTTCTACACAGCTGATGGGCCAGGGCCTTGCCACTGGCTGCTGGTCTAGTGGCTAGGATTCCGCGCTGTCTCTGCCACGGCCTGACTTCACTCTCCAGCTGGGAATCTAAATCCTGCTTCAAGCCACTGCAGGCCGAGATCAACCTGAGTTGGCAGATAGAGCCCACGATGACCCATAGGACGGCAGCTGGAATGGTGCTGGGAGGGCCCACAGGCAGGGCTTGCGTGCCTACCCCGCAGGTCTGGAGTGGCTAGCTGTCTGTGGAAGGGCCCTGGGGCTGCCCTGGATTTGGTGAGAAAAGGGATCTCAGCCAGCTTCCACCTCTGCTGTGGACACAGGCTCCGAGCCTTGGAACGCTCTGAGAGCCGGAAGGTGCCTGCAGAGTCGGTTGCAGGCAACTGACTGTTGTGTGACATCAGGGTTCTTGCTTAACCTGTGAACCCCCATCTCTATAAACTGATGGAAAGCTATCTATGATCTAGGATTCTTATGAAGAGTAAACGAAGCAATGTTTGCAGAGCACCTGGGACCCAACGTATACTATGTCTCTCCTCTTCTCACCTTCTAAGGTATCCTCATGTCAGACACCTTTTCTTTGTGTCTATATCAGTGGATGTATTTACCGTTCAGTCCCTCCTTCATGCAGATGCAAATCTGTCTGGGACTAAGGACAGAAGCATACTTCAGCAGTGACCCATCCTGGGTGTGACACAATTTCTCTGGCATTGACTTTCAGGTGTGAGTCTGGTTGGAATTCTGCAGGGACGGGTTTTCAGTTTATAAAGATCAAGTGGTTTTGCTCTGAGCCCGTGAGCTGATTTCACCCCCTCCACACCACACACACACACACACACACACACACACACACACACACCCCTTATTGGAGGTCAGGGAGAGAGGAGCAGAGCAGAACCCTGCCACCGCCCCACCTCCCACCCAGGACAGCTGCATAAAGCAAGGTGTCATGGAAATCTTTCCCGTTTACTCCAGAAAAACCATCTCAACCCAAGTTCAGAGTGGCCCTTCCCTCCCCGTATCAACATGAGGCGCTAGACTAAGCACTTTAACTGCATCTTGTCATGTCTCACAGCAAGCCCGTGAGACTGGCAGTTTATTACACCTAACTCGCAGAGAAGGAGCAGGACACAAAGAAGCTCTAACATGAGCTGACAACGTCTGCACCAGAGCTGACCCTGGTCTACACAGCAGGGCCTCCGCTCTCCCCGCAGGTGAGACCCACTCTGCCCGCCCCCTGCAAGTCATCTGACCCCATACAAGTGTCAGAGAAGCTTCCCCCTCCAAGGGCACTGGCAGCCTCGCCTTCCCTCCACCCCAAGTACCCGCCAAAGGCAGGAGGAAAGCCCGCCGCACTGATCTGCTCACATCCACCATCTCCCAACTCTGACGGGCCGGCCATCCCTCCCCTGACTTTCTGAAGAGCCCAGAAAAGAATCTCCGCTGCAGGGCAGGCCAGAGGGCTTCTGCCATCAGGGGAGCCAGAGCAGAGCTGATTCATGGACAGGTGTGAGCAGGTGTGAGCAGAGCCTGGGCAGGCGTGGGGATGGGAGGCTGGTGAGTGTGGAGCAGCCAGTCTTGGCTTCTCCCCTGACCTGCCCTGCCCATGACCCGGCTCCTCCTCTGCAGAACCAGTGGGAGGGGACAGACACCACCTTCAGCTCCAGAAAGAGATCAGATGCCGTTCTTCTGGAGCTCCCAGTCCAAAAGGAGGCTCCAGAGACTCAGTGGCCACCCTCACACCAACAGCTCGTGTTTGAGCAGCCTGTGACCTTTTTTTAGGCCATTTCATGATACAAGTCCACAGTTTTGATTAACCAACCGCTACCCCTCCGTCTTTATGCATCTTCCCTACCAGTCCAGCAAGCCTTTGTTGATTGAATCCCTTGGTGGGAATTCATGAGAGCCTCCCAGGGGCCTGGGAGGTAGTCAGGGTTACAAATCTAGGCTTCCAGATGGTAGGAAGGGAACTGACATTTGTTAGGGATAGGGTGCTAGGCTTAGCAAATGAAAGCATAGGGTTCCCAATTAAATTTGAACTTCAGCTAAACAGCAAGTAAGTTTTTCAGTATAAGTGTGTCTTATGTGTATTTGGGATATACCTACCCTAAGGGCAACCCACTCCAGTATTCTTGCCTGGAAAATCCCATGGACAGTGGAACCTGGTAGGCTATAGTCCATGGGGTTGCAAAGAGTCGGACATGACTGAGCGACTTCACTTTACCCTAAACAAATTCTTGTGTATATCTCAAATCCAGATTTACCCAGCATCCTGTATTTTGTTGAATAACCCTAGCTGGAGACCTGGTATACACCAGATATTGTCTCTACCTTCTCTCATTTGAGCCTCATACAGTCCTGGGAAGGAGCAAATAGTAAGTTATATTGACCTCACTGTACAGATAACAAAAAGGATACTTAGGGAGATAACCTGATTTGCTTAATATACTTCAGTCCAGAAAAAGTGGGTGAAGACTAGCGCCTTGCGTCCCTGACCTGCCAGGGCAAGGCTGCTCCTCTACCCTAGGAGAGGAGGCGGGGGTTGCAGAGCGGAGAAGGCCTGGGGGGTTCCACATCATTATGGTCAGAGACAATGGATTCTGGAGGAGACTCAATTCTTAGAGCAGAGTCCAGGCACCTGGGCCGAGTCCACCAGGGCTCCTGGGGGCAACACCACGCAGGTGGGCAGGGATGGGCCCGTGGTACCTGCCAGCGCAGTTCACAATTAGTGCCTTTGCACCCAAGTCTTTTAGGGTCATGTGTGGAATGCCTGCATGCTACATGAGTAACAACCCAATAATAACAATACAGACAACAATAACTGTAGTAATATGCACCAGGGAATTCCCTGGTAGCTCAGATGGTAAAGAATCTGCCTACAGTGCAGGAAACCTGGGTTTGTTCCCTGGGTCAGGAAGATCCCCTGGAGAAGGGAATGGCAACCCACTCCAGTATGCTTGCCTGGAGAATTCCAAGGACAGAGGAGCCTGGTGGGCTACAGCCCATGGGGTCACAGAGAATTGGACACGACTGAGCGACTAACATTTTCAGTATGCACCAGGCACTGTGATAACTCTTTACATCCATCACTCCCTTTAATCCTCCCACCACCAAAGAAACAATAATGGTATTACTATTACCTACAACCACCAACTGTTTCGTGTTACTGCGTGCCGGGCCATACAGGGACTTTGTGTTATCACCTCATTTAATACAAATAACAACCCTATAGTTATCCACATTTCAGGTGAGGATCAGAGAAGTTAAGGGCCAAGATCACACACACAGCTGTCAGAATTCAAACCCAGATTTAACCTGAAGCCCGTGTACTTTCCACTGCCTGACACGGGCCCTCTTACCAAGGGAGCTTGTCCGTGTGGAAGGTCCCCAGACAGAACACAATGCTAGTTGCAGCCAGCTCTTCCACACTCCTCCTCCACCCAGATAAAGGAATCCATATCAAAACACAGCCTCACTTCTCTTCAGGGGCAATCGTCCTGGAATAAAAACTTCAAAACAAAGTCTCGGCCCTATAACGCCTCTGGCAGATCAATATCCTTAGGAGTGCCTCTGTGATCCCCACAGTTTCTAGCCTCTTCATCCATAAACCAGCCTTAGAGAGTGCCTATTGTGGTCTGGTTTGTACCTTTCTGTTGAGATCAATTTCAGCTCCATGCCCTTTGACCTAATTCAATTAATGAACTAAACATTATGACTGAGAAACCCATCAGTTCAGTTCAGTTCAGTTCAGTCGCTCAGTCGTATCCGACTCTGCAACCCCATCAATCGCAGCATGCCAGGCCTCCCTGTCCATCACCAACTCCCGGAGTTCACTCAAACTCATGTCCATTGAGTCAGTGATGCCATCCAGCCATCTCATCCTCTGTCGTCCCCTTCTCCTCCTGCCCCCAATCCCTCCCAGCATCTGAGTCTTTTCCAATGAGTCAACTCTTCACATGAGGTGGCCAAAGTACTGGAGTTTCAGCTTTAGCATCATTCCTTCCAAAGAACACCCAGGGCTGATCTCCTTTAGAATGGACTGGTTGGATCTCTTTGAAGTCCAAGGGACTCTCAAGAGTCTTCTCCAACACCACAGTTCAAAAGCATCAATTCTTTGGCACTCAGCTTTCTTCACAGTCCAACTCTCACATGCATACATGACCACTGGAAAAACCATAGCCTTGACTAGACGGACCTTTGTTGGCAAAGTAATGTCTCTGGTTTTCAATATGCTATCTAGGTTGGTCATAACTTTTCTTCCAAAGAGTAATCGTCTTTTAATTTCATGACTGCAATCACCATCTGTGGTGATTTTGGAGCCCCAAAAAATAAAGTCTGACACTGCTTCCACTGTTTCCCCATCTATTTCCCATGAAGTGATGGGACCAGATGCCATGATCTTTGTTTTCTGAATGTTGAGCTTTAAGCCAACTTTCACCTTCATCAAGAGGCTTTATAGTTCCTCTTCACTTTCTGCCAGAAGGGTGGTGTCATCTGCATATCTGAGGTTATTGATATTTCTCCCGGCAGTCTTGATTCCAGCTTGTGCTTCTTCCAGCCCAGCATTTCTCATGATGTACTCTGCATATAAGTTAAATAAGCAGAGTGACAATATACAGCCTTGACGTACTCCTTTTCCTATTTGGAACCAGTCTGTGGTTCCATGTCCAGTTCTAACTGTTGTTTCCTGACCTGCACATAGGTTTCTCAAGAGGCAGGTCAGGTGGTCTGGTATTCCTATCTCTTTCAGAATTTTCCACAGTTTATTGTGATCCACACAAAGGCTTTGGCATAGTCAATAAAGCAGAAATAGATGTTTTTCTGGAACTCTCTTGCTTTTTTGATGATCAGGTTCCTAAAAATGAGAAGCCAAAGTTTCAGTCTTCCCAAGTTAATTTATGGCTTCATTAATCCCATTCAAAAATCAAACAGGACTTCTTGGTAAAACCTCACAAATTTGAAAAAACAAATGACCAGGGAAAACCAGGGCTTCCCTGGTGGCTCAGATGGTAAAGAATCTGCCTGCAATGTGGGAGACCTGGGTTCAATCCCTGGGTTGGGAAGATCCCCTGGAGGAGGGAACGGCTAACCACACCAGTATTCTTGCCTGGAGAATCCCCATGGACAGAGGAGCCTGGAGGGCTATAGTCCGTGGGGTCCCATAGAGTCAGACATGACTGAGTGACTTTCACTTTCTTCTCTTAGGGAAAATCAAAAAAAAAATTTAAAGGGAAAAATAGTAATAATTGGGGACTGGTTCATCTTCATTTTAGCACTTCTTATTAAAATATCAAGTATATGCAAGTTATAAGCAAACATATTAGCAGGGAAAAATTAAGAATCCAGAAAACAAACTTTATACAAATAACCTGACAAAGGACACACCTCAAATATAAGGCTAATGGATAGATTACTTTAAAAAGATTCTGAGAAACAATACAATGGAGAAAGGAGTCTTTTCAACAGATAGTGTTGGAATAACCAGACATCCACCTGGAAAGGAAAAAATCTAGACAAAGATCTTACATTCTTCACAATTCAAAACAGATCAAAAATGCAAAACTATAAAATTCCTAGAAGATAACAGGAGAAAATCTAGGTGACCTTGGGCACGGCAATGATTTTTTAGACACAACACCAAAGGCACAGCTCATGAAATATCTGATGATAAGTTGAACTTTACGAAAATTAAAAATCACACGGTGAAAACGACACTGTCAAGATAGTGAAAAGACAAGCCACAGCCTTGAACAAAATGCTTGCAAAAGACGTATTTAATGAAGGATTGGGAATCTAAAATGCACAAAGAACCCTTAAACCTCAACAATGGAAAAATGAGCAACTTGATTTAAAAGCTGGCTAAAGCTCTGAACAGACGCTTTATCAAAGAAGACAGAAGATATACAGATGGCAAGTAAGTATATTAAAAGATGCTCAACAAAAACAAAAGGATGGGGGGACTTCCCTTGTGGTCCAGAGGCTAAGACTCCACATTCCCAACGCAGGGGGCCCAGAGTTGATCCCTGGTCAAAGAACTAGATCTCACATGCTGCAACAAAGACCCAGCACAGCCAAATACATGTATACATATGTACGAAAGATGCTCAACACCCTATGTCATTAGGGAAATGCAAATGAAAACAGCAACGAGATGCCACTATACACCTATAAGAATGACTGAAAAGCAGAACACTGACAGCACCAAAGGCTCACGAGGATGTAGGGCTGAGAAGGCTCTTCCCTTTTGATGGGACTGCAAATTACTACAGTCCTTTTGGGAGGCCGTTTGATGGTTTCTTCCAAAACTAGACACACATACTCTCACCTTAAGATCCAGCAGTTCTGCTGCTTGGTATTTACCCGAATGAGATAAAAACTTATGTCACTACAAAAATCCGCACGTGGATATTATAGCAGCTTTTTTATAATTGCCAAAACTTGGAAGCAACCAAGATTTTTCTGCAGGAGAATGGATAAACAAACTGGTACATAATGGTCAATACAATGAAATATTATTCAACACTAAAAAACAACAACAACAACAAAAAAAACAAGCTACCAAGACCTGAAAAAAATATACAGGAAAGTTAAATGCACATTACTAAGTGAAAGAAGCCAATATGAAAAGGCTACTAATGGGATGATTCCAACCTCAATATAGGATTCCAGCTGTATGACACCTTGGAAAAGGAAACACTATGGAGACAATAGAAAGATCAGTGGCTGGGGATGGGGAGGGATGAATAGGTGGAGCACAGAGGATTTTCAGAGCAGTGAAACCACTCTGCAGGATGCTATAAAGGTGGACACGTGTCATTACACATTTGTCAAAACCCGTAGAACCTACAACACCAAAAATGAACCCCAATATAAACTATGGACTTTGGATTATAATGTTGTGTCAATGTAGGTTCACTGATTGTAACAAATGTACACCTCTGGTGGGGGATTTTGATAGTGAAGGAGGCTGGGGGTAGGGAGTGAGGGGGAAATAAGGGAACTCTGTGTTTTCTGCTCAATTTTGCTGTAAATCTAAAACTGCTCTAAAATATAAAGTCAATTTTTTTCCTAATTTAAAGTCATGGGGAAATGGAAACTTGGAAAAATATTTAGAACACCATGTCATTTCACACTCAAAAAATTTTTAAGTTAAAATGTAAAAAAAAAATTGACACCAAATATAAGAAAATATGGTTACTTCATCTTATACCTGGATAGGGAAAGACTACATAAAGCATAACATCAATAAAATAAATTATAAAGGAAATGATCAATCAATTAAACTACTAAGAAGGCTGAGCACCAAAGAATTGATGCTTTTGAACTGTGGTGTTGGAGAAGACTCTTGAGAGTCCCTTGGACAGTAAGGAGACCAAGCCAGTCAATCCTAAAGGAAATCAATCCTGAATATTCATTGGAAGGACTGATGCTGAAGCTGAAACTCCAATATTTTAGCCACCTGATGCAAAGAACTGACTCACTGGAAAAGACCCTGATGCTGGGAAAGATTGAAGGCAGAAGGAGAAGGGGACAACAGAGGATGAGATGGTTGGATGGCATCACCGACTCAATGGACATGAGTTTGAGTAAGCTCTGGGAGATGGTGATGGACAGAGAGGCCTGGTGTGCTGCAGTCCACAGGGTTGGAAAGAGTCAGACACGACTGAGAAACTGAACAACAACAATTAAACAACTTAAAGCGAAAGAAAGTGAAAGTGTTAGTCGCTCAGTTATGTCCAACTCTCTGCGATCCCATGGACTGTAGCCCTCCAGGTTCCTCTGTCCATGGAATTCTCCAGACAAGAATACTGAATGGGTTGCCATTGCCTTCTCCAGGGGATCTTCCTGACTCAGGCATTGAATCCAGGTCTCTTGCATTTCAGGCAGATTCTTTATTGTCTGAGCCACCAGGGAAGTCCAAACAACTTAAAACTCAAAAATCTTACTATTAACTCAAATTTTAAAAATATTACTATGACAAAATATTACTATATCTGTAAGTCAATTAAAAGTTAAGCAGCAATACTTTAACAGAAAAATGCATATGATATGACTAAAGAATTTACAGAAGTATCTTCTTGAGTGACTAATCTGTAAAAAATGAAATTCAAATAAAAATAGCAATGGAATATCATTTACTCCCATTAATTTAGCAAATATTATCCAGAGTAATAATACTCAATATTGATAAAGGTGTGATGAACAAAGCTATTCAAATCATTTCTCAGAAATGATTTAACAATACGTATCTAGGGCTTTTAAAATGTTCATACCTTTAATCTAGTAGTTTCACTCCAAGAAAATAATCATAAATATGAACAAACATTGTGCACAAAAAAGTTCATCACAGCACTATTAATAATACTGAAAATTTAGAAAAATGTAAATGCCTAACAATAGAGGAACTGTTATTATTTTACAATGATTAAAAATATTTGTGAATAGTTTTCCCCCAAGGAAAACTGTTATTTTGATGATAAAAATAGTCTGTGTTCATCATAATTCCAAACACTAAAAATGATAAGCAAAAAAATGACAACTATGCCAAATTCTATCATCAACAGGCAATCACTACTAATATTCTAACAAATTATCTTACAGACATCTTTCTGGGCATATAGTTTTACAAAATGGAATCATGAAATCCATTTTTTTCAAATGCTTATTCCACTGAGTCTCTAATAGACATTTTTACATAATAATAAATAGACATATCTTTGGGCCATTAATCTGAATGGCCATATTGTCTTCCAGAAAACAACTAATTTCCTACTAGTGGACATTTCCTACATTTTTTGCTATTACAAAAATGTAGGAAATATCACAAGGAGCACACTCATGCAATCACCTTTACACGTATGTCCAATTATCTCCTTAGACACAATCAGAAACCAGCCTCAAAGAATATGCCTGTCCTAATAATAACACATACTGTCAAGCTCCCCTCCAGAAAGTCTGAACCAATTACACCCCCAGAAAGTTTCAAAAGCCCATTGCCCCAAGACCTGATACTGTCCCTCTTTGCAGTTGCCACCAGTTACCACAAACAAGGACTATCTTTATTGCTTTAATTGGTATTCTTTTAATTATGAGTGAGAATGAACACATTTTCATATATTTACTTCTCATTTGCTTTTAATCTTTTGTGAACTGCTGTTTATGTCCTTTGCTCATTTTTAAAGGCCTTGCCTTATTAATATGAATTTGTAAATGTCCTTTGTATCTTAGAGATATTAACTCATTGTCATAATTGCTGCAAACCTATTTCCTTCATTTGTCATTTGTATTTCAACTTTATTATTCTTAGTCTTCAAGCTGTTTTATTTAATTGCATGTACCTGAATCTATAAAATATTCCTCTATCATTTCCCTTTGGTATCTTACCTTCTGCATTTCAGGACAATAAAAATAGCTACCCATATTTTAGTATTTTACGGTTGATTTTTAATCTTTGAATTTTTAGTATTTACAACTTATTTTGGTATAAAAATTGAAGTAAGGATCAAGCTTTATGGTGTTTCTGCTAGGTAGCTGTCAAGGGTTTGAAACCCCACCTTTATCTCATACATATAAACATTGTCCTAGTTTGTTAGGGCCGCCATAACAGGCAGCAGACTGAATGGTTTAAACAACAGAAATTTCTTTTCTTTTTTTTTTAACACCAAAAACATCTTGTATTGGAGTGTAGCCGATTAACAATGTTGTGGTTGTTTCTAGTGAACAGCGGAGGGACACAGCCGTACATATACATGTGTCCATTCTCCCCAAGCCCCCATCCCATTCAGGATGGCACATAACAAGAAGTTCATTTTCTTATCGTTCTAAAGCTAGAAGTCTGAGACCGAGGTGTCAGCAGCGCTGACTCTTCTGAGTCCTCTCCCCTTTGTTTTAGACAGCGGTCTTCCTGCGTTTTTACACGGTCTCCCCTCTGTGCACAAGGTCATGTCCCAATCTGCTCTTACACTGACACCAATCATATCGGATTAAGGTCAACCTAACAGCTTCATATTAACTCAATGACCTCTTTAAAGACACTCAAGTATCTCAAATCCATCACATCCTGAGATACTGGGGGTTAGGACTTTTACTTATGAATGCTGGGGGGACATAACTCAGTCCACAGCACACACACACTCCCATCTGCACTATCTTGTTTCATTGATCTGTTTGTTCCAGTATTGATATCATACACATAGTTGCTATAGCCTTGTAATACCTTCTAACCCACTCCAGTATTCTTGCCTGGAGAATCCCCATGGACAGAATATCCTGGCGGGCTACATTCCATGGGTTCACAAAGAGTCAGACATGGCTGAGTGACTAAGCACAGCACAGCACAACACCTTTTAGTACTAAGTGGGCAAGTACCTCCTTGTGACTTGCCTTTTCCAGAATTATCCTGGCCATTTTCTTATTGTTCCTCTCCCCCTATGAGTTTCAGAATTCATTTGGAATCACTTGGGATTTTTATAGAGATTACATAGGATTTACAGATTGGCTTAAGAATGTGCATCTTTCCATGTGTCCCAACCTTATTTCTCTCAGCAGAGTTTCATACAGATTTTATTCTATTTTGTTTGGGGTTTAGTTACATGTATTCCTAGGTATTTCATTTTCTTGATACTTTTGTAAGTAGAATATCTTTTCCATTACATTTTCTAAATGGTTGATGCTGAGATATAAGAAACCATTCATTTTATATATATTTAACTTGTAAACTACAGGGAATTCTATTACTTCCAAAGCTTTATAATGATTCTCTTGGTAAACAATCATATCTTCAAATGAAGACAATTTTGCCTTCTTCTCTCCAATATTTAGACTTGTTTCATTGTCTTGCTCACTATATTGACATGCACTTTTAAACAAGGAGAAAAGGGTGCCATTTATTTTTCTTTGACTCTAACAGAACTGTGTCCAATCAAGGTATTACTATTAATTTCAGATTTTTAAAAATCATGTGAATTTTCATATGACTTTTCAGTATCAAAATGATCACATAAAGTGCTCACATAAGACTGAGTAACAGATTTCCTAATATTCTTTATCTCTGCATTTCTGAAATGAAATTCACTTGCTCATGCTACGTTTCTTCAAGCAGACTGATGGATCTTATACCCAATATTTTATGATATTTTCCATCAATGTTTATAAATAAGACTGAAATGCGAAATATGTGTGTTTCCCGTGTGCTGTCATTTCTATCTAGTACAATTAAAGTTTGTGCTATGATTTTTGTTTGGGAAAACGCATATTCATTATTTGCCTATATGTACAGGGCAGAAAGCAAAGGTAACAACATGGTAAGGTAATAACGGTAACACTGGTTACCTTAAGGGGGAATTATAAAGTTTTTTCCTTCAATTTTCTATAACAATTGAGCACCATATTTATAACAAGATGTTTTAAATATATGCCACTAAAAAAGTGGGTGAAAGTGTATCAGCAGTTATCTCTGGAAGGGGGAGTGAAACATGATTTTTATCTTCTCTGTCCTGCTATGAATCTGTCTATCCATCAGTATTTCCCCTTTCTGTCCATGCCCTGACCCTGCCGATTAAAAAATACAAATATACATATTTACATTGTTACTTTCTTTTTTAAGAAACTACAATGAACTTAAGACTTCTCAAATTATAGTAAACCAGTGCAAATAGATGTAAACTCTCCTCAGGATAAAATGAATAGGAAATTACATGGCTATTAAGTAGGGTCTAATTAGAGAAGGCTCTCAGCTGTGACTATCTTATTTTGGTAACTGGAGTCAGGTATGAGCTACGTCTCTGCTTATATGAAAGCAGATGATTGGGATTTCAGCAAAACGAGGAAGTTTTGCTCCTTTAGGAAGTTAGCATCTTAGCTTGAGTGGTACAAGAGGGACTTTAAACAGCCTACAGCCTCACAAACGAAACCTTCAGTCTCACACAAGGCACCAGTGCATGGCTACTGGCATCCTTCTTCCAAATAAGCCTAAGCACTCCACCCACTTTGACTAGTGTTCTTAAACTGTCTTTTAAAAAATGGCTGGGGACATCCCTGGTGGTCAGTGATTAAGACTGGACCTTCCAATGCAGGGGGTATGGGTCGATCCCTGGTGGGGACGCTAAGATTTCCACATGCTCACAGCCAAAAAAAAAAAAAAAAACCACCCACAAAACATAAACAATATTGTTACAAATTAAATAAAGATTTTTAAAAACATGGTCCACATAAAACATCGCTGGAATTTATGAGGGAAGATGCCTCACTCCGTCTGCCCTGTGGCCGCCTCAGGCTGTTGCGCCTTCCCAGCTGAGGTCCCAACGCTGCAGGACAGACAGGGCGGCACAGACAGACAGACAGAACCCCGCCGGCCCTCTGAGTCACGAAGCAGGGGACAGTGGTTACACGGCAAGAGATAACTAGATGCTTACTCTAGGTTTATTGGAAAACAAGCTATCTTGCAACTGCTCAGGATAAAGGATTCCCCACAGCACTGCGGAACTTCCACAGGAATCACGAGAGCCAGATAGGCCGCAAGGCCGCGCACATCCTGCTAAACAGCCCACCCCGGGAAACAGGGGTTCAGCTCTGACTCCTTACGTAAGAGCCCAACAATGGGTCCCCATTAATCATCGGGTTTCTCAGAGATTAGTGGCGAAGGGACAAATCTGGTGAGGGTTTTCAAAAAATAAAATAAAAGATTTACATCATCCTGCCAAAAAAAAAAAAATGATCAGAGTTGTGAGTCTTGGAAAAGTTTCATATTGTCTTCATGCAGTGATAGGTTAGCCCTCGACTGAAGGCAAGAGCAGGGCCTGGACCAGTGGGGGCTCTGGCCCCTGAGGACACTTCATCAGCCAGCCATTGGCTACACTGACTGTTAAAGGAGAAAAATTAATCATTCAATCAACAGCTGAATTCAGTTTCCAAACAATTAGCTTGTATGTATGCCCGTCTCCAGCTTTCCAAGTGCTTTTGTAAACCTTGCTTCATTTGATCCGAAGAACTGCTTACAACAGAGATGACAGATATCATCATTCCTAATAAAAACAGCTTCCATTTTATGCGTGACTACTATGTGCCCAGTACTGGCCTAAGAACTTCAAAAACCTTGTTTCATTTATCCTCACAACAACCCTCTGAGGTTAGAACAATTGGTTTTTGTTTTATGGGTTTGTTTTTTTGCTTTGGGGGTTTTATTTATTTATTTATTTTTGGCTGTGCTGGGTCTTCGTTGCTGCCCACGGGCTTTTCCTAGTTGCAGAGATCAGGGGCTACCTTCTAGTCGCAATGCTCGGGCTTCTCGTCGTGGTGGCTTCTCGATGCAGAGCACAGGCTCTTGGCATGCAGGCTCAGTGGTCTTTGAGCAGGGGCTCAGCAGCCCTGTGGCGTGTGGAATCTTCCCAGATTCCTAGGGTTCCAACCCACGTCCCCTGCATTGGCAAGTCAGATTATTAACCACGGGACCACCAGGGAAGTCCCAGGAACAGTTGTTATCCCCAGGTTACAGCTAAAAGAACAAAGGACTTGAAGAAGTTAAGGAAATGCAAATTCAGTTAAACACTTATGTCCCCAATTTCTGAAGGAAGGAATAGCGGCCTTAGCAAAGTCGAGTGACTCTGCAAATTCACAAGGTTCGTAACAGTGCAAACTGATTCTTAACCACAGGTCCACCCGATTCCAAAGACCACAATCTTAACCGTTTGGCTGTCCACTCTCCTGGGGTCATCGTTAAGTAACCATGGGGACGGGAAGCCTCCGGTCAGCAGTCAGCGTGGCAGAAGAAGCCTCACCATTCCTGTGTAGACACCATGCCACTTCCCAGTGAGAACCATCACTGCCGATTCTGAGACTCTGGGGGAGAGTTTTTACATTTTTTCCTGTGAAAAGTTTCCCTTGGGAAAAGTCAGACGCTATCACCTTCCTCCGCCGAAACGGTCTGACTCTAAGGGGCCCGTTGCTGCTTCCTCTGTGAGGCTGCCTGACTTCCTGAGTGGATTTAAGAACAGCGCCCCCAGAGGCCAAACCAGCGGCACAAAGCGCCAGGGGTGCGGGCATGTGGCTGAGAGAACCGGCGGGAGCAACCCAGTCCACGCTGTGGCTAGTAAGCCCCAGAACAAGGCCGCAGCAGAGGGGAGCTGTGCCCTGGCCTCACCCCCCGAACGGGGAGGCTTTGCTTGCAGTCCTTCCAGCTGGCTGGTGGGGGCCAGCCGCCTGAGTCACACGGAAGGGACTCAGTGGCCCGGGCTTACCACGTTCCCCCCTCAGAGGTGTCCAGAAACGCCTCCACCTACAGCTTGCAAGGAACCCTGGGCCAGATGTTCTGGAAGGCCTCCCAAAGCCGGAGTCAGCATTTATTTATTCCGCAGGCTCAAACGGATGACAGACAGTGACACCAACGTGGAACACGCTAAGCTGGGATGAAAGACAGGAAGCAGCTCAGCAGGGACAGATCTCCTGATAATGGCAATTCAAGGATAAAAACGAGCCCCACCCCCAGGGGTCTGCCACTCCCGCGCCGGCTGTGACCGCTGTGGAAAGGGAGGTGGGCCGGAGCCCCTGGAAGAGCACGTGCACGCTTGGTTGGCCAGGCTTTGGGACGGGGGACCTGAGACACGACCTCACCACTCTGTTGGGGCAGGTGGATCTGTATCTGAAAGACTTTGATCATCCCTTTTTCTTCCCAGGCAAGAACTGAGGGTAGAGGGACCTTAGAGGGGTCACCTGGGCACCCAGGGCAGAGGAAGACACAACAGATGAACACGGTCCAGCCCCAAGTCTTTCTGGTATTTCATCTCCTCCTCTGAGAGCTAAGTCAGTATATTTGTTTCAGCAACAGGCCTAAAGCTACATTCGCATAAATAAAGTGGGACCAAGCTACTGCAGTTGGAGAAGGAAATGGCAACCGACTCCAGTACTCTTGCCTGGAAAATCCCACGGACGGAGGAGCCTGGTAAGCTGCAGTCCATGGGGTCGCTAGGAGTCGGACACGACTGAGCGACTTCACTTTCACTTTTCACTTTCATGCATTGGAGAAGGAAATGGCAACCCACTCCAGTGTTCTTGCCTGGAGAATCCCAGGGACAGGGAAGCCTGATGAGCTGCCATCTATGGGGTCGCACAGAGTCGGACACAACTGAAGCGACTTAGCAGCAGCAGCAGCAGAGTGCCAGCCCGGCCAGTCATCTGACTGACAAGTAAGGACCGGTGGCGTGGAGGGCTCTGTCTCCATTTCCTTCCACAGTGTCATTGTCAGAGCAAGCGGTCAGCTCACCAGGAGACGAATAGGACTAAGACAGGATAACCAGCATGTTCCTTGCCTTTTTGCTTTCCAAGCAGGTTCTGATGCAGACGGCTTCTCAGGCAGTGGGAGCCTCTGCAGACCTCGGCAGAGATGCCACGCGCTCAGCCCGCCACGGCTCGCATCTTACCAAGCACGCATGCATGGCACACCGGTCCACAGGCGCCCGGGACCCTGCAGAAATGTGCAACAGGTACTCGCAGTGCACGGGCACGCTCCGTGCTCCCTTTGGACTTCCCTTACAAAGCAGACGTTCAAAGAAAAAAATTACTAGCGATTTTGAGAACGTCACAGAGCGTCAAAGCAGAGGCCCCTTCTGAGCACAGGTCCCTGCGATGGCACAGCGCACGCCCAGGGAGCCTGCCCTGTGACACCACTGCCTTCAGCCTTCGCTCTGCCACGAAATCAGCGAGGCCCGTGTTCAGCGATTCTGAGCCAGTGTCCTTAGAGCTATGAAGAGGGCCTGAACCGTAGGGCCTGCCACTATTCTTTTCAGGCCACAGATGTTTCAGTCAGTTCAGTTCAGTTCAGTCGCTCAGTCGTGTCCGACTCTTTGCGACCCCATGAATCGCAGCACGCCAGGCCTTCCTGTCCATCACCATCTGCCGGAGTTCACTCAGACACGTCCATCGAGTCAGTGACGCCATCCAGCCATCTCATCCTCTGTCGTCCCGTTTTCCTCCTGCCCCCAATCCCTCCCAGCATCAGGGTCTTTTCCAATGAGTCAAGCTTCGCATGAGGTGGCCAAAGTACTGGAGTTTCAGCTTTAGCATCATTCCTTCCAATGAACACCCAGGACTGATCTCCTTCAGAATGGACTGGTTGGATCTCCTTGCAGTCCAAGGGACTCTCAAGAGTCTTCTCCAACACCACAGTTCAAAAGCATCAATTCTTTGGCGCTCAGCTTTCTTCATAGTCCAAATCTTGCGTCCATACACGACCACTGGAAAAACCATAGCCTTGACTAGACGGACCTTTGTTGGCAGATGTTTACTCAGCAGCTATTATGTGCCAGGCACTGTTTTAGGTGATGGAGATAAGACAGTAAACACAAAGGAAAAGCCCTGACCTCAAGAAGCTGACTTCCAGCGGGAGAGACAACAAACAAAATGTGTAAATAAAGTCAAATAGTGTGTCGGATGGTAGCTAAGGGCTAAGGAAGGGAAAAATAAACCAGGGAAGGGGCAGGAAGGATGGGATTGAGGGTGTGGATACTTAACATTTTACAGCCGTTTACTGCAGTAGTGAAGAACAGAGAAAATATTACAGGAGAAAGCTGATGGGGAATTGGCAGGTGCTGGCAGTCAGAGACAGGAAAGGTTTTCTGAGGAGGGGCTGGGTTGTGCTCACGCAGACCCCACCCCCAACCCCCATCCCGCTCCACCCAGCCTTGGGCAGGGAACCTGCACAGGGAGCTTCCTGCCACCTCCAGCCGAGCTGGTCTAGTCTGTGCAAGTGTGAAATGAGGTTCATTAAAGGACTGTTTCCCTGAATGCAACGGCTGGGCAGAGGATGAGCTCTTATAGACTCAAGAAAGTTTAGTAGCCCACATTTAAATCAGCTTTTCAGTCAAAGCTTTCACATTTATGGTTAAATGAGCCGGTTGATTAGGCGCCATAACTTAGGCCAAAAGTGGAGGGGATTCCCCACCCCTAGCCCATAAATCAGACGCCCAACTTGCCTAAGTGAAAGCGAGAGGGTGAAGTATATTCCCCCAGGGTTTTACTATGCAGCTGAACCCAGACCAACACCAGGCCTTTCACAACACTGTACTTGTCAGCCTATCTTTTTGAACATCTCCAGAAACCATTCAGTTTCCTCTCCAAGAGAATTGCTTCCTAACTTCTGATCACTTTTAAAATGAATTTGTAATGCATTTCCTGACAACTATAATATTTGACAATAGGTATTAAGAGGGCTTCCCTGATAGCTCAGTTGGTAAAGAGTCTGCAATGTAGGAGACCCCAGTTTGATTCCTGGGTTGGGAAGATCCACTGGAGAAGGGATAGGCTACCCACTTCAGTGTTCTTGGGCTTCCCTTGTGGCTCAGCTGGTAAAAAACCTGCCTGCAATGCGGGAGGCCTGGGTTCGATCCCTCGATTGGGAAGATCCCCCAGATAAGGGAAAGGCTACCCACTCCAGTATTCTGGCCTGGAGAATTCCATGGACAGTCTATGGGGGTCACAAAGGGTCAGAGACGACTGAACAACTTTCACTTCAGACATTAAGATGGAAAGGTTTAGGAAAAAATGAAGATATTCTCTTTATCCCTCGCTTGTGTGATGTTTGTCTCCCTCTTTTAGTAAAACAACAAAGATAATCAGGAGGCTCTCGGGACCTTGTTCTTGAGTCATTTTCACGTCCCAGGTTCAAATTCCACTTCTATTAATTTTTAAGATGTCCATTGGTTTGGGAAGAAGAACTTATATTATCACTTCTATAACTAAAACATGGTGACCGTGCAAAGAAAAAGTCAGCATCAAATATGCTAACCGTCCAGACACAGGGCCACATGTCCCCTTTTTAATTTGGGCAGAGTTTAATGTGAAAGTTAATGTCTAGCCAGATCTTCCTGCCTGGTTTTCCAAGCATGTCCGCACAGGCTGGCAAGGGGAGCAGAGTGGGTAGCCTGGTTGAGGAAACAGTAACGGGAGGCCAGGATGCTCCCCAGCCTGGCCTGGTTGGCTTTGGACTCCCAGGCAGAATGAAGAGGGCTGGTGGGGACGCTCCTTACCCATTCGCCACTCCCACGCGGAACCCAGTCTGAATGGCCTCTGGTGTTATTATTTGTTGGCGGATTCTGCCCACGTCCCCTCGGCATTACACGCTGGCATCTCTGAAGCTGGCTTTGTCTCCCACCCATTGTTGGGTTTGGGCTGCGTTTCTGCATTTCAAGGCCCTTAAAGAACCTCACGAAGTAGAAGAGAAAAGAAAGGGGGCAGTCAGACAGGATACACTGGTTGTACTATTCTTACCATCCATCCAGTTCCAAGAAGCTCCTGCATCTTGAATAGATAATAAAAGGTTGGTGTGCAGCTGGGCCCCATTGACCCGCTACCCTTCCCTTAAATGCCGGATAAGGGAGGCTTTAGGATGCCTCATGGAATACAGAAATGACTACCTTAAGAAACAATCTATCCTTACAAGTAACCTAGTTAAAAAAATAAAAGGCCAATGTGGGTCCATCAGCTGTAACAAAGATACCACCTTGGAGCTGGGTGTTGAAGGTGGGAGAGAATGTGTATGGCGGGGAGAAGGGGGCATATAGGAACGCACTGTACTTTCTCTCAAATGTTTCTCTGAACCTGAAACACTCCAAAACATAAAATGCATTAAAAACTAAAAGCCATGAGGAGATCTATTTATTTAAAATAGTTTTCTTAAGCAAACCTTATTCACATATACTGTGGGAATGAAACAAAGTGAAATTTAAATGAATAAAAATATTCTTTATCATTAGGCAGCAGATATTTGCATGTTATTTAAAATACAAGCAGTAAATTAAAACACTGATCATCTCATGCTTAACTATTCATTAAACATCTGCTGAACGATGAACTCCTTAAAAACAACTCTGTCCGGAAAGTGCTACTATTATCCCTTCTTCCCACAAGAGGAAACAGGTTGAAGCAGGTTAAGAAAATTGTGTCCAGTCACACAGCCAATAAATGAGCAGCTGGGAATTAGCATCCACTGAAAAGAGGAAAAAATAAAGGAGAGGGCATTCACCCAATATTCTTTTGCCTAAAAAGACACAAATTAAGCACATTAAAAAAATTTAAGTTAAAAAAAAAAAAGAACCTTATCCTTACATCTAAGAGATAAGCTGCAATTAATAAGTTTGGAGGAGCAGAGTGATAAGGAAAAAAAGAGTGATATAGAAAATGGATACCATTTTTAGGGGTTTTGTTGTTCAGTCGCTCAGTCATGTCTGACTCTTTGCAACCCCATGGACTGCAGCACGCCAGGCTTCCCTGTCCATCACCAACTCCTGGAACTTGCTCAAACTCATGTCGATCAAGTCAGTGATGCCGTCCAACCATTTCATCCTCTGTTGTCCCCTTCTCCTCCTGCCTTCAATCTTTCCCAGCCTCAGGGTCTTTTCTAATTTTCAGAGGAGAGAGAGTTAAAATAATTCTGCTGGGGCAGGGGGTGCAGAGGGTTGAGGAGGGAAGCTAAGTTTGGAGACAAAAAGTGAAGAGGGGAAAGGGAGAACGTGAGAGAAGGGAGGAAGAAATATTAAAGAGTGGGACAATGTAATTTATGTGACTGTCATATTGGAATGTATTGGTTTCAACAAAATGATAGTCTGTGGTGGCATGACATAGGCAAATATGCTTTCAAATGAGTCAGAGTCAATTGTGACTCAGTTAAAGACCTTTAAATAGTTTTCCATCTTTGTTGCGTAGAGATGCTGCTGCCTCTCTAGGACCTGAGGCTGCTGTTCCTTGTTCCTCAGGCTCAGACACCTGAGGCCTCTCATGGGGGAACATCTCATGATTCACTATCTGAAATATGTGTTTGGGGTACACCATGGCCCCCAGAGTGCAACCCAGGGACTTCATTTTGTGCTTAAAGGAAGAAGCAGCCAATAGCGGGGGAAACTCGAGCCTGTTTGTCTTGACTGAGAGCCTGTGAGCCAGTCTCTTCCTAAAGGATTTTCAGAAGAAGCCTTAAGTTTGCTGGACATTTGCCTCATGTGCTAGTGTAAAAATTAACCCCATGCACAGACACACTCGAGGGGCTGCTGTCTCTCTACACCCTGCCCACCTGCACCCAAACCCCAGAACCATCCAGGTGGGGGAGGTGAGCCGTTAGGAGAGGCCGCTCCCCAGTATTAATGATGAGTCCTCCTCCTGCGCTCTGTCCTTTTCATTAAAACATTCATTGTAAATGAATGACGCATCTTCAAGTCAGCATTTTTTATATCAAGGTTACATTGGTGCCTAAATGATTGATCCTGCCTGGTAAATGGCTATCACGAAACTAGGAAGCTGAGTTCTCCGTGGGCCTCCAGCTCACTGCTCTAGGCGACCTTGGGCAAGTCCCACCAGGGCCCAAATTCCTCAACTTTACAGAGTAAGTCAGATGACCTGACCCTTCCAGCCACAAACTTCCATTATCCTGCTCACCTGCCGCCTCACAGCAGGGGCAAAACTGGAGTTTAAAAGAATCGATCCTGGATTCTGACCAACGCATGAGCCCACCCAAGATTGACCAGTTCACACTTACGCGTCAGAACGCACATTTCCATGTGCCTTTATCTCACATCCCATATGCAGGCTAAGGAAGGCATATCTCACAAACAGGAGAGAGCGAGATAAACAGTTTTTATCACTGCATGGGACTCCCAGGGAACATCCAAGGACAAGTTGATGATAAGGAGGTAGAATAATCCATCCTTTACCTAAAATATGACCGAACTGCTCAATATCTATAGACTCTGTTATTATTTTTAAAAGGGCAAAAAAAAAATTGAACTGATGAGTTAATATTCAATTGTTGAGCAATCACAAAGAAACCCAGGGAATATTGAGAATGATTAAACATCCAAATGGTGGACCACTCTGAAACTGTCACATCTAATAACCAACTCGTAATGCATCTGACAGAATGTGGTCCACTGGAGAAGGGAATGGCAAACCACTTCAGCATTCTTGCCTTGAGAACCCCATGAACAGTATGAAAAGGCAAAATGATAGGATATTGAAAGAGAAATTCCCCAGGTCGGTAGGTGCCCAATATGCTACTGGAGATCAGTGGAGAAATAACTCCAGAAAGAATGAAGGGATGGAGCCAAAGTAAAAACAATACCCAGCTGTGGATGTGACTGGTGATAGAACAAGGTCCGATGCTGTAAAGAGCAATATTGCATAGGAACCTGGAATGTTAGGTCCATGAATCAAGGCAAATTGGAAGTGGTAAAACAGGAAATAGCAAGAGTAAACGTCGACATTCTAGGAATCAGTGAACTAAAATGGACTGGAACGGGTGAATTTAACTCAGATGATCATTATATCTACTACTGTGGGCAGGAATCCCTTAGAAGAAATGGAGTAGCCATCATGGTCAACAAAAGAGTCCGAAATGCAGTACTTGGATGCAATCTCAAAAAAGACAGAATGATCTCTGTTTGTTTCCAAGGCAAACCATTCAATATCATGGTAATCCAACTCTATGCCCCAACCAGTAACACTGATGAAGCTGAAGTTGAACTGTTCTATGAAGACCTACAAGACCTTCTAGAACTAACACCCAAAAAAGATGTCCTTTTCATTATAGGGAACTGGAATGCAAAAGTAGGAACTCAGGAACACCTGGACTAACAGGCAAATTTGGTCTTGGAGTACGAAATGAAGCAGGGCAAAGGCTAATAGAGTTTTGCCAAGAGAATGCACTGGTCATAACAACAACACAAGAGAAGACTCTACACATGGACATCACCAGACGGTCAAGACTGAAATTAGACTGATTATATTCTTTGCAGCCAAAGATGGAGAAGCTCTATACAGTCAGCAAAAACAAGACCGGGAGCTGACTGTGGCTCAGATCATGAACTCCTTATTGCCAAATTCAAACTTAAATTGAAGAAAGTAGGGAAAACCACTAGACCATTCAGGTATGACCTAAATCAAATTCCTTATAATTATACAGTAGAAGTGAGAAATAGATTTAAGGGACTAGATCTGATAGACAGAGTGCCTGATGAACTATGGATGGAGGTTCATGACATTGTACAGGAGACACGGATCAAGACCATCCCCATGGAGAAGAAATGCAAAAAAGCAAAATGGCTGTCTGAGAAAGCCTTACAAATAGCTGTGAAAAGAAGAGAAGCAAAAAGCAAAGGAGAAAAGGAAAGATATACCCATTTGAATGCAGAGTTCCAAAGAATAGCAAGGAGAGATAAGAAAGTCTTCCTCAGCTATGAATGCAAAGAAATAGAGGAAAACAACAGAATGGGAAAGACTAGAGATCTCTTCAAGAAAATTAGAAGATACAAAGGGAACATTTCATGCAAAGATGGGCTCGATAAAGGACAGAAATTGTATGGACCTAACAGAAGCAGAAGATATTAAGAAGAGGTGGCAAAAATACACAGAAGAATTGTACAAAAAAAAACTTCATGACCCAGATAATCATGATGGTGTGATCACTCACCTAGAGCCAGACATCCTGGAATGTGAAGTCAAGTGGGCCTTAGAAAGCATCAGTATGAACAAAGCTAGTGGAGGTGATGGAATTCCAGTTGAGCTATTTCAAATCCTGAAAGATGATGCTGTGAAAGTGCTGCACTCAATATGCCAGCAAATTTGGAAAACTCAGCAGTGGCCACAGGACTGGAAAAGGTCAGTTTTCATTCCAATCGAAAAGAAAGCTAATGCCAAAGAATGCTCAAACTACTGCACAATTGCACTCATCTCACACGCTACTAAAGTAATGCTCAAAATTCTCCAAGCCAGGCTCCAGCAATACGTGAACCGTGAACTTCCAGATGTTCAAGCTAGTTTTAGAAAAGGCAGAGGAACCAGACATCAGCTTGTCAACATCTGTTGGATCATCAAAAAAGCAAGAGAGTTCCAGAAAAATATCTATTTCTGCTTTATTGACTATGCCAAAGTCTTTGACTGTGTGGATCACAATAAAATGTGGAAAATTCTGAAAGAGATAGGAATACCAGACCACCTGACCTGCCTCTTGAGAAACCTATATGCAGGTCAGGAAGCAATAGTTAGAACTGGACATGGAACAACAGACTGGTTCCAAATCAGGGAAGGAGTATGTCAAGGCTGTATATCGTCACCCTGCTTATTTAACTTACATGCAGAGTACATCATGAGAAATGCTGGGCTGGAAGAAACACAAGCTGGAATCAAGATTGCCGGGAGAAATATCAATAACCTGACATATGCAGATGACACCACCCGTATGGCAGAAAGTGAAGAGGAACTAAAAAGCCTCTTGATGAAAGTGAAAGAGGAGAGTGAAAAGTTGGCTTGAAGCTCAACATTCAGAAAATGAAGATCATGGCATCTGGTCCCATCACTTCATGGGAAATAGATGGGGAAACAGTGGAAACAGTGTCAGACTATTTTTCTGGGCTCCAAAATCACTGCAGATAATGATTGCAGTGAAATTAAATGATTTTAAAAGATACTTACTCCTTGGAAGGAAAGTTATGACCAACCTAGACAGCATATTGAAAACCAGAGACATTACTTTGCCAGCAAACGTCTGTCTAGTCAAGACTATGGTTTTTCCTGTGGTCATGTATGGATGTGAGAGTTGGACTGTGAAGAAAGCTGAGTGCTGAAGAATTGATGCTTTTGAACTGTGGTGTTGGAGAAGATTCTTAAGAGTCCTTTGGACTGCAAGGAGATCCAACCAGTCCATCCTAAAGGAAATCAGCCCTGGGTGTTCTTTGGAAGGACTGATGCTGAAGCTGAAACTCCAATACTTTGGCCACCTCATGCAAAGAGTTGACTCATTGGAAAAGACCCTGATGCTGGGAGGGATTGGGGGCAGGAGAAGAAGGGGATGACAGAGGATGGGATGGCTGGATGGCATCACAGACTAGATGGACATGAGTTTGGGTGAACTCCAGGAGTTGGTGATGGACAGGGAGGCCTAGCATGCTGCAATTCATGGGGTTGCAAAGAGTCGGACACGACTGAGTGACTGAACTGAACTGAACTGAATGCATCAATCTCTGTTGCACTTCAGAGCCTCAAATCCTACCTTGGGTCCATACTTTCTTCCTTTTCTCTAGTCTGTCCTTGTGTTTCTGAATTACTTATTCCCAGGATTTTTAATTAAAGAAGTCCAGGCATGAATAAATTTATTAATTAATAATATCAGTGTCTCCTTTGAGGACTGTCAGGTGATGAAGCCACAGCAACACCAACGATGTGCATATATTCGGTGTCTAAGTGAGTACAGGATCTTAGATTCAATTGTTAATACAAGAGATTTATCACAGTTGATCAGTTCAGTCAGTTCAGTGGCTCAGTTGTGTCCTAGTCTTTGCGACTCCATGGACTGCAGCACACCAGGCCTCCCTGTCCATCATCAAGTCCTGGAGTTTACTCAGACTTGTGTCCACTGAGTCAGTGATGCCATCCAACCATCTCATCCTCTGTTGTTCCCTTCTCCTCCGGCCTTCAGTCTTTCCCAGTATGAGGGTCTTTTCAAATGAGTCAGCTCTTCACATCAGGTGGCGTAAGTGTTGGAGTTTCAGCTTCAACCTCACTTCTTCCAATGACTATTCAGGACCGATTTCCTTTAGGATGGACTGGTTACATCTCCTTGCTGTCCAAGTGAGTCTCAAGAGTCTTTTCCAACACCACAGTTGATAATCACCATTTATAAAAAGGAACGATAACAAACAGCGATTACATCTACTTGCTTACGTTGGGTCCTAAAAAAGCAAAATGAACAAAAAGATCTGTTCCTTAGTGTCCATGTTAATATTTACCTCTTCCTCTTGCAGGCTGGGGTCAGTGCAACAAGGGTCAGAACCTCATGTTCTGAAAGTCTCCTCTCTCTCCCCCCCTTCTCTCTCCTCCTCTCTCCTCATTATGTCCCATTCCCACTGAGCTACTTAATCATGGCCCCTGGAGCATGAAGTGTCCTCTTCTCTGTATCTCTGAACATGCCCTTCCCTCTGGCGAAAACTCTTCCTTTCCTGTCCAAAGAAGGTTGTCTCCTTCCAGAAAGACCTAAGGCCCCCTGCCATCTCCTAGGGGGCTTCTGGGTTCATCCTTTGGATCACTTGCAGTCTGCCACTCCCTCCAAGCACCAGGTTTTCATCATCTTTGGTCAACAGCCAAAATGGGAGTCCCTTTGTCACCTCTTCAGTCAGTTCAGTTGCTCAGTCGTGTCCAACTCTTTGCGATGGCATGGACTGCAGCGTGCCAGGCCTCCCTGTCCATCACCAACTCCCAGAGTTTGCTCCAACTCATGTCCATCCTGTTCGTGATGCCATCCAACCATCTCATCCTCTGTCATCCCCTTTTCCTCCCGCCTTCAATCTTCCCCAGCATCAGGGTCTTTTCAAATGAGTCAGTTCTTTGCATCAGGTGGCCAAAGTATTGGAGTTTCAGCTTCAGCATCAGTTCTTCCAATGAATATTCATGACTGATTTCCTTTAGGATGGACTGGTTGGATCTCCTTGCAGTCCAAGGGACTCTCAAGAGTCTTCTCCAACACCACAGTTCAAAAGCATCAATTCTTCGGCGCTCAGCTTTCTTTATAGTCCAACTCTCACATCCATACATGACCACTGGATCTCTTAGACACACTCTAACCTCCAAAGAGCTCTCAGTTTCCTTGTCCTTGATCACCTCCTCCGCCTGCTCCCTTCTCTCCATAACCTTTCCCCACGAGCCCTCTGGAACTTCATTCCATGATAAACTCTGTCTTGCCCACAACCATGTCACAGTGGGCCTCCCCTTCACCTCTTCGGGCTAAACGAGTCCCAGCTCATCACTGCAAGGCCACCACTCCTCCCCTGTCACCTTCCCAAGGAGATGCCATTCATGCAGACTGGACCCAAGAGCGGGAGGAGAACCACACTGTCGGCTCCCAGTGACAGCTTACCCATTCATGCTGATGCGGAACTAGCCTGTACACTGTCCTCTGTCAATGTCAGATGCCAACCCGCATCATTCTTCGTCCTCATTCAAGAAGCCTTTGGCACCTTGCTCAATCTTCCTGTCCACCCCTAGTCCTGCCATTGTCCTGAGTAGCTTCAGTCTTAGTTCTTTGCTCTCAAAAGAGAATCTGCTCCACGGCATTTAGGCTGCCCTTCCCTTGGCCACCCCTGGACCTTGCCATCACCCTGAATTGTTCTACCTATGACATCTTAAATCTGATAGCTTACTGTGATCAAAAGACACCATTTTTCACTCCAGCCATCATCATCACATCTGTATTTTATTTCAGCAAAACCCTCTGTATCTCAACTCCTCTGCTTTTTCCTTCTCTGTCAACCCAAGCCTGGTTTCACTTCCTCCCTGTCAAATCCCTCCCTTCCTGGGTTTCCCTAGCAAACCGAGACTCCATAACACATCACGTCACTGTCTTACAGATATCCTCGCTCTCCTCTCTTGGCTTCAGGAACACTCTTAATTTCCCTCCCCTAAATCCCCTTTTCAATATGTCTTTCTCCTTTCCCTTAAGTGTCAGTTTTCTTGAATGCCTATTGGATTCTTCCCACTCTCCCCTGATAATCTCATGTACACTGCTTGCCTATTTCTGGCAATTAATTTTTTTGTCTAAGATTCCAAGTCATTTGCTTTGCAGTTTCTTTTCACAAGGAGACTACACAAAATTGGCCTGTATGCAGGTCAAGAAGCAACAGTTAGAACCGGACATGGAACAACAGACTGGTTCCAAACTGGGAAAGGAGTACATCAAGGCTGTATATTGTCACCCTGATTATTTAACTTACATGCAGAGTACATCATGTGAAATGCCAGGCTGAATGAAGTACAAGCTGGAATTAAGATTTCCAGGAGAAATATCAATAACCTCAGATATGCAGATGACACCATCCTATGGCAGAAAGTGAAGAGGAACTAAAGAGCTTCTTGATGAAAGTGAAAGAGGAGAGTGAAAAGCTGGCTTAAAACTCAACATTCAAAAAACAAAGATCATGGCATCTGGTCTCATCACTTCATGGCAAATAGATGGGGAAACAATGAGAACAGTGACAGACTTTATTTTCTTGGGCTCCAAAATCACTGCTGACAGTCACATGAAATTAAAAGACACTTGCTCCTTGAAAGAAAAGCAATGGCAAACCTAGAAAGCATATTAAAAAGCAGAGACATTACTTTGCTGACAAAGGTCCATATAGTCAAAGCTATGGTTTTTCCAGTAGTCACATGGTTTTTCCAATAATCCAGAGATTATTCCGTGCTTGTGCCAAACATTTTAAAATATTATATAGTTTCTTTTATTGAAATATATTATATCCAGATTTGGTTTATGAAGTTTACTTGTAAGGAATTCAATCATATTGAGTCAGTTCTCAACTTTCTTTTTTGCTTTTAGAAACAAGAGTGACACCAAGTTTTAAAACTCCTATTTTTAAAATTCAGATCACTGCAATATTTTGTGAAAAATCTATAAGATCTTTTTTGTTTCAGCCATAGAGCCTTCAATGGAAACTGACTAAAACTTTAAAACCTGGGAAAAGATGGTATTTTTTACCATACATCCCTATGCGTGCATGCTCAGTCACTCATTCATGTCCAACTCTTTGGAACCCCATGGACTGTAATCCACCAGGCCCCTCTGTCCATGGAATGGGTTGCCATTTCCTACCCCAGGGGATCTTCCCAACTCAGGGACCAAAACCCGAATCTCTTGCATCTCCTGCACTGGCAAGCGGATTCTTTACCATTGTGCCACCTGGTAATCCCCAATACATCCCTATAATATGCCATAGTTTGAAGATATCAATTGATCACAGTCTTGGCCTCTGCTGATCTAAATCCAGCCATCGGCTTCAATAAAGAGACAGCTCTTGGCCTCTCATTTCATAGGAAAATACAGCAGTACGTCCTCTAAATTTAAATACATATTCAAATTGTTCCCAAAGAAAAGTTACTAGGAAAGTTTTTCCTGCTGAGAGGCAGTGGAAGTCCACCAGAAGTCTGCCTGAAGCTTAGTATTTATCCTTAGACTGGTTTGAGAAAGGATTTGAGTAACCTAAGAGATTAGCAAAGAGGTCATAATTAGGGGCTTCCCAGGTGGCTCAGTGGTAAAGAACCTGCCTGCAATGCAGGAGGCTTAGAAGACTCAGGTTCGATCCCCTGGAGAAGGAAATGGCAACCCACTCCAGTACTCTTGCCTGGAAAATTCCATGGACAGAGGAGCCTGGTGGGCTACAGTCCATGGGGTGGCAACAAATTGGGCCATGACTTAGCGACTAAACAACAGCAAAGATAAGTAGACAAGTTCTTCACCTTTACTAAAGCAGATTCAATTTCCAAAGCTCACTTGCAAAAGGAAAAACTTATGTGACTTTCTTTTGCAGAAACGTGAAAACCAAGAAAGGCTCTTGCTCAGCAAAGGAGGGGCATAGACGGTGAAGGGGCACAGACTCCTTTCCCAGGGCAGCCCCACGTGGGCTCGTCCTGGCGCTGGAGCACAAGCCAGGCCGCCCCGCTGCCGGCGCACCCTCAGAGCCAGTCAGTTGGGCTGGAGCAGGCGGCCTGGTGTTCCTGGGCACACTCAGGAAACATCCTCCCAGGAGAGGATGCTCCAGGGGAGACATACCGCACTTTCAACAGGCAGTGATGTTGAGCGCTTACTATGTATCAGGCACGGTGTGAGACATGAAAGGCTGAATAAGGCCGCCTTCTGCCCTTAGCCAGTCCCAAACGAGCCCAAGAAACAGGCAGTTGAGTCACAATTGAGCTGGGTTTCCTCCAAACCTCCAGAGCCAGGGAGCAAACCCCAATCTTTCCTTCCAAAGCTCACTGTTCTAAGAACTGGCAAAGGCTTGGAAAGAGCTGCATTCTTTAGATACATAATGTCCTAATTAGTGGCTATCCTCCAAGGCCAAACAAAGCAGCCTGGGAACAGACTTCAAAGCCACTCATCTGATGACAGATCAGGCCACAGAATGACTTGAAATGAGAATAAGCCCTGGCTGAGCTACATTTTGCTAGCATTCCAATTATCACCGCTGCTGGCATGCCCGATTTATTCACTCAGAAGAGCTTTCTTCTGTCATCCCACAGCAAGATAAACTGTTCTTCCGTAGACCCCAAAGTGAAATATTAACAAAATCAATAATTAAAAGATGTGTGTAAATTTGACCCTGAAAAATACCATTCTCCTTGAATTCAGGAAGAGAGCTTTTAAAAGCTAGAAATCTGTGAAACTGAGTCATTATATCCCAAAATATGCTTTACTATACCAAGTTAAAAGTAAGCTGGTCTTTTAAAAAATCCAGATATTCTAAAAATATAATCTCTTTTAAACTCATTGTCCTTGCCCCTGGCAGTTTGCATGTTTTTCCTATTTCTTGATGACATATTGCTAATTATTTTCATTTAATTAGCAACATTACCTTTATACATGTGACTCATGTAATTTTCTTAAATTATATCATGGTTTACCATCCTGGCTCACATATAAATATAGAATTGTGTATAATAGTAGCCACTTTTTTATATCAAAGAAATAATTTTCAAATAGTTTCTGGAGAATTGTGTGCTTCAAACCCATTCCTCTGGTTCCTTTCACTAAAGCTCTCTTAAAATTCAATATATTCCATTCATAGATTCTTCATTGAAATTGAGGTGTTAGGTCTCCCTCAAGCTTATTCTAGGTTTAGGGTCACAGCACTGTTAAAACAAGTTGATTATTTATAAGTTAAACTAAAGCCCTGAACATCTGTTGTTCAGTCATTCAGTCATGTCTGACTCCTTGCAACCCCATGGACTGCAGCACACCAGGCTTCCCTGCCCTTCAACATCTATCAGAGCTTCCTCAAACTCATGTCCATCAGGTCGGTGATGCCATCCAACCATCTTATCCTCTGTCATCCCCTTCTCCTCCCACCTTCAATCTTTTCCAGCATCAGGGTCTTTTTTAATGAGTCAGTTCTTCGCATCAGGTGGCCAAAGTATTGGAACTTCAGCTTCAACCCTGAACATAACTTTACAATTTTCCAATCATCATTAAATAAGAACTGGAAACCACGTGGGTTATCTTGGGCAACATACAAATGTCAGCTGACTTGGTTTAAAGCCAGGGTTTGCAAATCCCCAGGGGTCTTAGCAAGGTGGCGGGAGGGCAAGCCAAGGGCTGGACTGCTTCTTGGCTCCACACCTCCGTCAGCCAGAGCAGCTCCGAGTTCGTATCTGTACATCCCATCGGGTGAGTTGTTTCAGATATCCCCCTGCTCGCTTGCTTGCTTGCTTTCACCACCACCCCGCCTTTCTTCTTTTTCTAGGAGGGGTATCGTGTGCATAGGTCCTTCCCTTCTCCTTCTGAGCATTCAGTCTTAAGCCACTGGGTGGACCACAGACAGGGAGGGGTCTGTACAGAGGAGCCTCGTGGGGGTAAGGAGTCAGAGCCAGAGAGGAGAGTGCACTGGGGAGGGTGGCGATGGGGTGAGGAGGGTAGGCAGCCTGGTGCGGTGAGTCGAAGCCCAGAGCGGGCAAGATGTCCACATGCGGGGAGCTGGAGCCTGGCATGGGTGCGTCAGTTGGAGGCGGAGTTCCTAACCCAAGCACACTGAGAAGGAAGGGCGTTCACACAAGGTTAAAGCCTCAGGCCTGGTGTCAAAGCAGGATGGAGGGCGCTCGGTCGGGAGTGGGAGTGACCCAGGGAGGGAATCAGAGCCCACGCAGAGTCAAGTGTCCCTGTGTGTGGATGGCTAAGAATGGGATGGCTAGGCAGGGTGAGGAGGGCATCCTCACAGGTCCCCTGAAAAAAAGCAGGTCACCAAAGACCACATAATGTATGACCTGATTTGTGAAATGCCCACGCAAGGCAAATCTATACACAGAAAAGTAGGTTAGTGGTTGTCTCGGGCTGGGGAGATTGAGGAGTAAAAGGGGAGTGATCGCTAATGTGTGCAGGGCAACTTTTGAAGTGATGAAAATGTTCTGGAAATGGTGGTGATGGTTTTAAGATTATGACAAAAACCACTGAACAGTATAACTTCAGCTTAATTTTTTAATTGTATGCTTTAAATGGATGAACTCTATGGTAAGTGAATTATATCTCAATAAAGCTAAAATTAGAGTAAAGCACATTATTTCCTCAAAACATTAAGCTGACTGGAGTGAGGCTGATTAAAGCGATACTGACTACAGTACTCATTTTTCCTTGGTAAACTGTTAGCTAATACCATCAAAGCTTTACAGCAATCATTTCAACTAATGTGAATAATCAAATGTAACAATGGTTTGGATGGTGAAGACAACATAGCATTAGCAATGTCATCAACCAACTTCCACTACCTTTTCTATTACTACTCAATTAAAAGGATAACATTATCAAGCCAAGCAATTCTGTTGCCAACTTATTTTTGACAAACACTACATTTAGAGTGGATGCAAAGTGCAATACCGTTGGTTAAAAGGCTTAAAAATTCTACTTTCTAGGGTTGAAATTTGGTAGAAGGATATTGTTGCAAAAAAATTTTCTTACTTCAGATGCCAAAGTAATTTTTAAGAAATTTTATATTTTTAAGAGAATGCCATTAAAAATAACCATTATAGAAATGACCCTTAAGTTTAAAGTATAACAGATACTTAATAAATATTGTTGTTCAGTCACAAAGTCACATCAGACTCTACAGCTCCATGGACTGCAGCACACCAGGCTTCTCTGTCCTTCACCATTTTTAGGAGTTTGCTCAAACTCATGCCCCTTGAGTCGGTGATGCCATCCAACCATCTCATCCTCTGCCGTCCCCTTCTCCTCCTGCCTTCAATCTTTCCCAGCATCAGGGTCTTTTCCAATGAGTTGGTTCTTTGCATCAGGTGGCCAAAGTACTGGAGCTTCAGCTTCAACATCAGTCCTTCCAATGAATAGTCAGGGTTGATTTCCTTTAGGATTGACTGGTTTGATCTCCTTGCAGTCCAAGGGACTCTCAAGAGTCTTCTCCAGCATCACAGTTCAAAAGCATCAATTCTTGGGTGCTCAGCCTTCTTTATGATCCAACTCACATCCATACATGACTGCTGGAAAAACCACAGCTTTGACTATATACACCTTTGTTGGTAAAGTGATGTCTCTGCTTTTTAAATGCTGTTTAGGTTTGTCATAGCTTTTCTTCCAAGGAGCAAGTATCTTTTAATTTCATGACTGCAGTCACCACCTGCAGTCATTTTGGAGCCCCAGAAAATAAAATCTATCACTGTTTCCACTGTTTCCCCATCTACTTGCCACGAAGTGATGAGACCGGATGCTGTGATCTTAGTTTTTTGAATGCTGAGTTTCAAGTCAGAGTTTTCACTCTTTTTTCACCCTCATCAAGAAGCTCTTCACTTTCTATTAGAGTGGTGACATCTGCTTATCTGAGGTTGTTGATATTTCTCCCAACAATCTTGATTCAACCTTGAGCTTCATCCAGCCCAGCATTTCACATGATGTACTCTGTATATAAGTTAAATAAGCAGAGTGACAATATAGTCTTGACGTACTCTTTTCCCAATTTTGAACCAGTCCGTTGTTCCAGGTCCAGTTCTAACTGTTGCTTCTTGACCTGCACACAGATTTCTCAGGAGGCAAGTAAGGTGGTCTGGTATTCCCATCTCTTTAAGAATTTCCCACAATTTGGTTGTGACCCACAGAGTCAAAGGCTTCAGCGTAGTCAATGAAGCAGAAGTAGACATTTTTCTCGAATTCCCTTTTTCTATGATCCCACAGATGTTGGAAACTCGATCCCTGGTTCTACTGCCTTTTCTAAATCCAGCTTGTACATCTGGAAGTTCTAGGTTCACGTACTGCCTAGGCCTAGCTTGAAGGACTTTGAGCATTACCTTGCTAGCATGTGAAATGAGTACAACTGTTTGGCATTGCCCTTCCTTGGACTGGAATGAAAACTGAACTTTTACAGTCCAGTGGCCACTGTTGAGTTTTCCAAATTTGCCGGCATATCGAGTGCAGCACTCTAACAATGTCACCTGTTAGGATTTGAAATAGCTCAGTTGGAATTCCATTACCTCCACTAGTTTTGTTCATAGTAATGCTTCTTAAGGCCCACTTGATTTCAGACTCCAGGATGTTTGGCTCTAGGTGAGTGACCACACCTTCGTGGTCACCTGGGTCATTTAAGATCTTTTTTTGTGTAGTTCTGTGCATTTTAGGCACCTCTTCTTAATCTCTTCTGCTTCTATTAGGTCCTTGCTGGTTTTGTCTTTTATTGTACCCATCTTTGCATGAAATGTTCCCTTAGTATCTCCAGCTCTTTTGAAGAGATATCTAGTCTTTCCCATTCTATTATTTTTCCTCTATTTCTTTGCATTGTTCACTTAAGACTTTCTTATCTCTTCTTGCTATTTTCTGGAATTCTGCATTCAGTTGGGTATTTCCTTTCTCCTTTGCCTTTCGCATCTCTTCTTTCCTCAGTTTTTTTTTTGTTTTTTTTTTTTTGAGATGGTTTTGGCCACTGCCTCCTGTACAATGTTACAAACTTGTATCCATAGTTCTTCAGGTACCCTACCAGATCTAATCCCTTGAATCTATTCATCACCTCCACTGTATAACCATAAGGGATTTGATTTAGCTCGTATCTCAGTGGTATTTATTTAACATTTAATACATGTTGAATGATTCTAATTTAGCTTTTAAATAAAAACTTTGGTCACTACCAATAAACACAATTTCATGTACTTTCATCCTAGTCATTACTATTCATCTTCTACAATGTACAGCAATCTAGTGTATTTGTAGATAACTAATACTTTACTGTATAAGGCAAAAACATGTATTTAAGAACAAGTTAGAGAAAGAAGACTGCAGCTCAACTACTGGAATCGTTCAGGAATAATGGTATAGTTCAAAACTACCTGTTTATAAGAATTTCAGCATAAAAGACATATATAAACATTTGATTTTGTACAAAACTGGCCATTTTATGTACCTGACCCAAAGGCATGAACTCCTGTATTAAGGTGTATTGAATTTAACGTTTTTCTTTGGCATCTATGGGATTTTGTTTCCTTTATGCCAACAGTTATCAATTTCATTAATGTACTGGGGATCCAGTACAGTCCAAGTAAGTTTCATTAAAAAGAACAGGATGAGAAATTGGGACCAAAATGATTTCAGGTTTATAAGTAAAATTCTTAAGTTTTACAAAAAACACAGAAAAATGTCTGGAAGAAAACAGTCTGGATTCTACTTGCAGGTAAATTCCATGAAAAAGAGGCAATTTCTGTTCACTGCTTTACTCCTAGTGCCTAGAATAATGCCTGAACCACAGAACAGCGGGCCCCACCCTTTCTGGCACCAGGGACGGACCAGTGTCATGAAGACCATTTTTCCACAGATCAGGGTACAAGGTGGGGTGGGGACATGGTTTCTGTATGATTCAAAAGTATTACACTGACTGTGCACTTTATTTCTATTACATCAGTTGCACCTTAGATCATCAGGTATTAGATCCCGGAGGCTGGAGACCCCTGACATTGAAGACACTCACAGCTCTTGAAATGAGGTAAAATATGCATAACGTCTCCGTTAACCTTAGCAAGGGATAAAAAATCTTCAAGTTACAACATGCACAGAACAGAAGATAAAGTTGTAAAATACTTTTTATTGTAAAAACAGAGTCAATAGAGGTTGCCAACATAAATGTTATCTCAGAACATTTCCCCTTGGTTCTTGAATTTGCTAGGTTCCTATGTACCACCAACTCTCCATCAGCACATGTCAGGTTTTATGGTTCTTTTCAGATACGTTTATTGATTATGTGTAAATATTGCTTAGAAACAAAAGTCCAAATGACATTAAAACAAACAAAATGCCTGCTGTGCCTTTCTTTCACATTTCCTACAGGGAGACCTATCTCAGGCACTTTCACAATTTAAAAGTTAAGTTAGTGCCTTAACCAAACCAAAGAATCCCCTGTCACAAATTATTAAATCAAACCTCTCATGACATTTGCCATACATCCAGATTTAAAGATTTTAAAACAAAAGAATTTAGAATTTAAAACAAACTTCAGGCTGATTTTTCGTATTTGAAAGATTATTTGCAGCATACAAATGGAGAGAGTAGTGCAAAACGCATCAAGTTTTATATGATAAATATACTTTCAACCTAATGGCTGCCTCAAAAGCAAAGAGTGAAAAATTACCCCTTCTCAAAAGCAATCTAGACGGACTCAATAAAGTTCACAATTTAGAAAGATCAACTGCTGCTCTACTCCCATAGATTGCAAAATGATTTCAGAAACATATTAAAACATACAATTGTTTTACAAAAATAGAAATATTGTTTGGGACTTTACAAAATTTTATAAAATATAACACTATATTTGTAAATTCGAGATAGTTTCACACTGAAATAGAAAATACTTCCACAGATATGAAGTCTATCAAACTTAACTGGTCTGTACTGACCATCCTCCTACATTATTTCTTCCAAATCTTTATCTGTGCTCTAGCATGAGATTTTTTTAAAGAGATTGTTTATATTTTGAGAAATTGTATAAGATTTTTCATTCTAGAAACAATGTTAAAGCAGATGAATTTATACCTTAAAAATATGTCAGTGGATAAAATGCAATAACCATTTGTCCTTGGTAAATTTCAAACCAAACTCCTAAGAATGACAATTATAATTTGGTACCTATAAAAAGTAAAAATATAATCACAATAATGTTTTATGAAAAAATATTCATACAGAATGAAGGACCTCAAAATTTAGTTACCTGTAGCTGTCAAATGAGAAGTATTTCCTAATTACACCCATCTATAACATTCACTTTATTACCTCAGAAAGCACCAGTGTAGTTTTAAAACAAACTAGAAAGTGAGAAGGTAGGGGCTTATTTCATGCAACAGTGCTATTATGATAAGGCACCACCTGGTATATGAAAAAGTATTTCCAAAACATGTATTTCTGTTACTGATATCTTAACCTTTAGATAGGATGGTTAGAAAAAAGCTAATAACATAATTCACTAACCATATCTTACTCCTTTCTCCATCCTTTGCTTTTAGTTTTTCCATATAACAGAACATATAATAAACAACAATGCAGCACATGATATGTTAAATATCTCTTCCCAACCATCCAAGATAGTAGTCTAGGATTAAAACAAGAAACCAAACATTTGTCTGATATATTTGCAATAGTCTGTCCCTGTAGAAGAATAGGGAGCTGGGGGAGGTGAGGGGAGGTGGCGGGGGGAGGGCGATGATAACAGGACCTATTTTCTATAGAGTATACTGAGGCACATAGGTTGAAAGTTTCTCAGGCAAATTCATGGCAAGAGCAAAACTGAGAGAAAGCTCAGAATTTTACATTCCCCCAGAGCTGATTTCTCAGATAGTCACACCCAATTAAATATTTATATATGCCCTTAGTCACTGCTATCATCATCGTCGTCATCATCAGATACATCATTTAAAGGAGGCTTCAACGACTGACTGTAAGAGTCCGATCTAGCAGGCTGGCACGTGGCCATGTCCCCAGTAGAAAGCAGGTCATAGCAGAAGTCACAAATCCGCACAGGCTTAGAGGACTGGCTGGGAAGAAGAAATCTCTTTTCAGAGCAGGGCCCACAGACAACAAAACCACATTTGCGGCAATGGTGACGACGATTAACAGGTGTGAATTTTGCTTTCTGACAACGCATACATACAGTTGCCTCAGAGTCAGGAACCCAGACGGCAGCATGTTCATTACTGGGTGTCTTCCCACTTTTGGAGAGTAAATCAGTGACACACTTATTTATATGATTCATCCATTCTGACTTCTCAGTGGCAGTGGCAGCATAAACTGCAAATGATTTCGTTGGTGTCTTGATCAGCCATCCATTCCTCAAGTCTCCCTCATCTTTGATGGAATCAATTGTGACATTTTCCAGGGGAATAATATGTTGTTTGTTATATTTTTTCTTCTGGATGACAATATTGCCATATACAAGAATATCATTAAATAAGAAAAACTGCCTTGCTTTGGGCTTTTTTCTGCACAACTTAGTCAATACGCCTTCGCCAATAAGAACACGTCCAGGTATAGTTAAGGGTTGGCCAGCTGCTCCAAAACAGTTTTCTACTATATTTATACGTCTAGTATTTGCTTCACTGTTTGCCAAGCGATCCACCATCTTTTGCTAATAGCCTTAAAAAAGAGAGAGAGAGGAATCAGCACATACAAATTATAAATGCATATAAGTTTTTAAAAGTGACACCATCTAAATTTAATCTTACAAATCATTGCTTTTATCCCAAAGCAAAGTTCTCCAATTGTTTCTAAAATAATCACTAAGCACACCAAAAGAGGTAATCTCTCTCAATTTTCATAATCATCAAAAGCACTTATTAACCATCTCTATATAGTACCATACTAGTTAAGAGGATATTTATGAAAGAATAAACTTCTTACAGATGTAAAACAATAAATAATTAGAAAATTAATAAGTCATCAGTTCCATAAAATTTAATCTCAGAGGTATTCTGAACAAGAGGGTCAAATATTATATTAATATAAACTAAGAGAAATGACTAATTTTTCCAGTAAGCTCTTACCACTGAGCTGAAGCCTCAGTTCTCTCACCTGGATTACCAGAATGGTTTCCCAACACATCTCACTGCCTGAGGTCTTGCCCCTTAATCAATCTTCAGGCAATAATTTCACAAATGCAAATCTGATCATGCCATTACTCAAAATTACTTCCCTTACCCTATAAAATGCAGATCTTTAGTATGGCATTTAAAGCCCTTCATTATCTGGTTCTTGGTTATCTTCCCAGACTCATCCTAAGTCACTCTTTACCTCAAATCCTATGTTCTAAGAAAACCCTATCGGTGCAGTCCACTTCAACCACCCATATCTTCTCTCACGCTGCTGCATCCTTTACCATTCACTACCCCCAGCTAACTCTTATTGTCCTTCCAAACTCAGGTTAGGTTTCATACCTACTCCAGGAAGCCTTCCTTAAACTCAGTTAGACTGAACACCTGCCTCTGTGCTCTTCATATTCCCTGTACCTTCTGGACTCACTCTTGTGGAAGGACTGAAATCTGTCTTCTCCACAGGCTGCAATGGAAACTAAAGGGCAGAGATCATCCGATATCTACCTTTGAAACTCACATCACCTGTCACAGCAAAAGTGCTTAAAAATGCTGACAAGAACATCTTAGCAATATGCAAAACCCATATTAATTTAATTTTAAATGAGCATAGATTTAAGCTCTAGATCTAATTTTTCCCCCAATCTTGGGTCCTTATAAAGACTTCTTGCCTTCCACAAGAATGGACTCTGCCCCCGAAAGTTATTCCCAAGAATTAATGACAATGCATGGCTCCAAATTGTGATGGCCTCTCTTTCTAATTAGGGCAAATCTGCCAGCCAATTAACACAAGTGCATCACATAAATAAAAAACAGTAAACATACAAAGAGGCTTGATTCCATTTATAATTAAGTCAGCAAATAAAACATTAGGATATATTTTCATTCAGCAGATTAACACAATTATTTAAATTTCTTAGGAAGCAGTTCTATTACGGATATAGGGACAGTTACCCTCATATACTACAGAAAACATGTGCACCTGTAGGCCCAGGTGCTTAAAAGAAAACTGACTTGAGGGCATAAAGATATGTACAAGGGTATTCAATGCAGCACTGTAACAGAAAAAAGGAAAAGCTCCAATGTTTTAAAAAAGGAACTGGTTGAACAATTAATATGCTAAATATCTGTTAAGAATATGACAGATCTAAATACAGTGATATGGGAAAATGTTCAAGATATTTAGGTGGGGAAAGCTGAACATAATGATCTCATTTTTGTTTCAAATATATACCAAATTTCATCAAATCTAAGATCCTATTGATTTTTAAGATAACAGTCTCATTTTATGTGCTATTGAGAATGAAAAATGCTGCCAATTAAATCACAGTAAACTCCTGATTATAAGAATCCCAATATTAAAGACACAAAATATAGTAAAACCTGTTCATCTTTAGACTCAATGAAATATGATATAAGCGCATAATCATAGACACTAGTTAAGTATGTAAAATTAGAAAACTATATACTATAATATCCACAATGGTTATTTAGCTCTGGGAAGTATAATTATGGATAATTTTTCATAATTTACATTATAGTCAAACACTCAACAAGTGTTTGTTAGGCACGGCTTTAGGTACAGGAAAAAAAAAAATCTAAATAACACAGGCAAGGTCCCCACTTTTCAAGGCTTACCTCCTAGTTGGGGAGGAGGTAAACAGGAAAAAAAAAAAACAAAAATCAAGAAAATTTGTGCAGTGGTTTTCACATTTATTATTTTCCTATTTTAACTGTCTCAAACTCCTGTGAAATACCTAGAGAAGTTTTTCTCTCCCAAAGAAGCATCTAGTAATATTAGCTGAAATGTGAGCTGAAGGCATGAAGAGAGAGATTCAGGCAAACAGTCTGGAATAACTACTCACTGGGAGCCCAAGCAAGAGCTGAGCACTTCACATGCGTTGCTATACTTCCTACCCAGAACAACTTTATAATAGAATATGCACTATTAGCTCCATTTTACAGATGAGCAAATGGACACAAAGGAGTTAAGTACCATGCTCATGGCTGTCACAGAACCGGGGCTCAAAGCTGATTCCCCCGTGCTGTAACTAATATATTACGGCACACTAATTATTCCTTAAGGCTCCACTGACTCTACAAGAACTAAAAAAGTTACTGCTAGCCTCTGGATCCTCACAGTAAACCCTAAACCTACTGAGGATAAAAGAATACTAATTTGAGAAAATAACCTGAAAGGATAGGTCATCATTATTTATTTGGCCAGTCTTCTGATTTTGCAATGTATGAAGCCTGAATCTCTGTTCATAAACCTCTTCCCCTGTTTAAAAATTATGCAATGAAAGTGCAGTTTAGGGCATTAACTGTTACTTGGCTAGAACAAATAGCTTTCAAAGTTTGACAGTGACACTGATATGAAATGTATTTCATATTGCAGTGTTACAAACATATATAATTCAACTATGTATGATGCATTCTGCTGCTGCTGCTAAGTCGCTTCAGTCGTGTCCGACTCTGTGCGACCCCATAGACGGCAGCCCACCAGGCTCTGCCCTCCCTGGGATTCTCCAGGCAAGAACACTGGAGTGGGTCGCCATTTCTTTCTCCAATGCATGAAAGTGAAAAGTGAAAGTGAAGTCGCTCAGTCGTGTGCAACTCTTTGCGACCCCATGGACTGCAGCCTACCAGGCTCCTTTGTCCATGGGATTTTCCAGGCAAGAGTACTGGAGTGGGGTGCCAATGCTTTCTTCGGATGTATTCTAGCATCTTCATTTATTTCAATGACAGCTGTAGCCCATTTGATTGACTTCCGTAATGGACTGTAACCTATTAATATATTTGAAAAACAATGAGCACAAAGAACTTAAGACCTTTGGCCTCCCTTCCCTTATCCCTGTCAGTCCTGAAATATTTTCTGACAAGGGGAAGCACTGAGCTTGAAAACCCCGGAATATACAAATGCCACACACACACACACACACACACACACACACACACACACACACACAGAAAAGAAGGTTGGCCGGGCACAACAGGGAGGGACTGAGAGGATGAGAGACTATCAAACGGGAAATCAAAATACCACCTTTAACTGGACAATTGCTAGATACCCCAAAGCAGATTCTCAATAAACTGGATTTGTAAGGCATTACCCTTTGGCCTAGGCTGAAAGAGGACCTCTACCTTCTCCCAGAGTCCAAATTCAAGTCTACCACCTGAGGTGCCCCAAACAGTAAGAACTCTCAAAGAGCTTTGTGAGGGTATCAGAATACAAGAATACTGAGGCTAGCCAAAGAGCGAGCCCCTTGCATACCTGCAGGAAAAGAAGACAACTATTAATATAAAATGTGGCCCAACTGAATTTCTGTCTACTTTTCTTAGGCAGGAATACCAGTGAATACAGTAAGAGCTAGGAAGAATAAATCTTCTGGCAGAGAAGGCTTATTTAGGATAGATTCCAAGAAGAAAAATTACTGGGTCAAAAGGCACCAACGCTCAGAGCACAGGCTGCCTTTTACAGGGTTTCCATTCTGAAAGGCAATACCAACTTACCACGCAGCACAATGACTGTACCGACCCATCTTGTCTCACACTGAATATTTTCCTTTAAAAATTTCAGCAGCGTAGATTTTTTTAAATGCAGATTTTTTATTCATTTCTTTTACTTCTATTTATTATGTCTATCCATTCAAAAACTGTTTACTGAATACTTTCTAAATGCTGGATATTATCCTTTTCCTCTCAGAGCTCAGAGTCTAGTAGAGAATAAAGACAGTAAGTAAGTAAATGAACAGGTGATTCTAAAAGGTGAAGTGCAATGAAGGAAATCAGCAGTGTGCCAAGATATAGGGAAAAAACTCATTTATTCAATAATTCAAAGACTTCACTGAGGTGGTGCTACACAATGGGTCTTAAAGGATGAGGAGTCAGCTTTACAAAGGAACTAATACTATGAACAAAGGTCCTAAAACAGGAAAGAAGAGTACTTTCAATTTAACTGAATGTTTTATTTTATAGCTACCTAGTGAGGCCAGCCATTTTCTAATATGTTTACTAATCTGTATTCCTATGTTCATCTATTTAATTATTAATCTGTATATTATACAAAAAGGCTATTAACCCATTTACCTCAGTGATTTTCCTAGTACATTATTCTGCAATTTTGTTTACGGTGTTTGACACAGAGGGAGTTTTTCGTAAGTAGTTATACTTACATATATTTTCCTTTGTGATTTTTTTCCCATGACTGCTAAACTTTTCTTACCCAGATATCAGGTGTTCCTATTTAGTATTCTGTCTTATTAGATGAATTTTACATTTAATGCTTTTATACACCTGAAATTTATTCTGGCATAGGTGAAAAACCCTTTTTTCTTTTCAAATATTCACACTCTAAAGATGTTAACTGCTCTATAATCATCAAATACTGTGTGACCTCAGGTTTCCATACTTATAAATGGAAATAATAATAGCTACGTCAGGAGAGGATTAAAGGAGATAATGTATAAATAATGTTCAAAGCAAGTAGTCAACATGTGGTAGCTATTATTTATTGGTATTAATAATCTAATCTACTGATTTATGATGTTCTCTCATATTAAACTTTTATGCAGTATTGTAACACTACTTCTGGGCTGTCTGGTCTAATCCTTTACTCTGTTTTTAATTCTTTTGTCAGTAACATGCACCTGGTAAAACCAGCCTAGAGTAGTTCCCATTATTTAACATTTTACATGTTTTAGCTAATCTCCTCTGTTTATTCGTCCAGATGACATCTTCTCAGAACAGTGGTTCCCAACTTAGCTACCTGAAACCACAGGGGAGCTCTAACCTTTAGAACACCAGAAAGAACAGTCATCTCAATGTACCATCTGGATCCAAAATATTCTTTTCATTTACTTTTACTACATTAAGTCATTTTACAACCAACTTACAGCAATACGAATAAAGGGATAGTAAAAAGTAACTTCAAGAACAATCTTTATAACAATTTAAACATAGCAAATTTCTTATTCCATGTTTCTGTTATTGACTGCATACAGATGCAAAACAATCTGTATGTTTGCAAATGATAAAAGATGTATCCCTTATATCCAACTAACTGCTCGTAAGTTATTAAGCATGAATCTATAATATTTCCATTGGCTTTTAGGAACATTGTTTACTAATCAATTCTGAGTCTTGAGAAATCGTCGAGAAAATCATCAGTTGAAGACTTGCAGGCTGAGATTTCACTAATAATGCTTTACCATCATCATTAAGTCTAAGTGTAGCCTTTTCTTTCCACTTATCTTCTGACTTGTCTAATTGCTCTGAAATGTATAGTTTTGCCCTTTTATTGTCATTATATGGAAAAGATAAAATTAAAAAAAATCTATATTAGCAAATATGTTAAAAGAAAGCTTAAAATAAACAGAAAAGACTAAGAAGGGTATCTCCAAACTGCTCTTGTATCTTTTTGAAAAATGATGCAATCCTTTGGTTAATGCAATAATAAAACTGAAAAATGGTGCAATGGTGGTATTTTATCACTGTATCATCCTTCTAGGCAATTACTTCTATGTTTTTTTTTGGTGTGTGTGTGTGGGGGGGGGGGGGGAAGCTGTTAATAATTCCTAATAGTAAAATGCTTCAAGACATAGGAAAAATAAGATCACTAAAATCCTGTACTGTATCTTAGATTTATACATGTCTAATAAGCGCATATGGTAATCACAAGCTATGTTATTTAGTAAGTAAAATTTCCTTTTTGTTTTGAAAATCTCTAAGAAATAATAAAATATATAAATATCATTCATTACAAATATTTAGAACCGATTAAAACAGAAATTCAAAAACCAAAATTGAAACCAACAAACTGTGATGATGAATATAAAAGGTTAAGAAACATGGTTATCTAGATCTCTCCCCAATATGTTCTGATTTTATTAGTCTGAGGTATGTGGGGTATGGCCTACACTGCTGCTGCTGCTGCTAAGTCGCTTCAGTCGTGTCCGACTCTGTGCGACCCCATAGACGGCAGCCCACCAGGCTCCCCCGTCCCTGGGATTCTCCAGGCAAGAACACTGGAGTGGGTTGCCATTTCCTTCTCCAATGCATGAAAATGAAAATGAAAAGTGAAAGTGAAGTCGCTCAGTCGTGCGACTCTTAGCGACCCCATGGACTGGAGCCTACCAAGCTCCTCCGTCCATGGGACTCTCCAGGCAAGAATACTGGAGTGGGGTGCCATTGCCTTCTCTGTGGCCTACACTGATATCCTTTAAAATTCCCCAGGTAATTCTACTGTGCAGCTCAGGTTTAGAACCATGTTAAATTACAATAAATAAATGAAAAAAAATAAACAGACCAAATCCACTGAAATTTTGATGAATTCATATTATAGTCATAAATTAACTTGGATTAAATTAACATCTTTATAACTTCAGATGTTCCTAACAGGTTGATACTATCTCTTCTCAAGGTTTTAACCGTTGGGTTAATGGGCCCAGTAACTCTGTAGGTTTTGTATCACAGGATTATTACGTTACTTACATAGATTCCCAGGTACTTCATACTTTGGTTGCTATTTTGAATCTCTTTTCCACATTATATTTTCTAATTCATTATATGAAAAGTACTAATATTTCTGTTAGTTTCTTCCCATATCCAGCCACTTCAGGGACCTCTACATTCTAGCCCACTCCGGTATCCTGGCCTGGAGAATCCCATGGACAGAGGAGCCTGGCGGGCTGCAGTCCCCGGGCCGCAGAGGAGGACACGCCTGAGCGCGGCACAGCACACATTCTAACAGTTCTCCACATGACTTCCCTTGTCTTCTTTTTCAGCAAATGGTGTCTGGCAGCCTTAATTCATAGTTTAAAACAGCAAAAGCATACCGAAAATAAAACAAAGAAATCCTCTTAACCTTTAAGAAGTCAGCTTTATAAACCAATTGTAAAAAATTAAACCATCCAAAGTTTGAAAAAAAGTTTTCCTGTAGACAAGAACTGTATTTGAATTGTCCAAGTTCCACTCTAGTCTTTTGCTAGCCTTGTTTCTAAAGTTAATATGTTCTTCAATGGAGTGTCTACCATCTGTTAAAAATGTAATCCTAGATGAGGCGGCAAAACTCTCTTAAAAAGAAGAATACTAGTTACAATTGAGAAGCAGTCCAACTGTCACAGAATACTATGGCCCAGTTCTTCTTACTGAAAACCAATACTTCGTTATCTCATCCTTGCAGGTGACTTTAAAACAAAAAATCATCTAATTTCTTACTTGAATCCAAGACATCTGATATCAGTGAGAATGAGTATTCATTCAACTGTGCACTGTACCAGAAAAAACAATAAACTATGAACCAAAAGACCTGGATTCTCATCTCAGCTCAGGCACTAAGTAAGAGATTTCATACAAACTACCTAACCGCTCTACACCCACCCACAGCAGCCACCACCTTGGATAAAATAATCTGCAAAGCCCTTTCTGTCTTTAAAATAATGGACTCTGATAATAAATAAGTCATACTTCTGGTTTACTACAAGACTTTGTTGTTTTTGTTTTTTTGTTTTTAGTCACTAAGTCGTGCCCAACTCTTCTGCGACCCTATGAACTGTTGCCCACCAGGCTCTCTGTCCATGGGATTTCCCAGGCAAGAATACTGGAGTGGGTCGCCATTTCCTTCTCCAGGAGATCTTCCCAACCCAGGGACTGAACCCGCGACTCCTGCATTGGCAGGCAGATTCTTTACCACTGAGCCACCAGGGAAGCTCACTACAAGCCTTACTTGCCTACAAATTAATTTTCAATCAAATTTTTGACTGTGTCTTAACATCAATCAACATTTTAAAATCTGTGTTACTGCTGAATTCAGACTACAGCAAATGTAGAAGGAAAAGAAGACACAAACAGGAAAGCAGGAAGGAAAAAGATATTTTTAAAAAGCAGCAACTATCAGAGGTACATCCTCCTTGGGCAAATGTGTAAGTGTTACAGCAGACTATCCCTCTCCTAATACACCTAAGTCTAATGAAAAATAATTCTACACACCTAAACAGAGGACAAAAGGTTTTACTTTCGAAAGTTATATCAATTCTTACCTAGTTATATCAATTCTTACCTGTATCAATTTACCTATATATAAATTCTTACCTAGAATTTCCTGATTATTATTATCAGGAAATTCTAGGTAAGATGATCAATAAAAAACTAGGATAATAAAGCAAGAAACAGTTGAACATGTGGCAAATTAAATTTGGGATTTTAATAAAATGTATTTATTCTATCAATAAGAAAAGACAAAGTTTTTCCCTCCCCTTTCCATTAGGATGCCATTTTTTTTTAATGCATGGTTTTCCATTATACTTTGCTACCTTCAGAAATATTTATTCCATTCATTTGACTTTACTATGCACTTGGGAAAAGCCACTGAAGACACAATAAAGCTAAAATATATGGTAATAAGTATTAAATATGCTCAAAATAATTATTCAAACACTAACAGGAAGTGAAAAGTAAAGCTATGACTAATTCAGCATCTCAGTAAAGGCAGTTTCAAATAGGTTAGGCATGAGAGAAAAACTCACCATGGTATATAAAGAACAACTAAGCCACAGTTGAAGATTTTCTAAAATTAATTTAGAAAACCAGAAGGGTCACATTATGAATTTTAACAAACGGTCTTTAGAGAGGGGAAGAATATGACCTCAAGCTGAAACAAGTCTTCTAGTCTTTAACTTGCATTTAAACCACATCACACAAGACAACATTAATATTCTTTAACTACAGCTATGACCAGGTAACTCTCTATTCAACAACCAAAGGTTCCCTGGCCAACTAAATCAAATCCAAAATCCTTAATCTAGTATGTAAAGCCCTTCAGTTAAGCCCCAGCCTGCCTATCTATTCAGTTTTGCCTTTCTGTATGTTCTCTTACAATCAAATCAGACTACCAGTTATTCCCAGGATATGCTCTGGGCTTCCTCCCCTCCACCTGCTACTCTGAAATCTTATCAGTCAGTTCAGTACCTCACTGCCACGTGGTGTTTCACCTGTACCATTTTATGGCACTTACAATTCTACTAAATTTTATAAAAATGTCTATGTCTGCTTATTTTCAACAGACTTGGAGGTTCCTGAAAAAAAAGAACATCATTTCCTACAACTTTGTATGCCCAACAGTGCCTACAAAATTGCTTGCATATACATACCAGCAATGTGCACTGAGCAGTTAAAAGTGGCAGCAACTTCTCAATCTTGGGTTTTATAAAAATCAAAGACATCACTTTTGACATTCATAGTACTAATTTTCACACAAAACAGGAACCACACCCCACACATCAAATGCTTCACTAGGCCCACAGATTTTAAATTTACAGCAAATGTTCTGGTCTATTTAACTGTAGTATCTAATTATGAATTCTAAGTGTTGAGCATAGCAGATCCTGTTTTTAAAGTCTCAATCTTATGATAATATGTAAAAATGATTTCTTCTCTTGCCAAAAAGCACAGCTGTTTAGTTAGCAAATAAAAAATGATGATGTATGCGTATTTTCATCAACAAATTTCAGATTAAAAAACTGCATCATTTCAGAAAGTATTTGTACAGGGGCAGCTGTACAGTGCTGACAGCTGTTAAATCATTGTACAATATTTGAAAAATAAAGCCGGTACCCATCATAGCCCTAAGAGTAGTTACAATCTCATTACATTCAAGACTTTAAGTTTTGTGTTAAAGGGAAAAAAAGAATGAACCAGACACTGGGAATTAAGACGTGTTTCCAAAAAGTTTTAACGAAAAACACAATGAAATAAATACTATAATTAAAAAAAGTGGTAAGGAAGAATGTAGCAGGTGAACACTTGAAACAGGTTGTGAAAAAAAAAGTTGAACTTCAAAAGACAAAAAAATGATAAGGCATAAAGCCCTACAAGTAAAAATGTGTTGTAAAAAAGTTACATGTACTCCACTCCCTTGCTTTTAAAATCAGAACTGTAAGGACTCCTAATTTTTAAAATAAAGTGTTTCCACCTCTCCCCCAGAAAAAAAAAAGTTACATATACAGCTGCAGAAGAGGCAGTATAAGAATTATTTAGCAGAAGAAGCTATTTAGTGGAAAAATGGAGAAAAACAGGGGAGAGATCTTGTTGATTCCTGAGGGTTCTTTTCAAAGCCTTAGGAATGAGTGGCCTGATTTGATCTGGATTCTTTTAAGATAACTGTGGAAACAATGAAAGATTTCACAAGGGTGAGACTGAAAGCAGGACCCAGCTGAAAAATTACTACAAAAGGGGAAAGTTGAGGCAAGTCTGAAGTTTGCAACAGGAAAAGAAAAAACTGGTAAGGTTCAGGACTGCCATAACTAATTAGATGTGGAAGAGCAAAACTGAAATTAAATCCCTGGGTTCTTAGTGTAAGCAATATGGAAGCTAGAAAAATCAGCAATTTTCAGTTAATTTCAAGTAAAAAAAAAATTTACTGATCACTTTGTACAAAGGTTGAAGTACTCAAAACTCACACTTTTTGTGAAGCAAAGTAGTCACCAAGCTTATATACAGATATATGTAATTCATGTGTTATACATTAGGATATGTTTCCAAAGGAAAGAGGATGATGGGAGAAACTGATAAGGAAGGAAACAAAACAAGAAAGTGTTTGGTACGCATATAATGTGCTATGAACAGAGGAATATGATTACCTCAAATCTGTGCACTCAAAGTCTAAAGGAGCAGAGGAAAAACAAACCAAAGGATAAATTTTTTTTTATTAGAAATATAAAAAGAGTGATGAAACCTCAGGCCAAAGATTATGGTTGGGAGTAACTTTGATCAGAGGGAATATTTAGAAACAACTCTTAAATGACTAGAAATTCAAGCTAGGCCTTAGAGCAAAAGTCAAACTATTTATGGGAGAGAAAGAGATAAAGATGATGATGGTGTTCAAATACAATAAGGAAATAACTGAGCCGAGGCTGGAGGAAGCAGGGTCTGGGGAATGTATAGCGGTAAAGCAGAAATCTGACTTTACTATATAGGCAATGGGAAGACTAAGGTTTTTAACTAGGAAAATATTAATAAGTACACACAGGCAGAACACATGACGAGACTACCAAAGAAGCAATAATGAAGGCAAAAAAAAAAAAAAAGCAAGGGTATATTACAATATTCTCTAAACGAAAGGTACCAAGTCTAAGCCACAAATTTGACACCAGAAATAAAAGGGGAAGATGGAAGTGAGAGAGATTGCTTCCTCTATTACTAAGGTAAGGCAGAAAGGATTTAGCTACCAAGTGAATGTGTTTGAAACTGAATGTAAGATAACTTCAAAGGTTTAAGCATTGGGCAGATCAGATGCTAGCTCTGTTCCAGGAGGGAGAAGAAATCATTCTGGGACATACTTATCTTGAAGTACCTTCAGGGTATCCATCAGACAAACATCTATCAGACAACAGAAACACCAAGAAAAGCAGGAAGCTCCAGGACATAAAGGGATTTAGGAGTCATCTGTGAAGAGATGACTGTTGCTGCTGTGAATGAGAGGAGAGAACAGGGGACTAACCTTTGGGGAATGCCTAGTTTAAAAAGGAGGAGAAGAAGCAAGAGAAGAAAGAAGGAGACAAGAGAGCACAAAGCACCTTTTCAACACGCTCTCACATGTCCTCCAAGTCTCAGAGACTAAATAAACTCGTTGTGCCGGAAGGCCACAATAGGCACTGAAACGCGGTGGGAAGAAATCAAGAACTAAAGGTAAGATACAGTAATATTTCAGAAAGCAGAGTTCTTTGACCCTGCAATTTTTAACCACAGTTTATCCTGAAAAATAAAACTCTTGGGGGTGGTAGTAGGGGGTTGTAAAACACAAGTCTTCCCAGTGGCATCAACTCTAATAGCGATAAACAGAACCTAAATTTCTAGCCCTAGAAAGGAATGGCTAAATATAACATTTCAAAAGCCAAATATCAGGACTTCCCTGGCGGTCCAGTGGCTAAGAATCCAAACTAAGATACCGCATGGAGCAATAAAGCCTGGCCACTGTAACTATGGAGCCTGCGCCACCACAACGAAGTTCCCTGCATGCCGCAACTGAGACTTGATGCAGCCAATTTTTTTTAAAAAGCCAAATATCAGAAAACATTTTACTACATAAACATTTTAAACTTCAACACTGGGGGAGGCAAGAATTAAAGTTAAAGAAAAACTGTTGCACAATGTGGCAAAGGATCATTTTTAATATATAAAGGGCTCCCGTAAATCAATGAGATAAAAGGAAAATATTCCCCCCCAAAATGGGTAAGATACAAATGGCAATTTCCAAAGGAACAAATGAAGTGAAAAGTGAAAGTCACTCAGTCGTGTCCAACTCTTTGGGACCCCATGGACTATAGAGAGCAGGGAATTCCCCAGGCCAGAATGCTGGAGTGGGTAGTCTTTCCCTTCTCCAAGGGATCTTCCCAACTTAGGGACTGAACCCAGGTCTCCCGCATTGCAGGCAGATTCTTTACCAAATGAGCTATCAGGGAACAAATGAAAACAACCAGTAAATGGAAAAAACATTGGCTCTCAGTGCTAATCAATGAATTAAAAATTTAAATGATGTATTACTCACCTAAGATGTGGAGAAAATGAACATGCATAGTCTTGAGAGTGTACTGGAAAAGCTTTTCAAAATGCCATTTTTGGCAATGTAAGCACTTTAAAAAGTTTCACAATTCTACTTCCAAGAAAAATGCAAAAAATAATTAGACCAGTGTACAAAGCTGTTCACATGAAGATATTCACTGCAGCTTTGTCTATAATGCTGAAAAGTCAGAAACAACCTAAACATTCAACAAAAAAAATTATGGCAAATCCATACAACAGATTTTTAGATAGCTCTTCAGAGAATACAGATTAATATTTAACGTGGAAAATTGTTAAATATGGCAGTTTATGAAATAAAAGCTTCTAAACAGCACATACAATATAACTCTTTTTCTTTAAAGTCTGGAAAGACACCCACCAAAAATTCAGTACTACTGGTTATCTCTAAGTATTGATACTAGGGTGAAATATTTTGATACTGCCTAATTATTTTATATTGAACATATTCTCATAAACAAAGAAATGGGTTTTAAATTAACAAAATACAAAGAATATTTAGAAAAATGAACACAAAATTATGGGTATAATTAGGGGCTTCCCAGGTGGCTCAGTAGGTAAAGAATCCACCTGCCAATGCAGAAGAAGAATACAAGAAGTTTTTTTTCTTCAACTACTGTTTAAACAAAACAAAGTATAAAGAATTAAATGTAAATGTAAAGAAAAAAAGATGAAAGAGTTGATGCAAAGAAGAAAACAGAAAATTCACATCATAAAATCCATAGAAGGAAGCAAGGTCATCTGTTAAGAGTCAAGTGTTTCAAAACTGGGTTTAGCAACCTGAGTTAGGAGTGAAAAGGCAATAAAGAAAATGAATCAACTTTGGGATGAAAAAAGATTAGAAATGAACTAACACACAGTCAGCTGGAAAACAAATATTTAAGTCATGATAGATGTGCTTTTTTCAGGGGTGCTAGGCAGGGACAATGGAGAAGGAAATGGCAACCCACTCCAGTGTTCTCGCCTGGAGAATCCCAGGGACAGGGAAGCCTGGTGGGCTGCCGTCTCTGGGGTCGCACAGAGTCAGACACGACTGAAGCGACTTAGCAGCAGCAGCAGCAGCAGCAGGCAGGGACAAAAGAAAAAGTAAAAGGTGATATTTACAAGTTGAGAACTGACCAGTAATATAAGGTCAAGGAGAGGAGGACTGTGTGGGACTAGTGGGTTCATAGTATATGAACTACAGAATTCAAGATTGGGAAAAAGGAAGAAAACTAACAGCCTAGGAAGGATTGCAGGTGACCATGAGGACAAAAAGTTGGTTCACTGGTTAGGATGGAAAAATACAAAGACAGGCCCTGGAATGCCAATCTCTGGCCACAGTTTGAGACCTGAGGTCTAAATGATGACAAGGTTAAAGAACACAGTCACTCATGTAGGTCATTAATGTAAAATGGAGATGAAGGTCACTGGACTTTTCTAGTGAAGTGTAGCTCTGAATGTGGCGTTTCTGGCCTGAAATAAAGGTAACTATTACTTTAATCTCTGTGCACTTCACTTTCTTCCAAATTCATTCTTTCTAACCTGACAGGAATTTGGCTGGTACTTAACCTCTCTCTGCACTTTATTCAACCACAAAATGAACAGAATAAGGACATAAGAGACTGAATTAAATGAATGGTTCTTAACCCTGACTGCATATTAAAACAAAGAGACAAAAAAAAAAAAAAAAAAACTGGCAAAGCTACCTATACTTTGATTCCAAAGCCAGTAACTGTAATTAATTTGTTGAAGGGTGGGGTTCAGGCATCAAGTATTTTTAAGAAGCTACTCGGGGAATGCTAATGTGCAGCCAAAGTTGAGAACTGAACTAGGTATTTCTACAGGTTCCTTCCCTTTTAAAACTTTATAACTCACTGCCACTGTGCTCATTTGCTGATTAACCTACTGAACATCCTGCACCAAGCACTTCCACAAACATCTTAGTAAACACTGGAAGGCAAAGTTTCTGTGTCCATTTTACAAATAAGTTCAATGAAGGTTAAAGAAATGAAGTGACCTGTTCAAGATTCAAGAGTCACAAGCTAGAATGGAGCCTTGCTTTCTCTAGCACTCACAGCAACTACTTGAATGCCTTCTGTTCTCTTCCCAGGACCCCCCCTCCTCCCACCCCTAAGCGAAGCACAAACTTTGTGATTTACGGGTTGACTGGAGAGAAAAGTATGGAAACAAGGAATTAACCCCAAATTTTACAGTAATTTTATTACAGAATTACAGAACACCACCTAAGGAGGGTTTGCAATTTAAAACAGCACTGTGACAGTGTATCCACGGAGCATATTTTATTCACTTAAGCCAACATACACCTTGCTATTAAGCACACAGCTGGTATACAAAGCTGGTTCCAAAGATAAATTCATAAACAGAAAAGCAATGTTTATGTTTTCCAATAAGCAAGATGTTCTAAAACAAAATTCTAAGACAATTCTAAAAAAACAATAAGTGACAAGAGAAATGAGGGTGTTCTATCAAATAACTTAAATGTATAAACATGATCTTCAAAATTTTAAGGTATTAACTATTTCTACCCAGTGCAAACACTAAATACAGTTGCACTTTAAAAGTATGATTACTATCTTTTTGCTGATCCACTGTTGCTACTTCTTTGATTATACTTCAGTACATTATCTACTTGGAAATTTCATAAACATTCAAGTTCTGTACCCCCAGTCCAAAATTAGTTGAGTTACTAAGATAAAATCTCAAAAAAAAAAAAAGGGGGGGGGGGGGCAATTAGAAAAGATCTAACTACTTTCACTCTTGGAAAGTGCAACTTAACAAGAAATTCATGAAGTATATTTACAAAAAGTGTATGTGTATTCATCCATTCAAACCTTTTCTGAGCATCATGTTCTCAGTACCCTGAGGATGAAGAGGCAAGTCAAAGCTCATGTAACCCTTGCTGTTAAGGAAGTGCCATGGCAGAAAAAATGTAATATTTACTGGGATGCATCTGAATAGATAAGTGACTTATTCTTGAGGAGAAGAGGGGGTGGGATAAGGAGAACTGTGCAAAAAAGTTTTAAAGAGCATAGGCTGAGTATTTTTAAGAGGAAAAATTTCAATACATAAAACCTTGGAAATGAGGGAAATTCCTAGGAAATACACACACACTAAGGAACTAAATTAAAATCAGAAAGAGCAGCTAGGACAGAGAAAACAAAATGGACAGAAACTGCTCCAAGGCAATGAGTTAAGTATCCTGCAAAGTTACGCTGTAAGAAAACTGAGAAGGCTTCAGTTATAAGACCTCAGTTAAATACCAAGTTGTCCGCTAGATCTGTGACATTAGTTAAATCACCTCAATTCCAGGTACCTTTTCAGCCAGAAAAACACATATGTATAATGGCAATCACCTGACAATGAAAAAACAAAACAAAAACTAGGAATATTAACATCAAACCTGAGCAGAAGTTCTATTTAAACCTACAGATTAAGAAGAGAAATTCTCCAAGACATGTCGAAGGATTTATCTTATTTGTGATTAAGAATGCTCTCAACACAATCAACAAAAATCTGGAAGCCCAGATGCCTTTATTAAAACTAGTAATTGACATTCATTTACTGGGCTGATTCAAGCTGAATCTTTTCTGATGCCTTGGTCAGTGCACCAGTTTTATTTTTTGAGGCGATTACATGTGCTTTCCAAATAAGTAACTTAATACCATTCACCTCCAATGCTGTGAGGACCCGAAGAGATTAAAAACAGAAGCCTTCCTTAATACTGAATTAACCTGAAGACCCCACGAGCTACCGGAGTACAGAAAAATGTAAATACTCAAAACACGGTAGGCACGCACCTTTATAGAACCAAACGGAGGGGGAAATCTTCACAACGTCAAGATCACTTCACCTTACTCTTAAGGGAACAACACACGCCTTTCTCTCAGTGAACGGTCCTGGCTTTCTTTGCTGAATTTCTTCAGTAACGCACTAAAAAAACAACCAACCTTGAGTCTATGAGTTACAGAAAAGGGCTTGGTTAGCTATAACCTTCATACTACTCGTTCTTTTCACCGCACACGCAAGTTACTATTACAACGTAGTAAGAGCGCACGGGGTATTCAAGCCGCATGAACAGCAAGCTGTCGGCCTCCCAACAAAAATTTTAAAGAAAAACTTTGGCATACGACTTTAAAAGACTCCAAATAAGAAAGGCGTCGGAGCCAGCACTTCTATCAGGGCAAATTATGCGGTGCCTTTTTTTTTTTTTTTTTTGGCCTCAAATCACATAAAAAGACGCTGTTTAAGTTTTCAAATTCCGTAAAAAGACGCTGTTCAAGTTACAAGGTCCCTGATGCCCAGACCCTGCAAACTTTCTGGACAGAAAGACGCTGGCACCCCAAGACGCCAGTGGCCACGACGGACACCCGTCTTCACGCCCTCACAACTTCTCGCCGGACCTCGGGGTCCCCCTCCCCGCGGGCCGGACGAGCACCGGCGCGGCCCTCCCTGCGGCCCGCGAGCCCTCCGGCGGGCGGCCGCGGCCCCCTTAGGGCGCGGGGAGCCGCCCGGGAGCGCCCCGTTTCTCACAGACCCCAACATGGCGTCGGCCGCCGCCGCCGCCGCCGCCGCCCGAGACGACACCTCCCCGCGCCGCCGACGGTCCAGGGACCGCGGAGGGGAAGCGCCCGGAAAGTTTCGCTTCTCTTCTCCCGGCCCTCCGGGGGGCCGCCCGACGACCAAGCCCAGGCTTCACCTACCCAGCCGGGCGCGGACGGCCGCAGAGGCGAAGGTCCGACTTCTCCTCGTCCCGGGCGCCGCGCGCGGACTCTCCTTGCCTCCCGCCCCAGCTTCGCAGTGTGTGCAGCCAGCGGCCCTGCGCAGCCGGCGCGCTCCGGACGCGGCGGGCGGGCGGGCGTCGCAGACGCTCGCAGGTGACCCTCCCGCCCCTCCAGTCGAAGCCCACAACGGCCGGCGGGGCTGGCCTCTCCCCTGCGCGCGCGCGCACAAGCGCGCCGCCACCCACACGCCGGGCGCGGGCGCGGGCACGATCACACCCCCAGCGCTCGCTCCCCGCCCTTTCTGGCCTGCTCCGCCGCCCCGCCCGGGCAGTCCCGCGCGCCTGGGCCGAGGGGGCGGAGCCAGCGCGGAGGCCACACCCGCCTGGGCGGCTGGGGCTCGGGATTGGCTCCTCTGCTCGGAGTCGAGGGCGCGCGCCCTGACGCGGATTGGCTGCACGTGCGACGTCTTTTACCTGGCCTGCCGGGCGCAGGCGAGCCCTCGGAAAAGACGGTTCACCTCCTCGCGAAGTGCTTAACGACGCTATAAAAATGGAAGGAGGACTGGGCCCCTTTTCCGTCACCCTGAGCGGGCCTCTGCGGGGAATTCAGGAACTTTCCGCAACCAGGAAATGAAAGCTTTGGATTTAGCTGCCCAAGGCGTCCGGCTAGATATCTGTTTGCTACATCCCCCTAGCGCGCCCGTTCCTGCCCCCTCACGTGTTCCACTTGCTTGCCCTAAAAATCCTACCGCTGGAAACACAGGAAACGACGGCGGCAAAACATACCCCACATACTCCGCACAGCCTTTTAAATGATGCCTTTATTCCCTGACTTAGAATTCTGGTCTTTCCCAAAATTTTCTGTGATACCACAAACGTACTTCACACACCTGGAAACAGTGATGATGGTATATAAGGTTGAACGTGCCCTTCATTTATACCACAGCTAAGTGTGCTGGTGGGTCCGTGGAGACGTAAAATATGCCTAAGATAGACAAGGACTGCGGGCCTGGTGAGGGGGGGAAGACTGCATATTCACTTCAAACAAAAAGTGAATAGGCAGAAATTAGATTTGAGTAAAGTTTATCTCTCCTGTTGATCTATTATATGAAGATTTTGAAAAAATACCTCTCTTTTTCTTTTATATTTTTGTTTTCTTCATTTATGTTTTTTCTTTTCTTTGAAATAGTAACTTTTTTTTTTTTTTTAGCCTTTGTAGCCACCAGAACCCAGGCCACATAAAAGAGTACCCACCTAGGGAACATAAAGCAGGTCTTGGTTCCAACCAACTTTATTTTGGTCTGGGATTTGTCCTCTCCAGATCTTCCACCTCCCATCCTCTTCTGTTTGAATATATCAGAAACAAACAAAAAAAAAACTAAAGCAAATGGCAATGGTGAATTTTTTAAATAGGAAAACAAGAAATCACCATCACAGAAACCTTTACAAGTGTTAGATGTAGTTATCTGTAGACAAGTACAAATGTTCCTAGAACTTTCCTCTCAACCATCACCATACCCCAACTTCATTTTGCCTCATTCCCCCTCTGCATACAGAATAGCCTCTGTCAGTGGACAGAAGGATAGATTTACCTCCAAAATTCCTTTAAAGTTTGAGATTAGGAATTGCTATGTCAGATCAGTTGTCTAAGGTCTAGTCTAAAGTGATAGGAAACATTGTTAATCACTCACCTATTAGTAAAAATGTTTGCCCTCTCTCACCTCCCATTATATTTATTTATCTTACCATAAATGTCATGGGGACTTCCCTCCTGGCTAAGTGGTAGACTCTGTCTGTCAATATAGGAGACATGGGTTTAATCACTGGGTCAGAAATATTCCCTGGAGAAGGAAATGGCAATCCACTCCAGTATTCTTGCCTGGGAAATTCCATGGACAGGGGAGTCTGGTGGGCTACAGTCCATGGGGTTGCAAAAGTCACATGACTTTGTGAGTAAACAACAACAAAAGGCATGGACTTAGCAGCCAAAAGGACTACTCAAAGTTTGGCTTTGCCACCAGCTACACAATATGAAAAGGTAAAAAGATATGACATAGGAAGATGAGCACCCCCCCCCCCCCCGCCGCCCCACTGCCTCCCAGATTGGTAGGTGCTCAATATGCTACTGGGGAAGAGCGGAGAAATAGCTCCAGAAAGAATGAAGAGGCTGGGCCAAAGCAGAAATGACACTCAGATGTGGATGTGTCTGGTGGTTAAAGTAAGGTCCAATGTTGTAGAAAACACTATTGCATAGGAACCTGGAATGTTAAATCCATGAATCAAGGTAAGTTGGATGTGGTCAAGCAGGAGAGGGCAAGAGTGAACATCAATATTTTAGGAATCAGTGAATTAAAATAGATGGGAATGAGCAGATTTAATTCAGATGAGCATTATATCTACAACTGTGGGCAGGAATCCCTTAGAAGAAATGGAATAGCCCTTATAGTTAACAAAAAGAGTTCAAAATGCAGTACTTCAAGAAGCAACAGTTAGAACCGGACATGGAATGAACTGGTTCCAAATTGGGAAAGGAGTATGTCAAGGTTGTATATTGTCACCCTGCTTATTTAACTTATATGCAGAGAGTACATCATGTGAAATGCCAAGCTGGATGACTCACAGGTTGGAATCAAGATAGCCAGGAGAAATACCAACAACCTCAGATATGCAGATGTCACCATTCTAATGCCAGAAAGCAAAGAGGAACTAAAGAGCCTCTTGATGAGGGTGAAAGAGGAGAGTGGAAAAGCTGATTTAAAACTCAACATTCAAAAAACCAAGATCATGGCATCCAGTCCCATCACTTCACAGCAAATAGGGAAAAAAATGGAAACAGTGACAGATGCTATTCTCTTGGACTCCAAAATCACTGCAGATAGTGACTGAAGCTTAATGAAATTAAGACCCTTGCTCTTTGGAAGAAAAGCTATGACAAACCTAGACAGCATATTAAAAAGCAGAGACATCACTTTACCCACAAAGTTCCGTCTAGTCAAAGTGATGGTTTTTCCAGTAGTCATGTATGGATGTGAGAGTTGTACCATAAAGAAGGCTGAGCACCAAAGAATTGATGCTTTCAAACTGTGGTGCTGGAGAACTCTTGAGAGTCCCTCGGACTGCAAGGAGATCCAACCAGTCCATCTTAAAGGAAATCAGTCCTGAATATTCACTGGAAGGACTGATGCTAAAGCTGAAGCTCCAATACTTTGGCCACTTGATTTGAAGAGCCAACTCATTGGAGAAGATCCTGATGCTGGGAAAGATTGAGGGCAGAAGGAGAAGGGGATGGCAGAGGATGAGATGTTTGGATGATATCACCAACTCAATGGACATGAGTTTGAGCAAGCTCCGGGAGATGGTGAAGGACAGGGAATCCTGGCATGCTGCAGTCCATGGAGTCGCAGAGTCAGACACGAACAGTAACTGAACAACAACCCGTGTCTTTGGCCACACCCAAATTTTGCCTTAGTTTCTTCACTTGTAACATTAGGATATTTAAATTATCTACCTCACAGCGTCATATGAAGATATTGAGTTAACATTTGTAAAGCATAGTGCCTGGTACATGGGAAGGGCTATAAATGTAAATTTATATACATAATTAATTATGTATAAAATAATATATATAATACATGCACACATGGACAGGGGGCTTCTCTGGTGGCTCAGACAGTAAAGAATGTGCCTGCAATGCAGGAGATCTGAGTTCAATCCCTGGGTCAAGTAGATTCCCTGGAGAAGGGAATGGCTACCGACTCCAGTTTTCTTGCCTAGAGAATTCCATGGAGGAGCCTGGCGGGCTACAGTCTATGGGGTTGAAAAGAGTCTGACACGACTGAGTGACTCACGCTTTAGCCAAGTGTAGTTATTTAAATTAAAATGTTCGTTCCTGGGGGGATTTCCCTGGTGATACAGTGAATGAGAATCCACTTTCCAATGCAGGGGACACAGGTTGGATCCCTGATCTGGGAAGATACCCCTTGCCTCGAAGTAACTCAAGCCCATGCATGGCAACTACCAAGCCCACACTCTAGAGCCGTGTAACGTCAACTACTGAAGCCCATGCCCCTGGAGTCTGTGCTCTGCAAAAAGAGAAGCCACTGCAAGGAGAAGTCCTGGCACCACAACCAACAGTAGCCTCTGCTCACCATAGCTAAAGAAAGCCCGAGTGCAGCGACGGAAGAACCCAGTGAACGAAAAAGAAATAAAAAATTTAGTGCCTGGGACTTTCCTGGCAGTCCAGTGGTTGCGACCCCGTCTTCCAATGCAGGAAGCTTGGGTTCAGTCCCTAATTGGGGAACTAAGATCTGCATGCTGCACAACTTGGCCAAAAAATAAATAAATAAGTAAATAAAATCACTTCACTAAAAAATTAGTTCCTCCATCATATCAGCCTTTAAGTGCTTAAAGATCACATAACTACTGAACAGTGCAGATATATTTCCATCACTGCAGAGACTCCTATTGGATAACACTGAAAAAAGCAAGCGACTCAGGCAGTATGATCAACTCTTGATTTGAACTTGTAACTGGGGCACCCTGTTCAAATCGAGTGATAAGATCTCTCTCTGAGCCTCACATCTCTATAAAATGAAAATAAAAATAGGAACTACCTCATGGATTGCCACACAGAGAAAATGAGATAGGGTGTGTAAAGTCTGGCAGAGTACCTAAGAGGAACTTGGAAATGCTAGTAAAATTTGAGTTTAACCCAATTCTACAAGCCTGAAGGGCAAAGATATTATCCTTGACTCCTAAGTTTTTCAAGGATATGTATTTTGGAAAAGACAAGAGTTTGGTTAACTTTTAGTTGAAAACAGAACATTCAGAGGACGATGACAAATACCTGGATTTTAATTACTATTGGATTTCTTTTTTTTTTTGGTAAAGAATCCACCTGCAATGTGGGAGACCTGGGTTCGATCCCTGGGTTGGGAAGATCCCCTGGAGAAGGGAAAGGCTACCCACTCTAGTATTCTGGCCTGGAGAATTCCATGGACTGTATAGTTCATGGGGTCGCAGACAGTCGGACACGACTGAGCGACTTTCACTTCTTTCTTTTTTACTTTTTAAAAAACTTTTGGCTGCATTGGGTCTTCACTGCTGTGAGGGCTTTTCTCCAGCTGCGGCGCGCAGGGGCTACTCTTCGTTGCGGTGCACGGGCTTCTCATTGCAATGTCTTCTCTTGTTTTGGAGCGCGGGCTCCAGGCACATGGGCTTCAGTAGTTGCAGCATTTCAGCTCAGTAGTTGTGGCACACGGGCCTCGTTTCTCCGCAGCATGTGTGGGATCCTCGCAGACCGGGGATTAAACCCATGCCCCCTGCATTGGCAGGTGGGTTCTTTACCACTGAGCCACCCGGGAAGCCCACTCCTGGATTTCTTTGTTCCTGGTCTTTTCCCAGTGGTACCCATTTCACTAATGGCACCGCCACCCACAAACCTGATGAGTCGTCACTACACCATTCCCTTTCCCATCTTCTCTAGCCAATCCTTTTGCCTCCAAAATATTGTAGGATCTGCTTCCAAAACACTTTATCTGATCTCTTCCCCTCTCTTTGCGTCCCCTCCGCACAGAGACCATACAGGCTGTATCAAGCCTGGCCCGGGTGGCCATGTACTGGGTATAGGTTATAGTAGTAGAACAGCCTTGTGGAAGAGCACCTTTCCCTCTGAGGCAGTGTAAATTTTATATTCGTCACCGATGTCCTCTGGCAGCTGGCAGTAAAGTGTCTTCTTCTAATAAAAGTATTTTACCACAGTTTTTCAACAAGATGAAAATGTCTTGAGAAGTAGATGCCTCTTCTAATTTGCCCAAAGGTGCCATATGGGGTATAACATTTCTCTTTCACTTAGGACAAAATGCCAGCTCATCACCAGGTCCTACAAAGCCTAGCACAACCCAGCCTCTACTAGTCTGTCTCTCTTAAAACAATGCCCCTCTCCACCAAATTCCAATGATGTTGACCTTCTGTTGTTTTGAAAATAGATCTTGTTCTGTGGGGTCCACTGCCTGAGCCATTTCCATACCTCAGTTCAGTCTCAGTTCAGTTCAGTCACTCAATCATCTCCGACTCTTTGCAACCCCATGGACTCCAGCACTCCAGGCCTCCCTGTCCATCACCAACTCCCCAAGTTTACTCAAACTCATGTCCATTGAGTCGGTGATGCCATCCAGCCATCTCATCCTCTGTCGTCCCCTTCTCCTCCTGCCTCCAATCCCTCCCAGCATCAGGGTCTTTTCAAATGAGTCAACTCTTTGCATGAGATGGCCGAAGTATTGGAGTTTTAGCTTCAGCATCGGTCCTTCCAATGAACATTTCTCTACCTAGACAGTCCCAAGTCCACCCCACCCTACCCTTCACAGAGCTGCAGCCCTCTGTTTTCTGTCAGGCCTCTGAGCCCTGAGAGAGCGCCCTGTATGTGTTTCCCTCTCAGTACCCGGAGGTCTGTCTGGAAACTGTAAGCTCCTAAAGGCAGGGCACTCACTGTCTTGTTCTCCTTCTGTCCCCAGGTCCTAACAGGACAGGAGGTCAGCGGTTGTTCATTTTAGCATCGTTGCCACCCCTTTCTACACTCTGCTCTGCAGATGGGGAGAAAACCTAGAACTCTGTTTTCCCCGAGGACTTTTCCCTGAATGGTTCCAGGTTGAATTCTGCCATTGGAGACACGTATGTGAGATCTGAAAGGCAGAAGAAAAGGAGAAATCATTTCTCTCCAGTATAGCTTCGGGCAGCTCAGATAACAGGGGACTGTTTTCCTAGACTCATGGAAAAATATGAGACAAACCTGAAAAAAAAGGCCATTCTATTTTCTAAAGGCGGGGGAGGGGGCCAAATTCTGAAAAAGGGCAGTAGAAATGTTCCAGATTAAAAGAGGCAAAAGAGACATAACTAAATAACTAAATAACATAACTAAATAACTAAATGCAATACAGTCAGCCCTCTAGATCTGCAGATGCCAAGTCTGAGGATACAGGGGTCTGACTATTATGCCATTTTATACAAGGGACTTGAGCACCTGCGGATTTCAGTATCTGCACACGGCATGGTCGGGGAGGGAGGGCTTCCTGGAACCAATGCCCCCTGCGGATAAGGAGATATGACTGTATCTGACCATGTGCTGGGTCCTGAACTGATACTGAAAGGGGAGAATGCTACAGAGGATATCATTGGGTCAACTGACAAAATTGGAATGTGAACAGAAAACTAGGTAAAAAGTGTTATATCAGAGTTAAATTTATTGTTCTGGGCTAAGAATAATAACCAGAGAATATCCCTACTTTTAGGATATACATGCTGAAATATTTAGGGGTAAAGGACTATGATATGTATAACTTATCTGCAAATAATTCAGAAAAAAATTTAATATATATAACTTAGAGGTTAAATATAAGAGAAATCACCTATGTAAGTGATAAAGTAAATGGAGTAAAATATTAGCAGGTGAATTTGTGTAGAGTATATGCATATATAGGTATGATTTCTATTCTTGCAAAATGTAAATTTGAAGTTATTCCCCAAAAAAACAATAGTTAAAATATCTATATGATGAAGTATTAAGTAAACTAAACCAGTCCATTCTAAAGGAGATCAGTCCTGGGTATTCTTTGGAAGGAATGATGCTAAAGCTGAAACTCCAGTACTTTGGCCACCTCATGCGAAGAGTTGGGAAAAGACTCTGATGCTGGGAGGGATTGGGGGCAGGAGGAGAAGGGGACGCCAGAGGATGAGATGGCTGGATGGCATCACTGACTCGATGGACGTGAGTGTGAGTGAACTCCTGGAGTTGGTGATGGACAGGAAGGCCTGGCGTGCTGTGATTCATGGGGTCGCAAAGAGTCGGACACGCCTGAGCGACTGAACTGAACTGAACCGAATTGAAACTGATCAATGCAAGACAAAGTAGAATAATTGTCTTAAATATCAGATCTCAAAATAGGCCCAGACTGACAGCTACAATTAAAAAACAATGCATTTTATACTTTTTTTTCTATTAGTAATTCACCAGTGAACAAAAAGTAAATTTACTTTCCTTGAAGAAGACAAGGAAAGAAGAAGACATAGCTCCTTGGCCATGGGAAATGACCTATCATGCACAAGGTGGCTTACAATGTAAAACACTGAAACTTTTTAATTACAAAGCCATATAAAAAAAAAAGCCATATAAAATGCTTAACTGTCTTTGGCAGGATTATGCATGATTCTTTTCCTTCTCTGTAATTTACCAATCTTCTATAATAAGTACATATTGTTTTATTTTTGTAAAAAACACTCAAGGCATAGTCGTGGATAAGTATTTGAATGAAGTATGAATCATATTCAAATACTTGTACACAAAAAGACACAATGGCTGCTTTCTTTGATAGAAAAATTCCTAAATGATTTACATATTACCTTCTCTGCCAGTGGTAGGAAATTATATAACGAATGCCTTATTTCTCAACATTAACATCTGTAAATGGCAAATAAAACATTAACTTCAACACGCAGTTATCGAGTAAGCTTACCATTTATAGAACTAGCTCAAAATAAGTATAGAATGTGCGAAGTTGGGACAAAAAATTCATCTGAAACTTTAAATCCATATATTATCAAGGGAATCTACTTTAAAGAGCGATATATTTTTTCTAGAATACTTATATAAATAGATGGCTCATAGTTTACATGAACATAGTTTACAATAAGTTTATATAAAGAGAAAAAATTTAAGCATGATTCGTTAAAAATTCATTTTCAAATAAAAATTAAAACTTTTACAATTTGGAGCCAGATAGACCTGGGTTCAGATTCTGATACTGCAACATATTGACTAAATAACCTTGTGTAAATGGGTTAACTATTCTGCACCTCAATTTTCTTATTAGTAAAATTTGTAAAATATGAACAATAATCCCTGCTCCCTAGGACTATAAAGATTAGGGGTAATGTGAGTAAAGCACTTAGCAAATAACAGGTGCTCAGTACACAGTGGATGTGGTGTTAATAGTTGTAATAGTAAATGTTTTCCCTTTTTTTTTTGGACCTTACCACGTGGCTTGTTGGATTTTAGTTCCCCAACCAGGGATGGAACCCAGGCCCTTGGCAGCGAGAGCACCGAGGACAGCAAGGGAACTTCCAAGTTGTTGTTATTGAAATTATTAACAAAGTCAAAATTTTACCACTTACATGAAAAGGCAGGAATTAGTATACTAAACCTTGTTGTGCCTGATTCACAGATCCCTGGCCAATACATGCAAAGAGACCTCCTCCATATTTGTGCTTCTCTGTACACTTACAACTGAGAACAAACAAGGAAAGCTCACAAGCAGCATACATCTTAAGTGACAAGTGGTCCTTCAGCTGCAGTCACCAGACTGTGCTTCTCACCTGGTCTCCCTCGGACTCTGTGTGAAGTCGCCCCCAACACTCTTCTGCAGCCTCTACTGCCCACGCCACCCACAGGTTTCTTTACTTCTTACTTTTTATCTTTCTTTCTTTACTTCCAGCCACCAGGCCTGGTAGGCACCAGGACAGGCAGGACAGATAGAACAGGTTCTAGAAGAGAGGCAAGGTGGCTGGACCAAGAGAAAAGGTCCAAACTCCTTGCAGCACAGTTGCCTTGCTCCACCGCAACTGGGCCTCAGCACACAGTCAGTGCCCATTTCGTTATGACTCATGCATAAGGAGTCCAAATTTGGCAGTGAAACTGAGTGGCAAGGGAGCCAAGGCTTCCAAGGAGCAGGGAACAGAGCAAGAGATACAGGCTCACAGCAGGACTTGGTGCAGAGGTCAGAACTCCTAAGGCTTGGAAAGGATGTTTTGATCTGGAAAACACTGCAGAGCTTTTTGATGGTAATGCAAAGTTATGAATGGCCTCATCCCATCACGCAGTACCTTCCTCCAAGTGCTGAACTTTTTTCCGCTTACTTTTCCTCCATAGCATCTCCAGCATATCTTTTTATTTTCTCCCAGCCTCTACTTTTCTGTAGGAGGATCCTGATACACAGTCTCCTTTCCTAGAAATGGAGTACTGTCTATGTACACATGCGTGCTTAATCACTACAGTAGTGTCCGACTCTTTGTGACCCCATGGACTGTAGATCGCCAGGCTTCTCTGGCCATGGGATTCTCCAGGCAAGAATACTGGAGTGGGTTGCCATGCCCTCCTCCAAGGGATCTTCCCAACCGAGGGATAGAACCCACATCTCTTAGGTCTCCTGCCTGGGCAGGCAGATTCTGTACCACTAGCGCCACCTGTGTCTATGCATGTGTCGTCGCTCAGTCGTGTCTGACTCTTTGTGACCCCATGGACTGTAGCCTACGAGGCTCTTCCGTCCATGGGATTTTCCAGGCAAGAGTACTGGAGTGGGTTGCCATTTCCTTCTCCAGGGGATCTTCCCGACCCAGGGATTGAACCCCGGTCTCCTGCATTGCAGGCAGACGCTTTACCCTCTAAGCCACCAGGGAAGCCCTACGTCATGTCTGACTCTTGCGATCCCATGAACGGTCGCCTTCTCGGCTCCTCTGTCCATGGGATTCTCCAGAAAAGAATACTGAGATGGGTTGCCATTTCCTTCTCCAGGGGAACTTCTCTACCCAGGAAGTGAACTCAGGTCTCCTGCACTGCAGGCAGATGCTTTACCAACTGAGCTATGTGGGAAGTCATGTCTATGTATAGAAATACAAATATGTACATCATCATGGATTTGAAGACCAAAATAATCCACAGACATCTTCCACTTGAGGAAATGGTCCAGGTGGGAAGTGAATTAGCCTTATTTACTTAAACGGCAATTCACTCGTTTACTCAAAAACTACTCTTGACTGCTATAAGCGAGGAATTGTTCTTAGAGTGGAAGATGGCATAGGGTATATAGGGAAGAGAAACAAGGACCATGTACATTCCAGCAAGGGGAGAAAAGACAGGTAATAAACATGACAATTGCAGACAGGGATAGAACGCAGTAAAAGAAATACACATGGGAAGTACCATGACATCACCCAGGACTATTTACAGTGTTGTTCTTGTTGTTAAGTCACTAAGTTGTGTCTAACTCTTTTGCAACCCCATGAACTGTAGCCCGCCAGGTTCCTCTGTCCATGGGATTTCTAAGGCAGGAATACCAGATTGGGTTACCATTTCCTCCTCCAAGGGATCTTCCCAACCTAGGGATTGAACCCATGTCTCCTCCATTGGCAGACATTCTTTACCACTGAGCCACCAGGGAAACCCAGTGAGGGATACTTTAACGTCATAATATTCATCAACCCCACCACCATTACTCTTCCTTGCAAAGGACAGTTGGTAGCTTCTCAATATTATGTAAGTCACTGTGCAAACATCTTTAAAACGAGTTTCTTAGACGAAAGCCACCACCAACTCCTCCCACCATCACATACTCTCAACCAGATTACTGCCCCTAAACTAATCTTCTATAAAAATTTTGGAGCCATCTACAGAGTTTTCAATGGAAAATAATTGGCTATTTTAGAAAGGATGATTCATTCAGCCTTGCTAAGGAGATGACAATTGCACTGAAGGATGAGAAAGAGGTAGCTCTTGAAAGAGCTAGAAAAAAGATCAGTGTGGCAAATGCGTGTGTGTGCTCAGTCATGTCCAACTCTTTGCAACCCCAAGGACGGTAGCCTGCCAGGCTCCTCTGTCTATGGGATTTCCCAGGCAAGACTACTGGAGCGGGTTGCCATTTCCTCCTCCAGGGGATCTTCCCAACCCAGGGATAGAACCTGTCTCTCGAGTCTCCTGCATTGGCAGACAGGTTCTTTACCACTAGCGCCACCTGGGAAGCCCAGTATAGCTCAGGGAGAAGCAGACGTATCAAGCTTAGTGAGGTAGACAAAGGCCCTAAGAGTTCTTACCTGAACCAGAAGGGCTCGAACTGAAGGTGAAAAGCAGAAGAGTGTGTTGTTGTTGTTTAGTTGCTACATCACGTCTGACTCTTTTGGTACCCCATGGACTGTAGCTATCTATTACAATGTGAGGAAGACACTAAATTTGTTTATATGGCATGATAACTATATAAAATTAGGAACAGAAGACAATAAGGAAATTTATGAAAGGTTAATTGTTGTTCTACTTTAATCTTTCTAATACTTTCTGCAATTCCTATTCTTTTAATTAGCTTTATTGCTGTTGTTTAGTCACTAAGTCATGTACGACTCTTTGAAACCCCATGGACTGCAGCACACCAGGCTTCCCTGTCCTTCACTATGTCCCAGAGTTTGCTCAAACTCATGTCCATTGAGTCAGTGATGCCATCCAACCATCTCATTCTCTGCCATCCTCTTCTTCTCCTGCCCTCAATCTTTCCCAGCATCAGGCTCTTCTCCAAAGAGTTGGCTCTTCATATCAAGTGGACAGTTTTGGAACTTCAGCTTCAGCACCAGTCCTTGCAATGAATACTCAGGGTTGATTTCCTTTAGGATTGAACTGGTTTGATCTTCTTGCTATCAAAGGGACTCTCAAGAGTCTTTTTCAGCACCACAGTTGGAAAGCATCAATTGTTCGGCGCTCAGCCTTCTTTATGGTCAAACTCTCACATATGTACTTGAGTACTGTAAAAACCATAGCTTTGACGATATGCACCTTTGTCAGCAAAGTGGGGTCTCTGCTTTTTTCTTTTTATTTTTTTAATATTTATTTACTTGGCTGCTTTTAATTTATTAAATGGGCTTTCTTTGCAGCATGTGGGATCTAGTTCCCTGACCAGGGATCAAACCCAGGTCCCCTTCCTGGGAGTTTGGCATCTTATCCACCGGACCACCAGGGAAGTCCCATTATCTCTGCTTTTTAATACATTGTCTAGGTTCGTCATAGCTTTCCTCCTACGGAGCAAATGTCTTTTAATTTCATTGCTGCACTCAACATCCACAGTCATTTTGGAGCCCAGGAAAAGAAAATCTGCCAGTTTCCATTTTTTTCCCATCTATTTGCCAGGAAGTGATGGGACAGGGTGCCATGATCTTGGTTTTTTTAATGCTGAGTTTTAAACTAGCTTTTGCATTTTCCAGAAAAACATCTATTTCTGCTTTATTGACTATGCCAAAACCTTTGACTGTGTGGATCACAACAAACTGGAAAATTCTTAAAGAGATGGAAAAAACAGACCACCTGACCTGCCTCTTGAGAAATCTGTATGCAGGTCAAGAAGCAACAGTAGAACTGGACATGGAACCACAGACTGGTTCCAAAATGGGAAAGGAGCATGTCAAGGCTGTATATTGTCACTCTGCTTATTTAACTTATATGCAGAGTGTATTACAAGAAACGCTGGGGTGGATGAAGCACAAGCTGGAATCAAGATTGCCAGGAGAAATATCAATAACCTCAGATATACAGATGACACCCCTTATGGCAGAAAGTGAAGAAGAATTAAAGAACCTCTTGATGAAAGTGAAAGAGGAGAGTGAAAAAGTGGGCTTAAAGCTCAACATTCAGAAACGAAGATCATGGCATCTGGTCCCATCACTTCATGGCAAATAGATGAGGGAACAGTAGAAACAGTGAGAGACTTTATTTTGGGTGGCTCCATAGTCACTGCAGATGGTGACTGCAGTCATGAAATTAAAAGACACTTACTCCTTGGAAGAAAAGTTATGACCAACCTAGATAGCATATTAAAAGGCAGAGACATTACTTTGCCAACAAAGGTCTGTCTAGTCAAAGATATGGTTTTTCCAGTAGTCATGTATGGATGTGAGAGTTGGACTAGAAAGAAGGCTGAGCAACAAAGAATTGATGCTTTTCAACTGTGATGTTGGAGAAGACTCTTGAGAGTCCCTTGAACTGCAAGGAGATCCAACCAGTCCATCCTAAAGGAAATCAATCCTGAATATTCATTGGAAGGACTGATGCTGAAACTGAAGCTCCAATACTTTGGCCACCTGATGCGAAAAGCTGACTCATTTGAAAAGACCCTGAGGTTGGAAAAGATTGAAGGCAGGAGGAGAAGGGGACGACAGAGGATGAGATGTTGGATGGCATCACTGACTCAATGGACATGAGTGTGAGTAAACTCCAGGAGTTGGTGATGGATGGAGAGGCCTGGAGTGCTGCAGTCCATGGGGTCGCAAAGAGTCAGACATGACTGAGCAACTAAACTCAACTGAACTGAACTTGCACTCTCCTCTTTCACCTTCATCAGGAGGCTCTTTAGTTCCTCTTTGCTTTCTGCCATTAGAACAGTGACATCTGCATATCTAAGGTTATTGATATTTCTCCTGGCAATCTTGATTCCAGCTTGTGATTCATCCAATCCAGCATTTTGCATGATGTACTCTGCATGGAAGTTAAATAATTAGGGTGACAATATACAGCCTTAACACACTCCTTTCCCAATTTGGAACCAATCCATTGTTCTACATCCGGTTCTAACTGTTGCTTCTTGACCTGCATACAGATGGGGAAACAGTGGAAACAGTAAAAGATTTTATTTTCTTGGGCTCCAAAATCACTGCAGAGAGCAACTGCAGCCATGAAATTAAAAGAACTTGTTTCTTGGAAGGAAAACTATGATAAACCTAGACAGCAGTGTGTTAAAAAGCAGAGACATCACTTTGTCAACAAAGGTGCACATAGTCAAAGCTTCCCTGGTGGATCAGATGGTAAAGAATCTGCCCGCAATGCGGGAGACCCGGGTTCAATCCCTGGGTTGGGAAGATCCTCTGAAGAAGGAAATGGCAACCCACTCTAGTATCCTTGCCTAACCTACTCTAGTTTCCTTGCCTGGAGAATTCCATGGACAAAAGAGCCTGGCAGGCTACAGTCTAAGGGGTCACAAAGAGTCAGACAGGACTGAGCAACTAACATTTTCACTTTCATAGTTTTTCCAGTAGTCATGTGTGGATGTAAGAGTTGAACCCTAAAGAAAGTTGAGCACTGAAGAACTGATGCTTTCAAACTGTGGTGCTGGAGAAGATTCTTGAGTCCCTTGGACAACAAGGACATCAAACCAGTCAGTCTTAAAGGAAATGAACCCTGAATATTCATTGGAAGGACTGGTATTGAAGCTGTAGCTCCAGTACTTTGGCTAACTGATGCAGAGAGCCGACTCTTTGGAAAAGACCCTGATATTGGGAAAGACTGAGGGCAGAAGAAGGGGACAACAGAGGATGAGATGGTTGGATGGTATCACCAACTCAGTGGACATGAGTTTAAGCAAACTCTGGGAGATAGTGAAGGACAGGGAAGCCTGGCATGCTGCAGTCCATGGAGTTGCCAAGAGTCAGACAAGACTTAGCAACTGAACAACAACGAAAGAATGAAGCCCAGGAATTTTATTTGATAATTGAAAAAGTGATGTACTTTCTCCTGGGAACATGAACAAGGAATCACATAACCTCAGGACTTTTGGTATCTATCGAAGGACCATGAAGGATGTCTCCCTGGGACGCAGATCACATAGTGGAAGCCAGAGAGAGGAAAAGAAATGAGACCTTGATACTGACAAGCCTCATCTACAGCCTGAACCACCTCTGGCCTCTTTAGGTGAATTAATGAATTCCCTTCAGTGTTTAGGTCAGTGAAGCTGGGTTTTCTGTTGCATTCAACCAAAAGACTCCTAATTAATAATACGAACACAATGACCCAGCCACCCCGAGTGAAAAATACACACATTTTTTACTTCAAAATATAGTTAAACTGAATTCAAAATGTATAGAGCATAATCACCATAAAAAGAACAACCCAGCTGGCAGTTGAGCAAAATCACCATCTGCAGCATCTAGAAAACATTTTCACAATTGAGAACACTCCAGATTTCCAGCTGCTGAGGAGTGTCATTCCTCAAGTGTTGACTGGTTGGCATCTGCCAGGACAAATGACCATGGGCAGCTCTCTGCACTCCAAGCTTTTCTCAAAACCATCTGCCAAGCAATTGGGTTGGACGCCACTGAAAAGAAACCTTGGTGTCTTGTGAAAACCTCATCCGAGGCCTGACCACCCCTGAATGGAGAGCAGGCAGACAGAAAAACTCGTGTGGAGTCAGAGGCTTCTAACTTCTTGCCGTGTGGTTTGAATGGGGAAGTCCGAGTATGTGCTATGCAGCTCCAAACAGCGTGACTGAGTCAACCTAGAGGTTTCAAGGTAACATAAAAAGGGGAAATGGAGGAACATTTTTAAATCCAGGGAGTCATATTCTCCCTTTCATTCATATTTCTAATTCTCCTGTCCTCTTACCACATTTGAGCAACTGGAGAAGCCTCCAAGATAGGATGATGTAACAACATAAAATGTCAAGGGAGAACTTCCAGAGATTATGGAGTGAATGAAACACGTGGTTTGTGGTCTTCTCTATCATACAAACCCATCTTCTCTTGGGTCACCATATTTTCTTTTTTCCTCTCTACTTGATGTTAACAAATACTAAGACATTAAAAGAAGAACTTTCTAGGCTTCTGTGGTAATAATGGGTTAAGGAGATCCATTAAATGCAAAAAAGAATTTTTAAAGACTTAGCAGTTTGCAAGATGGGCACATGATTTGATAGGTCCTTCAAATGCAGGCCTATCTTGATATACACTTTTGCTTACTGCAAATCTCAGAAGGGCCTTTATGTTAACTTTTGGGTAATGTCAGAAGCTCTAGTCTCAAGGTTAGTTTTATAAATCTCCATGAACTATCAAAGAAAGCCGTATCTGCCTTTTTTGTTGTCGTTGCTATTTTGATCTCACAGCAAGAAAAGAATGTAGGTGAAGGTAAGAGCATAATCCTCACCTGTATACACAGAATGAAAGAAGGCGATTCTAGAACAGTGGAGGAAAATATACACAGAAAGTGGGCAAGATGACTCATAAGTACAGGCACTGAAATAGCTCAGCTTTTGTATGTGGTGTGACACGTCCGCCAACAACTAACTAATGTCACAGAATACTGAATCACTTGGGCCTAGATTTGTTTAGCAGCTCCTGTCCAGTGCACCCACATATGTAGTACCTGCCTCTGACTTTCAGCAAAAATGGCTATCAGTCTGAGGGGGCGGGAGGGTGGGGGAGTGGCAGGGCGGTCACCCACTGGTCAATGCCAGGGCACCAGCTGCCCTTGCTTTAATGAGGTCCCCCTCACTTTGCCTTCCACCTACCCGTCTGGCGAGCACCAGGCGTTCAGAGGCGGAGCCCCAGGGCCCCTGCTGAGGCTGAGGGTGGCCCCCTGGGCTCTCCTTCCCTCTCCTGCATGCCCGGCCCTTTCCTCTTTCCAGCCAGCCCCACGTGTTTCATCTCTGGCTCCATTTGGCTCCTTTGAGGCTGAGGATCCACATCCGCTTGTTTCACCCGGTCTCTGCTCCTCACTCACAGAAGCACATGCGTCCTTTCCAAGTCAAGGCTTCACGGAGGACTGGTTCAAGAGAGCAGACGGGGAAAGAACAGCAAGTGTGGGGACGCCTCAGGGCTCAGGAAAACTTCCCAGGGCCCCATCTCTGGAGTCCTGGCTCCCCCAGACATCCCTCGGCCTCTGCACACCCTGAGTCCTTGGCACTGACCAGTGCCAGGAGGACAGGGCTCACCTCTCTCTGGTGTGGGGCGGGGGACGGCTGAGAGCCCCACATTCCTGCCTCCTCTCCCCCAAGGCGGATGCATTCCTGGGCCTGCAGTTCCAGTCAGGACCAAATGACGGAATCAACTGGTATGCCCTCTGACATCATTTTCTGAAGTTGAAAATTCACTTTTCCGAGGTGTCCTCAGACCAAGGACACATCTTCCTATGTACTCCCTACTCCATAGAAAAACAACTCTCTGCAGGCCTTTCCTCACACAGCTCACAGTAGAGCACAGTCGGGCGGTCTGTCTTCAGACCTTCCTCTGTCACTGGTTTGCTCCCTGCGTGCTCTCGGGCACACCATGGAACCCCTTTAAGCCTCAGTTTCCTTGTCCATGGAACTGTGGTAAGGTCTCAAAGAGATAGTCCACATAGCACTGATTTTGGAACACAATTATAAAGAAAGCTGAGCACTGAAGAACTGATGCTTTTGAACTGTGGTGTTGGAGAAGACTCTTGAGAGTCCCTTGGACTGCAAGGAGATCCGACCAGTCCATCCTAAAGGAGATCAGTCCTGGGTGTTCATTGGAAGGATTGATGCTGAAGCTGAAACCAATACTGTGGCCACCTGATGTGAAGAGCTGACTCATTTGAAAAGACCCTGATGCTGGGAAGGATTGAGGCCAGGAGGAGAAAGGGGCAACAGAGGATGAGATGGCTGGATGGCATCACCAACTCAATAGACATGAATCTGGGTGGACTCCAGGAGTTGGTGATGGACATGCCAGGAGGCCTGGCATGCTGTGGTTCATGGGGTTGCAAAGAGTCAGACACGACTGAGCGACTGAACTGAACTGAAGAATTAACACCAGCAAAGAGCTCTACTCAGTGCTCTGTGATGACCTAAATGGGAAGGACATCTTTTAAAAGAGGGGTGGGGGGAGGTATATGTGTATGAACAACTGATTCACTTTGCTGCACAGCGGAAACTAACACAACATTGTAAAGAAACCATACTTCAGTAAAAATTAAAAAAAAAAAAAAAGAATTAACACCAGAACTCTTGCCAATATCTGGTAGCCACACTCCCACATGTTGAGGAATAATGCCTGGCATGGCAGGAGCCTCCTGAATTTTGCTCCATCATTGCAGCTGGTGACTGTTCTGACCAGTTGGCACCTTGGCAACCATCCACCAGTTGGCAACCATCCATGGTTGCCAAACATTTTCAGTCTTCATACTGGTTGTACTGTAAGTACTGAAAGCTTAGTCACCTAGAGAAGTATGTGCTAATGGGTCTTTAAAGTGTGGGCAAGGCGAGACAGGAATCGCAAGCAAAAGGGATGGGATGGGATGGGAGGGAGCAGATGGTAATGTGGCTTTTGTCTGTACCATGATAGGCAAACAGGATTTAATGGCTTGCAGCCTAATACAGAAGCTCAGGAAGACTGTTGTATTCTGCGGCTACCCATAATGAATGACCATGAACTGGGCTTAAAAACAAAAGAAATTTATTCTCTTACAGTTTGGGAAGCCAGAAGTCCAAACTGCCTCTGCAAGTCTTGGCAGGGCCATGCTCCCTCTGAAGATTCTAGAAGAGCATCCTTTCTTGCCTCTTCCAACCTCCAGTGGCTGCAAGTATTCATTGGCTTGTGGCAGCATCACACCAATCTCTGCCTTCCTCTTCACATGGCTTTGCTCGGTGAGTTTCTATGTCTCAAATCTCCCTTGGCCTTTCTCTTGGAAGGACATCTGTCACTGGAGTTAAACCAGGATGATCTCATTTTGAGAGCCTTAATTATATCTGCAAAGACCTTTTATCAAGATAAGTTCAATTCACAGGTTCTGGGGGTGAAAACTTGGACATATCTTTGGGGGGAGCACAATTCTCTACTATCACCCCACTGCAATTATACACAAAAGCAGAAGCCTTTGCACATAGATGGCACTTAATAAACACTGTAGCTGATACATACCTTCATTGTGGTTGATAATTTTCAGAAGACTGTAATTCTATGACATGGAAGAATGTGAGGTGGAAGCCTTGGTGCCTACCCAGAAATGCTCCCCAGAAGCATTCTGCTGCTCTGCTCTAGCAGGGAATCTGTCTCCTCATCTTTTCCAGCTTCTGGAAGCCACCCACATTCCTTGGCTCTTGGCCTCACATCACTCCCTCCTCCACTTACCATCACATCTTCTCTCTCTCACTTTGACCTTCCTGCCTCCCTTTGATAAGGATTCTCACCCAGATAGTCCAGGATAATCGTCCTACCACAAGATCCTTCATTTAATCTTATTTGCAAAGCTTCTTTTCTGTACAGTTGGGTTCCAGGGATTAGAATGTGAACATTTTGAGGGGTTATTTTTCTGTTGACCAGAGTTGGGAACTTGGGTTTCATTCTAAGAGCAACAGGACCCAATGGGTTTCAAGGAAGGGATTGAAACTAGCAGAACTAGTCTATGATACAAGCAGAAGAATCATACTAAATAGCAGAGACAAAAGGACTAGCCATGACCAGAGGGTTTTAAAGTTTAAAAGCAACTTATACAACACATTTAAACTTATAAGCTAGTTGGCCATGTGTAGAAAAACTGGTTTGGGTCCTTGGAAGTTTTTGTGAAGCCCCGAGTCCCAGGATGCCTTTGGTTATTATTACAGGTGGACCAGATGACTATTCGGGTCAAGATTCTACGCCCATGATGAGGAGGCCAGGTGTATGTGTGCATGGGGGTAATGCTGTTTTAGTAGACACAGTTCCTGTCCAAGTGTTGTCCCAGAGAGAAAGATACGGAAACCAATTCAGGAACAAGGAAATGGTCAAACAGCCATAGCAAGGAATGCTGTGAAACTTTCAGAAATCCAGAAGTGTGGATCACGTTGATTGCCAGAAATGCTTTATTAACACTAAGTACAAAGAGTACACAGAACTGTTTGTATGGATTACATGTGTGTTTAAAGAATATGTAAATCACTAAAAATTTTAATAAAGGTTTAACTTCTCTCTAAAGTTTGGGAAGTTCATTCCAACACACCTGGGCTTCTGGCAACAGCTTCCTGTCTCTGATCTTGCTCAGAATTGCTCAGAATGCCTTCCAGAGACTCCTTTAGGGTCGGCTTTCCCTGCTCCTCTCTTCACTGGTTTCTGATCCCATTCCTCCCTGCTTCCACTCTCTTTACAGCCTCCCTACTACCTCGTTTAGATGATCTGTTAGAATAAAGCTCCTGAGCCCACTGTCTGGTCCAGGAATCCTGGCTCGCCCTTCACAGATACAGGTGAGCAGGCTCCCTGCCTGTGTCACTCAAAGTCAGACCAGCCAGGCCAGCCAGCAGGTTTCAACTCCAAGTAGGGATCAGAGAGACGAGATAATAATTCCTTTCCAGAAACACATTGCCTGGAAAAGTTACAAGTTATTTACCAACTAGTATAAGAAAAATTGTGCTCAGTGAGAAATTTTTCATAGCAACACATATCTTAGAGCTGACACTGAATATTGGGATCCTGAAAGGATATTATCCGATGACACCTTGATGAGGAAAATGAAACAAACATCAAGAAGCCCAAAATGTCCTTCAGGAGACAGGACAACAATATGGTTGTGATGTACAGTTGTCCATTGCATCACACCATACAGCCTGGCACTGGGGAGCAGGGCAGAATAAGGTAAAGATTCAAAAACGCAAGCATCCTGAACTCAGATTTTCTGAGCTCCAGCTCCAGCTCTGCCACTGATGCTTTTGCACAAGTGATTTAACCACTCTTTATCTTAGTTTCTATACCTTCTCAGTCTGGATAATAATAGTACCTTACTTTATTGGGTTGTTTTGAAGATTAAATGAGTAAATATATAAAGGCACTCAGAACAGTACCTAGAATGTAGCAAGAACTCAATGTGTGTTAGCCATTATTATTTTTACTGAAATACATCCAACACTGTACATCACTGACATGGAAAACTGCTTAGATAACCTATCTGGTTTCTCAAATTAGTGGCGCCCATGAACCAAAGCTCACAGAGCACTGCAGTTTTATCTCCTGATATAAGCTCCACGAAGGCATCTTGATGGTAGCTGGACTGAAGCATGCTCTGTCTGGCGCATGGTTTGTTGGTGCAGCAAGATGCTAATGGAGATCACAGGGCAGAAGAGTGAAGTCTCCAACCATCTCTCAAGCATAAGCCACTGGCCCGAAGCACATCTGGTGACCATTACTGAGTATTATTGGACTATTGATCTCCTTATTGGGGAAATTACACAGCCATAGTCAACATGTTAGGTCTTTAGGATCCCATTCCTGAACACATAAGAATGCATTTTACCACCACCCAGGGGATTGGATAAGGATAATTCAAAGAAAATAGGAAAAGAATCCATATAAGAACATGTTGATACACAACTTTGAATTGCTTGGAACTGAGACAAAATATCACATAAAAAGAGGCAGAGACAGACAAACATGCATAATCTTGGATAAGTCACTTTTCATTTTACCAGTTTCGGTTTCCTTACTAACCAAGAGGTGGAGGTGTAGATGGTGACCTAGATCAGCCTACTGGAAGACCAAATGCTTTCTTATGTGAAACACCCAGAATCTCACATAGCACATTATTAGAAAGACTATCTTAGAAGATCTGTAATAAGAAGTATCCCATTTACTCTGCCCCCTGAAACTTCTAATCCAATTCTGAGAATATAAAGAAATACTATGCTGTAGAGAAAAAAAACAACCATAAGAAATTAACATGTGATACAGTATTATTAACTAAAGTACAGATTTTTTTCAAATTTCACAAAATTTTTTGCTAGTGTTCACAAGGCTATGGTTTTTCCAGTGGTCATGTATGGATGTGAGAGTTTGACTGTGAAGAAAGCTGAGCACTGAAGAATTGATGCTTTCGAACTGTATGCAGGTAAGAAGCAACAGTAAGAACCAGACACGGAACAACGAGCTGGTTCAAAATTGGGAAAGGAATTCGTCAAGGCTGTGTATTGTCACCCTGCTTATATAACTTGTATGCAGAATATATCATGCAAAATGCCTGGCTGGATGAAGCACAAGCTGGAATCAAGATTGCCAGGAGAAATATCAATAACCTCAGATATGCAGATGACACCACCCTTATGGCAGAAAGTGAAGAGGAACTCAAAAGCCTCTTGATGAAAGTGAAAGAGGAGAGTGAAAAAGTTGGCTTAAAGCTCAACATTCAGAAAACTAAGATCATGGCATCTGGTGCCATCACTTCATGGCAAACAGATGGGGAAACAGTGTCAGACTGTATTTTCTTGGTCTCCAAAATCACTGCAGATGGTGATTGCAGCCATGAAATTAAAAGACACTTACTCCATGGGGGCCGAGTGGTAAAGAATCTGCCTGCCAATGCAGGAGACACAGGTTCCATCCTTGGGTCAGGAAGATCCCCTGGAGTAGGAAATGGCAACCCACTCCAATATTCTTGCCTGGAAAATTCCATAGACAGAGGAGCTTGGCAAGCTATGGAGTCTCAAAAAGTCAGACACGACTGAGTGACTGAGCACACACACAAAACTTACTAGCAAATTCCACTTTCTAACCTTTTTGTATAAATACCCTGATGCTGGGAAAGATTGAAGGCGGGAGGAAAAGGGGACGACAGAGGGTGAGATGGTTGGATGGCATCCCCAGCTCAATGGACATGAGTTCAAGTAAACTCCGGGAGTTGGTGATGGACAGGGAGGCCTGGTAGGCTGCAATCCGTGGGGTTGCAAGGAGTTGGACACGACTGAGAGACTGAACTGAACTATAAGGACCATAGGGCTTTATTGTGTGTGCTATAATCTGATGTTCATAAACATAAAAGTGGACATTCTAAAATCTTTTTGCATGGTGATTATAATGGACCACTGCAGCAATGCTTAAATGCAAAGGTAAGGCATCTATTGTCATTTTATTCTTTTAAGAGTTTTAGAAATAGACCAGTCTTTGCCTGGGCCTTTCTAGGCTGTACTTGGTAAGTATTTACCAGCTCCACCTAAAAGAGTACAGATAAGTGTGGTTGAACCAGGCTACCTGGAATGACAGGGTAGGCATCAATCAGGTACACTTCCTCATGAACAGCTTTCCCCAGCACCATCGGAATAAATTTCCAGTAAGTTGCAGGGCAAGATTTCCAGCAAGTTCCATTGAAATAGCATGACAATGACTTGTTCCTCCATCAGAGAGACACAGCTGTGCCCTTTCCAACAAGGTCTGGATCCAGCTGTAGGTAAGGAGATGGAAATGCTTCGGTCTTTCTCAGATGCTCTGTCAGCCCTGGGGCAGGATTGCTCCATATACCCACTCTCCCTGCATTCTTTAGGACTCTACTTTTCCCTAGCCAATCTGATGTTTAACATACCCTGCTATAGTTAATAATTTTTTTTTCACTTTTTAAAAATTCTTATTGAGATGCAGTTGGTTTTAGATGGACAGCAAAGTGAAGAATTCTGTAGACTGAACTTTAACCTGTTCAAATGATCTTGTGACTTCTCTCTCCTGGTGGGACCCTGAATGACACGGTTTGGGCTGGGGGGTGCGGAGGGCAGGTTGGCGGGGATCAGGCCCTGACGACACTGGCTGGGCTAGAGCCTGCTCTTCCTCTGGACTTTTCAGTTTTGTAGGCCAATACATTTTTTTTCCTTAATGGATCCATGTTGAACTAGGTTTTCTGCCTCTGGCAAATTAAAGAATCTCGATTACATAAGCCACAAAAGGAGAAGGAACAATTAAAGGAACAAGAAATTTTTACCTGGGAAAAAAGTCACCTTCCTAGAAGGCAGTATGAGAACCATTTCCATTTCCATTGTGTGAAACAATTTGCATATTATGATCAGTTTGAATTATATGACCATAATATAATTTGTCACCTGATGACCACACGACGGAGTGACTAACACTAACTAACGTAATTTGTCATCCGATAGCCAAATTAGAACCAATGGGTAGTAGTTACAGAGAGACAAAATCTCAGTTCACCATGACAGCATAAGGGAAACTTTTCAGCAATTCAGTATTCAAAAGTGGAATGAACTGCCTTGTCCTTTGGGAGGGCTCTGTCCCTGGAGGGGTTGGGGTATAAGAGGTGGGTGAGTCACTCTCAAGTATGCTATGGAAAGGATGCTTGCATTGGGTAAGATATGCAACTAAATGACCTGTAAAGTCTTTCCCAAGTCTAAGATTCTACTGTGAGATTGTGGAAATTCCTTAGCCCAAATCCTATTAGTCAGTCCCAGTTAAGAGAAAAACCAGACAAGGGCAACATTGTGCGTTATGTGAACCACTTGGGATTGGAACTTCAGTACTGCCAGATGTTATCATCAGATGCAAAGAAAAGGGACTAAGTCACCAGATAGGGGTGTTTAAATAGATTTCTTTGCCCTGCTGAGAACACAATGTCTTGCATGAAAAACAGGAAAGCAATTACTGTAAATAAAATCATTCTAAAAATAAACATATTAAAACCTTGGTTTTAATTTGGTTCAAGCATATTTACCTAATTCAGATTGCTTGAACGAGAAGGTAAATGAAAAGTACTCCAAGATCCGGCTTCACCCAAGGTATGGAACATTAAGCTGGGAGGCAGCCAACATTGACTCTATTCCTGCTTTTTATAGTGAGCTTGGGGCAAGGGGGAAGGGAAGAGAAAGAAGGAAAAGAACTTGATTTTGCTGAGGTTTGGCTTGTCTAAGTACAAGAATCAACAAAACAGTAGTCACACCTACATCGCAGAGTATGTGAAAGTTAAACAGGAAATGCCTGCAAAAATAGAAAACAATGTATTTGTCTATGAACATAATAGATATTTGGAGTCAGAATCTTTCAATGCAGAGGTTTCTGGGAATAAATTACACTGAAAGCTGCATTATTCAGCCAATATTTCCCAACACCTTCTGAATTAATATAACTTCTAAAGTTATCTCAATCAAAACTAGCCAGTTCTAGCATGTAGGACAAGTTGGTTTAACATATACCTAAAAAAAGAAAGAAAGAAAGTGAAACTAAAGCATATTAAAAAAAAATCAGAAACACAGTGTACTCAAAGACATAATATATTCAGGAAGTCAGAGGCAATGTTGCATCTGACTATATACGGAATAGTCCCCTAGACCAAACATTTCAGCAAATCAAATCATTTCCTTTTCACTATCGACCTTTTTTTTTTTTCCCCTTTTCTTTAAGAGGAAAAAAAGAATTCCAACCACAGCTCCATCACAGGTTTTATGGAGCAAAACTTGCTTTCAAGTTTAATTACTTAATTTGTCCTTCGATTTACTATTGTTTCTTCTATTTATTCTTTGCATGCAGACCGCATCCTGAGCAGGAAATCATTTTAAAACCTAATTCTTACAGATATCCCCATTTCAAGGACATTTTATTTATTTACACAGACTGAGGGAAGGCAGGAATTAATTAGGAGCCAGGAAAGGTAGGGACTGCCCCTGGATTGAACCTTTACAATTGACTTCCCTGATCAATTAAAATCAATTTCTAGGTCAGGTGGACCCACCCATATTTAGTTCACTCCAAAGCCCTGTGTATGACTTAGGGATTGTTATCTGCAGCCCAGACCAACACAGCAGAGCCTCAACACCCTCTGTCCTAGAGGAAAAGGGTCTGGGACAGCACAGTTGCAGAGATTCTCCTGAAGCCTGGAGCAATGAAAGAGGTACCAGAGGAAGCATTAGAGGCCAAACTTCCACTAATAGTTTATTTAATAGGCACTTGCAGACGCTCTAGTATAGGTAATGCTTTAGAGGCAAGGAGACAGAGCAAGTGGCTAGGAATGAAGAGAACAGGTGGGGTGTGCCTCTAGCAAATCCCAGTGAGAAGGCTTGGGCTCTGTAACCTGAGGTGAAGAGACAGGAGGGGCAGAACACCTAAGAGGAGCTCTCCTCTCTGGTTAGCGCAGGGAAAGTACTAGGAAGCCTTCCTAGGCCACACCTTGCATAAACCATGGAAGTTTTGGCCAGGCAGTGGAAGGGAAGGCGTGCAGAGAATGTAACGGCAATCACCGCGAGCACGGCCATCTTTGTCGGCCAACACAGAAACCCAGGAGAACTGGTCGGGCTGGCGGGGTCCCATAGGAACACGCCTTGAGAGGGAAGCCACTTTCAGGGGAAATGGGTCTCTCTGGATTAGAGAGTTGCCCTCACAACGTTGGCAGTATTGTGGCATAGACATGAAGAGAGGCCTCAAGGTTTGAGGTCACCGCGTTGGGGATGGCTCACGCTGCAGTTTAACATCAGCACTGGCCTCTTGTCACATGCTCAGAACAAGACATTAAACATGAGCATGTATCTTCAAAGGTTTCAAGGACAGAGACACGTTGCTCCTTTCTTAGCACACAGTCCTAAGGAAGGGCTTGCTGGAAAATGAGGCCCTGGGAGGAAATAGGATTTTAGGATTCAGGGATTCTACCCCACCTTCTCAGTGGTAAAGAATCCACCCGCCAATGCAGGAGCTGCAGGTTCCATCCCTGGGTGGGGAAGATGCCCTGGAGAAGGAAATGGCAACCCACTCCAGTATTCTTGCCTGGAGAATTCCATGGACAGAGGAGCCTGGAGGGCTATGGTCCATGGGGTTGCAAAAACACTGGATGTGACTGAGTGACTGAACAACAACAACAACCCCTCCCCGCCCCCCTTCACCACAACTAGAAGTCTGGCTCTTTCCTTCTAGTGGGCGAGGATGGCGGTGCACTCCAGTCCCAAAGAAGAGCATGACCAGGTCCAGGTACCACGTAGTTCAGTGCCTGCTGCAGAGATCACAGCACACAGAAGTCATGTTAACCCCTGAACAGATGAGCCAAGAGTTGAAGGGGATGGGAGGAGACAAAACCAGGTCTCTGCCTTGTTACCAGAGCCTCTGAAGGAAGATCGGCCTGCTTCTGTTCTCAAGTCACAAAGTGAAAAGTATTCCTCTCAGTGGGTGCTTTCAGGTTAAAAGCAACCCACACCCAGGTTTCCTTGCATTTAGTCTAAATTGGCTCAGCTGGTAAAGAATGAGCCTGCAATGCGGGAGACCTGGGTTTGATCCCTGGGTTGGGACGATCCCCTGAAGAAGGAAAAGGCTACCCACTTCAGCATTGTGGCCTGGAGAATTCCAGGGACTGTGTAGTCCACAGGGTCGCACACAGTTGGATATGACTGAACGACTTTCACTCTGCTCACTCACTCAGTCTAAATTGGCCCAAACAAGAAATGGTGACAGTGAAGCCAGAAATCTTATAACTCTCTTAGGAAAGATAGTATTTTTCATACCTGTGGGTTCTTTTGGTTTCCCTGGTAGCTCAGATGGTAAAGCATCTGCCTGCAATGCGGGAAACCCGGGTTCAATCCCTGGGTTGGGAAGATCCCCTGGAGAAGGGAAAGGCTACCCGCTCCAGTATTCTTGTCTGGAGAATTCCATGAAAGGGAAGCCTCTAGGCTACAGTCCATGTGGTTGCAAAGAGTCTGAGCAACAAACATGCATTAACGGTGGTAGGTTCTTTTGTGTTTTATCACACTTGGAAAAAATGTAGACTGATGGTGCACACGTTTATCATTATTAGGTGCTCTCAGAAAATTGGCTAAACAATAGAGTAGTCAACCATTTTTCTTTTGTTTCTATTCTAACAAGTGTAGCTTCTCTACCAAAATAGAAAAGTGAGAAACCATATGATCGTATTCACCTTATTTTGTCAAACAAGTTTCAACAATTGTTAATTTTATGGGGTTATTTAAAATATTCTACAGAATGTTGCTTACTCATAAGACTTTATATGTAAGTATGTTTATGGACAATTTTAAAATTAAAAAAAAAAGAAAAAACATCCATACAGAATATATTGCAAAATGATGCTGGTGAGACTATGTATTGATATGAGAGATCTAATATTAATTAAAGAGAGCGGCACACAAACCTCTATAATATGCAGTGTGATTTTAATTTTAAATAAATATTATGTGCTTAATTAAAAATCATAAGGGTGGAAAATAGAATGGTAGTTGTCAGCGGCCGGGGGGAGGGGAGAATGAGGTGTTAGTGATGAACAGGTATAGTTTGTTTCAGTTGCACAAAATGAAAGAGTTTTAGAGATGATTGGTGGCGAGGTCTGCACAAGGATGTGAAACTACCTAATGCCCTGAACTGGACACTTAACAGTGGGTAAAATTATAATTATATATATATATATATATATATATATATATATATATATATTTTTGGCTGTGCTAGGTCTTAGGTGGGGCACACAGGATCTTTAATCTTCATGGTGAAATGTGGACCTTTAGTCGTGGCATGCAAACTTTTAGTGGGATCTAATTTTCTGACCAGGGATTGAACCCAGGCCCCTTGTACTGGGAACACAGAGTCTTAGCCACTGGACCACCAGCAAAGTCCCTAAATTTTATGTTATGTATATTTTACTATAATTTTTAAAATTATATATCCAAGTTAAAAGTCTAGACAAAAATACAATAAAACTCCAGAAGTCATTATTTCAGAGTGGTGGAATTATAGATGGTTCATTTTCTTTATGATTTTCCACAGCAAATATGTTTTAATAAAAACATAATTTAAAACACCTCTCTTCAAACTCCAGCTTTCTTAGATTTCTCAAATCATCAGTCTACTTAGCAACTTCTTCAAGATTTCCCCAAGCACAGCTACTAGGCCTTCTTCTTCTTGGGACACAATCTGTAGAATTTCCCATTCAGATTTCATAGAATTAGAAAAACCGATCTCCCAAATAGTCCAAGAGATTTCAGTTCCATCCTTATAGTCGTCATGTCAATTTTTAATTCAGAGGGTGTGGTCACTATACCCATAAAGTTTTCCAGCTTCTCCATGGCCTTTGCCCACCTAATTTTCTCTGCATTTTCTCCCATCTCCTCCCTCTGTGGTTTAAGAATCACGGCGACAGATGAGGTTTCACACCTTTCGCCATGACTGCCGTCAGTTCACTGAGTCATTATACTGTGCTCTACACATCTCTCCTCAATTCTGAGCACTCAAGCTGTAATAATAGACATTCTTTTTTTCCTTTTTTAATCTGTTAAGAAAATTTACTTTGGGAAAGCAGAACAGTCCTGATCAGCATATCACTGCTAAGGCATAAACTGCTCTCACCTGAAACTCTTTGCAAGCAAGGAGTTGTCGGAAATAAAGGATTACCATTTCAATAAATGAATCTTGGAAGGAAGTTCTTTTGTGAGCACATCAACTTCCAAAAGTTTAATTTTCATCTCAGCATCAATAATATAAACATTATTGTCGTAAAACTATTAAAAGATAAAAATATGAAACATTATTTTAACAACTGCATAGCATTCTACATCTATTGTTGAACATTTCCATTGTTCCTAACTTTTTCCTTTTATGGTAATGGTTATTATGCCATTACTAATAAGGGAAGTACTTTCAAATTCTCAAATCGAGATGTCGTGATTTAATCTTTGTTATGCGTTCTTAACTTCATTTCATGTGCAGTCAAGGACTGTGGCAGAGGCAATTCTCCATTTGGAAATTTGGGAAATAGTGCATCATATATTTTGGTCATTTCCCATGAATCCTTGTAAAGAAGATTCTCTCTGGGTCTATAAGGTGCTTTGAAAAGGGAAAACATATCCAGCCACATGTAAAAAATGGGAAAATGAGTTTGTTCCTGGACCCAAGGGCTCTACGATCTGCAAAGTTTAGGTGACTCCTTACCTCCCTGTCTGGAGAAGGAAATGGTAACCCACTCCAGTACTGTTGCCTGGAGAATCCCATGGACGGAGAAGCCTGGTAGGCTACAGTCCACGGGGTCGCAAAGAGTCGGACACGACTGAGCGACTCCACTCACTCACTCACTCTACCTCCGTCAGGCCTTTTTAGATGGGATCCCACCAGCATGGCTACTGATGAACAATGCCGCCAGAGACTACTCCATCTCCAAGTGTGCAATATCTCGGCTTCCACTTTGGCAACTGCAGTAACAGTAATAGCAGAACCAGCTCCGTCCTGCAGCTTTCCTCACGTGAAATCCTCAGAATTAGACTTGCCTGCTTTTGGTCTGTGGAGTCTCAGATACTGACTGAGATGGAAGCTTTGGGGGAAAAAAAAAAAAATCAATGTGGACCAGGGGCTCAGAGAAGATGATAAAGGTGAAAAGGTCACAACATGATCCAGTTTGGGTTAGATAGTTCCAATACTTTGGCAAGATGTTTATACTTATAGTTATTATTAAGACATATGTATCTTAAAATTTACTGGATGACTATAGTCTCCACTACTTACTAGCTCTGCAGTTTCCACATCCAGAAAATGGGAAGAATAATGCTGGCCTCTTAAGGTTATAGAGAAGCCTAATGAGTAATGTCTGCTTAATAATATTAATTCTTTCTTTTATCAGCTGTTGTTCTTAGTCTATTAACCAAGGACCCCTTTTCATCCCTATTCATTTTGATTACTTAAATTGTTCATAAATTTGCAGAGAAACACACCTTGTCAGCCTGACCTCCTGCAAGGCCCAGTCATTTCTTCTAAGTCCCGGCTGTGATGTCCCTCCCCTTCGCATTCTTCACCTTCTGACCCTCTCCCACCCCAAGTTTCTGTCCCCACTGCCCACAGCTCCCAAATGTGCACACACTTCTAAATAAGGAGCACTTGCCTCTTGGTTTGACCCAAATTGGCGATTAAACTATCGGTACATTGGGTGAAGTATCAAACACCTACAGTCAGCAAAAACAAGACCAGGAGCTGACTGTGGCTCAAATCATGAAGTCCTTATTGCCAAATTCAGACTTAAATTGAAGAAAGTAGGGAAAACCACTAGGTCATTCAGGTATGACCTAAATCAAATCCCTTACGATTATACAGTGGAATGCCGGGAGCCGGCATATTGCATATTGAGTGCATATTGCATATTGAGTGCAGCACTTTCCACAGCATCATCTTTCAGGATCTGGAATAGCTCAACTGGAATTCTATCACTGCCGGGAGCCAGCATGAGGAACTCCGCCCATGACAAAGGTCATGAGGAAGGAGGCTCGGCACACGCAAAGGCGGGATCAAGCCTCAGGGGTCTCCCTGGAAATTCTCGAGCATCTACCCCCAAAACCAGAGTCTGCTTACTTTCTGCTTTGTGCTTTCACCTACACCTCTGACTTTACGGGGGGCTGTCCCCCACTACCTCTCTCTGAAAAAAAGAGTTAACTTACAGCTCCAGTTAATAATTCCTGGGTGTGACAGTGTTTCAACCTACAAACTCCTTTGGAAGTCCTGCCTGAATAGGTTTTTCTGGCCACATGTGATTGTTCAGAGCCTCCCAACTGTGAGAGGCAGGATGTGTTCTAAACTGTCTAAACACAGATTCTTTTGAGTAGTTAAAAGATTGATTAGAAATTGTATTGGTGAAGGGATTTTCACTTCTTGGGCCAATGTTTGCTGCTAAGTTTCCATATCCCTTACCTGCTGTGTCCCTGGCAGTGTATTGATTAATATAATTGGTGTAAGTAGTAGCTTTAATGTTTGTAACCTGGGACCCTTGAGTTAATTCTTTTTCTTGTTATAGCCCACCACACCTTTGCTCTGTAGGAATGCAACTTTAACTAATGCTTTTGGAGGGTGGCTCCTGACCAATCACCTTTAGAGAAAAATAAGTTTTCTGAAGAAAGGATCTTAAAATGTTAACAGGCCTCCAGGCCAGAAGATGATGCAAATCACCTAAGCTTTTGCATATGATAAGTTTGCAGGAAGAAAGCCTGGCTTGCTGCATGACTCTACCCCTTCCCCCATTATCCTCTATGCATAACTTAAGGTATAAAAACTACTTTGGAAAATAAAGTGTGGGCCTTGTTCACCGAAACTTGGTCTCCCCATGTCGCTCTCTCTCCCAAATTCTGGCTGAGTCTCCATCTGGAGCGCGGAACCCGCCATGCTTGCTAATTATGCCTGGGCTTCTAAGATCTGACCGCGGAGGCCTCAGTGTCTCCTCTCCTTCGGGAGAACGGAAGGATGCCTGCAGCCTACGTAAGTGGTGCAAACTTCTTGTCTTGAAGTTTTATTGGTCTCCCGTGTAAACCAAGCTACTCAGCCTCTTTTCTCCACTGAATTTTCCTACTGAGCTATCCTCATCCTATTACTCTTTATATCTTTGATAAAATATTTAAATAAATAGGTCACCGACGCCGTCCCCGCTTCGAATACCCTGGATCAGCCGGGGCTGGTCCCTGGCAGTGGAAGTTACAAATAGATTCAGGAGATTAGATCTGATAGACAGAGTCCCTGAAGAACTATGGACGGAGGCAGAGATCAAGACCATCCCAAGAAAAAGAAATGCAAAAAAGGCAAAATGGTTGTCTGAGGAGGCCTTATAAATAGCTGAGAATAGAAGAGAAGCTAAAAGCAAAAGAGAAAAGGAAAGATATACCCATTTGAAAGCAGAACTCCAAAGAATAGCAAGGAGACGTAAGAAAGTCTTCCTCGGCGATCAATGCAAAGAAATAGAGGGAAACAATAGAATGGGAAAGACTAGATATCTCTTCAAGAATATTAGAGATACCAAGGGAACATTTCATACAAAAATGAGCACAATACATGACAGAAACTGTGTGGACCTAACGGAAGCAGAAGATATTAAGAAGTGGCAACAATACACAGAAGAACTATACAAAAAAGATCTTCATGACCCAGATAACCACCATGGTGTGATCACTCACCTAGAGCCAGACATGTGAAGTCAAGTGGGCCTTAGGAAACATCACTACGAACAAAGCTAGTGGAGGTAATGGAATTCCAGTTGAGCTATTTCAAATCCTAAAAGATGATGCTGTGAAAGTGCTGCACTCAACATGCCACAAATTTGGAAAACTCAGCAGTGGCCAAAGGACTGAAAAAGGTCAGTTTTCATTCTGATCCTAAAGAAAGGCAATGTCAAAGAATGTTCAAACTACCACACAATTGCACTCATCTCACACACTAGCAAAGTAATGCTCAAAATTCTCCAAGCCACAGTTTATGACCCATGAAATTCCAGATGTTCCAGCTGAATTTAGAAAAGGCAGAGGAACCAGAGATCAAATTGCCACCATCCGTTGGATCATCAAAAAAGCAAGAGAGTTCCAGAAAAATATCTACTTCTGCTTCATTGACTATGCTAAAGCCTTTGACTGTATGGGTCACAGCAAACTGGAAAATTCTTCAGGAGATGGGAATACTAGACCACTTGACCTGCCTCCTGAGAAATCTGTATGCAGGTCAAGAAGCAACAGTTAGAACTGGACATGGAAAAACAGACTGGTTCCAAATCGGGAAAGGAGTATGTCAAGGCTGTATATTGTCACCCTGCTTATTTAACTTATATGCAGAGTATATCTTGAGAAATGCTGGGCTGGATGAAGAACAAGTTGGAATCAAGATTGCCGGGAGAAATGTCAATAACCTCAGATATACAGATGACACCACCCTTATGGCAGAAAGTGAAGAAGAACTAAAGAGCCTCTTGATGAAAGTGAAAGAGGAGAGTGAAAAAGCTGGCTTAAAACTCAACATTCAGAAAACTAAGATCATGGCATATGGTCACTGTAGCTGGTGACTGCAGCCATGAAAATAAAAGATGCTTGCTCCTTGGAAGAAAAGTTATGACCAACCTAGACAGCATATTAAAAGGCAGAGACATTACTTTGCCAACAAAGGTCTGTCTAGTCAAAGCTATGGTTTTTCCAGTGGTTGTGTATGGATGTGAGAGTTGGACTATAAAGAAAGCTGAGTGCTGAAGAATTGATGCTTTTGAACTGTGGTGTTGGAAAGGACTCCTGAGAGTCCCTTGGACTGCAAGGAGATCCAACCAGTCCATCCTAAAGGAGATCAGTCCTGGGTGTTCATTGGAAGGACTGATGTTGAAGCTGAAACTCCAATACTTTGGCTACCTGATGCAAAGAGCCGACTCATTGGAAAAGACCCTGATGCTGGGAAAGATCGAAGGCAGGAGGAGAAGGGGATGACAGAGGATGAGATGGCTGGATGGCATCACCAACACGATGGACATGAGTTTGTGTAGGCTCCAGGAGTTGATGGACAGGGAGGCCTGGCGTGCTGCAGTCCATGGGGTCGCAAAGAGTCAGACACGACTGAGTGACTGAACTGACTGGCTGATCAAACACCTCTTAAAAATAATTGTTCAAACCTGCTACATTTACAAAGATTCGTAAGCTGAACTTAAGAAACTTAAGTTGAAGCTAGGATCTAGAAGGATGGTACTGATCAAATTATTTGCAGGGCAGCAATGGAGAAACAGACATAGAGAACAAACTTATGGACACAGGGAGGCGGGAGGAGAGGGTGAGATGTATGGAGAGAGTAACACAGAAACTTACATTACCATATGTAAAATAGATAGCCGATGGGAATTTGTTGTATGACTCAGGAAACTCAAACAGGGCCTCCGTATCAACCTAGAGAGGTGGGATGGGGAGGGAGATGGAAGGGAGGTTCAGGAGGGAGGGGACATGTGTATACCTGTGACTGATTCATGTTGATGTTTGACAGAAAACATCAAAATTCTGTAAAGCAATTATCCTTCAACTAAAAAATTAATACATTTAAAAAAATTTTTTAAGAAGTTGTTTTTTATAATACAAAAATACAAAAAGTTACAAAAATACAAAAATATAATACAAAAAGTTGTTATTTATAATAAAAGTTATAAACAGAATATCCATTTTAAATTTAAAGACTAAATGGGCTTTTTACAGACACTCAAGAAGCCCTGACGTTGACTGAGCTGGGCGGAGGAGGGCACGGATCACACAGGACTTGTAAGAAAAGTGAGAGGCACTGAGGAGCAGCCAGCCACCAGGGATTACCTGCCTTGGGCTGGAGCCTAGGACAGTCTTGATGGATTGGCCTTTCCATGCCCTGCCTGCCTTGGCACCCCACCCTGGAGCTCAAAGGTCAATTGCCTTTAGATTGTCACTTTGTTAAGAGAATGGGGCCACAGGGAGTGGCTGGGGGTGACTGACCCTATGCCCCTTCTCCATTAAGATGTCCCATGTCCCAATCCCAATATCCTTCTTCCTCTGACAGCACAAAGGTAACAGTCTTCCCATGGGTCGCTGGGTTTGCCCAGATCACCTGATTCTCCTCTTTCACCCACTGAGGCATAGTTTGCAAATTAAGCCTAGACGCCTGCATGCAAGACAGACAGTATCTTCTACAATCATGGGTCAAACTTAGACATGTAAAGTCACTTTTTTTTTTTTTTTTTTGCCGCACTGGGAGGCTTGTCGGAGAAAGCAATGGTACCCCACTCCAGTACTCTTGCCTGGAAAATCCCATGGACGGAGGAGCCTGGTGGGCTGCAGTCCATGGGGTCGCTAAGAGTCAGACACGACTGAGCGATTTCACTTTCACTTTTCACTTTCATGACTGGAGAAGAAAATGGCAACCCACTCCAGTATTCTTGCCTGGAGAATCCCAGGGACGGGGGAGCCTGTTGGGCTGCCATCTATGGGGTCACACAGAGTTGGACACGACTGAAGCGACCTGGTGGTGGCGGGAGGCTTGTGGGATTTGTGGGTTCTTAGTTATGAGATGAGGGATCGAACCCTGACCCCCTGCAATGGAAGTGCCATCTTAACCACTGGAGCCCCAGGGAAGTCCCACATATTTTTTTGTTTATTCCCCACCCTCAACTCTAACTGGATGGTAGTTGTCACCTGTCCGGTACAAACAAACTTAGGAGTCATAGAAAGTTGTGGAAAAAGTAGGGACAGGGTGCTCAGAAGGAAGTGGAGCGGGAAAGGGAGAAAAGGGATATTTCTTTAAGGTCTAAAGAAGACCCTGGCTGGGGGGGCTTCCCTTGTGGCTCAGAGGTAAAAAATCCGCCTGCCAATGCAGGAGACATGGGTTCAATCCCTGGTCCAGGAAGATTCTACACGCCGAGAAGCAACTAAGCCCGTCTGCCACAGCCGTGGAACCTGGCAGCCACAACCCCTGGAGCCCACAGAAACCAGCTCGGTGAGAAGTCCGCTCACGGCAACAAAGAATGGCCCCGACTCACTGCAACTAGGGAGAGCCTGCTCAGCGAAGACCCAGCAAAAATCAATCAACCAATCATTTCTTTTTTTTTTTAAAGAAAGATTTGAGAAAGGGAAAACAAAAGAGAATAGCTAATTTAGTGAGGGAAGAACCATGAGTGGACTCTGAGGGGAAGATGCTTGGCACTAAAAATTCTAGCTAACATTTACTGAACACTTCCTCTGTGTTAAGAACTCGTTTTAAGGACATTGCATCTTATCTTGTTTAAGCCTTCTGACAACCCCCAAAGGTAGGTTCTTTGGTGGGCGGTGGGGGTGGGGGGTGCAGAGTGTTGCTGATGGGGGCATAGATGAACTGAGTTGTTCACGGTCCCTGCTGGGGCGGGGCCAGGACACAAGCCTACCGTAGCTACCTAGAACCTAAGCATCAGCTGCCCTCCCTATTTCCCCCTTGCCTAGGCTTCCTACTTGATGGTTCCAGAGAAAAGGAAAGCTACCCACTGAGCAGCACAAGGTGGGAACTGTGGCCATGGATTTGGTTAGAACAAACTCAGTAAACTCAACATATGTTTTCTATAATTCAGATGCTTTAGGAGCAAATGTTCTCACGAAATTGCAGATCAGCAGAGAAAATGGATTTAATTCTGGATACTGTTTCTACATGTAAGGATGGATACAGGAGATTTTGTTATTTACTTAAAAGACTTCCTGAGGTATTAAATAACCCTAGTAAAAGATGCTGACCAGTTTGGGGTCTGGCCTGCAGATGATTAGCATGGAATCAAATTATGTCAAAGGGGAACTTGGGGTTAACCACATGCCAGACAACTCCATTTAGAGACAGTGGAACACGTACCAGTGTGATTCAACACTCTTGAGTGCAGTGTGAAGGTGGGAACAGTGGCCCAGGTACAAACAAGAAAAGTGTAACTGTGAAAGGTCAGCACTGCCACCTGTTTGCAGGTAACAACACGCAGTTAGGCAAGCTGCCCAAGAGCATGACGTAGGAAGAAGGAGGTGGGTAGAGCTGGGCTTGTTTTAAGGGCACCCAGAAGAAAAGGGAAGAGGAACAAATGAGTTATTTTCATTTGTCTGAAGAATGCCAGGAAGAGATTTTTTTTTTTTTTAGGGGAGTTGGGGCAGACATAAGTTAAGGGGAGGTTTTCTGGAAGAGCGTTCAGGGCAAAATAAAGAAGATAGATTTAAGCTTGTGGTGGGTGTTTGGAGAATGGAACAGATGACTTTCAATAATATTGAGCAATGAACCAGAGTGATAGCAAGAAATAGAAAGTGGCAGAAAATAGCACTTGAGAGGAAATGAAAGGACCATGACTCAACTTTGTGTCAAGCCTGCACAGGAGGAGAAGGGTGGAGGGGAGGAATCAACAGGGAAAGGTGAGGGAAGACAAGAGTCAGAGCTTCACCGCAGGAACCCCGGTCTCCATGGGAAGAAGTGTCAGAGCCCAGAGCGGGAGCCGCTAGCAGAAGCTGAGATACAAGAGGAACGTGCTTGTGCATGCTCAGTCGCTTCAGTCGTGTCCAACTCTGTGCGACCCTGTGGACTGTAGCTCGCCGAGTTCCTCTGTCCCTGGGATTCTCCAGGCAGGAATACTGGAGTGGGTTGCCATGCCTTTCTCCAGGGGACCTTCTGGACCCAGGGATGAAACCCGAGTCTCTTATGTCCCCTGCATTGGCTGGCGGGTTATTTACCACTAGCACCGCCTGGGAAGACCAGAATAGGGTAAGTCAAATGCAGGAGAAGAGAAATCCAGAGCATGAGCTAAAGAACGGAGTAAATAGAATCAGATATTAACGTTATAATGCTTCAGTAGCTAGTGGGGCCATGCCACGAAAGTATCAGGTGTAGGAAAGGAAAATTCTAGAGAGGGAGCTTCAAGTAGGTAGAACTCCAATGCCATACAAAGAGAGACAGCTGAGAGGTTCTCCCACAGTGGGTTATTTGGAAGGGGTGCACCCTGGGTAGAACCAGGTACGACCATTTAACAAGGAGCACCTCCCACACCAGTCACACAGGAGGGCCTGGGGTCCTGTCCTCAGGCAGCGCCAGGACCAGGACCAGGAGGTGGAGGAAGGTGTTCAGGGGAAGGGCTTGGAAGGGCCCAAGCCAGAGGGACCCTCAGGGTGGCAGGTGTTTACCTAAAAGGACAGTAAAACTCACTGCAGAATAGCGCAGCCAATGGGGCCCCATATTTAAACACAAAACACAGGCCCCACCATTAGGAAGTCAATTTGAGAGCAGTCTTTTTCAGGACTTGCCTGGTGGTCCAGGGGTGAAGAACCCACCTTCAGTACAGAGGAAGGAGGGTTCCATCCCTGATCAGAGAACTAAAGACACCACATGCCTCGGGACGACCAAGGCCCAGCCCCGCAGCTGCTGAGCCCACGCAGCGCAGCCGAGCATCCCACACGCCGCGTGCCTCAAGGAAGCCCCCACACAGTCAAAATACAAATAAATAGCAAAGCCAAATAGGGGTGGAGTAAAGGCCCGTACTCGTTTGAATTTAAAAAAAAAAAAAGAATAATACTTTTCCAAATATTTGTGCAAAAAAAATACACACAAGAGATGCTCATTCTCAGCCCAGCTGACCCCACACTGCATTGAGCATGCGCAAATGATCCCTAGGCATTGAGCTACTGCCCTCGCCCCACTCCGAGTTAGGAGATTTGGCTGGTTCCAGAGAGATACTCAGTGCCAACTGTTGTTCATTCCAGTTCATTTTATGGGAGTTTGAGGGAGTGAGCAGCTGGTGCAACCATGCAGTAGCTTCCTGCCTCCATCCACTCTAAATACACTTAAGTGCTGAGGTTTAAGAGAATAGTTGGAGATAAAAACTCTGGAGGGAAAAAAGTAAGAATATTGATAACTCCCCCCTTCCTTTTTCTCCTAAACAATTTATACTGTAATTACATTTCTTCTATATAAGGAGATACTGTTGCAGGGAAGGGCCGACTCTGACTCCATGATGGATATATTTCTTTGGCTTTACCCTTTGTTTTTCATTGTTTTTGTTTTCATAATCATATATAATAACCTGCCTTGGGGAGCCTTACTCCTCTGCCTGAAGAGATTAACACATTCCTTCCCTGAAGTAGGCCATTCCAAGAGACATTTTCAAGACTGTTTTTGTTCAGTGGCTCAGCATGTCCAACTCTTTGTGATACCATGGACTACAGCACGCCAGTCTTCCCTGTTCTTCACTAGCTCAGAGAATTTGCTCAAGCTCATGTCTATTGAGCCGGTGATGCCATCCAACCATCTCATCCTCTGTTGTCCCCTTCTCCTCCTGCCTTCAATCTTTCCCAGCATCAGTATCTTTTCCAATGAGTCAGCTCTTCGCATCAGGTGGTCAAAGTACTGGAGTTTCAGCTTCAACATCAGTCCTTCCAATGAATATTCAGGACTGATTTCCTTTAGGATGGACTGGTTTGATCTCCTTCCTGTCCAAGGAACTCTCTAGAGTCTTCTTCAAAACCACAGTTCAAAGGCATCAATTCTTCAGCTCTCAGCCTTCTTTATGGTCCAACTCTCACATTTCCACACGACTGCTGGAAAAATCATACCTCTGACTAGACAGACCTTTTTTGGCAAACTGATATCTCTGCTTTTTAATACAATGTCTAGGTTTGTCACAGCTTTTCTTCCAAGAAGCATGTGTCTTTTAATTTCATGGCTGCAATCACCATCTGCAGTGATTTTGGAGCCCAGAAAAATAAAGTCTGACACTGTTTCCACTGTTTCCCTATCTATTTGCCATGAAGTGATGGGACCAGATGCCATGATCTTGGTTTTCTGAATGTTGAGCTTTAAGCCAACTTTTTCACTCTCCTCTTTCACTTTCATCAAGAGGCTTTTGAGTTCCTCTTCACTTTCTGCCATAAGGGTGGTGTCATCTGCATACCTGAGGTTATTGATATTTCTCCTGGCGATCTTGATTCTAGCTTGTGCTTCATCCAGCCAGGCATTTTGCATGATATAGTCTGCATATAAGTTATATAAGCAGGGTGACAATATACAGCCTTGACGAATTCCTTTCCCAATTTTGAACCAGCTTGTTGTTCCATGTCTGGTTTTTACTGTTGCTTCTTACCTGCATACAGTTTTCTCAACAGATACATAAGGTGGTCTGGTATTCCCATCTGTCTAAGATTTTCCACAGTTTGTTGTGATCCACACAGTCAAAGGCTTTAGTCAATGAAGCAGAAGTAGATGTTTTTCTGGAATTCCATTGCTTTTCCGATGATCGAATGGATGTTGGCAATTTGGTCTCCAGTTCTTCTGCCTTTTCTAAATCCAGCGTGTACATCTGGAAGTTGTTGGTGCACATACTGTTGAGGCCTAGCTTGAAGGATTTTGAGCATTACCTTGTTAGCATGTGGAATGAGCACGACTGTGCAGTAGTTTGAACATTCTTTGGCATTGCCCTTCTTTGGGATTGGAATGAGAATTGACCTTTTCCAGTCCTGTGGCCACTGCTGAGTTTTCCAAATTTGCCGGCATATTGAGTGCAGTACTTTAACAGCATCATCTTTTACGGTCTTTACTTCCTCAACTCCTCCCCTTCTCTGTCTTATAAAAGAACTGGCATCCAGCTTCTGATAAGATGGTTGTTTTGGGACATTAGTCTGCCACCTTCTCTAGTCAGCCGGCATTCCAAACAAAGTCATATTCCTTGCCTCAACACTTTGTGTCTTGGTTACTTGGCATGTCCTGCAGCTAGCAGATGGAGCTTGGACTCGTGGTAACATTACTGGAAAGGTATTTCAAAGGGATCCTTAGGAAAGTGATTCAGCTGAAAATAAGCTAAAGTTGACTTCTGAAGCCAAGCCTTAGGTCATCATGTAAAAATACAGGGCCCATAGGGCACATATGGATAAGGGAAATTGACAGAAAGGAGCTGCCTCTGCAGGCCCCTCTTGGTGGGGTTACAGTATGTGGGAGACTGCCTATGGAGCAGGCAAGTTTCGGGGATGGGAATAAATTGGGGTAGAAAGGATGAGTCCAGCCAAACAAAGCACAGTGGAAGAATATTCACCATTGCCCAGTTTGGGAGTGGTAATGATGTTGATCCTGCCAGTTCCAGTTTCCAGAGGGAAGCTGAAAAGAACCTGGAGCCTTGTGTTGGGACCTTATATGATGGGTATAGCTGTCCCTCTCCAGTCCTGCCAGGGCACTCGGGGTCAGAGATGCGTGAGTGTGGGACAGAGGTGGGAGGAAAAGCAGTCACCTTTTCAATGCTGCCAACTCTGGTGGGCGTACTGGACTCGAGCATCCTTGCAGCAATTAGGGCTGCTGATGGCACTGCAGACAGCAGGGCCCCAAGTGCAAGCACCTGAGTGGAGACCCCTCGCTGGTGGATGGCCGCTTGCCCGAGGCACCTGCCAGGCTGGCTCCTGGGCACTGCCAGGCAGAGTTGATGAGCGCTGATTGTTGGCTTCCCTCCACTCCCAAAGCTGCTCTGAACACAGCAGATGCAGGCTGGGGTTTTCAGTTAATTAGCGGGAGGGGCATCTTAAGAAACTAAGTTTTGTTGTCATCATCCATGTGCCACACCCCAAGCCTGAATCAAACGTGCAAGAAAGACTGGAAGTTGTGAAACGCAACTCGGAAGTCCCTGCTGACTGCAGTTCCGTGTTGAGTTCTAATGCAACTATGGTCTCAGAAGCCGGGTGACGGGCCGCTTAGCAACCGTGTGCCGTAGAGAAATGCAAAGCAAAACCAAATAAAGGGACAAGGGAAGGAACTGGGGGTCACCTTTTCAAGGAGGCACAGAATGGTGAGAAATTTTCTTCAAATGTTTAAAATAAAAACGCTAAGAAAAAGAGAAAGTCAAAGCTTTTTCAAACAGCCAATAGACTCCTGGCTGCACAGACGTTTAAATGGAAGCACGTGCCCAGGAAACCAAGGTAGAGAAAGCAAAAGGCTGCTAGAAAATGCAGAGAACACTGACAGAGGCACGTGATGAGCCAAGACAAAGGTCCAGGGAACTTTAGGAGAGATGGGAAGGGAAACAAACTGTCTTACTTCAAGAAAGAAAAAATTGTACAAAGAATCACAGAGATGGGGATGCAGAATCTTCGCATGCTAAATTGCTTCAGTCGTCTCCGACTGTTTGCGACCCATGGACTGTAGCCCGCCAGGCTCCTCCGTCCATGGATTCTCCAGGCAAGAATACTGGAGTGGGTTACCATTTCCTTCTCCAGGGGATCTTCCCAATCCAGGGATTGAACCCACATTTTTTCTGTCTCCTGCATTAGCAGGCAGGTTCTTTACCACTAGCACCACCTGGGAAGCTCTTTGGAAGAATCTTTGGGTAGCAGAAATGTGGACTCCTATAAAGGTATAAGCAGCTGCCAGAAGTAGGAATACGTATATGGAGGAGAAAGGTGAACATTTAAGAACGAAGTTTCATTTGGATCCTGGTAACTCCCATAACCTGCTGCTGGCACACCCAGTGGATGGCACACCCCTGCCTCAGGAGATGACAGTCACCACCCCACAGCCACAGACTTCCTCTGGGGACTTTAGAACGCATTCCCCGATTGCAGGCTGGGAGAGCACTCCACAGGAGCCAAGAATGGAGGGAAGCATTTATGTCAGGCTTGGATTCCCAACAAAGGATTCTGAGGGGGCACCTAAAGGAAGGGGCCATTCCTGGGTTGCTTGCTATTTCTCAGGCCAGATTAGGAGAAGCAGGGATTAACTAAGGATTGGTGCTATTTGTGGCTAAGCCATGGGCCATCCACGGTAATAAGTGAAAATAGGTAAGTGGGTCTGTGACTGGTTATTATGGCATTTTCCAACTTTGAGAACAAAAGATGATTTCTGTTCATTGCAGCTGGTCTTTTCTGTCTCTGTCCTCCCAGCCTAGTGGTTAAACGCAGGGCTGCTTTTTCCTTTCTCAGTTTCCTTTCTCACTTTATTCTTTCAGTATTGGTTAGGTTTTTTTCTTTCAGTCCCATCTTGACCAAGGGTAAACAATGTCAGCCTTTAGGACATTATTCTGTGAAATCCAGTTGTTGTTATTCAGTCGCTCAGTCGTCTCCGACTCTTTGCGACCCCATGGACTGCAGCACTCCAGGCTTCCCTGTCCTTCACCATCTCCCAGAGCTTGCTCAAACTCATGTCCATTGAGTCGGTGATGCCATCCAACCATCTCTTTCTCTGTTGTCCCCTTCTCTTTCTGCCTTCAATCTTTCCCAGCATCAGGGTCTTTTCCAATGAGTCAGCTCTTCACATCAGGTGGCCAAAATATTGGAGCTTCAGCATCAGTGCTTCCAATGAATACTCAGGATTGGTTTCCTTTAGGATTGACTGGTTGGATCTCCTTGCAGTCCAAGGGATTCTCAGGAGTCTGCTCCAACACCACCGTTCAGAAGCATCAATTCTTCAGCATTCATCCTTCTTTATGGTCCAACTCTCACATCCATACATGGCTACTGGAAAAACCATAGCTTTGACTAGACAGGCCTTTGTTGGCAAAGTAATGTCTCTGCTTTTTAATATACTGTCTAGGTTTATCATAGCTTTTCTTCCAAAGAGCAAGCATCTTTTAATTTCATGGCTGCAATCACCATCTGCAGTGAAACCCAGATCTTCTTCATAATCCAGAATTGACCCCTAAAGGCAGTTCAGAGACAGATTTTATTTTCCCGGGGTCCTAAATCACTGTGGATGGTGATTGCAGCCAGCAAATTAAGAGACCCTTACTCTTTGGAAGAAAAGCTATGACAAACCTAGACTGCAGCATATTAGAAAGCACAGATATCAGTTTGCCAACAAAGGTGCATATAGCCAAAGCTATTCTTGCCTGGAGAATCCCAGGGACAGGAGCCTGGTGGGCTGCCATCTATGCAGTCGCACAGAGTAGGACACGACTGACGTGACTTAGCAGCAGCAGCATGGTTTCTCCAGTAGTCATGTATGGATGTGAGAGTTGGACCATATAGAAAGCTGAGCGCTGAAGAATTGATGCTTTCAAACTATGGTGCTGACAAAAACTCTTGAGAGTCCCTTGGACAACAAGAAGATCAAACCAGTCAATCCTAAAGGAAACCAATCCTGAATATTCATTGGAAGGACTGATGCTGAAGCTGAAGCTCCAATATTGGCCACTTAATGCAAAGAGCCTACTCATTGGAAAAGACCCTGATGCTGGGAAAGATTTAAGGCAGGAGAAGATGAGGATGACAGAGGATGAGATGGTTGGATGGCATCACTGACTCAGTGGACATGAGTTTGAGCAAGCTCCAGGAGATAGTGAAAAGGAAGGCTGGTGTACTGCAGTCCATGGGGTCACAAAGAGTTGGACATGACTTAGCAACTGAGCAACAACAGCAGTTCAGAGGACCTCATGTACAGGCAGATAAAAGAAAGTTTCTCATTCCTTCTGCTGTCTGAGAAACTACGGATATCTGATCGGACAATAGCTGTGCGTTAGCATTTGGGTTCTGGGGGTCACACGATTGAATTCTGCAACACAGACAAATAGTAATGGAATAGATTATGACCAGGGTGCATAGTCTATTTCTCAACCAAGGGACAAATTTACTCAGATTAGTATCAAGAACAGGTTCCATCCCCATTCTGCACGCCTGTAGAAACAGACACAGGAATATAGCTACATTGAGTTGAGTATGAACTCACGATTAGATTAATATAGATACAAAGGTTTCATGTAGAAATATAAATATATATAATACATGCATGGCTAACTATACACACATTTTTCTTTGTTCTGTCAGCTGAGGGGACCTAGCGTCAACCTTCCACTAGCCATGATTGCACCTACTGCCCAGATTTGGGTTTCTAATACCATTCTCTAATCAAAGAAATCAGGGCTCTTTGGAGAAATAGCTGATTCTAGGACTGGGGCAAAAAATACAAGATAAACCTAGAGCAGCCTGCAGTCCCAGAAAGTAAATAAGTGTTCCTGAAAGATACAAGGGAGAGAGGAAGAGAGAGTGAAAGAAAACACCCATGCACACCCAATGAAGGGACACAGGTCAACTGAGAGCGTTCCCATAGCCAAAGCTGGAATAATTTGAGCAAGAAAATAAGGTACCATTGGATTATAACGCAAAGTACAAAGGAAGTACCCATGAGTCTGCTGCTGCTGCTGCTGCTAAGTCGCTTCAGTCGTGTCCGACTCCGTGAGACCCCATAAACGGCAGCCCACCAGGCTCCCCCATCCCTGGGATTCTCCAGGCAAGAACACTGGAGTGGGTTGCCATTTCCTTCTCCAATGCATGAAAGTGAAAAGTGAAAGTGAAGTCACTCAGTCATGTCTGACTCTTAGCGACCCCATGGACTGCAGCCCACCAGGCTCCTCCATCCATGGGATTTTCCAGGCAAGAGTACTGGAGTGGGGTGCCATTGCCTTCTCCATGAGTCTAGGCTGATTTAAATAAAAGATTGAATAAATTTTAAAATGGGAGAGAAGGGACAAATCTCCCAATCAGAAGGATTTCAAAACATTTATGTAGATACTTTGCCCCTAAGGAGTGGAACATAATGCCCACTCCTGGAACGTGAGCTGCACGTGGTGACTCCCTTCCAAAGAGCACGATATGAAAAGATGGGGGTGGCGGGGGCGGGGAGGAACTTAGGAGTGGTGGTGGTGACTTCAGAGTGGAGAAACTTGACAAAACGACCTCAGCCAGGTAATCGAGACCCAATCAGCGGTGCTAAGTCTTACTGATGTACCCTTGATAAGATGTGATGAGACTGTACTTCTTTGATCTTCCTCCAGAAAACCCATAAACCTCATCCAATCATGAGAAAAACATCAGACAAGTATCAGTTGAGGGATATTCTACAAAATACTGATATCGTCAACAAAAGAAAGCACTCCTTCAAACTGTGAAGGTTGACAAAAACAAGGAAAGTCAGAAATTGTCACAGCCAAGAGGAGCCTAAGCAGACTGATAACTGCATGTAATATGGTCCCTGGATGGGATCCTGGAACAGAAAAAAGACATTAAGTAAAAACATGAGTCAACTATGACCTTTTTAGTTAATAATGTAATTAGAAGTTTATTTTTAAAACAGGGTGTATGTTTCTGCCCCTCCACTCCAAAAAAAAAAAGGCTGAAAACCCCTATATATTTCATTTCCATGGGGACTTTTTGAGGACAGCTTTCTCTTGATTAATTTCAACTTTCATTTTCTTGTAGGGCGTATATTTAAGCAGTCAAAATTTTACACTGTCATTACTGCTGCCGCTGCTGCTAAGTCGCTTCAGTCTTGTCTGACTCTGTGCGACCCCATAGACAGAAAGAAGCCCACCAGGCTCCCCTGTCCCTGGGTTTCTCCAGGCAAGAACACTGGAGTGGGTTGCCATTTCCTTCTCCAATGCATGAAAGTGAAAAGTGAAAGGGAAGTTGCTCAGTCGTGTCCGACTCTTAGCGACCCCATGGACTGCAGCCCACCAGGCTCCTCCATCCATGGGATTTTCCAGGCAAGAGCACTGGAGTGGGGTGCCATCGCCTTCTCCACACTGTCATTAGTTAAAACTTAAGTACTGCTTTTGCAACAAGTGGGCCCCTCCACCTCTGTCTGTCAGCTAGTGACTTTAATCATAATATATTCCATTCTCTTGAGAAAAGGCCCATAGTGGGGTCTGGGGGAGTTTGGGGGGAGTTTGGGGGCTGTGTGGCTGTGTGTGACGCCAAAAGTTCAGCTTCTGTGTACACCATTGGCAAATCAAATCTCAGAGCTTTGGGTAAAGAAGAAAAGGACAGCTTTATCGCTTTTCCAGGCAAATGGGGCCACAGTCGACTAATGCCTTCAAAATCAAGTGTCCTCGCTTAGGGAAGATCGTGACAAGTTTTACAGCAATTGTTCAACGAGGGCTAGATCAGCTTACCGACATTCTTCTGATGGGTTGGTGATGAGGCAAGTAGGAGTCCAGCATCCACCTTCTGGTCCAGCTGGTCTGGGGTCTCCACGCTTGTGGGCAGCCTATCATCACTGATGGTTAACTTCTCCTACCTGGAAGCGGTTTTGGTCTCTGCAAAACAGCTCAAAGACATTGTTCCACTGATGGGGAAACAGGACCTTGCCCCAAGGCTGCTCTTGACTGCTTGTTTCTCCTCGGTCTCCCATCCCCCTCCCTTCCCTAATTAGTAACTGCTTGAATCTGCCCCTTGGAACTTAGGGAAGGTCATGGATGAGGGCTGTTTCTTGTAATGAAAGAAGCGGAGGACACAGATAGGCCTTGTGCCCAGGAACCCCCAAAGGGGCTCGGTATCATGTGTTAGCCCGAATGCTGGTTAAGTAGCATTCATCTGACTTTCCCCTCGGGTCACTTGTTAGACATGTGACTTTGAGCAAACCTAACTCACTTTCCCTTATATGTATCACTGGAATCCAGTCCTTCACCAACAATCTATTGTGGACTAGGCCCTGTGCTGAGTCCTGGGAAGACAGAGGAGTGCAAAGTGGCCTCTGTCCCCCCATGGGGTTTGTGGTCCACAATAATTAACATTATGAATAATTAATCAAGTTCTCTCATGTGAAAGGTCAAAGTGCAAGTCGTTCAGTCGTGTCCGACTCTTTGTGACCCCATGGACTTTACATTCCATGGAATTCTTCAGGCCACAATACTGGAGTGGGTAGCTTTTCCCTTCTCCAGGGGATTTTCCCAACCCAAGGATTGAACCCAGGTCTCCCGCATTGCAGGCGGATTATAAGCAAAAGCAAATAATCCCAACTTCAACACACACTACCAAGCGAGGGATGTGCTGTCCTGGGGGAAGTGAGGCTTTGGTGAGTTTCAAAGAATGGGAGGGGACAGGAAGGCCTGCCAGGCAGAGGCGGGGGCACAGGAGGCCAGCGCCTGGTAGGGGCACGGTGGGCAAATGCCCTGGCCTTCACGTCCCTCCTCTCCAGTCATCTAGCCAATCTGGGGAGATGTGCTGAATCTGGAGAGAAAGACACAAAAAGGACAAGGGTCTCAAACATAACTGGCTGTGCTTAAAAGTCCTCTCCTGACCACTGAGGAAAAGAAAGAAAGATTTCAAACGGCAGAGCCAGCAGGCTGATCAGCAGCAGAGCCAGCCTCCCAGGCGGGCAGTGGCTCACTGGGAGCCCTCAAAGCTCCAGGTGCCTGAGCCTACACTCGCACCTCTGCGTCTCCCCACTGGCCCCTTCTGTCCTGGCTGCCTGCTTGTTCTCATCTCTTCTGTGCCACGTGGCTTTGGTTTACGAATGACCTCTGCCATCTCCTGCCATCTCTCAGTGGCTCTGAGCTGCTTCCAGCTGGCTCCATCTGCTGAGAGAGACGTGCTTGGTTCAGCACATCACTGGCCATCGGCACGCTCCCCAGATCAGGTCAGTTTCTAGGAGGGGTAGGTCACTGCCCTTGTCTAGAGCTTTCCAAGGGTTGGGTTTATTCCACTGGTCCTCTGGGAGATGGCCCGAGCAGGAGGCTCTGTCTTTTATTGTCTTGATTTTGTGTAGTTACCTTGCCCTGCTCACAAAACCCCTGAGCTGTGTTTGTCCAAGATTTCCTCGTGGTGATTAACTGAAAAAGCCCTGGAGCTGGCAAAGCAGAAAGATGTCCAGGCATAAGTACCTGGTGAGATGGGGTGCAGCTGACCTCAGGCATGCCTGGAACCAGGAACTCTGCTTCTCAAACCGCTCTTGTGCTCGCTTCACTCTCTCAGGAGGGCTGTCTGTACGAGACTCACAGCCGGAGTGGTTACAGCCTTAATTTCCTTGCTTTCCTCACTAGAGGAATTTAAGACTCTGTCAACCTCAACCGTGATCTAACTTGAATCCCAGTTCAAATAAAATGTGCTTTAAAAAATGAAAATTTCCACCTGACTTGATATTTGATAATATAAGAAAACACTGTTAATGTTTAAGACAGGGTAATACTATTGTGCTTTTTTTTTTTTTTAAGAGTCCTTATCTTTTGAAATTCACACTGAAATATTTATTGTGAAAGCTGTGATGTTGGGAACATCTGCTGGATCATAGAAAAAGCAAGAGAGTTTCAGAAAAACATCTATTTCTGCTTTATTGACTATGCCAAAGCCTTTGACTGTGTGGATCACAATAAATTGTGGAAAATTCTGAAAGAGATGGGAATACCAGACCACCTGACCTGCCCCTTGAGAAATCTGTATGCAGGTCAGGAAGCAACAGTTAGAACTGGACATGGAACCACAGACTGGTTCCAAATAGGGAAAGGAGTACGTCAAGGCTGTATATTGTCACCCTGCTTATTTAACTTACATGCAGAGTATATCATGAGAAATGCTGGGCTGCAGGAAGCACAAGCTGGAATCAAGATTGCCAGAAGAAATATCAATAAACTCACATATGCAGATGATACCACCCTTACGGCAGAAAGTGAAGAAGAACTAAAAAGCCTCTTGATGAAAGTGAAAGTGGAGAGTGAAAAAGTTGGCTTAAAGCTCAACATTCAGAAAACGAAGATCATGGCATCTGGTCCTATCATTTCATGGGAAATAGATGGGGAAACAGTGGAAACAGTGTCAAACTTTATTTTTCTGGGCTCCAAAATCACGGCAGATGGTGATTGCAGCCATGAGATTAAAAGGAGCTTATTCCTTGGAAGGAAAGTTATGACCAACCTAGATAGCATATTCAAAAGTAGAGACATTACTCTGCCAACAAAGGTCCATCTAGTCAAGGCTATGGTTTTTCCAGTGGTCATGTATGGATGTGAGAGTTGGACTGTGAAGAAGGCTGAGCGCCGAAGAATTGATGCTTTTAAACTGTGGTGTTGGAGAAGACTCTTGAGAGTCCTTTGGACTGCAAGAAGATCCAACCGGTCCATCCTAAAGGAGATCAGTCCTGGGTGTTCATTGGAAGGACTGATGTTGAAGCTGAAACTCCAATACTTTGGCCACCTGATGTGAAGGACTGACTCATTTGAAAAGACCCTGATGACTGGGAAAGATTGAGGGCAAGAGGAGAAGGGGATGACAGAGGATAAGATGGCTGGATAGCATCACCGACTTGATGGACATGGGTTTGGGTGAACTCCGGGAGCTGGTGATGGACAGGGAGGCCTGGCGTGCTGTGGTTCATGGGGTCACAAAGAGCCAGACACGACTGAGTGACTGAACTGAACTGAAGCATGATTTGTTTTTGAACACTTTTGTACAGCTTCATATGAATGAGTGACTAAATTTTAGATTCATTTGTCAAATCTTATGTCCTTGGTTTAAAAAATAAAACAAAGCCTGGCGTCTTGCTCTACTGTTGAGCACACTAGCAAAATTAGCAAGAATCTCTGACTTTCTTCTTTACTTCTGTCATTCGAGCTTTTCATTTATCTACTGACCCACTTGAACAGGATCTTCGTGACCTTAGATTCTGTTGATTGTCCAAGTCCAGGTGTTGTTGACCTACCAACAATGGATGAAAGATGTGTTTGCTTAACAATTGAGAAATAACGTTTTCCACATTAGACTCTGAGGTGTGAGGTCTTTTTTGCTATCTGCCTGATAATCATCATTCCAACCTTCTTTGCATGGGACTCTCGAGATTGGGAGGGCAGGAAATTAGGGTTTGAAAGTCCAGATTATGCTGTCCCCTCTTAGGCTGCGACTTAATACAAGGCTCTTGCCCCAGTGGTCTCTCTAACGGTTGGTGGGAGGGAGAAAAGGCTGGAAGGAGATCAGTAATGGTAGGAAATGGGCAAGGAAGTCACATACAGAGGAAACCGCAACTGGCATTGGATGAAAGCTACGGGAGTGGGAAGAGACGAGTCTGAGAAACATTGTGAAAGAACGCATAGAGCTTGGTGACTAAGTGGATTTACAGAGAGAAGAGGAAGGGAGAGTCAGAGACGGCCAGATGCCTTTAATCCGTGATAGAGGCAAAGGAAATGCTCAACCAGTAACAGAAAAGGAGAAGCTGGGGGTGAGGACCTGGTGCTGGACAGTTTCAGACACGCTGAGATCAGACAAGACAGGAAACCGCCTCCCTTCTAGTTAATATTCAGGAGGGGAAGTGCAGAGAGGTGGAAACCCCAGGCCCAGTTAGGGGTCAGAGGGCGCAAGAGGGGCAGCACAAGTCACCGACAGAAAGGCTTCCAGGTGATCTTCCCATTCCTGTATGTGGCCCAGAAAGTGCTGATACTAAGCAGCTGAAATAGATCTATTTTTTCCTTTCCTCTTTTCTTTAACTTCTTACTACAGACCATTTTAAAAATAAAAGTAGAAATAATATGACGAACCCGTCCTCCTATCACCTAACTTCAACACTGATCAGATTGTGGTTTACCTTGTTTCATCTCGACCCTCATCCATTTCTCCCTGCATTATTTTGAAGCAAGTTCCAGACCTCATAGCTTTCCCAATACATATTTCAGAAGATAAGGACTTTCAAAATGGAAGAATTTCAAATGGACTCAAAAAAAAAAGCACAATACCATTATCATGCCTTAAAAATTAACAATATATTTTTTTAATCAAATACCAAGTCAGGTTCAAATTTTCATCTTTTACAAAAGTTTATTTGAATTAGGATTCACATTAGACCACAGATTGGGATCAATGATAGACTCTTAAGACTCTTTTACTCTATGGATTCCCTCCCTCCATGCCCTCTCTGATCCCCACGCCCTACTCCTCTTCCTGTTTATCTTTGAAGAAGTAAATCTGTTTGCCCATAGAATTTCCCACACTCTGGGTCTTGCTGGTTGCATTTCCCTGGTGTCTGTTTATGTCCTGTAACCTGGAAGCCCTGATGAGATTTAGACCCATCTTCATTTTGAAGGTTATGCAAAAAGATGTCCAGTGAAGGGTGTTGTAGGGAGTCAGGGCAGCAGATATGATCAGCAGGGAAAAAGTGTGAACTGAGAGGGGTCTGAGGCCCCTGAGGCCCCTTAGCAAGAGTGACATTTGAGGGGCAGGTAAAGAAAGAGACACCTGGGAACCAGGGGCAGAGGCGCGGCCAGGCCAAGGCTGAAGCTCAGACCAGGTGGTGGAGCACGCAGGTGTCTTCACTCCGGCCGTGGTAGAGTTACTTACCCGGAATTACCTGCAGTCGAAAGCAAAGGTTCTTCTGCAGGGGCTTCGCATGGCCCCGGGGAGAAAACAGGCACAAACACTGCCAGATGCGTGTGCCACGCAAGAACCAAGCTGAGAACCGAACAAGCACAGCTCCCAGTGGCTTTATCTAGCGTCCCCTTGGAAGAAGGGGCAGCCGGGCTTGATGCCCGATACCCCGTCACATGACGGGGCCAGACAGGGTCCTCCTGGCCCCCAGTGTGCCCACCTCTTGCAACAGTCCCTGCAGCTGCCTTTGCAATTACACCCTCACCCACTCACCCGCCCAGCGCCCTCCTACACAAGGGGCGTCCTTTCCCAGCTGGTGCCAGGCTCCTCATTCAGGTGCTGGAGAGATCCCAGGGATGCCTGCTTTCCCTCACTGCTCAGGGGCCCTTGTTGTGTTGTTCAATCACTCAGTCACGTCCGACTCTGCGAATTCATGGACTGTAGCCCGCCAGGCTCCTCTGTCCATGTAATTCTCCAGGCAAGAATACTGGAGCGGGTTGCCATTCCCTTCTCCAGGAGATCTTCCTGACCCAGAGATTGAGTCAGGTCTCCTGCACTGAAGGCAGACTCTTTATCGACCGAGCTACCAGGGAAGCCCCTGGCTCTTAGTACATGGCCAGGACTGGGGAGGCAGAAGAGGTGGAAGGAAATGAAACTTATGATCTTATTGAACATGGAGAAAGGAGTTATGCTGGTGCTGAGGTGGAGACGGGCAATTTTTGTTATTCCTCTCCCCATAAGGTAAGGACTTCCCTGGTGGCTCAGATGGTAAAGCATCTGCCTATAGTGCGGGAGACTCGGGTTGAATCCCTGGGTCGGGAAGATCTCCTGGAGAAGGAAATGGCAACCCACTCCAGTATTCTTGCCTGGAAAATCCCATGGATGGAGGAGCCTGGTAGGCTACAGTCCATGGGGTCACAAAGAGTCGGACACGACTGAGCGACTTCACTTTCACTTTCACCATAAGGTAAAGCCAGTCTGTGTACAGTGAAAGAAGTCTTGAAAGAGTGGATGCCAACCGCAGGAAACCCTCCTCTGCCTTGCACTGAACCCCTGCCAACATAGCTCACGTCCTCACCAAAAGCCCCCTAAGAGGATCTCTGCCACAAACAAGGCCCAGGGCAGAGGCGGGGACCTGTGGAACACAGCTGGTTCAGAGGTGCCCGGGTGTTGCTGGAGCTGAGCCCTGGGTCAGGAATGACTTCAGCCCCAGGCTCTCAAGACTCCCTCAGGCCCCTCAGCCCCCGCCTCTTAAAGGAAGGACACATCTCCCCATCCAAAGGCATCTCTGGAGGAATTCTGCTGTAAATGACTTACTGGCCATTGGAGCTACCAAGCAAGGTATTTCCGGACGTGATCCCTTCTCCCTGTGCCCACTGAACAGGATGCAAGCTCCCTGAAGCCCTCACAGAGAAGCTGCAAAGGCCGTGGGGTCAGGTCTGATAAGTGGCCAATGTCTTAAACACCCTCCTGCAGGCCCAGAGCCCCCAGGACAGCCTTGGGTCATATGCACGCCTGCAAGGCAGACTGGCTAATGGGCCTCTGTGCTGCGGAAGTTCTGTTCGGCTCTCGGATAACCCACCATATGGTACTAACAGATGCAACACCCCTTGGTTTGACTGGGCAAGGAGGGTAGGTGTAACTTCTGGGTGATTTGGATTTTCACCAGTATTGTTTTCCTGTTAAAGGCATTGTTTTTTACAGCTTGTCGCTTTTCTAAAAATTATTTTCTCCCTCTGACTTGGACAAATAATAAAGGGAAGGTGACTAGAGGGGGAAGAATATGGGAAGGAATCATGGGAGACATGCTTTAAAACCACAAATCTGAGGAAAAGGAGGCGTGAGGGTTTTTCTGTTTGTAACTGCAGTTAAATTGCACAGCACAGCGCTGCAGAAGTGAACTATGATGCCAGGAGTGCTCTGCCCAGCTGCTGGCTGTTGATACATTTTAATTCTTGTGTGTTACAGTAAAGGTTGTAGTGGATATGAATTATCTGCTGTCTGCTCTATCTCTTAAATATAGCTCTGGATTAAGGGATTTTATGTGCTTTTTGTTTGGTTTATATAACAAAATTTGGGGGGTTTTGTTTATACTTCAAGGTGGAAAGAAACCAAGTATTCATTTTTAGAAGCTCATTCTCTAAAGTTGAAAGAGATTTTTTTTTTCTTCTCTTAAGGTTCCTTGATAATATGAATTCATTAAAGCGTTCAAAATGTAGAAGTCCAAGTTTCATACCTTAATGGCAGTCTAAGATTCCAACAGATAAAATCCAGTGACCTGGTTTTCTCTTAAAGAGACAGAACTATGTGTATAAATAGATTAAAATAGCAAATACTCATTAATGTAGCCCTTATAAATACCAGGCACTGTTCTAAGTACTTTCATAGTTATTATTTCATCAATATAAAAATTCTACAGAGGAGGCACTAGCATTATCCCATTTTATGGATGAAAAAATTGAGGTACGGGAGGTTAGATAACTTGCTAAGGGATAAACCCTAGGAAGCAGAGGAACCAGCACATAAAACCAAGTTGCCTGGTTCCAGAGCCACATTCTTCTCCCATTGCTGACTTTCAAAACTAAAAAAGATCTTCCCCTTAGGACACACTGGTCCTTCATGGGAACTGCTTTGAACTCGTGAGTTGAGTCCTGGTCTGGACATGAGGTTCATAAGTTGAGGGGCTCCTGGAGGCAAGAATAATGAAGGTGCAGAGAGGCTGAGTAACTTGTTCCAGACCGTGTGGCTGGTATGTGGCTGGGCAGGTTCCAGAGTCATTGTGTAACATCAAGAATACATTTAATTGCCTTGAGATATTTGCAAATAAAGTCTCCTTAGAAAAAATTAATAATCAGCAGTATTTTTAAATCAACAGACTTTTAAGGTCACCAACTATGGCAATTTCCTTGGTGGTCGTCCAGTGGCTAAGACTCCATGCTCCCAACGCCGGGGGCCAGGGTTCAAACCCTGGTCAGGGAACTAGATTCCACATGCTACAACTAAGAGCTCACACGCTGCAACCAAAGATCCAGCGTGAGGCAACGAAGACCCAACACAGCTAAATACACAAACAAAAAGGTTTAAAAATCACCAACTGTGTGAAAGCACAACTTTAAAGTAGACCTCATGCATAAAAATAAGGTGGAGGCATTAGCTTTATGAAAAAACAAAATTCTTATTTTCAATAATTTTGGAATTAATAGATAATTGAGATTATGTACATGAAAAGTTAGAAGATTGATTAATACTGTTGAAATGCTGTAAGGCTCCAAAACCAACTGATTTTGTTGCTGTTTTTGTTTGCTGTGTCTTCCACTGGAATGATGACATTGTTTATCCTGTTTCCTGCTATAGAACAATGCCTGGTACACAGCAGGTGCTAGATAAACGAACACTGAATGAATGAATGAGTGTATCTGCCAGACGTCAATAAGCTGAGAATGAGACTACGGACAAGGACAGGAAAGGAGGAATCTTGAGGAATGCACCAGTCGGAGGATGGGAGTAAAGAGTCAGAAAGTAATCAGTGGAATGGAGGCAAATCAAGAAAGTGAAGGATCCTGAAAATCAAGAGTAGGGAGAAATCTGGGAAGTGGTGAGTAGCATTAGGAAACACTGCAGATAAATGGGAAAGCACTATTGCTTTTGGGTTTTTTTTTGGGGGGGGGGGCTGAAAAAAATGCAGCTGCAAGAGAGAAATTGGAGTGGTATCCCATTTGCACAGGAATCAAGGAGTAATTAGGACACTAGGCAGGAAGCCTGGCATTGAGCAGAAGGAAGGAGCTGACAGCACTGGGCAGTTGCCTGAAGAAGGCAAGGACACTGTTAATTCAGTGGGAAAGTGTTGTGTTGTCACTTTGTCATTGTCTCAAGTGGGGGCTCCCTCTCACCCATCCTTTGTCCTAAAGGAACAAAAGGGGCCTTGACTTTCATGAGTGCCCCAGTGTGAGAGCTCAGGGTTTGGAATCAGACAGTCCAAATTCAGATCGTGCAGAGAGATGTTCCACTGTCTAACTTCTGAGTATAATAAACTTACTAAATTTCTCACCAGCATTATTTTTAATTACACTGATTCTTTAACCACACTCTTTACTCGACCCAACTGTGTTGGGTGTTTGAAGAAGAAATTACTTGAGAAGTTACCAGTTGAAGAAGAAATTACTTAAGTCCTTAAGCTTTCTCACTGAAGTAGAGATTCAGTCACTGAATATTTTTAAGTTCCTACCATATGCCAGAAACAGTTCTAGTGGGGGAGTCAACATACCTGCAATAAATAAATCTCTGTACAATTCCAAAAACATGAAGCCAACTATTTTATAAAATAAGATATTTCATTTCATGATATTTTATATCTTGACTTCTGTTAACAGGAAGATGGAGTAGATGTACTTTTCCCTGTTGCTCCATTCAGTTCAGTTCAGCTGCTCAGTCGTGTCTGACTCTTTGCAACCCCATGGACTACAGCATGCCATGCTTCCCTGTCCTTCGCCAACTCCTGGAGCTTACTCAAACTTATGTCCATCGAGTCAGTGATGCCATCCAACCATCTCATCCTCTGTCGTCCCCTTCTCCTCTTGCCTTCAGTCTTTCCCAGCATCAGGGTCTTTTCTAATGAGTCAGCTCTTCACATCAGGTGGCCAAAGTATTGGAGTTTCAGCTTCAGCATCAGTCCTTCCAATGAATATTCAGGACTAATTTCTTTTAGAACTGACTGCTTTGATCTCCTTGCAATCCAAGCGACTCTCAAGAGTCTTCTCCAACACCACAGTTCAAAAGCATCAGTTCTTCAGTGCTCAGCTTTCTTTAAGTTGTATTTAATGTTGCCCCCATTAAATACAACTTAAAACCCTAGAAGTGGTCAAACAGGAGATGGCAAGAGTGAACATCAACATTTACATCAGCAAACTAAAATGGACCAGAATAGGCAAATTTAATTCAAATGACCATTATATTTACTACTGTGGGCGAGAATCCTTTAGAAGAAAGGGAGTAGCCCTCATAGTCAACAAAATGCAGTACTTGGATACAATCTCAAAAATGACAGAATGATCTCAGTTCATTTCCAAGGCAAACCATTCAACATCACAGTAATCCAAGTCTATATCCCAACGACTAATGCCGAAGAAGATGGAAGTTGAATGGTTCTATGAAGACCTACAAGACCTTCTAGAACTAACACCAAAAAAAAAAAAGTCCTTTTCATCATAGGGGACTGGAATGCAAAAGTAGGAAGTTAAGAGATACCTGGAGTAACAGGCAAGTTTGGCCTTGGAGTACAAAATGAAGCAGGGTAAAGACCAACAGAGTTTTGCCAACAAAACGCACTGGTCATACCAAACACTCTCTTCTAACAACACAAGAGACAACTCTACACATGGACATCACCAGACGATCAATACAGGAATCAGATTGATTATATTCTTTGCAGTCAAAGATGGAGAAGCTCTATCTATACAGTCAGCAAAAAAAGGCCGGGGGTTGACTGCGGCTCAGATCATGAGCTTGTTATTGCAAAATTCAGGCTTAAATTGAAGAAAGCAGGAAAAACCACTAGGTCATTCAGATATGACCTAAATCAAATCCTTTACGATTGTATAGTAGAAGTGACAAATAGATTCAAGGGATTAGATCTAATAGACAGAGTGCTTAAAGAACTATGGATGGAGCTTTGAAACCCTGTATAGGAGGTGATGACCAAAACCATCCCCAAGAAAAAGAAATGCAAGAAGGCAAAATGGTTCTCTGAAAAGAAGAGCACAAAAGGCAAAGGAAAAAAGGAAAGACATACCCATCTGAATGCAGAGTTCCAAAGAATTGCAAGAAGAGATAAGAAAGTCTTCTTAAATGAACAGTGCAAAGAAATAGAAGAAAACAATAGAATGGCAAAGACTAGAGATCTCAAGAAAATTAGAGATGCCAAGGGAACATTTCATGCCAAGATGGGCTCAATAAAGGACAGAAATGGTATGGACCTAACAGAAGCAGAAGAGCTTAAGAAGAGGTGGCAAGAATACACACAACTGTACAAAAAAGGCCTTGCTGACCTGAATAACCACATGGTGTGGTCACTCATCTTTAGCCAGACATCCTGGGATGTGAAGTCAAGTGGACCTTAGGAAGCATTATTACAAACAAAGCTAGTCGAAGTGATGGAATTCCAGTTGAGCTATTTCAAATCCTAAAAGATGATGCTGTGAAAGTGCTGCACTCAATATGCCAGCAAATTTGGAAAACTCGGCAATGGCCACGAGACTGGAAAAGGTCAGCTTTCATTCCAATCCCAAGGAAGGGCATGCCAAAGAATGCTCAAACTACTGCACAACTACACGGTATGTGCACTAAGAACTTCCTGATGTACAAGCTGGATTCAGAAAAGGTCAGAGGAACCAGAGATCAAGGTCCAAAAAGCAAGGGAATTGCAGAAAAACATCTACTTCTGCTTTACTGACTACGCCAAAGCCTTTGACTGTGTGGATCACGATAAACTGGAAAATTCTTAAAGAGATGGGAATACCAGACCACCTGACCTGCCTCCTGAGAAACCTGTATGCAGGTCAAGAAGCAACAGTTAGAACCGGACATGGAACAACGAACTGGTTCAAAATTGGGAAAGGAGTAAGTCAGGGCTGTATATTGTCAGCCTGATTATTTAACTTTTATGCAGAGTACATCATGCAAAATGCTGGGCTGGATGAAGCACAAGCAGTAATCAAGATTGCCGGGAGAAATGTCAATAAACTCAGATATGCAGATGACACCACCCTAACGGCAGAAAGTGAAAGGAACTAGAGAGCCTCTTGATGAAGGTGAAAGAGGAGAGTGAAAAAGCTGGCTTAAAACTAAACATTCAAAAAACTAAGATCATGGCATCCAGTCCCATCACTTCAAGGCAAATAGATGAGGAAAAAATGGAAACAGGGACAGACTATATTTGTTGTTGTTGTTGCTGTTCTATTCCCTTTTCTTTTAGCTTTTTCTTTTGTTTTCAGACTTTATTTTCTTGGGCTCCAAATTCACTGCAGATGCTGACTGCAGCCACGAAATTAAAAGACGCTTGCTCCTTGGAAGAAAAGCTATGACAAACCTAGTATAGTATAGTGAACTCGCTCAGTCGTGTCCGACTCTTTGCGACCCCATGGACTGTAGCCTACAAGGCTCCTCCCTCCATGGGATTCTCCAGGCAAGAGTACTGGAGTGGGCTGCCATTTCCTTCTCCAGGGGATCTTCCCAACCCAGGGATCGAACCTGGGTCTCCCACATTGCAGGCAGACACTTTAACCTGTGAGCCACCAGGTAAGCCCTAGTTTTTTGAATGTTTAGTTTTAAGCCAGCTTTTTCACTCTCCTCTTTCACCTTCATCAAGAGGCTCTCTAGTTCCTTTCACTTTCTGCCGTTAGGGTGGTGTCATCTGCATATCTGACAGATAACAAACCTAGACAGCTATTAAAAAGCAAAGATATCACTTTGCTAACAAAGGTCCGTCTACTCAAAGCTATGGTTTTTCCAGTAGTCATGTTTGGATGTGAGAGCTGGACCACAAAGAAGACTGAGCAATGAAGAATTGATGCTTTCGAATTGTGGTGCTGGAGAAGGCTCTTGAGGGTCCCTTGGACTGCAAGGAGATCAAACCAGTCCATCCTAAAGGAAATCAGTCCTTAATATTCATTGGAAGGACTGATACTGAAGCTGAAGCTCCAATATTTTGGCTACCTGATACAAAGAGCTGACTCATTAGAAAAGACTCTCATGTTGTGAAAAATTGAGGGCATGATGAGAAGGGGGGCAGGGTAACAGAGGATGAGATGGTTGGATGGCATCATTGACTCAGTGGACATGAACTCGAGCAAACTCTGGAAGGTAGGGGAGGAGGGAGGCCTGGTGTGCTGCAGTCCATGGGGTCACAGAGTCAGACACGACTGAGCAACTGGACAACAACAACAAAAACCCTAGACATTATATATAAGACATGAGAAGAGAGAAAAATGCAGACAGGCTAGGGACTTTGAGATCTGAGGCGCAATCTGGTGATGAGTTGCCTGTGCTTTCTTTTAGCTTCATGGTTCCCAGACCTGGAGCTGAAGAAGCTGGCATCCTAGAAATGCCAAAAGGAGCAAACAAACAAGCAAAAAGTCCCCAACAAAAGTCAAAATAACAGGAAAGGGGAAGTCTAACAAGACAAATAACTTGTAACCAACTTACTCCAGCCAAAAACCACAGATAAAAATGGTGACTCCATTCCCACTCATACCATCAAAGGAATGGAACCCTAGACTTCCTGCTAGTGGGGTATATCAAAGGACCCCAACTGTACCCCCACGCCCCACCCTGCACACACTGAGATGGTATCAGAGAAGTCTGCAGGGAGCCGGACTTTCATCCCCACGGGACAGTAATGGGCCCTGCCCCTGTGCCATCAGTAGACCACTTGGGGCATCTGAACTCCATCTACATCAGTAACAAGGCACCCCTCTCCATCCCAGCTGGGGTGGTGTCAAAGGAGGCAGAGTCAAGAGTCAGGATTTTCACCACCACCCAGAGATAATGAGGCTGATCATTACCTTCTACAGGTCAGTAGTGGCCCCATGGGGAGCAGTAACAAGGAATTCCTATTGGTGGAATTGGTACCAATTCCTAAGGTATTGGTGGCTGCCTCATGGGAGCCAAACCTCCCGCCCCTGCCAAGCAGCTCATAGGAGCCCCTTTCCACTCCAGTGTCAGCAGAGGCCACGTGGTGAGCTGACTTCTACCCCAACCTGCAAGCAACAAGGCAGTGCCCTTCCCTTCCTCTGCCAGGAATGAGAAGACCCAGTTACAACAGAAAGTTTAAGTAAGATCCAGAGTCTCATAATGTAATACCCAAAATGTCCACGTTTCAACTGAAAATTACACATCACACCAAGAATCAGGAAACTCTAAACTTGAAAGAGAAAAGATCATCAATAGGTGCCAACTCTAAAATGACAGAGATATTACAATTAACTGAGAAAGATTCTAAAGCAGCCATCTCAGTGCTTCAACAAGCAATCATGAATGTGCTTGAAACATGATAAAATAGAAAAGTTTGAGCAAATAAGTGGGAACTCTCAGCACAGAGGAGATATAAAAAAGAAAAAAGTGGAAATTTAAGAACGGAAAAATATAAAGCTGAAGATTCAGTGGATGAGCTCAACAGTGGAATGGAGGGGTCGGAGGGAAAAAAATCTGTGAATTGTAATATAGAGCAATAATAATTGTCCAATCTGCACAATACAGAGAAAACAGAATGGGGTGGGGTGGGGGAATGAACAGAGCCTCAGTGATTTATGGACCCACAGCAAAAATCTAACTTTATGTTGTCTGAATCCCAATAGGAGAGGAGAAAGAGAGCAAAGCTGAAAAATTACTTGAGTAAATAATGACTGAAAACTTTCCAAATTTGGCAAAAAAAACATAAGCCTATAGATTAAGTAAATCATGACAAGTTAAATAAATCACAAACAGGATAAGCCTAAAGAAACCCCTTACCAAGTTAAACTTCACAAAAATAAACACTGTATTCTTCTTATATTTATTGAAGTGTAATTTTATGCTGCTGAATATAATAAAAAATTTGAACAACAACAAACCAACCCTAAAAACAAAGGATCTTGAAAGCTGAGAGAAGCAACGCCTTATATAAAGAAGAAAAACAGCTTGAATAATGGCAGATTTCTCATCACAAATCATAGAAGCAAGAAGGGGGTGGCATAACATTTGTGAAGTGCTGAAATGAAATAACTGTCAACCTATAATCCTATATCCAGTGAAACTATCCTTCAAGAATGAAGGAAAATCAAGACATCAGCTAAAGTAAAACTAAGAAAGTTCAGTTCATCATCAACAGAATTATCTTAAGAAAATGGCTAAAGAAGTTCTTTAAACAGAAATGAAATGGAAAAGGAAGAAATCTAGGAATATGAAAAAGGAAGGAAGCACACACAGAGTAAAAACTATGAGTAAGAACACTTCCTTCTAAGCTTCTAAATTATTTGATGATTGAAACATAAATTATAACTGCATGCTATAGTTATAAATATGAGTAGAGGAAATATTTAAGACAACTATAACCAGGGGAAGGCAAAGAGCTGTAAAGGGAAGTAAGGTTTCTACACTTGAATTTATAAAATACTAACACCATCAGACTGTAATAAATTGTACATATGTAAAGTAATACCTGGAGCAATTACTAAAAAAGCTACAAAGAGATACACTCAGAAACCCTAGAGCCATAGAAGAATCTACAGAATAAAATTAAAATAAAACTGTATAGATCATAAAAAATAGAATTAAAAAAAAAGTTCAAGTGATCCATAAAAAGCCAAGAAAAGACAGAAGCATAAGAAATAGAGCAGAAAACAATAAAATGGCAGGTTTAAGTTCTAACGTCAATAATTACATTAAACGTAAGTGACCTAAATACACCAAGTGAAAAAATACATACATACATACCCCAACTGAAAGACAGAGATTGGCAAAATGGGTTAGGAAACATGACCCAACTGAATGCTCCTATAAGAAACTCATCTAAATGGGACTTTATAGGTAGGTTGCAAGTAAAAGGATAGAAAAAGACGTATCATCCAAACATTCATTAATCAAAAGAAAGTAAAGTAATTGTAAAGGAAATGGCACCCCACTCCAGTACTCTTGCCTGGAGAACCCCATGGACAGAGGAGCCCGGCAGGCTACAGTCCACGGGGTCGCAAAGAGTCGGGACATGGCTGAAGTGACTGAGCATGCAAAAAGAAATGGATATTACTTATTATTTCTTTAGAGCAAAGACATTTACCAGAGATTCAGAGGGACCTGACATAATGACAAACTCACTTAAGCAAAAGGGAAGAATTTCCTGGAAGACTCATAAACCAAACTGTTGGCTGGACAAGGAGTTAGTGGAAATCAAAGACATGGAACCATGACTAGATGTCTTCCACTCTCTTTTCTTGATTTCTATATCTCAATAGGAATTGCATTTCTCAGATTTCTACAAGACTGAAAACATGGCCACCAGTGGTTCTTGAGACTCATGACTCTTGTCATCCGTGTGTCCCCAGCTCCAGCTCAAATAATTTCAGGAATGAGAGTGACGCTGGTTCATAAAACAGCATGGTAGATCTGCTATAGTCACATGGTTCCATCCACCACAAATACCTTTTCAAATCCTCATCCTCCTGATGAATGCCTACTTTACATTACAGGTTCCATTTAAGCATCATTTCCTCTAAGAATTTTTTCCTAGTATGTTCTCACAATAGAGTTTAACACTGTTCTTCAGATCCCCACATTCCTCTATATACCTGTATCATGGATCTGATAATGCTTTATTTTGCTTGTTTCCATTTCTTTCTGCATGCATAAGTTGCTTCTGTCATGTCCGACTTTGTGACCTCATGGACAGTAGCCTGCCAGGCTCCTCTGTCCACGGGACCCTTCAGGGAAGAACACTGGAGTGGGTTGCCATGCTCTTCTCCAGATCTTCCCTACCCAGGGATCAAACTCGTGTCTCTTACGTCTCCTGCATCGGCCAGCGAGTTCTTTACCACTAGCGCCACCTGGGAAGCAGCTCTTTCTACTAGACCCTAGTTTCATAGACATTTTTGCTTCCCCAGCTCCTAGCAGGGTAGTCAGGTTGCTAAGGATTCTAACAAAACTCATTGGCAGCTCATTCCAGGTGTGGACATTGAGCAGTTGTAACCATCCATGCACTCACCAATATGCATGAAGGAGTGACCACAGTAGCAGAAGAAATTGTAGACGTTTGCCAGGAAGAATGAAAAGGCCTGCCCCAGGATAGGGTCACACTTACCATTTAATTGTATTCTCAACTCCCTAGAGTGGCTTCCTTGGTTTGGGACAGAGAAAACTCCAAACAGGAAGTGCCATGTCAACCTACATAGTGATGTAAATCACTACTGAATAACTGAGGAGTTATATCTCAGTAATGGGAAGGAGTTACTTCCCATCTGGGGAGTTTGTATTAAACTTAAAAAATGTAAAAACCAAAAAAAAGGGCCCTTCCGCGTTCTCTCTTGAACAAAGAGGGGAAAAGATAAAGGAAGAGCTAAGGGATTTTTTAATAGTGGGAGAAAACTTCCCAAGGACAAAAAGATGCCCTCTGTCCCAGATGACAGGTCCCAAAACCGACATGCTTTGGGCAGCTGCAGACCCAAGCTCAGGCCTCCAAGCAGCCTATGGAGCGCTCCGTGGAGAAGACAGGAGAGTGGCCTGTCAGCCAAGCAGTCATCCCTCAGAGCACGCCTGCCAATTTCCTTCCCTTCTGTTTCTCCATCGTACTCAATGTCTTTTCTAGGAACTGTTCTACGACCAGGACAGCTGCGCTGGGGATTAGTCGCAGTAGTAAATCTTCTCTGGTGAGAGCAAAATACGTATCTCTGACCTCCAGTTTCTCACCAGGACCCAGCTGGACTGGTCCATCAGAACCCATACACCCTGAGGCACACACTGGTTTAATTTTTCCTCTGACATTCAGGAGACACAACGTAATTACATCTATTGCTCATCCATCGTCTCTCACTCACCAGCACAGACATGAAAAAGTCAGGGAGAATAACAACTAACTCCCCAGAGCAAGTTTACTAGGCAAGCTGAGCAGCTGTGTGCGGCATCAGTGCATACAGGACATGAAACATCACTAGAATGAACTCTAAAATACGTTTCATTAACTCAGGCCCCACAAACAACTCCTCACATAACCAGTCGATATGAACTGGTCCCACATCCACAGAAGAAGTGGAGAAAATAGTCCTTACCAGCACCAGCTCCACCCAAACTAAATGAATCTTGAAATTTTATGTAAATGAGTATTAGTTTGGATTGGCTAAATTATTAGTCTACCTCATATTCCTTGGTTGAGCACAGTGCCCATTTCTCGTGTTTATTATGGTTCATACCTGAGCTAACCAATCAGAAAACAAAATGGAGATCTTAGTCAAGATGACTTAGAACTGTGTTTCAAGTTTTTGCTCAGAGACATGCTAACGCGAACTGTGGTTTACCGGCTTCTAGTTTATTCTCCTCTCTTCTCTTGCCTTTCCACTATTTGAGGGGAAAAGCAAAGGGAGAAAAAGGAAACCAAGATGGTTCAAAGAGAAAGCTGATGGGTAGACTAAAATTTGACTGATACTCCAAAATATGTCTTTTTGGACAAACAGTAATTAAAAAAAAAAAGATTCGTGAAAAATGACCAAGCCGAATGTAACCACTCACTCCTCAAGCCTTTTATTTTTAATAAAAAGGAGTTATGAGAACATCTTCAAAAAGTGACCTCCTCTAACATTTAAAATAACACTTCAGATTCAAATACAGATAGAAATTGAGTATATGCTCAAGACGGCTGATGCTATCAGTTCACTTGGATATGTTCCTCACATCCTGCTTCAAATTCGTTCCACATGGACCTAAATGTGAGGCTTCCCAGGTGGCTCAGTGTAAAGAATCCTCCTACCAATGCAGGAGACATAAGAGACATGAACATTACATGGGATGGTGGCTTAAACTATATTAAAGGAAAGTTTAACTTCAGAGGCCTTAGATACATTTGGATTACAATTGCAAAATAAGAGAGAGAATATTTTACCACTGAATTAAAATGGTGTTCTAATGAATAAAAAGAATATTGCTATTTCAAATTGTGTTACTCCGCTAAAATGCAGACTATACTATACACAACACACCAATTTTGTATATCATATATATACCAAGGAAAAATTGGAAAGACATAAACACTGTGTTAATGGTAGTTCTCTCTTACCTGGTACAATCAGAATTGATTTTATGATTTGTTTTTGGCTGTGCTGGATCTTCACTGCCACTTGGGCTTTCTCCAGTTGCAGTGTGTGGGCTGCTCACTGTGGCAGCTTTTCTTGTTGCAAAGCACTGGGTCTAGGGTGCACAGGCTTCAGCAGTTGTGGCATATGGGCTCAGCAGTTGCAGCTCCTGGTGTCCAGAGCACAGGCTCAATACTCGTGGTATACCAGTTTAGTTCCTCTGCAGCACGTGGGATCTGCCCAGATCAGGGATCGAACCCTTGTCTCCTGCATCAGCAGGTGGACTCTACCACTGAGACAGCAGGGGAGCCCTCGAGTTGATTTTAAAAATGTTTTTCCTTTATGCTTTTGCATTATTTCCACCCCCCAAGATTTCTGTAATGAACACATGTAGGTTACTTGCATAAGAAGAAAATAAATACATTAATTTAGAAAATGATCGTTCAGTAAAGAGAGTATTATACACTCCTCCAAACTGAGATTCAAGCAGATTTAACAACTACATTGAACAGCTTTCAAGAAAGGAATAGAGCAGGTGTCTGTATGTTAAATGAAAACTTTCTCAGCTTATTAGCCCACTTACAAGATTAACACAGGATAAAAATCACTGAAACAAGCAACAAATGTAAAATAGATGAAATAGCTTCTCAAATCATTAATGCTGCGCTCCTAAAGAATCTTTGTAGCACCCATAAAAGAGATCTTGTGGTTTTAAAAAGATCTTGAACTTGCTCTCTGAGAAATTCAATCTGTAGGCCTGTGTTTAAACACAGGATATTATTATATAACTAAGCAGCTGTGAAGATTAATCGTGATTAAAAATAAAAGGGAAAAGACACAGAACACCAAGGCAGGACTGTTTAATGAGAGAAGGGTGACTCAAAGGAAAACAGTATCTATACTGGGTAATAAAGTCAATCCATAGACTTATCCAGTAAGAATAAAGATGCTGCTGCTACTGCTGCTAAGTTGCTTCAGTCGTGTCCGACTCTGTGCGACCCCAGAGACAGCAGCCCACCAGGCTCCCCCGTCCCTGGGATTCTCCAGGCAAGAACACTGGAGTGGGTTGCCATTTCCTTCTCCAGACTGTTAGTAGCTGCTACTGCTGCTGCTAAGTCGCTTCAGGCGTGTCCGACTCTGTGCGACCCCATAGACGGCAGCCCACCAGGTTCCCCCGTCCCTGGGATTCTCCAGGCAAGAACACTGGAGTGGGTTGCCATTTCCTTCTCCAGACTGTTAGTAGCTGCTACTGCTGCTGCTAAGTCGCTTCAGTCGTGTCCGACTCTGTGCAACCCCATAGACGGCAGCCCACCAGGTTCCCCCGTCCCTGGGATTCTCCAGGCAAGAACACTGGAGTGGGTTGATATTTTATTTCAAATCTGATTCAAAAGGTATGCTTATTAAATCTATGATTACACCAGAAATAATGAAAATAATATTCATAAGCATATATACAAAATACATGTATTATGGACCATTTGTCAATGGCCCAGTATTTTCAAACTTCATGTCATTTTTCAAACCCAAACATCTTAATGTGTCTATAATTTATCTTTCCAGCCTTACTCTTTCCTTACACCCTGCTTTTCCATTTTACCCCACAGTCCAGACGTTTGAATGCCATATACACTGTCCATTCACCACCTTCTGACATGAACTTCCAGTTCATCCCTTACATATAAGCCCCAATCCGTTAACATTTCCTTGGAGCCCACCACCCCACCTTATACTGTGGCACGTTCATCCAGACCATAAAGATTTATGGAGCAGCAACAGGATCTATGATAGGTTCTGGGGATACAGAGATGAATGGAACATGGTCTTGCACTCAAGAACTTTGGATGAGCGAGGGACAGACAGGTAAACAACAGTTAAAATGCAGTCCGCTTGCAGGGAGAACTCGTGGCTACGCTTAGTGGACCCAGCCTCCAGTTACTTGTAATCACTTGTTATTAATCCATCATTCACAAATTCTCCTAAACCACTGTTTGCAAACTCAAGTCTTACAGAGCAAGCACGTAACATAAATTTATCAGGCTGGGAGTGAGATAATAGTTCACGCTGAAAACTGTCAGATCTAAAGGCATTAAATTTCTTCTTCTTTAAATGCCATGCCTGAAAATCAAAATGTGCCTGTCTTCTATATACTAAGGTTAACATCATTTAGTGTTTACTCCATGTGGGCTCCTGTCCCTCTTTAGGCATTTTACATGTTGAAGCCGATACTGTGATTCTACCCATTTTACAAGTGGGACAACTGAGGCACCAGAGGGTTCTCATAACTTGCTGAGGTTACACGGTTGTTAGGGTGGTGAAACTGGAGCTTGAACGCAGTCAGGCTCCTTCGGAGCAGTACTTCACAGCATTATACTGCTGTATCTAAACTTTCAAAATTTCTTTATTCAGCTTATACTACATAATGAGCTACATATTTAATAATGTGCCAAATATCACTCCTTTTTGTTGTTGAACAAACTCTTTTTAATCAGTATATACAGACTTCATGCAAAAAAAAAATCTGTCCATCTGTTCATTGTTTGATAAATTTCATCACATTCCTTGCTTACAATCATTTTTCTCATTTGAAGGTTCTACCCCCCAAAATACATGTTCACTACAAGAGAAAGTGGAGAGTGAAGTGTTTAAGGTATTCATGGTATTCTCACAACCACTCCTGGTAGCTCAGCTGGTAAAGAAGCCGCCCGCAATGCAGGAGACCTGGGTTCAATTCCTGGGTTGGGAAGATCCCCTGGAGAAGGGAATGGCTACCCACTCCAGTATTCTGGCCTGGAGAATTCCATGGACTGTATAGTCCATGCGGTCACAAAGAGTCAGACACGACTGAGCGACTTTCATTCAATTCTTTAGAACGAACTTTGTAGCTATACCCAAAAAAATACATGTTCACTACAGGAGGAAGTGGAGAGAGTGAAGTGTTTAAGGTATTCGTGGTATTCTCACAACCACTCCCCACCTCCTCCCTTCCTTCCGGTCCATCTCCAATACCCTTCCCAATTCTGGATGCATGTGGTTTATTATTAGTCCTCCAAACAGCAGTATAACATTTGATTTTCAGTAACTGTCAGCATGTTTACACCTCTGTGGATCTTTATGGACAAGGCAATCCATCAGGCCAGTGTCTTCAGAAAAGTCCTATTAATACCAGCTAAAACAAATCCAAGGACACGGAGGCATCTGGTGAAACAGGCAAGATATAAACTCCTGAGTCGGTGATCTTAATTTAAAACATTTCACTAGATCAGGAGATATAGTCACTTTTTAGTCATGAACTTTCCTAAGAACTCTGAACATTATATTCATTTCACTTCAGTAAGCTGAAGCCAAAAAATTTAAGATTCTTGCTAGAGGCTGCATCAGTTCTGCCTCCTGCCTTTGTTCCTGCTGCTTCCTCAGCCGGAACCTCCCCACAACACCTGTACCCGCTTCCCAAAGCCTGCCTGCTACCCCAACTTCCTGAGATTCCTCACGTGTCCCCTCCTCTGGGAAACCTTTGACCTCCAAGGTGGTTATGTGTCCCTCCTGTGTGTACCCAGAACCAGCACGTAATATCTACTTCAGTTGCCTATTTACTTCTCTGATCTGTAGTTAAGAATATACATACATATACTTTTTAGCCCAATTTGTACCTAAATTTACTCAGTAATACTTATTTCTGGGGGAAAAAAAAGTTGTGCCCTTGAGCTTTAAACTTGGCTGTTTATTTTACAATCTCAAGAATGGTAAAAAAAAAAAAAATATATGGGTTGTGAGCTTTGGCACTGAACTAATGTGGGTTTGGCATCCAACTCTAGTTCTAATGGCTGTGTGACCTTGAACCGAGGCAGTTTTATCCTTTGGAAAATAAAGACCTACTTCGCTGTCAAGATTAAAGCAAAGGGGCGCAGAGCAGATCACCTGGGCAAGTTCGTGCTAAGTGTTAACTGCTGCTTTATTTCTCAGGAGACATTTAACTTTCATCAAAAGAAGAGATTTAACCTAAAGGACAGAAACAATAATGCTAGCTGATTGGGGAACTATTCAATGTATTTTATGATAAGCAATGTTACCTACATTGAGATTAACACTTAATATTTGTTATCTGTTGCTCTCCACTTATTCAATATCAAAATGTGTCTTAAATGGTTTGAAAATGTATCTGACTCCTTTAAATGCTCTAATAAAAAACAGATCTGAAAAATAAAAAGCAATGTTGGCACCATCTAGCGGAGTATTTTTAATGCCAGGAAATTAATAGTACAGTAAACATCAATCAATAAGCTATCTCAATCTCTAGGAGACTGGAAACTTCATCCAAATCTCTAAGCATCAAATTTAAAAGGACTTAGAAAGTATTTTGAAATTATTTGCTTAACAGTAAATTGGCTTCTGAGCCAGTAAAAAATCCAGTAATCCAGTTGAGTGTTTAAACCCTTCTTAAGACAGGAACTAAGATGCTTAGTGGCCAACTGCTGCCAAGTTTAACCTGAGACCCAAAGACAATGCTTAGTAATAGACCGTCTCTAATGAACTTTTCAACTCTGGACCTTTCGGAATTCCAAGAGGAAATGTGTCCCATTTCCATAGGTTTTCCTCTTTTAGCTCTCTAAAGCTTCAGGATTAAGTAAGATCTTCTTTCACCATCAGTATAATCCATAAGGACAATAATATAAACAACTGCACTGTATCTTAATTCATTTATACATTTATTAACCTCCACTTGCTCTAAATCAGAAGCCATACTAAGAACTGGGGATCCCAAGAATAAAACAAGGTATTCCTGCTCTTGAGCAGCTCTCAGTGTTGAGCTTTATTTGCAAAAATGTAATATTTTAAGCCATCATTAATTCACAATTGAAGTAGGCACTTACTCATGCTGCTGCTACTGCTAAGTTGCTTCAGTCGTGTCCGACTCTGTGCAACCCCATAGACGGCAGCCCACCAGGCTCCCCCGTCCCTGGGATTCTCCAGGCAAGAACACTGGAGTCGGTTGCCATTTCCTTCTCCAGTGCATGAAAGTGGAAAATCAAAGTGAAGTCACTCAGTCATGTTCGACTCTTCTCGACCCCATGGACTGCAGCCTACCAGGCTCCTCCGTCCATGGGATTTTCCAGGCAAGAGTACTGGAGTGAGGTGCCATTGCCTTCTCCAAGGCACTTATTCATAGCTGAAACCAAAGACTTGAGATGAGACAGAGAAACGGTACAAGGGAGGCAGAGTGGGCAGGAGACAAGACCACTAAAAACACAAGAAAAGGAAACCAGGGTGGAATCCAGTGCTGGGAGCTGGAGACTCATTCACAATCCAGATCTGCCAACTATGAGTGATGCAAATAATTCTGCTTTTTGCAATTAGTATGTATTTTATAATTAAAACTTTTAATCCCCAAACATTTCTTGTTTCATTGTTTTGAAGATCAGATGAGAACACTGGTCAAAGTACATGGCACAGAGCTTTTTAACTGGGAAGCTCAACTAGTCCACTAGTTTTTAAAAATGGAGTATCCCCTTAATCAATTTTTAACAAAATTTTGTTAATTTAATTTACATTAACACACATTTTGTTAAGAAGAGTTTTGTTCATGATGATAATACTCGATGACAGAGAGTGAAGCAAAAAGGTAAACATAAAAGTAAAAGCCTTCAAGTCAGACCTAAAATTACATTAGGATTGGAGCCCTTGACAGTCAGCCACCCTAAAGAAGTTATTGTATCATCACGGACAAATTTTCACAGGGTGGGAAAGAATAAATGTTAGAGATATAAAGGCCTCAAACACTGATGTTCACTTCACTCTTCGTGATCCCTAGATAAACGCATTTCCCAGCTGTACTGGATGCCTGGGGTCTGGCTGCTCAGCATACAAACCCAGTCCTACTTCAGCCCCTTCCCGGTTCCTCTGCAACGGTGAGAGAGGGAGGGGAGCTGCCACTCCCCTGCCCTCTGGCGGCGGAAGCACGGCCAGCAGCCTCAGTGCAGCTGGGACGGGCTCCACTCCCCGGAAGGTCTGCACTGCTGCCGACAAGGGTCGGGCGGGGCAGAATCCTGGCCGCCTGGCCCCACAGCAACTTCTCATCCATTCTGTGACCTACACACTCCCCCGATAAATTCATTTTTTCCTTAAGTAGTTCCTGTTGTGTGTAAACAAGAACCCTAAACTAAGGACACTTCTGTAAAACTAATAAATATCAGTGCCATAACATTATTTTAGTATCTTTTTCTCCATGACTGAATATACAAAGATAATGGGAGCAAAGTATTCTTCCGCTGTAAAGATGGGTGGAATAGATCAAAATCCACTTGTTGAATTTTCTTTAAATAGTCCTCCAGAGCAACCTAGAAAAAGAGAATAATGGTCACCAGATCATATAGATTAAGTCTTTTAAAGAAACAAAAATAAAACCAGCAGGTATTAAGGCTACTTTAGTATTCCTGAGATGGTCTTCTGCATGCTAAGACTGTAAACGAGAATTTTTAAGAGAGAGAAAATAAAGACATCTTCTAAGAAATCTGGAAGTTATGAAGCTAACTGTATCACAGAGCTAGGACTATCAAGCTAATGTGGATCGTAATTTATAGTGTTCTGGTCAAAATGTAAAAAAGAAATGATTTGCCCTATTTTATTACTAGATTCTGTAGAATACAAAACTGCTATTGCTACTGCTAAGTCCTGTCAGTCGTGTCCAACTCTGTATGACCCCATATATGGCAGCCCACCAGGCTCCCCCGTCCCTGGGATTCTCCAGGCAAGAACACTGGAGTGGGTTGCCATTTCCTTCTCCAATGCATGAAGGTGAAAAGTGAAATGAAGTAGCTCAGTCCTGTCCGACTCTGAGCGACCCCATGGACTGCAGCCTACTGGGCTCCTCTGTCCATGGGATTTTCAAGGCAAAAGTACTGGAGTGCGGTGCCATCGCCTTCTCCGATACAAAAGTGGTGTTTCAATTAAGGAAAAGGAACACCCTCCCCAGCCCAACCCTCCACAGAAATGCACTGTGCCATGAGCGGGAGCCCAAGTTGCTTAAAACAGTATTTTGTGAAAAAGTTCAGAGTCTCCATATTCTTGTTAGAAGAAAATCTGCAACCAGGGAGAACAATCCCAGGTCCCTCAGAGGTCACGCCATGCTCCCCCATCACACAAAACTCGGCAAAGTTTTCCCTGGGATTGGGGTGGGGCGGGGGGCAAGTTAGAAAACACTGCCGATGGGCAGTGCTCTTCATGGATTTCAATGTTACTATCTGTAAATTTTTAACATATTGCAATAACTTATTACACAGAGAGGTACCTAGTTTGGCACTGCACGACGCAAAGCGGCCCCACCGCCCTCTCACCCACGCGCACAGCACCCCCTGGAGTTCTGCGGCACAACCTGGGTGTCCACAGCCGGCTGGGGCCCGTCTACAGGACTAGGTTTCTCCCATACACTATCAACGAGTAAGTTTACGTATCAATTCAGTCTCCACTTCTGAATCTCTCAACTTATATACACACATCAGGTATGTGCATGAACGCGCACAGCTGCCAAAGACCTGGAAACAGTCCAGAAGTTCTTTGACAGAAACAAATAGATAAATAAAATGTTCACATGATGAAATATTAAGCTGCAGTGAAATTAAAATGTATTTAGATAGAATAATATGGATAAATCTTAGCAACATTATATGTGTGTGTGTGTGTAACCTATAAGAAATAAACAGAAAATGATCCATTTTTATAAAGCTCAAAAACAAAACTAAGCAACATACTGGTTAGGAATATACAAAATGGGAAAAGCATTTTTAGAATAATAAATACCAAGTCCAGGACAGCTACCTGGAGGAGGAAGGCAGAAGGGGATGAGATGGGGAAAACACGTGAGCGCAATGGAACAACAACATTTTAGGTCCTGGATGGAGCAGTGGGTTCACGGGTGTTCATTATGTTATGCTTCACAATACGTGCAGACGTATAGATACACTCATTTGTAGATATCAAATAAAAAACACTTTAAAAAAGAATAAAAGAAAAACCTTTGAAGGTATTTTATGGGCTCTCACATGTTCTCTTTGTTTTTTGGGGGAAAAAAGCTCATATTATTCATAATGTTCTGTAACTCATTCTTTGGCTGTGTGAAATCGTCATTGTGGCATGCAGGCTTCTCTAGCTGTGGTGACCGGCTTAGCTGCCCTGCGGCATGTTTAATCTTCCTAGACCAGGGATCAAACCTGTGTGTCCCCTGAACTGGAAGGAGGACTCTCAACCACTGGACTCTACCGTAACCTGCTTTTTTGAATCACTCAATATATTGTGATTAACTTTTCATCTCTAAGAATTTTATTATGTACATTTTAATAGTTTCATAATATCCAATTACAGGAAAAGTTACTGAAATTAAGGTGCAAGCACATAATAAAGAATTATACAGCCATTAAATATTAATAAATATTTTTAATGATGTGGTTAAATGCTTGATAAATAGGATACTACCATATAAAGCGTGATTTTTATTTTTTATTTTTTTTTAAAGCGTGATTTTTAAATACACACAGAAATTCATTAAAAAAAAAAAGAACATTTGGCAAAACTAATACAATTATGTAAAGTTTAAAAAAAAAAAAAAAGAACAGAGTAAATAGCTTTTATCTCTGGGTCCAGGAACTGTGCTATTTATGGTATGATAGTTATTTTCTTCTAATATTCTTTTTATATTGTCCAAATCTCTATTATGAGAATATATTGCTTTTATAATCAGGAGAAGATTTCACTGAAATACAAATGAAACAGACCTCAAAATTAGAGCTCAACTAAGCATTCACAAATCAGGATTTGGTTCAAAGTCTGAGTGAGTGAGTCACTCAGTCATGTTTGACTCTTTGCGACCCCATGGACTGCAGCCCACCAGGCACCTCTGTCAATGGGATTCTCCAGGCAAGAATACTGGAGTGGGCTGCCATTTCCTTCACCAAGCAAAGTCTGGCTAATGGCAAATAAATTGTTCAAGGTAACAAATTCATTGTGAAATTTTCAAAGATGTTATAATTTCTGAATATAGCTTCTGAAAACCATGGGCTTCTCTGGTAGCTCAGCTGGTAAAGAATCCGCCTGCAACGCAGGAGACCCTAGTTCGATTCCTGGGTTGGAAAGATCTGCTGGAGAAGGAATAGGCTTACCCACTCCAGTATTCTTGGGCTTCCCTTGTGGCTCAGCTGGTAAAGAATCTGCCTGCAAAGCAGGAGACCTGGGTTTGATCCCTGGGTTGGGAAGATCCCCTGGAGAAGGGAAAGGCTACCCACTCCAGTATTCTAGTCTGGAGAATTCCATGGACTGTATAGTCCATGGGGTCTCAAAGAGTTGAACACGACTGAGCGACTTTCACTAGCACTTCACTTTTCTGAAAACCTCATCTATAGAGGACAACATATGCTACCCCGGACGAGTCATTTTCAAACAGCAGAACCTTTTCTTTGAAGAAAGTAATTAACAGATGCCCCCCACACACAGCACATGGGGTGATGCATGCCCCGGCTGGGATGAGGAGTAGGACAGCAGCAGCTCCCCGGGACTGTCATGCAGTCCCGCCACTTTCTCCTCGCACAGTTTGGAAACTGAGAACTGGGCTCCAGCCCGAGGAGTCTCTGATCCATTAGGTCTGCGGCAGACCCCCAAATGTGCATTTCTACATGACCCCAGGCAGATACTGCCAGGCCAGGGACCACGCCACCAGCCCAAAAGACTGGTTCTTGGCCTAGCTGCACTTCATGATTTCCGGGGGAACTTGTAAGTGGTATCAATGCCTAGATCCCACCTCTTAAATACTGTGATTTAGTTGGTTCAGAGATAAGCCCAACATTGTTTTGTTTTAAAAGTTCCCCCAAGTGATTCTGACGGACAACCAGAGTTGAGAACAACCTTTTTTTCCACAAAAGTGAACAAAACAGTATTTAATCTTCTTGCGGCTTGTAATTCAAAACAGGTGATGGTACATCACCAAATGATCAAATAAATAACAATTAAAAATGGTGACTTAGAATGTGTTGACACAGAAAGAGAGGCTTGACGTCTCATTTATACCAAAAACACATATATAATTATATGAACATAAAAAGTCCGAAAAGATGAACAGACATTATCTCTGGAAAGGACAGAATTGAGAAAAGATTCCAATTTCTTCTTTTGCCTCTTGTTATATGAACATCTAAAATATTAATGTATTACTTTCATAATAAGTAAACTCAATAAAGAAACAAAATGATTTCAAACACTCAGATCTGAGACCTAGGACAAAAGATGTCAAGGAACAGAAGAGCATCTTGGAACATATTTTAGGGAGAAAGGTAGAAGATATGTTTGGTACTGTAGAAAATGCTTGAGTTTTCCATTTTCAAACATCACAAATCTTTGAACCTTGGTCTACAAAATGAAGTAAACCACACTGAAGAATAATGTATGACATGATCTAGCTCAGAATCTGTTTCCCATATTAGGTGCTACTAACCGGAAGTTGTTCTCATTTTTTAATGTATTTTACAGGAACAATGGTTCCTGAACCTGGCTATACATCAGAATCACCTGGGTAATTAAAAAAATAAAAATCATCACAAATCCTCTTAGGAATGTACCCCCCACAACCCCAAGAGTCTGAGTCTTAGTAAGAAGACCCCAGGAATCAGTATTTTTGAAGAGGCTTTCCAAGATGATTCTGATGCAGCCAGCTCAGCACTGCACTTTCAGGAACCAGTGCTACAATATGGTCACTATTGAGAAAAAAATTAATAAGTACACCATTAGGTCATACTTATATGGCTAGAAGCAGCCTAACACTCCTATGAGGTGGTTTATCCTGTGAGTCCCATTTTACCTATGAGTAAACTGAGGAACATAATGATTAAGGAACTTGTTCCACAGTAAGTGACAAAGCAAATTCAAACCAATGTGGTCTGGCTGCAGTCAGCACTAACGATAATTCCACTCACCTGCCTCTGGGGAACACAAGCATGACCTTCACCAAGAGCAGAATGTTAACCAACAAAACCTACCCTAAGGGACGAAAACAAAAACAAATACTACAGACTAAAGAACTGCACTGGAACCATTATTAAAAAAAAAAAAGGCTATACACATCTGCTTTAATAATTAAACAACTTATTCTGTTAATCTACTTACAGTCTGAAGAAAAGCAGGAAATGCTTTCACAGGAATACTTCTGTGGAAGGACCTAGCCTAAAAAGGGAAGACAAAAGAAAACTGGTTTGAAAGACAAGTATTTCTGGAAATTAACCCTCTCCCTCTGAAAGTGAACACAAAACAACACCAGCAGTTTCAAACAGCATCGCTAGGGCCTTTCTTGAAAACAAGAAAACAGTTATCTCCTGCTGGTTGAGATTAACTTGCCAAACCTAAAGAAATCAGGAAAAGGCACTATATTAAGAATTCTATTCTTCTTTAAAAAAAAATTATTTATTTTATTTGACTCTGCCAGGTTTTAACTGTGGCATGCAGCATTTTCAGTTGCAGCACGTGGGATCTAGTTCCCTGACCAGGGATCAAACCCGGGCCCCTTGCATTGGGAACATGGAATTTCAGTCACTGGACCACCAGGCAAGTCCCAAGAATTCTACTCTTTCTGTCATTTGGTTTTCGCATTTCCAGCTGCCACAACTTTGACCACCACTGCCCCCCGCCACACACAGAGGAACCCTGGATACAGAAGGCCACCTGTAAATGATGTGTGGATTTTCAACTGCGTGGAAGGCTGGCACCCTAAGCCCTGTGGTTGTGCAAGGGTCGACTGTATTTGCACATCAGTCCCAGCACCTCCCCAGCCTGGATGTCAGCCTCTCTTGCCTAGATGACTATAAGACCCTCCCAGCCACGCTTCCTGCGTCTGTGTTCCCCTACCATTAATTCATGTCACACAATCAGCCAAATTAATGTCATAAAGTCATTGTTTAACTTAACTCCCTGATAGATCATGTCTCAACTACTCATCTTAGAATTCAAAGGCCTCCGCATCTTGAATCTAATCTTACCTATCCAACCCAGCTCCCTAATGCCCTGGACTACAAAGCCTCGACCCACCCGGAGTAATGTCCACCCTCCACCCTCCCCAAGCCCACTTCTGTCTACAGGCCTTTGTTTACATCGTCAGAAACTACTTCTACTCCCTGACTCAATTCTCAACCCACTGTACTCCGGTTTTACTCCATATACTAAAACTGCTCTCTTCGAGATCATTCACAATTTACTGATCAGCATACCCCTCTTTTCTCTTCAATCTCTCTGAGGAATGCAGGACTTTAGTTTCCCGTTCTTGGAATCTGCTCCTCCCTTAGGTTTCCAACACACTGACTCCGAGTTCTCCTTCCTACCTGAGAACTGGAGGTGGGTTCAAGGTTCAGCCTTTGGCCTTCTTGTCTAAATATACACTCTCTTTGGACAACAGCGTATCCACACCTGGAGCTTTAACCCTAAGCCTTCCACCTGAATGACTCCCCAGGCTGTATCTCCAGTTCTGACCTCCTCTTACAGTCGTCATCCTGCAATCTGCATTTTGGCCCACTTCCTTAAATGCCCTCGAATCCCCTTAAATTCAGTGATGCCCAGAAGACTACTGATCAGCAGCCAGTACACCACTGCTTTTCTACTGCAGTCTCTGACTGGCACTAGCACAATCTATATTTGAACTTCATGAAACCTTCCCCTTCCTGCTCCCTGACCCTGCTACGATCCAATCAGTTATCAAGTCTAGTCGCTTCTTCCTCTGTTATGTGTGTGCTCGGTGCTGTGCTCCGTCGCTGCAGTCGTGTCCAACTCTTTGCGACTCCATGGACTGTACCCGCCAGGCTCCTCTGTCCATAGGATTTTTCAGGCAAGAATACCAGAGTGGGTTGCCATGCCCTCCTCTAGGGGAATTCCTGAGCCAGGGATCGAATCCACATCTCCTGCATCACAGATGAATTCTTTACTGTTGAGCCACTGGGGAAGCTCATTATATGTATATATGTATGTATATACATTCACATACATACATGTAAAATATCTACCCTCCCTAAATCAGACACTCTTTATTTTTTAATGACTTATTATGGCTGAATTAGTTGGTAAGTATTAAATTACTTGGTAAGTATTAAACCTAGACAGCATATTAAAAAGCAGAGACATTACTTTGCCAACAAAGATCCATATAATCAAAGTTGTGGTTTTTCCAGCAGTCAAGTATGGATGTGAGAATTGGACCAAGCCAGAGAATCGATGCTTTTGAACTGTGGTGTTGGAGAAGACTCTTGAGAGTCCCTTGGACTGCAAGGAGATCAAACGAGTCAATCCTAAAGGAAATTAACCCTGAATATTCACTGGAAGAACTGATGCTGAAGCTGAAACTCCAATACTTTGGCCATCTGACGCAAAGAACTGACTATTGGAAAAGACCCTGAAGCTGGGAAAGATTGAAGACAAGAGAAGGGGATGGCAGAGGATGAGATGGTTGGATGGCATCACCGACTCAAAGGACATGAGTCTGAGCAATCCCCAGGAGATAATGAAGGACAGGGAAGCCTGGTGTGCTGCAGTCCACAGGGTTGCAGAGTCGGACACAACTGAGCAACTGAACAACCACAAAGTATTAAATATGAGAATCATGTCTTTGTACTTTCTGGGCTTTAATAACTTAAGTGGAAATTTTAATTTCAGAAACTATTTTGACTGAGCAAACTAGGTAAGTTACAAAAATACTTGCTGCAACAAATTTGCTCTTACATTGTATACTGAGAATGAGTATATCTGCAAGATTCAAAGACCACCATGGTTTCAGTGACACAATTTCCCCCTTACAAATCTCTCTTAGGAGATGTCGCAGGTACGAAATAAGACTGAGCCACAGGAGAGGCACAGCCCTTTGGACTCCCCTGCAATTCCTATGGCATTCACTCATATCCTGGAAGCAATCAGGTTGAAGCTACCAAGAGGGTTTAAGAATGCAATAAATCAGATACTCTTTCAAATGTGGCAATAGGAAATGATTTACTAGAGATGATTATTAAGAGCATGCAGGATGGAAGCCAAATTACAGACCGGTGAGCAGGGTCACAGTGGTGAGGGCCTTGAAGTAAAAATACACATAGAACGTGTATTCAAAAAAGGTTAACTGGGAGGGAAAAGTAAGAAACAGAAGGGTCCCACGGGCTGCTCACTAAACACAGTAGCAACAAACTAGAAGATAAACGGGGCAAGCTGTCAGAGAGGCCAGCTGAAAACACCAGCTGGGAACTGCTGAGGATGTAAAGTTCTGGAAGGGCGGAAGAGGAGAGGCATCAGCCTTGACCAGGCAGGAAGACACACTCTCCCCTGAGAGACAGAGAAACAGTGAGCAGACGAGTCCCAGGACAGCCTCACTGAGGAAGCTGAGGAGGAGAAAGGGGGATTTTTAAAAAGTGGAAAAAGTTTACAATAGTCCCTGAGATACATTTGCTGGGATTTCACTGAGCAATGGATACACACTGTTAAACAGAAAACGCTACAACCAAGCTTTAGGAGTAGCCACAGCTAGAAACGACGGTTTCCTAAATGATTCGGCTAAAGGAGGCTACTTACGTGCTTTAGGTGCAAGTGTGCCTGGCTGGCCACGTCATACACCACGTCTCTCACATTTCTATCTTGACTCTTCCGTAGAAAATCCTCTTGTGAAACACCGTGCTACGTAGGAAAATGCGCATTACGTTAGGAATCAAAGAGCACACTTAAAACTAACTCAGCTCAAGACAACAGGTGATAGAACAATATGTACAGTAAAATGCTCTTTTGGTTTTTAAAATACAGCTATATGTACGTGTCACACACAAACACACTGTCTCTCCTAGGAAGAACATGCAACAAGATGCTAAGTAACGACAGTAGTACCTGGAACAAAATAAACAAACGGATAAGAAATTTAAAAGAACAGACAATAATGAACCTCATCCAGAAAACAAAGGTTCTCATACACAGTAATTTTTCTTAAGGATTACTTCCTCCTTTAAAATAAAAGAACAGGCTAAGGTGAACACTAGGAATAATTATGAAATTGCTTGGAAGGGAATGAGGCTACACCAAGTAAGGTTCTCTGGACCTTCTTACGCACAGCTCCACCACGACCTAAAATGCCTGACTGATAAAACTCTGACTTGGTAACTCTGAAGCAAAAATGCAATACGCATGTGTTTCAAAGAAGTTACTGCTGCTAAGTTGCTTCAGTCGTGTCCGACTCTGTGCAACCCCAGAGACGGCAGCCCACCAGGCTCCCCCGTCCCTGGGATTTTCCAGGCAAGAACACTGGAGTGGGTTGCCATTTCCTTCTCCAATGCACGAAAGTGAAAAGGGAAAGTGAAGTCGCTCAGTCGTGTCCGACTCTTTGCGACCCCATGGACTGCCGCCTACCAGGCTCCTCTGCCCATGGGATTTTCCAGGCAAGAGTACTGGAGTGGGTTGCCACTGCCTTCTCTAGAACAGACTAAAGAACAAGAAGAGAAATGTCCCTCCCCATATTCTTAAGGTAAATAATTAGGAGTCCAAGTAACAGCCTTACCAGCATACAGATATCCATGGGAAGGAACACCCTTCTTCTGCTCCCGTGATAGGGGGTGGCTCTCAAGCAAGTGACGATGCCTTGTGCTTTTCCGATGTGACTGGCGGCATGGTCTGCATGAAGATCCTTTATGCCTGTGATTTCAGAAATCTAACAATTAGGCCGCTCTTTTCTCTTCAAATGCGTAACAAGTGAATACAAGCAGCATAGGGAAATCACCTTAACATGTAAAAGGTGTTTATCCTGTGTTTCATATCTGAAAAACAGGATTTATGTGAGCAAAACTGGGCACAAAGACAAGCTGATCATTTACCAGTAACAGGCTTCTGAACGTCAACTTTTAAATAGAAGGTTTCCTCAGACGACAGCATACCAAGAGCACATTTGGAATTTTAATCAGCTCTTGTGGAAAACACTGCAAGTCTTGCATTTCTTCTCCTCAGTGCAATTTCCATATGACCTCATTTTAAGTATATGCCTAACAGACTTTCTGCTCTTTGCGCCCTCCTTTCACTGCGTTGGCAAACATGTCACTGAATGGGCAGGCAGAACAGGCCTGGGAAACTGGGCAAGGACTTGTATTATTCTTTTAGGCTGACATAAAGACATATTGTTTTCTTCAAATGGATGGTATTGTCCTTGCCCCAAATAATTCCATTACAATCCTCATGACAATAAGCCCTCACCAACTTAGAATAGAGTCAAAGGAGCAAAAATATCTAAACTCCATAGTTTGGGGTTTTGTTTTTTTTTAAGAAAAATCTCATAAAAACTTACAGAGTTTTATTTCTTCAACCTTTGTCTTAAACATGGGAAAGTATTATTGACAAAGAAGAAAGGAGTCAGGTCATAGGGCTTCCAAACAGTAAGGGTTGCATAAAAAAGTAAAATCATCTGCAATTACCAGATTATTAATTATAGCATGAGGCAGCTAAAGTACTTTTATGAGAATCTGGGTATTTTCATTAGTCTGCATTCCATTCCAAAGAAAGGTATATATTTATTATATTTCCATTCTACCTTGAAAGAAACAGAAAAGCTAGTCCTTTATAGTTGGTGCAAAGAAAAATTTTAACGTTAAACTGGTTAGACTGTCAAATTGTATGTTAACAGTATGGAGGGTCCTTAAAAAACTAATAACAGAGTTACCATATGATCCAGCAAGTTTATGCCTGGGCATATATCCAGAAAAGATGAAAACTCTCATTTGAAAAGATATATGCACCGCAATATTCACAGCAACACTATTTACAATAGTCAAGACATAGAAACAGCCTAGCTGTCCATCAGCAGATGAACAGAGTAAGATGTGGTGCACACACACAAGGGAACACGACTCAGCCATAGAAGCAGAAGGAAACGCTGCCACTTGCAGCAACACGGATGGACTAGGGATTACCGTACTGAGTGGTAAATCAGACAAAGACAGATACTATATGATCCACTTATATGTGGGATCTGAAAAATCATACAAATGAACCTACTTACAAAACAGAAACAGACTTACAGACTTAGAAAACAGACTGGCAGTTACCAAAGGGGAAGCAGTGGGAGGGGCGAAGTAGGAGCCTGGGGCTGCCAGATGCTCATCATCATATAGAATAAACAACAAGGGTTTAGCACGGGAACTATATTCAGCTCTTATAACTACAACGAAAAAGAATCTGAAAAAAAAAGTATATATGTAACTGAATCACTTTCCTACATACCTGAAATTAACATAATGTAGATCGACTATACTTCAATTAAAAAAAAGTATTTTCTTTAAGAAAGAGAAGTATAAAACAGAAAAAAAAAAAAAAACTTACCCAATATTTCTAGTGTTAGATAAAGAAGAGAACTCTGTGTATTTTCAGCATAATTTTCTAGTTCCTGGATATTACGATATGCTTTGTCATCCAAATTTTTTTCCTACAAACAAAATGTTTTCTTTGTTTGATGGTTAATAACTTATTTTAAAAATGCACAATTTTTCCCCTAAAGAAATTATTTAATTATTATTTAAGTTAAATTATTTAAATTTAAATTATTTAATTATTAAATAATTAAAACTATTGGTATGAACTGTTTATTACACAATAAAATAAGATCCTACATGTTCACTACTTACAAATCACCCCTCAGAATAATACCTCAGGAATAATCTCAATGCACAAATCACCACAGACGTGGGGTTGGCTTAATTTTTACTTGCTTCTAAAGTCTAAGGTCTTTTTATACAGTTCATGAGGTTCTCACAGCAAGTATGCTGTGGTGGTTTGCCATTTCCTCCTCCAGCTGACTCACTGGAAAAGTCCCTGATGCTGGGAAAGACTGAGGACAGAAGGGGGCCTTCGGGGATGAGATGGTTGGATGGCATCACTGATGCAATGGACATGAACTTGGGCAAACTTTGGGAGATGACAAGGGACAGGGAGGCCTTCAGGGAATCTTCCCAACCCAGGGATCAAACCTGTGACTTTTTCATCGGCACGCAGGTTCTTCACCACTGAGCCATCAGGGAAGCCCCCACCTTAGACTGTGTTGTTGTTCAGTCACCCAGTCATTACGGAACTGGGCTTCCCATGCTATACAATAGGTCCTTGTTGATTATCTGTTTTATACACGTTTTATTTACAGATCAAATGATAACATGTCTGGGGTTTACTTTAAAATAATCAAATACGGTTTAGTGAGGGAAGTTGGTAGAAAAAAAAATGAAAACACACTGGACATGGGTTTATTAAAGCTAGGTGACAGATACATGAAAGTATATTACACTATTTTCTCTACTTTTATATAAGTCTGAACATTTTCTATTTTTAAAAAAACACCAAAATAGTAGAGTATGATATGCACATGCATGCCTCTGCCTGGACGCCTGTTCACCTGTCTGTCTCCAGGTACCGGGGTAGGAGCTGAGGTAGGTGGCATGCAGTGATGGAGAACAGATAAAATGGCATAGTTCTCTAAAAGTCTGCTTCCTCCAAAATATTAATATACATATTAAAACATTTCTTCCCTGAAGAATTAGCATAAGGATTAAAAGAGGAGAAAAAACAAGACTTGAGCAACTGCAACTTACTCTTTCATCAATGATTTTCATAAGCCATCTTTTAGTCAGATTATGTCTTCTGACAGCCTAAAAAAAAAAAAGTTTTAAGTTTTTGGAAAGTACTACAAATGACTTCTGTAGACCTGAATAACATAAACAAACCAAATACAAAACCAGGCCAGGGAACATCTGTAATAACTCATCACCAGAGAGCTATGTTAAAAACCTAGGGAAAAAGAAAATGTCCCTAGAAAACACTTTAAAACATTTTCAAGTAAAGATAATATATCCAAAACTTTTTCACTACTCTTTTCCTTATACTATTAGTAATTAGTGAATCCACTTTCAAAACAAACAAAAACACAAGAATTAAGCAGAGCAAGCTTCTCTATGCAGTATGCCTTGACTTCCATGCTTATTACAAACTTCTTTCCATAAAATGAAGACCCTATTTAATGAAAATAACCACTTTATAAAAAAGAAAAGGCTAATACAGCTCCAAAGAAAACAATCTGCAGGGTACAGTGTTATCTTACAAGTAAAGACACTCCGTTAAGAAAGAGCACACTTAGTGCTTAGATCTTGGTCTCGAACCATTTCCATCAAAGGAAACAGACTCTAAAAAAGGGGATTCCAGAGCTGGAAAAAGGGAGATTCGAGAGGATCCTGAACCATTTTATTGTGCCAGAAAATAGAAAGTGCAAAAAAAAAAAAAACAAAGATAGGAGGCATGTTAGGACACAGGAGCCAGTCTGAAGGGACTCTCATTGTCCAAATATGGGACTATATGAATACCAAATAATTAAGTACAGTAATGAGGTATAATCTGCCTGCCAGTGTAGGAGACATAAGAGACAAGGGTTCATTCCCTGGGTTGGGAAGATCCCTTGGAAGAGGAAATGGCAACCCACTCCAGTATTCTTGCTTGGGAAATACTATAGACAGAGGAACTTGGTGGGCCACAGTCCATAGGGTCTGAAAGAGTTGGACACAACTAAGCGAATAAGCATGCATGCAAGCAATGATTTATAAAGTACTGGACAAAAATGCAGTTTATACCAATAATTAATAAACAAATAAATAATATAGGAGAGTGAGAGCAGTTGCTTACAGTAGCATGCCAAGTGGTAAATGTGAACAGAGCATTAGAGTTGGGACATTATCATTCTGTAATCATAATAGTAAAGACTGGATAAGAACCATCAGTGAATGTTACGTTTCACAGGAAACTGATGAGGAGTAGGATATTTGCATTGTCTTAAAGTTGATTAGTTGCAAGGGAAATTCTAATTATACAGTAGACTACACATTGGGAGAACCGGACAACATCTTGAATGTTAATGAAAATGAACAATGCAATAAAGGACGGATGGACAGAATGTGTCTCCAGATGTGACACTCCAAGAATACATCACTGATGCAGTATTCTGGCCAAGAGCGCATAACCTGAACCATCTAAGCAGGATAAAATATTAGACAAATCCAAAATGAGGAATGTTCTACTACAAAAAAAAAGATGTTATACACTTCAAACATGTCAATGTCATAGAAGACAAAGAAAAACTATGGAAATGTTCCAGATTAAAGTAGGCTAAACAGATATGACTGAAAAATACCTGACTGGATCCTACAATGGAGGGGAAAAATACATTAATGTATATCATTAGGTCAACTGACAAAATTGGAATATGACTGGAAAATCAGATGAAAGTTATTTCAAAGTTAAATTTACTAAAGTCAGTAACTATTCTGGTTAAATAAGAGAATATCTGTATTCTTAGGAAATACTAAAGTATTGAGAAATAAAGGGACATGACGTATGCAACTTATACTCAAATGATTTAAAAAAATTAAAAAAATTATGTGTGAAAATATACAGAGATCATGCCAGAGCACACACACACACGAGTGAGCACACACAAATGATTAACAAATAGGATAAAATGTTAACAACAGGTAAATGTGAGTGAACGACATAGAAGTGTTCTTACAAGATTTTTACTTTTGTAACCTTCCTAAAATTTTGAAGCTATTTCCAAATAAGGTAAACACTGCTTTTGTGCCAAGTCAACACTAAGTATAATATATTTTCACAAGAAATACAGTAGTGAAACATAAAGTCTCCAGGATATCCCACACTTCAACTGAGACTCTAAGATGTCACTGATACTAATGTAAAGGCTGGCAGGCTCATCAACACACATGCAAGTGGCAAAGGATGGAAGTGTGCAGAATGGAGCCCACCTTGCCCGACAGGAAAGCAGCAGAAGCTATGAGGGCTGCAAAGAGCTGGTCTGGAAGTGCTCTCAGCATTGCTACAATTACACAGCAGCACTCCCACAGGCCTCTCCCCCCAGTTCCAAGAATCAGCCTGGGATACCTCAGTCACTTCAGTCTTGCTCTCATTTTGTTTTGTACATGTCTGAGAAGGGCAGGGCTTGTTTGATCTTTGTAACCACACCATCAAGCACCATTCCTGGCACATAAAAGTACTCAGCAGATACTAAACCACTGAAAAGTCAGACTCCTATTTACTCAAGTCTGACGCTGTAACAGCTGCAGTTCCTTGACCACAAAACAGAGTTCTGTCTGATTCTGAAGGACATCAGAGATCAAGATAAAAAAACACATAAGAAGCTGAAAACCTGTTAAATAAAGGTATCAAAACTTTGCAAATAGAAGCCAAATGGAATAAAAATCATGGCTATAATTATTAGAAATTATAGGAATTCATCTATTCTGTGCTCTAAAAGCACCAATGAAACAGCGCAGCAGGAATGTACTCTCTGTTCCCCTATTTAATCTTCTGAAGAACCTGAAGCTCTTTAAGCAATCAGTGGAAAGTCTGACTGGACAGTGGCGCAATAAGTATGTGCTCCAGAAGAATGGGAAGAAGTAAAAAACACACAATCAGGACAACCGCTCTGAACACTACCTGCTTCTTTCAAATGTTCATGTTAATCTGCAATACCTGTCATATCAGAGAGCTGGCCAACATTAATCATCAAAATTTAAGCAGCTTTTAAAACTGGACAAATTGTCATACATGTAAACATTCTGTAAATCAGATATGTCTTCTGGCATTTAAATGAAGCTAAGACAAGATAAATTTATGTTAAATAAATCTCTGATCTTTCAAGTTATTTCCTGACAAAGGCCAGAATCTTCAATACAAGTCTTAGCATAAACTTCTAACGCAGTCAGGTTTGTATATAAAATAAGTAGTTTCTGGATTTTGGAGAAACTTTCCTTTAAACTGAGTCAGCCAGGATGAAGTTCTTGAAGTGGGATGACTAAAGGGAAACAGCTAATCCGATACTCAAGAGCTTCCCATCCACTTTTCCTTCCCAGTCCCTGATGGAGGGGCCTGGTTCTCCAATTACTGAGGTTCTGTGAAGTCAATCTGGGGCCAAGAAAAGGGGCCTGCCTCTGCTGGGGCACAGACCTGAGAAGGAGTGTACCACTCAGGTCTGTCAGAGGCTCCTGGGACAGACGCTGTCTTCTGGCACTTACGATGTGACAACAGGGACACAGATCAATGACAAAAGGAGCCTAAACCCTGTTCTCTGCTGCTAGTTCAATGTATTTTTAAACTGTGTAAGGCTAGTTGTGAATGAGGAATCCATAGAGCTTTAATGTAAAACTACCAAATACATCTTAGTGTACAAATAACAACCTCGCCCATAGGCTTCCATTCTCAGATACCTAAACTTCATCAACAAAGAGGCAATTCTATGAAACTAGACAAGGCAGCTTTAGGAATGATAAGAGCACAAAAGATCAATGCATCATTTTCTACAGTCCAGCGTATGAACTACAGCACTGGAATAAGGAGCTACTTGGCAGATAGAATAGAAAATTTAAAATGTCATTGTTTCAAAATTTGTAGGGCTTAAATTCTGCAACCAAACATGTGGAAAATAATTTATAACATAAACAGACCAAATTCCTCTTTCTTCTTTTAATAAACACACTAAAGATGTGTGTAAATTACTTGTTAATGATTTTAAATTCTGTCAAAACTAATATATATCTGACTTTCTTCTTTTAATAAACACACTAAAGATGTGTGTAAATTACTTGTTAATGATTTTAAATTCTGTCAAAACTAATATATATCTGAACGTTACGTGAGCCCAAGAATATTTTCAGGATAGATTCCCCATTGCCACTATCCAACTTGTATGTAACAAAAAGTATGCTTAAACAACATTCTTACAAGTGAAAAGTAGCTGTTTCTGTTTTACCTTCCACAGTTCAATGGCCACAGGCTGATGTGGTGGATTGTCACTGTATATATCATCCACAGTTTTCTTCCAAAACTGCATTCGCATCAGTCCAATTGTTTTCTCAGAGACAGAGTCCTTAATCTATAAACAGGGTTTAAAAACATTAACAACTGCACTACTCAGAGTCTCAGAAATCACTATTTATAACCATAAAATCACGTAATTCAGTCTTCTCTGCATTTAATTTTTCCTTGAAGTTATACATCGGTTAAATTGTCACCATTATGAGTTACCTAAGTAAAAGCCAAAGATTACTTGGTGCTTATTCAAAAATATCCTCAAGGTCTGCATTCAAAAATACCAGCAATTCTTCTAAAAAAGTTATAAGGAAAAACAAAGGAGGGGGGACATTTTGTTTTAAAAAAATTTAAGAAAGATCAACCAGTCACATATAGACCTATTTGAATCCGGATTTAAAGAGAGAGACAACTAGGAAAATTTGAACACCAGATGTTTAATGATATTAAGGAATTATTTAAAATTTTTAATATATAATAATAGTAGTGTTATTTTTTTTAAGTGAATTCTTTTAGAGATGCAAATTGAAATATCTGCAGGTGGAAAAATTCATCTGAAACTTAACTTCAAAATAACCTGATGTGGCTGAGGAGTAAAGATGAAAAACAAGATTGGCCTTGAGAAGGTAACAGCTGGAGGTGGGTGACGGGGTACATGAGGGTTCATTATATTTCTCTCTCTGTACATGGACATACTGCATTCTATATATGATTGAAATTTTCCAGTGGAGTTTTAAAAAAATAAGTGGAAGGGAAGAAAAACAATCCTCACTTGGTTAGTGATAGCAAAAATATTTTTTAACTCTGACGATAAACCTAGTAAATAGAACCAGAGGCTTTTCAGAGGAAGCAGAGAAGGAAATATTGTTTATCAAATGTCTACAAGTTCCAGGCCCTGTGTAGGTACCATGATGTTACCTGATCACAATCATCAGAACAAACTCACAGGGTCCTTATCAACACATTCATTCTACAAATACAGAAATTATGGCTCAAAAAGGTAGAAGCTTATCTCACGCACATGGAGAAGACTGTGGAGAGGGCAGGGGCTGACTGCAAAGGGACACATACGGGAATCTTTCAGGCTGATGGAACTGTTCTGTATCACGACTCTGATGGTACCTACAGGACTTGAAGCAGTTTTCAAAACCTATAGGTCTATATACCACAAAAAGTGAATTTTACTGTGGTACATTTAAATAAACTCACTCGTTCATTCACTAACTTTTTAAAAGACTGCTAGACTCTCTCCCTAACTTACTATTGATTAAGAATGGCCTTGTTAAGTTCTGGCAAGAATCATCAATGCATGCTAAATCTAGGAGGAAAATTTTTTCTAACTGAGCTATAATTGACACATAACAGTTTCATTGCTTTAAGTATACAACATGATTTGATATGAGCGTGGTGGGCTACAGTCCATGGGGTCGCAACGAGTCGGACATGACTGAGCAACTAAACCTACCTACCTACCTACCTACCTATATATTGTGAAAGATCACCATAGAATATCTATTATCACCACACAAAATTAGAAATCTGTGTATGTCAAGAGCTTTTAAGGTCTGCTCTATTAGCAACTTTCAAATGCATAGTAACAGTATTAGCTGTGCACTCATGCCCACGCCTTATTTACTTACAATGGCAAGTTTCTACTTTTTAACCACAATCACTCCTCTCACCCATGTCCTAACCCTGTCTCTGGCGACCACCAATCTGTTCCCTGTATCTACGGGCTTGCGAATTGTTTGTTTGTTTTGCTTTTGCTTTAGATTCCACTATAAGTGAGATCGTATGGTATTTGTCTTTGTCAAACTCATTTCACGTACATGAAGCCCTCAAGGTCCATCTGTGTTGTCACAAATGGCAAGGTTTCCTTCTTCTTTATGGTAAGTAATAACTCATTGTGTAGATATACCTCATCTTTTCTAAGAATATATTTACATATTTATAGTTTTGGCTGCACTGGGTCTTCGTTGCTGCCCACGGGCGTTCCCGAGTTGCAGTGCGCTGGGGTGACTCTCTGGTGCAGTGCACAGGCTTCTCACCGCGGTGGCTTCCGTGGTGGAGCACACGCTCCACGGTGGCCGGGTTTCAGCAGATGCAGCAGGTGGACTCAGGGGTTGCCATGGGCAGGCTCTAGGGCGCTCAGGCTTCAGGAGCTGCAGCTCATGGGCTCAACAGCTGTGGCACATAGGCTTCAGTTGCCCACGGCATGGAGAATCGGCCTGGACCAGGGATCGAACCTGTGTCCCCTGTACTGCAGATTCTTATCCACTGTACCACGAGAGAAGTCCCGATAAACCACATCTTTATCCAGTCATCCACCAACGGACACTTGGGTGGCTTCCAAACCTCGGCTACTGTAATAATGCCGTGATGAACAAGGAGGTGCAACTATTTTTTTCAAATTAGTGTTTTCATTTCCTTTGGCTAAATACCCAGAAATGGAATTACTAGATTTTGTAGTAGTTCTAATCTTTTAGGAATCTCGTACCATTTTCCATAGCAGCTGCACCAATTTGCACTCCCACCAACAGTGCAAAGGGTTCCCTTTACTCCACAGCCTCAGCGTTTGTTGTTTCTTGTCTTTTTGATGACAGCTATTCTAATAGGTATGCAGTGACGCCTCACTGTGGTTCTGATTTGCACTTCTCTCAAAGTGACGCTGAACACATTTTCATGTACCTATTGGCTGTATATGAGGTAAATTTTGATGAGGACCATGGTCTTAGAATGTCTCCTCACATTCAACAGGAAAAAAATATTAACATCTTGACCAGTGGCCAAAATTGCTATCACAAATAAGAGGCACACAGCCATGTCATGCCTCATTGTGATTCCCTGAGAAGGACATACACCATTAAGACATTAAGTATTAGATTAGAAATGTATAATATAATTGTGACAAAAACTCCAAATGAGAAATATTCAAGATTTTTAAAGGAACAATATGGTTTTTTTTAATGTCAGTGTTTAATAGAAGACAAAGAAAAGCTGTGGAAATGCTCCAGATAAAAGGAGGCAAAAGAGACATGAAAGCTTAAATGTAATATGTGATCTTAGTTTGGATTCTGTACAGAAGGGTTTAAAGATGCCATAAAAAACATCATTCAATCGTTCAACAAAACTGGAAACCAGAAGGTAGATTAAATAAAACTAGTGTATCTGTCTCAAATTTACTCAAACTGGTAAGTGTTATGAAAGAGAATATTCTTGTGCTAATGAAATATCGCTCAAGTTTATGAGTAAAGGGGCATGGTGTAGTCAAGTTACAGTAAAATGATTCATAAAAAGAAACACAGTGCATTAATGTGTGTACATATACATGTGTGTGTATACAGAGAGAGAAAAAGAGGGAGAGAAAGGAAGGAAGACAGAGAGAAGGAGAACAACTTGATAGAGCAAATGGGGCCAAATATTAACAAAAGGGCATATCGGTATTCTTCGTACTATTCTTACTCCTGTGCGCATGAAAGTATTTCCAAATAAAAAAAAAAATTTTTAATGGTGTTGGTGCTGGGTGGGTCTCTCTCAATGTTTAGTGTTCAGATCCCATGGCATATGGTCTATTCTAAATACAGCATCAAGAGTAATCCTTTAAAGATGTGGGCACATACATACAATGGAATGTTCAGTTCAGTTCAGTCGCTCAGTCGTGTCCAAATCTCTGCGACCCCATGAATCGCAGCACTCCAGGCCTCCCTGTCCATCACCAACTCCCGGAGTTCACTCAGACTCACGTCCATCAAGTCAGATGCCATCCAGCCATCTCATCCTCTGTTGTCCCCTTCTCCTCCTGCCCCCAATCCCTCCCAGCATCAGGGTCTTTTCCAATGAGTCAACTCTTCGCATGAGGTGGCCAAAGTACTGGAGTTTCAGCTTTAGCATCAGTCCTTCCAAAGAAATCCCAGGGCTGATCTCCTTCAGAATGGACTGGTTGGATCTACTTGCAGTCCAAGGGACTCTCAAGAGTCTTCTCCAACACCACAGTTCAAAAGCATCAATTCTTCGGCGCTCAGCCTTCTTCACAGTCCAACTCTCACATCCATACATGACCATAGGAAAAACCATAGCCTTGACTAGACAGACCTTTGTTGGCAAAGTACTGTCTCTGCTTTTCAATATGCTATCTAGGTTGGTCATAACTTTTCTTCCAAGGAGTAAGCGTCTTTTAATTTCATGGCTGCAGTCACCATCTGCACTGATTTTGGAGCTCAAAAAAATAAAGTCTGACACTGTTTCCACTGTTTCCCCATCTATTTCCCATGAAATGATGGGACCAGATGCCATGATCTTCGTTTTCTGAATGTTGAGTTTTAAGCCAACTTTTTCACTCTCCTCTTTCATCAAGAGGCTTTTTAGTTCCTCTTCACTTTCTGCCATAAGGGTGGTGTCATCTGCATATGTGAGGTTATTGATATTTCTCCCGTCAATCTTGATTCCAGCTTGTGCTTCTTCCAGCCCAGCATTTCTCATGATGTACTCTGCATATAAGTTAAACAAGCAGGGTGACAATATACAGCTTTGATGTACTCAGACATAAAAAAGAATGAAATAATGTCACATGCAGCAATATGGATGAACCTAGAGATTATCAGATTAAGTGAAATCAGAAAAACAAAGAAAATACCATGTGACACCACTTATTTGTGGAATCTAAAATACAACACAAATAAACTTATCTACAAAACTGAAACAGGCACACACAGAAAACAGACCTGCAGTTGCCAAGGGGGAAGGATGGATTGGGAATCTGGGACTAGCAGATGCAAGAGTATCGGATGGACAGACAACAAGGTCCTGTCGTATAGCACAGGGAACTATATTCAATACCCTATAAAAAACATAATGGAGAAGAAAAAATAAGTTAAAAAAACTTTTTTAAAAGACTAATCATTTCAGGAGGACACTGAGCTCACTTCTCCCCCAGTGAACACATCAAAAATACATCTACATCGCTGAAAACAACCTGGAAACTGGCAAAGAGAGGCTCTTCTACAACCAATGGAGTGGGCAGAATGGGAGGGACACATATGAGGTTGGGACCTAGGCCCTTAGCAGGGGACACAGGAGGAGCGGAATATCACACACAGGCTCAGGGATCCACCCTGGGAAGACAATTACCCTTCGCTAGTGTGAAAACCAGTGGGACTTACTGGAGTGCTGTGAGAAGCAGAGACTGTGCACAAGCTTACTTACTCCCAGGATCTGCATCAAGGCTGCAGACGGAAAAGTGCCTGCAGCTCTGGCCAGATGCCTGCTCCAGCCCGTCTTGTCCAGCACTGCTCTCCACTAAGACAAAGGCTATCACTGCCAAGGAGTGTGCACACACTCAGAGAAAAGGAAGCCAGCCTGGACCCGAGCCAGCACGCACGACACGCTGCAGGCTGAAAACTGCCCGGGGCTCTGCGTGGCTTCCGGGACTGTTCCCGCATGCACCCCAGCCCACCCAGCTGCCTGCTGGAGGCCCTCTGGCTCTCCAGTAGGGCTGAGGTGCCCTGCCAGAGGGGTGCACACACTGAGAGCTCCGGCCAACCCTTAGAGCTTGTGTCTAGGACCCTGAGCTCTGATCGCACCCAGACACGCGGATGACCGCCACTGGAGGAGCCCAGGAAAAGGCCCAGCTCACACCTGGCTTAGCTATAGCCCCTTCATCTTTAGCCCTACCTCCCACCACAGTGGTAGCTGCCAGCACACCCCAAGAGAAGACGTGACCTACGCTCACTTCAGATCCAGCTCTCCCACCAAAATAACTGGGCACAAACAGACTGCGTAGGGACAGCCCCACAAAAGGACGCCCCTTCAAGATTGGGACAGGTAACCATTCTACCTAATTTCATACAAAGTTATACAAAATGAAAAGACAAAGGAATATATTTCAAGTGAAAGAATAAGGGGAAAAAACTGAGAAAAACCCCTGGTGATACAGAGATAAATAATTTACCCCATAGAGTTTCACAGTAACAGTAAAAGGAATGCTAACTAAATTTGCAAAAAGAATCCATGAACACACTAAGAATTTAAACAAGGAAACAGAAAATATTAAAAAGAACCAGTCAGAGCTGAAGAATACAATTAAAGAAATGAAAAGTGCACAGGAAAGAATGCACAGCAGACTAGCGTGATGGGCGGGGGCGGGAAATGGAAATCACCCATCAGAAGAGCAAAAAGAAAACAAAATTTTAAAAACGAGCATAGTTTAAGGGACCTCTAAGACAACATCAAGTGTACTAGCACTCACTTTATACGGATCCCAGGAGAAGAGGGTGAGAAAAGAGTAGAAAATGTATTTGATAAAATTATGGCTGAAAACTTTTTGAAGTTGAAGAAGGAGACAGATTTCTATAGGAAGCACAAAGAGCCCCAAACAAGATGAACCCAATAAGACCCACACCAAAACACATTATAATTAAAATGGCAAAAGTTAAAGAGAATTTAAAAGCAGCAAGAGAAAAACAGAGAGTCAAACACAGGGGAATCCCTGTAAGGCTATCTATCAGCTGATATTTTCTGCAGAAGCTATGAAAGCCAGAAGGGAGTGGCATGATATATTTAAACAGCTAAAAGGAAAAAACCTACAGCCTAGGATACTCTACCCAGAAACGTTATCTTTCAGAACTAAAGGAGATAAAGAACTTCTCAGACGAGCAAAAATTGAGTTTACCAGTACTAAAGCAACCTTATAAGAAGTATCAAGGGTCTTTTTCAAGTGGAAAACAAAAGATTATAAGAAGCAAGAATTCATAGAGGAAAAAAAAAAATCCCAGTAGTAAAGACAAATCTTACAGTAAAGAAGATGTATCGACCACTTTAAATAAGCTGGTATGAAGATTCTTTTAAAAAATTGTAAAAGCAACCGTAACGACAATAAATGGTAAAGAGACAGCCATGCAGATGAAAAGTTTAATAACAAAAACATAAAAATATGAGGGGTGGAAGTAAAAATTGTCTAGAATGTATATGAACTTAAAAGACTAGTTTAAGTCCAGTAGATATAATTACCATATAAAACATACACAAATCTCGTGGCAACCACAAAATAAAAACCTACGATACACAAAAACCAGTAAGAAAGCAACCCAAACATAGTGTAAAAAGACAATTACACAACCACAATGGAAGAAACAAAATGAAGAAATGAACAGAGAAAAACTACAAAAACAACTGGAAAACAAGTAATAAAGTCAGGAAGTCCAGTAGTACACACCTATCAATAATTACATTTGCACCACCTACTGAACGGGAGAAAATATTTGCAAATGAAAATCCTTTGAGGGGTTAATAGCCAAAATTCAAAAGCAGTTCATACAACTTGATATCAAAAGAACAAACAAAAGACCCAAATAGACACTTTACCAAAAAGATATACAGATGGCCAAGAGGTCCACAAAAAGGTGCTGAAACATCCATCACTAAGCACCAGGGAGGTATCACTTCACATCTGCAGAATGGTTATCATCAAAAAGACCACAAATACTGTTGGTGCAACCACTGAGCTGGTCATAGCCAGCTGTCGTATAAAATCCACTTTTCATTGCGTGTCACAATCCAGTTGAGAAATGGTTTCTTGTACAGAATAAGAGGACACTTTAAAAAAACAATTTTGGATTTGAAGGCAGCTCATGTGGAGAAGGCAATGCCACCCCACTCCAGTACTTTTGCCTAGAAAACCCCATGGATGGAGGAGCCTGGTAGGCTGCAGTCCATGGGGTCTCTAGAGCGGACTCAACTGAGCGACTTCACTTTCACTTTTCCCTTTCATGCATTGGAGAAGGAAATGGCAACCCACTCCAGTGTTCTTGCCTGGAGAATCCCAGGGACAGGGGAGCCTGGTGGGCTGCCGTCTATGGGGTCACACAGAGTTGGACACGACTGAAGCGACTTAGCAGCAGCAGCAGCATGTGGCATACACTTATTGAACTTTTTCACCTTTCCAGTTTGCTTCAAATGCCAACATCCACAGAACGGTTGATGTTGAGTTCTTCAGCAATTTCTCGTATAGCTATAAAAAGATCAGCTTCAGTGATCCTCTCAGTTGGTAGTTGTCAACTTCTGCTGGCTGGCCACTGTGCTCCTCATCTTCAAGGTTCCTGTCTCCTTTGCAAAACTTTTTGAACCATCACTACACTGTATATTATCAGTTCGGGGCAAATGCATTGTTGATGTTGCAAATTGTCTCTGCTGCTTTACAACCCATTTTGAACTCAAATAAGAAAATTGCTCAAATTTGCTTTTTGTCTAACATCATTTCCCTAGTTTGAAATCAATATAAAATAAATAGCAAGTAATAATTAGCAAAAAAAAAAGTGATAAACGTGCATTAAAATGATGTATAACATAACCACACTTAAGAGTGTATTCCAGTATCAAAGAACAAAGTTCAACAATGCAAAATTACAATTACTTCTGTACCAATATAATAAATCCAAATAAATCAAAACCACTAATTTGAAAAGATATATGCACCCAGTGTTCATAGCAGCATTATTTACAATAATCAAGATATGGAAGCAACCTAAGTGACCATCAACAGATAAATGGACAGAGAAAATATGGTTTACACACACACACACACACACACACACACACACACACACGATGAAATATTACTCAGCCATAAAAAAGAATAAAATTTTGCCATTTGCAACAAGAAAGGCCCACAGAATATGATGCTTAGTGAAATAAATTAGAGAAAGGCAAATACTGTATGTTATCACTTACATGTAGAGTCTAAAAGTTAACACAAATGAATAAACATAACAACAAGAAAAGAAGAGAAACAGACTCACATATATAGAGAATAAAGCAGAGGTTACTAGTGGGGAAAGGGATGAGGGGAGGAGCAACATAGCGATAGGGGAGTAAGAACTACAAACTACCATGTCTAAAGTAAGTAAGATACAAGGATATACTATACAACACAGGGAATATAACCAATACTTTATGATAATGTTAAATGGAGTATGACCTATAAAAATATCAAATCACTATGTTGAACACTTGAAACTAATATAATATTATAAACCAACTGTATTTTACTAAAAAAAATTTTTAAAGGGTAATCCTTTTAAAACATGACCAAGAGATGGTCTCTTTCTTTGCTCAGAATCCTCCAGCGGTTTCCCGTCTCACTCAGAGTAAATGCCAAAGTGGCTGCAGTGGTCTCCAACACCTTACCTTTCTGGCCCAGATGCCTCTAACCTAATCTCCCAAACTATCCCTCCCTCTCTGCTGTGTCACCCTGGCCTTCTTTCCTTTGAATGTGTTCGGCACACATACCTCAGGACTTTTGTATTTGCTGCTCCTTTTGTCTGGAATATTATTCAGCCACATATTTCACACTCCTTTGCCTCCTTCAAATCTTTGCTCAAATGCTACATTAGTGAGGTTTTTTCTTATGGAAACCCCTGCTACACCAAACCTTCCCTAACCTCCTTAACTTTTCTATACAGAATTTATTTGCTCCTTGAGTGCAAGGACTTTGCATGTTTTACTCAGTGCTATATAACCCAGTACCTAAAATAGTGCCTAGCATATTTTGGGCAATATCTGTTGAATGAATGAATGAACAAGTCTGTGTGTGCAAAAACAAACAGTAAGACAGACAGCTGCTGGGAGATGGAAGTCTTGTGAAGGGACCACAGGACCAAGGGGCAACCAGGGGCACACTGCCTGGAGTGCAGGAGCAAAAATGCCTGCATAATTGAATTCATTCAATTAAAAAACAAATGCAGCAAGACACTCTTATAAGATGACAGACAATTAGGGAAAATATGGAGGATTTATCTATTAAAAATGGAATTTTTTATTATTTTAAAGTTATAATGGAAGATCACAATGGAGATTATTTATTTTTAAACTGTGACTGACTTAAGATGCTGAAGTATAGTTTATACCTGAAAAAGGAAAAAGTGAAAAAATACAGAACCATGACTTCTAGAAATACACCAAGGACAAACAGCTGGACTCAATTACTCTGCAGATTCATCAAGTCTAAGCTTCGTCAGGCCTCAGTGCTACAATCATAGCCTCCCGTTCGCTCCTAGCTCACCTCCTATCGTATTCACCAGAGGCTGCATCAAAACTGGCCACACTCTTCAAGACCCCCAACCCTCCCACGCTCCCTCACTCTCAATATCTGATCTCTCCATTTAATTTACTGAGAAAATTAAGGCCATTCTATCTCAACTCCCTCAATGACACTCTCCATTTCAATTTATCTTATACCTCAGCACACATTCTTTCCATTCTAATAAAAGGAAGACTCTCTCCTTCTTTTGTTATTCTTCAGACAAGAGTTAGTATGATATAAGATTTGGGTTTGCTATAATTACTTCAATTTCCATTTCCCTTTAAAGTTAAAAACTCATTTCAAAAAGTGCTCTGAAGAACTGCTATATTCATGCAAATTATGCAAATATTGTAGAGAATAAGCAGTAATACTCTGATTAACCTATTCAATTAATAGACAAAAGTGCAATGTTACTTGCATAGTTTAAAATATCCTTAGAAAAAAGAAATTCCAGGATGGTCTTTCCAGAAACATTAAATTAAGTTCATTAGCTACCTTTATTTTTGGAATTGAATTGTTAAGCAGGAGAAAGAAGTCCCCAGCAGAGACCTTAAGCATGTCCAACATATAAGTTACAACTATCGTTCTTTATTATTCAGCATTAAACACATTATATCATAATTTTTTGCAAATGATTTATAAGGTATTTTAATACCAGCCTGAGCCAGTTCCACATTGAAGGCTCTCAGTGCAAAAGCAGAGCTTCTGGATTCGGCAGGGAGTAAAAGGGAACATAAATAGCCTTCATAATCTCGTTTCCTGTAACAAAAAGCAGAAAAAGGTAATTATTTTGCACTTTCCAAGTTGCACACAAAAAATACTGACCAAAATGAACTAGAAACATGGCTTCAATTCAAAATGGGCCTTAAGTTTCCTATATTTTATATCTGTTTCTCTACAATTACAAAAAAAAATGTATCTGTCTCCAATTTCAGAGCAGTTAAAATAATCAATCTCTATTAATTTATTTTGACATGTAATATATATAATTTTAACTATTTCAGAATCACTTTGGTTTTAGTAATAAGAATTCAAATGAGCTACAGATATAGAAATCTAGAAAACAGTTCTAATAAGTCCTGGTATGAATACACACACATTTATATACAGGTAAGACATAAAGACAGAGAACAGCACGGGGCGCCGTCGGGGAGAGTGCGCCCATGTGTATGCACACACACTCACTCGCGGTCCGTACGGCATCTGTTGAGAAAGCCTAGAAACAATGACATCCGCCCCTCCACCCCAAAACTGACACCTAGACCTTGATCTCTCCACTGCAAGAAACGTAGGCTCCTTGAAGCAATGAGTGACTCCAGGACTGGTGCACGGAAAATACAAGATAAGCCTGGAGCATCTTCTTGAGTAGAAAGTGAACAACCATTCAAAGAATGGAGGGCCCTGTCAGAGGCCAAAGAAAGTGGCTTGATGAAGTTCTCACTGGCCGAGTGGGGCACCATTTGAGCACCAAAAAAACACTGAGAGTAAAGACTGCAACAGGACCGCATGAGCCCAGACCAACACACATGAATGAGTAAACAAACACAAAGAGAAGGAAGAACGTGACAACCAGTGCATGGAAACTGAGAAATCTAGAAGACACGACTGAATTTTTTAACATCACCATTTGAGAGCTCTTAACTACCAAGGTAACCACTGATTCAGGCAAATACCAGTGTCCGAAAATGTTAAACAAGTGAAAGTTTGACAGGAAAAGGATATTTACATAGTATTAAAGTATGACTGTGAAGAGAAGAGAAGCTAAAAGCAAAGGAGAAAAGGAAAGATACAAGCATCTGACTGCAGAGTTCCAAAGAATAGCAAGAAGAGATAAGAAAGCCTTCCTCAGCGATCAATGCAAAGAAATAGAGGAAAACAACAGAATGGGAAAGACTAGAGATCTCTTCAAGAAAATTAGATACCAAGGGAACATTTCATGCAAAGATGGGCACAATAAAGGACAGAAATGGTATGGACCTAACAGAAGCAGAAGATATTAAGAAGAGGTGGCAAAAATACACAGAAGAACTGTACAAAAAAGATCTTCATGACCAAGATAATCACGATGGTGTGATCACTCACCTAGAGCCAACATCCTGGAATGTGAAGTTAAGTGGGCCTTAGAAAGCATCACTACGAACAAAGCTAGTGGAGGTGATGGAATTCCAGTTGAGCACTTTCAAATCCTAAAAGATGATGCTGTGAAAGTGCTGCACTCAATATGCCAGCAAATTTGGAAAACTCAGCAGTGGCCACAGGACTGGAAAAGGTCAGTTTTCATTCCAATCCCAAAGAAAGGCAATGCCAAAGAATGCTCAAACTACCACACAATTGCACTCATCTCACACGCTAGTAAAGTAATGCTCAAAATTCTCCAAGCCAGGCTTCAAAAATACGTGAACCATGAACTTCCAGATGTTCAAGCTGGTTTTAGAAAAGCAAAGGAACTAGAGATCAAATTGCCAACATCCACTGGATCATGGAAAAAGCAAGAGAGTTCCAGAAAAACATCTATTTCTGCTTTACTGACTATGCCAAAGCCTTTGACTGTGTGGATCACAATAAACTGTGGAAAATTCTGAAAGAGATGGGCATACCAGACCACCTGACCTACCTCTTTGAGAAACCTATATGCAGGTCAGGAAGCAACAGTTAGAACTGGACATGGAATAACAGACTGGTTCCAAATAGGAAAAGGATTACTTCAAGGCTGTATACTGTCACCCTGCTTATTTAACTTATATGCAGAGTATATCATGAGAAACGCTAGGCTGGAAGAAGCACAAGCTGGAATCAATATTGCTAGGAGAAATATCAATAACCTCAGATACGCAGATGACACCACCCTTATGACAGAAAGTGAAGAACTGAGAAGCCTCTTGATGAAAGTGAAAACGGAGAGTGAAAAAGTTGGCTTAAAGCTCAACATTCAGAAAACGAAGATCATGGCATCTGGTCCCATCACTTCATGGCAAATAGATGGGGAAACAGTGTCAGACTTTAATTTTGGGGGCTCCAAAATCACTGCAGATGGTGACTGCAGCCATGAAATTAAAAGATGCTTACTCCTTGGAAGGAAAGTTATGACCAACCTAGATAGCACATTCAAAAGCAGAGACATTACTTTGCCAACAAAGGTCCATCTTGTCAAGGCTATGGTTTTTCCAGTAGTCATGTATGGATGTGAGAGTTGGACTGTGAAGAAAGCTGAGCACCAAAGAATTGATGCTTTTGAACTGTGGTGTTGGAGAAGACTCTTGAGAGTCCCTTGGACTGCAAGGAGATCCAACCAGTCCCTTCTAAAGGAGATCAGTTCTGGGTGTTCTTTGGAAGGAATGATGCTAAAGCTGAAGCTCCAATACTTTGGCCACCTCATGCAAAGAGCTGACTCACTGGAAAAGACTCTGATGCTGGGAGGGATTGGGGGCAGGAGGAGAAGGGGACGACAGAGGATGAGATGGCTGGATGGTATTACCGACTCGATGCACATGAGTTTGGGTGAACTCCGGGAGTTGGTGATGGACAGGGAGGCCTGGCGTGCTGCAATTCATGGGGTCGTGGGGAGTCAGACATGACTGAGCAACTGAACTGAACTGAAAGTAGCTACTCACCAAATAAGTATTATTTACTAACTTTTTTATTAATTAAATTTAAAAGGCAGAAACCTTGAAAGACACCCTCTCAACCAAGTAATTAAATTTAAAAGGCAGAAACCTTGAAAGACACCCTCTCAACCAAGTAACAGAAAGTTCACCCCACAGTAATAGGATAAATCAACATGCTGTGCTTCCTGATAAGATACGGAGAAAACCACAGAGTGAGTTCTGCAATATTCTTGCAAAAACTGTATAAACCCAAATTGAGAGAACCCAGCCGATTCTCCTTAAAAAAAAAAAAAAAATTAAGTTCATGGAAGATGAAAAACTGTTCCAGATTAGAGAAGACTAAAGACTTTTGACAACTAAATGTAGCACATACTCCTGGATGCATGAAAGTCATAACAGAATAACTAGCAAAAGTTGAACAGAGTCTGGATTAGATGGTAATATTGAATCAATTTTAATATCTTGATTTTGATGGCTGTACAATGACAATAAGGGAAAGAATCCTTGTGTATTAAGAAATACACACCAATAACTAATAAAGGAGATAATAGGTCATCTACATCTTATTCTCAAGTGGTTCAGAATGTCAACAATGAGAGAACTGCGGTGAAGAGTGTATTGGAGCTCTGTGTGCTGTTTCTGTAATTTTTATGTGAATTTGAAATTACTTTAAACTGAAAAGTTAAAAAAAATATAGTCCTTACTATACTCATTCTAGGATGATGTAAGTCTAAAGTACTAGACTGCCTACTGACAAAGCTGCTTTCATTGTAATTACCTGGAACCTGACTGTAACAGTACTTCCTATAAAAACAATACTCAACATTAAATGGGTCCAACCTCATTCCACGGAGTTTAGGTTCTGAAACTCGGACTACTCCCACTTTTCAACTGGTTCACATTTTGCTGTGTGGCTAACAGAGAACTTAAACTTCACAATCCCCGCTCAACTTCCACATAGACTAAAGGGAGAGGGCATGAATCGTAGCAACCTAGCGATCACAAGACAGCTCTACTGAAAAACCCCACCAGTTGCAGTTTCAGCTATAATATGGAGGGTCTGGGCAAAACAGCTTTATAGCTCACACTTTTAAATATAGATAGATGTAAATATTTTCAAATTTTATTACAAAAAGTCTGTAAACATCAAAAGTGTTTAAAACACCTGAAAGCTAATATGGAACAGTGAGAAAATACTGAATAGGAATCAAAACTACAATCTTAATTTCCATCATTCAACTAGTTACTGACAGAAATGATATCAGTCATGTCTATTTCCTAACTTATAAAATGAAGCTTGATAACCTACCTGTTTCATATCTCCTAAAAAATAACCAATATGTGAAGGATTTTCAAGCTTCTTACAGGAAAATGAAAAATAAAAGGATGACAGAACTATAACAGTCCTTGGGAAATAAAGATATTCTACACAGCTAAGGATTTGCCCTGTTAATAACTTTTTTTAAATATTTTGGTTGGAAATTTTTCTAAACAATATTACCCACTTCTTCACATTAGATAGAATACACTGACTACTGACCCATTTCTTCACCAATCAGGATCATTGTTATAAACATAGATTACTAGTATACAAGGATATCCTTTAAGTGGCAAACCAAGGTCCAGTTACCTCAGAACTGTAACAGATAGTGAGAAATCCTGTACTGTGATAGCTTTATACAGCAACACAGTCAATAACTTTTCATTTATTCATTCAAACATTCATTCAGTGCCTACAACGTGCCAAGCACTGTGCTAGACACTGAAGATGGTACAGACTTCATCTAGCAGGGAGAGACAGACATATGAGAAATAAGCATATCTAGTGCTAAGACTGCTATGCTAATTCCAATGACCTGTGCAGCTGAAGCACAAAGGAAGAAGTGGTTCCTCAGTGAGGCTGGAGCACTTCCAGATACCACCAGTAGCAACCTCATCTCCTTATTAGAGCATTAATTCCCAGGTCTAGAGGCTTCCCAGGTGGCGCTAGTGGTAAAGAACACGCCTGCCAATGCAGAAGACAAAAGATGCAGGTTCCATCCCTGGGTCAGGAAGATCCCCTGGAGGAGGGCATGGCAACCCACATGAGTATTCTTGCCTGGAGAATCCCACCATCAGAGAAGCCTGGCGGGCTACAGTCCAAAGGGTCACAAAAGAGTCAGACAGGACTGAATTGACTTAACACACAGGCAAGGCCTAAAGAACTGTTTCTCAAAACCAGACCCCAAGAGGCCTACATATAATAAATTAGGTTTGAAACTTTCCCAAGAATCTTGATTCCTAGAAGAACCCCGGTGGGCTAACCTGAAGTTATACGGTATCTCTTCTGATATTTGGAAGCTTTGCATAAGACACATGTCCAAAACAATCCTGCACACACAATTTCAGAGTCCAAATCTTGCAAAGATTAATGGACAATAAGAAGCTAAAAGTTATCTTCTGTCCAAGTTTCAGTTTGTTTTAAACTTCTAGTTCTCTGTTCAACTGTCATTATGTGCCTGAATTTTTACACCCATCATGCAATTTAATCCTCACAACCACCTTATAAAGTGGAAGTATAAATCTGCTGCTAAGTCACTTCAGTCGTGTCCGACTCTGTGTGACCCCATAGACGGCAGCCCACCAGGCTCCCCCGTCCCTAGGATTCTCCAGGCAAGAACACTGGAGTGGGTTGCCATTTCCTTTTCCAATGCATGAAAGTGAAAAGTGAAAGTGAAGTCACTCAGTCGTGTCTGACTCTTAGCGACCTCATGGACTGCAGCCTACCAGGCCCCTCTCTCCATGGGATTTCCCAGGCAAGAGTACTGCAGTGGGTTGCCATTGCCTTCTCCAAAAGTATAAATCTACAAATGAGGAAATAGGTGAATCTTAGTTAACTTTCCCAAATGACACAACTAACATTAATAAACTCAGATAAGGTTTGCCTGCTTTAAATCACTAGAGTCAACAGCCTCCATTCCACTTAATTACCAATATGGACAGATTAAGTGTCTCCCCATTTGTAAATATATATTTGAGAAAAGCTGTTATGTGATATCTACAGACTATTACTAGAAGAACATAAAAGAAATCTGTAAGAGCGACTCAACCCTGGATAGGAAAATCAGAGGACACTACTGGTGTCAAAGAAAAACCGCACTGAACAAGTGACTGTGGATGGTATACATTTTGGTAACCTAAACTGTTTATTATCAAAAAGTGGTAATTTTAAACTATATAAAAATGAATATAACTATTTTGGCTTTTACAATTTTTAATGCCCTGATTTCCACTAATGCTACCTTGTTTCTCCATAAGTAATCAACAAGTAAACAAGGGGGGATAGGTACACTATTTTTAAAAGCATTAAAAACAAAACACTGAAATGCATGGGAATTCTGTCATTATACTACATTTTGCTATAACGGAATTCCAAAAAATTGGGATTTACTAGCCCAATCAAATCCAGGGTGGTTAACTACTCTAGCACTTCTCAGAAGCCCTTGAGACCAGATATTTTGAGACCTTCTGCCGCTTTTATTAATCAAAGGCAGCAGAGTCGGGGAGGGGAGCGGTGTATTTTAAACCATTCATCCCTGAAGTCAGACCTGGAATCCAAGACAGGCCCCTGCCGAGATGTATCAGGTAACCTGAAACATCCAATTCACTCCTCTGTGCTTTTCACGTGTTACCTGAACAAAATCGTCATTAAGCCTCTGACTTTATGAGGCTTAGATTCCACTGAACTCGGGTAAATCCCCTGAATTCTCTCTAAATCTGCTTCCATATCTGCTAAATAAGATAATACCGTTTATACTGTACTCACTGTGCCCCTGCTTTAAGCCAGACATTGTTCTAAATGTTTTAATTCATAAAACTCGGAGTGTACAACTGTCCGTCATACTTTGTGGCGAAGATTACATAAATTACTTGTAAACTAATATTTTGCATAATGCCTGACTGACACACAAGAAGAACTCAAAGTTAGCCACTGCTTACTTAAAATTAATTACTAGTCATCTTTCACATTAAAAAAAAACACTCATGTAAAAAGCTTAACGTTAAGACTCAAGCTACATGACAGACGAAGGAATTTTGCCACAATTTTGGGACCGATGTGAAAGCTCCTGTGGCTTCACTCCCACCACACACCCAGGGATGACCCCAGGGCACACGCGTTGGAATGCCAAGAGGCAGGTCGGCCTCGAGGCCCGCCGCGCCCACGAGGGTCCCTTCCGGCTTTGCTCCCCGACCTCGGGGCAGGCCGGGCTCTCTCACCGCAGCAGCTCCAAGCAGTAGCGGTCAGTGCCCGAGGCGCCAAGTCCACTACCCGCGGCCACGCTCCTCCCGGACGCCACGGGCTCCGAAAGCCGCCGTGCGCGCGCCCACAGGCCCCGGGGTGGTCGGCGGCGACACAGGCCGGGGACGCCGAGCCGCAGAGGTCCCCACGCCGAGCCCAACGTGGAGGCCGCCATGACACCGACGCCGCCTGCCCTTCGACCCCGCGTTCTCGGCGCGCGGCTACGCTCGGCCACGCCCCCGGCAGGTCAAGCAGCAGGGCGAGGCGACGGGAAGGCGACCTCTGGCCGCTGCTCGGAGAGGAGCCAGGTGTCGCTGTGGTCTGCCGCCGTGCACCTCAGGGAGAGCCCCGCCTGAGTCCCAGGGATTCCGCCCAGGCTCTCCCCTTCCCTTCCAGGCCCTCCTGAAGATGTGTTTATCGAGATAGGAGAATGGAGAATAATTTAACAGTTTACTAGCTTGATTTATAACTTTTAAACAATTATTCACATGGCATGTGAGCCTCCTTAGGCCCTCTTAACCTCAGGCCGGTGAAATGTTACAGTTGAGTCTAGTTGCCAGGACCCGAGACCTGGTCCAAGCTGCTTACATCTGGATCCAAGTAACACCTCCTGCGTCCAGGTTTGACCAGACGTTTCCTGCTGCCGCCACACTCTTCAGTTCAGTTCAGTCGCTAAGTTAGTGTCCTACTCTTTGCGACCCCATGGACTGCAGCACGCCAGGCCTCCCTGTCCATCACCATCTCCCCGGAGCTTGTTCAGGCTCATGTCCATTGAGACTGTGATGCCATCCAACCATCTCATCCTCTGTCGTCCCCTTCTCCTCCTGCCTTAATTCTTCCCCAGCATCGAGGTCTTTTCCAATGAGTCCTCTCTTCACATCAGGTGGCCAAAGTACTGGAGTTTCAGTTTCAGCATCAGTCCTTCCAATGAATATTCAGGTCTGATTTCCTTTAGGATTGACTGGTTGGATCTCCTTTCAGTCCAAGGGACTCTCAGGAGTCTTCTTCAGCGCCGCAGTTCAAAAGCATCAATTCTTGAGCGCTTAGCTTTCTTTAGGGTCCAACTCTTGCATCCATACATGACTACTGGAAAAACCAGAGCTTTGATTAGACAAACCTTTGTCAGCAAAGTAATGTCTCTGCTTTTTAACATGCTGTCTAGGTTGGTCATAGCTTTTCTTCCAAGGAGCCACACTAGTTCTTTCTAAAATGTACTTCTGATCATGATCCTTTCCTGACTGACAAACTTTGCTGAGTGTTGGATAAAGTTCCTCCATGACAATAGCCTCTGTTTACCTTTCAGCCTCAACCCAAGCATTTGTAACTCCAGCTTAATGATTCTCCTTAAACCCAAGGGAGAGAGTTCTGCTTTTGTGGACCCAAGATCAGATCAGATCAGATCAATCGCTCAGTCGTGTCCAACTCTTTGTGACCCCATGAATCGCAGCACACCAGGCCTCCCTGTCCATCACCATCTCCCGGAGTTCACTCAGACTCACGTCCATCCAGTCAGTGATGCCATCCAGCCATCTCATCCTCTGTCGTCCCCTTCTCCTCCTGCCCCCAATCCCTCCCAGCATCAGAGTCTTTTCCAATGAGTCAACTCTTCGCATGAGGTGGCCAAAGGACTGGAGTTTCAGCTTTAGCATCATTCCTTCCAAAGAACACCCAGGGCTGATCTCCTTCAGAATGGACTGGTTGGATCTCCTTGCAGTCCAAGGGACTCTCAAGAGTCTTCTCCAACACCACAGTTCAAAAGCATCAATTCTTCGGCACTCAGCCTTCTTCACAGTCCAACTCTCACATCCATACATGACCACAGGAAAAACCATAGCCTTGACTAGACGAACCTTTGTTGGCAAAGTAATGTCTCTGCTCTTGAATATGCTATCTAGGTTGGTCATAACTTTCCTTTCAAGGAGTAAGCGTCTTTTAATTTCATGGCTGCAATCACCATCTGCAGTGATTTTGGAGCCCAGAAAAATAAAGTCTGACACTGTTTCCACTGTTTCCCCATCTATTTCCCATGAAGTGGTGGGACCGGATGCCATGATCTTCGTTTTCTGAATGTTGAGCTTTAAGCCAACTTTTTCACTCTCCACTTTCACTTTCATCAAGAGGCTTTTTAGTTCCTCTTCACTTTCTGCCATAAGGGTGGTGTCATCTGCATATCTGAGATTATTGATATTTCTCCCGGCAATCTTGATTCCAGCTTGTGTGGACCCAAGAACTCCAGCCAATTCACTCTGCTTTGGTTTTCTTCCCTGACACAGTCTCTCTTCAGCCTATACAGGATCTCAGTCCCTCCTGCATAATGTTCTCTTTTTTCTTTGGGCTTCTGTGCTTTAGCACTAAGTTTAAACCTGCTCAATTAAAAAAAAAAAATCACTTATCTCCACCTGCAATTCTGGTCTCCTGCCTAGCTGGACTTTTCAATCTCAACTGGTAGTCTTTTTGTCTGGAGAGTGTGCACCTTCTCACAACCAGGGGAAACACTTTGGAATCATCGTTACCTAGTCTTTCTTGTATAACTAATGTAATCTAACTGGTCAGGTCTTATCAATTCTTTTTTCTTCATATATTCACGTCCATGACACCAAAACTACCTGGAATCAGATCCTGGCTCTACTTCCTGTTATCTCTGTGACTTTGAATGACCTTTTCTTGTGCTTCAGATTCCTCCACTGTGAAATGGTAATAGTAATAGAAGCCAAAGTTCTTGTGAGAATTAAATAAGTTAATACCTTTAAGGCATCCAGGGCAATGCCTAGCCCATAAATAGCACTGAAAACAAGTCATCTATGTAGGGAAAACATTAAGAAAGACTTTAAAAGGACCAAAACGATTTCTGAGTGTCTTAATGGAAAGTTAGACACTGTCCAGGTTGCCTGATTTTATGGGTTCTTTGTGCTTTTCACTGTCTTTGAACTGTTTCATAATTCTGTAAGTGGCAGAATATTGAGAATGCAAATAATCCTTGTCTGTGACTTATGCAGATTATATCCGTAGGAGATTGAGTCGATTAGTGTTCTGTGGTTATTGTCTGATTTTACCCGTTTCTCATCTATTAAACAGATTGACTTAAGCTTCCTGACTGCCTATATATGTCTGGTAGTTTGAATACTTCTTCGAATTGGTTGTAAGATCTTACTGGTTCTCCCACAAATTAATGAAGTTAATTTTTTAATTTTTAATTTTTTAAAAAAATTGTTGGCTATGCGGGGTCACGGTTGCTGCATGCAGGCTTTCTCTAGTTGCAGGGAGTTGGGACTATTGTCTAGTTGATACGCCTGAGCGTCTCATTGTGGTGGCTTATCTTGTCGCAGAGTGTGGGCCCTATGGTGTGCTGGGCTTCAGTAGTTGCAGTGTATGGGCTTCGTTACCCCAGGGCATGGGGAATCTTCCCCAACCAGGATTCAAACCGGTGTCCCCTACATTGGCAGGCAGATTCTTAACCACTGGACAACCAGAGAAGTCCTGAAATTTTTAACATGTGTTAATTTTATATCTGTGTGAGAATCAAGACTATAAAGTTTTGTTAAAAATTATTTTTTAACAGTTATCATTTGTTATCATTAACTTCTCTTTTGTTTTGTTTCCAGTACCCAGTTTCACATCTTTATGATGGACCCGTTTCTTTTCCTATCTCCAGGCAGATCAATCTATATCAAAAAATATAACCATTTCTCATAAATGTTATGAGCCTGTAGACTTTTTTTTTTTTTTGAGCCTGTAGATATTTAAACCTGAAAGCACAATTTCAGTTAACGGGATAGAGGAAAATTAAGACGTTTTAAAATTATTCTGTGGATAACACATTGTCACTAACATTTATTGAACATCTATTACTAATAACAAAGTTAATTTTTTTAGAATTGTGACTACATGAAAATATTTCCATAGTGTAATTTCTTGATATTAAAGTCAATATATTTGAAATATGCATGCATTTTTCTTCATTTAAGGTTATATCAAGGCAGAAGCTCAGTGCTTAACCAAAAAATTAACATTAAAAAATAAATGACCACAGAAGCACAATTTGTTAACTTGGCCTTTAGCAGTGACAGTTGCTTACTTTGTCATCTTTGAGTTTATGACTTTCTCCCTGGTGGTTATAACTGATCCATCTGTGTAGCTGTGAATGAAATATAGTAGCATTTATTTCCAAGCTTCAGCTCAATAAAGATCGTCCTGTGGTTATTGCTACATTGTAAAGAGCTGTGCATCATTGTTCCAGAATATTACATCATTTCTAATTTTTTACATGAGCTCTGTTAAGAAGTGAGTTTCACTTTTTATAATAAGAGTCAGGCTGACTTATTGGCTTTTATTTTTTTAATGAAGTCTTTCTTTTATTTATTTATGGTTGCGCTAGGGTCTCTGTTGCTGCCCTAGAGCTTTCTCTGGTTGTGGTGAGCGGGGATCCTCATTGCAGTGGCTTCTCTTGTTGCAAAGCATGAGCTCTAGAGCGAGGGCTCCAGTAGTTCAGGAGCATGGGCTTAGCTGCTCCGCAGCATGTGGAATCTTCCTGGACCAGGGATCGAACCTGTGGTGCAGGGGTGCATTGGAGACAGATTCCTATCCACTGTACCACCAGGGAAGCCCACTTATTGGCTTTTATATGACACCTTGAGTGTATAGTAAATGGTCGGCACCAGACCACATTTGGTTAAATCTCCCCAGACGACAATACGGCACCCATCTCCTCCAGCTTCTCCATGGCTCTCAGGGATCAACTAACTTCTCCTCAGTCCACTTTGTTCTGTTACATATTTTTGATTATATGTATTTTTCTTTTTAAAAAAATCTCATTAAAGGAGATTTGGAAAACATAGGCAAGTGTAGGAGAAAAAAATCATGCTAAAACCTATGATTCAAACAGTTACTATCCACATTTTGTATTTTCTTCCAATCTCTTTCTTTCTGCATAGGCTTTTTACTTGTTTTTACATACTGCCTGTGCAGTGTTATTTGAGTAGCCTCACATGCGGATGCGCATTTTCTTATGCTATTGTTTCATTCATTTTGAAACATTTATTGAGAATCTACTCTGTGTCTACAGTGTACTAGTGGCTAGGATTCCAGAATGAATAAATGTGCTCCATGTCCTCCAAGAACTTATTCTTAGTGGTAAAAACATTTAAACAAACAAAAATCATCACAACTAAATATGCAATTAGAAAATGTGGTAACTGTTGTACTAATAATATAGATTCCGCTGCTCAGATGAAGATACAAAATAACACTGCTGTAAACAAAGTAGACGTTTATTCTTCTTTCAAGTACCAGTTCCGGTATAAGCAATCTAGGGTTGCATGGAGATTCCAGGATCCCAGACACCTTGGCTTTTTCAGTCTGGTTGTTCCATCATCCGAAGGGTACAGTTCTTACCTCCATGTCCAAGATGGCCTCTTGCTAGTCTATGTGCCAGTCAGCAGTAAGAGTCAAAGGGGAAGGGGCACAACGCCCTTCTCTTCCGGGAGTTCCTTAGTCATTTTTGTGCCATGGCATGTAACAATAGATGTGCTTCCTCAACGTTAAATGATATTTAGCAGTGAGTCTGATTTCAAGTGTCATAGTCATGATGAACATAAACAATATGAAAGACTATTTGCCATTTCATTTGGTAACAAGATCATGATTACTTCCAATACTTTTGCACTTTGTTGCCTATATTCGTAATTGAAGCCAATGATAAATTTTAGTTAGCAGTTAGTAAAAATACAGATGTAGATTTTTTGGGTTTTGTCCTACTCAAGGTTACAGACCACTGTGAATTCTATCCACAGCTTCCTTGGGTTAAGAACCCTCTGCTTTAACGGCACAACCTAACATTTGCACATATCCCATCTACTCATATCCCAGTGATTAGAATGTAATTTTCTACAACAAAAGCTGGAAATAGTCTTTATTCCTGCAGACATGTGCCGTTAGAAATCAGGGGTCCCATTATTATTGAAAATGAAGAAAATGGATATTCAGAACCCCTAATTAAAAAGAACCATATACTATGGAAGAATTTAACTAGGAGCCTAACCTAGATTATGTGGTCAAGAAAAGTATCTCTGAGAAAGTGATAGTTAAACTGAGATCTGAAATATAGTTAATGATAATAACAATACCTGTTACTTATTGAGTGCTTACCATATATTAGACATTCTCCTAGATATTCATTCAATCTCACAACAGCCGTATTTAGTTTAGGGTGATCATTCAGGTTTTAGGGAATGGCACCCCACTCTAGTATCCTTGCCTGGAGAATTACGTGGACAGAGGAACCTGGTGGGCTACAGTTCCTGGGGTTGCAAAGAGTTGGACATAACTGAGCTTGCATACACTTGATTCAGGTTTAAGCACTGAGAGTCCTGCATCCCAGGAAACCCCTTGCTCTGGAGCATACTAGACGGTTGTCACTCTATTGGTACTCTTGTTATCATCCCCATTTTACAGAAAAAGAAACTAAGGCAAGAAAAGTTTGAACCATTTGCTAGAAATTGGCAGAGGCAGGATTTACACTTGGGAAGGTTACTCTAGAACTCACCTGCTTAACTACTATGTTGATTTCCTAGGACTGCCTAACAATATATCCCAGACAGGGTGAGCTTAAACAACAGAAATTTATTTTCTCACCTTTATGGAGGCTAGCTATCCTAATCAAGGTACTAGCAGAGCTGATGTCTTTTGAGGCCTTTCTCCTTGGCTTCCCGATGGTCGCTTCCTGCCTGTATCTTCACAGGGTCTTCCCTCTGGGTGTGTCTGTGTCCTAATCTCATCTTTTATGAGTGCACCAGTTATATTAGATTAGGGTTCACCCTGATGATCTCATTTTACCTGGAATCACGTTGTTCAAGACCCTCTCTCTAAAAGTCGGATTCTGAAGTACTGGAGGTTTGGACTTCAACATATGAATGAGAGGGCAGGAGGGCATAACTGAGCTGTAACAACTGCTGTATTCTACTGCCAAAGGAAGGAGGGGTGGGGTAGCATCCCATACGGTGTAACTTCATGTACAGAAGTCCTGAATCAGTAAAGCACACGTGAAGAACAGGGCGAATGCCTGTGTAGCTGGCATTGAGTGTGCAGGAGGGTGGACCGTTTGAGACTGGAGAGGTGAGAAGGAGCCAAATGATGTGATGTTTTGTAGGCTAGGTTGAGAGTGGAGGATTTTATCATAAGTGTGCTGGGAAGCCATTTAAGGAATGACATAATGGAGCCATTTAAGGAATGACAGGGAGTTGACATAATGGGACTTCGGTTTTAAAACTAAACTCTGATGACTGTTTGGTGAATAGATTTGAAACAGTGGGATGGGTTAGGAGTTCATGGCTGCAAACCGGGCCAGAGCTGTTGGCGACTTGGACAGGTGCAATAGTGGAAGTCGAGAGAAGTGGTGGATGTCAGACATGAGGTGAAGATGGTACCATGGAACACAGAAGGGGGCAGGAGAAAGCACTGTCTGCTTCCTCCACCAGACAAACCTCTTTGTACAGGTGTCAAAGGAGCCAGGTACCCTCCTCAGTCCACACAGGTACATCCCCAGTGACTGGCCCAGGACCATGCATGTCTACCTCCTCTGGACAAGGACACTTATGGGAAAGTCCACTATGGCATCTCTGAGAATAAAAAAAGAAGCCTCCCTAATAAAAGGACACTGGGTCAAAGCATAAACAAGGCTTTAGTGGATATGTCTGGTGATGAAATAAAGTCTAGTGCTGTAAAGAACAATATTACATAGGAACCTGGAATGTTAGGTCTGTGAATCAAGGTAAATTGGAAGTGGTCAAACAGGAGATAGCAAGAGTGAACATCAACATTTTAGGAATCAGCAAACTAAAATGGACAGGAATGGGCGAATTTAATTCAGATGACCATTGTAGCTACTACTGTTGGCAAGAATCCCTTAGAAGAAATGGAGTAGCCATCATAGTCAATGAAAGAGTCCGAAATGCAGTACTTGGGTTCAGTCTCGAAAATGACAGAATGATCTCAGTTTGTTTCCAGGGCAAGCCATTCATCATCACAGTTACCCAAGTGTATGCCCCAACCACCAATGCCAAAGAAGCTGAAGTTGACCGGATCTATGGAGACCTACAAGATCTTCTAGAACTAACACCAAAAAAAGATATCCCTTTCATTAGGGGACTGGAATCCAAAAGCAGGAAGTTAAGAGATTCCTGGAGTAACAGACAAGTTTTGCCTTGGAGTACAAAATGAAGCAGGGCAAAGGCTAACAGAGTTTTGCCAAGAGAACACACTGGTCATGGCAAACACCCTCTTCCAACAACACAAGAGAAGGCTACACATAGACATCATCAGATGGTCAATATTGAAGTCAGATTGATTATATTCTTTGCAACTGAAGATGGCAAAGCTCTATACAGTCAGCAAAAACAAGACCAGGAGCTGACTGTGGCTCAGATCATTAGCTCCTTGTTGCCAAATTCAGGCATAAATTGAAGAAAGTAGGGAAAACCACTAGACCATTCAGGTATACCTAAATCAAATTCCTTATGATTATATGGTGGAAGTGACAAATGGATTCAAGGGATTAGATCTGGTAGCAAGAGTGCCTGAAGAACTATTCATGGAGGTTTGAAACATTGTACAGGAGGTGGTGATCAAAACCATCCCAAAGGAAAAGAATTGCAGGAAGGCAAAACAGTTGTCTGAGGAGGCTGTACAAATAGCTGAGAAAAGATAAGCAAAAGCAGAAGATATACCTAACTGAATGCAGAGTTTCAGAGAATAGCAAGGAGAGATAAGAAAGCCTTACATGAAGAATGCAAAGAAAGAAGAAAACAACAGAGTGGGAAAGACCAGACATCTCTTCAATAAAACTGGAGCTATCAAAGGAACATTTCATGCAATGATGGGCACAATAAAGGACAGAAACAGTATGGACAAAACAGAAGCAGAAGAGATTAAGAAGAGGCGGCAGGAATACACACAAGAACTATTCAAAAAAGGTCTTAATGACCCAGATAACCATGATGGTGTGGTCACTCACCTAGAGCCAGACATCCTGGAGTGGGAAGTCAAGTGGGCCATAGGAAGCATTACTATGAACAAGGCTAGTGGAGGTGATGGAATTCCAGCTGAGCTATTTCAAATCCTAAAAGATGATGTTGTTAAAGTGCTGCACTCAATATGCCAGCAAATCTGGAAAACTCAGTAACGGCCACAGAACTGGAAAAGGTCAGATTTCATTCCAAATCCAAAGAAAGACAATTCCAAAGAATGTTCAAATTACCATACAATTATGCTCATTTCACATGCTAGCAAGGTAATGCTCCAAATCCTTCAAGCTAGGCTTCAATAGTACATGAACGGAGCACTTCCAGATGTTCAAGCTGGATTTAGAAAAGGCAGAGGAACCAGAGATCAAATTGTCAACATCCGTTGGATCATAGAAAAAGCAAGAGAATTCCATAAAAACATCTACTTCTGCTTCATTGACTATTCTAAAGCCTGTGACTGTATAGATCACAACAAACCATGGAAAATTCTTAAAGAGATGGGAAAACCAAACCACCTTACCAGCCTCCTGAGAAACCTGTATGCAGGTCAAGAAGCAGCTGTTAGAACTGGACATGGAACAATGGAATGGTTCCAAATTGGGAAAGGAGTGCATCAAGGCTGTATATTGTCACTCCGTTTATTTAACTTATATGCAGAGTACATCATGCGAAATGCTGGGCTGGATGAAGCACAAGCTGAAATCAAGATTGCCAGGAGAAATATCAACAACCTCAGATATGCAGATTAAATCCCTCTAATCCCTTAGCCTCTTGATGAAGGTGAAAGGAGAGTGGAAAAGCTGTCTTGAAACTCAACATTCAAATAACTAAGGTCATGGCATATGGTTCCAATCACTTCATGGCAAATAGATGGGGAAAAAGTGGAAACAATGACAGATTTTATTTTCTTGGGGTCCCAAATCACTGTAGATGGTGACTGCAGCCATGGAATTAAAAGACAGATGCTTCTTTGAAGAAAAGCTATGACAAATCTAGACAGTGTATAAAAAGCAGAGATACTACTTTGCCAACAAAGATCCATTTAGTCAAGGCTATGGTTTTTCCAGTAGTCATGTATGGATGTGAGAGTTGGACTGTAAAGAAGGTCGAGCACCAAAGAATTGATGATTTTGAACTGTGGTGTTGGAGAAGACTCTTGATATTCCCTTGGACTGCAAGGAGATCCAACCAGTCAATCCCAAAGGAGATCAGTCCTGAATATTCATTGGAAGGACTGATTTTGAAGCTGAAACTCTAATACTTTGGCCACCTAATGTGAAGAGCTGATTCATTGTAAAAGACCCTGATGCTGGGAAAGATTGAAGGCAAGAGAAGAAGGGGATGACAGAGGATGAGATGGTTGAATGGCATCATGGACTCGATGGACATGAGTTTGATCATTCTCTGGGAGATACTTAAGGACAGGGAGGCCTGGCGTGCTGCAGTCCATGGGGTCACAGATAGTTGGAGGACGCTGACACCACAAACAGCGTAGGGGAGGCTTGCTGCTGCTGCTGCTGCTAAGTCGCTTCAGTCGTGTCCGACTCTGTGGGACCCCATAGACGGCTGCCCACCAGGCTTCCCCATCCCTGGGATTCTCCAGGCAAGAACACCAGAGTGGGTTGCCATTGCCTTCTCCAATGCATGAAAGTGAAAAGTGAAAGTGAAGTCGCTCAGTCGTGTCCGACTGGTAGCGACCCCATGGACTGCAGCCTACCAGGCTCCTCTGCCGTGGGATTTTCCAGGCAAGAGTACTGGAGTGGGTGCCATGGCCTTCTCCGAGGAGAGGCTTGCACCTACACAAAGCTCAAGTACACACAGTGCTTCAATCACTGGGTTTGCCCAACCTCTTCATGCACTACCAGCAGTGTGTTCAGAAAGCAATAAAGGAGAAGAAGATTCCTATTGAAGGACTGGAGTTCATGGGCCATGGCAAAGAAAAGCCTGAAAGCTCTTCTTGACCTTGACAGTCACCTTGAGAGTGGACTCCTCAAATCAAGAAATTGAGGTCTCCGGATCGTGTCAATTAAAACTGAAGATAGCATTGATTTGATGAATTCAGGAGGGAGGAGTTTCCTTTCCTCCTTGCTATTTTTCTCTCATTTTAAAAAGATGATGAACCATCACTTTGCTTTCAGATTTCTGGCTTTGACATCTCAGCAGGAACTCCATGTTCTAAATAATGGGATTATTTGGGATTAGGGTTGCAATACTTGGTCTGGGATCAGTTTTAAATATATCTTGTAGGAAAACATGCATAAGCTTGTCAGGATGACTAAGGTTGCCTGACCTTGAGTCATTCTTTGAAGGACATTACATACACTCTAGGGGTTATTTGTTCATGGAAGCAACTGGTTAAGATCTCTTTTCTCTGAGGAAGCTAATTCTCCAGAAAGAGTCCCCAGCACAACAGTTCCAGTCAATGCTTGGGAACACAGTTTTATTTTTATATAGTCATTTTACTATGATTGCTGGTGGACTGGGTTAGCCAAGAGGAAGATGGCTTTCAACGGTTCCCTACCTTAACAAGTGGTGTCAGATTTCCTATTAAGACATGAAAGCTTCATGAATGCTGCTGCTGCTGCCGCTAAGTCGCTTCAGTCGGGTCCGACTGTGTGCGACCCCATAGATGGCAGCCCACCAGGCTCCCCCGTCCCTGGGATTCTCCAGGCAAGAACACCGGAGTGGGTTGCCATTTCCTTCTCCTATGCATGAAAGTGAAAAGTGAAAGTGAATTCACTTGGTCATGTCCAACTCTTAGCCACCCCATGGACTGCAGCCTATCAGACTCCTCCATCCATGGGATTCTCCAGGCAAGAGTACTGGAGTGGGGTGCCATTGCCTTCTCCCATGAATGTTGCAGTGAACACCATTTCAGAATGCATGGTGTACTTCAGGAATTAAAATCCTTGGAGTGGCTCTGGAGGAAGATCCTAAATTACAAAGATTACTGCTGCCAGCTTTCAACTTAAGTCAGTGAATTAAGTCCACCTGTGTATCATAAAAATGCCAAAATGCTGCATATGATTAAATGGAGAGTGGGGAGAGAAAAGAGGTCACTTGACTTGCCTTGTTTACTCGCCTGTAATGCCTGTAATCATGAAAACAGAATAAATTGTAACATTTAGTTTCTGTCATTAAAAAACAAGAAAAACAAATTGGGAGAATGTCCTAAATTTAAAAGGACCAAAGAAACATAAAACCAAGTGCCATATATGCAACTCGATTGGATTCTGGCTTGAATTACATAAGGTACAAAACACATTTTAGGGATAACTGAGGAAAGTTGAACTTGGGACTGAACATTAAGTGATGTTAAAGGATTACTGTTAATTTTTCTTCGGTGGGAGACTGTCATTCTACAGAAGACATCTTTATTCTTAGGAAATACAGGCTGAATTATGTAGGGGTGGAGTTGTGATATTTGCACATGATTTTCAAATGACATAGGAAACAAAACTTTAACATGTCGACATGTAGACATGTATCAGTCACAGAGTGAAGGAGAGAGGTTAAGCAATTATGGCACATGGCAAAATGTTTAGTCACTAAGTCACGCCCAACTCTTTTGCCATCCCATGGACTGTATAGCCCACCAGGCTCCTCCATCCATGGGATTGCCCAGGCGAGAATACTGGAGTGGGTTGCCATTTCTTTCTCCAAGGCATCTTCCCGACCCAGGGATCCAACCCGCATCTCCTGCATTGGCAGACAGATTCTTTACCACTGAGCCACCTGGAAAGCCTGTGGCAAAGTGTTATCAATAGTTAAAGCTAGGTTGCACCACTCTCAACTTTTCAATATGCTTACGGTTTTTCAGTATAATACCTCTTCTTCCTTTGGGTGGGTGGATGGGACACCTGTTACTGAAGCAACCAACTTTCGGCCATGAGGGAGACTTGTCTGAGGATCAAGCTGAAATGCCGACACGGGTCCCTGCTGACATTAGGAAGCAGATGCATTTTCAACCACTGGAGCTGCCCTTCTTCAGAAGTGTTTGTTATGTGAAATAATCCATACTCCTTACTATATAAGCCATTTTGAATTGAGCCACGATCTCTAGTAGAAACAAAACAGATTGAAAATTGAGTATTTAAGGAGGCAGCAGGGAAGCCAGGAGACAGTGGTGTTACCAATATAAATTAATTCACATACAAGTTTTCCCTCTGCATTTTAAAATATTATAACATGAATTTCCCATATCATTATGATTTATTTATAAACATTTTTATTTAATATGTTTGAATAGGTAATCTAGTCCTGTGGTAGGTTAAATATGACCACAGATTCTTTGCAGCTATTCTCATTAAAAGATAGAGTCTGTTTCCCACTCCTTGAATCTGAGCTGTCTTTGATATTTGCTTTGACCAGCGGAAGGTAGCAGAAGTGACATTGTGCAAGTTCCAGAGCCTGTACTTCAGAAACCTTGCAGTTTCTGCTTTCCCCTCGTGAACAGTTCTCTTGAGTCTGCCATTAAGGAAAGTGGTTTAACCTCTTAGAGGATATGAAGTTCTATGGAAGAAAACCAGACAGGAGAAGCCGAGACCAACTGCAAAACATGCGGAAGAAGTCAGTTGGACCTTTGTGCCCACCAGATCTCCCATCGGAATTTCACTGTGTGACTGAGGCCAAGTAAATAAATTGAAAACCCAGCCAACCCACGGAACCAGGAGAAATAATAAATCATTGTTGTTAAATCATCCAGTTTTGGGATGGTTTGTTATACAGCAGTTGATTACTAATGCAATTTCCAAGGTGCAAAAAAAATTTGAAGTACAAAAATATACAAGTGAGGACTTGAGGTATGTGTACACCCAAGTTCAGAGCAGTGTTTTTCAAAATTGCCAAGCAACTCACATGTTCATTGACTGATGAATGGATTGAAAATGTGAGAAATACATACAATGTAATGTTATTCAGCCTTAAAAAGGGAGGGGGGACATTCTGACACATGCTGCAACACGGATGAACCATGAAGACATGGTGTTAAGTGAAATAAGCCAGTTCACGAAAGGACACTTACGACATGATTCCTCTTACACCAGGTACCTGGAGTCATCAGATTCATTGAGAGAGAAAGTAGACTGCAGAGGGAGGGGTGGGGCCCTACTGTTTCATGAGAACAGAGTTTGTTTTGCAAAATGAAAAGAAATCTGGGAATGGATGGTGGTGAAGGTCTCACAGCAGCGTGCATGGACTTAATGCTACAGACCTGTACGCTTGAAATGGTCAAGACGGATCACAACTTTTTCCTAGTCTGTTTTTGGTTTTGACTTCTCTTGTGGAATCTTGCCGTGTAGAAATTTTGTAATACATTTTTGTATACTCAAACATCAATATTTGCTCTTGTGGCTCCTTTTGTGTCATTATTAGAAAGGCCTTTCTGATTTAAAAATGTCTTGACTAATTTTTCCCCCTGTTTTCTTCTAGTACTTTGGTTCCTTCTAAACTGTGGAAAATTCTGAAAGAGATGGGAATACGGGACCACCTGACCTGCCTCTTGAGAAACCTGTATGCAGGTCAGGAAGAAACAGGTTAGAACTGGATATGGAACAACAGACTGGTTCCAAATAGGAAAAGGAGTCTGTCAAGGCTGTATATTCTCACCCTGCTTATTTAACTTCTATGCAGAGTACATCATGAGAAACGCTGGGCTGGAGGAAGCACAAGCTGGAATCAAGATTGCCAGGAGAAACATCAATAACCTCAGATATGCAGATGACACCACCCTTATGGCAGAAAGTGAAGAAGAACTAAAGAGCCTCTTGAGCAAAGTGAAAGAGGAAAGTGAAGAAGTTGGCTTAAAGCTCAACATTCAGAAAGTTAAGATCATGGCATCGGGTCCCATCACTTCATGGAAAATAGACGGGGAAACAGTGGAAACAATGGCTGACTTTATTTATCTGGGCTCCAGAATCACTGCAGATGGTGATTGCAGCCATGAAATTAAAAGACGCTTACTCCTTGGAAGGAAAGCTATGACCAACCTAGACAGCATATTAAAAAGCGAAGACATTACTTTGTCAGCAAGGGTCCATCTAGTCAAGGCTATGGTTTTTCCAGTGGTCATGCATGGATGTGAGAGTTGGACTATGAAGAAAGCTGAGCACTGAAGTATTGATGCTTTTGAACTGTGGTGTTGGAGAAGACTCTTAATAGTCCCTTGGACTGCAAGGACATCCAAGCAGTCCATCCTAAAGGAGATCAGTCCTGGGTGTTCATTGGAAGGACTGATTTTGACGATGAAGCTCCAATACTTTGGCCACCTGATGTGAAGAGCTGACTCATTTGAAAAGACCCTGATGCTGGGAAAGATTGAGGGCAGGACGAGAAGGGGACAACAGAGGATGAGAGGGTTGGATGGCATCACCAATTCAATGGACATGGGTTTGGGTGGGCTCCGGGAGTTGGTGATGGACAGGGAGGCCTGGTGTGCTGCGGTTCATTGGGTCACAAAGAGTCGGACACGACTGAGTGACTGAACTGAACTGAGCAGCACTTCTACAGGTCCTATATATATACATATATATATGTTTATATTTATATTTGTGTGTATATATATATATGTTTGTTTGGAGGGAGTAAGTGTTACAAAGGCATGGATCCAACTTTTTTCCTTATGCCTGTCTAGTTGTCTTACCATCATTTATTCAGTAGCCCACCTTTTCCTCCTTTGATTTGAAATGCTTTTTCACAGAATAAATTCATGTATGTGTTTTGTGTCTATACTGTTCTGTTTGTCTCTATTAGCATTCTAGTGCTACATTCTTTTAATCATTGAGGATTTAAAATATTTTTCATATGTGTCTGGTACTGTTAGTCCTTGTTGCTCTTATCTCTTCTCAGAGTTTTCCTGGCCATTCCTGTTTATTTTTCATTCGACTTTTTGGATCAGTTTTTTCCTACTAAAAAGATTCTGAGGGTGTTTTTATTGGAATTATGTTAAATTTATAGCTGACATATATTTTCTCCAATTTTTGATTTTATAAATAATTCTTCAGTTCAGTTCAGTTCAGTTCAGTCACTCAGTCATGTCCAACTCTTTGCAACCCCATGAATCGCAGCACACCAGGCCTCCCTATCCATCACCAACTCCTGGAGTTCAGTCAAACTCATGTGCATCGAGTTGGTGATGCCATCCAGCCATCTCATCCTCTGTCGTCCCCTTCTCCTCCTGCCCCCAATCCCTCCCAGCATCAGAGTCTTTTCCAATGAGTCAACTCTTCACATGAGGTGGCCAAAATACTGAGTTTCAGCTTTAGCATCAGTCCTTCCAATGAACACCCAGGACTGATCTGCTTTAGAATGGACTGGTTGGATCTCCTCACAGTCCAAGGGACTCTTAAGAGTCTTCTCCAGCACCACAGTTCAAAAGCATCAATTCTTCGGCACTCAGCTTTCTTCACAGTCCAACTCTTGCATCCATACATGACCACAGGAAAAACCATAGCCTTGACTAGATGAACCTTTGCTGGCAAAGTAATGTCTCTGCTTTTTAATATGCTATCTAGTTTGGTCATAACTTTCCTTCCAAGGAGTAAGCATCTTTTTAATTTCATGGCTACAATTACATTATAATTGAATCTTTTCCTGTAGCTGTGATTATTGCCTTATGATAAATTCCTAGAAATAAAATGTGAGCTTTTGAGATAGTGGTCATTGCCAGAATTCTTACCAAAGAAATTTATACTCCTACAAACTGGATGAAAATAATAGATTTATTAAATTTTTAAAAAAGTCTTGCTACTCTAATAGGCAAAACGTAATATCTCAACTTTTAATTTTCACTTATCTGATTATTAGTGAGACAGAATTTTTTGTTTGCTTATTTGTATTTAATTTTCAGTGATTCACTATTAGCATCATTACCCATTTTTGGTTAAAAAATCTGGTAGCTTATTTCAAAATACTTTTTTTTCGTTATTTTATTTATTTTTTTAAAGAATCATTTATTGAGCACTTTAAAATTTTTATTTATTTAATTTTGGCTGATCTGGATCTTCATTGCTGTGCATGGGCTTTCTCTAGTTGCAGCGAGGGGGGCTACTCTTCGTTCCATTGCGTGGGCTTCTCATTGTGCTGAGTCCTCCTGTTGCAGGGCATCTACTCTAGGCTTCTGTGGGCTTGGTAGTTGCAGCTCGCAGACTCTAGAGCACAGGCTCAGTTGTGGCGCACAGGCTTAGTTGCTCCACGGCATGTGGGATCTTCCTGGACCAGGGGTCAAACTCGTGTCCCCTGCACTGGCAGGCAGATTCTTATCCATTGCGCCACCAGGGAAGTCCTCCTTATCCATTTTAATGCTAATGGTCCTAATGGTTTTTTGAGCTATATGTTGTTGTTGTTGTTCGGTCACGCAGTCGTGTCTGACTCTTTGTGACCCCATTGACTGCAGCACGCCAGGCCTCTCTGTCCATCACCAACTCCCGGAGCCTACTCAAACTCATGTCCATTGAGTCAGTGATGCCATCCAACCATCTCATCTTCTGTCATCCCCTTCTCCTCCTGCCCTCAAACTTTCCCAGCATCAGGGTCTTTCCTAAGTCAAAATGAGTTATATGAGCTTGTATATATTGTCTATCAAATCTATTTTAAGTGTTTATCATCTTTTTGTCAAATACTTTTCCAATTTGTTACTTAATTTTAGTTGTGTGTAACATGTATTATTGTATGTAATTTTTAATTTATTATTGCATGTAATTTTTTATTTTAAAAGTTACATATTCACTGAATAAATTAATACAGAACCGTATATACATATAAGTATATTTAAACATATATACTAAATATATATATGAGCCTTCTCATACTGCTAAAGGTGTGTGTGGTCATTTTTTGACATTTAAAATTTTAAGCTTTTTATCAAATCTACAGAACTTTTCATTTGTTAATTTCTTCCATTTGTTTATACCTAGAAAGACCTTCCCACACAAAAATCAGAGGTGGAGGCGGGCAGAGTAAGTACGGAGAAACCTCTTGAGATCGTCTGGGCATCAGATTATTGTGGCATGGACTGGGATCATGCTTAGAGATAAACAGAGGTGGACAGATCAACATGTAATTTGGAAGTTGACTTACAGACAGGTTCATGGGTGGGGGGGAGGTAATGGAGAAAAGAGAGAAATAAATAATGACCTAGATTTTTTACATAAGCAGCTGATGGAATGGAGGTATCTTCACATTCCTGAACTAAAAAATATAAATTCTTTACAGGGTGATTGAGGAATTTTGGTATATGATACTTTCCCAATGGTATTCATCACCACGGGATCCCCCTTCAACAGGATCCTTGAATATGGGCTGGCACAGCCCTTTGTCTTCATTCTTTGACCTGCCATGTTTTAATGTGCCTGCCTACTTTGAAGGAATGTTCTCTTTGTGTTTATAAAGTACGCTTGACTACATGTTCTCTTTGATGACTTCTTCCTAGATGCGAATGTGGGCTAGTTTTCCATTTCTCAGTCACTGGGAGCTTCAGAAGCAGAGTTTTGGGCACCAGGGGCTCACACACAGGCGGGGAAGCACTCCTCGGTGCTTTCTGTGGCTATCAGATTGTTGCAAAGAGGGCCCTCGGGCACTTCCTGAGGGCTGGTGCTGTATAACTCACCACCACCTTTTATCTCAACATTAGGGTCATGAAAGGAGAACTTGGTTTATGTGGCCTGGAATAGCTAGTTTGGAACTAATCAGTAGAAAGAGGGTCAGCAAGTTTATTATTATGTTGCAATTGCACAGACCAGTGCCCAGTGAAGCTTCCTGTCCGCCTTGAACTGCACAAACAGGTTCAGAGGACAAGGTTGTTTCAGAGCATCACAGCAAAGTCACAGTGTCTAACTCCAGGGGAAGAAATAAAGCTCCCTGCCTCTGACCCTTGTACCCCAATACTATCTGATGCCTGCATATGACTCTCCCTCTTAACCACCCAGAAAAGACGCCTCTGACTTCCTTCCAAAAGAACACACACACACACACACACACACACACACTTGCTTCTCTGACAGTGACGATGGTTTGTGAGGAGCCATGTCTTCTAGCAACCAGCAGCAATGTGCCAACAAGGGGAAAAGTTCACTAGAGTTAGAAATGTCATCTGTGGTCTTGGAACAGCTTTTCTGGGCCAAACAAACTGATCCTTCTAGGGAAATAAGCAGTCTAGGTCTTTCAAACATGATATTCTAGCTAATTCACAACTCTGTTGTGTAACCAAAGGTCACATCTACAGGCAAATTAAATGTTTGTCACTAAGGAGATTTCCATCTGGCAAACAAAATACTGTGGGATCACGGTGCTCCCTCTTCCTGGAATGTCCTTATGTGCTACGTCTACAAGGAGGCCATTTGGCCATGCTCCCAAATCCAGCCTTTGACCAGTCACCTCCTGCCTCCTCAGATGCCCGACAGAGCTATGCTGGCAAAAACACTGTCTATTGCTCTGTTTATATAAGCCCCACTGCTGAGCTGTCTGGATCACCTCAGAGGCCAAAAAAAGACATGGACAAACCCAACAGAAGTAGTGAGACCCAAGTCCTAGGTCAAGAGATAAAGCTGCAACTGAGGCTTTCCTGAGTTTGGGGTAGCAGAAGAAACTCAAGCTTATCCTTGTCACCAAACGTCTCAATCCCCTTTTCCCACCTCATAGACTTCCACTCATCACCCACTGAACCCTCATTCAAATGCCTCTTCCTTTCTGAACTTTCCTTGACCACAGCCGCATCCAAGAGAAATGAGTGGTTCCTTAATTTGTGATTCAGTAGCGATGTGTGTGCGTTTCTCTTTGATCACATTATTCGGTCTTATTGTGGTAATCTGTTTACATGGCCCTCTTCCCAGGTTCCAAGAGTAGACTCTGTTTTATTCCTTTTTTTATTTCCAGTGCCTGGCTGAGTGCCCAGCATTGGGAGGTGTTCAGGGCATTGTTCTGAAGCGATGTTTTTTGGCACTGAAATCAAGGCACCTGGTTGTACAGTCTGCGCACTGCACAAACGTGCCTGGGCATGGGGGTAAGTGGTGGTCTCAGGCTGCCAAGTGTGACGGGCGCCTTCGCTCACCCAGAGGCACAAGTTGGCAGGGCTGCATGAGCCTCAAGGGGGTCCTCCTCTGAATTTGCACCAAGATGCTGTATAGACTTGCACTTTTTGCTATTGGAAGACCTGCTGCTACTGCTAAGTCGCTTCAGTCGTGTCTGACTCTGCGTGACCCCATAGACGGCAGGCACCAGGCTCCTCCGTCCCTGGGATTCTCCAGGCAAGAACACTGAAGTGGGTTGCCATTTTCTTCTCCAATGCATGAAAGTGAAAAAATAAAGTGAAGTCGCTCAGTTGTGTCCGACTCCTAGCGACCCCATGGACTGCAACCCACCAGGCCCCTCCATCCATGGGATTTTCCATGCAAGAGTACTGGAGTGGGTTGTCATTGCCTTCTCTGTTGGAAGACCTAACCAACCACTTTAAGAATGGCAGAATGTGAAGAAATTTGAGCTTGAAAAGAATAGTTCCCCTTGTGAAAAATTTCCACAACTCATTTCATTAAGCCTTCCAGTTACCTGATTTTGGAGAAAGTGTTGAAAGTGTCAGTTTCTCAGTCATGTCTGACTCTTTGCGACCCCATAGACTCTAGCCCACCAGGCTCTTCTGTCCATGGAATTCTCTAGGCAAGCTGGAGTGGGTAGGTATTCCCTTCTCTAGGGGATCTTCCCAACCCAAGTTTTGAACCTGGGTCTCTTGCATTGCAGGTGTATCCTTTACCATCTGAACCACCAGAGAAGCCCAAAATGCATCATGCTTTTCAGTGTAGTGTACTTATCTTCAATTACTGTTTTTCTAAATACACAAGTATACAGGTTTAGTCCTGAAAGAATGTTGTCTATTGATGTTCTTTTCCTGAGCTTTTAATTCTGGCTATAGCTCACTATGGACTAGACACTAGAAATTTTAATAAAATTGGCCAGCGTCAAACACCTCATTGGTGGCAAGTTTCTCATTTGGTAAAAAGGTGTCTATTATACATTTCAATCAGAAACAATAAGAGGAGAGATTTCCTGGGGGCCTTAAGACACTGTAGGGGTCTATTCCACTGCAGGGGGTGCAGTTTGACCTGTGGTCAGGTAACTAGGGGGCTTCCCAGGTGGCGCTGGTGGTGAAGAACCCACCTGCCAAGGCCGGAGACATAAGAGATGTGGCAGGGAGCCTGGCAGGCTACCATCCATAGGGTCGCAAAGAGAAGGACACAACTGAGTGACTTAGCACAGCGCAGCACAGGGAACTAGGGTCTCACATGTTGAGAGGTGCAACCAAAACAAAAAAGTAGAAAACAAACAAAAAAGAAACACTTAGAGGCAAAGTTGTCAGCTATGGTTTTTCCAGAAGTCATGTATGGACGTGAGGATTGGACTATAAAGAAAGCTGAGTGCCAAAGAATTGATGCTTTTGAACTGTGATGTTGGAGAAGACTCTTGAGAGTCCCTTGGACTGCAAGGAGATCCAAGCAGTCCATCCTAAAGGAGATCAGTCCTGGGTGTTCATTGGAAGGACTGATTTTGAAGATGAAGCTCCAATACTTTGGTCACCTGATGTGAAGAGCTGACTCATTTGAAAAGCCCCTGATGCTGGGAAAGATTTAGGGCAGGAGGAGTAGGGGACGACAGAGGGACGACAACCATCTCATGATGGTTGGATGGCATCACCGATTCAATGGACATGGGTTTGGCTGGACTCCGGAGTTGGTGATAGACAGGGAGGCCTGGCGTGCTGCGGTTCATGGGGCCGCAAAGAGTCGTACACAACTGAGCGACTGAACTGAGCTGTCACTGTGTTAGTGCAATTGTGGCTTTATCCATTACGCTCTTCAGTTTCCACTGCGGCTGTGTATTGCCAAGTTTTCAATGCAGAAGCTACTGGTTTGTTTGCTTCTCTCTCTGTTCTCACCAACCTACCACAAATAGACCATCAACCATTTTAGGGATAATAACTGCTGAATGCTCCACAAAGTCATGTCTGCAAAGAAAGAAAATAGACGGTGGCCTCTCCACAAGTCACAGACAAGACCTGTCATAGTTGCCATGTGGTTAAGGTGGATTGTCTCTGCACAAAGTATTTTGAATCAGAATTAAAGAACCAAACTTTGAAAATATCTTGCTTTTCAATATATTTAGGGATGATGCCAGGTTATCCCTAAGATAAAGGCATTCCAACGTGGGAGAGAAAAGAATGGAGTTTCAGTTTTGTACCAAAGACTGCCAATTCCTTCCTGAGCCACAGCCCCTAAATCAAGCGCCCTTGAAGGGTGAGGGGTGGGGGAAGATGTCTCTGTGAACAATGCCCACGGAGTGTGCTGTAGAGGTAAATAGTTAGGAGCCCAAGAGCTTATGATGCCCCTTCTTTCTCTTCTGGCCTTCATTCTCCATCTCCTCCTGTTTCTTCTTCTCTTCTCTTTTGACACTTGCATTAGGTTTTGCAACCACAACTTCCAAGATCAGTTCAATACAATTTATATTTAATGAGCATCTTTACCTGTGTGTGGGATCTGGGCAGTTCTTAGTCGCTCAGTCGAGGGATCTAAATTCTTTTCCACTCCCACACATCTTCTTCCCAGGTGTCTCCTTGTCTGCTCCCACTCTACTAGATCGGGAGCACCTTGAGTAAAGGAAACAAGTCTCAGTCTTACTTGTTTTTACTGCCTAGATTTGTAGTAGAGTAAGTAGTTGCTCCAGAGAAGGCAATGGCACACCACTCCAGTACTCTTACCTGGAAACTCCCATGGACGGAGGGACCTGGTGGGCCGCAGTCCCTGGGGTCGCTACGAGTCGGACACGACTAAGAGACTTCACTTTCACTTTTCACTTTCATGCATTGGAGAAGGAAATGGCAACCGACTCCAGTGTTCTTGCCTGGAGAGTCCCAGGGATGGGGGAGCCTGGTGGGCTGCCGTCTATGGGGTCGCACAGAGTCGGACACGACTGAAGCGACTTAGCAGCAGCAGCAGCAGCAAGTGGTTGCTCAGGCTTCCCTGGCGGCTCAGCGGTAAAGAATATGCCTGCAATGTGGGAGACCCAGGTTGGATCCCTGGGTTGGGAAGATCCCCTGGAGGAGGGCATGGCAACCCACTCTAAGTACTCTTGCCTGGAGTATCCCATGGACAGAGGAGACTGGCAGGCTGCAGCCCATAGGGTCGCAGAGGTTCGGACACAACAGAAGCGACTAAGCAGCAGCAGCAAGTCGTTGCTCAATATGTGTTTTTAAAATGAAAGTTATTGAATGAGTAGAGATCATAAGTGACAAGAAGCCTTCCACTCTGTGATACTTTATTTAAAATTTCTGAAACATCAAAATATTAACATTTTCTAAATTAGGGTAGCGGATATGAGTATACATTATCTTTATACTATTTTTCATATTTGAAAATTTCTGTGATATTTAAAAACCAAGATGAGTAATGAAAATGATAGCAGTATGATAGAAATGTCTTTCTTCAAGGATCTCATCACTTAATTAGGGAATTGTTCCAAGGGCACCTGATTGCAGAAGTCTGTGGGCTGTATATTTTTAGGGGTTGACTGGCTTGCAGTTAAAAAAAAAAAAAAAAGCAGATAGGTCTAAATCTTTAAAAGCAGGAGTTGATACTACTTGTCCAGTTTGCAAGGTATCCTAGGAATCAGCAGATAAGCACTTTCGGTATTTTTTAATACACATCCTTGCACATTCATGACGATGAAGCATGGTCAACAAGAACTGGATGGATTCCAAGCAGCATGGTGCTGACTAGCTGTGTACCTGGGGGTTGGTGGAAAGCCTCTTGAGAACTGTGGCAAAATACCTGTTTCCTCCTTAGGGTCAGATCTCCTCATTCTCTTCTTCATCCTGCACTCTTCCTGGAATATTGATCTGTATGGACCACAGCAGTGGATGCTCATGACTCTGCCTTCTGGTTGGGTTCAACTAGAAGTCAGAGGAAGGGAAGAAGAAGAAGGTCAGGTTGCTTCACCCTTCTGTTTCCTTCCTATAAAGTTGCCTCCAGCTGGCAGTGTCCCTCGACTAAAGGTCATTTCTTCTCTCATATAGAGTGGCAGTGATACACGACTCTGTGTGTCTGTCCCTCTCTATCTCTTGGGTCCAGGAAACATCTCTACTCCTCATCTCTGTGGGCCTGGGTATTATAGACTCATTAAGAAGTGCCGTAAGCCTGCACACATACAGCTTTGAAAACAGTCCCTTTGTATATAAAACATCCCAATTTAGCCTCTTCTGAGTGGGCCATCTATTTTCTTTTGGGATTCTGATTAATCAAGTCTTGAACCATGACATCTAAGCTTTACCTCCTCACCAGCGGCTAGCACCCAGGTTTCTCTCCTTCACTTAGCAGATGCCAGGAGAGAACTTCAGATAATTCCCTTTAAATATTAAACTCCTGTCTGTGCTTGTTTTCTAAATCTTTTCATCATCTTCTTTTCTGCCACAAAGTCATAGAAACTGAAATGCTAAATTACTAAGAAACACTTGAAAACATATTGTCAGCATGAAATAATTACAGTCCTCCTTTAATAACTTCTACCTTCTGATGACTTTTGATCAGCTTGTGATCCTCATATATTAGTACACTAGTATATACAAATATTTATACATCAGAGGGGGAAATCTAAACTTTCATTCTACCATGTAATGATGAAAAGGGAATGTGTGTAATTCAGTGTAATTTGAAATATTATGGAAAGCAACAATCAGTGGAAATGGAAATGTCTGGGATAATGTCCCTGGGCCTGGCCAGGGATGTCTGGTGAAACCCACAATTCCTCAAGGCCTTCACACATACTGGTCCCTCAGCCTGAATACTCTGCCTGCCTCTCCCACTCTTCATCTGGCTAATTCCTATTTATCCTTCAGCAAACTGCTTTAATGTCACAACCTCAGATAAATCTCTGATCCGAGTCTAAATTAACCCCCACCTCCTGTCAATTCTCTCTGATAGAACCCAGTTCTTTTCCTTTATAATAATTCTGTGTGTGTTAGTTTCTCAGTTATGTCCGACTCTTTGGGACCCCCTGCCAGGCTCCTCTGTCCATGGGATTCTCCAGGCAAGAATACTGGAGTGAGTTGCCATTTCCTTCTCCAGGGGATCTTCCTGACCTAGGAATCAAACCCAGGTCTCCTGCATTGCAGGCAGACTCTCTACGGTCTGAGCTACCAGGGAAGCCCCAGAGTTATCACAACATAAAGTATATATTTATATCCAAGTTCATTGTCCAATGTCGATCTCACCCATGAGGACAGAAATCAGTTTTGTTTTGTTCCCCCACTATGTTTGAATTCCTTATCACTATCAGGGGCCCAACCAATAGTCATGAAATAAATGAATGTGTGAAGTTCTTAGAAAGGAAGAGCCATTGCACTTATGAATTATAATTCCATTTATAGTACTGTTATCAAAGGTGGATTATTGGTGTTCCTTAAATTTAAGAGGACGTCCCTAGACAAATTAAAATAAATCTATTTATTTATCTACTGTAGATTTGCATTTTATGAGTCATGTTTTGTTCCAAGAAGGCAAAAGCCCAGCCAAAAACTTGTTATGTTGCTGCTGCTGCTGTTGCTAAGTCGCTTCAGTTGTGTCCGACTCTGTGCGACCCCATAGACGGCAGACCACCAGGCTCCCCCGTCCCTGGGATTCTCCAGGCAAGAACACTGGAGTCGGTTGCCATTTCCTTCTCCAATGCATGAAAGTGAAAAGTGAAAGTGAAGTCGCTCAGTCGTGTCCGACTTTCAGCGACCCCATGGACTGCAGCCTTCCAGGATCCTCCATCCATTGGATTCTCCAGGCAAGAGTACTGGAGTGGGGTGCCATTGCCTTCTCTGAAGAACTTGTCATAAACAGTCCTAAAAAAAAAAGTCCTTTCTTAAAGTTATAATGAGATGGTACTAGGGGATACCTGCTGGTTTTGCCTGCCCAACTTCCTTTGCCATTCTTTAGGTTACAGAACCAAGGGCCACCATGTGTGACCTCTCTGGGGTTGTGCACTCCCGGACTCCAGGAGGTCCCGTTCACATACACTACATCACGAATTAGAGTTCTGAAGCTGGGCAGCATAGTGGCTCTGACATCGCTCTTCCTATTGGTGAATGCTTCTCATACACTGTATCATTCAGTCCGTGTGTGGGCTCCCTTGCCAAAGAGGTAGACACATGATCCAAGCCAGTTGATCAAAACACTGTCTTCAGAAATCACCACTACTTATTGTAGGACTATATATATATTGGGATTTCCAGTACCAAAAAGTATGAACGTCTCGAGCTGCGAAAGGTCCTTTTGCCACATAATGAAAAAAACCTGTCTGCGAGGGACGTCAACATACAGGAAGCAGAGCTGAAAGAAGGAAACCATGAAACAGATCTTTGATGATCAGAGCTGATCCCCCTCCCTGCCTAAACTACTCCTGGGCTTTTCAGTTATGTGATCTAGTTAAGTTCCCTCCCTTGTTTAGTCAAGTTTGAGTTGAACCTCTGTTACTTACAATTCCAAGAGCACTGGCTAATACAGATACCAAACTCAACCTTGTTTTCTGCTTAACAGGAAACTAAATTTGCTTCTTGTGACACCAATGACATCATGTGTCTGCCTACAGTCCTCCAATTGCTTCTTATGGTGCCCAGAAAAAAGCCAACTGTCCACACGTCATGGCCAGTAGATCTCTACACGGTCTGACCTTACCTCCTCCCACTCTCCCTGCCTTTCGCTCACTGTGCATCAGGAATCCTGACCCTGGTGATCCTTACAAGAGCCAAGCATGCTGCCACCAGAGGTTATTTGCACTTGACATTTCGTTGTCTGGTACATGCTTCTCCCAGTTTATCTGCTTGACTACATTCTGTTCTCTGTTCACATGTGAACTTCCCTCATCATCCCATCTTAAAATCTTACTTTTCCTCTTTGTATTAGTTTCCTAAGGGTTCCATAACAAAGTACCACAAAGTGGATGTCTCAATTCAACGGCAATGTATCGTTTCACAATTCTGGAAGCTATAAGTCTGAGATCAAGATGTTGGCAGAGTTGGTGTGTTCTGAAAGCTGTGAAGCACTACCTGTTCCATACCTTGCTCCTAGCTTCCAGTGGCTTGCTGGCACTCATTGGCATCCTTTGGCTTATAGAAGCATCATCCAAATCTCAGCCTTCATCTTCACATGACATTCACCCTGTGTGTGTGTCTGTCACTGTGTCCTAACTTCCCCTTTTTGTAAGGACTCCAGGCATATTGGATTAGGGCTTCCTCCAATGACCTCATCTTGACTTGATCATCTGCAAAGATCCTATTTTCAAATAAGGTCACATCCACAGGTACTGAGAATTAACATCTTTTTGAGGGGACACAATTCATCCCATAACACTCCTCTTAAGCTATCTTATTTTTTTTTATACTATGTACCTGACATTATAAACTATGTTTATACTGATTTAATGCCTTTCTCTGCTTCAACTAACACATAAGTCCCATGAGCATGCAGATGTAATATTATATCCAAAGTTGGATTTTTTCCCCAGTTTTTAAAACAGTGCCTGGTATATAGAGGGTGAGTGAAGTCGCTCAGTTGTGCCCGACCCTCAGCGACCTCATGGACTGCAGCCTTCCAGGCTCCTCCGTCCATGGGATTTTCCAGGCAAGAGTACTGGAGTGGGGTGCCATTGCCTTCTCTGATATAGGGGTAAGCAATCAAAATATGTTAAATGAGTTAATACTACATAGGAAAATGGGCCCTCCTATTTTAAAATATAAAGTCTAAAACTTCTTTGTGCATAGTCAACTATTTCAAGAAACTAAATCTTCTCTGATGGTTTTAACATGTGTATTAAAGAGTCTAAGACTTATTGGAGATCTACAAAAAAAAATCTCTGTCACAAACTAACATACCATTCCTTTGAAAATAGAAGGGTGGGTAGAAACACTCTAAGGAAGAATGGAATTTGGGAGTGGTAGGTTGAGAGGGGACATGTGAGAAGTGGTAGAAGTTAAATAAGTTTATGAGTGGTCAAGCTCTGGCAAAATCCTGCAGTGGTCATCGTTTTGTCTGACTTCATGATAAAAGTATGCTGTGGCCTTCAATGAAGTTACATTGTTTTCATCATTAAAAAGTAATACTAATGCAAAAGCAAATTTTGCCTGCTACAGATATTAGACGTGCCCCTGGGGTACAGCTCTGTCAAGTTCTATGATCATTCTCTGTCTTTCAGCTGATGCCCCCATTGGAATATGAGCTGAGAGTAGGGTCTGTGTCTTTTTAACCCACAACCAGTCAAAAAACAAGTGATTAGTTAACTATCAATGTATCTACAGCACACACACACACACACACAGAGTTAAGAGCCCTTACTTACATAAGGCTTTTTAGAAATCAATAAGACAGGTGACCCAGTAGATCAAAGGAAGTGCAGATGCCATATAAACATAACAAGTTGCTCAATCTTGCCAGTAGCCAGGGAAATGCAAATTAAAATCATAACAAAATTGAATTTTTGCCCATCTGCTTGGCAAAAGTTGAAAAGATTGATAACTTCCAGGCTGGTGAGGGTGTAGATAACCAGGTGCTCTCAAACTTCTGAGTGTGGGATCCTATGTGGAACTGTATGTCCAATTGCAGAATACACTGACCTTTTGACCTAAAAATCCTACCTCTAAGCTTCTCTCCTACAAAATAGGCCATCTTTAAAATAATACATATCAATAAGTCTCTAGAATTTCAATATAGGAAAAACCTAGGGGTCTCATTTGGTTTTAAACAAATCAAGAATATGATATTTTTGCACTTTTGAGTTTGTGGAGTAAAATTCCTGCTCTCAACAGAATTAATTATCAATTAAGTAGCAGAAGCAACATTTATCAAATGTCAACTGGAAGCAAAGAATGTTGTTTGATTCCCTAATTCTGTTTAGTCACGAATATTTAAGAAAGTCACTCTTAGCTTCTAACAGTCTAAACCACCCTAAACCAGTCTCTGAGGGAAGTAAACCCTTAGCCCCAAAGGTGAGCTTAGAAAGTGAGAAGTCAAGTGGGCAGGTGCCCTGCGCAGTAAACTCAGCTTTTGCTCTCAGATTTCACCCCGTGCTCTCCCCATCCCCAGTTATTTCTGTTTACAATTAAAAAGGGGAAAGTGCTGCTTAGAGCAAGAATTGCCACAACCATTTTCTCATACTCAGGGAGTGGCTTAATATGTGTATATATAACATATCCAGCGAAAATGCCAGGCAGCCCTCTTTGAATAGAAGAGATGACTCCTCCCACTGAGAAACAAAAGGTATTTTTATCACACTGAAGTGCTCTGCATAAGGAAGTGAGAAGAACCTCGACTTTTCCTAGGGATAGGGAGGAGGTGAAGATCACAGAAGATTTGAGGGGTTTGGGAGGGAAAGCAAAGGCTCCCCTAGAAGGGGGATGGAATTGGGTCTAGCAGGATGCTGGAGGCCGGGCCGGTGCTCCCATAATGGGATAATGTGCTCTCCCCAGACCTGCCCCGGCCACTCCGGGCTTTGGAATGAGGTCTGGCTCTTCCCAGGGCAGCCACAGCAGTGACTGAGGCAGGCAGTGGCCAGGGCCCAGCTACTTCCACCAGACAGAGGGCCCCTGTACTGACCAGGCAGAGTGCCCCTCATTTTGACAAAGCCTTTGTCAAAATGAAGCCTGGGTCAGACGGCTTCCCTCCCTTTTGTTTCTCAGCCCTTACTCCCCAGAAACCCCGCCCCACTTCCCTCTGTCAGCACCTGCTCCCCAGAGAGCTGACTGGCACAACCAGAGACCCCTCGTTTACCCCTGCCCAAGTTTCTACACCAGTGGGATTTTTCTTTAGACTCTGAAAGAGACCATTTCTCATTTTAATTTCAAGTTCAGGAATTAAAACCAAATAATTGCCAGTCTGCTCTGTGCCGCACAGTCTCTGCTTAACTTCAGAGAACGACTGGCTTTGTCTCGGTGAACAATCGCACTTTTCCTCGAGATTGTATTCCTTTCCTTTTTTGTTGTTAAAGAGAAATGAGAGAAATTCTAGGGGCAGAAGACCTGCAAATGGTGATACAAAATCTTGTAACTTTTATGAGCAATGGAATCCTAATTTCAGCATTAAAAAAAAAGACCTCCTAGTTTATTCTAAATAAAGCCCCTAACTTTGCATCAAAAGGTTGGTCCATAGAGCACTTGAAAGTTGTAATCTAGATTTCCAGTTACAAAAGCAAATAAGTAAACAACAAAAAACAGTTTTGCAACCATCTTAGTAAAAACAGTTAACATTTCAAGTAATTATAACTTGTGTTTGTATTATTCAGAATGACTATAATACTGGGTGGTAACTCCCATCTAGATAAACTACCGCTTATGTTACTGAAGTAGATGATAAAGTTCAGTGTTTGGGATCTCATGGTTTTTTTCAACTGGATGTATTTTTCTTTTCATTGTTTTCAACTCACCAATTGTATCTGTTGAAAAGACAGTTTCATTTTCAGAAAAAAACAACACAGGAGGCCACTTGACCTTTTGGGTCTATGTGATGAGGAAATTGTGAGGCAATCATGAATTCAGTGCAGTGTATTTATTGCGGGGGTGGGGGGGCATTCTGGGTTTTGTTAAGAAGATCAAACAAGCTCAAAAATGTGTAACTTAAAAGAAACAATAAATAGTTGCTACTTGTTTAATAACCTTTTAAATCTATCAGCAAGGAGGCTGACATTTGAAATGGCTTCTCTGAGTATTTATTAAGGGAATATATTTGTCAATTCCCTTTATTCTTTAAATGCTCTTTTCTCCACACTGTTTTGCCATCTCTGCTGAAATTACATCTCCACTTGTCTCCTTCTCACTTTGAAAAAGCAGGAGTTCACCTTCAGCCCCAGTCTGCTTCACCTTCATTAATCCACTTTGTACCTGGGCTGGCCTGGAGCAAATGGGGTTACGATGAGATTTCTCAGCCTCTTAGGAAGACCGCAGGTCCCTACACCTTTCAGCTGCTGCTTTTAGGGTCTGCTGCACCCTCCACCGTCTCCCTTCCAGTGTCCCACTGATCCAGTAGTTCCCGGGCGAGGTGGCTGCTGACCTAAGTCCACCTGCATCTGATTTCTGTTGACACCATAGAATAGCCCGCTTGTCTAACAAAAGGGTGGTTCCAGCTACAAATTACATGAAGACGGTCGGGTTATCTTTTCTGGGCTGCTAAAATTGAGACAGCACTTTTTAAGTCAAAGGCAATCACCTGAATGTTTACTTATGTACATATATGTGTATATTATACGTTCAATGACAGTGATGATGTCTATTCAGGATCATGGAGTACAGGATATTCCCACAGCTAGAAACATATGTGCATAAATGTTAGTGCTGCCCATATCATGAATGGAAAATTGTTTTCCTGTTTAAGTCTTAAATAGTTTAAATAGGAATTACTCAATAATATTCATTGCTATTTTTAGTAATAGCTCAAAATAAGTAGTTTCTTTGTAAAGAGTTTGTGATCTAAACAAGACATGTCAAGCCAACACCTAAAAAAATCAGCTCAGAAAAACCTAGGCTTCTACATTTTGGGGGGAGAAACTAGTCTTAGAAGTTGCCCTTTGTTGTATTTCCCCAAGCTAGGATTGTTCAAAGTTTTTCTTTACACCACTGAATAAGTGGATAAGGCTTGCTGATCGTCATCTTTAATTCATGGTGTATTACTAAATAATAATGTGAGTGAGAGAAGGAGGAGGAGGAAAGGACACAGAGCTGGAAGGCTATCTGGCTCAGGCTCCATGTTTACGAACGGCCTGGAATTTGGGCTTTTGACTCACCTCCAAAGGAGGTTACACAAAAATATTCTGATAGAGTGGTTGAAAGAAGACACCCCTGATACAAATTCAAAATTGAGATCCCTGACTAAACTACATCACCTTTTGTGTTAAAAGTTAAATCTTTTAACTATCTTCTGACTAGCACAACTGTCTTGCGTCATAATTTTTTGTGTGTGAAAGGCATCAATTGTTAAAATGTGGACATTTAAAACATCACCAATTTTTATTAGGGAAAAACAGTTTGGGAATTCCCTGGCAGTCCAGTGGTTAGGACTCCATGCTTTTACTGCAGAGGGCATGGGTTTGATGCCTGGTCAGGAAACTAAAATCTCACAAGCCATGCAGTGTAGCCAGAAAAAATAAGTTTAATATTCTGGGGACCTCAAAAAATAATGGAAGCAGCCAGGATCTCCCTCAGCTTTTGAGAAGCTCTGAAATTACTTGGTTAGAATGCAAATATTTCCATGATGTAGCAGGAACATTTTTAGGTAACCCTAAGATAGTATGACTAAGAAATCTAGAAATAAGGAAATTGTAGGAAAGAATGAGTTGTATGTGTCAAATGAAGACTCAATACATAACTTTTTGTTTTTCCTCCATGCTAAATTTCATGGGCTTCCATGAGTCTTACTATTACAACCTATTTAATGCATATTTAAAATATTCAATATTTGCATCTTTAAAGCATGCATTCTCAATTTGAAGTCACTAACTTTGCCTTGGTAATCTTAGAGAAGCAGCATATGTGAGAAGTTGTGAATGTTCAACCAGAGTAAACGGCGTGATGAAAAATGTTCTTGAATCCTGAGGCCTGGAGCACTGAAATAAAACCGGATATGTAAGATTCTTTCAAAGACTAGTCTTACAGGAATGCCTTAAAGGAGAAAGGGGTGACAAAACAATAGGAAATCAACTCATCTGGGTTAGAAGGGAAGGTTAATTCTGGGTAGCAGGTCAACAGAGGTCATTTGAATTATAAGTATCTTGAAAGGGAACTTCTTCGTCTTGTCTGCCCAGTTCCCACAACCTCTGGGGAAACATTCATAGTTATTTCAGCAAATCCAGTACAGTGTTGGGAACAACCATTTTGGGACTGAAATACGATGCCAACTGTCTAGCTGGAGGGGGGAAATTATATCTTTGAGACCAATAGGAGTTGGTCTAGAGACATTTTGAGAAGATACAAAGGGCACCAGGGGTGAAAGGAATGTTTGAGTCTGAATTCCATCTCTGCTACAGGGTCAGTGTATTCCTGATGGTGTTAAGTGCTCAAAGTGAATACACAATACCAGGAGGAAGGCTCATGTCCACCCCGGGGAGTCCAGAGTCCTAAAGGCTAAAATAGAATCGACTGAGTAATGAGAGCACAAGTTGTAACCTGCTAGAATTACACAAAACGCAGATGGAAGTAAGATTTTAAAAATCCACAGTGAGAGTCCAGGAAAAAGTACAACACACACAGGTAACTAAGGGCTTGGTTTACGGTGACAAGGAACAGCTTCAAAGGCAAACCCTGGGAATGGTCCCTGATGTTTTTGGATCTCTGTGTCACATCTCAGTATATGATGTGAAGGTGAAGGGCCCTCTCAGGGTGGATATATGCTCTATACATATGATCTCAAGTATTCCTCTTAGCAGCACTGTGAGTTGGGGATTTTTATTCCCATTTTACAAATAATGAAACAATCTCAAAGAAGAGTCTCAAGTCGTTTACCCAAGATCCAGTGGAAGGATGGACTTCGGGTCCACACTCTTTCTTCAGTATCATTCTGTGTCTTTCTTGCTGGTACTTTAACTGCTGCTTGCAAATGAACCAGACTTTTCCTCTCTTTAAGAGGAATCACCCAAGATTGAAATATGGAATTGTCTTCGACCCTTCCAGTCAATCATTTCACCAATATTTATTGAGTACTTACTACAAGCTAGGCATTGACATAAAGAACAAGTGAAATATAATGCCTTCTGTCAGAAAGTATAGTTCATATGTGGACTTGGTTACTAAAGTTTGTTGAGCTTATTTATCATAATCTATCCCCATCTTTCTTTTCTGAGTGTCTCCCCTGTTCAGGCCCTTACTCCCTGCTGCTTGGACAATAGACTTAAAACTGATCTCTATCTGTTACAGCTAGGGTCAAAGGAGAACTACTCACGGAGTTATGGGCACAGTAAAAAAAATTTTTAAGTAATGCAGAGACATTCAGAAACTAGCAACAGTGGGAAGCAATGAGCACTCCTAGGGCCAGCTTGTTCCAGAGCTGCCATTCCTTAGGAGCTAGAGTCAGCTCCTAAGTCAGGAGGCAGGCAGCCTGATGCCTCTCTTCTCTTTCTCTCTGATCTGCTGGTACAGCCCTCTGCTCAGACTCAGAAGCCAGCCAGCCCCAAGTCTGAAATCTGCAGAGGTCAGCTTCCTTTCTCAGAGTGAATCAAACAGCAGCAAATGGAGACTAACCAGTTCTCTATTCGTCCACTCAACAAATATGCACTGGATGTGTGGTCTGTGACAGGCACGGTGGCTGCCATAGTGAGCAGAATGGATCTTTCCTCCATGAAGCTTATACTCTGGTGGGGGCCACTGAGAAGAAAATCAAACACAAATGAGCCTAATCCAAATGGAGGAAGAGCTGCAAAGGAACCCAGTTCAATAAGAGAATATAGTGGAGGAAACTCAGTCAACTTTGAGAGCCAAGAAGGCTTCCTCAAGAAAGGGACAGTATCTGAAAGACAAAGGAGGAGATTAGAGAGGAGAGTAAGAACTGGAGAGCACATTTAAACAGAAGACACTGTGGGCAAAGTGCCCTCCCTGCTCATGCTGGGAGGGAACAAGGCTCATCCAGGGAACCAAGAGACAGGCAGCGGAGGACAGGACTGGTGGAAGGACAGGAGCCAGGAGCGGGCCCAGGGTCAACGGGGAAGGCTTTATGGGTCAGGGTAAGGATTTTGGTTTATATCTTAACAGCAAGTGGGAAACCAACAGAGTTTTCATGCAGGGAGGGAATGAGGATAGGGGTGGACCCAAGTCAGATGTCAGAACTATTTGGGAAGTTTACTGTGGGCACAGTATGGAGGCTGAATGGAAGGGGTGGAGACCAGCTCGAGGCTGTTATGGAAGTCCAGGTGAGAGAGTGAGCTCACAACTTGCGATGGTGGCAGTAGAGATGAAGGGCAGGGAAGATCTTAAGAGTGATTCACGCACCATAACAGGACTCGGCGGGGCCCTGGGCATGGGGGTGACGGAAGTGAAGTGCCAGGATGACTCCTAGGACTTGGACAAATGATTGAGGTATTCACTGAGCTAGGGAACCATGGTAGGCCAGGTTTGGAAATTGTTATCCGTTGAATTGTGTGCCCTCAAAACAGATAGGCTAAAGTCCTAACCCCAGTACCTCTGAATGTAGGTCTCAGGGTGAGGACTTTAGTCTTTCTATTAGGTTAAAGAATGTGACCTTATTTGCTTACAGAGTTAAAATGAGATCATTAGGGCGGGCCTTAATCCAAAGTGACTCTATGTTCTTTTAAAAAGGGGAAAGAATTCCCTGGCAGTCCAGTGGTTAGGACTTCCCACTCTCACTGCCAAGGGCCCAGATGCAACCCCTGGTCAGGGGACTGAGATCCTACAAGCCACAAAGCGCAGCTTAAAAAAAAGGCAGAGAATCTGGACACACATATGTGCAGAGGGAAGATCATGTGAAAGCACAGGAAGAACACCATTGATAAGCCAAGGAATGCCTGAGGTTACCAGAAGCTGGGCCAGAGGCATGAAACAGATTATTTCTCAACACCCTCGGAAGGGACGAAGCCCGCCAACACCTTGATTTTGGACTTCTAGCCTCCAAAACTGCGAAGCAATACTTTTATGTTATTTAAACTACTCAATTTGTGGGACTTTGTTACAGTAGCCATAGCAAACTAATATAGGCCTGAAAATCAGAAATTTGACCCTGAACGAATGGAGCTGAAGGGGCTATTTGAGAAGCAGTATAGCAAAACGACCGAGAGCGTGGACTACGGGACAGAACCATCTGCTCTGGAGTGACCTAGCTTTGCTATTTACCAGCTGTGGGAGTGCACACAAGTTAATGTAAATCATTCAGCCTCAGTCTCCTCACCTGTAACTAGGAATATTACCTTTCTCATAGAGTTCTTACGAGGAGCGAATGAGCTAATTTAAAGAACTTAAAACAGTGCCTGTCACATAGTGGGCACTATAGAAGAGTTTATTTAAATGTGTACAAATACATAAAGCATCTAAATATTGAATAGAGTTGGTTATAGGAGTCTGGAATTCAAAGAGAGTCCTGAGTTCTAAAATTGGGAGTCGCAGACATGTATCTGAAATTGCAGAGGAGAACACGATGGCCTAGAAAGTGTGGGATGAAAGAGGATAGGGCTTCTGGCCAAGTCTTGACATCTCCAGCATTTAATGGCTGGATAGAGGAGGTTGAAGGCTTCCCTGGTGGCTCAGTAGTAAAGAATCCACCTACCAATGCAGAAGATGTGGGTTTGATCCTTCACTCGGGAAGATCCCCTGAAGAAGGAAATGGCTACCCACTGCAGTATTCTTGCCTGGGAAATCCCATGGACAGAGGTCCCTGGGGCGAAATAGTCAGACACAACTTAGAGACTGACCAAGAAGAGTGGAGGAGGTTGAATCTTCAAAGGAGATAGAAAAATGACTTAAAAAAAACATAGTGAGAGGCCATCTCACACCTGCTAGGAGGGCTGTTAAGCTGACTTGTGTCCCCCAGAATTCCTAGGTTGAAGCCCTAACCCCCAGTGTAACTATATTTGGAGATAAGGCCTTTTGTTGTTCAGTCGCTAAGTTGTGTCTGACTCTTGGCAACCCCACGGACTGCAGCTCACCAGGCTCCCCTGTCCTTCACTGTCCCCCAGAGTTTGCTCAGGTTCATGTCCACTGAGTCAGTGATGCTTTCTAACCATCTCACTTCTGCTGCTCCTTTTCTTTTTGCCTTCAATCTTTCCCGGCATCAGGGTCTTTTCCAGTGAGTCAGCTTTTCACATCAGGTGGCCAAAGTATTAGAGCTTCAGCATCAGTTGTTCTAATGAATATTCAGGACTGATTTCCTTTAGGATTGATTGGTTTGATCCCCTTGCAGTCCAAGGGAGTCTCAAGAGTCTTCTCCAGCATCACAATTCAAAAGCATCAATTCTTTGGCTGTCAACCTTCTTTATGGTCCAACTCTCACATCCATACATGACTACTGGAGAAACCATAGCTTTGACTATACAGACCTTTGTTGGCAAAATGATGTCTCTGCTTTTTAATATGCTGTCTAGGTTTGTCATAGCTTTTCTTCCAAGAAGCAAGTGTCTTTTATTTTCATGGCTGTAGTCACAGTCCATGGTGATTTTGGAGCCCAAGAAAATAAAATCTGTCACTGCTTCCACTTTTTCCCCTTCTGTTCTCCATGAAGTGATGGGACCGGATACCAGGATCTTAGTTTTTTGAATGTTGAGTTTTAAGCCAGCTTTTCACTCTTCTTTTTCACCCTCATCAAGAAGCTCTTTGGTTCCTCTTCACCTTCTGCTATTAGAGTGGTATCATCTGCTTATCTGAGGTAATTAAAGAGGTAATTGAAGTTAAATGAAGTAATAAGGATGAAGTCCTAATTCAGTAGCCCTGAGGATGAGATGGTTGGATGGCATCACCAACTCAATGGACATGGGTTTGGGTAAACTCTGGGAGTTGATGATGAACAGGGAGGCCTGGTATGCTGTGATTCATGGGGTCGCAAAGAGTTGGACACAACTGAGTGACTGAACTGAACTGAACTGATATTCTTATAAAGAAGAAGAGACACTAGACATGAGGTCTTTTAAGCCATGTGAGGACAGGGCAAGAAGGTACTCTCTGCAAACCAGGAAGAGAGGCCTAGTCAGAAACTAACCCTGCTGGCATCTTGATCTTGGACTTCCAGCTTCCACAACTGTAAGAAAACAAATTTCTGTTCTTTAAGCCAACCAGTCTGTGGCATTCTGTTATGGCAGCTCAAGCAAACTAATATAAGGACTATAATTTAAAGAATGGAAAATAATATGTGTTGGTGAGGTTGTGGAGAAATTGGAACCCTCATACATTTCAGGTGAGATTGTAAAATGGTACATCTACTGTGGAGCTTTCTCAAAAAGCTAAAATAAAATTATCACATGACTCGGCAATTTCACTCCTAGGTGTATATCCAGAAGAAATGCAAAGAAGGACTCAAACAGCTACTTGCTTGCCCCTGTTCCCTGGTGGACACAACACTAGAGGTCATAAACAGATGTGATATATCCATACAATGGAATATTATTCATAATTTCATAAAAAGAAATAAATTTCTACTACATGCTACAACATGGATGAGCCTTGAAAATGTCGTGATAAGTGAAATAAGCCAGACAGAATGGACACATACTGTACAATTACACTTACATAAAGTATCTGGAATAGGCCAGTTCATAGAGACAGAAAGTAGATTAGAAGTTACCAGGGACTAGGGAAGGGAGATATGGGAGTTATTGCTTAATTGGTACAGAATTTCTATTTTAAAAGGTTATGAAAAGAGTTGGTTGTGATAGTTGTGCAGCATCATAGATGTATTTATTACCACTGGATTGTACACTTAAAATAGCTAAAAACACAAATTTTACATACATTTTACTATAATAAAAAGATAACAGAGAAGTCTGAAGAAAGAAAGAGTGTGGCATTGTGGAGGCAAAGAAAATAAAGTCTGCAGTAGGAGGAAGCAGTGAAGAATATTAAAGGTGAATAACTGAACTGATTTCACTTGGCAAGAACTACTCAGTGAAAGATGGCAGGAGAAGTCAGATGCCATGGGTTGAGGAGTAAGTGAAAGAGGAGAAAATAAATGAAAGAGTGTGGCTGCAGATAAGTCTTTCAAAAAGCTTGGTGTAGGGCTTGTAAGGGCTTCCCTGGTGGCTCAGACGGTTAAGCATCTGCCTGCAATGCAGGAGACCTGGATTCGATTCCTGGGTCAGGAAGATCCCCTGGAGAAGGAAATGGCAACCCACTCTAGCACTCTTGCCTGGAAAATCCCATGGACAGAGGAGCCTGATAGGCTACAGTCCATGGGGTTGCTAAGAGTCGGACACAACTGAGTGAATTCACTTTCACTTTCACTTTCACTTTCAAAGAGGAATAAGATAAGGTAGTGGCTGGAGGGGGCTAAAGACCTGGGACTTTTCCTTTGTAAGAGGAAAGAGTTGAATATGTTTGATGTTCATGGGAAAGAGTTTAGAAAGAGTAGTTGCATAAGAATGAATGGATCAGTGGTAAGGTGCTTGAGGTGGGTAAGGTGCTTGAGATGGGCAGATCTGATAGATAGAGTGCCTGGGGAACTAAGGACATAGGTTCATAACACTGAGGTGGGGCAGCAGAGATCAAAGCCTGGGTGCAGGGATTAGCTTGGGACAGCAAGAGAAATGCAGGTCAGGAAGCAACAGTTAGAACTGGACATGGAACAACAGACTGGTTCCAAATAGGAAAAGGATTACTTCAAGGCTGTATATTGTCACCCTGCTTGTTTAACTTCTATGAAGAGTACATAATGAGAAACGCTGGGCTGGAAAAAGCACAAGCTGGAATCAAGATTGCCGGGAGAAATATCAATAACCTCAGATACGCAGATGGTACCTCCCTTATGGCAAAAAGTGAAGAGGAACTAAATAGCCTGCATGAAAGTGAAAGTGGAGAGGGAAAAAGTTGGCTTAAAGCTCAACATTCAGAAAACGAAGATCATGGCATCTGGTCCCATCACTTCATGGGAAATAGATGGGGAAACAGGGGAAACAGTGTCAGACTTTATTTTGGGGGCTCCAAAATCACTGCAGATGGTGACTGCAGCCATGAAATTAAAAGATGCTTACTCCTTGGAAGAAAAGTTATGATCAACCTAGATAGCATATTGAAAAGCAGAGACATTACTTTGCCAACAAAGGTCCGTCTAGTCAAGGCTATGGTTTTTCCTGGGGTCATGTATGGATGTGAGAGTTGGACTATGAAGAAAGCTGAGCGCCGAAGAATTGATGCTTTTGAACTGTGGTGTTGGAGAAGACTCTTGAGAGTCCCTTGGATTGCAAGGAGATCCAACCAGTCCATTCTGAAGGAGATCAGCCCTGGGATTTCTTTGGAAGGACTGATGCTAAAGCTGAAACTCCAATACTTTGGCCACCTCATGCGAAGAGTTGACTTATTGGAAAGGCTCTGATGCTGGGAGGGATTGGAGGCAGGAGAAGGGGACGGCAGGGATGAGATGGCTGGATGGCATCACCGACTCGATGGACGTGAATTTGAGTGAACTCCGGGAGATGGTGATGGACAGGGAGGCCTGGCGTGCTGCGATTCATGGGGTCGTGGGGAATCGGACATGACTGAGCAACTGAACTGAACTGAACTGAAAGCCTGATGAAGAGAATGAGAGATGAGGGAGGTGGGAAGCTGAGAAGATTCAGTTCTCTGGAGTGAAAGGTAAGATCCACTGCCTGGAGGTAGCAGAGGATTAGAAAGGAGGATAAAGGTTTAAGATAATAGAAGAGAGTTGAGATCAACATGTAAGAAAATAAACAGAAAAGCAAAGGTGAGTTGTCTGGCCATGCAGAGGGCTCTTTGAAAGTTGGCCATCTTGAATGTATCTTGCACCAGTTTGCCCTGAAGCACTGCTCAGCTCCTGGAGTCAGATATGGGGAAAGCACAGGAGGAAGGGCTTGTCCTGGGTTAGAATTTTCCCAGGTGGTATGGAATTGGAGCTGCAGGAGAGTTTAAAGCTGAAGAGGCAGAGGCCAAGGGAAGTTCCTGGGGGGCCCAGGGCTCTGGGGGTGGAGGAGACATGGCAGGCAGGGGTCAGTGAGTGGGATACAGAGAGCAGTGTTGTGTGCCCCCCATGCTTGGCAGGGGAACATTTTCAAATTATGATTCCTACCCCATTACTCCCTTTGAACCCACCAACTTAAGTATAGACTGACCTTGCATTAAAACCCTTCCCCAAAGGGTGTAGAGTCACCACTTTAGACATATCTCTAAAACCTTCTCCATTATCTTCAACCCCCTCTGTACTTCTGGGTATACCTACCCAGTAGAGTGAGTTTTTGAGTGAAAGTTGCTCAGTCATATCCAACTGTTTGCAACCCCATGGACTATAAAGTAAGTCCATGGAATTCTCCAGGCCAGAATACTGGAGAAGGTAGCCTTTCCCTTCTCCAGGGGATCTTCCCAACCCAGGGATCGAACCCAGGTCTCCCGCATTGCAGGAGGATTCTTGACCAGCTGAGCCACCAGGGGTACCTGCCCAGTGCTGAGCCAAATTGGACCATAAGTATCTCCAGTGCTTTCTCACCTCTATGGCTTTATATACTTATTTTGCTCCCTCAGGAATGCCCTCTCCATGACATAAATCCTTCATTTATAAGTGATCTTATGGTGTTAAACACTCTTATTACAGCACATTTGGTTGTAGTTTTTTGTTAACATTTGTAGAGGTTATCTGTTGTGTTCATCTTCTCAACATCTCTTCCTCCCTGGCCTCTCCCTCCCTTTGATAGCAAGTTTACCCTGCAGTTAAAAAACTGACCCGCCTTCATTCATTGTGGATCTAGTATAGCTCTCAAATGTGGCACCAGGCCTCTCTGGGTATAGTTACAGGCACATGACCCAAACCAGGTCAGTCAGCGTCTCTTTGCAGGATGGTGTCTGTGGAAGGTGAAGAGATCTCTCTTTCTTTAGGTCTACTAGCTGAGATGATGCAAGCCAGAAGTCACCTGTGGCCAGTTTGCACACCATGGTTTCTAACCATTACCGCATAGAGGAAGCCCAGTTGTAATGGGGAAAAAACAGGAGGCCCGAACAGAGATTACGTTCTTTGATTTCTGAGACCCACTTATGCCTGGTGCCCTTCTGGGCCTCACAGCTGTACATGCCATTCAAGTGCCTCTTCTGTTTAAGGTGGCATAAGCTGGTTTTGTTTACTTACCCCTAACCAGGTCTCGAGGAATACACATCATCTCCTGTGTTAGACGCTAGGTCGTCAACTAGATACAGAAACTGTATTCCAGCTCCTGGCATAAAGAATACTCAGGAACATGAAATAAATGTTAAAACCCTAAGAATCATTCCAGGTCCAATTTAAATTTCATTTACTTCCATAAAATTTTACTGAGCCCCCAAATCAATTGTGATCACTCTCATGACACCCAGTGGCACTTTATAGATTCTGCTGCATATTTTTGTTGTGTTCTTGGTCATCTGTCCCTATCAGAGAACAAGTGAGTTGGAGGCAGGATTTAAGTCTGTGTAGTAACTCAGTAAAAGTTAACTGTTCAAAATTGAACTCCTGTGTGCCAGCTGTTGCGCAGAGAGAAAAAAGAAAGATAGATGAGGCTCACTTTCTGCTCTGAGATGCTCGAGGCACATGTTCAACTAATGTTGTGAATTGCCTTGGCCTGAATAGAAAATGAATAAAGAAAAAAAGTAACATATATCCCTTATGGAGAAACAAAGCTCTAGACTGAGAGCAAAAGATATTTTTATCAGGAAGTGTCAAAACAATGAGGAACAAGCTCGGAAACATTTTATAAATAGATCAGGAACCAAATACCCTGGAAATATAAAACTGCTTCATAAATAAAGGCCAACACAACATTTCCCTGAACATAATTTAGCAACTGCAGGAGGCACTAAATCCTCTTTTCATCATGTTCAAATTTCTTTCCAACTAAATACGGGCAGGTTAAGCTGATCCTCTGTGTGTGTCTCACCCTGGGTAGACACAATGGCTGTAAAATGCTCTGCTTCTCCAGAGAGCAGTGGAGAACCCTGGTGGAAGTTGACATTGTTCCAATTATTCCAGCTCTTTAAGTTAAATATGGTAGCAGAACTTCGTTCAACCCTGAGGTACCCTTAGTCCCCCAAACAGAGACTTGCAGTCTGCAGCTGTTCTAGGAATGAGTGTTGAATGGTGAACAACTTAAACCAAATCTTCCCTCTCAAGGTGTGATCACATCCAACTTCCTCACGTTATTTCCTCTTCTGCCCTCTTTAGAGGTTTAAGAGTATAGCCCTGGACAGTCAAATGGAAGCAGAAATTTATGCAAGAATCCAGGACTCTTACTTAGTCTAATCCCTAGACAGCCTTGGGGGAATCAGGCAAAAGGCATCTGGGCAAAGACACCCAAAGTGATTGTGTCATGTCGGTAGTCACAGCATTGTTTGGTGTCCTCAGTTGCCCAAAAGCTTTCCTGTTGCATTAAGATGTGGAGGAACCAGCTGGCTGGTTGCCTAATAGGATGTCATCACAAAGTGGCATTTCTGCCCCCACCCCAGGAGTTGCTGATGGACAGGGAAGCCTGGCATGCTGCAGTCCATGTAGTCACAAGGAGTCGGACACGACTGAGGGGCTGAACTGAACTGAACAGTGGCATTACCAAAGCAAAGCACCGAAGGCTCAGGGCCTCAACTTTTCTGGAGCAAAAACCTGATTAGACCTACTATCTCAAGAGAGGTATGTTAGGGTTCTCCAGAGAAACAGAACCAATAGGATATATAGAAATACGTAAGAGGAGATTTGTTACAAGAATTGGCTCACGTGGCCTTGGAAGATGAGAAGTCATACAGTCCACAAGCCAGAGGCCAAGGAAGGCTGACAGCACAATTGTGTCTGAGTCCTTTGGCTTTTGAGGATGGGGGGAGGGGCTGATGGTAAGTCCCCGTCTCTGTTGGAAAGCTCAAGAACCAATAGCCTCAGTATCCAAGGGCAGGGAAAGATCAATATCTCAGCAGAGAAAGCAGATTCACCCTTCCTTTGTCTTTTGATCTGTTCAGGCCCATCACATCGGTGAAGGAGATCTTCCTTACACGGTCTGCTAATTCAAATGCTAATCTCTTTCAGAGACACCCTCACAGATATACTCAGAAATAATTATTTACCAGCTACCTGGGCATCCTTTAGCCCAGTGAAGCTGATGCATAAAACTAGCCATCATAGCAGGGGTAGTCAAACTCTGAGAAACTGAGCTACACTCCCCAAAACGTTTCCCAAAGGGCCAGAGATTGAACCAGCCTGAAATTTAGTCTTTCTTTCTGAAATAAACACAGTAATTTATGCACGAAAAAGTAAATGGATTTTTTTTCTTTTTCTATTTGGCTTATGAGAATAGGGGATTTGTATGTTACATGCTTTTCCATAGTTTGAATTTTTTAAATAGCCATGTTTTAATTTAATAATATAACATGCATTTTTAAGTTGCTGCAGCAAATAATTCATCTGTGAGACCAATTTTGAGTTCTGTGAGGGTAGGGACTATGTTTTGTTTTCCCTTGCCCCTGTAGCTCCAGCAGACAGGCCAATACCTAAGACATGGTATGTGCCGAATAAATAACCTTCTTGACTCCTGTCAATCTGTTCTTATTTAACAAGTGCTCACACTCACGTAGGACTTCCCTGGTGGCTCAGCGGGTGGAGAATCTGCCTACAATGCAGGAGACCCGGATTGGATCCTTGGGTCTGGAAGATCCCCTGGAGGAAGGCATGGCAATCTACTCCAGTATTCTTGCCTGGAGAATCCCGCGACCAGAGGAGCCTGGTGGGCTACAGTCCATGGGATTGCAAAGAGTCCAACACAACAGAAGCACCTGAGCACGCACACACAGTCACGTAGATCAGGGAGAGCTGACTACTTTAGACTATCAGGGTCTTTAGACAGTAAATACTCCATAATTTCCCAGCTTACAGATAGTGCCCATTAGTGGCTTGTGAAATCTATGTAGTGAATCATGACTGGCATTATAAAAAATAGAATAGAATCCAGTAGAAAAAAAACCAGAGTACATATAATAGGGGTATTGTTTCATGAAACTTTGCTTCCTTTTTGCACACACTATGATGAAGTAAAACATGTTTCTTAACTTGGGGTTGTGGTCAAAAGGTTTGAGAGTCACTGATCTAGTTTAACTTAGACACACACACCCTGCTGTCCCAGCCAAAACAAAGCACTGTCAGTTCCCCAAAAACATCAGGCTGTTTTCTACGCTGGAGGACTTGGCCCTTACTGTGCCCTCTACCTGAAATGGCCTTGCCCTCGTCTGCTTGGGGCTCCTGGCTTACTTAAAAAAAAAAAAATGTTTCATTTTCTATTGGGATATAGCTGGTTAACAGTGTTGTGATAGTTTCAGGTGAATCCTGAAGGGGCTCAGCCATACATATCCATGCGTCCATTCTCCCCAGACTCCCCTCCCATCCAAGCTGCCACACAACTTTGAGCAGAGTTCCATGTCGGATACAGTAGGTCCTTGTTGGTTATCTGTTTTAAATATAGCAAGGTGTACCTGTCCATCACAAAGTCTGCGAGTCTCTTTCTCTTTTATAAGTTCATCCCCTGGCTTACTTTTCAAGATGCTGCTCAAGCCTCTTTCCTATGAACCCCTCCGTCCCTCTTCCAAGCCAAGCCAGACTCCCTCCCTCCTGCCTGCTTCCACCTGACATCGCAGAGCTGTGCGCTGGGCAGTGATCCCATCACAGGCGGCCACCTCTTCTACTAGTGTGTGCCCCAGAAAGTGTGGACTTCGTGGTCTTCACCTTCACATTGCCGGGGCCTCACATGATGACTGTAACAGTCAGTATGTGACTATCAAATAATTACAGGGAAAGGCCTTTGTGAGGGACAAGGCAGCTCCTTATTCAGGCTCCTCCATCCATGGATTTTCCAGGCAAGAGTACTGGAGTGGGGTGCCATTGCCTTCTCCGAATGAAACAGAACCACACCCAAATTTGAGCATCCAGATTTTCAGTAATAAGTGAAAAAAAGCCAGATATAGCACAATATGCATAATAATGTATACTGCCCGTGTGTGTGTGTGTGTGTGTGTGTGTGTGTGTGTGACCACAGAAATAGCTTTGGAAGAATACAAAGGAAAGTGGTAACAATGGTTGCCGCCTGGGGACAGGCAGAGAAAGGAGACTTATATTTCACTATCTGCCTCTTGATTTTTGTGCTATGTGCATGGACTAGAGAGCACTATAATTAATGAACAAATATTACTCCAAAATATTTTTATAAGCAATGAATGTGAGAAAACCAAGATTTATGGCTTCTAAATATTCCATAACTCATAAAGGTATAATTACTTTTTATTGACTGATATTTTTTATTTTGACTGATATTTTTTTTAAAGCCTTTATTCTTCTGTGAAGCTGAAGATAAACCTAGACATTTTCTGATTTATAGCAAAAAGGAGAATTGGCATCTCCCCTAAGCAGGAGAGCTGTTTGGGTGTAAGAGGGAGACTGGGGTGGGTGGAATTACAGTTTTTATGAAATAAGCAAACCTCCAATCTTTATGGAAAATGCAGATCCTACAAAGGCCTGACTAATGAACACTCAGCAGTTGTTGAAGAAGGCAATTGTAACAAAGGATAATCTAAATCAATTTTGTAACCTTTTGGAGAACAAGGTTCTTCCTCCAGTCCTCCGGCTGGGCCCTCCAAATTCTTCATCTCATTAAAATATTCTTTTATATAAGCCTAATTGTCAGAATTAAAAGAGCTGCTTATTACAGACTTGGGTTTCTATGGCAACAGTAAAATAAACGCCAAAGTGTCTGAAGCATTGAGAAAAATAATATACGCTAATAATAGGTAGCCCAGTGAATCCTTTTAAAAAGACAAGTAATTAAAACCCAGCTACTCTACTTGTTGTAACAAGAATGGCTGTGGAGATCTGCAAACTTTTTAAAACCCAGCAAAATGTCCTCTGCTAAAGTCACTGAAATGATTCTGTGTCAAAATATATGTTCCAAGTTTTGGTGATAAATCTGTTAGTGAAAGAAAATAGTACTTTCCCTTAAGTGTATGCTCAAAATCTGTCCCTTGCATTTTCTCTCTCTCTCTTTTTCTGTTCCTCTCTTTCTTTTTCTTCTTCTTTTTTTTTTGCTGAAATCCTGGCAGGGGTGATCGTGGCCCCAGGTTGGGGCCTGCCCTGTGTCTGTGTGTGAAACACAGGGAAGCTGACTCCCTTCCGCTGTATCAGCCACGCTTGTCTCCCCAGAGGATGAACCTTAAACGCTGTTCCATCTCAGACAGGGACCCTGAGATGGGCCTTCTTGGTTCATGTTTTTGAACTTAGGTTATTTTCTGCAGTAAGTTCTTTTCTTGATTTATGGTATAGCAAATGGCATAATTCTCTGTATTAGTTAGCTAGGGCTGCCATAACCAAGTAGATGGCTTAAACAAGAAACACTAATTTTCTCACAATTCTGAAGGCAGGAAGTCCAAGATTGAGGTGTGGGCACAGTCAATTCCTTCTGAGGGCTCTCTACTTGGCTGGTAGATGGCCAGCTTCTCTGTGTCTTCACGTGCTCTTCTCTCTGTGTCTGCCTGTGTGCAGCGCTCTTCTTATAGGACACCAGTCATCCTGGGTCACAGCCCACCCTAAAGCCCAGCCTAAACACCTCGTTTTAACTTAAGTATCTCTTTAAAGACTCTCTCCAAATACAGTTACATTTCTAGGTATTGGAGATCAGGACTTCAATACATGAATTGTGTGGGCGCACAGTTTGATCCCTAACAAGCGTGCTCATTGACAGCGTGACTTTGCTGCCTTCCCATCAGGTAGGTAGCCTTGCTCCCAGTTACAGGAAGAAGGGATTAGGACACAGAAGAAGAGATTAGGACATAGAGGGAGAATGCCGCTGAACAAGAAGACAGCCGTCTGTAAGCCAAGGACAAGATCACACCTTGATCTCGGACTTCTAGCTTCCAGAATTGTGAGAGAATAAATTCCTGCTGATTAAGCCACCCAGTCTGTGGTATTGTGGCAGCTTTAGCAGACGCTCACGCTGGAAGAGGCAGGAGGAACTGGGGGCCACTGCCTTTTCTGAAAACCTGCCACACCCCTGAGGCCTTAAGCTCCCTGTGGCTTGGGATTCTGTTGTTCCTGTGCACCATCAGCATTCAATAAATATTGTCTGTGTTTAAGCCGTCTTTCAAGGCAAGAGAAGAAAGAGAAGCCAGACAAGGTGGTGAAAAATCAGGGAAATATGAGAAAACCAGAAGAACATTTATGTTGCAGAAGCCAGAGGACAAGAGCATCTTGGGAGGAGATCTTTGGAGATCTCAAGGAGGAGGGGGCTGAGAAGGAGCCACTGGCTGCAAGGATGAAAACACAGTGTTGGCCAAGGAGAACTTTACATTCTTACCATGTGTTTCTACTTCTTAAAATATTTCACCATAAGAATATATAATATTATATGCAAAAAAATGTTTAATATATAGTAATCTTTAAAGAAAGAAAGTTAAAATCCTCTCTGGGCCTTCTACCCCTACCTTCTGCAAGTACTCCCTGCTAGGAGTTTAGTGCACGTTCTCAAACATTGCAAGGATTGCAAAATGGCATGGACCCTGGGAGGGCAATTTGGCAAAGTAATAATAATAATAACCTAAGTTATATACCAATAAAGTTCTTTTAAAAAGTTACAAAGGTCTAAACCCTCCAGATGTACTCACACATGCAAAATGACACTGTGTACAAGGATATTCGCTGTAGCTTTATTTGTTATGGGAAAAGTCTGGAAATAATCCAAGAGTCTTCCAATAAGGGATGGTTAGATAAACTGTGCTAGAGTCACACAATGGAATCTCCAAGCTGCTGTTAAAAAAAAAAAAACAAAAAAAAAACAGAATGAGGAAGCTCTCCTTGTAGTGATTTGGAAAGATTTCCAAGATAGATTAAGCAAAAAGAAAGGTATAGAGCAGCTGTGTGCTCCTTTTATGTAAGCAAGGAGGCAAAAGAAGACTACACTTATACATATATTTTTAATTTGCATATGCTTGCATGAAAACCCCCTGGAGGGATAAGAAAACAAATAGAATTGGTTATCTGGGGAGAAGAGTGTAGATTGGAACTTAGGTGGGACTATTGATTATTTTCTCATTTCTATGCACAGTATCTTTATAGCAAACATGAGGCCAGTGTTATTATAATAGTATCCCAATTTTACAGATGAATGTTAGAATTGGACTAAGTGACTTACTTGCCCAATTATCAACTAATACAACGGACAAACATGGAGCCTCATTAAAGCGCAACTCTGCCCAACTCCAAAACCCACAGTGTAACGTATTTTAGACTGTGCCCATGGAGAAGGAAATGGCACCCCACTCCAGTACTCTTGCCTGGAGAATCCTATGGACGGAGGAGCCTGGTGGGTTACAGTCCACAGGGTCACAAAGAGTCGGACACGACTGAGCGACCTCACTTTCACTTTCACTTTCTGAATAAACATGGACCCTCAGATTTATCATCTGAGGTCTTCAGATTTATCATAACATGGGTCTTCAGATTTATTATCTAAAATGAATGGTCTCGAGGCAGGATAATCAAGTTATAGCCAAACATATTTTAAGGTGTTAATACACAAACAAGGGGCCAGAAATGGGGAGAGATTCTTTATTAAGTAGACCGGTTTTAAAGGCAGTTTGTGTTTATTTGTTCCTTTGTCGGCTTCTTAGCCTCTCCAATGTCTATTTTGGAATAAGCAAGTGGAGGAGGAGATGGAAAATGGTCTACTTTTGTGGTACGTACAGTTGTAAGCAAGTAATTTTTTGTTGAGGCTTTTGACATTGAGGGTTTATGCTAT